>NC_080674.1:101639229-106639229 GCF_030445035.2 Dasypus novemcinctus
CAAGCAGGAATTTTACATGTTCTGTGGGGCTTTTTCTAAGACAGAGAAAACTACTCCCTGGTGAATTACATGGTCAAACATCATGTTAAACCTATTTACCATCCCAGCAAATGACCTGGCCATGACGTTCACTAACACTGAGACAAGTGGGATGTCAGTTAACAGAGAGTTGCATTGTAATTATAAGCCTATATTCATAATTTTCTGTATATTGCATGTTCAAATCAACTCTAATAAACTCTATGTGATTATTTCAATAGCTTTCTGTTCTCAATTCATTTTGTTGTCATCGTTACAAGGGATCAAATGAAAATAGTTCTTTCAGGAATTTTAAAGATACAGGTAAGAGCAAAGCAGGATCAGGAAAGAACATCTCTTGAACATCTCCCCTGTGCCAGGCTTTGTGTTTTCACATACACAATTTCATTCATTCCTCATAAAGTCCTGCAACATAGATGTTTTCTATTTATTTTTTTGAGAGTTTCCTGACGTGGGTGGACCCAATAAACAATTAGTCAGAACTCTGGTGATAAAATTGACACTATATCCTCATTCCCATCCTTAAAGAATGTTTTCTACCAGGGAATTGTTTCTATTTTGCTGTGCAATACCATAGATTTTTTTCATTATTTCAAATTGTTGACATCAGAATCAGCTAATGGAAAAGGAAAAAGACTTTTAAGGTGTCAGGAAAGTAGACAAAAGATAAATATTGGGAGAGGGAATAGAGGGGTGTTAGGTTTCATCCTATAAATTACTGATAAAGCATCTCTCCAAAAGATGTTCCCATCCTAGCCACAGAATCAGATGAAACCACATGGGTGCTAGATATAAGCAGATGTTTGTTCCACAGTCTCTTCAGAGCCTCTGCTGGAAGGATAATAAAGCCCTTTGACAGGAACTTCAATGAACACAGTGGCAGCCTGGCACTATTTAATCATGCCATACCTGGCACACACAGGGCAGAGTTCTGAGGGATTTTGCTGTGGCAAGAATAAAAAGGATTCCAAACAGGAAATTCCTGCTGGGACTCTATTTGAGTATGCTGAAAAGACTGCAAAGGCAGCTGACAATGTAGGATGGCTAAATACTCACTTCATATGCTTGCCATGGTCTCAAAATTCTGGTGAGCCCACAATGGAGGGTGACATTGCTGGGAGTAACAGAAGAGCAGGAAGGATAAAAATGAGAACTCAGCAAATAACGGTAAGGACTTTGACAGTAGTCCACTGGAGAGGACAAGAGGTCAGTGACTGGGCTCTGCCTCTTTAAAAGGTATTTTCCAAGTGACTGCCAAATGTTCAGCATTTTCATCCTTGTTTAACAAGGAAATGAGATGAACTGCAACCAAAATCCAGTGAATTTTAATGGCAGAAGACTTGGTGTATATTATACAAGTTTATTCAGCTTTATTCGGCATATTCTTCTGACAACTGAGCTTTAAAGCAACACAGTTGGACAAAACCAGCAGCTGTCATGCAAATGCCTTACCTGCTTTTGCTTTTCCCTAACATCACACTTTCAACAAAGGACAGATTTAACTATATGGTGTCGTATGGTGAACTTTGCTTTTTTAAATACCTTTCCATATCAGCCAATCCAGGTTAGCAGGTAAAAAGCCCCCTCTTTAGGATATTTCCATTCCTCCTTTCCTCAGCAGAATTCATTAACCCCCAACAACCAATATTTCTCCATACTGTCTCTTTGAGCAGTTATAGCAGGGGTTCTTAATCCTTTTTATTCTATGGACCACTTTGCCAGTCAGGTGAAAACCATGGACCCTTTCTCAGAATTGTAGCTGCATGCAGATAGGTTTATGACACTCAATATCAGCGGGTCTTTAAATTTTCAGATTATTCAAAATTACATTTTACAACTTTCCTGTAATTTCAATACCTAATAACCTAACACAGTTCAACATTTGTTCAAACTGTCATTCTCTACAAACATTTAGAAATTTGAGTTTTCCCACAGCATCATAAAACCATCTCAGCCATCATTATCAACATTTTTGCAGGCAGTTATCCACTGCACTCAGAACACACTACATCAAAATAAAAATCATACTAAGTCCACACAATATTGTGTATTATTTAATAAATATATCACACCCACACCAACACTTCCCCAGAGTCTTTCTTAACACATTAAATAATCTAAAGCATCAAAAATATAGGAAAGTGGGAGATCGTGGGAAGATGGTGATGGACTAATAGGTAGAGCTGAATGCTCTTATAAAAACAATGGAGAAGGAGCCAAAACTGACCAAGGGACTTGCTTTGGGGGTCAGCAGACCAGGACAGTGCTACACAACTCCCAGGAGGGTAAGGGACAGAGAGACAAAGAAGTTGAAACAACAAACATGAATTACCAAGTCTCTGTGGTGTCTGGGAAGGGCTCCCCTCCCCCACCCCCAAGCTATAACTCTGGGGTAAAACTCCTGGCTCAGTACAGCTGCCTGAGAGGGGGAAAACATCTTCTCCCTGCCAGCTAGTTTCAAGGGAAAGGGGAAGGGAGCTTAGGGTGCTTTGCTTCAGTGAATTTGGCCAGCAGAGCCCACTTTGAATCAACAATCTGGAGATCCAACAGAGCAAAATGGGAAATCTGAGAATGAAACACTCTGTGGAAAAGTGCCCTGACTGGTGCCATCTGCTGGCTGGTCTTGAAATTGCATGAACAAAAACTTCACCATCTCTGTAGCCAACCCCTGAGAGAAAGTCTGTACCCCAATATGAGTTCCTGGCACAATTTTGAAAACTTAAGCTGGGCAATTTTAAAGACTGAGAATAAGTAGAACCAAATATCAAAGAAGAGCTGTGAAGGAAAAAAACAAAAAACAAAAAACAAAAGGCGAGAGAAAGAAATTAGCCATCAGAGTAAATTCACCAATATATTCAGATGCACAGACATGAGCAAAAATTTATAAGCCATACTAGGAAACAGGAAGAGATGGCCCAGCCAAAAGAACTAAACAAATATCCTGGAGACACACATGATTTAAGACAATCAGTGATATTCACACAACTCTCCTAAATCACTTCAAAGAACTTAAAGAAAATATGACTAAAGAAATAGATGAACCACAATGTAAACACAAATGTTACCTTATTTGAAAGCTATTGTCTCAATATCTGTACATCCATTTCAGTAAATATGGTATGAATATGTTAAAAGATTATTGCTGTGGAAGGGAAAAGGTTTTATATTGGATATGTGTGAGTACTGTATATTGTATATATGAATTACTGTGATCTATAGCTCTTGTGAAGAGAAGCTTAATAATTAGGAAACAAGAAAAGAAAAAGATATGATGTAGAATTTTTCCAAATCAATATGTATTCTATATCTACCTTTAAACTCATATATATACCTTTAAACTCATATATATACTCTATATATACCTTTAAACTCATCGCTATATTACATTTTACTATTAAGGGAACTTGGCATTATATTGGGCTTCACTTTTCAGGAAGTTTTGGATCACAGAGTGGTTCAACAATGGCAGCGGGGGAATACTGGTATGGGATGTTATTGACAGGGGACATATGGTTGACAGGGAGTTATACAGGGCATGTGTCCAGGGTGCAAGGAAATGTTTGGATATGTTCATAGTGGAAACAATTAAAAACAACAGCTGGGGGGGTGGGGTACTGGGTTCCCGGCCAGGGGGGCTCTGTTGTGGTCCCTAGGGGAGCAGTGGCAGTACTCCAGGTGCAATGGCAAGGACCAGGAAGGAATGAGGGTCCAAAAGTGGGCCCCTGATACTAATGACTACACTTGTGAGCCTATACACCTGAAATAAGAACAAGGCCTAGAGCAGCACTGTGCCTAAGGGTTCCCTCCTGATAGCCACCATGTTACTCAAATGTGGCAGTCTCAAAGCCAAACCCAGCATGTAAATGCACTGCCTTCCCCCCAGCGTGGGACATGACACCCAGGGATGAGCCTCCCTGGTGCCGAGGGATCACTACCAAGTACCAGCTGATGACGTAACTAGAAAATGGCCTTAAATTAAAGGTTCAACTAAGACCAGCAGAATATCCCTGTCTACATATAATAACAGGAGTTAAAAATGCTTTTTGACCTAAATTAAGGGGGAAATGGAAAGGACAAATGAGTTTATATGGCTATGAGCCTCTAAAAAAGAGTCTGGAGGTTATCAGAAGGATTGAGCTTATGCACACCTCAGCAGAGTCTCAGAGACAGATAAAGTAGATATAACCCCAGGTATTGGTTCTTCTGAGGGCTAAAGAGACCCACAGGTTTTATGGTCATGGCAGATGGAGTTCACTGCCATGTCAGTTGGCCCTTCTTTGGAGCTGGTGTTTCTGCGTGATGGAGCTAGACTCAGATGTGATCTCTTCTCACAAGCCTTTCCTGTTACTTTACTGAAATTGTAGTTGGTGCTGGAGTTTAAGATATATCTAGGGGATCTGAATCTCTGGACTGACAATATGATAGCCAGGCCCTGAGCCTCAACAGACTTCAGCTCCTACACTCTGGTTTATTGGACTTACCCCACTCAGCTAACATGGAGTTGAAGAAGGTCAACCACCACACCATGGAGACAAGAGTGCCTACAACTGAAAGCAGGAGGATTGCATCCAGTATCCATGTGGAATCTAAGTCCCCTCTTGACATAGATGTGGAGTGGACACAACCAATCCAAGGTCCACCGGATGGAGGAATACAGTAAAGATTAGAGTGGACTTACTGATATTCTATTCATGAACTATTGTGGTTAGTAATCGAGAAAATGTGGCATTGGTGTGGAAAAAGTGGCCATGGTGGCTGCTGGGTGCAGGGAATGGGAGGAAGAGATGAGATGTGGAGGCATTTTTGGGACTTGGAGTTGTCCTGGGTGGTGCTGCAGGGACGATTACCGGACATTGTAGATCCTCCCATGGCCTACTGGATGGAACGTGGGAGAGTATGGGCTATGATGTGGACCATTAACCATGAGGTGCAGCGATGCCCAGAGATGTACTCACCAAATGCAATGGATGTGTCATGATGATGGGGGAGAGTGTTGCTATGGGGGGAGTGGTGGGTGGGGAAGGTGGGGGTGAATGGGGACCTCATATTTTTTTAATGTAATATTTTTTAAAAATGAATTTAAAAAATAAAATAAAATGAAAAAAAAAGAAATAGATGATATTAAAAAGACACTGGGAGATCATAAAGAAGAATTTGAAAGCCTGCAAAGAAAAGTAACAGATCTAATGGTAATGAAAGACACAATGGATGAGATTATTAGAGGCACATAAAAAACAGATTTGAATTGCTTGAAGACAGAATTAGTGATTTTGAAGACAGAACACCTGAAATGGAAAGGACAGGAGAACAGAAAGAGAAAAGAATGAAAAAAATGGAATAGAGTCTCCAGGAATTGAATGACAATGCAAAACACACAAGTATTCACATTATTAGTGTCCCAGAAGGAGAAGAATATGGAAAACGGGCAGAAAGAATATTTGAGGAAATAATGACTGAAAACTTCCCAACTCTTATGAAGGACATAAATATCAATATCCAAGAAGGAAAATGCACACCAAACAGAACAAATCCAAATAGACCTAACCTGAGACACCTGCTATTCAGAATGACAAATATCAGAGATAAAGAGAGAATGCTGAAAGCATCAAGAGAAAAGCAAAGCATCACATATAAGGGAAACTTGAAGATTAAGTGCTGATGTCTCATCAGAAATCATGGAGGAGAGAGAAAAGTAGTATGATATATTTAAGGTGCTGAAAGAGAAAAACTGCCACCCAAGAATTCTGTATCCAGCAATGTTGTACTTCAAAAATGAGGGTGAGTTCAGAGTATTCACAAACAAAAACTGACTGAATATTTTACCAAAAGACCAGATTTGCAAGAGATACTAAAGGGCCTTCTGCAGCCTGAAAGGAAAAAACAAGGGTGAGAGATATAGGGAAGAGTTTAGAAATGAAGATTATTAGGAAGGGTAAATTAAGAGATAAGAAAACAGACAATAGAACAATATGAAAACAGAGAACTAAAGGACAAAACAGATGAAGTAAGTAATGCCTTTTTAGCAAAAACACTATGTTAATGGATTGAGCTCCCCAATCAAAAGACATAGACTGATAGAATTGATTAAAAAAATATGAGCCATCTATCTGTTGTCTACAAGAGACTGCCTTAGACATAAGGATACAACCAGGTTAAAAGTGAAAGGCTGGAAAAAGGTATTCCATGCAAATAGTAACTGAAATAGAGCTGGAATAGATGAGATAAATGTAAAATAACAACAGTATAGTATATGAACAATGATTACCCAGTGTAACTGGCAAAATGTTCCTATGATCAGTATTCTGTAATTTTCTTCATCCAAAATAAATACTTGCTTTTAATTGAGGAGGGCTGGAGAAGAGATACGTTTTTTGGATACTTCATTTTTCTTTAACTCTTTCTTATTCATATTCTTTAATTAAAATAATCTAGCTAGAACAATAATGATTTAGCATAACTACTGTTGAACAAGATTCCGAGTTTTTCTGCCCCACAAAATTATGAGTTGGCAAATTTCTATCTCCTGTAATTCATTCCAATAAGATAAGAAGAATTCCCAGATAGGAATTTTATTATCTGAAAGAATTATGGCCTAAATGGAAGTTAAATAACTAAATCGATAATTTATTTCATTCTTGAAGATTAGTATGTCCAATAGACCTGTGATATAAAAATTAGAATTATAATTTCTATTATATTTGAATTATTATTTACATTTATAAATGTTTGTTGCTATGCTATTTTTTATAATTGATTATATTAAATCTAACCTGGCCTTGCATTCTTGTTTAAAATTGGTAATTTCATTCAATCGATTTCTCTATTTATTTTACAATTTTGCCATAAGGACTTAAGGACCGTTTAACAGCTGAAAAAAAAGCCATTGCTTATACATTTTGGATAGATTGTATGGTACATGAATATATCTCAATAAAACTGCTTAACAAACAAATAAGTAATTGTGCAAGAATAGCCAGAAATAGCAGCTATGTTCAGGAGGGGAAACAGAGATTGAGAGGTGAGGAATTTTCTTGTTTATCTGCTTTTATTTATTATTATTACTGAAATAATGAAAATGAATTAATAATGATTGAAGTGATTAACACACAACTATGTGACTATAACAAATGCCATTGATTGTACATTTTGGATAAATTGTATGCTTTATCAATGTGTATCAATAAAAATGATATGTTAAAAAAAGAAATAGTTCTAAATTTTTTTGTGATGATAAATGCATAACATTTTGATTATACTAAAAGCCATTGATTACATTCTTTAGTTATATCATAAGGTATATGAATATATCTCAATAAAACTTCTTAATAAATAATTGTGCAAGAATAATCTGAAATAGCTATGTACAGCAGGGGAAACTTATAGATTGAAAGGTGAAAATTTTTGTTTGTCTTGTTTTTATTATTATTGAAATAATGAAAATGCTCTAATAAGGATTGAAGTGATGAAAGCACAACTATGTGATTAATACCAAATATTACTGATTGTACACTTTTTATGAATTGTATGCTTTAATACTATGTATAAATAAAATAGATTTGTTGTTTAAAAAACACAGCTAAAAATATATAGGAAAGTTAGTTAAATTTTATCTTTTAAAGACATGTCAATGTGCAGACTGCTGTTGTTTATCTTGAATAAGCACATTAAACTATGGTGTAGTATTTGACAAGGCAAAATACATATCATGCTGCACATCTAATCAACTTGATTTTTTTCAGTTCAAGCTCATGGACCCCCTGAAATTTTTTCATGGACCCCACTTTAAGAACCCGAGGTACAGCATAGCGGTGAAGAGCATGACATCTGGCGTCAGACTACCTGAACTCACATTCTAGCAAGTTAACCTCTAGAAGCCTCAGTTTACTCATCTATGAAAAGAAGGGTGTTCTGCCTTGTAATTTTTTTTAGAAGTTTAATGATCTAATGCAATCAAAACAGTAGAGTCATCTATCATCTATCTTTCTTCTATCTGTCTCTCTACATCTATCTATCTATCTACTTACATACCTATTTAGTTGTTGCTGTTGTAATCATTCTAATTATCATGTTTTATGACAGTCTTTTAAAAAATCTGTTTAAACTTCTAATTTCCCCCGCATATTTAGACAGGAGGCAACATTTACAGCTGAACAGCATATACCCCAGCCCCCTCCTCTTTACCCATGAAATGTGACTTCTAGCACATTTCTAACACATTCCAACAATAGGCTACTACTATTTCCTTCTATCCTCTGTAAATGAGTATCCTACCTTCCAGATATGTAGTGGGAAATAGAATATAAGAGTGAAAGTACAGTTTGAAGAAAAGAAAAGAGAAAGAAAAGCAAACTAGAGGTCTCTCACTTTTGCTGGCTAGAAGATCACCTTTTTCTGGTATCTCATTTTGAGTAAGATTAACCATCTATTATATCTAATATATTTATATATTTGATATAAATATTAATTAATATTTAGGTCATTTGCACTAGAAAAACTTATAAGTCTTTTATCTTCAGATCTCATTTAATGTAGCTACTCATACTTAGAAGTTGATAAATATGAAATTATGAAATTAGATGGCTTCAATAGAAAACTTTTTAAGGAAAATCTGTCTATGCAAGTAGCAACACCATCTCCTTGAGGCTCACTGTACAAGGTGATCAGCACTCACAAGGCTCTGCCTTCAGTAGAAAGGTTGTTTATTATTGGTATTCAATATCCCTGCAATTCTGCAACATGAAAATGAAAATAATTACAAATCAAGGTGAATAGAGAAGATAAAAGAAAAGGAAGGAAAATGACTCTGGCATGCTGAAGACAGTGTGAAATCCTCATCATCCTTTCAATTCACTTTGAATTAAGCAAGTGGTGCATGAAACGTGCTGAAGGTGGATCAGCAGGACAAATGGTACAGATGTGCCCATCTGTTATGCAGGTGTTTGCATTAAAATTCCTTAGTCAAACTTCCATGGGGCAGGGGGAGTAGCATTTTTGTGGAGTTGGCTCCACACTAGTACAAGGAAAGAAAGAGAAGGGAGACCATCCATTTATCAGTGGCGCCACTTCTGGGTTGGCCACATACTCTCAGGGTGGTTCATCATTTCTTATGCAACGTGGGCAACTGTTAAAAATAAAGAATCCTGAGCACAAACATACACACACTCAAGAAATTTAAAGTTAATAGATCTATGGTATAGTCCAGGAATTGGTTTTCAACATGCTATGTGATTCTAATGTAAGTGTTCTGTAGTCCACATTTTGAGAAACACTTCCCTAATACATTGAGTAAAATAGGTAAAAGAACATCTAGAAAATAAAAGACATTTCCCCTATAAAATGTATAAATCCCTCCCCATTACATGAAAACTGCCTCCTGCAATTATAAACCTAAAAATATTTAACCATTAAACCTGGAAAATAGTTTTCCAAGGTGATTGACCAAGCAAACTCTGGGGACAAACCAAACTTTTAAAAATAATTTTTGGGTTTACATATATGACAGTTTGAAGCTTTTTGTGGATTTCAGAAATGATCATGTTCTTAAAAGTAAAACGTTCTTGTGGATATAGAACCATTTGATTGGATTGTTTCCAGTTGGAGGAACTTTGGTTGGATTGCTTCAGTAAAGTGTGACCCAGGACGGGTCTTAGTCCTCTTGCTGGAGTCCTTTATAAATGGAGGATTAAAAGTAGCAGACACTCAGAGAAAAAGCTGCAGGAATGGAGAGAAGGAGCCCATGCATTCAGAGAGGAACCTGTGATAGAGGAAAACACAGATTGAGCAGCCAGAAGCTGAAACAACCAGACCCAGAAGAAAAGAAGATGCCTTCATATGCCTTGCCACATGGCAGAAGTCCAGGATCAGCTGAAGGTGACCTTCAGTGAGACAGTATCTCTGATAGTTTGGACATTTTCACAGCCTCATAACTAAGCTCTTAACCTAATATATAATTCTCGTGTATTGCTCCCAGCAGTTTTTAGCAAACTAAAACAACACAATAGGTCCTGTACCTACAAAGGGCAAGTAGGCACACAACAAAAGTTTGCTATGCCAAGGATATATGCATATCCGAGGTTGATACCCTTAAACCCTACCATGAGCACACTTGCTCAATTTCACTTGATCCTTTTGACTTCTCATAAAATAACCTATGTATTGGTCTCTGGTTTCTTTCTGTGATCACTATGAATTATGAAAATGTATCCCCTAGGAATTCTTCTAAACAACTCTTAGCAACCAAGAACCACTTACCTACTCACTTACTCACCCCAAGGTTGGGAAATTAAAATGAGAGACAGATTTGGGGAAATATTCAAGGGCAAAATCATGGAAGTAAGTCTGGACCATGTTGAACTTAGACTTTATTCAGTACATGACAGGAAGCCATTGAAGTATGTGAACATCATTCACAATTATTTCTTAGATTGCACATAGTTTAGGCTATAAGCTCTGAGGATTTTGTGATACTGTATATGAAAGGATTCTGCTGAAAACAAAAGGCATGCTATTAACATATTCATGTAATAAAATTGTTATTAATTACACTTCTACCTTATCTAAAGAAAAGAAAAAACAGAATCCAGCACTTCTCATTAAATTTCTAAAAATCCACTCAACAAATCTGAACTGCATGCTCATATTACGTTAGGCACGGTGCTAGGTTCTGGGAAGAAAATTGTGAGGGTCTCCACACTCAAGGTATTTATAGTCTCCTGATACAGACACACTGAATAAATAATCACATAAGCTTCAGATTTTCCATGTTGGTCTTTGCTAGTCCTGCTATTCCTAGCAATGTTGTGATTTACTTTCTTTTAAAATGTAAGTCCTTTCCCTACTCCATCTTTCTTTAAGGACTTTGAAGCAATCATCAGAGGTCTCAAACTGCTGCCTGCAGACCTGTTTTGTTTGGCCCACACAATGCTAACGTCCACTATTTTTGTTTTATTGGAATTAATTGCCAACATAAAATATGAACTTCCAGTTTCTCTTGAATATTTGGCCACCCTGGATCTCCATTTCCACAAGGCAATGAGGGGCTGGAGCCCCTCTTAGGTGAGTCTGTAACTGCCACTTTACAGAAAGACTAGGCAATTCTTTTACCATACCTTCTGTATTCTGTTCCTTGACCTACTGCTCTTCAAGTTTCTAAACTATGTAAAGAATCAAATGTTGTTCATTGGTTAATTTATTTTTCAGTTATCTCTTCAACTTCTCTTTCCAACTATGCCTTTTCTTGGATCCAGTTGCTCCAGGCAAACCCTAATACTCACTGGTCAGCCTCATATATGACCTGCCACTTCATGTCTCCACAACTTCAATCTTAAGAGAGTCTTTCTATCTAGAATTCATGCCAACTCCCCAAATTCTGATTGCCTATCCATCCATGATTCCATCCAACCTCTGGTCCAGCTCAAATCCCACACCTTCTCCATGAAGCTGTTCTCGACTTCCTTAGCTGGATATGATCTAGCTTCCCTGTGAGTTTGCCTACCACCATATCTGAACCTCCGTAGGCACTTTGAGCTTTCTACCTCACAAAATAGCTCTCTTTATTTGAACTCATTTATATTAGTCAGCCAAAGGGGTGCTGATGCAAAATACCAGAAATTGGTTAGTTTTTATAGTGGGTATTTATTTGGGGTAAATGCTTACAGATACCAGGTCATAAAGCAAAAGTTACTTCCCTCACTAAAGTCTATTTGGAGCAAGATGGCTGCCAACATCTGTGAGGCTTCAGGCTTCCTGGGTTCCTACGTTCCTGGGCCTTGCTTTTCTCTCAGTTCAGGGTTCCTTTCTTCCTGGGGCTGGCTTCTCTTTCCTCTGTGAGCTTACTTCCCAGAGCTCCAGCTTAAGGCTTCAGCATCAAACTCCAAAGTCAAAACTGCAACATCAAAACCCCCCAACTCTGTTCTTCACCATGCCTTTTATCTGTGAGTCCCCACCCACCAAGGGGTGGAGACTCAACACCCTAATCATAACTCAATCATGCTCAGGTACAAATCAGGTTATAAGCATAATTCAATATTTCTTTTTGGAATTCATCAATTATATCAAACTGCTTCATCATCGAAGGCAGGAATTCTGTCTAATTTACCTTCTTTTTCCCATTAGCACAGTCCCTGGCAGAGAATATTGAGCATCTGCACAACAAATAAAGAGAGAGTCTACTCAAAATAAATTATAAAGTAAATAGGAAGACGTTGAATGTATTTAACCTCCTTTAGAATGTTGAGAGCTGTTTTCAATGCTCAGGCTTCACAGATGTGTACTTTATCATGAGGGCTGTTTTGTATTTGCTTGACCTATTACTCCCTATATTTCCTGTACCCATACATCTGTCCAGCGAGAACACATTCATTCTTTCCATGTGTCTAGTTAGTCCCTTACTTAGTAATCCAGGCCTACAGATTCTCTTTTCTCCCATTATAAATACTACTCAAGACAACTTAAGTCCTTGCTTCTAGACTCTAGAGCTACAATCAAGGTTTGAACTCTATCTTGTTTTTATTGACTGCAAGCTCTTGAGGGCAAAAGCTCTGAGCTAACATGCCATATACTACTCAATAAATGTTTTATCAACTAGTACCTTTTATACATATTTAGAATCTATTAATATTTGGACATTGAATTCTAGAGCTGGAAGCAACCTTGGGATTTTGATAAGGATGTTAATTTCTACCCATTGTAAAGGCAGTATGCTTTTCTCTAAAGTAAGAAAAGCAAAGCAAAGATATATGTGGAGAAGTTACAATTTCTTATCCAAGTTCACACAGCAAGTTACTGGAATCATCTGGACTATTTATGTTGTGAATGGAATGAGCAAAAAATCTCAGTGAAAGTAGAAAAAATTATATTGTATACCCACACTCTCCTTCTAGGCAAAAGTGTCCTGAAATCATCAGTCATCCATTCAGCTGCTCAATTAGCACTTCTTTAGAGCTATGCGATATACCACCTGAGGCGCACACACAAATTTTCCCTGTTCACTACACATTAGTTTCACTCCCTAGGTCAAAAGACACTTTTTTCTTCTTATAAGTCAAACTTTCAAACACAGTCTTGCCTCCATGTTCCTATTCCATACCATCTTCCAATCAGCCAGCCATTGTAAATAAACATAAAATGAAACAGTTCTCTGCTAGAGGACAAAGGATTTCAGAGCCTAAAGCACACATGGAAGGATCACTTAGAATTACACAGCTTAGTCACAGAATCTAACCTGGCAAATTATATTGTACAAGCCTGGTTTTTTAGTTCCAACCTGTTTCATACTCAGTCTAGCCCAGCTATTTCCCTTATTTTCAATTTCTTAGGGATGCCAGATCCTTTCTGGCTGAATCCCAAACACAACGTCTTAAGTTCAAGGCACAGCTTTACTCCTGGCACCAACCTGACACCCCTAAACTGGTGGCTTCTCCTTTCCTTGTTTCTGTGACCAGACCCCCCTGAATGTGTGTCTTCGGCACACAGCCCAGGTCTGTTTCCACCAATTCCTGTCCCCTTCTGCTCTTAATTCAAATCTCATTTCCTCTCTACTGTTTCTAGGCAAAATCACTGGTTCTCTCTCTTTCCCAAATCTGGCCAATCACATGGTATCCTGGTCTCATTTCCTGATGTCAGTCAACTCCAACTACTCTTAATCTTCTGTCAATAACTGGGAGGCCCTTTAAATATATATAAATTTATATATATATATATATATATCTATTTAACTGATGGCCAACCCTTGTGTTTCTAAACTAGGGGGTAGAGGTGAACAAAGCCTAAAAAAATTGCCATTGATGCATTTTGGATGAGGAAAGTTAGCACAGAATAGAATAGGGGGAAAAAAGAAAGTCACTATGCTTAGAATATTAATGATTTAGTACACAAAAACACAAAGTAGATTCTAAAGCAGTGCTTCCGAAACTATGATTCAACAGGCCACCTGACTCAGAATCATTTGATGGGAGAGAGGCACTTGTTAAAATGCAAATTCTTCAACTCTACATCAAATTGGCTGAACCAGAATCTTTGAATATCCCAGTTTCTTTATCCCATGTTTGTTGAGTATCTAAAATCTAAGTCTCTTTTATATTCATTATAGTACTTAATATATGCTCCTATAGGCACCGGGGATATAGCAGAAAACAAATAGACAAGTTCCTTCCTCATTACTCTTACATTCTGATGGAGACATAGAGATTCATAGTCATCAGAGCAAGAAAATAAAATGAAAATTGATGAAGACTCTCAACCACTTCTTAGGGATCAAAGATCACATACATGTACACATCAGGTGCATTTTATACATATACATTTTATGTGTATTTCTGTATCCTGAACTAAGAAAACATAAATTGAGAAGTTAGCAATAGCTAGAACATTTGGGTTTTGTGCTTTTTAGTTTCCAGGAAGTTCTTTTAGAATATTACTTTCAAGGCTTATGTATAGGCTGTACAAAAATATTCAAGCTTAGTGAGTTAAAAATTGTAAATAACAAGAAATAAGAGAGAAATTCTTAGTGAAGTGCATAAAATTCAACCCACCCCTTCAGAAAAGCAGTACCAAGATGAAGCATCTGAGTTAGTAAATAGGCACAAGGCATGTACCCTGGTTTACACAGGTTGGATATAAACACTCTCCTGCTATCCCAGCCTTCACGCATTCAAGTAAATGTTTGCATTTACTACCAAGTCAACCCTAGGCCCGCGCAAAATTGCTAGGTCCACATTTCATTCAGCCTTTCATTACTTATATACAGAACGAGTCACGAATGCCTTCCTGGATTTAAAAAGAAATTAAGGGGGCGGAGTGGGGGGGGGGGTGGGGGGAATGAAAAGCATAATAGCATCTGTGAGCCAAGCTGCCAGCTTCACTCACCCTCTTCACTCTTGCACAAAGACATATTTCATGTGCGGGTGTGAATGTGTAACCAACACGAAAGCTGAGGATTTTAAAATCAGCCAGCAATTGCTGGGCCATTTCAGCTGTGTTTCTACTTTACAGGGACTCTTGGGGACTGTGGGGAGCAGGTGTGAAGTTCCAGTTTATTAACAAGTTAAGTCGGTGCTGCTGTGCATTTTGAGGGGCCTAACAAACTGGCCATTCTCAATGAATATAGAGTGGCCTTGCATGGGGAAGACACATACAAAAAATAAGAACCACTGCATATTACTATTTAAAACAGCATCTGTTGGAATTACTATTTAAGACAGCATCTGTTGGATATGTACTATATTCCAGGCATTGTGCTATTTGATTTAGATGCATCATCCTGATTATTAAATTGTTTAGAGAAATTAGTGGTGATTTTCCTTTCTGGATAAGCAACATTGAAGTTATAATTGACTTTAGGGATACAACCTGTATCAGAGAGAATATCTGGGTTGTCTTCTCTACACATTGACTTTAATTCCTTGCTTCACTTTACCAACAGAGTTTAAAATTTGGGCCGTGTCTGTCTACTGAGTACAGTGTGAACCATAAGTTTTGATTACCCATAAAAAGATTTCAAAAGGTTATAATCTCCATCATGGCAGATGGAATGTAAACATTTATTTTTACTGGGCACCAAAAGGAATGAAATAAAACACAAGCTATTAGTGCTAGACAGAACTTTAAGAAACTGTTTATCCCAGTCTCCTGATTTTTAATTTTACAAAAAGAATGAAAACCAAAGTCATAGCCTAATTGTGCACTGATTTTATAAGATCGCCCACGTTTCCTTTTGAAATCAGGCTTTTACTCTAACCATCTGGATTTCAACACATGCATCTCAAGCCATCTAGAGCTCATCTGACTTTTCCAATCCTTCTAGGACTTTTTGCCTACATAGCTCGCAGAACTGGGAGGTCAGTAAGTCAGACCAGCTGCCAGCCTTTTTGTGGCAGACAGTGTCAGGAATCATACGGGCATGCTCACAGCAACAAGTAATTACAATAGCTACAATTGTAGCTGGCTGGAACTGATTTTAAAACTTTGAGGCGTTAAAGTTTAGTTCTGCTAGAATTGCATTATGCCACTAGGATGTGATGAAAGACTATTGATAAAAAGAAAGTGCATACAGATAACGACTCCCCATTATCCTGACTCATTTTATTTCCCAACCACATGACTACATCAAAAAAAAAAAGGGGGGGAACAGGCATAGCTCTGTGGTTGAGCTCTTGCTTGCCACATACAGGTCCTGCATTTAATCCCCAATACCTTGTAAGACAAACAAACGAATAAAAACCAAGCTTCTCTGTTCACTAGTGCTGTTGAGGCAGGGATGGGTAGGGATGCTGGCTGATCATTTAGCCTACTGTTGAAAACTTTATTACAGGGCTTCTTAACCAGGAGGACCAACGGGTCCATGGAAAGATTTTAGAGGGTCCATGGAATGAATTGAGAAAAATAAACTTATCTTTCTTTTCTCTGATCTCTAACTAAAACCTAGCATTCCCTTCACTTATGAATGTATGCAATGAATAAATTACAGTAATGTTCATTTCACCTGGCTGGCAAAGGGGTCCATGGAACAAAAAGGGTTAAGAACACCTGCTTTATAAAGACCTTCTCTAGTTCTTCCCCATTCATTTTATAAACAAGGATTGTGGTTCAAACCTCCGTGCACCAAGTAGAATCATAGAAACCAAACAGCTTCTGTGAGGAAAGGTTATGGAAATCATTCTCAGAGGACTTGAAGGAAATGTGTAAGGTATCTTCAAACATTTGAAAGCCTATCACAGAGGGAAACCAAGACTTGCTCTTTTGTTCTCAAGGAACGGTAATGATAAAAGTACCAATTATTACTGAGTACCCAGTAGTATCAGGTACCATGCAAGGACTTTTAATCTATTATCACTAATTCTTATATCAACTAAGGAGATAACATTATCCTATTTTATTGGTAGAGGAAAAACCCACAAAGCAGTTAAGCAGCTTATGCAAAGTCACACTTTTAGTAACTGACAAACAGGAATTCTAATCTAGGTCTCTCCGTACCCCAGTAAGCAAAATTTCCATCCTTTCAGTTATTCAAGCCAAAATTCTTGGAGTATCATTCCCTCATCTTTTTCTCTCACAAGCCATATCTAATCCTTCAGCGGATTATGTCTGCTCTGATCTCAGGGAATATTCAGGACCTGAATGATTCTCACCACCTCTGGTATTGCCAGTACAATGCTGAACCACTAGCACATCTCATTCCTCTTGTACAATTGCCTTCTAACCACCCTCCCAGTTTCTGCCCAGGGTCCCTGATGGTCAGTAGCTAGAGCAGTCCTTTTAATGGGTAAATTAGAGCATGGTATTCCTCTGTTCAAAAGTATCCAGTGACTTCCTAGCTCATTAGGAGTAAAAGTCAAGGTTATTATTACAGTTGCCTTGACATGACCCTACCCAAGCTGACCCCTGTTATTTCCCATCTCCATGGTATTCCTCAGTTACCTAGCTCAGGACCTTTGCACTTGCTATACCCTTTGCCTGGGATGCTCTTCCCTCAAAATCCATATAGTTCATTCTACATCCACCTATACCTCCTTCCAGTCATTACTCAAAATCACCATCTCAGGAAGGTTTTCCTGAATACCCTATTTTAAATTGCATCCCCCCTTACTTTTTTACTTAGCACTTAGTACCATCTAACAGACCATAATTTTTTTTTCTTTTCATCTATCTTCTCTGCTCTTGATACTATATAAATCCTATGATGGCAGGGATTTATTTATTTAGTTAGGTTTACTGTTTGTTTACTACTGTCTCCCTAATACCTAGAACAGTATCTGGTACTTAGTAGGAATTTTATCAATGTTTGTTGAATAAATGATTATGTCCTGAGGCCATGGGATCCCTGTGACTCAGACTGGCTTGATGAGAGACATTGTTAAAATAGGATCTGTTAAAATAGGAACAATATCAAATACATAAAAGGCCTTTAAGGCCATCTAATTCTCCAAGACCAACAGGGAGATACTAAAGGAAAATGCAGAGATTATCTTACAGTGTCTTCAAGAATCTAACAGTGCTGGCGGCAGACTTGGCCCAGTGGTTAGGGCGTCCGTCTACCACATGGGAGGTCCACCGTTCAAACCCCTGGCCTCCTTGACCCGTGTGGAGCTGGCCCACGCGCAGTGCTGTTGCACGCAAGGAGTGCCCTGACACACAGGAGTGTCCCCCGCGTAGGGGAGCCCCACACGCAAGGAGTGCGCCCCATAAGGAGAGCCGCCCAGTGGGAAAGAAAGAGCAGCCTGCCCAGGAATGGTCCCTCACACACCTCCGTGTGACACAACAAGATGATGCAACAAAAAGAAACACAGATTCCCGTGCTGCTGACAAAATAACAGAAGTGGACAAAGAAGATGCAGCAAAGAGACACAGAGAACAGACAACTGGGGAGGGGGGGTGGGGGGGGAGAGAAATAAATAAATAAATAAATAATTTTTTAAAAAATCTAATGGTGCTAAGTCTAGTCAAATGAAATGCACAGGGAAAGTAATGAGAAACGGAAGGGAGGGAAGTTGAATTTCTAACCTTGAAAGACCTTCCCGATCTAGAATTCTGTGATTCTCAGCCTTGGTCCACTTTGGGCTGGATTCACGTTCACGTCCTGGGGCCATGATGCTGGGTGTTCTCAGCTATCCCTCAGCAGATATAGGATACAGCACAATCTGTTTACAAGGTACAGTGAGTGTCTTCCCCTAGTGTCAGGCTAAGAGTTGCAGAATGAGTGAGTAAATACCCCACTGTACCCCAGGTCCTAAGGAATAGGAAATGTCAGGAGCCAGAGTAAGTCTTTTGGGTGAGGCAAAGCAAGGCACCCAGGGCAGCAAGGTTGCCCTTTGTGACAGAAATGACTGCATTTTCCAGGCTCTGCAGAAGAGTGACCAGACCTTCCTAGAAGACACTTAAAGGGCCTATGCAACCCTAGTAATATCCAGAAGATTTTATGCCTGAGTGATCATTTCTTCCCGTATCTGGTACCTTGAAAATCTTTCATATTTTCAGTCCATATATAATATAGTCAGGTAAAATGATGCCTTCATCTATAACAATTTTTTAACCCACTGTTTTAGTCTGCTAGCTGCTAAAACAAATACCATACAAGGGGTTTGCTTACACAATAGGAATTTATTGGCCCCTGGTTTCATGGCCAGGAAAAGTCCAAAATTGAGGCATCAGCAAGATGATGCTTTCTTCCCGGAGACGATAGCATTCTGCAGCTGGCTGCCATATCCTTGGTCCTTGGCTTTTCTGTTGCATGGCAATGCCTGCAGCAGGCTCTCCTGGCTTCTCTCCTTCTGACTGTTTCTCTGCTTATAAAGGTCTCCAGTAATCTCGATTAATGCTCAAATCTGATTCAGTTAAGGGCTTTATCTTAACTGAAGTAACCTTATCAGAAAGTTCTGTTGTCAATGGGTTCATACCTATGGGAATGGATTGAGATTAAGAATACCTTTTTCTGTGGTACATGACTCCAGGTCACCACAACCAAGATTTAGGAAAAATTTAAATACTTTTTTTTTTTAAATGAAGAAACAAGAATTCAGAGAGATCGCAACTTTTGCCCAAGAAACCCTATATAATTCCAATCAAGCTTTCTCATTTTTAACATTCATGGCTATGTAAATCCAAAGACTTTTGCCGATGCAGAGAATATTAGGTAAAGTTGTCCTCTGAACTGAAACAGAAAAAAAATTCTAAAATTATATTTCATCCCACACTGCAGAAGTTTCCTTTTGAAGTCAACATATCTCACACATCACAACCTCCAGTGAAAGACTTCTTTGACTGTGAGATATAACTAACTGATTTCAGCAGCTTTATTATTGATGGTGTTTTTATTTTTTATAGACCTGAGAAAAATTGTTCATAAAACAATTGTAGGGTTCTTGGTGTTACCAACTTAATTACAGTGTTTATTGTAGCCAACAGATCCATAAAGACTCAAAGTGTCTCCTCTTTTCTTTTTCCCTTATCTTTAAACTAAAGATAAATTATCTGGAAAGAAAATTTGAACCTTGGATAAAAAATAAGATATGTATAGGGAACTGAATTAAGCAAGGAGTTACACAATTCACTTGGTAATTATAATGAAATTATACAATGTCATAAAATCTTTGTTATAAATAAACAAGCATTAGGGAAGCAGATGTGGCTCAAGTGATTGAAGTACCACCTACCACATGGGAGGTCCTGGGTCCAGTTCCTGGTACCTCTTGGAGAGGATGAGCAAGCCAGTGGTCTGGCATGATGTGCAGGCGCAGGGAGATGACTCAACAAGATGACACAACAAGGAAACACAAAGAAAAAAGACAATGAGAGACAAAACAAAGCAGCAAGCTGAGGTGGCTCAAGCAATTGAGTGCCTCTCTCCCACATGGGAAGTCCCCAAGTTCAGTTCCTGGTGCCTCCTAAGAGAAAACAAGCAGACACAGATAAAATACAGTGAATGGACACCAGAGAGCAGACTACAAGCGTGAAACAATGGAGGGGGATGTAAATAAATAAATCTTTTAAAAAAACAAGCATTAAAATATTAATGAAATAAACATATAAAAGGCCTATATAATTGTCAATTGAGTCTTGGAAATGTTTTGGATCCTCTGCTGTGTTATCATTTGAATGTGATAAAGGTTAAATTGAAGAACCTACCTTCAAAGGCAGGAATATTCTTCTATCTTTGTTTCTAGACTTAATTGCTTTAAGATTCATGATCTGCGAAGAAGATGGTTGACAGTAAAGATAGTAAATGGACACCATATTTGATTGTTTAATAGAGCTATTCTTTCATAGTATAGAGCAATACAGTAAGTGTTTATGGAATAAGAAACAATATTGTTTATCCTATTCTTCTTCTGCAAGGTGTCATTTTTTTCTTACCTTTTCACACTGAAAACCTTAAATGTATCCAGAAAGCCTAACCTAGAAATTTCTCAGAATGTTACTTATTCATGTGTTTCCGAAAAATTACTAACTCATTTCAAAACTAACTCATTACACAATTAGAAAATGAACATAAGAATGTTAGCAGGGTTGAAAGATGTCCACATGGCTTAATGCAAGCTTACCACAGCAGGAGGCGCCCAGGGGAAGTTGCCTGGGAGAATGCTTATGAGTCAAGCTGGTGGCATTTCTGGTTGAAAACTCACCCAGTTCAGAGCTCTGTGTGGCTTTCCAGGGAGAAGAACCTGGCTCTTCAGGAAGGAGGGGTGGGAATGAGGTAGACTCAGGATTTTACATTAACAAATTGACCATGGTAACAATGTTCATATGAGCAGAGCACAGAATTGAAAGACAGTTCATGTCCCTTCATTTGAGACTTGTACAAAAGAAGGGGGTTGACAACATCTAAGAGAGAGAAATCTAAAACATATGCCAGGGAAGCAGATGTGGCTCAAGCGATTGGACTCCCATCTACCATATGAGAGGTCCAAGGTTCAGTTCCTGGGGCTTCCTGGTGAAGGCAAACTAGCCTGTGTGGAGAGCTGGCCCACGCGGTGAACTGACACAACAAGATGACACAACCAAAAAAAAGAGACACAGAGAAAAGACTATGAAAGACACAACAAATCCAGGAGCTGAGGTGGCTCAAGTGATTGAGTGCCTCTCTCCCATGTCAGAAGGTCCCAGGATCAGTTCCCAGTGCCTCCTAAAGAGAAGATGAGAAAAGAAGACAAGCAGACACACAAGAAAAGAGCAGGCAGCGAATGGACACAGAGAGCAGACAGCCAGGTGGAAAAGGGGAGATACTTAAAATTAATCTTTAAAAGAAAAGAAAAAAAAAATATGCCAGAAGTTCAATTACTTGGACCTGAGGGTTTAAAACCTATTGCCTGTCATTATCACTAGCGGCCTTAACAAAATCATTTGGCACTTACTTTCATTTCAACTGGAGGTAATAGGAAATGGTTTCTAATTCTGTAGTGCTGATTTTTTTTTCCAAATATATTCCAGGAGATTGAAAAATTGCTAAAGACTTCTTATGAATCACTTCCCTTTTGTTTACTTTTAACTGTCTTGCTACATTCATCTACTGATTTTAGTCTGTTTTTCCTTTGCAAGCTCAGCATGGTTATAAATACAATAAAGAAAAACATTTCTGCCACCATTCCCAAAATAGGTTAAAACCAAACACATTCCAAAGATTATGTCCCCCTTTAAAGTTTTCTTATTACCCCCACATATTTTTTCACTATGTCTATTAATAAAAATTAGTGGCCATCCTTCCCCCAATTTGACTTGGTTTTATTAACCCATCTTTGAATGAATGCCTCTCAGGGTAAATGGTGTGTGCCTTCTCTCTTGTCAGTGCTTCGCTGGTAGGGTGCATCTTCCTCAAGTGCTTTACCCAGAAATGGCTAATGAGAACATCTGAGGCCTTGAGCTTTTCTTGACAACGCAGTCATCTGTTTCCTATCATATTGAGCTGTCCCTTCAGTCTTCAGTTCATTGCTTCTTGACAGCTCACTCCTGTTGTGTAAATATAATTTTCTGAATAATGGTGTAGGGAAGTGAATCACAATCTGTGAAAATCAACATGCCCATAATGATACTTATACAGAGAAAGTCAGAATAACCTATTTGTCAAACTTTAAGACATTTATTAAACCAATTACTACTGTGAAAATCAGTAAATTATGGGAAAGACTGCGCTTTCCCATAGAAAATGCATTTTATGGTAACCAAATAGCCTCAGACATGAGCAAAATCTACAATATTAAAAAAGAATGCCAATTAATATATAAAGAGGGCTGATAGAATTAGAAAACTATCACTTGTAAACCTTAATGAAATTATTGACTTAGACAAGGATTACCAAGTGGTATTAAAGCTATACGGTAAGAATTTTGGGGGGAATCAGACTTTTGCATAGTACTAAAGTAATACCACACATAATTTCTGGTAGGAAGGAGAATAATGTGGACAATCAGGGAGCCACTAACATATCCAAAGTTAGTCATAGCAAAACTAACAGTGGGAAAAACAGCTATTATGTGTATCCTGATGCAAAGCAGTATGTGGTACATAATATCAGGTAATACGTTCTCCTACCAAAATATTTACCATAAATATAATCAAGCTTTCCCCCAGGTTGTAGGTCAAATCAAGAAAAATGGGATATTCTACAGGACAAATGACCCTCTTTTTAGCAAGTCACTGTCATGAAACAAATAATTATTCTAAACTAAAAAAGAGTTACATGACACCCAAATGTATTATGTTGTCCTGGATTAGATCCTGGTAAAGACATAGCATCTGAAAAGGCCATTTTCTGGATAGTTTAAGGTGATTTGAATATGGAATGGCTATTAGATGATATCAAGTAATTATTTTTAATTTTGGTAGGTATAATAATACTATTATGGTTATATAGGAAAATGTTCTAAATTTTACAGATATGTACTAAAGGATTTGGGACACGGAATGTCATATGTACAGTTTTCCTTAAAATACATCAGCATAGTAAAAAACGAGTTGAAAAGAAGAAAAATACAAATGAAACATTTCCTTCAGAGCAATTAAGTGTGAACACCAAACACCAAACTACATCTTCAGATGAAATAGTTCTGGCCCGCGGCTTTCTGCCAAAAGCTCTAAATCTCCTCAGCATTGTGAATACGGACCTTTAAATAGTGATAATTTATTATTCTTTTAATAAATTGGACATTTAGTCCTTCTTTATTCACCATTTCTCAGAAGAGGGCAGGAGGACCCTCCAGCATAAAAGTGTTATTTCCATTCCCTTCCTTCCTGTAGTTTAAGACAGTGGTTCGCAGAGTGTAGTCCCCTGACTAGCAGCCTCAGCATCACCTGAGACCTTGATGGAAACATGAATTCTGGACCCTTAGTCCAGGCCGATGGAATCAGAAATTCTGGGGGTGGGCCAGTGATCTGTGGTTACAAAATGCTCCAAATGATTCTGAGGCACACTGAGGCTTGAGAAGCATGGTTCTAAGAGTTCCTCTCTCTCCTTGTGTATTTCACTTCATTACTGCTAAGTTGGCCTGGACACTAGACATAAAATAAAGGGAGACAAAGATTTGTAGAATAGACATATTTTTTGTGAACTTCTATGCCAATGCCTTGTTTAGACATAAAATAAGAAACTGAGAAAAAACTAAGAAAACAATATTTGTTATATTGGATATTCTGTTCTGTTATATTTAAAATAAAATATTTTGGAGCATTACTATTAACAGTGGAGATGTTCTGTGTAATCGTTAGTGTACATCCTAGACTCCAAGAGCACCCTCTCTGCTGCAAGGGAAGATAAGGCCCATTTTATGGGTGAGGTGTCAAAATACTATATGAATAATCTCTGCCTTCAAAAACTTCATAGTCCTCCAACTATTGTGAACTTCTAGCATACTTACTTAGTGTTACAAATCTCTACTCATCTGCCCTGTCTCTCTACTAAACAGTATGTTTTTTGAAGACTGATGACCATGTCTAAATTCTGTAAAACACACTGCACCCCACATTTGATCTCTGGGCACTCAGTAAGTAAGATGCTGTAATGCTGAAGCTTTACTATTATCAGTGGGAAGTCAGAGCCCTGAGAAATTCCATAACACCATCACACTGGAAATCTAAACCAACATGCCTGATGTTCCAAGCAGTGCTTTGGCCTGTGGAATTACCAGCAACTAAGGAAAATATGGAATACAGAATTGTTGTCCCATCCTTGTATCAGAGATGTAGGGACGCATTGAACTCTTCATGTGGTGTCTGAGACTAACTAAAGTCAGACACTAATCATGGTGTCAAATGGTGCTATACAAGGTTTGTATCAAAGCTTAACCATGCTGGTTCCCTACTCTGCTCTTTCAGGAATGAGGGTCTCTTAGGATGCCATTAGCCACAGACACCAGTCCTCACTGCCTGGGAATTTTGTGATACTCTGCAAAAACCCATCTCTGTGAACACCTGCTCAATTCCCTGAAAGATCCTATCACAATCCAAGCCGTCCATGGCCAGTCACAACAGTTAACAAGGACACAACTTTGAAGATAGATACATAGCAGGGCAAAAAGAGAAAGGAACTTAAACAATCCTGAAGCAAGAAAATTCAACTCAGGCATTAATCAGTGTAAATGAAAATCATTCATTCACAGGAAATAAACATGAATCTGTGAAAGAATACACATGGGGAAGGATAGGAAAGGTAATGGTGAATTTCTGCACCTGGTGGAAGCCACTATAAAGTTGCCTGTTCTTATTTTTTAGTCCTTTATTTCTTCCAGTCTCTAAACACAAAGGTATGGGACTAATTGTACTATAACCACCTACACCACTGCGATAATACCTTGAAGAAAGTTGTTTCTGCCTCCTAAGAATCTTCTACCTATCTGAAATCACAAACTGCCTAAGGAGACACTGTCTATGCATGAGTCCATAATGAAATATGTATATGTGTACTATATATGTATATGCATACATAATTATGTGTATGTAGTTAAATCCTGGCAACAGATCAGATAGAGATGAATTTGAATCCCAGCTCTGCAACTTAAAAGCCTTAGTACACAGACCTGAGGTGGTTTCTTAACTGTAATTTCTTAATGGATGTGAACTTCAGATCCCCTCTAAATGGGGAAAACAATACCTAGCCCACTATTAATGCAAGGATTATATTAGATAATATTTATTTAAAGATTTTCATAGCACCTAGCAGAGAGTGGTACTCAATAAATGTAACTCTTGTTTTTATTAGTAGTATTTTTTAATCCTCTTGGTCGATCAATAATTTTCTCTGCTGGCTTTGCTTTGTTTCCCACATGACAAACATCATCAATTTACTTTACTACTATTAAGCTTTGGTTTCTCAAAAAAGTATAGATGACAAATTCTTGTACATATCATATAACTTTATTTTTATAATGCATCACCAAAGATGAAAAATAACATCATTGCAAGTTCCATGTTTGCCCTTCTTTCCACATCACTCCATTTCATTCAGTAACTTGATACCACACCTCAGACACCATCATACCTATAAGTGAAAGAGTAAAACTGGTGGGGAGATCATTTTGCCTGTGATAACAGTGCAAACTAAAGTGGGTACATTGTTTAAGTTCAAATGTAAACCAGAGGAGAATATTGTGTGGTGACTGTGGGGGAGTGAGGGGTGTCATAACCATGATCATGTGAGAAAGAGAAATAAGCACAAGGGGGTACTGGGGAGAGAAAAAGAAAAAGAAAAAAGAAAATCAGTGTCAGAAATAGCTTGCACTGTGGTTGACCCAGATTAAATAAATTTTATAGCAATTATTAGAATGGATGACTCTAAATTATATTTACTTCATTAATGCAATGATGCTTGAAATCATTTTGCCTATATGTCTTCAAGGTGTTTCAAATATGACTGCCCTGAAAAAGAATTAGCATTTGGATATTTCTGACCTTTCCCTTCCCTTCTGCAATTAAGAGAGTCCTTGGTTTCCCTGCTCAGTTCCTTGCTGCCTTCTCTTCTCTGAGTACTGGTTCTTTATGGATTGTGAGGAAGAAAGTAGAGGATGAGGGGGGAGGGGAGGGGCGGGGAAGAAACAAACAAACAAAAGAAATAGAAGCTATCTAAAAGGGGGAGGAGAAGGAGACTTAAGGGGAGGAAATTGGGCAAGCTTTTATACAGAGCAAGGAGGAGAAACACCCATTGATTTGAAGGAGAGAGAAGCAAAGGAAACATCTATAAGAGGTTAATAGGGAATAAGGATAAACAGTTCTTTAAGAAGCAGGGAAATGGACTTGGCCCAGTGGTTAGGGCATCAGTCTACCACATGGGAGGTCCGCTGTTCAAACCCTGGGCCTCCTTGACCCGTGTGCAGCTGGCCCATGTGCAGTGCTGATGCGCGCAAGGAGTGCCCTGCCATGCAAGGCACTTGCTTTGTCCGCGTAGGGGAGCCCCATGTGCTAGGAGTGCACCCGTAAGGACAGCCGCCCAGCACGAAAGAGAGTGCAGCCTGCCCAGGAATGGTGCCGCCCACACTTCCCGTGCCTCCAACGACAACAGAAGCGGACAAAGAAACAAGACAGCAAATAGACACAGAGAACAGACAACCAGACAACCGGGGCGGGGGGGGGGGGGGGGGGAATTAAATATAAAATAAATCTTAAAAAAAAAAAGTATAAATAAGGCCTGTTTATCTCTTTCACAGTATTTGAGAAACTAAAAAAGAATTTAGAAACCTGCCCCAGTTGTTGAACTATGTTTCTTGGACCAAAACACCTCTCTAAAATTGGTACCAGCTTCAATGTGATAGCCTAAGTAATTTAACAACTTTCTTTATGTTCATTTAACTGATATGTTAAATCCCCTTAATTAGCTATCTTCATTCAGTGAATTTTCTTAAATATTTTTCTGTATTTTTTATCAGTTCACCATCCAACATCCAAATGAACCATTCTCCTTTGCTATTTTCTTGAAATCTGGATATCATCAAATAAGTTGTAAGCAGATTCTCACTAAGTTAAACAGTAAAGTTAACATACATGTGTGCTCCCACTTTCATAGTCATGCTTGTGAATGTGTATCCATGGAGGAACAGTAGATTGACACATAGTCAAAAGAAGCCCCAGTCAAATGTGAAGAACTATTCATGATGATCCACAATCAAGAGAACTTTCAGCACTTTCAAAAGTGATGCAATTGCAATGCAATTACTTGATGAATACAAGCTCACACATTGACTCCAACAAAAGGTAAGTTATGGGACTTGGATTTCAGGAGCCTAGCCTTAATATTAGGAGGAAAAAGACAGAGAAATAATTCCCACTATTATAATGGGATTTGTTATATAGATTTAGTTTGGTCACTAGTAAATCATGTTCCTCCAAACACCCTACTCATATCCTGTCCTCTAAATAAACAAAAAGAAAACTGTGTGTGTGTTCATGTCTGTGTATCAGGGTAGTGACAGGATAATATGGTGACTAAACGCACTGGGCTTGAATCTTGGTTCTGCTAATTAGGCAATTACGTAACATTATTAAATATAGTAATAGAATGAACTTCATTTAATTGTTATAGCGATTAAATATGGTAATAATTTTTAAAGGCTTAATACAGTGAATGGATATAGAAAATAAATGTTACATATCAATAATAACAAACACTTATACAGTGCTTGCTATATGTTAGGCACTGTTCTATGTGCTTTGTATACATTGACATACTAAATCTTCATAACAAACCTATGAAGTGAATGCTCTTGTTACCTCTATTTAACAGAAGAAGGAATAGAGGCACAAAGAGGGGAAATAACTACTCCAAAACTGAAAAGTGTTAGATCTGGGATTAAAACCCAGAATCACTGGTCCCAACCAATGCCTGTGTCCCAGGTTGTTTTCTACATTATAGTAATAATTATTATTATCATTAATTTGTTAAGAAAGATACTTATGCTACCATGGGAGCTAACTTTATAAACTACATGCTGCTATGTATATACGTATATATTGAAGAATTTGATCTTGCATCAAATTGTCTATAAACAGCTCACCTATTTTTCTTATGATGGTCCCATAAACCACTTGTGTGAGGTGCTGACAAAAATGTAGATTTGAAGTACTAAAATGCAAGGCCAACAAAATGAATGACGATACAATGTTTTATTTTCTTTTGAGACATATGACTGCAGTGCTCTATGTGTCTCAAAGTAAACTAGCTCTTATCACACACACATAGATGAACACCTTTTCTTAAGTCCTAGTTAATATCTGAGCCACTGACACTCAAAGTATCTTTTGTTAAAATAGTGTCAGAGAGTAAAATTGCTAGCTTTTACAAATAAAAATTCAATATTTGGAACATACTTATACTAAGAAATTATTGTTTATCTCAAATTCAAATTTAATGAAACCTCTATAGTTTATCTGAGAAACTTAGAGTCAAAATACATGTAAATTATGCTTTAGAGGTTGGTATATTTGGCATATAAGAATTCTACCAGTTTTTAACTAATTTATTTCTTTTTATTAGAGGAGTTGTAAGTATACAGAAAAATCATGCATAAAATAGAGTTCCCATATGCCCATCTCACACATACAGTTTCCCTATTATTAATACTTTGCATTAGTGTGATACCTTTGTAAAACGTGATGAAACAATATTATTACAATTATACAACTAACTATAGTCCCATAGATAACATTAGGTTCTACTCTGATGTACAATCCTATGTATTTTTAAAATTTTTATTCTGGTAATATATATACAACCTAAATTTTCCCTTTTAACCTCATTAATTCATTGGGATTGCACTGAGTCTGTAAATTACTTTGGGAGAATTGATACCTTAATGATACTTAGCCTTCCAATTCATGAATATGGAATGTACTTCCATTTATTTAGGTCTTCTTTGTATCTTTTAGCAATGTTTTGTACTTTTCCATGTACAAATCCTTCAAAAAAGACCTCAACGCACTAGACCAAAGATAGGTTAGGGAACTATTTTTCCATGAAGTTGTCTCAACTAGAATACGTCTTTCTGGACATTAAATTAAATCCCCTCAGTTCCAGGAGAGTCAATTTTTCATTTTGAGATAGCCAAAATAAAACTTTGCATATATAGAAATGTCTCTGCAAAGCAGTACTGTAGATCATCTAGCAATATAAATCACTGAAAAAGGAAACAAATTTATCCTTGGAAGGAAAAAGGGAGGAGAAAGGGGATAGCAGGATGGAAAATCTCAATTTGGTCAATAAAAACAAAACCGGTCTGAGTGTTGTTTTTCATGGAAGCTGAAATAAGAATCAGGCAGGATATGAACCTATGCATTTCAAACACAATTTTCTGAATTATGACACAGAACAGGTTGTGTGGATACATTTTTCACAAGTGAAGTTCTGTCGTTCAGCCAGACCAGCTCCAAGCCAAAATTCCCATTATTGTATGCGTGTCCTTTCATGAGAGACTCCATCTTTATCAAATCACAAAAGAGCCACACTTTGGGCTGCATGCCAGGCTACTCTTCCATGAGGAGTCACACCTTGACGTATACTGCATGGTCTTTGCAATATCCTTGCAGCTGCTTTTGCGCTGGCAGGAAGAGATTTTTTATCTTTAATGTGTGCAGTAATGGGCCTAATGGTAGAAAGGTTCATCTGGCAAAGCACCACAAAGTTTAACACATTGACCATAAAAGGAAAGAACCGTGTCTTCACAACTCAATAATTTTTGCATGTTCACCATTATTAATGACATTCACAATATATAGTTCATTCTGAAATGGTTTCCAGGCCTTTTCCTTTCTTGAATCTTTATGGAACTTGCCTGACAGCATAACCAAACATAAATTATGATAACCATGTTGTACAATGACTGGTATCCCAATTTCAGTATCCAAATATGTGTAACGTTGTCCTGGAAAAACTTGTGTTTATTCAAATTCATCCAAGTTATTGACATGGAAAAAATCAAGCTTTTTTCCCAAAAAAGAGAATGTAATGAAGGAAGTGTTTGAACTTTAGGCTTTTCCCCGTTTGCTCGCAATGGCTCACTGTGTTATAGACATAAATAATTGTTTATAGAAATGGCAGTCTAGTCTCTGTCCTCTCCTTTCTTTGTCAGCTTTACTATGGTGCATATTTCACTGCACTCTAATCCATCACACCAGAAAATTAGTGCATAGGTGTATTAGGTGTATTTTGCACTAAAAATATTATGTTGGTGGGAGTGACTATGGTTACTTACAGTAAGGTAATATTATAATTTCGCTGACTAAACCAACTCTGAATATAGATCCAAAAACATGCCAGATCAACAAAAGGCTATATCCATTTGTCTGTCTTCCAACCGGAAGGCAATCAGATAGTCAAGTAAATTAAAACAGTATTTTCACAGAATCCCTGAGAGTTTCCTCACTCTTTGGGTACTCTCTGTATGATCCCTGACCAAGGACATTATTAATTCAGGCCCAATATTTCTGTTAAATGAAAAAGAAATATTCTGCAGAATTCACAGACATCTAGGGAGGCAAAAAGCAAAGGAGTGCCAACAGATAGATGGAAAGTGATCAGCTTACTCCATTCATGTCTTGCTATAGGAAGAGGTTAAAGTAGCTGGTTGATAAGGTAAGAAACTCAAGATAGGTTACTGTAGGAGAGATACAATGCTGTAGGGGAGAAGTGCTCTGATAAGACTTTTTATTTTTTTGGTTTTAAAGAATAATTTCAGCCACACGTTATATTTGAAGGATTTGTATTTGGGTTCATGCCCTGAAAATTTAAGATAATGATAACTGTAAAAACCAGTGCTGCAGCTTTCAGTTATAAGATGGCAGATTGAACACGTTTTTACCTCTCCTGTCCACTGAATCCTCACTAAAATGATAATAAACTTATTTTACACATCCCTCAAGGTAAAAAAAAAAATGGAAGAAAAGTCATGGGGAATAAAATCTTAGAAGCTAGAAAGCAGTGAAATCTGATTTAGCACACCTGAAAAAGATGAAAACTAAACAAAAAGAGGAAGTGAAAAAGCAAGCTGTCTGTTTGCCTCAAACAATCCTAAAGCAGTTTAGGAATAAGTAGTCCTGAGTATCTCTGAAAAAAGGAGCAATAAGGAAGAGAGGAAAAACAGAAGGAATGATTGAAACCTATAGAGCCTGATGCATGTCGTGAAAATGTAGTAGTAATAACGAACAGAAAACAGATTGAAATTGAAAATAAATTTAGCACACGAAAGCAGATCTGACATGATTCGAATTTGAATGTTCAATGCAATTTATTTGCTTGCTTAATCACAAGCTACCTATATAACCAATGCACAATAGCCAGGTTAAAGGGCATACAATACCCTTAAAGGTGGAGGATACCAGAATCTCTAAAGACCATCAGCCAGAGAACAGATGGATGACAAGTGGATACCTTTCATGAGCAGTCTCAGGAGCCAGTCAGACACAGCATTTAGCAGAAGGAGGCGCTGGACACAGTGCTGCAGTGAGAGACGCAGAGAGCTTCTTCATAGCACAACACAGGCACTGAGGCTGGGAGTCAGAGTGACTGGCTGTCAATCTCCCTCAAACGGATACTTGCCAAAGCTTAATCTGCACTGGGCTTTATAAGTGCCCTTCTGACTGGAATCAAGTCAGTCAATATCATTTCTTCACACAAATGTCTGGTTATTACTTATTACAAAAAGATACTTTCTCAATCTGTTTACATTTTATTTGTGGTCAACATGTTCACAATGTTTTGGGGAATTCAAGATTATTAATATAATTTCAATATACAATTCCTTCCACTGTGCCATCCATCCATCCTGGCAAAAGACCAGAGATTTCTCCTCGGAATAGGTTAAACCACAGCAACTGTAGCCCAGAAAAAAATAAGCAAACAAACAAACAAAAAACAGGAAAGACTGGGGAATGAGAGGATAATGATAATGGAAATCAACATGGCATCAAACTTCTCATTAACAACATGGAAGCTAAGAAGACAACGGAGGAATGTCTTCACATGCTGAGTAGTAACACTTTTCAACTTAGAATTTTATCATTGCATGCTTGATCTCAAGAATTTTTTCTTATTTATTTATTTTATTTTAGGAAATTTTCAAAGAGAAGTAAGCAAATGAGAGAGAGTGAGAGTGAAAGTGAGAGAGGGAGAGAGAGCGAAGTATGGCTTATTTAAACCTGAAAAGCCATGAGTTTAGTTAGAAAAAATTAATTATAGAGTGCAATGCCCTTGGTGTATTATATGAATAGAACTCTAAAAATAAAAAAAATTGAATTTTGAATCTAACCAAAAATCCTGAGGGAAGTATGTTTTAGGGAGCAAACAAGGGTAGAAACACCCAATCCCCATTTACCAAAGTAAAATAAAAATGATATCTAATATAAAAATCTCTAAAATTGTTTAAAGCAGTGTAGGCATAAGAGTTAGAAATACGAACTCAAAAACAAAGTAAAAAACTAAAATAATTGAATTGGTTGCCTAAGGACACCAGAATTTTTATTTTTTCAGAAAGACATTTTTATTACACTGGGGAATAACCAATGCTTCTCACTGTGGTTCATAGGAATCTTCTTTATACCTCAAAAGATATAATTCAATGTGCCAAAGGAACTGTTACAACTTTTATCTAAGAAAGTATGGTTGTTCTAAATGTAGACCAAGCTTTCTTTTTCCATCTACCTCTGGTTATCTTGCACTTGTCTTGCTTGATTGAAAATGAGGAATTTTTGCAGGAAGATTAACAATTCAAGAGGGAAATCTCAGGGGGTGTCTTATAAGACACTGGCAACAGATGCGGAGGAGAAAGGCAGGCCAGGGAATAGTTCTCACAATTTTTAAGTTAGGTAGAACTATTCACCTCTAAATTATGTAGATATGTGATAAAAAGAAAATGCAATTTTAAAAAGAGCAATTTGCTGCTTAACAAAGCATTTTTAATTGCCAGTGGTTCACGTTCACTATTTACAGGGGGTAAAACCCCAGTACTATATTCATTTTATTACCTTGGCAGTTATGGTTGTGAACTCGCAAATATTATATTTAACAACAGACAGCACAACATTTCTCACTTACAAGAGATAACACAGAGACAAGGGTATGGGCATAGCATGTGCTTAATGAAAAAATGCCCTGTTTCTAAATGTGTATTAGAATTGCTTGTCTCTGTCAAACTGTGTTGTGACTTTCATAAGGATTGGAGCTGTGTCTTGTTCCTTGTTTTATCTCTGGCACCAACTATAGAGTATGACACAAAAAGGCACCTGCACGAATTAATTAATAAACATGTATTTATCAAACCCAGGATAGGAGATATCAGCAGGCTATTACAAATAAAGTAACTATTTTACTAGATAATGGGTAATAAAATTATTTCAGCTATGTTAGTGGCCCAGATCAACATTGAGCATCACCAAATAGAAGTGGGCATGATTATTGAGTCAAAGCAGCTGTAACAATACACGTTTGAGAATATACTGTTCATCTCAAGCGAAAGCTAATCTAAAACTTTTTGATGAAAGTGTGATTTAATGATATTCTATATTATGGTCAGTTTTAAGTGATTGGTAACTCAAATCAGATGTAACATTGTTTCACCCGTTGCTTAAAATTCCTTTGGTTAAATTTAAAGGGATATGTTTTTATCTGTCTTGCAATAAGAAGAAAAAATTCAGGAACATTAATTATTCAAAATATTGGTAGCTTAAAATGTACTTTTACATCTGTTCTCCTATTTGACAGTGAAGATATATTTTAGAGGTTATCTGTATAAAATGTAAATAGTTACCAAGACAGACTTTCTGAGGAAGACTTACCATTGTGGGCAAGCCGCCGAAGCCTTGTTAGAGGTAGGAAAACCTCTCTAACTATAAGGCCTTTGGGGTTCCACCCAAAAGATGGCGCTGAGGCATGCAGCGGGCAAGTCCCTCAGATATCTGCCTTCCCCCCAGCAACTAGAGTGCATGAACCAATCAGCCTCACTAAATTAGCATAGCCAGTAAGCTGCTTGCACGTCGCCTTATGGTCTATAAAAGCCACTACACTTCCTCAATAATCAGGCCTGCGCCACCAGCCTGCGTCTCCAGAGTGGTTACTGTGTGTTGTCTTGCTCTGGCCGTCCTTCGGGAGCGGAGCCGCTGGACAGCACCGAAACATATCATTATATTATTCTCTTTAGGCAAAGAATTGAAACAGTTATCTGCTTAATTTAAGGCCTCAATTTCTACTGCTTGTGGCATTTTTTAATTCCTTCTCTTCAAGCCTAACCAAAAGCATTAATGACTCTTGAGAATCCAAGCCATAGCACTACCTAACAGCTTTGAAGTTGATTATTCTTTTTTCTTTTTTGGAGTAAACTTTTAATTAGAAAACATATTTTTTAACACTGATGATTTATAAGTGTGATTGTGGCTGAAAGGAGCAGTCTAGGGAAGTAAATGTCAACTGAAAGATAGCTAGAGAATAATTTAGGCACTGTATAACATAGTGAACTCAGATGTGGATGAGGACTGTGATTAATAGTACAAATTAAAAAGTGTTCTTCTATGAACTAAAGCCAATGTATGTCACTATTACTAGGTGCTAAGAAGATGGGAAAAATACATTTAATGTAACTTATGAACTACAGTTAAGAGTAATTTTGTATCAATGGCAAAGAAGGTACTATATCCTGCTAAGGATCAATGATGGAAAGTATGAGATTTTTTTCTATTGGAGTAACACTGACTGGGGCAATGACAGCATCATCTGTGATGAAACTGAAAGCCACTGAGTATATACACTTTGGATGGATTGTACAAGGCATGGGACTGTGTATCACAGTGAACCAAATAGTGGATGATGGGCTGTGATTAACAGTACAAATACGAGAGTGTTCTCCCTGAACTACTAATAAATACTAATAAATAGTGTTAATAATTGCATGGTTTATGGAAAAAATACACCAAATGTAAGCTTTGGACCATAGTAAACAATAATGTTTTGATGACATTCCTTCATAATTTGTAACTAATATTCTACAACACAAGGTGTTAGTGGTGGTGTGCTTAAGGTAATTAATTCTGCACATTATGCATGAAGCCAAACACCTTCTCGAATAAAACATTTTTAATAACTGCACAAATGTTAAATGTACAACTCAAATTTTCATACACCTAGCACCTAAATCAAGAAATAGAATATGGTAAGCACTCCAGCAGCTTCCCTAGTTATTCCTTTCAAGCAAACACCCCTGGCATCTCCCAACCCCAGGAAAGAATCACTCTGAAATCTAAAATCAGAAATTAGTCTAGCCTGCTTATGAAGTATTATTGCTATGTAAATAGATTCATACAGTATACTACATCAGTAGTGATGTCTTCTTTTCATCCCAGTTATTGTTAATTTGCATTTTCTCAATTTTGCCTATGTTGATTTTCTTCATTGTATAATTGTTTTCATTTCATTAATATAAACTATTATTTTCTTTCATCTACTTTCTTTGGGTTGAGTACTCTCTTCTTTGTTTGAAATGTAAACTTGATTTTTTATTTTTGGCCTTTTTTCTTTTCTAGTATATATGTTTTCAACTAAAAAAACTTTCTGAGCACTGTTTTAATTGCACATGCAAGTTTTGAAATGTATCTTCATTCTATTTATTTTGAAATATTTTCTACTTTTTATCATTTCTTTTTTGACTCAAGGCTTGTTTATAAGTATACAGCTTAAATTTCAAGTAGTTAGGGATTTTCTAGTTTAATTTCTGTGTCTGATATCTAGGTTATCACTGAGGTAAAAGAACGTACTCCAAATTATTTCAATCTTTGAAGTTTGTTGAAATTCGCTTTATGACTCCTCATAATAAATATTTTGTAGATGTTAAGTGTTCACTTGAAAAGTGTGTTTATTCTATCCTTATCAGATACAGTCTTCTGCATATGTCATAGAGGTTTATTTTGCTGATGGACTTTTCAGATCTTCTATATTTTTATTTTTGCTTGTATTATTTTAGTAGCTTTAGTCTCCCTGTATGACTGTACATTTTTCTCTCCCTTTATTTCTGTCATTGTGCACATTATGTGTTTTGAAGCTATGATATTGAGTGCATAAGATTTAGGGCTTTATATTGTTCTGATTATTTGACCCCTTTGCCACTTTATCTCTACAAGTACACTTCTATTGTAAAGGTTCCACTTCATTTCTCAAAGGTATTTCCATTAATGTTTACTTTGTCATATGAGTATAACTACATCATTTTTTGTTAGCAATTGCAAAGTGCATCTATTTCCTTTGTTTTTATTTTCACACTTCTTTGTCCTTGTATTTTGGTTTGTATGAGAACCATATAGTTAAGTTTTTTTTTAAAACTATGCTGATCATTTTATTTTTTTACTTGGAACATTAAGTCCACTTATATATAATGAAATTAATATATAGTAGTGTTTAAATCAACTGTCTTATTACTCATTTTCTATTTCATCCAACGGTTTTATATACCATTTTCCTCTCTTCTTTTGTATCCTTTTTAATTACTACATTTCCCCATATTAAGTTAGTTATATATTATTTTAAAATTCTTTTTATATTTACCTTATAAAATACAACATGTATCATTAATTGACTTCAAGCTATTACAAATTTCTTTCTACCCCTTTCCTAATAATACCAGTATGTCGGAACGCTTTAATTACATTTACCCCTTCTCATATTTTGTGACATGTCTCATGTCTTTTATGTACATTTTTAATCCCAAAAGAAATTGTTATTACCATTTTTGTAAAACCAATACATTTATTTATCCATCTATTCATTCTTTCTTATGTCCTTCAAACCCTCCAAAATGTCCATGTTTCCGTCTGGGACCATTTTTTCTCCTGCTCGAAGAACTTCTGTTAATACTTCCCTTACGTCATGGTTGCCTGTAACTAAATCTTTCAAGTCTTATTTGTCTAAAAAATATTTTTAAAATATATTTTCCTTGGGCTAGAATTCTAGGTTGGCAGCATTTTCTTTTCTTTTAGCATTTTAAAGTTGTCATTCAATTGTCTTCTTATTGTTGTTATTATTTCCCCTCTGAAGGTCCCGTGACTTTTATCTCAAATAACTTTTCTTCTCCTCTCTTTGATTTTTAGCAGTTTTACTCCTGTGTACCTGGGTTTTGTATTTGTTGCTTTTTTTATTTATCCTGTTTAGGGTTCATAAATCTTCTTGAGTCTGTATGCTGATATTTTTCACCAATTTTGAGAAAATTACTTGCCATTAACTCTTTTTAATTTTATTAGATAAGTTGTGGGTTTACAAATAATCATGAATGAAATACAGGATTCCCATATACCATCGTATTATTAATATTTTGCTTTGGTGTGAAGCAATTGATTAAAGCATATTTTTATAATTTGTACTATTAATTATAGTCTATGATTTAATTTAGGTTTCACTGTCATTTCATGGATTTTTAAAATTTTATACTGTAACCATATATACAACCTAATATTTCCTCCTTTTAAACTACATTCAGATATATATTTCAGTGCTGTTAATTATAATTCTCTTTTAACATTGCATCTGTGTTGTTCCTCTCTACTTTTTTGTGTACTCCAAATACATATATGTTAGAAGTGTCCACTGTGGTCCACATGGACATAATGCTCATTTTTAAAATTACATTCTTTTTTCTGTTTGCTTTCTTATATCTTTTCTAATCTGTTTTCCAGTTACCTACCACAGACTTCTATTCTAATCTGCTCCCAGATCCATCTGTTGTGTTCTTAATTTCCCACATCATACTTCTCAGTTTGACAATTTCCAATTGATTCTTTTTTGTAGGTTGTAATTCTTTAAACAAGTTTCCTATCTTTTCTTCTATTTTGTCTCTTTTTAACTATTTCTTGAACCTACTAATCAAAGTTACATTAGAGTCTATATCTACTGTTAGGGATTGAATCATGTCTCCTATAAAGACATGTTCATATCTCAACCCCTCATCCTGTGGGTGTGAACTTTTTGTGAATAGGACCTTTGAAGATGGTATTTGTTAAGGTGTGCCCAAACTGAATAAGGGTGGATCTTAACCCAATATGGCTAAAGTCCTTATAAATGGAGGAAATTGGAAATAGAAAAGAAAGCCCCAGAAAGTGACCAGAAGCTGGAGGTCAATGGATTCCAGAGGAGAGAAGAAAAGATATCGCCAAGTCCTTTGCCATGTAATGGAAAATCCAAGGAATCCCAAAGATGGCCAGCTGGAAGATACTGACTCAGGGAGGAAGCAATCCTTCTAGAGCCAATAAATTCCTATTGTTAAGTCAACCCATTGTATGGTATTTATTTTAGTAGCCAGGAAACTAAAATATCTATCAATTACAATATCTGGAAGATATCTGGGTCTGTTTCTATTTTTTTGTTTGTTTTTTTCTCTAGATTTTCATTCATAAGAGTCAAGTTTTGATTGACTGAATTGAGACTGAGTTGCAGCTTTGGTAAGTCTCACTCTAACTCTCTGCTTAAGGTTTAGCAACCAAGAGGTTTTCATTTGAGAGCATGATGCATTTGCTCTGGCCCTCCCTGGAAAGTTCTTAAACTCGAATTATCTCCTCAGCACTAGAAAATTAACAAAAATTATCCTCTACTTTAAGAATTCTTTGTGTTTTTACTCTTTAGTAGAGTATAACTTCAGAATTTGGCAAATAACTTGAGGGTAAAGCTATCTTGTGTTTGAAACTCCTTTAGTCTCCAATTTTGTCACTCTATTCTCTTGAGTGCCCTAGAAGCTCTGTTGGTTTTCCTGAACCAGTAGTTGCAGTTTGAGATTATTCATAAATTCCAAAAAGAGAGATTATGTTTGAAAATTGGTCTGTTCCTCTGGACATGATACCCTTCGATTGTATTAGATTCAGCTGAGATGTCTTTGATTAAATTACATGAAGATCAGGGCTTTAATTTGACCAGTCATTGTAGTGTAACAGTTCCCGCCCCCTTGATAGGCTATATAAAATGACATTCACTCAAGGAGAATACAGAAGCAGTTATGTGAGGAAAGAGAGAGAGCTCCATAGACACAGAAGAGGATCCAGAGGCCCCAGTAAGACAAATGAGCCGTTTGTCTAATAGCTTGCAGTGCTGAGAAAGCCCTGAGAAGTGAGATTTCAGCCTACAGCTGAAATCAGAATAAGTTGGGACCAAGGAGCCTTAAGAGGATGAAGGAAGCCTGAACCCTCACAGACATCAGCAACCATCTTTGTTGAGAAAGTACCTCTTATGGTACCTTGAGTTGGATTCTTTAGGGCCTTGTAATTTAAGCTTCTATCCCAAATAAATACCCTTTATAAAAAAACAATAGATATCTGATACTTTGCATCAGCATCTCTTTGACTGACTAATACACCAGTATATTCATCATCTGGACTGCACTAAGAATCTTTATATTCACGGAGCTACAGAATGTTAGACTTCTCTCCATGACTTTCTTTTCTTTGGAATCCTAACCCTTCCAGTTCTTGTGGCTTCAGCATTTCTCTAATGCCTTTAATAGATTATTTTTATAATTGATTTATTCATTCTTGAAGTTTTATATTTTATTCATTTGTTCTAGCTTTGGTCTACCACAAATGACTCCATCCTTCCTAGAAGCTTCTAATTGTTTGGTTATTTAGCAAAAGTTTCTGGTCCTTACATTCACTGATAAAATAATATTTACTTAATATTTTTGAGGGAAAAAAAGCATACCTTCAATTTACATCTAGGCCCAAGGGGATCTAAACAAACTCATTTCTATGTAAAGTATTTTCTTTTTTGTTTATATGTTTTCTCAGTAATAAAGCCTCTTTTTAGGTTTAAGTCCATACAAAGAGTTAGAAATACCTGAGAATATTGGTTTTATTGTCAAATCTTTCCTTGATTTATCTAGAAATCTGTTTTCTGAAATTTGGCTAAAGATATTGACCCAGGAGATGGATTTTTGAGACTATTGTACTCAAGAATCTGTCCAATGAATCATAGTGAAATACAGCTTATTCATAATGAACACATGCCAATCAAAACAAAAATCATAAAACAATGATAAAGGTACTGTCACTAAAGTTGGAACTAAGAAAAAATGAGCAAACTGGTAATAATTCTTATTTCTGGATCAGCAGTACTGAGCCTTCTCCTCAGAATAGGCAAAGGAAATAGCATTATTTTATACCACCTAAATTTCTAGGTTAATGGATCACTGCTGCATGCATTTTCTTTCTCTCAATCAAGAATGGGTGAAAATTTCAGTTACCTTTGTGCCTCATGACTTGAAATGATATCATGCCTTGTTCCAAAAATGATTCAAGATGACTTATATAAATAGAAATTAAAATTACATTTTAAAAGAGTAGAAGATATCAGGGCAGAGAAAAAAATTAAAAAGGACAATGTGATAAAGCTGGCGGGTAAGATTGCCCACAATAAGAACAAATACAATTTTTCAAAGTGACCCATGCATATGTATTTTATGCCATGTTCCCCTTCATTCAAGTAAATAAAACATAGCTTCTACTTTTGTCTTCATCTTTTTTTAAGGTAGTGTTGAACCAATCAATGGACATATTCAAGCATAAGATGGTTTATTTCATCAAATTTGAAAAATAAATTGCGAAGTAGACTGGGAGGTGGTCTTTATGGTAACTTCTGATTTTATGATTCCATTACCCAGGCCAACTCTGATGGCAAGTGAAATAACACCTATCTTCAATGTCAAGGTTATGAAAGACTTTCTGTTCTAAATAGTTTTCTTCTTCCCCAAAACTTCCTCTCCGCAGCCCTGGCCTATAGTGTGCAATTTATTAAGCCAGCATCCATAAATATTTTCTGTAAAGGCCAGAGAGTAAATATTTTGGGCTCTGTGGCCACATGGTCTCTGCTAGCATCACTTAACTCCACAATTGTATTTAAAACAGCCATAGACAATATGTACAAAAATGGGCATGGCTCTATTCCAATAAAACTTTATTTTAAAAAGTAGATGTAGGCTGGATTTGGCCCCCAGGCATAGTTTGCCACCCCTGCTTTGAGCTATGACATTGCCTCATTAAACTTTCCACAGAAGTACTCCCAACAGAGATACTCTTAAGACCCACCTCAAAATTACTTTGAAATCTTGTGTTTTATCCTTAAAAGTCATAACTTTACATTCTGCTTTAAAATATTAAAGTTCATAATAAAAATTTCAAATCAGTAGCATAAAAATTAGAGTATAAAAATGTTAATTCTTTGCTTTCTTGTGCCTCCAAGTTATCCCTATGAATATAGTAGTTCACAAAGCCTATTTGAGGAGTAGGGGATTAAGAGAACTAAGCTCCCTGGTAAAATGCATATCTGTGATTTAGAAAGGATAATGCTTATTACCAATTTAGCACCCCTATTTATTAACCTTATCTCATTACCTCAGCTCTCACCTACAGAGGGTTCTGTGAGATATTTTCTGACTCTGTGCTACCATGGAGCTCTGTACTCCATGTCATGAAATTATTCAAGCAGAGTCTGAATTATCATCCATTGCAGTCTTCAGTGAACCACCGACAAGCATGGGACAATGGTCATGAATACTCATTTATTCACTTACAAGCAGATGAGATAACTTAATTGATTAAACACTTCAATACAAACCAATATTCAATACGGCCATTGAAAATATTAACATTTTAACATGCAACCCTGTGTCAATCTCCAGCAAATGTAGTAATAGGCTCAATGTATTTACTTTTCAGATCCATATTAAACACATTGTTTTCAATTAGGGACACCACATTTTAAGAGGAATATGATGAAGTGAGGTATACACTGAGGAAGATGGTGAGAAGAATGAGGAAACAAAAAATGTGTTTTTAAAAAAATCAGTTGAAATGTTTAAGAAAGCAAAGAAGAAGCATTCATTAAAATAATACCTGTCAGCATATGGTTAAAGGATGATCTTGTGTAAGAGGAAATTTATTTTTTCTCTGCTCTTACTCAGACAAATGGAAGAATAAAGATAAATAAGTGAAAATAAAAGAAAGATCCATTTTAGATGCACTTTTAAAACTTTTTAACCATCTAGAATCTTCCAACAATGAAATGGGCTGCTTTATGGAGCTCTGCACTCCAGTCATTGAAGGTGTTCAAGCAGAGTCTGAATTATCATCTCTTGCATGCTTCATTCCTTAATAAATATTCATGGAGGATTTGTTATGTGCAAGGCACCGTGCTGAGACTATGGGAGAAGCAAAGATGAATCAGACTGATTTTTTCCTAGTTAGCAGAGCTAAGACTTTAACTTAAATAATCTGAATACAAAATAGAAAAGCAAAAGTGCCTAGGAGATGTGCAGATAAAGTTGTAGAGCAATTCAGGGAAGGAGCTGTGACTTTCAGTTGGTATATATTGGGAGAGTATTCCTCTCCGCCCACCTACAATGCATTCTCAATGGCAGGAAATCAGTTCATTTCATGCCCCTGATCAACAGTATTTGCACAGAGAATAAATGCTGACTTATTATGTTGGCTTCTAAGCCTTGATATGATCTGGCCTCTCTGTCTCCATCCTCGTGCTCCACATGCATGTCACAATAGTCATTCTTTTCCTGGAACTCACCAACCTCATTCCTCCTCAGGCCTTTCCATTTGTCAGTTCATCTGCTGAACTCTCCACTCCCAGACCTTGAGGGGTTGACAAGTTTTCATTCTAGAATTTTCAGCTCCCTTTTCACTTCCTCCATTGACCATCCTTGAATCCCCCATCTAAATTAGCTGACAGGTTCCCCCTTTACCACCCATCTCTCCAAATGATCACCATGTTATTTCCTTCCTAGTGCTATCACAATCTGAAATTGTCCTTTCTCTTGTTCATTTATTTGTAAGTTGCCCATTGTCTGTCTCTTCTACCTAGAATACAACAGGAGTAGGAATGTGTCTGTCTTGTTTGTGCTGTGTCTCCAGCATCTAGTTAGAACAAGGTCTAAAACATTGTAGGCATACAGTAAATATTTTATGAAGGTTAACATAATGAAGGGCTTTTTACATGGGGTGGGAGATTAGAAAAGATTCTTTTACTCCTTATTAGTTTTATATTTTCTATAACATTTCTGAAGACTAGTTATTTTTCCACTAGGTGAGCCACTTTATTGCCCATTTCATTTGGGTCTTTGATTTTCTCCTTCTAACCTGGCATTCCCTACATCTCTTAGGCTCACATGAAGACATATCCTTAAGTGATTTTTTTCTAACTCTCTGAATCATGATCCACTTTTCTTTTTATGAATTCCTAAAGTTTCTACTACCCAGTTCGATGTTTGTTTTTGCATGTTATTTTGGTATTACTTTGTATTTGCTTCTTGTTTAAATATATGTAGGATGGTCTATATCAGTACTGGCCAATTAAAATGCAATGCAAGTCACTTATGTAATGTTCTGATTGCCATATTAGAAAAGTAAAAAGTAAAGTGATACTCATTACATATGTTTTAACTTATTTAATATTTTAATTTAACTTGATATACCTAAAATATCATTTCAACATATAAACAATATAAAAAGTATTAATGAGATATTCTAGATACAATAAAGTGAGTTTAAAAGGAAAATATTTAAACTTCTTCATTTTTAAACTTAAATTTAACATAGTTAAGATGAAGTTAAATAAAAAATATGGCATTCTAGCCATATTTCAAGTGCTCAGTAGTCACATGTGCCTAGTGGCCACAGAAATATACAACTAATAGAATACACACCAGTGTAGGAATTGCTTATAGTAATTAATTTGTTGTTAGATAAATTAATGAATTGGACATTATTACATTTTTTTAAAAGTGGTCTTTAAAAAAAATTATATTACCCCTCCCCCCCCCATATGACTCCCTTGTCTGTCTGCTTGTTATTTGCTTGTATTCTTTAGGAGGCACCAGAAACCAAACCCAGGATCTCCCATGTAGGAGGCAGGTGCCCAACCACTTGAGCCACTTCTGCTCCCTGCTTGTTGCATCATCTTTTGGTTTTGGTATCTGCTAGTTGTGGCATCTGCTGCTTGTGACATCTGCTCATTCCAGTACCTGCTTATTGCCATGTCTGCTCATTGTGGCATCTGCAGTGTCCGCTGGTTGCAGGGTCTGCTCATTGCAGCATCTCCTCATTGTGGCATCAACTTGTTGCAATGTCTGCTCATGTTCTTTAGGAGGCACCAGGAACCATAGGAGGCAAGTACCCAACAACTTGAGCCACTTCTCCTCCCTGCTGGTTGCATCATCTTTTGGTTTGGGCATCTGCTCATTGTTACATCTGCTGGTTATGGCATCTGCTGGTTTCATCATCTGCTCATCATGGCAGTTGCAGCATCTGCTCATTGCAGCATCTGCTGGTTGTGGTGTCTGCTTGTTTTGGCACCTCCTCATATTCTTTAGGAGGCACCAGGAACTGAACCCAGGGCCTCCCATACGGGAGGCAGGTGCCCAAATGTTTGAGCCACATCCACTCCCCATTATTAAATTTTTAATAAACAAAAATATCTGTACCATTTTTCATTCCTACCAGCAATGGATAGGATTTCCAGTTACTCCCTACCCTTGCTAACAACTGGTAACAACAGTCTTTTTAACTATATTTATTCCAATGGAGGTAAATACATCTTGAATGTGTAATTCCATGCCTTTCATCAAACTTGGGACGTGTTCAGCTATTATTTCTTTGAATATTCTCTCCAGCCCTTTCTTTCTTCTCCTTCTGGGGTTCCCACAATGCATGCATATATTTGTATGCTTGATGGTGTCCTACAGTTTCCTTAAGCTCTGTTCACTTAACCTTCACTCTTTTTCTCCTCCTCAGATTGAATTATTTTAATTGTCTCATTTCAAGTTCATTGATTCTTTCTTCTGCTAGTTCAAATCAGATGTTGAACCACTCTAGGGAATTTTTAATTTCTGTTATTGTGGTTTTCAGTTCTGTTTGATTCCTTTTCATAATTCCCATCTCTATACTGATAGTCTCTTTGTGTTCATCTATCATCCTGATTCCCTTTTTCTTTACCAAAGTTTTCCTTTCAACATGATTGGGACTATTTTTTTTTTAAGTGTTTGTCTGGAATGTCCTAGGTCTAGCCTCTTCATTGGTGGTTTCTAATGCTTTAGTTTTCTCCTCTACTTGTGCCATTACTTCCTATTTCTTTGTATGTTTTGTAATCATTTTTGGACCATGGTCATTTGGATATTTTAACATGTTATCACTAGAATTTAGACTCTGAGGAGTCTGTTCCTTAAGCTTGTATCCAGCTAATGTAATGACAGAGGTTCCCCTGAATGCTAGGAGAAAAAAAGAAACAAAGAAGGAAAAGAGAGAAAGAAAAGAAAGAAAGAAGAAAAAAGGAAACACCTTTCCCCAGTTTGCAGATTGACTTCTGTGCAGCGTTCTCCTCCAGGGCTTATTCATACAGAGTTTAGAGAATAACTTGAGGCCAAAATTCAGGAACCTCCCTGATCCCTTTTGCACGGTCTTGTTTCAGGCATGCTCATGTGGCCCTAGGAATGCTCCCACTTACACAGATACCAGTGTCCCTTCCCTAGGAAACAGTTCCTTCACAGCCCTGGGCTATGCGACAGCCATCAATCTCTTGCCCCAGGCAGTACAATTTGGCTGCTTTCCCATAGCTTCTGTAAACTGACTTCTACAAACAAGGCAAGTTCTGGGATGGCAAATTCCTCAGGCCACCATCAGACTGGGGTTACTCCATTCCCTTGTGAACCAGAATGAGATCTACAATCTGAAGTATGAGCAGACCCAATCCAGTCAGGGGTAGGTGAGGGGTCAGCCTGGGTGCTGCTTTTAAGTAGACTTTTTTCTTGATTTGGCACACACCCTGTTACTGCAGGCTTTTAACTCTTTTCTGGAGCTTTGAGAAAGATATTTCTTCCAGTTCTTGCTGATTTTTCAAAGCTTCTTTGGGGGGACTGAGCGCTGAAGCATCTCACTCTGTCATCTTGACCAGGGCAGGGCTTATTTGATTTTTTTTAAGACACAAAGAACTTGAGTCACCAAGATTTTTTAAAAAATTGAAGTACTTTCAGAACTTGAGAAGAAAAAAAATAAAGTTTAAGACCATAAGAAAATGAGCTTAAAGTTCACTAATAAAAATAGGATATTTCTATCAAAATAAGTATTATTCACATTTATTAAGCACCTCCCATTTACCTGGCAATGTGCTAGATATATTTTGCTTATTAGCTAGTCTTTTCACAACCACTCTTGTTAAGTGGGTAATGTTGTCCTCGTTTTAGAGATGAGTAAATTAGGACTCAGTTATTAGCAAATCATTCTTGTAGAGCTAAAACTGGAAAGTGAGAATACTCAGTATTATTTTGTTTTTAAATGTCTTTTTTAAAGGGTGGCTAGATACTTAAAGAAGCAGAAAAAACAATTTATGCTGTGAGAAATATATTTTCCTCTTCACAGCGCCTTCTACATACAAGACCTTCACTAAGCTACAGCATTCCTCACAAAGACAAACCCTGGTCAGAAAGAGATCCTAACCCTTCTCTGAGGCTCCCCTGGAACATAAAGATGTGAGAGTGTGGAATTCATGTGAGACTGTTCACAGAGGGAAGAAGAGCTGAGGAGAGACTACCAAAAGATATTACCTTAGTGGCCCCAAACTCATATAACTTTAATCTGAGTGATAGTGGCCCCAAACTCATATAACTTTAATCTGAGTGATAGTATCAAGGTGCTGCTGGAGCGGTCAGAACAGACTTTACCCAGAACAAATATTCAACACAAACTGAACTGTCTGCAGGATTTGTTTTCTTATCTTAAATTAATTTTTTAAAAACCCAGATTGATAAAGGTGCAAGCCACAGCCTCTCACAAAAAGAAAAGAGAAAAATATTAGCTCTCCTTAGGGAAAACAGATAAACAGATAATACTTAAGACATAAAATGCAGAGCAAAAATTCTTTTAAAACAAGGATGATAATAGTCAAAGTAAAATTCGGCCACAAATTATCACTTATGGTTGACTTATTTTTTCATCAAATATATTCATCATTTTAGAATCCACTTAAAGTGGTCTGTATTTTTAAATATATCTTGATTCTTTTCTATGTTAGTCCACAGCATAACTTTTTTTCCATCCTCTGTGAGCTTCCCCTGGATATTTTTCCTGGATATTTTTCTATCCTCTTCTCTCCCTAATCCACCCTCCACCCCCCACTTATCTGTATAATTTCTAGGTGGACATCAAATTAATCTTGGAATATGTAATTCTAGAAATGATATGATCAGAGGTCTAAGACCACTGTCTGAGAGAGATAGGCCTGGCTTTCACCAACTTAGATGCCACCAGGACAGTCATTCCCTACACTGTCCTAATTGCAAATGCCTCTTTAACGCCCTCCAAAGACCTTTCTACAATTCTGTGATTCAGAGTACACGGAAAATATTTCATCAAATGTATACCTTATTTTCCCCTTGCTTTATCTGTTTCCCAAGTAAATGCCTGTAGCTCAGCATAAAGAATACTGTTCTTTAGGAAGAGAAGTAAATTTTAGTCTCAAATCCATGACATTACTGATGAGAACTTGTCTTTTGCATCATGGCCTTTATAAAGATTTTTTTTTTCCCCACCATCTTGACTAAAAAGGACAATTAAAATATAACAAATATAAGCATCCTCAAATTATTTTTTTAATAAATTATAAACGAATCCAAAAAAAAAAAAAAACTCTTGGAAAATGAGCTGTACTCAGAAATTGTAAAGTGAAGTTCTATAGTATAATATAAGCTTTTGTTGACCAATAAGAAAAGCTGAAAAAGCAATCAATTAGTCTGTTGTATGTACTCTTTGGTTCTCTGCAATGAAAAAAATGCCTTAATAAGTCAACAAAAATATTCTGCGTCAGCTTGGAAGGAACATATGTTGGTGGATACTGTTGCATAAAACCATCACAGATTGACTAGGTTACTCTTTAGAAAAATCCAATTGCCTTTACTCAACCTTGGGGTTTCTCACACTTGCCTGACCATAATAATTACTTTGGCTTCTTTGAAGATTCTGATTTAGTGTGTCTGGGCTGAGACACAGAGATCTACATTTTTATTAGCACCCCTGGAAAATATTTAGGATCAGGCAATTTAAGTCACCCTACTTTACAGTACAAGAACCAATAATCTCTTAGTGTTAACTTGGTTCCTGAGATTCTTTCCTTCTCAAAATAGCACAGGCTCTTCAGCTGTCACAAGTATTCTGGTCTGTTTGGTAATCATATCTCTCTGTGGAAAAATATATCCTGGTCTGCAAATCATTTCAGGTTGTTTTGTGTAAATGAGCTCCATCACCTTCCCACCCCCCAGCATTTACATGGACCCCTTGTAAGCAAAAAAGCTGGGTTTGTAATGGTATAACGGCATCAGACTTGAGGTGCCTCTACCCACATAATCACTTTCGAGGCTCTACCTGAAATAGCCTACTGGCTTCTACCTTTGCATTTAAACAGTTCAAATTTCTGATATAAAGATTAAACAGCAATTAAAGAGTACTTTGGTATAAACACATCCTCTATGCACAGAGTCCCTGTGAACTGGGAGGAAAATAATAAAGTATGGCAGGTCTCTCTGGAGTGTCCTCCCTTCCCTTCAGCCCCATCCCCAAATACAGCAGGACAGCACTGACTCTTATGCATGATCTTTTATCCACCCCCATCTAGTATTCCTCAAAAGATTCTGTTGGTGTTCCTCAATTTGGAAAGCTTTCTAAGCTTCTTCCACCCATTCCCAAGGACTTTTTTCAGAGTGTTTTATCCATTTGTCCTCCAAACGTGTTTGCCGTTTGCCAGAGCTCCTTGTAATGTCCTTTTCCACGGTTGTTCTGTTCCAGTCTGACGCTGGCCCTGCCCTATGTTTTGCCATGTTAAAGTGACTCCTAGCAGGTATTGTAAGCAGCAGATAAGCGCTAAATAGTATCAGAGGGAGAATTATCATACTTTGTATTGGAAATCATAAAATCTTATCTTTACTCTCTTGTAAGAGTGCCATTATGTCTACTTTCCACATGGAGAAACAGACCCAGAAAGATCTTGAAATCAGTAGCAAGCTGGGAACTGATGTTTACGTGCTTTTACTTCATTATGTTCTCCAGTTAGCCCATGCAGCCTGTATTTAAAATATTATTTCATTCAAGAATTGTTTAATCTTTCTTCCAGGTCATTAATAAAGACATTAAACAAAACCAGACCTCATGCTGACCCTATAGTCAACACATTGCCCTGTATCATTAGGATTTGTCCTCTAGCCAATTCTCAGTCCATGTGACAGAGTATATGGCAAAGCCAATGCTAATTAAGTTGGCAAATAAGATTTATTGAGATACTGTATCAAGTGCATTACAAAAATATAAATATATGTGTGTTAAGGTACATTCATTGTACTCACTAAGTTTCTAATTCTATTGAAAAAGCTATCGAGACTGTCTGGCACTGTTTGTCTTCATAAATCTACTCTTTTATAGCAGAGCTCTTTAGCTCTTTTGATTCCATTATTCTCTCAGTGTTTCAATCCTAACAGTGGTTCTGTTATTTTTTAAAAGGGTCAATCTCACAATGGGAATTCAAGCACAGATCTCTTATTACAAGATGATTATTAATAAAATTAACAATTAACCCCATTGATGAACACTGAGCCAAAGAGAATTGCAGGCATTTTTACTAAGCATCTTAGGACCAAAATTAGGATTTCTGATTTCCTGGTTTCCTCCCTAGCATTAAAAAGCATAGTTTCAGGGCCAAAATTATGATGTCTAAGAAAGGGTGCATGGAAATGTGCTTGTAATTGTGTTCTCCAAATGCAACAACTCCTGTTCAAATGTCTGATTTTAGACTTCATTTTCTATAGGTCCCACTAAATTAGGTTTATTTTCTTTTCCTAGAATTTCTTAGATTTAACTGGTGCATATGAACCTTTGTTGATATATTGTAAAACTTTACGAACACATTTGTCTACCTGTTTAAGCCATATGTTTTACACAGTTCAACAGAATTCTATCTTTTAGCAAAAATTAAAATGTCATAAAAGTCAAGGATATGCCATTTAAACTAAAGTCAAGGTGGTCTCCTGATGACTGCCCCAAAGCATATTTTATATGAATGGAAATTGGGTCAGCTAGGAATTAAATTAAAAACCACCATATTTCCTTAACCATAATTGTATAACCTTATGTCCAAAATATTCATAACTGAGGACATCGCCATTGAGCCAGAAGAGAGAAAAAAAAAAGATGCTATGCATACATAGTTTTTAGCCTGCCTTTAAAAAGGTTCATTCTGAACAGGCTTCTTATTTTTATGCTTGATCTGAGCCATGTCACTAGGATCATACATTGTTCACATGTTCTAAATAACATAAGATTTAGATTTTCAATATCTATTAACTGGAATGGCCACTCTGGAAAATAACATAAAATTTAAATTTTGGTATTACATATAAAGCTCCTTGCTAATTTATAGTACTCCTCAATGTGAATGCAATGACATATCTAGTATTTAGATTTTTCGATAAAAGGATAATATATGACATAAAAAGAGCTAGAACCCTGCTTTGGAAGGAAAAGAACAATATTTACCCTTGGATGAGGAGGCCTTATATGTAAAAGGATGTTCCAACTTTAATAACACTTTTTGATACATGTTTAAGGATTGCTTTATACATGAAATATTATTAATTTCCTTGTGATAATTACAAGCATACCAGCAATTGTGAGTGCATATTCAGTAATATCAATAAGAAATGACATTTACATGAAAGAAAAATGGAAGGCGTTCAGATTTGAAGAGTTGCTTGTGGAGTCCTGCTCCATCTGCTGCGTTTGCTTTTTTGCCTCAAGGACATTCAGCATAGGCAAGTTTACAGTTGTCCTAGACTGGGAAAGACCAGAGAGTTTTATTCTTAGCCACAAACGTGTGTGTGATTTCCTTTAAGGGTATCAGCTGCTACAAGAACAAACTTGCAAACCTGTTTCTGAGTTTACTCCCTCTATGTGGCAATAAAATGGCTTTCTCTCAGCTGATTCTTTGGAGTTTGTAATAGGTCATCATTTTTATTAATTGTTGAAGAACTCTAAATATTCATATGCTGTAACTATATAAATGCAAACATGAGAGTAATTTCACAGAAATTGATCATATCAACAAGACCTGATTCAGAATGTGATTTACATTCTTAAGTAATGTGGTTTCACTGTTGAATGAATGTTTGTTTGCAAGTTTCATAAGGGTATGATATGGAAAGGAATGTGACTTACATTTCATGTCCTGTGAGAAGAACTATCTTATGAAAGAGAGCAAGTGCTACTTTTTTTAGCACTTCTTACGTTTTATTCAGCACTAAGTATATTACATACATATCTTCTATCTGTTAATCTGAGGCAAAGTCTATCCCCTAAACCCATTTTACAGATGAAGAAAATAAGGTACAGAGAGGTTAAGGAACTTACCCAGAATACAAAGGAGGAACAGAACACAGGCAGTCCTCTGTAGAGCTCTCACCCATGAACTTGTGCTGCCAGACAATTAAGTAGATAAGTGTTTCTCAGACTTGAATACCTGGATGGCTTGTTAAAACAGAGATTGCTGGGCTTCTTTCCTCCAGAGTTTCTGATACAATAGGTCTAGTCTGCGACCTGTGCATTTGTACTTCTAACTAGATCCTAGGTCATGCAATGCTCCTCATCCAGGGACCACACTTTGAGAACCAGGGAGGTAGATGATTCTCTGGAAACCAGGGACCATTGAGATTTGCTGTGGAGGTTTCAGGAGCTGGCAGTGCTACCATGTGGCCAGAGAGAGAGAACTGGGGTAATCAGACACAAAGGCAGAGAATGAAGCAAGGCATCCAGGAAAGAGTTAGGAAAAGGAAGGCAGAGCTACAGACTTGTGTATATGTGAAAAAGTGTGGTCCAGAGAAGAGCAACAGCTGGGGAATCCTGCAAGGAAATGCAAAATATGAAGACAGAACTTTAAAAAGTTTACATTGAAATGCCATGGCAATTTCTGCTGAAAACTCAATGCTGGGAAAATACTTGACTTGTCTGAAGCATAATGATGTAGGAAGCAGCAGAGTAGTGGCAAAGGCATCAGTCTGGGAGACAGTGACTCTCAGCCCCACACTGCTGGTGATCCTGCAGCAGGCACTTTGACTTTCCAGCCCTCACTCTTCCAGATCTTCATCTTTCTTATTCTTGTTGATCTCTCGAGTCCCTTCCTGCTTTAATGGTCTAAAGTCCATTTGATGTGAGTGGGGGATTATGACCCTGCAGTTTATTTGATTTACAAATCTGCTTATAAATTGATCATCCTGTTGCCCTAATGTACTAGAATAGAGACATGGGAACTTATTAGTGGTTTCTTATTAGAAGTGATGTCTAAGTTTATCTCTGGTTTTGGTTTGAGTCTTTAGGCAGGACTGCAGTTAAATTGTGATTTATTTTTAGCATCCAGAAAGGAGAAGGTGGCTTAATGTCTTGTTGCTTCTTGGGCCTGCCTTCTTTGTGAATGGTGGTGAAAGCCATCAGTATAGTCAAAGGAAATGAGTGGGGTGCACCAAGCTTGTTTCGGAGTTATAATTGATGGAGACTGCTCAGGGTCATATTCCATTTACTCTCAAATTAGGATGGTACATAAGGTCTCCTGCTCACCCAATTCTTGTTATTAAAGAGTCATGGCACATGGGAGTTGTTTCTTTTTAAATCCAGTGGGAGGGAGATGGGTTTATTTCCACGTCTGGGTCCCAGGAGAATGTATCAGGGGAACAGAGAAAGCCCTGGGGCCAGCAGAGGGTCATGGGGTACTTGTGTTCTTCTTTTCGTCTTTGCTGTAGCTGTCTTCTGCTCACCCAGGATGGGAGCTTTCAGTCGCCATGCCTGTGCTATTTTAATGGTAGCCCAAAAAGCATGTTAACAATGCAGTTTGACCATGTCTTTGGGTTTCTGAACTTTAGCCTCCTATTTCCAGCTCAGTATTCAACATCTAGTATCTAGTTAGTCAGACTGAACAGAATCATGACATGAAAACTGGAAGAGTTAGTACTTTTCATAGTCAATATATTAATTTTTCAAATATAAAAACTGTGAGCCAGGGAAGTGGATTTAGCCCAACGGATAGGGCATCTGCCTACCACATGGGAGGTCAAAGGTTCAAACCCAGGCTTCCTGACCCATGTGATGAGCTGGCCCATGTGCAAGTGCTGATGCGCGCAAGGAGTGCCGTGCCATGCAGGGATGTCCCCCGTGTAGAGGAACCCCATACACAAGGAGTGCACCCTGTAAGGAGAGCCATCCAGCACAAAAAAAGCGCAGCCTGCCCAGGAATGGCCCCACACACACGGAAATCTGACGCAGCAAGGTGATGCAACAAAACAAGACACAGATTTCGGGTACTGCTGACAAGATTACAAGCAGACACAGAAGAACACACAGGGAATGGACACAGAGAGCAGACAACTGCTGTGGGGGTGGGGAAGAGGAGAGAAATAAAATAAAAATCTTTAAAAACAAACAAACAAAAACTGTGAACCAAGAGACCCACAGCGGCTTTCTCTAGGTCATACAGCAAGGTAGTAACAGAGGCAGAACCAGGAGCTAGGTCAGTTTTCTTTTAGTCAAGCCATCCTTCTGGCTTACTGCTTCTCTCAAAGTTGGCTGCCAGCAAAGTTTTCCTGTCATGTTTACTCTCTAACTGCACATGCACATACACTCATTCACACACTTGTACATGCACACTCTCATGCTCATACATTCACGTTCATGTGTACACTTACATACTCGAACTCACATTCACACATATACTCATGCTCATTCTTTCACTAACCCACAGTCTCACACACATTCACACTCTCACACACATTCACATACTCATACTCACTCATACACACTCACACTCAAACTCACTTGCACACACATGCACTCATCTCACACACATGTAGCTTCAGAAGCACCAGAACACCAGCTCCCCTCTGTGGTCTCTGCTCAGATTCCTTTGGTTGAATGAAAGTGATCTGCACAGGGTGTGAGACCTGATGTCAATACCAAGGCTAGACCTGACTGGGAGCTCCCTGTGGAGGTTCTGGCACTGGTTTCAGAGCCCGAGATTCCATGGCAGACAGTGAGGAAATGGGCTTTCAAGAGAAAGTGGTGAGGGGATTGAGTGGCAGGATTTCAAGATGAAGTCTAGTAGTCAGAAGTGAGTTAATGCCAGGAGATCAATGAACTTGAGGGTGCATTTTAAAGACAAGGGTCCAGTAGCAGAACAGGGCAGATTCCAGAAACAAAATCAAGGTACCTAAGGGTGGGATCAGCATGAGAAGTTGATGACATTGAGGGTAACTGAGTCAGCTGGGTGCTGTCCCAAAGCTCGACACTAAACTTGTGGGAAGATGGCTTGGCTGTAGCAGGCCTTTCCTGGCCTCTTTACCTGAGGTGATCTTCCTTGCTCTGTTTTTGGGCAACTGCAACAGCTTCTGACACTTGGGGTCTTTGCCTCTTCCTTGGGAAAAGGAGGCAAAGGTTACTACAACTAAGTCACTTTGTGTACTTAATTCCTTTGGAGCAGCAACTGTGTATCTATCCTCCCCTATACCAACTTGGCAGTTTGGCAAGTGTCTCCCAGATGAGATGGGGTTTCATGAAGGTGCTTTGAATTCGGTTGGATCAACAATGCAGCCTCTCAGGGAAGCACCCAATATCTGGTGTGACAGCAATCAGGAATATGTTCTCATAACCTCCCAGAAGCCAAATATCAAGATTATCCAGACTTGACTCACAATACTCACTGTTCACAGCTTTGACTTAATAAGCCAATTAATCAACAATATGTAGATAGATAAGATAATTATTTCAGCATATCTATCACCTTCTCTGTTTATGTAACCTGTTTAATGCCTAGGCACAGTGGGTAGACACAGGCAAGGTGAGATTTGAATAGTACAGGGCAAGAAAGGACATTGCCCCAACTACAAACCCTACCTGTTATCTGGGGCACTGACATAACCTGCTACACTCAAGTGCCTAACTACTCCTTTAACAATAATAAAGGCCAGAAGAGTTTTGTTCTACCAAAAAACATATATATTTCTATTTTGTCTTGCAATATGCTCTCCTTAAAAACATTTTTACTAAGAAGTTGCATAAAGACAAAAACAGAACTACCAAGCTTCATGCTAGTTCCATATGCCAGCAGCGAGTTTGCAAATATGGAGTTCTCATATTTTGCCAGGAAGATACAGATCTGTTAGACACAAAAAATACATATATACTTTCCTAATGGAGCTTCACTTTTATTCTAAGTCTGCATCTGGACTAATTTACCAATGACTACTTTATACTTTAAACTTTGAAAAGAGAGAAATAGACTAAATAAGTTATATCATGAGACTGATCTGATATCCTTATTTTTATCTCCACACAAACCGTCACTTAAGGTTAAATTATATTACAGTATGGGTTTTCTCTGATCTGTCCACATCATTTGGATGGTAAGTCAGTTCCCTCTGTTTATTTTGTTGTATCATTATAACGAAATATTGTAGCAGTTTAGTTTTACTATTCCAGACTTTCTCAAGGAAGTAATTGTAATGCCAGATGAGTAACCAAAACCACCAAAGTGTTTTATCAGTTGTTCGTATATCAATCAGAATAAAATCTACATCTAGAAGAATTACCTGAATAAAATTGAATAAAGTAGCCATCAGCTGTAGACTATTTTTTCAAATTTTATGTTAAATCTGTATAAGAATCAAAAATATAAATTTCATGTTTCTCTGTAGTATCCAATAGATATAATTCTTTTCTAAAATTCCTGATATGTTATTGTTCCAATTCATATGCAGTGTTTTTTTTTATATTGCCAAAACATATGCTATTTACCATATAAGGCAAAATGGCCCTGTGTATAGAATACCACATGCAAACTCTTGCATTTCAATTAAAACCAGATCTCTTGACATCTTTATGCATCTGAGCCCAGCCATGAGGGTAACTCTGTCAGCCTCCCCCACTCTTGACATGCAGCGTAAGCAAGTCTATTCTTAGACTATGAAATATGTGCCTTAGGTGTCAAGGGAAGAATTGCTGGCTTGTCACAGCTGCAGCCTGGTGGGGAGTACTTTGTGTGGTCTATGAGCAGAATTTTCTGTCTTCCTTCCCAGCTGTGTACCACTGAGTAGGAGAAGGGGCACCCCAGGTTCAGCACTCCTCTTTGTGCTCTTCACCCTAAACTAGGGAGGGCTAGAAAAAGGCAGTATGGGGTGAAAGGTTCAGAGGCCAGTTTGTTCCCACTGAGCCAAAGAATAGTATAAAAAGGACACCTAACAATTATCCTCTTAGGTTGTCTGGAGAGAAGACAGAGGCCACTAAATGAAAGAGTAATTCTTTGGAGCATCTGTACCAAGCTAATAACTGTATCTGAGTCAAAACAGTATATTTGGGGGAAAAAGTCTGAAAAATATTAGGTAGGTGCTAGCAGGAAAATAAAACTTGGAATGGCAGTTCATTTTTTATTCATTGGTGATTAACTTGAACTATAGGCATTTGATGATCCCCAAGGTTATTAAAAGGGTAAAAAGATATTTTGTCAGATTATGAGATTTTTAAAAGATGTTTTTGTATTTCTGCACCAGGTTGTGTTTTAATGTAAATGGCTTTAACTAAAAGCTATTTATTAAGGTCCATTGCTGCCAGAGGTAATAGAGTATCAACCAGAAGTTAAAGAATAGACCTGAGTATGAACCATGAGGATTTTCATTTGGGTTAAAAATAAAAGACAAAGCTTAATTCCTAGTTGCAAGAATCACTCTGAATGTTCCTTAAAATCCAAATTATACTCCCACTTATCCTAACTTGGACTTTGAGTGTATCTTATAGGACTCACAAGAAAAATCCTACTGTCTACTGTTCCTAGTTCTTCAAAGATATGGCCACGATTCTTTTTTTGTTTTTCTTTAAAGATTATAAACTACAGTTTCTGCAAAAATTGAAGAGGAGAGAAAGGCTTTCCAATTTTTCTTAACTCTTTCCTACAGTTTATGCTTGGGATAAGATTTCACAAGAATGTACAAACTAGTTTACCCCTTACTAGTTCAGAGGGATCAAAACATAACACGGATTAGTATAATGATAAATAATAGGGTCCTTAGACTTAAATAACAATCTTTGAAGAAAAATTATTCTAATTAAATTAGTTGATTAAACTTGCCTGGTGACTGAAAGTTAAGTTTATTTTTGTTGGAATACATAAAACCATTTAGAAATAGAAAATTTTGTGTGGAATTTGTTATTAGATAACATTTTAAGTTCAGGCTGTTCATGTGAAAACCACTTTTCTCTTCCTTTCAGAGTAAATTTTTGTCTAGATCCCCTACACCTGTTTTCACAACCAAGCTATCCAAAATTTTTCTTCTCTTTATTAGCATTGGTTGCTAAGCAGAATATATTTCAGTACGCCAACTGTAAAATTCTCAATCAAGCAAACATTGCAAGTGTTTGATAATCTGATAACACCATACATTAACAGCTATTTTCTGATATCTAGCAATCAATGCTAGGCTGTTTAACTAGAATATTGTCATGCTTTTTATTGTGTAAAATCAAAGATATAACCAAAAAAAGTCTGAAATCTCAACATTTCCCATTGTTTCACTGAGGTTCTTGTTTGACTCAATCTCTTCTTTGGAAGGACTCTGTCACTACAGACAACTTCATAAAGGTAGAAAATGTTTTAGCAACAGCAGCAAAAGAATTCCTCTTAAGTACCAATAGAATTGTTACTTAAACTTTATAAAGCATTTTCATTCCATTTTGAAGAAAAGAAAACAGAACAGAAAAAAAAATTATGTACAACTCAAGACTGTTAGAATTGTGACTTTTGCCATTGAATGTATTTTTTTAATTCTTGCCAAATAAAAGGCAACATGTAGCAAATACATGTCATTTGTAAACTCTGTTTTTAAGAGTTGTTTTGTAAGGTCAGGAGACAGGGTGGGTGGGGGGTGATCTCTCAGAGATTATTTATAGCCAGAATGGGAGGGAGAACATGGAAATGTTTTGTCTGAATGGTCCTTTGGATAATTATATTGAACCTGCTTAATTAAACCCTGTGTAGCAAGTGGGCATAGGAAGCTGTTCCCCTTGCCTTGAATCTGAAGACATATAATGTAAGAATTATACACTGGAGCAATACTTATGATAATAGAGCTTGGTGCTCTGTTTGTCATTGCCGCTACATTTTCCAACGGCTGGCATGTGACCGTGATAAAGAAACAGTCTTACGATAGCTAAACAAAGAAGTAGTCATTTCAGTTTGTGTTTGAACTTCCACTCTTCTGTACAAATCAAACAAAGTGGTATCCAGCTGCTTACTTACTCCAACTATAAAACACCATTTTATCATATACTTCTGTGCATATCTATAAATATATTATGTAAACCATTGTAATCTGAGAAAGCTGAGGTTTGAGTTGCATCAGAGTCAGGAAATACAGGTTAGGATTGCCAAGCAATTTAAACTGGGACCTCCTCCCCATTACAGACAATATAATAGTGCCATTCATTTCATGAATCCATTGTTTGAGACCATTTATGTTACAGTTTGTGTATCTGGTTATGAGTGACAGGATTGGGGAGGGCTGGTGAGGACTCACTTTTCCTTAAGATTATAATACGTTCTAATCTGTCGTTTTACCTGCACAATCCACAAATAGTGCAAGCCCTTTCCATTGAATGCCCTACAGGAGGACATCACATGGAAAATATCATCTAACCAAAACATTGGACTCACCGAGAGAAAGGCCTTTGCATATTAATAGAAGTCTCTGTTAAGTGGCATTTATGGGATTTCTAATCATGTAAGAAATCAGTCAGAAAAAAGTCTTGGAAAATGTATAAAAGCATGAAAAGAAAATTAATGTTCTGCATTTTGCTGAATGTCCTTCCTAGCCCTAACAGATGTTTCTACATTTCTACTTTACAAACTCAGCATGCTATATAAATGGTTGTGTGTTACTTCTTTCAGTTAATAGCTTATGACCATCTTTCCACCACAATAAATGTTCTTTACAGCATGACTGTTTAAGGCTACAAATTCCATTGTATCAATGTAAAATCATTTGCTTAAATAGTCTCCTATTTTGGCACCTAAAAATAATTGCTATAATGAATAAGGCTGCATCTTTTGTTTATAGAATAAATTTTTAGAAATAGCCTTTTGTGTCCAGGTCCAGGGATTAGCAAACGTTTAAGGGTTTTAATAGCAATGCCATATGATCTTTGTACCAATATATACTCCCAGTTCAGTATTCTTCTAAGTAGAACCATTTAGGAAATACCTATGCTCAAAATTTGCTAAGAAACCTTTTCAATAAATTCAACTGTTGTGTCTAGTTTTATATTATAATCAATAAAAATGATGAAAAAGTATCTAGATGCAGCCTTTTATTCTTATACCGAGAGCAAACGATGTTAGTTACAGTGTAAGGATATACCTTATTCCCGCCATCCTCACCTTATTTGACTCTTCTCCCTAATATCATGATTCTTGCATGCTTGCAAAAATCCCCCTTGAATTTGTAAAGGTTTCACTACTGCTGTCTCATTTTTCATTTTCTAGGCTGATGTTTACAGATAAAGGCAATCTCTTTCTTCTTCCAGCTTTCTAAGCCAGTAGAATTGAGCCAAAAGTACAAACTTGCCAAAACCCTGGCGCATGGTTACTGTACACAGAAGGGCAGCAGGCGTGCGAGTTCTTGCTTTGGTAGTGGAGCGCACTTTCTTCCCACCACATGTCCACCTGTCCAGACAGGTCTGAGCTGGCTGTCAGGACCCTCCTTGCTCTCTTGCTGTCTCTCCCTCTTTCCTTCTCTCCCCCTCTCTCTCCTTTTCTCTCTCTGTTTCATGAGGAAAGAATCGAAAAAAAGAAATGCAATCAAAGGGAAAACTCTCAGGTGAAGGTGGATGACAAGCAGCTGCTGCCTGGTACACAAAAATGCACAGGTCAGGCCCAGCCTTGTTTTGCTTATAAGCTCACATCAGAGCCCTTGGCAGAATCGCTTTGGGATAACGTTTCCTTTTTAAACCTTTGACTCTCTGAGGAAGTTAGCAGATACAGGGGAAACTTGGAGGTACAGTGGGGGTAGGGAAAAGGTTTCTTTCGTACATTCTCAAATAAATGAGTACCTGTCTGATTATTTGTGAATTTATCTTAAACAGCTTGAACATGAGATGAAATGATGAACCATTTTATTCTTGACTAAATGGTCAAGACCATAGAAAATACAATGCCATATTTGAGGTGTTTTTATGACCACAATCTCATTATCCCACTGGAAGTAAATACTCTATTTACCTCATCCCTTTAGTATAGAGTAACTAAGACACCCAGATTTATATAACTCAAATCTTTTGATTTTAAACCATTGATCCCTCTTTCTGGGGAAGCACCTTCATGTTCCTTTTTGAAAAACAATATGCTGTTTCCCTTTGCTTTATATGCCAACCAAGTTTCCACCTTTTTGCCTTTTTATTAACCTATTCACTTTGGTAAAGGGGGCAGATTTTTCTAGGCTGTAGTAACTGCTTATTTAATATATTTTGCTTTTGTACCAGGCTGTGTTCCAAGGGCTTTAATTCATTTTATACTTAGGAACACAGAGATACTCTTGTTATCAATGTTTTATGAATGAGACAGAGGTTAGGGAAGTTGCTAAAAGCTACACAGTCAGGAAGTAGGGGCCCAGATAGTCTGACTCCACAGTCTTTGCTTTCAACCACTGTCCTGCTTCACAGTCATGACGGAATGAACACTCAGTTCACAGAGGAGAAAACAGGGGCACAAAGAGGTTAAGGAGGAAAATGAGGCACAGAGGGGTCACCTCACTTGAGTGATAACACAGGAAGCAGTAGGACAGACATTCAAGCTAGGCAATCTGGCTCCACATCTGTGTTGCTTCTTCACTGGGGCAGTGGTTCTCAAACTTGAGCTTGCATAGGAATTACCTGCAGGGCTTGTCAAAACCCAGATTTCTGGGCCCACGCCCAGAGTTTCTGACCTAATTGTGGTTTAACGTAGTGCACCTTGCTACTGGGTATTTTGCTGCAGCAGCATTTTAACTTTTACGGTTAGTTTGTCTGAATTGGTGTGCTATTGTTATAGTGTATGGTTGTGCTCTCCAAAAGCCTCTAGGTACACACACACAACCACAGGAAAGTTCAGGAGAGATACTATTGAAGGTAAAGTCTATATTTGGACAGTGAAAATATCCTGCCTGAAATAAAATCAAAGCAATCAGAAGTCAGCAATTTTCTCAGATTCCACCTATTTTAAGGGCAATTCAGGCACACATCTGCGCTTGGAAATCCAGGTGCTTTCTTAGTGCAAAGTATCATTCCCCAGTATTTGAAATGAACAGGGCTCCCACAAGATACCCCACCATTCATACCATGTGTTTCAGCTTTGTTGTTTCTACGGTGGTGTGGTGGCGGTTTATTGCTGTTGGACCTCAGGAGTGGAGGATTAAGTTAACCATATTCAATTCAGAGTTCTCTTTCATTAGCAATCAAGGCAAAGCCCCTCTCATTTATTTAAGTATTACCTTTAGCTCCACCCACCACCACCCCCAACAGAGGTAGCCATTCTGACATGTTTAACACATCTTCCATTTGTAAGAGTGCTCTATAAGACAATGGATAAATTTGTGGCATCATTCTGTTAAATTTCTGTCTTTCAGCTTTCAAACTGTTTCAAAGCACATCTTGTGCTCCCACCTTGAAAAAAAAAGCCTAGCCCTCTAATATTACCACTGAGTGAAACGGCGCCTCCTGGTCCTCCAGAGCCAGTAGCACAGTTCTTGGCTCCTTTGCTCTCATTTCTCTTTCAACTCTCTCGCCTTTGTCCAGGACTTTACCAAAATACAGTGAAAATTATGCAGATGTCTTCAGGAATGCTTATAAATGGACGGACCAGGAAATTTCAAGACAGAATTTTCTTAATAAGCCATATTTTTCACAAGTTTTTTATTTTCATGTTCTTTCATATCCATCCCCTACATGGTCTAGTTTGTAGAAAGCAGACAAAGGGTTATATAAAATTTGTACTAGATGCTCGGGAAAACAGAAAATTCCTGCCCTTGAATCCCTTTATTCTAGAAAACAAGTTACAATTTAGAGGGAAAAAAAAATAACCAGCTAAGTAACAATCAATGCAGTATTTAATTAAGAACCAAATTCCATGGAATTGTTATTTTACTTTTAGAAAAGCCATTGAGTTTAGTGTGGTCAAACAAGCTTTCACAACGCACATCTACCATCTTTTCCACCAATCCATTACTAACCCTAGTTTATTGGTTAAGAAATTGAGGCATAAAGGGGGTAATTGATCCATGGCCATGTAATAAGTACATGACAGATTTTTGAATTCTAAAGTCCATGCTCTAAATTGAATTCTCTAATAGTCAACTACTATGGTAGAACCTAATTTGACATTATAGGTATGTTGATAGCATTCTTTAATAATCAATTACTCAACCATCTTGGTCAATTCTCTGTGCCAGGAATTGTGCTAAGCACTGAAACTGGGAGGATTTGATAGCACAGAGTCTTCTCTAGTGAGTCGAAGAGTACTTGCCTGTCCAAGCCCAGACATTTCTTATTCTCGTAAACTCTAATAAAGTGCACATCAAGGGCAATGTTAAAAAAGAAAAAATATATCAAGGAAGACTAAAGAACAATGAGCAAATAATTAAACACATTCTTGGCTTACTGCAGCTACAATTACTTTTTCTACAGAACAAGGCTCTCATTTCCAACTGCAAACTGATTCCCCATTGATATCCATATATTGAGTTTAGATCAAATAGGATGTATTAGTACACATTTTATTATCATGATTACCTAAGATTATTACTTGGATTTTAGCATCCAGTTCCTAATTTTATAGATATAAGTGCATAGACAGAATAGGCTTCTGATTTAAAAATGAAGACTTTCTCTGAGTTTCATGAAAAAAATCTACATGTTCCATTCTTACAAAAGTTATTCATTAAAGTCCACAAAACAGCCAAGGATGAAAATCAGAAAGTGTCATTTTTTAAAATATTTCTAGTATTTTGTGCAGGCACTCTAGAACTTATAGCTAATTAAGCTGTAGTTAGAATTCTTAGTCTGCCTGATGGTACCAATCAGATAATACAATGCTATAAAGAGCATCATAACAAAATAGACAGGAAATGAAAATAAATACCGGCCAACAGGTTCCTGCAGGTCACCTCCAGGTCACTCATCCATGTGAGCAGCATTTTATGATTTGGTTCAGTGCTGCCCTGACCTACACATAAACTTGAAATGAATTTCTGAAGATTTCCTCGGGAATGAATCCTAGCAATTTCCCTTTTTTCTTCATTTGTAATGTGTTGGCATTAATTAGTACCTAAATCCTGAAGTTTGTTCAGCCTTCAGTGACAGACAGAAAGAAACAATTTCTGAGCATATTTGGCTCAGAGCCTCCTGGAATGGCTCCAGAGAGATGAGGCACGGCCTGGCTGCTCTCAGGAGCTGGTCCTCAACAGCCTGCATCATACTCCTAATTAGGACCCAGAGATTTGAAAAGAGAACAGGAAAGGGTTCCACTTAATAGTAATAATCACTTTTCTTTAAGAAACTCAAGGTACTCTAGTCTATTGTCCAAGATCTATGAGGGATGAAAAGGTACACAGTTGTTTAATAACCATCCACAGTGATAGAGCCAGGCAATATCAAAGCAAGTCTGATTCTAAGATCCACTGGCTTTGTTATCTTAAATTTATATACTTCTTCACAAATCCCTGATCCCACATCTACACAAGCAACTTCTTTGATTAAATGAAAACATATGTTCTAAAGAAAATTCTCATACCCCATAATAATATCAGTTAAGATATATTTAGAATTAAATTATGGGGAAGACTGAAAGAGTAATATAGAAAATTTCATGTGTATTATGTCTTCATATAAAAAGGGAAGCTTTTTCCTTGGTCAGAGAGCTATGATGTGTCTGAGCATTTCAGAACTTCAACTGAAAATGTTAGCATCTTTGTTTGAAAAACATTTTTGATCATTAGAGAGAGAAGAACAAAAGCAATTAATAAATAATGAAAATCAGGGAAGATAACCAAAACTGTATTTTTAAAAAGTGAGTGTAAATACTATGCAACTCCTAGTAACAAATGCAGCAGTGAGAAGGCTAAAATACTAGAAATACATGCAGCAATATAAATAGTACCTGAGTTGGAACAAGGGGAAAAGAACAACAACTAAGTTTTATAACCTAACCCCATTTATGAAAATTAAAAATACTAGGACACAAAACAATAAACATTTCACAATGTTGAGATTGAATCATGTCCCCCACAAAAGGCATGTTCATGCCCCAGTGCCTGGTCTTGTGGGTGTGAACCTTTTGTAAGGAGGACCTTTGAGTTGTATTAGTTAAGGTGTGCCCAAACTGAATGAGGGTGGGCCTTAATCCAACACGGCTGAAGGCTTATAAGCAAAGGAAATTGGACTCAGCGGGAAGAAGCCACAGGAAGCAGCCAGAAGCCAGGAGTCTATGTGTGGCCATTTAAGCTTTTTGTGAATCCCAGAAAAGATTATATTCTTAATGCTAATCCATTCCTGTGGGTATGGGACCCTTTGATTGAATTGGATTCAGCTGGGGGGACTTTGACTGGATTTCTTCAGTGAGGTGCGACCCAGGGTGGGTCTTTGTCCTCTTGCTGTAGTCCTTTTTAAAAGGGAGAGATATGTAAAGTCATGGAGCAAAAAGCCTCAGAGAGAGAAGGAAAGGTCCCTGAGGTCAGAGGCTGGAGTCAGTGGAGCACAGAGGTACAGGAAGAGGCCCTTGAGAGGCTAGGCCCACGGAGCAGCTGAAAGCTGAAGAGATGAGACCTGGAGGAGAGGGGAGAGATGAGAGGCTTGGTGTTTTGCCTGCCATGGGCCTGATCACCCACAGTCACAACTTGGTGAGGCAGCAATTCTTGATATGCCTTGATTTGGTCACTTTCATGGTCTCAAAACTGTAAGCTTCCAACCTAATAAATTCTCATTTCAAAAGCCAACCTATTTCTGGTTTATTGCTCCCATCAGCCTTTACAAATTAATATATAACAGAACCCAGGAAAGAAAGATGCCAGCACATGCATTGCCATGGGACAGAAAAGCCATGGACAAAGAATAGCAGGCAGCCAGCACAGAAGGCCACAGTCTTGTGGAGAAAGCATGGCCTTGCAAACACTTGGATTTTGGATTTCTCCTAGCCCCAAAACTGTGAGTGAATATATTCCCAATTGTTTAAGCCAACCCATTGTATGGTATTCATTTTAGTAAACTAAAACACATAAGAACACATACAAATGCAAAGACACATAACAACAATACTAGGTTGTTCTGGAAAATGGAAGGAACTAGGCATAGAAAATGGGAAGAAAATGGGATAAAGACATAAACAAGAGAGGGGCATTCCCCAAACTAGTCATGACAAAGAGCCATAAGCTAGAAATATGATTAGCTCGACTTTATGCCTGTGACAGTTTGAGATTATTTTTTTGACTCCCAAAAAGAGAAAGATTATGTTTGTAAACTAACTCTTCCTCTGGGTGTGACACCCTTTGTATTAAATTCATTGAGGGGCCTCTGATTAAGTGTACGTGATAAAATCAGTTTAGGGCTTTTGATTTGACCATATCAGTAAGGCATGATTCAGGTTGAGTCCCTGCCCTTGGTGGGCTGATATAAAAAGACACTCACTCAATAAAACATATGGGAAGAGAGAGAGCTCTGTCATTTTTTCATCCTGAGGCTCCGGGGAGAGAGGAGCCATTCACCTGATAGTTTGCAGCTGACCTTGGGAAGAGAACAGAACAGCTGAGAATGAAATAAAAGACCCTGCAATAAATGAGCCCTATGCCAGGAGAGAGAGGAAGCCCTGGGAGACAAGCCTTATATCAGCCTGCAGCTGAAAGAGAGGAAGCCCTGAAAGGAAGGCTGAACCCTCACAGAGATTTGTGACCATCTTGCTCCAACACATGGCAACTGACTTTGGTAAAAAAGCAACCTTGAGTTGGATTCTTTAGGGCCTTTTAACTGTAAGCTCTTACCCCAAATAAATTACCTGTCATAAAAGCGAACAGATTTCTGGTACTTTGCATCAGCACCACTTTGGCAGACTAATATAATACCTAAATTAAAAAAAAAAACTTAATTGTCAAACTAATGTCCTGAGCAGGAGAACAAGCTCACAACTTGTTCCCAATTTTTATCCCACTCTGTCTGTAAGAATTAACTGTGAAACTTATTAACAAGGACATCACAAGCAATCTCCTTCAATAACTGTTATTGTTCATGCTGTACCCTAAAGACGCAAAGCCATTTAATTACAAGTTTACTACAGAGAAATGGACAGGTGAGGAGACCATGTCTCTGGTGTGCATGCTACCTTCTCAGATGTAAGCCAGGAAAAGAATAACCTTCATGCAGTAACTAAATGAAATGAGTCATTGAATACATACGATTTCTTACATTACTTTCAACCTTCTTAGTTTATATCATCAATTATGGGACTGTCAATTAAACTCAGTCCACATTCTGGAAAAGACAAAATTACCTATTACAAGACTGCTCACTTCCCAGCCTAGATTTACCTAGATTTACTGGTCAGAATATAGGCATTAAAATTGCACCAACATTTTCAACATGACATCACCTGAAAAGTATTCTTTTGTTGTCATCCCTTTAGCCCACACTCCAAGGCAATACTATGAAAGCAAGACCTCAAAGCCATTATGAAAATAGAATCACCTACAATAATTAATTTTTTAAAACAATAAATGAGTATTTTATGTACCAGATATTTTTATGCCTGCTTTGCATGAAAGTTTCAATACTTTAGTTTTCAGATTTTATGAACCAAAACATAATGCTTGTGAATACATTACCATTGAGGCCTCCAGCCTGAAGCTTTCTCTGAGAGAAAAGTCCTACTATTGAAAATTTAGCAGATATGGATTTAAGATAGCTGAGCTTTTAGAGGGGATGGGTAATCTGTCATAATGGAACATTAACTTCACTCAAAGCATACATTTATGGTTCTGTTTTTTTATGACACCATTAATACTCCTGGTACTGTTATTTTGTGTTCAGAGTGTGAAAATACTGCAGAAATAAATGACAAAAAGCTTAGTTGCCTGTTAGTTGAAATTTTAAAGTTATTTGCCATTAGATTTTTAATATAACATAAAAAAGAAACCATTATCTGTCATTGTCAGAGAAATGTGGATTGTGTTTCACACAATTAAAGTAACTTCTAATTACATGAGATTGGATTTGCTTTCTCCATAGTTTATTTCAAATGGAATGAATCAAATGATTCATCCAATTTTTTTTCTTAATATCCTTAGACTTGTGCATTCTTCCCCAAACAAGAAATAGGACATCAACCTAGTGATCTCCACAAAGTGAAAGAAAGACAGTCTCAGCATTACCTCCTCTCAGAAATAGGACATTAGTTTAGGGTGAATAAATAAATTTCTGAGCCTTTCTTTTTACTGATGCCATTTAGCATATACAAATTCTTTCCTATTTAAATTATTGGTTCTTTCCCTTAAATCTTTTCCACAGACAACTCTAATTACACAGTCAGTCAAAAAAAAAAAAAAAACTGGCTCAACCAACTATTGTTATCACCTCTAGAGTTGTTTTTCAAAGCATGATCTCTAGATCACTTATAACTGAGCCCTTAGAAATAATGGTTAAAATGCAAAAATCTCACATTGCGTTGGTGTATCATAAAATGTTAGAGCCTCCACAGTGAGTAGAACCTTCTTACAACCTGCCCTGGTCATGTAGTCATAGTATGAACAGGAAACATACATTTATTCTTTTAAGCCACTGAAATTTGAGGAACTGTTTGTTACTACAGCATAACCAGTTTGTTCTGACTGATCCTTCTTTCATAGGGACGGTTTATATCACTCATCCTTTACCTCAAAAACAGATAAAAAGGAAGGAAGAAATCCAGAACACGCAGGCATTCCAAGAACAAAAGAACTTCTAGAGAATGATATTATAAATAGTAACATATTGATTGTTTCTGTGTTAGACACTTTACTGAGAGCTTTACATGTGAAGCTCTAGAGAAGAAGCTTGCAGAGACAAAAACAAAAGCAAAGACCCTAAGACTGCAATGAGCTTGGCATGTTTACAGAACAGAGAAAAAGGCCAGGAAAGTCTAAATAAACTATATCTGGGGTTTGGAGGGGAATAATAAAGGTCAAGTGTAGGAGACAGAGTCAGAGAATTGTTAGGAACTAGATTACTTTGGCTTTGAGGGCCATAGGGAAGAATTTAGATTTTATTATTGGTGTACTGGAAAGCCATAGGAGAGTTTTAAGTGAGAAAAGACATGATATGATTGGCATTTCCAAAAGATCACTCTGCCTGCCTGATGGAGAATAGAAAGAACAAACAATAAACTACACAAAGTAAAAATGAATTTCGTATTGAATATCCTTACAATTAACTCTCTCATCTTTTGTCCATTTCATTTTTTGTACCCTGTATCGTTAGGTATAATTAATCTAGGTATTATGAAAATATCATTTCTCTAAAACTGATATTAATAAAAGTGATTCTCTTTGTAGGATCCCACCAGTCAATAAAACAATATTTTCTGCTTCATTTAACAAACATTTTTAAGGCTTTATTAGTGAGTGACACAGTGATGCAAACAACTGGGGGGAGGATTGTGAGAAGACAGAGTGGGAAGCTGCAGGAATCAGTCCCGCCACCAAAAAAATCTATTGAAGAGGCAATGTAAGGCAAAGGGGAACATTGTGCGGTGCTCCTGCTGCTGCCACAGCCCCACAATCAGCACCATCCTTGCCACACAATCAGATTTGTCTCAAGCCCTTCAGGTGAGCACCACAAAGCAGGCTCCCTGCTTCTCCCTCCACCCATGGTCCCTCAGCACTCAGTCAACTTCCTCTTGCCAAGAGTGTCTTGCTGGCAAAAAAAAGTGATGGTAAAGGCACAGTGAACTGTACCCCTCCCCCCCCCCACACACACACACACACTTCACTCCCTTGCTCCAGGTCTCAGGGCTGTGCTGGGTTCTGGCCATCAACAATTGACCAGTATTAAGAAGAGCAGTGGAGTGACATCATCGGCATGGCAACGTTAAGTCATCCCCTGAAAGAATCTCCCCAGAGATTCAGGGAATGAAAGGACAAATCTCAACTGCTTCGTGCTATGGAAGACAGTAGAGTCTGGAGAAGGACTCCACAAATGCCAAATTAAAGTAAAAGGAAAATGCCTGTTAGGAAACTTCCGTCTTGGACCCCCAGGTCCACTCCCTCTCTCTCACTCGGTCTAGCACAGCTTGGGAGTTGCTTAGAGGCATCATCCCAGATCCCTTCCAGCTCCCACCAGGGTCAGCAGTGATAGAACCCCACACATATGCAGGCACAGAGACCCAAGCCCACAGAGACCCAGGGCAAAGCACGAGCTGCTGAGGAGTGCCATATACAGAAGACCCACGAGTGGGGGCAAGGGGCAGGGGGCAAGGGGCGGGGGTGGGAGTGGTGGGGAGATACTATGTTAAAACTGCAGCTAGAAAGTGCTGCACTCACTCAATCCAGTTTCTGTTCACTGGACCACCGAAATGTCAAATGAACATTTCTGGAGTCATCCACCTTTCTGGATTGACCCCAAATGGTTCCCCAGAGTGGATACACTAATGGGAAAGAAACCAAAGCCAGAAGAGCCATACAGAGAAATAAAGGGGAATTTAAACTTGAAGTGCAGTAAGACAGGAAGTTCTCAGAACTGAAAAGAGTAAGGAAAATGGGGCACTGAGTGAGAGAGAGAATTTAATTTTATTATAAGAAAATGGGGAGAAAATTCAGCACAAAAACAAACAGATCATTGCCAGGGGATGTAGATGATTACCTAGTAATTTATCAGGTGTCCTAATAGGAAACATGGTCATACAAACAAGTTAGATGTTAGGTTCATTCCTTAATTCCATATTCTCTTGGGATGTGTAAGCACCAGAAGGCTTCTCCCCAGTGTCACACCCTCTCACTTGCTCATCCCTTGCTATGTTAACTTCTAGCCTAGAGTATAAGTCTACCCTGATTCTTGATTCCCAGATCTTCCCTTTCTGTCCCTTTTCTCTGGCTGGTTCTCTCTCCTCCTGACATTTTCTGCTTTCTCAGGACAGGCAGACTTCTTCATGTTTCTACAGAGACAGTAATGGCTCTTGCTGTCTGGGCACCTCCCCCTTCTGCAGACCCAAATGCTCAGGGGCACTGAAACACTTTCTTGTTATAAAAGGAGCTCTTGCTGCCACTTTCATTCGGCCTTCCATCCCTCTACCCTACACCCCTGTGCTCCCCTGCTACATTGATGACTTAAGACAAGGCTGGCAAACCCTACTAGGAACATCCCTGGCTCAGAGAGGCTCTCTCTTGAGGCACAGTCAAGCCAAATGCTTGTGTTGTGCCCATGAGCCAGCCACAGAGGACAAGAGGGTCTGTTTTCTGAACCAGAGAACACACTTGATGCCCCCCACTTGCTCAGCAAATCTGCCTAACCTGAGTCGGGGCACCCAGTTGGCAGTGTAGTGCTTGTGGAAGTAGAGGGGAGCCTGCTCCTCACTGGGACACACAGGCAAAGGTGAGTTCCAAGGTGCCTCACTTAGAAAGGAACCCCATTCCCTGGAGCCAAGGTCTGCTGAAAAAGCTTTGGCTGGGACTTGGGGTCTGAAGGAACATGCTGAGCATGTTGCTGAGCAGAGTTTCTGTTCTGCAGACTAACCAACATTGCCTAGGATACAACCTAGGGCAGATGGTAGTATAGAAGTCTGGAAGAAAAAAAAAAAAAAAATCAGTGCTTTGAGAACCATGGAAACTCCTGTCCCTGTATCTCAGTCATCAAGGCAGAAGCCTGGTTTCACTCTATTAAGCTTGAAATTGTACAATACCAAAATATTTTGTCCACTGTTGAGCCCCAGTGGGGGAAGAGAAGACTGCTTTTCTCCCTGTGTTAACTGAATAAATAGTGGTTAGCCTGGACTGAAGGCATCCTTGTCTTCTGAGCTGTTCATTTCAGTAGAAAAGAATTGAATGGAAGATCTCTGTAGTTCAGATCTGCTGACTTGTGTACCTGCCATGTGAAAACGTCTTTTGCATAGTTTTAATCGCATAGGTCATCAAATGCTATATAAGATATGAACAATAAAAACAACTTCCTTTTCTTTCTATTCTACCCATGTTCTATGGATTTAGTCCATATCTCATGACACTATACAAGGCTGGGCAGAGTTCCTCCAGCTGAAGTTTCCAGCATGTAGGCAGGTATGTCTTCTGAGCAAGAAACACTATTTTCAAGATACTAAAGCTCAGTTCAAGTGGCACATCAGTGATCCAGAAACTCAGATCTGATCAAGAGTCTGAATTTCTAAAAGTCCTTGCTTCTTGGGTATGCTGACAATTTATTTGGATGCCTTATATCTTTTCTCATCAGTATTGCATAATAAGTCTGCCCTCCAGTCCCTCCCAGTTGCTCCTCTGGAGTTCCTTTGCACCTGAGAGCCAACAAAAGTGGCTGGTAGAAAAGGGGGCCTGGCTGGAGAGTTGTCACTACAGCTCTTTGCAGGATTCCATTCTGGGCTTCATTTGGGGAACTTTCCTTAGGGCTGTTTTTAAGTTCCCACACTTGATGGAGGGGAATAATTTGAATGTATTAGATGTATAATTTTTTTTTTAGATTGAAAGATGATTGTAGCATTTAAAATGGAAGATTTCCTTCTTGTGATTATCCTGAGTGTATTTTCTACAAGTGTAGCTCAAATGGGTCAAGGTAAAATGTTGAACAAAGGAAGGTGACGATGCTACACTGGTGGCTAAGGCCAGGGCCTCTCCTTCCACTTTGCCACTGACTTGCTCTGTGACCCTGGGCAAGTCACTTAATTGTAGAACTATGTGCCTCAGGTTTTCTTCTGTTAAAATAGGGATAATAATACTAACCTCCCTCAAAGGGCAGTTTTGAGGCATGACAAATGCTTTTTATAAAGTATTTTGGGATCCTTTAGCAGAGGAATTCTCTCAAGTCCTGAGGATTTTTACAGTAGCCGTGTCCACCATGAACTTGGTATGTCCATTTCCTGCATGACATTTATCAGTATGTTTCTCTCCAAGAGAATGAAAGAATCCACTGGATAAGTGGTGGATACCTAGCCAGACCAAATGTGAGAATGCTTGAACTCATTACCATGTAAATATGGACAAGATCCCTTTTCTTGATTGGGTGGGATTTTCCCCTTTTCATGTGGGATAGTAGGTATTTGTGTCCTAAGAATAATTTTGGAATAATTTCTATTAGCATCAACTCTGAAGCTAGTTGTACTGATCTGAGCTTGTGTCTGTTCATAATAAAAGTAAAGTGAATCTGAAGAAAAAAAAAGAGATAAAGGCTATTAATGTAAGAGAGAAGCAGCAAGACAGTTTCTGTTTAAGTGTGCACTCACCATCTCTCTCAGAAAAAAATGGCAAAGAGGGGGCAAGATCCTGCCTGAGTGAGCTATTTTGGGAAAAGCTAACTGACCCAAGTAGGAAGTTTAGCTAAGTGTAGGAGTTTCAGCCTTGAATATACAAGGTCACTAGTTTGATTACCAGCTCCTCTTAGAGTAGTATTCCACCCAGATAGCAAACAACCAGCTGATAATTTAGGACTGGGAAAACATAGACATTATTTTTGTATTAGCTTCCCTCAGGTCTCTTATTTTTCCTGGGAAAAAAATGTTACTTTTTCTTTAAAAAAAATTCACTGAAACCCACTTCAAAATCTGCAGCTGGAAGGCTGCAGAGTAATTGATTGCTCAACACCAGCATCTGAGAAGCTCCACAGGGACATAAGAGGGAAGGCTGTTCTTCCTCAGCTTTTGTTTGACTGCACGCATGCTTGTGTGGTTTGATTGTTTTTTGGCCTTTCCTCTTTCTTCCTCCCTGCCCTTATTTTTATTAGGTGCTGCTGGCTTGTTTCTTGTTTGCTGTGTTTACTCTTCCTTGATTTCTCCTTTTCTGTGTATACTGACTTTGTCTACCTATGCGACCTCTTTTCCTTCCTTCATCTTTTATCTTCTACTTTCTGTTGTTGTTCTTATATTCTACCTCTCTTTGTTTAGTCCTCAATTTTTCTGGTAATTATTTCTATCGCACCTGTTCTGTTTTCTTTCTTTTATTAACATTATTCTTTTTAACCTTTCATTTCTCTTTCCCTCTCCCTGCATCATTCTGGCCTTTTAATTAATTCTATATATTTTTCTCTATTCAGTTCCCCATTTCACTGTAGGTACTCTTCTTTTTATTCCTATTACTCTACACTGCTTGTGTGAGTTAAATATTCATTTTCCTGGGTCTTATATTGGTCCTCTTCCAAATTTTACTATTATTGTTACTATTATCCTTTCTCTTTTCTTACCTCTTTCTCTTTCTCTGGCCCTAATCTTTTTCCTTCAATGGAACATAGAGAACAGCAGGAACATAGAAAAAAAAGAACAAAGTGTCGAAGAGAAAACTTAACACACAAAAAAAAACAGCAGCTAAATAAAACCCTAGAGTAGAGAGAGAAGCTAATCAACTGAATAAATCCATCAAGAAATAAAGATGTCCAGACAACAAAAAAAAATACAAACCATACCAAGAAGCAAGAAGACTTGGCCCAATCCAATGAACAAATTAAAAACCAGGAACAGATGCAGAATATAGAAAAACTAATCAAACCTGTCCAAACAAAATCATGGATCAACTTAATGAAGTGAAGGAAGAGATTATGAATAGTAAGAAGACACTGGGAGAACATACTGAAGAAACTGTAAACATACATAAAAATATAACAAATGCAATTGTGATGAAAGGCACAATCCAAGAAATCAAAAATACACTGGAAACGCATAACAGCAGATTTGAACTGGCAGAGGAAAGAATTAGCCATGTGGAAAACATTACTTCTGAAATCAAACAGATGGTAGAACAGATAGTTAAAAAGATAGAAAATATTTAGCAGGGACTTAGGGATTTGAATGACAACACAAAATGAACAAACACATGCATTATAGGCATCCAAGAGAGAGAAGAGAAGGGAAAGGGGACAGAAGGAGTGTTGGAGGAAATAATGACTGAAAAATTCCCAACCTTATTGAGGGATATGGACATACATGTCCAGGAAACACAGTGCACCACAGACAGTATAAATTCCAACAGGACTACTCCAAGACATATACTTGCCAAACTGTCCAATGCTCAAGACAAAGAGACAATACTGAAGGCAACAAGAGAAAAGAGAACCGTCACATACAAGGGAAGTTCAATAAGATTAAGTGCTGATTTCTTATCTGAAACCATGGGGGCAAGAAGGCAGTGGCATAACATAGTTAAGGTACTAAAAGAAAAAACTTCCAGCCAAGAATTTTCTATCCAGCAAACCTGGCATTCAAAAATGATGGAGAGTTCAAAATATTCCCAGATAAATAGAAATTAAGAGGGTATGTCAATAAGAAACCTACCCTTCAAGAAATACTAAAGGGAGTTCTGCAGATTGGAAGAAAAAACCAGGAGAGACAGAGTTGAAGGAGAGTGGAAGAATAACTAAAAAGACAAAAAGAGAAATAAAAACAACATATGACATTCATAAACCCAAAGAAAATATCACTAATGTAAGTAATTCTTTTAGAGTAATAACACTGAATCTTAATAGATTAAACTCACTGGTCAAGAGACATACATTGGCAGAATGAATAAGGAGATATGACCAAAATGAATAAGGAGATATGACCCATCTATATGCTGTCTACAAGAAACCCACCTTAGATCTAGGGATTCAAGGTGGCTGAAAGTGAACTACTGGAAAACAATCTTCCAAGCAAACAATAACCAAAAAGAACAGGAGTAGCTATACTAATATCAGACAAAATAGACTTTAAATGCAAAACTATTGTAAGAGACAAAGACGGATACAATACATTAGTAAAAAGAGTAACCTTTCAAGAAGAAAGAACAATCATAAAGATTTATGCACCTCCTGAGAGTTACCTCCTGAAAGCATCCATGTTTCTCAAATGTGGCCACTCTCTAAGCCAAACTCAGCATGTGGATGCATTACCTTCCCGCCAGCATGGGACATGACTCCTGGGGATGAGCATCCTTGGCACCAAAGGATTGCCACGATCATCAGCCGGTGATACAACACAAAGGAGACCTTGAATAAAAGGGGGAAATGGTAAAGACAGATGGTTTATGTGGCTAAGAAGCTTCAAAATTAGTCAGCAGGTCATCAGAGGGGTTGCACTTATGCACATCTCTGCAGGATCCCAGAGACAGCCAAAGTAGATACAACCCCAGGTACTGGTGCTCCTGAGGGCTACAGAGACACAGAGGTTCTATGGCCATGACAGATACCTCAGGAATTCATGGCCTTGCCAGCAGGCCCTATTTTGGAATTTGTGCTCCTGATTGTGATGGAGTTGAACTCAGATGTGTCTTCTCTATTCTGTCATTTTTACTGAACCTGTGGTTGGTGCTGGGGTTTTTGTATGCTCAGGAGACTTAAATCTCTGGAATTTCCATGTGCCAGCTGGGCCCTGAGCCTCAGCAGATTTGCAGCATCTACTTTCCAGTTTGTTGGACGTACCCAGGTCAGCTGAAGGGGAGCTGAGAATGGTCAACCACCACACCAGGGAATTGAGAGTGTCTACAATGCAAGCAGGAGAATTGCATCCAGCAGCCATGTGGGATCTAGGCCTTCTCTTGATTTAGAGGTAGAGTGGACATCGCCATCCCAGTATCCACAGGATGGAGGAATATAATGTGGATTGGAGTGGACTTGCTGGTATTCTACTATAGAACTGTTGTGACTCTAGCAGTGGAAGAAATTGTATCATTTATGTGGAGACGGTGGCCATAGGAGTTACTAAGGGCAGGGAGAGGGAGGAGGAGGTATGATGTGGGGCATTTTATGGACTTGGAGTTGTCCTGAGTGATATTGCAGGGACAGATGCTGGACATTGTATATCCTGCCATGGCCCACTGGATGGACTGGGGAGGAGTGTGAACTACAGTGTAAACTATGGCCTAAGCAGTGTGACAGTGCTCAAGGATATATTCACCAAATGCAATGAATTTGCCCTACTGAAGAAAGGGGATATTGATGTGGGAGGAGTGGGGTATATGGGAACCTCTTTGGTTTTTTTTTTAGCTGGAGTGACCTATGGACTGTGGTTAGTAGTAATAATATAATATTCTTGCATCTATGCAAAAGATATACTGTACTATGTTGATAATGAGGTAGTATGGAAAATGTGAGCCAAATGTACACTATGGACATGGTAACAATCAGATGATATTATTTTATCTGTAACAAATGACACACCACATTGAACTTACATATGAAAACCTATGAAATGCAGCAAAAGCTGTACTGAGAAGAAAATTCATAGCCATAAATGCATATATCAAAAAAGAAGAACTAAAATCAAAGACCTAATTGTACACATGGAGGAATTAGAAAAAGAACAACAAACTAACCAAAAAGAAAGCAGAAAGAAAGAAAGAACAAAGATTAGACCAGAACTAAATGAAATAGAAAATAAGATAGCACTAGAAAAAATAAACTAACCCAAAAGCTAGCTCTTTGAGAAGATCAATAAAATTTACAAATCCTTAGCTAGACTAACAAAGAAAAAAGAAAGAAGATGCAAATACACAAAATAAGAAACAAATAAGGGGATATCTCCATTGACCCCACAGAAGAATATCATAACAGGATACTTTGAAAAATTATATGTCAACAGAAAGGATAATTTAGATGAAATGGACAAATTCCTAGAAACACACAAGCAGCCTACATTGACAAAATAAGAAACTGATGAGCTCAACAAACCAATCACAAGTAAAGACATAGAATCAGTCATCAAAAACCTCCCAAATGAAAAGAACCTAGGACCAGACAGCTTCACAGGTGAATTCTACCAAACATTACAGAAAGAAATAACACCAATCCTGCTTAAACTCTTCCAAAAAATAGAAGTAGAAGGAACATTACCTAACTCATTCTATGATGCCAGCATTACCCTAATACCAAAGCCAAAAAAGCCATAAAAAAGGAAAATTAAAGACCAATCTCTCTGGTGAACCTGTATGCTAATATCCTCAACAAAATACTTAATAATCATATTCAACAACACATCAAATAAATTATACACCATGACTGAGTGCGTTTCATCCCAGATATGCAATAAGAAAATCAGCATAAGAAATTCAATGTAATACACCACATATATAGATCGAAAGAGAATAACTCACATAATCACCTCTATAGACACAGAAAAAGCATTCAACAAAATACAGGACCCTTTCTTGATAAAAAACACTACAAAAGATAGGAATAGAGGGAAAGTTTCTGAAAGTGATTATATATATGAAAAACCCACAGCTTACATCATACGCAAAAGTGAAATCCTAAAAGATTTCCCACTAAGATTGGGAAAAAGACACCACTGCTCCTATTTAACATTGTGTTAGTAGTACTTGCTTGTGTGCTGAGGCAAGAAAATGATGTAAAAGGCATCCAAATTGGAAAGGAAGAAGTAAAAATTTCACTATTTGCAGATGACATGATCCTATACATAGAAAGCCCTGAGAAATCTAAAACAAAGCTTCTAGAACTTATAAGTGAGATCAGTAAAGTTTCAGGTTATAAGATCAATGCACAAAAATCTGTAGCATTTCTGACACCAACAATGAGCAACCTGAGGAGGAAATCAAGGAAAAAAAATACTATTTACAATAGTAACAAAAAAATCACATACCTAGGAATAAACTTAACTAAAGCTGTAAAAGACTTATACACAGAAAACTACACAACTCTGTTAAAGGGAATCAAAGTCGTAAATAAATGGAAGATTATTCCCTGTTCATGGATAGGAAGACTAAATATCATTAAGATGTCTACCTTGCCCAAACTGATTTACAGATTTAATGCAATCCCCAATAAAAAATCAACAAAGTATTTTTTTACTGAATTGGAAAAACTAACTATGAAATCTATTTGGAAGGGAAAGAGGCCCAAATAGCCAAAGATATATTGAAAAAGAAAAATGAAATAAGAGGAATCACACTATCTGACTTTAAAACTTAATACAAAGCTACAGTGATCAAAACGGCATGGTATTGGCACAAGGATAGATATACCGACCAATGGAACCAAATTGAGAGTATTGATATAGATCCTGGCATATACAGTCATCTGATATTTGATAGCAGCCTAGTATCCAGCATGTGTAAAGAAATCCTATATCTCAAAAATAAAAAGACAACGAACTCCTCTTAAAAATTGGCAAATGATTTGAACAGATACTTCCCAAAGAAGAAATACAAATGGCTAAAATGCACATGAAAAGATGCTCAACATCACTACCTATTAAGGAAATGAAATCAAAATTACAAAAAATACTATCTTATACCCATGAGTTGGCAGTCATTAAAAAAACAGAGGACTACAAGGTTTGGAGAGCATGTGGAGGAATTGGAACCCTCATCCACTGCTGATGGGAATGCAGAAAGGTCCAGCCATTGTGGAGGACAGTTTGGCAGTTCCTCAAAAAACTAACTATAGATCTGCCATATGACCCAGCAATTCCACTGCTGGGTACATAACCAGAAGAATTGAAAGCAAGGACACAAACAGACATATGCACACCAATGTTCATAGCAGCATTATTCACTATTGCCAAAGATTGGAATCAACTCCAAAGCCTATCAACAGATGAATGGTTAAACAAAATGTAGTATATACACACAATGGAATATTACTCAGCTATAAGAAGGAATACAGTACTAACACATGGGATACTATGGATGAATCTGGAGGACCTTATGTTGAGTGAAGCAAGGCAGGCATTGAAGGACAAATATTACATGAGCTCTCTGATATGAATTAAGCAAATCTAGCTCACTAAGAGGGCTAGAGTCTGGAAGATAGGTTTGCGGAAATAGAAAGGGAGAAGGTTGTGAGTCAATGCCCATATGGGTGAAATCTATAATAAAGTGGAATAGAGTAGTTGTGCAGTGAAGGGATATGACAGGGGTGTGGATAACTTATTGGGTTGGGTGGTACAAGCTTGACATGGGGATAGGGTGGGGACTATGGGTTGGATGGTCCATGGAATTGGTAGAGGGTTGCAGGAGGGAGCAGGTGAACACTGGGGATTGGTGGGTGTGTGGATGAAACTACAGTGTTGAGAATACTCTTGGCAATATGACAAGGAAGGGTTACTGGTTCAGGGTGTTGGATTGGGGGGGGGGGCATTTGGGACAGAGCACACCTAGGGCAGTCATCTAGAGAATGTGTGAGTGATCATTTTGTTACAATGTGTTGCATCAGTGGCGGGAGACCCACATAATGAGTGGGAAGGAGCTGGACTCCCATACTGGGGAGGCCTGATATGGTCTCAAACAGAGAGGAGGGTATCTCTAGAGAGCATGGGCAGTCCAAATAGAGGAGGACAGACCAGTGTGTCAAGCCCTCAGCATTGTTGCAAGTATCTATGAATCTTATTTTTTAAGGAGTGAGGCCTGGCATTCACTGTGGGTCCCAAGGAGAGTGGGAGGGAGGAGTGGAATGAGTGGAAGAGCAGGTATTTAGGGGGTAATGGAAGTGTTCTACATGATCTTGTAGTGATAGATGCAGGCCATGTTAAATTTCATAAAAAATGTATAAAAGTATGTGGTTTAAAATGTAAACCATAATGTAAATCACTGACCTTGGTTAGTAACTATGTTTCAATATTTGTACATCAGTTCTGGCAGGTGTACCATCCACATGTGAAAAGATTATTGATGGGTAGGGGGTAGAGGGGGGAGGATGTTGGATATAGGGGAGTCCCCTGTATTCTGTATGTGTCTTTGCTGGGACCTACAACTTCTTTGAGGATAGGATGGGAGGGGATAAGACACTGGGGAAGAGATGGAAGAGGGTGCCACTGGGCATACAGGACAACAGATACTGCAGTGATGAAAGGCAAAACATCCAAATTTTTTTTCATATTTTTCATTTTTATAATACCCCAATATTTTTTACTTTATTTTAGTTTTAGTTCTTCTAAATTATTATGCATTTTATTTCATATATTTAAACCTATCACTTTATTTCATTTTCCTATTAATCAAATTTTGCAATATTATTGGCTCCATTTTTGAGGAAGTTGGATCACAGAAGGGTTGCAACTATGGCAAAGGAGGATCATTGGTGTGGGGTGTCATTGATGGGGGATACATGGTAGGAAGTTCACCTGGGCATACATATAATAAGGTATATATATATGTTCAAATGTTCACAGGGCATTGCCACAGTGGGTAGAGATTCACACAACAACCAAAAGAATGTTTATTTCCCATCGTGGGCAACTCAGTCACATTCTTTAATGGAACAGCAGCAATCCCCCATGTACATAGGCAATGACCAGTGAAAGAGGATGACCCATTGATGGGCCCTTGATATTGAAAATGATGCTTATGAGCCTTTTGCTCTTGAATATGCAACTTGGCCTAGTATTGTAGGGTACCTAAGAGTTACCTCCTTAGAGCCTCCATATTGCTCAAATGTGGCCTCTCTCTAAGCCAAACTCAGCACATAAATGTATTACTTTCCCCCCAGTGTGGGACATGACTCCCAGGGATGAATCTCCCTGGCACCAAGGGATTACTACCAAACAATGGCTGGTGATACAACTGGAAAAAGACCCTGAATAAAAAGGGGAAAAGGTAAACACAAATGACTTTATATGACTAAGAGACTTCAAAGAGAGTTGGGAGGTCATCCCAAAGATAATGCTTATGCATGTCTCAGCAGAGTCTCATAGACTGTCAAAGTAGAAACTACCCTAAGTAATGGGGCTCCTGAGGGCTCTGGAGACACCCAGGTCCTATGGTCATGGCAGATAGCTCTGGAGTTTGATGCCTTGCCAGTGGGCCCTACTTTGGAGTTTGTGCTCCCGAGTGTGGCAGAGTTGGACTCAGATCTGATTTCTCTGCACATGCCTCTTTTGTCCTTTTTATTTGAACCAATAGTTGGTGCTGGAATTGATAGGTGTATGTATTAGTTAGCCAAAGGGGTGCTGATGCAAAATACCAGAAATTGGTTGGTTTTAATAAAGGGTATTTAGGGTAGGAGCTTACAAATACCAGGCCATAAAGCATAAGTTACTTCCCTCACCAAAATCTATTTGGAGCAAGATGGCTGCTGACATCTGCGTGGGCTCAGGCTTTCTGAGTTCCTACATTCCTGGAGCTTGCTTTACTCTTGCTTCAAGTTTCCTTCCTTCCTGGGGCTGGCTTCTCTTTCCTCTATGTGCTGACTTCCCGGGTCTTCAATATCAAACTCTAACCTCAGAAATTCCCAGCTCTGTTCTTTGCCATGCCTTTTATCTGTGAGTCCCCACCCACGAAGGGGTGGGGACACAATGCCCTAATTATAACTCAATCATGCCCAGGTATAGATCAGGTTACAAGCATAATCCAATATTTCTTTCTGGAATTCATCAACTATAAAAATCTGCTGCAGTGTATATCCAAGAGACTTTCTAGAAATAGTAAAGCCAAGTATCAAATTTATTTAGAAAAGTAAGGAGTTACAAATAGCCAAAAAACATATTTAAAAAGAACAAAGTTAGAGGACTCACAATTCATGACTTTAAAACATATTCCAAAGCAACAGTAACCACAAAAGCATGGTATAGCCACAAGGACTGATATATTGACTAAAGGGATCAAATTGAGATTTCAGAAGTAAATCCTCACACCTATGGACAATTGATTTTTCACAAGGCTACCAAGTCCACTCAGTTGTGAAAAATAGACTCTTTAACAAACAGTGCTTGGAGAACAGAAGTTCAAAAAGGAAACAGAAGACTTGAATGAACTCTAAACCAATTAGAACTACCAGAAATAAAGAGAACACTTTGCCCAATAGCAGTAGACTATATATTCTTCTCTAGTGAACATGGTTCATTCTCCAGGATAGACCATATGTTAGGCAACAAAACCTCTTAATAAATTTTAAAATATTGAAATCATACAATGTATCTTCTCTGATCACAAGGGAATGAAGCTAGGAATCAATATATGAGGGTGCAGCAGTTTGATATTATTGATGAATTCCAAAAAGAAATATTGGATTATGTTTGTAAACTGGTCTTTTCTTCTGGGCATATGAGATTATATTATGTAATCAAGTAAACCTCTTGTATCAGTAGGACATTGAGTTCCCGCCCCTTAGTGGGTGGGGACTCTCAGATAAAAGGCATGGCAAAGGACAGATTTGAGGGGTTTTTGATGTTGGAGTTTGATGCTGAAGGCTTAAGCTGGAACTCCAGGAAGAGAGGAACCCTGAACCCAAAGGGAAGCAAGACGCTGGAAGGAAGGAACCCAGGAAGCCTGAACCCTCACAGATGTTGGCAGCCATCTTGCTCCAACATGTGAAAATAGACTTTGGTGAGGGAAGTAACGTGCTTTATGGCCTGGTGTCTGCAAGCTCCTATTCCAAATAAATACCGTAATAAAAACCAATCAATTTCTGGTATTTTGCCTCAGCTCCCCTTTGGCTGACTAATACAGAGGGAGAACTGAAAAGCTCATAATATGTGGAAATTAATCAATGCACTCTTAAACAACAGATCCCCAAATTTAAACTGACATCCTCAAAGAGCTCTGCTGTGCTGTGGGCAACAGAGGAACAGGAGGGTGTAGTTTCTAGATTCTGTCCCATTGCAGTGAGTCACCTGTAAAGCATTACTCAGGACCCTTTAGGGGAAGGGGTGTGTGGATTAGTTAGAGACCAAAGTGCAACATACTGTATCCTTATCCATAAAACCAATGTTGTCACCCCTGGTAGCTTGGGTTATAGAGAGGCACTGCCATTCATGCTATGAAATCAGCATGGGAAGCCCACCCCTTAATCCATCATGTATATCTATATACAAGGAATCCTTGCTCTGCACACTTCCAATATGCAAATACACATACTGCATATTAGGTAACTGAAATTCACATAGGGATGACGCAAAGCAAGGATTGTCAATGTATATTTAGTTTAAATAACTTGTCCCCCAGAATATGGTTCACATTTCCTTTATCACAGTGTACTAATAACTGAGTGCATGCATAAAGTACAAACTTTGCACCTAGCACCTCAGTCCTTAAATCACTATGTAAATAACAGATGTACATCATGATCAGCTATCAAACACATCTCTTCTTCTAGAGACTGTCCATCATTGGTCACTACACATCAGTTTTCATTTCACACACAGGTATCAAAACTGTCATTTTGTTGTTTTCTTCTCTACCAATGATAAACCAACATGAGAGTTTATTAAAAAAGGGGTAATTGAAAGAGGGAATTGGCTAAGAAAGATGAAAGTGCAGCAGAAAAAAAAACAAAAAAGTCAAAATGCTAGAGTTGAAATTTAAATCAAACATTCACAGAATTGGAGAAGAAATAGCTGAATGGTTATATTGACACAAATGCCATTTGAGAGCCAAAGATATGCATCCAGAGGGGCTTAATAAAGGCAAACTTATAAATGAGGAAGGAGGTTGTGATGAAAAGGATGCCCAGGAGGAAGTGATGCCAGCACGAACTTCACATTAAAGACACTGTCAGAGATAATTTTTGACATTTAAAGTACCAAGGATATTGGATCTAAATTTGCCAAGGCATAGAAAAGAGGTCCACTCCAAATCGTTAAGTTATACACAAGAAGAGTAAGGTAAGCACTGTTCAAACAGCTCTTGGTAAGTTCTTTGCAAAGAAATAAAACATTTAATTGTCAATGTTTCCAATATTTCACATTACAATATACCAAAATAAATATTAGTTTTGCTAGTTTTTTTTTCATCCCTATACAGCACATTAATACACAATGATAAGAGAAATTTCAGTGTTTTTCAGGAATTTTTAAAGGTCATAGAACAGTGGTAATTTTTCCCATTAATTATGAATATCATTTTGCATGTTTTCAGTTTGCACAGTCATTTTTCAGTCCTGTACTACAGAGCAAAGTGAAAATTGCCTGTCCTAAAAAACTCGGCAAGCATCCATATTGCCTGCTCTCTATCCCATGGAGATTGCAGCTTCTGTTTTTATATGTATTCATCTGAGAAACTTGTTTCTATTCCCTTGTATAGTTCTCTAATGCTTTTGAATGATTTCAAATGCAATCATTCTGTGGGGATCACCTTCTTAGAATAGAAAACTTGGAAATGATGCCTACCCAATACCTTTCAAAATTTTCCCTTTTAGCTACTGATGTGTTTATCAGTCATTTGTTAATAAAAGCAATAGATTGCAAACAACCTATTTCTTAAAAAGTAGCAGATTGAAGAAGCAAATAACATTTTTTTCTGTAATGAATTGCTTGTTCGTATCTATTTAAAAGGATCTTGTAGGAGAATATTAAAATGATGTAAGAAATGTTAAGGATAACTTAAATCTTAAATGGTGGGTTGGAGCTGTGTGTGCCTCAGAAGAGCATGTTCTTAATCCACTCCTGTGGATATGAACCCATTTTAAGTAGGATCTTCTTGATGAGGTTACTTCAGTTAAGGTGTGGCCCACCTCAATCAGATTAGGTCTTAATCTTATTATCAGAGGCCTTTGTAAATGGAATAAAATTCAGACAGGTATAGAGAAAGTCACATGGAGTAGGCAGAAGGTGAAGTTCAGTGGAACCCCAAAGAGAATGGAGAGACCAGGAGAGGCCACCATGTGTATTGCCTTGTGACAGAGAATCCAAGGACCAAGGATTCCTGGCAGCCAGCCCCAGGGCTCCAGTCTTTGGGAAGGAAGCATCGTCTTGATGATGCCTTGATTTGGACTTTCTCTTAGCCTCAAAACTACAAGCTAATAAATCTCCATTGTTTAAGCTGACCTATTGGATGGCATTTGTTTGACCATCTAAGGAAATTAAAACACTCACTAAGTGGGAAAAGAGGGTTACCACACACACACACAAAATGCTATACAGTATGATTCCATTTTTGTTAAATATGCATATATATACAAATATGTATTTATATATGTATATACATAATCAAATTGAAGGATATAATCAAAATGTCAAGGGTAGTTATCCTTAGGTAGAAGAATTATAGGAATTTTTTTTTTCTATTCTCTGTGTTTTCTGGCTTTTCTACAATGGGAATGCAACACTTTTGTAGAAAAACTGTCTTGAAAAAATTCTACTCTCTTCTTTACATTTACCTAAAATCCTACTAATAAAAAGGAACAGTAGAGCTGGCATTACATTGTGTTTTTTAACTCTCCCAACATTTCCTACGTACTTTCCTTCCTATGAAAGCTTCAGAATATTTCTTAATCAGTCAGGCAGATCTGATGGTGCTGATTCTCTAAGAAAAATAATTTGGAAGCATCGACCTTTCCAGCATCAGAACTGAGGCACAGAGGATCTTAGAAGCACTCCAGAAGACTCAACATTCAAAGCTCAAATTTCCCTGTCTCTAACTTTTGACATGCCCAGTCTCAGGGGATGCACCACCTAGGCATTGCTGATAGATTGAAAAAATCATCTGTACAGTGTAGATGGCATTGTCTGCGTCTGATTAGCTGGAAATAGTGGACAGAATCCACATGGTTAAATAGGAAAATGGCATCAAGTCACAGATGTTTACCATCTTCCTGCAGTCATATAAATATAATGTCTGGAAAACAATGCCCACTGGATTGTCTCCCCCATTTGCAAACTTTAATTTTAAATAATTAACTACTGTTAATTAAATAAATAACAACTGTTTGTTGAGCATTTACAAGTTTTAGGCTTAGCACTTGTATTCATTTTCTCATTTATACAAGAACCCTATAAATTGTATACAATAATTTTCCTTTTGCAGATTAAGACTTTGTGTCTCAGCAATGTTGAGTAAACTCATCTAAGATCAGACACCAAGCCTATTATATTAACTTCTTACTGAGCAGGAATATAGGTTTATATTTCAGGCTCATATGCCTACTTATTTTTAACTATAGTTGGTTAAACAAAATTCTTTCAATCTACAAAAAAAAACATGACATGATAACTAGTAGTAAAACAAACAAGTAACCATGTGTAAATATATTCTGGAAATCTTCACTTAAGTATATTTATTTCATTAATTTCTTACTTAATTGCCAATTGCTTTCAAGAAGGCCATGGATTTTATTTTAAGCATGAAAATTTCAGTACTTCTTAACAGCAGCTTTGGGTCAATTTGACAAAAAGTAATGAGGAATACTAAGGGAATATTAAAATAGCTTTTTAGTTGTACTAAATAAGGAAAATTATTTTGACAAGCTAACCACACAATTTTAACAGGAAAGCATGTGAGAAAAACAAAATTAACCAACTGTAACTGTTTTCCTTTTAGACAATTCAATGTATCTCCCACCTCAAATAGACAAATAAAATTCTATCATGGTTGATGATTCTGACTGAAGACATTACACCTAAATGTCCATAACTGTCATTCTTACTCTGATTTGTTGGTTCTTGCTGCAGAAGCTCAAAGCCCTCTTTTTTTTCCACCTTGGCCTTCCATCCCTGACCTTTCAAGTCTTCCTGAAATCAAATTGCCAAATCCTGTTTTCTCCTTGCAGAACATCTCCTAATCCTCCTAATGTAATTTAGACTGACAGAGCTGAGCTACAATTTTCAATAACATATCTGCAGATGAAAAGAAGGGTGGCCTGAGGGGCACTCCAAGCAAGTTTCCAATTGGAAAAAGAAGACTCGAGGAGGCACTTCCCACCCCTGGATGTTGGTGGTACAATTCTTACCCTTTTGCAACCACTACTTTTCCCTGGCTTCTAGGGCTGGGTGCTCAGTCTTCTGGCCATATGGAAGCAGATTATTTTTATTAATAATAATAGCTAGAATTTACAGAGTGCTCATTATGTGCTAGGCACCTTGCCAAGTGATTTTATATGGCTTATTTAATTAAGTTACATGTGTGTGTTTTCTGTATTTGGTAAGATTAGTGGGGCTATTCAGTGGCCTAAATAGTGATTAAGAACAAAATGGTACTTTGTTCTCATAGCTCCCTCATTTTCCCAAACAATGAACTTTCATTAAACACCTACTATGTTCTAGAAATTGTGCCAGGCACAAATCCCACCTATATGGAGTAGCAATCTCTTGAGACAGATACATACAAATAAATACTGTAATAAAACATATTAAGAACTATGTCGAGAAATTGAACATTTAAGGAATGGAGGTTATTTCAATCTACCTAAGTAAAGGTAGAGCAAATCTTCCACCTTCTCTAACCTGCCTAATCAGAGTTCAGTAATGGGCCAATTCCCCCAGCTGATAATACATATGTGTTCTATGTACATATTTCCTTCAAGGAAGGGTGATATGACCTGTAGAAATATTGTTGTAATATTGAGTCCCCTTGCTACACTGCATCTAGAAAGACCCAAAACACTTCCTGGTGTTTAAACTCTCCCTGAGTTTATCCAGATTTCAATACCTCACTCCCAAGCTCCTGCTGAATCCAAGGTCTTCTGTCACCCTTGTTATCCTTCACACAGATAAATTATGTTTTTTAAGAATATTTATGAATATGAAGAAACCAAACATATTGAATATCAAGCATGGAAAAGTATATAAGTTATGATCTCATTTTTGACCAAAAACAAAAGTACTAAATAAACACATATTTGCAAAGAAAAATATAAGGATGAAATGTGATACAATACTGGAAAAATGGGAAATTCCTCTATATGCTATCCTATATTTTATAAATTCTAGAAATATAACTATTTATGATGTTTTATAATAGAAAAAGTAAATATTATTTTATATAAATTAAAATCAAAGAAATGATTGCAAAAACTCTACTTGTATAATATATCTCATTGTTATTTTATTGAGCTTAATAATATACCACTTTATGAGTTTAATCACTGTGGTTATACTATTTTCAACTAATTCTTTATGTTTTGTTGAAAGTCTAAAATAAAACAAAGATGGGTTTTATTTCAGTTGAAATAAGCAAATCTAAATGAATCTTACTCACTCTCTTGCCATTAGTTTAAAGTTCACACAAAAATGGCCTCTTACTAACCCTGCATTAGAGAGGAAACAGAAAGGTGACTGGCTGTTCAGATTGATGGTTTCACAACTCCTCTTTTGAAGACTGTCGTTCTCTTCTAGATCCTTTTTCTCAACTTTTTTGAAAGGGAACCACACCACCCTTCCAAAGTTCATATTTAAAAAATACATTTAAAATAAGAAAAAGGGTTGGGTCCCAAATTAGGAATGGGGAGTGACTGCAATGAGTACAAAAGATCTTTTGGGGGTGATAGACATTCAAAATTTCAATTGTAGTGATGGTTGCACAGCTCTTAGGATTTATTAAAAAGCATTGAGTCCTATACTAAAAGTGAGTAAATTTTAAGTCATCTAAGTTATACCTCAACGAAGCTTAAAATATTTAAAGTATAGTTTCATTGGATACAGGAAAGAGTAACTAAAACAGAAGAAAATTTTCAAGGAATTCTGAAAATTATCAAGGAATCAAGATTATATTGACAGACATCAGATTGGCAAGACCAGCTACATGAGTTTCTGCACCAGTGTAAAATCAAAATTCAACACCCTTGTTCAAAATCATTGAGAATTTCAAGCTAGTAAGAGCACAGCATTATACCAAGCAAGGAGCCTTTTGAGAGTGGGACCTCATAAAATGGCACAAGTCACCTCTGAAACTACCGAACAGACCAGACATGAAAAGGGGAATTCTATGAAGTTCAAATAATGCTCCAAACTCATAGTAAATGGACACACAAAGTAGGGCTTGGTGGTGATCACGAGGCAATACGGGGAACACACACATAGCAGCTCAGCACATCAGCATCTCTATCTCCTTCCGCGTATGCTAAACAATACGGAAGAGGTGAGAGTGGCATTTACTCCCACATAAAAGCAATGAATGCAGGAAACAGGGCTGCAGAGGCAGAGGAAGGCTCCAGGTAGCATGCATTTATCAAGGGGCACTACGAGGCCATAAACTGAAAAGGCCTAGCACCCGTACCCCAGGGGCACAAATGAATCCTCTTTTACAATACCTGGAGGAAAGCTCCTATAATCAAAACCTTCAGGCGGTGAGACTTGGCCCAGTGGTTAGGGCGTCCCTCTACTGCACAGGAGGTCCACAGTTCAAATCCAAGGCCTCCTTACCCGTGTGGAGCTGGCCCATGCGCAGTGCTGATGCGCACAAGGAGCGCCGGGCCACGCAGGAGTGAGCCCCGTAAGGAGAGCTGCCCAGAACGAAAGAAAGTGCAGCCTGCCCAGAAATGGCACCACACACACGGAGAGCTGACACGACAAGATGGTGCAACAAAAAGAAACACAGATTCCCCTGCCGCTGACAACAACAGAAGCGAACAAAGAAGACACAGCAAATAGACACAGAGAACAGACAAGGGGGGTGGGGGCGGGGGAGAAGGGGAGATAAATAAATAAATAAATCTTCAAAATAAAAGGTTTGTTTAAAAAAAACCTTCCTTCACAAATGAGAAAACAGGGAGTTTATACACCAATATGAAATGACCTTGAGTAATAATAATCATGCATTTGAAGAAAACAAATATCGTGAAAGAAAGAAATGAACTTTGCAAACAAAAGAATGAAAATCCAAGGAAATTTTTAAATAGGGAAAACAAGCAATTTTTAAAATTAGTGTAATTAATGTTTGCAGGTAAATGTAAGGGAATGTTCCTCCAAAAACAAAATAAAATAAAATTGTTGTTTATGGAATATGGAATATATACAGCTCCACACCTTGAGTTTTTAAAATGTCGGTATGGCTTGCTTTTTCAATCACTCTAGAGAATATATTGATTAATAGGTGATTCTAATTTTAATGTGGTCTAATTTATCAATATTTCCCTCTGTGGTTAGTAGTGGTCATATCTTGCTTAAGAAAGCTTTGATTACCTAATGTCATAAAGGTGTTCCTATGTGTTATCATGCAGATGCTTTATTTTTTTGTCTTGTAGAACTACAAAAACTCTGGATTGCTCTTGTATGTGGCATAGAGTAGGTGGGTCAAGTGCTTTCCTTCCCCATACAGATATCAAATTGATTCAGTGTCTTTTCTTGAGAGGATAATTCTATCCCCACTGCTCTGCAGTGCGACCTGTTTCACATATCTATTTCCATTTGACTTTTTTTATATATGAATGTCTTAATCACTCTAACTTCCTATTAAGTTTTAATGTCCAGTAGAGTATATCCTCAACTTTCTTCTTCAGGATTGTCGTCTCTATTTTTAACCCTCTGTATTGCATTGTACATTTTAGATTCAACTTTTTAATTTCCACAAAATAAAACTGCTGATATTTCTATTGAAATTGCCAGGAATATATAGATCAAGGTAGAGGAGACATCATTAAAAGATTGAGTCTTTCAACCAGTGAATATGATACATCCTTCCATTTACTTAAATCTTCTATAATTCTCTCCATAATGTTTCACTGTTTTCATGCTGGAGGACTTGCTTAAGTACTTGATATATTTTGATATATTATAAATGACTTTTTAATTTTTTTATATTCTTTGTTTTTTTGCATATAGAAATAAAATTGATTTTTATGTTGACCATATCTGTAGATTCTTGGAATTTTCTACATACAAAACTATATCCTCTGCTAATAAGAGTAACATTTTATTTACTCTTTTCCAATAATACTTTTTTTTCCTCACCTTATTGCTCTGGCTTATTCAATACAACGCTGAAAAGAAGTGGTGGTTGTAGGAATTTTTGTCTCATTCTTGATTCCAAATATTTCACAGGCCATGGGTAATTCAATGTTAGTAAATTATGTTAAATGGTTTCCCAAAGAAGTCACATTATTTATGCTTCCAACAGCAGCATTTGGAAGTTCCAGTGAGAAAATTAAGCATCTGTATCTCGGCTCCTAATAATCTTTTAATATATTCTTCTTTCTCCACTCCATCTCAGAATTCAGTCACTGGAAGAATAAAAGAAAAACTATTTCAGGGGTTTATTTCTGAGAATCAAGTGCAAATGGATAATGTAGGGGTGAGAGGTGGGGATGGGCAGAAAGCAGAATTCAGGAGGAGTATTTGAAGAGCTTCTTACATAGTTTGTTCCATATTTTTCTATATATTGCTAATATATTCTTGAGTATTACTAGTGTATTTTTTTTATTTTCTAGGAAAAGAAATAGGCAGAAAAGGCAGCAAAGTAAATTAAAAGTAGTTTTTAAAATGAATGAACATGAAGAACATTAAAATTATTTGAGGTTGTTTGTGCCAAAACACACTTTTATTTTTCACTTGGCAGGTTCTCAGTTAATGACACAGGAAGAAATGACAAAGTACCAGGGATGAATGATACAAATCTCCAACTACCCTAAGAGTCTGAGGACTTCATTCAAACTCCAGAGAGGGTTGTACAAACATAATATATTAAGAGGACTGGATCTTCACAAACTTATACTTCATTTCAAGTTTTTATTTTAATACTTCTTCAAAATAATTAGTTATCCAAATATAAGATTCATAATATTAAATATCTGAATCTGAATGTTTGTTTTAAATAAAATTATTTTATTTCCAACTAAAATTTCCTAGTGATTTTATCTTGATAGAAAACTATATCTTATATTTCTTCTACTGCAGAGAATGGAAATAATGACAATGTAGAAATCAAAAATTAATTTTTAAAACTACACTTAAAGAAAATCATTTTGAGGTCTTTTCTACAATTTTGCCTGCTCTTTATTGGGGAGATATACAAGAGTTTATCTGTGATATGCTGTTAATTTTGTCTTGTCAGCATTGCTTTACTTGGTGCATTAAAAAAGAAAATGACATGATATCTTCCATTTTTAATTGCAGTTCTTGTTGTAAGTTTTGTGTACCTCTCTCTTCCTTGGCAAAATTGTTCTTTAAAGAATACCTATTTTTCCTGAGTCTCAACAGAGTTGCAGCCAACTCCTAATCTCTAGTTTATTGGACTCACCCAGTACAACTAACTAAAGGATGATGATGGACACATCCATCCCCAAAAACAGAGTATCTACAACTACAAGCAACACAGTTCCATCCATCTCAATCAGAAGGAAAGTGGACATCACTATCCTAAAATCCTCAAGACTGAGGAATGAACAAACATAAGGTAGGCCTGCAGTTATGGACCAAAGTAGGCTTTCATATTATTATTCTAGTAATGGAAGAATTTATAACACTGATACAAAAACAGCGGTCACCAGAGGTTCTCAAGGAAGGGAGAAGGAAGAAAGAATAGGTGTAACATGAGACATTGGGGAAATTGGAATTGTCCTCCATGATATTGCAATAACAGATACAGATCATTATACGTTTTGTCAAAGCCTATAAAATTGTGTAGTGCAAAGTGTAAACCATAATGAGAACGGTAGATCATGGGTGGTATCAATGCTTCAATATGTGTTCATCAGTTGTAACAAATATACCACACTAATGAAAGATGTTGTTAATGAGGCAAAGTATGGAAGGGGGGGTGATGGGACATATGGGAACCTCTTACATTTTTTAATGTAACTCTTTTTGTGATCTATATATCTTTTTTAAAAAGACAATTCAAAAATAAATACTAAAAAAATTTCAACCCTTAATTTGATAATTAATTCTAAAGATTTACCTCTTTCAGAATAGCATATAAATATAATAGTATAATATGTAGTCTTTGGGGACTTCATTCTTTCAATTAGCATGTTTTTGAAATTAGTCCTATGTTTATAAATTGATAGTTCAGTCTGTGGTATGCTGAGTAATATTACCTTGCATGTATACACTGCAATTCACTAATCTTCTCACTTTGATAGGCATTTGATTAGTTTCCAGATATTAAAATGAATAAATTTGTTATAAATGTTAGTGTACTGGTCTTTGAATATATGTTTTTCTTTTTTTTGAGTAAAGTTCTAAGAATGGGATTGTATGGTCTATGGTAAATATGTGTTAACCATTTTGCTTTCCTATCAACAAATATATAAGATATTCAGTTGCTCGCATCTTCTCCAACTCTTGGGAATTCTGTTTTATTTTAATTTTACCCATTGTAGAAATATGGGGTATGATTTCTGTTTCTAGTTTGAAATTCCCTAATGCTGAATGATGTTAAACATATTTTCATGATATATTTGCTACCCATATCTCTTCCTTGTTAAAATATCTGTTCAAATTATTTGGCCATTTTTAGTTGTCTGGTTATCTTATTATTATTTAATTGAAAGTGTTCTTTGTATATTCTGGATATAAGTATTTTATATGATATGTGTTTTACAAATAATTTATCCCAGTCTGTGATGTGTGGTTTTGGGGTTTTTTTTTTTTAATTGATTTAATAGAATCATTTGAAGAGGACAAATTTTTTTTTGATTAAGCTCATTTTATCATATTTTTCTTTCCTGGTTTATAATTTTACATCTATTTAATAAATCTTTGCCTAAGCCAAAAAATAAAAATTGTTAAATTTTTAAAAATAAGAATGCCTATTTCTTTTGCGATGCTACATGCAATGGTGATCAAAACAGTGTTTGATTTTGTTCCCTGACTCCTTGTCTGGATAAAATGCATAGAGATCTTCTAGCTCACTTGAACACCTGAGTGTGTCCTTTCAGCACAATCCTATCTCTAAATCATCCTTTTCCATATTGGTGAGCTACTACTCTATTTTTAAATGACTCCATGCAATATTAAAATAGTGCATGTAATGTCTTACATGTATTGAAGGGAGAAAACATAACTGGGCTTTAGAAGTCCTGATCCTTGTTATTTTCTACTAATCAGCTCAATGATTTAAGGCCAGACACAGCTTCTCGAGGCCTCATTTTTCTCACCTGGAAAATGAGGCATTTGTATTAGACGACAACAGGACTTTTCCAGCTCTAATATTCTATATGAAACTTAGAAAAGGAATAATTCTATTATTTTTAATGACACACCTTTAAATTGTATTAAAGGGGATAATAAAGGGATTTTAGAACTTGTGTTTATATTTGGAACCAAAGAAAACAGGTAGGTGAGAACTTCAGTATGTAGCAATGATATATTTTATATCTTTTATTCTAAAGAACAGTTTAAGTGGATGCCCACCGTTTGTTTTTTTCCCTCTCATTCTGGGTTACCCACCCAACTCTCAACTGCTAGAAAGATGGGGAAGAACAAGTTTTAGCAGCTGATTTCAAACTGGACTTGTAAAACCCTAGAGTTCTACAAAGCTCCTTGGAGGATCTGTATATAATTTAGTTGAATCTCGTTCTTTAAAATAAACATTATATATTTTATATATAAATTATATATACATCTTTATTTAGAAGTATTATATTTATTCATTCAACAATATTCATAGAGTGGTTATTCTGGGCTGAGAACAGTTCTAGGGACCCTGGGTTTAAGAATGAACAGAAACAGACAATCCCCCTGCCACATGAAGTTAATATTTTGGTAGTGGTAGCAAAATATAAACAAAGCAAGTAAGGAAATTATATAGTACATTAGAATTTCATAAGGATTATGGAAGAAAATTAAGCAGGGATTGCAAAATAAATCAAGAGGTTAGGTAGGTCTGCCTGAGAAAGTGGTGGTTGGTAAAGACTTGGAAGAAATGGAGTGAGTCAGAGTTAGCCAGTGAAATGGCCCTCAGGCAGGAGCCCACCTGGAGTGCTGGAGAAGCAGCCAGGCTGCCAGCAATACTGGAGCAAACGCAGAAGGAAAGCAATGAAGGCAGAGAAGAAATAGAAGCCTAAGGGTCATCCGAAGGTCTTTGGTTTTTAGCCATGGGAAACCTCTAATGCCTTTTTAGGGCTGCCTGGCACAATAGTTTTATACGAACTTTCTTGAATTTTCTTTATATACATTTGAATTTGTTACTGAATAGGGAGGTTTTAACTCTGCACTAGTTTTGTTCAAAATCAGAACTAGACCTGAACATTCAAGTAAAAATTGCAAATTTTTATGATACTGAATGTGGGTTGTTCAATTACATGCTAGGCAAGGCTTAGGTATATCTGCTTATGCAGTAGTCATTTTCCCAACAAGCAAATCCATAACACATTAATAATAATATATTATAATTACTTCTAACAGCTGTTTTTGGTTTGGTTACTTCTCATCTGACATGCATTTATTAATAAGGAAGGCAAGTTATTTTTGAAATGTTGTCATTTGTGCAAGGCAAATTTTTAAAAATCACATGCATCTCCTTTAAGCTTCTGGAGCAGTTTATTAAAAATATCCCACAATTTCACTGTAAGCTTCTATCCTTTAGAATTACTTATCTAAATCAGCATCTTCTTCATACCAAGCAAAGAAACTAAATTCAACTGTAAATTGGGTGTTGACACTGGTATGACCACAAATGCCATCTAGTCAACCAAGTTGTTATGCTCAGTAGAACAGGTTCATTAATCTCACAAATAGAATTAATAATAAAAGAATGCTATAAATTTGAGATGATAAGTTTATATTAATAAAATTGCCCCTTTATCTGGTTAATTGTTGGAATTTTGTAGAGTCTGTGCAAGTAAAACATGGAAGGTCATTCTAGAGAAATTGTGTACAATGGTAAAGGAGTATTTTCTTTCCTTTTAAGTCTCCATTTATTCATTCCTCCATGTAAGTAGGAGAAAGAGTATTTCATTTAAAACAAAAACAAAAACTAAACAAATGCCAACCCTATTTCCAAAGTGGAAGAATTCTCACTGATTTATAATGAATGAGGTGATGAAACTTTCCCTGATATATCTCCTTACAACAAGCAAATAATAAGCTTTTATAAGGGAATCATTTCTCTATTTCTCCTCTCTTTCTCTTGCTCCTTTTCTACTCAAATATCTAACCCTAGATTTACCAACTTCAAACAATTTTTTTCACTATGGTCTTTAGTCAATCTCTGCTGCCATGAAAATCCCCAGCACTGCATTTTCATTTATTATTTTCCTCAGTAAGACTTATTTAACAAGGAATTCCACATAGATTCATTGTTTTAGTTTCCTAGCTGCTAAAATAAACACCATACAATGGGTTGGCTTAACAACAGGAATTTATTGGCTTACAGTTTCAAAAATTAGAAGGTTTGCTTCCTCCTGGGTCGATAAGTACCAGCCCACTGGCAATCTTTAGGGTTCCTTGGCATTTCTGTCACACAGCAATGCATGCTGTCACCCTCTCCTTTCTCTTCTTGGTTCCATTGACTTCCACCTCCTGCTGATTCCCATGGCTTCTCTCTTTCTGTGTCCAAATTTCCTTTGCTTATAAGGACTCCTGCCACATTGAATTAAGGCTCAAGCTCATTCAGTTTGGGCATACCTTAACTAATAACATCTTCAAGGTCCTATTTACAAATGGGTTCACACACAGGACCAGTGATTGGGACCTGAACATGCCTTTCATGGGGGACATGGTTCAATCCCTAACATTCTCTTAATAATCTCAAACCATTTTGTACATGAGTTACAATGTATTTTTAAATGGGATTTTTTACATCTGAAAATGAATCCCCATCTCATCTCATTTCCATCTCACTCTAGTTTATACCAGTTCCTCAATAAGGAGTTAAGAGTATTGTTTTATGATACTGGAAAGTTAGTGGAGTATTGAGTCTATAGCAGGAGTTAATTTTTTTTCTGTAAATGGCTAGATAATAAATATTCTTGTCTTTCAGGCTGTAAGGTCTCTGCTGCAAGTACTTACCCTAATGTTGTAGCATAAAAGCAGCCATAGGCAATACATAAATGAATAAGTATAGCTGTGTTTCAATAAAACATTATTTACATAAACATGTAGCAGGCTAGACCTGGCCCTTGAATCATAGCTTGTTAATCACTGGTGTATGGTAAGATGAAAATAATAATGAGATGATAGACCTTGTAATGGATGACATGATATCCAACCCCCCCTCCCTCTTTTCATACTGAAGGAACATTTCCTCCAGCTGCTGCTGTTAGGAACCCAATTTCCTTTGGGAATTGACCTGAGCTGAAGAAAGACACCTCTTCCAAGGTCATGTTATCACCCCAGGGATAGCCTACATGAATGATTCGTTATTGGAGGACAAGGGAGAAATATAAGACTTGGTCACCTTGCCTCAAATTAAGATAACTTTGAAGGGACAATTCAGTTTCCATGCTCCCCACATGGTAGCTTGTGAGCCTTATGGAACTGCATCATAGCTTAATTTCTCCTTCTGCCCAATTCTACTTTCTTCCCTTCCTGCTGTGAATTCTAACAGCATTATCTCTGAACTTTCTGCACACTACACTTTGTATCAGAGACTGCTTCCTGGGTGATACAACCTGCACTAGACTTGTTGGATATCACCACTTAGTATGCTGCTATACTTAAACCCGTGCCTTCATCTATATTCTAATCAATATCTGTTACTAAAAAATTGAGTGGTACATTTTAAAAGATTCTTGTTAACTAGAGAACTGTTGAAACCACAGGATGATTTGGATCAATTGTTTTCTAACCCTGTCTCTGGCATAAATATACAAATCTGATTCAAAGGTGTCTTAGTTTCCTGGCTGTGATGAGAAATTACACTCAATGAATTGTTTTAAATAATAGGAACTGATTGGCTCACGGTTTTGAAGGCTGAAAGACTTGCTTTCTCCCCAGTCAGTAGTGTTCTGACTGACTGGTGATCCTTGGATCCTTGACTTTCCCATCACATGGTGATATTCTCTCCTTTCTCTTTCAGGTTCTGTTGACTTCCAGCTTTCCTTTTGTAAGGACTCCAGTAATAGGATTAAGGTCCATCCTCATTCAGTTAGCCACACCTTAGTTTAAAAGAACATCTGCAGGGAAGCAGATGTGGCTCAAGCAAATGGGCTTCCATCTACCATATAGGAGGTCCAGGGTTTGATACCCAGGGTCTCCTGATGAAGGCAAGCTGGCCCGTGTGGCGAGCTGGCCCATGTGGAGTTGTGGCCTGTCCAGAGAGCTGGTGCAGGAAGATAATGCAACAAAAAGAGACACAGAGGAGAGACAATAAGAGACAAAGAAGACCAGGGAGCTGAGGTGGCTCAAGAGAATGATCGTCTCTCTCCCACTCCAGAAGATCCCAGGATCGCTTCCCAGAGTGGCCCAATGAGAATACAAGCAGACACAGAAGAATACACAGTGAATGGACACAGGGAGCAGACAATGGAGGAAGGAGGGGGAAATTTTTTAAAAAAAGAACACTTGCAAAAGGTAATATTTGCAATGGGTCCACACCCACAGGAAGGGGATTAAGATTAAAAACCTACCACAAAAGTCTACCCAAATGTAAATTTGTTTTTGCTATGTTACAGTTTTACTTCTTATTTTGACTCAGTTACAGTCCTTGATATAATTATATGTGTTTATTAGGGAAGGGGAGTAGCTGGAAATAATTATAATTATAATGCAGGCCCTGACCAATGTCTACAGTAAATATGGGTTCACAGATCATTATTATAAGAAAGATGATTAAACTTCATTGACTGTTAAAAATGGGTGGTTTTAACCATGGTCAAATTCAGAAAACTAAAATTTTGAGCAAATCAGTAATAGAACTGTGGGATGGGCACAGCTGCAAAATTAGGCAGTCTTTCTATTTCAGTGAGTTAATAGAAGACATAAAAACTAGGCAAAAAGGGCCAGTTTGGCAGTCAATAGTGCAATAATTGACATAGACAAGGACCATCAATTGATGCTAATATCATTGATGGAAGGTTATTAGGAAACAAGATATTCACATTCACATAATAACAAGGACTCACCTCAGAGAGTACTTATTAGTTTACAAAGGAGAAAAGGTACATTTACTATAGAGACATCTGACATAATCTACCTTAAACAAGTAATTAAACTTAGTATTCTGTGTTTCTGGAAATGATGAAATGGGAAGTATTCAAGGAAATTATGTTGTATTCTTATGAATAAATTTTTTAGAATCTAATCATGGGAAGTGGATATGGCTCAATGGATAGAGCTTCCACCTACCATACCGGAGGTGCAGGGCCTCCTGGCCCATGTGGTGAGCTGGCCCATGTGCAGTGCTGCCTCGCACAAGGAGTGTTGCCCCTCACAGGGATGCCCCCCATGTAAGGAGTGGCCCCATGCAAGGAGTGCAGCCCCATGCAGAAGGAAAGGCTGCCCAGGAGTGGTGCCGCCCACACAGAAAACTGACACAGCAAGATGACACAACAAAAAAGAAAAGAGACGCAGAGAAGAGACAATATGAGGTGCAGCGAACTAGGGAGCCGAGGTGAAGCAAGAGAATGATCACCTCTCTCCCACTCCAGAAGGTCCCAGGATAGGTTCCCGGAGCTGCCTAATGAGAATACAACAGTCACAGAAGAACACGCAGTAAATGGACAGAGAGAGCAGACAATGGAGGGGGAGGGGGAAGAAATAAGAAAGAAAGAAAGAAAGAAAAAGAAAAGAATCTAATCATGAAGAAACAAACAGAATAATACAAATTGTGGGACATACTACAAGACAACTGTATTTGATTCTTCAGAATGTTCTTGTACTAAAGACAAAATAAGTGGTTCTAAATTAAACAAGACTAAACAGATTTCACAGCCAAGCAATTGAGAAAAATGTAATATGCACTCTATATTAGATATTGAATCAAATTAAAAATTCTTGGGACTGAAAATGGTATTGTGGTAATGTAGGAAAAATGTTTTTCTTCTTAGGAGATAAATACTGAAATATTTAGAGGTGAAGTGACATGATGTTGCAGTTTTCTTTCAAATGATTCAGAAAATATATTGGAGTATTATATATGGAGAGAAAACAAATGTTATAAAATATTAACAATTGGTGAATCTAGGCAGAGGGTATTAGGATTGTTCTATTCCTTCTACAATTCTGCAGGTTTGGGATTTTTCAAAACGAAAGGTTAGGAAAACAAAAAGAAAAAGACCGGTGTCATCAAACAAAACAGTCTGAATAAGCCTGACCTCGGTCACTTCCCACGCCATAGGAAGGTTTGCCCATGCTGCTCACCAAAGGAGGCTGATGAGCAGCAGCTGAAGATTGGCTGTAGGCTATTAGTTAACCTCATCAAACCTCAGTGTAGTGAATCTTATTACCTTAATTCACACACACACACAAACCTGAACGAAAATGTTAACCTCCTGACCCAAAAGAGCTTTGAAGCACAAGGAATTTAGCAGTGAAGGCGTTATGAACTGATATTTGCTCAGGTTTGTTTGCTGTTTTCCTTTTTTTTTTTTTTTACTTACTTTAGGAAAAATATTTGCCTTTTGTAAAAAGATTCTTTGAATTCACAGGAGAGCATAACTGATGGTGTAAATTTGTTTTCAGGATTGAAACAAATGATGCATTCTGGAAATCCTGAATCATGACCCCCAGAATACATAGGCCCTTGGTTATCTATGTTCAAGGTTGAAGGAAAAGGTTTCAAATGTTTTCTACCCTCAAGGTTGAAGGAAAAGGTCTCAAACATTGTACAAGTTCCGATTACCCAGAATTCAGGACAAAGGAAACATTGGTGTTTACAACTGGGCTCTGGCATTCAATTCTACCTGCCCTGAGGTCTCCGAACTCTCCCTGTGAGTGCCTGGCTCCACTCGTGGCATTTTAGCATGGCTGTGAGTAGTCCAGGAACATGAAATGGAGCGATACAAGAAACCAAACAGAATAGGCATTCACCTCAGCTGTCATTTTTTTAAGGCTGAGATAAACAGTGAAACTATTGAACAATAAAAAAAGACCTTCCTTTCTCTTACTGGTGAAGCAAATCTTAAAATATGAATATAAAGGACTGATTTAAAAAAAAAAAAAAAACACTAAAGAATTAAAACAAACAACCGCAACTTCAACAGCAGGTGGTATCGGTGGGTGGGGGGGGGGGGAGTTTGTCTTTTATAAAATGTGACAGATTCTTTTAGGACTATGTAAAACATTTCTGGTTCCCCTGGTGACACTGACAATACTTTGTCAATCATTGTGGTATCTAAATCTACATTATTTAGTTTAAAAAGCACCTTGAAATTATTTAAGATTAAATTTGTTTCTCCTCTATATTACTTAGTGTCAATGGTAGTTGTGTGATGATTGAAGAAGATATTCTCAGTGTAAGAAATACTGGCCAATATTTCTTCCTGTTTGTAAGACTCAGGGAAAGAGAAAATGCTATAAACTATAAGTCCTTTTACAACAGCCGCAGACACTAATCAAAGGACATGTCTTCAGAGGAGAAGAGACTAAGTAACTCAGTAGTCCTCAGGACAGAGTCCAGACCTTCGCTTAAGAAATGCCATTCACTGCAGTATTTTCCAATCCTGGCAATGGCAGTTTATTTGTCTGGTCCTTCCTTAATTAATTTCTTTCTTAGGAAAGAGCATTTTCTAATTTTTTTTCATTAAAAATTTTTATTAAAAGTAAATTTAAAAAATTTTTATTGAAGTATATCATTTATACATGAACATACATAAACACTAAGTGTATAGTAAAATTTGTGAACTTATGAAACAAACATGCTCATCATCATACAGGGTTTCCATACATCACCCCACCACCAATATTTGTTACAAACTATGAAAAGTTTATTAAGAAACTTTGTTGCAAACTATGAAAGAGCACTGTCAAAATATTACTACTAACTATATTCTGTATCTTACATTTGGTGACTTTTTCCTCTAACCCACCTGATTAACACCCTGTATTAGCAATTATACATTTTTTTTATTCATGAGAGAACATTCTCATATTTGTCCTGTTAACATAGTCTACCTTCCACCACAGGCGTAAGTGGGTCATACAGTCCCTTGCTTGGTACAATCCATTCAAAGTGCACACTCACTGTTTCTTATTCTCGTCACCTCTATCAATTTTAGAACATTTTCATTAAGCCAAAAGGAAAAGCCCCATACCCCTTAAGCCCCCTATTGTTGTCCTTTAGAATTGATATCATCTCTTCTTCACCATTGCTGCAAAAGTATTGCTATATTACTGTTAAGTCAGATTATTTGTAATTTTCCCATCTATCACCATTCTTAACACTGTGTAAAAGAACATTCTTATATTGTAATAAAATTTTTGGAAACACTTCCATGAGTCCAAGGAGGGCATAAACTACAAATCCTGCCACTAGCCCGTTTCAAGGTATTTACTTTAGGCACCAACTGCAAGTTCCAAGATTTGTTTTGTGATTAGAAAATACAAAAGCTGGGTTTTCTGTTTTTTTCCTTTTACCAGCTTTTGTACTTATTAATTGTTCTAACAGTAAATAGAATTTGACTAAGTTATGAAATAAAACAATTGAATTTCCAGTTACACATAGAAATTTTGAAATCAACACTGGAAATTTTGTTAGAACGATTTCTTCAAAGGTCACTGTATAGAATACAGGTTTGTCTTTTATAGGGGTATTAAATACTGTTTTCCTGACTGGAAGGATTCCACCCCGCTCGCCCAGTTCTAATCATATTGCTCTCTCTTCTTTTTTTAACTTTATTTTTAGAGAAGTTCTAGATTTACATTTACAGAAAAATTACACAGAAAGTATAAGGAATTTCCATATTAGTCCTCCTAACCCACTCAATTAATAACAACCTGCACCCACACATGTAGTTATGATGGACATCTTAGATTAGTGTGGTACATTTCTTACAGCTGATGAACCAATATTGAAGCGTTGCTACTAACCAAAGTCTATACTGTTCTTTTTTTTTTTTAAAGATTTATTTATTTCTACCCCCCCCCATTGTCTGTTCTGTGTCCATTAGCTGTGTGTTCTTCTGTGTCTCTTCTGTGTCTGCTTCTATTCTCATTAGGCAGCTCTGGGAACCTATCCTGGGAACTTCTGGAGTGGGAGAGAGGCGATCATTCTCTTGTACCACCTCAGCTCCCTGTTCTGCTATGTCTTCTTATTGTCACTCTTCTGTGTCTCTTGTTGTATCATCTTGCTGCGCCAGCCCTCTGTCAGCGCTCCTGCACAGGGCTGCATTCCTGCACAGGGTGGCACTCTCACGTGGGGCAGCATTCCCTTGCGGGGCTGCACTCCCATATGGGCCGGCACTCCGTTGGGCCAGTTTGGTGCATGGGCCAGCTTGACTTCACCAGAGGCCCTGGGCATCAAACCCTAGATGTCCTCTATGGTAAGTGGGAGCCCAATTTCTTGAGCTACATCTGTTTCCCAGTATTGCTCTTTAAAGCATCATTCATAACAGAAAACTATTCTTTAGAATAAGGAATACATCATTTAGTATGTAACACTGCATATGACCTGAACAGAAAAAAAGTCACTTTAGTACACTACAAAAAAGGTTCCAGAAAAATTAAGTATTTCTACTACTACTACAATTCCAGAATAAAAAGGGCACTATTAGAAAATTTCTAAAATTTTCATCTGCATTGTTAAATCAGGAAACCAAATCATTTTAGAGTATGGTTTTGTGACATATTAGCTTTGATTTTCTTTACATGAGGATGACACTATGTTTTGCCTAATTTGGATAATAATAATAATAATAGGTAATGTTAATGAACCACTTAAAACCTGCCATGGCTCTATTATCTCAGATAATCATGTTATTAAACTTGTTTTAGTTTCCTGGCTATTAAAGTAAATATCATGCAATGGTTTGACTTAAACAAAGTGAATTTATTGTCCCTTGGTTTTGAGGCTGGGAGAAATCAAGGTGTCATCGACGTGATGCTTTCTCCCAGAAGACGATGGCATTTGGGGGCTACTTGCTAGCAATCCTTGATCTTGGCTTTTCTGTAACATGGCAATGCACATGGCAGCCTCTCCTGGCCTCTCTGGGTTCTGTTGACTTCCAGCTTCTTCCCATGGCTTTCTCTGGGTGCTCTGCTTTCATGTAAAAATATGAATATAGAAGGAAATGTATGTGTGTCAGTGTGGGGGTAGAGGACAGTGTTCTTCCTATTCCATCTCCTAAAAGTAATTATGAATATAGATAATTTCTGATACACATCACACATAGAAGGAGTTTAATGAATGTTTATTCAACACATAAGTGAACAAATGATCCCATTACCAATCTTTTCAAATGTGATAGAGTAAAAAAATATTTCTTTCAAATTATGAAAACCCAGTGTTTATCTGCTCACGAGTAACATGCTCATATCGTTCCTAGTCTAGCATGATTTATTTCATTCTTCTGTCCTTTTGCAGAATCACTTTCATGAAAGCCATAACATTCCATCTTGGAGGTGGAGATAAGTGGTGGGAGGGCTAGATTTGAGAGAAGCAAAGAAGCTCATCAAATAATAATTATAATGAAAATAATATATAGCAATCATTCAATGCTTACTATGGGCCTGGCACTGTTCTAAATATGAGACGTGTTTTACCTCTTTCAAGCTAGGCACAGGGTGCTGTACAGAAAACAAATGAGAAGCACTGGAGACATGGAAAAAGAAAGACCAGAGTCGGCAAAGGGAAACAGTAAAATATAAACACGGATTCGGAGAATGGCAAATGAATGCTGGAGGGACAACTGTAGAGGAAAAAGGAGAATGCAGAGAGGCTGTGGGCAGAGAGCTACTGCACTGATTAGCTGTTTCATACACTGTAGTGGTTTGGAGCAATGTACCCCAGAAGACAGTCTTAAACTTAAGCCATTCCTGTAGATGTGAACCTGTCCTACAGAGGAACTTTTGAGGCAGTTACTGCATTTAAGGTATAGATGAGTTCAATCAGGATGTGCCTTAATCTTATTATTGAAGGCCTTATTGGGAAGGTCACAGAGAGAAAAGCCAGAGGGAACAACCAGAAACTGAACATCAGTGGAACCTGGAAGAGAAGGAAGAGAACAGGAGACAACACCACATGACTTGTCATATGACAAGCTAAAAACCAAGGAATTGCCAGCAGCCAGTCCCAGAATACCACACTCTTCTAGGAGAAAGCATTGCCTTAATGGTGCCTTGATTTGGGACTTCTAGCTTCAAACATGAGTCAATAAATTCCCCTTGCTTAAGCTAACCCATTGCTTGGTATTTGCCTCAGCAGCCAGAAAGCGAAAACACATCCCTTGCCCCATTTTATCCACACACTATCCTTACAAAGAAGGTATCAAAACCCTGGTTGTATCAAAGAAAAAAGGGTGCCAGAGTGTGTAAATCCATCAATTAATATTACGTAATTAGTAAATGGTAAAGTCAGTATTTAGATCTAAAGAGCTGTCTTCTGCTGAAGTCCACTGTTGGATTTGATACACAAGGTTTTTAACTGGGCTAAATTCAGACATAATGCATAGCCCCAAGGTTTTGTAACTTTTGCTAGTCTCACTTATTATGATAATCTAAGCATGTTATAATCCAAGCAGATGGGTATTTATGCATTTAGAGAAGACATGAGCACCCACAAATTCTAAATAACAGAGATAAGAAATGATCAGAAATATAGAATTGCACTTCTTTCTTGCTTAAGTCTAAGTAGTGAATGATTTATGCAGAAAAATAAAAGACTAAGAATAAGCATGAGTATTATATGCAGTTCTTGATTCAATAGAAAAGAAGGTATCAAGACAAAGTTGCTCTGATGCCTCTGTAAAACCATGTGCTCTGTTATAATATCTGTTATCTCTGAAGAGGTTCAGATCCTTCTCAATTCCTTAAGATTTTCTTTTTTTTTTTTAAGATTTATTTTATTTATTTCTCTCCCCTTCCCCCACCCCCACCCCAGTTGTCTGTTCTCTGTGTCCATTTGCTGCGTTCTTTTTTTTTGTCCATTTCTTTTGTCCATTTCTGTTGTTGTCAGCGGCATGGGAATCTGTGTTTCTTTTTATTGCATCATCTTGCTGTGTCAACTCTCTGTGTGTGCGGCGCCATTCCTGGGCAGGCTACACTTTCTTTCACTCAGGGCTCTCCTTACAGGGCGCACTCCTTGTGCGTGGGGCTCCCCTACACAGGGGGCACCCCTGCATGGCACGGTATTCCTTGCACACATCAGCACTGCGCATGGGCCAGTTCCACACGAGTCAAGGAGGCCCGGGGTTTGAACCACGGACCTCCCATGTGGTAGATGGACGCCCTACCCACTGGGCCAAGTCTGCTTCCTTCTTTTTTTTTTTTAATCAGACAATGAAGTATACTATAGTATTTGAAATCATAGTCTATAAACATTACTGTTATACAGCCTTTTGTTCCCACTCTAAAAGATCAAGAAAAATTCTATGGATTCTCTCAAATTTATTCTTTCCTTTTTACAGGTGCAGGCTGATCAGGTAATAATGTTTTGTGATGGTTTGAAGGTATGTACCCCAGAAAAACATGTTCTTAAACTTAATTCATTCCTGTGGGTGTGAACCCATTGAAAGTTGAACATTTTAATGAGGTTACTTCAGTTAAAGTGTGTCCCAGGATGGGTCTTAATCCTATTGCTAAAATCCTTTATGACAGAATGAAATTTAGACAAAGAGAGAGAAAGCCACAGAGGGATTAGCCAGAAGTTGAACATCAGCAGAACCTGGAAGGGAATGGAGAAATCAGAAACCCTGACACATGCCCTGCCATGTGACCAGCTGAGGACCAAGGATTACCAGCAGCCAGCCCCAGAATGCCAGTCTTCAGAAGAATGATGATACCGTGGGTTGGACTTCCTTTTAGCTTCAAAACCATGAGTAAATAAATTCCCATTGTTTAACCAGACCCATTTTGTGGTATTTGCTTGAGCAGCAAAGGAAATTCAAACAATGTATCCATCTCTGCTAATTTAGGACCTTTCAAGCAATCACAATCTCTGTCAGCAGAAGCAAACTAGGATAGTCCATACCTAGAAACGTTTTACACAGATGGACATCCTGGCAGCTTTCTGGTTTCCTAGATTTTCAGCATGAGTGTTGGCAAGTTAGCTAAAATGAAAATCATTTACCAAATAAATAAATGAGCCTTCTTATCTATCAGGCTTCTAGCTCAATGGCAATTGGTAATGAGAGAGAATTTTTGTACCACAGCAGAAATAGTCTTAGTTCTGGATTTATTTCCTTTTGGTAGAATGGACTAGGTCATTCACACTTCTGTTTTTCTTTCTCCCTACTTTCTTTATCTTACTACACTGTTCCTTGTGAACCAGAGCAAAGAGTCAAGGAATATCCTGCTTGGGGAGGAGGGGAAGCAGGAAGGTCATTCATACATGTTTAGTTTGCTAATCCTTTCCCAGTCAGACTGACAAAGCACTTTTCTCTTTGGAATAAATATGTTGGAATCACATGAGTTGTCAGAAAAGGTGTTTGTTCTTTGTTCTGCTTTAATCCCATTCCACGTGGCTTGACTTTTGTTTGTCTTCCTGTCAACCTCTACACTTACCTTGGCATTTCTCCTAAACAGCAAGCAGCCCTACATAGGAATGTGGAACTGCAAGTCAGTTAAGGTAAACCTGGCCACCTGTCTCCCTCTTAGGACTCCCTCAGTGACCACCAGCTCACATTGTTCAGTGCCAACGAGACAGAAAGAACCACAGGATTCCACCCTTGCCCTTCCTTTGGGACGATCAGCACCCCTCTCCCAATCCTTTTCTGTTGACTTTGCAGGATCAGACATCTGGCTTCTTTATCCCTATATTATCTCATTCCTTTGGCACAGGAATGTTTTCAGTCTCTGAATCTTTGATACTGAATGAGACACTATGAGTAATATTATTTTTATATCTTCTAAAAACTACATTTCCTATAAAAGTAAGATTCCCAAATTCCACGTATGTTAACTATGCATTTACTTCTTAAAGGTGCTCACATAAGCACATGAAGGGATATAAAACAGTTCCTGCCCATAGAGTAAATTGTGCATAAGTAATAATACTATAACACATGGCAAGTAGATTATGACAGGTGTAAAGGTTCCAGGTGTTATGAATCACAGACAAAAAAATAAGTTAATGATGAATGGGGTAACTAGCATAATGGCGAGAAAGGCAGCATGTGAACTGGTTCTCAGTAAGGATGAGGTGAAAGTTGAGAGGGATAGAAGTGGGGGTTAATCAAGAGGCTTACATTTTAGACAAAAAAAAAAGAGAATGAGCAAGGCATTTCAGAAGAAATTTCAAAATGAAATTGTGAAACACTGAAAAATCATGTTTTGCTTACAAAAACTAAAGTTTCTTTTAGGCCAGATAAATTGGGTCTCAAAGGCTATGCTCAGAACTTTCACTTTATTCTATAGGCTAGTGTCTTTTAAAAACCTGACATGGGCTAGTTACAGCTTAAGTCTAAGTTTTCATTGGACTGGGGAGAAAATGAAGGATAATTTGTAGGGCTTTTTCTTTTCATAAAACAAACACAGTCAATTTAATAATATAGCCTTTATTCTAAGATTATATTTTCCCTATATTTGGAATCAATTAATGCACTTTTTTTAGGAAATGATCATCAAAGGAGAAGATGGCAGGTGGTGAGAGATTCTAATTCTTACTGAGCAAAATAAAAATCGGCAACTTTGTACTGGGATCCTTAATTTATTTTTATTTTTATTTTTATTTCATTGGTCCATGAGATCCAAAATTTTGGGGTCATCACTGCCAAAAATAATGTTGATCCTTGAAAGAGTGGAGGGATGTGATAGGAATTGTCCTTTAGGAATCATTATTAAGGAATCAGTCGGTCAAAAGACAGAAAAGATGGGATAAAAGATAAAAGGAAGGAGGGAAGGAAGGAAATGAGACAAATGGGGACTGGATACAGGGAAGGTAGTTAGAAATCAATCAAGATCAATAAGGATCTGACCCAGGATATAGACATATACAAATGAAAGAAAGCAATGGATGCATGAGATAGAATCTAAAGGACTTGGCAGTTGAGTCAATGCACAAATAATGACAAATAAGGGAAACTTTGAGTCTGATTCCAGACCTAGCTGAGCTACTGGGATATCCACACAAAAGATGAGAAAAATGGACAAAGATTTGACAGAGACCTGAAGATGTGACATGTTGGACCTTAAGTAATCTCAAGGTAGACCTTGAGAGGTATACCTGGGAATTATCTACATAAAGGTTAAAGCTAAGAGAGAACAAAGAAGAGAAGAGGGTGAAAGACACACTCTGTGAAGGATATCTCACCACTTGATTCCCTTTATTTAGTTTAGCTCTTCTGTTGCGTGGGACTGAGGTTGACGTTGATGTTTTCTGGATAAACCCTGATCAGTGAACTTTGATTTTTGCTATCATGATTTCCTTATCGATCTATATCTAATATTCTTTGAAAAAATCTCTTAGTTTCTCATAATCCTTTGTATTTGTGCATTTTTCTGCTGCCACATACTTCATTTAAGTTCAGCATCACATCAAACTGGGGTGAGCTGAGAAGTAATGAAATAGCAGTTATTGAACCTAAGGGGATTTAGGGTTTTCTATCAAATATATAATAAAGAAAGAGATTTGAACTAGATGACACCTCAGCATTATAAGAAATTGTTTAACATTGGCAAAAGAAGTTCACTCAGCTTTTAAAATTCTTTTGAGATAAAGTTCTTTTTGTCTTGGATTAACAATATTAGGGTGGTGGTATGATTTACTTTTGTATGTTAATTGAGTATTTTCTATGTTCTAACCAAATAGAAAAGGAGTGCCCTATCACGCAGGGGTGACCCCCGTGTAGGGGAGCCCCACTTGCAAGGAGTGTGCCCCGTAAGGAGAGCCGCCCAGTGCCAAAGAAAGAGCAGCCTGCCCAAGAATGGTGCCACACACACGGAGAGCTGACACAACAAGATGATGCAACAAAAAGAAACACAGATTCCCGAGCTGCTGACAACAACAGAAGCAGACAAAAAGAAAAACACGCAGCAAATGGACACAGAGAACACAGACAGCTGGGGTGGGGAAGGGGGAAAAGGAGAAAAATAAATAAAAATAAATATTTTAAAAAAAAGCTATACTTAAACGTCATTTAAGAATACCATTTTCACAGGTAATGAAAGCAATGTTTAGAGAAGATAAATTACTTGTCTGAAGTCATCCAGTAGTAAGTGATTGATCTGAGATTGGAACTCAGTTGTATTGGTTAGACATCATTCTTTGGCAAATTACAGAAAACACAGCCAAAACCAGCATAAGGATAAAGAGAACTAATGAGTACCCATAACTAAAAAGTCCAGAAGCAGCTCTAGGGCTGGCTTTTTAGGGCAGGAATTTAATAAGAAAGTAAAACGATGTTATCAGAATACAATATCTCTCCATCCTTACTCAGCTGTCTCTTTCTAGGCTACCTTCTCAACCAACCTTCTTCTGAGATGGCAGGATGTCTTCAGCAGATCCAGCTTCATCATCAGGCTCAACTAAAAACAGCCGGAAAGCACAATTGTCCCCTTCCCAGCTGTCCCAAGAAAAGCCTCATTTGATCCATTTATTTTGGTTACGTCATTAGTCTGTCACTGCAGGAGTCACTGCAATCTGCACTATGCACTAAATAGTCAAACTGGGAGCCAAGGGTACAGTGCCTTCTGAATGTAAATGGAGTTTTACCTGAGGTGATCCAGGTTGCTATCAACAGAAGTAAGGTGCAAAATTGCTGGGTGGCAATTATCAGCAGATATTGTTGACACTAGAACTGTATTGCTGCAGAACCTGAGCTTTTAACCATTATATTATTCCAGCTAAGCAGTAGTAATTCAATTCATAAAGAACAGGGGTGAGGCTTTGTACATCAAATGAGGGCGACATTGATGTTGCAGTATCTCAGTATCTTTCATGATTTTTAAAAATTTGCTGTTCAAAACTATTAATGTGGGAGCAGATATAGCTCAGTGTTTGAGTGTCTGCTTCCCAGGTACGAAGTCCTAGGTGCAGTCTCTGGTAACTCCTAAAAAATAAATAAATAAAAATAAAAAACTAATGCCCTGTTTGGGAATAGTGGTATATGGGAAAAAATAGATCTCTTTCTGCTGTGGTGACAACAGAAATAAACATTCCTCTCCAAAGAAACTTCCTTTTGGGAGTGAAAGGGAAGGGGATGGACACTGTGTCTTTGTCCTGGATCATACATGAGATGACCGAGAAAGAGACACTGGCCTTGATTTCTCCTGTCTAAGCCAAGTGTTTAAGCCAGAAAATGGCCTCAAATTCCTGTCTGTCTAGAAGATTTTTATCCCATTTTCCCTCTAATATGCTGGATTTAGATTAAGGCAGTAAAGTTTAGTGCCCATTGCACCAGTTATCCCTTTAGAGCTTATTGAAGATTCCACAAAACAGCAAATCTCATTTCTGTAAGTTTCCTCCCTATGAGAAAATAACCAAAAAAAAAAAGCTCCTAATCCTATTTATAATTGTCTCTATTTCTCTCAGAATGTTAACTTGCTGGCTCCTTCTTCATCTCAAAGCCTTTTTATTTCTCCTTTTGTTCCAACTGACTCCTTGACATAGTATGGCAAGGAGAAAACAAAGTATATGAATGCTGGTTATTTCATGTATGATAAAATAGTTCATAATGCAGTTAAATCCCAGTTCTTTGTGCTTGAAACACAGGAAACACTCTACTGGGCCATCTTCTACCAGTATAAATTCAGCTGAAACTCTATTACTTCCTTTTCCTTAAAACGCCAACTTCTTAGTCAAGATTGCCAGACGAATGAAATAGTTCTTTTCTGTCCTTTATGTTACAGTGAATGTAGAAAAGAAGAACCTGTATGTCAATGGGGTAGTTTTTAAATAAGAATTGAAAAGCCTGTGTTCTTTTGTAGTTTCAATACTAACTTAACATTTTGCTTAGAATAAAAAATTCTATAGGAATAGTTAATAGATATCTTGGTATTTAAGGAGCAAAAAATGCACCTATTGAAATTAAAACATATGATAAATGGTGAGGAGTGTTCAAAGAGAGATCTGAGTCATAGTCTTCTCTTTTTTTCTAGTAGGCTGTCACAGGAAATTGAAATAAATAATTGAAACAGTCTCCCTTTTCTATTCTCACAGGCTTCACTTTTTCCAATTGACATTGATCTCTGATATTAAAAATTCAATTAAATTTTCTAAAAAACAAGAGAGAGAAGAAAATAATGATAATATGTGTTTTTATTCTTTACTTTCATGGGGTTGCTTTCAGATGAAAGTGGGCAGATGAAGAACTTGAGTCACCAGACTGGATTCCTCCAGCTCCCATATCAAACTTCACCCCAGCAGGGCACAAGAAGCAGCTCCCCAGGGCATGCCCCCAGGCCTTCCCCTTCTCTGTGAACTTTTGTGGGCACTGACATGTACACCCCAACTTCCAGACATCCAAAATGAACAGTTAGACCAGCAGACCAAACAGGCTAGACAGGCAGGCCAGGGCTGGCTTATCTTATAGGCAGAGTAAACAGACTTTAGGGCACCAGCAAACAAGGGCAGCAAGAGATGGAGTCAACGAACAGTTCCACCTTGATCAATTTACTCAGAATTTTAATTTTTTGCAACCAAAATATCTTTCAGAAGCATATATATTTTTTAATTTCAGCATGCATATAATTTTTATGACATTTAGAAAACTAAACACTTCTATATTATAGATGAGGGGATATCAAAACCTTTTCACAGCTTAGGTCCTCTAAGTTTGACCCTTCAATTAGTTCTCCAAACCTAATTAACAGCAACAGTCTTGACAATGTACAGGAAGTTGGAGTCTTTTCCTAGAGACATATTTTAGAGAGAGAGTGTATCTGGAGCTAACTCAGAATTGGAATACAGAGTCCTCAGAAAGCAGCTTTTAACTTCCTGGGTCCAACTTCCAAGGATCTCTCACTGTATCATCATATCTAAATGGTTTGGAGCCCCTGTCCTTGCCTCCAAAAATAACACCTATGGCAGAATTTCTCACAGTGGACCGTGGGTCACCAGCCCCAGATCACCTATTTTTAGGGACTTGATCTTTAAACTACTGAATCCAACTCTGCAGATTGGGGGTTGGGAATCGGCATTTTTAAAAAGTTCCTTCAGTACCCTACTGAAATTTGATCATCAATAAACATGATAAACATGTTCAGAACAATAATTTAATGTGTAAGGAAAATATTAACAGCATGAGTTCAACGAAGCCTGCAATCAAAATGTTTAACACTGCTAGAAACATTGCTCATTTGAATAAAACTTAAAGTAGTGATCCTTAGTATTACTCTCAAAAAAGTTACTTAAACATATCAATAACTTTCTTTCCATTCATTTATATGTCTCCCATTGTTTAGTTTCTACCAGCATAAATAAATAAATCTTACATAATTTTGGCACTGTTAATTTAGGAGACCTCACTCTATTTAAATGTATTGGGAATTATTTGGGTGGCATGTTTTAAAAAATTGTTAATAAAAGAATATAAAAGATTGATGATTGTATTACATGAAATAGAATTCTACAGAGAGACTAAACTGTAACAGTATTTGTAATAATGAACCATACAGTGTAAGATTAGAAGCAAAAATACAGTTTTTGAATATCTGGCTCTCTTTATACTGACTTTAAATTGAAAAAAGTTGTCATTCCTTCCCTGCACACAGGCATTTTTCATTTTTCTGTCACAATCGAAAGAGCTAAAGATATCGATACATTTCAGATGTGGTTCACAAGGAGGGCAAAGTTAACAGCAGTATCCTTTATGAAGGCTAACCTTATATGAGAGAATCTAATTAAGAATGTAATATATTTGTAAGGAAAAAAATACAACCTGCAACATTTTCAATGATGCTGTACAAAGAGAGAAAACGCTAACATAACAGAAACAATTGTGTGGTTAGATTTCATTGCGTAGATGTTGAGAATAAATAGAATTGATAGACTACGATAACCCTATTATCATGTGAATTTCAGGTATCTAAATATCTGTTGCCTATAACATTTTTACTTCTGATTCTTTGAACCATTCTATTCTCACTGATAATTGCTGCCCAAACTCACATCTTTCCACCAAACAGAAAGATCCTAGGCAAACAAACAGAATTGTAAGATTTGGAAGTCTTTTAAAACCACTATTTAACAAATGCACCATCTAGATAAACTCTTACAAATGAAAACATTGGCAAGCTATCTGAAATTTGTCAAAATGTGACATGTAAATTCTTTCTGCAATAAAAATAATTGATACATTTGATTTCGATCATCTAAATTCTTTATGCATATGGAATTTTCTTTGTATTAAAAAGCTTACCAGCAAGATAGTACCAGGACATTTCTGTTTCAGATGCAGCAATCCTGATGGGAGAATCAGCAGCTGGCTCTTTACCTTCATTGAACATATTATGTGACAGATACTGCCCAGTGAACAAGATGGTTCATGCCTTCATAAACCTTGTGTTCTGGTGGAGGAGATTAAGAACAAACACACAAACAGAAAACAGAAAAAGAAAGTAATTGCAAATTATCAGAGGTGCTACAGAGTAAATAAATAAGAGGCTATAATAGAAAATAAACCTGTGAGGCTGGGGGTTGAAAGGAAAACTCTACTTGGGACAGCATATTTAGGAAAGCTCTCCCTGAGCATGATATTTAACTGAGACCAAAAGGATGCTAAGGAGAAAGCTATATGAAGAAAGGGGGGAAGAATTTGCAGACTGGATGTAGAGCATGTACAAAGAGCTTGCAGGAGGAAAGGTTTGGCATTGCTAGGGAAGAATCATTGTCTAATGCTCTTGGGGTATAGGAAATAAGGGGGAGATTGGCACCAGAGCAGCTTAAAGAAGTAATGAGGGGCCTGATCACGCAGGACCTTGAAAAGCATGATAAGGAACTTGGAACTTCTTGTAAGTGGAATGGGAAGCTATTTGAAACGTTTTAAGTAACAGAAGCTGCTTGTACATGTTCAGGCAAAGCAAAAACCGCATCCTCAAAGGCTTTTTAACTCTTCTCATCTATCAAAATATGAAGAGGACAAAGCTTATCTTCAATGTGAAGCATTACCTCTCTTATTTGTAACCCCTGTTCCCTTACAGTGAATCTGTTCCTGTCCAGAGCACAGACTCAGGGCACTAATTTAGGTAACTTTGTCTTTGTTGCTTGTGATGTTTTCCTTCTTTGAAACTTCCACTCATGAAATACTTTCAAAATATGTTCATTTGAACATCTAATCAGAAGATCAATAAGACAGTACAGGATAAATGATACTCTAAACCAACTAGATTTAATAGACATATATAGAACACTGCACCCAATGAAAACAGAAGATATATTCTTCTCATGTGTACATGGATCATTCTCCAGGATCGACCATATATTAGGTCACAAAACAAGTCTCAATAAATTCAAAAATATTAAAATCATACAATATGTATTCACTGACCACAATGGAATGAAGCTAGAAATCAATAACAGAGGGAAAAAGAGAAAATTCACAGAAAGGTGGAAATTACACTACATACTCTTAAACATCCAATGGGTTAAAGAGGACATCAGAAATGAAATTAGAAATATCTTGAGGTGAATGAAAATGAAAATTCAACATACCAAAACTTATAGGAAGCAGCAAAAGCAGTGATGAGAGGGAAATTTATAGCTCTAAACGCAGACATTAAAGAAGAAAGACTTCAAATAAGTCTAACCTCAAAACTGGAAGAGCTAGGGAAAAAAGAGCAAACTAAACTCAAAGTGAGCAGAAAGAAGGAGTTAATAAAGATTAGAGTGAAGAAAAATGAAATAGGGAAAAATAGAATCAACAAAACTGAATCTTTTCTTTGAAAAGATCAACAAAATCAGCAAACTTTAGCTAGACTGACAAAAAAGAGAGAGAGAATATAAATAAAGAAAATCAGAAATGAAATGGGGGAACATTACTATCGACTCTTCTGAAATAAAAAGGACTGTAAGCACATACTATGAACAATATGCCAATAAATTCGTGAATTCATGAAATGAAATCAACAAATTCTTAGAAACACACATATTACCTACATTGACTCATGAAGAAATAGAAGATCTTAATAAACTATTTACCAGTAAAGAGACTGAATCAGTAATCAAAAACCTCCCAACAAAGAAAAGCTTAGGACCAGATAGTTTCAAAGAGGAATTCTACCAAATATTCCAAAAAGACTTAACTCCAATTCTTCTCAAACTTTTCCAAAAAATTCAAGAGGAGGGAACACTCCCAACTCAATCTATGAAGCCAACATCACCCACATACCAAAGCCAGATAATAAAGATACCACAGGAAAATAAAACAACAAAATACTAGCAAACTAAATCCAACAGCACATTAAAATAATTATGAATCATGATACAGTAGAATTTATCACTGGTATGCAAAGATCATTCAACATAAGAAAATCAATTAATGTGATACACTACATTAACAGAAAGCAGGAAAAGACCACATGATAATCTCAACTGATGCAGAAAAGGCACTTGACAAATTCCATCAACTTTCTTGATAAAAACTCTTAGAACACTAGAAATAGTAAATTCCTCAACATGATAAAGGGCATATATGTCCACAGCTAACATCCTACTTAACGGTGAAAGACTCAAAACTTTCCCTCTAAGACCAGAAACAGATAAGACTATTCACTGTCACCATGTTATTCAACATTGTACTGGAAGTTCTTGCCAGAAAAATTAGTCAAGAGAAATAAAAAGCACCCAAATAGGAAAGGAAGAAGTAAAACTTTCTCTATTTGAAGATGATATGATCCTATATACAGAAAATCCTGAAAACTCCACAACAAAGCTCCTGGATCTAATAAATTTAGCAAAGTGGTGAGATGGAAGATCAACACTAAACAATCAGTAGAGTTTCTATACACAAGCAATAAATAATCAGAATGAGAAATTAAGAAAAAAAATTTCATTCACAATAGCAACTAAAAGCAACAAATGTCTAGAAATAAATCTAACCAAGGTTGTAAAGGATTTATACACAGAAAACTACAAAACATTGCTAAAAGAAATCAAAGAAGACCTAAATAAATTTAAGGACATGTCATATTCATGGATTGGAAGACCAAATACTGTTAAGATGTCAGTTCTACCTTAAACAATTTACAGATTTAATGCAATCCCAATAAAAATCCCAACCATCATATTTGCAGAAATGGAAAACCCAATCATTAAACATAGTGGAAGGGTAAGAGGACCCTGAATAGATAAGTCATCTTGAAAAAGAAGAATGAAATTGGAGGACTCATGCTTCCCTATCTTAAAGCTTATTACAAAGCCACAGCAATCAAAACACCACAGTACCATCATGGAACATATATATAGATTGATGATACAGAATTCAGACCTCAGAAATCAACCCTCACATTTACGGCCAAATGATTTTTTTAAAAGTAGCAATGACTACGTTAATTGGGAAAGAAGAGTTTCTTCAGCAAACGATGCTATGAAAACTGGATTTCCATTTGCAAAATAAATAAATAAATAAGGACCTCTAATTCACACTATATATAAAATCCACTCAGAATGGATCTAAAAGCTAAAACTATCAAACTCCTAAAAGCAAAAGTAGGGAAGTGTCTTCAAAGCCTTGAATTAGGCAATTGTTTCATAGATTTTACACCCAAAGCACAAGGAACAAAAGAAAAAATAGATAAATAGGACCTCAACAAATTAAAAACTTTTGTTCCTCAAGGGACTTTATCATGAAAGTAAAAAAGACAACCAACACAATAGGAGAAAATATTTGGAAACCACATGTAGTGGTTTGATATTATTTATGAATTCTAAAAATAGATATTGAATTATGTTTGTAAACTGGTCTGTTCCTCTGGGCAGGTGTATTAGACTCAGAGGTTTCACTTTTACTTGATTAAACTATGATCAAGGCTTTGATTCACCTATGTCAGTAGGATGTTAAGGCCCGCGACCCGCCCCCCCCCCCCCCTTGTTGGGCAGGGATTCACAGAGGAAAACACAGGGCAGAGGAGAGAGTTGGAGTTTCTGATGCTGAAATAAACACATAGAGAAACAGATATGTGAGGAAAGAGATGGTTCCATTGGACACTGCAGATGCACAGGGAAGAGAGACAAATCATTTGCCTGAGAATTTATAGCTGGCCTTGTGGAGAGAGCAGAGCAGGCAAGCTTGGAGAGAAATGAGCCCTGAGGAGAGAGACAAACCTTATGCTAAACTATAGCTGAGAAAGGAAGTAGCTGGGACCATGGAACCTTAAGAGGAAGAGGAAGTTAGTTGAACCCTCACAGGGACCAGCAGCCATCTTGCTCCAACATAAGGCAACAGACTTTGGTGAGGGAAATAACTTATGCTTTATGGTCTTGTAACTATAAGCTTCTACCCCAAATAAACACCCTTTATAAAAACCAACAGAATCCTGGTACTTTGCATCAGCACCCCTTTAGCTGACTAATACTAACACATATTTTATAATATCCAATATATATAAAGAAATCCTTTAACTTAACAGCAAAAAGAGAAACAGCCCAATTAAAAATGGGCAAAAGATTTGAACAGATATCTCTCCAAAGGAGATATACAAATGACCAGAAAGCATATGACTAGATGTTGAAAATCATTAGCCATCAGGGAAATGCAAATCAAAGTCTCAGTGAGATGTGATTTCACATTCACTAGAATGGTTGCTATTGAAAAAAAGAAAAGAAAAAACAGCAAATAAGTGTCAGAGAGTGTGGAAGTTTGAAATAATTGAATTCCAAAAAGAAATATTGAATTATGCTTGCAGTCTGATCTGTACCCAGGCATCATTGAGTTATGATAGGGCGTGGCATGGCAAAGATAAAAGGCATGGAAAAGAGGGTTTCTGATGTTGAAGTTTTGATGTTCGAATTTGATGTTGAAGACCTAAGCTGGAGCTCTGGAAAGTAAGCTCACAGAGGAAAGAGAAGCCAGCCCCAGGAAGGAAGGAACCGTGAACCCAGAGAAAAGCAAGCCCCAGGAACGTAGGAACCCAGGAAGCCTGAACCCTCACAGACATCGGCAGCCATCTTGCTCCAAATGGACTTTGGTGAGGGAAGTAACTTATGCTTTATGCCTGGTATCTGTAAGCTCCTACCCCAAATAAATACCCTTTGCAAAAACCAACCAAGTTCTGGTATTTTGTATCAGCACATCTTTGGCTGGCTAACACGAGAGAGGATGCGGAAAAGTAAGAACACTTTCCTTGCTGGTGGCAAAGTAATATGGTGTAGCCCCTGTGGAAGACAGTTTGAAGGTACCACAGAAAGCTAAGTATCAGACTACCATAATACCTGACAACTGCTCTACTAGGTATATACCCAAAGTAATTGAAAGCAGGAACTCAAACAGATATTTGCACATGGATGTTCATAGCAGCATTATTCATGACTGCCAAAAGATGGAAGCCACACAAGTGTCCATCAATTGATGAATGGTTAAATAAAATGTGGTGTATACATATGATGGAATATGATTCAGTTGTAAAAAGGAATGAAGTTCTGATACATGCAATAACATGATGTATCTTAAAGGTATATTATGCTGAGTGACATAAGCCAGACACAAAAGTAAAATATTATATGATCTCGCTGATTTGAAACAATTAGAATCAGCAAACTCATAAAATTAGAAACTAAAATATAGTTACCAAGGGACAGGAGTGGGGACAGAGAATGGGAAGTTAAGGCTTAAAATGTACAAAGGTTCATATTAGAGTGATGGAAATGTTTTGGTAATGGATGGTGCTGATGGTAGCAAAACATTGTGAATGCAATTAACAGTACTGATATATATATATAGAGAGAGAGTACTGAAAAATATATATCAGACATATATATATCTAAATATGATTAAAAGGGGGAAATATTAGATTATATATAAGGTAACAGACCAATTTTTTTTTAATTCATGGAACTACACTACACAGTGACCCCTAAGTTAAATCATGGACTTGAAGTAATAGTACAATTATAAAAATGTGTTATCATCAATTGTAACAAAAGTTCCACACCAATGCAAGGAATTGGTGGAGTGATATATAGGAATCCTGTATTTCATGCATGATTATTTTGTAAACTCATAACTTCTCTAATATAGGAGGAAAAAATTAACCTTTAAGAAAAATAAAAACATGTAAGTCAAACCATTTCATGGTGTTTGCTTAAGCTGCCTAGGAAACTAAAGTATCAGGTATGGGAAAAAATCTCTTAAAGATATAGTTTTATATGATAAAATAGTATTTGAAAATCTGAGTCAAAGCTCAAAGGAAAAAGAGGAGAAAGAGTGAACTACAGAATGTCAGTATCCTTTTTCCTAAAATAATTGGTCATACCCAATCATGAACCACTCACAATAATATTGATGTCTGTTACTTTTTTTTAAGGATGGTTATCTTGAAACAATCTCAAACTGACTGAAATGCTGCAAGTAAGCACAAATAACTTTTTTCCAAAATCGTTTGAGAGAGAGTTGCTGACCTGAAGCCCACTCACTCTGAAATATTTTACGGGTACTTCCTACAAACAAGAAAACATTCTTCTGCTAGATAATTAGAAAATAAACATCTAAATCAGGAAATTAACACTGATACATTACTACTATCTAATCCTAATCTTCATATTTCATTCACATTTTGCCAATTGACTCAATATCCTTTACATTGAAAGACTAAGGTATTATATTTCATTATATCTCTTTAATATCCTTCACTCTGAAACTGTTCCTCAGTATTACCTTGAGTACATTTTTGCTTTTGACTCTTTTGAAGATTGCAGGCCAGTTATTTTATAAAAGTTCTCTCAATTAGATTTTCTGCATTTTTTTCTCCTAATGATTAGATTCACTTATGCATCTTTGGCAGGAATAGCCCCGAAATGAGGCTGTTACTCTTTTTTCCCTTTGTAATTAGTAAGCAATTGTGTGAGGTTCTTTTAAACTATGTAAAAATCCCATTTCTCATGATATCCTTTTATCCTTAGGGAGGTACTAGGGATTGAATCTAGAACCTTGTACATGGAAGAAGGCACTCCACCACTGAGCTACATGTGCTCCCCTCTCATGATATTTTGAATTTATTCATCTTTTTATTTATATCAACATGGACTCATGAAATCCTATACTATTCAAATCAGTTGAAATTCACAATTATCATTATTTATATAGATATTCAATTTATCTGAAATTTGGATAGCAGCACCTGCAAACTGGCTCCTACATTCTTCTGACATATCCCTATTATTCTTTGTGCACTTCATTGTTTTATGACACAAGATGTTGCAGAACCATCTTGTACTTTCCCTGCCACAGCCCTGGAATCATCTTTCAGTGGAGAATGATATTTAGAAATCAAGATCTGGACTTTGGATGTGCCATTGTCCACTGGGGAGTCACTCCTAACGGACAGAGCTACAGAATGCATGCATATGTGTGTTCACTTACACCTATTTTTTTATCTTTTTTTTTAAAGACACATAGATCACAGAAAAAGTTACATTAAAAAATATAAGAGGTTCTCATATACTCCATTCCTCACATTTCCCACTCCTCCCACATCAACTACTTCTTTCATTAGTGTGGTACACTCATTGCAATTAAAGAATACATTTTGGAGCTCTGCTGCACCACATGAACTATAGTTTACATTGTAGTTTATACTCTCCCCAGTCCATTCAGTGGGTTATGGCAGGATATATAATGTCTTGCATCTGTTCCTGCAATATCACTCAGGACAACTCCAAGTCATGAAAACACCCCCATATCACACCTCTTTTTCCCTCTCCCTGCCTTCAGCAACTGCCATGGCCACTGTCTCCACATCAGTGATATAATTTCTTCCATTGCTAGAGTCACAATCATTCTATAGTAGAGTACCAGTAAATCTACTCTAATCCATATTTTATTTCTCTATCCTGAGGATCCTGGGATGGTGATGCCCACTCCACCCCTCCATTGAGAGGGGGCTTAGATCCCACATGGCTAATGGATGTGATTCTCCTGCTTGCAGTTATAGACTCTCTTGGTTCCTTGGTGTGGTAGTTGACCATGCTCACGTCCTTGTTAGCTGACCTGGGTAAGTCCAATGAACTGGAGAGTAGGTATTGCAACTCTGCTAGGCTCAGGGCCCAGCTGGTACATGGATAGTCCAGAGATTCAAGTCTCCCAGGCATAAACCAACCCCACCAACCACAGGTTCAGGAAAAGTGACAGAAGAGGCATGTGTAGAGAGGTCACATCTGAGTCCCACATTATCACACTCAGGAGCACAAATTCCAAAGTATGGCCCACTGGCAAGGCACTGAACTCCAGAGCCATCTGCATGACCATAGGACATAGGTGTCTCTGTAGCCCTCAGGAGCACCACTACCTGGGGTTGTATCTATTTTGTCTGTCTCTGAGATTTTGCTGAGATGTGCATAAGAGTGACCCCTCTGATCACCTCCTGATTCATTTTGAAGTCTCTTAGCCAAGTAAACTCATTTGTCTTTACCATTTCCTCCTTTTACTCAAGGTTTTTTTTCTAGTTGCATCACCAGGTGGTGCTTGGTAGTAATCCCTTGGCACCAGGGAGGCTCATCCCCAGGAGTCATGTCCCACACTGGGGGGGGGGGGGGGGGGAGGAGGGTAATCCATTTATATGCTGAGTTTGGCTTAGAGAGTGGCCACATTTAAGCAACATGGTGGCTCTCAGGAGGTACCTCTTAGGCACCCTGCAGCTCTAGGCCAAGTTGAAATTTCAAACACACAGGCTCATAAGCGTAGTCATCAGTATCAAAGCCCATCATTGGACCATCCTTCCTCACTGGTCTTTGCCCTTGCACTTGAGGGATTGTTATTTTTCCATTGGGGAAGGTGACAGAGCCCTCCCAGGATGAGAACTCAGCATTCCCTCAGTTGTGTGAAACTCTACCCACTATGTCAATAATCAATGAACATCCAAATGTATCTATGTACCCTATATGCATGCCCTGGCAAACTCCCTCCCACCCATGAATCCTCCATGAATGACACCCAAACCAAAGCTCCTTCCCTGCCATAGTTGAACCACTTTGTGAACCAAAACTTCTTTAAAAATGATGCCTAATATATTGCCAAATTTAACTAACAGGAAAATGAAATATAATGACAGGTTTAAAGATTAGAAGTAAAATACATAATAAGTTAGAAAAACTAAAAGAATAAATTAGGATATTTAAAAAATGAAAAATAGCATAAAAATTTTGTTGATGTTTGCCTTTCATCATTGCAATAGATGTACAGTGGCAAGGCAATCTCTTCCATTTTTCCCCGGTGTCTTACATCTTTTTTTTTATTATGTCTTCAAAAAAGTTTTAAGTTGCAGTAAAGTCACTTATAGAATATAAGGGAATCCCATATACCCAATGTCCTCCCCCATTTCCCCCTTCCCCAGCAATAATCTTTTTACATGTGGATGTTATATTTGCTATAACTGATGTATAAATATTGAAACATAGCTACTAACCATGGTTACATTAGGGCTTTACATTTTTTTTAAGATTTATTTATTTATTTTCCCCCCTTCCCCTCCTTCCACCCTGCTGTTTTTGCTGTCTGTGTAGTCTTCTCTTCTCATTTTCTCTCCTCTAGGGTTTACTGGGATTCGGTCCTGGAGACCTCTGATGGCGAGAGAGGTTCCCTGTCAATTGCATCACCTCAGTTCCTGGTTTCTGCTGTGCTTTACCTTGACTCTCCCCTTGTCTCTCTTTTGATGAATCATCATCTTGCTGCATGACCCACTTGCATGGGGCACTGGCTCACCATGCAGTCACTCATGTGGGCCCTCATGCAGGCACTGACTCACCACATGGGCACTCACGTGGGCACTTGCTTGCCATGTGAGCATGCTTTATCTTCTTCTTTTTCAACAAGAGTCCCCAGGGATCAAACCCAGGTCCTCCCATATGGTAGGTGGAAGCTCTATCACTTGAGCCTGTTCCACTTCCCATGGTTTACATTTTAGACTATACATTTTTATAAATTTTTGGTGAAATTTAATATGGCCTGTATCCATCATTGCATGATCATACAGAACATTTCCATTGTTCCCCCAGTTAGCCCCTCTTCCATCTATTCTATTCCTCTCTCTTCCTCCCCTCTGAGCCCACAGTGACAACCAAGCTTCACTGCTCTAAGGACAAGATTCATAGATACTTGCAACAATGTTGAGGAAGAAAAGTTTCTCCAAAGAAGAAATACAAATGGCTAAAAATCACATGAAAAGATGTTCAACATCACTAGCTATTAGGGAAATGCAAATCAAAGCTACAATGAGATACCATCTTACACCCATTAGACTGGCAGCTATTAAAAATCAGAGGACTACAAGTGTTGGAGAGGATGAGGAGGAATGGCAACCGTCATCCTCTGCTGGTGGGACTGCAGAAGGATCCAGCCATTCTGGAGGAGAGTTTGGCATTCCTCAAAAACTGGCTATAGATTTGCCATGTGATCCAGCAATTCCACTGCTTGGTATATACCCAGAAGAATTGAAAACAAGGACATGAACCCATATATGCACACCAATGTTCATAGCAGTATTATTCACTATTGCCAAAAATTGGAATCAACCCAAATACCCATCAACAGATGAATGGATAAACAAAATGTGGTATATACATACAGTGGAATACTACTCAGCTATAAGAAGGAATACAGTACCAACACACAGTTTATCATGGATGCATCTTGAGGACCTTATGTTGAGTGAAGCAAGCCAGGCATTGAAGGACAAATATTACATGACCTCTCTGATATGAGTTAAGCAAATCAAGGTGTCTCAGAGAGCTAGAGACTGGAAGATAGGCTTACAGGAAATAGGAGGGGAGAGGAAGGTTGTAAACCAATGCCCACATGGGCGAAATCTATGATAAAGTGGAGGTAAGTGATTGTGCAACGAAGGGATAAGACGAGGATAGAGGGATACTATTGGGCTGGGCTTTGCAGACTTGACAGGGGATAGGATTGGGAGGATGGGTCAGATGGTCCATGGAACTAGTGGGAGGGCTGGGGGGAGTAAGTGAACGCAGAAGATTGTCAGTTACGTGGCTGAAACTATAATGTTGAGAATACTCTTTAGAAATATAAGTAAGGGTTACTGGTTTGAGGTGTTTGATGGGGGACATCTGGCACTGGGTGCACCTGGGGCAGGCTTCTAGGGAGAGTGTGAGTGTTCATCTTGTCATAGTGTGTTATATCAGTGGGTGGAGACCCATACAATGAGCAGGAAGTTGTTGTACCCCCATCCGGGGGAAGCCTGACATTCTCAAATAGAGGAGAGAATGTCTGTTGAGAGCATCAGTGACTCCCAAAGGCAGAGAACAGAGTAGTGTGTCAAGCCCACAGCATTGTTGCAAGTATCTACATCTATTTTTTTATATCTATCTTTCTACATATTGAAAAACATTTATTTATATCAATAACACCAAGTCCAATCAAACAACATAAAGTTCATTCTTGTTTGCTCCCTGCTTATATTTCTAACTCCCTTCTCTGAAAGTGAGGAACTCGGCTCATATTATCCTTAACATAGTTATTTATTTGATCAATTCCCCTATATGCAATGAATGCTTATTACCTCCACCACATCCTCCCCAGCGTGGAAGCCCTCCTCACCACTTTTGGATTCAATACCCTACTCTGCACTGCCTGTTTCTATGAATGTCCTCGCTATCATGGTTAGGCTCAAACTGTGCTAAGCTGTCCCTGTGCGTGTCTGCTCTCCTCCCCAAGCTGAGCCTCCCACCCTGGACAGACCTCCATCCAGATCCTCCTTCACCCTCTTCAGGTCCAGTCCCCCAAGCTACCCCACCCTCACTAGTCTCCTCTCACTCTACCCTCATTCCTAAGCAGATGCCCACATTGCTCTGCCCCACTGAATGACTTTATGACTGAATTGGGGAGGCAGATGTGGCTCAAGTGATTGGGCTCCCCTCTACCATGTGGGAGGTACTAGGTTCTGTGCCTAGGGCCTCCTGGTGAAGACAAGCTGACCTGCGTGGCACGAGCTGATGCAGCAAGATGACACAACAAAAAAGAGACACAGAGGAAAGACAATGGGAGACACAACAAACCAGGGAGCTGAGGTGGCTCAAGTGATTGAGTGCCTCTCTCCTATGTCAGAAGGTCCCAGAATTGGTTCGCAGTGTCTTCTAGAGAGAAGACAAGAAGACAAGCAGACACAGAAGAACCACAGTGAGTGGACAGAGAGCAGACTGTGAGTGCAAGTGACAAGGGTAGAGGGAAATAAATAAGTTAAGTAAATAAATAAATAAATCTATTTTTTAAAAAGACTGAATTGTTTCCATGGGAGAAAGAAAAGAAGAGGAACAGGAACGAAAAGGAGTTACTGTTATTTTTCAGTATTCCTTGGGATGATGGAGGTCAATGGTGTAGGCAGAGTATTTGTGGCAGATTTGATGACAGAAAGTCTAAGTTCTATTTACAGAAATCGTTCTTTAACTCAGAATGAACAGTTCTTTAACTCAGAAAATTGTATAAAGAAGTTACACAGTATTACTTGGGGTAGTTCACTTTTTAACAAGGTCCCTGTTTTAATAAATATTTCATAAGAGGATAAATTTAATAATGCAAGGAGGATTTTTTTTAAATCTACTTACCTAGGATCATTAAGAGAGTAGTTTACACACCTAAAATGAAATAGAAGTGCAAAGAATTTATTTTGGAGACTTTAAGGCAAAAATGTTTCAAATTAGCCATATATTGACCAAATAAAGGATTTTTTTTTTTTTTGGCCAGAAGTAGCCAGATCATTGCTTTAATTCTCACAGATCATTTTTTAATTCTCAAAGTATTCTTTAACACTAGAATATCTCCCCTGCTCTATTAAAAGCAATTATTTCAATACAGTCTCTGACAATTTCTAGTATAAATATTTTCTACCAAGCCCATATGGTGACATTTAAGGATTCCAAAAATCAATTATTAGAAAAAGACAAAGTAATTTTGTAGCTATGTTGCCTTTGACAAGGTCCCTGTATTTAATTCCAGGATAGAGAATACAAATAATATTGATGGTCTCTTGTGACTAAAATTGAAACATACAGGAATTACAGAAGCTGGTTGGCTATTAAATGTAAATGTTCTCACAGCTAGCCATAGTGTGACCTATTAGCTTCATTTTTCAGTCAGAACAAATGCATCCCTGCCAAGAAAAGAAAGAAAGAAGAGCATACACAAATATTCCATATAATATAAAATCTTTTACCCAAGAAAGAAGCATCATTCTATCAGGATGATTTATTCTCTAAGAGAACCTTCATGATGCTTAACAGATCTTTGTGGACAATTCATCCCAAGTATTTCTGTTTATTATTACATTTATTTCTGTTTATTATTACATTTATTATTACACCTAGACTTTGGTTATTAAAAGAACAGCCCTATAGACTTTGGTTCTTAAGAGAAAATAGTGTAGGGAAAGAAATTAAAAAGAGGGAGAGGAGATTTTAAAAATTGTTTGCATTAGTCTTCTATGATGTGAAACAGCATAATAATAGTGAAAGATAATCTGTAACTTCTCAGTAGTCATTCACTAAAAGATTCTAAGAGTGAATGATGTTTTATCAACTTTTATCTTAATAAACAGAAAAATATTTTCAGATTTTTAAAAACCTAATTTTCATCAATTACTTTTAAATATTTAAATGAAAGAGCAAGAGGAAATGGATTCGTTTCATTAAGCAGAATCAATTGCTCTTCATTCTCCTGTTTAGGAAGGAACACTGCCTGCCAGGTAGGTAACTTCCTAGTATTTCCCCAGCCTTTGAATAGATTGAGTCCATTCTTCCCCAGGCTCCACTCTTCAGCATCTCCACCAATTAAAGAAATCTAGGGCCCTTTGGTTGGCTGAATCGTATTTCTGAAATCCTATTCTCTGTTAGTCATATTCCATACTCATTAAGGTTTTCCCCCCATTTTAAAGTGTAAAGCAGAATCACTGAACTAATTGATTTTTGAACCTGAATAACGAAACAGCCTGTGCCTGTAAGTTAACATTTTCCAAATAATAGGCAATAACTTCAAAATGTTAATCCCAGAGGTATTTTCCTCAAAAGCATCCATGTCTCCTCTTCTTTCTCCAAATCTAATCAGCCACCAAGTCCAAACCAATCTATGTTCTGAATATCTCTTGAATCTATTCCAGCCTCTCCAGCCTCTCCCCCAGCCCTCATCACTTCTCACTTGACCGGGAGTGGCTACTAATTGTCTTTCTTGCTCCAGACTCTCTCCATACTATCCCTTATCTGACCATCAGAGCAATCTTTTAAAATCACAGAACAAGTTCTCACACTTCTCTTGCAACATCTGGTCTCTTTATAACAAGGTATCACCTATGGGCTAATAGATACGAAATGGTAAAAAAAAATAATAACAAAATAAAAATCACAGACTGCTATAGCCAGGAAGAATCACCAAGATCATATTTTTCCCAAATAAAGAAACCTTTTTTAACTTGGCCTAAGTTTGGAAATTTTCTCACATTCCAAAGAACAGAAAAAGTTGAAAATTCTCCCTCCTCTGAATCAACACAATAAGAATGGAAATCGAGTACTTAAATTGAAGGAACAGAGTTATAGAGCTATGGAACTAGGAAATAGAGAGGGGATCTTTTTACAGGTAGTAAGTTTCCTGAGGCAGACATTTTATACATTTTGTTGGGAGCTAGCAAAACCTTAGAAATACATATGACCAAAACTGTTCTTAGAAGAGTCAAATTTTATGTGTTGAACTTCAGGACTTCCATAAAAGACACCAATATAAAGAAACAACCACTTCAGAGCATAGTAACCTGGAAGCTTTAGAATAGTTAAAGAACATAATACTTTATAAAAACTGGATACAGACTAGAGCAAAAGAGAGATTTTCCTTGGCCGTACCTGGCTAAAACTTTTGCCAATTCTCTAGGAAGGCGAACTGAAAGTTAATACCAGCTTCATATGATTTCTGTCGGACTACAGTATAAACTTCATATAGTTTTTATTCAACAGTACCTTCAAATACTTTTCATTTATCCTCTGTTGTGACTATAATTCATTTATTATTGAGTTGTTTTAGGTATTATTATTGGTAGATGATTATACTAGGTAGACCCCACTTGAAAATTATGGAAAAAATTCTGCACCCCAGAGTGAACAGACCAGATAAGCTTGTTCCTTTACTGAAGTAGGGATGATCCATACATCCATCTTCTGTACACATAGCATTTATTCTCACCTGTGCCTCTGCTCATATTCGGACTTATGCCAGGAAAATATTACCCATTCATAAAGGTCCCGTACAACAGTCACGTCCTCTCTGAAGCTTTCCTGAACTTTCCAGGCTAGTTTTATTTTTCACTCTCCTGGCCTGCCATTTCATTTTGTACACTTCTCTGTAGTATCAGCCACAGTGTACTACAAAACTGGATTATGTCTATTTTTTTCCATTAAATTGTGAAGATTTTGATAAATATCCTAGATATTAGCAGTTACTAGGTCTTAGAGCAAATAAATATTGGTTCTATATTTGCTTCTGGGAGAAAGGATATTCTCCTGAAGAAAATTTCTCTTCTATATTAAGTATGGTCTAGATATTTGGAAGAGACACAGTCCACAGACAATATGAAATTTACATTAAAGAGCTGATGGGCAAAATGTGAAACTAATGCAAAAGGACACCATGAAATAAATCCATGAAAATTGACATTAAGAAATGTACACCTAAATAGAGTTTTAGTTTTAAAGGAAATTGTATAAGACAGTTTCTCCTCGCTCCCTGTATCCTCTGAGCACCCTCTCTCACAGCAGACACGGCTGTGGTAACTAGTCCTGCACAAGCTTTAATTATATTCACATATGTGCTCCTGAGAACACCATGACTTTGGGTTACACGCTATTCTCTCTTCCTGCCCTGCCATGTCTGCTGTCTGTGAGGGTTCAGCCTTCCTCTTCCCTCTTAAGACTCCACGGGCCCAGCTTCTTCCAACCTCAGCTCTAGGCTGGCATAAGGCTTGTTTCTCTTCCTGGGGCCCCTTTCTTTCCTGGCTCAGTGGCTCTGCTCTCTTCACAAGGTCAGCTATAAACTACCAGGTGAATGGCTCAACTCTCCCCGGGGCTCCAGCATCAAAACCAAGCTCTCTTCTCTCCCAGGTCCTTTTCTGTGTTCTCCTGTGTATCTCCTTCTCTTGCCTTCTTGATTGATTATCACTTTACGTAGCCCACCAAGGGGGGTGGGGAACCAACCCTGCAAGCCCTAATGACGTGATTGAAGCAAAGGCCTAATCAAAGGCATTTCAACTGAATCTAATACAATCAAAGGTTCTCACACCCGGAGAAACAGACCAGTTTACAAACATAATCAATATTTTTTTAAATTCATAAATAATATCAAACTGGCACACTATCTAAACTCAAAATAATGCTGGTAGTGAAAAGACATGCGCTTTACTACGTACTTTCAGTGTCTAAAGCCTAAAAAAAATAAAACTATCTGAATGTGTATTTTAAAACAAATTTTAAAACTTCATGTTATAAATGTCTTTGAAAATTATTTTCCTGGAAAAATGTACTTTTTAAGTTAAGTATATGTGACCAATTATTTTTTATTCTCTTTTACCTTAGTACAGGTGAATGCTTTTCCTGTATTTCAGAAAATGCTTTTCCTTTATTTCAGAGAATGCCTAAGAGTTGAAAAAAGATTCCATATGTCTTAGTTTGCCATAGGGCTGTCAATACAAAGTACCAAAAACAGGTTGGCTTTTATGATTGGAATTTATTAGGGGTAAAAGTTTACCATTCTGAGGCTGCAAAATGTCCAAATCAAAGCCCCATCGGAGATGCTTCCTCACCAAAACCAGCTACTGGTAATCCTGGTGTCCTGCCATGTGACAAAGCAAGAATTGTGGCCTATCTTTGCCTTGGTCCATCCTTTTCCCTCCAGAATCTTCTTTTTCCCAGTGCTCAGCTGTGTGTGACCAGCTGTAGGGCTTTCTCTTTCCATACCTCTTGTGTCAGTTCTCACTGCTCTACTTCCCCCAGTTCAGTTGTGGACTATCAGGCATATGGCTTGTCTCTTCAGCATATGGCCTCCCTCCATGGGCCCAGCCTCTTGGGGTTTTGTGCTTAAGCTAGCAGTCCTCAAGTCCTTCTTCACATGGCAGAAAGAAAAATGGCAGCTTCCTTTCTCTGTGTCTCCATTTATATCATACTCAGCAAAAGAGTGGAGACCCAACCTGAGCCAAGCCTCTCTGACATAGTCCAATCAAAAGGGTCTCATACCCATAGGAATGGATTAGTTCAATGGAATTGAAGTTCTTTTGGACTTCATGAAAGAATTTCAAGCTGCCACAAATTACTTTCTCTTGACCATGTTCATACCAGGTAAATGATAAACTGAACAAAAACAAACAAAACAAAACAGTGAAAAGGAACAATATCACTTCCCAAAGCATGAAAATTAGATATTATTTACCTTTTAGCTTCCACTGTCTTTGAGTCATTATTTGATTCAAATGGATTGTAGTACCTTCAAATCATTTGGAAGCTGTAATTGTTGCTTTATTTGTGCTGACAATGACAGAAACCAGGATTATCAAATTTAAACCTGGGTGTGTAGTAAAGTGAAAATGTCTGTCTCTTTTTTTGCCTGAGGTCATTAAAACAAGCATAAGAGAGCTTTCCTCCAACCCATCACTCCAGCTCCCAAAATATTTGAAAGTGACACATAATATGATCATCAATGGAATTAGTTATATACAAAAATAAATTACTACTTTGAATTTCTTTTTCAGACTTAAAAACTTTAAGGAAAAGCAAAAGTTGAAATCCTGGAATGAAAGAGGTCTTAAATAGTACACATTTCAAAAGTTCTTTGTTATCCCCTCTTAATTTAGAGGTGGAGTGGTCATCACCTTCCCAGGGTCCTCAGGATAGAGGAATAAAATATGGATTAGAGCAGACTTACTGTGACTCCAGCAATGAAAGAATTATATCATTGATGTGGTGAAGGCAGGGAGAGGGAAAAAAGAGGTGTGATATGGAGGCATTTTAGGGACTTGGAGTTGTCCTGAATGATATTGCAGGGACAGATACAAGACATTATATACCCTGCCATAACCCACTGAATGGACTGGGAGAGAGTGTAAACTATAATTCATGCTGTGTAGCAGTGCTCCAAAATGTACTCATCAAATGCAATGAATGTGCCACTAATGAAAGAAGTTGTCAATGTGGAAGGAGTGGGGAATGTGGGGAGTGGGGTAAATGGAAACCTCTTATATTTTTTAATATAACATTTTGTGTGATCTATGTATCTTTTTAAAAAAGGATAATAAAAAAACGAAAGAAAAAAACTTTAAGAAAAAAGAAAAAAATAAAGCCCTTTGTTATCAAAGAGTAAATGGAGGGCCAAATGGTGAAATGATTTTACTACCAGCTAATGCTAGAACTAGGATTTGAACCCAATTCAAGAGTTGCTTCATTTAGGATTTGTTCTATATCACAAATGCCACTGTGATTTTATTAACTAAGTATAAATTAAATACCTATTAGGTGCCAGAAACAATGCTATGCAAAATATTGTATTTTAGTTTTGACTGTTATGTAATACAAGCTGTAGCATTATTGGATCAGATGGATAGGAAGGTAATAATTTCACAGATCTTAAAATATTGTAGAAATGACACACAAATAGAGTGTGTTATATAAAACACAGTCATAAATGGATTCAGTAGAATTAAAAGCATACCATACACTTTCTAAATTATCTATAATGATAACACATAAACAAATACATACAGGCCAAAGCAAAGAAAATACAGATTATGAAATAAAAGATTAAAAATAATGAAAAACAAAATAAAAAATATATAATCAGATTGACAGATCAAAGACCAAACATATTTACCATGTTAATATATATAAATAAATATTAGCATCATATTTTTAAATTACTCAAGAAAGTTTGAAAGTAAAGAACAAGAGGAGGGAAAATACAAAAAAAAAGTTCCAACAAATAGAAGGCAGTTGTTCTGATATTACTACTAGACAGTGGGAGATATCAACCCAAGTACAAAAAGATTTAAAGACTATATTATTCATGGTATTATTGATTGTAGAAGGTAGAAACTAGAAATAGCCTAAATCCATCAACATCAGAGGACTGATAAATAAATTATAGTAAATCCTTAAAATGGAATACAATGCAGCCATTTAAAAAATGAAGTATTATCAATGTGAACTAAAAATGGAACATTGCTAAAATATATTCTAAGAAAAGCATGATATCAAGTAATATATACAGTATGTGTAGGATTCTAGAAGAAAACACAAAAGAGAATCTTTATAATGTTAGGGTAGGCAAAGATATTTTAGGACACACAAAAAAATCATTAGAACAAAAAAACTGATAAATTGGACTTCATCAAAATCATAAAAATTTGCTCTTTGAAAAGTAATGTTAAGTGAATGAAAAGGCAAACCAGAGACTGAGAGAAAAATATTTGCAATACATCTATTTGATAAATGATTGTAATCAAAATGTATAAAGAACTAACACAATTTCATAAGAAGACAAATAAGTCAGTAAAATCTGGGGAAAAAAAGAATAAACACTTTACAAAAGAAGACAGAAGAATGGTCAATGATCACATGCAGAGTTGTTTAACATCATCAAACATCAGGAAACTGCAAAATAAAAACCACCCCACAGTAATATATCACTACATACCCAATAGCCCAGCTAAAATGAAAGGGATTGATGATACTAGCTCTGATGAGCATGTGGTACAATGGGAGCTCTCATACCCTGAGAGATAGTAAAACTATTTTAAAAACTTGTTTGGCAATTTGGGGGGCTTTTTTATTAAATTTTTATTCTAGTAACATACATGCAACCTCAAATTTTCCCTTTTAATGACAATCACCTAATTCAGTGCTGTTAATTACATTCACAATGTTGTACTACCATCACCACCATCCATTACCAAAACTTTACTGTCATCCCAAATAGAGACTCTGCACAACTCAAACATTAACTCCCCATTCCCTACCCCTGACCTCATCCCTGGTAACTGATAGATACTAACTCTATGAGTTTGCTTATTCTAATTATTTCATATCAGTGAGATCATACAATATTTGTACTTTTGCATCTGTCTTATTTTACTTAACATGATATCTTCAAGTTTCATCCATGTTGTCATATATACCAGAACTTTATTCCTTTTTATAGCTAAATAATATTCTATCATATGTATGCACCCCATTTTATTTATCCATTCATTAGTTAATGGTCATTTGAGGTGTTTCCATCTTTTGGCAACTGCAATTGCAAATACTGCTACTATGAACATTAGGGTGCAAATATCTGTTCAAGTTGATGCTTTCAGTTCTTTTGGGTATATACCTAGAGTTGTGATTGCTGGGTCATATAATAATGCAATACTTAACTCCCTAAAGAACTGCCAAACTGTCTTCCACAGCAGCTGCACCATTTTACATTTTAATTCTGCATAAATGAGTGTTCCTATTCCTCCACATCCTCACTAACACTTGTAATTTTCTGTTGTTTTAGTAGTAGCCATTCTAGTGGATGCGAAATACTACCTCATTAAGGTTTTGATTTGCATTTCCCTAATAGTTAATGATATTGAGCATCTTTTCATGTGCTTTTTGGACATTTGTATATGCTCTTTGGAGAAATGTATATTCCAGTTTTTTGCACAGTTTTTGATCGGATTGTCCTTTTATTGTTCGGTTGTATGTTTTCTTTACATATTCTGTTTTCTTTACATTATCATGCCTGTGGTTGCCAAATATTTTCTCCCATTGAGTAGGTAATTTTTTCACATTCTTTTTTGTTGTTGTTTTTGTTGTTTTTTCTTCTTTTCTTATAAACATAGTTTGTGTTTTGGGTCTTTTTGGAGGTGCTAGGGACTGAACCCAGGACCTCATACATGGGGAGCAGGCACTCAGCCACTGAGCTGTATTTGCTCCCTGTCTTTTCACTTTCATGATGAAGCCCTTTGATGAACAAACATTTTTAATTTTGATGAGGTCCCATTTATCTGTTGTTTTTTGTTGTTGCTTGTGCTTTGGGTTTAAGTTGAGAAAACATTGCCTAACACAAGATCCTGAAGATGCTTCCTTATGTTTACTTCCAGTGGCAGTTTTTAAAAAATAAGTATATACCTATAATATGACCCTAGGCATCTACCCAAGAGAAATGAAAAACATATCCACACAGTGACTTGTATATGAATGTTCATAACATATTAATCATATTAGCCAAACACTGGAAACCACCCAAATGACCATCAAGAGATAAATGAATAAACAAAATATGATATATCCATGTTAATTTAAATAAATTAATTAAATTCTGTTATACACAACAGTATGGGTAAATATTAAAATCATTATTTTAAGTGAAAGGAGCCAGACGCATACTATATAATTCCATTTATAAATAAAATTCTAGAAAATGCAAACCAATTTATAGTGACAGAAAACAGATCAGTGGTTGCCATGGGCCAGAGGCAGAGGAAAGAATGAACAGGCGAGGGGCACAAAGACAGTTTGCAAGTCATGGAATTGTTTTCTTTTGATTGTGGTGGAGGCTGGCAAGAATATATATCTTTCAAAACTCATCAAATGTTTATAATTGATTACACTTAAATTTTAATTCAGTAAAATTGATTTAAAAGATAAATAGGAGGATTGTGGGAAAATGGTGATAGGCAAAAACAATGGAGAAAGAGCCAAAAGCTGTCCGAGGTACCTACCTTGGGGATCAGCAGACCAAAACAGTCTTACACAACTCCCAGGAGAGTGAGGGACAGAGAGACGAAGAAGATGAAATGTGAGTTTCCACGCCCCTATGGCCCCTAGGAAGCCCCGCCACCACCCCCACCACCACCCCCGGAAAATATTTAGGTTGGGGTAAAACCCCTGGCTCAGTGCAGACAACTGAGAGGGGAAAGACATCTTTCTCCCTGTCATCTGCTTCAAGGAAAAAGGGAGGGGAGGTCAGGCTGCTTTTCTTCAATAATTTCAGAAGGAGAAGAGAATGGAAAAAATGGAACAGAGGTTCAGGGAACTGAATGACAACATGAAATGCACAAACATTTGTATCACCGGTGTCCCAAAAGGAGAAAAGAATGGAAAAGGGGCAGAGAGAATATGGGAGGAAATAATGACCAAAAACTTCCCAACTTTTATGAAGGACAACACACCCCAAATAGAATAAATCTGAATAGACCTACTCTGAGGCACCTACTGTTCAGAAAGACAAATATCAGAGACAGAGGATTCTGAAAGCAGCAAGAGAAAAGCAAAGAATTACATACAAGGGAAACTTGATAAGATTAAGTGCCAACCTCTCATCAGAAACCATGGAGGAGAGAAGAAAGTGGTATGATGTTGTGGCAATTTGATATTATTTATGAATTTCAAAAATATATAGATAAAGTTCGTAAACTGGTCTGTTCTGCTGGGATGATACCCTTTGTGTTAAATTCAGAGGTTTCACTTATACTTGATTAAAGTCAGATAAGAGCATTGATTTGTTCATGTCAGTAGGACGTTGAGTCCCCACCCCCTCAGTGGGCAGACACTCAGAGAAGCAGATGTGTCAGGAAAGAGAGGCCCCTGGAAGAGATGAGCCTGATAGTCTACAGCTGACCTTGTGAAGAGAGCAGAGAAACTGAGCCCAGAAAGAAATGGACCCCAGGAAGAGAGATGAACTTATGCCAGCTTAGAGCTGAGATCAGAAGAAGCTGGGACCATGGAGTCTTAAAGGAAGAAGGAAGACTGAACCCTCACAGACATTAACTGCAATCTTTCTTCAGCATATGGCAAGTGACTTTGGGTGAGAAAGTACCTCTTATGGTACCTTGAGTTGGACTCTTTAGAGCTTTGTGACTGTAAGCTTCTACCTAAATAAATACCATTTATAAAAGCCAACCAATTTCTCGTACTTGGTGTCAGCACCCCTTTGACTGACTAATACAGATGTATTTAAGGTGCTGAAAGAAAAACTTTAGCCAAGAATTCTGTACCCAGCAAAGCTGTCCTTCAAAAATTAGGGTGAGTTCAAAGTCTTCACAGACAAACAAAAACTGGTAGAATATGGTATCAAAAGACCAGATTTACAAGAGATACTAAAGAGAATCTGCAGCCTAAAAGGAAAAAAACTAGGGTGAGAGATTTGGAGAAGAGTTTAAAAATGAAGATTATTAGGAAGGGTAAACTAAGGGATAAGAAGACAAACAATACAATGATATGACAACAGAGAACCGAAGGACAAAATGGATGAAGTAGTGCCTTTACAGTAATAACATTGAATGTTTATGGATTGAACTCCCCAATCAAAAGACAGAATGATAGAATGGATTTTAAAAAATGAGCTGTTTATATGTTGTCTGCAAAAGACCCATCTCAGACATAAGGACAAAAACGAGTTAAAAGTAAACAGTTGGAAAAAGGTATTCCATGCAAATAGTAACCAAAAAAGAGCTGGAGTAGACCAGATAAATGTAAAATAACAGCATTATAGTATATGAACAATAATTACTCAGTGCAACTGGCAAATTTTTCCTGTGATCAGTATTCTGTAATTTTTTTCATACAAAATCAATACATGCTTTTAATTGAGAAGGGCTGAAAAAGAGATATTTTTGGATACTTCATTTTTCTTTAACCCTTTTTTATTCATAGTCTTAAATTAAAATAATCTAGCTAGATCAGTAATGATTTAGCATGACTACTGATAAACATGATTTTGAGTTTTTCTGCCTCATAAAATTATGAATTGGCAGATTGTTATCTGCTGTAATTCATTCTGGTAAGATGTGAAAAATTCGCAAATAGGAATTTGATTATCTAGAAAGAATTATGGCCTAAATAGAAATTAAATAACAAACCAATAATTTCTTTTTTTCTTAAATTTACTATGTCCAATAGTTAGAGCCATATTATAAAAATTAGAATTATATTATAATTAATTGCTGTTATATTTCAATAATTATTTACATTTATAAAAGTTTGTTGCTATGCTATCTACTAGTGTTGGTAATTTCTTTTTGCTACACTTATAAAAGTTTGTTGCTATCCACTAGCATTGGCAATTTCTACCAATCTTTTTTTCTATTTATTTTACAATTTTACAATAAAGGATTTCTTAGCAGCTAAAAAAAAGCCATTGATTATACAATTTGGATAGACTGTATGGCATGTGAATATATCTCAATAAAACTGCTTAACAAACAAATAAATAATTGTGCAAGAATAGCCAGAAACAGCAGCTATATAGAGTGGAAAACAGAGAGATTGAGAGGTGAGGAATTTTCTTGTTCGTCTGTTTTTTATTTATTGTTATTATTATTGAAATAATGAAAATGCTTTAATGATTGAAATGGTGAGTGCACAACTATGTGATTATACCAAATGCCATTGACTGTTTGTATACTTTCAATAAATTTTATGCTTTATTAATATGTATCAATAAAATTGATTTGTTAAATAAATAAATATGAAATTGGGATAATATAGTACCTACTTTATGGAATTGCCACGAGTAATCAGCGACATAACACATTTAATTCACTTATGATTACTTACACATAATAAGTATTTAATATATTCTTGCAATTTTTATCCTCATTATTATTGACAGGACTAAGATCAATCAATAGATCAATTTTATGTAACAAGAAATTGAGTATTTTTGCTATCTTTCCTTGGTGATGCTACTGTTTGCATATTAATTGAGGCTCCTTACAATTTTCTAAATAGCTTTTCAACAATGAGGATTTGGGCTAAAATTACTTCAGAAAGTTGGTTCTTCTGCTTTACCCAGCATTCTCAAGGGTCATGGTCTGGTGAGCGCAGTCTTTTCTTGGCTGAAAAAGAAGGCAAAATAGCACCAGGGATTCTCTCACCAGATCTTAACCAAAAATCAAACTGAAAACTGTTCCGTGTTCTACACTTAGTTATGTCTCAGCTTATTATTGGCAGCTAACAGAACAAGAAAGCAGTGACTGCATGTCAGCGTAGTCTCAATGAACTTCATCTGCTCCAACACTTCATAATTAGGAGGAACATGCATAGTAATGGATTTAAAAACTCATACCAGAGCCTGGGAAACTAACGATTGTAAAAGTAGCTTAATTTAAGAACAATACATTTTATAGATGATGTTCAAAATGGTAGAATTGTTATTTTTCTTCTTCTTTCTGGAATTATATGGGTTTTAAATCTCTATTTGCTTATGTACTTTAAATAATTCAAGTTTTATAGGCTTTAGAATTAGAGCTCCTTGAGTTCTTCCTGGAAAAAAAGCCATAAATGAAGACCCGGGAGAACCAATAGTGTCTGTTCTACTTTAGTTAGGTCTAAAATTCACGAGAATATTCAAGACAGCTTCTGCACAATTTTCCTAACCCAGTTAGCTAAGCACCAAAAAGAAATTATAGCTTCAGAGGTGCCCTGGAAATAGAAAAACACCTTGAACACAGAACTTGTGATAACACCAGTAAAGAACTAAATGTAAAAGTGTGATGTGCATAAATAAATATTTGCTTAAAGTATATTTGTGTATGGGTGAACATTTTCTGAAACATTCACCTGTGTCTGACTGCAGCAATGTTGTAGAAGGAAGACTATGGAAGAGAAAGAAAAAACATTTAGCACCTGGTGAAAACAGGAAGAAATTTGGACTACATGTCAGTGCTCACTGATTTTTCTTCTGCTTGGGGCATTTCTTTCAGAGTTAGATAGTTTTCAGGAATGCCCTGTTTATCTAAGCACTCAAGTGGGCCCTATACCTTCCCTCAGTGTATGATTAATCTGCTTGTCATTTGAACCCTTTCAGTCTGGGATTCATCAAAGTATTGTTTGTAATTAACAGATACTTCATCTAATGCATGAGCACCCATAAAAGCAAAGAAATACTGTGGTCCTGGGTTAGCTTTACCAGAGCCATGAGTGCTTTCCAGAGTGATGTCTGTGCTAAAAGTCAAGAAAACATTCCTGGATATGATAGTCATTAGGCAGTGGACTCTCCCAAAAGGGTAACCTAGGAAACTTTGCTGATTGAGTCATTTAAAACCAGACCAGAACTGGCCTGGGGAACAGTTGGCAAGATTCAGGAGAGAGACGAGACAGACAAATGGTCCTTTTCTTCTGTAATTCTACATTCCTTTTGAAATTTTGTTCTTATTATTCTTATTCTTATTATCTATTTATTATTATTTATTAATAACCTGAAGAGTACACATAACTACCTATATGATTTATAGCCCTGGAAACTTGATTTATTTTTGGACCTGAGGGAATTGATTAATATCCCTCTTCTCTGGAAGCCTCATAACTATATAGGAATTTTTAAAAGCTCTTAATCAAAAACTGGAAAACATAGGCTCTTATTTGAAACTGTGTGTGTCCCACAAAACCATGTTCTTAAAGTTAATCCATTCCTGTGGGTGTAAATCCATTGTCAGTGCAATCTTATGATGAGGCTACTTCAGTTAAGGTGTGATCCACCTCATTCAGGATGGGTCTTCATCCTCTTACTGGAGTCGTTTATAAACAGGATGAATACAGAGAGAGAGAAAAAAGTCATCAAACAAGAAGCTGAAAGCAGTGAAACCCAGAACAGAAGGGAGAGACCGGCAGACACCTCAGTGTGCCTTGCCATGTGGCAGAGGAGTCAAGGAACACTGGCAGCCAGTTTTCAGGAAGAAAGTTTCTTGATAATATCTTGAAATGGACAATTGTCTCAGTTCAAACTGTAAACTAATACATTCACATTGTTTAAGCCAGCCCATTTCAGGGTATCTGCTTTTAGCAGCCTGAGAAATTAAAATGTGGGCTGAAATTACTTCTAACTATGGAATCAATTCTTTGAAATTCAGCATATAAGTTATCATAGATAGCTGCTAAAACTCTGTCTTTCCAAAACAAAGTCAAAGAACAACAACAAAATCAGTTTGGATGTCAACAAATGGATGTACTTTTATTCGAGAGCGTCACTCATAAAATGACCCTCAAGTTCTTCCATAATAATTTCTATTATTTTAAACTTAATTCTAATAGTCTGTTTAACTGGTCTTAAAGTTCTCAGTGATGATTAGTAACAACAAAAATGAGGAAAAGGAGAAAGAATTTCTTAGAGGCAGGTCTATATGGAGCAATCAAGAACTCTAAAAGCTTGTGTTCTCCTGATTATGTTTAAATGATGTTTTGTATATGGAGGGGCCAGGAAATCTAACAATACAAGAATCCCAATGAGTCTCACAGAATGCACTATAGCATTATGATTAATGCACAGACTCCAAGACACACAGCTGCATTGAATCCTGGTGATATAAAGATAATAATAATACCTTCCTCAAAGCATATCATGGTAGTTAAATGACTTATTATATGCAAGGTCCTTAAAACAGAGCCTGGTCACCAATTTCAGTTTGAAAAACACTATCAACACATTCTGATCCCTTGATATAGAAAAACCTTCACTTGCTTATTTCCCTGATTAAATCATTTTTAGCCTCCAAATCTCAGCTCGTGTATCAACTCCTCTTAGAAGCTTCCTTTGACCAATAGCCAAATGAATAAGCTGTTTCTTCTCTGTATTCTTCCTCTGTGCTTCCATAACATTACTATTGTGGCACTTTCTATTCTGTGATGATTTTCTTGATTCCCTCTACCATGAAACTCGAACTTCTCTAATGTCAAGGACTGCCTCACTTAGTACTAAAACATCCAATCCCTGGCACATAATGATGCATTCATTAAACTTGATATCTTGGGCAGTGAACTTGGTCCAGTGGTTAGGGTGTCTGTCTACCACATGGGAGGTCCACGGTTCAAACCCCAGGCCTCCTTGACCCATGTGGAGTTGGCCCATGCACAGTGCTGATGTGCACAAGAAGTGCCCTGCCACGCAGGGGTGTCCCCCGCGTAGGGGAGCCCCACGCTCAAGGAGTGTGCCCCATAAGGAGAGTCGCCCAGTGCAAAAGAAAGTGCAGCCTGCCCAGGAATGGTGCCGCACACATGGAGAACTGATACAACACGATGACGCAACAAAAAGAAACACAGATTCCCGTGCTGCTGACAACAACAGAAGCAGACAAAGAAGATGCAGCGAATAGACACAGAGAACAGACAACTGGGGTGGGGGCGGGGGAAGAGGAGAGAAATAAATAAATAAGTCTTAAAAAAAATCATGAATCTTAGTGCAAATTGTCAAAACACACATGAAAAAAAAATGTTCAATATCAATAGCTATTAGGGAAAGGCCAATCAAAACTACCACGTGATACCATTCCACACCTTATAGGATGACCTTTATCAATGAAATTGAAAACCACAAGTGCTGAAGAGGATGTGAAGAAATAGGAACACTCCTTCACTGTTGGTGAGAATGTAGAATGGTGCAGCCTCTGTGGAAGACAGTTTGGCAGTAACTGAAAACAAGGATGCAAACTGACATTTGCACACCAATGTTCATGGCAGCATTATTCACAATTGCTAAAATATGAAGCCAGTCCAAGTGTCCATCAACAAAATGTGGAATACAAATACAATGAAATACTATTCAGCTGCAAGAAGAAATGAAATCAGGATGCATATGACAACATGATGAACTTTGAGCATATTATGTTGTATGAAATAAACCACACACAAAGTGTATGTTCTCACTAATATGAACTAAATACAATGAGTAAACTCACAGATGTAAACCCTAAAGTTTAGCTTACTAAGAAATAGAATATGGGCTAAGAATGGGGGTTGGTGCTCAGTGGATGTAGAATTTGTAATAAAGTTTGTTATAAAAGTGTTGAATAGAATTGATATTAACACATTATAGTAAGTATGACTAACACTGCTGATTTATAAATAAGATTGTGGCTAAAAGGGGTAGTCTGGAGTAAATGTCAATTTAAAGGGAATTAGTGAATAATCTGGGGTATGTATAACAGTAATTTCATATCCAATACAGTGGGTGAAGATTTAGGTTAATAGCATAAATATAAAAATATTCTTCCTTCACAAAGTGTTAAGAATAGGGAAAATTACAACTAATGTAACTTACAGATGATAATTAACAGTAATATTATTTTTGCAGCAATGCAAAGAAGATATTATTTCAATTCTAAGAGACAAATATAGGGGGTTGGTAGGGGTATAAGATTTTTTCCTTTGGAATAATGACAACATTCTAAAAGTGACTGAAGTGATGACAGCACAGCTCTGTGATGAAAATGAGAGCTACTGAGGGTACACTTTGAATGGATTGTACAAAACATGGGGCTGTATAACACAGGGAATCCAGTGGTAGAAGATGATCTGACTATGGTTAATAGGACAATATGAGAATGTTGTCTGATGAATTATAACACATGTATAATACTAATACAGGGTGTTAATAATTAGATGGGCTGGGGTAAAATACATCAAATATATGCTATGGGCTATAGTTAGTAGTAAATATATTAATACATATTTTGAGGTACCAGGGCCAGGGATTGAACACAGGACCTTGTATGTGGGAAGCCAGCACTCAACCAATGACCACACTCATTCCCCTGATTTGGTTTTTTCATTTGTTTGCATGTTGTTTGGGGTTGTTTGGGATTTTTGGTTGTTTTTAGGAACCACTGGGAACCAAACTCTAGAGCTGCCATGTGGGAAGCAGGTGCTCAACTGCTTCAGCCACATCTGCTCCCTTTGTAGGAATATTTTAAAGATGTTCTTTCATATTTGTAGCAAATATTTCACAACAATGCAAAGTGCTGGTGGTAGAATGATGTATGGGAGCCCTGTATGATAATATGCATGTTTCTTTTGCAACTTCACAACTTCTACTATAAACTTATTGTTTATGTAGGTTCATGTATGAATGATATACTTCACTAAAATTTTATTTTTAAAAATATGTTATTTTAGTATTGAGCATATTATGAACCTTGAGCATATTCTTTTGTCAGTTTGAAAGCAAGCCAATTTACTAAAAGATTATTTTGTCAGATGACCTATTCATCAAATTGATTAATTTACCTTAAAGTTTAAAAAAAAATTTTTTTTAATGTATTCAGTGACTATGAATACATTATTTTTATTATTAAATTCAAATTAGTTGTTTTTTAATTGGTCTTTTAGTGAACAGGCCTGTGGAAAACTAGCTTTCAACAAATCGATTCTTGGAAAATTATTTTATTAAGTGAATTGCTCTAAAGTCCATAAATTTTGCTTTTTAGTAACTAGCAACAATGATAAATTTTTCTTCCCCAAGATTTTTAAAGATGGTAAAATAATTCATACGAAAATTGAGTAAGGATTTGTGGCAATTTGAAGCTAAGACCCAAAGGATCATGTCCATAAACTAAAACCATTCCTCTGTGTGTAAATCTATGGAAGGTGGTACCTTTTAATTAAATTACTTCAGATAAGGGCCTTTGACAAGATTATGTGATCCAGGGTGGGTCTTAATCTTCTGACTGGAGTTCTTCGTAAATGGGAGAACATGCAGAGAAACAGAGAAAAACTCCCTGAAGCTGAGCAAGAAGGTGCCAGAAACTAGACGCTGAAATCAATGAAACATAGAAGCTGAGAGGCAACAGCAGCCAGAAGGTGAAGGCAAGGGGTCCCAGAGGTGAAGGGAGAAGTGAGCAGATTCTGCCATGTGCCTGATCACCTAAAGTACAGCTCAGGGAGAAAGCATCTCCTGAAGATGCCTAGATTTGGATACTTTAAAAGTCTCAGAAGTGTAAACTTTTAAATTAATAAATCCCAATTGTAAAAGGCAACCCATTTCTGGTATGTTGCCTTGGCAGCTTTACGCAAACTAAAACAAAGGAGTTTGGGAAGTTTTTGTATAATCCTAAGAAAATCTTGGGAAGCAGATTTGGCTCAACTTATGGAGCAGTTCGCCTGTCACATGGGGGGTCCAGGGTTTAAGAACACGGGCTCCTGACCCATGTGGTGGGCTGGCCCATGCACAGTGCTGATGTGCGCAGGGAGTGCCGTGCCATGCAGGGATGTCCCCTGCATAGGGGAGCCCCATGCGCAAGGAGCATGCCCCATAAGGAGAGTTGCCCCGTGTGAAAAAAATGCAGCCTGCCCAGGAGTGGCGCTGCATGCACAGAGAGCTGACACAGCAAGATGATGCCGGGGAGAGAAATGGGGATTCCCAGTGCCGCTAGCAGGAGTGCAGGTGGACATGAAGTGCAGACACTGGGGAGAGGAGAAATAAATAGAAAATAAATCTTAAAAAAAAAGAAAAGAAAATCTTACTGACATTTTTGTTGATATTGCTTAGTGTGAACAAAGCTAATTCAATATGAATTGGTTCTGCACTACTAAGAAAAAAAATTTGCTTGTCTCAGCCTCAGATTCCTTATCTTAAAAGAAAGATAATGTATACCAACCTGTAACTCCATGTGAACTCCAGCTAGAAAAAGAACTCAACATTCAATTTTCTTGAGTATTGAGGCCTGAATATGCCATCTTACTGACCAATCAAAGAGAGCATTCTGCTTCAATATTATCTTTTAGGTTATTCATGGAGGATGACTTTAATAACATTATTTTTTTAACTCCCAAAATAAATCTAAGGCATTTCAGAGAGTGGTCTCTAAAAGGTAACTATCATCATCATCATTCTCTTCTACCTCCTCCTCCTCCTCTTATATCTCTGTTGTCATTTGTGGTTTAGTCAATATCTTGAATAATATCTAATTAAACTTTAAAATCAGCCATTTATCTTGTATAACTTTTCACAATGAAATATGTGTGACAGAAGTTTTTGGTGGGTCCTTAGAGTTAATCCATTCCAATGAATGTAGACCTATTGTAGATGGGAACTCTTGATTAAATTACTTCTCTTAAGGGTCTTTCATTAGATTGGGTGACCCAGGGTGGCTCTTATTCCTCTTACTCAAGTCCTTTATAAATGAAGGACTAAAAGGAGCAGACACAGAAAAGGCAGCAGAAACATAGAAACCCTGAAAAGTCTGAGATAGAGAACATGGAGGCCAGAGGTTGGAATCAGTGGGGCACAGAGGCGTGGAAAGAGACCCCTGATAGGCCAAAAATGATGAGGCCCAAAGGAGAGGAAAGAGATGAGCCATATGCCTGATCACCCCCAGAGAGCTGGGGGAGAAAGTGAGCCTGGAGGAGAAGACAGAGACCCAGACAAGCAGATGTCTCCATGTATCTTGTGTGTCAGGAGCCCAGGATCGCCAGCAGTCACCTTCAATGAGACAACATATCTGATGATGCCTTGATATGGACATTTTCACAGCCTTGGAACTGTAAGTTTTTAACCTAATAAATTCCCATTATAAAAGCCAACACCTTTTCTGGTATATTGCCTCCAGTAGCTTTTAGCAAACTAAAACTATATGGTACCTGGGAAGGAGACTTGGTCCAATGGATAGGGCGTCCACCTACCACATAGGAGGTCTGCAGTTCAAGCCCCGGGCCTCCTTGACCCATGTGGAGCTGGCCCATGCACAGTGCTGATGTGCGCAAGGAGTGCCATGCCACGCAGTGGTGTCCCCCACGTCGGGGAGCCCCACATGCAAGGAGTGCGCCCCATAAGGAGAGTCGCCCAGCGTGAAAGAAAGTGCAGCCTGCCCAAGAATGGCGCCACACACATGGAGAGCTGACACAACAAGATGATGCAACAAAAAGAAACACAGATTCCCAGTGCTGCTGATAAGGATAAAAGCAGTCACAGAAGAACACACAGCAAATGGACACAGAGAGCAGACAACTGGGGGAGGAGGGAGGGAGGGAGAAATAAATAAAAAATAAATCTTTAAAAAAAACAAACAAAAAAACTATATGGAACAAAGTTACTCTACAGTTCAAAATATCCATAGTAGTTGAAAGAAATGTATCACCACCCTTCAGAACATCAGGATTCTTCCTCCTCTTCAGTTATGTCATTATGATATTCATTTAGCTACACTTTAACTCCTAAAGTAAAAAAGTTAGGAGTTCAATTTTGTTCATAGATAGATGAATCCATAAAATATCTCCCCCTTGGAAATATGAAAATTCTTTCTCAGTCAGCTTCCTTCACTTCCTACTGATAACTGGACATTTATACTAACATCTGCGGAGTAGCATCACCGTCTTCAATCCTGCTACAGCACTTTTCCATATTTCCCTAAATGACCTCTAATCTAGTAATAAAAGGAAAAGGGAGGGAATATTGTTTCTCTTTGTCACCACCTCCCCAAATGCTGCGAAGATACTGCTAGGCCTTGCTAAAGCCAACAAGACAAATTTGAGCAGGGTATATCACAAACTTTTAGGGGGAGAAGATGTGTATTTTCGGTATAATAAAAACCTATGAATTACTCCGGTGTATCCCTGCCTTAAACACACAGTGTAAAGTAGTTCTGTGCTGGGCTTAATTCAGGGAGATATAAACTCTGAGTATTCATAACCCTTTTCTGTCATATTTAAACTAATTAAAATTCACTCTTTAGCATTAAAGCTGCTGTTGGAAGCTTTTCCTGACTAACATCAGCCCTCTGTTTCAACAGAAAACTTTCTACCTGCTTTGTAGTTATGGTTTATACATGCATAAATTTCCATTAGTTTCTCTTATTGTTATGATCACCCACTGTGTGTTCTTTGATGGCAGAGACCATGTCCCATCTACCAAGTCCTTGTTCACTAACACATTATCTGTGGGTGCCAAGACAGAGCTTGTTGGGTGAGTAAACCCAACACAGTGAAAGATTTTCCTTAAAAAGGATTTTAATGAGGCAAAATTTCCTCCTGTTTTAAGGAAAAATACCTGCCAATTGTTTTTAGAATAGTCATTGGTTAAAAGTGGCCTCAGGCATTTTAAATTTTCTGATCCGAATTTCACCAGAGTCCTGCCTTCCTTCTCTAAACAAGACCAAGAAATGAGCAGTTCAGAGGAACCCTTGCAGGTGCATTAGAAGAAGAGACGGGCTAAGAAGGAAAGTCTTAAATGTTATGTATTTTATCTGTACAAGGAGACATGTTCCAAATGCTCAGGTTGAACAGTGAAAAAATAATAGATATTTTCCATCTGTAAGCACGCACAGTGAAAGGGTACAGCTGAAAACTCCTAGTCTAAAGTTCCCATGGGAAGATGTGTGAGAATCAGATGATTCCACAGATTTTAAGTGCTTATTTCCTTAGAAGGAGGTTAAACTTAATGTCAAGTGTTGAGTGAGGTTTGACTGCTTTTCCAGCTGTCCAGGACATCTTTGTAAACATAGGAATTAGAGATGAATACAACTCATTTATTCTGTGATATTTGCATGACTTAAACCTTTTCACATGTGCCTGGACCAGAACAGCTCTGAAAAGTCAGAGCAAATCCCAACAAGATTTATGGAAAAGCTTTCCCTCTCACACTAAGACCGCAAACATTGAAGAAAGATGCAGTCTGAGGTAGCAAGAGAAGCAGCTTCCTCTGTCAAGTTGGAGAAACGAGTGTGGGACATTCTAGGAAAATCTAGGAAACCTAGGTACCACTGGAAAGATAATCTGTTCAATGAAGACTAAAAAGTGACTTTTGGAAGAAGAAACACTTTTTTCTCCACCAAGTGCAATTGCCATTAATGTCTAGGTCTACAACAAGAAAAAAATATATCTTTGTATTTGGTATAAGAGTAAAAAAAAAAAACATACCAAAGCCTTGGGAAAAGGTAATTAGAAGGAACACAGAAGTGATTTAGAATGAGAACTAGTCTTTATTTTTCCTCTAACATGGAATACTTTTTAATATTAAGATTTCCCTTATGGAGATTATTCAACTATTCTTTCCTCTTAAAAATGGCCCTTGTATTAATAACTCAATGGTCTCCTAATCTGTACAGTTCTCCACTCATCTAACACCCCTTCCAAAGAGATAAAAGTTGAATGTGTTTCCTCTAGATTCTTAATGTAAATAGGACAATATTTTTATTTCAGAAACTATTTGGGGGCAGATTCCCCTTTTTAAAATTTTCTTTAAAGGTTTTATTTATTTATTTATTTATCTCCCCTTTCCCCCAGATGTTGATCATCTGTCTGTTCATTGTTTGCTCTCCTTTTCCAGGAGGCACCAGGAACTGAACCTGGGACCTGTCACATGAGAGGTGAGTATCCAACGGACTGATCCCCGTGGGCTGCAGCGTCTGATGGCTCGTAGTCTCTGTTTGTTGTGACAGGGACAGAGTCTAGCTCACTGAGACAGCATCTAGTTCTTTTGCAAGCAGCGTCCACAGAGGCTTCTAGCACTGTTGCTGCAAAAGGCAACGTCTGCTCATCTTCTTTTAAGAGGCACCAGGACCTGACACCAGGGCCTATTGTGTGATAGGTGGGCACACGAGTGGTTAAGACATGTCCACTTCTCGAGATCTCCTCTTTAACGTAAGTGACACTGAGTCCTCCAATTCATTTTATATACTAGATGTCCAAAGGAAATAACTTCTGATTGGTATAAACTGACACTGAAATAACTTCAGCAACTTATTTATAAACAACAAACATAATCAACCACAATACTCTAAACAATTCACTTTCCTTATTATTTTCATGGCATTTCAGTGAACAAAATATGTAATATATAGAAACATGTAATACAGAATATTTAAAATCTGAAAGTTATTACATCATTCAGTTAATTCTTAAAATTTGTTGTGATGCCAAAGGCAAAAATAAATATAAACTCGATGAAAATTTCCTAAATATGTTGCTCTCTTAAAATGATAAAACTGTCCTCTTAAAATGTATAAAATAAACTTAAATTTTCAGGATCATAAACTCCATGAACATTTCCTCAAAGCCCACATGAAAATGGGTTGGAAGAGCTACTCATTCGTATCTAATGAAGACTAGGTGAATTGTCTTCAGGCAATTTAATTTTGCTCATTAACTATTGCAGCTTCACAAGCCCATATAATGGAACCATGTTCCCTGTCTCCACCAGCCTTGCCAGAAGGACACAGCTGAGGAAGAAAACCAAGTTAATGAGGAGTAGGAGGAGACATCAAGGGCCACCTGAGTCCCAAAGACATAGCTGGAAACACCATCCTAGGAGGTTACCCAACTATAGTAGCCACATGGAACACCACTATAATGCAAAAATCATAATCCATTTGGTGCCTGATAATGTTTCAAAAGACTATTTTTTTTTTGAGGAAAGAAAAGGGAGATCATTTCAAAGTCTACTGAGGTGATCCAGTAGAAGTATCTACTACTGTGTTATTCTAAAACAAACATTATTTGAATCATTCCTCTTTGTGTCAAGCTCCCTTTAGCAAGAAAAGGAATCAAGCTGGTGAAGTACTAATCAAACCTTGATGGGTGTGTGACTGTCTGGAAATAAATTCCCCGGGGTTTTTAAGCTTCAGCTCTGGCAGATGAGACCTGCAGTCAGTCAGAGGTGTGATTGCATCATGTAAATGACACCCCCTGGACTTGCCTTATTTGCTCTTAGGAAATGCCTGTCGGTTTTGAGGCATAAATAATTCAAGCAAATGGCTTTGGACACCGAAAGCTGCCAATTATTATTGTGTCACCCTCAACACCATTTGTTTTGGTCACCAGAGTATTTCTTAAAAAAAAAAAAGGACTTCCAGATTCAGAATAAGTCCCACATTAAAACATTTTTTGTTCCCTTCAATTTATTCCAAACTAATTTTATTTGTATTTTGAAGGAAGAAATGGAAGTTTGTCATTTAGAATGCCTCTGTGTTTCTTTGATTCTTCTACAAAAGTTCAAATATAATGGAATTGGGAATTAAATGATGCAAGCAATTACAACAGAAAAATGGAGTGAAGCACTTTCAGTATTTTTAAAAGAACCATAAAATTCCCAGAGTACAATCAACACATTTAAGAATGCAAGAGAGAGAATTACAATGCTCACGTCAGCCTAATAACTGAAATGAATCCAGCATTTCCATTTTAAAGCCACTAATCCAAGAATAAAAGGGAGATGAAACAAGCTCAGACAGCTATAAAAGGGCTATGTTGGGACTGAGCATTGTGGCTTTGCCTGAAGTTTAGTGTTACCTCCAATAGAGTCAGAAGTTGCTAGATAGATTGCAAAGTCATGTTGCTACAGCACCGATCCTGTCCCCTTTGTCATTAATCATGCAATGAACAAGGGCATCAGTGTCTATGTCACTGATTCAATTTAATAAGAATTTTATCATGACACAATGCATATACATTTTTTTTAATTCTCAACAATGCATTGCAAATCATTATCAATACATTTTCCTTTTCATATTTCTAAATATAATACCACAAGTTCTGTAGCCTCAGCTAGTTGCAAAACTAAATCTACTGAAAATTATCCATGGTAACACGTCTTATCCTTGGTCACAAACAACTTCCAGAACTGAAGCCATTTCATTTTAGTTCTGCTCTTCATATCTCCATGGGGGGAGTGGAGCGCAACCAAGAGTCATGGACTCTGAATTAGTCATTGCCCTTCTTCTGCAGTTTAAATTGCTGTTCTGTGATGATTAAATGAAGCTCCACAGGGCACTCAGCCAGAGTCAATCAGTAGTCATTAGTGCCATCATCTCTGTATTGTCTTAACTAAAACGCAAAATCTGTGATAAACTCCAGGAAAAGCACGCTTGATATTTCTGAAAGATAAACCACAAGGTTCAAATAACTAGTAAGGTATTCCCATAAAATTTCAGTTGAATCAGCTCTTTCCTCATTGTTAATATTTGGAGAGGTTGCCCCCAATGTAGAATTGCCAGATTTAGCAAAAAAAAAAAAAAAAAAAAAAACTCAGGATGCCCAGTAAAATTTGGATTTCAGATAAACAACAAATACTTTTTTGTGTAAATATGTCCCATTCACTACTTGGGCATACTTGCACTAAAAACTTCTTTGTTGTTCATCTGAAATTCAAATTTAACTAGGTATCTTGTATTTTAACTGGCAACATCACCTGATGGCATCACAAGTGAGACAAGAGAAAAGGGGAGCAATGGCCACAGGTGACTTGACTACAAGCTAAAACTTGCCATGGTAGCCAGCACAAAGGTCTTTAAAAATAGCTTTCCTGCAGGCACAGCAAAGTAAATGCAGCTCCAAGCCCCGGGGAGAGCAATGACCAACGTCAAAAACCCCAGCAGTTCTCACAGGCTGTTCAGTAAAGGACACACGCCTGCTCCCAATGGTTGCCACCATAAGGTGGCCTCCCTGTGAGTATTCCTTCCAGACTAATGATTTTCAACAGAAAATAGTCAGGCAAGGCCAGGAAAGACCCTAAATGGAGAAATTAGCAATTCAGTTTGTTCTAGTAATAACCCTTCTTTGAAGTATCTCTGACTGTTCCACCCAGTCATTCAAAGGAGTCAGAGGTGAAAGGACAATCATTTATTACTTGGAGCAGATTTTGTTTTTAAGAAATTACCCAAGAATCTTTTAGTAGAAATCTCAGTTGCATTGTTTGTCAAAAACATATTAAAATAATAGAAAACAAACTTCATTTACATTAAACATGAAACTATGCAAACTTATGGATGGATAAGAGAGATGGAAGATGGGAATAAGCAAGAACCAAAGCTAACTGATATTTTGGAGATAATTTTTTAAACATTTTCCTCAAAACCATGATTCTTGTTTTTATCTTTACCTTGATGACTCTAAGCCCTGTTGTGTCCAGTGCCCAGGAAAATTCCTAATACAGGCTTATTGTCACCAAAATAACGTACCTTGTGTTCTTCTTTGTATCCTGAAACATCAAGTAAGAGGAGCATAAGAAATTAAGAGAATCCTTTCCCTTGGTATAGTTTCTCTCTCATTATTCTCTTTCTCCCTCTCATTTTTTCCCTTTTTATCTAGTCACTAGGAGCTAGCCGGCAGGTGCACTTCTAACTAACAAAGAAATCAGTATAATTTTCATAATCAATATTATGGTGTCCTTGATCAGTGACTGGGTTTATGACCTGGCTCTACAATGTCATAGCTGCTAGCCACCTAGAGCTATTTAAATTTAGTTTAAAAATAATGAAAATTAAGTAAAATTTAAAAATCAGTTCCTCAATCTTACTACTTACATTTCAAGTGCTCAGTGGCCACATATGACCACATAGTGGCTACCATATTGGACAGTACAGAGATATAGTTCTATTATAACAAAGTTCCTTTGGATAGTGTTTTTCAACATACTTTATTATTTTTGTTTTGAACTAGGCAGGATATGAATATTTTTAAGTGTCACTATGTCTAATAGCCATTATGGAAATACAGAAAAGAAGCAAAAGACTTAGCTGAGCAATTTTGTTAGAGAAAATTTACTAGTTTAGGTGCCATCAGTGAAATAACTTAAGGAGAGTTTGGAGACTGAAAAGACAGAAAGATAATGGATATATATAAATGCACTTCAAATTATGTGAATAAGAATTGCTGTTGAAGTTGTTATTAAGAATCAGGGAGTGGACGTAGCCCTAGTGCTTGAGAACCTGCTTCCCATGTACTAGGTCCTGGATTTGATTCCTGGTAGCTCCTAAAAACAAGCAAACAAACAAACAAACAAAAACAAAAAAACCTCTCATTGGGGACTGGATGTAGTACCTGCTTCCCATGTATGAGGTGCTGGGTTCAATCCCTAGTACCTCCTAAAAACAAAAATGTAAAAGAATATATCCCTCTCTGGGGACTCTCAAATCACACTGCCTGGGCGTAGGTTCATATTGACTACTTCCTAGCTGTTTGATCATAGGCAAGTCGTTAGATCTCTCTGTGCTTCTGTCCCCTCATTTATCAAATTGAATCTCTAAGATGGAAAAATGGTATCTACATTATTTGGTAGGGCTACCTCATCTGTGATTGGTACTTATGGGATTGCACAGCACATATGTATAAGTTAAACCTGCCCAGTGAGATTTGGGGTGATTAAAAAAGTAAATACATTTAAAGAACTTGGAAGAGTACTTGACATCTAGTAAAGCTCTCAATATATGTTAGCTATACTTAAACTATTTCTCAAAAGGAAATTTCCCAAAAGAAAGAATCAGATATTGGAATTTGAAAGTCTTTCGTAACTAGGGTGACCAGACATCCTAGTTTGCCCAGGACTGAAGAGGTTCTTGGCAAGCAGAAATTTCAGTTTTAAAACCAGGAAAGTCCCAGGCAAACCAGGATGAATTAGTCACCCTGTAAAAATGAAGAAAGACACAAGAAACACCCAGAAGTGAATACAATGTTTTTACTCCATGCAGTGATTACCAATATTAGTAACAACATCTGGCTAAACATCATGAATTCTTCAAAATAAATATAAGCATCTGTGGATGAACAAAATTGACAGGGTGCTGCCTGGCATTAATGTGGGGATCTGCATGAAAGCCAAAGTTGTCTAGCTGGAGCAGAAAATAGCACAGTCACTGTGGCTTGTGGCTTTGAAATAACAGCACCGGATACCTTAGCAAGCATCAGTATAACTGAGCTAGGACTGTTTTTTGTTTTTTCTTTTCTTTTCTTTTTAGACTGGAGTGAAAGGTCTGAATGTATTCCTCTAGCCCTAGAAACTTCAACTCCTAAGGAAACACTGACAAGAAAATGTTTAATTGCTACAAGGCATCTTGTGTTTTGTTGTTTTATTTTTTCAAACCATAAAGCCAGAATTGCACTTTATTCCTATTTATTGCATACTATTATTCAAATGTAATCTATACCTTGGCGTTGGAGAAATGAGGCAAGAAGTGGTTTGGCTAATGATCTTAATTAAATAAAGTATTTATGATTTCCTGTAAAGCCCTTCCTTTGTGCAGCCTAGAGCAAGAACACAGCAGCAGAAGAACAGAGAGAATTGGCATGGCGGCATGGAGGTCCTAAAATGCAAGTCACCGTCTTACCCTAGGCAGACCCTTCAAGTGAGCTCTAAATCGGATCATATTGGGAAAGCCCCAACTGCTCAGTGCTTTTGTGAGTCCAGTGCACTCCAGTATTATTGCTCTGCCACATTTATTTGGAATACTCAGAGGCAATAAGGGAGGATGACAGACAGGTCATTCCAAATAAAGATCTTCTTACTACACAGAAGCTGAAAGTGCCTCTTTCCAAAGGGTATGTCTTCTTACTTAATAGCTCTATTTCTTAAGTGGTATACAGGTTGTCTTGCCTCTTCTCCAGCAGGAGAGTGGTACATATGAGCTCCTGGGTGTAACAAAAGTGAATGTTATCTTTTTTTTCCTTTGGAATCCTCTTTGATCTTTGTTCCTATAAAAAGATATGCAGATTTCCAAGCCAGCCCACTCCCTTATCAGTTCATGCTTAATAAATGAGTCGCCGATGGGGTTAGGAGTCAGGTGGGGGTGGTAGTGAATTGTTGCAATTTATTTAGTGTACAGGATGGGGGAAAGGCAACAGGAATACAAATAAAACCCAAAGTTGATCCAGTTTTGAGGGGTGGACAATGATTGAGGGCAAAACAGAAAGAAAGAATTCTCTAAAAGTAGAAAGAGATCTCATTTTTATTTTGCTTTTTAAAAGTTGGAATAGTGTGGGGAGGCAGGGGCCAGGAAGGGCAGTTTTATCTTTTGGATGATATTTCACCAGGATCAACATGAAAATTGATTTTCATCTCTAAATACTAACAAATTGATCAATAGGTCAAGGTAGATTAGAAGACTAGTAGGGAGAAGAAGAGTTATTAAAATCAGACAGAAATACCATGCAACACAAGTCTCATATTGGTAATGGAAAGATTACCATGCAAAATTGTTTGGTTTTAAAGGCCATCAGACGGGCCCTTGTGCCTAGTAGTTTTAACCATAATGTTAAACAATAGAGAGGGATGGAGGTATCAATACCAAATCACTGGTCAACTCCCTGTATTAATCCTCAATGAACTTCCTTACTAATCTCAAGGCAGAATAGCAATCAGGCCAAGTGCTTGTTCTTTCTACCCTGTGTTGGAGCACCTTTGAAGTAAATGAAGTTTCGTGTGTGAAATAGATGAAGAGACCCATGCCTTGCTTGGGATGGAAATCAGACTGAAAAGGAACTTAATAGGGAGAGATTTTCCAACTGATAGTAAGTTAAGTGATTGAGGTTTAACTTAGCTACTCCTGTTCATTTGTGGTACTGCCTTTTACTTTATCATGTCTTTCGAATTGCAAAATCAGAAACAGTAACCCTACACTGACATGTGGCAAACTCTAAGTCATCCCACCAAGTTTTGCAAATTATCCTAGACCATTAGGCCTCAGGCTTGAAAGATATTAGGCCATGCCTAAAATAAATCATGTCCCTGAGAGATAAGCTGTTTCATAAAAATTAAAACTATTGCTCCTGGCAACTGTGCTAGAAGTCTTAAAGTCTCTAATACTCATTGGAATCAGACCCTGACACTATAAAGTGATAGAAAGTGATAGAAAGACTACAGACCATTTTTAGAGTAGTAAGTCTTCTCAAGAACCAATTTTTTAATCTGTCTGTAAAACACTATCTAGAGATATCCCTCAGATTCAAGACAAAGTTCAAATCAATCTCAACAGGTAAAATCAGACTCTTTTTCTAAAGATTTTCTGTGAAGTAAATTCAGTATTTTCCTGTCATAATATATTCAAGCCTCCTATATACTTCACGTAGTTGTTGAAATAAATCACTAAGAAAACTGATGATAAAACAATGCAAGTTGAATATACCGAGTAAATGCAAACAGCCCCTGTCTTAATATTGAAGGGGTGGCTCTCTGTCTATCTTTGACCCTGGGTTCTCCAAAAATTGGATGAAAGTAGAAAAATTCCTCAAAAGGAAGCCTGAAGGAAATTTTTGAAATTGAAAATTCTTTTTTTATATCCCCCAAAATTGAAATACAGAAACTAAATTAGTATTTTTTTAATAAAAGGACAGAGAGCAAACAGGGGGTTAACAGCTAGACTGTTAACAGTTTAGCATTCTGATTGTCTCCACTTCTGATTTGTTCTAGGCCTTTAGTACATTAACTAACTCATCCTGTTATTTAGAGAAATTAATGCCAAATAATTTTATTTGAAGGCGTGACCCTTATTTCAAATAATTAACCCTGGACATAATCTCAGATCAAATTTATTTTTGCCCCAGAAACATTCTCTTTTCATTCCACCAATATTTATTGAGTGCCTATTATGTGCTAAGTACTGTACTCAGTGCTGTATCAAAAGCAGAGCTCCCTGACTGCCACAGTAAACAGTGCCTCAAGCAGGGGTGCTCCTGAGGCTCTGTAGACATCTAGGCACTAGAGCAGGGCAGACAACTCCAGGGAATTGGCACCCCATCAATGGGACTTATCTTGGAATATACGATAAACTGTCTCCCCAGTGTATCAGAGTTAGGCTCAGTTATAATTTTCCTACATATGGTTCTTCTGTCTCTTTTATTTGAATCTATAATTATCACTATACCCATTAAACGTATGTTCCAGAGACTTAACTCTTCTGGCTGTTCATATGCCGGTTGAGCCCTGAATCTTAGCAGAGTTGTAGTCAACACCTACTCTCCAGTTCATGGGACTCACCCAGGACAACTAACAAAAGGACAATGATGAGCAACACCCATCTCAAAAAACAGAGGGTATCTACAACTGCAAGCAAGACAGTTCCACCCATCTGCCCCATAGGATCTAAGCCCCCTTTCAATCAGTAACAGAGTGGGCATCACCATCCCAAAATTCTCAAGATTGAGGAAAGAACAAGCATAAAGGGGGAATGCAACTATGGACTAATGAAGACTTATGATTATTCTAGTAATATAAGAATTTGTAACACTGATATAAAGACAGTGGTCCTCAGAGGTTCTGAGGGGAGGGAGAGGGAAGAATAGGTGAAACAAGAGGCATTTTGGGGACATTGGAATTGTTCTACATGATATTACAAAGACAGACACAAATCATGCATTTTGTCAAAACCTATAAAATTGTGTGATACAAAATGTAAACCATAATGTAAACTATAGACCATGGTTAGTAGCAGTGCTGCAGTATGTGTTCATCAATTGCAACAAATGTACCATACGAACGAAAGAGGTTGTTAAGAGAGAAAGATATGGGATGGGGAGGAGATGGGATATGTGGGAATCAACTACATTTTCAATGTAACAATCTATATAATCTAAAGCTTTTTAAAAAAATAAAGAAAAAAATAAAATTTTTTTAAATTTTTTAGAATTTTTAAAAGAGGGGTAATATTTCAAATATAGCAGAAGTGAGAGATTTGCCGTGGATACAAACTACAAAGTAAGAAATAATGGGGGAAAAAATCCTCCAACTACTGAAAGAGTTATATCCCTATAAATTGAAGGACTAAGTCCTTAATTTTCATAAATAAAGGAAAATTATTTTCTTACAGTCCTGTTCTTCCCCCACTTAAGATTTCCAAGTTAAAACAAAGAGTGGTAACACTTTTCCCTCTCTTTTCTTATTTATATATCTATAGTTCATTTTTTTATTCTCCTCCCCCTTGCAGCTTGCTTGATGTCTGCTCTCTGTGTCCATTCACTATGTGTTCTTCTGTGTGTCTGTATTTATTTTTATTCCCCCCCCCTCCTTGCAGCTTGCTTGTTGTGTTTGCTCTCTATGTCCCTTCGCTGTATGCTCTTCTGTGTTTTTTTCCTTGTCTCCCTTTCTGTTGCATCACCTTGGTGAGTCGGCTCTCCGTGTTGCAGGCAGGCAGCACCCTGCAGTTCTTTCAGGCTGGGCAGTACTCCATGGCACTTGCAGGCCGGTGGCTCTCTGCAGCTTGGGGGTGAGCTTGCCTCCTCAAGGAGGCGCCGGGACGTGAACCCAGGGCCTCCCATATGGTAGACGGGAGCCCAGCTGATTGAGTCACAGCTGCTTCCCTATAGTCCATTTTTAATAAAATATATTAAAATTTTAAAAATTTTAGAAAACAGATCTCCCATATTCCCCTTTGCTACCCCTTTAGTGGGGAACAGTGGTGGGAGGGAGGTGTGGCATGTGCATGCCCCAGTTTTCTAACTGGCCTTTCCTTTGCATCTTTCTTGCTTCCTCTTTCCCCTTCTTTCTGATGGGTGCTGAAGTTTACGCAGGTACAGCAGAGAGTTGGTTGTAAATAAGTATATAAATTGTGAATAAAAGGAGCCATTTTTCTCAGTGTTGGAGAATGGTATTACCAATGTGAAAAGGAGAAAGAACTGAGATGGTAAATTGGATTAGAATTAGAGGTATGACTGTGAACTCATGGTAGGTGGCTAAATAGCTAGAGCAATAGATCAATAGATCAGTGATACCTGGACAGCTAGATAACAAGAAAAAGAGAAAAGGGGGAGGGAGGTACATGTGCATTTGCATACATACCGAAATTTTCCAGCTCTTCCTATTGAGAGAGTCTGGAACTAACAGCAACTGCTTCAATGAGCACAACTAGCACTCCTCTAAGCATTTTTAAATACGACCTGTCATTAAAAGGAAACAGGACTCTGAAGAAATATCTGACTGATAGGGCTGGGACAGGAAAAATATAAGATGATTCTGGGTCATCTTATTGCACAAGAAAGACAGAAATTCTCAAAGAATGATCAGGGGATGTATTTTTATAAAGCAACAAGATTGAAAAGGGTATCACTTGCCAAGTTTGGGAAAACTTGTTTGTCAAAAAGTAAATTATATAATGAAATGTAGTCCTTTGCATAAAAGAGAAATCCAAGAGCTCATATGGATAAAAATAAATAAATGAAAGAGAAGAGAATGTTCTACCCTACAGTACATCACCAACTAATAAATCTAGAAGGAATAATGGGATAAGATAACCACAATTTGGCAACTGTGATAGTAATAACTGATGCAGGCAAGAGTCATCATTGGAGTTAAAACTGGTTGGCGAAATTATGATCAAGAAAGGATATTTATATAGTATGAATGTATCACTCCTAAAAACACTTAGTAAGTAATAAGTACACCGTACTTATTAATTAAATTCAATTGGAGAACTCTAGCAGACATAATCTTAACAAAGTTATCAAAGTTACCATCATCAGTAACAAAACAAATCAACATTATTTGCCTTGTGATGTGATTCACTAAGAAGAACATAGTATCACTTCTGTGACATTCTGCAAAAAATGCATAAATCTTGAGGAACCACCAACAAACCTAAATTTTACAAAATTACTGACCTGCATTCTTCAAGAAAATGTGAAGGTTATGAAAGTCAAAAGAGACTGAGGATCTATACCTGATTGAAGGAGGCCAAACATACATGCCAACTAGTGTAATACATGATCTTGGACCTATAAAAAACATTATTGTAGCAATCAGAAAAATTTCAATAGAGTCTGTGGATTAGGTAATAATATTGTTAATTTCCTAATTTCAATTATTTTGTTGAGATTTTAAGGAATGTTCTTATAGTTAAGAAATTTACACTGAAAAGCTAGAGTAATGAGGCATCTTGTCTGCAACTTATTCTCAAATGGTTCAGAAATGTCAATGGTTGGGAAACTGGAGCTCTGTGCATTTTTCTACAAATTTTATGTATATTTTTAATTATTTCAAAATAAACACTTTTTTAAAAAACTGAAGTAGTTAAAAAATTAAAAAGAGCCAATAGGTTTATGGATCAGTGATTCTCCGTGTGGTGTCCAGACCAGAATCATTATCAGCTGAGAACTTTTTAGAAATTCAAATGCCACATTTACTAAAGAATCTGTTATTGTCTGTGAGAGAAATTTTGCCAGAATCAGCAGCCATGGAATAAGATGAAATGAAGAACAGGATTAATATGAAAATATGCTCCCCAGCTAGTGGAGAGACAACTCAGGTACTGGGATCTCTCTCTGATATTTATGTTTGGGGCATCTTGACCTGTCTGACTATAGATATGTCACTGTTCAGATACAAGTGGGCATTGTGCTAATACTAGAATAAGAAATCTTGAGGGATACAGGCTCCTTGAAAAGCATCTACATCTGTGCATGCAGCATTCTTTTTCCCCAAAATGGTGCTTTTATTAATATAACAGCTAAATGACTTATAATGATTATAATAACTTTAAATCTAAGGTCATCTACATGCCTGTCCTCATATAATTCACAGTCAAATAGAGAATAAAAGAATACAGCCATGAAAATTCCACAAGTAGGATGAAAATCTCTATAGGGCCTTAGAGGAGGGACAGATGTCATTCATTTGGGCAAAGGGTCAGAAAAAGTAAAATGAGTACTGTTTGAAATGGAACAACAAAGCAGGATCTTGAAAGACAAAGTGCATGTTTCTCTCTTTGGAATTTCTAATTATAAGAAAAGCTTCTAGCCAAAGGAAAGCCAGAATGGAAACTGTCAGATGGACCTTGTTTTAGTTTGCTAAAGGCTGCCAAGGCAATATACCAGAAATGGGTTGACTTTTACAATGAGGATTTATTAGTTTAAAAGCGCACAGTTTCTAGGCCAAGAAAAATGTCCAATAAAGACTTCATCGGGCTATTCTTTTCCTCCCTTAAGATTGGCTGTCAGTGATGCTGGACTTCTCTCTCACATGGCAAGACATATGGAGGCATCCACTGGAGCTCTGCCTCTTCCTCTGGGATCTGTTGCCCAAGCTTCTGCTTCGTGGCTTTCTTTCTGCTTCTGTGTTCCGTTGATTTCAACTTCTGGCTTCCAGACCTTTCTCTCTCAGCTTCTTGGGGTTTCTCTCTGTCTCTGCAGCTCTTTCTCTCTTTTGTCTCTGAGTTCATCCCAGTTATAAAGAACTCCAGTAAGAGGAAAAGACCCACCTTGGGCTATGCCTTACTGAAGTAATCTAATCAAATGGCCCTTCACTGAATCTAATCGACAGTGCCACCTACAATAAGTTCATACCCACAGGGAAGGGTTAATTTAAGAACAAAATTTTCTGAAGTCCACAAAAGCCTCAAACTATCACAGGCTTTGAGTAGGAATGGTTCAGGGAAACTGGATTATAACCCAGGTTTAGAGCCAATAGAGAAATTGAGATCAGATTTTAAGAATTTATTTAGAAAAGTAGTTCAGATTCAGAGACCATGTGGGGGATGGTGATTGCAACAGGACAAAGAGACAACATTGGTCAAGCTTTCCATGAGTGCCTTTGTGACCCAGTGCAGCATTCTAGAGCAGGAGCTAGATAGGACTCTATTTTCAGTAATGCCATTGGATAAATGTTTGGTGTGAACAAGACATTTACCTTTTCAAGGCCTCAGTTTCTTCACTCGTAAAATAGGGGTTGAGAAGTACCAGAATAATGTTCTCTAATGTCTTTTCCTTCTCTGAAAACTATACAATGGTCAAGCTGAGCAGCGAGCAGTCAAGATAAAATAGGCAAACAGTCCAGAACACAATATTTATTCTTGTTCACGGAAGTTCAGTAAACACAGATTGGCTTAAAAGACAGACAAAAAGCTTGTCTCCAACAGTGTGCCTTTGAAGGTGGCCCTGCAGGAGTAGAACTAGCCCAGCATGGAGGTGCTGTCTACTGTGGTCCGCTTCTCCTCACACCTGGAATATCTTGATCAAGATTGCTAGAGCCCTCCATTTTGTGAAGACGTGACTGCAAGACCCAAATCCTGTGAGACTTCAAAGAAAGGTTCTGCATTCTGTCCACATAACCAAATTGTTTATTTTCAATCAGAAAACAAAAATTTTCAACCAACGCATTTGATTTTTAAGGTCTACCCAAAAGAGAGAAATCCTTGAAAGCAATCCTCTCCCCAAATAATTGCAACCTAAGGCCTCCCTTTTGCGGGGCAGAATTAAGCTAAGGTGAACTCATAACTTTTATTCATTGCCTACAATCCAATGTGGAATATGTGGGCCTAACCAAGCTCTTTGTTTTCCTTGCATGTTAAGTTTTATTGTGAAAATTATTGCTCCATCTCCCCAATGTATTCTACCTAGCTCCAGGCAACTAACGAGATTTGAGTTGGAAATTATCTGTGAAATGCCAATAGTATGGACAGATAAGAGACCCAGCTGTTTCCTGAGACAAGCAACGCTGGAGCTTGCATTATCTTGATTGGTCATCTAAATTTACCATGAAAATATAGGCAGAACCTTCCCAGATTGAAATCTATATGTCAATGAGCATAGGAAATTGTAAAGGGAAAATATCATTTAATTTCATTTACTTTCCTCCATTAGTGACTTGGCCTTTGAATTTGGAAACCAAATTGTTTTAGACAGACAAACTACCTGACTAAAATAATAAGGATAATCTTTTGTGTATCACCACTAACAGATAAGATCTTAGATCTAATAATCTTAATGAACCATTATCTGGATGAAACCTGTTACTAAATAGATGGGAAATAGGCCTTATATACTATGAGAGCTTAATAATTACTAATCATTGGAGCAATGTTCCAATTATAATGGTTACCTTTCTATTTTGAGAATATAAAAACAGGAGAATACAATGCTTTTATGAATGTGCTCCAAATGAAATTTGGCTGGAGCCTAATCATTCTCACTTCCCCAAACAGGGAGAAATCCTTGAAAGTTATACTTCCATAATAATCCCTCAACAAAAATGATACATGTAAAAACTTCTAAGTACTGTAATTTTTAATAGCGTCAATTAATATTTGTTTTTATTATTTTTATTATCAATTGAAAGTTAATTTGCAATGCAAGTTTCAAAATCTTATATGGGCTGAAATAGATACAAGTTTATGCTTTTTTCTGCCCTAACTAGTCCCCAAGGACAATTTTCTAGTGTCCCTTTGAACAACAGGAAAGACTGACAAGACAGTTGTTCTTATCTGTGGTGCTAAATACAAAGAGAGAATGCTATTTAGGAAGAAATTTGTTTAAAGAGCTAGTCTAATTAAATAGGGGATTACATGTGATGAAATATAGATCCTCCCTGCTAGATGAAGATGCTCTCTGGTGCTGAAAGCCAACAAAGCATCAAATAGAGCGAGGGCTCCATTTTGCTTGTTGGTCTAGGCTTCCTTATTAGCCTGAAACACTTTTAAGGGATAAAGGAAAATATATCCCATCTTTTGTTTCCTGTGTACAAGGCATAGCTTATTTTCAGAAAGCACAGATGATGGGCTACTATACTATTTCATAATATAAAACAAACACAAATTCAAAAGAGATTTTCTTTTACAAAACTGTCAGTTACTGGCTCAATATTTCCAATGTTAAAAAATGTCAGTAGGTTTTATTTTTGTGAGATAAAGCCAAAATAAAAAAATTTAAAAAAAAAAAAAACCGTCTCCAAATTTGCTGTGGGTATCTCCAGAATGCATTGGAACAGAGAAAATCAATCATAAGTAAGTTGGAGAGATGTTAATCATAGGTGACTGCTTAAAAGATTGAAAATTTCTGGTACACGAAGGGATTAGGACATGAGTGTCTTAAGGGTTGAGGGATTGGTGAAGGGGGTGGGTGGGTTTGAGGAGTGATTCCAGATGAAGGTAAGAACTGTGTTCAGCACACTCCAAGGAATGACATTCTGAACAAAACTTGGAGCTGAGAAATTATAATTCAATTCAGTTTTAAAACTATGTGAAGAAATGGACAGAAAAAGAAAGAAAGGAGAACAGCAGTCAACTTGGGGTGGTGAAGTAAGATGATGCATTCCCAAAATATAGAAAAAAGCAATGTGAAAGAATAGGAAACTTTGGCAGGTCAGAATTCAGTTGCACCTGGTAAAGGAGTTGCATATAAAATTGGATGTTATTCCTAGGCAAAAACAAAGATCCCTATTGCTGCGAAGCACAAGGAAATTTAAGAAAGTTCTATAGGGACTTGGGGTGGAAGACAGTTAAGAAGTTAAAGACCTAGGGAAAATAGATATGTCTAGAAACCAGTCAATTTAAACGGATGTCATATAAAGATGGCACACATTGTCACTTTTGGAGAAAAATTCTCCTCTTTCAGCACACATGCTCACATATGCACACTCACACACACATTTGCTCACTCACAAACACACATAGAAATTTAGTTAAAATTTAACACAAGAATGGTGACCACAATCATTTTAGAACACTTCTCTTTAGTGAAGGACTTTGAGATTCCCCTACTGTCAGGGAGGTCGAATGCGACATGGGCAAGAGGTTAGAGAATGCTTTTGGAAAAAATAATATGAATTGGCTTGATTCAGTTATTCTTGAAGAAATATATCTTTTCAATAATCACTTAAAACTAAAAAGTTAAAAATATCCTCTTTCATTTTTTTCTTGGCCCTATTTTTCCCACCAAATTTTTCATTTGCCTAAATTCGGCCAACTTTGTGGGAAAACTGAATCAGAACTTTTACAGCATCTATGGCTCTTGTCAATAAATATCAGCCATAATATCTGACTTGATTATATATAGATAGAGTCATTATGCTCACAATGATTTATTATACTTCAAAGTCAAGTCATTCTTTTCAGTAATGAAAATTTCATGACACAGATAGACTCTGGACTCTATTGTATCTATTCCCTTTCAAGAAATAAATATTTTCTGAGGGAGAAAAAGAGAGAAGTATCCATACTTTGTTTGATGATGCTTTCCACTTTGAACTGTCTTTTTGCAAGTTAATATCTCACTTTGAAGAAATTGTCAAAGAATTTTTCCCAATGCTACTAAGGCCTATATGTGTCAACTGAGATTCTACTCTATAATCACTGCATAGCATCAAAGATATGAAAAAAGAGGATTGACATTTGACATACATTGTAGGAAACTAATGGAAAGCAAGGGAAACAAGAAGTCTGAATTCAAAGAAACTCTGTATCTGTATCCATTCTTTTACCGAGAACCTACTCTAGGCCAGTTACTTCGATAGATATAGTAAATGTAAAGACAAGTAAAGGATGCTGTCATCTGGCTTCCTGAAACTCAGAGTCCACTGGGAAAAACAGACAAATGAATCAATAATTACAAAGCAATATGAATCAATAATTACAAAGCAATATTTCCTGGATGCCTTGATATCTGAAGGATAAATACCAAGTAACTAGATGGAAAGAGAGGTAGATATTCCAGGCAGAGGTATCAACATGAGCAATAGTATAGAAGTATGAAACTGCTGGTGTGTTTGAGAAACATCATTGAGTAGAGAGTCGAGGGGAGCAGGGAGTAAGGAGAAGAAATAAGAAGTAGAAAGATCAGTCTTCTATGATAAGCTAAGGAGTCTGAATTGACTCCACCCTGTAAAGTTTGAGGAATTTTGTTGGAGGATTTTCATTTTATATACTGCTCACTCTGTAAGCAATATGGAGAGTGAATTAGTGGATAAAGCCATAAGGAAGGAAAGTTATGCCAGGGTGAATTATATGTGCATTATCAAGGATAGGGCAAAAAATAAATGAGTTCATTTAAAATCAGATGGTTTTGCTTGCAATTGAGAAAACACAAATCAGCCAAATTCACACATACAAAACAACAACAACAACAAGAAAAAACACTATTTGGTGACTGTAACTAGGAAAGAGAGGGATAATACTGTGTTTCCTCATGTTTAGATAAATAAACTCAAAACATGCCCTTAGAACTCACTCTATCTCCTCTGATTTCTTCCTGTGTGTTGGATTCATCCTGTCCAAAACCTCAAGTGGTAAGGTACTCGTCAGTCTGAAGGATTATGTATTTTGAGCTTAGAAACCATGGGTAAAAAGATACAATTTTATCTTCAAATCAGAAAACTCCAGGGGCAGTGTCTAATAGCCTGGTTGGATCTTATGCTCTTTTCACCAATCACTGTGGCCAGGAGGATGGGACATTCAAGTTGTCCAAATTGATTTCATGTACTCACTCACCTCCATGGCCATCAGGATGCAGAACTGTGATAGGTAGACCTAAGACACCTACAAAGATAGTGGATGAAGATCTGTTACCTAAAAGAAGGTAGGATTACTATAAGCAGAAAAAGGGAAGAGATTTTGTACAGACAGAAACTGAAAATGTCCCCTATAGTACAGCAGCTAGATGGAAACTGATAAGGACATATACTTACTTGGAGAAGTTTTGATGAAAGAAAAGAACGGAACTGGGATATATTTTGGAGGCAAAATTGACAGGACTTCCCAAGTGGCTAATAGGATTATTGGGTACATAGTTTTAAACCAGATAGTACAGCATTCAAATGTTCTGACAGGAATAGAAATTGAATAAATAACCAATAGCCAAATGAAATGCATCCATTACTAATATGTAGGTATGCCTGGCATTTTAACAGAAACATCAACGAAAAGAAATATTGGTGGGAGGTGAGAAAGAGGGAAAAGTAAAGATAACTTTTGACTAGACCAGCTGAGCAGAGATTGGTGCCATTTACTTGAGTGAGAATTAAAGGATTGCTGGGAAACATAACCTATTCACGATTGGAACATATATGAGAAATATGAAACATCATCCCAAAAGGGAGTATAATCAAATGAATGCCTTGGATAACAGGAATTGGTTCCAAACTATCATTGTATGAGGTATCTCGTACAGTAGCTTCAGAGTCATGTAAGCCTGCCTGAATTGGCATCCAGACTCCCCATTGACCACTTGTGTGGCTCTAAACAAGTTTTTGACTGATTCCTCAAATATAAAATTGGAAGAATTGCAACATTTATCTCATCTGAAATGTCTATGGCAAAGATACTTGCACTAGTAAGTTCAGCATTGTTGCAGTATACAAGATCAACATACAAAAAGTCAGTAATGTTTCTCTACACTAGTATTAAACAATCCAAGGAGGCAGTCAGGAAAAAAATTACATTTACAATAGCAACAAAAAGACTCAAATAACTAGGAATTAATTTAACCAAAAATGTACAGGACCTATATTCAGAAAACTATGAAACACTGCTAAAAGAAATCAAAGAAGACCTGAACAAATGGAAAATCAGTCCATGTTCATTGACAGGAAAACTATGAAGATATCAAACTGATTTACATATTCAATACAATACCAATCAAAATTCCAACAGCCTACTTTACAGAAATAGAAAAGGCAATTATGAAATTTATTTGGAAGGGACAGTGCACCCAAATAGCCAAAATCATTCTAAAAAGAAGAGCAATGTTAAGAATTTCACTGCCTGACCCTGAAATATACTGAAAAGCTACAGTGGCCAAAACAGGCTCATAATAGCATAAACATATAGATCAGTGGAATAGAATTGAGAGTCCAGAAATAAACCCTCACCTTTATAACCAACTGGTTTTTGATGAACCTATCAAGTCCATGTTGATGGGACAAAACAGTCTTTACAAGAAATGGTGCTTGAGGAACCAGATATCCATAATCAAAAGCAAAAAAGAAGACCCCTATCTCATTCCTATACAAGAATCAACTGGGGAGCAAATGTAGCTCAGGTGGTTGAGTGCCTGCTTCCCATTTACAAGGTCCCGAGTTTGATCACCAGTATCTCCTAAAAAAAAAAATCAACTCAAAGTAGAGCAAACACATTAATATGAAAGCCAGGGCCATAAAACTACTAGAAGAAAATGTAGGGAAACATCTTCTTCAAGATCTTGTGGTAAGTGGTAGTTTCTTGGATCTTACACCCAAACCATGAGCAACAAAAGAAAAAATTGATGAATGGATAAATGGGACCTCCTCAAAATTAAACACCTTTTCACTCAAAGGACTTTGTCAAAAGGGTGAAAAGTCACCTGACTCAATGGAAGAAAATATTTGGAAATCACATATCCAATAAAGGATTTTTTGGTTTTTTTTTTAAATAAATACTTTTTAGATTTATTATTTATTCTCCCCCCCTCCATTATGCTTTTGCTCTCTGCGTCCATTCACTGTGTGCTCTCTGTATCTGCTTGTCATCTCACCTTCTCTTTAGGAGGCACCAGGAACCAAATTCAATGTGGGAGAGAGGCATACAATCACTTGAGCCACCTCAGCTCCATGGTTCACTGGGTCTCCCATTGTCCCTCCTCTGTTTTTTTTTTTGCATCATCTTGCTGTGCCAGCTCTCTGCACTTGTGGGACAGCTCGCTTTCACCAGGAGGCCCTGGGAATTGAACCCAGGACCCCCCACATGGTAGATGGGAGCCCAATCACTTGAGCCACATCTGCTTCCCCAATAAAGGTTTAATATCCATTATATGTAAAGAGATACTGCTACAACTCAACAATAAAAAGACAAACAATCTGAATAAAAAATGGGCAAAAGACTTGAATAGACATTTGTATAAAGAAGAAATACAAATGGCAAAAAGACACATGAAAAAATGTTCAACATCACTAAAAATTAGGGAAATGCAAGTCAAAGCTACAGCGATATATCATTTCATACCTATTAGAAGGACCACTATTAAAAAGACAGAGAACTACAAGCATCGAAAGGATGTAGAGAGGTAAGAATGCTATTCACTGTTGGTGGGAGTGCAGAATGGAACAGCCACTATGGAGGACTGTTTGACATTTCCTAAAGAAGTTAAATATAGATTTGCCACATGACCCAACAGTACCACTCTTGGGTATATACCCAGAAGAACTGAGAGCAGTGACACAGACCTCTGCACACTGATGTTCATAGCGGCACTATTCACAATTGCCAAAAGTTGGAAACAACCCAGATGTCCATCAATTGATGAATGCATAAATAGACTGTGTTGTACTCACATGATGGAATATTATGCAGCTGTAAGAAGAAATGAAGTTGTGAAGCATATGACAATATCTATGAACACAGAGGACATTATGTTGAGTGAATCAAGCAGACACAAAAGGACAAACACTGTATGATTGTGCTACTATGATAGAAATATGTTGTGCAAACTCATGGAATTAATAACTAGAGTGTGGGTCACCTGAAAACAATGGAAAGCTGAGGGTTAACCTGTACAGAATTTGTAAAAATGTTGTTTGTTAATCTCTGGAAATGACTAGAAAAGGTGAAAGCACAACATAATATTTGTAGCTAGCAGTGCTCTTGTATGAGTATGATAATAACTGAAAGGGAAAGTCTAAGGTCATGTATATTACTAGAAGGAAAGTTAAAAAATAACATGGGACTGTATAGTACAGTGAAACCTCATGTGAAAAATGAGTACAGGTAATATTGCATATACAAGACTGCCCTTCTTTGAAACTGAACAAATGTATGTTAATGTTATAAGATGTTAATATTGGGGAAAAAAACATTATGCTAAGTGAAAGAAACCAGACACAAAGTACTACATATTTTATGATTCCATTCATATAAAATGTAAATATAAAATCAATTTATAAAGATGGAATTAGATTAACAATTATATAGGGCTGGGGAAGGATAGAGGGATTGAGAGGTGACTGCTAAGGGGTATGGAGTTTCTTCTTTTTGAAGCATGGAAGTTGTTCTAAAATTTTTGTGGCATTGAATGTACAACACTGAGATTATACTAAAGGCCAGTTTGGACAGATTGTGTGATATGTGAATATATCTCAATAAAACTTCTTTTTCAGAAAAGGTTCAAGGAAGAAAAAGTGATCACAGGAACCACTTGCCCCAGCATATATACTGTGTGACCCAGAAATAACTGGGCCTAACAGAGCAATGTAAGGTCTTCAAATAAGGTATCGGCTCAGGGATGACACCACTCAGAATTGAGGAATATCCTTCAGGATATAGAATATGCATCCCCTACAGCTGAAATTCTAAGTCAGAAACCAAGGGATAGAAGCAGGTAGCCTCTTGCATCTTGATTCAGCGTGCACACCGCCTTTCTGCAGCTCCCCGCTCAAGGTGTGTGAAAACTTAGGCTCTGCTGAATAAGAGGTCCTTGTTTCCAACCGGAGAATGCTTCCACTGGAGCTTGCTTTCAGTCCCAGAGTTCTCTGACTCTATGATTTAGGATCTGTGTAGGACCACGAGCGGTCATACAGGTGTGACCTGCATGAAAGGGAATTCACATCCCATAGGACAACCCTTTCCAGTGAGGAAAGAGAGTTTATGAGTAATTACGGCCATTTTCTGTCCCGGTTGGGGCGGATTTGGGGGATTAGAAGGACAGTTCTATGACGCCGTCCACATAGCTTCTCCAAAATCCCTGGGGGATCAAACCCTAGTTGACAACAGCTTTGACCAACTAGTAAACCCCCACTTTGAACTTGCTTTCTCTCTTTCCCTTTTCGTTTTTCCCTGTCCTACAACTATTATTCCCTGGGATCACCTCCTCAAATAAACTACTGACATACAAGCCCTTGCCTCTGGCTCTGTTTTCTAAAGACTCAAGTTGAGATCTGCCTTTCTTCTAATTTCCGGCCTTTCTCTTTCTTATAGATTAGTTTTGCCAGCTCTGTGCATTACTTTCTGGAATATGGCTTAACAGATACTTCAAAATGAAGTTTAACAGTGTGTGATTGTAATGATTACATAATGAACTTGGCCCTTTTACCTTCAGTAACTCATCAAACATGTCACATATATTTCTTTATTTTGTATGACCAATTCTGTAAAATTTAATATGAAATGTTCTTCATTCAAGCTGAGCAGCTTAAGTAGTTTTCCTTTCAAGATGTTTTTGAATTACAGATTTTTTTAATTGCTATGAAACATACAGTGGTTGAACTTTGGTCTCTGATCATTCAGCTAAAAATTGAGATTCCAAGGTGAGTTTTTGACATCCATATTAATTCACATGCCACTGAGAGACTCTGTTTAAAGTCTTTGAAGTATAGCAGGTAGGTATTATCTCCAGATTATTAATGTACAAGGGAGCTCACTGTTTGCCAGTCTGTGGGCTTAACCTTATACAAATATTATTTTAATATCTGTTAATCCTTTAAGTAGAATGATTTTTTTCTTTTCAACAGAAAAAATAAATTTACTCTTGTTCCTGTGATAACAGATAACTGTTTTCCTTTAGGAGGATTTTGGAAAACGCTGATATGGAGGTGCCAGGGTACTTGCCTTGTTCATGCGAAAGCTTGAGAAGTACACAATACGCTGGCTTTGTGTAAAGATAGAGGCTTAGGAACTGGAAGGTGTGAAATATTTTTCCTCAGTGTTGTTTGCTCACATCCTGGAGAGGCCCACCAGGCTGATAAAGCCTGAGGTTTTGTACAAGTTTCTGTGTGGGAAGCCTGTAAACTAGGAACAGAAATAGAAGGACATTAAAAAACTGCCTGAGAAAAGACTCAAAGCATTTTCTGGGAGCATGCCAAAAGGAACCCCAGACGAAAAAACTATGGATTACACAAGGTGGATAAAAAAGACCCTTGAGCTAATTCCCATTGTGTATACATTCTCTTCTCCTGTTTTGTAGTCCGTCTGTCCCCATTCCCCAACTATCAATTATTTGAGCCCCAGGCTAGACGATTTCTCATTTAGTCTTTAAGACAACTTAACACAGATTTTTCCTTTCACTTCCATAGCTTGAACTCTCCTTAAATTGCGCTGTCTGCAGTTCTATTATTTTGAAAATAGGAAACTAAAAGAGTAAACTATAATAAGTCTCCCCAAGGGGCCAAATAAATACACAATAACTTCACAATTGCAGTTTCTTGAACTAAAAAGGCTCCATAACTTGAAATGTGGTAGGGGAAATTTGTGTAATCCTTCTTGATTATATGAGAAGTGCGCAATTGAAAAGAAAACTGCAGGGAGGTCAGAACTCTAAAATCAGTAATGGCTGAGTCTGACTATCATTAATGATGAGAAAGTACCAACTAAAATCCCTTAAAAATAGTGATGCTGGCTTTTTACAGTCTATTCTTAAATTAGTCATTATTTTGGAAGCAAAATAGTTACCATGGTGCTCTTTAAGAGGATTCTCAATATGCTTAATGGAAAGTTTGCCCTTGTAGGATGACTTGGGATAATAGTTTTCAAATTGCCAAGAAATCTTGAAAGCTTTTCAGTGTGGACATTGTATCTTAACATTCAAATCTATTTATCCATCACTATTACAAGATTATGATTTCCTGATGTTTTCTTTACCCAAAAAAAAGTCTCAAGAATTTTTCAAAGGTCTAACTTAAATTGGTTTATAAGTAATATTACTGAGAAAGCTATATTATATTATGCATTATTTTATATATATTATTATATATCTCTGCACCTAAAACAACTTACCAATAGGCAGACCGAGTCAATTTAAGCCCAGCAAAAAAGGGGGTAAATGTTGATTCTATGCTTTATTATGTGTTTATATTTAGAGAAACAGAAGACTGATGAAAATTATTTGGAGCAACTAAGTTTTGAGCATATCAACAAGCACCCATAGTAAGGATCTCAGGTACATGTATGACAACTCTGAAGCTTGCCATTGGCCCTAATCTCTTTTTACAGCTCCCTCCTCAATTCCTATAGGTCCACAGCTCCCATTACATCAAGAGGCACATGCTGCCAACACCACCCAAGGCCAACAAGAGGTAGAAAACTCTTCCCCAAGTTCATACAGAGAAGACCACAGGTTTTGTTAGATTGGGTTGTAGTATTTATTGCCAGAGTATTGCATGTTCACAAAGACAAGTTCAAGTACGGCATGTGCATAAAGAAAGATAAAAAGAAATCACCCAAAATCTATTTTCCAGAAGTAATCACTGAGTAACATTCCAATCACATTTAGGAATGCTTTTGTAAATATACACATGTACATTTTTTTCTTCTTTCAAAAATTGTTTCATTCAATATATATTGTTTTTCTCTGTATCACTCAACTTCATATCTTACATGTGTCTGTGTTAAATATACAACTACCTGATTATTTACATTGAAGAAGTTGTACTTCATAATATTTGAGTACAAACACTAGGATCAGGTGGCCTCAGTTTGAACCCCAGTTTTGTTGACTAGCTGTGTGATCTCATAAAAGTAATTAAATTCCTTGACCTTCAGTTTCCACATCTGTAGAATGTATCTGCCTCCTAGGGTCATTGTGGGGATTAAATGAGTCCACCATTTCAAATAATTCTTTGCAATTCTAAGCATTTACTCCCTGTCCTTTGCTCCCACCCAGGCACCACATAATCTATATTCTACTTTCTGACTCTATGAAATTGTTTCTTATAATTATTTGATATCAGTGAGATTATATAAAAGTTTTCTTTTTTGTAGCTGGCTTAATTCACTCAACATGATGTCTTCAAGGTTCATCTATGTTGTCACTTGTGTGAAAACTTCATTCCTTTTTAAAACTGAGTTAATTTTCCATTGTTCATATCTACCACATTTTGTTTACCCATTCATCAGTCATGGACACTTGCATTACTTCCATTTTCGGCAATTGTGAATAATGCCACTAGGAACATTGGTGTGTAGATGTCTGTTCTAGTCCCTGCTTTCAATTCTTCTGGGTATATACCTACAAGTGAGATTGCTGAGTCATATGGTAGTTCTATACTTAACTTTCTGAGGAATCATCAACTATCTTCTAAGTGGCTATATAATTTTACATTCCCACCCAAAATGAATGAATGTTCCTATTTCTGCAGCATGAAATTTTATGTTTTTTGAAGAGTAGGCATTCTACTCTAAGAGTAGGTGTGAAATGGTATCTCATTGTGGTTTTGATTTGCATTTCCCAAATGGCTAATGATGTTGAGCATCTATTCATGTGTTTTTGGCCATTTGTATATCTTCTTTGAAAAAATGTCTGTTAAGTCTTTTGCCCATTTTTTAATTGGGTTGTTTGTCTTTTGTCATGGAATTGGAGGATTTCTTTATATATTCTGGACATTAAAACCTCATCAGAGGGAAGCAGATGTGACTCAACCGATTGGGCTCCTGTCTACCATATAGGAGGCCCTGGGTTTGGTTCATATCACAGGGCCTTCTTGTGAAGGCAAGACGGCCTGCACCTGCAGAGAGCTGACAGCCTGCGCCCATGGAGAGCTGGCACAACAAGATGATGACATGAAAAGGGAGAGAAGCAGACACAGAAGACCGTGCAGTGAATGGACACAGAGAGTAGACAGCAAGCAAGTGGCAAGGGGGGGGGGTAAATAAATAAAATGAAGCTTAAAAAATGTAATCAGGAAATTTATGTAAGCTCCTGGAGAGACAAAGAACTGAAAGGAAAAAAAAAAACCTTATCAGATATGTGATTTCCAAATAATTTCTGTCATTGTGTGGGTTGATATTTTACTTTCATGAAAAAGTTCTTGATGCCCAAGATTTTTAAATTTTGATGCAGTCCTTCTTATATATATTTTTTCTTTTGTTGCTTGTGCTTTGGGTATGAAGTCTAAGAAACTGTTGCCTAACATAAGGACCTGAAGATACCTCCTTACATTTTCTTCAAGGCCTTTTATTGTTCTGGTTATAATAGTTAGGTCTTTGAGCCATTGTGATTTCATTTTTCCTATGATGTGAGGTAGGGGAATGTATTAGTCAGCCAAAGGGGTGCTGATGCAAAATACCAGAAATTGGTTGGTTTTTATAAAAGGTATTTATTTGGCGTAGAAGCTTACAGATACCAGGCCATAAAGCATGAGTTACTTCCCTCATCAAAGTCTTTTACCACGTGTTAGAGCAGGATGGCTGCTACCATCTGGCAGGGTTCAGGATTCCTGGGTTCCTCTCTTCCCAGGATTCATTTCTCTCTAGGCTCAGCTCCTCTGTTTTCTCCACAAGGTCAGCTGTAGACTATGAGGCTCTCTAGGCTTTGCCTTTCTCCACAAGTCCAGCTGTAGATGGCTTGTTTCTTTTCCCAGGGTCTTCTCTCTTTCCTCATGACCAAATTCCTCTGTGTGCTTACTTCCTGGGGCTCCAGCTCAAGACTCCACTATCAAAACTCCAACTCTGTCCTTTGCCAGAGTCCACCAAGGGGCAGGGACTCACCACCCTACTGACATGACCCCAACAAAGCCCTAATCATAATTTAATTGTGCCCAAGTGCAGATCAGTTTACAAACATAATCCAATATCTATTTTTGGAATTCATGAACTATATCAAACTGCTACAAGGCATACGTCCATTCTTTTGCATATGGACATTCAGTATTTCAAGCACCATTTATTGAAGAAACAATTCTTTCCCAATCGAGTGGAATTTGGAACCTCATCAATAATCAGCTAGCCATAAATGTAAGGGTTGATTTCAGAATTCTTAACACATTCCTTTGGTCTATATGTTTATCCTTGTACCAGTACCATGTAATTTTAGTTACTGTGCCTCTGTAGTGATTTTTAAGATCAGGAAGTCTAATTCCTCCAACTTCATTTTTTTCCTTCAAGATCCTTTGGCTATTCAGAGCCTCTTACTCTTCCTTATAAATTTTAAGATTTGCTTTTCCATTTCTGCAAAGATGGCAGTTGGAATTTTGATTGGGATTGCCATGAATCTATAAATCATTTTGGGTATAATTGGCATCTTAATATTTAGTCTTCTACTCCATGACTATGGAATGTCCTTACATTTATTTAGGTATTCTTTTATTTCTTTTAAGATTTATTTTTATTTATTTCTCTCCCTTTCCCCCTCCCAGTTGTCTGTTCTCTGTGTCCATTTGCTGAGTATTCTTCTTTGTCCACTTCTGTTGTTGCCAGTGGCACAGGAATCTGTGTCTCTTTTTGTTGCATCATCTTGCTGCATCAGTTTTCCGTGTGTGCAGCACCAATCCTGGGCAGGCTGAACTTTCTTTCCTGCTGGGTGGCTCTCCTATGGGGTGCACTCCTTGCATGTGGGGCTCCTCTACAGGGGGGATGCCCCTATGTGGCAGGGCACTCCTTGCGGGCATCAGCACTGCACATGGGCCAGCTCCACACGGGTCAAGGAGGCCTGGGGTTTGAACCATGGACCTCCCATGTGGTAGATGGATGCCCTATCCATTGGGCCAAGTCTGCTTCCCTCTTTTATTTCTTTTAGCAATGTTTTGTAGTTTTCTGTGTACTAGTCCTTTATAGCTTTGTTAGATTTATTCTTAGCTATTGCCTTCCTTCAGGTGCTCATCTAAATGGATTTTTCCTTGATTTCTTCTTCCAATTGCTCATTACTACTGTATAGAAAGACTACTTTTTTGGAGATTGTTGCTCTTCTACCTCATCACTTTCTTGAATTTTTAAAATTAATTCCAGCAGCATTGTTGTAGATTTTTCAGGATTTTCTGTATTAGGATCATGTCATCTGCCAATAGGAAAAGATTCACTCATTCATTTCCAATTTGGATGACTTTTATTTCTTTATCTTGCCTAATTGCACTGACTTGAACTTACATTACAATATTCAAGTACAATGGTGACAGTGGACATCATTGTCTTCTTACTGACCTTAAAAGGAAAGCTTTCACTCTTACATCTTTAAGTATGATGTTAGATAAGGTTTTTCATATGTGCACTTTATCATGTTGAGGAAGTTTCTTTCTATTTCTAGATATCTGAGTATTTTTATCAAGAAGGGATGCAAGATTTTGTCAAATGCCTTTTCTGCATCAGTTGAGATGATTGTGTGTGCTTCCCCCCTTCATTCTGTTAATGAGATTTATTAAAATAATTGATTCTCTGATGCTGAACCACTCTAGCATACCTTGGATAAATTACACTTGATCACAGTATATAATTCTTTTTTTATTATAATAAGCTTTATTTTTAAAGAGGTTTTAGATTCCAGAAAGGTTACACTGAAAGTATGAGGGATTGCCATGAATCTCCCCTCCCCTCCCACATCTTCCCATATTAAAAAATATTACAATTGTGTGGTTTATCTGTTACAATTGCAGTTGATGTTTCAAAGTTAAGGTATTTTACCAAATGCATTTTTATTCGATGCTTGGTATTAATCCTCAGTGCCAGGGAGGCTCATCCCTGGGAGTCATGTTCTTCCCAGGAAGAAGGTAGTGAGTTTATATGCTGAGTTTGGCTAGAGAGAGGCCACATTTGAGAAACACAGAGTTTTTCAAGAAGTAACTCTTAGGTATAGTTATTATTAAGCTAAGTCTCAATTGTGCAAAAATAAGGTTCATAGTTACATGAATAAATATTGAGGGCTTGACATGGTGGTCTGTTTTCTTTTATTAGACATTGCATATGTACTCAAGAGATTCTTGCCTCTCTAGTTGAGAAGGTAGCAGGACTCCCCAGGATGGGAGTTTAATATTTTTTCCTTTGACGTGTTATCCACTGAGGTAACATATTCATATCCCATAGATACATGCCCCAGGTACACCATTTTGCACACATGCCCCCACCACCAACACCCTGCACCAGTGACCTACCCCTGCCATAGTTGCCAAAAGAACATTCCCACAATTGAATTTTCAACCACTGACTTCTGCCTCCTCCCCAAAGTTCACCTATTCCTCCATGCCTCCCCCTAGTTCCATTGATAGTCCAAACCACCTCTCCAACATTACTTACCCTCACATGTCAGCACCATCAACACTCTCACATCCCTGATCACCATCACCCCCTTCCACTGCCAAACTGTCACCTTCCACATTATCACTGGTTCTGTCCAGACTGAACATCAGGTCACCATTTTTTACTCCCTTTCTGATTTCCTGGCTTTACCTCTTTGAGTAACCTCTCTTCCCAACTTTATCTCTGTGAGTCTGCTCAATATGCTTAGGTCATATCAGTGAGGGCATGGATTATTTGCCCTTTAGTGACTAGCTTACTTCACTCAAGATTCATCCATCATGTCACACATGTCAAAACTTCATTCCTTCTTACAGCTGAGTAATATTCCATTTTGTGTATATACCACAATTTGCTTATCCATTCATCTGTTAATTGTACACCTGGATTGCTTCCAACTTTTGGCGATAGTGAATGATGCCATATGTATATGTGCATATATCTATTTGTGACCCTGCTTCCAATTATTCTGAATATATGTAACGGGATTGCTGGATTATATGGCAATTCTATGGTCAGCTTCCTGAGGAGCTGCCAAGTCATCCTCCACAATGGCTGCACCATTCTACATTCTCACCAGCAGTGGATGAATGTTCCCATTCTTTCACATCCTCTCCAACACATGTAGTTTTCTTTTTTAAAAAATAGCAGCCAGTCTAATAGTGGGAAAATGATATCTCACTGTAGTTTTGATTTGCATTTCCTTAAGAGCAGGTGATGATGAACATCTTTTCATATGCTTTTTAGCCATTTGTATCTCCTCTTTAGAAAAGTGTCTATTCAAATCTCTTGACCACTTTTTAAATGTATTGTCTTTTTATTTTTCAGTTGTAGAATTTCTGTTTCATTTTGTTTTCTTGTTGGATATTAGAACCTTATCAGACAAGTGGTTCCCAACTGTTTTCTCGCATTGAGTAAGCTGCCTTTTCACTTTATTGACAAACTCCTTTAAAGCAAAAACATTTTAATTTTGAAGAGGTCACCTTTATCTATTTTTTCTTTCATTGCTTGAGCTTTAGGTGTAAAGTTATGAAACTATCTCCTACAACAAGACCTCATATATGATCAGGGCATTTTCTGGACCTTGGAATTGTCCTGCATGACATTGCAATGATGGATACAGGCCATTATACATTTTGTCATAGTCTATAAAATTGTATGCAGCAGAGTGTAAACTATAATTTAAACTATAGCCCAATTGTAAGAAATGTACTACACAAATGAAAGATATTGTTAATGTGTGAAATTGTAGAAGAGGGAGAGATGGGGCATATGGGAATCTCCTATATTTTTAATGTAACATTTATGTAATCTAAAGTTTCTTTTTTAAAAAAAGAAAAAGAAATAAAGAATCCAATTGGTAAGGAAGAAGTAAACAAATTTCATATTTGGCTTTTCTAGTTCAGTAAAAAATGCTGTTGTAATATATATTGAGATGGCATTAAATCTGTAAATCAATTTGGGTAGGATAGACATCTTAGTGATATTTAGTCTTTGGATCCATGAACATAGAATATTCTTCCATTTATTTAGGTCTTCTTTCCTTTAACAATGTTGGGTGGTTTTCTGTGTACAGGTCCTTTCATCCTTAGTTAAGCTTATTCCTAGATATTTGACTCCTTTAGTTGCTATTGTAAACGGAATTTTTTCCTTTATTCCCTCCTCAGATTACTCACTATTAGTGTACATAAATGCTACTGATTTTTGCATGTTAATTTTATATTCTGCCACTTTACTGAACTTGTTTATCTAGAAGCTTTTTGTAGATTTTTCAGGGCCGTTTCTATATAGGATCATGTCATCTGCAAATAGAAATTTTTACTTCTTCCTTACCAATTGGATTCTTCATTTCTTTTTCTTGTCTAACCGCTCTTATTGAACTTCTAATACAATGTTCAATAAGAACAGTGACAGTGGGGATTCTTGTTTGTTCCTGATTTTGGAGGGAAAACCTTTAACATTTTACAATTTTATATGATGTTAGCTGTGGGCTTTTCATTATATACCTTTTATCATATTGAGAAAGTCTCCTTCTATTCCTATCTTTCAAACTGTTTTTATTAAGAAAGGATGCTGTATCTTGTCAAATGCTTTTTCTGCATCAATAGAGATGATCATGTGATTTTTTTTTTCTTTCTGTCTGTTCACGTGTATACAGTCAATTGATTTTCTTATGTTGAACCATTCTTCCATACCTGGGATAAAACCCACTTGATCATGGTGTATAATTCATTTGATGTGTTGTTAAATACAATTAGCAAGTATTTTGTTGAGGATTTAGCATCTAAGTTCATTAGAGAAGTTGGATAGTAGTTTTCTTTTCTTGTGGCATCTTTATGTGGCTTTGGTGTTAGGGTGATGTTGACATCATAGAATGTGTTAGATAATGTTCCCTCCACTTCTATTTTTTTTTGGAAAAGTTTAAGCAGGATTGGTGTTAGTTCTTTCCAGAATAATTGATCCTGTGAAGCCATGTCATCCTGGGCTTTTCTTCATTGGGAGATTTTTGATGACTAATTCAATCTCACTACTTGTGAGTGGTCTTTGAGTTCATCAGTTTCTTTTTGTCAATGTAAGTTACTTGTGTGTTTCTAGAAATTTAACCATTTTATCTAAGTTATCCATCTTGTTCACATACAATTTTTCAAAGTATCCTCTTATAATATTCTATTTCTGTAGAATCGGTGGTGATATCCTCTCTCTCATTTTTTATTTTATTTCTTTTCTTCTTCTCTCTTATTTCCTCACTGGTCTAGCTAATAGTTTGTCAATTTTCTTAATCTTTCTCAAATAACCAGCTTTTGGTTTTGTTAATTTTTTCTAGGGTTTCTGTATCCTAAATTTCATTTAGTTCTGCTCTAATGTTTGTTATTTCCCATCTTCTGCTTGCTTTGGGATTAGTTTGCTGTTAATTTTCTAGTTCTTCCAGGTCTTTGATTTTAGTCTTTCTTTTTTTTAATAAAGGCATTTATGGCTGTAAATTTCCCTCTCAGCTCTGCTTTAGCTGCATCCCATAAGTTTTACTGTGCTGTCTTCTCATTTTCATTCATTTTATGGTAGTTATTGATTCCTTTTGCAATTTCCTCCTTAACTCATGGATTGTTTTAGAGTGTCTTGTTTTACTTCCATATATTTGTGTTTATTTTGATTCTCAACTGCTTATTAATTCCCAACTTCATTCCATTATGGCCAGAGAAATTACTATGTATAATTTCAATCTTTCTAAATTCATTGAGAGTTGTTCTGTGACCTAGCACATGACCTATCCTGGAGAATGATCTATGTGCACTGGAGAACCATCTATATCCTGCTGTATTTGGGTATAATGTTCTGGATATGTTTATTAGGGTGAGTTCTTCTAGTGTATTATTTAACATCTCTGTTTCTTTATTAGCCCTCTTTTGAGATGTTCTGTCTAATATTGATAATGATGTATTTATATTAAACCCCCACTGTGAGTGTAGAGGTATCTATTTGTCTCCTCAGTTTTTTTGTCTTGTTTCATTTTGTTTTGTAGGGGCTGGAGATTGAACCTGGGACCTCAACATGTGGGAGCTGATGCTCAACCACTGAGCATCAGCTCTCCTCTTCCCTTAGTTTGCCATTGCTTGACTCATGTATTTTGGGGCACACTTGTTAGATGCACAGATATTTATGATTGTTCTTTCTTCTTGATAAATTACTCCTTTTATTAATATATAGTGTACTTCATTGTCTCTTAGAGTAGTTTTATAATTAAAGTCTATTTTGTCTGATCTTGGTATAGATACTCCCACCCATTTTTTGTTTGTTTGTTTATTGTTTGCATATAAAATCATTTTCCAACTTTTCACTTGCAACTTCCTTAGATCCCTGGGTCTAAGGTGAGTTTCTTGTAGACAGCATATAGATGGGTTGTATTTCCTTATCCATTCTGCCAATCTGTGTCTTTTGAATGTAGAGTTTATTCCATCAGTATTCAATTTTATTACTGTTAAGGCAGAATATACATTAGCCATTTTTTCTTTAGGTTTGAATATATCATATTTTGCTTTTATTTCTCTTTTTATCCTTTTATTTACTCTTACTAATAATTTTCCTTTCTACACTCTTCTCCAAGCCCGTCTTTCCTGTTTTTCTCCTTTCATTATGCAGAACTCCCTTTAGTATTCCTTGAAGGGCAGGACTCTTATTGACAAAGTCTCTCAATTTCTGTTTATCTGTGAATATTTTGAACTCTTCTTCTTTTATTAATGCCAGCTTTGCAGGATACAGAATACTTGCTGGCAGTTTTTTTCTTTTAGCACTTTAACTATGTCATACCACTGACTTTTCATCTCCATGGTCTCAGATGAGAAATCAGTACTTAATCTTATTGAGTTTTGCTTATATATTATGTATCTCTTTTCTCATGGTGCTTGCAGAACTCTCTGTCTTGAGTGTTTGACAATCTGATAAGTATGTGTCTCTGAGTAGGCCTGTTAAGATTTATACTGTTTGAAGTGTTTTGTGCTTCCTGCACATGTACATCCATATCCCTCATAAAAGTTGGGAGATTTTCAGCCATTATGCCTGCCAAAGCTCCTTCTTCCTCCTTTCTCTTCTCTTCTCCATTTGGGATGGCTGTAATGCACATGTTTATGCATTTAGTGTTATCATTTAATTCCCTGAGTACTTGTTGAATTGTTTTCTATTTTTTAATCTATCTGTTCTGCTATCTGTGTGATTTCAAATGTTCTATCTTCAACAACACTAATCCTTTCCTCTGCCTGTTCAAATCTACTGCTATGTGCTTCCAACATATTTTAAATTTCTTGCATTGTGCTTTTCATAACCCTCAGATCTTTTATCTTTTTATGTATGTTTATAATTTCATCAGTATATTCCCCCGGTGTCTTCTTAATATTCTTCATCTCTTCCTTCAATTCATTAAGTCGATTCATGATATTTGGACATCTTTGATTAGTTGCTCCATGCTCTGCTTGTACTCCTACTTTTTTTTTTTTTTTTTGTTCATTACACTAGGCCAGGTCTTCCTGTTTCTTTGTATGGTGTTTGCTGATGTCTAGGCATCTGTTTATCCTGATGGGCTTATTCAGTTGGTTAGCTTCTCTTTCTACTCTAGGGTGTTATTTCATTTTGTTTTGTGTTAAGGGTCCTCTTTGACAGTTGGTTTCTCTTATTCTATATCCTCATAACTGTCTATGGGTAATGGTTAGGCTAATGTGTCAACTAGACCAGGTAATTGTGCCCAGTTGTTTGGTCAAGCAAGCACTGGGCTAATTGTAATACAAATTTATGGACTTCAGTCACCAGTGAGTTTACTGCATAGAGAGCTGATTACATCCACATTAGTCAGGGAGCTTACTGTCAGCAATAAGTGACACTTTATCCAATCAATTGAATGCCATAAAAGGGAAAGCGATTTCAGCATTCAGAGAGAATTTCACAGCTCATCTTTGGACAGCCAACATCTCCCAGAAACTCATCAAAGGTCTTCATTGGGCTTTTATCAGAGCCCTTGGTTTGCAGCCTGCCTGTGGAACCTAGACTTGTGCATCTGCACAGTCACATAAGAGACTCATAAAATCTCATGCTACTGACAGATATCTCCTATTGATTCTGTTTCCCTAGAAAACACTGACTAATATACCATGTTACTCCAAAAAATATTAAGAGCATAAAAATGAAATGAAAGAAGAAGAGAAAAGGAATAATACTTTTTAAAGGGATGGAAAAGGAATCATAAAAGAGCCAGGAAAAAATAAACAAGTAATAAGAGTGCAAAATCATAAAAAGTGAAAAGCAATGAGAATAAGTTGGTGGAAGAAGAAAAAAAAACAGGAAAAAAATAAAATAAAAGTCTGGAAAGATGTGAAGAGAAGAGAGAAAATTAAGACAAGTCAGAGAAGGCAGAACAAAAGGAAGGCAAAGGAAAACAGAAAGAAAGAAAGAAAGAAAGAAAGAAAGAAAGAAAGAAAGAAAGAAAGAAAGAAAGAAAGAAAGAAAGAAAGAAAGAAAGAAAGAAAGAAAGAAAGAAAGAACAAACAAGCAAAAAAAAGTCAGAAAACCTGGCCTCTTCTCAGGCAACTAGCAACTCTCTCAGGCTGCCACTGTTCACCAACCAATCATTCTGCAACACAGATAAGGTACCCAGATGTAGAGAAAAAAATAAAGATTCTTTTAAAAAAATTTTTTTAATTACAAAAAAGAAAAAAACTTTTTAAAATATCTCAGTCTAAGTTCCCTGTCATGAGTCTGCTTGTCCCACAGCCCCTCTCCCCCAGTGAGCCAGTCAAGTGCCTGACAACCTGTTAGATTCCTCTCCCCACCCCCTTTCCCTTAAGAAGATTGAGTATCTTATGGTTCAGCAGCCCCGTTCCCTCAGGCAGGTTGGACATTCTTTGCAGGCTGCCTCTCCCCATCCCCTTTCCCTTAGGTCAGTTGGGTGTCTGACAGCTCACCGATTACCTCTCCCAGTTCCCCTTTCACCTTGGCTGTTGGGTGCCTATCAGCCCACCCCCTCACTGACCCAGTTGCTCCCTCTCCCTGGGTAGGTGGGTGTGACAGCCCACCTGATCTGCTCTCTCCTCCCCTCTCTCTGGAGCTGCTTTAGCACTGACTGGAGTCCCTCTTTTTCCCCCGCAATGGCTGGGATCTGGCCCAACTGCCCTGTCTCCTCTCCTCCCCCCTCCTTTCTCCCTCTGAGCTGGCTGGGGGCCAGTCCCCACACCTGTTTGCCCTACAGCTCCCCTACCTTGAGAGTCTGCTGGACACTGCAATGTACCCCTGGTTGCCCAGCAGATTTCCTCACTCTCAGAGCTGAATGAACACTGGTCTTCCAGACAAATCACTTCCCCAGCTTTCCTTTCTGAGCTGACTGTATGTTTGCTTGCTTGCCCTATCTCCTACAGCTTTCCTCTCCCCTGGCCAACTGAGACCCCCTCTCTAGCTTCCCTCTCCAATTATCACCAGAGTACCATGTCTTCCCTTCTACCAAGTAAACCTCTCTGCCTTCCTGCAGTCTCTAGAGGAGGAATGCAGCCTGCCATTCCCTACTTTGCCATCACGGATCTCCGTAATTCTTTTATTGTGATATTGGATTTGGTTTATTCGTATTTTGTTGAGGATTTTTGCATCTATGTTCATAAAAGGTATTGAGACGGCGGACTTGGCCCAGTGGTTACGGCGTCTGTCTACCACATGGGAGGTCCATGGTTCAAACTGTGGGCCTCCTTGACCTGTGTGGAGCTGGCCCATGCGCTGTGATGATGCGCGCAAGGAGTGCCGTGCCATGCAGGGGTGCCCCCCGTGTAGAGGAGCCCCATGCACAAGGGGTGCGCCCCGTAAGGAGAGCCACCAAGCGCAAAAAAAAGTGCAGCCTGCCCAGGAATGGTGCTGCACACACAGGAGAGCTGACACAAGAGGACGCAACAAAAAGAAACACAGATCCCCCTGCCACTGACAACAACAGAAGCAGAAAAAGAAGACGCAGCAAATAGACACAGAGAACAGACAACCAGGGTTGGTGGGAAGAAGGGGAGAGAAATAAATAAATAAATCTTAAAAAAAAGATATTGATATTAGTCTGTAATTTGTTTTGTGGTATCTTTATCTGAATTAGGTAGGAATGTAATGTTGGCCTCAAAGAATGAGTGTTTTTCCTCTTCAATTTTTAGGAAGAGTTTAAGTATGATTGGTGGTTAGTTTTCTTGGAATATTTGGTAAAATTCCCATGTGAAGCCATCTGGTCCTGGACTTTTGTTTGTTGGGAGTTTATTATTATTATTACTAATTCAATCTCTTTATTAGTTATTGGTTCACTGAGTTCTTCTATTTCTTCTTGAATCACTGTAGTTAGTTTATGTGTTTCTAGGAATTTGTCCATTTCATCTAGATTATCTAATTTGTTGGTGCACTGTTGTTTGTACTATCCTTTTATAGTCGTATTTCATTTCTGTTGGGTCAGTAATAATGTCCTCATTTCTGATTTAAGTAATTTGTGTGTCTTCTTTCTTTTTTACCTTGTCACACTAGCTAAAGATTTGTTAATTTTATTGATCTTTTCAAAGAACCAACTTTTTTTGTTTTCTGTTGTTATTTTGTGTGTGTGTGTGTGTGTGTTTTTTTAACTCATCCATCCCCATGCTAATCTTTATTATTTCCTTCCTTCTGCTTACTTGGGTTTAGCTTGCTCCTCTTTTTCTAGATCCTCCACTTTTGAGGTTAAGTCCCTGGTTTGTGATTTTTCTTCTTTTTTAATATAAGCCTTTAGAACTATAAATTTCCCACTGAGCTTTACCTTTGCCAATTTTGCTATAAGTTTGATATGTTACATTCTCATTTTCATTTCCTAATTCCCTAATTCCCCTTGTGATTTCTTCTTTGAATTATTGGCTTTTTAAGTGTGCATTGTTTAATTTCCACATATTTGTGAATTTTCCAGTTTTCCCCTTGTTATTGGTTTTCAGTTTCATTCCCTTGTGGCTGGGGAAAGAGATATTGTAAATTTCAATATTTTTAAATTTATTGAGATTTGTTTTGTGTCTGAATATATAGCCTATCCTGGAGAATGATCCATGTGTACACAAGAAGAATATGATTCTGCTGCTGTTCAGTGAAGTTTTCTATATATATCTGTTAGATCTATATGTCTGTTTAGTCTTATATTTTCTTATTTATCTTCTGTCTAGAAGATGTTCTGTCTATTATTTAAAGTGGTATATTAAAATCTTCTACTATTAATGTAGAACCATCTATTTCTCCTTGTAAATCTATCACTATTTTCTTCATATATTTTGGGGTTCTGCTGTTAAGTGCATATATTTATAATCATTATGTCTTCTCATGAATTGACCTGTATTTTCACTACATATGAATTTCTTAGTCCCTCATAACAGTTTTGACTGAAAGTCTATTTTATCTGATATTAATATAAGTACACCAGCTCCCTTTTGCTGACTACTTTCTTGATATATATTTTTTCCATCCTTTCACTTTCAACTTGCTTATGTCATTGAATTAAGGTAGTCTCTTATAAATAGCATATAGTTGTGTCTTGCTTATTTATCTACTCTGTAAATCTTTGCCTTTTGTTTGGTGAGTTTAATCCATTTACACTTAAAGTAACTAGTTATAAAGCAGGACTTTCTTCTGCCATTTTGGTATTTAGTTTTTGCACATCTTATATCTTTTTGACTGTCAAAAAACATGTGTCTGCCTTCATATTTATTTGATTTTTTTGTATTCTACTACACTGTGCCCCTTCTCATTTCTTTCTGGATATACTTTCATATATTTTCTTCATGGTTACCATGGAATTAAAATTTAGCATAATAAGTATATAAAAACATTTTTTATACTAACCAAACTTCAAAAGCATACTCATACACTCATACACTATACTCTCATCTCCTTACCTTTTTTTGTACTTGTTGCAAATTATATCTTTATATATTGTTCCAAAACCATAGATTTATTACTACTTTTTACACATTTGCATTATAGTCCCTATAAGAAGTTACACACCAAAATGTACAATATAATAGTACTGGCATTTATAATTACTCAAGTGGTTACCTTTATTGGAGGTCTATTTCTTAATGCTACTTTGATCCACTATCCAATGTCTCTCTATTGAGTCTGAAAAACACCCTGTAGCACTAATTCTAGGGCAGGTATAGTGGTAATGATCCCCTTCAGCTTTTGTTTATCTGGAATGCCTTAATTTCTCCATCATTTTTGAAAGAAAATCTCACCAGATGTAAAACTCCTGGTTTGTAATTGTTTTCTCTTAGCACTTTAAGTAGTTCAATCTTCTGCCCTCTTGCCTTCATGGTTTCTGATGAGAAATTGGCACTTGTTCTAACTAGGACTCCCTTGTACATAAGAAATTGCTTTTCTCTTGCACCTTTCAGAACTCTTCCCTTGTCTTTTGTTTCAACAGTTTGGTCTTCATGTGTCTGGGCATATCTTTCTCCTGTTTGGTGTTCAATGGGCTTCTTGGATGTGCATATTTACATCTTTTGCTAAGTTTAGGTAGTTTTCTGTCATTATTAGTTTAAATATACCTTCTCCTCATTTCTCTCCTTCTTCTCCCTCTGAGACTCCCATAATTCATATATTGGTATGCTTGAGGATGTCACACAGGTCTCTGGTTTTTTTTTTCTAATTCTTTTTTCTTTCTGGCCCTCATCCTAACTCACTTCAATTATCTTGTTTTCAAACTCACTGATTCTTTCTTCAGCCAGCTCCAATATGCTTTTGAAATACTCCTGGCAAATTTTCATTTCCATTATTGTGGTCTTCAACTCCTGTCATTCTGTTTGGATCCTTTTTAAGATTTCTTTCTCTTTATTGAGATTCTCTTATTGTTGATTCAGTATTTTCCTGATATCCTTTATTTTTTTCCTCTTAATTTTCCTTCATCTTCCTCAATATATGGAGATTTTTATTTGTTTTTTTTAATCTTTGTCCAATATGTCCACAGTCTGATTTTCTGGAATTTTATCCTCTTTCTTTGGATGGGCTATCATTTCCTGTTTCCTAATTTATTTTATGATATTTTGTTGAACACTGTACATTTTAATATATTAAAATATTAACTCTGGGATTGAAATGCTGAGCTATTTCTTGAGTTTGTATCTAGCTCATGTTATGACAGATTTTCTTGATGTACCAAACAAACAGATGCAAAAAACATCTTTTGCCTTCTTTGCAAATTATCTTTATGTTGGCTGGTGGTCTCCTTCAGCATCCAGCCCTGCTATCAGAAAGGTCAGCCCAAGGTGAATGCAAAGTGCAGGATCCTCCCTGTCTTTTCTGGGCCTGTGTCTTGTCCTGGGTTTGTGTTTGCTAGTGCCCATAAGAGTTCCCCTCTTTACAGGAATTTGAACCCCATCTACTTTCTAGGAAACAAACCTTTTCCCTCTCCAGGGTACTCCACTGCAAGATTAAATGCTGGTAAGCTTTTCCTTAGGCCTTGCAAATCATTTGTTTTTTATACCGATTTCACTGTCACAAGCTGCTTTTGCCTGAAGGGCAAATTCTGGGAGGAGGTTAAACAGAAGAGGAGTTTCCCAGGTCAGTCTTTCCCAGGTGGCAGGAAGCCTGCGGCCCACAAATGGAACACCAGCCAGCTCCACCCTGCCCTTGAAAAAGAATAAGGGAAAGGCCAGCAAAGTAGCCAGGAGCTTCTCATATCATTCTTTAAAGCAGTAATTTTCTTGGTTCAACACTTGCCAGTAAATGCAGCCCTTTAATAGTTTTCCATAGTTTTGAGGAAGGGTCATTCCTCTGCTGCTTTTGCCCAGGGCAGATTGGAACAATGACCACCCTCAGAGCCAGGCACTACAGCTACCTTAAGTAGCTAATCAAAAGTAGTGATCAGCTACTGGACCACACATCCCTAGATCCTGAGGAATTCAGTCTTTATATCCCACCCTGGAAACAACAAGCTGTATCAGGGTCCTCACTACTTACTGCCCACAACACGTGAGTGGAGGGGTGACAGTAAATGCTGCCTAGAAAGTGTAATTCACTGGTATTTTCTGTGATACATCAACCTCTTCCTACTGTCTTTCCCCAGATGCTTAAGCATTCTACTAGAATCTGGAGTTTCCAAGTAGTTGATTCTGAAGTTTCAGCCTGTTTAATAGTTGTTTGGATGGAGGCATTGATTCCTGGAACTTCCTATTCCACCACCTTCCAACAATCCTCGAGTGAAATTTGAACCCTTTTTAACTTATGTAATATTAAATCAATTCATTTGTTACTAATTTTTTGAGCACCTACTATGCTCCAGGGATTGTTCTAATGCTCAGCATAGAGAAAGATAAATTATCTTTGCCTTACCAGATTTTATATTTTATCAAGATGGGCAGGCTGTAGACAACAAACAAATAAATTTATCATAGTAATATAATATCAGGTATTTATAAGTGTTTATAAAGCAAAATAAACAATAATGAGGGACTGGAGGATATCACCAGAGTGCAGTGGTGATCAAAGAAATCTCTGAGGAATTAACATTGTAGCAGAAACTTAAATAATATGAACAAGTTAGGCAGGAGTATTGAATGTCACGGCCACTTGATCTGTGTAAAACACTGTAGAAATAGGTGTGTCTATGTTGATTGGTAAATCTGATTAACCAAGACAAAACTGTTCTTGAAAAAATATTGAAGTTCCTCCATATTTAGAAAAGATCAATCTTCTTTTATGATTCATATAGTGCATAAACCAGTAGAGATAAAATATAATGCATTGGGTCAGACTAATTGTATTTTTTTGCTTCCATTTGGTTTTTTCTTTGATATCTAGGAAGGGAAGTCGGTGGTGTAAATAAGTTGTAAGAGTAAGATAGAGAAAATCTTGAAATTAATTCATTCTTCTAATATTTATTAAACACTTACTATGTTCCAAAGCATGATTTGACATTGACCTTAACAAAACATTTGCAATTTCTCCTGGCACTTTTTTCATAGGACCTGAAACAGTATCGTGCACAATGTAGATCCCAATTAGAGTGGAATGAGTGAATGAATGAGGGAGTGAAGGGGAACAATGAGTCATGGACATTGTACTGTTTGCTGAAAGGTATTACCACTTATCTAACTCTTAAGTTTTTATTTAATTTCTCAATAATATATTATATGTGAAATACAGTCTATCCTATATATTACCTAATTTCTACTTTATTTTTAAAGAGGTGTTATCCTAAAATCATAAAATCATTTTATTGACATTGAAAACATACAGGGTAAATAGAATTAAACATGCATAGAATAGGCTAAAGATATAAAGAGGTTTGACTATAAGATGTTGTTCTGTTTAGGAGACATTATAAATTCATTACATATTTGATTCTACATAAGTTAAAAGCAGGGCTCTACTACAAAGCTTAAAAGATTCCCATGACCCCAAGTGCAATGGCAAAGACCAAAAAAGAATGAAGACCCAACAATGAGCCCCTGATACTAATGACTATGCCTGTGAGCCTGTGCATCTGAAGTAAGAACAATGTCTAGAGCTGCAGGGTGCCTAAGAGTTACCTCCTGAGAGCCTCCATGCTGCTCAAATGTGGCCAGTCTCAAAGCCAAACTCAGCATGTAAATTCGTTGCCTTCCCCTCAGCATGGGACATGACTCTCGGGGATGAGCCTCCCTGGTGCTGAGGGATCACTACCAAGTACCAGCTGATGATGTAATTAGAAAATGACCTTGAATAAAAGGTTCAAATCGGACCAGCAGAATATCTCTGTCTACATATAATAATAGGAGTTGAAAATGCTTTTTTACCTAAATCAAGGGGGAAATGGAAAGGACAAATGAGTTTATATGGCTATGAGTCTCTAAAAAAGAGCCAGGAGGTTATTAGAGGGATTGCCCTTATGCACACCTGAGCAGAGTCCCAGAGACAGATAAAGTAGATACAACCCCAGGTATTGGTTCTTCTGAGGGCTACAGAGACCCACAGGTTTTATGGTCATGGCAGATGGAGTTCACTGCCATGTCAGTTGGCCTTTCTTTGGAGTTGGTGTTTCTGTGTGATGGAGCTGTGATCTCCTTTCACAAGCCTTTCCTGTTACTTTACCAGAATTGTAGTTGGTGCTAGGGCTTAATATATACCCAGGGGATCTGAATCTCTGGACTGACCATATGATAGCCAGGCCCTGAGCCTCAACAGACTTCAGTTCCTACACTCTGGTTTATTGGACTTACCCCACTCAGCTAACATGGAGTTGAAGAAGGTCAACCACCACACCATGGAGCCAAGAGTGCCTACAACTGAAAGCTGGAGATTGCATCCAGCATCCATGTGGAATCTAAGCCCCCTCTTGACATAGATGCGGAGTGGACAAAACCAATCCAAGGTCCACAAGGTGGAGGAATAGAATATGGATTAGATTGGACTTACTGATATTCTGTTCATGAACTATTGTGATTAGTAATTGAAGAAAATGTTCCATTGGTGTGGAGAAAGTGGCCATAGTGGCTGCAGGGTGTGGGGAATGGGAGGAAGAGATGAGATGTGGAGGCATTTTTGGGACTTGGGGTTGTCCTGGGTGGTGCTGCAGGGACAATTACCGGACATTGTATGTCCTCCCATGGCCCACTGGATAGAACGTGTGAGAGTGTGGGCTATGACGTGGACCATTGACCATGAGGTGCAGCGATGCTCAAAGATGTATTCACCAAATGCAATGAATGTCTCATGATGATGAAGGAGAATGTTGCTATGGGGGGAGTAGTGGGGTGAGGGGGGTGGGGGGTATATGGGGACCTCATATTTTTTTAATGTAATATTTAAAAAATGAATAAAAACAAAAAAAAAACTAACACACACACACAAAAAAAGATTCCCATGAAAACCAATTTTATGCATATTTGCCTCTCACTTATGAGGTAAAAAAATGTCCTTTGTTGTCATTTTTAAAATATAATGTTGATTAGAGTTAAGTTCAGGGAATAGAATTGAATTAACCAACATATCAATAAATGTTGAGAGAAGCATAGAAATCGACAAACATACCATATCTTCTGTGATTGGGGAGGCAGAAGTCTTCTTTGGTTGTATTTGAACTCCTTCCGGGAATCATGATAATCCAATCTTACTCATATAGCCCTGCTGCATTTCAGTTCTATTCGGATAGTTATTCATTCTGTTTTTGTGACTTCTGACATAAACACTACAATCTTTACTCTCATTCTAAATATAAAGTTCCTGAATTCTACTGTTAGGTCTACCTTATTTTCTGCTACTTCACATCCTTTCCTTGTTCTCCTTCTCTGTGTTCCTCACTCCCCTATGATAATTCATTGCCCCAACTCCTTCAAACAATGACTTTTAGAAGAAATTTTTGGGTGTTTTGGTCCTGCTCTGGAAAACTTCTGTCTCAAACTACACTGCCAACATTTTAAAGTAGATGAAGAGTGATCAAATTCTTCCTCAGGATAGCAACTCAGAACTGGTGCTGAGACCAAGGTTACCTCACATCTCACAATTCCATCTTTATGGGGGAGAGATTAGTTATATTGAGAGAAGTTTCAGGATGAAAGATAATTACCATATCCTATTGCTTAAAAGTATGTATCTGTTATCCTCTTGTCTTGCACTCTACGCTTCCTTTCCTGATACTTCTATATCTGTCTTGACCGATGCCCAGAAAGGAGAACTAAACAATTTCTACTACAAGAATCCTGTGGCCAAAGATAAGGAGCAAGAGCAGCCTGGTCTTTGGAAACCACTCTGCTCCATTCTCAGCAGCATGCAAATTACTGATTAATGAGCTGTACCTTTTATTCATGATAATGATGCCACTGAGCAAGACTGGATCTTCCTTCTAAATTATTTTTTTGGAAGAGGGGAATGATGGTACGGGTCTTCCACAGCCCATTGCTCATTCTATGATTATCAGGAAGGTACAAATGGCTACCTAGGATAAATGAAGTAGTCTATGTCCATGTACTAGCACATCAAGAACCTTTTTAATTTTTAAATGTAATAATGAAACTTGGATTGTGTGTGTATGCATAAATACATATATACGTAAATACCAAGTTGCTTTGGTTTGGGGTTTATAATTTTAAACACAGAAAAAAATACATTGAAAGTTGGGTAATCTTTCTACCTTTCCTTTGAAATACCAGTTTGGGGTTGCAATTATTTATTAGACATGTACTTTAAATACCCAAAATATAGTATCATTAAGCATATCAATATTTGAGGGTAAATCAAATTAATATTACAATTTCTACACAAAATCTCTTACCTATTCTCTTCCTCCTTATCTATAATCTCCACAGTACAGCTAGAGTTAGTGTTTTTGTAAAGGAAATTAGATTATGTAACTCCTCTAGTTAAAACCCATCACTCTTAGAACAAAATATACTTATTTAACACCTTATAAAGCCTTACATAATCTTGTCTTTTCATGCTCCAGATTTGTTTGTTCTAGTCTCTTGAATCACTATAATTTAACCAAGTTGTCTTCTTGGTTCCTCAGAAATCTATACTCACTGCTCCACCCTTGTTTTCTCTGCTGAAATGCTCTTTTCCTGGTCTTTTGCATGTTTTGTGCCTCCTTAAAATGAATCCAGGTCTCAACTTAAATACCTCCTTGGAGAGTTCTTTCCATCACGCCACACAAAATGCCTACATCACTTAGTTTTGCTGTTGTTGTTATTGTTTTATCACCCACTCTGTTTATTTTCCTCATAGTGATTATCACAATCTCAAATTATCCTGTGTAGTAATAAGATCCATAAGGACAGAAACCGATTCTCTTTTGCTCAATATTTGTTGAATAAATTAACAAAAAATTATTTTTAAATTGTAAAGTACATAGGCAACATAGACTAAAATATTAGTTTTAGACATAAAGTTAATGGAGGCTCTGTGAGTTTAACAGACTTCCCCTAGATCACAATTACTCTTAACTCTGCAACATAAAATGTAGACATGATATTTAAATATGTTATTTAGGGGTGATTTTTGTTTTAATATATTCATATTTTAAAAAGTTGTATATTTTCTGAAGAACGTTAAGATTATAAAAGGCTGGTTGAAAACATTTAACCCTGAGGACAATGCTTCTAATGGTCCTACTGACATTATATTGTACAGAGAAGCAAATGGTCCTGCTGATGAAAATACTGTCTGAACTATTATTGACATAATACATTATGCAAAAAGTTTCACAAAACTGCCAAATGAACTTTGGGTGAGAACAAATCATAAGCTTTTTGCTGACATTGTGTTGCATATGGAGAAGTAAATTTAGGTGGAACTCATAGGCTATGTAATAGAGTTTCTATGTTCCCTCAAGCTTGTCTACACATGGGGTAGTAGAAAGATTCCTATCTGGGAAAATCCTTCTGCCCCAAGGGATATCTCAGGCTCCTTCTCCTCTAAAATCCTGTGACTTTATATCTCCACCGACAGGGGATACAACCAAAGAAACTCCCACTCTTCAAGTATAACTTTTGAGAGTAATTAACTTTGTTAAAGGGAGTGTGAATCCATGGACAGACTAACTTGATGCTAGCTCTTTTTTTTTCTCTTGGTTTGCCAACATGCAGATGAGAGTACATTTGAAAACTTATTTTCACCTTTAACAAAAAGACTATTTAGCCAGTGGAAGAGAGTCACCTGACACCCAAACCAGCCATCCTCTCTGATCTTCATCTTGTCTGATAACTGAAGACAAGCTGACAAGTTTTGGGTGGTAGGAAATGTCTGAAGAGGGAGGTCCCTGTCCCCATAGGTAATTAAATTTACAATTATATATACCACCCTGGGTAACAATATCTGCTTTATCATATCACAAAGAATTGATCATAACGAAGGGAAGTACTGGTATTCTTAAATATTTTTATTACAGTTATGCACCTTTTATTTTAATTCATTAAAATATTTAGAGTTTATTTCCAGAAACTGCAAATTGTTACATTACTACTTCATTGGAGCAGTAAGCTTCAGATTTCATTTTGATTCCTTCTCTCTGAATTCATCTTTGGAGTCTCTCAGCCATGATATCTTCTTTCTAGCTTGCCTTTCTTTCTTTTCTCTCTCTCTCTCTCTTTCTTTCTTTCTTTGTATCTTGTCACCACCCCAGAGAGAATTTTCCCTCAGTATGTTGGATCAGGCAAGGTGGTCTTAAAAACTTTCTATTTCATAATCAAGGCTTACATTTTTCAGTTAATCTTGACAGACAGAAATCCCATTCCTATCTTAATACCTAATGTGAAAGTATAATATTACTAATAATTTTGCATTTGAGCATACCAAATTAGTATTGAATCACCCAACCAAAGTATGAAATCCTATTAAAGCTTATTTTCCCTTTTAGACAAAAGGCAGCATTGAAAGCATGTTTTGTCAACATTGAATACTGTGGACAAAGAGTGCTAAATTACAAATTTTAATCCATGACACCAACTTAAATAACATAGTTTTCAGGCTTTATCCAGATATTATGAGGAAATAGTAGAATACTAAAAACAAAGTATGCCAATGAATAACTATAATGGCAGAAGTTTCAGGTGACAGCTGTAGCTAGAAAAGCTTTTCTCCTGCTGTCCATAATATAGTGATTGAAACCCTTTCTTGCAACTTCAGACCTCATTTTAGTAGTCTGTTAATTTCCATTGCATCACCAAAATGCACTCTAAATGGGGTACCCTTTAAAGACCACCCAGAAGTTACAGCTGGTATAAAATGCAGCGAATTGGTCCAATTTGCATTCGTATACTACAGTGAGAGACACATACGTGGATTTCCTCATTTCCACTATGTCACAGTGACAGATAAAAAGAGCTGAGGTCTCTCAGATATAAGGATAGGATGATCTTATAATTCATCATCCACCCTGGAACATTTCTGAGAATTAAAGAGGATTCTATAAACAAATATACCATTGAGTCTGTCTGGGGCAAGAAACTAGGCAAAATGGAGTTACCTATGAAACACCTACAATTCTAGATTCCACAGTGATTTAACATGAATCTACTTGCCTTCACCAGGTCTCTGATATTCCACTAATTCATACACTGATGGAGGCTGCTGTAGTTTACATATGCTGATTAATTCTTATTAGTAATATGACTGAAACCTGCATTAGGCCTTGTCTCCAAAACCATAACTGAAGTAAATATATAATACAAAGATTATTTTAACACACCTATATTTCCTACTATTTTCATGGGTTTTTTTCCAGGGTTTTAGATGACTTTATTTTGGGTCAATAGTCTAAAATTCCAGAACTGTAAAGGCTAAATAGCAAATCATTTACACTGAGATCGCCAAAGGTCTTATCTGCTCACAAGCACTGGTCATTATCATGGTTTTGGCTTCAATAGGAAGGCATAAAACCTAGAAAACCTGACTCCATGTCTGGCCTTCAGGATTTCCCAATTTTCTCTCACTAGGTACATTTTTTACTAGAAGAAAAAAAACTATTAATTATAGATTCTGGTTGAAATTTAAAAGGTTTGGTCTAAAATAAGGGACCCAGGAAGAAACCGTTAGGATCAGGAATCGGCCTTATAGAACTGCCTCAACTCTATCACTCTGCAGATAGAGGTGGCCCATCTTCTCTTTTGAGATTGGAACAGGTAAGGGTTCATTCTCCCACCACTGTAAACAATGCAAACAGGTGTGCAACTAAAATTAGGAGGTTACCATTCCTATAAATGAAAATAAAGCTAAAACTTGTTAATTGGCTAAGGCCTCCACATTCTTTGTCCTAGAATCAGGTTATGGTGGGTTTCTGAAGCTGTCTATGGTTCAGAAACTGCAAGATTGGGATGTAGAGGTGCCCAAGATTCTACATGCAGACCACAAGGGGACAGCATGTTAGCATTGAATGAACCACCCTCCTTAAGTCTTCAAGCCACCAGAACACAGGCTGAAGAATTTGGCCTTCATGATGACAGGCTGTATTGGAAGCTTTCCCTTCCCTAGAACTTTGTAGAAACCTGGTCACACCATATCAATGATGGGAGCAGCTCCAGTCTATTTTTGGCAGCATTTACCCATGTCAGCTCACTGACCAAGTTCCATGGTTTATCAAGGTTCACAGTTCCACAATTTATCAAGGTTCACCATTGGACAGAAACTCTTCTTCCTCTTCAGGTGATAATGTCTCATACCAACCTTCCCAAAGTAACCTGGGTGATATTTGTTAAAGTTGGTTCTGTGGTGATTTATGCCACAGGCATTACCCTGGCCTCCTGGACGCTTCTGGTGTTTGCTGATAGAGCCGTGGCCATGGCCCACATGGCCCCGGAGTTTCCAGGTCTCTCTCAATCTGGGTGGCATGTCACCAGCTGAGACAAAAGGGCCCTATTATTTTTCTATAATATAGAATCCTTGCCTATATTTAAATTCTATAAGGTTAATTAAGAATAAATTGTTAGGAAGCAGATTTGGCTCAAGCTATTGAGCTCCCATATACCATATAGGAGGTCCAGGGTTCAATTATCAGGACCTCCTGGCAAAGGCAAGCTGGTCTGCGCAGCAAGCTGGCCCACATGGAGTGCTGGGCCATGCAGTGTGCTGGCCAGCGCAGGGAGTGCCGGCCCACAGGGAGTGCTGACCTGCACGGAAAGCTGGTGCAGCATGGAAAGCTGGTGCAGCAAAAGGACGCAAGAAAAAGAGACACAGAGGAGAGACAGTAAGAGACATAGCAGTCCAAGGAGCTGAGGTGGCCCAAGAGATTCAGCGCCTCTCTCCCACTCCGAAATGTCCCAGGATCAGTGCCCAGCTCTGCCTAAAGAGAAGACAAGCAGACACAAAAGAAGACACAGTGAATGGGTATGGAAAACAGAAAGTGCAAAAGGGGGAGGGAGGGAGTAAATAGTTTTTTAAAAATAATAATAGTTTCTTTCTCTCTCTTTTCGACTTGTACCCTATAATAAATTACGGCTAGGAAATAAATTAATTAACCAAAGGATTTTTTTTTAATCTCTTTGGTCTTCTCTCTGGGTCCTTTGTTTTCTTTTATTTGTACCTTCAAACACCTTGTGACAGTTCAAAGCTCCTTCTGGACTCCAGAAAATATCATGTTCTTAGGGCTAATCAATTCCTGTGGATGTCAGACCCTTTGATTGGATTAGATTCAGTTAGGGGGACATTTGACTGATATCAAGTCTTCATAGAAATAAAATTTAGCACTTCTCAAAACCTTTGAAAACTCTTGACAAAAGTTAGATCTTAGATATACCCCTCTCTTGAATGACTTTTTTGATGGAAAAAGCAAGTAAGATGCCTGGCACCAAGGTTAACCATAAATGGCACAGTTCTCCCTTCTACTTGCTACTACTTGATGAAGCTATTATTCAATGCAATGTATCCCAAACATTCAACCAAAATTATGAAATGTCAGGAATAATTTTTATTTATTGTTTACCAAAATTGAGTATAGTTATTATCTGCAAGTACAATCACTCTTAGGAAATGCTTTTATCTCCTAATGAAGTCTAATAAGATGATCTGTGATCTATGTTGCCCAGATTGCCATCGAAGTTCATGTAGAAAATTTTGGACAAGAAGTCTAATATCCACCATTTACACATTAAGACAAAATAAAGGAAAGTTGATAGACTTCTTGCTATTAAAGTTATATATCTGGCTTTTTGTCATATTTATGAAATTATATTTATCAAAAGGACTTTAGATATAATAACAACTGCATTTTACTGATGGAGAAAGTAAGACTGAGGAAACTAATTAGCAACATCACAAAAATTATTTAGTACAAAATTAACTAAGGTTTTGGTTTTCTGTTGTTATTTTTGGATGTGCTATTTTTTTATTCAGCACACATAAAATTGCTTAATATTATAATTTTTACAGTAATTACATTTCATAGACAAATAGCAAAATGATAAACATCACAAGACAACAGAAATTTACTTAAGTATTGACCTTAGATTCATGGCCATTTGAAATCCCTTTATCAACATAAAAACTTAGAACTGACTTGTGCCCAATATACATAGATACTTTCTTATGTTGAAAGTATTGTCTTGTAAAATTTAAAACTGTTAGTAACTAAGTTATATTTGAGAAACCTAAAACATCTTGGAAAACACAATCATCAACTATTATTTTGCAAAAATGTTGATGTTAGGCATTTTTGTTGTTGCTTCTGCTGTTGGGCATTGTGAAACAAAATTGATGCTGTCTTCTCTGCCTACACACCCTCATCTGTCTCCCCATGGAGTATTTTATAAAATTATGGGAGTAAGCAGCTTATGTAGAATTTTCTATGCATCTACTCAACTACCAGAATTACTTGGCTTGGCTAAGACCACAAACACAAAATCATGTGATTATTCCCAGGACATCTCTTCAATTGCCTAAAGAAAAACAACTTACACTTTGATCTAATTAATAGAAAAAATTGTACAGATATTTGTACAAATCAATTATGTAATGAAATATGCAGTTAATCTGTTGTATCAGATCCATGTTACTAAGCTCTCCATTATGAATTTGAAAATTTTGCCTTATAATTGTCTGTTTTTGTACACTTCTTAATGAATTGGACATTTTCAACATTAGATCCCTATTCTAAACCAATGCCTAGCAAATTGTAAGGATAAAATAGAGTTGAACATTTATCACAACATACATAATCCTCTTGATATCAGAATATATCTAACAATATTAAGAGAATATAGGGGGTGATAGTGGTACAGGGATGTTGGTGGGATCAGCGGTGCTGGAATGTGAGCATGAGCAGGGTGAGCAGTTGGGTTTGACTGCCATAGACCTGGGAGGAGGACTGGAGGAAGGAACAGGTGAATGCTGAGGAGTTTTAAGTCTGTGGTTAAAACTGCAATAGTGGGAATGTTCTTTTGACAACTAAGGCAGGGGAGGGTTACTAGTGCAAAGTGTTGGCAGTGGGTGGATATGTAGGATAGGGCACATCTGGGGCATGCTTCTATGGCATATGAAAGTGTCCATCTTGTCATAGAGTATTATCTCAGTGGGTGGAGACCCACACAATAAACAAGAAAATATTAAACACCAACCTCCAAAAGAAAAAGGAATATATAGGGTAAACTCTTAGTACTGAATAGAAAGATAAAATGACGAATGGCTGGATACTTACACACACGCACATATACAAATCATTTATCTCTGAAAATATATAAGCCATCTAACATCTTCTATTTGTGAATAGTTGCTGTATAGATGTGGAAGACAAGGGCTGGAAAGGTACTGATCAAGACAAATATTCTAAATTGATTTTTAAAATTTAACTCCCTCATAGCAACTCTGTTGGTTAGATTCTTTCCCAAAAAAGATGTCTACATTTTAAAATTTCCATTCATTAAGAATTCTGGCTAGGGAAACGGACTTTGCCCAGTGGTTAGGGCGTCCGTCTACCACATGGGAGGTCCGCGGTTCAAACCCCGGGCCTCCTTGACCCGTGTGCAGCTGGCCCATGCGCAGTGCTGATGCGCGCAAGGAGTGCCCTGCCACGCAGGGGTGTCCCCCGTGTAGGGGAGCCCCACGCACAAGGAGTGCACCCGTTAGGAGAGCTGCCCAGCTCGAAACAAAGTGCAGCCTGCCCAGGAATGGCGCCGCCCACACTTCCCGTGCCACTGACAACAACAGAAGCGGACAAAGAAACAAGACCCAGCAAACAGACCCAGAGAACAGACAACCGGGGGAGGGGGCGGGAATTAAATAAAAATAAATAAATCTTTAAAAAAAAAAAAGAATTCTGGCTAGGTAAAACAATGTCATGTTACAGAAAACTCTAAGCATGCCTAAACCTGCAGTATTTTAGGTCTATTTACTGAAACAATTTTTATAAAAAGTTAAAACAAGGATAATTCATTTGCTAGTGTCTATAAAGACAGCTGAACTTAAAATACAACTTAACCATAAATATTTCTGAAGCTATAAAGTTAAAAACTTTTCTATGAAGAAAAAGTTAATAATTAACCAGCAAATTTATTGTATAAGAATATATCTAAGAAAAAATATCACTATGCAACTAACTACATGCAGCAACTAGACTACTTCTCGCTAGAATCCTTTATTAATTGGGGAAATAGCATAATTTTTGCTCATGTCGAATATGATTAGAAAATTTATCAATCATATTGTAGAAAGATAAAGGGAAAACCTTGGTTAATACTTGGAATCAAAGTTCAAATATATCCTCCACCGTCACGTGGTCCTGCTCTGAACCATACGCTTTCCCTTCCTTATAGTAATAGCTCAGCTTGACCTCAAATTGCCTTGAAGTCAATGACAGTTCTGCACACTAAAGAAGAAAAATTGGGCCTTTGATCATAGGTATTCACTCTCACAACAGGCAGAGACTAAAAGAGAAGAAGGGTCACACAGCTGTCAGAAGGAAAAGATTTTTAAAATTCCAAAAAATAAAATGAAGGAAGTGAAACAAAACAGCCTGATTCTGATTATTAGGCCCATAGCCATAATCCTAAAATCATTGCTTAAAAAAATTATTGAACCAAAAGCACTTCAGCTGCATTTTATTGTTAATTCATGTTGAACCACCCTGGAGAAAATCCTCAAAATGATCCCTCTTCCTGCTTATACAGGAAATACCTGGGTTGAAGAAAAATCAACTTCATCAATAAACATATGTGTGCATGTGCCAACATAAAGGAGGCAAACTATTAGATACTCTCAAATCTGTACAAAAACAACAATGTTAGCAGCATACGGAGTCTCCCTGTAGTCTGGGCTTCCCACATTGGTGCTTTTTTACTGCAAAACTATGATTTGTGTTGCCAAAAATGTCAGCTCCTAATTTAGATGAAGCTGAAATGAATTATACATAGGTTATTAGAAGTAGTGTGGTCTACAGTGAATGAAGGAGCTCAACAAAATTCAACCACTGACAGGCTGGATGCTTTGAATAAGTCAATCATCATCCATCTGCCTCAATTTAAGCATTCAAAAAGTGAGGATGTGCAGAGAACTAATTATTAATGCATGCCTGTAAATTATTTGAACTTCTCTTAGTAAAAACATGGAAGAAAAAGTATTTTTGTTTGTCTATTAAGGCCATTATTTGGTTTTCTTTGGGGTCAAAATATGGTCCTTCTTTTACATTTTCCTTGCTCCCTAAGTCACTGTTGCCCAGATGTTTCTGCCTGATTTTCTAAATGATTATTTATAATGATTTGATGGTCATCTCCTATGGGTTATTTCCTTATCTAAAGACTAACAAGAAGTCTGCATTACTATAGTATTCACGCCAAGAAGTCAGAATGTTCCAGTCAAGGAAGGCACTGTCTCCTCTATTTTAGGAAGACAAATGGGAAAGAATCCAGCTAGTTCGCTGATCTCAATTAGGAACTATATGGCTACTGCTGAAATTGAATTCTGATAAGTTTCTCAATATGTGAAACATTGTACTCCCATAGAGAAATTGAGGCCTGGGCTAAGACTGGGACTGGCAATAGAGAAAAAAAAGACAAAGAAAAATGTAAAACCCTGAGAGAGACAGCAGTAGATAGATCAACTAAGAAATCAAAGAATCCAAATAGCCAAGTATTATACAAATTCCTTAAGTTTTAAGTGGAGGAACCACTGACCAGAATGGCAGTTATCAGATAAAATCCAAAATCCTGAAGCAGTAAACTCAAAGGCAGCTAAGGTCAGCTTGCAAAAGCAATGGTAGTGAGAAGGGCCATGGATTCCTTCATGTGCAAGTACAGTCTTCAGGTAACAGAGAAGCAGAGCTATAGAATAAATGTTTTTTTCCTGGGTGTGGGGCTGGGGGTGGGGGAAATGCATCCTAACCCTGGGAAAGCAACTCAAAACCCATATTCATCTTTATATTGTTTAGGATTATTGCAACCAAAAATCCCATCTGGCATGTACTATCAAACAAAAGAAATGTGTGTTTGCATGATACAAACTTCATATGAAAAACTGTAGCTTACACTGGTCTGATTAAGAGGCCACTATACATGGAAGGTCAGCCTGCACCTGCATTCTCAACTCTTCTTTCTCAGGGAGTTTTGAGGGAATGTTATAGGAGGAACAGAAACCTGTAGAGAAACCATCAGTTACATTACCAAAGAGATCCCAGTAGCAGAGACCTTAAAAACTGAACCATAAGCAGGGAAATTTAGTCTGAGCCACAGAAGAAAAACAAGACAAAATTTTCATAAACTACAGCCCGCTTCTCTTGGCCCTTTTGCAAAAGGCAAGCATTATATTATATTAAATCTTAAGTAGTTTATTTCAGATTGATCATTTAAATTTTGAGTTTACCCCACCATCCTTTTGTAAACATCAAACCAAATCTGTCATTTAAATTTCTTCTTCCCTTACCCTTATACCAGCAGGAAGGCAGAATTGGAAAAAAAAAAAAAACAATCAGGCCAACTATAGGTAACATAATTTATTCTTGCCCATGATTCACTATTAAATGTCAGGATTGTGAAGGGGGAGTGGAATGTGGGCAGAATGAATCTAAAATAACAGTGAACAATGTAAACCTGTTGAGGATCTGGTCAATAATGAGCAGTGGCTGACCATTAAGGCTGCCACCCATAATTGAAAATATTGAATTTGTACAGTTTTGAGCACTCTCATCCATAGCAAAAACCCATGGAATGCCAGCTGTCATTGTTTTGGCACAGACAGCACTGTTTCTTCTCCTGCCAGGCCCACACATCTCCTTTGCCGCCCCCTGATATTTTTAGAAGCTCAACCCACCAAACTGCCCTCCCAGCTGTTTCCAAGTCACAGTTCTTTTGAGACTTCCTACCTAACCTGTTTATACTTCAGTGAAAATAAACTAAAATATACTGGACACCAAAGAAGTATCATTCTTTCCAATGGAAAACACCACACAACTCCAGGGGGCAACATTCACATAGAATTTGAGATGAATGGTGCCTCCAGAAACTGTGAAAGTGCAGCAGCTCTATTCTATGTGTTGGGCCATAGAAGTCCATAGAAATACAGAGAGTTTAACAATCAGATGAAAGTGGTTCTCTCTTTTCAAACATCTTCCTAGATTTCTTCTTAAAAAAGGGTATAAGGGGAGCAGATGTAGCTCAAGTGGTTGAGTGCCTGCTTCCCATGTATAAGGTCCTGCATTCAATCCCTGGTGATTTCTTTTAAAAAAAGATATGTAACTCACTCTTTTATTTTCAAGTTGTGCTAAGACTTTCTGTAGAATATTTCCATATTCTTTCATGATATATGATTTAAAGAACTGAAGAGGGAGAAAATCTTAAATATCTAATTTTCTTACTATGAGAATCTTTCAAGAAAAATGAAAGGTATTTATTTTGTTTTTCAACTTGTGTATTCACCAGAGCTCACGAGAATCTTCTTTATTTTTAATGTGCAAATGTATGAATTGCATTTTATGAAAAGAACATCTCAATTCTCTGAATAAGTTTTATTATGTTATTACATTGAATGGCAATTTTAATTCATTAAGTTAAATCACTGCAGAGTCTAAATGGTTCTAGTAACATCTACTAATCTTAAAAGGACAAGAAAATGATTAAATTTTTATTGCTTTTAGTCTGCCTTTTCCCAATCAAATTGAATAAGAGTTGATTGTTTACAGGTGGTGGTATAAATCTAAAAATGTCTATCTTAAAGATCCTCTTTTATATTTAAGAAAGCAAATGGACCAACGAATTACATGGCTCCTTTTTCTAATTCTCAAGCAGTAGTCATGTTACTACTTGCAGAAGAAAGTAGTCATACATACCTGAAAAATCTCATTGGTACTCCCCTATCTGAAGGAAGTAGTATGGTGGAAACAAAAGCATGTCCGCAAGAGGAAGGATGTGGAATGGCCTTCTAAATTCAAAATATCTTCTCCCACAATAGAGAGATCATAACCAGAAGCCAGAACTCCCTAAATCACCAATTTGTCTTTCTTTGACTTCAGGGGAGGCAAAAGAGACCCATATAATGATTTCCCAAAAAAAAATTGTATCCCACCATAAATCTTTAGCAGAATTGAGTGAGAAAAACTGGCTGACCTGTTTACAAACATAATCTCTCTTTTTGAATTCATAAATAATTTCAAACTGCCTCATCAGCCTAGTGAAAGAAAATTAGAAAACTATATGAAGACCATCTACTTTGTGTAAATTAAGTAGCACTAGAATCACCTGGAAGAACTCCTAAATTTTGACCTCACTGACACAGGAAGGAAGGCAGACAGACAACTGGGGAGAGAGAGTGGTAGGTGAGGTGAGGGCTGTCAGAAATGAAGGTGTGGCAGAACCAAACTGGGCTAATGTCCCGAACCGGTGGGGGCAGATTCCAGGGGCCTATGGGAAGAAGTGGGGGGCAGGAGACGAGAAAGAATGGAGGCAAGCCAGGATTCTGATCAAGCCTCGTTTATTGGGGTTAGAACATGGGAATTTATACTGAGGGAAGGGAACGTGTCCATAGGTGATAGGCACAGTGGGTGGCTCCCTACAGGCTAATAATCTGGAACTCAAGGGTATGTCCAAAAGGACAGAGGTAGTCATCTGAGGCCAAGTCTCTCCATTGGACAGTTCTTCAGATATAGCTAACAGCCTAGTACACTCCACTGATCCAGTTCCTTCTACTGGGTTTTCCTTGCCCCAAAACTCAAACCTGTTGGAACTGGATCCATCTGAGAAAACTTAAGTCTACCTCTCTTCTTCATGTTCCCACCTGACCCACAGGAAGTCTCTTAAATGTTTAACACTCACCAAATTATGGAGTACAGCTTTATCAACTACTGACTTCCCAAGACTCCCTTGCCAACAGAAGAAGCACCTGTCAGACTCCTTCAGAGTTCTCCAGACAAGAGGTAAGTAACCATAGGTCTTTCATTTGGCAAGCAGCTCCAGTTTTCCTGAATGGTTCTTTTGTGTCCCCCTTACTTTGTTTGAGAAAAAAGGAATGAACCATGCTTCCCCATCTTTGCTTTTCTCTCTATTGAGCAACAGAAGAATTAATGCTTTAGCACTCTCTCCTCCTAAAAATTCCTGTCAAACAATCTACTTGATAATCTCTAGTCCCTTCTAATATAGACTAGAGTCAAGTGGTGATCATAGAATTGATATGGTCACATATTAAGCCCATACTACAGAGATGTGTTTAAATAATCTCTTTGGATCATAAAGTACTTACCATCCATTGTCCTCAATTTTTGGCATTTAGCCAGTATTCGGAAGTATCAGGAAACGTTCTATTTACTTCATGTTAAAAAATACATTGGTAATAACATTTGTTTGTGAGCACATACTTTGGGGTGGTCTAGCTCACGTTTGCTAAATATGAAGTGCCCTGCTTTTCTTTAAAGATTGAGAAAAGCAAATCATCCACCTAAGCTGTATTTTCACAGTTGGGTCACGGATTTGAGACTTTTGGCTTACTGGCTCACTTAAGAATGAGACTAGAAGTTTCCTATATTTATTAGCTAAAACCAGTTGTTGTTGTTGCTGTCACTGATTTTAATGTGATATAAATGGAATCATTGCTCATAATTCCAGATTTTCTTTTAAAATACCAAAAGAGATAAGGTAAATTTAGGTCTATTAAATGTGTCCTATTGATACCATGCTTTCCTTTGGAAACCAAACGAAAGGATCAGTTCTTACATCTGGAAAAGAGTGTGGAGGCTCATATCCACAGACATGTAGATAAGTTTGGAGACAAAAAATAAGAAGCACATGGATGTAGGTAAAATTTGGACTTTAAGCTGTGCAACTCTGTCAGCCAGTCTGATGAGCACACTTGTTCACACAGGATTGTTATATGAACAAACATAAATACATTGTGTTCAAACCATTATATATTTTTGAAGTTTGTTTACTACAGCAATTACTATTATCCTAAATGATACTGTATCCAAATAAAGTCTCATCCCAGGTTTTATTGAGTGGTTAAGAAATGAGCTTAATGGCCATACTTTTAGAGTTCATATCTGAGCTCTTCACCTGTTTGCAGTGTGACCTTGAGAAAATTATTGAATGTTTGTGGCACAGTTTCCTCATCTATAAAATTAAGATTAAAAATGTCTCAATTTCATAAATTGTTATGAAGATTAAATGAGAAAAAATGTTTTAATAAAATAATTCTAAAGGAAAAAATGATTTCCCAAACTAATTATAAAGGGAAAAAAGATTAGATGAGACAATACATATAAAAACTCATAGAATAGTTCCTGGCAAGCTATTGAGTTATTAGTATTAATATCAATTATCATTATCATAATTATTATTCTAAAGTTCGTTCCCAGTGTAATTTTAACAATTCTATGAAATTTCCACTACTGCAGTTCAAAAGAACATCAAAAAGTCATTTACAGGAAAAACCTCACTTAACTTCATTATGGCAATCTCAGAGCAAACAGTTATGTAAGTCAAAGTTACACAGTCTCAAATTATTCACTTCAACTTATCATAGTTAACCTAACAATCTGACTTTCATAATTATCTAAAACTTTTTTTTTTTTTTTAAGATTTATTTATTTATTTAATTTGCCCCCCTCCCCTGGTTGTCTGTTCTTGGTGTCTATTTGCTGCGTCTTGTTTCTTTGTCCGCTTCTGTTGTCGTCAGCGGCATGGGAAGTGTGGGCGGCGCCATTCCTGGGCAGGCTGCTCTTTCTTTTCACGCTGGGCAGCTTTCCTCATGGGTGCACTCCTTGCGCGTGGGGCTCCCCCATGTGGGGGACACCCTTGCGTGGCAGGGCGCTCCTTGCATGCATCAGCACTGTGCATGGCCAGTTCCACACGGGTCAAGGAGGCCCGGGGTTTGAACCGCGGACCTCCCATATGGTAGACAGACGCCCTAACCACTGGGCCAAAGTCCGTTTCCCTATCTAAAACTTAACTCCTTAATGCTTTTACTAGCCATCTTCTATAAATTTTGTCCTATATATTTGGATTCTTCAAATCTATGCCTGTTTTCAGGACAAAATTACTCTTTTCATGTCAACTCCAACCTTGGCCAGGGAAATGGCTCTGCACTTAGAGAAGCTCTCTACTTAGGCCTCTTTCTTTTCTGACTTGGGGGGAAAAATCAAAATTGAGCTTTTCTACTTATTCTTTCCATTCCTTCCCCTCTCCTAAGTCCATCTGCTTCATACCTTTACTACCTATCCATTCTGTTTAATGTTCTTCCCTCCAAGTTCATGGGTTTAGAATCCTACCTTCTTATATGGAATGCTTCTATTCCAGAGTGGAGATACTCTGAACACAGGTATATTTCAAGAAGAAAGTTTCTATCATGGAGGTAAATTGTAACATAACATATTACATTATTTTTCATGAGCTAGCACTTCCCCTTTGTTTGAAGAGTCAAATTTGTTGGCAGTGAAATAATGAAGAATATATTTATCTTATTACTCAGAACATTTGAAGTAGGAAGAATGTGATGAGAACTCTGGATCAGTAGTTTTAACATTACAAATTTTAAATAAACAAAAAATTTCCCAATTGTGAGGAGGGAATGTGTTTAGTAAGAAGAATAAGAACACAGAAAATTGTTTTGCATGACTAACTGTGCAAAGAGACTAAATGAACCTTCCAAAAGGACTCAGAACATGGCTTATTCTCACAAATGGTATGCCTTCTGCTTCCTTCCTAGCTCCCTTTTATGTCATGCTACTGTTTTCATTTTGAGCCCAGATTCATCAGCCATCTCCACTTATTAGCCATTTTTAGCCAATCATTTAAGCTCTGTAAGCCTCAACCTTTAACTGTAAAAAGTGAATAGTATCTACTTCCATAGGTCAGACTGGCAAATCTGAATTCCATAAGGTAGGTAGCAAGCTGGAAACTCCAATAAAAATGAAGTTGAATTCCCCAGGAAAAGCTGACTGGCTAGAATACAGACAAAAATTTTTCTTTCTGATTTCTGAAATCCTCAGTTCTTGCTTCTGAGGCCTCCAACTGTTTGGATGAGGATATATCCCAAATTGCTGAGGGCAATCTACTTATTTGACTGTAGATGCAATCAACTGATTATAGATACAAATCCATCTACAAACTACCTTCACAGTAATAGGCCAATCCTTGTTTGAGCAAACAACTGGACACCATAACCTAGTCAGGTTGACACATGAGATTAATCATCACACACAGTATGTTGGGTCTCTCTCCCTTTCCTTGATCTCCATCTCTCTGTAGATCATTGAAATTATGAGTCAGCGCTGAGTATGATCAGGAACCACAGATTATATCTGATTGCAAATAAGATATTTAAACTATTTTTACCTTCATGTGTAAGCATTATAAAGGAGAGGTGCCTACCATATGAGTAAATGGACTGCTAATAAATGTCTGCTTTGATAAGTCCTTTGCTTCTGTTAGGAAATAAAATCCTTCATTAATGGGTGTTCCCTCTTTCTAGGCCATGTAGGGAATATAGAATCCAGCTTGGGAGTTTCTCTATTCTTTTATATCAATGCAAATTTCTGCATTTATCTTTCAAACGCAAAGCAGAATGCATTAAGGGAAAACCAGGCAGGGAGAAAATAAACTTTACTGTGAGATGTTTTCTCTTTATTGACAATTGAATGGAGATTGAAATGAAACAGGAAGGTAGTCAAATTATATGACTGTGATTAATGCTTTAAGCAATTTCTAACTAAGTCAAAGCATGTATTCTACTATTTGTTAACAGCCCCTAGGGCTCTTTGTCCAGTTAGTTTTGAAAGACTCCAACCAGAATTCTTAAAAATAAACAAAAAGCCACTGCCTAAGCTAGAAACAGCATATATTGGGCTTTTAGCTTTTATATTACTACATGGTAAAGGAATTAATTATTTGTTTCTTTGTATATTTATATCAATTTCTATCTCTAATCAAGCTCACATCTTGTAAATATATTGCATAAATTCTCCATATATCTAGCTCCATGCATAAAATATGGTCATACAGACATATTACTGAAAGGAGTCTCAAAACTCTTTAGTGTATGATCCTGTATCGCGTGGGCCAAAAATCCTAAATCAATTAATGTCTAACCTGCTCATCAACCTAATGCACTTCTTTGGCCACCATTCTAATATCTAATAATCCAAATAGTAATAATAAACAAAAACAAATAGGTCGTTTTTTATCCTCAAGATATCTCCACTTTTCAATTAATATCAATAAACGCTTATTGTATTCCTACTATGTGCAAGCCAAGAGTATTAGGCACCATATTCATTAGTTCATTCAAGTCAAGCCTGGTGCTAGCAAGGCCAAGACTGTGAAATCAAGCTCCTAAATGGTCCAGTTAATGTAGATCTATTATCAGGTCACAGAGTGCTTTCCTACTGGAACTAGAAAATTAAACATCCATTACTTAGAGAAAAGGAAAACCAAGCAAGAGATCATGACTTCATTATACAGACCCAAGATACAAGCAGGGTGCATCAGTGCCCCATAAGGGGCAAGCACTGAGTCACTAACCCATTATAATTCTATCAAGTTCTTTCACCTCACACACCTGATAGAGAATTTCAGATCATTAATTAGGAGCCTGTAATTCTGAGCTGCTTAAACCTTCAGTCAGATTAAATGTGTTTCCAATTTACTACCACATTCCAATAGTAGCCTATGTGGCAGGACCTAGAAGCTTTCTTTCTAACACTCAAAAGGCAATCGTGGACACAGATGTGGCTCAAGCATCTGGGTGGCCGCCTACCACATGGGAGGTAATGGGTTTGGTTCCTGGTGCCTCCTAAAGAAAATGAGCAAGACAGTAAGCTGGTGCAGTGAGATGATGCAACAAAATAACTCAAGGAGATGATGCAATGAGGACACACAATGAGAGACACAACAAGCAGGGAGCAGAGTTAGCCCAAGCTATTGGGTGCCTCCCTCCCACATGGGAGGTCCCGGATTCAGTTCTGGGTGCCTCCTAAAAAGAGGACAAGCAGACACAGAGAACAGACTGTGAGCACAAGCAATGGGGTAGTGGGGAGGGGAGAAATAAATAAATCTTTTTTTTAAAAAAGGCAATCGCTATTTACTGTTGTGTACTTAAGCTGAAACCTTATAAACAAAGGTCTTATTACATTTTTCTTGCAGCCTCCCCTAACAAATACAATATTTATATACTTTTTAAAAAATAAAATCCCTTCCTGTTGCTATAAATAATTTTTATATTGGAGGAATCTCAGTCGCCCAAGAATAACAAAAAGGAAGGAAAGACAGATTCATGAATAAATCTGGTTGCCTAAGTTTAAAAAAATACGATTCTTTCCCTGAAGTAAGATACTTAATGCTATATTTTTATCACTGATATCTTTATATTATTTTTTTGTGTTTGTTTGAATGTCATATTTTTTATTCAGCCAATGTAGTTTGAATTGTTAAGTTAGATTACTGTTTGATTTATTTCTGAATTGAAGTATAGAAAAGGATGTAAAGAGAGAATCTTTGGTAATTTCAAATTCTAATATCCTCTGTTAGTGATTACTGTAGTTTCGTAAGTGTTTTTAAGTGCACAAATTTTAGAAGCAATTGGACTCCAGGGAATGTAGAGTAAAATTGACTTTAATGAATCAAACTACTCCAAGTTTTTCTACAATTTTTCTTCAGTTAAAAAGAACTTAAAACTTCTGAGCTTTAATTTTTTAAGGAACTTGTCCCTTTAATTTTCTGATGCAGATGCAAATTTTCAGCTATGAATGCAAAACTTCTAAAAGAAGCTGAGTTGCTAAACTAGACTTATTTTCTCTTGCCATGTTTTAACAGAAGTACATAAATAAAGATCATATTATTTTTTATTTCAATTGGAATATTAGAAATAGAATTGAACATTCTGCTGTTTCTGCCAAGTCCTAAGCATATATTTGTATTTGTTAAAATGAAAATAAATACTTGTGGTTAGCATGTGTCTACAGATGAACAAATGATGGACAAACCCTAAAGTTTCACTTCATTATGATGCCACAGCTGTCTTACATTGATCTTTAATCACTTCCCACTCAGCCAAGAGCTTCATTGATTTTACCTTCTACCCATACCTCATTTTTTAACCAACTGTTACTAGTATTTCCCAGTTTGATATGATATCTCAGATCCCTATAGAAACCTGCCCTATAGAACTTCCCTATAGAAGCCCTCTTTGGAATTTCTGCAAATTCCCAAGGGTTGTATGTTCTCCTGCTCACCTCTAGCTGATCTACTTGTCCTGCTGATTTCATTCAATGTGTGGACTCCCTTGTCATTCCATTTCCATTAAAATTTGTAAACACACGCACAAAATACTCAAACAAGGCATTGATGAACTTAGTAAAATATACTGAAATTTGGGGTTGTGGAAACAGAGGACAGAATCATAGTTCCAGAAAACAAATCACTTTAAAGTAAACCTTCTGCATTCCTGTTCTCAAGATACCCTTCAGCTACACCATCATTGGAGAATTTTCAGTGCTTTTTCATCCCCCATCATTCTCCAAACTCATACCACAATCTTCCATACTTATTCCCTCTCAGGAGCGAAAAAAAAGAGGAAAAACATACTTTCTCCTACAGAGTAGTTTAGCTATCCCATTATTTTGCCTTGGAGCAATATGATTACTCTTGTCCTATGGGTTTCATCATTTACACCGAGTAGCCTCTCAAGGTCTTTTACGGAAAAAAATTTAAATGTTTCCTCCATAATAAGAATTCTAATATCAGCTGTTGATGAGAAATATTAGACATAGAGAGGTTTAACGCATGTTAAGCATCACAGAGCTAGTGCATAGTAAAGCAAGAATAGTAACCCACACATTTGGACACCACAATCTGTTTTCTTAAACCCCAAAATTATAATGTTCCCTATCCATAAATACCATCCCTTTGTTTCCTTTATACCCTACCTCTCAGATAAATACTCACTAATTCCATCTTCCTCATTTTCATCATTATAGAAAGGAAGCCTATCTTCACACAAATAAGGATGCATATACCAGCTTAGGTTGAAAAAAGAAAGAAAAATAAATGTATTTTTCTGATAGAATAAAAGGGAACAAGCAAAAGAAAATACAGAGGTACTTCTATATATAGTAGAGAGGATATAAGAATTTGGTTTGACTCCAGGCTCAAATGCATGCAATGAGATCATGCTTTGAAATGCTGCCTAACTCCAAATGCATAGCAATGATGGGTGAAATAATAAAACAGAAACCCAACAAGAAGCCAGATTCATATAGAAAATAAACACATCTATGCATCTGAAATAAAACTGAATATCCAAAGAGTAAATGGAGACTGAAGTTTAAGTTTGCTTCCATTCATGAAATGTTGGAAGCAACTTGACTCCTATGGAAGAGGGGGAGATGAAAGTGCTTTAAGCAAGATTGGTGCAATAATCTGACTACTTGAAATCAGAGACTCATCTGAGTTCCCTCACATGAGAAAAAAAATTACAGCCCTGCTGATGAGGACTGTAACTTTATTTGTAGCTATGACCCTAAGGAAGTAGAGACGAAAACACAACCTTAGTACCAAAAGTCACATGAAGCTGCTTGCTGGCTCTGTGACTCAGTCTTCCATACCCTCATATATCTGTGAAGTGATTATAGATCCAAGTTTTTTTACTGAGGCCCAGAGAACTAAAGGAAGGCAGCCATAAAACAGCTCAACACAGACCCAGGAGCGTAAAGGGAGGGAGAAAACATTCTAAAAAGAATACAGAAACCTAATGATAAGATAAGCTGAATGTTTTTAAAAATTATAAGAATAAGATTATTCCTGAGGTGGAATTTATTTTATAAAACATGAAAATGAGTGTGAAATAGTATATGGAGACTTTCAAAGACCTAAATGAATGATCAGTGTCTATTACAAATAATAAAATATCACAAAACCATAATAGGCATCAAAGAAAAAAATCAGAGATAAGATATTAAAGAAGAACTAGTCAGGGTTCCCCTGTGGTCTGGATAAGTAAAGCACCAACCAGACCTGATTCTTCTGCAGATAAGAACTATAAACTCTAGAAAATATACCAAAAAAAAAGCTACAACCTGAAGACACTGAAGAGTGAGCCAAAGCAAAAGTTGAATTTCCTATTTTTTACAGCTTTTTAACCTGAAGTCAGGTAGAAGTTAGTGCTCTACAGGTGCTAAAACTCCTTTAGAAAAGCTACAGTATTTCTGTTTGACGACCCAGAGGACAGATTTCAGAGCAATCACAAATACTGCAAAGTAGAATGAGGTTTATATTGGAAAAAGGAGGAAGACAGAAGGAGAGCCCAAAATTCTGTGTATAAACTCTGCCCAAATCTCTGGCTGATCCCTGAAGAGTGTTTGCTTTGGATAGACTTCACTTAAAAATAAAAGAACTGAACTAAGATTTGAGATACTTCCCAAGACACAGAGTTTGCAATTTGAGTACATTTGGATCATTTATCTGATTAAATACAAAAATCTATATTCTTTGGAGGAATGAAACAGAGTTTTTACAAAATAGCATTTCACATTATTTAGGAAAAAGTCCAAAATTACTCACCCAGGAAAATATGACCCATTTTCAAGAGAAAAATTCAATAAACAGAGACCAATCCAATATGATCTATATGCTGAAAGTAGCAGACAAAGATTTTAAAGAAGCTACTATAACTATGTTCCAGGACATAAGGGAAAATATACTCATAATAAATAAGTTTCAGCAGAGAAAAAGAATATATAGAGAGAGAGGGAAAGAAAGAGAGAGAGATAAACTCTAGAATTGAAAAATACAATATATGAATTTTCTAAATGTTTGGGTGGGTTTAATAACAGAATACAATTAACAGCAGAAAATCAGTGAACTTGAGGCTAGTTCAATAGAAATGATCCAATCTGATGAACAGAAAGAAAATAACCATTGAAAAATTGAACAGAGCTTCATGGATCTGTTGACCAATATGAAAAAGTTGAATATATATGTAAGTGGAGTTTCAGCAGCAATGGAGAGAATGGAGGATAAACAATATTTGAAGAAAATATGGCTGAAAATTTCCCAAATTCAATAAAAGTATAAACTTATGTATTTAGGAATCTCAAGGAAACTATGAAGAAAATTATGCTTAGGCACATTGTAGTCAAACTGCTAAAAACCAAAGATTATGAGTTTAAATCTTTGAAGAAGCTAGAGGACAAAGATACAGTATATACAAGGTATCTTAAATTACCAGAGCTGCTATGACAAACACCACACAATGGGTTGGCTTAAACAATAAGCATTTATTGTCTCATGGTTTGGGAAGCTAGAAGTTCAAAATCAACTCCTTAGCAAGATCATACTTTCTCCCCAAAGTCTGATGATGGCTTGCCAAATTCTGGGGCTGACAGCATTCTACCAATGTCTTGCCATAACCCTTGAGATTCCTTATGTTGCCTTTCTGCCTCCACCACATGGCAATGTCCTAGGTGTCCTCCTGTGGCTTTCTCTGACTTCTGGCTTATCATTATAAGGCTTTCAATAATACAGATTAAGGCCCACCCTGATTTAGTTGGCCATGTCTAAATAGGATCATAAAAGGTCCTGTGCACAACTGAGTCAACACCTTAACAGATAAATCATATTCAAAGGATCCCATTTACAAATGGGTTTACACCCACAGGAATGCACAGGATTAATGCTAAGAGAGTGTCATTTTTGGGATACATGATTCAGTCTTCCACAAAAGGCAAAAACAATTTGAATCACCATTAATTTACCAAGAATTCTGCAGACAAGAAGACATCTTTAAAGTGCTGAAAGAAAAAAATCTATCAACTCAGTATCATATTTGCAATGAAAATATTCTTCAAGCATGAAGGGAAAATAAGGACTTTTTTCAATAAAAGAAAGCTATATATATAAAAGAACTTATATTCTTCAGGAAGAAAGGGCAATAATACCAGATGGAAACTTGAATCTTTGGGTAAGAAAGAAGAAAAAAAGAAATGATAAATATCTAAGTAAACATACTAGCATTGTTTCCTATTAGTTTCTTTAAAATACATAAGATAATTTAAAGCAAAATTTGAAACATTATTTTATATGGTTTAAAAGTGTGATGGAATACATATGACAAGCTGTAGCAATTTGAAGTTTTTTTGTGAATCCCAGAAAAGATCATGTTCTTGGAACTAATCCATTAGTGGGTGTAAGATCCTTTGATTGCATTAGATTCAGTTAAAGGGCTCTGATTAGATTGTTTTAGGGCATTTGTTTGGACTACATCAGTGAGGCACGACCCAGGTTAGGTCTCCACTCTCTTGTTGGGGTCTTATATAAACTTAGAACTGAAAACAGAAACAGCCACAGAGAAAGACAGCTACCATTTTGACGCTGCTATGTGAGAGAGAGGATCACCTTCAGTTGCAGAAAGACAAAGAAGCCCTGAGAGGCTGACAGAGGTCCCAGAAGACTGAGGCTATATGTGTTCTAAATCAGCAGAGGACAAAGGCATGGAAAGAGGCCCCTGAGAGGCTAGGTGTACAAAGCCGTTCAAAGCTAAAGAGATGAGCACTGCCACGTGCTTGATCACCCACAGCAAACTCTGAGAGAAAGTGGCTTGGAGGAGAAGGCAGAGACTCAGACACAGTGCCACCCTTTTGCCTTGCCATGTCACAGGAGCCCAGGATCCAACCACCAGCCAACCTCTGCTGAGAAAGCATCTCTGAGTATGCTTTGATTTGGACATTTTCACCACCTCAGAATTGCTGATTTTTTTCCAATTCCAAACTACTCTCTGATATTAAAAAAAACTAATAAAACTACAATTTTAAAAATTGAAAATAGGGATGGGTGTATTATCCCTATAATAAATTATTTTCCTAAATTTCTTTTAAAAAATTAAAAAAAAAGGAAAGGGAACAGAGATACTATCAAAGTATTAATCATGCAAAAAGCTTGAGTAACAATATTAATATCAGATAAAGTCAAAAGTCATTAATCAAGAAGAAGGATAACTTGATATAATAATAAAAGGAACACTCTAAAGAAGATATGATATATTTTCATGAACTTGTATGTACGTAACAACATAGGTGTGAATATATAAAGCAAAAACTGGCAGAATAATATGAAGAAATAACAAATTCACAGTAAAGCTACTTTAACTGCCTTTGTTGGTAAGTTATACATCAAGAAGAATTTGGGGAAGCAGATGTGGCTTAAGCAATTGGGTTCCCATCTACCATATAGGAGGTCCAGGGTTTAATACCCAGGGCCTCCTGGTGAAAGGCAAGCTGGCCTGTGTGGTGAGCTGGCCCACGTGGAGTGCTGGCCCACACAGAGTGCTGCCCTATGCAGGAATACTGGCCCATGCAGAGAGCTAGCACAGCAAGATGATGCAACAAAGAGAGACACAGGGGAGAGACAATGAAAGACACAGCGGTCCAGCGAGCCAAGGTGGCGCAAGAGAATGATTGCTTCTCTTCCACTCCTGAAGATCCCAGGATTGGTTCCCAGAGCCAACTAATGAGAATATAAGCAGACATAGAAGAATGCACAGTGAATGGTTACAGAAAGCAGACAACGGGGGTGGCGAGGGGAATAAATAAATAAATCTTTTGAAAGAAAGAATTTGTTTGCACTGCCACCTGGGAACTGATTTATATGAGACCTCAAATAATTTAATTAAACTTTTAATTTGTTTCCTCTTTGTGTAATAGTGATATTCACTTTTGCCTTACTAAATGCAATGTTTTCATGTCCCAATAGATAAAGCTTAATAGACAAATACTACTAAATATATACTACTTACATACATATATAAATTCATGTATACATGTATATTTATACCTATGGATATTAACAATGCAAGATGAGAGGAAAAGAAGAACAAGCAAACAAAAATAAATAATCCAGTGTGGAGCTGGGAGATGGGAAGAGAGACCCCCACTCCAGCTAGCACTGGTCAAGCCCATGTTCTATGTGGACTTTGTGCCTGTCACTCATTGTTATTTTGAAATGTAGTTATCAGCAAAGAAAAGAAATGCGAACCATAGAAACTGTCTTCCATATCACACAATCTTTTCCTTTCTTTGCTCTTGCCAGGTTTCCTTACTATACCTCTTTCTCTTTTCTTTACTTACCTCTGAGTTATTTCTGGTCCCCACAACCATCCTCTTTATTTTCTGTCCATCTGTTCCTTCTACTCCTTTCCAAACATACTTTTGATGCAGAATTGTCTTATTTGTGTGGGGGCTAATCTCCCCTCTGAAATATGAGCTTCCCCAGGAAAGAAAGCATGTCTTATTCATATCCACAAAGCTCACATAGTGTAATCTCTGGAACATAGTAGAACTTCAAACTAATTTGGAGTGTGGTATGATATTGTGCCAGTACACCTAGGTTCAAACTAGCTACTTGTCTACATTATAGAACATCTTGGCACCTCAGGTTCCTCTAATGTAAAATAGGAAAAATAATGAATGTTTGTTATAAAAATTAAATAACGTTAGAAATATGCCTACATCATGCCTAGCTCACATAAAGTTCTCAATAATTAGTTTTTCCACCTCCATTCCCAATAAACATGTGTAACTTGATAACTCAAGCACAGGTAATAACAATACGATAGAGGACTATAGTTATAGGAAAAGAGAAGACCAAATTTAGCAGAGAAATTAAAAGTAAAACAACAAATTTTGTTGCCAAAATTTGTAGTTAGAGTGAAAAAGCACGGATAATTAAATGTAACCTAGAAGATTTGAGGACCCAGGGGGTCCTCTGATAGTTTCATCTTGATGAGGAAAGTAAACACAAGACCATGTTATCTGCTTTTTAAGAAATTCCCTCCAAAATTCTGACAGTGGGAATGGTAAACTATAATTTAACTGCTATGAGCATGTTGATTAGTCAAACTCCAATTCTCTGTTAGGAGCTTCATTAGCAATTCCAATAATTAATTGCCCAAATTAGTTGTAAGCGTTGGGCTCATTGATAAACAATTTAAAGAGAACAGATAACATATGGCAACAACAAAAAAACAACTGAATTTCCAAGGTGAGTAGAGCTATTTGATAGGAAATGTCTCAATATTTAGTTGATACCATTCTCTTACTAACTACTTAAGGTCCCAGGCTTTCCTATGAATTCTTATGATGATGTTTGCTGAAGGGTATGTTTAGGAATAATTACAAATGGCAAAGTGAAGAGAAGAGTCAAACATTTATTCAGTGCCCGGACACTGCACAGACCAATAAGTGAAATTTCTTAGCCCACTAAACTTACGTTATTAGAAAAGAGTTAAGATTAATTATGATAATACCTTTCTACTGAGAGTATAGACTGCCCAAAAAGGGCAATGAAATCATTTGTAGAACATGAATAGCATTAAACATGTCTCTATTCTATCAACACAAATCCACGTACACAGATTTAGAGATAGAGCACAGCATCTTGGCCATGGAATCCTTGATGAATAGGTATTTCTGGGCCGTGAATTTTTTGGAAAGTTGACTATAATTTTACAAGCCAAACTCTTTTATTTTAATTATCTTAGGTAGAATGCATTCCAAAATTTATTACTTACCTTTCTGACTCTTGAAACAAAGAATATGAATGACTCAAGTTTATCATAATAAATAATTATTAAAGGCTTAAATGTTTGTAAATGCTTTAACCTAATATTTTCATAACCAGGAATTTATCTTCACAGTGTGATCATAAAGGTGCACAAAGATTTCACTACAAGGATATCCATACAAGATCAGTTTCATAAATCATGATTTCTTTACATATGTATTCAAATGTCATTAATATAGTATAGAGGGTGGCGGACTTGGTCCAGTAGTTAGGGCGTCCGTCTACCACATGGGAGGCCCGCAGTTCAAACCCCGGGCCTCCTTGACCTGTGTGCAGCTGGCCCATGCGCAGTACTGATGCACTCAAGGAGTGTCGTGCCATGCAGAGTGTCCCCTGCATAGGGGAGCCCCATGCACAAGGAGTGTGCCCTATAAGGAGAGCTGCCCAGCGTGAAAGAAAGTGCAGCCTGCCCAGGAATGGTGCCGCACACAAGGACAGCTGACACAACAAGATGATGCAACAAAAAGAGACACAGATTCCTGTGCCGCTGACAACAACAGAAGTGGACAAAGAAGATGCAGCAAATAGACACAGAGAACAGACAACTGGGGCGGGGGAGAAATAAATAAATAAATAAATAAATCTTTTTAAAAAATAAAATAAAATAGTATAGAAAAATATAGATGAAATATGCAAAATTTACAATATTTTTACAAAATGAAAAATGACAACAAATACGTCATACTTTTAAAATGAGAAAAATACAAATGTCACTGTAAAAATATATAAAATTTAAAAAATATATTAATTTTTATATTGTGAAAGGATACAGTGGTGCCCTCAAGACCTATAGATAAGCAAAGAGCTGTTTGCTCTAACACAAAAATATAATCAGGAACTCTCGTGCTCCTTTTCGGGTCTTTTGCCTGCCCTTTGAAAACATTTTGAAATGTTTCTGTCTTTCTTCATTGCTGCCTGCTCAGCTTTCTCAATATTGATAGTCCTTAGTAGCCCTCCTGTACTTTTGTTTGCAGAGTCTTGGGTTCCTGGGATTGAGTAGGATGTCAGTGATCATCAAATCTAATCATCTTCTACATGCTCAAGTTACCTAATTGACAACACTTCCAAGGGTCCATCCAGCTAAATTTTTAACCATCCACTTATGATAACTCACTTGGTCCCCTAGTTGCCTATTTAAGTTTTGTTTCATGAATTTCTCTTTTATAGTTGTGGAGCAAGTTGCTGTATGTACGTCATGGGAACATAGGCACAACAGAGATTTGCAACAAATGACCACTTTATTATTAATCAGCACAAAGGGTCCAGAAGAGCAGGGCAATCCCATCGTGGCCTAGGGAGGCCAACTGCTTAGGTCAGGGCTGGTGAATGGCAGCTCTGCACACCCTACTTCGCGCTGAAGATTAAGGACCCTGTTCTGCCTGAGTGTTGGGTATTTATATACCTCAAGTGGAGGGGACCCTGCCACTGACTAAAAAAGCATGTTTCAAACTACCTTTATTGAGAGTTCCTATCCTGGCAAGCAGCTGGGGCCGCTTGCCCCGAAATTTTGGGTTCATGGTATGGTCAGGCCATTCAATTAGACCTAATATTTGTCTCCCTCAAGGCTGCAAAATGGAAACATATTGAAACATCTGCATACAAACAAACAAGAAAAGGAAAGGAGGGGAGCAGGCAAGGGCTGGGAGATGGCAGCTGAGTATGTCCTTGACTTCCCTAGCAACAGTAGACCAAAATCAGTCCCTTTACAACGTTCACCTTTTGGGTTTAGTTCAGATCTTAACCTCTTTCCAATTACGTTCTTCAAATCTTTGAAAGTAGTTTTCATGGTCCCTGTTTTAGTTTCCTAGGCTGCTTAAAGCAGATACTATGAAATGATTCAGCTTGAACAATGGAAATGTATTAGCTTGTTGTTTTGAGACTGAGAAAATGTCCAAATCAAGGCATAATCAAGGCAATCCTTTCTTCCTAAGGACTGGCTGCCAACGATCCTTGGTCCCTCTGCCTCAGGGCCAGACACATAGTGGCATCTCCTGATCTCTCCCTTCTCTTCTGGGTTCCATTGCTTTCAGCTCCTTTCTTCCATGGGTTTTTCTCTCCCTCTCTGTATTCATCCTATTTCTAAAGGATTCCAGAAGAGGATTAAGACCCATCCTGAATGAGGTGTTTCACACCTTAACTGAAGTAGCTTCATCAACAATGTCTTCACAATAGGTTTATACCCAGAGAAATTGGTTAGCTTTAAGAACTTGACTTTCTGGGAACATACAGTTCCAAACCTCCATAGTTCCCAAAGTCTTCTCTTCAATGAATGAAACATTACTGAGCCTCTATTTAGTGTTGGGCACTGCTCTTACGCCGAGAACATAGCTATGAGTGAGACCAGAAGAGCCCTGGTCTTCATCAAATTCACATTTTAGGGGACAAATAATAAGCAAGTAAAGTAAACAAGATAATTACAGATCACAGCAACTATAGGAAGTACCTAAACAGGCATTTGATCCACAAAGACTCAGCTATTTTAGATAAAGTGCATCGGAGAAAGCCTTCCCTCTGAGCGGAGTCCTGAAAGCCGAAGCTCCACCAGCAGAAAAGCACTCCTGGCAGAAGGAACAGCGCGTGAATTCACCTTCAGATAAGAAAATGCTCAAATTATCAAGAAACATCAAGGAGGCCACCTTGGCTGAGGAGGGTAAGAAAAGGGAGGAGCAAGGGGCGGAGAAGAGGCGGGAGAGGTAGGCAGCATCACATCATGTAGAGACTCGGCGAGAGGTTTGCATTTCTTTCCAAAGGGAATGGCAAATGACAGACATGAAATTGATAAAATTTGAGCTACATTTATTTTTTTTTTTAAAGATTTATTTATTTATTTAATTCCCCCCCCCCCCCTCCCCTGGTTGTCTGTTCTTGGTGTCTATTTGCTGCATCTTGTTTCTTTGTCTGCTTCTGTTGTCGTCAGCGGCACTGGAAGTGTGGGCGGTGCCATTCCTGGGCAGGCTGCACTCTCTTTTCACGCTGGGCGGCTCTCCTCACTGGCGCACTCCCTGCGCGTGGGGCTCCCCCACGCGGGGGACACCCCTGCGTGGCAGGGCACTCCTTGCGCGCATCAGCACTGCGCATGGCCAGCTCCACACGGGTCAAGGAGGCCCGGGGTTTGAACCGCGGACCTCCCATATGGTAGACGGACGCCCCAACCACTGGGCCAAAGTCCGTTTCCCTTGAGCTACATTTAAAAAGAGTGCTCTGTCTGCCTAAACATTGCAAGTTCCTGTGATGATTTGGGTTGCTACTCTCAGTCCCACCTCTCTAATCTAGCTCTAGCTTTTCTACATTCTTCACAGGAAGGAGTCCAGAACCGAAGGCAGAGCTTTGGGTGTGATCTGATAACTTAGAGTGAGGCGAAATCATCATCTCTCTCAGCCAGGATACTCTTATACTAAAGCAGCTGAAGAGTACGTTTTCCTAATGTTGGAAAACAGATAAAGAAGCTTGCTAAAAACGAAAGTAAATAAACGCTTTTTGAGGGCTTAAAGCAACGTTTCTCAACCATGCCTACACATTAGAGTCACCTGGGATGCTTTAAAAAGTCCCTGGTGTCCCACAGGCAAGCCACAGGGCCTCATGAAATCAACACCCCCTCAGCGGGCCCTGTCTGGGAATGTATGAAAATCTATTTCCCCAGTATAACATAGTCATATTCCTTTATAATTCCCCTAATCATGATTCTTCTACTTCTTTTATTTGAACCTATAATTTTCAATTTAGCTCTTAAGTATATTTCTCAGAGACTTAAAGCCTTCCGGTTGCTCCTGTGCTGGTTGAGCCCTGACACCCAGCAGATAAGCAGCCAACTCTTACTCTCCACTTCTTCAGGTTTCCCTATAGAACTTACAAAATTATAATGATGGACCAGCCCCACCCCAAAAGCAAGGACTATCTTCAACTGCAAGCAAAAACAATTCCATTCTGCTAGGCCATGATATCTACGTTCCTTCTCAGCTTACAACAGTCTGAGGGGACATGGTTGCAAATCCTTCAAGATTGAAGAATGAACAAAAATGTGTGTGGGGGGGGGGGGGGTTAGTGTGACCAAAGCAGATTTATTGCTATTGTAATTATCTCGTGTTAACTGTGCATCTTGTAACACTGATATAAAAATGAAGTTTTAAATTAAAAAAAAAAATCCCTGGTGCACAGTTTATATCTCAGATCAATTAAATCAGAATCTCTGGGGGAAGTTTGTAAGGCTGCCTGGGTGATTTCATTATGTACCCAAAGCTGAAAACTGGAACAGAACAGTAGTTAGCCCTGTGCTTCCTAAACTTTAAAGTGCAGAGGATTCTGCACAACAAGATGGGAGGATCCTGTTAAAAGCATATTGTGATTCAGTAAGTCTGAGGTAGGGCCCAACACTCTGAATTTCTAAATAGCTTCTAGGTGATACCTATGCTGCTGGCTCAGGGACTACACTTTGAGTAGCAAGGAGCTAACCTGAAGGTTCTCATAGCATGCTCTATAATCACCTAGAGCGGGGTTCTTACCAAGGGGTCCGTGGGCTTGAACTGAAATTCCAAAAAACATTATTCTTGTGGGGACATGTTGGTGTGGGTGTGATGTATTTATTAAATAATACACAGTCTAGTGTGGACTTAATAAGGGGTTCGTGGTTTTCACCTGATGGAAAGGAGTCCCTGGAACAAAAAAAGTTAAGAACCCCTGACCTAGAGAACTTGTTAAAACACAGATTGCTGGACCCCACCTTCAGCTTCTGATTCAGTAGACCAAGGATGCCACCCCACCATTTGTACTTCTAACAAGAACTCCACTGCGGCTGATGGGGCTGGTTCTGGACCACACTCTGAAACCCACTTGGTTATCCAGTGAGAAAGAAATATGAACTGAGGCTTAGAGGTTGGAGCATAGCCTTTATGATTTCGATTTTCATTACTCAGATAATTTTTCATCTCTCTTGGTTCTCCCTGAATTGTCTGAGCACATTGTTATTGTATATTCACAACAGGAAGATGCTACCTAAAAGGCATTTTATTTTGGGAAAGAGAAATGTGACAATGACTGGCCAGCAAAGGTGCTTTGGGTGGAGAGAGGGAAATGAATCTGAAACACTGAAGCTAGCCCTGATATTGTAATACTAGAGATGCTTATGCTAAATTTTGAATTATCTGTTTCTCATAGAAGTTAGTTACAGCATGCAACTAGTTTCCAAACTTAGTAAAATCTTTAATGTTCTGAATTCTTTTGTTTCCATTGTATTTCTGCCTATTAACTTTCTGATTTGATTTGTTCCCATGCATCTGTGTGTCTTTCTTGTCAACATGCTACATAATACAAACTAATAAAAAGATGTGCTACTAAGGTATGAAGAATTAAGTACTATATACAGAAAATAAAGTGAATTGTTATTCCAGCACTAAGCATTTGTCGGTAAGAATTTTTCTGAATAATATTTTTCCCTCAGGCTCATCTTCATACCAAAAAGGTGACAAGTATTTTACACTTCCTCTGTTATCTACTTTTCTGATGTGACTTCACTCATTTCCTTTTTCTGTGCATCATTCTAGGAACAATAATTTAAATAGTTTTATTAATAAATGTGTTTAACTTAATGAGCTGGGAAGTTTCTATCTTCTTTATGTAAAAATGTATTTATTCAATAAATAATATGATTGTCTATAAAATTATTTATTAAAAAATACCAAGCTTAGCACTCTTCTATGAATCAGTTAATAATTCATAGATATGATATAATCAAAAGCCTTTTTTAAAAAAAACTTAAAACAATCGTGGCACCATTTACCTCAAAATAGCATGGATTCTTATAGCTCTAAATTATAGTATGAAGATGCAAACTGCACACTTGTCAAACCAGAGATGGAAGGCTGGATGATTGGAAAGTTCCAACTGTTCTGTCAATTATCTGTTATTCTCAGAACAAAGGGCAGTAATAAGAGGTACCTTGCAACAACATAACAGAGTTCTTTCTCCTATTCAATCTAAAATATCAAATTACTTTATTTCTTACTTATTTCTCCTGATTATAAACATACTCTGATGGATAATAAAAGGTCACTTCAAGCTGAATTTTATTGAGTTATTTTTAGGAAAATAGAAGAGAACGATTGACTTGAGGACTTATTCATAATAAATCTACCCTGGCAGAAACCCAAACAGAAGCTAGACGTTTCACATTGGAAAATGGGATTTGATTGACATCTTGCTTGACATCAGTCTTCACAGTATAAGGAAATCAGTGAGTTAACATAGAATGCTTTGCAAAGAACTATAAAAATAGCAAAGACTATATCCAAGACTAAGATTCCATGTGATAAATATTAGAGAGGAACACTTCGGCAGTGAATTCAAGTCTACAAGGACTTCATGATTTCTTTATTGACTCACTGACTGGGACTACTCGATACTGATCAGCCATGAACCCTGGCTGGAACTGTGCTCCTGAAGGCACCACTATGTGGGTATTGCAGGTGCATTCAGCCTTATGCTTGTGTGTGTTTTTAAATGAGTAATCCTTGAGGGGACAATTAGAATTTTGGCAGCTGGTAAGGGAAAATGACCAGAGGCAACTGTAGCTCAAATAGCTCTACCAATGAATTATTATTCAAGACAATACTAAGTGCATGCAATTTCTTCCGTGACTGGATTCTGTAGTCTTCCATTACTCTAGAAGAGCTGACAAATTCCTCAATGTCAGTGCAAGGATTTTATCTTTTACCCAGAAGCTTTAACTTGTCAGTTACATGGATTTCTTAGACTTATTCTACAGCATTTTCCTTCCAATCTAGAACATTTATTTTTCTATAAGACTAAGTTGTTCGGATAGGAAACATACCTAAATCCAAACTCTGGTCTGCTTACATACTAAACAAAATGCTCATCAAATTCTCCCTGGTATAAGCACTGTCCTTAATATCTGCACTCACACTCCCCAACTTAATAATGGTGCTCCAGCTTAAGGATAAATTCTATTGTTTTTAAATGTGTTAAAAGGTGCCAGAAATGATACTCCATTAGCTCAATTTTATATCATTTTGATTTAAAATATATATTTTTTTGCATTTTATAATAAAGAATGCTGTTTGTTTAATCATCAGAGCCCTTATTCTATAGATGGTAGGCAGACATCAGTTCCAATGAGACCCAAAGAGGGAAAACAAGCTATAATAGTCAGCATCGAAAACTCCAAGAACTTCAAAAGACGCTACTTAGAGTTCCACAGAGTCCTTAGCAAGACAGTATCATTCAACATTTTCATGAAAAGCTTGGAATGGAAATGAGAAAACTCTTCAAATTTTTAAATGATTTGGAGAATTACAACGTCTGGGAAGATTAGGATTGGGGTGAAAATAGAATGAGTCTGAGAAGTTGGAGAAGGAGGTTTAAAACAATAAAAATTTTAAAAAGGAAAATTGTGAAGTGGCTCACATAGAAAATGAGAAGTACTGCAAAAACACTTAAATAGAACAGAACACCCTAGAGCATGAGATAAATGAAAGATGTCAATAACGTGTCACCAAGTGCTATAGTACATTTTATTATTCATGAAATATAGTATTCAACACAATTGAGTGAATCCCATTTGCATTGTTATGGTTTAGTCTTAACTGAAATATAAAGTTCACTCTGGAGGTGTTATGTAATAAAACATACAGACGAATTACATCATTCAATAAAGTGAATTAATAAAAGGTTAAGAAACACCCTCAAGGCAAAATTTACAGGAATTTGTTAGTCCAGAGGGGGGTAAAAAGAAGACAAAGTGGATACAATATAAGTGTTGAAGAATATATAAATGGAAAATAGTACTAGGTGTAATGACTAAGAGACTTTGAGTTAGACAAACATGAATTTGAATCCTACCTCTTTACCTTCCTACTTTCCACAGAAGACAAGAGTAGGATTTGGCAAGTTTAGACCTAAACTGTCAATATTTCCTCATCTGTAGAATGCAGAAAACAATGGTACCTACCTTGCAGGTGATTGTGAGAAGTGAGCGAGATAATAAATTAGCATAGACCTTGCACTGGTTTCTGCTCGTCTTTTCTTTTGTTGACTGAGAGAAGTTTGCTAAAGTGATACTCTGCCGCCAAAAATAGGTAATACTAGAATAGATCCCAACTATTAATGCATTACTTTAAAATCAAGCCATTAGTAGCCAGAATAGCAGCTACATACAGCAGGGGAAACTTGTTAGTTTGTTTTGTCTTTTTTTTGGTTTATTATTACTGAAATAATGAAAATCCTCTAGTAATGATTGAAGTGGTGAATGCACAACTATGTGATTATACCAAAAATCATTAATTGTACACTTTGGATGAATTGTGTGCTTTATTAATATGTATCAATAAAATTGATTTCCTGAAAACAACAACAACAGCAACAAAAGTCATCCTTTTTACCAAATGCAATGGATGTGTCATGATGATGGGAGAGAGTGTTGCTGTGGGGGGAGTGGGGGGTGGGGGCGGTGGGGTTGAATGGGACTTCATATTTTTTTAATGTAATATTTTTTTAAAAAATGAATAAAAAAAAAAAGTCATCCTTTCCCCAAAATAAAGGGGATGGTTTAAATGAGATTTCCAAACTTGCAGACAAAGCTTGTTTATAATACTTTATTACATTTCTCAAATAACTTTTATCCATGGGCTATAGTTTACCCTGACTTCTCCTATCTATTCTGCCTTAAATTTAACTTCTAAGATTTCTACACTTATCATGTTCTTTCCTACCTAAAAATCTCTATATCCTCACTCTTTTCTCATTCAACATACAAATAATTTGCAGTCTACTTTTTTCCCAATCTTTTCTCTTAGAGACTCACATTTCTCACCACTTCCCTGACCATTTTGAGAAAACGTTGGCCACCCTTAAAGTCATATGAAACATGAGGGCTTCTATGAGGGGTGTTGGAGGACATTTGGGGAAAATCTAGATGAAGAACCTGCAGCTCTATAAACCAAAATTAACCATTTCACATATTTTATTGCATTCTGATGTAGTTACTAAAAACATTTTCAAGTATTTTAGGAGAAATTATTTTCAGAACATTTAGTTTTTCTAACTTGCTGGACATCTAATTACCTAAATGAGAGAGAAAATATAATATATGTGGATAGGGTGGACATGAAATAAATCAGAGAGAGCAAAAATCAGTCTTCAGGGATCCATGAGTCCTATCATTGAAATATGGAATATCTGAAGTGTCAGATGTAGGAAAGTGTGACGCCAATTTTATTGAAAGAGATCACTTGGTAATATGAAGGCATGTAAAACTAAAAATATTTTTGTATATATATTAAAAAAAAGAATTAAGTCCCTGAATTCTGAATTCACCTGCATGCAAATAGCATAGAAAATATATTTGTACATGCATGTGAAAATTCAGTACTGGACACAGCAAACACTGTGATATTGGGCAAGAGAGTATTGAAGAACTTCCACTAGGAAATCTAATAGAAATCTTAAACCTAATAAGTCCAAAACAAAACGCTTGCTTTTTCCCCTGATGATGTTTTTCTGAGCCCTGTGATCCCACTCTTCTGTGTTCTGAAAAATGACTAGCCATAGAAGACCACTCTACCCTCAAATATGAGACCTATTTTCACCTTCTTCAGTTACTCAGGTAAGAGCCTTTCCATCCTTTCTCATGACTCCCAAAAACTTGCTGATGACTCTTGTCCACTTGTCTCTTCCTTAAGACACCCTTCCTTTTCTTTGAGATGGTCCTCATTTATGAATGTCCTCCCTATTGCAAAGGCCTGAATAAAATCATCTCCTTAATTGCCTATTGCATTTTTTCTTTCACACCCCAAAAACTTCTTCTAACTCCTCCCATTTTATGGCAATGACATTTTGCCCATGGCTCAGGTAAAAATCGTTGGCATTATCCCTGATTCTTCTCTTTCTCCCAGCACCCCAGCCAATATATCAAGAAATCTTCTTGGCTTGAATTTCAAAATATACCCAGAATCCAGTCACTTCTTACCAATTCCACTTACGAATTCCCATAGTCTGAGCAACTATCATTTCTTGCATGGATTATTGAAATAACCATCCCCTTGGACTCTCAGCTTCCACCCTTTCCCTGCCATAGTTTTATTCTCAACAAAACAACCCAAGTCACCTTCCAAAGCATAATTCAGATCATGCCACTCTTCTTCTCAAAATCCTTCAAAGGACCCCTAATTCAGTCAGAGTCCTTATAATCACCTAAAAACTCTACACAATCTGGCCTCCCATAATCTTGCTAAACTTGTCTCCAACTACTCTTTCCCTCTCACTCCAATCTGACACAACTCATTTCTGTCTTGAATATACACCAGGCATGCTCGCACCTCAGAATTTTTGCACTATCGCCTCTGTCTCGAACTCCCTTCCTTCAGAGATCCACAATGTTTACATCCTTAAAGTGTTTGCTCAAGTGTTACTTTCTCACTGAAGCCCACTGTAACCACCCTCTTAAAAATCACACATACACCAGCATTCCACAGCTCACTATCATTATCTACTTTTTCCAGGAGCACGTCATACCTTTTAATATACTGTAGAATATCCTCATGTTTATGTTTATTGTCTGTCTCCCCCTCTAGGATGGAAAGGAATTTTTATGTTTTATTCATTGATATATTTCTTAGGTTCTCTTTTCTCTTTCATTGGTGCATGGTGCCTAGAAGACTATCTGGCACATAGTAGGTAGTCAATAAATATTTGTTGAAAGATTGATTTGTCAAATAACTAAATGACTGACTGATTGAATTAATGAATTAAAAAACACTAGCTCTCTGTTTAAAGGAATATCAAATGCTAAAGATGTGCACTGATGACCCTGACTATTTTCCATTATGACTCTACTGAACATTTTCCACATTGTTATCCCAGCTCTTTTTCCAGGCTCCAGAGGTGGTAGGAGATCCTAGTATAACTACCACCAGGACACCACTCATGCATCCAGGCACCCAACCTTAAATTTTAAAAATTAGGGAAAGGAGCAAGCTAAGCTTTCTATGAAGCAGGCAAGACTCTGTCCTTAAGAAGATTCTCCTTGTGAATTTACTAGCAACTAGAGGTCTCCAATTAAAGGTGTGTATATCAAAACCTGTACTCCCAAGATCAAATGCTACTGGGCATTTATTCAAGCCAAGAGTGTTTATTCAAGTCTTGACAAAGTGGTGTATAGAGAGGAAGAATGTGGGTGGAGGGATTAAGAGGCTCTTCAGCTTCCTACATAATTGAGGACAGATTCTTCATTGACCTTTATTGGGCAAATTCTTTACTGGACTAGTTTAAAATTTTTAAAAATAATTCTTTTTTGTTTTTGTTTTTGTTTTTTCTTCAACCAGTTCCTTTTCAGTCCCCTATTAACTGCACCCATTTTATCTGCCATTGCCTAAAATTCATTATGATGAATCTTTGTGCATTCTAACATCAGGACTATTCAGTAAACAATACAAATAATACAGAGCAATGAAATCTAATGGAAACAACTAGACTTTACAATCAGAAAGATGGATTTGAACCTAACCACTTACTATATGTATCTTTTGACAGGTTATTAAACCTTTCAACCTAAAATTCCTCATCTATAAAACAAGAACAATTACCTGTGCTTCAGAGTGTGGTTGTGAGAGTGCAGTTGGATCCCACCCCAGTCAGACACCAGGTGTGTGTCCTAATAGTAATTAAATAAATTCTACTTCTGCTCCTTACAACATAGAAACAACCAAGAAAGCTTCCCTCATTCAAATGCACACCAGGAATTAAATGTAATACCTCTGCCTTAGAAGACAGCTGAAAATTCTCCCAGAGAAAGTACTTTTGGTATTATTTTCTGTGCTGTGAGCATGGTAAAATTGTTCTTACTTTGAGAACTTAACCTCTCTGGAACCCTTTCCCCCACTTTATTATACAGCTGTGCTGTATTCAAACCTTAGTGCTATATCTCAGAATGTCCTTCTGCTTATAGAGGCTCCTTCTCACTTCTTGCTCTTTTCCAAGGCATCCTGTTACTTAACTTGTACAGAATTATCTGAAGTTATTTTATTGACTTGTTTACTGTTTATTCACCTGCCACCAGGATGTAAATTCATGGGACCCTTGTCTGAATCGTTTACTGCAGTATCCCCAGGACTTAGAAGATTACTAGGCTCAGTAGTATGTGCTCAAAAAAACATTCATATAATGAATGAAATAAAAGGATTCCTTTTTTTTTTTTAGCATGAATGAGTATCCGAACCTTTCTTGGAGCAGTTTTGACAGGGAGCAAGTATGCTTGATGCTGATTGCTTAGCAGGGGATCTGGGAGCATGCATCTCAGTGTGGGGGAGGGGGGATGAGTAAAGGGAACTACATTCATTTCACAGCCTTGCTTGCACCAGTCATGCATTCTTCACATTCTTCCTTGATGGACAGCCCCAGCTGGGACAGCTGAAGAGCACATTAATAGCTCAACAGCAAGAGCCCAAACCTCTGAGAAGCCTTTCCTACTTCCAAGCTATCTTCTTTTGAAACAACCTCACTCCTGAATTCAGCCACATTTCCTTCATTCAAATCTCTGATGGGCCTACACAGCTTTTACATCTGGTTTCATTCCCAGGCTTGTATCTAACCTTGCTTCTGGCACAAATATTACCTGAACCTCCTTATGCGGTCTGACAAATTGAAATGATGGGATGATGAAATTATGAAATTAGAAGAGAAGTACAAGGAGGATGTTTAATTTTCTTTGTACTTTTGATTATATGAATACTAATTTCTTTGGTACTACTATTGTTTCAATTACATTCAGTTAAAATCTATCTCCTTGGAATTTTCTCTAGTATTGATAAGATATAAATATATATCATCATCATCTCTCTCTTTTTATACACACACACCCCTAACTTTTATATTTAAACCCTTAATTCATAGCATTAGCAATTAGACTCAGGGTTATCCACTTCCCATATGTCTTAGATTTCATGGTCCTTTAAGGATTGTGGTATATTCCATTCTGTCATGATTTTATAATGTTCTTGCCATTGTCATTGCATATACTGGTGAGTAAGGAGATAGAGATTTTACCTCTTAAATTGGTTTACACATGGGCACCTTCAGTTATTTACTTCTCTAAAAGGTTCTTTTTAAATTTTAGGAGTTCATTTTTTATAGAGAAAAGGTAATGTAGAAGCAAAAAATATATGTGGGATACAGATTTTACTTCTTATAACTTAATTACAAGACCTGGAAAAATTGTGTGTCTGTGTGTGTGTATGTGTGTAACAACTGGAATTGAAATAATCAAAGATGATATGGAAAGGAAGTCCCTGCTTTTTATGTTCTACTATTTTACTCTGTGCAGAATGGCTAAAAGACCCACGACAATAACTTTTGTAATAGCAAACAGACAAAGAATTGTAGCTTTTTCTCCCGCCACTTCAAGGAGATTATTGTCACCTTAATTTTTTCCTCATGTATTTCTTCAAGAATTTTGACTTTATTGATTTAATGTGCATTTATTTGCTTTTTTATTGTGTGCATATGTAGGAGTATTCTGGAATTGTAGAATTTCTCTTGGAAAACAGGTTTGCATTGCTGATAGAATGTATAACTCAAATAGTAATAATTTTCAACTTCTGAAGGATATTCTTTTTTAAAAAAAATATTATTTCTACATTATATAGAAGTCCAGGGTTTTGTTTTTTTTTTAATTTACAATTTTCCAGAATTCTTTACCTTAACTGATAGTGGAGTGGTTACAGGGATGGTTGAATGTATGTTAGCTGAACATTTTAAAAGTTAAAGTTCTATCACATTTAAATGGAAATTCAGAAAGTGGTACAGTCAATAAAGAAATGTTAGGTCAATTTTACTGAAAAGTGATTATAACTATCTTTGGTTTCTTTTGGTTGGTGTGAGAAAAAAATAAAGATCAAAATCAGGTAAGGAAAAAAAGTTGTGAATTATTGAGCAAGATAAAGAATTTTGGGCTGAAAAAACAAGCCATGTCCTCTTGCTAATTGGACATCTAAGGTCTAATCAAAAACATAAATATTTTAACATACATGAATAGGACAGTTGGGGGTGTTAAGACAATGCAAATGAAAGCAAGAGAATTAGAAAAGCTCACAGTACATTTTCACTACTTTTGTTTAAAGAAACTTTTTTCCCAATGAAATCATACTTAGAAATCCTTCCTAATGGATGATTTTTAAAAAGCATGCACTCTATGAAATCAACCAATTCTGAAATTCTGCTACTGAAACTGAAGAGTCAAGAAATTGGTAGTTTAAGAATTAGTACTTCATCTGAAATTTCACGTGTTTTTGTTTTGTTTTGTTTTTCATGGATTCAGAGAAGATTCCATACAAAATAGACAAGGTTGCCCAGAAGGAGCACTAAGGCTCATGGTCCCAAAGTGAGTTGTGAATTGGAAATTCTGGAAGGTATCTTGAGACTAAGGAAAAATTAAACGTTTTGATTTAATGAGTGCATTTACATGATTGACAAGTTAGCATTCAAGACCCATTGACTAATATGTATGGGAAAGGGCGGGGGAGAGCGATTCTAGCAGCTTGTGTCTGCTATTTTTGTGCTGTCCAAAGTTTAGCTGGCGAATGGTGAAGACTGGGGCTGCATTAGAAAGCATCCTCTGGTCTGCCTCTCTGGGCTTGCTTTGAACTCATGCTCATCATTATTTTATGCAGCAGCTTGTCTTTGTGTTGGTGGAGGGGAAAAGGAAAACACAGGGGACTCCTCTTTAGGTTCTAAATCAAAGCTCCGCTCTACTGATTGTTGGAGAGGCTTTTCAAAGGCAAAGCGAGCGGGAACATTAACATTCCTTGTTTCCGTGGACCTGGAGCTGAATTATTATTATTTTTTAATTCTCAGTAGTAAAAAGAGCACATTTCAATGTATATTACATTTACCTTAACCTGCCTGAAAACGTCAGCAGTATTTTTTTTTTCAGTTTGATTGGCACTTGGAGAAGATAGAGCAAGATGGGAAACCATTTAAAAAGGGGAACCTGCTGAGGGTGTGAGGAAGTGTCCTTTGTTACAGAACTTCAGACCTGAAAGGAGTCGGGCTATTGCCCCTAACACACCCTTTTTTGATAGCAACCTCAAGATGCAAAGAGGTTAAATCTGTTGCCTAAAACCCATACCCCAAAATTCAGGACTAGTCCCACCTGGCTGAATTCCCACTCCCGCTCTCTTTACTCTGCCCTATGCTGCCTCTGGCGTTAGACGGAGAAACTATAAGTGGTGAGAAAAGAAGGTGAAGAAAAACTACCGAGGATCAGAGATATTCCTAAGAAGGGAAGAAGGGAACTACCTGAGTGAAGATGCTTGAACATCCCCCTTGACAAAGAAGAGAAGCAGCAGGCTAGTCGGAGGCACTGAACGCGCAGAACGGCTGCCGCTGAATTGCTGCCTTGCTTATTTTCAACTTTGTTCGACCAATATAGGGAGAAAAGTTCATTGCTTCCTTCTCGCCCTCCACGCTTCCACTCTGATCGAAGAGGCTGCCATTCTTAGAACACTCTTTGTAACACACTTAGTCTTAGGTGTTTCTTTCAATCTTCTCTCCTCTAACCTTTCCCTGGGCCTTCTTGAACTGTAAACTCAAATCGTCTTGGCACCTAAGGTGGATAGGCAAAATCGCCGGATCCCTTATTTCAGCGAAAGCCCAGAGGAACATTCCTGTCCCCTTTCCCCATATTTGGACACACTAGGAAGACAAACCACCATCACCCGCGCCCCAAGGATCATTTGTGGAGAGAAAAGGATGCTTTTGGTGACTGCTGTTGAAGGACAGCTAAAGAAGGTAGTGGGAGAGTGTCGGGGTGATGCGGAACGCATCTGTGGCCTGTGTCGAGGCGCCAAATAGATGCAGCCGCACGCGTCGGCAGCCTCGGGTCCCGGCGACGGCGGGCACAATCTCTAGCTAGGAATGGGTCGTTGCGAGTGGGCGAAGGCAGCACCGTGGGCTGGGAGGGAGGCGCGGAGGGTGGCGCTGGCGGCTTGAAAGGAGTCTTTGTGCAGGATTGGGGGCGGGGTGGGAAACGAGAGCGCGAGCCTAAACCCGGTGGTTTCGGGGGCTGCTACACTGGAGCTTTTCCGCGGCGCCGGCAGGGGGCGGTGCGGTCCAGGCGGGTGCAGGGCGGTGTGTGTGGGAGGGTGAGGGGCGCCTCAGCTGGATTTGTACTTCTTTGACCACGGTGGGAGGGAATTGAGGGAACAGCCTCGCCGGCCCGTCCTTACGTGGCGGACAGATCACCGTAGCTGGGAAGGCGCAGCGCCTCGCCGGGCGCCCGCTACGCTGTCGGTGAGGCCCGAGAGCGGTCCCCGAGGCGGGGTCTCCCCCGCAGCCCCTGGGCTCCGCCGCCCCCACCTCGCGGCGGCGCGGGCGCCGCGCGGTCCTCCCCCTGCGGCCCGGCCGCGTGGCTTGCGGCTTATTTTCCCAGCTGGCAAGCGTCGCGCTGCAAACAAGGGAATGCCTGTGGTGAGTTGTTTATTTTGTTGAAGTTTGCGGTGGGCCAAGGGGACGTGGGGGGCGAGCGGCAGGCAGCGGCCGGGACTGTTTTGCTAAGGTCTCCATCCACCTGTGTGGTATAAATCTGCCAACCTCTGGGCGGCAGGGGGCCAGGGTGAGAAAAGTTCCAAAAGTCCCCTCTGCGCCACTTGCAGACCTAGGACCACGTCTGATTTTCCACGCCTGGAACGGGCTAGATCCTAACTTACACCGTCCCCATGTCTCCTGTCAACGCTTTCCGCACCCGCTGCGGACAGGGCTATCGCTCCCAAGGGCAGGTAGCGTCCACGACTCGGGGGCAGCTGGCCACTGACCCTTCTCCCTGGTGCCCTTCCCCGTTCCTTGAGAGCAGAGAAGCTGAGATTTTGATGAGGGGCTCGTCCGTGAAATTAGTGGGAACTGGTCTAACAGCTTCTCAGAGAGCTGCGTGAAGCTCGTTCAGGGGTGTCGAGCGTGCCCGGTATTACAAATGGGATCCCGAGTTGGCTGGAGTTTCTCAGACTTGAGGCTGGGGTGAAGTAGGCGTTTGGCTCCCAGGAGAGCCCAGAGGAACCCCCACGCCGATGGCAGTCTCAGCCGCGGCTACGCTTGCCTAGAAGAAAAGCCTAAATACATTAGCGAGCTGGTAAAGCTTTTAAGACCTTCTTGGGAGTGAGTGGCTGGCTAATGAGAGGTTAATTTTGTTTCGAAGGGAAGGCTGCGCCGGTTTCCTGAGATAAATGGACAGGAAGCGCATTACCTCCCCGCGCTGGCTAGAGAGTCCCAAATGCTTTTTGCACCTGCCGCTGTGAGCGGCGCGAGCTGCGGCGGAGCCCGCAGGGACCGCAGGGGCCGGTTTCGTTCGCGCGGGTGATGAGCTCCCCGCAGGCCCGGGTGTCTGTCCTTCCGGGGCCGCTGCCCTCACTCCAGGCTCTTTACTCTCGCACCCAGGTTCTGCAGGTTCCGGAGCTCGGGGCCCTCCTGATCCCACCAAGCACCCTCCAGGAGCGGAAGAGTTAAAAATGATGTAAGTACAAACCACCAGCTTATTGCTGCTGGGCTGTAGAACTCGGGGCTATTTCAGCCTGCTTTGCGGACTCCGCGATCGCGCGAGCAGCGGGGAGGCTCTTACTCTAGCCGGCTTGCACAAATCGAACCCCGGCTCCGATTGCCGGCTCCTCTGCCGCAGGCGGTGTATTAAGCAGGGACCCTCCTTTAGGTTTCCGGCAATGGAGGTACGTTAACAGAACAGTTAAGACATCACACATAGGTTCAGGAAGAGAATACATACGGTTTTTAGAATCCATTAATGTTTCTGGCTTATATTTTAATTCTACGCACTTGCACGTTCTTACAGTGATACGCTTTGCTCGGTCTCCTGACTGTCCTGTTCTGGGCTCATCTTTCCTTCCTAAGAAAAACAAAGGTGAAGGGAGAGAGGGTACAAGTTGCAAGTAACGGGTGGATTTGTGAGTTATAAAAGCCGTCAATTCACGATCTTTTTTTCTGATTAAAATGTAAAACTTTTTTAAGTCATCGAATTTATGTTTGTATCCCAGTCCCCCGCCCCCAGATTTTAATTTGTAGAGTCTAAAATCTTCCATAAAGCTGCAGCACACGAGCTTGAGGAACGGATATAATATAAGCGACCATTCGTCATGCTCCTGCTTCCCAAGTCGATTCCGGATCTCGCTAATAGTCCGAGTTTACTCCGCGAGTGTGTCAACTGACCTAATGTCTTGACACTTGAAAATAGGAACCACCTTGAGATTTAATTGTGAAAATTAGCATTTTCCTCTAGCCGGCTGAACACTTATGCAGCAATAAAAAGTGACTTGTTAGGCTTATAAATCTTGGGCTTGTCAAATTTTACAACGGAGGAGCAATAAAGCACCTTAAAAGAGATGAAGTTTTTCCTCTTAAAAACAGTTCCGTTTCGTGACACCAAGATTTGTAGTGACTCGAGGGCGCCCTCTATCGATAGGAAAATCTAGAGCACCCGGGTAATTAAGGAACAGGATATTGAGGTGGGAATGGAGGCGCTAAGGGATAGGGAGAGAAAAGATCCAAACCAAACTGAATTTATTTATCCTTAACTCTTGGTTATATGTTTTGAAGTATCATCAATAAGTTGGGATGCTTCTTTCATGGGAGTTGAATTAAAACTTAAGGACAAAGTTTACTAAATTAGTCTTTGTTAGCAAAATATTTTGAAAAACACTTCATGTCTTGATTACTTTAAGAAGACATTTACTTATATTTCATTAACTTTATTTCATTGATTATATGCAGTAGTTGCAAGAGAGTAAACCTTTGCTCTACTAGTATATAGTCCTTGGTAGTATCTAAAAACCATATCTGATACCTCCGGAAAAAAAGTCGTTGCTCTAGGCAACTCTGAAGCTATTATTAAGCATATTATGAATATAAACAAGGCTTGGATTATATCTTGGGTAATAAAAGAATATTTACTACTTGAGTAGTCATGATATGTAATAAGTAAGCAATGAAAAGTTACGGTAAAAATCGGTATCCTTTATTGGGGCCTAGTTTTGAGCAATTCACAATATATCTAAAATTTAGATACATTTAGACTCTAAATGAATAAACTGTGGTCATGGAAGGTTTGCCCTCCCATTTTCCTGGTACATTGATTAACACATTGTAAAATATGGAATAGTAAGGCATCCGTGGTTGATAAGAAACTCATCATTAGAGATTTTGAGGGATGTAGCCGCAAACTGCGATTAGGAAGAAAGTGGATTTAAAATGGCAGACCTGAGCCATTAGGGGAATGGCAAAGGCGGGGGGAGGGGAGGCAGGGGCGCTGACCCCGGCTCCCAGCCTGGAGGCCATTCTTGAGATTAGGTATCACTTCACACCTACTGATAACCAAATTGGACCCTATCATCAATCGCTTAACTGCTTTCCTCTTTCTCCACTTGGCAGCCTCTCCCCTAGCAGGCAATTGCCTTTTTCCTAGTTTTGGACCCATTCATTCGCAAATTCTATTTGCGATTGACCTTCCCTTGAATGAATCCGCTAATAGAAATGTAGAATTTGTGGAAAAGGCACTGAGTAGCAACAAATCATGGCAAAATTTCTCTATTCTGCATAAAAACTCACCACCCTGGTTAATCTAATTACACGTAACCTGACACGTTGAAGTTCGCCCAGTCTCAGATCTCTCCCGCCTGTTTTCAGGAAGGCAAATGTCAAAAAATAAAACTTCAGAGCCGGGACTTGCGGGTGCGTTTCCAGCCCGGCCCATCTGTCCCGGACAGTGGGTCACATTCGGATTTCCACCACGGCTCTGCCCTGGTTTTACAAAACGTCCGCAACGCGGTTCCGCAGATGTGATTGGCCTTGAAGGGACCTGCGGCAAGGTGCAGGAGCTAGAACGGGAAGGGTGTGGTGGAGGAAGGCGGTAATAATAATTAAAAAAAAAAACTTGGAGGGAAGTTGAACCTGATCGGGGCAATTCAAGGGGGAGGTCAAAGGCTGATTCCTTTGTAACGCCGGCGAGGGTGATTTGCCCTGGTCTGTTTCTATTGGGTGCGAAGAAACAGTAAATCGCGGAAGAGGGTGGAGGGGAGAGGGAGGAGGAGGGAGCTGGAGGGAGCGAGGCTGGGCCGGGCGCTGCGGCCGCGATCCGCAGTCGGAGGCCACAGCACCCGAATTACCGTGAGCCGGCGGAGGAGGCGCGGGGCGGGCGCTGGGGGCCTGCGAGTGGCTGCCGCGCCCGGCGGACTCGCGCTCGCACCCAATGGGGCGGGAGGGAGGGGCGGGGCGGGGGCGGGGACGGTGTGGATTGGCTGGCGCGGCGCGGGGCGGGGCGGCAGTGCGGGGCCGAGATTGATTGACCGCGGGGGACGCGGAGCAGAGACCCCAGGCCGCCGGCGGCTGCTTGCTGGGACGGAGCGCGCTTCCCTCCACGCCCGGCGAGCCCACGCGGGCCGGGGCCGGGGCCGGGGCCGGGGCCGGGGCGTCCGCGCGCTCGCGGCTGGGCTCGGCACTCGCTCACGGTCTTTGTGTCTTCTCTCCCGCCCCTTTCCCCCCGCCCGCCGCCGCCGCGATGCTGCTGCGCCCGGTTGCCGCCGCCGCTGACTTGCTCCGCCCGCGGCGCGCTGCTCGCTGCGGTGGTGGCTGCGGCCCGTCTCCGACGCGGGCCTGAAGGAGGAAGAAGAGGAAGCGAGGCGCGCCCTCCGGCTCATGCTGCAGCGGCTCCGGACCCGCCACGGCGCCCGTGCCGCCGCCCTCGCCGGAGCCCACGAGACCTGCATGGACGGGCATGGGCTTGAGAGCAGCACCTTCCTGCGCCGCCGCCGCCGCCTCCGCCGCCGGGGCTGAGCAGCGCCGCCGCCCCCGGCTCTGCCCGCCGCCCCTGGCGCTGCTCCTGCTGCTGCTGCTCAGCCTCGGGCTGCTCCACGCAGGTACGAGGCGCGCGGGAGAGGGGCCAGCCCCCGGCGCGAGGGCTTTGTTCCCAGCATCCCCGGCCCCAAAGGCGCTCGCCGGGGCGGAAGGGCGGCGGTGGCGCGACGAGGGAGGCCTCGCGAGCGCCCGACACGCACCTTCCCGGAGCTCGGGGCGCCGCGGCCGGCGCACACCCACCGGGCGCGCGGGCCAGGCCCTTCCCTCCCGCCCTCCTTCCGCTCCGCACCGACCGTTGATAAATCCCCCTTCCACCAGCCGCTTATCAAAGATTTAGGGAGCGGGGGCGGCGGGGCGGCGCGCCCGAGACAACTGTTCCGGATGCCTTATTGCTCTCTGCACTGGTGTTTACTGAAAGTCAGGCTCAGATCAGGTTTCCGCCGCTGCTGCCTCCGAGTGGAGACCGGGAGCTTTGTGCTGCTTCCCAGGAGTTGGGGGAGGGAGCTGGGAGGGTAGCCGCGCGGCGGAGGAATCGAACCAGATGGAAGGATTTTAATCAGAGTTTGAAAACCTGCGGGTTATCTCGAAGTAACTGAAACTTTCGAGTAGGGATTTGCTTCGTATCTGCAAAAGCTGCTTTTAGTTCTGCTTACATCTTCCCTGGCAAAACTCGCGCTTTGTGGCTAGCCGCGTGTTTGGGGGTTCTGTGAGGGGTGTGGGAGAGGTTGACAGCATGCTGCTTTTCTGGAGGCCGGCGCTTTCCCTGTGGAAGCAGCAGCGTGAACTTTGTTCTCAGCAAAGTAAGCCTGCAAAGGACCCTTCTAGCTTGCGGGACCCCCTAATTTTCTAAAATCGTTCCTTTAAGACCTAGGATGCTCTTAACAAAAAATACTTCATTTTTGAAAAAGGCATTTGCATAGACAGAAAAAATTTAATGCTGAAATAAAAGGAGAAATATCTCTTAGTCTTAGAACAATCAGAGCATTAGGTAAATTTCTTTCCTTTCGGGTCTTTTTGTCCTGTATTTATAACAGCGGTCACAACGTTCTGACCTTCGCCACCCAAATGTGCGAAGTAATTTTTATTTACCAAGTCATATGAACCGTGCTAAAAATCAGGGTGGTCTTTTATAAGTAATGAGGGGAAAGTATGGCATTTGAGGAAAATTAATTTGCTTTGATTTTAATTTATATTGTGATGTATTCAGCTGCATTTTAAACACTGTCACTTTGGGAAAATATAGACTGAAGTCTTAATAAAAAGTGTAGTAGCAAATTTTAGAATGATTGAAGTTTTAAATCAGTGATTTTTAGAATCCTGGAAAATAATGTCAATCTGTTTACAGTTATATGGAAATTTTTTCTTGATATGTCTAAAGGTATATCAGTATCAGGAGTGAAAAATGTGTGTCCGTAATGTCAAAGTGTAGGTTTCATGAAATGCAAGTTGAAATGTGAAGCAGACTGTATCCCTTTTGGCTGCTTGGATATTGTGTCCCATAGTTGCCATAGAATCCTATGACAGGATTAGAATGATTGTGGTCCTTGAAGATTTCTTTGGTGGCCCCTGAAAGTCATAAGGAGTTGGTTTGAAGATTTAGAAAATTGAAGTGCCTTAGTTCAGGAAATTGGAATTTGAAACTCCTGTCAGTATCTTAAGGTGCCCTAACCAGTTACTTTGGTGACTGATTTCTGTGGACAACCTGTTGGAGGAGAACAGTTAATCTGTAAAAGAGGGCTCTTTTACAACGATTGCTTTGAAGAGCCTGCTATTGAAATGCAGAGGTGGTTTCTCCTCAGAGCTGGGAGCCTAACGCAGTGCTCTTTGCAGATGAACTGCCACATGTTTTATGCCTGGGTCCATGTCATTTGCCTCAGCACACATGATTCTACATTTTGCTTAATTCAGCTTTAGCATATCTCCTTTCTTTTACTATAAGCTGGTGATTGTGCTGCAAACTCACATGTGCAGCTCTGGCATCCAGGACCACTGCCTTTATCGGTGAGGCTTTACATCCGAATCTTCAGCAAGAGCTCACAAATCCTTTAGCACTTTGATAACTGGAATGAAAATATCCCCACCAATCATAGATGATCTGACCTGCAAAATAGAAAAGTCTGTAACTGCAAATTTTGAAATGTGTCCTTGGGAAATAAAAAGAATGCCTTTATTTACTTTTTTTTTTAAAGCAAACCTCTGCAATTCTGCAAGGAGATACAATATGGAGTTATTGCTTACTCATACACTTCATGGCTATCTTGGCTACATCCTTGAGATTGTTTTTGCTTTGCATTTCTTTGGCATTTTGACAGGAGGTTTACTTTACCGCCTCTAACAGGCAAAGTGTGCATTGTCATTATAAATTCATGAAGCCTGGATATTTCTGGGTATATGCTGCAAATTAGTCATTATACAGGAGCCTGCCTAAGGGCTGAAACTGCTGACCCAAACAGCATTCTCTCTCCAGTATGTCTGCCTCCCTTCCATCAGCTCTCTACCAAAAGGCTGTTAGAAATCATATCCAAAACAAAAGAATTGGAGGAGTTCTGTGTTATGTGAGATTTCTTTTAAGTAATCAGTACCTGCCTGCTATGAAAAAGGGAAGGGGGCAGGCAGGGAAACAAACAGGGAGTTAGGAATCTGAATTCTGCTTCCCTTCCTTTCTAAATAGTTGCATCTGCATTTCCATGCTCTTCTTACTTTTGATATTTTATGACTATTTGAAATAATTATAAGTAAATGTATGCTTGGATAGATTTTATAGACCATAAAAAGAACAAATGGGCACTGCAAGTTTAGCGGAAAGTTCTTGTGCTGTCATTTATGTGAAGTCTGAGCTGTTTGTTACTGAGTGATCTTGGCCCCCTGTTTGTACTTCCTTGCTTTCTGCTTATTGTGAATCTGACTTAAAAAGAAAAATATAAATACAGTAGTTAAGTTTTTTTCTTCAGCTATCAAATACTGTTGCCCAGATAAGGAATTTAAGGTAAACAGGACCCTGTCGAGAAGGAAGATGGGATTAGAGGAAAGGAACTCCTGTCTGGGCTTGATACTGCGTACAACCCTTTAATATCCCTTTGCCTTGGTTTTTCCACCTGTGAAATGGCTTTCACTCCTCTTGGTTATTTTATTTTGAATAAAAATAGCCGAAAATTACTTGATTTTCTTTGGAGAGAGGCGCTCTAGAAATCTTGAAGCTGCTTTTTGTCGACTTTGGAATGAGCAAACAAAAAAATAGGCCAAGCACGTGAAGACATTTTTGTGATTTTTTTTTTTTTTTTTTTTTAAGTGTGGTTTAGTGATTGCTGTAAATCCGTAGCTTTAAAATATCAAAATATTTTCATTTTCTCTTTTACTCAGGTTAAAGTGAAAACCAAATCTAAACTACAGTATTTTCCCTCTTTAGTTTAAAAATGGCGGGGGAGGTGTCTTCAGAGGTTACCCATACCCCTTTCTTCCAACTGAAACCAGAAACCGGGATTACAGGCTATTTAATTCACATTTAAAAGCAGTTACCAATGAAGGATTAAAATATCTTTCTAAGGCAACATGAGGGTCAGTGTTAAATCTTTATCAGATGAAGTCCTGAATCTTGATGTTATCTCAAGTTTGCTGAACCCACATCTTGAAATAATTAGGTGTTTACTAAAACTCTGCTTACGCTGTTGTGTTTTTTTCTCCCATCCAGAATATGAATTATATGATATTTTGTGCTGGAAACAATCACAGAGTTCATCTTAGAACAGCCTCCTCAATTCTCATGTGAGGACTCTAAGGCTTGAAGAGATTATAAGAGACTTCCTCCTAGCTTTTGAAGACTTGTTAATTTTTAAGTAATACAAATGTGCTTTTCTATAAAATTTAAGGTTGATGATAAAATTGTTTTTCTTATGAGAAGTCTGTGGTTCCCACTTAATGGAAGAGAATATTAAATCCACCAGAGTATTAGCAATTCTTGTGTATTTTGTACTTGAAGTTTTTATAAATCTCGTGGCAAAGCATCGTTTGGAAATTGATTTTTCAAAATAGGACAACAATACTTGGTTTTTACATTACTTCACTTTAGTTTTGTTTTTAAATCATTAAATTTATATGACTTGTTGGTTTGAGGAGGAAAGTAAGGTTTTTATTTACTCAAAGAATTTGAGTGTCTTAGAGTTTCCTGTTTCTGTTTCTGAAAAAAGTAAATAGGTATTTGAGATCACCTATTTTTGCTGTATAATTTTGCTGTTCTGTGCATACGTTTTATTTGCCATATATTTGGGAGCAGAGATCCTAGGGTTTTGGGGAAGGATCTTAAGGGAGAATTCAGCGTAGTTATGTCAAATGGATCACGTGCTTTTTTAAAATTAGAATGTTTACTCTTTGCAGATAAACATGCCCCTCACCTTGTAGTCAGGCTTGAATTGGGGTAAAAATATTTTTACTAACCATGCTGTAATTTAAGATTTTACCCCTTCCCCAGTGTAGAGGCTTTCCTCTTGGTTTGCGTGTAGTGCTTTCTGGATCAATTACTTTGCCTCTGCAGTTTTCAAAATCAACAAATTTTATGTATTCGGTTTGGCCTTACAGAAGAACGATCTTTATCAAACTCTATGAACAAATAGCAAAGTTGATAAAATATTTCATTTACCTTTCTCTTATTTTAACCTGGATTAAACTCATTCACGCACAGTGGCCCACACTTTAAAGTTTTAAGTAAACTAACTGCTGCAGTTGTTTTTTCCCCCCCCAGTCACTTGAGAGACATGTAGGAGCACAATGCAGTCCTATTTGTGAAGGCCTTCTTAAGATAGGAGTTTATGAAATAGAACAAACAGTTCCCAGCAGAGAATGCCATTTTCTTCTATAGCTCAGGAAGTTACGAAGCATTTAAAAATGTTTGGTCTTATCTTCTTTTCCATAGGTGACTGCCAACAGCCAGCCCAATGTCGAATCCAGAAATGCACCACGGACTTTGTGTCCCTGACTTCACACCTGAACTCTGCCATTGACGGCTTTGACTCTGAGTTTTGCAAGGCCCTGCGCGCTTATGCTGGCTGCACCCAGCGAACTTCCAAAGCCTGTCGAGGCAACCTGGTGTACCATTCTGCTGTGTTGGGTATCAGTGACCTCATGAGCCAGAGGAACTGTTCCAAGGATGGACCCACATCCTCTACCAACCCCGAAGTGACCCATGACCCTTGTAATTATCACAGCCACGCAGGAGCCAGAGAATACAGGGGAGGGGACCCAAACCCTCCCAGTTACCTTTTTTGTGGCTTGTTTGGAGATCCTCACCTTAGAACATTCAAGGATCACTTTCAAACGTGCAAAGTGGAAGGGGCCTGGCCACTCATAGATAATAATTATCTTTCAGTTCAAGTGACGAATGTGCCCGTGGTCCCTGGATCCAGTGCTACTGCTACAAATAAGGCAAGATAAAGTCTTTTCCCTTTTCCTCTTCTCACCTACAGCTTCCAGGTATCTGATTCTTGAGACATTGTTGAAGCATATTGCAGAAGACCTAGTTTAAAAGGAACCTCTTTCTTGTTTTTGGTCCTCTTGGAAAGCAATTAACAGGGTCAGTGAAGGATTAAGGAAAAATTATTTAGTAAAGAATTTTTCACCAACATTCTAGGGCTTATTATAAAATGTTGGTCTAAATTTAAATAGGCAATGATAGGAAGAATAAAAAGTAAACAGTGAAATTGAGTTCTCTAGGGAGAAAGCAGAGCTGTTTAATGAAAAAATGTGTACTTTTATCAGTGATGTCCTTTTTGGGTTCATGTGTATGTGTCTCTTGAAGAAATCCACGTTCGTATTTATCAGATTGATTGAAGTGGGTGCTCTGAATAAAAGCCGTGAAGCCCAAGGCGACAACCCATATATATATTTTTTTAATTTAGAAGGCATAGACAAATGTAATGGCCATAAGTCAGCTTCCCAATGGCAAATCCACAACGATGTTTTACTTACTAATGTGACCAAGGAAGTTAAATTGCAGAGCAATGATGTATCACCCCAGGATCATTGTAGAACCTCAGAGGCAAAATTGACAAAATTAAGTTAAACTTACCCTGCCTATCCTATCAGTGTCTGTGGTCCATGGTGGGTTTTTTTGTGGTATTTTGTTTGTTTTAAGAAGCTGTGCAGAGATCTTCTGGAAGCCAAGAACTGGGTTCCCAATTGCCAGTCAGTTCTTATTCAGTCATTAGCAAATAAAGAAGTCAAAAAAAGTTTGCCACAAAAATAATGTCTCAAGTAACCGACTCCTTCCCTGTCTTGTCCAACCACAAAATCACACACAGAGACCATTTCATCTTGCTTGAGTTCCTTTATTTTTTATATCGAGCCATAAGCTGGTTTAGACTAAAATATTATTGATAAAAATCAAGCTTTTTGAAATATTATGACTTTTCATTCTGACATCCTCCTTTGCCTACAAATATGTGTGGCATATTTTTTTAAAGTAAATTTAAATGATTTTACTTAGTATTTTGTGGAAGGAATTTTATACCTTGAGCAATATTTGGAGACACCTGGGAGTGTCACAAACTAAAATTAACTAAGTCATTGCTCTGAACAAAGCTGAATATTATGCTGGTCCAGACATCTTAGGGGAGCACCAAAATGCTTACACTTCAACTCCTAGTAAAAGCCCAAGCTTTCCTTTTGCCTTACTAAATCCTCTATTTCAAAATAAACTTTTTTCTCTTTGGTTTTTATATGTATGCAAATCATTTTTGCTATGTGTTTATCAGGGTATGTATTTGCTATAGGGTATATTATCAAGTTATATAATTATAAATGTATAAAACTAAACACTGCCAAATATACAGGGAGTAATAGGGCACATAAAACATAGGAATAGTCTTTGAGAAAACATAACACTGCAAATTCAAGAAGACAGTCCATTGGGAATGGGAATGGAGAAAGTCATCGCTTGATTGTACAAATACTTGAGGACTTAAAGGGGTAACCTTCAAACAAAACTATTGAGACTGATAAGTATTGTGTGCATAGGAAAGTATTGATTCTTTTCATAGGCCTAAAGTTTTATTTTCCATGTCTTCCATCCAGTCATGTCACTTCTGTTTGTTATTCATCCTTTCAAAATTCTATACTTTTTACTGTTGACAGTAAAAAAATATTGGGAGGACAACTAATTACCTTACAAGTATCAATACTATGTAAAGTTAAACTGAAGAATTTAATTTTTCAGTTCAGTTTTGGTGAAGCTATCATAATTTGTAGCAAATATAAATAAAGAATACAACTGCGTTTTCTCCCTCGGTCTGGTAAGGACCTAAGGTTTTACCCCTAACAAAAAGGAGAAGAGGAAGTTGTCCTCTGACATAAATTCAGTTGGACAATGAAAATGCTTCGTCTTTAACTGCACTATTGGAAAGTATTTCTCCACATCTGGTGACCATGCTGTTAGGCAACAAGTTACTCTCTCGCTTTATGAACTCCAGTTGTTCCTTCCCTCCACCGTTTTGTAACTTTTTCCAGAGCCCCCAAAAGCTCCTGGAAGGTTACTCCTGATGGTCCATCTCAATGTTGGTATGACCTGTGTTCGTAAAACCAAACGAAGGCCTAAAATCTTGCAAGGCAGTTTCCTTTTACCTACCCAGCACCAAAATAAAACCTTTAACAACCCTATGCAAGAACAAAAATGAGAGTAAAATTAAAAATAAGAATAATATTAGGCAAATAATAATAGGAAAAAATCAGATCTGTTTTTTTTTCCCCCTTGATGACTACTATAAAACTTTGGGGGAAAAAATAAGATTGTATGTCAGTCCTAGCTTTACCTGATGTCCAGGTATTTAATTACCCAGCACTGTATATTATAGATACTGTATCATCTCTCTTGTCAAGCATTTTTAATGACCCATGTGCTCAGTGTCTCTAGATTTAAAGCCTGACCCATAATGTGATAGAGCCTGTGATACTGAAATGGTCCTACTTAAATGTGCATTGATTCCACAGCCTTCAGCACTGAACTGAAGCACTGGACCGGGGGTACTTTACTCAGTGGTACTCCTAAGACAACTGCTCAGTCCAAGAAACCTGGCCTCTATTGGGTGCTTGAGAAAGTCATCTTTAAGCCCATCTCTCTGAGCTCTACGTGTCCCTAAGTACCATGTATTTACTCATGACAAAAGGACTAAGCAGGGAGGAAAATGAAACAACAGAATGAAAGAAAATCAAGTCAGGAAATGGGGCCATTTAGTAGCTAAGCCTCTTCTTTTCCCACATGGCAAGCAATGAGTGGCAAGCAGTGAGTTTTGGACTGGCCCTGCAGTGCTGGGTGCTATTGCCTCATCTTCCCTGTCTGCTTTTTCTCTCCCTACCACTCCCTTCTTCCCTACCCCTGGGAAGCATAGTGCTTGTTTTCCAGTTAGCCATGGTGTCTGAAGGTATGCTTGCTTAGGGCCCTTTGTGGTTTTTTTTTCATGCCCTCCTCCAGTCTGTCAGGCTCCAGCTTTTCAGGGGAGTCTGTGTCATTTGGCCACCTCACTGACTGGCATGTTGCTAAATGGGTGCCAGGGCTGGTTTTTCATATCTCCACCCAAGGGGCTGCAGGGCATTCTGGCCCACCCACACACCTCCGCGAGATCCACCACAGCTCTGGGCCATCTTCCCTACCCCTGGCCGTGAGGCTGCTGCAGGCAGGGGGAAAGTGAGGTGAGAGGGCCAGGCTTGGAACTGGCAGTATGTTCTTTGAACTTGGCCAATCCAGATGATTGTTGACAAAGTGAGTGGCTATCTCAATGCCTTGTTCTTGCTGCTGCCACTTTCCTAGCCACGAGCTGCACCTGCCTGCAATCCCATGAGCAGTTGTGCTCAGCACCTGTCCAGTGCCTATGGCTTTACCTGCTGTACAAGTTACTTTCTCGGAAACTACTGAAATTTTCTACTGGTTGATGATATTAAAGATGCAAAAAGTGTTAGTTGATTTGGTTTGGTTTTGCATATCTTCAGAATATATGACCCAAGGTTTTCTCATGTGATTAAACACCATTTCCTTGTAGGCTCATACTAGAGGATAAGTCAGGGCCATTTCTCCTTTCTGATGTCCTTTAACGTGTAGTTACTGTTGTAAAGCAGCACATAGGCGTGTGAAACTAGGGTTCTGGATGATTCTCTATTGGTTACAAAATCAGGATTAGGTGTGGTTGTATTGCAAAGGCTTCTCAACCCATTTTAAGCGTAACTCTCTATCAAGATTTGAAATGTCCTCTCTTGACCCCAGACCTTTTTTTATAGACAAGTTTTCACAGTGTATGATGTTTTTAGTATCTTTACAGATATTGTAAAGATTTAAACCGCACAGTAGTGATTCTTATTTTTATGGACCAAGGAAGGCAGATTGTATTTGGAGTATTTGCACACTGCTCTTGCATGCAGTATTGTTACAGAGAAAATACAGCGAATGGAGACAGAGAACAGACAACCAGGGAGAGGGGGAGAGAAATAAATGAAAAATAAATCTTTAAAAAAAAGAAAAAGAAAATACCAGTGTATTTTCTTTGGATATGTTGCACCCTTCCCAGCAATGACTGAGGCTTTTCCTTCCAGAGAATGCAAACTCTTGCAGATACTTTGTAACTGATCCTTAAAATCTGAGATAGCCCTTAATGTGTTCTATGATTATAACTCTTATGTTATATGGTAATTCTTGCCATCGTTTGGAATTCACTCCTTACCATGGTTCACCTGGCTTTACAAAGGTGCCAAAAGTCATATGACAGTTTGCAACATATTGGGAAACAGATGGGAACGAAGTTTGCAGTTGTAGTTTCCTGCTTATTGCAGTCATTTCTCTGATAAAACATATGATTACTTTGGTGTTGCATTTGAACCAATAAGCAAGATAGTGCTTGCTGTATATGGGAGATAGAGAGGTGAATGTAATCTCTGCCTCTAAGCACATGACTAAAATTCACAACAGTGTGAGGTTTATGTATAAAATCATTCATTTCCAGGTTTTAGTTAAAACAGGGTCTAAAATTCTGCTCTGACTTTTGCTGTCCTTTAATATGAGTAATATTTAATATGAATAATATTTCTAGAATTTTTAAAAGCATTTATTAGATATTCTTACCTACCCTGAGTTTTATTTATTGTTGAAACTATTAAAGAATAGATCCTAGAAGAAGAGAAATTGGTTATAATTCCAGGTAGTAGTGTTTTTATTTGTCCTTTCCTTTTCCCTGCTTGGCTCTTGTTTGTACTGGCTTATAAGGCCTTAGGTCCAAGAACTCTTCAGATTTGCTTCACATCACCTGGGGGTAAAGGCTTTCCTCCAAGTGTATGTGGGAAAAGAAAACAGAAAAAGAAGGGTAAATGATTAGCTGTGTGATATAACTGTTAGTGTGAAAGATCATTCTTTAAAATGTCTGCCTTTTTCTTTAAAATATGCTGGGTAATGAGTCTTTTTTACCAAATTTTCCCATTCTCTGCAATAAAGAGGCATAGAAGATGCTAGTGGAAGTAAACAAAAAATTATACATAGCTTGTATCTGAGTATCTTCGTAGTCCTCCCATTTTACTTCTTCCTGACTCTGTCACACACTCCATCCCTAAAGTGGTTTGGAAGGGGTAGGAGCCTTCCAGATTCCCCATTTGTAAGTGAATTAACCCAACACCTGCCTGAGCCAGGCAGGATTCCATGAGAATACAGTGGGCCCCTGCTGCTTTAAAACAAATCCACACTCCTCAGTTTAAACCAGAGGCAAGAGGCCAAGTCTGAGACACAGCTGAGAGTTAGAACTTGTTTTTCTGTCACATTTCCAGATGTCTCTCCCCCTCTCCTTCCTCCTCCTCACACCTCCCCCTCCCCGGTTAAATCCTCTTTCAGTCAACATTTTAAGGGAAAGGGGGGTTTGAGAAGGAAACATTGGATGGTCGGTACTTTTTTTGTTGGCTTCAATTAATGCTAACCAAACAGTTTCTGCCTGTACGGAATGTGGCATGTAAGAGTCACCTACAGTGTTGAACAATGAAAAATGCTTCCATACCCACTTTGTCTTTATTTGTTTTGACTGCAGTAGAACTTGCTCTTCCACTGTTTTGAATTTTGTGTTCTTTTGGGTGGGGTTACTTAAGGACTTTTAAACAGTCAGCTTCTCAGTAAGCGATAACTAATGAGTAGTTAACACACATCTGAGATACGGAATTTAACTGGATAGCCTTGCACTGAAAACACAGTGCTGTTGGGTCAAGAAAGAACTTGAGGTGAAACTGGTTCTGTGAAGAGAGAAGTTCTTTATGCTCCAGTTAGCTGGTTATTTTAAGACTTGGAGCCAAAAGAACATTTGGCTAATTCTCTTGGGATTCTTTCATGTTGGAACATATTATGTATACTGTGGGTAGAATTGATATGACAGCATTTAAACACCAACTTCTCATCTGCTCTGCATGTGCTCCTGAAATGGGGTCAGGGTTTAATCTTTCACTTAAAGGTGTGTGTACATGTATGTACACATGTGCATATCATGCGGTTGTATGATATGGATACTGTCCCCTAAGAACAGAAGGATGTTGTTTTGTTGCGTTCCAATTAACTGGCTTCTTGGAATATATGGTCACTGCTTCTGACTGCCTCCTTCCTGAGTCTCAAGGGATTTTTTTTTTTTAATTTTTAATTTTTTTTTCAGGCCCAGGGACTTGAAACTAAATCTAGAGGTGGCAGAGTGTGAGCATATTGTAAAGACATTCAGGCCTTTTTGCCTTTTTTTGCTCACCTCCCAAAGCTGAAAAACAATCAGAGAGACTGAGTTCCTAATCCCTGTCAGTTTTGGGAAAACAGCTGTGCGGAGCATAGGCCCCAGCACCTGTGCCCCCTAGACCTCTGATCTGCCACCCCCATCCCCTCTAGCAGGGAGATGCCTGAAGGCTAGACCTGCTGGGGCAGATTCCTGCCCTTAGAGTTACTGCCTCTCCGCCTGGCTCTCGCCTTTCAAAATAGTTTTAGCCTCTGGTTTGAAGCTCAGTGGCAGCCCAGGCCTGCAATACCGTCCACACATGCCTGCACAGCTAGAATCACAGTGAGTGCCTGCAGCCTCTGGCCTCCTCATGATGCAGAGTCCAAACCAGCAAACTAACATGCTGAGGGAGAAGCTCCCGTGGAGAGTGCCCAGTGGCTGCAGCGCTGAGGCCCTAGGGCCCTTCCTGCCCACGCCAGCCTAGAGCTGCTCTGCTCTCCAAAGGATGCCGGCCAATTTCTCTGTTTCTGAGCCTGTTTATGCTTCTTGCCTTCCTTATTTTAAGTGTACAGAAATTCCTCGTTGGAATTCTGTATTTTGTGCCTTTTGCTTTTATGTGTCGGCCCTGGGCCTGCTGCCCTTCCACTCGCACATGCTTTTTCCAGCCACTGAGCTTAATGCTTCTTCCCTGGACCACCCTAGCAGCATTCAACTGTGGGTATCCTCCTCCTCCTGGTTTGGTTTCTTTTTCCAACCGCTGCCAATCACCCCTCCAGCAGCCAGGGCAGCCCCTGTTCCTGCATGTATCACCTAGGGCAGCTTTGAAGAAGAAAAATGATCCCTTCCTTCTCTGTGGGATCCTGTAAGTGCTCCTCGTACAGAGCTCTGTGGAGACTCGAGCAGAGAATCTATTTTGATCTCTCTTTTGAAGGAAGTACATTCTGAAGTCTCATTCTGACTCTGAAAGGAGTCTAAAGTTTTTTAATCTGCTCTCTGCCTCTTAAACACATGCATTGTCTTACTCCTAGTACCCTCTTCGAGCCCAATAAAATTTTTTAACAAATAACTTTTGTGGGTCTTTGAGCTCAGCCTTTCTATAGCTAGATATTAATATATGGGCTGAAAAGGGACTGCAAAATCACATTCCAGTTTATTGAGTTCACAGCTTCCTAGCAGGTTCTTCCCTAATTTTTCAAGAAAATTGCCAATGACATCAGGTTTTTGCAAACTCAATATCTTTCTTAAATATATTTCATATAAACACCCTTCTGAGTTTGCGTGAAATGGTTCAGACAGAAAGGTATTCTAGGTGCCTCTTTATCTTCCCCGCAAAAGGAAGGGACACAGAATTCTCCCCCAGAGCCATGTAACCAAAGGACAGTTGCTCTGCTTCAGCCAAGAACTACTCTTCTGGGTTACCCCAGAAGGTGGGGGGAGAAGGGTGTTGAGATCAGGGAAGACAGTGCAGGAAGGTGCCTTCAGAGACCTCTGCTGCTTTTCTTGCTTCAATTTCCTAAGGCTCTTCTTAACAGTTGGAAAAAATGACTCTCAGAAGTTAAATATTGGGGGTAGAGGAGAGCTGGAGAATCGTGTACTGTTGTTGCAATGGTTCCTTTTTTGTTCACTGCAGAGGACCGATTGCAGAAGGCTGTATGCCGCTTACATGTGTAAGAGTAAAAGGGACCCCATGAGCACAATGTTCTCTTTTTCTCTCTCAGAGTCCTTTTTTTTTTTTAAACCTTATAATTGCACCCAGAGGATATGATGTAGACAAATCAGCTAATTGTATGAAATAAAATTTATTTTCATTTCCTTGTCACGGGCAGAATTTTAACCAACTATGTGTACAAATTATGTTCCTTACTAATTTCTGTGGCTATTTCAGTTTAGTTTGCTAGGCCATCTTAGGCCAAGAGATGTTGAGTTCCTTGATCTAAAAATCCAGTGCTGGTATTGAAGAATTCCAGTAAGGTCCTGTGGCTGGCAGTGCCAAATGGCCTGATTTAAACACGATAGATGTTTCCTCCAAAACATAATAAGCACAAATAGTTAAGTGCATAGCCTTTGGGGAATTATGCTGTTTTAAAACCTAGGCTCAGCACTTTGCAAGACTGTGATGCCTCAGGAAGATCTCTCATCTCCTGGCAAGGCAGTGTAGGGGGTTTTCCTCTTTGTTGGCTTCCTTGTTTGCATTTAATATATTTTCTTTCTTTTTTCCCCGGATGTAAAGAAGAGGCAGATTTCCTCTTCTATTTGATATTTCCTAGCAAACCTTAAGCCCTTGTTGCCTTTCAGGTGTGGAAAGGTTGATTTGTAGCTGCTGTCTTTCTCTTCCTAATAGACCTTGTGGGAGGTAAAGATCACAGAGAGTGAAGCATTAAAAATGAATGAGGAGAAGTGGAGTAGTTTGTCTAAGGTGGAGGTTGAGAGGGACTGGGTGGGGGAGGTTTAACAAAAGGCATCGATGTTTTAAATGCACAGAAATGCCATCCATCAATAATAAATGGTGTGGCATAGAACAAATGTGCCAAATTGAGTTATTACAGCATACGGATCAGTTCATTGGGGATGGGGAGCAAGCTTTAATAGCTGGTGTTTTAAAATGATCTGTTCGGAGAGCTCTTGAATACAATTTTGAATATTCTATTCCTATGTTGTGATAGCTGCCATTTGGAAATATTGAAAGTTTGGAATTTCCAAAAATAAATTTCAAATGTCTTAAAGGTAAGAATTTTTAGGAATGAATAAATTTTGTTTGTCTAAGGAGGGAGACAGAATCTGAAAATGAATTTCTGGCCCTCCATGGTCTTGAGTGCTTGCCTTTTAAGCACTGGTAGTGTGATTGTTACAAGGAATGAAACTGCATTGCAAAACTTGAGTCATGATGACACGGTTACGCTGTGATTTTTGCATTTACATTGGTTGTATTTCTGGTTGTCTAGTCCGTGTATAGTTAAAACTACAGAGCACCACTCAGGAAACCCCAGCTCACGCATTGGGATGGGTTCATGATCCTGAGCATTTTGATTCAGGGAGTAGTCAGTCTTGTGAGAGCATCTTGTCTCATAGGGAAACAAGAGGAATACTGGCTTCAGCGTCTCAGGGAAATCTACCCTTAGGAAATTCGAAAAACAGACAAAAACCTGTTAGGTAAATTGGAATATTTTGCTGATGTAGATACTAGAGCAGACATCAAACTGTTAAGTTTTCCCTCATCTTCTAGATGTGTGGGAGTTTACTGTTAAGTGTCACAGGCACAGCATGGAACAGTAATGTGTGAGGTGTTTGAAATGAACGCCTGATTTCCTGGAATTTGTGTTCTTAATGAAAAAAACAGAGACTTGGTAAGACAAGTGGAACTATTCCACTCATCTTACTATTGACTCTTGCTTGCTTTTTTGGAAACTTATTTGGAATTGGATATCTCTGCTTTGTTGTCCCAACCAAACTAATTCTTTGTATTTCATAAGGTGAACAAAAAAGTACTTACCTTTTGCATATAATGCCAAGTTTATTTAAATTTGAGGTATGTTAGACTAGAAAGAAATTAGAAGGGTTTGTTTTAATCTTTAAAGGTGAATGTTAATAGCTGAGAATGAAGATAGTGATATGAAAAGTCTATTACCAATTCTTATTTTAGCTCTCTTTATCGTTAACTTCCATTTTTCAGGTGCAGAATTTACTGGAATTAATTTTTTCATCTCCAAGGGATTTCAACTGGACTTTAAAAAAACTTGTCAGAAATACTTTAGAGCCACCAAATAAATCTATTTTATAGTCCCATTAGATATCTAACTCAAAACCCCATTCAATTCTGGAAGGTCCTATGGTTGGATGCACAACAAATTTCCTGAAATCATCTCTGGTATACCTCCTTTGGGTTATTAAGAAGGTGTTGAAATGTGAGAAGGCTGGTAGTGAAATTAAATTGTAGCTCAAGGTAATTAGGGAGGGAGAAACCCCAGCATTTTTATAGTACATTGTCTGGCTTTTGGTTGCAGCTGCAAACAACGGATATGAATTTACCCAGTTGCTACAGTGCAGCTGGTCCAGACCTGGCTTTATAACTGGCTGAAATAAAATGAAATGGCTGGAAAATTCCAGTCAAGTAACACCAGTGGGAACATGTGGAATTAAATAGTGTGAGCAAATGCTGGCCGAGTTGAGAAAAAAAACTTCAGACATAAACTGGAGGGTGGTGTTGAGGAATCAGAGAGAGAGAGTGTGGGGGTGGGGGTGGAGGGGCTCGTTTTCTGGCCTTTTAACAAGGGTCTATTGTTTTTGATTAGTTCCCTTGCAGGAGGTAGAAGGTTTCCTTCATCCAGAGTAATTCATGGAGTGTTTGGCATGTCTACCTTCCTCCTTGACTGAAGTCACCTTATCCTTTTCTTTCTTTAAGAGGGAAGAAAGAAATAAACTTACTTCAGTTACTCAAAATAACACAAATCTCAAAATATTGCCATTTTTCCTTTGAGACGATTTTCCCATCCAGGGTCACACAGAAGCCTCTGTCTTTGTGTTTACCTTCCTTCTGCCACCTGTATCAGAGAAGTATTGGCCATGTTGAAGGTGAAGACATGTGAAGGTTCAGTTTTTCTAATTATTCTTCTAATTAAAGGATTCTGTAGGAAGGAAAATGCGTTCACTAAAGGGAAGCTTTTGTATTAGCTAATTGTTTTTTTCCTCATGAAGTATCTCCTTATTAATGTGAAGAATTGAGAGTTGGATGGGAAAACATTTCTGAGGAGTTAAAAGGCCCTGGTGCCTTAGAGGGAACACATTTGCTGTAAGTAGGTTTAGGGTATTTATTCTCTGCCAGTGCTTGGAAGCTAAATTTGCCGAGTGATTTCCCTATCACAGGGATTAGCCAGTTTGTGAAACATTCGATTAAGAGACTTAGAGAACTCTTTCCTGAGTCATTTGATTGGTAGCTGTTGCTGAGATGCCTTCTCGTCAGCCTTCGCTTCTGCTCTGAGTATTTATCTTAGGTTTGTAGTGATAGTCATGGATAGAGGTTTTATAGCCCAATGAAGAATCTAAAGAAATCAAAGTTTTGGTAGGTTCATTGTTAACTAAGCCCCTTAAAGTTTCTGTATAACTTAGAAAGGAATCTTTTTATCTCAGAAGCTGTACCACAGCTCATCCATTTTTGTTTTGTTTTGTGTTTTAGGAGGTACTGGGGTTTGAACCCAGGACCTTGTATATGGGAAACAGACACTCCCACTGAGTTACATTTACATCCGCTCTCCTCACCCATTTTTTTAGAATATATTTTTAATTTATTTTTAAAAGATACAAGTTTGCATAAACTGTTACATTAAAAATACAGGGGATTCCCATATGCACCACTTCCCACACCTCCCACTTTTCCCACATTAACAACTTCTCTCATTAGTGTGGTACATTCATTGCAATTGATAAATACATTTTGGAGCATTTCCACACAGCATGGATTATGGTCTATATTGTAGTTTACACTCTTTCCTGCTCCATTCTTTAGGTTATGGCAGGGTATATAATGTCCCATATCTGTCTTTGCAATATCATTCGGGACAGTTACAAGTCCCAAAAATGCCCCCATGTTACACTTCCTTTTCCTTCTCTCTGCCTTCAGCACCTCCAGCGGCCACTGTCTCCACATCAGTGATATAATTTCTTCCATTGTTAGTCTGTAGTAGAATATCAATAAGTTCCCTGTAGTCCCTGTTATATTCTCCAGTCCTGAGGATTCTGGGATGGTGATGCCCACTCCACCTCTTACTGAGAGGTGGCTTCGATCCCACATGGCTGATGGATGGGACTCTCCTGCTTGCAGTTTTAGACTCTCTCAGTTCCTTGGTGTGGTGGTTGACCATCCTCACCTCCTTGTTAGTTGTCCTGGGTGAGTCCAATGAACTGGAGAGTAGGGGAGAGTAGGTGCTGCAACTCCGCTGAGGCTCAGGGCCCTCATCCATTTTTAGGAGACTAACTATAAATCATCTGTAAAAACTGTCTTCCGTACAACAATACTGTCTCTGTCATAAGAAAATGAAAGAACAAAATAATTTAAATGCACATCCCTGTATTTGTGTTAAATTTTAATTCCAAATACTTTTTATTTTCCCTAAAAGTGACACTGTTCATTTGTGAGGCAGGAGCAAACATGTTGAGTCTATTGAGAGTCTGTCTCAAGCCATCCATCTCCAAAATTGAGGGGAACACTTGCTACAGAGTGATACACTATTCTGTTTTCTTCCCATCACGCTGAACTTTCGTACATGTCCCTTCCCACAGATCACTATCATCTTCAAGGCCCACCCTGAGTGCACAGACCAGAAAGTATACCAAGCTGTGACTGATGACCTGCCAGCTGCGTTTGTGGATGGCACCACCAGCGGTGGGGATGGTGATACCAAGAGCCTCCGCATCGTGGAGAGGGAGAGTGGCCGCTACGTGGAGATGCACGCCCGCTACATAGGGACCACGGTGTTCGTGCGGCAGCTGGGCCGCTACCTGACCCTCGCCATCCGTATGCCCGAAGACCTGGCCATGTCCTACGAGGAAAGCCAGGACCTGCAGCTGTGTGTGAACGGCTGCCCTGTGAGTGAACGCATTGATGACGGGCAGGGCCAGGTGTCTGCCATCCTGGGGCACACGTTGCCTCGCCTTTCCTTGACACAGGCCTGGCCTGGCTACACACTGGAGACTGCCAACACCCAATGCCATGAGAAGATGCCAGTGAAGGACATCTATTTCCAGTCCTGTGTCTTTGACCTGCTCACGACTGGTGATGCCAACTTTACCGCTGCAGCCCACAGTGCCTTGGAGGACGTGGAGGCACTGCACCCAAGGAAAGAACGCTGGCACATTTTCCCCAGCAGTGGCAATGGGACTCCCCCTGGAGGCAGCGGCATGTCTGTTAGTCTAGGACTCGTGTGCTTGATCTTTATTGTGTTTTTGTAGGGGCTGTCTTTTGTTTTTATTTTTTGTCTATAACAAAATTTTAAAATATATATTGTCATAATATATTGAGTAAAAGGTAAGAGTATATATGTATATACCATGTATATGACAGGATGTTTGTCCTGGGATACCCACCAGACTGTACATACTGTGTTTGGCTGTTTTCACGTTTGTTGGATGTTGTGTTCTTTGATTGTGTTGATTTTGTTTTGCAATTTTGTGAAATGTTTTATAACGTCCCTGCTTGGGGACCTGTTAGAAAGCACTTTATTTTTTATATATTAAATATTTATGTATGTACCTGGTTAGTATGTATAGTACATATGCACAGACCCCATACCCGGCGTTTCTTTTGATGATGACCAGTGATGTTTGTTGCTATTCTTAGCTGTTCCCTCCTGCCCTTTTCCATTGCTACTGATAAGCCACAGCCTGCAGGTTCCGCCTGCTGCCGCCTCGTGAAGCTGCCTCCTTCCGTGAACCGTGTCCTTGTGCCGCCTTCTGCCCTCACTCAGTTTGGAAGGAGAGATCATAAGTCCCCCCTCACAGGTGCTTTTGACTCTGTTAAACAGTGATCTTTGGAACGGTTTCACTCTCCCTGCTTAACAGCTGTCATGTTTTTAGAAGATGGGGGAGTATTACTATTTTCATTAACCAGGGTGGTTACATTTTGAACACCTGCAGGGTATTGTTTGAGCCATTTTTGTACGTCAAAATGGTTGAGTGATGGTAATTTCATATACAAAGGCCAAGCACTGTGTGAGACCTCGGTAGCTGTCAGGCCCTTTTTCATCCCATGCCCCTTGTTTAAATTGTAGTTTTTCCATTTTTCAACTCTATCCTGCATCAGACAAAACAGGAAAAGGTAAATTTAGCGGTGCTCATGCCTTGCTCTTTTATTTTCTCATTAAAATTCGTGCAAGCCCGTGTTCTTAACCTTCTCCTCTGTGGCTATTTGGCTCCAGAAACACACACTGCGCCCACCCCTCCCTTACTGGGCCTCACTTGAGGAATCCAAGGACAGGTTTCTTAGAGCCTTTCTCTAATGTAGGATCCCAGATCCCATCCCAGAGTTTTCCATTCCTCCTTTCCCGCCACATCCCAGTCGTCATCGCCTTCTTTGATGTGTCTTTGTGCATAATGGAATGGACTAGAGCACTAATGACAGGAAAGCTTCCTTGGCCTGCCTCCGTTTGGGGCTAACTCTAGGTGGGTGCTGGTTCATCCAGACATTCTCACTGGCGAAGCGCTGCGGCTTCCCAGGTGTTCTCTCTCTCTCAATCAGACACTGTCCCCCTTAACACCTGTAGGTGAATGTTACTGAGCAGTTGCCCATGGAACTTGGTGAAATCCCTACAAAGGAACATGATTTCTCTCTCCTTGCCTCTTCCATGCCATTGTAGTCACCCCTCCCTGCAAATGGAAAATAACAAAAAAAGAGACAGGAACAGTAATTGAGAAAGTTAACTCCAGGGTAGGTAGTTTCGATTGTTCTATGTAAAATGTAAATGTTGGTTCCTGGAAGAAGTACAATTTGTACTTCAATAGTTCGGGTTTACCTAAGAGCAAGCAAAAGATGTTAACTTTAAATACCTTAATAATTTAGGCCAAGATGATACTTAGTTTTTAGTTGGCCATATCCTTGCCCTGACCTATCCATGAGTGACACTGCCAGAGACCCCAGCCTGCAGGAAAAGAGGATGTCATTCTGTGAAAGTCTGTCTTTCTGAATTGATGTGTTACCCAGTCACAGGATGAAGTTGGGTATTAGTCTAGAGGTAACAAACCTTTTAGTTTCTGGTGTGAGAGAATAATCTTGGCCAATCTGGAAAATAACTCACATTTTCCTCTGAATAGAGATTTTACTCCCTAGAGCTGGAACCTAAACTTGTCTTCCTTTTATAGAAGGTGGGGTTGGGCCTTCCTGCCCTCGACCTGAACTGTGGCTCTTTTTGCTCATCTCTGAGTCATGTGCCAGGTTCAGAAGCTGTACTTAGCTAGTAGTTGTTTTGTAATTTAGTAGAATGATGGAGGAAAAATACCTAGAAGGATACTTCTCACACTATTTTTGTGCAAGTAGTATAAATACAAAATAAAAACAATAGTAGAAATTTCTACAGTATTGGTTTAGAGTGCATATAATTAATGTTTGTCCTTTTCAGCAAAAACGAACCACCTTTGCTAACAGCTGGGAAAATTGGATTTTTTTTTTCCATTTATCTTTTACTTGGAAGTCTAAAAACATCCTGAATCACTGGTATTAGGTCTGGGGTGTTTAGTTATTTTCCCATCATAATCAGTGTCTCTGAACAACATTCACAGTCTCCACAGATAACTTTCAGAAAAAGAAGTATTTCCTTAGGTTAATTTTCTCCTGTTCCTTTTCTAGAATTTTTAGAGAAAATGCTACTTGCACATGTTTGTTCTTGAAATCCTTTTTAACCAGAAGAGTTATGGGTCATACACACATGGATAGGCTGTAGCTGTTCAAAAGTCTCCTGGGGGAGCTTCAAACTTGGGGAAGAACACTGGTTTTTATAGATGCTCCAGCGCCACTTGTCTGTCTTTAAAAGACTCAAAGCATTTTTCCCCTTTTTCTTCTCTGTTTCGATTGGAAGCTCCCACAGTATGTCAAGTCTTTGCAAAGAAACCTTTAGATGTGGTTCATAGGTATATGAATAAGTATCTGTGTAAAACAGTGGGTGTGCAGTGTGTAAATACTTTAAATTATTCTAGAAAAATAAAGTTACATACCATGCTGTGGAATGTTTGTTCTGTGATTATAGTGACACCTGCTGGAAGAGATAAGCAGGTGCAGAAGAGAGAAGTGGAGTGTATGTGTGTGCAAACTCCCTAGCATGCTGACAATAAATTGAACCACCTGCCCACAAACTCACTTATTTTCTAAACTATGTCACTACTGTAGTTATACCTCTTTAAATGTGAAGCAGTTGCAAACCAGGATCGGTGAGACTGGTCCTCTGGTATTAGGGCAAACGCCCCATATTAGTGTTGGCTTTGGTCCCTCACACACAAGCAGCCTGCACTTTGGTTCTTTTAAGGCAGCATGGATTGCAGCAAATCACTCCTGGTGGGTGGGACTTTGGGGAGAGGATCGTCTGGCTGTGAAAATTTTCGTAAATCCCCACTTGACAGGTGTTCTAAAATGAGATGTCCTGAAGTCACAAGTTGGTCTTTGTTCAACAAACACCCCAAGAGTAGAAAAGCTTGGAAAAGAAGCAAACCCAAACCGAAGGCCCAGGAAAGCACAGTAATTGTTACTAGATGGAACACTAAATTCTGTTTGAGGGAAAGCCTGCACATAATCATTTCTTTTTTTTTTTTTTAATTTTGTAAAAATATTACATTAAAAAAATATGAGGTCCCATTCGACCCCACCACCCCCACCGCACCCCTCCCCCCCCCCCCCCAGCAACACTCACTCCCATCATCATGACACATCCATTGCATTTGGTAAGTACATCTCTGGGTATCTCTGCACCTCATGGTCATTGGTCCACATCATGGCCCACACTCTCCCCCATTCCATCCAGTGGGCCCTGGGAGGATTTACAATGTCCGGTGATTGCCCCTGAAGCACCATCCAGGGCAACTCCAAGTCCCAAAGGCGCCTCCACATCTCATCTCTTCCTGCCATTCCCCATACCCATCAGCCACCATGTCCACTTTTCCCACTCCATTGCCACCTTTTCTCTGAGGTCCTTGGATTGGTTGTGTCCGTTGTACCTCTATGTCAAGAGGAGGCTCAGATTCCACATGGTTACTGGATGCATTCCTGCTTTCAGTTGTAGGCACTCTAGGCTCCATGGTGTGGTGGTTATCCTTCTTCAACTCCATCTTAGCTGAGTGAGGTGAGTCCAATAATTCAGATTGTAGGAGCTGGAGTCTGTTGAGGCTCAGGGCCTGGCTATCATATTGTCAGTAAAAAGATAATCATTTCTTAAATAGAAAGCTGACTTAAATAGAAAGCTGAACCATTACACTTAGTGTTGAAGTTTAGCTGCTCAGAACAAATAAAATGTCAGCTAAAGCACACAAAATAAGGGGACTATGATATGGTCATTGTTTTAAGTACCTAGTGCACATGTCTTTACTGAAGAAACAAAATTTAATCTATATCACTTTGAAGTCAATGCTGAAAAGGGGAGGCCATTTATTTTCTTAAACTAGTGACTTGAATGAGAATTCTGTCAGTTACCTGATTTTCTGTTGTCAGCTGTGCATTGTCAGTATTCTCTTAGGTTGGAATCAGCCAGGATAACACCAGTCTTGGCTCACTGCTGTCCTTTCTGAGCAGAGGTACTTTACTACAATTTTTCCTCATGTTCCACAAACATGTCTATATGTATTTGAACCAAGGAACACCTCCCTTCCCTGCAGAGAATTTCATTTTAAAGGAGCAATCAGCAATTTCTTATCATTTCACTTCCCAGCTCACATATTGTTTCTGCTTCCAACCCTCCTTTGAATGTCTTCCAAACAAGTCATACTCAAAGCATTTTTATTTCAATGGTATTTTCCCTTTGGATTCACTGCTCTTTTTCCCCAAGTACTTGTAGTAAGCAAGATATTTGTCCTTTGTACCCAAATGTGATGTCACGGCTTTTGCCAGTGAAGTGTGTGCTTGGAGCAGTGGTAATGTCTTTGTGTCTTGCTGCCTGGTGAGCAGCATGCTGATTACAAGGATATCGAGGCCTCCAGGGCCCTCGAGAATATACTAACTCGTTCCACAGAGATGGAATGTATGCCCTTGATCTCATTAGAATGATGTCCAAACCAATTGAACAAATCAGTGCCATCAGCTGAAATATATTAAAGTCAGTCCATCAAACTCCAGCAGGAAGAAAGCAACAGGGCAGTGTTTTCTAATTGAGAGTTGTTCCTGGGTGACATTTCTATGATCCACTTTTTATCTCAATAATGAGAATTCCACCTCCGGGAGAAAAAAAAAGGGTTCTGCTACCAGATTGAATATGCAAGACCAAACCACATGCGAATTAGCCAAGTAGGAATTGCAGCTGTCATAAATGACATCTTTTTTTTTTAAGGGATTATCTCAATCAATAATATAACACTGCCAAGAGAAATGCTATTTGACAACTGAAAGGGCTTCCAAAGCTTTCCAGCAGGAAGCAGTAAAAGAGGACTCATTGAAGGAGAATGAGACAAATTTATTTTCTAGTGAGACCTACATTTGAGCTACTAAATAGAAATGCCGTGAATGCATTGTGGGTCATCCACTCAGGGAGGACAGTGTGTAGAGCTATTGATGGCCTCACTCTAAGGGCCAGGGAAGGATTTCTGGGCCTGAGTTACCTCATGAATGTTCATTTTCCTTCTTGGGAAGAGAAAGGAAAAAGTAGTGAAATAACTTGGATCAGCACAAAAAATAAGTTTCTCAGCATCTTGTTAAATTTGAAATTGGGGTGACATTCAAAGATGGGCAAAGAAGTGAAAGATTATCTGGGGTGCTCAGAGGAAGGGTGGCAGCAGACAGGGAGAGCTCATGACCCAGCATGACATTCTGATTACATTTTGATGCAAATTTTTGTACCACAGGGCCATTAGCAGGGTTTCACTTTTGTGTAGATATTTACATGTACCTTAGGGGAAGCAGCATAGCATAGTGATCAAGATGATAAATTGTGGAATCACACAATTTTGAGTTCAAATCTACCCACTTCACTAGTTGTACAGCTGTAGACATGCCAAGTTGTCTCGACTTCAGTTTCCTGAGGAGCAGCCACCTGCGATTAAGGCTGACAGATTATATTCACCCAATTTGTCCTTACCTTCTCTGATCAAATATAAGAAGTGGCAATAATTACCTTGGAGAAGACTTGTAAGAAATTGCACACAGAAGCTCATTTTCTTTTTTTCACTTTGCACTGGAATGTTTATTTTTTCCCCTTGGCAAACAAGTCAAGTGTTACATTTTTAAAAACAGAAAATCCCTAACAATCAAATACAATATCCATCACGGAAGGAGGGTCAGGCAATAGTACAAAACACCCTACTTAGGATCTTTTTTTTCCTTAATATACAAGTCAGTTTAAAATTATAGATATTCAATGAGAATTCCAGAACCAGTGGTATATGCCCTGTACCACCAAGTTAGGGTGGACTTGCTGTGTCCCCTCCCTGTCCATCAAGGGGAGAACACCCTTTTTTACAGTCACCCCTCTTATACCCAGAGCAGGGGGAGATGACACTCATCTTCTTAATGAAAAGATGTCAAAAGACTAGAAAAATAATAGAAACAGGAAAGAGAAATTAAAATGGAAAAAAAGTGACAGAAGTAGGGGAAAGAGACGATTGAGAAGCTATATACTATTAATAAAAAGATTGTTGAATAGAGAGAAAAAAATTCAGGCAGTGCTTCAGGTAGTTCTGGAGGAAAGCAGTGACAGGGATGAAATCAGATATCCTCCTTGTATTTATTGACTTATAAAATTTGTCATACCTTCCTCAGGCACTGGAGGAAGTGAAAATTGGCCAACACTCTGGTTTCATCAACAAAACCATTCCGAATTATTTCAAGCACACAGGAGAAAGAAGCGACTTATTGTAAGGGTACAGAGGTATCTCATGGAACCCAAGGGCAGAGATGGAACCAGATCCCACAAGACTGGAAACAAGCCTGGAAAGATATTAGGGTCCCATTGCTGCCTCTGCCTAGACAAGTACTTTCTTCCCTCTCACTTTGCTGGCTAATTTCTCTACTTTGCTAGGACTCTTGGTAGAGCATGGTCAGTTCACAGAGTTGTTCCATTCACCTACAGAGATTTTGCATTCCCGGGGAGAATCTCTTTGGTCCAACTTAGGTCAGATCAGAAAGCATAACACAACTGGGGAGAGTGGGCATCTCCCCTACTTAACCGAGGCGTCAGTGACTTTTGACACTTTGGGCTCTAGTGCATGGGTGGTGTGGCCCAGCAGGAGAAGGCAGAGCAGTGGCACCCAGGAGTGCTTGGTAACAGTGTCAGGGATGAGTAGAACCTAAGATCCCTAGGGAAAGCAGCAGTCCTGGCCCATTTGAGCAGAAGTTTTGCAGGGCAGAATGCACATCCAGGTAAGAAAACTTTATTTTACAAGTCAACATAAGACATTCCCTTAGGATGCTCAGGTACCTAAGCAGAATCTGTGGAAGGCTGAGATGAGCAGATACAGTAAGAGTCTTTGAATATTGTGCTAATACTATTAATATGATAGTATTTGTTGAGGTTTGGGGATAAAGTACTTGCTAAAATTCTTAGGACATCTAAGTATTTAAAAATAGACACTTCTTGTACCAGTAGTAAGATTTAGCTATTTTGATTTCCCTGCACCAGTCTCTCACCTGAACTCTAGATTCTTATTTCCAACTGCCTATCTATCACCTCCACATTTATATCTAATAGACTTAACAATCTAAAACCAAACTTTTGCTTCTTCCCAATCGACCACATGCTGTCTTGCTCTTCCCAGTCTTCTCCCATCTCAGTATTTGGCATCCCCACTCACCCGGGGTTCATTCAGGGATCAGGCCCAAAGGATTGATTGCCTTGGAGAATCAGCCTTTTCTCTCCTTTTTTTTTCATATCCCACCATACCTTGAATTTATTAGAAAATACTGTTAAATATGTTCTGAATCTGACCACTTGTTAGCATCTCAAGGCTAATGCTTTCTTCTGCCCAAGCCTCCACTGGCTTTTACAGTAAGAGACTCTTAACCAGCCTTCCTACTTCTACTCTTGCTCCTTTATGATCTACTCTGAAGCTAGATGGATCCTATAAAACATAAGCAACATCACATTACTCTCCTGCTTAAAACTGTCTACTACTTTTCATCACATTGTCAAAGCCCTCAGACAAACTCAAATTGAGGAATATTAAGAGTACTAACCTGGGGGGAAGCAGCTGTGGCTCAGTCGGTTGGGCTCCCGTCTACCATATGGGAGGACCTGGGTTCGCATCCCAGGGCCTCCTTGTGAAGGCAGGCTCGGCCACAAGCGCCGCGGAGAGCCGCCTGGCCCGCAAGCACCATGGAGAGCCGACTGGGCAAGGTGATACAACCAAAAGTGAGACAAGAAAAACACAGAAGATTGCACAGCAAATGGACACAGAGAGCAGACAGCAGGCAAAAAGCTGCAAGGGGCGGGAGGTCGGGGAGTAGTAACCTGTACTCTTCAAAAATATTGTCATGAAATGTAAAGAAAAACTGGGGATCTGTTCCAGACTGAAGGAGACTAAAGGGACTTGACAGTTAAATATGTTTGCTCTTGGGTTGGATCCTGGTGAGGAAAAAAAGGGGGGACGTCAAAAGGCATAATTAGAAAATCGGTGAACTTTGAATCTGGATTCTATATTAGGTAATAGTATAATGTTAAATTTTTTATATGAGTTATAAAAGCTATCTTTATTATTAAGAGGTATGTGCTAAAATATTTTGGGATAAAGGTCATGATTTCTGCACATTATTCCCAAATAGTTCTGTAGAAGTAATAGTAATATATATGTGTTCACATGTGTATATAACTAGAAATATAAGCAGCACAAATATGGCAGAAATTTAGCCATTTAATCTAGGTGAAGGGTATATTAAAGTTCACTGTACTATTTTTGCAAGTTTTCTGTAAGTTAGCTTTTTTTTTTTCAAAAATAAAGGTTAAAGGTAAACTTAAGAATAATCCATAGCCCTATGATGACTGGCAAGGTCTAGACCTGGCAGTCTTTCTGACTTCCCTCCTCCCACTGGGCCTCTTCTTCACCCCACTCCAACCACACCTGCCTCTGAACTGCATTCTTTTCAGGACTTTGCATTCCTTCTCCCGTACTCCTCTCCCTCAGACATTTGCAGGCATTAAGTGTTTCATTTTACTCAGGCTCTGAGAGTCCCACCTTAACGACCCAACCTAAAATTATGCCCCCTTTCTCACTTTCTACCCCCAAACACTGCTTTATTTTTCTCCTCACTGTCTTACAATAGTCCTTGCTTATTGTCTGTCTCCCTCAGGGGATGTCAACTCCATAAGGGCAGAGACTCTTTCCGATTTGCCACTTTGTTCCCAGAGAGGACAATGGTGCTTGCTGTGTAAAGATAGATATTCATGGTGGGAAGGAAGGCTGGAAGGGAGAGGGAAGGAGGAAGGAGAAAAAACTGGAATTTAACTGTTTGGTGACACCTCAAGAGAAGAACTAGGACTTAAAGTAGAAGAAACAAAGAATGGAGGAATCAAGAATAAACTGACAGATGCGGTTATTATAAGCAGGAAGTCTTCAAGCCTACGGATAACCACATTTTCTAACACTCGATAATGAGGCTTATCAAGATGGAGGCTGTGGGAAAGGGAAGGAGTTGAGTGTAGACCTGGACTATCCCTGCATCAAACAGGGGAAGGAAGGGATCTAATATTTGCTGAACATGAACCATATCCCAGATCCAATGCAGGCATCTTGCAAATTCTATGAGATTTGAGGAAATGGAACGGACAGGTTGAGTAATTAGATGGTGATCACCAATCATGGAGAGGTGGGGCCTATATTAGGGGTGGGGCTTGGGACACTAAAGCCCAGGTTCCCCATGTGAAACCATACTCCTGTCCAATAATGTTTTACTCTCGCTGAATGGTTTACACTGAATTATAGTACCCACAGGAAAGAAAATGCTAACAAAATCTGGATATATAAGCTTATTAAACAGACCTTCTTGTATGAATAGGCAAATATTACAAATTACTATTTTAATTATTTGTTAACAGGGTGTCAAAAATATTAGAGAGTAGTATCAATAGAAGGTAAATATTCCTCCTATATTCTTTTTGCAATTATCATTAGAGAAGTTGTGGGTTTACAAAAAAATTATGCAGAAAACGGAGTCCCCATATACCTCCCCTCATACACACAGTTTTCCCTATTATTAACACTTTGCAGTAGTGTGGTACTGTTCTTAAAATTGATAAAACAATATTATATTCTTACTATTAAGTAGAATACTACATAGTTTGCATTAGGGTGCACTGTGTTGTATAGTCCTGTGTTCTTTTAAAATTTTTATTCTAGAACAGTTAGACAAACCAAAATTTCCCCTTTTAACCACATTCAAATACATAGTTCAGTGGTGTTAATTACATTAACAATGTCCTACCATCACCACAAGCCATGGGGGGCCAAAACCTTTCCATCACCACAAACAAAAGCTCGTTACCAATTAAGCATTAGGACCCCATTCCTAAACCCACCCCTGTACCTGGTAATCTGTATTCTAGCTCTGACTCTAGGAATTTGCTTATTCTAATGATTTCATATCAGTGATATCATACAATATTTGTCCTTTTGTGTCTGGTTCATTTCACACAACATGATGTCTTGAAAGTTCATCCATGTTTTTGCATGTATCAGAACTTCATTCCTTTTTAAGGCTGGATAATATTCCATTGTATATGTATACCACATTTTGTTTATCTAGTCAATTGTTGACAGTCATTCGGTTTGCTTCCATCTTTTGGCAATTGTGAATAATATTGCTATAAACACTGGTGTGCAAATATCAGCTCAAGACCCTGCATTCAATAATTTTGGTTATATACTAAGAAGTGGAATAGCTGAGCCACGGGTTAATTCTTTACTTAACTTCCTGAGGAACTGCCAAACTGTTTTCCGCAATGACTGTACCATTTTGCATTCCTGCCAACTATGAATGATTGTTCCTATTTCTCCACACTCTCTCCAACAATTTTTTGTTTGGTTGTTTGTTTAATAGTAGTCATTCTATCGGGTATGAGAAAGTGTCTCATTGTAGTTTTGGTTTGTATTTCTCTAATGGCTAATGATGCTGAGCATCATTTCATGTGCTTATTAGTCAATTGTATCTCTTCTTTGGAGAAATGCCTATTCAAGTCCTGGGTCCATTTTTAAATTAGGTTCTCTTTTTGTTATTGAGTTATGGGATTTCTTCATATAATATGGATTGTAAACTCTCATTGTATATATGATTTCTGCTGAGAATTTAGCATTTGATCTTGTTGGGACTCCATTGAGCGTAACATGTTTTTTTCTTGCAGCTTTTAGCAATATCTCTTCATCCTTGATATTTGACAGTTTGACTGCTATATGCCTGGGCTTGGTTCTCTTTGAGTTTATTTTGTCTGGGGTAAATTTGACTTCTTGAATGTGCATATTCATGTCTTTTATTAAATTTGGGGAATTTTCTGACATTATGTCTTTGAATATTTCTTCTGCCACTTTCTGTCTTTCTTTCCCTTCTGGGACTCCTATTTTATGTATATTGGTACACTTGATGGTGTCCCACAGGACTCTTAGATTCTATTCACTTTTTTCCAATCTTTTTTCTTTCTGCTCCTCAGCCTGAATCATTTCAGTTGTCTTGTCTTCAAGTTCACTGATTCTTTCTTCTGCCAGCTCCAATCTGCTGTTGAAATCCTCTAGGGACTTTTTCATTTCAGTTATTGTAGTCTTCAATCTCCATAGTTCTAATTGCTTCCTTTTTAAAATTTCTCTTTACTGAGACTCACATATTGTTCATTCATTGTTTTCCTGATATCCTTTAGCTCTTTCTCTGTATTTCCTTTATCTCCTTGAGCATACTGAGGATCAGTTCTTTAAAGTTTTTGTCTACTTTGTCCAACGTTTGGTCTTCTTCATTGATGGGTTCTGGATTTTTACACTGTTCCTTTGAATGGGCCATGATTTCTTGTTTCCTTGTTTGTCTTTAATCTTTTGTTGCACACTGAACATTTTAATTTTTTAAAGTATTAACTGTGGGATTTAGTCATGGGGATGACTGTCCCCTAAGTTTGTGTCTAGCTAGTTATATGTGAAAGATTTCCTTTAATGTGATGAGCTAACAAGAAGAAACAAACCAATCCAAAATACACCTTTCACAGTCTTTGCCAATTCACTCTGCATTGGCTGGTGCTGTCCTTTAGAGTTTAGCTCTCCTATCAAGATCGGCCCAAGGTGAACACAAAGTGCAGGTTCTTCTCTGTCCTTTCTGAGCCTTTGTCTTTTTTGTGTTTATGCTTGCTCATGGCCATGGGAATTCTCTCATTTAAAGGAATTCAAATATCCCCTCTGCAGCCTATAAAATAGACTCTGCCTTCCTTTCCTGTGTGCTCTAGTGTATGATTTAAGCAGGTAATCCTTTGCCCCAGGCTGCTTTGACTTACTTGGTTTTAGAACAGTTTGAACTGTCCCCAAGTGCCTTCTGCCTGCAGCACAAGTTCTGGGAGAGTGAGACAGAGATGAGTTTCCTGCATTAGCCCTTAGGCTGCCACCCAATAGACTGGCATCAACATACAGACACCCTAGTATGAGGTCTATCTGTGGAAACATTTCAGGGGTCCATGAGCTTGAATTGAAAAAAATAAACTTATTATCCTTATTTTCTCTGACCTCTAACTGAAATCTAGCATTTCCTTCACAGATGTATGCAATAAATGGTAGTACTCATTTCATATCACATTAAAGTTGTTGCATATCTCAAAAAAATCACTTACCCTCATCCATACTTCAAAATTGTGGTAGTTGTTAGACCTGACACTAGTGGAGTGTCATAAAACTATCTGCTGCTACATTCTGAGAAAGGGGTCCATGGTTTTCACCCAACTGGCAAAGGGATCTGCAGAACAAAAAAGGTTAAGAACCCCTGGTATAGGGTTTACTCAACTCCCTCTAGAACAGGGCCAGAGATTCACAATGAAAGCACAGGCTGGCTCCACAGCATGCTGGGGAAAGGGTAGGAGAGGGGCCAGCAAAGGCTCCACAAGCTTCTCCTAATTTTGTATAGCTTTATTCAGCATTCACCCAGTTACTGCATTCTTTTAACTGTTTTCCAGAGTTCTGAGGAAGATGGCTTTGACAGTTCTTGCTAGTTGTTCAAAGATTTGATAGAGGCATCTTGTGCCACCATCTTGGTCAACTGGAAGTCCTTGTCCTAGAATGTCACTTATCGAACACTCAATTTAGTTTTTATACAAATAAACTTTATTGTACCTGTTTGGATCAGTGGAGTAAAAAAATAAAGGAAAGAAAAAATTTTTTAAACTTAAAGAAGAAAAAATTAAAGGATGTTCACACCTAAACGTGTAACACATACACATACATATAAACACATACATATATGTGTAATGTAAATAAAGCCTTATATAATTTTCAGCATTCATCATCGTTTCATAAATATTTTTCAAAACATGTCTACTCATCAGAACCACATTATTTGGCAATCATAGGACAGGATTATGAATGCAATTTACAAAGTATCTCACTGTATATGAAGATAAATTTCAATGAATAGGAGAATTGGACTTAGTGTAGTATGACAGGAAAGAGTTATTTATTTAACAAATGTTTATTGAGTGCCTACTAAGTGCAAAACACTAATTAAATACTGGAGATTCAAAGTTGAATAAGTTCTATTTCCTTCTTAGACGAGCTTATATTCTATCAAAGGAATATGTTAAACCCTCAACATTGAAATGGCATGTTTTAAAATGAGCTAATATGGCTTTCATTTATCATGTATAATCCATTTCTATAATATTTACCCACAATTTCAATAAATTAAAGATTTCATAGTTTTATCCTGGGTAATAAATGAACAGAGTAAGAATGGATAGTATTCCAGTTATCTTTTGCTGTATAAAAATTTACCCCAAAATTTAGTGACTTAAAGCAATTTATTATTTTCACCATTCTGTGGCTTGGCTAGATGGTTCTTCTTTGGAATCACTCATGCAGTGTGATTAGAGGTCACATGGGGCTGAAATGATCTGAAGTCTCAGTTGAACTGGATATCCAAGAGAGTTCACTCAAATGATTGGCAGTCCATATGGCTGGCTGTCCACCATGTTGTCTGGAGCTGTGAACTAGACTACTTACTCATGGCTTTTCCATGTGACTTTGCCTTTGACTATAGCATGGCACCTTATGGAGCATATAATGAGTGAACATAGTACAGTAACAGGTCTTTAATATGTAGGGAAGATAATTAATGTAGTTTAAATCTATCCCTTGAACTAGGATAACATCATTTCCACTGTATTCTATTGATCAAAGCAGTCATGAAGATTATCCAAATTTAACATCTTGAAGAAATAAACTCCATCTTTTCATGGGAGAGTGTCAAGGTCACATTGTGATAAAGAAGTGGGATTAGAGATATCTTTGGAAAACAACACATACCACAGAAAGCAAAGTCATTTTTTTTAAAGATTTATTTTATTTATTCCACCACCCCCCATTGTCTGCTCTCTTATGTCCATTTGCTGTGTGTTCTTCTTTGTCTGCTTGCATTCTCAGAGGCATCAGGAATCTGTGTCTCTTTCTGTTGTGTCATCTTGCTGCATCAGCTCTGTGTGTGTGTGGTGCCACTCTTGGGCAGGCTGCACTTTTTTCGCATGGGGTGGCTCTCTTTGTGGGGTGCAATCCTCGCGTGTGGGGCTCCCCTACACAGGGAACACCCCTGCATAGCACAGCGCTCCTTGTGTGCAACAGCACTGCACATGGGCCAGCTCACCACATGGACCAGGAGACCCTGGGTTTGAACCCTGGACCTCCTAGATGGTAGGCAGATGCTCTATCAGTTGAGCCACATCTGCTTCCCACAAAGTCATTGTTTTAAGCAATGTTTCATTTCAGATTATATTAACTTGGTATTAAAACTTTCAAATGCAGTAGATCATCATCTACTCTATCAAATAACATGAACAAACGTACACTTCCCTAAGGGAAGGAAGGAAATACCTCAAGTGGGGAAGGAACTCCCCTCAAAGAGTAAACCAAGTACTAGTTCAGGTCTAACATACACATAGACGACATATACCTGGTATAGTACAAAAACAAGTCTTTAATATCCAGGGCAAAATAATAAATCCAAACACAGTCTTTAGTAATGATAAATCCATTTGTCTTAGGGTGTTATATCCTTTCAGCTATTATTATTTCAACAAAAATTAATCTATTTAAACCATCTATATGATATTTAGTGTTTTAGGCTGTATAAAAACTTACAAGCCCAAAATCCTCTCATCCTGGAATTTACAACCTATGCCAAAGACAGAAAAACATTGTCCATTTTTCAGGATCAGGATCAGGGGCAGTTGATACATTCATTATCAATGAGTGTGTGTGTGTATTTTTTTCCTCCAAATGGATAACAAAAAATTTAGAAAATACATAATTAACTTTGAGGAGTTTGCCTTTTAACTTTCATTCATTTATAAACAAATTCAATTGCCTTTAGTTTCCCATCAATAGGGACAAGATCACTTTAAAAAGTCTCAGCATTTTCCCCTAGCACCTTGTATAAAAGCAAAATATGAATAATTTTCATAATAGCCAATGTAAATTAATTTTGGGAAATCTGTTATAAACTCTTCATATTGGACTATGACCACCAGACTTGAAAAACTCCCCCCCAATTATTAAAAATTCCATCTCTTTATAAGTTTTGGCCTGAAGAAGCCAGTTTACTTTAGTAAGGGCTTATAAAAAATCTCAGATGATAAACAGATGATTCTGGTATGGAATGAAAGGAGAAAAGTTTATTTAAAGGCCTCAGTGGCAATTTTTCCTGACAAGAAGTTACTTCCACCTCACCTTATGGCAAAATGAAGAGGAATACTTCCTTCATCTCATGTTTTCCATAAGAAAATCTTCGGGCCCATTTCGTAGCTTCCAGCACCAGTGTAAACCTTGCTGCCATTTATCAATATGGACAGGCCTGATGACTCCCAAGCTCTCTGAATGATGAGGTTACAAAGAAAGAAGCAGGAGGCTGATTTACTGAAGGGCACTTTGAATCGATTGCGAACATGTGTTGGGTATGTGGTCAATGTATTCTAGGAGTGGGCTCAGGTGGCTCAATGAAGAAGGTCACTTCCTTGGGCTACCTCTGACCTCAATTTCAGGAATTTATTTATAGTTGGGATAATGTAGTTTTTATATGACCTTAAAGTAAATTAAATAAGCCAAATGACAATGCAATAATCACCCACTATAAGGGCCATTTTGTGAAGGAAAAAGATGCATTTGGGAAGACTGTGATAATTTCCAAGGTAGTGGAAGTATGGGGAAATTTTCAGAAACAAAGATAAATGGTTTGTTTTTCAGAAGGATAAATGGGTCAGTGTTCCAAGCATTCCATCTCATTAATTAAGTTGGTAACAACATCAGCACACAATTGTTAGCAAATGATTATCTGATTAAAATGAAGAGTATATTCAAACAGGTAGGGAGTATGGAGATTCAAACATATACTTTTTTATAAACTAGAAATTAATAAATTTTTTTAAAGTTTTTTTTTTATCTCTCCCCTCCCTCCTTGTTGTTTGCACTCACTGTCTGCTCTCTGTGTCCATTCACTGTGCACTCTTTGTGTCTGCTCTTTAGGAGGCACCAAGACCCTAACCGAGAACCTCCTATGCGGGAGAGAGGCACCTCTATGTGGGAAGTAGCCACCTCTGCTACCACAAACATACTCTTAAGATTTAAATAATTTAAATATACTCTTAACATATTCTTTTCTGACTCTGTTAGTAGTGTGTTGAGTAAACACGTTTTTGCCAGGAAAAATAAATCTCAGCAATTGGCTTTTTCTTTACAGACTCATCTCTTGATAAAAAGCTATACCGGCCCATTTGAAACTATACTTACATCGGTGTTTTATGAACCCCTTATGGTGTTATGTGGTCCATACCTTTTGTTATGCATTCCCAAGTATCTCTAGATGCCTAAAAACATTCAGAACATGCAATGAAATCACCGAATGAAAATCTGGAGGCCCAAATGCTCAAGCAGTAATTTCAGAGAAGAAAGGAAGAAACGTGTTCTTTTTACTCCATCCATGGAATATGAAAATGATTAAGAGAGGCATTGACTAACCCCCAAACTCTTGCTCTAAGGGGAAGCAAGTGATATTTTGGGTGGGTATCTAGGACATTCAAGTTCCAAGCCCTGGGCTTTCAACTTCTCTACCTCCTACACTTGGATGACTCAATCTAAATCTGGTTTGTCTGGTCCCAGCTCATCTGGGCTTTCACTAATCTGTTTTGTGAAATAAGATGACTTTCCCTGAAGCACTTCTGCAATCCCTTTCTCATGAAACATTTTGCAAGAAAGCTCTCCCTTTGACATAGCATAATATTGTATCATATGTATATGAATATTGCATTTGTCCCAAGATCAGTTATCTAACAAACTCAACTTTACAAAACACTGGCAAGATTAAACAGGAAGATAAAAAGCCATATGAGCCACCAAATAAACCTTTCCAAATGCATGCACAAAATCTTGGGCACTTTACTCACATGAGAATCTCTTTGGCCCTCACTAAGGGCTTGTTTACTTCTAGTTTAGATATACTTCTTAGATGCTTAACCAACCAACTTCTTATTCAACATCAAGGCAACAAAGAAGGCTGGTGGAAGCAGGCATGCTGGAAATAACCAAAAATTAAACCTGACAAACTGATTTGGATGCAGGTGGGAGAAGAACTTCAAAACACACATCAGAATAAAAGACACATCATTCTGAAAACAAAATACAGGAGCAAACAGGCTTACACATCTCAACATGCCCTGAGGCCCTCACTGTACAATCACTGACATTGACTACGGTGAAATTGAATCATCAAAAATGAAGTTCAATTATATTTTGAATCCACCAAATAAAGAATGTGTATCATCTGTTATATAAGGCTTTATTATTTTAAAAATCGCTGAAATAAAATATTTCATTCATTTGATTATTAAATAGACATTGAGTATATCCTATGTGTGAAGTTCCACTCCTACCTCCTACCTTTGGTTTTTAATTTTAGATAGACTGAGACCCGGAAGATAATCTACTCATTCCTGACATTCTAAAATTTAGTCATAGATTAAGCCAGGCCATAAAAATAGCATGCACCTGAAATAGAGTGCTCTGCTTTCTGCAGATCCTACGCAGCCCTAAATTGCTCTCAATGGATTGTTCATGTGTCACTAAAGGGGATGATGAGACATAGACCAACAAAATCTGTTGCTACATTATCTATGAGAAAGTTAGTGGAAATAGTAGATATTAGGACCTGGGATGTATTTCTCTCTGTTCTTAATATAAGGATAATCCTATTCCCTATCACCACCTTTTTTTTTAAGTTATGGACTTTCAATCTTGTAACTGATGACCTGTCCTATTTTGCCTTGACTACTAAATGACTCAAAACCAAGGCTGTGATTCACATCTCATTAATGTACAGAATTTCATGAGAATTACTTTGTGGATGGTGTTTTGATTATTATTATAACAATTTATAGATAATTAAAAATTGATGCACTGAGAGAATAGTTACATGTATCTTTCAATCCACATAAAACATTTTTGGAAGAAAAGAAAACATAGAACATCCATAAACAATTAACTAGTTATTAATTAATTAGTATATCCACATTTTCCAACAGGGAACAGGGTCAATTATGCTAGACATTTCACTCATGTGATTTTAAAGTGTTTTTCAAATTCTTGAGATTCTCAAGTTACCCTGTGAGCTGATCAAAGCTATCTGGGTGGAAAAACACAGTAGTTTGTTGCTTCATAGCATATTTCCTACTACTGGCCTTCTGAGGGATGTGCTTCTACTTCTTTATTAAGCTGTTTGTATTGCCTAATTCATGCCTTGGCAGCGGTGTTCATACAGCTTTTACCTTATATGATGTAATAGAATTACTTACCATTTGGTGAATGGCCTCATAGCTGCCTGAAAATAACTAATCCAAGCCTCCATATCTCCTGAGAACCCAAGAACTAGTGTAGAATATCTTTTCTATAATTGCTAAGGGATTTTTTCCCAGGTTTTTAGTGCAGCATGCTGTTTCTTGAATGATTGAGTCTCAGGACATTGAAAAAACTATGAGTCCTTTACTCTCAGGGAGTGCTTCTCTTATTCTTGGTTGAAATTATGCCCCAGGGTTTAGCTCTAGAGAATTCAGAGGCTGACTGAGGCATCAGCTCAGACCAGACTATCTCACCATCAGGTACAAATTGGCAAAGAAAACACCTTTTGACTCCTTATTCACTTTAACATCATCCTCCCAAGAGAACAAAAAAGAAACAGAAAGTTAATTTTTGATGACACTGAAATAAATCTGTATTCCCGAAACGCCACGTTAAGTCAGAAATGAAAAGAGGAATGGTCATTCATCCATCAGAATGAAGTAACATCGAAAACAGGTGAAAGTAGGTAACAGTGGAAGCAAGTCCATTTGCCCAGCAGCACTTCTGAAAGGCTCAGGCACAAAGGGAAGGCTTGGGTGACTCTGGCAACTAAAGACAGGGAAATTATCTATAAAGCAGTAAAGTATCAGGACTTCATCCAAAAACTAGCCCAGGGAAACAACCTATGTTTACTGCAGTTGGAGGACACCAATTAAAAAAGGCACCTGAACATCCTACCGCCCTGCAGTGAAGCTTGCCATTTTATGAGACCCACTGTACATGGTGCTCTCAATGAGCCTCTGAGTGCCCATGCCTAACTACGAACAGGAAGCCTTGGATCACTAGCAAATTCAGGGAAACTCCTACATTGAGACCAACCGTTCCTTCTCCCTCATCAACAAGAAAAAGAGAAAAAAAAAGACAATGCAAATTGAGACAATGCAGGGAGGATAACCCCCTCAGAGACAGAAGGTATCACATCCACCGAAGTAGAATAGGATTCTATTTTATTAAAGTCCTGAGAACAAAAAAGGAGCACTTGGCAATTAAAAATATGATGGTAGATGTTAACACTTCTTTAGAAGATTGGAAAATTATTCCAGGAAACGTCCAAAAAGGTATAATAGATAAACAGTGATGGACAATGAGAGAGAAAAGTTGTGTTTTGTTGTTGTCGTTCCTTGTTTTTGTTTTGATATTGGCTGTTATGGGTTCCAGAAAGACCAAACTGAAAAATCAATTTGGAGAGGAGATTTGAAGCATGCCAAGCAAAGGAAAACATGGTAAAATTAATTCCTGGGAGTGGGGATGAGAGGATAGGATGAGTGGGAAGTTGCATAAGGAAAAAGGTCCAATGAAAATAAATATTTAAAATGTATTAACAGAAACACTATGTGGATAAAACCAAAAATTCTGATAGTATTATACTGAAAAAAGAGAAAAGGAGGATGAAAGACAAAAATTATCTCCTACTTCAAAAATGTAATAGGTAATTCTTAAAATCTACTAATTAAGAGAAAGCAATAAATACTTATACAGGAATATGAAGGTAAATACCAGGAGAACAAAAAGCTAAAAATTTAAAATAGTTGCCTTTGGGGGTAGTATTTGGGTGGAAAGGGTCACGAAAACTCCTTTATTTTTTAAGTCTTTCAGTTCTTTTAAACTTTTTTAAAACTACGAGCATACTTACTTTGAAAAATTTAATCTATGGTTAAAACACTTCCACAAGTTTCTCAGGCTTGAATAAATGGCTGCTGTTCACTGCAAGTGTGTGGATAGTGTGATGAGACATCATAGGGGATTTCCTGGTCATCAGAGTGAAATTTAAGGTAATACGTGTCTGAGTCTAGATCTGGCTAACATTTATGGTTGATACAGGTTCTCTGTCAACTTCTTTGTCTTCAGATTGGTAAAGATCCTCTCTTCTGAAATAGAATGAAGCTTTTAAACTCCGAAGTAAATCTCTTAGGACAGTGCACTCAAAGCACTTTCCTCTGACCCTGGGTCACTCATTTTCTATCAAAGATCATTGGTCTGTTTGGAAACGACTTTTTTTAAATAAGACAATTGTTCACATATATTTTATACGCTTTAAATGTAAGATTATAATCTTTACTAAAATCCCATTATGCTGTAATAATTTCTAAGTTTTTAGAGGTTGCACATATGCTATTAGGACCACATTGATCAGAAACTCAATTAACATTCAGTTAAAATGATGTATTGTCTATTGGATAATGGTATTGTCAGGTCAGGAGGGTATCACTGTCTAAATGTACTAAATTTTCATTTTCATCATTATTATACTAATTCAAATAGAAATAGTACTTCAAAAGCGATTCACTAAAGAGTAAAAGAAGTGATGAAAATGGTAATGTAAATACAGCAACTCAGAATAAAATTGGAAATACTAGTAAGGAGCAGTACTCTGGTGTGAATATAAAATGTGAATCTGCGTGCACTAAAGCAAATGAACTTAAATGTGTAAATCCTTTGCATAGGCAGCGAGAAAGAAATGGTGATTGAGTACAATGATGAATATAAGATAAATGTACTTTATCGGAAAACTGATCCATTGCCACCAGTCCCAGTGTATTATCTGTTACAACACTTGTCTACAGGGGCATATAGCCCTAGAGGATTTTATGCATAGAGGCTATTGTAAAATTAATCACAGTTTTTAAAAAACTATGCAAAATAATGCTTTTCAATACAAAATTGATCACTTTTTTTCAGTAGGTGGATAAATGACTAAAATCACAGACTGACGTTTGTTCAAATTTATACACCTGCTAGACTTCATTGCTGTGACTCTTTTAAAACCCAAAATAACCAGTGGTGTATATTACATTGGAGGGAAAGCAGAATAATTTTGAAGAAAATCAAATTGTGGAACATGTCTTACCAGGTTTCAATAACTTATGTAAAACCATAACAATTAAAACCATGTGATACTTGCTTAGAATTAGAAAAATAAGGCAGTGAAACAGAATAGAAGCCAGAAGTTGACCTGCTTATACAGAAAACTGATATACATAGAATTGGCAATTTGATTCAGTAGGAAAAGAATGTAATGTTTCATAAATTGTGTTTCCACTGTTGCTTATTTATATGCAAAATTTAACATTGTACCTTTATCTCACTCTATTGATGAAAATAAGCTCCAGATGGATTAAAGAACTAAATATCCAAAGAAAATCTTTTATAAATGTTAGAAGAAAATATAGGCATACATATTTAAGACCTTATACTAAGTAAGAATTTCTTAAACAGTGTACTAAAAGTATAAAAAGAAATATACATGAAGAAAAGTTTAATACATCTGATTACATTAAAATGTTAAATTTTGATATGAAAATTTAGGACATATTTGTATACTAAAAGTATAAAAATATGAATCATTGTTAACTTTGGAAAAGCAGAAAGGGGATTAGATTCAGGGAAGGTATGCAGATTTTAATTATATCTATAATTTTATTTCTCAAAGTTACTGCTAACTTAAGCATGTATGGCAAAATGTCATGGCTTGACAAATTTGGCTTATATTGCTTTGCATTTTTTTTTATGTTTTATGCTTGAAATAGCTTTTAGTAAAAAAAAAAAGTTTTAAGAATGTTTAAGAGACATGGAAGATCAAATGTGACATCTATCATATACAAAATGGGAGTTCCAGAAGGAAATATTAGAGTGGTATATTCAAAGAGCTATTGACTCAATATTTTATAAAATTGATGAGACACGAATCAAAATTTTAAAAATTATGTATATTTACACATGCATGCACACATACATACCTGTCCTAGAAGGATAAATTTATTATTTCCTAGAAGGATAAATAAAAATATATCTATATCTAGATATCTACATGGATACTAGGTGATAAATTAGCAGAATCAAAGATAAAGAGATAATCTTATAATAAACCAGATAGTAAAAAGAGCTTACCTATTTTGTTCATTAGATTAGCAACAGAATTGTCAACAACAGCAGAAGCCAGGAAAAAGAGAGAAAAATGCAATAATAACTTCAAGGAGTAGAGAAAAAAATAATTAAGTCCAGTTAAATTATCATTCACGACTGATGGTGAAACAAAAAAATTCTGAATAAAAACTGAAAGAATTTACAACTCACAGAACCTCTCTGATATAATATCTAAGGGCTACACTTAAGTATATAGTAAAGAATTTGGCATTGCCCAAAGAAAGGTCTGGCCTCTGCCCTCACTTTTAGGAGGTAATATATAACACCCCTGATAGGTGTGTAATTGTTTAGGGTGGAGCCTAAGGACACCACTCTTAGAGTGGGACTGGCCACACCCAAAAGTCTAAAGGTGGGAGCTGGCCATGCCAAAAAGAACAACTGTGTAATTTAAAGTAGGAACTTTGGGTCACAGGGCATCAGTCAACCTAAAGGCTGAGATCAACCATGTGGGTAATCAATCAATCAGACCTATGTAATGAAGCCCCAGGAAACACTCTGGACACGGAATCTTTGGAGAGCTCCTCAGGTTGGCAATGTCCCACACATACCGTCATATATGGATGTGGGAGGGTAACATATCCCGAATCCTTGGGAGAGAACAATGGCAGCTATATGTTTGGAATCCTCCCAGTCTCTACCCTATGTGTCTCTTCCTTTGGCTGATTTTAATTTGATTCGTTTCCTGCAATAAATCATAACCATGAGTTTAATAGCTTACAGTGAGTTTGGTAAGTCCTTCTAGTGAATTATTGAAACTGAGGGTGGTTTTACAAACCTGCCAAAACTTAGAAGTGGTGTCAAAGGAGAAGATGGTTTCGTGTGGGCTCTTTCCTCTAACTGTGTGATTGAGCCCTTACTCGTTGCAGTTGGTATCAGGCATCTGGGGAAGACTAGCCAGTCTGGGGAATTATGCCCTCAAACCTCACAGTTGGATTAACTCCAGGTATTAGGAAAGAAGTAAAGTGAACTTGGAAGAAAGATGTTGGAGGGAAGAAGCAATATTGAAAATATGATGACTATAATGATGACTTGGGAGGTCAATATTCTGATTGCTTTTGTCAGGGATACTGATCAGAACTGAGGTCATTTAAGGTGTGCACAGCCCTGAATTAATTTATCTCATTATTTAACAGCTAACCAGCTGGATGGAATTTTCCTGGTTGACTTTCAAGAATTATCACGAATACACGTTTTTCTTAAAAAGCGATTAAGCTTGAGCTAAAATCTTCTTGGCTAAAATTTTGTACAAAAGAATTAAAATGTCTGAGCAGGGATGGAATAAGCTTATTTTAAAACTTGAATATAGACAATTAAATATTCTTATCTGCCATCCACTGGACAAATAAAGACAGAAATAAGTCATTGGTAAGATTCCTTTTCCAAATGGCACTAGATGTTATGTGATATTAGTGGTATACAATGTGGAAGAGCAATAATTTTCTTCTGTGTGCTAGCAGGTGATTTACTTCACAGTTAATCATTAATGGTCAGTTATAATTCAGACCTTTGCATATATGCAATACATGTAAGGTAGAAGTATTTTATTGTTTTTTGTCTGCTCGTTGCTGAAAACTCATACTATATGAGAACAGAATTTTCATCTATTTAACTGATTTTTTAAAAAGATTTATTTATTTATTTATTTCTCTCCTCTTCCCCCCACCCCAGTTGTCTGTTCTGTGTGTCTATTTGCTGCATGTTCTTTGTCTGCTTCTGTTGTTGTCAGCGGCATGGGAATCTATGTTTCTTTTTGTTGCGTCATCTTGTTGTGTCAGCTCTGTGTGTGTGCGACACCATTCCTGGGCAGGCTGAACTTTTCTTCGCATTGGGCGATTCTCCTTAGGGGGTGCACTTTTTGTGCGTGGGGCTCCCCTGTGCGGGGACACCCCTGCGTGGCAGGGCACTTCTTGTGCACATCAGCACTGCGGGTGGGTCAGCTCTATATGGGTCAAGGAAGCCCGGGGTTTGCACCGCGGACCTCCCATGTGGTAGATGGATGTCCTAACCACTGGGCAAAGTCCACTTCCCTATTTAACTGATTTTTGTTTGAGACATGATATAGACCAGGGGTTGGCAAGCTACGGCCTGCAGGCCAAATCAGGCCACTTATGTCCCAGCTAAGATGTTTTTTATATATTTTTTTTAATGGTTGGGAAAAACCGAAAGAAGAGTATTTCCTGATATGGGACAATTTTGTGAAATGAACACTTCAGTGTCCCTAAATAAAGTTTTTTTTTTTAAATACAGACATATTCTTTTAGTTACATATTGTTTTTGACTCCTTTAATGCTTCAATGCAGAGTAGTTTCAACAGAGACCATGTGGCAAGCAGAGCCCAAAATATTCACTCTGGCTATTTACAGAAAAAGTATGCTGACTCAAAACACTCCACTGGATATGCAGTAAGGAAGGGAAATCAATTGCAAATTAAATAGTTTTCACATTTCCGCCAATCTATATACTGCTTTATTCACAGAAAATTGTTATGTAGAAAATATGACACCCGGTCTTGATTCAGCACTGAATGAAATTATGAAAATATGAGTATAATTAAAATGAGGTGATGGATCTCCTTTCTTCATGTTATGAGAAGAAATATTAGGTAAATAAATGACTGCTTTTTCATACTGCAGGAAACTGGCTTTTGAAGAGAAAATTGCTCGAAGTGAGTTTTTGAAAGGAGAGATGAAATTGAAACCCTTCAGTGACACTGAGAATGCCAGTAAACAGCATATCTCTAGTTTCATGTTGTGTTTCTCCACAGAGAAGGTAGAATCTAACATTTTAAGACCAAAATCTCATGACTTTTAATGTTGAAAATAAGTCATAAAATTCACTAAGAAGACAAAATTGTAGTTCAAATTACTGCATTGCTAAATATTCGATTCTTTTCAAGCACTTGATAATTTTTCATTCTTCAGAGAATGAAATCAGTGATATATTATTTGTAAACTTTAAAATCCCTCTTAAGTGCTGAAATAGAACATGGAGAAATTTCATTCTGTTCTGCAAAATTCAGCCTTATAAATTGAAGGAATCAGTCTTATAAGTTTTATTGTTATTGGTGTTTTTAGTGTGATAATTCATCTCTATTGTGTCCAACAAAGTGATGAAAGGCATCTTCAAAGGAAAAATCTGTCTTTAATTTCCAGGTTCATGTTCAATATAAACACAGAAAGCCAATGATTTCAAACAGTTGGTCCTATTCCCAATGTTGCATAAATATGAGTTAGGATTTTTAATTTAACTGAAATAAAGATTAAGGTAAGAAATCCCCCAGATGCTGAATCTCACTATAGCACATCATGAGGACTACACATAATATCAATCCTCTCCATGTTTTAAAACAAATGTCATGAGTCTTTTGAATGTTTGTTTCCCTTTTTAAAATTGCAATGAATACATGATTTTGACTTGCTAAAAAATGAATGGCTCAACTTTAAACATAAGGTGACCCACAGCAACTGGAAGTTTGTAAAATGTTCCAAAAAGGAATAAAAAAAGCTTTTTAGAAGTAAATGGTGAAAATTTCAAGAGAAAAATAGGAAATCAAGTGGACTTGTAGTGGACTTTGATATGAGATATAGTGAAAAGCTCAGAAAATTACACAAGCAAAGACATAGAAGTGAGAATATTGAATTATGTTCTGGGGGTGGTAAATAGACCAGCTCCCCTCCCTGGGAGTGAAAAATTAGTATTTGAAAGCCATGGGAAATGACTGCAAAGGTGTTTGATGGACAATTCTTGTTGCCTACAGTGATAAAATATAAACTTCTATTTATTTGTGAAGATTTTGAGATTTTTTTTTTAATTCCAAGAGCTCTTCAGAAGGTGGAAGTATATGTGAACTTAAGAATTTCTAGATCAAAATTGTGAGTGCTCAGCACAACAAATTTTAAAAACAAAAAGGAACATTCCATAAATATGGACAAGAATGGGAGAGTAAGAGGTTCTAATAAGTATATAACTAGAAAAAGTTAAAATGATTTTCAACCTAGTGTTTTAAAGCCTGCAAAATTATCAATTAAGTTGAGATGATAAAGAAGTTTTTAGAAATGTACTATTATGTAGTAAGGAATTTGGCCTCCAAAAAGTAGTCTTGTCTTTGTCCCAGCTCCCGAGGGGGTAACTCTATTACCTCTGGAGTTTCCCAAGAGATATGAGTGTCTGTCACTTGGGGGTGGGCCCCTAGACCATATCTGATAGTTTATATTAAGGATGACTCAGAGTGGGGCCAACTGCACTTAATCTTAGGTTGGGAGCTGGCCATGCCAGTAAAACCAACCATGTGATTAGAAGGTTGGGGCTTTGAGCCTGATCTCCAGAGAGCAGAGCTGGTGAGAGACTGAACTCCACCATGTAGGCATGGATTCAATCCATCATGTGTATATGATGAAATCCCAATAGAAGCTCTGGACACCAAAGTTTGATTGAGCTTGCCTGGTTGGTAGTACACCATCCACATATCAGGAGAGTGACGCATCCTAACTACACAGGGAGATGATACCAGAACTTCACATCTTGGGATCCATAAAATAATTTCAAGCTGCCACAATCAGTATTACTAAAGTCTTTCATAAGCAAAAACAATTCAGACACAGTCAGAGAAGGCCACACAGCAAGAAGCTGGAAGTCAGTATAAAGTGAAACAGCAGAGAAAGGAGAGAAAGATTACCATGTGACCGAAGGTAGAGATACAAGGCAAGGAATCCCAAGGATTGTGGCAAGCCAGCACTAGAATGCTACAGACCTTGCTAACACCATGATTTTGAACTCCCAGTCTCTGAAACCATAAAGCAGAACATTCCTGTTAGGCAGCAGGTGTGGCTCAAGCAGTTGAGCACCTGCTGCGTCCTAAAGAAGACAAACAAACAATAAGCAGACAACGAGCAGACACTGAGCAAAAACAAGAGCAAAAACAATGAGTGAACAGACAAGGGAGCCATCTCAGGGGCGGGGTGGGGGTGCATTGCTGTTTTTAACCTACCATTGTGTGATATTTATCCTAGCAGCCTGGCAAACAAAGATACTTACTATTTCTAAGGGAAACAAAACGTTGTGCCGCAATAAAAAATAATCACCATGTACTATATGGCTCAGTAGCAAACTATGTTTACATAGTCACCATAATGTAAAAACTGAGCATTGTTCTTATTAAAGTTATATCTGTACAGGGAAGCTAGAGGCATGGAAATTCTGTGCATGAGGTAGATGGAGGTAAAATTTAACTAAATCTTCGCCTTTCATAATGGAAAGTTAATAGTTAATAACAAAAACTGTAAGATTGAGAAGTATCAGTATATACATTTTAAGATATGACTATTACGACCATAAAAATCAGGCAAGAAAATTAAAAAGGGAGGAAGATAATGTTAGGAGTAAGATGGGTGAGGCAAAGGGATTGTTCTTTTTCCATAAAATCTTTGTGGAGGTATCCATGTCTTTATATGTGTGTGTCCGTGTCTTTATATGTGTGAATAATTTCAATAAAAATTTCTCCCTTGGTCCTTAAAAGTATTATTCTTATTTAGATAAAAATTGAATTTTGGGCTTGCATACTTTTACTGAGTCTTCACTTCATGTTCTCAACTAGTTGACTACAAAAGTCCAGAGGTGAGAAAAGTCTTGTGTTTTTGCTTTCTGTTAAATTATTTAGGTCAATGATCTTCCAAATGACCTACATGAAGACGTTCCAAGGGGTATGTGCACGTGATTAGTTCTAAGGGAATCAATGTTCAAATCCTTTTTCATATGTAGTGTTTCTTAAAACTGATCTACCTGAGGCCATCTCTGGAATTGAAAATTTGGCTGACTTTCCTTGCTCACTTCCTTTTCATAATAGCCCTACTCCCAATTTACAAACAAAATTCACAGTTTTCGCCCACCCCTAGTTTTACCATGGAACAATGTACCAAGGTAGAAAACCTCTGGAGCATGAAACCATGGGATAATTCAAAATATATTGCTTATGCAAGTAATGACTCTAATGAATAGGTAACGATCATTTTGCTAATCAAGTAGCTTTCATTTCCTTCTTATAACAAAATAGCGGGAAAATTCTAATCCATTTATCAGTTAATAGATCATTTAAACATTTTTGTTTCAATTACTATGAGATTTTTGGCATATAACATGAGAAGAATTCAAGGAACTTTAATAGTGCCTGAACAAAACTCCTTCCATTTCCGTCTACTTATTTATGTGATCAAATTTGCCTGAATAATAGAAATACAATTGATACTGAATCCTATCTTATTCTAGAATAAATAAATTCCCATCCATCTCATTAATATCTACATTGTAAATACGATTTTACTTCTTAGGTTTAATTATTATTTATCAACCTTTGTAATACATTTGTGTTGTTTTAATGAATTGTATATTAATAATAACTGTAATAATTAGAACCTTAGAGGAACTTGTCATTGTTTTAAAAACCTAAATTTTTATTTAAATTCACATTTTTATTGCATAGAAGTATGTGAAGCTGATCAAACAAAAAGACTTTCAAGTATATATTTTGTGGTGGAAGTAGAATTTATGTAAAAGTTAAAGAGAAAAAAGCAAAATTTCCACTTACTAAGGAAAGCTTGCCCATATAAATTTTAAGTGCATGATGGTGGTTATCAAATCACTATGGTTGGAAATGTAGAAAAGGTGATATATACTTTATTTTATGATGTTAGTATTTCAAATATGCCAGAAATTATATTCTTTGTTAGAACATACCAGAAATTATGTCCTTATGTTGAAAAATTTTAGATATTAACTTAAAATGTGTGCGGGGATTCATAATTATTTGAAATAAATTATGAAGTCTAAGAGCAAAATTTTTGCAAAACAGCTATCAGAATTCGACAGCTTTTCTGTGCTTCTGATTAATAGGTAGATTCATACTACCCTCTGGTGGTTAAAATGGTCAGAAAAAAACAAAGTACAGATGAAACATGCAGCATTTTGGAAACACAGGAATTTCCTTTCCTTTTTTTGCATTAAACACATAGCAAAAACTTGTAGAGATGACCACATCTCATATTCTAACAAATTTTATGAAATGTATATATAGTAAAAGAATTTTGAAAACTAAGATTTAATACTCTAATGCACCATAAAAATTAATTTGTCTAGTTTTAATAACTGTGATTTGGTATTGATCAAGCAAGATTTTTTAGCAACAATGATCTGCTTCCCAGAGATATCCAGTCCAAATATATGACTCAGATACTACATCAGCTGAATGCAAATTGGCCAGTAGGTTCATTTTGTTGTCAGTGCATTGTTGGAAATTCCCCTGTGTATGTCTCCCCCATAGCACCCATCTCTGTTCCCAGGAACTCCATGCCCCGATGCTCGTAATATAACTTAGAATATACATTATGGAGAAAGCATGGAAGAGTAGAAAGAGATAAGGCTAATGAAATTTGAAAGAACTATAAATCTATTCCCACCTATCACAAGTTGTGATCTTAGGAAAATTAACTTCTCTCAGTTTCCACAAAAATAAAATGGTTAAAATACTGGCTTCACAGGTGTCATATAAAACTGTAAAAGCACAGAGGTAAGGTGCTCAATAATAGCTACCAACTCTAAATAATGCTAGCATATACATTGAAAGAGAAGCAGCGTTGTCTCTTTGGAGGATACAATCCCAAGGAACCTCTTGCTGGGGTATCTTGGTCGTTATTTATTTATTTATTCCACCACTGCGATGCCATCACGTGTATCTAGCTTCCTAAGTGCTTTCTTTTCCAGTCTCCAAGAAAAATGTTGCACCATTTCCATCTGTCATCAAACTTCCTTTCCCTTCTCCCTTTCTCAGATGATGAGTTTGGTTAATATTGAGAAAATAGATGCACTCTCCAAAACTACTGGTCTATGAGCAGTCATACCCATGTGCCACCTTCGCTTCTTTTTACCATACAGAGTAACCATGAAAGACCAAGTCTTCCCTGTGTGCTCTGGAACTGTACCCTTCTCACCTTTCTAAATACTTGATCCTTACAATTATCCACTCTTTCCTCTGCATCATCAGTTTCTTTCTCTCTCTACTGGATAATTTCTGTCAACAAAAAATACCCTCCCCCCATAATCTTCCCTGACCTCCACGTACTCCTGTAGCAAATGGCCATTTTCTCTGTTTTCTTGCACCATCAAACTTCTTATGAAAGTTATCTACAATAAACTTTTTGAAAAAATTGTTTGTAATCACACTTTCTATTTCCTCACCTTATACTTTCTTCAATCTACTACGTTCGGAATAATTTCCCTCCTCTTGACTGACACTTCTCTTGTCAAAGTCAAGAATTAATTCTCTAATCCATGTCTACATAAAATACCATGACTTTAAAATGCTGTTTGACCTAAAGTAAGGGGGAAATGGAAAGGAGAAATGAGTTTATATGGCTACGAGTTTCTAAAAAAGAGTCTGGAGGCTGGCAGAAGGTTTGCCCCCATGCACAACTGAGCAGAGTCAGAGAGACAGATAAAGCAGATACAACCCCCAGATATTGGTTCCTTTGAGAGCTAAAGAGACCCACGGGAGTTATGGTCATGGCCGATGGGGTTAACTACCAGGGCAGATGGCCCCTCTTTGGAAATGGTGTTTATGTGTGATGAATCTGGACTCAGATGGGATCTCCCTTCATAAGACTTTCATGCCAATGTGCTGGAGGTGCAGTTAATGTTGGGGTTTAAGATATATTTAGGGGATTTGAATCTCTGGACTGACAATGTGATAGCCAGATCCTGAGCCTCAACAGACTCCAGCACCTACAATCTGATTTATTGGACTTACCACACTCAGCTAAGATGGAGTTGAAGAAGGACAACCACCACACCATGGAGCCTAGAGTGATTACAACTGAAAATGGGAGGATTGCATCCAGCATCCAGGTGGAATCTGACCCTCCTCTTGACATAGAGGTGCAATGGACACAACCAATCCAATGTCCACATAGAAGAGGTGGCATTGGAATGGGAAAAGTGGACATAGTGGACGAAGGGTATGGGGAAAGGCAGGAAGAGATGAGAGGTGGAGGCGTCTTTGGGACATGGAGCTGCCCTGGATGGTACTTCAGAGGCAATCACCGGACATTGTAAATCCTCACAGGGCCCACTGGATGGAATGGAAGAGAGTATGGGCTATGATGTGAACCAATGTATATGAGGTGCAGAGGTGCCCAAAGATGTACTTACAAAATCCAATGGATGTGTCATGATGATGGGAACGAGTGTTGTTGGGGGGGGAGAGGGGGGGTGGGGGGATGGGGTTGAATGGGACCTCACATATATATTTTTAATGTAATATTATTACAAAGTCAATAAAAAATAAAAAAATAAAAAAAAAAAAGAATTAATTCTCTAATACTAAATCCAGTGAAGACTTCTTAGTTCTTATATTAACTGGCTCCTTAGCTTTTGACAGTTGACCGCTTAAGTGAGAAAAAAATCAGTGTAAGTGAAAATGATTCTTAATATCTTAGGGATCATTTAGTGGTAAAGAATATAAACTCACACTCAAAGGAACGTAAATAAAAAGGGATTTCATTGGAAAAATCCGAAGTTATCTCACAAAATCCAAGGGCAGGAAATGGGGTTGAGCCTTGTAAGTTAACTCCCTGTGACACTCTGGATACATGTGGTCTTTTGTTCCTGTTTCCCTCTGCCTATCTTCTCCATTGCTAATTAAGTCCCCTGATGACTACTGATGTATAACTTTCTAGTTCAAGGGATCAACAGAGACACACCAGAGTCGCTAAGTCCTTGAAAATAAATTCCCTTGACAGAGTTCTTGATCAGTCCACAGTCTCCCCTGTGGTTGGAGAACTAGTCTAGGAGACAAGATGTGGGCAGAGTGGCCCCAAGTGAACTATGCATATAGTCAACAGAGAATCTCAAAGTTATTTATAGAAAGATTTCAGCACTAATATTAAAAGATTATATATTAATTAATACTATTATAATAATATAATATAAATCCAAATAATACACTTAATATTATAAGTTATATAATTAAAATTTTGGTATCTTCTTTTAATATTTTATCCATTAATATTGCTATTAATATTTAATGTCTATTAATATTTATGTAGCACAAAATTCTAAACATAACTCATTTGGTTTTATCTTTTCCTTTGTGCAAAACAGTTAAAGTATAAGGAACAGACTTTCTTGGAAAATCCTGGATCTCTAGTCACCACAGTTTTGCTTTCAAATCACTTAATCCCTCTATACCCTTTCACTTCCACTCACTGAGCTCTATGTATAGCTGGGAATTAAGCACAGAGGAAGTGAAATTAACCATAGATATAACCTGCTCTAGTTATATTTCTTCCAAAAGAGGATTCAAATGCACTTCTAATTCAGGGGTTCCATATTGGTGGCCCACAGCCCACAGACTGAATACGGCCCACTAATGTGTTTCACTGGACTTTCACATTTCTTTAAAAAAAAAAACCAAAATAAAACAGAGAAACCCATACATCTGAAGGTACTTTGACAGGACATGTGCTCTCAGCTTTCTATGGTGCCCACCATTTTCTATTGCCTTATACCTTGTATATTAAATGCCACTTTATAATGTTGCTTTTATGTTATGTGAAGTTAACCTCAATTTTTTCTTAAGTCATCATCCAATTGGGCAAAGAAGTAACCCACATCATTGACCAATGAATGTCAAAAGGTATTTGTACTTTTTCTTGAAGATAATTTGGGAGCAAGACTTCTTCCATTCTCCCTACTAATGCCAGCTCCTTATCTCATTCATCAAATGGTAAAATAGATAGCCTTGTTCAGTAGCACCTAACTGTGATAAGTTTCTTTGTTATCTTTCCAGGTACCAAAGTTTAATAACTCTTTTAAATTAAATAGTATTTTATTAAACATATATTTGGAAATATAGTTATTTTATATAAAATGCATTATTCATTTTGTTTGTAGACAATATTTATTGAATATTTGGATTTTTAGACCTCTTCACATAACTGCTTGGTCCTTCAGAAATCTACAGTATATGGGCAGGAGACTACTAATATCCAAAATAACATTAACCCTTGAGGGAGTTTGAAGTTTTTGAGGACCCTAGAAAATCCTGTTCTTAAAGCTAATCCAGGGGAGCCGGTGTAGCTCAGTGGTTGAGTACCTGCTTCACATGTATGAGGTCCTGGGTTCAAACCCTGCTGCCTGCTTTAAAAAAAAAGCTAATCCATTCCTTTGCATGTAAACCTATTGTTGGCAGGACCTATTGATGAAATCACTTTGGTTAAGGCCCTTTGATTAAATTTCGTGACTCAGGATAGGTCTTAATTCTTTTACTGGAGTCTGTTATAAATGGAGAAATAAAAAGCCTCAGACACACACAAAAAAGGTGCAAAAACAGAGAGGAACCCAGAAGGTGAGATATAAGGACCTGGAAGCCAAAAGCTGAAATCAAGGGAGCACAGAGCTGAGAGGAAGCCATTTTAGCCAGAAGCTGAAAGCAAAGAGGCCTGGAAGAAAGAGAGCAAATGCCACCATGTGCCTTATCCCCACAGCTGCAGCTCAGGGAGAAAGCATCTCCTGATGATGCCTTGATTTGGATATTTTCATGGTCTCTATTTAAAGCTTTTAACCTAATAAATACCCATTTGTAAAAGTCAACCCATTCCTGATATATTGCTCCCAGTAGCTTTTAGAAAACTAAAATTACCCTCATAATTTCCGTAGTTCTAAAATAAAATTTGGTTGTCCCTTAAGTGAACTGATCTAAGTTATTTCTGGAATTGCCCCTAATATGCCAAAATCTGTTTGTTGATTCACTGATTCTTTTTTTTTTTTTTTTTTTATGAACTGGAAATTGAACTAGGAACCTCATACATATGAAGCAGGAGCTCAACCACTGTGCTACACCTACTCCCCGATTCACTAATTCTTTCAACAAATGACAGTCTAATAAACAAAGGATCAAGATGAGAGGATTGTGGGAAGATGGTGACAGACCAACAGGCAGAGCTGAATGTTCCTACAAAAACAATGGAGAAAGAGCCAAAGGCTGACCAAGGGACCTGCTTTGGGGGTCAGCAGACCAGGACAGGGCTACACAGAAGCCCTGGGGGTCAGGGACTGAGAGACAAAAAAGCTGAAATGACAAACATGAGTAACCAAGCTCTCATGGAGGCCAGGAAGGGCTCCCCTCCCTCACCCCCAAGATATTAAGCTGGGGTAAAACATTTGGCTCACCATAGCTGACTGAGAGGGGAACAGACATCTTCTTCCTTGTCCTCTGTTTCAAGGGAAAAGGGAGGGTAGTTTGGGGTACTTTACTTCAATGAATTCAGTCAGCAGAGCTTGCTTTGAATCTCTGGTCTGGAGATTCAACAGAGGAACACAGGAAAGCTGAGACTGAAACACCTCCATGGAAAGATGTACTACCTAGTGCCATCTGCTGGCTGGCCTGAAAATTGTATGGACAAAAACTGTTCCCGTTCCCTGTATCCAATGCCTGGGAGAAAATCTGCGCCCCACTAGTGAGTCCCTGGCCCAATTTTGAAAACTTAAGCTGGGCAATTTTAAAGACTGAGAATAAGGTGACCCAAATATCAAAGAACTGTGGGGAAAAAACAATAGACAAAAGAGAGAAATTAGCCATCAGAGTAAATGCACCAACATATTCAGGTGCCTAGACATCAGCAAAAAATTATGAGCCATACTATGAAACAGGAAAAGATAGCCCAGCCAAAAGAACAAACCAAATATCCTGAAGAGATACAGGATTTAAGACAACTAATCAGTTATAAACACACAACTCTCCTAAATCACTTCAAAGAATTTATAGAAAAATATGATTAAAGAAATAAAAGATATTAAGACACTGAGAGCATAAAGACCTATTTGAAAACCTGCAAAGGAAAATAACAGACTTTATGAGAATGAAAGACATGATGGATGAGATTAAAAATACATTAGAGGCACATAAGAGCTGATTTGAAACAGAATTAGTGACAAAAAATTGCAATCCACACCAAGAAATAGGAAACCATGGCCCAGTTAAAGGAACAAGAAAAGCCTTCAGATTATATAAAGGAGTTGAGACAACTAAACATAGATGTTCAAACAAATCTCCTTAATAAATTCAATGAGATGGCTAAAGAGATTAAGGATATTAAGACATTGGATGAGTACAAAGAAGAATTTGAAAGCATACATAGAAAAATAGCAGATCTTATGGGAACGAAAGGTGCAATAAAAGAAATTCTAAAAAACATTGGAATCGTAAAATCAGATTTGAGGAGGCAGAAGAAAGTAGTGGTGAACTTGAAGAAATGGCCTCTGAAAATGAACATACCAAAGAACAGATGAAGAAAAGAACGGAAAAAATTGAACAAGGTCTCAGGGAACTAAATGACCACAAAATGTGTGGACAGCAAAAAGAGTACACATATATGTGTCATGGGTGTCCCAGAAGGAGAAGAGAAGGGAAAAGGGGCAGAAGGTATATTTGAAGAAATAATGGTAGAAATTTTCCCAACCCTATTGAAGAACATAGATATCCCTGTCCAAGAAGCACAACGTACTTCCATCTGAAAAAATCCGAATAGACCACCTCCAAAACACATACATATCAGAATGTCAAATGCAAAAGAAAAAAAGGGGATTCTGAGAACAGCAAGAGAAAAGCAATGCATAACATATAAGGGATACCCAATAAGATCAAGTCCTGATTTCTCACCAGAAACCATGGAGGCAAGAAGACAGTGGTCTAATATATTTAAGATACTACAAGAGAAAAACTTCCAGCCAAGAATCTTATATCCAGCAAGACTGTCTTTCACAAATGAGGGCAAAATTAGAATATTCAGAGATAAACAGAAACTGAGAGAATTTCTAAGCAAGAGACCACACTTTCAGGAATTACTAAAGGGTATGCTAGAGCCTGAAAAGAAAAGACAGGAGAGAGGGGCCTGGAAGACAGTCTAGAAATGAAGATTATATCAATAAAAGTAAAAGTGTCAAAAGAGTGGTGAAAATAAAATATGACAAATAAAACTGAAATAGGAATAAACTTAACCAACAATGTAAAGCATTTGTATTCAGAAAACTGCAACAATGTTAAAAGAAATTTTAAAAGGCCTAAATAACTGGAAGAACAGCCTATGCTCATGGATTGGGAAAAAAAATATCATTAAGATGTCAATTCACTCAGATGGGATCTCCCTTCATAAGACTTTCATGCTAATGTGCTGGAGGTGCAGTTAATGTTGGGGTTTACGATATATTTAGGGGATTTGAATCTCTGGACTGACAATGTGATAGCCAGGTCCTGAGCCTCAACAGACTCCAGCACTTACAATCTGATCTATTGGACTTACCACACTCAGCTAAGATGGAGTTGAAGAAGGACAACCACCACACCATGGAGCCTAGAGTGATTACAACTGAAAATGGGAGGATTGCATCCAGCATCCATGTGGAATCTGAGCCTCCTCTTGACATAGAGGTGCAATGGACACAACCAATCCAATGTCCACATAGAAGAGGTGGCATTGGATTGGGAAAAGTGGACATGGTGGACGATGGGTATGGGGAAAGGCAGGAAGAGATGAGAGGTGGAGGCGTCTTTGGGACATGGAGCTGCCCTGGATGGTGCTTCAGAGGTAATCACCGGACATTGTAAATCCTCACAGGACCCACTGGATGGAATGGAGGAGAGTATGGGCCATGATGTGGACCATTGTCTATGAGGTGCAGAGGTGCCCAAAGATGTACTTACCAAATCCAATGGATGTGTCATGATGATGGGAACGAGTGTTGTTGGGGGGGGGAGAGGGGGGGGTGGGGGGGGTTGAATGGAACCTCACATATATATTTTTAATGTAATATTATTACAAAGTCAATAAAAAAAAAGGAAAAAAAAAAGATGTCAATTCTACTACATTGATATATAGATTCAATGCAATCCCAATAAAAATTCCACCAGCATTAAAAAAAAAAATTGAAAACACAATCATCAACTTTATTTGGAAGAGTAAGGGGTCCTGAATAGCCAGAAACATCATAAAAATGAAAAGCGAACACTCATCTCCAGATTTAAAATCATATTACCTAGCTATAGTGGTAAACAAATCATGGTAATGACATAAAGAGACACATAGACCAATGGAACCAAATGGATGGTTCAGAAACAGACCCTCACATATATGGTTAAGTAATTTTTAACTAGCCTGTCAAAACCACACAGCTCAAGCAGAATAGATCATTCAACAATTGGTGCTGAAAGAATTGGATATCCATAGTTTAAAAAAGGAAAGAGGACCCCTATCTCACACCTTACACAAAAATTAACTCAAAATGTTTCAAAAGTCTAAAAGTAAAAGGAGGAACCATAAAACTTCTGGAGGAAATTGTAGGAAAATATCTTCAAGACCTGGTGGTAGGTGGTAGATTCTTAAAAAAGATAAGAGGAGGACTGAGATGGACTACTGATGTTTAATGTATGTAGAAGTTTTAATTATCTTTACTGTAGAAGTGTGGAAATGTACAGAGTGGATGGCAACACATAGTGAGTAACAGTTAGTTTATAAATGGGAATGTGGCTGAAAATGGTAGTCTAAGGATATAAATGCCAATTGACAGAATGCTAGAGAATAATCTAGGAACTGAATAGCACAGTAAACCAAGAGGTGGATGAGAATTGTGGTTGATGGTACAGATGCAAGAGTGTCCTTTGTGAGCTAGAGCAAATGTACATCACTATTGTAGGGTGTTCAGAATGTGAAGAAGCATGGGAAAAATACAGGCGGAGTGACTCATGGACTGTGGTTAGCAGTAATAATATAATTTCTTGCATCTATGCCAAAGATGTACTGTGTTGATAATGAGGCAGGATGGAAAATGTGAGCCAAATGTACACTATGGACATGGTAACAATCAGCTGATATTATCTTATCTGCTGCAAATGTTCCACCATAGTGTGGTGTATGGATGGAGGGGCGTTGTTTGGAAATTCTGCATATCTGCATGATTGTTTTATAAGTTTACAACTCTGTCATAAAAAATATATTTTAAAAATATTAATAGGGTGGGTTGGGGGAAGAATACATCAAATTGTAAGATGAGGACTATGATTAGTAGTAAGATTTTTACAATATTCTTTCATAATTTGTAACAAATGTCTCATGACAATGCAAGGTATTGGTGGATGGTTGATGTATGGGACCCCTGTATGATGTTATGCATGTTTGCTTTGTAAGTTCACAACTTTTACTATACACTTAATTGTTTATGTATGTTCATATATAAATGATATAACGATAATAGGGTTGGTTGGGGGAAAAATACTTTGGTTAGTAGTAATATTTTGACAATGCTCTTTAATCATTAGTTAAAAAGGTTTAACAGCAATGCAAGTTAATATTGGTAGGGTGAGTTATCAAAGTCCTGTATGATGTTATATGTTTGTTTTGTAAGTTCACAACTATTATTATATACTTATTGTTTATGTATGTTTATGTATGAGTGATACACTTCAATAAATTAATTAAAATATATATGTATGAGCTGTCTTTATGTTGTCTACAAGAGACCCACCTCAGAGGTAAGGACACAATCAGGTTAAAAGTAAAAGTTTGCAAAAAAGGTATTCTATGCAAACAGTAACCAAAAAAAGAACTGGACTGGACAAGGTAAGTGTAAAATAACAGTATTTTAGTATATGAACAATAATTACTCAGGAGAACTGGCAAATTGTTCCTGTGAGCAGTATTCTGTAATTTTCTTCATACAAAATAAACACTTGCTTTTAATTGAGAACTGGAGAGGAGATATAGCTTTGGGTTCTTCAATTTTCTTTAACCCTTTCTTATTCAGAAATCTTTAATTAAAATAATCTACTTGGATCGATGATGATTTAGCATGACTACTATTGAATAAGCTTTTGAGTTTTTATGCCTCAAAAAATTATGAGTTGGCAAATTGTTACCTGCTGTAATTCATTCCAATAAGATATGAAGATTCTCAAATAGGAATTTGATTATCTAGAAAGAATTATGGTTTAAATGGAAATTAAGTCACTAAATCAATAATTTATTTCATTCTTAGAGATTATTATGTCCAATAGTTAGAGCTGTATAAAAAAAAACTAGAATTATGCTATAATTAATTTTTAGTATATTTGAATTATTATTTACATTTATAAAAGTTTATTGTTATGCTATCTTTTTTTAAAATTGATTGTATTAATTCTAACCTGGTCTTGCACTCTCTTTTAAAGTTTTTAACTCCTTTCAACCTATTTTTCTATTTATATTACAATTTTATAATAAAGGACTTTTTAACAGCTTAAGAAAAAGTCATTGATTATACACTTTGGATAGATCATATGGTAAGCAAATATATCTCAATAAAACTGCTTAATAAACAAATAAATAATTGTGCAAGAATAGCCAGAAATAGCAGGTATGTACAGCAGGGGAAACAGAGAAATTAAGAAGTGAGGAATTTTCTTGTTTGTCTGTTGGTCTGTTTTCTGTTTATTATTATTATTGAAATAATGAAATACTTTAATAATGTTTGAAGTGATGAACTATGAACTATGTGATTATACCAGATACCATTGATTGTACACTTTGGATAAATTGTATGCTTTATTAGTATGTATAATTAGTTTGTTTTTAAATTATTAAGGAAAAATAAAAGATGAACTTCTCTTTGAGCCTGGCCTCAAGTTGCTTAGGATGGATGGTAAATCAGACCCTTGTACTAATAAATATGGCACATGAAAAAAAGTACAAGGGAATCAAAGGGAGACAGAAGCAGCACAGTTCCAAAGGGAAAATGATCATCTCTTTTGGGAAAAAACAAGCCTGTTTCACTGGATAGGTATGCTTTGTTTGTGAAGGATCATATCGAAAGGGCCTTCCAAGCTCAGGGAACTTAATGCACAAAAGTGGGAAAGAAAAAAATTCAGGTCAGGTAGAGAAAGCAAGCAGAGACCCAATTTTGATTGCAGTTTAGCCATTCACTTCTGCTGTGAAGAAAGTACTGAAAAACAAAGGTAACATAACATGGATAGTCTTCAATTCCATCTAAGTATAAAATATTTATTCTTCCAAATGCTAAAATTACTGAAGAAATATAGATAAGGTGCAGTATTTTAGTGCTTGTTTGTAGTAAAACTATAATAGCCTGGAATTCTATTGGCCAGAAATTAAGGTAAACAGAAGGTGAGGTGAGGAGAAATGGTTTGAGGAAGGAAGATGATCTGATAAAAATTAAGCAGAAGTTGTCGCCCTCCTGGTCGCTGCTCTCAGGAGCTGGGAGAGTCCAGACCACTGACTGGAGGGCCCCCTAAGGACATCTGGACTGGCATTCGCTGGTTCAAGAGACCTGAACGCGCCTTGGACCTCCTGGCAGGCGAGGTCGGGCTCTGCCGGTGCAAGTGCTAGGAAGGATCCAAGCCTTTCCTATATTATGGTTATAAACCCTCCGGGCGGAACAGATGTGCCTCTCCACTGTTTGGTGTTTACCTTAACATTGGCAAAGTGCTTCTCTGACAAGGCACTGCAACCGACAAGTAGTGTGAACCCTGGGGCAAAAGTGAGAACAAACGCAACCAGAGTCCCAGGATTGCCTCTCCAAGATCTGCGGAGATCTGCAGAAAACACTATGAGTAGCTCAGCGTGTTCAGGCTTGTGAAGCAACAGTGGAGCTCGTTTGACAGTGTTATACATTTAGGCTGTAAATTGTATCTGGACAACCAAAGAGCCACAGATAGGTGTCACCCTGAAGGAAAAAAAAACTGATCTGTAAAGATGTTGACAGCCGGTAAACTGCAGATGAGGACAGAACATTAGCTTTGACAAAGAACAAATGTTTTTTGGCACAAAGCTGCCTTATTTTGTGAAAAGATATTTTTAAGACCTTACAATCCTTTATAGTTTGGCATTAAAACCTCAAATTAGAGAGGAAAAAGTGGGGGAGGTGGCGGGGAGCGCATGCTTTTCCTTCAGCTATCTCCTTGGGTGATGCTGCCTTTACCGTCCAAATTGTCTCAACTCATCCCAGAAAGAGGTGTGGATTAGAGGAAAATTTCTATTTAAAAGAAGGGGTTTCCAACTCAGTTTTTCCAACTATATCTATGAAAGAAACTAGGTCAAATGTAAAAGTTCATTATAAGACACGTTCAACATTATCTTATTTGGAAATATGGGAAAATCACCATTCAGATATTTGTTTACTCTAAATTTTAAAATACTTAAACATTTATGCTGAGAAGGATCTGACTTTGTCTCTATTTTAATTGCACATAATGTGCTATTTCTTTATAACTTGTTTAACTTATGACTATATCATGCTTCAATTAGTGACAAGACTAGTTATCCAACATGGTCTCCATGTTGTTTCTCTTTTAAGTCTGGAACCAGGGAAGCAGACTTGTCCCAACGGATAGGGTGTCCACCTTCCACATGGGACGTCCGCGGTTCAAACCCCGGGGCCTCCTTGACCCGTGTGCACCTGGCTCATGGGTAGCACTGATGCACGCAAGGAGTGCCCTGCCTCACAGGGGTGTCCCCTGCATAGGGGAGTCCCATGCGCAAGGAGTGCGCCCCATAATGAGAGCCGCCCAGTGCGAAAGAAAGTGCAGCCTGCCCAAGAATATCACAGCACACAGGGAGAGCTGACCCAGCAAGATGATACAACAACAAAAAGAAACACAGATTCCTGATGCCGCTGATAAGGATAAAAGTGGTCACAGAAGAATACACAGTGAATGGACACATAGAGCAGACAACTGGGGGGAGCGGGGAGAGAGAAATTGAAAAAAGAAATTTGGAACCAATAGTTGGTAACCTCTTAGGGAGCAAAAGCAGGACATATAAGTATTGTGTACTATGCATAGAAGGCGATGTGCACGAGATTCAGAAGCACAACCACTCCCATTTTTTTTTTAAGATTTATTTATTTATTTAATTTCTCTTCCCTTCCCCCCAACCCCGGTTGTCTGTTCTCTGTGTCTATTTGCTACATCTTGTCCGCTTCTGTTATTGTCAGCGGCACGGGAATCTGTGTCTCTTTTTATTGCGTCATCTTGTTGTGTCAGTCCTCCATGTGTGTGGCTCCATTCCTGGGCCGGCTGCACTTTCTTTTGCACTGGGCGGCTCTCCTTACGGGGCACACTCCTTGCACGTGGGGCTCCCCTACGTGGGGGACACCCCTGTGTGGCACGGCACTCCTTGCGCGCATCAGCACTGCACATGGGCCAGCTCCACACAGGTCAAGGAGGCCCGGGGTTTGAACCGCAGACCTCCCATGTGGTAGACAGGTGCCCTAACCACGGGGCCAAGTCCGCCACCCCAACCACTCCCATTCTATGAACTACTCATGTGACAGATATCATATTTTGATATAACTGTTGCCTAATTGGACAAATAAAAAGTTGTTTAACATAATACAGTTTGGAACTTGAATAAAGGGGGAAATGGTAAAGACAAATGAATCTTTATGGCCTAGAGTCTTCAAAAAAGAGTTGGGAGGCTATGCACACCTCAGCAGGATCCCAGAGATAGCCAAAGTAGATGCAACCCCAGGTACTGGTGTTCCTGAGGACTACGGAGACCCACAGGTTCTATGGTCATGGCAGATGGCCATGTCAGTGGACCCTACTTTGGAGTTTGTGCTCCTGAGTGTGATGGAGTTGGACTCAGATGTGACCTTTCTACATATGCCTCTTCTGTCACTTTTACTGAACCTGTGGTTGGCGCTAGGGTTGGTGTATACTCAGGAGACTTGAATCTCTGGACTGCCCATATGCCAGCTGGGGCCTGAGACTCATCAGAGTTGAAATTTCTACTCCCTGGTTCATTGGACTTAGCCAGGTCAGCTAACAGGGAGGTGAAGATGGTCAACCACCACACCAGGGAATCAAGAGTGCCTACACTCCCAAGCAGGAGAACCGCATCCATCAACCATGTGGGATCTAAGCCCACTCTTGTTTAGATGTGGAGTGGACATCACCATCCCAGGGTCCACAGGAAGGAGGAATAAAATATGGATTAGAATGGACTTACTGGTATTCTACTATTGAACTATTGTTACTGGTAATGGAAGAAACTGTAGCATTGATGTGGAGAAAGTGGCCACGGTAGTTGCTGAGGGCAAGGAGAGGGAAGAAGAAATGTGATGTGGGAGCATTTTCGGGATTTGGAGTTACCCTAAATGATATTGCAGGGACAGATGCTGGACATTGTATATCCTGCCATAACCCACTGAAAGTACTGGGGAAGAGTGTAAACAACAACGTAAACTATAATCCATCCATGCAGTGCAGCAGTGCTCCAAAATGTATTCACCAAATGCAATGAATGTGCCACAATGATGAAAGAAGTTGTTGATGTGGGAGGAGTGGGGTGGGGGGTGTGGGGTATATGGGGACCTCTTATATTTTTTAATGTAACATTTTTTGTAATCTATGTATCTTAAAAAAATAAAATAAAATATAAAAAACAAACCTATTGATGCTGTTAATGTTTGGTGTTTATTCCCTAGCACTTGTTCCTCATGGTAGATTCTGGGATATTTTAAAATATCTACTAGTGGTTTTTTAAAAAAATTGTTCTTGAAAAACAATACACAGAGTTTGAGGTAGTAGAAGACATCCAGATGAAGATATCCAATGAGCCTCTAAAAATAGCATACTAGGGTATGGGAGAAGTCAGCATTGACAATGACATGAAAATCACCCACTGAAACGTGAGAGTAAAGCCATGAGAACAGATGGGATAGCCAAGGAGAAAAAAAGAGAGAGCTGAGTACATTTTTAAGGATTTCAACAGAGAAAGAGGTCTGATGTTAGAGATAAAATATCCACTAAATAGTAGGTACTATTAATTGCCTCACAGAGGCATTTTCACCTTTCATTATTTCTCTTAGAGTCCAAGTGACTTGGTTTCCTAGGACTGCCATGACCGAGCACACCACAAACTAGATGGTTTTAAACAACAGAAATTTATTGTCTCACCGTCCTGGGGTCTAGAGGTCCGAAATGGAGGTGTTGGTTGGAAGGCCATGCTTAAATGAAAGTCTGTAAAGAAGAATCTGTTCCATGCCACTTCTAGTTTGCCAACAATCCAAGGTATTCTCTCCTCTGTGCTCAAATTTCCTCTTCTTTTAAGAGTCCCAATCATATAGGATTAAGAGCCCACCAGTGTAACCTCAGGGGGGTAGAGCAGATGCAGTCCTGGCTACTACCCCACACCACAAGATGAGGCGGTAAGTAAGTGGCATGTGTGAGCAGCAAAATGGCTGCTTTTTCATGTCTGCCCTCCAAATCTCCCAGAAAAATCTCCCTGTGGGCCACTGTAACTGGCAACATATGGGAGAGGGAATTCTGGGAAATATAGTGTAGTCTAGCCAAGTTGGCAAATTACAACCTCACCAAATCCTGCCAGGCTCTTATGAGAGTCTATATTATTACAGTGTTACTTTTTCTTAATTTAATTAGGATATCTATTGGAAAGGATATTTAAATATTTACATGCATCCCTACCACAGACTTTTAGTAGCATCTGTTGTGCACCTGATCAGGCATCTGAACATTTCAATTAGAAGTTATAAGTAAGAGCACATTTGTTAGTCACTTCTGAGTTACAGATCCATGATATGCTAAACTTTCTTGAATACACAGACCATAAGAAAGTACCATCTGCAAGCATTGCTTTTGCAGGCATATATTTTGCTATGATGGCCAGGGAGCATCTGACAAACTGTGATCCTCTAGTCTCATTTTTTCCCAAATTTCTCAAGATTATATCGTCCCCACTCTAGAAAATTTAACTTCATAACAAGATTAATGGGGAATAAGGTAATGTGAAAAAATGATTGCTAATTATCTGAACATTTATTTTGCCAAATATTTTCCCCATATTATAAATTTAACCGAAGACTCAGCAGCAAATAAATTATAGATATGATCAAAACTACATAATAGAGGCAAAGTTTAAAAATCTGATTTCACCAGTGACTTCACTAATAATTAGCCTGCAACAACTTGGGCAGGTCAGTTTTCCTCTTTCAGTCTCTATTTTCTTATTTACTAAATGAAATAAATGAAAGCAATTTTAAGATTAATTCTAATTCTAATCCTAAATAAATAAAAGTGTCAAAATTTCATTCCAAAATATCTAATGAGCATTGAATAGAAACAGTTTAAAATATAAAAATATCTACCCTAAGTGCTCTGTGTGGGCATAAATATACTGAAAACATATGTTTTTAAAAAGGTAACAACTATTTCATAATGATTAACATAAACTAAGTATATGAAATTCCAAACAGAGAAATTTTGCATCAAATATATCAGACAATATTTTTCCTACTTATTTTCATATGTGTAAAGTAGTAAGAAAATCTTGAGACCCAAATAGAAAATGCACAAAGATAAAATGTATTTGCCCAAAAGTATATAAATATCCATGTCAGCTTGAAAAGCAAGAACAAAGAGGATAGATTTATCTTGCTAGATATTAAGGCTCTAGTGATATAATAATAAAGTGGCCAGATAAATGGACTCTTGAAATAAAATAGAGAGCACAAAATTAGTCTCATGTATATACAGGAACTTGATATATGTCAAAGATTACACCACGTATGTATAGGAAAAGGAAGAACTGTTGTCAGTGTTGGAGGAACTGGTTCACAATATGGAGAAAAATAAGCCTATATCCTCCCCTACAGCCACAAACAAAGTATCTTCCAAATGACCTTCAATGTGAAAAATGTAAAACTATGAAAAGTGAATAGAAGATAACTTGGGAAAATTTTTTGTGACCAAGGGGCAGGGAAAGGACTTCTTAATCAAAATCCAAAAGTACAAACATTAAGGCAAGAAAAAGATGATGGATTTGATTATCACTAAGAATTTCTGTTCAATGAAAGATATAATGAAAAAATTAATGATTGATAATAAATTGGGAGGAGGTATTTATACTATTTCAAACCAACAAGGGACTAATTTCCAGCATCCCAAAGGAACACTTACACACGAACAAGAAAAAAATATAAGAAACTCAATAGAAAAATAGGCAAGCAATATGAGCATGCAATTCACATAAGAAGAAAGTGAAAAGACTCAAATTCATTTCTAAACAAGAGTAATGTAAGTGAAAACAAAAACAAGAATTTAAAAAACAAAACAGCAAGACAGTACTTTATACCTGTTACATGAGGAAAAATTAGAAAACTGGCTGTCAATTGTTAGAGTAGGTATGGGACTACAGAACCCTCTTGAACTGCTGATGGGAGTATAGACTTGTGCAGCCAATCTGGAGTGCAAATTGGCAACATTTAGTCAAATGGAGCAAATAGATCCTATGACTGAGCAATCCTATTCTAATGTGCGCAATACAGATATATTATTACACAAACCCATAAAAGGACATGTTCATCTCAGGGGTGTTTATAATAATAGGGATTTAGGTAAACTAGGAAATTCTATGAAGGACTACACAGTCCCAAAATAAAAGAATAGGCAGATGATGGGACCAAAGAAAAAGATTGAAAACAAAAAACACCATCTTTAAATTTACAAATAAATTAGAAATGGCATTGAACAAAACAGCCACAGCTGAAAAACAATTAACAGTCCTAGAAAAAAGACATGAGATAACCGCTGCAGATGCAAAAACATTTTTTACATGTTTAAAGCAGTTATATATAAAATTATATATATGGAGGACAATGAAACAGAAAATGTATTCATAGAGACGATTTTAAAAAGAACTTTTATAAATACAAGTCAAAGTACAATCTTCAATGTGTAAAACAGTACACAGAATTGTCAGCAGAAACACATAATCTGGTTAAGTTATTGATTTTAAGGACAAAAACTTCTTAATAAGAACATAAAAAATAGTCACTTACAACATGGGAAAAGGACTGTCATCAGACATCCTGATAACAGAAGTTAATGTGGCAATACCTACAAAGGCTGAAGGAAAGAAAGTGTGACCTCTGGACATAATAGTCATTGAAATGGATAGAAAGATAAAAAGCAGGCATTCTCAAGCCTGAATGAGTTCAGAACACCAAAGTGCCTTCTGCAAAATCTATTGATGACAGAATCTAGTTGACAGAGGGATGCAAGCAGAACTATTGATAAAATAACTGGTAGTGAATATGAGTAAATTTAAGATAGAAATGAAATTAACCAGTGTAAACATGTTGGTTATAGAACAGAATGTAAATGTTGTAAAACTTGGCAAATTAACAAGGTTAGCAAAAATAGTAAGAATCTTGGAGAGGAAATAGGAGAAAACAAAGTATAGTAAATGTTTCATATTTCATGATGAGTCTTTAGACAGTATCTTAATTTGCTAAATCAAGAAATACCGCATTAAGTATAATATATCAATTTATTAAAGTAGCCATTAGAAAAACTAAAAACAGACCTTTCAAATTATCAGAAGACATACATAGAGAACACAAGTGATAGAGGGCAAAATAAAGACAATATATAAAGTAAAAGAGGAAATCAAAGAAGCATTACAAATAGAAAAATAGGATTAAAAGAAGACTAAATTCATCTGTTCTATCAATAAATATAAGTGAGATAAACATAACTTTTTTAAAATTCACAGTTGGGTGAAAAAACAAAACTCAGTTCTTTATGGTAAGGAGAATTATGTGTCAAATAAACTCAGGATGGAGCAAGATATACCATAAAATTTTTAGTAAAAAGAAAATAGGTGTAATGATATTTTTATATTTCTATATATTTCTTACAAATAGTGCATGTTCTTCCTTAACTCAAACTATTCTGTCATTAATATATATATAGTAATTACATATATTTTGAAATATGGTATAAGTATATATCTTAAAGCAAATATTAAAGATGTGTTTTAATTTTGAAATTGAAAATTTTCTTAAAAGAAATATTATTTTTTGTTTTATTAATAATCACCCCTTTGTTTAAAACCAGAACCTGGTACTTTTTCCTCTCCACTGGATTGCCAGTATCAAGGCTTGTATTTTACTTGCAATGTGCAATATAGAATTTAGCATTGAATATTTCAACTTAGAGAGAGGTTAATTTTTTTCATTATATAACTGAAATAAGAAGTTCATCCATACCTGATTTAGATGATTTGGAAAATGAGATTTTTGTACTTAGCATGCATAAAGGATGGTTTAAGACTTTTGGGGATGTTGGTATAGGGTGATTATACTTTGCTTGTGGAAGGACATGAATTTTGGGAGGTCAGAGGGTAGATTGTTGTGGATTGACTTGTTGTCCTCCAAAAAGGTATGTTCAAGTCTTACCCTCAAATCTCATGAGCATGATCCTTTCTGGAAATAGGCTCTTTGAAGATTTATTAATTAGGGTGGGCCTTAATGCATTTGACTGTTGTTCTTATAAGGAGAGAAAATTTGGACAGAGAGAAGACAGCCATGTGATATATGCAGAGGTTGATTTATGCTGTGGGTTACCAGCAAGCCACTGCCAGAACCCAACAAAGTTCAGAGGAAGAATGTCCTTGCTGACACCTTAATTTGGACTTTCAGCCTCCAGACTGTGAGACAATAAATTTCTATTGTTTAGCCATCCAGGCTGTAGCATTTTATTATGGTACCTCCAGAAAAGTAGGACATCTGGGCCTGGTCTTTCTTTATGGGTAATTTTTAAAAAATTAATAATTCAAACTCTTTTCCTTTTATAGGTCTATTTGGATTTTATATTTTTCTTCTTGAGTCAGTTTTGGTATTTTTTATCTTTCTAGAAATTCAGTCATTTCACCTGTTATCTAATTGGTTGGCATACAATTATCCGTAGTATTTTTATAACTTTTATTCTAAAAATTATTTGTAAGTTTGGTAGTCATGTTACTGCTTTCATTTTTTATTCAATAATTTGAGTCTTCTCTTTTGCTTTGTCAAACTAGCTAAAGATTTGTCAATTTTTTTGATCTTTTCATAAAACCAGCTCTTCGATTCATTGTTTTTCTCTATTGGTTTTCTATTCTCCATTTCATTAATTACAGCTCTAATTTTTATTATTCCCTTAATTCTGCTTGTATCAAGGTTTAGTTCACTCTTCTTTTTCCAGTGTCTTAAGGTAGAAATTAAGTTATAGAGGTAAGATCTGTCTTCTTTCTTATTAAAGGCATTTACAGCTATAAGTTCCCCCTAAGCACTACTTAAATTGTACTATCTAAGTTTTAGGTATGTTTTGTCTTCATTTTCATTCATCTCAAAGTATATTCTGAATTCCTTTTGATTTCTTCTCGTATGCATAGGTTATCTAGGAGTGCGTTATTTAATTTCCCTGAATTTTTCATGGTGATGATTTCTCATTTCATTCCAATGTAGTTAGAGAACATGCTTTGTATTTATTCCACCCTTTTAAATTTATTGATAGTCTACCATATGCTCTATCTTGGAAATTGTTCCATGTATCCTTAAAAAGAATTTATCTTCTGTTGTTGTTCAGTGGGGTATTCCATAGAGGTCTGTTAGGGCTGGTTAGTTTATACTGTTGCTTAAGTCTACTATTGCCTTGTTCATCTTCTGTCTACTTGTTCTGTATGTTATTGAAAGTGAAGTATTACAGTCTCCAACTATTACAATTGAATGATCTATTTCTCCCTTTCATTTCTGCCAGTTTTTGCTTTGTGAATTTTGATACTGTTGTTAAGTGAGTATGTTTTTAATTGTTATATCTTCCTGATGAATTGGTCCTTTTATCAGTATAAACTGTCCCTCTTCATCTCTAGGAAGAATTTTTGTTCTAAAGTCTTTTTATTATGCCAATATGATTACTATTTCCATAATATATCTTTTTCCATCCTTTTTATTTGAGGTAATGTCAAGCTTACAGGACATATGCAAAACTAATTCAAAACTCATATAGAACTCCAACATAACCCCCCAGATATCTACCAACTTTTTACATTTTTCCACATTTGCCATATTATTCTATCTATTATCTATTATCTATCTATCCTTCTCTCTCATCTTTCGATCTACTGATCATCTCTCTGTCTATATATTTTCTAAATTTTTGAGGGTAGTTATATGCATCATGCTCCTTGAACTCTTAATACTTAGTACTTTTCCTAAGAACAAGAAAATTCACTTATGTAACCACGTTAGGCACAGTTACCAAGTTCAAGAAATTTAACATTGTTACAAAGGTTACAGTTTGTATGCCAATCTTTTCATATGTCCCAGTAATGTTCTTTTGTTTATTAAGCAGTTTTTTAAATTCTTGCACCATTATTTATTAAGCAGTTTTATTGAGATATATTCAGATACCTTACAATCCAAAGTGTATAATCTATGGCTTTTGGCATAATCACAATATTGTGCATTCATCACCACAAAAAATTTTATGCAATTTCATTACTCCAGAAAGAAAAACTCCACATCCCTTAGCATTCCTTCTCCAACCCTACATAACCACTAATCTATCTTTATAAATTGATTTATATTTACATTTTATTAATATATATAAATGGAATCACACAATATGTAGTACTTCATATCTGGTTTCTTTCACTTAGTAAATGAATTTTTTGTCTGATATTAACATTTTGTAGTATTAGCATACATTTGTTCAATTTCAAAGAAAAACTGTCTTATATATGCAATTTTTTCCCATATTCATATTTTACATGCAGTTTTACTATGTATAGTTCCGTGTTAAAATTTTAAGCATTCCTTTTGGTAATATACATGACCTTAGACTTTTCCTTTACACCACTTTCATACCACATAATAGGATTGCTAGTCATACACATTATGTTGGCTTACACCTTTTCTATTCATTTCCAAAGTTTGATACACATTCTTTTTATCAATTCTGCGCAAGTTAATCCTCAGCTTTCCATTTCCTAAACTCATTCTATTTTCTAGTGACCTATATTCCAGTTAGTAACTCCATGAGAATATACGGTGTATTTAGTTCATAGTAGGACAATCATACAGTATTTGTACTTTTGTATTTGGCTTGCTTCACTCAACATAATGTCTTCCAGGTTCATCCATGTTGTCATATGCTTTATGACTTCATTTTTTTCTTTTTTTATTAATCAACTTTATTGATACATATTAATAAAACATACAGTTAATCCAAAGTGTACAATCAATGGTATTTGGTATAATCACAAAGTTGTACATTAATCACTTCAGTCATTATTAGAGCATTTTCATTATTTCAATAATAATAATAATTTTAAAAAAAGAAAGTTCTTCACCTCTCAATCTCTCTGTTTCCCCTGCTATAATAGCTGCTATTTCTGGCTATTCTTTTATAATTATTTATTTGCTTACTAAGTAGTTTCATTGAGTATATTCACATACCATATGATCTCTCCAAAGTTTATCAATGTAATCAATGGCCTTTTGTATAATCACAATGTTGTACATCATCATCTCATAAATTTCAGAACAATTTCATTATTCCAAAAAGAAAGACTCGATGCCCATTAGCTTTCCTTCCCCAGCCCTACATAACCACTAATCTAATTTCATCTTTATAATTGATTTATACTTATATTTTATATTAATGGAATCATACAATATGTAGTACTCTCTACCTGGTCTCCTTCACTTAGTATAATGGTTGTGTTTTTTTTTCTGATATTAACATTTTGTAGTATTAACCTACATTTGTTCACCTTAAAAGAAAAATGATCTTATATATGCAATTTTAGCCATATTCATATTTCACATTATTCACAATAGGGCAATCATACGGTATTTGTCCTTTTGTGTCTGACTTGCTTCACTCAACATAATCTCCTCCAGGTTCATCCATGTTGTCATATATTTCACAACTTCATTTCTTCTTATAGGTGCATAATATTCCATTGTGTGATACACAATTTGTTTATCCATTCATCAGTTGATGGACACCTGAGTTGTTTCCAACTTTTGGCAATTGGGAATAATGCCACTGTGGGCATCGGTGTGCAGATGTCAGTTCATGTCACTGTTCTCAGTTCTTCTGAGAATATATCCAGTAGTGGTATTTCCAGATCATGTGGCAAATTCATATTCAACTTCTTTAGGAACTGCCAAATAGGTCTCCACAGTAGCTGTACCGTTCTACATTGCCTCCATCAGTGAATAACTATTCTTATCTCTCTACATCCTCTCCATAGTTCTATGTCTTTTTAATATTCATCATTCTGATACGTGTGAAGTGATATCTCATAGTTTTGACTTGCATTTCCCTAATTGCTAGTGATGCTGAACATTTTTTCAAGTTTTTTTTTTCCATTTGTATTTCTTCTTTGGAAAAATGCCTATTCAAGTCTTTTGCACATTTTTAAAAATCTGGTCATTTTCTTTTTATTTTTGAGTTGTAGCATCTCTTTATATATCATGAGTATTAAACCCTTATTTGACATGTGATTTCAAAATATTTTCTTCCATTGAGTTGGCTACCTTTTCACCCTTTTGACAAAGTCCTGTGAGGTGCGAAAGTGTTTGATTTTGAGGAGATCCCATTTACCTATTTTTTCTTTCGTTGTGCATGCTTTGGGTGCAAGGTCCAAGAAACTACCACCTACCACAAGGTCTTTATGATGTTTCCCTACAGTTTCTTCTAGTACTTTTATGGTCCTGGCTTTTATATTTAGGTCTGAACCATTTTGAGTTGATTCTTGTATAGGAAGTGAGGTAGAGGTCCTCTTTCCTTCTTTTGGTAATGGATATTCAGTTTTCCCAGCACCATCTGTTGAAGAGACAGTTTTTTTTCCTGTCAACGTGAACTTAGTAAGTTTGTCAAAAACCAGTTGAATGTAGCGGTAAGGGTTTATTTCTGAACTCTCAAATCTACTCCACTGACCACTGTGTTTATCTTTATGCCAATGCCATGCTGTTTTGTACACTGTAGCTTATAAGGTTAGGTAGTGAAATTCCTCCTATTTTGTTCCTCTTTTTCAGAATGCTTTTGGCTATTCAGGTGCATTTTCCTTCCTAATGAATTTGGTAATTGCCTTTTCTATTTTTGTAAAGCAGGCTGTTGGAAATTTGATTTGTATGCTTTGAAGCTATAAATCAGTTTGGATAGGATTGACACCTTCATGATATTAATCTTCCAATCTATGAACACAGAATGTCTTTCCATTTCGTAAGGCATTTATTGAGTCTTTTAGCATTGTTTTATAGTTTCTGCATATAGGTCCTGTATATATTTGGTTAAATTGATTCCTAGGTAATCGAGACTTTTTGTTGTATTGTAAATTGAATTTTTTCCCTGATTTTCTCCTCAGATTGTTCAATATTAGTGTACAGAAATATTACTGATTTTTGCATGTTGATCTCATATCCTGTCACTTTGCTGAACTCATTAGCTGAAGTAGCTTTGTTCTAGGGATTTCAGAATTTTCTAAATATAGGATCATGTCATCCATGAATAGTGAGAGTTTTACTTCCTCTTTTCCTATTTGGATGCCTTTTATTTATGTATATTCTTGTCTAATTGCTCTAGGTAGAACTTCTAGCAAAATGTAGAATAACAATGGTGACAGTGGGCATCCTTGTCTTGCTCCTGATCTTAGAGGGAAAGTTTGAGATGATCATGTAGTTTGTTTCCTTCAATTTGTTAACATGGTGTAGCACATTGATTGATTTTGTTATGTTGAACCACCCTTGCATACCAGGAATAAATCCCAATTAGTCATGATATATGTCTTTTAATATGCTGTTGGATTTTATTTGCAAGTATTTTGTTGAGAATTTTTGCATTTATATTCATTAGATTGGTGTATAATTTCTTTTCTTGTAGTATCTTTATCTGGCTTTGGTATTAGGGTGATGTGGCTTCATAAAATGTGTTGGGTAATTTTCCCTCCTCTTCAATTTTTAGGAAGAGTTTAAAGAGGATTGGTGTTAATTTTTCCCAAAATGCTTGGTAGAATTCACCTGTGAAGCCATCTGGTCCTGGAGATTTTTGATGACTGATTCAATCTCTTTAAATGTGATTGGTTTGTTTAGTTCTTTTATTTCCTGTAGCCTCAATGTAGGCTGTTTGTGCATTCTAAGAATTTGTCCATTCCATCTAGGTTGTTCAGTTTTTTGGCATACAGTTTCTCATAATATCCTCTTATGATCCTTTTTATTTGTCAGGTCAGTTGTAACTTCTCCCCTTTCATTTCTGACTTTTTAAATTTGCATGTTCTCTTTTTTTCCTTGTTAGTCTAGCTAAGGGTTTGTCAATTTTATTGATCTTCTCAAAAGAGCCAGCTTTTGGTTTTATATATTTTCTCTATTTTTTGTTATTGTTCTCAATGTCATTTACTTCTGCTCTAATTTTTATTATTTCTTTCCTTCTGTTTGGTTTGGGAATGGTTTGCTGTTATTTTTCTAGCTTCTTCAGTTGTTCAGTTAAATCTTTGATTTTAGCTCTTTCTTCTTTTTTAACACAGGCATTTATGGCTATAAATTTCCCTTGCAAGACTTCCTTTGCTGTATTGCATAATTTAAAATTTTTTTTTAAAAAGAAGCTTTAGATTACAAAAATGATATATCAAAAATATAGGGGAATTCCCATATACCCTGCCACCTCCCCCTCCACACTTTCCCCCAGTAACAACATCTTTGATTAGCATGGTACATTTGTAGCAATTGATAAACACATATTGAAAAATCACTACTAACCATGGTCAGTACTGTACATTATAGTTGACACTTTGCACTCACTGCACATTTTTATAGGTTTTGACAAAATGTATAATGGTCTGTACCCATCATTGCAATGTCATGCAGGACAATTTCAGTGTCCAAAAAATGTTCCCATGTCACATCTATTCTTCTCTTCCTCCCCTCAGAAACTCTGTTGGCCACTGCCTTTATATCAATGATACAAGTTCTTCCATTGCTATAATAATAATGCCTACTTTAGTCCATAGTTGCATTCTTACCTTAGGTTTGTTCATTCTCCAATCTGAAGAATTTGGGGATGATGCTGCCCATTCCGTTTCTGGTTGAGAGGGTATTTAGATCCGAGGGGGCAGATGGATGGAATTGTCTTGCTAGTGGTTGTAGATACTCTCTGCTTTTTGGGATGGGCATTGTCCATCATTATCATTTTGTTAGGAATCCTGGGCAGGTCCAATGAACTGTAGATGTTGCAACTTTGCTGAGATTCAGGGCTCAACCAGCACATGAACAGATGGAAGACAAGTCTCTGGGACTTATATTTAACAAGTATAGTGCTAATTATAGGTTCAAATAAAAGGTGTAGAAGAGCTATGTGTAGGGAAATTATAAATGAGTCTAACTCTGTTACATTGGGGAGCATATATTAGGAAGTAAGGCCCTTTGATAGGGTGCTGAATTCCTGAGATTGTCTGCTCTGCCTATAGGGTCTAGATGTCAGAGCCCTCAGGACCCCTGATGTTTAAGGTACTGTTTTACTGTGGCAGTCAATGAGATCCTGCTGAGATGTGCATAAGCATAACCTCTGGAATGCTTCCCAACTCACTTTGAAAGCTTGTAGCCATAAAAACACATTTTATTTAATGTTTTCCCCTTTTGGTCAGGGTCTTTTTCTATATACATCACTAGTTGGTGCTTGGTAAAAATCCCTCAGTATCAGGGAGGCTCGTCTCCAGGAGTCATTTCCCACACCGAGGAGTAGATAGTGTGTTTATATGCTGAGTTTGGCTTAAAGAGAGGCCACATTTGAGCAATAAGGAGGCTTTCAGGAGGTAACTTTTAGGCAATATATAATACTAGGCTAGGCTAAGTCTCCATTTCACAGTACAACCACTAATATCAAGGGCCTGGCATAATGGTCTGTCCTCTATTGCTAGGCACTGCCCTTACACTTGGGAGATTCTCGCTTCTCTATTAGAGAATGTAACAGGACTTCCCAGGATGGGAATTCAGTATTTTTTTTGGTTATTGTGTGGGTCTCCACCCACCAAGACAATGCCCCATTACCACTTGAACATATTCGTATGCCATAGAGGCATGCCCCAGGTGCACCTCTCCCTACAGATCCCCCATCACCAACATCCCACACCAGTGATCCTTATCTGCCACAGTTATGACCCTTCTGTGATCCAAAATCTTCCCACAAACAAAGCCAAAAAATAAACAAATGAACATTTAAAAAAAATAAAATAAAAATAATAAACACATGAAACAAAAAATAACTTGCAACAAATTTTTTCATTTTGTCTTACATCACCATAAGATCTGTTATCTTTTATGTACAGTGAAAATTTCTTCAGTATGTTTCCCCACTGTCTTATTTTTTTCACTTTTTCTCCAGAGAAGCTTTAGGTTACAGAAAAGTCACATAGAAAATATAGGGTATTCCCATATACCCAAACCCCTCTCCCTTTCCCACTCTCCCCTATAAATAGCATTTTACATGTGTACGGTACATTTATTACAATTGATGTACAAATATTGAATCATTGCTACTAACCATAGTCAATGGTTTACATTATGGTTTACATTTTGCATTGTACTTTTATAGATTTTAACAAAATTTAAAATGACCTATATCATTGCAAGATTGTGTAGAACAATTCTAATGCCCTAAAAATGTCCTATGTTCCATCTAGTGTATTCTTTCCTCCCCCACCCCCTAGAACCTATGGCAACCACTAAGTTTCAATTTTGAAAGCATAAGGTTCATAATTACATGCAATAATACTGAGGGCTAAACATATTGGTCTGTTTTCTTTTATTAGGCACTACCAATGTTCTTGAGAGATTCTTTCCCCTCTAATTTAGAGCATGCCAGGACATCCCAGAACGGGAGTTTAGTATTTTCTTGTTTATTGTGTGGGTCTCCATTCAGAGATAACACACTTTAACAAGCTGAACACTTCATATTCCATAGAGTCCTGCCCCAGGTACACCCTATCCCTCATAAACCCCTACCCCCAACGTCCTGCACTAGGAACCCTCCCCTGCCATATTTGCCAAAAGAACATTCCTACTATTTTAGTTTTAACCATGGACCTGAAAATCCTGAGTTCACCTGCTGCTTCCTCCAACCCTTCCCCCAGTTCCATGGATAGTCCAACCCATCCCCTCCCACCCTACTCCTCATCACACTCCTGCAACATCAAACCCGATCATACAACTCTACCACTATCACTCCCATCCACTGTCCAACCATCCCCCCTTCAACCTTATCATAGATTCTGCCCATATTGAGCATCAGCTCACTCCCTCTCTGCTCCTTTTCTGTCTCCTGATAACCTATCTTCCAGACTCTAGCTCTGTGAGTCTGCTCAATTTGCTTAAGTCATTTCAGTAAGGTCATGTAATATTTGTCCTTCAGTGACTGATCTACTTCACTTAACAAAAGGTCTTCAAGATTCATTCATGTTCCCCCCAAGTGCAATGGCAAAGACCAAAAAAGAAAGAAGGAAGGTACAACAATGAGCCCTAGATACTAATGACTATGCTTGTAAGTCTGTGCACCTGAAATAAGAACAAGGCCTAGAGCTGCAGGGTGCCTAAGAGTTACCTCCTGAGAGCCTCCATGTTGCTCAAATGTAGCCAGTCTCAAAGCCAAACTCAGCATGTAAATGCGTTGCCTTCCCCCCAGTGTGGGACATTACTCCCAGGGATGAACCTCCCTGGCGCCAAGGGATTACTACCAAGTATCAGCTGATGACGTAACTAGAAAATGACTTTGAATAAAAGGGTCAACTCGGACCAGCAGAATATCTGTCTACATATAATGCCAGGAGTTAAAAATGCTTTTTGACCTGAATCAAAGGGGGAAATGGAAAGGACAAATGAATTTATATGGCTATGAGTCTCCAAAAAGAGCCAGGAGGCTATCAGAGGGGTTGCCCTTGTGCACACCTCAGCAGAGTCCCAGAGATAGATAAAGTAGATACAACCCCAGGTATTGGTACTTCTGAGGGCTACAGAGACCCACAGGTTCTATGGTCATGGCAGATGGAGTTCGGTGCCATATCATTTGGCCCTACTTTTGAGTTTGTGTTTCTGTGTGATGGAGCTGGACTCAGATGTGATTTTTGTCCTCAAGCCTCTCCTGTTACTTTTAACAGATCTGTAGTTGGTGCTGGGGTTTAGTGTATACCCAGGGGACCTGAATCTCTGGACTGACCATGTGATAGCCAGGCCCTGAGCCTCAATAGACTTGCAACTCCTACACTCTGGTTTATTGGACTTACCCCACTCAGCTAACATGGAGGTGAAGAAGGTCAACCATCACACTAGGGAGTCAAGAGTGCCTACAACTGAAAGCAGGAGAATTGTATACAGCATCCATGTGGAATCTAAGCCCCATCTTGATATAGATGTGGAGTGGACACAACCATTCTAGGTCCACAGGTGGAGGAATAGAGTATGGATTAGAGTGGACTTACTGATATTCTATACATGAACTATTGTGATTAGTAATCAAAGAAAATGTGGCATTGGTGTGGAGAAAGTGGCCATGGTGGCTGCTGAGGGTAGGGAGTGGGAGGAAGAAATGTGATGTGGGGGCATTTTCAGGGGTTGAAGTTGTCCTGGGCGGTGCTGCAGGGACAGTTACCAGACATTGTATGTCCTCCCATGGCCCACTGGGTGGACTGTGGAAGAGTGTGGGCTACAGTGTGGACCATTGACCATGAGGTGCAGTGGTGCTCAGAGATGTATTCACCAAGTGCAATGAATGTCTCATGATGATGGAGGAGGTTGTTGTTATAGGGGGAGGAATAGGGTGAGATGGGCCAGGGGGATATGGGGACCTTATATTTTTTTAATGTAACATTAAAAAATAAATAAAGACAAAAAAAAGATTCATACATGTTGTCCCATGTGTTCATACTACATTCCTTCTCACAGCTGAGTAATATTCCATTTTATGTATGTACCACAATTTGCTTATCCTTTCATTTGTTGATGGACACAGGTTGCTTCCAACTTTTGGCAATAGTGAATAATGCCACTATGAACATCAGTGTGCATATTTTTGTTCGTGTCTCTCCCTACTTTCAATTCTTCTGGGTATATACCCAGAAGTGGGATTGCTGGGTCATATCGCATTTCTATATGTTTCCTGAGGAACCACCAAAATGTCCTCCACAATGACTGTACCATTCTACATTCCCATCAGCAGTGGATGAGTGTTCCATTTCCTCCACATCCTTTCTGTATTAGTCAGGGTTCTCTAGGGAAACAGAATCAATAGGAGATATCTATCAATATGAGATTTTATAATAGTCTCTCACATGACTGGTGGGGATGCACAAGTCCAGGTTCCACAGGCAGTTTCATTCGAAAGTTCTGTAGGACTTTCCAATGAAAGTCCAATGAATGTCCTTGATGAGTTTCTGGGAGATGTTGACTGTCTGAAGACTAGCTGGTAAATTCTCTCTGAATGCTGAAATCACTTCCCCTTTTAAGGCATTCGGCTGATTGGATAAAGCATTACTCATTGCTGATAGCAATCTCCCTGATCGATGTAGATGTGATGAGCTATCTATGCAGCAAACTCCCTTGTGACTAAAGTCCATAAATGTCCTTGTATTACAATTAGACCAGTGCTTGCTTGACAAACAACTACCTGGCTGAGTTGACACATTAGCCTAACCATCACATTCTCCAATACTTGTCATCCTGTTTTATTAATGGTCGCCAGTCTAATAGGTATAAGATGATATCTCATTGTAGTTTTTTTTTTATTATTAAAATACTGAGTTTATTTCACATGTATATTTTGTATCCCCACCATTTCCATTTGTCTGACCACCACTACTACTACGTCCTATTATAACATTCCATACATACTTAAAACCAAGCAAAGGGTGGAGTTCCATTTTAAAAACTAAAAAGGCATTTTGGACAACACATTCTTGGCAAAGGAACCTGGACAACATTTATCAGACATGGTAGGGAAAGTTATCACTCTGCATTATAAAAAGGACAGTCAGATATCCACTGCTACAGAAATGAAATAAGACAGAAAATTTTAACAAACTGTTGAAACTATTTTCTTAAAGAAACTTCCTCCACTGCCAGAGATCTTGAATAGCCTCCTGGTGAGTCATCCAGAAGCAGTTCTTTGCGTAATTGATGAATTTGGCTTCCACTTTAGGAAGAAGACCACCTTTTTCTATTCTTGCTTGCATTTTTGCTTTAATGTCTTCTAAAGAACTAGGTCTTTTTTGTGTTTTAGGTGTCTTTTCCTGTTTTATTGACCTTTTGATTTTAGTGTTGATAGTTTTGAGTTCTGGTTTGACTTTTAGGCATTTTTGGCTGGAGTTTCTCAGAATTCTTCACTGGAGCTTTATATTCTGTTTCCTCATCATCAAAATCATCATACTCTTCATCATCATTGTCATCATCTTCAACAGCAAATTTTACTTTTTTCTGTGGAAATTTGCTAGGAGTCCCAGGGGTAGATCATTTTCCACATATGATTAAGAGTTTCACATCCTCCTTCTCTTCATCTTCTGACTCTGCATCTTCCTCTACAGTTACTAAGTGCTGTCCACTAATATGCACAGACTCAGAATCACACTTCAACCATAAGACAACAGGTAGTGTTATTTCGAAGCCTCCAAGGTAAACCATTGACTGTACAACATTTTCAAAGTTGCCTGTGTTACTCTAATTGGACTGCCTTCATAACTCATTGCCTCTGCTTCAACAATGTACAATTCATCCTTTGCACCAGCCCCTAAACTAACGATTCTTAAAGATAACTGGTGCTCATTTTCATCATTATCCACCTTAAAGTCATAATCTTTGTCAGCCTTTAGTTCACAACTGAAAAGATAGTTCTAGGGCCTCAGGGGGCTCATGCCCATATCCATTGAATCTTCCATGGGGTGGTGGCATGCACTTAAGAGGGAGAGAAGGAGGATGGAGATAGGAAATCACTGTTCCAAAGAACAGCCATGCAGGATGGAATCACACCAGGGAGTCAATGTAGTTTTGATTTGCATTTCCCTATTAGGTAGTGATGTTGAGCAACTTTTCATGTGCTTTTCAGCATTTGTATTTCTTCTCTGGAGAAGGGTCTATTCAAATCTCTTGTCCATTTTTTTTTTAATGGGTTGTTTGTGTTTATTTTCAAGATGTAGGACTTCTTTATATATGCTAGATATTAGGCACTTATCAGATAAATGGTTACCAAGTACTTTCTCTTATTGAGTAGGCTGTCTTTCACTTTCTTGACAAACTCCCTTGAAGTGCAAACGTTTTTATTTTGATTTATCTATCTCTAAGAGCTGTATGGTCTTGGCTCTTATATTTAGGTCTTTAATCCATCTTGAGTTAATTTTTGTATAAGGGCAAGAGATAGTGTTCCTCTCTTATTCTTTTGGATGTGGATATCCAGTTCTCCAAGCATCATTTGTTGAAGATGCCATTCTGTCCCAGTTGAGTGGGCTTAATGGCCTTGTTGAATATCAATTGACTGTATATGTGAGAATCTATATCTATATAAGAACTCTCTATTCTGTTCCATTAGACAGTATCTCTATCCTTGTGTGAATATCATGTAGTTGTGACCATTGTAACTTTGTAGTATGCTTTAAAATCTGGTTGCATGATTCCTTCAAGTTCATTTTTCCTTTTCAATATGTTTTCCGCTATTCAGGGTCCCTTGCCCTTCCAAATAAATTTCATAATTATTTTTTCCAATTCAGTAAAATATTGCCGTTATAATTTTTGTTGGGATTGCATTAAATCTGTAAATCAATCTTAATGATTTTAGTCTTCTAAGCCATGAAATGGAATATTCTTCCATTTATCAGACCTTCTTTGATTTCCTTTAACAATGTTGGGTAGTTTTCTGTATACAAATCCTTTACATCTTTAGTTAACTTTATTCCTAGGTATTTGATCCTTTTAGTTGCTTTTGTAAATGAAATTTTTTTTCTTCATTTCCTCCTCAGGATGCTCATTATTGGTATACAGAAATGTTACTGATTTTTGCATGTTGATCTTATATTCTGCTTCTTTACTGATCGTTTATCAGCTCTAGAAGCTTTGCATAGATTTATTAGGGTTTTCTGTGTATCGGATCATATCATCTGCAAATAGTGAAATTTCTACTTCTTCCTTTCCAGTTTGGGTGACTTTGATATCTTTTCCTGGGCTAAGTGCTTGAGCAAGTAATTCTAACACAATGTTCAGTAAGAGCAGTGACAATGGGCATCCTTGTCGTGTTCCAGATATTAGCATTTCATCATTGAATAAGATGTTATCTGTGGGTTTTTCATATATACCCTTAATATGTTGAGGAAGTTTCTTCTATTCCTATCTTTTGAAGTGTTTTTATTAAGAACGGATGCTGTATCTTGTCAAATGCTTTTTCTGCATCAATAGAGATGACCAAGTGATTTTTTTCTTTTGATTTGATAATGTGGTGTATTACATTGATTTATTTTCTTATGTTGAACCATCCTTGTATACCAGGGATAAAGCCCACTTGGTTATGGTGTATAATTCATTTGATGTGTTGTTGAATACAATTAGCAAGTATTTTTTTTTTTTAGAATTTTAACATATCAGTTTATTAGAAGGATTGGTCTATAGTTTTCCTTTCTTGAGGTGCCTTTATGTGACTTTGCATTAGGATGGTGTTGACATCATAGAATAAGTTAGGGAATGTTCCCTCCACTTCTATTTTTTGGAAGATTTTAAGCATGATCAGTGTTAGTTCTTTCTGGATTGATTGGTAGAATTCACCTGTGAAGCCATCTGGTCCTATGATCTTAATTGGGAGGTTTTTTGATGATTAGTTCAATCTCATTACTTGTGATTAGTATGTTCAGTTCATCAATTTCTTATTTCTTTATTGTAGGTTGCTTGTGTATTTCTAGAAATCTGTCCATTTCATCTGAGTTATCCACCTTTTTGGCATACAGTTGTTCACAGTATCCTCTTAGTATTCTCTTTATATCTGTAGGTTCAGTGGTGTTACCTCTCTCTCATTGTTTATTTTATTTATTTGCATCTTCTCTTTTTTTTTCTCCTTAGTCTAGCTAAGGATTTGTCAATTTTATTAATCTTCACAAAGAACCAGCTTTTGGATTTTTTTTTTTTTAGTGTTTCTTTATTCTCAATTTCATTTAGTTCTGCTCTAATCTTTGTTATTTCATTCCTTCTGCTAGTTTTGTGATTAGTTTGTTCTTTTTCTAATTCCTCCAGCTGTGCAGTTAGGTCTTTAATTTTAGCTTTTTCTTCTTTTTTAATATACGCATTTATGGCTATAAATATCCCTCTCACCATTGCTTTAGCTGCATTCCATAAGTTTTGCTATGTTGTGTTTTCATTTTCTTTCATTTCAAGGTAGTTACTGATTTCTTGCAATTTCCTCCTTGATCCACTGCATGTCTAAGAGTGTGTTGTTTAACTTCCACATCTTGGTGACTATTCTTGTTCTCTGCCCCTTACTAATTTCCATCTTCATTCCATTATGTTCAGAGAAATTACTTTGTATAATTTCAATCTTTCTGAATTCATTGAGAGTTGTTCTGTGAACTAGCCCCTGGTCTATCCTGGAGAATGATCCATGTGCTCTCAAGAAGAATGTATATCCTGCTTTATTGAGGTGTAATATTCTGTATATGTCTATTAGGTCTAAATCCTTTAACATATTATTCAAGTCTCTGTTTCTTTGTTGACCCTCTGTTGACATTTTCTGTCTAATGGTGATAATGGTGTATTAAAGTTCCCCACTATAATTGTAGAGGCATCTCTACACATTAGTTTTTCCAGTGTTTGCCTCATGTATTTTGGGGCACACTGATTAGGTGCATAAATGTTTAAGATTGTTCTTTCTTCTAGAGAGAGTATCCCTTTTATTAACTTATAGGGTCCTTCTTTGTCTCTTACAATAGTTTTGCATTTAAAGTCTATTTTGTCCAGTATAGACAAAATAGCTGCTCCCACCCTTTTTTGTATGTTGTTTGCATGTAAAATCATTTTCCAACATTTCATTGCAACCTCCCTGCATCCCTGGGTCTAAGGTAATTTTCTTGTAGACAGCATATAGATGGGTCATATTTCCTTATCCATTTGCCAATCTGTGTCTCTTGTTTGGAAAGTTTAATCCATTAACATTCAATGTTATTACTCTCAAGGCATTACTCACATTAGCCATATTTTCTTAGGTTATATTTGTCATATGTTGTTTTTATTTCTTTTTATCTTTTAGGTTATTCTTTTTAATGATCTTCCTGTCTATACTCTGCTCCAACCATCTCTCTCCTGTTTTTTCAACATTCAGAACTTCCTTTAGTATTTCTTGAAGAGCAGGTTTCTTGTTGACAAACTCTCTTTATTTCCATTTATCGTGAATATTTTGAACCATCCCTCAATTTTGTAAAGAATTCTTGGTGACTTTTTTTCATTTAGTACCTTAACTATGCCATACTACTGCTTTCTTGCTTCCGTAGTTTCAGATGAGAAATCAGTGTTTAATCTTATTTAGCTTCCCTTGTATATAATGGATCTCTTTTTCTTGCTGCTTTCAGTATTTTCTCTTTGTTTTGAGCATTGGACAATTTGATAAATATATGCCTATGGGTAGGTCTATTAGGATTTATACTATTTGAGGTGCACTGTACTTCCTGGACATGTACGTCTATGTCCCTCAAAAGAGTTGGGAAACTTTCAGCCATTTTTTCCTCCAACACTCCTTCTGTTGCCTCTTCCTTCTTTTCTCCCTCTGGGAGACTTACAATGCATATGTTTGTGCATTTCATGTTGTCATTCAACTCTCTGAGTTCCTGTTGAATTTTTCTATCTTTTTATTTATCTGTTGTCTGATTTCAGATGTACTATATTTGACGTCACTATTTCTTTCCTCTGCCTGTTCAAATCTGTTATTATGTGCTTCTAGTGTATTTTTATTTCTTGCATTGTGTCATTCACCACCATCAAATCCATTATCTTTTTATGTATGTTTACAATTTCTTCAGTATGCTCCACCAGTGTCTTAATATTCTTTATCTCTTCCTTCACTTCATTGTGTTGATTTGTGATACTTGTTTGGACATCCTTGTTTAGTTGTTACACATTCTGCATCTCCTCTATATTTTAACTTTGTTCATTAGACTGTGCCATGTCTTCCTCTTTCTTTAGTATGACTTGTAATTTTTTTTGGTGTCTGTGCATCTCTTTATCTTGATGGGCTTATTCAGATGGTTAGCTTCTCTTTCTACTCTAGGGTTTTGTGTGTGTGTGCATTGTAAGGCTCCTTTTTGACAGTTGGTTCCTTTTATTCTATATTGTTGCAGCTGTCTGTGTTCTCCTGAAAAAATATTACGGCCATAAAAAAGGAAAGAGAGAAAAGTAATAGTAATAATTTTAAAAAGATAGAAAAGGAATCATAAAAGAGCCCAGATAATATATAAGTAATGTGTGAAAAATCATAAAAAATACAAAGGAATATGAATTATAAGAAGGTGGAATAAAAAATAAAAGAAGAAAAAATAGAATAATATAAAAGACCAGAAAGATGAAAAAAGGAGACAAAAGACTAAACTAGAGAAGGTGGCATGAAAGAAAAGCAATGGAAGAGGGAAAATGAAACAAAGAAAAGAAATAAAGAAACTAAGGAGGAAAAACTAAGGAAAAGAAGAAAAGGAAACAAATAGAAAAGACAACAACAACAACAAAATGCAACTGAGGAAGAACAAGTTTCCCTCTTAGGCCCCAGAAACCATCTCAGGCTGCTGGTGCTCATCAATCAATCACCCTGGAGCCTGCCCTCCACCGGTGAGGCACCAGGTTTTAGCAAATAAAATAAAATAAATGAAAAAATAACAGATCAAAAACTTCAAACAAAAAAATCTCAATCTGTAAGTCTCCTGTCATACGATGCAAGCTGCATGCCTGACAACCTGGTGGATCACTCTCTGGATCCCTTCTTTTAGGAGGTACTGGGACTTGAACCAGAGACCTCCTATATATGGGGCAGGCAATTCTACATTGAGCAGCACACATCCAGAGATCAGGTAGGCTTCTGAAAGCTGATCTGGCTTTCCCTGTTCCCTTGCCCTCAGGCAAGCTGGGCTTCTAACAGTTGCCAGATATCTCTCCTGGCAACCTTCTCTCTGGGACTGGTTATGTGCCTGTCCACCTAATCCCTCACTGACCTAGTTTCTCTGTCTCCCAGGTGGCTGGTTGGGATAGCCTGCCTGATCAGATCCCTCCTCATGTCTCCCTGGAACTGCTTCAGTGCTGGCTGGAATCTTTTTTGAGATTCAAGAGGGGCTAAGCTGGCCTGAAGAGGTCAGCTGAAGAGAAGCCACTCTCTACCCTCAGTCAGACCATTCTTATTCCCAGGGAGGAAAAGGTTTTTTCCCACTCAGTTGGCTGCAGTGAGCCAGGGGTTTTACTGAGGTTATTTGCCTTGAGGGTGGGGTATATGTGCCATTCCCAGCCACAGGGGTGAATAAGTCATGGTTTTCATTTGGCCTCTTTGTCTTTCTCCTGCTCTCTCTCCTGGATGATGTGCAGCACTCTCCTGGTTTGCAGATCTCCAAAGCAGCTCCCTTGGATAGCTTTTTGTCTTTTCTCCATTGTTTTTGTGAGATAGTTGAACCCTACCTACCTACTTTAATACCATCTGCCCAGAAGTCCCAATTGTTTTTTAGATCAGTTAAGAAATAAGAAAATATGCATTTATATCATCTCATATAATTATATAATTACCTTTATTGATCCTCCTTGCTTTTTCATATAGATTCAAATTACTGTCTGGGGTTCCTTGCTTTCAATCTGAAGAATTTCGTTTAATATTTCTTGTAAGATAGGTTTGCTAGCAACAAATTCTCTCAGTTTATCTGAGAAATTCCTATTTCATCATCTTTAAAAAAAATTTTTTTTTAGGGTAACTGGGTCAGGGATTGAACCCAGGATCTTGTAAATGGGAAGCCAGCACTCAACCACTGGGCCACCCCATTTCCCCTGGGTTGGATGTTTCATTTGTTTGCTTGTTGTTTGTTTTTGTTTTTAGGAGGCATGGGGGATCGGACCTGGGACTGCCCATGTGGGAAGCAGGCTCTCAACCACTTGAGCTATGTCTGCTCCCATCACCTTCATTTTTGAAAGATAGTTTTGTTGGATATAGGATTCTTGCTTGGCAGTTGTTTTTTCATTGACCACTTTGAATACATTATATCACTGCTTTCTGGCTGCCATTGTTTCTGCTGAGAAGTCTTATTAGGGTTCCCTTGTAAATAAAGAGCAATTTTCTCTTGCTACTTTCAAGATTTTCTCCTTGTCTTTGACTTTCACTTTCAGCATTTTACTATGCTGTGTCTGTCTGTGGATCTCTTTGTGTTTATCCTACTTGGAGTTCATTAAGCTTCTAAGATGTGTAAGTTCTTGTTTTTCAAAACATTTGGGAAGTTTTCAGTCATTATTTCTTTGAATATTTTTTCTTCTCCTTTTTCTTTCCTCTCTCCTTCAGATATTCCTATTTCACATATATTGATACACTTAACAGTGTCTAACTTTTCTCCTTTCATTTTTCTTCATTTTTTTTGCCTTGAATAATTTCTATTAATATATCTTCAAATTCACTTATTTTTCTTTTTCAGTTCTAATCTATCTTTGAGGCCCTCTAGTGAATTTTAAATTTCAGATCAGTACTTTTAAACTCCAGGATTTCCATTTGATTCTTTTTTATATAATTGCTATCTCTTTATTAATATTCTCTATCTGATGTGAGATTGTCATCATACCTTCCTTTTCATCTTTAATCATAGTTTCCTTTATTTGTGTGAGCATGTTTATACTGGCAATTTTATAGCCTTTTACTTATAAATCTCTTCCCAACTCTCTTGTCCCAGGTCTTGAAAACTTGCCAACCTGCAATTTAGTCTATATCTTGAATCAGCTCCCAACTGCCCTTCTACCACAACACCCACTGTTCTTAAGAGCACCCATACATTTAAACTTCTCCACACTTTGTAGCAAATCTACCACTTTCCATAAACCAAGGCAAGGGCAATTGGGGCCCAGTATTCTCAGCATGCTGCACCTAAGGTGAAGCCCCCATTCCATGAGAAGAGGCTGGGTAGAAGGGAGACCCACCTCTAGGCCATATTTGCCTGGAACTTAGCTTCAGCTGTGGGTAGATGGACACAGAATGAGAAATGCTGGTGCTCTACTCCTCCTCCTTGTAAGAAAGCCTTCCTACTGAGAGCTGGAGGGAGAGGGAGCCCTGTGTTCTTGGCTACTGGAAGAAGTGAGGGAAGGAGTAGTCTTGGTTCAGAAACCATAGACTCTCACTTTTCTTACCAAATTTTACTAGCTTTTTCTTGAATAGATGTTTCATTTGTTGTTTGCTTTGGGGACCATTTCCAAAGGCTTTAAAATTTTATTTTCACCAGTTTTCATGGTGGCATGTCAATAGAGTTCTTCACACTGCCCTTGGCATTATCTTTTCACAATTTGTTTCAGTAAAATTTTATACTTTACAATAAATACCATTGTAAGGAGGGGAAGTTATTTCCATCTCCTCCTGGGGAACATACATCAAGCTCTGTACAAAGCCAGCACCAGCTTTTATCACCTTGTGTTTTAGTATTTCACTCTTTCATCACTCAAAGTGATCCTAGGATAGCTTGTATCAGAATCACCTGATATCTTTGATACAATGTGGATTCTTAAACCATGCCCACCTCTTAAAATCTGGAATAAATGCATAAGGGTGGGACCAGAAATATTTAATTTAACAGACTCCCAAGGAGATTATTCTTCATTATTTTTGTGTACCACTGTTTAATTCTTCATTTTCCAAAGACAAGTTTCCAAATCTCTCAATTGTTCAACTTACTTGTGTAAGTATACCATCTAGCTATAAAAACACACAAAAAAGGGAAAAAACATTAGTTGTAGTATATTGCATGAGAAAAAAATTTCTTTGGCCATTGTACCATCTTATGTTTGGGACAAAGAGGTTGAGATAAGACATGGAAAATTCTTGTGCGGTAATTTAAACTGTACAAATGTTTTCTCTGGCCTAAAAATAATATCATAAGAATGTTAAGTTTGTAACCATCATTCACATTTTATAACATCAAAAACCAGTTTTTCTTTTTATCCCCTATGTCAAACAATCCAACTATGAGAAAAATTACATAAACTTAAAGGAGAATATGAAACTCAGGATATTTTTGCCTATAGCAAATGGGCCTAAGATAAAGCAGACAGAACTCCTTCTGCACTAACAGCAAAAAAAAAAACACATGGCATTTATACATAAATAAATAATTTAAGTAGACAAGATTAAAGAAAAAACAGAAATACCATGTCAGAAATTGAAAGAAAAATGAAAACCATAGTAATTTCATATAACAGTATTATCAGTGACTTCCCAACATCTTTCAAACATTCCATTGCATTTTGGTAGTTTCTCACCTTCCCTAAGTAAAAGTGAAAAAAAATATTCCTAAACTTGTTTGAAGGTAGAGTGCTGGCATATTTCCTAGGTTCTTCTAATTTTAAAAATCCATGCAAAATTCGATGTGGAGGGAGAAATATGAGTTGGTAGCTGTACTGGGGAAGAGCTATCTCCTTGCAAGAGAAATGGCCTCTTTCTCCACACAGATTCTTAGAATTCAATAATTTATGCCACATCTATCTTACAAATCAATCACAAAAATCCAAGAGGGTAAATGAAAATGGAAGCTGAAACATCTTTTAAGGCCTATTGGTTAAAGAAAGTCATGGGGCCAGCTCATATTCAGTATGAGGGAAAATAGACCCTACTTCTTAATGTCAGATACAGCATGTGAGTACAGGGATGTGAATTATTGGGGACCAGCTTGTGATAACCTATTACAATCTGCCCTCTGGGCCACAACAATTCAGATACTGCCATTTGGAAAATACACTCACCTGCTTGCAAGATCTCCATTCATTCATTTATGATATCAGGCTTGAATTCCAGATTTCATCATCTAAATCAGATTTGGATATGGATGAAACTCCTTAGGTTGTGGCTCCTCTTGCTCTCAAGACCTATGAAATAAAAGGACAAGTTTTCTGCACCCTAAACATCCAAAACAGAATGGTGAGACAAGAAGAAGATAACTGTAAAAGATACTATTATAAGAGGGGATAAATGGAAGTTATAAGCAGTAACTGGTCATTGTCAATAATCTTCTGAAATCTACTAAATCCCCAACATTGGGGCAGTAGTATTTCCTGATTAAGTCCATGTTTGCAGGTGAGTGAATTTCTGGGTCTGCTTCTTTCCTATAGAAACTTGGGGATCTCACAGGCCTTTTTCCATTTGAGCTATCTCTGTCCCCTTTAGTCCAAGCAGGTGGAGCTTTCATCACTACAATGTCTTTTAAAAATTCCATGGGATTTTTATGAATCTTATTGGGTTTTCTTCATACTCCAAAATACACATCTGTAATTCTGAGACAGACCACTTTCTATTCTGGAGATGTCAGGTTGCTGAGGGACAATTCTATTAAGATTCTTAGAAGTTCTTTTGGTTAGTTGAGAGTCTACACGGTACCACATTAAATATTTCAGAGGTCTTAATAAGAAATGTTACAGCTACATATTAATTTGATCTTATTCTGGCATATTTTACAGGTTGCATCCTGGATTTAATCTTTGTCCTGAAGATATTTCTTACATTGAAAATCTTTTGAGGGCTAGACATGTTTTGAGTCATCTATAATTTTCTAAATTCCTCTTGAAAAATGGAACACTTCCTTTTCAAGCTACACTTTCGCTTGTGCTCCCTTATTATATGCCAATAAAAGGAGCCAGATAGCACTTTCAACATTGTCCTTAAAAATCTCATTGCACTATCTGAGGAGGAAATCAGAGAAAAATTCCATTTATAGTAGTGACTAAAAGAATAAAATATTTAGGAGTAAACTTAACCGAGAAAATAAAGGACTTGTATTCAGAAAACTACAAAACATTGCTAAAAGAAACCAGAGAAGACTTAAATAAATGGAAGGACATTCCATGTTTATGACTGGAAGACTAAATATTTTTAATGTTCCAATTCTACGCAAATGGATTTATAGATAGATTCAATGGAATCTCAATTAAAAACCCCAACTGTCTTTTTTGCAGAAATGGAAAAGCCAATTATCGAATTTACTTGAAAGGCTGAAGGGCCCCAAATAGCCAAAAATGTTTTAAAATGAATCAAGTTGGAGGACTCTCACTTCCTGACTTTAAAACATATTGCTTAGCTACAGTGGTAAAAACAGCATGGTATTGACCTAATACAGGCAGATTGACTAATGGAACTGAACCAGGAACTCAGAAACCAACCCTCACATCTATGATCAAGTGATTTTTGACACAGCTGTTAAGCCCACTCATCTGGGCCAGAACAGTCTGTTCAACAAATGGTGCTGGGAGAACTGGATAGCCATACCCAAAAGAAAGAATGAGAACCCTTATCTCAAACATTATAAATTAACTCAAAATGGATCAATGATCTAAATATAAAAGCTACAACCATTAAGACTCCTAAGAAGAAAATGTAGAAAAACATCTTCAAGATCTTGTGGTAGGTAGTAGTTTCTTAAACCCAATGCACAGGCAACAGAATAAAAAATAAATGGGGGGAAGCAGCTGTGGCTCAATCATTTGGATTCCTGTCTACCATATGGGAGGCTCTGGGTTCGTGTCCCGGGGCCTCCTTGTGAGGACAGGCTCCTCTGCATGCCACAGAGAGCTGCTGGCCCTCAAGCGCCGTGGAGAGCCGACTCAGCAAGGTGATGCAACAAAAAGGGAGACAAGTAAAAAGACAGACGAATGTGCAACAAACGGACACAGAGAGCAGACAACAAGCAAGCAACAAGGGGGGAAGATAAGTGAAAATAAATACAGACACACAGAAGAACACACAGTGAATGGACACAGAGAGAAGACAGCAAGCAAGCCCAAGATGGGGGTAGGGAATAAAAAAAAAGGGACTTCTTCAAAATAAACACTTTTTAAAAATTATTATTTATTTATTTATTTCTCTCCCCTCCCTCCCCCATTGTCTGCTGTTGCCTGCTCTTTGTGTCCATTCACTGTGTGTTCTTCTGCGTCTGCTTGCATTATCCAGAGTCGCTGGGAAAAAGCATCTTTTTGTTGCATCATCTTGCTGTGTCAGCTCTCCATTTGTGCAGTGCCACTCCTGGGTGGATTGCACTTTTTCATGTGGGGCTGCTCTCTTGCTGGGTGCACTCCTTGTGCATGGGGCACCCCTACGTGGGGATGCCCCTGCGTGACATGGTACTCCTTACACGCGGCAGCACTGTGTGTGGGCCAGCTCACCACATAGGTAAGAAAGCCCTGGGGATCGAACCCTGGACCCTCCATATGGTAAGCAAATGCTCTATCAGTTGAGCCATGTCCACTTCCCCCAAACCAAACACTTTTGCTCTTCAATGAAGTAGAAAGTCAGCCTTCTCAATGGGAGAAAATATTTGGAAACCACATATCCAATAAGGGTTTGCTATCCATATTATATAGAGATCACACAACTTAATTATAAAAAGACAACCCAATTAAAAAATGGGCAAAAGACTTAAATAGACATTTCTCCAAAGAGGTAATACAAATGACCAAAAAGCACATGAAAAAATGCTCAACTTCACTAGCTATTAGGGAAATGCAGATCAAAACTACAGTGAGATACCATTTCACACCTTAATAGAATGGCTAATATTTTCTTAAAAATACAAATAAACAGAAAACTACAAGTGCTGGAAAGGATGTGGAGAAATAGGAACACCCCTTCACTGGTAGGAATGTAGAATGGTGCATCCTCTGTGGAAAACAGTTTGGGAGTACCTTAAGAAGCTGGATATAGAACTGCCATATGATCCAGGCATCCCATTATTAGGTATGTGTTCAAGAATTGGAAGCAAGATGTGAACCAACCTCTACACTCTAATGTTCATAGCAGCATTATTCACAATTACTAAAATATGGAATCAGTCCAAGTCAACCAATGAATGGCTAAACAAAATGTGGTATATGCATACAATGGAATACTATTCAGCTGTAAGAAGACATGAAATCAGGATGTATATAATGTGAATAAACCTAGGTGATATTATTTGTGTGAAATAAGCCAGAAACAAAAGGACAAATATTATATGGTCTCACTCACATGAACTAAATACAATGAGTAAACTCATGGAGGTAAACTCTATAGAATATGGCTTACTAGGAAATAGAAGGTTGGTTGAGAATGGGAGATGATACTTAATGTAGCATTATTAATGTAGTTAATTGTAAAAGCATGGAAATAAATAGAGTTGATGGAAACACATTATAATGAGTATAACTAACACTGCTGATTTATAAATGTGATTGTGGCTGAAAGGGGTAGTCTGTGGAAGTAAATGTCAATTGAAAGGAAACTAGAGAATAATCTTGGGATTTCAGTGGCAGATGAAGATTGTGGTTAATAGTATAAATATAAGAATGCTCTTCTTTTACAAAGTGCTAAGAATATGATGACACATGGGAAAATTACAACTAATGTAACTTATGGATGATAGTTAACAGCAATATATTTTGCAGCAATGGCAAGATTTTTTGAAGACTAAATAGGGGAAACAATAGAGGGAAAATATGGGATTTTTCCTTTTTGAGTAATGAAAATGTTCTGAAAGTGACTGAAGTGATGACAGCACAACTCTTTGATAAAAATGAGAGCCACTGAGTGTACACTTTGAATGAACTGTAGAAACCATGGGACTGTATAACACAGGGAATCCAGTGGTGGATGATGGATTGTGGTCAACAGGACAAATATGAGAATGTTTTCTCCTGAATGATAACAAATATATAATAGTAATATAGCATGCTAATAATTGGATGGGTTGGGTTTCTTAGAGGGGACCCAAAAAGAATGGAATGAATATTAAGAAAAAAGGACTTCATCAACATTAAAAGTTTTTGTTATTTGAAAGACACAGTTCAAAGAAAAGGCAGGCTACAGATTGGGAGTAACTATTCACAATACAAATACCTGATAAAGAATTAATATTCAGGATATATATTTACAATTCTTTACAAAATGGGCAGAAGATTTGACTGGTATTTCACATAAGACATACAAATGTCTGAAAACGCACATTAAAATAACTCAGTATCATTAGTCATTAAGAAAATGCAGGGAAATGGACTTTGGCCCAGTGGTTAGGACGTCCGTCTACCACATGGGAGGTCCGCGGTTCAAGCCCCGGGCCTCCTTGACCCGTGTGGAGCTGGCCATGCGCAGTGCTGATGCGCTCAAGGAGTGCCGTGCCACACAGGGGTGTCCCCCGCGTAGGGGAAACCCACGCGCAAGGAGTGCACCCGTAAGGAGAGCCGCCCAGCGCGAAGGAAAGTGCAGCCTGCCCAGGAATGGCGCCGCCCACACTTCCCCTGCCGCTGAGACAACAGAAGCGGACAAAGAAACAAGACGCAGCAAAAAGACACAGAAAACAGACAACCGGGAGAGGGGAGGGGAATTAAATAAAAACAAAAATAAATCTTTAAAAAAAAAAAAAGCAAATTAAAACCACAAGTGATACCATTATACTATCATAATAGCTCAAAAAATCGATAATAGTGTGCTGCCAAGGTTGCAAAATAACTAGAATTCTCACATACTGCACATTTTGCAATGACACAGTCACTGAAAAAGTTTGGCAGTTTCCTAGAAAGTTTGATATGTACTTAACATATAGCACAGCAATTCCTTTTCAAAGTATTTACCCAAGAGAAATGAAAACATGTAAAAAACAACTTGTAAAGAAATGTTCATAGAACTTTATTCATATCAGACAAAAACTGAAACAACTCATTCACTGAGTAATATATTCATACAATGGAATATTACACATCAATGAAAGGGAAAGTGCTAACATGCAACATTATTCGCAAAACCATTACATCAGCAAAAGAAGCCAGACCAAAAAAAGAGTACATACTGTATGATTCCATTTATTTGAAACTCAAGAAGACAAATCCAACCTATAGTAAAAGAAAGTAGATTAGTGAGCCAGTTTAAGGATGGGGACTTGTGAGCAGGTACACAATGGAAACATTGGGGATATTGGAAATATTCCAAATCATGATTATGGTAGTGTATACATTAGTCAAACTGCACACTTAACATGGATGCATTTTATGTATATTATACTTCAATGAAGTTGACCAAAAAACCTCATTTGAGAATTTCCTGTATCCTTAGGAAACAGATTGCCATAAGAATATTTCTCCCTCCTACCAACAACAAAAAGCTGAAAAACCTATAAAATCAGTTTTTCTTGAGTCCATCAAAGAGCTGTCACTAGGCAGCCAAGTAAGAATTCCAAAAAGTGACAAGTCTCTCAAGGAGATTGTGAACATCAACTGAATACTATATTTGGCACAGAATGTCAGGAAGAGGAGGAGTACATAAAGGAGATAAAAATAAATTAGCTAAATTACAATAAATTATTTTAAAAGGTTGAGTGTGAGCTAGCACTGTGGTCTGCAAAATAGGAGTGCTGCAGGGTACTTTACAAATTTTGAGGAAAACAGTGATAGTGTTTATCTGCCTAAAACAACATGAACCTCTAGCTCAAGATAGTCCACAGTTTCAACATTAGATTTAACTGCATCAGAAAGCTGAGTTTGGTGGTTTCTTTGATAAAAAGCAAGTGCTGTGAGAAAATGAATATGGAACAAATAATGAGGGTAGTGGTCTCCAATCTCATTCCAAGATTTGAGAAGTTATGCAACAGGTGCACATTTCCCATGAAGAAATATTTAAGGTATGAAATACAAATATTTTTTCTTTCAATTCTCAGCTAACTGGGAAGAAACTTTCCCTGACAAGATAAAGGCTATCTACCAACAAACAAACAAACAAAAAAACCCCAACAAAACCCATAATTAATATCACACTCAGTGGTTGCAGACTGAATTCGTAATCCCCACTCCCACCCCCAAACCCCCGATGGGAATAAGGAAAAAAATGCCCATTTTAGCCAACATTACACTAGAGGTTCTAAAAAGTACATTAAGGAAAGAAGACAAGGCATAAAGAGTGGGAAGGAACAAACAGAATTTTTTTCATAGAAGACATGATCATCCATGTAGAAAATCTCCAAGATTCTGCAATAAAGCTATTAGAATTAATTAGTGAGTGAAGCAAGGTCACAGGATACAAGGTAAAATACAAAAATCAATGAACACATGAAATTTTAAACAGAAAAATCATTTACAATACCATTAAAACATGAAGTACTAGGGGTAAATCTAAAATTTATCAAGATTTGTGCATTGCAAACTCACAAAACAATGATGAGAGAAATTAAATACCTAAATAATGGAGATATATACTACATTCATAATTTGGGAGTCGCAATATTTTTAAGATGCCAATATTTCCCAAACTCATTACAGGTTCAATGAAATATCAAATTAAATCCCAGAAAGCTTTTGGTAGAAACTGACAAGGTGATTCTAAAATGTATGTGGAAAAGCAAAGGAATCTAGAATAGTAAAAACAATTTTGAAAAAGAACAACATTTAGAATTCACACTGACTTCAAAATTTACTAAAAAAGCTATGGTGATCAAGATACTGTGGTGTTGGCATAAAGACAGAAATAGAAATTAATGGGACAGAATAGAGAACCCAGAAACAGATCTTGATTTTCATCATTAAAGGTACAATAGAAATTCAGTGGAAAAAGGATAGTTTTTTCAACAAATGGTGCTGGAACAATTGGATATCCATCTGCAAAAGAAAAACAAACAAAACCAAAAACCCACTTTGATTCATCCCTCATACCATATGCAAAGATTAACTGTAAATGGATCATAGATCTGAACATAATTCCTAAAAGGGTAAGACTTCCAAAAATTAGAGAAAAATCTTTGTGATCTCAGGTTAGGTAAAGATGTCCAGACAAAAAGAATGAAGCATAAGAGAAAAAAACGTGATAAATTGGACTTTATAAAAAATTTAAAATTGCATTTCAAAAGGCACTAGGTAAATGAAAAGATAAACCATAAACTAGTAGAAAATATTTGCAAAGTTTATGTGGTACAGGACTTGTAACCAAGATATTTTTAAAAAATTCTTACAATTGAAGGAAACACTTTTTTAAAATTGGAAAATATTTCAACAGGCAGTTCACCAAAGAAGAGATAAAGATGGCAAATACATGTGAAAAGATGTTGAATTTCATTAGTCATTAGGGAAATGCAAATTAAAATCACGAGATACCACTACACATTAGAATGGCTAATAAAAACAACAAAAACCTGTCAATACAAAGTGCTTGCAAGCATGGAGTAAGAACTCTCACATATATATAGCTGGCAGGAAAGTAAAATGGTATATACACTTACCAGCAATAACACTCCAAGATATTTACCCAAGAAAAATTAAGATGCATTTCATGTGCCTATATACACAAATGTTTATAGCACCTTTATTCATAATAGCCATAGGACTGGAAACCCAATTATCCATCCAGTTGGTGAATGGATAAACAAATTGTAGTACACCCATACAAAGGAATATTAACTACTGATAAACACAAAACACAGAAGAGTCTCAAGTGTTATTTGTAAAGTGGAAGAAGCCAGGCTCAAAGGCAGCTGTATATATCCATTTGAATGGTATTTTGGAAAAGGTAAAATTACAGGGAGAAATCAAGTTTCCAGGGGCTGAGAGTGGGGGGGAAAGGGACTGATGCAAAGGGGATGAGAACGTTGATGATTACACAACTATTTGTCAAAACTTATCAAATTGTACACCTAGAGAGGATGAATTTGACTTATATAAACATGTTAATTTTTTAATGGGAAAATATTAAGTACCATGAGAAGGGAATTCTTGTGACTTCATATATAAAACATTAGAAATGGAACATATTTCTCTTGCATTCATTAGTCCCTCTTCAAATTATATTCTTTACTAGTGAGTAGGGAAAGATAGTGTATTATGCTACCTAAAAATGTTTCCGTTCAAAAGATAAAAGTGAAATGTTTTATATATCCCTATTATATACCATGTTTCTGCATAGTATTTTGCAAGGTATTACAATGATTTTGTCTAAGTAGCAATAATTTACAGAAGTCAGTTTCTCTTCATTTTTACGTAAGCATATTATGTTCATTATTAAAGTCAAAGAATTAAAATCCCTGAAACCACATTACTGGGTTCTTTCTCTATTGATCTTAATTCCTAAAAATAAGACAGTCTTTCTGCATTTCTATAGAAGGTTGATTTTTATCAGTCAGGTTTAAAACTGGAAGATCAGCAAAACACAGAATTTTGTAATGTTGGCCATTTATAAGGAGATGCCAAAATCAATTTGTATGTCACACAGAGTTTTAGGTGCTATGGATACAGCAGCGAGAAAAATAAAGCCCCTGTATTTTTTACACTCCAGTTGGGGAGGCAGTCAATGATGAACAAAATAACTAAGGTCAAATAATGTTAAGTGCTAGAACAAAACAAGATATTGGACATTAAAAATGATGGGGTGTGCCGATTTGGAGCCCTGAGATGACATTTAATAAGACCTGAATTGAGGGAACAAGCTCTGCACAAATCAGGGGTAAAGCATTCTTGGTAGAGGAAACAAACAGTGCAAAAAAACAGGATTCTTTGATGTATGGTAAAAACAGCACAGTGTGAGTTGAGCAGAAAGAACAGAAATCGTAGGGGGTAGGGAAATGCCTTAGGTCAGATAGAGCTGTGAATGTTGATTCCATTCATTTATTCAAAACTATGGAACAACTGGAAATATTTTTCTAATATTATTGGTAGAGAAAGGTTAAGCTTGGTTTTGCATATTTCAAAATTAGTTTTCTATTGGATATTTAAGTAGAAATGAGTTTATAGGATTGGATGGCGCTGAAGATAATTCAGCACAGAAATACAAAGAGAAAGAAAAACAGCTAAACTACTGAGATGGACAAAAATCAAGTCATACAATACAGAGCAATACTATAGAAATCCTGGAAATGAAAAGAATGGGTAAGAGGCAAGACCTGTTCAGCTAAAAATTAAAAAGTAAAACCACACCAACTCAACATACAGACTGCAGAGCACCACAGACATAAAAAGATTTGAAAAGTAAACAGGAAAAAACAAGTACTGAATAGTTAAGCTCCACAGATTAGTCTAAAGCTTGGAAACATAATTTATAGTAGTCTACTATAATGAAATTACAACACAACCCACATTTTCTGCCAGATAATTTTTATCTATAAAACCAATATCCTTAGTTCGTTGAAAAAGATTTTTTTTTGGAGACTGTTTATACCTCATCAGTTTAATATTTAGATCAAGACACAAAATGTATGGTGAAACATGGGATTAATAGCATTTTACTCAACTGAGAGTTTAAACTATCAATCCTGTTTCAAATCAAAACTTAGGGTAATTTTTATTTTTTAAAACTAAAGGGCAAGGTGGCCAATGGTCTTTTAGGGTAGAAAAACCAGGTCCATGAAACCTCACTGGTAAATTTGTATATGCATTTTGCAAAATCTGGGAAATATTTTCTTTAATCGCAACTTTCCCAATTTGGTCTTTAGTGGTTTTAACAGTTAAAATTTCCTATCCTTACTTCTTTATAAAAAGGAATCCAAAGATTTCCTGTAATAAAATCGATTAGTTTAGGAAAATCAGTATAAAACAGTGCACAAAATCACTTACTAGTCATTAGCAGGAAAAAATATAATTTCAACTGAATTATTTTCTTCCAAAGACCTAAAATTGGATGCCTTAGGAATTCTACAAGAGAAGTTTTGGTGTTTTGTATCAAGATATTTTTGTTGTTGCGTTGTTGTCTTGTCACTTCCCTCACAGATTTTGTATAAATGCAACATAATATGTAATAATTTTCTATTTTTAACTGTCTTGATTTTAAGTAACCTATTGTTTGATAGAGAAATCTATATTAACATGCTTAAATATACCAATTCATACAAATTTAATATTTTTTCACATTATCTGCTAGTAATGAACTACTCAAAATTTTTACCAAATTAAGCCACATTTACTAGTTCAAGTTTCCAATGGAAGCTGGAAAAACCTTCAAAAATCTACATATAAGGAATAGCTGCTTTTGTCCAAGCCACTTTCTCCTTTTAAAAAAAAAAACAGCTGTTAAAGAGCTACATGGTATTATTTACGGTCCAAAGACCATCTTCTTAGTCAAAAATAGAATAATGCAGTACAAAGAATAATCATGCCATTTACCCTTACCCCTAAGTGTAGGTTCTGTCTCATGAAAATGAACGATAAATCTGTGTGAGATCAGTTAGTACATATCTACTCACCCCTTTCATTAACCTACAAAAATAGATTACAAAAGATAAATTTTCATATAATCTATTTCTTTGTACCCAATTGTAAAGGCTGTCGTTTTATTAAACTACTCATCCTGAACCTAATTAACACACCATTCAAATTCCAAACAGCTTTCCAGTCTGAAAACTATTTTCTAACAAAACCTAAACAAAGAATATTTTCTTTATAAGCAAACAGGCCATTACTTTTAGTAAGAATAATTTATTATATATTATTAAAGTGGAGGGTTTGTTACAATACTATGCATAATCTCTCATCCTTAAAAAATAAATGGATAAAAATAAGTGAAGCAGAATGAGTATGCAGGATGAAAAATAAGCATGTATAAGGAATGTTCCCTATTATATCTATGTACTAATATCTTTGTGTCAATAAACTTATGGCTTCTTGTTCTACTTAATTGCTGACTTCTTACAAATAATAAGCATTTTCCAACAATTGTTTTAGATGTTTCATTCAATGCAGCTTATTGCTGATATATAGAACTATATGTAGTATTGTAAATCAAGAGCCCATTCTATTGTCTCAAAAAATGCAATATTGCTTTAAGAAATTTGCAAAATGGAATATAATGCAAATGTTCTAGCTACATGTTGAATTAAAAATGCCAACCCTGATCCATTTATTGTGTTACTATTATAGCTTCATTAACCATAATTTTAGTCAAATGTTGTACTGTGATTTATAAGTACGTGTGGAGAAAAGTGAACAAGCTTAAAAAATATGCACCAGTGCTGGTATTTCAACACTTTTGCATTTAATTATAAATTAGGTGTTTAAAAGTAGAGTAATTCCCTCACATATTATCTTATATACCAGGAAAGAAACAGTTCATTATTCTTCAGAGCAATTGTTTCTAAAAGAGGGATCATGGCTTTAAAAAAAAGTAAAGCTTTTTTTGTACGTAATATAAATTTGAGACCTAACTGGATAGGAGGATAATATTAAAAAAACCAGTATACCTATGGACAAATTTTTGTAGCTTGCTCCCATATCTAATAACAGGGACACGTATAGGAATATATTCACACACGCTCATTATTTATCAAAGTTAAGACTCAAATTTGTTACATCACAGCATACATCCAAGAATGTATTTCATATCATTTGAAAATTCCCACTGAATATAACAAAGTAATAATCTGTGAATAAATATAAGGCATTCTAAAATAATATTTGCAGGAAGCCAGCAAGTCCAAAGATTTTTCTATGAACTGTTAACTTCATAGCAAGATTCATATAAAATCTTTAAAACAGATTTAGCTGTAGTGTTACACATTACCAACATTCAACTGCTTACCAAAATAACCTTTTTTTGGCAGCTAAATGTTATTTTTTAAAAAGGTTAAGTGCTTGAGGGAATAAGAATGCAGCAGAAAATTACAGGAGCCCACATATCCTTTTTTAAATTTAATTTGTCATATATAAGGTTTTTATATACAATCAGTGTGCATTGTAACAGTTAATATTAAAAGTCAATCAAGTTTATCTAAAATGTTACCTGACTGCATAGCACATTTGACATTATTGCCCATATGAAAAGGGAAAACAAATGGATTTACAATAACTTTTGGCCATTTTGGATTCTGGAAGTGTTCATACACCTACCCTTTTAAACCAAATGCATCTGAAAAAAAAGTTTCCAGAGCATGCATTTAGATTTTACATATCATCTCATCGTTACTACAAACACAGTCCTGACTGAAAAAGAAAAAAAGGGGAGGATGGGTGGGAGGGGAGAAACAACATGTATCTAATAAAATATCCAATATAAAAAGGTAACTAAAGGAATTTAGGGGCCCCTTTCCCCATTTTTTTTTAACATTCTAAACAATGATTCCATCAAGATAAATCATTAAAAAGTGTTATTACACTGATATATATATATATATTTTTAATGATAAGAAAGCCTGAGTTGGTAGGGAAAGGAACAGTCAAAAAAAGCCTGAGAAGGGGAAGGAAGTTAAGGAAAGCTCATTTAATTCATTTACATTAATTTACAGCCATTTTCTTTAGTAAAAAAAGGCATAATAATAGATCACGAACAGGAAATTTCTGGCTATTTTACAGATATAAGTACAGAATTTAAATATTCAAGCTTGTGATGAAAAGCGGCAAGGTGGTCGCAGTGTACAATGTAAACAAGTAGCTTTGGAAAGTGAACAAAGTCCTTGAGTGTTTTTTCTTTATTAAGAAAAGAACTCTCTTTCATTCCTTCCTGAAACATGATCACAGGTCAGAGTGTAAAGTTCATATACAAACATAATTTAAATGAAAGTCAGTCTAAAATCACTGACTTAAAAAACAGTTTTATCCAGCCTATATGGGAGGGCAGTGTTGAGGTCCCTGTAATAGTAAACATTTTCCATTTCTTTAAAAAAGAAAAAAAAAAAAGTACTACAACATTTGTAGTACAGTGCAGCATAATCCTTAAATATAAAAATATTTTCTCTTCTGTTGGGATAATAGACCTTGCATCCTGGAAAGAAGTAACAATACTGCTACTGATAGAAGATCTGTTTATATCTTTCAAGTCATGTAAGGCAATTACTGTGTTGGTTTATGATATATGGCTAAAAGAAAAGTCCAGAAAGACAAAATATCAGTTTTTGTTATGTTTTCCGATTACTCCAGGTATGCTCAGGTGTACTTTTGTGTTCAACTGAGTGTTCGAACGGAGATCTGGAGCCATAAGGAGACCTCTGATCTAGTGGTGACCTAGGGCCACTACTGGAAGCTCTGTGGTCCATTTGCCAATCTGAATGATACCTATAATCCCTGGAAGATTTATGATGTGTATATTCAGAACTTGACCGGTGGTCTGAATATAATCGATGATCTGAATGAGAACGATGATCAGAATGAGATCTATCTTTTAAACTTCCTTCCAAATTTGATGGTCTGTGATCTCTACTCCTGTGATCATCCAGTTTTCTGTGTTTCTCTCTATCACTGTAATATCTAATAAAAGAGAAGGAATTTTAGTCAAATTAAAATATTTCCAAATAAAAAATATTACTAAAAAGTGAAATAAAAAAATCCTTAAAGATGTCTTCTTGTTCAGTGTTTCATTATAAAACTTCATAAAACAGCTTAAAAATTATTGGACAGTATCACTACATACCTCAGGAAAAACTATTCAATTCATAAAACTAAAGTGAGCCAGAACACCTCAGATAGCACCTAATTTTAGAGAGGTTGCTACTTTTTATTCTACACATAATTTGTATTAATGCATTTTAATTATCTCAAGGTTAGAATTAAGAGAATTTTAACTATCTAGAACACCCTTGAAATCAGAACCTTTTAAGCCTCTGAGTGAGGAAAAAACAATGCCATCTATGAAATAATTGCAAAGGAGAATTTTGATTGGTTGGTGTTGCCTATTCGAAGTTTCCTCAAGTTTGACTAGTTATAGGACTTGACACATGAATTACTGAGAAATACATTCCATACATAAATGTGGCAGTTCAATAAAAACTAAACCCTAAAATACTTGCCTTTTCAAATAAAATACACTGAATTAAATACACATAATTTAATATTTTTTGTAAGTCTGTAAGTGTGAAATTTTGACAAATAGAGCTTTCCACTTTCATTATATCCCCCTTTCTAACTTAAAGAGCTGTTCTACGACTGATGTAGTCATAGCATGGCAGTACTTCTCAGGAAGAAGATATTATTGCAGTGAGCACAAGTAAAATGTGGAAGAAAGAGTTTCCGATTCCCACCCCCCTCAACCTTTTAATTCTCAGTTTGAATTTATTTGTAGTAACAATCATTAACTAATGATATTCCTTTATCAGTAATTTCAGAAAATAAATGCTGCTGTTATTATTTTCAGGTTCCTTACTGCTTAAAGGCTTCAAACCAGATTGTGGAGATTAAGTTTAACCTCATGAGGTGTGTTCAAATAAATTTTTACCCCTGTGAGTTTTTAAAAAAATATGGTATGCAGAATTCCCCCCAAATTTTAATCATATTCCAGCAAGTGTTTTACTCCTATTTACCCCAACATAATTTGAAGCATATTTGACCAATATTCTCCAAAATTAGCAAAAATGAATCCCATAATCACATTCTTTACAGTACACCTTTCACCTTATTGCATATTTTGATATTACATTTTTAATTCAAAGAACCAATTTAATATAAAAGAAGTACTACATGCTGATTTTTCTTAATGAAAAGCAAATACTTTTCTTTCACGTAAGACTTGTTTTGACTAAAGACTGCACTGGCTGACAGGTCAAATGCAGCAAATAAAAGGAAAAAAGACAAATGTAAGCAAAATTTCAAATGTGACTGTCAAATTTACCTGCTGTCTTGCTTGTAGTGATCCCAATCACGATGATCTTTACCATTACTAAATGATGAATAGGGTCTCTTCCTGGAATCACTCTTTTTGTAAGAATCTCCCTGATATCGATCTTTATGATGATCAAGATACTGAGACAAGTGTCTATCAGATGAATAACTGTCCCTGCTGCTATCGTCGTGATTTGTATTCTCTTTCAATCTTTCCACATCTGTTAAGGAAAAAAGTTCAACTTTTATCATTTATGGAAAATTGTAAAATAAGCTAAGAAAGGATTATTGTTTAACAGATTTTATATAGTAATGTAAGTATGTTTTAGAATCCCAGTACATTCTCAGTATCAAGGTATTTTTAAATTAAAAAAAAAACTTAAGAATGCTTTTTATAATTTGGTTGATTTAAAACAAAAGAAAAAACTTTAAATTTATTCTTCATAACTATGATAGATAACGAAGCTTACTGACCTGGATTTCTAATAACGTGGACATTCAAATTGCTGTTCTGGTCATTGTTTTGCTAAAATAAATGCACATACATAAGAATCTTTTATAAGTGGCTTCAAATCCTCTTAGGAAATAGGGAAAAAGAAAATTCTTAAAAAGAAGTTCCTGATACTGAAATAAGTCCTCACACAAGGTATTAGAATGTACAAATGTAACATTAACCAATATTTTTCTAAGCACAAACTATTTGTCCCATAAATTAAATAATTTTTATATTTGAATTAATTTTAGACTTACAGAAAAGTTGCAAAAATAGTACCAAGAGTTCCCATATGCTTCACCCAGTTTCTCCTAATGTTAGTATCTTACACAACCATATCAAAACGATGCATAATTATAAGACCAAGTAATTAACACAGGTACAAAAATACTATTAACTGAATTACAGACTTCACTCAGAGTTCATATTTTCCCACTAATATTCTTTTTTCTGTCCCAGGATCTAATTGGAAACCCCATAGACTTAACTAATAAATGTTTTTACTAATAAATGACACACAGTTAGTTCCTCAGTCTTTTCTTCCATGATCTTGATACTTTAGAAAAGCATTGGACATTTATTCTGTAGAATATCCCTCAACTTGGGTTTCTTAGATGTTTTCTTATGATTAGATTGAGGCTATACATTTTTGCAAGACTATCACAGAAGTGAGTGATATTCTCAGTGTTATATCAGGGAGCTCATGATGAATGGTTAGGTCATTTAGTCACTTAATTAAAAGGTCGTGTCAGCTGGATTTTTCCTCTATAAAGTTACTTTGCTTTTTTCCCCTGCTGATTTTAGCTGTCATCAGTGGATGCTATGGCAACAATTTTTGTGGCATTCTAATAGTGATTTTCTATTTCTCATTCCTTCAACTTTATTCAACTCTTCTGTAAGAAAGAATACCTCATGATATTAAAGAATTATCAGGAAAATGCATTAATTTACCTGAGATTCCTGTCGTTTTTTAATAGCATGTTTGTATAATTTGTGTAATTTTCTTGCATCAAACTCAGTAAACTTAGATACAAAAATCCACAGGTTTCTAGAAGGAGAAAAGGTAAATTAGTCTGGTGGAAAATATTTAGTGCATGGTTTCAGTTTCCCTACATATGACAAATCAGTTTTACTTGTGTGCAAAAGTTTAGTGATATGGTCAATTTCCTATCTCCTTTCTTTCAAATGAATCTTGATTAAATTTAAGAAGGAAAGAGAAAAGGATAGGATTTTTTCACAGAAAATGAATTTACTAAATTTATGGAACAAATAAATCTATTTGTTTGGTGAAGGGCAGTGACTTTAAAATAAAATGCAATTTAAATTTTTAATGAAACAAGCTTTCATGTTTCTTATTTAAAGGCAGAGATGTCACCTTGTGGTTTCTCATGATGTATAATTAAGCAATCACTCATGAATAAAAAAGCTTTAAAATTAAAGGTGAAAAGTAAAAACAATCACCTTCAGATTACCTCTTTAAAAGATACTTTTCGTTGCCTAAACTTCAGAAGTAGAAAATTAAACTGAAATACAAGGGACAACTAATTACATTAAATATTAATTTAACAGTTCCTGAAAAGTATATCACTTACTTTCTCCACTGTTTAATTTGTTCAGGATTTGCATACTCTTTCAGACATTCTGTGATATGATCTCCAATTTTTATTAAACATTGTCTAGTATGCTCCAATTGCTCTCTTTCTGAAAGGCCTTTCTCAGGTCTATCAAGTTGTTTCAAAGCTGCTTTGACAGGCCTCATCCTTTCTTTACACTTTAAAATGGGGAAATTAGAGCGTAAATACACATATTAAAAACCTGAATTCGACAAGTTAAATACAACACTGTCTAATGCCAAACTAAGCATTAAATCTCACTGTATAGCTCTGAAGTACCAAGTTTTTCTCTCCTTCATATTTTCTTCAGAAAGTGAGGTTTTCCATTATTTAGAATTAGTCACTAAGTAAAAGCTTTGGATTTCATTTAGCTTTTGCAAAAATGGTTGCTTTTTTATACTGTAGCATATTATCTGAAGCAGTCATAAACAGAATACTAAACAATAAAATATTTTATGATATCCTTATTATCTGATTTTATTGTCATAATATACAGTAAAATGTAGAAAATAAAACTTTAAAAGTTAAAAAAATAAGATAAGGATCTTTATATAATAAAATATACTAGCAAAGTTTAATCAGCATAGCAAGATGTTCAAATTGTCTATTCTTCCAAACCTTTGGGGCAAAACAAATAATGACTTTTACTACTTTAGCGTGCGGGAGAGTAAACGGTGTTTAATAAAGATCAACCTTTCCCATGGCCCCTGATATGCTGCAAAGAGAACATCAAAAATTATATAACTCAGGTGAAGCACAATTTGTATAATGAAGCTATTACCTTATACTAAAACTAGAATAAAGATATTACTAAAAAGGCAAATTCTACATAAATTTCATTTATGAATATAACTGCAAACACAAATTTAAATTTAACAATTTTATCTATGAGTAGGGAGTTGGTTTTGTTCTAGGAATCTAAGTATGTAACACCACCAGACAATATATTAAGTTGATCTAAAATCATTTACTTAAAAACATATCCTTTTGCCAATGCTATGAAGGGTCACTACAACTATTGTCAATATATGTGCAGATTTATTTCTGAGTGATCTATTCTGTCTCATTAATCTACTTGTCCAAAAATCATCTGGGAGATTTTCCATCTTTTGTTAGTAATATTTAAATAACACTTGTTCTTTATAGTAAAATCAAAGATTCAGACAGGCCTGATACCTTTTTTTTTTTTTTTTAAAGAAAGGAAAATAATTTCCTTTCTGATTTTTAGCATTATTTACCTGTTCTTTCTTTCTTGTTCAAGTTTGGTAGTTTATGTTCTACTAGAAAATGATTTATTCAAGAGATAGAAGTTGAGCATATATTATGTTCTACACTTTATTTTAGAACCAGGAAAGAGAAGTAAATAAAACAGGGAGATCCTGCCTTTATGTAACTTGCACTCTAGAAGGAGACTACAGCCAATAAATTTTTAAAAAAAAACATATTTTATGTTCAATGGTGCTAACTTTGATCAAGGAAAAAAGAGCAAGGAACTTTCTATTTTATGTAAGATTTCAGGAAAGGGTGATATTAGAGTAGACACCCAAAGAAAATGAATAAGTTATTCCAAGCAGAAGGAACTGCAAGTGCAAATGTCCTGAATATGTTTGACGTGTTTAAAGAACAGAATGAAGACCAGAGTGAATGAAACCAAGCGAGTGAAAGGAAATGGGAGAGAAGACAATGGGAGTAAACTAGATTCTATACCCTTTAAGGCCACTGTTAGGACTTTTATCCTGAATGATAGAAAGTCATTTGAGAATTTTAAGCAGACAAAGTGAAAGGAGGGGACTTTATTCTCCACAGAACAGTAGAGGGTGGGATGGGAGGGTAGAAGTAGTGAGAAAAGCTATGAGGCTATTGAAATAATCCAGGAAAGACAGTTACGGTGGACAAAGGGAGGAATTAATGACTAAAATCTATGCTACAGCCAAGGCTTGAAGTTTGGGATTTGAAAGCACTTATTAGGTGACAAAGGCTGTGCTTTACTTTAAATGTACTTCATTTGATCCTGACAACAGATCTTTGATGTACTATTTAACCTATTTTGCAGAAGAAGATATTGAAACTTAGAAGGAAGTGATAGGAGTCAAACCCAAGTCCAACTGACTTCAAACCTTGTGCTCTTCCTTGACTGCTTAAATTATACTACCAATTTGGGAAAATAAATAAGTGAAAAAAAGGAGTCAAATGAGGCAAGGATGTCAAGGAGAATGGAAACTACACAAGGCCACTGAATTTGTTAATCAGAGATATTCCCAAATAAAATGGAATTCCTTATGTAGTGGTAAAATTCTAATCATGCAAGCACAGAAAGTAGGCTTAAGAGTCCTGTTTAAAACTATTCCATGATTCCTCTCCATAACACAAGGTTTTTAAGATCAGTAAAAAGGTTAACAGAAGGAAAATTCAGGGAAACGGACTTTGGCCCAGTGGTTAGGGCGACCGTCTACCATATGGGAGGTCCGCGGTTCAAACCCCGGGCCTCCTTGACCCGTGTGGAGCTGGCCATGCGCAGTGCTGATGCGCGCAAGGAGTGCCGTGCCACGCAAGGGTGTCCCCCGCGTGGGGGAGCCCCACGCGCAAGGAGTGCACCCGTGAGGAAAAGCCGCCCAGCGTGAAAAGAAAGAACAGCCTGCCCAGGAATGGCGCCACCCACACTTCCCGTGCCGCTGACGACAACAGAAGCGGACAAAGAAACAAGACGCAGCAAATAGACACCAAGAACAGACAACCAGGGGAGGGGGGAAATTAAATAAATAAATAAATCTTAAAAAAAAAAAAAAAAAAAGAAGGAAAATTCATGCATTGAGTACAGTAGTAAAATTTCTATTTCAGCAGTTACAGGAACAAGTCAGAAGAGTAAGGAAGAAATGTTAGCAAAGAAAAGAGACAAAACTTGCAAACTCTCCTAACTCAGTAATGAAGCAGTTAAAGGAAGGGAAGCAGGTCAACCTAAGAGTTTAATGTTTGCACTTTAAAAAAGTAGAGCACACCATCATCTTTCCCACCTAATTTAGGAAGGACAGAAACTAATAGAAAATGGACAGGGAAGTCAGATTAAGATATAGGTAAAAAAGAAAACAACTAGCCTTAAAGAGAAGGTTAGGCATCTCAGCATGTGAATCTGGAGAAGAGAGCTAGAGAAAGATATATGCCCAATTAAATAAATTAGAAAACAGAGGCAGCAAAAACTTATTTTGAATGTCCCTAATGCTTTCAGAGAATTTGGACGGATGTCAAATCACCCAAAAGTAAGAAGGACAAGAAAATTGTGGGAGGGACTAAAGAGCATGAAAAATGTTTAAAGAAGCTATACTAGGGAATATCGTGGAATCACTAAAAAAAAAAAATGTGTTCAGCTATTAAAGAAATTCTCTACTCAGGTCTAGAAGAGGAGAAAATAGGACTAGAGGGTGAGCTGGAGATCTAGAATGTGAATCAACACAAACATGACTTTAGAAGATGAAATTTTACATATTTAATGACAGCATTCGATTGATACTAGTGACCTAATTGACTTAAGATTATAACCAAGGCTAACAAGTGACTATAGTGTTTTAATTATAAACTTTCCCGTCAGTTGATACTTGTAATGATTTATTTCCTAGTTCAAGCTCCAAAAAAGGTTCTAACCAGTCTATTACCACTCATCCTTTTTCTCTTAAAACATTTAATCCCTTCCGATTTTGCTCTATGTCTAGAATTTTCATAGTTGCAACCACTTTATTAGCTCCTGATTTTATTGCAATTCTGTGTCTACTGAATCTAGTAATTTAACACTGGGGCTTTCATTTTGTATATTTATATGTTTTTCTTATTTCACCTTCTGTTTTTATCGTATTCTATAAAATTATTGGTCTGTGAAAGACTGAGAGGGAAAAAACTAGTCCATCACTATAGATAAAAAGTACTAAACTGTAGATAATAGTCTTTTCAAGAATTGAAAACTTTTAAGATCCTAACGCAGAAGAAAATAAACATCCTTTAAGTAGTCCCTAAGTTTCTTGCTCTTTAAAGTCTTTAATTTAAGAAGGGTTTTTTTTTTAAAGTTTATTCCAAATTTAAACACTTAAATCTATTGCTTTTATCAATCTGAAATGCAGTATTGCCAAATTCAAATACAGTTCTAAATTTCAAAAGCCCCAAAATGATCATTTAAGTTAAGATTCAGTGTGAATTACTACTAATAATCATAATCTACTACTTACAATGCTAAACGTCTTCTGATCTAGCTCTTCAGATTCTTCAGATATGGGAACTGGTTCACCACTTGCAGTTATATGAACTGGAGCATCTGACCCGGAAGTTTTTTTGGATCTTTCCTTGATATCAGACTTGGATTCACTCAACTGAAGAAAAAGAGAAAACAAAAAATCCAACAAAATGAAAATGATTAACACTTCTGGAAAACAATTAGTCTCATTTCAGTCTACAAGTGCTTATTCTCACTGAAAATTCTTATCTATTTACTGTTTTCTCAATTTATTTGAAGAAACCAAAGAATAAAACTACTCTATAATTACTCTACATAAGGCATTGAAAGAGTTGTTCGAACCTATTTTTCTTCTCTACTAGGTTAGACATCCACATGTAGTTTTAAAGAACTCAATTACTGAGGCCAATTTGGTCTAATCTGCAATTTATTCTCCTAAAAATCTAAATATGAATGCTTCACACTTTCTAAATTTTACATTATAATTTGCATACCTTTTCTTCCTTTATGTCTTTTTCTTTCTGCATAGCTTCTTTTACTTTTTCTCTTTTTTCTTTAAAATCTTTTTCCTTTATATCTTTCTTATTCTCCTTTTCTTTTAGCTCCCTTTTAAGTTCTCCTTTATTCTCCTTTTCTTTTGTTTCCCTTTTTTCTTCTGGTTCCTTCTTTATACAAACATCTGGCTCAGGTATTTCTTCACTGTCTCTTTCTGTTTTAATTTTTTTATTTGGATGTTTCACAGAAGTGATCTCATCCTAGAAAGTGCAAGTATGGCCAATGTATTACTAACCAAATCTTGATGTAGACTAATTTCTTTTCTTTGCATGACTACAGATTGCATTTATGTGGATTCTGAAAGAAATAGTCCAGAATCCCATTAATAGTGATACATGCAATCTTTACAATCCTATAAACTAAGGTAAACCAGTCCCATTCACAATCAATAAAATTAAAGGGACAGGAGCTCATTCAATTGGCAAATGTCTGAAAAGGAAAGACCTCTGCTCTACTCTTATAGTGATACACATAATATTTTTATTGGGTGGGTAGAATTCTGTTCTACAAAAGAAACTATGTAATGAACCATAAAAAGGATTAGTATAAAATTAAAACTTCAGGCCTCATTTCAAATTTTAACATTACTAAAACATGCCTTTCCATAAAGAAAAGGTTGTTTCTTAAAACATATTGGTACCTTTTCATCATCTTCATCAGACTTTTCGGAGGGCAGGGGAGAAGAATCACTCTTTATTTCCTCTTTCATTTTCATAGACTTCATTGCTTTATTCTTCTTAGCTCTTGCTTTTCTCCTCTTTGAACTCCCCTAAAAATAATAATTTTCATTTTAGCCACCTCTCTATATATTCTATGTCAAAAACCCTTTAAAAATACTGAACCTAAAAAGCTCGAAAAACACATTTCTACACAATACCATTGGTAATAAGTTGCAGCAACCTTAGAATGTCAACATAAATTATGTAACTTAATAATCAAATAAAATGTTGATATGAATAATACTAACAAACTATAATTATTCTTTTAATAAAGAGGATTAGAAAGACAGAAATGGAAAACAGATTTTTCGCCCTCCTAGATTAATATACCTTCAACTTAATACAATGCAACCACAGAAAGAATTAGAGATGATTTTTAATATTGCACAGATAGTTACTGACATTGTGTTCACAGAAAAACTTTTAAAGGCTCCTTTAGTTTCCAACCATCTCCCTTTCAGCATCCTTTTCCAACTTTTTGGAGCTCCCTCATAGTCCAGTTCAGTTACTTTTGATGCTGATTCTTAAGCTCTCCAATGCCTCCAAATGAAATAGTAATGTAGGCTTGGTCCCTCAGAAAGTATTCCATACTCTAAGTATCAAAGTTTTCCCCCATTATCACTCCAAATACTAGAAAAAACAGGACCCCACTTCTGAAAGATATGACTCACTAGTTTTAACATGCAGAAACTTTAAGGAAAACATTACCATATTCAAAACTTCATAACTATGAAAAATATACCTAAAAGCTCATATTAACTATATATGTCTAGGGTGATCAATACATTAATCTTACTGGAAAGTAAACTGCTTTTAAAGCATCCAAATTTTTAACTTACTGCACCAGAAAGTCTCTGAGCTTCTTTTCTTGCGAGATCTTTACTAAGTAATTTGATGAGGTAGTCTGCACGTGTCTGCAACTGTTTTGCTTGTGGTTTTTTATCAGGATCATCTGGGAGAATCTGAAAAGTTAATTTTTCAGATTGCCTTTAAATAACACGAGAAATTCATTGGCTAAAAAAGGCTAAACAATTTTTAAAGTATGTAAAATTTACTACCAAATAATTCTTAAAATTTGTAGGAATAAACAACTCAGAATGCAAAGTACATTTTAAAAAATATTCCTAGGCCACAGCTGATGATATAATTTTCCAGGGAATAAATTCTAAAGAAATATGTGATAAAAAATTCCTTCATGTTATTATCTTTCCTAAGGAGAATAGAAAAGTATGAGGTTATAAACTTCTTTTAAATACATAAATATCCAGTGTGATTAAATGTTACAATATTCTTCAGATTCCCTAACTTGCTTGGTAACAGTATTATTTCAGTATGTACAAAGTTCCTTAGAATACAAAGTATCATCTACCTACAGGATGACCCAAAGTGTGCACCATGAGGCACCGCCAGGCAAACTTAAATGGGAATCTTTAACCCATTTAAGTTTTGCTTCATAGCAGCAAATGAAAAGTACCAATATCGAAGGTTCCCATTTGTCAGTGAATGGGCAAAATGACAAAAGGATAACTAAACTGACAAGGATAAAGAAATGCCTCCAATATTTTCCATTTTAGGCAAAGAAATAACATTAAGTAAAACATTAGCATCAAATCACACAGAATTCCAAACAGTACTGGACATTAAGAAAAATTTATAAAAGATTTTAAGAATCATTTTTTTGCATTTACATGAATAATCAAGTTAATGATGGGATATAAGATTTACTTTTAACCTAATTATCTGAAGAAACAGTATACCTATATATATAACTTAATAATAACATGTAATTTTATAAAGTAAGGTAATCCTCAGATCATTTGAATTCAATTTCTTCATGAAGACCATGTTTCTAAAGCAGCCAGCCAAGGCCACACAGCTAGCTAGTGCCTTGGTTTCCTGACTCCTAGGTTGAGTTTCAAACATAATTAAAAATAAAAAATTAGACTAAATTCAACTCCACATTAATGGTTAATAGGATCAAGAAATATTTAAGTACCTTGTGTGTTAAACTGAGGTCAGGATCCATTTTAATCATTTCCCAGCTTCCATATCCATATTCATAGATACCAATCAACAAATTGGAATCATCTTCTTTGCCCCAGTCTATATCAAAATGAGCTGCCTTGGTGTGACATGGGATAGTATACCTAGCATTAAAATTAATAACCACTGTCAAGTTAAGTTTATAATGGCCTTATTAATAAATTAACTTTAAAAACTTATTTGAGTCATGAGAACTCCAAAATGTTATGTTTTTTATTTTTAAAACCTGTTGCTTCAAAACTAGCCAAGTACACCATAAGGAGCATTTTTTTTTAAAACACGAATATATGTATAAATTATTTAACAACAAAAATTTTTACACTGGAGAAATGAAATGACTCACTGCTTTCTTTCCTCTGGATCTGAAGGAATGGATTTGTGCAAAGGTATTAATTCTTCTTCATGGGAAATAACTAGTTTGGCATTCACCTGTACTCCTGATATTCGGAATGTTGGACCCTTCACTTTTCCAAGCCTACCACCTTAAATTTTTTAAAGGAAAGTTTAAAAAGCATGAAATATGTAATTTTACAAAACACAAAGCAATGTATTATTTATATTAATAAGTATTACATTACTTATATTGTTAAGGGGAGAGGGGCTTTACTATCAAATCTAAAAAAAAAATTTCACTACAAGATGTTCCAGTTCACAACAGTGATTATAATCTAGCAGATCTGGATTCACAAAAAGTATTTCAGGTAATTGTTTTATCAATTACAGAAGATAAATATATTTGTTATCAGCCTCTAAGTAAGAGTGCTAGTATGATTTTTCTGATGTACTTGATTACTTTTACCTAAATACTTTTACTCAAGTAGATGAACTGCAACATAGATATAATGATATAACTATGCCACAAACCAATGCCATATGCATATTTTTACATCATAGTCTCTCAATTATCAATACTAAAAATAACAATTAACAATGATTCCTGATGTTAGCTACCAGCCAGCATATACCCACAACTCTAAAGGATGGATTCTAGCTAGCCTTCAAAAACAGTTTTGCTCTCTGATTTCCTATGGCAAAAGAATGGCTTTGCTTTGATTCGTAAAGAATCTTTTAAGACAAATGGTAACTTAAGATATACCTGCTAAACTTGATAAAAATGTATTTTGAAACTTACATTTATAACGCTCTTTAAATCGTTCTCATTTTAATCTTACCTGTTCGTTCTGTTCCTGAAGAACTATCCTTTAAAGCTTTAATACAACCATTATGTACTAATTCTCCTAGTCGTCTGAGGTCTGTTTCTGACTTATCAACTAATTCAGCATCTCGTGCAATTGCATCCAATCTGTAAGAAAACAATTTTCAGGTAACTATGTATAATTAAGGTGTGCCATTTAAGCTCTAAAAGACACTACTCTCTACTGCATTTCTGACAAATTCTAGTTCATATAACTGGCATGAAACATTTAAAAACCAGGAGGAATTGGTGGAGAAACAATCCATTTATATAATAAATGATGAAAATAAAAATAAAGTTAATCAATGGCTCATGTATCAATTTACAAGTTTTCCATAAATGACCAAATCTTAAGAGGATAAAATTTTCTCTTCAGAAGTAAAACAATTTGAATCTTTGTTGTTCTATAATTATATAGTGGGTTTGGCCACAGTAGAGTATTACAAACTATTCTTGGGGTTAACAGGTAACTTCAAAGGAACTATTGTGACAATTTGAGTTTAAATCCAGTATGTATAAAAAGTAGCTGGCATTAGGAAAATTTACGGAAATTTCCATAATTAGTGAAAACAGCTAAATTTGAAGTCAGAGACTAGGATTTTAGCAACTCAGTCACTCAAGGGATGAATCTACTTATGATATTGTATAAGTTTGTGATGAATGAGATAAAAGCATGTGACTATGCCTCATAGTTATAAAAAGGCAAAATAAACATGTATTTTATAGACAACTTAAACATGATCAAATTTAAAAGACTAGAAAGAATTAAAGATAGTAAAAATTTTTTGAAAATCAATTTGAACTTGACTTTCTATAGATTTTGTAAATGATTGTTAAAAACAAATTTAACAAAGTAGATAAACAGTGTTAACATAAAGAGTAAAAGCTGAGAGCATGTAACACATTCATATTGTTATACGAGAATGGTAACTAAATTTACCTTTCCAGAGGGCCACCAAACTTCTTGTAACTCTTGATAAACCTAACAGAAAATAATTGTTAAGTTTAAATATAGGCTTCATTTATCTACTTAAAAATACATACACACACCAATATGTATATATTTAAAATGTATATAGGAAAGAATACTGGTGAGAGCAAAAATTAATTCAAGGTATTAACAAAAATGAATGAATTAAGCTAAATAGATACATATTTTTTAAAACATTAAGATGTACCAAATAACAAGATATTTTAACACCCAGCATGATCCTGAGTTTAGAACCCAATATAAATAAAACAATAGAAGCTAATTTTAATTTCAGAAATTACTTTATTATTTTCACAAGACAAAAAAAATGTTTCAAACTACCACAGGAAGTGTCTTCAGAGTAACTGTCAATCATGTTACACCTCCTCACATTTCATGTGTTGAGAATAGCTTTAATTCAGACATGTGGTATTATACCAACAATGGAAAATAAAAATTTTACTTAAGAACAAAGCTACTTAAGTAGTTGATAGATGAGGAAAAATATCCAGGAAAAGTAGAAGTTGAAATGCTTCTTCAACTAAAGACAGAGTCCAGCAACTCAGGTGGTCATAAGAGTACCCTTAACAAAAGCTAACAATTAATTTAGTTTTCTGGTAGAAAGAATGAGGAAGAACTTTATCAGTCAGGTCTATGATTTCAAAGAAAAGAGTTACAATGGCTTGAAAGAAACTCTCAAAATACAAAAATGAACAGCCTTTTCACAAATTTCATAACCAAAAATACTACATAAACAAAAAGTAAGCAGTTATCCTACACTCCACAAAGAAATGAACATATATAAACATAAGTATTTTGAAAGGACTTTACAATTTATCCTGTATGACCAATCTTACCTCAGTGCCTACCTTGGACATATCAGAAATGCTTTTAACATGGTTACTTTTAAAAAGCAAATCATCTCAGTGTTAATAAATTAGGAAAATATTGAACTACATTATTTCCACATAAAAATAGGATGTTGGGAATCATATAGTGCAAAGTTTTCAATACGTAAACTTAAAGTATCAAAATATACATTTATTATTCAAAACAGCAACTATTCTGAACCACATTAATAACAATAATAATAAAAAACGAAGTCTAAGTACTCTAACAACAAATAAATAACATATAAAGATTAGAAGCAAACTTCTTTTTTCAGTGTTATAAGACATTCAAAGCAGAATCAATGTGAGTCCTACTCAGATCTATTTGCCTCCTCTAAAACTTTCACCTTCCTCTTTGAAAATGAAAAGAATTTTATATTTTAGTTTCACCTTCTAAAAAAAGCAAGTTGAGCAAAATGGTCTTATAGCATCTTACCGCCTAATTTCTGCATCACTAAATCCTTTAATATTCTCCCGTGGGATAGTCCGTGGTCTTCCACGTTTCTTTGGCCTTTTCCTTTCTGAGATTGAATCACTATCAGATCCAGAGTATCTCCTACTTCTACTGCGCCTCCCTTCACTTCCATTGAAACTGATCTGGAATTTGGGGAAAAAAATTGTTTTACTCAAGCTTAGGGTAAAGAAAGGATTTCCAACCTAACATCAAGGAAACACAATAAAACATAAGACTGACAGAATTACTGGATTTAAATTTTAATATTCTATAAATAAAAAAGAGTCTCTAAACAAAATTAAAGGAAAATATAACAAGTTAATGACAAAAGGTTATTAATAGCCTTAATAAAGCACTCTTATAAATCAGTAAGAAAATAATACACTTTTATAAGACCATGAGAACGGTTATTAATGAGCAATTAACCAAATGATGTTGTTTATAAAAATAATGAAAAGTATAGTCTCATTGGTATTTTTTAAAATGCAAATTCAAGTAATAATGAGATTCATTTCTTTTTAATCCATTAAAGTGGCTAAGACTAAGCAGAAAGCCAATATTGGTAAAAGTACAGAAAAAAGGGCAATCACACACCTCTGGTACATATGTAAACTGCAAAAGAGCACAATTTGGCAATATAGAATCAAAAACTAAAAAATGATCATTCTTCTTACCAAGCAAAACCACTTTTAGGCATTTTTCCTAAGGATATAAAACATGGGAAGGAATACTTTGTTTTACCAATAAAGTCATTTACATCATAAAAGTAAAAGCGGAACAGATGTAGCTCAAGCAGTTAAGTGCCACCTCCTGCATGGGAGGGTCCCAGGTTCAGTACCCAGTGCCTCCTACAAATAAAAACAAGCAACAAGCAAAACAGGCAGGAAAGCCAACTCAGGGAAGCCAATGTGGCTTGGCGGTTGAGCACCAGCTTCCCCCAATACTGGCCCCTGGTAACACACAAAAATTAATAAACAAAAATATCATCAGTTGAACCTACATAAAAGCCCATTTGCAACATCTGTTAGTTGTTTATCAGATACATCAAAAACTTTTTCTGTCTCTTGAATTTTTCTAAAGTCTTTTAACACATGTACTGAAGTAAAGGATGGTATTCAGTCCTTATTATTTCTAACCTCTTCCCATTTTTTCCCTAAAATCTAATATAATGCTATCATTTCCATGCACAATAAAAGCAAACAATTGTGAAATTTGTAAAAATAAACCCCAACACAAAACTGCATATTTAGTAACTTTAAGGTCAAAATCACATTACTGGTTATATTTCCACCTAGGAATGGATAAAAAAAAGCAGATAGGGGCAATGCTCCTACCCTGGCAAGAAAAATTTGGATAATCTACAAAATCATAACCTTTCTTAAATGCATGAGAGAACTGAAATTGCAAGCAACCAATACAGGACCCCTTAAGAGACAGACACTGGAAGTAGTTTTTATCTACTCAGGAACTTCTCCACAAACCTCTACCAGGTACTCATGAGAAAGATTGGGAGAAGGGTGGAAGACTGGAGAAAACTTGCCTCCATTGAACAAGCTGGGAGAAAGGGTGGTATCACCATTGTGGGGACAGGCAGGAAGACTTGCCAGACCTTTGTGACCTTAAATGAGGGCACAGAAGATCTAATATGGTTGTAGGGGGAAAAAAACTACACTTGGGGAGAGGTAGCAGGGGTAAATACCTCACCTGCCTTAGACTTAATTTTTTTTTTTTAATTAGAGAAGTTCTAGTCTTGCAGAACTTATATCCCTGCTCACAAACAGTTTTTTCCTATCGTTAACACTTTGCATTAGCGTAGTACCTTTGTCACAGCTAATGAAACAATATTATTATGTATTTATATTGTACAATTATACAAAAGCTATATAATATTATATAACTATATAAAAGCTATATCATCATAATTATACTATAAACTACAGTCCAGTTTATATTATGGTTCACTGTGTACAGTCCCCTATGTTTTTTTAAAATTATAATATCCTATATACACCCTAAAATGTCCCCTTTTAACCACACTCAAATATAAAATTCAGTGTTGTTAATTATGTTTACATGTTGTGCTAGCAATACAAGTATCCACCAAAACTTTTCCATCACCTCAAAAAGAAGAACATTGTGCCATTAAGCATTAATTCCCCTTTCCAATCAACTCCCCATTGTCAATTTAAGGAGGTACAAAAAAATCTTCCAAAACCAAAACACTCAGTAATCAAGACAATCTTGTAATGCAGTATTTTAAAAAGGCAAAATTAAAGCAAAACACACCCCGGTATTATGGATTTTTCTTTTTGCTGCAGACTCTAATATAATTTGGTACAGGGTTGACCCTGATATTTAAAATTCTGATATTTTGTTCATTTGGGCCATAAAATAAATACCAACAATTTTTTAAAAATTCAAATGATACCAAGTGTGTTCTCTTACCATAAAAGAATTAAACTAAGAATCAACAACAAAATACTTGCAAAATCTTCTAAATATTAATAGTTGGAAATTAAACACACTTCTAAAAAAAACCCTATGGATCGAACAGTAAGTCACAAGGGAAATTATAAAATGTTTTGAAATGTACGAAAATGAAAACAAAGCATATATCAATATTTGTGAGATTCAGATAAAATAGTGCTATAAAGGTCTGAAATTAATGACCCACTTTAAGAAACTAAAAAAAAAAAGGAGCGCTCATTCAAACCAAAATTAAGCAGAAGAAATATTAAAGAGGAGAAAGCAATGAACTTAAAAACAGAAAAAGCAATGAAACCAGAAGATTTTTGTTTTAAAAAAGGAGAGTAAAATTGAGATATTTCTAATTAGAAAGATCATGGAACATTACTAATATTAGGGATAAAAAAGGGGCATCCCACAGATACTCAAGAAATAATAAAGGAATATTACGAATAACTTTATTCCCATACATTCAACAACAAAGATGAAATGGGCAAATACCTCAAAAAAAACCAAATTATCAAAGCTCACTAAAGAAGAAAGAGTATGCTGAATAGTCTATATAGCTTTTTAAAAATTGAATTTATAGTTAAAAATCTTCCAAGAAGAAAACACCAGGCCCAGATAGCTTCTCTGACCAAATCTACCCAACATGTAACAAAATAACACCACCAATTCTGTAAAAGCTCTTCCCAAAAAAAGAAGAGGAGGGAAAATTTCCCAACTAATTTTTTGAGGCATCATCAAACCTAACAAACACATTAAGAAAGCTACAGGGTAATATATAACAACAACAACAGAAAGAGATCATTCCTGGAGAGAATACTCTTTATTATAGAAATGTTTCAAATTTATAGTTTTGTTACCTGTTTTGCACAATTTCTCATTCTTGGGAGCATATAAATTTCTTCAAGTTCTTTTTGTCTTTCTTCCTCTTCTAACCGTCTTCTTTGATCCTCTGGAATGATTTCCTCCCAATTCTTTGAATTTCTTTCAGGTTCCAACTCAATGTCATCCTCATCCATATTTGAAAAGTTGGCAACCTGACAAATTTCCAGAATTTTAAAAGAACAAGCATTAGAGAGGAATGAATCCTTACAGTATACTGTTCTTTTCTGGAGGAGGAGCTGGCATGCCAGAATAAGAGAATAAAACATCTATCCTCAAGATTATGAGTATTTGGGCAGCAGACTTGGCCCAGTGGTTAGGGCATCTGTCTACCACATGAGAGGTCTGCACTTCAAACCCCGGGCCTCCTTGACCCGTGTGGAGCTGGCCCATGCGCAGTGCTGATGCACACAACGAGTGCCGTGCCACACAGGGGTGTCCCCTGCGTAGGGGAGCCCCACTCGCAAGGAGTGCGCCCCGTAAGGAGAGCTTTCCAGCGTGAAAGAAAGTGCAGCCTGCCTAAGAATGGTGCCACTGACATGGAGAAATGACACAACAAGATGACACAGCAAAAAGAAACACAGATTCCCGTGCTGCTGAAAACAACAGAAGCGGACAAAGAAGACACAGCAGACAGACACAGAGAACAGACAACTGGGGTGGGGGGGGAGGGAAAATAAATAAATAAATCTTAAAAAAAAAAAAGATAATGAGTATTTGGTAATGAGTATGGCGGTGAACTAAACTGAGTATGACTGCTAAACTATCTAGGTTAGTTTCTTCATTAGGTCAAAGTAGATCAAATCAACTGAATTTAAGAATCTTCTTTAGGAATGATCCTTTCATCCTACTGCTCAATAATTATTACTACAGTGGATCTAATAAGGAAGTAAACAGCAAAAAGTAATTTATACCATTAACATGCTAAACAATCCTCAGTAGGAATTATGAGATGAGTCCATTAACCACCAAGTGCTGCAAAACAATCCAATATTCCTATTTTTATGCTCATAAAATAATACATAAAGAACTAGAGACAAAGACAAGGTTTGCCTGACTTTAAATAAATGATTTAGGCTCCCTGAGTCCTAGTTTCCTTGTCTAAGTAAAAGAAAATAAATAACAGCATAGTAGCTTTTGTGAGGATTAAATAAAATTCAAGAAGCTTAAATAAAATTTAAGAAACTTATTCTAGTAACCTACATACACCCTAAAATTGTATAATTATAAAGAAAATTTTTAAAAAGAAAAAAAAAGTCATCTACCTTGAACTGGGACAGCAATTCATCTCCTACTGTTAATGGACCTGGTTCATTTTCATGAGTTTCAGCCCTCTTCAAGATTTCATCTATATCCATTTCCTGTAATTAGATAGAAATCTTTATTTTAAATATATTGAGTCCCTCCCTCCTACCAAATAGATGACACACATTCTGAGGCAAGTTCTTTTTACCTGTGGCTCTTGTTCTTCTCCTTCAGGTTCCTTAAATAGTTCCTCAGCACCAAACTTTAAAATAGCTGATAATTCTTCTTTATTAAAAGGAGTAGAACTAAACACAGGAAAGACAAATAAAAATACATAAATTAAGTTAAAAATAAAACATATCACTATTGCTAACTGTTGACACTGTCACCTTCATAATTTTGTGAGGTAGATAGACATGTGAAGTTTTAGCATATTTCTTTTAAAATTAAGAAACCTGAAGCCTAGAAGTCCATGGAGTTTTCCCCCAGAGAGTGGTGAAACTGATAATGTAACTTTCGGACTAGAAATTAGCCCAGTGTTAAAAGAAGTAAAAATTTACAATAAATACTTCCATGAGCTACTCACAGTGATTTCATATTCCATAAAATTTAGTGTGATTACACTTTATACAAAAATTAACTAAAAATGTATCAAAGACCAAAATATAAAAGCTAAAACCATGAAGTTGCTAGACGAAATGCAGGCAAACATCTTCAAGACCTGGTGGTAAGTGGTTTCTTAAACCTTGCACCCAAGATACAAACAGTGAAAGAAAAACTGGACACATGGGATCTCCTCAGACTTAAATGCTTTTGCTTCAAATGATTTTGTCAAGAAGGTGAAAAGGCAGCCTACTCAACTGGAGAAAATTTATCGACACCACATATCTGATAAGGGTTTGATTTCCATGATATATAAAAAGATAATACAAGTAGATACAATCCCCAGGTATTGGTTCCTTTGAGGGCTAAAGGGACCCACGGGTTCTACGGTCATGGCAGATAGGGTTCACTGCCATGTCAGATGGCCCTTCTTTGGAGCTGGTGTTTCTGCGTGATGAAACTGGACCCAGAGGGGATCTCTTTTCATAAGACTATCATGCTACTTTACTGGAATTGTAGTTGGTATTGAGGCTTAAGATATACTTAGGGGATTGAATCTTTTTACTGACAATATGATAGCCAGGCCCTGAGCCTCAACAGACTCCAGCTCCTACAATCTGATTTATTGGACTCACCTCATTCAGCTAAGATGGAGCTGAAGAAGGACAACCACCACACCATGGAGCCTAGAGTGCCTACAACTGAAAGCAGGAGGATTGCATCCAGTAACCATGTGGAATCTGAGCCTCCTCTTGACATAGAGGTGCAACGGACACAACCAATCCAAGGACCACAGAGAAAAGGTGGCATTGGAGTGGGAAAAGTGGACATGGTGGCTGATGGGTATGGGGAATGGCAGGAAAAGATGAGATGTGGAGGTGCCTTTGGGACTTGGAGTTGCCCTGGATGGTGCTTCAGGGGCAATCACCGGACATTGTAAATCCTCCCAGGGCTCACTGGATGGAATGGGGGAGAGTATGGGCCATGATGTGGACCAATGACCATGAGGTGCAGAGATACCCAGAGATGTACTTAACCAAATGCAATGGATGTGTCATGATGATGGGAGTGAGTGTTGCTGGGGGGGGAGGGGTGCGGTGGGGGTGGTGGGGTTGAATGGGACCTCATATTTTTTTAATGTAATATTTTTACAAAATCAATAAAAAAAAAAAAAGATAACACAACTGAAAGATAAAAGGGCACGCAATCTAATACAAAAATGTGCAACCTATAAATGAATGTAAAAGAAGCAGGTGTGGCTCAACCAGAGTGTCCGCCTACCATATAGGAAGTCCAAGGGTTTGATACCCAGGGCCTCCGGCTCGTGTGGTGAGCTGGCTGACGGACAGTGCTGCTGCGTGCAAGGAGTGCTGGCCCATGTAGGGATGCCCCTGTGTAAGGGTGCCCCCTGCACAATGAGTGGGCCCTGCGCAAGGACAGCCACCCCACATGAAACAACAGGACGCCCAAGAACGGTGCCATACACATGGAAAGCTGACGCAGCAAGATGATGCAACAAAAAGAGACACAGATCTTCAGTGCTGCCTGTCAAGAATACAAGCAGACACAGAAGATCACACAGCGAATGGACAGTAAGCAGACAATGGGGAGGGGGGAGAGAAATAAATCTTTAAAAAAAAAAAAAGAAAAAAATGACAGTGCCTTTAAAAAAATTAAAATAAAAAATAAATGAATTTAACTGTTACACTGGGTAGCTTAATTTCTAAAGTAAGGCAAACTGAGAGAGTGCTGAATTCCTGAGCTGTCTGCCCTGCTTATAGTTTCTGGATGTCTCTAGTGCCTTCAGGAGCCCCACTATTGTGGACTGTTTACTGTGGCAATCAATAAGATCCTGCTGAGACTTGTATAAGTGTAACCTCTGGAATGACCTCCTGTCTCACTTTGAAATCTCTCAGCCATAAAAACTCATTTGTATTTATCATTTCCCCCTTTTGGTCAAGGTCTTTTTCCAGATGCATTGCTAGCTGGCTCTTGATAATAATCCCTCAGTGCCAGGGAGGCTCATCCCCAGGAATCATGTTTCACATTGGGGGGAGGGGGAGGGAGGAGATAGTGCAATTATATGCTGAGCTTGGCTTAGAGAGCAGTGGCCACAAGGAGGCTTTCAGGAGGTAACTCTTATGCAATATATAATACTAGGCTAAGTTTCAACTTCACAAGAAAAGGTTCCTAAGTACAATCTTCAGTATCAAGGGCCTGGCTTCATGATCTGTCTTCCTTCACTAGGCACTGCCCTTGTACTCAGGGGATTCTTGCTGTCCTATTAGACTCACTTATAGGTTCTCTACACATGGTCTTCTGATCCTTTTATTTGTACCTATAATTAACACTGTACTTGATAAATATATGTCCCAGAGACTTAAATCTTTGGTCCCTTCATGTGCCAGGTGAGCACTGAATATCAGCAGAGTTGCAAAACCTACCCTTCAGTTCACTGAACTCACCCAGGACAACTAACATGGAGATAATAGGCAATGACTATCCCAAGGAACAGAGTATCTGCAAATGCAAGCACGAAAGTTCCATCCATCTGCCCCATGGAATCTAAGCTCCCTTTCAATTAGAAGCAGAGTGGGCATTAGCATCCCCAAATCCTCAAGACTGGGGTATGAACAATGGACTAAAGTAGACTTATTATTATTCTACTATAGACCTATTAGCAATGGAAGCAATCTTTATATCACTGATATAAAGGAAGTGGCTACCAAAGGTTCCGAGGGATGGGAGAGGGAAGAATAGGTGCAATATGGGGCATTTTGAGGACACTGGAATTGCCCTGCATGACACTGCAGTGACAGATACAGGCCACTGTACATTTTGTCATAACCTACAAAATTGTACAGAACAAAGTATAAACTATAATGTAAACCATAGTCCCTGGTTAGTAGCAATACTTACGTGTTCATCAATTGTAACAAATGTATCACACTAATAAAGACTGTTCTTAATAATGGAAAGTGTGGGAGGGGGAGTGATTGCGAATATGGGAATCTCATATATTTTTTATGTGACATTTATGTAATCTAAATCTTCTTTAGAAATGAAAAGATTAATTTAAAAAATGGGCAAAAGACTTAAAAAGACGTTTTTCCAAGAAGGAAATTCAAATGGTGAAAAATTATGAAAAATGTTCAATTATCACGAGCTATTAGGAAAATGGAAAATCAAAACGACAATGAAATATCATCTTCACACCTCATACAATGGCTTTAAAAAAAAAAAAACCCCCAAAAAAAGATGAGTGCTGGAGAGGATGTGGAGAAACAGGAATATTCCTTCACTGTTGGTAGGAATGTAGAATGGTGCCGCCTTTGTGGAAGACAGTTTGGTAGTTCCTCAAGAAGCTAAATATACAACTACCATATGATTCAGCAATTCCTCTAACTAGGAATATATACAGAAGAACTGAAAACTGCCATGAACAGACATTTGCACATGGATGTTCACAGCAGTATTCACAATTGCCCAAAGATGGAAACAACTCAAGTGTCCGTCAACTAATGAATGGATAAACAAAATGTGGTATATACATTCATCGGAGTACTATGCTGCACTGAAAAGAAATGAAATTGGCGCATATATGATGGCTAACAAGGATGAATCTTGAAGACATTATGCTAAGTGAAATAAGCCAGACAAAAGGACAAATATAGCTTGGTCTCACTAATATGAACTAAATACAAAGAATAAACACATGGAGTTAAAACCTAGAGTATAAGTTGGTAGTAGATAAGAGAAGGACTATGAAGAAGTATGGATTCTTAATGTATGTGGACGTTTTAATTAACTTGATTGTAAAAGCATGGAAGTGGATAGAGTTGAGAGTAATACTCCTTATAGAGTAGCAGATGGTTTATAAATGGATTGTGGCTGAAAAGGGTAGTCTAGGGGTGTACTATCAATCAAAGGAAAGCTAGGGAATAATCTAGGGACTGAATAACTTAGTGAACCCAGAGGTGGATAAGAATTGTGGTTAATAGTATAAATGCAAGAATGCCCTTCTGTGAACTAGAATGAATATAATGTCATATTGCAGGTGGGAATGTGGAGAAGCATGGGAAAAATACAATTAAGTAACCTATGGACTATAGTTAACAGCAACATGTATTATTCTTGAATCAACGCCCAAGACCTACTGTGTTAATAATAGGTGGGTACAGAAAAAATATGCCAAATACATGTTATGGACTATAGTGATATTATCTCATAATCTGAAACAAATGTACCACAATGGTATTATGTGTTGGGGAAGGGGTGTTGTATGGGAATTCTACACATGTGCATGATTTTTAAAATTTGCATCTTCTGTAATAAAAATATTTTTTTAAAAATTAGTGATTATAAAATGATATTTTAAAATAACTACCTGGAGGGGGCAGAACCTGTGTGCAGTACTGTCTTCCCAGTTGTGTCCATTCTTTGAATCACAAGATGATCTAAAACCATCTTCTTTTTGGCCCTTTCAAGAATATCTTCTTCAACTGATCCCTTTGTAACTAGACGATAGATATTCACCTATAAAAGAATTATGCATGATGAAACAAATTTCACTAAAAAGTCCTTGTTTTGTTAACGAGAAGTTTGTAAATACTGGTACATAGACTGGACCTCATCCCATATGAATTTTCACTGTCAAAAGCAAAATTAAAAAAAAAAAAAAAAAGAATAAAAGCAGTCTGTTTAAAGGTAAGTTTCTTCAAATTTTGGGACAATGCCTTTCATTCTTCCTTCTTACATATAAGAGATTTTATTTACTTTTTTTGTTTTTTAAAAGAAATGAGAGCAATTTTAAAATTATCCTTCACCTGGTGAGGTAGAAATGACAAACTTATACCAGTTACTTCAACTCTAACAAACGATTCTTCATTCCACATAATTCAAAATTCTACAAACCAGTTAGTGCTCACTTTGGCAGTATACAGGTTAAAATTTTGTGACTCACTCCCCACAATAGTGAAGCCCTGCTACAAAACTTTCCAAACTTGAAAATAATTCACATAACAATTTTGCCCTATTTCTCACGGTCCTATATGAAAACAGTACCATGTAGGGTTATTTAAAAAATCTATGGGGACACTTTCACTTTTCACAATGATTAGATGGGCTTTGGTATCATTTAAGGGGCAGGGACCCAGGATACTAGACACTGTGCACTAAATTTTACTTTCTGGCATAATGAAGTATTAACCTGAGTCTTTCAAATCTTTCAAACGATTAAAAACCCTTTTATAATTATCTTGAGTCTAAATTCTACCTCTATGTTAACATAAACAGACTTTTGCAGGGTATAAATACACATTGATTTCTCAGGATTTTGACTATCATGTAATTTGGTAGATAATTGGACATTGTTTTATTTGAATTTTTATCAAGAGTTATTTCCAAATGCTTGCAGTTTTGATATCACCAATAAAACCCATCTCTATCAGTCTTTATTTATAGTTGGCTACACGCATGTATTTATTAACAATAGAGTTAGACCTCTTTGGTCATATTTAGAAACAAATATTACTAAAGTAGTCACTCAAAGCATAGGAACCTTATATTTTATTAATAACTAATAATGAATGACTCTATTAATAAAAATATTTCATATTTATATATTTTCAAAAACCCAACCATAAGACATCTGTATTACCATTATTTTAAATATTATTCACTCAGATACTGTTCCCAGAGGTTATGACTATACACGCAATTTTCTCTAGCATCTTACCTTCCTGTTTCTTTTCCTAATTGATCATCTATTTTCAATCAACCATTGCAAAACATGGTAGCCAAGGTTTTTAAACAGTATACATGGAAGGTAAGTCTAGCCATGTGTTGACTTTTCAATATAGGAAATAAACATTAAGTGTAATGAATCACTAGTCTACATTTTGTCATAATACAATGAGATATTTTGATGCTTAGCATATACATTAGGTCCGGCTCACTTGTGATAATATAATCACTTTCTCCTCTTTGACCATCTTTAATTTGTCTTGTCATGTTATTCTTACTTCAGTTCAAGTGAGTTACCTCTCTATTACATTTTATTCTCTTGTGGAACAAAATACCCATTTCCTTTATTCTTTTGTAATTATAATAGAGATTGAGTTCTGCTTATTTTCTAAATCTAAACTTATTATTCTTTTCATTCTAGTATAGTCATACATATTGATGTACAAATTATTTTAACTACAGTAGTTACCTTAGTTATGACTGACGACAGATTATTGAAATAGTAATATTATTGTCCATAGTTTCTCATTTCCACTCTATTATTAACACCTTGCATTAGGGTCACACATTTATAATTCATGAAAGAACATTTTTATACTTGCACTATTAACTACAGTCCATCATCTACAACAGGGTTCACGTTTTAATCTTATGTTTTATTTTAGTTTTTATTCTAGTAACATATTTGATTTAAAGTTTCCCCTTTTAACCACATTCACCTACAAAACTCAGTACTGTTAATCACACTCACAATAATGTGCTACCATCACCATCATCCACTTTCAAACCTATACAATCAACATAAATAGAAATTCTGCATAAATTAGGCATCAACTCCCCATTCATTCTCTAACCCCAATCAATTCCCGGGTAACTTATATTCTACATTCTAACTCTGAGTTTGTGAATACCAATGAGTTCGTATCAGTGAGATCATACAACATTTGTCCTTTTGTGCCTGGCTTATTTTACTCAACAAAAATGCCCTCAAGGTTCACTGACATTGTCACATGCATCAAGCTGAGTAACAATTCATTGTATTATATACCACATTTTTTTTTTTAATTTTTTTATTTTTTATTGACTTTGTAATAATATTACATTAAAAATATATATGTGAGGTCCCATTCAACCCCGCCCCCCCCCCTCCCCCCCCCCCAACAACACTCGTTCCCATCATCATGACACATCCATTGGATTTGGTAAGTACATCTTTGGGCACCTCTGCACCTCATATACATTGGTTCACATCATGGCCCATTCTCTCCTCTATTCCATCATGTAGGCCCTGTGAGGATTTACAATGTCCGGTGATTACCTCTGAAGCACCATCCAGGGCAGCTCCATGTCCCGAAGACGCCTCCACCTCTCATCTCTTCCTGCCTTTCCCCATACCCTTTGTCCATTATGTCCACTTTTCCCAATCCAATGCCACCTCTTCTATGTGGACACTGGATTGGTTGTGTCCATTGCACCTTTATGTCAAGAGGAGGCTCAGATTCCACCTGGATGCTGGATGCAATCCTCCCATTTTCAGTTGTAATCACTCTAGGCTCCATGGTGTGGTGGTTGTCCTTCTTCACCTCCATCTTAGCTGAGTGTGGTAAGTCCAATAAATCAGATTGTAGGTGCTGGAGTCTGTTGAGGCTCAGGATCTGGCTATCACATTGTCAGTCCAGAGATTCAAATCCCCTAAATATATCTTAAACCCCAACATTAACTGCACCTCCAGCACATTAGCATGAATGTCTTATGAAGGGAGATCCCATCTGAGTCCAGATTCATCACACATAAACACCATTTCCAAAGAGGGGCCATACCACATTTTGTTTTTTCATTTATAGGTCGATGGACACATGGTTTGCTTACATCTTTTGGCAAGCAAATAAAGCAAGTGAATAATGCTGCTATGAACATCAGCATGCAAATATCTGAACCACTGCTTTCACTTCTTTTGGGTATATACCTAGCAGAGGGACTGCCACATCACATGATAATTCTATACTTAGCTTTGTGAGAAACTGTCAAATTGTTTTCCACAGCAGTTGCACCAATTTACATTCCCCCCAGCAATGAATGAGTGCTTCTCTCTCTCCATATCCTCTCCAACAACTTCTGGCTTTTTAAAATAGTAGCCATTCTAGTGGGTATAAAATATCTCACTTAGGTTTTAATTAGCATTTTCCTAATAGTGATGCTGAACTTCTTTTCATATATATTTTTTAGTCATTTGTATACCCTCTTTTGCCTATTTTTAAAAAGGGTTGTCTTTTTTCTTTAAAGATTTTATTTTTATTTACTCCTGCCCCCACAAGTTGTTTGCACTTGCTGTACATATTTGTTGTGTGCTGTGTCTGCTTGTCATCTTTATTTTTTTTTTTAGAAGACACAGGGACCTCCTATGTGGGAGGTAGGGGCCCAATCGCTTGAGACAACTCTGCTCCCTGCCTGTTGCATCAGCCTGCCATGTCAACTTCTTGTTTTGCACATCTCCTTTAGGAGGCACTGGGAACTAAACATAGGACCTCCCATGTGCTTACTTGTCTTTTTATTGTTGAATTGTGGGGCTTCTTTATATATCCTAAATATTTAAAACTTATCAGATATATGGTTTCCAAACATTTTTTCCCACTGAGTAGGCTGTCTTTTCACTTTTTTGTCAAAGTCCTTTAATGCACAAAGTTTTTAATTTTGAGGCAGTCCCATTTATCTACTTTTTTCTTTTGATGCTTGTGCTTTGGATGTAAAGTCTAAAGAAGCCACTGCCTAACACAAGATCCTAAATACTTCCCTACATTTCCTTCTAGGAATTTTATGGTCCCGGTTAGATTTTTGATCCACTCTGAGTTAATTTTCGTATTTGGTATTGAGACATGGGTCCTTCCACTCTGTTTGCACATGGATATCCAACTCTCCCAGCACCATTTGTTGAAGAGACTTTTTTCAAACTGAGCAGACTTGGCAGCCTTGTCAAAAACAGTTGGTCATAGCTATGGGTCTATTTCTGAACTCTCAATTTGATTCCACAGGTTCAATATATCTATCCTTATGCCAATACCATGCTGTTTTGACCACTGTAGCTTTGGAATATGCTTTAAAGTCAGCAAGTTCTTTTTCAAGATGTTTTTGGCTATCCAGGGCCCTTTACCCTTCCAAACAAATTTGATAATTGGCTTTTCCATTTCTGCAGAGAAGGTTGTTGGAATTTTGACAGGGATTATGTTGAATCTGTAAATTATTTTGGGTAGAATTGGCACCCTAATGATAATCTTCCAATCCATGAATACAATAATGTGTTATTTAGGCTTTTAATTTCTTTTAGCAATGTTTTATAGTTTTCTGTGTACAAAGTTCATTACATCCTTGGTTAAATTTATTTCTAAGTATTTGATTCTTTAAGTTGCTACTATAAATAAACTGCTTTCTTAATTTCCTCCTCAAATTCCACATTACTAGTATACAGAAACACTACTGATTTTTGCTTGTTGATCTTGTACATTGCCACTTTGCTGAATTTCCTCTAGTAGCTTTGATTTTTTCTGAGTTTTCTATATATAGGATCATGTCATCTGCAAACAGCATAAGTTTTACTTCTTCCTTTCCAATTTGGATGTCTTTTCGTTTCCTTGCATAATTGCCCTGGCTATAATTTCTAGCACAATGTTGATAGTGATGAGAGTGGGCACCCTTACCTTGTTCCAGATCTCAGAGGGAAAGGTTTCAGTCTTTCAACATTGAGTTAGTTGTGGGTTTTCCATATATGCCATTTATCATGTTGATGAAATTTCTTTCTATCCCTATTTTTCTACATGACTTTAGTCAAGAAAGGATGCTGGACTTTATCAAATGTCTTCTCCATCAATGGAGATGATCATGTGGTTTTTCCCCTTCCTTTGTTAATGTGGTATATTACATTAAAAACTCTTAGGCTGAACCACCCTTGCATACCTAGGATAAAATCTTGGTAATGGTGTATCATTCTTTCATGCTGTTGGATTCGATTTGAAAGTATACTGTTGTTATTCTGATACTTACAGGAGGAGTTAAAACAGTACAGTCGTATATTGAGACTACAGTACTATTGGGTTTTGCATTTACACTAAAGCCATTCTCATGTTTTTTCTTTCAACCTGCAGGACTCCCTTGAGTAATTATTGCAGGGCAGGTCTTTTGCTGAAAATCTGTTTCTATCTATCTATAATTATTTAAAATTTTCCCTTAATTTTGAAGTAGCTTTGCTGGATAAAGGATTTTTGGCTGGCAGTTTTTCACTTTCAGTACGTTAAATATATACTACTACATTCTCACCCTCTATGCTTTCTGATGAGAAATCGTTACTTAGTCTTATTGACAATAAATTGCTTGTGTGTGATGAACTGTTTTTCTCTTGTTGCTTTCAGATTTTCTATCACTTGCATTTGACATTCTGATTAGTATCTAAGAGTTTATTCTGCTTGGTATATGTTGTGCTTCTTGGACACATATGTCTTCCATAAGACTTGGGAAGTTTTCAGTCATTATTTCCTCAAATATTCTTTCTACCTTTCCCTTTCTTTTCTCCTTCTGGGACACCCTTGACACATGTTTGCGTGCTCTGGGTTTTCACGGAATCCTTGAGACACTGCTCAATTTTTTCTCTTCTTCTCCCTATATAATTTTAAGCATCTTGTGTTTTAATTCATTGATTCTTTTTTCTGCCTGTGTAAATCTATTTTATTCCTCTAGTAAATTCTTAATCTACTATTGTGCCTTTCATCTCCATCATTTCTATTACATTTCTTTTTTTACTTTCAAATTCTTCTTCTTCTTAATATCCTTTACCTTTTTATTCATTTTCCTTCCTCTCCTGGAATGGATTTAGGGGATTTATTTGACCTTCTTTGATTAGTTGCTCCAATTTCTGTGTATCATTTGAAGGTTTAACTTGTTTTTGTGAGTGAGCCATATCTTACTGTTTCTTAGTATGGCTTGTGATTTTTTTGCTGATGTCTAAGAATCTGATTACCTTGAGAGATAACTCTGAAGGTCAGTTTCTCTCTCTTGTCTAGGGTTTTATTGTTGACTAACTTTGTGTTAAGGCTCTTCTTTAAGTCTTGGTCCAACTTTCTCTAAACCTTTAGACAGCCCATGTTTAAGGGATCAGATTTTCTCTGCTCTTCTACATCTGATTCGTGCCTTGGATATGCAGTACAACCAAGGTATCAAAAGCATAACAAGTAGTTTTTCTCAAGTCCTTTTACATGTATAGGTGCTCAACAGTTGTATGCAAACTATAAAACAGTTGTACACAAAAGTCTTGAAAGCACACAGACAAAACATAGATTAACAGAAAGCACTGTGATTATCAAAAAAAGAGTTAAACAAGCAAACATATCATTAAAAATGTTTATAGTGTAAAACTTTGTATTTTACAGTTGTAAACTAATTATCAAAATTTAAAAATACGCAAATCCTATTTAGGTATATTATCTCAATTCTGTCAGACTGTGATAGGTGAGTAAAATGGTAAAATAAATAAATGGTAAAACGAACTCCTCAGTACCCTATCTGTTAAATGGCAACATGACTATGTTCAAATGATCTTCCTAGGAGAAGAAATCAAATAAGGTGAATAAAAAATACCTGCTTCTTTTGCCCAATTCGATGGGCTCTAGCCTGGGCCTGAAGATCATTTTGTGGGTTCCAATCAGAATCAAATATAACAACAGTGTCGGCAGAGGCTAAATTAATCCCTAGACCGCCAGCTCTTGTGGAAAGCAAAAAGCAGAAATCCTGAAATGAATTACAAACAGGCAAGATTTTAAATTCTTTTAAACTTTGACTGTGAATAATCAAAATGAGAATAATTTTATAATTGATTTGATTTTAAAAGACAATTTACCAATAAAATCAAAGGTAGTTTTATTAAAAACTACCTTTGCCTCTAGCAATGCCAAGCAACAACAAAAAAAGACTCAAAAATACAAATATGCTTGGGAATAATAGATACCAAATTCAATATAGGGTTATCTCTAACGAAAAAGAGAGGGAACAAAATAGGAGAAGGATGAGACCACAAATATATCTGTGAATTTATTTCTTTAAAAAACAAAAGGTACATATACAAAAAGAATTTAATGAAAGTGGGCTAATTTATTTTAAAGCAAATTAACTGCTCTATGGTAAAACAGTACTGATAAGAGTAGAATTTCAGATTTAACATAGAATATTAACTTAAAAATGTCATTGCCAAACCAAGCTGGCTAGCATCAATAATTTTGTAACAAAGTATATAGAAATTATGACAACTAAAAATGACGAAAATGTAAACATATTTACATTTTAAAAAGCATTCTTACCTCTGATCCTTCAGCATTAAAATGATCTAGAGCTTGTTTCCTGAGCTCCCCTTTTATAGATCCATCTAATCTCTAGAATAAAACACATTAAAATGCTGCATTTGACAGTAAAAATGTTAAAAAGCAATTAGAACCAATCATGAAGTTACATGAGTACGGATGTGTAACCTGCCCTTTACTAAGACTGTTAGGAGAGGAATCCAACAAAAGCCTTCCAGTTTATTCCGATGCACACCAAAATATAAGAATCACTGGTTTAGAGCATCACGGGCTGCTTGTATCTTATTCATTGGCTTCCTTGGGCAAGTGATGTGACTTTTCTGTGTCAGAAGCCTCCTCAGTAAAATGGATATTATAGTACTATCTCCTTCACAGAATACAGAGGGTATGAGAGAATGCAGTAAGGCACTTAACATGGTGTCTAGGGTAAAATGAGCATACTAAACATTAGCTATAAATAACTTTCACTCTAATTATATATAACTTTATAATTATTAACTGATTACAGGCTAGAAACAACTTGCCCATTATGATCCAAGCATTAAAATAATAATTTTTTGAAAGCTATAATGCTCACTTTTGCTTTGTTACTACATAAACTGTAGCTAGACTAAAAAGGAACTGAAAGAATGTTTTAAATAATTTATTCTCAGTAGTACTGTCTAAGGGAAATGGCCCAATTTGTCACCTATCATACATGGTAGGGAAACAACAAAGTCTAAAAAAAAATTATAAATAACATTTCTTTTTTTACTAAAACAAAAATTGCTTTAGTAAAAAAATTTTTTTTTAATTTAAATGATGCCATATCATTTATTTAGGCATAGCCTAAACTAAAAGAATGGGGAATATGGTGCTCTCTAAGAAGTTATTGTGGAATTAGACAAGATTAGACACAGGGAACTGAAGTTTATATCATCATTTCTGTACTGTTTTTTTGTTTGACCATGTACAAGTAACAATTTGTTTGAAAACAAACCAACAAACCAAATGATACACTTTCTAATTTTCTGCCCAAATGACTACACATTTCTCAATCATGTTTACATCACCAAACATCGATTCTTTATATAGCATTTATAAGAGTTTTAATGTTATATTTTTCATAATCACCTGCTTAATGCAGCCAGACCATACTGTAAGATCTAACAGAGCAGGAATTATGTATGTTGGGACTTACTGTTATAATTCTAGTATTATGCTGCCAGCACAAAATATACAACACATTTACAAGCTTTATATACTTAGTGCCTGCTATGTTCCAGGTTCCATTCATAAAACTGTCATAGGGCTCAAATTAATAGATGGAAAGTATTGAGAAGGGTACCTGACCCTAACATCACCCATCAAAATTAGTTTTAATTATGTTGAATGTATTTCAAAATAAATGAATAGATGAAAGGAAGATAAGCACAACCAGGTCCTCGGTAACTTCTCTAGTTGTCTTGTTTTAGTCAGCCAACTACTACGTATTAGAATAATAAGCACATCGATCATTAGAATCTTCAAAGGTCCTGGTCATTCCCAAGAATTGCTCTTTGATTTGGAGCTCTCTACCATTCAAATATTTTCTTTTCTCAAACTAAAGCCTAACACATAAGGCTGCCCTTTCAGATCTGTTCCACAAATGAAACTACCTTAGTCCAGTTGTAAAAATCTAAAGCAAGTATAGAGGAAAAGAGAAATACAGAGTCAAACAAAAATTTACAAAACAGAAAGAAAAATTGTTTTGCTGCCAAATGTAAGGTCAAGAAGAAATAAAAAGGTAATAGATTTCTTTTAAGCCTCTACAAACCAAAGAATTTTTTGAAACTAGTTTATAAAAATCTACATTTCATTTACAAAATAATGTCATAGGTACATCTGTAGAACATGCTCAGCAAGTAGATGACATTTTAAATCTAAAGAAACAAAATTAATGCTTACTTGAAAGGGGAACTGACGGTATTTCAAATATTCTGCAAGTATATCTAACATCCGCACCATTTGAGAAAAAATAAGAACTCTATTGCCTCGTTCTCTTAGGCGAATTAACAGCTTGTCAAGAAGAATCAATTTTCCACTACTACGGATTAAGTGCTAAAACAATAAATTACAACATGTTAACCAATCAATGAAAGGATAGTTCTACTTTAACACTCTATTTGCTTTAACTGCTTTAAATAAAGATTTTAAATTTTCATGTTCAAAATTTTCTAGGACTTTTACTCCTCTCATTCTATGATGTAAGCTAAAATTTTCCTTGCCATTTAACACAGAGGTTTCATTATATTTTCAGAGGAAAATGTACTGATTCGTTCTATTCACTCCCTATTATACTACTACTTCAAAAATCCTAGGAGAAAAAATACACTGGAAGAAGCAACAACTAAGCAACCAAAGATTTAAAAAGAGTAAGCAAATATGTTCTAATCACAAGTATTAGTCAGCAATCTTAGCACTTCAATGCATTACTGTGGCTGAATGGCAGTTGTGCCTTCACTCTTGTAATATGCCCTTTCAGAACTGATGGGAAGTTTAGAACTAAGGTCAAAATGCCCCAAGACTACCATTTGCTATATCATAAATTCAGCATAATCACTATTAGGGAAATACAATCCCAATATTGCATTTTTTTTTTTTAACACAAGAGTATACTAGGGGATTTTTGCTGGATAAATTACTACCAGCCCATGGTTAGACAGGTATATATTTCTAGAAGGTTGATCAAAATAATTCAATAAATTTATGAAAATCTTTATTATGAGTAAATATTTCTAGAACTGTTTTAACATAAAGTAAAAATACTTTAAAATTAAAATTCTTACTTGTAAGGCCTCCTGTTTATTATAGAATTCATTATTATCTGGTGGTTTAATGAGGTAGCAATGGTTACAACATTTCTTTAGCTCCATCATAATGTTCAAAAAGCCTGAGGTACTGCCCTTGGAACCTTTGCTGAGGGCTTTGTAATTCCTAGTTAAAATCCATCTTAAAATAAAAATCATGAAATGTTATTTAGCAGAACAAGCAATTACTGGGATGAATTATAAAACCATAAATAACAATCTAGCATCAAAGCAAAATTACATTATAAAACTCATAATTGGATATGCAAAGGACCAAATCATTTTCTTAACTGATAAGAACAAGACCACTTAACTTATGTGAACTCCTACTTCACACCAAAAAAGCTTAGTGTAACATAGTGAGAATACTGCATTAATTCCTTTTCTCAAAAATTTGCTGAAAAAATGGTCAATTGTATTATGTATCTTAACCTTCTTACTTCAGAAGTACAGATTTCATGTATTAGACAGGTAATTAAATTTTGCACAGACCTTAAAGACACATCATGAAGATACCTGGTTTAGCCACTGACTTCTCTAAATTACAATTATATAATACATATGCAAATTATGGCAAAAGTTTTGGTGGTATTTAATTATTCCAAACTATTCAAGAGTCTTCCTCTCAACATGATCGGCTCTCTCTTTTACCACCTTTTTTTGTTAGAAAGGACTTGGAAAGTCCAACTATCTAGTGTATATATCCTTTCCATATCATGCTTTACCATCAGTTATTCATAGCATTTCCCTAAAACTGGAATTAAAAACTAAATGAGATCCACAGTCAATGTCTGAAGCCACAGAAGTATCAGGGCTTAAAGGACAACTTTTTCTCAAAGAGAAAAAATTTCTTCTAAGTTTCCCAAGAGGTGATATTCCAAAACTTTTCACAGCATTTTTACAGTAGTATTTTATTAGCTTAGTGTTGGGGACTAGATCATGTAATCCATAAAAATATACTCAAATCTAATCCTTGTTTCTACACGTGTGAACCCATTTGTAAAGTGGGCCTTTAGATCATTATTTTAAAGTGTGGCCAAACTGAATCAGGTTGGTTCTTAATCTGTATTAATGGATACCTTATAAAAAGAGGAAATTTGGGTTTAGTCAGTAAGAGAAGAGTGACATGAAGAGGTGAGAAGTCAGAGAAGAGAGAGACAGTTCACCATGTCATAGAGGACTGCCAGCAACAGAACACTAATGACATTTAGAGAAAGCATGGCCATAACAATATTTTGATTCTGGACTTCTAGACTTCAAAACCACTAGACAATAAATTCCTGTTGATAGCCACTCATTGTGTGGTATTTATCACAATAGCCGTGGTAAACCAAGACATTTATTTATCAAACTACCTCTAAGAGTTTAAGTTGAATGTCTATAATATAGGATTAGCATTGAGAGGATTATAGGTGATTGTATCTTTTCTAATTTTCCTGGTTTTTCCAAACTTCCCACAAATAGAAAGCATTACATTTTTTTAAGAATCCCACATCAGTATTAGAATATTACCACTGTACAGCACAAAATACAAAGTACTACTCTCATAAATTAAAACCTGACTCTAAATAAGCACCTGGATTTACCTACCAAATAAAAGGAAACACAGGGAATATGTTATATTACTTGACAGGGATGTAATGTGCAAAATCTAGATTGTGGGAAAATTCTGTCTTCTACAATTTTGTCTTCTACAGCAAATAAATTTTAAGGGGAAAAAATAAAAAGGTATATCTATAGATAAAAGACTTAAAATTTAAGACTTATTTTTGTATATGTTTGAATTTTTCCAAATGAAAACCTAAAATCACATAATATATTTTAAAAATGGGACTTACAGATCTTATCATATAACTGCTTCTGAGAATTAAAATGGATATAGTAATGTATCTCATTTTATACAGTTAAATGTCTCAATAGATAATAGGAAAGATACTCCTTTAGAATCTTTGAAAAATTTTACTACATATATGTCATAAACAATTTACACAAAATGAGATTACTATTCTTCAAAAAGCAGAGGGGCCTAAATTTTTGTCTAAGTTTCTTTTTCTGACTTCTACCTCACTATTAATTGCAAAATGATCTTAACTACATAATAATGCCTTAATATCACAGAAATCTTAATACATAAAAGAAATCCTATATAAGGTAACAGAGTACAATATGAAAGAAAGCAATTAAAAAGACAAATCTTTTAGTTTTATGCCAGCCATGATCTTGGACATACCAGTGAATGTCTCTTTGCTCCATTTTGACATAGAACAACCTGTCATTAAACTGAAGAAATCATTACTGCTCTAAGACCTTATGAGGGACAAGACAGTGCTCTGTGATAAGGATGAGGATAAAGGAGAGATTTAGAACTAAGTGTTCACAACATGTGCTCTGTGCATAGCTTACTTGTAATATTGTTTTTGTAAAGCACTCATTTCCATTCTTAAAATTTGTTCAACCTTGGCAGGAAGAGATTTTTCCACATCTTTTTTAACTCTGCGTAATAGAAATGGTTCAAGCTCCTTGTGGAGACTTGCATAACCATATTCTCTTCCTTTGCCATGTTCTTCTTCAAAATCTTCCCAAGATGAAAACCTTTAAAATTTAAGAAAATGAAAGACTCACAAAAAAGAAGTATTAGGTGAGTTATATAGTCTTAAAAACATTTAGAAAAAAAATTAGACAAGTGTGAAACTCAATTTCTATACCACCATTGCGAACTCTCCCTCCCATGATACACAAATTATTTTTTAAATAAAATGAAATAAGTAGCTGTTTTATCTTTGAAAATAAGATGAAGTATTTTCAAGCATGGGAATAATTAATACTAAAATACTTCTCAAAAATTTATTTTTAAATTCTGAATCTACCAAAAAAAATACATGCACATGACCTTAGAAATAAGTATATTTATCCTTGGTCTAGGCTAGTTTTCTTTATTTAGAAAATAGGATTACTAGCACCTTGTTGTTGTGGTTGTTACTGCAACTGCTAAATTAAATGAACAGTTTTTCAAACAAGGTGTATCTTGAACACAGGCAACATCAACTTGTAATTCATTATACATGCCTATTTATTCACAAAATTGGAAAACTCTAATATTATTACAAATGTGAAGTATCCTACCACATTTCCTATTTCGCCCCCTTCTGAATCTGTTTTAGGACAACAAACAAAACCATTATTTTAGGGCAATAAAGCCTCTTATCAACCTTATTGCACACTAATTATTCTCCCCTTAAACATTAGCTTTGATTCAAAATTACCAATCACAAAATTTGTCTTACTTTTCTGGCATAATGAAATGTAGCAAAGACCAGAGTTCTTTGAGAGAGTTTTGTAGAGGAGTTCCAGTGATAAGAAGACGGTGATTGGATTTAAAATCTATTAAAGTTTTATATAGAAGGGAGTCATCATTTTTTAATCGATGTGCTTCATCTACACCTATAAATGCCCAATTCAGTCCTCCAAGGAATGCCTTTAGATAAACAGAATAACATATTTAAGAGAAAATATGATAGGTGAAAAATGTGATTCGAATTTAACATTCCCATTTAACTGAACCCAAATTATCAATGAGGCTAATTAAAACAAAAACATGCCATTTTAATACATTTTAATAATACATTTTAATAATAAAAATTATATATTACTTTCAAGATTTATTGAAATCCTCAAAGTAGTTCAACATGCAAAATAAAACTTTTTCTATGGACCTTAAAAAACACAGAATATCTAGTTGAGCTTTTAATTAGCTTATTTATTAATAATAAATGAAAAAAGAGAAAATAATATTTTAAATTTTTACAAAGGATTTTTAGCCTAAGCCCAATAGACACCTCTGTTAATGTCAATGTGGAAAAAAATATGACAGAATTTGGAACAGTGTCTTACTCCAAGCAGGGGTATAATTTACTGTATGACTTTTGTGGACTGTAAATCCTAATAAACTACTTGCATCTCTGACTTAAAACAGAGACAGACCTGCTTCTTGCCTACGTGACCCTAGGCAAATTCATTAACCTCTTTGAACCATGATTTTTTCAATAAAGTAAGGCAGATGGATAACTAAATGAGACAATAGCTATAAAGCATTTTTTGTACCATGCCTTACACAATGGTAGCTTAATCCTGTTATGTACCTTCCTTCTCTTCAGAGAGTTTACAATTCAACAGATATTATAACTAAACTGGTTTCATTTATAGCAGAAATTGGCAAATTTTTTCTGTAAAGAACCAGATGAAAAATATTTTAGGATGTGTAGGACAGTGTGTAGTCTCTGTCTCATGTTCAGTTTATTTTTATAACCCTTTAAAAATGTAAAAACCATTGCTCAGTCAAGGACCATTTTAAAAAGAAAAGGCTGGATTTGAGTCAGAGGCCAGTTTGCTGACTCCTGATTTAAATTTCCCTCTCATCATGTCAGCAATATATGGTCAAGGAAAAACAGATATAAACCAAACAGAAATGTATAAGTCACACATACCTTATCCTTCAATAAAATTTCATAAGTCGTTAACAGTATATTAAATTTTAACCGTTTGGTCTGGGGATGCATCCACTCATGTGTTCTTATCTGCCAAGAAATTTCAAAGACAATTTTAAGACCAGCATTAAGCCAATTTTACTCCTACTTTAATATCTAAAATAAAATTAAAATGCATTCAACAATCAAAAAAAAAACCTATGTATATGTTTACTTAATAAAATAGTTAACTATTATTTCTATAGTCCAACATGCAAGGCTAATCTTACTGAACACAATACAATTGCACAGCCAAACCTTCAAATAAATAAAATGAAGTCACATTTTTATAACTCACACCTTTCACGAAGAAAGTTCTTTTAACAAAATATAAGAGGTAATTCTTTTAATGTCATGAAAGTTATGGATAAAATGATGCCTAGGTTTTACTTCATAAGTGGGAGGGGGAATTAGTGTGTAGAAATACACACGAAACATAACTGGTTGTAAGCTAAAAATTATGACGCTGCAGGATGGGTACATGGGGGTTTGTTTCATTTCTGAAATTTCCAAGTTTGAAATGTATAAAATTTAACACTAACCCAAGAGTTGATTTTTATTATAATTAAACATGGACTGAGCACTTACTCTGTGGCCAGTTCTATGCTAGAAACTATGACCCTAAAGACAACCAAGATAAAATACTTGTCCTTGAAAACAAGTACGGCTGGATTTCTAAATTTGTGAAGAAATGACTTACCATGTTTCTACTGTTAATGTCACCTAAATAAACCACAGCATTCATCTGAGCAGCCCATGTCTGAATCTCCCTTTGCCAGGAAGTGAGAGTAGAGAGTGGTACTACTAATAGAAAAGGTCCGTACAACTGATGTTCATGAAACAAATAGTTCAGAAATGAGATCGTCTGTATTGTTTTTCCGAGGCCCATTTCATCAGCAAGTATACAACTATTTCCTCTACAGTTAAAAAAAGAAAAGAAAATCACATATGCAATAAAGACTGAAATTGTTACAAACAGACCTTTCTACATTACCCATTACGAATTTACATAAACAGTTAAATAAAATCAATACTACCATTGTTTAAAAAAAAATCAATACGATAGGTACTATATACCACATGCCAATTTTTAATCTATAAATAATAAATGTGAAGGCCACTGACTGAAGAAGTACTTAACAATTCACTAATAATAAAAGTAAGGAGAGTTTACCATTTTAGGCCAGAAGAGACAAAAAATAACGGTTTTATCTTTAATCAACTATGAGACAAACAATCTATTAGTGATAGAGTCCAGATATATTAAATAAGGAAAAAGTATGTGAGGGAAGAGTAGGAAGAATATAGGTGAAAATCTTTTAAAACCCTATTTCTAGTCAGAATCCTCTATCTGTAAAACTCTTTCTCTCTGAAATTAAACAGAAGATTAAAAGTATACTCACTTGCACCAAGAGTGAGCTAGCCAATTTAAACCATTCAGTTGATAATCTCTTAATTCTAAACCTTCATGCCCTCCAATATAGGATGGTTGCTTCTTCAGCGCTACAAATCTTGGCCTTTGTTTTAATACCTTTAGTAGATACAAATGTTAATATGCAGGATTATTAAATATAAGAAATGATATTAAGTGATGAAGATCTTTTTTATCACTATATATTTTGAGTACACACCTCTAGTTTCCAAGGAATTTTCCCAATTAGATCTCCCCATTCCACTCCCCACAACCACCAACATGACCACCACCAATTTAACATCTTTCTGTCAATAGAGTGCCACACCTATGATTATACAGCAGTTTAGGAGCATTGTTTTCTGTAAACCCTACCAACCAAATACACTTAGCCTATTTGAAATCAGGATCCAAGATGTATAAATAAACGTTCAATAATTAAAAATGTCAAACAATACTCACTTTGCAATCTTTAAAAGGTGTGGTTTTTGACTGATTCCTGCTAAAATACTCATCTATGCATACTTGAAACTTTTTGGAAATAAGAGCTCCATCTTCCCAGCTGCACTCTGAGTATGGAAGACCCTGCCATTTGCAATAATAATCAGGATAACCAGCTGCTGACTTTTGATTGGAATGAGCTGTGAGATAAATCAGGTAATTATTTTATATTTTTTACATTTAATCTTAGAGGCATAATTCTTAGAACAGACTAAACAAGTAAAAACTAGCCTAGATATAATTTACAATAGTCTATTTTATTAAAAGCAAACGATGCTTTTTAATGTGTAAACAGTATTTATAAATTTTTTGGGATGATTCCAAGTATAAAAAGAAAAGTTTAATTAGAATAATTTATTACTGACCAATTATTCGCTCCACTATTTGATACTGTTTATGTAGATCATCTGTAAGTTCTTGCTGGCAATTATAATATTCCACATCTTCTGGAGAAGCATTTTTCAACCTGAAAATTATATTTATTAATCCAAGAACAGACTTCTAAATCTAAACAACCCAATCTCTCAAAACATCATTTGTAGCACACCTTCTGTTTTGCCACTTATCATATGGGCCAAGACTGAACAAAGAAATTGAAACAGAAATAAAGTAAAACATCATTAGTTTTTAATTCCCCAAGTTTTTAACTTACAATGAGAAACATTCTATGTGACTGTTATCAGAGAGAGTTTTAGCTATGGCTACCCCTAAAACTTTTAACTTTTGAGTTTCGACAATGTATTCCTTTTTTTAACAAAAAAGTTTAATAATTACCTTTGAACAATAAAAAAATTTAGTATACAATAAAGCATACTTACCATCTTTTTGTTTCCTGATCTTTTTTCTTATAATTATCCAATTTTTTCATTCCTCTAACATTCTGCTGCTTAAGGGTTTCTTCTGTCTCCCAAGTATTGTGGATATGGGACCATCCTTTCCATTTAATTAAGTACTGGATCTCCCCTGGTTCCTTGTTTTTTTCAAATCCTGCATTTGGATCACCATCTGCTTCAACTGCATAGATGGTTGTAGTAGCACCAGTAGCTGAAAGCAAAAGCACAAGAGCTTCCATATAATGGTTATAAGATTATTTCCTTTCAACTCAAAAATTCAGAAATAGTAATATAAAAGGCGTACTTTCTTAAGTAAATAAACTCCATATTAGGGTACAGGAATTTATAGGTTATATTACACACATATATAAAAGGAACTCAGCCTTTAAAAAGGCTTAAATTATGGAATTTTAAAACTAAAAATACTTTAACACATTAATTTAATCCCCTCAGTTTTAAAATTAGAAAAACCAAGGTGCAAAGACAGTGGAACATGGATGATCATACAACAATTACAGAAACATTATTAGACGGGCTAGAAATCAAAATACTTAAAAATCATCTTTAAAAATGACATGTCAAGGGAAGCGGATTTGTCCCAATGGTTAGGGTATCCACCTACCTCATGGCAGGTCCAAGGTTCAAACCCAGGGCCTCCTGACCTGTGTGATGAGCTGGCCCACGTGCAGTGCTAATGCACACAAGGAGTGCCCTGCCACGCAGGGGTGTCCCCTGTGTAGGGTAGCCCCATGCACAAGTAGTGTGCCCCGTAAGGAGAGCCGCCCAGGGTGAAAAAAGTGCAGCCTGCCCAGGAATGGCACCGCACACGTGGAGAGCTGACACAGCAAGATAACTCAACAAAAAGAGACACAGATTCTGGGTGCTGCTGACATGAATACAAGCGGACACAGAGAGCATATAACTAGGAGGCAGGGAAAGGGGGGAGAAATAAATAAAAAAATTAAAAAAAAAAAAAAAAAAAAAGACCTATCAGGGTAAATAAATATAACCTATATATTTGAGATGGAAAGAAACATTTTCAAAAATCCTAAGGGGTTTGTGAAACTAAAAGTACCTAAAAAAGCAACTGCTCGCACAAACTCAAATTACACAAGTTAGAGATTTTCTAATTATCCACAAAATATGAGGTAGTGTCAAGTGGATATTTTCTGGAAGACGATACTAAGGCTAAATTTATTTTTTTTTAGCAAGAAACTATTTTTAAATATATATATCTATAGAATAAAACCAGCCATTTTCAAAACTGGAAAATCATCAAGAAATTCTTTACTATTTACTATATGTTGTTTAAATAGCCAAATAAAATATTTTTAAAAAACTACCTCCTTTTCTCCCAATCCGACAATCCATAAACCTTTCTATTGTTTCAAATTCCTCTTCCTCAGGCTGAGGAACATCTTCTCCACAGACTTCCAATAAGTCATCAGAATCAGTTTTCATTTCTTCATCTTCCTTATAGCTAACATTGACAGTTGCTTGGCGACGAGAACTTCTTTTATCATGATCATAATCTTCATCATCATCATCCTCCTCAGATGAATCAATCTGTCTCTTTTTTTGTCCAGAAATCTTTTTTGCATTTTTGGACTTAGTTCTAGAAAGGCAGGGAAAGATACAGGTGTTTACAGAAACACTGGCAAAAATAAGACCTGAGAAACTATGTACAAAAATAACAAATACTTTCCATAGCAATTTCTGTGTCAAACTGAGAAAAAACTACATTTACCTATTTTGAGGTTTTCTGCTTTTAACTTTGTTTTTTGGCTCATAATCAGACTCCGTTTCATCACAACTACTTTTGTCTCTTTCTTCCTCAGATTCTGAATCTGAACCAGACTGTGATGGAGATCCTGACCCAGACATTTGCCAGTCTTCACTATATTTGTATAAAAATACATATATAAATATTATACACACAAAATAACTCTTACATCATATAGCAAATTTTGTCTATAAAATATAAAAATAACCAAATCAACCAAATTACATGCCAATTAATAGGAAATATTACTGAATTTACCCTTACTAAAAATACTAAATGTCTACAGAATAACTGCCATTTCTTACATAACCTTGAGTTTTGTTAGCCATTTGGTTTACTTGAACAAATTTCAAATACAAATGCTTTTATTCTGATTTTCGTTGCAGAAGAAAACATTATGCTAGTTTAAAGAACCATAGGTTAATATTTAAAGTCTTTTATAATTACTATATTCAGGCTCTCAAAAAAGATTCGAATGTCTTTCATTTTAATTTTCTAGAAACTGATTTTTAAAAACAAACCTTTTGAAACTGATTTTTAAAGCAGTGTACGTTTAAGGGAAAAAACTTTAATACAGTACAGAAACATGCAAAGATAATCAGTCCATCTAAACCAACATTCAGTGATTTCCTTACCATGATTACTATCTTAATCTATACCATTCCAATCAACACAGAAAAAATCCTGGGTATACATGTTGCTACCATATAAAGTTCAAATGAAAAATACACACTGAATTCTTACTTAGTCCTAGTTTCACAGTACTGCTTCTGTTCCATTGCTCTGCATCTCTTGTATCAACTATATTAAGAGTTACGAAAGCAAGCACATATGATAAAATCTGGTGTAAGGTAAAAACAAAGAAGCAAATTCTCTTTTACTTTGAAATCTTTTCAGAGTTTGCACACTGAAAGTAGCAATTAAAAGTAGCAACAGGCAGCAAAAACAGAAAACGTCTCCACTGAAATTATTAACTATAAATTATAGTTTTAGTATCAGAACAAGTCTATCCATCATCCTAAATTACTTGTTTTTAAAAAGTCTTTGCCTGCACCCATGTTAAATTTAGAAATTAATAACTTAGTGAAAGAGTTAGACAGAGGATGAGACAGTTTTTGAAAATGTAATTAATAAACTGGAAAATAGATCTCAGGAAATTAACTAGAATGTAGAATAGCACTAAAGGGATTAAAATCATAATTAATTCAGTGACACGGAAGATAGAGTAGATGATCCTCTATATATCTATTTAATAGTAGTACTAGAGAGACTTATAGAACAAGAAAGAAAATATGCAAAGGTACAATGACTGATTTTCAGGAACTAATTAAAAATAAAAATCCTCACATTAAAGATGCTTAAGTCCTGTGGGATAAACAAATCCAAACCTAGACACACCTAAGTGAATGAGCAGAATATTCAAAACAATGGCACAATGTTTTTGAAGTATGAGAGGGAGCAAAAAAAGACCATCTAAATGTATGAGCTGAGCATACAAAGTACTCTAAACACTTTCTGGACCAAAATCAGCATGACTGTAATGAGTGAATGTCTAGAAAGGTTCTAGGGATAAAGCAAATTTCATATGCAAGTGAACAGAACGGATAGCTATTAATAAAAATTAATAGAATCACCCAAATACAGTTATCTACTGGTCCTTGCACTGTTGTTTCCCAAGTTAGGATTTTCTCATATTATGACTAAGTAGATCTTTGAAGTTTAAAACAGGTGACACAAAAACCACAGATGGTCACAGAAAAATATTAAGGACTAATGGTTTGAATTAACTTAATAAAATGAATAAATGTCACAAACTACAGATTTATAAAAGTATACTTTTGGTATCAATTTCCATGAAGGAAGAAATATAAAAGCATTAAGATTTTCCTGATATGAAAAATCAGTTAAAATTGACATACTCTTTATGCTTTTTCCTTTTGACCTCATTTGATGAGTCATCAGAATCTTCACTACTAGCAGAATCCTGTAAAGAAAAATATCATTAATGATTAGAATTTAACCTAAAATCAATTTTTACTTGCTATGCTACTGACCATTTGTTTCATTAACAATAAAGACTTTTTTTCCTTCCATGTTATATTTAAACCATTAGTAAGCTTAAAATAATTCAATAGCTTCATTTAAAATTATGATAGCCAGCGAAATTAGCCAAGTATCTTCAGGTAAGCATCACAAAATCAGCATTTTGTATAAAACCTTAAAATTTACCCTCTCTGGAGACAACACTGTTGCCTGGTATGCCTACAAGGAATCTTGGTTGTTGGTATGTCAAATTTTGATTAAATATTTTCCCCCCATTAGTTTTTGATATAGTTCCTTCCTAATGTTTTATGCAAACACACATGTATGTCATGTGAGCACACAGAGGAACTACATTGTTAACAGCCGCTTATCATTTTAAAGATGTATGTTGAGAATTCTGTTGTTAATATTCTGTGCAAATATGACTTAAAGGAATAATATTCTTTCATATGTGTGCATATATGTATGGATGTATATGTATTTAATTATTTTCCTAATGTTTCATGTTTGTTTCTATTTTGCTAGATTTAGCCTGTCTCTAGTTTCTGGCATTTGCTAGATGAGAAAATGCACACAAATTTTTCACCGCTTATTCTGATTAATCCCCAAAAGTGGAATTATTGGATAAAAGTGTATCATTATTTCAAGGTTCTTGATATAACTCATTAAATATAATTGTTCCTATGTACAATTTCAAAGCATTTATTGTTTTAGTAATTTCATAAATATTTATTTAAATGATTAGTTGTCATGTCTTATTTAAAAATATTTCATAATGAAAACTCACCTCTTCTGATCCACTATTTGATGAAGCTTGAAGTTGCTGCTGCTGCTGTTGCTGCTTCTTGAGCATTGCAGATCTCTGTACAGCCAGAATACTAGGGCTAGATTTCCAGAACTGTAATAGAAATCTACAGTGAAGGCTTAAGTATAATACCTTATCATTGATATAATTAAAATAAAATGCTGAATTTTGGCTGTATATATAAACATTTATAGTCAATATCATCTTTGGTGTTGAATATTATTTTCACAAAGTGATAAATTCTTTATCAATGCTATTCAAAGGGCAATTACCTATTTTTTTCATCATTGTAAGGTGAAAATGAAAAGCTTACATCAGAATGTAAATCAACTGTTACTAAAGCACATTGTTTTAGTTTAGCTGACTTTTTGTTTGGTGGTGTTTTCTTTGTAGCAAGATTTTCTTCCCCAATTGTTATATTCTGGCCCAAGCATCTTATCTCATCATGGTTGGTACTCAAAATATCTTACGTGATAAATATAGACAAAATGTTAGTATATTATATTTTAAACAGGATGTCCTTTAAGCTATTCTCCAAGTATTTGTTAGGAAGCACAATTTCATTACATTCTTCTGCTATTAGCAGAAGTACCTTCTTTGAACATCTTGAAAGTAAGGTATAGACTGTAAGATTAACAAGTGGACCTCACAAATTTATGACGCTCAATATTTATGAAACTCGACTCTCTCTGCCTAGAGGGGCCCTTACCAAACCTTGGTGTGTATTTCTCTTTCCCTACCATTTCTCAGCAAACTCTGTTCTTTCCCCTATTTCCCAAATAAATTATTTTTACTGGCCTTAATATATATATATATTTATTTATGGAACTCAATTCTAAAAAAAGGCAGAAATTTTTATTTTGTATCTCTTAATTTTGTATTTGTGTATTCCAAGCAATTCATCTGCAGATATTTAACTACAACATATGAATGACTAAAAGTAAATTTTAATGTTTAAAATGTTTTTTGATTTTCCTAAAAGCCAGGTTAAGAATACTATAAAGCAGTTCCATAAATTTTCCCAAAGTAAGACAAGAAATCTTTAATTGGATACTTTATTTATTACCTCAGCTCCATCAACTTTCGGTGGTTTTGCTTGTACTTTGTTTTCTCGGGAAGTGTCTGACTCAGATTCTGACTGACTGCCTGATTCAGATCCAGAGTCAGAGTCACTGCTACCCGTCTGGCTACTGCTTCCATCACTACTGCTTCCAGAACTCGAACCAGATCCAGAGCCGGAAGCTGACCCAGAATCATCATCCGACTGGCTACAATTTGAAAATAAACTGATTTCAAAGAAAATACTTAAAATTTGAAATTAACCTATCATTATAATTGACAGTTGACAAATGCAGTAAAGTTTTGGCTAAACATAAGCAATACAATTAACATCTTCATGAGCAAAATCTACCAAATACTGGATCCTGGGATAGGAACTTGGGAAAACAAGAAGTTAAAGCCATGGTCCCCCTACTCTTAAAGACTACAGAGTTGTAGTAATTATAAAATAGGAATTGTGTGAAGAAAAGGTTAAACATGCTGAAAATTCTCACAGAAACAGGTAGAAACTTAATTGTTAGGTTAATTCCATTTTATAGCTCTATTCTGGCAATGTGGGAAAATGTAATTTATAATTATTAATTAAGTTATAATAAATTATAATTAAGAAAAATCAGTAATACTACTTCTCTTGGAAAATCATTCATATTTCTCATGGTTCCCCAGTAATAAATCTGAAATAGCCATTTCTCACAATCTTTCCTAACCTCTATACATATACATGTAAAATCAATTAACAGTTCACTGAGAAAATATCTTTTTCCATTACTAATACTCAGTCCAAGGTAGCCTAGAAATGGACTGAATAAAATTGACTTTGCAAATTAATATTACCTCCAAGGTTATTTGTTTACATTGTGTTTATACTAGAATTGTTGAAAACCGTGCATTAAGTTTTTGGGACATGTGGCAGACTCGGTTTTTCACATAAATTATAGGGCTTGACAAGGAAACCAGTTTATGTATAATAGCGCAAAAACACAAGCTTCCTGTCATCTGCTGTAATTTCTATCTACACCACAAGATGGAGGTATTACTCCATGAAAACAGATTGCAAAGCTAAAAGTAATCATATTTCTCATGTTGTAGAGCAAGGAATTAACTCTTTCTTACTGGAAACACAAAAGTTTACATGAAGATTGTTTTTATTCTAAAAGACAGATATAAGTTAAAATGTTTAGCATAAAGTGTGGATAAAAACACCCTTTTTTTAGGATGTAGAAATCTAATGGAATGTTTAACAGAAAGTTTTAATAAATAAAAATTTGTCTCTTAGAGGCTATGACAGCACTCATTTTTGCCACTATTTATACCCTCAGATTACATGGTTCTGAGACATAAAAACAGCAAAGTACCTTTTAAGTTTTTAGAAGAATGATGGGTCCCTGAAGAAAATTTTTAGGAAGAATATGAGAAAAGATATTAACCTTACAAAGAATTTTATCTTTCCTTTAACCCACTTGGAAAGAGAAATCTTTCATTTATTCAATAAATTCTACTGAGTACTACCATGTGTTAGTAGGCACCGGAGAGATAGAATGAAGTGAAAGCAAAATTCTAGTCATTAAAAAACTTGTAACCTGGTATAAGGAAATAGTCGTGTAAACCAATACATACCATTTTATGTTATGTTTAAGATATTAGATCCAGGTGTACTGGGGAGTACTAAAGATACAACCAAGTCTGGTACAGTAATTAGGGAGTATCTGGAAGAAAGTGTGGTACAACTAATTCTTCATGAAAGAAGAGTTAAGCAGACTGGGTAGTGCTTTAAATGACTCTAAGCTTCTTGAGGGCACTGTATATATTTTCCAGAGAGCCTACCACACTACCTTACTCAAGTGGGTGCTCAATAAATACTTGAACAGAAGATGTGAACAACTGAATTTTGGAGACCATCATGGGTCTAAATTATATCCTAACCAGTCATTCCAAATGGACAATAAAAACTGTTAACAGATCAACACTCTTACATGAACGCAGGAATTTTTCTTTTTACATTCTTTACACAATAGCAGTTCGGTGTGGAAAGCAAAGCAATCACAAATCTGAGGCTAGGCCACTCTAATATTATAAATTTATCAGAATGTTTTTGCTTTGAGTATTAGAAATATATTTTAATTGTTCTTTAGTAGGACTAAGAATATGCAAAGAATAAGACAGATCTCCATACACCTGATACCTGTATCAGAATGATCCCTAGGATATAGTTAAGTAAAAAAAGCAAGACAGAAAATGTTTATGGTACCTACTGTAAGAACCAGAAAGATAGCAGCATGAGAAGGACTGAGCATAGCCTTTTATTACTGGATTTGAAGATGGAGGAAGGGGGACAAGCCAAGGAATATGGACAGTCACAAGAAACTGGAATGACAGGAAAATATTTTTCCCTAAAGCCTCCAGAAAGGAATGCAACCCTGCAAACACCTTGAATTTAGCTCAGTAAGACCTGTTGGACTTCTGATCTACCAAAGTGTATTGTGTTAAGCTACTAAATTTGTAGTAATTTGTTACAGTAGCAACAGGAAACTAATACACCACTTTTGCCCCAGTCATAAAAGAATTAAGTCAGTGGATAAAATTTTATTTTTTCTTATAAATATTCTTTGCATCGTTGATGCTGTTACTGCCCTGTCAGCTAGTGAATGCTGGAGAGCAATAATAAAAAAATCAAACAGATAGAGAATTGCTGAATCATCTGGCAATCCCACTACTAGGAATATATTCAGAATAACTGAAAACAAAGACGCGAACAGGTAACGTGCACATTGATGATCAAAGTGGCATTATTTACAATTGCTAAAAGATGGAAACAGCCTAAAGTACCCATCAACTGATTAAAGAACAAAATGTGGTACATACAAATGATGGAATATTATTCAGCTGTAAGAAGAAATGAACTGGGGAAGCACATGACAACATGCATGAACCTTGAGGATATTAAGTTGAGTGAAATAAGCCAGCAAAAAAGGAAGAATATTGTATGGTTTCCCTGATCTGAACTAAACATGATGAGCAAATTTATGGAATTAAACTACAGGGTATAGATTAGTAGAAGACAGAATATGGGTTGAGAGGGGGAGTGGACACTGAATGTATGTAGAATGTTTAATAAGGTCAACTGTAAATACATGGTAATGGATAGAGTTGGCCATACCGCATTATAATGAGTATAACTGCTGATTTATAAATGTGATTGTGGCTGAAAGGGATATGTGGTTAATAATGTAAATACAAGAATGTTCCTCTAAGATTTTAATTATATAGAAAAAATATAACTAACGTGACTTACTGTTTACACAGTAATATTATAGTATTTCTGTAGCAATGACAAAGAGAGTACTACATCAATGCTAAAGGCAAAAAAAAATGGGATTTAGTTTTATGAGATAGGACTATGACTAAGCAAGAACCAGAAGAATCTATTGCTATTGGTCATTGTCTTAAAACTTTTTAAGGGAATGAGTTATTGTACTTTGAGCTTAATATTTTAGATAAAGTACATTAAGAGATCATACTAGTATTTCCAATTCAAACTAAAATATCACAAAGTTTTTACTTTTTGATTTTATATATGTGTATATAAATAACTAAACCCACACATATACACATACATATCATGACTTGAGTGGAATTTCCTGTTTCCAAATAAAACTTATCTGGCATAAATAAAGAGAATTATTTGCTTTGTCTTTTTCAAAGTAACAATACCATTATTACTAACAATAATTAATAAAAGTTAAGTATTTCTTTGCAATTCCTTCTGTCCTTCAAATCACTGCTTTAAAGTCCATCAAATACATATCATCAATCAAATACGTATTGTATACACACTGTATATCCTGGAGATCATTCCATAGCAGTAGATAAATTCCTTTATACATCTGCATTTACTCCATTTTGGAGATGAATCATAGTTTCAATTTGTTCTCAAGGATGAACATTTGTTTGCTTCCAGGTCTTTTAATACTACAAATAGTGATACAATAAACAGCCCTTTGCTTTTTTCTTTTTCCCCCCTTTTCTTTCTTTAAGCTTTCAACTGCTATTTATTGACCAAAATAAACATACCTTCTCTTCGAGGTTTTAAATTTATAATCACCTAGCACCCATTTCTTGATTTATAAAAACTATCTCACACTAAAACAAGGGAATCTTGGAGAAGTAATTGCTTCTAGGAATTTGGCAGAGACGGTACAAGATAAGCTTAAGATATTGTGATGATGAATGTCATGTTTCAAATTTGTGAGGTTACAGGGTCCAGTTGTTTCATCAAGCAAGCAATGACCTGTCACTGTTGAGTATTTTGTAGATGGATTTGCATCTATGGTCAACTGATTGTATCTAAGGCTTAACTGCATCTACAATCAACAAATGAGACTGCCCTCAGCAATAAGGGGAGTATTCTCATCCAATCAGTTAGATGTCTTAAAGCCAGAATCAAGAATTTCAGAAGTAAGAATTCTTGCCTCTACTTCCGCCAGCCAGCTTCTCCTGGGGAATTCAACCTCACCTTCATCGGAGTTTCCACCTTGCAACCTGCCCTGTGGAAATCAGACTTGCCCATCTCCACAGTTGCACAAATCAATTCCTATAATAAATCACTTAATATTTACATATATATTTGTCAAAGTATACATATCCCCTTTACTTCTCTACCTCTGGGGAACACTGACTAACATAGCATTCTTGTTGTGCTGAAATCCAATAAAGTACTTTAAACGGAAAAAAAAAATGGTGATGGGCATGTCAAGAGGACATAGAAATCAACTTAAAGGGGTTTTCACTGGCCAAAACTGACTTGAGCATCAAAATAAATAAGGACAGTAAAGAATTATTACCCATTAAATAAAACAGGAATTCCTATGAGTACACACTGATGATAGATAAATGGGGGTAAAGAAAAGGATACAATATCAACTGATAAATATGGGCAGGATGATAGTGTTAGAAAATTGCCATTGAAGAAAATATTGGTTTAGGCAAGAATCATCAATGGATGGTAAATCTATGGGGAAAGTTGCCAGACACAAAAGGACAAATACTGTATGATCTCAGTGATATGAAATAAGCAAAATACACGAATTTATAAAATAAGAAACCAGAATACAGGTTACAAAGGGCCAGGTTGGGGTGGGGAATGAGTTAATGTTTAATTGGTTTGTTTGGGGTCACAGAAAAGCATTGGCAATGGATGATGGTGATGGCAGCACAACTTTTAAATGTAATCAGCGCCAATGAAATGTATATTTCAAAGAGGATAAAATCTGAAATTTTAAGTTGTATGTAAGTTACCAGGAAACAAAATTTAAGAACCCCATAGAATTGTACAGAGTTCACCCCATGTAAATGATGGGCTATAATTAGTAATGTAACTATAATAATAATAATGTTTCTTCATTTTTAGCAAAGGTACCACACTAACGTAAAATAATAGTGAAAACTGTGTATTTGTGTTGGGGGGGGTATATGAGAATTCTGTACTTTCTGCATGACTTTTCTGTAAACCTACAAATGTTCTAAGGAAAAGACAGAGAAAGACATGCTAGACAAATGCAATATGTGATAGGACCCTGTAACATATGATTGGGATGACTGACAAAATGGAATACAGACTAAAGATAAAAATTTACCAGTGTAAAAACTTCTTGAATTAAGTAACTATATAATGTTAACTATGCAATGCTTATGTAAGAGAAAGCCTGTGTTCTTAGGATATACAAATTGAACTATTAATATATAAAGGAGCACGATTTTTGCAACCTACTCTTAAATGATTTGGAAAAAAATAAGTATGTACTAAATGTATATTTTGTATAATAATACATGGGTATGTATAAAAAGAGAAAATGATAACAGGCAACTCTGCCTAAAAGTAAAAAAACCAGTGAATCTGGGGAAAAGGCATAAAGAAGGTCTTAGTATAAAAATTAAAAAGTTAATAAAAATATTTTTTCAATACCAAAAGCTTCCTTTCAAAGTTATGAAATTTCATTTGCCCATATATAAAATGCACAAAGATGAGGAAATGTAAAAGACTGCAAAAGTCAAATGAATACAACAGTTAAGTAAGTAAACATTCAATGGTATGAGAATAAAAGTACCTAATATACAGTCAGTCAATAAAACAGCCATACTGGGCAGGTAGAAACATGAGAAATGCAGAAAACTTTTCCTTTAAGGGACACAAAAAGTTAAAAATGAATGTTAAAGAGGGAAATTAAATTCCACATGTATACAACAGCTACCTCAGAAACTAATAGTTCCCTCCAGCATACTGTCTTCTCTTCCTTGTAAAAGAAATCCCCATTTTATGGACACCCAGCACGAAATAATACATAGCCGCCATGGGCTTAAATTCTGACAAATCATAGATAAATAAAAGTGGTGTGCTAGACAGGGGGAGCTAACTGAGCTAGGTGATGCTCCCTTTTTCAACCCTGCTACTTTTTCTTCAAAGTATGGGAAAAATAAATCTGTGCTCAAAATTCACATCTGCACAGGTTTTTAGTAAAGAAGTCAATATTCTTTTTAAATATTCCCAAGGTTACTATAAGCCAAAATAACTTGAGTAAACAGAAACAAATATTCTGTTCAATAAGACATGACATCCATTTTAGGTATTTTTTTAAAATTTAAGGTTAAATGTTTAAGTTTTAGAGCAGCTATCCTCAACACAGTTCACCTCTCATGAGATCCATACAACAAAATATTATGAATCTATACCTATGGATTAGCCTAGAAATGGTTCTCCGACTTTAGCCTAGATCACCCCTTCCTAATTTTTTTTTAAGGTACCAGGACCTTAATTAAGTGGGAAGCCAGTCCTCAACAGCTAAGGCAGATCAACTACCCTGAGTTTGTTTTTTTTCTTTTGTTCGCTTATTGTGTGTGTGTGTTTTTTTAGGAGGCTCCAGGAACCATACCCTGTACCTCCAATGTGGGAAGCAAGCACTCATCTGTTCCCCTTCCTAATTTTTTAATTGCATAAGCCTGGGTCCCATCTTCGATCTACTAACCTTGTGGGTAAGTCAGCACTGAGGCTGATTTTGATGGTTTAATGGCTTTCCTTTGACCGAGTAAGAATATGACTAAAATCTGACCTCTCCTGCCTTCCTTTCCAATTTCATCTTAAACCACTCTTTCATTTCTATTATCCACCCCAGCTTCACTGACTTTCCTTCCACCCTTGAATTTGGCAATTCTCTACCTAGGTTTGTTAGTCCCCACTGCACCCAGTTCCCTATTATTGCCCTCTAGTTGGCCTTCACTTCTCAAGAGCTTTTCTTAGACCTTCTCTAAGAATACGAAAGGCTTCTTATTTAATGTTCAGATATTGTGCATTTCCTTCACTGCACTTAATACACTTGCCATACCACAGTTATGTGAACATTTGATTAAAATCCCCCTCATTATCACTCTATAATTTGATATCTAAAGCAACTTATTGACCTATCTATGCAACGGCTTCTCCTTACTTATCAAAATAGGGATCACAAAAATGCCTACTGTCTCAAAGGCAACAAATGCAAATAGAAAGAATTCATAGACATGCTGTTTGACACATAAGCTAATATGAGGGCAGGGAGTATGTTGCCTAACAACTATACTATATCCTTACATTTTAGTACTGACTGAAGTAAACTCTAAAAATACATTTATGAACCAAAAAATGGTTACTACTATCTCCTCTTTGCTTTTCATTCAAAAGCACCATAGACCTAAATCTTTCCCACAAATTTTCATATTCTTTCCTTCTGGCTTTCCTGTTATCTATTTTTCTTCTTTTGGGCTTTTCCTTTCTCAAAGTCATTTAATTCTAAACTGGGAAGTAATTTTAAGTAAAATAACTTTAAGTAGGGGCTTCTTTTAAAGAATCAGAGTATCTAGAGACAATGGGTTCACTTCCCACATAGTCACCATAGTTTGTGCTTAAGTAGCACTGGTTCCTTCAAATGAGGGATATACTCTCCAACTCACCAGCCACCTCCCACAAACACCTTATGCTTGGACAGCGTCATTCATTATCCTGCATGGCCTCCATGGCCCTTTCTCTCATTTACAGCCCAATTTCGACAAAATTTATAATTAAACAGCTCTTTATAGCTTACATAATATTTCTACTCTATATGCCATTTCATCCGTATAAAAAAAATTTTTCACTGAAAACAACGTAAAAAGTTTTCCTAGACCATTTTTTTCCCTCAGGGAAGCTGGGGTCCAGATTTAGAAGAGTTAATTTCAGGTGCCACCAAGTTTTAAGCTCTAATCCTAACCCCAGCCTCTTGCCCTGAGGGTTGTATCCCTCCAAATATCCCCCTGTGCGGCTATGTTTGATCAGAGCTTATTGCTCCTTACTCTCTGGCTTTGAGTTCCTTTTTGTTCCTGGCACCTAAAAATTGTCTTTAAGCTCAAGCACACACTTTATTTCCTTTAGCCCTGTTTTATCCAGCATTTTCATGTGTTTGACGGGAGTGCAGTGGGAATCAGCCCAGCATATCGACAGAAGAAACCTCCTTTCTCTACGCCCTGCTCTCCACTCAAATCAGTACTTTGAATTGGACTAAAGAAAACACCAAGATCTATACTGTATGGAAAATAAAAATGTATTCTGTATTTCAGAAGAAAATAATTAAAATATTCTTTGCTTTTTAACACAGGAATTAAGAAGTAGACTATAATGGAACTTAAAGTAAGAATAAAAAATTGATGGCCTTCTAAGAAAATGATAGCAATGGACAGCTGCTTTCCTTACCACTAGATCATCAACAGAACTAAACTGGCCCTGATGAATCTTGGACTAGAATAAAAAAGCCAAGAAAGTAGATATGTGCAGTGGGTGTGGGGGAGCGAGGGAGAATGAAAAAAGCATCCCAAAACAGTAGCACTAGAGAGGAAAAAAATAAAATGTTTATGTGTATTTAAATATTATGCAAATTAGACTGCCTTTATTTAGGCCTTTTTATTTTTTTCCTAGCACATAAAGATTTTCATTCTTGCTCATTCCATTTCCCTACTTTTTCTTTCCTATTTTTAACTGATAAAATAGTATTTAGATGGATCAAATTCTTGGACCAAAAAAGTTGCTATAGGATATACTGATTTTTCCACAAAAATATAATAGGAGATGGTGTGGCTGACAAATAGAACTATACATATACAAAACAAATCATTTTTACTTAATATTCTAAAGAATCAGCACACTGCAGTAAATTCTCATTCCAAGACTTTTCCCCTCCCCTTTAACTACTGCTTAAGTAGCAAAGTCATTCAAATAATGTTTCTTTGAGGAAACTTTTGAAAGAATTTTTTTGACAGACATTCAGGGCTAACCTGATGATGTTCTGAAATTCAACCATGAATCATTCTCTCCTATTTTCTAGGCCTTGCTTCTCACTGTAGTTGTATTCACATCTGTACAACCATCAGATGAGACTTAGGTTTTGGCTACGTTGACACAATAAACATATCTTAGCATTATTGAGAAGATAAGGGAGTAAAGAGTAAAGCATACTGCCTGATATATAGTAGCTAACAGAGATTTTAAAAAAATATTGGTCCTTCTCTCAACCTTTGGTTTTTCTTTGGACGGACACTTGTATAAATATATGAAGCATCTATGAATAAAATCCAAACATAATTACTAAATTTTTCAAAATAAAAGTATTTGATAAAGACATGATTACTAAATGCTGTGATGTGTCAGATACTAGGTTCTCACTTAAACCTTTCTTTTTCATATTACAAATAATAAATGGAAGACCACAAAAATCTAAGTGAAGAAAATAAAGTAACACCAACTCTATAACAAGTGTACTAATTAATGAGTACACAGGCAGAAGTAAAAAGAAATTGGGAAAAATGAAAGCCACTAATTTCTTTGAAAATATGAGTAAACTTATTTTAAAAGAATTTATTCTCCTTAATGTATGTGACAGAAAAACCTACAATCTTTGCCTTCTTCCTCCACCCCAAATCTGTACCCTGTATATATTAAATAACCACTTCTCAAGTTTTGGCTCACACGTGCCCACCCAGTTTAAGATTAGATTTCCTAAGTTTCTCTTTCAGTTAGGTGAATAGGTTTTGGCCAATGATATGGCTAAAATACGTGCACTTTCTACATCACAGCCTTAAAAAATGAAACGGTTTGCCTTAAGCCCTCCCTCCCTTCCCTACATCTTGTTCCCGCTTACTGGAAATGTCAATTATTGGAGCACTGGAAGCCCTATGGCAAGGATGGTAAACCTGATCCACTAGCCAGGGTACCTGTATAACCAGGATAAGGGCAAAACACACTTGCTCTAGGCTATGACATGAGAATGGAGAAAAAGTTTTGAGTCCCTATGATTTAGATTCTCTGATATAGCACCATAACTGATTTTCTAATACACTGGGATAATGGTAGTACAATAAACATTTTTAAAAGAACACTTTGAAAGAGCATATATAATTTAATTTAAATTCACTGGTTCATTTCAAGTAATAAGAATTGAGCATGGGTTTCTAACAGAGCCAAAGTGCCATGGTCCTGACTAAGGTACAGTGGGGGAATAAGGTGCAAAGCTTCATGAAGAAGTGATTTTAGAGCTGAACCTCCATACCGTTCCTCATACTTTTCTGTCAGCCTGGGGAATACCATATCCTTTATTTATATATATATTTTTACACTTTCTTTATTTAAGTTAATAGATCACAAAGAATGCTACATTAAAAAACCTAACATAAAAAACATGAGGTTCCCATTTACCCCACTCCCCATCCCCCCACCCCATCATTTTTGTAAATTGTATTTTTTTAAGATATATACATCACACAAAAAAATGTTACATTAAAAAATATAAGAGGTTCCCATGTACCTCCACCTCCCCACCCCACTTCTCCCACACCAACCACCTCCTCCATCATTGTGGTACACTCATTGCACTTGGTGAACACATTTTGGAGCACTGCTTCACCACATAGATAATAGTTTACCCTGTAGTTCACACTCTCTTCCAGTGCATTCAGTGCGTTATGGCAGGATATATAAAGTCCAGCATCTGACCCTGCAATATCATTTAGGACAACTTAAAGTCCCAAACCATGTCCTTTATGTAGCCTTCCCTACCTTCCCCACGCACAGGTCACTGTTTCAGCCCACAGTCTCATGATATTTTCCTTAATGCTATTACTAATTCGTTCACAATATTCCAACTATTTTAATATACATATCTCCTCTTAGGTCCTGGAATGCATTAAATCAGAGCCCTTATTTTAGTTATTTTAATAAATCATTGTCCATTTTAACAAGAATGGACACTACTACCTGGAAAGAAGATGGTAATGAATAAATGCTTAGAGTTAGCAAAAAATGAACCGATAGCTAAAGGAAATGGCTTTCTAACTTTTTGGGCCATGACCCATAAAATACATTTTATAGCATGATCTAGTAAACTCACAGTAAAATAAAACAAATGTTTGATGAAATAATACTCTAAGAAAAACACTATTTTCTGTATCTATTCCTGATTTTTTTCTTACGTAAATGTTCTTTTTGTAACATCTAGAACAGGGCTTCTTAACAAGGAGTCCCTGTGCTTGAACTGAAATTCAAAAAAACATTATTCTTGTGGGTATGGGTTGGTGTAGCTGTGATATATTTATTAAATAATACACACTACATAGTGTGGACTTTGTAAGGGGTTCATGGTTTTCACCTGACTGGCAAAAGGGTCCATGGAACAAAAAAGTTAAGAACCCCTGGTCTAAATGACTAATTTCAAAGATGATTATTTGGTTTAATCACCTTGAATCTGAGGTAGAGATGGCAAACTCAAAAGTAAATATTCTCTAGTAAGCATTCAGGTAATGTTCAGATGCAAAATAAGGGCTGTTTATACAGACAGGTCAAAGTCACTAAATGAGTTTCATAAAATACATAGAAAATTTTTAACAATATTGGTATCATGAAAAATGCCTATTTCTATTACTTTACAGCAACTAAGTGAAACATTTTTTTCCGCATTAATATTACTTATGTGTAATTCTAACACACATAGAAATTATTTAATGTTTGAGATGTGTGTTTCAAAATAATCTAGTTGGAGAGAGGGAGTAGGTAGAAGTTAAAGATTAAACAAGATTGGCCAGGAAATAAAAAAACTGTCCAAGCTAAATGACGTGTACATTAGGATTCACTTCTTATTCCCACTGCTTTTGTATATGAATTTAAAATGATACAAATCACCTGGGAATCTTAATGTAAAGATTGTGGTTCAGCAGATCTGGGACACATAGGGGAACTTTCTTTAAGATGCTTTTTAAAAACCTTTTTTGAAAGCCTGTGAATTTCTCTAAGTAGATTTTCATTTACATTTTTATTAACATATTTCCTACTCACTGCCTACCACCATTGCCTCCCCAAACACTTTAATTAGAAGTTGAGATCCAAAGAAAATTTTTGAAGCATGAAACAATTAAAATATTCATGATAAGCCAAGGAATTACATACAACAGATTTCCTCTAAATGAAGTTTGGACACAAACATTTAAATCAAATGTTATTTTATTAAATCAAGCATTGTTAATGCTGTAAAAAGCTATACAGAAATAAGGAAAAAAATGTCTAAGAATCAGGTTAGCAGCTCCAATGCCAGCTACATATTTATTGTAAATAGTTAAGACCATTACAGCACATCACCAACATTTTCTTCCACCATATAAAAATTATTGAAAAAGTTCTGAGTAGTAAGCATTCATGAACCATTCGAGAGTGAGCAAAATGTGGCCATATATTTCTAGTCTCAAATCTTTACCCAAACATCTATTCGTGGAATAAATCATCACTCAAAATAATTTTAAAATAAAAAAGGTCTAACCAGGATATGAAAAACTTGGTGCAAATAACACAAATCCAAGCACCTGGGAATTGATGCTTTGAAGTCTTTCAGTAGTATCTTTAAAGCTAAACTTCAGTTATATAAAACTTTGTGTTCAGCTGAAACTGTTGTACAGGTGCATCCTGGCCCACATTTCTTAGTAAATAAGCTTCAAAACTGTCAGTTACAGCATAGCCAGAGACCTATTTTCCTGAACATTTTTCTTCCTTTCAATGACTATACAGAGTTCTTCATAAAGAAAGAATAACCCCCACCCTTTTTTTAAGTAGAAAGTTAATTATACCTACCCAAAATGCCAAATGACATCTTGCTTAGTTCTAAATTTCCACGAAGGAAAAATGAAAATTCTGAAGCAAAGAGATTTCAAAATTCTGGCCTATAAAAACGAGCTGTTCCTAAGAACTACTTACAATGTATATCAATCTTAAAAGCAGAGCCTATTTCTCCGCTCATTATTTTATATATAATATGTACACTTACAGTAACTTTTTTCCCCAGGAAAATTCCTCTATCTGAGAGTTCACCTCCTCAGTCATTCCACTAGGCACAATCTTCCTTTTCAGTATTGTCTCATTATAGAAGCTTTGTGGGAAAGGGATGAGAATTGAGGGCTAGTAACAATGACAGCAGCAAAGGAAAGGGATAGCATAACATTGGTAAGGAAGAAAACGAAAGCAAAATGGTAGCAGGTCACTTTCTTCCAGATAAACTCCAAAGCAGCTGCAAGAACTAGATAATGTGACAAACCACATGTCTCAGAGGCACATAAAACAAGTAAAATAGAAATATGAGCTCAGAATAGAGAAATACGGTTTGCCATGATTAAAATGAGAATTCACTGTAACAAATCCCTTTAAGACAATGTGGTTTCATAGCTTTTAATTTTTTCAAACATACTACCAGATACAATTGACTTACTACTCCCCATTGTTAGATACTGCAGCAAAATACATAAAACTACTGTAACAAGCAAAGGGCCAGACTGTAGCAGCAAGTAATCTTTCAGCATATCCAACTACAAGACTTCTCCAGCATCTAATTTTCTATTTTGCAGATTGTTTGATTCTTGCCTTTCCTCTAGATATTTCCACCTATTAACCATTTCTCTGCTCACTAATGATTAAGAGAATGTGGACAAGTTATTCTTCTGCCTATTAAAGTCATTTTAACTGAAGAGATTTGAATCCAAGCCAAGATTCAATATTATTCTAATTGAGACTCTCAACTCTGGTGATTCTATTCAAACTCTTGCTGTCTGAAACTTTACTAAATTTAGTAAGTGATAAGATGATACTTCTAAATCATTTAAATTCAATCCTTCTCATTTTATAGCTGAGGAAATTACGAAAGACCTAACTAGTGCATCATATTAATTCAGATTTAGTAACTCTTAAAACAAATACTTGTTAAATTAAATCATGCTGCCCTTCCATAAATGCTCTTTTTCTTTGAAGAATAAGATGATTTGCTAGCCAATCCGCCCATGAAAACTGATAAAATATACACGTAAAAATATGGAATGCATATTGAAATTGGACATCCCAGAAAATTCCAAGTCACAGGTCAAATACTTACACTTCTGCTTCACTATCTAACTTTTTCAGAAACACTGTCAGATGCCAAAATTTTCCTGTTCTGTCCATACATCACTGTTAATGTGTCAGTTATGTGTATTATATAAAACAATGCTAATTATAAGCAATACTGAATTCTTATATTAGAAATTATTTTAAGCCCTTTACATGTAGCATCTTACTTAATCCTCAATTTTAAAAAAGGTGAATAATACTAAAATCCCCATTTAGTAGGGGCAAAAATCAGAGCCCCAAAAGTTAAGTAATTTGACCTAATTCACAGAGCTAATAAGGAGGAGACTGGAATAAGCAACCAGGCTGTCTGACTCCAAACTCTTCCTTTCTAATCTCATAGAGTGCATATAGCTGCATGGATTCTATTAGTAACATGCAGAGAACTCAAAATTTGACGCTACAGAAGAATTTAGTCTCAGCATTTAAAGAGATTCCTTATATATTAAAATAGTTCAATGTAGTTTATTTTTATAAACTACATCTTCTTTGCAGACATGACCCAGATAAGAACTCTTAACATCTTCCTAACTAAAACTCCTTTGAAACAAAAACAAAGATGGCAGCAATACTTCAACAAATATCCAGATCCTCATTAACTAACACAACTTTCCACAATAATGCAAATTTTTATATCTGCACTGTCCAATATGGTAATCACTAGTCACACACAATTAACACCTGAAATGTGTATAATGTGACTGAATTGTCACAGTTATGTAATTTTAATTAATTTAATTTAAATATCCACATGTGGCTAGTGGCTACCATATTGGACAGCCCAGGTCTAGATGACAAAATGCTAGAAAAAGATGAGCAAAGAAATACTGATTTCCTTTACTGGAAATGGCACTATCAGTCAAATCCATTTAAATGTCTCATTTTTCATTTGCTCCAGCTTCTATTACTAATCCAAACAATATAAACCTTCAAATAGATTTAAGTAAGCCAAACTTTTTATATTTAATTCTTCTTTGTATATCTGAATGAGAAAAATAATTCTAATCTGTATTATCAGCAAAGCTTCAATAGATATGCTAGAAACTTTTTGGACCTTAGATAGCTGAGAGAAAGAATATGAAATCTGAAAACTCTACTGTCAATGGGAAAAACTAGGCAGAGAGTCAGACAAGTTTTCAAAACTCTCATAGTAAAAACTTCATAATGAAGTGCTTACCTTGATTCTCCACTACTGTTTCTAACACTTTCTTCATCACTATGTCCATTCATTGTAAATACCAAGAAGTTTTAAAATAAAATATAAATCTTCCCAGTTTAAAAGATGAATATAAATACTGATTCCTCCTTGAATATCAAAAATTCACAGATGGATTTTCTCCAATATTCACGGGTTTCCTGGGACCCTTTGTGATTTACCTAAAGAAAACACAATAAGAAATTAAGAAAACGTCCTGTAAAAAAGAAAGATTAGCCTATCCAGGACTGACACAAATCTACCTAGACCAAGAAGACTAGAAGTAGTAAGGAAGGGGTAGGGATCTTTAATTAAAATATCTCTATTAACCACATTCTTTATTACTTATGAGAATTAAGCGACCATGCTAATATATATTTTTGAGAGAAATTAAAATATTTGTGGACTAATAAACTTTTAGAGACTAATTTCAACTTCAGCAATATTTGCATAGATGAATAAAACAAAGCGATACTATATAACACATATACAATCCCAAGAACAGAAAGTGAAGTTTTATTACTTCTTAGTAATTACACTGATTACTATACTTAGTCAAACAAATGAAGGTGTGGGGGAGGGAGATTACCTTTACTCAATCCCCAATTCCTTCACCCCAGACTTCCTATACTCCAGTAAGGCAAAGTTTTGAAAATGCACACAGAAAAAAAAAAACAACCCAAAACCTGAAGACTAAAATGGTACCATGTGATTTTATCAAAAATGCACACCTTAAAATAAATGTGTTCTTTCACAGGTAAACTGATAGTGGACTGATAACACTTAATATTTATCCAGTTGGGGTTTGCAGATTCTATGAATTTTTTAAAAAAGATAATAGAAAAAGGAACACTACATCTGAATTTTAAAGTAACGGCTCGGTCAAAAATAATGGGCAAGACACAGCATTTCCACCTTTCAAGATTTCAGCATAACACTTAAGATTCAGTCACCAACAAGCCATCTACGAATAAACAAAGGAGATCTGTGGCAGGGGAGGGAGAGGAAGAAGCGGGGGAAGGAGACGTCAGATCCTTCCCCAGTCAGAAAGTACCGAGACAGCCTACTGAGCAGTGCTGTCCTACTACCTCAGCGAAGAGAATTCACGCCTACGATTATTCTAGTCCACAAAAGGAGGGGAAAATAGGTTCTTGTCAACTCAGTCACAGCAAACTTGTAGCCAGATTAAGATTTTAATTCTCTAGAGACTATAGTATAGTACAGGAGATCTTTTGCAAGAAAGGGTTCTCTAAAAAAGTAACTATTTGACTCAGCATTTACTCCTAATGTTAAATATTAATTCTAACCCCACTCAAAGAGCATTATTAAACAAGTCTTCAAAATATAAGTTTTCTAAAAAACTATCTCTCCTTCCCCAAAGTCTGTTCGCCAAAGTTCACTCCTCGTTTCGTTCTTTCCATTTCTCCTTCCTTTTGCCCCTCAAAATGGCTTTCTCTCTACATTGTAACTAACTTCCTTTTTCCTCATCTCCCTTCTCCGAGGAAGTCCTCTAAGACCTTTTTCATAACTAAATTCTAAAGCTGTGAGTGCACGCAGTTCTCCCGAGCGCCTCAACGACTCTTTCCAAAGTAGTTAGACAATCCTCATCTAGCCTCCGTCTTTTAGCAGTTGCTTTGCTCCTGCTAAGTTTTCGAAGCGGTCCTCGAAGGGGTTTGGAAAGCTTCTTCCTCCCTCATCCGTCCATCGCAGCTTTGCTCCAATCAGCCTCCTCCTCGGATGCCCTCCTCTCCCTCCCAACCTCTCCCAAGGCCTCCATCCCGGTCCCACAGTCTCCCTTCCCGCCTCAAACTTCCCGCAGACCCGCCCCGCGCCCTCCCCGGCTCACGCGAGCCCCCGCCCCCTCCCCCTCCCCTCGGCTCCCCACGTGTTGCGAGCCGGGGGTGCGGTGGGACCCACGCAGCGGCCAAGTGCTCGCGGCTCTCCCCGCGCGGCCCGCCCGCTCCACGCCGAGGAGGCTGGGGCCCGGCCGCCTGCCTGGAACGAGGATGCGCTCCGCGGTCCCCGGCCCGAGCCCTCCGCTCACACGCCCCCTGCGCGCCGGGCCCGACCAACGTCGCCGGCCTTCCCGGAGCAGCTCCGGCCTCCGCCCGGCGCCTGCCGCTGGGCCGCCGCCCGGACACCGCGCGCCCCCGCCCTCCACCCGGCCGGCTCCTACCCCCACCCCCCGCCCCCCGCCACATCCTGAACCGCCCGCCGCCCCCTTTTCTTACCCGAGGGCAGGCGGGCTTCGCGGGGTGGAGGGAGCCGGCTCGGGTCGGCGGCCTCCCCCGCGCCTGGGCCCGCGGTCTCCGCAGCCGAGTCCTCGGGCTCCCGGGCGCTCAGGCTAAGCAGGAGTCCGGGAGGGGGAGGGGAAAGGGGAAGGGCGCGGAGGGGAAGGGGAAGCCCCGGCCCGCGGCACCAACGCGCAATCCCAGGCGAAGCGGATCCAACAATCAATTCATTATTGAAGCACCAAAGGCGAGGGCAGCGAGAACAAGAAGTGAAGTAACGAGTCCACGGCGTCTCCGTCGCGCACGCGCTCCCGCGCCCGCCGCTTATCGGCCCCCGGCAGCCGCCATGACGCCGAGCGAGCGAGCGAACTCAACCGTCTCCGCCGTAGCCGCCGCCGCCGCTGCCACCGAGGTCGCCGTCGCCTCCGCCTCCCGCGCGACGTCAGCTCCTCTGCTCACTCCCCTTCCCCGCTGCGCGCGACGCAGGCGAGCGGGCGCGCGCACGCAGAACCCCTTGTGGCTCGCGGGCACGGGAGGAGCTACGTTTTGAAGTCGCGGGTGTAGGAAAAAAATCGGTGGGTGCTGGGGCGGGGCCAACGAGTGCGCGTACGCGTGCTCGTGGGTGCGCGCACGCTGCCCGCGCAGAGGAGCCGCTGTTCCCGGTTCCTGCCGGCGGCTCTTCCGTGGGGCGTTTGCCCCTAGCACCCCGTAGTTGGATTCCAGGAACTGGGTACTGCAGGCTCGCTCCGTGCGGGTATGGACGCCACTATCATTCGGGACAGTTGTGCAAGGATTTAACGGCGGAGAGGCTGAGAAGGAACCTGGGAAGCGACGGTTTGGGGAGAGTGGAGAAGGCGGTGCGGCTCCGGGGTCGACGGGAGAGCCTTTCGGGGGCCGTGTGGCGCGTGAGGTCCGGTCGCCCAGGCTTGGGCCTGCGCCTCCTCGAGGTGCCCGGCCCGCTCTGCGTGCCCGCCCGCGGGACTGGGCGGGGGCTGCTGCGTCACACCGGGCAGCCTGGGAACCCAACTGTTGGGCAACTGTGGTCACCTCCGCCCGCCTCCTACAGTTGGACCTGCGACAGAGGCTTCCTCGGGGGCTTGATGTCCCGTGCGGGCGGGGCACTAGAGACCAGAGGAAATAGAGACCTAGTTGTTGACATTCCCCGAAGCTTCTTGATTCATTTGTGCCTCTTTGACAGAGGAGAGAAAAAAAAGCCTTACAGCCCCTCCTTTCCCTGTAGGGCGGGGTGAAGGGTGTGACGCCGACTCGCAACAGAAAAGCAACTCTAGGAACTTTAGTAACTGTCTCACTTTACCGTGCGGCAATTTAGTTGACGGTTTCTTTCATAACTGTAACTGAGGGCCTCACAATCTTTTCGATGAGTTGAAGGAAACACTATCTTTTTAAGCTTCGTGTCCCTTTCACACTCTGAAAACATTTTTTTTAAATCACAGTTCTCTTACATTTCATTTATTTTTCTGCCCCAGGGTGGTCTTGAATCACTAGAGGTTAATGATAATTTTTAAAACTTTACAACCTCATTCTTCATTTTACTTGGTGTAAAGTCCCACCTTCTGTATCAAATGAGTTTCATTGAAGTGGCGTACATTCCCAAATTAATTCTTTTCCCATGTTGGAAATATTCAAACTTTTTGTCTACCGGCACTTAAACAGTTAGGGTGAAAGCCTTTGAAGAGATCTCGAAACATATCTCTCCTTATTTGCTATTTGGATGTATCCTCGGGGAGTGGAGCGAGACAAACAGGTACACATAGCCTACTTGAAAAAAAAATTATCTGTACTCCTTGAATAATGAAAAAAATGGAACACTATCACGGTTTGCAAAAGGGTCTGTGTTCAATCTATTTTATTTCCTTTTTTCCAAAATAAATAGCTATAATCCTGGGTTGTGCAGAATAACAAGACTACAAATTTTTCAAGTCCTGAAAAGCACTGTGAGCTAAGGATTAATTTTTAATAGTTTTCTAAAAAGAAAGTTAAAGATGCTGTCATGGAACGTCCTATGCCTCTAATTTCTTTCTTGGATTATAGAGAGGTAGGAAAGCGCCAGAAAATAGTAATTACAACAAATAATGAATTTTGTAATTGCAAGCATGATTCAGGTATTAAAATAGAACTATATTTTGTCAGTCTTGCAAATGGAATTACTCCATAGACTAACCTATTTAACTACTGATTGTGCAATTGGATGTACTGTGCTACATATAAGCTCTATTTTTGTTTGTTTTGTTTTGTTTTTTTTAGGTATGGTGGCTGGGATTGAACCCTGGACATATGGGAAGCCAGGACTCAACCACTGAGCCACATTGGCTTTCCTGAGTTGATTTTTTCGTTTGTTTGCTTGTTATTTTTTATTTTTAGGAGGCACCAGGAACTGAACCTGTGGCCTCCCATGTGGGAAGCAGCTGCTGAACTGCTTAAGCCACATCCACTCCCCACTAGCTACTTTTTTTTTATAGAAAATAATGCCAAATTTTAATAAAATATTGAATAATGGAGATTTATATTTCAGGTAAAGTACTATACATATTATGCAGGGTTTTAGAATTTATGAAGAAAAACAACAGAAAAGAGGAAAATTGCAACAATCTTGACAATTCAGATTTTTTAAAGTCAGTTGGTAAATTAGGCAAATGTAATTTTCTGGCCATTTGTTATCTGTGCAGATAGATTTGATTCTAATTTGAGAAAACCCTGTCTGTCTCCCTACTTACTGGTACTAAAACAATAGAAAAACAGTTGACCCGAATGCATGACTAGCAAAAATATCTGAAAATTAATATTAACCAGGAGGTTTTTATTACTGTCTCAATTCCCTTTTGGAAAATTTCATATTCCTTGCTATTTTTACAAATCTAGGACATCATTCTGTGGGCCCTTGATTCTGGCATGCTTTAATGGGGCTAGTTACCAGTGGGTATCTTTAGGTGGAAATAGGTTGAGAGCCACTTATCCAAAACCGTGGGATGTGTAAGAGGATAACTTGCTCTTTTGTGAGTTTTAATCCCATAGTTTTGTTCATTGCAACAGGATTTGCATGTGAGAAACCTCAATCAGGACAGTATTAAAATATACTAGAATCTTTACCCATGACACCCCCAAGTCTTGCCAAATAGAAGCTCTTTCCAGATATGCTATTTAAGTTTACACTCCTCACTGAATAGACCCGGTGAAACCCCATCATTGTATAGTGATTATTTTCCTAATCATGTATATTCTAATATTTCCTAATATATTTTCCTAATCATAAATTATAGGAAAGTAGTTGTGTTTCCCATGCTTGGGCAAGGAACAGGAGCCAACCACCTAGAAGTTTTTTCCTAACTACAATTGCCTGCCATTATTCCCCTCTTCTGATATGCAGAATTTTGGGATTCCAGAAAGTTTTTGGAAACGTTCCCAGGTTGTTCTGATAGCCACCAACAGCTCATCCACCTTGTTTCTGGTCATTGTATTTGGAGATTTTGACATAAGTTAAATTTCAACTGATGAGTTTTTGAAGATGATATTAAGGTGCAACTGTGTAAAAAATCCTATACGCCCTGAGGTGGCTACAAAGAGCCTTCTTCCTCTACTTAAACATATTTTTCCTCTACTTAAAAAGTAAAAAAAAGTTAAGTAGCTAATTTAAAAATATTGAATTGGTATATTGATGTATCATTCCTTACTTTCTCCCAAATCCCTTATTTACCTCTGTACAAATATCTGTTACACTTGAGATGTTGTATTCAGTCTTTACTCTTAATCCCAGCTACTATCCTTTAGTTTAGGTCCCTATTTTTTCTGCATCTTTTTCTTCAGCTTAGCCTTTAGGCACCCTTCAAAGTTGAGATAATGAAATCACTCCCTTGCTTTAAATACATGCCCTTAAATATATATGCTTATATATATTAATATGTATCATATATATATATGTCCCTTTTGCATGCATAGTATTTTTCATTTGTGTAATATGTTTATTATGCCCTGAATTCTCATAAAAATATACTACCTGAAAATAAAACCTTAGCTATAATGAAATCAGAATCAACTTGCTCTGGATAAAAGTCAAAAGATAAATAAGAAAGGAGATACTGGGTTGAGGAACACTACAGTAATTAAATGTAAAACTTAGTTTTGGGGGAGTGGATGTAGCTCAAGTGGTTGAGCACCTGCTCCCCACGTATGAGGTCTTGGATTCAATCCCCAGTACCGTCTTAAAAAAACAACAACTCTATTCTGGACTTCCTGGTAGCTAAGGCAAAAAGCGAAACAATAAATCATATTGGTCTTATGGTCCAGAAGGATGACATATGTGTTCATTAAAAGATAGAATGGGGAAACGGACTTTGGCCCAGTGGTTAGGGCGTCCGTCTACCACATGGGAGGTCCGCGGTTCAAGCCCCGGGCCTCCTTGACCCATGTGGAGCTGGCCCATGCGCAGTGCTGATGCGCGCAAGGAGTGCAGTGCCACACAGGGGTGTCCCCCGCGTAGGGGAGCCCCACGCGCAAGGAGTGCACCCATAAGGAGAGCCGCCCAGCGCGAAGGAGGGAGCAGCCTGCCGAGGAATGGCGCCGCCCACACTTCCCGTGCCGCTGACGACAACAGAAGCGGACAAAGAAACAAGACGCAGCAAAAAGACACAGAAAACAGACAACCGGGGGAGGGGAGGGGAATTAAATAAATAAAAATAAATCTTTAAAAAAAAAAAAAAAAAATTCTTAAAAAAAAAAAAAAAGATAGAATGGTGTGTGTCTAGAAAGGTGAAGGGTAGGATATTGAGAATTCAGGAGAGTCTCAGAAATATCTAATAACACATAAAAAATGTCATTATTTATCATAATGACATTTGCTATAGTTTTTTAAATGTATAAGAGACATCTCATTCGGCCTTACTTGAAATTTATTTAAAAACTGATTTTTAATATTGTAAAGAAAATTTGATGGAATGTTGAGGGCAGTGTACTTAAAGGGCTGTGGCTTCCTGGAGCTATGGGCAAGCATGCAGATACAGCTTTGGGAAACGTTCATTAAATTTGCAGATGACAGTGGTAAAAAAAATTGTTGTTGAATTAATGAATTGGAATTCTCCATAAGATCTCAACTGGCTGGAATGATGAGCTAAATCTAAGGGTTGACCTAAAGTAGAAGTGAGGGAAAGAAAGGGAGGAAGAGGAGAAAGCAGGCTGGCAAGAACTAGGTGTCCATCCTGGCTCTGACAATAACTGGTTGAATAACTAGGGGTGTATTGTGTATCTTCAGTCTCCTTGACTCTAATATGGGCATTTTAAACACTAGTAAATTTTATAATTTTAAAATAAGCACAAATTCTTTACAGAAATTTGAAAAATAGAGAAAAGAATTAAGAAAAATAGCAATCACCTATTTATCTCAAATCACAGTTAAGAATATTTTAACTTGGTAACAAAATTTGTCATGCTAAGCACACAATTTTGCCTCTTTACTTTTTTTCATTTAGCATATCTTAAGCACTTTCTCATTTCATTAAAAATCTAAATAAGATCAATTTTGAGTCATAAAACAGTCCATCATATGAATATATCTCAAATAATTAGGATGTTACCTTTAATCATTTTAATTTGCATTTTCTTTTAAATTAAATCAGAAGACATGCAACTTTATGAATCTAGTTCTGTGTTGCAAACTACTTCATTAGGATACGTCTCAACATGAAATTACTGGGAGTGGATGTGGCTCAAGCTGTTGAGCTTCTGCTTCTCAAATGGGAGGTCCTGGGTTTGGTCCCCAGTGCCTCCTAAAAACAAACAAACAACAACAAACAAATGGAAAAAACTAAGTCATGTGAGCCTATGGTGACTCAGTGATTGCACACCAACTTTCTATATACAAGGTCCTGGTACCTCAAAAAATAAAAAAAATAATAGCATGGAATTACTTGTGGAATGCCACTGTTTTTTTAAAATTTGTTTTAATGAATAAAGTTGTAGCTTTATAGAAAAATCATGCAGAAAACTAGAGTTCCCTTACCCCCACCTGCATTATTAACAGTTTGTATTAGTGTTATATCTGTGTTACATCTGAAGAATATTATAATTTTATAATTAACTATATTCCACAGTTTACACTGATGTTCACTGTTTTTGTGGTACAGTCCTATGATATTTTTTAAAAAATGTTTATTCTAGTAACATACAACTTGCCATTTCCCTTTTTAACTACATTCAAGTATTTAACTCAATATTGTTAATTATGCTACCAGTGTTGTGCTACCATCACAACCATCCATTATTAAAATTTTCCATCACATCAGACAGAAATTCTGTACCAATTAAGTATTAACTTCCCATTCTCTACCCACACCCTTGTCCCTGGCAATCTGTGCTCTAGTTTCTAACTTTATAGATTTGCTTATTCTAAATTATATCAACGAGATCATACGATATTTGTTCTTTTGTATCTGGCTGTTTCACTCAACATGTTATCTTGAAGGTTCATCCATGTTATTGCATGTATCAGAATTTCATTGCTTTTCACAGCTGAATAAAATTCCATTGTATGTATAAAGCGCATTTTGTTCAGCCATTCATCTGCTAATGGACATTTGAGTTGCTTCCATCATTTGGCAATTGTGAATAATGCTGTGTGCATATATCTCTCTGAGTCCCTGCTTTCAGTTCATTGGGATAGATACCAGACGTGGGATTTTCCGAGTCACAGGATAATTCTATACTTAACTTTCTGAGGAACTGCCAAACTGTCTTCCACAGAGGCTGGATCATTTTACATTCCCACCAACAGTGAATGAGTGTTCCTATTTTTCCATCCTCTCCAACACTTGTAATTTTCTGGGTGTGTGTGTGCGTGTGTGTGTTTTTATATAGTAACCAATCTGTTGGGTGTGAAATGGTATTTCACTGTGATTTTGATTTGCATTTTCCTAATGGCTAATGATATTGAGCATCTTTTCATGTGCTTTTGCCATTTGTATATCTTCTTTGCAGAAATGTCTACTCATGTCTTTTACATATTCTTTAATTGGATTTTTTTGTTGTTGAGTTGTAGGATTTATTTATATATTCTGGATATTAAGATCTTACATATATATGGATTCCAAGTATTTTCTCCCATTCTGTAGGTTGTCTTTTTACTTTCATGATGAAGTCCTGTTGTGAACAAAGATTTTTTAATATTGCTGAAGTCCTGTTTATCTATTTTCACTTTTATGATTTATGCTATTGTTGTAAAGCCTAATGCAAGGTCCTGAAGATGCTTCCTAGGACACGAATGTAGCTCAACTGATAGAGTGTCTGTCTACCACATGGAGGGTCCAGGGTTCAACCCATGTGGTAAGCTAGCCCACACAGAGTGCTGCCGCATGCAAAGAGTGCTGTGCCACACAGGGGTGCCCCTGCGTAGGCGTGCCCCATGTGCAAGGAGTTCACCCCGCAAGGAGAGCCGCCCCGCGTGGAAAAAGTGCAGCCTGCCCAAGAGTGGTGCCACACACACAGAGAGCTGATGCAGTAAGATGACACACACACACACAAAAGAGATGCAGTTTCCCAGTGCTGCCAGATAATGCAAGCAGACACAGAAGAACACACAGTGAATGAACAGAGAGAGCAGATAACGGGGGGAAAGGGAGAGACATAAATAAAATCTTAAAAAAAAAAAAGATACTTCCCTATGTTTTCTTTGAAGGGATTTATATTTTCGTTCTTATATTTAGGTTGTTGATCTATTTTGAGTTACTTTTTGTATATAGTATGAGTTAGAGATCCTCCTTCATTCTTTTGCAAATCTATATCCAGTTTTTCCAGCACCATTTATTGAAGAGACTATTCTTTCCCCATTGAATGGAGTTTGTACCTTTGTCAAAAATCAACTCATCATAGAAATGAGGGTCTATTACTGAACTCTCAATTTGACTCCATTTGTCTATATGCAGATTTATGACCTTGTGTCAGTATCATGCTCTTTAGACCAGTGTAACTTGGTAATTTGGAGTCCCATATTCTTCCAAATAAATTTGATGATTGGCTTTTCCATTTCTGAAAGAAAGGTGGTTAGAAATCTGATTGGAATTACATGTTGAATCTGTAGATTGCTTCGGGTAGAACTGGCATCTTAACAATATATAGTCTTGTAAACCATAAACTCAAATATCCTTCCATTTAATTAGGTCTTTTGATTTCTTGTAGCAATGTTTTATAATTTTCTGTGTATAAGTCTTCCACATCCTTAGTAAAATTTATTCCTAGATATTTTGATTCTTTTAGTTGCTGATGTCAATGGAATTTTTTTTCTCAATTTCTTCTTCAAATCGTTCATTACTAGTGCATAGAAACACTACTGATTTTTGTCAGTTGCCCTCATCTCCTGCCACTTAGTTGAATTTATTTATTAGTTCTAGTAACTTTCTTTTGAATTTTTCAGAATTTTCTTTATACAGGCTCATGTCATCTACAAATAGGGAAAGTTTCAGTTCTTTCTCCAGTTTGGATGTCTTTTGTTTCTTTCTCTTACCTAATTGCTCTGGATAGAACTTCCAGTGCAATATTGATAGCAGTGGTGACAGTGAGTATCCTTGTCTTGTTCCTCATATTAGAGGGAACACTTTCAGTCTTTCTCCATTGAGAATGATGTTTGCTATGGATTTTTCACATGTTTCTTTTAACTTGTTGAAGAGGTTTCTTTTTATTCCTGTTTTCTGAGTGTTTTTATCAAGAAGGGGTGCTAGAGTTTGTCAGTTGCCTTTCTTGCATCAATCTAGATGATCATGCGCTTTTCCCCCCTTAATTCTAGTAATGTGGTATGGTACATTAATTGATTTTCTTACACTGAACCACTCCTGCATACCTTTGATCATTGTGCATAATTCTTTTTTTTTTTTTGCATCATCCTTTTTTAGCATTGCTGCAGTGCTATGGAGGGGCCTGTGCCTCTTGGTGCCAGGCAGGGGCCTGCGCCTCATTGTGCAGGTCTGAGATGCCTTTTTTCTTTTTTTCCAGGGGGTCCAAGGGATGGAACCCCAGTCCTCCATATTGTAAACAGGAGCTCAATTGCTTGAGCCACATCTGCCTTCCAATAATTCTTTTAGTGTACTGTTGTATCCTGTTTGCTAGTATTTTGTTGAGGATTTTTGCATCTATATTTGTAATAGATATGAGTCTATAGTTTTCTTTTCCTGGGATATCTTTATCTGGCTTTGGTATTAGGGTGATGTTGGTTTCATAGAATGAGTTAGAGAGTGTTCTGTCCTCTTCAATTTCTTGAAAGAGTTTGAGCAGTATAGGTGATAAATTATTCTTCTTGGAATGTTTAATAAAATTCACTGGTCCAACTTTTCTTTATTTGGGAGGTTAATAATTACTGATTTAATTTCTTGTTATTTTTCTGTTGAGATCTTATATTTCTTCTTGAGTCAGTATAGGTAATTTGTGTGTTTCTAGGAATTTGACCATATCATTTAGGTTATCTAATTTGTTGGCAGAGAGTTCATAGTATCCTCTTATAATCCTTTTTATTTCTGTGGGATTGGTAGAAATATTAGCCCCTTTCGTTTCTGATCTTAGTTATTTGCATCCTTTTTTTCTCTGTCTTTGTAGTTAAAGGTTTGTTGATTTTATTGATCTTTTCAGTCGACTTTTTGTTTCGTTGATTCTTTTTTTTAATTCTCTACTTCATTTATCTCTACTTTAGTCTTCATTATTCCCTTCCTTCTGCTTGCTTTGGTTTTAGTTTGCTCTTCTTTTTTCTAGATCCTCCAGCTGTGAGGTTAGGACTCTGACTTCAGAGCTTTCTTCTGTTTTTAGTATAAACACTTAGAACTTTACAGTTCACTCTCAGACCTACCTTTACTGCATCCCATAGGTTTGGGTATTTTGTGTTTTCATTTGCATTTGCCTCAAGATGTTTCCTAATTTCCATTGTGATTTCTTCTTTGACTCATTTGTTGTTTAAGAGTGCAGGGTTTGATTTCCACATATTTCTGAATTTTCCAGTTTTCCTTCTCCATCTAGTTGGAGAAAATACATTGTATTATTTCTATATTGTTGTATTTATTGAGGCTTGTTATGTGACCTATCACATGGTCTATCCTGGAGAATGATCCATGAGCACTCAAAAAGAATGTGTGTTCTGCTGCTGTTGGGTGAAGAATTCTGTATATCTCTGTTGAGTCTAGTTGGTTTAGAGTATTTTCTATTCTCTTACTGATCTTCTCTCCAAATGTTGTACCCATTATTGAAAGTGGTGTATTGAAGTCTCCTACTATTAATGCACAGTGGTTCATTTCTCCCTTCAATGTCTACTTCTATATTTATTCGATTTTTTTTTGGCATTGTATCACATTAAGTCCTTTCTCATTTCTTTCTGTGTTTATTTTTCATGTATTTTTTTTTAATATGGTTACCATGCAGCTTAAATTTAACATTTTAAATCTGTAAACCACGTTTGGTTTGATACCAATTTAACTTCCATAGCATACATGTACATTTTTCATATATCCTTCTGTTCCCCTCCCTTTTTCTTGTACATGAAACAAATTATATCTTTATACATTTATGTCACAAACCAAAGATTTATCATTACTTTTTTTCTCCATTTTTTTTTAAGGAGGTACAGGGGATTGAACCCAGGACCTCATACATGTGAAGCTGGCACTCAACCATTGAGCTACACACACTCCACTATCATAACTGTTTATGCTTTTGCATTTTAGAACATCTAAGAATTAAAAAGTGGGGTTATGTACCAAAAAATGCAATAGAGTAGTACTGGCATTTATAATTACCCATACAGTTACTTTTACCATAGTCCTTTATTTCTTTGTGCTGCTTTGACCCACTGTCTAGTATCCTGTCCTTTTAGTCAGAAGAACTTCCTTTAGCATTGCATGTAGGGCAGGTCTAGAGGTGAGGAACGCCTTTAAATTTTGTTTATCTGGGATTGTCTTAATTTCTTCCTCATTTTTCAGAGTGTCTCACCAGACATAAAATTCTCGGTTAGTAATTATTTTCTTCCAGCACTTTAATATTTTGTACTATATTTGACCACCCTTATATGTAAAAATTTTCTTTTCTCTTGCAGATTTCAGAACTCTCTCCTAATGGCATTTGACAGTTTAACAACTATGTGTTGGGACATATTTCTCTTCAAGTCTACCCTATTTCAGGTTCATTTGGCTTCTTGAATGTGCATATTCATCTCTTTTGTTAAATTTAGAAAAGTGGTCTGCCATTGTGTCTGTGAATATTCTTTCTGTCCTTTTCTCTCTTCTCCTTCTAAGATTCCCATAATGCGTATCTTGGTATGCTTGATGGTTTCCTATCCTACAGGTCTCAGTGCTCTGTTTCCTTTTTTTTTTCCCTTTTTATTCTTTTATCTATCTGCTCCACATCCTGAATCATTTCAATTTTTGTTTGTCTTTGAGATCACTGATTCTTTCTCCTGCCATCTCCAATCTGCTGTTGAAATCCTCTAGGGATATTTTTCATTTAATTTATTTTGTTCTCCAATCTCAGTATTTCTGTTTGGTTCCTTTGTGAAATTTCTATCTCTTTACTGAGATTCTCATATTGTTCATTCATTGTTTTCCTGATATCTTAGTTCTTTCTCTGTGTTTCCTTTATCTCCTTGAACACATCGAGGATCCTTTTTTTAAAAGTCTTTGTCTGGTATGTCCAAAGTCTGAGAAGAATAATCTGTAGCTTGATCCTCTGCCCTCCTCACAAATAGGGTTGCAAACCTGCCCTTTCTGACCATTGGTGTGGAAGTCAACCTTCCCTCTTGGCCCACCAGGAGGTACTATGGGCTCAGGCCTCTGCATCCAAAGCAGTTTCCTCAGATTTATTCTGTTCCTTTCAGTTTGGACTGGCAATGTTTCTGCTGGTAAAAAAATTCCCAAAAAATCTTATCAGTTTCCCAGGCAATCACAGGGGTCCAAGCCATCAGAAAAGAGGATCCTCTACAGATTTTTCCTAGATAACCACAGCTCTATTCTTCACTTCTGCTGAGATGATTTGATGGGATCCTTGAGTTACATGTGTAATCTCCTTAACAAAGTTGTCTCTTTAACAGCCTTGGTGCTGTCTAAGAGCTTGCTGTTTGGATAGGCCAAGAATTTTCCAAGTTATCAAGTGCTAGTTCCTTTTTGCTTAGCAATTCCTTCCTCAATTTATCCCTTTCCTTTCATATTTTATTAGAAGGAAAAAGCAGAAACCAGGCTACACCTTAAACATTTTGCTTAAAAATCTTAGCTAAATGTCCAAGTTCATCATTTACAAGTTCTGCTTTCCATCCAACATAACACAATTCAGCTACGTTCTCTGCCACTTCATAACAAGGATTGCCTTTCCTCCAGTGTCCAATTATATATTCCTCATTTTTGTTTGAGGAGGCCTCATCAGAAACACCTTTAAAATTCATATTTCTAGTAACAGCAACATTTTGTCCGTAAACTTGATGGTATAAAACAATAGATATTTATTGCCTCCCAGTTCTGGAGGCTAGAAATTCCAAATCAAAGCATTGGCAGAATCATGCTCCCTGTGAAACGTATAGGAGAGATTCTTTCCTTGCCTCATTCTCACTGAAGCTAGAATACAGATCCAGACAGATCCATAAGGCTGTGCTCTTATGTAGCAGTGCTGACGTATGAGACACAGCTATAATAATTGCCTTGGTTCCTTTCTGGTTCCTGATCTAATTCCTTGAGAGAGTTGACTCTACTCCCTATCTTTGAATTATTTATCATACCTTATTCTTATAATAGAATCTCATTTCTCTGCTTAAGTTCACAGGTAGATTTCAGCAACTGAAAGAGTCTTGCCTCAATACTTGACTGTGACTGAGGTTGCAAATAACAGATGGCAGAGAAACTGAAGCTGGCTGAATAAAGATGGGAACTGGTTAGCTTGGTTATGAAGTAGCGCATTTTTTGGCTAGGCTTTCTCCAACAGTGTCTTGGAACTCAAGACTATATATTGAGGTATATCCTTGAGGTAGGGCATTAGAGAACTTTGTAACCAAATATAAAATGTTAGAGTGTATTGGTTATTACATATAGACTTTCAAAAACTACATTGGAAAATGGGAATTCTAAATATGATTCTCAGATGAAAGTAGATTAGAGCAAGTTTAGTAGTTTGCTCCAAATTTAGCAATTATCATAAACCATTTCTACCTATAGCTTATGGTCTGACAATGTGAAAACTACATAAAGAAATTACTCAAAGGGAGTGCATGTAGCTCAGTGGTTGAGTGCCCTTTTCCCATGCATGTGGTCCTGGGTTCAATCCCCGATACCTCCTAAAAACAAAGCAAAACAAAAAAAATTACTCAAGGTAGTCATTGAATTCCAACATAATTTTTGCACTTTGTTTCTAAAACTAAAGTTTTTACATTAAATACCAGAAAAACAAATCTTGATAAAGGACTCTCAAGGAGGAAGAAGTCAGTGATACGAAGGAATTCTGATTCCTCAGCTCCTCCCCAAACACTTTCCATGGGCAACCTCTTCCACGCCTCACAAAAATGTGATGCTCCCTCACATCGTTTATCAATAGCCACTTGGCTTGGAATGCACTATGTATCTGGGAATATTACTAAAGAGCAAATTGCAAGCTGCCATGCCTACTTTTCCCCTTGTTTGCTTTAAGGCTAAAGCACAGAACAATGGGGATGGGCAGAGCCCCAGCTGTTGCTAAGAAACAGAAGTCCAAAAGAATTGACAACTTAAGGAGAAACTTGACCCACCAAACTAAATGTAAAAGGAAAGCCCCCAAAGAAAAATTGGCAAGCAGTCCTCTGCCAATAACAGGTGGATGGAATAACTGAACAGTAGAATGCCATAAAAAAACCAAAATCTGCTATAGACCTATAGACTGAGCCCCTCAGACACTTATTTTTCTTCAGTTCTGTGGAGTCTGCACTGGCCAGAATATGTTATCTAATACCTCTGCCCCAAATGAAGAAACTTTTTTCTTTCTTCTTCTTTTTTTTTTTTTAAGTGAACATCAGGGATTGAACTTGGGACCTCGTACATGTGAAGCAGGCACTCAACAACTGAGCTACACCTACACCCCCAGATTTTTTAATAACTCTCTAGGAAGCAGATCAATAACCTCATGCTTTATAAAATTTTAAGAGGCTATTATTTGCTATTCCACTCCTGCTGTATGCAGTATTCACTGTAGTTGGTCTAGTTAAATTTATTTTAGTTCACAGTTTGCAGAATTAATTTGTTCAAATATTTTTTGAGTGTTCTCTATATGCATGTCTTCAGGTTATGGACCAGGAAACCTGTATTAAGATGGAAAAATGTTTTTCTCATTTGGAGTTGACAATCTAGATTATGGAATTACAGCAGAGAGAGGATGATGAATTAGGAAATAAAGTTACAAATTGGCGTAGGTCATGAAAAGGAAAGATGGAGTAATGTTAGGGTAAGGAGAGACACTTCAATGGGAGAAGGTGGTCAGAGATGGAGTCCTTTATCAGTAACCAGAAAGATAAGGAGGAATGTGTTTAGGGAGAATTACAGGAGAAAGCAGGATAAGAAAACAAGGGTAAAGTCTGTAAATTTGGGGAGGGTTTGTCACATGTGTAACTGACAGGAGGCAAATATAGTTGAAGCATAAAGAATGAGAAGTTGAGTTGATAAGAAGTTGAAAAGGCAAGAAGTCCACTTTGGTCCAGAGTCTTGTGGGCTACTGAAACCATCTGGGGCTTAATTCCAAACATAAGAGCATGTCATTGAAAATTTTTACACAGATATATAGCATAAACTGATTTACTCTTGATAAAATTATTCTAGCTACTACAAGGGAATGGATAGTAGTAACAAGGGTGGGAGTACCTCTCCATTCTTTAGATCTCCACTTAAAAAACTATAAAATGGTAGTATAAAATGGTCATTAGGATTAGAGGGAGTATTTTGGTGATGTAGAAAGATGGAATCAAGATAAATTTTGAAGAAGTAACTGCATTTGAACTGAGGTTCTCAGTTACCGTATGGTAATACTTCACTGACAGCATGAAGTGGTTACAGAAGACAGATCATCCTCTTATCACTCCTTAAGACTAAAGGATGGAATTCTCTGAGGGCCAATGAAGTAAGGAAAGTGAGAAGGGAAATAGCTCTGCAAAGGAGGAGGACCAAGGGAAAATTACCATCAGGTAATACCTAACTTCAGTGGAAGATCACCCACCCAAGGCCTAATACCGGAGTATACCAGATGACAAAAGACCCAGCCATCACCTGACTACCACTTACTTCACGGACCCCTCACCTGGACAGTTCCTACTCCAAGGGATACAGAGCCAGTAAAAAGTTGTGGTTTTCAATCCCTCTTTGCATATGTAGACCAATAAGAACATTGGGACTTACAAGTCCTCATTTACATGGAGGGGAAAGAAGGGGGGAAGCCCAGCCTTAGTAAAAGAGCACCCCCAGTCGTATCCAGGTTGACTCACGCAATTCATATGTGCATTCCCACACCCATCTTGAGTGTGTACTGTCACTTTACATTAAATTTTCCTGCTTAAAAAAATATTGCCCATGATAGGAGAAATGGCACCTTTTCAGTTTAACAGAAAAGAAGACTGAGGAGGTAAGTATGGATGCAGAGAGGTTTGAGGATTTGTTGGAATAAAAATAAGGTAATTCCTCTTTGATAGCTTCTTACCTGTAGTGCATTATGGAGTAGGTTTATCAGGTAAGAATGGGTATGGTTAAGGGATTTTAGGAAACAGGAAAAATATGATATTTTTGTCTCAGAGAAATGAGAATGAGAAGTAAAATTGGGTTGCCAGGTTGATGAGTGCTCTTTTGTGGTCTGTGGTCATGAATTTAAAGAGAAATCAGTCAGCTAGTTGTTTCATTTCTTTATTAAGTTGTTTGGCTTTGCGAACAGAGAACCAAATGGTTTCAGAGAGGTCTGGGGTTTTGCCATCTAAGTTCAGCAGAGAGAGATGGGGCCAAGGCATTTGGTTGTGTTTGAATAGGAATGGTGTTATGGATTGAATCATGTCCCCCATAAAGACTTTTTCAAGTCCTTAACCCTGGGGCTGTGAACCCAGTTGTAAAAGGATCTTTGTAGATGTTATTAATTAAGATAAGGCCAAACTGAATCAGAGTGGGCCTTAATCCAGTATGACTGGGGTCCTTTTAAGCAGAAGAAATTTGAACGCTGAAGAAAGAGAGAGGAGGAGACAGGTGGGGAGAGACATGGCCATGTGACAGAAGCAGGATTGAGTTATGCTTTGTCCACAAGCCATAATGAGAATGCTACAGCCTTGGGAGAAAGCATGATCCTGCTGACACATTGATTTTGGACTCCTATACTCCAAAAACTATGAAACAATAAGTTACTGTGGGTTAAGCCAACTAGTCTATGGTACTTTGTTACAGAGCCTTAGCAAATTAAGACATAAATATAATAAAGAGCCAAGAAATCCAAGCTGGGTAAGCATGGGAGTAGAAACAGATAATGAAAAAATAATGGGGGTCAATTGAATTGGAGGTCATTAAGAGGTTGAAGACTTGTTGCCAACTTAAAGTGAGCTGAAAGGATAGAAGGTTTCTGAATCATGTGCTCAAAATTGGTATTTCAGAGGTAGTATATTTATCAGTGCTTATGTGGCCCACTGCTAGTCCAGGGTGTGATCTGAGGTTGGGAAACAGCCTTTAGAGGTGATGAGGTTAAGGAATTAAGTGACTATCATGGGGAGAGAAGTTGGCTCAAGCCTTTGGTCACCTCCGTCCCACATGGGAGGTCCCAGGTTAGGTTCCTGGTGCCTCCTGAAAAAAAAAAAAAAAAAAAAAAGATGAGCCCACAATGAACAGACACAGAGAGCAAGAGAGCAGACAGTGAGACAGTGAGCTCAAATAAGAAGGTGTGTTGGGGGGAGAAGTACATAAATAAAAATAAATCTTAAAAAAAAGAGACTGTCATGTTGGGTGGAACATGTTAGGAACCAAACTAGGAACTCCCACGTGGGAAGCAGGCACTCAATTGCTTGAGCCAGATCTGCTCCCAGCCACATCCACTCCCATCCACATATATTTTGAAAGTCACCAAAAGTGACTATGTGTAGGCTTGGAAAGGGAACAATAGTAAACTAGGAACTAAACTTGACAATAAATAAAAGAGTGATTGGGAATAGATGTCATAGAGGGCTGGCCATTGGTTGAGCTGAAGGTCCTGGCATGTTTGGAACTTATATTCTTATGAGGGGAACAAAAAATAAGACTATATATTATATAAAACTAAACATATAACATATATCAGTTAAATACTATTAAAAAAGAGCATGCTGAGAGGGATACAGAGTGATGGGGATGATATTTTAAACAGAGTCAAAGAAGACTTCTCTGATGAAGTAATAGACATCTGAGCCAACATTTGAATAAAGTGAAGAAGAGAAACTTGCAGTTATTTGGTGGAGGCAAGAAAGAACAAGGACCAAAATCCTAAGGCCAGAGTGTGCCTGGTATGCTTGTACCACAGCAAAGATTCTAGTGTGGCATCAAAAGAGTGAGCATTCATGTATTAATTTTTAAAAATTTTTAATTTTAAAAAAGTTATTTAGATTACATAAATGCTACATGAAAAATATAGGGGATTCCCATATACCTTGCTCCCCACACTGCCCCCATTTGCCCCATTAGCAACATCCTTCATTAGTGAGGTACATTTATTGCAATTGGATGAACATATTTTGGACCATTGCCACTAAGTATGCTCTCCCACCCAATTCTGTAGGTTTTGGCAAGATGTATAAAAGGCCTGTATCTGTCATTGCAATGTCATCCAGGACAATTCCCAAGTCCTAAAAATGCCCCCATATTACACCTGTTTTCCCTCTCCCAGACCCCAGAGCTTCCAGAGGCCACTGCCTCCGTATCAATGATATAAGTTCTTTCATTGCTAGAATCACAATAAGTCTATAGTAGAATACTAGTAAATCCACTCTAGTCTACAGTTCTTTCCCCAATCTCAAGGATTCTGGGATGGTGATGCCCACTCCACCTCTAAATGAGAAGGGACTTCAGTCCCATATGACTGATGGATGGGACTCCTTTACTTGCAGTTGTAGACTTTCTTGGATCCTTAGTGCAGTGGTTGTCCATCCTCAACTCCTTGTTAGTTGTCCTGGGTGAGTCCAATGAACTGGAGAGTAGGTGTTGCAACTCTGTTGAGGCTCAGGGCCCAGTTGGCCCTTGGACAGCCCAAAGATTCAAGTCTCTTGGACGTACACCTACCACCTTCAGCACAGACTATAGGTTCAAATAGAAGGGACTATGTGTAGGGAGACCACAACTGAGTCCAATTATGTTACACTGGGGAGTAATTTTTGTATTAACTCTAATTTGAGAAGTAAGAGTACTCCTTTGGCTAGAAGCTTCTTTATCCCTTTTCATGTTTTAAGTTTTCCATAGGTCTTAACGTTTCAAATACCTGAAATTTGAAGTAATTGGACACTTGATATAACAATTATGATATGTGACTTGAATCCTTCTTTTAAAATATTAAGGTGATTTTAAAGTTTCTTAAAATTTTTATTTTGGGTCACCTGGATTTTTTGCCTTCTGTCTAGTTAATATCACATTAACTAGAGAAATGTAAGTAAAAATTGCATAAAATAGGATCGTTTCATATATATCACTAACAAAACTTCCAGAGAGGGTGGTAGATAAGCTATATGAGTAATATCAAATAATTAATGGAGACAAATAGGTAGAGCTGAAGGGCAGGGAAAATAAGTGTAATTTCCTTTTCCAAGTTTGATGACTTGTAAGTCTACATAGTTAATTTAAAATTCAATTTTAAGTGATAATAGATTAAGACATAAATCTGATTAGGTATTTTCAAAATTGTTTAAACTTTTTTTTTCTAAAAAGCTACCATTATAAGGCAAAATACAGTCCAGTAGAACTGCTAAAAGGAAGAGGGTAGTTTGGAAATATGTTTTAGGTATCCATGAATATTGGAAAAGTTTATAGAATGATGCTCTAATTGACTTCTAAGAGAGTGATTGATAATCCTAGTATAAATTAACTCCATGAAAATGAAATTACCTTTGGATGGTGTATGTTTGCATTTATTTGCACGTGTTTAAAGGAACACTGGAGGAATACAATAGGAAACCAATAAAAGATTTGTCCTATCATGGATGGATAGTGAGAAAACTTGGTGGAAGGCACAGGAGTGGGAGTAAGAATTACAATCTATATATTTTTTGTAGTTTCTGAATTGTGTGAATATATTACCTATTTAAACAAAACTATTTTTTAAAATTTTAAATCATCAGTTGTTGCTATGATAGTTTTCTTGGGAATAGCAATGAATACCTCTAGATAAATGTTAAAACATTATTCTGATACAAATAAGCTCTTTTAATCTCTTAGCTGACCTCAGAAACTCAATATTGCAAGCAGCAGTAGGGGGGATGCTCCTAAAAGCACACAAAAAGTGGAATCTTAATGTGACTTAAGAATGGGGCCCAGGGTTAACATGGTAAATCCCATATTATTTCAATTAGGTGATTATTTAGGATTTGAGATTCAAAAAACTAAAACCCTGTTGCTGGCCTTCCATATCATGCAGGAAATTCTTGTGGGTTTGTTCCTTATTAGTACTTTACCATGGTTACCTAATAAATGTGACGGTATTAAATTCAAAATTTTATTTTTCCTCTAGGACTATAAACATCTAATTCAGCAATATAAATAGATCACTTCCATGCATTTACTATGTCACAAATTTGTACCAGTTTTCCATTTCTCTTATTAAAATATTAAGTGATAGCAGTGATAAAGTGACTAAGAATTGAAATTCTCTAGCCTGGCTCTTCAAAAACCCTCCACAATCTTGCCACACTCTGCTTTCCAAATTTATCCCACTGCTTTCCTATCAAAATTATTTAGTTATGTTGGCCAAATCATGGTTTTAATACCTTCCTCTGAGTCTCATATATTCCCTCTACCTGTAATTCCTAACTCCCATCAACCATTCAATGAAAGTCCTATTTGAACTTTCAAGGTTTCAGCTCCACAAATCCTCTCACACACCAACACTCTATGGTTTCTCTATCTGCCAAAAACCTATAGCATTTTTTCCAGTGCTGCTGTCACTTAAATTTTTATTTTGTATGTTATGCACACATCTATCTGTCTGTCTGTCTATCTATCTATCTATCTATCTATCTATCTATCTATCTATCTATCTATCCATCTATCTATCTATCTATAACAGGGGTTCTTAACCTTTTTTTGTTCCATTGGTCCCTTTTCCAATCAGGTGAAAACCATGGACCCCTTACTAGGTCCACACTATATTGTCTATTATTTAATAAATATATCACACCCACACCAACATGTCCCCACAAGAATAATGTTTTTCCGAATTTCAATTCAAACTCACAGACCATGAACCCCTGATCTATCTAATCTTTCTAGGCATAAGAACCTACGACCTTTTTGTTCTCCCTCCAGATTACAAGTCAAAACCTTTACCTTTACTCCATTTCCACTGCCATTTCCCTTATTCTAACCATTTTCATCTCTCTGGTACACTACAGCAAGAGTATCCACTTTTCACATTTCCGTTTCTGCTCTGCCCACCCCTCCCAAATCTCTTCTCCACGTAGAAACCAGAGGGAGTCTTTAAAACATAAAGCAAATAATATTGCTCTACTGCTCAATACTCTTTAGGAAAAATTTAAGCTCCTTTTCATGGTGCTGCAAGAGCCTGCATGATCTCATTTCACTTTAACTCTCCAAAGCCCTTTCCCCTCTCATCGTTCCCCTTATTCATTAGGTTTTAGCCAATTGGCCTCTTTTCGATCCTCACACCTGCCTAATTCTTTTCCATTTCCTGGCTTGTGCCCTGGTTCTTTCTGTGCCTGGAATGCTTTTCTTCTCAACTCTTCCCATGTGGGACTATTTGTCATCCTTTAGGTCTCAGGCCAGATGTCACTTCCCCAGTGAGGTCATCTGCCCAATATTATATAAAAAGAGCTTCCTCACTTTTTCTAGTTACCCTGCTTATTTTCTTCATGGTAATGATGGTAATTTTTTTTATTGTGTACTTTTCTATTGTTTTCTCCCATGCTAGAAGGTAAGATTTCTGATAAACTGATAGGATGAAATATTAGAGGATATATTAAAAGTAAAATTTGCAGGATTTTTAAAAAGTAGCAGTTAAAAATTACAAGTAAAACATAAATGCTTATACAGAAAGAAAATAAACTCATAGTACTCTATTGCCATCTTTTATGTTCGTAATGAAGTAAACACTGTTACTGGTTTAAATGACTAAGGCAATATAATTCTATTGAAGTGGTAGAAGGAGGTGGAAATGGTGTGTGAGTGCTAAATGCCCACGGTTGTAATTGGCATTATTGATCCAACATCCATTCAACCTTTTCCCTATTGCATAGTGCCATGTACTTCAGCTTCAGAGGTCAGTCTGATTAATTTAAACTGATACTGTAATCCAATTTCCCTTGTCACTCCAATAAGTTTATAGATGGGCAATTCTAAATCAATACATTCATGACATTTCCTAGGCCTAGAGGTTGGTTAAGCAATGGGTATGTGACCCATGTGCTATGAGGAGAGGCTTGTCTATGAATTCAGGAAACAAGATTTCCTTATTCTAATATAAAAATCAGAAAGTGAACCTCTTTCTCCCTCTGAATATTGATTTTGTCATTGTGAAATGAGTAAATGCTTTACATCTTCCACCTTCATAAGAGTAGCCATTCAAGGATAAAGACATTACACAGAAGAGAACAGAACTGATTGAAGCACAGAGAAATGGAAACAGAACCATTGGATAAAGTCAGCGTTGAGAAACATCATAAACTTTTTGCTTCCAGTTGTGGAAATCAGTGCATTTCTTATTTCTTAAACCTAGTGGATTGAGATTTGTGTGGAAAGAAGCAGAGGCATTGTAACTGATAAAATCCTCCTATCTCTTAAAAAGGAGTCAAGGAATAATGTCTTATAATGTCTAAAATATGTAAATGAAGAAATAAATGTTAATATATGTGAGGTGATTTGGAGCTGTCTGTACCCCAGAAACACATGTTCTTAAACTTAATTCATTCTTGTGGGTGTGGACCTATTGTAAGTAAGACCTGTCGATGAAGTTACTTCAGTTAAGGTGTAGCCCTCTTCAACCAGGATATGTCTTAATCCTATTACTAGAGTCCATTATAAGCAGAATGAAATTCAGCCACACAGAGAGAGAAAGCCGCAGAGGGAGAAGCCAGAAGCTAAATATCAAGAGAACCCAGAAGAGAAGGGTGAGACCAGGAGATGCCACCATGTGCCTTGCCATGTGACAAAATAAGGATCAAGGATTGCCAGCAGCCAATTCCAGAACACACAGTCTTCTGGGAGAAATAGTCACCTTGATGGTGCCCTGATTTGGACTTTTACCTACTCTCAAAACTCTGAGCCATTAAATTTCCATTTTTTAAGCCAATCCAATACATGGTATTTGCTTGAGCAGCCCAGGAAACTAAAAACAATGTTATTTATAAAAACGGAGCTTCATACCAGAAACAAAAAAACAAAAACCAGCTTAAATAGCTGAAAAGTGTTTGCCTTTGCAAAACAGGGAGTTGGAGTGGGGGGAGAGGGATGAAGCACAGGTTATTTTTTAATTGTCTTTCCAAAGTATTCAATTTTTTAACATGTGTTTCAATTATTTATATTTTTTCAAAAAGAACCTAAAGAAGTTTTGAATGTTAAATTGTGTCCAGTTTTAAAAGTTATATTTGAAATTACTCTTTTAGCATAGGCAATTTAAAATTTTTAAAAATGGTGTTCTAGATGTAGAAAAATGGTAATACAGTGGGGTAAGTGGAGTAGACATGAGAGAAAAAGCAGGATCTTAAAGGATCAGAAGTTTGAAGTTTTTTTTTTTTAAGTGCCTATGGCAGTTTGAGATGATTTTATGAATCCCCAGAAAAGAAAGACTATGTTTGTAAGCTAATCTATTCCTCTGGTGTGATACCCTTTGATTGCATTCAATTCAGCTGAGGGACCTTTGATTAGTTTACCTGTTAAGCTTTTTATTGGACTATGTCAGTGAGTGTGGTGCAGGTTGAGTCCCCACCCTCTTGCTAGGTCTGACATAAAGGGACACTCAGACAGACATGAGAGAGAGAGCTCTGCCATTTTTGATCCTGCCATGTGATAGAAAGGAAAGTCTCAAGCAGCTGGGGCCCCAGGGAGAGATGAGCCATTTGCCTGATACCTTACATTGGAAATTGGGAAGAGAGCCTGACAGCCAAGACTGATATAGGGGGCCTGGAAGAGAAAAGTCCTATGCCAGCTTGCAGCTGAAATTGGGAAGAAAGCAGAGAAGCTGAACCTAAGAGAGGATGCTTGGAGAGGAAGGAAGAGAACAGGCAGAGATGGCTTATCTTGTGCAACACATGACAGCTGACTTTGGTGAAAAAGCACTTCTTTTTTTTTTTTTTAAGATTTATTTATTTATTTTACACCCCTCCCCACTCCCCCCCCCCCCCCCCCCCCCAGTTGTCTGTTCCCTGTGTCTATTTGCTGCATGTTCTTCTTTGGCTTCTGTTGTTTTCAGCAGCTCAGGAATTTGTGTTTCTTCTTGTTGCATCATCTTGTTGTGTCAGCTCTCTGTGTGTGCAGCGCCATTCCTGGGCAGGCTGAACTTTCTTTTCGCACTGGGCGGCTCTCCTTACAGGGCACACTCCGTGCATATGGGGCTCCCCTATGCGGGGGACACCCCTGCATGGCAGGGCACTCCTTGTGCGCATCAGCGCTGCGTGTGGGCCAGCTGCACACGGGTCAAGGAGGCCCGGGGTGTGAACCATGGACCTCCCATGTGGTAGGTGGATGCCCTAACTGCTGGGCCAAGTCCGCTTCCTGAGAAAGCACTTCTTATGGTGCCTTGAGTTGGACTTTTCATGACCTTGGAATTGTGAGCATTTACCCTGCATAAATACCCTTCATGAAGGCCAACAGATTCCTGGTATTTTGAATCAGTAGCCCTTTGGCAATCGAATACAGTGCCTAATAGGTAATATTTTTTAATTTATGTATTGTGCTACAAAAGTACTGCAAAAGTATTGATCAGTCAAAAAAGTACTAAATGCTTACTTGTTAAGCTAGTTTTCTTAAAAGGAAATGGACATTTTATACATTATATGGTTATCATAGCATATTTCTGAAAGGTAAGTTGGTTTTTCTTTCGCTTAGATTGATATTGATAGTATTCTTTCCCTAAGTGATATTATGACTCCATAGTCCATGTATAAAAAATTTCACTGTTTCTATGTATAGCAAATTTATTACTCTCGAATAGATTTTCATAGTGCTCTCATATTCACTCTGCATAAAATTCCAGATAGATTGATACTTTCCTTACTACAGATCCACTTGGCATCTTTTCCCATCCAGATTTCAAATGACAATGGACATATATTTTAGTGTGAAGCTTCAGCACTTCCACAACTAACTAATTTTTATAAAAGATAAATATTTGGAGACATGTTGAGTAGTTTTTTTCAGTACACAAAATGCCCACATGAAGGGGACAGTGGTGGATGAAATCTAGACTGCGTCCACACACCCTGAAGTTTGGAATTTGTTGTCAAGAAGGGGCACATTTTGTAATCACACATTGATTCTGTACATATTAGTAGTGACAAAGTTGGAGAGAGAATAACTGCAACAGAAGAATGTCAGAGTATGCAATCAATTTCAACAAAGACTGGAACCTATTGAATGTTAGATGCTGGGATCACAAAGATGAATAAAATGTTATTTCATTAAGGAGGTGATCTATTGAGGCATATATCATAAATATTATATCATGAATATTTGTTTATATATTTTGTAATTCTATCGAGATAGAGATATGTACAAATAACCCTTATATAATCATGGGCAGATATATAGATGGTCACATTTGAATTGTCCTTAGAGGATGAGTATGAATTCATCATGCCTTTAATGAGTTGGGTGACCATAGGCCCATTTGCACAGGAGTACCCCAGTTTGCATCTGTTTTCCCATCATCCCTTCTGGTTAGTGTCTCCTTTCACTCTCAAATGAGTGTCAGTTTGGTCAATACCTTGTGTTTTCACATTAAAAAAAGGAGAAATTTCATACTAAATGGTAAAGTCATGGGTAAGTGAAAAAGCATGAGCGCTTCTATTTTGGCATGAAAAGAGTGCTGGAGGTAGGAATGGCAGGAGGAAGAAATTTGATGGCTGAGAAGATTGGGAAGCCCAGACTGGTATGAAGTCTTTAAGGCAGTGGGAACTAATGGTGGTTTGGGAACAGACAAATGAGATCAGATCTGTTTGGTATTGATGAAAGCAAACAAATATTTCCCTACATACAAAAGGGAATAGGGAGGAGGGGAGGAGAATCATGTCTTTTTCAGAGTCCATGCACTCAGCTCCACTCTACTCCTTAGTATGAATAATTGACCCTCTCCTTCCCACCTGTAAAATACACTGCTTGTATTTTCATTGTTTTTTCCCTCAAGCCTGTGAATGTTAGTAATACTTTTTATTGCACTGATGTAATTGAAAGAAATGATGTAAACTGATGTAAAAAGAGGGCAGAGTTGTTTCTATGAAAAATTTTGTTGAATGATTTTGAAAAACTGAAAGCCAATTAATTGCCAAAAAAATCAGATAAATGCAGTATGGATGAAGCAACTGTTACCAAAATGGGAACGAGCGTAAACATCAAGAAAGTTCTGTACTCAGGTTGCTTCCCCACATACTGTGTACTTGAGGTCATATTAATATGCTCAAGTAAAGATAAAGGTCTGTTCTGGCTTCTGCAATCAGGGCTACTACTTGGTTGACTCGCAGTAGTGTCCAGTTATTCCCTTGTTTTGTCCAATTTTTGCAGGGGGAAAGCTGGTGAATTAAATGGAGATATGATAGGTACCACAACCCAGGCACTCTTGTGATTGCTAATATGGGCACTAATCTCTGCCATCCCTACTCAGAATGTTATATTTATATTATTATTTTTTTTATTTACTCTTTCCTCTGTGATGGACTGGGAACCAGCTTCCAAGGTTTCTACTTGGCTTCCCCACTGTAATAGCTCTTACTTCAGGGACTAAAGACCCAATATAAGGATCACTCCAATTTCCAAGCATGTCAATCCCAATCACCTGCAGGGACTGGGGAAATGACTACAAGCTATTTCCACAGACCCACTGTACCCACTATTTGTCAGAATTTGGCCAGGACTGCATTTACTTCATAATCCGGTCTCACATATTACCTTGTCTCCTGCCAGTAAGTGCTGGCTAAGGCTTGCAGCTTCTTTGGGGTTTATGCAAGGAACATATCCTCATCTGAGTAATACTGTGATTTAACCCTAGTTACTAGTCTAGCAGCCATGAAAAAAGGTAGGGGAAGTATCTAAGAGGGACTTCTTGTCCAGTTCAGGAGAGCTTTCTGCAGTGGTTTCTGTCAGGGTGGAGAAGGTGGATTGCTAGCTTTTAAGAAGAAGGGTGGGCCCTCTTTGTATGTTTTGAGTATTCAATAGAGTCTCAGGAGCCAGAATCTCCCTTCCACATGTCAGGGTTCTAGCCTTTGCAACAAAAGACCTAATATGCTCTGAACATTCAACTGTACTTTTTCCTTCTTGATTATTAAGTCCTGTGTTTGGTGTTCAAGCATTTTCTGTTTCTCCAGGACAGAAGATAAGTGCCACTTTGTAAGTTACTAAAGAAGCCATATGGCCTTCACAATGAATTCTCACTGCCCTCAGGTTTTCATTAACCTTCTATAGGCCTCAGTGCCAATTAATAGCCAATCAATTCCACTTCCTTGTATATATTGTCCACACACACACACACACACATACTTTTGAAACACCTGAATCTTTGCCCCAGCCAGGATATTCCTTGCCATCAGAATATTTTTCCAAATCCCTACTGGTGAAAGCTTTAATAACTGAGCAACCACTTTCTGAAAAGAATTCATCATGTCCCCATATATCATGTCTGATGAAGTCATCATTGACAACGGTCCTCAAACCCCACTTTAATACCTGCTTTCTCAGACCACTCCTTCTATCTACGGGTTCACATTGGTGCTCTCGGAAACAAAAGGTGACATGGACATGAAGCTAGACTGAAAGGGGTCTGTTGGGAAAAAATAAAGGGGGAGAAAGCAGGATTGCGAGACTGTGGTTGCAGATCTGATAAATTTTCAGCTAACCCAATGTGGAGCTCTCGAGCAAATAATGCCCATATTGCCTTCTAGAGAAGTCCTACATTGGGAAGAAATGGCAGGCAATAGTGTCATTACCATGCTCAGTCGTTGGCTGGGGGCTGTCCAGAAAGAAATCCTCTCAACTGGAATGCTGTAGCATATCTTGATAGCACTGTGATTGGAGATAGTTATCTTAATTATACTCATTGCAGCTGAGTGGCAAGTTCTAGCTTGAAGAAAGAGTTAAGTAGTGTTCCTCCCTGAATGCCCCACTATTCTAGTCTGAGACTTTTCAGAAAGCTCAGGAGTGCCAAGAAGTGAAAAAACAGGTATGGGGAGAAATGTGGCAGTTTGAGATTATTTATGAATCTCAAAAAGATAGATTATGTTTGTAAATGAATCCATTCCTCTCCCTTTGAATACATTAGATTTAGCTGACATGTCTTGATTAAATTACCTGTTAAGATTAGGACTTTGATTCAACCACATCAGTAGGACATGACTCAGATTGAGTCCCCACCCCCTTGGTGGGCTGATATAAATGGACACACACTCAAGAAGACACACAGAAGAGGAGAGAACTTGGTCATTTTGGTCCTGCCATGTGACAGAAAAGAGAAGACTCAAACAATGAAAGCCCTGGGCTAGCTAAGCCATTCACCAGATAGTTTGCAGCTAAGCAGTTGAGAAAGCCTGGAAAGAAATGTGCCTATGCCATACTGATACAGGAAGCCCTGAGAGACAGCCCTATGCCAGCCTACAGCTGAGATCTGAAGAAGCTGAGCCCATGGAGCCTTAACAGGAAGAAGAAAGAGAGACCAGGCAGAGGATCATCTGACATCTTGCTTCAACACGTGGCAGCTGACATTGGTGAGAAAGCAGCCTTGAGTTGAACTCTTCAGGGCCTTGTAATTGTATGCTTTTATACCAAATAAACAACCTTTATAAAAGCCAATAGATTGTTGGTACTTTGCATCAGCACCCTTTTTGGCTGACTAATACAGGCTGGGGAGGGACATGGAGACTGAAACAAGGATGTTGATTGAAAACTGTGGAAGAAGCAATTAGAACACTGTATCTCTTTCTAGACCCTGACTTTCCACAAAGGCAAAGGCCTTTCCCTACAGAAATTTGGAGTTTCATTGCTTGTGGTGTTAAAAGGGAGGGTTTTTAATAGGAAGACACCAGGCACAGCGAAGGCTGAGACAACTTTTTGAAAACAGAGTATAATGTGAATATGTACATCTTGAATTCTGAATTATTTGGCCCTCTTCTCACCCTAGGGTCCCAGGATGCTGGCAATGACGCTTTTATCCTCCAGGCAGGCAATTTGCAAATACTTCCCTGGGAAATATGACCACAGAGGAAGGTTTAAAGATACTAAAGAAGGGGTAAAGGTTTTGCAACAAACAACTCAATCAAATCACCCCATAGTGACATTCAAATCTGAAAAATGCCATCTAGTTTTTAGAGTTTCTTATCAGATTTAATTATCCCACCCTTAAACTTGAACATTGATATCCAGTATACAAGAAAGTCTCTAATGTGATAAAGACCAAGCAAAATAAAGTTGGAGGAAATAGAGGCTATGCAGAGAAAGAAAACATTAAAACACAGTAAAACAAACAAATAAAAATACTCAGAAACAAAATAAGATAGTACACCCATGAAATAAGAATTGGATGTTATCCAAAAGGAAACTTCAAAGTACAACAAAAATCATGCTTTTGAAAATTGAAAACTCAATAGGATATTTAGAAGAGAAAGTTGAAGAAATTAGAAAGTCAAGAAAAAAACAAAGAAATTAGAAAATGGAAGAATAGTAATTTAAAAATTAGAACACCAGGGCAGGAGGTCTAACATCCAAATAATAGGAATTCTAGAAAGAACAGGAGAAAAAAAAAAAAAGGGTGAGGGAAAAAAAACAACAATATATTTCAAGACTTCCCAGAACTAAAGAACATGATTTTTCAGATTAAAAAGTCTGTTCAAGTAGCCAGCACAGTATGTATGTAAAGACTCAAATCAGAGCTATCATAGCAACATTTCAAAATATTGGCTACCAAGAAAAGATGCTATAAGCATCTAGGAATCATACCACATAAAAAGGATGAGAAACAATAAAAATTTGGATAGTTCAGTAGTGGCATGGAAAGCTAGAAGATCACAAAGCACATGACTTCAAGTTTCAAAAGGAAATGGAATTCTAACCTAGCATTTTATATCCAGCCATATTAGCAATTAAGTTGAAGAGTAGAATAAAGGCATTTTCTGCCAGGTAAGTAAGCAAAAATGTAATACTTATGTACTCTTTCTAAGAAATCTCTACTTAAATGAGAAGTTAAACCAAGAAAAGGGAAGATGCAGAATATAGAAAACAGAAAGTCAAAATAGATAAGAGGTGAATGAACTTCTAGGATGATAAAGGAAGATCTCATGATGACAGGTCTAGAGGACAACCAGCCCAGATTAGAGCAGTGTAACTCAAGGCATGTTATGAACGATTATCATTGTGCCTTCTGCTGTTTTATCAATTTTCAGGCTGAAAAAAATTCTAGAGGAGATTTTCTTGGGACATCTGGGAAATAAAGTTTTCTTTCAAGAGAAAATCACCAAAAGAAATGCCCTTTTTCCATTTGACATAGATGTGTGGATAAAAGACCAGGTACTGCTATGGCGTTTCTCTACCAATTTCTCTAAAAGCCAGAAAATGAATTTGATAATTGTAAGAGATTAGGATGGAAAGATTCCTATTGAAAATAGTTAGGTACTAATTGAAACACATTATCTTACTTATGAATTATCTATCATCTATCTATCTATCTTTGTTGTTTAAGCCACTTTGAGTTGGTTTTCTGTGATTTGCTCCTGGAAACATGATAAAAGAAATGAGCTGTACAGGGGAAGGAGTTGAGACACATTAGAGGCAGGCAGACCAGTCATTATAACATCTTAAGAATTCATATAAGAATTGTTAAAGTTTTGGATTATGCCAGTAGGCATGGTATTGAAAAGATAAGAATAGATATAAATCTTTCTCAAGTGATTAACTTCTGATCTTTTGTGATCCATGTGTCTTTGAAAGCTCATTGTTTCAGTGTTTTGCTTAAGTTTGCATACGGATCTCTCATATTTCATTGGAGCAATGTGAGCTGGCTCCCAAAAACTGATGTTTAAATTTTCAGGAATTTTGTGAGTCAGTCACTAAAGACAACCATTTTAAAAAATTAAATTAAATTATGTAAATTTACAAATAAATTATAAGAAAAACCAAAGTAGTACCTGCTCAGAATTCAGCAATTCCCTGTAATTGTTTGTTCTATTTGACTATTATCTAAGCGAGGAATTGTCAAACTACAGTTCGTGAACCACATCCTGTCCATCACCTGTTTGGTTTTTTTAACAATTTTTTTAAATCGCCCCGTTGCGGCTTTTTGTGTGCTATCTGCTCTATGTGTCCATTCGCTGTGCATTTTTCTGTGTCTGTATTTATTTTATTTAGATTCCCCCCTGTCCCCTTGAGGTTTTCTTGCTGTCTGCTCTCTTTTTCTGTCACTGCACTCTTCTGCATTTTTTGCTTGTCTCCCTTTTTGTGTCACCTTGATGAGTCGGCTCTCTGCGGCGCTTATGGGCTAGGCTGCTCTCCACACGTTGTGGTCGAGCCTGCCTTCACAAGGAGGCCCCGGGACACTAACCCAGGGCCAATCATGTGGTAGATGGGAGTCCAACTGATTGAGTCACAGCTGCTTCCCCATCGCCTGTTTTTGTACAACTTGCAAGCCAAAAATTATTTTTACAATTTTAAATGATTGAAACAAATGAAAAGAAGAATAATATTTGTGACATGTGATAATTTTAGGAAATTCAGTTTCCAGTGTTCATAGATGAAGTTTTATTGGAATACAGCCTCACTTACATATTATCTATGGCCTCTTTTATGCCAACATGGCAGAGTTCAGCAAAAGCAAATGTGAAAATATTAACCATCTGGCCCTTTTTAAGAAAAGCCTACTAACCCCTGCTCTTGCTCTTGAGTTTTTTATACTTCTATATCTCTATGGTAAAAATACTATGTAATAATGTGCTGCTGCATATCTTTTTCCAATTCTGTATTCAGTGAAATCATGTTGGTAGCTTGAAATTGGCCCTCATGAGTGAATTTTTACCACAGCAAAGACTACAGTTCAGGACTTTTCTTTTCAAGAGATGGTTGTTAAACATTTACCCAGCAACATTTACCACTGCCTGGTCAGCAACCTGAGAAAGCTTCAAAGTTTCTGCAGAAGTAAATTTATCTAAATGAATTTCAAAGAGCTTTGATCTGTTGAGAATCTGTGCTCCATTTTATTACCCCCATTGTATTTCGGTGACACTTAGTAAACTTATTGGGCACTTCAGGTGCCAAGTTAACCCCCTGGACTTCTTGAAGACCAGCCCCCCTAGGAAATAATAAACAAAACTCTAGAATCAGGGTTATAGTGATCTTAGAGAAAGGCAATACAGCTCCACTCCCTCTGACCTTCTGTACCCTGTCTTTTGTTGGCCTCATTCCAAAGACAAAGTTAATAGCTAGGAAATATGCATAAGATATAGCTAATAGCAGGCTAAAGGGGCATCCCAGGAATGATCCTTTAAGCCAAATGAGTGACACCTTGACCTGACTTTTGTTTAGGGTATAAGTTTTATTGGAAGACCCTTGAGAGGAAAGGGTAAGTGAATGAATATACCATTCTCGGCTTAGCATGATTTTCAGTCTTAAAACTTCTCTGGTACTTGGCTTAGGTTGTTTCTAAGTGGGAAAAAGCCAAACTGATTAGGAAAGTAAATAGTCTAAGACCTCAAGAGAATGAAATAATCTCACAGAATGTATCCAATGACCTTTTATTCCTCTAGCCCTTTTGAAACAGGATTTACCCTATTAGTACTGTACATTTATACAAAACAAATTAACTGTAAGTTTTTTACTAATTTTGAAAAAAATCAATAAATATTTATTGAATGCCCAATATACATGTATCTATATTTACACTAGCTGTAATAGGAGAGTTCTGAAGGATTTAAATATTTATCTTACATCTTTATCTAACTTAATGAAGAGTGTAAAAGGACAGAGAAACTTGAAGTGGTGGGGACAATGGTCACTACTGATTCAAAGTAAATTAAAAATTAAGGAAATAGAGTCATGAAATTATATGTTCTTTTCCTCAAATTCAACTTAAATATAACTTTCCAGGAGCAAATACATTTACTGAAGAAAAATGTGACATGTCAGTTAGCCCCACTGACATGATATTCCACATTTATTAAGTATGTAAATTGAGATGGTTCATTTGGCTTTATAAATGTGTTATGCCATAAGATTTATGATTTATTTCACAGATTGAACACTCACAATATTAACTATTTTCGAACCAGACAAAACACATTTTATAACATTATTCACTAGTGCTCTTAAATTCCATCAAGCAAAAGCAGATTCAGGACCCAAAAAATAATTGTTAATAAATCTAATAGAGGATAATATAAATGAGATATAATAGTGTGAGATATAACTGTCTTTACTATTAATATAGTAAACAATACTATAAATATCAACTGTTGTGTAGTGAACACTAGAATATGTAAATTAGGCAAAACATGTTTATTATTCCTTTTGACATAATCTGACTGAACGTTTTATAAGTATTTTGAAAAATGAAGTATTTTGAGATACTCCTTCTTTGTTTTCAATTCAGATTAATACTACAGAATATAGTCAGGAAAATGTATTTGAATTTAAATAAATTTGCATTCAGTTATAAGTACAATTTTACATATCCAAGTCTATTATTTCTGCAATTGCAGTACTTGAATTTGAGGTTAATAAGAGGAAAATGTTTTCCTTATTGTGGTTTCAAACATGCACAATATTTATTTTAAATCTTACAAGCATGAAATAGAGGAGCAATTCTTAAAATGCATACCATCTACTAAGGCATATATTAAGCATTCAAGTGGTGTCAAGCTCTTTTCTAAGCAGAATATTTAAACTGTGTGTGCAGTAATAGACACACACCTCCTCTGGACAATATGAAGTTGTATAGTGATTTTCAAAACATTAAAATTTTTTTTTTCCTTAAGCAGTGAAACTTGCTTAGAATCCTAGGAAGTCGTGGAGGTAAAATTGGACATACTTGAGTTGAGGCTGGGATGAGATGCAGAGGCTCTTTCACTCATCCATCCCTCCATCATCTTAGAAGCTCTGTAGGCTTCTCCAGGAATCATGGGTCCTTGAGAAATAGTTTGGAAATTTGTAGAGGAACAAGATAGATAAGAATCTGAAAGCTTTGCTTCTAGTTTGTGACTTCGAACTTGTCATTAACTCTCTTAGATCTTTGGTTCCCTTCTCTGTAAAGTAGAAGTGTTAGATATAGATGATTTCTAAAGTACCTCCCAGCTCTAAATTTCTATGATCTCACTTGGTGAAAAATCATTCTGCATTTGTCCAGCCAATGCCAGAGATTTAATCTAAACTGACAAGAAAGCCAGGCTGTGCCAAAGAGAAAACAATTCTTGACTCTACACACTGCATTGTCTTTAATTCTAGAAGTATATTTCATTTCCACATTGGATAAATTCATCTCTGCTCAGAAACCAAGAGTTATTCCAAGATTGTTTGGTTTCTCTGGCATAGATAAGGAACACTTACGTTGTAAATTTTAAAAATTGACTTCTGGTGTATGAGTATCAAATTGAACAGAAACCTGACACATAGTAGCTTTTCAAAAATAGTAGTTGTACCTTGTAAGTATACTAAAAATTGCTCAAACTATGCACTCTATGGTGGCAAATTTTATGGTAAGTGAATTATATCTTAACGAAAATTGTTAAGTGAATGGATGAATAAATCAAGTAGTTATATTTTTGAATAAAGAAGAAAGGGAATTCATGCTGCAATTTTCAAATCATGACTTCTGAGCTTCAGAATAAAACAAAAACAAACAAAATGAAATAAAAAAGAAAGTATATTTAAATCAAATACTAATAGTACCATCCTATTATTAGGATATTTGGGATACATCATTAAACTTTGAGATTTTGGCAAGCATGTTAGAAATTTCCTTGCTACTTTTGTTAGAGGCAAAATAGTGGCTAGAAGGATTTTGCTCCTCTTTATGGTACTTTAAAAATGTTTTTATACTTTGTAAGTATTATATTTACATTTAATAACATTAACTTATAAGGTGTCTGTATTAGTCAGCCAAAGGGGTACTGATGCAAAATACCAAAAATCAGTTGGTTTTTATAAAGGGTATTTATTTGGGGTAGGAGCTTCCAGATACAAGGCCATAAAGCATAAGTTACTTCCCTCACCAAAGTCTATTTTCACATTCTGGAGCAAGATGGCTGCCAACGTCTGTGAGGGTTCAGGCCTCTTCCAGGCTCAGGGTTCCTCTCTTCCCAGGGTTGCTTGTCTTTCCTCTGTGTGCTTACTTCCTGGAGCTCCAGCTTCTTAACATTTCAGCATCAAACTCCAACATCAAAACGCCAACAGCAAAAACCCTCAACTCTGTCCTTTTGCATATTTTTTACCTGTGAGTCCCTACCCTTGGCGGGTGGGGACTCACTGCCCTACTGACATGGCCCAATCAAAGCCCTAATCATGATTTAATCATGCCCAGGTACAGACCAGATTACAAACATAATCCAATATCTATTTTTGGAATTCATAACTATATCAAACTGCTACGGTGCCTAATAAGTTACATATTATTTCCTTGGGTCCATTTCTTAATGCACTGAGAGTCATGGGCTTTCTAATTAACTATAAAAATTTACAATGTTTCATTATGCTTTTATGAATGTAATGTTTTATTATACTTGCTCCTTTCTGAGTAAATGAGTATTTGTTGTTGAGGGGAATCTTATAAGTATTATTTGATTTATTTCTTGTGTTCACCATATAATTAACAGGAGAGGGCAGACATAAGTTATGTTTAAGAAGCTTATAGTTGATGTATATTTCAGAGGTAAACTTTTATATTCTGCTTTAAAAATATTTCCTCTGGTAGTATGTTCCACATGCTATTTAAATTCCTTTTTAGGTTTTCTTTGTACTATAGTAATAAGTTTGGACAATCTGCAAAAATCATTACTTACAACACACAGTGACATTTTTGTGTTTGTAAAAAATTATTCTTACAATAATAGGCTTTGAAAAAATTAATCAAAAATAGTATTTGTTGTTATTTAGATAGCTCTTAATAGTATCACGTGGTTACAACTCTAATTTTGCAATGTGAGGAAACTATAAAGAGCAGAAGCATAGGAAGTGACATTTTTATTGACTGCTTCTCTTAGGAAGAGGTAAGTACACTCATACTTGGTTTTGCTACCCAAGTTTATACTGTCTCTGACTCTGGGATAAGAGTATTGTTTACACCAGTGGTTTCAGTTACAGAAGCAGGTTCTCTCAGCCAGTTTACAAATATATTTGTTATATCTCCAGAATATTTCTGTCCTCAGTAATAATTGTTTAAAATATACTTTCTCAAAAATCAGAGAATGCATATGTTTGGTCCTCATTTTTCAGGGTAGTTATGTTTTATAAAGGCACTGCAAACATTGAATTGGCAAATTTTGAGCCATTGCTCCTATGGACAATACTGCATTAGGTTCCTGAGAGTGACTGGTCACACATTTTTGTCAACGGATCAATATATAATCTTGTTTTATGTGCACTACTGTTTAAAGACATCTTATTTAGAAAGTCTAAGATCATGTATCTTACTAAAAGAAAAGCTAAAAAATGTCACATGGAACAGTATAGCATAGTAAAACCATATGTGAAATATGAATATGGGTAAAATTGCATATATAAGACTTTTTCTTTGAAGTGGAAAAAATGTGTGTTAATACTACAAAATGTTAATATCAGACAAAAAAACATTATGCTAAGTAAAAGAAACTAGACACAAAGCACTACATATTTTATTATTCCATTTATATAAAATGTGAATATAAAACCATTTATAAAAATGAAATTAGGTTAGTGGTTATGCAGGGCTGGGAAATGACTGCTAAGGGGTATGGAGTTTTTCTTTTTGGAGTAACGAAATTGTCCTAAAATTTTTCTGGTGATGAATGTACAATAATGTGATTGTACTAAAAGCCATTGATTATACACTTTGGATAGATAATATGGTATGTGACTATATTGCAATAAAACTGCTTAATAAATAAATAAATAATTGTGCAAGAATAGCCAGAAATAACAGCTATGTACAGTAGGGGAAGCATAGAGAGATCGAGAGGTGAAGAATTCTCTTGTTTTTTTGACTGTTTTTTGTTATTATTATTATTGAAATAATGAAAATGCTCTAATAATGATTGAAGTGATGAATGCACAACTATATGATTATACCAAATACCGTTGACTGTACACTTTGCCTGAATTGTGTGCTTTATTAATATGTATTGATAAAATTGATTTGTTAAAAAATACACCTTATTTAATATAAAATAATGTTAATTCATTAATATTGAAGCCATGGCCAACAGCACTGTCAGTCATGTCTGAACAAAACTTATCTAACACACATAATTTCTTCATAAGGCACATTACATCCTTGTTGTACTTCAAAACACTAGAGAGCACTTGAGAAGTATGCTTGGGGGCTATTTTAAACAGCAAAATCACCAACAAAAACACAAAAATGAGAAAAATGTAGCACTAAATACACTTTGAAAGGAACACATACTCATAGTATGAGAAACAAGAAGGCAGACTGTTCAACTTCAACTGGGAGCATGCCCAACAGGCAACATATTTTTTTTCCCACTATGTACATGTCTGTGAATAGCCATGAAAGTGTTGTGAGTATTGATTTTGAAGTTACAAATAAATTTCAATGAGTAGGTAAATTCGCAAATACGAATCCTCAAATAATGAGGATCAACTACATATACCAATAGGTGTTTAAGCAAGAATCTGTAGTGGATGCTGTGGCATGCTATCAGATTCCAGTCCCTTCAGAACTGAGGCCCTCTTCCCCATCTGTCTTGAGTGTTGGCTACTGAATGCTCATAAGTGCATCCTTCTCTGGCCCTAATGAAGCTGCCTCACTCAAGTTTATACCCCGTCTATTGACACCAGACACACAAAAGCTGGCTCCTTTGCTTTACTTCAGGACTTCTCTGAAGGGGCTTCAGATCTCCTATGGGGTCAGTTGAGGCTTATGTTGTAATTGCAAGATTTCCACTTCTCCTTTGAAACAATCCTGCTTTCCTCACTCCTCACAGGTCTTGTTTATAAAAACATCCCCCAACAAACCTCCTATACACAGATCTCAGAATCTCAGTGTCTGTTTCCTGGGATCCCAGTCTGAAATGGTATACACATAAGCATTTATAGAAATAGGAGGACAGAAAGGAAGAAAACTGATGAACTGATTAATTTTTGCTCTCACATGTGGCATATTCGGGGGCGGGGGAGGGAGGACAAGAAAACAAGACTTGTTTATGTAATTCATTTCCTTTGATGTACTACTGGTCTAGTTTTATCTATATTCCTTTCACTGGGTAAGACACCAGTTTGTTGGGGTTGCTATAAATACTACACAATGTATTGACTTAGGAGCAGGAATTTATTGTCTCATGGTTTTGGAGTCCAACATCAAGATATCAACAGGGCTTGCTTTCTCCCAGTGTCTACAGCATCCTGGCAGTCCTCAATCACATGGTTATCTCCCTCTCCTTGTGTCTGCTCCTCTAATTTCTGCTGACTTCTAACTTCTACCAACTGACTACATCTGAATTACCTTTGCTTATAGGATTAAGGCCCTCCCAGTTCAATTTGGCTGCATCTAAAGAGAATCTTCAAGGTTCTATACACAAATAAGACCATATCTTAACTAATAGCATCTTCAGAGGGCTTATTTACAAATTCAGATGATAAAGACTTAAACATGTCTTTAGTGGGGGACATCATTCAGTCTCCAATACTGGGTTAATTTCTTTCATTTACTCAAATTTTAGAGTACCTCATCTTTTCATCCTTGATTCTCTTTTCTTTATATGATACCACAAACAATTGTTTTCCATTTAAGTTTGTCCCTTGAAATTAGCACCTATACCAAATGGATTCCTAAATCTTTAGCTATAATTTTTTTCTCTTCTGAGATCTAAATAAGAAATTCCAAAGATCTGTTTGCCCTCTCAACCTGAAATTTCTGCAGATATTTTGTTTTAGTTTCCTATACTGCTCGAAGCAAATAACATGAAATGGATTGGGTTAAACAATGGGAGTTTATTAACTTAAAGTTTTGAAGCTAAAGGAAAATCCTAAGGTACCATCAAGGAAGTGCTTTTTCCCTGAAGACTGTGACATAATAGGAATGGCTGCTGGTGATCCTTGGTCCTTAGTTTGTCACGTGGCAAGGCACATGGCAGTATCTACCGGTCTCTTTTCCAGGTTCTGTTGATGTTCAACTTCTTGCTTCTTGTAGCTTTTTCTCTCTTTGTTTGAATTTAAATCTCTTATAAAGGACTCCAGTAATAGGATTAAGAGCAATCCTGATTGAAGTTGCCCTATCAATTTACAGTGGTTTCACATCACAGGAGTAGATTAACTTTAGGAACATGATTTTCTGGGGGTACATAAAGCTCCAAACCAATATGCACCTCAAATTCAATGTATCTAAAACTAAACTCATCTTCTTTCAAAACCTCTTCCCACATAGTATTCATCTTTTTAAAAAAATACAATTACTGTCTGTCTATTTCCCCTAAATAAATTAACTTATTTTTATTTTTCCCTTATCTCATACTAATGATTGGTGACTATATATTTAAAGTTCTAATCAAAACTGTATCTAAAATCTTTTTTTTTCCTCTGCTTTATCCAGGCCCTCACTTAATTTTTTTTTTTTTGCTTCCTTTCTAGTTTTGTTTCTTTAAGACCTGCTTCCCCCATTTTCTCTTCAATCATGTATTTCTTAATTCACCTGTACCTCTTAACTGTAGGCCTATAAAAGAATATACCTGCTGGTGTTTGCAAAAATCATTCTGGACTCCACTTCTCTGTTTAATCTATTTCTTATACATAGCTTCAGTGTTTTCTTCCATCTTTTCTACTTTCTAGGTATGTTGCTGTTGTTGTTGTTGTTGTTTTCTAGGACATACTGGAGATTGAACCTGAGACCTCATACATGGGAAGCAAGTGCTCAACCACTTGAGCTACATCTGCTCCCTAGATACAGTCTTTTTTTTTTTTCATGATTTATTTCATTTATTTATTTCTCCTCACCCTCTTGTTGTTTGCATGTGCTGTATCTGTTTGCTGTGTGCTTGTCTTCTCTTTTTAGGAAGCACTGGGAACTGAACCCAGACCTCCCATGTGGGAGGGAGTCACCTAATCACTAGAGCCACCTCCACTCCCTGCTTTGTTGCATCTCTCATTGCGTTTCCTTGCTGTGTCTCTTGGTTGTGTCATCTCACTGCATCATCTTGTCACACCAGCTTGTCACACCAGCCATCATCTTAAGGAGGCACTGAGAACTTAAACTGGACCTCCTATGTAGTAGGTGGGAACTGTGTCACCTGAGCCACATCTGCTTCCCTAGATGGTCTTTTTTTAAAAAAATATTTATTTATTTATTTATTTATTTCTCCTCCCTCCCCTCTCTTTGTCTGTTCTCTGTGTCTATTAGCTGTGTGTTCTTCTGTGTCTTCTTTTCTTCTCTTTGGGTGGCACTGGGAACTGATCCTAAGATCTTCTGGAGTGGGAGAGAGGTGTTCAATCTCATGTACCACCTCAGCTCCCTGGTCTACTACATCTGTTATTGTGTCTTCTCTGTGTCTCTTTTTGTTGTGTCATCTTGCTGCATCAGCTCTCTGCTTGGGCCACTTTGCCATGCGGGCCAGCACTTCATGTGCACCAGCTCTCCACTCAGGCCAGCTCTCCATGCAGGCTACTTTGCCTTCACCAGGAGGCCCCAGGAATCGAACCCTGGACCTCCCATATGGTAGAGAGGAATTCAATCTCTTGAGTCACATCGGCTTCCCTAGATAGGGTCTTTGTGTGTGAGTTCTGGCCCTTGAATCTTATTCTCGGATGGTAAGTAAGGTTCTGGTTTGGCTTTCTCTACTCTGGGCCATAGCAGGTGATGTAGTCCCTGCAGCTGTTTTCCAATGATCTGCAGCCCAGTCAGCCTAATTGTGGGGATAATGGACATTTTATTTCTAACTCTTGATTCTAGGATCATATATTTCTTAAAGTTAAGTGCATAAATACTTTTCCAAATCAGCAATTTTTCAACAAATATTTTTGAATACCCATTACATTCTAGGTCCTGTTGTTATGTACTAAGGATATAACAGCCAACAAAAATCCCTGTCCTCCTGTAAAAGCGGGGAAATGTATAGAGTTGATGGTAAAACATTATAGTGAGTAGCAACTGGTTTATAAATGGGAATGTGGCTGAAAAGGGTAGTCTAGGGATGTAAATGTCAACTGAAAGAAGGCTAGAAGGGACTGAATAGCACAGTGAACCCAGAGGTGGATGAGTACTGTGGTTGATGGTACAGATGCAAGAACGTCCTTCTGTGAGAACGAATGTACATCACTATTGCAGGGTGGTGGGAATGTGGAGAAGCATGGTTAAAATACAAACGGTGTGACCTACAGACTGGGGTTAACAGCAATACTGTAATATTCATGCATCTATACCAAAGATGCACTGTGTTGGTAATGGGTGGTATGAAAAAAGTGTGTTAAATATATGCTATGGACCATGATTGGTGGTAATAGTCTGATGATATTATCTCATAATCTGTAACAAATGTTCCACCATGGTATGGTATGTTGTAAGAGAGGTTGTATGGGAGATTTACACATGTACATGATTATCTTGTACGTTCGTATCTTCTGTAATAAAAATATATTTTAAAAAAATAATAGAGTAGGTTGGGGGGAAAATACACCAAATATAAGATATGATTTTAGTTAGTAGTAATATTTTGATGATATTCTTTCATAATTTGTAACAAATATTTCACAACAATGCAAGGTGTTGGTGGTAGGATGGTGTATGGGACCCCTGTTTGATGTTATGCATGTTTGTTTTTTTAAGTTCACAGCTTTTACTATATACTTATTGTTTATGTATGTCCATAGAGGAATGATTTACTTCAATAAAATAAAAATAAAATAAAATAAAATAAAATAAAATAAAATAAAATATCCCTGTCTTCATGGAATGTACATTCTTGTGGGGTAAGTGCATCTGAATCTCCAGAAATGAGAGAAGGGAATGCTGAACACCATGTATACATTTGCCCACTTGCTGAACTAGTTTGTTAAAGAGAGAGAGATTATTCTTGCTTGTTGGTACCAGCATCTCCTCCCACAAGTTGTTACTGTTTCATCTTCCTTGAACATATCTTGGGGTCAAAAAGAAAAACTGCCTTGCTAGCTTAAACAGCTACAAATCCATATGGAAGTCCAAAATATGACTGACATGTTTAATAGTGATGATATTTTACAATGTTATACTGATAAGACTTAATGCTCCTTTGCAGCATTCTTCCCCATTTTTTGGTTTTGTTTTGTTACAAATCAATTTTATTGATTCATATTAATAAAGCATACAGTTCATCCAAAGTGAACAGTCAATGGTATTTGGTATAATCACGTAGTTGTGTAGTCATCACGTCAGTCATTAGAGCATTTTCATTATTTCAATAATAATAATAAACAAAAGACAGATAAACAAACAAGAAAATTCTTCACCTTTCAATCTCTCTGTTTCCCCCACTGTATATAGCTGCTATATCTGGCAATTCTTGCACATCTCTCTCTCTCTTTCTTTCTATTTATTTATTTATCAGTTTTATTGAGATATATTCACATACCATAGGATCTTTTTTTTTTAGACTTATTTTTTATTTATTTCTCTCCCCTTACCCGCCCCCCCCCCAACCCCAGTTGTCTGCTCTCTGTGTCCATTCGCTGTGTGTTCTTCTGTGACCGCTTCTATCCTTATCAGTGGCACCAGGCATCTGTGTTTCTTTTTGTTGCGTCATCTTCTTGTGTCAGCTCTCCGTGTGTGTGGTGCCATTGTTAGGCAGGCTGCACTTTATTTCATGCTGGGCAGATTGAGGCTTATTCCAAAGGAGCCAGAGATTTATTACACAAAAGGAGCTACACAAAAAAGGACATTGATCAGCTTTGAGAATCAAAAGCTGATTTCCTGGCCTCTCTAGGAAGAGAATTGTCTTGCAAGCCTAGAATGAAAAGGTTTTCCCAAACTCCTTTACTTGCACTTAAGATAAGCAGAATTGGGTGGGAAAGAGTATAAACTACAATGCAAACTTTAATCCACACTTAGTGGCAATGCTCTAAAATGTGTTCATCAATTGCAATGAATGTACCACACTAATGAAGGATGTTGTTAATATGGGAAAATGTTGGCAGTGTGGGGAGTAGGGCATATGGGAATCCCCTGTATTTTTATGCAATATTTATGTAACCAAAGTATCTTAAAAAAAAAAAAGATGTAATATTGTGGCATTTTTGGGACACTGGAGTTGTCCCGAATGATGATGCATTGATGGATACAGGCCATTTTATATCTTGTCATAACTTACAAAAATGTGTGGGAGATAGTTTAAACTCTAATGTAAACTACAATCCACACCTAGTGCCAATGTTCCAATATGTGTTCATCAATTGTAACAAATGTATCATACTAAGGAAGAATGTTGTTAATGTGGAAAAGGGTGAGAGGGGTAGGGATTGGGGCATAGAGGTATAACCTGCACTTTTTTGGTAACATTTATGTAATCTAAGTATCTTTAAAAAAAACAAAACAAAAAACTAGGCCTGAGGGAAGAGGGTATAGCTCAGTGGTTGAGCACCTGCTTTGCCTGTACAAGGTCCTGAGTTCAATTCCTGGTACCTCCTAAAAAAAATAAATAAAAAAGATTTTTAAAAAACTAGGCCTGCTAGCTACTAGGCTGCTAGTTACTAGGCTTTCTCACTTCCACCACCCATAATAGGAAACACATTTTGTTTTATGGCCCATTTCACACATATGTCTGCTATTCAATATATGTATATGTTTTAGCTTAAACAAAAGTTTCACACCAAAAGTACTTACTGCTTGCAAAGTACTTTGATATAGTTTATGCTCTACAATTTCATTTATTTTTAATATGCTATTCACAACACATTAAATTCTGAACTAACTTAAAAATAATAATAATAACATACCAGCCTGGAAGGCAAAGGAAAGAGGTAAAGCCTGCTTCCTCTAGGAAGGGGAGATTAATGTAGGTTATAAAAAGCAGAATGTAGGCAGTCACTGAAATTAGGGGAAAGTTAAGGTCACTAAAACATTGTGAAAAATAGATAAGTTTGAGGCAATGTTTATACTCTAATGATGATAAGCATAAAATGAGCTGAAACCACAAATGGATTTTGACCAAAGAAGTATAGGTTATAACCAACATAAAACTGTACAGCCCCTCATTCCTGATGTCCTGGCTAATGGAATCTCCCCCTTATGATGATGATATTATAATAAGGGAAAACACAAGAGAATGAAATAATTGATTGTCTGTAATGGAGCAACCTGTCGTCTAGATAGTGCCATCTTGAGGAAAAGGAAAAGGCCAGGGAGCATTTGAGGAGCAGGAGGGTGGAGGGAGTTGTGCAAGAAGAATGTACAGACTTGCATACTTGGAAAGTACTTGGGTGCTTTAGACCTGTTATAACTAACTGATAAGGTTTGTTCACTATAGTTATTAACAGTTGTGTCTTCACATTGCCTTATCAGTCCCATCCTATACCTTTGAGGTAAGAAGCAGATTAGACCAAAATTTTACTGGGTAGCATTCAACTTAGATTTCCCCCCACCTTGTTCCCCAAAATGGTAGGAACTTTCAAAAAAGATCAGATGAAAATCTGATGTGCTTATACATCTGAGTGTAGGGAGTAAAGAAGAATCATAGGCATTTGCTCAGATGTCACCTTTCAACAGCCTTTCCCTGACTACCCTGTTTATAGTTGTACTCCTTATTATCCTCCTCTTCTTTACTTTTCCATATACCACTTATCACAAGTGAACAAATTGTGGTGTGTGTTTGTGTATGTGTGTCTATGAACTGTATAATGAATCCTCCATGTTCCCATTACCAAACGTCAATAATTACCAATAGTTTACCAATCTTACTAAATTTACACCCCCACCATTTTTTGGTTAGCCTTGTTTTCTGGAGTATTTTAAAACAAATCCCAGGCTTTATTGCATTTTCTTCCATACGGTACGTTATCTTTATTTTGTTTAAAGTCTGTCTTTCCTTACTAGAATGCAAGCTCTATGAAGGCAGGGATGTTTACTTGCTGAATTCACAGAAACACTTCCAGAACCTAAAAAAGTTTCCTGACACATAATAAGTGCTCAATAAATAATGTTTTGAATGAATATCGAATCCAAAAAATAGTATATTTTAATCTCTTGTTAATTACACATAAAGAGGTGGTTAATTCTATTTAGATAAATGGTCAACTTCTCCCTGAAGAACAATGTGGGAGTTTCTGGCCATCTTCTAGACCAGGGGTTCTTAACAAGGTGTCCATGAGCTTGAATCGAAATAAAAAAAACACCACATATTCTTGTGGGGACATGTTGGTGCAGGTGTGATATGCTTATTAAATAATACACTATATTGTTTTGATTTAGTAAGGGATCCATGGTTTTCACATGACTGGCAAAGGGGTCAGTGGAACAAAAAGGGTTAAGAATCCTATTCTAGACTATGTTTGAAGTGTCTAACATACCCTAACAAAATAATTTAGCACTTCTGTTTTGGAGAGTATCCATGCAGAATTTAACTTCTGCTAACGGCAATTGGCCTGATATTGCCCTACATGTATGTCTTAGATCAGGAAGGCTTCAAGAGAGCACTGACCAGGATGCTAGCCTAGATTGCTGAGTCTACCATTTGACCTCAGCTGACAATAAAGACAATTAGGCAGAAACAAGAAATGGAGATTATGCCTAATAGTGTCTTTTTTTTAAAAAGACTTATTTATTTATTTTTCTCCCCCCCTCCCACCCTGGTTGTCCGTTCTCTGTGTCTATTTGCTGCGTCTTCTTTGTTCGCTTCTGTTGTTGTCAGTGGCACAGGAATCTGTGTTTCTTTTTGTGGCGTCATCTTGTGTCAGCTCTCCATGCATGCGGCGCCATTCCTGGGCAGGCTGCACTTTCGTTTGCGCTGGGCAGCTCTCCTAATGGGGCTCACTCCTTGCGCATGGGGCTCCCCTACGTGGGGGACACCCTTGGGTGGCAGGGCACTCCTTGTGTGCATCAGCACTGCGGGTGGGTCACCTCCACACGGGGTCAAGGAGGCCCGGGGTTTGAACCACAGACCTCCTATGTGGTAGACGGACGCCCTAACCACTGGGCCAAGTCTGCCACCTAATAGTGTCTTATAATGAACCACACACAGCCCCAGTCAAGCCCTAAATGAGACAAACACATCTTGCTTTATATTTCAAATGAGGAAATACAAAACAAAGTCTTAATTGTGCCCTCAAGCTCATGCTGCTCTTGGAATTTCATGTGCTTGTTCCCTTTCCCAGCACAATGGGATAAGGAAGTCCTGGAGGACTTTCTTCATTCACAACAACCACCTAATTCCTCTGAAAATCCTTACCCTAGAATTCATAAATTCTTGCATCTTTCCAAGGATCACATCACAATCTTGGTAGATAACTCACCAGAATGGCAGAATTCACTCTCTTTACTGAATCTCCAATTCCCCCAAGAATTGTCATACAATTTATTAAAAATGAAACCTGCCTTGTATAACACTGATCTCCTACCACTTAGCCTGTTCTCCTCATGTTTCCAGCAGGTATTGTTCAAAGTTCTCCATTTCTGCATCCACTTGCCCATGACCCGTCATCATAGACCTATGACTGCACAAATTTTACCCTGTAAGAATAGTTCCATTGCTATATCCTCTAAATGTCCACAGCTTAATTCATACAGGGCAAATATATAGTGGAATTTGCAAAGAATGCATTGCTCTACCCATCCAGCCAATCATCTCATTCCATTATCACCACGTTATTCATCCCTACTTTCCCACTTCACTGTCCTTCCAGGGACCAGCCTCTGATCAATACCTCAATGTCCATGTATGCTTCTTCACACTGTTCCCTCTCCTAGCTTGATATCTCCCCTTAATTTCCAAATGAGGAACACATAATCATGATTCAAAACATACATGGTGGGGAGTGGGTATAGCTCAGAGGTTGAACACCTGCTTCCCATGTAAGAGGTCCCCAGTTCAATCCCTGGTACTTTCTTAAAAAAAAAAACAAAAAAAAACAAATCCAAAACAAAACAAAACAACCATACATGGCATTGCCTTGAAGCCATAGAGTGAAGCAAATATTTTGTAGTCAGAGCCTGCTCTGACTTGTGGCTTGCCACTATCAAGCTTTGAGCACTTGGTCACTCTACATAACGTTTTAGTCTCAATTTCTTATCTATGAAAGAAAAGAATAATGATATCTAGCTTACAGGCTTTTGGGAGGAATGTATGAGATGATATGGTGAAGGTTCATAATATTCTATTTGCCTTTGCCTTCCTTTTTCTTTGGCAGTCTTACTGACTTTCTACTATGAACTGTCCTAGCACTCACTTGGAATAATATAAAATCCATTAATTATAAAAAACAAAACAAAACAAAACTGTTTCTTTAGCAAAGATATACTTAGCATTAGATACCAGGAATACAAAAATGAATACGATATGATTGACAGACAACAATATTAGTATTTTGGGCAACACTGGCAAATTATTGAATAAGAAAATAATCTAATGAACAAGGAATATTAAGAAGAATAATAAGGTCATTGTGTACAGAAGAGACTGGAGTTTTTAAAGTCAGAGAAATCAATGAGGAATCTTCCGAAGTCATATTTATATACAGGGATCAATACCTAGCTCACTAGTATGTGTCAACAGAAAAAGATAAAATGGAATAATGCATAAGATATTAATAAGGAAGACGATTTAGGAAAAAAGAAAACCTTTTCCTGAAGGATATTGTACATAAAGAGTAATGCAATATGAAGCTATTTTGAAGCCATACAATTAGAAATAATATTTCTTTATTCTGAAAATAAAGGTATACCAATGTTTAATCAAACTGTATGTGCTTTCACTTGGGTTAGGTGAAAAGAATTTCAGACATTCAAATGGAAAAAGCCATTAAAATGAAATTCACTGACCAGAATTCTAAATAACACTAAATATATGTTTTATGAAAAATCTTGATTGTAATTTTTCAAAGATGGTAAGAATTCTGTCACTGTTTTAGAAGAAGCAAGAGATCTGTCTTGGAAGAATGAGAATAAAATGTGCTGGAAAACATCAGGTGGCAACTGTTAACTATGAAGCAGGAAGGCTACATACGTTTCTGTTATTAGAGAATCATTTTGATGCTCTTTTTAAAGGATTGCTGACTCAGTAATGGGACATAAAACTTGAAAATACATGCAACTTGAAAATGACCACTATTGTCATGAGCTATTAAAATGATAAAGTTTTATTTTGGCATTTAAATAAAACATCTAACATGTAATTTATTAATATATACTTTATTGCATATCAACTGCTACAACACAAACTTTCACTGTAACAATTGGAATATAAGGTATAAAGACATTTTCACACCATAAAAGTCAACTAATGAGTTCTTTAGGGTGAAACATGAATGCCTTGGAAAAAGGAATATGAGAGAATACTCTAGGTGCTCTTGGGTGATCTGCCACAAAATAATGTTTTATCAAGCTTATCATGTAATAAAGCTACTAATGTTACTAAGCATTGAACTAAGAAACAGGGTAATCAAAATGGGGAAATAAATTCATGAGAAAATATAAACTACTGAGGTAAATTCATGGAACATCACAATAACCTTATATGATAGGAACACATGTTCCTAGTATTGAATTCCTGGATATTGCTCATTTAAATGGAGAGTACTGGACCTTATTTTTAAGGGTTTATACAAGTGTTTGTAGTATAACTACATTTGGAACAATATGAGCTCCTTGAACATTTGTTACTTAAAATCTTAAGTAATTTGCCTATGAGCTTACATTGTCACTGGATTAACCTAAAAGCAAGCACTATTCCCTGTATAGTTAAGATATCATACTTGGAAATGGTGTACCCAAATCCAGTCTAGGAATAGCAAAGGATGTGGGAAATGAGTAGATGTTAGTAACCTAACTTAGAAGAGAGAGTTCACAAAGAATTCTTAATACACTTGGGGTTCATTAAATTCAGAATATAGTTTGGACTAGAAGATTTCTTATTTCACTCTTAACTCCAGTATTTTATGATTCAAGCTCCCATAGGAAAATCTGTATCTTTCCTTGTACTGCAAAATCTATTTCTTTGTATTAATTAGATGGTAACATTATCTTCTCTAACACAGGAACACCAAATTTTAGTGGCTAAGCTCATTGAGTTTATTTCTCACTCTTTCTAAAGTTCCTGATTGAGAGGCCTCACAAGTACTTTTTCAAGGATTTAGGTTTTGTCTTATTCTAGGTCCTCCAAGATCTCTCCAATCAGGTGGTAGATGGAAGGTGTTATATGTGAGGTTTTTATGGCTGTGGCAGTTTGAAATTTTTGTGGACACTAGAAAATTATGTCCTTAGGGCTAATCTATTCCTGTGCATGTAAACTTCTTATAGGTGGGAATCTTTAATTAAATTACTTCAATTAAGAGCCTTTGATTGGATCGTATTACCCGGGGTCAGTATTAATCCTTTTACTAGAGTCCTTTATAAATGGTGGAAGAAAGAGCCACAGACACAGAGACAGAGAAAAAATTCTAGATGCTGAGAGAAGGTCCCAGGATTCAGAAGCTGAAATCAATGGAACACAGAAGCTGAGAGGGAGCCATGGAAGCCAGAAGCTGAAAGCAACAAGGCCCACAGGGTAGAGGAGAGATGAGTAGACACCACCATGTGCCTAATTGCCCACAGCTGCAGCGCAGGGAGAAAGCGTCACCTGATGATACCTTGATTTGGACATTTTCAAGACCTCAGAACTATAAACTTATATGTTAACAAATCTCCATTGTTACAGTCAATCCATTTCTGGAATATTGTTTGGTGGCTGAAAGTGGCTCATGTTACATTTACCCATATTCCACAATCTTATCACACATCTCATTCTAAGAAAGGCTGGGAAATATTGTTTAGCTGTTTGCCTAGGAAGAGACGTGGGTTTGTGAGTGTACAGTGTCTGCCAGACTCTTTCACTGGGATAGTCAACATACTTAGAGAACATTGAATTATGGCCTCCGTCAAGTAGGAAAATTACTCAGGAGAAACTATCACATTTCCCTTGGTCTCTACTCTTGACTCCCCTTTTGATGAATGCTTTTAATTTCTCCTTCAAAACTACCAACTGGGAATAGTATTTGAGGATTTCTCCTAGAACAAGTTTTAAACAATCCATCTGGTGGACAGTGGATGGGAGCACCTGGGTATGGATGTCTTAGAGATGTATGAACATATCAACAGGGAAATGCCTTTCCTTTTGCCTCTTGCACCTCCATATTCTCACATTATTTTACCATCTCATCCAAGATACAGAATTTGGATGTTTCACATAAAAATCCACTCACTTTCAAGTATTAGCGAGAAAAATAGACTTCATTTGATATTTCATAAGGGAGAAGGAAGAGGATTTTACATGCCCCAGTTCATATTCCTATGACATTATTGATTTTCCAAGTTATTTCTTAGATGTCATGACATGGGTTTATTCCTCTCTCTCGCCCTTCCATCCACATCCATCGACTTCACTCACTCCTCTTTTCCCTCTCAAATATCCCCTGGAAACTCAAAATTCCTCTCCTTCTATTATAAAGAGTTTCTTTTCCTTTCTTCTTAAGTCATCATGACAGCATATGACCAGACTTTCAGAACCCCAGCTTCTACCCTCAACTCTAAGAAAAATATTTTCCCAATGTAAACAGCTCTCTCTCAATAAGAAATACTCATAGTAACTCCTAAAATAAGAATTTCTCCATCTTTACACTGAGATTATATTTTCCAAAAACTGAAGATGAACTGAGAATGTTTTGGCGTACCATGGAGGACCAAAGGGCTGTGGTGCCAATGGCTGAGAATGGCCTTGAATAGATCTGTCTACCACCACTCCCACCACTTAGTAGAAGGCCCAGGATAACATAGAGATGAGCCCTTCAAAGATGTTCATAGGTTAGAAGTGGTTTTAACAGTCCCTTGAACTTCTAGATTTGTACTTTGGATGGACATATGTATTTTGAATCCAAGATGAGTGAACTGTCTGGAATGAGAGGCAACCTAACACAGGCACTGGGTTAAATTCAGTCCTTTCCTGCCGGAAAATGCTGCTGCCTTCTGCACTACAGAAACCTTCATTGCATTTCATGCCATGTTGGGTGCCCAGGATTTCTTTCAATGTCATTAGAATAAATTAAGTTGGTTGTTGGTATCGAGCTACATTCTTGAACTCCAGAAGGTCTACAGAATTGCCTCACTCTTCAGGTGGAGGATAGATGCCCCAGGGGAAGACTAGCTCCTAGATATTTTAGACAGAGCAGCCACCGCCCAAGGCATGAAACTTGATACCTAAACATCGGAAGAACAGAGTTCACGAATGGTTATGCCAGGCACAAACTCTGCTGAGGTCTATGGCTTGTTTATGTGGATGTGTCTTTTATTAGGCACCCTAATACCCTCCCTAGGCTATGTCTTGGCCAACAAATGAAGGTGGAAACTAGTAGACATAATCTTTTTTTTCCATTATTGCATTTACATATCTGGGAGTAGTTTGGTGTCCTGGAGCTTTTGTAGATCTAGGATGGATCTAGATGGATCTACAAATTCCCAAGCATTAGAAATTGTAGCTGGAACAATAAGCTCAGACTGTGACTTGCCTAAGTGTCACTTCAATCATAATAACAGCCACTAACAACATATCACTGGAGGTCTTACAGCCCCACGAGCAGCTCTGCAGTTCTTTCCCCTATCTTCCCTTAATCTTATGTGCTTGAATTGCTGGTTATCTTAGTTTCCTAAAGGCTGCCTAGGCAAAATCCCAGAAGTGAGTTGACTTTTACAATAGAGATGTTTAACTGATAAGCTGGCAGTTCTGAGGCCATGAACGTGCCAATCAAGGCATCAGCAGGTGATGCTTTCTCCCAGAGCTGCAGCTGTGAGTGATGAACACATGGCAGCATCCACTGATCACTCTCCTCTCCTCTAGGCCTTGTTGCTTTCAATGTCTAGCTTCAGTGGCCTCCTCTCAACCTCTGTGTTCCAATGACTTCAGCTTCTGGCTCCTGGGGCCTTCCCTCTCAGTTCCTAGGGAGTTTCTCTCTCTGTCTCTGTATATTTCTCCCATTTATAAAAAGGACTCCATTAAGAGCATTAAGACTCACCCTGGGTCATACAATCTAACTAAAGGTCCTTAATTGAAATAATTTAATCAAAAGGTCCTACCCACAATAAGTTTACATGCACAGGAATAGATTAGGTCTAAGAACATTTTGGGGTCCACTCAGCTTCACACAGTCACACCGTTCTAGGATACTTCCAAAAGTATTAATCTTAAAATCTAGGAACTGCCTATTTTCATTGGCTATAAATGTGTTATCACCCTCCTGGCTTCTGCAAATGAGCTAGAATTCATTTCAGGATTGAGGGTGCATACTTTTAAAGGAGTACTTTGATAGAAACTTGTGACAGGAATTCATTTTCCCTTCCAGCCACCTCATTGAAGCACTAGTGCAATTTGTAAATGTAGCAAGAACCATAACTCAAGGATACACTAGAAATTGGCTTCAGATTGTGGGCAGAGGTCACTGTAAGATTTAGGGGGGAAATTAAGAAATCCTCTGCAGAAGAAAGAGAAGCTGAAGATGGAAGGTGTGAAACAGGATATAGCATGCCAGAGGACGGGATGAAGTTTCATTCCCCTGCAGCAACATTGGAGAGAATTTGCTCTCCTTTCTATAGCCTGGGTGAAAAAGCTCAGCTGCTGCCATGCTAGCGACTTCCCAGGGGGCAGTGAAGAGAGCATGGCCTAATGCAATCAGGGACACTGGGCCAAGAACAATAAAGACAATAAATAATGATTCCACTGTGTTAAATGTAATTTCTAGCTGCTTCCAAGATTTAATTCATGGAGTGGACTTTTAAATGTGGACAAAGAGTGTAAAAGTTGAACAGAGTGTAAGGTGTATTTGGATCCCTGAAGAAAAGGAATGAAGGGCCATTGTCTTGGGGGATGTGTTTTATAGATTCAGGTCTCCCAGAAATTTTCAGCGTTGAGATTTTACTGCATTATATATTTTAATAATAGACATATGAACATAAATTCATTATCTGAGAATTTGCTCTATATTTCAGATATCATCAAGATTACTGGGAAAAGGCTTTCCAGAACATTTTATGAAATTGCCAATCTGTGGGTATCTGCATATTTTTATAGATTATAATTTGCCAATGGAAAAGAGGTTTTCTTCCCTAAAACATCTCAACACAAAATGTACTCTTAAAAAAAGTAGGAGGGGGCAGGTTCTATTTTTTTTAAAGATTTATTTATTTACTTATTTCCCCCCCTACCCTTCCTCCCACCCTGCTGTTTTTGCTGTCTGTGTTGTCTTTTCTTCTCATTTTCTCTCCCTAGGATTCACTGGATTTGATTGTAGAGACCTCTGATAAGAAGAGAGTTTCCCTGACAATTGTGCCATCTCAGTTTCTGGTTTCTGCTGCACTTCACCTTGTCTCTCCCCTTGTCTCTCTTTTGATGCATCATCATCTTGCTGCATGACTCTCTTGTACAGGGCACTGGCTCACCACATGGGCACTTGCGCAGGCACTCATGTGGGCACAGGCTCATCATGCGGGCACTGGCTCACCATGAGGGCACACTTTCTCTTCTTTTTTACCAGGAGACCCCAGGGACTGAACCCAGGTCCTCCAATATGGTAGGTAGTGCTAAGACCAGCTCAGCAATAAATTTGCATGAAGGGAAGGTGATGCAGAACTGAAGAAATAAAAGGACAGAAAGAAAGACACAAGAAAGGAAACAAAGATGTGACCAAGGGACTTTACAGCTTTTGAAACTCAGAGACTCAACACTAGTTTCCCCATAGTATTTATGTGAAAGCTAACGAGCAGCTGTGGGCTACAGGAAGTAACTTGCAACATCTACAATAAGATAATTTACAATAACAGGGGTAGCAACTTAGAACATCTTGTACAATAACAGGAAGCAACTTGCAACGTTACAATAAGGCAATTTACAATAACAGGAAGCAGCTATTAGATAAGCAAGTTTCCCACAACAAGGCGGAAGCTCTATCACTTGAGCCATATCTGCTCCCCAGTTCTATTTTTGTTATAAGCTTTTTTGTGCTATTTAACTTTCCAATTATGTGCATAAATTACTTTAATAAAATCAAAATTAATTAAAATTTAAAATACTAAAATCATAAATTATAATCATATAGGCACAAAATCATATATTGAATCCTGGTCTTGTGCTAGTCTGTGTCCTCCAAGAAGTAGAAGCCAAGATGGGATTAAATACAAAAAAATTTGGAGGTGGGGCAAGATGATGTCCGAGTAAGTACACTATCATCATCTCTCATGTAAAGGATCTGCTGAGTGGTGATGGAATCCTGCTGGAGCAGGCAGTTTCAGGAACCTACAAAGCAAGAGGTGTCTGGATGTCGATCTGGAGAGACTGCAACAAAATTAGTGCTTGCTTAAGGTAAAACTGCGGGTTTCTAACACTGACCTCGAAAGCTGTGGGAAGGTAAATCCATTCCCCCTAGCGCTAAGGGCTGCGGTGTTCCCTGAGAACTGCTGATTGTGCGGCAGAGTTCCCAAGTCTCGTGTTCTCCAAATGTGTGAACCACAAGCCTGCATTCCCTGAACCCTAGCAACCCACATTTCACAGACCCACATACCCCGAGTTCATATTCTCCCAGCCCTCTATTTCCCAAACCCAGCACTGCTGGAAATCTGGCATTGCCCTAGCACTCTGGTCTCAGACTAACTCCAAGAATGGGAAGGTCTAGGTGAGGGGTGCAGAGGGCCCCAAGGAGTGCAGGTTCAATTTTCTGGTCCCCACCCCCCTTTTATTGAGTTTGGAGGAGCATACCAGCTGACTTGGGGAGAGCCTAGGAAGAGAGGAGAGGCAAATCTGCTGAGAGAGCCTGATTTACCTGAACACCCTGCGATAGGAAAGTTGGTCTGGGAAAAGGTGTAGTCAGAAAATTAACTAGCCCCCCTGTAGCACATGTAAAGGAGAGGGACAGTAGAATGTGCTTTGTAGGCTTCCAATATCATATTTAGGGTTCCTGGCAAGGGGTGGGTGCTCTCTCTCTCAAGAAATTAAGAGACGTTATTTTCTGAGGTGAGTTGGTTTACCGGTTTGAATCTCTTCTGGGAGCCCTCACACCGTCTTCCTATTGCCCTGGGAGAGAGGGAAGTGAGGACAGGAGAAAGGGGGAAGGTCATATTCCTAAGCAGTTTATTCAGTTGCAAAGAAGATTCCTTGCTTGAGACCTTGTCTGGTCTGTTTTGTTGGTTTGTTTACTAGTTTTTCCTTCCTCATTATCCCCCCATGGCCCTTTCTTTCCTTTTTTCCTTTCTCTTTTTCTTGCTTGTTTTTTTTTTTTTCCTTTTTCCATTTTTTTCCTTCTTTTTATATTAGGTGCTGCAGGCAACATTTCTTATTGGCTGTACTTCCTCATCCTCAATTTCCTCTTTCCTATGTGTACTGATTTTGGCTACCAATGCTATCCCCTGTCCTTTACATCTTTCTACCCTCCATCATTTATTGTTTCTCTTTCATTCCACCTCTCTTTGTTTAGCCCCCAATATTTCTGACTTTTTATCTCTAACACCTCTATTCTGTTTTCTATCTTTTATTCACTTTTTATATTACTGTTCTTTCTTTTCTCTTTCCCTCTCTCCTGACCATACTGGACTTTTAATTTGTACTATATTCCTCCCCATATTCAGTTTACTGTCTCATTATAGGTACTCCACTTTTTTACTGTTGTAACTACACAGTTTACATGTGTTCATTATCCATTCTCCTAGATCTTACATGGTTCTTCTGCTAACATTCACTACCAATACTACTATTATATATTTCTTTTCTTACCCCTTTTGCTTTCTCTGGTCCTAATATTTTCCTTCAAGAGAACTTAATAAACTGCGGCGACTTGCTCGGTCGGTAGAGGTGGGGTCTGGCTGCGGACAAGGGGTGGGTCCAGCTCTGGACGAGGGGTCGGTCCCGCTTGGGACGAGGGGTCGGTCCGGCAGCAGACGAGGGCTCGGTCTCACAAGGGGTTGTGCGGTTCGGCTGACGGGGTCGCCCGGCGAAGCCGGCGATGAAGGGGTCGCCCGGAGAAGCAGGCGACGAAGGGGTTGCCCGGAGAAGCAGGCGACGAACTGGGGACAAGGGAGGCCAGGCCCTTGTCGGGGGCTCTCAGGACTGGAGGGCGCACGGCAGAAGAACTACCGCGGAGACAAGGTAAACACACAAGTCCACTTTATTGAGGCAGAGGCAACAGTTTTATAGGGGCTGGGGAAGGCTGATTGGTCAAAGCCACGCCCTGTTCTGATTGGTTGCCGGCGAAAGGTCAGTGGGCGGTACTGGACGGGGGAGGGGTGGTGGTTAGGGATTGGCTGTCGCTGTTGCTGGGGGAAGGGGCAGGGTTTAGGGATTGGTGGCTGCTGTTGCTGGGGTGGAGGGCAGACTTGAGTTTCCCGCCCACGCCTGGCTGTTGCTGCTGTCGGGGGAGGGGAAAAGGGCAGACTGGAATTTTCCGCCCACGCCTGGCTGTTGCTGCTGTCGGGGGAGGGGAAAAGGGCAGACTGGAATTTTCCACCCTGTGCCTGCGCAGGGAGAAAGAAGAAGAAGGGTGCCACCCCACAGGCATCGTGTGGCGCCATCTGGGAGGAGGGGCGGCCGCGGAAGCATGGCTGCCGAGAAGGGGAGACCCGAGGGCACTCTGCGCCCATGCCGAGCTCCCTTCAGGGGTGGCGGTGGGCCCGACCAACCACCCTATTATGGGGGCAGCAGCTTGGCCTACCGTGGCCGCTCCCCTCGCCAGGCCAGCAAACCACACTTCAGCCCGAGGGGTGACCGCAATAAACAATAAGGAAATAGAATAAGAAGAACAAAGTGACAAAGAGAAGACTTAACACACACAAAAACAACAACTAATTAAACCCCAAGATGAAGAAGCTGATCAACTGAATAAACCCATCAAGATAAAATGATGATCAGACAGCAACAAAAAACTACAAACCACACCAATAATCAGGAAAATATGACCCAATCCAATGAACAAACTAAAAACCAGGAAGAGGAAAGGAACATTGAACTACTAATTAAAGCTCTCAAAACATATATCATGGACCAATTCAATGAAGTGAAGGAAGAGATTAAGCATATTAAGAAAACACTGGGAGAACATACAGAAGAAATTATAATCATACACAAAAAGATAATGGATATTATGGGGATGAACAGCACAATCCAAGCAATCAAAAATACACTCTCAGCAAATAACAGCAGATTTGAAGAGGCAGAGGAAAGAATTAGTGATATGGAAGACAGTAATTCTGAAATTAAATAGTAGAACTGATTGATAAAAAGAAAAAAATCCACCAGATACTTAGGGACCTGAATGACAGCACAAAACACACAAACATATGCATTATAGGCATCCCAGAAGGAGAAGAGAAAGGAAAGGGGACAGAAGGGGTGTTGGAGGAAATAATGGCTGAAAACTTTCCAAACCTATTGAGGGAGATGTATGTACATGTCCAGGAAGCACAATGCACCCCGAACAGTATAAATCCCAACAGGCCTACCCCAAGACATATACTTGTCAAATTATCCAATGCTCAAGACAAAGAGAAAATACAAAAAGCAGCAAGAGAAAAGAGAGCCATCACATACAACAGATTAAACTCACCTGTTAATAAACACAGATTGGAAGATTGGATAAGGAAACATGACCCATCTATATGTTGTCTATAAGAAACTCATCTTAGACCCAGGGATTCAAGGAGGTTGAAAGTGAATGGCTGGAAAACAATCTTACAAGGAAACAATAACCAAAAAAGGGCAGGAGTAGCTATATTATATCAGACAAAATAGACTTTAAATGCAAAACTATTGTGAGTGACAAAGATGGACACAACATATTAGTGAAAGGGATAATCTTTCAAGAAGAAAGAACAATCATAAACATTTATGCCCCTAATAAGGGTACCTCCAAATACATGAGGCAAACACCGGAAAAGCTAAGGGAAGGAATAGATGCCTCTACAATTATAATGGGAACTATCACCATTGGACAGAACATCTCAAAAGAGAATCAACAAAGAAACAAAGACTTTGAACAGTATATTTAAGGATCTGGACATCATAGACATATACAGAACACTATACCCAAATACAGCAGGATATACATTCTTCTCAAGTGCACATGGATCATTCTCCAAGATAGACCACATGCTAGGCCACAAAGAAAGTCTCAGTGAATTCAGAATGATTGAACTCATACAAAACAATTTCTCTGACCACAGTGGAATGAAGCTGAAAATCTGTAAGGACCAGAGACCCAGATTTGGCAACAAGATATCAAAGTTAAACAACACACTCTTAGAAAAACAGTGGTTCAAGGAAGAAATCTCAACAGAAATCAATAACTACCTTGAAACAAATGAAAATGATAACACAACATACCAAAACTTATGGGATGCAGCAAAAGCTGTACTGAGAGGGAATTTCATAGCCATAAATTCATACATCAAAAAAGAAGAAAGCTAAAATTGAAGAACTAACTGCACAATTGGGGGAATTAGGTACAAAACAACAAACTAACCCCAGAGAAAGAAGAAAGAAAGAAAGAAATAACAAAGATCAGAGCAGAATGAATTGAAATAGAAAATAAGAAAGTGCTCCAAAAAAAAATAAACAAAGTGAAGAGCTGGTTCTTTGAGAAGATCAATAAAATTGACAAACCCTTAGCTAGATTAACAAAGAAAAAAAGAGAGAAGATGCAAATACACAAAATAAGAAATGAGAAAGGGGATATCACCACTGACTCCACTGAAATAAAGACTATTATAAGAGGATACTTTGAAAAACTATATTCCAACAAGAAAGACAATTTAAAGGAAATGGACAAATTCCTAGAAATACATAAGCAGAAAGAAGAAGTCATTGATCTCAACAAACCAATCACAAATAAAGAGATAGAATCAGTCATTAAAAACTTCCCAACTAAGATGATCCCTGGGCCACATGGTTTCACAGGTGAAGTCTACCAAACATTCCAGAAAGAACTAACACCAATCTTGCTTAAACTCTTCCAAAAAATCGAAATAGAAGGAACATTGCCTAACTCATTTTATGATGCCAACATTACCCTAATACCAAAGCCAAACAAAGACACCACGATAAAGGAAAATTACAGACTAATCTCTCTAATGAACCTAGATGTGAAAATCCTCAACAAAATACTCGCTAATTGTATTCAACAACACATTAAATGAATTATACACCATGACCAACTACATTTCATTCCTGGTATGCAAGGATGGTTCAACGTAAGAAAATCAATTAATGTAATACACCACATAAACAGATTGAAGGAAAAAAACACATGATCATATCTATAGATGCAGGAAAGGCATTCAACAAAATACAACACCCTTTCTTGATAAAAACACTGCAAAAGATAGGAACAGAAGGAAACTTTCTGAACATGATAAAGGGTATATATAAAAAAGCCATAGCTAATATCATTTATAGTAGTGAAATCCTAAAATCTTTCCCTCAAAGATCAGGAACAAGACAAGGATGCCCACTATCATCATTCTATTTAACATTGTGTTAGAAGTACTTGCTCAAGCACTGAGGCAAGAACCAGATATAAAAGGGATCTAGATAGGAAAGGAAGAAGTCAAAATTTCCTTATTTGTAGATGACATGATCCTAAACATAGAAAACCCTGAGAAATCTACCACACAGCTTCTAGAACTTATAAATGAGTTCAGTAAAGTCATAGGTTATAAGATCACTGCACAAAAATCAGTAGCATTTCTGTACACTGTTGATGAGCAATCTGAGGAGGAAATCAAGAAACAAATACCATTTACAATAGTAAATTTAAGAAATAGTAAAATTTAAAAAACCTAGGAATATATTTAACTAAAGATGTAAAAGGGTTATACACAGAAAACTATGCAACACTGTTCAAGGAAATCATAGAAGACCTAAATAAATGGAAGAATATTCCTTGTTCATGGATAGGAAGACTAAATATTATTAAGAAGTCTATTCTGCCAAAACTGATCTACAGATTCAATGCAATCCCAATAAAAATCAACACAGCATTTTTTAATGAACCAGAAAAACTAAATGAAATTTATTTGGAAAGGAAAGAGGCCCCGAATAGCCAAAGACATATTGAAAAAGAAAAAATGAAATTGGAGGAATCATACTACCTGACTTCAAAACATACTACAAAGCTACAGTAGTGAAAATGGCAAGGTATTGGTACAAGGATAGACACACTGATCAATGGAACTGAATTGATAGTTCTGATAAAAATCCTCATATATACAGTCATCTGATATGGCCACCAAGCCCACTCAACAAATGGTGCCTAGGGAATTGGATATGCATATGCAAAAGAATGAAAGAGGATTACCATCTCACACCTTATACAAAAATCAACTCAATATGGATCAAAGACCTAAATATAAGAGCCAAGATCATAAAACAATGTAGAGAAGCATCTACAAGACTTTATAGTGGGAAATGGCTTCATGAACTTCACATCCAAAGCACAAGCAGCAAAAGAAGAAATAGATAAATGGGAATTACTCAAAATTACAGCATTTTTCACCTCAAAGGATTTTGTCAAGAAAATGAAAAGAGAGCCTACCCAATGGGAGAAAATATTTGTTAACCATATATCTGAGAGAAGACATATCTTGCATATATAAAGAATTCCTATAACTTGAAAATAAAAAGACAAACAAAACCATTTAAAAAATGGGTAAAAGATCTGAATAGATGTTTCTCCAAAGAAGAAATATAAATGGCTAAAAATCACATGAAAAAATCCTCAAAATCACTGACTATTTGGGAAATGCAAATCAAAACTACAATAAGATACCACCTTACTCCCATAAGACTGGAAGCTATCAAAAAAACCGTAGACTACACGTGCTGGAGAGGATGTGGAGACATGGGAACACTCATCCACTGTTGGTGAGAATGCAGAAGGATCCAGCCATTCTGGAGAACAGTTTATTGGTTTCTCAAAAAGTTAGCTATAGATTTGCCATATAACCCAGCAATTCCACTGCCAGGTATATACCCAGAAGAACTGAAAATAAGGATACAAACTGATATATGCACACCAACGTTCATAGCAGCATTATTCACTATTGACAAAAGTTGGAATCAACCCAAATGCCCATCAACAGATGAATGGATAAATAAAATATGGTATATGCATACAATGAAACACTACTCAGCTATAAGAAGTTGTACAGTACAAACATGTGATAACATGGATGAATCTTGAGGACTTTTTGTTGAGTAAAGCAACCCGGGCATTGAAGGACAAATACTACATGACCTCTCTGATATGAAATAAGCAAACAAAGCTGTCTCAGAAAGCTAGAGACTGGAAGATAGGCATAAAGGAATTTAGAGGGGAGAGGAAGATTTTGAGCAGATGCCTACATGGGTGAAGGCTGTGATAAGCTGGAGATAAGTATGGGAGTCCCCTATATTTTATATGTGAATTACTGTTATCTAAAACTTTTTTGAAGACAAAATTAAAAATTAGAAAATAAAGGATGTAGGCACTGAGGAAGAAATGAAAGAAAGTGCCTTGTCACTGTACATATAGGGCAACACCTATTACAGTGATGAAAGGCAAAATCGCAAAAACAAAGTTTTATAATATTTTTTAATATACCAATTTATTTTTACTTTATTTTAGTATTTCTAAATTAGTATGCATATTTTGAATCTTTAAACCCATCACTATATTTCATTTTCCTATTATTTGAATTCGGCAATATATTAGGCTTTATTGTTGAAGAAGTTTGGACCACAGATAGGTTCAACTATGGCAGGGGAGGAACACTGGTTTGGGGTGTTACTGATGGAGGGTACATAGTTAGGAGGGAGTTCTCTAGAGCATGTATATAGGAAACATAAAAATGTTCTGATACATGTTTAGGTATTTTCATAGTAGTTACAGTTACAAATGACAACTGAGGGAGTGCTGAGGTCCTACTCAGGGGAGCTCTGTCACAGTCCCCAATGGAACATCAATAATCCCCCAAGTGAAACAGCAAAGACCAACCAGGAAGGATGGCCTAATGATGAGCCCTTGATACTGATGACTATGCTTATGAACCTGTGTGCCTGAAATATGAACTAGACCTAGAGCCGCAGGGTGCCTAAGAGTTACCTCTTGAGCGTCAAATGTGGCCACTCTTTAAGTCAAACTCAGCATGTAAATGCATTACCTTCCCCCCAGCATGGGACATGACTCCTGGGGATGAGCCTTCCTGGCTCCAAGGGATTACTACCAATCACTAACTGGTGATGCAACTAGAAAGAGACCTTGAATAAATGGGTCAACTCAGACCAACAGAATATCTCAGGCTGCATGTATGATTGTGTCTTAACAACTGCTTTTTGACATTGAATAAAAGGGGGAAATGGCAAAGACAAATGAGTTTATATGGCTAAGAATCTTCAAAAAAGAATCGGGAGATCATCAGAGGGGTCGTGCTTATGCACGCCTCAGCAGGACCCCACAAACAGTCAAAGTAGATACAACCCTAGGTACTGGTTCTCCTGAAGGCTATTGAGACCCACAGGGTATATGGTCATGGCAGATGGATTTGGAGTTCTGTGCCATGTCAGTGGACCCTACTTTGGAATTTGTGCTTCTGAGAGTGATGGAGCTTGACTCAGTTGTGACCCTTCTACACATGCCTCTTCTGTCACTTTTACTGAACCTGTGGTTGGTGCTAGGGATGGTGTATACTCAGGGGACTTGTATCTCTGGACTGCCCATATGCCAGTTTGGCCTTGAGCCTCAGCAGACTTGCAACTCCTACTCTCTGGTTTGTTGGACTTACCCAGGTCAGCTAAGAGGGAGGTGAAGATGGTCAACCACCACGCCAAGCAATCAAGAGTGCCTACAACTGCAAGCAGAAGAATTGCATTCATTATACATGTGGAAACTAAGCCCCCTTTTGATATATATATATGTGGAGTGCACAAAACCATCCCAGGGTCCACAGAATGGAGGAATAAAATATGGACTAGAATGGATTTACTGATATTCTACTATAAAACTATTATGACTATAATAGAGGAAATTGTAGCATTGATATGGAGAAAGTGGCCACAGTAGTTGCTGAGGGCAGGGAGAGGGAAGAAGAGAAGTGATGTGGGGGCATTTCTGGGACTTGGAATTGTCCTACATGATATTGCAGGGTTAGATGCTGGACATTATAAATCCTGACATAACCCACTGAATGTACTGACTGGAGAGTGTGAACTACAGGGTAAATTATTATCCATGTAGTGCAGCAGTGCTCCAAAATGTGTTCACCGAGTGCAATGAGTGTGCCACAATGATGGGGGAGTTGTTGGTGTGGGAGGGTTGGGGTAGGGGGCGTATGGGAACCTCTTATGTTTTTTTAATATAACCTTTTTTGTGATGTATATATCTTAAAAAATACAATTTACAAAAATGATGGGGTGGGGTATGGGGAGTGGGTTATATGGGAACCTCATGTTTTTTTAATGTAACATTCTGTGTCATCTATTAACTTTAATTTAAAAAAATGTGTTAAAAAAAAGAATGTGTAGGGATTGGGCACCACTGGATGAATGTCTTCCACTATCTGATGAATAGCTCTCAAATCTTGTACAAAGTTATGTTCCTGAATACCTGGTTTAAGCACTGGTAAGATAGGGCTAATAAAGTCGGGTTACACGAAAAAAAAAAATCCAAAAAAATTTTATTAGGAGAAACCCCCATGAGAGAAAATCCAAATACTTTTCACCTTTTAAAACAATCTTAATCTCACACTTAGTTTATCATCATAACCTCATCACCTGCTTTCTCCATTTCCCCATGTCTATGCTCACAAGAGCAGCAAGGGATCCTTTTAAAAGATAAGACATTTAAGTTTTTTTCTTTCCCAAACATCCAAATGCTTCCCTTTTTACTTAGAATAAAAAGCCCAAGTCTTTGTATATGTCTATAAGCCCTACCAACATCATTTTAGTGAGACCTTTTTTGACATTCTATTTTTAAATTGTGACATACTTTCTGTGTTGCCCCATATTTCCCACAGTCCTGAACTCCCTTCCCTGCTTTGTTTTTCTATAGCACTTGTCACCAGGTGAAAGACGGTATTTCATTTATTAATTTTATTATTGACTATCTCTCTTTGCTACAATATAAGCTATATTAGGGTTATTTGGCTTCCTGCTTTATCTCTAGAATCTAGAATAGCATCAGTCATCATTAGTATTCAATAACTAATTTTTAAGTGAAGAAATAAAGATTTCTATCCAGTTAGGGAAAAGTAGGTTAATTCCCATACTCATTATAAATAAAAAGGGATAATATATATGTCCTTGGTTGTTTTTTTTAAAAGAACAACTCGAAAACATGTGCCATTAAGAATGTTAGATTAAGTGTTATACTTAATTATCCTTGTAGAACCTCATAATGTGTTTTTTTATCATTTTTGAATCTCCAAGAGGGGAGAAGAGTTTTATTATTACTTTCTATTGAATAATTTGTCACATAAAACTCTTCTAATGAGAAGAACTTTAGAATTTTATTTAAAGTTTAATCAGTAATTCTGCTGAAATGTTAAATATATTATTGTTCCTGGCAATATAAATTAAAAGAGATAAGGAAGATGCTTTTTAAGGGAACACAGGTGAGTTATGACTGGAGTGTACTTGCAAATTGAAATTTTTTTTTCTGTTTATATTTAGTAAATATAAATAGAATTAAAAATTTCCCTTGGGTATAAAAATTTTCTCTTAGACATTTGTTACTGTGATTGGAAAGTTGTCCTTTTATTGCCAATATGATTAGAAAGGCAATCTATGTAAAATCAAACATAATTATTAAATAAGTTACTTGTACTATTAACATAAAAATTTTTAATTTCAAAGCTAGGATTTAATATAGCTCCTTCTCATCTCCTAGTTTCTAAAGTGTGTTAGAACATTAAAAGATGAGGAACGGATGTAGCTGAATTCGTTGAGCATCTGCTTCCCTTGTAGGAGACTTTGGGTTTGATCCCTGGTACCTCCTAAAAACAAACAAATGAAAAGAAAAAAGAGATAAATATAGATAACTACTTTTTTGGTTACCTGGGCTGCTGTGTAGAATTAGACTCAGTTGAAAGTCACCTGTATATTTGCACATTCATTAGGCTTTTTACAAACACTTATGATTAATTTATACAATTTGGGCTAGAAGGAAGGGAAGGAACTCTGAGTATTGCATCTGGAATGTAATAATATGAATTTGTTCTAGAATTCTTGTAATAAGTTTCAGTTAACATTAAATAAATTATTTCCACTAATTGTCTACAGAATATTACTATAGTATGCATTTTATATAAAAATTTTTGTGCAATATTATTGAAATATTTTTTATAAAAATGTTATTAAATAAAAATTTAAGTACAAAAACTGACTTCCAAACATAGCCTAATTTTTTAAGGTTGTTTGGAAAGCTATGGCTTATTGGTGGTCTGAGTAATCTGTCCGTTATTTACCTATTTTTTGTGCTCTACATATACATTATGCTCTATGTATTAAAAAATTTCCTCTAGTTCTATAATGTCATTTATTTTTCCCTGGAAATAAAACAATACAACCTCATGAAACAAATGCATAAACGCATTCAGATACAAATCAAAAACAGCAATAAAAACCTTTAAATCCATGCAGTCGGCACCCAAAAATGATCCATTATTGTTTGGGTTGTGTCAAAAAAGTCAACTAAGATGGAATAATCATTTTTAAAAGGCACAAACAAATCTTAAATATTTTATTTAAGTTTAAAACATATATATGCTCATTCACTCAGGAATTTTTCTAGAGTGAAGTCTGCTATAGGATTTCCATATATTTCTGGTCTGAAAAAATGCTCAAAATTGTAGAACAATATACAAATTGCATCATTTCTGATTTCTGGTTTCTATTTCTTTAAAGTGAAATGGGTCTTAATGACACATACTGAGTGCAGACACTTTGGGCTTCTAAGACCCTTCTCTCAATTCTTTATAATTACCTTGTCCATTTTAATTTGGCAGCAACATTTTAATAATGACTTACTTTATTGAGTTTTTACAAGGCATTAAACAATTTAGCTTTTTATAGATATAACTTTTTCTACATTCGTATTTTCTTGGCTTTTAAATTTTACTAAATTACATTTTAACATTTATGTATCATTTAATAAAATATAGCCTTTTGTAAATTAAATAATTACAATGAAAATTACAACAGGCATAAATAGGTTGGGAAACACATAGCTGACACTTAGAAAGCTTACAACTCATCTCAGGGGAACAGAATATGAGGAGGCACCAGAAAGGAGACTATTGGTTCAAGGTTCCTCAAGCTGTGGGCATCAGCCAGTGGGAATGAGAAGTGTCTGTTAAGTGAATGTCAGTTAGATGAGCTACAACTGAGGTGTATTCTATGGACTACTATTGACTTTTCATATAACCACCCCATCACCATAATCAATATACCTGAATATCTGAAACCCAGAGAAACTAATCTTAGCACAGATTTATATTTGTATATTTAATTAACATTAGATACAATTATTCCAGGTGTTGGTAGATAAAACTGAATACCAAGGATCTTGGTTTCTTATTTTGCTTAGGCAATTTGCCTTAGGGATTGAAACCTGGACCCTGTATATGGGAAGTTGGTGCTCTACCACTGAGCCACATGGGCTCCCCTACTTGGTTTTTCCCTTTGTTTGCTTGTTATTGTTTTTTTTTTTTTTTTTTTTTTTAGGAGGCATGAGGGACCAAACCTGGGACAGCCCACATGAGCAGGTGCTCAACTGCTTGAACCACATCCACTCCAGCTTGCCTTAGCTTTTTTCTGTGTCCACTCCCTTGTATACTTTCCTATTGCCCACCTGTCACCTCCTAGTTTGCTCTATTTTCTCTCATCCTGGAATATGAAGGGTCCAACTGTAGTGGTTGACCATTCTATCTATATAGCTGCCTGCCTTATCCTAAATTCTGTGGCTCCCACACAGTTCGTCTTGCTTCTGAGTTTGATCACCTTCTCTTCCACCCCCATTCCTGCTGGTCCATAAAAGGAAGACCCAGGCACCCGCCTGAATGTGTGGTGATTTTTCACATCTCATCTCCACCGCACACCTTTTCTGCCCCCCTTGTTTGGACATTGTGTGTGTGCTTTAATGTTTACAAATGTTTAGACCTCTGTTTTTCCCTGGGGTGTCTTGTTTGGCTTTCCCATCTGGTGTCCTTTGCTGTCTTAAATCAAACTCTTGCCCCAACCAGGGCTGGCTTCAGGGGAGTGTGAGCTGAGCAGTCACACAGGACTTCATGCATAGAAGCACCTGGCACTTGGTTAATGCTCTGCTGTTGCTGTCTTGAAATTTTAAACACATTTTGAACAAAGGACCCTGCATTTTTATTTGCATATATGGGTTGCATATATGTGGCTGATCCTGGCCCCAGTTGTGACCCTGGCCCCAGCCCCTTGGCTGCCCCTTCAATCAGGCTATTTCTGCTCCCCTTTTCATATATTCAAGAAAAGGCTACAAAAAATTCATAGTCAGAATCTAGAATATAAGTTACCAAGGGACTGGGTGGGATAGGGAGTAGGGAATTATAGTTTAAAATATATAGAGTTTCTATTTGGGCTGATGGAAAAATTTTGGTAATAGATGGTGGTGATGGTAGCACAGCATTGTAAATGTAATTAACAGCATTGAATTCTATCTGAATATGGTTAAAAGGGAAATTTTAGGTTGAATATATGTTCCTAGAATAAAGTTTTTAAAAAATCCATGGAATTGCACAACACAAACTATGAAGTCTAAGTTAACCATGAACTACAGTTAATATTGCAATTATAAAAATGTGTTTTCATCAGTTGTAATGAAGGTACCACACCAATGCAAGGTGCTACTAATGGAGTGGTATATGGGAATGCTGTATTTATGCATGATTATTCTGTAAATCCAAAACTTCTCTAATAAATTATAATAATAATAAAGAGTGTCATCAGTGCAACACTGACAGCCCCAATAGCTTATCTCCTCGAGGAAGTTTGTTTTCTTCATTTTTACAGTTTGGCTGCCCATAATCGTGTGTGTTTGTGTGTGTGTATATGTATGTGTGTGTGTGTATGTATTTATGTGTATATATATAATGTATGTATATATATATATACACACACACGTACATGGTCTGGCATATCAATCTTTAGCACACAAAGAACTTTAAAATAACCCAAAGCAAACACAATGATTTATTTTTCTAAATCAAGGGCTTTTGTCTATGAAAACAAAACAAAACTCTACAGCTTTGCCATCAGAAGGAAATATAGACACTTTCACTTTTTCTTCTTTGCTTCAATTTGCCTTCTCTCCCCTTTCCCCTATTCTAGCTCCCACTAACCCGTGTTACTTTCTGCCTTCAGACAAGTCTTCTCTTTTCAGCCATTACACAATCTCTTTTCCCTATGAGCTTCTGCAGCACCAGTGATTCACAATTTTTTGTTTGTTTAATAGTAACCATGTTACAGTCCACTTAATGGAGGATATTGAATCAACAAAGATCTCAAGGTCTAGCTCGATCTTCCTTAATGCTGAATCTCTGTATTCCTGACTCTGTACTTCAGTACTAGTAAACAAGATTGGTTTTTTTCTGGAGAGGTGGTCAGGTTTCTTAAGAAATAAAATTAAGACCTGTGGTATTTAGCAGTTAGAGGAGACAGGTTGTATTGAATAATCTCAAGCAAAAGCTCTGAGGCTGTGAGGTAGAAACACAGGATTCTTAGTCTCCTTAAGCTTCCCAGTGCTCAATTTCCAGCCCTGAAGGATAAATGCAGGGAGGGACTCTAGGAAAATGTATCCAGTTTATTTCTAACAAGGGCTTTGGCCCTCAATCCCCTTGGTGGAACTTCTATCTTCGATGGACTGTGTTGGACCAGAGTAAAAGCTACAAGGACAACCTTTGTGATTCTGGCCTAAGGCTTGACCTTTAGTTTGTTGGCTGCTGTAACCAAGTACCACAGCCTGGTTGGCTTAAACAACAAAAATTTACTGCACAGTTTTAGAGGCTAAAAGTCCAAAATCAAGGTATCAGCAGGCTCATGCTTTCTCTGAAGTACATAGCATTCTGGTGGTGGCTTGTGGGTAATGCTTAACTCGATTCCAATCTCCTGCCTACTGTCTACTTGTGTCTACTTCAGTCTCTCACTCCTGACTATGTCCAAATTTCCTCTGTTTATAAGACTCCAGTCATATTGGATTAAGGTCCATCTGATTCAACTTGACCTCACCTTAACTAATAACATCATTAAAGAGCTTATTTACAAACGGGTTCCCACAGGATTGGGAGTTAGGACTTAAATATATCTTTGTGGGGGACATGTTTCAACCCATAACAAACACATAGCTATTCCTAAGTTTGTTTTTATTTTTAACTATGTAGAATTTAGGGCATCAAAACCTTTATACTCAACAACCCCACCTGTTGATACTTTACAGAATAAAAACATCTTCAAGGTAACAGAATTGGAGGAAGACAAGGCAATCAAAAGATAGCAATATAGCAACAAAAATACTAGGACAAGACAATCAGTAAAATAAGAGTAATTTTACAATGAACAAAAGATTGATACATCAGTAACAAAGGTTTCTTCAGGAAATTTCCTAAAATTTTTAATATCCTAGGGTGCAGTAAGAACCTTGCAATGTTGACAAGCATATGTGCCATGGGACTTCTTATTGGATACTAACACAGAGTCCTCAGTAGGTTCATAGTGAACTGACTTTTAATTTTTAATACAGGGTAACAATATACCCAGAAATAAAAAGCTTTGTGTGAGATGTTACAGAGCAATTAGTAAGAGCACCCACCCCTTTTCATTCTTCAATCTGAATGATAAATTGTGTCACTCTAAGAAAACAATATTTAATTAATTTGATCCATAGGTTACTAATAAGTTGTCCTTAGTCATAGGTTTTGCATCAGTTCACACTGCCTTGGGTACCAGGTAGACTTTTGCGTCTATCAGTAATCCACAGACTATATGGTGAGAAACAATGGTCTAGAGTACAGGCAGCGAATATGTGACCTTAGTTCTCTGTTTTGCTTTCCAGGATAGTGACTGACATTGTTAAATGATTGAGGCATCTTTTCTCACTAAACCTGGATGCTTTTCAGGATCTTTCACAACAGAATTCTTTCTCTAAGTCTTTCTTGAAGGGAATGGTACATGAGATGAAAACAACTTGCAATCCCTGGTCTAAACTAAAACAAGTTATTTGTCACCCTTGGCTACTTTCTCATAAATCCACACACAATCTTGGTTTTTGATGACTAATAGATGGTAAGAAGAGATTAGGAAGAAGTACCCCGAGAAAAATTATATCACAAGCAAAAAAATGTTTTTCTTGACCATAAGAATAGCTAGCTCAAACAATCTCCTCTTTGCCCTCTTTCCCCATGTGACCTCAAAGAAAAGGAAAGGAAGGGATGGAAGAAAAGGAGATAATTCCTTTCCAATTAGGATGAACCTTGGGGCCATCTGCAACACCATAAAGGAAGCAAGTTTCTTAGAGAAAAATTGAGTGAAGAAAAGCCACATGTATTCAAGGGACCTTAAATAAAACTTCAGAGGAAAGAGTCAGAAGTGTGCCTTGGGGCAGGAAAGAAGTTGGAAGTAGGACAGCCAGGACCCCATATCCAGCTGTCTTAAACTGTGACACAAATGTAAAAGGTTGAGAAAGTACGCTTTAACCTTTATACTTGCAAATTAAAATTCTAGCCCCCAGCATTGTTGCCTACCTTTTTATTTATTTATTTATTTTTATTAGTATTTGTCCTCTTTTGGATGTGAAGTGAAACAAGAAAGACCTTGAGTTCCCTCAAGTGTACAGCCGATAGTAGTTTCATTTTGTCCTTCTCCTGCTAACTCATCTGGACTTGTTCAAGCCTTGGGACATTGCTGTTCCACTCAAGGGAACTTGCAGGGTATAGGAAATGTTCTAACTTCACCACAACTCCCTTGCATCCTCCAAAGAGAGACCACTTAGCTCCTGGTGTTTCTCCCAGAAACATCGGAAATATGTTGGGACAATACTTTAACTGAGATGACACATCACCATTCTGGAAACTACACTTGTGGCAGACCGGGAGCTGGTCTCTTGGGATAATCTGATGTAAAGATTTTTTAAAAATATTTGGCTAGAACTTTCAATAAATAAATATTAAACTTGAATGTCCTTAGGTAGACATGCTTTACTCTAATTTGCAAAAGTCATCTTCTTCTTCCAGATTCTATTATTCCCTACTTTATTTTCCTCTTCTCCCATCCCCCAACACACCTTATGCTTATAGTTATGCAACTTTTCTGTCCCCTACATGCATTTAAGCTTGCTGCTTGCCATTTATGTTTGCAATAGATAAAACAGTCCTCTTCCATTCCTTTCCTTATTTCAGTTTGCTCAGCTATATAGTGCCCAACAAACCTCACCAGATTGTAAACCAGTAATAATAGCTAATACTCATATAGCCCTTATGTGCCAGACCCAATTCTATGTGTTCTATATAAATTAATTCACTTAATCCTCAATACAAATTTACAAGATAGGTACAATTATTTTTTCTATTTTAAAGAAAAGGAAAGAGGTAAAGTGATTTGCCTAACATGGAAGTGGTGTTAGAAACCAGGTAATCTAGCTCCAAAATGCATTGCTTAATCACTTTGATTTACATTGAGCCCCTGATGACTGCAACACATAATGCCAGTCATTTTCTATATACACCCTCTACATTTTAACAGAGTATAACAATGATACTCTCAGTATCACACTAATCCTTGCTCCTAGAGAAAAGTCAGAGCTCCAGTATAGTACTCAGGGTCTCAGAAACTCTCGCCAGCCTTCCTCTTGCATGCTTGCACCCACGCACATTTTCTTTTTATTCCATGCATTCCCAAAGCCAGGGGACTCACTTAGGGGCTTTGCTGCAGCCGGAGGCTTCTCCTCTCCAGCTGCAGTCTGGGTCATCTTTCACTAAATCTGAGGTAACCGCTTCAGCATTTTTCAAAGTTCAGTTAATCTAATTCCAGTTCTCTCATGGGTCATGCTTTGCCAAATTTCCAGAGGGTCAACAGGAACATGAGACTATGACAGCAGCAACTCCTACCCACAAAATTAAAAAACAAAAAACAAAACAAAACAGAAGAAAATCCCAGAATCAAGCACGATCACAGGAGCCCTGTGCACCCTAAGCCAGCATTTTGCAGAATGGATCAGAGGATCTACTGCACCAGAAACTCCTAAGGAACTGATTGAAAATACAAATTTGTTGTCTGCATCCCAAATATCATAATTAGAATCTTCTGGAAAATGTGTGTGGGGGGAAAGAAGAACATTTTCAACTGTTCCCCAGATGATTGTTTAACATACTGTGTTTTATAACCATTGATCTAAGCACTAATTTCTTTATATTTGTACATACACACACATACAAAAACAATGGTTTCAGAATGCACTATATGTCACGGTTTAGATTAGCATTGCCCAGTGGAAATATATTGCAAGCCATATATGTAATTTTGAATATTCTTGTAGTCATACTAAAAAAATATAAAGAAACAGTTGAAATTAACTGTATATTTTATTTAACCCAATATATCTAAAATGGTGTATTTCAACAGGTAATTTATATAAAAATTATTAATTCATTTTAATCTTTTTTTTTGTACTATGTCTTTGAAATCAGATGGCCATTCTACACTTAGAACCCTTTTCAATTCAGACTAGCCCATTTCAAGTAATTAATAGCCACATGCGCTTAATGGCTACCAGACTGAATAGCACAGGCCGAGATCCAAATTGCTGTTCCCAGTCATAAGTCATAGGCCTAAAGAGCACTGGTATTTTCTGGGAAAAGGTAATAAGTGAAGAAGAAACATAGAAAAGTAGATAAAATAAAGGTTTTATGGTTCTGCCCTCACCAAGACACCTGCCAATTCCTGCCAGTTGTTCAGGGTCTACTTCCATTGACTGCAAGGTCTGTACACGCATGACATGGGCCGTTTCTGAGTTCTCCTCCTCTTTTCTCATTTTGAATCATTTCTAATTTACAACAAGGGTCCCACTTTTTTGACCAAAGTCCTGAATTGAAGGTGGCCTCTGCTCAATGTCATAGGCCCCACTCTTGTAAGCTGTTTTAATGCCATCAAAAGTCTGACTTCTACTGCTGCTCTAAGTTCTTCCCAACACTGCCCACACAGGCGCCCACTGAGAAGGATATTCTCTCTCCCATGTCTCTTTCCCAAAATATCACCTTTCTTAATTGAAATCATAGGGACTTCGTTAATATTACCCATCTGATGGTGATGTAAAACATTTTTTTCTGTCACATACTTTTCTGATCCAGCAGGAATTTATTTTCTCAGGAGTTACATATTGTTCCTTCAGACTGGTTGAGAATAGGAAGAAAAGGAAAACAGATTCTGCAGTGGAGAATACAGAGGAGTCCACCAATGCTTGGCATCTCTCAGTCAGAAGTGTGCACACTGAGGTTTGCCTTGTGGTTAGCCCAAGGCCCTAGAATTAGATCCCTGTTTTCACAAAGACCGTTGCCCACTTACTGGATCCTGTCCTGGTATAATGGCCTTGCTCTCCATGTGAGGATTTACTCGTACAAAGTGCATTATCCCTTAAAGTTTGAGTCTCCTGAGTTATCTTACCTTCCAAACCTTAGCCATGTTCTCATTTTGATCAACTTTACTATGTAAGAACTCTAAATTCCATATCATGCATGACCAGAGTGAACTTTGGCTTCCAACCCCAATGTTGTCTACTCATGATTAGGAAGGGCCTTGTGGGCCTTAAGGACATTGCTGAGGTCAAAGGTAGACTGAGTGACCTTGCTCTAAGAACTCTAACTTAAACTTGGACCTCACAATATTACTATTACAATTATTTGTCTGCACTTATTTATTGACTTATTATATATTCTTAGAACCCAAAATACTGTGTTAAAAGGTATGTTGTTTTTTAAAATGTTATTTTTGTATTTAATATATATATTTAATGTTTAATAGGTTTAATATTTTGGTATTTTTTATTTAAAATTTTGATAGATAATGCATTAAAATTACTAAAATGTAAAAAAAAATCTTTCTACTTGAATGACAAGAAAGATGATTACAAGGAAAAATGAATCATGCAAGCCAAAGGCATTTCTTTTAGAGGTCAAATGTTAACTGGCCTAAGTATCAAACACCTACGTCTTCCTAGGGTTGTACTTGCGGAGTTAGTTTGGGGTAAAGGAGCTGCATCAGGAGCTATGCCCATCTTACAACAGCCACATTAAAGGTTCGTACTCCAAAAATGCAGACTCAAGGGAACCCTAGGCCACAATTGGAGATTTAAAACTGGTCCTCACCTCAAAAATGTCCCCTGCCAAAAAAGGTGCAAAAGAGGGAGAAATCTAGGACAATTTCTGAGTATCTTGCTTGATGTTGGTACCAGTACCCAAGACAGAGAATAAAGGAGGGCAAACCATTCTATGGAGGACTATGGTAAGTTTAGTTTTGGTTTCTGGCATTTGCATTGTCTGAGATATCCAGGAGTAGATGCACAGTAGGAACTTGGTTATACTGTTCTGAAAGTCAAGTTACAGAATGTTCTGGGATGGGGATAAAGATGTGTAAAGCAGAAACAGAAAGGTACTAGATCTTCTTCAGTCCTATACTTACTGCTCTATACTTACTACTTTTCATGTTGTTGCTGACAACTGTAATTTTTGTCCACCAGTTTAAAGCATGTTGTAAAAAATGGGCAGAGAAAATGTTACAATATATATTTAATTGTTCTATATGAAGATTTTCTTTTGAGGAGTGTTACTTTAGAAGAAAAAAGGGAGTGGAGTATTATTAGGATGGTTGTGATGCAAATCTCCTCGTGACCTCTTCTTATTCCCAGGTAGATTTTATACTTTGACTTCCACTGTGTTTGCTTTGGAATATTTCATATAATAGGGATTGAGGACATGGTCATCATAATCATTATTTGAAGTACTTGTAAAAAAATTAAAATTTCTAGGCCCTTCCCGATTTACCATATAACAATGTCTTGTATTGGTATTTGAGAATCTCTGGCTTGGTAACTATGATTTCATTGAAGATGACTATTGACTTCTATTCTCAAACTTTATGTGTATCTCAGTCTCCTGGGTGCTTCTTAAAATATAGATTCATGCCATGTTCCAATCCTGGTTTTGATTCAGCTGGTCTAGGAAAAGGCTAAAAGAGTTGTATTTTTAATAATCACCTCTTACCTGTGGCAACCAACCTGATCACACTTTAAGAAATAATATTAGGTGTTTGGTTGTCAGAAGGACTCCAGTATAGATATAAAACAGTGTTTCTTAACCTGTGATCCAAACACACCCAACAGGCTTATGGTAAAATTCAAAGAATCTTTGAACTTGACTGGGAAAAAATACATTTTTATTTTCAGTAATTTCCAATTAAAGGTTATCATTTAAAAAGCTATAAATACAGTCAACAAACCACAGTAATAGCAGCAGTCCTCTAATCTTGTCACCAATAGGACACATAGATATTTTAATATCACTTTAGAGTTATTGCAAATATCTTGAAATATATAGCCATCACTATGAAATCATGGCACTTATTAGATTTCCATCAGATCTTATATAATTTATTAATATATATGTCATTATAAAATTAAATTAAAAGCACATTTTGAAAACTGTCTTAATAAAATTGGTTTCTTTCATAATCTTACATATTTTTAATTAAAAATTATTATAGGGAGCCAATGTAGCTCAGTGATTGAGCACCAGCTCCCCACATGTGAGGTCCTGGGTTCAATCCCTAGCCCTGTTATTACCTAAACAAAAAAATTATGATAAAGGGTCCATAGACTTCACTAAAATGTCAAAAAGGTTTTTGGTACAAAAAAGATTAAAAATCTTATTGTAGGGAAGATTAGGGCCCTTGCTGGGACATCAGGGAGATGCATTACTTAATTCTATGAAGAAAAAATATACTAATATTTATATGTCCAAAGAGAATTCTTATTCCTGTCTCTACTTCCCATTCCTAAGTACCTTGTCATTCTTCAATATGACTTCTCAGACTATATGTCCCCTGATTTGTTTACTGCTCCTCAGTAGCTGAATGGCTTTATCTCCCATCAATGATAACAGCTTTTTATCACCCATCTCAGGTCCTGGAGGTACATGACACTTTCAGGAATTAGTTGTGGTGCAGGGACCTGGACTGTGGTGTGGAGCAGGACAGTGGGGAAAGATTGAAGAAGGAAGGCAGACTGGGCTCAGGTTTTAAAAGGCCTGCAATGCCTCGCTAAAAGGTTTCCTTTCAAATGTCTTTCAACTGGTGAATAAATGAATAAACAAGCTGTGGTGCATCTATAAAATAGACTACTACTTAGCAATAAAAAGAAAGAAGAAAAACTTCTGATTCATGAAACAACATGGATGAATCTCAAATACATTTTGCTAAGTGAAAGAAACCAGACCCAAAAAACTTAAAATTGTATGATTCTATTTATACGACATTGCGGAAAGGCAAAACTATTTGGATGGAAAAGAAATCAGTGGTTCCAAGAGCAGAGGGGTTGACTACAAAGGGGAAAAACAAGGGAATTTTGGGCGTGATGAAACTGTTCTGTATCATAACTGTGACGGTGGATATGCAACTCTTTGTAATTGTCAAAACCTATACATAACAAATAATGAAATTTACTTATGTATAATTTAAAAAATCAAGCAAGATAAAGATTAAGAAAAGACTTTGGGCTTTTTAGCTATGTGTGTCATTGGTGAGTAAACAGTTTTGATGAAGCAGGGCTGGTTGAATCCAAATTGCCTTATGTTTACAAGGAAGTTGAGTGAGTAAATGGAAACATGTAGTTTAGACAGCTCATTAAAAAAATTTGGCAAGAAAGGAGAGAAGAAGGAAGAAAGCTGGATGAGAATGTAGAGTCCAGAGAAGTTTGTCTTTTTTGAAGATGAGACCAATTAGAAAGAAAACTAATAAAGATGTACAAACCTCTACTGAGAAAATGATAGAACTTAATATAAAACAATATCATGTTTATTGATGGGATAGCAATGTTATAAAAATCTCAGTTTTCATTGTATTAATATATATATATATAAATCTAAACAATCTCAATAACAATGCTAGTAGGATTTTTTTGTGGACTTTGCAGAATGTATTTCAAACTTCATTAGAACAAGCAATTATATAAATATGGTTAAAATAAACTATGTAGATGTTAGGAATTGACTCTTCAGTTTTCACAACACATAAAGATGTATTAATATAAACGGTATAGTATTAGTGCAGGAATAGACATCCAATTTTGATATATGAACAGCATCCCTTGAGGAAGAATCTCGAAACAGCACCCAAAAGATAACTTATAAATCTTCCTCTTTGTCTTCCCCAAAATAGGTTGAGGCCATTTTCCAGGGTATCTCTGCACTGGAAAAGGAGAAACATCCAGATATTTCCTTGATTACTGGAGTAGACATGAAGTTGATGCTGATTCCTAGGGATCTCAAATGCCCTTTACTCAAATAGATTAGGATTTATAGAGATTATATGATAAATGGAATTGCCTGCTTAACCAAAATGTTAATTTAAAAGTAATATTGCATCCCTGAGAGAGACTGCAGAGATTAAGGTCACCATGAAAATCTTGAGAGATGCATAAGTATTAATTTGGCTTGTGTGGATGGGAGTAGGGTTTTGGAGGATGATAGAGGATTTTCATAAATGTAATCAGATGGTGATACTCAATGCTGCTGCTTTTATAGATGTTTTCTCTTTACTGGATCAAAACAATACAATTCTGACACCTAGAATGTAGGTATGACTCTGGCAAATGCTTTTTCTTTTTATACAAAAGAAGCAACTTTTTTTCACATGGTCAGGACATCAGAACATATTCACAGTCAAGTTCAGATAAGCAGCACTCTGTCATAATCTAGACTTCATAATCTGTGAACTCATGCTAATAAGATGTGTTGGGCAGGAGGTAGCAAATAATTTGGAAGTCTTGTCAAAGCACAAATATATCAGAAGGTAGAAGAAAAACCTCACAAATAGTTGATGGGTTTTTCAGACTCCACTTGTCTAGGAGACTGAGAAATCCCTTAGAAAGTAAAAGTTGAGTTGACGCATTTTTCACCTACTGAAATTAAAAAGTAGGTCCAATGCTTGGTGGGCTTCTTTGGATTCTGGAGCCAACATATGATCCAAATGGGGCCCAGAGATAAAGGAGGTGCTGAATCTCATACAGGGCACAGTATCAGTTGTTCAACCACTTAGGCCTTATGAATCAGCAGGTTGTGGCTTTTAGGGCTGTTTTATGCAGCTCTGGCAAACCCCATAAGAGAACAACAGTACATTCATCTATGATTTTAAAGGAAAGCCATGTAATAACCATTCTTCTTTTGAGATCTGGCACCTTTCTCACTAGTTAGTTAGTGCTGGTAGAGATTAAATATCTGAAAATGATACACCAAGTGATCAAGCAATCTGAGAGGACTGTCGTGACTTGGGTGCAGTCTGATCCACAAAACTCTAAAGCTGAACATTAACAGCAGCCATATAACATAAAGAGATGGTGGCATGAAACTGAGCTCAAACAGGTTCTGAATATATCATATTTGTATGAGTATAGGTTCATATTCTCATGGCATCTATTCTTATTACACCTCTGACTTTATGGGATATTCCCTCTAACAATTGAGGAAGAAGACATTCAGGCCCAGTTTACACATGATTCTGCATAATATACTGGCACAGATGAAGGTGAATTGCTGCATAATTAAGACTCAACTCAAACGTGGTCTGGAATGACAGTAGTGAAACAAAAGAATTCCACTGAGCAGAATTTTAAGCAGTATACCTGCTTGCCCAGTCTTCTTGGAAGGAGAATGGCAAGCAGTATGGATCACATGGGCAGAGGCTAATGGTTGTCTTTGGATATTTAGGAACTTGGAAGACACAAGATTGGAGGATTGGAGACAAAGACACCTGGGGAAGAGGTATGTAGATTTACTCTCAAATGGGGACAGAATATGAGGACTTTTCTCATATGAATTTCCATCAAATGTCACTACAATCTTGCAATCATAAGCTAGACAAGATGACTTATGTGGAAAACACTCAGCTTCTATCTCTAGTCACTCAACAGCTTACTCAAGGACTTACTAACAAAGGGATGGAGGTTATGCATGGGTTCAACAACATGGACTTACCCTCATCAAGGCTGGTTTGTCTACCATAATTGCTGAGTGCCTGACCAACTAATGTCATAGACAAATGCCGAGTCTCTGAAATGACAGCATTCTACAGGGGACCAGCTAGCAATCTTGGGGCAGGTTGATTTCTTTCGATGTCGACATCATGGGGAGTGCAATGTTTTATCCTCAATGGATATACTCTTGTTTTAGTCTGCCAGGTTGCTAACAGCAATATACCAGAAATGTGTTAGCCTTTACAGTGGGAATTTATTATTTACAAGCTTACAGTTCTGAGGCTGAGAAAATTATCCAAATCAAGGTATCATCAGGCAGTGCTTTCTCCCCAAGGACATACTGCCAGCAATCCTGGACTCTGTTGTCACATGGAAAGGCACATGGCTGCATTTGTTGGTCTCTTTCCTCTTTTCCTATTCTTGTTGCTTTCAGCTTCTGGCTTCTGTGATTTTCTCTCTCTTTGTCTGAGTTTCTTTCTCTTATAAAGGACTAAAGTAAGAGGATTAAAACCCATCCTTGGTTATGCCTTAACTGAAGTATCCTAGTCAAAAGATCCTACATATAACAGGTTTACACCTACAGGAACAGATTAACTTTAAGAACACAATTTTTCTGGGGTCCATTGAGCTTTAAACCATCACATTCTTACAAAGGATAAATTTGGCTTTAAAACTTACCTTCCTTTCCTGAATTGTCTCTGTCAACCCTACCATCAATAAATAATAATTGATTCACTATCATGGTAGGCCTATACAGTAGTGTTTTTTGAAGTGTAGTCCATGGAACCCTAAGGTTGGTTATTTAATACACTTTTGGGGGTTTGTGGAGCCAAAAACTATTGTTATAATAGTACTAGCATATTATTTGCCATTTTCCTTGTGCTCCTATTTACATAGATAGTACTAAAGCACTAGTGGGTAAAATCACTGTTGCCTTAGAAAGAATCAAGACAGTGGCACCAAACTATACTAATAGGAATCTTCACCAGTAGATATTCATAGAAAATTGTTTTCATTTCAGGAATATACTGATGAAGTAGTAAAAATTGGTAATTTTATTCAACTTTGACCTTAGAACATCTTCTTACTATTATGTGTGACAAATGAAAAGTCATGCCTATGGCACTTTTCTACATAGCAAAATATAATGTTTGTCTTATGGAAAAGTACTTGTGCAAGTGTTTAAGCTGCAAGCTAAAGTATTTGCTCTTTTTAACAGAACACCATATTTATTTATTTATTTATTTATTTATTTATTTATTTATTTCTCTCCTCTTTCCCCCACCCTGGTTGTCTGTTCTCTGTGTCTATTTGCTGCGTCTTCTTTGTCCACTCCTGTTGTTGTTGGCAGCACAGGAATCTGTGTTTGTTTTTGTTGCCTCATCTTGTTGTGTCAGCTCTCTGTGTGGGCGGCGCCATTCTTGGGCAGGCTGAACTTTCTTTCGCACTGGGCGGCTCTCCTTGCGGGGCGCACTTCTTGTGCGTGGGGCTCCTCTACGCGGGGGACACCCCTGCGTGGCACGGCACTTCTTGTGCTCATCAGCACTGTGCATGGGCCAGCTCCACATGGGTCAAGGAGGCCCAGGGTTTGAACTGCAGACCTCCCATGTGGTAGTCGGATGCCCTAACCACTGGGCCAAGTCCGCCGCCCCAGAATACCATTTTTATTTGGAAGAATGATTAACAGACAAATTAGGATTATTCAGATTTAGGCAGATAGTTTTTTAAAAATGAGGAAAGTAAAGCTATTAGGGAAATGCAAAACAAAACAACAATGAGATATCATCTTTCACTGCATAGAATGGCCATTATTTGAAAAGAAACAGTGCTGGAGAGGATGTGGAGAAATAAGAACACGCCTTCACTGTTGGTGGGAATGTAAAATGGTGCAGCTCTGTGGAAGACAGTTTGGTGGTTCCTCAGGAAGCTAAATATAAAACTGCTATATGATCCAGCAATTCCTCTATTATAATATATCCAGAAGAACTGGAAACTGTGATGCAAAAGACATTTGTACACATGTTCATAGCAGTGTTATTCACATTTGCCCAAAGATGGAAATAACCCAAGTCTCCATCAACGAATGAATGGATAAACAAATTGTGGTATATACATATGATGGAGTACTGTGCTGCTGTAAGAAAAAATGAATTGGGACACATGTGATAACATGGATGAACCTTGAAGACATTATGTTAAGTGAAATAAACCAGACAGAAAAGGACAAATATTGCATAGAGGAATCACTAATATGAACTAAGTACCAAGAGTAGATGCATGGAGTTAAAACCTAGAGTATAGGTAATCAGGAGATAAGAGAAGGACTGAGAAGTTGTATTGGTGCTTAATGTATGTAGATGTTTTAATTAACTTGACTGTAAGTTTGGAAATGGATAGAATTGAAGGTAACACATTATAGTGAGCAGGACTAACACAGCAGGTTTGTAAATGGGATTGTGGCTGAACAGTGTAGTATAGGGATGTAAATGTCAATTGAAAGAAAGACAGGGAAGTGGATTTGACTCAACTGATAGAGCGTCCACCTACTACATGGGAAGTCCAGGGTTCAAACCCCAGGGCCTCCTGACCCGTGTGGTGAGCTGGCTCATGTGCAGTGCGGATGCACACAAGGAGTGCCATGCCACACAGGGGTGTCCCCCACATAGGGGAACCCCATGTGTAAGGAGTGTGCCCCACAAGGAGAGCCACCCCATGTGAAAAAAGCACAGCTTGCCCAGGAGTCGTACTGCACACATGGAGAGCTGACAGCAAGATGATGCAACAAAAAGAGACAAAGATTCCAGTGCTGCATGACAAGAATGCAAGGGGAACACAGAAGACCACACAATGAATGGATACAGAGAACAGACAACAGGGCGAGGGGTGGGATGTGGGGAAGGGAAGAGAAAAAAATAAATAAATCTTTAAAAAAAAAGGAAAGAAAGGTAGAGAATAATCTAGGGACTGAATAACATAGTGCATCCAGTGGTGGATGTGAATTGTGGTTAATAGTACAAATAAAAGAATGTCCTTCTATGAGCCAGAACAAATATACATCACTATTGCAAGGTGATAAAAATGTGGAGAAGCAGGAGAAAAATACAGTTAATGTAACCTATGGACTATAGTTATCAGCAAAACTGTAATATTCTTGCATCAATGTCAATAGAGAAATACGGAAAAAATATACCAAATGTACCTTATAGACCATAGTTAGTGGTAATATTCTGTTGATATTATCTCATAATCTGTAAAAAACATTCTACAACAATGTAGTGTGTTGGTGGAGGGATGTTGTATGAGAATTCCACACATGTGGATGCTTGTTTTGTAAGTTCACAACCTTAAATATGTTTAATAAAATATATTTAAAAAAATGAAGAACGTGAGACTGTCTCTTTAAGGAAAACAACTGTCATTACTTTATTTCCAGTGAAAACATTCGCGTTTTCAAGTGAAAGTTACAGTTTTGGAAAACTTGTATCCAAGTTCTGATACTTGAAAGCTTCTGGATATTTAAAGATTTTTTTATGTGATTGGCGGTGATATTAATTAATATGATTTTCTCTTTGATATGGTATAATAAAATGTGCCACCATTTGGAATGTCTGAATAAGTCAGTGAACCAGTATTTTCCAAATGATCAAAGCTTGATGTTCCAACATCATGCATGATAAGATTCATTCAAAGAGCAAGATAGACCAACAGATCTTGTGCAGCTTCCACAACCTTCTGGTCACTTTTTATTTAATGAGTCCTGAATATATTAAAACTGAAATCTCATATCCCTTTCCTCAGTACTACCTAAAACTATGCCTGGCTAGTGGGAATGACTTTAGAGAATGGGGGTTAGGGATAGGAGAAACACTACCGAAAACTATACACTCCTTAAATAGCCAAAAATGATTACTCTGAATCTCACTCTCTCTGTACCCTAGTCCTGTGCTTTACCTGGGGTGGAAAATAGGGTGAAAGAGAAGGCTGGGAGAAATAGAACTGTTTTTATTGTCTCTTTGTAAGCCATGGTGTGTGGAGGACTGTCTGGTCACAAGTCTTGGTGGCATTTTAGTGGTCTTTTTTCAGCATGTAGGATACTTTGTACCTCCAGACCTCAGTTTTAAGCCTGAGCTTAGATTCCAGATAATAGAAAAGGCCTACACAACATCCTATTCTATAAGAAGAATATCAATAATCTAATAGAAAATGATCAAAAAGCTTAAACAGAAAATTCATAGGAATAAAATGACTAATATAAATTTACCATCACAGATAATCCAAGAAAAATATTAGATGAATATAAAAATTCTACATATCGTACTGCCATTAAAAATTGTAATATCAAAATGTCTCCATATTGTGGAGGCACTATTCATATACTGCTAATGGGACTCTACATCAGTACAGCTGGTTCTGAACAGTGATTTGGTCACCTGTGTCCATGCTCTCTGATCTACTAATCCTTCTAAGGATCTACTCTAAGAAAATAATCAAAAATGCTACCAAGGATATATAAGTAAAGATAATCTTCATGACATTATAGGAGTAAAATTCATAACCACTTAAATGACCTTAAGGGGAACTGTTAAATAAATGGTGATATATCCACATGATTGAAATATTTCATAGCCAATAAAAATGCTTTTAATTATATATTTTTTAAATAGGGGAATTGCTCAGTGTACAATTGCTCAGATAAATGAATAAAGTGGGATACAAAACAATGTATAATATGATTCTAATTTGTTGCTAAATACCACATAAACATGTAAAAAGGAAGAAAATATTCCCACAGTCATGTTAGATGAATATTAAATAGAGTGTAATATAAGATGGAATGCATAGTAGGATTTTAACTTGTTCTTTTTTTTTTAAAGATTTATTTTTATTTATTTTTCTCCCCTTCCCCCCGCCCCCTCAGTTATCTGTTCTCTGTGTCCATTTGCTGCGTGTTCTTGTCTGCTTCTGTTGTTGTCAGTGGCATGGGAATCTGTGTTTCTTTTTGTTGCGTCATCTTGTTGTGTCAGCTCTCCGTTTGTGTGGTGCCATTCCTGGGCAGGCTGCCCTTTCTTTTGCTCTGGGCGCCTCTCCTTATGGGGTGCACTCCTTGCGCGTAGGGCTCCCCTACGTGGGGGACACCGCTCGCGGCATGGCACTCCTTGCGCGCATCAGCACTGCGCATGGGCCAGCTCCACACGGGTCAAGGAGGCCCAGGGTTTGAACCACAGACCTTCCATGTGGTAGACGGATGCCCTATGCACTGGGCCAAGTCCGCTTCCCTTAAGTTGTTTTTAAACTACATAAACATAGTAAAAAGATCTCAAGAGAAATATTTCTACCATCATATATATTATTTCAGTAATTAAAATATTTGAAAATTAAAATCATTTTAATATTGAAATAGTTATTTGTGTTTTTCATATTTCACTAAGTTATTTAAGTGTGTTCATCAATTGGGAGAAAGGGATACATCATCATTGTCACCAAAATATATTTATTTAGTATTTTACATAATTCATTGCTAACCTAAGAAATATCAGAAGATAAGACAGTCTTTGTTTAGAGTCTTGATGGAGAAAGAGAATATATGCATAAAGATAAATACCCACAGAATATGATAAATTATTAGTATTAAGAACACAAGAAATGCTGTAGATCAAATGCCAAGGAATGATGATTTTATAAGGAGAAATGGCAGTGGAAGGAATAGATGCAATTAGTCTTCTCAAAAAAGACAGGCTTTTTAAAGGGGAAAGAAGGAAAGAGAAATAGAGACTAAAGAAATAATATTAATGGAAGCTTAAAATTTGTTAGTTTTACAGAGTGCTGGTTTGGGAGAAACATGAGTAAGTTTGGAGAGAGCTGCTGAGACAGAGTGTAAACACCTAAAATACCAGGCTGAGGAATTTTTGTTTTAAATTGGTGATGGAGAACCCCTGAAAATGTTCCAGAAGTTGACCTGAACTCATGCCATTCACTTCCATGCCAAGTTCCTAGCGAAATGACGGGAGAGCTTTATTTGTTCTTTGGTTTTTGTTTGTTTGTTTTAGTAATTAAACCATAACATCAGACTTAAATAGGTAAGATTTGAGGAATATGTGGAAGATAGAAAACGAATGGTGTCAGGTGGACCGAGAAAGAACAGAGGAAGCAGCAGCACAGGATGGTAGAAGGAAGCTCTGTTCTCCCAGGGAGAATTGTGGAGAAGCTCTGAGCTGAACGCACACAGACAAAAACCAGGAGTGGGACCTAGAGAAATCCTGCACTGATTTATGTATAAAAGGTGCCAAATATTTCTATGAGCTGGAAAGTCTATTCAAAACTTATACTGATGACATTGTCCAGTGACTATAACTGCAGTGACTCATCTTATAAAACCTATAATGAGCATAATTTTCACAGACCACGTGTTGAGTAATTGTCCTTGATATGGGTTTATTATGACATCACTCTTATTTTAAGAACAACTTTATTTCTGGAAAACTCTACTCTGTAAAAATTATCTGCAACCGCTTTACATTAAATTAGTGCAAAAGCCTCTCACCATGATATTAAAGATTCCATCACTGAAAACACAGCTGAATTATATTCCTAAAGTTTGATTTCCGGATGCAAGCTCATACTTGGAGGGCAAGGTACAGAGTCTGGTTTTTATAGTCTTAACTGCTCTCCCACATGAGATGTAAACAATCAGTATTTCAACTTTCTATACTTTATCTCTGAAGCAGTCACAAGTGGACTTTTGAAATTCAACTAAAATTACAATTAAACTAGTTGGACTGTAATATTGTATATATTTCTAGGCACTTGAAAAAATACCTTCCTCCCTTTATTCTCAGAAATTTCAGAAAATCTTGAGACTGACAGGCAATAAACAAAATATTTCACTGTGATCAAATGCAGAGACCTTATAGAAGTAGAAAAACTGCTTTATACCATGCTATTCTTTACCATGGGAGTTATTTCCCTGTAGCAACTTTATTACAAGAAAGGAAGATTTTTTTCAGGTACGTATTTATTTGCCAGCCTGTCTGTGAGAAAAAAGGAAAATCAGTGTGAGTGATAATTTGATCTGGCTTTTTTATATCTGCGTTCAAGTTTTAATTGAGCTTGAACCTAACTCTTTTCCCCTCTGACCCTCTATCATTTCCTTTAATGAAAAACTTGAGAGAAAATACAACTGCCTTTCCAAGAGATCATTTCAATTTAACAAGAGAACTGGTTATGACAGATTAGCACTGAAGAGATTAATACATGGTAAAAACCTCAAGATAGTGGCCCCAGGACTGATGTATATCCATACATAGTTCTATGGAGAAAGAGTCCAGAGGACAGTGAAGATTTTTTGTTTTTGTTTTTAAAGACTTATTTATTTAACCCCGCCCCCCCCCCTGCTGTTTTTGCTGTCTGTGTCCATTTGCTGTGTGATCTTCTGTATCTATTTCTCTTTTTTTTTCTGTCTTCTCACTTTTTTTCTCCTCTAGGATTCACGGGTATTCTATCCTCGGCGCCTCTGATGTGGAGAAAGTTTCCCTGTCAGCTGTGCCACCTCAGTTCCTAGTTTTTGCTGTGCTTTACCTTGACTTTCCCCTTTGTCTCTCTTTTGTGGTGTTATCATCTTGCTGTGTGACTCACTTGTGCAGACACTGGCTCATTGCATGGGCAGTGGCTCACCACATGGGCAGTGGCTCACCACATGGGTACTTGCACAGGTACTAGGCTCGCCACGCGGGCACGCGGCCAACCACACGGGCACTTGCACAGGCAGTCAGCTTACCATGCGGACACTCAGCCTATCATGCAGGCACTCTGTTTGCCATGTGGGCATTCGCATGGGCACTCAGCTCACCACACAGGCACTTGGCTCACCATGAGGGCACTGGTTTGCCATGCAGGCATGCTTTCTCTTCTTTTTCACCAGGAGGCCCCAGGGATCAAACCCAAGTCCTTCCATATGGTAGGCAGAAGCCCCATCACTTAAGCCATATCTGCTTCCCAAGGTTTTTTAATAATAATATGTTAGGGTTCTTCAGAGAAACAGGACTGACTGTGTGTATGTGTGTGTCTATGTAAATGTTGAGAGATTTATTTGTTCTAAGAATTGACTCATGAGACTGTGGGGATTGGCAATCTGATCCTGTAGGGCAGGATGCAAGCTGGGAACTCCAACAAAGGTGATGATGAAATCTCAAGAAGCTGGCTGGCTGGAGTAGAGATGGAAATTCTTCTTTCTGACTGCTGAGATCATCAGTTCTCCCTTTAAGGCCTTCAAAAGATTGGATGAGATGTCTTTCATTGCTGAAGACAATCTCCTTTGTTGACTGTAGATGCAAACAGCTATAGAGGCAATCAACTGACTGATCATTTAAATCCATGAAATACCCTTACAGTAACAATTAAGCCAGCGCTTGACTGACCAAACAAAAGGACATCATAAGCTAGCTAAGTTGACATAAGAAATTAAACTTCACTCATAGTCATGTTCATCTATGGAATTGAGATATTCTCTAGGTTGTCTCTTGGTTGATCTAAGACCTAGTCTGTTTTATGGTTCCAATCCAAAGTAAATCTAATCACCTTTTCTTTTTTTAACCATGGTAACATAAATAACATAAAAATTTCCATTTAAATGATTTTTAAATGTACAATTAATAGCAATAATTTCTTTTACAATGAAATGCTTCATTACTAAAACTTGTTTTATCATGTCTAACAAACTCTTTACTCATTAAATGGTAACTCCACATTACCCCTTCCCTTGACCCTGGTATTCTCTAATATTCTTTCTGTCTCTGTAAATTTGTTTGTTCCTGATAATTCATATAAATAGAATCATACAGTATTTGTCTTTTAGTGTCTGGTTTATTTCACTTAACATAATATTTTCAAGGTTCATCCATGTTGTAGGATGTATCAGAACATCATTGCTTTCTATGGCTGAATAGCATTTCATTGTATGTATATATCACATTTTGCTTATCTACTTATCTATTGAGGATACTTGGGTTGTTTCCACTGCTTGGCTATTGTGCATAATGCACCTATGAAAATTAATGTAAAAGTATCAGTTTGAGTCCTTCTTTTCGATTCTTTTGGGTATATTCCTAAGAGTAGAATTGCTGTCATGTGGTATATCTATGTTTAACTTTTTGAAGACTGCGCCATTTTACATTCCCACCAACAATATGTTAAGTTTCCTATTTCTTTAAATCTTCATCAGCACTTGTTATTTTCTCTTTTTAAAATATTAGCCAAACTAGTGAGTATGAAGTGGTACCTCATTGTGGTTTCAATTTGCATTTCCCTAATGACTAATGATGTTGCATGTCTTTTAATGTATGTATTGGCCATTTGTATATCATTTTGGAGAAATGTCTATTCCAGTACTTTGCCCATATTAAAATTATGTTGTTTGTCTTTTGTCTGTTGCGTTGTGGGAGCTCTTTATATATTCTGGATATTAAACTACCATCAGATATATGATTTCCGAATATTTTCTTCCATTCTGTTGGTTGTCTTTTTTCTTTCCTCCCTCCTTCCCTCCTTCCCTCCCTCCTCCCTCCCTTCCTCCCTCCCTTCCTCCCTCCCTCCCTTCCTCCTTCCCTTCCTTCCTCCATCCTTCTTTCCTTCCTTCCTTCCTTCTTTCCTTCCTTCCTTCCTTCCTTCCTTCTTTCTTCCTTTCTTCCTTTCTCTTTCACTTTTTTTTTTTTTTTTGAGGTACTGGGGCCAGTGTTTGAACCTGGGACTTCATATATGGGAGCCAGCACTCAACCACTGAGTCACATCAGCTCCCCTGAGTTGGTCGTTTCTTTTGATTGCTTATTGTTTTTGTTTTGTTTTGTTTTTAGGAGGCACCGGGAACTAAACCTCCCATGTGGGAAGCAGGCACTCAACCACTGGAGGTACATTTACTCTCTTCACTTTCTTGTAAGGTCCTCTGATGCACAAAAGTTTTTACTTTTGATGAAGACCAATTTATCTATTTTTTCTTTCATTACTTGTTCTTTTCGTGTCATATTTAAAAATCCATTGCCTAATACAAGATTCTGAAGACTTTTTTCTCTCTGTCTTCTTATAAAAGTTTTATGGTTTTAGCCTTATGTTTAGATCTATAATACATTTTGAATTGATTTTTGTATGTTGTGTCAGTAAGGGGTCCAGTTTCATTCATTTGCATGTATATATACAGTTTTCCCAGCACTGTTTATTGAAAAGACTATTCCTGTTCCATTGAGTGGTAATGGCAACCTTGTCAAAAATCAATTGGCTATAGATATGCGGGTCAAACTACGGTTTAAATTGCAGAATACTTCTCAGTAAGCAACAGAGTAATTAAGAAAAACAAAAAAGGTGGTTTTCTCCCACAGTGAGGTTAAAAGGGAAAAATAAGGGATCTCCTTTCTTCACACAGAGAGGAGTAACCAGAAATTTGTTTCCGAAGCCTGAGTTAGAACTTCTCTTTTGCATTTTGGAGTTAAATAGAGGAATGTGACTCATCTCCTCCACCAGGCAGCTTCCAGAGATGTAGTGACTGTGAGTACAAATTGACCCTCATGTAGGGAGCATCTTCTGGCAAGGAGGAGCATGGATGCTGTTGCTTTGAGAATCAAGGCAAAAGTCCCCCGGGACCATAATTTGCATGAAGGGAGTAGGCTACTGGCCTTTGGATGGAGCACACAAGTTTAGCCAGTATCAGAAAGCAAAATAGAGCCCTTTTCCAAGTTTCAGGGCAGCATTGACCCTTAGGACTTTCCTATATACCTGAAAGAACTTCATTTCCTGCTACCCTGTAATAATTAATATGAGCTGTTTTTACTTCCCTGTTGAGTGTTGGCTTGACTTCAAATTTTATTTGATTTAGGAAAATAAAACAATGTGATTCTTCCTTTCCTATTTATGAAGAAAGCAACACATTTACCTTCTGGAAAGCCAGGGTCAAGGTAATTGTGATATTGGATTCACATCTAGAGTTGTCTCCAAGATTCTCAAAGTAACTCTGGGAAGTTTGTGCCAGAGGCATAAAGTTACTCAATACTGAGTTAAGTTTGCATATATAACCTGATAATAAAATACCAGAGGGATGGGTGGTCATTCATGAAGAGCCAAAATTTATTATTTGTGTTAACCTACTGTTACAGTTTGAATTTGGTGAATCCCAAAAGATTGTATTCTTAAACTAATCTATTCCTGTGGGTGTGGCATCTTTTGATTGCATCAGATTCACTTTAGATCACTTGATTACATTGTTTTTGATTGGACTACATAGTGAGTTTGACTTAGGTCAAACCAGTAAAAGGTCTCTGCCCTTTTACTGGAGCTTTATATAAACACAGATACAGAGATAAAGAGACAGAGAAAGGAAGTTGCTGTTTTGGTCTGGCCATGTAAAAGAGAGGACTTGAGGATCACTAGCAGCCAAAGCTGAATCATGACGCTCCCAAGAGACTGGGTGCACTGAGTAGCTCAAGGCTGAATAGATGAGCTATATACCTAAAGAACTATATACCTGAAGAAAGCAGAGCAACTGAGACTGAGAGAGGAGGCCCAGAAAGATATAAGCCCTATGCCTGGTCACCCATAGCTGGGCTCCAGGAGAAGCAAGATGGAAAAGCCATCTTGCTTTTCCATGTGTTAGGACCCCAGGATCACCAGTAGATGACTTCTGTAAGAAGGCATATCTGGGGAAGCAGATTTCACCTAACAGGTGTCCACCTACCACATGGGAGGTCTGCATTTCAAACCCCCCAGCCTCCTTGACCCCTGTGGAGCTGGTCCACACACAGTGCTGATGTGCACAAGGAGTGCCTTGCCACGCACGGGTGTCCCCCGCGTAGGGGAACCCCATGTGCAAGGACAGCACCCCGTAAGGAGAGCCGCCCAGCGCAAAAAAAGTGCAGCCTGCCCAGGAATGGTGCCGCACACACGGAGAGCTGATGCAGCAAGATGAGGCAACAAAAAGAGACACAGATTCCGGGTGCCGCTGACAAGAATAGAAGCAGACACAGAAGAACACACAACAAATGGACACAGAGAGCAGACAACTAGTGTGTGTGGGGGGGGGCAGGGAAGGGGAGAGAAATAAAAATAAATAAATAAATAAATAAAAGAGGGCATCTCTGCTGATGCCTTGATTTAGACATGTCGTGGCCTCAGAACTATAATCTTTCACCCTAAATAAAATTCCCATTATAAGATCCAATGCATTTCTGGTATTTTGCATAGGAAGCCCTGTGGCAAACTAAGACACTTAACTTACTTCCACATTTACTTACTATTTTGTCTCTTTTATGTATTTATTTTTTTCATTTTTTTCTCTCTTTTTCAATCTCTCTCTAAACAAGTTGAAAATTCAATTATCTAAGGCCAGGAAGATTTACAGATTGGTAAAAGGGGCTGGATTGGAAGATGACAAAGAATAACTTACTCTTAGCTTCAGTGTTGGGGATCAGCATGGAGGTGTGTGGGGACAATGTTGGACATCCATGCCCTGACTAAAGAGGACAGACACTACTCAGCTGTTTACCATGCGGGAATGTGAGTACAGCTATTTGTTATGAGTCTAGGTATTTCTGTGTGCGTGTGTGAGAGAAAAACTCTGGTTTTTAAAATTGTTGGCAATTGAAGTATAAACTACAGAGGCACTCTATTCTACCTGCAGGTTAGGTCTGATGGTGTGGTATGGAGAAAGAAATGCTTTCATACTGCTGGTGGGAATGTGAAAACCTCTACAGAGAACATTTGGGCAATGCCTATCAAGATTAAAGTATGTACAAACGCACATGTACTTTGACTCATCAATTCCACTTCTAGGAATTTTCCCTACAAACATACTTACACACTTGCAAAATGATGTGTGTATAAGGGTGTTTCCTGCAGTACATATCTAATAGTAAAATATTAGTGTCCATCAAAAAGAAACTGGTTAAATAAATTATGGTACCTCAAAACAATGGAATCCTATGTAGCTGTCAGGAAGAATAAGATGGACCTACATATAGTGACGTTTGTTGTTAAGGAAAAGCAAGATGTAGAATAGTTTATACTGTATGGTAACATTTGAATTTTTATTTTCTTAAAAGAACATATATTCACTTTATTTTAAAAGAATATATATACACTTTAATTTTTAAAGATTATCTCTGGAAGAATATAAAAGAAACTAAGGGTAAAGGGGGAGCAGAGTTGGGAGGGTTACTTAATTTTCACTGTATATTTTTTTGTTACTTTTTGAAGTTTGTTTCATGTGTGTATATTTTTTATTGAAAAAATTTGTTTTTAATGTCAGCAACTAATTAAAAAGTTCAAAAAGTTTGAGTAGGCCAATACTAATGTGGTGACTAATTTGCAAACTGCCCTTGGTCTGCGGGTCACCAAGTTTACCATATGTGCTGTCAACTGAGCTCTTTGAAGGTAAGGCTTTTGGCTTTTGGCTCTTACCTCTCGCTGCCCAGAATTTTGCACAATGCCTTTATCAAAGGTGTCCCTTAATAAACATCCTCAAATGAGTAGACGTAGTTTATTTCGTACTTCACTTCTCTTATTCCCCTTGCTTTTATTCTTCTTTTCCCTCTACCATAGCCCCAAACTGGTCTTTCTGCAGGTATCTGGTTCTTATCCACCTTCTGTCTTCCTGCTGCCATCTGTGAAAAAAATGTGCGTGGGCTGCTTTGGGTCTAAGCAAAATTGTGAACCCAACTTTGATGTCTGACAGACAGACATGAGTTTAAATTTTGGCTGCCACTCACAGGTGGTGTGAACATTTGGTAATTTTCCTAACATCTGGATTTCAGTTTCCCCCTCTGGAGATGAAAATGCCTGCTTGGCTGAATTATTGTGAGACTTGAAAATAGGTAATATATCAAAAGTACCTTTAAAAGGAGTCCAGTAAGAGCTCATAGGATAGTAAATGATCAATGACAGTTCATTCATTCTCAAAGTCTTACACTGTACTCTAGCAAGCATATTCAGATTTTTCAATCATATTAAAGCATAAATAATTAATAATAGTGCAAGGTCATTTTAGCAGAAATTCAAACTTTAGGTCAATTGGGTAGAATTTAATTATTAACTGGAAGAAAGAGAATTGTCTGTTGTGGGGAGAGGGACAAGGAAAGAAGTTTGATTAGGGGTTTGGGAGCAGGGGGTGGTAGGTCTTAGGAGTCCCTAAGGTCAGCACTCCTGGCTTGCCTGGAAAAGGCATATAAAGTTGAGGCACTGTGGGACTAAGTTAAATATTGTTAATTAAGGCCTTGAACCCTAAGGGAGAAGAAACAAGTGGCTGTGTATTAGCAAAACTACCCATGGGAATTTCTGAAACTCAGGTTTGGAGTGAAAAAATATCCCTTGCTACCTCCCCTGCTTGCCAGCTGCTATTGTTTTCAATATAGGTAAAGTGCATTTAAAATGCACGTCAAAAAAAAAAAAAAAAGAATAAATAAAAAGAAATAAAATGCTCATTGAAGGCAGCCTTGAGAGGGAAAGACTATTCCAGAAGAGCTAGAGATGGCCTAAACTAACTGAGCAGAAGGAGAGCTTACTCATACACATTGCTTGGTGAAGAGAAAAGAGAGGGAAGGATTTGTCTGTGTGAATAAAAAAGTGACTTATTTTTGTGTAAATTGGCAGCCAAAATCAAAGCCCTGAAACTATTCTGACAAATAGCATTTTGGTGACCTTTTAAAACAAAAGGCCCAGATGGGTCTCTTAATTCACTGTGTCTTGCAACTGATTCTTGGTCTGTATATTGCAGAGGGTTGGAACAGGTTAGTTCTAACAATACCTTCCAAGACTGTGATTTTAAATAGTGCACAATTTTCTTCCAAGGTGATTAAAGCATTTTTCAAAATTGGTTGTTATCCATTTTCATTCCCTTTATAAAATGTAGTATTATGATTTCAGTTTTCCCATGTGGGCAGTGAGTGTGAAATGAGAGGATAGGATTATTGATGCCCAATATCTGCATTATTCTACTTCCAATTTCCAATGAGCACCTGGGAAAGATGAATATCTCAGAGCACAGAAAATAGAAGGAGTGTGTTTAAATTTGCTTAGAAAGAGCTGACAGAGATAGGAGTTTTAACCAGCATTTCCTGTCTCAACAACAAGTTCTCAATTTGCTCTTTTCTAACTGTGAAACAGGGATAAGAAACTTACTGTTTGTTCAAAAGCAGAAGCTAGAATCATTTCAGAGAAAGAGAGAGCAAAATTGAAACTGAAACTTCACGTCTACCTGCCTGTAGAGGCAGTGGAGTGCGTCTGCTATGGACTTCTATTCCCTTGTTGCAAGTGAACTTACCAACCACAGAGCTGTCTTTCACTCATGTCCTAAATCAGGACGTCTTACTGTTTTCGATACTAACCAAACCATGTTATGTGTACCAAAAAAGAGTTTTTAGTGGCTTTATGAAGAATCTTGCTTCTTTTTCTTTCCACAGCGTGCATATTTATTGACATCATTGCTGAGAAATTTAGTCTGATGTGGAATAGACAAATTTGCACCATTAATTAAAATGCTATGTGAAGTATTCCAGATTCCAATGCAAGGGAGACATGGTATGCAGATGGTTGCCATTCCTCCATTTAAAAAAATTCTGTATTCTTGGATCTAGGGTTCGCATTCAGAAAATGAAATCAACCTTAAAAACTTTTTCAGGAAGTCGCATTCATTTTTCTTAACTGAACTACTCAGTATTTGAATATATTTTAAAATTTCAATGATAGTGACAGAAAGAAAATTAAAATGGAGGGGATTCACATGGCATCACAGAATTTAGGTTAGGAAGGATAACGTGGGGAGGCTTCTCATAGGAAGCGAATAATTGCCACAAGACTAAACATATGGGATACTTTTCATACCTTCCTCAGCCGTTCTCTGCCTGAAACGCTCTTTTCTTCTTTTGAAGTGACCTATTCATTCATTAAGACTCAATTCAAATATTACTTCCTGTCAGAAACTTTCTCTCATATCTGCCCCCAAACCTCAGATTCACCGGTTTCTTATTTGTGTTTCAGTAGATGTTTCTTAACGTATCATTTTATAGATTTTTATTTTGTAGTTTTATCTGCTGTTAGCTTTGAATTCTTTGAGGGCATGAAGTATTATATTCATCTTTGCAATTCTTGCAATATGCACATTGTCTGGAATATCATAGATAATAAAAGCCTGTTGAGGGCAATCAATTTGGGATAGGGAGTTGGTAGTTGAGAATGACCTAAGATGCTCCCTTCCTTCAATTTATCCCACACATTCCTCTGTTTCTTTGGATACGTCTATCACTGCTTAGATGATATGGCACCCCATCTATTAAGCCATCATTCAAATGTCAGACACTCATTTCTAACAATGCTGTAGAATTGTATGTTATTTTAAACTTCAAACCTCTTTTGCATACATTACCTTCTTCAGTCCTAACAACAATTCTATATGGTTCCAGATGAGGAAGTTGAAACTTAACTAAAATTCAGGTCTTTTGAAACACAACAGTGTGATGCCATAATATCCAGAGTTATTTTTTAAAAACTTTTATTTTGAAATAATTTCCAACTTTCAGATAAGTTGCAAGAATAGTACAAAAACACCTATATACTTCACCTAGATTCATCCACTGTTACATTCCGCCACATTTTATTTATCATTCTCTGTCTCTATTTGTATGTATATATATGTAGATACTTTTCTGAACCATTTGAGGGTGAGTTGCAGACCTCATGCTTCTTTACCCCTAAATACTTCAGTTGTATTTCCTAAGAGCAAGGACATTTTCTTATATACCATAATAAAAATATGAAAATCAGAAAATGTACCATTGACATAATACTTCAATCAACAGACTTTATTAAAATTCTGGAAGATTTCCTAATAATATCTTTTATGACTTTTTTTGTCTGGTTCAGGGTGCAACAGGATCACACATTGCATTTAGTATTTATAACATTATTTTTTCTTTAATTTTGTAAGGTCCCTCAATTTTGCTTTTCACTTTACAACATTGATATTTTTTTAGAGTTCAAGACATTCATTTTGTAGAATGTGTCTTAATTTAGGTTTGTCTGATGTTTTCTCATGCTTAGATTCAAGCTATGCATTTTGATAGAACACCATGTAGGAGTCATAATGTTTCCTTCTCAGTGCATCATTTTAGGAATCGCATGATGCAGTTTGTATAATCATTGGTGATGTCCACCAGGTTTCTCACTATTAAATTACTAGTTTTCCATTTTTAGTTATGCTTAAGGTTTTAAAATTCCAGTGGGGTTAATTTTTGTATATGCAACTGGTGTGCCCCAACTCATAGCCTCTTTGATCTCGTTTACTTAGGCCGTCAGTAAGGCTACCATCTTCAAGAGTGTGCAACCTGGTGTCATTCCTCTCACCTGCAATTCTGCCCCAATACTACACTTCACAGCCAAGTGGGATACTCACGGAAAGGAACAGACCCACCTCACCCATGTGTATGCGGGAGAGCTAATGCCCATGGAACAGACTCCAGTGGATAAGTGCTGCCCTCTTCTACCTCTTGGATGCACAATTCTGAGGCTCTTTTTATGTGACTTTAGAAGTTCCCAATGGGAACCTGTCCTAGTTGCCTATGATCATGGTCAATTTGAGAATGCCCTCTTTACTGCTTTCCTTTCTTCCCTATTTTACTGACCCTGATCTCTCCTCTCCTGATCTGTGGGATTATTTTCTAAAATAATTCCTTTCATGTAGATGCTTGTCTTATGCTTTCCTTTTCTGAAGGATCCTAGATTAAAATAATTATGCCAACTGGTTAATAGGTTTAATGGGTCACAGAGGTGATAGATTAGAATACGGCAGTGCGAAGAGAATGATGCATCTTCCTAGGTATTGACCTGACCAGACCTGCCTCCTCATCCCCCAAAGACACACCCTCATCCATATTAATGTCATTCTATTCAGGCTCTGACTATGCCATTGAAACTTCTCTCAGTCCCACATTTCTTCCTTGTCCACTTCCCCTACCACAGCCGTGCCTCCCAGTCTGCAACCCCTGAGGGAATCACTGCAAGAGAAAAAGGGTTTAGTGAGCATGCTTTGCTCAACTGGCACAGCTCTTCCTCCCCTTTCTCACCATTCTGCCCTTAACCAGTGCTTTTTCTTTCCATTAATCATTTGCACTTTGCCTTTGCTCATTTCTCTCCAATAGGCAACTCATTCTCTTTTTGGAAAGGAAATGAAACAAAGAAAGGATGAAACTAATATTTCTTCCTCCTCAGTAGAAAATCTGGCAGTGCCAGCTGTGTGTGTGTGTGTTTCCTACAAGAAAGCAGCACCATGATTAAGCACCCAGTAAATAACTTGGGATGTTGATGCAATCAAGGCAGACTCCTTGATAGGTATGAGGAATGCAAAGTTTTGACAATTAGAGAATTCCCTGGTCTAAGCATCAGGAAGACTGGGAATTCAACTCTGTCATAGATCAAATTTTAAAATCTCTGTATCTGTTCCCTCTCCTTTTAAAAAAGGGGAGTAGCGGTTGTCTTTATCTTAGCATTGAACAAAGATAAGATGAGATAATGAGATAATATAATTGTAACATGTTTTCAGGTGGTTGGAGAATAATCCTCATCCATTGTGTAATCACCATTTTTTTTCTGCCCCTGTAACCGTGCAGGCATGTGACTTGCTTTCTTTGTGCAGTGATAGTGTTATGTTATGTCCTGTCACATCAGTCTTAAGATAATAAAGCTGGATTGTAAGCCTGTAGCAAACTCTTGCCCTTGGATTGTTGACAGGAACTATAATTTAATTAAATTGATATTTCAAACATAAACTCTCAGAGCTAGAAGCGACCAAAGAGTTTATTTCATCCAATCTTCTGCCCAAGGTAGGAAGTTGCTCTGCAGCATATCTAACAAGTGAGTTTACCAGTCTAATAATTTTCAACCACTGGCTGCCGTTTGTGAGGAGTGTCACAAGTATTTCGCTGCGAGGCTATTATACTAAGTAGGTTTTCTTCCTTTTTTCACTCTTCATTTGAAGAAAGTACATGCTGTAGGTCATAAACCAAGATGAAACTACCAACACCATGTAATGAAACCATGTGGTTTGTGTTGTCTTGCCAGTTACAGTGATGGATCTCAGCAGTTCAGCCATACTCTTCTCTCCCTGTGGAGAGAAAGCACACTTTTGGGGTCTGTGCCAAGGATTGGAGCATACGTAGTTATAACAGTGGAACAGTCCAGAGTATCAAAGTAAGCTAAAGCTAACAAGCTGGGACGTTCTGAAGTAAAACTGAACAGGAAATCACAGCAGATAATTTCACTCTCATTACAGGTAATTATTGGCCTTACAGTTTTAATACATGGTTGCTACAGAATAAAAGGTAGGTTGTAATTTATGCAACAGATCATTGTTTTATAGTCAGCAGTAAAGAAGGGTGGTACCATGCAACAGACAGATTTTTTTAAAAATCCTTTGAGGTAAAAAAGATTGAAGCTGTTATTAATAGGGTAGGCCTAAAAGAGCAATGGTCTTAATTATATTACTTTTTGTCATCCTCTGTTAAAGATAATTTCTCCTGACAGTTAAGGACTAGTAGGAAAGGATAAAGGTTGGAATGGTAGTATAGGGAATAGTAAGTGTTAAGATCAAAGAACTTTCCAAAATCTTGGCTGCTCAGAATACCAGAAGATAGGCTAGTGTTCTGTGGGAAGTAGTAAGGAATGGGTAGCCCACACAAATGAAAAAAAAAAAAATTTCTCAATGTCTCCAATTTAATGGACGAGACTAAAACAAACTACATAATTTCATAGAATCTCAATTTTACAGGCAATCTTAATATTCAACTAACAGGCTGATGTTCTCTCTGCAAGAGCCCCACCAAGTGGTCATCCAGCCTTTGGGTGAAAGTCAGAGAAAAACAGATTCTTTTCTCATTCTAAGAAAGAATGATATAACAGACAGGGCAGTGTGCTGATGGTTGAAAGTGAATCTCAGTCAGTAAAGAGATTTGGATTCATGTTTAGGCAAGACATCTGCTTTTCTCTATCATTTGTTTCTCGTAACTTTCTTGTCCTTATTTGAACTATGCTTGCTCTTTGACCTCATGACCCCATGTGCTTAGAGTCCTCCATTTTCTCCTAATCAATCAGGCCCCTTCTGTCTTCACATTTCCCCCTGTACACCTCCACACACTGGTGTCCACCACTTAAATCATGCTTTCAATATTATGTTCAACTCTCAATCTAGTCATTCTGTTTCTCTGACTGAGCAGCTGCAAGTTTATGTAGAAAAATCACACAAACTAAAAAATTGGTATGACAGCATTCCATTGTTTTCAAGCTAGGCTAGGCTCTCACTTACGGTCAACCTGTGTCTGATCAACCTAGAGTGACTATTTTAAACTCATTTGTCTTCCCTCAAATCCTCTTCCCAACACCAACTCTTCTTACTTTCAGCAGATGATGATTCTGTTCATTTCAAAGAGAAAAAACAAGTCCATGAGATGAGAACTGCATTTTCTCTTGCCTCTTATGTAAGCTTGCTGACATATATACTCACTCTTCCTAATGGAAGGAATACTCAACCCAAGGCTAATTTCTTAAGCTTTGGTGTGGATTCCATCCCCTCCTACTACTAGGGACTTTATTTATTTTATCAGTCATTTCCCCTTATTCTCTTTTAACTCAAAACAAAACAAAAAACCAAACAAACAGAATATGTTTTAGCTCATCAAAAATGAAAACAAAAAGACAACCTTATCAGTTTGGGTCTCTAACTATAAGCAAAAGAAACCCACTCAGAATAACTTATGGAAAAAATGGCATTCATTGGAAAGATACTGGTATAAAACATAGCACAGAAGAAAATGTTAAGTAACCAAAGCATCTGAGGATGGAAACCTCAGGATCATGAAAATAAAGCTGTAGGCCTTCTCTTCATGACCACATTCATTTACAAACTCTGGTTCAAACACCTTCTTTCTCTACTCAGTTCCTAGAAAGCAAGCATTCAATAGCTTAGCTCACCAGAAATGTGTAAAAGAGATGGCCCAAAAGGAAGCAGAGAACTGTTTTCAGAGGAGAGAATGGATTCTGGGAAGATAAGAATAGTTAGCTACTACATCTTCCTTGACCTACCCTACACCATCTAGCACTCTGCTTTTTTGTAGTCAAGTGTAGGGGACTGAATCATGTTATCCACAAAAGGCATATTCAGGTCCAACTCCTGATTCTGTGGGTGTAAACCCATTTGTAAAGAGGACCTTTGTTGATGTTATTAGTTAGCGTGTGCCCAAAGAGAATGAGTATGGACTTTAACCCAATTTGGCTTAAGTCCTTATAAGTGAAGGAAATTGGACACAGAAGGAAGAAGCCACAGGGGGCAGCTGGAACTCAACCAAAGCCAAAGGAGAAATGAGAAGACATTGCCATGTGCATTTCCATGTGACAGAAAAGCCAGAAATCCCAAAGATTTCTGGCCTGGCAAAAGATAGCATCACTAGGAGGAAGCAAGTTTTCTTTTAGCCTCTGAAACTGTGAGCTGATAAATTCTTGTTGTTAAGCCAACCCACTGTATGGGATTTGTTGTAGCAGCCAAGAAACTATTACATCAAGCTTCTTACATTAATAGTATTCATTTATTTCTCTTACTTTCCTCCCTTCATTCCTTTATTTTCTTGTCAATCTACTACAATCTAGCTTTTGATTCCAGAGTTCTTCTGAAAAGTTTCTTGATATGTTCACCATTGACTTCCATTTGACCCAGTTCAGTGGACATTGTTTGCCCTTATTTTGCTTGATTTCTCTGTAGCAGTTGACATGAACGAACATTTTCTCCTTCTTGAGTCCTTCCCAATTCTTTGATTTCTGTGACATGATTTTTCTCCTTTAATTAAAAAAAAATGGTGACATTCCTTCTTAGTCTCTATGGTGCATTCCGTTTCCTCCACCTAAGCATTAAATGTTCGCTTCCCCATGCTGTATCCTGGCACCTCTGTTCTTCTATTTGTTACCATCAGATACTTGGCTTCAACTTCCACCACTGTTATATAATAAACTATACTTCCTCTCAGATGTCTTCTTGATTGTTGGACTGAATTCAATGCTTGAAATTCCTATTAAATTCAGTGGATCTGAAACTGAACTTTCTTCTTTACCCTTAAACTTTCTTTTTTACCTGAATGCCATATTTTGATGAATGGGACATCTCTTGGCACACTCAATCTTGCAATCCAATTCCATGGGTGTTTTCTTTGCTCACTCTCATTCATGCCTAATATCCATTCAGTCACTAAACCTGTTGCATCTACTACCTAAATTTCTTGTTCTCTTTCCTACACCAGTAACCACTCTTTTTATGAATGTCTTCATAATTTTTCACATAGATTGCCACATTAACCTCCTCAAGGCCAGCTCTCCACTCATATCACAGTCCATTTTCCGCACAAGTATCTTTTGAAAATGTAAATCTGATCTGCAAGACCAGATACAGTCCTCTATTTTTCAAGATAAACTCAAAAGCTTAACTTAACGTGTTCTGTCTTTATCTGGCCACTTTTCAAGCCTCACTGAAGACCACATTCTTATCTTAAATACTTGAAAACAACCAGGCTTCCAATTGGAAGGACTAGAACTCTTTCCTAATCCTTCTGGAATAAATACTCTCAGTAATATTGTTATATATGCAGATCTTGTCCTGTTCCTAAATTTTATGAATTGGAATCTCCAAGGAAAAGGCTTGGAGACCTGTATGTTTAACAAATTTCCCTACAGATGCAGCCAGTTTGTGAAATACTTCCTAATATTTCTAGTTAGTACATTTACTTATGCCGTTTCCTTGTTCTGTAATACCCTACCCTCTTGTCCTTCAGAATTTTAATTAGTATCACTTAACAAGTGACCTTCATTCTAACTTAGATGCCCCTTCTTGTGCTCTTATACTACCCTTGGCCTATTTCTGTCATAGAACTCAGCACACAGAAAAACAATATTTGACTGACTTATCTATTTTCCAACTAGTCTAATAAACTCATTGTTTATTTTGTTTTACCAGCATATAAGGCGCAAGAAAGTAAGCATTTGACAAAAGTTGCTTTGATATGTAAAAACGAACAAAAAGTACAATATATATTTTATTGTTAAGGTTTTTTTTTCTCTTGCTGTACCTCTAGCGAATGCCTAAGAGGCCCACTTAAACCACTTAAAACTACCTTTATTGCTATGATTCCATTAAAATCATGTTGCAAAAGAAATTTTTTTTTCGGATAGGAAAATGTCCATAATATATTGCCGAAGAAAAAGTAGCCTAAGAAATTACATTTATAATATGACCTTTTTTGTAAAAAATAAAAACAAATTAAATTTAAAAATATCAATCTAAAACATTGGAAAGAAATACAGTGCAATTTTTTACTGATAATCTTTGAATCTTGGAGTAATGGGTGATTTTATTTGTTTCCCATCAGAAGTGTGTGAATTTTATAATTAAAAACATTATGAAAGAAAAAAAGAAAAACATAAAAACAAACAAAAAATATTATGATAAAAAGGCAAATAAGCACTGATTTCTTCAATCCATCTGAAGGTAGCATGCATGTGGACATACACATACAACACCGAAAAAAAATTTGGATCTTTTAAGATGTGCCTTTTTTTAAAAAAAATGGAAATCCAAAATCTATTCAGTGAGAAAAAAGTACTGAACTAATAAGGAATACTTAGGAATAGAGTAGATTGTCAAAGATGATTCTTTGTTAATTAGAAAAAAGGCGCAGTATGTTTGGAAACTTATCTATTTCACACTCTTTGTGATTTGTGAGTAGACAGGATTCAGGCAGAAGTGAAGACTCTCTCGCATTTTTTCTCCAGGCTAATACTGGGTGGGGACTTGAGGTTACTAATGATTATAGACCAGTTAAATACACATGATTTTCCTGCATAGTTTAGGCAACAGAGCAACTATCACTATCAGCTGCTTTCCCCAACCCTCCCCCAAAAGCAGTCTTTAGGAAGTAAAGTGGAAAGGAGGATGGGTCTAAAATAAGGTTCAAGAAATCTCACTATCGACCTTAAAATTCGTGATTTGGATCTTTACCCACTTTTTGTGTTTCTTGAAATAGGGCTCCATATTTATTAATTTTCCTTAAACCTTTTTGTAATGGTTAGTAATTAGAATTTACTCTGTGGGGAAAAATTTCTTTACTAGTAAATGGATAGTTAATTGGCCTGAGAGCCAGTTCTGCTTTCTTATTCCCAAAGAAAAACTCAACAACATGGTCACATCTCAAAGCATTCTTCAGCTGGCCTTATCAGTCCTGACTCTGAGAATGTCATAAGAAGAAACGGAACAATATCTAAAAGCACATAAAATTGAGGGTAAGTGATTTTTTCCTATTATGTAAGAATTTTTTTTCATTGTACAGTTTAGATACTGTTCTTTTAAACAAGGATTCCTGGTGAAGTTAAAATACATACTTCACAAATATTTGATGTTCACACAATTTTTCAGGAATAGGCCTATTACATAAAATGGGACAAATTTCTAATTAAATAGCATGTGATTAGCCCCAGATTAAAATAACATAAAATATGTAGTTCACTTACATAAACCACTTCAAAAATAAAGGGTTAATAGTAGAAAATATTAGAAGCCACAGTGCTCTAACAAATTGTGACTTGGGAGTCTTAAAACAAGTCATCTTTTGGCAAGAAAGGTTTGACATCTGACCTTTCATTTTTTCAAATATCTTGCTTACTCTGCAATAGTGTCAGGTCCTGAATGATCTAATATTAAGCAGCTTCATTCTCCGTTTTATGCTACCAGAAAGCTCAGAGTTATTTTGACAAGATTCAGTACCAGGAATGCTTTTTTTGAACAAAGGACTTGAGAATTTTTTTCTTGGCCTTATACAGAATTAGCATATAAATGGCAAGCAATGATTTATGATCAATTAATAAAATGGAACCTGAAGTCCTATAAAACACCCTTTGTTTCACTTTGGTGGGAATCACAGGTTTAATATATTTTATGATTATTTTCAAAGAACTAACATAAATACACTTTAGGTGTTAAAAAAAGATAAAAGGAATCTATTTTAGGAAATTTAATGTGCCTGTAGGTAAAATAAGAAGACAAGGAAATGGAAATAAAATTAGTGAAAGTTGAACTAAATGTAAATTTTGAATTGAAAACAGATATCCAGATGTTACTTTTGTATAAAAATTAAATGAAAGAATAACCATTTTCTGAAATTCCCTTTAATTTATATTGGACAAAACCTGATTTTTATGTACTTATGCTTTTTGATTACATAATATAAACTTGAGAACAATTCCCTGCTCGTTCAACCACTGCGTTTGTACTCAGCCCAGTGTTGACAGCTATGGTGGCTGAAGTCAACTCTTTCTCACAGTCAGTTAGACTCTGGTTCAGACTGAAAAGCTACATTGCCCATTCACAGTTATGTTCCTTTAGAGTTAGGGAATGACTTCCAATAGTTAGAGGTAGGAAAATATGATACATCTCTGGATTAGTCAGGGTTCTCTAGGGAACAGAATCAACAGGAGATATCTGTAAATAGAATGAGATTTTATATCACATGACCATGGGGATGCACAAGTCCAGGTTACGGCAGACAGGCTGTAAACCAGGGCTCCAATGAAAGTCCAATGAGGGTCCTTGATAAGCTTCTGAGAGATGTTGGTTGTCCAAAGATGAGCTGGGAAATTCTCTCTGAATGCTGAAATCACTTTCCCTTTTGCGGCATTCAACTGATTGGATAAAATGTCACTCATTGAATGCATCTCTGACAGACCTGGGGCAGTTACTGTTTGGTGCTTAGGTTTCCACTATAGACACAAGAAAAAGACGGTCCTTGCGCTTTCTGTCTGTCTGGTGGCAGCCAAGATTGAATGGGGAAATACAGGAAATTCTGAAAACGGGGAAGGGGAAATAATCTTTGCAACTCAGAAGTAAATTTAAAAACGGCCAAAAAAAAAAAAGTCACATTGCTGGCAGCAGTCTCCCTGGCTGATCGTAGATGTAATCAGCCATCAATGCAGTAAACTCACTGATGACTAAAGCCCATAAATATCTTTGTATTAAAATTAACCCAGTGCTTACTTAACCAAACAATTGGGCACAATTACCTGACCGAGTTTGACATACTAGCCAAACAATCAGTCTCATTTCCCACAACCTATGTACAAGGTGATATTTTACGGTGAAAGAATTAAATTAAGCCTCAGACTAAAATTTGAAACTCAACATTTGTTAGCATGCAGACTCCAATATAATCATACCACCTGTTTGTACTTTTAGAGAAGTCTAGTTCCCTGTCATTTGGATCCTTTGACAAGCACCTTGCATGGAATGTTTACTCAAGGCATATGCAATTATATTCTAGCAGTAGAATTCAAGCAATCTTTTAGTCAGAGTTAGAAAACAGAATCCTCTGTAGGATCTATGCACAGGACTTATAGGCTTGGGGTACCATGCTATGGGGTATATATTTGTTTCAGATTCTGGGTCACAATTCATTAGTGAGGTTTTGATATCAAATTAATTAGTCATGCCCAGCACTGAAAAATGGAATAGAAATTATCAGAACAGATCACATATAACAAGGGTCAGTATTGTTTTATGAAACTTTATTTAAGTTTAGTGTTTATGTATGTGTTTGAGTGAGTGTGGATATGTATGTGATATGTACAAACTAGATTGTGAACATATGTTATATCATAGGTAATGGCCAAAAAAGTTAGAAAAACATTCATATAGGTGACTAAGCTTGTTGAATTATTATACTTTCTACTTGCAAGGACTAGCACACTTGAAAAATATTTCTAGTCACTTCACATAAATTGAACATCAGTCATTTAACAAATGCAAAATAGTCTCTAACATCCATTATGACAATTAATAAATTCTTTGGCGACTGGAGATAGAGATAGTTGAAGCTAGAAGCAGCTACTTCTGAATGGCTTTTTGAAAAGTCTTCCAAATATAAACTAAGTTTTCCAGGCATGTGTATTCTGCCCATAGGTTGTAGAATAAAGTTAATATGCTCATACATATCACACTCTCTATGGTGATGTATTTTAAGTAAAATAATATAATGTTCCATCCTAATTTATCAATATGTTTCTTTAAAAAAATAGAAGCATCTTATATAGCCAATAACATCGCACCTAACAATATGAATACTTAGTTAATATCATGTAATTTAAATTTCTCTAATTGTCCCTTTGCAGGTGGTCTGTCTGAACCAAATAGCCAATCCAGACACATCTTGTTAAATCCTTAAGTTTCCCTCAGTTCTGGCAGTACCTTTCATGATGATACTCTGCCTTGCTTGAGTCCTCCCAGTTGTTCTGGAACGTCATGCTCTCTGATCACTTTCTTGTGATGGTATTCCACTTGTTCTTTTGTCTCCAGAAATCTCTTTAATCTAGAAATAAAAGCTAAAGCCTTTATTACAGTGAAGTTAAATATTTTTTATCAAAGTTAAAATCATAGGTGATATTGTATACTTTACTTCATATCATATTGAAAAATCACAAATGTCTGGTTGTCCCACCAGCTATGATGTTAAAATTAGTCATGAAATTAAGGGGGTGAAAGTCTGACTCTTCCATAAGAAAGTTATGTTTCTTGGCTTGTGACCAAAATTTTTTTGACCAGAAGTATGTGAATTTCCAGTTCACCAACCACTGTTTGCTTAATGCTTTTAACACCAATTGATAAGACTTGACAATAAATTCTTGAAGGCTTTTAAAATGGTTACATTTCTAATTCTATCAATTATGTATTAATTATTAGCTGGCCTTCTTTTGTCAGATTGATTTTCCTCTCATAAGCTGGTGCTATTTGAGTACTCAGGACCACACAGTTTCTTCCAGGTGTAATAAGTATTAATTCTTCCCTTTCCTTTAAAATTTGAATGTAATTTACTGAACAGGTATCTGTCTCAGAACTCTAATTAACCCTACCCAAAATGACTGCTTTCTAATGCATACTTTTAATTTTAAAAATAAATCTCATTGTGTTTATGCCAACATGGCTATCTGGGAGCAATTATTATGGTGTATTGCATTTCTTATGTGTGTCCTGTTGTTATTTGAAGTCCCTTTAGTACCTGAAAATATGGTAATCACTGTTCTTACTGTTTTCATTATATTTCCTTGTAAGGATGTACTCAACTCATTTACTCTAATCTGTTTATTGGGTGTTCTTATGGAATTCCACAATTTCTGTTGTGTTTTGATGGTTTAATTGTAACACTTATTTGGTGCTGAACCGATGCCTGAAATTGATCGTATTCCAATTCTGGTATCCTATTATTTCCTGCTCTGCCACCACTAACACTCTCCTTGGGTATTCAGACAGATCATGGCACTCTCTTGTAGGTAGTGCCAGAAATAATTTATATGGTCAATATCTGTTCAAGGATAAAGACCAAGGCCCTAGCTCAGGCGGTAGGAAATAATTTCTAGAAACTTTCAGTTTGGTGTAAGATTGACTTAGATTTGACAGTATCTGGATTTGTCCTTACTGGGTCTCACTAGTTTATCTTTTGGTATTGTGCTGAAAACTGAAAAATTTGACATACTTTTTAGGCCTGTGAAACACATGAACATCGAGTGTGATTCGAGAGGTAAGAGACCCTGTGAAAGATAATTACCCCATTGTCTATGTTAAGGAATTTAAAAATAAATTTGTAACAGAAGCAAAATTGGTAATATATTAATTCTAAAAGTAAAAAAAAAGAATATGGGGTTTGATTTTATGGGATATGAATATGATTAAGCTTTTTTCCTTTTTCTTTCTTTCTTTTTTTATTAATAAGGAGACCTTAATTCTGTCAAACACTAATCTGTGTTTGTTTATCTTTCTGAACGCTAGATGAACAACTGAGCAGTTAGAATTAGATGAGATAAAAGTACTTGAAAAATAACTTTTTAGGAATAATGTTACCATAATTTTTTGAGCTGACTTTTTCTGCTCTTTTATTTTTGTGAATTTGAAATAAAACTTGTTAATAATAAATAAATAATAAATTCAATATAGCAAAATCTCTTTGAGTGCAAGGAACAATAATGAATCCCCTGAGCAGAGCTTTACATATAATAAAAACTGAATAAAGTTTGTTGAATGAATTCATTTCAATTTGCTCAGTTCCTTAGGAGTTAAATATCCTTTCGAGAAAAGCACAAAGGAGAGTTGGAAAACAATCATCTTGTTAAGATTGCTTCTCTTGACTGTAGTAATATATATTTCCTTCTAGCAGTAGAAATATTCCGTATTTTCTATATTTTCTTCTATAGGAAAATGAATCAAAGCTCCTTCTATCTTTCCTGAATGTGTTTATAACTGAAAGATCATTTGTTTCCTATCCTCCAACACCAGTTTTTTGCTGATATTATTTACTAAATCTCAAGATCACTTCACAAATATTTTGAAGTAACATCGAGGCAGTATTATGAAGAAACATCCTGGTATCTATTTGTGTGATTGATGAGTGCTCCGTGGTCACATCGCTATTTTATTTTTTTTGTCTTTGCTCAGTGATATCTCTCCCTTTGTATCCTCTTCCATTCAGGATGGATTTTATTCCTGTCTTGACTTGTCTAAACTTTTGGAAGCCTGCTCAAACATTAACTTTCCATATGAAGTCTTCTTTAAGTGATAGTCATCCTTACACTTTCCTAAAGGAGATTCTTCTTACCTCTTTTTTTTCCCAAAGATTTATTTATTTCTCTCCCCTTCCCCCTCATTGTCTGCTTTCTGTGTCCATTCGCTGTGTATTCTTCTGTGTCTGCTTGCATTATCAGGCGGCACTGGGAATCTTGTCTCTTTTTTGTTGCATCATCTTGCTGTGTCTGCTCTGTGTGTGTGTGGCGCCCCTCCTGGGCGGGCTGTGCTTTTTACACATGGGTGGCTCTCCTTGCGGAGCACACACCTTGTGCATGGGGTACTCCTATGCGGGGGCATCCCTGCATGGCACGGCACTCCTTGCGTGCAGCAGCACTGTGCATGGTCCAGCTCACCACATGGGTCAGGAGGTCCTGGGGATCAAACCCTGGACCCTCCATATGGTAGATGGATGCTCTATCAGTTGAGCCATGTCCGCGTCCCTCTTCTTACTTCTTAAGACCTAGAGCATTTTACTTTAAGACTTACTATATTTGTAAAATTCTGTCTCACTGCATTTGTAAAATTCTGTCTTTGATTGTATTTATGTAACTAATACCACATCTCTCACTCATGTAATGAGCACAGGGACCAGACCATCAATTTCAATATCACCATTGTTTACTTAGTACAGTACCTGGAAAATAATGGGTGCTCAATAAATATTGGTTTTTGAATTAATGCAATTATAATTTTGAATATAATTTAATTATATCTAAATGATATAAAACTTTCTGAATTCCCATTCCCTTCCATTTAAAAGAAACTACGTTTTTTCTTTCTTTTTGAATTCCATGATTTCCCTCCAAAAAAATTCACAGAGAACAATATTTTGGAAATAGGGTTGTTATCTGGGGAAGGCTGGTTATTTGCTAAAATGATTCTCAGTTGAAGGCCTTACTTTGGTACTATCATCGTGTCTTAGGTTCTGTAACCTAGATTTGAAGGTCTGAAAACTCTGAAACACAATTTTACTTAACCACCAAAGGGCAATTTAACTATGTATACTTACTGAAACCTCAGAATACTGATGTAGCAATCAAAATTTCAAAAGTAATTTATCTGCCATATGGACAGGACATATCTACTAGTCAACAAGTTTTCTCAGCTCCCTTTCCCTCACCAAAATCTATGGAAGTATCTCGATGAGCAGGGAATCAGATGATTTAATGCCTTATGCCACTTTAATTGATAACTGATACACCCATAACTGCTAAATTAACAGAAGTTCTAGGTTGTTCAGTTCACTCTCTTCTCTAGAGAGTGCTGGAGACCCTGCACCAAATCAGACTCTGTGAATTCCCTACTCTTAGATGAGAAACAGACTACCATCCTCTTGTTTATATTTTCCTTTTTCTCTTTTTTAAAAAATAATTAATGTCAATAAAATTGATTGGGATTTAAGTTTTACAATTATGTTCTTAATCCCATCATTTAATCCCCTCACTGTAAATTTTACCTAGTCTTTGATTGATTGGATTTGAGTTCTTTACCAAAACTCAAGTATTACAGCTTTACAACAGTATCTCTTGTATCACATTTAAAGATAACTGATTGTCGAGGATTGAATCATATCACTGCTGCACAAAAGACATATTCAGATCCAACCCCTGTCTTGTGGGTGTGGACCCATTTGTAAATAGACTGTTGGAGATGTAATTAGTTAAGGTGTGCCCAAAATGAATAAGGTTGGGCCTTAATCCAATATGTCCAAAGTCTAAGTAAAGGAAGTTGGACATGGAAAGAGAAGCCATGGGGAGCTGTCAGAAGCTGGGAGTCAATGGAACCTGGAAAACAAAGGGGAAGACATTGCCAGGTTCATTGCCATGTGAAAAGCCAAGGAACCCCAAAGATTGTTGGCAAGTCAGAAGATAACAACCCTTGGAAGAAGGGTTCTATCCTCTGAAGCCATGAGCCAAAAAATTCCCATTTTTTTAAGCCATCCCATTATTTTTTTAACCATCTGGGAAACTGACACTAATCTTATCCTTTACTTTTTTCTCCTCCTGTTATATTTATTGGGATTGGGTGAGGAGATTGCTATTCTCCCCTAAGACTTAATATGAAATTTTCAAAACTATGATAAAGTTAATGGATAATGAATTCTTGCATGTCTTTTACTAAAATTTACTAATTGTTAATAGTTTGCCAAACTAGCTTTGACTTTTTTTTTTTTTTTTTTTAATTTTTTTATTTTTTATTGAATTTGTAATAATATTACATTAAAAATATATATGTGAGGTCCCATTCAACCCCACCCCCCCACCCCCCCTCTCCCCCCACCCCCAACAACACTCGTTCCCATCATCATGACACATCCATTGGATTTGGTAAGTACATCTTTGGGCACCTCTGCACCTCATATACATTGGTTCACATCATGGCCCATACTCTCCTCTATTCCATCATGTAGGCCCTGTGAGGATTTACAATGTCCGGTGATTACCTCTGAAGCACCATCCAGGGCAGCTCCATGTCCCTAAGACGCCTCCACCTCTCATCTCTTCCTGCCTTTCCCCATACCCTTTGTCCATTATGTCCACTTTTCCCAATCCAATGCCACCTCTTCTATGTGGACACTGGATTGGTTGTGTCCATTGCACCTTTATGTCAAGAGGAGGCTCAGATTCCACCTGGATGCTGGATGCAATCCTCCCATTTTCAGTTGTAATCACTCTAGGCTCCATGGTGTGGTGGTTGTCCTTCTTCACCTCCATCTTTAGCTTTGACTTTTAACTTTCTCTCTCCCTCTCTCTCATTTTTAATTCTGTGGATTAATGGAATATTTTTCAATGTATTATTATTCATTAGATTATTATAATTTTGATGTCAAATTGTCCCAAACTTGGCCAAAGGGAGTTCCGTCAGTTCAGCTCTTCCTTGCTTTGGACATGGTCCAATTCATTCACTATATTTTAATTCCTCTTGATTTTGTATCTTAGAAGATTTAAGCTTCAGATACTTTCTTTCCCATACATCTACCACAGGTATGATAATTTAGTAATTTGAAATACTTACTTTTCTGTTCAATGTCTTTAGGACAAAATTTCTAAATATATATATATACACACACACATATATAATTTAATATTTTTATATATCATGATAAATTCTGGCTTTTTAAGAAAATCTTTTCCCAACTTCAAAGACTAATATTGGATTTGGTAATAATGACCTTACACTGACATTTGCTTCTTGGTGTTTCCCTGCAACATTTTGTTCAACATCAGTTTGTTAGAGGTGACAATCTTGTGAGTTTTTTCCCTATGGATTTTTAAATTAAATGATATGTAATTTAATATAACTTAAGAATTCTGAATCAGATTTGAGATTAAAAAAATCGAAATGCCACAGGGACTTTCAGATGAACTGTCCAGTATTGTTCAGAAATGTTAAATTATAGGTCTTCCTTAAAATTATTCCTGGTGAAAGAATAGCTTAAAATGCATCCAGTGTCCAAAGCTTGCCATTTTTTATAGAATGGCTTGAAATGCATCACTTCTTATCAAAGCTATCACTTCTTTATACTCCTTTCAAACTGTTTTCTAAATATGTCACTAATGTTTTCACCATGAAATGGAGAAAATGTGTTCTTCCCAAAGTGGGGTTATTCTTGTGACATAAATGAGATGTTAATATCTTACATTCCATTGGAGGTATTGCTTATGTCATGAAGCAAGATTGATCTAAAATGTACACTGTTACTCTGGAGATTTAAAGTATAATTTCCCAATATGTCCAGGTAGTCACCAAAATCGCCCTGGGGAGGAAGAATAAATTTTTTTTCTATTCCCAGCTATTTCATTAACCAGCTATAGTTAATGTCTTAGGAAAATTATTTGGCTTCTTTGGGTTTATTTTCTTTATACGCACAACAAGAGAGTTGGACTAGATGATTTCTGAAATCATTTCCAAGTCTAAATTCCTGTGAATCTTTAATAACAGATCTACAATGTTATTAGCTAAGAGGAGGAGCACTTCCTTTTACCTGCTATTTCATCTGCAACCATCTTTTGCCAGAGATGGAGATAAGAGCCAATAGGTAAGACCACCAATTAGATGGATATAATGCACTTCTGCTAAGTCTTTTTTACTTTGCCTTTTCCTGCACATATTTTATAAAGGTAATGTATGGCAAATGCATAGCATTGCTGTGTAAAATAGCAAAGATGCTGTAAACATGTGGGAAGAGGATGGATAGGAGATGAAACAATAGTTCTTCCCTCACAAAATTGTAAATGCATTAATGCTATGAGTGATAGTCCACACCATTTTGCAAGGTAGAGGTATTGGGATAAATATGTTCATCTGAAAGACATTCTGCTTCTATATCACTAAGGATCATCTGTCTAACCCTATCTCTTATCTTTCAGAATTTACCACATCCAATTATTTTCTATAACAGGGTAAACGATTAAATACATTAATGACAACAGGCTGTCTCCTTGAAGCAGTGGCTTATCTGCCTTCAAATAAATTATTGGAGAAAATTTATTCAATTCAAAGAAGCACTATTTCTTACAAACTTTCTAGAAAATATTTCTCAAAATGTTCTAACTTAGACATCCACTTACTGCTGGCTTAATGATCAAAAGGTTTTAGAGAACACAAAGTTTCTTGAAGTTGAAGTGATTTAAATGCTGTTCTGCCATAGACCTGGTTCTTGAATGTGTTCACTCATTTGCTGAATTTATAGAACCAAGTTGGAAGAACAATGTTTCTGCCTCCCCTAATAAATTCTTCAAATTCCTTACAGTGACAACCAAAAGAAAATCTGAGTTGCTCTTTGGGAGACATTTCTTGCATACTCAGTGGCAGTAAAAGTTTTGATTGTTCAAATTTCAGAAAGAAAATCACAAAATTTCCTTATTTCTTCTACCTTTAAAAGCAAAGTTTAGAGCTCTGGCAGATAAAAAAAGACAAAAACAAAAACAATTACCTGCAGGCAGTGACTAAGGCATCAATTCAATTACTAGCTCAAATATTTGCTAGCTCTGTGATTTTGGGTTACTGTTAAGGAATCTGATCACCAGTTCCTCATCTATAGACTGATACCTAGTGTTTACTGTTATAATTTTAAAATGAGATAATACATATAATATACTTACCACAGTCCTTGGAACATATGAAATGCTCAGTAATTATTAGCTATTATTAACTGGTTGCTAACATTTAATTTGATCTCTAAAAGCTGAAGATTATTAAAAAATGGGAATAAAATACAATTATCACTCCTTAAAATAATGAACAACAATTCCTTATTATCATTAAATACCCAGTCAATGTTCACATCCCTCTGATATTGTTCAAATTAGGGTCTCAACAAGTCCTCACATTAAATGTGGGAATTTCTCTTAAGAGACTTTATATCATCTTCTCTGTCTCTTTTCACTTTTTTTTTTTGCTTTTAATTTGTGGAGGAAACCAGATCATTAATCCTGCAGTATTTCTCACATTCTTGTTTTTCTGCTCATGCTCCCTATAGTGTCATTGAAAATGACAATTTTTTAAAATTAGAATTTAAAATGTGACAATAAAAGAAATTAGATAGCTAATTCAGCTTGACCCAACCAGATTGTAAATTCTATGGGGTCGTGCTTTGCTAGCATCCTTGAGGTATATGATACTGTGCTAGGAAATGAATACTTGTTGCTTGATTATTTATTGAGACTTTGACTGATTTGCTAACATTTGTATTAGGGGTGAAGTAAGCATTGGGAATTTAGGAATTTGATCTTGCCTTTGCTAAAATTTTGCTGTTTGACACTGAAAAAAAGTATTATGTATTTCTGGGACTCTGCTTGCTAGTCTTTAAAACAGGGATGTTCTGCCTCATAGATTTGCCACAGAAATGAGAAAATCTCTGAGTGGTAATATAAATGTTAGTTAAATAAAAAATGCTATTTATCTTGAATAAAAAGCATCGTAGTGATATTTAATTTTAACATAAGCAGTTGAATAATGGTAGACTGGACTTGCTGATTGAAAACCACCCTTATATTTATAAAGATAGAAAACGTTTTTTCCTACTCAGTTTCCATGTCTCCGTTGGCCTTTATTGTGCATTTTTACTTGCCACATTGTAATTGGAGAATAAACCTGCTCCTCATTTTCTCACTAAATGAGAATCTAGTAGAAATAATAGTGATTGGCTTACTATCGCTGTTTCTATGAGATAATAGACATCCTGATTATCCCAGTTCCAGAGTCCCAGAAAGCAGTGAGGGCCAACCTTTAATCCAAGTAAGGCATTTGAAGTATGATCAACTAACTTTCAATAAATAGTGGATTAAAATGGGATATCCACAGAGATAAATATAAATGTGTTTGAATGCAAATATGATTACAGAAAAATGCCGTTTCAATGAATACTAGATAAATTTGTAATGAGGGGCCATTTGAAGTAAAAGCAATCCTAATTTTAGTTTTAGCAATGGCTTAACACATACCTACTTTATGGGCAACTACTATGCTTAATGGTAGATTCTGAATTCCATTTGTGAATTAAATTATGAAAAAATTTGATTCACAATTATGATATGTACTGTCTTAGAAATATTATAGCAAATGACCAAGAAACAGCATGGTTGCCGATTTATAGGATGTTGGATCCAACAAGGCAGACTCTGCTTATAGTTTTAATGAGGATTTATATCCATCTCATTATTTTGGTTTGAAACGAAAGGTCTTCTTAGTAAAGGAATAATGAGCCACATCTCCACAAGAGATGAATGTGCTCAGGAGTTCTCAATTCATGCAGACTTTAAAAATACTGACTGATGCTCAGTGTTCACCAAGACCAATTGTAATTCAGAATTTCTGGAGGTATGTCCCAGGCATTTGTTGTTGTTAAGTCAAAAGCTAGGTTTTCTCCCCATGTAGTTTTATCTCAGTTAAAAATGGGGAGCTGGTGATAAAATTTATATTGGAAAATTATATAAAATTTGAAAATTCTAGGAAGTCAGGAAGGAGGCCAAACGTGATAGCTGTTAGATTAATGCCCTCCATAAGCCCAATTGCAAACCCACTGAGCTGCTACGTAGGGTTCAGCTTCTGAAATTATTTCAGGAGCTTATGCTCCTTTTCCTAATTTAGAGATTACCTCTTCTGCAAGATTGGTCAACTTTCAAGACTCTCTGGACAATTTTGTTTTTCTACCAAGTTTTCTTTCTTGAGATTTCTTATATGTAAAACGTCTTCAAAAATAAGGTACTCAATCAAAAAATGCTGATAAAAGATTTGTGTGTGTATGTGTGTCTCACCGTAAAGAGTAGGGTCTTAGGTAAAAGTAATTTGGTCCAACATATCAAAGTTTTTGACAGATTTTTTTTCCTCCTATAACTGTTGAGATGGTTTTAATGTGTAATAAGTTAGGAAGAAACTTGTCTTTGGAAAAGGTGGTTCAATCTCAAGAATAATTTATATCTGGGGGTAAAGGAAAAAGAAAGAAGGCTCTTTGTCCAACTTACTTCAAACTTCTCTAAGTTACTGTTATTTTAAAAAATAAGAGTATTTTGTCTATATATCTTAAAACATTTGTTAGTTTGACCGTTTTAAGTCATTTACCTTATTGCCAATATTGAAGTGAAAGGATCAATCAACTTAGAAGAAGAGACAATTTTTTTTAAAGACAAGCATATATATATTCCATTTGCTTATTTTTTGTGTGTTATTAGATCATCATTAGACTTCAATTACTCTTTGAAAAGTTTTATAGTAATTAGTCATTTCCCTTTTATATTTCATTTACATTTCATGCCCAACCATTTTCCATCACTCTTTTGACTAAGTCTGTTGAAAGGATAATAGGTAGATAACTTCCCAAAGTCCAATCGAAGGCAACATTTTAATCTTGCCTCCAATTTAGAGTTTCTTTATTTTAGGCTCAGCCCTGATCCTGGCTTGGGGATCAGTGATGTGGGTGGGATGGGGGAGTGTTAACTCTTCTTTTTGCAATCTCCTTATTTCAAGACCTCTTCCATGTCTTCCCCCCTTACTATGTGTCTCTGGTTCTTCTAGTGTCCAGTTGCAGAGGGTGATGAGAGCGAGCATAGACGCTGGAATTAGATACTTGGGTTAGATTCTCTACCTCATACTTGCTCTGTGAACTTGAATATATCTTTGTAGCATTTCAGTTTCCTCATTCATAAAATGCAAAGAATGATTGTATTTTAGTTATGAGGATTATATATGAGTGATGAGTGGTTGTGAGGATTCATAGTTATATAAAGCATTTACTCAGTAGTTGTTAGTTGTTACTGGATATTGTTACAGGGTTTGTTGTTACTAGGTATTCTTTTTTTTTTTTTCCCTTGGGTCTATTTGTAACTCTCTTTGATGCCTATTGCTCTCTACTTGGCAGGCACCCTTTGCTAGTTCTCTTTTGTAGAATGATCTTTTTGAAATAAATCCTCCCTGAATGATTTAGTTTGAATGCCATCTGTTCCTGGTTGGGACCCAGAATGATACATTCCATCCTTCCAAGTGAACTATTCCTGATGGTGGATCTTTCTTCTTGGGTTGTGTGGGATACATAAAAGCTGTGCCAAGAGTAGTAACACTGAGGCCTCTAGTGTCTTTGAATACTGGCTGATATAGAGAGTATGGTGCTGGAACATCTGGTACTCCAAATGTTCCGCATGCGGGGAGCCTCAGCCCCATTACATATGATACCTCTGTGTTGAGCTGTGGCTTTCAATAGAGGCTGCATCCCTTGGTAACCATTCCATTATAGTAGACCTAGCATAGGCATAAGAAATATAACAAAAGGATTTTATCCATGGAGTGGGTACTCAGTGAATGATTTTGTAGATAAAAAGTTTGGATTTATTCTTAAGTTATGATGCATTATAAATATATACCAAACATGAACATGTATACAAATTTATTTAGAGGTCAATATTTGATATATTCTGTTTCAGATAACTTAGTTAATATTTTAACAGCATTTTCTTCTTACTTAGAATATTTGTTACTTAGATTATCATGAAAGACATATTTAGGAATCTCTCAAAAATATCATTGAGGTGACTGTCTATTATTTTCATTTGTCAAATGATTATTGAGTTTATACTAAGTGCTGGACATTATGGTAGGTACTGGAGTTGTATAACAGTGAACAAGTAGACACTGTCTGCCTTTAGGTGACTTAAATTTTATTGGACAAGATATATATGAGAGGAATAATTTACAAATGATATATTGATTGCAGTTGTCTCAGTATGGAATTTTTCTTTTCCTTTCTCTACCCCCATCCTACATGGAACCTGGCTCCTACTGAGACCAAGACAACAGGGTCTTTGGAAATTTGACTCAAAGAAGAGACAGTTTTCACCATAATATAAAGTGTAAGAGATATACTAAAAGGTATCAATCTGGACAGTATGTAATGGTCTTTATACCAAGAATTCGAAAGACTTTTATCAGTGAAAATGTCTTTCCCTTTCCTCTTCTGTCCTCAACAAATGAAGATCTCTGGAACAATTTGACAATGGAACATGAAGGAGCTCAACAATGAGACACCCCACAATAGAAGAGTGGGGTCTGACTGAAGGGGGTAAGGGTGAGAAGAGAAGGGATAAAAAAGATCTGGGAGGGCATGAGCAGAAGGAGATGGAAAAGTAACCTTGGAGGAGATATTTTTCTTCCCACTTCTATGTTGGCCATGTGGAGGTGACATGAATATCTGGAACTGTAGCCTGAAGCCCACTGAAGGAGCTCAGTGTGGTAGCCAGCTTTAATGAAGGCCCTCAATGATTCAAGTCTCCTGGTATTCATGTCCTTATGGAATCTACTTCCACACTGGATAGGACTGACCTGTGTAACCCATAAGATATGGTGGAAATGATGGAGCGTGACTTCCTGGGAAGTGACATCTGCCTTGTGCCCCAGGGTCATTTATTCTAGGAGAAGCCCAGGAACTTTGTGTGAGGACTCTCAAGCAGCCTGTGGAGAGGTCCATATGTGAGGAACTGAGGCCTCCTTCCAACAGCCATGTGAGTGAGCCATCTTTGAAGGTGATCCTCCAGCCTTCAGATAACTGCAGCCTGGGATAACATCCTGACTATAACCTTGTGAGAGACCCAGACCCAGAACCACAAGCTGAACTTCTGAATTCCTGAACCAAAGAAAATGTGGAATAATAAATGTCCGTTGTTTTAAGTCTACCTGCTGGGGTAATTAGTTATGCAGCAATAGATAACTAATATACTGGGAGATGAATTAGATAGAAAATCTACTCCAAGTCTCTACCACCCTATGGATTGTGTAGGATCTAAACATGTTGTTCCAACCTCAGCTATTTGTTCTTTCAAATTCTGTGTGTCTGCTTCGCTGGCTCACAAAACTTTACGACTGTGTACTATACTACCCACCCTTCCATGATGAAGGGTGTTCAGGAGACAATTTTAAGTTCTGAAAAAAAAAAAAAATACAGGGTACAACGAAATAAATAAAACTTGTTAATGCTGTTACTGTTTACATGTAAGAGTAACTTAATACTCTTTGAGAGTATCTGAGGGACTAAATAATCTGTTCTACCTGAAAAAAAAATTGTGCAGTATGTACTTGTCATGAGAATCATTAGTGTCATATTTTCCCATTGAAAATACCTGGGCTCTTAGTTCAGCAGTACCACTGAATAAACTTCCCTCCCTCCCTTTCTTTCTTTTCTTTGACATTTATTTAAAACCATTTCTGATGTAATTTGGCATCATAGTTTTATCTTTGCCTTCCTTTTAAAAACTATTTTGTTGCTCTCTCTGTTGATAATAGACTATCATAAAACCCTTTCTTTATTTTCTAGAATACAGTTTCATTTCAAAACCCAAACCCTTAAAATTGGCATTGCTTAGCAAATGAACAATGATTTATACCACAGCAGATACCTTGTTGTGTAACAGCTTTCTTTGTTTCAATGTAACAATTTGTCCATTGTGTAAAAGGACACGTACCAACAATTCCAATAATTGAAATGCCAATCCTGAGTCCCCTTTTAAGTGAAAAAAAAGCCTATTAAATTAATTAATTAAAAAGCCAAGAAACCACTGTATTCAGCAGGACAATTTCTTGTAGAACGATACCAGTATTCTCTCTTGCTCAGATGTTGCTATTTAACATATTAACATCCTGGATCACTATGGAGATTTCAATACTATTTCAGCCTTAGCATAAAGCAAGCATATGAACCATATATATCTGCCTGCCTATGGCTTTTATGCCTTAGGATCTTATCCTCCAAATTTGTCATCAAACTCAGAACTCTTCATTAAGTTCTGTGCGGGGTATGGTGTTAGGAAAGACAGTTTCTGGCGCCCTCTTGTGGGGAAAAGCTCATGGTGTTAGCTTACTGGCAGCTCAGCGGCAGTTAGAGATCTGAGAAAAAAATCACCTTTCCATTTATTTCTGCAAAATGATTTCAATTTATGAAGTGCGATACACTTCTTGCCCAGCCGAAGGACTGAAGAACTAACAGAAATTTATACTAAACCAAACATGAGACCTTAAAAAAAAGCTCTCAATAAAAGAACTTAATTCCTATTAAATTGATGATTTATTTGAGGGTATAATTTTTTTTGTTATTTGCATTGATAATTATTAAAATACCAATCCTCTCTGTGCTCTCCCTTCCCAATTTCAGACTTGACCAGAGGAGAGCACTCCATTTAGCCTTTCTCCTCTCAGGTCCAGGGTCAGGGCTCACCTAGGAAGGTGGCCACAGCAGGACGGGTCACCAGCCTATGATCTGTTTTTCCACTTCCCACAGCATCCCGTAATTCATCCCAGGGCTCGTTCCTTGCCTCGGGTCTCCCACAACAGTGGGCTGGTCTTCTTCACCCACCCCCCCACTGACACATTAATTTTCCTTCTTTTGAGGTCGAGATTGTCTTTCTTTCTGCTAGGTGGTGACCAGGGAATGGTAAACATGAGAAGCACCCATCCTGCTTAGGATCTAGGAGAGTCCCGCTGGGAAAACGGATTATTTAATAATTACAATAAATGTGACAGATCCTTTGAGGGGGTGTGCACATAAGGAGAACTTGACCTGCTCTCGGAGGGGTCAATGAAGGCTGCCCAGAGGGATTCAGGACAGGTAAGAGTTATCTCGATGACAGGTGGAAAGTGTTTCAGATAAAACGGCATGTGGGAAGGGCTTGGAATGAGAGAGAATATGGCAGAAGCCAAAAAGTTCATTTGACTGGATCGTTGGGGAATGTGGTCAGAGATGAGGTGCGATACCCAGGTGGGGCAGGATCAGAGTGTGCACTTGGGGAAAGGGCGGCTCTCTTACAGAATGCGTGCTTCTTAGAGAATGGAGCTGGGCTCTGAGGAATGGAAGCGGGATCAGCACATGCTCGGCGTGTTCCGAGGACTGAGTCGAGGCTAGCCCGTGCCACCCAGAGAGCACACAGCTAGGAATAAAGGTAGGCTCACAATGGTCACGTAGATTATTTCTTTGATTCTGCCCGTACCCACCTCCATGGCACCTCCAGCGGCCTCCAGGCATCCCCTTCCCAACTATTTCTGGAGGTTCCCGCACAGCCTCGCACGTGCTCGGGCTCGCTGGTCTCGCGCCGCGCCGCAGTCATCTCGCCTCCGTCCCGCCTGCTCCGTGCTGGCGCCGCTGCGGACACGCAGGCGGCCGATCGCTGCGGCTGCGGGGACACCGCCCGGCCACGCGCGGCCAGCGGAGGCCACTGGCCTTTGCTCCGCGACTGAGGGTATCTTGGACACTGCTGACATGCGAAGCCCGAGCTGTGCCGACGCTTTATGTGCTCTATGATTTCTCAACTCCGTACTGGCTTCATCTCCATGTGAGAAAAATGCCTACTCTCGTAGGATCGCCTCTGTCAGGTTTCCGGAGCAGCGCCGAGGTGGGTGCCCAGCACGGCTGAGACCTTCGAGCTGGGCCTCGTTTTTATATTTCTGTGAAAGGCTCCTCCCTTCAGGCTCTCGTGCAGGTTCTTGGAGGGAGGAAGCGGAGGGGTCATGAGGAAGAGGAAAAGCCATGGAATAAGATGAGCCCCACACATTACTCCTCTATCATTTTTATTAAGTGAATCAGCAGACCTCACTTCTCTTTATTTCTTTGCCTAGAGGCTCTTTTCCTCAAACAGATTCTTTGTTGCTCTGATTCATCTCTTCTCCAGAAATGCTTAGGCATGTTCTGAGTCTGGAAAGAATGCAATTTAGGCTCGAGCTAGGCGGGAAGGGGTTCTCTCCATGTTAATTAATGGTGACAAAGGTGGCAGTGAATGATGGTGGACTGATTAAGGGAAAGGAATATCTTTGGAGGGAAAGTGCTGGCAGTCCTCATGCTTCTGAAGTATTCTAGTGGTTGTTCTTTAGGGAATGGCACCTCTCATGGAAACGCTGAGTTTCAAAAGTTCTTGAGAATATCATGAGATTATAATACTGAAAATTAGATGCTCACATACTATTCTACTTTATAAAGGACATCCACCTTGTCATGCGTTCAGGAAACATTATGCATGCTTATGTAAAAGCTCTTTGTTTACTAATACCCAGGTTACAGAAAACTGAATTTCCAAACAAGGGCCTATAGAGGTAAGTGTTATTTTGAGGAAGATTAGTTTGACTAGCCCCAATTTTTGTGTTTCTTCCTTTTCTAACCCCTACCCCCCCATATTTCTAGCATTTTGTGAACCAGCAATATAAACCTAGAGCCTTTAGATATTTACTGTTAGGTAGCCATGAAGACAGCATTGCTAAGTGGAGATGGTTAGCCTACTTTTGAATTCAACAGAATCACCTTGGACAAGTTACCTCAAACCTCTAAAAACCTGTTTCCTTATATATGAAATGGGATAAATAATACTCACAGTATTTACCTCATAGGTTGTGAGAATTAAGTGGGAGAATCAAATAAAAGAACAGTTCTGGCCATGCTGTAAAAGACATAAAAAGTTGATATTTCTCACTAAAATTAAGGATTTGTCTATCAGTTACATCTCAATAAAAGTGGTTATAAGAGCAAGGAAAGAAAAAAAAATAAAATAAAATTTATCATACTAAAAGAAAATGCCAAGCTTGATGCCATAAAAGTCAGAGATTTTTTCTTAGAAAGGTAAGATTCCAGAAAAGACAGGCAGGAGGGGTATACTTCCTGCAACACATTATGTAACCAGGTTCATATAGTGACTTCTGAGATGAAATTGAATCTTCACTCTACTATCTTCTATGTCAAACTGCACAGTTCTGTAAAATAGCTTCTAGCCACAAGTGGTTTTTGGAAAGCACCAATGCCATTTTGCAGGTAGTTTTTGAACACCTGAAATGTGGCTAGTCTGAATTAAGGTATGGTCTAAATATAAAATACACACCAGATTTTGAAGACTCAGAATGAGAAAAAATGAAAAATACACATTTGAAATTTTAAAATATTGATTAAAATATAATATATATTCAAGAAATTAGATTAAAATAATTTCCCTTATTTTGTTTTACTTTTTAAAACTATAGCTGCTAGAAAATTTAAAATTATATCTGTGTCTCACATATTTCTATAAGGCAGTATTGATTTAGACCTTTAGTTTTAAGAGGAATAATAAAATTTCCCAAGGTAGTATGACCCAGAACATTTATATCTTTTCTCAGTGACCCAGAGATATGCAGAAAGTGCATAATTTCTGGAAGAAAGGATCCTGAGGTGGGTTACTTTTTAAAAATCAGTTTTCATTACATTTGGAAAATTTCTCTCTATCCAGTACCCATTAGGCTGAACTCCAGATTTAGATTATATGGCTTCAAATCTAGACTCCACCATTTAATGTCTATATGATCTTAGACAGGTATCTGAATGTCTTAATCTCAGATTTTTTTCCTCCCCTGAATATTATTAAGGTGAAATTATTAAGTTCACAAGCTGACATGTGCAAGAAAATACTGATTTATTTTTCTACAACTGAAATTATTTTCTGTTATGAATGCCCAATCTATCTATTGGTGGATTTTCCAATCAGTCTATCATGTTCTATCCATGTTCATAACACTGAGTACTGTTAAGGTAAGGGAGGGAAAGGCACCTGAGCCTGAATCCTCATCTGTCTGCTGTCATCAGTTGGGACGTTCTCTTACCCGTCTGGTGTTTAGTTGTCAAGATTGCTGTTTTCTTCCTTATCCCAAATGCAAGACTTCTGCAATATCTTAGTTCTCTCTTCTATGTCAGACACACTTTTCAGAGTTTATGGGAAACAAATCCAGTTATAACAGCTATCTCAGAGGTGTTTTAAGAAGATTAAGAAAGATGATCCAGGCATTTAAGCTCATGCCTGGTCCAAATTAAGCACCTAATAACGAGTAATTATTATTGTTAATGTTGTTGCTTCTACTCTTGTTCTCAGCCAATGCATCTTGGTTTTCCAGAGATCCAGTTGCCAGAAAAGAGATGGGTAAGGTTACCATTCTATTGCTATTTTTCCTCTTCAGTAATTGGCATAAGAGAGGAACAGGCTAAATTCATGAATAAAACCGAAAACCATACCAAACCAAAACAAAATGTTGGTTTCCAATTACTTTTTTGCTTCTGATCAAGATATCAGCAGCTAGGATTGGTGCTGGGAAGTCGTGCACTGGTGTGTGGGTGACAGGGTGAAGACTGATAGTCTAATGTAGAAAGGCACCATTTAATGGCAGAAATAGTAAAGTCATAAATATTTGTTAAGCATCTTTGATATACTGGTGATATGACAAGTCATGTGGAGTAAGTCATACTCCTTATATTTGAAGAACTTTCCATTGGATAAACAAAATATGTGTTGTGTTGCTAAAATGAGAGATCACTGTGGGAGCCTGTTTCTGCATGGTCTCAGATAGTGGTGATACTTCCATGGGGATGTCATAGCTCAGGATTAATACTAAATTCAGACTAAAAACTCAGTTTGTTAGTTCACTTTGAGCTAATAGCATTATCAACTTATTCTTTCTAACCAAACTCAAAGGGCTAATGGATAATTAGAATGTTATTGTATCAATTTACACTGAGGGATATGCCTTTCAAGTGAGCAGAATGTTTGTGTGTGAATCAGAGCACTCTGTTCCTGAGGGACAGATACCTGGAAATAGGACATTTTTTTTTGATTAGCATTGAATCAGACAGATAGAATATCTTGGAAAGATAGTTTCAAGAGCCTAATGAAAGCCTCTGCACCATATTTGAGATATTCTCTGGAGACCAGGACAGATGCTATAAGAAGCTATTGAATTTACCTTTTCATATATTTCCATGAAGACCACCACACATTTGTTATGTTACTCAAGTTAACATACCCTTGGCAAAGTTGATGCTAGTAAGTTTTGTAGCAATGCCTTCTAGTCCTGGTTGGGCTTGGATGTGTTACCAAGCCTACCTGACCATACATTACAAAACATTTCTTAGGGTTGCCTTCTGCTACAGGTGCTCAATGCCCTTCACTAGGCATTGATCAATGTACTGGATTACTTTCAAAGGTTAGCCAATATCCAAATTTGAAGATGTTCTAATAATAGTACCCTCCTATTATATTGCTGAAGTACCTGTGTGAAATTGGAGTGAAACAAAGAAGAAGAAAAGTACATGCCACACTGCATGCTACAGAAATGCAGTTTTCAAATTTGTAGGGGGTAGATTACATAACAACTATGGTTCTCCTTACAGAACACTGTGGGTGTTATATATTTTATTATACCTAATTGTCTTTGTTTCCAAGGGCTGCTCTAAAAAAAAGTACCACAAACTGGGTGGCATAAAACAAAGTAATTTTATTGTCTGACATTCTGGAGTCTAGGAGTCCAAAAATCAAGATTTTGGCAGAATTGTGCTTTCCTCCAAGTCTGTAAGGAAGAGTTTGTTTCATACCTCTCTCCTGGCTTCTGGCAGTCATTTATTGGCTTTCCATGGCATTCTCTGCCTCAGTCGTCATATGGCATTCTTCCCTCTGCCCTTCTGTGTCCAAGTTTTCTCTTCTTATAAGGATATCAGTCATCCTGGATTAAGGGCCCACTCTGCTCCAGTATGATCTCATTTTAACTTTCCTAATTCCATCTGTAATGCCCTTATTTCTGAGGTAGTGAGGAGAAGGATTTCAAAATATCTAAAGTAAAATTTAGGGTTGGCTAGTAACCACCAGATGACAAAATGAGTATTTTCTTCAATTTTCATTAATATTCACTTATTGCCACTAATTTATTTGCTTTGTAATCTGGTGGATACTAACCAGCCCCATATTTTATTTTAAATGCATAAATAAATTCTTATGCATTGAAAATTTTATCTACTAATTATATATTATAATATACTGATTGGGAAAAGACTTCCATTATTAAAATTGTAGTAGTTAAAATATCTTAGGTCAGTTTGAGGGAAACCAGTGTTTTGCAAGAGGATGATTTGAAAACCACCACTACACATTTTGAATGTTCTAATACTATTGTGATACTGTCTTCCATATGTTCTCATTTATAAATGGGTTAATAATTGATCTGATCTTTGAATGAGGTATTAGATTTGGATTAGAGCAAGACATAGCATGTAGAACCTGGGGACTGAGTAAAGTGTAGGAGAAAGGAAATGTGCAAACCGACCTTTACTAGAACACAGAGAGGAATCACGTTGGAGACTAATGGGAGAAATGATGACTGGAAGCTAGATTTGATAGACAATATGACTCTACTGTATCCTATTAAATTGAACAGTGGCATGATGAGTGTATGTTTGTTGGAAGAAACCTTAACTAGAAGGCTCATAAATCTCTCAACAGGAATATCAGAATTTGAAGTGATAAATGATAAGTTCTACTTAGCATTTGGTTGTTGCTAAGGTGCTAAATATGACATCATCTCTTAAAATCTTTAATGTTTTTTATCCCCTCAAGAGCTCTATTTTCAAAATGTTTAAGTTTTGGGTCATAAAGGGGAATTATTTTGTGTTTCACTTCTGTCAGCACTTGTTAACAAGCAAGTGTAACAAGTTGACTGACTCAGAGTGAAGGAGTGCACAACTGTGTAATGTTACTTTGGACAAGAGGGAGGAGAGAACCATATTTTGTAAGGGTTAGATGGGGAATTCTGAAGAGGTCTCAGGGAATGAGTCTGTCCATTCTAGGTTAGTTGTTATTTCTGGGACAGGATTAGGAGTACCTGGATTTAAGTTACCTCCTAAAAAAAAAATGCCCACAGTAACTTCAAAGATACAATACATGGGGGAAAATGTGATGGAAGGTTGTTCAGGATGGAGAGACTAGGGTCCTAATTGAATGAGGCCAAAATATGTTATTTTATAAATTTTACAGAAACATATGATTATGTGAATATAGCTTTGGAAGGGGCCTGGGTAAAGTGAGACTCTGAAGTTTAAGTCTCTGACAACCATAGTCCTTTGATACTCCTATCTTTTCCCACTTAAAAATAAATTTTAAAAGAATCACTTACAAATGTAAATTTATTAATGTATTTTCATGCTACTGGGATTAATGTATGAAATTTTCCATAATTAACTGTAAATATTTATACTGTGAATATGGAAACTACACATGAATAGGAAATGAAATATCTTTAAGTCACAAATTTGCAGTGAATATTTTATAGCATTGTAATTGAATTTTGCTTATAATTATAGTAGACATAAAATAATACATTTAAAAAAAATGCTTTCTTCCCCATTTCTATCCCCAAAAAGGCATAGTTTCCTCTGCCCTTTTGATAATAAGAAAAAAGTGGAACAGTCCAGCTTTTGTCAGGGGTGGTTGACTTCAGAAACAAAATATGCAGGGAAGTCATTCACAGTTGGAGCTGATTTCATAATGAAATTACTGTTTGGCTTTCATATGGAAATTTCAGGGAGAAAATGTTAATAAAAAGGTAATTGTTATAATGGCAAATCTAATGATGATGATGTTATGTGTGTGTTGTTAGATGGATGATTATCATAATTGGTGACATTTTTTCTTTTGATTCATAAATAGTAGACTGAAATTGTTACTCGTGGGATCATGATTTATTCATTTTTCCCCAGCTTGTTAAAATGATTTTGCCATTATTTCTAATATCTCATATGGTAGGACCATGCACATATGGAACAGAGAATTGGACTCACAGGATCTTTTAGTCAATTTTGCTTCCATTATTCACAGTACAAAAGCCTCCATCTGTGAACTCAGCTATCTGGCATCTTCCTATGGATTCTGAAAGAGGTTTATGGTAGGCAGTTGAGTTTGTGGCCCTCAAAGAACTACACCTCTCAGTAGGAATGCCCTTGAACGGTCTCCTTCCACAAGGACTCTGGGCTTGGTCATGTAATTTGCTTTGGTCAAGGGGACATCAGCAAGTGTGATACAAGCAAGATTTGATGAGGGCTTGCACGTCTGCATTGTCCTCTTGTGAAACTCTGTCTTGGAACCCTGATGCCATTCTGTAAGAACTTTCAGGCAACCCTGCTGGAGAGAAAGGTAAAGTGGATATCAATGGAGAAGGGGAAGAGAACCATGGTGTGCCAGTCATGCTTCTCGTTGATGGTGTCTTATGAGTGATCTCAGCTGACACCACCTGGAAAGAACCATCTAATTGACCCACAGGAATGTGAAAATGAACAAATCATTGTGATAGTTAAACCAGTAAGTTTTAGTTTATAAAGTAGCAACAAATAATGGAAACAGGGGTACACAAAGATTTTTTCCTAAATCACCTCAACTATGTATGAAAATATGAAAGTGATTTGAATGAGGATTATCAATCCTTATTAGTTTGGATGCCAATGAAAAAGACAAATATTTATGTATATAGTATTATAATTTTAGTAGCTGATATTTATTGAGTACTTACTACATATTAGCCATTATACTTAAACTGTTTATATATATTAATTTTTAAAACCTCTACAACAACCCTAAGGGTTAGGTATTATAGTTTTATAGATGAGGAAGCTGAAGTTCAAAGGCAATAAAGTTTTGACCGAAGTTACACAGTGTGGAAGAGACATAGGAATTATGAAATGCACAGCCTTTAAAAGACCTACCCCCATAAAATTATTATAAGAAAAGATGATAATATAAAATATTAAAACAGTGTAGTGTTAGTTAAATGATTGTGGTGTTTTAAATCAGAATGACACAGATTTAAATAGTGACTCTGATGTCAGCTTTGGGACCTGAAACAAATTACATAAACTTTCTGAGCCTTAGTTTCCTTATTGATAAGAGAGATTCTAAAAATATCTCTTCCTTGGTTGTTGAAAGTATAAACTGTAGAGTGGTGTGTTGGAGCCAATTTGTACCCTACTTCAGATGATTGTGCTCAGCTCTTCCCAAATCTGTGTTTAGGGAAATCATGCTGCTAGCTTAAAATTGACCTTGGGGGGGGAGTGTTTATACCACAAAAATGTTCAAGCCTAATAAACCAAAACTTGCAGCCTGTAGTTTGACAAAATCAGATTTATTAACTAACTCACAGTGAAGGAGTGCACTAACTGTGCAATGTCACATTGGACAGAAGGGGGGAGAGAACTATATTTTGTAAGGGTTAGGTGGGGGATTCTGAAGAGGTCTCAGGGAATGAGTCTGTCCATTCTAGGTAGGTTGTTATTTCTGGGACAGGATTTGAGGTAGGGATTAATTAGGGATCGGGTCCTATCACAAAGAGAAGGAGGTTTAGCAAAGAGTGTCTGGAGTGGCATTGGTAAGAAAGCGGTAATACTCAAAGTGGGAGTCATTTTGACATTTTACAGTCACATAACCTTGAGAGAAACAATGTGTCCTCTTAACTTTGTAGCTGACCTTATGCATCTGTCTTTCCAGCCTGATAAACATCAGGCTTGCTTTTTGTTTTTCAGCCTGAGTTGACTTTTACTCTTCCTATCCCAGAGTCTTTCAGAATCAGCAAACCTTACCAATCAGGGCTGCTTTGTCCCCCCTCCTGGAGAGCCAGTTGTTGGAAGTTTCCCAGCAGCTCACTGCCTGTTCTCATAGTTCTGTTCTTCAGATACGACTCCTCTCCTTTTAAGACTCAATGAACACAGTTAAATCCCATTATATACAATCTCCTTCCTAGGTATTTCTTAGAATCCTCAGGGAATGCCTATATGTTTCACAAATCCAGGCTTAAGTATTTATCTTTTGATTAGATAGCCATTTCAGGGATTCTCTAAGTATGTGTGAAGATTCTTGTCATATCTGCCTGACTACAAAATGCTTAACAAAACGTTTCTTCTCAGAATACAGGGGAACTTTACTCCAGAAAAAAAAAAATTCTAGTTTTCACATTGGGTTATGAAAGTTGCTTAAAATCACTAAAAATCAAGATTTTCTAACTGCAACAAATTGACACAATGAATATGTATGTTAGAATGGGAACAATTAGTTTATGCTCATTTGCTTTTGACAGAACATCTCTAGCTGTACAAAGGAAGTGCATGTCCACCTCTCAGGGCAGTGTTGATGGGACGTGAGCATCCATTTACCCACCCAAAGCATTGGTTTAAAGATTCCAAGAACAGATGCCATTGTTAGATAAAATACAAACATCCACAAGAGAGCTTTTCAAGAATGAGTCTTCAAAATCCAAAATCATTTTGCACCAAAATCAATATTATATATTTTGGAAGAAAAACAAGTTGTGTCTATAATGGGTAGAAGTTAAAATAGAGAAGAACTGTGATTCAAAATGGTAAACCACATAGATTACTGGAATTGAAAGGGATCTTAGAAACAACCTTAAATTCTGGGGGCTATACATCTGTTTGATAATCTGATCAAAGTCATGAATCTTTTTCCTGGGAAAAGGAATATGTCCTTATGTGTATGTACACATATATACACCCACTGTCACAGATTTTCAGAGTATTGTTAGACCCCTTGAAGACCATTAACATAATTAATCTAAGGGAAAACGTGGATCCAGTTTGTCCATTTTCCATTTCATTTAAAAAGTTATCAAGCCAAGGAGACATACTGTATTAGTGGAGAACAACACTTACTTCAATAGACTGCAGCCACCATGTCTTCTCTGATCTTCTTTTTCTAATTCAGTCATCAAGAGACAGCTGACTTACTTGGTTCCAAGGTCTTTGGGGACAGGAGATAGCTTTGAATTGGCATTAGAGTATGGTGGTTAAAAACACAGGCTTTAGAGGTGCAATGGACACAACCAATCCAATGTCCACATAGAAGAGGTGGCATTGGATTGGGAAAAGTGGACGTGGTGGACGATGGGTATGGGGAAGGGCAGGAAGAGATGAGAGGTGGGGGCGTATTTGGGACGTGGAGCTGCCCTGGATGGCGCCTCGGGGGTGATCACCGGACATCGTGGATCCTCACAGGGCCCACTGGATGGAATGGAGGAGAGTATGGGCCATGATGTGGACCATTGTCTATGAGGTGCAGAGGTGCCCAAAGATGTACTTACCAAATCCAATGGATGTGTCATGATGATGGGAACGAGTGTTGTTGGGGGGGGGAGAGGGGGGTGGGCGGGTGGGGTTGAATGGGACCTCACATATATATTTTTAATGTAATATTATTACAAAGTCAGTAAAAAAAAAAAACTGAAAAAAAAAAAAAAGAAAAAAAAGAAAAAGAAAAAAAAAAAAAACACAGGCTTTGAAATTGGATCAGGCTAGGTTCAAGGCCTGGCTTTGCTTCAGCCTTTAGTTACTGTTTAATCTTTCTAAGCTTCAATTTCATCATTGTAGTAATTGAGAAAATAATGGAATTGAAGACATGTAAATAATTAATGAAATAATATATATAAAATACTTGGCAACAATATCTAGCATATAATAAACATTAAATAATCATTAGCTATTATTATTGCAGTTCTTGGAAAACAATAGTTTCAAAGTAGTCAGGTGGGGCATTACACTTGGCTTCCCCCTTCTTTACAGGATAAGATAGCTGAAGGGCTATGCAGTGAGGTCAGAGTCAAGACCAGAAAAGTCTCTATTTAAGTCAGAGTTTTGCCATTCTTCATGCTGCCTTATTCTATCCATTATAAAGTGATGCAGGAATTACGCACTTTTGGTATTAAGTTTGTTATACATGAATGCATTTTTAATTAAGATACAATTAGCATACAATAAATTGCACAAATCTTAAGTGTTTAATTCCATGAGTTTTGACCATTGAGTGCATTCCTGGAACCACTTCTCAAAGCAGACAATTTTTCAGAAAGATCCCTTGTCTCCTTTTCCAGTCAATTCCCCTTCTCACTTCCCACCACAACCACTAACTGATTCTATCATTGTTGATTAGTTTTGTTTGATTTTTGATTGAATATAAATCAAATTGTAAAATATGTACTCTTTTAGGTTTGACTTCTTTTGCTTAATAAAAGTTTTTGATACCCATCTATGCTGCTTTATTTACCAGTTGTATTATTCTTTTTCACTGCTAAATAGTAATTCATTGTATGGACACACCACAATTTATTTATCCACTCTCCTCTCTTAGGATATTTGGGTTGACTCTGGGCTTGGCTATTTTGAATGGGCTGATAAAAATTATTCTTCTACAAGTCTTTTTGTCTATGTCTGTTTCCTTCTTATTTTTTTTAAAAGATTTATTTATCCCCCCCACCTCGTTTGTGCTCACTGTCTGCTCTCTGTGTCTGTATGTTATGTGCTCTCTGTGTCTGCTCTTCTTTTTTTAGGAAGCATTGGGAATCAAACCCAAGACCTCCCATATGAAGGGAGAGACCCAATTGCTTGAGCCATCTCCACTCCCTACTTGTTGTGTCTCTCATTGTGTTTCCTCATTACATTATTTAGTTGCCTTATCTTGTTGCATCAGCTTGCTCCACCAGTTCATCACTTCACCTCACTGTCTTGCTTGTTTTCTTTGGGAGCCACCAGGAGCTGAACCCGGGACCTCCCATGTGATAGACAGGTGCCCAAGTGCTTCAGCTACATCTACTTCCCCAACATATGCTTTTATTTCTCTTGGATAATAACCTAGAAGTAGAATTGCTATAACGACAATTTTTCATGCTCATTTTGTTGGCAATGTAGAATTATGGCTATATTTAAGTATTGTACTTCAAGTTCTTCTCAAAACCCACCAAGTAAATGTGTTTGTTTTGGGCAAGGGTTCTTAACCACATTATTATAACATATCATTGTATTCCTGTCATCTTTAAGATGTTATTTTTGTTATTTAGAAAGTACCAACAAAAAACCTTTACAGATAGTTTTTCTTTTTTTATGCCTTGTCAAGAAATTCCTTGTCTATCCTTGATCGGTAGTTAGCCATCAGAGTGGGATGGAAGTTATTCCTTTGAGTTCCTAAGAGCTGGGCCTTAACTGTGGAGGTATAAGAGAGTTCTTGGGAGCAGAGACTGGCCCACCTAGAGCCTCAACCTGGGACTGATGACCAGGTCAGAGTACCCCACTATATGCATCTTGCCTAAATACCAGCATCGTAATGAAGTTCTAGGGAATAACCAAAAATCCATGGGGTTGGGGGAGGGCCTTAATCAGCCATGATTTGGGGTAGAATTTGAGACTATCTTTGCATCCCAAGATGGTGACCGTATTAATCAGCCAAAGGTGTGCTGATGTAAAATAACGGAAATTGGTTGGTTTTTATAAAGGGTATTTATTTGGGGTAGGAGCTTAAAGATACCAGGCCATACTTCCCTCACTAAAGTCTATTTTCATGTGTTGGAGCAAGATGGCTGCCAACGTCTGCAAGGGTTCAGGCTTCCTGGTTCATCTCTTTCAGGGTTTTGCTTCTCTCTGGGTTCAGAGTTCCTCTCTTCCCAAGGTTTGCTTCTTCCTGGGCTCAGGGTTCCTCTCTTTCTGGGGCTTGCTTCTGTTTCCTCTCTGAGCTTGCTTCCTGGGGCTCCAGCTTAAGGCTTCAGCATTAAGCTCCAACATCAAAACTCCAACATCAAAACCCCTCAACTCTGTCCTTTGCCATGCCTTTTATCTGTGAATCCCTACCTACCAAAGGGTGGGGACTCAACACCCTAATGACATGGTCCAATCAAAGCCCTAGTCATAACTTAATCACACCCAGGTATAGACCAGATTACAAACATAATCCAATATCTGTTTTTGGAATTCATAACCATATCAATCTGTTACAGTGAAAAAGGGCAGTTTTGCCTGTTTCATAACTAGGAATTATTAATGAACCAAATATAGCAAATTATTTACATGAAAAAAGTTAGCCTTATCTTAATATTATTTAAGTTATTTTTTAAATACCACTTTTACTTGTTTTTATTCTACTGCATTTATGAAAAGAAGTACAGAGCTGGTTAAATAGAATTTTTCTTTTTCTTGAGGTACTGGGCCCAGGGATTGAACCTGAAACCTTGTATGTGGGAAGTCGGCTCTCAGTCACTGAGCTACATTGGCTCCCAGGGTTGGTTTTTTTGTTTTATTTATTTATTTAATTTGTGATGGTACCAGGGATCGAACCTGGGATATCATATGTGGGAAGCAAGTACACAACCATTCGAGCCACTTCCACTCACCAAATTTTTTTTTTTTACTTTCTATTATTGAATGTTGGCATGAGGGAATTGATTGACTCATCAAAAAACTGATTGATGGTTTAAAAGAAATAGATTATTAAAAATAATGACAATAGTGATAACTCAAATTAGGGACCATCATGATTCAAAAGAATTACATTGACCATTGTATTCGGAATCTATTGCTGTATAACAGTTTACCACAAACTTAGTAGCTTAACACAGCTCACATTTTTGAAGTCTTATATATTCTGTGGGTCAGGAGACTTCTTAGTTTTGCACAAGGTTGCAATCAAATGTTGGCTTGACTGAGTTCTTATCTGGAGTTTTGGCTGGTAAGAATCTTGATAATTTAGGATGTTAGCAGAATTAATTTATTCACGACACCTTGCTTCTTCAAAGCCAGAAGTGGAGAAAGAGTGTCTCTAGCAAGACAGAATTCTCTATGATGTAATTTTGCTGTCACAAGAGTAACATCCCATCACCTGTGTCATACTTAACTGGTTAGGAGGAAGTCACCGGTCTCATACTTTCAAGGGGAGGGATTATACAAGGACCTAAACACCAGGAGGCAGTGATAATGGGCCACATTCAACTCTGTCCACTCTACCTTAAAGGAATATAAAACTTGCAAATAGTCTTCTACCGTTAACAATAATTGCAATTTAAATGCAACAAAGCAACATCATCTATTGCATTAAATTAATGAAATTAATTATTGGTTTTGTAGGTTATTTTGTATTTAAATTGTAAATTTGGTTTAGTCATACTGTTGTGTAATAGCTAATCACCTAAGAAGACTATAGTTAGTTTTGAATGTTCAAATTATGTAATATCAAGATGAAAATAGTTTATTCACTCTGGGAACATATGATAATATCTTTTTCTTTAAAAAGGGGTCTATATATTACCCAGTTAACTTGAGGAAAACACCGATTTATAACCTATTACTGGGATAATATAAGTAATTATTCTTTGTTAGCATCTCTATAAAAGTATGTATATGCCTACACTATAGAAGTAATAGCAGCATGTGGTAGATAATTTCTGAAATTACTCCTAATAATTCCCACCTCCTGGGATTTACACCTTTCAGGCACTGTAATCTGTAATCCCCTAACTTTTGTGTGAGTTGGATCTAGTGACTTTTTTCTTCTTTTTTTAAAGATTTATTTTATTTTATTTATGTCTGTCCCCTTCCCCTCCTCCCTCCCCCCCTCCCCCGTTGTCTGCTTTCTGTGTCCATGCACTGTGTGTTCTTCTGCATCTGCTTGCATTATCCAGTGGTACTGGAAAACTGTGTCTCTTTTTTGTTGCGTCATCTTGCTGTGTCAGCTCTCTGTGTGTGCAGCGCACTCCTGGGTGGGCTGCGCTTTTTTCATGTGGGGCGGTTCTCCTTGTGGGGTGCATTCCTTGCGCTTGGGGCATGCCTATGCAGGGACACCCCTGTGTGGCATGGCACTTCATGTGTGCGGCAGCACTGTGTGTGAGCTAGCTCACGACACGGTCAGGAGGCCCTGGGGCTCGAACCCTGGACCCTCCATATGGTAGATGGACACTCTTATCAGTTGAACCATGCCCGCTTTCTATGACTTTCTTCTAATCAATAAAATAGACAAATGAGATAGACTGTCACTTGAGTTTAGATTATAAATGCCTGTGATTACCTTCTTGCTTGCAGACTCTTTCTGACTCTTCTTGCTTGTTCTGATGAAACAAGCTGTCATGGTGTTAGCTACCTTATGGAAAAGTCTACATGGTAAAGAATGGACAGCAGCATCCTGCCAACAGCCAGGGATCAAGTGGGGCTCTCAGTCCAATAGCCCCTGAGAACCTGAATCCTGCCAATCGCCACTGGAGTGAGTTTGGTGGAAGATTATCACCAGTCACGTTCTAAGGTGACTGCAGACCCAGCTGACTCCTTGACTGCAGCCTTCTGAAATCCTTTTGAGAGATCCAGAGTCAGAGGATTTAGCTAAGCCACACCTGGATTCCTGATTCAGAGAAACAGTGAGACAATAAATGTGTGTGTGTTTTTTCAAAATGCACCTGAGTTTTAGGGTAATCCGTTGCACATCAGTAGATAACTAATACACACCACTTATGTTTTTCTTCGGTATCATTCTCAAAAAATATTATTAAACTTTAAAGTCTATTTTTCATTTTCTTTTATTTAAAAAACCAGCCAAAACACACAGTCTGGTGTAGCTTAATATAGCATAGCAGAAATAGTGTCATTGTAAGCTTTCTATGGATGACTTGATAATTCCAGGTGATATTTTACCTGTTAGGAACTCTGAAGAAAATTCCAGAGATTTGATCATTAGGGTTTAATTAGAATAGGCAGTTTTATTTATTTTTTATTTTTTTATCTTTATTTGCTTTTTTTAATGTTACATTAAAAAAATATGAGATCCCCATATACCCCCCACCCCCTACCCTACTCCTCCTCCCATAACAACAATCTCTTCCATCATCATGAGACATTCATTGCATTTGGTGAATACATCTCTGAGCACTGCTCACCATAGCCCACACTCTCCCACTATATAATGTATGTTTTCTCTGGACATTTGAAATAAATTGAAGTTTATTTTGCTTTGGCAGTTTAGATTAGTTACATATGATTTGTTATCATCTTCTGAAGTTTGGGATTTTTAAATGTTAAAACAATTAGCTATTTGCCATACCATTGTCTGGTTGGTTTATGTTTATGCTAAAAAAACTAGAAAAGCTAACTTTTTCAATAAAGAATTTTTTTTTGACCTAGTTTCAGTCGAAAAGCTACATATGCCTGAAGCATAAAGGCTGGGGAAATTGGATATAATGAATTCCATTTTGACCATCTTTAATTATTCCAATGGCATTAACACGTTAGAAAATAAAGGCAATGGTAATGAATATGGTGGCACACTGGGATGTCAAAAACAATTTTATAGAAATTTCATTATAATTTGCCATTAATTGGATCATTAAAACCCTAACTGTGCTACCAATTTTTCCTTTAAGAACTGAAATGATGATTATTTAATTTTGGGGAAAAATTATAAATATTTCTTTGGCCAATGAACTCAGATTTTTGTAAGCAATTTATTCTGAACATCTCTTTAAATATGCCACTGTAGAATTATTGTTTGAATAATCTGGCTTAATATTGGACTTCGATAGATTCACAACCCAAGGTTTAGGGTCCAAATGTAGATGGACTAGGAGTCTGGTAGAATTGAGAGGAGAAAACTAGAGCAATTCCTTGAATTTGTATAAAATCTGTATTTTTATTCAAAGTATTTTCCCATCTAATCTTTTGTGATATAGGTCTTAGTGTATACCTGGGTTATTATCACAACTGATTAGTATAAGAGCTGGAACTAAACTGCTGACATTACCCAGCCCAAGCTGGTTATACCCATAAAAGTAATTATCATAGCTTTTTTTTTTTAGGAGGTACCAGGGAATGAACCTAGGATCTCGTACGTAGGAAGTAGGTGCTCAACCACTTGAGCTACATCTGCTCCTCTAATTAACAGTGTTTCATCTTATTGTTATTCCCAAGAGATCTTCTCACCTTCTATGTCACAATTCAGTTTTGAGCCTATTTTTAAAAAATAAATAAAATGCTGTTCTGTTACTATTTTAAATTTTCTCTGAAAATTTGAATATTATGTCTGAATATTATGAATTTTTAAAACTGCAATAAGATGGAAATTTCAAGGGCATCTCATACAGAAACAATTCAATATTACATAACTTTAAAAATTTTCCATTTAGTGTAATACCCCAGTGATATGTAGATATTACCTCTACTGCTTCAGGGACTGAAGGAGATTAACTTTATATAAGAAGTAAAGATCCCAAGTTCCTGTGGTTGGGACTGAGGGTAAAATGACTCTGTGTGTGTGTGTGTGTGTGTGTGTGTGGTGTGTAGTATCCTCAAACCCTGTTGAAACTCTCTAGGGAATTTTTGTGTTACTGATTCAGTGAGAAAAGGAGTGTTTGTTCCATATATTACTCTTCCTTAAGGCTGTAAGGAAGAGTTGTAAGCCCATGCTAAATCTAACTAAAACCTCAGCTCATGATCTAGTCAGATCTGAATAAGGTCTAGGAATCTATATGTCCAGTAGTGTGCATAGCTAGATCTCTAAACAAAAGCAGTTTCAAGCAAAGGATTGATGTATGTTTTGGTGGTAACTGGCCTCCAAGACAGTCCTCAATGATCCATGCCTCTGAATGTCCATGGCCTTGTGCCATCTTCTCTCACACTGATTCAGGCCTGGACTGTGTGACCAACAGAATAAAATGGAAGTGACTGTATTACTTCTAAAGTTAGGTCATCAAAAGTAATACAGCTTCTGCCTTAGTCTCCTAGGTCTCTTGTTATGGCAGAAACCAGCTGTGAGGATACCGAGGCTGCACTATGGGGAAGCATGTGTGGAGGGGAACTGAGGCCTCCTGTCAACAGCCAGTGCCAATGTGCCAGCTTTATGAGTGCACCATCTTGGAAGTGGTTCCAGCAGTTCTAGTCAATTCTTCTGATGACTCTAGCACCAACCAACATCTGTCTATATCATTATGAGTGACTCTGAGGTAGAACCACCCAGCCGAGCTGGTCTAGAATTCCTGTCTCATAGAAACCATGAGAGATCATTGTTTTTTCAGCCCCTAACTTTCCGGATGATTTGTTAAAGAATTTTTTCAATTCTGACTATAATTATTCTCCCTTAATATGAAGATGCAGGTATCTGATACCTAAAGGTGACCTTTGGCATGCCTGACTCATAGTAGCTACTCAAAAATATTAATTGAATGCATCATATACATAGAAGTAGTTAAAAATATAGCACTGGAATTTAGCTAATATTTCAGAAATGAATTTGCATCCTAATGACCAGAGAAATATTTTCATAATGTTAAAACATTTAGCTTCATGGCAGAGGAGGAGATATATAGAATATGATGAAAAATAGGAATAATCTCCCCCCATATAGTGGAGATATTTATTTCCACATCATTAATGTGGGAAGAAAATAAGAAAAGGGCATTCAATTTGTGACAGAGATAATGACTGCTAAGTGAATATGGATGTGCTTTCTACATGTCCCAGCCTTCTTTACAACCAGATTGATGACAGTAACCAGATTGGCCAACGGGCTTTGAGCATCAGTGACCTATGTCATCTTTCTTTCAAGCCACTGAGGAACCAAGGTGTCTTTTCCTTCTCTCCCTTCTAAGATCATGAGGACCTTGGAAACTCTGTGCTCAGACAATATACCTATGGGGTAGAGGTGATCAACCCAACCAGTATTGGACTGTGATGTGAATTAAAAGTAAATATTTGTTATGTTATGAAACACAGATTTCAAGGTTAATTTTTTATTTCCCCAATGTCTACCCCATCAATTATTACATTTGCTAAATGGAACAGAGTCAGGACATGGGTATATTAGTTAGGGGTCTTTTGGCTACAAGTGAATGAAAGTTATCTCAATCCATTTAAAAAAAGAAAAGGAATTGAAGAGTCCAGGAGTAGATCTTCAGATTTAGTTAGAACTGAATTCAAAGAAAAGCATAAAAAAATATCACCAGGATGTGGGTCTCAATCTTACCCTTTTACTCTTGCTCTTTTTCTGTACCAAGAAAGTCTAGAGGACGATACTGATTCACCTGAGTAGGTCACATCCCTAACCTTGAACCAGTCACTGTGAATGGGCCATGGACTAAACTGATTGGCCAGGATTAGTTTAAATGACTATTCTTGGAGATGAAGTGTTTGTGGGGGACAGGTACAATCAGCTTCAATCATATCACAAGGACTGAGAATGGGTTAGGGAGATTCTCCAAAGAAAAATTATACTGCTGGGACCAGAAGTGGAATGGAAATCAGGCAGGCCAAAACAGTAGATTTTCATTGCAGAGGAATATAAGTTTATACCTCTAACAGCTCGATGAAAAGAAGCACCATATATGGAAACACAAATGTAATCCCTGAGCATCCTTCTTAGAACTGATGTGTGATGGTCAATGATATGGCAATGCAACTGGCAACTGGGAGAGTAGCTCTTGCAATTTGATAATTAGTTTTAATTAAAGTTAAAAGAGAGACTTCGCCACATAAAGACAGTGTCAATTAATAATACATCTATTAATGTACAGAAGATGTCAGATCTGATTGAAATGATATTACATCTCTTAAGAAGTAAAAGTCTGGAGCAGGTTATTCCATATGGAAACACATGAACAATTATTTATTATTTAGATAATAATGACACATTAGAAGTTGGACAGAGACAAACAACAATTTTGTTCAGGTACATCTTAATCTCTTTTATATAATATGATTAAAAGTAGTCAAATAGAAAAAGTGATTCAAATGGAAAGCTACTTACTTCTCTATTATATTATAGCATTTATATGTAATAAGTTGTTGGAAGAGTTATGGCACTTGTTGATTTTTTTTTTTTTTTTTAGTTAGGCCAGTTAAAAGAATTTATTTGGGGAATGGTGGAAAGAACAGAGCTTGCTGAGAAATGGGAGAGAAAGATGGAAATATACACGAAAATTTGGTGCGGGCTCCTCTAGGCAGAAAGAGCCATTTATTGATTTTATAGCACGTATAAAACATGCATATATTTTATATATTGATTCTAGTCTTGTGGTACATACATATTTACATAATTAATAAAAATAAATAAATATGAGCACAATCAGAAATCTCGTATTTAATAGCATACTGAATATTTGCCAAAGATTTAAACGTTTTATAAGAAATGGTTCTCTCAATTAGGAAGTTTGGATGATCATAAAGAAAAAATTCAAAAATTTTTTCCATTTCTTTTACTTTTTTTAAAGCAAAAATATTGACAATATGTATAGAAAGAAAAATTTATATATATTATATAAATTTATATATGAGATATTATATGTATTTAAGAATGTATTAAAAGCCTGGGAGAACAGTGAAATTTCCTATATGTTAATTTCCTATCAAGTTTCAGGAGTATGTTCCTGAATTTTAATGGACATGACAAAACGGTGTTTGTGAGGTCAAGATTTCATAAAAATTTGGAAATCAGTAGAAATTTAGTAAATATTGCATGATAAAACAAAATAAAGACATATAAATAGAAAATTTTTATGTAAAAATTTAATAAACACCTGCTTCCAAAACTAACCAGAACTCAAATCTGTAACAAATGTGCACCAATTGATAATTCTTTTCCCAAATCACTTTCTTCAAGAAACTTGCTGTGATGTTTGGATCTGCTGAGACACATTTTTTTCCAGTTTTTAACCTGTGCTCATGACACCTCTATTCAAAGTATGCCAATACAGCACTTACGATGTCTTAGGCATATGCATTTTCTAAACTCAGAGAGTTTAGGAAACTTTCCCTCAGAAGTGAAAAGAATTGCCATCTTCATTTGCCTCACTCTGAACCTCATCCACAGTTTCTCTAGCAGCTACAGTGCCTCACTCCTCACACATCAGGCTGTTGTTGCAATGGGTTCCTGGTGTTTACTCCTTCTTGATGTGCAGAGAACTCATGGGACATCTACTGCCACCTCGTCTGTGGTGCCTCCATGAGTCCAAGTGTTATAACAGGAACCAAAGACTTTACCACTGTATCACCTTGGATCTTTTAGACTCATAGGAATCAGAAAACCCACGTTAGCATTTCAGTGCTCTCATGCTATCTATGCAATCTTGGGCAAGTGGCTTAGACTATCAGTGCCTCATCCCTATTCTTGATCCCTCTAATTTACCCATGAGCGCCTCTGAGCCCTGCTCTGAATTTCTAGTGATGCCACTGAATTGAACTTATTTTATATTATTTTGCGTTTTTTTCAGTTGTCATAATTTTTTTTTTTTTTTTTTTGGTATTAGGTATGATTTTGTTCTGTGATTCTTAGGGCACAAGATGAAATATTCTTTTTATCTAAAACAACTTGAATGTGGGTTTGAGCTCTCTAATTTTATTCTAATCATTTTGGAACTGTAAGCTAGTACCTTTCCTTACGGCTCTGCAAATATTCTTGTGTGCAGAAAATGGGAGACTACCCTGGTCCTTAGCCTACTGGTTTGATTGTCATTAATTAACATTGTTCCTTCTATCACGTGTTGTTGGGAAGAGCCTGTTCTTTTCCGCTTAGTCAGGGACTGCAACTCCAGAAGGATACACCTTCACAATGGTTTGCTGTACTGATCACAGGCTTTTTCACAGAGACTCTATTTCTTAGGTCTCAGGACTTTGAGACCAGACTCCACAGACATCCAAGAGCCTTCTATCCTCCCTGGAAACTATGTATGGAATCAGATATAGAAACTATAAAATCTACCTCTCCCTTCACTAGTTTCCTATAAGTTACTTTAAAAAAATAATAATAGTAAACTTTATTTTCAGAGAAGTTTTAGATTTACAGGAGAATTACCCCAAAAGTATAGAGATTTCCCATTTAACCCCTACCACACATATAATTTCCTCTATTGTTAACATGTTATATTATAAGTGTGGTACATTTGTGACAATTGATGAACAAATATTGAAGCATTGCTGCTAACCAAAGTATATAGTTTACATTATGGTTTACACTTTGCGCAGTTCAGTTTTATAGGTTTTGACAAATGTATAATGTCATATGTCCATCATTACGATATCATATAGAACAATTTCCTGCCCTAAAAATTTGGAAATCATCCCTTCCCTTCCCCTCTGAACTCCTGGCAACCACTATTTTTATATCAATCTTACAAGTTATTCCATTAACGCAAGATAATAACTACAATAAAAATGAATCTACTTTGAGGGTCCCTTCCCCCCATATGTTTGCTTATTCCTCAACTTCGAGGAATTTGGGATGATATTCACTCTGACTGCTTCAGCTGCAAGGGGCCTTAGATATTATGGGGTAGATGGAAGAAATTGCAGTTGTAGACACTCCTTGTTTTGGGAATGAGACTTGTCCATCATCATTGTTTTGTTAGTTGTGTTGATGTGGGTTATGGGTGGGAGGCTGTTCATCTCTTCGTAGATAACCTGAGCTGTAGGTGTCCTGAGCTGTGGGGTGGGACAGTGAGAAGCTATAGCCCTGCCCTTGGTAACCATGACAACGACTCCAGTCCTGGGAAAACAATTTAGCAATGCAGACTATATACATACCAGTAAGTCCAGAGAGACTCTGATATTAGTGATGCCGAAGCTTAAGTAAACTTAAGCTTGGCCTCGAAGGGGAAATATAATTTAGCCTGTGCATGAATTAAAAATTATCTAATTCTATGTCCAAGTGTGCCTAGAAATCCAATTAAGTAATATTGGCCCTTTAGACTTTAAATGTTCAGAAAAGATGTGTATTCAAGGTTGCATCCAGATGGAATGTGGGCGATATGTTAACTCAAAACCTACTTGGTACTCAAACAAACACTTAACTAACAAAGAAAGTCGTTTTCTTTCATAAAAGCACCATTTAACTCCCCACCCTTATATCTTTTTTGTATAAAAGGGAACCCAAAATTCTATTCGGGGTTCGGGTTTTGAACAGAAAGTTTCTGAGTCTGACGATCCGTAAAATAAGTCTTTTTCCTTCCCAAAATTATTCCTGAATTCTGGCCTTTCTATACACAAATAATTGAAACTTTCTCGACTTCTACAACAGTGTGGGACAAGTGTGAAGAACTGGAGAGTAGGAATTGGCTGTAACTCTGAGGGGATTCAGTGTTCAACTGGCATATGAACTATCTGAAGGTTAGTCTCTGAAAGATATGTTTAACAGGTATATTAAAAATTATAGGTTCAAATAAAAGGTGTAGAAGAATCATGATTAAGGGAATTATAAATGAATATAACTATGTTATGTTGGGGAAATGGATGATTGTATATTTTCAAGTAGGGCCTGCCGAGGGGGTGTTGATTTCATGAGACCATGCACTTTGCCTCTAGTGTCCAGACATCCCTGGAGCCCTCAGGAGAACTTTTGTTTGAGGCTTTGTTTACTGTGGCAGTTGGTGAAATCTGCCTGTGACCTGCATAAGTGTAACTTCTGGAATGGCCTCCCAACTCACCTAGAAGCTTTGCTTTCTTCTCTGGGATGAACCTATTTTTTAAAATAACTCCATGAATGGTCTCTATCCCCTCCCCTTGTTACGATGATTCAGCCCAATAACCTAAAAATGTTTTGATTTCCAAACAAAAGCCTAAAAGGCACTTGTCCCCTTGGTGCCTTCCAGCATCTGTTTATGCCTCTGAAAGTTAACACAAAGCTGATAACAAGCCCCTGAGGCAAAGGATCCTATTTCTATGGGTCTGGGAAAGGGAATAATTACAGTGGTGCTTTTTTCTAAAAGTCTCACACAGGAATGAGAATAAGACAGAAACTATTATCTCAATAAATTATCCTGCAACATTGCTCTTCACATATATTTTAAAATGGATTTCCATTTTAAAACCTGGAGTAGGGATGGTAAATGCATGACATTTTTTCCCCCTGCGCTCCCCGCTCCCGGCAGCCACTGCTTTCTTCCTCACCCATGGCAGACATAGTTACTTTATCATTTCTACCAAAGGGTCCAGACTTGTTAATTCTCAGCATAATGGGTAAGAGAGCCAATACTAATGAGTTAGAATCAGAGATAGAGAGGTGGTATTGCCAAGAAGGGAGTAAAGATGGGTGAGAGGGATAGAAAGGAGAGAAGAGAAAGATTCACTTACTGAAGTTGTGTTTTGTAGCTATCATATGGAACATGCATGCCCTGTGATCATACCTTGAATCAAGGGGTTTGTTGTTCAGCCTTTTTATTGAGGAACTTTACTTTGTGAGTCCATTAGGAATAATCAGCTTTGGAGGACAGATATATTCTAATGAAACTGATTTGTTAATCTTGCATATTAGTTGATTTAAAATGAAATGTCTAGATAGGAACTTGGGAATACATGTTTAATGGTCTACCTACTTTAAAAATTTTTTATCAGTGACAAACCTTTCTTGTGAAACTGAATTAATATCAGAAAGTTAATCAAAGAATTTGAAGAAAACAAACCATAATGCCTGCAGATAAGGTAGTATCATGGAGCCATCTCTAAAATAGGAATGTGTGTGCTGAGTGGACCAGTGAACTAAAAATGTGGTTGGCCTGGAAACTGAAAGGAGTTAATTGGAGACAAATGAATTTTCACCCTTTGGCTCCAGTTTTCCAAAATCTCATACAGACTGCAATTTAATTTATATTAGTTATACTTATTATTTTTTTGTTCTCTGAAAGGATTTTTGTAGACTATCCAGACTCACTAAGAATTACAAATGTTATTTCAGGGTGTTGTTTATCCATATTACGAATACTTATTTAACAAAAATTACAGTCGCTTTTAGAAGATGATATTATCTAAGCTTATCCTGTAATTACAAGAGGGCAGCCTATTCAAAGCCTAAAAATACCATTGCATTTATCATATGTGTTTGCAACTTATTTATTTTAAGGTCTCATCTACAGTTAGCTTATATGATGCACATACACCTACACACATTTATACCATGCATTGATTTCTAAAGCAAAATTCCCCTAAAGAATTTTCTATGTGTCCACATTACACCTACATGCCCATTTTTCATTTTCCTCAGTTTGTTTGAATTGCATTCAAAACCTAACCTCGATGCTGTTAAGCATTCCTAAGATTTTTGGCTTTTTTCTTTCTTCTCCTTTATTTTCCAATGTAAAAACGAGCAGCTGGGAGAAAAGAGAACCAAGTTCTGTTAGCCCTACTGCAAATTTCAACTACTTATGTTCTGTAGCTACCAAACTGACATTTAAGAAAATATTAGTAAACTTAACCATAACCTAAATTCAATTATATCAGCGATTCTTAACTCTGAAATCAAAACCAATTCTATCAAGAGAGCAAAATTTAGTTTCGTAGGCATGGGAATTTATAAAGTGAAATCATAGGGCATTCTTCACTTTTTCTAATTTATTTCTGGAAAATGCATTATAAACAGATTGCATTTTTCCCACAGGAACTTGTAATTGCTGTGGCATTCCTATTCAATTACTCACCATCATATAAGTCATGGTTTCAGAATACGAACATGTTATAAAAGTAAAGATACAATAATAAACCTACAATAAATTTAATAATAAAATTATTTTATGTTATAGAATTAGAAATATGCTTTCTACACATTGATTTTGAAACCCTAGTTAATGCATTCTAATTTTAATCCATTGATTCAAATGTATTTGTTTGATAGCTACAATATCCTAGGTGCTTTGGTGGAGTATAACTGTAAAGACATGCTTTCTTCTGTCCAGAGATGGGAAGAATTAAAAAAAAATGCAGTAGGGACGCAGATGTGGCTTATGTGATAGAGCTTCCGCCTACCATATGGGAGGATCTGGGTTCAATCCCTGGGCCCTCCTGGTGGAAAAGAAGAAAAGAAAATGTGCTTGTGCAGCAAACCAGTGCCTGTGTAGCAAACCAGTGCCCGCGTGAGTTTCCGCGTGGTGAGGCAGTGCCTGGCACAAGTGCCTGCGTGAGTGCCCGCATGGTGAGCAGTTCCCTTGCAAGTAAGTTACACAGCAAGATGATGACGCATCAAAAGAGAACAAGGGGAGAGTCAAGTGCAGCAGAGACCAGGAATTGAGGTGGTGCAATTGACAGGGAACCTCTCTCCCCATCAGAGGTCTCCAGGATCAAGTCCCAGTGAATCCTAGAGGAGAGAAAATGGGAAGAGAAGACAACATAGACAGCAAAAATAGCGGGGTGGGAGGGGAGAAGGGGGTGAAGGGGGGAAAATAAATAAATAAATCTTTAAAAAAATATAGTAAAAGAGAGAAACATGTGATATAGCTAAAATGAAGATGCTAACACCAACAAATGTTTATCAGTAACCTTGATTACCTTTTTAGAATTTAGATGGGTTTTGGGGAATGATTGGAATGATCCAGGGAGCTTAAAAGCTGTTCAGGTAAGTTTTACTGATGACTTGTTTTTATCTTCAATTTTCTTGCAACCAGAAATAGTCTAAATTATGCTGTTAACATTAGAGTATGTTCAATATTATGTTTGCCCATTTTAAAATCAGACATTGCAGCATTTAAATATTTAAAGGCATCATTAAGTCATGATGGGCTGCTCTTGCTCAACTTTTCTTTGTTCTATCTTTAGACCTCTTCTTGCCTTGTGCAATCACTTCAATCATGATGGACAGCTTTGCAAGAAAAAACTAAAGAATGATGTGTTCAAGGATACGTAGACAAACAGTCCCACTAAGACATATATGGACTGTTTGTGTGGATGGGAAACAGGACTTTCCTTAACATTAGCTGGAAGCTTCACTTTCCTGCCTTTTCTTCCCTTCCAAGCCTAGATAAGGTTTGTTAGACCAACGTGCTGTGGGAACTATTGAGAAATGAAGTTCAGGTGTCCAGGCAGACTTGAATGAGCAAAACTTCAAAATGTGCTGTACAAAAAAAAAAAAAAGAAAATTGTATCTGGTGCAATTTTCTAATTGACAATTAAAATTTTAGCTGCCATTTCCCACTATGTGCCCCAAACACCCCTTATTTTTAATAGGACTTTTCTACTGTAATATACTGTAACTTCATAATTACTGAGTTTGGTCTACTATCTGAATGAAGAGACAATGTGGTCAAGGGGGCCTCCAAATTCCATAAAGTAGTCTTTTAAATTATGTTTCTTGTTTTTTGGATTTGTTGGGATATTAAGACCAGGAATAATTAAGCTGATATAACCTTCCTGTGTATCCATGGTTCTGAGTCTGGCACCGGTGTTACACAAATCTAACTCTAGTTTCTGAGCTTATTTTTTACAACAATTTTAATCATAGTATTAAAATATTTTTCTTTCAATTTTGAAATAATTTTAACTTATAAACAAGTTGCAAGAATAGTACAAAAACTTTTTTTGTTCTCTGACCCATTTGAAAGTAAGTTACTGACCTGATGTCCCTTTATCCTCTAATACTTGATTTGTCAATCTAAAAGTGAGGACATGCCCTACCTAAACATCACATATTCATCAAAATCAGAAAATTAACCCTGATACATTCCTACCATCTGGTTATACAGCTCTTTCATGTTTTGCCAATTCTCCCAATAATATGCTTCATAGCAAAAGGATCCAGTCAAGATTCATGAGTTATATTTACTTGCCATTGCTTCATTCTGAAATCTCTGTCTTCCTTAACTTTCATGACTTTTACAGGCCAGGTCTTTGATAGAATGCCCATCCATTTGGGCATGTTTCCTCATGGTTAGATTCAGATGATGCATATATGGCAGGAACATCACAGAAACACAGAAGTTATGGTGTGCTTTTCTTGTTGCATCCTATCAGGTGGTACACGATTTTGATTTGTTCCATTATTCCTAATGCTCACTCTGCACCCTTAATTAAGGCAGTGTCTGGCAGGTTTCTCCTCTGTAAACTTGCTCGATTCCCTTTATCATTAATAAGCTTGTGGGGGAAGTTTCTGTGTAGAGAGAGATTGGACTTCAGGGCTTGCTTAATGCAATTCATTTTTTCTTTTTGCAATATCTTTGGTTCTGTTAACATGCAATTATGTAAATGTCTCATTTAACCCACTAGTTTTAGCCTTCCTTGATATTTTGGGCTGAATTAATTATTATTAAGATGATTGCCAGATGTTCATTTTCTAAATTAAGCATTCCTCCTATGTTTATTAGTTAGGATTCTAATGTACAGTTCTAATTATATACTTATTTAGTAAGGATTTACAAATTCCTTTTATATAATATTGGCTATAATTTGCTGTTATTTATTTTTTTTAAGATTTATTTTATTTATTTCTCTCCCTCCCCGCCCGCCATTGTCTGCTCTCTGTATCTGTATCCATTTGCTGTGTGTTCTTCTGAGTCTGCTTGCATTATCTGGCAGCATTGGGAAACTGCGTCTCTTTTTTGTTGCGTCACTTCTCCGTATGTTCGGTGCCACTCCTGGGTGGGCTGCACTTTTTCACGCAGGGTGGCTCTCCTTGCGGGATGCATTCCTTGTGCATGGGGCTCCCCTATGTGGGGGTGCCCCTGCGTGGCATGGCACTCCTAGTATGTGGCAGCACTGTGCGTGGGCAAGCTTACCACACGGGTCAGGAGGTCCTGGGGATAGAACCCTGGACCTTCCATATGGTAGGCAGATGCTCTATCAGTTGAGCCACATCTGCTTCCCTGTTATTTATTTTTATATTCAAATTGTCTGTGATTTAGTAAGTGCAAGTTCCTTGATACTGGCTTTCATGTCATTTTGACATGCCCCCTTCATTCATTGAATAGTTCATTACTTTCTGGGACAAAAAAAGATGTTCTGGACTCAACTTTTACATTCCCAATATTAACTCCAGATTCTGACCTTTCTCCAAAGAGCCCTGCTTCTTTTAAGTAGAGAATGGTGTTTAGGAAGCAAGACCTGGGTCCTAGATGTGCTAATTGTTATTGGGGTAATGCTGGTCCTAGGGTCTATTCAGTAGTCAGTGTTAGAGCAAATATTTGAGTGCTAACCAATTCCTCTAATACCAATCTAACACCACTGGGTGTCAGAGTAGATTATAGTCCAGAGAACTTGGATAAGACATGAAGTTTCTTCCTCTATCCTTCTGATCTGATATGGGATTGAACTCTATTTCTTAATTCAGCATACCCAAAACCATTATTTTTTTTTAGGAGATACAGGGAATTGAACCTGGGACCTCGTACATGGGAAACAGGCACTCAAATCACTGACCTATACATGCTCCCCCTCTCCCAAAATCTATTTTTGGCTTCGCTAGAAGGATAATTCTCTTAATCATGTAGAGCCTATTAGACAACACAGAGAAAGCTTCCATGAAACGTGCGATTGTATTACTTTCCTATGATTATGGTAACAACGGAAACTTGGTGACCTAAATCAACACAGATTTATCCTCTTACAGTTCTGGAGACCAGAAATTAAATATCAGTTTCACTGGGCCTCAGTAGGGTGTCAAGAGGATTTATTCCTTTTGGAAGAAGTAGGGGAGAATCTGTTTTCCACCCTCTGGAGGCACCTGTATTCCTTGGCTTGCTGTCTCTTTCTACACCTTTAAAGCACATATACTGCAGGCTCTGCTCCCATCTTCACATGGCATTCTCTCTCTCTGAATGGATGACTCCTGCTTCCCTCTTACAAGGACACTGTGATTACATTGGACCCCCTTGGATAATCCAGGATAATCTCATCTCACTATCCTTACCTTAATCACATCTGCAGAGTTTTCTTTTACCATGCATGGTAACATAGGCACAGGTTTCATGTGTTAGGACATGAACATCTTTGGAGTCATTATTCAGCTTATCATTTGGGCACTCAACTAATCTGTTTCAAATTTCTAACTATTCATGTAGAATTAATTTCACTTTTGAGCTGTATTTATCAGAACACTTTCACCTGCAAGTGTTAGAAAAAAAATAATGTAATTTGGCTTGGGCCAAAAAGGAGCTTTATTGGATCACACGATTGAAAGTTGCAGGGCTACATTCTAAAGGCCCTGTTGAATCCAAGCAGTCAAAGATGTTGACAAGAATCTTTCTCTCCAGTCTTCAGCTCTGCTTTTCCTTCATGTTTATTCTCATCCTGGCTTTCCTCTCCTTTGGCAAGTTGGTTGCCAGTAGTTCCATAATTATATCCTCTCATTTTAGCAACACCACGACACAGAGAGGTCCCTTCCACCAAATGTGTTGGTAAAATCTAATGAGTTTCATTGACCGAACTTTCATGGAAATCTCTAAATCAAAATGTGTGCTGCTTTTACTGACACTGTAACTACTTGATATATTATTACTTAGTTTATTTATTCATTTAAGGTTTTCCTCAACTTTTCCTCTATCCCCTTCTCTCTTTTATCCTTCCTTCCTCTGTGAATACTCTTCTCATTTCAAAAAGGATTAGAAATATTACGTCTGTATGATTTATATATTTTTAAGTTTCTTTTAACATTTTAAAAAATTATATTTTATTTTTAATCTCAATGTTACAAGTTACTCTGTCAAACAAGATAATAACTACAATAACAATTAATCTACTTTGGTCTGTGGTAACACTCCACCCTCCTTTTTGTTCATTCTTCAGTCTTGAGGGTCTTGTGATGATGTCCACTCTGACTGCTTCAGGCTAAGGGGATAGATATTATGGGGCAGAGAAATGCAATTGTTTTGCTTGAAGTTGAAGATAATCCTTCTTTTGGGGATGGGACTGGTCCATCATCATCATTTTGTTAGTTGTCCAAGGCAATCCTGAAGAACTGGTGAGTAAAAGTTGGCCACAGCTCTCCTGGGTTTCAGGGCTCAATTGGCATATGAAAAATACAAAGATTTAAGTCTCTGAGAAGTATACTTAACAGGTACATTGAAAATTATAGGTTCAAATTAAAGGAGTAGAAGAATCATGATTAGGGGAATTACAAATGAATAAAATTATATTATATTGGATAAATAGATTTTCATATCTTCCTAGATAGGCGCCCTGTGAGGGTGTTGATTTCCTGAGGCCATGTGCTTGCCTGTGGTGTCCAGACATCCCTAAAGCCCTTGGGAGCACTTTTGTTTGATGCTTTGTTAACCGTAGCACTTTGTGAAATCTGCCTCAGACCTGCAAAAGTGTAATCTCTGGAATGACCTCCTGACTCACTTTGAAATCTTTTAGCCATAAATGTCCTTTTGGTTAAGATCTTTTTCTAAAAATATATAACTGATTAAAGCTTGGTAATAATCCTTCAGTGCCAGGGTGGCTCATCCCTGAGAATCATGTCCTATGTTGGGAGGTGTGTAGTGAGTTTCTTTGCAGAGTTTGAATCTCTTTTAACATTTTAAAAATGGTTTTGAAGATAATAATTTAGCAAGAAAATATGATCTGAGGCTTATTGTGGTTGAGCAAGACTAATTTTATTTTTACTAAAATATTTTTTTATAATACAATTTAAGTTAATAATTTTAAAAGCCCATTTCTTATCATGCATTAGTGAACTTTGAGGTGAGAATAAAATGTACAGTTGTTAAAGAAATCTAAACATATAAAAATATATGAAAATATGTTTACATTTGTGGCAGTTTAAAATTGTTTATGAATTCCAAAAATAGGTATTAGATTGTGTTTGTAAACTGGTCTGTTCCTTTGGGCATATTAGATTGTATTAAATTCAGAGGTTTCACTTTTACTTTATTAAGTCAAGATTAGGGCTTTTATTTACCATGTCATTATGTCACCTTGTGGGCTACATAAACTGATGCTCAAAGACAGAGAAGCAGAAATGTGAGGAAAGAATGAAGGCTCCATTAGCTATGACAAAGGCCCCAGGAAGAGAGATAAGCTCAATAGTCTACAGTTGACCTTGTGAAGAGAACAGAGCAGCTGAGCCTAGAAAGAAATGAGCCCCAGGAAGAGAGATGAGCTTATGTGAGCCTACAGCTGAGACTGGAAGAATATGGGACCACAGAACTTTAGGAGGAAGAAGGAAGGCTGAACCATCACAGATATCGTGCACCATCTTGCTTCAACATGTGGCAACAGACTTTGGGTGAGAAAGTACCTCTTATGGTACTTTGAGTTGGATACTTAAGGCCTTGTGACTGTAAGCTTCTACCCCAAAAAAATACCCTTTATAAAAGCCAACAGAGTCTGGTACTTTACATCAGCACCCTTTTGGCTGACTAATAAGACATAAAAAAAGTTAAAAGTTTTGTATGGCGTTAGCAGTCTCAGGTATTATTTCCATGTATTTATGGTTCCTTTGTTTCTATAACCAAAATATTTATGAATTTTAATTATATTTGGGCCACGTGTTGATTTTTAGATAGATAAGTTTTGGTATCTTTATTGCTAGGTCTTTTTGGAATTTTCTAGTATCAAACATCCTGTTTATTTTCAGGAATAAACACCTGTCCAATTCAATCAAAACCAAGCTTATTTGAATAATAAAATATTTTAAAATTCAATTTTTAAAATAAAGCTTTATTAATTACCTCTAATACATTTTAAAAAATTAAAACTCATATGTTACTTTCATTTGGAACCAGGACTTAAAAGTATTTTAATGCCTCTTTAACCAGAATTTTTATTCTTTAACCAAAAATTAAACCCCTTTGTTAGATAAAGAGAAATGGGCACATTGAAGGGACTTAATTCTTTAGACTGACTGATATTCACATTATAAAGTCTGTTATTTCACAAAGGTTCTTTAATTGAAGAAGTATAATAAAAATGCTCATTTTCGAGTTGTGAATATCCAGTTAATATTTTGACAGACTATGACCTGATGAATTGTATTCTATTGATGCTATTCTATTTTGTGTAAGAAAAACAAATTTGGTTTAGTGCATAATCATTATATTGAAAAAGCAGAATACAGAGTGTGTAATCATAAACAATTTTATTTTCATCTCAAATTATTCTTTGAAATCTTTTCTCTGGGACAATTCTCCTTTTGCCTCTTGTATGAAATTAAGGCCAGTCTTGTGCCCTTTTAGGTACTTTTAGCTCTTTCTTGTCCCTCAGACAGTCTTCAGTTTTAGGCAGTAATTAAAATGTCTAGTTTCGTGAAATAGAATCTTCAACTTCATTACAGTTAAAGACCCTTCTCTTTCCTAGGTTGGGCCACCAGCTGCAGAAAGAGGGAGTTAGCTTCATTTTTATTTCCCCCACAGAGTTCTTCTACTCCTCCTTCTAGACTTCAGGCTGACAATTGCTCCTCCATAGTTGAAACAGGTGCAGGGAGGGCAGATATATTTATAGACCCTACTTGTCTGTGCCCTTATATGTTGGTCTCCCTCTGGCCATTGCAGATGTATAAGATCGACTTTTGTTTGCAGAAGTACTTTTGTATGCTCTTTGGAGAACACCATCCCTTCTTCCTTTGCCGAGATCTTGCACCTACATTCCCTGAATGCAGATGAGTACATTTTGGTGTGGGGCTGACTTCTTATAGCTCCTCCTTCAGCTATTAGGTGTCTTGAAATTTGCTCCTTGCTTGGGTTATCTCATGTGTGCAGACCATCTTCTTGGGCAGGTAAAATGCCTAGTACAGTTGTCCCTTGTGCCAGACCACATCTAGTCCAAGCATCCTTTCCATTGACAAGCCATAGCCAGTACAGCAATCTCCTGACACTACCTTCAGAACAATTGGCCAGTTAAGGTCAGCTGCCAGGCAGATGACTTTAGGTAACTGTGATCTTCAAACTCCAGAAGAAACATATAAAACTTTCTGACTAGGCTGTTGATGCCCCTTTCCTTTGGTGTGGTCCTTAGCAACCCCCCACAACCCTCTTCTAACCTTCCCATTCCCTCATCTTGCCTCTTCAATTTCTTTTATTGGCTGGAGCTGGCAGATTAGCAAGGGGGTATGTGGCTCTATGTGTGTTTTTCAGGCAGCTCACTTTTAAGTCTGATTTGATGGTCTTGAATCTTCCTCTGGAATGTGAGACTGGTTGCCACCTCTTCAATATGGACCTAAGCCAAATTTGAGATATAATGTCCTGTTTTAAATCCTGTCACAAGTGTCTCTAACTAGTCAAGGTTTTTCTATTCAAGGACCAGTTATCCGATGGCTAAATTATGAAGGGGAAAATTCTGAGATAAAATCGAATTTTTCTGCTAATTTTATCACTATTAAATCTTTGTTGCCCCAGTTCCTTCATCCATAATAGTCCTACTTGCTTATGGTGAGAGTGTGAATATTATAGTAGTGTGACATGCCTGGAATTGGTATAGGGGAATTTAGTAAATATGTAACTTACACCCTGTAATTTTTTCCTCTAGGCAACTATTATAAGTGTTATTATCTGTACCTTGCCAATTGTATTAGTCAAGGTTATTCAGTGACACAGAACTAATAGGTCTGCCTCTCTCCTTTCCTCCCTCCCTTCCTTCCTTTCTTCTCTCTCTCATCTATCTTTTATCCATCTCTCTCTCTCTCTCTAATATATCTACCTATCATTTATCTATGATTTATTTTCAGGACTTGGCTTATGGGATTTTGGGACTGGTAAATCCAAAATTTGTGGTCTAAGCTGGTAGGCTGGTAGGCTGGAAACTCAGGCAGGAATTTATGTTGCACTGTTGAAGCAGAATTTCTTCCTCTATGAAAAGTTCAGTTATTGTTCTTAAGACCATCAACTGATTGCATGTAGAGGTAGTTACAAAAGGACTGTAGGAAAGGGGAAAGAAAGACTCATCTCCTTAGGTAAATATTTCCTAAGTAGTTGGCTCAAGTTTCAAGGCATTTGCAAAATCAGTGCCTGATCAAATTCATTCTACTCAACTGTCATAATTGGTATTGTAGTTTTTTCACTAATGGTTAGTAAATAACAATAGCTAGCTTATAAATGTTATGCAAATAATATAAAATGCTCTTGTTACCAATATTTTGATAATGGCTACTAAGGAGCCACAAAGAAATATGGTCACCATAACAATTATTTGAGTAGAAAGATCAAGTTATAAATATTATAGGTGTACAAGTATTAATATATACTTGATTCTAAGATCAAGATGAAAGTTTTATTTTAAAAATATAATGCCTAGTTTAGTATGCTAAAGGATTTGTACACAATTTTTAGAGTTGCCATTTTGTAACTAACTTTACATGTGCATACCTTTTTTCTTTTTCTTTTTCTTCTGTTTGATTTCACAAATTTCAGAGGATAGATAATCCCATCATCCTAATATTCCCTGAGTGAAGAAAATCCAATTTTAATTTATGATGACCTAAAATCCTACTGCCAAGCACATACCTTTTAAGCCAACCATTCTACTTGTAGAATTTTATTCTTAATAGTCAGATACATGCAATTTGTGTGTGTTAGGGTGTTTTTATTTAAGTATGACAAATAATAAATACCATGTCCTTTAGTATAGTCTGGTTAAATGGATATGTATAAATCTATATTATACAATATGACCTAGCCACTAATATTTGATACATATCTATATTAATTCACACTTAAATAGCTACACAATATATTACTAACCAGGAAAATGCAGTGTACAAACCCATGTACCTTGTATATGGATGGTAAATTGAATCAAGTACTCTTCAAAACATGTGTTCTTAATCTGCATTACTGTGGGTATCAACTCATTGTAAATAGAACCTTTTGAAGATGTTATTTATAGTTAAGGTATGGCCCAACTGAAAGGAGGTCTTAATAGGATTATTGAAGTCCTTTATAAACAGAAGAAATTCAGATTTAGTCAGAGAAAACTGTGGAAAAAACTATGTCAGAAGTCACTGTACCTGGAAGAGAAAGAAGAGGATATGGTCATGTGACTGAAAAGCCAAGGAAGTCAAGGATTACTGGCCAGCCAGAACACTACTGATCCTGAGGGGAAGCAAGCCTTCCAGCCTCTGAAACTGTGAGCCAAAAATTCCTGTTGTTAAGCCAACTCATTGTGTGCTATTTGTCAAAACAGCCTGGGAACTAAGACAGTTTTTGGTACCAGAATGTGGGGTGACAAATATTTTAAAAATGTGGAAACAGCTTTGGAATTCTGTAATGGATAGAGGCTTAAAAAATTGTGACACAGTAGAAAAAGCCTAGATTGCTTTCAAGAGACTGTCAGTAGAAATATGGGCATTAAAGGTACTTCTGATGAGGCTTTAGAAGGAAAGGATGAATGTATTATTGGACACTGGAGGACAGGTGATCCTTGTTATAAAGTAGCAGAGAATTTTGCCGAATTAAGATGATATGCCTTGTCATAGTTTGCCAATGCAAAGTACAAGAAATGGGTTGACATTTATAACGGAAATTTTATTTGGAGTAAAAGCTTATAGTTCTAAGGCTGTGAAATGTCCAAATCAAGGCACTATCAAAGATGCTTCCTCACCAAAGTCAACTACTGAGGATCCTGGTCTTCTGCCACGTGGCAGTCAGGCGTACAGCAGGGCTTGTCTTCTCAGTCTTGGGCTGCTCTCTGGGTCTAGCCCCTCATGGGCTTCTTTCCATACCTCTGCTCTGCTGATTCCGGAATCCAGGACCTCTCTCAGCCTCTCAGGCTTCTCTGCCTTTCTGCAACTATAGGTGAACCTGGAATCCTCTCTCTCTCCTTTCTCTAACATGTTAGGACGAAAGTGGCAGCTTCCTTTTTCAGTGCCCTCTTTCTCTCTGTGTCCTCCATTTATATAAGACGTAGCAAGAGGGTGGAGACCCAATTTGTGTCATGCCTCAAGGACGTGATCCAGTCAAAAGTCCTAATGTGATCTAATCAAGTTACAAAGGTCTTGTAACTGAATGTAATGCATCCAAAGGGCCTTATACCCACTAGAATGGATTAGTTAAAAAACATAATCTTTTTTTTTTAATTCACCAAATTCAAACTGTACCATGCCTAGAAAATTTTGGATGAATAAACACAAAAATTTTATTAAGGGTTGCCTCTGAGTGGTGGGATTCATTCCTTCAGCAAATATATGAGTCCTTAATTGAGATTGGGTCCTATGCTAGTAGATTTGAGAGACATAAGGATAATTCCAGAGGAAAATTTCAGTAGAAATGGAGAGTCTATTGACAACTAACAAACTACTATCATCAATTAGATATATACTGCATAATTCCTGGAGAGTGGGAAGGGATGGCTTCTAAGATAGAAATGAAGATATTTGTTTTGGAAGAAAGGCACCCATCCTTCCAATCACCAAATTTAAAAGGATAGGCCTAAACTTTGGGTCTTTCCTTATTCACTCCATTTCTATTTTTCTGTGAGGCAGTGGAATAGGGAATCATACCATTTTTCTTAGAATAAAATTTTTGGGTCACATACAAGTGGTGTAACATTGGGGAAGTCACTTAGCTCTCTAAAGCATCATCTTCACATTTGTATGAGGAATATTTATTCTTCTTACCTTTTAGGGTTATTTTGATGCCACATGAGATTATCTATGCCAAAGGTTTAGCAACATTGAAAAAAAATCACTGGAGAGCTATTTAATAAGAGGTAATATTATGATTATATCCCTTTACACCTGGTGTGAACACTAATTTGAATTTCTCAGATAATTAGTTACATTATATTACCTTTCCCAGCTCTCTTGTTGAAGGTGTATCTTCAACCTTAATAGGATAATGCCATTAAAAGTGAATAATCCAGAGATTTCTAGATCAAAGAGCAAGTTTATAAGCTACATATGGTGTTGAGAATTTGGATAAGCTCAGTCTTCATGCATCCACTTTTCTCAATAACAGTGACTGATAATGGAATGAGACAAGTTTACACATTTTGTATACTACTTCCTGACACAATGGTAGACTTTCAGCTTGCAAGATCTTTGCAAAACATGCTGTTCCTGATTGTCTCTAAGGTTCAGGGCCAACTCTAGCATATAACAAACATTGTGTCTTGGGGATGGAAGGGAAAACCCCCAAGTAGCCCACCTCAGTTTTTTTTTTTTTAGAGATTATGTTTGCATTTTTTATATTTTTTATTTTTCCCCCTTCCCCTCCTCCTGCCCTACTGTTTTTGCTATCTGTGTTGTCTTCTCTTCTCATTTTCTCTTCTCTAAGATTCACTGGGATTTGATCCTAGAGACCTCTGATGTGGAGAGAGTTTCCCTGTCAATTGTGCCACCTCAATTCCTGGTTTCTGCTGCGCTTCACCTTGACTCTCCCCTTGTCTCTCTTCTGAGGCATCATCATCTTGCTGTGTGACTTACTTGTGTGGGCACTGGCTCATCATGTAGGCACTCGTGTGGGCACTGGTGTGTGCACTAGCTCACCTTGCAGGTACTTGCATTCACCAGCAGGTACTCATGATGGCACCTGCTCACTGCGCAGGCATGCTTTCTCTCCTTCTTTTTCACCAGGAGGCCCAGGGATCTAACCTGGGTCCTCCCATATGGTAGGTGGAAGCTCTATCACTTGAGCCACATTGCTTCCCCTCAGTTTTTATTTCTATTCTTCATGAGTACTCAAGAATCTGCAGAATGCAGCCAAAGTTCCATACTTACCTAGCTCTACCCTGTGGGCAGATTTGATGAATATCATCATATTTTTTTCCAGATTTAATTTTTTTCAGTTTCCTCATTCCCTTGGCCTGGGGATGTAATATTTACTCAGCATCTACATGACAAAAGAGAGATAAGAAATATGAGTTAATGCAGTGGTGCTCAAACTTTTAAAAATAACAAACCCTTTATTCAAACAAAACCTCAATGCATAAATCACAAGGCACTTTGGTAAGAGCAGGCATGAAGGAGGCGAAATAGAGATTTTCCCTCATACCCCTAATTCTAGGTTGCTTCTGTAGTACTTTCCCAGAACTGTAGGACTCCAGGGAATATGTATTGAAAACTTCTGTGCCAGTTCTCACTGATATGATCATTTGGTCACAAGGGTTAATCTATAGTAAGTATCCTGTGGTGGTTTGAAGCTTTATGTATTTCAAAAAACATGTTCTTAAATCTATTCTATTCCTGTGTGTGTGAACATGTTTTAAGTAGGACCTTTTGATGAGATTACTTCAGTTAAAGTGTGGCCCAGCCCAATCAGGATGGGGCTTAATCCTACTATTTGGATTTATATTGGAAATGGAATTCAGACACACAGAGAGAGAACACTGCAGAAAGCAAGAAGCTGAACATCAACTGAACCCAGAAGAAAAGGGGGAGACCAGGAGATGCCATTGTGTGCCTTGCCTTGTGGCAAGGTAAGGACCAGGATTGCTAGCAGCTAACCACAGAATGCCACTGTCTTTGGGAAGAAAGCATCACCTTGATGAGGCCTTGATTTGGTCTTTTTCCCAACTCAGACCATGAGTGAAGAAATTCCCATTTTTTTAAGTTGACACATTTCATGGTATTTGCTTGAGCAGCCAAGAAAAGTAAAACAATGCAGAGCATCCTTAATAAAATAACATATTTGTCTTGTAAAAGATTCTCTTGGAGAAAATATAGCTATGCAAATTGGATGAGATTTTAGCCTGGTAGTAAAAATATTATAAAGCTTGTAGGCCTTACATTTAACTTTTCTCCATGTTCATTTGATTAGAATTTCAAATAATTTTAGGACCTTCCTTTTCATGTTTTATTTTTATATCAGATGGAGAAAATTTGATTCAGCACAAATATCTGTCTTTGTTCTAGCACAAAGTTGGTCCTCATTAAGTATTTTCTGAAGATGAGTGAGCCCTGTGGAATTTGGGAGGTTTGAGTGTAAGGTTGGGAAGTACCTGGTTGCTTACAAAGCAACAATGCCAGTGTAAGCATACCTTGATTTAGTGTGTGGGTCAGAAACACAGCTCCTAATTGTGCAAATTGTGCACAATTTCAAGGAGTGCTGTTGACAATGATAGACATTAATAGATGTGACTATAATCATTTTTGGTAGATGCCAATGAAGTATCTTAAGGGAGGAGAATAGGCATCTTTTGAGGTAGCAACCTGTTTGGTTATTGAATGATTAGGCTAAGGAGACTGTCTTATATTGATCCAACACTGAAGAGTCTAAAATGTAAATCAGGTAGAGAATAATAATTGCAAGTAGAGAAAATACTCCGGTTGATGGGTTTTTTATTGTCACCCTGATGGACAAATCTATGTGGAAAATAAACTTTATGAAGATGCTTCTGTGATGAATGTGTGTATTGCTTATATGTTGTTGTCTTCTCTTTAGCATCTCTTCTCTTTAGCATCTCTTCCCTTGGGAACTGTCCTTCCTCATTCTATGTGGCTCGGTAGGCACTGTCAGTGACAGTGTCCCTCTGGCCTGGCCACTAGGGAGGGCATGGGACTTAGAGCAGCATGTTGTAATACCTATGCCCTTCGCTGTAGTCTTGGACTCAGTAATGAGACTAGAAGGGCCCAAGCTGGGCCACTTAAAGTATCCAGGAGAAAATAGCTTCCCTTTTCCTCTTGGGTCACCTTGACTATATCCTTTCTGCACTCTGCCTCAGAAAGGATTGAATAAACAGATGCATAGAAAAAAGCAGCTGGGAAATTGAGGGTAGAAGGAGGCAAGAGCAGTAGTGAGCAAGAACAGATGACACAGGGTCTGAATCCCTGAAGTATCTGAGATCAGTTCCATCCATAAGCCTTCCAAACAAGTTTCTTTTTTCTACTTAAGTACCTTTGAGTTGGTTTCTTTCACTCACAACTGAAATATTTCTGACTAAAGAGTTGGAATCAGAAGAAGACATCTTATCTGAGGATAACTAATAGCTGAGGCCATCAACTTGCTGCTCTCCTCACCACAATGGGCTGTAGCTGTCCCACTGATAAGAGATTCAGCATTTGGTGTAAACTAGAGATGATTTTACACTTTCATCTTCTTTGAACTGCCATTTTCAGTTTCTGGCAGAATATCTTCCTCTGTCAGTAGAGGAAGTACAACTTAAATTATTAGATTATAGCTTTATTTGATTATGATCCCTGTAACTCTTGAAGAATTTTGGTACTTTCCCAGTGTCTTTGAGCACATATTTCTGAACTATTTTTTTTTTTGGATAGTTTCTTCTGTAGGTGCCACCTTTGCCATGGGTTGTAAGCCACACTATTTGCTTAATAACAACTTATTTTAGAAAAACAAACATTAATAATATGATGCATTATGATCTCAGAAATATTAAAAAGTCTAGAATCTTAAAAATAAGGTAGTAAGTTTCATTTTTACATGTTTATTTTTCAAAATAGCCTTCTCAGTGAATCATTTTTATTTCACTGGTAGAAAAGAAACTCAATACATATAATTCTTCTTTTAAAAATTGATGTAGCAAGGAATAAATTTGGTGTACATTATGTCCTGAAACTTTTGTGGAGTCTTAGAAGGTGACTTGCAGAGCTGTAAAGTAATGGGTATTGAATTTTGGCCCTGCTTGTTCAACTTTTTTACCAGTGACTGAAGCACTGCCAAAAGTTTCATGCAGACACTTGTTCTCATGATCAAGCTTCACAAAATAGAACCAAAACAGGAGAGAAGGAGGGAGAAAGATTTGTTTCCTTTTATCTACCAAAAACCCTCTACCCTATTGCCATTCACATTTCATTAAATGAAATGATAAGCAGGAAAGTCAAGGACAGCACAGAAACATAATATGTTGAAAAGACATGAGTCTTCGGAGACAGATAAGCCTTGATTTAAATTCCTTTTCTCCCACTTATTGTGTATGTAGCATTGGAAAATTAACCTCCTGTGGTCTTGGTCTCCTCAGCTGTAAAGGGAGGATAATATGTATCCCAGAGTGTTAAGAGTTAAATGAGATAATGTTGTAAGTGTAAAGTTCTTGTAACAAAGTGAACACTGGAGAAACAACAGTGTGGTCTGAGTCTTTACAATGGCACCCAGTGATTCCTACCTCCTTATTCACACCCTTGAGTAGTCTCACTTTACACTTGAGTTAGTTTGTGTGATACTAGAATACCGCAGAAGTGCTACATTTGAGATTAGGTGATCAAAAGACTGAAGTTTTCATGTGGGATTCTCTCTTTCTCCCACTCGTTCTGGGGAAAGCCATGTTGTATGCAGTCTGATGGAGAGGCCCATGTGGTGAAGAGCTTAAGCTCCCTGCCAACAGCTGTGTGCTTGACAGGAAACAGATCCTCTAACCCTAGTTCAGACTCAGATAACTGTAGCCCCAGTTGACATATTGAAGGCAGCCTTATTAAGAGAGGCCACATGACAGTAGGAACCACAGAGCAAAGATGCACTCAAATTCTTGGGCCATCCAAACTTTGAGATAATAAATGCTTGTTCTTTAAGCCATTAAGTTAGAGTTGATTTGTTAAGCAAAAATCAATAATTAATATATGTAGTTATTATTTTGAAGGTATGGGATTTACAAGGACAAAGTGAGGACTGAAAGTCCAAGTTGGGGTTAATGACAGGGGGTGAGACTTTTAATTGGATCTGGGGGTAGATGGGGAATTTAAGTACTTGTGTCCTAAGCTAGTTTCTACTCCATCATCTGTTGGAGGACTCTCAGGCGGAACGTCCCAAATGAGGTGCTGTACAATCTTTGCTTTGGACAAAAAATAGACTGATAGATAAGAATTGAAATGAAAAAGTTTTATACTTTTTAACGTATTTTCAAAGGACTCTGTAACACAAAAGACATTTAATAACCACCAGACTCTACATGACATTTTCCAACATTTAAAGTTTCCAAATCCTAGATCTAATGGAGTAGGACTATAGAGGTTACTGAAAATTCTGGGGTAGGCCTTTTAAGGCCAATTTTTGAGTTTGTTATGCTTGATCACAACTTGAGCTCTGGATCCACAAAGCCAATTCTGAACCTTGACTGAGTAACCTTGGGAATGTAACTCTACTTGGCAAGAAACTCTTCTCAATTTCTTCAGTAATACTGGTAATAGAACCTGTTTCACAGGGTTGCAGTGATGAATAAATCTATTCTGTCAAGTGCTTAGAGCTGTGTCTGCCTGGCACATAATTATTATTATTACTTATGGCCTCTGGGTCCAAACTTTCTATAAGACATTTGGAACCATGCTGGGATTAAATCTTCTTGCATTCATACCCCGACTGGGTTATTGTAGCCCAGGGCTCCAGCTCTGCTGTCATTTTCCATCTCTGGCTTGAAGAGATATATTTCTGGAGTGGGAAAAAAAAAGAGATGTCTTGGTAGTTATTTGTCTATCTCACCCTGACTTGGCAAGGACAGGCATAGGCTGTCGTTCACCTCTATAGCTTTGCTATTTTATTTGTGAAATTACAGGGCTAGACTATATGACTTCTAAGGTCCAGTTTAGTCATATTAATCTTTGAATTTATGAATTTTAGGAGTAATGCACAGGAAAGTGATATTAGCAGTGAAGTGGTATGCAGGGTAACCAGAACAGTTGTATTTTCCAGCATTAAAAATGTGTTCTGGACATTTAGATAAAAATATGGCCTCTAAAGCTATTTAAGTATATGTTACCTGTGAAACAACTCTAGCCACTAGCAAATAAGAAATATTTTTGTGATTATGTTATTAAAATTTTATTTGATTTAAAAGCTAAATTCCATGTTATATATCAGGAGGATGAATCTATAGCTCTATTATCTGTATCTATATTTTTCAATAGCTACATTTACACCTATATCTACAGTTACCTCTATATGTAACTGCCATATTAAATAAAGACTAAGACATTATTCATGAACAAATTTAATATGGTTTAAAACATCAGCAATATTAAAAACAATGCTTTCAACCCATAGTCTTACCACTCATGTATTTTTTTTCAAAAAAGAAACTGTTGTGGAAATGAAAGAATAGAATTCATAAATATGTGGCAGGATCAATAAATAAGGTTTTAGGAAGACAAAGGATTGCACATTAAAAGGCAACCCTTCATATTAAGTAGATAACTTCACCTTCTCTCATCAGTATTGTAACGGTGAAAAAAAAGCCGCAAATCTACCAGTAGAGGTCCCCAGTTCCATACTTTATAAATTGTTATTTATTGGAAAACCTCTCCCCCTAACGTCTCATAACCCGCTCCCAGGTGCTCATTTGCTTACTTCAGACAACTAATCACAACGGATGGCTTTTAGGTTCACAATATTAATGGAAAATAATATTTATTTAAGTGAAAAACTCAATGGGTACAACAATGAATATTGTGTTGGAAAGCTTTCTACGGACTTTTTTTTAAGAACGAGAGAATAAAGGTGCAAGTTATGTGTTTTTTAAGGCAGTGGTTTTCATAAAAATTCAGCCGCTAAAGGTGAAAAATGTTTAGGAGAAGACTAAGTCATTATATGTGGATCTCATTTCTAAATCTTTTCAGTTTTACTGTTTTCACAATTTGAATTATTGTTTTACTTCCAGAAGAAAAATAAAAGAGTCATATAGGAATCTTCTTTAGGCTAAAATTATGACTATTCTATGTTATTTTAATTAAAAACAAAATTTCAAAGAGGATCTATACCATCAGAAGTAGGAATAATGAATGGAAGATTATTACTATCTGAAATTATTGGATTATTCTTTTTAAGTTTCCAGTCCTCCTTGATTCCATTTCTTTTTGTGTTTACACTGAGATATTGTTATACATTCTGTTAAAAACAAAGTCAGTATGGTTACGACCAGAGAAACTTAGGCATCTCTCTTGACAGAGCTTCCTAGTTTACTAGTGTCGTGTTAGGGTTAGTTGTAATAGGAGCAAGATATGAAAAGTCATCATTTGTCAGAAAAAGAAAACCAACTGGGAAGTCTCAGTCTCACAAGGTCCTAATTTTTTAAATTAATGTGATGGCTTATAGGTGTATCAAGGAAGGCAGATGAAGGGGTGTACATAAATAACCTGATACAGACATTGACATAGACAATCTCGGCAGATTGAGTAGGTGTGATTTCATGGCCAAGAAACATTATAATGGAAGTTTGGTAAAGAAGAAGGAAAAATTTTAAGGAGTGAAATTATGATAAATGATCTCAAAATGAAAGAAAAGAGGAGGACATCTCTAAGCAACTGTCTTCATATTCTTTTTTGTTTTATATATATTTTCTTTATTTATTTTAGTAGAGTAATTGTAGGCTTACAGAAAAAACCATGCAGAAGGTATAGTGTTCCCATATACTTGCCCCTCACACGTACAGTTTTTCCTGTTGTTAACATTTTGCCTTAGTGTGGTACCTTTGTTACCATGGATGGGCCATTATTATTATGATTATATTATTAACTATAGTTTATAGTTTATATTAGTGGTCCCTCTTTGTGTTGTAAAGTCCTACGAGTATTAAAAATTTTCTTGTGGTAGACCATATAGATAAAATTTCCCATATTACCACTTTCAAATATACAATTCAGTGGTAGTAATGGTAGTAATTACATTCACAATACTGTGCTACCATCACCAAATCCATTAGAGAAGGTTTTCCACCACCCCAGATAGAAACTCTGTACCAATTAAGCACCAACTCCCCATTCCCAAAGTCAGCGCTGTCCCCTGGTAGCCTGTATTCTAACTTCTGACTCTATGAATTTGCGTATTCTAATTTTTTCATCTAAGTTCTTCTCATACTTTTAAATTCTTGTTAAAGTTGTTTGCTTGAGTTTTCTCTTCTCTTTTTCTTCTGAGAGTCTCGTGTGTATGTGTATGTGTGTGTGTGTGTGTATGGCTCCTGGATGTCTTGAGAATTAGTAGCTGATTTCTCCATCTTTAGAAGTCAAAGAGAGACAAGCCAATAATGGTTTGTTAACCCTTGTTAACCCTTTGTTAAGGTTTAACTTAGGAGACACTAAGGACCTTTGAAAACCAAGCAGAATTTTGTGATTTTTTAAATATAAGTTTCTGCTGAGGAAAGGGTATGTGGCACTTAATAAAATTTATGGTAGCGGTAGAGCCAGTAAACATCTTTGGAGAAGGAGTCTTTTTATCTTTTCCTTCCATAACTTAGCCAGCAAGAATGGACTGAATTATCAATTAATATCTCAAAATATGCAAATACAGTTACATTTTATTTTTGCATTAAAATTCTTATGGGCATAATCCCCCACCAAAAATAAACTCTCTTCAAAGGACCTTGATTTATATCTGGGAGTTTCCTAAGAACTGTATCATATATGCCAACAAATCAGTCTTTTCTTGGTGCCAGGTTGTATACTTGGGTAAAAGAGCAAAACAAAACGGCAGCATACAAACCCTAGGCGGAAAAAAAAAGATTGGACTGAATGAGAAAGACCTATACTGGTGAGGATAACAACCAATAGGATTGTTATTGTCACTTATAATCTGCTTGAGTATGATTGTCACTTTCTTTCTAAAAAGCAGGCTTTCAGATATTCTCTGTGCTAAAAGGAATTATTTGAATAACGGATTTGCACGTGCACAATGATATAGTCTACGTAAATATGCATGGAGTTTTTCAGGGCTAGTTGCACAGGCTTTGGTTTTATGTAAAGATGCTTGGGGTATGTGTAATATTTTATTAATTCAAATATTGTCTGTACATAGCACAAAATCCAATGCATTAAAAATATTTTTCAGGTTCTTTTTAAAAAATAATCTATATATCTTGTTTTGTTCTCTTAATGCTCTTTATGCTTCTCTGTTTATTTGAAGCACCCCTTTACAAATGAGCAAACTTTAGACATCAAATAGGATAATTATCTCTAAAAATGTTTGTTGACTAAGTGAAAAATAAAATAAAGTGAAATTATGTTATAACATATTACAAAGAGCTATACAGAAATTCATAAACATGTCTGTTATATATATAAATTAGTTCTTATAGTATATTCAACCGTATTATTAAACCCTTAAAATAATATTTCATTAGATTCAGAATCTCTGAGGTTTTGGCTTTGTAATTATACTCATATGAATTCTTAAATTCTCTGTGTATGGGAAATGAATCTGTAAATTTCATGACACACATTGGGGGGCTATCCTTCATTTCTTTGGCTGCTGTCCTAATCTAGTTTGGTGTTTTTCTGTGGCTTGGTAAAAAAAGTCAAGGGCATTGGATTTTACTGTTCTCATTTTTCTCTCCCAAAGCAACAACAAATATCTTAAGACATGAATTAAGAAGAAATTCATCTTCTACTTACCAACTATATATATCCAGCTATAGCTCAAACCTGAGCACTCACTGCTAAAGACTCATGGGTGCCCTTCTGTATTTCCTAATGTAGGGGCTTCTGTTGCAGCATGCCATCCACCACTCCTCTTTATGGAACAACAGGAGCCAGGAGAGCTGATCAATGTCCCTAAGTCACTGGCATTGGAAACACACTAAACATTAACCAGAGTGTGGCCAGAGCTACTTATATCTCCTTCCTTATATTTCTAAATGTTGCAAGACATACGTAGAACTGAATATAATGGAAATACTGAAATTACTTGTAAGGGATGCATTTAGAAACACTGATTTCTTTTTCTGGCGGAATATATAATCTATTGTACTAAAGGAGTCCAACCATTTATTTTCATTTATTTAGAGCGTTTCGTATTCATTTACTTCTGTTTTGTTCCTAGGTGATGAGGACTCACAATCCCTTAGCCCTTTCTCACCTCATTAATTTTCAGTCTTGCACATCAAATATTTTCAATGGTGAGTGCTATTTTTCTATAGAAAAATGCTGATGTGCTAACACTAAATTATGGAGAAGAAATGAAGGCGGAAGGAGGTCAGAGGGAAAGCTAACAGACCATTTCTCCCCTACGGCCATTAACTTGCAAAGAGACGACTAGATGTAGGGGGAGATTTTGACACTCCAGAGAGAAAAGTAATGCTGATGGTGTTGGAAAAATTTGATCTCCTAGTTGCATTTTAAAATGGAATTAAATTTTAAAGTGAAGTTGAGATTTTAATTTTAATTTTAATATTTTATTGCTGGTTCCCATTATATTGAGTAAGGAATATTATTTTGAAACAAAACAAAGAAAAATCCATTAAAAACCTATACCATTTTATGGTTAAGAACCATATACTCAAATGTCTAGATACTCAAATGTTTAGGACCAGACTCTAGTCCAGATTATTATTAGTTTATTATCATATTTTCATATATCAATAACTCAACACAGGCATGTGTATGAAAAAAGAGACTGTAGAGTACTTTTGTAAAGGGACAATTTGTAAATCTTCTCTTGTCCCCCCAAATTTTCTCTTTTTGGGTACTTTCTATTTCTACTTTGTGGAAAAAAAAAAGGTGAATGATAAATTCTTTCCAATGCCAAGATGGTGGGGCGGGGGGGGGGGGGGGGGATAAAAAGGGAAAAAACAAACCACAAAACAACTGTACCAGGATGGAATAAATGCTAAATTGAAGAAGACATTTGTTAAGTCAGTATCAAATTAGATAAGCTGGGCTCGAGTTTGAGCGGACTGATAGATATCTTTAACCCATTGCTTCTATTCTTATTCAGTTCTTGACCTTGATATATGGAAAATAGTGGCAATGACACTGGATCCTCTTTTTAGTTTTTTTTTGGGGGAGGGGAGGTTTGGTCTACTCTATGGTCTGACTGTCTTGGGCTGTGATATAAAGTAGGTAGACAATTACAGAGGAAGCAAAACCTCCAGAAAATTGAAGTTTCTTTTGGTGATAAAAGATGGGACGCTTACATATTATCAATCCATATATTTTCCTCTCCCTGTAGTTTTGCCCTTTTACAGTTATTTATAATCTATGGAGAATTATTTGAGACAGAATATTGATAAATATACTGTATTTTCTAAATTGATTGTTTCGCAATGCTGAGGCTAAAAATTAATTAGTGTTGACAAGGGCCTTGTGGAAAAGGACTTATTTGTTTATAAAGCTCTTCTCTTTAAGCTTCCTTATTTTTCTCACTTTAGAAAATAAAAGAAAAACAGTTTCCCTCACACTTAATTTTTTCCTTGTTATTTATGTAAAGTCAGTATTAATATACAAAAATATTTTATTTGGAATTTCATTAATTATGAGTATGCATTAATTTGAATAGGGGCTTAACAGTAATTTACCTTTATGTTTTCAATGAAAAAAAGTTTGCTAAGAAAATTAATAGTAAAATTTCAATGGTACTTGTTTACTCAGTTAGGTAAACTAATTGTTTTCAGCCATCTGGAAGCACTATTAACGTAATATTAATGTGACCATTATTTATGAAATAGATACATAAACTATATGTATCTCTAATAGTACTTCAATAGTTTAAATCTCATTCTATCTATTCATTAGAGCACGATTTTAATGTTGGGTAACACAGTTAATGTACACAATTGGAATAATAAAGCTATATACTTAAAATCACACTATATTTATATGATAATGGACTTTTTCATTACATAAGATAACTTTTGTACAATTGATAAAAATTTGATAACATTTTATAGGATCAACTTTTCAAAAAGCAGTACAGGGCAAGGAGGATTTGAAACAGTTCAATGAGACCAATTTACCCTTTAGTTAAACTCCTTACAGATAAAAACAAATAAACAAACAAAAGCTTCAGAAACTACTTCACATACTCAAGTATAATCTTGGCTAATGATTAAAAAATCCCTAGAGATTACTGTATTGACCATACAAGCATTCTGAAGTAATTGCTGGAAATATAAGTATTTCAATTATTTTTAATAGAAAACACTGTTCAGTATAAAAACAGTATAAACATTATTCAGTATAAAAACAATATAAGCAGTATGAATAGTATACTATTTAGTATAAAATAGTATATAATACAAAATATATTAATTATACTTGTGGCTTTTGTTGAGTCACTATTTCTGAATCTCAATTTCCTAATTTATAACATGAAGAATTTGGTTTAAATGATCTGCAGGGTTATTTACAATTCTAAAGTGATCTACATATATAATACTATCACGCTTCCTCAAAGAACTTTAGTATCACATAGTCTTGAAGAGTATAGAAGTATTTATTTAAGACATCAAGACTTTTGGAATTGGATCTTTATTCTTGAGGTTAGTTTATTAGATCACAGCATTTCATTTTGAGGACTATCCAAGCAAAAACTACTCTATTCCTTGGAGAGGAAATGATATGCTATCTGGAAGTTTCATTCTGTTATTGGCACTTATATTTTAAGGACATGTGAAGAAACCAAAGTGGCTATTTACTATTGGTCACAGTTGATATTGAAGGATATAATTAGTTATTTGGAGTGGGATGTTCAATACTTTCTTTCCTTTATGCAACAATTTTTAAAACCTTGCTTGGAAGAGAAGTTTATTTTTTATACAGGAGCTGGTGATCCTTTTGAAATGGAATTCGGTTCTTGTTGTCATGGCAACACAGGATTCAGCTCTCTTGCTTTCTACAATGTGTATTTCTCTGAGTTGCTATGATCAGGGTATTTATAAGTGCTTTATTTATTGGTGGTAGTGCATGGTTACTGGCACCAGGGGAATAGGTCAGGAGATGACATCATGGTGCCTGTCAAATTTGAATTCTAAAATACACAAAGCCATCCAGAGAAGGTGACTACAGTGTCTCTCCATTTGAAGTCATTTAGAGACAATGTCTTTGTTCTGAAATATGTCACTTTTGGTTTAATTATCTGGTAATACTTAAAAAAAAAGGGAGGGGGGACTTAATGATCTGTTTGTTCTTCCTTACATCTCAAGTGAGTGTATGGCCATGTGTTACAGATCGAAATTGTCCACAAATTCATTGACACTTCTTCATGGAGAAATGGAGCCTATAGCCCTTCCCCTTGAATCAGGATGGGCTCTGTGACTGCTTTGACAAAATAACATGGCAGGGATGATACTGTACCAGTTTTTGGGCCTCACCTTAAGACTGGCAGCTGCCATTTCTGGTCTCTTGAACAGTTGCTCTTGGAATGAAGCCATCATACTGTGAGAAGCCTAAACCACAAGGGGAGGCCATGTGCGGGTGGGCTAACAGTTTCAGTCGATCTCTCAGCTCACATCCAGTAGCAATTGTTGGCCATGTGAGTGAGCCATCTTGGACATAGAGTCTAGCAAAGTCGTTAGATTACCTTGGCCCCAAGTTCTTTCTGAATGCAACAAATGAGAGATTCTAAGCAAAAATTGCCCAGCTGTTCCAGCCAACTCATAGAAATGTGAGAGACAATTAATTGTTTTATGTGACAAAAACATGGAACACCATATTTTTCTTGATTAAGATTTTCTCATAAAAAGCTTCTAGCACCATCACATCAAGTTTTCACCATCTTTTGAGTATGGTTGAAGAGCCTTTGGATTGACAGAAATGAACACATTACTGTTTTTTATATATGTGTATGTAGGTATGTATGTATGTATGTACTTATATACTCATTATACAAGTTACTTGCAATTTAGCTGCTAGCTGGAACAAGTTGTATGTAAGTGGATTAAGATTTGAGTTTGAGTGGCATTGTCAAGGACTGGGTTCAATTTGGTATATATCTCAAGGTTGGCAGTGAGCAATATTCTTACAGTTGTCTGGGCCACTGTTATAAACTAGAATTCTAAGAATATAATTATTTAGACAAAGGGACTATCAAGCTGAGTAGTAGCTTATCTCTGGTGGTATTGTCAAGAATAGTTGATGGGAAAACCTTTGTCATTAGGGAAGAACACACTTGAAGCTATGTAATAAATAGAAGATGCAAACATTATTGGTCAAAGCAGACAGGGCAGTCTTTGTGCAGATTATAATTAGCTGTTTTCTTATATAACATCTTGGAAGAGCCAGTAAGGATCAGATAACCTTAAATACTTTAATACTTCCCTCAACTAGTGGCTTGATCTCAAAATGCTATATTCATTTTTTTATTCGAAACCTTCATTAAAATGTGAATGATTCTTTCAAGAATTTTACTTGGAACAAAGTTATACTCAGGTAATAGGGATTTTCAGATATAATCCTTTTCCTAAGGGAAAAAAGTCTTTAAAGAAAATCAGTGTTGATACTGGGGAGATGTGAAGTATTGAACTAGAGAATAAAGGAGAAATCGTATATTGCATGCTTCAAAATTTTATCTAAGCTGCTACTAAATGTAATGTGTATTTACAATTCTGTACATGTTGTGTTCTGCTGGTTTTCTTTGAGGTTATATGCTCTTTGAGGCAGGTCCATATATTATTCATATTTTATAAAATAGCAGTCTAACAAGTGCATTGTATTTATTAACACCTACTGTTATCTGATCAGCATTCCTTTCATCAGCCCTGCTCCAGGACACGTGTAAGTTTATGGAAAAAAAGAACGTGAATTCTGGACAGACCATGATAGTGGTCTTAAATAGGCACATGCTTCAATTTAGAATTCTATTGGTTGTTCCTTAACGTGTTATGCATATAACAATTAAGAATTGTTTTTCTAGGTTCTCAGAGTAACTTGAGTGGCAGACTATTTCTTATTCCCCACCCCTCCTTCCATCCTCTCTTTCTTTGGGAGAATATGGCCAGCTAGCTAGAGGCGAGATTTACTAGCCTTCTTTGGGTCAGGAGTGGCCATGTGACCAATTTTATCACCAGTCCAATTTGAATATAAGTGATGAGCACAACTTCTATCTCACTTGCTTATAAGTAAAAGTGTTCCAGATGTCCTCTCTTTCCCCCTTTCTTGTGAGTAAGAACATGGATATGCATGGTTTGTGGAAGAGCAACAGGAAAGCCATCTGTGATCCGAAAGCCCAAACAAGCTGGATCCCTCCCCTTGGGATTGTTATATGAGAGAGAAGTAAATTCTATTGTATATAAGCTACTGTTTTCTTGACCCGCTTTGTTACAATAGCCTACCCTTTACTGTAATTAATATACCTCACCTTTTACTATTAAAATAGATATTCTTTTCTATGAAAGAGCTTAATATATATTGCAGGATATGTGACCATTAATTGCTTCAGTAACTCAATGATATTAAGAACGTTCTGAAAATGATACAGTGGCTTAAATGTTTTCATCACTGTAGTCATTAAACATTATGTAAGTGACTCAATGAACATCTTATTCAGGACGAAAGCCTAGTGGGAAGGCACCACATTTCTTTCCATAAAATAGTCCTTATTTTTGTAGTTTTCTTATTTCTTTATGCCTTAAGCCTCCATAGTTGCTTAATAAATATCACTTTCATTTATTTATTTACCCTTTCAAATAAAGCTTATTGTGTCCTTACTTTGATCGAGGCATTATGAGAAGCCAAAGAAACATTCGCTCTGATTTCAAGGAGCCCATGCACTTGTCTGTCTTGAACATTATCTCCCAAAACTCTGAACAGTGTGTACTCTGTAGGGAACTCAAAGAATATTTGAAGACTTTATGAATTTAGTTGATGAGAAAAGATATATACAGAGAAGCTTAATAATACAACCCAGTATTGTAAGTGACGTGACCTTGCCAAGCAGTTCTGTGAAATTTAGCATAAAGAGAGTTAACCTTCAGGTAGAAGGTTTAAAGGCTGTATGAGATTTAGCTGGAGGGAGTTATGTTGTTTCTGGGGATAGGGACAGGTAGTATGCGCAGAGGCAAGGCCAGTACGGAGATCAGCCCAACAGAACTTTCTGTGATGTTGGAAGTGTTTCATATCTGCGCTGTCCAATATGGAACCAAATAGCCACATGTGGCTAGTGAGTACTTGAAATGAAGCACGTGTAACTGAGCAACGAAAATTTAATTTTATAGAATTTTCATTAACTAAATTAAATGGCCACATGTGGCTATTGGTTGCTGTATTGGAGAGCACAGATAGAGATAGTTCGAGTAGAAAGAGCGTATGAGCAAAGATTTAGATATGAGAATGAGCCAGGTAAGTTTTGGGGTTAGTGAAATAAAGTGGCTAAAGTGGGAATTTATGTTTAGGAGTTTTGAGGTATAAAATTTAAAATCAGGTTGCAGGAAGGATTGTGTCTTTAAGTCCCATCTGGAAACTGCTAAGTGTGGACTGAATTTGCCTTGATATTGCTGTAATAGGAAATACACACACACAGCCACACACATATATACATATATTTGACCTTGAGTTGAGAGCTAGTTATTCAAAGATACTGAGAAAATGAATGGGGATGATCAAATTTTTTTTAAAAGGGAAGTTTGTTTTTGTTCCCATTACAAGTCATGTTATTAGACTTAAAAAATATATAATTCTGAGGGTGTGTGTATCAAGATATCTTAAATTAGAATTCCACAAATTTTCCTAATATTATTTATTTACTAGAATTCCATGACATGATAGCCTACAGTATTCTTTAGTCCAAATGTTTTCCAGGAGATTATGAAATGGGAAAATAAAATCTAATGTTTTTGTCCTATCCTAGTATAATTTATTTGAAAATTGTACATCATTTATGTCAAATTGCCCTAGGTTTTTTAATCCATGATGATAAGTGCTAGTAGTTAATATTTAGTCAACACAATTCTGAAATATAGTATGCTCAGTTTTGCACATATGTGTGAGAAAGAAAGGAAGATGGAGATGAAGAAAGGGAGGATGAGGAAAAATACTGCAGAGGGTATATTTTATGACTTGTTTGATGGAATATTTAGTTATACTGAATGTTTGAGTCTCAATTTATATGTCCTCCCAATGTGTGTAAGTGAAATGAAACAGGAGCAAATCCTCTCTAAACTGAGATATAGTAGCATGGGATAAACCTCTCTCTCAGCTTGTCATGGTGTACTGCATAGTAGGAGCAATGTGCAGTCTCAGTGAGATGGGAAAATAGAAGTGGATGGGAAAATAGAGAGAATGCTTTTTTCTTTACGGTATTGAGGTCATTTTATGAGATGTAAAGACAGAAACATTTCTGGGAGGCATTCTGCTCATTCCCAGAGAGCTTTTATTGATCTACTGTAAAAAAGCCAATTTCGACTTTCATATGTATAGAACTCCTATTGAGGTCAAAGGTAAAGAACACATCTGGATCCAAAGGGCATGTTTTAGCTTGAATTTTCTAAAATACGTTCAGCAGGAAAAAAGTTAATATGAAATGTTAAGCCCAGAAGTTTCATTCCACACACAGTGATGTCTCTGTGAGGTTTTCTTTCCTTGTCGGGAAACTTGATCTACTCTATATTTGTTTGAATTGCTCTGTTCATCTCTCTCTCCTCCAAAGATTACTTTTGTTAAAAAACATTTATTTATTTATTTCTCTCCCCTCCACCCCCCCCCAACCCTGGTTGTCTGTTCTCTGTGTCTATGTGCTGCATCTTCTTTGTCCGCTTCTGTTGTTGTCAGTGGCATGGGAATCCGTGTTCCTTTTTGTTGCGTCATCTTGTTGTGTCAGTTCTCTGTGTGGGTGGCACCATTCCTGGGCAGGCTGCATTTTCTTTTGCACTGGGTGGCTCTCCTTACAGGGCGCACTCCTTGTGTGTGGGGCTCCCCTACACAGGGGATACCCCTGCATGGCAGGGCACTCCTTGTGCATAACAGCACTGTGCATGGGCCAGCTCCACACGAGACAAGGAGGCCTGGGGTTTGAACCTCGGACCTCCCATGTGCTTTTATTCCCCTACTCAACTATTTAAGGGAAAATGTGGAAAAGTAAAGGACAACACAAAGGCTGTTGAGAACTTGAGTTTTTAATTTGCAGCTATTTGTTTTACTATCAAGTAGTATCAGTTGAATACTTTGGGGCAAGCAACATTAAACTTATTGGTATTCAGCTTTAGTGGCTCTAGATTGGACATAATGAACTCTGTGAATTTTTAATGAAATAATTCAATAGGTACTTTTTGTGTCATTGTTTTTAATTTGAAAATATACATGGTTTAAGGAAAGCCTCCAGACTAGCTTCTATGTTCTCCTATTTGTAATCTTGCTCATGTTAGAAGAGTTACTATGAAGTAATTTTGTTTATCAATGAAACATATTTCTGACCATTTAATTGATTTCATACATAGAAATTCACCCATTACCATACTGGAATACTTATATTTCTTTCTTTCTTTTTTTTTTTTTAAAGATTTATGTTTTGTTTATTTCTCTCCTCTTCCCAACCCCTTCCCCCCTCCAATTGTCTGCTCTCTGTGTCCATATACTATGTGTTCTTCTGTGTCCACTTGTGTTCTTGTCAGTGGTACCCGGAATCTCTGTCTCTTTTTGTTGTGTTATCTTGCCGCATCAGCTCTCTGTGTGTGTGGCGCCATTCCTGTGCAGGCTGCACTTTTCTCATGCTGGGTGGCTCTCCTTGCACATGGGGCTCCCCTATGCAGGGGATACTCCTGCATGGCACAGCACTCCTTGTATGCATCAGCACTGTACGTGGGCCAGCTCCACATGGGTCAAGGAGGCCCTGGGTTTGGACCTTGGACTTCCCATGTGGTAGGTGGATGCCCTATCCATTAAGCCAAATCCATTTCCCTATTTCTTTAGAATATAAATATTTTAATCTTAAAGTGCCAGAAGTGTGAGTAACTGACTTCCTAGAAGTCAGTGGGGTCTGACTGTGGGGTCGTTTGGTCCAAAATCTGTATCTGAAGAAAAGCTGTAGACATTCTCATGACCATTGGAAATGATAGTAATTTGAATTATTCACTCTTCAGGAGATTAATGACTCCTTTATCCTAACACTTCTGAGATGTCAATTGGGATTCTGTAGATTAGGTCTGGGAGGTAATGGACTTTGTACTTCTGTTGAAGTTTGGGGCTGCAGCATTATGTACAGAATCAATGGTCCACCTGAAAGATCATCTATGATTGTGGTTTAGGGATATGATGATTCACCTTGTTGATGCCCAAGCATGAGTGCAGTTGAGGCTAAAGTACTAACCATGATCTTGGTGTGAACCTCCACTGGTCATCTTCCCTTATCAAGGTATCACTGATGATGGTTGTGAGGTGAGTGAGGTAGGTGTGTGTACATGTGAATTTATACCCTCTCTCTTTAGGTAAATTAATTATGATCTTCTCCATGTAAAGCCCCCCCACCCCCCAACAGCCCATTCTACTAAAAAATTTGAACTATTTAAAACAAGCCAACACTTCTTTATATTTTTTCTTTACCAAATTTCTCTGTTAACATTTGATTTCCTATCCATATCACTAAAGGGGGATACAAAAATTCAAAGCCACTTTAAGAATAGGACAGGCTCATATTTACATACATATTTAATTAAAAGGAGAATTTTCAAATTTGCACAAAAGAAGAGATAATACTATAATGAAACTTATCAATATGAAATTGAAATTCAAAAATGAAATTATCAACATCTTGCTCAATGTTTTATCTCTTGTTATCTTGCTGACCTATTTTCTTTATTGAGGAGGTACTGAGGATTGAACCGGAACCTTGTACATATAAAGCACCCTCAGCCACTGAGTTATACCTGCTCCTTGCTGTCCTATTTTAAAGAAAATCTGAGACATCATACTATTCCATATATAAAGACATTGATATGCATTTCTAGTCTGTAAAGATTTGAAATATAAGTATCATGCAGTAATCATCCCTAACAGATTCACCAATGATTCCTCCATGTCATATCTAGTCCTTGTTTAAGCTTTTCTGATTATCTTAGCAATGTCATATTGCTGTTGGTTTTTCAAATAGTTTAAAACACGGTTCACAATTACATTTAATTATCATGTCTCTTCGGTTTCTTTCATTCTAATAAAGTCCTAATTTGAATATGTTTTTTTTTCCTATGTATATTTTGATTTGTTGTAGGAACCAGGTAATTTGTCCAGACGAATTCTCCACAATCCAAATTTTGGCTGATTATCTTCTTGTGGTGTTATTAAATCAGTCCTCTATTCCCCATATTTCAGGTTGACTAGTTATCAACCTTTTTATGAAATTCAGGTCCACATTTTGAAAGAAGAATACTTCATATTTGCTACTATGTACTTCATGTTGTATCATAAGATAAACACTCCTTTGGTGATTCACTCTTAATGATACTGAGATTAATCAGTTGGTTCAGTTGGTGTCAGACTGAACTCTCCATTATAAAGAACAAATGGATTCTACAACTATACTTTATTTATAGATACCTATAGTTTTAGCATCCACTGTTGATTGTTGTTTAGATTCATCATTTTATTTATGTTGGTAATTGATTTTCTTTTTTCTTTATCAGGGGTCTTAACTTGGAGTATAAGTTTCCCAATGTAACTTATACTCATTTATAATTTCCCTACACATGGCTCTTCTGCCCCTTTTATTTGAATCTATAATTAGCTCTGTAACTGTTAAATATATGTACCAGAGACTTAAATCTTCTGGCTGTTCATATGTCGGGTAAACCCTGAATCTCAGCAGAGTTGCAGCCTACACCCACTCTTCAGTTCACTGAACTTGCCCAGGACAACTAACAAAAGGATGATGATGGACAAAATAGAGAGTATTTACAATTACAAGAAGACAGTTCCATCCATCTGACCAAAGGATTCTAAGATTCGTTTTAATCAACAATGAAGTGAGCATTACCATTCTAAAATCCTCAAGATTGAGGAATAAACAATCATAATATGGGAATGCAGCTATGGACTAAAGTACACTTATTATTATTCTAACAATGGAAGACCTTGTAACATTGATATACAGTGGCCACCATAGTTTCTGAGGGGTAGCAGAGGGAAAAATATGTATAATATGGAGCATTTTTGGGGCATTGGAATTGTTCTGCATGAATTGCAATGTTAGACATAGGCCATTGTACATTTTATGAAAAAAACTTATCATTTTTATAGTGCAAAATGCAAAGTGTAAACTATAATGTAAAATATTGACCATGGTTAGTAACAATGCCTCTATATGTGTTCATCAGTTGTAACAAATGTACCACACTAATCAAAGATGTTATTAAAGGTGACAAGTGTGGGAATGGGTAGAGGTGGAGTATATGGGAATCCCCCTATATTTCTGATTTATTGTTTATGTAATCTAAAGCTTCTTTAAAAATAAAATAAAATAAAATAAAATAAAAATATTTTTAAACACTCTTAAGTTTAAAGAAAATTTGGAAGTAGAGTATAGAAATCGTTTTCTTCCTTTTATACAGTTTAAAATTGTATGCTATCTTTAGTTCTCTTACTTCTTTAGTTGCCTTCAACCTAGACCAGTTCCCGAGTCCTTCCTTGACTTTCATGCCTTTGTCACTCTTGAAGACCACAGGGCACTTATTTTGACACATTCCTTCAATTTGCATTTGTCTGCTATTTTCTGATGATTAGACACTTGTTATGCATCTTTGGCAGAATTCCACAAAAGCAATGCTGTAGTCTTCTTATTGCATACTATCAAGTGGTACATGATTTTTATTTGTCCTTTTACAGATGAGGTTCACTTTCATCACTTGATTAATATGGAGTCTGTCCGCTTTGTCTACCGTGAGTTACTCTTTCCCCACTTACAATTACTTAATATGTTGTGGAGTGATGCTTTGAAACTATGCACATATGCCACTCTTGATAAAATTTCAATTTATTTATTTTGTTAGTTATTTATCGCAATATGGACTCATATTCTTCTATGTTATTCAATAGGGTATAATCCATTATCATAATTTCTATTTTGATGCTCAAATTTATTTGTCCATTTTGAGTTCCTTTAAATCTGGCTCATGTCCTTTTGACATTCTCCCAGTATTCTTTGAGTACATTCCTATTTTCTGATGCAATAAGATCATCAAGGCATATCTGGACCTTTCCTTCACCCAATCTTGGAATAAGCCATTTATGTAAGATGTCTTTATTCCTTTTTGTGGAGATTGGTATTTGAAAACCAAGATCTGGATCAGACGTGTGCACACTGCTTTTAGGGTGTCATTGTTCCGAGGCCCTCTCAGTGGACTGGGCTATATCCATTCTTCCATAGGCACATATACACATGTAATCATATATTCACATCTATATTTATTTCTTTATCCATCTAAATATATTGATAATCATTCTGATACTTTCAGATACATCACAGGATTCATTTTGATTTTCTCCCTAACTCTCTTCTCTGAAAGTGCATTTATACTTTTCTGATCAGTCTGGTCTGTACCTAATCACTCATCACCATCATACCTCCCTTCCTGTTAATTGCTCTCCATCTCATACTCAGAATCCAACACCCTAGCCAGTCTGCGTATGTGCATGGACACCTTTTTCACCCTGCCTTGGCTCCATACCCCTTACAGGGACACCCTCCTCATCCTGCTTGGGTTTTGGCACCCCTTACTCGGCCGTCATTTGTGGTGAAGCTGCTGTGAACCTGTTCAGTCTCTAACTCCAAAGCCTGGGCCACCCCTCTGTGTGGATGTCCTCCTTACACTCCTCAGACTGCTCCATGCAATAGGTGACTCTTCTGCCTGGCACCTTCCTTAACCTGCTTGCATTCTGACTCTGCATGCCAGGACACCCCTCACAACCTGTTTGGATTCTGACACCCCAAGTTCAGTAGCCCTCATCCATGAACATCTTCCTTATTGCAGTGGGCAGAATCCTAAGGTGTTCCCATGACTCATACCTCCTGGTGTCCATGTCCTTGCATGATCCCCTCCCCTTGCATGTGAGCTGAATCTGAGACTTGCTTCTAACCAGTAGAAATGGCAAAGGTGATGGGATATATGTGATTGTGTGTATATGATTACATAATTGTGTAAGATTGTAGGAGCTTCCTGCTGAAGTCTCTGTCCCTTGCTGGCCATGAAAAAGTGTGTGGCTGTGTTGGGGAACTCCTGTTGGGAAAAATTGCAGGAGCCGAGGATGGCCTCTGGCCAACTGTCAGCAAACCACACCCCCCCCAAAAAAACTAACCCTCAGCTCTATAGAAACAAAGTGCTGAATTCTGCAAACAATTTGAGTGAGCTTGGAAATGGATCTTTCCCAAGTTGAGTTTCAGATGAGACCATAGCTCCTGCTGACACCTTGGTTTCAGCCTTGTGAAACCCTAAGCAGAAGAGCTAGCTAAGTTGTCCCTGACTCCAGACCCACAGGAATAATGAAATTAAAAAAAAAAGTGTATGAGGCTTTCAGTGACTAAGTTTATGATAACTAGTTACATAGCAATAGAGAACTAAAACCTTATCCTGCCTAGGATATCCCATTTTGAAACATGGTAGGTACCCCCCACCCTCAAGCCAGTGTGACTACTTATTCCATTCTACCAAATAACTTTAGGAATGAATGGTTCAGGAAGGTCAAGGAAGGGAAGGAGATGGAAGGGAAGTGACAGGGAGGGGAATGGAGGAAAAAAGGAGAAAAGGAAGAAAAGTAAGAAGAGCAAAAAGATTTTCTAATTGTCTATTCTTTTTGTACTTTTTTAGCTGAACATTTTCTTTAAAGAAAAATATTGCCCTAATTAGTCTAACTAATTAGAATACAGTTTGTGCAAGAAAAGAAGGAAACATGTTGAATTTTTTCTTTTATTTATCACTTTTCCTTTATCACTTTTCAGAAGAAAGAGTTGGTGTCTTAGCAATATCCAATGGCAACAAATGAGTTTTGTTTAAATGTCATTATGGACTCATGGGATTTTTTTTTTAGATTGGAGGTTGATGCATTTCAATTCATTGCAGGCATTATAATTTCTGTTGCTCAAATTATCCTAATTTTACAGGATAGTCTGAGATCTTTTATGTTGATTTTTGGGTAATTTTGACATTGATTCCATTAATCTTTTACTGCTTTTTTGCTTTCTAGAACAGCAAAAGTATCCATTCTATGGTGAATACTACTTGCCCAAGATATGGAATCAAGCAAGGAATCTAATGGTTTTTGGTCAGAAATCTTATGTAGAGACCACATCCTGGTATTTATTGCTATATGGTTGTCATTGCCTCCAAACTTTTTCAACAGACAGAAATGTATAAAGGTTATTTTTTAGGAGTAAGAAATCATGAGTTCATACTGATGACTGCATGAACACCTGCATGGATACAGATATTTTCAATTCACATTTAGAATCTAGAAGGTTTTTACTTAACTTCTGTGCCTTGTAATTGAGTTCCCTTTCTCTTAGGCTAAAACTCTTGTCTCAGAATAAACTTGTCCCTGAGCTTCAAGGAATTGCAGAGCTAAGAAGTACAAGAAGGTCACCTATGAAATGGCAAACCAAAAATGAGGCTGCAAATGAATGTCATAACATATGGCATAATCCAAAAGTACTTAACTGGAGTGAATAAATATGGTTTAGTAGAAGAAACTGATTGTATTCTGGTAAACTGAAGAGTTGTAACAAATGGAACCCAAAATGTAATGGGTTCAACATATTAGAAGCTTATTGCTCACTCATGTAACAGCCAAAGGCTTATAGGTTGGCAGATGACTCTATTCCAAATAGTTATTAAGAATCCAGGCTAGTGGTAGAAATTCTATCTTTAGCAGATGACTTCCAAAGTTGATCTGGCTATCACCATCCCAATCATCTGGTAGTGGGAAAGAACACAAAGCAGTGAGTATAGCACTTTATGGGTTAAGCTTGGGAATTGCTCATAACACTTCCAACTCACACATCCCGTTGGCTAGTACTTATTCATCAGGTGCCAACTGACCGCAAAGGAGACAGAAAGGTTGTCAAGCGATATTCCCAGCAGAGAGAGAAGAATTAATTTGGCAGACAGTTGTTGGTCTCTGTCACACAGGGCTTCAGTTGAACTTTGAAGGTGAAATATGATTTGGGGAAGAAGAAAGGAAAAGTAGCTAGGAGGAAGATGGGGAACAGAGAGCAAGGCAGACAATGAGAATCAAGTCAAATAATTGTGAGAAAATATATTGTCTAAAAACACTAGTGAGGTGATTCCATAGATTGCTCCTTAATTCACATTGCTTTGAAATTATTTGTTTACAAAATAGTTCCCCCAACTAGACTTTAACCTTCTAGAACAATTTCTAACATAGTGGGGGGTCCAATTCATGTTTATAAAATCAGGATGCTAACTTGGATTACCTAAGCATTAAAAAAATCAGTACAATTTCCTTTTTGAGATACAAATTGTCTGTCATTTATAGGACACTTAACTTATAAAAGATGTATAACCAACCACTCTAATACATGTGTCTTTTTTAAGCAGAGATATTAACTATATTTCAAAATTATCTTCCCTTGAGCTTGTAAACACCATCTGTCTTTTCAAAGTGCTTTTTTTTTGGTTGTTCTACTGTTTATATACATTGAATTCATGTCTTCATGTTACGGGTCAAAATTATATGCATATTTTTGACAGAGTCTGAAATGAATTTTATTTTCTGAAAACACAGGTACTATATTTATCTATAATTAAGGAAGATGACTATAAAATGGTTTGATTAGAAGTGAAGCTACTCAAAAGAGGAGAAAATGTGAAGATGGAAAGTAGTAAATGATTATAGAAATATGTGAGGAATAAATACCTTATTCATTTTTATTCTTACCTATTTAGCTAGGAGATGAAAAATTATTCTGGAATGAAATTACTTAGATTATTTTATTTACCACTATTTTGTGTCTACTTGATAGAGTTTTGTTCTTGCTTGTACTCAGTGTACAGAATTTAATGATGAAGCAAACAACACTCATAATCATATTATGAGTACATTGCTTGACTAACTTTTTAAGGATCCTCAAGTGTGTAGGAAAAGGTACTGGTAGAGCGAGGAATGACTAGAAAAAACTTTTGTGAGTTGGTTGGCCTGTGCATCTGAATGACTTCCTGGATGAATGGGGAATTTCATTACTATGGTGGGTCTTGGTCTTGCTGGCTATCCAAATCCACTATCCATCCTTCCATACTGTGCTCTTTGTCCTGGGAGGCTAACATAGATGGACTGTGTTGATGGGTTTTCTGTTTCTCAGTTCTGTTTGGGTTAGGACAAAAGAGCAAGGGTAAGGGTCAAAGGGGAAGAGGAATAATTTATTCTTCCAGCTGTCCTTTATAAAATACTCCTCATAATCAAATTGGAGACTTCATCATTTTCCAACCAGGACCTGTCTGCAATAAATGGAACCAGAAGTAGGGATGATTTCCTTACATATCTAACAGGAAGAGAGGTAATCTTTTGGGGGTGTGTGGGGAGTCATGGGTCCTGGGTATTATTGGTATACAGTAGTAACATGTATAATATTGCGAGATGTGGCACGGGATGAGTTGCGGGTGGAGCGCAAGACATTGAAATATCAATTGTGAAATTTATTATTATGATAACAATAGTAATTATACAAATTGTTGAGTCAGATGTTCCTTAATATAGCTCCAGAGAGTGTATACAGGGACATGAAGAGTTTGCAATATTAAAATATGCATAGAAAAACCAATCTACCTCAAAGGCTGTTTAGGAGTGCCGTTTCTTCTATGGTTGCAAGGCAGGTATGGCTGAAGAAAAGAAAAATATTTAGCTGTACAGAGTGCAGAGATTCAGTGCCAATTAAACGTCAGGTCTATTATGTAAGGTAAGCGCAATAAAGAGGAAGGAGTGGGGCATTGAGATATGGAACAGAAGCATTTGAACAGACACATGCAAGGCTGAGAACTTTGAACTCCCCAATCTTTCTGAACTTCTTAAGATGGAGACAAAACCTCCTCTCTATCTGAAAGAACCAGCTTTAACTTGTGAAAAAGCTTTTCCATGACAGCAGCACCTGTTGCTTCACAAGGGGATACTCAATAATATAGGATCTCCTCTCACCAAGGCTGATCTGACAGCTGTAACTGCTATGTATCCAAGCTGGACCATTCATTGGGGTACCAACCAGTTCTTTGGTGAAAGGTTGACTGCAGTGGATCCTTTTCATCATGGAGGGGACAATACTTTGTCCTTCATAGTCTGGAGATGAGTTTGTGTTTCTTGTCCAAATACTTCTCCAATGGCCTTGGTGTCCAATGTGGCATTGCTTCCAATCAGAGGATTCATTTAACGGGAAAGGAAGTATAGTAATGGGTTAATCCCCACAGAATTATGTACCCCATCTACCAGAAGAATCTACATTATAAAATGGTAGATAGACTGATCTAATTCCAGTTGGGAATTAATAAATAAGGCCCATAGATACTGTCCCTGTAATACTGCTCTATCCCTTATGTTTTTCCTACATCTCACATTTGAACAAACTTGTCTTCACTTACTCAAATTGATCATGCCATCTATTTCTTGCCAGGACCCTGACTGATAAGATTACATAAGTAGGTCTTTTTATCACTCTCATTTTCTTCACCCATGCACGTTCTGATTATAACTGGTCAGTACTGGTCATTTTATGAACAACGGGCATTTCTTGAGATTGATGGAACTATTAGAAAAGAGGATAGTTATGGAAAATTTGGTTCTTTAGCTCTAGAACTCTTCTGGTAATTAATTGCTAGTTTTTGGGAAAGCACTTCTAGGACAACACAAAATTTAATTTGAAAAGTAGCGTTCAATGGGTAAATTGAACAAGGGTACTAAGTGTTTATTCCAGTCACTTTGCCATCAGTGATTTTTGATTTCTTAACAACAAAATTCACATAAATTAGAACTGTAGATATGTGAATCAGTAGATGAGATAAAGAGTAAGTTGGAACTTCACAGCACTCAATCTTTATTTCAGAGAGCTCGGTTAACTAACTTTCTTGAGCTCAGTTGCTGCATGGTCCTTGGTGATAAACGCCTGTTTCATTTATCTAAACAGGAGTCATTCTGGAGGGGGCTATGAATGTCTGGGGCCCCAATGGCAGCCTCTATATGGAATCATAAGATGTTTCTCATATTGAGTGTGCAGAGGTGTGTGATTTGTGTTGGTGGCACAAGTTTGTGAGGCCAAATAACTTAGGCTTAAAGTTTCATTGGTTTTTAGATTAAAAAATAATAACTTTCTGGAGTCAGTGCAGGATTGTACTCTAACCCAGTACGCCACGATCCAAACAGTTTTGTTAAATTGTATTTACTTCTCCTCAAAGAAGGAAAGAATAGGTGGAACATAGGGCATTTTGTAGGGCATTGGAATTGTTCTGAATGATATATGAAGGTTGGATACAGTCTGTTATATATTTTCTCAAATCCTATAAAACTGTACAGTCAAAAAGTGCAAATCGTAATATAAACTAAAGACCTTAGTAGCAATACTTCAATATTGTTCATCAAGTGTAACAAATGTACTACAATGATACAAGATGTTATCAATAAGGGAAATGTGGGAGGGGAAGGGAGTGGGGTATATGGGAATCTCCTAAACTTTCAATATAACTTTTATACAATTTAAAACTTCTCTATAAATAAAGTTTATTATATGAGAAAAAAGGTGAACTTATTCTTTTATTTGCATCCCTTTTGTTGGCACTTTATAACACCTAACAGTATTCTAAAATCCTACAAAAATTGTGATTTTCAAAGTCCATCTAAAAATTTCTGATGGTCCTTCAAACTTCATATTTCTCTAACATACAGGTGGAACTGGGCTAGCTCCCTTGATAGCTGTTCTTTTACATACATAAACTTGAAATACCTGACTACTAGGGGTAGAAGCCTGGGGGTATTAAAAGATGTATTGTGCACATAGCCCTAAACAGACACCAACACATTCATTGTGCATACACTAAAGAATTTTGCAGCTCTTGGATATCATATACTTTTCTGACCCTATTTTACAAGGGGGTAGGTCTTATTTTATGAATTTGTACAAGTCACTGGCCTTTAACTTTAATATATATATTTTAGGGCTAAATTGATGCCAGGAGAATATTGATAAGGTCCAAATCAAGTGGTTTCAACAGTGGATGAACATTTTATGTCCTAGTGCAAATGTCCTGATAACATACATCTGACCCGGTAGTCCCCTGGAATCACATGTGGTTTCCCGTTCGTATCTCTCAATCCCTTTACTGAAATATCCTCCCTCCCTATTTTGCAGGTAATTTTATGGAGTTTATTTCCCAAAAGCTCCAGTGTGCAGTAGGGGTTCATCCAACATGCCCTCGTAGTGAGTTTCTACCATCTATTTTTCAGTTGATCGTTTGCCACACTGAAATATGTTCTCCTCATAGGAAGGAACTGTGTTTATCGCTATTTGTATTCCTCTTGGTTATGAATATGGGCTTTGCTGACTGTGAGACCTGGGTTAAAATTCTAATTTTGCCATTCATAAGACGCATGACCCCGATGAGTTATTGATACTTTTTTTTAAGATTTATTTTTTATTTATTCCTCTTCCCTTCCCCTCCTACCCACTCTCCCCCAGTTGTCTGCTCTCTGTGTCCAGTCACTGTGCATTCCCCTGTGTCTGCTTGTATTCTTGTCAGCGGCACTGGGAATCTGTGTCTCTTTTTGTTGTGTCATCTTGCTGCATCAGCTCTCCATGTGTGTGGCACCACCCTGGGCAGGCTGCAATTTTTTTGCTCTGGGCAGCTCTCTTTACAGGGCACACTCCTTGTGTGTGGGGCTCCCCTACGCAGGGGACACCTTTGTGTGGCATGACACTCTTTGTGAGCATCGGCCCTGTGCGTGGGCCAGCTCCACTGGGTCAGGAGGCCCTGGGTTTGACTCCTGGACCTCCCACGTAGTAGGCGGACACTCTATCAGTTAAGCCAAATCTGCTTCCCTATTGATACTTTTTGAGTCTCAGTCTCTTCATACACAAAATGGATATAATAACATTACTTAATATGGTTATTTTGAGGATAAACTCATATACTACATGCAAAGCACATAACACAGAACCAGAAGATAAGTGCCCAATTATTATTATATTCACAAGAAATGGGGACTAAGTCCATACATAACTACTAGACTTATATAATTAACAAAACTGCAAGTATGTATTTCTGCTGGATCATTGACCCACAAGAAAAAATGCTAATCACAAAGCAAAAAACATCAAGGGCAATGAATAAGATCTGACAATTAGTTTTGGTGCCATGCTATTGCAAACATTAGCCTACTAGCCATTCCCCTATCATATTTGAATGAGTTACAATATTGATATAAAATCACTTTTAAAATATCAAACTACTGAAATTGGGGTTGTATGATAGTAATCGTGCCCTGAGTAATATGGATATTGCTCAGAAAATAAAGTCCAAGCTCATTTTCATAGCAAAAGGGCTTTTAAGGTCTTTTAAATGTTCCAGTCCACTCATTTGACAGCCTTCAGGATATGAATCTGTCTGTAGAGCCAAACTTCCTGTGTTGCCGAGGGTTTTAGTCTTGTAAATAGTAACATTTAAAAAATGTTTCTGAGTGGATATCTTTTCAGAATATATTTAATGGGAAAGGAGCTAATGGAGAAAGAGATAGATTATTGATTGTGACAGGAAGTGAAATTAAATATATTCTGGCTGTAGCTTACTGCCTTATAAAGAGCATACTCACCATAGCTTTCCATTTTATTGGTAAATCAGGGACATCAGTATGAATATTAGCTATAGTCTGCTAGCTATGATGATTTCAGGGACAAATGCTGCATATTTTGTTTTTTGTTTTTATACAAATAACTCCACATTGCTGTGCATTTTGAAGTTCGTTTGTTTAAGTAGTTTTTACTTCCTCTTCTGCTTCACCTCTCTTCACTATGGCGGAATACCTATGCTACTTATTTTCTCCTTTCTTAGTTGCTGTTTTCTCACGGATGTCAAGAGAGAGCCTATGTGCTCCATGCACATCCACCTCTCTGCAGGTCTCTATCAACAGAGATTAGGTGGGCATCCCAGGACTCTGAGCACTCCTAGAGAGACCCTCCCACACTGCACCATCTGACATTCACAGTCTTGCCATAACATTCTATCTCAGGACAATCAGGACTAATATCAGGCAAGAAGCCAAAGTTTCCTACTTATTTCCTGAACTTGAATCCTCGTTGTCTAAGGTATACCCTTTCCTGGTCCCCTCTCTCACTCCTTCCCCATCTTCTGGATCTCCTCCAATGTGCCCTCTGGAGGTTATGACTAGAGAAAGAGTCTAAATCTGTCTGGGAGTGAAAAAGTAATAACAACTCAGACTGAAAAGAGAAAAAGGCAGCCCTGACATTAATCATGTTGGGAGGTCACACAAAGATAAAACTAGCTACAAAATTAACAGGAACTGGTGTTTCTGCTGTGGTCATGCAACAACTGTAAAATGCAACAAGGGCTCCCTCTTTGAATGATTATTGCTCTCTTATCAATGACGTCTTAGACTTCCTTTTCTATACCTGTCTATTACTGAGAATTCATAATTGCCTCCTAATGACACCTAATCCCTAATTAATTCTTGCTTCCCATAGATCCTCCTCAGAATTGTTTAGCAGGACCCAATCCTTACAAAGCACACCTCCTACCCCTTGAAAACAGCCCACGATTCCTCTGGAGTGCCTTTTCTCCCTATATCTAGTCAATAAATCTGATTTTTGTTAGGCTAAAAGCTTGTTCCTAGTGGTTTTTGGCTGATTAGTCTTTAACCCAGTCACTGGCAAATTCCCCTTTATCACTTACCTCTTTTCTGAAAATTTCAGTTAATGTCAGGCTCTAACTGAACTTGAACACTTCTTTCCCTGCCAGTCCTCTCATGCTGTGGTATTTTCTTTCAAGCATCTTGTATCACTGGGTGGAATATATGTTCTCTTTGCACATCTTTGCTCTTTCCAGAGCATTCTTTCTTCATTTCTCTAAAGACATTCAGCTTTAAATCTGATTTTATTAGGTTGTATTATTGTTCCCTATTCTTCTTTGTTGCAATTATGTATTACTACCATTTTCCCCATGTCCCACTAGCTTTCATTCCTTGGCATGTTTACTATTCCCTAAAGTGTTAACAATACTGCTTGTATAATTCTTAATGATTGCAATGAATGCATATAAGATATTCTAATACCCTGGTCCCTCAGTTCCCTCACCTTCTCTTCTCCAATGATTTTTGTCCTCCACCAATCCCATGTCACTCACTCCCATGATTAAATCTTAGAATTTGTCAGGGCATATAATTTAAATACCTCCATAATATCAATTTTTAAGGACCCTTCTTCCTGAATACAACTTCCCTACTTTTTCAGCTTATATTCTTTAGTATTTCAACTCCAACAAACTTCCAATCTTACAGGTATGATTCCACCAACATTTTAGTGTCCTTCACCTCTTTCAGGTCTTTAGTTCCATCCTCTAATCACTTAAATTACATAGTACATCAATATAATGATGTTTCTCTTACAGCTTATTTGCACATCTTATTTGAACTTGCAGGGTAAAATAACAACAGTTTAAATCTAACTTTCCCCCTACTCTGTATCTGTTGCAGAGAAACACACCATGCTATCATTTCATTTAAATATGGGATCACTATCCTCAGTTAGGTGCTCAGAGGTGCCAGATTATCTCACTCCAGTCCCAAGTTCATTTTACCCCTCACTCTAGTAGACTCCTATTTCATACATTGTTCTCTCTTTTCAATATCACATTTCATTCTCAGCTGACGATTTCACTTTTTGTATTACTGAGAAATTAGAAGCAATTAGAAGAGCAATTCCATAGGATTCCACCAAATACTTTTGCACCAACATACCTTGCCTTCCCACCTGTCATTATACATCGACTTAAAAATAGCTCTCATCCTTTCTTCTTATTACTCAAGGTCATTGCTCTGCAATTATTCTCTCTTTCTCCTGTATCATTAAGTTTCGCCGTCCTTTTGATCTTTACCATTAGTACAGAGTATGCTGGAGATTCTCTCATCTTAAACACAACAACACTCTTTTTGACTTACTTTCCTCTCTACTTACCACTGATTTCTCTCCCTCCTTTTGTAGTAAAACTCCGTGTATACTTTCTCTATACCTGCTGCTTCAGTATCTCTTGATTCATTCTAATCTGTCTTTTGCTCCAATGAAATATTTCTTTATACAGTCACTAATGGCCTGTAAAATATTAAACCCAATGGAGACTTTTCAGTTTTTATACTACCTGACCCATCCAAAGCATTTGATACCACTGATCTCTTCCTTTTCTTTGATATACTTTCCTCGCTTGGCTTCCTGGATCTATTTCTCCTGAGTTTTCTCCTATCCCACTGGCCTCTTACTAGTCATCTTCCCTGTTCTCTTTTTTTTTTTCTCTCTCTCATTTCTCTGCTTTCTAAATGATAGCATGTTCAGGTCCTAGTTCTTGGACCTTTTAAAAATTTCTAGATACATTCAAATCTTTATGAGTCTTAATGATCTTAATGAGTCCTGATGCTTTAATTTTCTGTTGATAATATTCTCATGACTATCTAATTTATATTTCCAAAATTGTCTTTCCTTTGAACTCCAGACTTGTATTTTTAATTGGTTATTAGAAATCTCTGTTTCCATGTCTAATATTTATATCAAACTTAATTTGTTCCAAAACTCAGCTCCCAATTTTTTCCCCAAACCTTTCCCACCTTAGTAAACTGCAACTCCATTCTAGTTTCTAAGGTAAAAAATCGTGGGGTCATCTTTGGTATCTCTCTCTCATAGCCCATATCCAAACTGTCAGGAAATTCCATTGGCTCCACCTTCAAAATATAACCACAATAAGAACACTTTACATAGCTTCTTCCCTCATGTATGCCTTTACACAAATGTCACTTTCTCAATGGAAGTCAGATAAGATACATTGGAGCTCCTCTCCCTGCTCTCCCTCAACTGAAACAATCTTTATGCCCCTTCCCTGCTCTGCTTTTTTCTTTAGTCACATCATTATTTAACAACTGCATATTTTATTTATGTACCTTTTATATTGTTTGACTCCTCCCATAAGAATATAAGTTCCATGAGACCAAGGATTTTTGTCTGTTTTTACTACTGGATCCCCAGTGCTTCAACCAGTGCCTGGAATATAGGTGGAATTTAATAAATATTTACTGAATGAATAAAAGAGCAGTACCGAGAATTAAGAAAAATAAGACATTTAGAGCCACTTGTAAAACAAGAGCAAATACTCTCCGATATTATCTTTATGATTCTCTTTAGAGTAAAATGTTAGGTTTATGAAGTAGCACCATAATTACAATAATAACAACTGAGTACCTATTACGGGCAGAAGCCATATAACATGCTTTTTTTCACTTGTTCTTTTAAAAGTTGCACAACCCTAAGACACAGCTATTATCATCTCTGTTTTACAGTTGAGGCTAAGCAACTTATTCTTCACCTAGCGAGAAAGTGATTTTGCTGGAATTCAAACCCAGTTCCATCTCACTCCAAAATTTAAGAATTCTTTTCCACTATAATATATTGCTTGCCTTTTGGGTATTGGCTGTGTTTTGGTTAATGGGTATATCAATGTAGACAATAAACTTGGCAGAATAACTTAATGCTGTGCCATTAAACCTGTTAAGGTCATCACTTTCTATATAACACAGTTTTCCGTGTAATGCAATTTTAATATCTTCTTTGTGGGAAGATAAGAGTAGACAATGTAGGGCAAGCACTATTCTCATTTTTAATTGAAAATTAAAGGTCGTCCTGTGTAAAAATTTGCATGCATGTAATACTAGAAACAGGTGTGCTGGGTCTCTTTTAGTGTGATATTTGTTTGTTAAAAATGGAATTTCATTTTGTTTGAATATTTCTCTTGCATTTAGGAGGTAATAAAGAAGCCCTCCTGCAGCTAATTTAATAACAGCAAATTCTCATGATGTAATGGAAATCTCTGCTGTGAGGCAAGCCTGCTTCTTCTTATTTATTTCTGCATTCATTACATTGATTGCACTGTAATGGGATGCAAGGGCTCTTACAATGAAAGAGAAAATTGGATAGGTAAATATGAGAGAAAATTAGTGAGCCATTTGTCCTGCATTCTGACCAGACACTGTGATGATTTGTTTTGAGCTTTGTAACTCATTCACTTTGGGTCCATGACAAAAGACAAAGATCTCACTCAATTTTTCCAGATGTAATTTGGAACACGTTTTTTTTCTTTTGACACATTTTTTATTATGGAATAAAATATGTTGATAAATTAATCTTCTTTCATATATAAAACTTCAGTTTTTAGGTCAAGAAAAATGTTTTTTGTAAATCACACACACTTGAGCAATTCAACATTTTAGATATTAGAAGAACTAGTTCCAAGCTCTAAATTTATATTTTCTTAATATCACTGATTCTGAAAACTGAGCATAATCCCCATCCTCTTTATCTTATGGGCACATAGAAATTTAGATGAGGTATGTTAATAAATGGGAAATCAGTTTGTAAATTGGAATTCCTATATAAATGTAAAAAAAATAGTGATTTTGTTATTATTGTTGTGATTTAAAATAATTATGAAATGTTTTCTTTACTTTATACTTTCTCCAAAAATTGATGGTTTCAGATTATAGCAGTCCCTTTTTCGGGTTGATTTTTAGTTAATGCAGAATTCTCTAGGTACTTAAATAAGCCACAGATAGGCTTAAAACTATAGTACTGGTAATTTCTCTGCACTAGTCAACATAAAAGTTATTCAGATTTGTATTTTCTTTCTTACTTTCATTTTTCTTTTGTTACAAAAGTAAATAAAATAGATATTTGTAATGTTTCTAATTTTTTATATGTACTTGTAAACATAACAATAGTATACATTTCAGTGTACATACTTTCCATAGTTAGAATTATTCCTAAGTTTTCTGATTGAGATGGTATGCACTTTAAGAATATAATAGTTATATTTTTTGTTCTGCAATCTATTCTGTCAAATATTAATATAGGCACTCCAGCTTTCTTTTGCTAAGTGTTAGAATTCCATCCACTTGCGTATGTCATTATATTAATTTTTTTATTTTTATTTTTTTCATGTGTTGATCTTTTTTTTAATCATTTTTAAAAAATATTACATTAAAAAAATATGAGGTCTCCACTCCCCCCCCACCCCCCCCCCCGCCCACCACTCCCCCCACATAGCAACATTCTCCCCCATCATCATGACACATCCATTGCATTTGGTGAATACATCTCTGGGCATCACTGCACCCCATGGTCAATGGTCCACATCGTAGCCCACACTCTCCCACGTTCCATCCAGTGGGCCATGGGAGGATCTACAATGTCTGGTAATTGTCCCTGCAGCACCACCCAGGACAACTCCAAGTCCCGAAAATGTCTCCACATATCATCTCTTCTTCCCTTTCTCTGCACCCAGCAGCCACCATGGCCACTTTTTCCACACCAATGACACATTTTCTTCAATTACTAACCACAATAGTTCATGAATAAAATATCAGTAAGTCCACTCTAATCCTTACTGTATTCCTCCATCCTGTGGACCTTGGATTGGTTGTGTCCATTCCACATCTATGTCAAGAGGGGGCTTAGGTTCCACATGGATGCTGGATGCAATCCTCCTGCTTTCAGTTGTAGGCACTCTTGTCTCCATGGTGTGGCGGTTGACATTCTTCAACTCCATGTTAGCTGAGTGGGGTAAGTCCAATAAACCAGAGTGTAGGAGCTGAAGTCTGTTGAGGCTCAGGGCCTGGCTATCATATGGTCATCCCAGAGATTCAGATCCTCTGGGTATATCTTAAACCCCAGCACCAACTACAATTCTGGTAAAGAAACAGGAAAGGCTTGTGAAAAGAGATCATATCTGAGTCCAGCTCCATCACACAGAAACACCAACTCCAAAGAAGGGCCAACTGACATGGCAGTGAACTCCATCTGCCATGACCGTAAAACCTGTGGGTCTCTTTAGCCCTCAGAAGGACCAATACCTGGGGTTGTATCTACTTTATCTGTCTTTGAGACTCTGCTCAGGTGTGCATAAGGGCAACCCCTCTGATAACCTCCAGACTTTTTTAGAGACTCATAGCCATATAAACTCATTTGTCCTTTCCATTTCCCCCTTAATTAAGGTCAAAAGAATTTTTAACTCCTGTTATTATATGTAGACAGGGAAATTCTGCTGGTCCGAGTTGAACCTTTTATTCAAGGTCATTTTCTAGTTACATCATCAGCTGGTACTTGGTAGTGATCCCTGGTGCCAGGGAGGCTCATCCCGGGGAATCATGTCCCACACTGGGGGGAAGGCAGTGCATTTACATGCTGAGTTTGGCTTCAAGACTGGCCACATTTGAGTAACACTGAGGCTCTTAAGAGGGAACTCTTAGGCACACTGCTGCTTTAGGCCTCAGGAACCCAGCACCCCCCCAGCTGTTGTTTTTAATTGTTTCCATGCACTCCGGACACACGCCCTGTATAACTCCCTGTCAATCATATGTCCCCTGTCAATAACATCCCATACCAGTATTCCTCCACTGCCATTGTTGAGCCACTCTGTGATCCAAAACTTCCTGAAAAGTGAAGCCCAATATAATGCCTGGTTCCTTTAATAGTAAAATGGAATATAGCAATGAGTTTAAAGGTTAGATATAGAATACATATTAATCTGGAGAAATTCTACAACCTATCTTTTTCTTTTCTTTTTTCTAATTATTAAGCTTATCTTCACAAGAGTTTTAGATCACAGTAATTCATATATACAATATACAGTACTCCCACATATCCAATATAAAACCTTTTCCCTTCCACAGCAATAATCTTTTAACATATTCATACCATATTTACTGAAACTGATGTACAGATATTGAGACAATAGCTTCAAACAAGGTAACATTTGTGTTTACATTGTGGTTTATACTTTAGGCTATACAATTTTCTAAATTTTTAGTTATCCGATGTTTTACATTATGATTTACATTATTAGTCTATTGGCCCCTATATGTTTTTGGTGTAATATTACATGTTTTATATCCATCCTTGTGTACTCTTGTGAAACACTTCTATTGCCCTCACAGTTACGTTGGTTCCATCTATTCAATACCTATTTCCCCCTCCCCTTAGGGCCCACAGTGACAGTCAATCTTCATTTCTTGAAGAGCCATGTTCAGAGATACTTGCAACAGTGTTGAGGCTTGACATGCCCAACTGCCCGAATGCCCTGGGAGCCACCATTTCTCTTGAGAGATACAGTTCCCTCTATTTGATGGCATCAGTCCTCCCCAGGATGTGGGTATACCTTCACTTTCATTATATGAGTCTCTACTCAATAATATAACCCACTCTGGCAAAATGAGCATTCACATATTCCCTAGGAGTCTGTCCTACATCAGATTATCCCCTTTAAGTATCTTAAACAGGTAACTTTCCTTATTATATTTTGAAAGGGTTTTCTCAGCATTATATTCTCAACAAACACCTGACAATCTCCTATGTTCATATGTTGCCCCACCCTCCCCTCAATTTCTTGGGCAATATTACCCATCTGCCCATCCCTAGCCCCCTCATGCCTGCAAAGCCCCACCCAAAGGTAACCCTATTCCCCCTTTTTATCCCTTCCTTGTACACATACTTACCTCCAGCTTATCATAGATTTCAGCCATGTAGATGTCAGCTTACATCCTTCCTCTACCCCCCGATTTCCTGTAAGCCTATCAGCCAGCCTTTAGCTCTCTGAGGCAGCTTGGTTTACTTATTTCATATCATTGAGGTCATGTAGTATTTGTCCTTCAACGTCTGGGTTGCTTCATTCAACATAAGGTTCTCAAGATTCATCCATGTTATAATGTGTGTTTGTAGTGTATTTGTTCTTAAAGCCAAGTAGTATTCTATTGTATGTATGTACCACATTTTATTTATCCATTCATCTGTTGATGGGCATTGGGTTGATTCCAACTTTTGGCGATAGTGAACAATGCTGCTATGAACATTTGTGTGCATATATCAGTTTGTGTCTTGTTTTCAGTTCTGCTGGGTATATACCCAGCAGTGGAATTGCTGGGTCATATGGCAAATCTATGGTTAGTTTTTTGAGAAACCACCAAACTGTCCTCCAGAGTGGTTGGATCCTTTTGCATTCCCATCAGCAGTGGATGAGTGTTCCCATTTCTCCACATCCTCTCCAGCATTTGTATTCTTCTGTTTTTTTCATAGCTGCCAATCTTATGGGAGTAAGATGGTATCTCATTGTAGTTTTGATTTGCATTTCCCTGATAGCTAAAGATTTGGGGCATTTTTTCATGTGCTTTTTAGCCATTTGTATTTCTTCTTTGGAGAAGTGTCTGTTTAAGTCTTTTTCCGATTTTTTAAATGGGTTGTTTATCTTTTTATTTTCAAGATATAGTAGTTCTTTATATATGCAAGTTATAAGTCTCTTATCCAATATATGGTTATCAAATATTTTCTCCCATTGTGTAGGCTCCCTTTTTACTTTCTTGACAAACTCCTTTGAGGTACAGAAGTCTTTAATTTTGAGGAAGTCCCATTTATCTATTTGTTCTTTTGCTGTTCGTGCTTTTGGTATGAAGTTCATGAAGCCATTTCCTATTACAAGGTCTTGTAGATGTTTCCCTACACTGCTTTCCAAAGTCTTTATGGTCTTGGCTCTTATATTTAGGTCTTTGATCCATCTTGAGTTGATCTTTGTATAAGGTGTCATTATATTTGAAGCATATTTCTTTCATGCAATATTTAGTTAAGTCTTGCTTTTCTATCCAATCTGAAAATTTCTGTCATTTCATTGGGTTGTTTAGGATATTTATAGTTAATGTGATTATTGGTATGATTATTGATACTGTCTTGCTATTTGTTATTTATTTTTCCCAAGTGATTTTGTTCCTTTTTTCTTCCTTAGTTTTTCTTTTTTTAATTAAGGAAGTTGTGGGTTTACAGAAAAGTCATGCATAAAATACGAAGTTCCCATATACCACCCTATAATCAACAGCTTGCACTGCTGTGGTACATTTGTTACAATTGATGAAAGAACATTTTTATAATTGTACTATTCACTATGGTCCATGGTTTAACTTGCAGTCCACTGTTTGTGTAGTACAGTTCCATGGATTGTTGTTTCTTTTTTTAAATTTTGGTGACATTTATTTAACCAAATTTCACCTTTTAACTACATACAAATATATAATTCAGAGCTGTTAATTATGTTCACAATATTGTGCCATTGTCACCACTATTCATGACCAAAACTTTTGCACTAGTCCAAATAGTAACTCTGCATATTTTATGCCTTAACTCCTGTTCGTAACACTACCCCATCACGTGATAACCTATATTCTAGATTCTGACTCTATGTGTTTGCTTATCCTATTTATTTCATATCAGAAAAAACCTCATACAACATTTGTCCTTTTGTGTCTGGCTTGTTTCAATCAATATGATGTCTTCAAGGTTATTCCATGTTGCTACATGTATCAGAATTTCATTCCTTTTTACAGTTGAATAATATTTCTTTGTGAGTATATACCACATTTTGTTTATCATCTCAACGGTTGATAGACACATGGTTTGTTTAATCTTTTGGCAATTGTGAATGATGAACATTGGTGTGCAAATATCTTTTCAAGTCCCTTTCTTTCAAGTCTTTTATATATGGAGAAGTGGGATCGCCATATCATATGATAATTCTAAACTTAACTTTCTGAGGAACTATCGAACTGTTTTTTTACAGTGGCTGCACTATTTTACATTGCCACCAGCAGTGAATGAACATTCCTATTTCTCCACATAGTCTCCAACACTTGCAATTTTCTGTTCTTTAATAATAGCCCATCTAGCAGGTGGGCAATGGTATCCATTGAGATTTTTATTTTTATTTCCCTATTGGCTAATCATGTTGAGCATCTTTCATGTACTTTTTGGCCATTGGTTTATTTCCTTTGGAAAAATGTCTACTCAAGTCTTTTGCTCATTTTTAAAATTGGGTTTTGTCTTTTTGTTATTTAGCCAAAGGATTTCTTTATATATTCTGGATATTAAACCTTTAGCATATATATAGCTTCCATATAGTTTCTCCCATTGTGTAGATTATCATTTTACTTTTAATGATAAAGTCCTTAGAGGTGCACAAGTGTTTAATTTTGATGAGGTCCTGAAGCTGGATGTAGGGGCATGGCCAGATTCCTAGTCACCGATTTTCATTAGCTGCTAGGAATTGCTGAATCCTTGGCTCGAATGGTGGTAATTGTTCCAACCCACCCGGGACAAAGGCTTCAGAAGAGAATTAAATACCTACAGAAGACAGTTGAAGGGCTGAATTCACTGGGCAGATGCCAAATCAAGAAAGCACAACTTTGGGGAACCATGAAGGAAGCTTCTGGCACCCTTTCTGGCCTTCCCTCATCCTCTCCTCAGGGCAGTTTGGAGCAACCTAATACTCTCTTTCTTGATTCCTAGCCTGGTTCCAACTAGAAAAGACTTTCTTGTGAAACTCCTTCTGGCGTGTGCCCCTCTCAGAATTTGCCCTCCAGGCAAAAGCAGCTTGAGGCAAAAAAAAACCAGTATAAGTAACAGTTGTGGGGGCAGCCTGGTGCAAAGGCCTGCTGTCTTTGACTTGGGCAATGGAACACCTGGGATGAGAAGGTCTGTTTCCTGAGAAGTAGAGGGGGCAATCAAACTCCAGTAAACAGGGGACCTCCTACGATCACCAGCAAGCACAAGCCAAGGACAAGATGCAGACCCAGAAAAGACAGGGAGGAACCTGTACTTTTCATTAGCCTTGGGCTGATCTTCTTGATAGGAAGGCTGAACTCTGAAGGAAACAGGAGTCAATGCAAAACCAGTTTGCATATATGATGAAAGGTGCTTTTCTCTTAGGTTTGCTTGGTTTTGTTACCTCCTGACACACAGAGATCTTTGTCATATCACTAGCTGGATACAGATTCAAGAAACAGACATTTCAGGGAATAAATCCCAGAGTTAACATTTTAAAATATTAAAACAATGTGCAACAAAAGATTATAAGAAAAACAAAGAAACAGGAAATAATATTCCATCCAAAGGAAGAGGATAAAAATCCAGAACCTATCAACAACAACAAAAAAAACAGACTGTGGACGTACCAGATAAAGACATTGAAGAAATGATCTTGAATATGCTCAAAGAGATGAAGAAAAATGCAGAGAAAGGATATGAGGAAAATAATGAATGAACAATATGAGAATCTTAATAAAGAGACAGAAATTTTAAAAAGGAACCAAACAGAATTACTATAGTTGAAAACTACAATGACTGAAATGAAGATTTCCCAGGAGGGTTTCAACAGCAGATTACAGCTAGCAAAAGGAAGAAACAGTAAACTCAAAGACAAGATCATTGAAATGAGTCAGGTGGAAGAGCAGGAATAAAAAAAGAATTATAAAAAGCGAAAATACACTGAGACCTCAGGGACACTATCAAGGGTACCAAAATATGCATTATGGAGGTCCCAGAAGGAGAAGAAAGAAAGAAAGGAGAAGGATTATTCAAAGAAATAATGACAGAAAACATCCCAAACATAACAAAAGACATAAATATGCACATCCAAAAGCAAAAGGAATATCAAACAGGACAAACCTGAAGGGAAATATGCACCATCTCATACTGATTAAACTGTTAAATACAAAGTACAAGGAGAGAGTTCTGAAAGCTGCAAGAGAAAAGCAATGTGACATGTACAAGGGAGTCCCAATTTGATTAAGTGGTGATTTCTCATCAGAAACCACGGAGGCAAGAAGGCAGAGAGTTGAAATACTCAAAATCCTGAGACAAAACAATCACCAATGAAGAAGTTTTTATCTGGCAAGATTTTCTTTCAAAATAAGGGAGAGATTAAAAGACGTCTCCATATAAACAAAAACTGAGGGAATTCGTTACCAGTAGCAATGCTAAAGGTAGTTCTTCAGAGTGAAAGGAAAAGACAGTAGACAGTGGTTCAAAGTGGCATAATAAATTACTGGCCTAACTAACCTGGCTTGCTCTTGAAATTCATTTCTTATAGTTTAGCCAAGAAGCCAGAGAAAATCTGACAATATATTTGGTGAGTGCCAGCCAGGAGACATTGGTGAGTGAAACTATGGCTTACAGCCTGTTCAACGTCCTCTTTTGGTTTTCAAATGGGTTCACCTACGAGTCCCCACCGGACCTAATCCCAGGAGGGAAGAGCCTGGGGTGTGGGCCCTCTCTGCATCTGAGCCATGTGCCCAGGCTTGTGAGATCTGACCCTGCCAGGAGGGCTAGGGTGCAGGGCAGGGGCTCACAGCAGGGCTCTGCCAAGACAGAGATTCCTTAGCCAAGCTCCGAGCTCCAGGAGTTGCAAAGCAACTTTTTCAAGCCTTTTTAGCAGCCGCAGTCTTAGCCCTTGGAACGGGCGCTTATTGCTTTCTCCTGCCCTTTCCCTTTGGTGGCAGTGGCAATGACTCAGGGCCAGGGGCTTGCACCCCTCTTCAGGTCCATGCCTTTACTGGCATGCCTTCTTATTGACCACACCTGGCTACCTGGTCTGGGACGTGGTGAGAAGGCGGTGGTAGGCAGTGCCTAGGTGGATGCTGTGGGAGTTCCCTTTCACAGGGTGGGTCACAGGCCAGGGCTCCTTTCATAATTAACCTTGACCCGTATTTAATCTCATTTCCTACTACTGAATTTCTCATCATTGCAAAATCTTTGGAATGCCTTAGTAGAAACCATAAAACTGAAAATGCCTTTACTAGTAGTTTTAGCCCTCCCCATGGCAAGAGGAAGTTCTTGCCTCAGAGACCCAAGGCCTGATAGCTAAAACAATTTATCTCTGAATGGCCTTCCTTGGCTGGTGTAACTGGGAAACTCCCAGGCATAAACTAGGACTGCTTTTTAAGACCTTTCTAAGGAGAAGAAGAAATGTGTTTGCCCCTTTCCGAGGAAAGAGCAATATTCAGCTTGGCAGCTTCACTCTCCTCTATTTGGTCTGTATGCCAAGTCCAGAATGACCCCAAAGTGTTCCTTGAGCCCTTCCATTTACAGACCAGAGCAGTAAACTCTGAACAGCCAGCCCCCGAGACGTGCATTGGGCCCTTCTACGCAGAGGGGAGCCAAGCTTCCCCTGGGACTTACTGCCAGAGCTTTGGTTTAGGTGACTGCTCCTAAGGTTTCCCACCAATCCATCAGGGGTACTTTGGTCTGAACTTCAGAGTTTTCAGGTCTCCCCCAAGACCTGGGTCAGCCACAGGAATGCCCGTTGGCAGGGCTGGGGGTAAATTCTCAGGATGCCGAGACCACAGCATCACCTCCCAAATATTTGGAGTGGTAAATGCTTAAGTGAGACAGGGACTGAGACAAGGGTTCAGTCAACTAAAAAGTGCTCTTGCATTCTTCCTAGAATACTGAACATGGTCTACCAATAGACTCCCCATAGGAGTGTCTTCTCAGACATCAGGACATCTTGCCTACTGCTGATCTATGTGGCCACAGTGTGGCCAAGAGCAGCCTCTATATTGGACCCTGAATTCCAGCTAAACCAGCGTAAAAGAGGACAGACAGATCTGAGGCCCAGGAAACCTAATATCATGTCTCCTTAAAGAAATGAGGAAATATACCTCAAACTTCCATTAGTTTAAACTCAGTAGTGCCTATAAAAGGCTCAAGATTCAGACCAGTTATTAAATCTCTCCTGGACAGTAAGAAACCCCATGTGTCATCCATTAAGATAAAAAAGTTCTTAGAAATGCTATGCTAAACACTGTGTTTAACTTTGTCAGTTTGCTTGTGCCTAGGAAATCGGATTTGGGGTTTACCTGTTACAAATCACAAGTGAAATTGGTTCAATTGCTAGAAAAGCAGAAACCTTAGCAAAGTTGTTATTAATAAAGTTCTTGTGGCTTAGTTAATAAAAGTATCCAATTCACCTTAAAGTTAAAAAACTTACTGGGAAACGGATGTGGCTCAAGTGATAAGGCCTCCACCTACCATATGGGAGGACCCAGGATTGATCTCTGGGACCTCCTGGTGAGAAAGAAGAGAAAGCGGGCCTGCACAGTGAGCCAGTGCTCACACGGTGAGCCGAGTGCCCGCCCAAGTGCCTGCTTGGTGAGTCAAGTGCCCACATGAGTGCCCACTTGGTGAGCCAGTGCCTGTGCAAGTGAGTCATGCAGCAAGATAATGATACAACAAAAGAGAAACAAAGGGGAGACTCAAAGCGAAGCACAGCAGAGACCAGGAACTGAGGTGGTGCAAGAGACAGGGAACCTCTTTTCACATCAGAGGTTCCAGAATTGAACCCCTCTGAATTCTAGAGGAGAAAGATGAGAAGACAAAAAAGAGAAATAGATACAGAAGATCACACAGTGAATGGACACAGCAAAAAAAAAAAAAACAAAAACCCAAACAGCAGGGTGGGGGCAGAGGGGAAAAATAAATAAGTAAATATTTTAAAAAAGCTTACTACAAACTGTAACTAAGAGTTAAGATCATTATATAGATGTATTTATATTATAAAACAGCAGGAGGATAATATCTGAAATTATTGTAACAGGGAAGAATTAGCCTAAACCTACTATTATAAGTGTGAATCTTAAACTGAACTTATCTTTGCTTATGGTCACTTCAGGCCAAGCCTCACCCTTTGCCTTTGCTTATGGTTATTTTTTTATGTTATTTTTTAAAAAATTAATTAATTAATTAATTTCCCCTTCCCTGCCCCCCATCAGTTGTCTGTTCTCTGTGTCCAGTCACTGTGCGTTCCCCTTTGTCTGCTTGTATTCTTGTCAGCGGCACCAAGATTCTGTGTCTCGTTTTGTTGCGTCATCTTGCTGCGTCAGCTCTCCGTGTGTGCGGTGCCACCCTGGGCAGGCTGCACTTTTTTCACACTGGGAAGCTCTCCTTATGGGGCACACTCCTTTCATGTGGGGCTCCCCTATGCAGGGGGCACTCTGTGTGGCAGGGCACTCCTTGCGCACATCAGCACTGCGCATGGGCCAGCTCATCACACGGGTCAGGAGGCCGTGGGTTTGAACCTTGGACCTTCCATGTGGTAGGCAGACGCTGTATCCGTTGGGCCAAATCTGCTTCCCTGCTTATGGTTATTTTATAACAGCTTCTGTCCCTATGGCTCAGGGGAAAGCAAACTTGAGAGATCCCTGTCTCCTGTCCTACTGGTATTAGTGACCCTGCTGTCTCTTATGGCTCCAAGTATGGTGGAATTAATGACCCTTGGGGTTGAGCATCCACTCTTCCAGTCCAGTGGCTGCTGAAGTCCTGTTATCTCTGAGGATTAGGAAGTGGGGGGGGGGGGGCCTCCTGCCTTGACTGGGGGTTCCTAAAAGCAGCAATTGGTGAGAGAAACCATTTTCCATGAGGCTTTTACAGCCTTAGTAAGTATACATAGAATTAGTCTTGCTCATCCAAGGTCTACTAAAGTCAAAGTGAGAAATAAAGTTCTGAAGCAAAGGAAAATTGTATTAAAGCATTGTGGACATTTTGGTTATAAGCCAATAATTAAGGAACACAATTCTTGTGCAAAACTGCATGGTCACAGTGTAATTTAGAGTAATTATAAAGGAACTTCAAAAAAAAATCTTTTAAATGTTATCTTACAGTTAAATTTATTTTGTGAGAGAATGAAAATTATAACAGTGAGTTCTGTGTTTCTATATCAAACTCTATTCGTATCTGCTTATCTGTTCGGTATATAACTTCATACATCAGGGTGATAATATCAAATTAACAGACAAAAATTCTTAGATGAGCTCTATTCAGATTGAAAAGTCAAATATGCAGTTATACATGTGAATAAGTATTCCTGGAGCCCAAATTAAGCTGAGCAGGATGAAAGGTAATATAGAAATTTGGAAAGCGATGTGACTCAGGTAACTGGGCTCCTGCCTACTACATGGGAGATCGCTGTTTCGGATCTCAATGCCTCTCAAAGGAGATGGTAAGCTGGCATGGTGGGCAGGCACAGTGAGCTGATGGAACAAGATGATGCAATGAGAGATGTGGGGAGGAAAAACAGAATGAGAGACACAACAAAGCAGGGAGTGGAAGCTCAAGCAATTAGCACCTCCCTCCCACATCAGAGGTCCAGGGTTCAGCTCCTGGCTTCCTAAAGACATAAGAAAGAAAAACAGACACAATAAATGACAAACGAGAAGGGGGTGGGGAGAAATAAATAGCTATATTTTAATATTTGTACATCAGTTGTAACAAGTGTGCCATTCACATATAAAATGTTATTGATAGGGGAAGGGGGATAAGGGAGAGAATGTTGGATATACGGCAGTTCCTGTATTCGGTACATGACTTTTCTTAACCTAAAACTTCTTTAAAAACTATTTCCCACCAACTTAGTGAAGATGCTACCTTTGCAGGCACCTGGTCTTTTCTGCTTTGAGGTCCAGTATCCTCTTCACCCAGGATGCCAGATCCATCTTCCTCCAACCACAATAGAACAACCAGAGGGTTTTATACCTTGTCGGGTATGGCTTACTGACCCTAATCAGCAGGAAGTAATTATAGAAGAATGACCATCATCCCTCAGCACCTTTTTAAGAATAAAGGTGTAAACTCTCTAAGGGGGGGGAGGTGAAGCTGGCTAGTTAGGAAATCAACAGATGCATCTGGAACATGGCAGAAAAACTACCACCATTAAACATTTGGACTTTGTTACCCCCAAGATGGTTGCTGGAAGAAACTGTGAGATTCCCCCAGTCAGAGTGAGGATTCCTCCAGAAGTCAGGAGAAGCTCTGTATATTCTCTAGGGGCTTTATCATTGGGTCCTTCTGGGGGGATTGATGGGTGGGGTAATCAATCAAAGCAGCAAACAGCTAGGACTCCTCCTCTGTCATTAGCAAAGGGGTAGAATAATTAATGGTTCAAAAAGTAAGCACAGGGGCTCAACTGGCCCTTCTGTTGCCTTTTGACTGCTGCTCTTGTCTCCTCCCAGCCCCCTTTCTGGCCTTCTTCACCCCGCACCTGGATCAATATGCAAGTACACCTGGGAGTTTATCATCTGTAATGGGAAATTGTAGTCTGTAAATCGGCCCACTTTATCACTCTTCAGCCCCTTCCTCTTTACCTGGGACCCATGATCTGTTATTTTCTCCCATTTCTCTTCTTACCATTCCTTAATAAAATACTGGCCTAACTAATACAGCTTGCTCTTAAAATTCATTTCTTGTAGCTTAGCCAAGAACCTAGACAAAATATGACAACAAGTGTACTTCCATTTCTCCTTCCCAAGCTTTCTGTTACTGTTGTCATCTATTTTGCTTTACATGTCTTTTTTGCCTACTCTAAATTGCTATGATTTTTGTTTAAACAATCAATTATATTTTAAAGGGATTTAAGTAATAAGAATAAATACCTTATATGTTTATCTATATAGTTATCATTTCCAGAACACTTCATTCCTTTATGTGAATCCATATTTCTGAGAGGTACCAAAGATACTAAAATTAATATTAATAACATTATGCACTTAGATGCTATAGGATATCTACTTTTGTTTGTTGGACTTTTTATAATGTCAGTATTGGATCCACAATTACCACAGGGAAGTGAAGAGACAGATCATTTTCATCTGATTTTCTGATACAGTCCCTATTTCCTGAAATATTGTTAGAACTCAGCATTAGATATGGGTAGGAGTAAGGTCTTATGTGTTATTCTGAGGGATCAAGGTTTGGAGCAGGAAAAAAGTGACATTCAGGGTTGAATTGCCATTGTTGCTTTTTCCCAGAAAAGTATTTATTTTTCAATTGGCTCCCTTAGCCATTCTTGATGAACCAATGCTCAGCCAATCCTTTGATGGGTAGGACAAGTTGATAGCTCTACATTCATTTCTCTTTTATAGTATCTTTCTGTATGTAATTTTCCATTGCTTTAATAATTTCATTCTCTTTGGAAATTTACTTTTATTTTTGTATTTATACTGAACAGTTTCTTTGTACAATGATAGCAAAGAGTCTTAGTATTTTTTAAATTAATTAATTTTACTTTATTTTTAAAGAAGCTTTAGATTACATAAATGATACATAAAAAATATAGGGGATTCCCATATACCCCACTCTCTCCCGCTCCCACAGTTTCCCACATTAACAATATCCTTCATTAGTGTGGTATAATCGTTACAATTGACGAACCCATATTGAAGCATTGCTACTAACTATGGAGTTCAGTATACATTATAGTTTACACTCTATCCTGCACAATTTTGTAAGTTATGACAAAATAGATAATGGCCTGTTTCTGTCACTACAATGTCATGCAGAACAAATCCAATGTCCCCAAAATGTCCCCATTGTACACTTATTCTTCCCTCTCCCATCCCTCAGAAACTCTGGTGGACACTGCCTTTATACCAATGATAAAAGTTCTTCCTTTGCTAGAATAATAATAAGTCTATGGTAGAATAATTAGTAAGTCTATTTTAGTCCATTGTTCATTCCCCAATCTTGAGGATTTTGGTTTGGCGATACCCACTCTGCTTCTATTTGAGAGGGGGCTTAGATCCCATGGTGGCAGATGGTTGCAACTCTCTTGCTTGCAGTTGCAGACACTCTCTGTTCCTTGGCATAGGTGTAGTCCATTGCCATCTCCTTGTTAGTTGTCCTGGGTGAGTTCAATGAACTGGAGAGCATGTGTTGCAACTCTGTTGAAATTCAGAGCTCTATTGGCACATGGCTGGACCAAGGATTTAAGTTTTTGGGACATATATTATCAAGTATAGTGTTAGTTATAGGTCAAATAAAAAGGGCAGAAGAGCCACGTGTAGAAAACCTATAAATGAGTCTAATTCTGTTACACTGAGGAGCATAACTTCCAAAGTAAGGTCCTCTGACAGGATGCTGAATTCCTGAGCTCTTTGCCTGCCTATAGTTTCTGGATGTTTATAGAGCCCTCAGAAGCCCTGCTATTGGAGGTTGTTAGTATTTCTTAATCTTGAATTTTTCCAAACATCCTGCTGCTTACTTATGGGCTGCAATCTTCAAAGTTGTTTGACTCAGCTGAGGATTGCAGTGTGTAAAATAATCTAATTTTCAGTTCCTTAAACTGTAAGGTTCTCTGAGACTCAGCCATGCCATCCATCAAACTCTCGAGTCATCTCAGTCCCTTTCCATATGGTTCTATGCCAAGCTTTCAATTCTTAGCTACCTTCCTTGTCCAGAATAGTTGAGAATGCCTGGATAGTTTTCACAATCCATAAAACCAAGAAAATCTCTGAGGAGGGAACACTTACTCAAATCATCTTCTACTTAAATGTCCTCCCTATAAGCTCTGTTTTGCTACAGATGTCCCATGTTGAGGCAGATGATTTTCTCTTAGAATCCCTAGTGGAAAACGGGACAAAGCCTGTCTAATTTCAACTTTCCTTTCTTTCATCCTTTGATATCATTGAATCTTGGTATTTGGAGTATAAAGGAGTAATAAATACCTTGGATCCTACCTTTTGACACTTCTGGCCCTTCCTTCTTCTCCTCTGACAATTTCCTTTTTTGCCCTGTAGCATGAGAGATTATCTATGGCATAAACTTTTTCTTCACTACTCAATGATCTCTTTTGAATCCATCTTCAGCTTCCTGGTGCAATAAACCACGAAGTTAATACCTAATGATTGAGTGGTACAGGGGGTATGATTTATAGGACAATTAAACATATATTGTTTAATATTTCCAAAACTATCATTCCATTATGCAAACCAAAGCAACAGGAAATGAAACAAATAGAAAGTCAGGGAATATTCAGATTTTACTGATAATGCTCCAAGGGATGTTGGAACTAGATGAAGTTGCAGCAAAGGTTTACCATTTACTGAACAAATTTCCCAGAGGGAGGACCAGAGGTGGTACAAAGGATAGAGCAATTAAATGGAATAACAGCATCCTGCCTCTCTTTCTATGCCTCTTTATCATGGCTTATTTCATATAAGCCAAGGGTTCTTAACCTTTTTTGTTCCACAGCTCCCTTTGCCAGTCAAGTGAAAGCCACAGATCCCTTACTAATTCCACACTATACTGTGTATTATTTAATAAATATATCATACCTGCACAAATGCATCCCCACGAGAATAATGTTTTTCTGAATTTCAAGTCAAGCACATAGACTCATGGTATATTAGAATCTGTTCATTAACCTTACTAATTTAGATTTTTTTTTTAACATCCCAATGACTTTTATTTATTTATTTGTTTTTAGGTGCATCTATGTATTTATTTATTTTTAATAATTAAAAAATTTTTTTAAAGATACTTAGATTACATAAATGTTACACCAAAAATATAGGGATATCCATATCCCCCACTCCTTATACCTCCCATCCTTCCCACATAAACAGAATCCTTCATCCTTCATTAGTGTGGCACATTCATTGCAATTGATAAACACATCCTGGGGCATTGCCACTTAGCATGGACCATTGTAGTTTACACTTCTCCCACACAATTCTGCATGTTATGGGAAGATATAAAATGGCCTATATCTGTCATTGCAGTGTCATTCAGGATGATTCCCAAATCCCAAAAATGCCCCTGTATTGCACCTGTTTTTCCATCTCCCTGACCCAGAGCCTCCAGTGGCTACTACCTCCACATCAATTTGTAATTTCTTCCATTGCTAAAATCACAGTAAGTCTATAATAGAATACCAGTAAGTTCATTCTAGTCCATAGTTCATTCCCCAGTCCTGAGGATTCTGGGAATGGTGATGTCCACTTCACCTCTAATTGAGAGGGGTCTTCGATCCCATACAATTGATGGATGGTACTCTCTTGCTTGCAGTTGTAGGCTCTCTCATTTCCTTGGTATGGTGGTTGTCAATCCTCACCTCCTTGTTAGTTGTCCTGGGTGAGTCCAATGAACTGGCGAGTAGGTTGCAACTCTGCTGAGCCTCCAGGTCCAGTTGGCATGTGGGCAGCCCAAAGATTGCAGTCTCTTGACAAATGCACCAACTATAGGCTCAAATAGAAGGGACAGATGAACCATGTGTAAGGAAGACGCATGTCCAACTCTGTCATTCTCAGGACCACAAACTCCAAAGCAGGGCCCACTGGCAAGGCACCAAACTATAAAATCTAATTTAGATTTTTAAAACCTTCCTTTATATGGGAAGAATCAGAGAATGTTTAATCTCTTTAGCTAAAATGTGGCAGTTATAGCTAAAATATGGCAGGGAAAAAATGTGAGTCTACAAATGCACACTTTGTGAATCCCAAGCCTGTGTTTATTCTACTGAAATCCTTCTATGGGTGCTAGAACAGACCTGAGTCTCACATCTGTAATCTTGCACAGAAGCACCAAGGCAAAGGAATAGATATGTTGTTTGAATTTTTTACCCATTTAAGTTATGTTTGTTTACACCTATGTTTATGATTAAAATCTTTTCACTAGGCACAAAGGTAAGGAGACAATTCCCTAGTTCTGTACTCCTCTAGAACAAAACAAAACGAAACAATCTGTAAGTGAGTTAAAGTTTAGTATTTGTAGAGGAGATGTCTATAAATGTACATTGGTGTTTTGGGAGAAACAAAGTGAAAGCATTTTTAGCAAAGGACTTTCTTTATGCTTAAAATATGGTGCTATAAAAACTTAGATTGAATTTAGTAATTCTTGAGACTTTGATCTAAATCAAAATGATTTTGGGCAGCTTATGGATTTTTTTCTTTCTCTGAAACTGTGGGAGGCCATAGATTTTAAAGGATTTTCACACAGATATGATAATCATAGCACAGATAAACTGTTATCTCTACAGAACAGAAGCAGGCAAGTTAGTGGTTTGTGGGACCAAGTTCCTCAGCCAAAGAGATAAAAGGCAGGTATGAGGAAACAGACCCGAAAATATGGGATATTATGTGTCTTAAATGATTCACAATGAAGTCTCCTAACTTAAACTTCACTAAGTCACTTAAATGTAAACAAGATATCTTTATACTGAATAACTTAGAAAAGGAATTTTTTGCTCTTTCTGTCTTTAATTTAACAAGAAAATCCAACTATGTCCACTATAATGTCATTGTCTGAAGCAGTAGTTTCCAAAATTTTGGAATTGAACCCCTTATCAGGAAAGCTTTTTAATGCACACATCGCTCCATCATTTTACTTTTATTTTTAAATTGCATGGCATATTATTGTACATTATAGAAATAATCACGTACAAATGGAAATTTAAAGCACATGTACAAATGAAATGAACAATATTTAAAATGTTTTTTAAAATTTTAAATGTATAACACATTTTACTTTTACTTGAGATATAGTATAATTATTAATAGAAATTTAATTGAACTATTGTTATTTTTGAAAAATTTGATTAACAGTTTGTGGTCCAGTTTTTTAAAGTTCTAAGGTCCATTTATTTTAATACTTACCATCAATAGGTCTCGTAGCTGTTATGACCCTCACAAAGGTAACCAATCAAAATAAAGGAAAGAAATGTATTATTGGATGTATTTATTAAAACATGGATTTCATTTAAAAATTCATCCATCAAATTTTGAAAGTTTTTAAATTAAGCTAAATTAAAAACTACTAAATTTCTACACTCCTTGATATCAGTGCATTTTTTTCTGGCATATCAATTAAAAGGTCTTTCTATTTTAAAGCAAAATTTTGTAATCTTCTGACCCTATTGATTTGCAAAATTTCAAAACATGTTCGAAAATTGTTTCTAAGTTTTTGAAGTGTGAAGATGTGAGTTTTTATGTGATATACATATTTATCAGTTTTAACAAGAAAATCACATTACAATGGAAACATTTCCATTGTTAAAACATCAGCTTTTTAATGAAAGAACTTACCAAGTATGCAAATTGCCAAAAATATTTTCTAGGTACAGATTACTAAATACCACTGATTTAACAAAGATGAGCAATTTGGGAACTCTTGCCTTTTGCAAAGAATGATGTTCAAATCATATTTAAATTGGATAAATCTTTTTAAGTACTTGACTTGAATAAGCCAATGAATCTATTGCTTTACAGAATTTTCAGGTCACTTGTCCTATAATTAGAGAATATTATAAATCTTCTACTATTGAAAAATCTTGTTTTTATAAATTCCTTCCAACTGATCTCATCAGTTGATGGCAGCCCAGAACAAGTAACTATAATGTATCACAAAGACTGTCAGTCAATGAATGTCGGGATTCTCTCTGATAGGGAATTTATTTTTTCTTCAGGGTGCTTCATAGCAGGGTGCCTGGATCAATCCATATACTAAATACTCATTTTTTAGATAAAAATTGAGTATATGAATAAGTTCAAAAGTTTTTTATCATGCATCCCCATATATTATTATGAACAACTTATCTTGGAGCCCGTGAAGATAAAATAGAGGCTGTCAAATTTTAATGCTCATAACAATCATCTGGAAACAGTATTATAATGTAGACCTCCAAGGAAGGCCCCACCCAGAGTGATTCTTAGGTGTGAGTTGAACATTTGCAGGTTTTTCAAGCATCTTATGTTTTTTAAATACAGTGCCTTAGTAGAACACACTTTGAGAAACCCAGACTAAGAAGGTGAAAAGAATTTTCCATATTTTCCTCCTAGCATCATTCTTAATTTAAGGCTATTGGTTCATCAAGTTTCAGTTTGAGGCTCTGCCTAAGTATCCAAGGAATGAAGCACAGTAATGGGTAATGGCTTTTTAATATGTTTAATTAGAAAGCTATAATAAATAAGTAGACAAGATTACCAACACACACACAACAAATTAGAGCATATTAGTTAACTAATTATAATTCAGATGCCAGTTAAGGACTCCATTCCCTGACCCCTTTTAAAATATAGATAAAAATTCCTTTAGTTGTTATTGCATGCTCTGGGGGAGATCCAAAGCTGCTGCTAGATTTCTGTGAATTTTTAAGTAATTGAGTTTTCATGGTAATTCTTGGCTTTAAATTCCTGCCCTTGTTGGGTCTCATTTTCAGTGTCTGGACACTTCCCTCTGCTTTGTGCTCAATGCAAGGAATCAATAACCTTTTCTATTTTCTACCCAAAATTATTTTTACAATGCATTTGCACGTTAGGCTTTTGTGCTCTAAAAGGTCATTTGGTCATCCTGGTATCAAGACGTTTTCACTGGCCACCTTTGCCGTTGGGCTCTCACCTGCCAGTGGACTGGGTTCCCTCTCCACGCAAATGTTCCTCTGATTCTTATCCATTGTAATTGACTGCTCTACCTGCTACTCAGCTTCTTCCACATCCAACTATGCTCCAGGATCATTTACTGTAACAAACCATTAGCCACACTGAAAGAGCTTACGGAGACTTTGAAATTTCTTTTCTTTCTTTCTTCCTTTCTCATCTGTCTCTAGATTCTGACATAGATTCAACTTTGCACTCTTCTGAATTATGCCACTGGAGTCTCAAGGCAGAAGTGTCTGCAGCCAGTTTAAAATTTTTAAATTAGTGTGAAATTCACATAATATAAAATTAACACTTTTCACATGTACAGTCAGTGGCATTTGGCAAATCCACAATGTTGTGCAATTACCACCTCTGTCTAATTCCAAATCATTTTCATTACCGAAGAAAGCTCCATATACATTTAGCAGCCATTACCAATTCATCCCTTTCTCCTGCCCCTGTCAACTACTAATATGCTTCCTGCATCTCTGGTTTTACCTGTTATATATATTTCATATAAATAGAGTCATACAATCTGGCTTTTTTCATTTAGCATAATATATTCAAGATTCATTTATGTTGTAGCATGTATCAGTACTTCACTCTTCTTTTACAACCGAGTAGTATTCCATTGTATGTCTATATCATAGTTTATCCATTCATTCATCGATGAATATTTGAGTTGTTTCCATCTTTTGACTAATGTAAATAGTGTTGCTATGAATATTAATGTGCAAATATTTATTAGAGTATAGTTTTGGTTTTAAATAGCTTTTTCCATTCCTTAAAATACTAGTTTCCTTTTGCACGTATGCCAAGGATCTGACATACATTGGAGTACATGGGCTTTATACTTCTTATTTTGTTGGCATATGTTTTTAGTTTCTGGTGTTGTTTCCTTGGGATGGGCGTGGAGACTGGATGTGGCTTTTGATTTGGGTCATGGATCACTTCCTTGTGCAAGTAGAAGTGAATGTTGGGCCACCTGGTGAAGACTGTCAGAACAAAGCATATGATAAATTGCCAGTTTGAAAGAAAGTGCCAAGGAGGACTGGGCCTTTCATGTTGAAGGAGATATTAGATTAGAGTCACATTCTGGGATTTGATGGGGCATAGTTTAAGACAAAGACACATTTCTTCCACAATTCTATAGATTTTTAGTGCAACATGCACCATCATTTTTGTGGCTTGTGGTTTGTCTGTTTTTTTTAGGTTAACTGTATTCATCACCTCCTACCCTATGAATCAGAATCAAGACTACTTTCATCACGTTTGCTAGTGATCAATCATATTGATGAAAAAGATTAAACTAAGTCACATTTCACATTATACTTCTTCTACCCTATATTGGGTACACAGAAGGATAAAACTTCAGAGAGAAAAATGAGAGGAGAATCATTAACAGTAAGTTTTGAGTCATGAGTTAACTGCTTTTCTACAAATCTAGGTGTTTTTTTTTTTTCCAGCTAGTCAATTCCTCCTAATTCTTGGGGCAATTGTATAATCAATGTGGCTGCTTAAACATTCCAGGCAGATAAACTCAATAAGATTTTCTAAAGAAATTGGTATTAATTCTGTGTTGGCTTTTATTATTTGGTAACAAAGATCATGAATATGTCCATTTGTCAAAATTAATATAGAATATTCATTGTTAAAGGGAGAACATTGCCCAAATAAGGATTCAGACTCTTAAGTGGATTGCTTTTCTTGGTTTCAAAAAAAAGGTTTTATTGAGTTGTAGCTTACTTAGCATAAAATTCACCCCTTTGTAAATGCACAATTCAATGATTTTTGGTCAATTTATAGCATTGTGCAAACATAGCTATGATCCAGTTTTAGAGCTTTTTGTCATTGCAAAAAGATACCTCAAGCCCATTTACCCTTAATCCATACTCTGACCCTCAGCTTTAGGTAACTACTGATGTGGTTTCTTTCTCTGTCGATTTGTTATAGCAGAATTGGCATTTAAATCTAACCATACAACATGAAATATTTCACTTACCTTAATGGTTTTGAGATTCACCATGTTATAACATACCAGGAATTAATTCTTTTTTATTACCAAATAATATACCATTGTATGTATAATTACATTTTGTTTATCTATTGATGGACAGCTGTTTCTACTCTTTGGTTTTTATAAATAATGCTGCCAGGAACATTTTCATACAAGTCTTTATGTAGACCTATCTATATATGTATATCTATCTCTTTCTCTATTTCTATATATCTACACATATATAGAGAGATACAGTTATCTTTTAGGTAGGTGCCTAGGAGTGGAATTGCTGTGTCATATGTAAATTTATGTTTAATTTTATAATAAACTGCCAAATGATTTTCCAAAACGGCATGTCATTTTACTTTTCCTACAACATTTGAAGAAGATTCTAGTTTCTCTACACCCTTACGAACACTTGTTATTATCTGTCTTTTGGGTATAACCATTCTAGGAAGTGTGGTGTGGTATCTCAACGTAGTTTGCATTTTTTTAATGACTAATGATGTTGAGCATATTTTCATGTGCTTATTAGCCATTTTTGTATCTTCTTTGGTGCAATATCTATTGAAATATTTTCCCTTTTTTAAAAAATTGTAATGTACTTTTCTTATTGAGTTTTAAAAATCTTTTATATATTTGGGATTCAAGTCCTTTGTTCCATATAAATTGTTGATTTTCTCCCATTTTATGGCTCACCTTTTCATTTTAATGGTGTATCTTGAAGCAAAATAGTTTTTAATTTAGATGAGGTATTATTTATCAATTATTTTCTTTTATGAACTGTTTTTCCTGTTGTATTAAGAGGTTACTTATTCCAAGTTCACAATGACTTTTTCCCTACGTTTTCTTCTGAAAGTTTTATGATTTTAGCTCTTGGATTTAAGTCTATGCCACTTTGAATTAGGTTTCTAATGTTATTTAATATGATAGAAATGATAAAAAAAGTCATTGGATATCCTAATTATTTATAGCTTGTTTGGCTATAAGAAGCAAGAACTCACTTAAGTGTTTCCAGTAAGAGTGAAATTGTTGATTGGATACTGGGATATCTGATCCTAATTTTAGAACCAATAGCTAGACCTCATGAGAACTGGAAAGTAATCAGTCATCTTTTTACTCTCACCCTTTCTCTTATGTGCTCTTTCACATTCTCTTTCACATTTGTTCAAGTAAACTACAAGGTTTCTACTCTGGCCCAAACTTCCCTCTTCTTTAAAGCTTCAGAAAATTGGGTCTATTATAGGCATTAGTTAGGGATTTCTTCCTGTGAGCTGTTTACTTGCCATTTTTTTGTCACTGTCCTGGCCTCCAGGTTATTGGTGTGGTATTCTTCCATGCCTTTGCTTTGCATACTTTCATGATTTCAGTGGGTGTGAAATCTTGGGTAAAAGAATGCTTTTTCTAATCCTGTCCCCATGGTCACACTACTAGGTAAGGATCATCCAGATATTTAATATTACAATTTCAAGGTCATAAATCTTAAACTTGCTTATATTGTTATAAAATGTTATCCTTTAGTTGATACACAATCATTAAAGAAGAATTAATGTGAGTGTTTCACAATAGGTTCATATCTTTTTGTTCCACACTGACTGAACTTCTTATCCTTCATTCGGGAAATTGAGTCTGGATGACACTTGTTTTCATAGTGTGCTATCTAGTGGCTGTAATTCTGGCTAGAGTATAATCTAGACTAGACAAAAGATATTTCTGTTGCACATACTAGGTCCTGATCTCCAGTTTTAAGTCCTTGATTGCACTGGAACTTTCTATTATCTTCTATAATAAGATGGATATTTCTACTAGTCCTTCTAGATCTATTTTCCACTCTTCTCCACCCTGCTTTGTGCTCTAGAATGCTGATTTTTTATTTTTATGTACCATTTAAACAGTATCCTTGATTTCTGGATTCCAGTTGGGGCTTATATATTGGAATCCTTGGCTGCAGCACAGAGAGGGTTAGAGAGATGGAGGCTTCAGTATGTATTCCCTTGGCATCCTTCCTGTGGAGTTACTATGGACTGGTTTTTATCCTCAACTGAAAATCATAGCTCTTATCAGGCAGCTCTCCCCACAAAGCTTCCTCTGTCTCCCAGTCCTTCCATTTGTCCTCTGTAGTAGTTTAATATTACTGATGAATTCCAAAAAGAAATACTGATTATGTTTGGAAACTGGTCTGTTCCTCTGGGCTAGTGATACCCTTAGATTGTATTGAATTCAGAGGTTTCACTTTTACTTGATTAAATTATGACTAGGGCTTCGATTGGCCCATGTCAGTAGGACATCGAGTCCCCACCCTCTTCGTGGGCAGGGACTCAGAGAAAACAACAAGCAGCAACAGTTGGAGTTTTGATCCTAGAGGCTGGGACGGAAGCTTACAGAGAAGTAGATACATCAGGAAAGAGAGAAGACTCCATTAGACACAGCAGAGGCCCTGGGAAGAGAGACGAACCTGACAGTTTACAGTTGGCCTTGTGGAGAGAGCAGAGCAGCTGAACCCAGAGAGAAATGAGCCCCAGGAGGGAAGATAAGACTTGTCTCAGACTGCGGCTAAGATTGGAAGAAGCTGGGACCACAGAGCCTTAAGAGGAAGAGGAAGACTGAACCCTCACAGACATTGCCAGCCATCTTGCATCAACATGGGTCTACAGACTCTGGGTGAGAAAGTACCTCTTATGGTACCTCGAGTTGGACTCTTTAGAACCTTGTGACTGTAAGCTTCTACTCCAACTAAATACCCTTTATAAAAACCAACTGATTTCTAGTATTTTGCATCAGCACCCCTTTGGACCTCTCAGGCTTGAATGTGGAAATAGTTCCTTCGGTGCTAGTTCATTTCATTGCACAATCTCTTGGGTTTCTGTACATTCTGCTCACAACTTTTAGTTGTTTATTAAACTCTCTTCAAATTACCCAGTTTGACTGTGTCATTTATTTCCTGCCAGGACCCAGCCTGATAAATATAAAAATATTACAACTTCTTTCCATAAATGTGTTATGTTGTAGGTTGTGAGATGAAGAGGTGTGGAATCATTACTCTTAGCTTTATTGGCATGTGTAGCAATCATGTTTGGCCTTATTTTTCAAAGACTACATCTACATCTGCTATATGCATCTATTCCTCTTTTTGTTATTGACAGTCAAGGTATACTGCTTGTTTTTTTCACTTTCAAGTTTTGACTGTAGCCAATTCTGATTCATTGAAAAACTGTGAAGTAGGTTGACTTTCTTCCAGAGTGTAATCCAGATCTTGCCTTGGCCCCTGTTATAGACCCTGCCTACTAATTGCTTTACTAGCTATCTGCCTTTTTCTCCTCCACTCCCCAGCCCTACAAAATTTTTTGTGTATCATGAAAAAGGAATTTAGAGAGTTCCTTCTTTATTCATCTAAAGGTCAACATAATCTACTTATAGACAATCACATGCCTCCTAAAAAAGGCAAAGTGTCTGGGATAAAGATTTCTGGAAGGCCATTGGGCCTGTACAGAGGCAATTCTGAGGAGGGTTTCCACTACCTTCAAAAACATCTGTAAAATATGCTTTCCTTCTGTCCCTTAGCAGCCTACATACAGTAGGAAGGGACACCATCTTTCATCTTCTCATACTCTGTTTTTGCTTCAAAGGAATAAATCGTAAGTGGAAGAAATTACAGCTGCAGGTAAATGAGGGGAAAAAAGCAAAGAAAGGGTAGATAGCTTCTTTAAATTATGATAGTTTAAAGATTTTTTTATTTCTATCATATAAAAATTACCTAAGTGTACATTTATCTGAAATTATGTACTATTTTATGGTATTTACCTTGGACATCAGTTGAAATAAAAATTGGCTTTCCGGTCAATTTCCTTTATTATAAGCCCTTTTAAAAACAAATCATGAGATATTTTCTAGAGCAAATCCTAAATTTAACTTTAGTTGCATAGTAAAAATTAAAGACTGTAGTTTTAAAATGATAGCATTACCAAAGTAATTTTTAAAATAATTAATATTACTACTCTGCAGTATTCTTTAATAAGCACAACACAACTATCTATAGTTTTTTCTTAATTTTAAGTGGATGGAATAACTGGAATAAGATAGGAACCTATAGTACTTTCTTTAAAACATGAAAAAAAAAGCCTGATTTGAAGCTACCACTCATTTCTTGTGGAGTCTGCTGTTGTATGTGACCTGCTGCATTGTTGATCCAAAGCTGTTTCTTGTAATGAAATGTCATCCATCAAAACTGCTATTGCTCTTTCCCAATAGGCTGCAATTATCTTGCTGTTATTTCTTCTCTTACTTTTTTTCCCCTCACTTTCCTTTAATTTTTTTTGAAGCTATGCCGTACTGTGTGCACTAAAATGATCTATTTTCTTCTGTGCTTGGTTTTCCCTAGCTTCAGTTCACTAGAGAAAGGTGCATTGATTTCTGATTGCATGTTATATTAGTTGCATATGTACACAAATTTCTTCCTGCCTCAGTTTTCAGAGGTAAGAGAGAGAAGAAGTCAGAAATTTTAAATAGTGGAGGCATTCTCCTGTTGGCTTTGAGGGAGCAACAACCAGGTTGTAGAGAGGGCCACAGGATGGGGAATGATGGGCGGCCTGTAGCTCATGAGACAGTCGCCAGGCATGGGTCTGCAAGAAAATTGGGACCTCAGTCTTACAATCACAAGGATCTGAATAAGCCTCAAATGAGATCGCAGCCTAGCTGACACCTTGATTTTAGTTGTAATATGGTATTGGCCTGAGGTTGCAGCAAAGACTGCAGTATGAAATGGTTGGATTTGGAGGTAGAAACCAATAAGACTTGCTGCTAAAACATATATTCAGTATGACAGAAAAAGGTGTTGAAAAGGAGAAATCAAAGGTAGCTCCTAGATTTTTGTCTTGAATAACTTAGCAAAATGTGGAACCATTTACTGAGGTGGGAAAGACTCATAGAGGGGAAGCAGACTTGGTCCAGTGGTTAGGGCATCCGTCTACCTTATGGGAGGTTTGCAGTTCAAACCCCGGGCCTCCTTGACCCACGTGGAGCTGGCTCATGTGCAGTGCTGATGCGCGCAAGGAGTGCCATGCCACGCAGGGGTGTCCGCCACGTAGGGGAGCCCCATGTGCAAGGAGTGCGCCCCGTAAGGAGAGCCGCCCAGTGCGAAAGAAAGTGCAGCCTGCCCAGAAGTGGTGCTGCACACACAGAGAGCTGACACACCAAGATGACACAACAAAAAGAAACACAGATTCCCGTGCCGCTGATAACAACAGAAGTGGACAAGGAAGACGACGCAGCAAATAGACACAGAGAACAGACAACGGGGTGGGGGGGAGTGGGGGTGAAGGGGAGGGAAAAAAAAAAGACTCATAGAGTAGCCAGTTTGGGGTGGAGGGACAAAAATTGAGAGTTCTATTTGAGACCTATTAATCTTGAGATGCCTATTCAAATGGAGATGTCAAGTAAGGGTTAGATAGGTGAGTTTGGAGCTTATGCCAATAAGTCAAGCCTGGAGTAAAAGATTTGAGAATCATTGACATATAGATGCAATTAAAAATATGCATAGAAACGGACCTCTAATGGAAATAGGTCTGTTTTTGCTGCTTTTTATTAATCTGTGGAGCTTAGCACCTAGTCCTAATTATTGTTAGATCTCTTAAAATGTGAGGTACTTAATATCAGTCTGTCCTCAGCTTTAGGTCCTGGTCACTTATTCTAGAGCAAAGATAAGTTTTATTCAAAACTCCATGTAATTAATATTGTGGGAATCAATTTTAAAGTCACTTGTCCATTCTAATGAGTTATTTAGTTTAAGATAGATAATATAATTCATAAAACCATTAAGCATGCACAGATAGATTACAACAATTAGTTAAACTGTAAATGACAACCCACTATAACCTCTATGAGTTGTGGGATTTTAAAAATAAAAATAAATCTAAACGGGAAATTTTAATAATTACCTCTTGTCCTTCTATAGATCATCTTGCTCATCCCTTAATATGCACATATATATAGAGGAAATGCAGTAAGATGAGGATGGAGGATTATTCATAGGATTTAGCTAAGGCAGAGGTATCTGTGATCCCTTAGGAACTATTCAGTGGGGTGGTGGAGAGAAAACCCACAGAATGGAGAGAGTAAATGGGAGTGGAGAGAAAAAGAATAATCATTTTTGGGAGGGAGTTTTCCTGTGAATAGAGAATAAATAAATGTACTAATAGCTAGAGGGAAGGTATGTGTGTGTGTGGTTTCAATGATTTTATTGTATTTTATTTTTAAAAGATATTTGATGTATGTATGCATACATGTAAGTACGTACATGTCCTCTACCTTCTATCTATATAGCCTATCTGAAAAGCAGTTTGAGCTTTCAGATTGATTCTCTGAAACCTGCATTAAAACATTGTAGTGAGGATCTAAGTAGACAGGAGGAACCTTCTAATAGATCAAATTCAATTTCAAATGACATTGAACTGGATTTTTATTCTATCTTCTCATTTTTCTTAACATACTTAAAACTTGCATATCTATTACTGTTTTTATCTAGCCTTTGAGGTGACTTTTTCTAATTCACTGTGGCAAAAATAATATAGAAGACAAGTATCTTTCTCTGTGTCACTGGCATGACTCATTTACCATGACCTTGGTATGATCTTAGGACATGCCAATACTACTCTTAACTACTGCTAGAAATAAGTTTATGTTGACAGGCCATCTTCATTGCTAAAGTTGTAATACAAAATAGGCCTGTCCATGGTCAGTTGGCATGGGGGCATTTTGCAGCTAATGGCAGTGAAAATAACAGGAAGTGGTGCTGTTCAAAGGCAGGCAGAAGTAACCCTGAGATTTTTCTCTGAGGAGGTGGATGACTTTAAGAAATGCTGTTACTTTTCTAGTATAAAATAATTTCTCCTGTTTTCTATCTACACAAGTCTTGGATCTGTACTTGGTTTATTTACTTTAATGTACCCAAAACCTGTGCCTAGTCACCTGGAAGGCTGCATTTAACCATCTGGAGTCACTGAGTTATACAATATAAAGTTCACATAGTAGAAAATAGATTATACAAATGTGTCACTGATTGGTATCATATGTTAGAAATATAAATTGAATCCACAATTTTGATCATTGTAATATCAAGAAATAACTTTGGAGATATTTCAAAAGGCTATACATATTGTGGAAAATACAATAACAATACTTTAGAGGTAATTAATAATATTAATAATTAATTATAGTATCTTAGTTTCCTAGGCTTGCCATGCAAAGTGCCACAAACTGGATGACTTACCCATAAATTTATTGCCTCATAGTTCTGGAGGCTAAAAGTTTGACATCAAGGTCAAATAGGGCCACCGGAAGGGCCTTCTGTAGTCTGTAGGAAAGAATGGGTTCTGTGCCTCTCTCCTGGCCTTTGGCAATGGCGGGCAGTCCTTGGCATTCCTTGGCTTGTGGCCATGACTCAATCTTTGCCTCCATCATTACATAGCTGCCTCCTCTTTGTCCCTCTGCATCTGCTCTCTCTTTCTTGTAAGGACAACAGTCATATTAGATTAAGGGCCCATCCTACTCCGGATGACCTCATTTTAACTTGCCAAATTCCTCTCTGAAGAACTTATTTTCAAGTAAGGGCACATTCTGAGATACTGGGGATTAGGACTTCAACATGTCTTTTTGGGGACACAATTCAACCCCTCACAGATAAAAAGAACTCAATTATTATTTCAAGTCAGTGAGAAATACGTTAAGAAAAATCAATATGATAGTTGGAGTAATGTAATTTGGGAATAAGATTCTGAAACCATTGAATTATAGCTTGACCAACTATCAACTCTGTTTTTTTCTTTCTTTCTGTTTTTATTGGTTAGTGAAATAACCAAAAGGAAGATAGGGAGGAGAAAGAAATAAAAAGGAGGGCAAATAAATAGCAAATGGAAAAATGTATTCTTAAGTATTTAGATATACTGACTTTCATATAGAGGATATATTGAACATGATTTCATATGTTCCAGTTAGAATTAAAATTTTAATTAAAGTTTTAATTAAAAAATTCCAGGAAGACCTCTCTTTGTGATTTTATGCTGCATAACTCAGTGTTATAAAAGATATCTGTGTGAATGTATCTGACTGCGATTAAATGTTTTACAAGCCCCACCTGCTGGCCTAGTCATTTAAACAGCTGTCATTCTTAGCTCAGAATGACAGACACCTCCTTGAGGTTTATTTTAATACTGTATACCAGAAGCTAAGGCTAAATCTCACCTCCTTTGCTTGCTATTGCCTATGAATATTAATAGAAATGAAGAAGGTTTGCCTAGGGCCTAGAAAAGAGGAGCTCTGAGTTTCTCTTTGTCTCCATCTCCTAGGGTCTTTATCAGCTTCACGAGCACTCTCATCTTCTTGTACACTCGCCTCTAGAGCAGAGATGGATGCTTTGGCTATCACAGCTCAGTGGCTTTTCATGTAGTGCTTCTTATTCTGATTCTACAATTGTCAAGTAGAAGTCTGTAAACCCAACTATAGAATTTTTATCAGGGAGATAGGTAAGAGCTATGCCTCCTCCAATATCAAATGATAAATTAATTAAATAATTTAACAGATATTTATCAAGCATCTATCCTGTCTGGCTCTAGATTGATATTACTCAATGAAATAGTCTGCTCTAAAGGAGATTATAAAATATTCTTGAGAATTAACAGTTATCATTAATAAAACAATTCTCACACAATGCTCTTACTTTTCTTAAAACAAATTAATCAGTCAGATCTGGACTGACTCTGCAAGCACTGTGAAAAAATAAGCTTCTGGAGGGGACATGTAAGCACAGGATTCTTGACTGTTAACATCCCCCAAGTGGTGTCACAGTACACAGAAATTATCTGCATGGACAGCTTGTCACCTTCAATGACATATCTACCTTGTTTCTTTCTACCTGAAACAAATAATATTTTCAGAAGTGGTCATGAGATAAGATTTCAAATGAAATATGTCAAAAAGTAAAAATGATCTTCACGACACTACTTTTAAGTAAGGAAAAGATACAAGGGCATATTGATAGTCAGATTTTTACACAAAATAGAATGGATAAAAACAAGTCACACTTTAGGCAATGTAATCTGATAAAAAAAAAGCTATGTTATTTCTCCTTTTATAAAATAAAAACAAGAATGTTACTTTAAAGGAATTTCTTTAAAATGATTTTTACAATATCATATTTTTTATTTTTGAAAAATTTTCTTTTTTCTTAACTCCGTTATATATTTCAAATTAACTTTAATTTCCTTTAAAGATGAAGGAAGGAATTAAATTAGTTCAATATTGAACAACCCACAACTGATTTAAGCTAGACAAATAAATAATGAAAATTTCTTAGCAAAGCAAGTAAATATTAGATTATAACAGTGTTTAGTGTCCTTGATGTCAATTTAAAATATCAAAAATTAAAATCCATAAGATATTAAAAATGTTTATATGCACTCTTTTTCAGAGTTATTAATTTTTGCAACATTTCAACAATGAGAACAATACATAGTGAATAATTTAAAAAATTTAATCCTTTAGATAAATAATGTGTATAAAGTAAGTTAGAAAGCATAGCCAAATTGGGAATATTTAATTTGAGTACATACATCCTTGTTTAAAATTTTTTTAAAAATTCAAATGTTTAAATTATAAAGCTTAAATTTTAGATTTAGAGGCATCTGTAAATGCAAAATCCAGATTCTGTAGATAGCTGCTTTAAAAACTCTAAAATAATTGAGTTATTTATCAATAGTTTTCTGAAAGCTGAACTTTCTAACCTTAAGCTGTTCTTTGCTTTCGGGCCTCTGTATTCACATTTGTAGTTTCATTTCAACAATAGATCTCAATTCAGATTGTCCTTTGGGCAATCGTGGTAGTGATTTGGGGTGTTCTGGTACCATATCCATCACATGCCTTCCTTTGCTTTCCTCACTCCATTCATTCTGATTTCCCTCTCTCCCTCCCCCACAGCCAGGATGCTTTCCTCTCTGTCTTTATTTCATTTCTTAGCCCAGATTAGGTCACATTTCCTTTTAGGAGTCTAGCCGGACCCTATCAACCCAAAATGATTTTACTTTCTGTAGTAGTTGAATTGTGTAACCCAGGAAAAAACATGTTCGTAATCTTAATGCCATTCCTGTGGATTTGAACCCATCATAAATAGGATCTTCTGGAGATGTTACTTTAAATTTAGGTGTGGCCAACGGAATCAGGATGGGTCTTAATCCTGGAGGATTATTACTGGAGAATTTATAAAGAAAAAGCTAGGAAGAGCCAGAAGCCAGAAGTCAACGTAACCAGGAAGGGAAAGGGGAAGACACTGCCATTTGAAAAGCCTAGGGACCCAGCGATTGCCTGCGGCAAGGATGCTAGGGACCTGGGAGGATGAAATGCTGGGAGGAAACAAGCCCACCAGCCTCTGAAACTATAAGTCAATAAATTCGTGTTGCTTAAGGCAACTCATTTTGCGGTACTTGTCTTAGTAACTGGGCATCTAAGACAGTTTTCTGGATGAATTTCTGTAGAACTTTTTGTTATTACTACTGATTTGGAATCTGGCATGAGTTTAGTTACTGTTTCTGTTGATTTATATGTCCTATCTTCTGAAATTAAATAAGAAGGGAACAAGAAGTGTTCTTAAATTGGGGAAGTGAGAGCCTGCAGCCTCCGTGGCCTGAGCAGTCTCATCCTGAGGAGTTAACCTACTCAAGATTCCAGAACATTTTACTGCTTTCATCAGGCATCGCTTCTAGATTCTAGACTGAGTAGTGCTGTTCAGATTCCATCATATCTATGGAACACTTCGAACGGCAAAGTAATAGTTATATTTTAATTTCCACTTATTTCTTATGCTATTAATATAGAGCATTATGATATAATAGTAACTATTTTAACTTTGAGGCATTATAAGATACTATTATGCATTTATGGAAATTTCTATGCTTATAATCTACCTGCAATTTTTCATTTTTGGATTGTGCTATAATTAGAGAAACAGGTGAGAAGGTTTGAGAGGGGAATGATGTGGGGTACCAAGGAAGCTCCTGTTTTTACTTGTCTTTCCAAAAGTTCTGTCATTGAACTGAATCCTTTGGTTTTAAAGGTGGCTCATTGCTGTCAGCATATCTTGTTTCAATTTGAGTCCCCTAGAGGAAAGCCTGAAGCTCAAGGACTTGGGTGAAGCTGTTTATTTGTGAGATGATACCAGGAATCAAGAATAAGGAGTGAGGATAGTAGAGAAAAAAAGAAAGAAAGCAAAAGTAAACTGTATTCTGGAGACTATTGCCTTAGGACACGGGGACTTGATTCCACAGACCTATGAGAAGTCCCTCTGGAAGCTGGAGGATGGAGCATTTTTCCCTCTGACCTGTTGGCTGAGTGTTGTCCTGGGTGCATCAACTCCCTTATCCATCCTAGGTTTCACTGGCAGCTAATTTGATGAGCTCCCACAGTTTGAGAGAAGCTCCTGGGGCTTGGTAGTTCCCTGTGTCTGAACACTTTCCCAGAACTTCTTCAGGTTAAATGGGGATGTGACACAGGCTACAGAGGCATCTGCTGCATTTTCCATTAAAGGAACCATTGTTTTCAAAGCGAAGGCCCTGAGAGGGAACTCATCCAAACAAGCATATTTTAGGCAAAGAGAAGATAGAGAGCAGTGGTTTTAAATTTATGCCTTTTGGAGTTCTTTCTGAAGGAGTGGACAAAGAAGTAAGGTTAGATCCTCAGTCTTTCACTCTCATTCAATCAAAAGACTTTGGTCTAAATTTATGCATTTTACATATTGAATTTCTTAATGACTTTTGTCCTGAGGCTAAGAAAAGTTTTGAAAACTACAGTGGGGTGATGAAGGATTTGGTCTCTTTACCAACAGTAAGAACATTAGGCAAGCTATTTAAGCATCAATCTCCATATTCTGTAACATTTGTTTACCCCATAGGCTTCTTGTGAAGGTGGTTTGGGATGATAATATATGCAAAGAGATTAGCACTGGGCCTGGAACAGCTAGTTAATTTTGCAATGGGGATTCGTAAGAAGCTTTGAGCAAAGGCAGACAAATGGAAGGTCTGGGAATCTGAGGAATGGGCATCAAGACAAGTAAAAAGTGAAATAGGAATTATACTACTAGAAACTGCATACTTTACCTAGGACTGAAACTCATTTTTGTGTGTGGGGGTGTGTCCCTAAGTATTAAGATACTGAAGAAAAGTAAGCTTGATGAAGCTGAGGTCCATAATTTATATATACATTATACAGTTTTTAAATAATACTATTAAATTCAACTACTTTCAAATATTAGAAACATTTTTAAGTATATTTCCTGCACATTTCATTGAATAGCTGTATAAAGCAGGTGGAGTGAATTCCTTCTGGTGTAGAGCCAGTGATTCTGTAATATTTAATAAATCTTTGTGGCTCTGAATATGTATTTAGCACACTAGCTTTCATGCTATACCATTTGAACCAAATTGCAAGATAAATTAATTTTCTACATTGCAAACTCATTTGGACAAAGTGGCTAAAAAACACATTATTTTTTGACTATTGAAACCAGTCTTGAATATTTAATGTTGCTTTAAAAATTTCATTCTTCTCATTTGAGTTTTGAATGCTCATTTTATTTTCTAAGATTTGGGAATAGTAGCATAATTTCTGTTTCCTAGCCTTTGTTTATTAATTGTATTATAAATTGCTTTTATAAGGAAATAATGGACTATTAAAGTTAAAAGGAAATTATTAAATGCATCTTCCTTAAATGGAATGGTATATGTATAAAATTGAATTACAAAACGTGTTTTCATTGAATAGACTAATATGCATGTAATAAACCACTATTCCTGTAATTAGGGATGATTTTGTAAATCATAAAGACCTGAGTTGCTAGTTGATATTATCACAACTGGAAGATTTTAGTGTCTTTGCTTTATTTCTGGTGCGCTGAGATTTCAAGATGTCTGGTCTGGTGAAGGGATGATTTATTATTATTGTTGTTGTTGTTGTTTTGGTTCTGGGCATGTCCTTTGGTTTGGGGAAATTTTCTTTTATGATTTCTTTGATAATATCCTGGACTTCATTTTCTCTGTTATATATGTCTAGTACTCTTTTCAGTTAGATGTTCAAAGTCCTCAAATGATTCTTTAATTTCTTATATTTTTTTCTCCTATTTTCAATTTTTTTTTTTGTCTTTTGCTTTCTTATTTTGGAAATCTCAACTTTATCTTTCAATTTTCTATTTCATTTTTATTTTTGAGTTCTTTTGTTGTCTGAAAGTTTAATTTAAAGCATATCAACACATTGGTATGTTTTTAAAAAGACTAATTGAGGTATAATTTTTTTTTTATTTTTAACTTTTTAGATGTGAATTTCTATCTCAGCATGGTTTTTTAATAGTACTTTTTTGAAGATACATAGATCATGAAAAATGTTGCATTAAAAATATAAAAGGTTCCCACATAACCCACACCCCACCCCTCCCCCACTCCTCCCACATCAACAACATTTTTCGTAAAAGGTTGGCACATTCATTGCCATTTAGTGAATACATTTTGGAGCACTGTCACACTGCATGGATTATACTTCACATTGTAGTTTATACTCTTCCCCAGTACGTTCAGTGGGTTATGGCAGGATATGCAAAGTCCAGCAACTGTCCCTGCAATATCATTTAGGACAATTCCAAGTCCCGAAAATGTCCCCACATCACATCTCTTCTTCCCTCTCCCTGCCTTCAGCAACTACCGTGGCCACTTTCTCCAGATCAATGCTACAGTTTCTTCCATTACTAGTCACATAGTTCTATAGTTGAATACCAGTAAGTCCACTCTAATCCATATTTTATTCCTCCATCCTGTGGACCCTGGGATGGTGATGTCTACTCCACCTCTATATCAAGAGGAGACTTAGACCCACATGGTTGATGGATGCAATTCTCCTATTAATTTAGATGCCAAAAAAATGCATCCATTTGTGCTTTGTGGATGCAATTTCTCCTCTAGCTCTTTGAAGATACTGATAACAGATTTTTGAGGTTTCCTGCCATTTTTTGCATGGCCTTTGTTTTCCTGAGTTTTGTTTTTGTTTGTTTGCTTGTTGTTTTTATCTTTTGCTTTCTTACAAGAGACTTTTCTCAAGTCCCTGGAGATCCTTGGTAATTCCCCATTCCTAAAAACCTGATTGGAAGCTCTAGTCCTTAAGAAGAGCTTTTCTAGAAATGGGCTTCCCTATAGGGTGATTAGTTGGGAACTCCCTGTTTTGTTGGGGAGCCCTGACTCTCACTATCTCTGTTTTTCTCCTCAACCATGAGTTTCCCAATAGAGGAAATTTCCAATACCTGCTTGGGTAGAGAATGAAAGTGGGTAAGCCTGGCTAACAGCATTCTAGGAGTCAAACAGGGTCAGGGGGCTTGTGATGTATCTATTTGTCATGTTTTCTTTCACCTAATTCCCCTGTTTCCATGACCTTCTTCTCACCAGTGTCTGGCTCCCTGCATCCAAAGTTTTTTGGCCAAACTCTAGCCATCTTCCAGGGAGAGTCAAGGAAGCATCTGACTACATGGGTGGAAGTGGAATGTGGAGGGGCTTACTGTTTTCAAACAGAATTTCAACTACTTTGCTTTTTGGTTTCATCTTCTCTCCCATCATCAGATGTACCTGACCCAATTCCTGAATCTTTCTAGAGTCTTATGGTAACATTTTAGCATCCCTGCTCTCCCTGCCCTTGCCCAGTAAGCTCTCAACTTGTTTTGATCTGCTGCATCAGTCATCACTAGTCCATCTCTTTGATTTTAATCTTTGACTAATGATATAAAACACACATACAAAACAGAGAGTAAACTATGTGTAGTATAATAAATAATTTTAAAGTGACAGCAGTTTAACCACCACCCAGGTCAGTTATAATCAGCTCCATAGAACTTCCTGTAGATCCCTTGCTGATTTTACTACCCATCTCCTTTTAAGGCAACCAGTATCCTGACATTTTTGGTAATCACTTTCTTACTTTTATTTATATTTTAAATCACCTCTATGTGCCTCTGTAAGCAATACAGTTCAGTTTTGCTCTCTTTTGAACTTGATATAAATGGAAATTGATTATATATAGTCATTTGGACCTTAATTCTTTGCTGACTATTATGGCTATTAGAATAATCTATATTATGAATAGTTAAAGTTATCCATTTCATTGCTGAGAGACTGTTCCATGGCTTGATTAGACCAAGATTTATTTTCTATCTCCTATTGATGAGTATTTGGGATTTTTTTCCACATCTACCTGGTTTTTAGCTTCCAAAATTCGGTTTATTTTCCTTTCTGCTGTTGACCTCTACAATTTTCTTTAGTTGTACATCTCAAATAAAATCCTTATGCTTTTTTAATTCTTTTGTAATGGCTTATACTTCCAGTTTAGGAGACAGTGGGTGGGAGGTAAACACTATGTTTAAATTAATCCATGATTAGAATATTAAGATATTATCTTGCTACAGTAACTACGGAGGGTCTTTTAAATGCATTTTAAAAGTATACTTGGGTTATCTAGTTCTTTTTGCCATCATAAAACCAGTCTGACAACTTTAGATCATGTTGAAGTCAAGTTTTACAAAACCTAAAATGACGATTGAGTTAAGAGAATCATTTTAGTGTGTGTGGTATGGGGATTCTACTGCCCAAAGAGAATTGAATTTGCTGTAACCCCAAAACTGTTGAGCATTTGTTTTTGAATTAGTAATATCTTCTAGTCTTTGAGTATCTTTTTTTCTTAGGGTTGTCTTAAGAAATATTATCTGGGATGATCCTCTGTCTATGAAGAAATATAAATTCTGCAAATGACAAGTATGAAAAAGGATGTGAATATTTTGTTTCTCTGGTTTTGCTGTGCTCTGACCTTCAGTGCATTCCAATATCTTCTGCTGTCAATGGACTGGCAGTTCTTTGTTATTTTGATCACTGTACCTCAACAGAACTGAGCACAGGTGAAGGCCAATAGATATTCTGGCCAGGGATATTAATGATAGCTGATTATAGACCCAGACTTAATAGTGTTAAAATAAATATAAAACATGATTTATTATCACAAGGTAGGAGGACATAGTACAAGGGAGAATATAGATAATTAAATACAAATATATAAACAAACATTTTCTCTTATGTTGCCAAATATATCATATACCTCATAAATCGAAAGTTTTATTTTGAAAATAACAATCTAATTATTCTAAAGCTTTTTATTTTAAATCCAGTAGTGACTGTGATGATTACATAGTTTAAAAAGATAGATTTGAAAGAGTATTTCCCCTCATAAGGAGTGTGTATCTACTGGCTTATTAAAATCACTGTAAAATATGTATATTTCTTTTACGTCACATGGGATAATGGAAAATATGCCATGCTTTGATCATAAATATCAGTTGTTAATTGAAAAATAAGTTAGAACTTCAGAAAATGTAATACCTATCATTCATAGATGTAGATATTTTTAATTAGGAAAAGTTAAACAAAAATAAAGAAAAAAGTAGGTAATTTAAGGAAGAGGAAATCTTATAAACTTGAAAGTTAATCTGTGGTGCAGTATTGCAAAAACCATTCTTACGGTGATTCACACTGTTTGATGACCTGGAAAGGAAAGCATTGCCCTTGTCTTTTATTTTCAGAGAGGAAGAATTACATATTTTTCATTATTGATAGGAAAGACAGTCATCACCTTTCTTTCAAAACGAAAGATGAATTTTTTAGAATTTTGCTATGATTTTTCTAAAGCAAAGACCCCTTTTTCTTGGAAGGTTTCAGTTAACCCCAATAGGATTTCTGCTGGAGCTCAAGATTTGTTATTCTTTTTCTTTTTCCTTTCTTTTTTCTTTCTGTTCCCACCCAGCTATTCCATGAATCCAGGATTTCTGTGGAGAACAGAAGATGGCACTCTTCCTTCTGTTTGGGCTATTTTACACTTGAGTGTTTATTTTAATTCTGTCTGTTGAGATTCAGAGCAGGACTCTCTTGGCGAGCTGATTGTTTCTTCATAGTTAATGACCACTTTTTCTTTTATCAAGAAGCAGGGACACATTCCATGAAGTATAATATTGAATGTGAGGTACTAACTGTCATTGGTAATTCAAAAATAGTAAATGGTGGTTAAAGTTTGACAAGGTCACTTACAGTTTACTTGCTTGTGTGAGTAACTTGTCTCCAGAATGATTTTCTCCTCATTCTGATTTATAAACATGGGTAATAGAAAAGATTTTGGTATATGCGATCACTCGGAAAAGTGATTAGTTTTTGCCAGTTTCACATGCACTGTAACTAGTGGTTGATTAAATAGTGATGTAGTCTGTAACCTTTCAGTCAACTCTGAAACTTAAATTAACCCCCTTCTGAAACTTAAATCTTGTTTTATTTTCCTGCACTTGTTTTCTATGTAGCTAGTTTATGTGGGTAAAGTCGCGATTACCTAATAGACAGCAATAAAGTCAATTTGATTGCTCTGCTTTATGTTTCACTTTTCCAAAGGCACACTTATTCATTGTTTAAATGATGTTACCCAGTTAGAATTAATGTATTCTACTTCTCTTCTTTGAAGGTCATTTCTTTCCTTATGCATATAAAACAGGTCCAGCAGCTTTCCCCAGGGACACTTGCATTTCAAGCTTCATTGTAAACTGACAATTTTCTTTGATAATTTGTCTCACTTGTTATATTATCAGCCCAAACTAGTATATCTGAATTGTAAACATCACTATGTCTTGTTTACATAAATGTAAACACTAATGTAAACTATTGGGACATAAGTGTGAGGTATTTGTTGATTATCTAAAATTGGAGTCATATGACTTGGTTCTATTTTTAACATTCTTCCTGGCATCAGTGAAGAGCTCAAACCCTAGCTCTATGCAACTCTTTAAAGATCAGGCCCTAGTGGAAACTTGCCCCTAGCTATAGATCATTAGGAAGCTGTATGGGTTTTAAGAGCTATATGGATGTCTAGCCCAATTCTACCTTTAAAGTCCAAGGCAGGTGTCATGCTGTTTCAATTATGCATTTGCTCTTTTTGGCTAAACAATTCAACACTTATGCCTTGCATCCTTGTGAAAAAACACCTATTATGAATGCAAAGCAAAGTTCACAACTCATATAAAAATTGCTCCTTTGTAAAGACTAGAGAAAAAACAATGAAATTTGTTCTGGGTGATGGTATACTAGGCTAGACAGGGAGGACATCAGGATAATATCCATGAGTATATGACTAAAAGCACATGTCTGATAAGATATAATAAAGGAACAACAAAGTATAGTTTTCATAACCATGCCTGGAGAGAGTTGCTTAGTGTCATGATAATCATCTGTATTCTAACTCCACTTGCTGCAATGATAAGTTATAGGAAGAAAGGTTCAGGAAAGTCAGCTCTTGAGATGGCTGTCCATACAGACCCCCTACAGGTTCTAGTCTGCAGAATAACATAGCAGTACAACTGAATTTTTGAATTGGGAACTTGAGAGCTACAGAATCCAGGTAGCATTCTGTGGCTTTTCATTGTATTGGTTTCTGGTTCATCTATATTGTATAAGCACAGAGTTTTCACCAGTTAGAAGGTCAATGATTTCTTTGCAGGAACTTCGAAAGCTGTGTAGCAGGTAGTCGTGATACACTTTGTATGGGCTTTGCCGCCACAGCAGAAGCAGTAATAGGAAAATAAGGTCCTGAAGCTTAGGAGAAGTTCCTAATATAGACCTTGATGCTATTCAGCAGGAGTTGGCAAACTTTTTCTTAAAGAGTCAGATAATTAATATTTCAGTTTTTCTAAGTCAGGCTAGGACCCAGAATATTTGATTGGTCAGATATTCAGGAATGCCAGTACTCTTAGAGTTCTACTGTTTGTTTGAATTATAAAGATGAAATGTAGCTGACTGGACAGATGAAAATTTTGGTTTGGTTGATTTGCTTACTCTAATATAGAAAAATTTACATCTGCCAAATATCAATTCAGGTCCTCAAAAATCAAGTGACATTTATTTAAACTGTTATAAAGTCCTGCTAGAGAGAAGGGATCATTAGAGAAGATAGTTTCTGATTTTTAAAATTCTGTCCTTGGGAAAGAATCTGATATAGTTTAATCCATTAAATAGATCAGGCAGGAAAATTTACAACACTAGTTATTGAAAAGGTAAAATATTAAAACATAGTTCAGGGATATATTTTGCCTTGTAGTTTCAGACTCTTTAATGGTTCCCTGCTCAGTACTAAGCCTTTGAGCATTTGCCTCCTATGTAATTTGTAGGAAAACTTGCAACAGATGGGCTAAAGGCCTTGTCTAGCAATTGCAAGAGTTGTTAGCCCAAAAGGAAATCAGGTCATCCAATCAGACAAACTCATTCTCTTGAGGCTCTGCACAATTGCTTCTTTGGATGGTACATAATCACCAGGTCGTATGGCTGCTTTTAACATCTGGCTGATACCTCCAGAAGAGGTCAGTAAGTTTGGTCTGTTACAGTTGGACTAAAATTCTACTGTTTGTATGTCTCATAATTTGTAGAAAATATTGCTTATAGTCTTGCAAAGAGTTACCATGGTTATGTACTCTTTTCTCCCCTACCTTAGGTTTGTCATCTATTAGAGGTGATGTTGCTCTCTTACTAAGAAAAATGATTTATGATATTAAAATACCTCTCCCTCAGTTTTGTCCTGTGAATGCTAGATATGGATGTGGTACATGATTAGCATTTTTATTGGAGGTGATATATTATTAATGCTTTTAGTTAATTTTCAACCCCAATTATATATCAGAAAAGACATGAAATTTGGTCATGGACAAATAAATGCAGAAATTTAGCAAGTGCTTTTGCAAAGAAAGCAAGCTCTCAGATTTTTTCTGGATCTTAGATTAGTATTCTCAGTTTAAAAAGTAATGTAGTAATTTGTTCTGATTATAATTAACTTACTTAATTGGTCAGTAAACATGTTTCAGCCATATTAATTTGATTTAAATGTAATTTTTAGTAAGCCCCTACTTACATATTCTCTTGATATATCATGTTGCATGAGTTGTAAGAACATTTTCTTTTTTTCACTTTTTAAACATCTGAAATTGGGATACATCCTGTAAGTGATAGGATGTTATTGTTTAATTGGCAAGGTAGAACTGCATAAAATAACAGTACATTTAAAATTGATGGTGTCTTATGTTCAGTGAAATATACCAGTTCTGAATTACCCTGGGAAAAAACAAGTAGAAAAAATATATAAAAGAAGACGAATAATAATCATTTGGGGACATAGAACTCAGCTAAACAATAAACTGAGCTAAATGTATTCTTAAAATGAATATCTGTTCATTATACATTATGTATTAAGCTAGAAAATTAAATGGATGTAAAAAAGGCATAAGACACCATCTCTTATCTCTAAGAACTTAGAATATATTTGACAGAGTCAAGATAAAATTATATAGTGAAACACTGTCTAGCCTTTTAACATATATTAAAAGAACACTGCTTATGTATATGTCTCTATGTGTATGTACATATGCATATTTATATATACCAAAAAATATATATATATAGCGCCCCATGGAGGAAAACTCTTTTGTCTGCTAGATTAACTAAGTCATTTGTATTCATCAAAATCATCACCACCACTAACATTGACCAAGTTTCTATTACAGATTATACCAGTAACAGTGCAAATGCAACACATGAATTCCAGAGGATTGTGAAGAAAGAGTAAAATTTATCCAAGTTCTAGGAGACATGACAAAAGGCTATTTCAAATGGGGAAAATGGCATCAGAAAAGATTTGGAGTCAGTTATGGGAGTAGAGATTACAGTTGGCAATAAGATAGAATTTCATGAAGTCCAAGAGTAATGTTGGAGGCAGTGGAGGTGAGGTGGGCTTATTGGCTGGGACCAAGTAGGCTGGCCAATTGGTAGGGAAAACTGCCTGCCAGGATAACAAAGCCCTGAGAAGCTATCAAGGATATTTGAGTAAGGGAAGAAGGACATCTTCTGGAAAAAGCTGCTTCATGCCTCTACCTCTATTATTCTATTTTTTCTTGACTTTCAACTCTCAAAAAAAAATGTTGCTATCCACTTTGTAACTCCAAGTCTTATTATCTATTTACTTCTTAACTCTGTGCAGCATGCCATTATTTTCCCCATTCTATGGAAACCTATCTGTCAAGTATCTGCAAATCTAATTGTGTCTTTTCTCAGCCCTCATCTTGCTCTAAGTACATGACACCATCAGTTAGGCCTATCTCCTTTACTGATTTCTTTTGTAAATTTTATGACACTGCTCTCTCCCAGTTCATCTTCTATATTTATGACTACTCTTATTTAATCTTCAAGAAAAGATTTCTTCTTCCTCCCACTGCTTCCATGTAGATTTTTCTGAGGTAAGCTTCAGATTCTTTCTCCTCCCCTTGGACCTAGTCTCCATATTATCATTTTGACTCCTTTTAAGAGACCACCAAAATTATCTCTAGTCCTGACCTTTCATCCAAGCATTAGTCTCACTTTGCTAAATGTCTGTATCCCAAAAAAGAAAGAAACAAATAAACAAACAAAAAAGAAATTAAAAAAAGAATGAAAAACAAACAAGCAAAAAGTAAATGTCTGTATCTAGACATTAATTTGGATAGTTCTAAAGAGACGCATGTGCAAAACCAAAATGTCTCATTTCTTTGTATTTTCAACAATAACTGACACACAAACCAGTTCATCTCTTGATTTCATATTTCCACTTTTCGTACTATCCCTATGTAGTCAAATGGGCTAAATATCTCCTACCAATTTAAGATTATTTTTAATTGCAGTTAATATTTTCATAGAAGTTCAACTATTATAGGTAAGGCCAGAGTATTTGGATAATATGTTGATTGATGATGGCTATCCAAAGAAAATCAGTGTGTATAGTCTCTGTCAATTAATAACTCATTCACACATATATTGTCTGTGTAAACAAAATATATAGTTTAGTTTGGCACATTTTTACTTAATGATTACTATAATTAACAGTTTATCTTCTTTATCTTTCTGTCAGTGTAAACAAATCTATCCATCTCATTGTTTAAAGTATTAAATAGTATTCCAGCTCATTGTGTCTTTTTAAAAAATATAATTAAAAATTTTTTTAAAGATACTTAGATTATACAAATGTCACATAAAAAATATAGGGTTTTTTTTCCATATGCCCTGCTCCCATCAAGTCATTTTTAAAACATCTCCCTTTCATGCCAGTTACATGAAGTCTGTTTTACCACAGCAGTGCTATTTTACATACTGTTCAAAACTTCCATTAAAATATGAGAAAACCGGTGCAAAAATTTTTATTTGGACTGTCTAAGGTCATAGAGATCTATATGAAAAATTTTGTCCTAAATTCAGATCTGGTGATTCACTTCTGGCTTCTTTTGGTTCCAATGGACTTTCTTCATTATTCATATTGCTATTTGCCCAGGAAGCTTAAAATCCCAATGAAGTTAGCTTGAGAGATAACTAGAGCATTCATTCAATCAGTCTGCCCCTCTCTTTATCACCTATAACATCTAACATTGAAATCCAAATACAAGAGTTGGATCACAATCTTTATTCTTATTGACTTTCCTAAAGCCAAAAGCACTTGAGCAAAATAATTACATTCATTGTTATAGCAATCTCAATAAGCAGCTGTTACATGATATGCTGCAGTGGGAAAACCAAGAAATGGAGCTTCAAGTATTTATTTAATTACTGAATCAAACCAGTGGAAGAAGTTGTTAATTTTTTGTGTGTGTGATTCATGCTTTTGTTCACTGACATTATCTAATAGAACTCCTTTTTTGGTTGATGGAATCAATAAAGGTGAACCCTATCTCAAATGATTTTGGTCCATGTGTTAAATTTGTCCTTACTGTTTTAACTTGGAGGACAAACATTAAGAATTTTACTAATAACCTGATTAATCTGGTAGATGCCACCCTATGGAGTTAGTTTTATTAATATAGGTGAAGATTATATGCCATGCATATATCTTCTGAGCATGAGAGGCAAAATATTATGTTAGCATATTTGACTATCAAAAAATCCAAAATTGACATGAACATGGAATGTTTGTGAATCCAGTAGTTCCCTTTTCTCCTCAGGTTCCCAACTTTGTGGGCAGTATTGCTTCACTTGAGATGGCTCTGAGTGAGAAAGATTTCCTTTGCAGCTGTTCTATGAAATATGACCAAGCTTAGGGGAGAGAAACCCTACTTCAATTGGATTTAGCAAAATTGGATATTTATTGGCTCCATAAAGTGAGTGTGGCTGCAGATGCTCAGATTACACTGTGAAGATTTTACCTCTCTTCATCTTTTGGTCAGGTGACTATAGGTCCTGGTTTGCTTGGGATAGTCCAGATTTTTCTGTTTCCTGGCAGCCTGTTTAGCATTTGTTCTGGACAAAATTATCCTACTATTTATGATAAATTACATGGTTACCCTATCTATAGTTCCTGAATTGGTCTCAGGCAAGGTTGCCCATTTGGTGGTGAAACGGTCCTCACCAATTTGTCTTATAGTATGCCAGCCTCCTCACCATGGAAAAAAACCTTCTTATCAGTTCCAGTGACTCTTATTCAACTACTGTAGTTCATACACCTTCACTGAAACAGTTATTCTGACCAGATAAATGAGATATGCTCATCAGGAGATTTCTGAGGCATTGAGGGTAGAAAGGATTGTTTCAGCTGTACCCAGACTATAAAGACTGAGACAAGTTAAAGAGTGGTCCTTATATTAGTCAGCCAAAGGGGTGCTGATGCAAAATACCTGTTGGCATTTATAAAAAGTATTTATTTGGGGTAGAAGTTTACAGTTACAAGAACATAAAGTGTGATTTACTTCGCTCACCAAAGGTTGCCATGTGTTGGAGCAGGATTTCTGCCGATGTCTGTCAGGGTTCAGGCTTCCTCTTCCTCTTAAGTCTCCATGGTCCCAGCTTCTTCCAATATCAGCTGTAGCCTGGGATAAGTCTTGTCTCTGTCCTGGGGTTTGTTCCTCTCTGGGTTCAGCTTCTCTGTTCTCTCCACAAGTTCAGCTGAATACTCTCAGGCTCTCTCCCTTACCAGGGCCTCTGCTATATCTATGGAACCATCTCTATTCCTCTGTGTTCTTCTCCTATGTATTTACTCCCTGGAGTTCCAGCATCCAAAACTCAGATTCTCTCCTCTGCCATGTTGTTTTCTCTGTGAGTGCCTACCCATCAAGGGGGTGGGGACTCAATGTCCTACTTAAGTGGCCGAATCAAAGCCTTAATCATAATTTAATCAAGTAAGAGTGAAACTTCAGAAGCCAATACAGTCTAATGTACCTACAGGAACAGACCAATTTACAAACATAATCCAATATCTATTTTTTGAATTTATAAATAATACCAAACTGCTACAGTCCCCAAAGCAAAATTTCCCCCAAAGTGCTATGTCTAGATGAAGGGTGGAATGGACACTAGGCAAACAAAAATAATATTGCTCCTTGAAAAAGGTAGATTTTTTTTTACCTCCAAACAAGAATAACCACAGGCATTTTTCTTAATAGTAATTTTTTGCCTACTTCTGCTTGTCCCCAGAAATGTTGTCTCTTTCCTCATGTGGACCTTTCCATTTTGGCTTCCTTTAGGACATTGCCCCATCGGCTATCTCCCCTCTTTCTGAAATCTCTACTTTTCCCTCCTTTTTCTTTCCCTTAATTTAAATGCATACTGACAATTTTGTCTTACTAAAAATAATCCTGCATTGGATATCCCAGCTTTCTTTACTTTGCAGTGCCTTCTCTACCTACTTGCTTAGTTTTTCAATTAAACAATGAACACTTGCTGTGTCTCCTTCCTAATCTTTTATCTTTCAACACATTTCAAATTACAACCAAACTGCTTTCTCTATTTTTTGTCTTTATTCATTTTTTAAATATTACATTAAAAAAAATGAGGTCCCCATATAATCCCTACCCCCCTCACTCCACTCCTCCCCCCATAGTAACATTCTCCTCCATCATCATGAGACATTCATTGCATTTGGTGAATACATCTCTGAGCATCGTTGCACCTCATGGTCAACGGTCCACATCATAGCAATTAAACAACTGAGGGAGTGCTGAGTTCCTAGCCATGGGAGCTCTTTCTCAGTCCCTAAAGGAACAGCAACAATCCCCCAAGTGCAATGGTAAAGACCAAAAAAGAATGAAGGTCCAACAATGAGCCCTTGATACTAATGACTATGCTTGTAAGCCTGTGCACCTGAAATAAGAACAAGGCCTAGAGCTGCAGGGTGCCTAAGAGGTACCTCCTGAGAGCCTCCATGTTGCTCAAATGTGGTCAGTCTCAAAGCCAAACTCAGCATGTAAATGCGTTGCCTTCCCCCCAGTGTGGGACATGACTCCCGGGGATGAGCCTCCTTGGCGCCGAGGGATTACTACCAAGTACCAGCTTTATCTCTTTAAAGTCACCAATAAACTAACTGCCTGAACATCTGGGTCTTTTTCTGTGTTTGGCACTTCCTGTTTACCATAAAGACCTTTGTAAATGCCCTACTCTTTTCATTCTCTTTTATCTTTCTATCTATTCCATCTCTAAGCTCTCTCTTTTTCTGCACCTCCAGTTTGGGTCTTCGATCTTTTCATCTTCTTACCTACTGTTCACACTGGATTATGATTTCATTCCTTACAATATTTTTTAGCTTTTATTTACATACTATCTTTTTCCAAGCTTATAAACCTAAACCAGACCTGACCTCAGAGCCTCATATTAATATGTGTATATTAATACAACATTTAGTAATATATTCAGCTACCTCCTGGATATCTTCACAGGACATCCCTATGACAACTCAAGTTATTAATTTCACACTGAACTTATCATCTATCCCACTTTGACTTCTCTTCCTAAGTTCTCTTATTGCCCCCTTAGTTCCTCAGGCTGAAAACTTGAAATGCAACCTTGAAGTCTCTTTTGTTTTTCCTACACTTAATCAATCATCAAGACTGCAGATTTTTACCCTTATGTGTTTTTTCATTTCCCTTACCATAACTTCCTTATCTTGTGACTTCATCTCCTATATACTACTGCCATAGTTTTATACCCTGTTCCCAATTTTTCCCCTTCAGATCCATCTTGCACTTGGCTGCTAAAGTAGGTTATTTAAGACACAAACCTAAATATGTTCTGTTACTACTTTGAACACTTCAAGAGCTCTTCATTCCCTGCAATGCAGTCTCAGGTCTTTAATAAAGCTACACTGCATCTGGCCTGCATGCATGCCAAACTCTTGCTTTTTCTCAAGCTTATCCTTTTATATTATATGTAAAATATGGGCAATCAGGAGAATGGAAAGACATAGGCATTACTTGGTTAAGATGGAATTGCATAAATGATTTCCTAGTCAGTTAGAAAGGTTTGGGTTGTGGACATTGGGTGAGGGTTTAAAGAGGAATTGAAGAAGGTATTTAGAAATAGGGTGCCATTGGAGTTAAAGCTCAGTTAAAGCTCACTGGATAAACTACTAATTACATTTTTTTTTGGAGTGAAGTCAAGGAAGTAATATAGTTCATGGACAAAATTTGCAAGAAATAAAAATATTGAATGCTAAGATTTTATGGTACGCCAGATCAGGATTAGTCCTTAGATAGTATCTAGTTCAACTTATTAATTTTTACAGATAAAATAAATTTAGGTACAAATATCTAGAGTACAATCCCTGTGTACACATCTGAATTTAAACTTTTTCTTTTAGATTGCTGAGAGGGCTTGTAGGGAGGTAGATAATTCAATGGTTTTTATACTCTTGTATTTTCCTTCTCCTCTCTATTCTAGGTTTTTTCCCTTTCAGCTAACAGCACTTCTAAGTTGTTTCTGTGTTGATGGATTGATTCACAGCAATCAGATTCTGAAGAGACTGATTTGTAAACTTGAGTCCAGCTTATTTATAAAGGAAGCTCCATCTAGTGCAATCTATAACTGGTACCAGCTGTCCACTCAGCACACCACTCTGCTGGCATCAATATATGTGAGAAACCCAATTTGTCAGTAATAAATGGATTTGGCAAGCATAGAATCAGCCAGAATGAAGGAAAGTGGATGGATTTAAGGGCATTTCCTTTATGTTGAGTTAGGGCCTGACGGAATTATGCCTCCCTGCAACAGTGTCAGTCCACCTGGTAATCAGTACCTGCCATTCAGAGGCATAATCTGTGCTCTCCAGATTAGTTCTGGGTAGACATTGGTAAAGTCCCTGTTCTCTCTTTATCCAGCATTCATGTGAATCCTATGGATTCTCATTTTCTCACTTTTTCCCAAGACTGATCCTAGGCAAAGGAGGGAAGTAGGCACAATTGCTTTAGTGTGTTTTGAATAATATTTTCCTAACCTCTTTATTTTTTTAAATTTTAAATTTCTTATTAAAGTATACTATGCACAAAGGAAATAACACATAAATGTACAGTTCATTAAATTGTCAAAAATGGAAACAACACCTAAATCCTACCCTCTTTTAATAACTCCCCTTTCATAAGTGACCTACTATCATGTGATATCCTTTTCCCCTGGATTTTTCATTTTAAAACCAGACCATAAAGCAAGACCAATGCTTAATAGAAAGGGATAAATTGCTGAAGGTAGAATTGCATGCACAAATGAAAGGCAAAAACTTTGCAGAACAGATCAATTTTTGCTTTGGTCTAAGTCCTGAGAGGATTTGGGGCAAATTAAATTCATTGAGAGTCAGGAAACTTTATGAAAAAGTTGAGGTTGAATCTTGAACTAAGGGTAGAATCTATGGGAAGACGGGGGAGCAAAGTGAGTAGAAGTGAGGGGAATAACACAGTGTGACATAGTATGGAAATGGATGAGGGAGAAAAGGAAGAAGCCAGGCCAGGGGGCTGGTTTGGAGGGTTCCGGTTGTGGCATAGTAAGAAGCAAAGGTTCACAGATGTGGAGTCCAGCAAAAGAACTAAATATATATTAAGCACAATATGAAACACGAATATGAAAGGCAGATATTAAATACATGACAGAGGTTATGGACAGAACCATGACTTTCATAGGAGAATGACATGAGTACACATGCTTTAGGAATAAGGGGTTGGCAGTGGTATGTTGCAGAGTTTTGAAGAGAAAGAGAGTCAAGTGGGAAGGACGATTAGATTGTTGTTCTACCTAAGTAAGGTATGGTGTGATTTGAACTTTGAAGAATGGAGAGAAATAGACAATTCAGAGAATGTTTGAAATAAGTACTGACAGAATTAGGTTAAATATTGTATTTAGGGACACAGAGATCAGGGAAGTCAAAATTAAATAAAATGATTCGAATCTGTGGAACTGGCTTCCAAGAGGAGCTGATTTCAGTGTGAAAAGGATTTTAGTTTGGGGTTTGATGTGTCTCATAATTGATAAGATATACAAGTAGAGGGCTGAGTTGGGGAGTCAAAAATATGGCATGAGAGTATAAGAAAGCTGTCAAGGTTGGAGATACATTTGGGAGTTATATACTTGGGGAATTATAAGAATGAATAAGGTAACATTTGATGCTGAGATGGGAGGTGGATCAATATCTAGACTTGGGTCCACATATGGAAGACAAGATGTTTTATAAGAACTAAAGAAATAAAATGTTTATTGAGCAGTTTCTATGTACCATGTACTGTTTGAAATGTTTCAAGTATATTAGTTCATTTATTCCTCATTATAGGATTGAAAACTGATGCACAGAACAAAACCAGTGTGCAGAATCTTAGAAATCAAGGAACTTCTGTTAAATGTTGCAGAAAAGTTGAATATTTAAGAAAAGCTACCGTTAATACTTGAGGTAACGGCTTTATTCTTTATTAATATGAGTGCAGAAAGTAAAATTTAGAGAAGGAAGTGGAAAATATTTATTAGCAGTAGGAAGGGAATATATCTGCTAAGAGCTTGGCAATGAATAGAAGAATAAAACAGGACAAAGTTGAAACTACCAACATGTAAAAAAAGGAGAAATCCAAACATATTTAAAAGTTGTTGGGGAAAATAGTACATGGAAGAGAAAATATTGCAGATCCATGAAGAAGGGAGGTGTTGTTACATCCTATGAAATATGAAAACAAACGCTCTCTATGTATATTTGGAAACATTAACTGCCGGAGTAGGAGATGTGTTCTTTTTTTCTTTCATAAAATCCATTTTATTGATACATATTAATAAAGCATAAATCCATCCAAAGTGTACAATGCTATTCAGTATAATCACATAGCTGCACATTCATCACTTCAATCATTTTTAGAACATTTTCATTATTCCAGTAATAATAATATAATAATAATACTAAAAAATAGAACCAAACAAACAGAACTCATTACCTCTCAATCTCTCTATGCTTCCCCTGCCATTCATAGCTGCTATTCTGTTTCCTTTTCTCTAGTTTATTTATATTTATATTTAGTAAAAACAGACATATATGCAAAATCAACCATATTCATATTTTAATGAGGTTTTATTGTGTTTTACAGACCCGTGTTACATTTTTTAGCTTTCCTTCTAGTAATATACATGTCCTTACATGTCCTTACACATTCCCTTTCAACCATTGTCATACCAATATAATAGCATTTCTGGTTACCAAAATTATGATGCACTTTCATCTTTTCTATTTATTTCCAAAGATTAATACACATCCTTTTTTACCAGTTCTGCACTAGTTCAGCCTCAGCTTTCCATTCTCTAACCTCATTCTATTTTCTGGTGACCTGTAATATAATTAATAATTCCATGAGTTTTTATAATATATTTAGTTCATAATAGCAAAATCATACAGTTTTTGTCCTTTTGTATCTGGTTTCCTTCACTTAACATAATGTCCTCCAGGTTCCTTCATGTTGTCATATGTTTCAACTCTATATTTCTTCTTACTGCCGCATAATTTTTCATGTGTGCATACACTGCAATTTGTTTATTCATTCATTAATTGATGGACACCCAGGTTGTTTCCAACTTTGACAATTATGAATAATGCTGTTATGAACATGGGTGTGCAGATTTCTATTTGTGTCTCTGCTCTCAGCTTTTCTGGGTATATACCTAGTAGTGGTATTGCAGGGTCACATTGCAAGTCTATATTCAACTTCCTTAGGAACTGCCAAACAGTCCTCCACTGTGTCTGTACTATTCTACATTACCACCAACAGTGAATAAGCATTCTTATATCTCCACATCCTCACTAACATTTACAGTTTTCCAGCTTTTTAATAATGGCCAGGGTTATAGGTGTGAAATGATATCTCATTTTAGTTTTGATTTGCATTTCCCTAATCAATAGTGAGGTGAACATTTTTTTCATGTGTTTCTTTGCCATTTGTATTTCTTCTTTGGACAATGTGTTCTCAAGTCTTTTGACCATTTTTCATTTGGATAGTTTGTCTTTTTATTGTTGAGTTGTATGATCTCTTTATATGTCAAGGATATTAAACCCTTATCGGATATGTAATGGTCAAATATTTTCTCCCATCGAGTTAGTTTCCTTTTCACCTTTTTGGCAAAGTTATTTGAGATGAAAAAGTGTTTAGTTTTGAGAAGGTCCCATTTATCTATTTTTTCTTTTGTTGTTCAATACTTTGGGTGTAAGGTTTAAGAAACTACTGCCTATCACAATATCTTGAAGAAGTTTTTCCACATTTTCTTCTAGTAGTTTTATTGTTGCTGCTTTTTATATTTAGATTCTTGATCCATTTTGAGTTAATTTTTATGTAAGACATGATAGGGGTCTTCTTTCTTTATTTTTCATATGAATACCCAGTTCTTCCAGAACCATTTTTGACTAGACTCTTCTGGCCCAACTGGGTAGGCTTAAAAGCCTTGTCAAAAATCACTGACTGTATTTTTGAAGGTCTATTTCTGAGTTCTTGATTTGGTTCCATTGGTTCAATCTGTCTGTTTTTATGCCAGTACCAAGCTGTTTTTACCACTGTAGCTAAGTAATATGCTTTAAAGTCAGGAAGTGAGAGTCCTTCAACTTAGTTGTTCTTTTTTTAAGACATTTTTTCACCATATGAGGCCTTTTACCCTTCCAGATAAATTAATTAGCTTTTCCATTTCTGCAAAAAAGGTTGCTGGGATTTTTATTGGAATTGCATTCAATATGTAAATCAGTTTGGGTAGAATTGACATCTTTAGATATTTAGTCTTCCAAACTATGAACATGGACTGCCCTTCTTTTCATTTGAGTCTTCTTAGATTTCTTTTAGCAATGTTTTGAAGTTTTTGGAATACACGTCCTTTATGTCCTTGGTTAAGTTTATTCCTAAATATTTGATTTCTTTATAAATGAATTTTTTTCTTCTGATTTCCTCCTCAGATTGCACATCAGTAGTATATAGAAATGCTATGATCATTGTGTATTAATCTTGTATCTCACCACTTTTCTGAACTCATCTGTTAATTCTAGCAGCTTTGTTGTAGATTTTTCATGATTTTTAAAATTAGAATCATATCATCAGTTAATAGTGAAAGTTTTACTTCTTCCTTTCCTATTTGGGTGCCTTTTATTTCTTTATCTAGCCTACTTGCTCTTGCTAGAACTTCTAGCACAATATTGAATAATAATGGTGACAGTGGGCATTCTTGTCTTGTTACTGATCTCAGAGGGAAAGCTTTCAGTCTTTCACCATTGAGTACAATGCTGGTTGTAGGTTTTTCATATATGCATTTTACCATATTGAGAAAGGTTCCTTCTATTCCTATCTTTTGGGGTGCTTTTTATCACAAAAGGGTGCTGTATTTTGTCAAATGCCTTTTCTCCATCCATTGAGAGGATCGTGTGATTTTTCTTCAGTTTATCAATGTAGTTTAATACATTAATTGATTTTCTTATGTGAAACCACCTTTACATACCTGGTATTAAATTTGATCTTGACTGTGGTGGATAATTTTTTAATGTGCTTTTAGATTTGGTTTGCAGTCTTTTGTTGAGGATTTTTGTTTGCATATATTTTTAGACATATTAATCTGTAATTTTCTTTTTTTGTAGTATCTTTATCTGATGTTGGCTTCATAGAATGAGGTTGGTAGCATTCTTTCCTGTTCCATTTTTTGTAAGAGCTTGAGCAAGATTGGTACTAGATCATCTTTGAATAATTGGTAGAATTCACCTGTGAAACCATCTGTTCCTGGACTATTCATCTTTGGGAGAGTTTTGATTTCTATTTTAATCTCTTTCACTTGTGATGGGTTTGTTGAGGTTTTCTATTTCTTCTAGGATCAGTGTAGGTGATTTGTCTAGGAATTTGTCCATCTCATGTACATTGTCTAGCTTTTTGGTATACAGTTGTTCTTAGTATCCTCTTATGATCTCTCTTATCTCTGTATGGTCAGTGGTAATGTCCCCCCTCTCATTTCTAATTTTATTCATTTGAGTCTTCTCTCTTTTTTCCTTTTCAGTCTAGCTAAGGGTTTATCGATTTTGTTGACCTTCTTAAAGAACCAACTTTTGGTTTTGTTGATTCTCTCTATTGTTTTTTTTGTTCTCAATTTCATTTATTTCTACTTTGATCTTCACTATTTCTTTGCTTTGGCTTTGGGATGAATTTGTAAACTGGTCTGTTCCTCTGGGCATATTTGACTATATTAGATTCAAAGGTTTCACTTTTACTTGATCAAATTATGATCAAGGCTTTTCTTCGACCATGTCAGTAGGATGTTGATACCCTGCCCCCTTGGTGGGAGCAGAGCAGAGAGGCAGAGGAGAGAGTTCGAATTTTGATGTTGGAGCCCTGGGAAGTAAATATGCAGAAGAACACAGAAGACTAGAGATGGCTCCATAGACATGGCGGAGGCCTGGGAAAGAGAGAGAATATGATCGTCTATAGAGAACAGAGCAGCTGAGTCTGGAAAGAAATGAGCCCTGGAGAGAGAGAAGAGCCTCATACCAGCCTATAGCTGAGATCAGAAAAAACTGGGATCATGGAGACTGAAGAGGAAGGCTGAACTCTTGTAGAGACCAGCAGCCATCTTAATCCAACATGTGGCAACAGACTTTGGGGAGGGAAGTAATTTAGTCTTTATGGCCTTGTGATTGTAAGCTTCTACCTCAAATAAATGCCCTTTATAAAAGTCAACACATTTTTGGTACTTTACATCAGTACCCCTTTGACTGACTAATGCACCTTGTAACAATTGTGCATTTAAAATCTATTTGGTCCAATATTAGTATCGTTACTCCAGCTCTTTTTTTGGTTACTATTTGCTTGAAATGTTTTTTTCCAAACTTTCACCCAGGTTGTATCCTTACATCTGAGGTTGAGTCTTTTGTAGAGGGAATATAGATGGCTCGTACATTTTAAAAATCCATTCTCTCAGTCTATGTCTTTTGATTGGGGAGTTCATACCACTAGCCTTCAATTTTATTACCATAAAGGTGTTACTTCACTTATTTTTATCTTCTGGTTTCTGTTGTCCTATTGAACTATTGTCTATCTTTTTATCCTTTAATTTACCCTTCCTAATAATTTTCATTTCTACACTCTTTTCCAAGTCTTACCCCTGTTTTGTTTTGTTTTGTTTTGTTTTTTTGGCTGTAGCACTCCCTTTAGTATCTTTATAATTCTATTCTTTTGGTAACATATTCCATTAGTTTTTGGCTGTCCATGAAGACTTTGAACTCACCCTCATTTTTGAAGAACAGTTTTGCCAAATACAGAATTCTTGACTGGTAGTTTTTCTTTTTAGTACCTTAAATACATCATACAACTTTCTTCTTTCCTCCATGGTTTCTGATGAGAAATAAATACTTAATCTTATTGAGGTTTTCTTTTTCTCTTGCTGCTTTCAGAATCCTCTCTTTATAGCTGATATTTGTCATTCTGAATACTAGGTGTCTCAGGGTATATCTATTGAGATTTATTCTGTTTGGGATATATTGTTCTTCTTGAATATTGACATTTATGTCTTTTTTAAGAGTTGGGAAGTTTTCAGTTATCATTCCTCAAATATTTTTTCTGCCCCTTTTCCATTCTCTTCTCCTTCTGGGATACCAATAATGTGTATGTTTTTGCCTTTTGTGTTGTCATTCAATTCTCTGAGACTCTGTTCCAGTTTTTCCATTCTCTTCTATTTCTGCTCTTCTCTTTTCCAGTTCAGATGTTCTGTCTTCAAAACCAGTAATTCTGTCTTCATGCAATTCAAATATTTTCCTTTATGCCTCTAATGTAGTTTTAATCTCATCCTTCAGATCTTTCATTTCCATAAGGTCTATTACTTTTCTTTATAGGTTTTCAAATTGTTCTTTATTCTCACCCAGTGTCTTCTTAATATCCTTTAGCTCTTTAGTCATATTTATTCAGATTCTTTGAATTTATTCAGGAGAGTTGTGTGATTATCATTGATTCAGTGTCTTAATGAATCTGTATCTCTTCAGGATATTTGTTTTTTTCCTTTGGCTGGGTCATCTCTTCCTGTTTCCTATTATGGCTGGTAATTTTTTGCTGATGTCTTGGCATCTGAATATGTTGGTGAATTTACTCTGATGGCCAATTTCTCTCTCTTACCTATTGTTTTTTTTTTCATAGTAATCCTTGATATTTGGTTCAACTTATTCTAAGGCTTTAAAATTGCCCAGCTTAAGTTATCAAAATTAGGTTAAGGATTCACTAATGGGGTACAGATTTTCTCCCAGGAGCTAGGGTACAGAGAGAACCAAAAGCAGTTTTTTTGTCTATGCAATTTCTAGACTTGCTGCCAGTAGATGGCACACCTTTTCATGGGGGTGTTTCAATCTCCATTTTCATGTGTTTTGTTCTGGCCAGAGTTGAAATTCAAAACAGACTTTGCTGACTGAATTCACTGACAAAAAGTTCTGACTCCCCCTCCCTTTCCCTTGAAACAGCTGACAGGAAGGAAGATGTCTCTTCCTCTCTGTCAGCTGCAATCAGTCAGGGGTTTCACCCAGTGTAATATCTTGAGGGTGAGGGAAGGGAGCCCATCATAGCCATTGTGGGAGTTTGATAACTCATGTTTGTTGCTTTGGATTCTTCATCTTTCTATCCCTCACCCTCTTAGGAGTTCTGTAGCACTGCCCTGGTCTGCTCACTCCAAAAGCAGGTCCTTTGGACAGCTTTTGGCTTTTTCTCCATTGTTTTTGTGAAAGAGTTGAGCCATGTCCACCTAAACTGGCATCATCTTCCCACTATGGGTCAGGAGATGTGTTCTTGGTTGGTGTTATGGGACTGTGTGAAGGAATGTGGTAAGAAAATAATGCTGAGATGGTTTATTACACAAGAACTCACAAAAGGACTTGAATTGTGTTCACCAAATAGAGAACAGAAGGAGGCCACACTGGGAATTAAACAAATGGGAATTAAGCAATTAAAAAGCTAAGGATTGAGAGAAGGTAGGCAGGAGTAAAGAAGCTAATGTTCACTTTGTGATAGGAACTCTGAAAAATTGGGCAATGTATGTCTTTAATGCATCAGTTCTGCAAAATTGAATGTCTTCCTTCAATTATCTATGACTTTTCAGTTTTACTCATCACAATTTGTGCTTCTTGTTCCCACATTTTATTTTATCTCCCATTGACTCTAAGTTGGCTTATTTTATCCTGCAAGAAGAGTTTTGCTCACAGTGAGTTCCAATTTGGATGTTTTATGTGTAAACATAATCGCATATACCAGCAATCTCTTTAAGTTTGATGTTCATATAAATATGCACATTTTAGGGTTCTCCATTATCTGTTGAATAGAAGTCTTCAGTCTCCTTAATGTAATCTTCAAATTACTTTATATCTTTTGAAATGTTCATGTTGTGTGGAGAAGTAAATGAGTTCTTATATTCAGGTAGACTAGAAGAATCATACTCTCAGGAGTAAGAAAGGAATAATATTAAGTTTATTAGGTACTTGACAGATCTTTACCTGCTGTCTTTATTGGCTTGAATATGATAGAATATTTAAGGACTGTTTTTTTTCTCTCTTTAATAAAATTACATTGGCTATAATTACAAAAGCCTGCATTACTCTATGGGTAAATTAATATTTGTGTTCCGTCATTATCCCTTTTATCTGGCCATTGAGTATTGATGTTTTACATGTAGGTGAGCATTAAAAGCTACTTTGGAAAAATGTAGGCCAGATTTTGGGAGACTGGTCTTCAGATATCAATAAAAGACTTTTCAATTTTCAATGACAGTTATGCTTACCTATTTTGTCCTCTACAAGCTTTAGAAAATAACTTCTGAGAGGAAATTTCTATTCTTTTTTCCTCACAGACTTTTTCCTGTTATTACCACCAGCGATTGCTCTAAAAATTTATATTCTGATGGAATATTCACATTGGAGATAAAAATCTTAGTACTCGTGTGGATATATCCAGAGCCCTCAACAAGTATTTTAAATCTTTATTTTTGACCATTGGGTTATGAGAAAAGTGTTTGTAAGGGTGGATATAAATTCATCAGCAAATATCCCAACTGTATACCCTACTATTAAGTTATCAGGACCATTTTTCTTGGTAATGGCACCAGAGTTTTAAAAAGGTGTTCTGGTATGTACCAAAATCACAAATCTATAACCCTTTTCTGAAGATTCCTGTTTAATATATCTGAGGTACTCCATTGGGTGTGTATGTTTTGAAAACTTTCCCCTGCTGATTCTGAAGTTTTAAAATCATGTAAGTGAAATTTTACATCATGCAATTCAGAATTAAGGGACATTCTCTGTAAGTAAATTTTTATAATTGTTGATAGATTTTTTTTAAGTTTTTCTATTTTCATGATGAATTTCTTTACTTATCTAAGTGGTTGTCTGCTAACAGATATAAAACATCTTGCAGTATCAAAATTTTCATGTATATTTCATTTTGGAATTCTCCCACTGGAACTTTTATTTTTGGCTTTTTCTGGCATACTAAAAAAAGTAAGATGATTGTCATAGGTAGGATATAAGCTGAGTTACTGTTACAAAGAAAGGCAAAACTAGTGAGTCAAACAAGGGAAATTTATTTCTCCCTCATATAATAGTCCAGAGGTCGGTAAACAGTCCAGGACAGAGAGATGACTTTGCTCCATGAGGGGATTAAAGGATAAGACTCCTTCTGGCTTATTGTTCTGCCACTTTTTAGGATATTCCCCTTGCTTGCATCAACAGAACCATCTCACCAGCACCATATCTGCATTTGAAGCTACAGGAATAGGAAAGAGTGATGGGAATTCCTAACAAGAATGTGATCTGGAAATCGTATTCATCATTTCTGCTCATATCTCAATAGTCTACACTTAGTCACATAATCACATCTTGTGGCAAGGAAGGTTGAGAAATACAGTCCTTTGGTGGCAGGCATCTCACTCACCTGAAGTTCAAGAAGTTCTCTTTCTTAAAAGAAGTGAAGGATGGATATTCTAGAGCATTTAGCATTCTCTGTTATATAACAGTCAGAAAAATTAATAACAATCCATATACTAGAAATCCTGAAGAAATGAGATAATACAAAATCATCGGGGGGAAAGTAAGACATGTAAAAATAATGTGAAGCTTCATCTCAGCATCTGGGTTGTAATAGAATTTATCAGAACTTCTATTGCTAAGACATTTGTAAATTAGAGAAATGCAAGAAACAATGATAATAGACAAAGTGCATTTCTTTTTCTGGCTTGTGGGAAAAATAACAATAATGAAAGGTAAAATAAATACTTTTATATTCCATGCCTATACATTTGGCGAAGAGTTCCTACTCCTTAACATTACATAAGCTCATTTTTTCTTCCCTCTGTCAATGTCCCAAACTCTTCTTTCATAGAGCCACCAATCCATTTGAATTCAAACAACTAGAAGTTTTTTTCAGGCTTGTTCAATTCTTTATTAAGGCAAAGTGACAACTCAGAGTTTAAGTTTAAAACCCAGTAAAAATTTCCAATAAAGCAATACCTACAGTTAGAACGGTTTATCACTTTGTATAAAGGAGCTAACCTCAAGCCTATAATGAATTTTGAAAATGTTTCCCTTAAGCCAGGGAATAAAAAAAAGATTATGGGTAAAATCACAAATATAATTCTACAACATGCATCTTTACCTGTTTTCTTTCTTTCACAATTGTGCTCTCTTTAGTTTATTTGCTTTTGTTATATCTGTTGGAAATGTCCAAGCTTTATCTGGCTGAGAATGCATAAATAATCTTGATAGAATGTAGCATGGCTTTATTTTCATTCCTGTGGGCTGGTAGCTTTAATTGTTGCAGTAGTTTCTTCTTTCACAAATTTCCCATAGACATATGCTTGTCCCCATACTCCTATTATAGGGTCTTTATGTTAATAATAATAAGAGTAATAAAAAATTTTTAGTTTATGTTAAAAGCACCATTGCTTGGAGTTTGAGGTCACTTGCTTTTCTGTATTGGAACTGAAGATTGGGGGAAAGACTGTAGGCAATCTTAAATTCACATCTTATATTTCCTGCTTTATGCTTAGAATTCCTAGCATAACTTCTGTTCTTTACCCTCTTCATAATCAATTTGCTCCTAATAATGAAGATGGTGGAGGGCAAATATTTCAGATTAGAGTCTCAAGAAAGCTGCAAGGAGACATTTCAAGCAGCCTCAGCAAGAGGCTCACTGATCTCTAGCTGATCTCCCTTATTTCAATATGTACATCCTATTTACAGTAGTAGATAGATACTGCACAGCTCACAGACAAGGATGAATAGCTTGATTACATTTTATAATTTTCTTGACTTGAGGGCATCAGATGTCATACTGATAATGGGGTTTGGGATCACGTGTTTCTTTCGGTGACAGGCAGCTACATGCTGTTCTGTGGTTTTAGACTAGTGTTTGGAAGACGAGAGTGAAGGTTGCAGGGGGTGAGAAGTGTATGAATCAGTTTCTGGGTTGTCCTGGGGCTCAGAAGAAAATGACTTGAAACAATTCCAGCTCTCACTTTTTTCTTTCAACTAATTCCCAGCTGGGCTGTGACAGAAGGCAAATGATAAGGAAAGAAAGGAGAGCATAAAGTACAGCCACATCATAAGAGAAGAAGTAGCTTCCCAGCGGGAAGGAGAGTGAAAAAGAAGCAAAGGACTGAGTAAAATTAAAAGAAAAGAAGGAACAAGGCTTCCTTGGAGGAGGGGAATACAGTGAAACCTTTGCATGTTCTAAACATCAATAGTAACAATGGCTTTTAAAGAAGGCAAAACAGGTATAAAGGCATTTGGTGGAAAAAGGTTTCACCAAAACCATATATTCTCAATATATTATTTTTTGCATATTGTTGTCAGTGAAAAACTGTCTTGGTGAGTTGACAATGAAGATACAAAAACCTCCCTAAATACCACATGAACTTTATGTAGTCATAAAAAAGCCAGGTTAATTTCCATATATAACAAGCAAGCTAATAGGAAACCATTGGCATCTACTTTTTCTGTCAGAAAGGCTAAGAATATATAATTTTATTCATTTAACTTTAAGTTATATATATATATTTTAATGACTTCTGTTTCTACCCAACTCCTAAAGGTATGAGTTGGAGTGGCTGCAAGACCAAAGAATGCACCCGGCACTGAGTCACACATAAGCTTTATTTGACTTACGGAGACTTACGGACAGTCTCTGGTAGCAGTGGTCCAGAGAAAGAAGATAGTGCTCTGCAAAGAGATGGGAAAATGAGGGGTGACATAATGGATTTCAGAGCAAAGATATTCCATAGGGTATGAGAACAGAGTTCCTGCTAGGGTCCCATGGTGGCACATATAGGGTCTGGTGATGTTATCACAGGAATGAAGTTTTACCACTCTGAGGAGATTATGGTTTATGATACCATCTATGCATCTCTTCCCCTCTGGGGAGGTTTGTTAACCTTTAACTTATGTCCAGGTCACACACGTGGCTAAGTGCTGAAGAATTAGGGGGAGCGCAGGCCCTGGGTCCCCACAACCCACCCCACGTAGCAGCCTGTGTTGCCCATAGGACAAGCATTGCATCCACATTCCACAGCAACAGTACAAATGACAACAGAGTAATAGGAGTCCTCCACCCAAAGCCAGGATTCCTATAAACACCCATCACCAGGGCCAAGAAGGGGAATTAAACCATTTAGGTAGAGGGTCAATAGCTAGTTTATCAATGTGCTATGTGTGCTCTTGCATGTGATTTAGAGCTTGTGAAATATTATGGGAGTGATCAGGAATATATACACAACATTGAACATGAGGGCACAGGTCCCACCTTGTGCTGCAGTAAGAATATCTAAAGCCTTCCTATTTTGTAAAATTATCTTTCATAGTTGAATAATTTCTTTCTTTAATAAGGAAATTGCTACTTTGGAGTCATTAAGGGCTTGAGCAGTTTGATTGGCCAAAGCTGTTATGTGTTTATTTATTTATTTATTTTTATTTTTTTTATTAGTTTTAAATTTATTTCTCTCCCCTCCCCCCCCATTGTCTGCTCTCTGTGTTCATTTGCTGTGTGTTTGTCTGTGTCTGTTGTGCGTCATCTTGCTGCGTCAGCTCACTGTGTGTGCGTTGCCACTCCTGGGTGGACTGCGCTTTTTCTGTGTCGGGCGGCTCCCCTTGTGGGGACATACTCCAAATGGGGCACCCCTGCATAGCACGGCATTTCTTGTGTGCATCAGCACTGCCTGTGGGCCAGCTCACCACATGGGTCAGGAGGTTCTGGATTTGAAACTTGGGCCTCCCATGGGGTAGGCAGACACTCTGTCGGTTGAGCCAAATCCACTTCCCATGTTATGGGTTATGTGCACCACCTGGCACAAAAACGGCAAATGGGTAGAACCACTGGGAATTGTGCTTTAGTCTATATCTAGCCTTGATCATTTTCTAATTTTTAGGAGTATTGGGTAATGAATCATATCGGGTGGTGGAGACATACGGCTGTCTCCACATGCACCATCTCATCTAGTTACAGGGCAAATATGACCACCAGTTTTGTCCACAAGTCCATAGCCATCCTTTAGGGGATGGGTAGACTCCAGCAAATAAGTGGTAGGTCTGCCACTGGAAAAGGCTGTTATTTTCTAGTTTGATAGTAAACTTACACAACTCAGGGGGTAACCACCTGGATTCATGGATTCCCTCTTGTCTTTCTATGCAGTCAGGGGAGAAGTGATTTAGGGTGACAGACTTGCCTGTCAACCGTCCTAAACTACCATATGCAGCATATCCTAATAAAGCCCTGGACTTATTCACCTGCTCCTTTACAAAGGAAAACATAAAATTATGAGTCTCATTAAAAGATGGCAGCTGGATTTCAGTCTTAAATGAGAAGGTCTTGTTCCAAACTTATTGATGGGTCATATTCTGCTGTACCAGCAAGGTGTTCCATGCTGTCCAGTGTACAGGAGTTATGGCCCAAGGCAGGCCAGTAGCACCCAGGATGGTAAGTCTCTGCAAACCCAACATTGGGTTCTATCATGGGCTTGGGTTACTGCTGAAGTCCATTGTAGAAAGGCATTGGCTAGGGTGCTATGGACAAAAAGAAAGATGCTTATGGGAAACAAGAAAGGGCAGATTGCACTGGTCTAACAGTATTCAAGCAATATTTGCATCAGTAGATAACAAAGTACCAGCTAGGGGAGTCCTATGAGGATGATTCCAGTACCATACATTTTCCTCTTTTAAATTCTCTGAGTTTTCTATTGTGACATCAAAAACTAGTTTAGGCATAAGGAGAGTCCACATAGACACACATAGGGCCCAAGTAGGAATAGAGGGCCCCAGATTATTAATAAAGATTTTTACTGGCTTTTTTTTGTATAAATTGTGTTCTATAACAATGTTTTGGGTAACTCCTATTCCCCATGGGCTTAAGATTCCCAACCAGCAAGCCTGCATAAATCATTACTGTGGCCAAAGGACCTCATTATTCCCAGTTTGTATAATTTGAGGCATAGGCAACAGATTTTTATTACTTCCCCTTTTGGGCTGCAGGGTAGCTAGTCCTTTAACTTGTATTCTCAATGCCTGCATTGGCCCTGCTAAGCATTTTGATTGGAGCAGGGAGGCAGGCCATGGTGCTGAATTTAAAAGGGTAAAGGCTGGATACAGCCTCTTAGTCCATTCCTGTGAAGATCACTTATCACCTTTTATTTGTCCTTTAAAAAACATGCATTTTTTCTATAAGGCCTTCACAGGTGGGGTTATAGGATAAATGGAAAGTCCAGGCAATAATTCCTGCCTTTGCCCAAGACTGTGAGGTAACCGGTAAATGGAGTTCCTTGGTCACTCAGTTTTGGCTGGCACTCTGTATAGGGTGCCTGCTTTTTCTATGCAGTGAATAGTGGCCCACTGGTTGGCCTTACTTACTGGGAAGGCCAAGAAGAGTCCCGTGGTGGTGTCTGCAACAGTAAAGGCATACCTTGCCCTTTCTGAGAGTGGGTGGGGACCAATGTAATCCACTTGTCATCGTGTTACTGGGGTCTGTGTTCAGCCAGTATGTCCCATCATCCAGTGAGATAATTGTTGTGGTTGCCACAGTGAGCACAAAGTACACTTGTGGGTGATGTTTACGAGCTACTGACAAGTAATAGGAAGTTGGAACTGCTAGTATAAGTGCCACAGGGTCTGGTAATCTCAATATCCACTGTTTTTGTGAAGCCTTTCCTCTGCTTCTTGGGTCTCACTGGTATGGCTCTGGACCTTCATAAGTGTATCTGCCTCAACATTCCCAAGGGGATTGTTAGAGGAGTGGGCAGGGACATGACAGTTACCTGTCACTGCTGGTAGGCATCCCAGATGTCCTTCCATAGATCTCTCCTCCACAGAGGGTCACCCATGACAATCCATTGTTCCTGGACACTGTTTCCAAGTTGTCATTCAGGTGGTGAGACCTTTATATACTGCCCAACTATCACTACAGATAGTTAATACATCTCCAGGCTCTTATATAATCATTCACACAGTGCTTAATTCTGCTTTGCGTAGTGACCATTTCCCATGAAATAGTGTCAGTGCCGGGTTGCACAGCCACAGCCATCCATGTGGAAGGTTGTTCACTAGCCAAACTGTGTATCATGCATTCTCTGGAACTGTTCCTATGCCTTCTTTAGTGGGCTCAACAGCCACATTGGGAGTTATAATGTGGGCTGAGGAATCTTCCACATAAGATACTGGGACTAAGATTTCATACATTTCAGAACTTAAAGGGTTAGTGTTGAAGATACTGCACCACAGCAAGTAAAATTTCTACTTTGTTAAGGTACTTAATTGCACACTGCCAGAATGAGGTTTTTCCCCAGTATCTGTGATGTACCCCTGGATGGGGATGGCAGTCTTCAGAAGGACTGGGCACTTTTGGGTTAAACCTCCTACTTGCAGCAAGGTGTTGTACGCTGCACATAGGTGCTTCTCTCAGGAGCTATATCATAATTCAACCCTTTTCCATAATTGCGACCAGAACCCAAGGGTTACTTGCTTAGAATGTTGCCTTTGCCACAAACCTCACCCAATGCCAGTATTAGTGCTGGCCACATCCAGTTCACAGGTTAAGTCAGGGTCTATTCCTCTCAGTGCTTAAGCCTGTGTTACTGTCGTCTTTGCTTCTTCAAAAGCACCTGCTGGGGGTCTTCCCATTCACATGTATGACTGTTGTTGATTAGCATATACAATGGTTTTTAATATTTGAGCTAAATGAGTGATGAATGGTCTCCAATACCCCAGAAAGGCCATTCATTGTTTTGGATTTTGTGCTGTGGGAAAACATTGTACTTTATTGATTCCAGCAGAAGGTATAATTTTTGTCTTACCTGGACAAACAACACCCAAGAATTTGACAGAGCAGCCAGGGCCTTGCATCTTGTCTTGACTGATTGTCCATCTCCAGCTTTCAAGATGAGATACTATTGTCTCTTAGTCTTCTTTTAATTCTAAAAGAAAACTACTGGATAACATAATATCATCAATATAATGAAATAGGGTTACAGTCACAGGTTTCTTCCACTTGGCCAGATCCTTTGCTAGGAGACCCTGACAGATGGCTGGACTATGCATCTAGCCTTGGGGAAGCACTGTAAGTGTCCATTGTTGGCCTTCCCACGTGAAGGCGAATGTAGGTTGGCTTGTCTTGTCTAAGGAGATACTAAAGAAAGCAAAAGCAAGAGCTAAAAACAAAGTGACGGTGACAAAACTGGATACTAATTTCTTGCAATAAACCAGCAATGTTTGGAAACGCTGCATACGGTGGTTGTGGTACTTTATTTAATTCATGATAATCTACTGTCATGCACCATGTTCCATCAGGCTTTCATACTGGTCAGACAGAACTATTGAAGGAACTATAGGTAGTTCTTATTATCCCTACCCTTTCTAATTCCTTAATTGTAGCAGTAATTTCCTTGGGACATACCCCTCCTCCCTGGGAGTTTGTACTAGTTGGTTGCCACAATTCTTTGGGGTGAGGGCACATTCACCAGGGACCGTTTAGCTTGTCCCTTTAGCACCAATTTTATTGCTCTGCATTGGGGGTGGAATTCTTCTATGGTAGTCTGTAATGTGGCATTCTGGAGAATGTCAATTCCTAAAATAAATTTGGGTATAGGAGAAATGTACATTGTATATCTTTGGGAAGTAATCATCCAATTTGTAAAACTAAATTTTGTTGCTTAGCAAAAATTGTTTTCCCGCATAGCTGTCTGTAGCCAGCACTGGCCCATTGAACTGCGCTACATTGCCTTAAATTAAAGTGCATTCAGCTCCTGTGTTTACTCTTTGTTGTGGAGTTAATTATTTATTGTCCCCCTACTGATCAACAAAGAGAATTCCACCTGCCTCTGTTACTGTTCTCACCTGGGGATCTTGACCCTTCCCTTATGGTAGGGGGAAGGGTGCCTGCCGAGCACGTCTTCTGGGATTGGGGTGGCAACTTTTTTTTCCTATTTTCCCTTCTTCCTTGCATTCTGGGGTGGTGGCGGGGGGGGGGGGGGGGACACTTTCATAAACCTCTTGTCCTTGGGGAGTTTGCTCCAAAGTCTCACTGAAACCTCATTGGGCTGCCTATTTATTGTTTCTAGCTCGGTGTCTGGGGCAATAAGATCTCCCCGCATTTGCTTGTGTGACACACAATTAGGACCATCATGTCCTTGGGGTGCTCTCCCTGCCACCTGGACCCCAACCTCCTTTCTCCCAGCCTTTCCATTTCCCCTAAGTCTGCTATAGCCTACATAGCTCATGACATAGTTTGTCTCACTAGGGGGCTCAGAATTGGCACCAGAGGTCCATAATAATGGTTGGGAGCAGTATGTAGCATAGTATCTTTCATTCCTCTCAAGAAAAGTTTTGATGTCAGGCCCCACAAAATTGGTGGCATAAATAGCATGTTTTATCCCCAGTCCCTGTAAAACATCCTGTAATTCTTCCATGGATTGCTGATGAGGAGTGGCATGGGGTATATCCCTTTCATTATGCCATACAGTCTTGCATCCATTAACCAACCATACCAACAGTGAAGCTGTTGTTTTGCTAGAGATGGTATATAAACGTTGACGTAGAGAAAGGTGAGAGGTAACGGATGCCAATTTACTTATTTCCATTTCAGATAGTATTAGTCCTTCTGTTCCAGTGTCCCATTATCTTATAAGCCAGTTAGGCAGGGGACTCTCTAGATCTCTGCCTGTAACTTTGCCCCAAATTGCCCAAATTGGCAGTGGTATAGTCCCTCATGGTTGTATGTAGCTTCTGCTCAGGGGTTTGGAAATGTTGGTCCCTGAGGGGTTGGTCCTGTAACACCTTCTACTTTTGTTGTATTATAGGGCACACCCTAGGGGGCTGTCGTCTTCTTCCACTTCCCATCCTCCTCTTTCTCCTCATCTGAGGAGGAGTCCATAGAATCCCATGCCTTAGGGTCTCACCCAGGCATGGTTAATATCCTTCAGAACTGGACATGAGATAGCCTGTGGCCCCTAGCTCAAACATATGCGCAAGCCAATGTTTCTAACTGATCATCATCTTGTAGTAGGTGATTGGTTAAGGAATTCCATTTTGGCCAGTGATAGGCGATATCCTTTTTTAGCTTTAACTCTTTTTCTAAGTGGTGCACAGAGAGCTCTGCCACTTATTCTGTCTTGGTAGATACCCGCAAGGCTCCTAACAGGGGCCATGCTGTAACTGCCATTATCTGATGGTTTCCTTTTTTCTTATTTATGTACAGCTGCTCTGCTACCTGTTGTAGCACAGGCAGTATACTTGCTGGAGTTTTTGGGGTGTCTCCATACTCTCTTGGCAGTCTCCACATGACCAGGATGGCAGCCACACTTCCCCACATGGGTCTTATAGGCCATCCTGGGATTTTCCCTCCTGATTCTCCTCTGTGTGAGCTTATGCCCATTACTGCTGGTGATCTTTCTGTCTCCTGCCTCAAGGCTCACCAGTTGTTTCAATCCAACTCCTGAAGGCACAAGTTGGAGTGGCTGCAAGGTCAAAGAATGCACCTGGCACAGAGTCAGACATAAGCTTTATTTGGACTTTCGGACAGGAAAGAGTCTCTGGGTGCAGTGGTCCAGAGAAAGAAGATAGTGCTCTGCAAAGAGATGGGAAAATAAGGGGTATATTATGGGGTTTCTGAATAGGACATTCCATAGGGTTTGAGAACACAGTTCTCATATGGGATCTGGTGGAAGTTATTACAGGAATGAAGTTTTACTGCTCTGAGGAGATTATACCATCTATAGATTCCCTCCCCTCCAGAGAGGGTTGTTAACCTTTAACTTATGTCTAGGTCACTCAGGCAGCTACATGCTAAAGACTTAGGGGATGTTTAGGCCCTGGGTCCCCACAGCTTCATAGATGCAAATCTTATCACACAAGATTGATTTTACGTGTTTTGAGGGAAACACTGGGCTGCTTTTCTGTGTTCCCCACAAACTGAAGCCATGCTAGACACATGGTAGCACATAGATACTTGTAACTGATAAAGCCAAAGTGTAGACATTGAGGAAATCATGCCATTACAAATGAGTCACTGGCATTTCTGATACTCTCTGTGGCGCCCAAAACAAAATTAGATTGAGTAGATATAAATATTTTCACACAAAATATTGGAATACTGGGATACATGTTAAAGCTTAAAGAGTAATAATAACACATGTATACATAATGCATATAAAATAATTAAAATAAAATTAATTTAAAGCATAATTAAAAAGTTATATCTCAATAAACCTACTTTGAAGAAAGAGAGTTATAGCAATACATGGAGAATGTCCTTATCATGGGCCATTAATTAAAGCCAGTATTTCTCACATTTATTTATTATGATTATTATTTATTTTAATTTGGTAACGTGGGTTCCTAATATGCTCCTGAGCAATCAGAATGTTAGGGGTAGATATAGACCTGGAATTTCTGTGTTTCTTGGAAGAAAAAACTGATTGGTGGTTATTTGCTCTGACATTTGGAAGCACAAATGACCCGGTTTACAGAAGATAGGAAAGAGTATAGAGAGACATAGTAGAAGATTCATATTCAAATATTTATATACTTCTTCTCACATGTGAGAACTGTTTCAGACTTGTAGTAGTTTTGATGATGACAGAGTCTAGGTAACCTTACAGGAGTTAACAAAATAGGTGTATTTCTGCTTGCTTTGTTTATATTTAAATACTAAGTGAACTTCTTTAAGGTACTCAAGATCTTTGCTGGGGACATAAGAATGGAGAGGAAGAAATAATTGTTTTATTTTTTGCTTCCAATCCATAGAATTTTAGAGTGGTGACTTGAGCCTCTCTTTTTTCATCTTATTAAAAGACTTGAGAATGCACAATACTAGACATAAGCTGTATGTTCTGTAAGTACTTATTTTGGTTGATTAAGGTTTGAATCAGTCACTTACATACAAAGATATTTTGTACCATGAACATAACTTTATTTGTATGGACTGTAAGAGCGTCAGTTCCTATCCTTACATTTACCCTTATATCTTATTTTTACTAATATCACACTGAATATTATGCATTTTCCACAGTCAGGTCTCCATTGCAAACACACACACACACACAATGGATTAAAGTGGAGGCAGAGTTTATCATGTATATATAACTTCTGTTGAACTCTTACTTAAAAATCTTTATTTTTAGTTCAGTGTATAGCCATATGATTCAGTACTTATTTTCTTAACCATTATAGTGATTTTGAAAGAATGAATTATATTTCTAAGGAGAAAGAGAGGGGGAGGGGGCAATAAGAGAAGGAGAGAAGGAGAGTGTAGTAGTTTGATATTGTTTATGAATTCCAAAAACAGATATTGGTTTGTGTTTGTAAATTGCTCTGTTCTTCTAGACATATTATGTTGTATTAGATTCAGAGGTTTCACTTTTACTATGTAAAATCAAGATTAGGGCTTCTATTTGACCACATCATTATGGTGTGCAGGGTTAACTCCCCACCCCCTTGGTGGGGATAAAACAGACTCTCACACTGAAATGAATGCATGGAAAAGGAGAACACAGAGAGTTTAATTTTGGATGCTGGAGCCCTGGGGAAAGAGCCAAGGCGTTCGCCTAATTTTTCACAGCTAAAGAGACTAGAACCCTGAACAGTTGAGAAAGTCAAGAAAGAAATGAGCCCCAGGGAGAGAGACAAGACTTATGCTAACCTACAGCTGAGAAGGGAAGGAGCTAGGACCAGGGAGACTTAGGAGAAAGAAGGCTGAATCTTTGCAGAGACTGGCAGCCATCTTGTTCCAACAAATGGCAACAGACTTTGTGAGGGAAGTAACTTACACTTTATGGCCTTGTGACTGTAAGCATCTACCCCAAATAAATACCCTTTATAAATGTCAACAGATTTCTGGTACTTTACATCAGCACCCCTTTGGTTGACTAATGCAGAAAGGTAAAGATATTTAGGAATTTCTAAATCTAATTTTATTACTCAGGAGGATTAGAAATGGAGATAATTGAGAAATAAAAATTGTTTTAAAAGCAGAGCTTTTCTCTATTAAAAATTTTTATTCGGCAATTCCTTCAAATTTAAGAGAAAAATACTTACTAAAGAAAACCATTTTCCTGTTGATATCAGATTCATAGATTTTAATCTTCCTATGTTTTTCATCTTTATTAATCTCCAGACAGATTTACTAGTGGGTCAGGCTTAAGATCTGCAAATATGATAAAGTGATAAAACTAATAGAATGCAAATCCCACAAGACCCAATGGTGACAGATAAATGATGACAGACAGTTTGTGCTAAGATACAGAAATAAACAACAGTAAGGCTATGACTGGGGGAACATTGCATTTTTTCAGAGGTAAAAAACTGATTTTGTGGAATTGTTATTGCTATTCCCCCTCTGGCTGTAATTGTACGTTGAAATGATTGTGAATAACATAATACTTAAATGCATTTCTTAGGTCAATGCAGAAGTTTTTCTTAACCATAAACAATTTTATTCTTCTTTAGAACCCCATTTAATTATTCCATTACATAAATAATCCTCTTGTGTTTTCTTTGAACCAAGATTGATTTCTGACCCTATAAAACGTATTCTGATAAATGCCTAGAAGAGAACAAAGCAGAGAGAATTTTACATCTAAATGAAATGATAGGACAATCTGATCAATGAGAACATCTCAAGATATTTTGGGGGAAGAAGTAAATTGCACTATCCATAATGTTATAGTACCACATACTGTGCAGAGCTATGAGTGTCAGGAAGATGCACTGGTCATAACAAAAAATCATTTATTATGCATGAGTCAACTCCCTTATATTGTATCTGGAAGATGTTGTGCTTGGCAATAGAGGACTAGTGAGAATAAGAGTTTTAAATTATTTTTCTGTAACCTTAATACAAGGTAATGGTCCAACATGATGTTCGCACACAGCAAAGCTTCTTTAATTCTTACAATATAACATTGGGCCTGTTTCTTTTTAATTAATGGACACAGATGTCAAACTGACTGAAAGGAAAGCTTTTCCGGAGTAATTTTTGGCCCTTGATTTAGGCTGAAATTCCTAGAAGGCTGTTTATGGCAATGTAATAAAGCAACACACAAAAAACAAACAACATTTTATCATAATTATTTCTGTATGGGGTGACGATATGGTTACACTGTTTTATTTTATGTTGAAGCTGCTTCCAGGCAAGTATGGTGTTTGAAATTTTCAAATTGCATGACTTGCCTTTCGTAGCAGTTTAGTATTATTTATGAATTCCAAAAATAAGTATTGGATTATGTCTGTAGATTGGTCTTTTCCTCTGGGTGTAATAGATTGTATTAAATTCAGAGGTTTCACTTTTACTTGATTAAATAATGATTAAGGCTTTGATCGGGTCACATCAGTAGAACTGTAAGCTTCTACCACAAATAAATACCCTTTACAAAAGCCAACAGATTTTTGGTACTTTCCATAGGCATCCTTTTGTCTGGTTAATACACCTTCTATAAAAACACATTGGATTTTTTTGGTTTTGAGCATTTGTCCAAACTCTAGGTAGGAAGTTCTCCTACCCATCTCTTCCTGTTAAATCCCTTATGGCACCCAAGTGCTATACCTTCCAGAGCCTTCCCTGATTTACCCTATACTCTTTCCAAGTGAGTTCTCCCCTTAAAATTCTGTAATTCTTCTTACATCCTTCCCTTACAACACCTAGAACATGCTGCCTTGCATTATGATTATTTACATACATACCTGTGAATAGCATTTCTGAGCCATTAACCACTTTCATTGCTTTTCTTCCTAGTTCCCTCCTTTCCCTTTCCATTCATGCAGCAAGGTAGAGTGAACCTTGCCTATAGGGAGGATGTGATAGAATGGAAAGCATCTTAAAATATATCTTCCTGCTTATGCTTTCCAAAATATTAATTTCTCAGGAGAATGGAGTGGACTTCAGAGTGTAGCCAAAATGTTAATAGGCTTGAGGAGGGGAGATTCCCTCTCTGTAACACTAGAAAATTTTATTCTGGGGGGTTAAGGGAGGAAAAAATATGAGGAAGTCACTGGGAAAAACAGAAGTATATGGGTTACAGGGACCCCTGCTCCTGGGTTGGGTCCTGCAGGCAGACAGAGAGAAGGATTGTAGAGGGGTCTAGGCTGAGAGTCTCAAGGAGATTTCAAGGTGCGGAGTGACCTAGAAAGAAAAAAACAAACACACACCATTCTTGTTCTCAAGTAGTTGGCAGCAGGGTACTCGTGGGAATAAGATTTTAAAGTTCTTTTTCTATAACCTTAAAATAAAACAAGCTGAGAAACATTTAGACCCAAAGAGACCTGGGGACAGAAGCAGGGACATCTCAGTCTGTTACCTGCTTAAATTAAGGATAAGGGGAAAGATGGATGATTCAGAAGAGAGAGAACAAAAGGCAGAGAAGACCAGATTTTAATCCTGTTATTCCCATCGTTGATGGCCCTACATTTTGTAAACTGTTAAGAACTTAGATACAAAGTCAGATAAAAGACAAGAGGGTACTCTATGATAAACTGGAGGTAACTATTGGTACAGGGAAGGGATAAAATGGAGGCATAGGGATACCTCTGGGTGGAGCTTTGAGGGCTTGAGGGGAGCTAGGGAAGGGAAGAGGCCCAAGAAATTGGGGGGCGGGTGGGGGAACATTGGGATATAGGAGATTGTCAGGTATGTGGTTTAAACTGTAATGTTGAGAAAACTCATTAGAAAATATAATAAGGAAGTTGACCAGTTTAAGATGATTAAGGGGTGACATCTGACACAAGGCAGGCTTCTAGGGAGTGAGTGCTCATTTTGTCATAGTGGGCTATGTCATTGGGTGAAGACCCATACAATGAGTCTAAAGGTATACGCAAATCCTGGGGAGGTCTGATGTTCTCAAACAGAGAGAATTGTATCTCTCGAGAGAATTGATGACTCCCAATGGGTTAGGGCAGTCGAGTCCAGTATGTCAAGTGCTTAACATTGTTGCAAGTATCTGTGAATATGTTCCTTTAAACAATGAAGATTGATTGTTATTGTGGGCACTGTGGGGAGGAGGAGAGAGTTATTGAATAGATGGAATCAGGGTAAATGTGAGGCAATGGGCAATGGAAGTGTCCAACAGATCATGCAATGATGGACATAGGACATGTTAAATTACACCAAAAATATATAAAAATCTATAGGACAAAATGTAAACCATAATGTAAAACACAAGATAACTAAAAATTCAGAAAATTGTATAGTCAAAAATATAAACCATAATGTAAACTGAAATGGAACATTTGTTGAAAGCTATGTTTCGATATCTGTACATCAGCTGCAGCAAATATAATATGAACATGTAAAAATATCATTGCTGGGGAAGGGACAAAGGGTTTGATGTTGGAAATATGGGAGTACCCTATATGATATATGTGAATTACTGTGACCTAAAACTTTTGTGAAGACAAACTTAACAATTAGAAAAAAAAAAAAAGAAAGGATGTAGACACTGAGGAAGAAATGAAAGAAATTGCCTTGCCAACTGTATATACAGGGCAACACATATTGCAGTGATGAAAGGCAAAATGTCGAAAACAAAGCTTTTTCATTTTTTCATTTTTTCATACCACAATTTATTTTTACTTTATTTAATTTTTCTAGATTAGTATGTGTTCTATATCTAACCTTTAAATCCATCACTATATTCCATTTTACTATTAATGGAATCTAGCAATACATTAGGCTTCATTTTTGAAGAAATTTTTGACCACAGAGAGGTTCAACTATGGCAGGGGAGGAACACTGGTGTGGGGTGTTATTGATGGGGGGCACATGGTTGGGAGGGAGTTCTCCAGGGCATGTATACAGGGTACAAAAAAATGTTTAGATATTTTCATAGTGGTTATAGTTAAAAACGACATCTGAGGGGGTGCTCAGTTCCTAACCAGGGGAGCTCTATCACATTCTCCAATGGAACAGAAGCATTCCCCAAGTGCAAGGGCAAAGAACAGTGAAGATGGACGGTCCAACAATAAGCTCTTGATACTGATGACTATGCTTATGAACCTGTGTGCCTGAAATATGAACTAGGCCTAGAGCTGTAGCTGCCTAAGAGTTACCTCCTGAAAGCCTCCATGTTGCTCAGATGTGGCCACTCTCTAAGCCAAACTCAGCATGTAAATGTGTTACCTTCCCGCCAGCATGGGACATGAATCCTGGGGATGAGCCTCCCTGGTGCTGAGGGATTACTACCATGCACCAGCTGATGATGTAACTAGAAAAAGACCTTGAATAAAAGGATCAACTCAGACCAGCAGAATATCTCAGCCTACATGTAATATCAGGTGTTAAAAACTGCTTTTTGACCTTGAATAAAAGGGAGAAATGGAAAGGACAAATGAGTTTATATGGCTATAAGTCTCCAAAAAAGAATCAGGAGGTCATCAGAGGAGTCGCACTTACACACATCTCAGCAGGGCCCCAGAGACAGCCAAAGTAGTACAAGCCCAGGTACTGGTTCTTCTGAGGGCTACAAAGACCCACAGGTTCTATGGTCATGTCAGATGACTCTGGAGTTCAGTGCCATGTCAGATGGCCCTCTTTGGAGTTTGTGTTCCTGAGTGTGATGGAGTTGGACTCAGATGTGACCTTTCTACACATGCCTCTTCTGTCACTTTCATTGGACCTGTGGTTGGTGCTGGGGTTGGTGTATACTCAGGAGAACTGAATCTCTGGACTGTCCATGTGACTGCCAGGCTCTGAGCTTCAGCAGACTTGCAACTCCTACCCTCTGGCTTATTGCCCCCTCTCGATATAGAGGTGGAGCAGACATAACCATCCCAGGATCCACAGGATGGAGGAATAGAGTATGGATTAGAGTGGACTTACTGATATTCTACTATGAAACTATTGTGATTAGTAATGGAAGAAATTGTAGCATTGGTATGGAGGAAGTAGCCATGGTAGCCGCTGAGGGTAGGGAAATGGAAGAAGAGATATGATGTGGGGGCATTTTCAGGACTTGGAGTTGTCCTGGGTGATACTCAGGGACAGATGCTGGACATTGTATGTCCTGCCATGGCCGATGGAAAGTGTAAACTACAGTGTAAACCTTTATCCATGTGGTCCAGCAGGGCTCCAAAATGTATTCATCAGATGCAATGAATGTCCCACGATAATGAAAGAGGTTGTTGATGTGGGAGGAGTGGGGTGAGGGGGATGGGGGGTAAATGTGGACCTCATATTTTTTAATATAACATTTAAAAAAATAAAGAGAAAAAACATTAAAAAAAGGAAATGTGAGATTGACGTACAATAAAAGATATTTAAGTGATATAAAAAATATATAAATTCTCAACATCTATTATTCCCCCCACACCTCTGCCATCAGATTAACTGCATTTAAAACAATTGAACACTATCTGGACACCCCTATCGTCAATTCTGTGACTCCATTCTCTCTTGTTCTCTTCTTAATCCAGCTCTGATCATTCTTTCCTTGTCTCCAATGGATTTTTCCAGCCTGTAAATGCCCTGGGAGGGTTCCATTTTCAGCCCACTTTTTAAAAACAAACTCTCCCTAGTTGTTGATATCATTTACTCATATAACTTTAGCTCCCCACATAAATAGCTGATGATTTCAAATCTACATTTTCAGTTCAAATCTCTTCCTTCTTTTTTTTTTTCAACTCTAGATCCAAATATACACCTGCCTAGTAAATCTGTCTATTTCTAGTTTAATTTTTCCAAAATGGTACTCATTTTCTCTCCTAGTGTTCTCATTCTCTTAACATTGTTTATCTGGATGCTCAAGCCTGGATACCTGGAAGTCCTCCTTGACTCTACTTTTTTCCTAACTCCTTATGTCCTGTTTAATCCATCTTTAAATATCTCTCAAAGCTACTCTTCATTCCTTTGTTCTGCACTGATTTTCTTTGTTGTTACTCACATTCATATCATTTCACATTTAGCACCACAATCTGTGCTAACCCAGTACCCCAATTAAGGTAGATTTTATTATTCTTTCTTCTATGCAAATATTGTATCTTGTTCATTTTTGCATTGCTGAATTTTAAATACTACACTTACTTGATTAATCAATTAATAAAACAATTTAATCATTTATTCATCTCTCCCCTAGTATGCTCTTTTCTTTTAGAGAGTCATGCGCTCACTCATTTTTGTACCCTGAGTACCTACTACATTTCTTAGTTCTCATTACATGCGCCATGGATTGGCAGGTCTAAATGAAATCTTGTAATTCCTTATTAGGATTTCCCTGTCAGGAATTCAAAAGCAAGGAGATTGCTGAAGTTTTAATCAATTGGCATAGATATAGCTTTTAAGGAGCTAGGGTAAGATTACACTTTTGAAAAAGGGAATGAGGCAGACAAATCTGGTAATGAACATCATACTCAAAGAGTATATAACACAAGATAAAATCCATGGGAAATAAAATATAAAATTTAATTTAAGGGCAAAGTAGCTCTAAAATTTACATGCAAGTTTAGTATAATTGATTATTTTCTATATACCTACTATAAATTTTTATGTACTCATTTACTACTAGTTTTTATTTAATTTCCATCTTTCCATATGTGAGACCTATATTTGTGAATTGCAAAAAAAGATGAAGTTGCAGATGCTAAAGAAATTACAATACTTTTTTTTGGAGTTAGTATGCAGTGTGAACTGTTAACAGGTTTGCACATCTCTCTTAAATCTCATAATATATAAGACAACATAAATTCTGTAACATAAGCATATATATGACAGACTAAGAGCTTCTACCCTGTACAAGTTATGATAGCTATAAAATGTCTTAATAGAAACAGCAGTGAAATGGCATTAGAGTTTAGTTGTGATCTAACTGATTCAAAGCCAGTGTTTTTGTTAAATTGGAAAGTTGGCAAAATGCCTAGAATTCCTGATTGAAAGGGGCTTCCTAGGAACTATCTTGTCCTGGAAAGTAATGACTCTCCCTGTCCCTGTATTCATTTTGAGTTGGACAAGTCTCATATGATTTTAAAGAAATAGTAATCCAACCAATAATTACCTTTATTTCCTTTAATTAAGAAGTAATCTGAAATTTTATTAATGAAGCTAATGATTTTTCATTGGCATTTTTAATTGAAAAAAAGGTTATATATCTGTTTATAAATAATACTTCATTTTCTCACTGATTATTCATTTTTTAAATTGCATTTTATTCTTTTGGTAGAACAATTGAAAAGAAATTTACCTTTGATTCTTCTTTAAATTTAGATTTGGAAATAGGTGTCATAAAAAAATGTTCAACAATAAGCTTAAATGAAAACTTCGGCTAAGGAATGCAGTAAGTACAGATACAAATCTATGGCTTAGTGACTATTGTAGCCTTTTGTAGTACCTGAATGTCTTTGCGGTGCTTTCCTTACTTTGTTATTGGCCAGCACTCTGAACTCCGCCAAACTAATCTATGGGAGTATCACTCAAAAAGGATATCTTCTTCTGTGTATTGTTGCTTGCAAAGGAAATGTAATGAGGAATATACTATTTTGCCAGAACAGTAGTTTGACTAACTCAATAATCATTTATTTATTCCATTAGAACCAAGTTTATTTGGTTGCTGAATTTATAGTTATACCAAGTCAGGTTTATAATTTGTTTTGTTTTTATTTTGTTGTTTTTTTACAAGTGACATAGAGACTCACAGGCACAATGTCTTTCCTCAGGCCCACCCATGTAAACAGGGCCTCAAACACATTCCACAGCATATTTATAAATATTTCTTCTATGCATGTTCACCTATCTGATAACATTCCTGGAGACAGATATAAAAGAATCAACTAGGATATCAGGAGTCTGAGCACAAGTGTATATGTGTTAACTCTACTACTCTGACATTTACAGCTAATGAAGCAAGGTCACCCTTTTTTAATTTAGTGATTTAGGGACTGTTTCCATATCATCATTGATGTCTTCCTTGGCCTTTTTTTGGTATTGCTCCTGGGAACTAAGTGTAATTACTTCAATTGCAGTCACATTTTTCCTTTCACGTAGTGCAAATTAATTCCACTAAGCAGTTTGCAACATATCAGTTTATTTTAACAAGAAACAACTATTTGCTATGTGCCAAGCACATGGTGGAAACTGAGATTCAAGGATGATTAACAGAAAATCCATGCCCTTGAGCTGAAGGTCTAGTAGGGAGAATGAAAAGCAAATGATCAATAGTTTATTGATAAAGGTGTGCCAAGGGAGCTTTAGGAGCCCATAAGAGGAAAGCTCAACCACACTGCTTGGACAGAGCAGGCTTTCTGAAGAGTCCTATGCCTCAGCCAAGTCCTGGAGGATAAGTAGGAGGAGGGTAAGTATGTCCTGGCAGAAGAAGAGACATCTAAAACTTTTTGGAGAAAAGAGTGAGAGAGAGAGATACAGTTCTGTATTGCTACTGTAGATGGAAAGCAAGATAGTATCAAGAGATAAAAATGGAGAGGTTAACTGGAGTCTGATTATGAAGGACATTTGTGTTGTGTGCTGACTTTATCTTGAAGGGTTTTAAAGATGGTCAAGACACCACCAGATGTTTTGGTTCAAAACAGCTTTATTAAGGTAGAATTGATACACAATAAACTGTACACATTTAAAGTGCACAGTTTTGATAAGTTTTAACAAACACCTGTAGTGAAGAAGAAGAATATAGGAGGTTTTTCATACCATCATGCTGCCTCAGCATCTCCAAGACTGGGAGTAATATGAGGGGCTTTGCATTGTCATGATGCTGCAGCATCTTGGACCCTAACCTTAGATCCCTTGGTGATCACCTGACACCTGCTTATACAAGATAAACAGCTTCTCCCTCTTCTCCCTATGTCCTACCTAGGAACATGGTCCCACAAAAGTCAAATACAGAGTCTGACTTGACCAACTGCTACTGCCCCATCCCTATAGTACAATTAAAGGCACAGTCCTCAGGTTCATTGTACTCCTCTTGCTCCCTGCATGCTTGGCTTAGCCTATGCTTCTGATGTGTGTCCCTAAGTGACCCTGTGAGGCATGCCACTACTCTCTGATCTAGAACCTGTAAGTACTAATAAAATTTTCTTTCATACATCTCTGGTGTCACTTGCCCTTGCTGTACTTACCTATAAAAATAACCTCTCCACACTACACACTACACACATACACACATACAGCCATCTTGACAATCTAGATAATGATTTGTGTTTTAGATAGATTGATCTAGCAGTGATATAGAAAACGGTTTGGAGAAAGGCATTCCTGGAGACAAGGATAGCAATTGTGAGGCTGTTAAGAGATAATGAAAGTTTCACTAGACTAATTGTATTGAGTCTAGAAAGAAGATGTTGAACTGGAAGATATAAAAATAGAATCAACTTGACTGAGTAATTAATTGGCCTTAGGTGTAAGAAAGAGAAAGAATCAAATTTGAGTTCTTCAGTTTGTCTTTGTCCACTGAGCAAATGGTATCATTCAGCTGGAATTAAGAAAGCAGAAGGAAGAGCAGATCATGAGTTCGGCTTTGAACATATATTTCAAGAGTCCAAGTTGGGGTAATGAAATTTCAACATAAAAGGAGGAGGATGAAAAGGCTCAACAAATGGCACTTCTTAGAAGGAGTAGGGAGAGAAATTAGTGGAGAGCCAGGAAAATGAGAATATATGGATTTAATGTACAGAAATATCATAGTATTGCACTTATCCCATAACTTCCTTAATCTCTGATGTGTTTTGTTTTGTTTGTCTTCCTTCATCTAGCTGGTTGTTTCTGTTCTCTTGTCATCTTGTTTGTCAGTCATGGACTTGCCACGCACAAGCTAGCCCCATCTCTGATAGGGTGGTTTTCTCAGAGGGACGTGTAATAACAAAATCTTAATTTTTTATTGGACATTTAAATGATCTGACTTTACAATTTTAGGCTTCTAATACTAATATAGAATAATTGGTTCTTCAATTTTGCATTGTCCTCCATTTCTCACCAAAGGTAGCCATTTGCTTTTGCTCCTAAATGAGGGTGTCCCATTTATTTCAGGTAATCCATTTATGTGAGAAAGCCACTTTAATTTCAATTAAAAATTACTTTTATAAAAGGGAAAAGCTCTCAAAATTTTAGTTTCTGAAGCCAGGATCTTTTCTGTATCAGATAAATGCTATTCTTCTACTGAATTCTTCAATTCTTGTTGTGTTTTACACATGTGCCAGGTTTCCTGGGAAAGTCAGGTATTTCATTGTCAACTTCTTGTCTTGGTGTTCAGAGAGATAGTTGTGTATGAGTAGCAGATCATTATTTTTGTAAGCTGAATATTAATTGGAATCTGATTATGAAGGAACTTGAGTGTCTTGCTAATGAATTTTAGCAAGAATTGAAGAATTTTAAGTATGGTGGAAGTATGAGTATATTTGCGTCTTAGATTGATTAATCTAGCAGCAACTTCTACCCTGATTTTTTTTCATCTTAAAGGGTGAAGAATTTGGTCATGCAACATGAATGATTGCCAGGACTTCTCTAGGTGACCCACTGTGGGCCTTAGTACGGTTTCTTGTACAATACCACTTGAGGGATTTTTTTTCCTTCTGGAAAAGGACAGCTTGCTCTGAAGTACTTCTCTTTCTCACCAGTCTGTCCTAATTGTCTCCCTTTCTGACTCACAATTTTTGCCTTTAATTAAGTGGGTGATTACACATACTATAGTAATGCTTACATATTGTAGGCATTAGAAAAGGCTTACTGGCATGGTAGAGCCTGGTGCCACCATTGCTGCCCGCACAGCTGCCGCCAGCACAGCTGCCGTCTGCAACGAGCACCACCTCCACCAATGCCTGTTTCGCTGCTGCCTCAGGCCGGCTGTGTGATTAGGCCACAATCTTCAATGAGTAAGCATATTCCTCAGTTCTGTGGTGCTCTTAGTCATGCATTTTTGGAGTTCTGAAGGGCAATGGAGATGATTGTCAGGCACAGCATGACGCCTTTGCAGCCTAATGAACTGTGGAAACCCGTTACTACTCACCAAGAAATCCCCATAAGATGGTACACCTGGCCACCGAAGTGTTGAATTCAAATCTGCAGAGTATTTTATAAGAGTTTTGACCTGGCTGGGCTAATCTGCAGTGCACTTGCTTCAGTATTACTGGATGGAAAATCACTGCTTTTTGTTAGGAGGTTCATTCCATTTCCCCTTACTCCCAAATTCATATACAAAGCATTGAGATTTTCAATTGGAGTATATTGAAGTAGACTTCAGTTTCTTTACATCATTTCTGTATTCAATTTTTAAAAATTATTTCATAGCTCTCTTGAATTTTTTTAGCTAAATTAAAATGGCTCGAATGAACTGCCCGGGTCCTGTGGAAGTCACATACAACAACGTGAGATTTCTTGTCACACACAATCCAACCAATGCAACCCTAGGCAAATTGATAAGAGGAACTTAAGAAATATGGAGTTATCACAATAGTAATAGTATATGAAGCAACTTATGACAGCTTTTGTGGAGAAAGAAGACATCCATGTTCTTGATTGGCCTTTTGATGACGGAGCACCACCATCCAACCAGATTGTGGATGATTGGCTAAGTCTTGTAAAAATTAAGTTTTGCAAAGAACCTGGTTGCTGACCACTATTCTTTGAATTGGGAGAGCTCCAGTGCTTGTTGCCCTAGTATCGATTGAAGATGGAATGAAATATGAAGATGCAGTACATTCATAAGACAAAAGTGGCATGGAGCTTTTAAAGCAAGCAAGGAGGTGTGTCAAGATGGCGTCTGAGTGAGTGCACCTCATAATCTCTCCTGCAAAGAAGCAGCTGAGTAGGGTTGGAGTCCTGCTGGACTGGGCTGACTTGGGTGCTTGCAGGGTAGGAGGTGTCTGGACATTGATTTGGTGAGATAGTGACAGAAGAGGTTCTTGCAAGAGGTAGAATTTTGGGTTTCTGATATGGAGGTCAGAAGTTGTGGGCAGGCCCCTTCCCCCTAGGTCTGACAGCAGCTGGCTGCTGCATTCCCAAACCCCATGTTGACTGGATGCGAGGTTCCCAGGTCCGTATCCCCTAAACCCCAGCAGCCCACACTCTACAGACTCACATACCTTGAGTTTGCAATATCCCAGACTTCCCATTCCCAAATCCAGCACGCCCTGAGGTTCGTCTGAGGGCCGTGATTACCCTAACCCCCCACCCCTTTTTGTTTTGAGCTTGGAGGAGTGTACCAGCTGGCTTGGGGATAGCCTGGGAAAAAAGGAGAGGCAAATCTGCTGAGAAAGTCCAATTTACCTAAATGCCCTGGGATAGGAAACTTGGTCTGGGAGAAAGTGGAGTCAGAAAATCAATTAGACCTCCCTTAGCACACCTAAGGGGGAGGGACTGTAGGACATGCTTTCCAAGCTTCCAGTAGCATATTTGGGGTTTCTGGTGAGGTGTAGGTGCTCTCTTGCCGGAAATAAAGAGTCATTGTCTTCTGTGTTGAGTTGGTTCACCAAGGACCCACTTCATTCTCCTACTGGACCCCTCATGCAGCTTTCCTGCTGCCCTGGGAGTGAGGGAAATGAGAAAGGGAGAAAGGGGGAACATCAGATCCCTAAGTGTTTTATTTAACTGCAAAGAGGATTCCTAGCTTGGAACTTTGTTTTTTTGTTGTTGTTGTGGTGGTGGTTATTGCTGCTGCATTGTTTCCTGGTTTTTTCTTCCTCTTTATCCCCCCAAGACCCTTTTTCTTTTCTTCAGTTTTTTTCTCTTTTTCTTTTTCTTTCTTGCTACCCCTCCTTTTTTATTCCCCCCACCTTTTTTCTTTTTTTCTTCCTTTCTCTTCTTTTTTTTTTTAATTTTAAAAATATATATAATAGGTGCTGCAGGGAGTGCTTCACATTTGCTGTGTTTCCTCATCCTCTATTTCCTCTTTTTTGTGTGCATTGATTTTGGCTATCCCATTTCCTCTACATATTACTATACTCCTTCATCTACTGTTTTTCTTACATTCCACCTCCCTTTGTTTGGCCCCCAACTTGTCTGACTTTTTGTTTCTAATACCTTGTTCTGTTTTCTGTCTTTTATTCACTATATTATTGTCTCTCTATTCTCTTTCCCTTTCTCATGAAAACACTGGCCTTTTAATTCATACTATATTCCTCCCCATATTCAGTTGACTGTCTCATTATAGGTACTCTACATACTGCTATAACTCCACACAGCTTACATGAGTCTAATATCCATTCTCTTAGCTCTCATATGGTTCCTCTGTTAACATTTATTATCAATAATACTTCATATATTTTCTTTTCTTACTCATTTTGCTTTTCCTGGCCCTAATATTTTCCTTCAAAGTGAAGTTAGCCAGAAACAAGAAAATAGAATTAAAAAAACAAAGTGACAAAGAGAATACATGACACTTACACATGAACAACAACTAATTAATCCTCAAGACTAGACAAAGAAGCTAAGGAACTGATTAAACCCATCAAGATAAAATGATGACCAGACAGCAACAAAAAACTACAAACTAAACCCATAATCAGGAAAACATGGCCCAATCCAATGAACAAACTAAAAACCAGGAAGAGGAGCAGAACATCAACAAGTAATTAAAGCTCTCAAAACACGTATTAGTGACCAATTTAATGAAGTAAAGGAAGAGATTAAGACTATGGAGAAAACACTTGGAGAGAATACAGAAGAAATTGCAATCATACACAAAAAGATATTGGATATGATGGTGATGAACAGAACAATTCAAGAAATCAAAAATACACTCTCAGCAAATAACAGCAGATTAGAAGAAGCAGAGGAGGGAATTAATAATATGGAAGACAGTACATCTGAAATCACACAGATAGTAGAACTGATCAATAAAAAGATAGAAAACATCCAGCTGGGACTTAAGGACCTGAATGACAATGCAAAATGCACAAACATACACATTATAGGCATCCCTAGAAGGAGAAGAGAAAGGAAAGGGGACAGAAGGGGTGTTGGAGGAAATAATGGCTGAAAACTTCCCAAATCTACTGAGGGAGATGGAGGTACATGTCCAGGAAGCACAATGCACCCCAAACAGCATAACTCCCATCAGGCCTACTCCAAGACATATATTTGTCAAATTATCCAATGCTCAAGACAAAGAGAAAATCCTAAAAGCAGCAAGAGAAAAGAGAACCATCACATACAAGGGAGGCTCCATAAGATTAAGTGCTGATCTCTCACCTGAAACCATGGAGACAAGAAGGCAGTGGTATGACATAGTCAAGGTACTAAAAGAAAAAAATTTCCAACCAAGAATACTCTATCCAGTTAAGCTAACATTCAAAAATGATGGAGAGTTCAAAATATTCACAGATAAATGGAAACTAAGAGAGTATGCCAACAAGAACCCTGCCCTTCAAGATATACTAAAGGGAGTTCTGCAGGAAGAAAGAAAAAAACAGGAGAGGCAAAGTTGAAGGAGAGTGTAAAAGCAATTAAAAAGGCAGAAAGAGAAAAAAAGATCAAACAAAATATGACAAACACAAGCCCAAAGAAAATATGGCTAACATAAATAATTCCTTGAAAGTAATAACACTGAATGTCAATGGGTTAAACTCACCTGTCAAAAGATTCAGATTAGAAGATTGGATAAGGAAATATGACTCATCTATATGCTGTCTACAAGAAACATATCTTTGACCAAGGGATTCAAGGAGGTTGAAAGTGAATGGCTGGAAAACAATCTTACAAGCAAAAAATAACCAAAAAAGGGCAGGAGTAGCAATATTAATATCAGACAAAATAGATTTTTAAATGCAAAACAATTGTAAGAGACAAAGATGGAACTACATATTAGTGAAAGGGATAATCTTTCAAGAAGAATGAACAATCATAAGCATTTATGCTCCTAACAAGGGTGCCTCCAAATACATGAAGCAAACACTGGAAAAACTAAGTGAAAGAATAGATGCCTCTACAATTATAGTGGGGGACTTTAATACACCACTATCAACTTTGAACAGAACATCACAAAAGAGAATCAATAAAGAAAAACTTTCAACAGTATATTAGAGGAACTGAACCTAATAGACATATACAGAACATTACGACTAAATACAGAAGGATGTACATTCTTCTCAAGTGCATATGGATCATTCTCCAAGATAGACCATATGCTAGACCACAAAGAACGTCTTAATTAATTCAGAAAGATCGAAATAAAACAAAATCATTTCTCTGACCACAGTGGAGTAAAGTTGGAAATTTGCAAGGTCCAGAGGCCCAGATTTCACGCAAAGATATGGAAATTAAACAGCACACTCTTAGAAAAACAGTGGGTCAAGGAGGAAATCTCAAAAGAAATTAATAACTGCCTGAACTAATGAAAATGATAACACAACATACCAAAACTTATGGGATGCAGCAAAAGCAGTACTGAGAGGGAAATTTATAGCCATAAATTCATACATCAAAAAAGAAGAAAGAGCTAAAATTGAAAAACTAACTGCACACTTGGAGGAATTAGTAAAAAATACAACAAAGTAACCTTGAAGGAAGAAGAAAGAAAGAAATAACAAAGATAATAGCAGAACTAAATGAAATAGAAAATAAGAAAGCACTTGACAAGATAAACAAAACCAAGAGTTGGTTCTTTGAGAAGATCAATAAAATTGAAAAACCCTTAGCTAGACTAACAAAGAAAAAAAGAGAGAAGATGCAAATACACGATATAAACAGATTGAAGGGGAAAAAACCACATGATTGTATCTATAGATGCAGAACTAACACCAATTTTGCTGAAACTCTTCCAAAAAATTGAAACAGAAGGAACATTACCTAACTCATTCTATGATGCCAACATTACCCTAGTACCAAAGCCAAACAAAGACACCACAAGAAAGGAAAACTACAGACCAATTTCCCTAATGAACCCAGACGCAAAAATCCTCAATAAAATACTTGCTAACAATATTCAACAACACATTAAACGAATTATACACCATGACCAAGTGGGATTCATTTGGGTATGCAAGGATGATTCAACATAAGAAAATCAATCAATGTAATACACCATATAAACAGATTGAAGGAAAAAAATAACATGATTATATCTATAGATGTAGAAAAAGCATTTGACAAAATACAGCATTCTGGAGGAATAGGTGGAATCGATGTAACTGTGGGGCAATGGATGTTTTCCATAAGATTATGCAAGGATCGATATAGGACATATTAAATTACACCAAAAATGTATAGGGACCTATAGGCTAAAATGTAAATCATAATATACATAAGATAACTAAAATTTTAGAAACTTGTATAGTCTAAAATATAAACCATAATGTAAACCCAAGTGTAACCTTGTTTGAAAGCTATTGTCTAAGTATCTGTACATCAGTTGCAGTAAATATAGTATGAACATGTAAAAAGATTACTGCTGGGAAGGGGACAAAATGTCTTATGTTGGATGTGTGGGAGTACTGTATATTGTATATAAGAATTACTGTGATCTAAAACTTTTGTGAAGACAAGCTTAATAGTTAGAAAAAAAAAGAAAAAGAAAAAGAAAGGATGTAGACACTAAGGAAGAGATGGATGAAGTTGCCTTGTCAGTGTGCATATAGGGCAACACATTACAGTGATGGAAGGCAAAACATCCAAAAAAAAACTTTTTCATTTTTTAAGTTTTTGATACCCCAATTTATTTTTACTTTAATTTTTCTAAATTAATATGTATTCTATATCTAACCTTTAAACCCATCACTATATTCCATTTTACTCTTAATGGAACCTGGCAATATATTAGGGTTCATTTCTGAAAAAGTTTTGGATCACAGAGAGGTTCAGCAATGGCAGGGGAGGAATACTGGTGTGGGATGTTATTGATAGGGGGCACATGGTTGGGAGGGAGTTCTCCAGGGCATATATACAGGGTACATAAACATGTTTGGATATTTTCATAGTGGTTACAGTTAAAAATGATAACTGAGGGAGTGCTCAGTTCCTAGCCAGGGAGCTCTATTACATTCTCTAACAGAACAGCAACAATCCCCCAAGTGCAATGGCAAAGACCAAAAAAGAAGGATGGTCCAACAATGAACCCTTAATACTAATGACTATGCTTGTGAGCCTGTGTGCCTGAAATAAGAACGAGGCCTAGAGCTGCAGGATACCTAAGAGTTACCTCCTGAGAGCCTCCATGTTGCTCAAATGTGGCCAGTCTTAAAGCCAAACTCAGCTTGTAAATGCATTGCCTTCCTCTCAGTGTGGGACATGACTTCTGAGGATGAGCCTCCCTGGCACCAAGGGATTACTACCAAGTACCAGCTGATGATGTAATTAGAAAAATACCTTTCATAAAAGGGTCAACTCAGACCAGCAGAATATCTCAGTTTACATGTAATACCAGGAGTTAAAAATGCTTTTTGACCTTGAATAAAAGGGGGAAATAGGAAGGACAAGTGAGTTTATATGACTATGAGTCTCCAAAAAGAGCCAAGATATCATCAGAGGGGAAGCCCTTATGCACACCTCAGTAGAGTCCAGAGAAAGCTAAAGTAGATACAACCCCAGGTATTGGTTCTTCTGAGGACTACAGAGACCCATAGGTTCTATGGTCATGGCAGATGGAGGGCAGTGCCATGTCAGTTGGCCCTAATTTGGAGTTTGTGTTCCTAAGTGTGATGGAGTTGGACTCAGATATGATCTTTGTTCACAAGCCTCTCCTGTCACTTTTATCGGACCTGCAGTTGGCATTGGGGTTTAGTGTATACTCAGGGGACCTGATTCTCTGGACTGTCCATGTGATAGCCAGGCCCTGAGCCTCAACAGACTTGCAACTCTTACCCTCTGGTTTATTGGACTTATCCAGCCACCTAACAGGGAGGGGAAGAAGCTCAATCACCACACTGGAGAGCGAAGAGTGCTTACAATTGAAAGCAGAATTGCATCCATCATCCATGTGGAATCTAAGCACCCTCTCAATATAGATATGGAGCAGACATAACCATCCCAGGGTCCACAGGATGGAGGAATAGAGTATGGATTAGAGTGGACTTCCTGATATTCTATTCATGAACTATTGTGATTAGCAATCAAAGAAAATGTAGCAATGACGTGGAGAAAGTGGCCATGGTAGCTGCTGAGGGTAGGAGGTAGAAAGAAGAGATATGATGTGGGGGCATTTTCAGGACTTGGAGTGGTCCTGGATGATACTGCAGGGACAGTTGCTGGACATTGTGTGTCCTCCCATGGCCCACTGTTTGGACTGGGGGAGAGTGTAGACTATAAAGTGGACCATTGACCATGTGATGCAGCAATGCTCAGAGATGCGTTCACCGAGTGCAATGAATGTCCCATGATGATGTAGAAGGTTGTTGTTGTGGGAGGAGTGGGGTGAGAGGGGTGGGAGGTGTATCGGGGCCTCATATTTTTTTAATGTAACAATAAAAAAAAAAAGAAAAAAAAGAAAAGCAAGCAAATTAAAAAAAATAATTAATTTTAGTATATCCCTCCCTCCCTCTCTACCCCACAGATGGTTCTCTCTCTCCCAGATGGTTCCATCTGCTCATTGTTTGCTCACCTTCTCCAGGATGCACTGGGAACTGAACCCAAGAATTTCCACATGGAAGGTGAGTGCCCAATGGCCCGAGCCACATCTGCTCCCTGCAGGCTGCAGCATCTGCTGGCTTGTGGCATCTGCTCATTTAGGTGTCTGCTCCTTGCGTGGGTGCAGTGGGTGTGGTGGGTGTGGCATCTAGCTCATTGCAGCGGGTGCAGCGTGTAGCTCATTGTGGCGAGTGCAGCATCTAGCCCATTGCAGTGGGTGCAGCTTCTGCTTGTCATCTTTAGGAGGCACTGGGACCTGAACCTAGGACTTCCCATGTGGTTGGTGGGTGCCCAACTGGTTGAACCACATCCACTTCTCAGCAAGCAACTTTTGTATTTAGGGACAGGTGCTGGACATTATATATCCTGCCATAACCCACTGAATGGACAGGGGGAGAGTGTAAACAATGTATTCACCAAACGCAATGAATGTGCCACACTAATGAAAGAGGTTGTTGATGTGGGAGGAGTAGGATGGGGGATGGGGTATAGGGTATATGGGAACCTCTTATATTTTTTAATGTAACATTTTTTTTGTGATCTATGTATTTTTGGAAAAATTAAAAAATATATGAATAAAAAAAAATGAGCTTATCATTTGTAACAATTGACCTGTCCTGAAATCATTCAGTATTGAGTTATAAATCTATTCCCATGCAAGGGCCTTACCAATATATAAGAAATTTTGAGAGATCATATGCCAAAATACCCAGTAAAGTACTTGTATATTTTTAGTATCATACAGAACTTAAAATTCCAGGAACTTTGAACACTCTAGCCCTTACGTGGTTTATTCCTTCAGTCATTTCAGACATTGAAAGTAAGGCCTATATGTTTATTTGCCTGTCAACTTTATATTTCTCTCTCCCACATTCATACCAGATACATCAGGTTTGTGCAACCATTGCATTTTGTTAAGATTTTTATCAACTCTATTTTATTTAATATCTATCCATAAATCTCATTTTGTAACTCATGAGAAAACCTCCATTTTGAAAATCTGCATTGTACAAAAGCACATGTCTTTACTGCCTTACAGTTTATTTAATATTTTCACTTTGAGATGCAACTTAACCAGGTAAGCCTGACAAGTGAATGGGAGGGGACTGTTAAATATTTTTAGCAAAACGTTGTTTTCATCTTGTGCAGAACATGTAGAATATGCTCTTTAATTTAGTACATTTTTAAAATGGTAGATTAAAATTTGTAGTTACAAAAATTCTTAATCATAAAATTTCTGAGATTCTTGTAATTTTTTCCATTTCTATTAGAAGTTGTTTACCAGTTATTATTTTTGTTTGAAGTGTGATTTTTTTCCTTCTCTTCTCAACCTCTTACAAAAAAAAAGTAGTTTTCTGCTAATAAATTAAGCAAACATCTAATATTTTATGTGACTTTTGAGCTGTGTAACTTAATATTTGGATACTTGATAATTTGTTTTATTATATAATTGATAAAATGGTGATGTGCATTATTGTTAGTTAAACCATATATTTATACTATCTGGGAATATGTGGTTATAGTTCTGTGCGAGAAATAATATGTCAGTGTTCATCAGCTTGCACAAACCTGGTGGGAGAGCATAAACACCCAAATAAATAATGAAATACAAAACAAAAAGGCTTACTAAATGGACGAATGAATGAATGAATAAGTGATATGTTGCTGCCCCTTCCCATTCAAGGACATAAATGGTTCTCTAAAGAATTAATGCTTTTATTTGTATACTGTAGAATGTTTTAAGATTTAGTACAAAGTGGAAATAGATACAAATCCTATAAACTGGTATGAATACTGAACTTTTGTAAGTAGAATTATAAAATAGTACTCTGAGGTGAAAATATGGGTTGTTTTCTTGAAATCCAAACTCTTTTACTGATGCATGATTACATTAGTGTGTTTTTTCACCCTATTTTTAATAGTCTTTGTACTTCCTAGGTTACTGTCCCTGGTCTTAGGAAACTGCTTTGGAAAATGACATTTCCAACTTTTGACCTCCCCAAATTAATGGCACAGACTTTAAAATTAGGTATTATACATATTCTGTAAGAGGAGTTGCACCAAATATTAATGTTTAAGTTGAAAGAAATCTCTTCAAAGATGGGATGGTTTTCATATATTAATCAGCCCAGTTCTAAATAATCAAAAAGCAATGGTTACGCTTATAATTGTCTGATTTATGAATATTTATGATTAGTCATTATATTCATTTACTATTTTGTTCTCTAGGTGATAGATCTAAAATAACATTTACCATGGCCCCCGGTATAATAAGTTACATTGTTAAGCAGAGACACCTTATATTCATGATAGAAACTCTGAGTGACATCTGGTTCACATTTTCGAAGTTTACAGTAATTCTCTTTCTTTTAAAATGAAGATCATGACAACCTTCATTGTTAAATAAATGCTTAGCCCTGCTTTCTTTTCTTATCTTTTGAAAATGTTTCTCATTTCAATCTCATATGTAGCTAGGCAGGTTTTAAACTAATCTCACTCCTTCCTTCAAATGAGAGAAAGGAAGAAAATAGTTAAACAAGAATGAGAATGGTTAGATATCTGATTAATTTCCCTCCACATCTCCCTAATTCCATTATATAAAGTCCTTGTAAGCACACTGGAGGAGGCTAAAGAGTTGAACAGAAATGAAAATGATTTTATTGACCTCATTTCAAGGCAAAAGGAAAGAATACTTTTTAAATTGCAGAAGCAAAGGATCTAACATTCATTCATCCCATGAATTATTATGATTAATTAAATTTGCCTTAATCATGTAACTTTGGTTTTCAAACATAAAGGATAATATATTCATGTGATTGATATTCCAAGGCTTATTGTATACAACAAGGGATCACTAAGGTTGGATAGAAGATGTACCTTCCATAGACTTCAATATTTGTGTGTGTGTGTTTGTGTATGTGAGTGCATTATATCTACTTTGCAATATTTGTGCAAGTTTTAGTTTGCTAAAAATTGCTGGGAGCAATATATCAGAATGTTGGCTTTTATAGTGGGAATTTATTAAGTTAAAAGCTTACAGTTCTGAAACTGTGAAAATGTCCCAATAAAGATATCATCAGAGATGCTGTATCACCAGAGGTCTGCTGCTGGTGATCCTGGACTCCTGCCATGTGGCAAAACACAATGACAGCTTTGCTTTCTCCTTCAGGCTTACTTTATCTTTGAGCTCAGGTGTGGGTATGAGAGTGGTGGTGGCTTGTCACTCCTGGCTTCTCTTTTTCCTGCAGCTTTTTTCCTTTGTGCTGCTTTTAGTTCTCTGTTTATAAAAGACACCAGTAAGAGGAGTAAGACCCACCTTGGGTCCTGCAATCTAATCAAAGGTCCTTAAATGAAGTGATATAATCAAAAGGTTCAATCTACAGTAGGTTTACAGGCAAAATAATGGGTTCCCTTTAAGAGCAGGATTTTCAGGGGTCCACAAAAGACTCAAACCAGCAGAATGCATATGTTTATGTATGTGTCTATGATGGTTTCCCATGGAGATTAGTGGTTTACAACCTTTTCAAGAATGAGGAATTCTTTTTTTTTTTCATTTTTTTAAATTGGAGAAGTTGTAAGCCTATAAAACAATCATGCATAATGTGCAGAATTCTGATACATCACCACTCCACCAAAATCTTACATTATTGTGGAACATTTGTTACAGATTATGAAAGAACATGATCAGACTATTACCACTAACCATGGTCCATAGCATACACTTGGTGTATTTATTTCCATACACCCATGTATTAGTATTGTACATTTGAAATAGTTCATGAGAGAATCTTTTATATTTGTACTGTTAATCATAGTCCATACTCCACCACAAGGTTCACTGTATTAGGCAGTTCCAAACCTTTTACAAGAATGAGGAATTCTTAATATTCCATATTTTAAAAAATAATTAGAATACTCACATTGTACTAGTATTCACTGAGAAAATACATAATGATCAAAAATGTGTTGCATTTATATAGTGCCAACCAAATACCAGATGCATACTAAGCACGTAAACAAATTTAAACCATTTAATCTTCACTACAACTCTATTATTATTATTATTATCATTACTATTTTTTTTCTTTTAGGTACTGGGAGTAGGGAATGAATTTGGGACCACTTTCGTAGGAAGCTGGTGCTCAATTACAGAGCCATATTGGCTTCCTTGAGTTGGTTTTGTTTGATGTTTGTTTTTGTTTTTCTCAGGAGACACTGGGAATGGAACCCAGGATTCCCCATGTGGTAGGCGGGCACTGAACCGCTTGAACTACATCCATTCCTACAACTTTATTATTACAATCATTTTTCATATGAAATACTGAAGTACAAAGAAGCTGTTAATTGCTCATGGCCACTATTTGTAAGTGGTAGAGCTGGAATTCAAACCAGGTAGATTCCAAACTATTCCCTTATACTACACTATGAATTCAGTAACATTTTAAAATTAATTTATACTTTGCTCGTTACTAAGGCATTTATATATATTTAAAAACTATTGTATATCTGTAAGAAATTATTTACCTGGTCAATTAACTGACAATATATAATACACCTATGGTTTAGTGTGTCCTTGCCTCATGGTTCAAATCATGCTGGCTGTGGGAGTTTTTTTAGGGACCCCAGAAAATCACCATAATTAAGGACCTTTGATTAGATTACTTCAGTAAGGCTTGGCCCAGGGTGTGTCTTAACTCTCTTGCTGGAGTCATTTATAAATGGAATGAAAATGGAAAGACACAACCACACAAGAGCTTAGAGAGGAACCCACAGAAGCTGTGAGAGAAAGCCACAGACTGAGCAGCCTGAAGCTCAAAGCAACGAAGCCTAGAGGAGAAGGTAGAGACCAGTAGATGCCACCACTTCCATTCCCATGTGACAGGGGAGTCTAGGATATCCTATGGCTGGTCTTTTGGGACAGAGCATCACCTGATGTCTTGATTTGGAACTGTAATCTTATAAATTAATATATCTCCATTGTAAAAGCCAACCAATTTCTGGTATATTGCTTTTGGCAGCTTTTCACAAACTAAAGCACTGGCTGAAGCTGAATGGACTCTGCCACAGGGTCAAATATGCTTCCAAACCTGTATCAAATATGTTTTTAACACCTTTTAATATGAACTGTCATTTAACTGGAAATCTGCATGTCAAGAAAGGATTAGGTTCTAATCCCAGTATTACTGTGAAATGTGCAACTTTCTCCTCATCATTCTCTCAGTTTATGCTACTTTACTTCCTCAGCACTTCCTCTATGTGCACCCATTAGCTTTCTTTAATCAAAATCTTAAAATTATAACTTTATCTAAACTTCCTTGTAAATGAAAGTTAAACTTATTGCCTTCTACCATGGGATTTTCATTTTAACAGGAAAAGCTAAAAAGTAAATGTTGCTTTTAGATAGGACATTTGCCCCGAGAAAGCACCCACTCTCTCTCCCTCCTTTTTTCCCTTCCTTCCTTCCATAATGCACTATTTTATTATATCCAAGTAAGGCATTCCTAATTTTTTTTATTAGAGAAGTTATTAGCTTACAAAACAGTCATGCATAACATGCAGAATTCCCACACACCACCCTTCTACCAACACCTTGCATTGTTGTAGAACATTTGAGAATATCTTTCTTTAACATCATTCCCTCCCTCCCTGCCTTCCTCCCAGCCTTCCTCCCTTCTTCTTCCCTTCTTTCCCTATTTTCATCCCCACCTGCCTTCCTCTATCACCTTTATCGTTTCTGTAAACAAATGGAATCTCTTTATCTCCTTGACAACATACCATATAAATGATGGTCCATTTCACTTTGATATCAGGGAAGGCAAAATCTGCCAGGGCTAACAAAATCCATTGACCAATATGTAATGAAGTCTTCTATTATGCTAAAGCAAGAAGGGCTCCTTCTTACTCCATTCACCGCTCAGGTAGATCACGAAAACATGATCCCAAACTATGGTAGGTGGACATCTTCCAGATTTTGACAATGTGTCAAATGATAAGTACTAAGCCCACAGGTAGGTGAGATTCTGACTGGAGAAGTTGAGATATATGACATTATGACTGTCTTTGTGTCTAGAAGGAAACTTTGTAGATTCTGGGAAAGATAAGAATAATAGCAATAGAGCTGACCTCTTCCAAGATGTTGAGATGTCAAACACTTAGAGATGATTAATGATGATGGTTAAGGAAGTTTGCTGCTAAGTGTAAAAATAAAATAAAGTGTGAATGCTAAGTAGTAATTGAGGCTACAATATTTCAAATGTCTAGAAAAGATGTATCTCATGTTGTCACTGGAAAAATGTTCACCAAGCAAACTCTAACATGCACTTGTGTACTTTAGAAAGATGAAGGAAATTCATGATTTTGACAAAATGTCATCTTGTAGTTGTAGAGATTTGAACATTCTAAATATTTCATGTACATTAGTAAATTATACCTGCTGGCAAATTTACAATATTTTTAAAATGATGACCTAAAACAGGAAAAAAATAGTACAGTTTCAAGTTAACATATAACAAATGATTTTCCAATTTAAATGAAGAAGCAACTGATTACATGTGTTAAAGTAAATTTTCAGCAAAAACATGAGTTCTGATAACTTCTCTACCCATTTCACGTATTGACCACTTATTTTAAAATAAGTGATATATGGAACTGGAAAGTATAATTACTTTAAAAACAAGTGATGGTTCCATATTTCCCATGCTTAAGTATATCTGGCTTATTGATTATATTTCTTATTTCCAAAGTTACTATTGGCTATAGGATTATGATTTATAGCTTTAGCATGTATTACTATTATTATTTTTAAAAATTGATTTTATTTATACATATTAATAAAATACACAATTTATCCAAAGTATATAATCAATCGTATTTGGCATAATCACATAGTTGTGCATTCATCAGTTCAATCATCATTAGAGCAATTTCATTATTTCAATAATAATAATAATAAACAAAAATCAAACAAAGAAGAAAATTCTTTACCCATTTATCTTTCTATGCTTCTCCTGCTGTACATAGCTGCTATAATATTTCTGGCTATTCTTGCATAATTATTTATTTATTAATCACTTTTATTGAGATATAGTCATATATTCTATGAGCTATCCAATGTGTATAATCAATGGCTTTTAGTATAATCACAACGTTGTGCATTCATCAACACAAAATATTTTAGAACAATCTCATTACTCCAAAAAGAAAAACTCCACACTTCTTAGTATGCCTTTCCCAGCACTACATAACCACTAATTTAACTTTATCTTTATAATTGATTTATATTTACATTTTATATAAATGGATTCATACAATATATAGTACTTTGTGTCTGGTTTCTTTCACTTAGCATAATGTTTTTTTGTCTGATATTAACATCTTGTAGTGTTAACATATATTTGTTCAATTTCAAAGAAAAGCAATCTTATATATGCAATTTTACACATATTCATATTTCACATGTGGTTTTACTATTTAGCATGTATTATTTTGTGCCAGATAGTCACTTTACTTATTTTAATAACATGATAAATGTTAAATTCTTTAACAATTTGATTTTATGGCCTGTATGTGGGTTTTGATCATTATAGTAATAGTTAACTCATGTCTTTTTCCCTATGTTTATTTCTACCTATGAGTATATTTTCATCTATTTTTGTTTTCATAAGTAGAAAAACAATTATATTATACTATAGAATACACAATCAACTGTCATGATAAAGGAAGTTAACAAGTAAATTTGCTTGCAGTTTTTCACAATCTTACATTTAAAGAAAAATATGGGGGAAACGGACTTGGCCCAGTCGTTAGGGCATCCGTCTACCACATGGGAGGTCCGCGGTTCAAGCCCCGGGCCTCCTTGCTCCGTGTGCAACTGGCCCATGCGCAGTGCTGATGCACTCAAGGAGTGCCCTGCCAAGCAGGTGTCCCCCGCGTAGGGGAGCCCCACGCGCAAGGAGTGCGCCTGTGAGGAGAGCCGCCCAGCATGAAAGAAAGTGCAGCCTGCCCAGGAATGGCGCCGCCCACACTTCCCGTGCCACTGACGACAACAGAAGCAGACAAAGAAATAAGACGCAGCAAATAGACACAGAGAATAGACAACCGGGGAAGGAGGGGGGGAATTAAATAAAATAAATAAGTCTTAAAAAAAAAATGCAATGGCTTTTTAAGATAATGCTCTGCCTTCTAGTCAATCACTTGGTCTTTGGTGTTTCCCCTACTTTGTAGTACACCTTTTTACATGATGTTCTCTAAGCTTCCAGTAGGATCTAGAGTAATGAGACTTACCCTTTCCCTCTGTCTGGTGGAGACTCACAACGGAATTATAGCTGTTCTCAAAAATGATTCTAATGATGCGTATTCTTCAAAAAAGGTCTCTTTGGCCCACAGTATAGAATTTCCCCTTTGATCTAGTTTTCCTTTTTGTCAATTCCATCCTAAATCTTCTTAAGAACCCTCCATACCATATACCAGACAATTTACCTGGAGATCAAGTAAACAGTGGTGATATACAATATACGTAGATGAGAAAAAATGTATACTTTACTTTTGGAAATGTGTGGAATAAAATATCTACATTAGGAAGAATTGTATTAGGCAAATTGAACTAGATTATCTTAGTAATTATATGACGTTATGTAACTGATATTCTTTAATTGCAATATACAATGGAGAAACACAATACTGAATTAAAGTGTGTTTTTTTTGGTACCATAATTTTACATCTATGAAATAAATAAGGCAAAATGTTCTTAGAAACACCTAGAATTCTTGAGACTTATTAAAATAATTCAGTTTTAAAAGTAAATATCTGTGAACAAGACAGTTCCATCCATCTGCCCCATGGGATCCAAGCCTCCTTTCAATTAGAAACAGAGTGGGCATCACCATCCCCAAATCCTCAAGACTGGGGAATGAACAATGGACTAAAGTAGACTTATTATTATTCTAGCAATGGAGGAACTTTTATCATTGATATAAAGGCAGTGGCCACCAGAGTTTCTGAAGGGAGAGAGAGGGAAGAATAGGTATAATTCTATAGGTGCATTTTTGGGAAATTGGATTTGTCCTGCATGACATTACAATGATAGATACAGATCATTATACATTCTGTCATTACCTATAAAATTGTGTGGGGCAGAGTGTAAACTATATTCCATGATTAGTAGCAATGCATCAATATGTGCTCATCAATTATAACAAATGTACTGTGCTAATGAAAGATGTTAATGTGGGAAAGTATGGGGGGTGGCCATATGGGAATCCCCTATATTTTTATGTAACATTTATGTTTTCCAAAGCTTCTTTAAAAATTAAAAAAAAAAATAAAAAAATAACTGTACTAAAATATTTGCCATTTTTAAAGGTAGTTGTCAAGGATAACTAGAGATTGTGTCTCATGGCTAATAATTAAACTTTGCTCTAGGACAGAGACAGAGGTTCTAAACTGAAACAGACCTGCAAGTTGACTCTGGAAATGACCTTGGCAGTATCAGCAGTATCCGCAGGACCTGACTAGGGAATGGGTTAGACCACCCTGGTTTTCTGAGGACCTTAACATACTTTGAATCACCCAAAACTGACATGAGAAACATGATCAGTTAATATTGCCTATAAATTTTTTCTTTTTTTAATGTCTTTTTAAAAATTAGATAAATAGATCACACAACAAAATGTTACATTAAAAAACATAAGAGGTTCCCATATACCCCAGTTCCCCCTCCCCCTCAACCCGGCTCCTCCCACATCAGCATCCCCTTTCATTGGTGAGGCACATTCATTGCATTTGGTGAATACACCCTGGAGCACTGCCACACCACATGGACCATAGTTTACATTGTAGTTCACACTCTCCCCCAGTCCATCCAGTGGGTTATGGCAGGACAAACAATGTCCTGCATCTGTCCCTGAAATATCATTCAGAACAACTCCAAGTCCCCCAAATATCCCATATCACACCTCTTCCTCCCCCTCCCTGCCCTCAGCAACTCCCATGGCCACCATCTCCACATCAATGATAACAATTTCTTCCATTGCTAGAGTCACAACAGTTCTATAGTAGAATGCCAGCAAGTCCACTCCAATCCATATTATATTCCTCCATTTTGTGGACGCTGGGATGGTGATGTCCTCTCCACCTCTAAATCAAGAGGGGCCTTAGATCCCATATGGCTGATGGATACAATTCTCCTGCTTGCAGTTGTAGATACTCTTGGTTCCCTGGTGTGTGGTTGAACATCCCCGTCAACTGACCTGGGATGTTCAATGAACTGGAGAGTAGGTGTTGCAACTCAGCTGAGGCTCAGGGCTCAGCTTACTGCCTATATTTTGTACCTCTTCATTCACTTTGGGTAGTGGTGCCTTTGAATTCTAAAGATCTGACTGTATGTACAGGCCTAAAGTCAAGGGATACACTCTTTATGATGAGCCCACTATTTTTTTCCTTTAGTGTTTCTTTTTTGTTCGCTGCCCTTTGCCTTATTTCACCAGCTGTACCCTTTTGCAATTGGTTCTAAAGCATGCAGAAAGATTTTGTGGCAATGTTGGGCTATTATTAGAGTTTTACAGTTTCTTTACCTTGATAGCTAGAATTATAAATAGAATTTTGGAACATTTTAAATTCCTGTGATGCCTGAATTTAGGGACTTCTAGGAGACATGATGGTCACTATAAAGCCACATTCTGCCAAGGATTGTCAGGGATACAAAGAGAGTAGAGGAAAGCCTTCCTGTGGCCGTGTAAGAAGGAGGCAGCAACTGCTCCTTTAGAGGTATTTTAATAACTTACTGTTAGGCAATGTGTAACTTTCCTGGCTGCTAAAGCAATTACCATGTGATTGGTCAGTTTAAACAAAAGGAATTTAATGGCTCACAGTTTTGAGGCGAGGAGAAGTCCAAAATGAAGGCAACACTGAGGCAATATTTCTCCTAGAAAACTGGCATTCTGGAACTGGCTGCTGTAATCCTTGGCCCTTGGCCTTCCTGTTATGTGGCAATGCACAGGGTGGCTTCTTCTGGCTTCTAGGTTGCACTGGCTTCCAGCTTCTGGCTGCTCCCTCTGGCTTTCTTCTTTTCTGTGACCTTCCCTATAAGGCCTTCAGAAATAGGATTGAGAACCATCCTGATTCGTTTGGGCCACACTTAAACTGAAATAAAGTCATCAAAAGGTCCTATTTACAAGCGTTCACACCCACAGAAATGTGTTGAGAACAAGAACTTGCTTTTCTGGGTTACATAGCTCCAAGCCACCATAGGTAGACTCCCAGTTCTGTCACTCTTTAGCAGTGCGATCTTGGGCAAACTCTCCACTGCCATCGCTTACTCATTCATTCACTCACGGATTGATTCCATTACCAGTCAGTCATTAGAATTTATTTAGCACTACATGTCATGCACTGTGTTAGGGGCTGGGAATACAGAAATAAAAAAAAAAAAACCAGAAAGTATTTTGCCTGATCTCAAGAAGATCAAAGACTATTAAGGCAGGATTTTCTTTTTAAATATTAATTGTGTGAATTATTTGTTGCTTTCTCCTTCCTTTCATTTTCTAGGCAGACAACTAGGTTCTTTGTAATTGCCTCAGGCACACTACCAGCATAAAGCACCTTCCAGTGTAAAGTAAAAAATGCTGTTGGTCTTCGAAAAAAAGGCGAGTCTGTTGAAAAGATATTATTAGGAGTCCTGGAAGGGAGGGTGGATAATGGGTACCTTTAAGTGTGGAGAGGAAGCCTAAGGCTCAAAATGAAGTGAATAGGTCAGCAGCATTGCATTCTGAGCACCACCCACTCCTTTGGAAAGTGATAGGACCTCCAAGCATATATCTGGTGCTCATGGAGAGGAAACAGCAGACATCAGTTTCCCAGACTCAACTGATTCCAGTGTGCCTGGCTCAAGGGGATGGGAAATAAAGAGCTGCCTACTTCAGGGAACTTTTAAAATCTTGAAAGATGGGAATGTCTATGGTGACCATGACAGAATGATGATTAAAGATTTTTCCCCTTTTTTTTTCCCTAGCACTGTATAGGCCTCCAGGATTTTGGTGTGCAAGAGGGGAGCATGGAAAACAAAACTGCCTGATAATAGAGTTCCTGTTGGCCTGGTTGGACAGGGGCTATAGTTCACAAGTTCATGTTGAATTTAGTTGAGTGGAAATGAATATTTTGAAACATCTAACAATATGTACTAAGATTTGAACCTAGTGAAAGAAAAAGAAATTCTACCCTCTAATTATAACACTCTTATTGAACACTTGTTATATATTATACCCATTTAACACATTGAGATTAGTTCAATTCAAGAAGTTACAAGATTTGTCTAATTCCACATAGTAAATAAATTTTTAATCCAAGTTTAAGGAGTTCTAGAGCCAGAATACTTTCCTATAAACCTCATGGTTTGTTTTTAAGTTTTTTAAAATTAAAAAGTTGTAGGTTTACAGAAAAAAAAAAGTTTCCCTATACCTGCACTCGCACACACAGTTTTCCCTATTACTAACACTTTGCATCAGTGTTGTAAATTTGTCTCAACTGATGAAAGAATATTATTATAATTGAAATATTAACTATAGAAAATAGTTTACCTTAGGTCCCACTGCTTGTGTTATACAGTCCTATGGGTTTTAGAAAGTTTTTATTCTAGTTATATATATATATATATACACACACACACACACAAAGTAAAATATCTTCTTTTAACTTCATTCAGATATATAATTCAATGGTGTTATTTATATTCATGATATACAGTCATCACCATCATCCATTATCAAAACTCTTCCCTTAGTCGGGGTACCCGCGGTTCAGCCTCCAGGACCGCCGCGGAGCTTGGGCGCTGCTCTGGGCGGCTGCGGGCGCTGAGAAGGCGGCTGTGCGCGGTGGGTCTGCCAGGCCCTCGAGGTGAGGAGTCACCGAGCTGGCTGCAGCCCGTGGCGGCCGGAGGCCCCCCACCGCTCTTCTGGTCTTTTGAACAGGCGGTAAGGCCAGCTTCGGCCTTCTGACCCCCTGGAACTTGCGCATCAGTCCCGGCCCGCGATCCGCGCCCTTCGCGCGCCTTGAGCCCGTGGGCCCGCGCCGCCCTCCGGCCCGTGGCCGGAGTTTAGTCAGATCCCCGCCGATGCACTGCTTCTCGGAAGGAGGCGCCTAAGGTTGGGAGGATGCTGAATCCCATCATGACTGGTTAGGGCCCCGCCCTCACCTCTGGGAGTAAAAGCGAGACACCCACGCCCTCAGGCATATTTTCCAGAGATGCTTCTCTGGCAAAATTGGGGGTCTGGACGTCTGCATCATATGTGACAAGAGTATGCAACATGTAAGTGCTGTGTATGAGAAGAATATGGAGCCTGCCCACTTTTATCGTGGAGGAAGGACAGCTCTATTTCTCTTTCCCTTCTCTGAGGGCATGCTCAACCTCAAATTGATGGAGAAAAAGAGCTAAGCACAGTTATGACTTTTTGTTTTACTCGTCAAATTAAGAATGACATCAGGTAATTTAATCTGACATCATTTGTACATCAAGTGACATAATCTGGGCAAAGATCATGTGACAATACCTCATGAGGAAAGCTATTGACAGTTTATCCTTATAAAAATACCAGGGGGAAGCGGATGTGGCTCAGGTGATTGGGCTTCAGTCTATCATATGGAAGGTCCATAGTTTGATTCCTGGGACCTCCTGGTGAAGGCAAGCTAGCCTACACTGAAAGCTGGTGCGGCAAAATGACACAACAAAAAGAGACACAGGAGAGACAATAAGAGACATAGCAGCAGGGAGCTGAGGTGGTACAAGATATTGAGCATCTCCCTCCCACTCCATGAAGTCCCAGATTGGGTTCCCAGTGCCACCTAAAAAGAAGACAAAAGACACAGAAGAACCACAGTGCATGAACAGAGAACAGACAATGAGGGGGGAGGAGAAATAAATAATAAATCTTTAAAAAAATAAAATACCAGGAAGATGATGGCTTTTTTGATAGGATCATATTGACAATTTTAAGAAAGTTGTTGAATGTTGATGAAACCAAGTTTGTTATGAGTTGTAGAACATTATAGGATATATGTAGGCTTTGTACATTCTATGCAATTCAGATCATTCATCCAACAAAAATGTATTTAATGCCTATTATCCTGGAGGCTGGGAATGCAAAATGGATTACAGCCTGTGGTAGTTTGAGGCTTTTGTGGACACCCCCAAAAATTAGACTCTTCACCCTTTCCTGTGGGTGTGAACCTGTTATAGGTTGATGTTTTGATTAGATTCAGTTAAGGGTCATTTGACTAGATTACTTCAGTAGACAGTGACCCACAGTAGGTCTTAATCCTCACATTGGAGTCCTTTATAAATGGATGGATACAGAGAGATAGAGAAGAGAAAAAAGACCACAGGTGCTCAGAGAGGAACCCATGGAAGCGGAGAGAGAAAGCCACAGCAAGAGCAGCCAGAAGCTGAAAGCAAGGGATCCTGGAGGAGAAGGCAGAGACTAGTAGATGCTATCATTTGTCTAATTGCCCACTGCTACATCTTGGGGAGAAAGCATCTCCTGGTGATGCCTTGATTTGGACACTTCTAAGCTCATAAATTAATAAACTGCTATTGTGAAAGCCAAAAACAAAAACAAAAAACACACACCAAAAAAACACCTTTTCCATCATCCTAAAGAAAAATTCCGTACCAATTAAACATTAACTCCCCATTCCTTTGCCCTATCTACCCTGGCCCCTGGTAACCTGTATTCTAGTTTTTGACTGAATTTTCCCATTCTAATTATTTCATATCAGTGAGATCAGTGATATTGTTTTGTGTCTGGCTTATTTCATTCAATATGATGTCTTAAAGGTTCATCCATGTTGTTGCATGTATCAGAGTTTTACTCCTTTTTACAGCTGAGTAATATTCCATTGCATGTATGTACCACATTTTGCCTATCCACTCATCTGTTTGTGTGGTTGTGTGTGTTTATATATGTGTGTCAATTTTTTTTATTAGAGAAGTTGTAGGTTTATAGAAAATCATGCATATAATACAGAGTTCCTACATATTAAAATCTTACATTAGTATGTTTACATTTGCTACAATTCATAAAACAACAATTTTATTAACTACAGATCATGGTTTGCTTTAGGATTCACTGTTTGTGTTGTATAGTCCTATTTAAAAATATTCCAGTAACATATAAACAGCATAAATTTCCACTTTTAATCACATCCAAAAATATAACTCAGTTATGTTAATTACATTCGCGATGTTGTGCTACCACTATTACCATCCATTACTGTCCGAACCGGCAGGGTCGGATTCCAGGGGCCTATGGGAAGAAGTGGGGGCAGGGGACGAGAAAGAATGGAGGCAAGACAGGATTCTGATCAAGCCTTGTTTATTGGGGGTAGAGCATCAGAATTTATACTGAGGGAAGGGAGCGTGTCCATAGGTGATAGGCTGGTCTTGTGGGTGGCAGGCGTCCAAGGAGGGGATTGGCTGAAAGTTCGGCCGGGTCTGCGGAGTTTCACGCCTTGTGCATGCGTATTGCTGTGGTCACCAGAGTTGTGGCGGGAGGAGGAGAACAAAGAAACAAAGAGGAAGAAGAAGAAGGAAATGGTGGGGCAGGGCTGTAGTAATTATGAAATCCGCCCATGTTGTTGGAGGCTGTAAACAGACCTCACAGCAGGTGGCTCCCCACACATTACAAAAATTTTCCATCAAACCAACTTTTTTATCAATTTAATCATTACGCTCCATTCCCTACACCAGCCCCAGCCTCTGGTAACTCATATTCTAGTTTCTGACTCTATGAATTTGCTTACTCTAATTATTTCATACCAGCAAGATCATACAATATTCTTCCTTTTGTGTTGGACTTATTTCACTCAACATGATGTCTCCAAGGTTCACCCATGTTTTTGTATGTTTCAGAACTTCATTCCTTTTTACAGCTAACTAATATTCATTGTATGTATATATTACATTTTACTGATGCATTAATCACTTGATGGACACTGGAGTTACTTCCATCTTTTGGAAACTGTGAATAATGCTGCTACAAATATCAGTGTGCAAATATCTGTTCAAGTGCCTGCTTTTGATCATTTTGGGTATATATGTAGAAGTGGGATTGCCAGGTCATATGATAATTCCATACTTAGCTTTCTGAGGAACTGCCAAACTGTCTTCCACAGTGGCTAAACCATTTCACTACATTCTCTCCATCCTTGCATAACAGAATGTCCTGAAGATGCTCTACTGTTTTCTCCTAGGAGTTTTATAGTTCTGCTCCTTATATTAAAATTTTTTTTAATGCATTTTGAGTTGATTTTTGTGTATGGTGTGAGGTAAGGGCCTACCTTCAATCTTTTGCATAGGGACATCCTGTTTTCCCAGTATCATTTGATGAAGGGATTATTCTTACCCCATTGAGTTGACTTGGCCCCTTTGTCAAAAATCATTTGGATGCAAATGTGAGGGCTGATTTCTGAACTTTCAATTGATTCCACAGGTTTATATTTCTGTCTCTGTGCCAGTACCATTCTGTTTTGATTATTATAGCTTTGTAATAAGTTTTAAGATCAGCAAGTGTGAATCCTCCAAATTCCTTCTTTTCCAGGATGGCTTTCTGTATTCAGGGATCCTTTCTCTGCCATATGAATTTAGTGATTGGCTTTTTGATTTCTGCAAAGAAGGCTGTTGGAATTTTGATTGAATCTGTAAATTGCTTTGGGTAGAATTGGAATCTAAACAATGTTTAATCTTCCAGTCCATGAACATGGAATGTCCTTCCGTTTTTAAGGCCTTCTTTGATTTCCTTTAGCAATGCTTGGTAGTTTTCTATACACATCCTTTACATCCTTGGTTAGATTTATTCCTAGATATTTGATTCTTTTAGTTGCTATTGTAAATAGAATTGTTTATTGCTTTCTTCTGATTGCTCATTGCTTGTGTGTAGAAACACTACTGATTTTTGGGTGTTGCTTTGTACCCCACCACTTTGCTTAATTTGTTTATTCGCTCTAGAAGCTTTGTTGTGGATTTTCCAGGATTTTCCATAAATAAGATCATGTCATCTGTAAAAAAAGTTCACTTCTTCCTTTCCAATTTGGATGCCTTTTATTTTTTTACTCTTGTCTAATTTTTTTGGCTAGTACTTCCACTACAATGTTGAATGACAATAATGGCAGTGTGTATCCTTGTCTTGTTCTTGATCTTAAAAGGGAACCTATAAGATTTTCATAATTGAGTATGATGTTAACTATGGGTTTTTTCATATATGTCCTTTATCATGTTAAGGAATTTCCTTCTAGTCCTAATTTTCTAGGTGGCTTTTCAAGAAAGGGTGATAGATTTTGTCAAATACCTTTTCTGCCACAATTGAGATGATCAAGTGTTGTTTTGTTTTCCTATTTTTTGGTTAATGTGGCTTTATTATATTGATTTTGTTATGTTGAACCAACCTTACATACCTGGGAATTTATCCCACATATTAAATTCCAAGGGATAAATTCCAAGGGATAAATTCCACTTGATCTTGATGTATAATTCTTTGACATGCTGTTTGATTCAGTTTGCTAGTATTTTGTGGAGGATTTTTGTACTCATATTCATAAGAGATATTGGTCTGTAATTTTATTTTTTTTGTGCTATCTTTGCCTGGCTTTGGAATGAGCATGATGTTGGTCTCATCAAACGAATTAGGGTGTGCTTCCTGCTCTTCAATTTTTGAAATCATTTGATGAGGATTGGTATTAATTCTTCTTGAAATTTTTGGCAAGATTCACCAGTGAAACCATCTGGAACTGGGTATTTCTCTGCTGGGATTTAGATTACTGATTGAATTTCTTTACTAGTTATTGGTTTTTTGATATTTTCTATTTCTTTTGAGCCAGTTTGTGTGTTTCCAGGGATTTGTCCATTTCATCCAGGTTATCTAATTTGTTGATGTACAATCATTCATAGTATCTTCTTATGGTACTTTTAATTTCTTTAGTCTGCCTTTTCATTTGTGAGTTTTTTGTGTCCTCTCTTTTTTCTTTGTTAATCTAGCTAAAAGTTTGTCAATTTTGTTGATCTTTTGAAGAACTGACTTTTTGTTTTGTTGATTCTTTATTTTTATTTTTCATTCTCTATTTCATTTATCTCCACTCTAGTCTTTATTTCCTTTCCCTTGTGATTTCTTCTTTGACCCACTGATTGTTTAAGAATATGTTGTCTAATTTCCATATATTTGTGAATTTTTCTGATATTAATTTCTACCTACATTTCTTGTGGTTAGAGAAGATACATTTTATGGTTTCAATATTTCTGAGATAATTGAGACTTTTTTTGTGTGAAATAACTTATAGTCTATATGGAGAATGGACCATACACACTAGTGAAGAATGTCTATCCTGCTGCTGTTCTGTGAAGTGTCCTATAGGCCTAGGTGGTTTAGAGGTCATTCAAGTCTTTTATTTCCTATCCATTATAGTACTATCCATTATTGAATGTGGTGTATTGAAATATCTTACTATTAATGCAGAACTGTCTGTTTCTCCCTTCAGATCTGTCAATATTTGCTTCATTTATTTTGTGGCTCTGCCATGAGGTGCATATATATTTATAATTTTCATGTCTTCTTGTTGAATTGTTGCCTTTATCAGTATATAATGATCATATTTTCCCTGGTAATCATTTTTTACCTAAAGTCTATTTTATTTGATATTGTATAGTTACCCCAGCTCTTTTTGGGTTACTACTTGCATAATATATTTTTTTCCATCCTCCCACTTTCAACTTATTTAAGTCTTTGAATTTAAGGTAAGTCCCTTATAAATAGCATTATAGTTACAGTCTGCATTTATCTATTCTGCTACTCTCTGCCTTTTGACTGGAGAGTTTAAACTATTTACATTTACTGTAACTACTGATAATACAATACTTTCTTATGCCATTTTGCTATTTTGTCTTTTTTAGTCATATGCTTTTTTTGACCCTTAATTCTTCCATTAATGCCTACTTCCATTTTTATGTGGTATTTTGTTTTGTACCATTTTGAGTTCCTTCTCATTTCTTTCTGAATATATTTTTTTTCATGTATTTTCTTTGTGGTTACCATGGCAAATACTTAACATTCTAAATCTATACCTTATTTGATTTGATACCACTTATTGTCAATGGAATACACATACACTATTCTTATACCCTCCATCACTCCATCTTTTTTTATATTTGTTATAAATTATATCTCTGGAAATTGTATGTCTTAAATCATAAATTTATCATTGCTTTTTATGCAATTTCAATATAACACCTGTGAGAGAAATAGAGTTACATTAACAACATACAATGTAGGGAACCAGCAAGATGGCAGAGGAGTAAGGAGTTCCTAGAGTTGCTCCTACTACAGGGCAGTTAGTAAACACCCAGAGCTATCTGGAGCTAGAAGAAACACCTGTTTGGGGGTTCCAGGAGACCAGAAGAACATCCTGCAACATCCTTGGAGGAATGGAAGAAGGAGACTGCCCATCTGCAAGAAGATTCATAAGTAGAGCACTTCATGCCAGAGGAGCTGATGCCCATCCTCCTCTGGAGGCACAAGTCACCTTGGGAGCTGTTCTGGGGCTGAAGTGAAAGCTCCACTTTCCAAAAATGGGGGAGGAAGAGATGGTTGGGCACCAACTTCAGCTACTGATAAGTAAATTCAGCTGCATAAAGTATAATTCTAAGAACAGCTAAAGTTTGAACGTGTCCAAGTAAGAGAGGCTGGTAACCACCATCTTAACTCCACACCTGAGGGGAAGAAGGGCATACCAAAAAATCACAGTGCTGGTAAGGACCAGCTTCTTTCCATACAGATCAGATTGCAGCTCTAACCTAGGCCCCAGCCCCACCTCCAGCAGAAAGGAAGGTGGGGGGACCTGCGCCTGCCTCTCAGGGAAATTATTGGCCAAGCCACAGAGGCTGGTGATTGTCCTACTTTGGATATGCAAGCTGCCCCAGTAACTATTCTGTGACTGGAATTGGAAACTCCATTTCCCAAAAACAGGGGAGGAAGAGACAGTTGGCCACTGATTTCAGCTACTAATTAGTAGACTCAGCTGGCTAAGGGACAACCCTAGGAACAGCTAGGGTGAATCTGTCCAGGTTGGAAAGAGGTCTGTGGCTGCCATTTTGACTCTGCCCCCAACATGAGGGGAAGCCCAGCTAACCAAAAATCACAGCAATGTTAGGAACTGTTTTTTTTTTACCCAGATCGGACCGCAGCTCTATCCTAAGCTTCAGTCCCACCTCTGGCATGGAGGAGGGAGGTGGGCCTTGCACCAGCCTATCCAGGTAACTGCAGGTACTTTTGCTGGCACAGACTGAATAATCTGAAGTCTACTGGGGCAACCGAGGTCATTTTGGACACACACTGCATAGATGCTGCTAACAACTGCAACTCCATGCTTGCCCCAGGCAGGGGAGAAAGGGGCATGAAGCTTCAAGTCTCTCTGGGCAACTACAGTTTAGTCCTGTATGACTTGGATTATTCCACATAGCTGTAACTCTGTCCCTAACCCTGGCAAAGGAGAAAGTTGGGAGAAGCTTCATTGGTCCCTGGGAAAATAAGGGCAGCTTGAGCCTCCACAGCTTATAAGACCAACTACATTCATGGCTCCTACTGCACAACTTGCAAGGGAGAAAGGGCAGGAAGCCCTAAGCTAAAGAGAAAAACTGAACCCAGAATAAACACTCTAGGAAGCCAGATGCCAAGACACCAACAAAAAATTATAATCCACACCAAGAAGCAGGAAGATATGACCCAGTTAAAGGAACAAGATAAGTTTCCAGATGAGATAAAGGAGTTGAGACAACTAATCATAGATATTCAAACAAATTTCCTTAATAAGTTCAACAATGGCTAAAGAGATTAAGAATATTAAAAAGACATTGGGGGTGGGGTATGGGGTATATGGGAACCTCTGATATTTTTTAATATAACATTTTTTGTGAACTATTTGTCTTTAAAAAAAGACAATTAAAAATAAATAAAAAAAGAAGACATCGGATGAGCACAAAGAAGAATTTGAAAGCATACATAGAAAAATAGCAGATCTATAGGAATGAAAGGTGCAAAAAATGAAATTTAAAGAAACATTGGGATCATATAATAGCAGATTTGAGAAGGCAGAAGAAAGGATTAGTAAGCTTGAAGAAATGACCTCTGAAAATGAACAGACAAAAGAAAAGATGAAGAAAAGAATGGAAAAAATTGAACAAGGTCTCTGGCAAATAAGGACAGCAAAACACGTGCAAACATGCATGTCATGGGTTTCCCAGAGGGAGAAGAGAAGAGAAAAGGGGTAGAAGGAGTATTTGAAGAAATAATAGTAGAAAATTTCCCAACCCTACTGAAGGACATAGTATCCCTGTCCAAGAAACAGAACATACTCCCATCTGAAAAAATCCAAATAGACCAACTCCAAGACAGAAACTAATCAGAATGTCAAATGCCAAAGACAAAGAGAGAATTCTGAAATCAAGAGCAAAGCAAAGCATAAAATGTAAAGATACCCAATAAGAGTAAGTGCTGATTTTTCACCAGAAACCATGGATGTAAGAAGTCAGTGGAAAGATATATTTAAGATACTACAAGAGAAAAACTTCCAGCCAAGAATCTTATTTCCAGCAAGATTGTCTTTCAGACTGAGGGGAAGTTTAGAATATTCACAGGATAAAGAGAATCTGAGAGAATTTCTAATCAGGAGACGAGATTTTCAGGATATACTAAGGCATGTGCTAGAGCCTGAAAAGAAAAAACAGGAGAGAGGGGCCTGGAAGAGAGTCTAGAAATGAAGATTTTATCTACAAAGTAGTTAAAAGTGTCGAAAGAGTGGTGAAAATAAAATATGACAGATAAAACTAAAAAAAATCAGGAATAAACTTAACCAAAGATGTAAATCACTTGTATTCAGAAAACTGCAACTCAGTGTTAAAAGAAATAAAAAAAGACCTAAACAACTGGAAGAACATTCCATGCTCACAGATTGCAAGACTAAACATCATTAAGTATCAATTGTACTCAAATTGATATATAGATTTAAAGCAATCCCTATAGAAATTCCACTAGCATTTTTAAAAATTGAAAACATGATTATCAAATTTATTTGGCAGGGAAGGTGGTCCTGAACAGCCAGAAACATCTTACAAAAGGAAAAGCAAATCCTCATCTCCAGATTTAAATCATAGTACCTAGCTATAGTGGTAAAAACAGCATGGTACTGGTATAAAGACAGACACATAGACCAATGGAACCAAATTGATGGTCAGAAACAGACCCTAACATATGTGGCTTAGTGATTTTTGACTAGCCTGTCAAACCCACATAGCACAAGCAGAACAGGCCATTCATCAAATGGTACTGAAGGAACTGGCTATCCATTGCTGAAAGAAGGAAAGAGGACCTCTACTCCATACCTTATCCAAAAAATCAAAATGGATCAAAAACCTAAAAATAATAGCAAGTACCATAAAACTTCTAGAAGAAATTGTCGGAAAATATCTTCAAGACCTGTAGGTAGGTGGTGGAATCTTAAAGGAGATAAGAGGAGGACTGAGATAGACTACTGATGTTTAATGTATGTAGAAGTTTTCATTAGCTTTATTGTAAAAGTGTGGAAATATATTGAGTTGATGGTAACATATAACAGCTATTTTATAAATGGGGATGTTGCCGAAAATGGTAGTCTAGGTTTGTAAAAGCCAATTGACAGAAAGATGGAGAATAATTTAAGAACTGAATAGCACAGTAAATCTAGAGGTGGATGAGAATTGTGGTTAATGGTACAGATGCAAGAGTGTCCTTTGTGAGCTAGGGCAAGTGTGCATCAGTATTGCAGGGTGGTGGGAATATAGAAAAGCATGGGAAAAACACAGCTGGCATTACCTATGAACTATGGTTAGCAGTAATAATATAATATTCTTGCATCTATGCCAAAGATGTACTGTGCTGATAATGGGGCAGTATGGAAAATGTATGCCAAATGTACACTGTGGATGTGGTAACAATCAGATGATATTATCTTATCTGTAACAAATGTTCCACCATAGTGTGATGTGTTGATAGAGGGGTGTTGTTTGGGAATTCTGCACATGTGCATGATTGTTTTATAAGTTTACAAGTTCTTTCATAAAAATATATTTAAAATAATATAATAGGGGGGTTGGAGGGAAAAATGGACCAAACATAAGATAAGAAATATAATTAGTAGTAAGATTTTGACAATATTCTTTCATAATTTATAACAAAGTTTTCACGACAATGCAAGGTGTTGGTGGAGGGTTGACGTATGAAACACCTGTATGATATTATTCATGTTTGCTTTGTAAGTTCATAACTTTTACTATACACTTATTATTTATGTATTTTCATATATAAATGATATGAAGAAAATAATAAAAATAGGGTGGGTTGGGGGAAAACACTTTGGTTAGTAGTAATATTTTGACAATGCTCTTTAATCATTAATTAAAATTGTTTAATAATGATGCAAGGTATTGGTGGTAGGTCCTGTATGATGTTATATGTGTTTGTTTTATAAGTTCACAACTATTACTATGTACTTTTTGTTTATGTATGTTCATGTATGAGAGATATATTTCAATAAATTAAAAAAAATACAATGTAGTAGTATTGGTATTTATAATTACCCATAGGGTTACCTTTGCCACAGATCATTTTTTTATGCCCCTTCAGTCCACTATTAGTTTTACCTCCTTTGTGTCTGAAGGACTCCCTTTAGTATTGCTTATAAGGCAGATCTAGTAGTGACAAACTCACTAAGTTTTTGTGTTTGGAACAGGGCAGGATTGCATACTGGGTATGGCATGGGGATGGGGCCAGCAAGGGCACCACGAGATTTTTCTATTGTTTTAAAACTGACCCTGCTAGATTTGACACTAACCCAGTTACTGTAATCTTTTAACTATTTTCTGGGATATTGAGCAAGATGGCTCTGTCAGTTTTTCCTGGTTCAAGAATTCTGTGGAGGAACAGTACTCTTGAACATCTTATGCTACCATTTGGTAGAACTGAAGTATATCATTCCCACATGGTCTCTTGACACCTGGTAAGACTGGGAGCTGAGTAGGTAGTTTCAGAAGCTTATACCAGTGATAACTGAGAATTGTTACAATTATTGATAATTGAAGATTGAACATTAAATTATGCCATTTTTTCTGCCTGGAGGATTTCATTTATTTCTTTTTCCCCTACATAATTGCTCTGATTAATTTTCAAAAATCTTTTATGGAGGAAGGTGAAGGGAGGAAGGTACTAGGGGAGAAAGATAACATACCAGGACAACAGATGAGTTTGGGTAAGTGCCCAGAAAACTTTGGTTAGTACAAATTATAGGAAGCAATAATCTATGGTTCCATTGCTGGCTGAAAGATATAGACTTGGGAAGTTAGATCCACTAAATCATGGGTGGGTTTGTGCAGGTTTATAAATGGCCATCTCTGGCTTACATTAACATGGAATTTCATGAATATTGTTTAAATTTAGTATTATGAACTTACATAGTAAGAGTGCTTTTGAAGGAAACCCAGCTTAGCATGTAACTTTGGCAGTAATGAAAGCAAGATTTGTTTAAGGGCATTTGTTTATAAATGGCCATCTCTGGCCTACATTAACATGGAATTTCATGAATATTGTTTAAATTTAGTATTATGAAAGTACATAGTAAGAGTGTTTTTGAAGGAAACCCAGCTTAGCATGTAACTTTGGCAGTAATGAAAGCAAAATTTGTTTAAGGGCATATTTCAGTCTTTCAGATATCTTATCTGGCAATCCTTAACCCCACACTTTTTAAAAAAAATCAATATTTTACTAGAAACAGCAATAATTGAAGAGTCTGTGCACTTCATCATGGAGTGTTTCTGTTACTTTTATGGGTGAGACCCTTAGTTGTCAAATCAGAAAAAATGGCTGTACATTTCTTGTCAGTCCTCTTATACTCAATTCCACTTTGCAGTGCCAGGTTTTTATAAGTATACTTTGTTATAAATTTCTGGTTTTGAACATTGGTTTAATTTTCCAAGTATCAAAAGGTGGAGGTGGTTTAAAAAAAAGACTAGGACTTTGAACCTTTTTATGTTTAAACCTTTTAAGCTTTCCTTTAATTTTACAATTTCAAAATAAAATTATTTATAGGTGTTTATGTGTTATAGATGTTTATGCTCAGATTCAAGCTGGAATGTGAACACATGTATGCCAAAGACTGTCTTAGGTAATTTAATAAATATAAGTATTATTTCTAGATATCTCAGAAAGAGATGTCTTTCAATTTAAAATATTGGCTTTCAGAGTAAACAAAGACATTTTGTTCAACATCTTGTTTTACAGATGGGAAACTTCAGTTCATAGCATGTAAACTATCTGCAGTCCAAGTTCTGCTGCTACCTAGTTGTACCCAGAACCCCAAATTCCTGACTCTCATTACAGTCATTTCTGCTCTATCTCACTTTCCTAATTAAAATTTCCATAGTCATTCTCAGAATATTAGAAAGGATCCACCTGAACAGGGACTGTGCTCTTACTTTACATTACATTTCTGTTCATAATCAGGAGCAGATTGTTTTATATTTTTAACAGAAAACATCAAAATTTGATAAGCTAAAACATTCATTTTCAAATCCTTATTTAGTTTTGCAACTTTAATTGGTTGAATCAGATAGGCCAAGAAATTCGTGTTTTACCAAAAGAATCCTGATTTCATGACTAAATATTTTTAGGGCAATTACATTTTATAACACATTATTTAAAGGATCGAGCACACACTTTCAGTCATGTCTTCATCTGTTCACATGTCTCCACAAATGACAGAAACAAGCAGATGAACACGCAAGACGTAAAAAAGTTCAGACAGATGTTGAATGAGAAGAAGGACAATATTTTAAGTTGCTTTGATGATAATATGAAAACCATATTGGTGCTTAGCAGGGTGTTTTTAAAAACAGAAGTAGGTAAACAAATATTTCATTAAGATAATTTTAGATGGGTATATGGGAAAAACAAAATCACAGAAATCAGGTGACATGTGAGTAATACCTTTAATATAAACCCCTCTTTTCATAGTCACATAGCTCAGGATTAAAAGGGAAATGTTCATTGTTTCTTAAAGTTATGCTGATTTTTAGCCCAATGCATATGATAACCTAAGTGTTGTTATATGGATTTTATTATTCTGTTACCTTCTCAGGTAATGAAGTAAAAGTCGTTTACCTGGCCATCTCTGTCCCTGTCTCAATGGGACATTTGTCCTTTGGTTATTATCAAGCTCTTCTTCTGATCTTTCAGAATGATTCATGTTTGGCCCTGTCTAGCATATGTAAATTAATTATTTAAAAATTCATTACTTTACTCAGAAAGCCCCTATAAACAATGTGTCAGAATCTTATAGATTTAGAAACTTACATTATTTTCCTACTTATAAAATTAGACCCCCAAAAGCAAGTCAAAAGCATTCTAAATATCCATCAGGATGGTATCTAAAGATGATTAAACACACTTCTGTTCTATTCTTAATGCTCTTCTATTTGATTTAGGAAAAAAATATATGTTTTTTGACTCTTGTCAAAAGTTTTAGCTGCTTGTGTCATACCTAAGTGAAAATTTTGATGAGAAACAAATTTGGGGATACAGTATCTTCAAATTTGCATGAATGAATAGTTTTGTAAGGAACTATTGGCATCACGAACCTAAAATTCCAATTTTCCCAGGATCAAAATATATATATTTGTGTGACTGTTTTATTGTTCAGGGTATTTGTTGGCATTCCATATATTGGAAAAAGCCAACCAGATGGTCTATGACAATCTAGCAGAGAGGCAGCTGGACTGTGCTTGCTTTATATATAGTTTAACAACCATGTAAAAGGCATCTGTTTTCTTTGCACTTTGAAAAGTGAAGACAAATAAAAGACAAATATATCTTAGGTGTAGCTCACAAACTGCAAGTGGGCTTTCAAATTCATTACATAAAGAGCACAAAAATCCTTAACATTCATATTTACATGTTTGCTCATTATTTTATTTTCCTGGGCTGCTCAAGCAAATACCATGAAATAGTTGGCTTAAACAATGGGAATTTATTAGTTTATGATTTTGAGGTTAAAAGAAAGTCCAAATCAAGGCATCATTAAGACAATGCTTTCGCCTTGAAGACTATGGCATTTTGGGGCTAGCTGACAGTACTCCTTGGCTCCTGTGTCACATGGCAAGGGATATGGTGACATCTCCTTGTCTCTCCCTTCTTTTCCAGGTTCCATTGATAATTGATAGCTTCTTCCTTCCTTTGGCTTTCTTTCTGTCTGAATTTCATTCTCTTATAATGGACTCCAGTAATAGGATTAAGATCCATCCTAATTGAGGTGGAACACACTTTAACTGAAGTAACTTCATCAAACAATCCTACTTCTAATGGGCTTATACCCACAGGAATGGATTAAATTTAAGAACACTTTTCTGGGGTGCATACAACTTCAAACCACCACACTCATGTTGTTTCTGTAGCTAGCTTAGTATGGCAGTTTGATATGGTTATGAATTCCAAAAATAGATTTTGGATTATGTTTGTAATCTGATCTGCACCTGGGCCTGGTTTTGACTAGGGCTTTAATTGGGTCACGTCATTGGGGCATTGAGTCCCTGCCCTTTGGTGGGTGGGGATTCACAGATAAAAAGCATGGCAAAGGATGGAGTTGTGGGTTTTCTGATGGAGTTTTGATGCTAGGTTTCAATGCTGAAGACTTAAGCTGGAGCCTCGGGAAGTCAGCACACAGAGGAAAGAAAAGCCAGCCTCAGGAAGAAAGGAAACTTGAATCCAGAGAAAAGCAAGCCCCAGGAATGTAGGAACCTAGGAAGCCTGAACCCTCACAGACGTTGGCAGCCATCTTGCTCCAAATGGACTTTGGTGAGAGAAGTAACTTATGCTTTATGGTCTGGTAACTGTAAGCTCCTACTCCAAATAAATACCCTTTATAAAAACCACCCAATTTCTGTTATTTTGCATCAGCACCCCTTTGACTGACTAATACAATTAGCTTCACAGTAAAAAATCAAAACAAAATCAAAGCAAAGCAAAATAAAAACACTACAAAAAGCTCAGTTATGTCAAATATTTTCAAATTAAAAATATATTACAAAGGGAAGCGTATATGGTTCAAACGATTGAGCTCTTGCTTACCACATTCGAAGTCCTGCATTTGGTTCCCAATGCCTCCTGGAGGAGATGAGCAAGACAGTGAGCTGGGTGATGGGAAGGTACAGTGAGCTGACACAACAAGATGACACAACAAGGAGACACAAAGAAAAAAGACAATGAGAGACACAGCAAAGCAAAATGCTGAGGTAGCTCAAGTGACTGAGTACCTCTCTCACACATAGGAGGTCCTGGGTCCAGTTCCTGGTGCCTCCTAAAAAGAAGATGAGCAGACAGAGAGGGCACACAGAAAATGGACACAGAAAGTACAGAGCAAGCACAAAAAAAGTGGGGGGGGGGGTAAATAAATAAATCTTAAAATATATGTATTATATATATGTAATATATTATATATATATGTAATATATATATTACAAAGAGTATGTTTGGGTTCCAGAAGGAAAAGTTCTTTCTAGCTTCATTTAAGGCAAATTTCTGCATAGTGATATTTTTACCTCAAATGTTAATAGTTATTAACTATACCATACTGGTTAATAAGAAAGTGAAAGAGGTAGCAGAAAATATGCTAAGTCAGGAAGTAGACTTCTGTTTTTAGTGCATAATTTATTTTATTTATAGTTATTTATGATAGGGACTCCATTTAAGTTACAAATTTTTTGAAGACAAAATTTAAGAATGATTCAGTGAAAAATTTCTGTGGATGTCTAGATTTATAATGTCCATATAGGCATATTTGTTGTGTTCTTTAGATATGGGAATAGAATTTAGGATCCTTAGAATAGTGGTTTTCATATTTTAGTATACATCAGGATAACCTGTAATGTGTATTAAAAAATAAAACACAGATTCTGAAGCAGAACATTTGGGATAAGGCCCAGGAATCTGTGTTTTTTGGCCAGCATCCCCATAATTCTGATGTAAATCATACATATTTGAAAAATAATTTGTAATAGGTGATTAGTATATTTCTTTGCTCATGTTCCTTTAATATCAATTGTTTTAATTGTTCTGTTGTATTTGTTTACATGTTTTAAAAAGTTGACAGTATTCCAGAAAATGGGAGGAAAGATTTATTTTCCTGATTAAAGGAAATGAAAGAATTGGGACAGAAAACAGACAATTAGATGGGCTAAGATAAGATTATTATTTAATGAAGCTATTTAAATAGTATGAACTTGAAACCAAAGGTATATGTAAAAATTTATATTTTATTATTTTATTTAAATTAAATTAAATCTGAGTCTTAGTCCTCATCCTACCTGGCTGGAGGGAAATTCAACCTCAGTCATTATGTGACTTCCTCCCCCATATTTCTATGGTAAAGATCCCCAGATGGGGCACAGCTACTTTGCTAATGCTGGAAACTTTCATTCTTGGAGTCCAGCATTCTTAGGTGCTCAAGCCATTCCTCCACAATGCTCTGCCACTAGCTCAATCATGATTCCTCAGAGAATAGGCTGTGGGGCTCTGGCTCATTCCTTTTCAGGTCCTACTGGTCACAGACTGGTTGCAGAAGCGAATGATTCTTCCCTGATATGCTACCCTAAAATACAATCTTTTCTCGCTCCTCCTCTTTGGGATCACATGGTTGCTTCAAATTTCCACTCTTAAAAAAGACAGGAGGGGAAGCAAATATGGCTCAAGTAGTTTACACCCACTTACCACATGGGAGGTCCTGGGTTCAGTTCCTGGTGCCTTCTAAAGGAAACAAGCAAGACAGTGGGCTGATGCAACGAGCAGACACAACAAGCTGAGGAATGAGATGACACATCAAGGAAAACACACAATGAGAGACACAACAAGCAAGGAGTGGAGGTGGCTCAAGTCATTGGGCACCACCCTCCCACATGGGAGGTCCCCAATTCAGTTCCTGGTACTTCCTAAAAAAAAGAAGACCAGCACACAATGAGTAGACAGCAAGTCCAAACAACTGGGGGTGGGGTTAAATAAATAAATAAATAAAATAAAGCTTTTATATTAAAAAAAAATACAGGAGGTAACTTTAACTTCAAAGAATTTCTGATTTCTGTCTTGCAAAGACAGGGAAAATATAAGGCAAGTGAATTCTCCTGGAGTAGAGACAACTGAAAGTATAAACAGAAATTAATGAATTATCTTACCTATATTTATAGGTCCATTGGGAGGAGGAGACATTTGGGATATGAGGGGAATTATTGCTTAAGCAGGGAGTGGGATCAACAATTTAGGTTGAGAAGATATCCTTGCAAGGGTAAAAGACCATTTTTTTTTTACTAAATGGCAGAGTGAAGTTGAAAGAGTTGATGGTATGTGGTGTCAAATATTTTTGTTGAAGCATTGAGTGAGGCATATGGCAGTCTGAAGCAGGATTTAGCTGAGAATTTGGGAGGGGAGAACAAAAACATTGCAATGCTCTGGTTATTTTCAGATTTTCAGTGGGTAATTTTTACTGCTTACTGGCTCTTTGACTTGATACTCGGGTAGTCATATTGGAAGCTGGGGTTAAAAATACCCAAAAGCTGAGTGAAAGGTTTGGTGTACTCTTAAGGTCAATGAGACTGAAGAAGAGAGTGTGCTGAGTTTCACTCTAGGCAGTATAAGACAAATAATCAAAAGAATTTCAAAGGAAGTAGAGATTGGATATACATGATACATTACAATACCCAAAATTTGTCATTGGTTATGTGCTATCACAGACCTCTCCCCTTTATTTGTACTTCTTCCCCTTTATTATGGAAAGGCACCTGCAGGTAATAAATGCTCAGTGAGGGATGGGCTGCCAGAAACCTATGTTTTATGTCCTCTACGTCTTTGGTGACTGAGAGGCAGGTAGATTGCTTTCTGAGAATAACAATTAGAGCAACTCATTCTAACTTTGCATTGGATGCAAAAAGATACTACTGATTTTTATCTTTAAGGGCCTTTGGTTCATTATTAACAACAAGGGATATATAGCCCTTGGGAAAGTTTTTGTAATGTTTTAGCTGTTATGGTAGTTTCTAAAATAAAATAAATTCTTAATATATATTGAATATATTTTACAGAAGTTAAATATATTTGGAAAGAGAGAAAGATAGAGACACTTGAGAGAAAGAAACAGAGAAAGGGTCTTTGTTATACAGAACTATCTCATCTGTGACTTGAAAAGCAAGGTGGTTAAAAAAATCATGACTTAGTTACAACAGGAATATTCTTGCTGCATAATTCATTTTACATAGCAAGATTAAAATTTAAGCACATTTGGTGAGTTCAGGAAATTGTAAAAAAATCAACATAGTTCATAAAGAAAAATTACAGTTTCACATTATCTACACAGATATGCATTACATAGGTGGTATAGTAATACAAAACAGTGGTTGCAAAATATTGCATGTTGCCATAATTTTTTAGCATCATTACTTCATAGTTGCTTTTATACTTTATATTCACTTGTCTTTCCATATATTTGTATATGTATTTGTTAATACAGCTTATTCATATTCTAAGATAAAAAAAACATTACAATTATTTCCATCTACCCCACCACTGCTACTCTTTTGAATAGAATTGATAAAAAAATATTTGTTTTGCATAGTCAACCTAGACATGAGGTACTGATTCTGTACAGGTTGTAGCAGATGAACAAATTGAGGCTGAATGATAGTAGGTAACTTTCCCAATGACTCACAGCTAGAAAGTAGCAGATTTAAGATGAGAAGCATTTTTCCATTTATCCCTCTAATATCCCAATTTCAAAATAAAACAAGGGTAAAACAGGATAAAATGTCAATACTTTTAGCCTGGTCAGTTTCAGGATGTATTTTCATCATTCCATAATTAGTTAATGCCTCTATCAAATAGAGATTGTCACAGGACAAAAAGAAATATATCTGATAAATGAAAAACAACATGAAAGGTATTATAATGGATTGTAAATAAGGTGGTAAACTAGAATAGGACTCACAATCTTATTAAATGAAAGTGTCGTGATAAATGACTGAGGTAAAGTATATTTATGATTTTGATTGTTTAATACTTTCTGCACATCCTAAAATATGTTTTTTAGAAGGAAAAATATGCAGAGATTGCTTTAGTTTCCTAGGCTGCTCAAGCAAATACCATGAAATGGTTCTGCTTAAACAATGAGAATTTATTTGCTCACAAAATGTCCAAATCAAGGCATCATCAAGGTGATGCTCTCTGCCTTAAGACTGACGTTCTGGGGCTGGTTGCCAGCAACCCTTGGTCCTTAGTTTGCCACATGGGAAGGCACATGGTGGTGTCTCCCGGCTTCTCCCTTCTCTTCTGTCTTCTGTTGATTTCAGCTTCTGGCTACTCTGTCTGTGAGTTTTTCTCTATTTGAATTTTATCGTCTTACAAAAGACTCCAGTAATAGGATTAAGATCCATTCTGATTGAGGTGAGTCACATCTTAACTAAAGCAGCCTCATTAAAAGGTCCTACTGACAATGGGTTCACAGGCAAAGGATTGGATTAAAAATAATTTTGTTTTTCTGGAGTACATACACCTTCAAATCATCACAGAGATCAAGCCTTGTAATATCATTATCAGTGATGGATAAAGAGTAGACATAAAATCCCAATAAGTTTAAATGAGTTTAGGTCATTTACCTTGTAGATATAAATATCTACAAGTGTTTTCTGAAAAAGAAATAGCATGCACATGATTACAAACCTCTCAATTTTTTCTTTTTCTTCCTTTTCATTTCTTTGCAAAAGAATGTTAAAAGCCTAAAGGAGAGAACTTCCAGTTATTTTTATCAAAGAAATAACTGAGACACTCTCTCCCCTCTTTTCCTTTTCTTGTCTGTCTCTGATCTTTTGCAGAGTTTGTAAAAACCGTCCAAACCCATTTTCAGAACTGCCACTAATTGGTGCCCTTGTTGGCTACCTTAGTAGTGAGGCCAAAGATTAAGTGGTTGTGTGGACTACTTCTGTCCTGTTCTGAGTATTGCTCTTCTACGTTGAGGTTGAGTTATAACAGCTAGAGTAAACCTGTCAAGACAATTGTAGTTTTCTGAACTCCATTGGCATAGTCCTACTCCTTCAGAAAACCTCATAAGATACGAAATTACTTTGAACCAAATTCAGAGAATAGAAATGGGAAGAATGTGCTCTAAGAGTAATTGCCAAGAGTAAACAAAAGAGAGTTCCTGATAATGAATCGGTAAGGGCGTAACTGGCTACCAGCCTGGGAAAACTACTTCTGGGTGTCCCTTTGTGAGAGAGATACTGAAAGAATGAAAGATACAAATTATTCAGTGACATTTCACAAGCATATTTTAGGCTTCCCAGAATAGGCAATAGATCTTAAATAATGTGGGCTAAACATGAGCAAAAAAGGGTACAAAACAAAATGAGATTTTATATTATGCCATTACACAATATATTATTTACCTTTAAAAATGTGTACTTACAATAGGGCTATGTAACTTTCAAGGAGACATACATAAATAAGGATATACTTAAATATACAAACATGGGTGCTGTATTAGTCAGTCAGAGGGGTGCTGATGTAAAGTACCAGAAATTGGTTGGCTCTTATATAGGGTACTTATTTGGGGGTAGAAGCTTACATTTAAATGGCCCTAAAGAGTCCAACTCAAGGTACCATAGGAGGTACATCCTCACCAAAATCTGTTGCCATGTTTTGAAGCAAGATGGCAGGTGATGTCTGTGAGGGTTCAGCCTTCCTCTTTCCTCTTAAGGCTCTGTGGGCTCAGCTTCTTTCCATCTCAGCTATAGGCTAGAGGGTCATTTCTTTCTGGGGTCAGCTGCTTTTTTCTCGTCACAAAGTCAGTTGTAAACTACCAGACGAATGGCTCACCTCTCTTCCCAGGGCCACAGGATAAAAGTTGACAAGTTCTCTCCTCTTCTGTGTCTATGGAGCTCTCTCTATTCCTCTGTTCTCACATATCTGCTTCTCTGTTCTTCTAGAGTGAGTGTCCATTTATATAGCCCACAAAGGGGGCAGGAACTCAAACTGTGCTGCCCTAATAATATGGTCAAATCAAAGCCCCACTCTTAATTTAATCAAAGGCATCTCAGCTGAATCTAATACAGTCAAAGGGTATCACATGCAGAGGAAAAGACCAGTTTACAAACATAATCTTTCTTTTTAGAATTCATAAATAATCTCAAATTGCCACAGGTGCTATTGGGTTGAAGGAAAAAAATAAAGTAAAATAGGAAGAGAACTTTATGAAATTTGATGATGATGATTATGTGCCATGAATTGGGAATATTACTACCAAGCCCTTTGTTCCATAATCTTATTAAAGGGGGTGGGGAAAGAAGGGAGAGAGAGGGAAGAGAGTAGAGAGAGAAAGTGTGTCTGGATTATACGCTCAAAGATGGAATCATGGCATCACCTCTTAACTCTTTGATATCTTGCTTCCCTCATCTACTAAGAGAGATTCATCCAACTATCTGTTTCTTCAACTAATAGTAATTGCTTACCTGTTATGCACCAAGCTCTGTTTTAGAAATTATGATTGCAGACCAAGTCCTTACTTTCAAGTAACTTATATTATATAGGGGGAAGGCAGATAATGAACAAATAAATGAATATATAGTATATCTCATGACAAAAGAGAAATTAAGTTAGTGCATTGAAAGCTGTAGGGATAGTGGTAGTGTGTGCGTGTTCTATTTCAAATGCGGTGGTTAGGAAAGACCTTTCCAAGAACATTACTTTTATGCTTAGATCAGAAGTAAGTGAGGAAGCAAGCCATGTACAAGGAAGACTATTTCCAGGGGTCATACATACACAATGTTCTGAAGCTTGCTCAATATACCATGGATGCCTGTCATTAATAAGTGAGTCTTTTTAATGAGTGCTGATTTGTAATGTTTTTTGTCATACGAAGGATTCCTTATTGATGGGCATTTGGTTATTTTCAATTAGTGTTGCAATGGATCTATCATTATACATATACATTTGTAAGACACATTTTTGTGTGGCATTTAATTTCTAGAAGTTGAGTTGCTAGTTCAATGGGTTTTTAGATTTAGAATTTTCCTGAACATCACTGAATTGCCCTTTGAGTCATTGTCTTTTTTTTTTTTTTCTGGTACCAGGGCCAGGAATTGAACCCTGGACCTCATATATGGGAAGCTAGTTCTCAACCACTGAGTCACATCAACTCCCCTGAGTAGGTTTTTTTTGTTTGGTTGCTAGTTCTTTTCTTTGTTTGTTTTGTTTTTAGGAGGCACCAAGGACTGAACTGGGACCTCCCGTGTGGGAAGCAGGCACTCAACCACTTGAGCCACATCCACCCTCCCTATTGTCTTCTAGATAATAACAAGCTTTCAGTTTGCCTATCTTTCTCCAGGATACTGAGTTGCTTACCTGATATTTCAGAAAAACCTGATCTCAATTTTTACTTGAAGTATAGTCTTACCAATATGTTTCCTTATTCATTCTTTTACTGAGTTTTTCCTATCTTAGAGAACTTTAAGTTTCTTATTCCCTGCTGTCAGAAATTACATAGTTAGAACTTGGATGAGTTTTGAAGAAGGGAATTTCTATTAAACATCATTAACATGGAACTAACTTTTAAGATGGATTAAAATGTTCTGGATACTGATAATAATGAATAAAGTAGACTTTTTGACCAGAACATTACAGTTTTTAATTTAGTGCAGATTTCTGTGTAGTGTTTAATGAACTGTTCTCATCAGGATAGTATTTGTAAAAATCATACTTTTACTCATTGAAAAGAAGTAAACCTTGCTGTTACCTGGACACATTTGAAGTTAATTCCAAATAAGATGTTAGGCTATATACTATGAATTTCTTAATTATCTCTTTAAAAGGTAAATAGAGTCTAGAAAAAATATTGGAAACTAAATATGAGCTATTTATCTTCTAATAAAATGATGGCTAATAAAAAAATATTTAACTTAAGTTTAGACAGACTTTTGGAGTAGAAGTTTCTATGTGACATGAACAAATCACCCTGTCTCTTTAGTCTTCCTTAGCTTCATTTTCATCTTATATGAAATAAAGAGTAGAATACATAACCTTTAAGATATTTTAGAGTTCTAAAAATTGTTGATTTATGGTGAAAGTTATTGCTTAATCTCTTAAAGAGAAATGCTATCAAAAAAGTAAGAAAATTGGACTCTAAATGCTATTCTCTTATAATGAAGTCAGGTGGTATTATTAAGACATCAATAGCAGCTTGGAATAGACATTTCATGATTCAAAATATCCTCTCTACTCTTGCTTAGTTCAGTTTCAATTGTTTGCATATTCATGCAGTGACAATTCTTCCTATCCATTTACAAGGCTCTGTGCCAAGGTAGTCAACAGTCTGGTTGACTGTTTTTGTCTTTTAAAATTGATCCAACAAATTTATTCTGAGTCATTTTCACCATCTGCTACATAATTGTGGGTTGGAGGAAGGACAATGGGCATCTCATAATTTTACTATGGAAGTTCCATTTTAGAGGTGTACCCTGGTCATATTGGCAAAAAGCCATGAAAACAAATGTCCACAGTTGTCAAAGAGCTAAGGTATTCTCAATCAGAATGAGAACATTCTGGAATATTGGCCGTTCATCCGCTTTTTTGTTTTCTACATTCTTGAAAATAGGATTCTTAAATCTAACTGAAATGACAATGGTGTAGCATATTTGCGTAGTGTTTTTACAGTTCTCCAAATATTATCATATATAATTTCCAACTTGGTCTAATAAAAATTGCCATAAAATAAATTAAATGAGCAACAAAAATAATTCCAGAGACTTCTACTGTCTTTCTCAGTGAAGAATCTAAGTGGTTTTAGTGAAAACCAAAGGAACTGATATTACAGAAATAGGTGACCATAAAATTCAAGGTAATAGCTGGGAGTCTACATTGGTTATAGCAATGGAAACTGGTCAAAAGTCTGAAGTTAATGTCCATTAAAAATGTTTCACAACTTCTATCAGATTATACCCTACCACTGAAGGGATTCTCTGTTCAGGGCTCATTACTAAGGAATAAAAAATAAAAATACTTAATCACAGTGATTGTTAAACTCTAACAAATAAATAAAAAATAATTAGCTCAAAGTCCTGGGGACTTACTTGGATATGGGTATTATCTTAATTTTCCAAGGCTGCTACAACAATACCAGAAACTGGTTGGCTTAAACAGCAGGTATTTACTGTCTCATGGTTATGGAGGCTAGAAATCCAAAATCAAGGTATCCATAGGCCATGCTTTCTCTGAAGTCCATAGTGGCCCGTGGGTGGATTGCTGGCAATCAGTCTCTGACTTTGTCACTTAGTGATCTGTCTCCTGTCTCTTTCTCTGTCTTCCTGCATCATATTGGGTTAAAGCACACCCTAGAGTTTTCCAGAATTGAAAAGTGTAAGAAAAATGGTATACTGAGTAAGGACAGAATTTAAACAAATCATGGAGCTGGGGCAAAAATTCTGCACAAAAACTGATAGAACAGATAAAAATTCCCAGAGAAGAAACAGAGGCAAACAAACCTTCTTTTAAAGGTGAAAAAATGGCACAAAAAGTGCAATCTCAAAAATTATACCACATATCCAGGGCTAGAATCGGATGAAGAAAAAGCTAGATGAAATGGACAAATTCATAGAAACACACAAACAATGTACTCTGATTCTAGAAGAAATAGAAGACCTCAACAGACCAATTACAAGTAAAGAGATAGATTCAGTCATCAAAAACCTGCCAAAGGGAAGCGGACTTGGCCCGGTGGTTAGGGCGTCTGTCTACCACATGGGAGGTCTGCGGTTCAAACCCCGGGCCTCCTTGACCCTTGTGGAGCTGGCCCATGCTCACTGCTGATGCGCGTAAGGAGTGCCCTGCCACACAGGGTTGTCCCTGCGTAGGGGAGCCCCACGCGCAAGGAGTGCACCCCATAAGGACAGCCACCCAGAGTGAAAGGAAGTGCAGCCTGCCCAGGAATGGCGCCGCAAGCATGGAGAGCTGACACAACAAGATGATGCAACAAAAAGAAACACAGATTCCCGTGCTGCTGACAACAGCAGAAGTGGACAAAGAAAAACATGCAGCAAATAGACACAGAGAACTGGGGCGGGTGGGGGGGAGGGGAGATCAATCAATCAATCAATCAATCAATCTTTAAAAAAAAATAAAAACCTGCCAAAGAAAAGCCCAGGACCAGAATGCTTCACAGGTACCTTCTACCAATTATTCCAAGAAGAATTAAAACCAATCCTGCTCAAACTCTTCCAAAAATTTGAAGAGGAGGGAACACTACCCAACTCATTCTGTGAGGTCATTACCTTAACATGAAAGCTAGATAAAAATACTAAAACGAAAAAAGAAAATTTCAGACCAATTTTTCTTATGAACATAGATGCAAATTTCTTCAACAAAATAATTGCAAAATAGAATCCAATAGCATATTAAAAGAATGATGCAACATGATCAAGTGGGTTTTATCCCAGGTATGGTTCAACTTAAGAAAATCAATTAATGTAATACACACAATATCAAAACGAAGGAGAAAAACCACATGATCATTCAATTGAAACAGAATAGGCATTTGATAAAATACAGCATCCTTTCTGGATAAAAACACTGAAAAGAAGGAATAAAAGGAAACTTCCTCAACATGATAAAGGGGATATATGAAAAGTCCATAGCTAACATTGTGCTCAATGTTGAAAAACTGAAAGCTTTTCCTTTAATATCTGGAACAAACAAGGATGCCCACTGTCACCACTGTTACTCAACATTATGCTAGAAAGTAGAGCAGTAAGGCAGGACAAATGAATAAAAGACATCCAAATTAGAAAGGAAGACACGAAACTTCCAGTATTTATGGATAACATGATCCTATTTATAGAAAGTCCTGAAAAATCTACAACAAAGCTACTGGAGCTAGAAATGAATTCAGCAAAGTGGTGGGATACAAGATCAATACACAAAAACCAGTAATGTTTTTTATTTTAAGATTTATTTATTTCTCTCCCCTTCCCAACACCCCCCGCCCCCATCTGCTTTCTGTGTCCAGTTGCTGCGTTCTTCTGTGTCCACTTGTATTCTTGTCAGTGTCATGGGGAATCTGAGTCTCTTTTTGTTGCATCATCTCGCTGCGTCAGCTCTCCATGTGTGCAGAGCCACTCTTGGGCAGGCTGTGCTTTTTTCGCATGGGGCGGCTCTCCTTATGGGGTGCACTCCTTGTGCATGGGGCACCCCTATGCACGGGGCACCCCTGCATGGCACAGCACTCCTGGTGTGTGTCAGCACTGCATGTGGGCCAGTTCACCACAAGGGTCAGGAGCCCTGGGTTTGAACCCTGTGGTAGGTGGACTCTCTATCAGTTGAGTCAAATCCGCTTCCCCCAGTAGTGTTTCTATACACCAGTAAGAAGCAGTTTTGAGGAGGAAATCAAGAAAAAAATTCCATTTACAATAGCAATTAAAATAAACAAATATTTAGTAATAAATTTAACCAAGGATATAAAGGACATGTACACAGAGAACTAGAAAACATTGCTAAAAGAAATTTTTAAAAACCTAAATAAATGGAGGAAAATTCTGTGTTAATGGATTGGAAGACTTAATATTATTAAAATGTCAATTCTACTCAAATTGATTTACATGTTCAATGCTATGCCAATACAACTTCTAACAACCTACTTTGCAGAAATGGAAAAGCCAGTTATATTTATTTGGAAGGGTAAGGGGCCTGAATACCAAAAATATCTTGAAAAAGAAGAAATTGGAGGATTCATACTTCCTGAATGGAAAGCATATTGCAAAGCTTCAGTGGTCAAAACTGCATGGTACTGGCATAAGATAGATAAATTGAGCAATAGAATCAGAAATAGACCCTCAGTTCTGTGGTCAGTTGATTTTTGACAAGGCTGCCAACTTCACTTAACTCGGAAAGAATAGTCTCTTCAACAAATGATTTTGGGAGAACTCAATATCCATATGCAAAAAATTGGAAGAAAGCCCTTATCTCACACAATATACAAAAGATTATCTCAAAATGGATCAAAGACCTAAATATAAGAACCAGGGACTATAAAACTCCCAGAATAAAATGCAGGGATGCATTTTCAAAATTTTGTGGTAGGCAACATTTTCTTAGACTTTACATCCAAAGCACATGCAACTAAAAGAAAAATAGATAAGTGATGTCCTCTCAAATTTAAAAACTTTTGTGCATCAAAGGACTTTGTCATGAAAGTGAAAATACAAACTATTCAATGGGAGAAAATATCTGGAAACTCCAGAGCCAATGAGGGTTTAATATCCAGAATATATAAAGCAATGCTACAAGTCAAAGGCAAACAACCCAATTAAATAATACATGAATGGATATTTCTCCAAAGAGGAAATGAAATGGCTGAAAAGCACATGAAACAATGGTTAACATGAGTAGCTATTAAGGAAACGCAAATCAAAACCACAATGAGGTATCGTTTCCTTCCAACTAGAATTGCCACTATTAAAGATACAGAAAACTACACATGTTGGAAAGATTATGGAGATATAGAAATACTTATTCATTGCTGGTGGGAATGTAAAATGGTATAGCCACTGTGGAAGATAGTTTGGCAGTTTCTCAAGAAGCTAAGGATAGAATTACCATATGATCCAGCAATCCTTCTATAGTGTAAAAATCCAGAATTGAAATCAGGGACTTGAACAGATATTTGCACACCAAAATTTATTGCAGCATTATTCACAATTGCCAACAGATGGAAGCAACCCCAGTCTCTATCAATTGATGAATGAATAAAGAAACTATTGTAAAAGCCAACCTATTTCTGGCATTTTTGCACTGATAGCCTTTAGCAAACTAAAACAACCATTATCCACTTCCAAATCTTTACCATCAACTTAAATAGAAATTCTGCAAAGGTTAAGCTTCAGCTCCCCATTCTCTAACCCCAATCTATCAGCTGGGAGCCTAAATTCTAGATTCTAACTCTATGAATTTGCTGATTATAATTAGTTCATATCAACAAGATCATACAATATTTGCCATTTTTGTGTCTGTCATATTTTATTCAAAAAAACATCTTCAAGGTTCATCATGTTGTCACATGTATCAGTATTTCATTCCTTTTTACAGCTGAATAATATTCCAATGTGTGTATAAATAAAATAGATTTCTTATCCCTCCATTTCTAAACTCACTATAGTGGTAAACTGTTAAAAATTTTGATGAAAATATTAGATGAAACTCTAAAAGAACACATTTGTAATTATTAGAGAGGGAAGTTCCTCTTAAGTAAGATACTTAATCTTTATAAATGTTAACAATGTGAAAATGAAGACAGCTCTGTGACCAAAAGCACCAAAAGCAACTCCATGAACAGAACCAAACAAAAAGTCAAGAGAAATATTTGCAGCACGTATAGCAAAAAAAATTGACATATTGACAAATAATGGTTGTTAATAAATGTGAACAAGACAAAAATTTTGTGGGAAAGATGGACAAAATAGGTGAGCAGGTAATTCAGAGAAAAGGAAGTATGAATGATTAATAAACTTAAGAATATATATGATTATACAAGTAATCAGGAAAATGTAAATTAAAACAATAATTAGAAACTGGTTTCACCTCCTAGCTAACAATAAATTTTATCAATCTTAAATATATTTTAAAATAATAATATTGTTAAAAAGTAAAACAAAAAAATAACATTTATTGTTCCATAATGTGGGAAGCAGACTTTTTAAAGCTTTGCAGCAAGAGTGTAAATTTTAGCAGTCTTTTGGAGGAAATTTTAGATCATCAGGTTATTTCAGTTTTTCTGATTAACTACATGTAAGTCTCATCTGAAACTACCTGCTCCATATGTAAAATGGTAAGCATACTTTCAATATTGTTAAATTCTAACAGTCTTTTGAAGGAAATTTAGCAATATTGAAAATATACTTACCATTTTACATAAAAATTCTTCTAGGTATCACAAACAGTTTCACAAAGAGAATTGTGCAAGGAAGTGCATCGCAGCATTTTATAAATAATTAAAATCTCCATCAAGAAGGGAAATGTTTAAAAAATGTTAAATCCATTTCCATGAAAAAGAATAATGCATATTTAGGCACATTGATATGGAAAGGTATGAACAATATACGATCAAATTAAAAAGCAGATTACAGTATCATCTATACAGTACACTATTCACTGTATACTATCACTGTGTCTGACACAGTGGAATTATGGAAAGTTACACATCAAAGTAATAGAGTGGTTGCCTCTGGCAATAGTAGTAGAATGGAGGGAGGGTAAAAGAATATTGTTCCTTCATTTACACTGCTCAAATATTAAAATAAGAATGTATCCATACATTGCTTGTAGGGGACCCTGTATGATGATATGGTTGTTTATTTTATAATTTCACAACTTTTACCTTACACTTATTGTTTCTATATGTTCATGTATGAATGATAGACTTCAATAAAATTTTATTAAAAATATAATGTAATGAGTATAAAATAAAAGTGACGATGAAGAAATATAAAATGACCCACAAAAAGAAAAGTCTGGACAAAACTGAAAATAATCTTAATGAGAGATAACATTGATCTAAACTTGAGTAATGAAAAAAAAGACAGAACAGATAAAGGATTAGGTGGTAGTAATTGGTAACATGTGGTGTCTGAATGATAGAGAGGTGGCAAGAATGACAGACAAACTTCTCAGTGTGGACTGATTACCAACACAAGAGAAGCAAGTCTTAGGGAATTTAGGGAGAACACAAGAGAAGAAGTAGGGGGTAGGCGGAAAGGGTGAGTTTATTTTTGGAACATGCTGAATTTGAGATGTCTAGGGGCCCTCCAAACAAAGATGTCTAAGAATCATTTGGATATACAGGCATGTTATACCCAAGAGTCTAATGACATAATACACTGACAAGAGCAATAATAATTATATTATTTACTCATTTGCCTACTATTATTCAAGTTCTGTACTAAATACTTTCTATCCTATTCTTTTGACTCTTTATACTAGCATTATGCCTGTTTCTGATGTCTAAAACCTTGCTTTTTCTTATTCTTACCTTAATTTCTTTCTACATGTGAGTCATCAAAAATTCTGGTCTGCATTCTTTTTGGTTTTCAATGCTGTTGTGCTCTTTTTCCTTCATCTATTTTCAATAACTTTAGTAGAATTTTAGGGGGAAGGAGAGGTAAATGTGTATTATCAGTTTGCCATCTTGGACTTGCAGCCAGAAACTCTGAATTGAGGCATTATTCTGCTTGCTATAAAGTTCAATCACATTTTAAAAAGCATTACATTTTTTTCAGGCAAGGCATCATCATTTCGTTCTACCATATTATAATCTAGTATAGCCTGAAATAGATAATAGAATGCTAATTTCTTAGCTGTAGAGAAATGCTTCTAAACAATGTTTAAGGTCAAGTTTTTTCCTCCTTATCTTTTCTTCCTTCACCAACTCTTGTCATCAAGTGGCCTGGCAATAAAGGATTCTTGTAAAAGTTTTTAAAATATCTAAAAATAATGAATCTTCACCATAGAAAATGTAAAAACATTAAAAAAATATAAGAAAGAAAATTTAAAGTTCATCCATAATCCTACTACTCTGGTACAAAATTGTCATAAATATTTTGACGTATTTAATTCCAAAATTTTCTTCATATACAACCATGTACCTGTGTATTTGTATATATTTATATATATGTATGTACTGACATATATATTTATCAAATTAAAATATCTATGACTTTATACCTCTTTTCTTCACTTAGGAATATATCATAAGCATTTCCTCTGTGTATTTTATTATCTTTAATTATGGTTTTATAGTGGCATGTATCCTATTAAATTGATGTTTCAAAATTTAGTTAAGCTACTATTGTTGAACAAATAGGTTGCTTTCAATTTTTTTTTACCTTCATAAAGAATGCCACAACAAACATGCTTATAAGTACATTTTCATTTATATTTCAGTAGGATAAGGTATACTAAATATTACCTGAAAGCAAGTGAAGTCAAACTGATTATGGCCCATAGATCACCAGGGTATTTCAGTTTTTCTGACTGGCTACATGTATGTCTCATCTGAAGCTACCTATGACCTCTGAAAATAATGGGATTGTTCTTTGGTTTATGGTTATATGCATAGCTGCATGGGATTGCTAACTAGTTTTCTAATGTGCACAATTCCAGATGTTCATGCCCTTATGTGTTACTCCCATTCACCTAGAATTGGGGCTGCTTCTGTGTAACCAACGGAAGTGACATGGCAAAACTCCCAAGGCTGGGGCATAAGAAGCAGTACAACTTTTCTTTGGATTCTTTGAAGGTGCATACTGGGAGAAGTCAGCCAAAATAGCAAAAGTCCACCTATCTCAAGGCTATCATATTGTAGTAAAGTCCAAACTAGCCATAAAAATTTATCATTAGAAGACAAAGGTCTGCAGAGTTTCCAGTGGCTCTAGCCATCCCAGTTGAGGTGTCAGACATGTGAGTGAAGAAGCCTTTTTGGATGCAAGCCCAGTCGAGTGTACAGATAACTTCAACCCCAGCCACCATTTGATTACAACTGTCTGAAAGTATAGAAGACTCAATAGAAAACCATGCAACCAGGTCCAGCCTGGTTATGTTGTGCCTTTCATACTTTCAGACGGTATGAAATTATGAGAGATAGTAACTTTTTATTTTAAACTGCTGAATTGGGGAGGTGTTTGTTATGTAGCAGTGAGATAATTGAAACAATGGACATATGTTTGATGGTAGAATTTGAAGCAGTTCCATGTGTCCACCTGGTCCAGACTGACCCTCTTCTGTTTACACTAATAATGAGTCCAGTATAATGACATTTTAGTTCATGGAAAAGGTCACTAAGAGCAGCATTTAGAGATAAATGGAAATAGAGCCATTAACTTTTACCAAAGTCTAGAAATGATGCTCTACTTGTTTCAGGAGGAAGATGCTATTTATATCACTTTTTTCCTTCTATATTTGGAGCCACTTAGAAAACAGACTTTTGATCTTTGTTTTTAATTTTTGGCTTTTAGTGGAAGGAATATATAAATATACTGCCTATGGTAGCTAGAGTATAGGGATTATATACAGCCCCAGCTGGAAGCAAATGAACAACAAAATAAATAAAGAAATGAGCCAAAATATTTATCAGGCTCATCACAGTAACACTAACAGATATTCATTTATTTACATTTATTTAAATGACTGAGCGGCACTGTCCTCCAGTCACTAGATACTAATTTTTTTTTTATTGATTTTGTAAAAAATATTACATTAAAAAAAATATGAGGTCCCATTCGACCCCACCACCCCCACCGCACCCCTCCCCCCCCCCCCCAGCAACACTCACTCCCATCATCATGACACATTCATTGCATTTGGTAAGTACATCTCTGGGTATCTCTGCACCTCATGGTCATTGGTCCACATCATGGCCCACACTCTCCCCCATTCCATCCAGTGAGCCCTGGGAGGATTTACAATGTCTGGTGATTGCCCCTGAAGCACCATCCAGGGCAACTCCAAGTCCCAAAGGCGCCTCCACATCTCATCTCTTCCTGCCATTCCCCATACCCATCAGCCACCATGTCCACTTTTCCCACTCCAATGCCACCTTTTCTCTGAGGTCCTTGGATTGGTTGTGCCCGTTGCACCTCTATGTCAAGAGGAGGCTCAGATTCCACATGGTTACTGGATGCAATCCTCCTGCTTTCAGTTGTAGGCACTCTAGGCTCCATGGTGTGGTGGTTGCCCTTCTTCAACTCCATCTTAGCTGAGTGAGGTGAGTCCAATAGTTCAGATTGTAGGAGCTGGAGTCTGTTGAGGCTCAGGGCCTGGCTATCATATTGTCAGTAAAAAGATTCAATCCCCTAAATATATCTTAAACCCCAATACCAACTACAATTCCAGTAAAGTAGCATGATAATCTTATGAAAAGAGATCCCCTCTGGGTCCAGTTTCATCACGCAGAAACACCAGCTCCATAGAAGGGCCATCTGACATGGCAGTGAACCCTATCTGCTATTCCTTTGAGGGCTAAAGGGACCCACGGGTTCTGCTAGATACTAATGTTAATGGGTAAGTCTTCAACGAAATGAGTCCTGAAACTGGTTGTCTCTCGTACAGTGACGGTAAATGGGGCCTTCTTTTTCTCTGCGTGTTAACGCATGATAAATTATGCTGAAATTACAAGCTAAGTACTTTCTCTGATTTTAGCACTGTGGGAGTGTTCTGTAAATAACAAAGGCATTTTAACAAAAATTATTATTATTTTTCCTCGAACAGATTATTACAGGTAGGACAAGACACCAAATAAGACCTTTAGCAGAGTGAGATTATTTTGAGTCCTAAGTAATGGTGAGAGTTGGTCAAGAATTGAGATAATGGGCAGAAAGGTCATTGAGGGACTCTGAAGGGAAAGGCTAATAGAGAAAAGAAAATCATGCAGCTAATATAGAATGCATGTTTTCTAGGAGAAATGAGTGTGACAGGGAGATCCAAGATGCTGATTATGAAAAAGTATTTAAATTTGACTAGAGGAAGTTATCAGAGTTCTTAGAAAGACATTATAGGGATATTGCAGTTGAAAAGTGACTAAAGATTCTGTTGTCCAAAAAGGCATGTCAAAATCATCTTGTAATACAACTAAAGAAAGAACATCATCATTTTTTCTATCTTTTTGCCCACAATGATAACATGCTATGTTTACTTTACCTTCTATATTTGCTGTGGTTCTGGCATAATCCCATGATGCATTGCCCTTTCTATTCCTGGCTTACAGACCTTGTCTTCTAGTTCTACCTTACCTTACAACTAAAAATAGTTTCATCTTTGAAATACCATGACAAAAATCCACACTCTTTAAAACAACAACTAGGACTGAGGAAACTGTCTAATGGGTTGTGCAAATCAAAGTTAGTCATAATAGGTTAAAAGCAGATTTTGCAGTTCTTAAATTTTTTTGTGCCAGATGCTGAACACTGCCTCTCAGAGACAGCAAAGGTAGGAGGAGGGTAGGTACACAAACCTCATGAAGAATGGCATTTTGCCTGAGAAGTCCTTTCTGGCAGAATTCAAGTCGAATCACTTAATGAATATAGGCATACTTCAGAGATATTGAAGGTTTGGTTCCAGATCACCATAAGAAAGTGAATATTGCAGTAAAGTGAGTTACATGAAGTGTTTGGTTTCTCAGTGCATAAAAAAGTTGTGTTTACACTAACTATAATCTGTTAAGTATGCAATAGCGTTATCTCTATAAAACAGTGTACATACCTTAATTAAAAATACTTTATTGCTGAAAAATGCTAGCCTTCATTTAAGCCTTCAGCAAGTCATAATCTTTTTGCTGATTTAGGGTCTTGCCCAATGTTGATGAATGTTGACTGATCATTGGTGGTTGCTGAAGGTTGAGGTGGCTGTGGAAATTTCACAAAATAGACAACAATGAAATTTGCCTCATCACCAGACTCTTCCTTTCATAAAAGTTTTCTCTGTAGCATTAGATGCTGTTTGATAGCATTTTTACTACAGAACATCTTTCAAAATTGGAATCAGTTCTCTCACACCCTGCCACTGCTTTATCAATTAAGTTTATGTAATATTCTAAATCCTTTGTTGCCGTTTCAACAATGTTCACAGCATCTTCACCAGGAGTAGATTCCATCTCAAACAACCATTTTCTTTCCTCATCTGTAAGAAGTGATTCCTCATCCATTAAAGTTTCATCATGAGATTGTAGCAATTCAGTCACATTTTCAGGCTTCACTTCTCACTCTAGTTCTCTCGTTCTTTCTACCATAACTGAAGTTCCTTCCTCCTCTGAAATCTTGAACCCCTTAAAGTCATCCATGAGAATTGGAATCAATTTCTTCCAAATCTTGTTAATGTTGATATTTTGACCTCCTCCCTTAAATCACAAATGATTTTAATGGTATCTAGAATGGTGAATCCTTTCAGAATATTTTCAACTGACTTTTCCCAGCTCCATCAGAGGCATCACTATCTATGGCAGCTATACCTAATGAAATATGATTCTTAAATAATAAGACTTGAAATTCAAAACGACTCCTTGATCCTTGGGCTGCAGAATGGATGTTATCTTAGCAGACATGAAAACAACATTAATCTCATTGTACATTTCCATCAGAACTATTGGGTGACCAGGTACGTTGTCAACGAGCAGTAATATTTTGAAAGGAATCTTTTTTTCTGAGCAGTAGGTCTCAACAATGGGCTTAAACTATTTAGTAAATCATATTATAAACAAATGTGCTGTTATTCAGGCTTTGTTGTACGATTTTTAGAGAACTGGCTCTACAAATCATAATTCTTGAGGGCCCTAGGATTTTTGGAATGCTAAATGAACATTAGCTTCAACCTCGTCACCAGATACATTAGCCCCTAACAAGGGTCATTCTGTCATTTGAAGCTTTGAAGCTAGACATTGACTTCTCCTCTCTAGTTATGAAAGTCCTAGATGATATCTTCTTCCAGTAGAAAGCTGTTTCATCTACATTAAAGTTTTGTTGTTCAGTGTAGACACCTTCATCAATTTTCTCAGCTAGATCTTCTGGATAACTTGCTGCAGCTTTTTCATCAGCACTTGCTGTTTCACCTTGCACTTTTAGGCTATAGAAATGGCTTATTTCTTTAAACCTTCTGAAATAACCTGTATTAGCTTTAAACTTTTCTTCTTCAGTTTCCTCACCTCTCTCAGCCTTCATAGAATTGAAGAGAGTTAGGGATTTACCCTGGGTTAGGCTTTAGTTTAAGGGAATATTATGACTAATTTGATCTTCTACCCAGACCACTAAAACTTTCTTTATATCAGCAATACGGCTTTATCATTCCTGTGTTTACTGGAGTAGCAGTTTTAATTTCCTTCAAGAACTTTTTTTTTTCTTTGCATTCACAACTTGGCTTTTTGGCACAATAGGCTGAGCTTTTGGTCAATCTTGGTTTTTGGCATGTCTTCCTCACTCAGCTTAATTACTTCTAGCATTTGATTTTAGGTAAGAGATATTTGACTCTTTCTTTCACTTGAGTACTTAGAGGCCATTGAAGGATTATTAATTGGACTAATTTCATGTTGTTTCTCAAGGAATAGGAAGGCATAAGGAGAGAAAGCGAGACAGGGAAACAGCCCATTGGTGGCACAGTCATTACACAAACATTTATTGCTTAAATTTGTCATTTTAAATGGACATGGATTGTGGTGACCCGAAACAATTACAACAGTAACATCCAAGATCACTGATCACAGATCAACATAACAGGTATAATAATAATAGTAAAAAAAAGTTTGAAATATTGTGAGAATATACCAAAAATGTGACACAGAAACATGAAGTGAGCACACGCTGTTAGAGAAATGATGCCGACAAGCTTGTTTGAGGCAAGGTTGCCACAAACCTTCAATTTGTAAATAATGCAATATCTGAGAAGCACAATGAAGTGAAGTGCATAAATAAAATAAATAAAACGAGGTATGCCTTTATTTCTTGTTTATCTCTGTTTTCAGTTATCTCTCTTAATATCCCTGAATATTATTCTAGGCTATCAGTGAACCATATTTTTAATTTAGACTTATGGTATAGATTTAGAGACTTAAACTCTGTTTTGCTTTACCCAAGAATGAACTTCTTAGATTATTGACTCAGTCCATTTATGCTCACTGATTCTCATTACAGATTTTATAAATATAGAAAGTGCAACCCCCAAGTTTAAAAATTTTTTTCCTTTTAATGTCATTTAAAAAAATTTATTGAAACATATCACTCATACATAAACATTCATAAACAATAGGTGTATAGTAATAATAGTGAACTTACAAAACAAACATATATGACATCACACAGGACTCTCTCAAGCCTACCACCAATACCTTGCATTATATTATGATTAAAGAGCATTGTCAAAATATTACTACTAACCAAAGTATTTTCCCCCAAACCACTTTAATATTATTATCTTTATATCATTTATATATGAACATACATAAACAATAAGTGTAGAGTAAAAGTTGTGAACTTACAAAGCAAACATGCATAACATCATACAGGTGTTCCATATATCAACCCTCCACCAACACTGCATTGTTGTGAGAAGTTTGTTACAAATTATGAAAGAATATTGTCAAAATCTTACTACTAATTATAATCCTTATCTTATATTTGGTCTATTTGTCCCCCAAAACCCCTATTATTTTTTTAAAATGTATTTTTATGAAAGAGCTCATAAACTTAGAAAACAATCACGCACATGTGCAGAATTGCCAACCAACACCCCTCTATCAACACACTACACTGTGGTGGAGCATTTGTTACAGATAAGATAATATCATCTGGTTATTACCACATCTACAGTGTACATTTGGCACACATTTTCCATACTGCCCCATTATCAACACAGTACATCTTTGGCATAGATGCAAGAATATTATATTATTACTGCTAACCACAGTCCATAGATCACTCCAGGTGTACTTTCCCATGCTTCTCCACATTCCCACCACCCTGCAATAATGATATACATTTGCTCTAGCCAAAGATACTCTTGCATCTGTACCATTAACTACAATTCTCATCCACCTCTAGATTTACTGTGCTATTCAGTTCCTAGCTTACTCTCTAGCATTCTGTCAATTGGCATTTACATGCCTAGGCTACCATTTTCAGCCACATCCCCACTTATAAACTAGCTGCTAGTCACTATGTGTTACCATCCACTCTACACATTTCGACATTTTTGCAGTAAAGCTAATTAAAACTTCTACATACATTATATCAGTATTCCATCTCAGTCCTCTCAGTCCTCCTCTTATGTCCTTTAAAAATCCACCACCTACTTCCTGGTCTTGAAGATATTTCCTACAATTTCACCTAGCAGCTTTATGAATCTTGCTTTTTTTTTTCCTTCAGGGTTTTGATCCATTTTGGATTAATTTTTTATTAAGGTGTGAGGTAGGGGTTCTCTTTCCTTCTTTTGGCTATGATATCCAGTTCTTTCAGCACCGTTTGTTGAATGGACTGTTCTGCCTGAGTTGTCTGGGTTTGACAGACTAGCCAAAAACCACTAAGCCATACATATGAGGGCTGTTTCTGAACCATTAGTTTGGATCCATTGGTCTATGTGTCTGTCTTCATGCCAGTACCATGATGTTTTTACCACTATAGCTAGGTAATATGATTTAAGGTCTGGAGATGAGGGTTTGCTTTTCTTTTTTTAAGATGTTTCTGGCTATTCAGGACCACATGCCCTTCCAAATAAATGTGATAATTGTGTTTTCAATTGAAAATTTGCTGGTGGCATTTTTATCAGGATTGCATTGAATCTGTATATCAATTTGAGTAGAACTGACATCTTAATGATATTTAGTCTTCCAATCTGTGAACATGGAATGTTCAGTTGTTTAGGTCTTCTTTGATTTCTTTTAACATTGAGTTGCAGTTTTCTGAATACAAGCTCTTTACATAATTGGTTAAGTTTATTCCTGACTATTTGATTTTTATCTGTCATTTTATTTTCACCACTCTTTTGACACTTTTAGTTACTTTTATTGATATAATCTTCATTTCTAGACTTTCTTCCAGGCCTCTTTCTCCTGTCTTTTCTTTTCAGGCTTTAGCACATGCTTTAGTATTTCCTGAAATTCTTGGAGTTTCTGTTTATCTATGAATATTTTAATCTTGCCCTTAGTTTTGAAAGACAATCATGCCAGATATAAGAATCTTTGCTGGAAGGTTTTTTCTTATAGTATCTTAAATACATCATGCCACTGTCTTCTTGCTTTCATGGTTTCTGGTGAGAAATCAGCACTTACTCTTATTGGGCATCCCTTATATGTTATGCATTGCTTTTCTCTTGCTGTTCTCAGAATTCTCTCTTTGTCTTTGGAACTTGACATTCTGATTATTATGTTTCTTGGAGGTGGCCTATTCAGATTTATTTGGGTGGGAGTACATTGTGCTTCTTAAATATGGATATCTATGTCCTTCAACAGGAGTGGAACTTTCTCTACCATTATTTCTTCAAATATTCTTTCTTTCCCTTTTCCCTTCTCTTCTCCTTCTGGGACACACATGACACATATGTTTGCATGTCTTTTGCTGTCATTTAGTTCCCTGACACCTTGTTCAATTTTTTTCCATTCTTTCCTTCATCTGTTCTTTTGTTTATTCACTTTCAGAGTCCATTTCTTCAAGCTCTTCAAACCTTTCTTCTACCTCCTCAAATCTGCTATTATATATTCCAATGTTTTTAAAATTTCATTTATTGCACCTTCATTCACATAAGATCTTCTATTTTCTATGTATGCTTTCAAATTCTTTGTGCCCATCCAATGTCTTATTAATATCCTTAATCTCTTTAGACATCTCCTTGAATTTATTAAGGAGACTTGCTTGAACATCTATGATTAGTTGTCTCAACTCCTTTATGTCATCTGGAGACTTTTCTTGTTCCTTCAACTGGGCCATATCTTCCTGATTCTTGATGTGGCTTGTAATTTTTTGTTGGTGCCTTGGCATCTGGCTTACTAGAGTATTTATTCTAAGTGCAGTTTTTCTTGTTAGTTTAGGGCTTCCTGCCCTTTCTCCCTTGCAGGTTGTGCAGTAGGAGCCAAAGATGTAGTTGGTGCTATAAGCTGTGGAGGCTCAAGCTGCCCTCATTTTCCCAGGGACCAATGAAGCCTCTCCCAACTTTCTACTTTGCCATGGGTAGGGACAGAGCCACAGCTGTGTGGAATAATCCAAGTTGTATTAGTCGGCCAAAGGGGTCATGATACAAAATACCAGAAATTGGTTGGTTTTTACAGAGGGTATTTATTTGGGGTAGGAGCTTACAGATACCAGGCCATAAAGGATAAGCTACTTCCCTCACCAAAGTCTATTTGGAGCAAGATGTCTGCCAACATCTGTGAGGGTTCAGGCTTCCTGGGTTCCTATGTTCCTGGGGCTTGATTTACTTTGGCTTCAAGATTCCTTCCTTCCTGGGACTGGCTTCTCTTTCCTCTGGATCTTGACTTCCCAGGTTTCCAGTTTAAGTCTTCAGCATCAAACTCCAAAATCAAAACTCCAACATTAAAAGCCCTCAACTGTGTTCTCTGCCATGCCTTTTATCCGCCAAGGGGTGGGGAGTCAATGCCCTAATCATAACTGAATCATGCCCAGGTACAGATTAGATTACAAGCATGATCCAATATTTCTTTTTGGAATTCATCAGTTATATCAAACTGCCACACAAGTCATGCTGGCCTAGACTGTAATTGCCCAGAGAGATTGATGAAGCTTCATATTCCTTTCTCCCCTGCCTGGGGAGGTGATGAAGCTGTATCTGTGGGCAGCAATCTATGCAGTGCATCTCCAAGATGACCACAGTTGCCTTGGTATGCTTTTGATTATTTAGTCTGTGCCAGCCAAAGCTATCTGCAGTTACCTGGACAGGCTGGTGCAGGGCCTACCTGCCTCCTCCATGCCAGAGGTGGGGTTGAAGTCTAGGCTAGGGCTGCAGGCCAATCTGGGTGAAAGAAATTGGTTCCCACCATCATTGATTTTCAGTCAGCTGGGCTTCTCCTCATGCAGGGGGTGGAGTTCAAATCATGGCCACCAGCCTCTTTCTGACCTGGACAGATTCACATCCCAGCTGTTCCTAGGATTATACCTTAGCCAGCCAAGTCTGCTAATCAGTAGCTGAAATCAGTGGCCAACTGTCTCTTCCTCCCCTGTTTTTGGGAAATGGAGCTTCCAATTCCAGGCACAGAATAGCTCCTAGGGCAACTTGAGCTGCCAATGTGGGATAATCACTGGCCTCTGCTTCTTGGCTGGTATTTCCCAGAGAGTCTGGCACAGGGCACCCAGCTTCCTCCCTTCTGGAGGTGGGACTGGGGCCTAGGCTAGAACTGCAATCTGGTCTGTATGGAAAGAAGCTGGTCCTTACCATCACTGTGATTTTCAGTCCACCCCACTTCCCCTCATGCCAGGTGCAGAGTTAAGATGGAGGCTACAGCCTCTTTTTGACTTGGACAGTTTCAAATTTTAGCTGTTCTTAGGTTTACACTTTAGCCTGCTGAATTTATTCATCAATAGCTGAAGTTGGTGCCCAACTGTCTCTTCCTCCCCCCTTTTTGGAAAGTGGAGCTTTCAATTCCAGCCCTGGAACAGCTCCTAAGGTGGCTTGTGTCTCCAGTAGAAGATGGGTACTGGCCTCTGGGGGATGGAGCACTCTAACTTATGAATCTTCTCTGGGGATGGGCAGTCTCCTCCTTCCATTCCTTGAAGGATGTTGCAGGATGATCTTCTTGTCTCCTGGAACCCCCAAACAGGTGCTTCAGCTAGCTCCAGATGGCTCTGGGTATTTACTAACTGCTCTGTAGCAGGAGCTGACTCTAGGAGTTCATTACTCTGCTACCATCTTGCTGGTTGTCAATCTCCTAGTTTTAATTATATAAATCCCTGTTTTATGCTGGCATGGATTTAATGTGGCACTTAAGCTGCTCTGCATAATGCTGGCCAAATTAAAAACATTACCCCTTTTAACCCATTCCTTGCACTGCAGATCTGTCTGACAATCACAAGCATTTTTCTCAATGTATATCTCAGCATCAGTGTCTTTCTCAATACATTTTGTAGAGCAACAGCCAATCAAAGAAAATTTGTAAATAGATTATAACCTAACTGCAATTACATATTTTCTTGTAATCCTTAAAGTCACTTTGGGTAATTTAGGTTTCTTCTTTCCTTCTCTAAATAGTAGAGTTTTGAAGGAAGTTATATATATGATTATTTTGCTTATTTTTGTGTCCATATGTAGGGACTTATCTGCCATATTGCTTGGAAGATAAAACCTTCCAAGTCCAGAGAAAACCTTGTCATAGCTAAAAAATTCCACAAAAAAAAAAAAAAAATTTACTGTTATTGAGTAGGTAGTAATTTTTAACTCATCATTTTTCGAAATAATAAGCACAGTTTAAAATTCATTATTCAGAAAGATTTAGAGCAAGTTCTATTTATACTTGATGGTTAACATCTGTCGGTTTTCAGATGAGCTAATTTCTGCAGATAGATCTCAACATATGTGTAGCTTTAGACAGCTGTCAAGGGTGCTTTTACATTCTTATCACAACACTGAAATTCAGAGATCCTAAAGAATAATATTAAGGAAATACAATAAAAATGTCTTGGATTAAAAAATACTCTTTGCTTGTGTGTCATCTCCTAAATGAGGCTCTTGATTGATTTTTAAAATTTCAGTACCCCTTCAAGTGCCCCACTGCCAAATTCAGTGGTCTGTGTTGGTGTGGTAGTGGTGGAGTGTATGTTTGTGTACATTATTTGCTTTCAAAGGTGATGGCGAGAAAATTAAAAATAATTTAATGAATTATCTTGAGTTATATATTTCGATATACAGTCTTGGATTATATTTAATAAGAAATTGTTTTAACATGATCTCTTTCAGTTAAAAAAAAAAGTTTCCATTCCTTCTTGTTCAGGTGAATTTCCATGGCACTTGAAGATGCAAAAATGAAAAGATAGTTACAGGAAGTACATAAATTATGACATTTGTCAAAAAATTAGAGATAAGATTTCTTTAATAATTTGTGGGTATATGTGTGTGACTGGAAGTCACTTTTCCTTCTTTTTACATAGCTTCTGAACTGAAGGCCACATCAAATTTAAAGGTATGGAGTACAGAGCTGAGAGACACCTCAGAAAGTACCTGAGACTTTATTTTACAGATGAAAAAACTGAGCATAATTTAATGATGAAAATCTTGGGTCAATTTTAACACCAAGATAAAAACTCAGCTTTATGATTTACAGTCCAGAACTCTATATCTCACCTTGTTATTACTGATTTAATCCGCTACTCCCAATCTTCCAAATTTGACTCTAGAAGGGATTACTGTGTTAGGTGCCTTGTCCTCATGAGATACATAGAGAAAATAACATAAATTAAATATGCCATCCTATACACAAGTGTCTTGGTAACTTTTTTAAAACACATTTTTTTCCTAATGGGATTTACTTTTTAAAATATTATATTCTGCATCCTTTAGTAAAGTTTAAGTCAGCACACTATAGTTGTTGGGTGAATTTTGCTTGTTTCTAGGGAGAGGTAGAATGCATGGAAGTATTGATTTCATCTCAAATTCACTCGGAATTTTTTTCTCAGAAAAAAATAGTATTTAGATTTTGCAGACTTTTGAGATGTTCCTTTTATACAGATGATAAAAATGAAGCAATGGAATACTTATTGGATTATAAAACAATTAGGATAAACAGGCTAAAGTCTGGGGGCTTAGACTGTTGATTACCTTTCATTATACTATAATACAATATTCAGCATTTAATTCATTCTATCTGGTAGTGATGATAGTGAAGAATAAAATTTTTATTAACCTTTTGAAAGGTATTTGATCATGCCCCAAAACACAATAAGAGAAGAGAAATGTTCCTATAACCTTGTGCTTAGAATTGCTAAAATGTAGCAGAGACCCTACCTGACCTTGAAAGTAGTTTGAAATGTGCCTGCTGCAGCTTTTACCTCCTATGTATTAAATACTATTGAGTATAAGAAAATATGGTGCAATTACTCATTTGTTGTCACTGGCTTATTTTTAGTACTTTAGGCTTGCATGTATCCCCTGCCTTCTGACATTCCTGTTTGCTTCTTTTCCTTATTATCAAAAGTCTGGCTATTGCTTGCCTCTGCATATTAGCCTTGCATTTTTTTTCTGGAAGGAAATAAAGGTCAAATATTTCCCAAGACAATTGAAGTATTTTTAAATCAATAAAGGTGGATTCAAATAGTTCAGAAGGTAGAAGTTATAAAGAAAAGTTTCACTGTTTCATCTGCCAAAGGATTATTAATATCAGAGGGATTATTTTTTCAGTCACTACTACTGGCACACATAAAGAAGTCAGTTTATTTGCCACTTAGATTAACTAGTAAAATAAAATAAAATCAATGCCTTGGAGTTATGAAGCTTGGGTCATATTGACAGTACATGGGTCAATTAAAAAAAGAAACCTCAGTGGTTTAGCGCATTCTTTTTACTTCAGTTACAGAAATGTGAACCTTAAAGGTAAGCACTTATTAGGTAAAAGTTTATGAAATCAATTTACTGACAATTGACAGCTCTAAATAATCATAATTTGGAAAGTAATTTATATTGATTGTTACTTAAAAATCAACTATCCTTTAAGATAAGTATGGTATTTTTATTTTCTTTTTCTTTTGTCCTTGTTTTTATAAACTTTTGGCTATAAGAAAGAGCAGTATTTCTTTTATAAGCTCCCCTGTGATGGTTAGGCTATTGTGTCAACTTGGCCAGGTAATTGTGCCCGGTTGTTTGGTCAAGCAAGCACTGGGCTAACTGTAACACAAGGGCTTTTAAGGGTTTTAGTCACCATTGACTTTATTGCAGTGGTAAATTATAGATAGCTTGTTATAATTGCATCAATCAGGGAGATTACCATCAGCAATGAGTGATGCTTAACCCAATCAGTTGAATATCTTAAAAGGGGAAGTGATTCCAACATTGGGAGAGCATTTCCCAGCTTGTCTTTGGACAGCCAACATCTCCTAGAACTCGTCAAGAATCCTGGTTGCAGCCTGCCTGTGGAACCTGAACTTGTGCATCCCCATGACCGCATGAGACACTCTTATAGAATCGCATACTATTGACAGATCTCTCTTGCTGATTCTGTTTCCCTAGAGAACCCTGACTAATATAGTCCCCATCCATTATTTAATTGGCATCTATTGTAAAACAAGAAAGGAAAAAGAAGAGTGACAACTATTGCATTCCATTCTTTTAAAAAAAAAATCTGACAGTGTTTTAGCTGAAGTTCCACTCAAAAGATTTTCCACTGAAATTAGTATTAATATCTGTGCTGATTCTGACTTTAGTTTATTATAGTCTGGCATTACAAATTTTGTCCCGGAAAACTTTGTCCTGAACTTGACTTGAGAAGTCTAGATGATGAAACATCTGAAGAATCATTTGAATACCATGAAATATTGACTAAACATGGATAGATATGGAATTAGAAAACATAGACCTGTAAAATTATAAAATAAAAAAAAAGTCCTACTAAATCCTAAGGTTTTAGGATAACATAATAAGTCCATGCATATGGTACCTTAGAAGTCTGAAACAGAAATAAGCTAAATATTAAAAATTTACAGTTGCCACTTTATTTGAAATAATATACCCTAAAGGCGTATAATCGATTTAGGATGTTGTTACTAATTATGAACTTGGACAACTCATATAACGTCTTCATAACATATTTGTAGAGACTTAATTGTTTACATATCACTGTAACATAACTTATTGAACCTGCTCCTCATGAGAGGATGAAAAGTCAGTTGAACATTATTGATATTTTATTGATGTAAAAGCTAAGACACTGAGACTTGAAATAATGTGCCCCCAAATTAGTAACATTTCTTTTCATGTAAGTGATGGAACTGTAACAGAGAAAATTTTTTTATTGTCTATAATCTCTTCTATTTTTTTGTTTTGCTTTTGTTAGTTTTTGTTATTGTCATTGTTTGTTTGTTTGTTTGTTTTAAGCCCAGTACTTTCCACACCAGAACCAAGTTTAAAATTTAGAAGCTTGGAATATATAAATCATAAACTTTCTTCCCCCCTTGGCACTCTAAGCATTATTATCTTACGTCATAACTTTTTAATCTCCATTGTTGTTTGAAATTTCACCACAAGAAAACTTTTTACAATAAAAATGTAAATATATTATTTTCCCATCAGCTAATGCTCTTATAGTTTTCTTCCTTATGTTCAGAGAATTTGCAACAATTCTTTTCTAGCTATACATTTATCTGGAGAATTTTCTCAGATTTTAGTAAATGGCCTGTTGAGAGATTGTTGGAAAACTACCACTGTGAGGTGGTTTTAAATAGGAAAATAACAAAACTACCTCAAGAAGAAAAGCAGAGATGCCATTTCTTGCTTGAAGGAAAAATAATACAAAGTGGGAAAAAGCCCTATATATGAAGAAATACTTTTACTAGACCACTGATTCTCAAAACATTTTTATTCAAAGATAACAGAGACAAATCATTTGGATTTTGGTTTCTATATGACAAGAAGTGGGGAACCATTTCAGAGTTTCGAGCTGAGGTGTGACATATCTAACTACAGCTAAAAAACAATCCCTCTTGCTGCTGTATTGATAGAACAGGGAGACAAGTATGGAAGTAGTGAGACTGGTTAGAGGGCAAGGCTGATCATCTAGGTGAGAGATGATGGCAGCTTGAACTGGAGAGTTAGCAGGCAAGGTGGTGAGAACTGTCCGTTTATTTTGAAAGTAAAGTCATGATTTTTTTTCCTGGTTTAGAAGTGGGGTTTAAGAAAAAATAGAAAGGTCAAGGTAGGCTTCAAGGTTGTCAGTTTAAACAACTGGAAGAAAAGAGTTGACATCAATTGAGATGGGAAAAACTGTAATTAGAGCAGTTTTAAAGAGAAAGAATAATGGCTCAGATGAGACATTGTAAGATTGGGATGTGTATTAATCATCTAAGTGAAGATGTCAAGTATAGAATTAGGAAATTGAATTGGGATTTCAGAAGAGAAACCAATATAGAGATAAAAGTTTGGGATCTATTGTCACACACACACACAAATGGAGAGGAACGTGAAGGAAGACTGCTAGAGAATGAGAAAAGAGATTCAGAGATAGAGGCTTGGAGTACTCCAGCATTAAAATTTCTAGAAAAATAGAAGAAATTGGCTAAGGAGACTGATCAGAATCAATTCTCAAGGCAAGAGAAAAAATTAGAAAATATTTTACTCCAGAAGCCAAGTGAAGAAAGCATATCAGAGAGAAAGAAGTGAATGACAATATTAAATGTTGTTGAGTAGCCAAGTAAGATGTACTAAAAAGTGGTCATTGCAGTGAGCAATGACGAGTTAATTGGTGACCTTGATAAAAGAAGTTTCTGTTTCATGGTAGAAGTTAAATCCATACTACAGGGAGAAAGGAATTGAAAACAAATATAGACATGTCTTTCAAGATATTTTGCTGTGAAGCAGAGCAAAGGAAAAGATACATGGGTTGAAGTCTAGATGACACCTGGTGCAAACTTCCAAGTGTCCTCTCCCAGTCAAGTGACATAGGACACTCTTAACTTCTTTAGTAAAGGGTTGTGACAACACGATTCAAATGTTGTCTACAAGGGAAGCTCATTAGAGACTCCATGCTCAGGGTTTTTTTGGGAAGTGGTCATGTAGGAACCCTCTGCCAAATACATATAGAAATTTTAGACTTCAAAAAGGAAAGCATGTGTTCAGCATAAAAATAGTGTTTGTCCAAATAGTTGAGGACCAGTGAGCCATTTGTATCAGGGAATGGTGAGAGCCCTCTCCAAATCCAAGTTTCCAGATGCCAGCCAATAGTCATTTTGCAAGCAAGTTTTCTAAATAAAGCCTTCTCAGGCTTGGTGTAACCTTTTTTGCATGTAAGAGTATATTAAGGCACCACTTTAAAAGGTTAGGTGGGAAACTGAATCCTCAAGATAAAACCAGGTATCTTTTACTCATAGCAAGAGAGTGAAGAGAACATGAAGAAAAGAGGTTGAGGGTAAAGACTTTGCTGATGGTGTACTTTAATTCCATAAGTCACCATGGAAAGTTTTAGAGATTGGGGGTAGGTGACAAACGGGGGGAGGGATGGCAAAGAAAGACAGATCATGCTAGTCTTGTGGAAATTAAAGTGTGAGATATGAGAAGTGAACCAAGAGTGTGAGGGGTAAACAGGGATAAAGGTTCTAATGAGTTTGTTGTCAGTGTATGCAAGGAAGACAGTGGCTGTGAGGTTATGAGTGTTGGAGATTGGTGTGAAAGGTCAGTATCTGGCCTTTTCCTGACATCTTTTAACAGAGCTGAGGAAATCTGGTAAAGCTGGGTCTTATTCTTGACATGATGACCTGATTGATGATGGAAGTACAAGACCTAGATCTGGAACAATCTGTCTCAGGAGTGGAGTTCAGTTGGTTCACACTTGACCGCTGTTGGGGGAAAGGTTAACTTAAATAAGTTAGCTGATCTGCAGTGAGACTCTCAGCCATAGACAGGATAAGGGTAACTTGGATCTTTACCCATCATCTGTTAAAATAAATGACAATACATGATTTATACAATACTGACCATGTAGGTGTGTGTCATAAGCATTTTTAGTGCTGATTTTGTTAGCCTGAAATACAGAAAGAGAATAGCAATTGAAAGAGAAAAAAGTATGTCCCTTTTTCAGATTTTAGCCCCTTGATTTGACTGGAGAGACAAGGCCATCCAAAAGATACAAAAGCTTGAAAGAAAAAGACAGAAATAAAAAGGTATTTTCTCAGAGGAATCTTGGCAGCAAGATGTTTATGTTCAAAAGTAAGTTGTTCACGTATCACTGAAAGAGAGAATATAAAGAACTCTGTTACCAGAACAGGTAAAATAATTATATGAGTCACAAACAGTTAAAACAATATAAATGAGCTTTTGAATTTTTCCTTGCAGATTTAGTACCATACATTCTCTTTAGAGAAAAAGGATGGTTGAATTGTATAACCCAGCGAACAAACAAACAAACATGTTCTTAATCCATTCATGTGGGTGTGAACCTATTATAAAAAGGACCTTTTGAAGATGTTATTCTTAGTTAAGATGTGGGCAACTGAATCAGGATGGGTCTTAGTCCCATTACTTGCAGGCCTTATAAAGAAAAAGCCACAGTGAGGAGCTGGAAGCAGGAAGCCAGCAATCAATGGGACTTAGAAGATGTGATGTGATATTAGGCAGGAATGCAAGCCAAGGAGCCCTAAGGATCACCATCAGCTGGAACCAGAAGGTTGTGAACTTTGTAGAAAAATATCTCCTTACTCATTCCTCGATTTTGGACTTCTATCCTCAAAATCACGAGCCAATAAATTCCCTTTGTCTAAGCCAACCCATTCTCTGGTATTGTCATGGCAGCTGGGAAACTTAGTTATGTTTTTAGAGTTTGAGATACTTTTCTTATGTTTTAAATTTAGTTCTGATATAATAGATACTATTCTTCCAATAAAAGGATCATTTATGCTTCATATCTACATATGCTTTCTGTCGTAAAGGTGAGCATAGCTGCAGCATCCCCCTCCATCTCACTTCCCATTTGCTGAGGAGTGAGATGTAAAAACAATTTCCAGATTGGATAAAGCAAAGTTTTTATTTATTATTTATTTCATTTAGATCAACATGTGCATGTAACTTCATCTTACAATATTTTCTCATTATATACAATCACAAGTCAAATAATTTCTAGGACCAAAAAATAATACTGATACTGTTTTTAAATGCCCCAGAGTTGCACTGCATTGTGGTTTGTCAGCATTGTCTGATGGTATAGATTGGCTTCTTAATTATCATAGAAGATATGAGCAGATGCTGTGGCATTTGGGGCTGTGGTTTCCTTTCACCAATTAACCTTAGTTAATTTAGGGAATTCCTTTAGTCTTGGAATTTCAGAAGAAGACACTGAACTTGGGTCTGAGGTTCACAGGTATAAATGAGATCTAAGCATTAACTATCAAAATAGTTTGTGAACTGTTTGTGAACAGGTGAAACCTGGACTGAGAAGGTGAACAGTGGGATTTGGCATGACATTAAATGGACTTGAAATTAAGTTCTGGCTCTGCCGCTTACTAGCTCAGGTTTGCGTTTGTCACTTAATCGGAAAAATTATTTTTGTTTCTTTCTTCCTTGTTTAAACCTTGAGTAGAGACAACTACATCCTTTAGAGTGACTCGTCTGACATTTGGATGGAAGCAGCTACTTATGATTCCTCTGAGCTTTTTTCTTGTGTGTGGATATGAGCTGGAGGGTCGGTCAAAGTGGCTGCTCTGATGTGATATGTGAACTGTTTTGTTTAAAGCCAAGTCCATTGTTTGATGGCAGTACCACATGAGCATTCCCATTTGTTTTCTGGTAAAGCAAATTCCCATTTGCTTTCCAGTAAAGATAGGTGACATTTGTTTGTTTGTTTTTTTCATTCTAAAGGAATAAATGTTTTCAGTTTGTAATTTATTGACCTTTATGCTCTATCTGAAATGAAAGCTGGTGGCTGTTACTTTTGAGATTTCTGTTTCAAGTTTCATAGGTAAAAAGATCAGCAATACAGTGATTTTTTTAAAAACACAAAAGTACAGTAATTTCATTGTTTTTTTTTTTTTTTTATGTGTGTGTGAGAAATGAAGAGAATGGTTGCCAGGAGATTGAAATGAATCTTTGGGCACTTGATGAAAAAAAAAATTCCCACTAGCTACAGAAACAAAACCTGCTAATAGAAAATATTCGCACTAGCATTCCCCAATGGTGAGAGCTTTGCACTTGGCCAGACACACCAATAAAACCTGTCGAGAAAATAAAGCCAGATATTTTATGTGTACACTTATTTGGAGAACAAAAAACAGTGAAGGTTCTTTTATCAAATTCATTTTAAACCCACAAAAGTAAAATCTTCGAATTATTTCAGACCCTAACTTGTCTATATTGGTTGCTAAGCATCAGGAGGTTTTTATTTTTCCCCTTGCTCCTATCATTAATTTTTATTGTTTGTAGATTTGGCTTTTTTGTTTTTGTTTTTTTTCATTTTCTTTGTGACTCCTGGTGCTTCTGGAGGACTGGTTTTCATGCTGACTTGCTTGGTCATGTCCACAGTCTTCAGTTTCTAATCTGCTACAGCAGATTATTCCTCTTTATTCTAAAATTCTCTTGGTCTATAGATGGAAAGGGGCGGTGTGGTAGCTGCTACCTCTTCAATACTGCTCCTGCTTTTTTTAAAAGAGTTTTTAATTTCTGAAGAATGCTTCAGGACTTATTATGTGTATGAAAATTTTAATTCCTTGAAAAATATGTAGTACATTTTGAATAAATTTTACCTCAGTGTTCACTATAGGAAACTAATATGTATTGAACTCAAATGCCATCATCGATCAGGCAGGTAACAAATATGTGAAGTGGGAAGGCAGAGGCATGGAGGAAAATAGGAAGAAGGAAGATCAGAGCTGGGGTAACAGGGCAGTACAGCTTCTGTAAATACATGCAAGTTCCTTTTTTTTTTTTTTTTAAGTATTGGGGATTGAACCCAGGACCTCCTACAGTAAGCAGGCACTGAACTACTGAGCTACATCCGCTTGCCTGCAAGTTCTTTTTTAAAATAATAATTTAAAAAACTGGTCCCAACCAAGCAAAACTTTGCTGTCTCCATCTGGTCAAATTGTTGATGATACACATTATCTTAATTTAATTCTTAAAATAAATGACTGAGGTAGAGTTTATCATTCCCATCTTTCAGATGAATATTGATGCTGGGAGAATTTAGATAATTTGCCCAAGGCCATGTCCAAGTTCAAAAGGCAGAGATTTAAAATCATAAACTCTGAATCCAAATCTCATGTTCTCATTGTATTGAGCTGCTACCACAGTGTTGGGTATACAGAGAGGCAACTTATTCATCCAAAAATTATTTATTAAGTGTTAGGGATTCTTCTAAGAACTGGCTATGCAGTATTGAATCGAACACGAAAAACTACTTCTGCACAGGGGGAGAGTGAACAACAAAATGTCAACATGTAATGTGATATGTTAATATTAAGTGATCTAGAGAGAGCTAAAACAGAGAAGGGAGATTAGGAGTGTGGGGGGAATCAGGTTTTACAATGCTGTAGGAGGAAGGCCTCATCAAGACAGTGACATGAGTGAAGACCTGAAGAAGGTGCAAGAATGAGTCACGAGAATGTGGGTGGTGTGTCCCAGGCCCAGGCAGGGCAAAGGCCTTACAGTGAAAATATGCCTATTGAATTTGTGGAATGGCTAAGAGGCTTGTGCTGCATTTGAACTGAGTGAAGGGAGGAGCAGTAAGAGATGAGGGCAGAGCAGTAATGGGCCAGATGGCACATGGCCAGACAAATCCCTGTGAAGCTTTTGGCTTTCCCTCTAAATGAGATGGGAAGCCTTTGGAGGGCTTTGAGCAGAGGAGTGACATGATCTGACATATGTTTTAAAAGGATTGCTTTGATTGCTGTGCTAAGAGTGCACTGTGCCCTCTGGTTTGTTGGACTTACCCTGGCCAGCTGTCAGAGAGATGAAGAGGGGCAACCACCACACCAGGGAGCCTAGAGTGCCTACAACTGTATGTAAGCAGAGGAATTGTATCCATATCCATGTGGAATCTAAGCCCTCTCTTGATGTAGAAGGGAACTGGACATAACCATCCCAGGGTCCACAGGATGGAGGAATAGAGTATGGATTAGAGTGGACTTACTGGTGTTCTCCTGGGGAACTATTGTGATTAGTAATGGAAGAAATTGTAGTAGTGATGTGGAGAGGATGGCCATGGTGGCTGCTGATGGTAGGGAGATGGAAGAAAAGATATGATGTGGGGGTATTTTCAGGATTTGGAGTTGTCCTTGGTGGTGCTGCAGTGACGAATGCTGGACGTTGTGTGTCCTGCCATGGCCCACTGGATGGATTAGGGGAGAGTGTGGACTACAATGTGGACCACTGTCCATGTGCTACAGCAGTGCTCCAAAATGAATCACCAGGTGCAGTGGATGTGCAGCAATGATGGCAGAGGTTAATGTGGGCAGGGGTGTGTGTGTGTGGGTGGTATATGGGGACGTCATAATTTTTGAATGTAACATTTAAAGAAAATAAAGAAGAAGAAGAAAAAAGAGTGCACTATATGCACCGAGGAGGAGGGGGAAGAGGCGGTGGAGGTGAGGGTGAGGAGAAGAGAAAGGTGGGGATGGCGGGGTGCAGGTATAGGGAGGCGGGAACGACTGAGCGTTGCGAGGCAGAGGGGCTGAGCTGAGCCGAGCCCACCTGTCACGGCTGAGGCTGTTGCCCGGGCTCTGCCATGGGCAGAGAGACTGGTAGGAACCCCAGCAGTGGAGGTGGGGAGAGGGAGAGAGAAAGCGGGATTAGGAGATCTCAGGGCTGGGAGCCGACCTCCACTCCACTCTGATCACTCTGGGGCGCGTTTTCTGGGAGGTGATATGGAGGCAAATGGGAGCCAAGGCACCACCGGCAGGGCCCAAGACTCCCAGCACGACCTCGATAAAATGTTTATTGGTAGACTGAGCTGGCAGATTTCATCAGGTAGCCTTAGATACAATTTTAGAAAATTTGGAGAAATCAGAGAATGCACGATCATAAGAGATTCCACTACAAAATATTCTAAAGATTTTGGTTTAGTCTCGTTGGCAGACCCAGCAAGAGTAGATAAAGTATTAGGTCAGCCCCATGTGACTTAGATTCCAAGACTATTGATCCCAGAATTGAATTTCCTCATCAAGTACAAGCCAAGGTGGCCAAAAGAACAAAGAAAATAATTGTAGGTATTTATGTGAAAATAGTAGTGGAAAACATAAAGCAATTATCTGAGCAGTTTGGCAAGGTAGAGGATGTGATGCTGATGTTTGATAAGGCTACCAGTAGGCACAGAGGATTTGATTTTTCATTCCATGAAGACATGGAGAAAGTCTGTGAGGTTCATTTCCATGAAATCAATAATAATAGTATAATGTAAGAAATTCCATCTGAAAGAAGTCATGATCCTACCAGGGACAAGAGGCCAGGCCCAAGGACAAACAAGAGGCCAGACCCAGGAGCTGCCAGAGACATGGTAGATGCACAAATGCTTGACATGGGTATGTTGGGCTATCCCAACTTTGTGTTAACTTATGACCACTGCTGCCCCAGATTTGCTGCTAGCTGTGCTATCAATTCCCAGACTATTTGCTGATTTCACAAGACAAAGTTTTTATCAACTAGCTCTTAAGAAAGGTATAAAAATTTGGGGTTTGCTACCGTTGTTAGAGAACAGAGTCCAGGCCTGGGTGATTCTGCTGCAGACTGGATCCACTAAAACCCTTTCCGAGCTGCTCTAAATAAATGCTCTTTTCCTCATTTTTAATTCTTGGAAAAGATCCCAAGTCCTCATTGCTTCACCCTACAATTTTTTTTTTTTTAAGTTTTGTTCCCCAGCCCTCCCCTATTTTGCTTCATGTATTGTGATCAACCACCGCCTCCCAGGAATGTAATGGGGCCAGGAAGAAACTTCTCATAAACTTTGTAGAGCCTTCTCGGGGCAATCCCAGAAGAAAGTATCAAATTATTTTAAATAATGACCAAATAGGTTTATCGGGGCATTTCATGGTACGTGTTTTAAAGTGCTAGTAGTCTAGAGGGTTTGTCATTATGTGGCTCAGAAACCCTATGTCTTATGATGGAGAGTACTGAAAAGGAACACATACATTCCATGCACACACAGACTATTCTATAAATGTAATTTGAAAGAATTAATCTGGAAAAGTAACTTTATAAAAATGGGGCCAGTCCCTCAGCAGTGTTGCCAAATAATAAGCACGAATGTCTTCAAGAAAGGAGAGACACCAGTCACTGCCACGTCACAGTCACGATGGGCATCAGACCATGCTGGACCCCTTCATCCGCAGCTTTACCTTCCTGCCCATATTGGCCCCTTGGCACACTGGAGAGGACAGGGATGGATCCTAGAGATCAGACCTCATCCCAAAGGTGGCACCCTGACAGTTACCCCCAGAAGAGCTTTCTTTTCCCATGCTCCTGACTTCTCTTCTTCCCTGTTTAAATACCCCTAGCTCTCTCTGCTTAATGCAGTGCAGTTCAGTTGGACTCTCAAGAGTCATCTCTTTGTCAGGGCTCATAGTTTGTGAGAAGTGACCTTTGTGTGTCCATTTGAAGCATTTGATGGGAGCTAATCCTAATGTTTGAATGTTAGTGTCCTTGAGACTCAAAATATGCAGAACTGGAAAGGTTGCCTGAAGAATTGAATATGGGGTGTGGAAGACAGAGGAGAGTCAGTAACAACTCTGATTTTGGCTTGATCACCTGGAAGAGTGGCCTTGCCATTGACAGTGATATGGAGGGTTGATGGGGAACAGGCTTGAAGGAACTGTGGAGTGAGTTGCTACATGGTGCACTGTGGAAACACAGGCTCAGGCACAGCAGACAGTTTCGGCAAATGACTGCTTTATACTTACATAGCCAAAAGGTCCAAAAGAGCAGGGGAAGTGATCTTATCTTGGCTGGACTCCTGGGGAGGCCAATTGCTTGGGTCAGGGTTGATGGATGGCAGCTCTACAGACCCCACTTCATGTGGGAGAGCAGAGACAAATCTGTGCTGCTTCATGGCAGGGTATTGATAGAGGCCCACAGGGAGGGGGCCCTGCCCACTGAGAGGTCCCACTCTTATAAACAGCTGGAACTGCTTGTTCCCAGTTTCTGGTTTTAAGGTGTGGTCAGGCAGCTTCATTAGACCTAACAACTCCACCCAGGCTGTGGAATGGAAACATACTGCATCATCTGCACAAAATAAGAAAGGAGAAGGGAGAGATGAGGTCTGGAAGTTGGCTTTGGGTGCATCCTTGACTTTCACAGCAGGGAAGAGGTCTACTAGATATCTGAACAGATACAGCAGTTGGGTGTGTGGGTATGTAGGTGTGTTTGTGTGTGTGGTATATGTGCATATAATCTGGATTTCAGGAGAAAGATCTGGGAAGGAAATAATATAAAAATTGGAGAGAAGTCCAAAGATTGAGCCCAGGCACTCCTATGTAAATCTATCAGCTTTGACTTTAGTATATATATTCTAAGGCAATGGTGATAGCTCTATTCAGTTTGAAGATTTCTAGAACTTCTAGTGATGTGTTCCTTTTATGATTTTGTTATGGTATTCTTTATCCCTAATAATGCTCTTTGCCTTAAAATTTATCTTATCCAATATTAATTTGGCTACTCGAGTTTATTTTGGGCTAATATCTGATGCCATAACTTTTATTTATTTTTCCTCTCCCCCTCCATTCACTGTGTGTTCTTCTGTGACTGCTTTTATCCTTATCAGCAGCTCGGGAATCTGTGCTTCTTTTTGTTGCGTCATCTTGTTGTGTCAGATCTCTGTGTGTGCAGCACCATTCCTGGGCAGGCCACACTTTCTTTCGTGCTGGGTGGCTCTCCTTATGGGGCACAATCCCTGCGCGTGGGGCTCCCCTATGTGGGGGACACCCCTGCGTGGCAGGGCACTACTTGCGTGCATCAGCACTGCGCATGGGCCAGCTCCACACGGGTCAAGGAGGCCCAGGGTTTGAACCGTGGACCTCCCACGTGGTAGGCAGACGCCCTATCCTTTGGGCCAAGTCGGCTTCCCATGACATAACTTTTAAATTAATTTATTTGTATCCTTGAGTCAGTCTGTTTTAGCTTTTTCTCTTAAAACATAATATAGCTAGATTTTTAAAAATCCAATTAGCTGATTTTTTGTTTTTGTTTTTTTTTTAAATCAATTTATTTTTGGGTTAGAATCCCAGTCAACTTCTGACAATCTTGGAGCCTCACACTTCTTTTCAAGTCCTGTATTATTAACAAGCTCTAGTTTGAAGCAGTGCCACAGCATTTGTGGGAGGGAGTGACCCCATGGTTATTAGTCACTAGTCAGCTTATCTCCCATTTTGGTATTCTTGACTGCTCAAGTAAATACTATTCAATGGACTGGCTTAAATAATGGGAATTAATGCCTCACGGGTGTGAGGTTAGGAAAAAAGTCCAAATCAATACATCATCAAGCTGAAGACTGTGGTGCTCTGGGGCAGGCTGCAGGCAAGCCTTGGTCCTTGCTTGTCACATGACAAGGCACATGATGACATCTTCCTTCTCTTCCCAGTTCTGTTGAATTTCAGCTTCTTGAATCTGGTACTTTCCCTCTGTCTGAATTTCATTCCACTTATGAAGGACTCCAGTAATAAGATTAAGACCATCCTGACTGATGTGGGCCACACTTAAAGGAAGTAGCCTCACCAAAAAGTCCTACTTACAATGGATTCATATCCACAGGAATGGATTCAGTTTAAGGACATGCTTTTCTGGGGTACATACAGCTCTAAACAGCTCTGATCTGGCTGCCTTATATGGATGACAAAGTCTTTCCTTTTTCTAGGGTGTTCAGGCTTCAGTCTGCACAAGGTCAGTGCCTTAGACCAGTTTTGTTCTCTCACCCTTTCAGGGAAGGGTGGACCCCTCCTTTTTAGTTTGAGGAAAACTTCTCTTTTCCTTTTTCTTCTTTCAAACATTTTTCTTTCTTTTCTTTTTCTCTTACTGAGGCTGGGGTATTTAGAAAACAAACATGCAGAATTTTGCAGGTTGCTTCTCCTTTCTTCCTTGCTGTGTATGTGTCTCTGCTGAGAGGCTATGTGCAACAGAGGCTGCTACTTACATGCTTGAGCAGAGGAAATGAAAAGAAAATAGGAGCAGAATAAATAGCCTACAAGGATAACATTCCAAAATATTTTCTAACCACAAATGGAGTAGACTTTTGAAGTGAAGTCTAGACTCTAAATCTTGAATTTAGATTTCAGGTCTATGTTGTCTTTCCGAAAATGATAGCATTTCGAGGCCAGAGGTTCTTACCTAGCATTCTGGCATTTGTGACATCTTGAAACTAACTCCCTGAAATTATGAAGAGAAAAATTTTGGTTATGTGTTTGTACACTTGTACAAACACATAATTCCTTTAGGGAATTAGATATGGGTAGAGTTTGTAGCATTAATAGGATTCTCAAAGGTGACTCTAGTCCCCATATTCAAAGAAGACAAAGTAAAGATTATAGGTCTACACAGGTGTTCTTCTTTAATAAGTTGAACAAGAATAGGCTACTGACAAAAAAGGACTTAAAATACAATTTATTTATGAATTATAGATTGGAAGAAATTAGTATTTAAAAATTATTGGACAATGTGCTTGTCCACATTTTTGAATAATGCATATCCAAATAAAAATCTCCCTTTTAAATTTTAATTTTTGTAGTTAAAATCTCCTATAATTTAATAAGTGTCTATTAAAAAGAGTCTATTAAAATTATACTCAATTAATTTTGTCCTTTATGTATTTCTCTTTCTATAGATATTTATGGAAACATTTATTCCTTTATTTTTTGTAAAATATCTGTAGAAAGGGAAGCAATAACTATGAGTTTACTTTTTTGTTGTTTTATATATAGCTTTTATTTTTCATCAGATAATTTTATTAAAAGCATTAACTGACATTTTAACTTGAAAAATTACTTTTATAGTTTAAATTAAATGGGCATATACCAAATAAATTACAATGAAATAGTTCTGGGAGAATTTTTATCTTGTATAAAAACTTTTTTTCCCTTGGTGATGTAATTGTTTATTACAATAAACAAATGATGGTTTAAAAAGGTATCTGAGGGAAACAGACTTGGCCCAGTGGATAGGGCGTCTGTCTACCACATGGGTGGTCCGTGGTTCAAACCCTGGGCCTCCTTGACACATGTGGAGCTGGCCTATGCACAGTGCTGATGCACACAAGGAGTGCCGTGCCACGCAGTGGTGCCCTTGCATAGGGGAGCCCCATGCGCAAGGAGTGTGCCCCATAAGGAGAGCCACCCAGCGCTAAAGAAAGTGCGGCCTGCCCAGGAATGGCGCTGCACACACACAGAGTTGATGCAGCAAGATGATGCAACAAAAAGAAGCATAGATTCTCTTGCCACTGACAACAACAGAAGCGGACAAAAAGAAGAACAACACACAGCAAATGAACACAGAGAACAGACAACGGGTTGGGGGGAGGGAAGGGGAGAGAAAAAAAAAAACCTTGTTCTCCCCCCCAAAAAAAAGGTATATGAAAGGAGAAAAACTCCTTCCAGTAAGAAAAAAAAAAAAAACCCAGAAAACATAAATAAACTCAAAGTGATTGGTACAAACACACAGCATTTTAGTTATCAGGTTTCTCATTGCAACTGTTGGAAGGTATCCAACTCCTCTTGTTGGCTATTGCTATTCAGAATTAATGATTAGATCCAAATATATCTGTATTCAAAACTACTCAGAGCCTTGTAATATTCTGAGCACAGCCTGTTCTAATTTTTTGTCTGCTCTCAGCAAATTAATATTTGTCACAATGTGGATGTCTTTGAAGTGCCTCAAAATAAATAAGAGCCTGCTGATATGGAATTTACTTTCTGTGACCCTTGAGATGCTACTGGATAAATGGCATTTGCTTATGTTTTAAATGCCTAGGATTTTATCATTCTCCCTGCCTCTTTTAAAACTTTGTCATGGTTTTCAAAATCGTCCTTTGCTTTTAGCTGGCTCCTATCTCTCCCTCCACCGTGAAGCAGCCTAATTGAAACGTTTGTCCATTTTCTTTGATTGAGGTCCCCAATGTGAGTTCTGAAAATTAATTATCAATCAAAGTACAGGCTACTAATGTATACTTTACCACACAGTTTACATAGTAAGTTTTATTTTTCCCTTTTTAGGTACAAAATGAATTCTATTTATTTACTTTTCTTTGTTTAATCTTTCTGCTTTTTGGCCTCACTGTTAATCAGCACCCACATTAGAGGAACCAGTGTGCTATAAACTACCTAATTTCCTTCAGGGTTCCCCTCTTAATGTGTTTCCCCCTTTGCCTTGACTGTTAGGAAGTATAAATACAATTAATTGCTTATTTGCTGTATTTGAGATTAGACCTGGTTTTATTCTTTCTTTTTCTTTACCCCCAAGTCTTTATTGCCTGACACATGTTTCTCACTTAGTATATAAGATTTTTTAAAAATGTCTTACGTTTTAAAAATTATAAGGGCCTCAATTACTTTTAGGATGTGTATTGTAACAATAATTACTCTTGACTTGGCACTGTCTCTGGGAGGGATTATAGAAGACTTGCTCCTGGAGCTCAGGACCCTAGAAATGTGCCCTACACAGGGATCCACCTGCCATTTGGACAAGGACTGAGCTGGAGTGCCTGTTGTCCATTCCTAGCACATTCTGATTTTCCTCCTTCTGGCAATCAGTCTAGGTAGAGGGACCAAAAGGTCTGACATTAGTGACGGCCCAGATAGAAGGGGTAAGACACATTCCAACCTGCCCTCCTTGAAGGCACCAGAGATTCAATGGCATTTTTAGATTGCCTGAATGGAGCCTTCCTGATTCTTTTTTCCCAGTGAATTAACTTTTGACTATAATTTTTGTGGCTCTGTGGGGGTTTTCCTAATTTCTCCCTATTTCTTGTTCCATTCCCCAACCACAGACATGCTTTATATCTTATTCTCAGTTTTTGAGACTATAACCCTCACTGACATTGAAGGTTATTGGGGCCTGAAAAAACCTACAAAATACTTCCTGTTTGTTGCTTCAAGTCAGAGTTGGAGCAAAACCCTGTCCTTCTATTGTTCTACCTGTTTCTCTAATCTTACTCTCCTCAGAGTTATTGACTTGATTGCTTGAGGCCTGTGCCACAGCTCACTTTGATATGGTTCCTACCTCTAAACTTTGGCCTGCACTCTGGCCACCCCTGACCAGCCTGGTTTCTTCCAGAAGTGAGATGATAACTTCTATCAGCCAACTTTGAAGAAGATTGACTTTGTTGCCTAAAACAAGGTTTAGGATTTATATGTGGATTTCTGTTTTCATGTATTCTGTATCCTCTGCTACTGTGGATAATAGCAAACTGGCAGTAATGACACTACAGATATATATGAAAATTTGAGACAGAGTAGAATAAAATTAAGCCACGTCTCCTTGCAAACGATGTACTTTTGATGTTCAGGTAAGCTTAGCACAACCAAATAATGTTTTTCAAGGCAGGTGTGATGACTCTACCACAGAAAAAGGTATTGGGGGAAAAACACAGAAAGTAGATATCTTTTGGGAAGAGAATGATGGATAAAAAGGTGTTTTTATTTTCCTTTTAGTAAATGAAGAGTAAAAATGAATTTTAAAATCATGGACAAATTGTTTTTTTTAAGAAGGTTCAACAAATTGGTCATCACTGAGAAGACATAAAAGCTTAACTCAAAATATTTGCTTCTGGTAGGTTTGACTAGTTTTACATTACAGGAGCAATGATTTTAAACAGTCATAAGTCTGGGCAAAGGGAAATATTTCTTTCAGTATTCTAAGACAAAAACTTTAAGCAGAAAAATGTCTTCATTTTGTAGATGATTTCTCACTGAGCCAGACTGTAAAATATGACTTATTAAAGCTATTTCCTTCTCCAAATCTTTGTGAAGTTAAGGGAGCGTTCATTTGAAAAGGCAGTGTTTAAGGCTTGGTGTACTAGTGGTTATCCATCCAATTTAAGCTGCTGGTTTAATCTTTCATTACAAATTTCCCATGTGGCATCTTTTCTCAGTGGTTATAATTTTTATGCAGAATAGTCTTTGAAACAAAAGAAGCAAACTTTTCCTGACATGCTTTTCTTTGGTATTCAGTCTTCTTGTTTTGGTGTTAAAAGATAAGTAGTGGAGAAAACAGTCTGACAGAGAAATTTGAGAGAATGTAGGATTAACCATGTGAAAGCATACTTGAGCATGCTTATTTATTTATGCACATAAAGAGAAATCCTAATGAACTGAAAAATCCTAAGAACAAAAAATTCTACAAGATCAACAGAAGACTAAATTAAATTCCTTTCCCCCAACATGGGGATACATATGTATGATTCAGTAATCACTGGAATATAAGTGCTCTTAATCATTTTTTTGGAGGAAGACAGAGACGATCTTAAATTTCTTTTTTTAAAGAAATCTCACATTATCCCTCTGAATGACAGTGTTGCTTATCTATTTGAAAAATGTAGTCCTGTGGGTTTAGAATAGATATCAGGCTGATGAAAAAGAAGAAAATGGAAAAAATGAAAAATGAGTTAATAGTCTTCCTGGAAATACAGACATATTTAGAAGCAGGACTCTGATCAAAAGTCTCTGGAGACACAAACATGCGTGAAGTGAGTTAAGACCTGGAGACTCCATTTCAGCCTCTTCTATGGGGATGTTCTTGATGTGATCAGTCTTCCTCTGCTAGACTTCTCCAGGAATGAAGTCCCTAGGTTTGCATGTGTTTCCACTCAAGTAAGACCCACAGGTATGATACATTTTGAAAACTCTAGTGAACAGATTTCTGCTTAGAGAATGAGAGAAGACACAAAACTAAACTTTGAGGTGATTTTCTGTCAAATTGCATTAGTTAGCCTTACCAGCAGCACAAGGAACCATCTTTAAAATCCCTTTAAACATTCTAGGATGGGGAAATTCCTTTCTAGTGTAGGAGAAATAAATTATGGTGATATTGATTAGAATATCACTAAAATAGAAACCTCATTAGGGTAGAGCTTTATTTGTCCTGTTGTATCCAGGGCCTGGCATGAAGTAGGGGTTCTCTAAATATGTGCTTAATAAATGAATCAATGAATTGAGATCAGTTATATATTAATTGAATTTGTACAATAAATTAAAAGTAACCTGCTCTTTTGCCCTTTCTAAATCTCTTTAACTCCTCTATAGGTGATATTTCTAATGAATTAGAGATGAATGAGATTTTTAAAAACACAAATCAATTAAAATTGTGGATAAGCACACATGTTCGATGTTAGATTTATAGATCTTACCTTTAAAACAATTAGAATTGAGGGCTCTGATATGCTCATTCATATAAAAGTGATCATTGTGACTGTCTTTAGGGCAATAGGATAGCACAGTGCTTTTGTAGGCACTCAACAATGTGCAGTGAGGCAGAGGGGACAAATGAGCAATTCCTTAGGTAATTAAGGTGTCTGAATGCAGGTTTATACAGAACTACCATGTTGGGAGCGATAAAAAGAATGTATGTCGAACTCAGCAAGAATCAGTAGCACGGCTGCCAGAGAAGAGCCAACCCTCTCAATTAAGCAAACTATAATTAGCTCCTCACAATATGTCAGGTCCCACAACATGGCAGAATCCAAATCTGCCTTGTCACTTCCTTATTCTTCTTCCCCTTCAGGCCTTTGTTCTCCGTTTTCCCGCCACTGCCCAGATTGACAAGGCAGTGCGCAGGTGCTAGGCAGGTAAACTGAAACCCACCCTATATGTCAGTGGTGATCATAGCCAATCCCTAACTTCCACCCCCGCCTATTACTCCTCCCCTTCCCAAGAGTATATATGCTTTGTTCCCCTCAATAAAATTTGCAGCTTGATCCTCACCCTGTCTCGCTGTCATTCCTCGCGTCTCCTGTCTCATCATTCTCCTCCACGCAAGCCACGAGCCCCAGTTCGCAGCCCCGCTGGCCGGGGCATTCACAGCTGGTGCCCAACGTGGGGCTTTTGGCTTGCGTGTGAGAGGGAACCGCCGCACCCACCAAGATAGAGAGCTCTCTTCACTACTGGCCGATGCAGAGACGAAATTAGCGGCGCAGAAGTCCAGGCATTCGGGAAGGATCCTGTCCAGGAGGGAGTCCTGGGAAGACCTACTCGAGGTAAAGTTTCTTCTAGTCTCTTCATTTTTCTTACTTTTTCTAAAACTGAAGTTTTTCCTACCATGGGACAGGAACAATCACAACACGATCTATTTCTTAATCAAGTAAAGGAAGCACTTCAGGCGCGAGGAATTGTGGTAAAAAAGAAGGGTCTTAGTGAATTTTTTAAGTTTATCATAAAAACTTGCCCGTGGTTCCCTGAGGAGGGAACCATAGATGAAAGATGTTAGAAAAGAGTCAGTGACTGCTTGAATGACTATTATAAGACTTTTAGCCCCTCCCGAATCCCTGTCACTGCATTTAATTATTGTCAACTGATATATGAGATGATTCGGGCTTCCCCCCGCTTCCCTGATGTTACTGAAATCATCACAGAAGGGGAGACTGCTTTAAAATTAAGTTCTCAACCCCCTTCCAGTTGCAGTAAAAAGTCTGAGCATCACTCGCAACCCCATCACTTACATTCAAACTCACCCCTCAGTTTAATTTCCTTTGATAACAAACCCTCCACTCCTTCTACCCCCTCCCCCGAGGATGAGGTCTGTGAAAATAACCCAGAAACTCCCAATGAAGATGTAAGTTGTAATCTTAAACTGCTCTCACTTCCGCCCTGCCTCCTCCCTCACTAATATTAAGCAGGGGCCAAAATAACCCTTTTCAAAGTTTGTAGGCAAATTGTGCACGGCTGCAGAAAAACTGGCGATATCAACACAGAAACAGACTTTGTAAAGCAAATTGCCTTTGTAAATGCAAATGCAGCTTATCAGGCAGCAGTTAGACCTTACAGAAAGTAGGAGAACTTGTCTGGTTACTTCAGGCTTTGTTCTGAAATTAGCCCGCCTCGGGCGCTGGCTGGGGGGAGCGCAGCGGGCGGCAGGCAGCACTCGGCCCAAGCCTTCCTGGCCGTGGCACCCTCCCTGCGCTCCGCGGGCGCGGGCTTAAGTGCCTGCTGATTGAAGCCCGCCAAAATCCGCGCCACCACGAAGAGCAAGGCACTGCCCCTGCTTCCCATTAGGGAAGTGGGAAACAAAGGCAGCCACAAGCCCCAAAATCCAAACAAACTTTACGAGGCAATCAACTTTATCCAGGCAAACACTAGCCCACTTTCGCAACTTTTCAAACTCCCTGCTGTCTACATGACAATGTAGCTGTGGGCTAGTGGGGGTTAATAGAGTTAAGCCACTGAAAAAAGAGAAAAACATGGCAACATTGGTGTTCTGTTTTATTTCCATGCTAATTCTAATTGGGCTTATTTAACCAAGATAATAAAATTAGTACAAAATTTTTATCAAGGTTTAAAAAGGAATTTTCAGTTTTAGATCAGTAGTTTATTCCTGAACTTCAAGTCTCAGTATAGTCTTACAGAATAATAATCCAAAAATTTGTGTTAATGGTCTAAACTGCTAAATTAGAGTTTAACTACATTTATGCTGCTCAAGTTATTTTAACTGATTGCTGATAACTAATAAAAATGTTTCCAAGCACAAGCTTTCATATTACAGGCAACATGAAGTCCAGAAGAAATCTTCAAGGGTATAATCTATGATATGCTATATAACAGAAGATTTAAAAGCAGCTATACCAAGAAAGTAAGAATTATGAGTCAATCGTAAATAAATTATATATTTCTGTTAATGTGTTGTAATTGTTCTGTGTTTGTCTGTCTGTTCGTTCAATGTCAATGTATATTGTAACACCTCCGGATGGTAAATATAAATTACTAGAAATTTTTAAAAGAGCTCTATTCAAATGGCCAAAAATTAAATAAGCGCTTATATTAATACTTAAGTTTATTATATTAATACATAAGTTTAAATGTTAATAAGATATCTACAATAATAAAAATTGTAAATCTTAATTAACAAAATTAACTGTACGTCTTCATAAAAAGTTGTTCTTGCCTAGATTAAAATGAATAACTTATCTTTCTTCACAGGATAATATGAAAGATGCAAAACTTAAGTGAACATTTGGTTAAAAGTTTGTGAAAATGCTAACTGAAATTTAATAAGTCTTTGCAAAAAGGTGTTTTGTCCTAAAGTAGAATGGCTAATTTTTCATAAACTCTTGAAACTTAATTTGCATGTGGCAAGTTGTAAAAGGTATTGTGATAATTTTAAGTAAGGGAATGTGTTCTGTAAAGATAAAAGTTGTCTTCAATAGTCTATATGGTTATAAATAAAAGGTTTAATAAAGCATTGTTTACATTAAGGTATTAAATGGCTAATTCCAAAAGGTCATTCTTAAATATATATAAAACTGAATTGATGATGATAATAATAAAAGGTAATTTTATAACAGGAAAGATTGACAGCAACCAGCCTCCCCTGCCAACTTGCTTCTAAAAACCATTTCTAATATTGCATGCTACTAAGTATTTAAAGAAAGGTTCATTATTTTAACAAGCTTGTTTAGTGTTCTCAGTATTATAAGAAGTTTGCTTAATAACTTTGATGTAGGCTATATGGAATGTGTTTTTATTATTAAGGAAACAGAAAATAATTTTGTCCTGAGATAAAATAATTGACTATTGGAAAGAGTAGACTATAAGACGGAACCTGAGTGAATGCTGAAACTGCAGAAAGTTGGGGGAAAGGAATTTTTACAGTTAAAGTTAAATAAAATTTAATGAGTCTTCGAGTAGTATGCTGATGCAAAGTTCATTTTTTTGTTCTTTCTCAAAGCCTCTCACCATTAATCTGTTTTGGTAAAGTTCTTATCCTCAGTCAGTATACAAAGAAAGTCTGTCTTGTGTTTCTTGTGCTTATCATTTCCTAGGTATTCCAAGAAGGAAAGCTTTATCTCTTAAAGGAACATAATGTTCAAAACTGCTTTCTCAAAACCTAATCCTGAACAGTAGCCTTTTATTCCAAACTAATTATGAGATTTGTTCTTTTACCTTGAAAGAAAAATTAAAGTAATAATTAAGTTCATTTGATATGTTATAAGCTAAATAAAGGTGTTTTACAGTGTTATAAAATTAACAACTTTTTCTTCCCTTAAACCCTCTATTAATTAAAGTCGTATGGATAAAAGGTTTCTATGAATGCTTAAAAGTGTACAAAGTTACCAATATTTCAGCATAATATTAAAGAAAAGTACAATGTGGTTGTTCATGGTTTTAGTTATTATAAAAGAGTATCACAAAACAACCTCTTATCATAGATTAAAGTAACAACATACTATGCAGCAATCCCAAACACTGCTAGTTTGTTGCAAAAAGTTAAAGTCCAGCTGTATTGCTATCACTTTGTTTTAAAACTTGCTAAGACTTTCTTTAGTGTCTTCTTAAACAAATCAAGCCAGCTGCATTCCTTTATCTGTAAAAAACCCAACAATAAACTTTTGCAGTGCTTTTCAAGGCTGTGTGCATAGCCCAACCATCCTGTACAGTATTTACTGATAGTAATAGTAATGGAAAAGCAGCATACGTTACTTTTCAAAAAGAACAGGTTTGGCCAACTCCTTATACATCTGCTCAATGCACAGAGCTTTGAGCCATCATTAAAGTTTTACAAATGTTTTAAAAGCCCTTGAATATTGTCTCTGATTCTGAATATGTATGCCTTACTGTCAAGCATATTGAAACAGCTCATATCTTTGCTACTGATGAGTTATCTCAACTTTGCGCTGATTTGCAACATCTCATTAGGTTAAAATCTATTTACATTATTCATATATCTCTCATGCCTCTTTGCCTAGTCCTATGACATCAAATAATGCTCGAGCTGATTTATTGGTAAGGTGTTTACAAAGTGCTCATAATTGCCATGCTTTAACTCATATTAATGCTAAAGGCCTGTGAAATAAATATCAAAAGTTAATAAGACTACAGGCACAAGGAATTATCTGTACCTGTCCCACCTGTGGACCCTTAACTACAGTGTCTTTTCAGGCTGGGACTAATCCCAGAGGCCTGACTCCTAATCAATTATGGCAAATGGATGTTACTCACATACCGTCCCTTAGTAAACTACAATCTGTTCACGTTTATATTGACACTTATTCTCATTTCATTTGGGCTACTGCTCAAAGTGGGGAACAGTTTCATCATGTTCACTCACACCTCTGGTCTGCTTTTGCTGTAATGGGATGCCCTCTGAAAATTAAAACTGATAATGGACCTTCTTACATTAGTAAATCCTTTTAATTTTTCTGTTTAAAATATGGTATTGAACATGATACCAGCATTCCTTATAATCCTACAGGTCAAGCCATAATTGAATGCAGCCATCATACCCTAAAAACTATGCTTTTAAAACAAAAAGGGGGAGATGATGGTATTATAACACCAAAAGATCAATTAGCTAAAGCTTTATTTACTTTACACTTTCTTAATGTTTATAATTCATTAACACCTGTGGAATGTCACTCTGGAAAATGTCAAACATCTACAGTAGATACAGGAAATGAAGATCAACCAATATTCTAGAAAGATATTTTAAGCAATGTATGGAAAAAAAAGGCAGGATTAAAGTAAGGGGGTGAGGCTATGCTCTTATCATTTCAGAAAATGGAAAACAAGTTTAGTTATCTGCAAAAAGGATTAAACTCCAGAATGAAGAGATGGAGACTTCTACAACTTCTGATGATGGTGATCGTCTCGCTGGAGCTGGTACTGGAGTAGCAGCCCTAACTACACAACAAACTTCCTTCTCCCCTATCAGGCGAGCCGTCGATGAAGATATAGCCCGCATCGAAACCTCCATTTCCCATCTAGAAAAGTCCCTAAATTCATTATCTGAGGTTGTCCTCCAAAATTGCAGAAGGCTCCTCTTAAAGAGGGAGGGATTTATGCGGCATTAGGAGAGGAATGCTTTTTTTATGCTAATCATTCCGGCCTTATTAGAAATAACGTAGCTCAGCTCAGAAATGGACCAGCAAAGCGTAATAAAGAGAAACCCAAGGAAATTTCTCCTGGGGGATTAATGGAATCCTCCCTTATATTCTTCCCATATTGGGCCCACTAATAACTATACTCCTCATATTGTCTTTTGGACCTTGGGCCGTAAAAAGAATTATTCAGTTAGTTAAGGACCAGGTTGACTCCGCTCTTGGCAAGCCCATTCAGGTGCACTACCATCGACTCTATCTCGCTGATCAGGGTATATCTATGGACCACTCAGATCACCTCCCCTAAGACATCAACTCTCCCCGCCCATAGGCTACTGAGTGCAAGGTACAACACTGCAAGAGACGGTTAGAGGTAAGCACAACCTAGCTGTTCTCTGAGAAGCATGCCTCACTAATTTAGGGGACCCGCTCTGTTCGCAAGGGCCACTGGGCAGGGTGCTTCGATCGCATGCATCGATAGCATCCTGGTCGCTCAGGGAGCTGGGCTGGTTAGCCAATGACGGGCAACTGAACTGACCTAACAGTCAACCTAAGACAGGGACATGGCCTTTCGCTGCCATGCTTCCCAATGACGGGTAAGACTGGTCACGTGTGTGAGTGAGCTAAAACGGCTCACCGGGTGCAGTTCCGACCTAAGACAGGCACGGACCCCCCTTTTTTTATTCGCCCTTGTAGTGCAGTCGGTAAAGCCCCCTCTTCACATCGAGAAAATGAGGCCTCTGTTTCCCTCAGTTAGCCATGCAGAAAGTACTGTGCTAATAAAAGAAAAAGGGAGGAGATGTTGGGAGCGATAAAAAGAATGTATGTTGAACTCAGCAAGAATCAGTAGCACGGCTGCCAGAGAAGAGCCAACCCTCTCAATTAAGCAAACTATAATTAGCTCCTCACAATATGTCAGGTCCCACAACATGGCAGAATCCAAATCTGCCTTGTCACTTCCTTATTCTTCTTCCCCTTCAGGCCTTTGTCCTCCGTTTTCCCGCCACTGCCCAGATTGACAAGGCAGTGCGCAGGTGCTAGGCAGGTAAACTGAAACCCACCCTATATGTCAGTGGTGATCATAGCCAATCCCTAACTTCCACCCCCGCCTATTACCCCTCCCCTTCCCAAGAGTATATATGCTTTGTTCCCCTCAATAAAATTTGCAGCTTGATCCTCACCCTGTCTCGCTGTCATTCCTCGCGTCTCCTGTCTCATCATTCTCCTCCACGCAAGCCACGAGCCCCAGTTCGCAGCCCCGCTGGCCGGGGCATTCACACTACCACATAATTCAATCAAAAGCAATGTGCTGACTTGGCCTATCCATATAATTGCCCTATTTCCCTTTTCTTACTGTACTGTTAGTCATAAACAAGATGGTTTTTGATTATCATGATGTCTACTATAAAAGCCTAAATAGCACAATGAGGTCATTAAATGTGCCAACGTTTTGCTATATTCAGCAAATTTCCTGTAAGTTTGGTTTATCTGTTCAGGGAAATCCAGGTGGTCAAGAAATTTGATTGATATTGCATTCCCTTTAAACGCTGGGCAGAGTGTTTGGATTAGATATTCAGACCATGTCATTTACAGAGCTCTGTAGATAGCTATGGAGATTCACATAAACTGATATTTGCTTATACTAATACGGGGTATAGTAAAGATCACTGGTTTTCATTTCTGACCCTCAAACCTGATTCTGCCATTTGTACCTGCACAACCTGAAGTGGATACTAGCATTTAAACTTTATTTAAACTAAAATAATAGCTTATTATTTGATAAGCTATACCTGATATAAACTTGACACTATATAACTGATAAAGTAAACATGATGATTAAATAAGAGAATACATATGGCAGTCTTAACCCAAGGCTAGCATATAGTCTTTAAAATTTTTTTCCTACCTTCTGACGTTTTTGTAAGTATTAATACACATATTTCTATTATATATAAAATTTTTATTGGTGGTCACAGACATCTATTTTAGGATGTAGTTGAAATTCATTTAATTAAAATGTCTTTATGCAATTTTTCTAGCACCTATGAAAAAAATAAAATTTAAAATACCATTTCAAATATTGAATGAACAAATTCCCTGTGAAATATCGTGATGTGTTAGAATGGTACTGGATTTGGAGGTAGCAGGATGAATTTCAAAACCTACACCCTGAGTACAAAGGGCAAATCAGTAGACATAATATAGATCCAGTTTTTAAATATGTGAAATAAGGATTAAAAATACATTCTTTGTCTTGGGTGGTTTGAGGATTAAGAAATATATTCAAAAGTATATGATACTCTAAAAACCACAACATAATTATAAGCTAATGACAACAAAATGAAAATAAGATAATCGCTCAAATTTCTCCCTTTCAATGTAAAACATATAAAATTCTATATCATTGTCAGAGAATTTCTTGCTGCCTGAAGTGTTTTTAAGGCGTAGTTGGTAACAGATGATCTTTTGCAAGTTAATAAGGGTTTCCTGCTAGGAAAAAGATTAGAAAACTGATAAACAATAATAGGAAACTAAAACTGACAATTTCATCATTTGGGTGTAGCCACTATTAAGATGTGTGTGTGTATGTGTTGTTTTTCAAAAAGGTATTCATGAAATTACGAACTATGACTATCTTTTCTTTTGGTAACATTTGCTTCTATAACCTCATTTTAATAGTTGCCTAATATTTCATTGAGCAGATACGCCATGACTTACGTTACTAAATTTTCATTGTAATTATGTCTGCAATTTTCATGTTTTATAAACAACATTGTGATGGCATTCTTACAGCTAAGTTGCTGTCTTCATTTTAAACTATTAATGACAAGTGTTTAAAAAATTGGATGAATGGGAAAGCATGTAATGTTTAAAGCTTTAGATAAACCAAACCAAATTTCTCTCCAGGACAGATGTATAAGTAGTGACATTTTTATATTGACTGAAGATTCCCCTTTAACTTCTTTGTATCTTTTGTTTTTTTAATCCATTTTTTTCAATAGCATTTGTTGTCTTATGAAAACAGTGCTAAGAACACAGAAAAATAATTATTTTGTTAGAGCTTGGAAGTATTAAAAGCCCAGGCTCTGACATATTCAAAAAAATGTATAAGAATGCATGATTTGTAGAAGATGATTTCTGTGGCTCCTAGAAAGTGTATAGATTCCTGATATGATGAGACAATAATTGAGAGGAAATAGAGTTCATTCATCTCCTTTTAGATATGAACTTTCTTGCCTTTCTTGCATCTGTACTGTGTGAACCCTGCTTGGGGCAGGGGGTGACAGAAACCTCAGGTGAACTGGGACGCTGTCTGCAAAGGCCCCTGTTCCTTACTTCTTTTTTTTTCTTCTTTAGTTTCAAAAACGAAAATATATACTTTATACACTGTTATGTAAATCAAGGAGTTATAAGCCAAATCCTTTTTAACTATATAGAGAAAGCTATAAGTAAAACTCTTAGTTCTGAGAACTCATTCCATGATATGTGCCTAACAATTTATGTGTAAAGATAAGGAAATGGAATACATATATGTACATTTACATGTAATTATTAGATACATAAAGCCAACTATTATAAAAATTCCTGACAAAACACGTCTTTTCTGAAGATTTTTCTGCATAGGTTGAAGCTGTTGAGAATGGATTCACTGAAGTTTGGAATGAAGAACATATACTTTTTCCTGGAAAATTATCCTGAGAAAAGATTAGACAATCTGTATTACCACAGAAACTCTTAACTTCAATGGCATTAGCACTTCATAGTAAATTGAATTGTACCACCCCCCCAAAAAAAATTTCATATCCACGTGGGTCTTCAGCATGTAACATTATTTGGAAATAGGGTCTTTGCAGATATAATTTGTTAGGGATTAAGACAAAATTATACTGGATAGGATGGTCCCTAAATCCAATGACTGGTGTTCCATGTTCCTCTAAGAAGAGGAGAGGACTCAAAGGGACATAGGAAAGAGGGCCATGTGACTTGGAGGTAGAAACTGGAATAGAGCTGCTATGAGGCAAGGAATGTAAACAATTGCCAGGATTCACCAGAATCTAGGAAGAGACACTTTGATTTTGACTTTTAGCCTCCAGAACTGTAAGATAATAAATTTGTTGTTTTAAGCTGCAGTTTGTGGTAATTTATTACTGCAGCCCTGGGAAACTAATGCACACCATCTGTGTCAAAACAGTTTGGTTGTGAGTTGAAGTGCATGAAGCATCAGAATAATAAATGCTGAGAAAAGGTGTTTTAATTTGCCTGAGGGCTGCTGATGCAAAGTACTAGAAATGTGTTGGCCTTTATAAAAGGTATTTATTAGATGTAAAAGCTCATTGTTTCAAGGCTGTGAAAAGTTCAACTCAAGACACAGTGTAAGAGGTGCTTTCTCACCAAAGTCAGCTCTGTTGATCCTGGCATTTTTGTCACATGGTGACCTGTGGAGGTCTCTGCCTTCCCTCCAGAATCTACCATCTCTTGGAGCTCAGTTTTGAGCAACAAGCGTAGGGTTTATCTCTTTTCTGGCCTCCTATATCAGCCTCTGCTGTTCCGCTCTCTTCCCAAGTTCACCTGTAAGCTATCAGGCACATAATAGGGCTGGTCTCCTCTTGAACTGCTTTGTGGGCCCAGCTTCTAGGGTGCTTTGTGGCTGAAGCAATCTTTTCTCTCACACTTCAGAATCAAATATGCCAGCTCCCTTTTGCCTCTGTCTGTGTGTCTATTTATATCAGACCCAGCAAAGGGGTGGTGACTCAACGTGAGTCACGCCTCACTGACATAGTCCAATCCAAAGTCCCAAAGCAATCTTATCAAGTAATCTAATCAAGGTATTAAACTGAATTTAATACAATCAAAGGGAATCACATCCAGAGGAACAGATTAATTTTCAAACATAATATTTCTCCTTTTTGGTGTTTATAAAATAATTTCAAGCTGCCACAGTGAATTTTTCAGTGATCCTTTGCTTACTGTTCGAACACCTAAACAGATGAGTATGCCAAGCCCTCAATATTAATGCATGTAACTATGAAACTTACTGGTCAAAAATAGAAATTTAGTGATTGCCATAGGCTCTGAGGGGAGGTAGCAGGAGGAATGGGTGGAACATGGGGCATCTTTGGGGCATTGGGTTTGATCTGCTTGATCTTGCAATGATGGATACAACCCATTATACGTTTTGTTAGAACCTATAAAAGTATGTGGTGCAATAGATAAGCCATAATGTAAACTGCTGATCCTGGTGAGTAGCAATGCTTTGATATTTGTTCATCAACTGTTAAATATGTACCATACTCATGTAGGATATTATTGGTAGGGGAGGATGTTGGAGGGAGGGAATGGGTGTATGGGAATCCCTTGTATTTTCAATGTGACTTTTCTGTAACCTAAAGCTTCTTGGAAACTAGTGCAGAAAAAAGTAAGACATTGGGGGAATATACAGAAGAAATTGTTAATATACATGAAAGATAAGAGGTCTTAAGGTAATGAAAGGCACAGTGCAAAAAATTAAATTAAAAATTTTTAAAAAAATTTTATTATTGTTTTGTTGTTGTTTGTTTTGGGGGAGGTTTTGGGTTGCAGAGGGGTTGTAGCTATGGTAGGAGAAAATTACTGGTTTGGAGTATTGGTGGTGGGGGGATGTGTGTATGATTATGAACCTGGGCTATGCCTCTATGGAGTGTGAGTGTGTTCATGTGGTCATGGGTAGTTGTCTCAGTGGGTGGAGACCCACTGAATAACTGACAGAATATTGAATTCCCATCCTGGTGAGTCCTACAACATTCTCTCATAGAGTGGCACGAATCTCTATGAGAGATTCCTAAATGGAGACTTGCCCAACGTGCCAGGCCCTTCATATTTTTTTTTTATTATCTTTTTCTTTTTAAAGATACATAGATCACACAAAATATTGCATTAAAAAATTAAAGAGGTTCCCATATACCTAACTCCCCACCCTACCCCCCACTCCTCCCACATCAACAACCTCTTTCATCAAAATGGCACATTCATTGCATTTGATGAATACATTTCAGAGCACTGCTACACAGCATGTATTACAGTTTACCTTGTAGTCCACACTCTCTCCCAGTCCAATCAGTGAGTTATTATAGGATATATAATGTTCTGTATCTGTCCCTGCAATATCATTCAGGACAACTCCAAGTCCCAAAAATGCCTCCATATCACACCTCTTATTCCCTCTCCCTGTCCTCAGCATCTCCCATGGCCACTGTCTCCATATCAGTGATACAGTCTCTTCCATTGCTAGAGTTACAATAAATCTATAGTAGTATACCAGTAAGTCCACTCCAAACAATATTTCACTCCTCCATCTTGAGGACCTTGGGGATGCGATGTCCACTTCACCGCCAAATCAAGAGTGAGGCCCTTCATATTGATGCTCATGCTTATGAACCTTGTACTTGTGAAATTGAAACCTGGCCTGGTAAATATATATTGCCTAAGAGTTACATTCTGAGGGCCTCCTAGTTGCTCAAATGTAGCTTCTCTCTAAGCAAAACTCAGTGTATAAATTCACTGTATTCCCCTTAACATGGAAAATGACTCCCAGGGATGAGCCTCCCTGGCACCAAGGGATTAATACCAAGCAACAACTAATGATGCATTTGGAGAAAGACCTAGACCAAAAGTGGGAAATATTAAATGCAAATAAGTTTATGGCCAAGAGATTTTCAAAGTGAGTTGAGAGATCATTTTAGAGATTATGCTTATGCATGTCTCACTGTCTACCATAGTAAACCGTGCCTCAAATAGGGGTGCTCCTGAAGGCTCTAGAGACATCTAGACACTATAATTAGTGCAGACAGCACCAGGAAATTGACATCCCATCAGTGGGCCTTACCTTGGAATATATGCTAACCCATCTCCCTCAAAGTATCAGAGTTAGACTTATTTATAACTTTCCTACTCATGGTTCTTCTATCCCATTATTTGCACCTATAATTAGCATTAAATCCATTAAATTTATATCCCAGAGAATTAACTCTTCTGGCTGTTCATATGCCAGGTGAGCCCTGAGTTGCAGCCAACATACTACTCTGCAGTTCATCAGACTCGCCCAGGACAACTAACAAAAGGATGATGACAGACAATGCACAACCCAAGAAGCAGAGAGTACCTTCAATTGCACATAAGACAGCTCATCCATCTGCACCATGGTACATAGGCCTCTCAGTTGGAAGCAGAGTGGGCATCACCATACCGAAATCCTCAAGATAGAGGAGCAAATAAGCATAACAGGGGAATGCAACTATGGACTAAAGTAGCCTTATTATTATTCTAGTAATGGAAAAACTTGTAATATTGACATGAAGAGTGATTACGAGAAGCTCTGAGGGGAGGGAGAGGGAACAATAGGTATAACATGGGGCATTTTTGAGACATTGGAATTTTTCTGCATGCTATTGCAATGAGGGATACCAGTCATTATACGTTCTGTCAAAACCTATAAAATTGTATGGTGCAAAGTGTAAACCATAATGTAAACTATTGACCACAGTTAGTTGCAATGCTTCAATATATGTTCATCAATTGTAACAATTGTAATCAAGTGGTGGGGAGTCAATATCCTAATGATGCAGCCCAATCAAAGCCCTAATCATAACTTGATTATGCCCAGGTACAGACAAATTACAAACACAATCCAATATTTATTTGTGGAATTCATAACCATATCAAACTGCTACACTACCCATGCAGAAAATAGCACTACATTTTACCTAGTCCTTCAAGCCAGATATTTCAAAGCTGTCTTTCCTTGCCCACCACATCTAAGTCCTGTCAACGCCACCTCAAAGATAAATCTCAAATCTATCCACTTCTTTGAACATCCACTGCTGCCAATTTAGCAGCCATGCTCTTTTTCCTGGACTGGTGCAACAGCCTTCTAATCGGTCTCTTTTATTTTGTATAGTTGCTCTCTTCTATTCCATTTTTCACTCACCAGTAAGTGTAATCTCCTTAAATCCTAAATGGGATAATATCCCTCTATGATGAAAAAAAAGTGAATGCTCCCCTTTACTCATCTAATAATATTCAATCCCTTTCATGGTATACTTGGTCTTGCAGGATCTGATCTCTGACTCTCTTTTAAGTTACTTTCTGTCACTCTCCTTACTCACTTGGTTCCAGACACAGCTGGAACAGCTCTTTCTCCACTCTATAAAAATACCTAGAATGCTTAGATTTGAGTTATAGCCCCAGTATTGACTAACTGTGTGACCTTAGACATCACCTCTGTGTGTCTTGGTTTCCTCTTTAGTAAAATGGAAATAATTATAGTATATGCAGACAGATAAGAATAGTGCCTGGTACCCCATATTGCTCAGTAAGTAACTCTTCTTGTGGTGGCATTATTTCCTTTCTTAGTGACTGTATCAGTCAGCATTTACCCAGGGAATAGAAACAGTAGAAGATATATATTAAGAGATTTATTGCAAGAATATTTGTTGACATGATTGTGGGGGCTGGCTAGGCAAATCTGAAATTCATAGGGTAGGCCATCAGGAAAGTCAGGCTGAAGTTGTTAGGGAAGAGCTGACGTTGCTGTGAAGAGGCAGAATTTCTTCCAGGAAACCTCAGTTATGCTCTGAAAATCTGTCAAGTGACTGAATCAGGTCAACCCATGTCATTTATCATAATATTCTTTACATAAAGGCAACTGATTATGAATGTTAATCACATCTATAAATACCATCACAGCAACACCAAAATTGGTGTTTGACTGAATAGTTAGGAAGAGCAGCCGAGCCAAACTGATGGATAAAACTGAACATCACAGGGACTTTGAACTCGCTGATTCTCTCTATCTGGAGTGCTCCATATATCAGTCTTCCCAAGATTAGTTCCTTCCCATCCTTGAATTCTCAGCGTAAATGCTTCTATCTCAGGAGGATTACAAATCTTCAAAATGTAGTGACCCCATATGTAATTTTGTATCTTTGCCCTTTTGATATTTTCTTCATAACAATTGCCACAATATATTATTATTTGTTTTTCTGTTTTGTTGTTATTTTGCTTTGCCTTCCTAAAAATGCCATCAAGGCAGAACAACTTCACTCTTCTTTATTGCACTGCTCAAAAAATAACTTAAAATATGGTAGTTACTGAATACATATTTGTTGAATGAAAACAAGAATAGTAAGTGGAAATATTAAGAAGTTATATTAAGTAGATATAAATATCCAGAAGGATATGCATGAAATGATAATGGTTATTTTTTCTGTATGGTAAGAGTGTGAGTAATTTTTATTTTGTTTAATTTTCACTCATTTGCATTTTTCTATTTCTCTACAATGGGCATGGAGTTCTTATGTTTTAAATAACATACTTGTAAAATGTCTATATTCAAGAAAAATAAACCAATAGAGTGCTAACTCCTATTCAGGAGAGACCATTTCTTTCTACTCATGCCATAAGCATTAAATGATCCTGAAGAAGGAATTTTTTGTGGGTTTCACTAGCTAAAGGTTTTTAGGGGTAAAGATTTTCTGAGGAAGATATGATAAATGGAGGCTTATGAAATTTAAAAACAGTTCATATTTGATACAGAAGAATGATGGACAGGTGCTTAGGTGTCCATTTTAGTCTTTATTTCTTCACGACAAAATTTGCAATAGAGAAATTCCTTTAAGGAGTGCTATAAAAATTAATTTATAATAATGTAAATTTATAGAAATATATTTCTATAATAATATATAATATAATAATATAAAATAAGTTGTATAAAAGAAATAATATACTATAAAATTAATAGTTAAAATTCAGCAAAGAAGTGGGATGTGTTTGGAGTTTATACTAGCTTTGCGTTCTTCCTGCTTCTATTTAGTGACAAGAAGAACTGAATGTGTTCAGTTGAAAGAGAGAAACAAATTTGAATAGTCATAATTGTAGCATAATGTAGAAGAAGAAGAAAAGGAGGAAGGAGCAGAGGAAGAAGAAGGAGAGGAAGCAGAAGAATAAACAGAATGGGCACATACCCAGAATAATACTTGAATGCAATGACTCCCACTCCATGGGAGTCCCCAAATCTCCTTCAGTCCTCCAATAGAACTCTAGCCTGAATGTTACCTGTTTTGTTTGCTGAAGACCCTTGTTAAAGCACATATTTATTACCTGTCAAGGAAAAGAGAAAAAAATGATCCCGTGGAAAAGTGTTTGTTAGATAATTGGAAACTCAGGTAGGCTATTTGGAAAGGAAAAGCCTTCATGGAACTGTTTTGATATGGTGTACATAACTGCAAAAGAGCTTGCTGGAGTCTGGGCTGCTGAGTCAGTTCTGTGTGGGGCCTAGGGGATTATGAAAGAAAGAACCTGTGAGAGAAAGAGAGAGAGAGGTTAGGAAACTCCAAAAGGAGAACTGATTGTGCCTCAGCAGAAATTTGGTGAACTAATTTTGTTAACAGCTTTATAGAGATATAATTTTCTTAATATAAGTTCAATGACTTTTAGGGTATTTTCAGAGTTTTGAGTTTTGCAACTATCACCATAAACCCATTTTTAAAGCCTTCTACAACTAAGGGCATTTAATTCAATTTTTGTTAATTTTTAAGTAGTTGAAGAGGTTTTCTCTTTTATAACCTGAAGTAAAAGTGGCTTTATACTTTGTCCTGGGAGAAGTTTGAAATTAAGAGATTCAGAGGATAATTGATTCTATTAGTAGGTCTACATGACAGATGATAGCACAACAACAGATATAACCCTCCAAGAAATACGATAGTGGAATTTAATATGAAGTAAGTACAATAAATAATCCGCAAATAATAATAGCTGTATGAGAGACCTAAAAGAAACTGGATGAGCTGTGGTATGGGGCCATGAGTCAAGGAAATGTTTATTATCTCCTCAAATCTGTTCATTTAATAAGGCTATCTACAGTTATACCACTTGACCTTAAAGTGCTCAAGTAGCAAGCTCCATATTTTATTGCTTGCTCCTTTGTTTTTCTGTACAAATTCACACCATATGTGTCTGCACTCTCTATATTCCCAAGAGGAGTGTTAAATCATTATAGGTCAATGGCAGCACTTGTACTTCAAACAAGCCCACAGATGGCAGAAAGTTCTAGTCTAATTCCCCAGCACTGCCGGTGCTGCAAGTGAAGACCAAATATGGTTTTCTGCCTATATTCCTTCTGATTTAATATTTGATGAGTCTCTGGGCACTGTGCTAACAACTTCCCATGGTCTCTTTAAGGAAACCAGTATTGTAGATTATACTTGTTTTGCATGTTACTATGCACACAGCTGGCAGCCAAAGGAAGGCAAAGCTTAGTGCATATTCTTTCTTATTTAATTCTTTCTGCAGGTGTCATTGTTGTATTTTAGCCATCTGGTGTTGTGCAGAATAGAATCTCAACAACAAATACTTATTCAGATATACAAGTTGAATAAAAATCTTTTCAAAATTAAAGTATACAAAATGGTCAACATGACAAGTACAGTATTTTTATTTGTTTTTGTATGTCGACAGAGATCTAGAGCAAAAGTGGTATTATTTTTGAGCAGACATTGTCTGGAAAGAGTACATATGAAATAATGCTTGTATTAGGTTATCTTCCCTGCTCTGCAACTTTAATGAAAATTGTCCATTACAAAGGAGTTCCACACCTGAGCATCAAAGAGATTGTTTGCTTTTCCACAGGAAGGAATTCCTTCCGGAGAAGGACTAGTGGGTGGGAACAATAGAAAGAAAAGCCATTTTCAATCTTTTGAGAAGAAGATAGTTCTTCTGCCCCTAATATTTGAACCTACAGTTAGTACTAGAATTGATAGGTGAATGTCCAAGAGATTAAAATCTTTGGGATATCCATGTACCAGTTGGGCCCTGAATCTCAATAGAGTTGCAATACGTATTCTCCAATTCAGTGGACTCACCAAGGATAGCTAGGAAAGATATGATGATAGATATAGGTCATTATATATCTTGTAATAACTTACAAAAATGTGTGGGAGAGAGTATAAACTACAAAGTTAACTATAATCCATGCTTAGTGGCAATAGTCCAAAATGTATTCATCAATTGTAACAAATGTACCACACTAATTGAGGATGTTGTTAATGTCGGAAAATGTGGGAGTGGTTGGGGGCAGGCATATGGGAATCCCCTATATTTTTTATGTAACATTTATATGATCTAAGTATCTTTAAAAAATAAAAAAGCGTATTAAAAAGAGACATTAAGACATTAAGTGAGGGATAAGATAGGGTATGTGGACGTTTTAAAAATTAAAAAATATTTTAGGGTGAAATTCTATATGGAAGGGTGGTAAAAGGAGCAATAAAGGAAAGCATTTTATGATTTTATCCAATTTTTTTCATTTTACATATAAAAATATAATCTGCTTCCCATGGTTAATAAATTATAGCACCTGAGTTAGAAACAGGTTTAAACCCATTGTAGTTTCCTATAATTTACTATACGGGAATTAGGTCTAGAAAAAATAATTTGTAGAGGAAAAAGGATGATCCTCTTATCACAAGAGGCTCAATATGGTATGTCCAGGATATGCTGTTGGAAATAAAGTTTCTTATTGTTCCAGTGTCCTAATCTGTAAAATGGTCTATCTCTTTATGTAGAATTAAATTAAATCGAGTATATTAAGTACTTAGCTCAATTTCTGGCACACAGTTAATGTTCAATAATTGCTCATTATTGTTATTCAAATCACCTCAAAATTTTCTATGGAACATTGAGTGGAGGCAAGTCTTTCAGAGATTTTTTGACGTCTAGTAAAAATGGCAATTGTACCACGTAATATAAGGCTTTATGCCTTGCTTCTTAAAACCCTTTGTGATGTATATAACTGAGGATTGACCTCAGCCCTCACCCCATCCTCAGGGCTTTACTTCCATTTTTATCATTTGGTAAGGCAACTATGGAAGCCACCTCTGAAGTCATATACTCCCTTACCCAAATATGACACTTAATAAAGTAATCAGCCAAGAAATCTTCCAGTACCATTCCCCCCTGAGCATTTTCCTGCTTAAAAGCAAGACTAAAGCAGACTAATGTGTGTGTGAGTGATAGCAAAAGTTTTTCTTATAGAAGACTGCGGTCACCCCTCGGGCTGAAGTGTGGTTTGCTGGCCTGGCGGGGGAGTGGCCGGGTAGGCCTAATTCCGCTGCCCCCATAATAGGGTGGTTGGTCAGGCCCACCGCCACCCCTGAAGGAAGCTCGGCATGGGCGCAGAGTGCCCTCGGGTCTCCCCTTCTCGGCAGCCATGCTTCCGCGGCCGCCCCTCCTCCTGGATGGCGCCACACGATGCCTTGTGGGGCGGCACCCTTCTTCTTCCTTCTCCCTGCGCAGGCGCAGGGCGGAAAATTCCAGTCTGCCCTTTTCCCCTCCCCCGACAGCAGCAACAGCCAGGCGTGGGCGGAAAAATCCAATCTGCCCTTTTCCCTCCCCCCCCCCCCCCCCCCCCCCCCCCCCCCCGACAGCAGCAACAGGCAGGTGTGGGCGGGAAACTCAAGTCTGCCCTCTACCCCAGCAACAGCAGCCACCAATCCCTAAACCCTGCCACTTCCCCCAGCAACAGCAACAGCCAATCCCTAATCACCACCCCTCCCCCGTCCAGTACCACCCACTGACCTTTCTCTGGCAACCAATCAGAACAGGGTGTGGCTTCGACCAATCAGCCTTCCCGAGCCCCTATAAAACTGTTGCCTCTCCCTCAATAAAGTGGACTTGTGTGTTTACCTCGTCTCCGCGGTAGTTCTTTTGCCGTGCACCCTCCAGTCCTGAGAGCTCCCGACAAGAGCCTGGCCTCCCTTGTCCCCAGTTCATCGCCTGCTTTTCCGGGTGACCCCTTCATCGCCGGCTTTGCCGGGCGACCCCATCAGCCGAACCGCGCAACCCCTGTGAGACCGACCCCTCGTCTGCTGCCGGACCGACCGCTCGTCCCAAGTGGGACCGACCCCTTCTCCCAAGTGGGACCGACCCCTCGTCCTAAGCTGGACCGACCCCTCGTCCGCAGCCAGACCCCACCTCTATCGACCGAGCAAACCATCGCAGAAGACTAGTGGCTCTGTGGAGATATAAGACATACACTAGAGAAACAGCCTTAAACCCAATTTATACCTTCAGTCCCAATGAACTGTATGCAGAAGGTAATTAGAAAATAACAACTCAATGAGCTCTTCCCGTGGAAGCAGTCCAGTGAATTCATTGGGAGAAAAAGATTTGGGTGGGATGTCAGAGATTCTTGGGGCCAAATCCCTGCTCCAACACTTGTTATTCTTTTGGGTACTCTCATAGTTAATTTGCCAAGCCAAAAAAATAAAAGCTGCAATAATTCCCTCCCTGTGTCACACTTTGGGTAGTTTCTTCCCCAACTGACTCTGGATTTGACTATGTGATTTTCTTTGGCCAATGGAACATTAGAAATATGAGGCAAGCAGAATCCTAAAAAGCACTCATGTCAGGACTAGTTCTCTTGCTGCTCTTGAGAAGCTAGTGACTATCACCATATAGGCAAGCTCAGACAACCTTGCTGACTAAACACTTGGCCAAGCCATCCTGGTTGATCCAGGTGACCTTGAACTAACTGCAAGACATACTAATGAGGCTATAAACTACCCTTTCCAGCCCCAGAAAACCTCTTCCTTTGGAATTAATGATGAGAAGAACCACACAGCTGATCAGTGTTGTGAAAAATAATCAATATATTTTTTAAGCCTCTTGGTTTTGAAGTGGTCTATATTATGCAGCAGAAACTAATAATGAGAAAAGTTATTTATCTTTGATAAGCCTCAATTTCTTCAGCTTTAGAATGACCTTATATCTACCCCCATTTAATTTATATGAGTAGTAAGTTAAACAATACATGAATAACGAGCAATACAGTTCTTGGCATGTAAAACTCCTCCATAAATTTTATGATTATTATTATTATTAATATTTTGTTGTGAACTCCTTTAAGGGGTACTATTTCTCTTCATAACTCTAGCACCCAGATATTTAATAAATATTCTTTTAAATAAATGAATGACATGAAAAGATATTTTTCTGAAGTGTAGTTAAAGGCCTCAAAGATTTTTGGAATAGTAGGGCATGGTAACCTTCTAGGAATGCTAGGGTACTTGGGGACATCTATTTAGAAGCAATTCATCTGGCACTGAAGTCCTCTCTCAGGAGTCATTTCTGCTGAAGTATGCTCCTCTGGCTCTTTTACATCTCTACATCTCTGATCTCCAACAGGGAAAGTCAGGGAGGAAGCAGAAAGGAGATCAATGGAGAGGAACTTAAGAAACCTATGTCAACAGCAACATTAGGAAATTTTCCCCTTGTATTTTTTTTTAAAGATGTTATTTTTTATTTATTTCTCTCCGCCCCCCACCCCCAGTTGTCTGCTCTCTGTGTCCATTTGCTGTGTGTTCTTCTGCGACTGCTTCTATCCTTATAAGCAGTACCAAGAATCTGTATTTCTTTTTGTTGCATCATTTTATTGTGTCAGCTCTCCGTGTGTGTGGCGCCATTTCTGGGCAGGCTGCACTTTCTTTCATGCTGGGCTGCTCTCCTTACGGGGCGCACTCCTTGTGCATTGGCTCCCTTATGCAGGGGATAACCCTGCGTGGCACAGCACTCCTTGTGTGCATCAGACCTGCGCATCGGCCAGCTCCACATGGGTAAAGGAGGTCCCGGGTTTGAATTGCGGACCTCCCTTGTGGTAGGTGGATGCCCTATCCATTGGGCCAAGTCTGCTTCCCCACCCCTTGTATTAATCAGCCAAAGGAGTGCTGATGCAAAATACCAGAAATCATTTCGTTTTTATAATGGGTATTTATTTGGGGATAGAAGATTGCAGTTACCAGGACATAAGCTTAAGTTATTTCCCTCACCAAAGTGTTTTGCCACGTGTTGGAACAAGATAACTGTTGACATCTGCCAAAATTCAGGCTTCCTGGGTTCCTCTCTTCCCAGGGCTTGCTTCTCTCTGGGCTCAGGGTTGCTCTCTTCCCAGGGCTTGCTTCTCTTTCCTCGCAACCAAGCTCCTTTGTGTTCTTATTGCCTGGGGCTACAGCTCAAAACTCCAACATCAAAACTCCAATTCTCTTCTTTTGCCTTGTCTTTTATCTGTGAGTCCCCAACCCCCAAGGGGTAGGAACTCAATACCCTACTGACATGGCCCAATCAAAGTCCTAATCATAATTTTATTAAGTAAGTGTGAAACTTCAGACAGACTGGTTTGCAAATTATAGTCCTATGTCTATTTTTGGAATTCATAACTATATCAAACTATTTACATCCTTCAAAGCAGTTCACCATCCATCAGGCTTTGGCTTTGAGGGCAGTTATTCAGGACTGCACAAATGGATATTCCTAAAACAGATTTGCTCCCTCCCTTCCCAGAAGCAGCCTGATTTCTACTTCAATGAGTAGCTGCAATCAAGCAAAAAATTCTACTTGCATATGAGGGTCTTAACTCATTGAACAGGTTAATAAATTACTGAAAACCCAGTGATAATGAATTGGGTTTCTGTGGTAGTTTAAGATTATTTATGAATTTAAAAAAAAGAGAGATTATATTTTGTCTGTTCCTCTGGCCATGATACCCTTTATTTGCATTAAATTCAATGGTTTTTTGTTTACTTGATTAAATCAAGATTAGGGCTCAACTCAACCAGGGTTGAGTCCCTGTCCCCTTGGTGGACTATATAAATGGACACTCACTCAAGAAGATACACAGAAGAATACAAAGGAAGAAAGAGAGCTCCATATACAAGAAGAGATGAGAACTTTGCCATTTCAGTCCTGCCATGTGACAGAAAGGAGAAGGCTCAAACAGTAAAGCATAGTAGGAAGAGCTGAGCCATTCACCTGTTAGTTTGCAGCTAAAGAGGCCAGAGCCCTGAACACCTGAGAAGGCCTGGAAAGAGACAAACACTCTAACCTACAGCTGAGATTGGAAGAAGATGGGCCAATGGAGCCTTAAGAGGAAAGAGGAAGTCTGAACCCTTGTAAAGATTAGTAACCATCTTGCTTCAACATGTGGCAATAGACTTCGGTGAGAAAGTACCTCTTATGGTAACTTGAGTTGAGTTTAGGGCCTTGTAACTATAAACACTTATCCCAAATAAATACCCTTTATAAAAGCCAGCAGATTTCTGGTACTTTGCATCAGCACCTTTGGCTAATACAGTTTCCTTAGGCAGTAAGTGCCAGAGTACAGAGGCAAAACTGTAGCTTTCTGTAGGCTAGATTTTCCAATTCAATCATGAGCTACCAGCTCATAGAAATTCCTATATATTCTTTCTGTCACTGGTCAAAAGTGCTAGATAATACATAGTTAATATATTAGAGGGAGCTGCACGTACATTTTAGCCCATTTTTATTCTTTCACTGGGCAACTAATAGTGGATAGTACTTTGTGCCTGTCACCTCTTTCCTTTCTAAGTAATTACCACCACAGTGAGAAAATAGGAGAAAATATTTGGATTAGCATTTATATAAGATTGTCCATTTACCAAGCACTTTAGTACAGTTTATACCGTGTTTTTCCCTCTTAGCTTGGTGTATTAGCTTGTATCCATTTTTGCATTTTTGCTGCTGGGAATCCAAAACACAGGAAGGTAAAGTAAACAGTATAACGTCACATTCAAAGTTAGTGGCAGAGCTGAGATTAATTCTAATTTTATTTTAGGATTGGTTTACTTTTCCAAATAAACAAGACCAAGCCTGTTATCAATGAGAAGAGGTGAGCTTATTAAATTCCTGAAAAATCCAGAAACTTATGTTTAAACAAGCATTCAGTGAACCTAATATTAAAATACAAATACTTTTGTACTAGGTAATTCTCCTCCAACCTTATCACAAATCTAAAATCATCTCAATGAGAAAATCTTTGCTTTTTATTTAAAGAAATATACAATTATACAAATAAACAGTATTTGAGGTTATTTATAAAGTTTTTGCCATGGTCACAAATAGATATTTGATACAAAACTCTAGAAATAAAATGAAAAAACATTAAAGAAATTTGAAATCTTAAACTTTTAATAAAATATGAATGTAGTATTTCAATATCACAAATAATTTTCAACTTTTTAACTGTATTGTTAGATTGCCTTAGAAATGTTATTACTATGAAAGAAGGGAAGATAGTAATAACTTCATCAAAATTATTTGTTTAATTTCTACTGTAACAAATAATAGTGGGATATGTATACCCTAGACAAGAATATCTCTCACTTCTGGTCTCAAATTGTTACATGACTTTAAAAAGTGGACAGAATGAGATGAAAATAGTCTAATAGCTAGAATTCAGGACTCTGTTCTAGTTCAAAGAAATAGGTAAACATATTCTCATTGAAATTAGATTTCTTTTGTACAAATTATTATTGTAAAGGCATCCATAGCATTGCAAATTCTTCAGTAAAAGGAAATAAAAGTGATAAAAGCTCAAGCTATTAATTGCTTTTTCCTTATGAATTTATTTCTATTTATACTTCATATCATTTCTTTATTTAGTTTTCTGTTCTAGATTTATATTTTTGTATATATTAAGTAAAATGAGTAATTTGTGATCATAACAAGTCTAAGTCTCATGAACTTAACTGAGGCAAAGATAGAAATCATTAAGGATGTGAAGTTCGGAGGAAACTTTAACCTCAATCTCATTTTCACATTTAATCTAAAGAAAAACCAACAAGAAAAAATCTAAAAAGTGTGAAATTCTGGATATTCATCATAAAGTTGTGGGAAATGATGATTAATACATATTTTATAATTTAACCTTTCTAGGTTCCTAGGTATTGAACTTTTCAAACACACAATCTATTGCTAGGTAATTACACATATGATTTCTGACACGTTTTTAGGAATATATTGTGTATATATTGTGTAGGGCACAACCTGTTATATACACAGGGGATTAATGCAGTTGTGAAATTTTGCTACTGCTTAAAACAATGACATAAAAAGCATAAACACAGAATTTGAATATTTGCATAAATAGAACATGCAATTTCTATTACATTCGAATTAAAAAGGCAAAGATTATCTTGAGTACAGAATGTCCTATGCTTTTTGTCCTAAAGGTGTGAGTAATTACCATTCCTTATTCTAGATTGAAAATGTTCCAAAGAGGAAACAGAATTTCAGAAGACAAATTAATGAAATTAAATAGTGCTAAGTAGGAAAAAGAAAAGTAGGTCTTGAGATAATTAGCCCTGAAAAGTAATATCCATGTGCCTATTCACCCATAAGAGTACCTATTATGTGTGAGGAACTGCTGAAGGTTCTTCAGATAAAGCAGTAGACAAAATCATATCAGAGAACAGAGAGATCAAGAATGATAAATCCATTAAGATACAAGGGGTCACTGGTCAATAACCATGTTAAATATGTATCAGAGAATTTGGATGATTAAACATATAAATAATATTTTAAAATCCAGATCTTAGAAATGACATATCTTAGCTTTAGCCACTGTATTTTTTACTTAAGTGAATTATATATAAATACCATCCATATCATCTTTAAAAAGGTAAGAAAAACCCAAACATCATTCATTGAATATAAGTAATTTTTTACCCCAGAAATTATCTGTGGGTTTATGGTCTTTGGAAGGTGGCAGAAAGAGTCTCCTGACATTGATCCTTGGGAAAAATGTCTATGTATAAGCTCCCTTGTGAGAACTGTCAAAGTGTCCATCTTTTCCCCTACAGAACTCTGTCCATATGAGGAAAGCTGCTTAAAATCCAGCACCATGCTGCTCTGTGTTCCCCACTAGGAGATTCTGCTCATTTTGCCCAGAGTAGACAATCTGTTTCCTGACAGTTTTTCTTTTTTCTTTTTTAAATGCTTAAATTGAATCATGACCCATAAATAACTCTATAGTTTTAAATGCCAAATACTGTCCTTTCAAAAAAATTGTTAAAATCCCATTTTCTCCCTCCTATTTCTAAAATTTTATTTGTTTCTTGTTTTGTGCCAGAAATCCAGGATAGTTATTTTCACAAACATTTCATGTAATCTTCCTAGTAACAATATAAGCTAGGCATCATTACATTTATTTTACAGATGCAGAGTGAGGGTTTAAGTAATTTGTGTAAGTTCATAAAGTTAGTAAAAAGCAGAACTGATTATTTACCCGAGTTTACCAAACTCCACTATCTATGCTTATTCCTGGACATCTTAGTATCACAGTTTTTGATATTAACAATCTTTCTAGCAATACCAATATTGTTTAAGTGAGTAATTTATATCATACAGTTTTCTTTTGTGTGTGTCTTATGTTTTCTTACTAAACTGGAAGTTCCTGAAAGGTGGAGATCATGTTATATAAATAAATGTGTTAAAGGCTACTATTTATACTCAATCCATGTTTATAGACATCAATTAGGATATGCTGCTTGGTTGGTCAAATACCACTTTGCAAGCCAATTGATTCACAGATCATCACACAATTTCTTATGAACAGATTTCTCTACCTAGCCTGTCTGTGTAAAGAACTCTCTGAATGTTTAACATCCCACTTTCTTTATCTGATAATAGGATTGTAGGAAGCATTCTGCTGCAGCTGCTCTTAGCTCACTGATTTACTTCCTCTGAGAAAGAAAATACGTGGTCAACAATCTGCATACGTGTGCGTAAGAGGTCTTCTGGGAAGATTCTTAGGGCTCATCAAGCAAACTGTGTTAATCAGTTAAATGATAGCTATATTGAAACAGAAAATATCACTAAATATTAGTATCTTTAAGCTCAACTATTGTTCCATAGACTACCCTAAATCAGTATTTTTTTATGAAGAGGAAGCTTATTTCACACAGAGGTCAAATTTATCTTTTGGAGATTTTTTTGTTCATTTATGTTTTTTTGTTTGTCTTTTGCGATTTTAAGTATTGGCTTTTGGTTACTATTTTAGTAGGCAAAATATATGTAAAATTTATGTTTTAGCCTTTTCTTGAAAGAGCAGAAAATCTTGCTACACTCAGCATGAACCCCCTCAAGCTAGCAGATGTCTTGAAGTGAGCATAAAATATCCTCTACAGATAAGGCCTGTGCTCTAGATTCACCGGCCCTTCCAATCCCATTCATCTCCTTGACCTTGATTTAGAGTGGAAATTATTAGGGATAATTGGGATAGTTGCTCAGTTCTTTTTCTTATGGCAGAAAATTTTTTTTCAGGTCTTAATATCTATCAGTGACAGGGAAATAATCTAAGAAAGCAGTATGTTCCAGAAAAATGGTAGACAATATATTTATTTCCCTATGCATCTCAATTTGATTATGTTACTTACCAGGCCACTGTTACCTTTTGGTCACCTGGACTTGATGTTTCTTTTAATTCTTTCTTCCTGTTTAACCCCCAAGGCCAATCAGTTACAACATTCTGCATATAATTTGTGCATATTTGCAGCTTTTTTCTTTTTTCTAATCTCATTCTCAGCATCCTTGTTTTGTTTGTTTTTGTTTTGTTTTTACCATATCTAAACTGTTTGATCTGGTCCCTGACTGGTTTTCTTGCTTCTGGTCTTTTCTCTTATAATCCATCCAACATAATTTAGCCTGATTGATCTAAAAATTACCTATCTTAGTTATCCAAAAATTCTCTTGTATCGTATGTGAAATTCTCACACTATGGCTCTAAACTGTCCTTTCAGACTGATCACAACAACTTTACTTCATGTTAGGATCCATTCATTTTGCTTTCCCATCTCAGGGCTTTTGTATATATCAACCTAATTTGAAGACTGCCCCTCTCTTCTCCTGTCCTATCTTAGACTTGCATAAAAATCTCACTTCTGTAAAATCATCCTTAAGTGGTCCAGTTATTTTTTGACTTTTCATCTTTTTTATATCTTAAATTATTAACTCTCTGTAACACTTATTTACTATGGGTAATTTACTGCATGGTATTGTTGACTCACTTCTCTGAGTTTCTTCTTCAAAAAAAGACTTCATAAATATATTCAAGCCAGGAATCATTTCTTACATTTCTTGGTATTCCCAGTGATACTATAGGTGAATTGAAAATATTCAATGACTTGTAGGTATCCATTACTTGTAAGATAAATGATTGAGGTATAGGTAGTACAGTAGAATTTTTAGAAAATTTTCTCACGGCCTGTCCATAGGATCATTTTTCATTCTTAAGGAGACTGAGGACATTAAGGACTTTATGATATTTAAATAAGATAACAGTCACTATGCCCCATGATACTGCATATTAATTACATGTGCAAAGTCCATACTCTTGTGTAGAGATCCTGCTGGTTTAATAGACTGTGTCTTTCATCTATTATGGGAGGTATTTGTGCTTTTTAAGAAAATATTTTTAGAATTCATTTGGGTATGGAACCTAGTTAAAATCTAAGATTTGGGTTCTGTATTGAATTTCTTGTCCAAACTGGGATTCTGTTAGAAAGAAAGGTGCACTAATCAGGTATAACACTGGGGCAACATGTATAAAGTAAGACTTTCCTAGATAAGCCTGGACACATGGTCACTGCAGGTGAATCCTGCCAAAACAAGTAGATTTCATGTTTAGCTATAGGAACATCCTTTTGTTCCAGGAAAGTTAAGAAAGCCAGAACACTGCCTTCTGCTTATAGATAGCAGTGGTTGGATGCTTCTGAAATGGCTCTCTCTCGGGGGAAGTGGACGTGGCTCAACTGATAGAGCATCCATCTACCATATGGAGGGTCCAGGGTTTGATCCCCAGGGCCTCCTGACCAATGTGGTAAGCTGGCCCACATGCAGTGCTGCTGCACACAAGGAGTGTTGTACCATGCAGGTGTGTCCCCGTGTAGGGGTGCCCCATGTGCAAGGAGTGTGCCCTTCAAGGAAACCCACCCTTTGTGAAAAAAGTGCAGCCCACCCAGGAGTGGCACCACACAGACACAGAGCTGATGCAGCAAGATGACATAACAATGACGAAAAGGAAGAGACAGTTTCCCAGTGCTGCCAGATAATGCATGTGGACACAGAAGAAACACAGCGAATGGACACAGCGAATGGACACAGAGAGCAGACAATGTTGGGGCGGGGGGAAGAGAGAGAAATGAATATAAAATAATCTTAAAAAAAAAAAAGATGTCTCTTAATGATCCTGTCTCTTGCTTTTCATGCCTCATGCAATCTCCTCGCCTGTGTGTGGACTGAACGTAGTGACTTGCTTCTAATGAATAGTCAATGGGAAAAATGATGGGATATATTTCAGAGATTAGGTTACAAAAGACTGTGAAGTCCTTGCTCTTGCTTGTACTTTCCCTTTGGCCCTTAGATCATTCTGATGAAGCCCATGTGGCAAGGACCCAAGGGAGGCCTCCAGCCAACAGCTGGAGAGGACCTGTTTCCTGCCAACAAGTATTTGAGTGAGACTGGAGCAAAAACTCTCCCATTCCGGACTTCAAATAACTGAAGACCATCGGATACCTTGAATGCCACCTTCACGCAAGACTCAGAGGCAGAGGATCTGGTTGTTGCACCTGGATTCCTGATTTATAGAAACTGAAATAATTCATGCTGTTCTTTTAAGCTACTAAGTTTTGGAGTAATTTGTTAACAAGCAATAGATAATTAATACAATAGTAGTGACCTAGAAATGTCCTTTGCTGAGGCTCAGGTCTAGGCTGCGTATATTGTTTTGTATTTATTACCATTCTGAAATCTCTTATGAGTCCTAATAATTTGTCTGTAAATTCCCTTACAGCTTCTCTGTAGATAATTATATCATCTGCAAAAATGTCAAACTTTGTCCTCTTTCTAATTCTTATACATTGCACTTTTTTCTTTGTTTTAAGTTAGATAGTACATCCTTATAATGTTGAATAGAAAAATAATGCTTGATACTTTTGTCTTATCGATAACTTAAAAGGAAATGCTTCCAGGCAATGACTGCACAACTCTGATGAAACCGAGAGCCACTGAGTGGGTGGATTATACAAGGCACAGGATGGTATAACATAGCGAACCTTGTGGTGGATGATGGACTGTGGTTAACAGTACAAATATGAAAGTGTTCTCCCATGAACTATAACAAATGCATGATACTAATATATGGTGTTAGCATAGGGGACGTATGGAAAAATACACCAAGTGTAAGCTATGGACCATAGTTAGTAGTAATATTTTGAAGATGTTCTTTCATAATCTGTAACAAATGTTCCACAGTAATGCAAGGTGTTGGTGGAGGGGTGATTCATGGCAATTCTGCATGTAATGCATGATTGTTTTGTAAGATCACAAACTTACAACTTCTCTAATAAAAAAATATTAAAAAGAAAAGAAAAAAAGGAATGCTTCCAAAATTTTGAATTTAAGGGTGGATTCTTGTATATTTTCTTGGAGGTAAATTCTAAATAGGTTAAGGAAGTGGATTTTGTTTCTTGTTCTCTGTGAAAACCATTTTTGTCATTTGAAGTGGTCAGATACGTCTCCTGAACCTATTGCAATGATTGTCTGTTGCTTTTAACAATATATTTTCTTTTATCAACTATTTATTAAGTTTAACAATGTAAAATAGTGTAATTTTTTTCTTATCTTAAATGAAAATCAGATAATTGAGAGAAGATGCTAAACTATGTGCACAATTTAACAATAGGTAGTTTTAGAGAAAAATAAATATGTAACTTTTCTGTTCCTATATATCAATAGATTATAGAAATCATCCCTCAAGATGATGTCTGAGTCATCAGTAACTTGGTTTCCTATCAGTATATTAAGCTTCAAAAAACCTTAAGTCCAATATAATAACTCAGTGTTACACTCCCCAGGAATTTTATAGAAAAGGAGTAACTTCCCAACCTTGAAATGTGTTGAGGTAAGTAAATTTCTTTCTTTTAAAAGTTGTTTTAAAACTTATTGCTCCTGCAGATGAAAATAGATGTGTAGGCCATGCCATGTTTTCTTTTAAAACTTGCTTGGTATAAATAAGGGAGATTAATAAAGCTAAAAGCATTAATGCAGTTAATCCACTTAATAAAAAGACTGTTCCTTGAATTTTATGAAGTGGCTTAGTGTCAACTTCTTAATTTCATTAGCAGAAAAGATGTGGTTTTTTTTTTCTTACCATAAGCATTAATTATTTACTCATCAAGGATTGCTCTAAGTAGATGGCTTAAGACCTTCTTTGGGGAACTACACTCCATTACTGATAATGCTGGACCATGCACTATCTACTTGCTGCTTGGATTTGGTGTCATCCCTCATCTCCTAATCATCCTGCAAAATAATGATTTTCTCCTGATAATAGAGAGGTTGTATCTAAGTGGGAATGGCAATTACCCTAAAGATTCATACTCTCTGCTTATCATACACCTGAAAAATTTCCCGGAGAATTTTTAGCAAATAACTCTAATAATATAGGTAGAAAAACAATAATATAATAAAACCATTTATAAACTTTCTTAATTTCACAAAATTTTTATAGAACTCAGAAGATGCCAATGAACTTATGAATTTTTGAAAATAGATTTTAATACTAACATCAACTATATAACAAATTGAGAAGGCTAAAAATGTTTGCTCTTCTTATTATCACTTTAAAATATCTTTTCTCTGTGATTAAATCACAAAGTTTCAAGGACTGGAAAGGGAATCTGATTTTTTATTTTAATGTCACTTTTCTTTCTTTCTAGACTATTGTTAACTATAAGGGCACCCTACCATTCTCTTTTCTTTCCTATACTATGTTCCAAAATGTTCTCTACCTAACACACAATTCCTTATAAAAATTTATTAGGATCCTAAGAGTATGAAATTTTGGACAAAGTGTGCATAAAAATGAGAAAAAATATTCTAAGAACACAAAAGTTTTTGTATAGTTGTACATAAAGCTATGTGGTTTCATGTGCAAACGTGTAACTATGTTTTTCTATCCCAATCTAATTTCTATTTCATGCCCCCATTCTGCCTGATGGCAGAAAACGTAATGCTACTCAAATATGGATTCTCCAATTGATATCTATCATAAATTCAGTAAAGAGGATTTTCTCTTTTTCTTTCTCCCCTTGGTTGATCTAAAAACAGAAGGGCTGCCTGGAGGGGCAAGATGGCGGCTGAGTGAACATCCCTGTTAGGGTCTTCTGCAGGGAATCGGCTGGGCGGCGTTGGAGACTCTTTGGGACCGGATTGTTTCGGGATTTTTGCTGGTCCGGAGGTGTCTGGACATCAATTTGGAGGGAAGGTAACAGAGAGGATCCGTCTGTGAAATATACACGGAGATCCCAGCTACCTGTAGAGGATTCCCTCCTTGGGTAGGCGGAGACGAGGCATCTAGCCCCGCTCGGTGGGGCTGAGCCAGGCCGGGCCGCGGCGGCGTGCGGAGCCGGGCAGGGCTGCGCCGGCGGCGAGCGGGGCCGGGCGGGGCCGAGCCAGGCCGAGCCGGGCCGCGGCGGCGTGCGGAGCCGGGTGGGGCCGGTCCAGGCCGCGGCGGCGGGCGGCGGACGCCGGAGCCGGGCCTGGGCTGCTGTAGCGAGCGGAGCCGGGCGGAGCCGGGCCGGGCCGGCGGCCTACGGAGCCGGGCGGGGCCGGTGCAGGCCGCGGCGGTGAGAGGCGGACGCTGGAGCTGGGCCGGGCCGCTGTAGCGAGCGGAGCCAGGTGGAGCCGGGTCAGGCCGCGGCGGCGTACGGAGCCGGGCGGGGCCGGTGCAGGCCCCGGCGGCGGGAGGTGGACGCGGGAGCCGGCTGGGCTGCTGTAGCGAGCGGAGCCAGGCCAGGCCGCGGCGGCGTAAGGAGCCGGACAGAGCCGGTCCAGGACTCCGCGACGGGCAGCGGCGGGCAGAGCCGGGCCTGCGGAGGGGTTTCTGTTCTTTGTTTTTTGTTTTTTATTTTTTAAATTATTTTATTTAATTTTTTTTTTTTTTTTTTTTTTTGGAGCATCTGCAGTACTGGGGAGTTCGTGGGCCCTGGGCGGCCTATTGGGGGTTTGTGGGAAGGGAGGTGCTTGCAGACCCATTTGGGCAGACAGAGGGGGGGTTTTAGGGCAAAGCGGGGGGAAGTTGTTGTTTTAGATAGTGTTACAATTGTGACACGTGTATACCTGTATCTCTCTTCCCCCTATCCGTTCCCCACCGTTTGCCCATCCTCTTTTTCTTTCTTCCTTTCTTCTTGTCTTTCTTTTTTTCTTTATTATAATTAGTTTTTTTTTTTCAGTTTTCTCTTTCCCTCTTGTCCCTCATCTTCCACTTATTTTATTTTAATTCAAGTATACAATAGGTGCTACAGGGAACACCTCACATTTGCTGGGTTTTCCCATCCTCCACTGCCTCATTTCTGTGTGAACTGATTTAGGCTACCTACACTATCCCCCTTCCCCTGCATCTTGATATCCACTATCATCTACTGTCTCTCCTATATTCCACCCCCCACCTCCCGTTCTTTGATCCACAAAGTGTCTAACTCTTAATTTCTAATACCTTTGTTCTGTTTTCTGTCTGTTATCCACTCTTGAAACTACTACCTTTTTTTTCTTTTTCCCTCTCTCATGAAAACAATAGCTTTGTAGTTCATACCATATTCCTCCCATATTCAGTCATCTACTTCATAAAAGGTACTCTACCTACAGCTATAACTCTATACAATCTACATGAATCTAACCTCCATCCTCCCAGATCTCATATTCTTGCTTTGTTAACATACATCACTAATACTACTTTACACTTTTCCCTTGCTTACACAATTGCCTTTCCCCAACACTAATACTTTCCTCTAAAGTGAACTTAACCAACAACAAGTAACTAGAATAAGAAGAAAAAAGTGACAAAGAGAAGATATAACACCTATGCAAAAATAACAACTAATTAACCTCCAAGAGCAGACAAAGAAGCTAAGGAACTGATTAAATTCGTCAAAATAAAGAGATGACCAGAAAGCAACAAAAATCTACAAACCAAACCAATAATCAGGAAAACATGGCTGAATCCAATCAACAAACCAATAATCACGAAGGGGAGCAAAACTTGACACAAGCAATGAAAGATCTCAGAACATTTATCACCGACAAATTTGATGCAGTAATGAAAGAGGTTAACAACATGAAGACATCACTTGGAGGGGAAATTGCAGACATACGCAAAAACATAACAGATATGATGGGAATGAACACCACAGTTCAAGAAATCAAAAATACACTTGCAGCAAATATCAGCAGACTAGAAGAGACAGAGCAGAGAATTAGTGATGTGGAAGACAGTACATCAGAAATCAAACAGATAGTAGAAGGGGTCAATAAGAAGATAGAAAAATTCCAATTAGGATTTAGGGACCTGAATGACAATGCAAAATGCTCAAACATACGTATTATAGGCATTCCAGAAGGTGAAGAGAAGGGAAAGGGGTCAGAAGGAGTGTTGCAGGAAATAATGGCTGAAAACTTCCCAAATCTAATGAAAGAGACAGATGTACATATCCAAGAAGCACAGCACACTCCACAAGTCATAAACCCCAACAGGCCCACCCCAAGACATATACTTGTCAAATTATCCAATGCTCAAGACAAAGAGAAAATCCTAAAAGCAGCAAGAGAAAAGAAAACCATCACATACAAGGGAAGCTCAATTAGATTAAGTGCTGATTTCTCTTCTGAAACCATGGAGGCAAGAAGACAGTGGTATGATATAGTCAAGGTACTACAGGGAAAAAATTTCCAACCAAGAATACTCTATCCAGCTAAACTAGCATTCAAACATGATGGAGAGTTCAAAATATTCACAGACAAACAGAAACTGAAAGAGTATACCAACAAGAAACCTCCCCTTCAAGAAATTCTAAAGGGAGTTCTGCAGGAAGAAAGGAAAAAACAGGAAAGGCAAAGTTGGAGGAGAGTATAAGACCAACAACAACAACAAACAAGACAAAAAAAATATACAAACAAAATATGACAAACACAAATCCAATCAAAATATGGCTAACACAAATAATTCCTTGATAGTAATAACACTGAATGTCAACGGTTTAAACTCACCTATCAAAAGATTCAGACTGGGGCATTGGATAAGGAAGTATGACCCATCCATATGCTGTCTACAAGAGACACACCTGAGACCCAGAGACGCATGGAGATTGAAAGTGAATGGCTGGAAAACAATCATACAAGCTAACAATAACCAAAAAAAGGCAGGAGTAGCTATATTAATATCAGACAAAATAGACTTTAAATGTGAAACAATTGTGAGAGACAAAGAAGGATACTACATTTTAGTCAAAGGGAAAATCTGTCAAGAAGATCGAACAATCATAAATATCTATGCCCCTAACAAGGGTGCCTCTAAATACGTCAGGCAAATGCTGGAAAAACTAAGTGAAAGAATAGATACATCTACAATTATAGTGGGGGATTTTAATACACCACTATCAACTCTGGACAGAACATCTCAAAAGAGAATCACCAAAGAAACAAAACATCTGAATAGTATATTAGAGGAGCTCGATCTAATAGACATGTAGATCGCTACACCCAAACACAGCAGGATATACATTTTTCTCAAGTGCACATGGATCATTCTCCAAGATAGATCATATGCTAGGCCACAAAGAAAGGCTGAACGAATTCAGAAAGATTGAAATCATACAAAACATTATCTCTGACCACAGTGGAGTCAAGCTGGAGATTTGCAAGGGACAGAAGCCCAGATTTCACACCACGATTTGGAAATTAAACAGCACACTCTTAGAAAAACAGTGGGTCAAAGAGGAAATCTCAAAAGAAATCAATGACTACCTTGAAACAAATGATAATGATAACACAACATACCAAAATTTATGGGATGCAGCAAAAGCAGTACTGAGAGGGAAGTTTATAGCCATAAATTCATATATCAAAAAAGAAGAAAGAGCAAAAATTGAAGAACTAACTCCACATTTGAAGGAATTAGAAAAACAACAACAAAGTAACCCAACAGGAAGAAGAAGGAAGGAAATAACAAAGATAAGAGCAGAACTAAATGAAATAGAAAATAAGAAAGCACTTGAACAGATAAACAAGACCAAGAGCTGGTTTTTTGAGAAGATTAACAAAATTGACAAACCTTTAGCAACACTAACAAAGAAAAAAAGAGAGAAGATGCAAATACACAAAATAAGAAATGAGAAAGGCGATATCACCACTGACCCCACAGAAATAAAGACTATCATAAGAGGATATTTTGAAAAACTATATTCCAACAAAAATGACAATCTAGAGGAAATGGACAAATTCCTAGAAACACATAAGCAGCCCATATTGACAAAAGAAGAAATTGATGATCTTAACAAACCAATCACAAGCAGAGAGATAGAATCAGTTATTAAAAATCTCCCAACTAAGAAGAGCCCAGGGCCAGATGGCTTCACAGGTGAATTCTACAAAACATTCCGGAAAGAACTGACACCAATCCTGCTGAAACTATTCCAAAACATCGAAACAGAAAGAACATTACCCAACTCCTTCTATGATGCCAACATTACCCTAGTACCAAAGCCAAACAAAGACATCACAAGAAAGGAAAACTACAGACCAATTTCTCTAATGAACCTAGACGCAAAAATACTTAACAAAATACTTGCTAACCGTATTCAACAACACATTAAACGTATTATACACCACGACCAAGTGGGCTTCATCCCAGGTATGCAAGGATGGTTTAACATAAGAAAATCAATCAACGTAATACACCATATAAACAGATTGAAGGAAAAAAATCACATGATTATATCTATTGATGCAGAAAAAGCATTTGACAAAATACAGCACCCTTTCTTGATAAAAACACTCCAAAAGATTGGAATACAAGGGAATTTTTTGAACATGATAAAGAGTATATATGAAAAACCTAAAGCCAATATTGTTTACAATGGAGAAATCCTAGACTCCTTCCCTCTAAACTCAGGAACAAGACAAGGATGCCCACTGTCTCCACTCCTATTTAACATTGTCTTAGAAGTACTTGCTCGAGCACTGAGGCAAGAACCAGAAATAAAAGGCATTCAAATTGGAAAGGAAGAAGTCAAAATTTCATTATTTGCAGATGACATGATCCTATACATAGAAAACCCTGAGAGATCTACAATGAAGATTCTAGAACTCATAAATGAGTTTAGTAAAGTCGCAGGTTATAAGATCAATGCACAAAAATCAGTAGCATTTCTGTACACCAATAATGAGCAAGATCAGGAGGAAATCAAGAAACAAATACCATTCACAATAGTAAATAAAAAAATCAAATACTTAGGAATAAATTTAACTAAAGAGGTAAAGAACTTATACACCAAGAACTATACAAGATTGTTCAAGGAAATCAAAGAAGACCTAAATAAATGGAAGACTATTCCTTGTTCATGGATAGGAAGACTGAACATTATTAAGATGTCTATCCTACCAAAACTGATCTACACATTCAATGCAATCCCAATAAAAATCAACGCAGCCTTCTTTAAGGAACTAGAAAAACTAACTATGAAATTTATTTGGAAAGGAAAGAGACCCCGAATAGCCAAAGACATACTGAAAAAGAAAAACGAAATTGGAGGAATCACACTACCTGACTTCAAAACATACTATAAAGCTACGGTGTTGAAAACAGCATGGTATTGGCATAAGGAGAGACACATAGACCAATGGAATTGAATTGAAAACTCTGATATAGAACCTCACATATACAACCACATAATATTCGATAAAGCCTCCAAACCCTCTCAACTGGGAGAGAGTGGCCTATTCAACAAATGGTGTCTGGAGAACTGGATAGCCATATGTAGAAGAATGAAAGAGGATTACCATCTCACACCTTATACAAAGATCAACTCAAGATGGATCAAAGACCTAAATATAAGAGCCAAGACCATAAAAACCTTAGAAAGCAGTGTAGGGAAACATCTACAGGACCTTGTAATAGGAAATGGATTTATGAATATCTCACCAAAAGCACGAGCAGCAAAAGAATAATAGATAAATGGGACTTCCTCAAAATTAAAGCCTTCTGCACCTCAAAGGAGTTTGTCAAGAAAGTAAAAAGGGAGCCCACACAGTGGGAGAAAATATTTGGCAATCATATATCTGATAAGAAACTTAAAACTTGCATATATAAAGAACTCCTATATCTTGAAAATAAAAAGATAAACAACCCATTTAAAAAATGGGAAAAAGACTTAAACAGACACTTCTCCGAAGAAGAAATACAAATAGCAAGAAAGCACATGAAAAAATGTTCCAAATCTCTAGCTATCAGGGAAATGCAAATCAAAACTACAATGAGATACCATCTTATACCCATAAGATTGGCAGCTATGAAAAAAACAGAAGAATACAAGTGCTGGAGAGGATGTGAAGGAAGGGGAACACTCATCCACTGCTGGTGGGAATGCAGAAGGATCCAACCATTCTGGAGGACAGTATGGCGGTTTCTCAAAAAACTAGCCATAGATTTGCCATATGACCCAGCAATACCACTACTGGGTATATACCCAGCAGAACTGAAAACAAGGACACAAACCGATATATGTACACCAATGTTCATAGCAGCATTGTTCACTATTGCCAAAAGTTGGAATCAACCCAAATGCCCATCAACAGATGAGTGGATCAATAAAATGTGGTATATACACACAATGGAATACTACTCGGCTGTAAGAACAAACACACTACAAACACATGTGATAACATGGATGAATCTTGAGAACCTTATGTTGAGTGAAGCAACCCAGACATTGAAGGACAAATACTACATGACCTCAATGATATGAAATAAACAAGCTGCCCTAGATAGCAAGAGACTGAACGACAGGCTTACAGGAAATCGGAGGGTAGAGGAAGGATATGAGCCGATGTCTGCAAGGGTGGAATTTAAGACGAGAAGGTGGTAAGTATGAACACAAAGAAGAGATAAAAGGGGGGCAAGGGGTTGCCTTTGGTTGGGGCTTTGCGGGTTTGAGGGTGGCTGGGGAGGGACGGATGGGTAACGTTGCCCAAAAGTGGGGGGAGGGAGGGGTAGCATACGAACACAGGAGAGGGTCAGGTGTTGGTGGAGAGTAAAATGCCGAGAAAATCATATCAAAATATAATAAAGAGGGTTACCTGTTTAGAATGCTCGGAGGGGAGGGTCTGATGCAGGACGGGCTCCTGGGGAATGTCTAAATGCTCATTCTGCCAGAGTGGGTGACACCATGGGGTAGAAACCCAAGTACTGAGAGTGGGGGTGGACCCACATCCTGGGGAGGACTAATGCCATCAAATAGAGGGAACTGTATCCCTCGAGAGAAAGGGTGGCTCCCAGGGCATTGGGGCAGTTGAGCAAGTTAGGCCCTGAACACTATTCCATCTATCTCTGGAAGTGGCTCCTCAGGAAACGGAGGTTGGCTGTCACTGTGGGCACCAAGGTGGAAGGGAAAATGGACGTTAAATGTGTGGAACCAAAGTAAATGGGGGGTAAGAGAGGAGTTTCTTGAGAGTACACAAGGATGGATATAAAACATGTAATATTACACCATAACATATAGGAGATGACAGACTGATAATGTAAACCATAATGTAAAACATAGGATAACTAAAAATGTAAAGAACTGTGTATCCTAAAGTATGCACCATAATGTAAGCACAGATGTCACCTTGTTAGAAAGCTAATGTCTCAGACTCTGTACATCACTTTAAGTAAATATGATATGAATAGGGCGTAAGAGTATCACTGTGGAAGGGAAAAGGTTTTCTGGTGGATGTGTGGGAGTGCTGTATATTATATATATACATTGCTGTGGTCTAGGACTCCTGTGAAGAAAAGCTGAATAATTAGGGGGGGGAAAAAAAAGAAAAAGATAGGATGTGGAATTTTTTCAAGTCAACATTCTTTATCTAAGTTCTTTATCTAACTTTATCCAAGTTCTTTATCTATCCTTTAAACTCATCGCTATATGCCATTCCCTAGTAAGGGACCATGACATTATATTGGGCTTCAAATTTCGGGGAGTTCTGGATCACAGAGTGTTTCAACAATGGCAATGGAGGGATACTGGTATGGGATACCAATGACAGGTGATATATGGCTGACAGGGAGCTGTACAGAACATATGTCCAGGGTGCATGGTAATGTTTGGATATACTCATAGTGGCAACAATTAAAAACCACAGCAGGGGGGGTACTGGGTTCCTGGCCAGTGGTGCTCTGTCGTGGTCCCTAGGGGAGCAGCGACAGTCTCCCAGGTACAGTGGCGGGGACCGGGAGGGAGTGAGGGTTCAACAGTGAGCCCCTGATGCTAATGACTATGCTTGTGAGCTGATAAACCTAAAATAAGAACAAGGCCTAGAGCAACATTGTGCCTGGGAATTTCCTCCTGTCAGCCTTCATGTTACTCAAATGTGGCCAGTCTCGAAGCCAAACTCAGCATGTAAATGCAATGCCTTCCCCCCAGCGTGGGACATGACACCCGGGGATGAGCCTCCCTGGCAACGAGGGACCACTATCAACTACCAACTGATGATGCAACTGGAAAATGACCTTATACGGAAGGTTCAATGCGGATCAGCAGAATATCCATGTCTACATAAAATAACATGACTTTAAAATGCTGTTTGACCTAAAGTAAGGGGGAAATGGAAAGGAGAAATGAGTTTATATGGCTACGAGTTTCTAAAAAAGAGTCTGGAGGCTGGCAGAAGGATTGCCCTCATGCACAACTGAGCAGAGTCAGAGAGACAGATAAAGCAGATACAACCCCCAGATATTGGTTCCTTTGAGGGCTAAAGAGACCCATGGGAGTTATGGTAATGGCCGATGGGGTTAACTACCAGGGCAGATGGCCCCTCTTTGGAAATGGTGTTTATGTGTGATGAATCTGGACTCAGATGGGATCTCCCTTCATAAGACTTTCATGCTAATGTGCTGGAGGTGCAGTTAATGTTGGGGTTTAAGATATATTTAGGGGATTTGAATCTCTGGACTGACAATGTGATAGCCAGGTCCTGAGCCTCAACAGACTCCAGCACCTACAATCTGATCTATTGGACTTACCACACTCAGCTAAGATGGAGTTGAAGAAGGACAACCACCACACCATGGAGCCTAGAGTGATTACAACTGAAAATGGGAGGATTGCATCCAGCATCCATGTGGAATCTGAGCCTCCTCTTGACATAGAGGTGCAATGGACACAACCAATCCAATGTCCACATAGAAGAGGTGGCATTGGATTGGGAAAAGTGGACATGGTGGACGATGGGTATGGGGAAAGGCAGGAAGAGATGAGAGGTGGAGGCGTCTTTGGGACATGGAGCTGCCCTGGATGGTGCTTCAGAGGTAATCACCGGACATTGTAAATCCTCACAGGGCCCACTGGATGGAATGGAGGAGAGTATGGGCCATGATGTGAACCATTGTCTATGAGGTGCAGAGGTGCCCAAAGATGTACTTACCAAATCCAATGGATGTGTCATGATGATGGGAACGAGTGTTGTTGGGGGGGGGGAGAGGGGGGGTGGGGGGGTGGGGTTGAATGGGACCTCACATATATATTTTTAATGTAATATTATTACAAAGTCAATAAAAAAAAAAGTAAAATAAAAAAAAAATAAAAACAGAAGGGCTGGGGTGATCATAACATTGGGTGGAGAGAGGCATCTGGTCCCTGGTAGATACCTCTCTGTGATTGCTTCTACTTAAGATTTTTCATTCTTGCTTTGCTCCAGTTTATGTTACTTTTTTAAAACATGGAGCCCTCTCTTCATGTTTAATACTCTTCCAAGTCCTCTGCTTTTCAATTTTTTTTTGTATGAATCCTGGCACCATGAGAAGATGTGTGTCTGCTTCTCAAGCGGGGTCTAGAGAGGTGGGGACTGACTGAGCCTCACCAGCCCTTCTGCCTGTACACCCCACCCTACCAATGTTTCCACTGCCTGCCCTGCCACCCTGTGAGGCTACTAAGAGAGACATGGGCACAGATGTTGTCTATTTTTGGATCCCCATATTAATGTGGAGTTCAGTTGTTTTTTCTTCTTGCTTTTATCATTAAAAAAATTAACCATTTTGTTCTCTGATTCTGCTAATACATGGCACAATAGTGATCTTATATCAAGATAACAAAAGAGGGTAGGATCATAGGGTAAAGGGTGATATGAGAGGAAAAAATTTAAATATTCACATTGACTAATATTTTATGTATTATCCAGCTACACCTACGGTAGCATGTGCAATGATTATGCCTATGGGCTTGGAGACTAACAAGTCTTAGTCAAGGCTTTATAGCTTAATTACCACTGACTTTGAGCAAGTAACTTACATTTACTTGCAAGATGGAAACAATAATAGTACCCGTGTCATAGAGTTGTGACTATTAAATGAGATACTACATTGAAGTACTCAGGTTTAGGAACGAGCTTTGCTTAACAGCGGATTCACCAAATTAACCCATTATAACTTAATGGGACCCTCATGGCAGCAAATTTTTCCATTAATATTCATTTTTTATTCAGCTTTTATTCCTATTTTTTGGCACCACTGAAATTTAAATTATTTAATAAATAGTTTCTCATCTTCATTGATTAATACATGATAGACAGTCACTTCATGATATATTTTATTTTAAATAGTGGGAGAGTTATTTGGTTGGCAGCAGAGTTGAAGCCTAGACCCTACTGCCTAATAATACCATTGCTTGATAGCCTAAGGGTGCCACAGTTCAGCCTCGAGTAAAACTACATAGTATTTTTTCATTAATAAAATGTTGATATCCTAGGATGTAAAAAACTGAAAATATTTGAAACCCTTGCAAGAGATAAAGAATGCAAGTCAAAATTAGCCATCTTCCTCTCCCTACTCAGTTTTAATGTGCTTCATCAAAATCATCTTACCTCACTGAAAACCTTTAAGAATGTCTACAGTCTCATTAAAGCTCAAAATATTTCAAATTTGAGATTTATAGTAGTCAATATGTCTGTCAGGCTCAGAGTTGGAAAGATAGCTTTGTCTTTAGAGGGACAGCGTAAGGTCACATTACCTGCTATATAAACAAACCTCAAAATGGGTAGTGGGTCTAATATGATAGTTTATTTTTCATCCATATAAAGTTCAAAAGGGGTGTTTTTAATGGGAGGGTAGTTGTATTTCAAGCATTTGTATAGGAACTGTAGCAGTTTTGTATTTTTTTGAATTCCAGAAATAGATATTCAAGTATGTTTGTAAACTGGTCTGTTCCTCTGGGCATATTAGATTGTATTATCTTCAGAGGTTTCACTTTTACTTGATTAAATTATGATTAGGGCTTTGATTAGTCCAGGTCTGTAGTACATTGGGTCCCCGGCCCCTTGGTGAGAAAATGAATGGAAGAGGTTTTAAATGTTGGAATCCCTGGTAGAAGCTGGGACCACGGAGCCTTAAGAGGAAGAGGAAGGCTGAACCCTTGCAGACATCGCTTGCTGGCTTACTCAACATGTGGCGAATGATTTGGGGTAAGAAAGGACCTTTTATGGTACCTTGAGTTGGATTCTTAGGGCCTGGTAACTGTAAGATTCTACCCCAAATAAAAACCCTTTATAAGAGTCATCAGACTTCTGGTACATTGCATCAGCACCCTTTTGGCTGACTAATACAAGAACCCATGCTCTTTCCATTTCATAGCTCCACATCTTTAACACATGGGTTACAACTTTGCAGTGCCCCATCTGCTTACTGATGAAAGCTGTCCTTGTCAATAGAGTTATTTGTATCCCTGAAGGGGAGGTCAGACTGCTACAGTTATAAAAAAAAATGGTTTAAAATATTCCATATAATGTATTCTGGTGGTAGGAATGTATGTTTTGTATTTATATGGAGAATTTTTATTAATTTTTGTATTTTTTCCCTTAACTAGATTGTTATATATTTTGTACCTTCAACAAAATTTAGTCAGGTCCTAAGCTCAGCATTATATTTCTTCAGCTCATCATGACTTCTGGCTTGGGGCTATGTTTTTGTCAAATGACCCAGTGGAATAAAAAATATTTGGATTCCTAATTTTACTAAAATTATTTGGTCTGAGTATCTAAAATGAGTAGCTGGTTAAAAGGGTTTCTGTTATTCTTTAAATTGTCTGAAGATCCTATTCAGGAAATACTTTCTTATCTATTGCTAGGATCTTGAAGAAATGTAAGATTGCATTTAAAATTCATTAGGCTAAGACATCTTTAATTGGAAGGAAAACACCCAGAAGCTGAGAAGTTTTCTCAATAACAAATGAAATAAAGAGATTTACTTAAAGTACTGTAGTTAAATAATTTGTCTTTGCTGTGAATTTGATTAAAGTAAATCTTGGCAATAAGGTAATGTGTCAAGAACAACAGAGGAGTCTCTGAAAAATACCATATGCAGAAATCATTTTAATTATTAAATTGGATCAGAAACTATGTACACTCTACTAGTGAATAGCAAGACACATTTAAATCCAAAATGTCATTTATATACAATAATCATTTTAGGTGTTTATTACAAGTATGTTTCTAATTAAAGCTAATATATCATTGTAATGCATTGCATTCTTTACCTTGGGGCCATGGCAACACATATAAATGAATTTTGTTTGTTTAATCTTTGACATTTTTAATGAGTCATTTTTATTTCTTTCTTCTTTTTCTTTTCTTTGCACACTTTTAAAAAAGAGAGCTGCTAAATTGGTAGCTTTATTTATACCCCAAGAAGAAAATGTTTACTATGATAGAGATGGACTTTTGCAGTTTGGTTGCCCTTGGGATATTTTGTTTGAATCTTGGCAAATGAGGTAAGAAATATTCTCATAAATAGATATTAACCCCCTAAGGTATCTGATATAGGAAAAAAGTGAATGCTAAAATGTACATTATAGAATTGCTCATGTCACGTTTAAATAAGACAATCATCCTGGTGCTATATCTAATTCTCAAATTTAATTTTTTATAGTAATTTTTACATCAAATTTCTTATTTTTTGATTTATAGTAAGATAAGGGATTTCATTGCTACCATGTGTGATGGTTAGGTGAATATGTCAACTCAGCCAGGTAATTGTGCCCAGTTGTTTGGTCAAGCAAGCACCAGGCTAATTGTAATACAAGGGCATTTATGAACTTTAGTCACCACTGACTTTACTGCATAGATAATTGATTACATCTACAACAATCAGGGAGATTGCCATCAGCAATGACTGACGGTTTATCCAATCAGTTGAATGCCTTAAAAGGGGAAGTGATTTCAGCATTCAAAGAGAATTTCCCAGCTCACCTTTGGATAGTCAATATCTCCCAGAAAGTCAAGCAAGGGCCTTCACTGGACATTCATTAGAGCCCTGGTTTGCAGCCTGCCTGTGGAACCTGGTCTTGTGCATTCGCACAGTCATGTGAGAGACTCTTATAAAATCGCATACTATTGACAGATATTTCCTGTTGATTCTGTTTCCCTAGAGAACCCTGGCTAATATAGCTTGGTACTAGGAGTGGTTCTTGAGGAACAGAGTCTTAAACAGGGGAGGTCTGAGGTGATTCTGGGAGATTTGCAATTGGACCTCTACTCTAATTGTACTTAAGGGTACTAATGACTCCCTTTCCAATAATGAGTCCATGGCATGAGTTGGCAGTAGACAAAAGCAAAATATCATCACTGGATTCCCTTACTTTCATGCTTATAAGAAGCAAGGATCTGGGTGAGAGTGTTTTCAACACCTTAACAGAATTTTGTGGTGTCAAAAGTTGTAATGATGTTGGCTGGCTCCTCCTAGATACTCTGGATGCATTTACAAAAGAAAAAGATGAGTTAAAGGTTTCAAATTTGAAACATAAACACCACATAAAAGTTAAACACCACATTAAATATGGACGTGGCTATGCAATGAAAGGCAGTTTCAAAGCAACATTCAAAATAGTCTGAGTCGCCCAGAGTTATAGTGTTGGCTAATACATCATGGGATACCTAGAATGAAATAGATGGGCAGTCTACTAAATTTCTTCTAGATCTGTATAAACAGAAGTATTCTAGATAGAGTGAACAAAACCCCAGTTCAAACTATAGAAACAGAGAATCACATCCCCTTAATCTATTTCCAGACTTGAGCCCCTTGAATGAAGAGAAGGCCAGGTGCCTTGGAGAAGGATTCTGTTAAACTGCCAAAAATTTATACAGTTAATCTTCCTCCTAGCTTTCCCCAAGGAGATCTGTGGCTTTTTACCAGAGTAACTGGGCATTGGGGAAAAGGAAATGATCAGACATTTTGGGGACTATTAGACACTGGCTCAGAAGTGACATTAATTCCAGAAGACCAAAAATGTCACTGTGGTCTACTAGTCAGAGTAGGGGTTTTTGGAGGCCAGGTGATTGATGGAGTTTTATCTCAGGTCCATCTCACAGTGGGTTCAGTGGGTCCCCAGACCAATTCTGTGGTTATTTCCCAAGTTCCAGAATGCATAATTGGAATAGACATACTCAGTAACTGGCAGAATCCCCACATTGGATCCCTGACTTGTAAAATGAGGGCTATTATGATTGGGAAAGCCAAGTGGAAGCCATGGAACTGCCTCTACCCAGCAAAATAGTAAATCAAAAGCAACAATGAATTCCTAGAAGGATTGCTGAGATTTTAGTGCCACTATCAAGGATTAGAAGGATGCAGGGCACCACATGCCCACTCAACTCTTCTCTCTGACCTGTGCAGAAAACAGATAGATCTTGGAGGATGACAGTAGATTACTGTAAATTTAACCAGGTGGTAATACCAATTGTAGCTGCTTTCCCAGATGTGGTATCATTGCTTGAGCAAATCAACACATCCCCTGGTACCTTGTTATTGATCTAGCAAATGCTTTTTTCTAAATTGCCACTAGGAAGGACCACCAGAACCAGTTTGCTTTCAGATGGCAAAGTCAGCAGTATACCTTCACTGTCTTGCCTCAGGGGTATATCAACTCTCTATCCCTATGTCATAATATTGTCCACAGAGAACTTGATGTAATGGGCAAGACATCACACTAGCCTATTATATTGATGATATCATGTTTATAGGACCTAATGAGCAAGAAATAGCAAAGACTCTAGATTTATATTGGTAAGGCATTTGTGTGACACAGGATGGTAGATAAATCCAACAGAAATACAGGATCCTTCCACCTCAGTGAAACTTTTAGGTGTTCAATGGTGTGGGCATGTAGAGATATCCTTTCTACAGTGAAAGATCAACTGTTGCATCTGGCCCCTCCTATGACCAAAAAAACAGGCACAACATGTAGTTGGTCTCCTTGGATTTTGAAGACAACACATTGCTCATTTGGGTGTGCTACTCAAGCCCATTTACTGGGTGACCAGAAAAGCTGCTAGTTTTGATTGTGGACTGGAACAAGAGGAGGCTCTGTGACAAGCTGCTGTGCAAGCTGCACTACAATTTGGGCCATATGATCCACAGATCCAATGGTGCTGGAAGTTTCAGTGGCATACAGAGATATGTCTGGAGTCTTTGACAGACTCCTATAGGAGAATCATAATGCAGACACTTAGGATTTTGGAGCAAAGCCCTGCCATCCTCTGCAGATAACTACTCTCCTTTTGAGAAACAGCTTCAGGCCTGCTACTGGACCTCAGTAGAGACTGAACGCTTAACCATGGGCCATCTAGTTACAATGAGACCTGAGTTGCCTATCATGAGTTGGGTATTGTCTGACCCACCAAACCATAATGTTGGGTGTGCACAGCAGCATTCCATAATAAAGTGGAAGTCATATATACAAGATAGGGCTCAAGTGGGTCCTGAAGGCATAAGTAAGCTATATGAGGAAGTAGCCCAAAGGCAATGGTCACCAGCCCTGCCATGTTTCTTTCTTTTTCCCAGCCCACAACTTTGGCTTCTTGCAGAGTCCCTTACAATCAGTTGACTGGGGATGAGAAAACTCGGTCCTGGTTTAGATGATTCTGCATGATATTCAGGTACCACCTGAACTGGACAGCTGCAACATTGCAGCCCTTTTCTAGGATATCCCTGATGAATAGTGCATCTGGTTGTTCATCTTGCTTGGAAGAAGAAATGGGCAGAGTTGCATTTGTACACTGGTTCATGGGATGTTGCCAATGGTTCGGCTGGATGTTCAGGGACTTGGAAGGAATATGATTGGAAAATTGGCAAACAAGATGTCTGGGGAAGAGATATGTGGATAGACCTCTTTGAGTGGGCAGAAAAACATGAAAATATTTGTATCCCACATGAATGCTCACCAGAGGGTGACTTCAGCAGACGAAGATTTTATTAATCAAATGGATAAGATGACCCGCTCTGTGGTTAATACTCAGCCTCTTTCCCCAGCAACTCCTGTCATTGCCCAATGGCCTCATGAACAAAGTGGCCATGGAAGTTATGCAGCAAAATGAACCCCCTAGGCTGACTTGGCTATAGCCAGCAGCAGAGACACACATTCAGCCTCTTATATGACACCATTCCTCGAGATGACCAGTCTGCTACCTGGTGGCAGGTTGACTACATTGTACCACTTCTATTGTGGAAGGGCAGCAATTTGTTTTAACTGGAATTAACATGTACTTTGCATATGGGTTTATGTTTCCTGCATGCAATGCTTCTTCTAAAACTACCACCCATGGACTTATCAAATGTCTTATCTACTGCCATGGCATTCCACAGCATTGCTTCTGATCAAGGAACCCATTTCATAGAAAATGATGTGTGGGAATGGGCACATGCCCATGAAATTCACTTGTCTTACTATGATCCCTATTACCCTGAAGCAGCTGGATTAATAGAATAGTGGAATAGCCTTTTGAAGACTCAGTTAAGGCATCAACTAGGTGGCAATACCTGGCAGGGTTGAGGCAGTGTTCTCCAGGATGCTGTGTATGCTCTAAATCAGCATCCACTCGATGGTGCTGTTTCTCCCATAACTAGAATTCATGGATCCAGGAATCAAGAGTAGAAATGGGAGTGGCACCATTCACTATTACCCCTCATGACCTACCAGGAAAAAATTTGCTTCCTGTCCCTGCAACCTCAAGCTCTGCTGGTCTACAGGTTTTAGTCCCAAAAGGAAGGGAACACAACAATGAATCCATTGAACTGAAAGTTAAGACTGCTACCTGGCCACTTTGGGCTCCTCTTACTTCTGAATTAACAGGCAAAAAAGGGAATTACTGTCCTGAATTGGGTGGTTGATTCTGACTATCAAGGGGAAATAGGACCACATCTTTATAATGGGAGAAAAGAAGAGTTTGCCTGGAATACAGAAGATCCTCTAGGGTGTCTCCTAGTACTGCCATGCCCCATGATTAATGTCAATGGAAAATTGCAACAACACAATTCAAGCAGGACTAACAATGGCCCAGAATCTTCAGAAATGAAATTTTGGGTCATTCCACCAAACTTGGCCAGCTGAACTGCTTGCTGACAGTAATAGGAATATGGAATGGGTAGTGGAAGAAGGTAGTGATAAATATGAATTTTGACCATGTGACCAATTACAGTAATGAAGACTGTAATGGTCACGAATCTTTCTTACTTGTTTCATTATGAGTATGATCATATATGTATACAAAATGAATTTCTTTATTTTCTTCCCCAACCTTTCCCCCTAACATATGACAAATTGTATTAATTCATGTCATAATATTTAAGGATATCAAGTTTAAGAGTGAATATTACCCAAGGATTTGCCTCCTATTCTGTAAGGAATTAATGTGTTTCTGACTGTACACAGGAGAGTTGATCATTGTTAGGTAGGAATATATATATATATATATATATATATATATATATATATATGCATGTCTGTTATTGTTTTTACTTAGAGACTAAGTATGGTTTAAGGTAATGTGTATGGTTGCCGAGTTGACAAGAGGCGAATTGTCATGGTTAGGCAAATGTACTCTCCCAGGTAATTGTGCCCAGTTGTTTAGTCAATCAAGCACTGGAGTGATTTTAATACACAAGCATTTATGGACTTCATTCACCACTGCCTTTACTACATAGATAGCTGATTACATCTACATCAATCAGGTAGATTGCTGTCAGCAATGAGTGACTGTCTATTCAGTTAGTCAAATGTCTTAAAAGGGGAACTGAGTTCAGCATTCAGAGAGAATTTCTTAGCCCACCTTTGGACAGCTAACATCTCCTGGAAACTCATCAAGGACCTTCATTGGACTTTCATCGGAACCCTGGTTTGCAGCCTGCCTGCAGAATCTGGACTTGTGCACACCCACAGTGGTGTGATAGACTCTTATAAAATCACATACTATTGACTGATATGTCCTATTGATTCTGTTTCCCAAGAGAACCCTGACTAATACATCACGTGACATCTTAATGAGTTCTACTATTCTAAAATGAGCAAAGATTATGATGGACATCCAGGTCTATGGCATTTTTCCAAACTGTTAGCTGGAACAAAATATACAAAGTGAGTCAACAATTATGTGCCAGTGACTCTTCTAGGTGCTGGGACTATAGTAGTGGAAAAACTAATTGGGGATGAGGCAGAGAAAGCTCTCTATTAACTTGAACAGAGGGAAGAAATCCACTTTATGTGGTGAAATCCAATAAGGCTAGATGTCCAATAGCAAAATTTAATCCTCCAAACAGATTACCTTCTATTGTTTCAAACATAAAGCTCTCACAATCTGTCAAGCTTGCTCCACCCCCATTCCCTCAATCACAATATCAAATATACCCTTAAGGAGTAATTGTCATATAGAACAAACATAATTGAAATCTGGGCCTGAAATCTATGCTTTAAAAAATTATTGTCTATAATAATGGTTTTAACTTTGTTGGACCCTAACTCTGGTTTTGTTTGTTTTGAAAAAAAGAAAACACAAAGTGAAATAATATATTTTAAAATGCCAAGGAATAAAATCGTTATTTCTTAGCATAAAAAAGAAACACCCTTTGACCATGACAGAATGCAAGTCCATGGATGGGAAACATTTGAGATTTCAGCTAAAATAATAGATCTATGTCTTACAAATAGCAGTGAGTTTCATAATCTGTTTAGGGAGGTTTGGATGTCAATGTCTTTATGACAAGTTTTAAAAAATAAGAAACCAGAGCCACAGAACATCTAAGTGATATGCCCTAAAGTCAGATGTGTCACTGGGTCACAGTAGCTATTAGTAGTAATTTCTTCAAGCTAACCTTTGAGTGTTTTCTCAGTAATGACACAGAAGGAGAAATGAATAGCAAGCAAGTAAGGAAACCAAGGGAATGACAATAGATATGTTATGAAAGCATTAAGGAAAAGAGGTAGAGAAAGGAGAAATAAGAAAATCACGTGATTAGAGACTGAATATTTATGGATCTGAAAGTAAATTTAATTTCAAAATGTACAAATTAAACCCTTGTTTCCAAATATATTGTAAAGGCAATCATACAATGAGCATCATTTTACATGACATAAAATCTTGAAAATCTTCCTCAAGTATAACCATAGGACAAATTAAATGAGGTTGTAAGTTAAAATAGATGAATAAAGAGAGAGTATATAGAGAAGACCTTGTTTCATATAGAAATTTATGATGAGCTCTGAAGGAGAAATCAATAGGATGAAAATCTAATTATTTAGTAAATATCATTGCAAGAAATGGCAAATTGTTTATATTTTAATTTTTGCTAGATTTCATTAAATCTTCTTAGAAAGATCATATCTATTTTGTATTCCTCAAATAGATGTATGAAAATACTTTTTTTCTCCAGGTACTGGTTATCATCAGTTTTGCCTGTCTAATGACTAAAAAAAATTGACCATCTTTTCATATGGTTTTAAGCCATTTGTTTTACCTATTATGTAACTTTTTGTTCATACTTTTTTCTCCACCTTTAAAAAAATTATTGAAGTATGTCACTCATACATAAAAATGCAAAAACAAGTGTATTATAAGTGTATAGTAATAGTTGAGAACTTACAAAACAAGCATACAAAACATCACACAAGTTTCCCATACTTCACTCCTCCACTAATACCTTGCACTGTTGTGAAACATTGTAAACTAATGATGAAAAAGCATACTCAGAATATCATAATTAACCAAAGTATCTTACATTTGGTGTATTTTCCCTCAGCCCACTAGATTATTATTATTGATTTTATTTCATTTATACATGAACATATATAAACAGTAAGTATACAGTAAAAGTTGTGAACATACAAAGCAAACTAGCATAACATCATACAAGGGTCCCATACCTCAATCCACCACGAAAATCTTGCATTGCTGTGAGATATTTGTTACAAACTATTAAAGAATATTGTCAAAATCTTACTACTTACTATAGCTCATATCTTACATTTGGTGTATTTTCCCCAACCCACTCTGTAATTATTTTTTAAAACATATTTTTATTATAGAAGTTGTGAATTTACAAACAATTGTGCACATGTGCAGAATTCCCATATAGCCCTCCTCTATGAACACACCATACCGTAGTGGAATATTTGTTACAGATTATGAGATAATATGATTCGACTATTACCACCAACCATCCATAGCATACATTGGCACACTATTTCCATACTCCCCCATTATCAACACAGTACATCTTTGACAAAGATACATGACTATTACAGTGTTGCTGTTAACCAGTCCATAGCTCACTACAATTGTATTTTTCCCATACTTCTCCACATTCCCACCACCCTGCAATAGGAATGTGCATCTGCTTTAGCTCACAAAGGACATTTTTGCATCTGTACCATCAACAACAATTCTCATCCACCTCTGGGTTTACTGTGTTATTCAGTTCTTAGATTATTCTCTAACTTTCTTTCAATTGAAATTTGTATCCCTAGACTACAGTTTCCAGCCACATTCCCATTTATAAACCAGCTGTTACTCACTACAATGTATTACCATCAGTTCTATATATTTCCACACTTTTACAGTAAAGTTAATTAAAACTTCTACATATACATTAAGCATCAGTAGTCTCTCTCAGTCCTGCTCATATACCTTTAAGAATCCACTACCTACCAATAGGCCTTGAAGATGTTTTTCTACATTTTCCTCTAGAAGCTTTATGGTTCTTGCTCTTATATTTAAGGTTTTGATTGCTTTTGAGTTAATTTTTTTGTGTAAGGTATGAGATAGGGTATTTCTTTTGGCTATGGATATCATTTCTTTCAGAAACATTTGTTGAATAGACTGTTTTACCTGAGCTGGTTGGGTATGATAGGCAAAAATCATTTGACCATAGATGTAAGGGTCTGTTTCTGAACCCTCAATTTGGTACCATTGGTTTATATATCTGTCTTTATGCCAGAACCATGCTCTTTTTACCACTGTAGCTAGTTAATATGATTTACAGTCAGAAAGTGAGAGTCCTCCAACTTTACTTTTCCTTCTTATGATGTTTTTAGCTATTCAGGATCCCTTACCTTTCCAAATAAATTTGGTAATTGTGTTTTCCATTTATTTAAAAAATACTGGTGGAATTTTTATTGGGATTGCATTGAATCTATATGAATTTGAATAGAATTGACATCTTAATGATATTTAGTCTTCCAATCCATGAGCATGGAATGTTCTTCCAATTCTTTAGGTCTTTTAAAATTTTCTTTTAATGATGCATTGTAGTTTTCTGAATACAAGGGCTTTACAACCTTGTTTAAGTTAGTCCTAAATATTTGGTTCTTTTAGTTGTTATTGTAAATGTAATTTCAGATTGCACATTGCTAGTGTCTTTAAAGTCCATTTCATCTGATATAAGTATAGCTACTCTGGTTTTTTTTTTTGTTTTTTTTTTTTTTCGGTTACTGAACAGGCGGTGTATTAGGTGTATTAGTCATCCAAAGGGGTGTTGGTGCAAAATACCAGAAATCTGTTGGCTTTTATAAAAACCCTAATCATAATTTAATCATGCCCAGGTACAGACCAGTTTACAAACAAAATCCAATATCTATTTTTGGAAATCATGAACCATATCAAACTTCTGCACTCCACCCTCTGAATTCCAAAAAGACATTACAATATTCAAAGAAAAACCTTAAATCAGGAGCAATGCTAAGTATAGAATCACACTGCAATCAGTTTAAAGAAATACGGTTTGTCTTGGGGCAAAGTCCCATCTGCCTGTAGATATCTGAAAAAAAATTTATCTGCTTCTAATACACAAATGGACAGGTAAGCATAAATATTTCCATTACAATAAAGAGAAATTTGGAGGGAAACATGAATGATGGGTACAGAACAATTCAGTAAACCTGCAGGGCATCCTCCATTCAATTTCAAAGTCTGAGAGTCATTCTTAAGAAAATGGTTTCTTCCCCTTGGGGTCACATGGGGACCTACCTTTACAGAGGCTTGCCCAATGGCTGTTTTCTTGGTTCCACCCTCATGAAGCATCTGGGTGGTGACTGAGCTCCAGACTTCCCCCTCCAAGAGTGTTGGGATGACTGCCACACCTTACCCTATCTTTAGATTAGAGCCTTAGCCCCCTAGTACCCTGAAGTGAAAACAACATCCTCCTTAACCTTTGGCATACAGGCTCAGCCCTTTCAGAGCAACAAGTTAACTACCTGGCATTCCCTAATCCAAGGGGGAAAGACCTAACCCTCTCAGACCTATGGGGTGTCAACCTGAACCTTCCAATCCTTGAGAAATATGCTCCACTCTCTCTGTACCCTGGGGTGGAAAGGTCTCCCTGGACATTGGGTGGGGACATACACCCTCTTCAACTGGTGGGGCAAACTCACCCTCTCTGTACACATGGGTGGGGTTCCTCTCCTGGCCCAAGGTGATGTCTTAATTCTGGATCTCAACTTCCATGGTTTTCCTCTTAAAGCTATTTCTTCTTCTTCTCTCCTTTCCATGCCCCTTTTAGTTCAAGCTGACAGTGGTTTTGTTCATACAGCTCTCTCAAAAAACTTATTGGTTTAGCATGCAAGAAGCAGGGGTTCAAACCATCAGACAGTAAAACTTTCCACAAGTTTTTCTGAGATATCTGCATCTTCAATCCTGATTTACAACTACCAAACTTAGTTAAGTTCTCAAATGGGGCACTATCATCTGGGAGCTTGATTTCCAGAAATTTGGAATTTCCAGAATCAGTTTCTGTTTTCTTTTGCCCAACAGATCAGACCTCAGTGTATTTCTCTCATCTAGCATTTTGCTATAAGCTACAAGGAGAAGCCAAGCTGCATTCTCCTGGTTTATTTTGGAAAGTTCTTCAGCTAAATGCCCAGGCTTGCCATTTTCAAATTCTCCCTTCCATAAAACATTGGGAGTTCATTTTGTTAAGTTCTCTGCAACTTGAAAACACAGACTGCCTTTCCTCGAGTTTCCAATAATAGTTTCATCATTTACTTCTACAGCATCATAAAAAGTCTCTTTAGTGTCTATATTCATACCAACAGTCTCTGCAAAGAAATCTCGGCCTTTTCTATCAAGCATCTCTCAATTCATCCAAAAAATAGTCCTTACCCATTTATAAAACCATTCCAGCATTTTGTTAATTGCAAAAGTACTTTCCTACTCCTTTGTACCAAATTCTCTATTAGTCAGCCAGAGGGGTGCTGATGAGAAATATCAGAAATCTGTTGACTTTTATAAAGGGTGTTTATTTGGGGTAGAAGTTTATAGTTACCAGGCTTTAAAGCATAAGTTACTTCCCTCTCCAAAGTCTAGTGACACAGGTTGGAGCAAGATGGCTACTGGCTTCTGCTAGCATTCGGGCTTCCTGGGCTCCTCTCTTCCAAGGGCTTACTTCTATCTGTGTTCAGCTTCTCTGCTATCTCCACAAGGCCAGCTGTAGACTATCAGGTGAATGGCTTGTTTGTCTTCCCAGAGCCTTTTTTCTTTCCTCATGACTAAGCTCCTCTGTGTTCTTACTTCCCAGGGCTCCAGGTCAAGACTCCAGCATCAAAACTCCAGCATCAAAAACTCCAACTCTGTCCTTTGCCATGTCTTTTATCTGTGATTCCCCACTCACCAAAGGGTGGGGACTCAACACCCTACTGATGTGGCCCAATCAAATCCCTAATCATAATTTAATCACACTCAGGTACAGACCAGTTTGCAAATATAATCCAGTATCTATTTTTTGGAATTCATGAAACATATCAAACTGCTACAGGTGGAATATCTTTTTCTAGCTTTTCAATTTTGGTCTATTGGTATACTTGGATCTAAGGTTAGTTTCCTGCAGATAGCATATAGGTGGCTCACATTTTCTTACCCATTCCACCAGTCTGTGTCTTTTGATTGGAGAGCTTAATCCTTTAACATTCAATGTTATTACTCTAAAGGCAGTTCTTATTTCACCCATTTTGACCTTTGGGTTTTAGCCATCATATTTTATTTTTACCACTCTTTTGATATGTTTAGTTACTTTTACTGATATAATCTTCATTTCTAGACTCTCTTCCAAGCCTCTCTCTGCTGTCTTTTCTTTTCAGATTGTAGCACACACTTTAGTATTTCCTGCAAAGCCAGTCTCTTGGTTACAAACTCCCTCAGTTTCTGCTTATCTGTGAAAATTTTAAACTTCCCCTCATTTTTTAAAATAACCTTGCTGGATGTAAGATTCTTGGCTGGAAGTTTTTCTCTTGCAGTATCTTAAATATAACATACCACTTCTTGCCTCCATGGTTTCTGATGAGAAATCAGCCTTTAATCTTATTGGGTATCCCTTATATATTATGCATTGATTTTCTCTTGCTGCACTCAGAATTCTCTCTTTGTCTTTGGCATCTGACATTCTGATTAGTATGTTTCTTGGAGTTGGTCTATTCAGATTTTTGGATGGGAGTACATTGTGCTTCTTGGACATGGATATCTATGGGAATTTTACTGCCATTATTTCTTCAAATATTCCTTCTGTCCATTTTCCTTTCTCTTCTCCTTCTGGGACATCCTTGATATGTATGTTTGCACATCTCTTGCTGTTGTTTAGTTCCCTGAGACATTGTTCAATTTTTTTTTTTTCTTTTCTTCATCTGTTCCTTTGTATGTTCACTTTTGGGGGCCTTTTCTTCAAGCTCACCAATCCTTTTTTCTGCTTCCTCAAATCTGCTGTTATATGATTCCAGTGTATTTTTAATTTCATTTATTATGCCCTTCATTCCCATAAGATCTGCTATTTTTCTATGTATGTTTTCCAATTCTTTGTGCTCATCCAATGTTTTCTTAATATCCTTAATCTCTCATTGAAGTTATTAAGATTTGTTTGAACATCTATGACTAGTTGTCTCAACTCTATATCCCATCTGGAGGCTTATTTTTTTTCCTTTAACAGGGCCATATCTCCCTGTTTTGTGGTATGGATTGTAATTTTTTGTTGGTGTCTTGGCATCTGGATTACTAGATATATTTATTTTAGGTGCAGTCTCTCTCTTTAGTTTAGGGCTTTCTCCCACTCTAGTTGTGTAGTAGGAGCTGAGAATGTAGTTGGTGCTATATGCTGTGGAGGCTTAAACTGCCAGCATTGCCCCAGAGACCAATGAAGCTTCTCCCACCCTTCCCCTTTGTCAGGGCTAAGGACAGAGCCACAGCCATGTGTAATAATACAAGTAGTGCAGGCCAAGACTGTAGTTGCCTAGAGAGACTGATGAAGCTTCAAACCCATTCCTCCCCTCCTGGGGCTTGGGTGAAGCTGCAGGTGTGGTCAGTAATTTATGCCATGTGGATCCAAAAATGACTGAAGTTGTCCTAATAGACTTCTGACTATTCAGTCTGTGCCAGCCAAATGTACCTGCAGTTACTTGGAGAGGCTGGTGCAGGTCCCACCATCTTCTCCCCTGCCAGAGTTGGGGTTTAAGCTTAGGCTTGGGCTGCAATACAATTTGGGTGGAAAGGGGCCAGCCCCTACTGTCACTGTGGTTTTAATCATTCCAGCTTCCCCTCATTCTGGGGACAGTGTCAAATGGTGGCTACTGGCCTCTTTCTGACTTGGACAGTTTCAAATTTAAGCTGTTCTTAGGGTTCTACTTCAGCCAGCTGAATTTTCTGATCAGTAGCTGAAGTCAGTGGCCAACCTCTCTTCCTCTCCTGTTTTTGGGAAATAGTGCTTCCTACTCCAGCCACAGAATACTCCTGAGGTGGCTTCAGCCCCCAGAGTAGGATGAATACCAGTCTCCACAGTGTGGCCTGTACTTTCCAGAGAAACTGGTACAGGTCCACCAGTTTCTTCCCTGCCAGAGGTGGGGCTGGAGCTTAGGCTAGATCTGCAATCTGATCTGGATGGAAAGAAGCTGGTTCCTATCTGCACTGTGATTTTCGGTCTGCCGGGCTTCCCCTTGTGCCAGGGGCAGAGTTAAAATGGCAGCTACTGGACTCTTTCTGACTTGAACAGGTTCAAACTTTAGCTGTTCTTAGAATTATCCTTTAACCAGATAAATTTATCTATCAGTAAAATAAAATATGGAATTCCCATATACCATCCTATTATTTATACCTTACATTACTGTGGAGTATTTGTTACAATTAATAAAAGAATATTTTTATAATTGTACTATTAGCAATAGCTCATGGTTTAACTTAGGGCTCACTGTGTAGTTCCATGGATTTTCCTTTTAAATTATTACTCAGTTACCATATTTACAACCTAATATTTCTCACTTTTAACCACATTTAGAGAAATAGTCAAGTGCCATTAATATTGCTCACAATATTTTGCTACCATCACCATCATCTAGTACCAAAACATTTCCATCATTATGCCTTAACTTCCCATTCCCTATACCCACCCTGCCTATGTTAAGCTATATTCCAGATTCTGACTTAATGAGTTTGCTTATTCTAATTATTTCATTTCAGTGAGATCACATAATATTTGTCCTTTTTTGTTGAACTTATTTCACTCAATATGATTTCTTCAAGGTTCATCCATGTTGTTGTATGTATTAGAACTTCATTTCTTTCTATGGCTGAATAATATTCCATCGTATGTATATATCACATTTTGTTTATCTGCTCATCAGTTGATGCACACTTGGATTACTTCCATCTTTTGGCAGTTGTGAATAATACTGCTATGAACACTGGTATGCAAATATCTGTTTGAGTATCTGCTTTCAATTCAATTGTGAATATAAGTCTCTTTTAAACAATTTTTTATACTTTAGTGATTCCTTCACTACCAAATAAACAATCTTAGTCACTTGCAGACAAATAAGAATTGATTGTTATATATTATTATTTTATAATATTGTAGAACACAACAATAAAAACTTAAATTGAATTATTTATTAGCATTTTCACTACCCACACATCAGAAATTCATCTGAAGAGTATTAAGTACTTTGTATCAGGGAAAGAGAGTAGACAGCTTTGATATTTCCTTCAGTGACTATAATTTAACCATGGTATAACTCATCACTTGTACAGATATTTTATATTTCAAAATAGTTAAGATCTTCTATTTCATTCTCCAAACCCTGGAGTAAATCCATCTTGCCTCTTTGAGACTGATATTCTGTTTCAATCACAAAAAGTTGTTAAAGATAGTTTTACAATGTCATTTTAAATCAGTGTACAAGGTAAGCCTAGACATTTTATGAAAACAAAGAAATCATTAGCATTGATAGAAAAGATAATATGGAAGGGAAATTTAATGTGGCTTTGAGCAAAATAAGGTAAAGAAAAGAACTGTTGGGAAGCACTTGTCTTCATGAAGTGCATGTAGATAGATAAGAAGGTACCCAAATCACAAGTTGAAATAATGTTACTATGGAATTTAATTGGCATTAATGTGGGAGCACTAGACTCAGTTTTGCTTGCTGCTTACTGTATTTGTCAGTACATTTACATTCTGAAACAACCACATGAACCTATTTTCTTGGCAGTAATATTTTCACTTAACTTTTGAGAATCAGATTGGTATAATTTTTAAATGTACAGGAACACTGACTTACATTATTCATGTTAATTGAGATGTTATAATGTATTGTGGGTGCTGGTAAAAGATATTTTTGTTGATTAATGAAGGAAGGAAGAGAAAGAAAGGCAGAAAGAAAGAAAAGAAAGAAACCAAACTATAAACTAAGTTTACGGTTCACTCATTCTTTACCTGAAAGTAGAGATTTTCCCAATATATCAGCAAATCTCTAAGCAAGATAACATATAGAAAACTGAAAATCTAGAGAATGGTTACATTTTGGTTTTTTCCTGGTTTCTTTGCAGGAAGAGAAAGTAAAGAGAAAACATTTATTGGACGAATGAATGAATGAATGAATGAATAAATAAATAAATAAATAAATAAATAAATGAAAGTCATTGCCTTAGCACTTGCTTTAGAAAGAAATAATGTTTATCTCACACCTTTAAAGTGCCAATTAGAGTGGAAATTAAGCATGGTACATGCAAGTGTGTTGTAGGGCACTTGATTTTCAAAATAGATACTAAGTCAGGGTTTATTAATAACAGTTAAAATGTCTCAATTCACACAGAAAAGGTGGTGAAACAAAGAAAGAAAAATGAATTCAGAAAATTTGGATTTGAGTTACAGAGTTAAAAGTGTTATGCCTTTCTTTTGACCTCATTTTGATAGCTCCAGGTATACCAAATAAGAAAGAGTCTTTTCTATTCTGGCTATTTGCAGAACAGTTCACTTAATTGAAGCATGCAAATTTTGAGCTGCTGCTTACACTTTCTTTTGTAGTTAGCATAATACTAGGCAAAGTAAAGGCTTATATAAATACAGATTCAGCACATAATTTTTTTTGACTATCAACTTCTTAATATTTCATTTTGTGAGAGTTATTACCTTGTCTTCAATAAAAATACAATTAAACACTAAATAGGTGATGAACTAGCTGCTTTATTTTCTATCTTATTTAAACTTAACAAGAGTCCTGTGAGGTAGATAGCTTATCATCCTCACTTAGCAGATGATACAACTGAGGCTCAGAAGGTTTAATTAGTGTGCCTGTTTTCCTAGTGAGTAAATATTAAACATGTAATTAGAACCATGATCTCCCTTACACTAAAGTCAGTGCTCTTAACCACTATTATATCTGGTCTTCCCTTTAATCTGCTTAATATGCAGAGGTCAATTTTCTACAAAAGGCAATTATTTTTCCATAAACGTTGAATGAACCATTTACTATCAGAGATGAATTGCCTTGATTTGGACATTTTCACATCCTCAGAACTCTAAGTTTTTAACCTAACAAATTCCCTTTATAAGAGCCAACCCATTTCTTATATATTGCTCCCAGCAGCTTTTAGCAAATTGAAACAACCATGAATTGTCTACTCAACTTTGTTAGCTCAACTTTGGTGTGTATTCATGGATTTTGGAATGGTATTTGGGAAGTTTTGTATCATAATAAAGAAAGATACATCGAAGGGTTAGAATATGAATAAAAGGGGTACCTTCAACTTATACACTTGGTCATTTGCTCCTCCTGCATAATCGTCAACTCAGGGTAATTAACATGGTCATATTAAGTAAATGCATGTGTATTAGTAAGCCAAAATGATGCTGAGGCAAAATATCAGAAATCTGTTGGCTTTTATAAAGGTTATTTATTTGGGGTAGAAGCTTACAGTTACCTGGCCATAAAGCATAAGTTACTTCCCTCACCAAAGTCTATTGCCATGTATTGGGTCAAGATGGCTGCTGACATCTGCCAAGAGTTCAGATTTCTTGGGTTCCTCTTCATTTCTCTTTGGACTCAGCTCCTGTGCTTTCTCCACAAGACCAGCTATAAACTATCAGGTGAACAGCTCTGTCTCTCTCCCTGAGGTTTCTGCTGTGTCTCAGGAGTCTTCTCTATTCCTCTGTGTTCTTCTCCTGTGTGCTCACTTACTGGACTCCAGCTCAAAACTCCAACTAACTCTTCTACCATGTCATTATCTTGGTGGGGACTCAGTGTTCTACTGATGTGGCCCAGTCAAAGCCCACCTAATCATAATTTAATCATGTCTGGAGGAAAAGACCAGTTTACAAACATAATCCAATATTTCCTTTTGGGATTCATCAATGATATCAAGCTGCTACAACATGTGTAAGATAAGTTATATAATTGTATCTCTACTTCCTTTGGGCCTGTTGTTCACCATCATTGCTTGACATGAATTCCCTGGAAGGAAAAAGCCTCATTTATCTTATACTTCTATAAGGACTACAAACAATTTTTATAAAAGATTTACTTTATTTTTTATTTTTATTTTTTTATTGACTTTGTAATAATATTACATTAAAAATATATATATATGTGAGGTCCCATTCAACCCCAACCCCCCACCCCCCCTCTCCCCTCCCAACAACACTCGTTCCCATCATCATGATACATCCATTGGATTTGGTAAGTACATCTTTGGGCACCTCTGCACCTCATAGACAATGGTCCACATCATGGCCCATACTCTCCTCCATTCCATCCAGTGGGCCCTGTGAGGATTTACAATGTCCGGTGATTACCTCTGAGGCACCATCCAGGGCAGCTCCATGTCCCAAAGACGCCTCCACCTCTCATCTCTTCCTGCCTTTTCCCATACCCATCGTCCACCATGTCCACTTTTCCCAATCCAATGCCACCTCTTCTATGTGGACATTGGATTGGTTGTGTCCATTGCACCTCTATGTCAAGAGGAGGCTCAGATTCCACATGGATGCTGGATGCAATCCTCCCATTTTCAGTTGTAATCACTCTAGGCTCCATGGTGTGGTGATTGTCCTTCTTCAACTCCATCTTAGCTGAGTGTGGTAAGTCCAATAAATCAGATTGTAGGTGCTGGAGTCTGTTGAGGCTCAGGACCTGGCTATCACATTGTCAGTCCAGAGATTCAAATCCCCTAAATATATCTTAAACCCCAACATTAACTGCACCTCCAGCACATTAGCATGAAAGTCTTATGAAGGGAGATCCCATCTGAGTCCAGATTCAAAAAGATTTACTTTATATGTTTATTTGTTCCCACTCCCTTGTTGTTTTTCACTTGCTGTGTCTGTTATCTTCCTTGTTTCTTTTTTAGGAGGCAACAGGAACTGAGCCTAGGACCTTTGATGTGGGAAGGAGGTGTCTAATCACTTGAGCCACCTCTGCTACCTTCTTACATTCTGTTTCTCCTCCCCATGTCTCTGTTGCATCATCTCATTGTGTCAGCTCACTGTGCCTGCCTTTTGCATCAGCTCACTTTCTTCCTTAGGAGGCACTGGGAACCTTCTGCTTCCTGTTTGTTGTGTCTCTCATTATGCTTTTTCTTCTTGTGTCTCTTGTTGTGTCAGCTTGCTGCACCTGCCCATTGTGCCAGCTCACTGTTTTCTTTAGTAGGCACCAGGATCTGAACCTATTACCTCCCACGTGGAGGCGAGGACCCAGTTGCCTGAGCCACATCTGCTTCCCTACAAACAATTTAAGAAGGCTAGGTTTACCCTACATTGGGAGGCCCTTTGTTAATAAGAAACTTCTTTTATGTGGCCCTTTCCTTTGCTTTAAGCATAGAGCACACCTGTGTATTCTTTTTGTAGTTTAAATATTATTATCAAAATGTCCTGTTGGACGTTCTTCCAAAGGAATACAACTATAACCAAAAAGTTCAAAATTAGAAAGTAAATTAAATTCTCATTAAGAGACTTGAATTACAAGCTTTTGCAGTCCATCAGGTACCCTGGATGGTTCATCATCACCAATGTGCATTTATTGATGTACTTTTTTTTCACTCTCTCTTCTTCAGTGCACAAGTTGGGGGATGCATGTTAGTTTCTGAGTCATGATTGTAGCTGTTGGCTTCTTCCTTATTCTTGTGGCCATAGTACACACAAATTCTCAGGGCAGATGTCTTTTTCCCCTCAATGTAGAACAGAACTGTTAAAAGCAGTTATTTTATTTATAAAATAAATAGCAACATTTGTTGTGGTTTGGGAATAAAGATCAGCCCCTGGAAAGATTGTTTAATACTGTAGCTAGAGTCTATGAGTCTATGAGTGCCTTTACCTTGATAATCTTGGAGACATCTATATGGCCATTAAAAACTGAACAAATAAATGCATTTAATTTTATTTCTTCCCTGTGTAAAGAAAATTTGGTGTTTCTTGATAGGAAGTTGTTCTCTTGCTGCTCTTTTAACTGGCCAAAAAATATTAGGAAATAATATTACTCTCTGATTCTGCAATAGTTTTGTGCCCTCTGCTATCAGTGGAATGATTCTTAGGTGTGTTATTGCTAGTAATCAAAGTGTAAATACTCTTGCAGGAACAGAAGGAAAAAGAGAGAAAGAAATAAGAGAGAAAGTGAGAGAGATAGAGGGAAGTTGTCAGCCAAATGAAGAAGAAATGCCAAGTTGGGCTGAAAGTTGAAGTGAAAGGAAATAAATAAATACAGGGGAAAGAAGAAAAAGACCACTTTTTCTACTGCCATGTACATTTGGGGTAATTACAGTAGTCCACACTAGACTGAAAAGAGAAAAGTAAATGTCTGCCAGAAAGTTTAGGTCCTTCGGATTGAGGATGAGAAACAGCCTTCTGAGAGTCTTACAAAGTTCTTTAAATGCCATTCAGGCACACTGGACAGATTCCCTTCAGAACTGCTGAGGAAAGACGATGTCTGTAGCTGTCAACATAGACATCTGGTAAGTGTACCGACTAATGAATGATTCATCTCAACTAATGCTGCCCATGATATTTTTATTCCATGAGCTGGGGTTGGAGATGGTGAAGAACCAAAATTCAAATGCATAAATTTCAAAACTTTAATTTTTGTTCTGCTGTTATGCAGGCCTATATTCAGAAATAAGGCCTAGTCATTGGTACTTCCTGAACTGTGCATTGGCAGTGCTGCCTGCTATGTCGTAAAATGCCTCAGTAGCATTGCCGAGTTTTAATATCACCAGATATGGGTGGAATTCTCTAGGGCATAAGATATTACAAATGAAGTCAAATGGTGTTGAAAATAAATTACTTGCTAATACAACTAATTTTTCCTTAGTGTTTGGTTTCTAAGGTTGTCATATTTTACTTTATATTTATTTCACTTGTAGTTATTATCCACTGTGCCATTTGCCTGAGGATGTACTAACTCACCAGTTTAACACATTTCTAGGTCAATTAACATTACTTTTAAATCCCCAAACCACAGAACATGCAGCCCAATTACGTAGATTGTTTAAGGGATTCATGAGTAATGGAGCCATTAATAAAGTTTTCTCTATTGTCTGCTTCTTCAGTTAATACAGCTATTACTTTTGTTATTTAAAATATGAACATTGGTAATTCTTTTTGGTTCTTCTTTGTAAGTAAAAATAATTTTTTAAATAAAAATATCCTGAAAGTAAAAATTAAATGAGAAGACCTTGTAACCTTATTTTTTAGTAGGCTTTAAATAATTAAGTGCATGGTTTTATGCTAGAAATATATTTTTGTATGTGGGGGCTAGGTCATTTGTGTTTATAGGTAAAAATCTTTAATTGCTAAGAAAGCAGATGCTCCTCCTGGAGACTCACATTTATTTAAATCTGGAAAACACATGGAGAGTCTGATTTTACAGTCATGACACTGGTTTGTAAAAAGTAAACATAATACAATTTCTATGCACAAAATAATGTCATTTTTGGAGGGAATATACTTCTTTCAAAGATGCTGGTAGTGTTAAAAACTATTATCTTCATTTTTCTCTCTCTACCTCTTTATCTATATTAAGTTCTGTTTTTTAAAATGATCTTTTGAGCTATATCATGTGCCACACAAGAAAATTAATCTCATTATATTATAGGTATACTTTGATTCTTGAGGCATGTTTCCAGGTGGTTTGGCTATATTAAAATATTAAACTTCCTTTCAGAATGACTGAAGTCACTGGAAAATTGAAAGAGAAATTCCACATGTATTTTGATCCTCATCTCATGGATAGCATACCAGGTTACAATTAGGAAGGACCCAGCACTGATCCAGGGTATGATGTTTTTTTGTTTCCTTACTGAAGATACGCAATTAAGTTTCCTTTTTCTGGCACTAAAGACAGACCAGTTTCTGGGATTTTTCTTTTGGCTATTGAAACATCAAACTTGAGTGAAAATAATATCTCCAAAAACAAAAACAACCTGTTGTGAAGAAATAGAATAAAATGTCTTTTTATGTGCAATTTTATTCCCCTTGTATCCTCCCTTTAGAATCTCGTGATAGACTGTCTGGAGGCTAACGATGCTGAGGAGAATGTAGGACCGGATGGAGCCCCTGAGAGCCCAACCACTGAAGAGAGAATGGTGGCTCACCCACATCTAATTCCATGTAAAAACAGCATGAAGTATAAAATGTATGTAAGGAAGTATAATGGCGTTCTCATTTATTTCGAATAACAATTTTGGTAAAATATATTAAAATGTCAAATTATTTTAAATATTCTCTCACATTTTTGATGCCTCTACTTTGTTGTTATCCTAGTATTGCTTGCCTGTCTAAACAGCCAGCTCTTTAGGAAAGAAGTTTTAGCAAATGTGTCTGAGCCCTGATGCCTGTTCAAAAATCAAGTCTTCCTCACCACTTAGAAACAAAGGAAATAAAGGTGAACTTGGGTGGAAATTATTATTATTTTTAAGAATTGAATGAGAGCAAAGTGTATGTGTGTATTTTTAAAGTATCTTTTGAGACTTCTTTAAGATTGCCAAATGTTGACAATATATAACTGAATCTCCAAAGAAAGTATGCAAAATTATATATCTTTGTTCAAATGAAAAAAAATGTCTTTGGGGAGTGTCTTCAGAGGAAACTTGGGTTCTGATTTCCCACTTTCTATTTAGAATATAAAATGTAAAGTGGTAATTCATAGATCAAACCTAGTTATGGATAATACTCCATGCTCTTTCAGACAAAAATGACAAAGAGAATGTACACATGTTATGCCCAGGCTGCTGGGCATAACTTCAATACTGAACAATCATCTATGACCAGGCATCATGTGTACCTGAATTGAAATGTGCCCACTTTATTAACATCGTTGTTAAAAGAGTTCTCAAGAGCCAGGCATAATAATTTAGTTCTTTCCTTATTTTAGGAGTGTATTATAACTTTTATCACTACTTTTTTGGAATTTTTTTAGAACAGTTTTATTCACACACCATACAATCTGTCCAAAATGAGCAATCACTGGCTTTCAGCACAATCATGAGTTGTGTGTTCCTCACCACAATCAATTTTAGAACATTTTCACTATTCCAAAAAGAAAAATTCCCTACCCCTTATATTTCCCTATTATGGATTTGTTACAACTGATGAAAAAATATCACAATATTACTGCCAATGATTTGCATTAGTTGTATTTTCCCCATATACCACCTTATTAGTAACATCTTGTAATAGTGATGCACATTTGGAAAGAGCAGCCTATATTGGTACTCTTAACCACAGTCATCATCCACAACAGGGATATGTTAATACGTTCCCAGGTTTATCATCTAGCTTTCCTTTTTTTGTATGCCAATGTTCAGGGTAGCTTTATTTTTTTTTAACTTCATTTTTAAGGAGATTTTAGATTACAGAAAAGTTAATCCAAAGTATAGTGGATTTCCATATACCCCACGTCCTCCCCCTCTCACATTTTCCCATTAACAGCATCTTTCCTTAGTGTGATACATTTGTTAGAATTGGTGAACAAATATTGAAGCATTGTTACTAACCATGGTCTATAGTTTAAATTATGATTTAATTGCTACTTTTTAATGTTTGCCCTATATATTAGTGATGTGATATTTGAGTAAGGCACCACCATATTTTCACCAAATATTCTAGAATTCTAATAACATTCCAGAGGCATACTACTTTATTGCTATAATTTACTGCTCGTAGCTAAGGTCTTTACCCATAATTTTAAATGCACAAATTAATCATTTTAATGCTGTAGTAAAACAGATTAACAGAGGTATAACCAGGCATTTTCCATACTAAGCACTCAGGATCCTGAGTTTAGGCTGAAGTTCTCACCTACTTCTTTGTGTAGTGACATTAAGCACTTTCAAACCACTCTCCCTTATACACTTATAATAATATCTTAAATACAAGTCTTTCAGAGTAGTGGGTTGCAGTGTAATATTACCAGACATTTAAATGAACATAATAACTAATAGCTTTGATTCCCATATCTCTCTTGACATTCTAGACAGAGAGGGAGAGAAATTAGAATAAAGCAAACCACCCTATTTTCATACCATTAAAAACTCCAGTCTCCATGAAATCTTAAACGATAAAGTGAAGATGAGAGAAAATGTCAATTACGTGCTATTTGTATTGCATCTTTATAAGATACAGATTTTCTATTTAAGGGCATATCTGGTAGTTTAAAAGGATAAATCAAATGTTACATTTTAAAATAACATTGAAAATTTTAATTCGTTGTGCCAGAATAATCTAATATAAATAATATTTTAGGTCGATAGCAATTTTATCTGGTTATGAACAGAACCAGCCTTATATAATTTTAACCTCATCGCCCTTAGAATTTTGTTCAAGGATAGTCACATAGATGTCATTAGGTATGTCCAGCTCATTTATGCTCCCTACCTTGTTTAGATGACAAATTTTAGAAGTATCACCAGTTAGAGATTGTCTCAAACTTGCAGAATCATTTGCAGTGATTGATGATGCTAGAAATGTTGATGTTTTTATTCACTGTTTGACTTCATGCATCATTGAGGTGCTTTGAATTATATAAATCCTCATCATTGGTAGTTGAAACACTTTGAAATCAATGAAGTGTTACCACTATCTCTTTTCCATTTTCTTACCATTCATAACAGCTTTGTTTTCTAATGGACTCAAAATGGTGTGTGTTGGACCATGTCAGAGAAGTCTTTTTCACTGTCATGTATTTTTACCTTAATGAGTGGAAGAGTGAAATGATTCCAGTCAGACTACCTAGATTTGAATACTGGTTATTCCACTTTATCACTGCTCAATGTTGGACAAACTTCTCTACCTCTTTGTTTCTTAACCTGTGATAATGGGAACAGTACGATTCTAATCTCATAGGGATACTGTGAAGATTAAATGATTTATTATGTTAGAGATATTAGAATAGTGCCTGACATATAGCTATCAACTACACACAACATTATTACATGGATGCCTTTAAAGTGGTTAGCAAAAGAATCCATTTCCTCTTTCCTTATTCAACAAACATTTGTGAATAACAACATCTTTTTAGTGTGATACATTTGTTACAATTGATCAACACATACTGAAGCATTGTACTAACCAAGGGCTATAGTTTACATTACAGTTTACACTTTGCCCCGCACATTTTTATAGGTTTTGACAAAACGTAAAGTGGCCTGTATCCATCATGGCAATGTCATGCAGGACAATTTCAATGTTCCCAAAATGCCCCCATGTTGCATCTATTCTTCCCTCTCCCTCAGAACCTCTAATGGTCAGTGACTTTTTATCAATGATAAAAGTTCTTTCATTGCTGGAATAATTATACATCTACTTTAGTCTATATCTGCTTTCTCCCCTTATGTTTGTTCATTCCTCAATCTTGAGGATTTGAGGATGGAGATGCACACCCTGCTTCCATTTGAGAGGGGGCTTAGATTCCATGGGACAGATGGATGGAACTGTATTGCTTGCAGCTGCATACAATCTTTGCTTCCTGGGATGGGCATTGTCCATCATCAATCTTTCGTTAGTTGTCCTGGGTGAGGTTGATGAAGTGGAGAGTATGTATTGCAACTCTGTTGAGATTCTGGGCTTGACCGGCATATGAACAGACTGAAGATTTAAGTCTCTCAGACATATATTTAACAAGTATAGTGGTAATTATAGGTTCAAATAAAAGGCGCAGAAGAGCCATGTGTAGGGAGTATATATTCCAAAGTAAGGCCATTGATAGGGTACTGAATTCCTGAGATTGTCTGCCCTGCCAAAGGGTCTAGTTGTCTACGGCCCTGAGGAGCCCCATCGTCTGAGATACTGTTTACTGTGGTAGTCAATGAGATCCTCCTGAGATGTGCATAAGCATAACCTCTGGAATAACTTCCTGATCCACTTTGAAATCTCTTAGCCATAAAACCCCATTTGTATTTAATATTTCCCCCTTTGAGTTGAAGTATTTTTCCAGATGCATTGCTTGCCAGTTCTTGGTAATAATCCCTCAGTGCCAGGAGTCTTACCCCGGGAGTCATGTCCAATGCTCAGGGGAAGGTAGTGCATTTATATGCTGGAGTTGGCTTAGAAAGAGGCCACATTTGAGCAACAAGGATGTTTTCAGGAAGTAACTCTTAGGCAACGTATAATACTAGGCTAAGTTTGAATTTCACAAGAAAAGGTTCATAAATACAACCAACAATATTAAGGGCTTGGCCTAATGGTCTGTCCTTCTTCACTAGATACTGCCCATGTATTCTGGGGATTCTTGCTGCTCTATTAGAGAATGTAGCAGGACTTCCCAGGAATTCAACATTCTTTTGTTATTGTGTGGGTTTCCACCCACCAAGAAAACATCCCATGACCACTTGAACATATTTATATGCCATAGCGGCATGCTTCAGGTGCACCCATCCCCACACATCCCCCCATCACTGACATCCCACATCAGTGATCTTCCCCTGCCACAGTTATGACCCTTCTGTGATCCAAAACCTCCCCCAAAGCAAGTAAAAATAAGAAACAAATAAAAATAGTAAAAAAATAAATTGCAAAAATAAAAAATAATAAAATTAAAATTTTCTTCATGTCTTTTATCACTGTAAGATCTCTTATCCTTTATGTACAGGGACAATTTATTCCATATGTTCTCCCAAAGTTTTATTTTTTTCACTTTATAATCAACGAATCTTTAGGTAACAGAAAAGGGATTCCCATATACACAAATCCCTCCCACTCTCCCACTTTCCTGTATTAATAATATTTTACCTGTGTATGGCACATTTGTTACTAGTAATGTACAAATATTCAAGCACTGCTACTCTATGGTCATTGGTTTGCCTTATGGTTTGCATTTTGCCTGTACATTTTTATAGGTTTTGACAAAATTTAAAATGTCCTGTATCCATCATTGTAAGAACGTGCAGAACAATTTAATACCCTAAAAATGCCATATGCTCTATCAATTCTATTCTTCCTTCCTCCTCCCCTCAGAACTTATGGTAACCACTAAGTTTCAGTTTTTGAAAAATAAGCTTCATAGTTTCATGCAATAATATTAGGGCTCGATATATTGGTCTGTTTTCTTTTGTTAGGCACTGCTTATGGTCTTGAGAAATTCTTGCCCCTCTAGTTGAGAACATAGCAGGACTCCCCAGCATGGGTGTTTAATATTTTCTTGTTTATTGTGTGGGTCTCCATCCACTGAGATAATATACTGTGACAAGATGAACACTTTCATATTTCATAGATGCATGCCCCAGGTCTGCCCTATCCCACATATCTCTCCACCCCAGATGCCCTACATAGGTAATCTTCCTCTGCAACATTTGCCAAAAGAACATTCCCACCATTATAGTCTTAGCTACAGTCCTGCAAATCCCGAGTTCACCTGTTCCTTTCTCCAACCCTCCTCCCAGCTCCATGGATAGTCCAATCCAATACTATCCCTACTCCCTCTCATATTCCTGCACCATTGAACTCAATCACATCACTGCACCACTATCACCCCCATCCACTGCACAACACCCCCTTCCACCTTACCATAGATTTTGCCCATGTTGAGCATCTGCTCATCACCCTCTACTCCCATTCTGTCTCCTGTTAACCTATCTTACAGACTCTAGGTCTGTGAGTCTTATCAGTTTGCTTGAATCTTATTAGATTGTATAATAATTGTCCTTTAGTGACTGGCTTACATCACTCAACATAAGGTCTTCAAGATTCATCCATGCACTCCCATGTGTTCATACTACATTTCCTTCTTACAGATGAGTAATATCCTACTGTAGGTATATACCACAATTTGCTTATCCATTCATGGACACTTGGGTTGCTTCCAACTTTTGGCAATAGCTAATAGTGCTACTATGAACATTAGTGTACATATATCTGTTCATGTCCCTGCTTTCAATTCTTCTGAGTATGTACCTAGAAGTGGGATTACTGGATCATATAGAAGTTTCATGGTAAGATTCCTGAGGAACTGCCAAACTGTCCTCTACAATGGTGGCACAATTATACATTTCCACCAGCAGTGGATATCTGTTCCTTATTCTCCACACCCTCTCCAACACTTGCAGTCCTCTGTTTTTTTAAATAGCCACCAATCTAATAGGAGTGAGATGATATCTCATTGTAGTTTTGATTTGTATTTCCCTGAAAGCTAGTGTTGTTGAACTTCTTTTTATGTGCTTTTTAGGCATTTCTTCTTTGTGTATTTCTTCTTTGAAGAAGTGTCTTTTCAAATCCCTTGCCCATTTTTTAAATGGGTCACTTGTCTTTTTATTTTCAAGATGTAGGATTTCTTTGTATATGCTGGAAAATACCTCCTTATTAGATAGATGGTTATCAAGTATTTTCTCCCATTGCATAGGCTGCCTTTTCACTTTCTTGACAAACTCCTTTGAAGTGCAAAAGTTTTTAATTGTGAGAAGATCCCATTTATCTATTTTATATTTGTTACTTGCATTTTGGTTGTAAGTTTATGAAACCATTTTCTACTACAAGAACTTGCAGATGTTTCTCTACATTATCTTCTAGGAGCTTTATGATCTTGGCTTTTATATTTAGGTCTTTGACCCATCTAGAGTTAATTTTTGTTTAAGGCATGAGATAGTGTTCCTTTCTCATTCTTTTGGATATGGCTATCCATTTCTCCAAGCACTATTTGTTGAAGAGTTGAAGAAGCCATTCTGTCCAAGTTGAGTGGGCTTGGTGACCTGGTTGAATATCAGTTGAACATGTATGCAACAATTTATATCAGAATTCTTAATTTTTTCCCATTGTTCTGTATGTCTATTCTTGTGCCAACACCATGAAGTTTTGACCACTATAGCTTTGAAGTATGTTTTAAAGTCAGGTAGAGTTATTCTCCAATTTTGTTTTTCTTTTCACATATTTTTGGCTGTTTTGGGCCCCTTACCCTTTCAAATAAATTTCATAATTAGCTTTTCCTATCAGTAAAAAATACTGTTGTAATTTTTATTGGGATTGCATTAAATCTGTAAATCAATTTGGGTAGGACAGAAATCTTAAGGATATTTAGTCTTCCAATCCATGAACATGGAATATTCTTACATTTATATAGATCTTCTTTGATTTCCTTTAACAGTGCTGTGTAGTTTTCTCAGTACAAGTCCTTCACATCTTTAGTTAAGTTTATTCCTAGGTATTTGATCTTCTATATGCTATTATAAATGGAATTTTTAAAAATTTCCTCCTCAGATTGCTCATTATTGGTGTATAGAAATACTACTAATTTTTGCATGTTGATCTTATGTTCTGCCACTTTACTGAACTCATTTATCACCTCTAGAAGCTTTTTTTAAAAAAGATTTCTCAGGGCTTTCTACATATAGGATCATGTCATCTTCAAATAGTAAAAGTTTTACTTCTTCCTTTCCAATTTGGATGTATTTTAAAATATCTTTTTCTTGCCTAAGTGCTTGAACAAGTACTTCTAACACAATGTTAAATAAAAGGGGTGACAGTGGACATCTTTATCTCATTCCAGATCTTAGAGATAAAGCCTTTAGCATTCCATCATTGAGTATGATGTTCGCTGAGGGTTTTTCATCTACACGCTTTCTCATATTGAGGAAGTTTCCTTCTATTCCTATTTTTCAAAGTGTTTTGTCAAGAAAGATGTTGTATTTTGTCAAATGCTTTTTCTGCATCAATAGAAATGATTATATGATTTTTTTGCTTTTGATCTGTTTATGTGTGTGGTATATTACATTGATTTTCTTATGTTGAAACATCCTTGCATATCAGGGATGAAACCTACTTGGTCATGGTGTATAATTCATTTGATGTGTTGTTGAATATAATTGGCAAGTATTTTTTTGAGGATTTTAACATCCAGGTTCATTAGAGATATTGGTCTGTAGTTTTCCTTTCTTGTGGCATCTTTATGTGGCTTCAGTATTAGGGTGATGTTGGCATTATAGAATGAGTTAGGCAATATGCCCTCCATTTCTATTTTTTGAAAAAAATTTTAACAGGATTCATGTTTGTTCTTTCTGGAATGATTGGGAGAATTCACCTATGAAGCCATTTGGTCCTAGGATCTTAGTTGGGAGAGTTTTGATGGCAAGTGCAGTCTTGTTACTTGTAATTGGTATGTTGAGTTCATCAATTTTTTCTTTCATCAATGTAGGCTATTTGTGTGTTTCTAGAAATGTGTTCATTTCCTCTAAATTATCCATCTTGTTGGCATACAATTTTTCAGAGTATCTTCTTATGCTATTCTTTATTTCTGTGTGATTAGTGATGATATCTCTTCCCTCACTTTTAATTTTAGGTATTTGCATCTTTTCTCTCTTTTTCTTTTTTTATATTTTTTAAATTTATTTTTTATCCCCAAACCCCTCTTTCTTCCTATGCTAGCCTAGCTAATGTTTTGCCAATTTTTTATTCATTTTAAAGAGCCAGTTTTTGGTTATGTTAATTTTTTTCTGAAGTTTTTTTTATTCTCAATTTTATTTAGTTCTGCTCAATTCTTTATTATTTCCCTCTTTCTGCTTGCTTTGGGATTAGTTTGTTGTTCTTTTCCTAGTTCCTCCAGGTATGCAGGTAGGTCTTTGAATTACCTCTTTTTTCTTTTTTAAACATCAGCATTTATGCCTAGAAATTTCTCTCTCAGCACTGCTTTTGTTGCATCCCATAAGTTTTGATATGTTGTGTTCTCATTTTCATTTGTTTCATGGTAGTCACTGATTATTTTTGCAATTTCCTACTTGATCTACTTACAGTCTAACAATGTGTTGTTTAACTTCCATGTGCTTGTGCCTATTCTGATTCTCTACCCCTTACTGATTTCCAGCTTAATTCCATTGTGGTCAGGGAAATTACTTAGTATAATTTCAATTTTTCAGAATTTGTTGAGAGTTTTTCTGTGACCTAACATGTGGTCTTTCCTGGAGAATGTGTGTTCAAGAAAAATGTATAGCCTACTGTATTTGGGTTTAATGTTCTGTATATGTCTATTTGGTAGAGATCCTCTAACATATTATTCAAGGTCTCTGTTTCTTAATTGACCCTCTGTTGAGTTATATCTAATGGTGATAATGTTGTAAAAGTCCCCCATTATAATTGAAGAGACATCTTTTCTCTCCACTTAGTTTTTCTAATACCTGTCTCAAGTATTTTGGGGCACCCTGGTTAGGTGAATAAATGTTAATGATTGCTATTTCTTCTTGATAGATCACCCCTTTTATTAATATATAATATCCTCTTTTGTCTTTTACAATAGTTTTGCATTTAAGGCCTATTTTGTCTGATCTTAGTATAGCTACTCCTGCCCTATTTTGGTTATTATTTGTGTGTAAAATTGTTTTCCAACCATTCACTTGCAAACTCCTTTTGTCCCTGGGTCTAAAGTGAGTTTCTTATATACAGCATATAGATGGGTCATATTTCCTTATCCATCCTGCCAATCTGTGTCTCCTGATTTGTAAGTTTAATACATTAACATTCAATGTTATTACTGCCAAGACATTACTTACATTAGCCATGTTTTCTTTAAGCTTATATATGTCATATTTTGTTTTATTTATCTTTTTATCTTTTTGGTTATTCTCACTAATCTTCCTTTTTACACTATTCTCCAACCCTCTCTCTCCTGTTTTTTTCCCCCTTTCAACCTGCAGAACTCCCTTTAGTATTTCTTGAAAGGTAGGTTTCTTTGACAATCTCTCTTCATTTCTGTTTATCTGTGATTATTTTTGAACTCTCCCTCATTTTTGAATGCCAGCTTTGCTGGATTTAGAATTCTTGGTTGACAGTTTTGTTTTGGCATCTTAAGTATGTCATACTATTGCTTTCTTGCCTCAATGATTTCAGATGAGAAATCAGTGCTTAACCTTATCAAGCTTCCCTTGTATGTGATGGATCTCTTTTCTCTTACCACCTTTAGTATTCTCTGTTTGTCTTGAGAATTTGACAGTTTCATAAGTATATGTCTTGTGGTAGGACTGTTAGGATTTCTACTCTTTGGGGTGTGTTCTGCTTCCTGGACATGTACATCCATGTTCCTTAAAAGAGTTGTGAAATTTCCAGTCATTATTTCCTCCAATGCTCCTTCTGTCTCCTTTCCCTTCTCTTCTCTCTCTGGGATGCCTATATTGTGTATGTGTGTGTGTTTGTGTACAAAGAAAATCTATTTTTTGATACATACTAAAAAACATAAAATTCATTCAAAGTGTACAGCAAATGGTATTTGGTATAATCACATAATTGTGTGTTCATCACTTGAATAATTACTGGAGCATTTTCATTATTTCAATAATAATAATAATAATAAACAGATGAACCAACAAACAAGAAAATTTACCTCACCTCTCAATCTCTCTATTTCTCCTACTGTACAGAGCTGATATTTCTGGCTTTTTTTGGACAATTATTTATTTCTTTCTTAAGCAGTTTAATTGAAATATATTCACATACCATATGATCTATACAAAGTGTATAACCAATGGCTTTTAGTATAATCATAATGTTGTACATGCATTACTTCAAAAATTTTAGAACAATTTCATTTCTCCAAAACAAGATTCCACAATCTTTAGCATACTTTCCCCAACCCTACATAACCACTAATCTTATTTCATCTTTATAAATTGATTTATATTTAATATTTATATAAATGTAATCATAAAATGTGTAGAATTCTGTGTATGGTCTCCTTCAATTAGTATAATATTATTCTTTGGTCTGGTTTTAACATTTTGTAGTATTAACTTACATTTGTTCAGCTTCAAGGAAAAACAGTCTTATATATGCAATTTTACCCAAATTCATATTTCACGTAATATACTTATGTTTCACATAATATCTTTAGTTCATAATAGTGCAATTATACAGTATTTGTCCTTTTGTGACTGGCTTGTTTCTCTCAACATAATCTTCTCCAGTTTCATCCATGTTGTCATATGTTTCATGACTTCATTTATTCTTATAGCTGCATAATATTTCATCATATGTATACTCCACAGTTTGTTTATCCATTCATCAGGTGATGGACTCCTGGGTTGTTTTCAACTTTTGGCTATCATGAATAATGCCACTATCAACATAGGTGTGCAGATGTCTATTCATGTCACTGCTCTCAGTTCTTCTAGGTATATACCTAGCAATGGTATTGCCAGGACCCATGGCAAGTCAATATTCAACTTCTTTAGGAACTGACAGCCCTCCACATTGGCTATACCATTCCCAGTTCCACCAACAATAAATCAGTGTTCTTATCCCTCCACCTCCTCTTCAACAATTACAATTTTCTGACTTTTTAATATTGGCCAGTCTAATAGGTGTAAGATGATGTCTCATTTTAGTTTTGATTTGCATTTCCCTAATCAGGAGCGATGTTGAACATTTTTTCATGTGTCTCTTCACCATTTATATTTCTTCTTTGAACAGTCATCTTGTCAAATCTTTTGTCCATTTTTTAATTGGATACTTTGTCTTTTATTGTTGAGTTGTATGATCTTATATTTCATGGACATTAAGGCATTATGAGATATGTGATTGCCAAATATTTTCTCCTATTGAGTTGGCTGCCTTTTCACCCCCTTGACAAAGTCCTTTGAAATGCAAAAGTGTTTAATTTTGAGGAGGTCCCATTTTTTCTTTTGTTACTCATGCTTCTAGTGTAAGGTTTACAAAACTACTGCCTACCACAAGATCTTGAAGATGTTTTACTACATTTTCTTCTAGGAGTTTTATGGTTGTTTTTTTTTTATATTTAAATCTTTGATCCATTTTGAGTTAATTTTTGTATAAGGTGTGAGATAGGGGTCTCTTGCTTTCTTTTGGATATGACTATCCAGTTCTCCCAGCACTATTTGTTGAATAGACTGTTTTGGCCTTAACAGCCTTGTCAAAAATTGCTTGACCATAGATAGTCTATTTCTGAATGCTCAATTTGGTTCCATTGGCCAACCTGTCTGTCTTTATTCCAGTATCATGCTGTTTTTACCACTGTAGCTACTGATATGTCATCTGAGGAAGAAGTCAGAAAAAAATTCCATTTATAATAGTGGCTAAATCAATCAAATATTTAGGAATAAACTTAACCAAGGACATAAAGGACCTATATTCAGAAAGCTGCTAAAAGGTACAGAAGAAGACTGAAATAAATTCTGTATTCATGGGTTGGAAGACTAAATATCATTAAGGTATTAATTCTAACCAAACTGATTAACAGATTCAACACAATCCCAATAAAAATCCGAACATACTTTTTTGCAGAAATCAAAAAGCCAATAATCATATTTATTTGGAAGGGTAATGGGCCCCAAATAGCTGAAAATGTCTTAAAAATTAGAACAAAATTGGGAAATTGGGAGGACACTCACATCCTGACTTTACATCACATTAGTTAGCTACAGTGGTATAATGTGTATATTTGCATATTTAATGTTGTCATTCAATTTCCTGTGGCTCTGCTGAATATTTCCTATCTTTTTATCTATCTGTTGTATTATCTGATTTCAGATGTACTATTTTTGATTTCACTAATTCTTTCCTCTGCCTGTTCAAATCTGCTGTTATGTGTTTCCAGCATATTTTTTATTCCTTGTTTCATGCAATTCATCACCATCGGATCTATTACATTTTTAAAGTATGCTTATGATTTCTTCAGTATGTTCCCCCAGTGTCTTCTTAACATCCTTTATCTCTTCTTTCACTTCATTACACTGATCCATGATATTTGTTTGGATATCCTTGAAAGTTGTTCCATGTTCTGCATCTCCTTTAATTTTTTAGTTTGTTCATCAGACTGGGACTTGTCTTCTTCCTTCTTAGTATTGCTTATAATTTTTTGCTGATGTCGAGGCATCTGTTAATCTTGATTAGCTTATTCAGATGGTTAGCTGCTCTTTCTTCTCCAGAGTTTTATTTTTCAATGTGGTAAGTTTCCTTTTTGACACTTGGCTTCTCTTATTATATACCCTTGTAGTTGTCTGTGTTCCCTTGAAAAAATAGTAAGACTATGGAAAAGGAGAAAGAATAGAAGAGAAAAAGAATAATGGTATTGAATAGTATTTTTAAAGGATAGTAAAGGAGCCATACAAGTGCTAGGAAAATAAATAAGGTGAAAAATCATTAAAAATTCAAAGGAATAAGGAAAAAAATTGGAATAAATAATGAAACAAGAAGAAAACAGAAGACCTAAAAGATGAGAAGAGGAAAAAAAAAAAAGAAATGAAGACCAAACAAGAAAAGATGGAATGAAAGAAAAACAACAGAAGAGGGGAAAGTGTAAAAAAGAAAAGAAATTAAAAAACTGAGGAGAAAAAATAAGGAAAAGAGGAAAAGGAAACAAAGAAAGAGAAAAGACATCAAACACAGAACACAAAAATGACACAAGGAAAACAGGCTTACCTCTAAGACCACATCTCAGGCTGCCAGTGCTTATCAGTTAATCACTCTGTAGGCTGCCCTCCACAGGTAAGATACTATATTTGGGTGAATAAAATAATGATAAAAATTTTAAAATAACAGATTGAAAAACCTAAAACAAACAAACAAAAATCCCAGTCTATAAGTTCCCTGTCATAAGGTGCTGGCTGGATGCCAGACAACTGAGGATCACTCTACAGTTCCCTTCTCTCAGGTGGTATGAGGAATCAAACTAGGGCCTCGTATAAACAAGGCAGGTGTTCTTACACAGAGCTACAACTTTCACAGGTTTGATAGGATTCTGAAAGCTTATTGGGTCTCCACTTTATCTCAGGGAAGTTAGGCTTCTAAACATTTGCTGTCTATCTCTCCTGGCTTCCTTCTCTTCTGTTCTGGTTATGCACCTGTCTCCACTTATCTCCTCAGTAAGCAAGTTCCTCTGTCTCCCAAGGCTGCTGGGTATAACAGGCTGCCTGATCAGAGTCTCCCTCTCCTCTTCCTGGCTGGGGTGTGTTTTGAGATTCAACGGGGCCTCAGCTGGCCAAACTCACTGAAGAGAAGCCACTTTCCACCTTTCACCAGACCCTTCTTCCTTGCAGCAGGAGAGCAATCTTTCCCATTCAGTTGGGTTCAGTGGGCCAGGCATTTTACCAAGATTACTCAACATGAGGGTGAAGCATGTGTGCCATTCCCAGAAACAGGGACAAGTAACTCAGTCTTCCTTTGGCTTCTTTGTCTCTGTCCTTCTCCCTCCTGGATGATGCACAGCCCTCCCCTGGTCTGTAGATCCCCAAAACATCTCCCTTGGATAGCTTTTTGCCTTTTCTCCATTGTTTTTATAAGGGAGATGAGCCCTGCCTATCTACTTTGATGCCATCTTCCTGGAAGTTCCCTAACTCACTCATTCTAACACAGTTTCTGTCATAATTCTCGTTGATTTCTACATATACCTAAACATTTTATCCTGGTCTCCTGGTCCACTGATGCCCTCTTCAATGATCTTGTCCTTCACCCTAGCCAAGCCACTGACATCCATGGTCATAATATAGGCCTTGCCATTCCCAATGAAATCCCCAAAAATCTCATTCTCAGACTCTCAGGTTTGTAGCTACAACAGTCTCTTTCCTGCTCATTTACTCTATGACTCTGAATTCAAATATTCTTTGACCCTTGGAGGACTACAATCTATGTACCATACCATCTTTTTTCTTCTCCTCTCTTTTCTCATGGCCTCAATTTCCTCCTAGCCCAAATGCAATTCCATGATCAATTATAATTATTCATTTGCAAACACTTCAATGCCCTTTCTCTTCTCTCATTTTGCCACACTTATCTGGCAAAACTCCAACATTAATTACATCTATCTCTATGTGTGAATAAAAACACATATTCACACAATTCATAGTTAAAATTCAGGACCATTAATCTACTGTAGCCGTTTAATTCTCCCTGGAAGTCATACTGTATTTCTCTAGTCCATCTACTTTTTATGCTTTCTTGGGTAATCATTTAATTCCTCTGTAATAATTACCTATTTCTGTGTAACAAATTACTCTAAGATTTAGGGCTTAACAGTAATAATTAATTATATATGAGGATAAAAAATTTGGGTGCAATTTAGCAGGATGCCTCTGGTTGAAATCTCTAAGAAACCTGTGAACTAGATGTTGGCCAATTTACAGTCAACTGAGCACCTGTGGCTTGAGTGAGGGAACATCTGCTTCTAAGTTCACTCACATGATTTTTGCCAGCCCTCAAATCCTCACTGACTATTGGCTATAGACGTAAATTCCCTGCCATGGCCCCTCTCCTACAGACAGTTTACAACATGGCCGCTGTGTTTCCTCAGAGCAAGAACTCAGAAAGAGGAATGGAGAAAGGAAGCAAGGGTAGGAGACACAGACACAGACATAGACAGACACACACACACACACACACACAGAAAGAAAGAGAGAGAGAGAGAGAAAGAGAGAGAGAAGAGAGAGAGAGAGAGAGAGAGAGAGAGAGAGAGAGAGAGAGAGAGAGAGAGAGAGAGAGAGAAGAGACAGAAACAATGTCGCCATTTTTTAACCTTATCTTGGAAGAAATTGTGGTAGATTGAATCATGCACCCCAACAAAAGACTTGTTTTTAATCTTAACTGTGTCCCTGTGGCTATGAATCCATTTGTAAATAGGACCCTTGAAGATCATAGAATATTTTTTATTTTGTGTCTGGTTTACTTCACTCAACATTGTCTTCAGTGTTCATGCATGTCTTTGTATGTATCGGAACTTCATTTTTTTTTTTGATAGCTGAATAGTATTCCACTGTATGTATTTACCATATTTTATCCATTCATTTGTTGATGGACCTAGTGTTGTGGCTTGAAGTTATGTACCCCAGAATAACATATTCTTAATCTTAATTTCTGTTGCTGTGAGTTCATTGTAAATAGTACCTTTTGATTAGGTTACTTCAGGTATGGCTCAACTGAATCATGTTGAATTTTAATCTGGATTACTGGAGACTTTTATAAGCAGAGGAAGCCACAGGGAGCAGCCAGAAGCTGGAAGTCAACGGAACTCAGAAGAGAAAGGAGATGACACCATGCACATTTCCATGCAGTGGAAAAACCAAGGAACTGCAAAGATTGCCAGCCAACCTGAACATACCAATCCCAGAGAAACAAGTCTTCTAGCCTCTAAAACCATGAGTCAATAAATTCTTGTTGCTAAGTTAACCCATTGTATGGTATTTGTTTTAGCAGCCAGGACACTGAAACACTGCATTGTTTCCACCTTTTTGGCAATTGTAAATAAAATCACTTTGAACATTGGTATACAAATATCAATTCAAGTCCTTGCTTTCAATTCTTTAGGGTAATTCTTTATCTCATTCTTCTCCATCTAGGACTCCCATAATGTATATATTGTTAAGCTAGATGGTATCCCATGGGTCTTTTAATGACTGTTAACTTTTTTCATTTTTTTTTCTTTCTGCTTCTCAGCCTGAAAAATTTCAGTTGTCTTGTCTTCAAATTCATTGTTTCATTCTTCAGCCAACTTCATTCTGCTGTTGAAACCCTCTAGGAAATGTTTCATTTCAGTTATGTGGTCTTCAACTCCAGAATTTTTGTTTGCTTCCTTTTCAAATTTCTATCTCTTTATTGATATTCTCATATTATTTAGTCATTGTTTTCTTGATATCCCTAAGTTCTTTTTTTGAGTGTGGGTGTTGTTTTTTTTTTTTTATCTCCTTGATCATGCTGAATATCATTTTTTAAAGACTTTGTTCAGTATGTCCAAAGTCTTGTCTTTGTTGATGGCTTCTGAATTATTTTCTTTGTTCCTTGAGATGGATCATTATTTCCTGTTTCTCTGTTCATCTTGTAATCTTTTGTTGCATAGTGTACATTTTAATATTTTAAAGAGTTAATTCTGGGATTTAGTACCTGAGCTTTTTCATAAATTCTATCATGCTAGTGATAGGACAGAGATTTCTTTGAATTCCAATAGTTACAGCCACAATGCTTTACACTGATACCTCAACAGTTCAATTTTCTGTCTTCTTTTACCATCAAAATAATTTGCCAAAGTTGGTCATTCCCTTCTCCTTGAAATACGTTTTTCCTTTGAAGTCCTCAATACCATATTCTCTTTTTATTTATCTTTCTTTTTTATTATTTATTTATTTTTTAATATTACATTAAAAAAATATGAGGTCCCCATGTACCCCCCACCCCCTTCACCCAACCACTTCCCCCAAGCAACATTCTCCTCCATCATCATGACACATTCATTGCATTTGATGAATACATCTCTGAGCATCACTGCACCTCATGGTCAATGGTCCAGATCATAGCCCACACTCTCCCATGTTTCATCCAGTGAGCCATGGGAGGATCTACAATGTCTGGTAATTGTCCCTGCAGCACTACCCAGGACAACTCCAAGTCCCGAAAATGCCCCCACATCTCATCTCTTCCTTCCTTTCCCACACCCAGCAGCCACCATGGCCACTTTTTCCACACCAATGCCACATTTTCTTTGATTACTGACCACAATAGTTCATGAATAGAATATCAGTAAGTCCACTCTAATCCATATTATATTCCTCCATCCTGTGGACCTTGGATTGGTTGTGTCCATTCCACATCTATGTCAAGAGAGGGCTTAGATTCCACATGGATGCTGGATGCAATCCTCCTGCTTTCAGCTGTAGGCACTCTTGGCTCCATGGTGTGGCGGTTGATATTCTTCAACTCCATGTTAGCTGAGTGGGGTAAGTCCAATAAACCAGAGTGTAGGAGCTGAAGTCTGTTGAGGCTAAGGGCCTGGCTATCATATGGTCAGTCCAGAGGTTCAGATCCCCTGGGTATATATTAAACCTCAGCACCAACTACAATTCTGGTAAAGCAACAGGAAAGGCTTGTGAAAAGAGATCGCATCTGAGTCCAGCTCCATCACATAGAAACACCATCTCCAAAGAAGGGCAAACTGACATGGCAGTGAACTCCATCTGCCATGACCATAAAACCTGTGGGTCTCTTTAGCCCTCAGAAGAACCAATACCTGAGGTTGTATCTACTTTATCTGTCTCTGAGACTCTGCTCAGGTGTGCATAAGGGCAACCTCTCTGATAACCTCCAGGCTCTTTTTTAGAGACTCATAGCCATATAAACTCATTTGTCCTTTTCATTTCCCCCTTGATTTAGGTCAAAAAGCATTTTTAACTCCTGTTATTACATGTCGACAGGGATATTCTGCTGGTCCGAGTTGATCCTTTTATTCAAGGTCATTTTCTAGTTACGTCATCAGCTGGTATTTGGTAGTGATCCCTTGGCGTTATATATCTTTCTTTACTTGGTATCTCCTCTTTTTCTGATACCTCCTCAAGTTCTAAATGTTAACACATCCCACATTCAGTCCATGCACCTCTGTTCTCTATCTATATACCCTTCTTGACTTTATCTTTTCTCATAGCTTTAAATTCCAACTATATACTTGGTGACTTCCAAATGTTTTTCCCCAACTCAGATTTGTATTCCATCTGCAATATATGTATATACAGTTTCTTTTTTGATGCAACAAATTGCTAATTTAATAAGCATCTCAAAAATAACCTATCCGAAGCAAACTTCTGATATTCATTTGCCAAATCTGCTCTTCCCATGGATTCCCCATCTTAGTGATGCGTGACTGCATACTTCAAGTTCCTAAGAAACTGCAGCCTTTCTTTACTCTTCTCTTTCTCTTATACTCCATACCCAATTTATCTGCAAAATCTGTTAGTTCAACTTTCAAAACGAAAGAATCCTGCCACTTCTAACTGTCTCCATTGAACCCAATCTGGTCCAAGCCCCAACAACCTTTGCCTGCATTATTGCAAAATCTTCTTAACTATTCTCTTTGCTTCTGCTTTGGTCCTCTGTAGTAAGTTGAACTGTGTCCAAAAAAGGTATGTTCAAGCCCTAACCCATAGGACCTTTGAATATAAACTTATTTGATAACAGTCTTTGCAGATATAATCTTTTCAGATGAGGTCAAACTGGATTAGGGTGGGCCCTAATCCAATATGACTAGTATTTTTATAGGAAGAGTAGAAAATACAACTGAGTCATAGAGAGAAGATTGCAGGAGATTAGAATTATGCTGCCACAAACCGAGAAATGCCAGGAAGTAATAGGAGCTGGAAGAGGAAGGAAGGATTCTTCCCTAGGGCCTTCAGAAGGAGCATGGTGCAGCTGATACCTTGATTTCAGACTTCTGGCTTTCAGAACTGTAAGAAAATAAATTACTGCTGTTCTAAGCCATCAAGTCTGTGGTAATTTGTTACAGCAGCTCAGGAAAATAACACATCCTTCTACAAACTGACTCAGTATGGCAGCCAGAGAGATGCTTCAAAAATGTAAGACAAATTACATATTCCTCTGCTCCATGCCTCCCAATACCTTTCTTTCTTACCCAAAGTAAAATCAGAATCCTTAAAATAGTCCACAATGTCCTTCATGATCTCTCCTACACATCACAGCCCTCATAGCTTCCCTGACTTCATCTTTTCCTATGCTCCTTTTGGCTCCTCCCCTCCAGCTACTCTGGCCATTGTGCTGCTCCTCAAACATGTGTATTCCCACTGTATGGCTAGTCGCTTGCTTATTCAATGGCCTAAAAGCTTCCATGTGCACCCATGACTTATTCTGCTTACCTTCTTCGGTTCTTTTCTTAAATAGTACCACATTAGTAAGTTATTGCTTGATCATCTGATTGTCGTTGTACAAACTCCCTTTACAACTCTGTTTTTCCATATCCTATTTACCAATTGATGTACCATAATTTAAATTATTTAGTTATTTCTAAAATGTCTGTTCCCACTATGGTAGATTTAATGAGGGCAGATGCCTTTTTCTCTTCTCTTCTCTTTTTTTTTTCACTGCTATATTCCAAATACCTAGAACAGTACCTGGCATTCACAGGGATTCAATAATTATTTGGTGACTGAATGAGTGGATGGATGCTCTTAGTGCAATGAATTAATCCAGATCTTTCTGGAATTTTACTTTCTTTTTGGTGCTATTCTTAGTTATAATTTTTTAAACAGAATATAAAAAAACAATAAATATGGCATATTTAAGAAATCCAAGATAAATAACCAAGAGTACAGAGGTATGTGATCTTTCTTGAGCATTTATGGATTGTGTAGAACATCAAGTTCAATTCCCAAATTGGAACGTTTTCAGTTTGCCAGTGACAATATATTCTTAAGGTGGCAATCAACCCTGCCCACTGGTAAATGTGGTCTTTGTGTTCCGTGAAGTAATGACAGCTTCCTGTCTGAAACTTTTCCTATTCCCTTGTGAAGAGATTTAAATTTCCAGCAGTAATCAGTTGTGAAATAGTTAGACCCCTTTTTACCCTGGAGTGATGAATATAATAATTTTCTTTTTTTTGAGGTACCGTGGCCTGGGATCGAACCAGGACCTCATATGTGGGAAGCCAGCACTCAACCACTGAGCCATATCAGCTCCCCTGAATTATTTTTTTCATTTGTTTGCTTGTTGGTTTTGTTTTTTTATTAGGCAGCACACAAGGACTGAACCCGAGAAGTTGGTGCTCAACTGCTTGAACCACATCCACTCCCCTGTAATGATTCTTAAATAAAACTCTTTTATCCATCCATGGTGCTGCTGATTAATTAATACATACTTTAAACACCTATATCCTTTTTTTTTTTACCTCATGTTGTGCTCTCTAGGGATGCCTGAAGTTTGGAAATTGGTGTTGAATATTTTGAAGATGTTCACATAGCCTGTCACAGAAAGAAAACAGTCTTTGTATAGGTCAGACTGATATTATTCAGTCAATATGGATAACCTCCTAGAATTTATATGCCCCAAATGACCTTATAAATTGTCACTAAACTATGTTTAAAGGAAGCAAAAGCAATTCCCGTTATTGGCTTAGCTGTTAAATCTGAATATTAAAAACATAAGTTTAGATTTATTACTTCTTGTAAAATCACAGGGTTCTTATTGCTAACTTGCCACAACATCTTTGATTTTTAAAAGGAACAATCCACAACTGAGAGAGTGATGGACAGTTGAAAAGGAATGTTATTAACTTATCATTTACAATGATCCTCATTTTACAGCATTTCTGCATGCCAAAGACTTTCTAGAATTCTGATTTCTCACTGCACTTCTTTCAATTTCAACCCATATGCTGTGGTTTGTGTTGCAGAACTGCTCAAGACAGCTGAGCTTTTGGTATTAAGAATTAAATCATGTTTAAAGGCCCAAAAGGATCTATTCTCCAATAAGAGAAATATACACTTGTAGGAAAAACAAAATACCCCCAAAGATTTCAAATAGATCCTAAAAAAGGCAGCACTATCCAGAATCTACCACCCTTTACAATATTCCTTCAATTAACTCCTTGCAGACTAGTAAAATGTTTTCTGCATTGTGAAGGACTTTTCATTTTTTCAGTGAAGTCCCACAAATCATAAGGAGTATTTCTTTATTTACAATTATTTCAGATAAGTGCACTCGTCTTGGTGCTTTTTGTGACTGTTGATTTACTCAGAGATGGCATGTATATTCTACTGCTTTCTGTTATGTCCATTATACAATTATTAATTACCACTCTTTTTCAGTATTTGCCAATGGAAACATTAATGCACTAGCAACAGAAAAGGGCTGAAGAAGCACTGCATTAATAACTTGCATAGATAGTACTCTAGTTAATATTCTAATTTCATGTTTAAGTTGAGAATCTTAGCAGGGTTAATTTGAGACTTTTTAAGGCACAGTTTTCATGCTACCTATCATTAAAACAATAGTACCTTCCAAAAGTATGATGTTAAGGAATGCATTGCCTGTTTTGTCTATATTAGATTGATTTAACATAAAACTAGTTTCTCGATAGAGTAAAGTTGAAAAATATTATTATATATTTATTTAAAAGATTTACTGTATAAGAAATGAAATTGGGACACATATTAAAACATGGATAAGCCTTGAAGACATTATGCTGAGAAAAATAAGCCAGACACAAAGGGCAAATATTGCATGGTCTCACTAATATCAACTAAATTCAAAGAATAAACACATAGAGTTATAACCTAGAGTATAGGTTAGTAAGAGATAGGATGAGAGCTGAGAATGGGGTATTGATGCTTAATGAATGTATAATTTTTACTTAGCTTGACTGTAAATGTCTAGAAATGGATAGATTGATGGTAACATATTATAGCAAGTATAACTAACACAGCTGGTTTATAAATGGGATTGTGGCTGAAAGGGGTAGTCTAGGTATGTACATAGCAGTTGAAAGAAAGCTAGAGAATTATCTATGGACTGAATAACATAATGAACCAGACATAGATGAGGATTGTGGTTAATAGTACAAAAACAAGAATGTTCTTCTATGAAGTGGAAAAAATGTACATTACTATTTCAAGGTAGTAAGAATATGGAGATGCTCAGGAAAAATGAAATTAATGTAATTTTGGACTATTGTCAGTAGCAAAATTGTAATATTCTTATGTCAGTGTCAAAGAAGGTATTGTGTTAATAATAGGGGGATGTAGCCATTTAATATTATTTATGAATTCCAAAAACAAAATTAATTATGTTTGTAAACTGGTCTGTTCCTCTGGGCACTCCTTCTTGATGAGTTTCTAGATTTTGGTTATCCAAAGGTGAGCTTGGAAATTCTCTCTAAAGGTGAACTCACTTCTGCTTTTAAGGCATTCAACTGATTGGATAAAGCATCACTCACTGCTGACAGCAATCTCCCTGACTGATGTAGACATAATCAGCTATCTATTTAGTAAAGTCACTGTTGACTAAAGTCCATAAATGTTCTTGTATTACAATTAGCCCTTGCATTACAAATGCTTGCTTGACCGAACAACTGGGTACAATTGCTTGGCCGAGTTGACACATTAGCCTACCCATCACACACACTGACTTTGCGTTATCACCCATTTAATTCTACTCCTTCAGTTAGATTATATTCTGTCCCATTCCCAACTTCTTATAGCAGCTCCCTAAACCTTACTTAAGATTGCCACATTCTGGCATTCTGCCTCGGACCTTCAACGTTCCTTTCCAATGGGCTGTTTCTCTAACTGGATGGCCTTTCACAGTTCCAACATCTTTTCTCTTCTTGCTAAGCTAGGATTCTGTGGCCCCAACATGGATCATGCTAAGAGAGGGTGGGTGCTGTATATTTGTGGTCTGATTGTAGCATGATACTGTGTGAGTAGTTTTTTATGTTAGAATTATTTTTAAAGATACTATTGAAACTATGTTACGTATTCAAGATTCAAAGATGCACCTATATAAATAAACAAAAGGAAACGTTCACAAATAGGAGAAAAATTGATGGTTCTGGGCCAGACTAGCACCTCAAAATTGTCAACTACATCAAATAATACATGGTTTAGTAGGATTTACCAATCCTTTTAACAAGTCATTTTCTATATTATTGGCAAGTGTGAAAATTATGTGGATGATAGTTCAGCAGTTTTTATTTCAAGGAAAACTTACGTTGCATGACAGGTTTCCTGACATTCAGTGGTCTACTGTTTAGCTGTATTTTACAAGGGTTTTAAAAAGTATTCTATAATAAATCCAACAGTATATTATTATGTTTTTTTCAAGTTAGGATGTTTCAGTTCATGACAAAGATCATTCTTCATATGCTTGTTGAACAATTTCTGTAGAAATGATTGATCAGTCAGGGTAACAATTCCAAATGAAAAAATTATCTTTAAATGAGGTTCATTCATAAGATGTTAAAATCACCTCCATATATCCTTTACTTTTTAATCTAAGATTCTTTATCAGCATCTTCAAATTATCAGATAATACTCTGTCTTTAAACGTCCCTACAAATTCAGGTAATTGTTTCTCATGGGGTCTCCTGAAAAAAATAAGAGAAACACACGCAGCATTTGCATTGCTTTATCAGAAATTGATTAGGTTATAAGTGAAAACAATTTATGTTTTGTCATATAGCCTTTATTACCACTTCCAATAAAATAACTCATTATAGTGCCAGGACACTGAAGGAGAAGATTGTCAGCTCTACCAATTCCATGTCATTGGAATTCCTCACTATTTATCAGCTTGTAGTACAGTGGTGGGAAAATCACAAAGTTTGTCCAGACAATTTTAGAACATTTGTTTTATGTGTCATGTAGATTACTCTGTACAATGAACCACTGTCATTTTAGGGGAATTAATTTCTCACCACCACAACGGATATATACTAGATGTTTATAATAATTTTATAAATACAGATTTTTAGTGAAAGTCTACAAAACAGTAGAATTACAAAATTTGGGGCACATGGGAATCATAGCAGTTCCAAATTTGTGGGTGGAGTGAATAACAATCTCTAATAAAAGCATTTATTAAACAATAGATACCTAGTGAATGCTATATAAAAGTTATTTTCCATATATATAACATGTTATTTATCAGTGTCATACCCTGAAACTGCTGTATTATTTCAAGACAGTACTGATTTGTTTATGATGTAGTCTGTTTTCCTTTTTTTAAAAAATAAATAACAATTTGAAATAGCAACTTGTAATTATGCTTTAATGTGATTGATATAGTCATCTAGTCAATATAATTTAGAATTTATAGAGGATTTGTTAGTATACTTTATTTATACTGGCATCCTCATAGAGCAAATTCAATATTTGTTTTTATCACTAATCTAGTGCAACATTGTGACAAGGAATTTCAGCTTTTTGCAAAAATGAACAGTTTGCCTTAGGGTTTAAAATTCTTTTCTTATTTTTATGAAAATAACAATGAACATAGCAAAATTTTCAGCAGTTCAATGAGAAACGAGTTCATCTTCACTCTCAAGATAGCCAGCCAACTCTCCAGACATACCCTGTATCCTTCCAGAATTTTCCCAGGCATATGCACAAATATATGGATAAAATCAGTGGGATAAAACATGCAGACTCTTCTGTCAATTGCATTACATTTTATAGCGTTTTCCAGATTAGTAAGCAAATCTATTTCATTCTTTTTAACAGATGTATATAATCTATTTTATGGAAGTGTCCTATTTTATTTAATCAATTGCCTACTGAAAAACATTAAGGGTTTTTAAAAAATAGGTTTTCTTTTTCTCCCTAATGCAATGTTGTAAAAACAATCTTGTACACGTATCTCCACATTATGCACACATTTGTGGACAGGGTAAACACCTCAAAGTAGAGTTACTGAGACAAAAAGTATGAACATTTGGACTTCATTTCATCAACAAATTGTTATTGTTTACTACCATTTTTTGTCCTGTTTAATTTTCTTTTGTAATATTTACGACCATGTGACATTACATGCCCACTCTTTTGTTTTTTCTCTATCTCTTTTCAATGAAAAATAAATTACATGGTACAGGGTATTTTATCTAATTTGTTTACTGCTTTGGCCACAATATTTAGAAACGTACCTGGAACATATTGCTTGACCAATACATATTTATTCAATGAGTGACTGATGGAACAAATAGATGAATGAATGGTCTATCTCTAGGACTTAAACCCCATATATGAAGAAATTTCACTGAAGTAAATGTAGCAACACTTTCTTTTGTGACTCTGAGATTTGTATCTTCTTAGAAATTAATTCTTTTCTCCAGAATTAGTTTTTAAGACTATACAATCTTTCTTCTAGTAATTTTATATTATTTCACAGTAATATTTTTATATGTAGTTTTAAAAATAATAATAGGAAGTGAGGTAGAGATACAGCTTTATTTTTCTACAAATTTTATGTAGTAATTTTTTAGTATATTTTTTCTTACTGATTTATTTGCTATTTTTATCATATACCAAATTCCATATGTTCTGGATTTATTTTAGTATTTTCTATTTTGTTCCATTAACCTTCCTGTCAATTCTAGTGCCATGATACTTTGTTTGACTTATTTTAACTTAATGATATATTTTATTATTAGTTAGGGTTATTTCTTCCCAAATGTTATTTTTAGGGCTTTTATGACTAATTTTGTGCTTTCTTTCCAATTGAATTTCTAATGACTTGTCAGACTCTGACAAAAATAATATTTTAGTTGGGGTTATAATGTATGGGATAGTTAATGGGAAATGTAAATAAGATATACAATACTGAGTTTATTAAGAAAAATTCCCATTTATTCATGTCTTTTTAAAATTTTATTTTTAAGTTTCCATACATTTCTTAACTTTATTATCATGTATTTAGTGTTACTTTTGTGTAGTAAATTTGTTGTCACTATATTTTCTAATAGTTATTGTTTAGATTTCCCTGTATGAAATTATCATCTGGAAATAATGATAATTTTCCCCTTTGCATTTATTTATTTCTTTTTAAAAAGTTGCATTGTAGTACGTAAAAGTATTTTTTAAAAATGGAACTAGAAATTACATGAAAATCGAGTTAACAGTTTTATCTTGGTTCTCATGAATACTTCATTTTATCAATATTTATGAAAAAACAGGGTTTGAATTCTTTTCCCTGCTTCCAAACTTAAACTATTCTAGTATTTTCTAAATCAGAGATCAAATTTCAAAATTTACCATCTTTTTTTAAAAAGATTTACTTATTTATTTCCCCCCCTTTCCCTCCTCCTGCCCTGCTGTTTTTGCTGTCTATTTTGTCTTCTCTTCTCATTTTCTCTCTTCTAGGATTCACTGGGATTTTATCCTGGAGACCTCTGATGTGGAGAGAGGTTCCCTGTCAATTGTGCCACCTCAGTTCCTGGGTCTGCTGCACTTCACCTGGACTCTCCCCTTGTCTTTTTCTTTTGCTGTGTCATTATCTTGCTGCATGACTCACTTGCACGGGGCACTGGCTCACTATGCAGGCACTTGTGCAGGCACTCATGCGGACATGGCTCACTATGCGGGTGGGCATGGGCTCACCGCGTGGGCAACCTTTCTCTTCTTCTTTTTCCCCAGGAGGCCCACCCAGGGATCCAACTCAGTTCCTCCCATAGGGTAGGTGGAAGCTTTATCACTTGAGCCACATCCGTTTCCCAAAATTTGCTGTCTTGAAATCATGAGATAATAATAAAACTATTTGTAAGAAAATATTTAGAATTTTTGAAAATAATATCAGAAATCATCTCTATTAGAGACTTTGATTGCAAGTAGAGAAACATAGATTTAATTTTAATAGCCATGTGATTGTAGTAAAAAAATAATCTAAAAGCAAAGAACAACCACAAAATTACCTTAAAGCCTCATTTTTTTTAAACCAAGTGTTACTTAGCACGTTCTCTTTTGCCTAGTTTTCCACAGAGAGTTTATTTGACGTGAAGGTCAGATCAACAGTAACTACAATCCAAATGCAAATGCCACAAATTCAATTCATAATTGGGAAAAATAATTCCAAATCTTAATAATTTATTCTGTAACCATAATTTAATTTTAGCAAAAAATATTGACATTACAAAAATGAGAAGGTAAATACAGTGTTTGCAAATAACATTTGGTCTTAGGAGTCTTGAATATTAAAATTATTTGTAGTTGACTCACATGTATCATTTGATTGTTCTGAATCTGAATTTTATCATTTTAAATGGTAGATGTTATTGCCAAATTTTACCACTGCTTTTGTTCCTTGGTTCAGAGGACTGCAGAATGAAGAAATATGACCTCAATGCAGCAATCAAGAGTTTATTTAATTACAACTCAATGTTAACAGCTTGAGTGTTAGCCAGGCTAGGGCAAGCATAGAAGCATGTCCCACAGCTCAGTGTTAGAGCTTGAGTGGCCAGGGCAAAGTCGGAAGCGCCCTCAGTGTTACAGCTCAAGCCTGGCCAGGGCAACGTTAGAAACGCGGCACAGCTCAGTGTCACAGCTAAGGTGTCCAGAGCTTTGGGGCTGCACTAGAAATAGGGTCACTGTGCAGCCACCCTGGGGGTGGAGCCTTATGTTGCCAAGCTCTAATTGGTTTGTCATTGGGTTTTCCATGGAAGCACCGGCTAGGGTTTGGAAGCTAGATTAGCATTTTATGTTAATAGGCTATGTTGACTGGAAGGTGTCAGATTGGCTGATTATTAAGGCAAGGGCTTAAAAATCTCTTATACTATTGGTTGCCTCTTCCTTCCTCTGCCTAGGGGCCACAGTTTGGTCACCAGCCCTCTCCCTCAGTAGAATGTTAAGTACACGTGATCAATAGATAAAACGTATTTGAAAGATGTGATACATTTTTAAAAGTACAAGCTGTATAAACTAATATTATTCAAATTAAAAAATTTATATCTATCAATACAAATTCAAAAGGATAACTGCAGGACATGAAACCCTTCCAACAACTTAGAGTGAGAATACAGCTCTGAACATTTTATATGTTATCTTATTATCAGGGTAAAGAAAACATGACATTGCAAACAGATGGGCCTATATAGTAGCCATATTCAAAAGAGCTTCTGTTAATTGATCCAAAAGCAGATATGTAGGAAATTGTTTACTTAATAATATTATGTAGCATATTCAATTCACTGAAGTGGATGAACGTCGTCTTTCTCGTCTATCAGCTCAGGTAGAAGAAACATTAGAATTGTTTATATTTATTTGTAATACTATATATATATATACACACACATACATACATATGTTTGTGAAGAGTAATTATATGAAAAGACAGCAAAGCATAGTAATTAATATCTTCAAAGTTGGAGTTAAACAGAAGAGGTTTTTCACATCTAAAATCTGTATGACAAGATAAATTACTCAGCTTCTTGAATCTTTGATTTTATCATGTGTAACTCAGATAATAAAGTTGAGGGTTGTTATGAAGATTAGAAAGTATAATACTTGTGAAATTTTGAGCATGGCTTAAATTCCAGTATATTATTCTTAGTAATAGTAGCAGTAATTGTGATTTTCACTTTGCACACTGTTGTCATTATCACATGAAAGGAGGTAGGACTATCTGCATGTGAAATCCAGTTCTTCCTGTGTGAAACAGCCATCCTCACAGGAACACATGGAGACACACACCCCCTCTATAGATCTACAACATGGATCTAAGCAGTAGAATGAGATTTCCTTAATGGTAGAAATGACTTTTGGTTGTAGATGTTAACATAATTCTCCCTTGTGTCAATGCAGTTAGAAGGGAAGCTATTATTAATATTAGTTTTCTGGTGTGACTGATTAGCTTCTCCATCTTTTTTCCCATTTTTATTTAGAGCCTCCTAGACTGCTCTGCAGCTCTCTGAAGTGCTCTGATCCATCCAACACCAGGCTTAGAGCAATGATCACAGCCATGTGCAGGAAACTGAAAAGAATAGAGTTCACCAGCTAATGAGGGCCAGACAAAGAAATGGACAGATGCCTGAAAGAGAGATGGAGAACCAATGTAAAATATTATTGCTCTTAGAAAAAAGGGGAAATTTAAAGATGAAAGACATTGAAGTGCAGAAATCAAAGGGTAATAATTAGATTGGATGCAAAGAGAAAGAGTAGTAGACACTTAAAAAATCTCAGGAAAAGGAAGGATGAAGGAAAGGGCAAAAAAGTAAAAGAAAATGAGCTGAGGAAGCAGACCTCATAACAAAGCAAACGGATCAGATTCCTGGCAAGAGGACTTTAATAATGTTATAGGTCTTCATTTCACTTGTAATGTTATGGCTTCTGAGCTCTTTTACAGTTTTCATTCTCTACATCATGCTTTGATTTCACTTCTTCAAATCTCAGTTGAGATCATATGAATCCAGCAGTGGCCTCGGAGATGGTAAAATGTAATCAAAGTCTTGTTAAGTGGACTCTGGGATTAGAGTAGATTGAAAAAGGAAGTTATTTTGTAGCAGTCAAATGCCTTTAGTTTAGAGCATTTCTTTTTTTTTTTTTTTTCAATCTAAGACTACTCTGCTTAACATAGAGAAGTTCAAATGGATTTTAGTCATCTAAAATCAGCGTGTAATGCAAGTATAGGATTTACTGAAATGATGTTTCATGCTAGAGATCTGAAGTCTTAGCACTCATCCGGTTAACCTAAGCAATTAGAATTGTAGATAAACTTAAATATTCAGTGCCAACAGACACTGCATTATGTTTGCTCCGTCCCCCAAATTCTGACTTAAGTGTAAGTTGAGGATGTTTGGTAGCCTGAGATCTATCTTTTAAGAAAAAGCACCATTTGACAGTTTCATTTCAGTTTGTACTGTAAACAGGTAACCCTAAATAATTGACAACGTAGTGGGTTTTTGAACCAACATCCTACTTTACTATGTATGGAATATTTTAGCTTTTAGATTCAAACTGGAACCTTAGAATAGCTTGTTGCTTTGCTTTGTTGGTGGTTAATAATCCTATGGGCATACAAGCTTCATCATAATGATAATAATGAGAGTCGTATTTATAGCAATGGTTTTTAAAGCTTAATATGTGCTGTTTTAATTACTTTAGATGTATTAACTCATTTACTCTTTACAAAATCCTTACTAAAGATGTACAGTTATTGTTATTATTATCATTTTACAAATAAAGAAAAAAAAAGAATCTAAAGTGTCAACAGTTGTTCAATTTGGAAGCTGTATTCAAATGCGCAGAGTTTCACAGGACTCAGATTTTCAAGTCAGACTGCCCAGGCTGAACCCTACCAGGGTCACTAACCTGTGTCCCTCCCCATACTTTATTGATGTTCACCAGTAAAAGACCAACAGGAGCACAACTGTTATCAAACAAAGTTATGTTTATTTAGCCTGCTATTGCAAGGGAGAATGCACACCAGAAGAACAATGGAGTGGCTCAGTAAGTGGGAATTGTTAGGGACTTGTTAAGGGATTTGGAATTGTGTAAGGTAGTTTTTAAAGAGGGTTTACGAACACAAAGGTCAGTTCTGGATTAGATACTGCCAGGATTGCTGAGTGGGTATCCTGATAATTTTTATCTGGGAGGTGGGAATATGAAAGGAGGACTGGAATCATCAATAATGAAGCAATACTCACTAACATTAGTTGGAAGAAGAAATGTGTGGTTCATTTTGTGATTCTAAGAAATCCTCTTTGCTATCTTGTTTCAGACATAGTCACAGAACAGACTCATTCTCATCTTGTTCCTTCACAATCAGAGTGGTCTTATCTCATCGTTGCTTAAATTTTTTGAGAGTTGTTTATGTTCACTTAGGGGTACCACAGCTGCCACAGCTATTTTTTACGTTCTTGTCTTCTTTTCGATGCTTGACTCTATCACAATCTTCCATGTCCTAAAACATTAAAAGCATTTTGACCTGAAGCAAAAACATTTTGTGTGCCTCAATTTACTACCCTGGCATGAAGCCTTAGTTCTTCCTTGGTATTTGTCAAGCTCTGAAAATGTTTCATAAGCCCTGGTTTCAATGTCTGAGTCTTCTTGTTTATACAATCAGGCTCATTCCTTAGCCCATTATGAAATCTGGATCCTTGACATGGGAACCAGGTTAATCCTCTTGTCCTAAATGACCCAGTTTGCTTTGCTCTTGTCGATTTTCCTTCCAGAGAACTGATAACCTTGTCTACTTGGAACTCGAAAAGTCTTTCACATCAGTGTTAAAATATGTCGTACCTATCAGTCAGGATAATTTTTAGTGTATCTCTTGAATGGAGATTGAGGGTAGGTGAGTTGTAGAGACAGCCTAAAGCAAATACACACATGTCTACACACACATACATATACACATAAATTTCCAAGGATATGATTTCCTACAATAAATAAAGTTACAGAATGTTTGCATGGAAGAGGTATTGATCTCGACTGAAAGACCAGATGAGTATATTGTAACAATTATCAAGGATAAAAGTAGCTGAATTAGCTAGAACAAAAACAACCCAAATCATCAAGTTGATATTGACCAATAGTAAAGGCAAATTCCTATTTGTGGGTTAAAATAATTAAATTTTATGTTACAAATAGAAGCATACTATCAGAGGAAATGAAAACAACCCTGAGTGTTGTTGTTTTTTTTGTCAAGATAAGTTTGAGCCAGAAGTGTGTCTTGTCTGTTCAAAAAATTAATTTTGAATGAAGGCTTAAATTGATCTGAGAATTTTCTTCACATAGTGAAACAACTATTTTGTAAAAGCTACACTAGACTTAGTCTGCTTGGTTTAGACTAAGAGGAACAAAGATGAATGGATAAAAGTTATAGGAATGCAAATTTGAACTCAATATGAGTGGTTTTAAAAAACAAATACTTTCCAAAACTGAAATTGTCTGTCTTAGTACATAGTGACATACTTGACACTATAATTTCTCAAGCAAAATTGTGATGACCACATCTGATGATAGTATTTTAGAGGGAGAGTAATAAAAATAAAATAGAAAGTGGCTTTAAATTATCCTTCTAGTGAATCTCACCTTTGTCATTTTCTATATTTGCAAGTCACATAATCTCTCTGAACTTTAATTTATGAGTACACATTTGATAGCATTGTTGGTACAGATTAAATTAAAGTATCAAAAGAATTCAGTAGAGTGGTTGGTCTTGTGGTGGCTTGGAGCTATGTACAACAGAAAAAACATGTTTTGTTCTTAATCCATTCCTGTCGGTGGGATCCATTATAAATAGGAACTTTTGATGAGATTACTTCACTTAAGGTATGACCCAACTGAATGAAGATAGGTCTTAATTCTATTACTGGAGTCGTTTATAAGTAGAATGAAATTCAGATACAAAGGGAGAAAGCCACAGCGAGTAGCCAGAAGCTGAAAATCAATGGAAAACTAGAAGAGAAGCTGGGGAGGCCATCATGTACATTGCCATGTGACAGAAAAGCCAAGGAACAAGGGTCACCTGTAGCCAGCCCCAGAACACCATGGTCTTCTGTGAGAAGAATTGTCTTGATGATGCCTTGATCTGGGACTTCTCCTAACCTCAAAACTGTAAGTCAATAAACTGCCATTATTTAAGGCAACCCATTGCATGGTGTGTGTTTTAGCAACCAGGAAACTAAAGCAGTCCTTAATAGATGTGGAACAGAAGACATCTATGTTAATAATAATGATGCAATCATAAATATTACATATTTGTTATATATAAATATTATTTCATTCATGTTTTATTGATTTCATATTTAAGCAAGTATAGAGCTTTAAACTCTGTATTATTCTTGCTTTTTCTGATAGGTTATTTTGGATTAATACTTTTTAATTTTGAAAGTTGAAATAAGTCATGTGATTTTAGAACAATTAGTATAGGGAATTTAAATCTAACCTAAAACTCACTGTGAACATGTGAAATTACATAAAAGGGAAAACTTTCACAGAAATTAAGACAGAAGAATATTGGGATAAAGATTAAAGAGCTAAGAAAGCAATTAAAAATCATATATCAGTTAAAAATAATGCAGCAACTAAGAAAGCTTAGAAAGAGGGTTCAGATGTCTGAGAAAGTTTCTGTAGTCAGAAAAAGCTGTACTATAGAGAAGGTGGAATTGCATTCAAAAGGAAAGAGAGGCCTTACTATATATAATCCTGCATTTTGTCCTATAAAGGGTACTTAAGTCTAAGAGTTCCAGGCCCAAATTTCATAATTTGGGGAAGTGTGATTTTGGCCTGAAACTGCAATTGGAAAATAAATGCCTAGCTTCTAGATTTCTTAAAATATTCTGGCAAGATTAAGAGAGCAAGAACTCTTGATATTAGGACAAAAAATAAGAGTATGAAGAAAGGCAGGAAGATTAGTATAACCTGATTAATGTATTCAGTTGGATAAAGCAAATGTATGAATGAAGATTGTACTAATTTATTTATTTACACATAATTTCAAAACTGAAGCTTGCTTACGTCTTTTATAACCAAGCAGCTGCTTGAGGTGCTGCTCAGAGAAGAACAGAATCCATTTAGGATAAAGCTATGATCAAGGACGTGCTATTCTGAGGAGACACATCTTTGAAAATTGCAGTATTAATACTGGAATGCCAACTTGGAAAATTTATGGATTCCATAAATGATATCTTTTGCCTGTATTCAGTTTTTGTAGGAACTTCACATGACAAGAGTTTGATAATGGCATCACTCTGGTTTTCTGAATATTACCTGAACCTGTCGAAAAGTCCTCTAGGATCAAGCAAATTTAATATAAAATTTTCTTGTCTTAGTATAAATTGTCATTTATAAAATATAAATATAAAACAATTTTTTTAGCCAAAGACTAAACAAGATTTAAATTAGTCTCAGAGACATAGCTTCTACCTTTAAAATTAAGATATATTGCCTCTATAATGGTTATGAAATAATTATCCTGCAACTCCTTTCTATCTTAGATATGTATTTATTGTACTTTGGAAAATGTGACACATTACTTATCACAAGTACCTCACCATTCAAGATATGACATCATCTTTATTTGGTAAGTTTTAAGGCAAAAGGAGTATGTTGTGGTATATTATTGACTAAAGAATGCTAGAATATGCTGTATTTGAAAAATGTAGTCAATACTTCTCCCCCAATTTCTGATATTGTATCTAATCATGGAATGAATTCTAACTAACATGACTGAATGGAATTACAGGTATAAGACTAGATATAAATACCTAAAACATTAAATAAAGGGAAATAAGTTTAGGATAACAGATGAAATAACGAGGAAATAAAATGTGGTAATGCTCAAAGGCATTTTGCAAAATATTTTCTAAAGTTAAAACACTTCCTTTTCATTTTTTTTAGTCATCAGATGTGACATCTATTAATAAAATAATATAAAAATAAGTAATGCTTTAATAACTAAAATTTGCTCAAGTTTTAAGAAATAGAATTAATATTAGATAATAGCATTTTGATCTTTTTTGACTATTCATTTAAACTAAAACCTTGTTTGTCTTAGTCACTAGGTAATTTAGATGTGTATATATTTTTTCTACTAGGCTTGTAACAAGAGGCATTTCAGATTTATTCCACAAAATGTTCTTAAATGTAAATATTAACCCATAGTAGATAGTTCTAATTCTTCATCATATGTATTTGGGGTTTCTTTTATATAATTATTTCAAAAACCTAAATTTTTGTAGTGATTTACTATGCAATAGAAATAATATCATGTGTAAAGTCTGGATCAGAGTGAATTCTTAATAAATGTTACATAAATGACTGACAGCAAAAATTATAGACCTGTGTGTCTTCACAGTCTAATCTAATTTGCACAAAGCAATTTTTAATGAGAACATTTGTTTCAAATTGGCATGTTCTTCTGTGGGACTAGCCAGTTAAAAGAAACTGAAGAAGAAACAATGATAAGAAATGAAATGCTCTGTCAGGCCTGGTTCTCATCCCTGCTTTGGAACGTGCCTGACTAGTGTTTGGAGCTTGTTGATCCTGTGTTGGGTGTTAGTGTCAACACACTAACTAAGTCCTGTCTTTTGAATCCTATTGGTCTACAGAGACACGTGAATCTCAAACTGGGTAATTAGGACAAAAATTAATCTCTCAAACTTCTGAAGAATACTAGAGATTTTAATGTACATATATATGCAAGTCTCACAAAAATTAACATGGAAATTTTAAGACAGATGATTTTGTAATGTTTGAGTTCCTCAGAGAGAGGAAGTTCCATAAAAACCACCTGAAGTTATCACTGATGATGGGGATGGGAAGATGGGGTAAGGTGCAAGGAAGAATAAGAATGTTTTGCTTCTTTCTTGTCTTAGGTTTTGTTGAATAGACTTTAAATCATTCTTTTAGGACTATAGGACTTAAAGCACTCTTGGAAATTCATTCTATTTCCAACCATTTATATTCTCAAGATCTCTAATAAAATAGCTGTAAATTTCTTAATACTATGTGCCAGACACTGAACTGTTCTTTGTAGATTTTTTCATTTAATTCTGATAAAAAGTGCAATATTTTTTACCTATTTTGTAGATCAAGAAACAAACAGGGAGGTAACTCTTTTGGGCATTTTAGTCTGGGACTGACTACTCCTCTCATACATAGTTAGATGAAATTCACTAGGCAATTGCTGGTTAAATTAAACATGGTTTCTAAAAATGTTTCTCTTCTATTCTGTCCTACCACCATGAATAGTTTTGTTCCATGCCTGATTGCTCTACATGTTTCTCAAGAGTTTCATTGTTGATAACCATCCAAAAAAATCAGCTTCTAAATATCTTATTCAAACTACTTATTTAGTATTTCACGTAATTATTTTAATACTCTTCATAATTCGTGCAAAATAGAATTTGCCACATACTGGAAACCAAAGTCTTTACCCAAGAATGTAAAAATGCAATCAACTATATTTATAAAAACAGCTATAACTCCTTTCTCCTGAACTTTAGCCTACTAGTAAGTGTATTATTTTGCACAGTCAAAAGTACCCATACTTACTTTTGCTCATGTGACAAGGTCATTTTCTCAGTTATGTTCCTTTTTTAGTGGGTTATGATTTAGCAAATGTTTCTCATATCATATGCAACTACAGTAATACAAGTTCCAAATTCCCATATGATCTAATTATATAAAAATTTGGTTGACTCTTATGCTAAATTTGCCCTTTGCCCTGAAGGAAATATTTCTAAAATGTTCAGTTCACTGAGAATGATAAATGATATGCATCAAATGTTTCTTAACTAAGGAGAAATGCTTGAATGGTCTTGTCTATTTGACTGCTACCTACTGGGATGCATTTTATTGATGGTGTGAAAGAATACTTGGAATCTAATCAGTAAGGTGGAGCAGTTTTAAGCAAGGGATTTTAAGATTAAAGGATGATAATGAAATGAGTTTCAGAAAGGAAGAACACTGAAGACATGATCAAAAGACTTAAGCAAAAAGATATTTTTAAGACAGAGGGATAAAATTCATTTAATTAGACCATACTATTGAGGGAGATATTATAAGACCTCTAGTTTGAAGCTACTGGAAGATATACTATTGTATTTCTTTATCTTTGTCTAAACATTGAAGCGTACACACTATAGACTTCTACCCAGTTGTTGGGAGGTAGAGAGAGGGCTTGATTGTATGAGGTATATGTGGTACAGCTTAGCAAGCCAAATCATTGCAATCACTACCACAAAAACCACATATGCATAGATTCATGCTGTTACTTATTTCTGGGGCACAGTGAGCTGCAAACGACCTAGGTTTTATAGGATATTTAGCTTAAATGACTGGATTATGTTCTTAATGATAGTGGGAATCATTGAAATTTGAATAGAGAACCCTTATCCATTGAGGAAAAAGGCATCCCTGACCTTGGCTAGCCATCTTGTAGTGTCTGACTGTGATTATAACAAGGCCTTTTAGTTGAAGTAATGACTCAACATGAAACGTCTTCACCAAACTAGGAAAATAACTATCAAAGCAGAGCCTACTAGCACTTCTCACTAGCATTATTAAATATGGTAAAACTATTTTTCAATTTATTTTTGTATGCAAGAGGAAGCCCAAAACATGGGACAGTGTGATGGGGACCAAACAATTGAACATGTTAGGAATATTGATAGCAGAATGGGCAAATAAGGAATGTTTGTGTATATAAGACAAAGGTACAACAGATAACTAAATTAATTGATATTCTTCAAATGATTTCTCTGCCCAAATCATTTTTAATGAATCCTTACAAAGGAGGAGAGTGCTGAGGGAGAAAAAGAGGGTGCCCCCTCCCATCAAACCAAGTGAGAAGATGGCAGAGTAGAAAGCTCCAGGAATCAGTCCCTTCACTAAAGCAACTATTGAACTAACAGGAACTGTCTGAATCAACCATATTGAAACCCCAGAGTCCCCCAGAGCACTGAGGCATACAAGAATGATCTGGGGGAAGAGGCTGGTAAACTGCAATAAATACCAGTGAATTCCATCCCCTTCAGTGGGTGTCTTTCTCCATTCCCCAACCTCACAGCAGACAGCACTGTGGACTGCTATTTACTGGTGCCAGGGTGGAATATAAAGACTTAGTCCTCCAAACTCCAAGGGATTATGTCTGATTGTTGATCACTGCCTCCTCCCCACCCCTAGATGGCTCCCTCTTTCATTTACTCATTATTTTTTTTTGCAATTTGTTTGTCCTCATTGTCTGCCTGTTGGTTTTTGTTGTTGTTGTTGCTTTTCTCTTTGCCTACTGGTTGTTGTTTGCTCATTGTCTGCTTGTTTTTCCTTTAGGAGGCACCAGAAATTGAACCCAGGACCTCCTGTGTGGGAGGCAGGTGCTCAACTCTTTAATCCACATTCACTCCTTGCTCATTTTGCTTTTGCTTGTTGTCTGATGCTATTTTGCTTATTGTCTGCGCATTGTTTTTGCTCAGTCTGCTCATTGTTTGTTTGTCTTCTTTAGAAGGTACCAGGAACTGATCCTGGGACCTCCCAAGTGGGAGGTGGGTGCTCAACTGCTTGAGCCATATTCATTCCCCTGATAACTGCTTTTGATCAGTTACTTCAGATTATTGGGGGCTGCCTCTAAGGGTGGCCCTTGTTCCAAATTACTTCAGGGAAAAGTGGCAGAAGAATGTAAAAGACAGTATCCTTCCTCAAAACTACAGAAAACAGTTAAAGGGCTGCAGTAACTGGGAGAGGACCAAATCAAGAAACAAGATAAAAATCCAGAAACTATCAATGAAGAGGACAAGACATTGAACATACTGTATATAAACTTTAAAACGATGTTCAATATGCTCAAGGAGATAAAGAAAACACAGAGGAAAAATTAAAGGACCTTTGATTAGATTGAATGACCCAGAGTAGGTGTTAATCCTCCTACTGCACAGAGATATTCAGAATGATATTCAGAGAAAAAGAAAGAAAGCAATGAAACTCAGAGAAGAAGGAAGAGACCAACTGATGCCACAATGTGCCTTGCCATGTGGTGGAGAAGCTAAGGATCACCAGCAGCTGGACTTTGGGAAGGAATCATAACCTTGAAGATGCCTTGTATTGGACATTTTCCTGGACTCTAACCATATGTGAATAAATTCCCATTGTTTAAGGCCAACTCATGTCATGATATTTGCTTGGGTAGCCTAGGAAACCAAACAAGATATTTGTACTGATGTTCATAGCAGCATTATTCACAATTGACAAAATATGGAAGCAATTTAAGTGTCCAACAGCCGTTGAATGGATAGACAAAATGTAGCATGTACATACAATGGAATATTATACAGTTATAAAAGGAATGAAATTTCGATACGTGCAATAACATGAATGGACGTTGAAACTATTGTGTTGTGTGAAATAATCCAGGCACAATATGACACATATTGTATTATCTCACTGATATGAAATAGTTAGAATACGCTAATTCATAGTCAGAAACTAGAACATAGGTTGCCAGGGCAAAGGGTGGGGATAGGGAATGAAGAATTAATATTTAAATTGGACAGTGTTTCTATTTGTGGTGATGGAGATTTTGGTAATGGATTATGTTGATGGTAGTGCAACATTGTGAATGTAATTAACAACACTGAATTATTTGAATGTGGTTAAAAGAGGATTTTAAGGAGTATATATGTTACTAGAATAAAATTTAACATAAAAAAGTAACATAGGGCCGTGCAACACAATGATTCCTACTGTAAACCATGGACTACAGTTAATAGTAATTATAATTATATTCGTTTATCAACTGCAACAAATGTACCACACTAATACAAGGTGTTAATAATGGGGGGAGGGCATATATGGGGACTCTATTTTCGGCACGATTTCTCTAAAAACCTGCAACTTTTCTTGAAAATATTAAATGAACAACTAGGGAGAGTACTAATCAAAACACTCTAATAGAATGAAGATCCCTGCCAGAATGGACATGAAAAACTTGCTCTTCTGTTAGATTGCTGAACAACCAGGTCATGGGTTCTCCTGGTGCTACCCTTGGAATGTAGCGAAGTGAGAATTCTCTTTGGAGAATTTGTATTGTGTATCTGTGATTTTGGAGGCATGAGTGAGCATGAAAATTCCAAATGCAGAGGACAAATGAGATAGCAAGAAGTGGAAGGAGAAGGTTTTAATCATCTTGCCAATCCAGGTAAGGGGGGTGCAATGGTTAAGCCAATGTGTCACCTTTACCAGGTAATGGTACCCAGTTGTCTGGTCAAGCAAGTGCTGGGCTAATTGCAATACAAGAGTATTTCATGGACCTTAGTCATCAGTGAGTTGATTGCATGAATGGCTGATTACATCAACAATCAACCAAGGAAATTGCCATCAGCAATGAGTGAAGTCTCATCCAATCAGTTGGTTGAAGGCCTTAAAAGGGAAAGTGGTCACCAGAGGTTCTGAGAGGAGGGATAGGGAAGAATAAGTCTAACATGGGACATTTATGGAACATTGGAATTATTCTGAATGACATTGCAATGATGAATACAAGCCATTATACATTTTGTCAAAACCTATAAAAATATGTGGAGCAAAGTGTAAAACATAATGTAAAGTATTGACCATGGTTAATAACAGTGCTTCCATATGGGGATTCAGAGGTGAACTTTTCAAATTAGTTATACTTATTATAAAAGTATTCAACTAATAAAGGGTTAACTAATATGAAGTCATGTAATTTATCTAAACTAAACCTTCATATTAATACACACATCACATATACACATATTCCTTTAGATTATGGAAAGAGGACCATTATACTTTAACTTCTAGGGAAGTCTGTGATGGTCCATTAGGTGTCTTGTAGCTACAAATTCTTTCATCCTGACAGATGTTGAGGACATCACTGTGGATTAGCTCCAAAATGAGGACTTTCAAAAGAGCAAGATCCAGGGCTTCAAGCCAGAGATTTGTAGCAGATATGACTAGCGCATATGCTGTCTCTGCCATGCCCATCCATCTCCTGAAAGTTTCATGTGTATGTAAATTGTGCACTGCTAATATGTTGATACTGATTCAATGTGGTGGCCCTCATTAGGACCTATGCGGTTCTCATCTGTTGCCAAAACTGAGATTTAGAATTATAATTCACACACATGCACACACACATGCACAAGTAGTAACATATGAGCACAAAGTAGAAGGGAAACAATTTTGAGCCATCTCAGCATTACCTTTACTCAAGAGAGTAATTTGCTAGTAAGGAGAGTCTAGCAGCAAAAGTCAGAACTGTGAGGGGAGTTGGAAGAGATCATCTGGAGTGAATATCAAACAAGGCCACAGCTTCTTCAAAACTCTGTCATGCATTTTGTAAGAAAGTCCCCTATTTCCTAAATACCATTGAAAATATTAACAAATTTAATAAGGAAAGGTCTCATAAAAGCAACATCTAGACTGAAACCAAAATCAGAGAGAAGAAGGAAGGACATTTTCTAGACAAAAGATGATTCTAGGCAATAGATGGTGTGATTAAAAGGATACATGATCTTCATGTTATTGTAAAGTCACAAGCCAATAAGAAGAAAAAGGGGAAAAACCCTTATAGAAAATCATGATCAAAATAATAAAACAAATGAAAATAAGTCATAGTATTGCCTGAATATTTAAATGAAAATAGTCTCTAAAGTAATTCACTTGACATTTCTTTTGAATCACCCTTTAGAGTAATATAAGCTTTAATGACTCATACTTCCATTTCTTTCTAGGCATTCAAGTACACTAAAATAGTTAGAGAAAAATAGTTATATAATCATTGCTAAAATCATTGTTGATAACTTTTGAAATTTTATAGTTAAACCTGTAGAAAAAACATAGAAGATTTAATCAGAATTATGGAAAAATGTAAATAATATAAACTTTTTCAGTGACAAATACTATAGACGACAAATTTTATGGCAGATACAGAGAAGGAAAGTTGGAAGGATATATAGGGAAGTTTATTTCTTAAATTTAAGTTTTAGTGAGTCAAGGTATACTAAGTTAATACAACAAGAAACAGATTTAAGTGTTAGATTGAATAATGATTCTGGGAAGATGAAACAATGGAGAAAATGGGTATATAGAATCCCAACATATATGAGTGGCTATGACACAGTACTATCTAAGTAGCTGTCTTATACAAAGCATGTTGTTCTCCTTCTACTTGCCCTTTCTTACTATTCTTTATCTGCTTCTTTTCTATTTTTCCCCATAATGAGTTTATCATTTCTTGGTTATCCTTTTAATCTTTTGTCTGTATCACTGACTGAGGTCCAATGATCTAGATATCAACAAATTGAGATATTAAGCTAATGCTAAATTTTATTCTGTGTAGAGAAGTTTCACCCTTCCCAGTTCTAATATGTATTACTACTTTTCATTAGGAAAATAACTTTTCAAAGATACCAAGGGCAGCCTTCTGTTTCTTGATTATATTGAAAGGGTGAGAGAAAGGCATTTAAGACCCAACTTTCTTTTGTTTTGGTACTGATGGGACTATAAAGAGATATCCACAGTGTTCTTTTATTTTTGGTGAAATAATTAAGGTTGAAATTTTGTGGTATCTGGAATCTTGAAATGTTCACATAACAGAAGCTTTTTTAAAATTTACCCATTCAAATGAATGATTCCTTCTCAATTTAGATGATAAAGCCCAGAGGCCATAATAACTGGGTCACTCATCAAGAAATTCTATGGTATCATTCAGGTTCCAGTCTATGCAAAGAAGGATAATGGCTAGCAAAATAGTGTTAGCTCTAAGGGTCAAGAAGTGGAGATTCTAAGTGGAATTTTAGGTGGGAATTTTAGATTCTAGGGCTGAGGTTATTAGAATAATGTAAGTAAATAAGAGCTCAAAGAATTCATTTGAGCTTGTTCTTTTGACAAACTTATTGCAAAGAGACTGCAAATATTCCCAAACTGAGGCATTAGCATAGGATTTTGTTTACCTTGGGCAATGCTAATCACAGATTCTTTGTGGATGAATACTAGCCATTGAAGTTGATTTTTTTCCCAAATTTTGTAAACCTTACTATTCTCTTCACAGAAAAGCAAAAGAATGAAGTTACAAGGTCAATTTTTCAACAAATCATGTATGATTGATGACTTAAATCAACATTGAAATCAAGGTATAGAGTCCCAGACCTGAGAAATAAGACTTAGAAGCAATCAAATTTATGGTAACATTCTCAATTACTAGGAGGGCGGATTGCCAGTCTCCATTATAGAAGTAAATTAACAGGGATGTTTTGTCTCAAACAGTGAGGATGGTTGTTGAATTCTGTTGTATAGTCCAACAATTTCCCATTTAGTTTCAGTTGAATGTGTTTGGCAACTCCTCCCATGTGTGTTTGGTTTAATACAATGTACCGCACATAGCCATCTGGTATCTGCCATGAAAAGGAGGAAATTACCTACAATTTTAATAGGCTCATTCTTTGCTGTTGGGCAGAGATTTTTCTGGAGTACAATGGTTTTAAATCCCCTTTGGCTCTCTTTTTACCCTAAATCTCACATGTTCTTTCATAATTCAAGCTGAATAAATGTATGTATGTGTGTGTGTGTCCTTTTCCTATGTAGAAAACTTAGCTCATAGTTTTTATTTTGATTTTCTTTTTTTTTGTTGTTTAAGAAATGGAAATTTTACCCAGCATTTCTAACATTTTTCAATATAATAGTGTTACAAAATTCATGTGCAAAAATATTTAGGTGAATTTTACTTTCAAATTGAAAGACTTTGGGGCCTTATTCAGTTTGTTCTGAAAATCCATCTTAGCTAATTCAGAAAGAGAACAGTATTGTAAAGCTTTTAAACTTTTCACTAGTCTTCTCATAATATATCTCTCTCAAAGCATTGTAAACTAAGGGATAAAATATCAAAAACTCATAGAAAATTATTTTCATCTTCCCATTTTTGAAATATATCTCCATAGAAATTCCAGTAATAACTAAAGGAAAACATAACTGTAAATATTTTCTTCATAAGGGCTTTGCCTCCAAACCCTCACCTTCATCATCCTTTTTAAGATAAGTACAGGGAAGCGGACTTGGCCCAATGAATAGGACATCTGCCTACCACATGGGAGGTCCACGGTTCAAATCCCGGACTGCCTCGACTAGTGTGGAGCTGGCACAACAAGATGATGCAACAAAAAGAAACACAGATTCCCGGTACCACCGATAAGGATAGAAGTGGTCACAGAAGAACACACAGAGAATGAACACAGAGAGCAGACACCTGGGGGGAAGGGATAAATACAAAATAAATCTTAAAAAAAAAAGATAAATACATGTAAGCATTCTTATAATTTAGCCAAGAATGTTCTAATTATGTGAGTATGTGCAAACCAACTCTGTACATGCATTCTCTTCCACCTCTTAATGCATGGTAATGAGAGAAACATACTTTAAGAAAAAATTGTTTTTAAAAGGCTGCACTTTCCTAACAAAATTCAGTAAATATGGTACTATTTGCCCTTTCAAAAAAATTTTTTTGCATAGCTACTCTATATTAGACACTGACAGATAAAAAGTATCATAAGCCATATGCCATGCTCTCCAAATGCTCACTGTCTAGTAGAAGAGAGACACAAATAAGCAATTCTAATATGATGCAATTAGTGCTACAGTGGAGTTAAGGAAGTGCTTTGAGAATAGACAGTAGGGTATGACCAACTAACCAAGGACGTAGAACTACTTTCCATAGAGGTAAAACATAAGCTGCATCATGAAAGATAAATAGTATTTCTCGGTTGAGGAGAGGGAATTCCAGGTGGTGAATCACACATGTAAAGCTACTAATATAGCACACAGAAAGATAGTCACAACTTAGTATTATTAGAAGATACATGTGTGTAGAGAAAGCAATAATAGAGATGAGAGATCTAATTTTGAACTGAAGTGTTGAAGTTAGCTATAAGTAACTGCAACATTTCTTTTCCTCAAAAATTAGATGAGAATTTATTTACAGATATCAACTTAAACTGTGTTGCTTTATTTTAGGCAAGCTACATGCTAATGAAAGTGTATCTCCTTGACTTATTTTTGGGTTGTCTTTGAAGGCGTTTTGGTCTGCTTTAAAGACTGAATTTTGGAATTTTTAACCTTTAATTCTGTTACTAACTGCTAACTGCAAACTCAGAGAATGAGGTTTCAAATATCTTTTTCTGAGGATTGAATGAGACCTAAGTCACTTGTGCTTCGTGTGTCATATCTTAAAAAAAAAAGCCTAATTATGGCACAAAGGTTTTTCTCTTAACTTTCTTCTAAGAGTTTTATAGTTTTCTTGCTTACTTTTACATCTATAAACCATTTTGACTTAATTCTTGCATATGGTGTGAGATATGGCTCAAACCTTTTTTTATGTGTAGATATCCACTTGTCCCAACACCATTTGTTGAAGACTATTCTTTCCCCTATTTAATTGACTTGATATCTTTTAAAAAAAACCAACTGACTATAAATGTAAGGGTTTTGGACTCTTAATTACATTGCATTGGTCTATCTATCTGTCAGTACTTCAGTACCAACCTCTCCTGATTACTGTAGCTTTGTAGTAAGTTTTGAAAGCAGGCAGTTTGATTCCTCCAACTTTGTCCTTATTTTTCAAGATTGCTTTTAAGATTCTGGGTCTCTGAAATTTCTGAATGAGCCTTAGAATCATCATGTGAATTTCTTCAAAATAAAAATAAACATTTGGGATTTGATGACAATTGTATTGAATATGTAGATTGATATTTGAAGTGTGGGCATTATTGACAATATTAAGCCTTTTGTCCATGCATATGCGATGAATGAATGGGACCTCACATATATATTTTTAATGTAATATTATTACAAAGTCAATAAAAAAAAAAGACAAAAAAAAAGACAAAAAAAAAAACTAGAAAAAAAAAATTTACATTTAAGTCTTTGCTAATTTCTATCAACAATGTTTTGTTGTTTCCAGTGTACAAGTTTGGCACTTTTTCTTGCTTTTAATCTATTCTGCTGGTCTCTGATTTTTTACTGCATTGTTAAATCCATTTATATTTAACGTAACTACTGAGGAGGTAAAATTTATATCTGCCATTTTGTTATTTGTTTTCCATGTGCCTTATGTCATTTTTGTACCTACATATTTCAACTGCTGCTTTTTAAAATGTTAAATAGATGTTTTCAGTGTACCATTTTAAATCTCTCATTATTTTTGTACCATATATTTTTTAGTTATTTTCTTAGTGATTACCCTGGAAATTTTAAGCTAAGCATCTTATTTTAAAACAATCCAGTTCAGATTAACACTAACAATTTTAATCATATACAATAATGTTGTTCCAATATTACGTTCCCAAATTTGTGTTACTACTGCCATAAAAATAATTTCTTCATACATTTTCATCCCATCAACAGAAGTTTATAGTTATTATTTTATGCATTTTCCTTTTCAATCACATAGAAGAGTGTTACCAATAAAAATAATTTATACTGTCTTATATTTATCTGTGTGGTAACCTTTACAGTTGCTTTTTATTTTTTTGTGTGGATTCATGTTGCTCTTTAGTGTACTTCTATTTTAGCCTGAAGGACTCCAATTAGTATTTTTTATAGGGAAGATCTAATGAAAAATTCTCTGTGTTTGCTTATCTGAGAATATTTAAATCCTTTCATTTTCAAAGGATAGTTTTACTGGGTATTAAATTCAGCACTTTGATTATGTCAACCAATTGCTTCTGGTATCCATTGCTTCTGATGAAGCATCATCTATAAATCTTATTAGGGATGCCTTCTTTTTTTGTGGGATTGCATTACTCTTTCTGCTTGAATATTCTCTCCTTTTTCTCTCTCTCTTTCTCTTTTTTTCTTTTTGGATTTCAACTGTTTGACTATAATATGTCTACCTATGGATCTCTCATAGTGTATCTTAATGGAGTTCATTAGGCTTGAATATATAGATTAAGTTTTAAGCAACTTTGGGAAGCTTTTTATGACTTTTTTCTTTATATGTATATTCTTTCTGCCTTTTTCTTTCTCTCCCTTAATTTTGGGCTACTAATATGTATGTGTTCATATGTATTATGGTGTTGCACATATGTTTGAGGCTCTGTTCATTATTTTTCTTTTTTCTTTTCTCTCTGCTACTGAGTGGGTAATTTCTATTGACCTCTTGTCAAATTTGCTGATTATTTCTTCTGCAGCTCAAATTTGTTGTTGATTCCCTTGAGTCAATTTTTACTTTGACTTTTTGTACTTTCTGACTCCAGAAATTCTACTTGTTTTTTTGTGAATTCTTGTGTCTTTATTGATATTCTTTATTTCATAAGATACTATTTCATACTTTCCTTTAATTCTTTAAACATTATACCATTTAGTTCATTAAACATTATTTACAATTGCTGATTGAAAGTTTTGATATAGTAAGTCCACATCTGGATTTAGTCAGGGACAGTTTCTAATGACTCAACTGTTTCTGTATATCGGCCATACGTCTCTGTTTCTTTGGTTGTCTTATATTTTGTTGTTTTGCGATTTAGACATCTTGTATAAAATGATGTGCGATATTGGAAATTAAATTCTTTTTCATCCTCAGGGTTTTCTTATTCTTTTTCTTTGTTATCATTGTTTTTATTGCTGCTTATTTAGTTAGTGGACCAATTCTGTAAAGTCTGTAGTATTTGTCATGGGCAACCCCTACAGTCTCTGCTCAGTTAATTTTTTTTTATTTTTTAAAGATTTATTTTTATTTATTTAATTCCCCTCCCCTCCCCCCGTTGTCTGTTTTCTGTGTCTTTTTGCTGCGTCTTGTTTCTTTGTCCGCTTCTGTTGTCGTCAGCGGCACGGGAAGTGTGGGTGGCGCCACTCCTCAGCAGGCTGCACTTTCTTTCGCGCTGGGCGTCTCTCCTTAGGGGTGTGCCTGTGTGGCACAGCACTCCTTGCGCGCATCAGCACTGCGCATGGGCCAGTTCCACACGGGACAAGGAGGCCCGGGGTTTGAACCGCGGGCCTCCCATGTGGTAGACGGACGCCCTAACTACTGGGCCAAAGTCCGTTTCCCTAATTTTGTTTTTTTTAATGAAGGCACCAAATGATGTTTTCTCAAATGCATTTAATGAATAAGCAACTACATCCTCCCTTTGCTGAGAGGATTTGTGTGTGTGCTAGTGCATGCTTCAATACTCTTACAGTTTAGAACTCTGCTATAACCTTCAATTCTTGCTTTCACAGATCCTTAAATTCAGACAGTTGTCAGAGATTATGACCTTCTCAGGTCTCTCTTGGCCATGTGTTCTGCCATGCACATGCATGTGGCCTTTTGGAGCCACACAAAAATGCTGGAGCTCTTCAAAGCTCTCTATGGACATTTCATAGCCAAGTTATTCCTTCATACTTTTTTTGGCCAGTCTCCTGTTTGCTCCAATGGGTATTGTTGCCTCAGGCAGTTGTCATGTTAAACAATTGCCATGGATTTGTTTCATAGAAATGCCATGGAGAAATGGCTTTCCTCACAGAGGGAGTTCTGAGTCAGGGCAACTAAGATAAACTCTGTGAATGGGTCTTTCCCAGGAGTTTCCAGATAGGTCAAAGAGTGACAATTCTATGGGAATGGAATGTTTTGGGGAACTTTGAATCCATTCTGCCCCTTCTAGTGCTACAAGAATGCAGATTTTCCCAATTGCTGTGGTTCTGAGGCTGCTGCTTTCCGAGTTCTGCAGAGATTGGGAGAGAAGGATGGGATAAGACAATTTAAAATATTGTTCTTCTTACTGAAATTCTGCCATTTTCTTGAATAATCATTGCCATGATTGTTGCAAATTTTTACTTAATTTTCAGCATTTAAAAAAGTTGACTTTACAATTTTTTCTAGTTGTTTCATTGCCTTTAAAGAGGAATTGATTTTTCAGAGGTCAGTACTTTGCCATTTTGGAAGTGCTTCTTTTAACATAGATTTTTGAGTACCTATAATGTTTCAGGTGCTATGCTAGGCACCGGTGATAGAGAACTAAACAAAACAAAGCCCCTATCCTTTTTTCCAAGTGTTTCTTAAACTGATTCAAATAATCTTGCACTATGGAAATTGATATTGATTTTATGTATTCCTCTTGATCCTGCAGAAAAATGAGACAGTCTGCAGAAAATCAAAACTGCAATACCCATTTAGTTGCATCTTGCTTTGTCCAGTCCATTCCCTTCTAAAGATACACAGATTTTTTTTTCTGCAAGGGACCAATGAACCTATGCAACATTTGTTTAAGGTCTGGGTTGTAATTTTTATGATTGATAACTGGTATCTACCATAGTACACATAGGTGTAGATAAAGAAAAGTTCATTGAATTAATGAATAAAAAACTATGTATGTTCAATGGAAAAAGGAGGAGGAAGAAAAGATCTGTGGAATTTATAATCTCATTCCTAGTAAAGCAGTATAAAGATTGTGAGACTGAAGGATGCTTAATTATGGGTTATTTCCACATAATCAGTCTTGAAGTACATTCTGTCATGTTAGCTAAGGCCAACCTTTTCACCTTTGAAATCTCTTGAATAGTAGCAGGTGCAGCAAAACTGAAAAGGCAACCATGCTCTGTCTTCTCGGCCATAGGTAGCATGGATCGAGAAGTTAATTTTAGGCTACACATTAATTAGAAAATCCTTGTATGGCATGAATAATGAAGCCACTGAACACCATCAAAAATAGTTCTATTTCCTTTTATGTCATACAGATTAGAAACACATTTTATCATGCAATTTTCCTAAATATGTTAAATGAGTCATCTAACTCTTGTCTCGCTTTATTTAGCTCAATAAGAAATCCTACATACCTTTCATTTACATGTGCTTTTCCAAGGAAAGGAAAATATACTTTTAAAATGTCAGATTTATTAACATTCCATATCAGATATGCATATGATTATCAGTTTTGTAGCTGTTCCTCCATTGGTTGGCACTGAGTGAGAGAAGTGCACAAACTAATACTTTATTATACTATTATTATCAAGTTATTTTCTTCCACCCCTGAGAGATAATAAACATATCAATTTCCTTTTCCTCCTTTGCACTTTGTCTTTTATAGTGGCATATCTTTACAATTGCTATTCTGAAAGAGCCATTTGCCTCCTGGGAGTCTTGTATCTATTGTCCATAAAAGAACTGCTAAGTGATGGATGCATTCATGACATTCAAGGAGGAGGCATATACATAGGTCATACATTTCCACAGAAGATGAATCCAAGTGCATTCTTGACTTAAATGCCATTTCCCATTGATATCCTTTGAATCATCAACTGAGATTAAAATTCATTGCCAGCTTAAAATTATTCATTGTTAAATGGGACTCAACTCCAAATATATTGAAACAGTTGATTTCACTCTACTATGTTGAAAGCACAATCCTGTGTATTGAATAAAGGAGAAAGACAGGAAAAGATGCAGAAGACAGAGTTTTCAGCCTGAGATGCTTTCATCAGAGGCAGCTTGATGATTGGAAAAACCAGAATGGGGAATTGGGAAATTCTAGTCTCAGATATGCAGCCAAATGTCTTTGTAAACCATATCTGGCCATTTAATTGTTCTGTTTCCATAGTTTATTTCTTTTTTTAATTTAATTTTATTTTCTCCCCATCCCTTCATTGTTTTCCACTTGCTGTGTCTGTTCATCTTTCATGTTTCTTTATTAGGAGGCATCAGGGAGCCAAATCCAGGTCCTCTGATGTGGGAGGGAGGTGCCTAATCACTTGAGCCACTGCCGCCCCAATTTTTTGTTGTGCCTCTGATTCTGTTTTCCCTCCCCACATTTCTTGTTGTGTCATTTTGCCATGCCTTTCATTGCTTATTTCTAAAATAATTTGATAGGGATCATAAGTTGGGTGAGGGATCATAAAGACCATAATTATTTAACCAAAATAAAGTAATAGTTAGATTAATTTTCTAAAAATGTTTTGTTTTTATTTGGAGGTTTGGTTTCAAAATTTTACACATCATGGTAAATGATATCATGAGTCTGTTTGAATTTTTACTTTACTAGTATGCTGGAGACAATGATGCAAGTTTTCATAACTGCATATTTTCTTAATGTATGAATTACGATTATCTGCATAAGCATTGATAAAACTCACAATCATAATGTTGAACAATATCATGAGCAAAGACAAAACAAAACAAAAACCCAAGCTTTAGAAGTATGCTTCTAAGTATGTATCTTTGAAAAATATATGAAAACATGAAACAAAACATAGTATTTAGATATGTGCTTGCATATTATATGAAAAGGAAGGAAATGATGAATTAAAAAAATCAGGATAGTGGTTACCTCTGGGGAAAGGATAAATGAAGAAGGATAGCATCAGAACAGGACACATGGGATTCACAGTTATTACCATGTTCTGTCTCTTAAACTGGGTTTTGGATACATGGTGTTCCTCTATTATTATTGCTATTGACGTTTCACAACTATTTTATATGTATTCTTTCCTAAGTTAGAAATAGTTTATGGCAAAAATCTAGAAGTGAATGTCTCATACACTGGTGGTGAAAAGGAAATTTTTACAACCATTTTATAAAGGAATTTGGTAATATTTAGTTAAGCTGAGGATAGGCTAGTCTGTGAAAAAGCAGTCAGTTAAATGTGTATACTCTAAAGCAGTGGTTCTTAACTGGGGTTGATTGTGCTCCCCCTAGGGGAATTTAGCAATATCTGGAGACATTTGCAGTCTTTGCTATTAGGGACCAGGGATGCTAGTAAACACCTTGCAATGCATAAGACAGCTCTTGCTCCCCAATATCCTACAACAAAGATCTGTCCAAAATGTCAATAGTATCAAGGTTGAAAAACTTTGCCCTATAGAAACTCACATTCATGTGTACGAGGAAACATAAATAAGAATATTTAGTGCAATATTATTTGCAATAATGAATAAATTAAAAAATCTAAATGTATACTAACATTCTACAACACATAGGACAGCCCCCGCCTCCCATCCCCAACAAAAAATTATCTGGCCAGAATGTCAATTGTGCCAAGATTGAGAAATCCTGCTCTAATTTTATTATATTCAATCAGTAGAACTATAAAATAATGGAAATGATTGAACTTGAGGTACTCAATCTGGGCTCTTTTTGTTTTGTTTTTGAACAAAAGTGAACTAGAAGAATAAAAAAATATGATACAATTTCTATAAAGTTTAAAAACATGTAGCATGACTATAGTTACAATAAAAAATATGTTTGGATTACCAAACACCAAATTAAATTAATGGTTAATTCTTAGGGGAGAAAAAGGAGTGGGAGGAAAAAAGGGAGCAGGAAGTGCCTTAATAAAAATATTGAGTAGTTACTGTCACATCTACATGTATTGTTATAATTTCTAAATAGTCAATGCAAATATTGCAAATTATTATGATATTGGGAACTTATTATATGGGGGGAATTTTCTGTATTATATTTAAAAAATCAGCACTCAAAGTTATGTGCATTACTGAGAAGTTTACCATATAGAAAATTATTGCATTAAAAAAAACAACAACAACTTCTATTAACATCATCAAATATCTTTCAGCTTAAATCACATATCTGAAATTGGCCTCTTTGGAATAATACTCAATTTCTCCTGACAAAAGCTGAAAATAATCTTGAGAAATTGAAATGTATGGCTGCTTACTGATTTAAATGATTATGGTTCTACTGTTAGCCAAGTGGAAAGGAAATTATCTCCCTTCAACATTCAATTCATGCTACTTCTTTACTATCTATATAATTCACTTCTTTCCACAACCATTTTAATTCTTCCTCATGCTATTTTAGACTTTGTTTGAAGAAGTGATTTTGCAGAAATGGAATGTAGACTATCCAAATTATGCCAATTCACATATTTTAGTTTTTAAGTTCTTAGATGAGAAACCTCAAGACTGTAAAGCTTTTTGTCCTGATCCAACTTCTGAAAGGCATGAGTTGATAAGGATGTGAGGCCAAAAACACATCAGGCAGAGAATCAGACATCAACTTTTTTGGCACTTACAGACAGAAGACGATTCCTTGACTGTGGCTGGTCAAAGGATGAATGAAGTTAGGGTCCTGCAAAGAAGTAGGAACAGGAAGGGGAATATAAGGGGCCTGAGGATAAAGGCACTCTATAAAGCATGAAAACAGAGTTTCTGAAAAAGTCACATGAGGTGCACAAACAGGCTGTTTGGTGATGTTACCTTACAAAGGAAGTTTTACTGCTCAAAGGAGATTTGGCTTAACACATTCTCCCCTCTGCCCTCCTGAGGAGTGTTGTTTTTGTTAACCTTCAGCTTAGGCCTAGGTCACACAGGCACCTACATGCTGAGGACTTAGAGGGAGCCAGGGTCCCCACAATCCACCCCCACAGCAACCTACGTTGACCACAGGGCAAGCATTGCATCCACATTCCACAGCAACAGTATAAAAGACAACAGGATAATAGGAGTAGCATGTATACAATATTGAACATTAATGCTTGACAGTGAAATTACCTCATTTGGGTGGGGTAACAACCCCATATTACAGTTTCTCTTTCTTGTTCCTTACAGACAGGCGCAACATGATCTAGGGTGACAGATTCAGCTGTTAACCATTTTAAACTATCATACACAGCATATCTTAATAAAGGTTTAGACTTTTTCACTTGCTCCTTATCAGGGAAAAAATATAATTACAAGTCTCATTGAAAGATGGCAGCTGGATTTCAGTCTTAAATGAGAAGGTCTTATTCCAAACTTGTTGATGGTCATATCCTGCCTTGCCAGCAAGGTGCACCACACTGTCCACTTTTAAGGAGTGACAGTCCAAGGAAGGCCAGTAGCACCTGGGGATGGCAGGTTTGTGCAAATACAACATTGGGTCTGATTGTGGGCATGAGTTACAGCTGAGGCCCACTGTAGGAGGGTATTAGCTAGGTCATTATGGGTGAGAAGAAAGCTGTTTATAGGTAACAATAAGGTGCAGATCATGCTGGTCTAAAACTATACAAGCAAAATTTCCAGTAGTAGATAAAGTATCAGGCAGGGGATTTTTATGAGGAGGCTTCTAATACTACACATTTTCCCCTTCTAAGTTCTCTGAGTTTTCTTCAGTGACATAAAAACCTAGTTTAGGTATAAGAAGAGTTCACATAGATATACATAGTGTCCCAGTGGGGATAGAAGAGCTCGAATTATTAATAAAGATTTTTTTATTGGCATTTTTTGTATAAACCATGGTCCTATAACAATGTTTTGGGGGACTCATGTTTCCCATGGGCTTAAGATTCCCAACCAATGAGGCTGCATAAGCCAATACCATGGCCAAATGACCTCATTTTCCCCAGTTTGTATGGTTTGAGGCATAGGCAACAGCAGTTTATTATTACTTCCCCTTTTGGGCTATAGGGCAGCTGACCCTTTAACTGGTATTCTGTTCTTAATGCCTGCATCGGTCATGCTGTTAACATCTTAATTGGAACTGGGGCCACAGCCTATGACACTGAATTTAAACTGGTTAATGTTGGAACCAGTCTCTTAGCCCAACACTGTAAAGAGATCCATTGTTCCTTTTTATTTATTCCTTTAAAAGGCCATTCATCCTTTCTATAAGACTTGCACCAGTGGCATTATAAGACAGATGGAAAATTCGAACAATATCCTGGTCCATAGCCCAAGACTCATGAGGTGACCATTAAATGGAGTTTCTTGATCACTCTCAATTTGGGCTGGCACTCCAAATAGGGCACTTACTTTTTTTAGGCAGCAAATAGTAGCTTGCTGGTTACAAGAGTCCTGTGGCAGAGAAAGCATACCTTGCCCCTTCCAAAAGTGGGAGGGGATTGATGTAATCCATTTGCCATCATGCTACTGGAGTTTGTGCTTGACCAATATGTCCCATCTAGTGAGGTAATTGTTGTAATTATTGGAGTGGGCATGAAGCACACTCTTGAGTGATGCAATGAGCTGCTGGCAAGTAGCAAGCAGCTGGGAGTGCTCCTGCAGAGTCTGTTAGCCATGATGTCTGCTTTTCCTGTGAAGCTATTCTGTTGCTTTCTTGGATCTCAGTGATATGACTCTGGATCATATTAAGGGCATTTGCCTCAACATTCCTGAGGGGGATATTATCGGAGTAGGCTGGGATGTGATAGCCAGTTACCTGTCACTGCCAGTAGGTGTCCCAAATGTCCTTCCATATATCTCTCCACAGAGGGCAGCCCACAACAGTCCATTGTTCTTGTCCTGTTTCTAGTATCTGCACTCTACCCCTGGATAGGGATGGCAGTCTTCAAAATGACCAAACACTATTGGGTAAAGCCCTCTGCTTGCAGCAGGGAGTGGTATGCTGCACATAATTCTTTTTTAAAGGGGCTATATTGTCATTTGACCCCCTTCCACAATTGGGACCAAAACCCAAGGAGTATTTGTTTAGAATGTTGCCTTTGCCACAAACCCCACCCAAGCCAATATCAGTGCTGGCAACATTTAATTCACAGGGTAAGTCAGTGTCTTCTCCTCTTACTGCTTAAGCCTGTGTTGTTGCCCTTTTTACTTCTTAAAAGTAGCCTGCTGGGGGTCTTTCTATTGCCATGCACAATCTTTTCTGATTACAAATACAATGGTTTTAATATTTGAGCTGAATGAGGGATGAAGGGTCTCCAGTACCCCAACAACCCTAAAAGGCCATTAATTATTTTGGAGTTTGTGTTGTGGGAAAACGTTGTATTTTAACAACACTTAGAATGTTGAGAGCAGCAAGAACCTTGAAACTTGTCCCAATTGTTTGCTCATTTTAGGCACTCATGATAAGATACCATTGTCTCTGAAGCTTCTTCTAATTCTGAAGGAAAATTACTGGTTTACATAATATCATCAATCTAATGAAATAGAATTACAGCCACTGGTTTCTTCCACACAGCCAGATCCTTTACAACCAGGCCAAGTCAGATGGTTGGGAGATATATATAGCCTTGGGGAAGCACAGTAAAAGCCCATTGTTGGCCTCCCCACATGAAGGCATATGTGGCTAGCTTGACTTGCCTAAGACGATACTAAAGAAAGCCTTAGCAAGATCTAAAACAAAGTGATAGTGACATAGCTGGCACTAATTTCTAGTAATAAACTAGCAACGTTTAGGACTGCTGCATGTAGCAGTGATGTTACTTTGTTTAATTCATGATAATCTACTGCCAGGCACTACTTTGTGGCAGACCCCCCCCCCCCCCCAATTGGACATTCTCTTTATGTAGCCATAGTGCTGCTTCATCAGCAGAGGTGGGGCAAATCAGACTAATGCAAGCTAAAACAACCACCACTTGATTCCCATGTGGAGAGGTTGTTTCTATGACATATAGCAACTTTAAAAATAATTACATGAATAACAGCATTATACTGTTATTTAATATCGTAACATCATTATAATAAACATTATATAATAGACATTATTAAATCTCTAGGGATTTTATACAATTTTTAAGTATTTATATGAACATTTTACCCATGCAACTTTAATTAACAGAAGGTTAGAAAATTCTTTTAATATTTTAACAGTTTGTAAACACTTTTCATTCAACTTATAACATATCAACTGAATGTAACACGTTTATTACTTTACTTTTCACTTTTACACCTTTACCGTGATTACATTAATCATTAATTAACAGGTATTTTATTTTGGCAGTATAAGAAAAACTACTTCCACCATTATTTTATGAAAACCTAAGATTCCCAGTGGAATCAGGATTATCTCCCCACCACCACCACTTTAATATGCAGATTGTGGTGGCCTCTGACTGTTTTCTCTGTTATGAAGTTACTTTTTGTTATCAACATCGACTCAGTTTTTATTTAATAGTGGCTTCCTGGAAATAGCCATTTAAATATTTCAGTTTAAATAATGCTTTTACAAACTTCTTATAACTATCCATAACCATATAGACTATACTAACTTCATCTCAAGACAAATTTTACCTTTACAAAGCACATTCCTTTACTTAATACTACCTTCTCTGGTACCTTCTATAACTCTCTCTATTCATTCAAACCTTGTCTTACATATTTCCACACTAAACAAACTTATCAAATTTTAATCAGCACTGACTATGAATTCATTTCCACAAACCTTTTACTTTTTTCTATTTCCATTTCCATTTATGTCTCATATACTTGTTCTGTGAAGGAAAAAAAATTTCAATTTAGGCCAAAACAATTTTTAAAAAGAGATTTGAAGTAATTTAATTTAGCCAAAACCTTACAATTTTCATCATTTTGAAGATTTATACACATATAATGCTAATTTATTTTATTAGTATGCATACTCATTTACCAAAGTAAGTGCTTATTTAATTTTTTGGCCATTTTGAGTCAGGCTAGCTTAGGGAACAAAAAGACAGTCTGGGACCTGGCAGAAAACCATGGCCATGAAACACATGACAATGAAATTCCACCTGAAAATCCTCTGAGAGAAAAACCCCCACCAGGAAGCTGCTGGGAGAACTTGGGAGAATTTTCCTTGGTCACCAGGGATCAAGGAAAAGCCCCAGATATTTTCAAGATGTCTTATCTTTGAGTCCCCTGGGAGAATTGATGGGCTGAATAATCACTCAAAACAGCAAACAACTGGGACCCCTTCCCTGAACATTAGCAAATGGGAGGAATAATTAACGGTTTAAAAAAACAAGCACTGGGGTGAAACTATCCCTTTTTTCCTTCTCTGCCTTAACCAGCCTGCAAGTGTACCTGGGAACCCGTAATCTATTATTTTCTCTCATTTCTCTTCTCTTCTCTTATTTCCTTGATAAACTACTGGCCTAATAAACTGGCATGTTCTTAAATTCTTTTAGGTAACATAGCCAAGAACCTAGAGGAAATCTGGCAACAATGTAGATAGAGCTCTTTTAAGAATTTTTTTTTTTGTTAATTTAATATACCATTAAGAGGTATGAAAAATATACACTGAACAAACAGACAAACCCAAAAAGAGTTAAGACACAGCAACAGAAACATAATGCTCACTAATTTGACTCATAATTCTTATTCCTTTGGTATGGCGGTTTACAAGCTCTCCATCATTTCACATCTCTGAGTTTTACTACTTTATAAGATCTTCTCTAGAATCTGTGTTGCTTGTAATATACAAGCCTGTTATTGGGAACACTTTTTTTATTCAAAATAACTGCCCATTTAAACTCTTTCTCAGTTTACACAAATATTATGAGCTTTCAATTTTGTAATATATTTTTAATTGCAGGCTTGCAAAAGCTGCTAGTGTCATTTTCTATTTTTTTTTAGAGTTGTCCACTTCAAAGTTACTAAATTTTAACAGCACCAATTTTGTTAATGAGGCTATCCAGACCCAATTAAAATGATCATGGAAACAAAACAGAGAACATTAATGTTGCCAAGTTTTTCTACTTCTCCAGCAGCTAAACTAGTTCTATCACTAGTCCACAGTCTTCAGGCAGCAGGTGATTTGCGGAGTTACTGTCAGAAAGTTGTCCTTATCTCAGTTAACTCTTTAGCAGAATATTTTCTTACAAGCATGGTTTCACTGACAAGTGCTCTATTTAGCACTTCTGCTTATGTGGGATGTTGTTTCTGTGATTTAGCCTTTCTTTGCCCAAGCATTCTAGCATAATTTAAAGATTCTTTTATTGTTTCTACATCTGAATCTCTAGCTCTTTCTTATCTAGTTGCCCAGAGAGACTTGTCACTAAGGCACTAAGGCACAGGTGGAAATTTGCAAATCCCTTTCTAGCTCTAACTTCTAAGTGGCAGATTTCTTTGTTTTTCTCGAGAAAATCTGCTTTAGATCACCGTCCTGCCCCTTGCAATGGCCAGCCCAAATGCTGTGGCACCATGCCTGCTATCTTTATCAAGCTTTGTAATCTTTTGTTCTTGCAGCATACTACTCCAATCAGCATTTTCAGGGCACCCTCATACTCATCAGGAGTTCCTCAACAGTCAAGCCAGTAGGCAACCCCAAATTCTCTTGAAGTTCCTCACTTATCTGGTCCCTATTCGTTCTGGAGGGCTGCCACCACTCCCCAAATGGATGCATAGGACAACTCGGGATTTCCCCCTCACTTTCTCCCTTGCTGGAGCTCATGCTCACCACTGCTGGTGGTCCCTTGGTCTCCTGGCTCATGGCTCACCAATTGTTCCAATCCAACTCCTGAAGGGCTGGAGCTGGTGAGGTTGCAAGACCAAGGAACACACCAAGCAGAGAATCAGACATCAACTTAACTGGGACTTATGGACAGAAGAAAATTCTTTGATGGCGGCTGGTCAAAGGATGAATAAAATTAGTACCCCACAAAGAAGCAGGAAAAGAGGGGGAATATAAGTGGTTTCAGGAAAATCACATTCCCTAGGTATGATGACAGAGTTTGTGCACAAGTTACCTGAGGTGCACAAACGGGGTGTTGGTGATGTTATCTCAGGAAGGAAGTTGTACTTCTCAGAGAAGATTTGGCTTAACACATTCTCCCCTGTCACTCACCTGGGGAAGATTGGTAACCTTTAACTTAAGCCTAGGCCATATAGGCAGCTATGGTGCTGGGGACTTAGAGGAAGCCCTGGGTTCTCACACTTTCCATTTCCCAATTATGATTCATCTTAATGGAATTTCAAACAAATTCCCAAATGATTGTTTTGGAACTTTATAAGATGGATTTGTTTGTGTGATGACCCAATACAAATGTCTTTATGTTTAAGTTTGTGATAAGGCACTGGATAACATAGTTTATGCTAAAATTATTGGCAAGTTTTTCTTCTTCAGAAACATCTTGTATGGTTACCAAATATATTCTGGTCTTGCTTTATACTAATATCTGGTCCCCTACAAGAAAAGAAAAGATATCTTCAAATTTCCTTTCCCATGGTGGCTCTGAGCAGAGGTACCTGACTAGGAGGCAGGCAGAGCCCTGCAGCAGTGACTGGTGGAATGGCAGTTGCTTTTAGCAGACTTTTCCCATCCAGGTCTTTCCCCTAAACCCTACTGCTTTGTCTTAAGGATGAAAATGCTCCGAGTTTCAGCTTTTAAAGAGTTTTCAATAATTTTTTACTTCCTGTCCTCATTTTATGTTAAAATTTTATAATATAGTTCTAAGAACAAGTATATTCTGGGCAGTGCAGAATTTCTTGGTATTTTTATGCCCCTTTTTATATTAATTTATGGTGATAGTGCAATACCTTAATGACCAAATAATTTGTTGGGTTGAGTTTTGAGGTCAAAGAAATTCTTAAGGTCACCAATAGGTGAACTAATTTGCTCTCTCATTAGTTTTGATGCAATTAACCTATTGTTGGGAGATACCTATAAGCACCACTGGATGTTAAGTATGAATGCAACCTATATTCAGAACATTCTCATGTTTTGCTTTGTTTTTTAAAGAACTATCATTAAGCATGATGGAGTGATCAGAAAAGAGATGTATAAGCAAAGCTTATAAGGTAAGAGTAATTTTTAAGAAAAATTTGCCCCCTTTTAGGGTATATAAATGAGGAAAAAGGGTGTCTATTAGCAATTACAAAGCAACTGAATTGTGTCCATTAAAAAGCAGCTTGGAGTTGTGGTTAAGAATGCAAGACTCTGGAGCCAAATGGCTGAGAATTTTAGCCTGCCTTTGCCATTTACTAGCTTTGTGACCTTGGACAATTTGTGACCTTGGGCAATTTCCAATTTGCAGAAATTTCTGCATCACTTTCCTCATATATAATATTGAGACAATTATAGTGCCTTTCCCGTAGGATTGTTTGAAGTGCAATATAACTTGGCATTTGTAAAATGCTTAAAACCATCTCTGTATTTTAGGGGATACCAATTTCAAGGAGAGATGTGCTGTCAACAATTTGGATATAGAAGGGAGGTTTAAAAAATGACCACTAAATTAACACAATTAAGATAGCTGAAGATAGTTTACATTACAGAATCTCAGATAGGTTAAAAAAATTGAGGGCACCAAATCCCAATGAAAGCAAGGTCATATGGATTTTTAATACAGAACTGGTAGAAAGTCTACCTAAGAAGAAATCAGAATCACCAACTTTTTCCCCTATCACCTGTAGTCAGGTAACTTTCCTTCCTCATGAAAAAAGAAGGGAAGCTAGCCCTCTGGAGAGACTGAACCAGAGACACTCTGATTCAATGACAAGAAGCACAAGAGAGGTCAGGGGTGCCATGATGCATATAAGAATTAAGCACATATAAAAACATACAGAGGTCAATTTGCCTTCTCTATTCCAAACATTCTGGCAGCCAGGTTGATAGCACTTGGGGAAGAGATTGCTCCTAGGAAGGACTCTTTAAAGAGAAAGGATGATTGAGAGCTGCTGATGTTCCACCAGAACAGCTAGCTTCTTGCCAATCAACCGACATTGTAGCTCATTCTTCAAATCCTACACAAGCCAAACGGGCACTCTCAAGTCATTCTTAAACTATTCTTGGATAAACATGAGTCAACAATGAAAGATAGGAATAATAATAAATAGAAAAATATTCTAGGAAATTAGACAGTGCAAATGGAGAAGAAAACAAAAATAAGCTAATCCTATAATTAATTTCCTCTGATTAGCATAGGATGATGTTGCATGCAAGGAATAAGATTAGATGCTATATAAATGAATATTCAGGAAACACAAATATCTTATAAAATAAAAATATGATAGCCTATATAAAAATAAAGTTTGGAATATAAAGTTAAAGACATGTCCTAGAAAATAGAACAAAAGACAGGTATTGAAAACAGTATATAAAAGATAATTGAGAATTAGTCCAGAAAGTCCAATATCCATATAAATGGGCATTTAAAAGAAAGAGAGCAGAAGATAGAGTGGGAAGAAAATAAACAAAGATGTAATATAAAAATATTACCCAGAATTGAGGGCATGGTTTTCCACGTTGCAAGAGCCAATTAAGTGTTCAGCACCATTGACAAGAGAATATTTTCACCAAGACACATTAGCATTAAATTTCATAACACTGGCAATGAAGAATGTATGAAAAAGTATTCTATATGGTTAGAAAAAATCCCATAGGAGAGAAAAGAGAATTTAAAACAGCATCAGACTTATTAACAGCAATACAAGAAGTTCAAAGACAATGAGGAAACACCTTTATTTTTCTGAGAAAAGGTGAATGCATTCCAATTTAGAATGCATTAATAACCTAGCAGTCAAGTGCAAGTATACAATAAATATATTGTCAGACATACATAAATTGCTTAAAAATTTACCTTCTATATATCCTTTTTCAGAAAGCTACTTAATGATATGTGCCACCAAAACAACAAAAGAAATCAAGAAATAAGGAAATATGGGATTCAGAAAAGAGACAAAGGAAAGTCAAGGATGACCGTGCAGGCAAATCTCAGTACAATAGCTGTATGTCTGTAAAGCAGGTAAAAGATCATGCAATCCAGGTTGAAAATGGAGGTCAGCAGATTTCAGAAGAGTTCTTGCAAGGAAACATGGTATTGTTAGCTTGCTTGATGTCTTCATGAATTCGTAGGAGAGTCACACTCCTGATAGAGAGTTTGGGAAAGAATTAATACTATTTATAAATATAAGATGAAGTATATGCCAGGAAAGACTCATAGAATATCCTAACTTCATAGAATATCCATGGAATAACCTAATTTTGATGGTCTCCTTAAGCCCCAAACAACTTCTCTGGTATATATATTTCAATCTGCTACTGTACCAACATTTGAGACTCTACAAACTACAATTAACTTAGAGATTTTATACTTCCTTATGGTTTCACTGAGACCTCTTTTCAAATTCATGGAAAGCAAGAAATAAAATATACTTTCCCTTTGTTTTGAGTAAATATTTTAGAAATTAAAAATATGATATCCTACATATATATTTACCATATCAACAGTATTGTTTGCCACGCCACTGAGTCCTAGTTTATATCTCTGGCTCCAATTTATCTTCGAAGCTTCAGGTTTATATATTCAAATACATATCCAATATCTTCCTTTGGATGTCTCAAAGAAACTTCAAAATTAAAATAATCAAAAATGAGTTCACTTTCTTACAAAATTGTATTCCCCTCTTATGTTCATTATTTCAGCTAAATGATTCCACATTCGTCCAGTTGCATGAGGCAAAAACCCATATAATAACTCTAAAACAGCTGTCTTTTTCATTTATCCTTTGATAAATCCTGCCACAATACACAAACATTTCTCATATCTGCCCACTTCTTTCCATTTTGTCATTTCCATCAAAGTTGAAGCTATAATCTCTTCTCTCTATTAGCCTTCTAATTAATCTTCCCATTTTGTCTCTGGTCCAAATCTAGTTCACTCTCCATGCTGGAGCCAGGATGGTATCAACATGAATGGGTATTCATGCCATGCTGCTGTTAAAACACTTAATTTTCCAGTATCTTTAACATGAAAATAAAATAGAATGGCTTATTAGGTCCTCCATGATTTTCCTTCTTCTTGTAATTTCATTCTTATGTTTCACAATTATCTCCTTGGTCCACTATGTTCCAGTCACTACCATCATCTTTCAGTTCCTCAAATGTACACTTTTCCCATTTAGAGTCTCTTCCCATAGTGCTCTCTCTCCAATAATGAATCAATCTATGTAGTTGACAAGCATCCTTCACAACTTGCTCAGATAATACTTCTCTAGGGAAATCTTTTGTGATCTCCCAGTCTGCACTAGGGTCTCTTGTGATATGCTCTTAAAGTACTCTACAATTTTCTTTCATAGTACTAAATATATATTATAATTTTATTTTTATTGTAAGCGTTTTTTAAATTAATACCTACTTCCCCATTGAAATGGTAAAATCTAAAACAGACTGGCCCACAGCAGGCTGGATATTTAATATATGACAGTCCTCAGTCAAAACAGACCAACTCCAGGGCATTCCCTTTACCAAACCTACTTAGATATTTTAAATATGCATCTAATTTTAATACTAGAGTTGTATAACTCTAAAATATTCATGTATTTACTACCTAATATTGGAAACACTAAATTACAAATATAGAGGGGATTTTTATTAACAGTGAAGGCCAAGAAGTCATACAGTAGGATTTGTTTTTGAAACATGTATCTCCAAGTCAGTAATTTCCCTGTACGTTCCCTTAACAGAAGGACTAAAGCTAAGCCCATTAATATGAGCACCATTATGTTAACTGACATCTTTTAACATTTCATTAGTGGAATTTTAATTGGCCGTTCTGATTTTGCTCCATGGTCAATACAAAATGAAATGAGTTTTCTGTGAAAGGCTTTAATACTTCAAAAAAGGAATGTCTCATGTAATGAGATTTAAGGAATTTTTTACCTCACTGGTATTTCAGGGGAAACTCAGAGATCAGCATAAAATTGTATAATATGGAGGCAATTAAACACTTTTTAAAAAAGATGTGCATAAAAGAACTTGAAAGAGAAAACAGTGTTCCATTAAAAATCTCTTCCTCCACCTCACCCATTTATCCTATTACCACTTCAGGGACACATCCTGTGTACTCAGGCCAGTTTAAATTAAACACATCAATCATCCTACAGCTCAAGAATTGCGTAATGCTGTGATGAACGACTCCTGTGACTTAGCCTCTCAGGATTTGCTCTTTTGAGATTTGCTACCAATGTGCATTTATTTTCTGGACTGAGACAGCCTGATGCAAACTTAGAATAGGCAGTTGCCTGTTTTGCTCAGAATGTCTCCAGAGTGGCTTGTCATAGTGCTTGGCATTAGCACAGTCAGGCTCATTTCCTTGAACTAAGACAATAACAACAGAAATCACTGTTCTGTTTTAAATACATTTTCTCGGAAGGATGATGATATCAACACTTAGTCATAACAGATAAATCAATTTGAATACTAAGAGCCCTTTAGAGAGCAAAATTCAGAAGAATTAAAGGCAAAGATTGGTGCATTTAGGAGATGGTAGAACTATCTGAAGCTTGAGGTGGGGAGTGTTCTGACCCATTAAGGTTCTAAAAGGAAAGATGAAATTGCAGGTCACTAAGAGCCTAAGGGTAGGTGTGTATAGAAAATAGAAGGTTGGTTTTAAGTAGAGGTAAGGGGATCCCAGACAAAAACCTTTTAAATCTGGTCTTGTAATATTCTGAATTGCTACAAAAATATTAAGCAACCATAATTTTTTCCAATCAAGGTGTAAATAATATTTACTATTTTTCTTTATTTGACAGGTCATGGAATTGAATAAAAACAGGATGCTGCTCTTTGAAATCATTTTTTCTTTTCTTTTGCAGAAAGAATTTAAAGTGATTTAGAACATGGTAATTATAAGTCTTCTTCAATCTGACTTGTTTGGATTGCATACAAAACTAAACAAAAAAATGAAGTGAACTCAATGAAATGAGTGGCTTGGAATTCATATCCCAATCTCAGTGGGAGCATGGAACATCTGAGCATGTCTTTCTATACTCACTTGTTTTTGGTGGGAGGGAGAATTGATATATAATTTTCTTTATCACTGTTAGTTACTCTTTGTCTAAACAAAAAACAAAAACCTACTAAAATGCCACTTAGGAAAATGGTGGATGCTCCAATGCAGCTAAAAAGAGAGAAGGTCCACAAAAGAAGCTTGTATTGGGTATGTAGGTGTGAATACAGTTATTTTTTGAACATTTGGAATCTTTCCCAGTTTGGTTAATGAGGTAACCATTTGTTTGACTGAATGGTCTTTGAAAAACCTTCTGTTTAGTGAAAGATATTTTCTTGTTGCTACCAGGTAATTACTATTACCAAGTGTGTTTGGAGACAACAGATCTAGTCTGGATGCCTGGAAGGAGAATTTCCTTAATCAAGTAAATTGGTGCATTTTTCTTTTCTCATCAATCTATATAAAAGATGGACACAAAAGGGAACCAAAGACAAGTCTTCAAAAGTGTCCATTTAAAAAATGTTACTGTAAACATTTTCCAATTGGTTTTTTAACATCATGTGGACTTTTATCAATCATTCTTCAACCAAGCATATCATCTGCTGAGCCTCAGAGCCAACATCTTCCACCTGGTCTGAAAATTTAGTATCTTTTCATTCTCAGACTTTAGTCTTGCCTTACTCTAGGAATTTCTCAAAATTGTTGTTACATCATCAATTTGACCTCTACTTTACTTGCCATCTGCCTCGTTTACCCTATATAGTGGCTTTCCAAATGCCCTATGCATTCAGACTAAGATGTTCTTTCTAAGCTGTTTATCTGAGTGTTAATGGTTCTTCCAATTTGGTTGCTTCCAACTATCTCAGTTAGATTTCCAGCTTTCTTCTTGGAGCACTGCTGCTCAAGCTTGCAAAACCTTCTACTTCCTATCATTAAAAAAGCTAATCTCACAGCCTCAAGAATGTTTTCTCTAACCAATTAGAAGTATGATAGTCATTTCCTGAGATGCAACTTCAAAGATTTTTAAGTTATCAATTATTATACCTGTATGCATATAATAAATATTATTGTAGTTACTTTTGCTTGTAGCAAGTACAGATTTCTATGAGCTCACTTAGCTAAGCAATGTTACTTTATTCTTTTTTTTTCAAATTCTACTCAATTTATTCATTTTTTAAAAAAATATTACATTCAAAAAATATGAGGTCTCCATTCACCCCCACTGTCCCCACCCCACCACTCCCCCCACTGTTACTTTATTCTTAATAGCTCAATTTAATCATTACTTTGCTTTTTCTTTCTATCATTTCTGTCTAATCCCATGGTCCTAAACCATGGAATCCAGGTTCTACCCCAAGGAAAAGGGGTAGAGGTGAATCTTCTACTGATTCATTTTTAATGTGAAAGGTGGAATGTAGAGAGAGAATTTGAATTATAATATATATCTACCTCTAGGAACAACCTTCGTGCATGTTGTACCACTGGCCAGTGGGAGATCTCAAGCTGGTTCCTTCTGGTTCCTAAAAATGGCCTGTGATCAGGGATTATTAGAAAAACACAAAATATTAACTCAGACATTTGTTCAAACTTAGTATTTATCAGCTCTATGAATATGGGAAAATTATTTCACATCTCTGATTTCCTTTCTGTGAAATAACTACACCAAAAACAATATTGTGAGATATAATGAGGCTCTATACCTAGTGTGGTGGTTGCCCTAGAGTAAATTTGAAACAAAGGTTAGTTTCTTTCCCTTCTATCCTTCCTTTAACGCCTCTGTTATTTATGGTTGTTGCAAAGTGACTTAAGCCAATTTTGTCGTCATCTTTATTAGGTATGGGAAATAAAGATAGCCTCCAATAGGAGTAAGAGAGGATTATCGATCTCTTCCCTGCAAACCTCAGATCAGGTTATAGTGAAAGTAAGCCTCAGACGTATACTACTGCACATACAGACATTTACTAACAAGCAAACAAACACATGCACACACACACTGACATACTCACACACACATACCACAAACACAAGTCATACAACCACATTATGGGCTCCATGAAGCCCAAGGTTTCCTACTTTTAAAGGTTCAAACAGCATCTTGCAAAACCAGTCATCTCAGACAAATGAGGATTTAGCCAATCATCCAGCCAGAGCCAGGAGATTGAGAATCTTAAATGACTGACTACAAGATTATTAGTACTTAAGCCTTCTTAAAGACACTGATCCCTAGTGCTCTCTAGGTCCTATCGATGCTAGGGGTGGGGGCGCGGTGTGGGGTGGGGAGGAGCTCTACAATATTTCCAGCCAATCTACATATCATTAACACCACTAACGTCACCATTAAAAACTGTTCTAGCATCTTTTCAGCCTCTAGGGTTAGCTCAAGTGGCTATGGCAGTTGCCTCTGGAGTAAGGTCTCAACAGTATTTTCCTGTTGGGGCAAATGGTCACTTCTACTGTATAAGTTAAAATTAATGTACACTCTGCTGAAATAATTTAAAGTAAATTACAGACCCCATAACAATGACGTTGATGAATTTGAAAAGTAAATCATATTTTGGTTGGGAGTGTGAAAATAAGTGAATGGGTATGGATATCTTACTTCAAACTAATAATTTCTGTTAAATAATTTTTTGGGTTGCGAGCAAATTATAAAATCTTGACCTAAGTGAATTTGGTGCTGTGGATTGTTTCCTAAGAAGGTGATTTCAAGGGAGAAGATGGGTCACTGGTTAGGGGACCAATTAAACAACTGGATAAATTTTAAAAGAGTGACTAGCATTTTAAATGATGATCCTGGCTATGCTGTAGAGAATGAATTGGGGTAGGTCAGAAGAGTATGCAGGGGCACCAGATAGGAAGTTGCTGAAGATTGGTAATATCTGAAAAAAATCCAAGTGGAGATACAGCTCTAGAATGGAATATATAGATTTGAAATTTGTAGAGAGTTTTCAGCTCAAAATATAAATATAGCCGTCAAGAATACACAAATAATATTTAAATAATTTGTATGGAGGATATCTCCTAAGAATAAAAAGTAGAACAAGAAAGTATACAAGCAATACCCATGAAAAATAGCATTTATATGTTTGGTATGGGAGGAATATCAAGGAAAGAACATTGAACAGGAATGGCCAAAATGTGAGAAGGAAAATCAGATGAGTAGTTTATCAGGAGCTAAGAATGTAGAGTGTGTCAAAAGAATGACATTTTCAGTTATATCTAAAAATGATGAGTCTATCAGTCCAAGGTCAGTACCAGAAACAGAAAGTATTCTAAGTCTGTTAAGAAGGAATGACTTAATGCAGGAAATTAAACTGCTTATACAATTGATGAAAGGACTGAAGGAATGGAATCATGTTGGGTCTCCAAGAAGGACTTCTCCATTCATATAGAACTAACCCACAGTTATCTGTGTATGAGAAGAGCCTCAGAGAGGGTCAATCTAAATGCTGCTCAATCTGCCCTCCCACAAATGATGCAGAGTCTCACATCAGTCAAGTTTGCCAGGCAAACAGCAAAGACTCCAACAATGAAAGATAGCCCCTGTGTACACTGCCTCTCTCTTTGGTCTAAAAATGTGTTACTGTACCAATGGGTTGAGAGGGGGTTTTATGTATATAAACTGTCAGATAAATCACTGTCAAGGTTCTAGGCAGAAGTAAGTATTAAATGACAGACCAGGCCCCCACACCATCCTCTTCAGGTCTAAAAGACTGTAAAGATTTGCAACACTGTACCTCAGAAAAACATGTTTTAAAACTTAACCCATTCCTCTGGGTGGGAGCCCGTTTTAATTAGGAACTTTGGTGAGGTTACTTCACTTAGGTATGGCCCAAGTCAATCAAGATGGGTGTTAATCCTATTACCAGAGTCCTTTATAAGCAGAATGAAATTCAGACAAATAGAAAAAGCCACAGAAAAAGCAGTCATAAGCTGCACATTAACAGAACCTGACCAAGGATCACCCGCAACCAGTTCCAGAATGTCAGTTTTGGGAAGAAAGCACTGCCTTGATGAAACTTTGATTTGGACTTCTCCAAGCCTTGAAACCATGGGCCCATAAATTCCCATTGTATAAGCCAAGCCATTGCATGGCATTTGCTTAAGCAGCCAAGGAAATGAAAACAGACTTTGGTACCTGAATAATAGGAGGCTGCTACTGAAATACCAACAAAGAAAAAGAAAAGAAAAGAAAAGAAAAAGGTGGAAATAGCTTTGGAATTGGCTTATAAGTAGAGGCTGGAAGAATTATGAGGTGCTTGATAGAAAATGCCTAGACAGCTTTGAAGATACATGAATATTTATAGCAACATGATTCATAATAGCCAAAAGGAGGAATCAACCCAAATGCCCATCAACTGATGAATGGATAAACCAAATGTGGTATATCTATATAATGGAATATTATTCACCCACAAACGGAAATGAAATACAGATATTTGCTAAACATGAATGAACCTTGAAAGCATTATAAGTGAAAGAATCCAGGCACAAAAAGCAACAAATTGCCTTACTCAATTTATATGCAATTTCCAGAATAGGCAAAATTTATAGATATGAAAAGTAAACTAGTGGTTGCCTAGGGCTAGGAGGTGGTTGGATAAGGGGAAAATGGGCAGTGAATGCTAATGTGAATGGTGTTTCCTTTAGGGATGAAAAAATGCTATAAAATTAGATTGTGGTAAGTGATCATACAACTCAGTGTGAATATACTAAAAAACACGTGTATTACATAATTGGAGTGGCTGGATTTTATGGTTTATGAATTAAAGCTCAATAAAACTGTTAAAAATAAGAGAAGTTGAAACTGTAGAAGAATTAAGAAATAATATTTGAGAAAGTGAGGGGGTATGGAATAAAATCACATGTGAGGTACAATTTGCCTTAAAAATCAATTTTATTGATACATATTAATAAAGCATACAATTCATCTGAAGTATACAATCAATGGTATTTGGTATAATCACATAGATGTACACTTATCATTTCAATTGCTATTGAAGCATTTTCATTATTTAAATAACAATAATAATAAACAAAAACCAGACAAACAAACAAGAAAATTCCTCACCTCTCAATCTCCCTGTGCTTCCCCTACCATACATAGCTGCTGTTTCTGGCTATTCTAACCAAAGTGTATAATCAATGGCTTTTATTTTATTCAAAATGTTGTACATTAATCATCTCAAAAATTATAGAACAATTTCATTACCCCAAAAAGAAAGACTCCACATCCCTTAGCATTCTTTCCTCAGACCTACATAGCCTCATTTCATCTTTATAAATTGATTTACATTTATGTTTTATATAAATGGAATCATACAATATGTAGTACTCTGTGTCTGGTCTCCTTCACTTCATATGTTTTGTGGTTTTTTTTGTCTGATATTAACATTGAGTAGTATTAACTTAAGTTTGTTCAGCATCAAAGAAAAATGTTCTTATATATGCAATTCTACACATATTCATATTTCACATAATATATTTATATTTCACATAATATAATTAATTCATAGTAGGGCAATCATAAAGTATTTGTTCTTTTGCCTTTGGTTTGCTTCACTCACCATAATGTCCTCCAGGTTCATCCATGTTGTCATATGTTTCATGATCATTTCTTCTTACCACTGCATAATATTCCATCATGTGTATACTCCACGGTTCGTTTATCCATTCATCAGGTGATTGACACCTGGGTTGTTTCTAGCTTTTGGCTATTGTGAATAATGCTGCTATGAATACCCATGTGAAGATGTCTATTCTTGTCACTGCTCTCAATTCTTCTGATGTATATCTAGCAATTGTATTGCCAGGTACCCATGGCAAGTCTATATTCGACTTCCTTAGGAACTGCCAATCAATCCTCCAGAGTGACTATAACATTCTACATTCCCCCCAACAGTGAATAGGCATTCCTGTCTCTCCACATCCCATCCAACATTTACAATTTTCCAGTTTTTGATAGCAGCTAGTCTAATAGGTATGAAATGGTGTCTCATTGTAGTTTTAATTTGCATTTCCCTAATTGCTAGTGATGTTGAATATTATTTCATGTGCTTCTTCACCATCTGTATTTCTTCTTTGGACAGTTGTTTTTTCAAGTCTTTTGCCCATTTCAATTTGCCTTTTGGTAGGGAAAGCATGCCTCATTCCGTTAGTGAAAATAAAAATGAAGAAAATGCTTAGAAATTAATTTTTAATTTAAAATTGCAATATATTTTGACTTGCTTTCCATATATAGATACGGATTTGGCTAGAAATTACCATATACTCTCATTCAGAGCCTTATGTGTTCAGTATGTAAAGATTTGTTTCCTAAATAAGAAAAAGAAAGACATGAAGTGTCTCATCTTAAGATGGAAGCTGCATTTGTGGAGCTCGTTAACGCTTGGTTCAGACCACTAGAGTTATTTACAAAACCATGTTCTAAATGAGTTGGCTATTTTCACTAGAGGCAATCAAGAACTTTTAGATCACTTTACATTTAAAACTATTATTGGACTAGAGCTTTAACATTCAATTAAAAGTGCATTCTTTCCCAAGGCAGTCAGCCTTTCATAACCCCTGGCTCTCCATTTGGTTTCTGAATATGGATTCTTAATCTCATTGTTGTAGGATTATTCTGAGGTACTGTGTGGAGAAAGGATTAAAAAATAACCAGATTGCAGACATTGTACAAAGTGCCACTTTTCTATTTTTAAAAAGGCAGAGAATCAATAATTTATAACTTCTTGTCTCTGTTTCTCCTTGAGGAATTTATGAGAGAAAAGCAATTTTTTTTGTTTTATAACAAGAATTTTAGATCAATGAAGGTTAAAAGTTCAACAAGATAAGGAGTTCAGTGAATCCCTGAAGCACAACACTGACATCCCAAGACAGAGCTAGTAAAGGTCTTCTTTTCTCTCTATTACTTTCAAAAGAATGTGTTATCAAAATGTCACCTATTTAGAATATGCATCTCTGTTCTCTATCCATCTAAAGTCCTCCTAGGGCTCCAAGGAGATTCATAACTGGATTTCCATATTTCCGGTGGCTTGTTTACCTCAGGGAAAGTCAGCTAAATGCATTACAAACTGTTAGTGACCAGTTTTTTAATAACAGCCACCTGTTGTTCAAATTCCTTTCAGTGATATTTGCTGTCGCATACACACACACACACATACAATAAATCTAAGTTAGTTTTCCAAGTGAAGCTGATCTTGATGAAGTAGGTGGTTAAGAAGCTTTAGATTTATTTATTTACTACTTGCCAAGGAGCAAACAAAAATCTTCACTACATTTTTTCTAACTTTAACATGAACATCATAAAATCTCAAAATGTTAGCTAGTTCTAGAAAACACATATTTTAATCATTTTGTTTGCTAGCTGATTCTTGAATTTCTCCAGTGATGGAATTCACTATGTGCTGGAACAAATGCATTTTTCTATGCACTTTATAGTAATAATAGCAAATACTAACAAAGCACTTACTGTACGTCAGGTGCTGTTCTAAGTGTCAAACACACGTGTATACACACAAATATTAATTTAAACCTCTCAACAAATTCATGAGGTAGATGCTATTATTATCCCTCTATATTTCAGAAGAAAAACCTGAGACATAGTAAATAACTTGCTGTCTTAGGTTTCTAGGGTTGCTACAACAAATACTACTCACTGCTCAGCTTCAGCAACAGGAATTTATGGACTCAAGGTTTCAGAGGTTAGAAGTTCAGATTCAAGGTCTTGTTTTCTCCAAAGTCTGTAGTGTTCTGGCAAAACTGTAGTGATGGCAAAACTCGGTTATAGGTGCTATATCTCTCTCTGGCTTCTACTAACTTCTGGTTTCTACTTGTATGTAAAATTTCCTTTGCTTCTTAGAACTTCAGCAATATTGAATTAATGACGACTCTCATTCATTCTGGTAACACCTTAGTTAATAACTTCTTTAAAGGTCTAATTACAAATGGATTCATTTTCACAGGACCCAAAGGTTAGGACTTGAGCATAATTTTGGGGAATATGTTTCAATTCCCACCACTTACTTCCTCAAGAAAAGGGATTCACACCTAGGCAGTCTATTTCGAGAATCCACTTTCTTAAACTTTATGTTAAGTTTCTTCTCAATGATATGATTCAGTCATGTAAAAACACATATGTACATAATTCAACCATTTGTCTGATGTTTAAAAAACACCTAATTGTCAAAATGCTAAAAACAAATCTCCATATATATAAAGATCAACAAGATGGAAACTTTACTTTAAAACAAATTAATATTTTTCTACCTTGAAGGGAGACTTAGGTAGAGTTTTTCTCTCCACAAATGAAATGACCTTCTGTAATCATTCCAGGAAAATGACTCACATAACAGGATCACAATTCAAATAGCATCCCAGGGGAATATCTCTTCCATATGAAGTATTAGATACTCTTCCACATAAAGTATTAGATACTGAAAGCTATTTTTAAAGGTGTGCAAAAGAACTTCAGTTATTATCACAAGGTTATTGAAAGAGAGGTATACTCTTGCAATCTCCTACTTAGTAATCTCACACATTTTAGTACTCTGTATTTTACAGCTCTGAAATAGTAGGTGAGGAGACAAAGATTGCAGTAATGGAAGAGGGTTACTTTTCTTGCTCTTTTGAGACCTTCCATCACTATTTTTGATGATATTTTTTATTGTTTTTATTATTTTTAGAGAAGCTATAGATTATGTAAGTGTTACATTGAAAATATAGGGGATTTCATATAACTCAACCCCTCTCCCCTTCCCACACTTATCAACAGCATCTTTCATTCGTGTGGTATATTTGCTAATTGTCAAAATTGATGAACATATATTGAAGCACTGCTGCTAACCATGGTCTATAGTTTACACATGGTTTATACTTTGCACTGCACATTTTTATAGGTTTTGATAAAATGTATAATGGCCTGTATCCATCTTTGCAATATCATGCAGAACAATTCCTATGTCCCCAAAATGTCCCATGTTACACTTATTCTTCTCACTCCCTCCCCTCAGAACCTCTGGTGTCCACTGCCTCTAAATTAATATTACAAGTTTTTCTATTACTAGATTAATAATAAGTCTACTTTGGTCTATAGTTGCATTACCCACTTATGTTTCTTTATTCTTCAGTCTTGGGGATATGGGTATGTTGATGCCTACTCTGTATCCAATTGAGAGGCAGCTTAGATCCCATTGGGGAGATACCTTGCTTGCAATTATAGATGCTCTCTGGTTTTGTGTGTGTGTGTGGGGGGGGGGGGGGGGGGGAGATAAGCACTGTCCATTATTATCCTGGGTGAGTCTGATGAATTTGAGGGTAGAAGTTGGCTGCAACTCTGCTGAGATTCAGGGCTCCACTGGAATATGAACATCCAGAAGATTTATGTCTGTGAGACACATACTTAATGGGTATAGTGCTAATTACAGGTTCAAATAGAAGGGCATAAAAACCTTGTATAGGAAATTTACAAATGAGTCCAATTCCAACAAAAGGAGGGGATAGGCTATCATATATGCCAAGGTAAGGCCCACTGATAGGTAGCCGGATTCCTAGAGTTTTCTGCCCTGCTCATGGTGTCCAGATGTCTCTAGAGGCCTCAGGACAACCCCTACTCCCTGCTTAAGGCACCATTTACTGCAGCAGTCCCTTCCATCACTATTTATTTCTTCCTACCTATTTCTTTTTATTCCTCCTAGCTCTCTCTCCTCATCAATATGTTTGGTTTTATCCCATCTTACATGAAATGCCTCTTTATCCAGTAATTTTTTTGCTTTTCTCTTACATCATTTCTTCCTTTTATATCCATTACGCAAAACAGTGTGGCTTAAATATACAATTTCATTTTTCCTACCTCCCATTCTTTCCATAACACACTATAAAAGTCACAAGAGCCACCATTACTTCAATGAGAACCATGCATGTTGCCATGTTACTTTTAAAAAAAATTACCAAACACCATGGATCCTTTTCACTGCTATCATACTTACTTTACCATGTGCCATTTCAAAATCTTCATTTCTGCAACAGTCTAGTCCCCTGTTTCTTCTACATTGCAGACCCACTCCTTGGTTTTCCCTAAAGATGTCTCTTTATCTGTTCCCTAGATGTTCGTGTCCTGCAGAATTTTGTCCTCAACCCTCCTATTTCATTAAACTCTCAATCGTTGAACCTGTAAATCATTGAATTATAAAACCAAACTCCTAACCAAATACTCTTAATCTTACAACCTCTACAGTTTTCTAAGGTACTAGATTTGTATGGTGCTCAAGCTTTCCCCCAGTTTTCTAGTTTCCCTTTACCTCTCATTTAATATTCATTTTAACCAGAGGCCAAGCCTTCATCCTGCCTGACTTTAAGAAGTCCAGGTCTCTTTCCAATTATATTGAGTATCCTCAGAGGGGACGGAAATTTACAGTCCATTTGTTTTCTCTTTTTAAACTTCTGCTTTGTTACCCTTGGCCACAAAAGTCACTTCTTTGTATTTTGTAGCTGTGTCCAGGCCCCTTCATTCCATATGTGACATTTATCCTTTCCTTTTGCTGGTGCTGCCCTACTGGCCATTCCCCTACTCACGTCTGGTCAACAACTGTGTTGCTAAACACACTCATCCTTTTTAAGTTCTTACTTTACTGATCCTTAAAGGAACTGAAAAATAAGCATTCAAATAATCTGGGTCGATATGTCTTCTCTCCAATATATGATAAAGTCTTTTGCCTTGTTATGCCAAGCCTTTAGTGTTCTTTGCCTCAACCTCATCCTTCTAGACTAACCTTGTTCTGGGACTTAATGTTTTAATAAATAAAATTCAATTAAAGTGCTTCCAAGCAAAAAAGTGTTCTTTGTCAAAGATGTATTCTGCCCTATGTACCTTAAAGTATGGAAGGAATTGCAGTTTTAAAAACTGAGCTATTTTCCCACTTCACTCAGGTATATTTAGCTTACATGAATTCTACAGCCACACCAGTTGCTAAAATTTTGAAAAACTTCCAGGCCAGTTGGTTGGTTAATAGCTACTCTCTGAGCCCTACTACCATACCATCTCTCCATAATGCCCTGGCCTAAACCTTCCTACAACCAAGCAACTAAAGGCCTCATACCTGCACAGCAGGGTGGCTTTAAGATTCTGTACCGCTACCACTTATCCAGCTGGTGTCAGTTGATAAGTCCTGTTGAACTGATAGTTAAATATTTTGGAAATTACCAGTGAATACACATATTTCTGACCAATATTGGACATAACAAAACTTATTTTTATTCCTCCCTCATTCTCAAAACAAAAATAAGAATAATGACAAAATAATTAACCTTGGTCTTCCTTCTGAAATTCTTCATAAATGGAATTTGAGCACATAAGCCCCAAGTTTCTCCTTTCTCACTGTGATGGTTACACTAATGTGTTAATTCGGCCAGGTAATTGTGCCCAGTTGTTTGGTCAAGCAAGTACTGGGTTAATTGAAATAAAAGGATATTTATGGACTTAAGTCACCAGTGAGTTTACTGCATAGATAGCTGATTACATCTACATAGATCAGGAAGATTGTGGGCAGCAATGATTGACACTTCATCTAAATAGCAGAATGCCTTAAGGGGGGATGTGATTTCAACATTCAGAGAGAATGTCTTAGCTCATCTTTGGACAGTCAGCATCTCCGGAAACTCATCAAGGACCTCCACTGGACTTTCATCGGAGCCCCTGGTTTTCAGCCTGCCTGAGGAATCTGGACTTGTGCATCCCCACAGTCACGTGAGGGAATCTTATAAAATCCCTAATACTATTTACAAATTTCTCCTGTTGGTTCTCTTTCCCTAAGGAACCCTGACTAATATGCTCATCCTCAGGGCTCAAAAACGAAGTGTCTTAAATTCTGTCTATTTTACTTCCTCTGGTTAATTTCCACTCCCTTCTTTCTGCCCTGTTTGCTTTAGTTTAGTCACTAAGATTGTTTCTCGCTAGAACTCTTGTAATTAATACTAACTCAGGTTCATATTTCCAGTCTTGTCCCTTTCAAATTCATCTTACAGAGAGGTACAAAATGGTTCTGTCAAAAATCCATAGATACTCCTTACTTATTTAAATCCTACAGTGATGTTCCATAGTCTATGTATCTCTTTTATTAGATATTCAAAGCCCTTCATGATTGGCCTACCATATCCGACTCCTCTTTTGTCATTCAACTATGCTTCCATGGTAAGTTCTAACTTTGCTGAGTTACTTGGAATCTCAATGCCTTTTGGTCAAGAAAGTTCTTTTTCCTTCTTTCTTTCCTCCACCCTCTGCTGTCCCTGGTAAGCTCCTGTTCATCCTTCAAGACTCAGCTTAGCTGTCACCTCTTCTGTGCATCCTTCCCCTACTTTTCATTTCCCTCTTTTTTGGCTTTTTATAAGACCTTTTATATACCACAGTTATCAAATGTAACATTTTTTTTTTTTTTTTTTTTAACCTATTTATTTACTTGTGTATCTCCTCCACTTGTCTTAGAATTCTTTGAGGGCAGTAGTTTTGTTTTAGTCTTGATTTCAATGGTAACCGCATATTGCCTGGCACTTAGTAAATTACCGACTGAGTGAATAAACAATAAATACCTAAACGATAGTTTCTTCAGTGTTTGCATTCATACACAAAGATCAGTATTTGTGAATTAGATTTCTGAAGACTAACAATCAGTTGTCTTTTCTTCTAAGTTTTCTCAATAATCACCTCAACATAGTTTTTTTTCCATGGATGAAAATGTAGTTGATGGTATTAGGAAGGGGAAGTTGCCAAATAATGAACTGGCTAATCACAGATAAGTGCATAAACGATTCTAATTTTTGTCTTATATTTTTTAACAACAATTTTCTAGCTAATTTTTGCTATATAGTATAGTCTCATGCACTAATAAAATGAAAAATTACAATTTGTTTTTGAAATGTAAGCTAATTGAAAAAGGACACATTTAACTAAGCAAAAAGATCCTCTTATTTCATTTTGAGATTACATTAAAAACTGACAGCACAATAATTCCCTGTCATACTCAGAATTATTTCTTACGTTAGTGTATACCAAATGTAAACCCCATTCCCATTCTCTTACATTTCAGATTCTAAAGATTATATGAATTTTTTCAGTGGTTATTGTTTTATTTATATAGATTCTGTAAGAGTGAATGCAATGTTATCTTATTTTAACCACATTTATGCATTTTGATATTTAATTAGTTCTTGGCTCCTCTATTTAAACTGCAGAAAAGACAGATTTGAAATTGGAAAATAGCAAATTACAACAAAAATTTAGTGTCATTCAATATGAACGAAAAGATACAATAATATAACATGACATTAGGTAATAATTAGAAGAATATTTGCTAGTTTAAAATAATTTTGACTCTTTAATGAATTATAAATCTTTCCTTATGATAATTATGATTCTTAATATATTCTTTTGCATTGACAGTCTTTGTTTAATGTATTACATTATCATAATTAGTCTCTAAAATAATATCCAATAGTTTGGATTTTGAATTTCAGATTTAACTTATGGAATAAGAGAAGAAAAACGTTATCTCATGAGATATGAAAACAATCCTTTTAATCTGGAATTCCATATGTTTATGTTTCGGCTGGTGATACTTTCCTTTTCAGACTATAATATATGTGAGTTTCACAATGTTAAAATGATATTATTATTGTGTGAAATGAAACTCAAAGACTACTGGAAATTTGAAAATTGTATAAAATATACTTCTCAATACTATTAAATATCTCCAACAAAATCACTCTGTATAATTTTACTTATTTATGTTTTTTTTCCAGGTTGTAGGTGATAATGCTTGGCTTTCCAAATATCCATATTCCTTTCTTCCTTACATAACTTTGGTCTTATCTATGCATCTAGTATCTTCTGCATACATATGTTTGGGGGGAAGTTTGTCCCTGCTCAAACCCCAGAGAGCAGTACTTGATTATTCTAAGCCAAATCATGGTATTTCCATTTTCCTTGCCAGTGATTGTGTTTAATTATGAGAGTGAAATAATTCCATCCAATGAGATATGAGGAAGTCTGCTGTAATGTTGTGTCTGGATGTGAAAATTGGAACAGTTGCATCCATTTGCAACCAGCTAATGAAAGAGAATACTGAAATTACAATACATTTGACAGAAGTATTTAAGATTAAGGAGAGATTTGCCATATTAATCAGTAAAAAAATGTTGACTCAGGTAAGCTCCAAAGAAAAGATGATGCTTTAATGAGGTTTTAAAAGTGAATAATTTGGGATTTTATTGATTTTATTTGATTCCAAGAACAAGAACACCCAATTAAGAGTAGCATTTATTTTTCTTACAAGTTTGAAATTGAGCAATTGAAGGGAAACATGTTCATGGGATCAATGATGACAATGATGACCAATATCACTTGTATCTTTCTACTCCATCCTTCTTAGCATGTCAGTTTGTCACTGCACATGGCAAGATGATTGTTAGGTACCATACTTGCTTTTGAAAAAGAACTAAAGTAAGAGTTAGACTTAATTAGATGTGTTGCAGGTTTATAGAAAAATTCAGCATTCCAATATATTACCCTCATTATTAACAATTTGCATTATTGTGGTATCTTTGTTACAATTGATGAAATAATATTATAATTGTACTATTAACTATAGTCCATAGTTTACCTTAAGATGTATCTTTTCAGGAAGGACTCTTGGCCCAATGGATAGGGTATGCGCCTACAATGTGGGAGGTCTGCGGTTCAAACCCCGGGCCTCCTTGACCCATGTGGAGCTGGCCCATTCTCAGTGCTGATTCTCGCAAGGAGTACCCTGCCATGCAGGGGTGTCTCCCGTGTAGGGGAGCCCCATGCACAAGGAGTGCACCCCATAAGCAGAGCCACTCAGCGTGAAAGAAAGGGCAGCCTGCCCAAGAATGGCACCACACACATGGAGAGCTGAAGTAACAAGATGACACAACAAAAAGAAACACAATTCTCGGTGCCGCTAATACTGATAGAAGCGGTCACAGAAGAACACACAGAGAATGGACACAGAAAGCAGACAACTGGGGCGGGGGAAGAAATAAATAAAAAATCTTAAAAAAAAAGATGTATTTTTTCCATGTACTATACTATTACTAATACCTTGCATTAATGTGGTACATTTGTTATAATTCATGAAGAGCATTTTTATAACTGTACTATTAACTGTTTACAGTAGGATTTACTGTGTTGCATAGTCCTATGTTTTAGCTTTTAATTTTTGTTCTAGTAACTTAAAATATGAGCTAATATTTCTCCTTTTGGCCACATTCATTGATGTTAATTATATTCACAATGTTGTCCTACCATCACATCATCCATTTCTAAAATTTTACAAACAACCTAAATAGAAAATCTGTACAAATTAAGCATTAACTCCTTATTCTCTGCACCCAGTCAAAGGCCTGAAACCATGTATCTAGATTTCTAACTCTATGAATTTGCTTATTCTCATTATTTCATATCACTGAACTCAAACAATATTCATCCTTCTTTATCTGGCTTATTTCACTCAAAATAATGTCTTCAAGGTTCATACATGTTACATGAACCAGAACTTCATTCCTTTGTAATGATGGAAAATATTAAATTGTTTGCTTATACCACATTTTGTTTATTTGTTCATCAGATCATGGTTGCTTCCATCTTTTGGCAATTGTGAAGAATGCAGCAAGGAACATCGGTATGCAAATATCTGTTCAAGTTCATGTTTTCAATTCTTTCATTTTTATATTATATTTTCAAATTATTCTTTATGTTCATACATTGTATTCCTAATATCCTTTAGCTCTGTTTGCATATTTTCTTCCTGTCCTTGAACTAATCTACGAGATTTGTTTGAACTTCTTTGATAAATTGCTTCAAAATTGTATCTCCTCTGAAGTTTAAACATGTCCCTTTGATGGGTCATATTTTCCTAGTCCTTGTAATTTATTGCTGATGTCTAGGCTTCTGATTATCTTGATCAATTCACTCTGAATATCAGCTTGCCTAGGGTTTTATTGTTGATTTACTTTGTGTTAAGACCCTTCTTTGATGCTTAATTAACCTTAATCTAGATTTTTAGAATAGTATGTGTTTGAGCAAATTTTTTTCAGTTCTTCTCTAATTCTTGCTTTGAATATGCAGTACAATTTTTGAGATTTCATTTTTTGTGTAATTTTTTCACCTTTAGGAGAAAGATTCTTTTCCTCTGATATTTCTCCTGGAATCTTGATCTCTTCTGGTTGTTTCTGCACAGAATTTTCTCCCCAGCTCTTATGGTTTGTCTAAATTCTCTTCCTTATTCAAATACCTCTTTTCTTACCCTTTTCAGTTTAGGGTCTGTTCAGTTACTCAATCCCATTTTCTTTTTTGTGAGGCTTTTCTTCATCTGGTTTCTTTCCTGTTAGTGTATCTTGCCATGGAGACCCAGATAGTTTTAATCCAGAAAACTGCGTCATTCCAGAAAAGGCCATTTTGCATTCAGGTGATCCAGCCAACACAGAGTGTGTATATCTCTTGTCAACAGTTTTGCCATAGTCTCTCTTTTATTTCCCTGTGGTGGCCCTTTTAGTATGCAGCACTGCTCAACTGCTTTTATTCTACCCTGGGTATCTGTAGACTTGTATCTCTGTGCCTAGACTTAAGTGGAGTTCTAACTCATTGCTGTGAGTGGCTCTATAGTCTGCATACATGGCAGGCGAGACTTGGACTGTGCTGCTTTTGTGTGACTCCCAAACTGTGTAGGGCCAAGTGAGAGGGAGTGCCCAGGACAAAAATTTCATATATTATATTGGAGATTATGTTTCTTTTTTTAAATTCAGCATTTGTGGAGTCCTTCTCTAGTCCCTATTGTCCTCCAGAATTCCACACAAGCAGGATTTATCCTTTCATTAGTTGATTCTGAGGGGAGACTTTTCCAGTGGATGTTTTATGTTACTATGTTGATGATGTCACCTCTCTTGGCTAGGGGAAAGAAAAGATTTATGGCACACTTTCTTGTTTCATTAAGAACGGTATCATATACTCAACCATAAACCAAGACAAAGGTGAAAACTTAGGCCCTCACAAAGGGGAATGAGGCAACCATGACTTGTTTAGACCAATCATGTTTAAACCTTCTTGAGGTCAAGACATCTGTCATAACCCTGAACAATTTGAGATTCTTTCAAAAGGATTGAAGTGAAAGTTGGTAGTTGCTGAGAAGACAAAGGACCGATTATTCCTGGTAATGAAAATGCATGTGTAAAGGATTGGGTTGAAATGTCAAGGCACATTTGGAAACTATCAGTAGTTTGATATTCCTGCAAGTTACAGCATGAAGTATTGTGAATAAAAATGCTATTGTGGTGGATAAGAAGGATCAGGCCATAGTATCGCTCCTATGCTATACAAACATGCTTGTGCTTGAGAAAAAAAGTCAGAAAAGATTTTTTTCAAATAAAATCAAATAAAAATGAGTAGATCTAAATCTAGAAAGTCACTCTGAGAAGTGCATTAATTGATCAGATTGGGCAAGCAAAATAGTCGGGTCTGAATTTAGAAAAATCACTTTGAGAGATCCATTGTGAAGAATGGATTTAGTTGGAGTGGCTCTGGAGCAACAAATCCAATAAGAAGCAATTGAGGCAGTTCAGGGAGGATGAAGACTGAAAATAAAGCTGTAGTTGAGGATATGACCAGTGAGAGACAGATTCTCAAGTGTGATAAGATAAAATTAAAATTCCTTTTAGACAGATTTGGTATAGCATGAAAGGAGAATGAACTGCTAAGAATGACTCCTGGGTTTTGAATTAGATATACATAAAAGTCCAATAACCAAAGTAAGACTAGGGGAGGAAGAACAGGCTTGGTGACAGGAAGATACTGCGTTGCTTTGAGTTGTACTGAGTTTGAGATTCTTACATAATTATGAAGGAGTGGAATACAAGTCAAACTATGTCACATAAGGACAAAGATTTAGGAACCTGAAAGTGTAGTGAGTTAATATTTTTGACATTTTTCATCTAAATCATTCCATGGTCTCTTTCCTAGTTATCTTTGTTTCTTTCAACAAGGATAAGGAGTGGCAGCTACAATACAAGTCCTACCGTTGGTATGAGGACTAGATGATATGATCCCAGAGACATGTGGGCTTGTTTGATTCTAGTTCAAAGATCTCAGTTCAGGAGACTATCTGGAACAGGATGTATTATCCCAGGAGATCTGTGAGTGACAGTGAGGACTAGGTTTTTCAAGTTTTATGATGTTTGCATATACTATAACCAGAGACTATATATTGTCATTATATATTCCATAACTTTAAGAATCATGAGGTGAATCTGGCTCAGAGGAAATATTCTCTAGTATGTATTCAGACTAGACTATGTGCAGAAATGTTCCATTCTTGTGTACATAAAGTTGTTTGGTTGGGGATAGTTAAACTTCCAGGTGGTATGATGTGGCATTCATTCACGCTAATTATCTACAATTGTGTGAGTGGCCATTTCTGGGAGATTGAAAAGTTTTCAGCTCATTCTAGTTTTGTATAAAATGATTAGCCCTCCATTGTATATTCTGACTGTTCTTACTTCTTTGTATATTCTTTATTTAAGTTAAATTTGTTTGATCCACTTAGGCATTATCTGTGTTTCAATCTACTACGATATTTGTCAATATGGTGGTCATGCTGAGTTGTAGTTGTAGAGAAATAAAAATAAGTATGTTTTTTTCTCTTCATGGATAACTAACTAGACTATATTCATTTATTCATTAAATTAATTATGTATGATGCATTGCAAGCTTATCTGAATTCATGTTTGTCTTCTTATCTTTTAAGAGCAACAATAAGCAGCCAATAGTCAGGGTTCTCTAGGGAAACAAAACCATCAGGAGATAACTGCAAATATTATGAATTTTATAAAAATTGTCTCTTGCAACAGTTAGGACGCACAAGTCCAAATTCCATAGGACAGGCTGTAAGCTGGGTACTCTGATGAAGGTTTTCAATAAATTCCCTAGGAGAAGCAGACTGGCTAAAGAAGAGATGGAAATTCTCTCTTCTAACTGCTGAAATCATCACTTTTCCTTTTAAAGCCTTCAACTGATTATGTAAGATGTCTCTTATTGTTGAAGGTGGTCTCCTCAGTTGATTGTAGATATAATTAGCCATAGATGCAATCAACTTATTAATGATTTAAGTCCACAAAATATCCTCACAGTATCAATTAGCCCAGTGCTTGCTTGACCAAATAACAAGGCACCATAACCTGACCAAGTTGACACATGAGCCTAACCATCATATTGTCCAACAATAATGAATTTTTCTAATCAATTCAAATATGTACTAGATAAGTAAGCAGGTGGTCTTCTTTTAGACTTTTGATTTGAAATCAATTATTTATTTTGTTTAGGCCATAAGATAAAACTGCTGTATCAAATGTCAAAAAGTCCCTAAAATATAGTGATTTTTAAAAAATACAAGCTTATCTATTTCTCCTGTAACAAACTATAGGTAGGCAACATTCAAGGAAGGCAGATGGTATGTAGAAAACCAGATTCCTTTTTCCTTGTCATGCTGATATCCCTTAAAATCCTGTCGTCATCTTTATAGATGTCACACTGACAAAAGTTGGTGCTGTCCTCATCTGAATGGATGTGGAGTCACATCATCATGCCCATCATCCAGGCGACAGGAAAGGGCAGAGAAGATATGGAAGGTAAATGATTTTCTTATCTAGATGCTGCACGCAGTCATTTTCACCAATATCCCAGTGATGTTGGAGATTTTTCCATGTGATTCTTCACTTTTTGAATGTCTTCTTTGGATAATTGTCTTTTCAAGTCATTGGCCCATTTTTTAAATCGGGTAGTTTGTCATTTTATTGTTGAGTTGCATGATCTCTTTATGTATCATGGATATTAAATCTTAATCAGATATGTGATTGCCAAATATTTTCTCCCATTGAGTCAGCTGCCTTTTCACCCTTTTGACAAAGTCCTTTGAGGTGCAAAAATGTTTAATTTTGAGGAGGTCCTATTTATCTATTTTTTTCTTTTTTTGCTCATGCTTTGGGTCTAAGGTTTAATAAACTAGCATCAACTTCAAGATTTTGAAGATGTTTTCCTTCTTTTTTTTCTAAGAATTTTATGATTGTTGATTTTATTTTTTGGTCTTGATCCACTTTGAGTTAAATTTTGTATAAGGTGTGAGATAGTGGTCCCTTTTCTTTCTTTTGGATGTGGATATCCAGTTCACTCAGCACCATTTGTTGAATAGAATGTTCTGGTCTAGCTGGGAAGATTTGACAGCCTTGTCAAAAATTGTTTGACTGTAGATGTGAGGGTCTATTTCTGAGTTCTAGATTCAGCTCCATTGATAAATCTGTCTGTCTTTATGCCAGTACCACACTGTTTTTACCATTGTAGCTTAGCAATATGCTTTCAAGTCAGGAAAGAAATCTCATTCATCTTTTTAAAGAAATTTTTGGTTATTTGGGGCCCATTATCCTCCCAAATAAATTTGATTATTGGCTTCTTCATTTCTGCCAAAAAAAGCTACTGGGATTTTCATGGGGATTACATTGACTCTGTAAATCAGATTGGGTAAAATTGACATCTGAATGATCCATGAAAACAGAATGTCCTTTCTTTTATTTAAGTTTTTTTTTCAGTTTCTTTTAGCAATGTTTTGTATTATGCCCTTGGTTATTCTTAAGTATTTGATTTTTTTTTTAGTCACTATTATACATGGAATTTTTTTTTGTTATCCTCCTCAGATTGCACCTCTTAGTATATAGAAATGCTACTGAATTTTTGCATGTTAATCTTGTATCCTGTCACTTTGGTGAACTCGCCTATTAATTCCATTTGCTCTGTTATGGATTTTTCTGGATTTTCTAGATATAGGATCATAACATCAGTGAATAGTGAAAGTTTTACTTCTTCCTTTCCTACTTGGATGTCTTATTTCTTTATCTAGCCTAATTACTCTATCTAGAACTTCTAGCATAATATTGAATAACAGTGGTAACAGTGGGCATCCATGTTTTGTCCTGATCTCAGTGGGAAAGATTTCAGTCTTTCACTGTTGAGTACAATGCTGGCTGTAGGTTTTTCATAAATCCACTTTGTCATGTCGAGAAAGCTTCTTTCTCATCTTTTGGAGTTGTTTTGTTTTGTTTTTTTATTAAGAAAGGGTGCTGTATTTTTAAAAACGCCTTTTCTGCAATAATCTTCTGTATCTTCTAGGATCAGTATAGGTGGTTAGTGTGTTTCTAGAAATTTGTCCATCATGTCTACATTGTCTAGTTTTTTTGACATATAGTTGTTCATAGCATCCTCTTGTGATCTCTAATATTTCTTCAGGGTCAGTGGTCATGTCCCACTTCTCATTTCTGATTTTATTTATTTGCCGCTTCTCTCTCTCTCTCTCTCTCTCTCTCTCTTTTTTTTTTTGTCTTTGTCAGTTTAGCTAAGTGTTTGCCAATTTTGCTGATCTCAAAGAACCAACTTTTGGTTTTATTCGTTCTTTCCATTGTTTCTTTGAACTCAATTTCATTTATTTCTGCTCTGACCTTTACTATTTATTTCTTTTGGCTTGATTTGGGATTAGTTTGCTGTTCTTTTTCTAGTTCTTCCAGGTGTGCAGTTAGTGCTTCACTTTTAGCTCTTTCTTCTTTTTTAATGTAAGCATTAAAGACTGTAAATTTCCCTCCCCACACTGTTTTTGCAGTTTCTCATAGATTTGGATAAATTGTTCTCATTTTCATTCATCTCAAGACGTTTGCTGAAATCTCTTGCAACTTCTTCTTTGACTCGCTGGTTGTTTGAGATTGTGCTGTTTAATCTCCATATATTTAGGAATTTTCCCTTTTTCTGTCCATTATTGATTTCCAGCTTCATTCTGTTAGGATCATTTGTATAATTTCAATCTTTTAAAATTTATTTGGACTTGTCTTGTGACCCAACATACAGTCTGTCTTGGAGAAAGATCCATGGGCACTTGAAAAGAATGTATATCCTGCTGCTTTGGGGTGCAATTCTTTTAAGCCTAGCTCATTTATCATATTATTTAAGCTCTCTGTTTCTTTATTTATCTTCTTTCCAGATGTTCTATCCAATACTGAGAGTGGTGTATTGAAGACTCCAACTATTATTGTAGAGACGTCTATTTCTCTCTTCAGTTTTGCTAGTGTGTGCCTCATGTACCTTGGGGCGCTCAGGCTAGGTGCCTAAATATTTAGTATGGTTATTTCTTCTTGGTGAATTGCATCTTTTATTAAAATATAATGACCTTTCTTTATAACAGTTTTGCATTTAAAATCTAGTTTGTCTGATATCAGTGTCACTACTACAGCTCTTTTTTGGTTACTATTTTCATGGAATATCTTTTTCCAACCTTTAGCTTTTAATCTGGTTGTGTCCTTATGTCTGAAGTGAGTCCCTTGTAGGCAGCATATAGATGCTCATTTTTTAAATCCATTCTATCAGTCTATGTTTTTTGACTGAGGAGTTCAAGCCATTAACATTCAGTGTCATTACAGTAATTTTGCCCTTGAATTTTCCGTTGTTACATTGTACCATTGCCTGTTTTTTTACCCTTTATTTTACCCTTCTTAATAATTTTCATTTCTACACTCTTCTCCAAGTCTCTTGCCCTTCTTTTCCTTTAAGGCTGCAGCACTCCCTTTAGTATCTCATGTAATTCTGGTCTTTTGGTAACATATTCTATCTGTTTTTGTTTGTCTGTGGAGACTTTGAACTCACCCTCAGTTTTGAAGGACAGCTTTGCCAGATATAGAATTCTTGGCTGGCATTTTTTTCTCTTTTAGTACCTTAAATATCTAATACCACTTTCTTCTCATCTCCATGGTTTCTGCTGAGAGATAGGCACTTAATCTTATTGAGGTTCCCTTGTGTGTGATACTTTGTTTCTCTCTTGCTGCTTTTAGAATCCTGTCTATCTCTGATATTGCTCTATCTGAATAGTAGGTGTCTTGGTTTGGGTCTATTCAGATTTATTCTGTTTGGGCTACATTGTCCTTCTTGGATACTGATATTTGTACATTTCATAAGGGTTGGGAAGTTATGGACACTATTCCTCAAATATTATTTCTGCCCCTCTTCCATTCTCTTCTCCTTCTGGGACACTGATAATGTATATGTTTGGGTGTTTCACTTTGGTATTCAATTCCCTAAGACTCTGTTCCATCTTTTAAAATTCTCCTCTAATTCTGTTTTTTTTTTTTTTTTGTCTTTTCCAGTACAGATATTCTGTCTTCAAAATCACAAATTCTGTCTTTGAGCAATTCAAATCTGCTTTTATGTGCCTCTGATGTGTTTTTAATCTCATCCTTCATGTCCCTCATTCCCATATGGCCTCTTACTTTTCTTTGCAGGCTTTGTAATTGTTCTTTCTACTCACCCAGTGTCTTCTTAATATCCTTTATCTTTTTAGTTATATTTTCTTTAAATTCTTTGAATTAATTTAAGAGTTGTTGTGTGATTATCATTGATTAATCATCTCAAATCCTTTATCTCTTTAGGATATTTGGTTTGTTCCTTTGCCTGGGCCATCTTTTTCTGTTTCCTCATATGGCTTGTAATTTTTTGCAGATGTCTAGGCATCTGAATATGTTGGTAAATTTACTCTGATAACCAATTTCTCTCTCTTGCCTGTTGCTTATTTTTTTTCACAGCTCTTCTTTGATACTTGACTCAACTTCTTTTAAGTCTTTAAAATTGCCCAGCTAATATTATCAAAATTGAGCCAGGGACTCACTAATGGGGTACAGATTTTCTCCCAGGAATCAGGGTACAGAGAGAACAAAAAGCAATTTTTGACCATGCAATTTCCACACTGGCAAGCAGATGACACTCTTTGATGCACCTTTCCATGGATGTGTTTCAGTCTCTGCTTTCCTGTGTTTTGGTCTAGCCAGAGTCAAGATTCAAAATGGGTTAAGCTGGCTGTATGCATTGATGAAACCCTTTGACTCCCTCTTCCTTTTTCATTTTAACAGCTGACAGGGAGGGGCATGTCTCTTCCCTTCTCAGTCAGCTGCAATGAGCCAAGGTTTCTACCCAAGCTTAATATCATGGGGGTTTAATAACTCACATTTATTGTTTTGGTTTCTTCATCTCTGTGTCCCTTACCCTTCAGGGAGTTGTTTAGCACTGTCTTGATCTGCTAACCCCTAAAATAGGTCCATCAGACATCTTTTGGTCCTTTCCCCATTGTTTTTTTGAGAGAGTTGAGCCCTGCCTGCTGGTTCCCAGGCCACCTTCCCACAATTCCCAGATATATTATTTTGTTTTCTACAATAGATTAACTTTTTATGGGGGTTTTTCAGTCCAAAGTCAAAATGGAAGCTCTATGCCTTCTCCACTGATTGTAAAACATTAAGTTAATCTTCAGTATAATTTGAAATTGGTTTATCTGAGATGAGCCCTATAGTAAAATCTTTTGTGCTCCCCTCATATCCATTTACCTTTATTTGCTGAAGGCTGCATTTTTGACTTCTGCTGCTCTCTTCCTGAATACTTTTCTTTTGGAAACTGGACTGTGTCCAGCATGCATATAGGGTCAGCTTTAAATGCTAAAAATTAATGGCCCTAGAAACCTCTATCAACCATCTACATTCAGGATATTGAGAGGTAAATACCTTTGTTTTCTTTCTCTCTCTCTCTCTTTATTTTTTTATGTTTCTGTTTTTCACTAGCTCTCAGGATTTGCCAGCGGGGCTGGATTCTAGTTGTTTCAAGAGGTTAGGCTTTATGACACAGTTATTGATTTCCTTCTCATCCTTGCCTTACTTCCCCACTCTCCTGCTGCTATTTTCTGGAATTACCTGACAAATAAATAACTTTCACTCAAATTCTTGCCTCAAGGTTTCCTTCTGGAAGACTTCAAACTATTTACTTTCTTATTTTTAATATTGCAATTATAATATTAAAGAAGAATGAAAGAAAATATAATAATTATCTTCTTTACATAGAAAACATTGCAAAATCTCTTTAAACACTTCAAGAAAATCTTGGATAGAAGTTTTTTCTCAGATACTTGCCAAAAACTGCCAAGTATAAGATAACAAACCATCATACCTTCACACCTTAAGGGGGATACAGGTCTGATTCATTCTCTGAGTCACACTGAGGAAAATGTAACAACTGTTAAAAAACAAACAGAAAGGACCACTGGTGGGGGAGAGCACAAATTAATAAACCTTAGTGGTCCTGTTCCTGGATCTACTCAGTATTTGTATCAAGTCCCCAGTAGTCTCCTGATTTCTTTTCCCTGAATGTGCCTGGAAGTACTCATCAAAATGCCTAGATAAATGTTTTGGTCTCAAGGTATCATCACAAATGTCTTTTAGCATTTATTTGTTTGTTTATTTATTTATTTATTTATAGCAGTTGTGAAGTTACAAAACAATTGTGCATAACATGCAGAATATTCAAACACTGCTCTTCCAGTAATATCCTACATTGTTGTGTAACATTTGTTACAGATTATGAAAGAATATTATCAGACTATTACCACTAAGGATGGTCCATAGTATACATTTGGTATATTTTTTTCATTCATCCTCTATTATTAATACCACGTAGCAGTATTGTACATTCATTATAACTCATGAGAGAATACTCTCATATTTGTACTGTTAAGGACAGTCCATCTTCTACCACATGGCTCACTGTGTCATACAGTCCCTTGCCTTGTACATTTAATTCAAAGTGTACATTTAGTGGCTTTCATTTTCATCACAGAATTGTGCAGTCATTGTCCCAGTAAACCTTTGAATATTTTCCTTAGTTCAAAAGAAAGACCCCATATCCCCTATATTGACTCTTAACATTGTCATAGTACCTTCTTTGACACTGATGCAAGAATATTCCTATATTTCTGTTAGCTGTAGCCCATACGTTACATTAATTGTATTTTCCCATGTGTCAGTACCAGAGTACTCAAGTGTTAAGGAGTTGGGAAGACGTTCTGTACTCAGTGGAGGCCTTGCCTCTTTACTGAGCGGACAAAACTTCCTCCTCAGGAAAAACCTATTTTACTCTTGTAACTTTTGAGCAAGTGGACATAGATCAAATTGGAAGAAATCCCTCCTCAAAAAAACTTGGATTGCAAAGTGAGATGTGGTCAAGGAATTGTTTGTATTTTAAATAAAGAAGTTTTGTGTATCAGGGGACATTGAGAAAATGCTTAAATTTAAATAACTATACACAGCACTATTTTAACTTGTAAATAAATTTGCTTTTTAAATTAAGTAATTTTTCTCTCTAAAAGGGTGAAATGGATTTCAAATGAAATATAATAGTATGGAAATAGGAATGGAATTGAATAATTATAAAATCTGGCACATTTTATACATCAGTTCTAGCAGTAGCCATTCATATAATCTTGCATTGATTAAAATATTTCCATCTCACCTTTCTGGATAGGTTGAAAGTATCATCTCTGACACATTTTCTAACTATTTTTAGAAATGTAATTAAAATTTATCTGGTATACTTTTGTTATATGATATAATACCCCTAGTTGGCATTTGGAAATTTGAATTTATATAGTATAAGGTAATAGATAACTGTACTTATGCAAGGGCTTCTTAAAAATGGAGTTCTGCTCTAGGTTTGTTATTAATTAAAATAAATATATCAGCAATATATCCTATAAGTCTGAATTCTGGTCATGAATTAAATTCCAAGACTATGCACATATATTTTATCCCCCCTGTAGGAAAATTAAAGATTTTGACAAATATTGAAAAAGTATTTGGATTTATATATGGTAAATCTTGATAATGCAAAACATCATATGGTATATTAAGTTGGTAAGGAAATGCTGATTATAAAATGGAGAAGAGCTCGTACTTTCAAAAAGGAAACAAGATATATAAAAAAACTTTAAGATCAGAATGGCATTTAGAAAAATTAAAAGTTAAATAAACATGTGAAAATACATGGATTTTAATAATAATGCAAATTAAATAATAAGTAGAATTGTCTTAGTCAACTAGATATTATACATATCTAAAAATCTTGTCTCTATAACTATCTATCAAGACCTTATCTATGTACCAGGTATGGTAGTGAGATAAAATTATTATTAAACAAAATTTGGGGGACTGAGCTACTAAGTTTTAAATTATGGTAAAATAGAGCGGACCCTTATTCTGTCTCCAAGAGATGTTATTTCTCCTAAGAAAGACTAATAGCTAAAAACCTTCATATTTTAGTAACTTAAAACTGTTAGTCATTAGAATGTCAATAAATTTTAGATTGAAGTGAACTGGAAATACCTGTTTTCAGTTAACTGATTTCAGTTAACCATCCATCAGATCATACTTATATAGCTACACAGAATGAAGAAGTAAGAGTATTCTAGAACAAAGTCATTTGATGATTATCATTAGTGAGATACATCCTAAAAACAAAGAATACTGCAAAGAAAAATCCTAAACTTCATTCAATTATTTAACTGTTTACCCTAATGTCATATAGTTTTGGATTTATACATCTTTTGGATCCTTATATCTCTTAAATACCATCTTCCTATCCTAATGCTTGAACCACATTCATTTGTACACTTGGGCAAAAAGGAGATGAAAGAGCAAATGTAAGCATTGTCAGATAAAGCAAATAGGTAATAATTTTTAATTAGTTAAGTATTATGAATCTTCAGTAGTAAAGGAAAGGAGATGCAGATACAGAACTAAAATTTTAAACAGGCATTAATTACTCTTAGAACTTAACTGGAAATATCAATATAGATACACATCATTGGAAGAAAAAATGACCTTTATTTTTTGGCTATGTCTTCTGAAACAGTTCAATATCAACTTAATGTAATGTTGCACTTTAGGGACCAGATTCTAATTTTTAATTGTATTTTACTACTAATGAAACAGAATTGGATAAAGTTGATTCTATGTCAGCAACAAGAAGGTATAAATGAGTCTGTAAAATCTCATTGTGCCTAAAAGCAGGGAGGCTTTTCAATATTATAGGCATCATGTCAAAAGATCATAGGAGTCAACCTTAAAGGGGTTCTTTTGGGCTAAAGATGTGAAAATTTGAGCATCACAAGGAGAAAAATAGCTGTGGTCTAATGAAACACATAAAATCTAAAAAGCTGTGAATCATAAAGTGTTCTATTTTTTTTAAAGATGTATTTATTTATTTATTTCTCTCCCCTTCCACCCTACCCTGTTTGTCTGTTCTCTGTGTCTATTTGCTGCATCTTCTTTGTCTGCTTCTGTTGTTGTCAGCGGCACTGGAAACCGTATTTCTTTTTATTGTGTCATCTTGTTGTGTCAGCTCTCCGTGTGGGCGGTGCCATTCTTAGACAGGCTGCACTTTCTTTGCGCTGGGTGGCTTTCCTTACGGGGTGCACTCCTTGTGCGTGGGGTTCTCCTACGTGGGGACACCCCTGTGTGGCAGGGCACTCCTTGAGCACATCAGCACTGCACATGGGCCAGCTCCACACGGGTCAAGGAGGCCCGGGGTTTGAACCGCAGACCTCCCATGTGGTAGACGGACGCCCTAACCACTGGGCCAAGTCCACCGCCCATAAAGTGTTCTAAAATAAAGTTATCGTGTGGTATAACTGCCTATTTATTATGTCAATGAAGAATATAGAAACTATAATGGCTAAATAGCTCAGTTACATGGCACTTTCTGAATCATGGAAAATATGCACAACATACATGCAAGTATGACCTGGAGGCAGACTACACAAAATTAAAGGTAGAAACTCACTTAGATAAAATGCTAAGAATCTTGAAGAATTATATGGTCCTAAAAATATGATTAAATGAAAGCTTTTGCCCATTCCAGATATCTTTGTAATTACACTTTTAAGGATCCCAACAATGGTGTAAAATTTAAGGTCTGAATTTTACTAAATTTTCATCTAAGATAACTTTAAATGTGTTTATAAGTTCAGTATATTACATTTGTAAAAATTATTTAACTCATAACATTGGTTCCTCAGTTCTCTTCTCTGGACATTAAATACTTGACTACAGATAGGCAACCATCAAAAAGGAAAAATCTACTTCGACATCAGTAAGCTCCTTCCTCACCTATTTACAGCCTCTAAATATACCTAGAAGAGTTCCTTATATATCTGCAAATCTCACTTTCCTATCCTAATGCATGAACCACATTCAGTTTCACACTTGGGCAAAAGGAAGATGAAAGAACAAATAAATTCTTAGTTTACACTTCATTTTACACTATAACAATTGCTCATTTTGTGTGCTATCCTGGTGCTCCTTTTAATGCAGGGAAACAAGTCCAAGTACCATAAAGGGCAACCTCAGAAGGTTGGGGTCATTCAACTACTTGCAAAATGACATTCCAAATCAGTGATACTATAGTATCTTAAGGGGAACATGACCATTCTCTACATTAGCAAATATTTTCTCCTTCAGGAAGGTGAATAATATTTTAGTATGTATTCTATGGCACACATTTCCTGACATACTTGTGAATTTCCAAACAACAAACTTGAATCATATATTTTGTACACATCTAAAACTCTGGCAAGGTAGAACAAAAAGTTAGGACACTAAGCAAGAAAAAAGTAATCCTTGCAATTAAATTGACCTTAAATAGCTTAAGACCATTTCAATTATGATGATAAATATGCTAATTGAAATTCATCCAATACAAAGCTCAGCTTATATGAAATCTTCTTCAAGGTAGTATTATAGAGATAGAGTCACTTTTACTATTTGTTTCTTCAAAGTTGTCTTCCAGGCCAACACTCATATACAAATGGACACATTCCATTTGAAGAACAACCTTGAACCCAGATGGGCAGGACTTGATGAAAGTATTTTGGCCTTAAAGTTCTTTGAAATTTTTCTCTGATAACTCATTTAGAGCCCACTCTGCCCTGGGGAATTGGAGGCCCAAGGACAGTAAGCTACACCAATATCAAAATAGCCACTCAAAAAAGATAAGCTTGAACTCCCTACAAATGATAGATCCTGTTTAAGATGGTAAAATCTATCCAGAAACCTCTGGGTTTTTTACATGGTCTCTTGCAATTTCTAGTTTAGAAAGTTAGCTTTCTAGGCATCCACAACTTACTTAGTAAAAATCGGAAGATGCCTTCCAAGATTCGTGTGGAAAGGCAGAACAAATCATCTCATTTAGTGTTCAAAGTGAGTGATTTTGGAGATATATTGTAGGGTTAACTGATATCCAACAGGAAGATCTTTCTACACTACCTCTCTCCATTAAGGGTCTCTTCTAATCAGTGGGAAGGCATGATTATAACATTGTGGATATATAGGTATAAATGTGCAATGAAGAAATCAACCTCTCCATAATCAATAGCAATTCTGCCATAATTTCTAAAAGCTCAACATTTATCTCATTAAAAGATTATTAATGTTTTATTGCCCTGGACAAAAACAGTGATCTCTTTGTATATATTTATTGTAAAGTTGTGGTTCTTTTAGTGATAGAAGTTTTAAACAAGAAGCATTTGTATCACAAGGCTAAAAGTAGAAAATAGTAAGGTTAAATTTTCAATACTGGTGCCATTTAATCTACAATTCAATAGGGTATATTCCATTTCTTAACATAAAATTTATGTCTCCTTCTTGACTAATGTTCTACTTCTAGTGCAACGAAACAGTGCTTATTAGCAAAGAAATTACAAGGTGATTTCCAATTAGTGCTTGGATTTTAATATTTCTTACCTAATATCCAATGTCTTTTTTTGAATAAAGATGTGTTAAATTATTTTCAGAATCTAATAAGAGAACATATAGTTCGGTTTTATTACTTTTCATTTAATGCACAGGATATTTGACTTGTAAAAATTCTGTTCTGCATGTAGCTTTTTATTATAAGACCTACTTTGAAGATATGAATGATGTTTCTTGTCCCATCTTGTTGAGTAGGATATGGATAATTCTGTTTAATCCAAGGTTTTTATCTTTTGTCCTTGGGTAAGGTAGACAAATTGAGTTTCAATTTTAGTTTATTTATTCTGTCAGAGACTCTGAATCCAGAGTTTAAAGTCTCTGTCTGACAAGAAAAAGTCAACATCTGTTGAGTTGATTTATTATTTATGTGTTAGATTTTATAGCACCTTTCCTCTGAAGAGCTGAAAGTGTTCTACACATAATTCTTACACTTTCCAAATACTGTTCATAAGAAACATCTATAAACACCCCAACATGAAATGCAACAGAGAAGGAACAGAATGAAGAAAATAGGGAAGAAGAGGACCCTAGGGCAAATTATCTCAGCTTCAAAAAGATGTGCCTAGAAATCTAAATATTCAGTTTCTGAGACCATTGGGATACGCATGACTCTGCAGAAGTGTTCCTCTTGTGTATCTTCTGCAAGTCTGTCCTTCCCAGTTCCCCAGATGCTATTGCTTTGTGTGGCTACTTCTTATATACTGTCAACTTCCAATAATCAGTGAGTAGCCTAATCTAGGACTCTAATGTGGCAATGAGATTCAAAAGTAAAGACCTTTGCATCTTTACTCCTGCAGATATTAGAATTTCTTAGAAATATTTGTGGTGGCAGGAGAGTACAAGTTCTTATAACCTGTTGTACACTATTTCATCAGATTTACATGTGACCACTTTTATTTATTTAATTAAATAATAAAATATTTTAATTATTTTAAATAAATGAGGTAAGATTAAACAAACTTATGAAACAAACTATATGAAAGCATGCACTGCATATTTTATTTTGCATGTACAAAGTCTTTGCTCAAATTTGAAATTAAAAATATGTTCAAATTGTATTATTATATTTCTATCTTTGAATTTATGTAATGCCCAAAGACTTTATGTTTTTCAATATTTTTAATGTGAAAAAAAGACAGCCAGACTGTTTTCAATTAAATATCACTTTCTGCAATTCTGTCTCATTTGGAAGAAAGCACATTTTTAAAAATATTTGAGGCAAAGAAATAGAACTTCTTTTTTAGAATTCAGTCTGAAATACTGCATGTTAGCAAAAGGACAAGATTAGTGTTTCCTTTGAGATAAAATGGAATGTTGCTGAGATAAAGATATACTTCTATATTGAACTTCATGTCCTGGAGTCATATTAACTCTTGCATTCATTTTTCTAATAGATCATAGGACCACACTCAAAAAAAGAATATGTTAAGCATAAAGCAGGAAAATATGGAATGGTTCTTTACTTTGAAAATGAATGTTTACTAATATTAAAAGTAATTTAATATTCATTAATTTCCAAAAAAAGAAGGTACTTTGAGCCCTAATCAACACTCACCAACATTCTAAATGGAAATTGACTTGACTGCTGATCTCAATCAAGCAAGAATAATAAAGAACTTGACTGCGAATAAGGAACATGAAGATTTTCCATGATAATGAAGACAAAATAGGGTTGACTTTGCTATCTATTATTAAGAGTGAAAATAAAAATCCATATATTCTGACCTTCAAGAATCATGACAACAGAGAAAAGCAGAGACCTATATTCTTAGGTGTATTTTTTAAAATCTTTATCTCTGATGCAAACTCTATTTTTGTAAAGCCACCATATAAATTATTTGTCCCCAATTTTGCACCTCTATTGTATTGTTGATGTTGAGGGGTATATCAAAGCAGGGACTGAAATGAGCAGGTATAAGAGATAAGCATATTTCTGAAATAGAGGATTTCTCTTCTTTCATGGTCTCTTCAAGCATGTGGAGAAAGGAAATTGGAATAATAGTGCTTACTGTTTCCAATCATTCTTGATGAAACACTCTTTGCTGAGAAGCACATGTTTATTTGAAACATTTCATAGGTTGGGTCTATTTTCTTAATTCGGAAAGATCCACTCACACCAATTTCAGTATATGTATTTTTTATCACTATGTAGACTTTGGCTTTTGCTATAGCTTGTTTAAATCATTTGTTGTCCTCAGATCTTTCCATCTGTTAAAGGGAATAACAAGGTCCTTTTCTTACATCTTGATAATGTAAACAAGACCATTTACAATTTGTTTAGAATTCTTTGGAAGACACATTGTTATTTAAAGTGCCTAAGAAGGCTTCACCTTATTGAGATCTTCTTAGAGAAGTTGGGGTTTGATTTGGGCTGTGAAGACAGAAAGTGTTTAACTGACTTGTTGATTGGCTTGCAGGTTCTCGTCAAAGTCTGAAAGGTATAAAATATGGGAAGGATGAGAAAGTGGAGTTTGGCTGGAATGAAGGAACAAGTGGAGGAGTAGTGGGATTTGAGACTAGAAAGTTGGTTGGAACAGGTTGGAGCAGGAGGCGAGGCTTAAATACCTGGGTAAAGAATTGACATGCATTGGGAGTATTTGAGCATTTGTGAACAGGGTGATGACATGGTGAGGGCTGTGCTTTAAGATAATTTTTAGTACTTTGTATGAAGTGTGTCTAACCACTGGCCACAGGCAGACTTGACAAGGACATGAAACAGTGGTGCTATTAGGAATGAAAGAAGAAAAGAGATACGTGTGGCAGGTATTTCAATGGAAACTTCAATGAGAAATAGAGACTAGTAGGATATAAGTGATAAAGTTGCTTTCAAGGATTTTATCTAAGGTTTTAGGGGAATGAACAGTAGTAATAAGGAATCAAGACAGATAATTTTGGTTTTAAAACAAGTTCATTTAGGTTACAGGCATGTGGAATTTGAGAACAGGGGATTTAAGGGCAATATAGATTTGGGAATTAATTTTATAACATTTAGATCAAAAGCTTTAGGACAAGGGAAACTGAACTGTGGATAAAATGAGTAGTTAGCTTTGGTGAATAAAATATTTTGAGAAATACTGTCACATCAGTTGGAATCTGACCTAAGTGAATATATTTTGGAGGCATAGAATTAATTGCTGACTTTCAGTTTTTGATGATTATAAAAGTATGGTATATTATTGTAGAAAATTTGAGACAAAGGAAAAATAAAAGTGAGGGAAAAAATCAGCTTTAAAATCACCACCCATAGTAATAGCTGTTAATATTTTTTAAAATTTGTCACCTTTTAATATATAATTTCATAGTTGATTCTATATTTATATTAAATATGGTATATTGTTTTTTGGATTAATACAAAAATTTAATCATGCCATTAAAACCTTAAAATTCATATTAATGACTGCCTTCATCAAATTCCATAGAAAAAAGTGGCTAAGTGTTCAGCTTTTGAATCAAACAACTTTGTTTTTGTTAGAGAAAAAAGGCACTCACTGGGACACAGACCCTGACAATTGCAGGTAGAAAGTTTATTGGGAAGCTCTCCCAATGGAGAGGGTCCAAAGAATAGACTTCAGTCTCCCCTGCCAGCATGGTGGGGGTCTGAAGAGAGACTTCAGTCTGCCTCTAGTAGAGGCGGTCATGATTTTATACAGTACATCTCTAGCAGGAAAATGCTTAGACAGTGAGAGGTGTTGGGGCTTGGGTAAGACCCGAGGGCCAATAGGGATGGCTATGGGGAGTGGGCTAGCGGTAGTGAATTCTGGGGATGTGACAGAGGTTAGTGGTGTTTGTGGCTCCTTTATCTATTCTTGTGAGGAAATGAACAGTATCTGAACACGTAGCTCTGGATGGGGGACTGCTCTGTGTCATGGGAATGCAAGTCACTGTTTGTTAACCATTGTCAGCCTTGTGATCAGTTAATCATTATAAACCTTGTAAGGGAGAAACTGCTAACATTCCTAACTTTTTGGTATGGTAAGGGACCTAACTGGTGGTGTAAGGTGCTGGGCTGGATGAAGGGTGAAAAGATTGGAGGCATTGACTCCATCTAGCTACTTTCTGTTGTCAAGCAGTGGTGAGGGATTCTCTTCTGTTCTGCCCAGTGGGTTTTGGCTTCCGGTTCTGAAGAGGCTGGCATTAGTGTTCATGCAGCAGAAAGACGCTGTACAGAAATTTTTGAGTCGTTCATTGTATGACTTGGTGTATGAATTGGACGAGGAGCTGTAAGAGACAAAGACTGAAGAGAAGCAGCAGCAATACTATCAGTAATGGTGTTATAATGGGTAAAATGATTGATTTCAAGGGTAAAGAAAAATAAGAAAGGAATGAGGATTGATTCCCATAGCTGTTAATGATTTCTATGTTTTCTTTCTTTTACCTGCCCAGTTCTGTTAATATAAAAACAACAATAGAGATTGAGGAAGTAGATAAAGGCCCTGAACGTTTCAGGAGGACTGAATATATGACCCCCATGTTAATTAAAAAGGAGATTGGCTTACCTCTAACCTTGATGATAATCCTTGGTTCAGACTTACTGATGGAGATGTGGGGCTGTCTTGAACCAGGGACCCATTAGTCATCTGTTGTTAATCTGAGGAAGTCTGAAAAGGAGGATCTCAGCTCTGGGTTTGTAGGGTGTGCTGGAGGAACTTTTCTGGAAAAACAGTGTTTTCAGGATTGTCTGACTTCCAATGACCTTTATGACAGTATACCAGGCAAGGCCCCAGTGGAGGCCTGGGATCAGGGCGGGGGTGTGCCTAGTGCTCTTCCTTTCCTCACTTGAAACAGAGTCCCAGAGGTGGCAGAAGAGAAGAAGGGGTGTTAGGTTTCTGAGAATCAGACCTGGGGGCAGCAGCCAGGAGGGGCGCTTTAGCCTGATCTTGTTTGTGTTTTTCTAATTTGACTTCCTCTCCTCCATTGTTAAAGGCTTTAAAAGCTTCTTTAATCAGGTATTTCTGAGGGTTATCTTCTAATCTCTGTAACATTTTTAATGTCTGGATAAGATTGTTTTTCAGAGTGAGTGTGTAGGTATAATTGACCAGAGACTGTCTCAGAATTTAAATTGGTATATTTAAGGAGGGACTTGGATAATCTTGTCATAAAAGTGGCTGGATTTTCATCAAGTTCTGTGAAATCACTTTAATTTTACATAATTGACTTCTTTAAGGGTGGTCTTTTTCATGCCTTCTACTCTACAGGTTAAAAAGTGGATGATGTGGGGAAGGTTAGCAGATTCTGGCTGGTAGTTTCATGTAGATTAGTGGTTGGAACTGCAGAGGGGCTTGCTGGGGGTTTACTGGGTTTTAAGTGTGCATGGACTCTGCAAAAAGTGTAGCAGCTGTTCAAATTCAGTGATTTTTCTCAGGTACAGTTGAAGAGTTAAGGATAACGTGTGTGTTCTGATGTGTGAGATCGTAAGAGTGGATGAGGTATTAGAATACTATGGTGTATGTGGCAGGATTTTCAGAGATGAGTCTAACTGGTTTTTTATCTAACTCAAATCTGAGAGTGAGAAGGGAATGTGTACTTTATTCTTTCAGCTTATGCTACTTTTCTGAGAGGTAAGAGGTGTGTTGATGTTTGTGTAGAATTAAGAGGTGGAGAGGGGTTAACTTGTGTGTTCGTGGAGGTGGAGGAGGACAGTGAGGAGGGGGAAGATACAGTACTCACAAATGGGTTTGAAGAGGAGTAGAAGGTAGCAGTGATGAAAGGGGCGGAGGGAAGAAGGGTTGGGGGCTGAGTTCCGAGATAATGCCAGAGGATTATATGGAGGAGGTACGGAGTGGGCAGAGCCTGAGGATTAAAGTCAGAGTGTTCAGAAGTTTTAGTGGGTGGAAGTGATGAGGAGGAAGATTTTGGAGGAGGTTTCTTGTGTAAAAGAAGAATTTTGTAGGTAAACAGGATTGGCAGAAGGAGGGGTGATTGCAAAGACAGAAAAAGGCCTGAAAGTAAGGGATCCCAGGCCATTTGCCACTCACTGGATAAAATTCTCTCAGTCTCAGGGAACTTGGATATCCAAAGTGCTGTTTTCTGGCCATGGACTTTTATTGTCCAATTTGTATTGTGGCCACACAGAGGTTGAATAGAAAATGATTTTTTTAGGTCTGATGTCTTCTTCCAGGTACAGAGTTTTAAGGTTATAAAGGAGACAGCCCAAAGGTGTGGTTCTGGGGGGCCAAAATTGAAGTTCCCATTTTAGGGCCTTGGGCAAGACTAAGAATCTCTAGAAAGGAAAGAACAGGGGAGATTCTGAGTGAGATAGGTGTCCCCAAATCAGTCAGAAATCTCCAAGGAAACAGGAAACTGTCTCTGTTGCCAGATGTCTCTGGAGCCAAGGGGTTTCTTCCCAAAAGGACAAAGTTCTCCTGCCCTCCATGGCCCTCGGGGGACAGTGAGGATCACTGAACTAGCACTAGGTCTTTTTCTGTGGGTTGTCTTGGACAACAGAAAAAGAAGAGAGAAAAGAGCAGGATCTCTGGTGGTGGAGAAATCCTTGACTCACTCAGCTATGACTCAGTGTTCGGCGTTGGATGAGTTTTCGGCAACACAGGGGGAGATTCCTCACCAATCATTCAGTCTCAACATGACCCCAGTCCTGGGTTTTGGCACCAAATGTTAGAGAAAAATGGTGCACACTGGGACACAGAGACTGACAATTGTAGGCAGAAAGTTTATTGGGAAGGTCTCCCAATGGAGGGGGTCCAAAGATTAAACTTCAGCTTTCCCTGCTCACATGGTGGGCATCTGAAGAGGTGGTCATGACTTTATACAGTACATCTCTAGCAGGAAAATGCTTAGTCAGTGAGAGGAGTTGGGGCTTGGGTAAGACCCAAGGGTCAATAAGGATGGTTAGGGGGTGGTGGGCTAAGGGTAGTGAATTCTAGGGATGCAGCAGGAGTTAGTGGTGTTGTGTGGCTCCTTTGTCCTTTCTTGTGAGGAAATGAACTGTGTCTGAACATTTAGCTCTGGATGGGGGGCTGTTCTATGCCACAGGAATGCTGTTTTTTAACCACTGTAAGCCTTGTGATCAGTTAATCATTATAAACCTTGTAAGGGAGAGACCCTTAACAGTTTTAAATTCTGGTATCACTACTAATTGGTTGCAAATTTTTGATAAACTATTTAAATTCTCTAAGCCTCAATATCTTCATCCAAAAATAAGGGACTAAAAATAGGACCCATCTCAAATTTATTGTGAAAATTTTGTATATATATAAAATGTATGTAGAACATTTAGTACAGTGCTTGTTATTATATAATTTGCAGGGCTTTCTAAAATTATATAGTCCTCATTTGTCTTTGTTTCCATATTTCTCCCTTAAAGAAAGACTTTCTATATTTATTCACCCGTATTCTTTATTTCTTCCTTTCTCTCGCTCTTTGCTCTCTCTCTCCCTTACACTTTTAGTAGGAACTACATTTTTCAACTTAAACTTGGGGAGAAGGGAATCTGGAAAAAACTATAATAGACTTTACTTCAGCACAACTGCAACATCCCTCTCCCTTTCCCAGACTTTTTAGGCAAAAGATTCACTGGATATGCATACCCAGTCCAGTAAATGACTTGAAGCTCCAGATTCAAATACTCCTTGGCAGAATGTGGCCTCTTGCTTGTCTGGAAATTAAAGCCAACTACTCTTGGTCATGGTTAGTTCATACCTTACCTTTTATTTTGGCCCCTGTTCTGCCCTGCACAGAACATTTTGGCCCAGCAAAAACCTGCCATCTACCTATTACTTCTGACATTTCCCATGGGCTGCCAGCTCCTTTTAGGAATAGTCCATCTAATTTCTCTCCTAAATTACAAAAACTTACCAGTAAGGGTTGCTATGGTAAAAAGCTTTGTGAACAGTCCAAAGAGGGGAAACCAAGGAGTTCTTAAAAAGTTACTATTCTCTAAAAATTAGCAAGCCAAATTGCCCTTACTCTCTAAATGGCCCATTTCCCAATTGGTTTCAGCAGTAAAATGGAGTAAGCACCAATTTTCAGCAATGATTATTTCTATTACCTCTGAAAAGTAATCTTGCCAATGTGATTCTCTTTTTTTCTTTATTTTTATTTTTTGAGGATGGGTGGGGTGAGTGGTGAATAAGTGTGGGTGGGAGTTATGGGGGGAACAGTGCTTTGAAGACTCAAGAAATTAGAAAGATTTTAGTTTAAAATAAAATTTGTAGTTGTCTATCAAAATGAGAAGTGGAATATATAGAATATCATGCTGCCTCAGGTCATTTGAAGGAGGGATAGGGGGATTTTTTTTGGTCATTTCTGTCAATACTTTATGGAATTAACTGACCAAGCACCTTTTACATCTATAATTTTGATGAGCCGCTGTGAAAATGTCACAAGGTGAACCACAGGCTGTCCTGCTGTTGTCGCCATGCTCATAAAACATTTGTTACTGACAGTTCTGATCCCTCTAAACGGGCCCCTGTGACTACTCTGTGGTTGGTATAATGAGTTAGCTTTAAAATGCATGTTATATTTAAAGATGTATTCGGCACCTTTTCTCCCTACAGGAGTCAGACTTAAAACAAATCTCTGTGCCTCATATACAGCCATAGTATTTATGGTAAACTCTCAGGTAAAGCACAAAGATAAAATTATGTTCTTTTTAAAATAATACAGCTCAAATGTATCAAGTAAATCTGCTAGTACCTCTGAAGCTTATTTTTTGTCTTTATTCAGGGCATTTGTTTAGTCTCACATGAATCAAAAGAAACATTATAATTTGTGTATTTTTAAAGTATCTTTGTGATTTTTAAGATTTTTGTAATAAACCTAATATTTCAACTTGACATTTAATCTTAAATCTTGTTGTAAGTTATCATAAGAAATTTAAGTTTCCATGCTTCTTTTTGTTTTTCTATTACTATAACAGATAGTGTTTGGTATTTTACTTAACCTGCGGGGTAAGTTTTATGTCAAATGCCGAAGATCTGATTTACTGGACTTTGTTAAGGTCTAAAGAGGAACAGCATTAATTGTTCGCCTGCCAAATTACAACCCCATGAAAACAAGGCAGTCTCCTTTTACAAATGTTGTTCAGGGAAGGCCTGCAACTCGCCTAGATCACACAACTAGTCAACTGCAGCAGCATTAATTTTCTTTATCTGAAAATGTCAAACATATCAAAACTAGAAATAATAGTATAATGAATCCCTATATGCCCATCATGCAGCTTATGGAGTCATCAACTCTTGGCCAATCTTATTTCATGTTCCTTCCATTCTTACTTTCCTTCTGTTTTATTATGTTGAATCAAATATTCTTATTACTTGCATCTCAAATAAAAAATGTTCTCAAAGAAATGACCAATAATTCTGCCATTACACGTAAAAATTATAATGTCTTAATATTAAATATGATTGGCTCAAATTTCTTTTTTCCCCTGAAAGTTTGTTTGAAACAGGATTGAAGTAAGGCCAATACCTTGAAATCGGCTGATGCAATTCATCTTCTTTAGCCTAAAACTCCCTTCCCTCCTTCCTTTCTTCCTTTTATTTTTCTTGCAATTTAATTATTGAAGTAGCAGGTTTGTTTGGTAGAATTTTCCACAGTCCAGTTGCATCCGTGTTGTGGTATATAACATGTAATTATGCTGGCCTCTGTATTTCTATAAAGTGGCTGCCTGATCTAGAGACTTGATCTGGTAGATTCTATATTTTTGTGGACTACTTTATGGGAGATATTGAACATATATTATTAGGAATTACCAATTATTTGATTTTCTCTCTTTTGCATTAATGCTCATTGTGAAGGGTTATAAAATTTCAGTATTCTCATTCTGCCTTTCCTCTTTATTTGTTAGCGGGAATACATCTCTGAAAGCAAACCCCACTCCCCACTCCCACCTCCACTATTTGGTTACCCTGAAAGATATTGCTCATAAAGAATAAGTGGATTAGTGCTTGATTTTTTCCCTTTTCTCTAATCAGTGTTTGAAAAGCTGATGCTTTTTCTAGTGTAAGGTATTGTCTTCTCTTATACCTAATTGATACTGTTTTTAGTATTATAAACTAATTCTAATGGTTCTTCATGTGTTGAAACATGTGCATGCTTCTTCACGTGTTTCTAGATACTTATTATATTCTATGAAAAGTAAATATATGATTTTTACAAACTTCTTATGGCTTTCAAAACTGTACCTGCATATATTAATTGAATTATTCCAAAGACTGTTCCTAGGATAATCTCTGATCAGTTCAGACTTTACTTTGGTTTGTAGTTGATAAGGTTAAAGACTGCAAATTGACATCCCATGTAAATGTTCTTTTCTAATCAGTGTGACAGAGTTATGGCTAAATTGCTTTTGAGGTATTTCATTTTTCTGCTAAGTTCACAAACACTGTTTTAGACAAAGGAAGCTTAGATGACTTTATAAAAAAAAGTAGGTGACTTTTAAAAAATAAAGGTAATACTAAAAGACAGTGTCAGATTTCTCAGCTCTTTGTAGAGTCACTAACAAAAAATCATTCTGAACATGATTTATACTGCTTTCATTTATTGTCCTGAATTTTACATTTTTGCCTAAAGCTAGTTATTTTTCCCCCAAGCTGAATTTCAGACTCACAAACACCTGCAGTGATATGCTTGTTGTGACTACAGAATCAGTCAGGAAAAAAAAGGCTATTTTGATACATGCAACAGTGAATTCTCTTCTTCTTTTTCAATCACAGAAATACCCCTGACTCCCTTCAGCAGAGAGCAAACAAAAGCAATAGTTCGTGAAAATGTTTATGAAATGGGGTGTAGAATCCAAACAGAGTGGCAGCCACTTACAGCTTTAAATTTTAGTGCGTTCATTTTTGGTAGAATTAAAAGTAAGCCAAGGTTTCTAGAATATTTCAGATTATGCCTGAGTTTTTATGAGAAGATTTTGCAGAGAAACATACTTTCATATTATCAAAGAATAAGTAAATGACTTTAATTTTTCCTTTTTCAATTTGAAACTGAGAATGACATCAAATATTTACTCTCTTAGGGACTGTGTAGAATTCAAAGATACAGAAGACATTATCTCTGACTTCAAGGACATTACCATCACCCCCACCCAGATTAACTCAATTTCATTTTGATCAAAGTACTTTTGTATTATATCCTTCTACATTTCAGATCAAGTTAGTTTTTTGGATTGTGTTAGAGTTATTAAATATGACTTTGAGTATCTATGAAGTAGGGCTATATAGTATTTTAACTGTTTGAAACACATTTCTTTTAGATTCTGTGTCTAAGCTATTCCTATCTGTAATCCAGACAGAGAAATGAAGATGCTGCTGTTAGCAGAACATACAGAGAGGAACACAGATTGCTACACCAATTTCAGGCTCAGAAAGTCAGGACAACATGATAATTTAGTGCCAAGTGCTAGCATAAAGTTAAGCCAATGAGGTGGGTTGTCAGGAAGGACAAGGGGCTTTTTTTTTTGTTTAAAGAAAAATTTTTTTATTTATTTCTCTCCCCTTCCCCCCTCTCCCAGCTCCAGTTGTCTGTTCTCTGTGTCGATTTGCTGCGTCTTCTTTTGTCTGCTTTTTTGTTGTTGTTGTCAGTGGCACGGGAATCTGCATCTCTTTTTGTTGCATCATCTTGCTGTGTCAGCTCTCCATGTGTGCGGCGCCATTCCTCGGTAGGCTGCACTTTCTTTCGCACTGGGCAGCTCTCCTTACGGGGCATACTCCTTGCTCATGGGGCACCCCCGCCTGTCAGGGCACTCCTTGTGCTCATCAACACTGCACGTGGGCCAGCTGCACACAGGTCAAGGAGGCCCAGGGTTTGAACCGCGGACCTCCCATGTGGTAGACAGACGCCCTATCCACTGGGCCAAGTCTGCTTCCCGACAAGGGGCCTTGGATGCAGCTTATAATGTCTCCTCCTGCTAGGGGAATAAGGAACACCAAAACTTGTAGTTTTCAGGGAAAATCATGAAAAGAATATGATGATTAAACTATCTTGAGCAATGTAAATGATGCAATATAGAAAAACTCTTTGTGAAAGCCAGTTTCTCTGCCTGCCATAGGCTTTTTCATGAGAATGGAACTGAGAAAGGAAAATACAAGGTTGAGGAAAACTCAGAGAAGAAGGGGACATAAAATAAAAATCTACTTCTTCTGGTTTCCTAAATTGCTGGAGAACAGGGAGCAGAGGTAAGGGAGACATCTGGTTGAAGTGTGTGTTTCAACCTTCTTCCTCTAAAATGAAACCCTGGAAGGAAATTAATTTTAGATAGCAGAGAGGGACACTGAAGCCAGAAAGATTTTTGTTCTTCCCAACTAGGACTCTGGCACAGAAACTGATTGTATAGAATGGTCTGGAATCAATTTAGGGCAGTACTGTAGGTTTAAAGAGAGCAGAAAATTATGTCAAGTGGAGAGTACCTATTTAGGATTCTTTAAACAAGTAAGTTGCCCTTGACTCTCTTTGTTCCTGAATTCCTCCCCATCTAGTTTCAGGGGAAATACTGAAGGTAACTGTGAGTCTGTGGACATGTCATCAGTGCCACAATGATAAGAACCAAAATGACTCCACAGCACAGGCTGTACAATAGAATGTCCAAATTTGAGAACAGACTGTAGATAGAGCAGAGAATTAGAATGCTTCTTCATTGCCAGCAAGAGTGCCAAGTTAGGGGTCAGTCAGCCAGAGAGTATCACTGACCTCCAACAATGTGATAGAGACTAAAGGCACAGTTATTGCAGGCATAAATTCCGCAGCAAACCAAGGATGGGAATTTGAACAACCATTTTACAGAAACTGTAGCCAACACATATACAGCACCATCATAAGGCAGTGGTGTTTCCTTCTTTTTAATGCTTTGATGTCATGTAAACTATGTTTAATAAACCTGGATGCCTTTTTGGAGTGGAGCAAATGTAGGGAGGAATATTTGGAGGGATGAGAGTTGTGTTTTAAAGAATATTTAGTAAGAAGATAAACATTTAACTATGATGGACAACTTTAATATTTATGTTTACATACTATTAAGTAACATAGGAGCTACTCAAAAAGTAAGATCAGTTATAGATAAAAGATATATTTTCTGTTCACGTTTGAGTGCAGTTTAAATTAATTTGTGAATCTATTAGAATTACATTATAACTTTTGTCATCAATTCTATGTATACTCATGAGATTGAGTGGCTTGGGGGCAGAAAGATGACTTCTTTTTCTTTAGTGTCTGTTATAACTGGCATAATGTTTCTCATATAGAAAATGTGGGGAAAGCTGTTCGTTAGATTGAAATGAATTTATTGCCAGTAGGAGCATTTTCTTTAAAATCAAGTTTCCCTTGTTCTTGAGCTGAACAACCCTAGGCTAAACTTCTGGTATTATTCCCTGGGTTCTGAATCTTGAAGGATTGGTTCAAAAGCAATCTAAGTAGAACACTAGAGTGAGCAAAGTAATATTAAGAGTTCCAATTCATTAAGCACTTTTACCACTAGGATGTTATTGTACTTTATAGTTTAAATTTTTCATTTCAATTGATAATCTTATAACAATGGATTAACCAGTTCCCAATCAGGAGACAGGAATAACAAAGTAATTTAAACATGTAAAGCTTAATATGAAGAATTAACAACTAGAAAAGGAGATTAGGCAAGTGGCTAGTAAGAGGAAAGGAGAATCCTAAAGAATAGTAGATATAGGGAAAGATTTTTATCCCAAGGGCTGATGAAGCGCACCCAAGGAAGGAAAAAATCTAGATAATGTTCCCCCAACAAGGCTGAGATTGGAGGCTTTTGGAAGAGGAGCAGCCATGGCTCACTGAATGGCACAGTTCCCTGGGATCTACCACTGGTCAGACTCACTGGGAATTTGCCATCTGGGATAACCGGGAGGCTAACCTGCAAAGGCATTGAACCTCTGACCTCCATGCAAAGCTGCCTGAAGGGATATCAGAAGGAGCTGTTCAGAGGGAGTTGCCAAATGGTGACACTCCTCTGCAAAGCTGCCCATGTAGAGGTATTACTGGCTGCCAGGAGTTACAGGAGTTGGGCGTAGGAAGTCATGTGCACTGTAGGGCCATGGGAGAGTGCATACCAGAGCCAGGAAGGAAAACCCCCTTCTTTAAGCATCTTTCTAGCTCCCTCTGCTGATGAAACTTACCATCATGCGTTGGGCAAAGGAGAAATATTTATAGTGGAGAGCTCCATCATAGGGCAGACAAAGAAAGGTAAATTTGGAGCTGAAAGACAAGATACGTAACCCAACCATCTTGGCTGTACTTGGCAGATATGAAATTGAGCTCTAACAAGATTTTGTGACTCTCTTAGTCACACAAGTGATCAGAAAAGCTTGAAATTCAAACCCTTTTGCATCTAGTTTCCATTATTTTGTTGCTCTTCAAGATTCATCTGACAACTATTAGACGGATTTTAATGGGGTGAGGTTGGTGTAAGAATATTAAGTAATCGTTCCAGCAGGCCATATGGAAGAAAATGAGAGTTTCTGAAATATCCAAATACAAGAACATTTTTTGCACGATCTCTGAATTTTCTTATTCATGTTAAGGTGGTAAATATGAAAATTCACCATTGTCAGACTATCACAAGGTAGATAGACATAGTTGAGAAGAAACTACCAAAAGCCTCATTTTTAAGGATATAAGAATTTTATACAACTTTATATGTATTGACAGCTGTGCAGTGAAGAAAGCTCAAGAACAATCTCTCTTTTAGAGGACTATACTTCTCTTAGCTTTCAAGTTCCAGAAAGATCTCCTCATTCAGATGATACCATCTGATGAGGTGGAGATCCTAAAAGAGTCTTTCAACATTTCTTTGCTAATCCTTTTAATGAATTTTTGGCCCTTCTTACCCTTCCCAACTTCTCTGCAGTCTCTGACTCCATGCATGACTGCTTACTTGGTACAGGTAACTGGAAACATCCCCAGCACCTTCCCTAATGCTGAATGGTCCCTTTCCAGGATTAGTTTCTTAGGTGTATCAAACCCTAGTAAGTCCATGTTCCAGACCTGTCTTCAGTATATACATGCAATTGCATGTTACCCTTGGTCCATAATTTATTGGGACCTATAAAGGGAAATCTGAAACTCCAATTTTCACATGAAAAACAACAGAGTTTATGGAATCTGAATTATACTAGTTTCCCACTGCACTATGTCCACTTACACTGAGCTCAGCCTCATAACCTAGTAGCAAAACTGCTCTTTCCTCCATTGGCCTCACCTCCCTTTTAGGCCAGTAGATAGTATAACAGTGTTTACCAGGGTGTTGGTGGTCCTGAGAATACATCACACAGACCTCACAGACCTCCAAGCTACAGGGATAATAACTGACCATGGGCCCCATCTGATGCACTTTGAAACCCATCTCTGCCTTTGCACCACATTCCCACTGGCCACTTCTGGTCAATGACCCAGCAAGGCAGGAATACTAAGAGACACCTAGACCTGAGAGACACAGGAATCCTCCGATGGCAACTTTGGTCTGAGGACTCTCTGGCAACCCTGCCAAATCTTGCTCAGACTGCTGTGAGGTCTAGGTCTCTTCCATCCAACCTTCTTTCTCTCTCTCTTACAACTGGTATAGTGACTTACTAGTGGTTTAACAGCTCTTCCATTCTTTCCTGGCTTCTCCCCCATTTTCCTGTTGGCGTTTTCCTTAATAAAATTCTTTCACTTTTAATCCTGTCTTAGTGTCTGCCTCTTGGAGAGCCTGAGCTAATTTAGCTCTGTATCTAGTTAAGAAAGTTTAAATCCAGGCTCTGTCATTTACTAGTTACATGGCCTGTGTCAGTTACTTAATCACAGTGTACTCAGGTTAGTCATGCATAAAGCAGGAACAATGATGGCTACACACTACATAGAGTTTTAAGGAATAAGAAAATTCATATATCTAAAATGTATTTAGTACTGCTCAATAAACATTAATTATAATTATGCTATCATGCTCAAAGTCCAGTTTACTGTTTTTTAAAATGGAGCCTAGAAAATCTTATATAAACTACAAAAAAATGTGTTTCAACAAATCACACATCTTGCCAGGCATCTCTTGAATTCCTACTCAAAGCCAAAAAATAAATAAAAGAAAGTCAAAAGAAGTCACAGTATCTGAGGGAGACAGTTGAGAAGGAAAAGCAGAAAATGGGGACAATACTTATGCTTTCCATATACTGTTCACGCGGTAGTTAACATAGCAAACAATTCTAAGTGCATAATTTAAAAGACTCCATTTTCATATATTTAACTATTTTACATGAATAAGAAAGAAGAAAGTCCAATAAATCACAAGAATAACTGAGACATCATTGAAGGCTGTGAGGACAGCAGGATGTGATATACTAACAAGGAACAATAGCCAACTTGTGTATAATCACTTTTGTAAGTGATAATTTACGGGCATATTAAAAATTTTAAATTTTAAATTATTTTTTTCAGTGGAATTCCAGTATGGGCACAAAACAATTACCCTGGCGTACTATCACATGATCTGACTATGTTATACTTAATGTTCTTAGAGCATTTTCATAAAAGTTATCTTAATTCTCACAACTACTTGAGAGAGAGTAGAAAAAATATTCATGATCTTATTTTATCTGAGGCTAAACTGATGAATGAGCCTATAATAACCCAATAAAGGACACTCATAGGCCTTTGCTTATTCCTAGTGTATAGTTTAGTGAGATTCTAAATCTAATCAGGAATTGAGTAAATCCAATCAGATTAAGAATTTCTAGATCCATTTATATCTCTTCAATTCAGTCTGACAAGGAATTTCTGAGAAATTGTAAGGTGGTATGGAGCAGAAATTATACTGAGCTTTGTCCAATAAAACAAATTCTGCAAGTAGGGTGTTTTCGGGGTATTTGTCTCAGCATATTTGATGAGTTGACAAAACTGTTTACCAACAATCAGTCAGATCTTATTCCATCAGCTTCCCTAATATCTCTAAGCTGTTTGGTCTGTCATATGGCTCCCATCAGGATTCTGTCCAAGAATAAGCAGTAAGTGAGCCATATGGATTTTAGCTTTCCCTGGTGAATGAAAATGTGTTTAATTGTACAGCTGATAGTTTTTAGAGGAAGGCCAGCAACATATGTAACAGATGCAAACCCCTGCTGGATCCTTTAATACATCTGCCTTGAAAATGGGTTGTGAAATGGCTCTTATTTACATATGAGGTAGCATGCATCTCTTGTCATTGTGAGTCTGAAGGAAAATTCTTAAGGCTTTTAAACTTTTTGTCTTCTCTCTTTAATCTGTGCTAATATATAGAAAAATCTACTGTTCCATGGAAACACACAAGTTTTGTATGTCCAATATACATAAGGAAAGGAGAAAGGCTTAAGTTTTGGCAAGGTTTTAAAATAACATTTGTCCTCTCTAAAATTTTGAAATAGCATAACAGCATATTAAAATGGGACTTTCATGTCTGTTTAGAAAAGAAGTGATAAGTACTTTCATATTTCAAAGTGAGGTTCTGGGTTACCTTTAAAAAACCTTATAAAGGAGATGTTGAGGAAAAAAGAAATTGTGATCTGTAGCGGCACATCCACCTCCAGCCAAATGAAGATAAACACTGAAGAACTAGCTAAGGACTCCAGCATTCCCCCTTGGGGAAGGTGAGTGTTTTCTTTTTACTTCAGCTCAGATGAGGAAGAGTTTCAAAGGCCCACTCAGAAATCTTGGTGGATATTGCCACAGGTCAAAAATGCATAATACCTGAGAATCAGTTGGGGCCAAGTGCTGAGGAAAAGATGTTTTGAAAACACTTCAGAGGGACATTTCTTAAGATGCCCACCTGGAGGATAATTGAACTACAATAAATATAATCAGTATTTGAATTTGGAGTCACAGAAGTCAACTAAATAGTGCGACCTAGATCAGAGAACTGACTTTTTCTAGATATTTTGTAGTATTGGCTTTAACATTTAGGTCTATGATCCATCAATTCATTTTGTACATATTATGAGGATAAGGTTCTAAATTCATTTTTTGTTTATGAATATCCAATTATCCTACAGCCATAGGTTTTACAGACTATTCTTTCCCCCACCAAATAGTCTTGGCACTTTTATCAAAAATAAATTGACCGTAAATATAAGGATTTATTTCTGGATTTTCTATCCTGTTCTGTTAACCTATATGTCTATCAGTACACCAGTGTTTCTTTCTTTGTTTACTATAGTAGCTTTATTTTAAGTTTGAAATTTGTTGGGGAAGAACCTCTACCTTTGCATTCTTTTATCAAATTGTTTTGATTATTATAGATTTTGCACATTTACATATAAATTTTAGAATCAGTTTGGTGAGTACTACAAAAAAGGTTGATAGGATTTGAAGTGCCATAGAAGTTTAAATTTGGGAGCAGTTCAGAATTTTTAAAAGTATGTGATTATAAACAGATGTGATCAGAGAACATTAATTGTAAGTCCTTAGACACAGGCATGGGATTCCCACTGATTCATCTAGGAGTAACTTGCTCCACAAAGTGAGTTTCCATGGACCCATCATGAAGAAAGAAAATGCTGTGGAATTATTACATCTATTAGTCCTGTTCTTTTAGATTAGTTGAAGTGATAAACCAAAGCCATTTGAGATAATCAGAAATTCTATTTGGTTAAGAAGATTTATAAAACAATAAAGAGAATCAACAAAACCAAAAATTGATTCTTCAAGAAGATCAACAAAGTTGACAAACCCTTAGCTAGACTGACAAAGGAAATATGAGAGAAGATACAAACAAATAGATCAGAAACAAGCGGGGGACATTTCTACTGATCCCACAAAAATAACAAAGATCATATAAAGATACACAATGCTTCAATATGGGTTCATCAATTTTAACAAATGTATCACATTAATGAAGGATGTTGTTAATGTGGGAAAGTATGGGAGGGAAAGGGAGTGGGACATATGGGAATCCCTTATATTTTTTATATAACATTTATGTAATCTAATTCTTTAAAAATAAAAAAAAATGATTGTAAAAAAAGGAAAAAAGGCAACAACATACAAACTACCCATACAAGGAAGCAAGAAGAAAAAGAAGATCTCAACAAACCAATCACAAGTAAAAGAGATTGGATCAGTCATTAAAAACCTTCCAGTAAAAAAAAGTTCTAGCATCAGATGATTTCACAGGTGAATTATACCAAACTTTCAAGAAGAGTTAATACAAATCCTGCTTAACCCTTCCAAAAATTTAAAGAGGAGGAAATACTATCTAACTCATTCTATGAAGCCAACATCATCCTACTACCAAAGCCATATAAAAATACTACAAGGAAAGAAAATTTCAGACTAATCTCTGTAATGAATATAGATGCAAAAACTTCAACAAAATACTTTCAAATTGAATTCAACAGCACATTAAAAGAATTATAAACCATGATCAGGTAGGTTTTATCCCTGGTATGCAAGGGTGGTTCAACACAAGAAACTCAACCAATGTAATATGCCACACATTAACAAAATAAAGGTAAAAAATCACATGATCATCTCTATTGAAACAAAAAAGGCATTTGACAAAATCCAGCTTACTTTCCTGATAAATACACTTTGAAAGATAGGGATAGAAGGAAACCTCCTGCACATGATACAGAGCGTATATGAAAAGCCCTTAGCCAACATCTTAATCAATGTTGAAAAGTTGACAGCTTTCCCTCAAATATTGGGAACAAAACAGTATGCCACTACTGTTATTCAACATTGCACCAGGAGTTCTAGCTAGAGCAATTAAGCATGAAAAAATTTAAAAAAAAAAGAAAGAATTCAAATTGAGGATATTAATATCACTAATATTAACTAAATATAATGAGCAAAGTCATAGAGTTAATAGCTATAAGATTGGTCACCAAAAGAGCATGAGGTTAGAAAGTCAGGAGCATTGGCTTAATTTGGGCAAAACTGGTAATAAGGGTGATTGTTAATGCTTGGAATTGGATCTAGGTGATAGCATATTAGAGTGACTATAATTAGCAGCATGATATGGGGATATGATTGTGGTTAAAAGGAAAAGTTTAGGGTTGAGTATGTCACTAGAAGAAAAGTTTAAGGATGAAACATGGGACTATATAGCATGGTTAACCCTGTTGCAGACGATGAGTGTGTTAAATAGTAAAAATTTAAAAATGTTTGTCAATGAAGTGGAAAAAGTGTACATTAATATTACAAGCTGTTAATAACAGGGTGCTGAGTTAAAATGTACCTAAAGAAAACTACAGACTGTAATCATTAGTAATATGTTGATTTTTTTTCATCTGTTGTGAAAAAAGGGAGAGAATTATTAAGTGACGGAAACCAGATGCAAAGTACTGCGTATTGTTTGGCTCCATTTATATAAAATGTAAATATAAATAAATGTATAAAGATAGAATTAGATCAATGGATTTGTATGGCAGGGGATGGATAGAGGGACTGAATGTAACTGCTAAGGGATGGGATGGTTTCTTTTTGGAGCAATGAAAATACTCTAATATTGATTGTGATGATAAATGCACAACTCTGTGGTTATACAAAACCCCACTGAGTGGACACTTTGTGGGGTGGATGGGTTGTTTGGTATATGAATACATCTCAATAAAAATCCTAAAATAATAGAAAATAAATTCTATTTGGTATTTTTCCTTAATCTTATAAAGTTCATGACTAACTTATTTGTAAGGTCGTGGTCAGTATAGTCACATAAACACCCATGCAACTTTGTATATTAATTAATACATTATTTCATTTGTTTATTCATTTATTGAATCAATAATATCTATATATCCAGAGAGAATAAGAAACAGAAATCTGAAACCAGCTAAAAATCAATCTTCCCTGCCCCCCCCCCAAGTATTATAAAGATATATTTTTTAAAAGCCAAAGAGAATGCAGCATTAAGTTTTTTTTGCCTAGCATTTCATAATCTTTGGCATGCTCTCTATACCCTTCACTTGTGTAAACTTTTTCTATGTAGTATAAACACACATGGAATATGAATATTATTTCCTGGGCAAACTACATTGATTTAGAGCCTCATAGATTACTAAGAAATACAAGGAAGACACTATTAGCTCTTTGCAACTATATTGTTGATGACAGACCATCCAAGGGTTCCAGTCTCTGAGCAAAATAAAATGCAGAGATGTTCAAAAACAGGTTTAAAGACTCAGTCAGGGCTATGTGGATAAGTTTAGGACCCAACTATAGTAGCTACCGATAAATAATAACTCAACGAGGGACATTTCTCCCATCTTATTCTTCTGGTCTCCCACTTTTTTTTTATTTTTTTATTTTTAAAGATTTATTTATTTACTTATTTAATTTCCCCCCCTCCCCTGGTTGTCTGTTCTTGGTGTCTATTTGCTGCGTCTTGTTTCTTTGTCCGCTTCTGTTGTCGTCAGCGGCATGGGAAGTGTGGGCGGTGCCATTCCCGGGCAGGGTGCACTTTCTTTTCACGCTGGGCGGCTTTCCTCACGGGCGCACTCCTTGCACGTGGGACACCCCTGCGTGGCAGGGCACTCCTTGCGCGCATCAGCACTGCGCATGGCCAGCTCTACACGGGTCAAGGTTTGAACCGCGGACCTCCCATATGGTAGACGGACGCCCTAACCACTGGGCCAAAGTCCGTTTCCTGTGGTCTCCCACTTTTGATGAGGAAAATAAATTAACAAGATGAGGAATGAATACCTGAGAAAGAAATTAACAGCACATAATTACATGTCATTTTTCTCTTCCTGGGTTTATTGTTTAATTTTCTTTTAAAATTAAATATATACATATCTTACTTTGGTTAACCAGTTGCAGTTGAAATTTAATGAAGATCTAGCAATTCAGAGTAGAAGGGTGTTTCCTTAAAACACATTGTATAGATGACTAGTACTAGCAAATAGCTCCTGATATCCACTTCTTCCTTTTTTTTTTAGCAAATTTTTGTTGTCTTTTTTTTTTTTAAATACATAGATCACACAAAATGTTACATTAAAAAACATAAGAGGTTCCCATATACCCCACTCCCCACCCTTGCCCCCCACTCCTCCCACATCAACCTCTTTCATCAGTGTAGCACATTCATTGCATTTGGTAAATACATTTCTTTCTTAAAGATACCAGAATCAATAGCTGATAGATGTAGGCATGTTAGATGATTTGCCCAACCTACCTCTTGGCTCTATTTCTCCCAGCAAAAGAAACTTTAGTGCATATAAGAAATACTTAAGATTATTGTTAAAATTAAATTTCCAGGGTCACATTCTCAGACATTCTGATTTAGTTTATCTTGGTGGCATCTGGAGATCTCTGATCTCCATTTTAATGATGACTGTAGGTAACTCTTATGAGGAGGGCTGGGGCGACACTTTCAGAAAATCTGTTCTGATGAGTGTTTTTTCTAATCACATTTCTGTAACCCAGACATTTCACCCAAAGGACTGATTTGACTATCCATTTATTGCCAGTTGAAGGTTTGATAAGAATAGCTAAAGAGTCATGAATAGTGTTTAATTGTAGAAAACCTAATTAGCCTTTTGAAGGACAGACATAATAAGTTACGGATTATACCTTACTTTAATAGTCACAGTTCAAGAGGAAGCATAAGCAGTTTAATTTAACAGACTTCAGAACCTGTTGAATGTATTATTTTTCTACTTCATTCCATTTCTTCCTCCTTGGTCTAATTTCCTCTTTTCATTTATCTTTTTATCCCTCTTTGAATAGATTATCTCTGTATGCTTTGGGGAAAAAAAGTGAAGTTTTGTTAAGCGAAAAGTTTTGCTTTTTGGTTGAAAAATTCACAAGAATTATGTATGGGATCTATTTTAAGATTACCTTCATAGGCTGCAGGAAGAATACACATGTGGTAAGAATACAAGTGGGGCCCCATGTGTTCTTCCTTGAGGAAATCTGAAGTTATTTCATCACTGTGCTCACATAAAGGGTGGAGACAGCAGGCCAGAGGGCACAGAGCTTATACCAATGGGCTAGCAAGGGAGATGGAAAGAGCCACATTAACCTCCATGGATCTGCTTAAGAGAATTTAAGGAAATTCCTGATCTTGCTATTCTATATTGTTATTTTTTTAAACTTAGGCCCAAATGGGCTATTTTTAAAGTTTTATTTTTAAAGGAGCTTTAGTTTCCTTACGTGATACATCAAATTATAGGGGTTTCCCATATACTCCACCTACTATTCTAGCTTATTTAATACAACAACGTTGGTTAACAGGAGCTCTGACCATGGCTTGCCTAAAATCTCCACATATAAGATTTTCCTATCTTGCATTGTTTGCTGATCCTAAGTACAATCCATAAAAGATAAAATATAATTGTTAAAATATCATAATGAACTTATGAATCTTTAACACAATTCTGTATATTATAATCATCTTTTATCCATAGCTGAAATAGTTCCATCATTACATAGTAGGAGCCTATTCAGTTCGGCTCTTGTGTCCCTTCAAAACAGTAGTCTTTCCCTTCTGTCACAGCAAGATAGCTCAGATTTCTTAGATTTTACCTGCGTCAGCCTGAATCAGCTAATTCCCTAGGGACCTTTGGTTCCTTCAGTAAGGAAAGTATAATTGGAAGTCAACATCTGGAAGTTGCCTGGTATGTTAACCTCTTGACTGGAGGACAGAAGAATAACTGAGAGGAAACAGTAGTATGATCAGAGGGCAGTAATTTGTGTAAATATTTTAGGGCAACAAGAATGCTTGAGACTTTAATAATTTTAAAAGTCCATTTGTAAGTTATCTGTAATCTTTTATTCTAACTTAACATATTTCCTTATATTTTGATTTGACATTTTTCCTCATTTTGCAGACACCTATATATTTATTGTCTATTTAGCTTGTTGACTCTCCTAAGTATTAACTTACTATTAACTGTGAAGAATAAAATTGCCATCATGAGTGAACTAAGGAAACAGTCCCCACAGGTGTTTTTAAGCTGGTTTATTGGTATACTAAGCAATGTGGAAACATGTATTTATGCTGACGATGGGGTTCATTAACCATCTACAACCATTTCCCCCTTTCATAGCAGCAAAGTGCTTTTTAATGAAACCGATGGATAATAAAACCACATAATAAATCCTTCAATTTTACATTAGTGTGTTAGACAGCAAAGAAGAATATAGTGAACTGTAGTGTTTTAGATCTAGAGGACCTGAATGAAATTCCTGTTTCCCTGTCTTGCACAGGAATAGAGATCCAAAGAGATTAGTTAACTTTCTAAATGCAACATAGTTAGTATAAGAAAAAATGATTAACATATGACTTTCAATGAAGGACATTCTCCCCCTTACTTATCAAAATTCATTTTACTTAGGGAAAACAGGTGAATATTCAGCTTTATTTTAAAATATGCATAATTGGAAGGAAAATAAGTATTTATGTTGAATAAGGATGCAATTATATATACATAAAAATATAAACTTTAAATTAATTATGTAGCATTTTCATCATGAAATTCCTTGTTGAAGAATGTGCAAGAAAAAGATGACATGTTTGAGAAAATGTTTCTGTGGCAATAGAAAATTTATGTGCTCAAAAGAGATTTTTTTATTATTAAATTTTTTAAAGAAGTTTTAGATTACATAAATGTTACATACAAATATAAGGAATTCCCATATACCCTACTCCGTCCCTCTCCCACACTTTCCTTTCATTAGTGTGGTACATTTGTTACAATTGATGAACTCATATTGAAGCATTGTCACTAACCATGGATTATAGTATACATCATAGTTTACATTCTGTTCTGCACAATTTTGTAAGTTATGACAAAATATACAATGGCCTGTATCTGTCACTGCAATGACAAGCAGAACAAATCCAATGTTCCAAAAATACCCTCATATTACACCTATTTTTCCCTCTCACATCTCTCAACCTCTGATGGCCATTGCTGTTACATCAAAGAGTTCCTCCACTGCTAGAATAATAATAAGTCTACAATAGAATAATAATAAGTCTACTTTAGTCCATTGTTCATTCCCCAGTAAAAAGAGAGATTCTAAGTAAAGTTCTCACTTTTTTGAAGATTTATTTTAAATTATGTACTCAATAAAGGTTATTTCCTTGTATTACTAGAATATTGCAGATTTCATTTGGTAGACAAAATCTAAATTACAAAAGGAAAAGTAAGTCTGTATTAGTCAGGGTTTTAAAAGATTTTATAAGATTTTATTTTATAAGATTTTATTTTAGTCAGGGTTTTATAAGATTTTATGAGTTTTCTAAGATTTTATAACAGTATCTCACGTGACTATGGGAATATACAAGTCCAGGTTCTGCAGGCAGGCAGCAACCAGGAGTGCTGATAAAAGTCCAATGAAGTTCTTGATGAGTTCTGGGAGACCATTGGCTGTCTAAACACTAGCTGGGAAATCCTCACTCAATGCTGGAATCACTTCCCCTTTAAAGGAATTCAACTAATTGGATAAAGTGTCACTCATTGCTGATGGCAATCTCCCTGATCAGAGTAACTGTAATCAGCTATCTATGATTTACCACTTCAGTAAAGTCAATGGTGACTAAAGGCCGTAAATGCCCTTGTATTACAGGTAGCCCAGTGCTTGCTTAACAAACAACTGGGCACAATTACCTAGACAAGTTGACACATTATCCTAACCATCACAAAGTCTAAATAATAGATTGTTTTAAAAGAAATTTGGATGTACATTTTTCAAGAACATATATTCCACATTTTTGTGAGCAGAAAGCAGTCAGTGCCTGTTAGAATGGCTTATAATTTTCATTGAGTGCTTATCTACCAATAGTTATTGCTCTAATTTTTAAAGACATGTTGCTTTCCTACACATTTATATAAACATGCCTTAATTAATCCCTTATTTATTAAAAAATCCATGGTAAGCTTTACTTTATGTGGAATAGATATTTATTTTTAAAAAGCTATATAACAAACTTTGTGCCAAACACTCCAGAAGGTACAGTGTTATAGAGTCCCTGACCTACAGGAAACAGAGGTCTGGCAAGCAAGAAAGCATAACTATAATAAGGAGCATGCAGGAGAATAAATATGGCCTCATACTTCATTAAGAGGTGGACTCTATTTCTTCAGTCCTTAAATGGAATCTGGCCCTTTGATTTCTTCTGACCAGTAGATGAGGTGGAAGTTATTATGTACCTTCTACCTCTGTGCACTTGGAACATTGTTCTGAGACTGTCTTTTAAAGATGCTGATGTCACCTACTAGAGGATGAGAGGCCACTTGGCAAAGGAGCATCATGTCCCAGCCAACAGAGAGCACAAGCCACCAGATGCTATAACAAAATCTAGAATATGAGGCATTTCTTTGGGAGTAGGTGTTGGATGGAGGCAAGGAGACTGTAGGTAGAGACTTAGGGAAGGGGGAAAGAAACTATAGGAAGCTAGAGAAAGGGAAACCTATGTTATGTATGGGAGAATAATTAAAAACTTGCTGTAATTAAAAAAATAGATATTGTAGCAAATACACTGTGGATCTGACTAAGAATATCTCTTGACAGATGCTGAAAGTGCCGGTTAGCTCTTCCAAGGTGTGTATGATCTGGTATAGGAAATGAGAGATGAACCAAAGACAGACTGATTTGCAAGAAAATCTTAAAAGAAAAATAGAAGGCCCCTGGGATTGCTAGATTAAAAAAAAAAAAAACAACTCTCTTTAATTCTCAGTCTACTTGGTTGGTAAAAAGTTGACAAAGGTAAATAAGATCAGGAGCCAAATGTCAAATGAAATATAACATTCTACGATTTGTTGTGGTTCCTGAAATGTTTAAGGTTAATCATCTAGGCTAGGCAAGTGAACTTCTAAGATTCTTAAGGGCCTTGTCTTCCAGTAGCCTTGCACATAACCCAAAGAAGAGAAGGCACATCCCCAATAGAATTATGGGTGTGACTTTTAGGCATGATGTAAACTCCACTTAGTTTCACATAAAATATTCAATTTTTAAAGAGAACTATATTGATTTAAAAAAAACCTCACCAGTTGAGACTAAAAGAGGCAGAGGCATTTAAAAAATAAAGAGGTATTTGCGCAAAAAAAGAAAAAAAATCAAAACAGATCAAGGGAGCTACTTTCCTACAGACATTAGCTACTTCTTAAAGAAACAGAAAGACTACTTTGGGGGCAGAGCCAGAAATCCAGAGAAGGAACCAACAATTTAGGAGAACAATGGATTGGGTAACCATTCCTAGCAAGCAGATATATGTTACCTGTGGTAGGGTGAATTATGTATATCACAAAATACATGTTCTTAATCTGCATTCATGTGGGTATGAACCTACTGTAAATAGACCTCTTGAATATGCTATTTTAGTTAAGGTATGGTCCTTAATCTGATTACTGGAGTTCTTTATAAGCAGAAGAAATGATACATTTATAGAGAAAAAAGTCACAGGGAGAGCTGGAAGACCTAAGTCAATGGAATCTGTAAGTGAAAGGAGAAGGCATCATCATATGACAAGAAAGCCAAGAATCCAAGGCTTGCTGCCCAGCTATATGCTGCCAACCCCAGGAAGAAGCAAGCCTTTTAGTCCCTTAAACACTGTGGTCTTTGTGATAGTAACCTAGCAAAACTAAGACACTACCTGAACAAGGAATATTCTCTGCTTCTAGAGTTAGGGAAACTGGTAAAATTAATGGGATGTGATCAATGTACCTTTTAAAAATAAATTAAAAATATATTAAAAAACACAAAACAGATAAAACAGTAGATTAAACAGAATCAAATTTTTATATGGCATACTATAACATTTGTATATGTATTGTGTATCAATGTGAGTACTAGTAAAGCTTTAAATAAAAATATCTGCTATATAAAAAAAGTAAAGGGATAGATTTCAAAATTGTATCAACCAGTAAATTTTATGTGTTCCCTTTCTTCATTTCCTTTTTTCTCTATTTCCTCTTTCATTTTTTTAGTGACAGTATTGAGGTTATTGTGCTCCTGCTTATGTTGAATTTGTGTGTGTGTGTGACGGGGTGTAGAGGGAAAGGTATATATCACTTGTCTTTTTAGTTTGTAGGTCTCTGAGATGAAGATCAGTAGGTGCTGGTCTTTAGCCTGAAGCCACTAACAGGTGAAGCTTTTGAGTGTCTTGAGAGGGGGTAAATAAATATATTTTGTATGTAAGAGGATTGTAAATAATTATGGCCAGAGAGTGGATTGTGGTAGGTTTAATATGGTCATAAATGTTTCAAAGATTCTCCCATCAAGAAGTGGAGACTCTTTCACCACTCTGTGAATCTGAACTGGTCACGTGACTAGCTTTGCCCAATAAAATGTAACATACTTATTGTGTGATTTCCAGAGCTTAGGCATAAAAAGGTCTTGTTGCTTCCTTCTTTGCCTTCTTGGAGACCACCATATGAATGGGTCAGTCTAGCCTATAGGAAAATGTAAGGTCATTTAGAAGGAAACAAAAAACACAGCAGATGCAGCCAGCATAAATTGCCCAACATGTGAATGAAGCCATTTTGCACCTTTGCTGAACTGACCTTCCAGTTGAACATGGGCACATAAGGGATCCCAGACAAAATCAGCAGAGGAACTTCTCAGCCAATCCTCAGAGACATGAGAAATAATGAGTAAATGTTATCACCAGGTTTTGAAGGGGATTTGTCACAAAGTGGTATATAACAGAAATAAGGCACACCTTTCTATAAGAGAAGGAAATCTTTTTTTAAATAAGGTAAGACCACATTTAGTTTAGGAAAAAAATAAGGAAAAGTTCATAAAGTATGTGGTGTTTGATATTAATATCAAGAGATGTGTCAGAAAGATGAGTTGAGAACTTGTTGTGGAGGAACTTTAAAGCCAGAACACAGGGTTTATAGCTGATTGAGAAGGCAACAAAAAACTGGCATTTATTTGTTCAGGGGAGTAGCATAAGCACACTGCATCGCCAGTACCAAGGACAGGATCTGAAACACTGAAGGCACTTCATGAATGAATATTGAATGAATGGTCAGACATTTTTTTTTCTAATCCAACAGAAACTACAGTTCAATGAAAACTTAATGACATTTAACTCTACTGTGAGAAAGTGTCATATTGTGTCACCAAAAATCACTTTAATGTTCATTAAGGGGCCTTAGAACAGAAGTGAATGAAATGTCTTAATGTGGAATTTCAGTGCTGAATATATTGGCACACTGCAAACCTGCATGGACATGTTTGAACAGATAAGACAGAAGAAAAGGCTTCAGCAAGCATAAACGAGATGACCTTTCTGGGCAAAGTGTGCCACTTCTTTTATGCATAGTCCCAGGGTACTTTATGACATATAGCATGCATGTGGAAAACATTTGCCCTCCCTGGTCATTTGGATTAATTTGTACCATAATGCATCTTTTACCACCCTGTTCCCAGATTCGTGGGTTTGATGGATGACACTGTTTAGGTCTTTATTTTTCCTCTTAACTTTCCCTGAGGGAGTCTTCCAGCGTGACTGCACTGATTGATGACCACCCTCCCAGTGACCAACCTCACAGAGCGTGCGTGTGGCCAGCTTTATGGCTCAGGGAACTCTGGGAACATTTCCAATCATTTTGGATTTGTTTTCCCTTGGTTTTTGCTTGATTTTGAAGAGAGAAAAAGTTGAGCTTATTTTCTTACTTTTTACTCTGTTTTACAGAGGATGATCCTTTTTATATATATATATATACTTTTTAATGTGTTCCCAGCTACCATTCATTGTGTCTCCTGACTCTGGTCTTGGTTATTGTCTTAACCTCTTTAGCAGAGAGTTTGATGTATTAGAAGAGCTAAATACATATTTATTTTTGTTGAAAATGTTGTTATATTGGAGTCCCTAATGTTCTGGGGCTACAGCCTCATCCAGTACCCAGGTCAGGAATCCCTGATTTGAAATATGGGCCCCTTTCTATTGTCAGAGCACTGCACTCTGTCCTGACTGTGGGGCTGAGGAGTATCTCTTTGTACTACATATTAAGGACAAAGCAGCTTCTCTCCCATTTCTGTATCCTGGAGAGTTGACAGGTTGTAAAAACTCCACAGGTCTGTTATTGCTCTGGGGAGTTGTCTCTCATCTCAAATCTCCTGACTGATGGTGAGGAGCCAAGTGATTAGTTTCATTTCTGCTGTTAGCCAGGTTTTCCCACTGTAGATGACAAATTCCTTGCCTTTGTGTTCAGTATGCAGATTTTATCCTCCTCTTTTTGTGCTACTTTCCCTTAAAAAGAAAAAAAAAGACTGAAATCTGTGATTATTTTGTGTTTCTAATTTATAGTGTCTCTTATGACTTCCTCCATTCTCTTTAATACCTCTCTAGTAGAACTCATTGAACTTCTGAACTAATAAGATAGTTACAGCGATTGTTCACATCTACTTTTGCAATAACAACACAAAATCTAAAGATGCTGCTTTTGCATTTTATCCTGTGACTTTCCATGTAATGAATGATTTAGAGTATAGAGTATGTATATTTACAGTAAGCATTTTTACTATGTCATAAATCTAACATCCTTTGTTAATTTTAGAAGTAAAATATCAAAGTTATCCATTTTTTCTTGTGAAAGATTTAAATTATGGGACAGTTAGCTGAAAATTAATTGCTAAATATATCAGTAACTTCACTTTTCTTCAGAGAGGAGTATTTACGAAAAATTATGGAATAGAATTTCAGTATGTCTTGCTTTATTTCATGGAGATTTCCAATTAAGTAACTGCTTTTGCTATCAATTATCATGGGAAGATAAGCTAAATCCACTCAATTAAACAGCCACTTTTGAAATTTCTGAGTTTAATTTTGACCTTTCTTAATGTTAATTTAGCCTCTTTTCAAAGAGAAGTCAATGATTTACCTAAGAATTTCTATTCATTAGTGTGATGGCTGCCAACATCTGCCAAGGTTCAGGCTTCTTGGGTTCCTCCTTTCCCAGGGCTTGTCTCTCTCTGGACTCAGCTGCTCTGTTATTTCAAGGCCAGCTGTAGACTATTAGGTGAATGGCTTGTTTCTCTTCCCAGTACCTTCTCTTCATTTCCTCAAGACCAAGCTCTTCTGTGTGCTTACTTCCCAGGGCTCCAGCTCAAGACTCCCAACTCTGTCCTTTACCATATCATTTTTCTGTGAGTCCTCACCCACCAAGGGGACATGATTACAACATCCTACTGATGTGTCCCAATCAAAGCCTTAATCATTATTTAATAAATAAACCTCTGAATCTAATATAATCTAACATGCCCAGAGAAAAAGACCAGTTCACAAACATAATCCAATATCTGCTTTTGGAATTCATAAATAATGCCAAACTGCTATACTACCCGAATAGTAACACCCTGCATTGGTATAATATATTTGTTATAGCTCATGAGACAATGTTCTCATGTTTATTCAGTTAACTACAATCCTTTTTCTGACACTGGATTTCCTGTGCCATACATGGGCTAACTGACATTATGAGATTTCTCAAATATTTTCTGTTGCCTCTCTCATTTGTTTACTCATTCTAAAACCTCATTAAGTATCTTTTTAGGTGCTACTTATACCAAAAAATAAAAAATAAATAAAGATGGTCCTTGATGTCAAGGACTAAGAGAATAAAGGGTGAGACAAACTTGCAAAGCAGTAAATTATAATAAAAACTAGAAAATGTTGGGGGAAAAAAGATGCTTAAATTATCATAGAAGGAGTATTGGCAAAATTGTGCTTCAGTCATCTGGGAAGGCCACAGAGAAGAACTGATTTACTATCATGAGCCTAAGGAGCATGAGTTGGAGTCTATTATGTTTAGTCTTATGTGTCAACTTGGCTAGGCTATAGTACCCTGTTATTTAATCAAGCACTAAATCAGGCATTCCTGTGAAGGTATTGTATGGATGTGGTTAATATTTATATCAGTAAACTTTAAGTAAAGGAGATTTTCCCTGAAAATGTGAGTGGGCCTCATCCAATGCATTGAAGGCCTTAAAAACTAGAATGTTCCAGGAGAAAAAATTCTGCCTCAAGACTGCAGCATAAAATCCTACCTTATTTCCAGTCTGCCAGCCTGTCCTACAGATTTCAGACTTGCCAGTCCCCAAAATCATTTGAGCCAAATCCTTTAAAAAGGTCTCTTTATATAATATATATATTCTGCTTCTTTGGAGGGCCCTGGCAGAGTTCTTCAGGCAAAAAAGTAGGTTGAAGGGTGGATTGGGCAAGAGGAATAGATTCCAAAAGGACATAAACAGTAAAATATTTCCTTTGTTTTAGGAATAATAATAAGAATGAAATAGCCATGATTTTTGTATTTAATTGTCGTAGTCAGACTTCGTTTTAAACTCTCCTTCTCTTTTATATTCTCCTACTGTCTTATTTTAGTCTCATAGTAATAGTTGATCATGGACTTGATGGCACGTAAGTACAGTTTCAATGTTTTCTAAGTTATGCAACATAATTCCAAATCTTTAATGTTAAAGTAAAAAAGGAATACATTAAGACATTAGTATTTTCATGATTATTTGAGGTAAATTTGGTAATAATGGCCTTTTCAAAGATTGCTTATATTTTCTGTTTTCAGAGAGTTAGCAAGAGAATAGAAAACACTAGTTCAGGGTGTTTACAGAACTGTTACTTCTAAAAAATAACAGTATCCTCAAAGATTGGAAAATGAATTGATTTGATTTTGAGGGGAAATATATTATCTTTAAGAGGGAGTGTGCAGTTGTAAGCTATTCAGGTGCCTTTTTCCAGTCTGAACCCAGTCTGTCAGATACATGAAATCTTTGTTTGATAATGGACTGAGATGATATTCCTTCTCTGATAGTAACCTTATGAGGATTTAGAAGATTGTTTCCGGTACTGATTCTGGCCCTTCCTAACAATGTGGTTTGGGTAATTTGCTTAAGTTCTTGGAGGAGTTGATGTTTCCCTGCCTGTAAAATGGGGATTATGCCATCTTGAGATGTGAAAATGAAATAGTGCACACAGAAAAGCACTACAGAGTTCTTTATCACCCCCTTGACATCTCTAGGTCTTTGTCATTCTAGACCTGTACAACAGGCCAGGAGCTATGAAGGAACTACAGGACACACGGTGTTAGTCAGACAAGGCCAGGGAAGGACTACAGATCCTATCTGATGCCTCTGAATTCAAGATTCTTTCTGTGATGGCATGCTGGGTTTATTTCTGGTTTTGTGCTGTAGAAATGAACCCACAATATTGCTGTGTTAGCAGTTTTGCCACTAAAAATGGTCACTAGTAAAATTATATTTGTGGCCCATCTGCTTTCATAGATGGGGTTGTAAATGTAGAAGATAAATTACTTCCCATTAATCTGTGCCTAAGAATGCATTTCTTAAAAATTCTTAGAGGTGTCTGTCATTTTATGCTTAATACTGTACTAATTCACACTAATGACTTTAGGATTCTCAAGAGATAACTTAAATTGAGCAAATGAGTAGCAATGAACATTAAAAAACAACATTATAAAATCAGGAATGTGAATCCAGAGATGTGCTTGCTTTATTTATTTTGACAAGGACAGTTTACTTTCTGTAACTCATAATAAAGTACTACTGTGGAAATAGTAAATACTGTAAAATAGTAAATAGCAAAGTAGTTTTATTAAAGCAATAAAACCTGAATGGGAGGCCTCACTAAAGCACTTACCATTAAAATTGTTACTAAATATTGAGTTAAAGATGCCAGGTTATGGTGTTTTTTATTTTCTGTATAAAATTCTGTTCAGAATTGTGGAGTTTTCAGAAGACAGAAGGGATTTGATAACTGCTCTTCTTTCCCCTGGATATCTTCAGAATGGAAGCATTTTCTTGAGTACTAGAACAGTTCCAAGCAGGACATATTTTTCAGTTGGTTAAAATATTTGGCTAGTAAGACCGAAATCATAAGAAATTCAAAGTAAAGTTCTATAGTAAGAGTATAAGGATGGCACTCACTGATAATGCTTTTGCAAATTCAAACCTTAGGCACAAGCATCAGTGCGGTCATTGGGTGATTCAGGGAGGTACATCTCTATAGTATGTACATACCATAGAGGGAGACCTATTCCAAATTCATTTTGCCTGCTCATGGAGTTCAAGTTCATTCACTCAGCTTTACTGTGGTCATGAGATACTCAAAGTCAAAGGCCATAGCCTTTTCCTCTTCTGCACTCTCTCAGGGACCATGATATGTAATGATGCTACATACATATTCTTGATCATAAGAAGCTTCACCGATTTCAATTATTTTAGCTTTGGAGGAGAAGAACCATATTTATTCCTTCATTTGAACTTATAAATTTTGGTATAAGATATAGCTAGTGAGTGGATCATAGTGAGAAAGGGAAGAAGAATCAATGGTAATAGTATGTGGGATAAATACATGGAAACCACAATCTTGGTTATATTTTTAAGAAAAACACAACTAAGTTTGAAAGATTTAGTGAAGTCCCTCACTGCTTCTGGAAAAGCAAAGTGCTACTGACTGGGTATTGTATTATTTATTTCTGATGATCAATAAATGTTTTCATTCATAGTGTGGAACTTGCAGCCATGCACAAAAATTTTCTGTACTCTAGTCATATGTTTTAGCCTTGATTAAACTTGTATTAAGCTGAATTCTGATCTAACATTTTCCATTGCACGAAAAATCAGTGTGTATAAAGAGGACTAATATTAGTTATTCAATATTTTTAATAGACCATGACCTGTGTGAAACAAACAAAAATAGTTAATGAAACCACCTATTTTAAGGCAACCCCATGATATTTTTTGAAGCCAAACTCTCTTTTTGTTCAATTTCTTTGTTGATATGATACATAATGAAATGATATATAATGAAATAGTGAAATTAATGTAAAAATCATTTATATATGGGTATTTGTTAAAAATAGCAGATTGTATTTAATCCCTTTAAATTAAATAGAATGTACTTACCAACAGCCAGCTTTAGTTCAAAAGGCTATAAATAAAGAACATTCTAATATAAATATATAATGGGAAAAGCATGAAAGAGTGTAAAAGTATTTATTTTTCTTCAGTCTCCTGCTTCTCCCTTATTCTTCTAATCTCATATCTGGACTGCTTCAGCTCATAGTGTGCTATTAATTCAAAAGTGGAGGTAAATTAATGTTCTGTGAACTTTGAAGAACCCAGAGAGGAAATTTGAATCTTGATTATGGAGTCTGAAATCATGTAATGTGGCCAAGATTAGAAACACAACAATTTTCGTGAGAGCAGAGCTCCAATACCAGCTCAGGATGAGGGTCTGGAGGTCTTGGAGCATTCCTGTGCATAGATTTTTGTATCCTGCAGGTTCAGGTTTTTGTCTTAAGAGGTCCACTCTGAGTTAGATTTTTTACTCTGTCAATGTCCTATTTTGGATTATCCATCCCTTACTAGCACAGGGTAGACAATCAGAGAGGCCTCATTCAAATTTTAGTATTACCATTTACTAACTACATGACCTTTGATTACTTAATTAATCTTTTCAGACTTTCATTTCCACATTAGGTGGATTTAATCATTGTACCTTCCTCTTGGAGATGTGCTAAGCTTAGACGAAGTAATACGGTAATATTGGCATATTATAAGTGCAAAATAAAATCTTAAGTAACACTATTTTTACTTTCCATATATTGAATATTCACCCATTTCCTCATTCCACCAATCAGCCATCTTGGATGAGTCTACATTGTAGTGTAGTTAGGGGAGGTACTAGGTATGAGGAATAGAAATCTGGTCTGTCCTCATCCACTTCCTTAGTAAGGCTTGGGGGTTAATAGGGGAGACTGATATGTAAACAGCTAATTATAACATTGACATGGGTGGGTGTAGGTAGCCAGAAGAACAAAATAAATGAACAAACAGTACAGAAAACCTTGGAACACTGGTGCCTAACTTGAGCCTAAAATATAGGTAAGGAATGAATCAAATGAACAAGGGTTTGTGGTAGCCTGGACAATCCTGGCAAACAACAAAATGTCAAAAGGCACTGATGCTGAAAACAGCTTTGAGCTTGAAAAATACTAAGCACTTTTCACATAGCCAAAAGAAGTATGCATTGGAAGGGAGTACCTTTAAAAATTGAGCAATTTCTGATATTTCCATTGTTTAACAAACTTTAAGAAATGAACTTAATCCTCTCTCCTTTTTTCCCTTCAAAAAGAAAACTCTCAAACTTATAATCTAGAAATTTTTGAAAAGTATGCCTCTGTTGATATGAAGGTGATTATTTCTTATGTCTGTGATGGGTTGGACTGAGGTAGACACAGCTAGTACAATCATTTTACCTTCTTTATCTATTAAAAGTGTGTACTACTTGCTTTCCTGTGTGGGAGCTGTTCCTTCAAGCAGATATTTAGTGATGACCCTCTCTCTTGCACATGGTAATAAAGAATGTGTTGGCACAAGTCATGGTTTTTATTCCTAATTATAAACTTTACAAAATGAACCATTTTATTAACTTAATTTATTATGATAGGGTCACTCAGGAATTTATATAAAACTTGATTTTTTTTTTTGTTAATTTTAGTCTAAATTTCACTCTGAGATGATGGGTTCAGTAAATCTATTCAACACTTTGTAAAGTGTTGCTTCTTTTACATTTATCTCTTTCTAATACCAATAGGGGCCTCCTAATTCTAATTTTATTAAGGTTGTAATTCAATAAACGGCAACAAAAACATGCTAATTCCATCATTATTGCTGTGAATCTATGGACTCTGTTGATTTTACCCTTTATCTTTCATCTCTTTTTTACTTAGTGGACTGTAGATATTTTACATCATATTTAAGATAAGCAACCTGGAACTGCTCGTAGAGTTTCTGATAAAAGAAATGATTTGGGGCATTGAATAGATTATATTTCCTATTTTGTTTCAGCAGTTTTCTAATGATACCCACTATTTGATGGTTATGATTTGGCAAAGCACTATTTAATTTTAAAATATTATCCTTGGGGTGAGGTTAGAAGGAATTCTTCCAAACCAACTCTGCTTTTATTTCTTGTGGGCCTAATTTCTGCATTTCCAGGGGTCATATACATAGGAGGAGGTAAAGGGGCAAGAATGGTCTCCTCTACAGAATTGGTTAAATAAAACAGGCTATAGAACTGATTTAAATACTTTTAAATAAAATTAGGTATGATATTTTGAAACTTCTGCAGTTATTTTATGCAGTTATTTAAAATATAAATATATTTTAAATTTAATCACATGCATTTTTATGCAATTTCTTTTTCTGAGATACTTTGATTATTTCTTGAATAGGTTTGGCACTATGTTGATGACAAGCATTTTTTAAAAATTCACTTTAAAATGGCTTTTTATTTTATTTCAATTTTCGATCAGTATTTTACTTATTTTTATATTACAAAATTAAAATGTTCCAAATGATTTCAATGCATTTAAAGAAAATATTAACTATTTTTTCTTCTATTAAAAAGTACATGTATATAAATGTGAGATGAATTATTTTCCATCACTAATCTCATTTTGTGTACAAAAGATTAAAAATGCTCTCTCAAAATATAGAAGTTCTTTTTATTTATTTTTTATTTTTATTATTTTATTTTATTTTATTTTATTTTATTTATTTCTCTCCCCTTTTCCTCCCCCTCCCCCACTGTCTGTTCTCTGTGTCTATTTCTGTGTGTTCCTCTTTGTCCGCTTCTGTTTTTGTCAGCAGAACGGGAATCTGTGTTTCATTTTGTTGTGTCATCTTGTTGTGTCAGCTCTCCATGTGCGCGGTGTCATTCCTGGGCAAGCTGCACGTTCTTTTGCGCTGGGTGCACTCCTTGTGCGTGGGGCTTCCCTACACGGGGGCCACCCCTGTGTGGCAGGGCACTCCTTGTGCGCATCAGCACTGCGCATAGGCCAGCTCCACAGGGAGTCAAGGAGGCCCAGGGTTTGAACCGGGGACCTCCCATGTGGTAGACGGATGTCCTATCCACTGGGCCAAGTCTGCTTCCCTAGAAGTTCTTTTTAAAAGTATACAACCAAAAGTTGAGTTCCATTTGCTTATTAAAAATTTAGAATTGACTAGTCTAGAATGCAATATTGGCAGCCCTTGTTAATGTTACAGATAGTGCTACACTGTTACAGATTCCTGAGTAACCAAGTGCAAATCATTCAATCTCTTAATTTTCTATTTAATCTTTACAATGAGTTTTAGCCTGTTTATTTCAAGCGATCTTATAAAGAACCATTACACGGACAGCAGTGTCAGCATCCTCTGAGAGGGTTAAAAATGCAGAAACTTAGGCACCACCCCCAAACTATGTTATCGAATTCTACTTTTTAATAAGATCCCTAGGTTACTCATGTGCACATTAAAATATAAGAAACACTGCTCTAACTGAATTATTGCTAATAAAAAATAATATAACAGCAGATAGTTGAAATTCTTGTTGAAATGCAAAGGTCTTGCTCAAACACCAAAAATTCAGTGTAATTTTAGGAAAATCCTTTGGTATAAGAAACAATTTACAAAATCCATGGTGGGAGAATAATATTTTGAAACATTAAGCTAATGTCTGATCTATCCCTTTTCTTTCTTCCTGTGTTGTCTCCTTTCTTATCACTTCCCTTCAAACAGTAAGTAGGTATCATGTTCATTGTCTTAAGGATTATGATGTACTACAAAGGACAAGTAGTATGACACTTTATAGTGTTTGAAATACTACACTCTTAGGTCAGAGTCTCAAAATATGGTTCCACAAGTCAATTACAACCCACAGATGTCTTTTATTTGGCAGAACTATGTTTGCTTATTTTATATTTTTAATTTGGTTGTGTGTGAGCAAAGGGACTCATCTACCTGCTTGCAATACTGGGGGAAGAGGGTTGAGGACCCCTTAGAAGTTCAAGGATAAACTTCTTCATCAATACAATTGGATGGGAATAAAAATAAAGATCAAGTTAAAATTTTTTAAAAATCAAGAGCTAGGACTTTTATAGCACAATATGTTCTATCTACTTTTGTCAGCACTTATATTAAATCATTTAATCCCACCAAAACCCTATTATAGATGTTATTATTAAAGCCATTACATAAAGGAGGAAACAGATATAGAGATATGCTAAGTTATTTGTCCAAAATCACATAATGAATAAGTGGTAGAGTTGAGTTTTTCTTTTTTTAATTAGAGAAGTTGTAAATTTACAGATCAATCATGCATAAAATAAAGGGTTCCCACTTACCACCCTATTATTGACACCTTGCTTTAGTATGGTACATCTGTTACAATTGATGAAAGCACACTTACATAATTGTACCAACCATAGTTCATGGTTTAACTTAAGGTTCATTGTTTGTGTTGTATAGTACCATAGATTTTTTTTCCTTAATTTTAATCAAGTAACATATATACAACCTGAAATTTCCCCATTTACATTCAATTGCATAATTCAGTACTGTTAATTACATATACAATGTTGTATTACCATCACCACCATCCATTATCAACACTTTTCCATTGTCCCAAATAGAAGCTATTAAATTTTATGTACCTCAAAGTTGAATTGCCAGGTCATATGCTAATTCTACAGTTAAATTTCTGAAGAGCTCTATATTGTTTTCCACAGTGGCTGCACTGTTTTACATTTCCACTAGCAATGAATGAGTGTTTCTATTTCTCTGACTCCTCCCCAACACTCGTTTGTTGTTGTTTTTGTTGTTGTTTTAATAGCAGCCATTCTACTGAGAGTGAAATTGTATCTCATTGGGGTTTTGGTTTACATTTTCCTGATGGCTAATGATGTTGGACATATTTCAGATACTTTTTAGACATTTATGTGTCTTCCTTGGTGAAATATCTGTTCAATCTTTCTGCCCATTTTTAAAATGGTTTATTTGACTGTAAACCACTTTGGGTAAAATTGACATCTTAACAATATTCAGGCTTCCATTCCATGAGCATGGAACGTCTTTCCATTTTTTTGAGATCTTTTCTTTCTTTTAGCAATGTCTTGTAGTTTTATGTGTACAAGACCCTTACATCCTTGGTTAGATTTATTCCTAGATATTTCATTCTTTTAGTTGCTATTGTAAATACATTTTTCCTTGATTTCTCCGTCAGATTGTTTAATACTTATATATAGAAATGCTACCAATATTGGGGTTTTGATGTTGTACCTTATATATTGCTGAATTCATTTATTAGTTCCAGTTGCTTTGTTGTGAATTTTGCAGGATTTTCAGCATACAGGATTACGTCATCTGCAAATACTGAAATGTTACCTCTTCCTTTCCAATTTGGATGCATTTTAATTTTTTCTCTAGCTCAATTGCTCAGGCTAGAACTTCTGGGACAATGTTGAATAACAGTGGTAACAATGGACATCCTTTTCTTGTTCATGATTTTAGTAGGAAAGCTGTCATTCTTCCAGCATTGAGTATCACCTGAGCTGTGGGTGTCTCACAGTCACCATTTAGCATGTTGAGGGAGTTTCTATTCTTAGTTTTCCAAGTATTTTTATCAAGAAGTGGTACTGGATTTTGTCAGAAGCCTTTTCTGCATTAATTTAGGTGGTATATTTTTCCCCTTTGTTCTGTTAATGTAGCGTATTACATGTATTGATTTCCTTCTGCTGAACCACCCTTGCATAACTAGGATGAGTTTCAATTGATCAAGATGGATAATTCTTTTGCTGTGCTGTGGGGTTTGGTTTGCTAGTATTTTGTTGAAAATTTTTGCTTCTGTATTCATAAGGGATATTGGTCTATAGTTTACTTTTCTTGTGGAGATGTTAACCTCATAGAATGAGTCAGGAAGTATATGACAACTGAGATTATTTATGAATTCCAAAAAGAGAGATTATGTTTTTAAATTGCTCTGTTCCTCTGAGTATGATCCCCTTTGATAGTATTAGATTCAGATGTGATATCTTTGATTAAGTTATGTTAAAACTAGGGCTTTGATTTGACCATGTGAGTAGGGTGTAACTAAGGTTGAGTCCCTGCTCCCTTGGTGGACTATACACATAAACACTCACACAGAAACACAGAAGATACACTGGAAGAGAAAACTTTGTCATGACACAGAAGAAGAGAGAACTTTGATCATTCAGCCCCAAGAAGAGAGACAAACCCTATGCCAGCCTGTAGCTGAGAGAGAGGAAAGCTGAATCCCTGGCAGAGATGGACAACCATCTTGTTTCAATACATGGCAGCCCTGTTTGGTGAGAAACCAACCCTGAGTTGAACTCTTTAGGGCCTTGTAACTGTAAGCTTTTACCCCAAATAAATACCTTTTATGAAAACCAATGGATTTCTGGTATTTTGCATCAGCACACCTTTGGATGACTAATACAGAGTATTTTCTCCTCTTCAGTTTTTTGGAAGATTTTGAACAGGATTGGTATTAACTCTTCTAGGAATGTTTAGTAGAGTTTTCCTGTGGATCCCTCTGGTCCTGGGTTTTTCTTTGTTGGGAGGTTTTGATTTGTGATTCACTCTCTTTTGTGAGTGTGTTGATATCTTCTATATCTTCTTGAATTTTTATATTTCTAGGAATTTGTCCATTTCATCTCGGTTATTCAATATGTAGGCATTCAATTTTTCATAGTATCCTATTATAGTTCTTTTTATCTTTGTGGGGTTGGTAACACTGTCCTCCATTTCATTTTTTATTTTAGTTATTTGTGTCTTTTTTATTTTTTCCTTTGTCAGTCTAGCTAAAATTTTGTCAATTTTATTAATCTTTTCAGAGAACCAACTTTTGGTTTTGGTGATTCTATTATTTTTTTAATTCTTTACCTTATTTATCTCCACTCTAAGTTTCCTTATTTCCTTATATCTGCTCCCTTTGGGTTCAGCTTTTTCTTCTGTATCTAGATCCCTTAGTTTTAAGGTAAGGTCTCTGATTTGAGATCTTTTGCTCTTTTTAAATGTAAGCATTTAGAACTGTGAATTTCCCCTCAGCACTGCCTTTGCTGCATTCTATAAGTTTTGATTTTTTAAAAAAATTTTCATTCACCTCAAGATATTTCCTAATTTCTTTTTTGATTCCTTCTTTGACCAATAAATTGTTTGGATAGATTGTAATTTCACCGTATTTGTTAATTTTCCATTTCTCCCTCTGTTATTGAATTTCTGCCTTCATTCCATTGTGATAAGAGAAGATAACTTATATGATTTCATTATTTTTGAATTTATTGAAACTTATTTTGTGACCTAAGATATAGTCTACCCTGGAGAATGGTCCATATGCACTAGAAGGGAATGCATTTCTCCTGCACATTGGTGAAGAGTTCTGTGCATGACTGTTAGATCTAGCTAGTTTAGAGTGTCAGTCAACTCTTCTATTTCTTTTTTGACCTTCTATCTAGATGTTCTGTCCATTATTGAAAGTGATGCATTGAAATCTCCTATTAATATAGAGTCATCTTTTTGTCACTTCAAATTTGTCAATATTTGATTCATATATTTTGGGGTTCTGTTGTTAGGTGTGTATATATTTATAATTATTTTATCTACCTGTTGAATTGTCCCCTTTATCAGTATATAATGCCCATCTTTGTCCCTTGAAACTTAAATTCTATTTTATCTGATATTAGTGTAACCACCCCAGCTCTGTTTTAGTTACTACTGGCATAGGTATATTTTTTCCATCCTTTCACTTTCAATCTACTTATTTCTTTGAATTTAAGGTGAGTCACTTGTAAACAGAATATAGTTGGGTGATGCTTTTCCTTCATTCTGCCATTCTTTGCCATTTTACTGGGAAGTTTAGTCCATTTACATTTAAAGTAACTATTCATAATGCAGGATTTTCTTTTATCATTTTTCTATTTTCTGTTTGCAACATGTGTACCTTTTTTGACCCTCAATTCTTCCATTAATGCCTACTTCCATATTTGTTTGACTATTTGTATTGTACCGTTTTTATACCCTTCATGTTTCTTTCTTCATGTATTTTCTTTGTGGATATCAAGGGATAAAATTTTAACATCCTAAACCTGTAACAGTCATATTAGCTTTGATTCTAAATTATCTTCAATAACATACACTTACACCATTCTTATGCCCTCTTTATCTCCACCTTTTTTTTGTAGTTCTTCTCAATCATAACTTTATTTATTGTATGTCCCAAACCATCAATTTATCATATTTTTCAGAAATTTGAATTTAAGCACCTGTGTGAAGCAAGAAGTGAAGCTACATAACAAACAAAACAATGCAATATACTACCCATGTGATTACCTTTACTAGAAGTCTTTATTTCTTTATACTGCTTTAACTCACTGTCTAGTTTCATTTCTTTTCAATCCGAAGATTAAGAACTTCCATTAACATTGTTTGTAGGGCATGTCCAGTGGTGGACAAATTCCCTCAGCATTTGTTTATGTGCTTTTGTATTAATCTCTACTTCATTTTTAAGAGAAAATCTTGCTGGATATAAAATTCCTTGTTGACAGTTATTTTCATTCGACACTGTAAATATTTCATACCAATTCTGTTTTGGGATTCCCTTATACATAACCTGTTGTATTTTTACCTACTCTCTCTTTGTCCTTGGCAATGAATAATTTGATTACTATGTATTTGGGCATGGTAGTCTTTGACTATATCCAGTTTGGGGTTTGTTTGACTTCTTGAATTTGTATATCTTTTGTTAAATTGAGAAATTTAATGCCCTTATTTCTTTGAATGTTCTTTCTGCCCCTTTCTCTCTTTCTTATCCTTCTGGGACTCCCAAAATGTACATGTTGGTATGTTTGATATTTTTTTACAGTTCTCTTTGGTTCTGTTTGTTCTTTAATACTCTTTTACCTTTCTGCCTCTTATCATGAATCATTTCAGTTGTCTTGTGTTTGGGATGACCGATTCTTTCTTCTTCCACCACAAATCTGCTGTTGTGCCTGTCTAGGGAATTTCTTATTCTAGTTATTGTGTTCGTCACCTCCAGTAGTTTTCTGGAGAGACCCCATATTGTTCCTTCATTGTTTTCCTCATCTCCTTTCGTTCTTTCTCTATGTTTTCCTTTATCTCCTTAAGCATAATGAGTATAATTACTTTAAAGTCTCTGTCCTGTAAGTCCAAATTCTAGTCCTCTTTGTTGATGGATTTTGGATTTTTTCTTGTTTCTTTAGATGTGCCATTATTTCTTGTTTCTTTGCTTGTCTTGTAGTTCTTTGTTGCACACTGTGCAATTTAATATTTTGAAGTGTTAACTCTGGGATTTAGTCCTTGGGCTGTCCCTTTTGTTTGTATATAGCTAGTGATCTGGCAGAGATTTTATTGAGTGCTAGGAGCTAATCAAAACATACAAACCAAGGCAAAAAGCACCTTTTGACTCACAGTCTCCTTCAGAGATTATCCCTCCTATCAAGCAGATCAGCCTGAGGCAAATGGAAACTATAGGTCGTATCTGTTTTTTCTATGCCTGTGTAGAGCTAGAGCCAGGCAGTCTGTTTATTCTCCTGGGCCTGTGTTTGCTAGAGGCCCCAGCAATTCCCTGTTTACAGGAATTTGAGTGAAACAGGAGTTTGAGTGAAAGCTCCCTCTACTCCCTTTGGAACAGAACTTCCCCCCTTTTGGGTGCTCTGTTGAGTGGCTTAATGCAGGTAATCCTTTCTCCTAGGCCTTTTAACTTAATTAATTGTTACTCACACTGTCCTAGCTGTCTGTCAGTGGCTTCTCCCACCTTAGGACAACCTCTGGGAGCAAGAGCCTCAGATAAGTTCTCAGGTCTAGTCTGTTAGACTTTCCCAGGCAGAGTGGCACCCCATACATGCATGCCAGCATGCACACAGGAGCTACTCTGCTTCCTCTGGAATAGGGCCAGGGACCCACAATGGGAGCGCTGCATTTTCTTAATTCAGGATTTGCCTAGTTAATGCCGTCCTTTAACTGTTTTCTGTAGTTTGAGGAGCTTTACTGTGTTTAAGATTCCTTTGTCACCTTTGCCTGAGAGAGGTTGAAACAATGCTGCCAGTTCAATGGTAGTTTCAGTGGAGAGACTGTTTCCAGGAGCTTCCTACTCCACCCTCTTCCTATAATCCTTTATCTATATCTTTTTGAATCTTGCCTCTATCTGTCTTTTGATTTTTAACTTGTGAACAGGAAAAGGGACTATTTCTTGTAAAATGGTAACATCTGGGATTACAGAAGTCAGGGGAGGAAATAGTTTCAAGAGTGTAATAATGAAAGTGTCAAGCTTACTAAAGTTAAACCCAATTAATATTTAGAACATAATAAAATGAAATAAAATTATTTACCATGACCTACAAGGTTTCTCTAGCAGTGTACTTCATCATCCTTTCTCTGCTTGTTCTTTCAGTGAAAGTCCCAAAATTTTTTAATATTCTGAGATTGTTCCAGACTCCTGGTCTTTATACTTATTATATATTTAACATTCTTCATTTATTAAATAAATGATTTTTGAATACCTGAATTGTATCAGTGCTGTTCTTAGTACTGGGCATACATTGAAAAACAGAATAAAGATTCTTGCCCTCCAGGATTTGACTATCTAGGGGAGATGCTGGCACAAGAAATAGACAATAAACTAAAAACATAATAAGTAAATTGCATAGTATATTGGAAAATGTGCTTTAGGAAAAAAAAAATGTCAGATTAAGAGGATCAGAAGTAACTGGCTTTGGGAACAGAGCTGAGATTTTAAGTTGTGGATCAGGGTAGGCCACTTTGAGTTAGTGAAACTTGAAGTAAATCAGCCACGCATATGTCTGGGGAAGAGCATTGTAGGTAGAGGGAATAACCATTTTAAAGTCAATACAAAGGCCCCAACATGACAACATTGAAGACCATTGTAAGGATCTTTAAGGGTTGTTTGTCTTTCACTCTGATAAATGGGAGCTATTTGGGCTACCTCTTTTCCCAAATCTCCACAGGGTTTGCTCTTAAATCATTCACTCTTAGCCCTGATTTCACTTCTTCTGAAAGATCTCTCCTGATCACCCAATTAATTGCCTTCACATACTCATCTCTTTATCTACTTCCCTTGATTTGTTTTTCTTTTATATGTTTATTGCTAAATGAAATTATTTCATTTATTTTTTACCTATCATTTGCTTCTTTTGATTATAAATTTCTCTAACTAGAACGTAAATTCTGGGAGTGGGGATTGGTGCATGCACTCTATCTTATACTTTTCTGTATCTCCAGGGCTTACAATAGTGCCTGGCATATATTAGGCACTCAGTAAATATTTGTTAAATGGATGATTGTAATTTAGGTGGAAAATAATCAACCTATGTGCATGTTTTGTTTTTGTTTTTTTCAGAGATGTTCAACTGTTCTGAACCAACCTTGAAAGAATGTGATTGACTGGGCACATCCAGGTTTGGATTTTGTGCATGAAAGAAATTGAGTGCCTAAGTGCTGAGGATGTTTTAAAAAGAATGATTTCGTGATTAATTGTGGGACTTAAACTATCCATGATGACAAGTGAAGTTAATTAAGAGCAGGGTGATAACTACTGAAAACATATGACGGTCAGTGAATTAAGAGTCTTGAAGCATTTTACCACTGATGTAGAAGGACAACTAGAGTACAGAGGTGGTATTTAGAGAGTGAGATTTTTGTTAATGAGAAATCAGAAGTGGCTCAGTTATAAGTATGTGCACTGCTCAGGAGTAGATAGCTGAGAATGGGTATTGCAAGATTATAAAGGATATTGTATGAGGCATTCTTCAATACTGAAGTTACCAAGAAGTCCCCACTCCTTGGAAGTAGGAAGAGAGGAAGACACTAAGTCAGTTCCTAAATTCTGCATGAACTGAGGCCAATGACAAATATCCCAGGCTATTCTTGTACTGCCTTAATGTATGCCTTCAAATTACTCTCTTCTTAACTGTAATGATTTTCTAAAATGGAACCATGATATAATACCAACCAAGTTTGAAATTTTTGTAGTAAGTCCTGACAGCTCTAACACAGTCTCGAATCCTTAGTCTTGTAAACAAAGACCTTCCGGATATGGCTTTTACCACCTTTTTAGCATTCTCTCCTACAGTTGCAGATAGTTTAGGTGCAGATAATTATGAACAGCTGTTAATGCTCTGTAACGTGACTTTGAGCATGTTGTTTCTTCTGTTTTGAATGCATTTTTTCCCTGCTCAATATCCTATTTATCCTTAAGCTATCAGTGGTTACCCACTCTGTGAAGTGTTCCTTGCTATCTGCTGAGTTAATCTTTCTGTTCTTTTTTCTACATGTTTCTCAATTATTTTTCATTTCTTTTATTTGTCACACTTATTGCCATAACTTACCTTTCTCCCCTATAAGAATGTAATCTTAAGGGCATGGAAAGGCTGAATTTTACACATCATATTCACTCAATAATTATTTCTTTGCTGAATGAATGAGTGAATAAATGGATGACTAAGTTAATAAACTAGTTAATACAGTTAACAGTGATTGCTAAAGATTTTTTTTTTCAGTATAGCCCAGAGACAGTAAATATGTAGCTTGCTATAGATAGAAACTTTATTGCTTCTTACTATTCAAGAATAATAGAATTTTGACATTTCCTTGGGACATACTGTAATGGTATGTCATACTGTAATGGTAACGAAATATCTGTTATTTTCCTGTTTTTCCTCATTTCTTTTTACCAGGGTTTCCAAAAACTCTGCTACTAAACTGCTTTGTTGGAACATCCATTTCATTAAATAGAAGTAAAAATTTGATCAAGCTCAAAGTATAATACTAATAATAAACTATTTGAAATGGTTTAATAGTTGGTAAAAAAAAGTTGTTTATAAACTAGGCATATTGGAAAAAGGCAACATCAGGAAAGGATTTTATTTTTAAATTAAAATAAAGCAGGCCAGCTAAATGTTGGAAATTAATTATTATGATTACTGAGAAAAGATTACTGTATTTTGTAAAGGAGTTGCTTAAAAAATGACTAATTTATATTTCTTCAGTATTTCTTTTCTGCTGTTAGATTGAATTAACAAACAGAAAATATATTTCCAGTATGTCTGCTGTATTATGACAGTGGCTTTCTTAAATATGTCAGAAAAAGACTGACTGGTAACAGATGTGTATACAAGCAAAGAAAACTGTATATAACAAGAAAAATCCATAAGTTTTAAACAATGTGTCAAGGTACTTAGGCAAATAAAGCATGTTTTGAATATGATAGCTGGTGGCATTAACCATAAAGTCATCTTTTTCAGAACACTTAAGCCATATTACTGGTGAGAAGTTCCATATCTTTAAAAATATGTGTTAAAGATAATGGCATCTAGAACAATTAAAGTGGAGTTTCTCAGGAGATTTCTAATTTGCTCAGTCAAAAGGGACCATAGTCTCTCCATCTCATATTTCTCCTCTGGCTTTACTCAGCAGGTGTTTTAGGCTTTCTGTCAGTCATTATGGCCTGAGCAATTTAAAAAGAAAGAACACTTAGGTTTTTTCATGTGTGTCTAGCTGAAAATAAAACAGGTTTACTCTTTCCCAGCTACAACTATTAAACTATAATTTTTTCTAAAGAGAAAAAGCATTGCTCTGCTTCCTTGGGAAAAGTTGTTTTTGAGGTGGAATACTGAAATCTGAGACTTGGTGCCAAAAGTGCTGTAACACTTTCTCCAAGCTTATCTCTCTGTGATTCAAGAAACAGAACAGCACAGATATATATAAGTTTCTAAAAATAATTTTACTCAATATAAATTTTTTATATTTTGAGAATGATTAAAAGTAATAAAACAAATTCACCCATAAATATAACGTATTTATTTATAAATGTTGCACATTTGAAGGTTCAATTCAGTCTATTTGAGTGAATTAAAATTTAATCAGTAAAAGAAGATTTTAAAAAGTACAATATAAGAATACAGAAATAGAGGCCGTGAGTAAATACTGATTTTTAAAAAAAATGTGATGTCCTTGATAGGAGATAAAAATGATAGTCTTTTGTTTCTTCCTGTCCATGAGTATGATTTCATATGAAATGCCATGTCTTAGTTCACCAGGTCCCCCACACCAAAATACCACAGAACTGGCTAGCTTAAACAACAGGATTTTATTTTCTCCCAATTTCACAGTCTAGACTTCCAAAATAAAGGTGTAGCAGGATCAGGCCTTCTCCGAGGTCTGTCGCGGTCTGTGTGGCTAGAACTGGCAGTCAGTCTCAAATCTCTGTCGCATGCTGAGCTACCTGTCTCCTGTCTCCTCCACTGGCGTCCATTGACTGACTGCATCTGAATATACTCGGTTTATAAGGACTTCAGTCATACTGGGTCAAGGACCACACAGATTCAATTTGGCCTGTTCCAAGCAGGATCTTTGAAGCTCCTGTTTACAAATTAGTGCACACTCAGGGCAGGAGTTAGGACTTGAACAAGTCTTTGTGGGGGATATGTTTCAATCTACCACATGTAATCTTTTCATATAGCAATTCATTTTATTCTATCATATAAAATTCTTAATTAAGAAATAATAATAACTAATGCTCTTATGATCCTTGAAAGTAAGAAAGATCAGAGGGACCAGTGATGGCCTGTCAAAATTACCAAGGTCTGGCTTGTAAGGGGCCCAGGGCTGACTATGTTGCATTGCAGTACAAAAATACCTCTGTTGAGAGGCCTGAAAAATTTATTTCACCTCTAGAACAGGGGTTCTTAACCAGAAGGCTACGATTTCAAGGGGTCTATGAGCTTGAATTGAAAAAAATCAACTTATTGTCTTTATTTTCTTTGACCTCTAACTGAAATTTAATATTTCCTTCACTTATGAAGGCAGGCAATAAATAAATTACAGTAATATTCATTTTACCTGACTGGCAAAGGGATCTGTGGAACAAAATGTTAAGAACCCCTGCTCTGCCAGAGAAAGATATTTTATGTGATAGGTGCTATGCCAATCTATCAATCTTGTGTAACTGATTACTTAAAATAAAACAGATGCAGGTTCACCTGTTAAATATCATGTTATTTGAATATATTCTAAAGACCTTATCATGTTTACTTGTAAGTGATACTACAGTGCCACTAAAATACTACAATTAATATTTTTAAAAGATGGTGCTACAGGTGGTAGTATAATATTTGCATTTATTTGGAGTTACTTGAAATTAACTTTTGGAAGTGACTTTCCTTTTATGACTGGAGTTATGGGTAGTTAATTGAGCAAGTATGGGATAAATGTTGGCCTGGTCTTTATCTTTTAAAAATACTACTTTCTTTATAGAGAAATGTAATAGACAGCATTAATGTCTGCTGCCCCAGCATCTGTTCCGTTGGGGGAACCCTCTTTTTTTTCTATTCTTTAGTCTTTAGTTTAGTAATCACAGGTCCCTCACCCTCCAAGGGTATGAAGGGCTTGCAGCCCAAGGGAAGTCATCCAAAGGAAGCAGTCTACAGAGAGAATACAGATTTCTGGTATCTAATTGCCTTAGTTCCTGTTTCCTACGGCATGATGTTTCAGCTCTTCTGTGATTCCATATATTATTCTATATTCTAAAAAAAATAATATTTTCAATTGGAGCTAGTCAGAATTGGTTTGTATTCCTTGTAACTAAGAATCTTTAACTAACACAAACAGGGATCATATCTCACCTTTCTTGAAATCCCAAGTGTTAATACTCAATCTGGCAGATTGGCTTTTATTGCATGGTTTTAGGAGCAATGTTGTAAAATGCTAATTTACTTGCAAAAATGTTTTAGTGTTTTCCATTGCCAGGATAATGTTCAATATTTCACACTCTTCATGATTTATTTACAGAAAATTTATTTTTTTATTTGGGAGATGGGATGGAATCTCTGTTCCTGTTAAACACTATTGCTCCCCCAACCCCACCCCAGGCACTTGTTTCTTCTTCTGAGTTCTCTCATACATTTTAAGTATGACCTGCTCAGTACCTAGATACCTGCCACCACTTTATTTTCCTACCACACATTGGAGTCCTCATGAAACCACAACTGGCAATGGTATATAGTGAAGCAACATGTATAAACCTGGACTGTCCCGAGCAAACAGGATATATGGTCATCATACAAATACTCTGCAAGGCTTATAGTGATGCCTTATTTACACTCACATCTCCCTTTCTCTCTAAAACACATCAATTTATAGTGCTAGGCTAGTAACAAATCTGAGAGACAGACAGTAGGATATATTCAGGATTACTCCTCTTTGTCAATAAAAATTAAACCAATGGTGTCTAACTCCCTCTTTTAGGAAAAGTTCATTTCTCATCCTCACATGTGCACAATTTAGCTTGCTCCACCAATTCATTAAATAAGCCCAAATACATAAAATTCTTAGAATAACTCATATAGCTCATTCTCTTTCTATATACCTTATAAGGATAGTCATTAATACATTTAAGTTCATTTTTTGAACCTCAAATATTAAATAAATAAGAGATATTTCCAAATTGATTTTATAGGTGGTTTTCCCTATGTGGAAATTGAATTGCAAGCAAATACAAGGCACTTTGACCATAAGTTTAATAAATTAACACTTTCAAATGCAAAAAACTGGGGAAAGTTTCTAATTTAAAGAGAGGTTTCTACGACCAAACCTCATTTATTTTTCAGGTATTTATGTGTTTGTTTGATTTTTGTTTTGTTTTTTTGTAACGAGCTCAGACTATACAAACCTCTTTTTCCCTTCATTCTTTTAATCCTCCCAGTTTTAAAATATTTCTACCTCTGGAAAATTAATGAAGGACTGAAAACCCAAAGGAGGCTGATGGCAAGAGACAAGGGCTTGGAAAGGGATGAAAACAGAAGTTCACACAGAATTTTGCTGAAGAAGGCTCTTCGAAACCACTTTGGGACTTGCTATCTGGGTAACTGGTCCCTAATTTACAGAGCCATTATCACATTTTGAGCCATATGGCTTACAAATGGATATGTTATTTCTTTACAAATATTTTAGACTTCCAATACTAAAACAGGAAACTTGTCATGCTGAAGGGACATTTTTACCCAAATACGTACATTTACCTATACATAAATGTTGAATAAAGAAACTTACTTCATAATTCAAACTTTAAAGTTTGCCAGATACATCATATATCCCTGTTTGCTTTGTCTCCAATGTGTTTTAAGTGAGGATTTAGAAAATTAACATCTTGTAGAAGAAAAGCATGTTTTATATCTCACAAATCTATCATGGACCCTGTTTTTGTTTTTTGTTTTTGTTTTTTCTCATAAAAAATCATTTGAGTATAAACTGTCTTCCTGTGGCATTTATCATCAGCTTTTGATGACAAAGACAGAAATTGTTTATGGGTCAGGTTGTATAACCTCAATATTGATCTCCAACTCTTAAGGAATCTTCAGTCTTTGTCAAAACATGTACCCAAGAATCAGAATGGTCAGAAATTGTTTTCTGAGAACAAATTCCTGTTTTAAGTGGAGATAAAACAAAGAAAAAAGGACGGTGGTCTAGCCTCCCTTCTTTTTCCCTTTTACTAGTACAATTTCTTACAGCTTTTAGATACCTTCCTGCCTTGGCAAATAAATAAGGTAAACATCTTTTTATACACTGACCCTGAGGCATGGAAGATTAAGTTGGAGGGAGAAGAAAAGCTCTGTGTAACCCTTCAGTCCGAGAATCTCTGTCTTAATTGTAAACATGACTTGATTCCTGTCAGCTGGAGAACTAATGGAACAAACAGCAATAAAGCAGCTACTAAGGATGATTCTTCAATTCTGGCATCCCTTAGCCAAGGTAAGTAAACTCTTATGAGAGCCTCCTGCTTCCTCTCTCCTCTAACATCTCTTAGGCTTACCCATTAATTTGTTCCAACTCCCCTCCCAAAGTGTGGATTCAAGACTCTGGACTCAGCAAAGTAGACATTCAAAAGCCATCCAAAGCATGGAAGTGAGAGACTGGGAGTTTGAGATCCAGAACAGGTAGTCAAGGGAAATGCAGAAAGCAACATCAGAGACTGAACTGGGATTGATAGTGCATTGGATAGTTTATTTGAAGTGCCTTTCTGTAGAGGCATGGCAGGGGAAACTGAAAATAGGATCTCAGGGTAAGGGAATGGTATTCAGAGACACAATAATTGAGAAAACTGGCTTAGACTTGGGTACAGGAGACAAGGACTGACCAAGTTCCCTAAAGCACTGGAGGCCTTATAAGAGCTGCTTTGGACAATCTTCTCCAGATCTTGCTTAAGGCGGATTAAGTTTGGCTTAAAGTTTAACTAGTAGAACATATATTCTGGAGTAGTCAGTTAGCCTATAGTCCCACAACCATTAATTAAACCTTCGCTGATAGAGAAGTTACTGGATCTGAACCTAATAGTTCTGTGAGTTCTGAGACTTTCTTAAAACATATTCCAGTTCTGATATAATACATTAGTGCAGGTCTCTGAGGCCCAGTACAAAATGTAAGTTCTTAGTGGGTTGAGCATAATAAAAAGAAAATATAATTCCAGGTGAATTCACATGAATGGTGAAAATTAGAGACAGAAAGTTGTGAGATGTATCGATGAGTTCCACCACTTTAAGAGCTTTAAGTATTATCCTCCCATTTCTACCATGAGTCCTGAGTTAGAGTTTTTCAGAGAAGCAGTAACTTGGTGTCAATTCCAAAATCTGTACAGCAGGCCAGCAGGCTGGAAACTCAGGCAAGAGTTGGTATTGCAGTTTTGACTGAAAGTGTAGCCAGCCAGCATGTAGGAAACTCAGAGAAGAGTCGATGCTGTAGCCTTAAGTTAATTTCTCCTTCTCTGAGAAGCCACCAGTTTTGTTTTAAGATCGTCAACCGATTAGATGAGGCCCACACAATGCCAAGGGTAATATCCATTGCTTAAAGTCAATCGACTGTAAACATTAATCACATCTACAAAATACCTTCACAGCAACATCTAGATTAGAGTTTGACCAGACAGTTGGGCACCATAGCCTAGCTAAGTTGACACATAAAATTAACTATCATACATAGTATTTTACTATGGTCTTGGCCTCTCCCAGCAATGGTCCTTAGAGTCAAGGTAGTAAAGTATGGGAGCCACGTTTCTCTAAAAGGCACTGAGAGTGGAGATTTGTAAATTTGATTCTGTCATGTCATTTCCTATAAAATAGCCACACTATCGGTCAGCCTGCCTGAAAGAACTATCACCTGAGAAAGCAATATTCTGAAAGGGGGACTACTTAACTCATTTTTCTTTCTCTGGGAAATAGAAGTTTGACCATGCTATTTAGTTAACGATAAGGTCCACCAATTCTGGTATTTTTGTAAAAATATTTAGATAGATTCTTTTACTGCAGGCTTTAGAGGAACCAAAATATGTTTTATAATAAGAGAACCCTTATTCAAGAATGAGAATTTAAATATTATAATACAGATATACATTCATTAATTTAATTATGAATATATTTAGTTATCAATTCTAAAGACTATACCATAGATTTATACACATTATTTCTTCCTTAAAAAGGAAAAGGTAGAAAATTTAGGTCTTATGACTAAGGGTTTGATTGCCTCTTTCCTCAGGTTTTAATGAATTTTTCTGTGACTCATGGCTTCACCTCACCCAATTTAATAGGGAATGTCCACTTTCAACGGATGACAAATATTTATTGTTTGCCTGAGGGTTTCAGCATGGTGATAAGTATTGGGAGCGTAAATGGGGGGAAATAACCACACAAAGCTTGAAATTTAATTGAAAAGATACACATTATGCCAATAAATTTTATACACACCCCCCCTTCTTCTCTACTCCCATCCTCTGGTAACTTCTAACCTACTTTCTGTCTGCAAATCTGCTATTTCTAAGCATCTCTTACAAGTGAAATTGTGTTAATATTTGTCCTTATGCATCTTGTTTATTTCACTGAGAATAATGTTTTCAAGGTTCTTCCACATTGCAGTATGTCTTATAACGTCATTCATTCTTATGACCAAATGATAATATATCAAATTATCTTTTTTTAACAAGTCAATTTTAGTGATACATATTAAGAGCATAAATCCATCCAAAGTGTACAACCAATGGTATTTGGTGCAATCACATATTTGTGCATTCGTCACTTCAGTCATTCTTAGAGCACCTTCATTATCCCAGTAATAATAATAATAAACAAAAATTAAACAACCAAACAAAACTCATCGTCTCTCAATCTCTCTATGTTTCCCCTGCTTTACATACATGATCTTTTTCCTTCACTCTAGTAAACTTCTATTTATATTTTATGAAAACATTCTTATATATGCAATTTTACCCATGAGGTTTTACTATCTTATACAGTCCCATGTTACAGTTTTTAGCTTTCCTTCTAGTAATATACATGACGTTAGACTTTCCCTTTCACCACTGTCATACCCATACAATAGTACTACTAGTTACAAACACCGTGATATACTTTCACTGTATCTATTTATTTCTGAAGATTTACAAACAAGTTTTTTTTTAACCACTTCTGCACAGATTAACCCTCAGCTTTCTATTCTCTATCCTCCTTCTGTTTTCTGGTGACCTATGTTATAATTATTAACTGCATACATTTAAACCATATATTTAGTTAATAGTGCAATCATACAATATTTGTCCTTTTGTGTCTGGATTGCTTCACTCAACATAGTGTACTCCAGGTTCATCCACATTGTCATATGCTTTACAACATCATTTCTTCTTACTATTGTATAATATTCCATTGTATGTATACACTACAATTTGTTTTTTATCCATTCATCAGCTGTTGGACACTCGGGCTGTTTCCAACTTTTGGCAATCATGAATAATGTCACCATGAACATTGGTGTGCAGATTTCTGTTTCTATGCCCTCAGTTCTTCTGGGCATATACCTAGTCATGGTATTGCTGGGTCACATGGCAATGCTATGTTCAACTTCCTTAGGAACTGCCATACAGTCCTCCACATCGGCTGCACCATTCTACATTCCCACCAACAGAAAATAAGTGTCCCTATTGCTCCACATTCTTTCCAGAATTTATAGTTTTCCAACTTTTTAACAGCGGTCAGTCTAATAGGTGAGAAATGATATCTCATGTAGTTTTTATTTGCATTTTCCTATCACTAATGATGCTAAACATTTTTTTTTTATGTGTTTGCCATTTGTATTTCTTCTCTGGACAATCATCTTTTCAAGTCTTTTGCCCCTTTTTAAACAGGTTGTTTGTCCTTTTATTGTTGAGTTGTATGATCTCTTTGTATTACATATCATAGATATTATATCCTATTGGATATGTGATTGCCAAATATTATCTCCCATTGAACTGACTGCCTTTTCACCTTTTTGACAAAGTCCTTTGGGGTGCAAAAGTATTTAATTTTGAGGAAATGTCATTTATCTAGTTTTTTTCTATTGTTGCTTGTGCTTTGGGTATAAGGTTTTAAGAAACTACTGCCTACCAAAAGATCTTGAAGATCTTTATCTAGCTTTTCTTCTAGGAGTTTTATGGCTGACACTTTTATATTTAAGTCCTTGATCCATTTTGAGTTAATTTTTGTATAAGGTGTGAGATAGAGGTCCACTTCCTTTCTTTTTGATATGAATATCCAGTTCTCCCAGGACCATTTGTTGAAAAGACTGTTCTGGTCCAGATGGGAGGGCTTGATCACCTTGTTAAAAATCACTTGACTATAGATGTGACGGTCAATTTCGGAGTTCTTGGTTTGGTTCTATTGGTCCATGTGTCTGTCTTTATGCCAGTACCATGCTGTTTTTGCCACTGTAGTTACGTAATATGCTTTAAAGCCCAGAAGACAGAGTCCTCCTATTTCATTCTTTTTTAAAGAATTTTTTAGCTACTCCGGGCCCCTTCCCCTTTCAAAAATTTTTGATAATTAGTTTTTCCATTTCTGCAAAAAAGGCTTTTGGCATTTTTATTGGGATTTTGTTGAATCTGTAAATCAGTTTGGGTAAAATTGACATCTTAATGATATTTAGTCTTCCAATCCATGAACACAGAATGTCGTTCCATTTACTTAAGCCTTCTTCAGTTTCTTTTAGCAATGTTTTGTAGTTTTCTGAAAACACACCCTTTATGTCCTTGGTTAAGTTTATTTCTATATATTTTATTGTTTTAGTTGCCATTATAAATGGACTTTTATTGTGATTTCCTCCTCAGATTACACATAGGAGTGTATAGAAATGCTATTGGTTTTTGGGTATTAATCTTGTAACCTGCCGCTATGTTGAAATTGTCTATTAGTTCTAGCAGCTTTATTGTGGATTTTTTTCTGGATTTTCTATATATAGAATAATAGCATCAGTGAATAGTGAAAGCTTTACTTCTTTTCCTATTTGGGTGCCTTTTATTTCTTTTTTTAGTCTAATTGTTCTAGCTAGAACTTTTAGCACACTATTGAATAACAGTGGTGACAGTAGGCATCCTTGTCTTTTTTCTGATTACAGTATGAAAACTTCCAATCTTTCACCACTGAGTACAAAGCTAGTTGTAGGTTTTTCATGTATGCACTTTACCATATTGAGAAAGCTTCCTTCTAGTTCTATATTTGAACTGTTTTTTTATCAAGAAAGGTATTTTGCCAAATGCCTTTTCTGTATCAATCCAGAGGATCATGTGATTTTTCTTCTTCAGTTTATCAATGAGGTTTACTACTCTAATTGATTTTCTTGTGTTGAACTACCCTTACATATCTGGGATAAAACACACTTAATCATGGTGTATAATTATTTTAATGTGTTTTTTAATTTGATTTGCAATTATTTTGTTGAGGATTTTTGCATCTATATTCACTGGAAATATTGGTCTGTAATTTTCTTTTCTTCTTTTTTTTGTAGTATCTTTATCTGGTTTTGGTATTAGGGTGATGTTGGCTTCATAGACTGAGTTTGGGAGCCTTCTTTCCTGTTCAGTTTTTTGGAAGAAGTTGAATAAGATTGGTATTAGATCATCTTTGAAATGATTGATAAAATTCACCAGTGAAGCCATCTGGTCCCAGGTTTTTTCATCTTTGAAGAGGTTTTGATGACTTTTTAATTTCTTCACTTGTGATTGGTTTGTTGGGGTCTTCTAATTCTTCTAGGGTCAATGTAAATTGCTCATGTGTTGCTAGGAATTTGTCTATCTCCTCTATATTATCTATTTTTTGTTGGCATACAGTTGTTTGTATTATTCTCTTACAGTCTCTCTTATTTCTGTGGGTCAATGGTAATGTCTGCCCTCTCATTTCTGATCTTACATATTTGTGTCTTCTCTTTTTCTTTGTCAGTCTAGCTAAGGGTTTGTGAATTTTGTATATCTTCTCAAAAAACAACTTTTAGTTTTGCTGATTCTATTTTTTTTGTTGTTGTTTTCATTTCTTTTATTTCTGCTCTGAGCTTTACTATTTTTTCCTTTGGCTTGCTTTGGGATTAGTTTGATGTTCTTTTTCTAGTCTAACAGGTGTGCAGTTATATCTTCAATTTTATCTTTCTTCTTTTTTTCATAAGCATTGAGGGCTATAATTTACCTCTCAGCATTGCCTTTGCAGTGTTCCATAAGTTTTGATATATTGTGTTCTCATTTTCATTCATCTCAAGATATTTGATGAATTCTCTTGCAATTTCTTCTTTGATGCACCAATTTGAGTGTATTGTTTAATCTCCATATATTTATGAATTTTCCCTTTTTCTGTTCATTATTGATTTCCACCTTCATTCCATTATGATCAGAGAAAGTGTTTTGTATAATCTCAATCTTTTCAAATTTACTGAGACATGTTTTGTGACCCAATGTGTGGTCTATCTTGGAGAAGGATCCATGAGTACTTGAAAAGAATGTATAACCTGCTGCTTTTGGGTGCAATGCTCTATAATGTCTCTTAGATCTAGTTCATTTATCATATTATTCAAGTTTCCTGTTTCTTTATTTATCCTCTGTCCAGATGTACTATCCAACACTGAAAGTATTGTATTGAAGTCTCCATCTATTATTGTAGAAACATCTTTTTCTCCCTTTACTTTTGCCAATGTGTGCCTCATGCATCTTGGGGCAATCCGGTGAAGTGCATAAATATTTATGACAGTTATTTTCTCTTAATTATATACAATTAATTTATAAATATATAATGTCCCTTTTATAAATATATAATGTCCTTCTTCATCCCTTATAATAGTTTTACATTTGAAATTATTTTGTCTGATATTAGTATAGCTACTTCAGCTCTTTTAGTTACTATTCGCATAGAGTGTTTTTTTCTAATCTTTCACTTTTAACCAGATTGTATCCTCTTGTCTGAGGTGGCTTTCTTGTAGACAACATATAGATGGCTCATATTTTTAAAATCCATTCCATCTTTTGATTGGGGAGTTCAAGCCATTAACATTCAATGTTATTACTGTAAAGGCATTACTTTCTTCATCCATTTTCTCCTTCAGCTCTATGTTGTCATATTATTCTAGTGTCTGTCTTCTTACCCTTTATTTTATCCTTCCTAATAATCTTCATTTCTACACTCTTCTCCACATCATTTACCATTGATTTTTTCCTTTCAGGTGACTGCACTCCCTTTACTATGTCTGTAATTCTGGACTTTTGGTAACAGTTTTTTGCTATCAGTTTTTGCTTGCCTGTAAAGACTTTGAACTCACTCTCCTTTTTCAAGGACAGTTTTGCTGGATACAGAATTCTTGACTGAAAGTTCTTCTCTTTCAGTACCTTAGATGTATCATACCACTGTCTTCTCACCTCAATGGTTTCTGATGAGAGGTCAGCACTTAATCTTATCAAGTTTTCCTTGTATGTGATGTTTTGCTTTTCATGCTACTTTCAAAATCCTCTCTTTATCTCTGATACTTGTCATTCTGAATAATAAGTGTTTTGGTATAGGTCTATTCTGATTTATTCTGTTTGGAGTGCATTGTCCTTCTTGGATATTGGTATTTATGTCCTTCATAAGAATTGGGAAGTTTTTGATCATTATTTCCTCAGATATTCTTTCTGCCCTTTTTTCCCATTCTCTTCTCCTTCTGGGACACCAATGATGTGAATATTTGAGTGTTTCATGTTTGTCATTTAATTCCCTGAGACTTTGTTACACTTTTTTCATTTTCTTCTCTTTCTGTTCTGTCTTTCCAGTCCAGTTGTTCTGTCTTTGAAATAACCAATTCTGTCTTCAAGCAATTCACATTGTTCTTTTGTGCCTCTAATGTATTTTTAATCTCATTCATTGTGTCTTTCATTCCCATAAAGTCTGTTACTTCTCATTGTAGGGTTTCAGAGTTCTTTATGCTCTCCCAGTGTCTTCTTAAAACCCTTTATTCCTTGTCATATTTTCTTTAAATTCTTTGCATTGATTTAGGAGAGTTGTGTGATTATTACTGATTGTCTTAAATCCTTTATCTCTTCAGGATATTTGGTTAGTTCCTTTGGCTGGGCCATCTCTTCCTATTCCTCATATGATCTGTAATTTTTTGCTGATGTCTAGGCATCTGAATAATTTTTCATAGCTCTTCTTTGATAATTGTACCAACTTATTCTAACTCTTAAAAAATGTCCAGCTTAAGTTATCAAAATCAGTCCAGGTTCTCGCTAATTGTGTGCAAATTTTCTCCCAAGGTTTAGGATACAGAGGAAACCAGACAGTTTTGCTCATGCAATTTCCAGACCAGTCACAGACGGGTCTCACCAGCATATCTTTCCATGGAAGTGTACCAGTATTAGCTTTCCTATGTTCCTGTGTTGAATTTCCAGAGCAGAGATTCAATACAGGTTCTGCCACCAAATTCACTGAAGAATAGCTCCCTGACTTCCTCTCTTTTTCCTTGAAACAGCTGACAAAGAGGAAGATGTTTATTCCTCTCAGTCAGCTGCAGTGAGCCAGGGGTTTTATCCCAATTTAATATCTTGCAGGGGGGGGAAGGATACCCTTTCTGGCCACGTTAGGGGCTTGGTAGCTCATGTCTGTTGTTTTGGGTTCTTCATCTCTCTGTCCCTCACCCTCCTGTGATGTGTGTAGCACCATCCTGGTCTGATGACTCCCTAAGCAGATTCCTTGGACAGCTTTTGGTACTTTCTCTGTTGTTTCTGTGAAAGAATTGACCCTGCCTGTTAATCTGATGTCATCTTCCCACAATCCTCAAAAAATCTTTTAAGCAAATGTAAAATGGTGACTGTGACTGGCACTATGGAAAGGAGTAATGAGAGCCTATAAAGGGGTGATTTGACCAGGTAAGGAAGTAAGGGGAAGGTATCCCTGAGGAAAGATCTAATTCACTGAGCTATGAAAAATTATTAGTAAAGAATTTTCCAGGCTGAGAGAACAGAAAATACAAAGGACCCAAGAAAGCTGGAGGAAGCCAAGCAGCTAAGGGGAAATGAAAGAAGTTTGGATATTTGAAATGGAAACCACAAGGAAGAACATGGTGTGAAGTGAGGTAGGGAATAAGGATAAGGGGGCACAAACATTCTGGACTTGTAGGCTGTGATAAAGGATATTGTTTCTATTGTAAGAATATTGGTTATCCTTCAAAAGAATTCAAAAGCAAGATAATGAAATGATCAGGTGTTTCTTTTGAAAAATGACTAGCCTCAGGATAGAGAAACAAATGGTGGTGGAGGTCAAGCACCTCTTAGTTTTTTTATATTTGAAGAAATACCTTGGTTTTTGGATTTGCATTTCATCTAAGTTCACCTTCAGTAAAATTTTTTGGAGAGGATTGTTTTGAAAATGTCTCTCCTTCAATACTACCTGCAGAATGTATAATCCTAATTACTCTTTAGAGGGAAGAATTCCTGTTTTTATGACTCAGTGGTTTTCTAACCTTAGCATTCTTATCTACATCTGTGTTGTCTGCTGTAGTCAGCATTTTGAGCTCACTACCATAGTCAGAATAAAATCCTGAATTTTCCCCCTGATTATTCCTAAGGGATTCTAAAATAAAACATAAAATAAGTCTTGCAGAGGAAGATATCCTGATATCAATCCACTGACATTTGAAAATATCTTCTTTCCAGTTGTTTAAACCAGATACTACAATTCCCTCTTTAAAATCATATTGCATTTTGAAAGTTAATTTGTAACTTGCCCCTTAAAACTTGGAAATGATTTTCTGTTAGACGCAAGCTTTTAAGACTGAAATCGCAGTTTGAATACCAAGTTGGACCACACAACTAAAGGAAAAGAAGGAAAATGGGAAAGAGAATGTTCTTGAATACTATATATCAGTGTTACTATGCAGCTAACAGATTGACATTTTCTCATAGGTGAAAAAACTGATTTAACATTTCATAACTTGACTCTATCTACATCTATCATTGTTTTTATAGAATAATCCTTTCATGTGCCATCTGAAAATCTAGGAGTTTATATTTCCTTTTTAGCTGTGACAATGAGGTTAGGTACTAGATTTTCATCGCTGTTTTTTTTTTTTCATAGTGTATTCATTGTTTTTTGCTTGTTGACTGCTCATTGTTTGTTTTTTCTTTAGGAGGCACCAGGAGCTGAATCCAGGACCTACCATGTGGGAAGCAGGTGCCCAACTACTTGAGCCACATCTGCTCCCTACTTGTTTGTTTTTTGCTTGTTGTCTGCTGATTGTTTTGCTCATCGTCTTGCTCATTGTTTTTGCTTATTTTCTGCTCATTGTCTACTTATTGTTTTTGCTAGATGTCTGCTCATTGTTTTGTTCATTGTCTTGCTCATTGTCTGTTCAGTGTTTCTGTTTGTTGGCTGCTCATTGTTTTTGCTCAGTGCCTGCTCATTTTCTGCTCATTGTTTGTTTTTCTTCTTTAGGAGGCTCTGGGAAACAAACCTGAGACCTTTCGTGTGGGAGGTGGGCAATCATCTTCTTGAACCATGTCTACTCCCTAGGAACTAGATTTTTATCTTTTAAAGGGAGTGGCTGGGATCCTCCTTACTGCTAGTTAGTAGTCATGAGATAACTAGGAAGAAGGGCTAAAGTAGGATAGGTATGGTTTGAAAGACAGAGAAAAAATTTTCAGATCAGATCCATTACCATCACCACAGCTACCTCAACTACCGTAACTACCATCTCCACCATCACAACCACTATCAACAAAAGCAACTTCTCAAGTTATCATTATAATTACCTTCACTCTTAGTGATAAATAGTGGTATCAGTATAAGCTATCATCACAGCTACCATCAAAAACACTACTGCTGCCACTGCCTATTACCTTACCATTCTTCCAATATTACCACCACTTTTTCCACTACTTGATATCACCATCATCATCATAACACTTCATATAGCTAAGCCAGCTCCTCAATCTTCTCTATAAATGTGTCTGGGCCAAATTTATAAAGGATTCTGATTGGAATTTTAAAGTTCTCTGCAGTCCACCCTTAGCCACTTAGTTAAGAAAGGAAAACCAAGAGTAGATGAGAAACTATAGAAATTGTTCCTTAGAGAAAAGCATTTGAACATGGGAATAGGTAAAGAGGCATATGCTAAGGAAATAGCAGGAACTTCAGGGGAACAAGATACCACAGAAGAGATTAAAGACAAAATAAGTTAAGACCACCAATAAGAGACAAGTTTTAATAAGAGGGGCTTAAAGAGAAATTAATAGAGGTTTGGAGTTAATTGAATGGGGATAAAAGATGTAAAATATCACTCAAGATTAAAGGCTCTTTGCCATCACTATAGAAAAATCACTACTCAGCAAAAATCGAAAAAAAAAAAAAAACCAGCAAGATTTGCCATGCATTTTTACCTGTTAGGAATACATGAGATAATCTAGACAATGACCATCCAAAATAAAATGTAAAAATGAATGAGAAGAGAAATAAGAACTATGAGAGTCATGGGTAATCCTATATGATGCTTTCTTTCCTTACTGTTGATGTGTATCAATATTGTTTAAATATATAAGTTTTGTCTATTTATTCCTTGTCACACACACTCCAGCTAGTAGAGATGAGAGAAAAGCTTCTGGGAAGTTTTGAATAAATTCCTTGGTTTCATCATTTACGTTTGAAATGAAGCCTCAGCTGCTTATCCTTGATTGGGAAAGAAGCAAAACCTGATGTTATCCAAGATGAGTTCTTGTTAGAGTCCATTGTGGACCAGGTCCTTATTCAAATTATAAGGAAAAAAACATGCAAAGTTCAGACAGAATCCACAATTTGTGACTGTTTAGTCCCAAACTCTGAAACTCATCAAAAAAGCATCATCTACATCTCACAAAATTAAACCTTGCAACTGAAACTTTGAAGGAAATTTTCAAATAGAGTCCAGATAAGTAAGAAAGGAGATCAGCAACAAAGGAGAATCTACCCAAAGCATACTTGGTCAAATAAAGGTCAGTACAGTGCTTTCTCTGTCAAAAATGAGTAAAAAGAAACTGTATGATAACCTTGCAAAAATACCTCAGCAGAAATGTAAGCAACCAAATAAAAGTCAAAGTAAGTCAGATTTATAGTCTTAACTATAAATCTGAATGGGCTACACTCCCATTTAAATTACAAACCTCATAGGTACAAAAAAAGTTTCCATCCATACACTATTTACAAATAATACAGCAAAAACAATATAACAAAGAAAGTTGAAAATAAAGGATGGGCAAACTATGTAGGGAATATCAGAAAGAAGGAGAGAAATTTTTATATCAGGGAAAAGAGATTTTAATTTGGAAAGAATAAAAATAGAAATTATTACTTTGAAAGCTTTCAAAAAGAGATAGCTTATAAGCACTAATAGTCATTTACATAGCTAGTAAGTATGTAAATCCATAACCAGAGAGACTTTGGGGGAAAAAATAAAGTGCCTAATTTAGAGTCATTCTCTTTCTTGTATAAGCAACTGAAGTCTTATTAGCGTGAATCCTGGTGACTTCAGGGAAACTGATCCCATTCCTGTTTCTGAAGCACTATTTTCAAGTAAGGTTATGTTGGCCTGGGGAGGCTGAGTATAATGGATGAAACAATTCTATTTGTTTTAAATTTTGTTCTGTTTTTGGATTTAATATTTTTAAATGTGGATTGTAGAGGTTACTGTTTCCCATAATCATAAAATAAATTCTATAATTCTGAGACTGATGAGATTTCCCAGGGGAAATTTCTGTAGCATAGATGTAGCCAAGATTACACGTAGAACTATTTTAGTAATGCTCATGAGAGATACCCTATTAAGGGTCTCACATGTCACCTTGTTAGATCTTATCTCTGCATATGTGTACTTGCTATTGAGGAATAGAAATTCAGCATTTCATGGATTGATGGCTTGATTTCTTTTGTCAGATACGGGAAATTATTGGCTGTTATCTACTTAAATATTACACTGCCTCATTCTATCTTTATGCTCATTCTGGGATGCCACTTACACATATGTTAAGTTTTTCATTATGTCTTATATATCTCTTGCACTCTTTTATTATATATATATATTTTAAAGATTTCCCTTCCCCCTCTCCCACCCCAATTGTCTGTTCTCTATGTCTATTTGCTGCATCTTCTTTGTCCACTTCTGTTGTTGTCGGCGGCATGGGAATCTGTGTTTCTTTCTGTTGTGTCATCTTGTTGTGTCAGCTCTCTGTGTGTGCAGCACCATTCCTGGGCAGGCTGCACGTTTTTTCACACTGGGTGGCTCTCATTATGGGGTGCACTCCTTGCACTTGGGGCTCCCCTATGCAGGGGTCACCCCTGCAGTGGCAGAGTACTCCCTGTGTGCATCAGCACTGCACATGGGCCAGCTTCACACGGGTCAAGGAGGCCTGGGGTTTGAACCACGGACCTCCCATGTTGTAGACGGATGCCCTAACCACGTTTTCTATCCCTACCCTGTATCTCTGTGCTTCAGTCTGGATGTTTTCTTTCAAAATATTTTCCCAGGATAACTAATTCATTCTTCAGTCATATCTCATCTGCTTTTAAACCTATCTATTAAATTCTTAACTTCATCTCCATTTCCATTTGATTATTTTTAAAATATAGATTTTAGTTTGCTGCCTGAAGTTTTCCATAGTATAATTTTTATTCCTTCCATTATTTCATGAACGTCTTATTAATAGATTTTAGATGATCTGGATCCGTCCTTTAAATGTTTCTTTCAGAAAAGGCAGGATAGTGTAATAATTAAGTGGGTAATATTTGAAATCAAATTATCAGGTTTCAAATCTCCATTCTAGCATTTACTTAACTAGTTGACTTTGGAAAACTTAAAACTTTCTATTCCTTGGCTTATTTGAGAAAGGATATTAGTAAATTAATCATTTCATAAACTATTAGGAAAAATAAAATAAAATGTGTAATTATTAGTTCTTACTTGTCCAACATTTTGTGTTTTTGCTTTATTTAACTTCCAGATCACAATTCACTCTTCAGTTGTGCCCATTTTATTGAATTCTTTTTTCCTTTTGCAATCAACTTTAAATATCCACTATCTCTCATTTAGCAAAATTTTCTGGAAATGGTGCCATTGAGAACACAAATTTGAATTTTAAAATATTATTTTGTTACTGTGGCACTTTAAGATCATTTTATAAATCCCAAAAAGAGAAAGATTATGTTTATAAACTAATCTATTCCTCTGGTTGTGATACCCTTTGTTTGCATTAAATTCAGCTGAGAGGCCTTTGATTAGATTACTTGATAAGATTGCTTTAGGGCTTTGAATTGGTCTGCATCAGTGAAGAGTGACTCAGATTGAGTCTCTGTCCCCTTGCTTGGTGTGATATAAATGGACTCACATGGACAGAGAGAGAGGGAAAGAAGCTAGCATATTTTTGATTGTGTAATGTGAGAAGATTACTTAAGCATGAAACCCCCAAGAGGCTTGGCCCATGGAGCAGCTTAAGAGAAGACCAGCCTGCCTATAGACTGAGCGCTACAGCTGAACTTGGAAAAAGAGTAGAACAGTCAAGACTGATATAGGAGGACTGAAAAGAGACAAGCCCTATGCCAGCTTAAGCTGAAATCAGGAAGAAAGCTGATCAGCTGAGCCCGAGAGAGGAGCCTGGAAGGAATGGCAGAGACCCAGCAGAGATGCCAACTATCTTGCTTCAATACATGGAAGCTGACTTTGGTGAGAAAGTACCTCTTATGATGCCTTGTGCTGGACTTTTCATGGCCTTGGAACTGTAATCTTTATCCCAAATAAATACTTTATAAAAGCCAAAACATTTCTAATACTTTGCATTGGCAGCCCTTTGGCAAACTAAAACACTTAGATATCTCTATTTCTTTTGAATTTATCTCAGTTCTTTTTCAGCTGTTAGATAATTACCCACAAATATTTGATAATTCTTTATTATTTTTCTATATTTTAAAATAAGGACTAAAATAAAGATGTGTATGTGTAGCTGATATGTCCTTAGCTATTTGTCAGTTAATTTCCTCAATCAGCTTCTCTCTTGAAAGGCTGTGACTGTGGCCTTAGATGAATGGAAAGAATGTTCTAAGGTAGTTTAAATTCATTAGTACAAAGTTTTCTCTCAAGCTGGGGATCACCCACTACTGCCAAAGTGCGATAAGATTTGGCAGGGGGGAGAGGAAATGAATTATGTACAAAGTCTGCCATCATGAACTAAAAATATTTTGCTTTTCTTTAAGCAATAATATTTATTTATTTATTTAAGCTGCAGTAGGTCTACAGAATAATCATGCAGAAATTATAGCATTCCGTCATGAAGCTCCTTATCCCATCACATAATTTTCCTTATTATTAAAATTTTGCGTTAGTGTTACATTTGTTGCAATTAATGAAACAATATTATTGTAATTATACTATTTATAGTCCATAATTTGCATTATGTCTCATTCCTTGTGTTATGCAGTTCCATAGTATTTTTTTTTTAAAACGTTAAACTTTTAAAATAAAATTACCAGAGACATTGGTAGTAGATTTTGAAAAAGAGTTTTCTTCTCATTTGTGGTAGTTTGAAACTATGTACCCCCAAGAAACCATATCCTTAGAGCTAATCCATTCCTGTGGGTATAAACCCATCATAAATGGGAACTTTTGATTACTTTAGTTTAAGGACCTTTTGATTAGATTAGTTCAGTAAGAGTGATCCAGGGTGGGTTTTAAACCTATTACTGGAGTCCTTTATAAACAGGTTGAATATGGAGAAAGAAGACAAAGGAGCTCATACCAAAGCTGAGAGGGAAAGCCTCAGATGGAGGATCCTGCAGCTGAAAGCCCAGAGGAAAAGGCAGAGACTGGCAGATGCTGCCATGTGACAGATGAGTCCAGGATCACCAGCAGCCAGTTTTGGGGGTGGGGAGAGAACATTGCCCGATGATGCACTAATTTGGACACTTTTCTCAGTTTCAGAACCTAAGCTTACAAGTGAATGCACACCCATTGTAAAACTACCCATTTTTATTATATTGCTCCCAGTAGCTTTTAGCAAACTAAAACAGATTTTGGTACCAAGAGTGGAGTGCTGCTATGCAAATACCAAAGATGTTGAAAAAGACTTTAAAAATGGTTAAGGGGTATATTCAGGAAGAATTGTTAGATGCATGATGGAAAAGGCCTAGATTGCTTTGAGGAGACTGTTGGTAGAAATACAGATACTAAGGGTGCTTCCAATGGGGACTTAGAAATGATGAATGTGTCATTGCAAAGTGGAAGCAAGTTCACCCTTTTTTAAAGTGGAAGAACATTTTGCAGAATTGAATCCTGGTGTCAGAAGGAAGGCAGAATTTGTAAGTGGCAACCTTGGATATTTAGCTGAAGAGATTTCCAAACTAAATGTGGAAAGTGTGGCCTGGCTTTTCCTTGCAAGTTATGATAAAATTCAAGAGGAAAGGGATAAACCAAGAACTGAATTCTTGGGCAGAAAGAAACCATAAATTGATGGTTTGGAAACTTCTAAGCTTCCCAAAAGCAAGGCCCCAGAGAATAATGCTCTATGTGAGGATATTACTGAACATGGAACCAGTCATTCATTTCATCACATGTCAGAATTGGATCCAGGAAGGATCTGTAGAAAGTCCTTTGGTCTGATGGTTGGGACCTCTGTGTGCTGCACATGGAACCAACAAGATTTTTGTGAAATCTTGGTCTAGTCTAGACCAAAAGGACCAGAAAATGAACAGATTGAAGGAAAAATGATTTCAAAGGCAGATCCATGGAAATTGAGATCCGAGCTAAAGACATCTTCTCCAGTGAAGACAGCAGCCCCACCCATGTGTGTGGAAAAGGTAAACCTGTGCCCCAGAGAATGGGGAGAGACTGGCCATGACCATGGTATTCTCAGAGGGTGGTGCTTAGAGTTTGATGGTCATCCAGATGAGGCTGGAGCTGAGAACATGGCTGCTGGGCAAACCCTTGGAAAGGGTAGGGCTCACACCCTTCATCAAGCCTGAAGGACATAAGATCATGGCTTCACAGATGACTCTCAGACCTTGAAATATAATAGAGTATGCTCTGCAAGATTTTGAAACTGTTTGAGACCCATGACCCCTGTTTTCCTTCCAATTTCTCCCTATGACAAAGGAAATGTGTATCCTATGACTACCTCTCCTCAGTATACTGGAAGCAGATAACTTATCAGTTTCATAGGTCCATAGCCCTAGAGGAATTTTGCCCTAGGACAGGCCATGCCTATAGCTGATTTGATAACACTTTGTACTTAATATTGTTACTGAAATGATTTAAGGCTTTTTGAAATATTGTGATGGAATAAATGTAATTATATATTGAAGGAATATGTCTTTCTGGGATCCGGAGGGTAGTATGTGGTAGTCTTAGACTGTATGTACCCCAGAAAATCTTGTCCTTAGAGCTAATCCATTCCTGTGGGTGTGAATCTCTTGTACAAAGGACCTTTTGATTATATTACTTCAGTAAGACATGACCCAGGTGGGACTTAATCCTCTTAAAAGAGTCATTTATGAACAGTATGAATATGAAGAGAGACAAGCAGAGGCACAGGAGCTTAGAGAGGAATACACAGAATCCCAGACAGAAAACCACAGAGGAGCAATGAGAAACTGAAAGCAACAGAACCCAGAGGAGAAGGCAGACTGGCAGATGCCTCCACGGACCTTCCTATTTGGCAGTGGAGTCTAGGATTGCTAGTAACCAGGCTCTGGGGAAAAAGCATCACCTGCTGATGCCTTGATTTGGACACTTTTCTCAGCTTCAGAACTGTAAGCTTGTAAACCAGTAAACACCAATTGTAAAAGCCACCCTATTTTTGGTATGTTGCTTTTGGCAGCTTTTAGCAAATTAAAATATCATTCATATCACATTACTAGATCTTTATATCCATATCTGGATATATCTTCCTATTTAAGAATTAGGATTCATCTACATCTCAGGGAAATACCTTTTCATCCTTTATGGGAAACTCTAGTATAGTTGCCTTACATAATCCATTTTATTTTCCAATCAAAAATCAAATATTTTGTTATAATTCTCATTCAGATTTGTATCAAGCTCAATACCTTTCCAAAGCCCATGCTTTATCCTTCCACATTTGGAATTAATTTATTATTCAGACAAATCTTTCTCACAATTTCTGTCGATTTATACACTGTAAAGGAGGATATGCCTGTATTCATTTAGCAAATTTCATCTTCGTTTTGAGCAGTTTTGAGTAAAGAAAGATTATGTATGCTCCAGAATATCAATTTAAAATCCTTTTTCTGAAATTTGGAAAGATTTTTATACAGTTTTACTGAAGGGTAAAACAGGAAAACAAAAGGAGATAAAATTACATTTTCTGTATTTCTTGAACTTTTCCTACGCATATGAAAACGTCACACCTTATCCCAAAATGCTTCTGAAGAAATCAACACCTAAATAGTGATGACTGAAATTTTCATCATATAGAACTGTTAAAGTTTGTTATGTAAAAAACGTCAGTTTATTTCTGCTTGTAATAATAGAATTGTCATCTTCTTAAGCAGTGTATTTGTAAAAATATTCAGTTTGGGGAGCAGATGAGTTTTGTGGTTGAACTCCTGCTTCCCAAGTACAAGGGCCTGGGTTTGATCCCCAGTACCTCCTAAAACATAAAAATAAAAATAAAAATTCACAGCTTAATCATATATTCACAGCTTAATCATTGTAGGAATGACCAAGTCATTCCTACATTCCATTGTAGGTATGACAAGTCATTTGCTGTTTACTATTTGTATCAAATTTGAAAGTGATAGATTTATTAAAGTTCACATACATGTACATATGTAGGAATGAACTGGTTATTCCAGAAGTATATTTTAAAATATTTCTCCACCAACAATTTCAGTGTGTTCTATAGAATATTGGGAATACAAAATGATAATTTAAAAACAGAACTTATTGTCAATAAAATTTTGGAAATGCTGCATACTTGTCCACCCTCTTAAAATGCTCAAAAGATGTAAGTTCTAGGCTTAAACAAATAAGAAAAACTTTAGTTTTACTATTTGATCATATTGACCTTTTATAAATAATTACTAACATTCTATTTTGCTAATGTTCTGTGGAAGAACTTTTTTTATTAATAACTGCTAGAGATAATTTTTGCTCCATTCAAGATGCTTATCATGATGTAGTTCTCATAATTTTGGAACAAAGGGATGACTTTTCAGAATCTACTCTGATCATAGTTTCATAGTTGAATTTTAGGTGCTTATGTTATTTGTCAACAGTATTTAATTACATAATTTATGTTCCTTGATGAATATAAAAATAGAATTGTGTAAGAAGTAAAGGAACTTAAGAATCTAGTCTTATTTGAAAACATAAATTCCAAAATATTCTTTCAAATAAAATTCACTGAATTTCTCTCATATTTATAGTACAACTCACATTAGACCTGATGCTTTTTTATGGGAGGTAGCACGATTATTCAATGGTCAAGAGACTATTTTTACATTGATTGCTCAAGAGGAAAAAAAAAAAAGAAATATATATTTAATCTCAATTATAAGCAGACCAATAATCCAGGGACACTTTTTCTTTCTAACAAAATTAACCCCAATGCAGAATATTACTTGATGTAAAAGCTCTTAAAATCTAATAAATAAACCCATCAAATACTACCCAACATTGACCACATGAAATGAAATTCCTTTTCTGCAAACTTTCTGCAACTTTCCATATCCATTCGTTTTGTCCTACATTTTTTTCTTTTTCACCTTATAGCAACCAGTCTTTTTATTTCAGGATCAAACTAATCCCTCTTTTCCCAAGTAAACACACATTCTATATAGCGTACAAACTTAAGTTTCCAAACAGTTTTTCAAAACTATCTTAATCTAACCTCCTATAAAATACAATCATTGCCAAAACAAACTTTACCAAAATAGTAAATAGTATAGGACTAGCTTTTTTTTTTTTTTTTTAGGTATTACATTTTCTAAACTTCCTTGCAGTTTGTGTTGGGTAGGCTCTGCAAATGGGAAATCACAGACAGAGGTAAGGCTAGAGGAAGGAAGTCATTTTGTCTCTGACTAGAGCATTAGTCACCTGTGGCAGTGGCGGTAACTACAGGTGGTTGTTGGCCCCAGGCTGCAGCATAAAAGCCTCTAGTAGTGGAAGCAGGCAGCTCCTACTTTATTTTTTTTATTTTTTCCTTTTTTTTTTTTTTTTATTGACTTTGTAATAATATTACATTAAAAATATATATGTGAGGTCCCATTCAACCCCACCCCCCCACCCCCCCTCTCCCCCCCAACAACACTCGTTCCCATCATCATGACACATCCATTGGATTTGGTAAGTACATCTTTGGGCACCTCTGCACCTCATATACAATGGTCCACATCATGGCCCATACTCTCCTCCATTCCATCCAGTGGGCCCTGTGAGGATCCACGATGTCCGGTGATCACCCCCGAGGCGCCATCCAGGGCAGCTCCACGTCCCAAATACGCCCCCACCTCTCATCTCTTCCTGCCCTTCCCCATACCCATCGCCCACCATGTCCACTTTTCCCAATCCAATGCCACCTCTTCTATGTGGACATTGGATTGGTTGTGTCCATTGCACCTCTATGTCGAGAGGAGGCTCAGATTCCACATGGATGCTGGCTGCCATCCTCCCATTTTCAGTTGTAATCACTCTAGGCTCCATGGTGTGGTGATTGTCCTTCTTCAACTCCATCTTAGCTGAGTGTGGTAAGTCCAATAAATCAGATTGTAGGTGCTGGAGTCTGTTGAGGCTCAGGACCTGGCTATCACATTATCAGTCCAGAGATTCAAATCCCCTAACTATATCTTAAACCCCAACGTTAACTGCACCTCCAGCAGATTAGTATGAAAGTCTTATGAAGGGAGATCCCATCTGAGTCCAGATTCATCACACATAAACACCATTTCCAGAGAGGGGCCATCTGCCCTGGTAGTAAACCCCATCGGCAATGACCATAACTCTCATGGGTCTCTTTAGCCTTCATAGGAACCAATATCTGGGGGTTGTATCTGCTTTATCTGTCTCTTTGACTCTGCTCAGTTGTGCATGAGGGCAATCCTTCTGCCAGCCTCCAGACTCTTTTTTAGAAACTCGTAGCCATATAAACTCATTTCTCCTTTCCATTTCCCCCTTACTTTAGGTCAAACAGCATTTTAAAGTCATGTTGTTTTATGTAGACATGGATATTCTGTTGATCCGCATTGAACCTTCCATATAAGGTCCTTTTCCAGTTGCATCATCAGTTGGTATTTGATAGTGGTCCCTCGTTGCCAGGGAGGCTCATCCCCGGGTGTCATGTCCCACGCTGGAGGGAAGGCATTGCATTTACATGCTGAGTTTGGCTTCGAGACTGGCCACATTTGAGTAACATGAAGGCTGACAGGAGGAAATTCCCAGGCACAAAGTCAGTTGTGTGAGTCCTGGCTCTTAGAAGCAGGCTGGGCAATGGCAAATGCCTGATCTCTGGATAACAACATCTTCTTCCTTGTGATACTTCAGCCATTTTATCACCTCTGCAATGCCCTCACTGCTTTACATAGATTGGTTTCTGATTTCTTAATTGGATCCTGACCAATACACCGAGATTGTAGCCTGTATTAGGAATGAATGAACGCACCTGCTTTTCCATCAACATGCCATAGATCTAATTTATAAATACTGTTTTAAATCAACATGATTTCCAAAATCTACTTAAATTACTCCCTCCTAGCTGTGTTGTAAAATAGGAATGAGATACTTATATATATTTTTTATCTTAGTTGGAGCTACATTTTGTTTTTAACTTCCGACTATTCTATTATATCATGCCTCAGTCTCAAATGACAAGGAGCTGTAATTAGGACCTCAGGATTCTATGAATTTATAACACATGCATGTAGTTGTGTTTAAATTCAATATCTGTTAACAATTTAGACATATAAAAACTAGTTAGTTTATGAAATTATCCTTCAAAAGGCATTTTAATATATTGTATATAAAAAGATTATTAGGAAATAAACTGGCCATAAATAATAGTTATATTTAGTATTCTATTTGACTGACAGTCTCTTGATGCTAATATTAGGAAAAAATTCTTCTAGAGGACTGTGTAATCCTTGGAATTCCTAATGTCTCAGGAGAGTAGGAGAAAAGTTTCAGATATGAAGAACAGTCACCATATAATTTAACAGATTCTAATTCATTCTGACTTTGAATGATTTTGGAAAGAAAATAATATATCCTTTGAGAACAGACAATAATGAATTAAAATGCCACTCTCCCTTTAAATATGAAAATAGTTCTAAAGTGAAACCATGAAACAATCTCTTTCTACTAAAAATCATTCTGTTTTAAATTATATAAATGTTTTAAATTCTAAAAATGTCTGCACAGAAAACAAAAATGACAGGAATTAGAACTAAATAAAGAACTGATTACTTTATTGTTGATTAATCAAAATTAAATGGAAGATTTATTTTATCCTTCTTCTGTTCTCAGGTGAAAGTGAGAGATTTTTCTGTTATGTGTTCCTAAACATAACAATATAAAGAGTAACGGACTCTCTTCCTGGGAAAATTTTTATGCCAGAGACTGTTTTTGCATATCTAAATTTTAAACCTTTATATTTTAATAGAGATCCAAGAACGCATAACATGTTTTAAATAATTTTGAAAAGTTGAAACATGTCTTTGAAAAGAGCTAATCATAGATTATAGGATGCACATATTTTTAAAGTAATTATTTTTTAAAAATTCTTCCCTCATGACTCTGGGTCTTTAACTTTTAAAAATCATGAGACTTGATTAGCTTATAGTTTGTGGGATATATAGTAAAACTTTCCATCTCTAATCTGAAGATGTCTACAGCAAATATTTCATTTAAAAAATCTTCAGACAAATTCTAAACCTAAACATGGAGGATCTTAAGTTTACAAATAACATCTGGCCCACTCCTTAAGTGATAGAAAAATACTTAAAAGATTGTTCCTTTGTAATTGTAAAATTTTGGCAAGAATTCTCTTTAAATATTGACTTTTTTGGTAAGGTACAAATAAAAGTTCCCCCACTTCTTTCTTCTCTCCAACATTGTATCCAAGAGAGAGGGGAAAAATGAAAAATGATTAAAATATGTCTTCTGTCAAGCTATCTTTCTAGTGGGCAAGGCAGAAAGAGAGAAAAAAAATAGTAGGGAGGAGAAAATATAAATTAAAAGTTAGATGAAAATTCCCCAAAAGTGAAAAGAGCCCTCTAATTGCTGAGTGCAACAATAAAACATATACACACACACACGGTCACATTTTGGCAATGTTTTAAAACTACCGATTTTGAAATAATTATAGATTCATAGGCAGCAGCAAAGATAATACAAAAAGGCCCTGTGTTCCCTTAGCCCAATTTTCCCCAGTGTTTATATCTTATTTAACTATAGTACAGAATCAAAATGGGAAACTGACATCGATACAGTGTCATTTTCCATTAAACTGTTACGGGATTCTTACCAATAATAACTTTCTCCAAAGTCTGTGTGAGGTTATTTTAATATTTAAATAAATAGATGAATTAATAATATATTGAAAAATGATAAGAATTCCTAGTATTTATATAGAAGGATGGCCTGAGTTCTTAGTTGAAGAAAACATCTTAGGATTTTCTGTTTAATTGGGATGATGCCGCATACAAAATTATAAAATTGACTATTTTAAATTGTACAAGTCCATGGAATTTAGTACATTCAAAATGTTGTGCAATCGCCTATTGGGTTATCAGATAGTTATCTCTCTAGTGTCCAACCTTTATCTAACTTCAAAGCATTTAGGATGTTTCTTTTTGGGTTTCAATCATGAGCTCTGAAAGCCTCTTTACAACCTTTCTGCCAATACTGTACTGGTATCCATAACTTTGAAAGGTCTCTTTCTATAGTAACTATTTCTAAACTTGACCTTGTGACTTGATTTAGCTAAAAGGACATCCCAAAACATGATTCAAGTAAAGTCTTGGTAAGTGCTTGCACATTGGTGCTTTCCCTCTTCAAATCCAACCTCCATAGTAAGAAGTTCAGGCTATTTTGCTGGAAAAGTTATGCAGAAGAGAACCGAGGCACCCAGGAGACTAGTCTTAGTTGAGCTCTCAAACAAGGTAAGCCATCTGAGACCAACCAGCTCCCAACCAATCTGCCATTTTAGTATCACTATACTAGTGGAGCCCAGTTTTCACACAGGAAACTGAAATGAATTGTCCTAACTGAGCCCTGCCTAAATGGTCAACACATAGAATTTAAATATAAATGGTGGTTCTTTTAAGTCAGTAAGTTTTAGGCCAGTTTGTTTTGCAGCAAAAGATAATTGAAACAGCATCTTTCCAAGTTTTCTTCAGCTCCATTGCCTACATATTAAGTGCTACCTCCAACCACCATAGATTTCTAACTTTGGAAAAATCCTATGATTGTTTTATGGAGATGTTGTGGAGGACAATACAGAAGGAAAAGATGGAAAACAGAGGGGTACTTGAACCATTTAGCTCTCAAAATACTAATTCAAAGAGTCCTGTATCTCTCTCTACTTGTGAAATCCTCTGGGTCTAACTTCCTACTAAGGCTCTTTAAGCAGGGTGCAGACCAGTATGGATTCTGTCTTGGTGTAGTTATACTGATTTATTTTTGCCCCACTAAGTCCACCCTCCTATATCATCATTTGGGGAAGAATGCAAAGGATTCTTAAGGTGACCAAGTTATGCATGGTTGTCTACCCATGCTATTTGTTTCCCTGCATGCTTTTCATGGGAAAAATGGAAAGGAATTAGACATGTACATGAATGTTCATACTGGTCCTCCCCTCTGTTCCACCTAGATCTGCAAATACTAATGGTATTCTCCCCTCATGCACAAGCACAATTGAAAAACAAACAAAAAATATTACCTTCTGTTCCTTTCACTACATGGTTTGTGTTTTGCATAGTCAAACTAAATATAGTTGCTAGGGAAGTGCATCTATCCTTTGCTGTCATTAGCTTACTTTCTTTTATTGTTATTTTAACTTCACTCTAATTCTGGGAAGTTCAGTGCTTGCAGGGGAAAAGTATTGGTCTAATATTTAAAATAATGTTTTTGAAACTTGATTGTATTAAAATCATAGGCCAGGGAAGTGGGTGTGGTTCAAGCAATTGAGCTCTTGCCTACCACATGGGAGGTCCAGGGTTTGATTCATGGTGCGAGCAAGACAGTGAGCAGACATGACAGGCTGGCATGGTGAGCTGATGCAACAAAGAGACGCAAAGAAGAAACACGAGAGACACAACAAAGCAGAGAGTGGAGATGGCTCAAGCAATCGAGTACCTCTCTCCCACACGGTAGGTCCAGGTTTTGGTTCCCAGTGCCTCCTGAAGACGAGCAGACACAGAAAGCACACAGTGAATGGACACAGAGAGCAGACAATGAGTGCAAATAATGAGGGAGAGGGAGAAATAAATAAATAAAATAAATTTAAAAAAATAAAATAAAAAATCATAAACCAGACACTGTGGGAGACAGAAAAATGTCTAACAGATTAGCCCTGACAAAAAATTAGAGTTCATTTATAGTATAATATATAAAGATGTGTGGGAGAGGACAAGTTATTATTGATATTTTATGCATCTTCCTTATTTTCCCTAAACATAAAATAAAATAAATTCATTTATAATTTTTCCTATTATCAGTTCAATGCATGTTATTTCAGAAAGTGTGGAAAATACTGAAAAATATATTGAGAAATTAAAAACATCTTTGGCATTTTAGATAATTTCTTTATATATTTTTTATGCGTGTGAATTGATAGGTAGAAGGAGGGAAAGATAGAGGCTTGAGAGACAAAGCACAAAAAAGGAAGGTGCTGCAGATCATAATGTAGATCCTGTTTTATATTTAATTTTCTATTGTATTTAATTTTCTATTGTAAGCATTTACCTATGAACTTTTGAAATTAAATGGCTTCAAAATTTTCAATTTTAATGACTGCAGAGCATTTTATTTTGCAGCAATATAACATACTATTATTTCCCTGTATTTCACCACATATTTACTGTTCTTTCTAAATTGAAATTCTTTCTGTTTCTTTAATGGAAGTGTTCTTGAATAATTCTAGTCCATTTTACATATTGTTTTTTATTTCTCTACTATTTCCCCTCCTCCTTTACTGAGCTAACTCTTACTGATTTTACTCCAGCCTACTCCCTAATATTTGTGGAACTGAGAGCAGAAGTACAATTGGTGGCCAATAAGCGTGTCTAAATATTTAAAATGTACATATCTAATCAACAGATGTTAAATAAAATATATTCCATCCTCTTACCAATTCAAATATACTTTCGTAAATACAGACTTGAAAAAGTATGTTTTCTATATTATGGAAATTGGGCAAAATATTAAAGATCAAAGATGACTCAATTCAGCTAAGATAGGCTTTGTATGGCTCTGTGGTGTTCTGGAGATATTTGGATAACATGCTTCATTTATAAATTACTGATGTATAAAATGTATTTTATTTACTTCATTTAAACAAAATCACTTAGCTGTGTTGTAATAATGAATGTTTTCATGTAATTAGTATTCCAAACTAAACACCTTCACTTGAATTTTTATAGTTCTTATAGTGTATTTCATGAATTTAAATGTGAAGATATTTATCTTTCCAGAGATAGTAGCAAATGGAATTGTTAATACATTTCTTAAAGCAACTGGAAAAAGAATTGTGCACTATTTACATATCATGTTTAAACATCATTATATGGTCATATACAATGGATTATCACTATCAGAAAATATTACAAAATATTTATGCATCCTCATATATCATTATCATTTGTAACCACTCCTATAATTTCTTATGAGCATATATAGATCCACACAGAATTTTTCTTTCAAATATTTTAATGCTAGAGGAGTATGAAAAATAGCAATTTTAAAAATATTGGCATGCTTCTCAATTCGTTTAGTTCTTTGTTTAATGAAGACTGTATATTGATTTGTAATGCCCAGAAAATAATCGGAGTTTTTTTTGAAGAAAATAGTTTTCAGAATTTTTAATATATGAATCATTTTTCTTCCTGTAAACATTTCTTTTTCCTTTCTGCATTGTATTTTGTTAGACTGACCACTTTATTGCAATTTTCACTTGCATTTCATTTCAATGGAATAAAAACACAATGCACTTTTTAATTCTTTAATAAAATGAAATGGACAAATTTAGATCTGTTTAGTTTTGTAAGGATTTGTTAACATTATTTATAGCAGACAAAAGTTATTACGAATTAACTGTAGATATTGTATTAGTCTGTCAAAGAGGTGCCAATGCAAAGTACCAGAAATCTTTTGGCTTTTATAAAGAGTATTTGGCATAAAAACCTACAGTTCCAAGGCCATAGAAAGTCAAACTCAAGGCACCAATAAGAGGTGCTTTCTCGCCAAAGTCAACTGTCAGGTTTTGAAGAAAGCTGGCAGGCTATCTCTGCCTATTCTCTCATTCACCTCCTGACTTTCTCTTCCTCTTGAGCTCGGTGGACCCAGCCACTTGAGGCCTCATGCTTAAGCAATCCTGTAGTTTCCCCTCTCCTGGCATAGGGCTTCTTTCTTTCCTTGCTTTTTCTATCAGTCTTGGCCAGTCTGCTCTGCTCAATTTCAGCTGTAAGCTATCAGGCAAAATGGCTCATCTCTCTCTGGGATCTCAGCTGTTTGAGTCTTCTCCTTTCTATCACATGACAGGATAAAAAATGACGGCAATCTCTCTTCCTGTGTCTGTCTGAGTGTCAGTAAAGGGGCGGAGCTCAACCTGAGTCATGCCCACTGATGTAGCTGAATCAAAAGCACAAAGCAATCTTTGCAAATAATCCAATCAAAGACCATTCAGCTGAGTTTAATATAATCAAAGGGTATCACACCCAGAGACTAGATTAATTTACAAACATAATCTTTTTCTTCTTGGGATTCATAAAATAATCTCAAACTGCCACATATATGTTCACATTAAAATTAATTTCATTCCACGTGACATAGGCTTTGCCTTTAACTTAGGAAATGTGTTGTTTCTTTAACTCTTCTGTATGTCGTATCTTGGCTAAACAAAATCTAATTGTTTTAACAACATGTAGTTGCATTTTCATCATGTATTTGAGAAATATTGTTAGGTAAAATACTTCATTTGTGCTACATAAAATGTTTCATCTTTGGGTAGACCCAGAAAATATCATATATAATTTCATTATGTCATCAGTTTCAGCACTTTTGAGGCCATTTCTCCTAGTAACATGTACCTGCTTGTGGGTTTTGAAACAAAATTCTGCCTCATACGCTCTTTTCATTATCAACTATATGAGCAAGATTATCATAAACTTGCCCTCAGTATTTTATATCAAGTACACAATTGAAAGATTATTTGACTGTGAGTTCTTCACTTAAGACAAAACTGTACTTTTTATAGCAGGTCTAAAATCAATATTTTTTTTTGAATTTTGATTTTTGTAGTTTTTTCCCTAATAGTTGAATAATGCTACTAATAAATATTATTTGTCCAAGGTGACTTTTACCTTTAATTTACTTACTTTTTATTTCATAAACAAATTATGGCTGATCTCTTCTATTTCCCATCCCATTAATGACCTTATCTTCAAGTTTACCAAGCTAAAATACAGCTGTTTCATTTTTTAAAAATTATCTTCTTGTTCAGTGCCTCTACCACCAGTTTTTGAAGTCATTTCTGATAAATCAAGAAAGCACTTGGAGAGAGATGCCCTTTGCTTTGAAGATACAGCACAACAAATGTGAGAAAGTACATCTCTAGGGCCTCAACATTAAGATTACAGTTCTCTCTGTGCCAGATCCTGAGTGACAGAGGAGTTCATGTGCTCACTAATTTTTTCCTGGTAGGTTGTGTTTTTGATATGTAGCATAGTCTAAGGAACATGTCCTAGAAGGGACACCTCGGCTGGAGTCGAAGGGCAGGACTATTCTGTAAGTCATCAGGTCTCATTTTAAACTTCAGTACCTCAGAGGCTTTTGTGACCGCTGCCCCCCCCCCCACTAGTTTATAACACTTTTCAAAGTCCACTAATCTTTCCTGTTTATAGCAATAAGCAGGCTAATATTAATTGGTTAATGTCTACATTGAATTTTAGTATACAAACTTCATGTGCTATTTGTTGCTATACCTTCAATATCTCATTGCCTAGAACACGATAAGTTCTCAAAAAGTAAAACAGAATGATGTCTATTCTTAAACAAAACTATTTCTTATAATGTTTTCAAAATTCAATCTTTTAAGTGTAATTACTGTGTCACAAACCATAGCATTTAAATATCTTGCTCTATATTGCTAGATTCGACTCAAGAAAGTTTGTACCAATTTACATTCTAACAACTATGTATAATAATGTCTATTTCATTGTACTCTTATTTATGCACCTATTAAATTTTTACTTTTTGTCAGTATTACAGAGAAAGTGTTTTGTTTTTATTTGGATTAATTTGACTACTAATAAGGCTGAATGTTTTCCATGTGGCTTTTCACTGTGTGTTTCTTGCATCATCTTTATCCCCTCTGTATTTATTCTACTGTGGTACTTTTCTTTCTGTAAAAAAATAAAATAAGGAAGGTTAATGAGCACTCTTTATTGTAACATTTTTCCTGTTAAGTATTTTGAAAATAGCTTTCTTAGTTTGTTGTTTACTTCTCAATTTTACTTGTGAGTTCTTGATGAGAAGAAACTTTAAAATATGAAATAAAATACTTAGATTTTTCTTCCTGGTCTTAAATAGGGTTTTAATATAGACTTATCCAACTGAATAGTGGAAAAATAACCTCTTTTTTTCCATTACATTTTTATAGTTCTTACCATATTCAACTCTTAATCCCATCGAGAATTTGTTTTCATTCTTTTTTTATTTCTTGAAATGGTGGTGTAATTTTCTCAGCACTGATTATTGACTAATTTGTCTTTGGAATTCTGTACAGGCATACCTCACTTTAATGCACTTCACTGTATTGCATTTTGCAGATACAGGCCTATGGCAGAGATATTGAGAGTTTGGTCCCAGACCATTGCAGTAAAGCAAATATCACAATAAAGTGACTCACATGATTTTTTTTGGCCTCAGTGCATATAAAAATTATGTTTGCACTACTGTAGTCTATTAAGTTTGCAACAGTATTATATCTAAAAATAAAAATATATTTATCTTAATTAAAATGTGACACAGAAATAGGGAGTACATACGGTGGGACAGTGGCACTAATAGATTTTTTGATGCAAAATTATCACAAATCTTCACTTTGTAAAAAACGCAATATGTGCAAAGCACAATTAAGCAAAACACAATAAAATAAGATATGACTGTACTGTGTTTTACAAATCTTTCAAACTTTTTGATTTTTATTATATTTGTTATGATGATCTGTGATCTGTGATCTTTGATGTTACTATTTTAATTATTTTGGAACACCACAAACCATGCTGATGTAAGATGGCCAATTTAATCCATAAATATTGTGTGTGTTCCAGCTGCCCCACAAAACGGCCATAACCCCATATCTCCTTCCCCTTATACCTCCCCATTCCCTGAGACACAGCAATATTGAAATTAGGCCATTTAATAACCCTACAATCACCTCTAATCGTTGACGTGGAAAGAAGAGTGGCATACCTCTTACTTTAAATCAAAAACAAGAAATGATTACGCTTAGTAAGGATGACATGTGGAAAGTCAATACAGGCTGAAAGCTAGGCATCTTGTGCAAACTAGCCAAACTGTGAATGCAAGAAAAGAGTTCTTAAAGAAAATTAAAATTACTACTCCAATGAAGATAAAAATGATAAGAAAGCAAAACAGCTTTATTACTGATATGGAGAAAGTTTTAGTTGTCTGGATAAAAGATCAGATTAGTCACAACATTCTCTTAAACCAAAGCCTAATCCAGATTAAAGCCCTAAATTCTCTTCAATTCTACTGACAGAGGTGAGAAAGCTGCAGAAGAAAAGTTGGAAGCTGGCAGAGGTTGTTTCCTAATATAAAACTGCCAGGTGAAGCAACAAATAATGATGTAGAAGCTGCAACAAGCTACCCAGAAAATCTAGCTAAAATAGCCAATGAAAGTGGCTACAATATCTAACAGACAATATTTAATGTAGGCGAAATGGCCTTGTATTGGGAGAAGATGCCATTAGGATTTTCAAAGCTAGAAAGGAGAAGACAATGCCTGGTTTCAAAACTTCAAAGGAGGGAATCAGATGTGGTCCAATGGATAGGGCATCCACCTACCACATGCGAGGTCCAAGGTTCAAGCCCAGGACCTCCTGACCCATGTGATGAGCTGGCCCATGCGCAGTGCTGATGCATGCAAGGAGGGCCGTGTCATGCAGGGGTGTCCCCCACATAGAGGAGCCACAAGCTCAAGGAGTGCACCCTGTAAGGAGAGCCGCCCAGCATGAAAAAAAGTGCAGCCTACCCAGAAATGACCCAGCACACACGGAGAGCTGATGCAGCGAGATGATGCAACAAAAAGAGACACAGATTACAGGTGTCACTGACAAGAATACAGGTGGACACAGAAGAACATGCAGCGAATTGACACAGAGAACAGACAACTGGGGGGGGGGGGTAGGGGAGAGAAATAAAAAAAATAAAAAACAAAACAAAAACTTCAAAGGACAGGCTGACTCTTGTTAGTTGCTAATGTAGCTGGTGACTTTAAGTTGAAGCCAATGTTCATTTGCCTTTCCAAAAATCCTAGGGCTCTTAAGAGTTATGCTAAATCTACTCAGCCCACCTCTATGAATATAACTACAAATACTAGATTATAGCATATCTGTTTATAATGTGGTTTACTGAATATTTTAAACCCACTGTTGATAGCTACTGCTCAGAAAAAAAGATTTCTTTCTTTCAAATATTACTATTCATTGACAATGTGCCTGGTTGCTCAAGAACTTTAATGGAGATGTATAATGAGACTAATGTTGCTTTCATGCCCAATAACATAACATCGATTCTGCAGTCCATGGATCAAGGAGTCATTTTGACTTTCAAGTCTTATTATTTAAGAAATACATATAATAAAGCTAGAGCTCTTATAGTGATTCCTCTGATGGAACTGGACAAAGTCAGTTGAAAATCTTCTGGAAAGAATTCACCATTCTGGGTGCCACTAAGAAAATTCATGAATGGGAGGAGGTCAAAATATCAACAGTCACAGGAATTTAGGGGAAGTTATTTCAACCCTAATAGACAACTTTGGAGGGGCTCAAGATTTCAGTGGAGGAAGCAACTATAGATGTGGTGGAAATAGAAAGAACTAGAATTAGAAGTGGAGCCTAAAGATATGACTGAAAACTCATGACCCACTTTATTGTGATATCTGCTTTATTGTGGTGGTCTGGAACTGAACCTGCAATATTTCTGAAGTACGCTTTTTTTTGGAAGGAGGTTGTAAACATGGCCTACAGGAAAGTTAGAGTAAAACTCAATGTTCAAATTATCTCATCTTAGAGTTTTTCATTATTTCTTCTTGAAATATAGGTTATATATGCACACATTTTAGTTGTATAGTGAATGCTTATGAATCTATATAGGAGTGATGAGAGTGTAATCAACATCCAGATCAATGTATATTTTTTCCAGCACACTAGGAGAACTCCTTGACTCTCTAATTAACAGTGTCCTCCCAAAGGACTCCACTTTCTCACTACTATCATCAGAGTTCTATTTTCTGTTTGTTTTTGAACCTATGGAACCATGCAGTGTACTATTTTGTGTAAGGATTCTTAGGTTCAAATTTTTACTGTGAAAATCATAATTTTTTCCATTGTTGGACAATATTACATTGTATGAATATGTCATTATTTGTTTATATATTTTACTCTTTAGGGACTCATGATGGATATAATTATATACCCATTTTAGACACATTTTTGGTCTTGATTCATATTCTCATGGGTGCAAAACCATTGTAAATGGGATTTCTTGAAACATTACTTTAAAGGTATGGACCAGCTAAATGAAGATGGGTCTTAATTGGGATTACTGGAGTCCTCTATAAGCAGAAGAAATTCAGACATAGCAAGAGAAAAACATGGGGAGAAGTTAGAAGGTGGAAGTAGCAGGAACCCAGATGGAGAAAGCTAAGACATTGCTATGTGACTGGAGAGCCAAGGGACAAGAATTCATAGCTAGAATTTACTGACCCACAGAGTAAGCAAGGCTTCTAGTCAATATCTTGATTAGGACTTCTGGCCTCTAAAATTGTGAGCCAATATATGCCTGTTGTTTAAGCAAATACATTGTGTGTTATTAGTTTTAGCAGCCTAGTAGATTGAGACAGGACTTTTAGGCTCTTTACAGGTTTATTCTATAATAAATTAAGCTAGTATGAAAACTCTTATGCATCCATTTTAGTAGCTATAACTTATTTCTTTTGGATATATACCCAGGAGTAGACTTGCTGATGACCAGATAGAGATATGTTTAGCCTCAGTAAATACTGTCAAATAGTTTTCCAAAGTGTTTATAACAATTTATACCAGCACAAATAGTGTCAGAGGAGAACAATTGCCTTTTCTTGCTATAGGCATGTTCTTTTAAAGGTATGAAAAAAGGCAATTTCTTTAAAGTTCTTAGTTGAAGTCACCCAGTGAATTTGTTTTTGAAGTAAAGCTTCATCTTTTTAAGAGTTCCAGGGGAATGAAGGGTGGGTTTCTTAAGTAAAAACTTCTTAACGCCAAAAGCATCATCTTTGAAGTCTGAAAAGACTGAAGTTCTAGTCCAAGCTTACTTCATATGTGACCATAGGTCATTTACATTTATTATGTAAGTATTGGTTTTCTCAACAAGTAGCAAATAGTTTAGAACATATTCATTGAAGGAATTGTTTTTTCAGCTCCAGTGAAAAAGTCAGTACCATACCAGATTCACATAGACTGAATGGATAATAATAACAATAACACCACCAACATTAATAATAATTTCCCTTCAACTGAAATATTCAAGTATAGTATTGCCTCCAAAACCAATGCATTTAAAATGAATTTTGATTTGCTTTAAACTACTTACACTCTTCACTTGAGCACTGAAATATTATTTAGTTTAGGGTGACTTATTAAGAATTCATTACATTTAAAGTAGGACTACAAGAGCTTTTAACACTAATAGTAACTTCGTACATTTGAGTATTCTACCTAAAAAGAATTGTACCCAAATGTTAAAATTCTTAGTTATGTTAAATTCTATAATATAAAATACAAGAGAACTTAGGTACTATCTTGTTTTGCCAAAGGGTTGCTGTTGCAAAGTACCAGAAATAGGTTGGTTTTTATAATGGAGCTTACAATCCTGAGGTCACAAAATTTCCAAATCAAAGCACTATCAGATGTGCTTTCTCACCAGTCAGTTACTAGTGATCCTAGTGTCCTGCCTGCCACTTGGCGAAGATGGTGGCTGATCTCTGCTGAGGTCCCTGCCTTCCCCTCCAGAAATTACCATCTCCCAGAGCTCAGCTGTGGACAACCAGGCATACGGCTTAACTCCTCCACATTGAGCTGCTCTGTGCTTAAACTTTGGCTGCTAATGATCCTGGAGTCCTCTCTCATAAAGCAGGGTAAAAAATGGTGGCTTCCTTTCTCTGTGTGTCTCTGTGCCTCTGTTTATATAAAGTTCCAGTAAGAGGTCGGAGACCCAACTTGAGTCATACCTAACTGATGTAGTCCAAACAAATGGCCCCCACATCAACAGAAATGAATTGGTTCAAGAAAATAATCTTTTTCTTTTTTGGGATTTATAAATAACTTCAAACTGCCACATGTCCAAGAAGACAACAATGCCAAAGATCACCATAAATCAAAGTGCACTGGTCAAGAACCAGAGAGTGTATAGTCAGTGACCACATCATTAATTCAAAAGTCAAGCAAGAAGATAAAATCAAGGAATATAGCAAGGCTTTTTGTAGACAATGGAAAAACTTATTTGCTGACTGCAGAAACAAGGGCCATGGCTCTTGCCCAGGGTCAGAAGATAGAGATAAAAGAGATAGATGGTTAACTGGGTATGTGCCTGGAATAACAGTAGACATACTTCTTAATAATGGTCTTCCTGATAATTGTCTTTATGCAATTAGCTATTTTGATGAATATCATTAAAAAATTTTATCAAGCCAGTCAAAGTCAAGTCCACTTCACTTTGGCAAACATTTACAATTGAACTAATAGCTGAAGAAGTTTCCTTAGGTACTCAGTGCTAAACACAAAGAGGATTTTATAAATCAGCCATCCTGGGGTACTTTTCCCTTGACTTCATCAATCTATCTCTTCCCAGGTTCATTTGCCTTATGGAAAATGGTATCTATTCTCCCAAATTGCTAGAATATAATTTTAGAAACTTTGGAACTCACTACACCTGTTGCCAATTCCTTCCCCACACCATTATCTTGTATACTTTTCTTTCTCTTAATGGACAGATTTACTAAATGGATAACAAAATTGTGTCTCTATAAAGAACAGTTAGGTCATGCCAATATGTTTATTTACTTTGTTGCTAGGCAATCTGCCAAATTCTCTCTTTCTGGTAAGCACTTCACAAATTTACTGTTACCATTGGACATAAAATGTACAAAATTGATTCTTCTACTTTTAACACCAAGGTTATCCATTTGAAGGGGCACATAAAAATTAAATGACAACAGGGGTAAGGTCCTTTTCCTTTTCATCTTGGTCTATTGCTCTGCTGGCTTTTTTTTTTTTTTTTTGACAGTCTCATTATTTTTGCAACTTTAATTGATTTACTTGAAAATGATGCCTTATAAACAAGGGTCCTAGATAAGTTTTATTTTTAATTCCACTCTGTTTGAACAGAAATATATAGCCACTTCTTAATTATGGGAAAAAGAGGGCATAGCAAAGTAAAAATCAAAGTAGAAATCAATCAACTTTTATAACTAGTTAGAAAACTTTGGGAATATTGTTTAACCTCTGTTGGTCTCAGGATTTTTATTTATAAGAGGAGGGAATTTATACCAAATGATCTCTGGACCTTTCTGGCTGGAAATTAGTTCTTTTGTTTACTATTATTTATTTCCAAGTCTCTTTAATCAGCTTTTTCCTTGAGAATGGAAACAAAAATGTGATATTTAGTATAGTTCTTTTTTTTAGGGAGGATGTTTCCCAGGTACCCAGGTGCTCTTTTATAATCACAAGAATACACAATTTAATTCCCAAAAAGTGAATAACAGGGAGGAACAGGGAAGTATGAACTTGAATAATACTTGAATTATACAAAATGAATTTATTTGTGTTCACTATGAATAAAAAATTCATCTGTTTCTGGCTTTAGCTGGTTACTTCATTCTAAAACAATGTAAAATTTTTTTATAATACCTGTATGAAAGATAGATGTTTTATGCTTATGATATGAAGATTATTTCTAAGATTCTGACATTGCTAACATTCATGTATTTACCAACCACATGAGAAAATATTCACAGAAAAAATGCATTTATTTTGTCTCAGTGCTTTGCAATGGATTAGCCACCTCTTCAAACAGATTTACATGCTTGATATTTGAGTGGTATTCTTTCAAACTATATTTGGTGGTATATGCTAGGTTTTATTTTCAACTTTTTATGTTGTTTTAGGAGGACAATAGATTCTTTTTGCCTTTCTTTACAACCACTCATATTAGGAAAGATTGGGAATAAAAAGGAAGGCTTATTTATTTAACATATTCAAAACTCTTTATATAAACCTAATACACAAAATACCATCTGTGATACAGGTAAACAATAAATATGGTAGAAAGAAGAATAAATAAGTTACAACTATACATACTTTGTTTAAACACAATCATAGTGATAAATTTGAAAGAATGACCATAAGCAGTGAAATTAGTATGAAAGAATATGTCCATATAACTGTTTGCTTTGATACCTGCCTGCTCCCAGGCTTATAGCACAGACCTCCCCAAATATCCCTGCCCCTCATTTCTAATATTTGGCATTAAAATGATACCTTTGTTACAATTATGGAAGAATATTATAATTGTACTATTAACTATAATCCATAGTTTATATTAGGGTATATTTTTTCCATATACCACCCTATTATTAACACCTTGAATTAATGTGATATTCTGTTATAATATATGAAAGGACAGTTTTATAATTGTATAACTCTACTTCATTGTTAACAATAGGGTTCATTATGTTGTACAATCTTAAATTTTATCTTTTAATTTTAATCCTAGTAACATATATATGACCTAAAATTTCCCATTTTAACCACATTCTCATACATAATTCAGTGCTGTTAAGTGCACTTAAAATGTCATGCTACTGTCATCATCATCCATTTCCAAAATATTACAATCAAGCTAAATAGAAATTCTGTACAAATTAAGCATTAACTCCACATTCCCTATACCCAACTCAGCCCCGGTAACCTATATTCTAGATTCTACTCTATAAATTAATTTATTCTAACTATTTCATATCAGTGAGATCATACAATATTTGTCCTTTTATGACTGTTTCATTTCATTCAACATAATGTCATCAAGGTTCATACATGTGGTTGCATGAAGCAGAATTTCATTATTTTAAAAGCTAAATAATATTCCTTTGTATGTGCATACCACATTTTGTTTGTCCACTAATCTTTCTTGTTGGGTTATGGGTTGCTTCCATCTTTTGACAACTGTGAATAATATTGGTGTACATTTGACTTGTTTGTCTTTTTACTACTGAGTTATAGGATTTCTTTATATATTCTAGATACTAGTATCTGTTCGAGTTCCTAGTTTCAATTCTTTTAGTACATATCTAGCAGAGGGATTTCTGGGTCATATGGTAACTCTATACTTAGCTTTCTGAGAAACTACCAAATTCTCTTCCACAGTGGCTGTACTATTTTATACTCCCACCAGCAATGAATGAGCCACATCATCTCTAACACTTGTTATTTTCTGTATTTTTTCAAATAGTAGCCATTCTAGTGGGTATGAAATGGTATCTCATTGTGGTTTTGATTTACATTTCCCTAATAGCCAATGATGTTGAGCATCTTTTCATGTGCTTTTTAGTCATTTGTATATCTTCTTTGAAGAAATATCTATGGATGCCTTTTGCCAATTTTAAAAAGTAAAATGATTTGTTTATTAAAAGTTTATAATATGACCTTGCAATTTCCCATGTAAATCCATTGCTTTTTTTACTTTAAAAAGTGAAAGTCATAAATCTCAAGAAATGACAGACACATTATATTTGGAATAAGTTCTCTTGTTGAAGGCTTGTGTCCTATAGGACAGTTGGCTAAAAAGTTTTCTAAAAAGTTTATAATTGAATCATTATTTACCAATTAATTGTGAAAAATGGCTTTCAATTTTGGAAATATATTTTATGGTATGTGTGCAATTTAAGGTTTTCCACCATATTTTTGTCCTAGTTTCACTAATAAAGGACTTTCTTATTGACCATCAGCATCTGTTCTTTATTAAAGGGGAGTCAATCCAGAAGATATTTTCGGTTTGGGGAACATTTTAAACTGTATATTAAAAATTTTGAAATCAGCATTTTGACCCAGTGTTGTTTTTTTTAAAAGATTTATTTTCTTCTAGCTCATCATTCTGGTTCTTTTACTTAAATCTTTGATACATTTTGAGTTAGTTATTGTATGTGGTGTGAGATAGGGTTCCTCCTACATATTGATATTCATTTTTATTACTATAAATTGTCCATCTTTGTCTCTTCTAACAGCTTTTACTTAAAATCTATTTTGTCCAATATTAGTATAGTTCCCACCTAAGTATTACTTTTGTAAAGGGAGTACTTACTTCAGTCAATTTGTCCTGTGGTTTTATATGTCATATCTTTTTCGCCTCTCTTTTTTTTTACTTCAACTTCTTTTTCTGTACACTGGATCTTTTGTTATGTATCTAACTATCCCTTTCTAATTTCTATTTCTGTATATATTTTTAAATACTTACTTTGTGGTTATCCTGCATTACAAACCTACATCTATAACTATCTAATGGAAAATAAACTAACTTATCTTCAATAACACACACATTCTATACTGAAATATCAATCTGTTGCCATTCTTCATATTTTTGTTTCAGTTTATCTCTATATTTTGTGATCCATTATTAGGAAATACGTCTTTTACTTTCTCATTTGTACTGTGACTCTTATAGAAACTAAAGAGCTGAGTAGTATATGGAGAATACAGCACTATTGGGTTTTGCATTTACCCTTTTAGTCATATTTATTGAAGATCATTTTTTTCACAGTACTCCAAGCCACTCTTCTTTTTTCATTTCAACCTGCAGAATTCCCTTTACTAATTGTTTCAGAGAAGATATTTTGTTGACAAACTCCCTCAGTTTCTGATTTTCTGTGAATATTTTAAATCTCCTTCATTTTTGAAGGTTAGAACTGCTGAATAAAGATTTTGGGGTTGATTTTCTTTCAGTACCTTAAGTATATTACTCCACTGCCTTCTCATCTCCATGGTTTCTGATAAGAAATCAGAACTTAGCCTTATTGAGGATCCCTTGTAGGTGTTGAATAATTTTTCTCTTACTGCTTTCAGAATTTTTTCTTTATCTTTGGCAGTTGATGTTCCTATCAGTAGTGTCTCAGAGTAGGTCTATTAGTATTTATTCTGTTTGGAGTGTCTTGCCTTTCTTGGACATGTATATTTATGTCTTTCATAAGTGTTGGGAAACGTAACAGCCATTATTTCCTCAAAGATTCTTTCTATTCCTTTTCCCATCTCTTCTTCTGGGACATCAAAGATGTGTATGTTTGTCACACAAATCCCTGAGATACTGCTCATTTTTTTCTATTCTTTCCTCTATCTTTATTCTGACTTTCTGAGTTTAACTGTTCTGTCTTCTAGTCACTGATTCTTCTGCTTGTTTAAATATCCTGCTGTATTTCTCTAGTTGGTTTTATAATCTCCATTATTGTGTGTTTTCGTTTGCTAAAAGCTGTTGAAAGCAATATACAGGGAATGGGCTGGCTTTTACAATAGGGTTTATTGGCTTTCAGGCTTACCTTTCTGAGGCTCAGAAAGCATCAGGTGATGCTTTCTTCCTGAAGATCGCTCCTGGCAATTCTGAACTCTTCTCTCATATGGCAAGGCACATGGCAGCTGTCTTCCGGTGTTTCCCTTCTCTTCTGGGTTCCGTTGCTTTCAGTTTCTGCCTTCCTCTGGCTCCTTCTCTGCTCCTATGACTTTCTCAGCTTCTTTGGCTTTTTTCTGTCTCTCTTTCCATATTCATCTTGTTTATAAAGAAATTCAGTAAGAGGATTAAGGCTCACCCTGGGTCACATCATACCAATTTAATCTAACAAAGGGTTGCATCTACAATAGATTCATATCCACAGGAATAGATTAGCTTTAAGTACATGATCTTTTCTGGGGTCCATAAAAGGCAAAAACTACCACATTGCTCCTTTCATCACCATAATTTCTGTTTTATTTCTTTTAAAAATTTCAGATTCTTCTTTCTGCTCACACATTTATATCCACTAGCTTTATATCCATATTTTCCTTATCTCCTTGAATTGTCTTAGATTTGTTTGAATTTGTTTGATTAGTTATTCCAAATTCTGTGCCTACTCTGAAGTTTTTATCTATTCCCTTGACTGAGCCATATATTCCTGTTTCTTAGTATGGCTTTTCTTCTGCTGATGGCTGGGCATCAGATTATTTTCATGTATTAGCTCTGATGGTCAGTTTCTCTCTCTTGTCTAGGTGTTATTGTTGATTAGCTTTGTGTTAAGGCTCTTCTTTGATGCATGGTCCAACTTACTACTGACCTTAGAGTAGCCCATGCTTAACAGTCCAGATTTTCTCATCTCTTCTTCATCTGAATCTTGCCCTGGATATATGGTACAGTTTTTAAGATACATAATTATTTCACCTCCATGAGAAAGCTTCCATTCCTCTGTTCCTTCTCTGGGAATCTTTATATGTTCTGTTTATTTTTATGCAGAATTTTTTCCCCAGGTCTTATGATTTGTTTTAATTTTCTCTATTACTCAGTGCCCCCTTTACACTTTTCTGTTTTGGGATGCTTCCTATCTTACTGCAGTACAGTCCCTCCTCCTTTTCCTTCTGTGAGGATTTTCTGCCTCTGATTTCTTCTTTATTATGCTATCTTGCCCTGGAAGTCCAGGTGGGCTCAATTCAGAATGGTAAGTCAATCCAGAAGAGTCTGTTCTGCATTTAGGTGGTCCAACCAGCAGAGACTCTATTGAGTGCTCATACCTCTTGCCAACACTTTTTTCATGGTCTCACTTTTTCCCTCAGGGGCCTTTTTGTATGCAGCACTCCTCAGTCTGCTTGTGTGCCATCCTTGATCCCTGTAGCGTGCTGTGCCTGGATATGCATGGCATTCTAATTCACTACTGTGTTGGTTCTACAGTCTTCATCCCCAGCAAGATTATCTAAACTGGCAAGTTCAGGGCAGAAATCTCCTCCCTGATCTTGGAAATTATTTTTCTTTTCTTCAATTCATTGTTTGTTGAGACCATCTTTAGTCTTTATCACTCTCCATAGTTCTAAGGATGAGGGATTTGTCCTTTATCAGTTGATTCTGAGGATAGATTTTTCCAGGGGATATCTTACCTCTCCATGTTGATGACATCACATGCTTACCAGATTTTTATACATTATTAATTCAAGGGAAAGAATGTTATAATCACCTCTTTTTACTAGTTAATCAACAAATCTTGAAAGGCTACTTTTATCAATAAGATACCATTTCTAACATACTTTTGCTAATTAATAAAAATTGTGGAAAATGTTAGTTACAGTATTTGCTAAAGCTACCTCTCGAGTAATTAAATCCTAACTCACTAACCTTGGAGTCTAATTCCAGCTTTGGTTAGTTCAAAGGAAATAGCCACAGACACACACACGCACTCACATATCATATCCGCTATTTATGCAGAAGTGTTTTAGAGTAAGTTATAGACATCATAATATCCTTTTTAAAATCTCTTAACTCTTAAACTTTTTTTCATATAGGAATTTCCCACACTACTTCCTCTGTATCCCTATTTCTCTAGACCTACTTTTCTTGTTTTATTAAGTGTGCTTCCTTATGTTTCCAGTTAGAACTTTGTTTTGAATATTTTCATAACTCTGTTTTGCCATCCTTTCACTTCCAAATGCTGACTTTGCCCACATTACCTACTCTTCATCATTAACTATATGAAAACAAGGTGTCTCTTGCTTATTTTCATGTAATTACTTATTAGCCAATTGAAATTTGTAATTTCGTTTTATACTCAGTGAAGCAGTTTTCTTTTGTTATTTTCTCTTTTTTGTTTCTTACAGATATAATTTTAAGCCTAACAACTTTTCCAGACATTTAATATTTACTCAAATGAGACATTCACTATGTATCTTTTCATCAAAATTTTGAAATACATCTGGCAAGGACAAATAAGATACATTCCCTGCCACCAAAGAGATTGCAGCTTAATTAATGTATGAGGAAAGATAGATATTAATTAGATAGTAATTTTAATGTGTGACAAACTTTAGTTTGTTTATGAAAACCCTTGGAAGGAGTTTCTAAACCAGCCCTGCTGGGAGTAATTCACTAGATGAAGATCCCAGAGGAGGTGTCACCAGAAATGATTCTTTGTAAACAAAAGTTGATGGATAGGGATACAGAAATTCAGGAATGCAGAGTGATTTGAAGTTCAGTGTTGAGAAAAACACATTCATATTTTGGGGATGCAGTAAGTTCAGTGAAGATGTTTGGCTGTGAGTGAGACAGAGATGAATCTGCAAAGGTAAGCAGAGGGCAAATCCTCATGTCATGTTAAAAAGCTTGATAGGACTTGACATAATCAGATTTTGCATATTATAAAGATCATTCTAGGAATAATAGAAAGACAAGAGTGAAAAAACCATAATCAGAATCAAGAAGAACACAGTGGCTACTGCTAAGATTACTTGAAAAGTATGAGGTAATGAATTAAGACAGTGAAAATATGAAATGGAGAGATGAATTCCAGTGACAATCATAGTCTATCAGAATCAGCACCCCATAAATATTTTTTGAATGAATGGACCAATAAATGAAATTAGGAAATTTAGCCTAGGAATTTAGATGGGTTGTCTAGCTTAGACAATGGAATGGTCAATTATAATGACAAGAGTTGCAATGAATTTTGACTCAAGTGTTGCACCATAACCTGAAATCTGCCCACTTCCCTAGCAACAGCTAACAGCACAAAACCACAAGTCCGCCCACAAGTTTCTGCCAATCCCCAGCCGCCCCGTAGCCCTCACTCCTCCTGCTCTACCCCGCCCTCCTCATTCTCTATATAACCCACTGCACTTCCTTAATAAAACGGACTTGCGTACAGACCTGGTCTCCGCGGCATTCTTCCTCCCCTCGCCGTGCGTCCTCCACTCCTGAGAGCCCCTCTGAGGCTGTCTGCCATAGCATCAGACGCCACTGCGGTCTAGTCTGACCCCTCTAAACCCCCCCGTCAGCATCGGGGTGCAAGCCGCCCCAGCCGCACTCAAGGATATGTATAGGTATTAAATCCAGACATAAAGACTTAAAGGAACAGATTTCAAGTAAATAAGTACCTTATCATTATTATAATGTTTCCAGAAACAATTTTTAAGGTACAAAACTTATATTTCTGAAATCTGATTAGGTAATTTATAATATACTGCCAGAAAATATGAATTTTATCTTCCCTTTGTTATTTTCACCAAAATGCTTATATCTTCTGGTTTATGACTTTCCTTATTAATAATGGACCAGAGCTTAGTGTACAGTACTCCTCTGTTTTCTGTCTAGTCTCTCTCAGTCTCCTTTTCCCTTTTCCTTAGACCCATATACATTTGCCATGTATTCTACTGTTCTTTCCTGAAGATTTTTTACATTATTAATTCAAGGGAAAGAATGTACTGTCTGGCAGGACTTCTGACCTGTCTAGACTAACAGAGAAGGAAAACTAGATAATTTGTTCAATTATGTTCTAGATTTGCTGAGCTGCCAAGCCCGTTCCAGATGGGCCAATAAGCCTGGAAACCTCTGTACCTATTACGTACGCCCCCACCCCCCACCCCTGCACGTTCCCAAGCTTGTCTCACAGAGGGAAAAACTCCCACAGGGTAAAACTCAAAGGACAGGTGTCCTACCATGGCTAAAAGGAGAATCCAATGTAGATTTGTGAGCAACTCAAATTCAGCTGAAATGTTCATGCTATGAAGTCATGTTCTTAGATTTATTCTAATCTTTATGTACTTCCCATTTCTATAAAATGTCCTTCTAGCTTTCTGACTGGTCTACTATTATTTTTGTATCTTATTGATTCTGCCACTTGAAGTTTTGTTTTCTGATTCGAGCTGGTTTTCTCTACCTCTTTCTTTATCATGGAGTCAGTCCCTCTTTTGATATCATCTTATATTCTCCATGGGTTGGCTCTAATTCTCTTAGGACTGCTCACTTCCCTGCAATTACCCTCTGGAGGACAGGAGCATCATGGGAGTGATGGAGGGCAGAGATCTTGCTTATAAATGCTGCCTGTTAACATATGCCATCCAGATGCCAGTCACTGTCTGAAGGAAAATAAAAGTTTGTGAAATAAAAATGCCTTTTTAAATATGTATTAATCATATCTGATTTGACTGAGCTAAAGTTGTATGATCTATTTTGGTATTAATATTATTAATAGCTGTCCCACAGATTAATCTGAAAAACTATTACAACCATATTTTATTGTCTCATTGACATAATCTTACTTTTAGGTTTCATATTTTTAAAATATCCATTTATAGATAAGGAAATTATTCAGGTGATAATACAGACTTTGCTTAAGATTACTCGATATTTATATGGTTGTCTTCCCACAAAATTAGAAATCTACTGACATGGTGCCAAGTTTCCAGTTCACATATCATATTTAACAATGATACTTTGGACTCTATATATGATTGAAAATGTAATGTTTAATGTCAAATGTATTTTTAGCTTCAGGAAATAATTTTCTCCATCTAAAATGGATGGTATTTTTTTTTAGAAAAGAATTTGTTATATAAAATGTTTAAAATTTAGTTTAAAACTCTAAAACCATGAGCAAATTATGAAGTTACTCTGAAAATTCTAATGCAACAAAAAAATAATGATTAAGAACTTTATATGGAATCCAATGGACTAGTTAAAATCCTGAGATTGCTGCCTGCTAGTTGTGTGACTATGTGCAAGTTATAGAAACTCTCTATGCCTTATTTTCCTTATCTATAAATTATGTGTAACTAAAGTGTCGTACTTACTCATAAACATAAAATGAGTTATAATATCAAATATCAATGTACGGGCTCATTGAAAATGCTATATGTGTTAAACATTTTTTTAAAAGGCTCTGCTAATAAAGTATTGTGTACAACTAATGATAGGGATGTTCTATTACAGAACAATGGGTATTTTCTTTAACTTGTAACATTAACTTGAGGTCTAAAATTCTGGAAGGTGAGAAAAACAGCTTTAAGAAATTAGAATACCAATTTTATTTTTCTTCTAAAGATGTCAAGTTTATGTTTTAGATTATGATACATCTTTCCAATATTTGTATATTATCTGTTAAAAAAATTTAAAATAGTGTGGATTGTTCAAACTCAAATAAATTATTAATGATACATTTTGCAAAACCAGTAAGACTGACCACATGACATATTTATCAATTTTGATTTATACCATTTCATTGTTCAGTTATCTATGTAGTGTGTTATCAACAAATAGTATGAGTCCTGAAGGTAAAAAATGAAATAAAAAATATTTTGTGCATCTGCTAGTTCATTCTATTTCAAAGAGCAAAAGAGTTGGCAATTGATTTCATTGAAAATTTAATTTCCCTTTCATATCTTTCATCCTCTGTGAGTATATAAATGACTATATTTGCAAGCATGTTTTTCCACAGATAAAAGACCTTTGCATTCAGTCATTGATTGAATTTTAAAATAAATATTCATAAAAGAGTTCTTTATGTTGTGTTTTCCCACGTAATTTATGACTAAATTCTTTATACTGTTTTAAATCTAACTTTGCATCTCAAGTTCTTTTATGTTGTTACTATTTGATATTTGTTTTCCCAAATTCAATACTGCACTGATTTTCTATTTCTTAACATGGCAGAATAACTATTTAGAAAGTAAATATTAAAAAAGGTGGGTTTTTAAATTTTTTAATGGTGAAACATTTTTTATAATCTTTTAATATCTATTAATTGAAAATTCTTAATCAAAACATCTTCTGTATGCTACACATTCAAACCAACTCCTGTTTTTCAGGAATTAGTCCCCCAGAAAATCATAAAATACACTCAAAACTGAAATCTAATATGACATTTCTGTTTGATATTAAAATGACGAAGAGAAAATTGCATTTTCATATTTTGTCATTTTATGGTTGAATTAGCAATAATAGTTACATAGTCTATTTATAAAACATCCTCCCAATTGTTGAAAAGTGAACATTTCTGTCCAATATGCTTTTGTTCCTTTTGCTATGATCATGCAAAATTCACTTTGATGATTTTTTTTCTTTTTTTCCACCTAAATTCCATAATTACCCATAGCTCATTCCAACTCAGAGAGGGTTGGTCCAGGTAGCCTTCCTGAAGGTGTACCTCTATCTGGTTTGTCTTCTTTCAGGCACAGAATTTTATGGCCATTTAGTTAGACATACCCAGTTGTGGTTAAGTTTCTTAGGGAAAACAAGAAGCAACTAATGCAATTTTAAAAATTGAGTGAACATGTATTCTAGAACTAACCACTTTCTGCGTACTAAATAGAATACTTATGTATATGGACACACAGATATCAATCTCTACTTTATTTATAGATCTTTGTATGGATTTTTCGAGTCTTTAATTCCTCTTTACTAGAAAACTTCATAAGAGAATTGTCTCTGTCCTCATTCTATATGAATAGTATACTCTCCTTTTATCACTTGATTCTGCAGTATTTGTTTTTCATGTCTTCATTTTATCCTGATGTGGTTCATTTTGAAATATGAAATTTCTTTTATAAAGGTTCACGTGCTAATTGCATAATGTTCTGAGTTTCTGCAATTTCTCAAATTTTCAACTTCAAAGTATAGAGCAGCATTTCCAAACTTTGTTCAAAAGAACATCAGGATCCTTCATTTAAGTATGGGAACTATAAGATATTTTACTTACCTTTAGAATATTTATGGGAAGCAGACTTGGCCCAGTGGTTAGGGCATCCACCTACCACATGGGAGGTCTACGGTTCAAACCCTGGGCCTCCTTGACCCATGTGGAGCTGGCCCATGCGCAGTGCTGATGCACGCAAGGAGTGCCGTGCCACGCAGGGGCATTCCCGGCATAGGGGAGCCCCACCACAAGGAGTGCGCCCCGTAAGGAGAGCCACCCAGTGCGAAAGAAAATTCAGCCTGCCCAGGAATGGCGCCACACACACGGAGAGCTGACACAAGATGATGCAACAAAAATGAAACACAGATTCACGTGCCGCTGACAACAACAGAAGCGGACAAAGAAGATGCAGCAAATAGACATAGAGAACAGACAACCAGGGAGGGGGGGAGAGAAATAAATAAATAAATAAATAAATAAATCTTTAAAAAAATAGAATATTTATAATACACATTACAATATTAAAGGCAATACTAAATCCTAAAATACTAAATACTTTAAAGACACTAGATTAGTTTTATTAGACTTTCATTTTCCCATTTTTAGACCATGATATGTTATTTTTCTTAAACTATTCTGTATTGCTGGAAATAAGTGCACTTATAAAATATAGTTGGAGGGAGCAGATGTATCAATAGCTCAAGTGGTTGAGTGCCTGCATCCCATATATTAGGCCCTGGGTTTAATCCCTGGTACCTCTTCAAATATATATTTAAAATTGAAAAATGTTATAATTTCTTTAGTTCAACTAATGTTATTCTTATCAATACTCCCAAGATTACTGTAATGCTAGAAACTAAAGTGTTGAGGTTTTTCTGCCCTGCCTACTTTGCAAAAATATTCTTTAGGCATTTGTCTATGAATGAATGAATGCCTTTTGCCTTTCTTTTCAGCAATGGTGGGAAGTTATATAAACCACCTTGACTTTAGAATAAAATTAATTTCTGGCTAAGACATTCTTCAATGACTCTTCTTTCCTTAATCAAAAGAATTACTTGAAGAACTATAGTCCATAGTTAATTAATCTTACTTTTTCGATCCCACAACTAATATCATGCTAAGCTTGTCTACCTGAAATGATTAAGTTGACTAAATATTTGACAAAAATTATATATGTATATGTATATATACATATATATTTATGTCTACATATAAGCACACAAGGAATATTCCATATGAAATCTCTTCCAAGTGCTAACCAACACAGGCAAACCAGGTACTGCCATTATGGAATATAGAGTCTGATACATATTCAGCACATTTTTAACTGCCTCTGTTTTGTGTTTCAGTCACAAACCTCCACATTGTTTACTTAATTAGGAAAGAAGTGGATGCTCAATAAATGTTAAGGGAAGGTCTTTGGACTAACATGTTAACGTAGAGATTAGTCTAGTAGAAACTCAGCCATAGAAGCCAATTGCCAAAAGGAGTTAAAACAACTTTTACTGCCTCTAGCAGCTAGGATGAGACAGGTGACCTCCAAGGAGCTGCACATGTGCTCTTGTTAAGGACCTGGAATCATGGTGCAGTGATGCATGGTAGTGGAGAAATTCAGCAGAGGTGGAAACTTAGCATAATGGCAGTGCCAGAGTATTGTCCTAGCCTGTCTCTTCTTTTGGTGGGAACTAGGATGTGTTCTCTTCTACCTAGGCCCCATTTGTTCCCACCAAATTCCTGAATCTGTTCACTGGCTATTTATTCAATTCTGTGACCTACCTAGTATTCTTCCCATGATTCATTTGGTTCACAAATTAGAATTGGTTATGTAGCTTCCAATAAAATTGACTGAATTATATATGTAGTATGAAAAACGTAGGGTAGAGGAAGAGGAAAGTCAACGCATACAGAAAGGAATATCAGACTAGCTGGCATATCCTAGTGGTAGGCTGAATTATGTCAGAGAAAATATGGCACCAGACAATTTTAAATAGAAAAGAATTACTTTACTCAGGGGGCTGATTATAGTAGGAGAGAAAGTAGAACTCAACTGCACAGCAACAAAACTGCAATTTTTAAAAGCTGAGACAGTGTTGCAGGAAAAGCACTGGAAGATAATAAAGGGGTTGCATACTTGGATGAATGAGTAATTCACTGGGTTTGCAATTGATATGATTTTATTCCACAAAGATGAGTAAAGGATCCGCTGAGTTTGATATTAGGATCACTTGATTGAGAACATTTTTCTTCGCATATTTAGGCCATCAGGAATCTGTAAGGTCTGAGAGAGAGATAAGGAACTACCTATTTAGAAGCCTCTCAGGCACCTGAGTAGCTGGGGTGAGAGGGAGAGAGGAGGAGATTTGTAATGAGTTTTATATTTAGAATAGAGCCTGAAATTGTCTTTTTTCCTTTTTTCCCCTCAAGTACTTTGTTCATTTTTTCTCCTTGTAGTTTCCCACTGCTATAAGATTAGTTTCAAGGGAGTTGGAATGGAGGAGGGACTAGTTCAGAGTACGGTAGGTATAAGGTTGGCATTTGGTTCAAGAGACAGAAAAACAGCTTTGATCAGTTATTTACTTCAAAAAACATTTGTTCTTAATCTTGATTCACATTCTTGTGGGTGTGACCCCATTGTAAATGGGATCTCTGGGAGATGTTGTTTTACTTAAGGTATGGCCCAAGTAAATGTAGTTGGATCTTAACCCAGATCACTGGAGTCTTTATAAGCAGAAGAAACTCACACCTAGAGATAAACCACAGGGAGGCACCAGAAGCCAACAGAACAAGGATAGGGCGTGGTCTTATGAAGGGAGGGTCAAGGAACCTCAGGATTGCTGGCCAGCAAGACTTAGCCTCTAAAACTGTGAGCCAATAAATCCCTGTTCTTTAAGCAAACCTATTGTGTAGTATAGGTCAAAACAGCTTGGAAAACTGACACATTCCCAAATAAAAATGGTAAAAAAAATCTGTAGCAAATTATTTGAAGTAAAATATTTAGTTTCGATAATTTCTTCTTTAAGAGGGATTGGAAATCATATATGCATCCTTACTACATTTATTACTTGGAAGTCTCTGACTTTGATAAAACAAGAATAGTGGCAAAAATTCATATGTATAATATACAACTAAGATTAGCTTCATTTTCATAGGTATCTTTAGTCATATTCAATTAAAGAAAACCATAACACTTTTTAAGAAGTGAACTTTTAATTTTATATTTTTTCGTCTCTTTGGCTAGCAATATTTGTGGAATCGCTATATGTGGCCAATTCTACTAGATAACATCAGCTCTTCTTTCACTGAATGTTTTGCTTGAGTAAATAAACCAAAGATGTATTATAGAAGAGGAATAATAATTTTGAAACAATTGGCCTCCTTACTTCTTCCCTTACCAACCCCAGTAGTGCCTCTCTCTCGCTTAGAGCATCTTCACTCTCAAAGAAGCTCTAGCTTTGAATCTTCATGTTCTCTTTGTAGTCTCCATCACCTTGGTCCGTATTGTTAGTCAGTCACAAAGAGAAAGGGGACTGCCTCTTTTGTTCTACCTGGGCCTCCAGGACTTTTAAACTGTGTTTCTATAATAATTACATGTCCTTCCCACTCAATGTATGTGACACAGCTTATGTTCCTGTTTTACCACCTAGAGTCCTTAAAAACAGGCTCCACATTCTGATATGTGTGCACTTTCATAAAGTGACTGAGTCACATTATGTTTTCAGTTCCTGTAAGTTTTTCCTGTCCTGTGTTCAAATAAGCTCACATATTTATACACATCATTTTTTAAAAGATTTATTTTATTTATTTATCTCCCCCCTCCATTGTTGGCACTTGCTGTCTGTTCTCTGTGTCCATTTGCTGTGTGCTGTCTGTGACCACTCATCTTCTCTGTAGGAGAAACTGCCAACTCAACCTCAGACCTTCCATGTGGGAGAGAGGCACTCAATCGCTTGAGCCACCTCTACTCCCTGGTTTGTTGTCTCTGTCATTGTGTTTCCTTGTTATATCAGCTTGCTGCATCAGCCCATTGTACCAGCTCACGGTCTTGTTTGTCCTATCCAGGAGACACCGGAAACTGAACCCAGGACCGCCCATGTGGTAGGTGGGAGCTCAAAAGCTTGAATCAAATCCACTTCCCTATGCACATCTTGAATTTTTCACTGCTGGCCTTTTAATTTACCCTGCTAGTTCTGCCATACTTCAGAATACCAACATTTATAAATTACTTACTATTTTCCAGGCTACTTCATGCTCCTTACATGTTTTATCTCACATATTCTTCATGAAAACCTTATGAAGTAAATCATACTCATTTCACAGCTAAAGGAACTGCGATGAATATCATGGAAGTAATGTTCCAAGAATTACACATAATAAATGAAAGAGTTAAAATCTGACTCCAAAGAGTCCAAACTATGGTCACCTAATTAATGACCATATGTTAAATAAAAATATTCAAGAGAACATGTTCTGTACTTCACCATGATTACTGTTCAAGATAAATAGTGAGATATTGTTGTTTTATAGTTTAGAAGAGGGAAGGAAAGTCCCCTTCACACACACACACACACACATATATATATATATATATATATATATATGTCTCAACCTCAATCTCAATCTCAATCTATACTTATATTTCAAAATTATACTCACCCTTCAAGGTTTATGCTTATGTCAATTGATGTTTCTTATGGGAGATTTTCTTGTACTCCTTCTCCCCAAAACAAATTCAGCTCCTTTCCAACTCCTGTAATTGGTTACTAAAATGTTTATTTTTAAATTTTTAAATTTTTTAGGATATCTAAAATTAAGTCTTGTTATTTTTTAATTTATTGAAGTATTTCACTCATATATAAACATACATTAACAATAAGTGTGTAGTAATTGTTGTGAACTTATAAAACAAACATATATAACATCATATGGGACTTTCAAACCTCACTCAACCACTAATACCTTGCATTGTTGTTAAACAATTTTTAACTAATGATTAAAGAGCACAGTCAAAATATTACTACTAACCAAAGTATTTTTCCCCCAACCCACCCTATTATTATAATTATCCTTATATCAATTATATATGAATATACATAAAAAATAAGTTTATAGTAAAAGTTGTGAATTTACAAAGTAACCTGCATAACATCATACAGAGGTCTCATACATCAACCCTCCATCATCACCTTGTGTTGTCATGAGATGTTTGTTACAAATTATGAAAGAATATTGTCAAAATCTTACTACTGATTATAATCCTCATCTTATGTTTGGTGTATTTTTCCCCTTATCCACTCTATTATTATTTTTTAAATATATTTTTATGACAGAAGTTGTAAACTTATAAAACAATCATGCACATGTGTAGAATTCCCAAACAACACACCTCTATCAATACACTACATTGTGGTGGAAAATTTGTTACAAATAATACAATATCATCTGACTGTTTCCACATCCATAGGGTACATTTGGCACACATTTTCTATACTGTACCATTATCAACACAGTACATCTTTGGCATTAATCACAGTCCATAGGTCACTCCAGTTGTATATTTTCCATGCTTCTCCCATTCCCACCAATCTGCAATAGTGATGTACATTTGCTCTAGCTAAAAAAGGACACTCTTGCATCCGTACCATAAAAAAATACAATTCTCATCCACTTCCGGGTTAACCATACTATTCAATTTCTAGATTATTCTCTAGCATTCTGTCAAGGCATTTACATAACTAGATTACCATTTTCAGTCACATCCCCATTTATTAACTAGCTATTATTATGTTTTATCATCCACTCTATACATTTCCACACTTTTACAGTAAAGCTCATTAAAACTTCTACATATATTAAACAACAGTAACGCATCTCAGTCCTCCACATCTCCTTTAAGAATCTACCCCCTACCACCAGTTCTTGAAGCTATTTTCCTACAATTTCTTCTAGAAGCTTTATGATTCTTGCTTTTATTTTTAGTTTTTTGATCCATTTTGAGTTAATTTTTGGATAAGGTGTGAGATAGGGGTCCTTTTTCCTTCTTTGACTATGGATATCCAGTTCTTTCAGCATCATTTGTTGAATGGATTGTTCATGCCTGAGCTGTGTTAGTTTGAAGGCTAGTCAAAAATCACTTGACCATACATGTGAGAGTCTGTTTCTGAACCATCGATTTGGTTCCATTGGTCTATGTTCCTGTCTTTATGCCAGTACCATGCTGTTTTTACCACTGTAGCAAGGTAATATGATTTAAAGTCTATTGAAGAGAGTTTGCTTTTCCTTTTTAAGATGTTTCTGGCTATTCAGGACTGCCTACTCTTCAAAATAAATGTGATAATCATGTTTTTAATTAAAGAAATGCTGGTGGAATTTTTATGGGGATTGGATTGAATCTATATATAAATTTGAGTAGAATTGACATCTTAATGATATTTAGTCTTCCAATCAATGAGCATGGAATGTTCTTCCAGTCATTTAGGACTTTTAAAATTTCTTTTAACATTGAGTTACAGTTTTCTGAATACTAGTGCTTTACTTCATTGGTTAAGTTTATTCCTGACTATTTGAATTTTATCTGTAATATTTTATTTTCATCACTCTTTTGACACTTTTAGCTGTTTTTATTGATATAATCTTCATTTCTAGACTCTCTTTGAGGCCTCTCTCTCCTGTCTTTTCTTTTCAGGCTCTAGTTCACTCTTTAGAATGTCCTGAAATCTGGTCTCTTGGTTATGAACTTTCTTAGTTTCTGTTTATCTGTGAATATTCTAAACTTGCCCTTATTTTTGAAAGACAGTCTTGCCTGATATAAGATTTTTGGCTGGAATATTTTCACTTTTAGTATCTTAAATGTATCATACCTCTGTTTTCTTGCATTCGTGGTTTCTGGTGTGAAATCAGCACTTAATCTTATTGGGTATCCCCTATATGTTATGCATTGCCTTTCTCTTGCTGTTCTCAGAACTTTCTCTTTGTCTTTAGCATTTGACATTCTGATTAGTATCTGACTTTGAATTGGTCTATTCAAATTTTTTTCAGATGGGAGTATGTTGTACTTCTTGGACATGGATATGTATGTCCTTCAATAGGGTTGGGAAATATTCTACCATTATTTCTTCAAATATTCCTTCTTCCCCTTTATCCTTTTCTTCTCCTTCTGGGACAACCATGACATATATGTCTGCACATTTTTTGCTGTCATTTAGTTCTCTGAGAACTTGTTCTATTTTTTCCATTCTTTGCTTCATCTTCATCTGTTCTTCTGTATCTTCACTTTCAGAGGCTATTTTTTCAAACTCACCAATCCTTTCTTCTGCCTCCTCAAATCTGTTATCATATGATTCCCAAGTTTGTTTAATATTTCATTTATTGCACCTTCCATTCCCATAAGATCTATTATTTTTCTATGTATGTTTTCAAATTCTTCTTTGTGCTCATCCAATGTCTTAATATCCTTAATCTCTTTATCCATCTCATTGAATTTATTAAGGAGATTTGAACATCTATGATTAGTTGTCTCAATTCCTTTATGTCATCTGGAGGTGTATCTTGTTCCTTTAACTAAGCCATGTCTTCCTGTTTATGTGGCTTGTAATTTTTTGTTGGTGTCTTGGCCTCTGGCTTATTAGAATATTTATTCTGGGTGCTGTTTTTCTCTTTAGCTTAGGGCTTCCTTCCATTTCTTCCTTGATGGTTGTACAGTAGGAACCAAGGATGTAGTTGGTGCAATAAGCTGTGAAGTCTCAAGCTGCCCCAATTGCACCAAGGACCAATGAAGCTGCTTCCAACTTTCTCCTTTGCCTGGGGTAGGGACAGAGTCACAGTTGTGTGGAATAATCCAAGTCATGCAGGCCTAGACTGTAGTTGCCCAGAGAGACTGATGAAGTTTCACTCCCCTTTCTCCCCTGCCTGGGGCAGATGGAACTGCAAGTTTGGGCATCAGTCTATGCAGTGCTTTCCCAAGATGACTGCAGTTGCCCTGGCAGATTTCCAATTATTCCATCTATACCAGCCAAATGTACCTGCAGTTACCTGGCTAGGCTGGTGGAGGGCCTGCCAGCCTCCTCCCTGACAGAGGTAGGGCTGAACCCTAGGCTAAGTCTGCAGGCCAATCTGGGTGAAGAAACTGGTTCCGACCATCACTACAATTTTCAGTCCTGGCTTCCCCTCAGGCTGGGGATGGAATCAAAATGGTGGCCACAGACCTCTTTCCAACCTGCACAGTTTCATACTTTAGCTGTACTTGGGATTATATTTTAGTGACCCAAATTTACTAATCAGTAACTGATTTCAGAGGCCAACTGTCTTCTCCCATTTTTGGGAAATGGAGCTCCAATTCCAGCAACAAAATAGCTCCTGGGGCAGCTTGCACTGCCAAAGTAAGATAATCATCTGCTTCCACAGTTTGGCTCATAATTTCCCTGAGAGGCTGTCATACGTCCTCCCAAATTCATCCCTTCTGTAGGTGGGGCTGGACCTACAATACAGTTGCAGTCTGATCTGAATGAAAAGAAGCCAGGCCCTATTTCCCCTCATGCCAGGTGTGGAGTTAAGATGGAGGCTACCAGTCTCTTTCTGACTTGGACAGGTTCAAACTTTAGCTGTTCTTAGGATTATACTTTAGCCTGCTGAATTTACTAATCAGTAGCTGAAATTGGTGCCCAACTGTCTCTTCCTCCTCCATTTTTAAGAAGTGGAGATTTCAATTCCAGCCATGGAATAGCTCCCAAGGTGGCTTGTGCCTCCAGTAGAGGATGAGCACTGGCCTCCGGGGCATGGAGCGCTCTATTCATGAATCTGCTCTGCAGATAGACACTCTCTTCCTTCCATTCCTTCAAGGATGTTGCAGGATTCTCTTCTCATCTCCTGGAGCCCCCAAACAGGTTCTTCAGCTAGCTCTAGATAGCTCTGGGTTTTTATTAACTGTCCTGTAGCAGGAGCTGACTCTAGGAACTACTTACACCACTGTCATCTAACTGGTTGTCAAAGCATGTTATTTTTATTTAACAATTTCTCACCTTACAGAACTATCTTTTAATGTTTTATTCAAAATTTAAAGATACATATTCTGCAGGCATTTTCCTGAATTTCAAGGTTAAAACTGGGGTTTTATCTTTGGATGTTTTTGGAGATTGAATCATGTCCCCTACAAAAGGCATATTCAGGTCCCAATCCCTAGTCTATCTGTGAGTGGGAGCTCATTTGTAAATAGGATATTTGAAGAAATGTTGTTCAGAAAGGTGTGCCCAACTGAAGGATCTGTATGGATGAAGTCCTTGTAAGCCAAGGAAATTGCATATGTAAGAGAAGCCATGGGGACCACTCACAAGCTGAAAGTCAATCAATGGAATCTGGAAGATTCCATGTGCATTGCCATGTGACAGAAAAGCCAAGGAACCTCAAAGATAGCAGGGCAGTCAAATGTTACTGACTTTAAGAGAAAGAAAGCCTTCTAGTCTCTGAAACCATGAGCCAATAAATTGCTCTAGTTTACCCAAAACATTGCATGGTATTTATTTTAGCAGCAAAGAAACTAAAACATGTATCCATCTTCCCACCTGATGTTCTGAGAAAGTTTTGCTGCCCTAGGGTACAGAGAGGTGGGGCACATTCCCCAAGGATTAGGGCAGTTAAGGTCAGTACCCAATAGGTCTGAGAGGGGTAGACCTATCCCCCAATGGTTAGCAAAGGCCAGTTGGTCAACTTGTTGCTCTGAGAGGGTTGAGCCTGTATGCCAAAGGTTAGGGGGAATGTTGTCTTCACATCACTGTACTAGGAGGGTTAAGACTCTAACCCAAAGATTGGGTAAGGTGTGGCAATCACCCCAACACTCTTGGAGGGAGAGGTCTGGAGCTTGGTTGACACTTTGATGAGGGTGGAGCCAAGAAAATGGCCATTGGGAAGCATGTGAAAAGGGTGGGTTCCCATAAGGCACCAAGAAGAATCTATCATCTTTAGAGTGATTCTTAGACTGAAACTGAATGGCAGATGCCCTGCAGATTTACTGAAATGTAGAGGACCCATGTCTCACATTTTCGTCCCAATTTCTCCTTATTGTAGTAAAAATGTTTACCCTTTGTTTGTTCATTTGTGTATTGGAATCATGTAAGTTACTTCGTAGGTTTCAGAGGTCTATAGCTGATGAGATTTTGTCCCAAGACAAATAGTATTTCTTTAAATTGTTTGTGATATGATTTGTCACTTGCATTTTTATGGATTTAAGGTTTATTTCAATATTGTAATGTCTTTTTGGAATTCAGAGGGTGGAGTGTAGCAGTTTGATATAGTTATGAATTTAAAAAAATAGATATTGGATTGTGTTTGTAATCTGATCTATTACTGGGCATGATTGAGTTATGATTAGGGCTTTGATTGGGTCACATCACAGATAAGAGGCATAAAAAAGGACAGAGTTGGACTTTTGATGCAAGGGTTTCTGAGGTTGGAGTTTTGATGTTGGAGCTTGCTGCTGAAGTCTTAAGCTGGAGCCCTGGGAAGTAAGCTCACAGAGGAAATAGAAGCAAGCCCCAGGAAGAGAGAACCTGAGCCAGGAGAAGAACAGAGAGGAGTATAAACAGCTCCTTAAACAAAGCAAAATCCCCACAGAGAGAGACAGAGCCAGTCACCTGATCATCTACAGCTGACCTTGTGGAGAAAACTGAGCACCTGAGCCCAGAGGAACCCAGAAGTATGAACCCTCACAGACATCAGCATCTGTCTTGCTCCAAAATGTGAAAATTGACTTTGGTGAGGGAAGTAACTTATGCTTAATGGCCTATTTTCTGTAAGCTCCTACCCCAAATAAATACCCATTATAAAAACTAATTTCTGGTCTTTTGCATCTGCACCCCTTTGGCTGACTAATATAATCCAGTTACAATTTTCATCTCTAACTTCAGGAACTTCAGGGAGATGTTCTTGAGCTGCAGAAAGATATTAAAGCCAGATTCTGTGTGATCACATAGTCAGGAAGAGCACAAAGTTATCCATGTGCAGAGAACTGAGAAAATCCATGTAAATTTGTGGGGAATATGTCAGGGTTTATATGAGAAAATTTTCTAAATGTGACCAACTTAAGGGTTTCAGATAATGGTTGTTTTTCAAGTTGTAGTCTGAAATGAAAAAAAAATTGAAATGTAGTCAAATAGGTATTAATCAGGGTGGATCTCAAGGCAGAAAAATAGCTCTAAGAGCAATAACTCTATTTAGATAATTAGTATGCTAAAATGAAGATCAGGTTATTGGGCAAAAGTACAATCAATTTGTACAGAACAATATTCTCAAGGAGTCTAGTTTTGAAGTTAATTTCTCCTTTTTTTCTGATAATGTGTGCTTTGTCAAATTGACATGGTGAAGATGTATAAAAAGAAAGGTATAAAAGAAAATGTATTTTCTTTACATTTTTATAATAACAAAAGTGTTGACAACAGGGTAAAACATGTATGTATATTTTTTCTGCTATTAAATCTCATGCCAGTATCTCCCAAGGACGAGAATACCCTGGATCATTTTCATATTTTGAAGTTTTAGTACTGAAAAGGAAAAAAGAGAAATTACTGCCACAGGTTACAATTGAGTTATAATATAAATTGTCTGATGTTTGAATTCCATATCTTTAACATCCCCAACTCCCTTTGCCACTGCCATCCCCAGATCCCTGGTACTATTTTTTTCTCTCTTTTTTAAAAATGTTACATTCAAAATATAAGAGGCCCCCATAAACCCCCAACCCCCTCACCCCACTCACCCCACATCAGCCACCTCTTTCCTCATCGTGGGACATTCATTGCATTTGATGACTACATTTTGGAGCACTGCTGCAGCAAGTGGGTAATGGTTTACATTGTAGTTTACACTCTCCCACAGTTCACCCAGTGGGCCATGGCAGGACATACAATATCCAGCATCTGTTCCTGCAGTACCACCCAGGACAACTCCCAGTCCTGAAAATGCCCCCACATCATATCTCTTCTTCCCTCCCACTACCCTCAGCAGTTACCATGGCCACTTTCTCCACAATAGTGCTACAATTTCTTCCATTACTAATCACACTATTTCCATAGTAGAATATCAGTAAGTCCACTCTAATCCATACTCTATTCCTCCATCCTGTGGACCCTGAGATGGTTATGTCCACCCCACCTCTATATCGAGAGGGGCTTAAATTCCACATGGATGATGGATGTAATTCCCCTGCTTGCAGTTGTAGACACTCTTGGCTCCCTGGTGTGGTGGTTGACCTTAGCCTCCCTGTTAGCTGGCCAGGGTAAATCCAATAAACCAGAGGGTAGAAGTTGCAAGTCTGCTGAGGCTCAGGACCTGGCTGTCACATGAACAGTCTAGAGATTCAGGTCTCCTGACTATACACTAACCCCAGTGCCAACCACAGGTCCAGTAAAAGCAACAGAAGAGGCATGTGTAGAAAAGTCATATCTGAATCCAACTCCATCACACTCAGGAACACAAACTCCAAAGTAGGGCCAACTATTCAGTCTTTTAAAAATTTTTTTAAAGCAAAATACTTCATTTTCTCCTTAACTGGCATAAATTTTGTGAAGTTATTTTGACATTAAATTTTTTTATGTGTTGATTTCCCATACAACGCCACACCGTGGTGGAACATTTGTTACAGATTATGAGACAATATCATCAGACTATTACCACCAATCATGGTCCATAGCATATATTTGGCACACTTTTTCCATATGCCTCCATTAGCAACACAGTACAGCTTGGCATTGATGTAAGGATATATAGAATTGCTGTTAACCACAGTCTATAGGTCATACCAATTGTAGTTTTCCCATGTTTCTCCCTATTCCCATCACCTTGCAATAGTGATGTACGTTTGCTCTAGCTCACAGAAGGACTCTCTTGCATTTGTACCCTTAACCACATTAAATTTTGCAGCAAGAAAGAACAAGAAAAAGAAGGAAAGGAAAGGAAGAGATTATAGAGGTCCATGACAGAAGAACAAGTAGGATGGTGTTACTAAAAAGTGTTGTGAATGACACTCAACCAAATGGATACATTTTGGAAAGTATTTCTGCAGCCAACTCTCAGAAAGAACAATGGAGCTACTTTAGTCATAAGGCAATCTGTGGTGACCTTCAAGAGTTATAATCCATTGGGGGTGGTAATTCTCATCCATCATCTTAATTTGAGGAGCAGAGGCCCTATTATGAAGCACAGCTCTTAGTACCAGAGAGAACAATGTGAGCTAGTCAATTAAACTAGATGGTGAGATTTGGAATTAAACATCATTGCAAGGTTTCTAAAGCTATTTTCACCTTTAGGAAGAAGGGTTGAACTCATTTTTTTTTCATACATTAAATTATTTGTTTTGAACATTTACTGAAACCTATCAACATCTTGGTAGATGAGTAATTCAAATTTTGAGTTAGAATATTAGGAAGTGAGAGTGACAGTGCTATACGGAACCTCTTTAAAAGAAAACTTCTATAGATAGGGTGACCAACCACTCCAGTTTGCCAGGGACCATCCTGGCATTTGCACTGCAGGTACCATATCTCATAGAATCCCTTAGTCCTGGGCAATCCTACACAGATGCTTAAAGAGTAAAATTTCTTTAATGGGAGGTAATTTTCTTCTAAAGTGGCCTTTATTTTAAGCCTACTTAACATAAGTAAAGTTTCTCAATTTCAAATAACCATTACAGATCCATCTGTTTAGACAGGCTTTCCTCTGTTAATAGGGGAAATAAACTACTGCTATCCCTTTTTGCATTTATGAGGTTCTCATCTTTGTATTCATAAATTGCTTTCTAAATATCTCATTAATCTTCATAATATCCCTGTTGGTAGGGGGGCAAGCCATATAACTTCAGGTAGTGAAGATTCTTATCACTCTAATAATAGCATTTTATTTTTTAGCTTAATGTGATTTTATTGCAGGGACCTGAAAGTTTGGAATAAAGCTGATTTTGCAAATGGAAATGTAACATCACCTCAAAAGTAAATGTTTGTGTGTAAATGTTAAAGATTGTATTAGTCAGTCAAAGATGTGCTGATGCAAAGTACCAGAAATTTTTTGGCTTTTATAAAGGGTATTTATTTGAAGTAGAAGCTTACAATCACAAGGCCATAAAGAATAAGTTACTTCCCTCACCAAAGTCTGTTGCCATGTGCTGAAACAAGATGGTTGCTGGTCTCTGCAAGGGTTCAGCCTTCTTCCTCTTAAGGCTCTATGGTCCTCACTTCTTTCAAGCTCAGCTGTAGACTGGCATAAGGCTCATCTCTCTTCCCAGGACTTATGGCTTTCCAGGCTCAGGTGCTCAGCTTTCTCCACAGACCAGCTGTAAACTATCAGGAGAATGGCTCAGCTCACTTCCCAGGGCTCCAGCATCAAAACTCAATTCTCTGTGTTATTCTCTGTGTATTTTCTGTGTGTCTGCTCACCAAGGGTTTGGGGACTCAATGTCCTACTGGGGTGGTTGAATCAAAGCCCTAATCGTAATTTAATCAAATAGAAATGAAACTTCTGAATTTAAAATCAAAGAGGAACATGTCCAGAGGAACAGACCAGGTTACAAACATAATTGATAATTCTTTTTTGAATTCAACAATAATATCAAACTTCCACAAAGATTGACAGTGATGTTTGCAATAGAAGAGGATAGCATGATTTCTCTTCCATTTTTAATTTCTTTCACATTAAATGGAGTTCAGCCAGCTAAAATCTATTTATTTTCCAAATTTATGCTTAAGACTTTGCAGACCTTTACTATGTTTTAATATGAAAACCTGAAATTTTAGAGTTGGAAGGGATGTTAGAGATCTTCTAGAAGGCTATAATAATAATTAAGCCTACCAATTTCTTTTTCAGATGAGAAGGGTTATCATGGTATGGTGGCAAGAACTGGACAGCCTTAGAACAGAATTTCCACCCTGGTTCTGATACTGACAGACTATGGGACTGACAAGTCCCTTACTCTCAAAAATGAGAATGTTGAGCTAAGTGATTACTGAGGTCCTCTCCACTTCTGAAATAATAGATAACTGATGCTTAGGGTGTTTGTGTGTGTTTACACAGCCAGGACCTACACCCAAGGCTCTGAATTCTTGTTCCAATGAGGCTCCCATAAGGGTAAACTATCTCTGCTTTTGAATCCTTAAATTCTATAAGAATCCTCCTACTTTACTTCCCTCAAGCACAACTTTATTGAGCATTTTCCCTGTGTATTTCTGCCTATATCTCCTGAGATTGGAAAGACAATGAAACTTGCTTAGGAGACCACCTGCCTAAATGAATTTGCCAAGCACTGATTCTATTTTCTAGAGCTGTACCGCATATGGTGGCCACCTGCTTTATGGATCTGTGAGCAGCTCACCAAGAGCATTAAGTAGGTTTTTGTAGGAGGAGAGTAATAAAAAGAACAAAACAAAAGAATTTATAGAAGATTAAGCCTTTAAAATTACAAATACTTCTTCCTTAACAAAAATTTACTTAGCTTAATTTGTAACTTGAGAAATTCACAAATCAAATTACCACTCATAATAACAAATAATATTTGAATTGTTTATTATGTTGCTTTTGTATTGGAAGAATCCTTTGGCTATGTGAGGAAATGATAGAAACACATTAAACAGAAATAGTTTGTGGATTCCCAAGATGGTGTTTTATCCATTAAGGTGGTTCTCATTTCAGTATTTCATCTCCCCCTGTGTCAGGTTTTATGGCAGGCATTCTGTCTTGGGCAGTGGTACCATTTCCATTCCACTATATAATTAAGATAGAATGGTCACACAAGTGATTTGCTGTGGCTCTGCAAATGGTAATTAAGTTGCTGCCTTCACACTGTCAGGCATTTATTTTTTCTGTAAACATTAAATAAAACAAATGTTTAATTACCTAAGCAACTAAACCTGTCACTTGGGAATTAAAGTTTGTAACCAAGTCAAGGTGAAGGTAGTTTTGCCTTTTAAGAATAAACAAGAAAGTAAAAACATTCCAAGCATGATTGCAGAAATTCCAAAGTATGAAAAAGCACCTCCTAGAACTGATGAGATGTGGTTGTTTAATTTTTTTTTTTTATCTCTTGCACCAAAACTATACCCGGATTATGAAGATTTGTAAATAGCAAATAAAGCTGTGACCTTTCAGTTTTGACAAAGTCCATTATAAAGTACCATTTTAATGAACTGTTATTCCAGATATGAAAGTGGGAGGAAAAATGTCTGTAAAGAATGAATTTTTCTAATACTATGGAACAGAAATAGCTGTTTCCTACATAGATAGTTCAAACATCTTCCAAAGGATTTACTTTCTTTTGAATAACTCATTATAGATCTGAAAACTCTTTATAATATTCCAAGGAAGAGGGCACCAGTTTTGCACACAGGCCTTAAACAATACCTGAAATTCAATGTGACAAATCTTTCATTCTTATAATTTTCTGGTTCATAGAAGCTGTGCACAGGGAATATACACATCCAGCAAGGTATTGCTGTCTTATTTGGTATTGACATTTGTATGTGAATAACAGCGTCATTTAATATATTCATCAACCATCAACCAAATGCTTTCTAACATTATACTCTAATTTTACAAGATACAGAATCAGATGTCATAAACGACAGAGGAGGTGAGCTGCAAGACTCAGTTTAATGTCTCATTTTTCTCATTTTCCAGGGCTTGAGATAGATAGAAACATTCTGAAAAATTCACTTCTATACATATGAATCTTCATGAATGCAAATTCTATTGACTTTAACTTTCAATTTGCAAGTGAGTCTGAAAGGTTTGAAATAGCACTTGAAAATGCCTTCTTGTTGGCAGTCAACAATAAATATTTTCCAAGCAGTCGATGACATTAAGATTAAGTCACAGTAAAACTACAATTCACTGCACAAAGATTAAATGTAGATTACCCATCGCAGTTCGCAATGCCATCATCTTTCTAATGTGGCAAACAAAGAAGTGTTGACATCATTTTCTCTGTCTCTGCCTAGCACCAAACTCGGTTCTGATACAGAGTGTGTACTAAACACACGTTTGTTAAACTAAACAGATTGTCACTCAATAGATTACTAATTCATTCAAGATATATCTTTTTAGCACTTAACTTTTTTTTCCCCAGTTCCCTGAGAAAGCATTACAGATAACTTTCTACTTTCTAGTAACTGCACTCTCCTTTTTATTTTATTTTTTCACTATAAAATAGACTCGATTATCTTCAGCTTGGCCGCTACTACCTCATTTTCACTTGATTTCCCATTTCCAGGATCGAGTACTTTCCATCTGTCTAGCTATTATTGTCAAAGCTGGCTTCTTCATCTGTCAAACTGACGCATTTTTTTTTACCTGAAGTCCTTCATCGATTTTCCATTGCATTGAACATCAAGTCTGCAATATTCTCATTATTCCCTGAAGTCCGTCACCAGGAAGATCAAAACACCTTCCCATTTTCCATCTCTTCCTCTCCCAGTCCCTTTTGTATCCTCAGGTTTGTCTATATGGTTGCATCTCATTTAAAATGGTTAATTTTTCATCCCTTTACAAAGCACAATTTATCTTCTATTCTTGCACACATTGTTTAGGTAATTTAAACAGCTTCTTGTATTCCATCATTACTCTAAACTTCATAGATGACTTATTGTCATCCTGATCAATCAAAATAATGAAATACCCTTCTTTTATGTCATGATCTCTCCTTTGCAATGTACTTGCTCATCCCCCAAAATATATTATATACAGTATCTTATATTTCATTCAGTTTGTTGTGTAAGAATTTATTCCCTTTTCTATATAGCTTATAAATGTTTTCCCATGTCTGTGTTATCGTTTTGTGAAGTCATAAACTGTTAAAGTAAATGTCTTTGAAAATACAAAAAATACTGTGTGTCCAACTATGTGCTTAATTTTTACAGCTTCTATTAGTTATTGATTATTTTTCTTATAACATAGAGTATTCTAACCAAATGCATAAAAAGTATGTGGAAAAAAGTTCAAAAGTATGAGCTTTTAAAGAAAAATAAAGCACAATTTTTAAGGGGGGAAGTCTATAGTTGATACATAAAAAAATAATTCTTTATTACACTAGGATTATAAATTTTTTCCCTCTTCAGTAAGAAGATATGGAAACTCTAGGACAGATTATCACAAATACAGATTCAAAATATATACTTTGTTTATCCTAGAATGGGTCCAAGGAATCCATAATTTTAGATTAACAAATTTAGCTTCTTACTATGCTTTCTGATAATCCAACAGATTTTAATGTTAGTTCATGTCACAAGCTAGAATTATATCATTGTTTGCCTGAAAATAAGACTAACTGAAACTAGAATAGGCATACCGATTTCTTATTCTCATTACTATTTTCATTTGGATAGTTGAATTCATATTAAATCAATTTTCCTTTACATTGGATCTTTTGCCAAAAATGTGAGGTGTTCAAAATTTTTCTGCTTCATATATTCTGTGGAAGACAGCAGTCTCCAGTAATTCAGTGCATTGCTTTGACCTTTTTGCAATTTTGAAACGAAATTGGCTGGTTAGTCCTATCATTTTATAGATTCTAAACAGTCTTTGAAATAGAGTTAGGGCCACCTGTGACAGGAATGTGATGTGCAATAAATAGAAACTTCCGATATTACTAGTTCCCCTTGATATTGGAGAGGAACAGACGCTATGCAGGAAGTAGGCATTATACAGCAGGAAGAAAGAGCTAGATGAGTGGCCTTTTAAAGTTGACCGTAGTTTACAGACGCTGATTTTACGCCTCCTCCTCTGCCTCCTTCTTCTCTCTCATGCCTAATAAAGGAGCTAATTACTTTATCTACTTCTCTCCAAGGCACTAACTTTTCTTGCAAAGAAACTGTACCATTCATTCCATCCCTTTCAAATCAGCTTCCTTAACTTTGTCTAACTCATATGGCCATAGACAACTGTAGCATAAACAAGTGGCTATCAGAATTTGAGTCTTTAAGCATTGTATTCTATGTAGAGTTTTTCTTTTTATCTAGGTCAGATCTAAAATTTATTATAATTTGTATTTTTAGTAGGAAAATTTAGCTAATTTCTATTTATTTCTAAATATATATATGTCTTTATAAAAGAGGACCAGGATGGCGATATCTTTGTAATTTATAGTGTTTCTTTTCCTTAAATGTCAATGAAGTTTTGTTATTACGTAAACCAATTCTAAAATGCATATGCTCTGATAAGTCTCAGATCTGGAAAGGAGAGCTGGTCTGTATAGCCCTGGAATTTCAGGGATTCTGTCATCAATAGTCATGTGGCGATATTGACTATATATCTACCATAAAAAGTCAGAAATACTTAGAGGGTTCTTTTACACATGACTTAAGAAAGAAAATGCATGAATACAGAAAAAAATGAGTGACAGGTAATTATTTATAGTATAAAAGTTAACATACTTCATTATATAGAGAGCAAACCAAAAATATTTCAGTGAAATTCTGATATAAATTTTTCTTTCTTTCTTAACATACACTGGTGAGAACTCATACCCAACTAATGTTTGGGGATTTATATGATCCTGGTTTGGTCCCACTCTTCTCTACATTTGTCTAAATTCTGCTAATTCTCTTTTATAGCTCGCTACTACAGTGGATACAAAAATCATCAAACTTTTATCTATTTCACCTTAAATGGGTGTAGATGCTAATACTTGCTAACTATTCTATTTAGAAATTCACCCTTTCTGTGCAGTAGTTTCTTTATATATTTAAAGATATTAATTTTGTAGATTGGTGAGGTTTATATACAAATAAAATGACCTGGATAATGTATCTATTGGAATATCCAGTGCATAGCTGGCTCTCAGCAAATGGTAGCTGCTATTATGGTAGAGCTGGCAATGATACATACAAATTTTCATTTAAGAAAAAATAATGTTTTTATAAATACTCCATACCCATGAAGGAAAACTTCCTCCTCCTGCTGCAGCCCATTCCATAGTAAACTCTACTCTATTTTCTGTCTCTGCAAATTAGCTATCTCTTGATGTCTCATATAAGTGACATCATACAATATTTGCCCTTATATTCTTGTGTATTTCACTGAGCATAATGTTTTCAAGCTTCATCCATGTTGCAGCTTATCTCAGAACTTTAATCCTTCTTATGGTTAAATAATATTCAATTGTGCATAATTATCACATTTTGTTTATTTATTCACTTACTGTGGACACTTGGTTTATTTCCAACTTTTGGTTATTATGAATTAAGGATTCTGAGAATGTTAGTGCACAAAGATCAGTTTGAGACCAGGTTTTCACTTTCCTTGCTGAGTCATATAATTCTGTATTTAAATTTTTGAGGAACCATATATTGCTTTTTAAAGTAGAAACTCCATTTTACACTCCTACCAAAAATACACCAGTTCCGATTTCTCCACATCCTCTTCAATACTAATTATTTTCCATTGTTTTTATAATAGCCATCCTTATGGATTTGACATGGTATCTCATTGGGGTTTTAATTTGTATTTCTCTATTGGCTAATGATGGTGAGCATCTCTGCATATACTTATTGGCCATTTGTCTATCTTCTTTTGAACAATGTTTGTTAAACCCAATTTTAAATTGGGTCGTTTGTCTTCTTTTGTCACTGAGTTAAAGGTTCTTCATATATACTGGATATTAATTCCTCATCAGATAAATGTTTTTCAACAATTTCCTTTGACTTTTTAGGTTCTTTTCACTTTTTTTGACAGTGCCCTTCGATGCACAGAAGTTTTTAATTATGGTGAAGTCAACTTTATGTATTGCTTCTTTTGTTGTTCATGCTTTTGGTGTCAAATCTAAGAATCCATTCCTGAATTTTAGGTCTTGAAGATTTGCCTTTATAATATTATCCTCTAAGACTTAAATGGTTTTAGCTCTTATATTTAGGACCTTGTTCCATTTTGAGTTAGTTTTCGTAGGTGGTATGTGGTATGGGTACAACCGTATTCCTTTTTATATAGATATTGTTTTTCTGATGCATATACTTGTCCCCCTTGTCAAAATTAAATTGGCTATAGATGTGTGGGTTGATTTCTGGACTTCATTTCTATTTCATTGATCTATTTGTCTAGTCTTATGCCAGGACCATACTGTTTTGATTACTTTTACTTTTTAGTACAATTTGAAATTGAGAAGTGTGAGTTCTTTAACTTAGCTCTTCTTTTTTAAAATTGCATTGGCTACTCGGGGTCCCTTACAGTTCCATATAAGTTTGAGGATTGGCTTTTCCATTTCTAAAAAAAAGGCTGCTATAATTGAGTTAGATATTGCTTTGAAACTGTAGATCATTTTGGATAGTGTTGACATCTTAACAATGTTAAGTCTTCAATGAACATGGGATTTCTTACTATTTATTTATGTCTTCTTTGATTTCTTTCAGTAGTGTTCTGTGGATTTCAGTGTACAAGTCTTTCACATCCTTGATTAACTTTATTCCTAGATATTTTATTTTTTAATATGCTATTGTAAATTAAATTGTTTTCTCACTTACAACTTTGGGTTGTTCTTTGCTAGTGTATAGAAACACACTTTATTTTTGTGTGTTGATCTTGTACCTTTCCAGTTTGTTCAATTCCTTTATTATTAACTCTAGGAGTTTTCTTATACATACCTTTGGATTTTCGCTAGGTAAGATCATATCATCTGCAAATAGAGATAGGTTTATTTCTTCCTTCCAATTTGGGTAACTTTTATTTATTTTCCTAGCCTAATTGCTCTGGCTAGTCTTCTAGTACAATATTGAATGCCAGCAGTGAAAGCAGGAATCCTTATCTTATTACTGATCACAGGGGGAAAGCTTTCAGTCTTTCAATATTTGAGTGTGACACTAGTTGTGAGTTTTACATAAATGGACTTTATCATGTTGAAAAAGCTCCCTTATATTCCTAGTATTCTGATTGTTTTCATCAAGAAGTTATGCTGAATTTTTTCAATGTCTTTTCTGCATCTTTTGAGATAATCTTACATGTATTTTCCCATCATTGTATTTGATATTTTAGTTTCTGAAATTGTGAAAATTTGACTAAAGATAGAGTAATTTATCCAGGTAAATATGTAAGAGAACTGATATTGTTCACTGTGTTTGGCACTAACAGAGACATGCCTTGTCCAGTACCATTGTACATTAAGTTAGACTTTGTTTCAACATTACTTTTTATCTTAACAAAGCAATTTTATTGTTACATATTAATAAAGCATAAAAATTCATCCTAAGTGTGCAATCAATGGTATCTGATATAATCATATAGTTGTGCATTCATCACTTCAACGAGCATTTTCATTATTCTAATAATTAAAATAATAAAAACAAAAAACAGACAAACCTCTACAACACTCAGTCTTTCTATGATTCCCCTGTTATACATAGCTGCAATTCTATTTCTATCTCTTCTAGTTTATTTGTATTCGTATTTTGTAAAAGTGGTATTATATATGCAATATCACCCATATTTGTTTTTCACATGAGGTTTCACCATGTTATACAGTCTCATGTTACATTTTTGCTTCTCTTGTAGTAATATACATGTCCTTAGATTTTCCCTTTCAACCACTGCCATACTCATAATATAGCTCAGCTATTTACAAACAGTATAATGTGCTTTCACCATTTCTATTCATGTCCAAAGATTTACAAAAAAGCTTTTTACCACTTCTGCACAGATTAACCCTAAGCTTTTTGTTCTCTACCCTCATTCTATGTTTTTGGCCACCTATATTCTAATTATTAACTCCATGAGTTAATATGGCATATTATTGTATTTTTGATTTGCATTTCATGATGGCTAATGATGCTGAACATCTTTTCATTTGCTTTCTGGCCATTTGGATATATGTCTTCTTTGGAGATATGTCTATTCAAGCCTTTAGACCATTTTAAAAATTGATTTGTTTGTCTTTTTGTTGTTAAATTGAAGGATGTTTAAAAATATATTCTGTATATTAAACTTTTTATCAGATATGTGATTTCCAAATATTTCCTCCCATTTTGCAGGTGGCTTTTCACTTCTCATGATAAAGTCCTTTGATCCACAAAAGTTTAAATTTTGATGAGGTACCATTTATCTAGTTTTTATTTTGTTGTTTTTTCTTTTGGTATAAAATCTAAGACACCATTGCCTAACACAAGGTCCTGTTGATGTTTCCCTAAATTTTCTTTTATGAATTTGACATTTCCAGCACTTTGGTCAAATTTAAGTTGATTTTTTATAAGGTATAAATAAAGGTCTTCCTTTTCTTTGCAAATAGAGATCTGATTTTCTCAAAGCATTTACTGAAGAGATTATTCTTTCCCAGTTGTGCAATATCAGTGGATCATAAATGATTTCTGAGCTCCCAATTTTATTCCTTTGGTCTATATCTCTGTTCTTGTGCCAATCCTATGCTGTGTTAATTATTGTGGTTTTGTGAATATCTTTTAAGATCAGAAAGATGGGACCTCCAATTTCATTCTTCTCTCTCAAGATGGCTTTCACTATTTGGGGCCCCTTACACTTCCATATAAATTTGATGATTGGTTTTTCCATTATGCAGGGAAGGTTGTTGGAATTTTGCTTGGGATTTCTTTGAAGCTATAAATTGTTTTGCATAGGATTGACATCTTGATGATATTTAGTCTTCCAATTCATGAACACAGAATATCCTTCCATTTAATTAGGTCTTCTTTGATTTCTTTTAACAATATTTTGTAGTTTTCTGTGTACAAGTCCTTAATATCCTTGGTTAGATTATTCTTAGATATTTGATTATTTTAGTTGCTATTATAAATGAAATTTTTTTCTTTATTTCTTCTTCCAATTCTTCATTGCTTGTGTATAGAAACACTTCTGATCTTTGGGTGTTGATCTTGTACCCCACCAATTTCCTGAATTCATGTATTAGCTCTAGGAACTTTGTGGTAGATTTTTCAGGCTTTTCTGCATTTAGGAACATATCATCTGCAAATAGGGAAACCTTTGCTTCTTCCTTTCCAATTTGGATGCCTTTTATTTCTTTTTCTTGCCTAATTGCTTAGGCAAGAACTCCTAGCTCAATGTGAATAATAGTGGTGGCAGTGAACCTCTTTGTCTTGTTCCTGCTGTTAGAGGGAAAGCTTTCATTCTTTCACCATTAAGGATTATGTTAGCTGTGGGCTTTTCATATATGCCCTTTACATGTTGAGGAAGTTTCCTTCTATTCCTACTGTTTTAAGTGTTCTTGCCAAGGAAGTGTGCTGGACTTTGTGAAATACTTTTTCTGCATGAATTGAGATGACCATGTAGTTTCTTCCTTTATTGAGTAAATATGGTGTTTTACATTAATTGATTTTCTTATGATGAACCAACCAACTCATTTTTAAACCTCTTAGTCATAACATCTCTATATTATCTCTATATTATTTAATATTTATTCTTTTTGATCAAGGTCTTTCTCCAAATCATTGCTATTTAACACTTGATAATAATCACTTGGTGCCAGGGAGGCTCATACCTGGGAGTCATGTCCCACACTGGGGAGATAGTGAGTTTATTTGCAGTTTGGCTTAGAGAGAGGCTACACTTGAGCAACAAAGAGGTTTTCAGGAGGTAACTAATGCCTAGCTCTTAGGCATTAATTAAAATTAGGCTTAGTTTCATTATTACAGGAATAGATTTCATAGATGTAAGCATTAATATTGAAGGCTTGACTTATTAGCCTGTTTGTTTTTATTAGGAAAGGCTTATACATTCCAGAGTTTTTGGACATCTTATTTAGAAAGTAGCAGGACTTCCTCTGGAGGAAAGTTTAATATATTTTTAGCTAATCTGAAGGGTTCTAGCTATCCAGAAAATACACCTATAGCAACAAATACACATTCATATACCATAAAAGTATGCTGCTATATTACATTCAAGATTTTCAAAAGACCCTGTCCATAGAGACACCTGATCATGTCTAACTTTTACTTCCTTACCAGGGTTATGTTGGTTGACAGTAAATTATAATTTATATACTTGCATTACTTCTCAGGTCAAGTTCTTCATCTTTGTCTTCAATTTCATCTTCATCTTCTTTTCTGAAGATGAAGATTTGACCAGCAGCTGGCTGCAAGTACATTCAGAGAAGTGTCAGAGTGAAACAGTATAAATGACAAAGAAATTTGTTTGTTTCTATGACATATAACATTTTTCTAAGAATAAAAATATGACATTCCCTTTTACCTATCTATTGCTGACACTTAACTTTGGTGCGGTACCTTTGTTACAATCTATACAAGAATATTAAAATATTACTATTAACAATAGTCCATATTTTGCTTTAGGTTTATTTTTTCCCATATCTAACCCTATTATTATTGTATTAGTGATGCAATTGTGTTATAGATTCTGAAAGAAAAAATTCTTGTATTTGTATTACTAACCACAATCCTTTTCTACCACTGGGTTCACTGTGCTATACAAACCCTTATTTTATCTTCTATCTTTCCTTCTAGTAATGTATACTACCCAAAACTTCCCCTTTCATCCATGTTCACACACATACTTTATCACTATTAATTACACTTATAATAATGTGCTACCATAACCTCTGTCCATTTCCTAGCAGTTACAGCCAACCTAATTATAAACTCTATGCAGATTAAACAACAACTCCCCATTCTTTACCTCATTCTCTCTCCTGGCAACCTATCATCTAGATTCTTCCTCTATGATTTTGCTTATTATAATTAGTTCATATTAATGGGGTTATGCAATATTTGTCCTCCTGTGTCTGGCTTATTTCACACAACATAATGAGGCTCATCCATGTTGTCAAATGCATCAGTACTCCATTCCTTCTTAGAGCTGAATAATATCCCACCATCTATATATACCACATTTTGTTTATCCATTCATCAGATGATGGATTCTTGGGTTACTTCCACCTTCGGCAATTGTGAATAATGCTGCTATGAACATTGATGCACATGTATCTGTTGAGGTCCCTGTTTTCAGTCCTTTTGATTATATACCTAGCAGAGGGATTGCCAGATCATATGGCAATTATATACTTAGTTTCTTGAGGAACTGCCAATCTGTCTTTAATCATTTCACATTTCCACCAGCAGTGAATGAGTGTTTCCATTTCTTTAGATCTTCTCCTACACGTGTAGTTTTCTTTCTTTTCTTTTCTTTTTTTTAAATAGTGGCCTGTGTAGAGTTGTGCAAAGATATCTCATTGTGGTTTTGATTTGTATTTCCATAATAGCACAGGTATTGGGAACTGAACCTGGGAACTCCCATGTGGAAGGGGGTTGATCAACCACTTGAGCCACATTGGCTCTTACATTCTTTTCAACATAATATCCAGTTCTCCCAGCACCATTTTTTGAAGAGACTACCTATACCAGTTGAGAGAATCTCACAGCCTTCTCAAATGTCATTTGACTATAGATGTGTGAGTCTATTTCTGAACTATTAATCCAATTCAATTGGTAAGCATGTCTATTCTTGTGCCAATACTATACTGTTTTGACCACTGCGGTTTTGTGATATGCTTTAAAGTCAAGTAGTGTGAATCTCTCAACTTTGTCCTTTTTCAACATGTTTTTGGCTATTCAGAGTCCAATGTCCTTCCTTATAAATTTTCTAATCCTGCAAATAGAGCCTGTTGGAGTTTTTATTGGTATTACAATGAATTTTTACATAAATTTGAGGACAACTGATACCTTAATGATATTTACTTTTGCAATTCATGAACATGAAATGTCCATCCATTTATTTTGGTCTTCTTTGATTTCCCATAGCAATGTTCTAAAGTTTTCTGTGTATAAATTCTTAATATCCTTGGTTAGATTTATTCCTTGATATATAATTCTTTTAGTTTCTATCATAAATGGATTTTTCTCTTGATTTCTTTTTCCAATTCTTCATTGCTTGTGTATAGAAACATTACTGATTTTTGCATATTAATCATGTATCATGTCACTCTGCTTAATTCCTTTACTAGCTCTAGGAGTTTTGTTGTAGAGTTTTTAGGACTTTCTCTATATAGGGTCATGTCATTTGCAAATATTGAAAGCATTACTTCTTCCTTTCCAATGTGGGTGTCTTTTTATTTCTTTTTCTTGCCCGATTCCTCTAGCAAGGTCTTCTAACACAATTTTGAACAAAAGCAGTGACAGTGGGCATCCTTGCCTTGTTCCAGATCTTAGAGGGAACACTTTCAATCTTTCACCATTGAATATGATAACTGTGGGTTTTTCATATATTCCCTTTAAGACATTGAGGAAGTTTCTTTCTATTCCTATCTTTTTAGTGTTTTTATGAACAGTGAATGCTGCATTTTGTCAAATGCCTTTTGTTCATTGATAGAGATGACCATGTGATTTTCCCCTTTGATTTGTTAATATTGTGTATTACATTAATTGATTTCCTTGTGTTGAACTAATCTTGCATACTGGGGATAAAACCCAATTGATAATAATAATACATTTAATATGTTGTTGAATTCAATTTGCAATTTTTTTTGAGGATTTTTGAATCTAAATCATTCAGGGAATTGGTCTGTAATTTTATTTTATTGTACCTTCTTTATCTGGCTTTGGTATTAGGGTGACATTAGCTTCATAGAATGAGTTAGGTAATGTTTCCTCTTCCTAAACTTTTTGAAAGCATTTGAGCAGGATTTGCAATCTTCTTGGAATGACTGGTGGTTTTCAGCTGTAAAGTCATCTGGTCCTAGGGTTTTCTTTTTGGGGAGGTTTTTAATGACAGATAAAATCTGTTTATTTCCAATTGGTCTGTTGAGGTCTTCTATTTCTTCTAGAGGCAGTGTAGGTTGTTCGAGTGTTTCTAGGAATTTCCTCTAGATTGTCCATTTTTTCCATACAGCTGTTCATAGTATCTTCTTATGATCATTTACATTCCTGTGAAATCAGTGGTGATAACTTCTCTCTCATTTCTCATTTCATTTATTCATTTCTTCTCTCTTTGTTAGTTTAGCTAAGGGTTTGTCAATTTAATCTTCTCAAAGAACCAGCTTTTTTTTTTCAATTTCATTTATTTCATGAAATAATGAAATTAGGGTTTCATTATCATTATAATTATTTTTATTATCAATTTCATTTATTTCTGCCCCAATCTTTGTTACTTATTTTTTTCTTCTTGCTTTGTGGTTGGTTTATTATTCTTTTTCTAATTCTTCCAGGTATACCATTAGATTTTCTACTTAACTCTTTCTTCTTTTTTAATCTAGATATTTATGTTTATCAGTTTCTCTCTCAGAACTGCCTTTGCTCCATTCCATAAGTCTTTATATGTTGTGTTCTCATTTTCATTCATTTCAAGACATTTATTGATTTCTCTTGTAATTTCTTCTTTTACCTACCGATCATTTGTGTGTGCTGTTTAACTTCTATATATATATTTTTTAATTTTCTGGTTTTCTCATTATTGATTTACAGCCTTATTTGCTTGTGGTCAAAGAAAGTGCTTTTTGTAATTTCAATATTTCTAAATTTTTTGAGACTTTTTCTATGACAGAATACGTGATCTATCCTGGAGAATGATTCATGAGCACTTGAAAAGAGTGTATATCTTGCTGTTTTGGGAGCAATGTTCTGTATATGATTGTTAGATTTAGTTCATTTATCATATTATTCAAGATCTGTTTCCTCATTGATCTGCTGTCTAGAAGTTCTATTTTTGAGAGTCATGGATTAAAATCTCCCACTATTATTTTTGTGGTGTTTATTTCTCCCCTTAGATTTGTCAGTGTTTGCTCCATGTATTTTGGGGCATCCGGTTAGGAGTATGCTTATTCATAATTGTTCTTTTTTCTTGTTAGGTCCCCCCTTTTATTAATACGTAGTGTCCTTTTTTGCTGCTTATAAGAGTTTTGCATTTAAAATTGGTTTTGTCCTTTTTATGGTATAGCTATCCCAGCTCTGTTGTGATTATTGTCTGCATGGAATATTGTTTTCCAACCTTTCAATTTCAACCTATGTGTGTCTTTGGGTCTAAGATGAGTCTCTTGTAGACAGTTATTGAGAGATATTTTTAAATCCCTTCTGCCTGTGTCTCATGTTTGGGGATTTTAATCTATTAACATTCATAGTTATTACTGTAACTGACATACTTCAAACATTTTATCCTTGGTTTTCTATAGGCCATAATTTATTTTTGTCTCACTCTTTATTTTAGTTACCCTTATAATCTACATTTCTACACCTTCCTCCAAACTTCTCTCCTGTCTTTTCCTTTCAACCTGCAGAAATTCTTTAGTATTTCTTGTATGGCGAATCTCTTGTAGATGAATTGTCTCAGTTTCTGTTCATCTGTGAATATTTTAATTTCTCCCTCATTTTTGAAGGACAGTTTTCCTGGATAGAGAATTCTTGGCTGGCAGTTTTTGGCTTTCAGTACATTAAATACATCATACCACTGCTTTCTTTTTTTTTTTTAATTATTTATTTATTTATTTTTTTAAATTACATTATGAAAAATATGAGGTCCCATTCAACCCCACCGCCCCCGCCCCCCACTCCCCCCACAGCAACACTCTCTCCCATCATCATGACACATCCATTGCACCTGGTAAGTTCATCTCTGAGCATCACTGCACCCCATAGTCAATGGTCCACATCATAGCCCAGACTCTCTCACGTTCCATCCAGTGGGCCCTGGGGGGATCTATATGCTTTCTTACTTCCATGATTTCTGATAAGCAATCTGCACTTAATCTTATAAGTATCCATTATATGTGATGGATCACTTTTCTCTTGTTACCTTCAAGATTCTCTCTTTGCCTTTGACAATCTGATTTGTATTTGTTTTAAAGTAGTTTTGCTAGGATTTTTTTTTTTTTGGAGTGTACTGCACTTCCTACATATGTAAATATGGATGTATATCCATGTTTCTCATAGTAGTTGAGAAATTTTCAGCCATTATTTCCTCAAACACTTTTTCCACTTCTCTCCCTTTCTTTTCTCCCTCTGAGATACACTTCTAGTTGTTATTCAAATCCCTGAGAACATGTTCAAATTTTCAATGTTTTCTCTATCTGTTCTTTTATCTGTGAAATTTTGTATATCTTATCTTCTAATTCACTAATCCTTTCTTCTCCCTGTTCAAATCTGTTAGTTTATGGTTCTATTGGATTTCAATCTCTTCTAGCATGCCTTGCATTACCATCAGTTATGTTATTTTACTTGATTGGTTTTCAAATTCTTCTCTATGCTCACCCACTGTCTTCTTAACATCCCTCATTCTTCCATCATCTCTTTGTATTGATTTAGATTTGTTTTGGGTATCTTTGATTAATTTCTTCAAATTCTGTGTCTCCTCAGACATGTTAATTTTTTCCTATGACTGAGTCACATCTTCATCTTTCTTATTATGGCTTGTAAATTTTTGCTGATGTCTAAGCATCTGATTATCTTGAGTTTACTCTGGTGGTCACTTTCTCTTGATCATGGTTTTATTGTTGATTGGCTTTGTGTTAAGGCTCTTCCTTGACACTTGGTTCAACTTACTCTAAATCTTTAGAATAGCCAATGTTTCACTGATCAAACCTGGGCCAGGGACCCATGAAGAGTCCACAAAACAAGAACCCTGGGGAGAGGATCATGAAAGCCTCTAGAAAGCCTCTTTATATTTATTTTTTTTCCTTTTTGGCTCACTGAAAGTGCTTTCCTGCACAGTAGGTGGCACTCTTTGGACCAATATTTCACCACACTCTTAGGGAGGGGAATGTTTTGTTTTTATTTCCCCCTCCACAAATTCCTTCCCTATTGGAGGTGGTTAAAGCAATGGGAGGGTAAGACCCTAACCTAGCCAGCTGGAACCTTATTCAGAAGGGTTCTAGTGATCCAAACTGTCAGATTAGGAACCTCTCTTGGCCTTTGGCCTGGCTGCCCTCACTGTTCCTAGTGGGAAGGGCTCCTCCACCTTTCTCATGCATGGTTGCCAGTCAGCTCTAGCTCATGCCCAGGCTGTTTGTGTTGAGGGTGGCATATGGGTGCTGGGCTTTGCTGTGAAGCAACTGACTCACAGTTCCTCTGTGGCAGCCTGTCTCTGTCTATCCTACCCTAATCCTTCCTGGATGCTGAACCATACTCCCTTAGCCTCTGGAGTATGAATACCACCATCAATTCCCCCTTTCCCCAGACTCACCTGACTTGGCCTCACACACAAGAAATAGAGTTACACACCAGACAATACACTACAATAATGCTGGCATTTATAATTATTCAAATTGTTAGCTTTATGCAGGTCTTTATTTCTTTATGTTGCTTTGAAACACTGTCTAATATCCTCTCCTTTCAGGCTAAAGATCACCCTTTAGCATAGCTTGTAGGTCCATGTGTTAATGTGTTAATGAACTTCAACTTTTGTTATCTGGGAATGTCTTAATTTCTCACCTTTTTTTTTTTTTTTTTGCAATTTGGATAAGGTATAATTTTTTTCTGTATTAGAGAAGTTATGGGTTTAAGAGCAGTCATGCATAAAATACATATTCCCACATACCATCCCATGACCAACACTTTGCATTGGTGTGGAACATTTTTTACAATTGATGAGAGTATATTTTTATAATTTTACTATTAAACTAAGATCATAATCTTACTCTTTTTTTTAAAAGAAAAACTACCCAGATATAAAATTCTTGGTTGGCAGTTATATTAATTCAGTACTTTAAGTTTTTCAACCCACTGTCTTATTGCCTCCATGGTTTCTGATGAGAAATTGACACTCAATCTAATTGGGTTTTCCTAGTACATAATATGTTTCTTTTCTCTTGCAGTTTTCAGAACTCTATGCTGGTCATTTGCATTCAATAGTGTGATCAATATATAACATGTTGGGTTTTTCTTCCTGTTTATCCTGTTTGGTGTTCTATGGGATTCTTGGATATGCATAATTTATGTATTTTCCCAAGTTTGGGGAGTTCTCTGTCATTATTTCTGTTTTCTTAAAGACTTATTTTATTTATTTCTCATCCCCTTCCCATTCCCCCATTGTTGCTCTCTGTGTCCATTTTCTGTGTGTTCTTCTGTGTCTGCTTGTATTCTCATTAGGAAGCTCTGGGAACCAATCCTAGGATCTTCCGGAGTGGGAGAGAGATGATTATTCTCTTAAGTCACCTCAGCTCCTCTGTTCTTCTATGTCTTCTTAATTTCTCTCCTTTGGGTCTCTGTTGCATCATCTTGCTGAGCCAGTTCTCCATGTCAGCTGGCACTCCTGCATGGGGTGGATTTCCCATGCAGGGCAACATTCTCATACAGGACAACATTCCTGTGCATTCCAGTGTGGACAAGCACTCCACATGGGCCAGCTCACCATGTAGGCCAGCTTGCCCTGGTCATTGAACCCTGGACCTCTTATATTGTAGACAGGAGCTCAATTGGTTGAGTCACATCTGTTTCCCTGTCATTATTTCTTTGAATATTTCTTCTACCCTTTCCTTTCTTTTCTCTTCTTGGATTTTCCTAATGTCTACATCGGTGCCCTTGATACTGTCCACAGGACTCTTAGGCTATTTTCACCTTTTTTTTTTTTTCCTGCTCCTCAGTCTGATTCATTTCAAGTGTCTCTCTTAAAATTTACTGATTCTTTCTTCTGCCATCTCCAGTCTGTTCTTGAATCCACTACCCCCAGTCACTTTTCATTTCAGTTATTGTGGTCTTCAACTCCAGCAGTTCCATTTCTTTCCTTTTAAAAATTTCTATCTCTTTAATAATCTCTCATATTGCACATTCATTGTTTTCCTGATATCCTTTAGTTCCTTTGATGTCATTTTTCTTCATCTTCTTGAGCACAGTGAAGATCATTTTTTAAAAAGTTGTATTCAGTGTGTCAGCAACTTGTCCTCTTCTTTGGTATTTTCTGATTTTTATCCTCTTCTTTTGGACAGGCCATCATATCCTTTACCTTTGTCTTTTACCATTTTATAGAACACTGTATATTTTAATATTTTAAAATATTAATTCTGGGATTTATTCCCAAGATGTCTTTTTCTTGATTTTTTAACCAGCTGCTGATAGACAGATATTTCATGAGCTTCAGACCTCCTATAAGGATGGTCTGCTCAAGACAAGTGCAGTGTTCAGGGTTTTCCCTATTTTGGGTGGCCTCTGTCTTGTCCTGGAGTTTTGCTCATTAATTGCTTTTGGAGTTCCCTTGATTACAGGAGTTTGGCTGTCACTTCTGTTTCCCAGAAGACAGACCTCCCTCTTCCATGTGTTTGGAGCTGACAAGTGTTTGCCCAAAATTGTCTGCCTCTATAATTTCTTACAATCCTTTTGTTGTCTCAAGCTGCTTTTGCTTGGAAAGCAAATTCTGGAAGAAGAGGTATATGCTGGAGAGGACTTTTCCAAGTTGATCTTCTCCAGCCAGAACAAAGCCAGAGACCCATGCATCGGGCACAGACCAACTCCTAAATGCTCTGGGGAGGGGTTAGTGTGGCCTCCAAGAGCTTCTTCCACAGCTCCGCAAAGTTGAACTTTCTTGTTCTGCTCAGCAGATGCAGCCCTTCAACTAACTGTCCACCAGAGCCCTGAGGAATTATAGTATCTTTAAGTCTTATCTGCTCTGTTCATTGTCTGGAGTGGGTTGAAACAGTAGCCACCACTACCTTTGACTTGGGTGGGTTGAAACAGTGGCTTCCCTTAGTGCCATGCCCCCAGTGATTCAAAGCCACAATTAGTTACCATCCCTGGTCTTTGGGAAGAGGATTTTTAAATCCCTTTCTGTTGTGGGAAACTGGTTTACCTGTTCCTTATTTGTTGCTTCCTGTTATGAGTAAATGTTGCCTTAGTGTAGATGTTGCAGTTGCTTCCTGTTATTGTAAATGTTGCCTTATTGTAGATGTTGCAGTTGCTTCCTGTTATTGTAGATGATGTTGCAGTTTTTATAGCAAACAGTTGATTGTTAGTTTCTAAATAAATATAATGGGGATACCAGAGTTGGGGGTCTCAATTTCAGAAGCTGTGAGTCTTCTGATCTCAACTTTATTTCCTCTCTTGTGTCTTTCTTTCCATCCTTTTATTTCTTCAGTTCTGTGTCACCTTCCCTTTGCACAGACCTATTGCTGAGCTGGTCTCAGCACCTTTCTGTCACTAGCAAACCAGGCTTGGACTGCACCTCATGGTGGCTTGCCATGAGAGTGGGAGATGGATACTAGTATTCACCATGGGAATAGAGCAATTTACATACAGTTCTTTACCAAACTTTATCAGTCTCTTCTTCCAGCTCTTCCCTGGATGCTGTACAGTGCTCTTCTCATCTGTGGAATTTCAAAATATTTGTTTTGAACATTTCCTTCCTGTTTAAATTTGTTCGTTAGAAGGGTTGAGTCCTGGAGCTCTTTACTTTAGCATCTTTCCACAGTCCTCCCTCCTACAAGTTATCTCTTACTGTCTTTTGCCTTCTATCATTTCTAATGAGAAATCAGATGGTAATCTTATTATGGATCACTAGTATACAATATGCTGCTTCTCTATTTTCAAAATTCACTCTTTTCCTTTGAGTTTTGAAATTTTAAACATAATTTGTCTTAGTGTTTACTGTGAATTTATTCTGATTGGAGTTTGTTGAGATACTTGAATTTAGTTTTTTTCATCAGATTTGTCACATTTTCAGTCATTTTTTTTTCTTCAAATATGTTTCAGCCCCTTTCTCTATCTGTTTTCCTTCTGGGACTCTTATGATATTTATATTGGTACTTGATAGTTTCCATCCAACATTTTCCTATGCCACTTATATTGTCTTATATTCACATTCTTGACCCTTTCTTCTGACTCCTTCAATCTGTTGTTTAACCTCTTTACTGAATTTTTTTTATTGACTTTGTAATAATATTACATTAAAAATATATATGTGAGGTCCCATTCAACCCCACCTCCCCACCCCCCCCTCTCCCCCCCCAACAACACTCGTTCCCATCATCATGACACATCCATTGGATTTGGTAAGTACATCTTTGGGCACCTCTGCACCTCATAGACAATGGTCCACATCATGGCCCATACTCTCCTCCATTCCATCCAGTGGGCCCTGTGAGGATCCATGATGTCCGGTGATTACCCCCGAGGCGCCATCCAGGGCAGCTCCACGTCCCAAATACGCCCCCACCTCTCATCTCTTCCTGCCCTTCTCCATACCCATCGTCCACCATGTCCACTTTTCCCAATCCAATGCCACCTCTTCTATGTGGACATTGGATTGGTTGTGTCCATTGCACCTCTATGTCAAGAGGAGGCTCAGATTCCACATGGATGCTGGCTGCCATCCTCCCATTTTCAGTTGTAATCACTCTAGGCTCCATGGTGTGGTGATTGTCCTTCTTCAACTCCATCTTAGCTGAGTGTGGTAAGTCCAATAAATCAGATTGTAGGTGCTGGAGTCTGTTGAGGCTCAGGACCTGGCTATCACATTATCAGTCCAGAGATTCAAATCCCCTAACTATATCTTAAACCCCAACGTTAACTGCACCTCCAGCAGATTAGTATGAAAGTCTTATGAAGGGAGATCCCATCTGAGTCCAGATTCATCACACATAAACACCATTTCCAGAGAGGGGTCATCTGCCCTGGTAGTAAACCCCATCGGCCATGACCATAACTCTCATGGGTCTCTTTAGCCTTCATAGGAACCAATATCTGGGGGTTGTATCTGCTTTATCTGTCTCTCTGACTCTGCTCAGTTGTGCATGAGGGCAATCCTTCTGCCAGCCTCCAGACTCTTTTTTAGAAACTCGTAGCCATATAAACTCATTTCTCCTTTCCATTTCCCCCTTACTTTAGGTCAAACAGCATTTTAAAGTCATGTTGTTTTATGTAGACATGGATATTCTGCTGATCCGCATTGAACCTTCCATATAAGGTCCTTTTCCAGTTGCATCATCAGTTGGTATTTGATAGTGGTCCCTCGTTGCCAGGGAGGCTCATCCCCGGGTGTCATGTCCCATGCTGGAGGGAAGGCATTGCATTTACATGCTGAGTTTGGCTTCGAGACTGGCCACATTTGAGTAACATGAAGGCTGACAGGAGGAAATTCCCAGGCACAATGTTGCTCTAGGCCTTGTTCTTATTTTAGGTTTATCAGCTCACAAGCATAGTCATTAGCATCAGGGGCTCACTGTTGAACCCTCACTCCCTCCCGGTCCCCGCCGCTGTACCTGGGAGACTATCGCTGCTCCCCTAGGGACCACGACAGAGCACCACTGGCCAGGAACCCAGTACCCCCCCTGCTGTGTTTTTAATTGTTGCCACTATGAGTATATCCAATCATTACCATGCACCCTGGACATATGTTCTGTACAGCTCCCTGTCAGCCATATATCACCTGTCATTGGTATCCCATACCAGTATCCTTCCATTGCCATTGTTGAAACACTCTGTGATCCAGAACTCCCCGAAATTTGAAGCCCAATATAATGTCATGGTCCCTTACTAGGGAATGGCATATAGTGATGGGTTTAAAGGATAGATAAAGAACTTGGATAAAGTTAGATAAAGAACTTAGATAAAGAATGTTGACTTGAAAAAATTCCACATCCTATCCTTTTTTTCCCCTCCCCCCCCCTAATTATTCAGCGTTTCTTCGTAGGAGTCCTAGACCACAGCAATGCATATATATAATATACAGCACTCCCATACATCCACCACAACACCTTTTTCCTTCCACAGCGATACTCTTACACCCTATTCACATCATATTTACTTAAGGTGATGTACAGAGTCTGAGATATTAGCTTTCTAACATGGTAATATCTGTGCTTACATTATGGTGCATACTTTAGGATACACAGTTCTTTACATTTTTAGTTCTCCTATGTTTTACATTATGGTTTACATTATCAGTCTGTCATCTCCTATATGTTATGGTGTAGTATTACATGTTTTATATCCATCCTTGTGTACTCTCAAGAAACTCCTCTCTTACCCCCCATTTACTTTGGTTCCACGCATTTAACGTCCATTTTCCCTTCCACCTTGGTGCCCACAGTGACAGTCAACCTCTGTTTCCTGAGGAGCCACTTCCAGAGATAGATGGAATAGTGTTTAGGGCCTAACTTGCTCATCTGCCCCAATGCCCTGGGAGCCACCCTTTCTCTCGAGGGATAGAGTTCCCTCTATTTGGTGGCATTAGTCCTCCCCAGGATGTGGGTCCACCCCCACTCTCACTACTTGGGATTCTACCCCATGGTGTCACCCACTCTGGCAGAATGAGCATTTAGACATTCCCCAGGAGCCTGTCCTGCATCAGACCCTCCCCTCCGAGCATTCTAAACAGGTAACCCTCTTTATTATATTTTGATATTATTTTCTCGGCATTTTACTCTCCACCACCTCCTAACCCTCTCCTGTGTTCGTATGCTACCCCTCCCTCCCCCCACTTTTGGGCAACATTACCCAACCGTCCCTCCCCAGCCACCCTCAAACCCGTAAAGCCCCAACCAAAGGCGACCCCTTGCCCCCATTTTATCTCTTCTTTGTGTTCATACTTACCACCATCTCGTCTTAAGTTCCACCCCTGCAGACATCGGCTCATATCCTTCCTCCACCCTCCGATTTCCTGTAAGCCTATCGTTCAGTCTCTTGCTATCTAGGGCAGCTTGTTTATTTCATATCATTGAGGTCATGTAGTATTTGTCCTTCAATGTCTGGGTTGCTTCACTCAACATAAGGTTCTCAAGATTCATCCATGTTATCACATGTGTTTGTAGTGTGTTTGTTCTTACAGCCGAGTAGTATTCCATTGTGTGTATATACCACATTTTATTGATCCACTCATCTGTTGATGGGCATTTGGGTTGATTCCAACTTTTGGCAATAGTGAACAATGCTGCTATGAACATTGGTGTACATATATCGGTTTGTGTCCTTGTTTTCAGTTCTGCTGGGTATATACCCAGCAGTGGTATTGCTGGGTCATATGGCAAATCTATGGCTAGTTTTTTGAGAAACCGCCATACTGTCCTCCAGAATGGTTGGATCCTTCTGCATTTCCACCAGCAGTGGATGAGTGTTCCCCTTCCTTCACATCCTCTCCAGCACTTGTATTCTTCTGTTTTTTTCATAGCTGCCAATCTTATGGGTGTAAGATGGTATCTCATTGTAGTTTTGATTTGCATTTCCCTGATAGCTAGAGATTTGGAACATTTTTTCATGTGCTTTCTTGCCATTTGTATTTCTTCTTCGGAGAAGTGTCTGTTTAAGTCTTTTTCCCATTTTTTAAATGGGTTGTTTTTCCTTTTATTTTCAAGATATAGGAGTTTTTTATATATGCAAGTTATAAGTTTCTTATCAGATATATGATTGCCAAATATTTTCTCCCACTGTGTGGGCTCCCTTTTTACTTTCTTGACAAACTCCTTTGAGGTGCAGAAGGCTTTAATTTTGAGGAAGTCCCATTTATCTATTAGTTCTTTTGCTGCTCGTGCTTTTGGTGAGATATTCATAAATCCATTTCCTATTACAAGGTCCTGTAGATGTTTCCCTACACTGCTTTCTAAGGTTTTTATGGTCTTGGCTCTTATATTTAGGTCTTTGATCCATCTTGAGTTGATCTTTGTATAAGGTGTGAGATGGTAATCCTCTTTCATTTTTCTACATATGGCTATCCAGTTCTCCAGACACCATTTGTTGAATAGGCCACTGTCTCCCAATTGAGAGGGTTTGGTGGCTTTATCAAATATTATGTGGCTATATATGTGAGGTTCTATATCAGAGCTTTCAATTCGATTCCATTGGTCTATGTGTCTTTCCTTATGCCAATACCATGCTGTTTTCACCACCGTAGCTTTATAGTATGTTTTGAAGTCAGGTAGTGTGATTCCTCCAATTTCGTTTTTCTTTTTCAGTATGTCTTTGGCTATTCGGGGTCTCTTTCCTTTCCAAATAAATTTCATAGTTAGTATTTCTAGTTCCTTAAAGAAGGCTGTGTTGATTTTTATTGGGATTGCATTGAATGTGTAGATCAATTTTGGTAGGATAGACATCTTAATAATGTTCAGTCTTCCTATCCATGAACAAGGAATAGTCTTCCATTTATTTAGGTCTTCTTTGATTTCCTTGAACAATCTTGTATAATTCTCGTTGTCTTTACTGAATTTTTATGTCAATTATAAAACTTCTCAGTTCCAGAATTTCTATTTTGTTCTTCCTTACAATTTTTTATGTCATATTGAAATTATCATTTTTTGATAGTATATTATTTTCCTGATTTCTTTAGTTATTGCCCATATTTTCCTATGTTCATTGATCTTATTTAACAGTTATTCTAAGAACTTTGATTAGTAATTTCAGTGACTGGGCATCATCCATGATTGTTTCTGTCGAATTCATTTTTTTCCTGTGTCTGAGTCATACTTTCCTGTCTACTTATGCATTTTGGAATTTATTTTCTTGAGAACTAAACATTTTGAGTATTATGTTGTGACTGTTCAATGATCTAATTATCGCAATCCTTAGTCCACTAATCCATTAAAAAGAAAAGAAAAAACAAATAAATAGAAAAAAATGGAAAGAAAGAAAATAATAAAAAACTAACAAAATACCCACTAAAAAGCAAACAGAACATCCACTGCCTCCATGTCTCTCAGTAGGTGCCAGTGTATGCCAGTGGGAGGCTAGCAACTTCTGAACTCAAGGCCAAAACAAAGGACAGTATCTGTGCTGGTGCCTCAGCAATCTTCTAGGAAAAAAAAAAAAAAAAAAAGGAAAGAAAGAAAAGCAAATTTTCAAGTAAGTTGCACAGGTTGTTAACATCCAGGTGGATGCTTTTGTGAGGCCAGAATCCACTGCTGAAAGAAATGCTAACATCCTCATTGGGCCCTCAGTGCTTGTCAGGCCTGGAAACACATGGCAAAATTAAAAGAAGGAAACCAACTGAAATGTCCTGCTGTAGGCTCGTGGGAGACCAGAACACTTGCTACCAAGATGACTGAAACTGATGCCAGGACCTGGACTGGTCCCTCAGAGACTCCTCAGACCAACTCTACCTCCAACCCAAATTTTGGAAGACAAGTTTTCCTCTGCCCACCTGACCTTGGCTGGCTGCTCTTGGAATCCAGCTGCTTTTCTATAGCAGTCACCATTTCCACAGCTGCCCCTGTTTCCACTGCCTGGGCTGCGGGGCTGAGGAATGGGGGCTTTTGGATGATTTGCCCAAATTTTCACTTACAAATCCTACACTCCCATCAGTTTTTCTCTATATCCAGCACTCCCATTGCTGTTCCAAATGTCCAATGCAAATAGTATCATCTTCTTAATTTCAATCTTTTATTCTATATCATTCATTTTTGCTGGTGGAAGGAATGAGCTATAAAATAACTTCCTATTCCACACTTCTGCTTCTGCACTTTTCTAATTTTTTTTTTATATTTGTGTTTCTTTGAATTAGGACCTAACTGGAGAAAAGCATTTTCTCCACAAACTAGATTTAATTTTTGTTTCATTTTTTATTGTTCTTTTAAAAGATACATAGATCACACAAAATGGTACATTAAAAAATATAAGAGGTTCCTATGTACCTCACTCCCCACCCCACCCCCACTCCTCCCACATCAACAACCTCTTTCATCAGAGTGGCACATTTCATCGCATTTAATGAATACATTTTGGAGCACTGCTACACTGCATGGATTATAGTTTACACTCTCCTCCAGTCCATTCAGTGGGTTATGGCAGGATATTTAATGTCCTGCATCTGTCACTGCAATATCATTCTGGACAACTCCAAGTCCTGAAAATGCCCCCATTCACACCTCTTCTTCCCTCTTCCTGCCCTCAGCAACTCCCAGTGGCCACTATCTCCACATCAATGATCTTTTCAAGGAATTTTCTTTCTTTTAATATTTTCTGTTAAATGACTACCACAATTGAAATGAAACTTGTCAATGGATTGAGCTAATTTTTGTGAGGGAATTTTCAGGGCAGGACCCTGGCCTGTGAAAATCTTAAACACTAGATGGTAATATATAGTTTTCTATTATGAAGACTGTAAAAGCAACAAAATAGTATTCAAATGAAGTGAAATAATTTACCTTTACTTAGGATATTGGTTTTTAAATGTTTTTCCAATTCAAAATTTCATTTTTCACTCAAAAGATCTAATGCTTGTTCCCAAGAGTTTTAGTACTTGTTAAAAACTCCCATTTCAATTTATAAACCAGGTTTTAAGTAATGCAAGTTATTTTATAAATTTATCTCTCTTTGGTGGTTCTAACAGCTCAAGACTTAGAATCAACTATGAATTTCATTACTGCAATTTTACTCCTATTCCAAACCATTAATATTGATGCTAAATAAATGATAGTGTTATTCAAGCTAAATAATATTATTATAAACTGCTTAGAAAAGGCAGTACTCTCACAATTTTTCTCATTGCCTTTGCAAAGTGAGGAGGAACTGAAAATGAAAGCAAAGCCTTAGCCAGCAAGAGTTATGCTGCCATTTTGTTTCTTGCCCCTAATATTTGTTCATTTATTTTTAAAAATTTAAAATTTTAGTTATATTGCTGAAAGTTTTATTTTACTCATAAAATAATAAGACAGAATAACATTGATTTCTATGTTATTCTGGACACTGAAAATAAATTCTACATATTGGGAGACATTTGGTTTGATGATGCTATTAGAATACTTTAACAAAAAAATCAAGTATATACATAAGCCACAAACTATCTGACTTTTAAAATTTATCCATGTTTTAACTAAAAGGTCTAATTCAAACACCATACCTCTACCTCACTCCTTCCCCTGTATCACTTACCCTTCAACCTGTAAGCCAATTTATGCTCACTTACATTTTTAAACATCTCCATAGGTGAACTGCTTACCTGGCATAATAGGTAGATGATATGAAAAGATCCAGTTTGATAAAACAATGTTCAATCATGGAGACTAATTTACTATGGAGTTGTACATATAATTTCCTTCTTTCTTTCATAGAACTCTGTTTCTCTAGTGACTGCCTTCTTATTTCAGCATTCTGATTAATTTCTTTCAAGCAAGGTGATTTAGAATGAAATTTAGACTTTGTGACAGTAATAATTTGATTCTCATCCTGATTCTGACACATATTAACTATGAGAGTTTGAACAGTTTGGAGGCTTTTTGATTTTTAAAATTTTATTCATTTTATATGATAGGAAGAGATAATAATTACTATACTATGTCAAATTGTTGGCATACAATATATTTGCTAGAATATTAGTTTATCCTTTCGTTAAGCTTACTTTCTTATTACCAGATTGTGAGTTCTTTGCTTTACTTGTTTGTGTATATTTGTGGCCTAGTCCAATGCCTGGCATATTTTAGATACTTAATAAAAATTTGTCAAATAAATACATGGCAATCTCGTCAACTTCAAGTCATTTTCATATCCGCAAGTTCCTGTTATGTGCTATTGGGTCCCTATTAAATATTCATAGACCTATTAAGATATTTGCTCTAGAGATTCTGTACATATAGTCTCTAGATATACTTTCCATGAATGCCAGAGATTTGACTCACACTTGCTTTAATAAGCTTGTAGAGATGATGTTTGAAATTGTTAAAGTGGGTAGGTTTCTAAGGGAGATATCTAGAAAGTAATTACTGCAAATTATGCACATATCTTTAGAGACAGATAGAAAAAGTGTTAGGATAAAATCATGATTGTTCAGTGGTTAAAAGCAATGAAATGAGCATACCATGAAGGATACTATGAATTGGGTTGGCTTAACAATGGGAATTTATTAGATTACAGCTTTGAGGTTGAGAAAAAAAAGACCAATTCAAGGCATCATCAAGGCAGTGCTTTCTTCTTAATGACCAGCTGGCTATCCTTGACTCCTCTGCCACATGGCAAGGGACATGGTGTCATCCACTGGTCTCTGCCTTCTCTTCCTGGTTTTGTCACTTTCAGCTTCTTGCTTCTATGTCTTTCTTGCCCAGTTGAGCCTGCTCCCATGTATCCCCCATCACTGACACTCCACACCAATGATACTCCCCTGCCATAGTTGTAACCCTTCTGCAATCCAAAACTTCTTAAAAAATGAAGCCAATAATATAGCCAAATACAATTAATAAGAAAATGAAATAATCATTACAGTTTTAAAAATACAAAAAAAATATTAAAAATATTTTGGGATATAGAAATTAATGAAAAAAAGATTTTAAAAACTTTTTTGACATCATTGTAAGAGCTGTTTTTCATATGTACAGTGACATTTTCTTCTGTTTATTCCCCCAGTGTCTTACTTTTTAAAATTTTGTCTTCAAAGAAGTTTTAGGTTACAGAAAAGTCACAGATTGAATACAGGGGACTCCCATATACCCAACATCCTCTCCCTTTTCCCCATTCCCCTATTAATAACATTTTATATGTGGATGGTACAATTGTTACAGCTGATGTACAAATATTGAAACATAGCTACCAACCATGGTCAATGGTTTACATTTTGGGCCATACACTTTCATAAATTTTGATGTAATTTAACATGGCCTGTATCCATCCCAGCAAGATCACATAGAGCACTTCCATTGCTCCCAAAATGTCCCATTCCATCTATTCTATTCCTCCCTGCCCCTCTGCCCAGGACCCAGGGCAACCACCAAGCTTACTCCTTGAAGGACAAGACTAATAGTTATTTGCAATAACACTGAGGGCTTGACACAGTGGTCTGTCTTCCCATATTAGGCACCATTATTGCTCTCAAGAGACTCTTGCACCTGTATTTGAGAACACAAGTCTCCCCAGGATGGGACTCCACAACATTGCCTCTCATCATATGGGTCTCCACCCACTGATATAACACACAATGGCAAGATGAACAGTGAAAAATCATATACTCTGTAGAAGCATGCCCCAGGTGCTCCCTGTCCCAAATAACCCCCAAACCAGCAACCCTCACTTGTCTTATTGCCAACCGAGCATTTCCAACACTCTAGTCTTAATCATGTACCTGCCAATCTCCATTGTTCACCTGCTGCCTCCCCCAACCCTCCTCCAAGTTCCATGGACAGTCCAACCCACCTTCCCCACCCTACCTTCCTGACAAACTAGCACCTCTAACCTAAAAATATCATGACACCACTGTCATGCCCCTCCACTGTACAACTACCCAGTTCCCCCTTATAGATTTTGCCCATATGGGTGTTGGCTCACGACCTTCTTCTACCTTTCTAATTCCTGTAAAGCTATCTTCCAGACTCTAGCTCTCTAAGTCTGCTCAATTTGCTTAATTCCTATCAGTGAGGTCATGTAATATTTGTCCTTCAGTGCCTGGCTTGCTTCACTCAAGATCCATCCATGTTATCTTGTGTGTTAATATATTTCTTCTTACAGCTGAATAATATTCCATTGTATGTATATACCACAATTTGTTTATCTATTCATCTATTGAAGGGCGTTTGGGTTGATTCCAGCTTTTGGCAAAAGTGAATAATGCTGCTATAAACATTTGTGTGGATATATCTGCTCATGTCCTTGCTTTCAGTTCTTCTGGGTATATACCCAGCAGTGTAATTGCTGGATCATATGGCAGTTCTATAGTTAGTTTTCTGAGGAACCACCAAACTGTCTCCACAATGGCTGCACCATTCTATATTCCTACCAGCAGTGATGAGTGTTCCCATTCCTCCACTTCTTCCCCCAAACTTGCAGTCTTCTGTTTTTTAATAGCTGCCAGTGTAATGGGTGTAAGATGGTATTTCATTGTAGTTTTGATTTGCATTTCCCTAATGGCTAATGATGCTGGAGCATCCTTTTATGTGTTTTTTAGCCATTTGTCTTTCTTCTTTGGAGAAGTGCCTATTCAAATCACTTGCACATTTTTAAAATGGGATGTTTGTCTTTATTTTTTGTAGGATTTCTTTATATATACTGGATATTAGGCCTCTACCAGATATATGATTATGAAGCATTTTCTCCCATTGCATAGGCTGTCTTTTCACTTTCTTAACAAACTCCTTTGAGGTGCAAAAGGTTTTAATTTTGAGGAGGTCTCATTTATTGCTTTGTTCACTGCTCATGCTTTGTGTATGAAGTTCATGAAAACATTTCATATCCTGTAGATGCTTCCCTACATTATCTTCCAAGGTCTTTATGACCTTGGCTTTTATATTTAGATTTTTGATCCATTTTGAGCTAATTTTTCTATAAGATGGGAGATGGTGTTCCTCTGTCATTTCTTTTGGATAGTATATTCAGTTCTCTAAGCATCATTTGTTGAAAAGGCCATTTTCCCAATTGAATGGACTTGGTGGCTTTGTTGAAGATCAGTTGATTCTATTTTTGAGGCTGTATATTATAACTCTTTGGTTCTATTGATCAGTATGTCTGTCATTGTGCCAATACTGTGTAGTTTTGATCGTTGTAGCTTTGTAGTAAGTTTTAAAGTCAGCTAGTGTGATCCCTCCAATTTCAATTTTCTTTTTCAATATATCTTTGGCTATTCAGGGCCTCTTGTCCTTCCAGATTAATTTCATAGTTAGTTTTTCCAAATTCAGTAAAAAATGCTGTTGTAATTTTTATTGGGATTGTGTTAAATCTGTAGATCAGTTTGGTTAGGATAGACATCATAATGATGATTAGTCTTCCTAACCATGAACAGGGCATATTCCATTTATTTAAGTCTTCTTTGATTGATTTCCTTTAACAGCATTGTGTATTTTTATTTGTATAAGTCATTTTCATCATTAGTTAAATTTATTCCTAGCTATTTGATTCTTTTTGTTCCTATTGTAAATGGGATTTTGTTCTTGATTTCCTCCTTGGATTGCTCATTATTGGTTTATAGAAATGTTACTGATTTTTGCACATTCACCTTATAACCTGTGACTTTACTGAACTGACTTATAAGCTCTAGAAGATTTGTTGCAGATTTCTCAGGGCTTTTTATGTATAGGATCATGTCTTCTGCAAATAGTGAAATTTTTAATTCTTCCTTTCCTATCTGATGCATTTTATATCTTTTTATTTTCTAAGTACTGGAGTAAGTACTTCTCACACAATGTTAAAAAGGAGCAGTGAAAGTGGGCATCCTTGTCCTGTTCCCAATCTTAGAGGGAAATCATATAGGATTCTCCATTGAATATGATGTTAGCTGTGGATTTTACATTTATATCTTTTATTATGTTGAAGAAGTTTCTTTCTACTCCTATCTTTTGTAGTGTTTTCACCAGGAAAGGTTGTTGTATTTTGTCTAATGTTCTTCCTATTGAAATTATCATTTTTTTTTCTATTTGTTTATGTGGTGAATTACATTGATTGATTTTCTTATGATGCACCATCTTTGCATACAAGGGATGAAACCCACTTGGTCATAGTGTATAATTCATTTGATGTATTGTTGCATATGATTAGCAAGTATTTTTTGCGGATTTTAGTATCTAAGTTCTTTAGAGAGATTGATCTATAGTTTCCTTTACTTGTGGCATCTTTGTTTGGCCTTGGTATTAGGGTGATGTTGGCATCACAGAATGAATTAGGCAATTTCTCTCCACTTCTACTTCTTGAAGAGTTTAAGCAGGTTGGTGTGAGTTTGTATTAGTCAGCCAAAGGAGTACTGACGCAAAATACAAGAAATGGGTTGGTTTTTATAAAGGGTATTTATTTGGGGTAGGAGCTTACAGATACCAGGCCATAGAGCATAAGTTACTTCCCTCACCAAAGTCTATTTACACGTGTTGGGGCAAGATGGATGCCAATGTATGTGAGAATTCAGGCTTCCTGGGTTCCTCTGGATTCAGCTCATCTGTTTTCTCCACAAAGTCAGCTGTAGACTATGAGGTTCTCTAGGCTTTCCGCTCTCTCCACAAGGTCAGCTGTAGACTATCAGGTGAACAGCTCTATCTTTCTCCCTGGGGTTCCAGCTTCAGCATCAAACTCCAACTTCAAAACTCCAATATTAAAAGCCCTTAACGCTGTCCTTTGCCATGCCTTTTATCTGTGAGTTTCCACTCACCAAAGGATGGGGACTCTACACACTGCTGGCACAAGATGTTGACATAATTACTTAATCAAGTAAACCTATGAATCTAACATAATCTAATATGGGTTTACATAATTACTTAAGTAAACCTATGAATCTAACATAATTTAATAGGCCCAGAGGAAAAGATCAATTTATAAACATAATCTAATATTTCTTTTTGGAATTCATCAATAAAATAAAACTGCTATACTACACCCTCTGAATTCCAAAAAAGACATTACAATATTAAAAAAAAAACCACACACCTTAAATCAGTTATAATGTAAGTATTAAATCATATCACAAGCAATTTAAAGAAATAAAGTTTGTCTTGGGGCAAAGTCCTGTCACCTATAGACCTCTGAAACTTACAAAACAATTCATCTGCTTCCAACACACAAATGGACAGACAAAGGATAAACATTTTCATTACAATAAGGAGAAATTGGGCTGGAAACATGGGTCATGGTTTCTCTACAGTTCAGTATACCTGCAGGGAATCCTCTGTTCAATTTCAAAGTCTGAGCGTCATTCTCAAGAAGATGGTTTTTTCTCCTTGGGGCCTTATGGGAACCCACCCTTCCCACAGGCTTGCCCAATGGCCATTTTCTTGGTCCCACCCTCATAAAGCATCTGGGTGTTGACCAAGCTCCAGACCTCTGCCTCCAAGAGGTCTTGCCACACCCTACCCAAATATTGGGATAGAGTCTTAACTCCCCTAGTACAGTGATGTAATGACAACATTCCCCCTAACCTTTGGCATACAAGCTCAACTCTCTCAGAGGAATGAATTGACCACTTAGCTTTCCCTAACCTTTGGCATATAGGCTCAACCCTATCAGTGTAATGAGTTGACCACCTGTCCTTCCCTAACCTTTGGGGGATAGGTCCATCCCTCTCAGATCTGTGGGGTGCTGACCTTAGCTGCTTTAATCCTTGGGGAATATGCTCCACACTCTCTGTACCCTGGGATGGCAAAACTCTCTGAGAACATCTGACAGAAACATCCACCCTCTTCAACCACTGGGCAAACTCACCCTCTCTGTACACATGGGTGGGATTCCTCTCTTGGCCCAAGGTGATGTCCTAATTCCAGATCTCAGCTTCCATGGTTTTCCTCTGGAAGTCACTTCCCCTTCAATCTCTCCTTTCCATGTACCTTTTATTCCAGGCTGACAGTGGTTTTGTTCATACAATTCTCTCAAAAAGTCTGTTGGTTTAGTATGCAGGAAACAGGAGTCCCAGTCATCAGACAGTAAGATTTTCTACAAGTCTTTCCAACATAACTGCATCTTCAATCCTGATTTACAAGTTCCAAGTTTAGTTAAGTCCTCAAATGGGGCACTTTCATCTGGGAGCTTGATTTCCAGAGGCTTGGAATTTCCAGAATCAGTTTCTGTTTTCTGTCAAGAATCAGTTCAGTACTCAACATATCTTTCTCATCTAGCATTTTGTTATAAGCCACAAGCAAAATCCAAGGCACATTCTCTGGGTTTACTTTGGAAATTTCTTCAGCTAAATGCCCAGGCTCACCATTTTCAAACTCTGCCTTCCAAAAACACCAGGAGTTAATATCACTAAGTTCTTGCAACTTTAAAACATGGATCACCTTTCCTCCAGTTTCCAATAATAGTTTCATCATTTATTTCTAAGGCATTATAAAAATTCTCTTTAGCATCCATATTGCTATCAACAGTCTCTTCAAAGTGATCTAGGCCTTTTCCATCAAGCATCTCATAATTCCTCCAAAAAATACCCCTTACCCATTTATAAAATCATTATAGCCTTCTGGTAATTGCAAAAGCGCTTCCCTACTGCTCAGTACCAAAATCTGTATTAGTCAGCCAAAAGAATGCTGATGCAAAATACCAGAAATCAGTTGGTTTTTGTAAAAGATATTTATTTGGGATAGGCTTACAGATACCAGGCCATAAAGCATAAGTTACTTCCCTCACCAAAGTCTATTTCCACATGTTGGAACAAAATGGCTGCCAACATCTTTGAGGGTTCAGGCTTACTGGGTTCTTCTGGGCTCAGCTCCTCTGTTTTCTCCACAAGGTCAGCTGTAGACTATGTGGTTCTCTAGACTTTGCCTCTCTCCACAAGGTCACCTGTAGACTATCAGGCAAATGGCTTTGTCTCTTTCCCAGAATCTCTAGCTTCAGCATCAAACTCCAACTTCAAAACTCCAATATTAAAAGCCCTTAACTCTGTCCTTTGCCATGCCTTTTATCTGTGAGTTCCCACCCACCAAAGGGTGGGGACTCAATGCCCTGCTGGCACAAGAGGTTTACATAATTACTTAATCAAGTAAACCTTTGAATCCAATATAATCTAATATGCCCAGAGGATAAGATCAGTTTATAAACATAATCCAATATTTCTGATTGGAATTCATTAATAATATCAAACTGCTACATAGTTCTTTCTGGAATGTTTGGTAGAATTCACCTGTGAAGTCATCTGGTCCTGGGCTCTTCTTAGTTGGGAGGTTTCTGATGACTAACTCTGTCTCATTACTTGTGATTGTTCTGTTGAATTCGTTAATTTCTTCTTTTGCCAGCATAGGCTACTTGTGTGTTTCTAAGAATTCGTCCATTTCCTCTAAATTATCCTTCTTTTTGGCATAAAATTTTTCAAAGAATCCTCATGGTATTCTTCATTTCTGTTGGATCAGTGGTGATATCCCTTTCCTCATTTCTTATTTTACATATATGCATCTTCTCTCTTTTTTTCTTTGTTTGTCTAACTAAGTGTTTGTCACTTTTATTAATTTTCTTGATGAAACAGCTTTTGGTTCTGTTTTTTTTCCCTACTGCTTTCTTATTTTCAATTTCATTTAGATCTGCTTTAATTTTTGTTTTTTCCTTCTTTCTATTTCTTTTGGAGTTAGTGTGTTGTTCTTTTTCTAATTGCTCCAGGTGTGCATTTAGGTTTTTGATTTCAGTTCTTTCTTCTTTTTCAATATAGGAATTTATAGCTATGAATTTTCCTCTCACTACAGTTTTGCTGCATCCCATAGGTTTTGATACATTGTGTTGTCATTTCCATTCATTTCAAGGAAGTTACTGATTTATTTTGTGATTTCTTCCTTCACCCACTGTTTGTCCAAAAGTGTGTTGTTCAGCTTCCATATCTTTGTGCCTAATCTGGTTCTCTGTCACTTCCTGACTTCCAGCTTCATTCAATTATGGTCAAAGATATTACTTTGTATAATTTCCATCTTTCTGAATTCATTGACAGTTGTTTCATGACTTAGCATGTAGTCTATCCTGGAGAATGATCCATGTGCACTCTAGAAGAATGTATATCCTTTTGGATTTGGGTGTATATGTCTATTAGGTCCAGATCTCCCAATGTATTATCCAAAGTCTTTGTTTCTTCATTGAATCTCTGCCGAGATGTTCTAATCGTCATAATGGTGTATTAAAGTCCCCTACTGTAACTGTAGAGGCATTTATTTCTCCAGTTAGTTTTTTACAGTTTTTGCCTCATATATATTGAGGTGCCCTGGTTAGGTGCAAAAATGTTTATGTTTGTTCTTTCTTCTTGATAGATTACCCTCTTTATTACTATATAGTGTGTGTCATTGTCTCTTAAAATAGTTTTGCATTTAAAGTCTATTTTGTCTGATATTTGGATAGCTACTTCTGTCCTTTTTTGGTTTTGCTTCCTTGTAAAATTGTTTTCCAATCATTCACTTACAGCCTCCTTGCATCCTATGGTCTACATCTTGTAGGTAGCATGTAGATGAGTCATATTTCCTTTTCCATTCTGCCAATCTGTGTCTCTTGTCTTCTTGGCTTACTCTATTAACATTCAACATTATTAGTGTCAAGGAATTATTTAAATTAACTGTATTTTCTTTTGGTTTATGTATGCCGTATGTTGTTTTTATTTCTTTTCTTATTTTTTAGTTGTTCTTACACTTTGCTCCAACTCTCTCTCTCCCCCATTTTTTTGACCTGCAGAACTCCCTTTAGTATTTCTTGAAGGGCAGGTTTCTTATTGACATACTCTCTTAATTTCTGTTTATCTGTGAATATTTTGAACTCTCACTTGTTTTTGAATGACAGTTTTGCTGGATAGATAATTCTTGACTGGAAATTTTTTGTTTTTGCTTTTGTTTTAACACCTTAACTATGTCTACCATTGCCTTCTTGCCTCTATGGTGTCAGAGAAGAAATCAGCACTTAATCTTCTTGAGCTTCCCTTGTATGTGATGGTTCTCTTTTCTCTTGCTGCTTTCAGTATTCTCTCTTTGTCTTGAGCATTGGACAATCTGATAAGTATATGTCTTGGAGTAGGCTTGTCAGGATTTATACTCTTTGAGGTGTACTAAGCTTCCTGGACATGTACATCTATGTCTTTCAATAGGGCTGGGAAGTTTTCAGCCATAATTTCCTCCAACACCCAGTCTGTCCCCTTTCCCTTCTCTTCTCCCTCTGCAATGAATATAATGCATATATTGGTGCTTTTCATGCTGTCGTTCAAATTCCTGAGTCCTTGCTGGATTTTTTCTATCCTTTTATCTATCTTTTCTACTCTCCATTTGATTTCAGCTGTGCTGTCTTCCACATCACTGATTCTATCCTCTACATGTTGAAATCTGCTGTAATATTGCATTTTTTACTTTATTGTGCCATTCATCACCACCATATCTATTATCTTTTTTATAAATGTTTACAATTTCTTCAGTGTGTTCTCTCAGTGTCTTCTTAATATCCTTTATCTTTTCTTTCACTTCATTCAGTTGATTTATGGTATTTGTTTGGACATCTCTGATTAGTTGTTCCATGTTCTGCATCTCCTTCTGTTTTTCAGTTGGTTCCTTGGACTGGTCCATGTCTTCTTGTTTCTTAGTATCAGGTGTAATTTCTTCTTGATTTCTAGGCATTGGTTCATCTTCATGGGTTTGATCAATTGATTAGCTTCTTTTCCTAATCTAGGGTTTTTGTTTTGTTTTGTTTTGTATGTGTGGTAAGTTTTCACTTTGATACTTCATTCCTTGTATTCTATTTCCTTGCAGTTGTCTATGTTCCCTTAGAAAAAAAGTTAGGTCCAGTGTAAAGAAAAGAACTATGAAGAGAGAAGGGATAATAGTAGTAGTAATAATAAATAATAAGGTAGAAGAGGAACCATATAAGACTTAGGAAAATGAATAATTAACTCAAGCAAGAAGCACAGAGAAATAAGAATAAAAAAGTGAAGTACAAGCAATGAAATGAGAAACTGAGTAGAGGAAAATATATAAATGAATTAAAAGTTCAGGATGATGAGAAGAGAGGGAAAGAGAAAAGAAAAGGAAAAAAGAGAAAACAGTTAAAAAAAGGAAAACAGAAAAACGGAGAGAGAAAAAAAGAATGAGGAAAACTGAAAACCACACAAAAAAATGTGGAACGAAAGAACAAAAACAGAAAGCAGAAGACAGAAAGATGAAGGAAGGAATAGAAATAGCATAGGTAGACAAAATTGGCAAACAAAAAGGGGAAACAAAGAGGAAACACAACAAAGAAGAAACAAGGTAGTAGCAACTAATTAACTGAAAGGGGGGGAAGAAAGGATAAAAAAGAAAAAAGAGAACAAAAAACAAACAAACAAGCAAACAAACAAGAGCCATGGAAAAACAGACTTCCCTCTTAGGTCCTTAAGGAACTTCTCAGACTGCCACTGTTCGTAAATCAATCACCCTGCAGCCTGCTCTTGGCTGTTTTTGAACTGGGTTTTAGTTAGTAAACTAAGTTAAATTGAAAAAAGGAATCTTTTTTTAAGAAAAATAAGAAAAGCTAATACCAAAAAAAATGTCTGTATGTTCCCCATCCATGGATCATGTTTCTAAGAAGAGCAGTTAATTGAACCAGGGATCTTGCATATTCAAGGTGGGAACTGCTCCACTGAGCTAAACTTTCTTCTCGGGTCAGTTAACCTTTGAGAAAGCTACCCACCCACTCTCCCTCAGGGAATCTTTGCAATGCCAGATTCCTGTTGATTAGGTGTCTGTCTATTCCTGCCCCCTTTCTATTCTAATTGCTTTCTCTCCCAGCAGCAGGATGCAATAGCCTGTGTGAAAGGAACCCCCTCCTCTCTCCTGGTCAGGTCAAAGTCCCTTCCGAGATTCAAAGGGGACCCTGGTGATAGAACCCACCCCAAAGAAACCACTCTTGACCCTCTTTCAGACCCCTCTTTCTCCCAAAGGACTCTAAATAGGCCCTTGAAATTTATTGACGCTTCCTACTATCTGCCTCTCTTTGGGGAGTTTTGATAGTTTTCAGTGCAGGACTTGTCTGTTGTCTGTCTTTGACCTCTCCTTTCCCAAGTTCCTTTCTCTCAGGATGGCTGAGTGTGTCACACTGCCTGAGCAGACTCCCTTCTCCTCTCTTCCTGTGGCCAACTGGGTGCTGGCTAATATGGTCTCTGAAGTTCAAAGAGAGCCCAGGTACCCAAACCCACAGAAACGAAACGCCTCTCCATCCTTTGCCACAACCCTCCTCCTCCCAGAAAATGCTGCCTCCCACTTGGTGGCTCCCGGGAACTTTTGCTTGAGGATGAGGCTTAGCAGCCCTCCGTTTCCAGCCAGAGGCAAGAGACTCACAGTTATCCCTTGGGCTCTTTACCTCTTTGTCCAGTTTCCTCCAAATAGATGCCCTGAAACCTTCTGTTCTGTGGGTTTCCAAAACAGCTCATTCAGGAAGAATTTTACCCCTTATCAGCCTTTTATGTGAGAGAGCCAGGGAGTGCACATCTAAGTGGATGTCATCTTGCCAGAACTCCCCTTTCTATTTCTTAATTTTCCTAACCTGAACTTTATACTCTAGTTAAATCAAATTTGATTGTTGTTTCCTGGCACATACTTTCTCCCCACTTAAAATTTCTGAGCAATAACTTAAATAGGTACTATTTTCCTGTGTTGACAGAAGATATATAAATGTACCGAGTATGAATCCAGAGAGTGCTTGGGCCTTTAAAGATGACACAGAGACACCTTGAGGCTTATTATGGCAAGTTATGGTAAATGTTGAATTCTCATCCAAGTAACCTGATACTGAGGGCATTTCCTGATGATTTTTTAAATAATTCACAAAGATCTTAGTAGACTTTGCTATTTAATGAGCTGTAGGATTTCCTTCCTATAGAAACACTGAGTTAACATGAATGGACGAAAAATCAATGCCAACTTTCTCTTTTATAGACACAGAACAGATAGTCCATTCTTCCCCTTCAATTCATTTTTTAAATTTTATTTATTTCTCTCCCCTTCCCACTCCCCTCCCCCTAGTTGTCTGCTCTGTGTCCATTCACTGTGTGTTCTTCTGTGACCACTTCTTTCCTTATCAGTGGCACCGGGAATTTGTGTTTCTTTTTGTTGCATCATCTTGTTGTGTCAGCTCTCTGTTTGTGCAATGCCATTCTTGGGCAGGCCGCACTTACTTTCGCACTGAGTGGCTCTCCTTACGGGGCACACTCCTTGCACGTGGGGCTCCCCTACATGGGGGACACCCCTGCATAGCACAGCACTCCTTGTGTGCATCAGCACTGCACATGGGCCAGCTCCACACGGGTCAAGGAGGTTCGGGGTTTGAACCTTGGACCTCCCATGTGGTAGGCGTACACTATCCATTGGTACACTATCCAATGGTACATAATCCATTGGGCCAAGTCCACTTCCCACTTCAATTCATTTTCACCTTTCATTGTTTAACTTCTTTTTACTTAAATGCAGAACACCTAGCCATGTTTATAAACCATACAGAAATAATGAAGTGCATGGTTTAGAAATATGTCTGTCAACTACATCTTACATTCAATTAGAGAAACAGAGACACTTTGCAACTTGTGACTCAAATCTTCGAATGCTCACCTTCAATCATATTATTACAACTGATAATTTTTTAATCTTTCAGCAATACAGATCTCTTCATATTGTCCATGTTTTATTGACTCTATAGAACATACCAGTCATCCATTGTAAAATAACTAAAATGACAATATGTAGTCCTGTTTGTCACTTGCTCGTATCTTATAACAAGAAAGACTGAATAAATATCCATCAAACAGAGTTGTTCATTTCCTCTTTCTTTGTTTTATGGATGGATTGATTGGAATTAGGATGATTCTCATTTCCCCAGGAATCATAAATTCTGTGGCAAGTTTTGCAGGTTATTATTCGTTAGATAATATAATTTGGGGTATTGTTATTTTTGTAAAAGATTTAAAACTAATATCACTCAAGTTTATTTTTCCCATGAACCCAGTTTGAAGCATAGTTTGTACAGTTGAGGGTTAACATTCTAGTGGATGAAATGTTAAATTAATTAAGTTCTACTTTCACTTGAGCTCTTTTCTTTGATTTATTGTCTGTTTTTAAATTTTTTTAGAGTTAGCACTATTAAGAGATAACTAGAAGTAGCACATTTGCAGAGTTTTAGAAAGCAGATTTGTTTGTAAAACTAAAAACAGAAATAGAATTATCTAGAAAGGCCTACATTCCCATTACTTCTGCCCAGGAATATCATTCGATATCTTCCCTGAGTGATATGAAGGATGGGGTGGGGAAGGATGGGAAAAAATAAAGAAAATTTAATTAAACTTTGTACCATTGTTGTCAGGTAAAATATCAGTTCTTTAGAAAAATACAGTGTAAAACTTTTACACTTTTAAATATTATTCAGTAATTGAAGGCTACCTCTGGAATCATTACACTGAAAAATACATTTCAGACCTTGGTTTTTTTCATGTAAAAACAGCTGCAGTCACAACAAAGCAGTCCCAAGTATGCAATTAAACTCAAATGCTTTCTAATGTATTCTTCACCCTTTACAACTATTACATTTCCACAGTAATGCATTACTGAAAGTAACAATTATCCTGTGATTTGGATTGTTTCACACAATATATTTCAATGGCAAGAATACTATTTACATATAAACTGTAAGATATGGTTGTTCAGATGGTAAGTTCAGAAAAGAATGAATTTTACTTTAGCTACAATTTTAGAAAGTAAACTTACCTTTCAGATTTTAGATTGGAAGAAAATGCCAGTTCTTTTCAAGGATACCATATTAAGTGAAATACAAAATATGGACTAGGATTCTGCTAGATGGGAAATTTATAGTTTCTGTGATGTACTTATAGGGGGAAGGGTCTGGAAAGTTCATCTCTGTACCTTTCCTTAGTAAGGAACTCTAACCTCTTCTCCTTGTTTATAAATGAGTGAAAGACAATGGGAGGGGAGTTGGGACAATAATTACTTTTAGTTTTTTCCACTTTAAGAAAAATAATAGCTATGATGTAAGTCTTACTATATACTGGGAGTTTTACTATGTTTAATGCTCAGCACAACCTTGTTAGTTAGGGATATTGATGCTCTGTTCACAGTTGAGGAAACCTAGGCTCTAGGATGTAAGCAACTGATCCATGACCACACAGTGGATCATTGGTAGTCAGAAGTCAAAAGCAGACCTGTCTGTATCCAAAACCCATATTCTTAATCACTGCTCCCCATTGCTTTCCTTTAAAATCCCAGTGTAGTTTCATGCAGGTGTATTCAGTGAGAAGATTCTTCTCTTTTTTGTCACCATCAAATGTTTCAGTACATTTTTTTTTGTTTAAAAGGAATTCACTCTCACATCTGAAAATTAAATATGTAATGTAAAAGTTACTTGTATATAATTGTAATTGTATGTAAAATAAAATATGAGGAACATATCAACAGTACATATTTTTAAAAGCTTATATCAGAGAATCTCATGTTATTGAAGTATCTGGATTAACTTTAGAGACTTTTAAAAAAGATAAAATTATTTAAACAAAGAAAATCAGCAATCAGGTTTTTTGTATTAGAGTATCACAGTGATTACTCAGGGATCTCCTCTAGTGCTACATAGTGCTCAAGGGAAAACAATATTCAAATGAACCCTGTTCTGCCTGAAGGGTTTAAAGGTGGAAAAGTTGCTTTACAGTGAGACATGTCATGAGAAAGTGAGTCTGAATCTGATCAGCTGAAGTCTGTCATTTGACACCTAACAAGGAGATGAAGATGGACAATGACCATACCAAGGAACAGAGAAGGTCTGCTATTGTAATCAAGGTAGCTCCATCCATCTGCCCAGTAGAATCTAAGCCCCCTCTCAATTAGAAGCAGAGTTGGCATTCCATCCCCAAATCCTCAAGATTGTAGAAAGAACAATAGACTAAAGGAGAATTATTATTATTCTACTATAGACACTTACTATTCTAACAATGGAAGAACTCTTATTATTGATGTATAGGCAGTGACCACCAGAGATTCTGAGGGATGGGATAGGGAAGAATAGGTGTTATATGGGGGGATTTTTGGAACATTTGATTTGTCCTGCATAACATTGCAATGATGGATACAGGCCATTGTATATTTTGTCACAACTTACAAAGTGCAGGACAAAGTGTAAACTGTAATATAAACTGTAGTCTGTGGTTAGTACAATGCTTCCATATGGGTTCATCAATTGCAGCAAATATACCACACTAATGTAGAATGCTGTTAATGGGGGAAAGTGTGGGAGGGGAAAGGAGTGGGGCATATGGGAATCCCTTCTATTTTTTATGTAATATTTATATAATTTAAAGTTTCTTTAAAAATAAAAAACAAATAATTATAAAGTAAAAAAAAAAGTAAAATCAAGGTGGCTCAGAGAGGTTGGGTGCAGCTCTAGTAATGCAGAATCTTAGGTCCCACTCTAGACCTACTGAAATACAATCTGAATTTTACAAGAGCCCTATAATTCTTATACATATTAAAGATTGAGAAGCACAGCCCTAAAAAAGTAGGTCCAAGAGTACTTTTAATTCCTTTTTGTGAAGTACTGCCTTGGTCCTCAGTCTACATTGTTCATCAGAATCATCTGTAGAATTATAAAAACAAAACAAAACAGCACCAAAAAAAAACCCAAAAAACAAAAAACAAACACAGTTGCTAGAACTCACTGAAGAACTACTGAATCAGAAAATCCACGCTTGCAATATATCACGTACGCATACATACACAATCTCCCCAAGATAAACACATTAAAATGTGTGTGTGTATAGGTGATCCTGATAGTACCAAAATATGAAAAAAAAAAATTAATTGAATTTATTTGATGTAAAACAAGTCATCTTGACTAAAATCACCCTTATTTTAGAGAAGTAATTTTGTCTTTACAGTAATCCTTTTGCCATAGGTCGTTAATTTATTCGTCCTTTAAAGCTTGGTAGATAATGTTACATCATCCTAAAAGTCCTTCCTCTTTGCCCACTCCTTCCAGAGTAAAAATATTCTTTTTCTCCTTTAAATCTCAATTCCTCCTTATCTGTACAGATCATATAATACATACCACATGTATTTTGAACTATTTTATTTATGTGCATTATTGTTGATAGTATACATTTGGTTATCCTTATATTTCCCACAAGTCCTACAAAATTACTTAGAATATTAAATAATAAGTGATCAGCTTATTAAGAAAGCAAATGAGTGAGTAAATTGATGACTACACAAAGGGGAAAATAATAGTTCAAAACCAGATTAATGTAACAGAAAAGTGACTGAACCAGGAGTCAGAAAATGTAGTTATAGCTCCTGCTCTGCTTTTAAATCAAGTGTGACCTGAAGTTCATTTAATCTCTTCTTTTTACAATTCTGTTCATGGAAATATTGGATGGTATCACCTTCAATATATTTAAAATTTGAAATAAAATAATCATTTCTTTTCTTTAGCTAAATCTCATATCACAGGTTTGATAAGTATTTTTCTTTATGTGTCAGAATATAGTCCTCCCCCATTAATCAAGTCATTACATTGTCAATAGTTCTCGCTAATAATTATTATGATTATAGAACAAAGAATTTATAAGATTTAAAATCCACCATCCCAAGATGAGTTGTCTATGATGCATAAAAAATCATACAAACTTAGTGGCTTTAAACAACTTCCATTTATTATCTAGAGTCTGTTGGAGAGAAGTCTGGGCAGAGTTTAGCAAGGCTCTCTGAGTTAGCGTGTGAACTATCATCCAGGTGTTTGCTGGGGTGTCAGTCTCATCCAAGACTCAACTGGGAAAGAGCTGATTCCAAACAAAACTATTGGCAAAATTCATACACTTGTGGTTGTAGCAAGCAGGCCTTGTTTCACTGTGGGCTGTTGGCCGGGATTTGCTCTGAGCTCCCAGAAATCACCCACAGTTCTTCACCTCATGACCATCTCCATAGGCATTCTCAAATCATGATAGTTTATGTATTCATAGCCAGCAATGGAGGGTCTCTCTCTTATATGCAAAAACTGTGTCTTATATAATGTAACAATCATTGGAATAACATCCCATCACCTTCACTATTATCTGTTAGATAAAAGCAAGGCTTGCATCCTAACCACATTTTAGGGAATGGGATGACACAAAACCATGGATAATTGTGGGTCACTTTAGTACATGTCTGCCACAGACTCCCTTTGGTCCCTAAGGATTCAAGTTCCATTTACATGCAGAATACATTCCTCCAGTCTCAAGATATTCAAAAGCATCACCTATTTATAACATCAGCTCAATGTTCAAATTCTCATCATTTAAATTATCCAAATTTGGTGCTGATAAACCTCCTGGATATATACCATACTGGACTAATATTTCTCTCCATCTGTGGACCTGTGAAACTGAAAGGACGAGTTATTTGCCACCAACACACCTAGTACACAATGGTAGGCTAAGCATAGTAAAACTCCTTTAGACATTCGGGTTCATAAAGGGAAGCAAAAAAAGGTAAAAGAAGTCAGTAGTCTCTAGCAGTCCTGAAATCTGGTTTACAAATTGAGGGTCTCTTTGTTTGGTTTCAGGACCTAGGAATAATTTTCCAAGATTCATTTCTACTGCCTGGGCTCTTGCTTTTGCCCTCTCATTCATTATTTTGAATTTTTATTTTTATTTTAAAAATTTTTTTTATGGAAGTTAGCATATGTTTTCAGCTGAATATTTTTATCAGTTTTCTTTTTAACAGTAGAATACTGGGGGTCCAGAGGCCTCTATACATTTTGTATTCTCTCTATTCCCATTAGTCCAACTTAGCAGTGTTTGTGTTGTAATACATTTCTAAAATCTTTGTGGTCCTTTATGGATTACATGGGGTTTCACTCCATTAGGCAAAAATCACATCCATATATTTTTTGGGATTTGCTGTGATAGCTGAGGAACAATGCCCTTAAGCTTCCTAGAGATCCTCTGGTTTGCTTGAAAAGATTTGTGAGTATGACAGGTTGATATAGTAATGAATTCCAAAACAAAGATATTGGATAATGTTTGTATCTGATCTGTATGTGGGTGTGATTAAGTTATGATTAGAGCTTTGATTGGACCACATCATTAGGGCATTGAGTCCCACCCATTGTTGGGTGGGACTCACAGATAAAAGTCATGGCAAAGGACAGAAATGAGGGTTTCTGATGTTGGAGTTTTGATGTTGGAGTTTGATGATGAAGTCTTAAGCTGGAGCCCCAGGAAGCCAGCATGCAGAGGAAAGAGAAGCCAACCCCAGGAAGAAAGGACCTGAGCCAGGAGAAGAACACAGAGGAATAGAGATGGCTCCTTAGACACAGCAGAAACCCCAGGAAGAGAGAAAGAACTGTTCAGCTGATAGTTTACAGCTGACCTTGTGGAGGAAACAAAGGAGCTGAGCCTAGAAGAACCCAGGAAGCCTGAACCCTCACAGATGGCAGCAGCCATCTTTCTCCAACATGTGAAATTAGACTTTGGTGAGGGAAGTAACTTATGCTTTATGGCCTGGTAACTGTAAGCTCCTACCCCAAATAAATACCCTTTATCAAAGCCAACCAATTTTGGTTCTTTGCATCAGCACCCCTTTGGCTGACTAATACAGTGAGGCACCCCCTTCATCTTCTGAAAGCGTATTTAACTTGACAGAATATTCTGACATTTTGATTTTTCTGAAGTTTTAGCAGAAGGTTATACAGACACTCATCTTTTTTTTTCCTAGAAAACAGTTTACTGAAAATTCATTACTTAATTTAAATATTATTTGCCATCTAGAGATTCTGAGAATTTTCAAAATCACCCAGTTCTGGTTTCTTTTTCTCTAATAACTCTTTTCACATTTTATCTCTGTCTTCTTACATTTTACCCAAAGCAGAAACCATTCAGTCAGCACATTCAGCAATTTGCTTGGAAGTTCTAAGATATATACCCAAGTTCATCATTTACCAGTTTTGTTTCCATACAACTGAAGCAGACAATTTCCCTAAGTTGTCTGTTACTACACAACTAGGAATCCCCCATCTTCAATTTCCAATAACATGTTCGTCACTTCCTTCCACATCCTATTTGTCAGCATCCTCAAAATCCATTAGTCTACTAACAGCCTGTTCAAGGTGATTTAGCTTTCTCCATTGTACTTATCAAAAGCCTCCCAGCTTCTTCTCACCTAGTTTCAAAGGGGTGCCCACATTTTAATGATTTGTTACATCATACTTTAATTCTGGTACCTAAATCTGCGTTGGTTTTTTACAGTTACATAAAAATTTAGCACAAACTAAGCAGTTTAAAAAACACCAATTTATTTTGTCACAATTTCTTTGGGTCAGGGCTCTAGGTGTAGCTAGCTGGGTCATCTCCTCAGGGTCTCACAAGGCTGCAGTCAGTTTGTCGTCTGGGCTGCAGTTTTATCTGGAGGCCGCATTAAGGAATGATCCACTTCTCTGCTCAGCCACGTTGTCGGCAGGATTCATGTCCCTGTAGCTGCATAACCCTGGCTTTCCTGGGTGCTGCCTGGAGGCTGCCTTTAGGTCCTATAGGTCATCTGCAGGCCTTTGCCTTTCCATAAGCAGTCCTTCTAATAGGCAGTCAGGTAAAGAGATGTCACCCCCTTGATCAGGTTATGCTAAAAGGCACTCACATGATTACATGAGACTCTGCCCTGGCAGACTGGAGGGAGAGGTTCTCCTACTGGCCATGCAGAAGCAAGCAGCCATTTGTGAACTGTCTATTGAGAGGGCTAGGTAGCAGAGAACTGTGGGCAGCCTCTGGGACTTGAAAGGAGACCCCATATTACAGCTGGCAAAAAAGTGGGTACTTCAGTCCTATAATCACAAGGGGTGATGATGCAAAACACCAGAAATTTGCTGGGTGTTATAAAGGGCATTTTTATTTGTGGTAGGAGCTTATAGTTACCAGGTCATAAAACATAAGTTACTTCCCTCATCAAAGCCTATTTCCACATGTTGGAAAAGATGACTGCTGCCCTCTGTGAGGTTCAGGCTTTCTGGTTCCTCTGGGCTCAGCTCTGCTGTTTTCTCTACAAGGTCAGCTGTAGATGACAAGGCTCTCTAGGCTTTGCCTCTCTGCACAAGGTCAGCTTAGACTATCAGATGAATGACTCTGACTGTCTCCCAGGGACTCCAGCTTCCACATCAAACTCCAACATCAACACTCCAACATTGGAAGCCCGCAACTCTGTCCTTCACCAAGCCTTTTACCTGTGAATTCCCACCCACCAAGGCGGGGGACTCAATACCCTAATGACATGGCCCAATTAAAGCCCTAATCATAACTCAGCCAGGTCCAGGTACAGATCAGATTGCAAACATAATCCAATATCTATTTTTAGAATTCATAACCATATCAAACTGCTACACACAAGGAGATGACTTCTGCCAACAATCCCAGGGTGCTTGAAAGAAGAGAATTTCCCATTTGAGCCTCTGATGAGATCTTAGACCCGGTTAACACCTGGATTGCAGCCTGTTTTGACCTCCAGTCAGAGAACCCAGCTAAGCTATGTCTGGACTTTTACCTACAGAAACTGTGAAATAACAAATGTGAAATTTTTAAACTATTAAATGTGTAGTAACTTGGTCCACAACAATGAAAACTACTATGATGTCATAATTTGTTTTCAAATCTTATCAATCATGTATTAATTCAATGTCTAGTTCATCCCTCTGAAGTTGTTATATAGATATTGATATTTTTAATTGTCTCTATAATCATTGATTGATATTAATTGACCCTGGAGTATATCAAAGCAAATATTACTTTAGGAACTGAAGTTATTTTTCTAATTGCTTATGACTTAGAAATAGGCTCCTTAAGATCAATCCATAGATTTTTAAGATCCATGGACTATTTCAGAAGATATATGCACTGGTCAAATGTGCTATTTTCATCGAGAAAGAGTCAATAGCTTTTATTAGATCATCAAAGAGATTTATTGCACAAATTAACAACCTTTGGTTTAGAATGATATTGAAATTGGTCTGCCTTTTTCAGTTAACTTCCAAAAAGACTTGGAAAAATGTAAAAGAAACTCATTCCAGTCTTTTCATCATAAATATAGCTTACTTTCCTCACACATAAAATAATATAATATGGTAATTGAGCATACAGACCTATAATCAAAGATTCTGGGTTCACAACAGAACTTTGCACTGTATTAATTATTAACGTCTCTGAACCTTGGTTTCCTTTCTTATATAATGCAGCTGTATCATAGGATTGTTGTGAAAATTAAATGAGATGCTTAAGTAAAGTCTTTAACTGAGCACTTGTTACATGTAACATATGCTGAAGTGGGAGAAATTATATGGGCCTTCTTCCTTAGGTAAGAGTAAGTAACTATGTGTAACATACTTTACAGAAATCAACATTATAAATAACAATACTTGACATATTGCTACATTTCATAAAATTCTGCCCTACCTGAGGATACAATTGTTTCTTTTTTTTAATTTTATTTATTCATTTTTTTAAAAAATATTACATTAAAAAAATATGAGGTCCCCATTCTCCCCCACCACCCCCACCCCACCACTCTCCCCACAGTAACACTCTCCCCCATCATCATGACACATCCACTGCATCTGGTGAATACATCTCTGGGCATCGCTGCATCTCATGGCCAATGGTCCACACCATAGCCCACACTCTCCCACGTTCCATCCAGTGGGCCATGGGAGGACATACAATGGCCGGCAATTGTCCCTGCAGCACCACTCAGTACAACTCCAAGTCCTGAAAATGCCTCCACATCTCATCTCTTCCTCCCATTCCCCACACCCAGCAGCCACCATGGCCACTTTTTCCACACCAATGCCACATTTTCTTGATTATTAACCACAATAGTTCATGAATAGAATATCATTAAGTCCACTCTAATCCTTACTGTATTCCTCCTTCCTGTGGACCTTGGCTTGGTTGTGTCCATTCCACATCTATGTCAAGAGGGGGCTTAGATTCCACATGGATACTGGATGCAATCCTCCTGCTTTCAGTTGTAGGCACTCTAGGTTCCATGGTGTGGTGGTTGCCATTCTTCAACTCCATGTTAGCTGAGTGGGGTAAGTCCAATAAATCAGAGTGTAGGAGCTGAAGTCTGTTGAGGCTCATGGCCTGGCTATCATATTGTCAGTTCAGAGATTCAAATCCCCTAGATATATCTTAAACCCCAGCACCAACTACAATTCCAGTAAAGTTGCATGAAAGGCTTGTGAAAAGAGATCACATCTGAGTACAGCTCCATCACACAGAAATACCAACTCCAAAGAAGGGCCAACTGACATGGCAGTGAACTCCATATGTCAAGGCAGCAGAAGAATTTTCAACATTTTGGAAAAAAGGGTATAACAATTTCAGAAATTACATTAAACCAACAAACTTTATGAATTCCCTAGATGTCAGAATGGCAGATTTTAAATGACTTCTAATTCATAATCTACTTTTTCTTGTCACAGTTAAAAATCCTAAAAATCCAAGTCTTAGGAAATGAGGAAAGCAAGGGTAATCAATCAGAAAGCTTCAGCCTTATTCAGGCATCAATTAAAAGCATAAATTCTTACTAACATTTTGCTAGTTCTATCTTCTTATTTACAACTTTGTGTGTGTGTGTGTATTCCCCCCTAAGATGGTTCCTTCATCTGTCTGTTCATTGTTTCTGCTTGCTGTTTGTGCTCATTCTCTGCACTCATTGTTTGCTCACTATGTCTGTTTATTGTGTTCTCAATGTGTCTGCTCTCTGTATTTGCTCATTGTATCTGCTTGTATTCTTTAGGAAGCACCAGAAACTGAACCTGGGACCTCACATGTGGGAGGCAGGTGCCCAAATGCTTGAGCAACATCTACTCCCTGCTCGTTGTGTCTGCTTGCTGTGTCCACTTCATTAGCTTGTTTCTTCTGCTCATTGCGTATGTTCATTGCATCAGTTCATTGAGTCTGCTCATCTTATTTAGGAAGCACTTGAAACCAAACCCAGAACCTCTCATGAGGGAGGCAGGCACCCAACGTCTTGATCCACATCTACTCCCTATGTGTGTTTTTTGATATAATCACCATAATATCTAAAATTTCAATTATCTCTTCCCACTCATATTTTTCTCAATACTTTTTCATGCTTCTTACTCTTTATAAGCATCCCAGCATTTACCTCAGGTCCACCCATTTGCAATTCTATAGAAACTAGGTATAAATAAGTAAATTCTCTGATATGGACAGGTCTGGAAAAACCTTATCTCTCTAACTAAGAATAAAAAGATATGTGTCTTAGTTTGCCAAAGAGTTGTCAATATCAAAGCAAAGTACCAGAATTCTGTTGGCTTTATAAAAGGTATTTATTTGGGATAAAATCTTACAGTTCCAAGGCAATTAAAAGTCCAACTGAAGATACCATAAGAGTTACTTTTTTCACTTAAGTCAGCTGCCAGGTGTTGAAGCAAGATGGCAGGCAATCTCTGCCTGGTCTCTGCCTTCCCCTCCTGACTGTACATCTCCTGGAACTCAGATGAGGACAACCAGGCATAGGACTTGTCTCTTACTGGGCCTCTTCTCTCAGGCTTGGCTGCTCCAGTTTCTTCCAAACTTCAGCTGCAAGCTATCAGGCAAATGGCTCATCTCTCCCTAGGGCCTCAGCTCCTTTACCCTCTCCTTTCTGTCACATGGCAGCTCTTTGGCACAGCAGAGCTCTCTTTATTGCTATGGTTTTATTTTTTGTCAGACCCACCAAGAGAACAGAGACTTAACCTGAGTCACTTCTCACTGAGGTAGTCTAATTGCAAACATGTCTCATCCACAGGTATGGACCAGCATGTAAACATAATCGTTCTCTTTTTAGGATTCATAAAATAATTTCAAACTGCCACAATATGGGTTCCGGTCCTATCTTAGTTATCAGCTTGTTTGTTATATTAAAGTTTACATAAGAGCCCCAGCACCTTCATCATATGTGGGAATTGAACAAGATATTATAAAGGTACCTTTTAACTATGTTTCTATCTTTTTTGGGTCCATTTAATAGTTGATAATAATTGTCTGATTCAGAAATACAGATGGGATGAGAAAATCCTTTCAAATAATGCTAAATAGCTTTACCATTGCGAGGCACTTAGGATTTCATGAGGCACCTTGGAATTGATGTCGTCAAAAAACACAGACTAATCCTTCTACTCTCTCAGCACCCTCCAGCCCTGCTCCAGAGTGAACATCAGGTAGTTAATACCACATAGGAATTTGAGGTATTGAAAGTGATAGTTTTCTTGGTTCCCTTAGTGGGGGAAGGGTTTTCCCAAATCAAATGCAGAATAGCTGAATTTTTAGTAAGTGGTTTAAGAGCAAGTGATCTTTACAATTATTGTGACTTTAAATATATCAATCCCATATTCCATGCTTAGACTCTTATCAATATTTTTGTAAGTTATTTTTATTTGCTTAATCTTTTTTCAAAGCATGTATGACATATCCTGATTATTCAGTTAATTTCTACCTTCTATCCATTCACAGATTTTAAAAATAAGTGTATTGGAATCTTTTATATATAACATTGATTTTAAAAATTGTATACTCATAAATGTTTAGTTTGGCAAGTCTTTATAAATAACATACCACTTTCAACATAAAACAATTAAATAATCCAGATGTAGAGCATCATAGCCACTTTTCATTATCATCAATGGAGAGAGAACTAAAATCCAAGAGCAATAATGGGGAGCGATGAAAGGAGCATTCATTTAGAAGTTTTCCTAACTCCTGGTAAATCAAGCAGTGCTAAAGGCAGAATCCGTATCTAGAAGGCATATGTCTAAAGAGGATTCGTAACACTTCTGAACCAAAAAGCCAACTGCCAATGAAAGAACATCTTTAGTTCTGAGAGAAATTTATAATTGGACTTCTTTTTTTTTTCTCAATGTTATATATTGTTTTAAAGAGTTGAGAGAGAAGAATTAGATTGAAGAAAGGAGAATTGCATGTATTTGTTTTCTTATAACATAGGACAATGGGTATTTTTTTAAAAGGTTTATTTATCTATTCCCTCCCCTCCACCCCCCACGACTTGAGCTTGCTCTCTGCTCTCTGTGTCTCTGTCCATTCTCTGCACTCTTGTATGTCTGCTTGTCTTTTCTACTCGTCTTTCTCTTTAGGAGGCACCAGGAACCAATCCCAGTACCTTCTGATGTGGGAGAGAGGCACTTGATTGCCCTAGCCACTCCAGGTCCCTGGCTTGTTGTGTCTTTCACTGTCTCCCCTCTGCGTCTATTTTTGTTGCATCATCTTGTTGCGTCAGCTCTCCATATCACACGGACCACCTCTCCCAGTCACGCGGGCCGGCTTGCTTTCACCAAGAGCCTCTGGGATCCAAACTTGGGACCTTACATATGGTAGATGGGAGCCCAATCACTTGAGTCACATCCACTTCCCAGGACAATGGGCATTTGATAAGCATGAGGGCGAATTTAAAAGTTTTAAGACAGTTGATAAGAAATAAAGTTCAAATATTGTATTGATTACTTGTCCAGTTCTGAGATTAATTTTTAATGCTAGAATTAAAGAAAATTTTAGAAATGATTACAAAGCATAGATTACATAAAAAAAATCATAAAATGGTTCTTGAATTTCCTTTCTTGTCATTATAAATGAACATGCAGATGACCTATGTATATGCATTCTCAAAATATTCATTAAATTCCCCGGAAATTTTCTTCTTTATATACATAACGTGGCCAAAATGCTATTTTCACCTTATAATAGAATAATTATACTTAAGAAAGTAAGCACGATTATAGGATAGGCAAGATATTTTTTCTTTACTGTGACTGAAATTTGATAGTGGAGCACATGAATTTGTTGACACAATAATGGACACAGAAGGAGACATTAAAAATAGACCCTGCCATAAATCTCTTCTGGATAGGGAAATCAGCAAGTAATATTTATTACTTGTTTTATTGAGAAATAAGTGCAATTTTAATGTATCTTTAAAGATCAACAGAGTTATTTTCATTTTTATTGTTATCTACCCTTATGTCATGAAATGTGCAAAATACTAATGTTTTGGGTCTGAACAGTTCAGTGATATTTAAATTGCAACAGTCTACATAGTGTCACCAGATCAGTTACAATGACTTAGTTAACTTTATAATGCCAGTGCCTAGTAAAAATATTATGCAATATGATATAAGGGCCATTCTAGGTAGTGGAAAGATAACTGCATGAGGGTGGGGAGATTCAGTCAGAAAATGTGAGCTTTTGTTTCTGACTGGTCATTAAGTATTTTGTAACTGTGATCAAATGGAATCCACTTGATCACAGGAGCTAGGTTTCCTGGTGTAGGAGATTTAAGAAGTCCTCTAATGGTAAATGAGCAAGCCCTTCAGTCAGACACATCTTCAAAAGCTAAGTCTTTTGAAGACTTGACTTTGAATAAGGAACTTAAACCTCTTCAACTTCACATTTCTCATTGGTAAAATTGAGATTAAAATAAAATCTTTTAATAAAAGTCAGTCATTTAGACATTTTCCCACTTCATGGTGAATTGAAGAATAATTTTCATAAGTAAAATTGAATTTCTTAGGTATATAGTTCTATGAATTTTGACTAATGTATACAAGCATATAATCACTACCATAATCAAGATGTAGACTATTTCTATCATTCCCAAATGTTCTCTCATGTCCTTTGTAGGGCAATCCATCACAATAATTAATCTGATTTCTATTCCCATTATTTTGCTTTTACTAGAATGTCATGTAAATTAATTCATGAAGAGTGCAGCTATGATTCTCTGGTAATTGACATTAATTTTGATTCCATCTTTTAGTGGTAAAGAGTGTAGCTACTGTAAATATTTACATAAAGGTTTTTGTGCCTGCTATCTTTTGAGTCTTGAAGCAAGATTTCTGGTAAACACATGCTTAATTTTAGAAGAAATTGATAGTTTTTTCCAAAGTTGATGTAGCAATTTTCACTCACACTAATATATGAATTTCAGTCATCCCACATCTTCACCATTGTTGTCTGGCTTTTGGGAACTATTTTGATTGGTGTGTAGATATAGTTTAAAAATTCACCCTCAGTTCTATAACTTGGTATCTTTTCATGTGTTTATTTGCAATATGTATCTTTTCCCTGATGAAGTATTTGTACAAGTCTTTTTTGGGGGGAGTTACAGGGGATTGAACCCAGGACCTCATATATACAAAGCAGATACTCAACCATTGAGCTACACCCACTCCCCTTAATTTCTCATTTCAAGACTTCTGTTCTATATATTTAGGCCATTTGATATAATTCCACAGTTCTTGGATACTTTCTTCTGTTTTTATTTTTAATCATTTTTCTCTTAGTATTTTAGTTTGGATGAGTTCAACTTTTAAATCCATAAAAATATTTTGTTATCTCAGATACTGTTATTTTTTTATCTCCATTTGATTCTTTCTTTTGACTTCTATCTCTTCATTAAAATTCCCATCTAGCCATGTCTGTAATCCATTTTTTCCACTCAAACCTTTAATATATTAAAAGTAGTTGGTGCCTAGTTCCTGTCTGATAAATACAAAATCTGGATCATTTCTGAGTCGGTTCTGCGGATTGCTTTATCTATTAACAACATTTTACCTTTGTGTGTGTATATGTGTCTTGTAAATTTTGATTGAATGCAGGATATATGTAGAATAACAGTAGATGCTGAGATAAGTTTACTTACTTCAGGCGATGGTCATGTATTGTTTGTTTTTTTGTCTTCTCTCTGGCCTTAGTTCAGGTGATTGAGTCAATCTACTCAGGAGTTGAACGGTTACAGGGTTTTATTATTGCTATTATTACTTTTAGCACATCACATTCTTCATTGTCTTCCAAGAGAGGTCTCTTAGTAATTTGTGCTTAGAGTTGTAAAGGTAGGGGCAGTTCTTTGTTTTCCTTGTTCAGTCTAAATTTTAAGTGAAGCCCTGGGCTCCTGGGCTCCATGCCTCTTAAAAAATACTACCTTATTATCTTTTTTTTTGTCTTATCTGGGAAACAGTTTACTAACACATACCCTAAGTTTGTAGACTCTGCTTGCAATTAATATAGAATACTATGCCCAGGGTGTTTTCTGCTTCTCTACCAAGGGCAGAGATTTTGTTTGCATTTACCCCTTCCCCAGCATCAAAGCATTATTTCTTGTATTGAGATATTAGTAGTTTCCTTACAATTTCCCCATGGACAGACTTAATTTTTTACCATAAGTCCTCCAGAAGAAGTCACCCTTGCCTGAGTCTTGGTAGCAGGAGCATTTGTTATCCACTCTCAAGTGCTAAAGGCTTTTGCTCCAAAAGAAATGAAGTCTTGGGAAGTGGGCAGAGATTTGTGCCTGTCCTCAATAGGAAATCATCATTTTCTGCACACCTGACCTACCAAGGCCAGCTTTCTTTGGTGCCCTTCTCAGCCCCTAATCTTTCTCAAGACCACTCTGTAGAGGGCTGTGAAAAAGAGATTGTGATTAGTTCAAATTCCCTTTGTGTCTGGAACCTATAGCTTCTAACGATTGACATAGTAGCCCATACTTGGCTTTTAAAAATTGGTGAAAACTGTAGCTAATTTCATAATATGCACTTGTATGGTGCTCTTTGTTCCATGGTCTGACAAAAAGAAAGTGTTTCATGTATCCACCTATCTCTATACAGACTAACTCTTCTTTGGAATGCAGTTTCTTGGTCTCCTGGATATCTCAGCTCTCTGATGATCACAAGACTAGTTATGATTATAGATTACATGTACTTTTTTCATTATTATGGAAGGAAAGACATTCTTTTGTGGATTCAACAGTCTTAGTGGAAGTGGAAGTACACAATACTGTCTTCAAATAGTCTTCATAAAAATTTAAAAGCCACAAAAACATATATTGCTTTTTAGTTCAGTGAAGGAAAAAAAAAATCAATGAACCCAGGTCCTTGATATTATGTAATCTAAAGAAATAAATCAATATAAAATTATTGTTTAGCCTATAAAGATGTTTTTAATTCTTTGTTCATAATAGAATCAACCAAAAGACCCCTATAATAAGGTTTTGGTTAAGTAACTTAGTATATCCTTGTAATAGAATACTGGATAGCTAATTCAAACCTATGAGGTTTCAGTTGCTTTCTTTGAGGAATTTGTTCATTTCATCAGTGTTGTTAAATTTATTGGCATAATGTATATGACAGTTCTGTATGTTCTGTTGTGCTATCTCCTCTTCACATTCCTGATATTGGTATTTTGTGTTCTCTTAATTTTTTTCTTCATCAGTTTGCCAAGGGATTACTAGTAGTAGCAGAATAAGTGTTAGAAAATCTAAAGAGCATAAGTATGTATATATATGTACATGTATATGTGTATATATATATTTCATAATCAAAAACCTTTTCAAAAGGAAAACTCTAGACTCACATGGCTTTAAAAGAGAAGTCTATCAGTTGGTTAGAGAAGGAATAATACAAAAAAATATTAAACTACTTCAGAAAATAGTGAAAGAGAGAAGGACTAGTTTACAATTCAATATTGAGGCAAGTATAATTCTGTAATGAAATTGACAAAAATTTAGAAGAAATTTATCAACTGTATTCTTTTATGGTTTGTGATTGTTTTGTCTTGTCTATGACATAGTTGACAACATCAAGTTGCAAAAAGTTTCTTACATACTTCTAGAAGCATTATGATCTGAGCATTTAGGTTTGGGTCTAAGAATGATCTTCAGTATTTGTTGAACTTTGTTTGCATTGTACTTTAATGACTGTCCAGTTTTCCCAACACTATTTGCTAAGAAGTTTTTTCCCATTGGATTGATTTGGTGCCTTTTTTCAAAATCATTTTATAATCTGAGTGTATATCACGTTTATTGAAATATTTATCAATGTTTATACCAATTTCATAGGTACAGATTATTTTTATTGTGTGCTTTAAAATCAGATTTTACAAATCCTCCAACATTGTTGTTTTATTCAAGATGATTGTATTGGCTTCTTTAAATTTTTCTCATCTAGTAGAGTGAGCAAATAAATGAATTGACAATATCACAGACTATACCCACTGATAAAATTAATTTTGGAGTAACTGAGATTTCTCATGCATTGTTAGTGGGAATACAAATGAGTACAATTATGTTTATGAACTGTTTGGCCATTTCTTATAAAGTTGATCATGCAACTTATCCTATGACATAGAAATTCCATTCTTATATATTTACCTAAGATAGATTTAAAACTTGAGTCCAAAAAATTACTTGTACAGTATTATTCATAAGAGCTGTATTTATTAAAATCTGAACAATTTGGAGATAATCTAAATATCCATTAGAAGGGAAATGGATGAGCAAATTGTGTTATATTTGCACAATGGAATATTATTCAACAATGAAGAGGAATGAACTACTCACATTCAAGAATCATGCATGAATCTTTAAAAGCATTATTTTGATCAAGAATACAAACTGTCTGAAATCATTTATTTGAAGTCCAAAAACAAGCAAAACTATTCTATGTTAGGTGAAATCAGAAAGTGGTTGCCTTTGGTGGGGTTGGGATTAACCCAGAGAAAGGAACCCGGAAACTTTCTGGGCATATGGAAATGTTCTATAACTTGTTTTGGATAGTATTGACCTGGGCATATGTAATTGTCAAAATTTATGAAAATGAGCACTTAAGATCTGTGTATTATAACATTTGTATGTTTACTTCCATTTAATAAAACCTAATGTTAAAAAGCATCTGTGGAAATATATCATAATAATTTATTGTTACATAATAAACAGACTAAAATTAATAAGAATCATATATTTCCATGTTTATAAAAGAAGAAATACCTGCACATACTCTTGAAAAATTAAAAGTGCATCCCCAAAAGGGGATGTTATTTATCTCTGGATATTGGATTTACCAGTGAGTTTTATATTCATTCATTTTCTTGTCTACATTTTTTATCTTTCCTACAATAAAAAAGCATCAATTTTGATTCATTCTGACTTTTATTCCTAGCTTGTGGGAATCCAGGGCACCTAAACTGGGGAAGCTTCCCTTCAGAAAGAATTTGCATTTGCTTCTGATGAGATGAAATGGAACTACCAAACTAGTAACTAGCCTCTTTCTAAATCCTGGTTTTGTAAAGAAGTTTTAAATTGAACGTAACCATCGCTGTCAGCCTAAGGTTTTTGTCTCCTGGAGTGACTGGCTCAGTAATGTGACAGACATAAAGTGATTTTTTCACATGGATCGTCACACCTGTGAGAAAAATGTAATGACTCTTTCAACTAATGATGAAAGTGTCCCAACCTTATATAAATATTATAAACTACTCTCTTGAGCAAAGATGGTAGCCAACAATTGACTCTACTTACAACCTTCCCATGATCTAAATCAATTAAATTCTCACCAGTGGGAGAATTCCATTTGACCTGAAATTCTATAGGCATCTTTCAGTTGATTAGGGAGCCAGACATAATGGAAGAGCTCCAGAAGAAATTCTAAATGGCTGAATGTCAATCATGACCCTTGCATACATCATACATTTTTTTCACTTGTAATATGTGGTCAATATTACATGTAAATGGTACATTGAATTTTGTCTCCTTTAGTTAAAAGTGTGAGTCATAATCTAAGTCTTACATGTTCCGATGAAAAAAATAATAAATAATGACTGTAGCATCAGGGGACATTCAAGCCCCATTTATAAAGTTTTCATACAATCCCTTACCAGAGAATTAAGCCTGAATATATCCATTATTTCTCAATATTTTATTTTTTTATTGCATAAGTAATTAATCAACTAATTTTTCATGTGAAACATTACAAATTATAGATATATCCTATCATTCTTCCATGACTAAAACCCAGTCTCACTCCTTTCACCGGGAGGGCCACTCTTGAATTTAGAATGTAAACCTCTGCCATTTTTGTTTGTTTCTTTCTTCCTTTGTAATTATTTTACAATTTATTTGAGTTATTCTTACCTTGACTTTTATTGCAATTTCTTTTTAAAATTTTTATTTTTTAATGGAAATGATATTGTAGTGACTTTATCATTCTCAAATTTCTTTTTTTTTTTTTACTATTTTTTCCTTTTTTACTACAATTTTTATTTGGCTTTCTTCTAATTCATAAACTTCAGAATGGTAACGATTTTGTGATAGATTTAGTCTGTCCTCAGAGTTTCTCATTTCAATAATATTTTTAATTTCTCAATGTTTTCATAGGTAAATATCCTTTTTTTAAATAGTTTTGTAAAACTTTTGAATACATACAGGCCTGCATTTACCAATAATAAACAGCATATATCTTTTTAGGGCATGATTCTTTAAGGGTAACATCTCTTTTTTGATATCCATTTCTTTCCATACTGTATATTAACTTTGGCATACAAAAGAGACAGCATTCATAATCTGCTATATATGAAGGGGAAATCAGCTCTATAATCCTCACAAAGCATACATAGACTCAGTAAAATTAGATCTTTTCACTCAATATTTATTTATTGAGTATTTACTTTGACTAGTGACTGTTAGAAATGGGCATATAGAATAACATAATAAATGTCATTGATTCATCCATTTACTGAATTACTCATTCAATAAATATTTACTGGTATTTAATATGTGCCAAGCCCTGTTTTAGACCTTGATAAAATAGAATTCCCAAGATCAATGTTCTCATAGATAGTTATCCAACACATAATTTTAAAACTATCAGACATTATGAGTTAGGTGTATAATGGAATAAGGTGAATGAGCAATATTGAGTGATTGACTTAGATAGTGAAATCTGGGAATATCTTTCTAAAAGAGGTGAATTCAAACTGAGACCTGAATAGCATAGAGGATCAGGAGAAATAGGATTTCAGTTGGAGTTATATTTAGGGCAAATCACTATGGTAATAGTAATCTTAGGGTGGTTAAGAAATAGGAATAAGGACATTATGACTCAAATAGAGTGAGCAAGTGGGAGACTTGTGTGAAATTATGCCTGAAAAGTTGACAAGATCTAGATGATATACAAGCAGTAGAGTATGGTAGGTAGAGGTTTTATTTTTCTTTTCCTGAATTCAGTAGGAAGTTATCATAGAGTAATAATACAAAAAAGGGCCTGATATTATTGATATTTTTAAAACTCACTGTCTGCTATACAGAGAGTGGATTGTAGAAGAGCAAAAAAGAAAAGATAGGGAAACAGAGTAGTCCTGGTGAGAAGGCATTGTGTCTTGGATGATGGAGATGGAAAAATAGATGGATATGCTTTTGACACATTTGAAAGTTAGAGTCAAAAGGACTGTGGTATTTGGGATAGAAGGCAGGGTGAAATTGAGGCTCAAAGATGAGAATCTCATAATGGGGATATCTAATACATCTTCAAATTTCTTCTAGGAAGAGCTATTTAAGCTGAGTACTAAAGGATGGCTAGAAGTTAGTCCAATTGTGGTAGAAGGAAGAAGAGTATCAAGAATCATGGCAAGAAGTTTTATCTTTATTCTGGAGATAATGGGAAACAAGTGAAGTTTTTGATTAAGAATGAGATAATCATACTTGCCAAATCAGAATAATGTTTTATCGAAGTCATCTGGCTTCCATCCCTTAAACTGAGACACATTTTGGGACTGAGTAAAATTTAATCTTGTTTAGTTTATTCCAAATTTGGGAGAAGAAATGTAGTTTTTCAATTTCACTAAAAATTTTAGTAACTGGGCAAAATCTGAGGAAAAACTGCGTCTATATTCTTCATTCTTAACCACCTTGATTTTGCTAGGTGTCATGCAGAAGCTGTTAGAGAAGCTATAAAAAGCATAGGGACCTGTGAGAATCACAGGTGAGAGATAAATCTTCCTGATCTGTACACACAAGATTTAAAAACCCTGAGAATCACTGTAACTCATTTTATGAAGTAATGAAATCCTCAACTCACTAATTGGAAGTTTGATATATGAGGAAATCTAAAACAATATTAAAAGTGCTGCATTGTTTATTTTTTATTTTAAAAGATTGTTCCATTTAATTATTGCTCTTTTATTTTTATTATTAGTGTTTTCAAGAAGTTTCAGTGGGTGGATATGGAAATCAAGGATATCCACTAAGAAACTGCTTTCCCCAAAATGAATCAACCATCTGTGTTGGGAACAGATCTGAATTTTTATATTCTTTGGTGGCCCAGATGGTCCAAGAACCACTACAATCACCGTCACTCTCTTCAGCTTTATCTCCCTGGGTATGTTATGGCAAACACAGTATACAAGCTTAGTGCTGGTGGCAAGAATTAGTGCAGTTTGGATATCAGGAAAGCAGAATTTTGCAAAGTTGGATAATGATTTGGGGGAATTATCAAAATTATTTATTTTTTGGTTTTAAAAGCAGTGTTTTGAGTTTTGCAGTTTATAATTACATTTTCTTTTACTCCTCGTATCATCAACCAGGTTCCTAGATATGCAAACAAAATAAAGATATTTGGCAAGTCAGGTAATCAGATCAAGTTTTGCTTGGCAACATTGCTATTTTTTTGTGTGTCACACATTGTATAAAATAAGTTAATTGCTAAAATGAGATAGACTATTTTTTAGAGTGTGATCTACTTACTACATTCTTTCATTGATGGTATGCACTCACATTTTGAATTTTAGTAAAATCTCTATAATGCTAAACATTAAAGCTACATAATTCAAACATGTGATTGAAAATTCCATTTAAAATATAGTGTTTTTTATATTTTCTTTTGTGAAAAATAGATGATATCTTTATTGTTTCTGTCTTAAAGTCTAGTTAAAGACCAGGTACAAAAGTAGATGTAGGGAAGTCTTATTTATTAGTTGATGAAAATTTATCAAAAAATATTTAAAAAATGAGTAGAGAACACAATAATGGAAAACAACATAACAAAACTCCTTTATCAAATTTTGTTATTATATAACATAAACTTAATACTAGTGATGTAATTGCAGTCCTCTGAACTCTCCTTCTCTATAGGAGTCCTTCCATTCCCTTGAATTAACCACACTCATAAATTAAAGTTTATCAACTTTATATGTGTTTTTATACTTTCACTATGTATTTATGCAAGATGTAAAATTTTCTTTCTTTTATCAAAATTTTTCTTTGTCCTTTAATTTATAGTGTGTCCCCTAGAGTCAACATATATATTTGTTTTGCTTTGCTGCTTAAATTAGTCAAGGTTCTCTAAGGAAACAAAACCCACAGGAGATGTCTGTAAATATTATAAGGTTTTATAAAATTGTCTCATGTGACCATGGGGATGCATGAGTCCAAATTCTGTAGGGCAGGCTGCAAGCCAGGAACTCTGATGAAGATCCCTGATGAATTCCCCAGGAGAAACTGGCAGTCTAAAGTCAACATGGGAATTCTTTCTTCTGACAGCTGAAATCACTTCTCCTTTTAAGGTTTTAAACTGATTGGCTCAGATGTGTCTCATTATTGAAGGTAATTTCCTCAGTTGTAATCAGTCATAGATGCAATCAATTCACTGATGATTTAAGTCCACAAAATGTCCTCAGAGTAAAAATTAGGCCAATGCTTCCTTGACCAAACAACTGGGCATCATTACCTGGCCAAGTTGACACATGAGCCTAACCATCATAATGCTATAATAAATTACCATAAATGCAGTGGATTAAAACAATAAATTAGGCTTACTGTTTTGGAGATCAGAAGTCTGAAATAGTACTTCAAGGCTTAAAACAAGGTGTCAGTAGATTCCAGAAGAGAATCTATACCTTGCCTCTTCCAGGTTTTAGATGTTTCTAGAATTCTTTAGCTCATTGCCACATCATTCCTGTCACATCATCATCTTTCCCTCCAATCTTCCATCACTCTTATAAGAACCCTTGTGAGGTCCTGGATATGCCAGGATAATCCCCACATCTCAAAATCTTTAATTATGCCACATCTACAAAGTCCCATTTTCCTAAAGAAAGTAACAACATTCACAGGTTCCAGGGATTGGGATCTGGACATATTTGGGGTTGGGGGTGGGCATTATTTAGCCTACCACAACCCATATATTTATTATTAAAAATCCAGTCTGAGTTTTAAAAATTACAATTATAGCATTCATTTCATTTACATTTAATGTATTATTTCAATAGCTCTTTTAATACTAGTACTTACAACAGAATCCTTAGCCTTCTGTTACCTATTACATCCTACCCAGATGTATCTTTTCCTTAAACAGGATGTCACAGTCAGTTTATATTATTGAGATAACAATGTATTTTGGAAAAAATTCTAAAATCTTCTTTTGTTTCACATTTTATAAGATTGCTGTCTCTTCTCATCTTTTGGATTGTTACCTTTTCCTTTATTCACTCTACTATTTTAGAATTTTAAATGCTACTTCTATGTTTTATTGTTACCCTTTAATTTATAGAACAGTTTTGCATAAAGTCTAAATCCAGTTAACCATTGTATTACTCTTCCAGATTGTACAATACATTTTTGCTGCTACAAAAAATGAAGCAAAAATTTATGGTTAATTTTTTAACCAGATCAGGTAATTTTAAGGGGACAAACACATTCTACCAAATTGAATCATAATTTAAGATAATTTGTGCTGATAATTCTCAGGTTAATTTCTGCTTTATGGGAAGCGGACTTGGTCCAGTGGTTAGGGCATCCGTCTATCACATGGGAGGTCCACAGTTCAAACCCTGGGCCTCCTTGGCCCATGTGGAGCTGGCCTATGCACAGTGCTGATGTGTGCAAGGAGTGCTGTGCCACGCAGGGAGCCCCACGCATAGAGTGTGCCCTGGAAGGAGAGCCTGCTCAAGAATGGCACCGCACACACAGAGAGCTAACTTAAGATGACGCAACAAAAAGAAACACAGATTCCCATGCCGCTGACTACAACAGAAGCAGTCAAAGTACACGCAGCCAATAGACACAAAGAACAGACAACTGCGCGGGGGGGAGGAGGGGGTAGATAAATAAATCTTTTTAAAAATTTCTGCCTTATTACCTACTGATTCTGCTGTATCATTAAAATGATATCACATATCTTGGAATTCTATTTTCTCCAAAGGATTAAGGGTCCTTGAACACAAAAGTTCACTCTCTAGGAAAATCTTCCCTTTATTCAAGCCAGGATCAATGAAAACAATAGAATGTATATCAAGATATTTGTCTAAAAAATTAAAATTAAAAATTATTTACCAAAGATTTCTTAATGTTAGTTATACAGCACCAGAATATTTCCTTGGTAATACCCTAAAATCATTTACTAAGCTTAATAATCTGGTAGTATGTTGTTTTTGGTTATTCCAAAATCAGATGCTGATACAAGGATTTGGGGTACAAGTCATTTACTTGGAAACTGGTCCCAGGAAGCACTCTGAGCATGGCAGCAAACTAATGAGCTGTGCATTAGTGAGTAGGCAGTTGGGGGAGGAGTCAATCTTTCTGTGAATTTTCTTTGAGAACTTGTAGTTAACACCTCAAAATTGTCCCAAGGAAATATGGGAATTACTTTCATAACTTACTTGTTTTGGGGCATAACTGTTTGGCACATCTGTCTATTTTCTTTGGCATAAATGTTGCTGAAGCCAGAGAACATGAATTTTTATCTGTGTTATTCTTGGGGTCAGTGAGGAAACATGAGCAGGAGTCAAGCAACATCTATTTGAAATGATATAGACAAAATTTTTTATTATGCCTAAAATTGCTCCTTTCTTCCCATGGGAAAAAAACTTTTAATATCAGTAGATAATTTTCAACTGATTTTTTTTTCAATAAATGCCCATCCTAACAACTACCTGGCTTATAGGGGAATATTTTGTCTATAATGATATTGCACAGCTTTTTTCCAATATCTTTCTCCAGGGGAAAAAGTGCTAGGGTGAATGTTCTTTTTAGTTATATGTCCCTTATGGAAAGTGTTGTGGTATCCCTCCAGCAATATGCAGGCAATGCTTAACCTTAACTGAATAAGATAGAGTTGATAGTAACACATTATAGTGAGTAATATGATAGTATAAGGAGGGTAATGTCAATTTAAGAAAAGATATAGGATAATCTAGGGACTGTATTACATAGTGATTTTGGTGGTGGATGATGATTGTGGTTAATAGCACAGACCCAAAAATATTCCTGTATTACAAGATATTAAGAATTTTGAGATATATGGAAAAATATAATTAATGTAATGTATATAACATAGTTAACAGTAATATCATAATATTTTTATAGCAATGGTAAAGAAGTTACTGTGTCAGTGCTAAGGGTCAATAATGGGGGTGTATGAGGCAGTATGGTATTTTTCCTTTTGGAGCAATGAAAACCTTCTGAAATGGACTAAATTGATGATAGCACGACTCTGTGATGAAACTGAGAGCCACTGAGTGTACACTTTGGATGCATTGTACAAGGCAGGAGACCACATAACACAGTGAACACCATGGTGAATAATGGACTGTGGTTAACATTACAAATATGAAAATATTCTCTCAAGAACTATACCAAATATATAACACTAATACATGGTGTTAATAATAGGATGGTTTGTGGGGAAAATACACCAAATATAAGTTATGGACTATAGATATCAGCAATATTATGATGATATCCTTTCATCAATTACAAGAAATGTGTCACAATAATGTAAGGTCTTGGTGGTGGGTTAATGTATGGGAAATCCTTTATTGTATGCATGATTTGTTATATAAATTCACAATTTCTCTTATAACAAAAGATGCCTTCCTGAAATATATTCAAGAAAAGTAAAACAAAGAATCAGTCCACCATTACTATTCATAGCAATAAAAAAAAAAAACAATCTATACAGTCCACTATTATTGCCCTAGGATCAATGTTTATGCAGTAGTTGTGAGTGCTTGCAAGCAAATTTGACTTATTCTTTTTCCAAATTTGTATACTTCTATTGCTACAGCCAAAGATGGGAAAATTTAGACTTAGGGAAATAAATCTTTGTGTGTGCAATACACTTGCTGTGATAATTGATTTTTGCCACATCAAAAGATTTCTGAAATGCTCCTTGCCTTATCAACCTCTGTTGCTAGGCAGAGAAAGGAAACATAGCCTTTCCAATTGTTTCCCCTGGCTTCTGGACAGGTTAAGTAAGAAAAGTCCCTTAGCAGGCCTTTGTGAGTCATTGCTGAAATTTTGAATAGCACAGGATTTTCTGATTTGGCTTACTACTTCAGTATTTATAAAAACTGAGGTGGGCTCATGCATAAGTAGAACAAATCCACCATTGCCTCTTCTGCCATTCCTCTCAGAATAATTTCTGGGAAAAATTCCAAACTTCGACCATCTGCGTTTCCTTAGAAATATGTAGCAGAAAGGTTCTGATTACTATTTGAGCTAAAGTAAACTATCCACCAGAAATTTACACTCTGGTAAGCCCATTTTTTTTCACTTATCCCAAAGCTAGAAGAAGACTGAATTGTCTAACCATTTCAGAATACCCAATTATTCTTTCTCCAGAAATCACAATAGTTGTACATTTACAGTAGAGCATAGAAACTGTTTGTACCCCAGAAAAGAGCATGCTCTTAAACTTAATCCATTCCTGTGGGTGTGACCCCTTTGTAAATAGGACATTTTGTTGAGGTTACCTTAGTTTAAGTATGGCCCAGTATCAATTAGTTTGGGTCTTAATCTTATTATTGGAGTCTTTTATAAATGGAATGAAATTAAGATATAGAGAGAAAGCAGTGGGAAGCAGGAAGCTGAAATTCCATGGAACCAGGAAAAGAACTGAGAGGTCAGGAGAGGCCATGTGCATTGCCATGTGACAGAGGAGCCAAGGATCAAGGATCACCAGCAGTGAGCCGAAGAATGACACAGTCTTTGGAAAGAAAGTATCACCTTCATGATGCCGTGTTACAGATTTTTTTCTGGCCTCAAAACCATGCATCATTAAATTCCCATTGTTTAACCAACCATTGCATGTATTTACTTGAGCAGGCAAGGCAACTAAAACACACAATATCTTAAAACAGTGGGATTTGCACAATTATGAGGTTTTTTTTTTTTAATTGAGCATACATCTGAGAATTGAGATATCAAGCAGACAAGAAAACAAAAACATGATTGTACTCCAAAAGTTGCAACAATAATGTGTTACATTAATTTGCTTTGTAATCATTAAGAAGGAAAAATATGTAGAAAAATATAACATGGTCCATTCTCAGGAAACAGTATCAGACCAGTATTGGCTATTTTCTCTACTCTCTTCATTGAACATAAAAACTTCTTTGAATTCATCTTTTGAATACTGTATTTTAAAAATTGAGATCTCAAACAATTCTTCTGCCTTTTATTTTTGAAACTTACCCCTATTTTATACTTGTTCATTACATATTTACTTATTGAGATTTTTCTGTTGAGTTCTCATTTTCTCTTTATCTTTCAAATTATTGATATGACTTTTATCTAATATATTTTCTATTTCTGTCAAGTTTAGAATAAAAAAGATGTGGTTATGCATGAAAGACAATGTAATTGTAAAGTTGTAAATGAAGAGCAATTACCAAAGTCTTCTAAGTATTTATGTATTACGCTTAGTGTATGTTATACAATGCCTCTAAATTTAACTTATCATCTTGACATACAAATATGTTTAGTGCTTTAACCATGTGATATATTCTCACAAGTAGATTGTAAATGACATTTTGGAAGGAATTGTCTTATCTTCCATATACTACAAAGCTATTCTTGTCTCTTCCCTCATCTTTCACTGTCCTACATTTGGTCAGGGCCCTTCATGACTGTGTCTCAGTGTCATCTCCTGACTTTCTTGCCCTTATCCACCCTTCTGCAAGATGTCTTGCTGAGCTCTGAATAGATTTTGCACTTTTTGTCTGCTAGGTTCTTCACTCTTTCCCCATCACTGCCTGTTAAATCTTACTAACTTTGGAAGTTTCATCTTAAACATATTCTTACTTGAGGCTCTCCTTGACACTATAAAATAAGTTCTTTGGTTGATATACATTCCTATAGCACACACGTTCTCCTTGTAGGTTTGTTATTACTCATCATACTAGTAATATTTTATTTGTTGTTTGTCTTTCTTCACCTGATGGTAAATTTCACAAGGATATGAATCATGCCCTCCCCACCTATATTTTTAACTAATGATTCAATAGGGTCTCAGAAATTTGTTACTACCTTATAGGTGCCCAATCAAACCTCACTAACTATCTATTATATGACTTTTACTAACAATGACAGGAGTTTTATCCTTGAAGGAAAAGATTGATGGGCAATTTAAATAATGAGGAAAAAATAAGACAGCCATGATGTAGTGCAATGTCATAAAAGCATGCATATTTTGTAATAGTTCATAGATATTCATATTCAAACAAGTGGACTCACTTACAGAAGCATCTTTTCCTAGTCTCCACCTGTGGATCGTGTTTGATCACTCTTCTGTCTACTCAACAAAATGTGCAATTGGTTTGAGTGAATGTGATATTTGTTTACGGAGGGGAAGCTAAAAACAGCATACTTTCATACACATATGATTAAACTACATGATGTAACTTGTCTTCCAAATACAATAGAATCTGTCAGATACAGTTTAAATTCAAGCCATTTTAATATGAAATATAATTTGAACGTTTTGTGTGGATTTACATATTTGGAGTTAGCTGTGCTATGCTTTCTTTAAAAATTTCCATCAAGTTTTTCTATTGTTTAATATTTTTTTAAGTAGAAAAGTCGTAGGTCTACAGAAAAATCATGTAAAAATCACCATATTCCCATATACCCCCTATTGTTTACACTTTTCATTAGTGCAGTATTTTGTTATGATTGATGAAAAACTACTAAAATTGTGCTATAAATTCTAGTCCATAATTTACATTAGGTATATTTTATTCTCACATACTACTCTATTATTAAAACCATATATTTTAGTGTGGTATATTTGTTAAAATTCATTAAAGAACATTTTTATACTGTTAGCTGTAGTCCATTTTTTACAATAAGGCTCACTGTATTACATAGTCCTATGATTTCTCTTTTAATTTTGATTCTAGTAACATTTATATGATGTAAAATTTCCTCTTTTAACCACATTCACATTTATAATTCAGAAGCTGTTAATTATATCACAATAATGTTCTACCAAAAGCACCATCAATTTCCAAAACTTTACAATTATCTAAAGAGAAATTCTGTACAAATTAAGCATTAATTCACTATTTTCTACCCTGAACCCAGTGCCTGGTAACCAGTATTCTTGATTCGAAATCTGAGTTTGCTTCTTCTAATTATTTCATATCAGTGAGATCATACAATATTTGTCCTTCTGGGTCTGACTTATTTTACTCAACCTGATGTCTTCAAGTTTCATCCATGTTGTCACATATATCAGGACTTCATTACTGTTTAATGTTTAGTAATATACCATTGTATGAATATACCATCTTTTGTTTATCTCTTCAATGGTTGAAGGACACTTGGGTTGCTATCATCTTTTGGAAATTGTGAATAATGTCACTTTGAATAATGGTGTGCAAATATCTGTTTGAGTCCCTACTTTCATATCTTTTCAGTCTACACCTGGTAGTGGGGTTGCTGGGTCATATGGTAATTCTATATAGCTTTCTTAGTATTTGTCTTCCATAGCAGCTGCCCCATTTTACATTCCCCCCAAAAATCAATGTTCCTTTTTCTCCACATCCTCTCCATCTCTTTTAAATTTGTTTTTTTAAATAATAGCCAATCTAATGGGTATGAAATACTGTCTTATTGTGGTTTTGATTTGCATTTCCCTAATAGGTTGTGGTGCTGAGCATATTTTCATGTACTTTTTAGCCCTATGTATATCCTCTTTGATGAAATGTATATTAAAGTCTTTTGCCCTTTTTAAATTGGATTGTCTTTTTATTGTTGAGTTGTAGGATTTCTTTATATATTCTAGATTGTAAGCCCTTGTCAGAGATGTGGTTTCCAAATATTTTCTGCTACTGAGCAGGCAGTCTTTTCACTTTCATGATAAAGTATTTTGATGCACAGAAGTATTAAATTTTGAGGTGTCCCATTTAGCTATTTTGTCTTTTGCTGTTTGTGTGTTGGACGTAAAGTCTAAGAAATCAAACCATAAGGAATCTAAGCTCCCTCTCGAAAAAGAGGTGGAGTGGACATCATACAGCTGGAGTGACCTATGAACTGTGGTTAGCAGTAATATAATAGCCTTGCATCTATGCTAAAGATGTACTGTGTTGATAATGGGGCACTATGGAAAATGTGAACCAAATGTATACTGTAGACATGATAACAATCAGATGATAATATCTTATCTGTAACAAATGCTCCACCACAGTGTCGTGTGTTGACAGAGGTGTGTTGCTTGGGGATTGCATATGTGCATGATTGTTTTATAAGTTTGCAACTTCTGTCATAAAAAATATATTTAAAATATAACAATAAGGGGTGTTGGGGGAAAAAACACACCAAAAGTAAGATAAGGACTATAATTAGTAGTAATATTTTGACAATATTCTTTTATAATTTGTAACAAACATCTCACGACAGTGCAAAGTGTTAGTGGAGGGTTGATGTATGGGATCCCTGTATGATGTTATGCATGTTTGCTTTGTAAGTTCACAACTTTTACTATACACTTAATTGTTCCTGTAGGTTCACATATAAATGACTTAAAGATAATAATAATAGGGAGGGTTGGGGGAAAACACTTTGGCTAGTAATAATATTTTGACAATGCTTTTTAGTCATTAGTTAAAGGTTTAACAACAATGTAAGGTGTTGGTGGTAGGGTAAGTTATGTGAGTCCTGTATGGTGTTATATATGTTTGTTTTGTAAGTTCACAACTATTACTATACACTTATTGTTTATATATTTTTTGTGTGGGTGATATATTTCCATAAATTAATTAAAAATATAAATATAAATAAAATAAATGATCTCATGCAACCAAAAAAAATCAATTGGTCATAGATGTGAGGGTCTAACTCTGTACTCTGTACTCTGTACCATCAATTGCATGCCATTGGTCAATATATCAATCTTTGTGCCAGTAGCATGCTGTTTTGATGACTGCACTTTATAAAAAGCTTTAAAGTCAGGAAATGTGAGTCCTCCAACTTCCTTCTTCTTTTTCTGGATGTTTTTGGTATTTAGGCCTCTTATCGTTCCATGTAAATTTCATAATTGGCTTTTCCATTTCTGCAAAATAGTTGGAATTTTGATTGTGATTGCATTAAATCTAGAAATAATTTTAGGCAGAATTAACATCTTAACAATTGCGGTCACCCCTCGGGCTGAAGTGTGGTTTGCTGGCCTGGCAGGGGAGCGGCCGCGGTAGGCCTAATTCCGCTGCCCCCATAATAGGGTGGTTGGTCGGGCCCACCGCCACCCCTGAAGGAAGCTCGGCATGGGCGCAGAGTGCCCTCGGGTCTCCCCTTCTCGGCAGCCATGCTTCCGCGGCCGCCCCTCCTCCCGGATGGCGCCACACGATGCCTGTGGGGCGGCACCCTTCTTCTTCCTTCTCCCTGCGCAGGCGCAGGGCAGAAAATTCCAGTCTGCCCTTTTCCCCTCCCCCGACAGCAGCAACAGCCAGGTGTGGGCGGAAAAATCCAGCCCGCCCTTTTCCCCTCCCCCGACAGCAGCAACAGCCAGGTGTGGGCGGAAAAATCCAGCCCGCCCTTTTCCCCTCCCCCGACAGCAGCAACAGCCAGGCGTGGGCGGAAAAATCCAGTCTGCCCTCCACCCCAGCAACAGCAGCCACCAATCCCTAAACCCTGCCCCTTCCCCCAGCAACAGTGACAGCCAATCTCTAACCACCACCCCTCCCCCGTCCAGTACCGCCCACTGACCTTTCGCCGGCAACCAATCAGAACAGGGCGTGGCTTCGACCAATCAGCCTTCCCCAGCCCCTATAAAACTGTTGCCTCTCCCTCAGTAAAGTGGACTTGCGTGTTTACCTTGTCTCCGCGGTGGTTCTTCTGCCGTGCGCCCTCCAGTCCTGAGAGCCCCCGACAAGGGCCTGGCCTCCCTTGTCCCCAGTTCGTCGCCTGCTTCTCCGGGCGACCCCTTCGTCGCCGGCTTCTCCGGGCGACCCCTTCGTCGCCGGCTTCGCCGGGCGACCCCTTCGTCGCCGGCTTCGCCGGGCGACCCCGTCAGCCGAACCGCGCAACCCCTTGTGAGACCGATCCCTCGTCTGCTGCCGGACCGATCCCTCGTCCCAGGTGGGACCGACCCCTCGTCCCAAGCGGGACCGACCCCTCGTCCAGAGCTGGACCGACCCCTCGTCTGCAGCCAGACCCCACCTCTACCGACCGAGCAAGCCGCCGCAGTTGGCGCCCAACGTGGGGCAAAGCAACCCCACCACAGCACAACGTGGGGCAAGGCAACTCCACCACAGCCTCACTCCATAACCTGGCGCCCCCCCCCTCTTCTCACCGTGGGACTTCTCTCGTGCAACATTGCTGCTACCTGAGCCTTGGCTACCTCATATGATCCACGGCGGTCTGGGAGAATCGCTGGATGGCTTTCTCCTTCCATGTCGGGGGCTTATACCGACCCGCTATGATTAAGAGGAGCCTTGGATTTCTCGGGAGCACGCGCTTGCATGTCTGAAGTAACCCTACCATAGCCCTACGCTCTCCTCTCTTCTCACCCCTATCTTTTCGCTCTGCATTGCTGCTCCTGAACCTTGGCGACCTCATATGATCCACGGCGGTCTGGGAGAATCGCTGGATGGCTTTCTCCTTCCATGTCGGGGGCTTATACCGACCCGCTATGATTAAGAGGCGCCAATAAAACTCTCAGGAGCACGTGCCTGAGCACCTCCACCCCTGCCTTCACCTCTGCCTCCTCCCCTTCACGCTTGCTCCCCTTTGCCTTGCTCCACTGCTCGTCGTCCCGCCCTCCCCTCGTCGGGGCCTTCTCTTGGCCCACGACCACCGTCGGAGCCCCACCGGCTCCGACCCCTCGTCTCACCGCGCACCTCGGCTCCCATCGCCGCGCTCTCAAGGTAAGGGCCCCTTTTCTTATCGGCTCCAAAAGGCCATTAGCAATGGGTAACATCCTATCTGCTAAGCAAGCCCCACAAGTTCGGGCTCTTGCCGGTCTCCTAGACACTCACCGGTGTAAGATCTCTTTGAAACAGCTTCAAGTGTACTGGGACCTTCTTCTCCCCTTTAATCCATGGCTAACCACGTGTCAGCTTTGGGACCCAGACACCTATACTCGCCTTATAGATAGGGTCACTTCTGCTGTGGAGCAGGAAGGTAAAAGATTCCCTCCTGGCTTATTACCGGCGCTTTTTACCATCCGCTCCTGCCTTCAAGGCGCCCCTACCATCGACTCCCCCCGGCCGAGCCACCGCCGCTGCCGTGATTGTCAGGACGGCGACTTTAACAGGGACCCTAATTGGAATTCTGATACCGACTCCGATTCCGACTCTGAGTCGCTTGTTGAGCGCCTTAATAACGCGCTCAAAAATTGTCCCCCTAAACAATGTAATCTAGCAGTGCCGAGCGCCGGTAAAGATGGTGAACTTCTGCCTTCTTCCTCGCTCATAAAGGGGAGGTCCCTTAGCCCCTCCCTCCCCCCGACGACTTCCTGCCTGGGTGGGCCGGAAGCTCCCTCCCCGCCATTTTGTAGCACTGCTGGGGACGGCCCGCAGCCATTTTGTAACACCGCATGGGCAACGGCTCCTCTCGTGCCCTCCGCGCCAGCGGCCCCCCCCGACTCCGCCTCCCCCTGGCAGCCCCCTCCATCTGATCCGTGGCAAGCTGCCGCATGCGTGGCCCCCTCTAGCCTATTTTTGGACCCGTATTCCTCCCCCATCGGGGCACCTCCGCCTACCTCCCTGCCGCCTCCTACCACCTGCTTTCCCCTTAATGTAACTCCCACCCCTCAGCGCCCCTTTCCATGGTACCCACATGATGCGGAAAGTGTTAAACAGCTCCGCAAGGCCGTTAAGGAGGACGGGTTAGGCAGCCCTTATGCTCAGCATCTGTTAGAGGAGATGTCCACCCTTCTGTGCATCCCCCTCGATTGGCTCCAACTGGCCCGTGCCATCCTCACGCCTGGCCAGTTTATAAATTGGCGCGCCCATTTTCATGCCGAGGCTGAAAAGCAGGTTGCGGCCAACGTCGCAAGGGGTGTTAATCACCCACCAGAAGCCTTCACCGGCACCGGTCAGTTTAGCCAGGCTGCGGCCTACTACCGTGCTCCGGCTGGCTTCTGGCTTCAGATTCGCGAGGTAGCCCTACGGGCCTTTCGCGCCTGCACTGCCAGTAGTGCTGACAAGTTCACTAAGCTCACACAGACCAAGGATGAGGACTTTTCTACCTATGTTTCCAGAGTCCTCCGGGCATGTGAGCGCAGGGTCCACGATGAACAGGCTCAGTGCGCCCTCGCCCGTGAAATTATCCTTGAAGGGGCCAGCCCCATTTGTCGACAGGCGATCGCTCCCGTGAGAGAAAAGTCGATAGACGATTGGGTGATTGCCTGTAACGGCCTTGACCAACAGGCTGCTTCTTTCGCCAAGGCTGTCACGACAGCCATGGCACTTAACTCCTCTTGTTTTAGATGTGGCGAGCCAGGACATTTCGCCCGTGAATGCCCGGCAGTCTCTGCACCGCCGGGCCCTCCTGTTCCTCCCCCCCCACCGCCCCGACGGGGCCCTTCTACCCCCTGCCCCCGCTGCGGCCGGGGGTACCATTGGGCTCGCGACTGCCGTATGCAGCCTCCCCTGCAGCGGCAACAGCCATCTTTAAACTCCAGGAGGGGCAGGCCTCAGCCCCACCCCAAAGAGGCTCCCCGTCCCAACCTTCCAAAGCCCTGATGTGGACAGTCCCCATCACGTCCACCAGGCCTACCATGAGGTTTAAGATTCACCACCACTGGTATTCTGGGACCCTCGACTCGGGTGCAGAGGTCTCTTGTTTCCCTGCTCATTTCGCCGCCCAGTGGTCTGTTCAAGAAGGCCCTTCCGTCCAAGGGGCCACTGGCTCCTCTACCTCCCTTCGCGCCAGTCACCCTATTGCCTGGGAGGACGGTGAGGGACGTGTGGGCACATTCCGGCCCCTCTTCCTTAGCACCCTTGATACTATACTTTGGGGGCGAGATGTCCTGGAGGAGTGTGGTGTTCAGTTAACCACTCAGCCCCCCCAACAGTTTGCGCCACTGCTCAATTAACACCTCCCACACCCACTCCTCTGCGGTGGGATACAGAGGAGCCTATTTGGGTGGAGCAGTGGCCCTTGCCATCCCACAAACTCCAAGCTCTTCGTGAGTTGGTTCGAGAGCAGCTTGAAGCTGGACATATAGAACCGTCCACAAGTCCCTACAATTCGCCCGTTTTTATTATTAAAAAGAAGGCCACTGGCAAATACCGCCTCCTACCTGATTTGAGGGAGATTAATAAGCATATCCTCCCCATGGGAACTCCCCAACCGGGACTCCCTCACCCAGTGGCCATTCCTAAACATTTTTTTGTGGCTACTCTAGATATTAAGGACTGCTTTTTTTCCATTCCGCTTCACCAAAAGGACCGCCCGCGCTTTGCCTTTACTGTTCCTGTCCCCAACCACCGAGGGGCAGCCGATAGGTATCAGTGGAAAGTCCTTCCACAAGGCATGCGCAATAGCCCGGCCATCTGCCAGCTGTATGTGAACGCGGCAGTCGCCCCCTTGCGAGATCTGGGCTACCTCATTCACTATATGGATGATGTCCTGGTCGCATGTGAGACCCATGAGAAGCTGCAGTATGTCCTCTCTCAACTTCGGCATAATCTGTCCGCCATTGGCTTAACAATCCAGAATGACAAGGTCAAATTTGAACCCCCCTTAACCTTCCTGGGGTTCCATATCTCCCAGCATGTAACCCCAATGGCTGTGCGACTAAATGTGCCAGACCGAGTCACCCTCACAGAGCTCCAGCAGCTCTGTGGGAATATCAATTGGGTCCGTCCGGCTCTGTCTGTTACCACGGCACAGCTCCAGCCATTATTTGCTCTCTTACAAACCAGTCATAAACCCCCCTCTGCCGTGTCCGCAAAGATAGCCATCACACCCGAAGCTCGAGCCGCCATTACCGCTGTAGATAAGGCCCTTAATAACTGCTGCCTCCAGCGGTTCGATCCCCAGCAGCCTCTCCAGGCGTTGGTCCTCCCCACCAAGGGAACGCCCACTGGAGTTCTTTGGCAGGACGGGCCCCTCCTCTGGCTCCATCCTTCTAAAAGCAAGATGCAAAAGATCTGCCCCGCAGTAAGACTATGGATCGCTCTCGCAGCCGATTTAGTGCAGCTGTCCGTCCATACGTTTGAAACTCAGCCTGCCGTAATTGTTTGGCAGCTTAATGCGAAAGAAACCACCTCCCTCATTAGGGATAATGAGCAAATGCAGGTGCTGTGTGAGGGATTTGCAGGCGATTTCAATTGCCATTTCCCTAGTCACCGCCTACTCCAAGGCGTGTCCAAATTTCCCTTCCGAAGTCCTTTTTTCCCCTTCCCGTCTTCCTCCCCCTTTCCGAGGTCCGTCACTATTTTCACGGATGCGTCTAGAACTAAGTACTCCATGGTTGTGTACCTGGATGGAGTCGCAGAGCCGAAAGTCTTTACACATCTTAACCTACACTCCGTCCAGACGGGAGAGCTTTTGGCTATTGTAGAAGCACTTCGCGCCTTCCCCTGTGAACCCGTTAACATCTTTACAGATAGCCTCTATTCTCTGCAAGTCTGCAGGGTCTTGGCATTAGCTACATTCTTCCCGACCTCCTCTCCTATTGATGAGGCACTGGATGCCCTTAAGACCCTTCTTGAAAAATGCATGGCACCCTGGTATATTGCTCATATCCGGAGCCACTCCGGGTTGCCTGGCCCCCTAGCGGCAGGCAACGACACCGCGGATCAGACGGTCTCTGCCCTTGCCCTTGATTCGGTCGGAGATGCTATCAATCAGGCTAAGTCCTTACATTCGAGGTTTCACTTTTCTGCCGCCTCACTCCACCACCTTTTGCCTGAGTTGCCAATTGAGACTTGTAAGCACCTAGTGCGGACATGCAAAACCTGTGCCCCCTTCCTGCCTCTGGGGCCTCTGCAACCGCAGGGGGTGAATCCCCGCGGCCTTAGGCCTAATTCCAGGTGGCAGATGGATGTCACGCATGTCCCGTCCTTTGGACGCCTTAAGTTCTTGCACGTTATAATTGACACCTTCTCCCACATGTGCTATGCAGTCCCCTTGCCTGGGGAGACTGCTAAGCACTGCATTAAGGCCCTTCGGCAAGGGATTCTCTTCATGGGGGTCCCCTGGGACCTAAAGACGGATAACGGCCCTGCTTATCGCAGTGAGTCCTTTGCGAGGTTCCTTCAGCTCTACCAAATCGCCCACCATTTTGGTATCCCATATAACCCGCAAGGACAGGCCATTGTGGAGAGCTCCCATCGCCGTCTGAAACAAGAAATTGAAAAACAGAGGGAAATCCTCCCTCACGCTCCTCCCGGAGACATCATCACCGCTGTCCTAATCCATCTAAATCTCTTGACCTTTGATAAGGATGGTCTCTCGGCAGTCCATAGGCATTGGGGCCCCTCGTATCGCCCCACACAGGCCCCCCTGGTCCTTTGGAAGGACCCTCAAACAGGTCAGTGGCGTGGCCCGTGCCCCCTTCTTACCCAGGGCCGAGGTTTCGCTTGTGTCTTCCCGCAGGATGCCGCTCAGCCAATCTGGGTCCCCGGGAGATACGTCAAACCCGCCACCTCAGCAGCGGATGTCCCGCAGGGCACGGCGCCAGATGCGAGTGATCCAGCACCAACTGAGCCAGCTCACCCTCCACCCCGAGAGGCAACCATCCAACCCTGAAGTCCGTTCACTGCTCGCACTCTACCGTCAGTGCAGACGCCGCAACCCTCGCCATGCTGCCGAGCCAATTAACATAGTCTCTCTCCTTCTCCTTATGCTCTCCCTCGCCACCTCTGGCCAAGCTAACCCCTCTCACCAGCCCCGCTAAACGGCCCGCAACCCGCTTTCCCCGGCCCGCAGCTTGCGGAGCTTCCTCCTGTCTCGACCTCACTCCTCTTCTCAGCCATCCAAAGCGTCCTTTCTCGTCCCCCGCCCCCCTCCTTTTTTCGCTTGAACCCCTACTGCGTTGCAGATTGGGCCGCCCCATGTCGGCCCGCCCCATTAACATCGGCCTCTCTCGCGCCCGTGAAGACTTTGGCCTTCTTATTGTCCTCGCCTACATTTCCACCACTCCCGACGCTGCCGCCACCACCATCGCTGGTGCCCTGACGCGACTTGTCCTCACCGCTGCGATCCTCCAGACCATCACACAGTCTGCCTCTACCGCTCTTCGCCGCCAAGAAGAGATCAACTACCTGTAACGGGCTGTCATCCTGGACTTTTAACAAGCAGATGGACCTTATAGCCACCGAGATCAACAAGAATTGGACATTGGCCACCCTTGCTTGCAACGGCAAGATACTGCCCCCCAAATTGTACATTTGTATCCCCATCATACTCACCTCCCTCTTCAGCCCCGCTTCCCTCATTGCTTACTGCCTCTTGGGCCTCGGCTACTTGTTGCTGCTGCCATCCTGGCCCTTATTTGAAAAGAAGGGGGAAATGCGGTCACCCCTCGGGCTGAAGTGTGGTTTGCTGGCCTGGCAGGGGAGCGGCCGCGGTAGGCCTAATTCCGCTGCCCCCATAATAGGGTGGTTGGTCGGGCCCACCGCCACCCCTGAAGGAAGCTCGGCATGGGCGCAGAGTGCCCTCGGGTCTCCCCTTCTCGGCAGCCATGCTTCCGCGGCCGCCCCTCCTCCCGGATGGCGCCACACGATGCCTGTGGGGCGGCACCCTTCTTCTTCCTTCTCCCTGCGCAGGCGCAGGGCAGAAAATTCCAGTCTGCCCTTTTCCCCTCCCCCGACAGCAGCAACAGCCAGGTGTGGGCGGAAAAATCCAGCCCGCCCTTTTCCCCTCCCCCGACAGCAGCAACAGCCAGGTGTGGGCGGAAAAATCCAGCCCGCCCTTTTCCCCTCCCCTGACAGCAGCAACAGCCAGGCGTGGGCGGAAAAATCCAGTCTGCCCTCCACCCCAGCAACAGCAGCCACCAATCCCTAAACCCTGCCCCTTCCCCCAGCAACAGTGACAGCCAATCTCTAACCACCACCCCTCCCCCGTCCAGTACCGCCCACTGACCTTTCGCCGGCAACCAATCAGAACAGGGCGTGGCTTCGACCAATCAGCCTTCCCCAGCCCCTATAAAACTGTTGCCTCTCCCTCAGTAAAGTGGACTTGCGTGTTTACCTTGTCTCCGCGGTGGTTCTTCTGCCGTGCGCCCTCCAGTCCTGAGAGCCCCCGACAAGGGCCTGGCCTCCCTTGTCCCCAGTTCGTCGCCTGCTTCTCCGGGCGACCCCTTCGTCGCCGGCTTCTCCGGGCGACCCCTTCGTCGCCGGCTTCGCCGGGCGACCCCTTCGTCGCCGGCTTCGCCGGGCGACCCCGTCAGCCGAACCGCGCAACCCCTTGTGAGACCGATCCCTCGTCTGCTGCCGGACCGATCCCTCGTCCCAGGTGGGACCGACCCCTCGTCCCAAGCGGGACCGACCCCTCGTCCAGAGCTGGACCGACCCCTCGTCTGCAGCCAGACCCCACCTCTACCGACCGAGCAAGCCGCCGCAAACAATATTTAATCTTTCAATCAAAGAGCATGGAGTATCCTTCCATCTATTTAGATCTTGGATTTCTTTTAGCAAAGTTTATAGTTTACCATGTATAAGTCCTCTATATCTTTGGTTGAATTTATTCCTAGATATTTTATTATTTTACTTGTTATCATAGTGAATATTTTTCCCTTTATTTCCTCCTCAGCTTGCTTATTACTAGTGTATTGAAATACTACTGATTTTTTTAGTAGTAATACTTTTTTATTTTTTAATTGAAGTATATCACTCATAAATAAATACACATAAACAATAAGGTATAATACTAGTTGTGAACTTACAAAACAAACATATATAACATCATACAGGACTCTCATAACTCACCCTACCACCAATAACTTGCACTGTTGTTAAATCTTTTTAACTAATGATTAAAGAGCATTATCAAAATATTATTATTAAAGTATTTTTCTCCCAACCAATCCTATTATTATTATAGTTTACAACTTTTACTGTACACTTAATTGTTTATGTATGTTCATATATAAACACTACTGATTTTTGCAAGTTCATATTGTACCCTGCCGCTTTGCTGAATTTGCTTTTTGACCCTAGTAGCTTTGTTGTAGAATTTTCAGCACTTCCTAAATACAAGATTATGTCATCTGCAAATAGTAAAAGTTTACATCTTCCTTTCTAATTAGGATGCCTTTTATTTATTTTTCTCATCTAACTGCTCTGACTAGAACTTTGAAAGCAATGTTGAGTAAGTGGTGACAGTGGCATCTTTGTCTTGTTCCAGATCTTGTTCCAGGGAAAGCTTTCATTACATCACCATTGAGTTTGATGTTGGATGTGGGTTTTTCCTACATGCATTTTATCATGTTGAGGATATCTCTTTCTATTCCTATTTTTCTAAGCATTATTATCAATAAGGGTGCTGGATTTGTCAAATGTTTTTTCTACATCAATGGAGATGATCATGAGGTTTAACCCTCCATTCTGTTAATGTGGCATATTACACTAATCAATTTTCTTATGTGGAATATCTTTGAATACCTATGATAAAACCCACTTGATCATGGTGTATTGGGGATCTTGGTTAGGTGCATAAATATCTGTTATTTCTTCTTGGTTGATTGTCCCTTTTATTAATATTTAGTGTCCTCCTGTTTGGTCTCTTATAACAGCTTTTGACTTAAATTATATTTTGCCTGATATTATTATACTTAATCCAGAATGTTTTGGCTACAGTTTGCATGGAATATGTTTTTCCTTCCTTTCGTTTTCAAACTCTTTGTGTCTTTGGGTCTAAGGTGAGTCTCTTGTAAACAACATAGAGTTGAATCATGCATTTTAGAAATCCATTCTGTCATTCTGTGTCTTTTGACTGGGGAGTTTAATCTATTAACATTCACTATTATTACTGTAAATGCAGTACCTATTTCAACCATTTTGTCCTTTGGTTTTTACATATCTTATCATTCTTGTCTCTTCATTTGTTGCAACCTCCTTTTCTGTGTAGTTGACCTTTTGTGATGTGTATGTCTGGTCTCTATCTAATTTCTTATTATGTATATTTTGAAATACTTTATTTGTGGTTACTCTGGTGTAACTCTACTAATTTGAAAAGATATCAATTTACCTTCAATACCATATACATTCTATGGTCACATATCTCTGTTTCCCTTCTTTATTTGCTTTTGTTCCACTTTACCACTTTATATTTTTCATGTTCCTTATCAGGAAGTTTGCCTTTTTACTTTTCAATTTTATTCTGTCTCTTTTACAAATTAAAGAGTAGAGTTGTATACTGAAGTAACAGTGCTATTATATTTTGCATTTATCCTTTAAGTTACTCCTACTGAAAATCTTCATTTCCTCATGTTACTCCAAGCCACCTCTCCTGTCTTTTTCTTTCTGCAGAACTCCCTTTAGTATTTCTTGTAGGACAGGTCTTTTGTTGATAAACTCAGTTTTTATTTAACTATGACTATTTTAAACTCTATCTCATTTTTCAAGGTCAGGTTTGCCAAATTAAAAATTTTTAGTTGGAAGGGTTTTGTTTTTTTTAATCTTCAGTACCTTAAATATATTATACCACTGCCTTCTCACCTCAAAGGTTTCTGATGAGGAATTGATACTTAATGTAATTAAGCATCACTTGCATGTGATGAATTGCTTTTCTCTTGCTGCTTTCAGAATTCTCTATCTTTGGCATCTGACATTCCAATTAGTATGTTTCTCAGATTAGGTCTATTAGGATTTATTCTGTTTGGAATACTCTTCATGTCTTGGACATTATTATATTTTTCATAAGAGCTGGGAAATTTTTGCCCATTATTTTTCTTCAAATATTCTTTCTGCCCCTTATTCCTTCTCTTCTTCTTCTGGACCACCCATGATGTATAATTTTGTGTGCTTCATGCTGTCACTCAAATCCCTGAGACATTGCACAATTTTTTCTATTCTTTTCTCTATCTGTTCTTCTGATGGTATGATTTTGATTGCCCTCTCTTCTACTTTGCTGATTCGTCTGTCTGTTCAGATCTGCTGTTGTGTGCCTCTAGTGTATTTTTAATCCCTAATATTGTGCTTTTCTCCCATAATTTCTATTATATTTCTTTTATATTTTTAAATTCTTCTTTATTCTCAGGCACTGATTTAAATTGATTTAGATTTGTTTGAAGTTGTTTGATTAGTTGTTCCAAATTCTGTCTCTTCTGAAATTTTCATTTGTTCTTTGACTGAGCCATATCTTATTTTTTATTGTAATTTTTTGCTGATGTCTCAGCATCTTATTATTTTAAAGGTCAGTTTCTCCTTCTCCTTCCTATCTAGTGTTTTATGGTTATTTGTTTTGCATTAATGTTCTTCTTTGATGTGTGGTCCAGCTTATTCTGAACCTTTGAGTAGGCATGTTTAATTGTACAGATTTTTTCAGCTCTTCATCTGATCTTTGCCCTGGATATATGGAACAATTTTGAAGATTGCACATTGTGCAATTGTTTCACCTCCAGAAGAAAGCTTTCTTTCATCTATTCCTTCTCTGAGTCTGAATATAGTCTGCTTATATTTTTTTGCAGTGTTTCCCCCCCAGTTCCTATGACTTGTTTAAATTCTTCCCCTCACTCAGTGCTTCCTTTTCCTTACATTTTTCAGTTCTGGGACCCTCCAGTGTTTTAGCAGTTCAGTTTAACCACTCCCTCCCCCCATTTTTTCTGTGGGCTTTTCTGCCTCTGGTTTCTTCCCAATAAGGGTATCCAGCCCTGGGGAGCAAGATTGGGTAAATACAGAAATGGTGAGTCAACTTTAGAAAAGCCCATTTTTCATTTAGGTGCTTCAGCTAGTAGAAACTGGTTTTAGTAAGTGCACTTCTTGCCATCATTTCTCCACCAGTCTCTCTCCCTCAGGGCTCTTTCTTTATGCAGTACCTCTTGGTGGCTTGTGTTCCACCCTAGGGCTTTGTGGACCTGGGTCCCTGTCCCTGTGCCTGGATGAGGGGTTTTAACTTACTGTTGTGTATGCCTCTCTAGTCTGTGTCCATGGTGGGAGAGACCCAGGACATTCTGACTCTGTGTGACTCCCCAGCTCTATGTGACCAAGTGTGAAGGAAGTATATGGACTGATGGGTCTGGGATGGAAATTTAATACAGGCTCTTGGAATTTATTCTTCTTTTTCTTTGACTCGACATTTATGAAATCCTTCTTCAGTTTCTATTGTCCTGCAAAGTTCTAAGCTAGTGGAAGTTGTCCTTTTATTAGCTGATTCTGAGGGAAACCTTTTCCAGGGGATGTCTTTCTTTGCTATGTTGATGAGGTGACTTTCAGCAGTCTTCAAAGATGTGATTCAAAAGTCACATCTCCCATCAGACGTTTAATTCTTACATCACAAACTTATTTGAATGTTTGAGAGGTTAATGAAGTAGATGGGCTTTTAAGTTTTTTTCTCTTTCTCAAATGTGGTTCCTATCTTCATTAATTTTTCAATATAATTATTTGTTGTTTACAAAATTTATTTCTGTTATACTATGAAAGGGGGTCATGATAAGAAAGTAAAGTTTGTATTGGGATAAAGGAGATGCATAACTTTTTTCAGTTATAAGAGTGAAATCATAGCAAATATATTGATTATGTAAAATGCCACCATAATTAATTTGATGTAACATTATCAAAAACATGTTGCGAAATTATTTAAACATTTCTAATTGCTCCATTTATATAAACTACTCCCAGAGAGTAATTTAGATTCTTCTCCAGCTACACCAATTCTTTGAGATTCTATAGAATTTACTGGAGCAGCTATTCATCAATATTCCTCTAGTATTTAAAAAATAACTTTTAACCACTCCCTTAAAATATATTTCAATATCAGACCCCAGTATCAACATATTCATTTATTTGAGTTATCCTTATATAGTAATAATGGGAAAAACTTCTTAAAGATTTTTTTAAAAATAACATATTAAAATTATTAATTTTTTTCTTATTTCTCTGCAAAATAAGGTCTTCTATATAAGGACATATTATATTACTTTTTTCATCATGTTGACATTACACTGTTTAAAAGAAATGGGACGGTGTTTGCCACTGTGCTGTCTCAGAGCACAACTTCCAACTGGTTAGTGAATAAGCCTGTCATTTCATGGAATATTTCCATACACAATTGTTTAAACTATTTTTGTCCTGGCATCTTAAGGTTGTTCAGAAACATAGGCAACATCTAAATTTAGTCCTTTACATTGTGTGTCCTCCCATGGTCCACTGGGTGGACAGGGGAAGAGTGTAAACTTAAATGTGGACCATTGACCATGTGGTGCAGCAAGTACTCAGAGATGTGTTCACCGAGTGCAGTGAGTGTCCCATGATGTTGGAGGTTGTTGTTGTGGGAACAGTGGGGTGAGGGGTGTGGGGGTATATGGGACCTCATTTTTTTTTATGTAACATTAAAAAATAAAGACAAAAAAAAGAAACCACCCCAATGCCATATCCCAAAAATCAGCCACCTTCCTCCACAATAGTACCAAAATTTTTACTTCTTTAGCTTATGTTTATTAAAACAGTTGTTAACATCATATAAATGGATAAACAAATAAATAAATTTAGTCTTTTCCCTTGACTAATTTAAAACAAAAATAAGCATGGGTTCTGTTTCAGGAGTTATGTAAAATTGCAGAATTAATGAAGGACTTGGGAATGAGACTCCAGTCTCTTGGCTTTAATCTATTTTATTTCTACTGCACTATGCTGGGTCTGTAATATCCATTCATTCTCCTCACAAATATATAGTGAGCATCTACAATATGCAGGTCTGGGAAAAGAGTGGTGAAGAGGTCAGAAAATATTTTATCCTTTTATGTATATTGAATTCTAGTAGAAATATGATGGTGGATCTATTTTCCCTTTCATGTATATATATATATATATATATATATAAATTGAGGATCAGGAAATACAGATATGTTCTTGAGGGTAATATTTTCATTCATTTTTGTAACTTATTGGCTATGTGAAAATTAATATATGTACTTTATAAATAATTTATAACTTACAGAAAAGTTTAAATCATCATTTCTGCCTTAAATATTATGATGAATATCCTCCAAGGCATTACCTATATTTATAGATACACTTTTCCATAAATGAATTTTGTCAACATTTTTACACCCAAGGAATAACTTTACAAGACCTACAAGACACTGCTTAGGGCATATATACACTTGATATTTTACATCAAAACCTCACTCATATTTCCTTTCTATTTTTCTCCATATGCGGGTGGAAATCTCCCGGCGCGGAGGGTCCGCGGAGTGGCGGAGCAGGAGCTGAGGACACACAGCAACGCGAAGGGCGACCGCGGAGAGCAAGGCGGATGGCGCAAGTCCAATTTATTCAGGGTTACAAGAGCTTATATAGGCTAAGGTGATAGCTGGTACAGGGTTTTACCATATAAGGCAGTGAAGGGGAGGAAGGTTGCTGATTAGTTATGGGGGACCAGGGGGAGGTCGGGGGTTGTGCGTGCGAGCTGAAGGGGGAGGGGGTCTGGTGCTGCGCATGCGAGCGAGCCGTGGGAGGAGGGGAACCGAAACCTCTGCGGCCTTGCAGAACAGGGGAAGTGAGAAGGGAGGCAGCCGTGGGAGGCGGGAGCGACAGGGGGGCGAAAGACTACCTGCTCCATGTACTCACTCAGTGTGAGACGAGACATCTCAAGGCACAGAGTTTGCCAATTGTGTTAAGCAAACGGCCGCGTGCCCTGCCTCATTTCCCCCTTGTTTTTTATTTAAGGCAAGGGTGGCAGTGGCCATGAAAGCTTGTTTGTGGTGCAGGTCGAATAATGAATGTGCCCGAGTGGTTGTTGTGGGCTGAATCTCGCAGGGGGTAAAAGTTGCCTTGCGGGGAGGGGGTGATTATGAGGGTGTTTGGGAAGGAGGGTAAGCAGGGTAAGGCAAGTGAGCAGTTGGAGACGTACATGTGGGGATAGGTAGGGCTCTCAGGGGTGAGGTAGAGGAAGCCTGGGGGGTGGCGAATAGCCCCCCACACTTCGGCGGAGTGCGCAGTGGTGGCTAGGGTGAGCCTGGCGAGGAGCATAGCAGTAGTAGATGGAAAAGGATTGGGATGGTCGTGTTTTGCGGAGTGGTATAGGCGTAGCAGGTTCTGTATTTCCTCAGGATTATCCACGGTCAGGGAGAGTTGGCTCATCTGATGCCGCAGGGCTCTCAAGCGGCGGCGCTCTCTCCGCGTCATCCTCGGTTGTCCCGGTGGCTGGCCTGATGTTCCGGCCTGGGATCCAGATGGGCTGGGGGACATCATCTGGAAAGACACAAGCAAATCCTCTCCCTTCCATAATTTTTTAATAAATCCATATCATGGCCCCTATGATAAACTGAATTATATACCACCATAAAAAGGCATTTTCTTAATCTTGATCTGTAAGGGGATAAAGCCCTTTGAAGATGTGTTGTCAGTTAAGGTATGGACTGATTTGTGAATGGAAGCTTCTAAGATCCTATTTAGTAATGGCTAAACTGAATCAGGATAAGCCTTAATCCAAATTACTGGAGTTCTTATAAAAAGACAAGAGTCAGAGAAAGGCACAGGAAGAGAATATCAAGGACATCATGACATGACAAGAGGCAGAGATCCAAGCCAAGGAATTCCAAGGATGGTGAAAACCAGCATTACAATACTACAGACTTTTGAGGGCAGGAAAGCAGACCTTGCTGCCACCTCGGCTTTGGACTTCTAGCCTCTGAAACGATGAGCCAATTAATTCCTTTTGTTAACCCAACCATTGTGTGGTATCTGTCATAGCAGGCCCAGCAAACTAAAACAACCCCTCTCCCCCAATTTGATTATAATATTATAGACTGCAGGTTAAAGTGTGAGGTATTAAAACAATTATAGCACAAGGTAACTTTTCTGAGGTAGAGTAGAGAATTGTCGCAACAAACTCAGGTATTGGGAAAAGGCAGGAAACAGAGCTAAAATAGATGAAGAGGGCTGAACATATTTTTCTCAACATCAGTGGAAGGGATGTAAAAGGAATCAGAGAGAATGTGGTGAAGCCATGTCCCAAATTAAGGGCACAGCCACTGTTAATGATAAGTCAGTTCTTAACAAGGGGAATTACCAGATTTTCCAGGTTTAATGTGAAATCGTCTACTTTTTTGAAAGATTGGCCAGTAATTCTAAATTGATTTAAACCATTATGCAGGGCAAACAAAACAGTCTGCCCACCCAGTCTGGCCTTCAGGCTGTCAAATTGTGATCTTTGGTACACTAAACTAACTTTTTATCAAAGTATAGAGTTAGGTTCCAAAGCTTATCAGTCACTTGTTCATGATATTACTTAGAAAATGTCTCAATCCACCTCCCTTTTGCCATAGTTTCCATTTTTCCAAAAAGACATAATAAAAAATCTATTTCTACAAGCTGATTTATTATGTAAATGGCAAGACTATATAAAAATACTTGAGACACGCTTTTTAGTCCTCCTACCTCTAATGATACCTTATATTCTTTGAAAAGAATTTTCTAGTTGGCTGAAAAATTTAGAGGCAAACAAATAGGAACAAAGTTACCTACTTTTTTTTTGAAACTTCAAAAAATATCTGTAAATATATGAAGATACATCCTCTCATTCAATCAGTTGTTACTATTTGCAGCTCAGCACCTTTGCTTCCGGAAGCCGAACAGGAAATGGCCTCCCTTTCCCTACTTCTATAGCAGCTTTGCTGACTTGCTACTCAAAGGTTATAAGAAGCCAATATTGGCAGTTGCAAAGGCTTTTGTTTTCAAGGGAGTAATCTCCATTCTCAACCTAAGGAAGGCCAATTTGAAAAAAAAATACACTCTTGAAAAGAAGTTCCCTCTTAGAAATCAAGCTGCTTCAAATCTTTACAGCTCAAGGAGGGGAACCAAATTCATCAGGGAGACAAGCACCTTTGATATTTACAGTTTAGTGCAACTTTGAGGGCATATACGATTCAATTACCTTTCTATCTTCTTCCAGAGCCATTTTGGTTTTGATAGTAGAAACTATGAATACATACTTTACAGGAGAGGCTGTTCTTAGAGCATAAAGCTTTGGTTAAGCTGGTGAAAACTCAGTGACAGCTGAAAGCATCCATGACATCTTTTACTACTCACCTGAAACTTGTCATGCATGTGCTTGTGCTAAGAGATGATCTGTGATTAATTACAGAATCCCTGCAAATTTTCTAAGTAGACTCTTTCCTAATCACAAAACTCAAGACAAAGCAATTTAATGGCACTGATGATTCATTTGAAAAGGATTCTCATCCTGAATAGTTCATTTGTACAGTTGAATTTCCCTGCTTACAGAAAATATTTCAATAAAACTCTACTACTCATATTTAATCTAAATTTCTGTCAACTGAACGGGTACCAGGTAGTTAACAGAGTTGCTGAGGTGATGGTTATGGAAACTTTCTGTTTGTCATAAAATTAAGTCAATTTGCTATCAGAAAAAAAAAGTCAAGCAATTTGTTTCAAAAGTAGAAAAAATTCTGTGTAAATGCTTTTCTTTAATCAATAATATACTTCATTTGCATAATGTAACCTCGGTCTAATTGTTGCTTTTATGTTCCAAGTAGAGTAAATTTGCATGAAGAAATGTATTTATATTTTTGAAAAACTCATATTAATGGAGGACTCTGCAGCTGTCTGAAGTGGTGAAAATTCTGATTTAAAAATATATTTTTAAATACATCGCTATAATGTTCAATGGTATTAAATGCAACAATTCAAAATAGGTTTGAATATTTATAAAGTAGAACACATCCATTTATATATTTAAAAAGCATATACATTGATTTTGTGTAAGTGGAGTCACACAGTTAAGGCATGTTTCTAGATTTTGGATAAAATAAAAAAACAGTTCTTAATAACTTTAGTTAACATTTTACTATTATGAAGTTCAATTTATAAAATAGAAATAAAATACATAAAATAAAATTGTAGTATGGATTGCTAAGGTTTTGCTATAATTCAAGGAAAGGAGACTTAATTTTGTGTTTTAATTTCTTCAAATTTTCAAAATTTGAAATTGAACATTAGTTTGTAGTAGATGCTGTGGTGTATCATCTTAATTCCTCCCTTCCAGTGCTGAAGTATTCAATTCCTCCATTTTCCAGGAATGTTAAGGGGCTAAACACTCACAATTAAGTACCTCCCCTGTAATTGCCTTGAGGTAGACAGAGCTGTCTCATCCAAGGTTGCATCACTTTCCCATGAAAAGCCCAAATCTAATTATTGGTCCACCTTATTTCAAAGAGTAGCATCTCTAAGGAGCCATCCCAGCTTTACTGATCCTTGAGTACAACACATTCCAACTCAACTCTTCTCTCTATCCCCTCTTGCCATTCTCATTCCCATACAAGTGTTAATATTCTAGAGAACACTTTCCAATAACCTCCCTGCATGCAAATCTCCATCTCGTTGTCTGTTTTCTGTGGAACCTGGCTTGAGACATCACTGTATTAACTTGTTTAATGAAGCAAAAACCTCTGGTAGTCGAAGTCAAATATATAGCTATTTAATGTCTAAGAATTATATTTGACCAGTCTATTCTTATATTTCTTTTGAGGTTAATTACATAAAATAATAACAATGTAGTCTCAGATGGACTTTAGCATATTCATTTTTACTTGAATTATTTATCTTGAATTTATTTATCATCATGCAAATTATTTTGAATTGGCAACAAGAAACAGGACTAACAAATTTTGAAATGACTTACTGGCTATATGAGTAACTTCCTCACATTCCTTTCCCAAAATAAACAAATTAGATGTCACATTGGACTGTCAGCTGAATAGAACTATGATACTATTATATCTATAGCCCTTAGACTATTCTTGTTTTATGAACAAACCACATTCAGGAACTAATAACTCCTTTTTTTTTTTATGTTGTCATTGACACAATCTTGGAGGAATCCTGTGTCCATTTGTATATTTTAGATATATATGAAATTTCTGAAATATTTTAAAAATTGAAATAAGTAGCTCTAGAATGAAGAAGTAGATATAGACTATTGTCCCTAAGTACTGCCAAAATACCTGGATGTTATTATATAAACAATAAGGAAACTCAATACAAGGGAAAGAAGGATGCAAACCATCTAGAGATCTCAGAACTCAAGTAATGGTATGTTAGTGAGTTATTTGGGTTTTCTTTTTGCCTCATATATCTGGGACTGAATGACGGAGAGACCAGCAACCTCAATACACAAATGGGTGCAGACAAGAAAAAGGTCCATCAAAGCCTCTCTCTAGCCAAAGGATGAGGAATGGGGCAGTTAGCCATATGAGAAAACTTTTAGACAATAACTTCCTTACTCTAAAAAAAACCACAAGAAACACTTCAGCCCCCCACTCACACCCCTGTCAGCAAAGACCGAAGGGGGAGCTTAAAATTCCACCCATGCCTAACTATAGTTAGGTGCCCCTCCAAACCTTGTCCCCTGAGTTAGTATCAGAGAAGGCTGAGTGGAGATCCAGGAATCCCTCTTACTAATACTCCACTGGCCAATGCCCGTGGAAACCTTATGGGGAGACTGGACTTCTACCCCCAAGCAGCAACTTGGACAGATCTCAGGGACATTATGCTGAGTGAAAATAAAGGCCAGTTTCAAAAGATTATATGCTATAAGATTCCATGTGTATAGCATTCTCAAAGTGACACAGTTATAGAAATGGAGAACAATTAATTATAGATATGGTTGTCAGAAGCTGGTGATGGTGGTGGGAGGAGATTAATGTGACAATAAAGGGATACATGAGGAAGATTTTTGCAATGATAAGAGAGGCTGTACCTTTTGTGGTGTCAATTAAATGAATCCACACTTGATAAAGCAGCATGGAACTATATGCATATATGTACTAAATGTCAATGTCTTGGTTTTGACCTTGTACTGTAATTATGTATGATAAGATGCAGCCTTTGGGGGTAACTGGCTGTGGGTACACGGAACCTCTCTATACACTATGAATCTATGAGTATTTCAAAATAAAAAGGCAGCCTACTCAATGGGATAAATATTTGATAAACATTCATCCAATAAGGACCTAATATCCAATATATATAAAGAAATCCTATATCTCAAAAATAAAAAAAAAAACAGCCCACTTGAAAAAATGGGCAAGTGAGTTGAATAGACACTTTTCCAAAGAAGAAATACAAATGGCTAAAAAATATATGAAAAGATGCTCAGCATCACTACCTATTGGGGAAATGAAAATCAAAACTATAACAGGTATCATCTTACACATATTAGACCAACAGCTATTAAAAAAAAGAGAACACTACAAGTGTTGGAGAGGATGTGGAGGAAAGGGAACCCTTGTCCACTGCTGGTGGAAATATAGAATGGTGCAGTAATTATGAAGGGCAGTTTGGCTCTTCCTCTGGAAGCTAACTATATAACTGCTATATGAACCGGCAATTCCACTTCTGGGTATAAATCCAGAAGAGCTGAAAGCAGGGACACAACAGATATATGCACACCGATGTTCATAGCTGCATTATTCCCTATTTTCAAAAGTTGGAAGCAACCTAAGTGTCCATCAATAGATGAATGGATGAGCTAATATTACTCTGCTATAAGAAGGAATGCATGAATACATGAGACAACAGGGATGAAACTTGAAGACCTTATGTTGAGTGACGTAAGCCAGTCACCGAAGGGCAAATATTTGATGACCTCACTGATATGACTTAGGCAAACTGAGCAGATTCACAGAGCTAGAGTCTGGGCAATAGGTTAACAGGAGACAAAAAGGGAGTAGAAGAGTGAACTGATGCTCAATATAGGCTAAATCTATGATAAAATAGAAGGAGGTGGTTGGGCAGTGGATAGGGATCATAGTGTTGCTAAGAGTGGCAGATTCAATTAAATAATTATTGAATTATTTTGCTACTATGTGCAAATTATTTTGCTACTATGTTGGGTAGAGTTACTACAAAATAATGTGTTGGATGAACACCCAATTTCTTGGTGTGGGATCCACAAATATTCTTTGAGATGTAACTGTTAGAAAGTGGAATTATTTCTGAGTGCAAAGAAATAAAAATCTTGACTAATGTGTAAAGAGAAAAAGTAGAAACAAATTTATTTATTTGATATTTTGCATTCATAATTTCAAGTTGATGTTTAAATATGTTTTTCTGAGACTCTTTCAAACCAGTTTTTGAAGACAAGAAAGGAGGTAGAGACGAATGAGGGAGGTGGAAATCTAAACTAAAGTTTATTTATTTTTTATTTATTTATATTTTTTTCAAATCCAGATCATGAGTCACGAAGCAGGATTTGGTTTAATACGTTGGAATTTTTTTCAGTTTTGATATATTGGATTCAATTATAAAGTTTATTAAACCAGTTCATAAAAACGAGAATATAAACCTTAACTCATCAGAGGTGACAGGTGTTAAGAACAAAAATAAAGGAAAAATGTTTGACACTGAGCATAAACACATTCCTTTGGAAGACCAAGTGAAAGAAGCAGTGAGAAAGAAGTGAGAAAAAAGAATGATTGAAAAAATGAGTGAGACTTTTCTCAGATGTTCCTTTCTATTTTGAGACCAGAATAAAATTTCCATGAGTAGTTTCAAGCCATTCCCAGTAGGTTTTAATTAACCAAATATAAAGGAAATAGCTTGTATAAAAATAGTTACAATTGCTTTGATGCAAACCTTAAAATGTAGAGTGAACTGCAGAGATTACACACAAATTTACAAAAAGTACTTTTTAAATGCTATTTGAAAGTGAATTTTTCCTTGACGTTAACTAGGAAATGTTGATGGCTAACTCATGGCTGGCATAAGTCAGAGGGGGAGAATTGTAATAGTGACTAAATATTTGTTCCTTTGGAAAGATTAAATTATGAATATATTTTATGTGCCCTAAAATCTCTTTTATGGATGTTCATGAACCTTGTATATGTGGACAATAAAACACACAATAGAAAAATTAATCATTTAAAAAACTGATCACAATTTACTTGTATATTTGTCATACAAAATTGATGTCTATTGTAAATCCTCACAGGGCCTACATGATGGAATAGAGGAGAGTATGGGCCATGATGTGAACCAATGTATATGAGGTGCAGAGGTGCCCAAAGATGTACTTACCAAATCCAATGGATGTGTCATGATGATGGGAACGAGTGTTGTTGGGGGGGGGTGGGGGGTGGGGGGGTGGGGTTGAATGGGACCTCACATATATATTTTTAATGTAATATTATTACAAATTCAATAAAAAATAAAAAAAAAAAAGATAAAAAAAAAAATAAATAAATAAATCTTTTACCCATTTTAAAAAAAAAAAAAAAAAAAAAATTGATGTCTAGCACAATGTCAACCAAAAAGCAAGTGTAAACTCTTATATTAAATATAATTTAAAAGAAATTGCCTTGGTTCATATAACTAACCCATTTGTTCTAAGTCATGGAACCTACCAAACAAAGTTAATAAATAAGCTAACTCATTTATCTAGAAAATTAAGGAGGAAAGTAGAGATTCGAGCATTGATTTTACCAAAAAACAAGCACCATTTTGAAATTCAGCTTAGATAATTAAGCTGAGGTATGTGGCTAGATAAAATACAAAATAGTTTTCAGGACAGATTGAGGCTATAATTTATTGGCAATTTGTTCTATTTCGATAATCCCTGACCTACTGTATTAGCCAGTCAAAGGGGTGATGGTGCAAAATACCAGAAATCCATAGGCTTTTATAAAGGGTATTTATGTGGGGTAAAAGCTTACAGTTACCAGGCTATAAAGTTAAGTTACTTCCCTCACCAAAGTCTGTTGCCACTTGTTGAAGCAAGATGGCTGCTGATATCCACAAGGGTTCAGCCTCCCCCTTCCTCTTAAGGGTCCATGGTCCCAGCTTCTTTCAATATCAGCTGTAGGCTGTCATTAAGTCTCATCTCTCTCCTAGGGCTCATTTCTCTTCAGGCTCAGTTGCTCTGTTTTCTCCACAAGATGCAGAGTAGACTATTAGCTCTCTCTCTTCCCAGGACCCCTGCTATGTCTATGGAGCCATCTCTATTCTTCTGTGTTCTTCTACTGTGTGTCTACTTCATGGAACTCCAGGATTCAAAACTCCAACTAACTCCTCTACCAGGTAGCTTTCTCTGTGAGGCCATCCCACAACAAGGGGGCAGGGACTCAATGTCCTACTGATGTGACCCAATCAAAGCCTTAATAATAATTTAATAAATAAAAGTGAAACCTCTTAACCCAATATAATCTAATATGCCCAGATGAACAGGCCAGGTCACAAACATAATCCAATATCCATTTTTGGAATTCATAGAAAACATCAAACTACTGCACCAATCTATACAATTTAAGCAAATTAAGCATACTTTAATAGAGTCCTTAGGAAAAAAATAACCTTAAATATTTGACAGCAATGTTAAAAGAAAAACAGAAATAATACTACTTGGCTGATTTTCTTCCTTTTAATATATCTCCACTCTTGGTTCTAGAGTAAATGACCATAACAGCCCAGGATAAAATCCTCTTATGAAGAATATAATGTTCCCTACTCTAAACAGGGTCTGGATTATGGCTTGGCTGTAGGATCCCTACCTTTCCCATTGTGGAACAACCCAGAGGAATAATAGGTAAGTGATAATAGGTAATAAAAGTTATTTCCTATTAAGATATTAGCAGTGTTTCAGTGCTCTTTTTCTGGAAGGCAAGTTCAATATCAAAGCATTTTCCTGGCAAGGCAATGTTACTACTAAGAAATGAACTTCGATATCATTCAAGCCAAAACAAACAATAGCTAAACTCTGAACATTCATATTTGTCTTTACCTAATTTTCTAAAGGAAGTAAACCATAGAATGTATTTTATATATGGAAATAACCAATATATAGATTGAGAACTTCTTTTCAGTTTAATCTCTACCAAAGTTGGATAATCACAAAAAGAACTTTAAGAAATATCAGCTACAGAAGGAAAAGAATGCAACAATTTTCTAAATAAATTCTTCATATTTAGCTTTATCTATATGATTTTCATTATTGTGTTCATGTAATCCAGGGGCTGGCAAAATATAGCCCAAGGGCTACATCTGACCCTTTCTTTGCTTTTGAAAATAAAGTTTTATTTGAACAGTTAGGCCCATTTATTTTCATATTTTCTATGACTCATTTCACACTACAACAGCAGAGAGGAATAATTGCAACAGAGATCTTATGGTCCAAAAAATGTAAAATACTTACTATCTGGTTCTTTACAGAAAAACTTTTTTAACAATCATGTAATCATCAGAAGACAGTATGCCAAAGGAAAGTAATCTCTCTCTCTAACCTCAGCATCTGTGGTGGTTTGAAGCTCTTGTACTCCAAAAATCATGTTCTTAATTTAATCCACTCCTGTGGATATAGGACCTTTTGATAAGATTACTTCAGTTAAGGTATGGACCAGTCTACTCATGATGGATCTTAATCCTATTACTGGATTCCTTTATAAATGGAGTGAAATTCAGACAGAGGAAAAGCCACAGCAACAAGAAGCTGAAATTCAGTGGAACTCAGAAGAGAATGGAGAAGCCAGGAGATGCTGCCATGTGCCTTGCCATGTGACAAGCTAAGGACCAAGGATCATAAGCAGCCAGCCCCGGAATTTCACAGTTTTTGAGAAGAAAGCATCACCTTTGTGATACCTCAAGTTGGACTTTTTTTTTAGCCTCAAACTGAGCAAATAAATTCCCATTATTTAACCTGACATATTTCATGGTGTTTGCTTGAGCAGCACAGGAAACTAAAACAGTTTCCTTAACATCTTTTACTCCAGCTACAACTTAGGCTGCTGACCCATATTTTACATATCTACTAATATGTTTTCAAAACCCAGGAAGTTCTTCCAGAATACCTCAAACTTCTTCTTTCATATAATTTCCTTGTCTCTCTATGCTAAATCATTACTGGGTTTCCCTTCTTTACTTGTACCTTTGCTATAGAGGAACAGTCTGCTAGATTTATTATTTCAGTTTCTTCCCCAGCTCCATACCTCAGTCACACCTTTTGTTCAAGCCTGCTCATAAGACCTTTTGGGTTACACCTAATCGGCCAGAACACTACATCCCTCCTTGCATCTAGCATACTAGGTTCGTTCCTATGTGGAGATATTAATCAGGAGTTGGAATGATACAATATGGATGAGATTAGTCCATGTGGTGGGAAGAAATTATAAATACCAGGCTGATATAGAAACCTCATATATATATAGAAAACCCTCTATGTAATTAAAGAGTTAGAATCTAAATTTCAGGGAACCAGGATTAAAAGTGGCTGTTTTTGTTCAATACAAAGTCCAAACTGTTTTGTAGCCTAGAAGATTAGATGATTTACTAAGAAAATAGAGTTACTCTGTGGAAATATTGGGGGAATAAAGGACTTAGGAGTAGATATTTGGAAAAAAACTAAAAAACAAGACACTGGTTCTCAGGGATATAATTATATTAATACTTAGAGATTTGTATAATCGTTTGCTTTCAAAAGAAAAGATTATAAAAATTTCACATAGCTGATTCTTATCCTTTACCTTGGGCTTTTTCTCATTTTAGTGACTGCCAGACAAGGAAGGTTGTTTTGTAGTTGCTGGCAGGAGAAGGATATCTAAGTTGTAAAGGGGAGGCATGGGGAGGGTTGTGGCAAGTGGGTGGAATTATTGGGGTTGCCTAAAAGATAGTGCATGACTGTAATGGAAAAGCATCTTGATAATAAGGCAAGACAGAGAAGGATGGTTTCATGATGGAGGTGAAAAGATGGATGGGGAAAGACAAGAGAAAAAGTCTGACATAGAAAGGGGAGGAAAGAATACACAACTTAATTTTCCAAGGCAGGAAAATATGGCTTCAGATATTTGTTTTTGTATCATCTGTTACATGTATAAGGAAAGAACTTATTAAGGAAATTTACCATTTTTCTGAACATTGCATGTAAATAGTTCAGGAAGGCCATGTTCTCAGAAAAAGAAATGAGAACTCAAACCACTAGAAAGAAATAGCAATCAATTTACATTCCTATTTATATACAGTTCTTCTTAAATTTTGATTAGCCTTATTCAACACCTGAGAGTTAGTAGAAATGGATATGTTAGTAAAATTGAAATGCTAGACCATAAAAGATAAGGGTCAGCTATGGAAAATGACAATCTTTCCAAGCACAGACTATCCTGTAAATCTTCATCTGGGTGTGTGTGGTGGGGAGAGAGGGACTGGTGCAGAACACTTATTCTGTTATATTACCTTGTCAGTTATCTCCCTTTAACTGTAAGGGACTACGGGTGGAGAAAATGTAAAAGAGCAATTATCTGCAGCAGGATTGCTTTAATCTAACCATATAGTCTATACTGAAAAGCAAAAATTAATGATGGTGTAAATATACAAAGTGTGTGTGAAGGAGTCTATGTACATGCATATGCTTAATTTAATGCTGTGCTGTAAGCTAATAGTAGCTGATTCTTTCAGTAGAGATGTTTTGAGCATTATTCCAATGTAAGCTAATATAATCATGTTGCAACTATTTATGAACAGCTGTTGTCTCATTATGAAAGTGCTGACATCCCCTTTACTGCATCATTGCTGATTAGTCGTTAGAAACCCATTCACTACATGCCAGAGTACAGAAGGTTCATCCTTCTTAGTGTATTGTTACACCCAATTGAAACTTTACATGCTTTTAAAATGAGGGGTTCAACAGTTAATATATCTACTCCATCAGAATTTGTCATTTTTTCTCAAATCTTCCTATTTTAAAGGAAGAGACTGAAGTTGTTTTCAAGAATAAATTGGAAAATTGCTGTTATTTCAAACCCATATTTTCATACATCAGTTCCTCTATGTTATATATAAACGAGTCATTATACATTATTCTGTTCTAGGCACCCTAGTAGAGATTGAAGACATAAAGATTCAATGCAGAATATTCTCTATTAATAGTTCATAATAAGGGAAACACACTTATAAGCAGATACTTATAACTAAGTTTAAATATATAGGATGAAGCTATGTACAAGATTGTAGTAAAAGAAGAGTATCATCATTTTTTTTGTAAGTTTGAGGGAAAGAGTGGAAGACTTTCTAGACTTTCCATTTGAGCAAAGTTTCAAAGAATGATTAGGAATTTGCCAGTTAGACAAGGTAGGGAAATACTTCCACCAGTGAATATTGCTTTCATACAAAGGCATGGTAATGGATAACTGCAAGTAATTCAGTATGATTGGATAAGGAATCTAGAGGGAAAGAATGGTAGGAGTTGAGGCTGGAGAGGCAAGAAGTTACCATATTATAAAGGGTGTTTAATACCTTGCAAAGGAAGGTGGACTTCATTTTATAATTAATAGGAAACCACTAACTGGTTGGGAAGCAGGGTGAAGTGATGTTTACATTGTAGCAAAGTCACTTTACTGGCAGATTTTGGGTTGGATAAAGGAGAGAAAGTTTTGTGTCAAGATGCAATAGTCCATGTATGTGATTAGAGCATATATTTAGTTAATAGTAGTGGGGAAGAATATAATGTAAAATTCCAAGATAATTCTGATGCAAAAATATACAAGAATCTATGAGCATGGATAAAATTGTCAAAGTCAAATGTATAGCACTGAGAAAGAAAAAAATGCTTCAAGCAGAATCACAAAGAATATTCATATTTAGGGGGTGGACATAAAAAAGATTCAGCATAAAAGACTGAGAAGGAGCACCAGTAGGAAGAAGAAGAGGAAAATGAGATAATGGATTCAAGCTTCTTTCTACATTTGTTTATCATGTTATCTTTTTAAACAGAGCTAACTCATTTGACCTGAAGTGATTTCTAATTAATCTGGTTGTATTGCAGTCCTATTTCATATCATATTTGGACAATTTATTTTCTGTCACTATTACAATACCCTGAACTTGTTCTTGCTGAGTTTTTTCTTCATACATCTTTTTATTTTGATGCTTGAAGATATAATATTATTCAATGAAAGATGTAGGAGAATCTGACAAGATATAAAACCTCTTAAGAAAGCACTTAATCTTGAACCATTACTAATACAAACCATAGTTTTGGAGATTGAATCATGTCCCCCACAAAAGTCATGTTCAGGTTGTAACTCCTGGTCCTGTGAGTGTGGACCTATTTGTAAATAGGAACTTTGAAGATACTATTAGTTAAGGTTTGCCCAGACTAAATGAGAATGGACCTTAATCCTCTATGGCTGCAGACTTAAGCAAAGGAAATTGGACACAGAAGGAGAAGCACAAAAGCTAGAAGCTGGAAGTCAAAAGAACCCAGAAGAGAAAAGAAGATGTATCTATGTGCATTGCCATGTGATAGCAAAGCCAAGGACCATGGCTCACCAGAGATCAGCTGCGTAATGCCACAGTCTACAGGGAGAAAGTATCACCTTGCTGATGCCTGGTTTGGGACTTCTACCCTCAGAACCATGAGCCAGTAAATTCCCACTGTTTAAGCCAACCCCCTGCGTGGTATTTGTTTTAATAGTGAAAACTAAAACACGAAGTTTCATAACTACTAGTTATTTTTGTTTGTTTGTTTTTGGTTTAGAACAGTTTTCTACTACTAAATATTAAATTTTAGTTATTCAAAACTGGCAAAAATTAAGAAGCCTTACAATACTAAGTGCTGTCTCAAATCAATGCAGTTGGAGAGGATGTGACTCAAGAGGAACTTCTAAGCAATGTTATTAAGAGTGTAGATTTCTATTGAAGTTTTAATACATATATTTTCTATTACAAAAATATGTGGAGGGAGAATTAAGTAAAGCATTAGACTAAAACATTAAAAGAGAAAACTCCAAAATCATGAAATGGATTTTTGCTTTGGTTCTATTTCTACATTTGTATTTATTAGAAAAAATGGTTGCATGAAAGCTTATTCACATAGGTCAGTTCAATGATTAGTAATGGTTCAAAGGCAGATTTTCTAAGTGTCAGATTTCTTGTCTTTTGTTCTGGATCTAAGAGGACAATTAAAATTTTCATTTGTCCTCTTAGAGCCATACAGTTTATATCAGTTTGAATAATTTTAGTTTTATTCAGCTGAAAGGGTTGTTGAAAGGTGTTTGATTTTATTTAGAACTCTGGAAAATTTTCTCAACAAATAGGGTTTCTTAACTCTATATGTTGCTTACAGCAAGGAAGTTCTGGGGAGTTATCACATACCTCTGATATGTAGCAGTACCTTCTATTGGGTACTGCAGCATTAATTTACGGCTCAAATTAACAAGGAATATTTTAAGCCAATGACAATGAAAGTAGTTTCATTAAGAATAGCCCATGCTCCATCATTGAATCATAGAAGACTCTCAAGTCCCTTCTAGCATGTTTTATTTCCAGTGGTTTGGCAGCATAAATATAAACACTGGAGATTGTTGTCCTCATTTGCCATACAAGGTTCTTATTTGCTATACAAGGTATTCTGATTTTTATCTGTTTTTCTTTGTTTTGGATTTGTGAACAATTTCATTGTTTTAGTCCTTCACTGGGATATGAGGTCACCCTGTCTAGGCATGATGAATCACAATGAGTAATATTAAAGATTCACTTCACAGATTCTCTTCTCTCTTACAGTGTTTCTCTTCTGACCATGGACTCTGCAGAATGCCAGGCTTGAAATTAGATGGAAAAAAATAAAAGGTACTCATAGGTTATATAAATATATTAATTTTTATAGAATCCTGATGAATGTGATAATTTCCTATGAAGAACATCATATTTATATTTAATAATAATAACAAAAATGTTTTCAAAGTAATTTATATTCTTGTAGTCAAAATAGATATTAGATAATAAAATTCTTTTAGTAGGATTTTTTTCAGAAACTCTGTATTATTAATTCTAAGACACATACTTTCTTTTTTTGCATCCCTGCTGTAGCTTGTAATAAATGGCATCTTACAATAACCGCAAGCCAGAGATATCAGTCATGATCTCGTCACCTGAAAACCTTCTCTTAACACCTTCTTATCAGTATCCAAATTACTTTGATTTCAATAAATACCGTATTAAGCAAAACCATTTTAATATTAGCTGTTTAACAGCACAAAATGCTGATTTGTTAGTTTATTTTAATTTTAATTCATGTATTATTATTTTTAACAAACTTAATATTTAAAAGTTTTAGGTTTACAGAAAAATTGCACAGAAGCACATACAGTTACTATATAGCCCCCTACACACATAGTTTCTGTTACTAACATCTTGCATTCAGTGTGGTACATATGTTACAATTGATGAATCACATTTTGATACATTATTAGTAACTAAAGTCTATAGTTTACATTAGGATTCATTCTTTGTGCTGTACAGTTCTATGAGTTTTGACAAATGCATAATGTCATTTATCCACTATCACAGTATCATATAGAATAGTTTTACTTTCCAAAAAATTATTCTATTCTCGATCCATTCATCCCTCCCTACCCCTACCCCCAACTGTAGGACCGTCTGATCTTATTTTTGGGCATGGTCTTTCTGTGGTATCACCTAAGCCTAGGATACTTATCAAGTTCTTTCCACTCTGGCTAGCACTGAAACCCAATTCTATCCAGAACTTAGAAGAACTCTGAAATTTCTGCAAGTAACTACCCTCTGCTAGTCCTCCCAAAGACTCTACCTGCAGATAAGCAGTTTACAAAATGGCCTGAAGGGAATTAATGCAGTTCGTTTATTTGTTTTTGCTCCTTCTCTGTAATAGCAGTCTCTGACCCCAAACTGACCTTTGCAGTCCTAGACTCTGACCTCTGTTTCCTTCATTCAATTCAATTTCCAAATTCCACTTGGTCTCTATTTCCCAGCTCTGCTGTTTGGAATATATTTTTTGGATGATAGTCAAATTTAATATAAAAATCATCTCATTATGTTCATTTATGTCAAGGACCATAAATTTGTATAGATTATTATCCAGTGCCTACAGAGTTGTTTTAAATATATTGTCAATTTTTATAGTTATTTATGGTGGCAGAGCAAGACTGATACTAGCTACTTTGCATAGCTATAAATTGGATGTCTTCATATTGCTTTTCATTCTAGCAAAATTACTTTTTATTGATTCTTCATTTTTATATTCAACTTTTGCTGCATCTCAAACCACCCCAAACTTGATGGTTTAAAACAATGATGTTTTATTATTTATTTGGCTTTGTGAGTTAACTTGACTCAGTGGGTGTTTTTTTGCTAGGGCTCATACTCAGGCAGTTGCAGTAAAATGTTGGCTATAACTGCAATCATCTGAAGGCTCAAATGGTCAGGACGTTCAAGATAACTTACTCACATGGCTTGCAGTCAATGCTAGCTGCTAACTGGAAGTTTAGTTACAGTTGTAGTCTACATGCTTTTTTTATGTCACAGTTTGGCATCTGGGTTTGCAGAGAAAGCATTCCAAGTGTAATCAATCAAAGAGATACTAGCAGAAGGTGCAAGGTTTCTTATGTCTTTGCCTTGGAAGTCTGAGAACATCTCTTATCTTATACTTGACTCATCAAGTAATTCATAAAGCCAACTCAGAATGAATGGGAGATGAATTTGACTTTTCTTGCAATGGGGAGGGACTTATTTGAAGCCATCTTTAATTTATCCCAGTCTTTCCTCTGACTATTTATTATTTATTTGATTTTCACACACACAATACACTGCTACTTGTCACGATCCTGAAGTTATTCATCCATTTAAGATATCACACTCAGGCTTGATGTCCAGAATATTGTTACCTAAACAAGGTATAAGTACAGAAAAGGCTCCTTGCTTACAGTTGTTCAAGTATAGTTTCTTTAAAACCAATAATTTAGTACCTAAAAAGTAAAGTTATCTGTCTCCCACAGTAGACATGGTGAAACAGAGATAGCACATGCATAAAACTTACTGCTATTCTGCTGCCTGGAAATAATTCCTTGTGTCTTTTTTTCTCCATGTGACATGTATCATATTCAATGGCATATTAAAAGCAATACATATATACTTAAAAATCTTCTTGCCTTCTGACTCATCCCCCCAAAACATTTATTTGGTACATATAAATGAAGCCAGCAAAGCTCATAAGGTAGGAACAAAACATATTTGAAAATTTTATTTTTGTGTTTCCTCAGTACAATCTACAAAAGGACCACCCCCACCATTTCCTCGTTTTGCTTTTTGCCCACAAAATTATTTCTTTTCCAGAATCCACTAACAAATGCAAAGAAATATTTTTCAACAGGAACAAGTTTTCTTACACATCTAAAGTATTTTTCGAAGCTCAAAAGTTTTCACAAACTTGCAAAGTAAATGGAAATATATTATTAGATGAAGCATTACAACGATTTTATATTTTCATGTTTCTAGCTGTCTTAAAAATGTTTTGCTCTTCAAATTGTCAACAGAGTAAATCAGACCAACCAGGGTAATTTAATTAATTTCACCCTCTGAGCTCTTGGACTTACCTTTAAATTGTCCTTTCTTTTCTGTTAAAAAAAAGTAGCCTATGTTTGCAAATGGAAATCTTCTGCCTTACCACAGATGTTTGGGGTCTAAAGGCATCTTTTTATCTTGTACTGTTTTGGCCCTAATAGTTGAATGGCACTGCTTTAATGCCATTAAAACCATTTCAAGTTTCTGGTATATCAAACAATAATCTATTACATTTGACAAATCCATACCCACAGTTCCTTTTTTTTTTTAAATTTATTCATTTTTTAAAAAATATTACATTAAAAAAATATGAGGTCCCCATTCACACCCACCGCCCCCATCCCACCACTCCCCCCACAGTAACACTCTCCCCCATCATCATGACACATCCATTGCATCTGATGAGTACATCTCTGGGCATTGCTGCACCCCACGGCCTGTGGTCCACACCATAGCCCACACTCTCCCACGTTCCATCCAGTGGGCCATGGGAGGACATACAATGTCCGGTAATTGTCCCTGCAGCACCACTCAGGACAACTCCAAGTCCTGAAAATGCTTCCACATCTCATCTCTTCCTCCCATTCCCCGCACCCAGCAGCCACCATAGCCACTTTTTCCACACCAATGCCACATTTTCTCGATTATTAACCACAATAGTTCATGAATAGAATATTAAGTCCTTTTTAAACAAATCCTTATCTATCAAGGTATTAAGGCTCAGTATCATTTAGATCTTTGGACACATTTGTGTAGGAAAAGCGTTGCTAAGGCACATTTTTAAGATTCTTAGAGACTCTCTTGTCCAAATGAGTAAGTATCAGATCCTTGACATTCTTTGAAGCATAGTAGATGTGCTCTTAAATCTTAATGAGTACTTACAAAAAAATCTTATAGCCACATCATTGAGATCTATATGTTGGATTTGTACTTTACTGGTATCATTCTGGATTTGGCATTTGTTCTGTGCATTGTTTCTGACAGTCTTGCTGGGAAAATCTGTGGAAAAGAAGCAGTTTTATATTTTAATCAAGTTCTTTTTAAAGTCTTTTGAAAATCTTAGCTCTTATATTTTCTCTAAATGTTTCTCAAAAACATTACAATTATTTCTTTGGAACTTGTCATGTTTATCAAAGGTAGCTATAAGAAACCAATTGGCACTTGCAACATTTGCCTGGAGTTCTCTATAGGTAGATCATGGAGATCATTAGGTATAAGTGCTATTTTCCTTGTTACTTAAAGCAGGAATTTTGTTACTTTTTCAGCACATAAACTTGTGTGACCTTTTCTCCAGCCACCAATAACCTTTTCCTTTTTGACCTTCAAGCCCTCACCAATAGGCTTCTCAAGGCGGTTTCACCTTTCTCCTATCACAAGGTCCCAAACACATGACAGGAATCAACTTCCAGATCACATAGTCTCATGTTCTGTTCTGGTTATATTGCTATGTAACACCAGTCCAAGCCCTCATGGTTCTGTGAGTTGACAGGACTTAACTGAATGATTTTTATTTGAGATTTCCCTTGCTTTGCAGTCAGCTGTTGCTTAGGTGGAGTCATCTGAAGGCTTGATTGACCTAGTTGTCCAAGATGATTTACTGCATGGCAATGGATTAACACAATCTATTGTCCTTGAGTTCAGTTGAGATTATAGAACTAAGTGTATCCATGTGGTCTTTCCATGTAATTTGGGTTTTCAAATTACAATGGCTGGTTTCTGAGAGGGATCATTCCAAAAGCAAGTCTTCCAGAGACCCAAGTACAACCTGTAAGACATCTTATAACATAGCCTAAGAAGTGGTCATCTGCCACAAACATTTGATGAAGCAATTCACGAAGAGAAACCTAGAAATTCAAAAAGAGAGGAATTAGACCCACCTCTTGATGAGAGGAGTGTCAAAGGATCTGTGGTCATCTTCAGTCCTCTACCCTAATAGTACTGAATAACTTCATTGTAACTGTTTATAATAATTTATAAACAATTTAAACAATGAAATATAAACTGTTGAGTAAAAACAAATATCGTGTATTAATATATTTTACGAGAATCAGGTTTGTATCACCTAGTTGTCATTGACTTCCATTTCTGGAAGGCTCTTCATGCTTTTTAAATCCTGTATAAGGTTATATCATTGAGTGTCCCAATAATAGAACTTGATTTATTACAAAAAAAGAGAAGGAAAGATGTTTTGAGGTAGGCTTATACCTCTGACGTTTCTGTGATTTAAAATGGTATTATATTTTTAATTTAGGTTTCCACATCTACATTACTAGTAGCATAGAAATACAATTGCTTTTGTATGTAGATCTTATATCTTACCTCCCTCCCTCCCTCTTTCCTTCCTTCTTTCCTTCTGATTTCCTACATAGACTATCATGATTCCTGCAAATTGCGACCATTTCTTCTTTCCAATCTGTATGCCTTTTTTTCTTTCTTTCCTTCTTGTGCTGGCTACCACTCCATTACTAGAATGAATAGCTATGATTAGAGAAACCCTCCTTAATGGAAGAAGCACTAAGTCTTTCATAATTATATATGATGTTACTTGTAGGTGTAGGCTTTTGGTAGATATTCTTTATCAAGTTGAAGATGTTTCCTTCTATTTCTAGTTTTTAGAGAGTTTTCGTTTTGAATGGGTATTAAATTATGTCAAATAATTTCCCTGAATCAATCGATACAATCATGTGATTTTACATTTATGACCTGTTTACATAATAAATTATATTGATTTTTAAAAATGTGTTATACTTGTTTTGCATCCCTGGAATAAGAACCATTTAATCATAGCTTTTAATTCTTTTTATATATTTTTGAATTCTATTCATTAATATTTTATTAATATGTGAGTCTGTATTCACGAGAAATATTGTTCTGTATTTTTTTTTCTTTTTTCTTTTTCTTACTGTTTTGGTCTGATTTTGGATATTAGGTAATACTGATTTCATGAAATGAGTCATTTTCATGACTTCCACACCCTTTCTATTTTCTGGAAGAGTTTGTGTGGAACTGGTATTAATTCTTCTTTAAATATTTAGTAGAATTCACCTGTGAAACCACCTGAGCCTGGAAAATTATTTTTTGTGAGTTTTAAAATTAGTAACTCAATTTCCTTAACAGTTCTACTTAAATAATCAATTTCCTCATTGACATATGAGTTCTTCAGAATTTGTTCTTTAGTTCCAAGTTTTTTAAAAAAACATTTTTCTGTTATTTATCTGCTATTGATTTCTGTTTTGATTCCATTTTTGTTAGATAACAAACACAGCATGATTTCAAGTCTTTTAAATGTGTTGAGGTTTTGTCTGTGGTCCATTCTGTATTAGTCAGCCAAAGGGTGCTGATGCAAAATACCAGAAATCAGTTAGTTTTTATAAAGGGTATTTATTTGGGGTAGGAACTTACTGATACCAGGTCATAAAGTATAAGTTACTTCCCTCACCAAAGTCTATTTTCACATGTTGGAGCAAGATGGCTGCTGATGTCTGCTAGGGTTCAGGCTTCCTGGGTTCCTCCTTTCCTGGGGCTTGCTTCTCTTTCCTCTGTGAGTTTACTTCCTGCGGCTTCAGCTTAAGGCTTCAGCATCAAACTCCAACATAAAAACTCCAACGTCAAAAACCCCTAACTCTGTCCTTTGCCATGCCTTTTATCTGTGAGTCCCCACCCACCAAGGGCTGGGGACTCAACACCCTACTGGCACAAGAGGTTTATATACTTACTTAATCAAGTGAACCTAAGAATCTGATACAATCTAATATGCCCAGAGGAGATCAGTTTGCAAACAATTCCAATATTTCTTTTTGGAATTCATCAATAATATCAAACTGTTACAGCCAGGATATGTTTTATTTTGGTATAAGTTCCATAAATGCTTGTGTTAGCCCTATTTGATGAAATAACCTGCCTGCAGCCCCAGCTGGCTCCAGCCAGTCTCCCCTGCCCTGATGATAAATGGCCAAAACTTTTACCTCTGCTCCTGAAAAAACAGGGTATGTCTTACCTTAAAGCAGATTGCAAGATTGTCAAACATTCAATTGAGCATTCTAACCCATATACTTCATCCTCAAAGACCCCCTCCCAACAGGGTAAAAATCAGAAATTTTTTGTTGTTGTTATAGTTAAGTACCCCACCTCCAGGCTACTTAAATGGAAACCAGAGGCAGTCTGGTGGATGGAAGTCTCATTTCAGAACCCCACCACACCAGCAATCTAATAAACTTTCTCCATCTGAACTTTGATCTGTCTCAGAGCCTCATTGAACTGGGATCTAACCTCTTGATGTTTGAAAAGAATGTTTATTCTTATGCTGTGGGGTAGAGTGTTCTATAAATGTCACGTACTGGTGGTATTGTTAGGTTATTCTACAGTATTGCTGATTTTCTATTTAGTTGTTTTATCAGTTGCTAATGGGACATTTTGGAGTCTCCAATTAAAAATGACTGTGTCTATTTCTTCTTTCAGTTTTATCAGGCTTTTTTCTCCCTCATATTTTGAAGCTCTGTGTTTTAGTGTATACATATTTAGGATTGCTATGTATTCTTGTTGGATTGGTGCTCCTGTTATTATGCACCATTTCTCTCTTTCCCTGATAATTGCCTTTTCTCTGATATTTGCTTATTTGATATTAAAGTACCCACTCCTGCTTTCCTTTGATTAATTTATGTATGGTTTATAATTTTCCATACCCGTATTTTCAATATACTTTTATCATTACATAATAAGTTAGTTTTTGGTTTGGTAATGTTTATATCTATTATGTCAATCTCTGTCTTTTAGGGAACATTGATATACAATGTAATTATTGATATGTTAGGAATTTTGTCTGCCATTTTATTTTTTGTTATTTTTTTGTTTTTTCTCTCTGGTTTTCTTGACCCTTTACCTTAGCAGCCCCCAAACTCACCCATTTTTCTTTACCTCTATTGTTACCATCACCTCTCATCTGAATTAAGCAACACACTTCTGATAGGTATTTCTGCCTCCAGTATTCTTCCTACCACTTTATCACAGCCCATTTGATAGTCAACTTTATTTGGTGGTAGGCAGGCATCTTCATTCTCCTGGGAAGATGGTCTATAGGCTAATCATCTTACAATATGTATTTTTAATTACACTAAATACTTGGCCAACCATTTTTTTCCCATTTCTAGATGCAAGTATTTGGTGGTATTTTGAGCCCTAATTCTTCAATTTGACATAAATTAAAAGCCTACTTTTAACATCTCAGCCTTATTACCCAACCTCACATGGTATAATATATACTGAAGAATATATAGTAAAAATTCCTTATCCATTGTAAAGTATGGCTTATATTAGCGCTGGAATTTAATGCTCAGGGTAAACTATCACATGACCGGTCTCTGAAATGTGAAAGATTTTCAGCTGTCTTCTACCATGCCCATCTGGCATTTGAGGAAAACAAGGGACAGAATGATTAATTTATCCCACAGTTAGTGAATCAAAAAGATAGAATTTGATTCCAGACAGTTTACAGCAGATATTATGCTCTTAAGCATGAATTATATTCCAATTCCATGATACATACTTTAGAAATTATATTCGACATATGTAATATGCAACATATTATGCAGCTATTTTACAAATCAGTAAATAACAAAACATACCCTAATAGAAAGGAAAGCTGAACTATATTGTTTCTAATTACTTTTCCAATGTTTAAATGTGCTGGCTTGCCAAACAATAAATGACTCTATTAAAAATTATAAATGTTTCCTAGCACATATTATATACTAAATGAGCTTCAATTATTGTTTTGTTCAGATTTCCAATAATGTTTATTATTCTCCATTGCTCTAATTTTCTTATTAATGTCAAAGGTGAGAGTATTGTAATCAAGGTATAAATATAAAAATGTGTGATGTTGGTTGATATTGTGTTAATGAAATAATGTCATGGCCCACATAGCACATTTACCTATAGTTTCAAAAATATGTGTCACATTCCATTGTTTTTCAGTGAATACAATAGACACATGGTGGTTTGGTTAATTTCTTAGTGAGTCTTTATGTTCTATTTCATTGTTTCTGCCCATATCAAGGAAAAAAGGATAACTATTTGGTCTATTTCAAATTCTGACCTTTAAATATTCTTATACTTCTCATTTTACCTTTTATCACCCTATGGTGAGTATTACTTCTGCACTTGAGCCGGCATTTAAATTATTATATGCAGTTGTTTAAGTGAAAAAATTATCTGGAGAATAACTTCCACCTATCATTAGACCCTCTTGTCTCCAGGAATATGCCTATGATATGTCTCTATTTGGGGATTGCCCTTTCCACACCCTTTACCATTATTACACTAAGTGCCCATTAGCTTTCATGTCAAAAGTTGGGTTGGGTGCTGTCGTAGATGTCCCTCCCTACCCCTTACCCTGCTCAGGGCTTTGTTGTGGTACTTACAATAGAGCATTGGCATTCTTCTCCACTAGAACTCTGAGAAGCATAACTGAATCTCCTGTATTGGTTTAGTTCAAGCAAACAAAATAGAACTGGACATTAAGTGGAATGCATTAATATTTGATAATAAATTAATGATACCAGCATTATTAGAGAGGAAAGGATCATTTCTAAAATTTAGAGTTGTCACTGATGCAGGCTAAACTCTCTTGACTAAAATTTAAAATATCTGGAACAGATATTGTGTGGGTACAGAGTTGGCACCCCAACCCTTGCATTTTGCAAATTAAAAGAACAAATTTAAGGTCATATAACATACTAGGCAAATTTTTGTTTGACTGTATTATCAATTCTGATCTTCATAACAATAATAACTCCATTTATTAAGTACTTAGTATTTATTTATTTATTTATTTTTATTGACTTTGTAATAATATTACATTAAAAATATATGTGAGGTCCCATTCAACCCCACCCCCCACCCCCCCTCTCCCCCCCCCAACAACACTCGTTCCCATCATCATGACACATCCATTGGATTTGGTAAGTACATCTTTGGGCACCTCTGCACCTCATAGACAATGGTCCACATCATGGCCCATACTCTCCTCCATTCCATCCAGTGGGCCCTGTGAGGATTTACAATGTCCGGTGATTACCTCTGAAGCACCATCCAGGGCAGCTCCATGTCCCAAAGACGCCTCCACCTCTCATCTCTTCCTGCCTTTCCCCATACCCATCGTCCACCATGTCCACTTTTCCCAATCCAATGCCACCTCTTCTATGTGGACATTGGATTGGTTGTGTCCATTGCACCTCTATGTCAAGAGGAGGCTCAGATTCCACATGGATGCTGGATGCAATCCTCCCATTTTCAGTTGTAATCACTCTAGGCTCCATGGTGTGGTGGTTGTCCTTCTTCAACTCCATCTTAGCTGAGTGTGGTAAGTCCAATAGATCAGATTGTAGGTGCTGGAGTCTGTTGAGGCTCAGGACCTGGCTATCACATTGTCAGTCCAGAGATCCAAATCCCCTAAATATATCTTAAACCCCAACATTAACTGCACCTCCAGCACATTAGCATGAAAGTCTTATGAAGGGAGATCCCATCTGAGTCCAGATTCATCACACATAAACACCATTTCCAAAGAGGGGCCATCTGCCCTGGTAGTTAACCCCATCGGCCATGACCATAACTCCCATGGGTCTCTTTAGCCCTCAAAGGAACCAATATCTGGGGGTTGTATCTGCTTTATCTGTCTCTCTGACTCTGCTCAGTTGTGCATGAGGGCAATCCTTCTGCCAGCCTCCAGACTCTTTTTAGAAACTCGTAGCCATATAAACTCATTTCTCCTTTCCATTTCCCCCTTACTTTAGGTCAAACAGCATTTTAAAGTCATGTTATTTTATGTAGACATGGATATTCTGCTGATCCGCATTGAACCTTCCGTATAAGGTCATTTTCCAGTTGCATCATCAGTTGGTAGTTGATAGTACTTAGTATTTATATGACACTGTGATAAATATTATTCTGAATCCTCTGCATGAGACACTTCAAAACTTCATTTCAACATGTACTTCCAGGTTTCCAGAAATAGCTATTTGCAGATCTGAGGACCAATGCAACTGGGGAGAAGGGCAAGGGCTAGTAATGATGGCAAAAGTTAAATATGAAGCATTCTTGAATACAGATAGGACTTTTTCTTGCCTTCTTTTCTTATTTATGCCAAGTAACAAATTTAAAACTTTATTGTTAATGGTAAAGTATAAAGAGGGGTTGTAGTATTCAGGAAAATTGTGGTTAAGATAGATGATTTCTTATAATTGAGTTTTTCATTTAATTACATTATTTTTAAACTTTAAATTTTGTGTTAAAACACCTTATTTTATTTATTTTCAGCACTTGTTAACATTAATTAAACTATTAAGAACTTATAGACAAATAAATGATAAACCTCAAATATTATATTTAAATATTAATAGAAAGCAATTTTTGCATATGGTACACATAGAGCCAACATATTCAGTGTGCTCCAATGCATTTTATTTTTTCTTTGAAATTAACTCTGGCTTCACTTAGCCCCGTGTACCTCACTGAGAGTTGAGTATGATTGACTAAATAGATTGGCCATAGTGAAATGATAAATCAGAATCGCAATTATCAAAGACAGGTAAAAGTAAGCAGAGGAACAAGTGTATAAAGTTGCTATGTATTGAAAAACCAGTAGTAGATTTCCTCAGAAAAGTCATGCGCCATCAGTTTGAAGAACAGAACTAGAGAAGTTTCTTTAATTATAAAGTTCACAGGCACAAAGCTAGGAAAATCTTTTCCCCTGAATCTGACAAAGCTCAGAAGGGTAAAGAATAAGATTGTTAATTCAGCTCCTCTTCAGTGTTGATGGAGAGTCAAGGCTGTCACATTTGATGGGTAGCATCTACTGTTCTTGATTTTGTGTGTCAGTCCTCTGTGCAGCAAGGAGACTTATGCATAAATCTTAATAGAGAGGGTGGATAGTAGATTGGTTCCTAAAGCAGTCAGTAGCTAACAAATTACCACCTTGGATGAAAAATGAGGTCATGAAGATTTAAATGTGGCAAGAAAGAAGAAGGTGCTGTCTGCCCAGGAAAGATACTTAGTGTGAAACCATCTGTGGTAATAGATTAATTGCCTTCATTAACAAAGATGTATATCCCACACCAACCATCAATAAATGCTTCAGGTTCATTCAGGAGTGATTGTTTTGTTGATACAAAAGGTAACACTTACTCCAAAACAAAAGCAAAATTAAATACCCTTTCAATATTTCCCATAGTCAGAAATATATTCCATACTGAAAAATAATTATAGATCAAATAAAGAAATGAGGATGAAGTTAACTTAAAGGGAGAAAAAAATCTGCTCCAATAAACTTCATTACCTCAAAATGAATTACTTTTATAGTATCTTACTGTAGTATGAGAGATTTTTCTGGCTGGAAGAAACTATCCTGACTGATGTGTTTTGCTTTAGTCTTTAAGGAAATCAGACTTCAAAAAAGTAACTTAATTCAGTTATACCATATCCTAATTTCGCATCCTCCTTTAGCTCAAAGAGATGATTCCTGCATTTTCATTTTTCCCTTAAAGGATGCTAGAGTAGGTGGGAGGGGATTGAGAAGATAATTAAGGATAGATAACCACATAGCACGTAGAATATGTTAGGTAGATTATAGTTTTAATTCTAATGGAAAATGCTATAATTATTGATACATAACACAACTCAAGCTAAAATAGAGAGAGAAAGCAATCAGGACTCCAGGATAACTATAATTGGATATTGGACAAAGCTTTGCGTTGCTTAATAGATAAGGCAAATGAGGGGAAACAGGTTCTATTTTCTATCAGAGGAAAACATGCACAGTTGTTAGCATAAAGAAATGATTTTTTTTTTTTTTGGAATTTAAATATAACGTTAGAGCTTTCTTAGAGGATCTCTATATAAGGAACATTTAGTAAGGAGTTCTTAACTGCTTCCATGGGAATCATATAAAAGGAGCTGCAATCTATAAGGTTAAACATTTAAAAAACACTTTCTACTCAAGTGAGCCATAGATTGATCTACTTGTTCTTATTCTGTGCCTCTGCTAATTGCAAACATCTCACATCTCATAGACTTTTATTATAATCCAACTGAGAGAGACTCAGTTCAAGGTCAAGGAAAAAGAAACTCTCTCTTCAATTACCTTGAGTCTTAACTACAACAGAGTAAGAAAATACAGGAATGAAGTGTCTTCTTAAATCATGGCATACAGAAGGCCTTTTGATTCATTCATTTACTCATTCATTCATTAATTATTGATTGAGCATCCACTATGTCACAGGCAATGCACAAGATGCTGCAGAAAACTCAGTGAACAAAAGAGACAGACATTCCTTCTCTCTGCAAACTTGCTTTCTCATTGGAAAATAAAAATATTAAAGTAGGTTATTTAAAATGTTAGAAAGTAACAGGTGCTATGGGGAAAAAAATAAAAGTGTAAGTAAACCAAGAATGTTGGTGGTAGAGGACAGTAACTTAAATGGGCTCGTTAATGTGAATCTCCCTAAAAATTTGATGTGTGAATAAATACTTAGTAGAGGTGAAGAAGTGTGCTATGTGGATATGTGAAGGAAGAGCATTTCCTACTGAAGGAGGCAATACAAAGACCATGAAGTGGGAGTGTACCAATCAATCAACAGGAAGAGGACCACTCTGGGTGGAGCAGAGTTAATTGTGGGAGACAGTAGCCAGCCATGTGATCTGGGCATTCTACTTCCCTATGGCTTATATTGTTCCATCTCATTCAAGGATACATTCACACATGAACACATATGCACATGACACACGCACACACATTTTTGGGTCTTCTCTATGCTCTGTCTCTTCTCTTTTTAAGTAAAACCTCCTTCCACTAGAGCCTGTGTGAGTCGGCTTTTGCTGACAAACCCAACACCTGTATTGGAGTGGGTTGACATCTTTTTAGTTGTTTCTCCTTCTGCTGGACAATATAGAGTAGCCCTCAGGATCACCAAAGAAGCATGCCATGGCAGGGTTGTGGCCTCAAGGATGGTCAGTTGAGTTGCCCCAGAGGAGTGACAGGCTGACTGATGTGCTGGCTTCCCTCTGGCCACACAGGTGAATCTGTGCAATGGATAAGGGCTAGGGTGAGTGAGGTGCTTTCCAGGAAGAGTAGGGAAACCATATCCTCGCTCCTGGCTGCATGCGTGATCCCCCACCACACACCAACCCTCTTCAGTGTCTTAACAGTCACAAACAACTCTAGAAGTGGCCTTTGCAGGGACTGCTGCCCAGTCCAGGCTGTTTGTGGGCTCTGAGTTTGACCTGTTTTTCTCAACATAGAACTATTGATGAAGTTGCTGAAAACATAACTGTTGAAATGAGGTCTTTATCTGAGAATAAAATACAGAAGTTAAAAGATAGGTAACTCGGAAGCCAGAAACAAATGGATTGTTTGGTGCATCTGTTCAGTAAGGGGCATTGCAGACTCAGATGTCTAAGACCAGTTAACACCATCTGGGAAAGTTAACTACTGACCTGCTGCTACAATGCCTTTTTGCCCACATTGAACAGGACAATCCACAGGATAGCAGTCCATGCTGCTTTTAGTCTGAGAGTAGTTTTCATAATGCAGGAGACTTCACAAAAAATAAAACCACACTGAACACTGCTCATGAAGTTATAACTGCTCTGAGAGTAAATACTATAGACCACTGGTTCCTAATAAGGGGCCCTTGGACCTCCAAGGGGTCCATGGAAAGATTTCAGGGGTTCCATAAGCTTGAATTAAAATTCAAAACAACATTATTCTTTGGGGGATGTGCTGGTACAAGTGTGATATATTTATTGAATGATACATAGTATAGTTAAGATTTAGTAAGGGGTCCGTTGTTTTCACCTAACTGGCAAAGGGGTCCTTAGAACAAAAAAGGTTAAGAACCCCTGCTCTAGACACTTGGCTGTCTGACATTGTCCCAGGGCAGGATGTGGATGAGAAGGTCCTGTTTGGTTTGGTGTTAGAGGCATACATGAAACAGAGGCCTCCCCAGTAGAAGAGCCCCATCCCTTTTGTTGTCCCCTGGGCTGACAGCAGTGAGGAAAGCAGTAGAAAAATTCCACCATGACTACCCAGGGTGATGTCAGCTGTCATCAGAGGCAGGGCCAGAGGGACAGGATCAGAGTAACTGGAAGCCACCCCACCTGATAGGTCATAGGAGAATACAAAGAGGAGGTGAGGTAGGGTGCACTCAGGGGGCAATTGGCTTTTGCTACTAAAACAAAGGATAGATAAAACAGAGATTGATGGGATCCCTACTGCAGAACTCCACCAGTGCAGTAGGGTGGAAAGGGGTCCCTCTAAGGTAGAGGCAAGAACCATAGAAGAACTGGAGGAAGAGGACTCATAGGACTGAAGAGATTTAGATGCCAGCAATGCTACCCACTGAGTCCCTAAATGCAGGTGGTAGAGGAGGGATGCATCTGTCGATAAGACCTCCCTGTGCCCATTCAAGGAGAGTGAGGAAGAAAATTCTGATTATGAGCCAAATGTATCAGATCTAGAGGATGATCTTACTCCCTTTAAGAGGAATGATGAGTAGCAGGGCCTCTCCAAGGACCAGCGGCTTTATGCTCCCATGTGGATGGAAGGGAAAAGGGGGATTCAGAACTTCATGGGGCTATTAGAAACAGGTGCTCAAGTGCAGGATCCCTGGCCTTCCAGGAACAATGCAAACTGGTGGCATTGGGGTGCTGTGAGCACACGTGGGGACCCACGGCAGGTAAGTGTACATGTGCTTGTAGGTGGAGCCCTTGGGGCCATTTTGGAGTCAGTGATCTTGGTTTCCACTGCTGAGAGCATTCCAAGTATTGGCACTTTGGCTGTCTGGGCCTCAGGACACCACAGTGGCCTGAGGGGGCACTCCTGTGGCTTAGGAGACATTCGAGTCCTAACCATGGGGCCTGACCACTGGAGTTGCCAGCTTACCGCTGGCTTGTTCAACAAAAGCAATACTGACTCCCAGGCAGGGAAAAGGACATTACTTTGTAAGTTCAGGACTTACTGGTGAAAGGTGTGCTGAGAACCACTTTGTAAGTTTAACAGTCCATTCTGGCTTGTAAATAAAGGCCTCAGGAGCCTGGAGGCTGACAATATACTACGACAGATTAAACAGGGAGGTGCCACCCTTGGCTCCCACAGTACCTGATATCATTGATAACACTGAGGCAGTGGCAGCCCACACAGGGGACTGGTATGCTGTTATTGATCTGTTTAATGCCCTTTACTCCATCCCTCAGTAGGCTAAGGACCAACATCAATTTGAAATCATGTGAAATGGCCTCCAGTATACATTTACTAAGCTCACACAAGCATATCTTAACTCCCCAGCAATTTGTCACCAATGGGTAGAGCTGGACTGCAACAAGCCCAATTACCCTCAGAAGTACTTGCCACACACTATATTGATGGTATCCTCATCGCAGTCCCCTCAATGAAGTGTTTGAGTGAGCCCTACAAAAAGTCATGGATGCTATGACTACTGCAGTTTGGACAATCAGCTTTGACAAGGTTCAGGGACCAGCCCAACAGGTACAATTTCTAGGGACCACTTGGGCCCGTAGTGAGAGGAGCATATCAGAGAAAGTCAAATAGAAGTTATTGTCACTGTCACTGGCAGCTCCATCTACCAAGAGAGAGACCCGACAGCTGACAGACCCGGTTGGCCACTGAGATAACATGTGCCTATCTGGGCATTCTCTTTTGGACCTTCCAGTTAACGTCATCTGCAATGCAACCACCTTTGTATGGGAGCCCTTTGCTCAAGAGTCTGTGAAATATTCAGTGGCAAAAGTTCTGCCACTAGAGCCAATTGTGCTCTCTAGTGCTATGCAATTACAAGTAGGGGTCCCTACTGGACCCCTACTGGAACTTTTGGCAATCAGAAACTGCCACGGGAGTGTACCAGCCACATAGGTTTTGGACATGCAGAATATTCAAGGCAGCCACTAAGTACATTCCCTTTGAAAGGCAGCTTTTAGTATGTGACTGATTTAGTGGAGATGGAGCATTTAACCATATGTGACTCTTAGACCAGAACTGCCCATCCTCACTCGGGCACTCACTAAACCTACTAATAATGTAGGACATGTTAAACAAAGCTCCATCATTAAATGAAAATGGTAGATCCAAGAGAGAGCCCAACCACAGTCTCAGAGAGTCAGCTGCCTCCATGAACAAATAGCCAATTTGTCAGAGGGGGCTGAACAACTCACAGGGACTGCTCCTGCTCTTCCCTTGGCTAAGTGGGGTTTCTGGTTTGAAGATATTCCAGGTGATGGTAAGGCTAGGTTCACAGATGGATCTACAAAACTCAAGGCTGATGGAGTTGATTGGGTAGGTATAGCCGTCTGTTCCAACGATGGTCACCTACTGACTAAGACTAATTGGCCAAGGATGTTCTGCCCAACGGACCAAACTCTTTGCAGTGTTGATGGCTGTGCAGAGCACTCCAACCACAACTTCCTACTACATATTTACTGGTTCATGGGCCATTTGTGCTAGACATATATTGCAGCAACTGGCAAATTAACGATTGGACTAATACAGGGGCAGAGACTGTGGCACAACAGCTTGCAAGTTGACTCCCATGGCAAAGGATCATTTGAAGCAGACCATGAAAGGAATTCCCTCACTGACAAAGCATGAGCAAGGATCCACCAACATATGGGATGTGGAGCCCACCTCTGATGCAAGACTAGGCCAACTCATGAGGAAGAAGAAGCCAAAGATGCAGCCCAATGATGTGAGTCCTGCCAATGAACCCAGGCTGCACAATGTGGTAAAACTGGCCTCATCAACCAGGGCTTAGGTCCCACACAAGTGTGGCAGCTTGACCACATAAGACTGTTGCCCCCTATTCATAGATTCTGATGGTGTCTCATTGCCATAGACACATACTCTGTGTATTAGTCAGCCAAAGGGGTACTGATGCAAAATACCAGAAATTGATTGGTTTTATAAAGAGTATTTATTTGAGGTAGGAACTTACAGATACCAGACCATAAAGCATAAGTTACTTCCCTCACCAGTTTATTTTCACATGTTGGAGCAAGATGGCTGCCGATGTCATGGGTTCCTCTCTTCCAGGGTCTTGTTTCTCTCTTGGCTCAGCTCCTCTGTTTTCTCCATGAGGTCCATTGTAAACTATGAGGCTCTCTAGGCTTTACCTCTCTCCACAATGTCAGGTGTAGACTATCAGGCATATGGCTCTGTCTTTCTCACTGGGGCTTCAGCTTCCGCATCAAACTCCAACATTAAAAGCTCCCAACTCTGTCTTTGCCATGCTGTTTATCTGTGAGTTCCCACCCACCAAGGGGTGGGGAGTAAATGCCCTAATGATGTGGCCCAATCAAAGCCCTAATCATAACTTAATCATGCCCAGGTACAGACCAGATTACAAATATAATCTAGTATCTATTTTTGGAATTCATACCCATATTGAACTGCTACACTCTGGATATGGGACAGCAATTGCCATGCATCATGTGGAGGACCACTGGTGCAACCATATGTTCAGATACCTGACTGGACTCCAATCAGATCAAGGTACCTTATTTATATTGCAAGTGGCCCAGCAATGGTCACATTCCCAGGATATAAGATGAAACTTGTGCTTCATTCACCCTCAAGAAAATGGGGCAATAGAATGTTGGAACAGAAGACTCAAATAGAGCAAGATGGCGGCTGAGTGAACTTCCTGGTTACTAGCTCCTGCGGGGAATCAGCTGGGAGGCGTTGGAGACTCTTCAGGACTGGGCTGTTTCAGGATTTTTGCTGGTCTGGAGGTGTCTGGACATCGATTTGGAGGGAAGCCCTAATACTTTCCTTTAAAGTGAACTTAACCAGCCATAAGAAATCGGAATTGGAAGAACAAAGGGACAAAGAGAAGATATATCACTTACGCAAAAACAACAGCTAATTAATCTCCAAGACTAGACAAAGAAGCTAAGGAACTGATTAAACCCGTCAAGAAGAAATGATGACAAGACAGCAACAAAAATATACAAACCAACCCAGTAATCAGGAAAACATGGCTGAATACAATCAACAAACTAAAAATCAGGAAGGGGAGCAGATCTTTGCACAAGCAATGAAAGATCTCAGAACATTTATCACCGACAAATTTGATGAAGTAATGAAAGAGGTTAACAACGTGAAGACAACACTTAGAGGGGAAATTGCAGACATGCGCAAAAAAATAACAGATATGATGGAAATGAACACCACAATTCAAGAAATCAAAAATACACTTGCAGCAAATATCAGCAGACTAGAAGAGGCAGAGCAGAGAATTAGTGATGTGGAAGACAGTACATTGGAAATCAAACAGATAGTAGAAGTGGTCAATAAAAAGGTAGAAAAAATCCAGATAGGACTTAGGGACCTGAATGATAATGCAAAATGCTCAAACATACGTATTATAGGCATTCCAGAAGGAGAAGAGAAGGGGAAGGGGTCAGAAGGAGTGTTGCAGGAAATAATGACTGAAAACTTCCCAAATCTACTGAAAGAGACAGATGTACATATCCAAGAAGCACAGTGCACTCCACTGGTCATAAACCCCAACAGGCCCACCCCAAGACATATACTTATCAAATTATCCAATGCTCAAGACAAAGAGAAAATTCTAAAAACAGCAAGAGAAAAGAAAACCTTCACATACAAGGGAAGCTCCATAAGATTAAGTGCTGATTTCTCATCTGAAACGATGGAGGCAAGAAGGCAGTGGTATGATATAGTCAAGGTACTAAAGGAAAAAAATTTCCAACCAAGAATACTCTATCCAGCTGAACTAGCATTCAAAATTGATGGAGAGTTCAAAATATTCACAGATAAACAAAAACTGAAAGAGTATATTAACAAGAAACCTCCCCTTCAAGAAGTTCTTAAGGGAGTTCTGCAGGAAGAGAAGAAAAAACAGGACAGTCAGAGATGGAGGAGAGTATAAGAGCAACAAAAAAGACAAAAATAGAAGGGGAAAATAAAATATTACAAAAAAAAGTAACAAACACAAATCCAACCAAAATATTGGCTACCACAAATAATTCTCTGAATGTAATAACACTGAATGACAACAGACTAAACTCACCTATCAAAAGATTCAGACTGGGACACTGGATAAGGAAATATGACCCTTCTATATGTTGTCTACAAGAGACACATCTTAGACCCAAAGACTCATGGAGGTTGAAAGTGAATGGCTGGAAAACAATCATACAAGCAAACAACAACCAAAAAAAGGCAGGAGTAGCTATATTAATATCAGACAAAATAGACTTTAAATGCAAAACAATTGTGAGAGACAAAGAAGGATACTACATTTTAGTGAAAGGGACAATCTGTCAAGAAGATCAAATGACCATAAATATTTATGCTCCTAACAAGGGTGCCTCTAAATACGTGAGACAAACGCTGGAAAAACTAAGTGAAAAAATAGATGCATCTACAATTATAGTGGGGGATTTTAATACACCACTATCAATTCTGGACAGAACATCTCAAAAGAGAATCACTAAAGAAACAAAACATTTGAACAGTATACTAGAAGAGCTGGATCTAACAGACATATATAGATCATTACACCCAAACACAGCAAGATATACATTTTTCTCAAGCGCACATGGACCATTCTCCAAGATAGACCATATGCTAGACCACAAAGAAAGGCTTAATGAATTCAGAAAGATCGAAATCATACAAAACAATATCTCAATCACAGTGGAGTGAAGCTGGAAATTTGCAAGGGACGGAGGCCCAGACTTCACACCACAATTTGGAAATTAAACAGCACACTCTTAGAAAAACAGTGGGTCAAAGAGGAAATCTCAAAAGAAATCAATGACTACCTTGAATCAAATGACAATGATAACACAACATACCAAAATTTATGGGATGCAGCAAAAGCAGTACTGAGAGGGAAATTTATAGCCATAAATTCACATATCAAAAAAGAAGAAAGAGCAAAAATTGAAGAAATAACTGCACTTTTGACGGAATTAGAAAAACAACAACAAAGTAACCCAACAGGAAGAAGAAGGAAGGAAATAACAAAGATAAGAGCAGAACTAAATGAAATAGAAAATAAGAAAGCACTTGAAAAAATAAACAAGAACAAGAGCTGGTTTTTTGAGAAGATCAACAAAATTGACAAACCTTTAGCGAGACTAACAAAGAAAAAAAGAGAAAAGATGCAAATACACAAAATAAGAAATGAGAAAGGTGATATCACCACTGATCCCACAGAAATAAAGACTATCATAAGAGGATACTTTGAAAAACTATATTCCAACAAAAATGACAATTTAGAGGAAATGGACAAATTCCTAGAAACACATAAGCAGCCCATACTGACGAAAGAAGAAATTGAGGATCTTAACAAACCAATCATAAGCAAAGAGATAGAATCAGTCATTAAAAATCTCTCAACTAATAAGAGCCCAGGGCCAGACGGCTTCACAGGTGAATTCTACAAAACATTCCGGAAAGAACTAACACCAATCCTGTTGAAACTATTCCAAAAAAATCGAAACACAAGGAACATTGCCGAACTCCTTCTATGAGGCCAACATTATCCTAGTACCAAAGCCAAACAAAGACACCACAAGAAAGGAAAATTACAGACCAATTTCTCTAATGAAACTAGATGCAAAAATACTTAACAAAATACTTGCTAATCATATTCAACAACACATTAAATGAATTATACACCATGACCAAGTGGGATTTATTCCAGGTATGCAAGGATGGTTCAACATAAGAAAATCAATTAATGTGATACACCATATAAACAGATTGAAGGAAAAAAATCACATGATTATATCTATAGATGCAGAAAAGGCATTTGACAAAATACAGCACCCCTTCTTGATAAAAATACTCCAAAAGATCGGAATACAAGGAAACTTTTTGAACATGATAAAGAGTATATATGAAAAACCTACAGCCAACATTGTTTACAATGGCGAAATCCTGAAATCCTTTCATCTAAACTCAGGAACAAAACAAGGATGCCCATTGTCTCCGCTCCTATTTAACATTGTCTTGGAAGTACTTGCACGAGCACTGAGGCAAGAACCAGATATAAAAGGCATTCAGATTGGAAGGGAAGAAGTAAAAATTTCATTATTTGCAGATGACATGATCCTATACATAGAAAACCCTGAGAGATCTACAACAAAGCTTCTAGAACTCATAAATGAGTTCAGCAAAGTCACAGGTTATGAGATCAATGCACAAAAATCAGTAGCATTTCTGTACACCAATAATGAGCAAGATCAGGAGGAAATCAAGAAACAAATACCATTCACAATAGTAAATTAAAAAATCAAATACCTAGGAATAAATTTAACTAAAGAGGTAAAAAACTTATACACCGAGAACTATACAAGACTGTTCAAGGAAATCAAAGAAGACCTAAATAAATGGAAGAATATTCCTTGTTCATGGATAGGAAGACTGAATATTATTAAGATGTCTATCCTACCAAAACTGATCTACACATTCAATGCAATCCCAATAAAAATCAACACAGCCTTCTTTAAGGAACTAGAAAAACTAACTATGAAATTTATTTGGAAAGGAAAGAGGCCCCGAATAGCCAAAGACATATTGAAAAAGAAAAACAAAATAGGAGGAATCACACTTCCTGACTTCAAAACATACTACAAAGCTACAGTAGTGAAAACAGCATGGTATTGGCATAAGGAGAGACACACAGACCAATGGAATCGAATTGAAAGTTCAGATATAGAACCTCATGTATATAGCCATATAATATTCGATAAAGCCACCAAACCCTCTCAACTGGGAGAGAATGGCCTATTCAACAAATGGTGCCTGGAGAACTGGATAGCCATATGTAGAAGAATGAAAGAGGATTACCATCTCACACCTTATACAAAGATCAACTCAAGATGGATCAAAGACCTAGATATAAGAGCCAAGACCATAAAGATCTTGGAAAGCAGTGTAGGGAAACATCTACAAGACCTCGTAATAGGAAATGGCTTCATGAATTTCACACCAAAAGCACGAGCAGCAAAAGAACAAATAGATAAATGGGACTTCCTCAAAATTAAAGCCTTCTGCACCTCAAAGGAGTCTGTCAACAAAGTAAAAAGGGAACCCACACAATGGGAGAAAATATTTGGCAACCATATATCTGATAAGAGGCTTATAACTTGCATATATAAAGAACTCATAAATCTTGAAAACAAAAAGATAAACAACCCATTTAAAAAATGGGAAAAAGATTTAAACAGACAATTCTCCAAAGAAGAAATACAAATGGCTAAAAAGCACATGAAAAAATGCTCCAAATCTCTAGCTATCAGGGAAATGCAAATCAAAACTACAATGAGATACCATCTCACTCCCATAAGATTGGCAGCTATGAAAAAAACAGAAGAATACAAATGCTGGAGAGGATGTGAAGAAAGGGAAACACTCATCCACTGCTGGTGGGAATGCAGAAGGATCCAACCATTCTGGAGGACAGTTTGGCAGTTTCTCAAAAAACTAACCATAGATTTGCCATATGACCCAGCAATACCACTACTGGGTATATACCCATCAGAACTGAAAACAAGGACACAAACAGATATATGTATACCAATGTTCATAACAGCATTGTTTACTATCGCCAAAAGTTGGAATCAATCCAAATGTCCATCAACAGATGAGTGGATCAATAAAATGTGGTATATACACACAATGGAATACTACTCGGCTGTTAGAACAAATACACTACAATCACACGTGATAACATGGATGAACCTTGAGAATCTTATGTTGAGTGAAGCAACCCAGGCATTGAAGGACAAATACTACATGACCTCAATGATATGAAATAAGTAAACTGCCTCAGAGAGCTAGACACTGGAAAAGAGGCTTACAGGAAATCGGGGGGTGGAGGAATGATGTGAGGTAACGTCTGGAGGGGTGGAATCTGTGATGAGCTGGCGGAAGTTTTGGATCACAGAGTGGTTCAACAATGGCAGCGGAGGAATACTGATATATGATGTTATTGACAGGATATATATGGTTGACAGGGAGTTATACAGGGCATATGCCCAGGGTATATAGTAATGTCTAGATATACTCATAGTGGAAACAATTAAAAACAATAGCTGGGGGGGGGGTAGTGGGCCCCTGGCCGGGGGGTCACTGTCGTGGACCCTGGGGGAGCAGCGGCAGTTCCCCAGGTGCAACGGCAAGAACCAGGAAGGAAGGAGGGCCCAACAGTGGGCTCCTGATACTTGTGGCTATGCTTTTGAGCCTATACACCTCCAATAAGAATAAGGCCTAGAGTAGCACTGTGCCTGGGAGTTTCCTCCTGACAGCCTTCATGTTACTCAAATGTGGCCACTCTCACAGCCAAACTCAGCATGTAAATGCAGTGCAGTCCCCCCTGCGTGGGACATGACACCCGGGGATGAGCCTCCCTGGCACCCAGGGATCACTACCACATATCAGCTGAAGATGCAACTAGAAAAGGACCTTGAATTAAAGGTTCAACACGGATCAGCAGAATATCCCTGTCTACATATAATAACATGACTTCAAAATGCTGTTTGACCTAATGTAAGGGGGAAATGGAAAGGAGAAATGAGAATATAAGTCTATGAGTCTCTAAAAAAGAGTCTGGAGATTGTCAGAAGGAATGCCCTTATGCACAAATGAGCAGAGTCTGAGAGACAGATAAAGTAGATACAACCCCAGGTATTGGTTCTTTTGAGGAATAAAGAGACCCACGGGTTCTATGATCATGGCAGATGGGGTTCACTGCCATGGCAGATGGCCCTTCTTTGGAGCTGGTGTTTCTGCATGATGGAATTGGACTCAGAGGGGATCTCTTTTCACAAGACTTGCATGCTACTTTAATGGAATTGTAGTTGGTGCTGGGGTTTTAGATATATTTAGGGGATTAGAATCTCTGGACTGATAATATGACACCCAGGCCCAGAGCCTCAACAGACTTACAGCTCCTACACTTTGATTTATTGGACTTACCCCACTCAGCTAACATCGAGTTGAAGAAGGTCAACCACCACACCATGGAGCCTAGAGTGTCTACAACTGAAAGCAGGAGGAGTGCATCCAGTATCCATGTGGAATCTAAGCCCCCACTTGACATAGATGTGCAATGGACACAACCAATCCAATGTCCACAGAGAAAATGTGGAATGGGTGTGAGAAGGGTAGCCATGGTGGCTGCTGGGTTTGGGGAATGGGAGGAAGAGATGAGATGTGGAGACGTTTTCGGGACGAGGAGATGTCCTGGGTGGTGCTTCATGGACAATTACGGGACATTGTAGATCCCCCCAGGGCCCACTGGATGGAACGTGGGAGTGTGTGGGCTATGATGTGGACCATTGACTAGGGGTGCAGTGATACTCAGAGATGTACTTACCAGGTGCAATGGATGTGTCATGATGATGGGAGAGAGTGTTGCTGTGAGGGGAGTGGGGGGTGGGGGCGGTGGGTTTGAATGGGACCTCATATTTTTTGAATGTAATTTTTAAAAATAAATAAATAATTAAAAAAAAAAAAAAGAAGATTCAAATAACCATGCTAAGGCCATCAGGAAAGAAAACTTGCCTGGTGACATCCTTGTCTAACTAATGCTCTTCACACATTAATCACTGTACTCCAGTAGAAGCATTGCAGTGTATGTCAGGAAATACTATGTTTGGAGGAGGTAGAAGACCAATCAGTCACATGATTAGGCTACATCTGGGAAATCCCGAATCTCAGTTTAACTGGTCTTTTTCTTTTTTCCCATCGAAGCCCATTCCCTGAGAGTTGTTTGTGATCTGGGTTGCATTAATATCACCACCACCTCCCTTTCCGATGTAGAGGAGATGCTACCTTTCATACAGGTGGGCAACATTATAGACTATGTCAGATTTGTTCAAGATATGATTTCCCTCCCTGGACTGGATGATCAGGGCTGGAGCAAAAATTATGGGTGTTAAACAACAGGGGTAGGAATCAAAACTGGGTTTTACAAGTCTGAGAAGCGGACTTGGAGATTGAACAGGCAGCCTGAGGAGCAATACATGGGTTAACCTCATCTTAAGTTTGTTGGGCAGGAGCATCTTCACCCCTGGAAGGTAACGGGGAGCTGGTAATGTATCTTTCTCCCCCAGGCTATCTCATAGTGACAGACAGCCCCATCACTCATAGGCTCTGATGGCTTTTGCTAGAGCTACCAACCAGATCAACTGCTGGCTTTGTCAGCATTTGAACTGAGATGACAGGCCATCTCTCCACATCACTTCAGTCAACCTCTCAACATAGTGGACCACACTGTCTTACTGAATATATGACCTAGTGTGGCACAAAAACTACTCTGTAGACAAGCACAGTTGACTTTACTGGACATGAGAGGTATCTTTCAAAATCCAAGGACTTCCTATAGGGAGTGCCCCAAACTTGGAGGAGAACTTCCTTCTCTGTATTGATCACGTGAACCACACTGAGCCCTACATGGGAGAGATTCCTAACGACTACTATAACCAAATAGTTCAGTCTGAATCATTGAAACTACTACAACGTGAGATAGACAGAACAGCAGTCATTGCCCTCCAAAACCATTGTGCTTTTGCTGGCAATTCTGATACCTGTAGTGCAGTGGTTGACATCTCTTGAGATGTCTCTCCTTCTGACATCACACATGATCATATAAATCAGATAATTGGAAAGTCCAAATGGCACTTCAGCTATTTAGATTCCTTAAGAACTATTTTTTTGTTTTATGTGGGGTAATAGAAAACTCAAAAAAAATAAACAAATAAAATGAAGGCAGAATTTACTGTTTGGAGAAAACTGAGAAAATGAGCTGTTCTGGACAGTTATCTAAAAGTATTGAGACACTGGACATGTTGAATGGTATGGTAGGGACTGGAATGTAGATGTTGTGCATGGTTATATTCTTCAGAAACAAATTTCCTTGTATGACAGTTTTCAATACAGCCTCATTTAGCCATAGGAAATAGCCTCCTTTTGCAATAGATTCTCATAGCAGTTTTTGTTTTACTTAATAATTCTTTATTTTTTTTTTAATTTTTTTATTTTTTATTGACTTTGTAATAATATTACATTAAAAATATATATGTGAGGTCCCATTCAACCCCACCCCCCCACCCCCCCTCTCCCCCCCCCCAACAACACTCGTTCCCATCATCATGACACATCCATTGGATTTGGTAAGTACATCTTTGGGCACCTCTGCACCTCATATACATTGGTTCACATCATGGCCCATACTCTCCTCTATTCCATCAAGTGGGCCCTGTGAGGATTTACAATGTCCGGTGATTACCTCTGAAGCACCATCCAGGGCAGCTCCATGTCCCAAAGACGCCTCCACCTCTCATCTCTTCCTGCCTTTCCCCATACCCTTTGTCCATTATGTCCACTTTTCCCAATCCAATGCCACCTCTTCTATGTGGACTACTTAATAATTCTTTAAACAGATATCATTTTAAAAATTATAAATTAAAAGTCATTTTAATGTAAAAATTTGTGTTTTTTGAGGAAGTTTAATTCTGCTATAGAAACTCACTTTTGAGTAGCAGCTTTCAAAGTGATCCCCTTTCCCAAATTGACTTATCAAATAATAGGACATTAGGTAAATCAAATTTCACTTACATGAGAGTAAATTAGGGGTCACATAACCATTTATCTTCTTGGAAAGCTTTTTGTTTTTTTTTTAAAGAAAGACTCTTTGGAGAATTCTCCTTTGACATAAACTTAGACATGCTACTTAACCCTAACCTGGCCAATTTTCCAAGTGAAGTGGAGATAATAGTGTATGCCTCATCTTGGAATGATTAAGATTAAATGAGATACACGTTCAAACTGCTTTGTTTAAGACCTGGTAGGGACTCAGTAAAAAAGTAGGAAGGCAAATTTTTTAATTTCTTCTTTCTACCAATAGCCATTTCCAGCCATCTTTTCTTCAAACACAAAACAGTTGATAAAGTATCCAGGCTCAGTCCCACAATAGCAACAATGTATTATATTTTCAAGGTCAACATTTCAGAATTCAAAGAAATAATTCAAAATACTTGCTGGAATTCACTAAAGTGACTGAATGTACCACCAATTAGTAATTATTTTTATTGGATTTATCCTAGCTATATTTTGCATTTTAGTTAAAAATATACAATTATGTAATTAGAGGGCACATTTGGAACACTTCCTTGGTAGAGTTATTAGTATTTTCACACACACAAAAAAACATTCTCCAAATTTAAAGTATTTTGGGAACATTTGAATATGAATCCCCGAAGAAGTAAACTTATTTGAGAAGTTTAAGTACTATATATTTTCCCATAAAAATGGCAACTTTTTTTTCCATATGCTTTACAGTTTCAGAGGACATTTATTTTTCCTGTTTCAAATGATAGATGATTTTGAAATAAATCTACTCAGGTGATTAGGGTTTTTCTGGGATTTTTTTAATTGTTTTGTTTTTTTAGGAGGTGCCAGGGATTGAACCCAGGACCTTGTAAATGGAAAGCAGGTCCTTAATCACTTGAGCTACATCTGCTCCCCAGGGTATTTTTTAAAATAAATTATTGATCATATTTGTTCCGTGTATTAAACTTTACAAAGTGCAAAACTCCAGTACTTGTCTATATCCTCTAAAAGTCATTCAAAACTCTTAGGGAGTTAAACATTGGTCAATAATTTTCAGCTGAATCTTACACAATAAAAATAAAAATTTTGCTGAGGTACTGTTGGTAACCATTTGTGAGTCAAAATTTATGATTTCAGAATAGGTGATTTATAGATTTCTTGTTATAGTTTCAAGAGATTTATTGGTCATGTCTATGATTATAGCTGTAGAATAATGGAGCTACCTTATCTAGCAAAATTGCAAAGAACTTAAAAGACAAAAATCTGTAATCCACCAATAGGAATTTTAGAAATTAAATCAAGGTAACATATACCATTATAATATAAGCAATAACGATTCTTCAGAAAGTTTCACTGAATCACAGTTCTGAATAAGATTACATGTCCACAATATCTTATAATGGTCAGAGAAAAATTAGGACTTGAATTTTATTAAAAGTATAGAGAGACAATTGTGGGAAGATTGCAATGGACTAACAGGCAGAGCTGAGTGCTCTCACAAAAACAATGGAGAAAAAGCCAAAAGCTGTCTGAGGGACCTGCGTTGGGTGTCAACAGACCAGGACAGTGCAATACAACTCCCAGGAGGGTGAGGGAGAGACAAAGAAACCAAATTAACAAACATGAGTTACCAAGGCCCACTGAAGCTGGGAAGAGCTTCTTTCCCCCACGCCCAAGATATTAAGCGGGGGTAAAACCCTTGGCTCACTGTGGCTGACTGAGAGGGGAGTAGACATCTTCCTCCCTCTCAGCTGTTTAAAGAGAAAACGGAGGGGTCATTAGAATGCTTTTCTTCAGTGAATTCATCTGAACCCTGGAGATTCAACACAGGAACACAGGAAAGCCAAGACTGAAACACCTCCATGGAAAGGTGTTTTGACTAGTGCCATCTGCTGGCTGGTCTGGAAACTGCATGGACAAAAACTGTTCATGCTTTCCATATCCAACCCTGGGAGAAAATCTGTGCCCTAGAGTGAGTCCTCAGCCTGATTTTTAAAACTTAAACTAGACAACTTTAAAGACTGTGAATAATTTGAACCAAATATCAAATAAGAGCTGTGGGAAAAAAACACAATAGGCAAGAGAGAGAAATTAGATGTCAGAGTAAATATACCAACATATTCAGATGCCTAGACATCAACAAAAAATTACAAGCTATACAAGGAAACAGGAAGAGATGGCTTATCCAAAACAACAAACCAAAAATTTTGAAGAGATACAGGATTTAATACAATTAATCAGTGATAATCACACAATTCTCCTAAATCATTTCAAAGAATTTAAAGAAAACACAACTAAAGAAGTAAAGAATATTAAGAAGATGCTGAGAGAGCATAAAGAACAATTTGAAAGTCTGCAAAGGAAAGTAACAGACTTTATGGGAATGAATGACATGGTAGACGAGATTAAAAATACATTAGAGGCACATAAGAGCAAATTTGAATTGCTTGAAGATGGAATCAGTGATTTTGAAGGTAGAAAATCTGAACTGGAAAAGACAGGAGAACAGAAAGAGAAGAGAATGGAAAAAATAGAATGGGGTCTAAGGGAATTGAATGACAAAGCAAAATGTGCAAAAATTCACATTATCAGTGTCCCAGGGGAAGAGAACGGAAAAGGGGCAGAAAGAATATTTGTGGAAATAATGACCAAAAACCTTATGAAGTACAGAAACATCAATATCCAAGAATGACAATGCATCCCAGAGAGAATAAATTCGAATAGACGTACCCAAGACTCATACTATTCAGAATGACAAATATCAGAGATAAAGAGAGGATTCTGAAAGCAGCAAGAGAAAAGCAAAGCACCTCATACAAGGGAAACTCAATAAGATTAAGTGCTGACCTTTCATCAGAAAACAAGGAAGAGAGAAGAAAGTGGTATGATGTATTTAAGGTACTGAAAGAGAAAAACTGCTGGCCAAGAATTCTCTGTCTGGCAAAGCTGTCCTTCAGAAATGAGGGTGAGTTCAAAGTCTTCATAGACAAACAAAAACATAGACTATGCTACCAAAAGACCAGATTTGCAAGAGATACTAAAGGGGGTGCTGCAGCCTAAAAGGAAAAAACAAGGGTGAGAGATTTGGAAAGGAGTTTAGAAATGAAGATTATTAGGAAGGGTAAACTAAAGGATAAGAAGACAGACAATAGAAAAATATGACAACACAGAGTCAAAGAACAATTCAAAGTTTTCAAGTAACCCTTTACATCAATCCAATGAACCTTGAAATATGGAAAGAAGACCTTTCTTGGGGAATAACACTCCAGGAACCACAGAAAATGGTACAGAGGATTAAAAAGAGTGAATCATCATCAGAAGTACCAGATATCTCACAAAAACCAATTCCTGACTATGACTTTGAAAGTGATGAGATTGTTGTTGTTTGTGCAGCTCTTGCTGAGAAAAAGAAAATAGCTTCAACAAATAAAGCAATGGTTATTGGGTCTGCTTCTGTGAATATACAGACTATAACTGAGAAGGAAGATGGTGCTCCAATACCAGATGACTGTTTTTATCAAAGCCTGATGAAGGAAAGTGTATAGCATGAATTATTTGATTCTGTCTTTTTTTATTATCATTTTAAGTTTTAGACATAAGGACATTTGTTCTGGAGAAACAGTAAAACTCATGATTGTAAGATAAGACTTTCAGATGAAACATATACATCTAAATGGTGGCATTTTTTTAATAGTGTTTGGACTATGCTTTGATAAGTTATGGCTTATACTTAAGATTAGAATTCTGAGCAAAATGTTTTTGATGTATAAATTTAACTTAATCCAAATATATGGATGGATACATTTTAAAGACACAACTTGAAAAGCAAATTCTTGAATAGTAAATAACTTATTAAAATGTTATTAAACATTTTTTGTTATTAAAATGTTATTAAAATGTTGACTCGTTGACTTTTGTTTTTTGTTTGCTTTCTATGCTAGAAACATACTGCTGTTACTATTCATTCTGTTTTCCTTGCTTCTGTAGAGTAAGTTTGTCATGAGGCTTAAATGCTTTAATATTCATTTCGAATCAAAGTTGTGGTTTTGTTTTATGTAGAATCTTTGAAAGTTCAGCTGAAAATATATGCAGATGTGAACATTCTGAAGTTTCTCTTAATTCTGATTTGTGCTTAAGTTTTTTACTTTAAGGAAGTTATAACAATTGTTGTTGCCTCCTTCAGTATTTGTTAGATGTGTGAAGTACTGGTAAATTTCAAAATGATGGTTTTATTTCTTAGACTATTACTGTAGGTAGGTCTTTACCACAAGTGAGTCATATTTTTAAGTATGCATTTTTGTATTGAGTGGCTTTTACAGATGAATCATAATAAATTGTAAAAAAATAGGGGGTGATGTGGGAGAGGGAAGGGGGTACATAGGAATCACCATACTTTCAATGTAACTTTTCTGTAGTTTAAAACTTCTTTAAAAATAAAGTTTATTATATACTTTTTTAAAAGTATAGAGAACTTTGGGTAAATTAAACTAATTACAATCTAAGATCTTAGGCTGCATCTATGAAAAATGAATTAATTCAGTTTAATTAAGGAATATGAATATGACATATTATAGGATCAATTTACATTTTTCCATTTTCGACTACTATTTAGATGCTTTATTAAAGAATCTGTCTCTCAGTAATAACTGATAAGTTACTTCAGATCCTCAAAGTCATTAAGCTACTCACAGATTTTGATAAATCATTCCAGGAATTTCTAAAATAATGGATATGCTATTAATATAAATTGCTCTCTCCTTTCCAAATGAGATACTTATCATTACTTGGTCATAGGTTAAAGATTCATTGACTCTATAAATATTTATCTAGCCAAATACCATCATTGGTGAACAAAACAAACAGAAATCTCTAATGGAGCTTTCATTCTAGTAAATCTCTAATGGAGTTTTCATTCTAGTAAAGGAAATGGACAATACATGTTCTGTGGGACTGTGTCTTAGATTGCCAAGGTTTCTATGACAAACAACACAAACTGAGTGGGTTAAACAACAGGAAATTATTTGTTCACAGTTTTGGAGGTTAGAAATTCAAAATCGAGTTGTCTGTAGGTCCATGCTCTCTTCTGTAGTCTGAAATGTTCTGGTGATGGTTTTCTGGCGTTTCTCCATCACACAGTGATCTGTCTCTTCCTCTTTCCCTCCTTCCTACTTCTGGTTTTTACTTCTGTTTCCAAGTTTCTTTACTTTTAAGGACTTCAGCCATAGTAGCTTAAGGTCCACGCTCATTCAGTTAGGCAACAACTTAATTACATATTCTAAGAGACTGTTTACAGACCCAGAGTAATATGGCTTGAACATGTCTTTTGTGGAGAACATGATTCAATTCCCAAAAGATGGTTAAGGCAACATGTCCAATGGTTAAAAATTTACTAATTTTTCCAAGTGTATATTGTCCTTCAATAAAAATGAATTACACTAAAAGTGGCATAATGAAAAAACTCATATACAGCTAAAATTTAACATGATTTAAACAAACTCTGGGAGGAAATAAATACAGAAAATAAGTAAACAAATGGCTAACTGGACGGGCCTGCAGTTCACCATAACAATTTGGATAGCCATGTACCCATTCCCTCTGTGATGACTTTGAGGGTACCAGGAACTTCCCGCTTTCCCTGGACCTTTCTGTGAAGAGTGGAAATTCTACTCCCACAGCTGTTTTCCAGAGAATCAACAGGCAAAGAACCCTCCTTCCTACCAACATGGACTGAAAACCCATCCCTTGGCAAGTCTTCCTCCAAAAGAAAACAAGAATAATTTTTAGTGGGCTCTTTAGCACTGCAATAGTTCAGTTGTGTTTTCAATTAAATCATCTTTTGTTAATTGCCATGCCATTTGTCTGTGAGTCCCCATCCTTTGGTGGGGACTCAAAGCCCTCCCGGCGCAAGAGTTTTACATAATTACTTAATCAAGTAAACCTGTGAATCCGATATAATTTAATATGCCCAGAGGAAAAAATCAGTTTACAAACATAATCCAGTATTTCTTTTTGGAATTCATTAATAACATCAAACTGCTACACTATCCATGTAGGAACTTACTATTTAAAGGGGGAAAAAGCACACATACAAAGTGGGGAATGTGTTACTTTAAGAAAAGCAGTCCATAAAGGACCAAATTTTATTGGATTCATAGGAAATATTAATTTTAGAGATTTATAACCAGTAAAAAGTCAACATGATAGAACTGTAATATAGTCCATGTTATTTTATTAAAATATTATTTTCTGAATTCCTATTACTGAAAGACTGCTACCCATCCTACAAAATTAAAACATGCTTTGGTTAAATGACATTTGAAAAATTATAAGGAAAGCAAATGTTTGAATAATCTTTTGAAAATTAAACCTCTGGGTCCTTTTGACTGCAATAGTGAAATACTTTCATTTGGCTTTACTCAAGGCTCTGCTCAATGATTTGTTTTGAAAAGTTATAAAATGGATATTGTGGCTCCTCTGCCTCTGCAAGTAACCAAGTAAAAATTGCTGTTATGAATAAACATCTCTTGAGGTGAGGCAGGCTGAAGTCTGGCTGGCAAGCAAAGCCGCGCCCAGTGGGGGATATGCGCAGCCCACCACTCGGGTGTAGGGCGGCTGGAACGGGTGAACTGCCCTCAGCCAAGGAACGGGCGCACTGCCCTCGGCCCGCCCAGGCAACCGACACCGGCTTGCTGATAGCCAGCAGAAGCTGCCTACGCTCACATCCCCCCTCCCGCACTGTCAAGCCGCAGCACAAGCCGCACCATAAAAGGCAAGGAACTAGTCCCTACCAATCACTCCCGGCCCCGTTCCCCTTTCCCGCCGGTGCCGCCCCTTCACCAACCTAGAATCTGCCTCTTCCCCCCACCAACTGCTCGCCACCGCCAATCCAATCCCCCTTTGGCCACAGCCAATCAGTCCCCTGCTCACTCCCCCATAACCCTATATAAACACATCTACTTCCCTTAATAAATTAGACCTGCGTGCTCACCTCGTCTCCGTGGTGGTTTCTCCGCAGCGTGCCCTCCACACCTGCGAGCCCCCGCAGGAGCCTAGGCCTCTCCTGCCCCATCGTCCACCGGACAGGACGTACCGACCGCAATCTCTGATATTGGATGGAGGATGAGGATTGGGTATTTAAAGTTTTACTCATTTTGATCACCATAATTTTTGTATGAAGGAGGTGCATATAATTTTTCTATAGATAGATATTTTATTTCCTGTTCATTTTATTTAAGAAAGCAGTCATAGAATGTCTTAATTCATTAACTCATCCATGGTAGAAATAAGTACATTATGAACAAACAGTGAAATGAATTTGCACTGTTTTAAAGAAACATGTTTTTACAGATTTCAGTTTTATAGAGAAAATGTTTCAAAGGGATTTTTCTGTAAAAATCTCTCTTTTAAGAGAAATTCTGAGTGGAGTCTAAATATAAAACTGAAAAATTAGGCTATCCCTAACCTTATTTGTCCATATCCTTTCAACTTCATACAGGTAACCCCTGAAGAATGACTAAGCTCCGTAAGTTATACAAAATCACTCTATTATCAAAGCACTCATTACCACTGGTTCCAGCAAAAGGAGGCTGAAAGAAGCAGATAGGATGATCTGATAAAGAAATGTGATGGAATAAGAAGAACAATGAGTCTTTGACCAAGTGAGCAACAGAAATTAAAAAATACTTATATGACATTGTAAATCCTCACAGGGCCCACTGGATGGAATGGGGGAGAGTATGGGCCATGATGTGGACCATTGACCATGACGAGCAGAGGTGCCCAGAGATGTACTTACCAAATGCAATGGATGTGTCATGATGATGGGAATGAGTGTTGCTGGGGGGGGAGTGGTGGGGTAGAGGTGGTGGGGTTGAATGGGTTCTCATATATATTTTTTTAATGTAATATTTTTACAAAATCAATTAAAAAATACTTATATGACAGAGGTAGAAAGAATTTCTCTTGTTTTATTATTAGTTTTGGTTTCTCTAAGGACAGAAGTTTTAATTCGTTGAAGACAGTTTCTTTGTTTTGGGAGAATCGTTTCATTAGGTCTTTTGATTATGCACTAATAAAACAAAGGAACTTAAGATGATGTGATGGTTAATTTCACATGTAAATTGGCCAACTTATGGTGTCCAGTTATTTGATCAAGCACTGCCCTGCTAATTATTGTGAAGGTATTTTTGTAGATGGAATTTGCTTCTATAATTTGATTGCATTTACAGTTAGTTGATAGCATCTATAATCAACAAAGGAGATCATCTTCTGAAATGTGGGTAGTCTAATCCAATTAGTTGGAGATCTTAAAAAGCTATATTGAATTGTTTTTTGTTTTTTTGTTTTTCATTAGACCAGTAAAAATAATTTTTTTTTGGAGAATGGCAGAAAGAACAGAGCTTGCTGAGAAATGGGAAAGACAGAAATACACACCAAGATTTGGTGCAGGCTCCTCTAAGCAAAGAGAAACTGTACTGAGTGTTTAAGAGGTCAGGAGAAGAATTTCTGCTTCAGTTTTGGCATTGGGTCTTGTCAGAACTTGTATTAAGCCAGCTTCTCCTGGGGAATTCAGCTTAAGGATATATATCTCCCATTGACAAAGGAGTTTACTACCTTGAAAGAATGAAAATTTCATGATCTCAGGAAATCCTTGTTTTACTCTCTAATGTATTTCAAATGCTTAGAGCAGTGCCCATTAAATCAAAGAGCTATGATTATTTTTGTTTAAAATTCTATTCCCTAGCATATTCTATTGATTCTTAGTCATAATTCTTATATAACTACTTTCACGAATTTTTCTAAATAATCTGATATGACTGTAAGAAAGAAGATCACTTTTCCTTCTTCAAAGCTTAAGGATTATGTTCCTGAAAACCTTCACAGTAAGAAAATTTGTACTTGAAGAACAGTCTTATGGGAAATGTAAGTTAAATCAACATAAACATGTAATTGCATGAAGACTCCCTCCCCATGGCCAGAGTTACAGTCTTTTCTCCATACATGATAATATTATTCCAGTGCATGTGGATGTACCATAACACTCTAACTTGACTTTTAAATAACTTTGTTGAAATATGTGTATGTACCCTCCCTCCCCGCAAAAACACACACACCGAGAAAGAGGGAGGGAGTCAGAGAGAAGATTCAGAGGGATAGAAACAGAGTTCAACACATCATAATTGTATAGCTTGTAAATTTTTCACAAAATAGCACTCAGACCAAGAAATACTACTTGGCCACCCAGTCCCAACTTGCTGCTTTCTAATTACTGCCACTTCTTTTCTTTCCCAACATAAACCAATATTCTGATTTCTCTCACTATAAAGTAGTCTTATATGTTTTGGTACTTCATATTAATGTAATCATATGGTATATACTTTATGTTTGTGTGACTTTTTCACTCAACATTATGCTTGTGAGATTCATGCATAAAGTGAGTAGTTGTTCCAATCCAATGTCCACATAGAAGAGGTGGCATTGGATTGGGAAAAGTGGACATGGTGGATGATGGGTATGGGGAAAGGCAGGAAGAGATGAGAGGTGGAGGCGTCTTTGGGACATGGAGCTGCCCTGGATGGTGCTTCAGAGGTAATCACCGGACATTGTAAATCCTCACAGGGCCCACTGGATGGAATGGAGGAGAGTATGGGCCATGATGTGGACCATTGTCTATGAGGTGCAGAGGTGCCCAAAGATGTACTTACCAAATCCAATGGATGAGTCATGATGATGGGAACGAGTGTTGTTGGGGGGGGGAGAGGGGGGGTGGTGGGGTGGGGTTGAATGGGACCTCACATATATATTTTTAATGTAATATTATTACAAAGTCAATAAAAAAAAAAGTGAGTAGTTGTAGAATGTTCATTCTCATTTGTATTTTAGCATTCCATTCATGAATATCACGATTTATTGTTTGTTTTATTTTTTTACTTTTGGATGTTTTTCAGGATTTGGCTGTTACAAATGCTGCTATGAATATTTTAGCACATCTTTTAATCAATATATAAAATATTTTTGTTAGACATTTGTCTATGAGTGGCAATTTGGGATCATAAGGTTATGTTCAGGTTTTACAGATACTGCCACCCACTTTTCTAAACAAGTTGTTAGAAACATAACAAAAAAAATTTTTTTAGGAGGTACCAGAGATTGAACCCAGGACCTCATACATGGGAAGAAGGCACTCAACCACTGAGCTACATCTACTCCCCAGTGACCATAACAATTCTCAATCCCATGGCAGTTTTTAGTTTATGTTGCTCCAGGTTCCCACAAACATTTGGCATTGTCTGCTTTTTGTTTTTTTACAACTCTGAAGGGCTATTTAGTGATATCAAATTGTGATTTCAATGTGTATTTCTCTGATGTCTAAATTGCTCATTTTCATGCTTATTGACCATTTACACTTTTGCTTTTATTAAATATTTGCTTCAGTCTTTTACTAATTCTTCTATTTTTTAAAAACATATATTGCATATGAAAATTTTCTCAGATATATTTATAGCAAATACTTCTTTCAAGCTATGGATTGTCTTTTTACTTTTTGAATGGCATCTTTGATAAGCAAAAGTTCATAGTTTTAATATATTCCAATATATTTATCTTATTAAGAAAACATTGCCTAGCACGAGGCCATAAAGATGTTCTCCTCTATATTCTTCCTTATTTTATTATTTTGCCTTTCATAATTTAGTGCAATCAATCCAGAATTGCTTTTCTATATCTGGTGTAATTTGAGTTCAAAGTACAACTTTGTTTCTTTAATGATAGCCAACTGACTCAGCACTATTTATTGAAAATCTATCCACTTATACTATGATTTAACTTTATCTTATCTCTTTTCTCCCTAACAAACAAACTTTCCATTTTATCTCCCTTTTCTTTTCTCAGCACCTTTTCTTACTCCTTTCATCACCAAAATGAGTGGTTTTAAACCAGCTTATTTCCAGCATTAAGGAAAAGATACATAAACATAAATCTTGCATAAACATTGACATTCTTTTACAAATGGATCCTGTCAGAAAATATGGAACTCTGTATTATAATTACTATGATTATTTAACAATTGTTTCAGCAACACCTAGCAGTAGAATTGAGAAGATGAATAGGTAATCAGCATCTATTTCATCTTTCTTCTTGAATGTCTTCTGGTCCTGTAGAGTTTAGAAGTATAAAGACAAAATAACAACAAAAAGTAATAAACTTGTTAGTAGCTCCCTTTATAGCTAGAGTTCTGTGTTTTAATTAGCTCTGCTCACACAATACTTGAAAGACAGAAAACAGCAGAGGGTATCTTCCAGTAAGAGCGTTTATATTTCTGTTCCCAAACAACAATGTGGATAAGCTCATATTTTCTATGTGGTGCCTATTGTCTGGTCTCAATTTGGGGTATTCAGAAGTATTCATTGCTATTTCCTGACTCAGACCACAGCTCTATCCGTTGTCCTTATAGAGGGAAATCCTGCTTTCCTTCTTTCTAATTATGACAGAAGTAATAGTTTCTCTAGCCAACCTTATCTGTAGTTCATTCTGGAAGCTCTGCCTGGAAATCTAATCTAGATCTCACTTTTCAATATTTCTAACAATTGTGTAAGAATCTGATTTCCTATAATAAATTCCTAGGTGCTTAAATAGGTATAGCAGATTATTTCCTGCAATTGAACACTTTATAATAAAGAAGGAACTGCAAAATTTTACGGAAGTGTGTAGTACTTAAGGAAGGGAGGGCAAATTGCACCTTGCTACCACTGACCCCACAGCAGAGGGATATCAGGGCAATGCCACAACAGTACCACTAGTAAACTGAAGCAAAATATGTTCAGTAGATGATCGCATATATAATTTGTTAAAGGCCTTTAATTAACAGAAAGCATTAGTCAACTTGTTAATGGTCCATTTCATTCATATTATTCATTACTTGCTAGCTTTTCTTTTCAACCAGTTCAGGGTTTGCTCATAGTGACCAAATTCAAACCCTGAACTCTGTCTTTGCTCTATGATGCAGTTATCCTGATATGAGTTTCCAATTTCATTTTTGTAATAGAGATGATTGTCCAAAGGAAACAAAAAAAGAAGCAGTTGATTCCTTCTCCTTTGTTGTTATTCATAAACCACCTAGTTCCAAAAGAGGATCTTAGGTACTTTATTTAAATAAGTCATTAAAATAATGCTTAAAAAGAATGTTTCATGTTTATTCCCAGATCATGTTTGTACCAAAAAATACTTAGATTAGAAGCAGCAAGCAATTGATTAAAAGTTTGTCTCTGAGCATCCTAGAAATCAAGATAAAATTAAAACACAATAAGTTGCCTAGATTTCATTAGCTAAGAAAAGGCAAATTTCCAGATTATAAGAGGAAACAAAGATTTTCCCCAGTATAAACAGTAAGACAAACAGTTGTTGAAATATGTTAAAAGTGTAATGAGTTATAAAATTGTAATAAAATAAAGTTTAATAAAATATACTTCTCTATGTTATGAAGATTAATGGTAGGCACATTAATAGATAAAAATATAATTAAGTTCCATTTCAGATCTTAAATCACATGTTATTAATCATTTAAAAAATAACATAGACTATAAATATTAAACTTGTTTATTATATCCAGAAACTTAAGGAAAGATTATTTCTTGCAATTTTCATAAGACATCTCATCATTTTACTGACACAAAATGATTTATTGAAAAATAATATATATTTTCAAAATATGAAAGGAGAGATAAACTTGAAAATAAGTATTAAGCAAAATCTATATGAGCTTATAACCTTGGTTCTCTTAACCATTCCTTCAAGAAATCCTTACTGAGAACCCATGCTATTTGGGGCACTAGAGGAAGCACTGGTAATATGAAGGCATTTAAAATATCACATCTGTAAAACCCAGTTCTGATTCGAATGCTCTGATGCTTTCTGTTGTTTATTTTTAACATGGATGAGGCAGAACAAATTAAACGTTAACTTTTATGATCTTGACAATGAGACTCTTTCTGGCAGATGCGATAGTGAAACATCTAAGCTCAGTATGGTTCTTTTGTTCTCTTTCTACATCCCTCACTTCTAAAGATCATATATTTCCTATAGGTAGTAATTCTGCAAGCCAGTAGTCCCTTCACTACAGGAATATGTGGATGCCTTGAATTAAGGTCATTTTGGACACTTAGCTACCGATCAGAACATTATGCTCCCAAGGCTTTCAGAGCCAAGGAGTCATGGAAATATTGGGTGACTGTTGTCAAAATAAACGTTATCAGTTGCAATGGCCTTGCCTGTTGGGTGAAGACCTTGTTCTTTCACATCCATGTTGGACAATAGCTATCCACTGATAATTTCCTCATGAAGTCTGAGTACAAAGCTGGAGAAGGCTAAATCTAGAAACACCTGTTCTATTTAACATGTCCATAGCTCTCATCAGGTTGTGGCCTTATGACTGCCACTCAGACTTGCTGTGCATCATGATGATTACACCTACTTCACTGCTGAAGGTTAAGTGCCACCAACTTGTCTCCATTAGTATTAGATCTTTATCATACTCATTGCTCAAAGGAAATCTAGTTTTGAAACAGCATCTCCCCATCAGGTTTGACTTGAAAAAAAAATAGCCACCTTTATACTTTGCAATGATGCTTTTGTCCTTGTCACCAGGGAATTCCTTATCACACTGGTCAAAAGTGTCCTCTGGGCCATCTTTTGAAACATAGTCAATAGATGGGTTTCTCAGCCTTATGTAGTATATATCCTCTAAAAGGGTCTCTTCTCTACACATGTTAATGCCTTCTTCATCCACTGTCAGCCATGGCAGTTCTAATACTTCTATCTCATTCTGAGCCATCAATTTTTTTCTATTTTTGAACATTCATCTTAGAGTGTGTTTTTTCCATATTCTGGGGTTCTCACCAGGCAATTAAAGCTTTAATATAGAAAACTGTTCTAATATTGATAAACTCTATATTATCAAATATTTGTTATGCACCTTAAGGTTCCAATCTCATACATATTCTGTCAGTTCTTGCCAGTAATGCTATCTAGATCTCATGGTTCCTTCAGTGAATATTCTTTCTTCTTTACTCTTAACCTGAACTGTTCTGTGTTTTAATGTTTTGTTTTTTCTGTTGGGTTTCCAGGAGGGGATTGCCCTGAAAGGTGCCTGCCTCATTTAAAATTCTGCATTATCTTCAGTCTTTGGGTTTATGATCATCTATTAAATAAATATGAGGTACATTTGTAGGCCTACTGGATTTAGGGAAATCTGAGATTTCAAGTTTCAAAACTGTACCTAATGAGATATCCCCATCCCCATCTCAAAATGGCAATTTCACTGTTTTCTTACTCAGTCAATGACTTTGGCTTAGGAATATTCCTGGGACTGAGAATTAGACATTCTCTGAAGCTCCTATACTGCAATTAATTCCTAAGCCTGGACCCCTGATCTTTCTGCCATCCAGATGCTAAATATCAGCATTTCCATAAATGATGCTAAGAAAGCACTCTGGCTTTCACACTGTGATTTGAGTTGGTAATAAATCATCTTAACCCTGTCATTATCTCTCTTCAACAAATCAATGGAACTCAGCAGCAGCCACCCATTTCCATCATCTTTATAGTTAATCACATACCATATTTCTCTAGAACCAGAAATATTGTGCCATCCAGGGTGTCCATTTCCACTCATGTTCATTCCAATTAATCATTGGTGACACACTTAACAATCACATTGCTATAACATGCCAATGGCTAACCATATACAACCTAACACCAGTGAAGGATTTTCAGAACAAGTTAGATGGCAAACAATCCATTTTCAAAATCTCATGTTAGAGTATGCTTCCTAGGATTCCCCATGGTTCTAACTGTATTAGATTGTGTTCCCTGGAAACAGACACTGAGACAAAGAGATACAACAGAAGATTTAATGAGGAGTGTTCTTAGAAGATACTCCTGTAAGGAATGGAGAAAGAAAGTATTGGGCAGGGAAAGAGCCTATCTATCCTACAACAGAGGCCTCAATGAATTCTGTGGGGGCTCTAAGCTAGATGGTTCTTTAGATTGTCCTGAATTGCGACAAGTGAACTGGAACTTGTATACCTGCATCTGCAAGTCATCTGCTGCAACTGCAAAGCAAAAATCTTATATAAGGATGTTCCCTGGAGCAAAGAGAAATTTCCATTGAGTGGCACACTCCTGTGAGTCATCAGCTGTCAATATTCCTAGCAGGTGGGAGATGAACACTTTGATCCTAGATAGAGGAGCTAGGCAGAACATCACAGTATTCACTGAAACAATTTATTTCCCCAAGGAAACTACAATCTACTGGAAAGAGGGCTTACACTTTTGAAATAATGAAAAGGATATTTATGTGCTTAAGAATGCTGTGAAGTATTTGCTATAAGTTCTATCTACCTATACATGTGGAACATATGGCAGGAGATATATTCTAGCAAAAAAACCCAGAAACTGTTATTCATTGGATTATTCATTTTCTTGCTGCTTGTACCTCTAAGACAGGAACTTCCACCATATATAAAAGTATGGTGATGAGACTTCTACCATTGATTGTCTCCAGCCTTTTGTGTATTTGTTCTTATGGGTAAATAATGACTTCTCTAATTGTGAGACAGTGGGAATCTAACATCAATTGAATTCCAGCTTTTTTGGGTCTGATGGGCATCACCCCTGCATGGCTTGGCTTCTTATCACTGTACTTTCTCTCAGAGCTCCCAGACCTCTAATACCTTCCTTCTAATCAGTGCTTCCTTCATGCAGTAGCTCCTTGATATAGCACAGGTGAATAACATGCCTTACAAACCCATTATCAGATGTTCCAGAGTCCATTCTCATTGCCTTATAGCCCTGCATTTCTTCATACATAGCCAATCATAACTTTGTTCCCATAGTACTTTGTGCTTTCATCTTTCGTCTTCCAGTATTGAAATTATTAGTGATACCACTTTGTTTTCCTCTTACCACATGCATGCTGCAAAAGGATGACTGAATCATATTTTTAAATTTTTTTTCTGTTTATTTGTCAAATGGTCATTATATATGAATAGCACTTGAGGGTATAGAGACACTTAAAATAAACCCACTATTCTCAAGGAAATCACAATCTAGTGAGGGTAAACAAATTATAACAAGTGAATTAAAATACAGAATGGTAACATTCTTAAATTTTTATGCTTCTGTGTGTAAGCACTGGGTATGTTACGTTTTGAGCTATTTAGTGAACCTTGAATGCAATACTCCAGGACAGGAGGACTGTGCTTTTGTCCATTGTGTTTCTTCTGCTGGGATCACTGCTCCTTCCTGTAGCTAACTCCTGGTCTTCCATCAGGGTTCTGCTGAAGAGGCACTCTCATTTTGAGAATGCCTGAATACAGACTCAACCCAATATATTTTAGTGAACTGTCTCTATATTTTCATAGCAAATCACACTTGCTATCAGACTATATTATTAATCAGTACCATTATTTAATAACTATTATTATTAAAAGCTACTGTTTTTGAATGTCCAATATATGCTAGCCAATGTTCTGTATTGTTTGCATGCATTTTTACATTAGTCCATAATACACTCTTAGGAAGCAAACGCTGTTATTTCCTTTTTACTTCAAGATCATGTAAACGTTATTACTCCAGGGTGGCTTCTTGATGGCCTCACAATGATTTCATAACCATGAAATCATTGCTTATATCTTCCTCTTGAGAATAATTAAAAAGCTCTAACACAGCATTTTTAAAAAAACCCTTCCTTGTGGAGGTTGCTAAAATAAAATATATCTAAGGCACTTCCAGATTCTCAGAAAGGGAGTTAAATTTCCAGATACTAATCTTATGTTCCCAATCACATGGATTGTTGTACTTTTCTGGTGTTGATTTGTACAAGGGTAGAATTTCATAAAAATATTTATTATGACATAGATAGGATGTTGCAAGATTTTAGACCGTTTTAGTTTTCTACACAGAAAACGTGAATCAAACCTCTTATTTAGAAATGTCTCTCTAAAGTATTTCCCTGTTATCTCTACAGAAATACCATTCTTTGCCCTGAGGTGATTTCAGACTCATTTAATTTACTCACAAAGAAAGAAAATAAAAGCAGCCAGTGGGTTAAATTTCTTCTGACAATATGAAAACATGGTCTGTCAAACGTTCTGATCTGTTATTCTGTTATTCAGACTTATAGAACACAGATATATATATATATATATATATATATATATATATATATATATGTATATATATAATCAAATGGTTTTGATTATAGTGACTAATGTAAATAATTTCATGATCACTTTAAGAGACCAAATTAATTGCTTTCATTATAGTCTTTTAATACCACAATGTTCTCTTTTCTGAATTTCCAATAAATAGGGCTATGAGGTGATGGAAATCATTTCATGCTCAATGAAAAGCAAAATATATTTAGTGCACATAGAAGTCAAAAGAACCACTGAAAATAGATTTCAATTTGTCTTTATAGCATCCATTTTTCTTTATGAGTAAAAGAAGTCACACTGTGAGAGAAATAGGTCCTGGACAGCTGCTCTTAGCCTTAGGAAATGATAAGTGTTGGAAAATATTTTCCTGTCTCTGCTTTACAGTCAGGTGCAACTTTTTCTCTATTTAGCTTGTCAAATGTCTATGTCTACTCACATCCTCTATCTGTCTGATTTCTTATAATTGAAAGAATGACAAAAAAATGCTAGTATGGTACATGTTATAGTTGAAATTTTTTTGAGAGAAAATCTTTAGGCTGCTTGTGGTGCATTTCTTCTGAAGCTTTGAATTTCCTTGGTAAAAGCAAATATCAATTTTCCTACAGGGTCACTAGTTTCTAGTAACATAGCATTTAACATAATTATCACCTTCTTGTAGAAATAAAAACCTATTTTAAATCATTCCATGTTTTGAAGAGACATGAATAGAACTTTGCTGAAACTCTTGTTTATAAGAACTGTAGGTAAAGAATCAAAAAAGTAAATATTTTTCCCATTTAAATTTTTGTTACACTAATAATTAAAATGACATTATTATAGGGAAAGTTCAATCTGCCTGAAAAATCAACTATCCTGCAAAACCATAATTATATATCATTCAGTTATATTTAAGATAAAAAGAGCTCTAGTAACTAAACCCAAAATGAGTTGTAGTAAAGAAAAGGGTATTTTTATTTTTCAAGTATAAGAAATGAAGAGTTGTTTGACACAAAATACTTAGATGCCTCCAGTTTCCAAAAGGAATAAAATAAATCACCACAGGTAATTTGTCCAGCAAATATTTTCTTGTCTCTAGAATGTATTTGAAGAGTTGAACATCACTGGCGAATGGGAAATTGAAGCCTATTATAAATTCACCACTACTTTAGGATAATGCTTCAAATCTTATTTCTTTTTCTTTATTCCCCATTTCATTGATGATTCATAGCAATTTGTTGTTGAAAAAATTTAGTGCATGGAAAAAATCAAATGGGCTTATTTCTTACTTAGTATGTACTATGGAAATTTACCAAAAAATGCGTCCAATGATATTATCTGATATGACTTCAATGGGTTATGATTATTTATCAAACCTATAGGCAGAACTAAAGAGCCAGATAGGAATGGCCATTAGACTTAATGACCAGTGGTTTAGACTGAGTGCTTTGGCAGGAGTCTTCAAATATATACAGTAAACTTTTTATCTATACTTGATAGTTTTACAATTGCATTTCAGTTTTTTTAAAATTTTTTAATATGTAAATGCTTTTTATTTTTTTAATAATTTTTTTCTTTTTTTTTAAGATACGTAGATCACACAAAATGTTACATTAAAAAACATGAGATTCCCATAAACCCCATTCCCCACACCTTCCACTCCTTCCACATCAACAACTTATTTCATTAGCATGGTACATTCATTGCATTTGATGAATACATTTTGGAAAACTGCTACACAGCATGGATTATAGTTTACATTGTTGTTGACACTTTCTTTAAGTGTATTCAATGGGTTATGGCAGGATATATAGTGTCCTGCATCTGTCCCTGCAATATCATTCAGGACAACTCCAAGTTCCAAAAATGCCCCCATATCACAATTCTTTTTCCCTCTCCCTGCCTTTAGCAACTCCCATGTCCCCTGTCTCCACATCAGTGATATAATTTTGTCCATTGCTAGAGTCACAATAATTCTATAGCAAAATACCTGTAAATCCACTATAATCCATATTTTATTCCTCCATTTGAGGATCCTGGGATGGTGATGCCCACTCCACCTCTAAACTGAGAAGGAGCTTAGATCCCACAATGGTTGATCTATGGGCTTCTTCTGCTTGCAGTTGTAGACTCTCTCGGTTCCTTGGTGTGGCAGTTGACCATCCTCACCTCCTTGTTAGCTGACCTGGGTAAGTCCAACGAACTGGAGAGTAGGTGCTACAACTCTTCTGAGGCTCAGGTCCTAGCTGGCACATGGACAGTCCAGAGATTCAAGTTGCCTGGGAATACACCAACCCCAGAACCAACCACATGTTTAATAAAAGGAACAAAAGAGGCACGTGTACAGAAGTCACATCTGAGTCCAACTCCATCACACTCAGGAGCACAAATTCCAAAGTGGGACCCACTGACAAGGCACTGAACTCCAGAGCCATTTGCCTTGAGCTTACCTGGGTGTCTCTGTAGCCCTAAGGAGCACCACTACCTGGAGTTGTATCTACTTTGTCTGAGTTCCTGCTGAGAAGTGCATTTAGCGCAATCCCTCTGAGGATCTCCTAACTCATTTTTAAGTCTCTTAGCCATATAAACTCATTTATCCTCACCATTTCCCCTTTTTATTTAAGATATTTTTCTAATTGTGTCACCAGCTGGTGCTTGGTTGTAATCCTTCAGTGCCAGGGAGGTTCATCCCCAGGAGTCATGTCCCATGCTGGGGGAGAAGGTAATGCATTTAAATGCTGAGTTTGACTTAGAGAGTGGTTACATTTGAGCAACATGGAGGCTCTCAGGAGGTAACTCTTAGGCATCTTGCAGCTCTAGGCCAAGTTGAAATTTTAAGCACACAGGCTCATAAGCAGAGTCATCAATATCAAGTGCTCATCATTGGACCATGCTTCTTCACTGAAATTTTCCCTTGCAGTTGGGGGATTGTTGCTGTTCCAGATGTGCACAGGAGGGATGGGATCACTTCAACCCCAGGATGCTACACCAGGATGAGTAGGAGGACCGCTGTAGTGAGACTTGAAGCCTAGGACATGGACCTGGGTGGAGCCACCACAGGTGCAAATCTTGGCAGTCATAGCAAATAAACAAGAACTTTGAAGGCCAAAGTGGAGAAGGTATCCATGTAAACAGCAGTTCAACCTGAGTCAGCCAATTCTGAGATATGGGCGAGGGCCATTTTGAAGGGACGGGTGATGGCCTCCATTGCCCTCAGCTGATAGAATGGGAATCAGGTTCGCTTTCATTTAAATTTAAAAGCACATGTCAATACTTGCTTTACATTGACTTTCCTATTAATTATGTCCAAACTCATATTCATAATTATTGAAACTTTTATTATTTCTCCTTTACTTTAAACAATTGTTTTAGAAAGATGATTTTAATTTTCCTTTCCCATAACTCAAAATATCAGAGTAAAATGATATTGGCATAGTTGTTAGAAAACCTGTAGTCAAGGCTAGGTTGTCCAACAGTCTGTGACTCTAAAATTCTCTGGGGTTCATTTTTCCTACTTGAGCAATGAAAAAAAACAACTAGGGTTATCTAATTTCTTCTCAAGGTGTAAAGCAAATGCTTGCAGTTTTCAGTCTATTTATCAATGCCTAAAGAAATAAGCTGAGAATCCTTTCCTTCACATTTCTTTCATTTTCTGTAATTTCCCATTCTTAATGAAGAAATTCTGAGTGTCTGCCTGTCTTCTGTGACTTATTAAAAAAAATCCTGATTCTAAATCACAATTAGTGATCTTGGATATTTAAGAAAATAAATATAAAAGTAATATAATCATCCAACACAGAAAATTTAATCTATACATTTAGATGCTTCTTGAGCTACTAAACTTTGCCTTTACCACCAGGTTGTTTCTTCATATGGCTAATAAATTAATAATAAGAATCAATTGTTTTGAAGACCATGTTACAGGAAGAGTATTTTACCTTAGTATTGAAAAGTTTTCTAATGATTTCTCCTTATTTAATCAACATTGTTTGCAAAAAGTTAGCCATATTTATATTTACAACTTTGTCTTACCCACATGTCAACTCTGATTTATTTTATTTTTTAAGTAATACACTCACTTATTCTTAAATTGAAATACTTATAGCCACATATTAAATAATAATATTTTGGAAATCATGAATATGGTAATTTTTTCTATCACATGTTAACATAAATTCAAAACTATTGAAATAAAAAATGTCCATCTGTGAACTGTCTATAGTTGTCTGAGATGACACCTGGGAAAGGTGCACCACAATTTTGGAAACTCTGTGATGAGTATTTTATTTTAAGTTTCTTGATAATTCATTTCTTGCATTAATGGATACATCTGAAAATTAACTCTAACACAGAGAACGAGAACTTTAAATCCCCTCAGCTATTAGAGATTCCCCATTTTACTTCCATTTCCCCATATTAAAAAAAATAAAAAAATAAAACATAACTTTCCTCACTCCAATGAAGTTTATTTGGTCATTATTTCTGATTTAAACATACATTAAAAAGATGAGAAGGAATATTAAATACTGAGTATTTTAACTGTTGGGAGTAGGAAAGATGAAATAAATGTTATCTCAACTGGATCATATTGAAGAGTTTCAAAGAGGAGAAGGATTATTTCATGAGTAAAGAGAGCAGAGCTTTATTAACAGAGGAATGCCAGCACAAAACCTAAACTCTTTCACCTACTTCCCAAGGAAGATATTATGAGTGATGATATTGGCACCAAAAGCTTGGAAACATCTATGATTAATGATATCTATTTAGTGAAAAAAAAAAAAAAAAGTAACCAACGGTATGAACATAGCTTGAAATAGGTTAATAATTCTAACTCTACTGTACTAAATTTCATGTTTTAAATTCAATATTCATAAATACCTTTCAATTCAAAGAAACACGTTGAAATATCCAAATTTTTGTTCATCAGTTTCAGATTTTTTTCATTTCTGATTCTAGAAGAATCAATTTTATTTAAATATTCATAACAATTGAAGCAATGTAATAAGTCCTTATTGAAATATTAAATCCCTTATAATTTCACTTACCAGATACACTTATTTAGATATCCTACAAAGCTATATGTTCAAGTTCACAAATACTTTAGAATATTTGTGTGCTAAAAATAAACTTGATGTGTTTTTTTTAAATTAACTTTTACTCGGGCAAATCTTGGTTTCCTCACCCAAAACACCTGGCAGCCTTTTTTTATTAGCATATTCATAGTCATCTTTCCAGTAGTCCAAACATTACACTCTTTGTGAAGCCCTATTCTCCTTTTTTTTAAAAAAGGTTTTTTATTTTTTGTTTATTTTTTTTAAAGATTTATTTATTTCTCTCCCCTCTCCCCTCCACCCTGGTTGTCTGTTCTCTGTGTCTATTTGCTGCGTCTTGTTTCTTTGTCTGCTTCTGTTGTTGCCAGCGGCACGGGAATCTGTGTCTCTTTTTGTTGTGTCATCTTGTTGTGTCAGCTCTCTGTGTGTGCGGCGCCGTTCTTGGGCAGGCTGCACTTTCTTTCGCGCTGGGCTGCTCTCCTTACGGGGTGTACTCCTTGCGCATGGGGCTCGCCTATGTGGGGGATACCCCTGCATGGCAGGGAACTCCTTGCATGCATCAAAACTGAGCATTGTCCAGCTGCACACGAGTCAAGGAGGCCCAGGGTTTGAATCGTGGAACTTCCATGTGGTAGACAGACACCCTAACCACTGGACCAAGTCCATTTCCCTTTATTTTTTATTTATTTCTCTTCCCTTCCTGCCCTCCTGCACCATCTGCTCTCTGTGTCTATTTACTGCATGTTCTTCTGTGTCTGCTATTCTCCTTTGAATGCAGAGGTTTTAGTTTGTTTGTTTCCAATAGCTTGTCTTACTATGAAATTATGTCCAAATCCTAGTAGCAGCAATAATTATTTTGTGTTGTGTCTTGCCTCTTTACATTTCTATGTCTCTCAGTAGCTTATGAAGATGAAGGTACAGGATGACATCTTATTCATCTTTGCATCCTCTGTAGCTGGCTTAAATTTTGAATCATAATATTTGACTAATTTGTTGAAAGGATGATTCCATAAGACATATCTAGACAACATTAAAGGAAGTAGTCAGTGTTTTATTCCCTGAAAATTAGATTGGTATTGACCGAATGTTTTCCATTGTATTTGAATATTTGAATACCTTATAGATACCACATTAAAGAGTAGAAGAAATTACTGAGTCCAGTAAATGTGTTGGTATTTATCACTTAACTTTCATGATCAGTTTTACCTTTTAGACATATTTACCTTGCAATACTATAGAGAAAAGACTAGAGGCAAGAGAAAAACTGACACAAGCAATAAATGAGGAAGTCATGATAATTACATAATACAAATATATAGTATATATAATGTATGCATGTATATGTATATATTCATAATACAATACAATAATGCAAAAGATGTTCAAGAACTGATTTTTGACAAAGACAAGGTTAAAGAAACTGCAAAATCTTTCAGAAATTAAAGAAACAAGACTTGGTGATAGTTGTTAATACTCAGGATAGTGAGGGAGAGAGGAGAGTCTCAGATGACAGGTTTGTTCTTTGGGTAACATTCATAGAAAAATGAATGAAGCAGGATGAAAATATTTCATTCTGGTTTTGGTTTGGGAAAATGGAATGAAGAGTACAAATATTTTAAGTTTTAGACATGCTGGCATTGGAGTGCTAATGATACTAGAGTTACCCCTCAATATAAGAATAAAGTCTAGGAAAGTGGATGTGACTCAAGTGATGGGGCTTCCCCCTACCAATGGGGGAACCTGGATTTGATCCTTGGGCTTCCTGATAAAAAAGATAAAGAGAAATTGTGCCTGCATGGTGATCCAGAGCCTGCATGGTGAGCCAAGTGCCTGCATGGGTGCCTGTGTGGCAAGCTGAGTGTCTGCATGGCGAGTCGAGTGCCCACATGGCAAGTCAAGTATGTGCACGAGTGCCCATGCAACAAACCAGTGCCCTGTGCAAGTGAATCGTGCAGCAAGATGATAACACAACAAAAAAGAGTAAGGGAAAAGTCAAGGTGAACGGGAGGTGACAGGGAAACTCTCTCCACATCAGAGGTTCTCAGGATCAAATCTCAGTGAATCCTAGAGGAGAAAAAATGAGAAGAAAAGACAAAAAAAGAAATAGACACAGAAGATCGCACAGCCAATGGATACAGACAGCATAAACAGAAGGGAGGGAGGAAGGGGGGGAGAGAGGGAGAAGGGAGGGGGAGAAGGGGGAGAAAGAACATGTTTTTTAAAAAAGAATAAAATCTAGAAATCAAATAATATTCTGGGACAAAAAATTAAGTTTTTGGAAACCATCAGCATAAAGGTGGCAATTTAAAGCAGCAGTTTGCCAATGAGATTATGCAGAATGATATGAGAAGGAAACAGAAAATTCCTAGGGATGCAGAAGTATAAATAAGTTTTTACCAAGGTAACTAAGAAGAAACTCAAAGGAAGAGAAATACTGTGAAGATGGGAATCATAGAAGCAAAGAAGAGGGTGGTTTAACAAAAGAGGCTGAAAGCAACAAATGCTAACGAGATTAAAGTAAACTAAAACCAATTTTTGAAATATTATTTTCTATTTCATTTGTAAGTTTATTTGCAAATTAGGCGAGCATTTCCTACATAACGAAAGACAACGTGCAAATGGCACTCATTCAAAATAGGAACAAAAATTAAATTGTGTCAACATATCAAGAAGCATACAAAACATAGAAAACTGCTACAAAATTCTAATATCAAAATACGAGCATGTTCAAACAAGTTAAGGTATATTCACTTATCTGGAAAAAGAAACTAATCTACTAAAAAGATGTAATCTGAGTTTAATTCAGAATTTGTATTAAACGTTTATTGTACTATTATGTGTTAAGTATTAAACTACTTGAAATATAAAATTTAAAAATCCAATGATCAATATAAGAGTCTTGGAAAATGTATTAACACACTTGACACATGAAAATAAACCTTTGTAGAAAAAACAATCACACAAGGAAGTATGTTCTATTAAACTTAAAATATCTAAAAAAATATTGAAATTGTATGACAGTTTGGTTTTGAAATAAACTAATTAAGAAATAAATTTGAAAAGCAAAATAAAGCATGCACAATCATTTGATCTATGACAAGTAAGATGTGATATATTAGCAATAAAATGTTAAGTATATTTATGGAGAAAAAGATTTCATTCCTCATAATAAAAAGAATACATTTCCAGATGGGTTAAGACCTTTAAAATTAGAAAGAGCAAGCAATAATTTGAAATATCTAAGAGTAAATTTAAGGGAAAATATGCAGTATCTGTAGGACTGTTAATGAATTATCTTTTTCTTGCAATGAATTTTATTTTATTTACTTATTCTGTCATTCATTCAATGATACTTATTGAAGACCTACTGTATAGCATGCATTTGGTTGGTGAAAGGGTTAAATACAATGATGAACAAAACCCAAAACAGAAAAAGATACAAAACAGAGGAGGATACCTATTCCAAATTGGAAAAGGGAAGGAGGGAGACAGAAGAAAAAGGCCAAAGGAGATCTCCAAGAGAAAGTGATTTATAAACTGTAAACTAAAAGATATTTTTCCAGAGGAGTAGAATGGCTTGGAGGCAAGAAACATTAGAAACATCAAAATCACATTGAAATGTTACAGATATGAGAGAGCGACACATTGGAGAAAATTAAAGTTAATTGAGTATGGCTTGAATGAGGATATTTCTAAGTATGCTAGAGGACTTAAGGACTTTGCATAACTTGCTAAGAAAACTGGACTTTATTTGAATGATAATAGGAAACCATTAAATGATTAGAGCAGGGGAAAATGCCTGAAAAGATGTCAGAGAAGATGGAAAGAATGGATTCAATAAGTATTTTTTTAGGTTGAATAGAAAGACTCAATAATTGATTGTATGTAAAGGTTAAAGTAGAGGGAAAATCAAGGGGAATGCTACCTTTTGGTTTGAGCAACTGATTAGATCATGGTACCATTTATTAAGATGAGGGAGACTTGGAGGAGAACAAATTTTGTGGTAGGGAAATTTCAAATTCCATCACGGAGTTGTTACATTTAAGATGTCTTTTAAAAGTCCAGGAGAATATGTGAAATAGACAGTTTGGATATAGGTGAAAATTAAAGTTTAGAGTTACAAATTTGGGAGGAATCAGCGTACATTTAAAATAATAAAAGACTGGATGAAATCACATAAGAAAAGAGATGAGAAGAGGAAGAGTGCTCCGGGTAATGGTGGAATAATTTGAATCAAACCTCATGCAGAGAAAAACTTGAAAATACAGACAAATATATGCTTGAAATTAGTAAAGAATTATAGGAATATAATCAGTATATAGAAGAAAACCCAAAGTAATACCCATTAATTGGGATGTTTATTACTGCTAGCATCTGTTCATTTATAAAGGGCCAAGAAATGAAGTGGAGTCCTTGGAAGTCTAATGAAGCTATGGAGAAAAAATTGAGACTTCAAAGTCTGACACTGTTGAGCAGCGTTTCTGAACCAGAGTTCCACAGAATCCTTGGGCTCTAAGAGATGACCTAGAGGTCATGTGAGAGATTAGGATTAAAAAAATAAACAAATATTGGATTTTGAAATTTGTGTCTTAGCAAACCCTTAGCAATTTTATTATAGGTCTTTTAAACCTCTGTGGCAGTGTGCTACAAGACTGTGTTTATTTAGTTGAGTCCATTGTTGATTTTGATGCAAGGTAGGGGATGCCATTAATATTTACTGAGTTTTATTACATAGTGCGAAGGATAGGAGGATGATAATGTCAGATTCTCTTTCCTAATTACTTCCTCCAAACTCCCAAACAGACTCTGCTTTTGTAAGAGAAAATTGGAGGAAATTTTTGTCTGAAGACTAACTTAACTTTATTTGCACCGACTCATATATAGCTCCTTGATGCTTTGCTCAGTGAATGTTACAAAACTTTTACTGTATAGTTTAGAAGTAAAATTTATTATGAACTATTCCTATCTTTCGTGATTTTCTTATTTAGTAACTTTTAGTGTCCTTCCATTTAATATTTGATTAGCTTTTTTTTTAAAAAAGTCTGAATTATCCAACTTAGTGATTTGTGAAGATGAGTTATGAGAAGGAAGCAGAAGATCATGGTTGTAAGCCTCTGGAAAATTCCATTAAAGTTTTGATGGCAAATTATACTTTCCTGGGTCATTGCATTTTATTAATGCAATGGAAGTCACAATATTTTCTATCTTTACCAAAAAAAAAAAAGTAATTATCAGTGAGTTCTACATGGGCTGGCAATCCAAGTTGTCCTTTCATTTGTGTTGTCTGTGGAAAACAGCTTACTTACAAATGCAGCAATGACTCCAGCAAAAATTGAAAACTAAACTAAAAACAAAATCCATTTGCTAAGTAAAGGTGATGTTTATCTCAAAACTAACAAAATAAAGCTTTTATCTTTTTTTGAAAAAATACATATTCAATAAGAAATCTTTTAAATGGTATTGCCAAAGAAAAAAAAAATTCACAATTTTGGGGAATCTTGTACAGTGAGCATCTAAAATTATAGTGAGTAAAATATTATGAAAGAATGCTGTATAAGAATAATTGAGGGAAACGGACTTTGGCCCAGTGGTTAGGGCGACCGTCTACCACATGGGAGGCCCGCGGTTCAAGCCCTGGGCCTCCTTGACCTGTGTGGAGCTGGCCCATGCGCAGTGCTGATGCGCGCAAGGAGTGCCGCGCCACACAGGGGGTGTCCCCCGCGTAGGGGAGCCCCACGCGCAAGGAGTGCACCCATAAGGAGAGCCGCCCAGCGCGAAGGAGGGAGCAGCCTGCCAAGGAATGGCGCCGCCCACACTTCCCGTGCTGCTGACGACAACAGAAGCGGACAAAAGAAACAAGACGCAGCAAAAAGACACTGAAAACAGACAACCGGGGGAGGGGAGGGGAATTAAATAAAATAAAAATAAATCTTAATAAAAAAAAAGAATAATTGAAATGATTCCAATTTCAACAGTATTATAAATCAACATATTGATGGCATCCCAAGAGGCTGAAGAGCTTTGTGTAATATACTGGAAAACAAGAGCTTCTCTAGGCGACTTGATAATCAACACATTTCACCAGTAATTATAATGAATCACTTGTAAGATCTGGAAATGATGGTGAAATTCAGGAAAATTGTTTCTGCTATAAGGAGTTTCCCCCAAACAAATATAATCTAAAATAGTCTTAAAATACGGTTTTGATATTTGGAAAAAAAATTCTGTTTTGGAAGAACTCAGTTGGAATCTGTATTGATAAAGCCCCATCAAAGGTAGACCCCATGAGAAATTTTTCCCTTGCATGTACAAGAAGAAAATCCTGATATTGTTAAAATAAACTGCTTTCTTCACATTGACATGCTGACGTCAAATCCTCTTGGAGAAAAATGAAAAATGTTCTGGGCAATGCTACAAAAATATTTAATTATATTAAACAGGGTCCAGGTCACTCAAGAGTGTTTTTATAAATGTTGAAAATGTGGACAAAGAGCACTTAACTTTCCTGTTAAATACAGAACTCTGAGAGCTTAGCATACAAACAATTCATAAAAGGGTATTTAAACTGAATGTTGAATTGCTGGAGCACTTTCCAAAGCATAGTGGGCACATTTTTCACTGTTTTGAAAGCTGAAGAAAGACTGTGGAATCAGTCTACTTTGCAGGTATTTGTCAACTCATGAGAACCTAGAGAAAATGTTTTGATTTTAAATGATGCAATTCTTGGATGTGAAAGAAAATTGAACCTCTGGAAAAGTCACTTTTCAAATAGAAATCTTAAAATGTTTCTCCTGCTATTTGGATTTGAGGATGAAGAAGGGTATCAGTAAGTCTTATTGAAAACCACCTGGAAAAGCAGCAGGACAAAATCGAATAGCATTTTCCCTTCCTTTCAACATGAGTATAGGATTGAGTGAGGAACTCACTTTTTGAATCTTCTCAGCTGGAGAAATTGACTTTGAGAGAATAGTCTAATAACTTCCTGAACTATAGACTGATCATACACTTAAATTTTTAAGATTTATATTTCTATCTGTAGACAAGTTCTGGTTAGGTATAAGAGAAGATTTTCCATGGTATTCAGTGGAAACTAATAAATAGTTTTCTGCAGTTTTCAATTTCCTCCTTGCATGTACAAGTTTATTCTTGTTTAACAAGCACCAAGAGCAAGAAGAGACATTTTCTGCTTCCAGCTGAAATCTGTACTTAGCTCATTAGATTCAAAATCGAATATCTGTGCAACAGAAAACAAGTACAGATTTCACATTAAAGATACAAATTTTATTATTGACTTTTAAAAGTCAAAAAACAACAGCTTATTCATTTCCACCCCACATATAGTGACAAAGACCTGCTTTCCTGCTCACTTAAAATAATCAGAAATACAGTGGTGGGCATGGGCATGAGAGATGGTGGGGAGACAGAGAGGGCCTTATGAAAGAACAGTTTCCAAACAATCAATGACTCAGATATCAATCAGTTATGCAGAGTAAAGAAACAAATGAGCCAAGGTGTATGATTTCCCTGGTTTTACTGCCTTGAAAACAGTTCACATGTTATACCATAGGACGGAAGGACCCAGGTGGAAACGGGTAAATTTCCTGAATTGAAACCAGAGTTGAGATAGAACTGAGATTCCAGGGAACCCACTGCCCCTAGAGTTTACAGGGCAGAGTATGGGAAGAAAAGAGCTGCAAAGAAAGTTTCCAGAAGATCTGCAGAGGATCCTTATCTAGTATTCAACAGAGTGCTTAACAACACATGAATGTGAGGAAATTACCTGAGACAGTATAGGAGTGGATCCATCTAAGAAAATCAGAAGAAACAATGCCTGGAGCTCACACAAGACCAGAAATAATGCCTATTCCCACCTGCCAGACTGAAAAAAAATGTAACTCGCAGAACATCAGATAGCATACTCAGTAAAGTTTGACTGAGCACTGCTTTGGATTTGCCTGAAAAATCATAAATGTCTGACACAAAAAGCATATGCTATTTTCAAGTAACTTAACTGAAATCTAGGACAAAACTGAAGAATATTTACAGGAATAAAAAGCTGTCTAGGGGAAGCAGATGTGGTTCAAGCAACTGAGCTTCCACCTACCACATTGGCGATCCTAGGTTTGGGTCCCAGAGCTTCTTGGAGAAGATGAGCAAGACAGTGAGCTGAGGCGGCAGGCAGAATCAGGGAGCTGATGCAACAAGATGATGCAACAAGGAAACACAAAGAGGAAAGACAATGAGAGACACAACAAAGCAGGGAGCTGAAGTGACTCAAGTGACTGAGTGCCTCTCTCCTACACTGGAGGTACCAGGTTTGGTTCCCAGGACCTTGTAAAGAGAAGATGAGCAGACACACAGACCATACAGTGAGATCAGACAGAGAGAGCAGACAGCAAGTGCAAACAATGGGAAAGGGGGGGAGTAAATAGATAAAATAAATTTAAAATAAAGCTATCTAGCACTAAACAAGGTAAAATTCACAATATCTGTCATATGATAAAAGGTTACCAGGGATCTAAAGAAGCAGGAAAGCATGACCCAAAATGACAAGAATAATCAATAAATTTAAAAGATCCCAGAAGTGGCACAGATGGTATAATTAGCAGATAAGGACATTAAAAGTTATAACTGCATTTCCTTTATACAGTAAGCCAAGTGGGAACCTGGAAGTTATTTTTTTAAAAGACTCAAATTCAACTTCTAGAGATAAAAAACTACACTGGATTGAATTAAAGGCCAAGCAATGGCAGAAGGGAAATCTTAGTGAACTTGTAGATAGGGACATACATACTAGCCAAAATAAAACACAGAATGAAATAAGAATTAAAGAAAAATGAAAAGAATATCAGTGTGTTATTGAATCACCTCAAGAAGATTCAGTATGAATGTAATTGGAGATGCCTAGGAGAAGAGAGAGATGGGGGGAGAGGGGGAAGGACACAAAAATTATTCAAAAAAATAATCTGGAAATCTTCCAAATTTTATGGAAAATATAAGCTAGCAGATTCAAGAATCTCAAGGAATTCTAAGCATAGGAAATGTGGAAAAATTGCATCATAGTATACCATAATCAAGTCGCTCAAAATCGGCTAGAATATAAATATATATACATTAAGCAAGCCTCAGACTAAAAAACACATTACAAACAGAGCAACCATGATAAGGATGACAGCAATTTTCTCTTCAGAAATAATGCAAGCAAGAAGACAGAATGAAAAGAAAAGAAAAAGAAACCCTGTCTATGTCATAATCCATAGCTAACAAAAATATCTTTCACAAAGGAAGAAAAATTTTAGGACAGAAAATACTTGAACATGGTGTGGAATTTATTCCTTAGGTAAAGAATTAGAAACTAAAGATGATTGACTGAAGTCCTGAAATATGTTTATACCCAATCCCCAACAGAGAATACCAGGCCTTTCACAACTACATGGGTTAGATGATCTTGAGGCAGTGTGCAAAACTTTTTTGGATGACTAGTGTGCAGTGATTCACATGGAAGAAGTGAGAGCACTCTTACAAGTCTAAATGTAAAACCTAAAGGATAAGTAGAGGATGGAGGTTACTTGGGTTTTAACTCAGGTGCACAGATCAGAAAATGTGACTGAAGAATATGTTGTAAAATTCTGTTGCTATTACTTGAAGCATAAATGAAATTGCTATTATATGTGAGAGAGAAATTGTCTGGTTTAAATTGGACATGCTGAATGGGAATTTTTACAGTGCTGAGCATTTTTCTGTAGGAAACAGTAAGCAATATAGATTTCTAGAAGTGCAACAAGAGACCACTGTTCTGGGAAATGGCTGAATTGGGAATATTAAATCCCATTCAACTCAGGTTTTAATACTTTCACCCAACTGGTCAACAGGGTAGATGCCTCATGGAATATGACAAAAGTTATTTGAGGATTTAATAAAGTGATTCCCATCATTATTCAAGTAATAATCAATATAGTAAATACGGTGCAAAAAATGAAACAGGTCAAGGTTGGTTGATCTGCCATCACAGACTTGGCTAATTAATACCTTCTTTTTCCATTATTATCTGTAGTCCAGAGTGACACTATTTGCCTTTGTGAAATAGCTTACTGTATATATTTATGGTCTTCCATAGAGATAACTGAATTCACTGGCATACATCATAATCTAGTGTAGTGGCATCTGAACTTGATAATCATTATGAATAAGTTGGTGTCTTATATTGATTATACCATGATAATTGCCTTTCTGAGGGAAGAAATGCAGGAGAATTTAAGTCATCCAAATGACTTCGAGAGGCTGGCTGATATACAAGGCTAAAGTATGCCTGACCTATGGTGTTCAATTTTGCGGAATTATCTCACCTGGAGAAACCAGACACATCGGTCTAACTGTGAGAAATAAATTCCTGTCTTTTACTGATCCTGCCACTAAAAACAGGTGGGTCTTCTGGACTTTTGTTAAACCATATTATTCACTTATGGATACAGAGATCCATAAGTGATCATTTCTCAAGGTTACCAGAAAGAAAACGAATTTGAAAAGAACCCTGAGCAGAAAAAAGCACTGAAAAACCACTTGGACTTAGGTACTGATTGTCAGATAATTCTAGTAGTTTATATAACTAGAATGGACTGGATGAAAACTGAATATTGTACTCAGCAAAGACCACTAGGGATTTGAGCTCAAAAGCAACCTTATACAAAAGGTGCTTTTTAGACATTTTAAAAGACAGTTGCAGGCTTGTTACTGAGGGCAATGGCAAAACAAAACAAAACTGACCCCAACAATGAATGACAGCAGATAATACTGGGACTAGAAATACCAATGTATTGGGTAATATCTGAGTAGGATGGAGAAGTAGCTCAGGAGAACTTGCTGAAAAATAGAAATATTATGTTCGATAGTATATGAGAGGAAGAAATTGAGAGGCTTTTAACTCCATATATAAGCAGGTTGTTTCACTCTCTTCAGGGCCAATGATAAAGCACTCTGAAGATCTCCCTATCTCTCTAGCTCCCTATTCCCTCTGGCTATAAGGTCTGATCCCTATAAAGTCTGATCCCACAAAATAGATTGCTTGGTTCCCTGATGGGAGTTACTAAATCAAGTTTCATATTGTCATTGGAAATTGGCATAACACACCCTAATACATCTGATGATGAAGATAAGGGTAAATCTGAGAGCTGTTTTGGTTGTTGGTTGGTTTCTTTGTTTTCAGAACAACAACAGGAAAATTTTTATTTTACCCAGAGCAAAGTGTTTTGATATTAACATACTATTGTGCTATAGCCAATGGCATTTCGTTATGGTCTTAGATAATTGAACAATAGCCACCAGTCCTCCACCCCATTTGGAGTACTTGGTTATGGAAGTCTTAGAAGTCTCTTTATCATTTCAGAGGCAGAATTGATGTGGGTCAAATAGATGCTCACCAAAAAGAATGTATTACTGGCTCAGAAGAAGTTAGACTTGCTTGGGCAGATGCCTAAATCAGAGCCAGGGAAATGAAATACTTTGCTGTGGGAGTGCTTGGCCATGTACACTGGGGTCAAGGAGGGTACATTCTCTTTATTTGCAATTGAGCCAGTAATGTTGAAAAGACTTCTACTCAGTGTCAACAGTAAAGAAAATTGCTTGAAGATGGATCTAGGCAGGATTATTAAGTTAACATTTGACTTTTATAGGTAGCATTGAATATTAACTGGAACTGGCACCTAGCACTTTATTCTAGGTATTGTTTGCTCTGAAAAAGAAGCAACTGTAGACAAACAAAGAAATTTTAGAAAGAACAAATAATTGATGATTGTGCTATAGATGAATATATTTCTTCTGACAAAGTTTTATACTCTACTGCCACCTTCGAGTTTATCCAGTATTCACTAAAATTCATCTTCCCTTAAAGCTTTCTTAGGTCTTACACACTACCCAGTTTCTTTTTTTTTTTCCAAAGATTTATTATTTATTTATTTCTCTACCCATCCTCCTCCCCTCCCCCCGGTTGTCTGCTCTCTGTGTCCTTTCACTGTGTACTCCTCTGTGATCGCTTCTATCCTTAGCAGCATCGGGAATCTGTGTTTCTTTTTGTTGCGTCATCTTGCCATGTCAGTTCTCCGTGTGTGCAGCGCCATTCTTGGGGAGGCTGCACTCTCTTTCATTTTGGGCGGCTCTCCTTATGGGGCACACTCCTTGCACGTGGGGCTCCCTTACGTGGGGGACACCCCTGCGTGGCAGGCACTCCTTGCATGCAGCAGCACTCTGCATGGGCCAGCTCCACACCGTCAAGAGGTCCGGGGTTTGAGCCATGGTCCTCCCATGTGATAGGCAGACGCCCTAACCACTGGGCCAAGTCCGCTTCTCATGCCACCCAGTTTCAAAGCCAATGCTACACATTTTCAGTTTTTGGTATAACTTCCCATTTCTAGGTACCAAATTTTATTCCAGTTATCTATTATAGTGCAATGAACTACCCCAAAGATAATGGCTTAAAGCACCAAACTTCCATTTTGTTATATCACAATTTTGCATGTTAAAAATTCAGATAGGTCTTGAATGGATGATGTAAATGGTACCATTTGGGTTGATCAAGAGGATCCAATAGGGCTGCAAATCTTGGCTGGCTGGGCATTTCTCACTATCCATGCACCTCTCCATGTCTCACAGAATGATGTTCTCACCGTAGTAGTCTTTTCCCATGGTAACAGAACTAAAAACAGCATTCTAAGAGACCAAAGCAGAAACCTCAACATTTTTTTTTTCTGACCTAGCCTCCTAAGTTACATAGTATCAGTTTCAAAACATTATATTTGCTATAAGAAAACTACACGGGAAACGGACTTTGGCCCAGTGGTTAGGGCGTCCGTCTACCACATGGGAGGTCCGCGGTTCAAACCCCGGGCCTCCTTGACCCGTGTGGAGCTGGCCATGCGCAGTGCTGATGCGCACAAAGAGTGCCGTGCCACGCAAAGGTGTCCTCCGCGTGGGGGAGCCCCACGCGCAAGGAGTGCGCCCGTGAGGAAAGCCGCCCAGCGTGAAAAGAAAGAGCAGCCTGCCCAGGAATGGCGCCGCCCACACTTCCCGTGCCGCTGACGACAACAGAAGCGGACAAAGAAACAAGACGCAGCAAATAGACACCAAGAACAGACAACCAGGGGAGGGGGGGAAATTAAATAAATAAATCTTTAAAAAAAAAAAAAAAAAAAAAAACTACAGGGCAAACTATATTTCAATACCATAAATGGCTATAATCACTATAATTTCTTTTCCCTTGTACATGTGTTGGGGGGGTGGGCAGGATTTGTGGAAACTGGAGACCACAGAATGTTTTCACAGAAATTTACATATATGGAAAATTCCATGTCATTGTCCTATGGACATATATGCATATAGATATGCAATTTTCCAGAGCTAACTTCTTAGGTTTCTTTATACTCAGCAGCTCTCTTCAAGACTGAGCATTCAAAGGTCCCTTTGTAACATCCATATCCTATTCAATTTCTTCACATTTCAGATATGATGGGGAAAAATATAAGAATAATGTAATCCACATGTTATTTTATTCCATATCAAGGCTATATATTCTTTGTAACACTCAAAGAACAAATCTTTATTTTAGGTTAGCCTCCAAGGGGAAAATATTGTTAGCCTCCTTAAAATGTAATTTACAAAATTCTACAAGGGCAAATTCAATCCATATAATCGATTTTATTTTATGCCAATATTATTTCAAGTGTAGCCAACTTACTTGTTATAAGTAAAGTAACAAAAGATAGTTTTGAGTACAACACATTTAATCAAGTAGCCTTATGTGGTGTAGTTTAGGTATAAAAGAAAACATATTATATCATCAGTTGATAAAAGGTCACTTGTCTCACAGGGTGATTTTCTGTTGTTTGGACTTTTTCTTATTTTTAAACATTGTCACATTTGACTTTTAGCTTCAAGATGCCTTTGACCTTTTGCTGCTACTGCTTGACTAAGTGCTCACCTCACAAAGTAAAACAGAAGCATATTACAGAGGCTGTTGTATTTAGGGATGTAATGTAATGTAAAATTATGAAAAGAATGAATAAATAATTACATATGTATTGCCAGAATTTCTAAATGATTCCTGAAAGTCAAAAGGCATAAAAACAATACTTAATGAATATTTCTTCCGAACTTTATTTGTGTTTATCATTCTATAAGCTTTTAAAGTTTTAAGGGAATTGAAGTGTTTTAAACTTTTGATAGAGAAAGCTGGGAAGAAAATTTGCATGTAAGTAGATAACTCTTGATTCACAAGTGTAGAATCTCTTCAAAAGTCTAGATGACCATATATCACAGGTCTTCATTTCCATAAAGAAGAGAGAAAGCAGTAACTAACATTTATTAAGGTACAGATCTCAGCACAAATATTAGAAGACTAGACAGAGAAAAGGAATCTTAATGTATAAATCTATGAATCACTAAAAATATTTATTAATCATGAATCAGATATTGAGTAGTTTGAACTCTGAATAAAGACCACCCCCCTTCCCTCCCCAAAAAACGTCCTAGATGTAAGTAAATGTATTGGGTTATAAAAAGTTTTAGTCTTATAATATTACCACTAAATTTTAAAGAAACATCAAATAAGAGTTTTATCTTCATTTACACCCATCATGTTCAAATCATTGTAACTTTACATTCTTAGTATTAGTCACCTACTGCTGCATAACAAATTACCCCCAATCTCAGTATCTAGGAACCATAAATATTTATTATCTCAAAATTTTTGTGGATCAGAAATTCAGGAATGGCTTTGCTGATTTGTCCAGGCTCAAGAAGTCTCCTGAGGTTGCAATCAAGATACAGGTTGAGGCTGCAGTCATCTGAAGACTTAATGAGAACTGGAGGATTTCTATATTACTCACATGACTGTTGGCAGGAGGGCGTGATTCCTCAGCATGTGGGCCTCTCCAAAGGTCACAAAGGAATTCTCTTCCTCCACAGTGAGATCAATCAGAGAATGAAAGAGATTCAGAGAGAGAGAGAAAGCACAGGAGAAGGAAACTGTAGCATCTTTAAAACCTAATTTGGAAGTAGCATACCATCACCTCTGCTGTATTCTACTGGTGACATCTAACAACCGTTATGCAATGTGGGAGGAAACTATAGAAGCTTTGTATAAAAGGAGGTGGTTTGGGACCATTTTGAGATTAGGTACCATAATTCTAAATGAGATATTGTTAAAAATACGTTATTTCTGTTTCTAAAGTCTCTATTTTATTCAATTTCTCTTTCTAGACATATAATAAATAATTTAGAGGTATATTATGCTGATGTGATGACAGATTTAGGTGGAATGTATGGATATTATATATATACATAAAATGTGTGCATATGTATGTGTATCTGTGTGTGTGAGTGATGTCTGCTTTCAATTTCATTTTTCATTTCATTTTCCTGTTTCATTTTTGTACAGAAACAGAAAAAAAAAGATAAGTTCTTGTCATATATATTTTTACATTACAGAAGAAAAACATAAACTATTACTTGGTCAGTGTGGTGGTTTCGAGCTATGTACCCCAGACACATGTCCTTAAATTTAATCCATTCCTATGAGTGTGAACCCTTGTAAATAGGACATTTTGATGAGATTACTTCAATTAGGGGATGACTGAAATCAATCAGGATGTGTCTTAATCCTATTACTGTAGTCCTTTATAAGCAGAATGAAATTCAAACAGATAGAAATTCACAAAAGAGCAGCCAGGTGATGGAAGTCAAGGGAACCTGGAAAAGAAGGGAGAGGGTAGGAGAGGTCACCGTGTGCATTGCCATGTGACAGAGGAGTCAAGGACCAGTGATGGCTCGCAGCCAGCCTCAGGATGCCAGTCTTCTAGGAAAAGCACTGCCTTTATAATGTCTTGAATTTGGACTTCTCCTAGCCTCAAAACCGTAAGTCCATAAATTCCCATTGTTTAAGCTAACCCTTTGCATGGCATTTGCTTTAGCAAAGGAGGAAACTAAAACAGTCGATATTTAAATTTACTGAAGGCAAATAAATAAATAAATAAATTTATTGACGGCGAGCAGGTGTAGTTCAGTAGTTGAGTGCCTGCTTCCCATGTACAACATCCCAGGTTCAATCCCAGATGCATCCATAAATAAATAAATAAATACATTTATTGAAAAGCATTCCTTAATAATAGGCAATTTTTTAAAAGAATAATGTAATGGCATCAACTTGGCCAGGTAATGGTGTCTAATTGTTTGGTCAAGCAAGCCCTTGGCTAATTGTAATAAAGGACATTTCATGGAGTTTAATCATCGGTGTGTTGATTACATGGATGGCTGGTTACATCTGCAATCAACTGAGGAGATTACTGTCAGCAATGAATGATACCTTATCCAATTAGATGAAAACCTTAATGGGAAGTTATTTCAGAGTTCAGAGAGAGAATTCCCATCTCTACTTTAGACATTCAGCCTCTTCTGGGAAACTTATCAAGGACCTTCACTGGAGCCCTGGTTTGCGGTCTGCCCTATAGAATTTGGACTTGTGCTTCCCCATGGTAGGATGAGGCAATTTTATAAAATCTCATACTATTTACAGATATCTCCTGCAGGTTCTATTTCCCTAGAGAACCCTGACTAATACAAATAATATCTGCTTTTTATTTTCTTTTTGAGCATATTAAAGTGATAGATCATGGCTTGAATTTTCCTCTGGCATGCAGAGGAAAATATACCCTTATATAATAAATATATAGCAAATAACATATATTTTAATATTCAGTTATATTTTAAGTGATAATATTCTCATATTAAGCCAAGCAGTGATTATTGACAGGACATTCAATATGTAAAATCAGACATGGGTCATTTTCAGATTCCATTGACCAATAAAACCCTGATAGTTCCTGTTAATGATTTCTACATCTCCTGAAGATAAATACAGTGTTTTCTCTGAAGGATAATTCTGTGCAATTTTTTGAACTGTAGGATATGATCAATTAATTTGAAGATAGCATTTATCTGGGTTAATTAGCTTTACATTATATCATTGTTTTTAAAATATTTTAATCAGCCATAAAGTACTCATCATTCACAGATTCCTTTAATTTTAAGATAATTTACACAAGTGCCATAAAAAAGTAAATTAATTCTTTTGTATTTCATGAAATAATTCTTGAGTTTTTATATTTTTTGTCACAAATTATTATCACATAGCAATAATTTAAGTCCTTACTTAAAGTCTAACAGGATGTTTTAACTATGTTAGAGTATAATTGTACACATTGTCATACCCTTCCTCAAATCTGATGATTGATTTATACATGAGAGTAATTGACCTCCATCATTACTGAGAGCATAAATGCTAACAGAGACTATTTTTAAATCATTTTCCATGAACTGCTTTTTCTTCCTCCCATTTTGAAGATATTTTCTGGAGATAAGGATAGTGTTAGTATTGCTGAGCCACATTTTTCATTACAGCTTAGTAATAACTTTTGTTATTTATATAAATGTATTATTTTATATTAGAATCTTATTCATTTGCTTGCTCACTTATTATTTATTTTTTTATTTATTTATTTTTAAAAGATTTATTTATTTATTTAACTCCCCCCCCCCCGCCCCCCGTTGTCTGTTCTCTGTGTCTTTTTGCTGCGTCTTGTTTCTTTGTCCGCTTCTGTTGTCATCAGCAGCACGGGAAGTGTGGGCGGCGCCATTCCTGGGCAGGCTGCACTTTCTTTCGCGCTGGGCGGCTCTCCTTACGGGGTGCACTCCTTGCATGTGGGGCTCCCCTACGCGGGGGACACCCCTGCGTGGCAGGGCACTCCTTGCACGCATCAGCACTGCGCATGGGCCAGCTCCACACGGGTTAAGGAGGCCCAGGGTTTGAACCGCGGACCTCCCATGTGGTAGACCGATGCCCTAACCACTGGGCCAAGTCCGTTTCCCTCACTTATATATTTAAAGAACAAAAATAAGAAGATTGGGTTCCAAATTATTAAACTACATTAAGTATTAAATTTCACTTTCTCTAAAATATTTCTCTAAGGAAAATCAAAATTTCCACAGTAACAAAATTGATCACTTTTTAATGTGACTGGATAGCACAGAGAAAAAATGTTTAATTAGATAGTTAACTATGCAATTTTGGGTAAATATATGAATACCTATTTAAATAATCTTTTTTGAAAGAAATTTGATCATTTGAAGGCATCTAAATTAAACTCTCAGCCATTCTTTCAAAACTAACTTATTTTATCAATCAAAAAAAATCCCTGAGGTAGATACTTTTATCATTTTTAACAAATAAGGAAACAAGAGTAGAGAAGTCATGTAACTTACTCAAGGCCATGCAGCAAAGAAGTGGTAGAGATGGAAAAATTGTCTTAACTTTTAGCAGACTTTTCAAAACATCCAGAAAATGTATTAAAGAAATGTCTCCACTAGGGGAAAATATATGTATTTCCTAGCTTAAAAGGTACTTTCCTTACACTGCTCTGTAAAATCTACGCTCATGAAAGTCAAACAGGGACGTTTTTCATGACCTTCTATTCCGCATAGCTGTCAAATGTCAAAGAAGTGAATAACTTGTGAGAAGAATCAAATTTCCTTTTTTTTCTCTAGGCATTTTTGTTAGTCCTGCAATCTCCTTATAATTCTAAATTCCATGTTATTTATTGTGTTTGTTCAAAGCATGTTGGATCCCATCTTTACAACAAACACCAAAACACAAAAGAATATTCTACATAGCTGATAACTTCTTGCTTGAAACACTTTTCTTGGCTTGCAGGTTGACAGTCTGGTTTTCCTTTGCTGTAAAGTCTTTTGCTGTTTCTTTAACAACATATCTTTCTCAGTTCTCCTTTCACAAGTTGTAATTTTTTCTGCATTTAAGCCTGTGCTGCCATTTTTTCTTCTAATTGTATAAACTTTGCTCAAGAAAATTAATTTTATCTCAACCTCTCTTCCTCTGTTCTCCATACTGCTAGCCTTGGTTTCTGATTCTTTTAGGAGTAAAAGGAGAATGAACTTGCTTCATGCTCCCTGAAATCGGCCATGTTTTTAAAGGTGATATATTTATAGTCATTTCCTGGTTTCTTTGGAGACAGCCCATGGCAAACGTTGCTCACTTTGTCTGTTCACTCTGGACTTCATCCCAGGCCTGGGCATCCATTCGATCTTCCTGTTTTTGCCTTCTTAGACCTCCTAACCTTTTCTGGAAGCCTTCTTGCAAAGGATACGAGACAACTGCATGTTGTTTCTCTGTTGTGTAGCCTGTACTTTATTCACAGCAAACGCTCAAGCTGCTTTGCTTCAACAAACTCTGGGAATGAAGTTCTTCTCAGGTGTGAGTCTTTCTCTGATGCCACAGGCTGCTCTTTAGATTTCTCTGGACTGACCCAGACACCAGTCCACTTTGACTCTAATCTGAAAGAAAAATTCTCCAAGTAAGATAAATAAATCCTCCAAGTAATCTGCTTAAAGCTCCTCCCTCTCAAATTCTGTTTAGGAGGCTGTACTCCCCACCCTTTGCTACTGTACTGATTAAGCTCTTTTTTTTTTTTTTAATTTGAATTGTGTATATTTATTTTGGGTTAGGCACTTGTATATTTTTGATAAATTTTAAATATAGAAAGAATACTTGTTTATGTAGGAAAAGAGTACATAAGGATAGCAGATAAAAAGAATTCATCCCCCTTTCCCAGTACTCCCTCCTTTTCCCACAACAGTAACCATTATTTTGTATTTTTCATATTATTTTGATCATTTTTGACCAAATGCAAATAAGTATTTCTGTGTGTGTTTTCCCCACAAATGAGATCACATTGACTATCTTCTCCAATTTGGCTCTTGTTTTTAATATAGTTTAGCTCTCTTTCTAAGTAGATAGAGATTGACTGATTTTGACAGCTACATAATAATCCATTGATTGAATGTATCCGGTTTGTTGTAGGCACTTATTAATAGATGCTTGGGAGTGGGCAATTACTATTACAGAATATATCATTTCATATACAACTGTGCAACTGTGTGAGAATAGCTATAGGATTAATCCCTAGAGTGTTTTGTACATTTTAAAATTTTGATAGAATTTGCCAGGTTCTTAGAAGGTTTTATAGAAAAAATATCCATCCTAATTTTACGGTTTTCAGAAAAAGAACTGAGGCATAAATTCCCCCTACAATATTTTCTTCATTTCTGATGCATGCAAATTTTAACACTCTTTAAAAATAATCTCTCAGCCTCTAGTATCCTCTTCCTTCCATACCTTTTTGGGAATAATGGGTTTTGGAGTTATTTAACCTCTAAATTATCTTTTCTTAAATTTTTTCTGTCTTCATACCATACAACTCACTTTGGAATGTGTCTCAGTTAATATCTCCATTTTAGCATTTGATTACAATGAATGAAAAAAATCTATGAAAAAAGTGATAAAAGAAATTTCTGAATTAGTTTCCTAATTCTACTATGAGATAATAAAAAAAGAATTTTCTATTAATGCTAAAGTTTTTCAATTTTGCTAATCTTTGTTGTTTGTGTTTTGAGACAATACTTGGCATGACAAATTCAAATTTCCTTCACAGGAGACTATAGGCAGTGAGTTTTATATGGGGCATTAAGAACCATATGTTGGAAATTTGGGAATCTATGCACTTACATGAAAATGCACAGGATTTGTATTCAGAAAGTTGCCCGAGTTTCCCTCTTCACAATTCATAATTAACTAATCTGTGAGATACAAGTATTTCACTCGAGTTTAGAAAAAATATTTTTACATTTCCATAAACAATTTTGATGCCAATGTGAAAGTTAATGAAATATCACACATGTATGAGACACTATTATTATCATTATTAACATCAGTTAGACATATAAGTATTACAAAATACCTAGATGAAACAGGAGTTAACACATAAAGAATAGACATTTATTTAGTTTTGCCTGTTAACAATATATCCTAAGATACTTCAATTCATTCATTCTTTTATTTATTCTGACATTCTTTTAAGAAAACCGTTTTAAATAACTATAATATGGGTCCTATTATCTAATTAGTTTGACTACATATTTAAATATAAATAACAAAAAGAATGGCTCCCATTATTGGTCCCATGTCAGGTACCACCACAATTCTCTGAGGCAGTTACTAACATCATTCCCATTTTGATGAGGAAACAAATCCTGGTGAGATAAGTACATTTCAGAAGGTCACTCATGGTTGAGTGGGGGATCAGAGTCTCAGACCAATTTCATATGACGGCAAATCACATATGCTCAGTAACTATGATAAACTGAATACTATATTTTCCTGTAACATTTGCAGTCCAGGCTCACTTATTAATGCACAGGGCTTTTTAAGGATTTTTAAAAACAAATTCGTTAAACAATTGTCTAAATAATTTTACCAAATTATGCAATAGCTTTCACTTTATTAGCACAAAGCAGAATATATGTTATCTGCCATCTGTCTATATATCTATATAAATACAGATGTAGAAAAAACATGCACTGACAATATATTATTTCACTAATTTTAAAAATTATTGATTTTGATTTAGAGGAAGTTGAACCATTGCTGTTTAAATTGAAACACATATATCGATTAATCAAATACACTAATTATCCTGCCAATATGTGTACAATGTTCACATTAACAATTGAGAAGTACAAGGCTGGGAAATTATGATTTGGTGAAAACTACACAAATGGAAAATTAAGTTTTACTTCAATCACTTGAGCTTGAAAGAGTTTACCAGAGTTCTATTAATACCTGAAACATTTACATCTGATCTGAATCATTTTTAGTTCTGGTGTATAAAGAAGAGAAGTTAATGTGATATTGGAGGGGAAGTACAAATGATCAAGAGTTTAAAGGGCTCCTATTATATGTCTCAGATTTCATTTGCCTTTCATTTATGTATAGCAATGAGGTGTGAAAATTGTTCTTTGGTTGTCTTAAGTATCAGTAAACTGCATCACGCCACAGTTCTTTACAACTAAATGGAAATGGGTGAGATTCACTTTACAATTAATTCTTGCACTAAAGTGAAAAAGGTAATATCCAAAATGTTGTTGTACCTCCTGTTCAGGTGAAGTTTTCCAGTGAATGATTCATTAGCTCTTAAAGTCTAGATAACAATAAGTCCTTTTTTATAAGATTGTTTTATGTATTGAGAGTTTTCCAAGTCACTATTTTTTTGCCCAAATTATACTCAATGAAAATTAAATTATCTCATGAAATATATTTGCACTGGAGTGGTACCTGGAAAGACCAATATCCAGTGGTGACATTTATGTAATCTAGTTTAGGGGCAAATGTTAAATTCTCACCCATTAAAGAACTGAAAAAAGCAATCTTTAAAACCATTTTTACTGAATGTATAAAGTTCTATCTCATGTCTAAATCATTGTAAATTGGAGGTTATTCAACTTGTGAAGTTCACTGACTCTTTAGGTCTAAAAGAGTTTCATCTACATAAATGCTGAATTATTGAGATCTTGGTCCTAAGGGAAGTAAAGTTTTAATCCCCTTACAATTTAGTCAACTACTTTTTACATTTGGAGCTAGCTTGCTTTCACACCCTTCTGTTGTGTTGGCAAGTTTATTTAAGTGTTCAGCAGTGTTGTCTTTTTTCTAGGACAGCCTGTCTTGCTTATTAGTTCAAACACAAATTTTGAGATAATATTTGCACCAAGTACAGCTTGCTTTTTACAACTAAGCAGCTCCAAAGAAGTTCAATTTTAATAATAAAATTAAAAAATTTTAATGGTTAACAACGGTGGTTTTAATAATTTCATTCTTATGCCGGCTTGTTTTTTTTTATTTTTCATAGTTTACCTAAAATTAAACATTATATTTTATCCTTAGGACACAGATTTGCTACAGGCTGAAAGAGGACCAATTTTTAGTCATCTGAACTTAAAAATATAATGAGAATTGTTCATAAGACTTTAGAAAGATGTTCTAAATTTAACTGAAGTTCTGGAATTTACTGTCTTTTTCATGCCACCACTCTAAATATTATATTATGATTAGGAATAAGTTAAAACCGTATGATTCAAGAGGATAATTTCCATGCCAAAGAAGTGGGTTTATTTATCATATGTTAAGGAAGTAAATTCTTTGTGAGAAGAATCAATTTTTTTTTCTGTAGATATTTGCTTTTCAGGTCCTGTAAGCTCCTATTTACAATCCTAGATTCCATAAAATATTATTTATTGATCTTACTCAAAATGTGTTGCATGCCATCTTTAAAAAAGCCCCAAGAACCCAAAAACAAAAAGTATTTTAAGCATCCTCACTGAGAGGAATTCATCATAATCTGATGAAAATCTGTTGTTACCAAGTAATGAAACACTACACACTTGCTCTGTGAGTTCTTTTAACTTGGAAAGAAATCCCACATTTCACCTTTTCTGCTCTGTGGACAATTACTGTCTTTGGGTACAGTGATTACAGAATGCCCAAATAAGGAAGCAGTACCTCGTGGATGTTAAGAACATGAGCTTTGCAGTCAGATGGTGCCAGGTTTTTATTAAAGCTATTTGGCATATACCTCAAGTGCTTCCATTGATCCTCACTGACCTCATTTAACGCCACACAGTGCCTTGATGCAATGTTGTAAAGTCTAGATGATATGATGTATCTAAAGAACAGATGTATGCCTTGCATATTTGTGTATATCTAAATAATGGTAGACTGCTTTAAATTCTAATTTTCCCATGCAGTTAATTGTTTTGTGTACTTTGACAGAATTTGCTGCATTACTATTCCTGGTTTCTAAATTAACATAAATTACTAAATTTTGTAAATTACTTAATATCTCAAAATCAACATAAGTTCATCCATCAGGAAATATTCACATTCTGAGTATTTTCCTTGTCACTTAAAATACCAATCTTTTAAAAACCCAGGTATTGAAATGTCTTTTACTGTTTATCCAGATCCATATTAACAATTTAGAAAGAAACATCATATTTATTTTGTAATTTTGCATTCTCCAGGGTGATCACATATCTGCAGGGTTAAATATTCTATCTTGAGAGGTAAGGGGTCAGAGTATCAAAATATGAAGGTGTATAAAGCTAGGTCCCAGGAGGTTGTGTGAGATGGGTGAATGGTCCTCTAGCTGTGTTTCATGCACAGTCAGAACTCCTTCCTCTCCTAGTTTATTGGTGTTGTCAAGCACATTTTATTACTACAATTAAGTCTTCCTTTACCTGTTTAGATAAACACGATGGAACCATATTTTTCATTATTTACATTGAATAATTTCCACTTCTAATTCTATTCCATCCCAATCACTATATTTCCAAATACAATAAAATTTTACTTATTTTATTTATTTTTCTGTTGATAATATCTGATAAAATAAGTGTTTTCTAGTCCTGAAGTATATCTTAAAGTTGATTGCCATGGGAGATTTTCACTGAAGGACATAATCATCATAATAATGTACAACTACAACTAGGAACAGATTTATGAGTGCCATGCTGCATATTTACAAAATAAATTGAAATGTTTGATAAGTGCAGAAAAAATTCATTTATAGCAACATTTTCAAACTTATTCTCAGATGAAAATCCTTCTAAAAATCTAATCTTATGGATAATCCTAACATATAAGAAGAAACATATTACTGTCATTGAAGTAGTGGCATATAAAACTTAAATGAAACAGACAGAAAAATGTTGAATGGCACTAATGATTTTTTATTTCACAATGAAGTAAATTATATTAAATGATATGTAAGTTATTTTTTTCACATTAATAATTGCTTTCCTTAGAGAAGAATGTATACTATTTGAAAAATGTTACACAAAAACAATTGATGATTAAAATCATGAATATTGGTAAAATAATCTTTGACAATTGCCATATTATTCATTTGACAATTCTTTATTGAATACACATCAAGTATAAATCCATTGTAGAGTTATAGACAGTACATGGATGAAATAGATATGACATCTATCGTTAAGAAGGTTACAGTATAGAAGGAAAAAGCAAATAAATATAGAAATAATAATGGCACAAAGTACAAAAGGTGGAAAACAAAATGTGTTTTTAGGTTCATGGGATAAAAATAATACTTCTATTTAGAAAGACTGAGAGAAGTTTTACAATTTTTTTTTAAGTTACGTCCTTAAATAAATGTATTGAAGTTCATATAAGGATGGAAGGATATTTCAGGCAAATAAATAGGAAAGATAAAGAGGCTTAGAATTATGGATTATGTATAGGATTTGTAACTATTTCAAATCAAAATTCCACAAAAATGGAATCACTGAAGTCTGCTTGCCAAGAAAGTTTAGAATAAAATCATAGAGAGTATTAAATGCTAGATTAAGGAATTATTACTAATTTTCATTCAGTAAGAAGTAATTTTAATTGTATCTTTAAAACGTTTAAATCAATGCATTTTCCTCTACTCAAAAAAATGATGCATATTCATTTTAAAGCATTTAGAAAACACAAATTTAAACAAAGGAATAAAGGTGCCTGGTAGAGATATCTGTGGTCATTTTTTTTCTTAGCATCTTCAGCATTTTATTCAAATTTCATCTAATCAAAGAAGACTATTCTGACCACTGTATCCTGTATTGTCTAACTTAATAATTTTCTTCATCTTTATTCATTACATTCATTAGTATTTCTGCATGCACTTTGCATGTGTTTTATTGAAAAATCCACAGGGATGGCATATTTTATTTTGCTCATCTTATTAAAAGTAAAAGCTTTCATGCAATTTGTATCTCACAGCTTTGTTGAGTGATTCATGAATCAGACAGCATCTCATTCAGAAAGCAGAAGGGAGCTTCACTGAGGGGATGAAAAAGAGAATTTAGATGTGGAAGTAAGTGAGGAAATGTTTTACTTGACTAATGTTAATTTTCCATTTTTTATAGGGGTCTTATTGATTACTATCTTATGGTGTACTTTCTGATAAGCTATCTCTCCTGGACCAAAACTGATTTATCACTCTGTGATGCCTATCTACAACTCTGTAGGGAGCATTCCATTTTCTCAGAAAGCCCCTGCAGATCAATTGTTTTGTTTTCTGGAAAATCTCTTCTCAAAAAGGAATTCCTCCCAACATCACCTAATGCAGGTGGCCATTTTATTGTACTTACCAATCTTGTATTGTCAATATTAATACTGTTCCTGATACATAGCAGGAGTTTAATATTTATTTACTGAATGAATGAAAACTGGTATCATACTGCACTTATTTTGTTTGCTTTGCTTGTTTATCATATATTTCAATTACCTATAAAAAAACAGGTTCTATCTGGTACTGATGATACAGTGATAAAAACAAATGACTAGATTTATACCTGCTTAGAGACCCCAAAGTATTTTTACCACTATATAATTCTCTAAAGCAGCATTAAACTTGTTACAAACGTATTCCTTTGAATTAATGCACCAGTTTTTTAGCAAATAACTACTCATCCATTATTATGGTTTCAGGTTGTATACATTTATAAATAACCTTGTGAATACTGAACTTGCAGGTAATAGGATGTCCTTATCCTGATTATTTACACAGGAAAAATACTGAGACAGATATATAAAATGTCATTGTTTCAAATACTCAGAATTTTAAGGTAACCTTGTCCAAATCAAATAAAGCTTTAAGATACATGGCATTTTGAGTAGAGAATTAAGAAACATTCTAAATAGTCATTTTTCCCTCTTACTTCTATTTTCTTAGTCAATGATGTTTACTATCTCAGTTCTATTCTCTGTCATTAATAGTTGGCTTTATTTATGCCTGTATACTGCCTGCAAATGACAACTCAGATATAATTCAAATTTCTGACTTAAAATTACCCACTGATATTCAACCCTTAAAAATAGTCAATTTTCTAGTATAATATCACTAGATATAGTTTATTATCACATATTTGGATGTAAAAATAACACAAATTTAAGGAGGAAAAGCACTAATCCTTACTTGATATTTGAGTCATTCAATAATATCTTTGAGGAGACAGGCAGCAAGATGGCATCAGTTTAAATGTGCACCTACCATCTCTCTTGCAAAAAACAGCTGAGTGGGGGCAAGATCCTGCCCAGTGAGTTGTTTTGGGAACCCACAGAGCAAGAGGCTTCAGGGCATCTCTCAGGAGGGAGCTGAACAAAGATAAATTGCTCAAGGTAAAACCTTGAGTTTCTCACCCTTGTGGCTGGAAATGGAGGGCTAAGCCCCACCCTCAAGGCAAAACACCTCTGTGAACCCTGACTCCCACCAGCCAACCAGTGGGAGATAAAGTTCTCCAAGAGTGGGAGTGTTCTGGTAAAGGGTGGAGAGGGGTTTCCTTTCTGTGAGTTTGGTGGCCTGGACCCTCTTTGAGCTTTTGGGAGCACACCAGCCAGGTCGAGGTGGCACCAGACAGAGAAGAGAGGTGAGTCTGCTGAGGCAACCTGATTTACCTAACCTCCCTGTGATAAAGAAACTTGGCCTGGAAGAGGGCAGAGTCAGGCAATTGACTAGTCCATGCTGAAATCTATCAAAATTTCAACTCCCCCAAGGGAGTTGGGCAATAGGAAGCACTTAATAAGCTTCCAAGAGTCTATTTAGGCCCCTGGAAGGAAGGGGTGGTCTGGAAGAGAACTGAGTCATTTTTATGCAGTGAGTATGGTCACCAGGGTCCCATTTGAATTTCAGAAGATAACTCACCCTGGCCAGAAGAGGTGAGGAGGGATCTGCTCACAGACTATTATGTCCTGCCACCTGGGAAGAAAGCAATAAGAATAGAAAGGGGAAGGTGTGGGAGCGCGAGCCACCGTTGCTAAGCCGACCCGGCAGCAGGCGTGTGCACAGCCTGAAGCCGCAGTTCAGGGTGGCTGGAACGGGCGATCACGCCCTCAGCCTGGTATGGGCGAAGCGCCCTCAGCCTACCCGGGCAAGATACAACAGTCGCCTCCCGCTATCTCCCCCCTAGCCTAACATCTGGTCGGCTCTCACTTCCCCTTTCCCCTCCCCCATTCCAAACCTCTCCGCCTGCCCTCTGCCTAGCAACTGCCTACAACCACCTATCAGAAAGCAGTACCCGCCTGCACCTATCAAATCTCTCCATGCAGTCCCCAACCAATCCCCGTCCCTATAGATAGCAGAGCTAACCTGATATCTGCCCCCGTCCGTAGTAACTGCTTATGGCAACCAACCACAAGTCGCCTTTAGTTTAAGCCAATCAGAACCCTCTACGCCACCCTAAGCCCTATAAAAGTGTGTACCCTTCCGGAATAAACCAGACTTGTGCCACCAGCTTGTCTCCGCGAGCTTCTTTCCGGAATCTGGCGCGCCCTCCACGCCTCGGAGCCACCGAGAGAAGTCGCAGAGGCCTCCAGCGGCTCCTCTCCACCCGGCAGGAAGGGACAGACAGGCTCCTAATCAGCAGGAATCTACCCAATTGCAAGGTCAAACCTGCCCAGGGGAAAATATTCAGATAGTTTTCTGAAGAGCTAGCTGACCCAACAAGAAAGTTTAGCTCAGTGGAGGAGTTGCTGCCTTGAATATACAAAGTCCCCAGTTTGATCCCTGTTCCTCTTAGAGTAGTGACCTACCAGGATATCAAACATCCTGCTGATGCTTTAGGTCAGGAAAACATAGACATTATTTTTGTATCAGCTTCTCTTGGTTCTTTCATTTTTCCTGAAAAAAAAAAAAAAAAAGGTTACTTTGTAAAAATTTAACTTAGTTTACTCACTAAAATCAACTTCAAAACCTGCAGAGGGCAGGCTGCCAGGTAATTGATTGATGAACACGGGCAGCCTGAAAAACTTCTCAGGGGCTTAGGAGGGAAGGCTGTTCTTCCTTAGTTTCTGTTTGACTGTTTGCTTGTGTTTTTGGTTTTTTTTCCCCCTCCTTCTGCCCCACCCCATCTTTTTTTTTTTCTTTTACTTCGATGCTGCTGACTTGTTCCTTGTTTGCTGTATTTCTTCTTCCTTGGTATCCCCTTTTCAGTGTATAATGATTGTGTCTACCAATGCTTTCTCTTTTCCTTCTTTCATTTTTCTATCTTCCACTTTCTGTTGTTGTTCTAACATTCCACTTCATTTAGTCCTCAAATTTTCTTGTTTTTATTTCTATCTCATCTATTCTGTTTTCTTTCTTTTATTAGCTCTTTTTATCTTTTCTTTTCTCTTTCCCTCTCTTCTCATCATTCTGGACTGTTAATTCATTCTACATATTTTTCTCTATTCAGTTTCCAATCTCATTATTGATACTCCACTTTTTTATTTCTATTACTCTACACTGCTTGCTTACATGAGTTAATGTTCATTTTCCTAGGTCTTATATGGTTGCTTTTCTAACTTTTACTATTGTTATTATTACTATTATCCTTTTCCTTTTCTTACCTTTTATCCTTTCTTTGGTCCTAATCTTTTTCATTCAAAGGAACACAGACAACAGCAAAGAGATAGAATAAGTGGAATAAAGTGTCAAAGAGAAAACTTAACACACACACACAGAAGCAAATAAATAAAACTGTAGATTAGAGAGAAATTCTAATCAAATGAATAAGCTCATCAAGATAAAAAGATGACCAGACAGCAGCAAAAAATCACAAACCTTACTAAGAAACAGGAAAATATGGCCTAGTCCAATAAACAAACTAAAAACCAGTAAGACAAGCAGAACACTGTATAACCAGAGTTGTTTAAACAAATATCATGGACCAACTTAATGAAGTGAAGGAAGAGATTAAGGATATTAAGAAGACACTTGGAGAATTACTGAGGAAATTGTAAATATACATGAGAAGATAACAGATATGATGGTGATGAGTGACACAATCCAAGAAATCAAAAAAACACTAGAAGCAGCACATAACAGCAGATTTGAAAAGGCAGAGGAAAGAATTAGCAATGTGGAAGAGAGTACATCTGAAATCCAACAGATAATAGAACAGACAGATAAAAAGATAGAAAAAATCCAGCAGTGACTTAGGGATTTGAATGACAACACAAAAAGTACAAACATGTGCATTATAGGCATCCAGAGGGAAAAGAGAATGGAAAGGGGAAAGAAAGAGTGTTGTAGGAAATAATGATTGAGAAGTTCCCAACCTTACTGAGCAAGATAGATGTACATGTCCAAGAAGTGCAGTGCACCCCAAACAGTATAGATCCCAATAGGCTTACTCCATGACATGTACTTGTCAAACTGTCCAATGCTCAAGACAAAGAGAAAATACTGCAAGCAGCAAGAGAAAGAAGAACTATCACATATTAGAGACGCCCAATACGATTAAGTGTTGATTTCTCATCTGATACCATGGAGGCAAGAAGGCAAGATTATGGCATACATAAGGTGCTAAAAGAAAAAAAAAAAAAACTTTCAGCCAAGAATTATCTATCCAGCAAAACTGGCAATCAAAAATGATGGCAAGTTCAAAATATTCACAGATAAATAGAAATTAAGAGAGTATACCAATAATAAACCTGCTGTGTGAGAAATACTAAAGGGAGTTCTTCAGGTTGAAAGGAAAAAACAAGAGAAAGAGATTTGGAGGAGAGTAAGAAAAACTAAAAAGACAAAAAGAGAAATAAAAAAAATATATGACGTACATAAACCCAAAGGAAATGTGGCTAATGTAAATAATTCCTTGAGAGTAATAATACTGAATGTTAATGGATTAAATTCACCAGTCATGTGCTGTCTATAAGAAACCCACCTTAGATGCAGGGATTCAAGAAGACTGAAAGTGAATGGTTGGAAAAAAATCATGAAAAAAAAAAAAAGATGGAAGTAGCATACTAATATCAGATAAAATGGATTTTAAATGCAAAATTATTGTAAGAGACAAAGATGGACACTATATATTAGAAAAAGGGGTAATCTTTCAAGAAGAAAGAATAATTATATACATTTCTGCACCTAACCAGGGTGCCTCAAAATACATGAAACTGGAAAAACTAAATGGAGAAATAGATGTCTCTACAATTATGGTGGGAGATTTCAATACACCATTAACACCATTAAACAGAACATCTTGACAGAGAGTCAATAAAGAAACAAAGGCTTTGAATAATACATTAGAGGATCTGGGCCTAATAGACATATGCAGAACACTACACCCAAATACAGCAGGATATATATTCTTCTCAAATGCACATGGATCATTCTCCAAGGTAGACCACATGGTAGGCCACAGAAAAATGCTCAATGGTTTCAGAAAGATTTATTTGGCCACAATGGAATGAAGCTGAAAATCAGTAAGGGCCAGAGAACCAGATTAAGCATAAAGATATGGAAATTAAAGAACACAGTCTTAGAAAACAGTGAGTCAAAGAGGTAATCTCAAAATAAATCAAGAACTACCTTGAAATGAATGGAAATGACAACACAGTATATCAAAAACATATGGGATGCAGCAAAAGATGTACTGAGAAGGAAATTCATAGCATAAATGCATATATCAAAATAGAAGAAAGAGCCAAAATCAAAGACTTAACTGCACAGTTGGAAGAATTAGAAAAAGAACAACAAACTAAACCCAAAGGCAATAGAAAGAAGGAAATAACAAAGATGAGAGCAGAACTAAAAGAAATAGAAAATAAGAAAGCACCAGAAAAAAATAAATAAAACCAAAAACTGTTTCTTCCAGAAAATCTATAAAATTGAGCAACCTTTAGCTAGACAAAGAAAAAAGTAGAGAAGGTACAAATACACAAAATAAGAAATGAGAAAGGGGAAGCGGATATCACCACTGACACCATGGAAATAGAGTATCATAAGAGGATACTTTGAAAAATTATATGCCTACCTGAAAGATAATTTAGAGAAAATGAACACTAGAAATACACAAGCAGCCTACATTGAAAAAAGAAGAACTTGATGAATCTCAACAGACCAATCACAAATAGACAGCTAGAATCAGCCATCGAACACCTCCCAATTAAGAAGAGCCCAGGACAAGATGGATTCAACGGTGAATTCCACCAAACATTCCAGAAAGAAATAACCTAACCTGCTTAAACTCTTCCAAAAAATAGAAGTAGAGGGAGCATTGCCTAACTCATTCTATGAGGACATTATCCTTATACCAAAGCCAAACAAATATTCCACAAGAAAGGAAAATTATAGACCAATCTCTCAAATAAACTTAGATGCTAAAATCTTCAACAAAATATTTGCTAATCATATTAAACAACACCTCAAACAAATTATACACCATGACCAGATGGGTTCATCCCAGGTACACAAGGATGCTTCAACATAAGAAAATTAATCAATGTAATGCACCACATAAACAGATTGAAAGAAATAAATCACATGATCATCTCTATAAATGGAGAAAAAGCATTTAACAAAAGATAGGAATAGACGGAAACTTTCTGAACATGGTAAAGGGTATATATGAAAAACCCACAGCTAACATCATATACAATGGTGAAATCCTAAAAGCTTTCCCTCTAAGAGTGGGAACAAGGATGACCATTTTCACCACTCCAATTTAACATTACTTTAAAAGTACTTGCTCAAGCACTGAGACAAGAAAAAGATATAAAAGGAATCTGAATCAGAAAGGAAGAATTAAAAATTTTACTATTTGCAAACATAATCCTACACATAGAAAGCCCTGAGAAATCTACAACAAAGCTTCTAGAACTTATAAATGAGTTCTATAAAGTGGTAGGTTATAAGGTCAATGCACAAAAATCAGTAGCATTTCTGTACACCCATAAGAGCAATCTGAGAAGGAAATCAAGAAAAAAATACCACTTACAAAAATAAATAAAAGAATCAAATACCCAGGATAAATTTAACTAAAGATATAGTGACATATACACAGACAACTACACAACACTGTTAAAGGAAATCAAATAAGACTTAAATAAATGGAAGAATATTCCCTGTTCATGGATCGAAAGACTAAACATCATTAATATGTCTATCCTGCCCAAACTAATCTACAGATTTAACACAATCCCAATAAAAATCAACACAGCATTTTTTACTGAATCAGAAAAACTAACTATGAAATGTATTTTGAAGGGCAGGAGGTCCCAAATAGCCAAAGACATATTGAAAAAGAAAAATGAAATTGGAGAAATCACACTACCTGACTTTAAATCATACTGCTAAGCTATAGTGATCAAAATTGCATGGTATTGGCACAAGGATAGATATACCAACCAATGGAACTGAATTGAGAGTTCTGATATATATTCTTATTTATACAGTCATCTGATATTTGACAAGGCCACTAAGCCCAATCAACTGGGAGAGAATGGCCTCTTCAATGAATGGTGCTTGGAAAACTGGATATCCATAGCCAAAAGAATGAGAACAGAACACCTACTCACACCTTATACAAAAATCAACTCAAGCTGGATGGAAGATCTAAATATAAGAGCCAAGACCATAAAAACTTTGGAAGATAATGTAAGGAAGTATCTGTAGACCTTGTAGTAGGAAATGGCTTCATGAACTTCACACCTAAAGCATGAGCAGTGAAAGAAAAAATAGATAAATGTGATTTCCTTAAAATTAAAACCTTTCACACCTCAAAGGAGTTTGTCAAGAAAGTAAAATGCAGCCTTCCCAATGGGAGAAATTATTTGGTAATCATATATCTGATAGGAGCCTAATATCCATCATATATAAAGAAATCCTACCCCTCAAAAATAAGACAAACAATCCATTCAAAAGATGGAAAGACACTTCTCCAAGGAATAAATACTAATGGCTAAAAAGCATATGAAAAGATGCTCTATATCACTAGCTCTTAGGGAAAGGCAAATCAATCTTGTACCCATTAGACTGGTGGCTATTTAAAAAACAGAGGTCTACAAGTGTTGGAGAGGATGTAGAGAAATGGAAACCCTCCTCCACTGCTGGTGGGAATTTAGAATGGTCCAGCCATTGTGGAGGACATTTTGGTGGTTCCTCAGAAACTATCTATACAACTGCAATATGATCTAGCAATTCCACTGCTGGGTATACACCCAGAAGAATTGAAAGCAAGGGCACAAACAGATATATGGACACCAATGTTCACAGTGGCATTACTGTTGCCAAAAGTTGGAGTCAACCCAAATGTCCACCAACAGATGACTGGATTAACAAAATGTGGTACATACATACAGTGGATTATTACTCAACTGTAAGAAGGAATACAGTGCTAACATATGGGATAACATGGATGAATCTTGAGGACCTTATGTTAAGTGAAGCAAGCCAGGTATTGAAGAACAAAAATTACATGACATCATTGATATGAATTAAGCAAATTGAGCAGGCTCAGAGAGCTATTGTCTGGAAAACAGTTTTATAGGAAATAGAAAGGGAGAAGAAGATTATGAGCCAAACCCCATATGGGTGAAATTTATGATAATGTGGAAGTGTGTGGTTAGGCAGTGTAGGGATATGACAGGAGTTTAGTGATACTATTGGGCTGGGTGGTGCAGGTTTGACAGCAGGGTAGAGTGGGGAGGGTGGGTTGGACAGTTCATTGAACTGGGGGTTGGGTTGGGGGAGGGACCAGGTGAACACTGGGTATTGGCAGGTATGTGGTTGAAAGTACAAAGTTGGGAAGGCTCTTATGGCAATATGACAAGGTTACTGGTTTAAGGTGTTGGTTGGGGGGGCGGCATTCGGGACAGAGTGCACCTGCGGCAGACTTCTAAGGAGTGTGCGTGTGATCATTTTGTCATAAAGTGTTATATCAGTGGGTGGAAACCCATATAATGAGCAATAAGGAGTTGGACTACCATCCTGGGGAGAACCAATATGCTCTCAAACAGAAGGGCAGGAGTCTCTCAAGAGCATGGGTGGTTCCTAACAGGGGAGAACAAACCAATGTGTCAAGACCTCAGTGTTGTTGCAAGAAACTATGAATCTTGTCTTCCAAGGAGTGAAGCTGGGTGGTTGCCATGGGCCCCAAGGGAGGGGGAGGGAGGAATAGCACAGATGGAACAGGGCATATTTAGTGGGCAATGGAAGTCTTATACATGATCTTGCAATGCTGGATCCTGGACACGTTAAATATCATCAAAATTTATAATAGCGTATGGTTTAAAATGTAAAACATAATGTAAATCATTGACCATGGTTAATAGCTGTGTTTTACTAGTTGTATATCATTTGTAACAAATGTACCATCCATATATAAAAAGGCATTAATATGGGAAAGAGGAAAAGGGGGAGGATGTTGGGCTTATAGGAGTCCTGTGTATTCTGTATGTGACTTTAATATGATCTGAAACTTCTTTGAAAACAAAATGAATAAAAATAAAACACTGGGGAATAAACTGAAGAAAATGTCACTGTACATACAGGACAACAGATAATACAGTGATGAAAGACAAAATGTCAAAAAAATTTAAGTATTCATTATTTTTAATATCACAATTTTTTATTTTATTTTAGTTTTAGTTTTAAAAACTTTTTATATATTTTATTTCTTATACTTAAACCTATCATTCTTATTCCATTTTCCAATTAATTGTACTTGGCTATTTTATTAACTTTATTTTTGAAGAAGCTTTGGATCACAGAAGGTTTACAACTAGGGTGGGGGAATTATTGGTGTGAAGTGTTAGTAATGGGGAATACAGGAGAGAAAGTTCACCTGGACATGTAAAGTATATAAATGTGTTCAAATGTTCACAGGGCATTGTCACAGTGGGTGGAGAGTCACACAATAACCAAAAGAAACTTTTGTTTCTCCCACCTTTCTCCTTTGCCAGGTGTAGGGACAGACTCATAGCATGTGTAATCCAAGTCATGTAGGCCTTGACTGTTCCATGGAGAGACTGATAAAGGAACACCTTTCATCCCCTGCCTTGGGCAGAGATAGAACTGCAGGTGTGGGCAACAATCTACACTTCGTGGATCTAAAATGACTGCACTTGCCCTGGTAGACTTCTGACTATTTAGTCAGTACCAGGTGATGTATCTGCGGTTACCTGGAGAGGCTGGTGCAGGTTCTACCAGCTTCCTCCCTGCCAGAGGTTGGGCTGAAGCTTAGGTTAGGGCTGCAGTCTAATCTTGGTAGAAAGAAGTCAGTCACTACTGTAATTTGGATTTTCAAACATCCCAGCTTCCCGTCATGCTGGGGACAGAGTCAAAATGGTGGCTGTTGGCCTCTTTCCAACTTGGACAGTTTTAATCTTTAGGAGTTCTTAGGGTTATACTTTAAACAGCCAAATTTGCTAAGCAGTATCTGAAGATGGTGGCCAGCCATCTCTTCCTCCCCTGGTTTTGGGAAATAGAGCTTCCAGCTCTAGTTCCAGCCACAGAATAGCTCCTGAGGTTGCTTGCACCACCAGAGTAGGATGACCGCTGGCCTCTGCAGTGTGGCCTCTAGTTTCCAGAAGAGACTGTGTAGGTCCCACCAGCTTCCTCCCTGCCAGATGTGGGGTTGGGGCTTAGACTAGAGCTGCAATCATATCTGGATGGAAAGAAGCTGGTCCCTACCAGCATTGTGATTTTCAGTCCACCCCACTCCCCCTTATGCTGGGGGCAGTGTTAAAATGGTGGCAGTCAGCCTCTTTCTGTCTTGGACAGTTTCAAACTTTAGCTGGTTTTAGGATTATACTTTAGCCAGCTGAATTTACTAATCAGTAGCTGAAACTGGTGTCCAATCCTCTCTTACTCCCCCATTTTTGGGAAATGGAGCTTCTAATTCCAGCCATGGAATAGCTCCCAAGTTGGCTTGTGCCACCAGTGGAGTATGGGCACTGGCCTCTAAGGCGTGCAGTGCTCTTCTATGAATCTTCTCCACATATGGGCAATCTCCTCCTTCCATTCTTTCAGGTATGTTGCAGGATGCTCTTCTGGTCTTCTGGAGCCTCCAAACAGGTGCTTTAGTTAGCTCTGGGTGATTACTACCCTGAGGATGAGCCAAATCTAGGAACTCCTTACTCTGACACCATCTTGTTGGTTGTCTCAGCCTCTTTGTTTTTTGTAAGAGGAAAGCAAGATTTAGAGAAGTTCAGCAACTTGCCCAAGGATCTACAGCTGAAGAAGGGCAGAGGCAAGATTACCAGTATAGTGCTCTTAATATCACACTATATGACCATGTAGGATAACAGAAAAAGCATTTGGAACCACAACTCCTAAAAATGCTTCCATAACTTGTTGAGCTGCCTTTTTCTGTTATTTATTTTTTTAATTTGAGAGTTATTTTTCAAAAAGCATTTGGAAAAGCAACATGTGTGATTCTTTTATTTGAAAAGTATGCTCTCACACTATGATGTGCAAATTTAAACTGGAAGCCCAGATTAAACCTCATTTGGAATAAATTGAGTGAGCCTGGACATTAAGGTTTTGTTCAGGACCTCAGCTGTATTAGGCCACCATAGATGCTGGAGTTTAACATTAATTTCTCAAAAAGAAATGGCAGGTAATTCTTTTATAATATGCTACAAATCTGAAGAGGCTAAAGCTTAGATGGCCACCTGTTAAGTTTAATTTACAATTATTTTCTAGGGTTTCATCTCCACTCACATTTTTTTTGTCTTTTCACACAATTTCTAATTTCTAGTGCTCACCCTCATGATTTTGTTCACTTGACACATACCAGAATATTTTTTAGACCTCAATATTTGTTTGTAAAAGCTTTAAAAACGATGTGCCAATGTGTAATTAGCACTATTCAAATGTGTCTTGGTCTGAAGATGCTCAATTTAAGAAGCTAGCATAATGTGCAAAGTGAGGTAAAAAGTGTATCTTTCTCATCACAGCATGTACCCACATTGCAATGTAATATCTCATCTAAAACTATTGACACAAGTAGTGAAAAAAGAAATTGTAAATATCTGAAAATTATTAGACTATGGAATAAGAGAAAAAATGGACAAAAACATAAAAGATAGATGATCATTTGATTTTGTCTTTTGCAACTGTTGTAAAAATGCAAACTTTTAATCAGGATAGAGAGCAAGTATAGTGTTAAATTCTAAATGCTCAGCCCCTTAAATATACCTGAAATCTATCTAGTTTTCTCATCTTCATTAATGCTAGTACTTCTTATCATTCCTACTGCCAGAAGTTCTTAAGAGGTCTTTTTTTTTCCTAATTACCACTCTCTCCTCTTTAACCCACTCTTCTCTTGGCATCCAGGATCAGTTTTGTCCCTCTTTCACTTACATACTTATCCTGTGAGCAAAATTCAAATTTTACCATGGACTTTTCACAAAGCCCTGTGTTAAGTGGCCTCCATTTACTTCTCTGACTTCACTGCATGCCCATTTCCCACCCCCTTCACTATGCTCCAGCCACACAGGCCTTCTGTTTGATTTTTGGAAATGCCAATCTCTTGCCCATTCTGGGACCTTTGTATTTTTCATCAAACTTCTCTTGGGGGCAGACTTCTTCTTGCCATTCAGATCTTAGATCAAATGGTACCTCCTCAGAACACATTCCTTGATCATTCTTTCTAAAATCCTTTGCACAGTATCTTGCTTTTTCTTCAAAACATGTGTCTCTATTGGAAATCATCTGGTATAATTATACTTATTTACTCTTAACAATTTGACTCCCCTTGCTAGACTCAACCTCCATTTAGCAAGGATCTTTTATGCCGTTTTTTTTTACCATTGACTCTTCAGGATATAAAAAGGTACTCAGCACTTATTAGACACTCAGATATTTTTCACTGTATATTGGATTTGTGCCAATCCCTAGTCCTTGAATTTTATTCATTTTCCTTATGAAGTAAGTATATATTGGAAAGTTGAATTGTTAGTTCAGAATCCCTTTTGACCACTGATAAATTTTCAGAATTGTTGTTGATGAGAGAAATATATGAAGAGAATAAACTGTTGATAGATAATGTAAAAAAAGTCACTCTATTTACAGACATATGGTACACATAAATTATATTTTAGAATTAATTTTTACAGACAACCTTGTGACAGAGAATGACCAGGTCTATCAGTTGGCTAATTTGAAAAGGGAAAAACAAATAACAAAACTTCTGAGAATTCTCTGTTTTATTCTGGAAGTTTTTTCTTTTTTAACTTTAATAATTCTTCTGTTGTATATTTCTTGGTTTGTGAGGACTTTCTGTGAGTCAAGATGCGTATTAAAGAGGCAATTTGATTCAAGGACTTCATGAAATAGTCATGCCACTAGGTAATAAGAAATAGATTCAAGTATCATTTTAGCACAAAAATAAAGCATTACTCTTAAAAAAATATTCTAGTTTCAAGCAATGTTTCTTTTGTATTTTGTATTATAGAGCCATTATTTTATTTAGGCCTAAGATTACTAAATTGTTAGGACAAGGCCATCTCCCACATACAACATATTACATAATCAATTTCTACTCTTCTATCTGCTTTCTTTCCCTTAACAAAAAGAAAGTATCCTTTATCAGATACTACAACTTCATATTTATATTGAAGTCTTCAAAAGCTATCAAATATCTGTATGAATTAATTTAATTAAATGTCATTATATAGGCTATATTTTGTTATTGTTTTAGATAAAAATATATAGTGATTGAATCCAAACAGCAAGCATAATATTTGGCAATTGACAAGTACTATGGACATAAAAATTTTGCTAGAAAAACCTCATCATAATTTAGGTTGAAAATAATTTTAAGAATGTTTTATAGCAGAGATAAATTTGTTTAGCATAGATTATCCAAATGCTTTACTTGGATATTTCATAAAAGAGGGCTTTGGATTTTTTTAATTAGTTGCTTATTTAATTGGCTGATTCAGTTAACTATTTAAGTTGCAAATAAGTAGTTTAATTTTCCATTTCACATTCCAGCACAAATTACTTAATGGCAAAGTTTTTGGGTGCCGTGCTATGCACAAGAACTATCTTAGAAAAAAATGATAGTGACATAATACTATTTCTGTGATGATAAACTAGAGGTTATATTTAACCATGAAGTGAGGTAAAAACCATAAAATAGTCAAATTTTTTTAGTTGTAGTGGAAAGCTACAAAAATTCAATTTAGGATTCAATTTTGGGCTCAAGAGAACAATTCTGTCCCTCCAGAGAAACTATTTTCGTTTCAAATTCCAAACTATTTTTCATGTGGTGCTAAAAATAAACATTTTCTTTGATTCATGGATTGTTTTTTTTAGTAGGAAAAGGAGATAATGAAAAAGCAAGTGAATAAATACAGATAATGGTCAATGGATGTTGTAAAAGTGGATTATGGTGAGTAGCAGTATTGCAGATCATTTAAGATGGCCAGAGTCTTTCTGAGTAGTTGTCATTTATGATCAGTCCTTAATAAAAGTCTGCCATGTCTACATCCAGGCAGAAATCATTCCAGGCAAAGAAACGAACAATTTAACAATTCTTTTTTTTTTTTAATTAACAACTTTATTTCAAATTCACAAAAATAAAAGATCAGATAAAGGCAGCTCAACAAGTTATGGAAACATTACTCCTAAAAAGTTCTTTTTCAGGCAAGTTTATCTCATCTAATTCCAACTACCAGCTCAGTTGTTCCCCTAGTGCTCAGAAAGATACACAGATGAACATAGATTAGTTATATGGCATAGTCAAGTTTTCCTTATTATTGTAAACAAATGAAGAAGGGAAAAGTGATTAATCATATTCATATCTCAAAAAAAAAATCCCATATTCTTTTTTTACCTTTAAAATCAGTACAGTACCAAATTTCTTTTGCCACAAAATCATTACACTGTAGTTAATTGTAGTCCACAAAATACATTAGCTATATTTCCCCATGTATCACCACATTCTTAATACTCTATAGTAGAAGAACATTCCTGTATTTTTATTATCAACAATTCTCAGCTAGTTACACAATCATTGTGATACCTTCTTGATATTACCTTCCAGCTAACATTAACAGTTGTCCTCCAACCAACATTAATCTTCTTAGACAATTTGTTTCAGCCACAATCACATCCATAAATCAACAGTGTTTGTTATATTCATGATAATGTGTTATCAGGTGCAACCCATTATCACATATTTATCGTTGACCTTATTAACCATTCTGCATGCATCCAGCATCTTCTCCCTCTTCTCATCACACATTCCATCTCCCACCATCCTACACTTCACAGTCCAACTCCACAAGTCTATTCATTGTATTTAGTTCATATTAGTGAGACCACACAATATTCTTCCTTTTGTGTCTGGCTTATTTCACTCAACATAATATCCTCATGGTTCCTCCATGTTGTTATATTCTTCGCCAATTTATTTCTTCTTACAGCTAAATAATATCCCATTGTATGAATATACCACATCTTCCTTATCCATTCATCAGTTGACAGACACTTAAATTGTTTCCATCCTTTAACAACTGAGCATTATGCTTCTAGGAACAATGGTGTGCAAATATCTGTTTACATCCTTGCTTTCAGTTCTTCTGAATATATTCCTAGTAGCGGGATTCCTGAATCATATGGAAGGTCTATATTTGGTTTCCTGAGGATCCACCAGCTCATCTTCCACAGAGAAGATTGTGCCATTTTACAGTTCTATCGACAGTGAAGGAGTGTTCCTATTTCTCTACATCCTCTCCAGCACTTGACGTTTTCTGTTCTTTTAACAATGGTCATTCTGTATTGTGTGAGATGAATCTCATGGTTTTGATCTGCATTCCCCTAAGAGCTAGTGATGTTCAATATCTTTTCCTGGTTGTTATGGCCATTATTTTTCCACTTCAGACAAATCTGTTTAATTCTCTTCCCCCCTTTTTAATGGGATTGCTTGTCATTTCATCATAAAGTTCTGTGATATCTTTATAAAACATGGAGATCAATCCCTTATCAGATAAATGATTTCCAAAGAACTTTTTCCCCATTGGATAGGCTGCCTTTTTACTTTCTTGACAAATTATTTTAAAGAACAAAAGTATTTAATATTGAGGCAGACCCATTTATCTATTTTTTCTTTTGTTGCTCATGCATTGGGTGTAAGGTCCAAGAAACCACTACCAAGCACAAGATCTTGAAGATATTTACTTACATTTTCTTCTAGGAGTTCTGTGGTTCTAGTTTTGATATTTAAGTCCTTGATCAATTTTTTAATTAATTTATATATAAGATATGAGATTCTTTCTTTCTTGTTAATATGGATATCCAGTTTTCTCAGCACCATTTGTTGAGGCTATTCTAACCCAGCTGAGCACATTTGACAGCCTTGTCAAAAATCACTTGCCCATAGATGTGAGCATCTATTTCTGAATTCTTAATTTAATTCCTTTGGTCAATTTATCTTTATCCAGTACCATGTTGTTTTTACTACTGTAGCTAGATAATAGCTTTGAAGTCTGGAAGTGAGAGTCTTATAACTTCATTCTTATTTTTAAAGATATTTTTGACTTTTTCGAGGCTCTTCCCCTTCTAGATAAATTTGATAATTGGCTTTTCCAATTCTACAAAGAAGCATATTGGAATTTTTCTGGGATTGCATTAAATTTGTAGATCAGTTTGTGTAGAATTGACAGTTTAATGATACTTAGTCTTCCAACCCATGAGCAAGAATATCCTTCCAGTTATTTAGATTGTCATTGGTTTCTTTTAGTAATGTTTTACAGTTTTCTGAATACAGATCCTTTATATTCTTGGTTAAATTTATTCCTAAATGTTTTATTTTTTCAGTCGCTATTGTAAATGGATTTTTCCCCTTACTTCCTCCTCTGATTGCTTATTAGTAGTGTAGAGAAACACTGTTGATTTTTTGCATATTAATCCTCTATCCCATGACATAGCTTCAATTGTCTATAAGTTGTCATAGTTTTGTTGTAGATTTTTCAAGATTTTCTAAGTATAGGATCATGCCAATAGTGAATAACGAAAGTTTAACTTCTTCCTTTCCTATTTGGATGCCTTTAATCCTTTTTCTTGCCTATTGACCTAGCTAGAACTTCTCATACAATATTAATTAACAGTGGGAGAGTGGACATCCTTTTCTAGTTCCCAATATCAGTGGGAAAGCTTTACATCTTTCACCATTAAGTATAATGTGAGCTGTGGGTTTTTCATATATGCACTTTATTCTATTTGGAACGTTTCCTTCTATTCCTCTCTTTTGGCATATTTTTATCAAGAAAGGATGTTGTATTTTGTCAAATGCATTTTCTGCATCAATTGAAATGGTCATGTGTTTTTCCTTCTTCAATTTCTTTATGTAGTGCATTACACTTATTGATTCTCTTATATAGACCCACCCTTATATAAATAGTATAAAGTCCACTTAAACATGATGTATAGATTTTTTATGTGTTTTTGGATTTAGTTGGCAAGTATTTTGGAGAGGACATTTACATCCATATTCACGAAAAAATGGGCTTGTAATTTTCTTTTTCTGTAATATCTTCATTTGGCCTTGATAGTAAGGTGATGTTAGTTTCATAGAATGAGTTTTGTACAATGTCTTCCCTTTAACTTTTTTGGAAGAGTTTGAGCAAGATTGGTATTAGATCTTCTTTAAATGATAGGTAGAATTCACCCGTGAAACCATCTGGTCCTGAACTTCTCATTTATGGGAGGTTTTTGATGATTGTTTCAATTTCTTTATTTGTGATTAGTTTGCTGAGGTCTTCTTTTTATTTTAGGGTCAGTGTAGTTTGTTTTTGTTTTTTCAGACATTCATCCATTTCATCAAGCTTGTCTACTTTGTTGGAGTACAGTTGTTAATAGTATCCTCTTATGATCTCTTTAATTTCTGCTGGGCCAGTGTTGATGCCTCATTTCTCATTTCTGATTTTATTTATTTGCATCTTCTCTTTTTTTCTTTATTAATCTACCTGTTTATCAATTTTTTTGATCTTCTCAAAGAACCAACTTCAGTTCTGTTGATTTTCTCTATTTTTTCACCATTTCATTTTTTTCTACTCCATTCTTTATTATTTTTTTCTTTCTGCTTTCTTGGGATTGGTTTGCTGTTCTTTTTCTAATTCCTCTAAGTGTGTAGTTAGGTATTTGATTTTAGCCCTTTGATGTTGTTGTTATTTTAATATAAGCATTGAGGGTTATAAATATCTCCCTCTGAGCACTGCCTTTGCTGTATCTCATGTGGTGTTCTCATTTTCTTTTGTCTTGAGGTATCTGCTGATTTTTCTTCTAATTTCATCTTTAACCTACTGATTATTTAAAAGCATATTGTTTGTTTCCATATATTCATGGATTTTTCCTTTTTCTACCTCTTTCCCATTTAATTCCATTTTTATCAGAGACAGTGTTATGTATAATTTCAATGTTTTAAAATTTATGTTTTAAAATATATTTCTGACATATGGTCTATGCTAGAGAAAGATCCATAAGTGCTTGAGAAGAATGTATATTGTGCTGTTTTGGGGGTGTAATGTTCTATAAATATCTACTAGATCTAGTTCATTTATTAAATTATTCAAGGTCTCTGCTCCCTTATTTATTTTCTGTCCAGATGTTCTATCTAATGTTCAGAGTGGAGTGTTGAAGTCTCTAACTATTATTGTAGAGACATTTATTTCTCCCTTCAGTTTAGTCAGTGTGTGTCTCATGTATTTTTAGGCACCTACGTTAGGTGCATAAATATTTATTATTGTTATTTATTCTTGGTGATTTGTCCTTTTTATTAATATATAGTAACCTACTTCATCCCTTATAACATGTTTGCATTTAAAATCTATAGCATCACTACACCCATTCTTTAGTTTTTATTGCTATTAGCATGGAATATCTTTTTCCATCATTTCACTTTCAGCCTGATTGTGTCCTTTTGTCTAAGGTGAGTCACTTTTAGACAACAAAGGCTGTCTCATGTTTTTCATCTAGTCTATCAGTCTATGTATTTTAATTGGGGAGTTCAATCCATTACTATTCAATATTACTACTATAATGGCATTACTTCATCCATTTTATCCCTTGGCTTTCTGTTGTCATAACTTATTATTCTCTGTATTTTAACCCTTTCAATTTCTCTTACTCATGTTCTTCATTTCTACACTCTTCTCCAGGGCTTTCTCCCATGTCTTTTCCTAGCAGGCTGTAGCACATCCTTTAATATCTCTTGTAGATTCAGTCTCTTGGCAACAGACTTTCTCAGTTTTTGTTTGTCTGTAAAGACTTTAAAATCATCTTCATCACTGAAGGATAGTTTAGCCAGATAAAGAATTTTTGGCTGGCAGTTTTTTTCTTTCAGTACCTTAAATATATCATACCACTGCCTTCTTGCCTTCAAGGTTTCTGAAGAGAGATTGGCTATTAGCAAATTAAATATGGCTTCTTCCTTTCTCTCAGTGTCTGTCTCCCTGTATCTCAATTTATACAAGCTTCAACAAGAGTCAACCTGAGTCACAACTTACTGACATAGTTCAATCAAAAGCAATCTAATCAAGTGATTTAAAGTGAATTTAATGCAAAAGGCACCACACCCACAGGAATAGATTAGTTTAAAAATATAATCTTTTTTTTTTTTTTTTTAGATTTATCAATTTCAAACTGTCACAGTAGGAAATTCACATTGTCAGGAGATCATTTAGTAAGGCATCTTGGTCATCCATGCAAAAAATTATAGAAACTTGGTTTATGTTTGTAGCAATAGATGTACAGAGAAATTAAATGGGCTCTGATTGTATATCTGTGGTGAAACAAGACTTGATGGAAGTTGGGAGTAGAAAAGAATGGAGGCTTGAATATTTTTGAATTGAGCAATTGAAGGATTAGGAGGGTACAGGTTGGGATAAGATGAATTAAGAGTACCTTAGAAGAGGAATTTTAGACTGAAGAGAAATTTGCCATTCATCAATAAACAAATAATTTTTAATGTCATGAGAATAAGGTCATCTAGGTAGAATGTTGAAATTGAAGATGGGGCCAGGACTGAGCACAAGGAAATGCCAATATTTCAAGGTCTGACTAAGATGTCAAACACTGCAAAACATTGTGAAGGAGCAGGTAGGAAAATAAGTGGGAAAACCAGAATTATGTGTTGTCATAGAATCCAAGATAGAAGAACAGAAAATACCCAGGGAGTCAACTGTTTGAATGCTGCTGAATTGTTAAATTAAATTAACATATAAATGTATAGATTGGATGTGAAAAAATGAAGCAAACTTTGCTGGTGAGGAAAACAAAATCAAGGGAAGTTAAAATTCCTTAAGCTGGGAAACAAGAAAGCAGTTTGTATGCCAATGAGAATAATCATATAGAGAAATACTGATAATTCAAAAAAGAAAATCACTGAAAAAACAAAATCCTTTATTAATGCTATGGAGGGAAAACTCTGTCTAAGAAATAGGAGAAAACATATGGAAAACAATGAAAAATGAAAACAGAAAGAAGCAGAAGCTGAAAACACACTGGTAGTTTTTATCATGTGGAGATGGATGAGTACTACTCTAAGGGCTTGTTTTCTCAAAGATGTAAATAACCAGGGCAATGGCAGAAAGTAAGAAAATCAGAGTAATAAGAATCTAGAAGAATGTCAGAGAGCTCATTAAATAAATTTGAATATATAATGACAGTTTATGCTCAGTTTTGTGGGATTCTGTAACAATTGGCTGCACAGAATGTTATCAATCTAGGCCTAGATGGATTCACCAAAATGAGAGGTAGATAGGGTGTACAGGTATAGGCATGAAGAAAATGGATTCCTAAATACATGCAGATGCACCAAATTTTCATTATTGGACCAGTATGATCTAGTAAAAACACAACTTTTAGCAACTTAAGCAAAACTGTCTCTATTAGCAAAGCTACTTGGGATATTTAAACTCTGTGCCTCAAGAACTAGTAACTAAATATGGGGAAAGAATTAATATTTTCTGATAATACCTGCTTCTACAATTTCTTCCTTCTGTAGTCATTTCCTCCATTTCCTCACAGACTATCTGTGAGTAAAAGCATGTACCTGGTGAGGGGAGGAGGGAGTGGAAAGTATTTTTAAACAATTAGACTTCATCTAAAACTTGCAGGGATCCTAGAATGGTTAAGAAATGTGAAACAAATTTCCAGATGTATTATGCCTAAATAAGAAGTGCATATTTCCAATGTTTTAGTGTTGTCTTTTCATATCCTTTTACTTATTAACCTATCTCTTCAAAAAAGTTTTTCTCTTAGTTCTGGCATATTATTTTAAGCAAAACCTTTAAATGACTTATTAGAATCTTGGATATTCCATAATGAGTTTCTTGTCTATTGTTATTTGTTATTTGTTTTTATTTTGGCAATTGGTATTTTGATCTGAATGCATTCTTTATAAATACAATGTGGTGCCCATTGCATAGATACAATGCTGTCACATATATTTGACAACACACATTGGATCCTTTCTCCCTATGTTTCCTCTTCTACCTTTGGTTATTGTTACCCGGTAGAGGAATACTGGCTCTTACACTTCTCAGTGGCATGTTTAGGAACACTCTGTAATGATGTCTCCATTTTGATTACCGCATACTAAGACCAGCTCAGCAATATGTTTGCACTAAGGGAAGGCAACGCAGAACTTAAAAAATAAAAGGACAGAAAGAAAAACACAAGAGAAGAAATAAAGATGGGACCAGGGGACTCACAGCTTCTGGAACTGAGAGCCTTGACCCTAGTTTCCACATCATATTTATTAGAAATTACGAAGCAGTAGTTACCGATGTTTACCTTCAAGCCTGCTTGTTATTAAAGCATCAACAGCTGCAATACTAGGGAACAGGTCATACAAAGTTCAAATGCCTCCTCATGCAAACAATTTTCATGCTGACCAGACAGCATTCCATCTAGGAAAGGCCAGTGTTCCTAAACCTAGATTTTTTATCTGCATTATGGAAACGTTTCAATTGCAAGCCATGTTCACATGTTCAAATTCAAGCTATTTTTCCACAATCACATCTTCTGTAAATGAAGGTTAAGCTTACTTTCTGAACTTCATTTGTGGGAAAGTGGAAGAGTTATTAAAATGCTTAAAATCACCCAAGTCCTTGAATTTTCCCTATTTAACTTCTCTCTTAGGCCTTACTTCTCTAAGCTCGGAATTTTCTGTTCTCTGTTGGAGAATTCCCTTAAATCACAGGCTGGCTCTACTAAATTGGGAGCATGTCTATTCTTATTTCAGTCTGATCCCATCTGCACTTTTCCTTCCACAAAGTGTTCTTTATTAGATATGCAATCTACTTCATTTAATGCAATAACTATCTTCCTTCTGAACTGTCAGGTAAAGAGAGATTGAATTAAAATTACTTATATTATTAGCTATAGGCTTCATTTATTTTGTTCTGATGTGTTTGACAAGATAAAAGAACCACTTTTAATTTGGTTCTGAAATAAATCACAAACTTTTCTAGATGTACAAGCAGAAATGAGGTGCAGATTAAATAAGGTAATATCACAATCCTATTTATGGGCAGAAGTTTTTGAAATATTGAATTCTATTCTGAACTTCATATGTAAAGACGTAGGCTATATAGAAGTTGGTATTTAGAATGGCTAAAGATCAGGCTGTCATTGCTTATGAAGAGTTGTTAAAGGAAGTGGAAAGTTTGAGCTAGTTATGTGATAAGAATAAAAACTAAAATAAGAGAAAGAAAATTCCTTGGATGTTGAATTATTCTTCATAGATGAAAACACAAGATAAACATTGAAACTGTCCAACAATAAAAATTGGCTGGCTTGGAATGGTGAGTTCTTTGTACTGGAAAGGGTATTCAATCAGGGGCTGTACGCACATTTGTCAAGGCTGATGTGTAAATAATTCTTTCACTGGAGAGGTAGTTAGATTGATGTCCCTTCCAAATCTAATAATCTTTGATTTTGTAAGCATCAAATTGAAAATATTATCTCTTAAAGGATAACCTGGTAGTTTATGAAAGAGCTCTTCAATATTTGCTATAGTAAATGTAGAATATCAATAACAGATTATGACTAAAAGCACTTAAATTGCAAACCATGTGAACAATTAGAAGAAATAAATACTAAAAATAAAAGGAAAGGAGACACAGGTTATTCAGTAAATGAAAAACAAAACAAAACAAACACTAAAACTTAAAGAATAACATAGAATAATGTAACAGAACAAAGGAAAAATCTCTTTCAAATAAGTACATGTATATGGAGTAAAAACATTCACTAAAAGGGGAAAATCATTCAAATTAAAGGATAAAGCAAAACCTCAGCTATATATTGTTTGTAATCAACAAATCTATAAAAATGACTTAGAACAGTCAAAAGAAAATGAAAAGACAATGCTAAATAAAAAGTAAACAAGAAAAATACAAACAAGAAAATTAGGAGTCATATGCTTATTAAGGATTGAGCTCCTACCATATGCCAATCAATATTCTAGGCTTTAGGGTTACAAGGTAACAATAAAGAATGCATCCTCTTTCCTCAAGGAGCTGACCTTCCCAAAGCAAAACATCAAACTAATGCATAATGATATGAAGAAAGTTAAAAGCCAAAGAATGCAGTAAAATCTCTTTATTATGAGAAGGTATTAATATACCTCTCACAGTGCATGTTAATTCAAAGAGATAAAAGTATGTGAATATATAGAAGACTTGAATAACAAGGTGACTAATTTTCCACATCCTAAGGCAGATATTTTTATTTTTCAAATACTCAAGGAACAGACACAAAATGATCACAATCTGGAGAAATTCAATTATAAACATGGAAATAGCACCAAAAATATTCTCTCTTCCTAAAGAAAAAAAATTAGAAATCAATTTGTTAGGAAAAAATTTATTGTGTGAAATTAGGAAATAAAATTTCAGTATATACAGAAATTTTGTTTCAGGGACACAGAAGGAATAAAACTCCTGAATATATAGAAATTAATAAAAATGGAAATATGTTATATATTAAGCCCTACAAATTTCATTAAAGCTGTCATACAAATAAAAATAATTGAATTTAGCATTCAACATTACATTAAGTAACAATAAATTTGGGGAAATCTTGAAGCTAGAAAAGGTTTGAGAAAGATAAAATAGAAATTAATAGATTAGAATAAAAATGGTAGAATCAGTAAATATATCTAAGAATTTGTTTTCTGATTCAACAGAAAAATAAATGAAATGGGAGCTCAACAAAGAAAATGTAGAAATCATAAATATTATAGCATAGTAAATGAGAATACAAAAATAATCACAAATATAAAGATAACTAAAATACGTAGAATCATCTTTTTCAACACTGCATAAAAATTGACATCTTAGATTAGGAGGCCTAGAATTTTAATCATACAAATTCAATGGAATTAATTCCTATCACTTCAATGGCCTTCTGTCCTACCTTTCTCTTCCTGTGCCCATTTAGGCCTTCATGTTATTCCTGCAGAGCATGTTATTCCTGAGCCACTCCTCAGCCTCAGGACTTTGGCACTGGCTGTTCTCTCTGCCTGAAAAACTTACTCCCCAGACGGCAGTTACATTTCTTTACTGCCTTCAGGTCTAAGCTCAGGTAGCCCCCTATCAGTAAGACTTTTTCTTACCATCTCATATAAAATATACCCAACTTTGTATCCCTTCTTCTCTCTAACTTGTTTTATTTTCTTCCATGGCTCTTATCACTTTGTAACATTTGATGTACATATATATGATGAAACTCTCTCTTCCCTCACTAGTATATAAAAAAGCAACAGCACTTTTTCCCTGCTATATCTTCAGTTTCTAGAACAGTGAATAGGGCATTAACAAATATTTGTTGCGATGGTAAGTGAAAATATATCTATAATTACCAAATTTAAAAATAGTATCATGTCTAATAGTGAAATCTCAGAAGAAATTTCATTAAATTTGCAATAAGAATGCTCTTTACCATTACTATTTAACATATTTCAGATGCACTCATCAATGCAATTAAACAAGGAAAATAAATAAAAATGATAAAAATTGTAATGGAGAAGGTAATATGTACCGTTGTTTGAAGATGATATGATTGTACATCTGGAAATCTGAAAGAGATCAACAGAATAACTAGTAATTCAGAAAGTTGGCAGAGGAAAGTATTTATTCAGTAGCAATTTGAATCAAGATATTACCATAAAGCACCTACTTTAAACTATCATATATTAACTCAAATAGAAATAATTAAAATCTAAACTAAATTTAAATAATGAAATGAAAACAGCATAGCAATCTCAAAAATAAAGTTAAATATCCTTGTGAATGAGAAAAGGAACTGAAAATACAATATTAAATGTTAAGAGGAGCTGTGTCAGAATATTGAAAAGCATGTTAATAAAAAAATATGTTTACATTATGAGTCATATAGGATGTTGAAAATTTCAAGAGTGCATCACTAACACACAGGTAGAAGATTGTCATGTGAAGATAAACAGACTGGAGATTGCTACTCAAAGCTAGAAAAGGCAAGGCAAGATTCCTTCCCTAGAGCTTTCGAGGGAACATTCCCTGTAAACACTCTGATTTTGAACTCCCGGCCCCCAGAACTTTGAAAGAATAAATTTTTGATGTTTTAACTCACCCAGTTCATGGTAATTAGTTATGGCAGCCACAGGAAAGTAATACAGTTTCATATATAATATGGTCAACTGATATAACAAAAATGTTCCAAGGAAATTTGATTGAGTAATCAACAAATGGCGGTAGAAAAATTATACATCCATATGCAAAACAAATATGCACATAAATGTTAAAACTGTAAAACAAACTGGAGAACTTATTTGCATTAGGCAGAGAGATCTTAAATATGATAAAGAATGAATTCTGAAAGAAAATAATAATAAATTAGCTGCATTAACATTAAAAGCTTCTGTTCCCCAAAAGACATTTTTTAGGAAATTAAAAGCCACTTTGAGGAGGAATTACTTGAAAAAACAAGCAAAAGACTGTGTCCAGAAAATATTTTTTAAAAAACCTCTCACCTTAATAATAAGAAATAAAAACCCCAGAAAAGTAAAGAGGTTAATGACTTCAATAAACTCTTCACCAAAGCCAAATATAGATGGCAAATAAGTATGTGAAAAGATGCACAATATCACTAGTTACAACCACATTGAAATGCAACTGCTCATTTCTTAGAATGTTAAAAAAAAAAAAAAAAACTGGCAATACCAAATGCTGACAATGAGAAGCAAGTGTAAGTCTCATAGAGTGGCGGTGGTCTTAAAAATGTAGTATCAGAAAAAGTTCGGCATTTTCTTTTAAAATTAAACATGCCCTTATTAAACCTAGCACTAACCCTGTTAATATGTATCCAAGAGAAATGACAGATATATCCATCTAAAAGCCCAAAAGTAAAATGTTTATATTATCTTTATTCTTAATTATCCAAAATTCAAAACAACCTATATGTCCATCCACTGTTGATTAAATAGATAAAAAATTCTCATACATCATACAATTAAAAAGGAATAACCAACTCATCCATGCAACAACATAGCATCTTAAAAACATAATAAGTAAAAGAAGTAAAATACAAAAGGCTACACATTGTATGGTTCAATTTATATAAATTCTAGAAAAGACAAAATTACAGGGACAGAAATCATGTCAATGATTTTCAGAGACTGGGTATGGGGAAAGTGAATGAATACAAAGTGCCATGAAATAAACTTTTTGGGGTGATGCAACTATTTTATATCTTTATTGTATGTGGGAACTCATAGACTAGAGCATCTCAGAAGTGTAGATTTTATATTACATAAATTATACCTACATAAATATGATAAAATATTCTCATTTAAATTAAGAAAAAGATAAATTAAGCAACTTTTACTTATCAAACTGTCTACATCCAAACATAAGATGATACCATCTTCATTTGTATGCAAGGAAAATCAGTGCTTAGAGAAATCAATGATTTCATAATTTGTTAATGATTATAAGTTGATCTTTGCAGAAAAATTTGGCTCTATCATAATTTATACACCACTTGATCCCTCAAATCTCCTTTTAGGAATTTAATCCAGAAATATAATCGTATATACACAGAAATATCTAGGTACAATGAGATTCATTGCAGCACTTTTTTTTGTAAGTTTGAACAACCTAAATGCCCATCTGTAAAAGATTGATTTAATAAATTATGGAATAGTAATACAATTGGATATATAATATATAGCTGTTAAAAATGAGTCTGTCTTATAGAAATGGAGATATGATATAATAAATAGAAAAATGCCAAGGGCCAGAGTGCTCACAATATCCTACCATTTATGAAACAAAGTATAGATGTATATATAGAATATCTCTGGAAGGATACACAGGCAAATAGTAATAGCATTAGTGACTAGAAAGAGCAAGCTGGAAGATGAACAAGCAGATTTATCTTTTTATAATCTCCTTATAATTTTATTTTGTATGATTTGTGTAGACCCAAGATTTATTATAGTAAATGACTAAATATATTAAAGAAAAATATAAAGGAAAAAGAAAACAAATTATATTTAAAAAATAAGAATAATGTCACCTTGAGCATGTCTGTGACTCCCTTTCTCTCCTGTCTACTTCCTGAAGTAAATCTAAAAGTCAGGGCAGGCAAGTTGATAGATTCTGGATGGTGCAGCTATCAGCCTTAGTTAACCATCAAAATCTCCAGAATCAGAGCATATCAATAAGTTCCTGTTCTCTCATGCTGGGTCAGGATTTCTGACCTACAAAGCTGTAAGATAATAAATTTGTTGTTTAAGCTGCTAAGTACGGTAAACTGTAATGGCAGCAATATGAAATGAATACAGGATATATAGACGATGAATTTGCTAGTATTTCAGGACTCTGAAAACTTTGCACAGTATTTGAAATTTTTAGAGCTATTAAAATTCATGCATCTCCTAGAGTTTCTGATAATCTGCTTGAATAAGTGAATTCTAGGTTATGCACATAAAGAAGTTAGATTCAATTCATTTCAGAAAGATTAAGAGATTTAAGCTGATGTAGTATTTATTATCAAAAGTATCTTTTAAAATACTTTTTAAATTAAAGTTAATAGATCACACAGAATATTAAATTAAAAAAACATAAGAGGTTCCCATATAACCCACTCCCCACACCCCCATTTATATCATTTTTGTAAATTGTATTTTTTGAGGATACATACATCACAAAAAATGTTACATTAACAAAACATAAGAGGTTCCCATATACCTCCCACCCCACTCCTCTCACACCAATAACCAACCTCCCCCATCATTGTGGTATACTCATTGCACTCAGCGAATACATTTTGGAGCACCGGTGCTCCACATGGATGATAGTTTACCCTGCAGTTCAAACTCTCCCCCAGTACATTCAGTGGGTTATGGTAGGATATATAATATCCAGCGTCTGACCCTGCAATATCATTCAGGACAACTCCAAGTCCCCAAAATGCCCCCACATCACTTCTCTTCTTCCCTCTCCCTGCCCTCAGCAACTACTGTGGCTACTTTCTCCACATCAGTGCTACAATTTCTTTTTATTATCAGTTACAGTAGTTTTATAGTAGAATATCAGTAAGTCCACTCTAATTTTTTCCCTCCATTTGGGTATCCTGGGATGGTGATGTCCTCTCCACCTCTAGATCAAAAGGGAACTTAGTTGTTATGGGAGGAGTGAGGTGAGGGGCGTGGGGACTTCATATTTTTTGAATGTAACATTAAAAAAATAAAGACAAAAAAGAAAAGAGGGGGCTTAGATTACACATGGATGATGACTGTAATTCTGCTGCTTGCAGTTGTAGGCACTGTTGATTTCCTGGTGTGGTGGTTGACCATCTTCACCTCCCTGTCAGCTGACCTGGGTAAGTCTAACGAACAGAGAGTAGGAGTTGCAACTCTGCTGACAGGGAGTTGCAGCAAAAGTATTTTTTTTTTAACTCATTCTTGGAGCCCAAGTCTATGATAGACTATGTAGAACACACTTAGTTTCCAAAAAGCAAAGACCACAGAAGGAAAAAAAAGACAACAAAAAATTATTCCTCATCTTTACAACCAATTTGATAAGCGTCTATTCTGTGAAAGTACATTGACTACTTTAACCATGCCTAATTTTAACATCAGTTTAAAGGCTGCATGAATAGCATATGTTAATTAAGGAAAGAAAAAAATAAGGAAAAAGAATAGAGGAAAGATTTTAAGTTCAGTACTTTCATTTTGTACCATTATAAACGTAAAAAAGGAAGTTAGTGGTTAATCAACACGAATTTAATGCTGATCATTTTAAGCCTGACTAGGCACTTATTTTAATCACAACTTCTCTACCAATATGAGATCTGTAAAAGCAATACAACAATCTTTTAATGTGATGCTTCAAAGAATGAGCACTACAGAGATTTAAATTTCTGATGAAATCCTTTGTGGTTCACAGTATTTAGTAATCTGTTTCTCTTTGTATTTAACATATACTAAAAAGCACCATTCTTATAAGAGTCCTTTATTTCTGGCCCCATATATTATCCTTCTGGTCAAGCTATCTATGATCCGTGCCTCTATCTGGTGTATACCGCTTTACCACAGTTACTACATGCAGCATATTAAATGGTGCCTCAGGGGTTTGAAAGAGTTAATGCAGTTCCCTAACCATCTAATTTAATACATGAGAGTGACTTGGATACTAATGATGAGCCAGCTCAATATATATTGCAAAGAATCAGTCGTCTTGTGAAAGTAGTGCTTAAATACACTTTAATTGAGAGTCTTGTTACAAGTGGGGGGTTTTAAAAGTGCTGATGAATTAAGAATTCCATTTAGAGTCAGAGTTAATGTTTGGCTATAGGACTAATGTCTAGGGTATATTTAAGGCACCATGCGAGCGTATGTAGATGTACGAGGAATGATTCATGCATTTGATGGATGATTGGACTAGATGACTTCAAGGTCCTTTTTAACTCTGAGAGTGCATGATTCTGTGCATATTAGAGCTCCAACTCTGGAACAAATATGCATGAGCAGTCACACTATGAAACCAGAGTATAAAGAGGATACTATAAAAATAACCAGAGTGTGGGGGAAGAAGAAGACAGTTAAAAAAAGAATCCTGCCTTCAGTCAGGGATTTAAAATAACTTTAAAGTGCTTTCTTCTGAGTTTCCTTTTACTGGCAGTTTCCAGCTTTTTAGGATAAGGATTTTTTAACAGGCAATTTTATTATCTCCTATGATGATTGCATTATTATCATCTGTTGAGACAATGTATAGTGGCAAAAAGCAAGCTTTAATATGATTTTGTATTTTGTTAATACTCGTGTGTATGTTACATTGTTTATCTGTTTAGTAGAGGAGGTTGGGTTATATATTTGGTTTTGTAGAAATAACTCAACTTTGGGGTCCCGTAGGAGTCCAGGGCCTTAGATTATGAAAAATTTCTTTAAAGCATCATTTCTTAAGAATCTGAAATTCTTAAGAATTGAGCTTGGTCCCTCAGAAATTTAGAAGGTGAGTCCAAATTTTCTAAGCAACTGACATATAATGAATAGTATTAGAAAAACATACACGGACACCCCACCAATAGAAAAAAGTTACTAATATGATGTATGTTTTATAGCCCAATCATGAGAAACAGTGCAAAGAGTTTCATGATCATGTTTAAAACTCACAATAATCCTAAGAATTAAATAATAATTATTTATAATAATAAAAATGATACCAAAAAATGAAACAGATAAATGTTAGAGACTTGCTTAAAGATAAACAGATTTCAACCCCACCCTATGTGTTTTGACATCTTGTATTCCTTTCAATAAATGATAACGCCTATAACATATAATGAAATATAACCAATATTGGAAATCTACATGAATATATTGGAAATACTGTGTTAATTGCAAACTCATGAAGTTAAACATGGCAACTCTCAGTATTAGTGTAAGAGTCAATATAAGACTCTGACTTTTCTCAGAGAATCTATAACAGTGCTTCTGATGGTGAAAATATTCTTTTTTCTTTCCAGTATTAATATACTACTTTCCATTTGCCACCAGGGTTTATTTTACAGGTTTTATTGCATCAATTTCTCACAGTAAAATCTTATGATAGGTACTAGTTTTGTTCTCATTTTACCCATGAGGATTCAGAGGCACAGGGAGGTTAAATGGCATCCCCTAAGTCTAATAGGTCGTAAGTGGCAGAACCTAGAATTTGAACTTAGGTAGTATAATTCTTATTTCCCTCTTTTCAAAGAGAATGCTTAAACAAATACTACAAGCATATGTAAGAGGACAACTGGGAGCAGTCGAAAGACAGTGTTAGAATGTCTGGATTCCAACAAACCTCATTTAACATCATTTAGCTATGTGATGAAGAACTACCTAAATACTCTGTGTTGGATTGAATTTGGCAGTTACTAAATTGATTTCATACTAATTATAGAATTTATTGCAATCTTTTAGACTAGTAGAACAATTGCTGTTGTTTCCATTTTCAAATAAGTAAACTAAATATAATGGAGATCATTATTACATGGCAGACCTTCTCTGTGGGTAGGTTTTATTCTTGCCTCAGCACTCCATGAATTAGGTAAGTTACATAAATATTAACTTAGTGAATTTACACATTTTGAAACTTGCACTTCTGGATTTTAGGAAGTTTGGATTAGAACTTCTGGAAGAATGAATGTGACAGAATAATTCTGAGACATCAAATATTCTATCATCATCTATTGAGAATTTCATATTTAATAATAAATTGGAGAAATAAAGGAATCATATATATGCATATATACCGATATGACAAAACAAAATCCATAATGAAGTATGAGTTTTTACAGATTTATCTTACTTCCTCCCCTTCCCCACTTCTCCTTCAGATTCCACACACCCACCTGCATTGTAAGGAAAACGATTTGTTTCTACTACCGGACTTATGTTGAGTTAATCTACAATGAATGGAAATACGGAATTAAGGAAACCAAGTGAGTATTAATAACCAGTATTTAAAAATCTGGGCTTGGGAAGAAAAAGGGAAAACAACTGGAAAGAAAGAATTTTAGGTGGGAATAGATTTCAGAAATGGCCACTAAGGTAGAGAGAAGGTAAGGATGTGAGGAGAAAGCAATAGTTTAGTAGATAGAGGAGAGGTTTGTGAGGCACAGGAGAAAAAGGAAACAAGTGAAGAGGTTTGAGCAGTTGCTTTGAGTAGTAAATTTTGAGGAGAAAAGGGGAGAGGATTCGTAGTTATCCATCAGTGTTTTAGGATGAAATGTGTGTGTGTCCGTGTGTGTGTAGAGGCATAATGTTTATATGATTTAACAACACATAACAATGTGTTGAGCTTGCTTTCAACCCAGCCTAGAAGACCTTGCTTTGTTTGGGTTAAAAATATACATATGATAACAAAAGAAGATGTTTGAGGTTTGTTCTAATTTGTTCTGTCATCTGAGTCCACTGACCTAATAGATGCTATGCTTTCTCATTATGTAGTAAAATTATTGTCATCTATTTCTTTCCCTAACCTGCTGTGGACATGGATGAACTCCTCTCAAATGATAGTTGAGCTTTCAAAGAATATTACTCTGTGATTAGAATATTGTACCATAGTCCCATTCAACCAAACTATGCAATTTTATCTGTAAGAATTATTTAACAAGGATATTAACAGGATTTTGATTACTAGGACAGAATGACAGGAACACTACTTTGTCTCCTTTGGATAAGGAAGCTGTAATATCTTGTATACAGAGAACAAATTGACCTTGTGAATACTATTATTAATTAAGTGAGGGAACATAATTGAATGCCAGTTTGCACTAAAAAATGGCCTGCCACCTTCTGAGATTCGTCTAAGTGCAATAGAGATAGAAAATGTGTAGGTGTTTATGGGTTTGACATTAGGTCATTGCAAGTGTTCTATTAGCAATTACCATCTTTATTATCCCACTTAAGAAGTGGTTAAACTTTATTTTTGCTGGATTGATATCATACACTGTATGCTGAGCATTGATTTAGAAGTTATTTTGGGTTCAGGTGGTCTGTGACTGCTAAGTATTTGATTTTAGGAAGGATTCTGGAAACATCCACACATTTTACTATTTGTTGCCTAAATCTGCTAGCATTAGCCGTTAACAGTTTTCTTCTAAAGATAGTAGTGGATATTTACATTAAAAGCATTTATCCTGTGGAATATTTTACAAAGGTAGCCACAGTTTTGTTCTATAAATATGTGCTTACCTATTAGCGCTGAATAAGGATGAATGATTTATATTCTTTTGTTAGGAAACCTGCTACCTCTCTCTGTAGTGTATATCTTTGTAGTCAATTTAGACAATAGTTTGCCACTTTATTTAAAGGGCATTAAATGTTGCCTTGTTCAGGTAGATTTTGTTAGCAGCCACATATAGCATCTGCCCAATCATATCAGAGAAAGGTAATAAGGGTGAAATTTAGTTAATTGTTATAGTTTTTGGCCTATATAGCTGGCCTAAAGATTGCAGTAAATATTCAACTGTGGTCTACTAGCAAGAGAACTCCCATTTATCCCCATATAATTATCCCCAACTCAAGTAATCTCAGGTCCACTCTGAAACTTGATATTTTCCTTGTTTTACAGCAATCTGAAAGCCTCATGAGTATATATAAATACAATTTGTGAACTGTATGGTAACAAATGGATGAATCTAAATAGTGAACAAAAGGGAAAGTCTTTAAGTTTTACATTGAAAATATTAAAATAATAAAATGAAAGAAATGAGAGAATTAAGCCTAAAGAAACACATTGCTCATCATCAGAGACAATGCTATAAAACAAATTAATTAATAATAACATGAGCTTCACACATCACAATTATCATTTGCTATAAGTAGAACTGAAAAATCACTGGATTAAAAGTAGCGACTCTAAAACTGAGTACAGGAGGATAATACTTTGTAACATCTATTCTCACTTGGTGCCATATGAGCACTTTCTTTATGAAAGGAGGAAATTGGTCAAACAATAGACACAGATTTCTATTTTAAGCCAATGCATAAAAAATAAAAAACAGGACAATGAGCTATAATCACTAACCTTTAATGTCTACATGATGTCCTTCTTTCCACTTTGAGAGCCACAAGTCTGCATTATATCCTTTTACACCAAGCAACCTACAAAACTTTGTCAAAGTACAGGACCACATTTATTTTAGCATCATTTATTAGAAATTTAAGATGTTTAAAAAGATGGTGGCATTTTTACTGGTTTATTTATTATTTACTAATTTGAAGAATTACTTATGAGCTATATAGATTCTGAGTGTTCTGCATCTAACTATATATTCCACAGTTATTTGCTATTTGCAAAATTCTATAATACAAGAAATAATATAGAAAAACAAGAATATTTGGAGGACCAACCTCATCAGATTTTTGGTAAAAATAATAATTTTTAATTGGAAGAAAAATAGTATAATTAAAAATTAACTAATTTTTTAATATTAAGATTTTTACCGCATTGGGTTATAAATTTCTTATAGGAGAAGAATTACATTTTGTTCTCTTTTGCAACTTTAGGGAGTTCTAAGCCTAGAGAAGTTGTTTATTAATTGTTTTTAAATAGAATTAAAGAGAACTAAGACCTCTGAGCAAATAAATTCCCTCCCAATTCATAAACTATGATTACTGGTCATTCCCAGAGATAAACATTACTACAGGCTCTCATCTGCATCCCTGAATAGCTACACACTCTCCTCATTGATCTTCTTATCTCTCATGGATTAAATGATTGGCTACAAATTAATGGTCCCCATATTTATAATTAAGTCCAGAAACCAATGCTCCCCTACAAGTGTACCATAGAAGCATCACAGCATGTTTAAAACTGAGTTTCTCAGCTCTTAGATTATGTCACTACCATTTGCTCAATCCTTATCTGTGGCAATATCTTTAACCTTTCCTATCCTCAAAACTCTCATATCCAAATTCTTATAACTAGACTTACCAATCACATTTCATATATACCCCTTTTCATCTCCTATGTTGTCACCTGGTTCTGTCTACTATCATCTATCACTTAAGCTGCTTCAATCATATATCCAAACTTGAAACTTGATTGTCTTTTCAATATAAAATGTAAAAACATTATCTCCCAGCAAGTACTGCCAGTGAGTAAAGAGATGCCCTGTTGAGCTCTCTATTCGAAATTCTGTTGGCTAAAAGGCTGTTGGAAGAAAAATCATACATTTCCCTCAACTTACATTAAACAGCCAGTGGACCACTATGGAGTGTAATTTCCTTAGCTGTTAATGATGCACTGATGTACAGATTTATTCCCTTGCCTCTTTAAGGTGCCCACAAATTCTGACTGAATCTTGTACTGAAATTACAAAAGAGCCTAATGACTGTGATTTATTTCAGGTCACAAGCACATCTGTTGAAATAGTAATTTTTCCTTAATACATTCCTCCATACCAATAGCCCCCACTTCTAACTTATCTTTCTAACATCAGGACAAGTATAACCATAAAAATGAAAGTTCAGAGGTAGAGTGTGGATTTTAAAGTTCTGTAAATTGCACCAATGTTGCTGAATTAAATGTAATTATTTGAATCAATAATGATGGTGATTCTGAGAAAGCAGAGGCATTAGAATTTGGCTGTCATGGAAACAAGAATAAAAATTAATACAATCTTAATAAATGTCTCAAAATACAATATCACATCCTTAACCACTATGGCAACAAAACAGGATTTAGTCAGCCAACAGGGCTGAGATAATATGTACATCATCTGGAGAAGTAAAGGGGCAAATCAAAATGGATATAAAAATATTTAATTAAATCCTAGATTGAATATTTTCAATAAAAATGTTTCCATTTATGGCAATCTGAATAACTGAAACATGATGCCTTAGATATCTGTGACAGAAAGGGATCGATATGCTGTTATGTCCAAAAATTAACATGAGGAAAGTTATCAAGAGGCAAAAGGAAGTGCTTTTGATAGATTTTTTCAGATGTTTCATAAAGAGTTTTTCTGAGTTCTCTGATACTCAAGTTATGTAAGTCATAAATATGTAGCAAATATACCAAAAAGGACAGAAAACATTTTACTATACACTCTGATTCCTGAGGGCAAATATGACTGCCCTGATCTTCTCCTTTCCTGAAACTAATATAGATCATTGAATTTCTTTTTAATAAATACAGGGTTTTACAGATTTTTAATTTCTTCTAATATCAGGTTTGGTAGAAAGAATTTTTTGAGGAATTTGTACATTTAATTGACATTTTGCAACTTGATTGGCATAAAGGTATGTATGATATTCTTTTAAATGGCCATAGGACCTGTAGCCTTAACCACTTTTTATTCTTGATATTGTTAATTCATACTCATTCTCTTTATTTACTGACCATTTTGGATTTTTCTCAGGATCACATTAAAACTATACATCAATATGGAAAGAATTGCACTTTACAATATTGACTCTATCAGTTCATAAATATGTTTTATTTCTCCACTTACTAACTTCTCCTTAATATTTCTTAATAATGTTTTATGATTATCAGTACAGATGACTGCATTTCTTTCATTAGATTATATCTAGGTTTTTGATATTTTCAATATGTTAAATACATTGTTTTTTAGTATTTCATTTTCTTATTATTGGTTACAAGTATATAGATATACTGTTAATTTCGTACAAGAAACTTGCCAAATTCAGTCATTAATTTGAAAAGTTCTTATATTTTTTAGATTTTCAACATATGAAATAATTTTTCTGTGAAGAATGACGGTTATTTTCTTTCCACGTTTTAGAAATATCATTCCAATGTCTTTGACTTGACTGCCAGAAAGTAAGCTGTCAAGCTTAATAAGTCTTTTGAAGGTAGTATTTTTTTTTCTCTTGAATTTAGGATTTTATGTTTGTATTTGGTTTTCAGTAATTTTACTATTATTTTCTGTGTTATGATTTTAAAAATATAAACCCTCTTTTATGTTTCTAAAGCATTTATTGACTCTGTAATTTGATGTCATTTTCAAATTTTGGACAAATTTTTGGACATTATCCCTTTAAATATTTTTTGTTCCCTCTCTCTCTCTCCTTTTCTGAGATTTCAATTAAGCATATGTCTACTTTTCTTACTATGTGTCACATGACCTTTATAACCATTTCTATGTTTTCTCTCTGTGCTTGTTTATTTATTTTATCCTTAATCACTTTCTAGTTTTCTAAACTTTGAGTTCTTTCTGCTGATTTAATCTGATATTTTATTCATCTATTGAATTTTTTATTTCAGCTACTGTATTTTTCAGTTTTAGTTTGTCCATTTTTAAATTATCTGCCTAAGTTGTCTATATTACCATCTAAATTTCTGGACATTATAATTACAGTAATTTAATATATCTGTCTAAAATGTCACTATCTGGATTTCCCATAGGTCATTTTCCATCCTCTCTCTCTCCTCCCTCTCTCTGTCCCTCTGTCAGTTATGTTATTGGTTTTATTTTATTATATGCCTGGGTAAATTATGAGTTAATGTTGGACATTTCTTATGAAAAAGAAAATTAGGGCCAATACAAGCTTTGGATGATTTTATTATCCCATGGAGGAAATTTCATCCTTTTAGATAATTAGGGTTCCTAGAACTCACCTTAAAGAAATTAGAGATTGAGCCAGTTCATAACAACGCTATGTCTTATTCAGAACTGCTCTATTTCGGTTGACCCTTAATCTGAGGCTATAGTCATTTGTGCAACCCATCTGAAAGCCTTTTTTCCAAAACACTTAAGATGATGATAAACTGTGCTCAGTCTCACAGACAACACTTTATGTTATGCTTCTGAACCCCAGCTGCAGCTTTTAAATCAGTAGATGCCTCCAAAAGAGATGTTGTTTGAATGTCAGGATGTCAGATTCACTTTTCTGTATGTCTATCCTAAATTTTGGTCTCTGAGGCCTTCCTTACATAGGTCATATTTTAGTTATAAATTATAGATACTCTCAGGAGGAGAAATGGCCTAGATTAAGATAATTCAATATTTGTGGCATAAAAAACGTGGGATTGTCTCAGAATCTAGGACATCAATAAAATATGTTTTGATTATGAAAATATTTATGATCATTATCTTATATAAAAATTTTTTTTCAACAAGTCCCAAGGCAAATAGGGATGGTAAAACCTTGTTCTTATGAAGCAGAAATGCAGGATATAAAGTATCAGCTATCTAATATAATAAAAATTAAGAGAAGACCTATGGGAAAATTAAAATTCAGTGACTAGTTGGGTCTATCTCATTCCAATCCAACTGAAGTTTGTTCATTTTAGATCTATTTCATAGAAAAAGCATTAAAAAATAGGCTTCACAAGGAAATAATATAGATCATATTCGGTAAGTATAAAAGTATAGGAGTGTGTTATTAAGACAGTTTTATAGCTACATATTATTTGTTTCTTGCATAGTGTTGTTGAATGCACAGGTATGAATTTTAAAATCACCAACATTTTCTGTAAGTTACTTTCATGGACCCATGTTTCTTTTCTGTCTTTTCCTAGAGGTATATTTATTAGTTATGTATTTTTATTTATGTCAGTACTAGAAAAATAGTATATTTTCACTTCATCTTATGTAACGAACATTTTCCCATGTCGCTACATATTCTTCATATAGTAAATTAACATATGTAAGCATCATAATGGAGTCATTATTTTATAATTTCATGAATCATTCTAATAATTTTACATTTTAATTACTTATTTTTCTGTTTGCTGTTATGAGTAACATTTAAAATAACTTCTTTATTCTACCTTTAAAAAAATCCATTTCCTGCACTGTACTAGTTTCAATAGTTCAATGGTCTTAGGGCATGTCAATTATATACATATATATACATATATAAATTGTTTCTATAAGGGAAATTTGAATTGTTAATTTCATTATGATCAGGTAGCACTAGAGATTATTGTTAAATTAACTATTTTGTTGAAATATAACTTGCCATTGTTTAATGGCATTTTGATTACTATGATTATTACTGATTTTAAACCACATTTTAGGAAGCTAGATAAATGTCAATCAGCAATATCCACTCAGATCAGTTACCAGATCAGATAACAACAGAATCCTCAGGATGAATAGTTGAAAATAGAACTGTCAGCAAAGATGGGATAAGTTGACTTGATGATCATTATACGACATTCATCTACCCCAAGGGTACATTGTACATTACTGAAAAGCATTGAACAACTCACACCTTCCTTCCTCCCTAGCAGATTTACCACCACATCACAATGACTGGAATACATGCCATCCAATAAACCCTTAACAGTGAGGAAGTTTACTTTGAGTGATATAAAACAAACATGCTTTTACCACAGAATATATTGTATATGCTTGAACAGCAGAATAAGTTCAGGTCTCTGCCAACAGGAAAGAGTATAGAATAATAACCAACAATGTTTGGTACACTGGCTATGATCCCTCACTGAATTAAAAAGACCACAATTAAACAAACACACATAAATATTTTGATTAATGAGGGGAAAATCATTCAGTAAATGTTTTTTTAAAAAAAAGAAGTTGGGAATGTGTTTCTGGGGAAGGAATAAATGGGTATAAATTGATACGTTTTCATTAAACATTCATTAGATATCATTTTATTAACAGAAATATATAGTTACAACATATAAGGACTAACATACAGGATATGGTAGGGAGAAAAGGAATGATCATATAAATTCTTTTCAAAACTTAAGGGGAAATGCAAATTATTTCCTAAAAAGTGACTTTACAAATCTCTTACGAGCAAACATTGCCATAATTTTTTTGGTAACGATGATTTGGTACTGCAAACAACAGTAAATGATTGAGATAGTGAGTTAGTAAAACTTTCAATTTACCCTTTGTTATCATCCAAACATAAAAAGGGCATGTTGCCCTGGAGAAGAATTATTTTACTTGCTTTTGATTCTGTAAACTTTTGATGCTATAATTCTTGGACAAAAGGTCAAGAGAAGGAGAGTCCCTCTGAACATTTCTAGATAATTCCCCCCCCCCTTTTTTTTCCAGAAAGAAGGCTTTAATTTCTGATCAATTCTGTTCAGACAGAATGACCCTCTTGAGATATAACTCTTGAAAACCCCTGTCTTCATTGAGGGTTTGCTTGTGTTTCTTCTGTAAACCATGCTATACCATGCTGACAGCAGCTGAGCCAGTGACATGTAGGGAGCCACAGCTCAAGATAATATTGCTCCTCCATAGATATAGGTATAGCTTCCAAATTTATAACATCAGAAATGGCAGTGAGAAAATACTACTTGTTTTTGCCTTTTTTCACTGTTGTTCCACAGAGAGTTGAGAGAACTTCACCTTGGAACTATATTCTATGAACTGGAATGAAAAAATACAACAATTTTTAAAAGACATAAACACAATTAAGTGAATTTATACCTTGTAGGATAAAGGAAGCTATTAAAAACAGTTGATGAAAACTTTCCTACTGAAAATATTACTGCTATCTTCCTGGTGGAGCTACCAGGTGGTTAGTAGTTCCTTGTGAACCAATGCTTATAATACTTAAACTTTCCTTTGGCAGGAGTCATGCTTCAGTTTAAGAACACAGCCAATTCAAAAGGTTTCTACTTTTCATTTTTGAAACTGAGAGGACATTTTATTTCTTAAACTGGAAAATGTCTTAATTTGGTTTGTTTGATTGTTTCCTACCAGACTTAACCTTCTCATATCAAATGAATATCTCAATATTAAGGGGAAATTATATATGTGGAATATGAATTATATCACACAAGTTTTATGAAAATCATCCTGCCAGGACTGGGAGATAAATAAAGTCACATTAGATAGTAGCGCAAGAAATATTACTTAGTGACATCATAGACATGGTGAAGACATTCCCTGGAAAAATTTACCCTCAGAATCAGCTAATATAAGGACAAATCCCACTTGCTTAGAAATCTGGAGGATGATAGAGACTGAAGAAGGACTCCATAAACGCTGAACTGAAGAAAATGGACTATAATATCCAAGAAAAGGTGGGAAATTTTCATTCTGGACTTGCCAGTCCATACCCCTCCCCCTCACTCTACCCCAGGCAGCTTGGGAGATGCACAGAGGCAGCACAGCATGGGTCCCTTCAGTCTCAGATGCACCACACAACAGCAAATTAAAACCCCATCCATATCTAGGCATAGGGACCCAAGTCCATATAGTCACAGGGTGTAACACAGCTCCCTAATTGTGCTGCATGTTGCATACAAAAGAGCCCCAGGCATCTCAACTGATGCAGAAAAAGCATTTGAAAAAATCCAACAATGCTTCTTGATAAAAATACTTAGAAAAATAAGAATAGAAGGAAACGCTGTCAACATGATAAAGGGCATATATGAAAACACACAACTAACACCATACTCAAATGGTGAGAGTCAGAAAGCTTTCCCTCTAAATCTGGAACAAGGCAAGGTTGACTACAGTCATCACTGTTATTTAACATTGAGCTGGAAGTTCAAGACAGAGCTGTTAGGCCAGGAAAAGAAATGGAAAGTATTCTAATCAGAAATGAAGAGGTAGGATTTTCACTACCTGCTGATGACAAGATCCCATACATAGAAAGTCCTGAAAAATCTACAACAAAGTTACTAGAGCCAATAATTTAATTCAACAAAATGGCAGGTAAAGAATCAATATGCAAATATCAGTAGTAATTCTATACACACTAATGAGCAATGTAAGGAGAAAATCAAGAAGAAAATTCTATTTACAATACCAACTAAAAGAATCAAATATTTAGGAATAAATCTAATCAAGAATATTAAGGACTTGTACACAAAACTACAAAACAGTGCTAAAAGAAATCAAAGAATACCTAAATAAATGGAATGCCATTCCACGTTCATGGATTGGAAAACTAAATATCATTAAGATACTAATTCTACCCAAAATGATTTCCAGATATAATGCAATCCCAATCAAAATTCCAAAAACCTGTTTTCTGAAATGGAAACGTCAATTATCTAATTTATGTGGAAGTGTAAATGGCCCCAAATTGTGAAAGACCTCTTGAAAAAATGAACAATGTTGGAGTTCCTGACTTTAAAGCTTATTACAAAGCTACAATATTCAAAACAGCATATTGCCGATATAATAATAGATGTATAGAACAATGGAATCAAATTGAGAGTACAGATGTAGGCACTCACATCTACAGCTAATTGATTTTTACAAGGCTGCCACATCCACTTCATTGGGAAAGAATGGTGTCTTCACAAATGGTACTGGGAGAACTATATATCCATATGCAAAAGAATGAGGGAAAACCCCTACTCACATCATATATACAAATTAACTCAAAAGTGGTCACAAACCTAAATTTAAGAACCAGGACAATAAGACTCCTAGAAGAAAATTTAGGGTAACATCTCAGGATCTTGTTTTAGGCAATGGTCTCTACATCCAAAGTACAAGCAACAAAAGAAAAAATAGATAAATGGTAAATCATCAAAATTAAGAACTTTTTATGCCTTTATAATAGTCAGCCAAAGGGGTGCTGATGCAAAGTACCAGAAATCTGTTGAGTTTTATAAAGGGTATTTCTTTGGGGTAGAAGCTTACAGTCACAAGGCCATAAACCTCCCTTACCAAAGTCTGTTGCCATGTGTTGGATGGAGTAAGATGGCTGTTGGTTTCTGAGGTGGGGTTCAGCCTTCCTCTTCCTTCTGTGGCTCCATTGTCCCAGCTCCTTCCATTCTCAGCTATAGGTTAGCATAAGGCTTGTTTCTCTTCTCAGAGCTTGTTTCTTTCTGGGCTCAACTGTTCTGCTGTCTTCACAAGGTCAGCTGTAGACTCTGTCATTCTCTTCCTGGGGCTTCTGCCATGTCTAATGGAGTCTTCTCTCTTTCCTCATGTATCTGTTATCTGTGTATCTACTTGCAGGGCTCCAGCATTAAAATCTCAGCTCTCTACTCTGTTGTGCTAGAGACATGGGGTAAGGGTGGGGACTCAATATCCTACTGACACAGTCAAATCAAAGCCTTAATAATAATTTAATCAATTAAAAGTGAAACCTCTGAATCTAATACAATCTAATATGCCTAGAGAATTAGACAAGTTTACAAACATAATCCAATATCTATTTTTGGAATTCATAAACAATACCAAATTGCCAAAGGCTCAAAAGGACTTTATCAAGATAGTGAAAAGACAATCTACTCAATGGAGAAAAAAATTGGAAACCACATATCCAATAAGGGTTTAATGTCCAAAATGTAGAATGAAATCCTACAGCTCAACAATAAACAGACAAATAACCCACTTTGAAAATGGGCAAAAGACTTGAATAGACATTTTTCCAAAAAATACTTATAAATGGCTAAAAAGCACATGAAAAGACATTCAGTAATATTAGGGAAATGGAAATGAAAACAGCTTGCCAGTTCCTCAAAAGGTTAAGATAGAACTACCAGATAACAGAGTAATTTCTCTACTACAAATATAATATATGCAAAGGAATTAAAAACATGGACTCAAACAGATATTTGCACATAGTGGCATTATTCACAATTGTCAAAAAATGGAAGCAACCCAAGTTTCCATTAACCCATGAATGTATAAACAAAATGTGGCATATATATACAAATAGAATTTTATTCTTTCATTAAAAGTAATGAAGTCTTCTTATATTAGATAATATGAATGAACCTTGAAGATATTATTCTAAATGAAATAAGCCAGATACAAAAAGATAAAATATTGTATAATCTCATTATATGAAATAATTAGAAAAAGCAAACTCATGGAGTTAGAATCTAGAAAATAGATTACCAGGCTGTGTTGGGAGTAGAAAATTTAGAGTTTACGTTTAATTTGTATAGAATTTCTATTTAGATTGATTGCAAAGTTTTGGAAATGGATGGTGGTGATGGTAGCACAATATTGAGAGTGTAATTATCCCTGTCTACATATAATAACAGGAGTTAAAAATGCTGTTTGACCTAAATTAAGGGGGAAATGGAAAGGACAAATGAGTTTATATGGCTATGAGTCTCTAAAAAAGAGTCTGGAGGTTGTCAGAAGGATTGCCCTTATGCACACCTGAGCAGAGTTCAGAGACAGATAAAGTAGATATAATCCCAGGTATTGGTCCTTTTGAGGGCTAAAGAGACCCACAGGTTCTATGGTCATGGCAGATGGGGTTCACTGCCATGTCAGTTGGCCCTTCTTTGGAGCTGGTGTTTCTGCGTGATGGAGCTGGACTCAGATGGGATCTCTTTTCACAAGCCTTTCATCCTACTTTACTGGAATTGTAGTTGGTGCTAGGGCTTAAGATATATCTAGGGGATTTGAATCTCTGGACTGACAATATGATAGCCAGGACCTAACCTCAACAGACTTCAGCTCCTACACTCTGATTTATTGGACTTACCCCACTCAGCTAACATGGAGTTGAAGAATGTCAACCACCACACCATGGAGCCTAGAGTGCCTACAACTGAAAGCAGGAGGATTGCATCCAATATCCATGTGGAATCTAAACCCCCTCTTGACATAGATGTGGAATGGACACAACCAAGCCAAGGTCCACAGGAAGGAGGAATACAGTAAGGATCAGAGTGGACTTAATGATATTCTATTCATGAACTAGTGTGGTTAATAATTGAGAAAATGTGGCATTGATGTGGAAAAAGTGGCCATGGTGGCTGCTGGGTGCGGGGAAGGGGAGGAAGAAAAGAGATGTGGAGGCATTCTTGGGACTTGGAGTTGTCCTGGGTGGTGCCCCAGGGACGATTGCCGGATGTTGTATATCCTCCCATGGCCCACTGGATGGAACGTGGGAAAGTGTGGGCTATGGTGTGGAACACGGGACATGGGGTGCAGTGATGCCCGGAGATGTACTCACCAGACGCAATGGATGTGACATGATGATGGGGGAGAGTGTTATTGGGGGGGGGGGGGAGTGGTGGGGTGGAGGCGGTGGGGGTGAATGGGGACCTCGTATTTTTTGAATTAATATCTTTTTAAAAATGAATAAATTGAGTAGAATTTGGAAAAAATAAAAAATAAAAAATAAAAAATAATTAAAGTGCAAAAAAAAAAGAGAGTATAATTAAAAGCACATTCACTATGTGAATGTGGTTCAAAGGGAGGTTTTAGGTGGTGTATATATATATATATATATATATCACTAGAATAAAATTTAAATAGATAAAACATAGGACTCTATAACACAGTGGACTCTATTTTAAGTGATGGATGAGAGTTAATAGTACAAGTATAAAAATGTTCTTTCATGAATTATGACAAATGTATCATACTAATGCAAGATATTGAGCTGACATGGCTCAGTGGTTGAGTGCTAGCTTCCCACATACGAGGTCCTGGGTTCAACCCATGGGCTCAGTACCTAAAAGAAAACAAAACAAAACAAAATAAATGCAAGGTGTTAATAATAATGTGATTCCTTTTTAAAAGGAGAAAATCTTTAGAAACCACATATCCAACAAAGGTTTGATTTCCATGTCATACAAAGATATCAACAACTCAATGACAAAAGACAAGCAATCCAATTTAAAAATGGGCAAAAGACTTGAATAGACATTTTCCCAAAGAGGAAATAAAAATAGCCAAAAAGCACATGAAAAAATGGTCCACATTACTATCTATTAGGGAAATGTAGATTAAAATTACAAAGAAATATCATGTCATGCCTTACAGAACACCTATTATTAAAAAAACAACCCATACACACAGCAAAGTATAAGCGCTGGAGAATACGTGGAGAAATAACACTCCTTCACTGTTGGTGGGAGTGTAAAATGGTGCAGCCTCTGTGGAAGACAGTTTGGTGGTTCCTCAGGAAACCAACAGTAGAACTGCCTTATGATCTGGCAATTCCACTGCTAGGAATATATTCAGAACTGAAAGCAAGGACACGAACAGATATACACACTGATATTCAGAGTGGCATTATTCACAATTGCTAAATGATGGAAACAATCTAACTGTCTGTCAACTATAAACAAAATCTCAAAAGATGGCATACTATTCAGCTGTAAGAAAAAACGAAGTGGGAAGCATGCAATAACATGGATGAACCTTGAGGATATTGTGTTGAATGGAATAAGCCAGACACAAAAGGATGAATATTTTATGGTCTCACTGGTATAACTAAATACATTGAGTGCACTTATGGAGTTAAAATATAGAGTAAAGGCTAGTAGGCAACAGAATGTGAGTTGAGAAGGAGGAATTGGTACTGAATGTATGTAGAATGTTTACTAAGGTTGATTGTAAATATTTGATAATGGATAGAGTTGATGGTAGTACATTATAATAAGAATAACAAACACTGCTGATTTGTAAATGTGATTGTGGCTGAAGGGGATAGTCTAGGGAGGTTAACATTAATGAAAAACAGATTGAGGATAATCTAGTTACTGCATAACATAGTGATCTTGGTGGTAGCTGAAGACTGTGGTTTTAATAATATAAATACAAGAATGTACTTCTACTACAAGGAGCTTAGAATATAGTATATCAGAAAAACACAGTGTAACTTATAGCATAGTAAAAAGTAATATTTTAATATTTTGTAGAAAGGGAAAGAAAGTACTAAAAATAAATAATGGCATGATATAGGGTAAAAATACACTTAATTTAAACTCTGAACTATAGTCAATAATAAAATTTTAATATTCTTACATAAGTTGTAACAAAGGTACACTATTGCAGAGTCAACAATAGGGGATATATGGCTACACTGTATTTTTTACATGATTTCTCTGTAAACCTACATCTTCCATAAATAAAAGTTTTTAAAAAGTAATATCACTTAGAATTCTTGAGAAATGTTATGGTTTTCATAAATGTATCTATAATATTGATAGACAGGAAAAGAAAATATTATTTGAATATCTATGAACTGTTTTTGGATTGCTTCTTTATAAACAACTGTAACAGGAAAGTAGCCAAATTTTTTTGATAAATGTTCTCTAATATATGATTTTTAAGTTCAGACAGCAAATATTTCTGTAAAGCATTGAAAGGCTATTTGCATGAGGTATGATTTATTTTAGGGATTTCTTTAATTTTCATATTGACATATGATTTATGTAAAATACATCCACTTTAAAGAATCTGAAGCAAATTAATATAGAGTCTCATCAATATCAAGTGTAATGAATCATTACATTAGCTGCTTTGCCTATGCAGGAAGTGTACCTGCATATATGTAAGGCACTGTGCTAGGTTCTGATGATAACATCTGCAGTCTGCCCTCATGTATCTTAATGTCTAAAGAGAGAAAATTTCACTATAGTGTGAGACATGGGTTGTGATGAGATGCTATCAGTAGCCATAGGCTGATAACAGAATTAATTATGAAATATCTTATGAATCACTTATGGAATCTAGGTTTTATTCTGACAGCAAGAAGGGGCCATCAATAATTTGACAGATGAAGTGACAGAGTATGAGTACAGAAAGATCATTCTGGCTGTGGTATGGAGAAATGAAGATTCTGAATTCTAGGAGGCCAATGTGGACATTGCAAAAATCCAAATAATAAATGGTACCTGTGTCAAAGTATCAGTGTAAAGATAAAATAGTAAAGAGTATATAATTCTAAAGCATTAAATTAGCATGCTTGTTTGCATAAAACACACTGTTCGTGTTTCCAATACTGTAAAAGGCCCTAAAATCCGAGTCCTTAGTCTCAATAATAATATGGAGCTCCTTTTTAAAGATTCAGATACATTGTGTCTTATTTTCTTCTTATTCATTTTTCCTGAAGTTATTAAAAAATAAATTTGAAGTTTGAAGGTTAAAATATTAAACCTAGTTTTTAGAAAGTGATGAATTTGAAATGGGAATAGAATACATCCAAAGGAAAATCACCCAATAGAATGGCTTGAAATTATTACATTGGATATGTATCTTAGTTTCCTTGGCTGCTCAAAGCAAATACCACACAATAGGTTAGCTTAAACAATGGCAATTTAAGAGTTCATAGGTTTGAGGCTAGAAAAGTCCAAATTACAGCATTATCAAGATGATGTTTTCTCCCTGAAGACTGGCATTCTGCGGCTGGCTGCCAGTGATGCTTGGTCCTGGGTCCCTATGTCATATGGCAATGTATATGGTGGCCTCTCCTGAACTTTCCCTTTTCTTCTGGATTTCCAGATCCAGTGACTTTCAACTTCTTCCCTTGGCTTTCTATCTATCTGAATGTCTTTCTTCTTATAAAGGACTCCAGGATTATGACCGATCCTAATTGGGTTGAGTTACATCGTAAGTGAAAAAAATTTGAAAGTTTGGGGATAGTATATCCTTCCAATTAAGACTTTTTAAAAATAGACTCTATATTTTTGTAACAGTTTTAGATTGAAAAGAAATTGAGAAGATAGTGAAGAGTTTCCATGTATCCCCATTACCCAGTTTCCCATATTACCAATATATTACATTGATATGGTACATCTGTTATAATAAATTAACTAATTTTGATACATCATTATTCTAAAGTCTGTAGTTTATAAAGATTTCCTTGGTGTTTATCTAATACACTTTTATGCATCAGAATCCTATCCAGGATACCACATCATGTTTACCGACCTGTCCTGTCACCTTACGTTGCTTTTGGCTATGAAAGTTTCTCAGACTTCCCCTGTTTTTGATGACTTTGAGAGTTTGAAGAGTACTGATCAAATATTTTACAGAAGGCCCCATTATTAGAACTTGTTTGATGCTTTTCTCATGATTAGACTGGAGTTAGGGGTTTTCAGAAGGAAGTCCATAAGGTACAGTGCCATTTTCACCACATCATGTAAAGGACATACACTATTAGCATGATTTATCACTGCTGATATTAACTTGATGATCTGGCTGAGCTAGTGTTTTTCAGGTTTCTCCATTGTAAAGTTACTCTTTCCAATGTCCCTTTTCATACTTTATTCCATTGAAGGAGCACACACAATGTTTGGGGATTAGTGATCTCCCTCCTTGAGGGTGGAGTATCTAATAAATTATTTGGAATTCTGCCATGGAGATTTGTCTCTTCTCCCTATTTATTTATTCAATTATTTATTTATGTCAGTATTTATATCAGCATTTAGATAAGCATATATATTCTTGTATATTCATTTTACAATTTGAATATAAATACTAACTTATATATTAACTTGCTCAAATTGTTCCAGTGTTGCCACTGGGATCTCTTTCAAATAGCTCCTGTGTCCTTTCATATGCCCGAACAATATGGGTTTATTTTTGTTATTGTTTTTGTTTGTTTGTTTGTCTTCAAGTGCTTCCTTACCTTCTAGCCCTAAGAACGCTTCAGGTTCATTTTATATATTTTTTTGCCCCAGTCCTAGAATCATCCACTTCCCCAAGGTGCCCCAGTCACTTTAATTGCAAACTTTTATTCAAAAAAAATTTCTGGGTACTAGATGTGTTCATCGCTCCTAAGGTGTCATTTCTTCTCAGCTGACAAAACAAGAAAATCTACCTACCTACCTACCTACCTACCTATCTATCAAATGTGTGTAGTAACCTGTGTATATACACATATCTATAAATACATATAAATGCATATGAATATTTTACATGTAACTAGATGAAGATTAAGATAAACTTATAAGAATTCATACTTATATCTCTTAGTATAATCAATTACAAAATGGTTCATTCTAGCCTTCTCTCTTGCTGATATGTAAAATTCCACTAAAACAGTAAGTGTGATTCCTACCATCCACCATCTATCAATATAATTGTTCAATTCCAGTATATGTGTATAGTAGTATCAGCATTGTTAACAAATAACCCAATGGGAAACGATTTCATCAACTCAAGTATATCATTTATGTACATTCTCTTTAGCCTTCAATCTCACAGATAACACTCATTTCTAAAATTACTTATGTCAACAACTTCTTCTTACACCCTCTTCATGGAAGAGTAAAAATATGGTTAGATAATCCTGTCACTCCTTCCTAAGATTGTCCAGCCTACTAAATGAATTTTGTTTTATAATTTTCATACAAGGTTCACTTTTCTGTAATTGTAGTGAGTTTTAAGAAGTTTATAATGCTATGTATCCACCATTGCAACATCTCAAAGAATAGTTTCACTGCTCTAAAAATCCCCTGTGCTTTATTTATTCAACCTTTCTCACCACATTCAAAACCCTAGCAACCACTGATTTTATATGGTCTTTATAGATTTGTTTGTTCCAGAATGTCATAGAATTGGCATCAAACAGTATGTAGTTGTTTCAGACCTGCTTCTTTCACTTAGCAATATGCCTTTAAGGTTCATCCATATTTTTTCTTCCTTAAAGAGGTTGTGAGTTTACACAACAATTGTGCACAAAACACAGGATTCCCATAATACTCTATTATTATTAACATCTTGCATTGGTGCGGAATATTTGTTACAAATGTTGAATGCCCATTTTTATGTTTGTACTATTAACTTAAGCCTCACTGTTTGTGGATTCTATGTTTAGCTTTCTGAGGAACAGTGAAATTGTCTTCCACACCTGGCTATACCATTTTACATTGGCACAAGCAATGAAATGAATGTTTCTATTATTTTCCATTCTAGTTGGTGTGAACTGGTTTCTCATCATGGTTTTGATTTTCATTTCCCTGATTGCTAATGATGTTGAACGTGTTTTTTGACCATTTGTATATTGTCTTTTGAGAGATGTCTATTCAAAACTTTTGCCCATTTTATAATTTGGTTGTTTTCTATTTAAGTTAATTTGAAAGATTCCTTTATATATTCTGGTTATTAATCCTTTATCTCATATGTGGTTTCCAAATATTTTCTTCCGTTGTGTAAGTTGTTGTTTTACTTTCATGATTAAGTCCTTTGAGGAACAAATTTTTTTTTTTTTTACATTTTCAAGAGGTCCCATTAATCAAAATTTTCTTTTGTTGCTCGTGCTCAGGCATAAAGTCTAGGGAACCATTGCATAACAGAAGGTCCTGAAGATGTTTCTCTATGTTTTTATCTAGGATCTTAATAGTTCTGGTTCTTACTTTTAGGTCTTTGATTCATTTTTATTTTTTGTATAATGGTAAGGATCCTCTTATTTTTTGCAAACGGAAATCTAGTTTTCCCAGCAGCACTTGTTGAAGAAACTATTGTTTTCCAATTGAGTGGCATTTGCCATCTCATTAAAAATCAGCAGACCATAAATATGAAGAGTTCTCAATTCTAACCCATTACTCTATATGTCTATCCTTGTACCAATACCATGCTGTTTTGATTACTGTGACTTTATAATAAGTTTTAAGTCAGGAAATGTGAATCCTTCAACCTCATTCTTCTTTTTCAAATGACTTTAGCTATTCAGGTACCCTTTCCCTTCCATACAAATTTGATTATTGACTTTTCAGTTCTATAAAGACTGTTGCTGGAATTTTGACTGGGGTTGCATTGAATCTATAAATCGCTTTGGGTAGAATCAATTTCTTAATGATATTTAGTCTTCCAATCCATGAACACAGAATGCCCTTCCATTTTTTTAGGTCTTTTAAAATTTCTTTTAGCAATGTTTACTAGTTTTTTGTGTACAATTCCTTTATATTCTTGGTTAGATTTATTCCTAGATGTTTGTCTGTGTTGCAATGTTAAATAGATTTTTTTTCTTGATTTCTTCTTCCAACTGCTCATTGCTTGTGTAGAGAAACACTACTGATTTTGGCGTGTTGAGCCTGTATTCTGCTACGTTGCTGAATTCAATTATTAGCTCTAGATACCTTCCTGTGGATATTACAGGATTTTCTATACATAGGATCATGTCATCTGCAAATAAGGAATGTTTTACTACTTCCTTTCCAATTTGGATGCCTTTTATTTTGTTTTCTTGTCTAACTGTTCTGGCAAGAACATCTAGCAAAAAATGAGTAACAATGGTGAAAGTTGGCATCCTTGTCTTGTTTCTGATCTTAGCTTTCAGTCTTTCAACATTAAGGAAGATGTTAGCTGTGGACTTTTCATATATGCCCTTTATCATGTTGAAGAGGTTTCTTTCTAAGTATTCTCAGTGCTTTTATAAAGAAAAGGTACTGGATTTTGTCAAATGCCTTTGTGCATTAATTGAGATAAACTTGTGGTTTTTTCCTTCATTGTGTTCACTGATTTTCTCATGTTGAACCACCATTGTATACCTGGGATAAATCTCAATTAATCATGTATAATTCTTTTAATATGCTTTTTTATTTGATTTGCAAGTATTTTGTTGAGGATTTCAGCATCTGTATTCATAAGAGTTATTGGCCTGTAGTTTTCTTTTATAGTAATATCTTTATCTGACTTTAATATGAGAGTAATTTGGCCTTGAAGAGCAAGTTAGGGGATATTCCCTCCTCAATATTTTGGAAGAGTTTGAGCAGAATTGGAGTTAAGGTTTCTTGGAATGTTTGGTAAAATTACCCTGTGAAGACATTTGATCCTGTTTTTTTTTTTCTTGGGAGGTTTTTGATTACTGATTTTTTCTCTTTATTTGCATTTAGTTTGTGAGATCTTCCATTTCTTCTTGAATCAATGTAGTAGTTTATATGTCTCTAAGAAGTTTTACATTTCATCCAGATTATCTAATTTATTGGTATGCAATTGTCAATAGTGTCCTTCTTTAGTCCTTTTTATTTCAGCAGAGTTGGTAGTAATCTTTCCTTTTTCATTTCCAATTTTTTTCATTTATATCCTCTTTTTTTTTCTCATGGTTAGTCTAGCTAAAGGTTGGTCAATTTTATCAGTCTTTACTAGGAATCAGCTCTTAGTTTTCTTGATTTATCCTATTGTTTTTTTATTTTATTTTCTGTTTCATTTGTCTCTGCTCTAATCTTTGTTATTTACATTCTTCTGCTTGCTTTGTAGAAGTTTGCTCTTCTTTCTCTACTTCCTCCAGTTTTAAGGTTGGGTCTGATTTGAGATCTTTCTTATTTTGTAATGCATTTAGAACTATAAATTTTCCTCTTAGAACTGCCTTTGCTAATTTCCTATTAGTTTTGGTATGCTTTATTTTCATTTTTGCCATCTCAAGATATTTCCTAATTACACTTGATTTCCTCTTTAACACATTTGTTGTTTAAAAGTTTGTTGTGTAATTTCCACAGATTTGTGAATTTTCCATTTCTCCATCTGTTATTGATTTTTCAGTTCTTTCTGTTCTGTTCAGATAATATAGTTTATATGATTTCAATTTTTTAGAATTTATTAAGTTTTGTTTTGTGATCTCATATATGCTCTACCCTGGAAAATAATCCACGTGGACTCAAGAAGTATATGTATTCTTTTTTTGTTGGATAAAATGTTCTAGTTATGTGTGATAGGTCTAGTTGGTTTGAAGCATACAATTTCAAGTCTTAAATTTCCTTTTTGATCTTCTGACTAGATGTTCTATCCATTATGTAAAGTGTGATATTAAAGAGTCTTTCTATTCATGTAGAACTGCTAATTTCTCCCTACAAATTATGTCAGTATTTGTTTCATATATCATAACAGCTCTGCTGTTATGTGCATGTATGTGTATATATATATAAAATTAGTACATCTTCTTGTTGAATTGCCCTCTTTATTGGCATATAATGACCAGCATTGCCCATTGTAACTGTTTTTGACTTAAAGGCTAATTTATGTGATATTAATATGGGAACACCAGCTCTCTTATGGTTATTTTTGTGTGGTATAATTTTTTCCATCCTTTCATATTCAACTTTCTTGTATCTTTGAATTTAAGGTGAGTCTCTTGCAAACAACATATAGTAGAGTCATGTTTTTTTTATCCGTTCTGCCAGACTCTGCCTTTTGACAGGATTGTTCAGATCATTTTTTTTTTAAAGGTTTTTTTTGGTTGTCCACATTCTGATCTTCTTTGTTGGTGTTTTCTGGATTTTTATCCTCTTCCTTTGAATTAGCCATCATTTCCTATTTCTTTGTCTTGTATTCATTTGTTGCATACTGTACAGTTTAATATTTTAAAAAGTTTTTTCTGGGATGTATTCCCTGAGATGTCTGTTTCTTGGTTTTGTTATCAGGTGGTGATTAAACAGAGCCCTCCCATCAGAAAGGTCTGCCCAAGGATACCATGTGCAAGCTTTTCTGTCTTTCTCTGAACTATGTCTTATCCTAGGGATTTGCTCATTAGTTGTCTTGGAGTTTCCTTGCTTGCAGGGTTTGGTTTTATCCTGTTTCCCAAGAGACAGATTTCCTTCTCCTGGGTATTTGAAGCTGCTATATGTTTGCCCCAGATGGTTCATTTCTATAGTTTCTTATAATCCTTTTGTTGTTTCAAACTGCTTTTTCCTAGAGGGCAAAATAAAGGAAGAGAAGCATGCCAGAGAGGGCTTTTCCAAGTCATTCTTTGTCAGATGAAATCAGGCCAGGGGCTCAAAAAGGGAGTGCAGATCTATGCTCCAAAATGGCCTGGGGAGGAAATCAGGAAGGGCAACAAGAGTTTCTTCCAAGGCTGCCAGAAGCTGAGCTTCACTGGCCTTCTCCAGCAAATGCAGCCTTGAGGAAGAATAGAATCTTAAATTCTCCCTCACTTCATCTTTTGTCTGGGGCTGGTTGAAACAATGGCTGCCCTCAGAGACAGGATTCCAGGATGGTACTGCAGGGACAGATGCTGAACTTTGTCCTGCCATGGCCCGTTGGCTGTACTGGGGGAGAGTGTAAACTACAATGTAAACCATTATCTATATGGTGCAGCAGTGCTCCAAAATGTATACACCAAATGTAATGAATGTCCCAGGATGATGAAAGAGGTTGTTGATGTGGGAGGAGTGGGGCAAGGGGTTGAGGATCTCATATTTCTTTAATGTAACATTAAATAAAAAATAAAGAGAGAAAAAATAAATAAAGTTACTAATAAAAAGCCTCGATCAGTGATTAACTGTGCCAACCCCTGGTCTTAGGAAAGGGTATTTTTGTGTCCCTTTCTGTCACCAATGCAGCCTGCCATGAGACTGGGGGATGGGTGCCAGTAGCTACAGTGCAGAGAGTATTTTATTGTTCTTAGTTATAATTTATTAGTCTCTTCCTCTGCTCTTCCCTGAATGTTGTACAGTGTTCTTCCGGCCTCCAGAGTTTCAAATTAGTTGTTTTGGACAGTTCTTGCTCATCTAATAGTTGTTCTGTTGTAAGGACTGAATCCTGGAGCTCCCTACTCTGCCATTTTCCCACAAACCTTGCCTCTCTGTCTACATATTTTTGATACATATTTGTTCATTTTTAAAAATTTCTGAGTAGTATTCCATTGCCTGGTTGTACCACAGTTTATTTATTCACCTATTAAGACATTTTGTTCGCTTACAATTTTTGATAATTGTGAATAAATCTTTTATAAACATTTGAATGCAGGTTTTAGCATGGACATGGTTTTTAAATCAGTTGAGTAAATACCTAGGAGCACAATTGCTGGATCATATGGTAAAACTATATTTAGACTGTGGAACTGTATCCCAAAGCAGCTTCACCATTTTGCATTCCAGTCAACAATTAGTGAGGGTTCCTCTTGCTCTGAATCTTCACCAGCAATTGATAGTATTAGGTCTTTTTTGCTTTTTTAGCTATTCCAATATTTGCGCAGTGATATCTCATTTTTCATCACAGTGGTATCTAACTTGTTTGTGGTGGTATTTATCTTTTGATTCACTAATGACAAATGAATTTCAGCAATTCTGCATTTACTTTATTTGTCATCTACCTATCTTCCATTCTGGTATTTTACCTATACTGTAATTTGGCTTGTTTTCTTATTGCTGAGATTAAAGAGTTTTTTTCTATAGTTTAGATACTAGTCCTTTAGAGATGTGTGTGTAGTTATGAATTCCAAAAATAGATATTGGATTATGTTTGCAATCTGGTCTGTACCTGAGCATGATTAAGTTATGATTAGGGCTTAGCACTGAGGATTTTTGATGTTGGACTTTTGATTTTAGAGTTTGATGTTGAAGTCTTAAGCTGGAGCCCCAGGAAGTAAGCACACAGAGGAAAGAGAAGCAAACCCTGGGAAGAAAGGACTGGAGCCAGGAGAAGAACACAGAGGAATAGAGACAGACAGATCCTTAGACATGGCAGAAACCCCAGGGAGAGAGACAGAGCCATTCACCCAATAGTCTACAACTGACCTTGTGAAGAAAACAGAGGAGCTGAGCCCAAAGGACTCCAGGAAACCTGAACCCTCAGACATTGGCAACCATCCTGCTCCAACACATGGAAATAGACTTTGGTAAGAAAAGTAACTTACACTTTATGTCCTGGTAACTATAAGCTCCTATCCCAAATAAATACCTTTTATAAAAACCAACCAATTTCTGGTATTTTGCATCAGCACCCCTTTGGCTGACTAATGTGGCATGATTTACAAATATTTTCTCCCATTTAATCACTTGCTTTTTCATCATATATTTTCCAGGTGGAAGTTTTTGAATTTTAATAAGGTCCATCTTGCCAACATTTTTCTTAAATGGATCATGCTTTTGTTATTTTAACAATTTTGTCATTGTCTAAAAACTCATTGCCAAAGGTAAGTTTACCTAGATTTTCTCCTATGTTTTTGAGAAATTTCATATTTTTGCCTTTTAAATTTTGGTCTAAGTTCCACTTTGAGATAAATTTTTGTGAAAATTGTAAAATCTTGATCTAGATTTATTTTGCATGTTGATGCCAAATTTTCTCACACCATTTGTTTAAAAGACTATATTAAATCAACTTTGCTTTGTGTCAAAGATCAGTTGACTAAATTTATGTGGGTCTATAACACATCTTTCTAGTATGTTCCATTGTCTCTATTCTTTGCCAATATTACACTGTAAATTTTTATGTCAGGTAGTGCCTTCCAATTTCTTTCATTTTCTTCAATATTCTTTTGGTCATTCTGGGATTTTTACTTTTTTGTATAAATTGTAGAATTACTTTATGACTCTCTAAAACATAGCTGCTGGGATTTTGATTAGTATTGTGTTGAATATATTGCACATTTCATAAAATATTGACATCTTAAAAATATTGAGTCTTCTGATACAAGAATGTGGAATATTTCATTTATTTACATCTTTAATTTCTTCCATTAGTGTTTTCTAGTTGTGTAGTGTTCTGCCATTAAGTCCTATAAGCAATCATTTAATGTTATACTTACGTATTTCAGTTATGGAGAGTACTATTGAAAAATCATTTTTAAATTTTAAATTCCAATTGTCATTGTTTGAATATAGGAAAGTACTTGACTTTTGTACATTAACCTTGTATACTGTGACCACTTTATGATCATTCATCAGTTCTAGGAATTTTACTCTTCGTTTATTGATTCATGTGGAATCTAAGCTCCCTCTTGTTACAGATGTGGAGTGAACACAACCATTCCAAGGTCCACAGGATGGAGGAATAGAGTATGGATTAGAGTGGACTTACTGATAATCTATTCATGAACTATTGTGATTAGTAATTGAAGAAAATGTGGCATTGGTGTGGAGAAAGTGGCCATGGTGGCTGCTGGGGGTAGAGAATGGGAGGAAGAGATGAGATGTGGAGGCGTTTTCAGGACTTGGAGTTGTCCTGGGTGATGCTGTACGGACAGTTACCGGACATTGTATGTCCTCCCATGGCTACTTGGTGGAACGTGGTAGAGTGTGATCTATGATGTGGACCATTGACCATGAGTTGCAGCAGTGCTCTAAGATGTGTTTACCAAATGCAATGAATGTCTCATGATGATGGAGGAGATTGTTGTTATGGGGGGAGGAGTGGGGTGAGGGGGGGGTATATGGGAACCTCATATTTTTTTAATGCAATATTAAAAAAATAAAGACAAAAAAAACAACAACGAAGAAATCATGTCATTGCAAACAAAGACATTTTTATTTCTTCCTATCCAATCTGCACACTTTTTGTTTCCTTTTAAAATTTATTGCACTAGCTAGAATTTCCAGTATAATGTTGAATAAGAGTGGTGGTGTGGATTGAATCAAATATCCTTGAAAGGCAAATTCAAGTCTTAACCCATGGTCCTATGTGTGTGAATTTATTTGTATGTAGGACCTTTGAAGATGTTATTATTAGTGTAAGTGTGGATACATTTGTGAATAGGCTCTTCAAATATCCTATTTAGATAAGTCCAAATTGAATAAGGGAGAGCTTTAAAGCATCTGACTGGAATCCTTATAAACAAGAAAAATTCAAATATAGTTAGTCAGAAGAAGCCAAAAGTTGAGAGAAGTCAGATGATTCCAGAAAATGAGGCAGATCACCATGTGCTGGTGATAGTGGCACAAGCCAAGTAACCCAAAGGGTTCTGGCAAGCTAACACCGGAACACTACAGATGCCAGGAAAAAGCATGGTCTGTCAAGACTCTGATATTGTAATTCTTGCCTCCAAATCCACAAGACAATAAATGTCTGTTTAAGTCAAGCGTTTTGTGGTATTTGTTATAGTAGCACTGGAAAACTAAGACAAGTGGTAACAGGGAACTTGCTTGCCATGTTTTTGCTCTTCAGGAATTGCATCCAGTTTCTCTCCATTAAGTGTGATATTGAATGTAGATTTTTGTAGATGTTCTTTATCAAGTTGAAGAAGTTCCCCTCTAGTACTAGTTTGTTAGTTGATTAGCAAATGGTAAATGAACTTTGCATATTGAAATAAACTTTACCTGTCATAGTATATAAATCTTTTATACATTTTCAGGTTGGATTTGTTGCTCTTTTGTTAAAGATTCTCATCTATATTTATGGGAGTTATTGGTATGTATTTCTTGTAATATCTGTCTGGTTTTGATATTAGGGTAATAATGGCCTCATAGAACAAGTTAAGAAGTATTTTTTCTGCAATTATGTTCTGGAAAAAATGTACAGAATTGATATCATTTCTTCCTTAATTATTTGTTAAAATTTACCAGTGAAATTGTCTGCACCTAGTGCTTTCTTTTTTGAAAGCTATCAATTATTCTTTTTTTTTTAAAAATGATACATTCATATTCATATTATCTTCTTTCTGAGGTATGTGTCTTTCAAGGAATTTGTCTATTGCATCTAAGTTACCAAATTTGTGGGTGTAGAATTGTTCCTCATTTTTATTTTTTATATTTTTAATATCCATGGGGTCAGTAGTGCTGACACCTCTTTCATTTCTGATGTTAGTAATTTGTATCTTCTCTATGTCTTGCTTGATTTGACTAGAGGTTTGTAAAACTGACTTTTCTTTTGTAGGACCAGGTTTTGGGTTAATTGATTTTCTCTATTATTATTTTAGTTTCTTTGGCTGCTTAAGGAAATACCGTGAAATGGGTTATTGTGGTGGTTTGAAGTTGTATGTACTCTAGAGAAAAAAATATTAAATGTAATCTATTTCTGTGGGTGTGAAACCATTGTACATAGGACCTTGTGATGAGGCTACCTCAGCTAAGGTGTGATCCACCTCAGTCAGGTGGGTCTTTTTTTTTAAAGATTTATTTATTTTCCACCCTTCTCCTCCCTCTGCCCTGCTGTTTTTGCTGTCTGTGTCCATTTGCTGTGTGATCTTCCATATAAATTTATCTTTTTGTCTTCTCTTCCATTTTTTCTCCTCTAGGATGACCAGGATTCAATCCTGAGGACCTCTGATATGGAGAGAGGTTCCCTGTCAACTATGCCACCTCAGTTCCTGGTTTCTGCTTCTCTTCACCTTGACTCTCCCCTTCATCTCTCTTTTGTTGTGCCATCATCTTGTTCCGTGACTAACTTGTGCAGGCACTGGGTCACTGTGCGGGCACTCAGCTCACTGCACAGGCACTGGCTTACCACACAGGCATGCTTTCTCTTCTTCTTTTCCACCAGAAGGACCCAGGAATCAAACCTGGATCCTCCAATAAGGTAGGTGGAAGCCCTATCACTTGAGCCACATCTGCATCCTCAGAAGTGGGTCTTAATCCTATTAATCCTTATTCCTCTTATAAAGTAATAATCCTATTTATAGAACGAAATTCAGATGCAAAGAGAAAGTCATGGAAGCAAGAGCTGAAAGAAATGAAACTCATAAGAGAAGAGAGAGGTCAGCAGACACCACCATGTGCCTTGCCATGTGAAAGAGGAGCCAACAATTGCTGGTGGTCTGTCTTAAGGAAGTAAGCATTTGATGATGCCTTGATTTAGACATTTTCCCTAACTTAAAACCATGAGCAAATAAAGTCCCATTGTTTAACCCAATCCTTTTCCTAGTATTTGCTTTGAGTAGCTTACAAAACTAAAGCAGTGTGTTCAAACAGTGGGCAATTATTTGCTCATGGATTGAGGCTGGAAAAAATTCCTTATCAAGATACCATCAAGGTGATGTTTTCTTTATGAAGACTGGGGTATTCTGGAGCTGGCTGCTGGGGTTATTTGGTCCTTTGCTTATCACATGGCAAGGCACATGGGAGCCTCTCCTGGCCTTTCCATTCTCTTCCTGTTTCCTCTGCATTCAGCTTCTATCCTCCCTCTGTGGTTTACTGTCTGTCTGAATTTCACTCCAGTTATAAAGGACCTCAGTAATAGGATTAAGATCCATCCTAACTCAGGTGTGTCACATGTTAACTGAAGTGATCTCATTAAAAGATCCTACATACAATGGATTCATATCCACAGGAATGGATTAAATTTAAGAATATTTTCTGGGATACATAGAGCTTAAAACAGTAACAATTATTTTCCCATTTTCAATTTTTATTGATTTTTGCTCTGATTTTTATTATTTCTTCATTTGACCTGCTTCAGATGTAAATTGATGCTTCCTCTAGTTTATTGAGGAAGTTTAAATTATTGATTGATTATAGGTCTTTCTTCTTTTTTAATATGACATTGAATGCTAGAAATTTCCCAATAAGTATTGCTTTTACTTCATCCCACAAATTTTATAAATGTATTTTCATTTCAATTTAGCTCAAAATACTCTTAAAATTCTCTTAAGACTTTTCTTTGACACAAGAGTTATAGTATTATTTAAAATGTGTTTGTTAGTCTCCAAATATTTGGGATTTTCAAATTATTTTGATTTCTACGTTAAGTCCATTTTGGTCTGAGAAAATACTTTGAATGATTTCTACCCTTTTAAATTTTTTAAGGTGTGTTTTATGGTCCCAAACGGGTCTATTTTGATAAATGTTCCATGTTGACTTGAGAAGAATGTGTATTCTGCATTTGTTGGATGGAAAATTCTATAAATATCAATTAGATCAAGTTGAATGATAACGCTGTTCAGGTCAACTAATCTTACTGATTTTCTGCTTGCTTGAGTTATCAATTACTAAATGAGGGGTGCTGAAGTTGCCAGCTATAAAAGCAGTTTAAAAAAAAATTCTCATTTCACTTCGCAGTTTTTTTTTTGCCTCATGTATTTTCATACTTTTTTTATGCAAATGTAAATTAAGGATTATTATGTCTTCTTTTGAACCGACCTCTTTATCATTATGTAATGCCTCTTTTCATTCCTGATAACTTTCCTTGTTCTGACGGCAATTTCTCTGAAATTAATATGGCTACTCTGGCTTTCTTTTAATTAGTGTTAGCACTGTATTTCTTTCTCCACACTTTTACTTTAACCTTCATATTTAAAGTGAATTTCTTGTAGACACATATAATTAGGTCTTAAATTTTTAATCTACCCTGACCATAATTGTATTTTAATTGGTATATTTAGACCAATAACATTTAAAGAGATTATTGATATAGTTAGATTAGTATGTAGAGTTTGTAACTTTTCTGTCCATTTCTTATCATTTTCCCCACGTTTTCTCATTTTTCTGCCTTTTCTAATTTTAACTGAGCACTTTATATGATTTAATTTTAATTTTCTAATGCTCTTAGAATATCAATTATACTTATTTTTAAAATATTTTTAGTGATTGCTTTAGAGTTTGCAATATGCATAAACAAATATTCTGTCTATTTTTAGTTACCACTGTATTGTTCTATAAGTAGGACTGGCACCTTATAACAGAGTATTTCCAATTTCTCCTCCTTGTCCCTTAAAAAATTAATGAAATTCCTTTCATCTATCTTCTAGCTATAGTCACAGAATGCTTTGATACTATTATTACTTTAAACAAACATTTATCAATTGGATCAATTAAGAATAAATGCAAGATTTTGTTTACCTTCATTTATTCTTTCTCTTATCTTTCCTTTTTTATGTAAATTTGATTTTCTGACCTATATAATTTCACTATCATTGACTTCTTTTAACATTTCTTACAGAGCAGCTCTGCTGAGAATGAATTCCTTCCTTTTTGTTCATCTGAGAAACTATTTCTGCTTGACTTCTGAAAGATAATTGCACTGGATATGGATATCTAGGTTAGTGATATGCTTTCATTCAATACTTAGTATTTCACCCCACTCTTGCATGAATGATTTCAAATAAAGAGTGTGCTGTAATTCTTATTCTTTACTTCTATAGATAAGGAATTCTGTTCTGCCTTCCACTCCCCACTTCTTTTGGTAGTTTCCCTTTGTCTTGGTTTTCTTCAGTTTGAATATGATATGCTTACACATATATATTTTGGGTATATACTTGCTTGGCATTCTATGTATTTCCTGGTTCTGTGGTTTGGTGTTTGTCATTAATTTGGAAATATTCTGATCATGATTATTTAAAATATTTATGACATATTCTCTTTTCTTTTATTCTCCTTCAGGTATTCTAATTATACATGTTACACTTTTTGAAGTTGTCTTGCAGTTCTTACATATGCTATTTTTCTTTTTCTTGTCTTTTTATTTCAGTTTGAGAAATTTCTCTTCTTTCCTTTGCAGTATCCAGCATATTAATGGGCCCATCAACATTATTCTATTCTTTTGCCTTCTTTATTTTTTTTAAATGTTACATTAAAAAAATATGAGGTCTCCATATATCCCCCACTCTTCACCCCACTCCTCCCACATCAACAACCTCTTTCATCATCATGGTACATTCATTGCATTTGGTGAGTACATTTTGGAGCACTGCTGCACCACATGGATAGTGGTGTACACTGTACTTTACACTCTCCCCCAGTACACTCAGTGGGCCATGGCAGGACATACAATGTCCAGCATCTGTCCCTGCAGTACCACCCAGGACAACTCCAAATCCTGAAAATGCGCCCACATCATATCTCTTCCTCCCTCTCCCCACCCTCAGCAGCTACCGAGTCCACTTTCTCCACATCAGTGCTACAATTTCTTCCATTACTAATCATGATAGTTCCATAATAGAATATCAGTAAGTCCACTCTAATCCATTTCTGTTAGTGTTAGATTTCTAACATTTTCTTTGTTCTTTTTCCATTAGGACCCTTAACATATTATCTAGTTATTTTAAATTTTCTGTGTGATACTTAGCAAACTGTGTCATATATGAGTCTGTTATGATGTTTATTTTGTTTCTTCATACTTTGCTTTTTTTCCCTTGCATTTTGGCATGACCTGTGCCATTTTGTTGAAAGATAGACATGATATATTGGGTGGTAGGATCTTAGTATGAGGCATATGGTCTTTCCTGAACCTTGTTCTTTGCACCCCACTGGAGCTTGGCTCTGGAGAGTCTCCTTTGACTGAGGGACCTGTAGCAGGATCTAGAAGCCCCTCAGAGTCCCAGAGGTGGGGATGAGAAGTAGGAGTAGAAAATGAGGCGGTAGAAAAAGAAATGAAGATGTAGGCTTCCTGCTTTCTCTCTTGAAGAGGTGGACTGTGGACAAAAGTGTCCTGTACTTGATCAGAAGCTGTAGCGCCTGGAACAGGCCCAGGAGCTGCCCAGCCTGCGGGGCTCAGTGGAAGAGCAAGTGGAGGGTTCCGCAAGCTGCTGAGTCCGAGCCGATCTGCCTCTTCCCTGGGATCCCGAAAAAGTGGAGGCCATCCACAGATCCGTCTATGTGGACATTCCAGAATCCGGGGGCACATCCAAGGCTCTAGAGGCCTACTTCAACCACTGCAGGGACATTCACCGCGTCATCATCCCATGTGACAAGTTCTCCGGCAAACAACACTTCGCCACTGAGAACGCAGCCAAGGCCGCCGTGCAGTGGGACGCAAGCATCTTCCCGCGCCAGGTCATGAAGGTCTCGCCCCAAAGGAAAAGCAGCTCAGTGGTCTGTGGGGAGCTTGCGGGGACACCCGGGCTACAGGGCAGGTCCCTTCCAGCACAGCAGCCTCCCGGGTGTGCCCAGGTTCAGACAACGAGGCGGAACCGGGCACCGGACCTGTGGAAAATTCTGGCCCTGGTATCACCTTGCTGAATGGGCGTTCTACCCGGAGGGCTTCAGACCCGAAGGGCGGGAACTCAGGGGCGCGGGGTGTTGGGTGTCAGCCAAGGGGAACGACGTGCGGGCAGGGCCGAGGGCTGTCCGGCAGGGTTTTGCTGTGTCCAGCCCCGCCGCCCCCTCAGCCCGCTAGAGCCTCGCACCGTGACCCAGGCCCCCGGGGCTGAAGCCAAGACCCAAACCACGGACTGGAGGCTGGGCCTGGCGCAGAGCGTCCCTCGGTGTTTGAGGACACCCGGCAGAGCCTGGGACAGAAGAGACCAGAGAAGGATGCTCAGGAGTGCGAGGCCAGCGCAGGTCAGCCTCCAGGAGCGACAACGGACTCCTTCTAACGAAGAATGGAAATGTGTGCGTCTTAACGGTAAGATATGGATTATTAGACTTGAAAATTTTAAAAGGAAAACATCTATTAATAATTTCTATTAATTAATCCATATTAATAATCAATACTATATTAATCTATGGAGGAGCTGGGCTGTGTTTAATGTTTTCTGTATCTGTAGGTGTCAGAGCTTCAAATCTCTCTAGTACTCTTGTTAGTCTCCCCCTTTCTTGGTGTTTTCTTCAGATCTCCTGCTTAAATAGAATCAAAGCCTTGCTGCTCCGGCAGCTGTAACCTACTGTTTATTTTACTCAAGGTCTGTTTATGTGATGTGAAAGTGTGTGGGAGTGTAAGCATTCTAAAATCTCATGATTAAATTCTAAGATTTAAGTTTTTAGTTAGCCTAGGCTCTGATCTTTGCAAGTATTTCTTTTCTTCCCATCCACTTAGGTGAGACAGAAAGGCTAGAGACTTGGTAAATTGTCTTTCTTGTAAGGTAAGGCTCTGGGAAAGTCTTTTTCACTGGAGATTAGAGGTTTGTTATGGAAAATGCCCTGGGGACATTGCAAAGTGGATAATCTCCCCCCCACCCCACCCCAGAAAATAAGAGGTGATTTTTTTGGCCTTTCAATGGTGAGCCTCCAGCGATTCATCATAATTACCATTTAAGTGTTCCTACCAGTTTATGGTTTCATTCACTTCAGTTGCAGATGGGTGTATTTAGTTGTCTCTCCAGATTACAGAATGGTAGTTGACCCTGCAACTTCCTTTCTCTAATAGGTTCAAGAAAAATGATTGATTTTGAGTTTTCAGCTTTTTTCTTAGGAGTATCAGAGAGATGACTTCCAAGCACTTTACATGTCGAAACTAAAACCATAAGTATTTGCTTCTGTGGTGGGTTAAATTATGCATCCCAATACGTACACGTTCTTAATCCTAAGCATGGTTCTCCTTTTAAAAAGGATCTTTTAAAGATGTTATTTTTAGTGAAAGTGTGACCCAAATGAATAAAGGAGTGCCTTAATCAAAGTACTGGCGGCTTTCTTGAGAGAAAATCATAGGGCGATATAGAAAGTCAGTGGATCCTAGAAGGGAAAGGAGAGGGCATCTGTGATGATGAGTAGCAGAGATCAAAGCCAAGGAACCCCAAGGAGCACAGGCAGCTAAAACCAAACTGTTGCCTCAGGTTTAGAATTCTAACCTCAAATCTGTAAACCAATAAATTCCTGTTGTCTAAACCAGCCCCTTCCGTGGCATTTATCACACCCTTCTGAGAAATTCAGACAGCTTACTTTTCAAATAACAAATAGTGAAGAAAGTCCTTTTCACATTTTTGCTTAGACTCCCTGGAAATCATTTTTAGTGCTATTCTTAACATCTTTCCCTAAATGTGATCCTCAAAATAGTTTATCATAACTACTGGGTATTTAACTATTTTTCTGTCCTGCTGCTGTGAAAAACAACAACTCACTTTCAAATATATTTTCTTTTTTTTTTGAAAAGAAACAGGTTTTATTTATTTTATTTATTTATTCATTTATTCCGCCCCCCCGCCCCCCCGTTGTCTGTTCTCTGTGTCTATTTTGCTGCGTCTTCTTTGTCTGCTTCTGTGTTGTCAGCGGCACGGGAATCTGTGTTTCTTTTTGTTGCGTCATCTTGTTGTGTCAGCTCTCCGTGTGTGTGTGGCACCATTCCTGGGCAGGCTGCACTTTCTTTTGCGCTGGGCGGCTCTCCTTACAGGGTGCACTCCTTGTGCATGGGGCTCCCCTATGCAGGGGGCACCCCTGCGTGGCACAGCATTCCTTGCGCACATCAGCACTACGCATGGGTCAGCTGCACACCGGTCAAGGAGGCCCGGGGTTTGAACCGCGGACCTCCCATGTGGTAGACGGACACCCTAACCACTGGGCCAAGTCCACTGCTCAAATATATTTTCAACACACATAAATACATTAAAGCCATCATCTTCATTCTAGTTTATAATAACTGAATGCTTAGTAATATATAATAAATCCTGTTACTGAAGACAGATAGGATATTATCTAAAACTTTTCTTTAATCCAAAAGGCAACTTTGTCAAATATTTTTGAAGCTATCAGCATTAAATTAGTTTCCAGTTTCTTATGTGTGAAAGACTACTAAATTTGGGGGAAGAAATGTACTTCTGAAGAAGTGAGCATGGATAAATGCTTTTAGACTGTAAATCTTTCCTGCTTCTGCTGTGTACATATATGTTAAAACAGTTAAAATGGCCCTCATTGATTTGGTCACACTTGATTAAGTATGCAGCTCTTTGATAACAGCTTTTAAAAATGTCTTTGTTTAAATATGCTGTAGTAACATAGGATTTTAAACTTTTGTTTATTCTTTACCAAACTACAGTTTTTTTTTAAATAAAACATTAAAACAGTTTCAGAAGACTTTTAGAGAATACAAAAAGGAAACCATATTCTTCCATTAAAATGAATATCCTTATAGAACACTTTCATTCCCAACATCACCACTTACTTCACTTAGTAATAAGTATGTGCCTTCAAGTTAGTCACACACTTTGGAAGCAATATGAAGAATAGAAATAGGCAAAAATTGGAAGAAGTAAAACAATTACAGTACATGATGAAAGATTCTAGGTCATAAGTGATGAAAGATAAGAAAGACTGGTGGAAAAAGTAGGACTAGAGCAGTAGGAATGCATTCTAAATTTATTGTGGAGATATAATTGATAGTGACTGGTTGGATATGGAGAGTGAATAATGAGAACTTAGTTGTCATGTATCCCAGGTTTCTGACTTGGGTTAGCAGTACTATCTATGATGCTGAGTGGAGGAAGAGTAAATTTGACATTAAGGACATGACATTTATTGAATTTGAGGATCCTGTGGGGTATTATGATACAGAGATTACATGAGCAGTTTCACATAAAGATTTAGAAATCAGAAGGCAAGTCTGAACTGGAAGAGACAGATTGGCAAGTCATCCTTTCCTAGGTGGTAGTTGGGGTCATTGGTATGGATAAAGGATATCAAAGATGAGATGATAAGAGAGATGACAAAGAATGTTAGGGTCATCAACATTTACAAGGTGAGCACTGAAAGAGGACACCATGTAGATTCAGAAATTATGACAAACATAATAGCAAATGGTGATGGTTGAGGGAAAGGATTAGAGAATGGATAAAATCATCAGATGCTTTGGAGTAGTCTGGTGAGTTAAATATAGGAATGTGTATTGACTGTTGTAATGATGATGCAACTGATAGCAAAAGAGACTTTCATAGTGCAAAGTTTCTTGAAGTATGGCCTGAGTAATACATCTATCAGAACCTCAATGGTTACTTGTGAAAAACGTGGATTCGTGTACTATACCACTGATTTCCAAATCAAAGTTGCTTTGGAAAATTGCCCTTTAAAGTGCAGTGAATATAGTCTTTGCTATGAAATATTATTGAGACTACATACCATCTTGCAATGAATTTAAAGTGTATGGTAGATAGATGGGTAAGTGGAGGCATTGAATGAGGGTTACAAACTTACTTTAAGATTTTTCAGTAGAATGAAGGAGAGAAACAGAGCATAGAACCAGTGGAAAATAAATATGTGTTAAAAAGAAAGAGATAATGAGAGAAAGGCAAATAGGAGATGAAGAAAAGGGAAGGAGTTCCTGACAGGACAAACTCCAATCTAAATGTATACATTTCTTTCTATCTGTCTTTCTGTCTAGCTATCTATGGTCTTTATCATCATGTATCTTTAGCTATTCCCTAATGATTAAGAATGTGGGATAAACTACCAACCACTTCGTCCTGGGCAGTTTACCTTACCTGTCTGAGTTTCAGTGTCTTCATGTGTATATTAGATATAAGGATAGTATCATTTCCTAGGGGGTTTGGAAAAATTAAGTAACGTAATGTAGGAAAGACTTGGCACAATACCTACCACGTGAATAAGTACTCAGTAAATATTAGCTGTTTTGTTAGTGATGTGTCTTCAGTTGGTAAAAAGGTACTGGTCTGGAATAAGGTAAGAAATCCAAAAAGAAACAAGCTAAATCAACAGTCATCCTTTGTAGATCTCAAACATACACTAACTGGAAAGCAAACACCCTAACAAAGAAGTCAGTCTATACCTTTATCCTTCTTTCAATAGACATCCTCTGTTAGTCATATTCTACTGAACTTGAGAACCAAAATCCAAACATATTTCAGGTAAGATTCCCAAAAGAAAATGTTTAGAAGCAGCATCTATATCTCTTAAAGTTTGTAGAAGTGTTTTTCTTATATTTGGAGGAAGACATTATTTCTGTGCTCTCTGGATTTGTTTTATTGGTAGAAATGTCCCACTTTTCAGTAGTTAAAATTGTAGGCATTGGCTGATTTCTATAAACGTAAATGTTTAAACACCTGGATTTTCATTGTTCTATTTGTTAAAAGAATCTATAAATAAGCCCCTGAGGAAAAACTCACTCTGAAAATGTCTTAATTATAATTAAGCTAAAACCTGTGAGAGTCTTAATGTCTGTAGGCATATAGACATTTAACTATTTTCTAACCTCTAAAGACAGGTTAAGATTGTCTTTGGAGGTTAGGAAACTGCTTCTAATGACATTTCAAAGCTTGCTTGCTTGCTTCTTCTTTCCTTGTTTTCTTTCCTGCCTTGCTTCCTCCTCTCTCCCCTTTTCTCTTTCACTACTTCCTCCTTCCCTTCCTTCCTTCCAACTTCCCCTCCCCTCCTTTCCTCTCCCTATCCCTTCCCTTCCCTTTTCTATCTCTTTTTATCTTTAAAATTTTTTTTCTGCTGCTCCGTAATTAGTTAATGCCTTCTTAGTAGGGAGATATTCATTCCTAAATACCTATGTGCATGGCATTCAGGAATAGAAACAAATCTCCGATCCTTGCCAATGAGCATTCCAGATAAGCACACACTCTAATTTGTACATGGATTTGATCTTTAATTAGGTGAATAGTCATGTTTACTCTCTCATAAATAATGTTTAATGACTTCTTATGTAAATAAAATATGTTAGTTCTTACCAAATGCTTTAGCTACTCTGTATTTACTGAATAATAAACTTTTGGATAGTTTTAAAACAATATTTTATTTAATTTGTACTATTGCATGTACTTTAAACTAAAACATAACCGCTTTGGGCTATAAAATATTACTACATAATCATTAAACAATTACTTGGGGCTTAAATCCAACAAAAGTAGCAATAATTAACAAGCCCAAATCTTTTATCATGGTGCACTATTATGATAAGATGTTGAACATTTAATGATTTTAAAATGCTTTGTGACCCACAAAGTTTAAGAAATATATACATTTTAAAGAAAGCAATGTGCCAACTAAGGTTTCTAAATGAAGCAGTGAGTTGACAATTTAAGAGTATATTTTTTTAATGATAAATGAGATATTTTATTTAATTTTTTGAGAGAATGTTACTTAATTTCTCAGGTAGATTGTCTCATAAACATTAGTGTCCCAGATTTGATATTTTTACTTTAAAATGATAAGGAGGAACTCCATTCATCCTCAATGAGGTCAGGTTTAAGAGCTAAATATCAAACCTGACAATAGTTTATATTGTAACTATTTTATTGTAACTATATCAAGAGCTTATTATTCAGTTTATATGTATATGTATATATTGCTTTCCAGGGCATGTATGCTATTGTGAATGACAGATCTGGTTATTTAGTTATGTTTCAGGGATAAATACAAATTAGCGAATGTTCTGATTTTGGTTCAGGGGATAGATCCAATCTCAAAGACAATTTTTTAATTAATTAACACTGTTTTACTTGATCAGAGGTACCACTAAGGAAAAGGATGATGTGGCTTCCAAGTGTGAATAAATTATTTATCTATTAAGTGTCTAGAATACTGTTCTTCTTCCTTGGTTAAGCCAACAAAAAATTAGTTATGGCAACTAAATTGTAAGAAGTGGGAGGTGGACGTGGCTCAACTGAGAGAGCATCTGTCTACGATATGGAGGGTCCAGGGTTTGATACCCAGGGCCTCCTGATCCGTGTGGTAAGCTGGCCCAGCACAGTGCTGTTGCACACAAGGGGTGCTGTGCCACACAGAGCTGCCCCTGCATAGGGGAGCATCATGTGCAAGGAGTGCACCCCACAATGAGAGCAGCCCCACGTGAAAAAGTGCAGCCTGCCTAGGAGTGGTGCCACACACACTGAGAGCTGATGCAGCAAGATGATGCAACAAAAAAGAGACACAGTTTCCCAGTGCCACCTGACAATGTAAGTGGATGCAGAATACTCAGCGAATGGACAGAGAGAGCAGACAATGAGGGAGAAGGGGAGAGAAATAAAAATAAAAAATAAAAAATTGTAAGAAGCACAATTCCTGAAGTGGTTAAGTGTTACACATTTTTATTATAATTTCTAAAAATATAGCATATTTACTTGACAAATAAAACTTGAATGCTTGTCCACTTTTTGAGTATTTTAATTCTTAAAAAGGAATGGAATAGAGATATTATGGGCTAAGTAGGAGGACTTGCTTCCTTTACTTATAAATGGTGGAAATAGGATATGCTGGGCTCAATGCCATATACACCATCAGTAGCAATGGCAATATTTTTTTTTTAACATTTTTGTCGAATTTCCAAATTTGTTCTAAATTTGCAGTTATTGCTATTTATTAACATTTTTGTCTAATTTCCAAATTTGTTCTAAATTTGCAATTCTTGCTATTTATTGATCCTCCTTCCACTTTTAGAATACACTCTTAAGAAATCATTGAAAATAGATATGAAGAGAAAATTGCTGTATTATTATATTGAAAGCATGCCTGGTAACACTGATTTCCTTTACTAACTACATGAAAACTTGGCTTCCCTTCTTGATCTGGCTTCTTTGTCAAAATTAGAATAGTTAAAATGGACTGAGTGCTAAGAATGAAATGGCAGGAAGAAAAATCATTAGTTATTTAATTAATGAATGTTAATTTGCAAGCTATTTAAGCATGTGCATTATTAATTTAGAACTCCAAACCATGAGCCCTGATAAGATCTGATGTAAGATGTAAGATGTTATTGCTGATCCTTGAAAAGGAAAGTATTCAATAAAGTGCCATATACTATATGTTTTAGAGTATTCAATCTACAATCTTACTTTTCTAAAAAGAAAAAAAAAGATTACACAGCAGACATGTCTTACAGAATGCAATTTAATTATACTGACAGAATACAAGTCTTATCATCATGGCATATATTTAATTGCTCTTTTCTCTACTCTGTAGTCTTAGCAATTCATTAAATTAGAGGTTTAAGGTTCACTTCCAAATGAACACTCACCCACTATCAGGAAATTGAGTGAGATGGATGATATATACGAAGTGGTATGATGAGACATTGTATTACTCTTAATTCACTCCAGGGATCCTAGAATTTTTTTACACAACTTCTTAGTGCAGGCTGAATAAAATGTTCTTCTTACTCATTAGTTTGTTGGAAATTTTCGGACATTTATTTACAATGTACTACGGCAATTTTCATTTCCCAAAGTATGACTAATGCATATAGTATGATGACCGTATCTCTGTTAAAATATTTAAAAACTGGTAACCATTTTTAACATTAACTGCAGAATGAATTTCTACTATTATTGTTGAATACTGCTTCCTGAACATATGTCAACATGCTGTTTCCTTAGCGAGATCTTGTCTAAAGCTTGTTTGAATCTGATTTTTATTTTGACTGACATTTCCATTACTCCAATTAGGACAGTGTCAGCAATTGTACTTCATTCATTGGGTGACAGGCACTGGTGATATTTATAGATTTTGTTTCTTAGTTTCTCTCTTGGCTCATCATTAAATCTTTGTGTTGTTGTTTGTTTATTTGTTTTAACGGAGCTTCAGTCTCAAATACAAAAAAATTATTTAATTCCCAAGGCCATCAGGAAGTACTACAGACTGAAAAGATGGAGAGACTTACACCATAAAGACAGTATTATTATTATCATTTGGCAGGACAAACCCAAAGCCCAAGTGAAATTTGCCTCCAGTTGATCTCTTCTACTATCAGTTTTCTGTCCACAAATCTTTCTAGCTTCCTAGGTTCTAATTTTCAGAGATGCAGAGACATTGGATTGGCAATTGCCATCTTAATCTCCCTGGGAGAGACTTATGTTCCCATTCATCTGTTTATCTGCTTCTTAAAAAATATCTGCCCATCTATCCATCCATCCATCTCTTCAGTGTTCTTGTCTTATCAGCTAGGTTAGTTATCCAATGTGAGTTTAATTTGAAGCAATAACTTTTACCATAGACAGGTGATCTTATTCCACTGTGGTAAAGGGGAGTTTCATCCATACCTTATCAGTGCATTGTGCATTGTACTACCAGTCACAACTCAATCCCTCACTATTTTTAATGTTCATACCTTTGTTCAGACCTGTAATTCCTGCTGATTGTAGTAGTCTTGTAACTTGTCTTCCTGTTTCTTTTATCTGTATTCTCCATTCTTTCGAGTATTCCTCAATCAGTTTAGACATTTAAATGCTGCTTGAAACTTGACTGTTCAGCTTCTCAGCAATCCATGATGACTTTTTAAAAATATAAATATTTTAAATTTATTTTTAAAAGATACTAAGATTACATAAAATGTTACATAAAAAACATAAAGGATTCCATATGCCCCATTCCCCACACCTCTCACTTTCCCCCACATTAATAACTTCTTTCATTAGTGTGGTACATTCATTGCAATTGATGAACACATTTAGGAGCATTGCCACTAAGCATAGATTACAGTTTACGTTGTAGTTTACACTCTTTCCCACTCGAATCTTTAGGTTATGTCAGGATATATAATAACTTTTTTTTGTCATTGCAGTGTCATTCAGGTTAATTCCAAGTCCTGAAAATGCCCCCATACTACACCTTTTTTCCCCTCTCCCTGACTTTAGCACCTTCAGTTTCCACTGCCTACACATCAATGATATAATTTCTTCCATTGCTAGAATCACAATAAGTCTATAGTAGAAGACCAATAAGTCTGTTCTAGTGCATATTTTATTCCCCAATCCTGAGGATTCTGGGATGGTGATGCCTACTCCATCTCTAATTGAAGGGGAGTTTTGATCCCATATGGCTGATGGATGGGACTCTCTTGCTTACAGTTGTAGACTCTCTCAATTCTTCAGTGTGGTGGTTGTCCATCCTCACCTCCTTGTTGGGTGAGTCCAATGAACTGGAGAATAGGTATTGCAACTTTGCTGAGGCTCAGGGCCCAACTGGCACATGGAAAGCCTAGAGATTCAAGCCTCTTGGACATACACCTACCAACTCCAGCACCAACTATAGGTTCACATGAAAAGGACAGGAGGTATGTATAGAGACATCATATCTGAGTCCAACTCTGTCACACTCGGGTACACAGACTCCAAAATAGGGCCCACTGGCAAATGACTGTAGGACCTGAGTGTCTACAGAGACTTCAGGAGTCCCACCATTTGGGGTAGTATCTACTTTGGCAGTCTATGAGATCCTGCTGAGATGTGCATAAGTGTTACCTCTCTGATGACCTTCTGACTCACTTTGAAGTCTCTTAGCCTTATACACTCATTTGTCTTTACCTTTTCCCCCTTTATTCAAGGTCCTTTTCCAGTTGCATCACCAGCCAGTGCTTGGTAGTAATCCCTTGTTACCAGGGAGGCTCATTCCCAAGAGTGATGTTCCATGCTGGGGGGAAGGTAATGCATTTATATGCTAAGTTTGGTTTAGAGAAAGGCCACATTTGAGCAACATGGAGACCTTTCAGGAGGTAAGTCTTAGGCAACCTACAATAATAGGCTAAGTTGCAAATTCAAGAGCAAAGGCTCATAAGCATAGTCATCAATATCAAAGGTTCATCGATGGACCATTCTTCTTTTTTTTTTTTTTGTTAAAGATTTATTTTTATTTATTTAATTCCCCTCCCCTCCCCCGGTTGTCTGTTTTCTGTGTCTTTTTGCTGCGTCTTGTTTCTTTGTTGGCTTCTGTTGTTCTCAGCGGCACAGGAAGTGTGGGCGGCGCCATTCCTCAGCAGGCTGCTCCCTCCTTCGCGCTGGGCGGCTCTCCTTATGGGTGCACTCCTTGCGCATGGGGCTCCCCTACGCGCGGGACACCCCTGTGTAGCACGGCACTCCTTGCACGCATCAGCACTGTGCATGGGCCAGCTCCACACGGGTCAAGGAGGCCCGGGGCTTGAACCGCGGACCTCCCATGTGGTAGACGGACGCCCTAACCACTGGGCCAAAGTCTGTTTCCCCATTCTTCTTAACTATCATTGCCCCTACACTTGGTGGCTTGTTGATGTTCCATTGGAGAATATGGCAGAGCTCCCCAGGATGGGAATTCAATATTCTTTTGGTTGTTGTGTGACTCTCTACTCAAGGCAATACAGCTGACTATGGGCTACAGAAAATTCTAGATAAAATATATTTATATCAAGTTTATTGAAATACGAGTTACATACTCTAAAAGGTACTCAATTTATATGCATGGCTCAATTAGTGTATGTATATACACACACATACATAACACCAAGAAATCATACAACAATCAAGATATTTATATTTTCATATTTCCCCAGAAAAATTATTTTTGTGTCCTCTGGAGGATGAGCCACATGCACTAGAGAAATATATGTATTCTGCTGGTTAGGGTGCAGTGTTCTTTATATATCTGCTAGGTCTGGTTCTTTTTCATGTCTTCTCTTTCCTTATATATTTTCTGTCTACATTTTCTTTTTTTTGGTTTTTATAAAGGGTATTTATTGGGGTAGGAGTTTACAGATACCAGACCATCAAGCATAAGTTACTTCCCTCACCAAAGTTTATTTCCACATGTTGGAGCAAGATGGCTGCCAACGTCTACCAGGGTTCAGGCTTCCTGGGTTCCTATGTTCCTAGGGTTTGCTTTTCTCTGGCTTCAAGGTTCCTTCCTGGGGCTGGCTTCTCTTTCCTCTGCATACTGACTTCCAAGGGCTCCAGTTTAAGTCTTCAGCATCAAACTCCAAAATAAAAACTCCAACATAAAAAGCCCCCTACATTTTCTATCCATCACTTAATGTACTGTATTGAAGTCTATTATTATTAATGTATTATTAATGTAAAAAACTATTTATTTCTCTTTCAAATCTGTCAACGTTAGCTTCACATATATTGAGGCTGTGCTGTTAGGTGCATATATACTTTTGGACAAACAAAATATAAAGAATTAATAAGTAACAAGTACGACAAAAAGGTGAGAAACAGTGGGGTATAAGAACAGTTTTTAAAATGTTTTTATCTATTTTCACTGTAATTCCCTCTTTGATCCTTGAGTTATTTATAAACATACATTTTTACTGATTTTGAACTTAATTACCTTCATATAGAAAAAATATGGTCTATATGATTTTTAGTGTTAGTATCCTATTGAAGTATTAAATCAAGTATGTTTGTTATAGATTTAGAATTTTAGCTCTTAATTCTGATAGAGACCATTGTTAAAATCAACCATAAGAGGTATTTCTCTAGTGCATGTGGCTCATCCTCCAGGATAGACTTCACATTATACCATAAAACAAGACTCAACAAATGTTAAAATTTTGAAATCATGTAATGTATCTTCCCTGATCACAGTGGAATGAAGCTAGAAATCAATAACAGAGGAAGAAATAGAAAATTTATTTTAAAAAAAGAGTGTACCAAAGAAGAAGTTATAAGGGAAATTAGGAAAAAGCATTAAGTGAATGAAAATGAAAATACAACATTTCAAAACATATGAAAAATATTAAATATCCCTGCTGAGGGGGAAATTTAGAGCTCTAAATGCTTACATTAAAGAAAGTAGTAGGAAGTCTAAATGTCTACTTAACAAAAGCAGTAGGATATCAGCTAACCAACCTCACAACTGGAAGACTAGAAAAAGAAAAGTGAACCAAACCCAAAGTAAGCAGAAATAAAAATTTTACAAATATTAAAGAAGGTATAAATAGAGAATAAAAATACAATAGATAAAATCAACAAAACAAAAGTTGATTCTTTGAAAAGATCAATAAAAACTACAAATATTTGTCTATACTGACAAAAACGATGACACAATGAATATCAGAAATGAAAGAGGGGTCATTGCTACAGATGCCACAGAAAAAAAAGGATTATTAGAAAATGCTCTGAACAATTGTATGTCAACATGTCAGATGAACCAGATGAAGTGGGAAAAGTTCTAGAAAAATACAAATACCTACTTTGACTCAAGAATAAATAGATATCTCAAGAAACCATTAGCAACTAAAGAGATTGAATCAGTAATCAAAATCCTTCCAATGAAGAAAAGTCCAGGGTCAGATGACTTCACAAAGGAATTTTATCAAATATTCCATGAAGAATTAATGCCAGACTTGCACAGACTCTTCCAAAAAAATAGAAGAGGAGAAAACACTTCCTAATTCAAATTCATTCTATAGGACAACTTCACCATATTACCACAGGTGAAGCTATCACAAGAAAAGAAAATTACACACCAGTATTCTGCATGAATATAGATGCAAAAATCCTCAACAAATACTAGCAAACCAAATCCAATAGCACATTAAATGAATTGTACACCAAGAACAAGTGAAATTTATCCTAGGGCTGTAAGCATGGTGCAACATAAGAGAATCGATCAATGTAATAATCCACATTAATACAATGAAGTAAAGAAAACACATGGTGATCTCAATTGATGATTCAAAAGCATTTGACAAAATCTAGAATCCATTGTTGATTTAAAAAAAAATACTTAGAAAAGTAGGAATAGAGTAAATATTCTTAAGTATGATATGGAGCATAGATGAAAAGCCCACAGCTAACATCAAATCAGTGGTGTAAGACTGAAAGCTTTCCCTTTAACATCAGGAACAGGACAAAAATGCCCACTCTTACCATAGTTATTCAACTTTGTACTGAAAACTCTATCCAGAGCAATTAGATGAGAAAAAGAAATAAAGGGCATACAAATTGGAAAGGAAGTAAAACTTTCCCTATTTGTAGATAACATGATCCTGTATAGAGAAAATCCTGAAAAATCCACAGCAAAGCTACTAGAACTGATAAACCAATTCAGCAAAGTAATGAAAAATCTGTAGAGGAAATTAAGAAAAAATCCATTTACAATAGCAACTAAAACAATCAAATATATAGGAATAAATTTAACCAAAAGTATTGTTACCTAAGTAAATGGAAGGATATTCAGTGTTCATCAGCTGGAAGACTAAGTATTGTTAAATTGTCAGTTCTACCCAAATTAATTTACAGATTCAATGTAACTCACAGTCAAACTTACAACAACCTTGTCTTGGAGTGAAACACCTGCTCTACTAGTGGGTGCTGGATGGGGATGGCAACCCCTGGTTTTCTTGAATTGCCTTTACTAGTGTAAAACTAGTGTAGAACCTCTGGCTTATGATAGAACTGAGATGAGAGCAAATAGGACCTCATACCTTCTGCCTGCTAGGTCTGCTGGAATTGGAGCCCCGATTTTTGGACTTTTGTTAGTGGAGTGGAGGTGAGGGAAGGGGGTGATAAGAGATGACTTTAAGGAAAGTCCATTAAATAATCAAAATTAATTTTATTAAACTTACTGCAACAAGGAAGAAAAGCACTTTAGAAGGTAGGGAAGAGTTTTAGGATCTGGTTTGGGTGATTTTTAGGTGGATTATGTAGAGTTTATGATATAATAGCTTTGGATTGGTGGGAACTGCATCAGTATTAATCAGCAAAATTAATACTGATGATTTTACTCTTAGTTTTAACAAGTTGTCTGATTTGATTGTCACAGAGACTTATTTTCTGGGAGGCAATATTTCCTATGGCCATCTCTTAGGTTATATTTACTTGTTCCCAGAGTTGTGTAATTAAGAACAAGGAAGTGTGCCTTATTTCATGTTTTACACAGTGGTAGATAATTATGTTGCCTTTATTTATCACGATTTCCATTTTGTATTGGATAAAAGAAGTGGAAGAAATAATATCAGAAGAGAACAGAACAAATTAGCTACATGTTGAACTTTCAAAAGTTGTTTACATTTTGCTTTTGAACTTACTATGTTTAATAAATATATTGTAATTTATGTTGCCAAAACATAAGGTTTAAACTTTTTAACATATTCTATGAAAGTTAAGTATATAAAATAAATTGGGTACAGAACGGACTAAGTTCTGTGATTGGGGACAGAACGGACTAAGTTCTGTTCACTAATAAAAATCTGACATTTCTCTTACATTTTTTTGGAATGCAGTTCTTTCTTTAAAATTGTTCCAAATATCTGTGCAAATTGCTATTTTAATCCTAATAATTTAACTATGTGATATTTCCCAATTTCTTCTATTATTATGGTTAATGGTTAGCAAATAAAATGTATGTAAAACCAGTTTGTATCAAATCCATTTGAGCTAATAAATTTCATCTAGTGTTGTAATGACGAAATAAATATTACTCACTTCAGAACGAGGATGTACTATGATATATATTTTTTTCTATCACAGTTGCCACCATCACCCGATTTCCCAGAGTTCTTATTGCTTTTTTCCCCCCTTTTCTGTCTTTATATCTCATACCCAAGTTGTGCCAGTGTCTCAAGCTTACTTGTTAATATATTGAATCCAAGAATACACATAAAGGCATATAGAGATGCAGGTACATATAAACACATCTTGATTTGTCTTTCCTACCCTTTCCCCTGCCCTCAATCTGGTGTAATGACTTTATTTTAACTTTTTAAAAATTGATGTTTATTATTCATACATCATTCATAAATGAATATCCATAAACAATAAGGGTATAGTAAAAGTTGTGCATTAAAAAAAAATGCGTAAAAACATAAAAAAAAAAAACCCTGCATGATACAGGGTTCCCAAACATTACCCCATCATAAACACCTTGCCTTGGTGTCAAACAGTTGTTACAAACTATGAAAGAGCATCAACAAAATATTACTACTACCTGTGGTTAACCAAACAAATAAGAGAACATTCAGGTTCTAATAATTATTTTAGAACTTCTACACAGGTATCATTCTCTACCTTCACTTCCTTACTTTCCTGAATCCAACATTTGATTTTGCTTTCAATATTCTTGAATTATTCCTTCATTTCATTCACACAACCCTCAACTTTTTCATTTTTTCTCCCTTATTCCTTGTTTTAAAATTTTATTTACCTGTGATTGGCAAATTCTTGGGTGGTGACCATTTCGTAGAAAGGACATAAAAGGTATATGGGGATGACTGACTTGCTTAACTATGGAAAAAGTTTTGTTTAATGCTTGGTCGTCTTCTCATTCCTGCCCTCCACTGAACATACCTTCATTGAATTCATCTCTCTCAAAAGTACAAGCTATGACAAGTGACTGACCCTGCTGCTCTTAGCCCCCTTTGCTGTTGTGTATGACTCAATTTTCTTTCCTCAGTTGTCCATCTCTGAGAAGATCATTGAATTCTCTTCCGTTACTAGTAGCAAGGCAAGGATTCCCTTCCATTTTCTTTGCATTTGGGGCTTTTAAATATATATATAATAACCTTAATATCTTTTTATTTGGTTTCTCAATAGGATAGGAAATAAATTCAGAAATAGCCTGACATTTTTAATCTTATGTTTTAACAATAGCGAATATATCCCTTCATTTAATCATACTCATTGTTGCTGTTGAGTCCGCTGGCAGATGGATATCCATACAGTGCTTGAGGCAGGATACATTGATGCACTATTTCTGGAAAACAATTTGGCCATGTGCATCAATATACTTCAGGATTTAATGTCTAGTAATTATAGCAGCCTCTTCAAGGGAAATAGCTAGAGACCTCTGAATAATTCTGAACAGGGTTGTTAATAACAGTATTATGTAAAATAATTAGAAACTTGAAATAACAAAAATGATAAATATGCAGAAATTACTAAATAAGTTATGGTTCTACCCATGCAAAGAAATTTTAACAGCAAATAAAAATAAAATCATATATAAATGATGATAATACACAATTAAATGAAAAAGTATAGACTACTGTGCATTCAATATAGTACAATTTTAAGTAGACTAATATACAGGTACAAATTTATCTATCAAAATATTTAAATATTGGAAATGTAAATAAAGAATATTATAATAAACATGATTATGTAAGTTATAGAAATTAAAATACTTTACATAAAGTATATATATTAATGTTTGAATAAATAATAGTAAAGAATACTAGCAGGCTGTTTCTAGATGATGGGATTAAAATTGATTTTAATATACAAATTTCTACAGATAATGTGCTCTATTTGTAACCAAATAAATACTGTTTTTAATCCATGTTTTGGGGTTCACATTGTGAAGAAATTATAAACTTCAGAAATGTCTTGCTTATTAAATACTTCTCTGGACTGAGTAATTCAGATGTGAAAAAAATAACCAAAGTCTCTTCATTACAGTGTACCTTTAATTTGCTTGAGCTATTTTATTCTACTTTTTTGTCATTTACACTATCAGAACAGTGTAATTGGAACAAGTGCAATGCTTTATGACAAGATTTAATATTACAGATTCACAAATACCTGGGTTCCTGCTGTATACGATTCCATTAGGCAAGTTGTTGGCTTCAAGTTTTTGATCCATTTTCTGCTAGTGTAGGCATTTTTCATCTTCTACATAGAAGGCAACTTTTCTCTGTTAAAGTTCAGTGCATTCAGGAAGATACTGACTTAGAAGTGAGGTTGGAAAAAGACGAGAGCATTTAATTAATACAGTAACAAACGAGTCTGAACTGCATCATCTTCTGATATGTTTGCAGAGGACAAATATTCAATTGACTGAATTTTTCCACTCATTCAGTGTGCAAGAAGCTGCACTCATCTCTGACAGGTATAAATTTTTATGGTCTTATTTTTTCTTGTTTGGGAGATGTATATAAATACATCCCATTTCCTTTATTAAATTGTACTTTTTAAATATGGTTAAAATATTTCAGGCTCACCGATTATAGCAGTGTTATAACAAGAAAACTGCACACTTTGTGAATTATAAAACATTCTTTTCGTCAGTCAGTTTTACAAAATAATTTTAGACAGATATATAATTAGATAGATTATGCAATTTTTATAGAAAATTTATAATTACTTAGTGATTAGACTAGTCTTCTGACCTTTAAAATTAAGCTCTATTCAGTACACCTGGATAGGTTTGTACATATGCATATAACTGTTAATTTTGAATTTAAATGATATCAGGTTTTTCTGGATACTGTGGTAAGTCTTGCAAGTTAGCATAAAGTTTTGCAAAAATCCCTTTTAAAAACTTGCCTGGATTTACACATCTGTCTGAATGCAAGCCTATAGTATTTCAGTCAATATAACAAGAGGCATACCTGTTTGGGTATAATAAGATTATCTCACATGCAACATACATGATACAAATCAAAAAGGCTTAATTAAAAAAAGGGATTTGATTTTGTTAATTGGATTTTTTTTTGTTAATTGGATTTGTTGTTGTTGATTTTCAATTTCAAAGTCATTTATGTTTGGAAACTTTAAGCAGCGACTTCAACCATGGTGTGAAAAGAGGAAAAGTATAGGGATGGAGGGCACATGTTGTGGGCACCTCCACCATTTTCCTTAACCAGCAGCATACATTACACATATTCCTTAACTAGAACATATATTACTGTTTTATCACTAATATTTATGGGTCCAAGCTCTTTGTTTTTCAAGTGTCTTGGGGTACCACGTCTCTCTAGAGATACGCTTAATTAATTTATAGTATTAAATCAACATCTTGCAAAATCTAAGCCACTGTCTAGTGTATTTTGTGAAAGAAAAAAAATGTACAGACAATGTTAAACAGGCAGGAATGACTTTATTCACAGCTACCATGGTAGGGGAGAAAGTAGTGCTCAAATCCATTGAAACTAAGACCAGCATAGTTTTTAAGGAGTGGGGGTGTGTTAGTGGAAAAGCAGTGGAAGATAGTAGGGGTGGTTGAGCACTGGAATGGGTAAGGGATTTCCTTTGGATAATTAATTAGACTACCTCAAGTTTGTAAGGACCAAGGACCAAGAGGGAAGAAGAGGAAGATAAGAAAGTACTTAGGAAACGCTTCAGTGCCGGGATAGTATAAGTGTCAGGGTAAGAGGAGGCCAGGGTCCTGGAGTCAGGGAGAAGATTGTCTAAAGTTAGTCAAGGTAAAGGGAACTTAAGGCCATCATGGACAATATCAAAAAGGAAATACATGCATGCAAAAGGCAATAAAAAGAAAAATTATTCATGTATGAATGTTATACTTCAATAAAAAATTTAAAAAGAAAAATTACTGCATTAAGTTAGTGACATTATAACATCTTTAAACTTAATTATTGTAATATATTCTAAGACATGATCAAAAACAGTAGTGTGTTTAGTGCTGTTTTGTCAAACACACTTTGGCAAAGGGGTTATTTAAAATAATTAATTTTAGGGGATTGTGGGAAGATGGCATCAGACTAAAGGGCAGAGCTCAATGCTGTCATAAAAACAATAGAGAAAAAGCCAAACAGTGACCAGGGGACCTGCTTTAGGGGTCAGCAGACCAGAATAGTTTTACACAACTCCCTGGAGGGTGAGGGATAGAGAGGCGAAGAAGCCAAAACAACAAACATGAGTTACCAAGCCTCTGCAATGGTCAGGAAGGGTTCCCCTTCTCCAACCTCCAAGGTATTATGCTGGGGTAAACCCCCTGGCTCACTGCAGCCAGCTGAGAGTAGAACAGACATCTTCTTCCTTGTTAGCTGTTTCAAGGGAAAAGGGAGGAGGAGCTGGGGGGCAGGGTGCTTTACTTCAGTGAATTTGACATCAGAAGCTGCTTTGAATCTCCGTCTGGGGATTCAACGCAGGAACACACAAAAGCCAAAACTGGAACTCCTCAGTGGAAAGGTGTGCAGAATAGGGTCATCTGGCTGGTCTGGAAATAGCATGGACAGGAACTTTTTTTGGTACTCTTTGTATCTAACCTCTAGGAAAAATCTATGCCCCACTAGTGAGTCTGTGTCCTGATTTTGATAACTTAAGCTGGACAATTATAAATACTTTGAGTAAGTTGAACCCAATATCAAAGAAGAGCTGTGGGGAAAAAACACACACAAAACAATAGGTAGGAGAGAGAATTTGGCCACCAGAGTAAATTTACCAACATATTCAGATGCCTAAACATCAACCAAAAATTACAAGTCATACTAGGAAAAAGAATGAGATGGCCCAGCCAAATGAACTAACCAAATATCCTGAAGAAATACAGGATTTAAGACAATCAGTGATAACCACACAACTCTCTTAAATCACTTCAAAGATTTTAAAGAAAATTTGACTAAAGAAATAAAGGAAATTAACAAGACACTGGGAGAACATACAGAACAATTTGAAAGGCTACAAAGAAAATTAACAGACTTTATAGGAGTGAAAGACATAATGGATAAGATTAAAAATTTGTTGGAGTCACATAAAAGCAGATTTGAATTGCTCCAAGAGTTAGTGATTTTGATTTCGAAGACAGAACATCTGAACTGGAAAAGAGAAGAAAACAGAAAAAAAAAATGTAACAGTATCAGGGAATTGAATGACAATGTGAAATGCACAAATATTCACATTATCTGTGTCCCAGAAGGAGAAGAGAATGAAAAAGGGGCAGAAAGAATACTTTAGTAAATAATGACCAAAAATTTCCCAATCCTTATGTAAGACATAAATATCAATATTCAAGAAGGACAACACACTCCAAAAAGAATAAATCCAAATAGACCTACCCCAAGATACCTACTATTCATAATGACATATCAGAGATAAAGAGGCTTCTGAAAGCAGCAAGAGAAAAGCAAAGTAATGAATTTTAGAAATTTATATTCTGGAAAATATTGTAGTAACTGGATACATTAATGAAGTTCATTCCTGAATTCAAGTTAAAAATGGATTTAAAAAATTGCCCTGATTAATATTTGATATGTGTATTTCAAGGAGAAAGGTAAGAAAAGAAAGACTATGAAGAAAGAAAGAAGGTGATTAGCTGTTTCCTAGACATAATGTCATAATTGTATCTGCCACATGAATGAAAAAATTCAATTTGTATTATGTTTGGGAGTTAGCATTAGTTTATCATGAAAAAACTTTTTTTTTTTTTTAAGATTTAAAATTTTCTGCTCTCTGTGTCCATTCAATGTATGTACTTCTGGGTGTACATCCATTTTCTGCTCTCTGTCCATTCAATGTATGTACTTCTGGGAGCACCGATATTCTCATTAGGCAGCTGTGGGAACTGATCCGGGGACCTTTCTGAGTGGCAGAGAAGCGATCATTCTCTTGCACCTCCTCAGCTCCCTGATTTGCTGCGTCTCTTATTTTCTCTCCTCTGTGTCTCTTTTGTTGCACTGAAAAACTCTTTTAAGTTTTAATCTAAACCTCATCACATAGCTTGAAACACCAAAAAAGAAAATATAAGATTGACTACAAAGGAAAGCATTCTATTGCTATTTCAAGCTTTGAAAAAAATTGAATAAAACAAAATAACATATTGCCCTCTTTTATTAAAATTTCCTACAAATGGGAAAATATCTGCTCCAATTGCACCTAAAGTTATGATATGGAAACTGTAACACAGCAAAAATAGTTTGCAAAATCCATCAGGAGAAACATCACACTGACCTGGGTGAGACTGCTATTTAATTTTATCGTTTCAAGTGAAAGTGACTTGAAACCAAGGGAGACTAATCTGAACAGCAAGCCTAATTGCAAATGCCTCAGTACATTATGCAGATAATAACAGCTCCCGTGTGGATAATAGAAATTAGCAAGAGGACTGAAAATGACACTTTTTTTTGCCATAGTGAAAATGAACCGATATTGAAAATCTTATCTTCTGATTCACACACTGAAATAGAAATTACTTTCCAGGTTTTACTAATTCCATTGACAGAATATGATGTGAATCCTTTTTTTCCTCTTATGCATTTATTCTGATTAAATTTAAAAGTACACCCAGAAGCAACATTTGAAAAGACAAAATATCAGAAAAGAGAAATTCTAATCATGTACATGTCTGTGATTTCATTTGGCTTTATGATCAGCATTCATTTATGATATCTAAAATAAATTGAGAATATTTCTGTTTCAAATGAGTCCATATTAAGCAAAAGATATCCTGCTTTTTATGTGACTATGAAACTGAATATATCTGAAATTAGTGTGAGCTGCTAAACCAATCACAGAAACCTCACACTATCAAATTAAACACCATAAATGCCATTTGAATACGCCTTGATATATTTAATTTTTGCATATAAATTTAGATTATTTCAGTAAATTATACCTCAAATAAAACTGACACTTAAGACTTTCATAGCTCCAACATAGATATTAATAACCAAGTCAGGCACTGAAGAAATTACACAGTTTTTTGTAATTTGTATTGTGGGAATCTGAGAGTTAACCCTGTAAGTGCAGAGCTTCTAATGGTACTGTAGTGAGAGAGCATCAGACTAAGAGTCAGAAGATTTGAGTCACTGTCCTGGACCATTGGTGACTTACAATATTAAACAATCTATCTACTAATTCCACATATGTTTTCATGGAGGTGTGTGCAATGCTTTCAAAGGAATAATACATTTATGGTCACACAGTTGCACATAAGGTGTAGATGATTAAGAAATAAATATATTCCTCTTAACCAACAGCACATTACTTGTCTCCAAATTACAGTTGAAATTCAAATCATCTTCACAATGTTTAAGCATTTTTTTTTCTGCATCATGGTAATACTTGGTACAGTAATTTTTCCCCACTGAGCTTCTTAAAATGTGTTTACATTTAGCAAGTTATTGTAGTATAAAATATTTTAGGTTAAGAAATAGAGTGGAATACTCTTATGTTTTAAACCTCAGCTGGTCCCCCAAATGGTGTCTGTTATTGAAATAGTACATGAAGCTTCTTGAATTCAAGGAATCCTGAACAGTTCCAAAGATTGTACTGAAATGATCTATATACTCCACTCTGGGAATCCATTCACTCTTCCCTATGTAACAATAAGCACTGAATATTCAAAAGGAAATTAATATAAACATGTAATGAAAGGCTTGACAGTAACCTGTGGGTGATCTGCCCACTAAATTAATTTATTTTGCCATTTCAGTAATGACAAATTCAGAATATTATGAAAAGTAAGCAAAGACCTCAACTGATAGATGTTTTTTCACCATCACATTTTGCCTGCACTGAATAATTTGTAAAAGATTATGTCCATGATGAAAGTTTATCTTGTATTGTTAACATACACTCACCCCAAGATCCTGTTTTTCTATAAGCACTAACACATCCTTTTTGAAACAATCTTATTTTCTTGTTGTTCGACAGGATATTATTCAATAAATTTTTGATATGACTATTCATAGTTCATAGATCATGTGTTGAAAATCTTAATATTACAAGTGACATTTTTTGTTAATGTACTGCTGTAATTATTGGAGAAGAAATGCTTGCATATATTTGACTATTTTTAATAAAATATGTATATAGAAAAAACTAGCAAACAGTTTTGGGTAAAAAATGCAACTTTGTAGTAGAAGCTATAAATTAAAATCATGGCTCATTTTCTAGTAAGATTTGACTTTTGGCGTGACTTTGGGGCAATTTCAATGCCTTGATTTCTCCATCATTAAGCAGTGGGAAAAATAATTACCTTGCTGTAAGAAATCTTGTGAGGATTATAGAATTAATATACTTAAATTTATAGAAAGTCCAAGATGAAAGCTTCTAGATTATTGTAAAGTATTATTAAGGACAGATACTCTAGTCAGTCTCACACTCAGGTTAAAAAATGTCAGTTTAGATCAAAGGTTTATTTTGTTCATTTCTGAAGAAATATGAAGGAGACTATTTATCTTCAAAATTCTGCTGACAATAATTTTTAGGTGTCATGAATTGTTACTAGGAACTGAAAGAAACGGTCTGACATTTTTCAGCTCTGTATTTTAAGGTATTACCTACTGCTGCTATATTGTGCAAGTGACTGTCAAAGCTGAAAGTAGCACCTCTGGATCAAAAGAAAATAAAAAAGATCCTGGCAAGTCAAGAACAATTTTAAGCGCTGAGAAACTAGGTATTATTGACTTGAGAGCAGAAAAGAAAATATTATTGGGAAGATTATATTGATAAGTTTTTAAATTGCTACATCTCTATTAAATAAAGTTATTTTAAATAACATAAGCCAAGTGAAAATTATTTAATTTTTATCAAGATTAATTAAAATATCAATGAAAACCACCCATTTTAACAAAAATTGATTTCACTTATAAAATGTTGTGCGCAAAACCAGTTAATATTTCATTAGACTTAATTTAGGAGCAGAAATCATATTTTTAATAAAATCTTTGATTGTAGAACATATGATCTTACCAAGTTTTCTTTTGTAGTAATTTCAATCATGTGAGCTATCACTAACAGAGGTATAGTGCAGTAATAAATACTTTATAAGATTGAGAGGTAGTGTAGGGTGCTGAGTATGAAATTTCTAGTCTAAAGTTCTTTAAATATTATAATCATACTTTATTAATATTTATATTTTTGCTGGCTTTTAAAATGAATGGAGTACAGTGTTGAGATACAAAAATGAACAAATTCCATAATTCCTATATACTCCTCATTGACCTTAATGAATGTAGTCAAGAAACCTGTTTCCCTCTGTAATGGTTAACCTTATATGTGTCAGCTTGGTTAGGCTAAAGTACCAAGTTATTTAGTCAGACACTAATCTAGATGTTTCTGTAAAGGCATTTTGTAGATGAAGTTAATATCAATAATTAGTCTATTTTAAGGAAAGTAGACTACCCTCATTAATGTGGGTGAATGCCTTAAGAAAAAATACTTATGTTTTCTAAAGAAGAATTCCTGCCAGAATTTGCAGCCCACCAGACTTCCTTACAGATTTTGAACTGCTTGCTCTCATAATAACATGAGCAAATTCTATAAAAGTCTCTGTTCATACTTATGTGTATATGCACATGCACACACACATGTATTGATTCTGTTTTCCGCTTCTCTGAATAACCCTGACTAATACAGGCCATGATAGCGGGTAGAGGCTGGAAGAATTTTGCGGTGCTTGATTTAAAATAAGCTTAGATGGCCTTGAAGAGATGGTTGCTGGCAATATGAATATCAAGGGTGCTTCTGGAGAGGTTTCAGGTGGAGATGAGGAACATGTTATAGGACGCTGGAGGAATGATGATCCTTGTTATAAAGTAGTAGAAATATATTCTACCATTGGGTAGAAAGAATTTGCAAGCAACGAACTTACATATTTAGCTAAAGGAGATTTCCAAGCAAAGTGTAGAAACTGTGTCCTGGTTTCAGTATACTGTTTAGAGTAAAATGTGAGAGGAAGAAGATAAATTGAGTAATAGACTATCAAGCACAAAGGAATAAGCCTCTGATGATTTGGGGAATTCTTAGCCTGCCTAAATAGTTTGCTTTGCTAACAGGACCAAGGTGTGACTGATAATCACTTCCTAAAGAAATGAGATGTATGATGGGTGTATCCAGTCAACCATCTCAGATAGGAATAGAGATGTAGTTATCCAGGAAAGATCTGTAGAGAACACTTATGTCTAATTGTGTGAATCCCCTTGGCATCACAGAAGACTGACAAGGCTTTTGAGAAAGTTTACTAGTAGGAAAACTACCTGCCTGAACTGGGACAGAGACAGGACAAATGAAACAAGAATTACATTGAGAAGAGAGACAAGGAGGTGTGTCTGTCCCCCAGAGAGCCCAAAGGACACGCTCTTGAGCCACAGAGGATTACTCTCAGGCTTGGTGGTCTAATGGAATTTTCCCTCCTGTGTTTTTACTTGGGACTTGTGGTCACTTTTTTCCCTCCCTTTGTCCCTTGTGGAATAGAATAATTTTTGTCTGTTCCACCATTAAATTTTGAAAGCAGATAACTTGCTTTCTAAGTTTCACAGGTTTGTGAATGGAGAGGAATTTTGCTCCAGGATGGACCATAACCAGAGTCTCATCCAAACCAGGTTTAGTTGAGTTATTAATAGATGAGATTTGGGACTTTTTTTTTTTCCACTTTTTATTGCAGTAACATATATTCAACTCAAAATTTCCCATTTTAAACACTTCCAAGTGTAAAATTCAGTAGTATTTATTACATTCACAATATTGTGCTAATGTCACCAATATCCATACCTGAACTTTTTCCTCACTTCATGTACTCTTCACCCATTAAACAAGTTTTGGGTGAATTGATATTTAGATGAGTTTGGGGACTTAGAGTTGATGTTGGAATAGTTTAAGACTTTTGCGTATATTGGTGTAAAGTGCATTTTGCATGTGGATGCGAATTTGAGGGGCCAGAGGAAGACTGTACTGGGTTGAGTAGTGCCCCACCCCACCCAAATTCATGTCTATCTGAAACATCAAACATTGTCTTATTTGGAATTAGGGTCTTTGAAGATATAATTGGTTAAGATGAGGTTATATTGGATTACAATGGACCCTCTTAAGAGGTAAACTTGATCACAGAGAATAGACACAAAGGGAAAACAGCCATAAGATGGAGGCAGAAACTGAAGCCATGCTTTCATAAGGCATGGATTGTTCAAGGCTGCTGGAAGTTGGAAGAGACAATGAAGCATCCTCCCATAAAGGCTTCAGCGGGATCATGTCCTGATAATTTTATTGAGGCCTTACAGCTTCCAGAACTATGAACAAATAAATTTTTGTTGTTTTCAGCCATCCAGTCTGTGATGCTTTGTTATGGCAGCCCTAAGAATCTAATACATCCATGTATTTGTGTACTATTGCAACTGGATTAAAAAAGTCCTTAGTTTATCCTAAATCTACATCAAAATCATAACCATTTATTAAACTATAAAATAATATTAGAAATGAGTAACTCTGTACTAGTAATATAATTTTTCTTACTTCTAGGCACCATAGAAAACTTTAATGAGCAGAACCTGATGTTTTTTGAGATTCTCGGAAAATGGTTTTAGGAAATATTTCCTTGAATTAATCTGTGAAAGTGAATAAGAGAAATTCTAAAATATGTACTATCTATTTCATTTAAATATCTAACTAAGGATTTTTAAATTTTATGATAAAATAAGTAGTCTTGGATTTATTTTTTAATGGTATAAAGTCCTTATTGAGAGAGGAGCTAAGAATGAAGGGCCAGTGGCTGCTCAATTTGCTAACAATTTAGGCAGTATACAGAAACCTTCATTACCTTATGGAACTATAGAACTGGAAAGGATTTTATGTGTCATGTAGTGTAGTAATTAAAAAAATAATTTCCATAAGGTGTACCAGGCTGCCTAAATGAGGCAGGTGCATTATTGATCTCTGGCCCCTCTTACCACAGTTCAACTAGTGCAGCTCTAAGTGTCTTTTTATATACAGCAGTTGCATAAAATGATTTGATGGAAGAAAAGGCTCAGTTGCTTAGGGAAGGCTCAGCTGCTTAAAACATAGTTTGAAATCCACTGCTTTGCAGTACACTTTCATTTTAGAAATGAAGTGACTTTTTATTTCATATAGTTGGTACTTAGTGGTAACTTTGAAATCATTCAACCACTTTTCCCTCAACCCTGTGACCTTCATTGGTACATATTCTAAGACCTACTCCCTTGTTCACATTGCTGCATCCACAGTTACTTTCTGCTTTTCTTTTCACAATTAAGGCATGCTAGTCTCAGAGTCTTTTCTCTGGATGTTCTCCATGACTGGAATGATCTTTTCCAAGGTATCTCCATAGAGCTTTCCCATAACTTCTTCACATTTTTTCAAACCTGAGGCCTTCTGTTTTATCCTAGTATAATAGGTTGATTGCAAAAATGGCCACAATTATTTTCCTTCCACATGTCAATGTTCTTTGCAATTGTCCTGATGATGACAAAGATTAGATTTTTCCAACGCTTGAATCTTGGATAGCCTTTTATTTGCTTTGGAAAATAGAATGCCTTAGAAATAATGTGTTCCAGTCCAATCTTCACCCTCAAAAGGCCTTACACAGTGATGCTCATAGTTTGGAGCCTGCCACCACCCAATAAAACAAGCCAGGAATATGAAAGGCCATGTGCATTAGAACCAAATCATTTTAGCTGAAGTTTTCCTATAGCTTGCCTCCAACCAACAATCGGATGATCACAGGTATAAAGGTAAGCCTGGCTGAGATCACACAACTGCTCAGATAACCCATAGACTCATGAAAATAGTAAGTTGTTATTATTTTAACCCACTAAATTTGGGAGTAATCTGTTATACAACAGGAAGTAACTAATATCTATGCCTTTCCTAGACACAGTATTTGAAGCAAAGGTTAGGTGGAGGTGAGAATAAGATAACAGGGAAGTGAGGAAGGGAATAACAAATTTAAAAAAAGATAGTTCTTTTGAGCTGATGATGGCTGCACAAGATGTATTGCTGTTCCATGGATCACTCAAGCCATTTCTAGACATGGCCTATGAAATCAGTGTTTCTTGACACCAACTATGAGAGAAAGGAAAGACAATTTTTATAGTCTGCAGTTTTACCTTTCACAAGTAAAAATGTGTACACTTCATACTTTATGGATGTTTGCTCCCAAACACTTCTGGACTGTGTTACACAGTTTTTCCAGCAGTAACTGGTGAAGTCAAACCTCCATTAGCTGGTTTGGGTAGATCAGGGCTCTAGGGCTGTTGAGGCTATCTGTGGTAGAGCTGATGGATACCATTCTCAAATCCTGCACTCATTACTGAGAAAGTTTAAGAAAAACCAATGGTATAAAAATGAAAAAACAGTGGGATCATCTGATTCTTTATGACTTGAGCAAGGCATATTTGTGCCCACTATAGCCAGGATGGGACAAGGAGACAAAGCTCATAGTTAGGTGGGACCTACAGGAATGTAGGATCTGGGGTGTGTATACATTGGGTCCACTGTATATCCCCAACCATCCTTGCTAAATTCTTTGCCACTTCCACACTGACTTTCCGTGTCCCTTTCCTACATTTTTTTCTCCTTAGTCTTTTCATGTTTAATATGCCATGTAGTTTCATTTTATATTGTATATTATTTGCTTTCTTCCACTAAATGTACACTCCACAAAGAAAGGAAATCTTATATATTTGTTAGAAAATCCACACCTAGAATGGCACTTGGCACATAGTGTGTTCTCAACAAATATTTGATTGTTGAGGGGAAAGAGGCTATTTTAAAATCAACACACATGTAAAGTATATGATCAAGTAATATAAAGCTAATTGCATGCCTAATATTAAAAACTTTTTAAAAGTTTACTATCCTTTCAAATCAATTATGCAGCAGAAGCCACCTTTCCATTACTAAATCTCTTGATATAAATTAGTTAAAAAAAGAAACAAAACATCTGTACCCTTTTCATTAATATATGTGGATCTAATTGGAGAGAATGCTTAGGATATTATTTTCAGACATGAAAATTTGGGCATCACCATCTAACTAGATTACTCTTTTGATTATTATGTAATCAGTTACTCAGCTCAAATTCAGGCAAAAACGTTGATTAAAATCACCACTGTTATTTTAAAATAATTTAATTCTGCTTCTTAGCCTGAACCAGATATTCCCTCTTCTACACACATCTAGGGGACTTTTCTTGATTAAAATATTGGTTTACCTGATCACTTGTGTGCCCTAGCAATGTATAACATATGTTGAAAGTAGCAGCACTATTTAAAATTGATTTTACTTATGCTTCTTACTTAAAATGTTAACCCATGTTATTTAAGTATTAAACGTGCCCACTAAAATGCATTTTTATTCTCATTTCCATTTTTGGAAATACTGTTATTCTCCTCTTTATAAACTTGTGACACCAAAACAAAGAAAACTTTATGATCTCCATGGGATAACCAGTTATCTCTACTTGTGCCTTGTTTCCTTCATTCAGAAAATTTTTCAATCATATACTGGTTTTATATAGTCTAGAGAAATTGTTAGTTATCAAAGTATATATAAAACATTACTCATGAACTAAGATTATTTGCCACGTGAATCTCCATTGTCTAGCTTATTTGTATTTTTCTACATGTATTTCTCAACGTTATAACATTTTTGTATTTCTTTTTTTAATATAAAACATATTCTATAGTATCTCTAATTCTATGTGTGCATGTATGTATGTGTATGTGAGTGACATCTCATCTCAGCTTGAGAATAAGCCCTCTTAAACTTTGTAATTAAGAAGTTTGGATGTATTTAGACTTCGGGAACTGGTGGCTTGCTTATACTAGAGACTTTTTCAAAGGGGGCCCACAGAAAGTTAGGGGGAACACTAATTCTAAGAGAAGAGTCTATCAGACCCAAGGTTAATGCAGTAGGAATGCTATCTTTATTCCCAGAAACAGAACTTGGAACATCATTGGAACACAATTAATATTTTAAGTGTATGATTAAAAAAGCAGAGAGTAAAACATGATCCCTTCCATCCAGGATATGTTTATTCATCTCAGATTCCATAATGTTATTTGTAAATTCAAAGGAAGAGGGATCCAACGGAAAACTCACAGAGTTCTTTTCACCTACACAGACAAACTTTCACACACCTTCACACGCACAGCCTATATGATATATTGGAAAAGGAAAGTAGCTCAGCTCATAGATGGACATGATGAGAATGCAGAAGCATGGGCATGCACACATGTGTATGCAACAGTAGAGATAATTGTCTCATTTTTTGCAAAAGCATAAAGCAGCCTTTCCTCAGAAGGAAACTTCACTTAAAGTCTTTAGTCATACTTGTCTTCTAGCCAAGACCATATTTCACCCCTCTTAACAGCATTCACCTTTTTATTTCTTCCAATTGGGACAGTATCTTCTTCATGATGTCACTTCCTCCACCCCTCTTCATCTCACACACATACACACACACATTCATCTCACACACATTCACACACACTTCTCTCCTGACCAGCTTCTAGTCAACATTTAGGCAACCTTTAAGTATAAGATAAATATTATTTTCTCTGAAAGACTTTCCCTAGAATAAAAATTGAAATTAATTTTTCTCTCAGACCACCTTGCCCTTTTTGCTTCATGGCACTGTAGTTTATAATTATATATTAATTGTACATTTTCTGGCTTACCTGATAGTGTGCGAGGTCAGACCCATGAGACTGGAGAACTGGCTGTTTTATTTCAACATTTTAACTGAGAATATAACACAGTGTGAGCACTTGCTAAGACTTTGAAGAATGACTTAATGACTAGAGATTGGTCTCCAGGGCCCATGTTCTAGCAGCTCATATGGCAGTGCTTAGTACAACATTGGCTTCAGGATCCATGATCTACAGAAGCAATGGCAATGGGAAATATTGCCTTGTCACCTTTTGAGGCAACAGGTATGCACACTCTTGGCAGAAATATCAGTCTTCTTTGAAGTGGAATAGAAGCAGATTTAGCAAGTGTTATTATTACTTGATGATTATAAATGAGAAGCATATTCATTCTCACCTGTTATAACTCCAGTGTTACCTGCTCCTGAAGTCTCTGCTCTACCTTTGGATATGAGAGGATTTTAATAAGACCTAAATGACACTGAGGAAGACAAACCTCATCTATAGACAGACACTAGACAACTTGGGGCTGTCCTCATTTAAAAAATGGAGCTTTCCTCATTAAGAAAACTAATGATAAAAGAAAATAATATATTCAACATGGGGTCTACTAATATTTGGGAAATTCTGTTATCAGTAAGTACAGAGGGGTAAGTTCACATGTAGAAGGGATAAAAATATTTTAGAAAACACTGGAAGTAGCTTCATGGGGCCTGGTATGTTGATATCTTATAGCCATAATGTCATCTTTGAAGGCAGCTTAGAAGGTGATCTTTGACCAGTTGATTTATAAAGCTCTAAATTGAAGTTTCCTCATCTTGTAGTTTTGAACTTTGTGTGACTCTATTAAATTAGGGAAAGATTTTCTCTTTAGCTTTGCTTATGCACTAGAGAGTTTATTCTTGTATGTTTTGAAGCTTTCCTTCCAAATGAATTCATGTAAAACAGCATCTCATACATATGCATATATTCCAGGACTTGCAGCCTTCCTTCCATCTGTCCATTTATCTATCCATCTATCCTTCCATCTGTTCTCTACCATTTACTAAACCTTTCATTGTGTCAATAACGTGTTAATTACATTAAAAATGCTAACTTATTTAACTCTAACAGCAACCATATGAAACTGATTGTTCCAACTTTACAAATTATTTTCAATAACTTGAGGTTCAATAATTTGCCAAAGTGGCACATTTAGTTCATCATAAAACTGGCCTTTGAACTCATGTCCATATGCCAGAGTCCATGACCCTAACATACATGCATCTCCAAATTAGATTCACCATTTCAGATTGTGATATACTAACTATTGCCCATTACCATAATACTGTTCTAAAATGCTTGAAAGTGGAAAGAAGGATAATGATAAAGGAATCAGGAGACAAAATAATCTAGATATGATATTCTCAGATAAAAATTTCTAAAAAGTAGAATAGTTGCAAAAGTGCATGTCTCTGAAATAGTGGAAGTATATGAAAATCTATTGTATTCAGTCAAGGCTTGGTATTTAATTTCAGAATCCTATCTGTGTTTTACTGGGTAGATATTACAGTCCTATATCATTGATTACAATTTCTCAATTCTTGTGCCACCCAATTTTTGCTTCTTGGTCTTAAAAGAATTTTGATGGAAATGTAGAAAAGACAAATAAGCAATGCTAATCTATGCTCAGTTTTACTTTAAAGTTCCTAAATACTACCCTCTAATTCAAAGAGATGATCTAACAATTTTGGGATTATCTTTACTTAAAAAAAATCCAAAAGTACTTTTTACATGTTTAAGGGCTGGTTTAGTCAATGGTATTAGATTGCGAATGCATAGAGTTTTATATATCATTTTAGCACGTTTCCTTAATGAGCAATTTATTTCGTTTAACATATAAGCCAGTGAAGCTTGTCATGGGTTTCATCTTATTCACAGTGTATTGTGACGCTTTTATTCAATGTTATAAACTGCACCCTTTCCCTAGACATCTGACTCTCAATTGAATGTCAGTGATCACAAGGAAATAGGGTAGGAAAATTATTATTTATAAGTATAGATCTCAGCATTACTATAAACTAAGATAAAAACACATGTCCTCATTGTGGGGTAGATTCATAACTGATTTACAGATATTATATTTACAAAGTATGTGAGCATGTGTTTATATGAGAAATATACTTCCAATATTCTTGTTATGAGTCTTTGTCTCACTGTCTCTGTGACTCTTCCTCTGTATCCTCTCTCCCCTCTTCATTTATTTTCCTTTCCATCTTCATCTTTCTCTTTGCATTTCTCTATTTCCCTCTTTCTTTCTGTTTCTGTTCCTCACTGTCTCATCCCCCACCCCTCTCAAAATTATTTATTCAGACGAAACTGAAAGAGAAATGAATAGTTCATAGGATATAGTAACATGTAGGATAAGTCAAAATTGGTGAGTCTCAGTTCCTAGTGTAAAGTATTATGCTTATGAAGTTCAAATATGCATGTGAAATTCAGACAAGTTATCTTTATTACAGGCAAGAAATAAACTAGACACTCATAACTAAATTCTTACTGCAAAATTGAGTATGTGTATATATATATAAACACTTTTTTAATGTGTTAATCTTTCTTCCCTACTAAGAATCAATTTACATTTATTACAGTAACTGGTATGAATAAACAGGTAAATTAATTTCAAAGGACCAGTTATTTTTTTCCTTGATATGTGTTTTGATTTCCTGGCAGTTAAAGCAAATACAGTGAAATGGGTTACCTTAAATAATGGGAATTTATTGACTCATAGTTTTGAGGCTAGGAGAAGTCCAAGATCAAAGTGTCATAAAGCTCATGCTTTTTCCCAGTAAACCACAGCATTTTGGGTCTGGCTGCCTGTGATCCTTGTTTCTTGACTTTCTATCACATGGCAATGTACATGGTGGCCTCTCCTGCTTTCTCAGTTCTGTTGACTTCCAGTCTCTGACTGCTCCCTCTGTGACTTTCTCTCTCTCTGTGGCCTTCCTTACAAGTTGTCAATAAAGGGATTAAGACTTATCTTGGTTCATTTGAGCTACACCCTAACTGAAGTAACATCATTAAAAGATCCTATTTACAAGGGTTCACATCCACAGGAATAGATTAAATTAAGTATGCTTTTCTCAGGTACATAGCTCTAAGCCATCACAGTATGTACAAAAGTTTGAAAAAATATTTTTTATTTGTATAATGCAAAAAAATCACACTAGGGAAATGTAAGCAAACAATATAAAATCACAGATAAATAAGTATTATTTAGAACTTTCAATCACTTTTAGATTCTTAGAAATTAATACAGTAACTGTTATTTTGCTGATTTCTGTAAATTACTTGGAAAATAGAATAAACAGCAAATTGCTATGGTGAAATTATTTTTGAATGAGATTATAATGGTTATTTTCTACAAAGTGCACGTTAAAATCAATTTTATTTTCAAGGTAGATCTTATGATAATGGTCATTCACTCTTTCTTTTTATTCAGTATTCTTACTTTACAATGGTGATTACCAAGTGAAAAAGGATGATTTTTAGAATACTCCATGGGTTCCCTTTTTGACAGAGTATAGTTTTAGATACAGGTATATTTGAAAACATAATGGACATCTTTCTCATTTCATTTACATCTAATAGAGATAGATGAATTCAATTCAGTAAAAATTTTCCACAAATATTTCTGTATTAGTTATGAGTAGTTGCAGTCAAAAAAATTCACTGAGTGAATTCAAAATTGTAATTTCATAAACTGAAAAAGGTTAGATGATATTTCAGGTAATGTTAGATGCATGAATTCAATTATCACCAATATATGTTCTTTACCTCCCTGTCCTCTTTTTCTGTTTTCCTCATGTTGTCTAATTTCAACATGAGCATTGCGCATGGCAGCCTCTGTAAGCTTCAGGCTTACATTAATATGTAATGTAGAAGAAATTCCTTGACTTCGTCATCTTGACCTGATATGAGTGGTGTTGACCTTCCAAAATCTCACCGAAAGGACATTAAAGAGTGGATCAAAGTGGCATAAGATAATAAAGACCTCTGGTAAAAGTAACCATAAGGGTAATTATAATGTTGCAATTCAGAGGGAGAAAGGAAAAAAGCCATGGAACCAAGAAGCTAAAAGTAACCAATTCAGAAGAGAAGGGAGAACCCAGCAGATGCTGCCATATGCCTTGCCATATGACAAAGGATTACAGGGTTGCTGGTAACTGGTCTTCAAGGAGAAAGCATCACTTAATGATACCTTGATTTGGACAATTTTCTCAGCCTCAAAACTATAAATTTGTAAGATAAATCTTTGTAAAAGCCAATCTATTCTTTTCCCCATTTTAGAAATGGGGTGAGCATGGCTTTTGATCAGCAAATTTGAATCACTGGGATCTGGCTTTAAGGGCAGCTATGTTTCAACCTGCCCCAGATAATGACAGTAGCAGCCAATTTTTCAACCCCACCACTGGCAGCAGTTATTGTTCAACACTCTCTGGAAAGGGGTGGTGGAGATTTAAAGATGTAATGCTTCATCAGGGATACAGGGCACAGTTAGTTGAAGAGCTGCATTTACTTGGAAGGTTAGGAAAGCTCAGTTTGGGGGAAGGTTTGGCACCCTTTCCATTCTCCTCCCCAGAGTATTTTGGAGCTCATCTGTGTCCCATTCATGGGTCCTTAGCCCTATTTCGGCTGAGAAAGACTGACTGGAGAAAGTTCTCCCTGGGATGACCCTCCTCTCAGAATTTGCTCTCCAGGAAAAAACAACCAGAGACAATGAAAGGAGTGTAAAAAACTGTAGAGACAGACAGTCTAGGACAAAAGCCTGCCAGCTCCAAATACTCAGGAGAGGACTATCTTTCTCCTGGGAAAGAGAGGGAACAACCAAAGTCTTATATTTAGGAGAACTCCAAACGCCTAACAGACAAAAGCCCAGGACAAGTCAGAGACCCAGAAAGAGAGGAAAAACCCTGCACACTTCACTCGCTTTGGGCAGACCTTCCTGGTAGGACTGAAGCTCAAGAAAATCTGTTTTATCACCAGCAGATTACAAAACCAAGATACAGACATCTCAGGGAATAAATTCCAGAGCTAACATTTTAAAATATTATTATAATCAGCTTGCAATAAAACAGTATAAGACAAACACAGAAATAGGACATAATAGTCCTTTCAAAGGAAGAGGATAAAATCCAGAAAACACCAAAAAGATGAGAATGTGGGCATACCAAAGTATTAAAAAAAAAATCTTAAAAATGCTTAAGGAGATAAAGTACAGAGAAAGAATTAAAGGATATTAGAGAAAAAATGAATGAGCAGTATGACAGTCCAAATAAAGAGAGAGAAATTTTAAAAGGAACCAAACATAATACTGGAATTGAGAACCTTAATAATGAAAATAAAAATACCTAGTAGAGTTTCAAGAGCAGATTGGACCTTGCAGAAGAAAGAATTAGTGTATTTGAAGACAAGACATTTGAAATGAGTCAGGTTGAGGAGCAGAAAGAGAAAAAGAAGTATTAAAAGTAAAAATAGTCCAAGTCAGCTATGGGACACCATGAAGCTGACCAATCTATGCAATATGGGAGACCCAGATAGAGAAGAAAGACAGAAAGGAATGGAAGCAATAATCAAAGAAATAATGGCAGAGAACTTCTCAAACTGTGCAAAAGACCTTAATTTGCACATCCAAATTGCTCTGAGAACACCAAAACAGGATAAATGGGAAGAAAAACACAATCTGTCATATGTTTGTTACACTACCAAATACAAAGGAAAGGAGAGAGTTCTGAAAGCAGGAAGAGTAAAGCAACATGTTATGTACGAGGGAATCCCAATTAAATTAAGTGCTGATTTCATGTAATAAACATTGGAAGCAAGAAGGCAGTTGATTGAAATGCTTAAAATGCTGAAAGAATAACTGCCAGCCAAGAATTTTATATACATCAAGATTTTCTTTCAAAAATGAGGGAGAGATTAAGGCATTCTCAGGTAATCAAGTGATAAGGGAGCTCATCATCACTAGACTTGCCCTATAAGCACTCCTCAGCAGAAGTCATCAGACTGAAAGGACTTTAGACAGCGTTTCAAAGTAGCATAAAGAAACACAGACTTAGAGTAAAGGTAACCATTTCTGTAATTGTAAATGCCAGTGTATGATATTGTGTTGTATGGTATTTAATTCCACTTTTTCTTTTTACACCCTACAAGTGCTTACATGCAAATGCATAAAAAGTAATGATAAATCTATATTTTTAGATATACAATGTACAAAGCTATAAATGGTAGCAAGTACAAAAATGATGGGGGGACAGAAGAATATAGGAAAATATATGTGCATATTATTGAAATGTAGTTGGTATCAAATCAAATGTCATTATGTTTAGGATGATAAATTTTAATCCCACGTTAACCACAAGGAAAATAGATGAAAAATATTTAGGTGAAAATGAGAAGACACTCAATATAATATATGAAAAAGCAAATATGTAAGTAAGCATAAATGGAAGTGAGAGACAAAAAAAAAGCTATAAGACTTACAAAGGCTAACTTTCAAAATGGCAGAAGAAAGTTTTGTGTTATCATTTAAATGTAAATGGATTAAAACTTGCCAGATAAAAGGCAAGGATTGGAATAATTGGTAAAAAAGCATGACACAACTATATGCTGTCTGCAAGACTCACCTTAAAGTCAAAGACATATATGGGTTGCATGTAAAGTATACAAAAAAAATGTATACCATGCAAGTAGTAATCAAAAGAGAGCTAGGGTGGCTATGTCAACATGGGATAAAATAGACTATAAGTCTGAGAGACAAAGATAGCCATCATATACTAATAAAGGGGTAATTCAACAGGAAGATGTAGCAGTTATAAATATATATGCACCCAGCAGCAGAACCTGAACATATACGAAACTGATACTGACAGATTTGAAGGAAGAAATGAACAGTTTTACATTAATAGTAGGAGACATTAATATACCACTTTCAATAGTGGGTAGAATAGTCAGATCAACAAGGCATAATATACTTGAATGATTCTCTAAACCAAATAAGCCTCACAGACCTTTATAGAACACACACCCAAACAAAACAGAATATACTTTCTTCTCTAGTTCACCTGGGACATTCTCCAGGATAGAACATATGTAAAGTCACAAAACAGGTCTCAACAAATTAAAAAATATTGAAACTGTATAGTGTATCTTCTCTAACCACAATGGAATGAAACTAGAAATTAATAACAGAGGGAGAAATGGAAAATTCACAAATATATATAAATCAAACAGTATACTCTTAAACAATTAATGGCTTACAGAAATCTCAAGGGAAATTAGGAAATACTTTGAGGTGAGTTAAAATGAAAACACAACATATCTAAACTTATGGGATGCAGTAAAGGCAGTGTGAGAGGGAAAAGTATAGCTGTAAATGCTTACATTAAAAAAAGAAGAAAGCCCTCAATTCAGAGTCCTAACTTCCAAACTGTAGGGTCTGTAAAAAGAACAAACATATGCAAAGTGATAAGAAGGAAAGAAATAGTGAAGTTTTAAGCAGAAATAATTGAAATAGAAAATTAAAAATCGATAGAATCAAGAAAAGTGAATACTGTTTCTTTGTAAAGGTCAACAAAATTGACAAACCTTTAACTACACAAACACAGGAAACTACAAAGGACACAAAGACAGAATGGAAAGGGAGACATTACTACTGACCCCACAAAAAGTAAAAGGACTATAAGATGATAGTATGAACAGTCATACTTCAACAAATTAGATAAACTAGATAAACTGGAAAAATCCTTAAAAAAACAAACTATGTACACTGACTTGAGAAGAAATAATTTCATAAATCTAATAACTAGAAAGAAAACGAATCAGTAATCATAAAAATTCCAAAAAAGAACACCTAATCAGGATTTCTTTTAACTCCTCATTGGGGAACTTTACCAAACATTCCAAGAAGAGTTAAAAGAAATTCTGATCACACTCTTCCAAAAATTGAAGTGGAAGGAACACTTACTAACTATTTATATGAGGTCAACATCATCCTCATGCCAAAGGAAGACAAAGAGCTTTTAGAAGAGAAAATTACAGACAGGGATCCCTAATGAACATAGATGGAAAATACTCCATAGGATATTAGCAAACAGAATGCCACAGAACTTTACAAATTATACTCCATAATCAAGTGGGATTTATCTTAGGTTGGTAAGGATGTTTTAACATAAAATCAATCAATGTGATATACCACTGTATTAGTCATTCAAAGGGGTGCTGATGTAAAATACCAGAAATTGGTTGGCTTTTATAAAGGATATTTATTTAGGATAGAAGCTTACACTTACCAGGCCATAAAGCATAAGTTACTTCCCTCACCATTGTTTCTTGTTATGTGTTAGAGGAAGATGACTGCTGACATTCAGCCTTTCTCTTCCTTTTAAGGTTCTGTGGTCCCAGCTTCTTCCAGTATCAACTATAGGCCATCAGGCTCTCTAGGCTTTGTCTTTCTCCCTGGGTCTTGATTCTCTCCAGGCTCAGGATTGCTTCTCTCCATAAAGTAAACTGTAAACTATCAGGTGAATGGCTTATCTCTTCTCAGGGCCTCTGCCATGTCTGTGTTCTCCTCCTGTGTGTCTACTTCCTGGTCTGCAGCTCAAAACCCCAAACTCTGTTCTCTACCGTGTCTTTTCTCTGTGAGTACCCCACACCCACCAAGGGGGAAGGGATGCATTGTCCTACTGACATGGTCCAATGAAAGTCTTAATCATTATTTAATCAAGTAAAAGTGAAACCTCTGAATCCAGTCATGCAAGTTTGATACCATTGATGAATTCCAAAAAGAAATATTGGATTATGTTTGTAAACTGATCTTTTCCTCTGGGCATATTAGATTATATTGGATTCTTAGGTTTACTTGATTAAGTAATTATGTAAACCTCTTGTGCCAGTAGGGCACTGAGTCCCCACCCTTTGGTGAGTGTGGACTCACAGATAAAAGGCAAGGCAAAGGACAGAGTTAAGGGTTTTTCATGCTGGAGTTTTGATGTTGGAGTTTGATGCTGAAGCCTTAAGCTGGAACCCCAGAAAGTAGGCTCACAGAGGAAAGAGAATCCAGCCCCAAGAAGAAGCAAGCCCTGGGAAGAAAGGTACCTTGAACCCAGAGAGAAGTCAGATCCTGGAAGGGAAGAACTCAAGAATCCTGAACCCTTACAGCCATTGCCAGCCATCTTGCTCCAACATGTAGAAATAGACTTTAGTAAGGGAAGTAACTTATGCTTTGTGGCCTGGTATCTGTAAGCTTCTACCACATATAAATACCCTTTATAAAAACCAACCCATTTCTGGTATTTTGCATCCACATGGCTGACTAATACACTAGTATAATCTAATATGCTCAGATGGAAAGCATTTAATATCTATTTTTGGAATTCATAAACAATATCAAACTGCCACAACCACATTAGGGGAATGAAGGACAAAAAACATAGATCATCTCAATTGTTGCAGATAAGGCATGTGAAAAAATTCAGCACTCCTTTTTGATAGAAAACAACTTTAAAAAATAGAAGGAAATTTCCTCAGTATGATAAAAGACATATATGAAAAACCCACACCTAACATACTCAGTGTTGAAAGATTGGAAGCTCTTACTCTAAGATCAAGAATAAGACAGTATGCCCAACATCACCACTATTATCCAACAATGTACTGGAAACTCTAGCTAGAGAAAATTTATGAAAGAAAGAAAGAGAGAGAGAGAGGGAGGGAGGGAGGGAGGGAGGGAGGAAGGAAGGAAGGAAGGAAGGAAGGAAGGAAGGAAGGAAGGAAGGAAGGAAGGAAGGAAGGAGAGAGACAGCTAAATTGGAGAGGAAGAAGTAAAACTTGCCCTATTTGCAGATGACATGATCCTATATAAAGAAAATGCTCCAAAATCCACAATAAAACTATTAGAGCTCGTAAGTGAATTAAGGGAAGTGGTAAGATACAGAAGATACAGATTAACACTCTCAAATTAGTAGTGCTTCCATACACTGTTAATGAAAAACCTGTAGAAGAAATCAAGAAGAAAATTCTATTTACAATAGCAACTAAAATAATGAAATATCTAGGGATAAATCTAAGTAAGGATGTGAAGGCCTTAAACTATATAACATTGCTAAAGAAACTATAAAACATTGCTAAAGGAAATCAAAGAGGACTTCAATGAATGGAAGGGAATTCTTTGTTCATGGATTGGAAAGTTAAATATCATTAAAAAGCCATTTCTACCGAAGTGATATACAGATTCAACACAATCCCAATTAAAATTCCAACAGCCTTCAGAAATTTAAAAGTCATTCTTCAAATTTATATGGAAAGATATGGGACCTGGAAAAGCTAAAGCCATCTTGAAAAAGAAGAGTAAAGATGGAGGACACATATCTTCATCTTCAAACTTATTACAAAGCCATGTAACCAAACAGCATGACACTGGCACAGTTGCAGACATACTGACTATTGGAATCAAACTGAGAGTTCAGAAAACAACCCTTACTGTTATAGCCAACTGGTAATTGACAAAAGTGTCAAGGCCACTCAATTAGGAATGAGTAATCTCTTCAACAAATGGTGCTGGAAATACTGGCTGTCCAATTGTAAAGAATGAAAGTGGACCCTACTTTATACCATATACAGAAATCACCTGAAAATAGATCAAAGACAAATATAAGAGCCAGAACTGTAAGTCTCTTAGAAGAAAACCTTGGAAAACTTCTCAGGACCTTGTGTTATGCAAGGATTTCTTAGAATTCTCTCAATGCACAGGCAACAAAAGAAAAAGTAGATAAAAGGGAACTTTTCAAGAAACGCTTTTGTACATCAGAGGACTTTATCTTGAAAGTAAAAAGACAACCTACAAATTGGAGAAAGTATTTGGAAATCACACATCTGATAAGGATTTAAAATCCAGAATATCTAATGAAATCCTAGAACTCAATAACAAAAAGGCAACCCAATTAAAAGTGGACAAACATGGGGAGTGGGTGTAGCTCAGTAGTTGGTGACTGCTTCCCATGTACGAGATCTGGGGTTCAATCCCTGATACTTTCTTTAAAAAAATGGGCAAACAACTTGCATAATCATTTCTCCAAAGAAAATATACAAAAGGGACAAAACACATGAGTAAGATGCTTGACTTCATTAGTTATTAGGCAAATGCAAATGAAAATCACAATGAGATAACATTTCACACCCACTAGAATGGCTACTGTTTTCAAAAAGTCAATTACAAGTATTGGATACGATGTGGAGAAATAGGAGCACTCACTCATTTTAGTCGGAAACTTAAGTGTTGGTGCTGTGTGGTTGACTGTTCGGTGGTTCCTTAGAAAGCTGAATATAAAAGTTACTCTATGACCTGGCCCTCACACTTCTAAGTATATATCCAAATGTATTGAAAGCAGGGAATTGAAGAGATGTTTGCTCATTGACGTTCACAGCAGCATTATTCACAATTACCAATAGATGGAAGCAACCCAATTGCTCATCTGCTGAAGAGTGAATAAAGCAAGCATATATCTGCACAATAGAATATTATTTGATTTTAAAAAAGGAATGGAGTTCTAATTCATGCAGTAACATGGATGAACATTGAAGACATCATGTTAAGTGAATTATGCAAGACACACAAGGTCAAATATATGATCTCATTGATTTGAAATAATTAGAACAAGTAAATTCATAGAGTTAGATAGTAGAATATAGTTTACCAGGGCCTAGGGTGGGTATGGGGTTTGGGGAGTTAATGCTTAAATTGTACCGTTTTTATTTGGAGGGATGGTGGTGATAGTAACACATTGTTAGCATAATTAACAGCACTGCCTTATATATTTGAATGCAATTAAAAGGGGAGATTTTAGGTTGTCTGTATGCTATAAGAATATATTTTTTCACAATGCATAGACTGTAGAATACAAACTGTGAACTCTGAAGTAAACCATGAGCTATAGTTAATAGTACAATTATAAAGATGTTCTTTTATTTTTTGTAACAAGTGTACTACACTAATGCAAGGTGTACAACTATGAAAACACTAGGCAAAGTCCTGGAGTGCATATGTTGCATTCATAAGTCACCTGATTATAATATCATTTGACATTATCTAAACTGAAATTCAACTTTTGCCAATTTTTATGTAATTCATAGATATTTTACACTGTTATATTCTTAGCTGTGACTCTTTTTGATTTATAGTATTTGTTTTAGGAAACATGACAGTTTTAATTTTTTTCCTTTTTTTTTTTTTGTATTTTTTTGAAGATACATAGACCACAAAAAATGTTACATTAAAAAGTACAAGAGGTTCCCACATACCCCCTCCAAACCACCCCCCGCACTCCTCCCATATTAACAACCTCCTTCATCATTGCGGCATATCCATTGCATTTGCCGCATATCTTGCGGCATATCTTGGAGCACTGCTGCACTGCATGGATTATAGCTCACATTGTAGTTTACACTTTCCCCCAGTACATTCAGTGGGTTATGATAGGATATGTAATGTCCAGCATCTGTCCCTGCAATATCATTTAGGACAACTCCAAGTTCCAAAAATGCCCCCACATCACATCTTTTCTTCCCTCTCCCTGCCCTCTACCATGCAACTACCATGGCCATTGTCTCCACATCAGTGCTACTGTTTCTTCCATTACTAGTCAAAATAGTCTATGGTAGAATATCAGTGAGCCCACCCTAATCCATATTTTATTCCTTTATCCTGTGGACCCTGGAATGGTGATGACCACTCCACCTCTAAATCAAGAGGGGGCTTAGATCCCATATGACTGATGGATACAAGTCTTCTGTTTGGAGTTGTAGGCACTCTTGGTTCCCTGTTGTGGTGGTTGACTGTCTTTACCTCCTTGTTAGCTGACCTGGGTAAGTCCAATGAACCAGAGAGTAGGAATTACAACTCTACTGAGGTTCAGGGCCCAACTGGCACATGGCCAGAGCAGAGATTCAATGTCCTGGGAATACAGCAACCCCAGCACCAACAGTAAAAGTGACAGAAGAGGCATGCGTAGAAAGGTCACATCTGAGTCCAACTCCATCACATTCAGGAACGCAAATTCCAAAGTGGGGCCCACTGACAAGGAACTGAACTCCAGAGCCAACTGCCATGACCATAGAACATTTTTGTCTCTGTAGCTCTCAAGATTACCAGTATATGGGGTTGTATCTACTTTGGCAGTCTCTGGGATCCTTCTGAGGTGTGCATAAGCATGACCCCTCTGATGACCTCTCGACTCTTTTTTGAAGACTCTTAGCCATATAAGCTCATTTGTCTTTACCATTTCCCCCTTTTATCCAAGGTCTTTTTCTAGTTGCATCACCAGTTAGTGATTGGTAGTAATCCCTCAGCACCAGGGAGGCTTATTCCCGGGAGTAATGTCCCACACTGGGGGAAAGGTAATGCATTTACATGCTGAGTTTGGCTTAGAGAGTGGCCACATCTGAGCAAAATTGAAGCTCTCAGGAGGTAACTCTTAAGCACCCTGAAACTCTAGGCTTAGTTCAAACTTCAGGCACACAGGCTCATAAGCTGAGTCATCAGTATCAAGGGCTAATCATTGGACTATCCTTCTTCACTGGTGTTTGCCCTTGCACTTGGGGAATTGTTGCTGTTTCAATGAGGAATGTTGCAGAACTCCCCTGGCTAGGAACTCAGCACTCCCTCAGTTGTTGTTTGTAACTGTAAATACTCTGAAAATACCCAACAAATGTCTGAACATATCTATATACCCTATATACATGCCCTCCCAACCATGTGTCCCCAAACAGTAACACTTCACACCAGCACTCCTCCCCTACCATAGTTGAATCCCTCTGTGGTCCAAAACTTCTTAAAAAATGAAGCCTATCATATTGCCAAATTCAATTAATAGGAAAATGAAATAGTAATGGTGGGCCCTGAGGGGAGGAGGAGAGAGGAACAGAATAGATGGAAGCAGGATAACTGGGGGGCAATGGAAGTGTTCCACAAAATCATGCAATGATGGATATAGGACATGTTAAATTTCACCAAAAATGTATAAAAGTATATAGGCTAAAATGTAAATCGTAAGGTAAACCATAATATAACTAAATTTTAGAAAATTGTACGGCCTAAAATATAAACCATAATGTAAACCAAAATGGAACCATGTTTGATAGCTATGTTTCAATATCTGTACATCAGTTGCAGCAAATATAACATCAACATGTAAAAAGATCATTTCTGAGGAAGGGGGAAAGAGTTTGATGTTGGATATATGGAAGTCCCCTATACTGTGTATGTGACCTTACTGTGATCTAAAAGTTTTTTAAATATAGAATTAAAAATTAGAAAAAAAAAAAAAGGATGTAGACAATGAGGAAGAAATGAAGGAAATTGCCTTGCCACTGTACAGACAGGGCAATACTCATTACAGAGATGAAAGGAAAACGTCAAAAACAAAGTTTTATGATATTTTTCATTTTTTAATATCCCAATTTATTTTTACTTCATTTTAGTTTTTCTAAATTAGTATAGATTCTATTTCTAATATTTAAACAGTTTTATTGCTATTAGTTCAATTGCTATTGTATGCTTCACATAAAATATAAAATTCTTTCTGCCTTCCATCTTTCTACACATCCATCATTGCTGTAATGATTTACTGCTACATATATTAGTAACTTCAAAATAAAATGCTATTTTTTGCTTTAGGAAGTCAGTTGTGTTTAAAAAATTGAGAGGAAGGTAGGATATTCCATTATTCACGTACATATTTATCATTTTTGGTGCTTTTCATTCCTTCCTGTAGATCTGAATTTTACATGTGGTATCATTTTCTTTTAGCTGGAAGCATTTACTTTCACATTTCTTCCTGTGCATAAATGGTGACAGAGAATTTTCTCAGATTTCATGTGAAAATGTCTTTTTTCCACCTTTATTTGTGAAAGATACTGCCACAGCATGCATATTTCTGGTTATATTTTTAGTCAGTAAGGATGGGATTCCATTTTATTCTAGTTTTAATAATTACTGGTAAGAAATTAACCAAAATTCTTATTTTTGTTTCATTTTTGTAATTCCTATTTTTTCTCTTTTGTGACTTCTACAATTTTTTTTCTTTTTATCTATTTGAGTAAAATATATCTAGGTGTGGTATTCTTTGTATTTTGTTTGTGGATCACTAAAATTCTGGGATCAGTAGTAAGTTGATATTTTCACCAAATTTGGGAAATTTTGGCCATATATCTCCCAGTCATCTTTCTACTCCTTTCTTTAATTTCCTTTTAACATCCAAATTATATCTGTTAGACTGTCTGATATTGTCCTCCAGGTCACTGAGACTCTGTTAATTTGTTTTGATTTTATTTTCTCTTCATACTTCAGTTTGAATTATTTATACTGACATATCTTGAAATCTCCAACCTTTTCATCTATCTAATTTACTGTTCCATTATATATGTGTTTTTCATGTCAGCTTTTTATATTTTTCAGTTGTGCAATTTCCCTTTTGTTCTCTTTTGTTCTCATTTGTCTACTGAGCTTTCTCATTTGTTCGGTCATTATACTTATCTTTTTTGAACACATTTTTAGTAACTGTTTTTGAATCTTTGCTAATTTCAGTATCTTGATCATTTTGAAGTCTCTATATATTATTAATTTTTTAAAAAAATTTGCTTCACATTTAACTGCATCTGTGTATGTATAATTTTTTTTTGAATGCCAGATATTATGGATAATATTTTTGAGATGTTTGATTAGGTGTTTTTCCTTTAAAGATTGCTGAATTTTGTTCTGGCAGGCAGATAAAATACTTTCAGATAGTAATTGTATTCTTCATTAGATAATATTAGCAGTTAATTTTATTGTTCAAGTTTTTTTTATATTACTTATTGATTTACCTATCTAATAATAATATGGTATAGGGTCAACAACTGGTCATTTTGGGTGTTGCTAAATTTCACTGGTTGCATCAATTGTGATACAATTGGTCTTCAAGTTCTATATAAAATTCAAATATCCACAAGATCTTCTTGTAATAATCATTCAATAGTGATGTTGATATTTAATGGCTCTTCATTGACAGTGAGAAAGTTTGTTTATTTAAAAGGTCTGACAATGCCCAGTGCAAAAATTTCTTCCAATGTATAGGGAAATATTTAGTATATTTTTATATTGTGTAGGAAGAACCCTATATGTGACGTTTAGTTAGTCCTCTACCTTTACACCATGTATAGAATAGTGCTGTGTGTATTGACTATATGTTTCACTTAGCTTTACTCTACAAATAATTGTGTGCTAATTTAATACATTTAAGAAAACTTTCCAGTGAAAACAATATTCTAACAGATGATTCAAACTTGGATATATTTGATTTTTAAAAATTTTATTATTTCTATTACTTTTATTGAAAGTCAATATTTAGGGGATAATGCATGATCAATTTCATGCCTAAATCTTTTGTGTTATTTTTTATCAAATAAGGACCCATTCATTTTCTGCTACTTTTTGAATAAGTATATTTCTCCTTGCTGTTACTGCATTGCATAATATAGTCTCAAATATAATACATATGAAGCATAATATGGCTTATATATTATTTTTGGTGTCCCATACAAAGCACAATATGTGTAAGAGACAATATAGGCCTCAATATTATCCTACGATGCAGGAGGTATTAGTCAGCCAAAGGGGTGCTAATGCAAAATACCAGAAATGGGTTGGTTTTTATAAAGGTATTTATTTGGGGTAGGAGCTTACAGATACCAGGCCATGAAAGCATAAATTACTTCCCTTACCAAAGTCTATTTCCATGTGTTGGAGCAAGGTGGCTGCTGAAATCTGTCAGAATTCAGGCTTCCTGGATTCCTCTTTTCCCAGGTCTTGTTTTTTTTTCTGGGTTGAGGTTTCCTCTCTTCCCGGGGCTTGCTTCCCTTTCCTCTGTATACTTACTTCCCAGGGATCCAGCTGAAGACTTTAGCACCAAACTCCAACATCAAAACTCCAACATCAAAACCCTCAACTCTGTCCTTTGCCATGCTTTTTATCTGGCAGGGACTCAATGCCCTACTGGCACAAGAGGTTTACTTACTTGAATCCAATAAAATCTAATATGCCCAAAGGAAAAGACATAATCCAATATTTCTTTTTGGAATTCATCAATAAAAGTCAAACTGCTACAGAGGGATCATCTTTTCCATTTATAAGAGAAAAAATCTGAAACTGAAAAACTAACTAGCTTGCCTAAGATCACTCAGCTTTAGATCACTTGGCCACACTAGGTCTGGGATTCAAACACTAGTCTGCCTGAATCTGTATCCTATGATCTTTCAATTATAACATGTGCCACAGGCTTTCTTGACTTTCCACAAACAGGAGTAGAGAAGACACAGGACAGATAGTGAAAGATAGACCTGAGTGACTAGAGAGATACATTTTTTAAAAAAAATCCAGGATCCATTTAAAATGAAGGGAGATTGTTTCACTCAAGGGTGATACATGTTGCTGTGTGTATCAGGAAAAAAAATGAAAGAGGAGAAAATGTTCTAGAATTAAATAGAAGAATCAGAGAGTGGTTCTCATACATTCATTATGTGATTGGCCAGCCATTCTAGTTTTAGGAAATATTCTCTACATTTGTCACTCTATTTAAGTCTTATGGTTGCATTTGCAATTTATTTGAGTTAAGGAAGAAGTAATTTATTACTAACAGATATTTTTAGGCTATGATTCTAGTTTATATTTCATTTCTTCATTTCTAGTTGAGATAATTTCAGAGGAAATGAATGAGAACAGTTTGAGGGAGAAGTAAGGCAAGACAAAGTAGTTAAAATTTAAAGAAAGGTATCATGCTAGCTGATGTCTCTTCTCTCCATTAAAACATTCTTATATTTCTACATTCTCTATAAAGGTACCAATGACATCCATGAAGCTGAATCTAATAGAAACTTTAGCAATCTTATATTGCTAGTTCTGTCAGAACTATTTAATATTATTTATCATTCACTGATTTAAACATTCCCTTCCCTTGGCTGTGTGATAGGCAGGCACTAGGGATGTCACCCACATCTCTTAGACCTAGACTCTGTTCCTCCTTTTCCATTCTTGCTTGATTGTGTGGTGATGTTTCATTATTTTTCCATTCCACAGCCTGTGGGAGATGTAAGCTCTAATGGAATGATCTGACTTTACACTGAAATTTACCTGGATCTTGCAGCTCCAACTGCTTTTCAGGGCAAGAACTCTGCACAAAGGTAACTTAATATAAACCTTTTGTTCAGTGGCATAGCCATCTTCCCCTGGATTGTATGAATACTTATTCTTCGTGGAGCACAGGTATCCTTTCATGTCTGTCTTCTCTGACTAGAAGTTGGTTGTGTGTAGATCCCATCCACCAACCCTGATCCAAGAAATAGGCTTCCCCTTGGGAACTGGCTATGATAGGACCTCTTACCTCATCTTTTGGCCACTTTACATTATTTAAGTAACAAAGCAGTCATTTGTTAAGAATCCCTGTTTTGCCTGAGCCTATGTTCTCATGATACAACATGTGGTAACATGCTCCTTAAAGAATTAATAGAAAAAGGCAAAATTATGTATAAATAAAATTTTTATTTCAGCATTAGATGCAAGTACATACTAGTGTTTACAAATCAGTGAAGAAAAAATGTCAGACTCTAAATCTATATCCATCCACACTATGAAAAAATATCCTAGTATCATAAGCATGTTCTCAGGCATTAAGAGCTCAGAAACAGTGCCATGCAAAGACTAAAATTGAAAAGAGTTAAATAAAAGGAGTATCAAATTCAGGAGTAGATGCAGTTTATTTTGAATAGCAGATGATCAACACCCAGTAGGTAGTGTGATTTTGCCTTTAAAAATTGAGGTCAAAGAGTAAAGGAAAATATATTCATCATGTGAGGGTAAATTTTGTTAATTTCCACCTTGTCTAATTTATGTTGTCTACTTGATCGATCAAGCACTGACCTAGTTGTTACTGTGTAGGTATTTTGTTGATAGGATTACCATCTACAATCAGTTGGCCTCAAGTAATGGACATGACACTCCGTAATTTGAATAAACCTCATCCAATTAGGTGGAGATCTTAAGAAGAATTGGGAGTTCCATGATCAGAAGGAGTTTTGCCTCCAGACTATATTCTTCACTTTTTCCTGAGTTTCTGGCTAATTTATATTAAAAAATTCATCACTCTCACTGGAATTTCCATCCTCTGGCCTGCCCTGTGCATTTGGATTTTCCAACCCCCACAATCACGTGAGACAATTCTTTGTAATTCATCACTTCTGATTCTCTGGAGACCTGGACTGAGTCACATAATAACTTATAAATATTTAAAATATCAATACAAATTTTGGTCGAGTTGTAGGTCAAATGATGTAGAAGGATGCTATTAAAAAGTATTTTCATTAAGCAGTGTTAAAAGTTCAAAAAGGGATTACAGTAACAAAATAGGAAAACTGAAAAAACTTAAGATTTACTATTTAATCATTAGTTATTTATTGTTTCAGTATAAGATGGACTACCTTATTCTACCTGATATCAAAACTTGTATTGAAACCACAGTAATGGAGATAGCATGTTATTGGTGCAAGTGAAGAAAATGAAAACTAAGGAACAAAATGAGAAGAAAAAACAGAAATCAGAGCAGTGGAGCTATGAAAACTTTTTAATAAACAATGAAATGGTAGTATGCACATATATATGGGAGAAAATTTAATGTAATCCACTTTATAATGTAACTGAAAACCTATTTTTTCTTAATGTAGCAATAAATGACTACAACATATCATGGGTAAATATCTTCATGATTTTGGGCTAGTCAAAGATTTTTTAAGGCAAGCAACAAAGAATACTCATCATTAAAAAATAGAAAAATAGATTGGATTACTTTTGCAATAAGAACTTAAAAGACAAGAAATATTCATAAAACATATACCCTAAAGGTATATTTAAAAAATTATATCAACAAATAAATAAATCAAAAAGTAATCCAACATCAGCAAGCGATTTGAACAGGTATTCTTCATGATAGTATGCCGCAAAGGTAATTAAGTAGATGAAAATATTGCTAAATGTCACAAGTCATTGGAGGATTTTAAATTAACCAAAAATGAGTTACCACAGCACAGTGGACACAATGGGTTAATTTAAGACTGACATTGCAAAGTGATGTTAAAGATATGAACTAACTCATATTATAGTGTACACATACACTGTTGATCGGAATGGAAGTCCACTTTGAAACTGAACATATTTACTATCAACATAAGAAAATCAATTAACATAATACTCTACATTAACAAATCAAAGGGAAATAACCAGACGATCATCTTGATTGATGAAGAAAAGGCATTCTACAAAATCCAGCATCCTTTCTTGATAAAAACACTTCAAAAGATAGGTATAGAAGGAAAGTTCCTTAACATAATAAAGGGCATATATGAAAATACCACAGCCAACATTGCATTCAGTGGGGAGAGATTGAAAGCTTTCCCTCTAAAATCAGGAACAAGACAACAATGTCTACTGTTACCACTGTTATGCAACATTGTGCTAGAAGTTCTATCTAGAGCAATTAAACAAGAAAAATAAATGAAAGGCATCCAAACTAGAAAAGAGGAAGTAAAACTCTCACTCTGCTGATGATGTGATCCTTTATTTAGATAATCCTAAAAAATCTACAACAAAGCTACATGAGCTAATAAATGAGTTCAGCAAAGTGGCAGGGTATAAGATGAAAACAAAAAATTAGTAGCCTTTCTCTACACTAGTAATGAGCAAGATGAGGAGGAAATCAAGAAAAAAAAAATTCTGCTTACAGTAGCACCAAAAAGACCCAAATATCTAGAAACTGATTTAACCAGGAAGGTAAAAGATCTGTATTCAGAAAACTACAAAACACAGCTAAAAGAAATCAAAGAAGACCTAAAGAAACAGAAGGACATTATCTGTCCATGTTTTGGAAGATTAATATCATGAAGATGTCAATTCTACCTAAATTGATTTACAGATTCAATTTAATACCCATCAAAATTCCAAAGCCTACTTTACAGAAATAGAAAAGTTAATTACCAGATTCATTTGGAAAGTAAAGGGGTACCAAATAGCCAAAAACATCTTTAAAAAGAAGAGCGAAATCAGGGAACTCACTCTCCCTGAACTTCAAGTGGTCAAAACAGCATAGAATTGTCATAAAGATAGCACATTGATCAGTGGAATTGGACTGAGAGTTCAGACATAGACCCTCATCTCTACGGTCAACTGATTTTTGATAAGATTATCAAGTTCACTTTTCTAATACAGGACAATCTCTTCAAAAACTTGTGCTGGGAGAACTGGATATCTGTAACCAAAGAATGAAAGAGGACCCCTATCTCACTCCCAATACAAGAATCAACTCAAATCAGATCAAAGACCTAAACATAGAAGCAGGACTATAAAATTCCTGTAAGATAATGTAAGGAAATATCTACAAGACCTTATTATAGGTGGGGGTCTTTTAAACCTTACACACAAAGCATGAGCAATAAAAGAAAATATAAATGGGAACCTCAAAATTAAACATTTCTGCATCTCAAAGGAATTTATGAAAAGGGCAAAAGACAGCCTGCTCAATGGGAGAAAGTATTTGGAAAATGCACATTCAACAAAGGTTTGATATGCATGATACATAAAGAGATCTTACAACTTAACAATAAAATGACTCAATTAAAAAATGGACAAAAGTCCTGAATAGATGTTTTTCTAAAGAAGAAATACAAATGGTGAAAAAACACATGAAAAGCTCAGCATCACTGGCTATTAGGGAAGGGCAAATCAAAGCTACAATAAGATATAATTTCATACCTACCGAAATGGCCACTATTAACAAAACAGAAATAGAAAGAATCATAAGAGGATACTATGAACAACTTTAAGCCAACAAATTAGACAACCTAGATGAAATAGACAATCTCCTACAAAAACACACAAACAACCTACACTGACTCTAGAAGAAATAGATGATCTCAACAGACCAATTAAAAGTGAAGAGATTGATACAGTCACCATAAGCCTCCTAACAAAGAAAAGCCCAGGACCAGATGACTTTATAGGTAAATTCTACCAAACATTTCAAGACGAATTAAAATCAGTCCTTCTCAAACTCTTGCAAAAAATTTAAAAATACCTAACTCAATCTATGGGGCCAACATCACCATTATACCAAAGCCAAAAAGACACATCACGAAATGAAACTTGCATATCAATTTCTCATAATAATATAGATGTAAAAATTCTCAACAAATTACTTGCAAACCAAACCCAAGAGTACATTAAAATAATAATAAACCATAATGATTTGGGTTTTATCCCAGGTATTCAATAGTGATTGAAAGTAAGAAAATCAGTTAATGTAAACCATATAAGTAAACCACATGATCATCTGCATTAAACAGAAAATTCATTTGACAAAATCCAGCATCCCTTCTAGTGAAAAACACTTCAAAATTTAGGAATAGAAGGAAACCTCCTCAACACGGTTAAGAGTATATATGAAAATTCCACAGTTAACATCATACTCAATGATGAAAAACTGAAGCCTTTCCCACTAAGATCCTGCAACAAAACAAGGATGCCCAATGTCCCCTATGTTATTCACCAGTGTACAAAGTTCTAACCAGAGATTTAGGTTAAAGAAATTAAAGACATCCAAATTGGAAAGGAAGAAGTAAAACTTCCAGTCTTTGCAGATGATATCATCCTATATAGAGAGAGTCTGAAAAATCTGCAACAAAGCTACTAGGGCTTATAAATGAATTGCAAATTGGTGGGGTAGAAAATCAACATGCAAAAATCAGTCATGTTTCTATACATTTGTAATAAGCAAACCGAGGAGGAAATCAAGAAAAAGAATTCCATTTGCAATTGCAACTAAAAGTATCAAATATCTAGGAATAAAAATACCCAAGAATGTAAAGAACCTATACACAGAAAACGACACAACATTGCTAAAAGAAATCGAAGAAAATCTAAATAAATAGGAAGGCGTTCTGGGTTCACAGATTGGAAGACTAAATGTCATTAAGATGTCAGTTCTTCCCAAAAGCTATCTTTACAGATTCAATGCAATTCCTGTCAAAATTCTATCTTTGCAGAAATAGAAAAGCCAATTATCAAATTTATTTGGAAAGGTAAGGGGACCCAAATAGGCAAAAACTTCTTGAACAAGAAGAATGAAATTGGATGAGTCATACATCCTGATGTTGAAGTTTATTACAAAGCTTCAGTGGCCAAAACAATGTGGTATTGGTACAAAGATATATTGATGAATGGAATTGAATTGAGAATTCACAAATAGAACCTTACATCTATGACCAATTGATTTTGACAAGGCTGCCAAGTCCATTCGTTTGGGAAGAATAGTCTCCTCAACAAATGGTGCTGGGAGAATTGGATTCCCATATGCAAAAGAGTTAAAGAGGATCCTTATCTCATGCCTTATACAAAAATTAACTCAAAATGCATAAAAGATTTAAATATAAGAATCAGGCCTATAAAACTTCCAAATAAAAATGTAAGGAAGCATCTTTAGGACCTTGTTTTAGGCAATGGTTTCTTGGACTTTCCTCCCAAAGCACAAGCAACAAAAGAAAAAAAGTGGGTAAAATGTACCCCTTCAAATTTAAAACTTTTGTGCATCAAAAGACTTTGTCATGAAAGTGAAAAAAATACCTACTCAGTGGGAGAAAATATTTGGAAACCACATATCTGATAAGGGTTTAATATCCAGAATATATAAAGAAATCCTACAACTCAACAATAAAAAGACAATCTATTTTAAAAGTGGACAAAAGACATGAATAAACATTCTCCAAAAAGGATATACAAATTGCATTAGAAAAGCACATGAATATTAAAAATTCAAGGATCAGGAGGACCAGCAAGATGGTAGTGGAATAAGGAGCTCCTAGAGTTAGCTCCTGCTACTGGGCAGTTAGCAAACCCAGAGCTCTCTGGAGCTAGCTGAAGCAACCTGTCTGGGCGCTCCAGGAGGCCAGAAGAACATCCTGCAATATCCTTGGGGAAGTGGAAGGAGGAGACTGCCGGTATGCAGAGAAGACTCATAAGTAGAGCGCTCAGAGGGTGGTGTCCATCCTTCACGGGAGGCACAAGCCGCCTCGGGAGCTGTCCAGCGACTGGAATTGAAAGCTCCACTTCGCCAAAACGGGGGAGAAAGAGACAGTTGGGCACCAATTTGAGCTACTGATGAGGAAATTAAGTGGGCTACAGTATAATCCTGAAAATAGCTAAAGTTTGAGCCTTTCCAAGTCAGAAAGAGGCCAGGAGCTGTCAACTTAACTCTGCGCCTGGCACGAGGGGAAGCTGGGCAGACTGAAATTCCCAGTGCTGGTGGGGACTGGCTTCTTCCCACCCAGATCATATTGCAGTTCTAGCCTAGGCTCCAGTGCCACCTCCAGCAGGGAGGAAGCTGCAGGAACCTGTGGCAGCCCCTCCGGGAAATTACCGGCCAAGCCAGTGATTATCCTACTCTGGCAGCACAAGCCGCCCCAGGAGCTGCTCTGTGACAGAAATTGGAAGTTCCATTTCCCAGAAACAGGGGAGGAGAAGGTTGACTGCCGATATCAGCTACTATTTGGGAGACTCAGCTGGCTAAGAGATAACGCTAGGATCAGCTGGGGTGAGAACCAGCCTAAGACAGAGAGAGGCCAGCAGCCTCCATTCTCACTCCGTCCCCAGCCTGAGGGTAAGCTGGGCTGACAGTTTCTTTCACGCAGATCAGCCTGCAGCCCGCCTAGGCTGAAGAGACTGAGGAGCCCTGCACCAGCCTATACATGTAACTACGGTGAACTTTGGTTGGCATAGACTGAAAATCAGAAGTTTACCAGGGAAACTGCGGTCATCTTAGGACCTGCACTGCATAGATTGCTGCCCACACCTGCAGCTCCTTCCCTGTCCCAGGCAGGGGAGAAAGGGATGTGAAGCTCCATCAGTCTCTCTGGACAACTACAGTCTAGGCATGAATATGGATTATTCCACATAGCTGTGCCTCTGTCCATACCCCTGACAAAGGAGAAAGTTGGAAGAAGCTTCATTGGTCCCTGGTACAATGAGGGCAGCTTGAGACTCCAGCTTACTGCACCAACTCCATGCTTGGCTCCTACTGCATAACCAGCAAGGGAGAAAAGATAGCAAGCCCTAAACTAAAGAGAAGAACTGTACCCAGAAAAATTACTCTAGTAAACCAGATGACAAGACACCAACCAAAAATTACACTCCACACTAAGAAACAGGAAACTATGGCCCAGTTAAAGGAACAAGATAAGCCTCCAGATGACATAAAAGAGTTGAGACAACTAATTATAGATGTTCAAACAAATCTCCTTAATAAATTCAATGAGATGGCTAAAGAGATTAAGGACATTAAGAAGACATTGGATAAGCACAAAGAAGAATTTGAAAGCATACATAGAAAGATAGCAAATCTTATGGGAAGAAAAGGTACAATAGATGAAATTTTAAAAACACTGGAATCATATAATAGCAGATTTGAGGAGGTAGAAGAAAGGATTGGTGAATTTGAAAAAATGGCCTCTAAAAGTGAACATACAGAAGAACAGATGAAGAAAAAAATGGAAAAAAATTGAACAAGGTCTCAGGGAACTAAATGACAGCAAAAGGCATGCAAACATACGTGCCATGACGGGCCCAGAGGAGAAGAGAAGGGAAAAGGGGCAGAAGGAATATTTAAGGAAATAATGGTAGAAAATTTCCCAACCCTATTGAAGGACATAGGTATTCCTGCCCAAGAAGCACAACGTACTCCCATCCAAAAAAATCCAAATAGACCAACTCCAAGACACATACTCATCAAAATATCAAAGGCCAAAGACAAAGAGAGAATTCTGAGAGCAGCAAGAGAAAAGCAGTGCATAACATATAAGGGAGAACCAGTAAGATTAAGTGCTGATTTCTCACCAGAAACCATGGAGGCAAGAAGACAGTGGTCTGATATATTTAGGATACTACAAGAGAAGAACTTCCAGCCAAGAATCTTATATCCAGCAAGACTATCTTTCAAAACTGAGGGTGAGATTAGAATATTCACAGATAAACAGAAACTGAGAGAATTTCTTAATCAGGCACCAGATTTTCAGGATATACTAAAGGGTGTGCTAGAGCCTGAAAAGAAAAGACAGGAGAGAGGGACCTGAAAGAAAGTCTAGAAATGAAGATTTTATCAATAAAAATAACTAAAAGTGTCAAAAGAATGGTGAAAATAAAATATGATAGATAAAACTCAAATAGTCAGAAATAAACTTAACCAATGATGTAAAGCACTTGTATTCAGAAAACTGCAACTCAATGTTAAAACAAATCAAAAAACCCTAAATAACTGGAAGAACATTCCATGCTCATGGATTGGAAGACCAAATATTAAGATATCAATTCTACTCAAATTGATATACAGATATTATGCAATCCCTATAAAAATTCCACCAGCATTAAAGAAAAAATTGAAAACACAATCTTTAAATTTACTTGGAAGGGTAAGAAGTCCTGAATAGCCAGAAACATCATTAAAAGGAAAAGTAAACCCTCATCTCCAGACTTTAAATCATAATACCTGCCTATATTGGTAAAAACAACATGGTACTGGCCTAAGGACAGACACAGTAGACCAATGGATCCAAATTTATGGTTCAGAAACAGACCCTCACATGTATGGTCAAGTGATTTTTACCAGCCTGTCAAACTCACAGGGCTCAGGCAGAACAATCCCTTCAACAAATGATGCTGAAAGAATTGGACATCCATAGATGAAAGAAGGAAAGAGGACCCATATCTCACACCTTACCCAAAAACTAACACAAAATGGATATAAAAAACTAAAATAAAAGCAAGAACCATAAAACTTCTAGAAAAAATTATTGGAAAATTTCTTCAAGACCTGGTGGTAAAGGTGGTAAGGGAAATAAGAGAAGGACTACATGGACTACTGATGTTTAATGTATGTAGAAGTTTTAATTAGCTTTACTGTAAAATTGTGGAAATGTATAGAGTGGATGGTAACACACAGTGAGTAACAGCTAGTTTATAAATGGGGATGTGACTGAAAATGGTAGTCTAGTTATGTAAATGCCAATTGACAGAATGCTTGAGAATAATCTAGGAACTGGATAGCACAGTAAACCAAGAGGGGGTGAGAATTGTGCTTGATGGTTCAGATGCAAGAGTGTCCTTTGTTAGCTAGTACAAATGTATGTCACTACTGCAGGGTGTTGGAAATGTGGAGAAGTGTGGGAAATATACAGCTGGAGTGACCAATGACTGTGGTTAGTAATAATAATATAATATTCTTGTATCTATGTGAAAGATGTACTGTGTTGATACTGAGACAGTATGGAAAATGTGATCCAAATGTATACTATGGACATGGCAATAATCAGATATATTCTATCTGCAGCAAATGACACACCACATTGTGGTGTGTTGATGGAGGGGTATTGTTTGGGAATTCTGCACATGTGCATGATTGTTTTATAAATTTACAACTTCTGCCATAAACAAATATATTTAAAAAATAATAATAAGGTGGGTTGGGGAAAAAACACACCAAATGTAAGAAAAGAACTATGATTAGTAGTAAGATTTTGACAGTGTTCTTTCATAGTTTGTAACAACGTCTCATGGCAATGTAAGGTGTTGGTGGAGGGTTAATGTATGGGACCCCTATATGATGTTATGCATGTTTGCTTTGTAAGCTCACAACTTTTACTATATATTAAATTGTTTATGTATGCTCATATATAAATGATATAAAGATAATAATAATCAGATTGCTAGGGGAAAATACTTTGTTTAGTAGTAATATTTGATAATGCTCTTTAATTATTATTTAAAAAGGTTTAAAAACAATGCAAGTTATTGGGGGTAGGGTGAGATGTTATATGTTTGTTTGATGTTATATATGTTTGTTTCATAAGTTCACAGCTATTATACATTGATTATGTTTATTATATATTTCAATAAATTTTTTTTTAATTCAAGAATAAAAAAAGCACATGAATAGATGCTCGATATCACTAGCTATTAGGGAAATGCAAAACAAAACTATTAATACAATGCAATATCATTTCATACCCACTTGAATGAACACTATTGTAAAAACAGTAGTAGAGAGGATGTAGAGAAATAGGAATACCATTCATTGCTGGATGGAGTGTAAAATGGTGCAGCTGCTGTGGAAGAGAGTTTGGCAGTTCTCAGGAAGCTAATTATAGAATTCTCATATGACCTGACAATCCCACTACTAGGTGTGTGTGTGTGTGTGTGTACATATATATCCAGAAGAATTGAAAGCAGAGTCTTGGACAGATATTTGCATACTGATATTCATATTAGTGTTATTCACAATTGTCAAAAGAAGGCTGCAACCCAAGTGTGCCATCAACTGATGAATGGATAGATAAAATGTGATATATATACATACAATGGCATATTATTCAACCATAAAACAAAATGAAGTCCGGATGCATGTAACAACATGGATGAAACTTGAAGACATTATGTTATGTGAATTAAACAAGACATAAAAGGACAAATATTGTATGATTTCACAGATATAGTCTAATTATAATAAGCAAGCTCACAGAGAATCAAAAATATAAATTACCAGGTGATAAATTGAGGTTAGAGAATGGGGAGTTGATACTTAATTTGTACAGAATTCCTGTTTAGGTTGATTGTAAAGGTTTGGAAATGAATGGTGTTGATCATTAGACATTATTATCAGTGCAAGTAACAGAATTGATTAGGGGAGTGTTGGTAAAGGTGAAACTTTAGGTAATATATGTTGCTAGAATAAAATTTAAGAGAGAATGCATAGGACTATATAACACAGTGAACCCTATTATAGATTATGGACTCTTGTTGTTAGTACAAGTATAAGGTTGTTTTTTCATTAATTATAACACCTAATGTAAACAATGGAGGACAGTTAATAGCACTATTTTAATACTTTTTCATCAATATAACAAAGATAACTAATGTTTAAAAAAGTATAATTACAAAAAAGTCCTATCAATTGTAACAAATGTTCAACACCACTGCAAAGTATTGGTGGTGAGATGGTGTATTACAGGCATGATTGGTCTTTAAGCCTACAACTTTTAATATAAAACATTTTATATAAAAATTCAGCATCAAACAAGCAAACAAAGATCATATGCTCTAGCAAAGAAAATGAAGAAGTACAGCTAAAGATAACAATATAGGTCAATTTCACAAATACAGTCTTGAATGAAATAAAGAAAAAAGGAATACCCACTGAATGATTCCAGTTATATCAAGTTCAAACACAGAGAAATCTTATTGATAATTGTGGAATTATGGAAAGAGTTAGTTTCTGGTAGGAAAGATGACTTAAAAATTGGGAAAGCCTGTAAGGACATCTGGCATTATGGTAATGCTTTCTTGTTGATCTGGTGGTTATTTGGTAATTACAGGAATACATTCACTTTTCTAAGTAATTAAGCTGTAAGTTTTTGTATATTTATGGTGTGTAAACTTCTATGTATATCATATCCATTTCTTTCTATCTCTGTCATCTCTCTATCTGTCTCTAGCTCTAGCTCTAGCTCTAGCTCTAGTTCTGTCTCTATCTCTATCTCTGTGTCCACAGACACCTACATGCTTTTTTGTAAAGTTTGAAATTAAGATGTAATATTAAAATTCTGCCTTGACATCTTTGAGCCTCACAGGTCTCCAAAGTCCTAGTTCTGAATTTCCTTACTTTTCTAGATATGCTGATCACCCAGCAGGATGCAGGAAATTCTGCTCATCCAACTAGTTCCCCCACTTAGCTGGAATAGCTGCATTGTTTAACCAAGTGGGCTTCAGTTCCCTGACAGCCCACAGTAATTCAAACAAGCCAAATTTAGTGAGCTAAATGTCCCACATCCTACAATGGGAACCAAAACTCACCCCATCCTTTGGTCACAATAAGGCTTCCCTCCCAACGCCCATGCAGGTTCGCTCTGCTGAGTGCATCACCTGTGGCTTTGCATGGTGTGTGGTGTTCTTCAGCCCTGGGCTGTGCTTATGTGATGGATCAACTGCTGTTAATCTAATCTGTGCAGTATCCAGTGCCACATATTCAGCCATCTCACACTATTTAGGGTGAGCAATCCCTCTTTCACCAATGGGTGACTAGGAAGTGAACAAAGCACAGATATACTCACATTTAATAGTGGATTTAAAAATAGAAGATAAAGAAACAGTGGGGTAACTAAATAGTATATTAAGATGGCAGAAGTAGTACCAAATAAATCAAAAGTATGATCAATATAAATGGGATCAATTCCAAACTCTGCCATTAAAAATAAATTAACGTTTGCACTTAAAATAAAATTAAGACATATAAACCTTATTTTAGGTGAATTTAATGCAAAAGAATGTACTTATATTGAAACTAAAAGGACAGAAAGATACTAGTGAAAATACTAGTTAAAACTAAGCTGGTTCCTCTATACTAATATCAGATGAAATGAACTTTAAGACCAAAAGTACTTTTAGGGATGGGGGGGGTCACTTAATAATGATAAGTTTAGTTCACCCCAAAGGCAGTAATGAAATAGACTTAAAATATATGAAGTGCAATTATTAGAACATGGAAAGAAGATTTTAAATTCAATATCATATAAGGAATTTTAAATTCCTCAAATTAGGAAATTTCAACAGTCTTTGTAATTGATAGGTCAAATAGAGAAAAACAACTATATAGAGAGTCTAATTACTGTAAATAACAGATGTGATTGCATTTGGAACAAACTATTGGACACACATTTCTTTCATGGTCACATAGAACATTTCCAAAGTCAACTATGCATTAGGCAATAAAATCCTTAAAAATTTTCAAAGAATTGGTAATATAAGGTTGATTATTTCACTAAAATGTAATTAACTTATAATAAAAATAAATAATTTTCATTCATGTAAAATTTTAAAACTGTATTAATTATAAATATGAATATAAAATCACTAGGAATGAATGAGAGTGAAAACGAAACATTAAAAACCCATCAGATGGGAGAACCAGTAAGATGGTGGTGGAGTAAGGAGCTCCTAGAGTCAGCTACTGCCAAAGGGTAGTTAATAAACACCCAGAGCTATCTGAACCTAGCTGAAGCACCTGCTTGGGGGCTCCAGGAGACCAGAAGAGCATCCTGCAGTGTACTTGAAGGAATGGAAGGAGGAGAATGCCCATCTGCACTCATAACTAGAGGGCTCCACTCCACAGAGACCAGTGCCCATCCTCCACAGGAGTCACAGCCGCCTTGGGAGCTGTACCGCAGCTGGAATTGAAAGCTCCATTTCCCAGAAAAGGGGGAAAAAGAGACAGTTGGGCACCAACTTCAGCTATTGTTTAGTAAGTTTAGGGGGCTAAAACATAATCCCAAGAACAGTTAAAGTCTGAAACTGTCCAACCAGAAAGAAGCCAGTAACCACCATCTTAACTCTGTGCCAGGCACGAGGGGAAGCGGGGTGGACTGAAAACCACAGTTCAGGTAGGGACTGGCTTCTTTCCATCCAGATCAGATTGCAACTCTAGTATAAACCCCAATCCCACCTCTGGTAGGGAGGAAGCTGGGGGGACCTGCGCCAGCCTCTCCGGGAAATTACTGGCCAAGCTGCTGAGGCTGGCTTTGGCAGCACAAGCTGCCCCAGGAGATATTCTGTGGCTGGAATTGGAAGCTCCATTTCCCAAAAACAGGGAAGGAGTAGACAGTTGACTGCCAATTTCAGCTACTGACTGGTGGATTTGGCTGACTAGAGTACAGCCCTAAGAATAATTAAAAAGTGATCTTGTCCAGGTCAGAAAGAGGCCAGTGGCTGGCATTTTGACTCTGCCCCCAGCCTGAGGGGAAGCCAAAACCGAAAATCACAGTGAGAGAGGAACGGGTTTCTTTCACCCAAACTTAGCCTGCAGCTCCAAGCTTAGGCATCAGCCCCACCTCTGGCAGGGAGGAGGCTCTCTGCACTACCTTATCCAGGGAACTGCAGGTATATTTGGCTGACACAGATTGAATAATTGAAAGTTTAGCAGGGCAACTGCAGTCATCTTGGACTCGCACTGCATAGATTGAGGCCCACACCTGCAGTTCCTTCTCTGCCCCGGGCAGGAAGAAAGGGAAGGAAAGCTTCATCAGTCTCTCTGAGCAACTACAGTCTAGGCCTGCATGACTTGGATTATTCCACACAGCTGTGACTTTGTCCCTATCTCTGGCAAAGGAGAAAGTTGGGAGAAACTTCTTTGGTCCCTGGTGCAATGAGGGAAGCTTGAGCCTCCACACCTTATAGCACCAATGACATCCTTGGTTCCTACTGCACAACCAGCAAGGGAGAAAGGGCAGGAAGCCCTTAACTAAAGAGAAAAACTGCACCCGGAAAAAATACTCTAGTAAACCAGATGACAAGACACCAACAAAAAATTACAATCCAAACTGAGAAACAGGAAGATATGGTCCAGTTAAAAGAACAAAGATAAGCCTCCAGATGGCATAAAGGAGTAGAGACAACTAATCATAGATGTTCAAACAAATCTCCTTAATAAATTCAATGAGATGGCTACAGAGAAAAAGTATTAAAAAGACAATGGATGAGAACAAAAGAAGATTTTGAAAGCATGCATAGAAATATAACAAATCTTATGGGAATAAAAGGTGCAATAAATGAAATAAAAAATCATTGGAATCATATAATAGATTTGAAGAGGAGGAAGAAAGGACTGATGAACTTGAAGAAATGGCCTCTGAAAGTGAACATACAAAAGAACAGATGAAGAAAAGAATGGAAAAAATTTGACAAGGTTTTGGGGAAACAAATTACAGCAAAAGTTGTGCAAATATACATGTCATGGGTGTCCCAGAAGGAGAAGAGAAGGGAAAAGGGGCAGAAGGAATATTTGAATAAATAATTGTAGAAAATTTGCCAACCCTGTTGAAGGACATAGATGTCCATGTCCAAGAAGCACAATATACTCCCATCTGAAAAAATCAAAATATGCCAACTCCGAGGCACATACTAATCAGAGTTTCAAATGCCAAAGACAAAGAAAGAATTCTGAGAACGACAAGAGAAAAGCAATGCTTAACAAATAAGGGATACCCAATAAGGTTAAATGATGATTTCACACCAGAAACTATGAATGCAAAAAGACAGTGGTGTGATATAGTTAAGATAATACAAGAGAAAAACTTCCAGCCAAGAATCTTATATCCAGCAAGATTGTCTTTCGAAAATGAGGACGTGTTTAGAATATTCACAGATGAACAGAAACTGAGAGAATTTCTTACCAAGACACCAGATTTTCAGGAAATTCTAAAGGGAGTGCCAGAACCTGAAAAGAACAGAAAGGAGAGAGAGGATTAGAAGAGAGTCTGGAAATAAAGATTTTATCAATGAAAGTAACTGAAAGTGTCAAAAGAGTGGTGAAAATAAAATATGACAGATAAAACTCAAATAGTCAGGAATAAATTTAACCAACGATGTAAAGCACTTGTATTCAGAAAACAGCAACTCAATGGTCAAAGAAATTTAAAAAACGCCTAAATAACTGGAAGAACATTCCTTGTTCATGGATTGGGAGACTAAATATCATTAAGATGTCAGTTCTATTCAAATTGATAAACAAATTCAATGCAATCACAATTAAAGTCCACCAGCAATTTTTTAAATTGAAAATGTGATTATCAAATTTATTTGGAAGGATAAGTAGTTTTGAATAGCCAGAAACATCTTAAAAAGGAAAAGTGAACTCTCCTCTCTAGACTTTATATTACCTAGCTATAGTGGTAAAAACAGCATGATACTGGCATAAACACAGACACATAGACCAATGGAAACAAATTTATGGTTCAGAAACAGACTCTTACATGTGTATGGTCAAGTGATTTTTGACTAGCCCGTCAAACCCACACAGCTTGGACAGAACAGTCCATTCAACAAATGGTGCTGAAAGAACTGGATATCCATAGCCAAAAGAAGGAAAGAGGACCCCTGTCTCACACCTTATCCAAAAATTAACTCAAAAGGTTCGAAAACCTAAAAATAAAAGCAATAATCATCAAATTTCTAGAAAAAATTATAGGAAAATATCTTCAAGACCTGGTGGTAGGTGGTGGCTTCCTAAGGAGATAAGAGGAGGACTGAGATTGACTACTGATGTTTAATGTACATAGCAGTTTTAATTAACTTTACTGTAAAAGTGTGGAAATGTGTAGAGGGGTAGCACATAGTAACAGCTAGTTTATAAATGGGGATGTGACTGAAAATGGTAGTCTAGGGATGTAAATGCCAATTGAAAGAATGTTAGAGGGGTGTTGTTTGGGAATTCTGCACATGTGCATGATTGTTTTATAAGTTTACAACTTTTGTCATAAAAACTATACTTAAAAAAATAGGGTGAGCGGGAAAAATACACCAAATATAAGATAAGGACTATAATAAGCAGTAAAATTTTGACAATATTCTTTCATAATTTGTAACAAACATCTCACAGCAATGTAAAGTGTTGGTGGAGGTTGATGTATGGGACACCTGTATGATGTTATGCATGTTTGCTTCGTTAGTTCACAACTTTTACTATACACTTATTGTTTATGTATGCTCATATATAAATGCTATAAAGATAATAATAATGGGGTTAGAGAAAATACTTTAGTTAGTAGCAATATTTTGACAGTGCTCTTTAATCATTAGTTCAAAATGTTTAACAACAATGCAATGTATTAGTGGTAGGGTGAGGTGTGAGAGTCCTGTATGATGTTATATGTGTTTGTATTGTAAGTTCACAACTATTACTGTACACTTCTTGTTTACGTATATTTGTGTATGTGTAGTATACTTCAATAAATTTAAAAAAACAGATGTAGAAAAGTGTGCTTGTCCAGTACTTACCTTAGGGAAAAAAAAAAAAGACTGCAAAGTTAGTGAGATAAATGTCTACCTTTTGAAGCTAGACTAAACAAACTAAAGAAGACTTTAAGGAAGGTAGAACAAAGTATAGAGGATAAGAAAGGAATGACGGAAAATAGCAATTCACCAGAAAAGAATGAAATAGTAAAATATTGGTTTTTTGAAAGATCTCACAATTTGAACAAACCTCTAGAAAGACTGATTAAAATGAGAAGTGTCACAGATCAAATACAGTAGTATCACATACAATAGTATATAAAATGATAGTATACCACGATCAATTTGGATTTACCTAAGGTACTCAGGTTGGTTAGAAAAGTCTATAGAGATAATTTACCACATTAATAAAGTAATATGGAAACACCACATGACCATCTCAAAGATTTTCATAAAGCTCACCACAGAGTGATTTTAGGAAAAAAAGGAAAGAAAAGAGCTCTCAGTAAAAGGACATTTTTTTAACCTGATAAAAAAACACAATAAATAAATCAATGAGACCTGAACTAACTTTATCATAGATATGGAAACTTTATTAATATTTCCTTTAAAATAAAGAATATGACAAAAATGCTAATTATGCCAATTTTATTTAATATTGTAGTCTCTAGTCATATGACCAGAAAAGAATCTAGAAACATAAGCATTAGAGAGGAAGAAATAAAACTGCCTTTATTGTTGTTTTTTATGATTTGATCATTTATAAGAAAATGCAAACTAATCTACAGTCAAATTTTTAAAAAATAATCGGAGAGTTTATTAAGTTGCCTGGAGATAAAATTTATATATTATGGTCAGTTTTAATCTTGTACACCAATCTCAAAAAGGGAAAATTCAATTAAAGATATTCTGCACAATCTTTTGTATAAAGCATATAGGCATTAATTAAAAAGGAAATGAAATATTTCTACAGAAAAATTATGTAAATGTATTAACATACATTAAATAATATCCTTATGATTGGGAAAATGAACCATGATTTTTAAATAATTGGAAATATATCTAAGATAAATTAATTCTTCAAATAATCTATAGATTCAATGGAATTCCAATAAAAATCCCAATAGATTTTCTCATGCAACTTGATAAGATCATTCTAATAATTATAAGAAAATATCTACCAATAACCAGGACTTTTGAAGAATAAGAACACGGAGATGGGAAGCAGATTTGGCTCAACTGATAGGGTATCTGCCTACCACATGGGAGGTTCAGGGTTCAAACCCAGGACTTCCTAATCCAGGTGGTGAGCTGGCCCACGTGCAGGGCTGATGTGTGCAAGGAGCGCGCCCCATAAGGAAAGCCGCCCGCATGAAAAAAGTGCAGCCTGCCCAGGAGTGGCACCACACACACGAAGAACTGATGCAGCAAGATGGTGCAACAAAAAAAGACACAGATTCCCGGTGCCGCTGACAAGAATACAAGTGGACATAGAAGAACACACAGTGAAAGGACACAGAGAGCAGACAATTGGGGGGGGGAGGGGAGAGGAGAAGGGGAGAGAAATAAAAAAACAAAATAAAACAGGAAGGTGATAGAATGTTTTTGCAGGTATCAGGGCTTATTATAAAACTATCATAAGGAAGCAGATATGAGTCAACTGATAGAGTGTCCACCTACCATACAGGAAGTCCAGGGTTCAAACCCAGGGCTCCTGGCCCATGTGGTAAGCTGGCCCATGTGCAGTGCTAATGCGCACAAAGAGTGTTGTGCCAGAGAAGAACACACAGTGAATGGACACAGAGAGCAGAAAGTGGGGGAGGGAAGGGGAAATAAATAAAAAATAAATCTTAAAAAAACTATAATAATTAAAAGAGGATAATATTGGAAGGCAGTGATACATATATAGCAATGGAAAGCATATGCTCAGAACCTGATATATGCTGATTTGCAACTTTGTCACCTCAGATCTGTGGGGAAAAAAAACCAGATCATTCATAAGTGGGAGTTGGGGAAAAGTTACCCTCAGAAAATATTAAATTTGATCTCTAGCTCACACGATATCCAATAATCAACAATATATTGTTTGAGTATAGAAATCTCAAAAAGCAACTTCTAAAATATGATAGAAAATACAGGTCAATATTTCATCTTTTGAATTGAGGAATGATTTATTAACCAACAAAATAAGGAAGAATTGTAAAAGATATCTATATTTGACATTAAAATAAGAATTTTAGATATTGAGATATTTTAAAATAATAATATAAGCCACAAATCAGATTAATACATAAACCTGAAAAAAAAAAAACAATTAAAATTAAGAATATCTGAAGAACTTCTACATATCAACAAGGAAAGCACAAAGAGCTCAGTAAAAAAGAGAGAAATAGGACTGAGCCTATCAGAAGAGGAAAGACATATGGTTAACAAACACACAAATAGATGTTAAAAAGCTTTATCAGGAGAGAAAAGGCCAAATAAAGATCACCATGAAATACCATATTTTATTCATTTGCAGCCAAAATTAAACTGAAGATTAAATTTATCAATATTAAGTATTGAGAAGCATATGGCTCCACATCATCTTTTAACTGGTGAGTTGTTAGAATCACTTTGAGAAAAAAGGTTGGCATTATCTATTAAATTTTAACTTTTGTACATAAAATATACCAACAATTTCACCTCTAGATAAGTAGTTAAGATAAACTTCCATGCGTATGTGAACATTTGTACAAGAATGTTCACAGCAACACTTTTCATATAAACAGAAACCAAATATTTGTAATGTATTCATGTAATGGTGTATATATATATTTTTAAAGATTTATTTATTTATTTCTCTCCCCTTCCCCCTGTAATGGTATATTGTAGTCACAACTGATCTACAGTGATATAAACTTATGGATGAATATCACCAATATAATATTAAGTGTAAAAGTATGTCTCCAAATATATAACATACCACATACTAGAGCCATTAAAGCTAAAAATCTGAAATTTAAAAGTGCTATTTTCAGAAATACGTGTGTGTGTAAAGTTATATGAAAAGGAACATGGGATTAAAGGGATGGGTAGCTTAGGTTTTGGTGGCATGGTTTAGGTGATCTGTCTATATCTCAGCCTTTGTTTGGGGTGATGGGTTTGTGGGCTCTTATTTTTTAAAATGACTGGCTTAATAAATAAAAGTAGACCATGGATTGACCAAGGATTGTGTCATGAAACTAAGATAGTGATTAATCCAGTTCTGTTCATCTGTGGTCTATAATCCAAAGGGATTTCAAGATCCAATCCGTGATCATGTCATCTCTATGATTTCACCCCAAAGCTTTCCCTTGGCTTAATCATTTGAAACTGTGATCAGGTACTGCATACATGGAGTTTATGATGGAGTATCGTCTCTGGGAAGACAGAATCCTGAATCCTAAAGGAAGTAGAATGAAGTCATTACATAGAACATTCCTCTCCTGCTCCCACCCGTGGTATGAGAAAGAGTGTGTAACTGCACAACATTGGCTTTTTGACTCCCTTCCCAGTTTCCTTCCTTTTGACTTGTGGTTCTCAAAAGTTAGTCCTCAATAGGAAGCATCGCTTGGAAACCTGTTAGAAATATAAATTATTTGGCCCCATCCCAGAACTTCTCAATTATAAACACTGGGATTGGGCCCAGCAATCTGTTATCCTGAGCTTTCAGGAGATTCTGATACATGCTAACGTTTGAAAACCAGTGCCCTTGACTTATTCCTACGGCTGTTTTCTCCATCTTTACTGTTTACTTTTACATATCTTCCTAGCTCAGCCAAAATGACACAAAGTAATTAAATTAAAATATGGCAGTAATCGTCAACCAGGTTTCCCTGAATTCAAAGCTGTCCACCTAGCAATCCTTTCCCATGATGAAGTTGGTATCACCTTCTAAAATATGAAACTATTACCGGTCTTGTAAATAAAATGCTTCAATGCCTAACAATTGCCCATAAAGTAATATCTAAATTTATCACAGTTAACAGTTTTCTTCACAATCTGGAAGTGTCCTTCTCTCTAGATTCATCTTTCCTCCACAATATCAGTTTTATTTTCAAACATACTGACCTTTCATTTACTTATCCTCTTCCACATCTAGTGCTTGGCATATGCTGAAAAATTTCCCTCCTCATCCCCCTCATTCCCATCACCCACTTCTAGTTGGTAATCGCTATTCATGATTTAATGCTTACTCTGATATTCCTTATTTCTTAAAATTCTTTTTGATGCCCTAAAGTTGTCCAGTTCCCCTTGAAACCATGTCCTTCAACACTCCAATCATTAACATTTGATTACTTTTAAATACAATTTATATATCTGAAATTGGGATTTGTCAGCCTGAATCCCCAGCATCAGTGCTTTAGATTTCTTACTGTTAAAAAGATTTTATTGGATTCCTACAATTGTAGTGAAAATTAAGTGAAATCATGGACTTAGCACAGTGCCTTTATTAGTGTTTACTTGGTGTCCAAAGCATGAAACTTACCTCTACCGAATTACTATGGGTTGTAAATTTTATACGTAGTGCCACTTCAATGATAATGGTAAGACACACTATTTAGGTTGTAGTTAAATATTTGTAAATTTTCATATTAGTGAATGGTGTCATTTGTTAATGCATATCAGGATTGTTCGTTTTATTCTTAGATACAATATGTAGGGTAAATGATATGTGGACTTTAGTGAAATCTTACTGGGAATTGTCTAAAAAGGAAATCTCTGCTGGCAGACTGCCAAGCAAGAGGACCAGTGAGATGCAGTGAGAACCAGTCAAAATAATGATTCATTTGACAGTGCAATCACAGATTCTCAGATAATGAATCTAGCTACTTTTCTTGATGATGTATTGGTCTTGGAAGCTCTCCGATATTTTATTCAGAAGAACTTAGCAGTAGTATCTCTCCTAATTAGCAGGTGCTAAATGGCTGGAATTGAGTCTTTGAAAAATCAAGTTAAACTTGATGAGTAAATATTGGAATGTGCTTTACTTGATGCATTAGTCTTTAAGCTAGCCAACCTTTGAACCTATAAGAAGTGAATATGTATGTATATACATATATATATATATATTTGATGCACATATATATCAAAAGAGGTTAACTTTATCAATGTTGAGTTTCTTATCAAAATGTCAGAATATCTAGCCATATGTTTGTGAACATTGAATAACAAAAAGAAAGGATTTTTTTCCTATGAACTTTTTAAAAAATAGCACGGTGCCTTTTACTCTGCCTATTCTGGATTTTCATCATTTAAAATGTGTCATGTTATGATAAATTGTTTGGTGTTGAATCAATTGAATTTTGTTGTTCTTTTCTACCAACCCTGTATGAAGTGGCTGATGAAATCTGGCATGAAAAATTGCAAAAGATGAGTCACCTGCTGTTGAAGAAAATCATTATTAACTTTTTTTTTTAACTTTGGAAGACAGAATTTCCTAAAATGAACAACATGCAGCTTTAGCTATTATGTATGTATATGAAGGGAAGGAGTGGTAGGAATAGAAAATAATAATGACTACTCTATATAATAAGTAGAAAATGATTTGACTAAATGAAGATATAACAATTAACTTGGAGCATTTGCTATTTGTTAAATATACATTGTCTACATAAAACTCAGATTTGTATGCAAATCTATTTGTGATAGTGCCTTATATATGGACAATTGGAATACATTTATATTCTCCACTCCATGTTGAAAATGCAAATAGTCAAAGTTCAGAAAGTTTTCCTTTGAGTAGTAGGATTACCTGAGAGATGGAGATACAAGTTTATATGTACACGAATGCTCCTGAGAGGGCACTACCATTTGCTTTTGCATTAGCTCATCAGGCTTTCAAAATTTTGAGCAGAAAATTGTTTTAAAGGGCAACACTATGTCTCATGACTTTGGCCTTTACCCTGGAAGGTTAAGTCAGCCTTCCCTGGAAGCTGCTTCATATCCCATCATCTCTCCCCTGCCTTCGGATATTTTCTGAACTCAGACACTCAAAGGAAAAGGGTCCACAAAATTAATCTTTAAAAATCCTAGTCAAATATATCTTTTCTCCTTTCTTCAACTTTATCCACAAACTTTTGGCAGGGAATTTGTTGGCACAATATTCACCAAAAGAGCTGTCATTATTAATAATATATTTCTGCACAGAGGGTCATGATTTGTTCTGTACCTCTGTCCTCCAGGCAATTAATATCTCAGATTTCCTTTCAACCAACTCTAAAGGGTTGTTCAAGCAACTTTATGCTAAAATGTATCTCTGATATTGAAATATATGCAGAATCTAACAATTTATCATCCAGGGCCACCACTCAGGTCCAAGGCACCATGATCTTTTCCTGATGATTATTTCCTTATTATAACAGAGTCTTTTCTTTTTTTTAAAGATTTACTTTTATTTATTTCTCTCCCCTTCTACTCCCCCGCCCCCAGTTGTCTGCTCTCTTGTGCCCATTTACTCTGTGTTCCGTGTCTGCTTGCATTCTCGGCGGCACTGGGAATCTGTGTCTTTTGTTACGTCATCTTGCTGTGTCAGCTCTCATGTGTGCAGTGCCACTCCTGGGCGGGCTGCACTTCTTTTTTCTTTTTTTTTTTTTCATATGGGGCAGTTCTCTTTGCTGGGTGGACTCCTTGTGCATGGGACAGCCTACATGGGAGACACTGCTGCATGGCACAGTACTCCTTGCGTGCAGCAGCACTGCGCATGGGCCAGCTCATCACACGGGCCAGGAGGCACTGGATTTGAACCCTGGTTCTCCTATATGGTAGGCAGACACTCTATCAGTTGAGCCACAGCCTCTTCCCTATAACAGAGTCTTAACTGCCCTCTGTTTCTGTCCTGACTTGTCTTCAGTCTGTTCTTAAGAAAGTGACTAGAATGAGGCTATTAAAATATAAATTACATCAGGTCACTCTTCTGGTCAAAACCTTGCAATAACTTGCAATCTCAGTTAGAATAAAATCAAAGTTCAAAAAATGATTTCTAGACCCTTCATAATCTGGTTCTCCTTTTTCACTCTTGCCTCATGTCCTCCCACTTCTATTGCAGCTTCACTGGATTCCTCTCTAATCCTCTAACACATCAGGCCTAATCACAATGAAGAACCTTTATATTTACTGTCTCCTCTGCACATATGCTCCTCTGTAAGACATACATAAATGTTACTGCTTCATTTACTTGAGTTTTTTTTCCCAACAATTAGTCTTTCATTTAATTCTTGTCTGGTCACACGATCTAAAATTTTAACTACCTCTCTGACCATATATGTTACATTTTCCTGCTTTATTTTTCTCCTGTACTATCATCATCTAAATTTTCGTAACTTTTTTTATCTTATTTATTGACCCTTTTCTGTTTTAGAAATTAAGCACTATGATGGTAGGAATATTTTTAATAACCTGCTCCTAGAAGGCTATTATAGTCACTTAATAAATATTTCTTCAATGAATGCATAAATATATCAATATTCTAATCAATGGTCATTTCCTGGGAAACAGAATCAGTTCTTCCCTAAAGAATTTAAAAAAGAAAAATATTACTGGATATTGGATTTATCTTGTAACCCCTTATTCTTATGCAGGTGTTCCTTTCTTTGCGTGGCTATGATATGCTCAGATTTCAGATACCACAGTGTTTACGTTTGCCAGAGCTGCTATGACAGATACCACACAAGGAATTGGCTTAAACAACAGGAATATATTGGCTAATAGCTTTGGAGGCTAGAAGTTCAAAACCAGCTTCTCCAAAGTCTGTAGCAATCTGGGGATGGCAATCCTCCATCAGTTGGCACTCTCTCTGGCTTCTCTTGTTTCTTGCTTCTACTGATTTCTGGCTTCTTCTGACTATGTCCAAATTTCCTTTGCTTGTGAGGACTTAAGTCATATTGACTAAGGCCCACCTGATTCAATTTGGCATGATCTAAATAGGATTTTTAAAGTTCCTATACACAAATGAGTCTGCATTTTAATAATATCTTCAAAGACCCTTTTTACAAATGGGTCATCCATAAGAACAGTGCACTCAGATGACATTTACAAAAATGGATAATTGAAAAGGGGAACTGGCCAACAAAAATGAAATTGCACCAAAGAAATGAAAAGTGATAACACTGGAAATGAAATTTGAATCAACAAACAATTGCAGAAGAAATAGCTGACTATAGGAATGTTGCTATTTCTGCTGTTCCAGTCTCTAGATTTAAAGTTAGAGGAAGTTAGTGAAGGCAAAGTTACAGATATAAAGGAAGAAAGTGGTTGTGGCCGAAGGATGAAGATCTCCCAGAGGATGTGAAATGTAAAGAACTTCACATTAAAGAAACTCTCAGAGACATTTCACATCATTGAAAGTGCAAAGGATAAAGTACTGGAGCAGATCCAAACCTAGGAAGGAGTATTTCAACTTGCCAACCTATAGAAACGATGCTGTTTTTGTATCATGACTTACACTACAGAAAGTCACCTACTCTTAAAAAGCTTTTACAAAAAAATAGAATACTTTAATTCTCCATGTTTCTGTTTTAAAATACAATGAATTACATGAATATTATTAGTTTTCCATTCCCCTATACATTTATAACCCACTCTAAGAGAGTTAATGTTTTGACAAAATATTTTAAAGGTCACAAAACAATTATTAAGATTTATTTGCACAATCTTAGGTTGCACAGTCATTTTATGGTTCTGTATATTACCATGGAAAGCAAAGACTGCCTGTATTTAAGTACTTCCCAATTTCAAAGTGATTTCTTATATTTTATTTCAATTGATACAACTAAGTAGAAAGAAAATGGAAAGACTTTTTTTTATTTCCGCACACACCCCCCTTGCAGCTTGCTTGTTGTTTTGCACTCTGTGTCCATTAGCTGCACACTCTTCTGTGTTTTTTACTTGTCTCCCTTTTTGTTGCATCACCTTGCTGAGTCAGCTTTCTGCGGTGCTTGTGGATTGGGCAGCACTCCACAGCATTTGTGGGCTGGAGGCTCACTGCAGCATGCAGCTGAGCCTGCCTTCACAAGGAGGACCCGGGATGCGAAACCAGAGCCTCCCATATGGTAGATGGGAGCTCAACTGATTGAGCCACAGCCGCTTTCCTGGAAAGACATTTTATTAGATAAATATTAAGTGTAAAATTCAAGAGATAGGAACTCATAATTTCTATTGATCTCATGTTTTCAGGCTGGTTACAACTTAACCTGAAATCAAAATTTTCATCTTTTTTTATATGTGCATTCTTCATCTGTAGAACTGTAATAGCAGACCACTGAACCTTATTATTTCTGAGGGTTTAAACCAGTTCAAAGATATCCAAGTCAATCAAATTGAGATTTCTTTATTATACTTTGTTTCCTTAGCCAATCCTTTACCCTTGTTATAGGCCTAGTCTGCAAATGCTGGATCAATGGTGGTCTATACATGGAAATTAAAGAAAATACCATGTATTTAAAAATTTAAAAATTTAAAATTTGCTTAATGTACATTATCTAATTTGAGCATGTAAAGTATCTATAATTATTTCAATTATAGAAATCAAGGAACCAGGATTTGAGAGGTACAGTGCCATGTTATTTTCTAAGTAGTAGAAATGGCACTAAAATAGATGTTTCTATAAATAATGCTTTCTATTATAAAATGCTAACTTAACTATAATGTATAAGAAGCTTTTGACCAGGTCAGGCCACAGTATATATGCTACAATATTATTGAGTTTTTATTTTGATATTTTTACATTTTCTGGGATTCGTGTTCCTTGAATGATTTCTAGTCTGCTACTCAATCCTTTTCCTTCTTACCATGATTTCTCTCTAGACTGTGTCTATGCCAAATGGTGTAGCAGAGGTTTGTCACTAAGGTACCACACTTTCCCATTGCATTGTTTCTTCTCCATTTATAGTATCTCTATACAATCTGAACCAATCATGTCCAGGTTTTAAACCAGGCTAATCAGGCATTTTCATAGTGTTTTGGTGTGTTTTTTTCCTTTTCTTTTAATTTTTTTTAACCTAATGTCATTTTTCTCTCCTAGCATACCATTCAGGATACCACATTTTATTAGGTCATCATGTCGCCTAAGGCTCCTCTTGGTTATAACAATTAATCAAACTTTCCTTGTTTATGGTGATCTATCCTAGACAGTTTTGAAGGGTTCTGGTGAGAAATTCTGTTGAATGTCCCTCTACGGGGTTTTGCCAGGTATTTTTCTCAGGATTAGACTTGGGTTATAAGTTTATGGAAGGGAGGTCTCAGGTAAAATACTATTTTTAGCATTTTTAAAAATTTATATCATGCTAAAATGCTGTTTTAGTACGATATAAAGGTAAATGCTGTCTACTTGGATCATTATTTATGTGAATTTTGATAATCTGGCTGAGGCAATGTTTGTGTTCTACTATCAAGTAACTCTTTTCCCCCTGTTTTAATACTGTACTCATTGGAAGGAAGTCATTATGTTCATCCCACACTTAAGGAGTATACTTACATTCCTTTTCTTTGAATGTGGATTATCTACTAAATTACTTGGAATTCTTCAGCCTGTGGAAATTTATCTCTTCGCCCCCATCTATTTATTTACTCAATCAATTATTTATATTAGTATTGACCTGAAGTTTTTAATTTATACTTTGGATTATAATCTAAAACTACTTAATTTAAATTTCATGCTCAATTTGTTCCAGCTTTTACCATATGGAGCTCTTTCAGTTGACTCTCATGCTTTCCTGTCCTTCCTTTACTCACACCTTATCTTTTTGTGCGTGTGTGAGCACTTCCTTACTTTTTAGCATTACAAGATGCTTGAGGCACATCCTGGAATATTTCCGTCCCTCTAGTCCTAGAATGAGTCATTTCTCCAAGATACCCCAGTCCCTTTTATTGAAGAATGATCATAGAAACCATGATCTGGGGGCTAGGTGTGTTCAAATGTCATTGCTTCTAAATCCTTTCAGATGACAGAATAAGTAATTATATGTGTATATACTTACCCATATATATATATATATATAAATGTTAATATGTGAGTGTATCCATCTGTATATTAAGCCAAACATGAGTTCATAATGATGTATAAAATTCTAATCCTTTACCAGATGGCGCTTTATAGCCTTCTCTCCTTGGTTGTCTTTAACTTCCCATGTCAACTGTGAGAAAGCCTATATATTTATGTAATTGTTCAATTACAGTATTCATGTATAGTGGTTGCAGAATTAACACATACTCCCATGCAAAATAACTTTATCAATTAAAGGACAGTGCTTATGTGTAGCTCCTTTTGCCCTTATTCTTACTGTCTCCACTTATTTCCTAAGTAACTTAGGTCAGCATTTTTCCTTCATCCCCTTGAAAGTGGTTGTTTCATACATTTGTGACATTCTTTAGATTCTTTAGTTACAGACCCATTCTGGGATCCCCAAATTCCTAACCGATTTTTAAAATATACATACATTTAGATTTATTCTTTGCACTGTAAAGTTCTATGGACTTTGACAAATGTGTAGTGGCATGTATCCATCATTACAGTATCTCGAACAATAATTTTGCCACCCTAAAAATAATCTTGCTCTTGAACTAGTCAACCTTCCCTCTTCCCAATTTGCCTGGTAATCATTGATCTTTCTGTAGTTTTGCTTTTTTCCAGGATATGAGTTAAAATGTAACATACAATATGTAACTTTTTCAGTCTTGCTTTTAACAACATATATTTAAGATTATCCACATCTATGTATGATTTGATAGCTGTTTCCTTTTTATCACTTAATAGTTTTCTTTTGTATGAATGCACCATACAATGGCTTGTTATCCATTCACCTATTGAATTACATCTTGATTGCTACCAGTTTGTGGTGAGTATGAGTAGTCTCTGTGTACATTCACATATTTTTGTGTGAGCATAATTTTTCAAAGCAATTGTGTAAATACCTAGGAGCACATTTGCTGGATCATATAGTAAACTACTTTTAGCCCTGTCAAACAAGCTTTGAATAAGCTTCCGATGCACCACATTTTCCCAGCAAACGGCATTATCAATTTTTATTTTATAGTTTACTGATTCTTATAGGTATTTAAGATATCTTATTGTTGTTATAATTTGCATGTTCCTAATGATAAATGATATTGAACATCTTTTCATAGGCTTATTTCCTCTGCATCTCTTCTTTGGCGAAGTGCCTGTCTTTTGAATATCTTATAGTTGGATTATTTTTCTTATTTTGATCTTTGAGTTCCTTGTATATTTTGCATAAAAGAGCTTTATCGTATATTTGTTTTGAAAATATATTCTCCTAGTTTCATCTTATATTTTTATTTATGTCCTTTCCTCTCCAACTTTAAAATGTATTCACTTATAAAACAAGGCTCAATTGTAGGTAGTGTGAAGGCAAAGATGAACATGGCATAACCTTGCCTTTTTGGAGATCATGATAATGATGTAACTATTCTCAATTTAACTTCTTCCTCAGGACTCTGTTTCCATCAATATAGTGTAGTAATTACTGGAATAAGTGGCTTGTCTTTTTATTATGTTCTTTAGAATACTTTTGCCTATTTGTATTTTATTGGTGATAATACTGTACAGTAACCTATATGAATAATTGTTTGTTGAAGAGTTGCATATTTATTTATAATTAAATGTAGATGCAACTAATAAACTATTTTTGGAAAGAACTCTTAACTAGTTACAATTCCTAGTTTGTAATATTTATCTTTCATTAATAAGCTATGCAACCTTTGATCAATTTCTTCACCTTTCTGAGTCTCAGTTTCCTCAGATTCAATTTTACCAGGGTATGTCAAAGTCACTGTCCCATCCAAGATTTTCTACTAAATACTTTTCCTAGATATTAATTTTGCAGTGCCTGCCTGCTTCTGTCTATGTTTCTGATATGAAAGAGTTTGATATAGGGAGAGGATAAAGAAGTAGATTTGGGATTTGGAAAGGCACACTTGAAGTTCTTAAAAATAGAGAATATTGTAGATATTTTTCCTAACATTATATTCATTAGATTTATTAAAACGAAATATAAGTTTATAACCCAGGTATTTTTTTGAAACATTACTGTACAATATTTTTTCAATAATATTTATATCACATAACTGATTTGGATTCCATAGAGTTTCCTTTTTATGATATGTATGATGATAGTTTGATTTATCTGCAAGGTTTTGGGAGTAATAGCTACTCCTAGCATCAGTGAAACAATTTATTTCTTTGCTGTTCTTATATCTTGGTAGTAAATATTAGTAGTAAATATTTATTGAGGTTTTATTATATTGTTTCTAGATAAATGTTTCCAAGAAATGTTTACAGTATCCTTTGAAATTTATATTTTCACAATTTTAATAACAAAATGAGTGTTTATAAATATCAGTAAATTTATCAAACTCAGCCCTATTTGCCTTATTTTTTTATTTTAATTAATCCCTTTATGCTGATATAGCACAAATACCCACTGGTGAAGGCAGGTATTATTAATGAAGCTGATTGGGTGAGAGATAAACAACCACAAAATCATCATGATAAATAACAACTGACATATAACCTTAGTTTCTGAGAAATAATAGTCCATTCCTGTCCATTTAAGAATAGAATACTTCTCAAATGTACCAGCTTGTCTTTCCTTCCTTCTTCTTTTTCTTCTTAAAAAGAAAACAGAAATCTAAACATGTATTTGAAATATCCACATTATTCCATGTTTGCAACTAATACAGGATTTATTGTGATATTTTGATGGACCAAGTAAACTTAGTCTGTTGTCTTTTTGCAGTTTATATGCTGTTAGTTCATGACATCTGTGTTAAAGGGGTAGCAGGAAGAAATTTAATCTTGTTTTGTTCAACCAATATGTTGACTCAAAAGTGTTGGATAGGTGCCTTTCACAGAACAATAACCCTGCCATGTGGTGCATATACTTCCATTGTGTTCATATTTCAGCTTGCATTTCACCTTTGACTTTACATTATCTTTATTTTATACTCAGCACTAATACAATTATTTGCCAGTATGTAATAGAGAAATCTATATATATATTGCCATAATATATACAGAGAAGAAAAATAATTGAAAATGTCACCATTAGATGACTAAAGTAAAAGACATTTAGAAACTAAATCATATTTGAGTTATTTTTAAATCATTTTCTCAACTTACCAATACATATAAAGGATTATATACTTTTAGATTGATATTTCTTTTCAACACTTTATTATAAAGTGAAAATTCAGCTGCTTGACACATCATATTGAATACTTCATAAACATGGCTCTCCTTAGTGTTCTAGGCATATCTTATGAATTTTAATGTGCTAATGCACAACCTTGAGGTAAGAAGACATTATTATCTCATTTTGTTGATAAGGAGATCAGTTAGCCAAAAAAGTAAAAGAACTTTATAAAAGCCACATAGGTTTGTTTGTTCTACATGTGTTATATGTTTGGTTTTTGCTATTATTCAGGAAGGAATTATAAATTCCATTATTTAAATATTACAGAGGCATTTTCATAAAATTTACTTATATTCAAGAATGAAATCACCATTGAGCAACAATAATAGGCAGGATTATTTTATAAATACCTAGGTTAGTTCTCTTTTTTAATTACAAAGCAGGGGAAAATCTGATTATTTGAAAAGAGAAATGTATGAGAATATGCAGCAAATAAAGTTGCCTTGAACTGTAACTGAGTATTTTTTGCTGTCATGTGGTACACAATTAGGATTTCTATTGGAAAGTATACACTTTTCTTTGGTTTAGTAGCTTATCTCTATTTCCTGATTTCCTTTTTCATTATATGGCTGACCTTGTAGCTTCTTGTTTTATTTGGCCTCTGTAAGTTTGCTTGGTTTCATACTCTGAATCCAATTGAAAAAGGTGACTGATAAATTAAAAAAGTAAATTACTCAATAGAAATTAAATGTTTTCTGATTTTTTAATTAATGTGGTATGGATTACCTTCCTATCCAATTTCAAACCAAGGTTTGGAGAGACTGAAAGTCTTAAAATTACATTTTAAGAATAAAAGCCTTTTGGTAAGTATCTTTCCCAATGGATAGATTTCTTGTTGTTGTTGATGTTTTGTTGTTGTTTTTTTATCCCCATATTTAGTCATTCATATATCCAGCTACTGCATATGTCCATCAGGAATTATATCTGTGAATTTAACTTAGCTCCCTTCAAATAGTCTGAATTAGGTATGTTATAAATTGGGAAATTAGCATATTTATTTCTACTTGTGACTTGAAGGTTTTTTGCAACTTTTGCACATCACTTATTTTATTAAAATAATATGGCAAAAATATTAATTCCCAAATAAATTGACACTCTTTCCTAGTTAGAAACCTGTTTGTATTTTAATTCATAAAGGAAAACCCTAGAATGTTTGTGTTCTATAATACTTTATTGTCACAATTATTTCTACCTAATGCTGTCCCAGTATATTAACAAAAATCTTCCATTTGCTATACCCCATCCTATACAACATTTCTGTAACTGCCAGAACCAACCCACTAATATTTAGTTTTATGCTTTTCATACATTATAATTATGTATAGTTGTTATTCTAATTCAGAGTTATATAAATTAAACTTGGTACAAAATAATAATGTACAGTTCAGTGCATTCTTTTATTTTATATAGGACCAAGAAAGCCACAGTTTTAAATTTCAATAATTCATTAAGATAAAATATCAAAGGTCTTTGAAGATAGTATATTTCTCTTTTTTGAGGGGTGCAAGGAGAGTCATCTGTGTGCCTAAGATGAAACTGAAGAGACTATACCCATTTGTCTTGTGGAAAAAGAAACTAAAGAGTATAAGATTCAAGACACAGAAATCAGGGTAGTTATTTACAAAGATTAGACAATTTTTGTAAACTTTTATTACTTGATTTCCACAGAACCTTTTATTCCCCTGGACCTTTCAACTTCTTCCTTCAGCCTATTATAAATTCGAGAAGCACCATAGTTCCCCCAAAACTTTACTTCCACCCATAGGCATAGATGCACATGTAGCTGGCAGAAGTTTCAAGGAATGTACAGTGTTCTTCAAGTACCTGGCAAGCTGACTGAAATATGCACACAGTACTTTTGTTCCAGGGTCTACCCAAATAAATAATCAAAGCTTGGAATTCAAAAATGAAGAATTTCTCATGCCTTCATTTTGCTTTGACCTGCTTCTTTAGCAGGGTTTTTTTTTGTGTGTGTGTTTTTTTACAGAGATTACTTGGTAACCATAGAAAGGCACTAATGGGCAGTGGCCATGGAAATCCTAGGATATCTCAAAATTCATTACGGATGACATAAACTGAATTCAAGTTATTTAAAATATTCTCATTATTTCCTTTTTGCCTACATAGGAAAACTAAACTAAAAACAAGATTTGTGCCATCCAAAGAAATAAAATGGCTTATTCAAACTTGACTCAATAATTAGGAGAATATTTTTATATTTCTGACCTTTACAAGTTGTAGAAGCTTAGAAACCGTATTCTTTCTGTAACACTAGATGCCTCACAAACTGCAAAGCGGTCACCTAATCAAAAGGATTGCTTTACCACAGCTCTGCATACCATTATGTGCTCCATGGAGCTCATTTTAAAAGGGCTAATGTGTTGGAGATGAGCAATTGCCAAGAGCTGTCATACAGGCTGCATCTTTTGGAACTAGGATGAGGCTTTGTGGGGATTCTGTGTATTTCATTAGCAGTGTTCTTATCCTGATGATTATTGCCATTTATATAGTGCAATTTAAGTTGTTTCCAGGAGACTTTTTGTACTCTATCAGTTGCATGTTTCAATTTGGAACTTCAAGAATTTTTAGGAAATAACCCTTATTTATCAAAAACATTTTTTTTTTTTGGTAAGGGGGATCAGCTAGATTTCCTTACTTGCCCTAAAATCTGTTTTCTTGTATATCTTTTCCATCAACCTTACATTTGTTCTCTATATGGTTTTAAGTCACATATTATTAAACTTTTTCACAGTAGGATCCTTAGAATTTTTACGTTTTCTTTCTACTTTCCATAACACTTATCATAGTTCAAGGCACATGGTAAAAAGTCATAGAAAATAGGATTTCCATTTCTCTCTCATAGATTAAATATGTTTTATACATATGAGTTAAGTATGAACATAGGTTTAAAGAATTATGCAACTAAAATGATATTGTTACCCACTGATTCTTAGCAGGGTATGAAGGATTATATGGATCACTTGGAGGAGGGAAGAAGGAAAAGAAAGAGAGAAGAGGAGAACACATATGTAGTGATTCTGAATTCCTTTACCACCCCCAAAAGAAGTATTATTAATTTAGTCCTATGATTCTCAAATTATAGCTCTGAATCAGCAGCAGCAGCATCACCTGAAGACTTGTTAGAAATGTAAAGTGCTGATCCCCACCCCAAACCTACTCAGTTCAAATTCTAGGACTAGGAGCCAGCAATCAGGGTTCCTACAAGCTCTCTTGGTGAATCTTCTGAATGCTAATGTTTGAGAACCAGTGATGCCCAGCAGGTAACAGAAGACATGGAAGTTATGGATCTATGTGGTTGAGAGTGCTTGTTTACATGTTCAGCTTCTCTTTACTATTCCACCAGAGAACTAATTCCATAATTATTTGCAACTTTGCAGAGGTCATTATTGCTCCTCTTTGAATGCAACGTGTCATTATTATACTCAGTTTAAAATATATAAATCATTGAGCATATGCAGTAAACACATATGCAATATTTAGGAAGTTGAACTGGTTGAACGATTTCTGAATATTCAGCTGTCTCCTCTTATGCTTCATTTGACAACTTTTTTTTTAAACCTAAAATCTTCTTATATTTATAGTTAATGTAAAATAAAGCAGAACTACTCAAATAACGTTGTCTTTTATTAAGACCACTTGAATCTTTTGTGATGACACATTATATTTTCACAAGTCCCATTCCTCTCTTCTAGCATGGCAATATCATAAAAGCTTACATTCCCCTTTTGCCCATATTTCTATGATCTGGACTTTTCTGTTTTTATTTATACAGGCTAGCCTACTGGTTATGTTTATATTTACTTGAACTGCTTGGTAGGAGAGTGTCTACCTGAATGCTTTAGATGTGAACATGAGAAAAATGAAGCCCTAATGATTTTTCCTTAGAAATAGCACCTTATTGATGTTGAAAATTGCCCTATAATCCACCTGCTATGGATTGCTATATAAGCACCCTTTCCTCCTCCTTTTTTTTTTATACTTGTCAGGAGAAAAAAGTGCTTGTTTTGTGAAATAAGCTTTCCCACAAAAGAGGTGTACCGACCATGACTAAAATCTATATGAAGGTAATTTACTCAAAGATAATGAAAAGTAACAATTATATTTTCCAGTGTCTAATCTGGAAAGTCTCATGGAATCATTTTATGGAATGTCACCATTACTCATATCCTGGTTTATGAAGTTCCATGTATAGTGTGTAAGAGTCTGATTTGGGGAATGTGGTTGGCAGAATAATAGCTCCCCAAAGTTGTCTACTTCCTAATTCCTGGAATCTATGCATATGTTAAGTTCCTTGGCAAGGGAGATTAAAGTTGCAGATGATTTATGGGTGTTTATTAGATGATCTTAAAATAGGAAGATTATCCAAAAATATAGGTAAAATATTCTTCATTAGTAAAATTGCACCATAGTCTTTAGTTGCTAAAATTGCTGAAATAATTAAAATAGTTCTCATAAAAGCATTTTGTTCATGCTTTCCCCTTTATAAATGCACAATATATGTTAAATGGATTTAAATGTGTTTTGAGACACTACGATAGAGAATTTTCAGCTAAACTTTATTTTAGAAAGAGTTATTTAGACACCAGAAACACACACTTGATTCTAAAAGGATACGTATATTTTTTACACTCAGTTCCAAAGAAATAATTAGGAGGTAAAGTTTTATAAAATATAAACATAACAAATAACATAAGGTTTACTTAAAGCTTAATTGTAGCTGGTAAATAGAAGACACAAGATTTCAGTTTTTCCGGGGAAAAATCATTTCTTGGAAATGTAATCCAATTTGTTGTTTGTTCATCATCAAACATATGTTGTTTTGTTTAATTCATAGTGAAAATAAAAGCACAATTTAAAGTACCCCTAATTGAATTGCCAAGTTTTAAATATTTTTCCTATTAACATGATATATATTTGTGCATGCTTCTTGTAGCTTATTTTGAGAAGATGAATAAATGTATTAAGCAACTACATTTGCTATATATTCTGTTATTTCCCTCAAGAATTTTTTTACATGGAACAAGAAGTAATAATAATGAGTATTCAACAAAAAGAAGTCAGAGGATGATAAAATTATCTGTATAGGTAGATTTATGATGAAGAGTTCTCAGGATCCCTCAATTGCATGGACCTCTTTACAGATGCAATCATATGTTTTTATAAAATTTGCATAAGTAATAAATTTTAACTTCAATCAGTTATGACCACTGTGCCTTTCCACTCTGAACTACTTTTCATCAAAATTGATGAAAATCTCCATTTTTTAATATCTAAAACAAAGCAAAACAAAAAGCAACAGAATTATGTCTCTTAATAATAATTGAATTATTTCAGGAAATAAGAAAGTCTTCATAGATCAATCCAGAGGAAATTTCCAGGGCCTAGGAATTTGTTTCCAGGTGCCAACAAAGTCACCTTACAATTATATACTTTTAGATGAACTATAAGTTGTTAGTATCTAGAGATCTTTATTTGCTGAAATTTCTGCTTTAATACTTACATAGTCCTGTTGAGTTTTTATATGTTTTTCCACATGGATGTTTTATTAGGGATTTTGCTGTATAGGAGATGCTTACGAGTATTGTGAGAGTAGTAGCAGGGAAATAATGATTTAAATTAGCTGATCTTGAGTGTGATTGCTATTCAGTGTGAAGTAAGTTTTCCACACTTTCTTTCCTACTATGGTTATTCGAAAGAAGAAATGAGAATGAGAAAATGCTAAATAGCCATTTTATTTTTTCAAGTCCATTTCATGATCAGTAAATATATGTTAGTGTCCATGCACTTTGTTTCTGAGCATCAAATGGATTTCATACTGTGTCTGCAGCCAGGGATGGCAAAGGGAGATACTGACTTTCCGTAAGAGAAATCCAGCTGAACAGATGCAAACTCATCCAAAAGAAAAGTTGCTGGGAGATTGTCTTTGACTCCTGCTGGTCTGCTATAGATCTTTGGTAATTTATTGACCAGATATGTGTCTCATGTAGTGCTGTTTCCTGTTGCTTTGAAGAATGCACTCTCTTTTCAAATTGCTAACAAGGGTCTGCATATTCTTGATTCACAGATCTCAATCTCAGGAAAAAGCAAGATGAAAGTGGAATAAAATTGGTACAGTTGAATTAACTCAAATGTCCACATTACTCTTACTTTTCCTCTTCTCTTTTCTCACAAATATTTAATAATGTATTTTTAAAAATTTTCATATGTACCCTTCCTTTCATAACCTCACCTGCTTTTAAATAGGAACATGAGCAATAAGAAAATAGTTTTCTGTGTGAAGCAAAATATTCTTGCTAGATTGCATAAGAACAACAAAAAAGAAAAATGGGTTTTATGCTTTCAATTCCACCCTGCTATCTTTTTTGTTAATATATTTTTTTGAAGTTTATCATTCATACATGAACATTCACATGAACATTCATAAACAATAAGCATATATAAAAGATTTTGCATTTATAAAATAAACATACATAACATCATACAGAGGTCCCATAGATCACCCCTCCACCAATGCCTTGTGAATAATGCAAGAACATCACCAAAATATTACTACTAACTATAGTCCCTATCTTACATTTGGTGTATTTTTCCCCAAAACCACACTATTTTTTAAAAACACGTTTTTATTACAGAGGTTGTGAACTTACAAAACAATCATGCACTTACGTAGAAGTCCCACACAATATCCCTCTATCAACACACAACACTGTGGTGGAACATTTGTTACCGATTGTGAGATAATATCATCAGACTATTACCACCAATCATGGTCCATAGCATATATTTGGCACACTTTTTCTATAACCTCCCATTATCAACACAGTGTATTTTGGCATTGATGCAAGAATATTATAGTATTGTTGTTAACCACAGTCAAGAGGATACACCAATTGTTTTTTCCCATGCTTCTCCACATTCCCACCACCCAAAAATTGTGATGTATATCTGCTCCAGCTCACAGAGAGGAAGACACATGGATCTGTACCATCAACCACAACTCTCATCCACCTCTGGGTTTACTGTGTTATTCAGTCCCTAGATTATTCTCTAGCATTCTTTCAATTGACACTTAATTTCCCCAGATTACCCTTTTCAGCCACAATCCCATTTATGAACCAGCTGCAGCTCACTGTAATGTGTTACCATCAACTCTGCCCATCACCACACTTTTACAGTTGAATTAATTAAAACTTCTATGTACATTAAGCATCAGTAGTTCATCTCAACCCTCCGCTTATCTCCTAATAACCTGTACTCTAGGTTTTAACTCAATGAATTTGTTCTTCATATTTAGTTCATATTAATGAGTTTATTCAATATTTTTCCTTTTGTGTCTGGCTTACTTTTCTTAGCATATGTCTTCAAGAGTCATCCATGTTATCATATGTGTCCTAATTTCATTTCTTCTTACCACAGCGTAGTATTCTATCATACATATACCACATTTTATTTATCAATTCATTGGTTGATGGACATTTGGGTTATTTCCATCTTTTGGCAATTGTGAATAACACTGTTATGAATATCAGCATGCAGATGTCTGTTCGTGTCATAATTTTTAGTTCTTCTGGATGTATTCCTAATAGAGGAATTGCTGGATCATAAGGTAGTTCTATATTTAGCTTCCTGAGGAGCTGCGGAACTGTCCTCCACAGAGGCTGAATCATTTTACAATCCCAGTGAAGGAGTATTCCTATTTCTCCACATCCTCTCTAGCACTTAATGTTGTCTGTTTTTTTAATAATGGTCGTTCTATGCAGTGTTAGATGATACCTCATTGTTGTTTTGATTTGCATTTCCCTAATAGCTAGTGATAGGGAACATTTTTTCATGTGCTTTTTTGGCCATTTGTATTTCCTCTTTGGAGAATGTCTATTTAAATCTTTTGCCAATTTTTAAATTGAATTGCCTGGTCTTTTATTGTTGAGTTGCATGATAACTTAATACAGAATGGAAATTAAACTCTTATCAGAGTTTAATGTGGTTTCCAAATATTTTCTCCCATTGAGTGAGCTGTATTTTCACCTTCTTGATGAAGTCCTCTGAGTCACAGAAATGTTTAAGTTTGAGGAGGCCCCATTTATCCATGTTTTCTTTCACTGCTTGTGCTTTTGGTGTCAGGTTTAAGAATCCACCTTCTACCATCAGATTTTGAATATGTTTCCCTATGTTTTTTTCTAGAAGCTTTATGATTCTTACTTTTGTATTTAGGTTTTCATCTACTTTGAGTTAATTTTTATATAAGGGTAAGATAAGGGTCTTTTTTCTTTCTTTTGGCTATGGATATCCAGTTCTCCCAACACCATTTGTTGAATAGACTGCTCTGCCCCAGCAGGGTGGGTTTGGCAGGCTTGTCAAAAATCACTTGGCCATTTGTTTTGTTCCAATGGTCTATGTGTCTATGTTTATGCCTATACCATGCTGTTTTTACCACTGTAGCTAGGTAATATGATTTCAATTCCAGAAGTGAGAGTCCTCCAACTTCACTTTTCCTTTTTAAGATGTTTCTGGCTATTCAGGGCCTCTAACTCTTCCAGATAAATTTAACAATTGTGTTTTCCATTTGTCTAAAAAGCTAGGGAAATTTTTGTTGGGATTGCACTGAATCTGTATATTAATTTGGATAGAATTGACATCTTAATGATATTTAGTTTTCCAATCCATGAACATGGAATGTTCTTCCAATTATTTAGGTCCTTTTTTATTTCTTTTAGCAATTTATTATAGTTTTCTGAATACACATACTTTGCATCCTTTGGCTAAGTTTTTTCCTGATATTTTATTCTTTCTGTTGCTATTGTAAATGGAATTTTTTTTCCTTGACATTTTCCTCAGATTGAGCATTACAATTGTATAGAAGCACTACTAATTTTTGCATATTGATCATTGTATCCTGCCACTCTACTGAAATTGTTTATTACCTCTAGCAGCTTTGTTGTAGATTTTTCGGGACTTTCTAGATACAGGATCATATCATCAGCAAATAGTGAAAGTTTTACTTCTTAATTTCTGATTTTGATGCCTTTTATTTCTTTTTCTTGACTGATTGCTCTAGCTAGAACCTCTAGCACTATATTGAAAACAGTGGTGACAGTGGGCATCCTTGTCTTGTCCCTGATGTCAGTGGGAAAACTTTCCATCTTTCACCATTGGGTAATTGTTAGCCATGGGTTTTTCATATATGGCCTTTATCATGTTGGGAAAGTTTCCTTCAATTCCTATTTTTTTATAGTTTTTATCAAGAAAGGATGCTATATTTTGTCAAATGCTTCTTCTGCATCAATTTATAGGATTATATGATTTTTCTTCTTTGGTTTATTAATGTGGTGTATTATGCTGATTGATTTTCTTGTGTTGAACTGCCCTTGAATGCCTGGTATAAAACCTAGTTGATCATAATGAATGATTTTTTAAAATCCTGTTGAATTTAATTAGCAAGTTTTTATTGAGGATTTTTGCATCCATATTCATTAGAGAAATGGTCTGTAATTTTATTTTTTCATAATATTTTTATCTGGTTTTTGTATTAGGGTGATATTGGCTTCATCAAATGAATTTGGTAGTGTTCATTCTTGTACAATTTTTTGGAAGAGCTTGAGTAAACTTGGTATTAAATCTTCTTTGAATGCTTGTTAGAACTCACCTGCAAAACTCTCTGGTCCTGGGATTTTCATTTTGGGGAGTTGTTTGATGACTATTTCAATCTCTTTATTTGTGATTGGTTTGTTGAGGTCTTTTACTTCTTCTAGGATCCGTGTAAGTTGTTTGTACTTTCCTAGGAATTTTTCTATTTTGTCTACTTTGTCTAGTTTTTTGATGTAAAGCTGTTCTTAGTATCCTCTTCAAACTGTTCTTAGTATCTCTCTTATTTCTGTGGGATTAGTAGCAATATTCCTGTTTTCATTTTTATTTCATCTATTTGCATCTTCACCCTTTTTTTCTTAGTCTAGCTAAGGATTTGTTGACTTTGTTAATCTTAAAGAATCAACTTTTGGTTTTGTTAATTCTCTCTATTGTTTTTTGTTCTCAATTTCATTTTTTCCTGCTCAGATCTTTGTTATTTTATTCCTTCAAGTTGCTTTGGGATTAGTTTGCAGTTCTTTATCTACTTCTCCCAGCTGTGTAGTTAGGTCATTGATTCAAGCTCTTCCTTCTTTTTAAATGTAAGCATTGAGGGTTATAATTTTCCCTCTCAGCACTGCCCTCACTGCATCCCATAGGTTCTGATGTGTTGTGTTCCCCAATGTCATTTGTCTTGGGATATTTATTGATTTTTCTTGAAATTTCTTCTTTGACCAGGCACTCAACCAAGCAGTTTATGTGGTCTGTGGTCTGTAAATGCCTGCAGTTACCCAGAGAGGCCCACATCCTCTCTTATCCTTTTGGGGTGTGGGGATGCAACCCCAGGTGTCTGACTATTCAGTCTGTTCTGGCCAAAAGCCTGGTGCAGGTCTCGCTAGCTTCCTCCCTGCAGGAAGCAGGTCTGGACCCTAGGGTAGGGAAGCAATCTGGCCTTGGAGGAAAGGAGCCAGTCTCTAATTTCACTGGATTTTCAGTCAGCCCAGCTTCCTCTCATGCCGGAGGTGGAGTCAAAATTGTGCCTACAGGCCTCTTTCCAACTTGGGCAGGTTCAGTTCCCAACTGTTCCTAGGATTATACTTTAGCCATTTTAGTCCACCAATCAGTAGCTGAAATTGGTGGTCAATCATCTTTTCCCCCATTTATGGGAAACGGATCTTGTATCTCCAGCCACAGAATAGCTCCTAAGGTGGCTTGCCCTGCTAGAGTAGGATGGACTCTGGCTCCTCTGCATAGAGCTTGCAGTTTCCTGGAGAGGTGGTACAGGTTCCACCAGCTTCCTATCTGCCAGAGTTGGAGCTAGGGCTTAGGTTACACCAGCAATCCATTCTGAGTGGAAAGAAGCCGGTCAATACGAGCACTGTGATTTTCAATCAGTCGCACTTCTCCTCATGCCAGACAGAGTTAAAATGGAGGTTTCTGGCCTCTTTTCTGACTTGGACAGGTTGAAACTTTGGCTGTAATTAGGATTATACCTCAGTGCACTGAATTTACTAATCAGTAACTGAAGTCAGTGCCACACTGTGTCTTCCTCCCCCCGTTTTTGGGAAATAGAGTTTCCAACTCAAACTACAGAAAAGTTCCTGAGGCAGCTTGCCTCACAGGCACTGACTTCTGCAGTGTGAAGGGCTCTACTTCATGAAACTTCTCTATAGATGGGCATTCTCCTTCTTCCAAATTTTCAAGCCTGTTGAAGGATACTCTTCTTGTCTCCTGGGCCCCCAAACAGGTGCTTTTGATAGCTTTGTGTGATTACTAACTGCCCTGTATGATGAGCAAACTCTTAGAGCTCCTTACTCTGCCACCATCTTGGCTTATCCTTCCCCATCCCTGCTATCTTTTTTATTGCTGTTTTATTTTAAAGATAAAATTCATATGCAATGAACACAGGTCGTAAGTGTAACTTAATTTTTAACAAATTTAACTGAAGCCCCAATTAATTTATCAAACATTTTCATCACCTGAAAAAGTCCTTTCATGCCCCTCCAGTCAACTCCCATTCCTCTGCTATAGGTAAAGACCTAATTCTATCACCATAAATTAGTTCTTCCTGTTCACCAACTTCATATGAATGGAATGTAATAAAATGTTTTCTTTTGTGTCTTAATTCTTTCACTCAATGTATTTTTGAGAAGCATCCATGTTATTGTAGGTATCAGTATTTTTCCCCTTTATATTGGTGAGAAGAAATTCATTGTATGATTCTACCACAGTCATTGTCAATATGTTCTGTTGTTTCAAGTTTTCAACTATTATGAATGAAGCAACTATAAATATTTCTGTAAGCATTTTCTGTGAATATGAGATTTTATATCTTAGGTAAATCTTCAGAAGTAGAATTTCTGGTTCATAGGGTTGCTTTATGTTTAACTTTATAAGAAAATGCCAAATATATTCCAAAATTTGGAAACTGCAAAGCTTGAGAGGTGAAGCAGTGTATGATGGTTCCAGTTGATCTACATCTTCATAAACATTCGAAGACATAGGTCTGTTAAATTTTAGTGAATATAATGGATATGAAAGGATATCACACTGAGATTTTCATTTACATTTCCCTTCTGACTAATATTTTTGAGTACCTTTTCATGTGTTTCATTGGCCATTTCTACATTTCCTGCTGTGAACTTTCTCTTTTAGTCATTTTCCATTTTTTTTTTAACATTGATTCTTTTCTGGTTTGTTGTTTGTTTAGTTGTAAGATTTTTTTAATATATGCTGAATAATAGTCCTTTCTCAGATATATGTATTGCATATATTTGTTTTAATTTTTTTTCCAGTTTGAAGATTACCTTTCATTTTTTGTAAATAGGGTTTGTTGATGAGTAGCTTTAAATTTGAAGAAGGAAGTCCAATTTATCATTTTCTTTCTGATTTTATGGTTACTGATTTTGTTTTCTTTCTAAGGATTCTTTGCCTATTCCAAAGTTTTGAAAATATCATTCCATGTTTTCTTCTAGAATCCCTATTATTTTAACTTTTAAATCCAGGTGTGTGATCTTTCTAATTACTGTATGAGGTAGAGACTGAGGTTCAGCTTTTTCCATATGTTTACTTACACATAACTTGAAAAATATCTAATTGAATGCTTGTTTCTCTGTACACTAGGGCAAAAACATACCAGGGACTCTCATTGCCCAGAAGTGAATAGCCAGCATCAAGTATGTAGACAATATGATAAAATTGACACAGGCCTCTCACTTCCTCTCAAAGGTTATACGATGTGTATTTTGTATTATTCTTTAATTAAATTAAATAAAATTCTTGTTTTACCAAGAGAATGGGTCAGTTGACCAGAACCTTTACACTTAATCCCATCCAGACGGTGGTACCAACTCAGGTCTTAAATATGAAAAATTCATTGATTTTTGTGAAAAACTCTGAACATCAGCATCAAATGGTTTCCAATAATGATCTGTGCATGTTTGGCACTGCAATAATAATATGGTCTCCTTTCTTGATTTCTGGCTTAACTTTCTTGGTAATTGCTGTGATCTTTCATTGTTTCTGCCTACCAAGTATCATTTTCCCTTCTTCATATTATAGTATATGAAGTATTTCTGAGAAATACTCTATCCTGTTTCATGCAGTCTCAGTCAACTATTTTGACCCCTAATATCCAAGCCACCATTAAATACTGTTGGCCTTTCCTTCAAACTAAATCCAGAATTGATACCTTCTTAGCATCTCCATAGTTGCCATCATTTGCCTATATTATTGCAAGAGTCTTCTAACTGGTTTCCCGACTCCCAACCTTAGTCCCTGCTTTAGTTTGCCAAAGGCATATTGATGCAAAGTATCAGAAATCTGTTGACTTTTATAATGGGAATTTATTTGGGGGTTTATTTGTAGTAAAAGCTTATAGTTCCAAGACCATGAAAAGTTCAAAGCGAGGCACCATCAGATTTTAAAGATTTATTTATTTATTTCTCTCCCCTCCCCTTCCCCTCTCCAGTTGTCTGTTCTCTGCGTCCATTCGCTGTGTGTTCTTCTTTGTCCACTTCTGTTGTTGTCAGCGGCACGGGAATCTGTGTTTCTTTCTGGTGCGTCATCTTGTTGTGTCAGCTCTCCCTGTGTGCGGCGCCATTCCGGGGCAGGCTGAACTCTCTTTTACACTGGGCAGCTCTCCTTACGGGGTGCACTCCTTGCACATGGGGCTCTCCTGCGCAGGGACACCCCTGCATGGCACGGCACTCCTTGCATGCATCAGCACTCCTTGCGTGCATCAGCACTGCACGTGGGCCAGCTCTACACGGAGCAAGGGGGCCCAGGGTCTGAACTGCAGACCTCCCATGTGCAGTGGTTAGGGCGTCCTAACCACTGGGCCAAGTCCACTTCCCAGAAATACTTTTGCACCAAAGTCATTTACTGTCTATCCTGGTGTATTTCCATGTTGTGAAGCAAGATGACCACTGATCTCTGCTTAAGTTTCAACTTTCCCCTCTGGTTGCATCCATTCCTCTTGAGCTTCATGGGCCCAGCCTCTTGAGCCTTGTGCTTAAGTGAGTTTCTTGTCCCCAATCTCCTGGCATAGAGCTTGTTTCTTTCCAGGCCTCCTAAATGAGACTCAGCAGTTCTGCTCTTTTCTCAATTTCAGCTGTAAGCTGTCAGGCAAATGGTTTATCTCTACCCGAGGCTTCAGCTGTTTTAGCCTCATCACATGGCAGGATCAAAAATGGTAGCACTTTCTATTCCTCTGTCTGTCTGAATGAGTGTTCATTTATATTAAATCCAGCATGGGGGAGCTTATTGGGACTCCATTAAAAAGTCCTACAGCAATCTTACATGTAATATAATCGAAGACATTTCAGCTGAATTTAATATAATCAAAGGGTATCATATCCAGAGGAATAGATTGGGTTACAAACACAATATTTCTCTTTTGGGTTGAATCATTTCAGTAGCAATTCTGAGCACTAAATCATATCAGAATCAATTATAAGAGTATATTTGTCTTTGGGCCAAGTTCTCTCTGGCTGTAGACTTGTGAAACTTACAAAACAAGTTATCTGCTTCCAGTATACAGATGAGGCATAGACACAGGATAAACATTTGGATTACCATAAGGAGAATTTGGGAAGGAAACATGTCATGGGACCCCAAAAGTTCTGAAAGCCTACCGGGCATATTCTATTCCATTTCAAAGTCTGAGACTCATCCTTAAAATGTTGGTTTCTTCTTCTCCTTGGGGGATCATGGAGACCCCACCTTTTCCACTGGCTTGCTCAGTGGCCATACTTTTGTTCCACCCTCTACAAACATCTTTGTGGTGACCAAGCTTCAGACCTCACTCTCCAGAACATTAAGGTAATGGACACACTTTACCCAATCTCTGGGGGATAGTCTTAACCCCTTAGTACAGTGAGGAGGTGGCAACATTCTCCCTTATTTCTGGCATACAAGCCCAACCCCTCAGAGCAGTGAAGTTGTGACCTAACTCTCCCCAACCTAAGGGGAACAGACCCAGCCTCCCACTCAGAGAAGTGAGGCTGTGACCTAACTCCAACCATTGGGGAATGTGCACCACCCTCTTTATAGCCTTGAGCAGCCAAATGCCCCCTGAACAGTGGGCTGGAACATCTCCCCTCTTCAAATGCTGGGGCAAACTCACCCTGTCTATATACATGGGTGGGATCCCTCTTTTGGCCCAAATATATTTCTTAACTCTAGACCTCAGATTTTATGGTTTTCCTCTTGAAGCCTTTTTCCCTTCAATCTCTCCCCTGCCTTTTCCCTTTTAGTCCAGGCTGACAGTTGTTTTGTTCATACAGCTCTTGCAAAAATCTTGTTGGTCTAGCCTGCAGGGATCAGGTATCCAAGCCATCACATTGCTACCTGTGTATACAAGATTAGGATTAGAATCCCTTCTTATACATTCCAATGTTTACTGCTTCCTGAACTCTCTTAATCTTTGCAAACAATAGCATAGGCATTAGCAGAGATAAACTACTATATAAAGATTCTGTTCATGCTAGAGCAGACATTATAGCATGAATTTTATCACATAGTGATAGACTGTAAGGAGTATAAATGTGATGACTATTAGAGGGCTTGGTTAGAAAATGTGTCAAATTATTTTACTGTAAATGTACTTCTTGTTTATTTTTTAAATCAGTGAAAGAATATTCTTATTTTTTACTATTAACCAGAGCACATCATCCACAACAGTATGTTTCTTGTTTTTAACAAAAAAATCTTCTAATTGATATTCATTTCGAACATCAGTTGCTATATAATAACACATTGAGCTCTGTATTTTTTTTTTAGTTCTCTATTGTAGATGGCCCAAAAGGCCTATAAATTATCTGCAAGACTTCTAGCAAGTGAAAACTGGATACAAGTGAAGACATCTAATTCTTGAAACTCAGAAAAGAAAAAAGAGCATGCATTCATCAATTCATTAATTTGACAATTATTTATTAAGCATCTATTTTATATCAGGTTCTCTTAAAGGTGCTGAGGATACAATGGTGACCAAAACAGAAATGACATATGCTACTATTTTACTTGGTAAACATTTAGCCATTTGGAATAACATATTCTCCTATTTCATGGTAACAGTCTTCAAATGAGGTTTTACATTATTAATATTTTATTTCTAAATAAAATATTCTCTAATTTATTTTTGCTTCTCTCTTCTCAGTTCTATTCAGAATAACTAAATTCCTTGTATAACATCTCAAAATAGATCTTTTGTATGCTAAAAGAGTTACATACTCTACTCCCTTTTATTCCAGAATAAATATGTGTACTTATTTAAAGGATATAAGAAAGTTAAATAAATAGGTACTACTTCTAAAATCAGATGCTCATTCTGGTAGCAGATAATTAAATTAGAATAAATACATTTTTAAAAAGCTTTGTTAATTTTAAATTAAGGGATGGACAGTCTCAACTTATTTAACAAATGTTTTTATATTTATAATGAAATATCCTATTTATACATGTTATAATATATATAAATTATGTATTACTTTAATTTCATACTAAAAATTACTTACTACATAGAAATCTCATATAATACAAGATTCTACAGCTAAATATTTATAACTATAGCATTTCATAACTAAAACATAACTTCAACAAGTCTTGTATTATTTATCACTGCTTTAATTCATTGGTACTCATTTGACTTCTTCAAAATTTGCATTTTCATATATAATGAATATCAGTCAAAACAGTTAGCTATCTAAAGTGCATTATTATCAAATATGAAAATGTATTTTTTTCCTCTAAGTTGAATGTTTGCCTTTCTAACTAAATTCTCTCTTGGGCCAGAGCATTCATTGCCAGGGTAAACTATTTTAAATCTCTCTAAGCAAATCATGGCCTAGTATAGGAATTTGAATAGATTGTTAAGGAGACTCATTTGAGACCAGACATAAGTGTCATAATGGCCTGACATCCAAAAATAATACATTTATCAAGTGATTTAAAACTGCATGTAAGTAGATTGATCCAAAAATTCATCTCACAGAAGGTAGCTGCATTTATTTTTCTTAAAATAATTTAAAATTGTTTCTTCAGAAATAGCTTTTCTAAGCATGTTTTTTAAAATGTCAAGAAATTTAAGCATTTTCTATATCTAGAGTTATGATAAACTGAATGATAAACTTAGTGGATAAAATAGTAACTAAATAAGAAATTGCTTTCAATATTTCCCCAGGAAGCAGGCTTGGTGCCTAACTGAGAGGGTGCATTACCATGTTTTTGCTCCCAAATTTTAAACAGTGTATTGATTTGAAAATGTCCTATAAAAATTGCCTAACAATTTGGCTTCACTTTGCTCATGCAATAATATTCCTAATCCTGAGAACTTCAGCATTTTCAATAGATAAGTTGTAGTGACTCAAACTTCAACCGATTATTTTTTGATTTTTGGAGTCTAGTCCTCCAGCATTAACATTACAATTTTCATAGCTATCATTTGCTCTTATAATTTCTGATAAAGGATTTGAAACTCTTATCACAATGTATTTGTCTTTTTGGAAGTTCACTGAACAGAAATGAAACAAGAACAACAACAAAACCAGGATTACAGTGTTGACTCCACTACCTGCTTGTTGGCTAACATATATTAACTTGGGTCACCAGGCTTTCAATATATTTCTAACAGAAAGCTGTATAAATAAAAGTAATAATTATTTTTTAACCTTTGTCAATTCATAACAAAATCATTTTCTAGTTGGATGTGTTCGGGCAGGATTCATTTGTTTCTTTTATTGTTGTCTTAGATAATTAGATAGCTATTAATTGGTAACACCTGTAAGCCTCTTCAGTGTCATAATTTTTCATTATTCTTCAAGAAATGCCTTTAATTTTTTTCAGTTACAACTTCTTTGAAAAGTATATTTATTCTATTTTTTGTATTGTTAGATTGAATTTTGTCACTGACATTTGCTATAGTTTTGCCAATTTAGTGCCATTTGATAACATTAATATATTTTCCATTCATAGTTCTACCTCTTTTTATCACATATGTAAAATATATCATATCCTACTGAAAACTGAATAATATCTGCTTGAAAATCTAACAAATTGAGTAAAAAGGATATGTTTAGCTTATGGGATGAACACTGAAAATAAAGAATATTCTTTCAGGAATGTTAAAATTTTTAAAGCATGTCAGTACTATGAGTGTATAACTGGAGGAATTGTGATCCTCTTATTTTGCATGAGTGCATTTAAAAATGTTTTAAAGCTGAGCTGAATCAGAGCAATGAAAGCATCAGGATCTGAAAAGCACATGGCATCTGTTCTTGACTATCGCTGCAGGAAATCTGTGGGAGTACATATCACAAAATGAATTTTGACAGTTTGTCCAATGTGTCCTTTCCCTTCCTAGTACTGGGTAGTATCCCAAAGCAAACACCTATAGAGTTTACAAGGGCCCAAGTACATATCATCTGTCAGGCATTCTTATTTCTGATTTGGCTTCATTTCACTTTTTCTCTGGAACTCAGATACCACATTACCTGTAGAATCTGACTAAACCAGAATAATTTGAGAAAATAAATATAAATATTTATAGCTGAACTTTCAAGTCATGCTTGTACTCCTTTGAAAATACCTTCATTTTCTGTTGGAAAACCTATGTAGTAAATCCCAGATGTGCTGGATGATATTCATATGTTAGAGTCAGATGCTTGATAAACAGTATGGGCGAGTGACAATTTATTTACTATTCCTCAAATTGTATTGCTTTGCCATGGACTTCAGTATGCTTTAATCAATAACTACGTGGTTTAACTTTATGGACAACCTTGGCTCAGGCATATCTCTTTTAGGCAGAGTATTTAGCTTATCATTACATGATCAATAATGCTTCATAACCACATAAAAATAATATTCTGTTTTCAATGTTTTCTTGGTTTTGTGTATTTTTGGTTTTAATTTAATACATATTCTTGACTCAAGGATGATCCTCTGCATTCTGTTTCATGCTGTGATAGTCATGGATATGATTTTGGGTTTTCAATATAGAAGAATGTATAGTATCACAGAAATCTTGAGAAATCATTTCGATTCCTCTTTCCCCAATACTTTGCATGACACTGGATTGCCTTGGCCTGTCTATAAAATAGAGTAAAGCAGATGACTGAAGTTCTCTTAATACAGTTACTTGACATTTTTTGCTCTCCTTATATTTTCTATTATGGCATATTCTAAGCTTTCTTGCTTATTTTCTGGTTTGCTTGTTATATATATTTGCCATATTCTGAAAATAATTTGTGGTCCTTTTCTTAGTATTTTCCTATTATTTAGTAAATATTTTATTTAGTAGTACAAGAGTATGTATTTCTTTGTATTACATAGGCAACATCTTACTTCTCTGTCGGATGACTGGTATTTTTATAAACTACCCAAATTCCACTTTATTATTGATGCTTGGAGTTAGGTCCATGACTAACAAGAAATTCACTTCAGAGTCCCTACATGCCCTGTGATTTTCATAAATCCAAATGGTATTAATGTATCTTGAAGAACTACTTGAATCAATTTAATCAAACAACTTTGAGTAGAATTTTGTACACAGAAAAGTATAAAACAAGTTTCCTTGTCTTCAAAGTTCTTATAGTCTATTTGGAGTGACAAGGTATAAATAAATGGAATCAACTAAAGAAGTGGCAGTTAGTAAAACATAATATTGATCAAAGAGAGAAGGAAGCAAACAGTAAGAGTTATGGAGGAAAGTTGATCTCTGCAGAGAGAAGTTGGCAGTGCAGGAGGAGGTGACACTAAAAGTGAGCTAGACTCAACAGACTCCAGCACCTACAATCTGATTTATTGGACTCACCACACTCAGCTAAGATGGAGTTGAAGAAGGACAACCACCACACCATGGAGCCTAGAGTGATTACAACTGAAAGTGGGAGGATTGCATCCAGCATCCATGTGGAATCTGAGCCTCCTCTTGACATAGAGGTGCAATGGACACAACCAATCCAATGTCCACATAGAAAAGGTGGCATTGGATTGGGAAAAGTGGACATGGTGGCTGATGGGTATGGGGAAAGGCAGGAAGAGATGAGAGGTGGAGGCGTCTTTGGGACATGGAGCTGCCCTGGATGGTGCTTCAGAGGCAATCACCGGACATTGTAAATCCTCACAGGGCCCACTGGATGGAATGGGGGAGAGTATGGGCCATGATGTGGACCATTGACCATGAGGTGCAGAGGTGCCCAAAGATGTACTTATCAAATCCAATGGATGATGTGTCATGATGATGGGAACGAGTGTTGCTGGGGGGGGAGAGGTGGGGTGGGGGGGTGGGGCTGAATGGGACCTCATATATATATTTTTAATGTAATATTATTACAAAGTCAATAAAAAAAAAGAAAAAAAAAGAAAATAAAAGTGAGCTAGAATTGGGGGAGGCTAGGTGCTTCGGTTGTTTATTTGAAGGCTATGCAAAAGGCTTAGAAGCCTTAGGTTTTATGAAAAAAACATAAATAAGGGATAGAATATTTTGCCTAAAGTTGATGGTTTATGTACGTATTAATAAAACTAGAGGAAAAGATTGGGTTCCAAATCTGAGAACTTTATATGTCAGGTTAAATAGGTAGGATGTATGAATCCCATATGATACATCAGAATTTTAGGAAAACATGTTGGTATCATGCAAGTGAATCCTAATAATCAAATTTGAGGGAGGAAAAAAAAAAAGAATAAATTATTTTAATGTTCCAGATAGGAGACAAGGACCTACAGTGGAATGTTAGCTGTAGGGGTAACTTAAAGACATGTTACACAGAAACTAGGATTAGATTACTAAAGTAAGTCTGAATTTTGTTTTATCAATAAAATTATGAATTTAGATTTAGAAATACCGAATTTGAGGTGAGAATGCAATATCTAATTATGGCTATTTATTTTTTTAGATATAGGCTATATTCCAGAGGGATGAAACTATTTATAAACCAGGGTAAAAGATTTCAAGGTGAAAGATTTTAGAGTTGATCCTTGAGGTTTCTCTGAAATTTGAGGGCAAAGTTCAATTACTAGCTACAAGTTAAATTTCCTATAATGAGCATTTTTACTGCGGGAAATCTTCTTTCCTTGAGCAAAGGCTAGATATCATGTATCAATCTCTTCAGAGTTCCTTGGAAAATATATGCCATACTTAACAAATTCATAACTACCATTGTAAAAGCAAAAACTTTTGTGAATTTCTATTTGAAAGAACACATTCCCATATGACAAAGACAAATTTTCTATTTCAGAACATTTTTGCCACATATAATTTATATACTTTATAGGTTCTTGCATAGATTCTTTCATTATTTCTAAAATTTTTTCTTTATACAGATGTAGTACATTTGCAGAAAAATCATGCAGAAAATACTTAATTCCCGTATTTTCCCTGCCCAACACAGTTTTCTCCTGTAATTAACACTTGGTATTAGTATGGAAATTTTGTTACTATTGATGACACAATATTATTATAATTATACTATTAACTATAGTCCATAGTTTACAATATGGTTTAATATTTGTGTTATACATGCTATTTGTTTATGCAGTTTTATTGGCATATATTCATGTACATACACTATCACTTTTTAAATTTAATTTTTATTCCAGTAACATATATGCAACCTAAAATCTCTTCTCTTAACCACATTCAAATGTATAATTCAGTGGTGTTCATTATATTCACAATATTGTGCTATGATTACCATCATCCATTACCAAAACTTTTCTATCACCTACCCCAAAGGAAAAAGAAAAACTCTGTACCAATCAATCATTAACTCTACCTTCCCTACACCCAACCCAGGACCAGGTAATCTTTATTCTAGTTTCTTTTTTTTTTTTTTCCATAGGACATATTTTTTTTTTCAAATCTCTCTTACATTTTTTAATTCATTTTTTAAAAATATTACATTAAAAATATATGAGGTCCCCATTCACCCCCACCGCCCCCACCCCACCACTCCCCCCACAGCAACACTCTCCCCCATCATCATGACACATTCATTGCATTTGGTGAGTACATCTCTGGGCATTGCTGCACCTCATGGTCAATGGTCCACATCATAGCCCATACTCTCCCACGTTTTCTAGTTTCTGACTCCATGAATACTTATTCTAATATTTCATATTAGTGAGATCTTAGAATATTTATCCTTTTGTGTCTGGCAAATTTCACTCAACATGATGTCTTCAAGGTTAGTCCATATTATTGAATAATATCCCACTGTGTGTGTGATAGACATTTGGGTTACTTCTATCTTTTGTCAAATGTGAATAATTCCACTATGAACATCATTGTGTAAATACCTGTTCAGATCTCTGCTTTCAGTTTTTTTAGATATATACCTGGAGTGGGATTTCCTGGTATAGAACAATTATATACTTAATCTTCTGAGATACTACTAAACTGATTTCCTAAGCAGCTGCACCATTTTACATTCCCACCAAAAATGAATGAATGTTCTTATTTCTCCACGTCCTCTCCATACTTGTTCTTTTCCTTTTTTTTAATAGTAGTCATACTACTGAGTGTGAAATGGCATCTCATTTTGGTTTTGATTTGTATTTCTCTAATGGCTACTGATGTTGAGCATCTTTTCATGTGCATGTTGGCCTTTTGTATCTGCTTTGGAGAAATATCTATTCAAGGCTTTTGCCCATTTTAAAATTGGTTTATTTGTTTTTGTGGTGGAATAGTGCAGTTTCTTTATATATTCTGTTTTTAAATCCTTATCATATGTTCAGTTTCCAAATATATCACCCTGTTCTGTAAGTTGACTTTCTAAATTCATGGTAAAATCCATTGATGCACAAAAATAATTATGATGAAATTGCATTGAACTATTTTTTTCTTTTGTTGCTTATGCTTTCAATATAAAGTCTAAGAAACCATTCCTTAACACAAAGTCTGGAAGATACTTCCTTAGATTTTCTTCCAAGAGTTTTATAGTTTTGGTTCATATATTTAGGTCTTTGATTCACTTTGATTTAATTTTTGCATGAGGTGTGAGGCCCACATTCATTTGCATAGAGGCCCACCTTCATTCTTTAGATTCTAGATAACCAGTTTCCCAGCACCATTTGATCAAGATATTATTCTTTTCTCATTGAGTAGACTTGGCAATCTTGCCTAAAAATCAGTTGGCCATAGATGAGAAAGTTTATTTTTGAACTCTAAATTTGTTTCCATTTGTATATATGCCTGCCCTTGTGCAAGTACAATACTATTCGGATTACTGTAGCTTTGTAATAAGGTTCAAAATTGGGAAGAGTGAGTCCTGAAACTTCATTCTTCTTTTTCAGGGTGTTTTCTCTATACAGGATCTTTTAACCTTTTAATCTCCAGTGTTTGACTGGCTTAGAGCACAGCACCCTTTGGCACAATGAAACAAAGCCAGTTTAGAGGCAATGTCCATTGTAAATCTGGTCATATCGAACCTTTGCTGACCACCACAGGAGTCTGAAACAGCAATTTATTAATACTTTCCACCCACTTCAGGAACATGTTCAGAGATTTGGTAGATCCTTTTATTATTTTAGGGACCGTAGTGACCAATTGAGCTAATAACTCTAAGAAGTGGCACCATGCACAGCCTGAATGCCTGATTTGAATGCACAAGAGAATTTGACAATGAAGAAGTCTCTTAATTTTTATACAATTTCTAAATACTTCCAGTATAGTTTATAATGTATTAAATGAAAACTATTTTTAGTACATTACTTTTTACCTCTATACCTTTACCATGATTATGCTACTTAACAGGTATTTTACTTTAGCAGTATAGGAAAAACTAATTTCTCTATTATTTTATGAAAACTTAAGATTCCCAATGGAATCAAGATTATCTTCCCGCTAAAACCACTTCAATATGCAGATTGAGGTGACCTCTGTTACAGTCACTTTCTGTTATCAACATCAATTTAAATATTTCAGTTTAGAAAATGATTTCGCAAACTTCCTATAACCAACCATAACCACATAGACTATAGTTACTTCATCTGAAGAGAAATTTCACCTTTACAACACACATTGCCTTACTTGATGCTAGCTTCTACAACTTTCTGTATTCATTCAAGCCTTGTCTTGCCTATTTCCACCCTGATTTTATGAAAAACAGTCATCTTGTCTTAGACAAAACACTTTCTCTTAAACTTAAAAATTTTAGTCAGCATTGACTATGAATTCATTTCCACAAACCTTTTACTTCTTTCTATATCCATTTAAGTCTTATAATCCTTATACTGTTCTATGAAGGAAAAAAATTCAATTTATATAAAAACAATTTTTAAAGAGGTTTGTAATAATTTCATTAGCCAAAAACTTAAAATTTTCATCATCTTAAGATGATGAAATAATACTATCTTATTTTATTACTATCCATATAAACCTAGCCAGATTACACCCAAGCTAAATTCTTTTTAGTTATTGACTTATAACCAAATTGTGCCCAATGCTTTACAGTTTACATCATTTTCCTTTACTTCAGAGCTTTGCTTATTTCTCGTTTCTGTTTGGACATGCCTCAAATGAACTACACTAATTCCAGTGTATACTCACTGAGGTTGTTATGGATGTTGAGACAAGTTCAATTATTTGGGTATGAAAAGGCCAGGACTCATTATAATTCTGGGAAGGAAAAAGTAATTTATTTATGACTGGAGGAACTTGGGAGCTTTCTGTTCAAAACCCAAACCCCGAACAAGATTTTTGGGTTCTTTTTGTACAGAGGAAAGGCCAAATGGTTCTTTGTTTCAGTGCCCAATAAGCTTGAATTAACATATATCTTTTACATTGTAGGTAAGCTTTTAGCACATTTGGTTTGCAATTTCCCCAAATATTTAAAGTTTATAGAGTTTGCCTTGCTAAATTGTTTTCCGGGACTGGAGTCATTGTCATGGTCACCAAGGGCAGGGCTGCAGCTCTTATTGTTCCACAGGCACAGCTCAGGACACATAAAGCTCAGGTGGTGTACAAAAAGATGAACAGCCTCCTGCCCATAGTCCACATCGAGGTCATTAAAGTCTCAGGAAAACTGGTTTATCTCATTACCTGCTGTTTTCAGTATTTCTGATGATCTGAGTGGGAGGTTCCCCACTCCTCAGTCCTTGGAGATAACAGAACTCCAAGGGCTACTGGATTGGAAGAGTGGAAGTCCAACCCCTAGGGCTGAGGATTCCATCAAGCAGCAATCTCACCAAGCAGCAGTCTCCTCGAAATTTGCGGGGTACCTTTTGAATCTTGCCCAGAGTAGTAAATTGGAGACTATACCTGGATAGCCATGAGAGAAAACGGGGTTATTAACACCAGTGGAAGTACTAGAGATAGGGATGTCTCAAATTTGCCTTCCCCCAAATCACGGAGAGCAGAAGTTGCCATGGATACAAACAGGGCTGAATACAGTAGTTACCATTACAAAGGTGAGGACAGCCCTGAAATAACCATAAGCAAAGGTTAAATTCAGTAGATCAGTTTAGAATTACCATTACTATAGCAGGCATACACAAGGGTGAAGCTAGACCTGAAGTAACCATAAACATAGGTAAATTCGTGTAAGATTATCGTCACAACAGTAGGTCTAAGCTAAATCTACGCAGTTATAGCAATTTCCTTTTGCTGTTTTATACTATAAAGGCATCTATATAATGATATTATTTCTTAGTGACAGTTTTTAGTAAGTTTTTACTTCAAAACAAATTGAGCACTTTCTTTTATTAACTAAGCAACTAAACTTTTTTTTTTTTGGTAATATTAATTTTGCTGTTTTCCCACTTTTCTAGCATTTGATCTAACTCCACTTGTGTTGCATTATGGGGTACACCCTTGGGGCTCATAATCTTCTTCCACTGCCCATTCTTCCTCTTTCTCCTCATCTGAGCAGGATTCTGTAGGATCCCATGCCATAGGGTTCTACCCAGGGGTGGTTAGTATTTTCTGGACCTGGACACTAGGCAGCCTATAGCCCCTAGTTCTAGCATATCTACAAATCAGGGTTTCTAATTGATATTCAACACAATTAAGGCAATTAGTTAAGGAATCATTCATTTCTGCCTGTGCTAGGTGCATATTCCTTCTAGCTTTAACTTTTCTTTTAAGCAGCACACAGAGGCCTTTGCCACTTGTTCTGCCTTGGTAACCACCTGCAAAGCTCCTAACAGGTCAGACTATAGCCACCACTATCTAACATTCTCCCTTTTCCTTATTTAAATGCAGCTGCTCTACGACCTGCCAGCATACCTACTACAGTTTTTAGGACATACCATATTCTCTCAGAGGTCCATGCTCATCCAGGAGGGCAGCCACATCCCCTGTCCCATGGACATTAAAGGCCAACCCAGGGTTTCTCCCATGGACCATCCTTTACCTGAGCTCATGCCCACTAATGCTGGAGGTCCTTTCATCTCCTGGCTCCTGGCTCACCAATTGTTCCAACTCAACTCCTGAAGTGCATGAGTTGGTGTAGTCATGAATGAACAAAGAATGTACCTGGCACTTAGTCAGGCATAAGCTTTTTTGGGACTTATGGACAGGAGAGAATCTCCGAAGGTGGTGATTTGGAGAATGAAGATAGCACTCACGAGAAAATGAGGGGTAATATAAGGGTTTTAGAACAGGGGCATCCGATAGGGTATGAGAACAGAATTTCTGGTAGGGTCACATGAAGTATACATATGAGGTCTGGTGATTTTTTCACTCCACTTACAGGAAGAATGCTTACCAAGGACATTTACTGCTTTGGGAAAATTATAGTATGTGATACCATCTATGCATTCTTTCCCCTCAGGGAGGGTTTTTAACCTTTAACTTATATCTATGTCATGCAAGCACCTATATGATGAGGATTTGGGGGACCTGGGTCTCCAAAATTTTGAATAATCAAGGTGAGAGTGGGTATTCTTATCTTTTTTCTGATCTTCGCCAAGTAAGATGTTACTGGTGCTTCCTTTTATATACCTTTTTATCACGTTAAGAATGTTTTCTTCTATTCCTAGTTTTCTGAATTTTTATCAAGAATGGGTGCTGGATTTTGTCAAATGAGATGATCGTGCTCCCCCTCCCATATTTTATTAATGTGATATGTTACATTAATTTGGATTTTCTTATGTTGAATCACACTTGTATTCTTGGGATACATACCACTAGATCATTGAATATAATATTATTGGTGTAGTCTTGTTATTCATTTGGCTAGTATTTCATTGAGGATTATGCCTCTATATTCAGAAAGGATATAGATCTGTAAATTTTCTTATCTTATTGTATCTTTATCTGGCTTATTACTGTAATGCTGTCCTCATAGGAAGAGTTAGTTAGTGTTCCCACCTCTTCTATTTATTGGAAAATTTTGAACAAGATTGCTCTTATTTCTTTTCTGCAGTCATGGGTTTTATTTATTGGGAAGTTTCTGGTTACTAATTTAATCTCTCTGTTAAATAATGGTGTGTTTGGATATTCTATTTCTTCTTTGACAGTGCATGTATTTTATGTTTTTTTCCAGTATTTTGTCCATTTTGTCAAAGTTTTCTAATTTGGTGGTGTACAGATTCATAGTATCCTCTAATAATCCTGTTTTTCTGTGACTTCTGTGTAAGGTTCCTTTTTTCATATCTTATTTTAAATACTTACATACTCTTCCTTTTTTCTGTGTTAGTCTAGCTAAAGATTTGTCATTTTATTGACCTTATCAAAGAACCAAGTTTTGATTTTGCTGTTTCTCTCCATTGATCTTTTATGCTGTCTTCTTTCTAGTCTTTGTTATCCTCTTCCTTCTCACTTACTTTCAATTTTCTTTTCCTTTTACAGATCTTCAAGTATGGAGGTGAAGGCTCTATTTCAGATCATTTTCCTTATTATAATATAAGCCTTTAGCTACTCAACTCTGCCTTCGCTGCATCCCATAAGTTTAAGTATGTTGTGATTTCATTTTCATTCAACTTAAGACATTTCCTAATTTCTCTTGTGATTTCTTCTGTGACTCATTTGTTTTTTAAGAGTATGCTGTTTAATTTCCATACATTTGGGAATTTTCCTTTTCTCCCTTTGTTATTGATTTCTAGTTTCTTTCCATTATGGTTGGAGAAGGTACGTTGTATGATTTAAATATTTTGAGACTTCTTTTGTGACTTTACATATGGTGGATCCTGGGGAATGATCCATGTGTATTAGAGAAAAATGAGTATTCTGTAGCTGTTGGGTGAAGTGTTCTATACATGTCTGTTTAGTCTGGTTCATGTAGAGTATTGTTCAAGTCTTCTATGTTTCCTTATCACTCTTCTGAATAGATGCTTATCCATCATTTTTAAAATATTTTTTTCTTTATTTTTAAAGGGTTTTTAGGTTAAGTACATGTTACACCAAAAATATAGGGGATTCTCATATACCCCACCCCTTTCCCATCCCATATTTCCCCCATATACAACATATTTCATTAGTGTGGTGCATTTGTTAAAATTGATGAACACATATTGAAGCATTGCTACTAACCATGTTCTAGAGTTTACATTACATGTCACAATCTTATAGGTTTTGACAAAATATATAATGATTGGTATCTGTCATTGTACTATATTGCAGTATGATTCCAATGTCTCAAAAATGCCCCATGTTACACCTATTGTTCTCTCTCCCTTCCCTTAGAACTTCTGGCAACCACTGTTTTTATTTCGGTATTACAAGTTCTTCCATTACTAGAATAATAATAAGTCTACTTTAGTCCATATTTGCATCCCCTCTTATGATTGTTCATTTCTGTATAATGAGGATTTGGGCATGGTGATGACCACTCTGTTTCTGATTGAGAGGGGACTTAGATCCCAAGACAGATGGATGGAACTGTCTTGCTTGCAGTTGAAAGTATTCTTTGTTTCTTGGGTTGGACATTGTCCATCATAATCCTTTTGTTAGTTGTCCTGGATGAATCTGATGAACTGAAGAGTGATGTTGGCTTCAACTCTGTTGAGAATCAGGGCTCATGGGCATATAAACAGTTGGAAGATTTAAGTCTCTGGGTCATATATTTAATGAGCATAGTGCTAATTATAGGTTCAAATAAAAGGGGCAAAAGAACCATGAGTACAAAAATGATAAATTAATCTAACTCTGAGACATTGGGGTAGGTGAGTTATCATTCCATGATGGGGTTCCAATTTCCTTAATTTGTCTGCCCTGCAGTGTCTAGCTGTCTCTAAAGCCTCCAGGAGCACTGCTGTTTGAGGTACTGTTACTGCTTACTGTGGCAGACAGTGAGATCTTCTGAGACATGCATAAGCATAACCTCTGGAATGACTTCCTGACTCACTTTGAAATCTCTTAGCCATAAAAACTCATTTGCATTTGGTCTAGGTCTTTTTCCAAATATATTATTAGTTGACACTTGGTATTAATCCCTCAGTTCCAGGGAGGCTCATCCTCAGGAGTCATGTCCTATGTTGGGGGGAGGGCACTGAATTTATATGCTGAGTTTGCCTTAGAGAGAGTCCACATTTGAGCAACAAAGAGGTTATCAGGAGGTAACTCTTAGGCAATATATATTATCAAGTCAGGTTTTGATTTCACAAGAACAATGTTCATAGGTACAAGCATCAATATCAAAAGCCTAGCATATGGGTCTGCTCCTCCTTTGCTAAGCACTGCCCAAGTGCTCCAGATATTCTTGCCACTCTATGAGAAAATGTAGCAGGACTCACCAGCATGGGAATTCATTATTCCATCAGTTATTATGTGATTTCTATCCTTCATTGAAAGTGGTATATTGGAGTTTACTACTACTAATGTAGAACTATATATTTCTCCCTTCTAACAATATAAGCTTCATATATTTTAGGATTCTGCTGCTTGGTGTATATATATTTGTAATGATTATGTCTTCTTGTTGAATTAACCTCTTTGTCAGTATATACTGACCTTCTTTGTCCCTTGCAATACTTTTTGACTAAAAGTCTATTTTATCTGACATTGGTATAGTTATCCAGGCTCTCCTTTGATTACTATTTGCATGGAATATGTTTTCCATCCTTTCACTTGTTTCTTTGAATTTTATGTACATCTCTTAAATAGCAAGTAATTGTGTTATGCTTTTCTAGTCATACTGCCTATCTCTGCCTTTTGATTGGAGAGTTTAATCCATATAAAATTACCTATTGCTCATGCAGTACTTTCTTCTGCAACTTGGTTATTTGGTCTTTTTAAGTCTTATACCTTTTTTGTCCCCCATGCTTCTCTTAATGCCTACTTTCATATACACTTGATTTTTTTTTTTTGGTGTTGTACCATTTTGAATCTCTTCTCTTTTCCTATATTTTTCAACTATTTTCCTTATGATTACCCTGGGGCTTAAATTTAACATCCTAAATCTGTGACAATAAATTTTGATTTGATAGCATCTCACTTCCATAGCATACACAAAGAATGTTCTTTTAAACTTCTCCCCCCCATATTTTTGTTGTACTTGTTAACAAAACCTTATATTTTTTATTTGCTTTTAAGCATTTGAGTTTTGGAAGTTGAAAGAAGTCAACAGTGTTGCTTCATACCAGAAATACAATGTAGTAATACTGGCATTTATAATTATCCATATGTTTACCTTTCCTGGAGATCTTTATTTCTTTATGCCACTTTGACCGACTGTTTAGTGTCCTTTCATTTCCCTTTGAAGAACTTTCTTTAGTTTTATTTTTATGGCATATCTAGTGGTGAATAATACCCTTAGCTTTTGTTTATTGTTCTATTTTTTTGAATTTGTTGAAATATATCACTTATACATAAACAATAAGTGTATAATAGTTGTGAACTTACAAAACAAACATATATAACATCAAACAAACATATAACATCTCACTCTACCACCAATAACTTGTATTGTTTTTAAAACTTTTTAACTAATGATTAAAGAACATTGTAAAATATTACTACTAAACAAAGTATTTTCCCCTAACAAATCCAATTATTATTATTATCTTTATATCATTTATATATGAACATACATAAACAATTAAGTGTATAGAAAAGTTGTGAACTTACAAAACAAACATGCATAACATTATGCAGGGGTCCCATACATCAACCCTTCACCAACACCTTGCATTGTCATGAGACGTTTGTTACAAACTATGATAGAACACTGTCAAAATCTTACTACTAATCATAGTTCTTATCTAACTTTTGGTGTGTTTTTCCCCCAACCCATCCTATTATTTTTTTAAATATATTTTTTTATGACAGAAGTTGTAAACTTATGAAACAATCATGTACATGTGCAGAATTCCCAAACACCACCCCTCCATCAACACACCACAAGGTGGTGTGTCATTTGCTACAGATAAAACAATATCATCTGATTATTACCATGTCCATAGTGTACATTTGGCTCACATTTTCCATACTGCCTCAGTATAAACGCAGTACATCTTTTGCATAGATGCAAGAATATTATATCATTACTACTAACCACAGTCCATAGGTCACTTAAGCTGTATTTTTCCCATGCTTCTCCATATTCCCAAAACCGTGAAGTAGACATATACATTTGTTCTAGCTAACAAAGGACACTCTTGCATCCATACCATCAAGAACAATTCTCACTCACCTCTTGGTTCCCTGTGCCATCTGGTTCCTAGATCATTCTCAGGCATGCTCTCAATTGGCATTTACATAACTAGACTACCATTTTCAGTCCCATCCTCATTTATAAACTAGCTGTTACTCACTTTGTGTTACCATCCACTCTATACATTTCCACAATTTTGCAGTAAAGCTAGTTAAAACTTCTACATACATTTAACATCAGTAGTCCTCTCAGTCCTTCTCTTATCTCCTTTAAGAATCCACCATCTACCACCAAGTGTTGAAGATATTTTCCTATAATTTCTTCTAAAAATTTTATGATTTTGCTTTTGTTTTTAGGTTTTTAATCCATTTTGAGTTAATTTTTGGACAAGGTGTGAGATAAGGGTCCTCTTTCCTTCTTTCAGCTATGGATGTCTAATTCTTTCAGCACCATTTGTTGAACGGATTGTTCTGCCTGAGCTGTGTGAGTTTGACAGGCTAGTCAAAACTCATTTGACCATAACTGTGAGTGTCTGTTTTTGAACCATAAATTTGGTTCCATTGGTCTATTGTGTCTGTCTTTAGGCTGGTACCATGCAGTTTTTTCCACTATAGGTAAGTATTATGATTTAAAGTCTGGAGATGAGGGCTTAGTTTCCTTTTTATAAGGTTTCTGGCTACTCAGGACTCTTTACCCTTGCAAATAAATTCAATGATCGTGTTTTCAATTTTTTCTTGAATGCTGGGAGAATTGTTACCAGGATTGCACTTAAATCTGTATATCAGTTTGAGTAGAATTGACATCTTAATGATATTTAGTCTTCCAATTTGTGAGCATGGAATGGTCTTCCAGTTATTTAGGCCTTTTTTTAATTTCTTTTAACATTGAGTTGCAGTTTTCTGAATACAAGTGCTTTACGTCATTGGTTAGGTTTATTCCTATTTGAGTTTTATCTATCATATTTTATTTTCACCACTCTTTTGGCACTTTCAGTTACTTTTATTGATATAATCTTCATTTCTAGACTCTCGGGCCCCTCTTTCCTGTCTTTTCTTTTCAGGCTCTGGCACACCCTTTTGTATTTCCTGAAAATCTTCTTTTTTGCTTAGAAATTCTCTGTTTCTCTTTATCTGTGTATATTCTAATCTCACCTCATTTTAAAAAGAAATTCTTGCTCAAAAATATAAGATTCTTGGCTGGAAGTTCTTCTCTTGTAGTATCTTGTAGTGTCTTTTTGCCTGCATGGTTTCTGCTGAGAAATCAGCACTTAATCTTATTGGGTATCCCTTATATGTTATGCATGGCTTTTCTCTTGCTTCTCTCAGAATTCTCTCTTTGTCTTTTGTCTTTGACATTCTGATGAGTATGTGTCTTGGAGTTGGTCTATTTGGATTTTTTCAGATGGGAGTACGTTCTGTTTCTTGGACAGGGATATCTATGTCCTTCAATAGGGTTGGGAAATTTTCTACCATTATTTCCTTAAATATTCCTTCTGCCACTTTTCCCTCCTCTTCTGCTTCTGGGTCACCCATGACATGTATGTTTGCATACCTTTTGCTGTCATTTAGTTCCCTGAGACCTTGCTCAACTTTTTCCATTCTTTTCTTCATCTCTTCTTTTGTATGTTCACTTTCAGAGGCATTTCTTCAAGCTCACCAATCCTTTCTTCTGCCTCCTCAAATCTGCTACTATATGATTCCAGTGTTTTTTAAATTTCATTTATTGCATCTTTCATTTCCATAAGATCTGCTATTTTTCTATGTATGCTTTCAAATTCTTCTTTGTGCTCATCCAATGTCTACTTAATGTCCTTAATCTCTTTAGCCATTTTATTGAATTTATTAAGGAGATTTGTTTGAACATTTGTAATTAGTTGTCTCAACTCCTTTTTGTCATCTGGAGGCTTATCTTGTTCCTTTACCTGGGCCATATCTCCCTGTTTCTTGGTGTAGATTGTAATTTTTTGTTGGTGTCTTCACATCTGGCTTACTAGAGTATTTTTTCTGGGTGCAGTTTTTCTCTTTAGTTTAGGGCTTCCTATTGTTTCTCCCTTGCTGGTTATGCAGTAGGAGCCAATCATGGAGTTGGTTCTGTAACCTGTGGAGGCTCAAGCTGCTCTCATTGCACCAAGGACCAATGAAGCTTCTTCCAGCTTTCTCCTTTGCCAGGGGTAAGGACAGAGAAACAGGTATGTGGAATAATCCATGTGCAGGCCTAGACTGTAGTTGCCCAGAGAGACTGATGAAGCATCACATCCCTTTCTCCCCTACCTGGGGCAGGGATGGAGCTGCAGGTGTGGGCAGTTATCCATGCAGTGCGGGTCCAAGATGACCACAGTTACCCTGGTAGACTTCTGATTTTCAGTCTGTGCCAGCAAAGGTATCTGCATGCAGTTACCTGGATAGGCTAGTGCAGGACCTACAAGCCTCCTCCCTGCCAGAGGAGGGGCTGAAGCCTAGGCTAGAACTAGTGTCTGATCTGCATGAAAGAAACTGGTTCCTGCTGTCACTGAAGGTTTCAGTCAGCCTGACTTCCCCTAAGAATGGAGTCAGAATGGTGGCTACTGGCCTCTTTCTGACTTGAGCTGTTTCTCACCCCAGCTGTTTCCCTGGTTATCTCTTAGCCAGCCAAGTCTCCCATTCAGTAGCTGAAATTAGCAGCCAACCATCTCCTCCTCCCCTGTTTCTGGGAAATGGAGCTTCCAATTCCTGTCACAGAACAGCTCCTGGGGTGGCTCGTGCTGCCAGAGTAGGATAATCACTGGCCTCCATGGCTTGACTGGTAATTTCCCGGAGACGCTGGCACAGGTTCCTGCAGCTTCCTCCCTGCTGGAGGTGGCACTGGGGCCTAGGCTACACCTGCAATATGATCTGGATGGGAAGAAGCCGGTCCCCACCAGCACTGGGATTTCCATTCCACCCTGCTTCCCCTCGTGCCAGGCGTGGAGTTAAGATGGCGGCTCCTGGCCTCTTTCTCACTTGAACATGCTCAAACTTTAGCTGTTTTCAGGATTATACTGTATCCCACTGAATTTCCTCATCATAACCGAAATTGATGACCAACCGTCTCTTCCTCCCCCATTTTGGGGAAGTAGAGCTTTCGATTTCAGTCATGGAACAGCTCCCAAGGTGGCTTGTGCCTCCAGTGGAGGGTGGGCACCAGCCTCCGTAGCGTGGAGTGCTCTACTTACGAGTCTTCTCTGCAGACCGGCAGTCTCCTCCTTCCATTCCCCTCAAGGACGTTGCAGGATACTCTTCTGGCCTCCTGGAGCCCCCAAACATGTGCTTCAATGAACTCCAGAGAGCTCTAGGTGTTTGCTAACTGTCCTGTAGCAGGAGCTGACTCCACTGTCATCTTTCTGGTTCCCCTCAGCTTTCATTCATTAGAGAATGTCATAATCTTTCATTTTTAAAAGGCGTTCTTTCACTGGATATAAAATTCTTGGGTGACACTTGTTTTCTTTCAGCACTTAAGAGATTTCAACCCACTGTCTTCTTGATCCCCTGGTTTCTGATGTGAAATCAACATTTAATCTTTTTGGGCTCCCTTTTGCATAGCATGTTACTTTTCTCTTGCAACTTCAGAACACTATTTGTCCTTGGCATTTGACAAGGACTACTATGACTACTGTGTTTTTGGGATGGTTCTCTTTGAATTAACCTGTTTTGCATTCTTTGGCAGTCTTGAATTTGAGAAGGTGTTTGCCATTATTTGTTTGACTACTCCTTCTAATTATTTCCCTCTTCTTCTGGGACCCAATAATGAGTATACTGGTTTGCTTAATGGTGCCCTACAGGTCTCTAATGCTTCCTTCATTTTTTTTTTTTTCACTCTTTTTATTTCTTTCTGCTTTTCAACTTGTACCATTTTAATTGTCTAATCTAGTTCATTCTAGTTTACTGGTTCTTTCTTTGCCTGCTTCAATCTCTTGAACCTCCCCAGAAAATTTTTCATTTCATTTATTGTGGACTTCAACTCCAGTATTTGAGCTTGGTTTCTTTTAAAAATTTCATTCTCTTTACAAAGATTCTCATATGGTTCATTCAACATTTTCCTGATGTCCTTTCATTCTTTTTCCTTGTTTTCCTATATTGAAGATCATTTTTTAAAGTTTTTGTCCAGTATCCAAAGTCTTTTGTCATTTTGTTGTTGTTATTCATGTTTTCTGAATTCTTATCTTATTCATTTGCATGAGCTGCCTTTTCCTGTTTCTTTTTCTTATAATATTTGTCTCATTATGTACATTTTAATGTTTTAATTTGTTAATTCTGGAGTTCATTCTTTGAGTTGTCTATTCCTTAAGTTTTCATCTAGCTGGTGATACATGGTGATTTACTTGAGTGCCAGGACCTGACAAAAATAATCAAACCAATGCAAAATAATAATAATAAACAACAAAAAACACTTTTCACAGTCTTTGCAAATTGGCTTTGAGTTAACCTATGCTCTCCTTCAGAATCTAGTACTCCTTTCATGACAATCAGTCCAAGACAAAAGTGAAATGCAAGGTCCTTTCTTACACTTCTGAGCCTGTCTTTCCCAGGGTTTATGTTTGTTCCTGACCTTAGGAATTCCTTCAGTTACTGAATATGAATGTCCCTCTACTCCCTATGAAATAGACTGCCCTTCCCCACCCTGGGTGCTCTGTTGTATTTCTTGAAGCTGATAATCCTCTGCTCCAGACTGCTTTGACTTCATCGTTTCTTACCCTGCTTATGTGTTTATGAGGAATTTCTGTCTGTAGGACATATTTTGGGAGGTTGCGGCTTAGACAATTGTCCTCCTTCAGTTTTTCAGGCTGGTGCCTAACAAAATGGCACCCACATATAGCCACTCCTGTATGCACATTGCATGTAGGACCTTCTCTACTACCCTAGGAGCAGGTCCTAGAACCCACAATGGAAGTGCAAGCAGGTTCCACACTGCATCAGAGAGGGGATAGAGAGAGACAAGTAAGGTTTCCCCAAACTTCTATCATTTTTAAAGCTGCATTTTCTAGGTTCAGCACTCACCCAGTGACTTAACTGTTATCATTTTTTGGAGTTTGAAGAAGATGGCTCCGCGAGTGTTTGCTGGTCATTCAAAGATTCCATGGGGGAGCAGCACCCTGGAGCATTTAGTACTGCCATCTTAGTCAACCAGAAGTATTCCATGGATTCCTAAGGGGTGATTTCCTTAAGTCAGTCATTGGTTATTCATGATACATTTCATGATTGTATTTCCTTAGTTGCTTAATACTCTATCAGTATGTACTTAGTCTTGAGGATAAAAGTAGATTTACTATTTGCTTACTTTAAAATCATTTTACAAATAGTGAAGAACAGGTAAAATATATATATCATTTAGATTCAAACTTTCTGAAAGTAAATTACTAAAAGTATGTTTATTTGACATACCTTTGCCTTGTAAGTTATAACATTTATTAACATTATCAATATAAAATTTTAATGATACCTGATATACTCCAGATTTGTGCAAAAACTCTTTTATCTTGTTCAAGGTTCCTACATCAAGTTAGAAATACTCTATGAAAAGTTGTGTCGGGGGCATTTATTTGACTATAATTAGCCTTATACTTGCTAATGCCTTCTGACCTTGAAAATTCTAGGAAGACTGAACCCATGTCAGACTATAAGAGTGGTAACATAAATATGGATGTAAATCCTTTGCCCCTACTACATGGAGAAATAGTGTATTTTTACTCCTTTTGAAATCAGAGTGAACTTAATGACCAATAAAATGTGGCAGAAATGACCTTTTATACCTACTGAGGCTGGGCCTTAAAAGATCTATGACATTCACCTTTATAGATTGAAATGCTTTCTCCTAGAGCCTGTCACAGTGTAGAAATCTTACTGCTCTGAGTCTACCATGTTTTGAAGAATCCAGTAATCTACATGGCCTTTCACAAGTCACTTAGCATTTTGTGCTTAGGCATGCTAATTTAGAAATGGGGAGAATAGTATTTGTTCTACCTATGTGATATTCTGAAGATAAGTCAAATGGTGACTGTAAGGACATTTTGAAAAATAAAACTTTTTTTGCAAATATGTTATTGAATTATTAGTATTTAGAAAATATAGCTCCATTTGTTTTGATAAAGAGTCTCATATTGAAAATGGAAACTAAGTGAATGGATAATTAGTGAAGAAGTCATGGGTGGAAAAAGTCAAATGTATCACAAAACAATGGTGACAATATATTTTATGTTATGTGTATGTGCCTGTGTATTTATCGCATATGTTGATTAAAAATCTGTAGAAATCTTCTACATAAAGACCTTTATAAAAATTCTAAATAAAACTAGTATTCTGCATGATTCTCTAGGGAAAATTTACCTTCCACTCTTACATTTACTTTTGGCCTCCCTCTGTATTTCAAATCGCTGGGTCAGTACAACTTTATTATTGTCCATCTGTGACTATACTTGTCACTCTGGTTTTATATATTTGTATGTTATTAATTCTCATGAATCTTATTGCTCTGGGCATATATACATGCTGTAGGTTACCAGCTTAAAAAGTAATGCTTAAAATGTTTAATTGAAAACAGAGAAGAGTAATCAAAGCATAGCTAAAAATGTCAGCTGCTACCTGGAGTTCATTACCTCAGTAGTTCATCCTAATAACAGCTTTTTTTTTTTTTTTTTTTTTTTAACATCAGTGAATCCCTCATGATCTTCAAAACCTCAGACAGATGTTTGGAAGTTATTTTTGACTGCACTACAATCCTTAGCCACCATTTTTGTATACTGTGCAGGTTAACTTACAAAGGTAGTTCAACTCTGATGAAAGCTATGCTGGCAAAGGTAACATAGATCCTATAATAGTGCTGTTTTTAAATAACAGAAACCAACTTGAGTTTAAGAAAGAGAAAGACTTTATTTGAATGATTCAAAGAAGCAAAGAGTCAAAATATAAGCAGATCTTATAATGCAACTAGAATAGGAAATGGAAATACACCACAAACTGAAGATGTTCTCATTTATGATTCTTAAAAAATTTATGTACTTTATTATTCTTTCTCTGTAACCTGTTTGTTCCTGAAACTTGGCTCAAGTACTGGGTGCAAATTGTACTACAGTGCACAAGTTTTAGATCCCCTTTGTATCAGATATTAAAATATCTCTTAGAAACCACAATAGCCTAATGCAATTTTCAAGTCCTAGGGAATGATCCCATCTAATTGGGTCAGGTAAGCATTTCTTGAGCAGTTATTTGTGATGATGAGTTCAGAACCCACTATATCAGTACCATCACTGAGAGTTCATCCTCTGTGATTTAGATGGAGGGGCATGGATTCAATAGAAAAGTGGCATTATTGGCTTGACTTTATCAAAAAACTTGGCAGTGTGTCCTACTGCTTACTATTAGTAGTCAAGACCTAGAACCATCCCAGTTTGCCCTGTATCAGAATCTCCTTTAATTCTATCATTATTATGATAATATTTCTGATGCATTCTTCCTTTATCATTAAGGTTTCATTCAGAGAGAAGTGACCTATTTGATTTCTAGCTGAGAAAGCATCTAATTAAATAATATCCTTAGGCTCATTCTATTTTCCTTCCTTATCATGAAATAAGAAAGAAAGGTCTTCTGAAGGAGAATTAAAGAAAATGCTTATACAAAGCAAATAATAGTGTGACTTTGCCTAAAGAAGAATCTTCCTTCTACAAAATTAATGAATGCAATATATTGGAAAGCTTTGACAGTAAAACTAACTAAGCATTGTAAATGCTATGATGTAAAGTAAGTTTTTGTTGGTCTATTCCAAATAAAAATTGGAATCATTAGATTATCTTCCATTTTTGTTGTTTCATTATCATAAGCAGCATAATCATCATCATACTCATTATCATCTGTGGATTCGATAAGTGTATCATGAGCACAGAATCTAGATATAAACTAGATTCTTATAATTATCTAGAAATTAAGACTTAAAAAAGACTTTTGCTTTAAACTTTTATCAAAGACATACTAACATTAAAAAATGTAAAAAAATCAGGTGAAACATTTAAGTATAAGGTGAAAGTTCAGAGGTTATAGTATTCTTACTAAACAACAAAGCAAGCCATCATATTTCAATATTTTTATTTTAATCTTTCCCACATTCCCTACATTCATATGCATTTTAAGGGCAAGTATAAAGTCAATGAGAATTACAGTAGTGGAAAGAAAAATACAAAATATCAATTACAAGAATTTCAGTTATAAGAAGTAGCTAAAAATATACCACCTTAAAATTGAGAGCCATCTTAAGGAAACACTGCAATATCCTGTCAAAAAGCATATCATTTTTTATTTGTACAAAGTAGCATACACATGGAAAATCTTATGTTTCAGTTCATTGTCATTTAAAAATACACAGATATTCAAGAAGATAAAAATGCAATTCAAAAGCCAAAACAAAAAACAAACAGCATATACCTGGTAATATTTGGAATGCAAAATCATTAGGAATATAATGATTAAAACTGAAGATAACACTGATTGCATTTCTTGCCCGATCCAGTAGAAAGGCAATTTACTTCTAGGGAATGGACTAATAGATACATTTGATAAGATAATGAATGACAGATTACTTTCTTCTGTGAAGTTAGTGGTAGAGATCACTTCCAATTTGGAGGCAGAAAATGTTTTTTGAAACTATTTTATAAACAAATGAATATCATGCAAACCAGAGCTGCTTTGTTAGAATAGCACCATAAGCATCATATCATAAACTAACAAGACAAACAATACATTAATTTATTTAACCAGTGTTTTCTGATCACCTAATTATTCTAAATCAATTTACAAATCCTAGTAAGTCATCAAATATGAAAGACATACAACATATATGACCCATAGTGAAAAAACAAAATAGTGCATGTGTACCCTTTAAAAGAATAGCAAATAAATGCTTCAGTACTGGTACAAATTCTGGTCCAGGGCTCAGACTGAGGTGTCATTTGAGAAGAAGCACTTGGGAGGCTCAATTGTAAAGCCATTTCATAGGAAATCAGTGTATCAGCACTCCCAGTCAATGTTCTTCAGTAAAGCAAAATGTTTAACATTGGGCCTTTGTATTCAAAGTTAATGAGTAAAGTTGGAGAATACTTATGTATGGTGCTATAAGCTGTATTAGTCATTAATTTGCTAGAATTATTTGGTGACCTTTTTCAAAGGAATTCATATATAATTTTTTTTTAATTCAGTATTTAAAGCTAGGATATTATTCTAGGAAATAACATCCTTTGTAAAATGATAAAGTGATCTGGTACTAACCTCACAGAATATGACTCCTTAAAATATCTCTTCACCTTGGTTTATAAAAAATATTCAAAATTAAATTAACATTATAGATAGTCTTTTATTGTTTAGATGACACGCTTGCCAGAGAGAAATTTACAAAGTCTGTCTGCTGTGTGGGAATGGAAAGAAACCAAAATTAGTTAAAAGAAATCTGATTTTTTGAGTATATTCAAATAAATTCAAATTTATTTGGTATAAGTTACTAAGACTTAAAGCAGGCAAATCATGTAGACAAAATTCATAGAATAGTGAAATTGTTTGAATTCTTTGGACCACAGGAGTGAGGTAAATCAATAAGACAGTAGGAATTTAGTTACTACCATAGTAGAATAACATAGAAGCAAATGTTGAGCATGCTAGTGTATTCCAATGGTTGTAGTCCTCATGGCTTTATGATGTGAAATGCAAATGAATTAACCAGAAAATATAGGAAAGCCATTCTTTGACTATCTCACTCTCTCTGTTAAGAACTCTGGAGAAGATTTTGAGAAACTTTTATGACAAAGACAAATTGATGAGATCATAAAATATTAATTTGAGCTAAAAATATTAGAACTAGCTTGAATCTATGTTAGTGAGAAATTCTGGTTTGTAGAATCTACTCTTGTTCATATATCTAATCAAGTTATTGTTGGTATTATATATACATACGCATTGTCTTTTTTGTTCTATATTTTGGCATCAATGCCTGGGGTGAAAAAAACAAAAAACACCTTGATCTGAGAAATTTCTGAGGCTCATTTTCCTTGTTTCGTATGTAAGTTGTTTAGGACCCTGAAAAATTTAAGTACCTAATTACTTAGATTATTCTCCCTATTCTTTTTATCATCCAGGGTTCAGTACACACGTTAGTGGCAAAAGAACTAAGTCAATATTTACTACCATATTTGTTAAGTGTGTATAGTATTAAGTACTCCTATGATTAAAACAATACACTGAATGTTCTACAATAGTAGATTATGTTCTTTATGGAAGTCCAGCTTTCATGATATGTAAGATAGGATCCCTGTACTAGTTAAGTTTACATTTGGTATGGAAAAGAAAATGTGCACTAGGACTCTCACAAAAGGTCAAAAGAGAGTAATATCCATGAGGTACCAAAAAATCTTTCAAGATTTCAGAGACAATATTGTGTTTTCACTTGAAGTAAAAGATTCCATGATCAAACATGTCTTTACAGTTTTTTACAGTGAGGTTAAGCTTGAACTAGGAGAAATTGAACAATAGAATACATTTGCATTGGGGAAAATAGGGTGAAGGATTGGGAAAGAATTTTTCTTAGAAGTAAGCCATGCAATTAACAATATAGGTGCCAGAGACTTGAGTCACAGGATTGTTTTGTTTACCAAGAATATAGATTTGGGGGGAGGGGAAGGATAGATAATACAACTGAAAAGATAGAGAGCACCTAGATATAAATGCCATAAGTAAAATCTCTGATAGTTTCTGAACTACTAAAGTAACCTGGGCTTTAGAAAACTTTTATATTTATGAAGAGATTTTTATAGTGTCCATCCTCTACCTACCTGCCTAATGTCTAAGATGGAGGAGGATAAGGTTCACAGGAAACTGTGCAACAGATAGGATAGCATTGTTCTAAGAATACACACTTCACTGATGAAATCTACACTATTGCTGTAACAGATGTATTTTAAATTAATATTTTCCTACTCTAGAATTAAAATAAGATTAATAAATTCTATTTCCTCTGGTGTAATTTTATAACTTCCATGGGCTTCCTACTAATTTAAAATTTGCACTGTTTCACAGTTATGACTCAGGGAAACAAAAAATGTTCAAATCCTTGATGAGGATAATTATTCAGACACCATGCATTGTCTTATCCCCAAAAGATTAACATGGAAAATTATTAATTGTTGTCATGAAATAGTTTTTTTTAAGGTATTTCTGTAAAGGTGTTTGTCTAGAATTATTTTGCCATGTTCTTAGTCAGTTTACTAATCATTATTATGGAAGCAAAATTTTATTACAAATGAGATTGTTTTGGAAAAAGAGATTTAGTAGAGTCAATTAATGGTTATCCTCTATTCAACTTGCAGTTTGCATTATCATCTTATGACAGAGTTTACTGGATAGAGAAAAAAAAAACATAGTACTTTTAAAGTTGTATATTTTAAATTAAAAATAGAATTTGTAAGCCTTCTGAATGAGATTTATTTTTTAACAAGTCATAGCTGTCCAAAAGCAGGACTTGCAGTAAGCTAAGTGAAAGAGCATACTTGATCAGAGTGTATTACAAGGGGCAAGGATTTTTGAAGCTGTTGGTTTATGAAGTTGTCTAGATTATTATTAATTAACATTTCATGGTGCAAAACTAACATTTTGACAAACAGGTATCACATCCATGGGTTTCATTAGCTCTGAGTGGTACACCTCCTTTCATAAACCCCAGTCTATTTATTTGTCTTTCATTTTTTAAAGTCATCCTGTCATCTCTTTATATGTCATACCTTATAGCTGATGTTTATGTCTGGAATATATTGAATAGCTAGTATCTTTTAGGGGAGCTTCAGTTATCATAAGCCATGCATTAATATTGACATAATCTACCCAAGGGTGTAGTTTCTGCAGTCCAAGGAAAAGTCCTTCAAAGTAGATTTGTGGACAGTGTCAATTCATCCCAGTCTATATTCCTCCTCTATCCTTATCACTAATTGAGTTTTCTAATCCCCACAATTCTGAGGTAAAAATAAACTAATTTGATGAATAACATTTTCTCCTAATGTGAGATTATAGGTAATCTTGCTGAAAACATCATTCTGTATTCCTTATTGTGTTATATTTGTCATTTTATAGTTTACAAGTCAATTACCTCCATATTGCAATGCAAATAATATTATTTTTATTATTTTTCACAGAGAAGGAATGCATACCCCCCTTTATTAAAAAAAAAAAAAAAAGAATATCTGTTCTGGAATCCTTTGGGAAAGGAAAGTAATCTTCCATACACCATTATCAGCAGGTATCCAAGAGAAGAGTCTTTCAGCAAAATTACACTGCTTAGTTTTGCAACAATATCTTTTCATTATGTGTATACTTTTTCTTGCCATTATCAAAGTTCTATATTCTTTTCGCTTTCTATCTTTGCTTATGGTAGTGAGCATACATTGGGAATATATTATTTTTTTGGTTGTGATATAGCTTATAGTGCTGCTGTATTCTAAACCCCATCTGTGAAGATAATGTCTTTACATGAGGTAACGGAGAATGATTTGCTTCAAGATATGACAGCACTCTACTATCTGGTGTCTATAGGAAGTGCTGATTAAGCCATAAAGATTAATCCAGCAGAGTAAAGTGATTATCCGTTATGTTCTTTTTTAAGAGAAGACTTGGTACCTATGTTAATTTTGGCATTTAAAGCTGCATGACATTTTTCATTCCCAAGGATATCATGACAGATTTCCCCATTTTTTCCTGAATTATCATGTTTTTTTTTTCCTTTTCCACTAGAACTTTTTCACTAACAAACAACCAGGTTACATTTTTTTCTACTTAAAAACAAAATCCTCTTGTGACCTGATGCTTCCTTCCAGTTACTGCCTTGTTTCTTTCTTTCACTTTCCTCCTTGGAAGAGATTTCTGTACTTCTTGTCTCCATAAATTATTTCCCATTCGCTGAGGCAAACTACCAAAATTGTTTCATCAAAGTCACCAATAACCATTATTTTTCTGAATCCATTGTTTAGTTACTCCTTGAAATATTTTATTCATTCAATTTTATGAATATCACATTTTCCTAGGTTTTCTTATACCTCATTGGCTGCTTTTTCTGAATATTTTACTGGTTCTACTTTTCTCCCTATCCTGCAAACATTTCTGGCCAAGATTTAGTGGTTGCACCTTTTTCCTTTTCTGTACATATTGGACAGGGTACCTAGAAAGGTTAGCAATCCCTGCTACTTTTTTCTAGTCTCACCGAGGAATTTGACCAACTATTTACTAACAACTCCTAAATTTGCCTCTTCAGCCTTGACCTCACCCTGAAATCCATACTTACATATCCTACTTCTCACTGTATATCTTTGCTTGAATGTTAATAGGTATCTCAAATTTAACACATCCAAACCAAACTGATATTACAATCTTCCCCATCTTAGCAAATTACCCCTCCTTCTTTCCAGGTACACAGGCTAAACTTTTTAACTTCCTTCTTTATATGTGATAGCCAATCCTTCAGTAAATCCTATTGGCTCTCCCGTCCATCCAGAATTATAGCACTTCTGAACAGTCTCATAACTCTTCTAGTCTCAAGGTCACTGGTCCAAGTCATCATTAGCTTTCAAACGAATTAACACGATTGCTTCCTATTGGTCTCCCTGCTTTACTCTCTTTCCAGTCACCCTCAGCATTCCCAAGTGTTTCTCTGTAGGTGTGTGCCTTTTTTTTTTGCTCATACCTGTGAAGTGTTTTCATCTCACTGAAAGTAAAATCCAAAGACCCTACTAATATTCCACATCGTTTGGGTCTAACCTCTCTAACATTATTTCCTCATCATCTAAAACTTCCTGAATTTCCCTTCACTTTGGCTACATTTTCTTCATTACTATTCCCAATCATGATCATGATGGCATCCTTCCCCCAAGAGATTTTTCCTTTGTTTTTTCCTCTACCTGAATGTTCTTCTTCAGATATTTTCATTGTTCAATTGCTCATATACTTTAGATTTTTATTAAAGGATCATCTTCTTGGGAGGTTTGCTTTGACCATCTAATTTAAAACAACATTTCCTTATAACCATTCACACTTTTCATTTCCAGTATCAGGAACATAGTGATTTTCAATAGATATAGTTTAATATAATGAATACCTAACTGAAGGGATTATTGGAAGATTCAGACAAATAAAGGTTATAAAGCTCTGAGCACAAAACTTGGTACATATTAAGCATCAGTAAATGTTTTCTGTTATCAAGGAGATGACTTGAAACTCTGAAGATAAAGTAGTAACGGAGTAAGGCATCTTTAGTCCCTTGAGTGAAGGAGAAGCATTAATAACTATTGTCAGTAATTGTTTGGGAGGGTGACCAGTAGACATGTGAATCTTTCTGCTTGCTTAAAAGGAAAGTATTTTTAATTTAAGAGGCTGGAAGTCGTCACTCAGGTTGCATATTTAGATAGTGTGATGATTAGTTTTTTGTGTCAATTAGGCTGCAATAGCCAGTTCTTTAATCAAATAGGCATCTAGGTGGTAATGTAAAGGTATTTTGTAGGTGTGATTACCATCTATAATCAGTTGACTTTAAGTAAAGGAGTTTTCCTTAATAATGTGGGTGAGCCTTATCCACTCGACGAAAAGTCTTCATAGCAAAAATCAAGGTTTCCCAGAGGACAAAAAACCCTTCCTCAAGGCTGTAACATGAACTCCTGCCTTAGTTTTCAGCCTGCTGGTCTGCCTTACAGAATTCAGACTCGCCCCCACAATCATGAGCCAATTCCTTAAACTATATATATTGATTAAACATTGCAGTATGTAGGATTTCATTTTGACTTTGAAAAGAGTAAAACAAATTTTATAATGCAATATTAAAGTTGCTAAAATTTATTTCCACTTTTTTTAAAGATTTATTATTATTATCATTTTTATCCACCTCCCCCTCCCCCCCCCCCCCCCACACACACACAGCTTGCTTGCTGTCTGCTCTCTGTGTCCATTTGCTGCGCGTTCTTCTGTGTCTGCTGGTCTCCCTTTGTTGCGTCAACTTGCTGTGCCAGCTCTCCGCAGGCTCAGGCTGTCAGCTCTATGCCGGCATGGGCCAGCTTGCCTTTACAAGGATGCAAACAAAGGGACTCCCATATGGGAGACGGGAGCCCAATCGATTGAGCCACCGCTGCTTCCCTCTTTCAAGTTTTTATTATACATCAGTGACTACAGTGAGAAATCTTTACGGTTCAAAAATATTCTCAGTTTATGAAATATTTAATGAAGGTTTCATTTTAAACAGAAAAGTGTTATGACCTAGTTTTCTTTTAGACTATGCTTCCTATAAAGATTTTTCAACACAGTAATTTATCAGCTTTTGCATATATGTATGTATGTATGTGTGTATATATGTATAATGAACTTGGACATTCTGTTGCTATTAACAAAATCCAAAGATATTTTGAGAAAACAACTTTTACTTGAAAAGAAAACATTTTATAGCATGTTTTTAAAACATGTCTCCTTCAGAAAGGAAACAAATAAATATTTCCATTAAGTGTTAGATAAAGAAAGAGGGTCCAACATTGAAACATGCAGATTCTAAAGGTAATGAGTATGGACTGTGGGAAAAAAATGTTTTTTTTACCTGGTGTATGTACATTGTGATTAGAGGATTTTCTGCATTGTATTACAACAATATTCCAGCTAGAAACTGAAAAAAAAACCACAGCTTTTCCAAGAGTTTCTTCCTGGTGTCTTTTTGTTACAGCATAATTATATTTTCTCAATAGGTAAAGACATTTTCAAGGTTATCTTGACACTTTTGTGTATAGCAGAGTGGGGGAACAGAAGGAACTAACTGGGACTTGCTGATATTTCACATCTATGATTTTCAAAAAGGAGTATGCATGACGGTTCTATTAGAAAATAAACATATCGAGCCCTTTTATAGAGAAAAATGAAATGACCAAAATGAACGCAAAAATATAAACATATGTAACTGTAATTTTAATCATTTAACCTGGAAGTTTAGTCAGTGCTCAAAAGCCTATGCACTAAGAAAGTACAAGTCACAAACAATTTTAAACTGAATTTTACCAAACCTCCCAGGAAGTGTGTTGCCATATCTTTTAGCATTTTTGCTGAGTACAAACAGTGTAAAACCTCCCTTGTATTTTTAAAGTTGATAGCAATACCCCAGAAAAGTCTACACAAAATGATCACACAATTCAACAAGGTGTAAATTAAATAATACATCATGACCAAGTAAGTTTTAAACCACAAAAAAGCATAAATGATATATTATTAAGAAAACTACTAATGTACATATGAATATTAACAGAATGTTACTATATGTTCATATTGAAAACTTGTAGTATATGCAAATGGATGTGATTTTTGCAATCAGGGGTTACAAAAACAGAGTTATTTAATGTTGACTTATCAGAACCCATTCTGCTTGAAAATTAGGTTTAAGGCAATTGCCAGAGCCTGTTCAATATTTTATTGGTGTTTCTAGTGAAGAAGATAAAATAAGAAAACAATAATAGCATAAACAATAGTAAGAAAAAATTATAATTTTCAAAAGATTTGATTTTGCACTCAATAAAACCATTGTTTACATAGAAAGTATGATAAATAATGAATTTTAAAAGTACTATCAGATGAAAAGTATGAAGGAAATAAAAGAAAGCATAAATCAAACAAAACAATGATTTTAAGAAAACCTAATAAAATCTTAAATCTGCATACCCTGTATCTTGGCCTTTCTACTTTCATTTATATATATGAAAGGAAAAAGTGGTATAAAATGTAAGGCTTAGTTCTTCGCATTTCTCTTTTCTCTGATATCTTGTTCCCTAAATTCCTGACTTCTCCTGTGGTACTGAACACCAACATTTGTCTCTTCAGCCCTGATCAACTGTATGAAACTATTTCTCACACTCTTAATGACAGCATTCTACTCAGTTTCTCAGCATCGTTGCCTGTGCTTATTCACAAATGGCCAATGCCTCCAGGGAAAGGTAACAATGACAACAAAAAAATCAAACTTGTCTTTTTATTTCTTCCTTATTGCTGAGAAATCAGCTTCTGATTCTGTTGTAACTGAATCAAGCTTTCCTTTTTTATAGCACGAGGATTGGCCTAAAACTCAATTTTATACAACTAGAAGTATACTTTTTCTTGCTGCCTTAATTGTATGGTTCCCAGTATGAAGTTGTAGTCATGCTTTTCTTTTTAATATTGTTTAATACATATGTTGGTCTGTTTTTGTGATGTTTCTAATTTTTTATTAAATCTAAATATTGATGAAGGAGACCCTTACATCTTTAGTAGCATTTTTTAAAATCAAGTTTCTACTTTTATAACCATTTTGGATCAGTGTCTTCTTCTATTTCCTTTAACTGGAAAATCTGAGTGATTTTATTTCATCTTTTGAGGTACCCAAAAAATTTATTATTTTCTATTTATACTTGAAGGTTTTATTGTTGCTGTACTGATTGCTTAAATTTTTTCAGGGTTCGTAACTATCCTAAACGCAAGAAGATAGACAATCATCACCTTATAAAATAGATAAAATTTTACAATGGTGTACTTTGTAATCTATTTAGTGATACTATTTGGTGTTAATATTAGTGTTGAGCTTATAAAAATAACATGAGAATAATTCTTAATTCTTTTATGACCTTGTCTAAATTATCCTAATATTTCTGAAACTCAATTGATATCCATCTCTGAAATTATTTTGGAAGGATATAGTTTCTTTCATAGCAACTACATGGTTAAAAATTTAAAATAGGCATTAAAATAAAATGGAATTTTCTAGATACCATCATATATATATGCAGTTCTTTCTAAATACACAAATTGAAAAATATGCAGGTATAAAAATAAAAGCAAAAAAATAAACACAACAAAAAACAATGAAACTACAAACTTGTCAACCTAAAAAGAACAAAATAATTGCACTATGCCTACGGATCATTTTCCCAGCCAATCTTAAATATTGATTTTTTAAAAAGATTCTAGAAGCATCACTTCCACAGTCATTTCTTTTATAAACATGGTGTTTAAGCCTTTGCTTACATTCAGTAAATCCAGAATAGAATTTCTATTTGTTCATCCAACTGTTGATTCAGTTATATTCAACTAGAAGAGAAGCAACTTCCTCTCTGTTATGCCTTAGTGAGCACTGTTTAGCAAGTGTTTTTCAACAAACTTCACCTTATTCCTAAAAGAATCAGGCATTCTCTGGGCAGGTAAAAGCTAGTGAATCAACTATAGTGTTAATCAATAAAAGTAATCAGCCTCTGAAACAAAACTTGTCTATTGCAATACCTTAACAACTAGCTCTTAGGTGCCCTTTAAAATGCAGTTTAAAAAGTAAACACAGGCTATTCTGCTACACTATTTGTTGTCCATTTTGCCTCAGGTAACATTAGAATTTTAGGTAAGATTAGAGTTTACACAGGTTCTTTAAGAACATGTTCACTGATGAATATGGAAAGAAATTTGAAAAGAATGAAAAAAAAAAACAATGGAAATCAGTGGGAAAATAATTGTTATTCAGTGTGATGTAAACCGTACAAATAAACTCCCCTGTATAATTCCAAATATGACACTTTTTACCTGGAATAAAAATCTACTTTTGTGATTTATGTGCCATTCAAAGTTTTACCCCAGCTTCTTTCTACCCTTCTAATCAACTATATATTTAATGATGTAATTCTATTTTTAGTTTTAGAATTTATTGGGTTGAATTTTTTCACAATTTATGCTTCACTGCTATATATTTTTAAATCAATTAATTGTTTACAAAAGTTGATTAAAGTAGTAGAAACCCTAGAATAATATTTTTAACATTAAAACAATTAAATAAAGAAACAAAAGGTTTAGAACACATACATGTTGGGGATGGTTAGGGAGAAGGAAATTATAGCCAAATATTTCAAAATTAAAGAATTGGAATACATTTTAGCTGGTTTTGTAAATAATTTTTATTATTAAAGTAATGCAAAAATTTAAATCAACTTTCTGATGAAATATGCTTCTCTGATTCTATCAAATATAAAAAATGTTAATGAGAAGGGTTTATAAACTAAATCTACACATATTACATATATAGTTTAAATTCTTGTATCTTAATTTTATAATAATATTCACTGTATAAAAATATCATTAACTGTGGCAGTTTGATATTTATGAATTCCAAAAAGAGAGCTTGATTATGTTTGTAAACCAGTCTCTTACTCTGGGCATGCTAACCCTTTGATTGTATTAGATTCAGCTGAGTTGTCAGATTAACTAATATTAAGATTAGGGCTTTGATTCAACCATGTCATTAGAATAGAACTCAGCATTGAGTCTCAGCCTACCTGGTGGGCTGATAAACCAGACTATCAAATGAAAGTAGATACACAGAGAAGATACACAGTAGACCACAGAAAAAGACAATGTAGAGAAGAGAACTTAGTTTTGATGCTGGAGCCTCAGAGAGTTAAGCCTGATAGTCTACAGCTGACTTTGTAAAGAGAACAGAGCAGCTGAACCTAAAAATAAATGAGCCCTGCTAAGAAAGACGAACCCTACAGATGAGATTGGAAGAAGGTGGACCCATGGAGCCTTAAGAGGAAAGAGGAAGGCTGAATCCTTGCAGATGTCTCCTGCCATCTTCCATCAACACGTGGCAACAGACTTTGGGTCCAAAGTACCTCTATGGTACCTTGAATTGGACACTCTTTAGAGCTTTGTAACTGTAAGCTTCTCTCCCAAATAAATAACCTTTATAAAACCCAATAGATTTGTGGTACTATGATTCAGCCCCCCTTTGGTCAACTAATACAGTAACACACAAAAATATATTACATTATATCTCTAAATATTACAAAGCCAAACAAGGAATAATAATAGTAATAACAATAATAAAAATATCATTAACAATAGCTGTGACAAAAACCAACAACATTTACTATTTGTTTACCATTTAGCAATCATATATTATTTAGTGTATAGTACATAGTCTATAATCTATATGGTGTTATCTGTAAGTAGCCCTCTTATATATGAATAAAAACAAACTAAAACTTTAGGGTACATTTATTTTGGCAGTTTTCATGCATCTGAGCATTACCTTAAATATAGAAACCCATGGAGAACTGCAAGTGTGTTGAAGATTACAGGATTTAATATGAGCTAAGAGTCATTTTTGGGAAAAGGGTGATATAAACTTGTAAGGACTTTTGTGTGGTGATCCCCTAATGTTATTAGCTATTTAAACAGCATCTGAAAGAAGCACTGGAGTAGAATCTAGGATTGATTATTTTACACGTGAGAAACAGGATGGTGCAGCTCACCTGCTGTAACTGCATTACCTGCCCTGCTATGAATTTATTGCCTGAGTAATGCTATTAAATCGTATTAAACTCAGGAAGGGAATTGGAGTAGCAGTAGCAAAATCATGTATGCAACCTGTCAGGTTAAGACCTACTGATAGATTAAATTCACTTGTTCCTTGGGATTGATTTTTTTTTATCAAAATTTTTTTGTCTTTTTTTAAAAAAATACATAGATAACACAAAATTTTATATTAAAAAATACAAGAGGTTCCCATATACCCCACTTTTCACCACCACCACCCCACTCCTCCCACATCAACAACCTCTTTCTTCAGTGTGGCACATTAATTTCATTTGATGAATACATTTTGAGCACTGCTAACCACATAGATTATAGCTTACATTGCAGTTTACACTCTCCCCCAGTCCATTCGGTGGGTTATAGCAGGAAATATATTGCCCTACATCTGTCCCTGCGATATCATTCAGGACAACTCCAAGTCCTGAAAATGCCCTCGTATCAACCTGTTCTTCCCTCTCCTTGCCCTCAGCAACTCCCGTGGCCACTGTCTCCACATCAATAATATAATTTCTTCCATTGCTAGAGTCACAATAGTTCTATGGTAGAGTACCAGTAAATCCACTCTAATCCATATTTTATTCCTCCATCCTACGGACCCTGCCACACCAGGGAGCCAAGAGAGTCTACAACTACAAGCAAGAGGTAGAGTAGAATTAATTTTTAAGTTAATATAACAAGGAAGGATTCAGTTTCATGACTTATTTTTCTAATTTAAGGATACCTATAGAAATCGATGACATATATGTATAGTCTTACATGTTCAAGTTTAATATTTCATTTTTATCATTTTATTCCAGTTTCCCCAGCAGTGACTCAATAAATGAGGTTCATGTTTTACTCTTTGGACAACTATGCAGGGAAAGCTGCAGGTTTCTAGAAAAATGGTCTGTAAAAATATTCTTCCAGAGAGACTAAAATTTATCAGAAAATTATTTACAGTTTAGATTGCCAAGCATTTGTTTTATGGCTTTATACTTCTCAAAAACAAGTTCTTTTAAAGTATAATTTTAAAGTATGCTCTTTCACTCTTTAATATGTTAAAAAGCCTTTTTGAAATGAGGCTAATGGGTTTAATTCCCCATCTCTGCTGAAATGATCATAAACTTTCACTTAACAATATGTACTTCAGCTTTTACTGGCAATCCCCAGGGATTAAGAAATAGACCCAAAAAATAGTCTAATCATGATCATTTCCTTACTAAAATTCTATCTTTTCACACATTTAATCATTTAGAATGGCTAAGCATCATTTATATTTGTTAGTGTATAGTTTTAATACCCTGAAACAGGTAGTATTTTAGCAGTTTTCTCTGTAGAAATCTACTCTGTGCCACCTGGAACTTGTAAATCATCAGCTGCTTTTAGCATCAATTGGACAATCAGCATCCAGAGTCACAGGGTGATAAGCTTAATTGTAAGATTTAAACTTATATTGTGAGACCAATAATTTTTGTCTTGATTGCTAACCTCTGCAAAAGCAAACTGATTTTTTTTTTTCTTCCCTCCAGCAAATGAGTTGCTGTTTCAATTGCATGACTGAATGAAGAACCTGGGGCTTCTTTGAAGTCTGTAATACAAGTGTTAATAATCAATCTTTAAACCTCTAATGATACTGTTAAATGCCAGTTCAGTGATGAAAATCTTAGGATTATTTATGGTAGAAAGCAGTCTTCTAAGGCTAAATCCTATCTGTCATTTATTTAAAAATCAAAATCCTTTTTCAAAACTTCAGTGTATGAAATGAAACTGAAAAGAAAAGCTCTAAATAATGTAAATACCCCCCCAGAACTTATGAAATAATTTATTCCTTTAATTTCATCTCCTTTTCTGTATCGGCAATTAAAGCAATGTAAGTGAAAGAGTGAAATTTTCTAAGACTTTCGTATCAATTCTGTTAGTAATCTCTTCCCAAACCAATTGCTTATTAAGTTGAATAGCCTGACATTCATATCCTTTATCCACAATAGTATTTAATTTATGCAACTGTGTCATACATCTTTGGAATAACTAGACATAAATTACAAAATATAAGGATATACACAGGTAAGAAAACTAACTTTTTTGTTATCAACTTATGCCTCGTAATAAATATTTTTGTTTAGTTTAAATTATAATTTAACTTAAAGCAATTTCAAGTAAAATGAAAATTAATCAGAAAATGTATTGGACACATATTAGAATTTAAAATTAAAATTCCTTCTAAATAATTTGTTAATGCACAACTGTGTTAATTCAGTGGTCAAAGAATTAGAATAATCAGAACATAATGAAGGAAACTGGTTCAGTTAGTGGACTGAGAATTTGTGTAGGCACCCTACCTCTTATTTCTAAGTATTAAAAGCTTTTAGTGAACCAAAAATTATGAGGAATCTCTGAAAGATGGAAAGTGGATAGGAAATTACTGAAAATTTTAGCCAAATTATAATATTTCATAGGGTAGAAATATTGGAAAAATATGATTGTTATAGATATTCAAAGACCAGAAGTGATGTCTGCCAGAGAGTAGACCATAATTGCATTCATTTCCTAGTTTCTTTACCCAAAAACAAAGTTTTAGTAAAGTAACCATAAGGAAGATGTTATGAATATTATCAATATCTCAGTGAAATTTATGACTTAACCTCTCACCAATTGTATTTTAAAATCTAGATTAAAAAAATAAAATATGGCGGCGGACTCGGCCCAGAGGTTAGGGTGTCCGTCTACCACATGGGAGGTCTGCGGTTCAAACCCCGGGCCTCCTTGACCCGTGTGGAGCTGGCCCATGCTCAGTGCTAATGCGCGCAAGGAGTGCCCTGCCGCACAGGGGGGGTGTCCCCCGCGTAGGGGAGCCCCACGCACAAGAAGTGCGCCTGGTAAGGAGAGCCGCCTAGCGCAAAAGAAAGTGCAGCCTGCCCAGGAATGGTGCCGCACATGCAGAGAGCTGACACAACAAGATGACGCAACAAAAAGAAACACAGATTCCCGTGCCACTGACAACAGCAGAAGTGGACAAAGACGATGCAGCAAATAGACACAGAGAACAGACAACTGGGGTGGGGGGGAGAAGGCGAGAGAAATAAATAAATAAATCTTTAAAATAAATAAATAAAAATAAAATAAAATCTATGTGAAGTCATCAGTAAACATGTAAGGCAGCCATAAATCAAAAGGGGAAGATCTTAGTGAATACACATAAGTCAATTGAAGAAGTCCCAGCTATTCCACTGCTTTCACTCCTTAGTGAATTTAATGACTCCCATAAAACATTTAGAGTTTGAAGGAAAAATAGTAGCCTAAACCCTGATGAGATTTACTGGACCAGAGAAAAGAATTATTTACCATTTGGCACTAACTAGCTGTGGACTTGAGACTGTAAGGGCTTGGAAAAAAGAACTATAAAAACATGCATGAGCCTAATATTTCATAAGCAATATGCATTGTCTTACCCCTAAACTGCAAGTAAGCAGACAAACAAAAGGCATAAGCTCAGTGGTTTAAAAATTAATCAGTAAATTCTTCAGTGTGAAGGTATTGGGGAAAAAGAATACTGGAGTTAAGGTCATCTAATGAAAAGGAGCTCTGGAAAATACATCAGACTTTTATTTGAAATTTCAACTTAACTTCATTTTAATAGTCAATGCAGAATGAAAATAGCCTTACTGAATTAAGATAATTTACTTTTATTTTTGTCCACCTTGTGAAAGAGAACATATTTTCATTCTCAGAACAGAGGGAGAAGAGGTAACTCAAGCAATTAGGTACTTCCCTCCCACATTAGAGGTCCCAGGTTCAGTATTCTGTGCCTCCTAAAGAGGCACAGATGAATAGATACAGCAAGTGAAAAACAACAAGGGTATGGGGAGAAATAAATAAAACAAAATAAAACAAAATCACAGTATGGATAAGCTCTGAAGGAGATCTTTCCCACAGGTTAATCTTCAAAAACTGAGGGACATGTTTCTTTAGGGAGCAGTTGTAGCTCAAGTGGTAGAGTGCCCACCTCCCACATGGGTTTGGTTAAAAAAAAAAAGCAAAAAAAACACAGAACAGTGTTTAATCCAAAATACCAGACATGCAATATATAAAAATGCAGTTATTATTTATTTAAACACCAAGATAAATGGCAAATACTATAAACATATTGACAACAGATCAAGATATTGAAGCTATAATAATTTTAATGTAATTGTGATTAATAGGCTTGAGATTAATGAAAAAAAGGAAATATTGCTAAAGAACTAGAATTATTAAAAATAACAAAGTAAAAATCTTAAATATGAAAAATAGAATCACTGATTTATACGTTTTTATAAGTGCCGAAGATGGATTCACCATAGACAAAGTAATTATTAAATTGGAAGTTCAGTAGATGAAGAATTAAAGCAAGAGAGCAAAACCAATGTAAACTGAGGGAAAAATAAAGAGACATATAGGTAAAATTAAAAGAGCTACCAAGTGTATAAGTCAAGTTCCAGAGAGTGGAGAAATAAAATGGGTCAGAAGCAATACTGCAATGGATAATTACTGAATATTTTCCAAAATTGGAAAAAGGATTTCAAGTCACAGATTCAAGAAGCTCTGGCTCTCTGAAATTCAAGTAAGTCAAGAAAAATTACATTTTGCCACATAAGAATAAAACTACTTATAGGGAAACGGACTTTGGCCCAGTGGTTAGGGCATCCGTCTACCATATGGGAGGTCCGCAGTTCAAACCCCGGGCCTCCTTGACCCGTGTGGAGCTGGCCATGCGCAGCGCTGATGCGTGCAAGGAGTGCCGTGCCACGCAAGGGTGTCCCCCGCGTGGGGGAGCCCCACGTGCAAGGAGTGCGCCCATGAGGAAAAGCCGCCCAGCGCGAAAAGAAAGAGCAGCCTGCCCAGGAATGGCGCCGCCCACACTTCCCGTGCCCAGGAATGGCGCCGCCCACACTTCCCGTGCCGCTGACGACAACAGAAGCGGACAAAGAAACAAGACGCAGCGAATAGACACCAAGAACAGACAACCGGGGGGGGGGGGGGGGGGGAATTAAATAAATAAATAAAGCTTTAAAAAAAAAAAAAAACTACTTATAGAAGTTATATATCAATTTTAAAGTAAAAACAGTAAAAATTAAAAAAAAATAGATGACAATGGTAAGTTGCAGAGCTACAGAAAGCATCACTCCCACTGATGCTGAACAAACTGCAAATTAATAACTTACCTTGAACTCAGTAGAGAACTAGGGTGGCTGGGCAAACAAGTAACCTGAAATATGAGAGAGACATGTCCCTTTAGGAAGAAGCAGGATCTGAAAAATTACACATGTGGAACAGACACCACTATATGCCACTATATATCATATAAGCCAGAAAGAGATTAAGGTAGAAAATGTAAAGAAATTACTAAAGGTTGATGGTAATGGGGTTTGCAATCTCTTCCATTTTAATATTTCAGGAACCCTAACAATATCTCCCAGGTAAGATTGGAGAGAATACTAACAAAATTTCTCTCACACTGCTGGCTGCAGGAAGAAAACAAAAGCAAATGACAGTCATTATATAGATCTCCCATACCCATGGAACAAAATCCATAATCTTTGGGGGGTGAAGGGGAGGAAGTGATGGAGATCAAGAAACCTTACTCTAGGGTACTGATGGTGGAAATTCATTGCAACAGAGGGTGGGAAACAGGAACAAAACCATAATTACTAAACCTATACTCTTTAATGAACAAAAACCTTAAATTGCAGGGGCAAAGACATCTAAACTCTATCCTGAAGACATGGGTGGAGGAATGCAACTAAAACTGGAGAAGAGGGAAACCTACAAATACATGCTAAATCAAACATTATGTCTTGAGGGGGGACAGGAACAATGGTGAATGCCACACAACCAAGATCCAGGTACATAGCATATGTCTAAGACTGAGTTTTAGTCAGAATATGAGAAAAAGATCCCACTCACCACCCACCACCCATCACCTTATTAACAAGCATCAAATAAAAATAACTAATATAACTAGAAGAGCTGCAAGAGACAAAGTCTTTCTGAGGCGCTATACAATCGGAACAACCAAATCCAAGGGGAAAGATAAATGCAAAATAACACATAGAGCAATTTTAAATCTCTGGTGCACTTTATATGACCATAAGCAACAAATTTAAAGCACAGCCCACCTCCTGACAACATTAATAAAAACTATCCTACTGATGAAGAACCAGCAAGATGGTGGCAGAGTAAGGCACTCCTAGAGCCAGCTCCTGCTATAGGGCAGTTAGAAAACACCCAGAGCTCTCTGGAGCTAGCTGAAGCACCTGTTTGGGGGCTCCAGGAGGCCAGAAGAGCATCCTGCAACATCCTTGAAGGAGTAGAAGGAGACTGCCCATCTGCAGAGAAGACTCATAAGTAGAGTGCTCCACACCACAGAGGCCAGTGCCCATCCTCCACTGGAGGCACAAGCCACCTTGGGAGCTGTTCCGCAGCTGGAATTGAAAGCTCCACTTACCAAAAATGGGGGAGGAAGGGATGCCTGGGCACCAATTTCAGCTACTGATGAGTAAACTCAGCGGGCTACAGTAGAATCCTGAGAACACTAAAGTATGAGCCTATGCAAGCCAGAAAGAGGCTGGGAGCTGCCATCTTCACTCCATGCCTGGCAAGAGGGGAAGCGGGGTGGACTGAGAATCCCAGTACTGATGGGGATGGGCTTCTTTCCATCTAGATCAGATTGCAGCTCCAGCCCAGGCCCACACCACCTCTAGGAGGAGGAAGCTGTGGGGACCTGTACCAGCGTCTTTGGGAAATTACCAGCCAAGCCATGGAGGCCAGTGACTGTCCTACTCTGGTGGCACAAGCCACCCCAGGAACAATTCTGTGGCTGGAATTGGAAGCTCCATTTCCCAAAAACAGGGGAGAAGGAGAGGGTTGACTGCTGATTTCAGCTACTGAACGGTAGACTTGGCTGGCTAAGATATAACCCTGAGAACAACTGGGGTGTGGATCAGCCCAAGTCAAAAAGAGGTCAGTGGCCACCATTTTTACTCCACCCCCAGCCTGTGGGGAAGCCGAAAGAGAGTCCTGGAAGAGAGTCTAGAAATGAAGATTATATTAATAAATGTAACCTAAAGTGTCAAAAGAGTGGTGAAAACAAAATATGACAGATAAAACTCAAATAGTCAGTAATAAACTTTAACCAACAATATAAAGCATGTGTATTCAGAAAACTGCAACTTAATGTTAAATCAAAAAAAGTCCTGAATAACAAAGAACATTCCATGTGCATGGATTGGAAGACTAAATGTCATTAAGATGTCTATTCTACTCAAATTGATATATAGATTTAATGCACTCCCGATAAAAATTCCATCGGCATTAAAGAAAAAATTGAAAACTCGGTCATCAAATTTATTTGGAAGGGTAAAGGGTCCTGAATAGCCAGAAACATTAAAAAAAAAAAGAAAAACAAGGCCTTATCTCCAAACTGTAAATCATATTACTTAGCTATAGTGGTAAAAACAGCATGGTACTGGCATAAAGACAAACACAACAGACTAAAGGAAACAAATTTATGGTTCAGAACAGAACCTCACATGCATCGTCAAGTGGTTTTTGACTAGCCTGTCAAACTCACACAGCTTGGGCAGAAAAATCCATTCAACAAATGGTGCTGATAGAATTGGGTATCCATAGCCAAAAGAAGGAATGAGGACCCCATCTCACACCTTATCCAAAAATTAACTCAAAATGGATCAAAAACCTAAAAATAAAAGCAAGAACCATAAAACTTCTAGAAGAAATTATAGGAAAATATCTTCAAGACCTGGTGGTAGGTGGTGGAATCTTAAAGGAGATATGAGGAGGACTGAGAGGGACTACTGATGTTTAATGTATGTAGAAAATTTAATTAGCTTTACTGTAAAAGTGTGGAAATGTATAGAGTGGGTGATAACACAAGGTGAGTAACAGCTTGTTTATAAATGGGGATGTGGCTGAAAATGGTAGTCTAGGTATATAAATGTCAATGGACAGAATGCTAGAGAATAATCTAAGAACTTGGTAGCACAGTAAACCAAGAGGAGGATGAGAATTTTGGTTGATGATACAGATGCAAGAGTATCCTTTGTGAGCTAGAGTAAATGTATATCACTACTGAAGGGTGTTGGGAATGTGGAGAAGAATGGGAAACATACAGCTGGAGTGATCTAAGGACTGTGGTTAGTAGTAATAATATAATATTCTTATATTATCTGTGTTGATACTGAGGCAGTATGGAAAATGTGAACCAAATGTATACTATGGACATGCTAACAATCAGATGATATTTTCTTACCTGTACAAATGTTCCACCACAGTTTGATGTGTTGGTGGAGGGGTGTTGTTTGGGATTTCTGCACATGTGCTTCATTGTTTTATAAATTTACAACTTCTGCTATAAAAAAATATATTAAAAAAATAATAGAGTGGGTTGGGGGAAAAACAAAGCAAATGTGAGATAAGGACTATAATTAGTGGTAAGATTTTGACAATATTCTTTCATAATTTTTAACAAATATCTAAGGACAATTCAAGGTGTTGGTGGAGGATTGATGTATGGGACACCTGTATGATGTTAAGCATGTTTGCTTTGTAAGTTCACAACTTTTACTATACACTTAATTCTTTATGTGTTCATATATAAATGATATAAAGATAATACTAATAGAGTTGCTTGGGGGAAATACTTTGGTTAGTAGTAATATTTTATCAATGCTCTTTAATCATTATTTAAAAAGTTTTAACAGCAGTGCAAGTTATTGGTGGTAGGGTGAGTTATCAGAATCCTGTATGATGTTATATATGTTTGTTTTATAAGTTCACAACTATTATTAAACACTTATTGTTTATGTATGCTTCTGTATGAGTATTTCCTTCAATAAATTAATTTTTAAAAAAACTATCCTACTAAAGGACTAGCAGAAGGTAAGGTGTGTTTATCTCCAGACATAAAATTGCTTTGCCTTAGTATATACTGTGCTATACGCATTCTATTTCCAAGGAAAATATCATGAGACATATAAAAATATGAAGAGAAAAGACAATCTGAAGAGATAAACAATCAGTAGTACTAGACTTGGATGTTTTACAAATGTTAGATTTATCAGACAGAATTTAAAATAGCTATGAATGCCATTTTAAATTCTCTTAATGAAAAATGTTGAAACATGCAAAATCACAATGGTGATTTTGGCATAGAAACAAAAGCTATAGGAATGATTCAGAGATTGGGTGTTGCTTAAGCAGGTGAGTGCCTACCTCCCTACATGGGAGTTCCCTTTGGTTCCTGGTGCCTCCTGAAAAAAAACAAAAACAAAAACAAAAACAAACAACAAACAACAAAACAAATGATAAAACCAACTCAGGGAAGCCAGTGAGGTTTGATGGTTGAGCACTGGCTTCCCACATATGATTCAATCCCTTACCCCTGGTATCTCAAAAAAAAAAAAAAGAAGATTCAAATAGAAATGCTAGAAATGAACAATTAAAAGCATAGTAACAGAGATGAAGTCAGCCTTTAGGCTGTATATCATAGACTTCATAAAGCTGTGGAAAAAATCAGTGAACTGAAGATGAGTCAACAGAAATTAGTCAAACAAATGCAAAGTAAAAAAAATAAAAAAGCAAAACATAACTAAACATCAAATAGTCATAAAAAAATAATCAAATGGTCCAACACATGTGTAAATGGAATACCATAAGGTGAAAAGAAAGTGAATAGAAGTAGAAGAAATATGTAAAGAAATAAAGACTGGAAATTTTCCAAAATTAGTGACAGATACAAAACCACCCATCCAAGACTCCAAGAGGGTCAGAGAATAAAAAACAAAATAAATACAAAATCAAGAAATAACCTAGACATACCCTATTCAAACTTCTGAAACTAGCAAAATCATGAAAATAATTAGGGATAGGGGTAGTAGGAAACATATTAATTATAGAGAAATAATGAAGAAAATCACAACTAACTTCTTTATAAAAGCCATGCAAACAGGGAGACAATGGAGTGATATACTTGAAAGGATGAAAAAGGAAAAAAAAAAAAGTCAACTCAGAATTCAACCAAGCCAATATATACTACAATACTGACAGAGGAATAAAAGTATTTTCCCAGATAAAACAAAACTGGGGAGGCAGATGTGGCTGGAAAGTAGATGTAGCTCAAGCAATTGAGCCTCCACCTACCACATAGGAGGGCCCTAGTTCAGTTCCCAGTGCCTTCTAAAAAAACTGCAAGCTGGCATGACAAGCAGGAATGGCAAACTGATGCAAAAGACACAAGAAAAACATAATGAGAGACGAAAATAGAGCAGGCAGAGCAAGGAATGGAGGAGCCTCAAGGGATTTGGCACCTCTCTGCCATATTGGAAGTCCTGGGTTCCTTTCCTGGTGCCTTTTAAATAAACAAGGAAGATGGACAGAGCAAGTGCAAATAATGAGGGGGTGGGAGAAATAAATAAGTAAAATAAAAATCTTAAAAAAAGTACTGAAATTTTCCATTGCCAACAGACCTGCTCTAGAAGAAATGTTAAGGAAAATTTTTCATGGAGATGGAACATAATATATGGCAGAAAATTTGCTTCTACACAAAGAAATGAAGAGTATTATAAATGAAATATATAAAAGTAAAATATGTTTCTTATTTGTAATTGATTTAAGGGAAGACTCAATGAACAGGATGTTATGTTAATAAAAAACATCCAAACAAACCAAAATAGAAAAAGAGTGAAAAAACAAACAAATAAATAAGCAACAGGACCATCCAAATAACTATGAGCTAATATCAGATGGTCCACAATTTAAATAATTGGAATCCTAGGAAGAGAAAAGTTAACTCACCATTTAAAACAATAATATAACAATATCTTTTGTGTTCACATTGACATACACAAAGGTGAAATTTATGGCAACAATTAGAGAGGTATTAGAGTGAAGAATTTGAGGAATACTGTTAACATGTTCCTGACATTAAATGTGAAAAATATATTATTAAAGATAGAATCAGACTATTGAAAAATGTTTGCTATAAATCCAAGGAGAAACAATGAGATGTTTTCTAAATACATAGATAACAATTAGGTCTTCTTTGATTTCAGTGTTTTGTAGTCTTCCACATACAGATGCTGAACGTGCTGTGTATGGTGAAAAACAACATAAACAGAGTAACTGAAAAAAAATGTCAAACTGGGGAGAAATTTTTGGAATATGTATAGTAAGGAGAAAGAATTAATATTATTAATGTTTTTTTTAAAAAAACTTAAAATCGATGCACTAAAAAGCAAAATCCTGATAGAAAATAAGAGAAAAATATATGAACTAAGAATTAAACAAAGAAGATATAAAACTGGATTTTGACTCTATAAAACCTTTTCAATTTCACTAATTTTTATGGAAATGCAAATCAAAGCCCTGAGATAGTACTTCTCACTTATTGGGAAGCATTAAAAAGTATTAAAATATTCTGCTTATACAATCAGGCATTTTCAACATTGTTGGTGGAAATGAAAGCTGGCACAATGCTTTTTGAGGGATATACTTATCAAAAGTAAAAATGCACTTATTTTTTAATTCAGAAATTATACTTCTAGAAATCTAACCCTAAGACACTATTCCTACACAATGAAAATACATTTAAACAAGGTTATCATTGTAACATTGCAGTTACAAATATAAGAAGTAACCTAAATACCAATATAGAAGAGAAGTTGAATAAACTATTGTCAACACAATGGAGTACTATTCAGCTCCAGCAAAGAATAAAAGATATCCCTATGAATGGATATGGAAACAAGCCAAAATGTCCTGAAAATAATGACAGCAACAAAATTAGGGAGGTTCCTGGTTTCAGCTCCAACACAAAAAGTTTGAAAGTTGTCTACTGTCATTCTTAAAACAAAGAAAAGCTGAAGGAACTGAATAGTAATGACTTTTCTTAGATTCATCAAATAACTGAGATTTGGGGCAAATTGCCAACCAGAAATGTGGAGAGATAGGCACATTCAGGGTGACACAGCTGAAATCTCTTTACCTAGAGCAGTGGTAACATTTAACGCCAATTTTGATAAGGTTTCAGAGGCTGAGAATGGACTAACACAAGAGTCACAAACTGCAGGAGTATTTTTCATTTATTAAGATCTTTGACTTTTGTTCATTAGTATTTTGCAATTTTCTGTATACAGATGTGTATATCATATGTTACATTCATTATGAGTACTTCATTTTTAAAAATTTCAAGTTCCAATTGCTAATTGCTGGTATATAAGAAACCAGTGTTTGTAACATTGCTATATTATTAGTTTCAGGAATTATTTTTGTAGATTCTTTGAGTTTTTCAAATAGACAATAATGTCATCTGTAAAATATTAGAGTTTTCTGTTAATCAATTACATAATTGTTTAAGGGGACACTTCCCCCCTTAGCATTATTTGTCATATACTAATAAGAAAGATGATATGTAGATCTTTAATATTTTTTTCAATAGTAGTTTTCATGTATTTTTTTAAGCAGAAAGTATTTAAAAGAATTATCTTCAATGTGTGTGTGTGTTGTTTGAGATAAAAAGAGTAGTATGTTTGATTATCTTCTATTTCTGATGAAATTGTGTTTTGATCAGAGATTATATTCAGTGATGTTTCTATTCTTTGGAACTTGAGTCATTTCTTTTAGTCTGGTATTTGTTATTTTTTATAATTCTTGCTTTTCTTTTTCTCTCCTGATGCTTTTTTTAAATTACACCGCACTTGAGATATATTTTTGTGTATCCTTGAGCTTTTGGGAGGGTTTTCGTTCGTTTGGTTTTGGACTTGATGTTTCCTTTTAAAAGTAATATATTGTTCAGGTTTTGTTTTTTGTCCTAATCCAATAGTATCTCTCTGAATAAGGGAATTAGTGGATATAACATTTATTTGGCTATATTGGTTACATTGTATCTAATAATTTCAAATTTGCAATCCCATATTTGTTTTCTTTATTTTGTAATATAGCTTGTCTTTTGTTTTTTGCAGCATGTTCAATCTACTTTTGGCAATGTAGGAGATACATAGACAGTTTTTAATTACAGTTCCATATTTATGACTATGACATATGTCAAATTCATATTTTGAATTTACCACACTTAGAAAACACCTATTAATTTCATGATAAAAATATGAGAAAACATACATGTTTTAGGCCCTCCAAAAGCCTTCACTTCTAAACTGGGTTTTTGTACTGCAAATTTTATATTGTCAGTTTATAATATTTAGTTTCTCTGTGTGTTTTCAATAAACAGAGACTTTTATTAATAGTTTCTTATTCAAAATGTTTCAATGCTTTAATATTTTTTTATCTACCGACTCCTTATTTACTTTATATTATTACTGCTGACCATAGTCTATAGGTCACCCCAGCTATATTTTTCCCATGCTTCTCCATATTCTCAAAACCCTGCAGTAGGGATATACATTTGTTCTAGCTAAAAAGGACACTCTTGCATCTGTACCATCAACCACAATTCTCATCCACTTCTTGGTTTCGTGCTATCCAGTTCTTAGATTATTCTCTAGCATTCTGTCAATTGGCATTTATATACCTAAACTACCATTTTCAGCCACATCCCCATTTATAAACTAGCTGTTACTCACTATGTGTTACCATCCACTCTATATACTTCCACACTTAAAGCTAATTAGATTTTCTACATACATTAAACATCAGTAGTCCATCTCAGTCCTCCTCTTATTTCCTTTAAGATTCCATCACCTACCACCAGGTCTTAAAGATATTTCCTATAATTTCTTCTGGAAGTTTTATGGTTCTTGCTTTCATTTTTAGGTTTTTGACCCATTTTGAATTAATTTTTCTATAAGATGTGAGATAGGTATCTTCTTTACTTCTTTTGGCTATGGATATCCAATTCCAGCACTATTTGTTGGATGGACTGTTCTGCCCGAGCTGTGTGGGTTTGACAGGCTAGTCAAAAATCTGTTTCTGAACCATAAATTTGGTTCCGTTGGTCTATGTGTCTGTTTCCGAACCATAAATTTGGTTCCACTGGTCTATGAGTCTGTCTTTAACCAGTACCATGCTGTTTTTACCACTTTAGCTAGGTAATATGATTTAAACTCTGGAAGTGAGAGAACAATTTTTCTTTCTATGATGTTTCTGGCTATTCAGGACCTCTTACCCTTACAAATAAATTTGATGACTGTGTTTTCAATTTTTTTTCAATGCTGCTGAAATTTTTTTCAGCATTGCATTGAATCTGTATATCAATTTGAGTAGAATTGACATCTTAATGATATTTAGTCTTCCAATCCATGAGCATGGAATGTTCTTCCAGTTATTTAGGATTTTTAATTTCTTTTAACACTGAGTCAGTTTTCTGAATACAAGTGCTCCACATTGTTGGTTAAGTTTATTCCTGGCAATTTGAGTTTTAACTGTCGTATTTTGTTTTTCACCACTCTTTTGACACTTTTGGCTACATTTATTGATATAATCTTCATTTCTAGACTCTCTTCCAAGCCTCTCTGTCCTGTCTTTTCTTTTCAGGCTCTAGCACACCCTGTCGTATTTCCTGAAAATCTGGTGTCTTGTTAAGAAATTCTCTCAGTTTCTGTTTATCTGTGAATATTCTAATCTCACCCTCATTTTTGAAAGATAGTCTTGCTGGATATAAGATTCTAAGTTGGAAGTTTTTCTCCCATAGTATTTTAAATACATCAGACCACTATCTTCTTGCCTCCATGGTTTCTGGCAAGATTCAGCACCTAATCTTATTGGGTATCTCTGATTTGTTACGCGTTGCTTTTCCGTTGCTCTTCTCAGAATTCTCTCTTTGTCTTTGGCATTTGACATTCTGATTAGTATGTGTTTCAGATTTGGTCTGTTCAGATTTTTTTTCAGATGGGAGTATGTTGTGCTTCTTGAACACGGATATCTATGTCTTTCAATAAGGTTGGAAAATGTACTACCATTATTTATTCAAATATTCCTTCTGCCCCTTTTTCCTTCTCTTCTCCTTCTGGGACAACCATGACATGAAAGTTTGCACACCATTTGCTGTTATTTAGTTCCCTGAGACCTGGTTTATTTTTTTCCCTTCTTTTCTTCATCTCTTCTTTTGTATGTTCACTTGCACTGGCCATTTCTTCAAGCTCACCAATCCTTTCTTCTGCCTCCTTAAATCTGCTATTATATGAATCCAATATTTTTTTTTTAATTTCATTTATTGCACCTTTCATTCCCATAAGAGCTGCTATTTTTCTATATATGCTTTCAAATTCTTCTTTGTTCTCATTCAGTGTCTTCTTAATATCCTTAATCTCTTTAGCCCTCTCATTAAATTTATTAAGGAGATTTGTTTGAACATCTACAGTTAGTTGTCTCAACTCCTTTATGTCATCTGGATGCTTGTTCCTTTAACTGGGCCATAGTTTCCTGTTTCTTGGTGTGAATTGTAATTTTTGGTTGGTGTCTTGACATCAGGCTTGCTAGAATATTTATTCTGGGTGCAGTTTTTCTTTTTAGTTTAGGGCTTCCTGCCCTTTCTCCCTTGCTGGTTGTGTAGTAGAAGCCAAGGATAAAGTTGGTGCTATAAGTATGGAGGCTCAAGCTGCCCTCATTGTGCCAGGGACCAATGAAGCTTCTCCCAACTTTCTCCTTTGCCAGGGATATGGAGAGAGTCACAGCTGCATGGAATAACCCAAGTCATGCAGGTCTAGACTGTAGTTGTCCAGAGAGACTGATGAAGCTTCATGCCCCTTTCTCCCCAGCCTGGGGTGAGCAGCAGTCTATGCAGTGTGGGTCCAAGATAACCACAGTTGCCCCAATAGACTTCTGGTTTTCAGTCCATGCCAGCCAAAGGTAGTCAGTTACCTGGATAGGCTGGCGCAGAGCCCGTCAGCCTCCTACATGCCTGAGGTATGGCTGAAGCCTACTCTAGGGCTGCAGGCTGATCTGGGTGAAAGAAACTGGTTCCTAGAGTCACTGTGATTTTGGGTTGTGGCTTCCCCTCAGACTGGGGTGGGGGGGGCAGGGAGGAGTCAAAACAGTGGCCACCAGCCTTTTTCCAACTAGGGCAGATTCACTCCCCAGTTGTTTCCAAGCTTATATCTTAGCCAGCTGAGTATACAAATCAACTGACATTGACAGCTAACCATCTCCTCCTCCCCAGTTTTTGGGTAATGGAGCTTCTAATTCCAGTCACAGAAAAGCTCCTGGAGCGTCTCATACCACCAGAGTAGGATAATCACTGGCATCCTCTGCTTGGCCGGTAATTTCCGAGAGAGGCTGGTGCAGGTCCCCACAGCTTCCTTCCTGCTCGAAGTGGCACTGGAGCCTAGGCTAGAGCTTCAGTCTTATTTGGAAGGAAAGAAGCTGGTCCCCACCAGCACTGTGATTTTCATTCCACTGTTTCATCTTGTGACAAGTGTGGAGTTAAGATGGCAGCTCCCGGCCTCTTACTGACTTGGACAACCTCGAACTTTAGTTGTTCTCAGGATTATACTTTAGCCTGCTGAATTTACTTATCAGTAGCTGAAGGTGGTGCCCAACCATGTCTATCTTCCTTTTTTGGGACATGGAGCTTTCAATTCCAGCCACAGAACAGCTCCTGAGGTGGCTCGTGTCTCCAGTAGAGGATGGGCACTGGCCTCTGTGGCATGAAGAGCTCTATTTAGGAGTCTTCTCTGCAGATGGGCAGTCTGCTCCTTCCACTCCTTCAAGGACATTGCAGGATGCTCTTCTGGCCTCCTGGAGCCCCCAAACAGGTGCTTCAGCTAGTTCCAGATAGTGCTGGGTGTTTATAAACTGTCCTATAGCAGGAGTTGACTCTAGGCGCTCCTTACTCTGCCACCATCTTGCTGGTTTTCCCTTGCTTTCAATTTTTGCATAATAATCAAATTTCTTTACATTCTGATAATTCCTTTACTCTTTCATGAGAAAAATATTTCATTATGTATTAGAATAATTTTAAGTTTGTTGTATCTTGTATTTTTTATAATTTAGAATCTTAGACCTTTTTGCAGTTTTATTCAGTTTTCTAATTATTTCTTTTATTTCATAATTGATTATATAGGGAACTATGTTTCTAATTTCCAAAATCACATATTTACATCTTTTTCAAGTTTTCTAGGTATATTAGATTTAACATGTTTTCTCTCATGGTTTGGAAACTACCTATTTATTAAAACTTTACTTTTACACATTTGGGAATTTCTCAGTAAATAAAGTCAAGTATCAGCAGATAATTAGTTTGTGTTCTTCCTTCCACTCTTTCTTTCATTTCCTACCTTAGTATGACTTATGAATTCTGAATCTAGAAACTATATATTCTCTGTTCCATCTTTGCCCTGCTATCCTCCTGGATTACTGTAATAGTTTTCTCATTAGTCATCTTGCCTCCAGTAAATGCATCATCTTTCAAAAACGTGAATCAATCCAGACCATTTTTTTTGTTTGATCTGTTAAATAACTTTTATAACATTAGTTTAAAATAAAATAAACATCGTTCCATCTGACTCATCTTTACCCCTCTAATATTTCCTGTTTTCACTTAGTAACCCTGATTTCGGTCATTCTGGCCTCCTTTAATTTTCAATCTCTGCTATTCAACCTTGTCAACCTTAGGGCTATTGCCTAGTACTCTATTTCCCTAGTATTCTTCCCAGACATAGCACAAGTAGTTCCTTTTAAGCTTCGGTTCTCAATAAAGCTCTTACAATAAGCCTGGCATATAATTAATATTCAATGAATGTGAGCAATTGTTAAAAAAAGCCTTCGAACAAAGATAAAATGCAAATTTCTTGAATTCATAAAACATATCTGCTATGATGACTGCTACTTGCTTTAAAATGCTTCCTAAGAAAGAATGATATTATGTTTGTGCCATTAACTTAAGCTTTTAATATAAGGGTAGTCTAATGCCCAAAATGATAATCCATACTACATGGAAAGTTAGACATATTAGAAAGTATGCACTCAAGACATGACTCTTACAATCACTTTTGTTTTTCATATTTATAACCATAACATTATAAGCTGCATATATTAAAATTATTTCTTCACCACCATCCCTTACCAAAACCTTTTATCACCACAAATGTGATAGTCACATAATATTGTGAATGTAATTAATACTACTGAAATCTATGTTTGAAAGTAGTTAAAATGAGAGATTTTAGGTTATACATATGATAGAAGAATAAAAAATTTTGATACCATAGACCTCTACAACACAAAAAGTGAACCTTAATGTAAACTATGGAGTAGGGTTAATAATATAATTATAGTAATATTGTTTCTTCAATTGTAACAAAAGTACAATACTAATACAAAGTGTTAATAATAAGGAAAACTGCCTGTGTGAGGCAGGGTACAAGTGAACCCTAAACTGTCTACATGATTTTTCTGTAAATCTGAAACTTCTTTAACAAAAAATAAAGTAAAAACTGCAAATGCATGAGTGGGTTTAATATAACCTATACATGAATTCAAACTTATCTAATTCTGTATCCAAGCATGCCTAGTTTCTGGAAAACCAATTAAGTGATACAGACCATACAGACTTTGGATATTCAAAAGGATGTAGACTCAATGTGTATGCAAATTTATATCCAGACAGAATGTGGGCAATATGTTAATTCAAGCTTAGCTGGAATTCAAACAAACCCCTAAACCTTAAAAAAACTAACAAAGAAATTCTTTTTGATCCCCAAATATCTCCTGGCCCTACCCCATGTGTCTCTTGTACAAAAATAACCTAAAGCCCACTTGACTTTTTGGACAGGAATCCACTGGCCCAGCCAGTCATAATAAATCTTCCTTCTCAGAGAATTCCTGCATCCTAACCTTCAATACATGATCACTAAATCCTCTCTGTTTCCACTATAGGTTATGATTGGTAAAAGATGTAACTTTTGCTATCATGATAGAAGTTAGAATGGGCTCTCATTGAAATATTCATTTTGGAGGTACAATCAACCTTTGCTTGAAGATGGTATAAAAATTTGGTGAAGTCTTTAAGAATATTGTCTTAAATATATTGAAAATAATCCTCAGAAATGCATGTACAGGAATATGAATCCTGTGAGGCCTGCAGAGAAATCCTATTGCCTAATGTCAATTACGAGAACAGTGAAATCTTGTCTTAGTAATTGTGTCATTTCTGTTTTAAGTAAATTTTTCTTGATCTAGTTGATTTGTCTTGCCAAGAATTTTTCTATATTATTAATTTTTCAGAAAAGACACTTTTGATTCTATTTATTAATTTTGTTTTTTATTGACTCTATTTTCCTATTTTCAAGATTACTGAGTTTAATGCTTAACTCATACATTTCCAATCTTCCATAATTTTTATTATATTGTTTATTTAGCAATATTACATTCTCAATATGGAGTTATCTACATCCTTCAATTCCACACTCTGTACTTTTATTTACTTATTTAAAGTATTTATTATCTACTTCTTAACATTTAGGATATACCAATAGCCAAATTGAAAAATAATCCCTGCCTCCACAGAATGTATGTTTTTGAGGGCATAAAAAAATAAGAAATAAAAAGATCATAAATGTGCAAATTTATATTTTAGAAAATGAGTATTAAAGAGGATACAAAACATAGATCAAGGTAGGAGGAATAGGAGAACCAGGATAGTGATGAAGTATCAAATAGGAAGAACATATGACTAAATGGATAAAGAATAATTTTGGCTTCTGTTAGGTAAAGATTAAAGGGAAGCAGGGAAGAATCAGGGATCCTCTGAGACATAATGATAGCTCTAAAAAGATGTTAGCAATAATGATGTATCTTATATATGTTTGTAAATTAGAGAAGATAGTATTTACTAGTGTATTGAATGTGGGATGTCCAAGCAAAAGAGGAGACACATGACTGGCCATATTAAATGAAAGAATGACTGCCATTAGTGAAGAATAAGAGAGCTTTGGAGGTGAAAGAAGAAAACATTTCAAATTCATTTTTATGTGTTTCAGACATCTAATTGGAAATGTGGAGTGGTGAGGTAGGTATTTGTCTAGATTTCAAGAGAATTCTGGACGGGAGATAGAAATTAGGAATTTGTGAGCATAAAGATGAGCATACAGTGTTAGACTGGATGAAATTACCAAATAAGAAAGCCTAGATAAAGAAAAGTACCTAAAATGGAACTCTGAGAAATTTTACAAAGTTTGAGCAGAAGTGAAGAAACTACCAAGAAAGAAGTGGAAAGAACTAGAGAGATAGGAGGAAAACAGTTTATTGTTCTGGAAATGAAATGGAGAAAGTCCACCAAGGAAGAAGGAGTTATCAGTAGTATTAAAAGCAAGAAACATGAGATGTGTAAACATGTGAAAAAACCATTGAATTAAGCAAAAGAGAGATAATTCTTAGCCATCACAAGAACTATTCTTTTTTATTTTATTATGGAGTGGTACACTGGTATGATCCAAAGTTTAGGCTTATCAAAGTGTGAAGGATGGGGCAAGTTAATATGAATAAAAGGATTACATGTCTAAGAGGGATTAAAGGATTGTTGGTGTTGGGACATTAGAGTAAGTGAGTTAGCAGACCGGAGCTGTGATCACAGAGTGGGATACATGAAATTGAAATGATAAAAATGTTACATAATTGACAGTTTTAAGGTCTATGGAATGACCATGTGAGTAAGTGACTGAAGCAGAGATATGGACAAAATCATTACAACAGCAGAGTTTCAGAAACTGAATGTTGAAGGTGTTGGAAGGGTAAGCCCTGTCTATATTGAAACTTCAAGGAATTATAACTATAATGATATTTGAAAGAGTAACAAAACAATTCCAGAGCATAGTAACTAAAGTCATTAGAAAATGAAGGGTTATGTCCTGGTGCTAAGTAGATGATGACAGTAATACAGCAATTTGAAGAACTGGGAATCATATCTGGGAGATTTTAGGAAGGATAGTTGCATTCGTTATATTTTTCTGCATAAACCAAAAATTTAGCAGGATAAAAATACAATAGCCTTTTTTTTTTTTTTTTAAATCTCTGGATCAGGCAATGGAAAGCAGTATGGCTACTTTGGAATCTCTCATAAGTTGGTCTTACCCAGGTTAACTAACAGGGAGGTGAAGATGGTCAACCACCACAACAGGGAATGAAGAGTGCCTACAACTGCAAGCAGAGGAATTGCATCCATTATCCATGTGGAATCTAAGCCCCCTCTTGATCTAGAGGTGGAGAAGACATCATTATCCCAGGGTCCACAGAATGGAGGAATAAAATATGGACTAGAGTGGACATACTGATATTCTGTTACAAAAATATTGTGATGAGTAATAGAAGAAATTTTAGCATCGAGGTGGAAAAAGTGGCCACAGTAGTTGCTGAGGGCAGGGAGAGGGTAGAATGGATGTGATGTTGGGGCATTTTTGGCATTTTGAGTTGTCCTTAATGATATTGCAGGATCAGATGCTGGACTTTATATATTCTGCCATAACCCACTGAATGTACTAGTGGAGAGTACGGACTACAGGGTAAACTATTATCTGTGTAGTGCAGCAGTGCCCCAAAATGTGTTCACCAAGTGTGATGAGTGTGCCACAATGATAAGGGAGGTTGTTGGTGTGAGAGGAGTGGGATGGGAGGGGTGTAGGGTATACAGGAACCTCTTATATTATTTAGTGTAACACTTTTTTTGTGTGATGTATGTATCTTCAAAAATTACAGTTTACAAAAATGATGTGATGAGGGGTGGGGAATGGGAAGAAAAAATAAATAAAATAAATAAAAATAAAAACATTTTATGTATAAAAAATTTTTACCATCTTTATGTCAGCTGTAACTTCAGGCATCGGGGTTTCTTTCCTGAGACTAGAAGAGCTAATTATAAAGTTGTTTACTCATGTGGTTGGCAAGTTGAGGCTGATCGTTGTCAGGAGGGCATAATTTCTCACCATGTGGCCACTCTATAGGGCTAGTTAAGTATCTTAACTACTTGGCAACAAGTATCAGTGCAAATAATACAAGATAAAGAAAGGCAAAAACTGAAATGTCTTTCATGACCTTCCCTTGGAAGGCATACCCTATTATTTCCCTAAATATCATATTTTTTACCCAGGCAGTCTTCTTCAGTGAAGGAGGGGACTGCACAGAACTGTGAATACTGGGAGATGAGAATCATTGGTGACTATTCTTGAGGATGGCTACCACAAAAGTGGAAGTATGATCTAAAAATGGCAATAGAACAAAAAAGATGTCTAATCCACTTCCAAGCACACACACAGGGCTCTGAGTAAAACAAAAAGAAAGTCACCACTGAAAGACACTGTAAAGGAATGTGTCCACTATTTAGTATCAGGTGATAGCTGGGTTGCAGTTTGAACAAAAAAGTGAAGTAAATATTCAGATAATACATTGAGAGTATAGTGCAGTTTATGCATAATGAACACTGAGTTTTAGAAGCTAGAGTAAGAGTTTAAGGAGTTGAGAGGAAACCAGAAAAGGAGATAGGGATGTACAGAGCTTTATTGAGATTAGAATGCGTAAGATATAAAGGTAACTGGGGAGTCTGGGGGGGTCTTTTGGTAGCTGACATTAACAAAGGCATAATGAGATTAGTCTCAATGGATGAAATGCAGGTAGTAATGGCAAGATTTTGAGTACTACTGGATAGGGAGGTATGAGTCTCTGAGGTTCTCTCTACTTCCCTGTGTAAGTAGAAGGTCAAAGGAGAGGAAGGGCTTACCTGTAGTGCTCAGGTCTCTCTAGAACTAAGATTATAGAATAAGAAGTTTTAGGGAGAAGTGGTTCTAGTGTGAGGATTTCTGTTTCACCCCATGGACAAAGGCTGAAGTAGCTCCGAGAGTTAGGTGAACTGTTATGATAAATGTGAATAGACCTACTGACTTCTGGAGCAGCTGAAGATGGGGTTAGAAGGTCTAGAATAAGAATCATCACCTTTTTTCCAATTTTTGTTTATTTATAATTTATCCTGTCATTTCTATTTTGATTTTTAGTGGAAGAACCTTTTAGAAGTGTTTATTTTTTAAGTTCCCAAAGTGTAATAGAATGGGGGAGAGGCTTTTTTTATTACTGAATTTTAATTGCATTATATTGTGTATAAAGAAGGTTAATTTGTATGGTGATGAGCATTATTATTATCATAATTGTCATCATAAATTTTTCATTTGTTTGTCCTGAAACATGACCAACTTTTAAAAAGGCTATATATCTTTATTGGAGTTGGGGCCATATATTACTAATATGTGGCTATATATATATATCCTCTATTTAATTTCCTTTAGAGTTTAATCAAAGTTCCTAATATTTATTTATTTTTCTTCTCACAGATTCATATTGAAAAATTGAAAATTTTGTTAAATATACTTTTATAACTTTAATTCTAAAAATTCATAATTTGCATATTTTTTAGTCTATTTTAATTTGGATGTATCAGTGCATGTTTCTCTATCTCGGTAAATTGTTCTAGCATTGTCAGGTATTTCCCTTAGTTTTCTGTCTTTCTGAATTATTATGGCTTAGAAAAGAATCTGAAACAGTACATGGCTATAATGGTTTAAATACAATTTAAGGCTCTGTTTGTTAAAGGGTTGCTCAAGCAAAGTAATAGAAATGGGTTGGTTTTATATAAAGGGGATTTATTTGGGTTAAAGGTTACTATTTTGAGGTCATGAAATGTATAAATCAAGGCACCATCAGAGGTTCTTTTTAACCAGTCAGTTACTATTGTCTGGCTTGTTGTCTGGTCACCTGGTGAAGCAAGATGGCTGCAGATCTCTGCCAAGTTTTCTGCCATCCCTTACGGAATCTAGTCTCCTGAAACTCAACTGTGGGCAACCAGGCATAGGGCTTGTCTCTTTCTGGGCCTCTTTATCAGTCTTAAATGCTCTGCTTTGAATTATCAGGCATAGGGCTCATCCCTCCCGGGGCCTCAGGTCTTTGAGCCACTCGGGGGCATCTCTCCTTGCAGCTCAGCTGTGGGTAAAACTGAAGTCTTTTCTCTCACATTACAAGATCTAATATGGCAGCTTCCTTTTGCTCTCACGTGACCAGATCAAATAAAGCAGAGCTCCCTTTCCTCTGTGTGTTTATATCAGACCCAGCAAGAGAGTACAGATTCAGCCTGGGTCATGCCTCACTGACGTAGTCCAATCAAATGGGTCTCGCACCCACAGGATTAGGTAAACTCACACACATAATCATTGTCTCTGGAATTCGTAAAAAATTTCACACTGCCACAGGTCTGTTCAGAAATTTAATCACTTTACAATAATAATTATTATTGATATTGAACTTATTATTAATTTGAATGTATATTTTATCATTAGTTTGTGTTTTGTAGTGGCTATGTTTTCCTTTTTCTTTTCTCCTTGAGTGGTTTATTTTAGATCAGTTGTTCTCAATAGAGACTAATTTGTCTCCCTCCTCCTCTCTGAGACATTTGGCAATGTCTTGAGACATTTTTGGTTATCACAACAAGGAGAATGCTACTGGTGTCAACTGAGTAGAGACCTGGGATACTGCTGAACATCTACAATGTATAGGACAGGTCCCTACAAAAAGAAATATCTGGCCCAAAATGGCAATGTTTGAGAAACCCTGTTTCAGATTGATGTGTTCTTTTTCGTATTCATTTTCACAGGAAAAAACTGAGTGTTAATTGGGAATTAGACTTTTTATTCCTATTATCTTCATTGTTACTCTAAAACAATATTCCGAACAGGCTGAATTAATGGTCATTTTTATCTTCCTGTAGTGTCTGAAAAGGAATTTTGGTAGACTTATATTTGATTCAATCACTTCACCCATCTTTATATTGTTTTTGCTTTTTTAGTTGCATTAGACTTTTAACCACTCAAAACTGTTATTGTCAATAATTACAGATAATATTTATACACACACAAATAAATAATGTTACTATCATTGTCTTTGCTTTCTGTATCCTATTTTCCATATCTAGGTCTCCTTTCCTTTTTGCTGAGGTAGCAGCTTTTTCAGGGAAGGCAAATGGATGAATTATTTTTCTAACCTTAAAGACTATGAATTTGAATTTTCTGGTTTTTTTTTTTTCATCAACTAGATCTATTTTAATTTTTATAATGTCCTCTTCATCTCTATGGATTCCCTTCTTTTTTTTTTTTTTTAATCACTTTTCACCTCATGGTCATAAAAGGTCTGTTCAATCCCTACTCTCTCATATTGGTTTAGGTGGGTATAAGATGAATGAGGTACCAAAATATGAAGGGGGTCTATCTTTTCAAAAAATTGTCTTGGAAACCTCACTCAGTTGTGTTCCCAAGACCAATTTCAGAAAAAGAGTCAATGGTTCATTCCAGTTACCTACCTCAGGAAGTGAGGCCAAAGAAAACCATGGAGGAGTTTGGAGAAATGGATGTGCGAGGTGCAGGGAGTGAACTGTGGCAGCCAAGGAGGTGCTCTGCTCAGATACCCTTTAAAAGGATATACTAGAGATCAACACTTCTTAAAAAATGAAGCCTAATATATTACCAAATTTAATTAGTAGGAAAATGAAATAGTAATGATAGGTTTAAAGATTCAAAATAGAATACGTATTAATTTATAAAAATTAAAATAAAGTAAAAAATAAATTGGGATATTAAAAAATAAAAAATATCATAAAACTTTGTTTTTAATGTTTTGCCTTTCATCACTGTAATAAGTGCTGCCATGTATGTACAGTGGCAAGGCAATTTCTTTCATTTGTTCCTCAGTGTCTACATCCTTTTTTTTTTAATTTTTAATTTTGTCTTTAAAAAAGTTTTAGATCACAGTAAAGTCAAATATACTATACAGGGGACCACAGAAGGGTTCAAATATGGCAGGGGAGGAACACTGGTGTAGAGTGGTATTGATGGGGACACATGGTTTGTGGGGGATTCTCCAGGGCATGTATATAGGGTATATAAAAATGTTTGGATACTCGTTGGGTATTTTCATAGTAGTTAAATTTATAATTGATAACTGAGAGAGTGCTGAGTTCCTAGCCAGAGGAGCTCTGTCACAGTTCCCAATGGAACAGCAACAATTCCCCAAGTGCAAGGGCAAATACCAATGAAGAAGGATGGTCCCATGATGAGCCCTTGATACTGATGATTATGCTTATGAACCTGTGTGCCTGAAATTTGAACTTGGCCTAAAGCTGCAGGGTGCCTAAGAGTTACCTCCTGAGAGCCTCCATGTTGCTTAAATGTGGCCACTCTCTAAGGCAAACTCAGCATGTAAATGCATTACCTTCCTTCCAGCATGGGACAAGACTCCAGGGATGCAGGGATGAGCCTCCCTGGTGCTGAGGGATTACTACCAATCACCAGCTGGTGATGCAACTAGAAAAAGACCTTGAACAAAAAGGGGGAAATGCTAAAGACAAATGAGCTTATATGGCAATAAGACTTCAAAATGAGTCAGGAGGTCATCAGAGGGGTCATGCTTACACATGATTCAGCTGGATCCCTGAGATAGCCAAAGTAGATACAACCCCAGTTACTGGTGCTCCTGAGGGCTATGGAGACACACAGGTTCTATGGTCATGGCAGATGTCTCTGGAGTTCAGTGCCTTATCAGTGGGCCCTACTTTGGAATTTGTCCTCCTCAGTATGATGGAGTTGGACTCAGATGTGACCTTTCTACACATGCCTCTTCTGTCACTTTTACTGAACCTGTGGTTGGTACTGGTATTGGTATATACTCAGGAGACTTGAATCTCTGGGCCCTGAGCCTCAGCAGAGTTGCAACTCCTCCGCTCCAGTTCTTTGGACTTACACAGGTCAGCTAGGGAGGTGAAGATGGTCAACCACCATACCTGGGAACCAAGATTACCTACAACTGCAAGCAGGAAAATCACATACATCACTCATGTGGGATCTAAGACCACTCTCAATTTAGAGGTGGAGTAGACACCACCATGCCAGGGTCCACAGGATGGAGGAATAAAATATGGATTAGAATGGACTTACTGGTATTCTGCTATAGAACTATTATGACTCTAGCAATGGAAGAAAATGTATCATTGATATGGATACAGTGGCCATAGCAAATTGCTGAGGGCAAGGAGATGGAAAAAGATGTGGGAAGCCATGGTAATGGACCACAGGGGATCTCAGCAAGTGTGCAGGGCAAACCGCTGCCTTATTAACAAAGAGACTGCGTGTCAACATGGCGACCTTCCTTTGTTTTCTTACTCTTCCTTGTTCTTCTTCTGTTCTAATCTCCCGGGCAAAAAGCGTTGCACCTGCGCAGTACTACTCTAGGGCCACAATTGGCGTGAAGACGTACAACCTATGACAGGCAGCCTAGCAACTTTTCATCGCCTTTTATGGAAACTTGCCTTGCACGCCAATCATACCCTGCCACGTATTCTACCCCCAGTATAAAGTCTGATGCTCAACCCTCAATAAACGAGACTTGATCAGAATCCTGTCTTGTCTCCATTCTTCTCGTCTCTTGTCCCTCCAATTCCCACTCCCTCTTTCAGGTCCTGGTTCGACTGTCCCACGGGTCGGGTCAAAAAGAGATGTGATGTGAGGGCATTTTCGGGACTTGGAATTGTCCTAAATGATATGACAGGGACAGTTGCTGGACATTATATATCCTGCCATAACCCACTGAATGTACTGGGGGAGAGCGTAAACTGCAACATAAACTATAATCCACGTGATGCAGCAGTGCTCCAAAATGTATTCACCAAATGCAATGAATGTGCCACAATGATGAAAGAGGTTATTGATGTGGGAGGAGTGCGGGGAGTGGGGTGTGAGGTATATGGGAACCTCTTATATTTTTTAACGTAACATTTTTTATAATCTATATATCTTTAAAAAAAGAATTAAAGTTAAAGAAAGAAAGAATATATTAGAGAGATGGAAAAAGATAGCAGCTATGTATGGCAGGGAAAGCATAGAGAGGTTGAGAGGTGATGAATTTTGTTTGTTTATTATTATTATCATTATTTGGATAATGAAAATGCTCTGAGATGATTGAAGTGACTTATGCACAAATATGTGATTATACCAAATATCATTGATTGTAAACTTAGGATAGATTTTTGCTCTCTTACTATGTATCGATAAAATTGATTTTTTTTTTAAAGAAAATTATAACCATCTTAGTGGAAGTAAAGTTGTATTCTCATTGTGGTTTTGACTTGCATTTCCTTGATGGTAATGTTGAACATGTACTTACTGGATATTTATCTTTTTTTTTGTAGGAAAAATAAAAGATCTCTCTTCTCTGTAGCATAGTTATATATCAGCCTTCAGCTGCTGCCCCATTGGATCTATCACAGACTTCAGACAAAGGCTCAATTTCCACTAGGTCACTCCAGCCAAAGACTGAACTGTCAGAGGTATAAGAACCAAATAATTCCTGCTGGAGTCAGGACTCCTTCACAGGGCACCTATTTGCACACAAAAACTTTTTCAGAACTGGACTATGAACTACTTCCCTTCTGAACCAGTCTTTCTTTTTACAGTTTTCAGATCTAAGTCAAGATTGGAAGATTCTTCCTGCCTACTCTTGACCCCTTCTCCTATAAGCATCACAAATATTTTCTCACTATTTCTGTTCAATTTCTCCCACAAGAACATGAAAAACAACATGTCTTGTGGTTCTTGGTGGTTGGCTGACTGCTGGTAGTTTGTGAAGGCTCTTTGTCATGTAGTTTGAAAATGTTATCCAAGTGACTTTGGTTGTCTTATCTAGTCGCTCTGTATGGTTTTGTTTTGGAATTTGGGAAGTTTCCCAAATCTATGCTGCTATACAGCTACCATTTTCTCAGAACTCAAATAATTAAATATTCATACTGAAGGTCTAGTTCTTTATTATATCTATTATCTACATGATAAACCTGTTCAAAAGAAATACTGAGTGTATAGCTTTCAGTTCTTCAAGATTTTAGAAACCATAGAAGATATGCATATCCTATAATCCTATAAAATTTCCTCTAGGCATAGTCATTAAGTAAAGTAAAGAGAAGATGGATTCAAGAAAGTTGACAGTATTATTGTGACAACATCAATAACTTTGCAAAACTTAATGGACAGAATTCATGTATAGATAATTTCCTTGGATAGTTTCCACAGAGCTGATAGGAAGTTATAAATATGCATAGAAGAATCATAATATATTGCTCTTTTCTTCTAGGAAATAAAAGTTATATATAAAATTCATATTAATCTGAGTTGTTAGTACTTAACAGCATCAACTTCAGAATAAACTTTTCTTGCATTCAGCAAACTTTTACAGTTCTAAAATTACACTAGATATCAGTATCTAGGAGCAATTGAAACTTATCTTTTATTTCAGCCAGTTATACATAACATTTTCATTCATTATGCATGTATATTTTCAAGGAAGCAAAAGAATATAAATACTCAGATGAAAGTTCTACAGCATGGCACAAAATTCTCAAATAAAAGGAAATGTCACTATAACAATGAGTCATTTTGACCAAGGTCAGTAAAATAGAGAAAATTTCTAAGTATCAGCAGTTAAAGCAGCCCTTAGAGAACTGTAACTTACATGACTGGCACTTAAAAGAGAGATAATAATTTGCTTAGACACTGAGTTTGGCAGAGCTATGGGGATAATATATCTTTTCAATCTCAAATATTATTTCATTTTTTTATTCAAAGTTTCTGCAGCAATATTAACTATGGATGCCATTTTTCCTCAATGACCTTGATGAACACGGGGAAATAAGGAGCCCATTTTTCAGTATCTTAAAGGATTTGGTAATTTTTCTTGGAGAGATTTCAGAGCAATAATTGTCTTCATCATTACTTGAAAGCTCCAGACTCCTAAAAACAAAACAAAACAAAATAAAAACTAATGCTGCATTAGGCAGATGTGAGATCAATGAAAATCATGAATTACTTTGGGCTGCAGGATATTTTAAAGCACAGTAAAATAAGGTAGATTCTGTTTCCACGCAATAGGATTTTACGAATCAAATGAACAGAGGTTTGTGAGACAAAGACATAGTACTCTGAAACATAATTCTGATTTCTCTACATTTAACACATTTATTTTTCATCATTACATGCAGCTGTTATCCCACAAATTTCAAAATGTTACATTCAGTTACCATGCGCTATAGCACTAATTACTAATCCATTAATATTTGATTATCAGATTGCTCATTGTACAGTCTTTATGTAATACATTGTTTGCGATCACTTTTCAGTGTCCTGGTTTCCTCCACTATACTAGGCACATTGTTAATGGTTTTACTTTGAAATGAAACTAAATATTTGATTACCTCACCTCTTCGTCTTTATAACTAAAGCACTGTGTGCCTAAACTTTCTGTGGGAATGTTAGTCTTATTTCATATTATAGGCTTTGTATTAGTCAACCAAAGGGGTGCTGATGCAAAGTACCAGAAATCTGTTGACTTTTATAAAGGATATTTATTTAGGGTAAAAGTTTACAGTCCCAAGGCCATGGAAAGTCCAGTGCAAGGTACTAAAAGGTGCCTTCTCACCAAAGTCAGCTGCCATATGTTGAAGCAAGATGGCAGGTGATGTCTGTGAGGTTTCAGCCTTCCCCTCTCGCCTCCTCACTCAGGCTCAGCATCTCTACTTTCCTGGTTTCAGCTGCATAGGGTCTGTCTCTTAGGGCTGCCTATATCAGTCTCAGCTGTCAGCTACAAGCTATCAGGCAATAGCTCATCATTCCCTGGGGCCTCAGCTGTTTGAGTCTTCTCTTTTCTGTCAAATGGCAGGATCAAAAATGGCAGAGCTCTCTCTTCCTGTGTGTGTCTGTGTGAGTATGTATTTATATCAGGGCCAGCAATCAGGCAAGGGATTCAACCTGAGTCATGCCCACTGACTAGTCAAATCAAAAGCCCGAATCTTAACAGGTAATCTAATCAAAGATGTGCATTTAATGCAATCAAAGTGTATCACACTCATAGATTAGTTTACAAATATAATCTTTTTGGGATTCATAAAATAATGTCAAACTGCCACAGGCATTTTGAACCTTCCTAAAGAGAATATAAATACATAAATACATTTAAAAAAATAAAACAAATAAAACACTTCTTTCTTACAGTCCCTCCTGAGAATTTACTTCATATTTTACTTCTCAACAATGTGGACAGAAACAAGAAGGCCAGGAGAATTACTGGGTAACACCATTTATCATCCCATCTTCTCCTTTCCTCTTTATCATTAGTGCATCAATAAAACTCAATGCTTGAACAGCTGTTTTGAAGGCTATTGCCAAAGGCAAATTTACAGTGAAGTTGAAGCTTCTAGGTCCTTCCTTCAAAGACCCTGGGAGGAACCCTAAAAAAAATGTTCACATTGACATATTGTTTTGAAAATTTGAAAGTTTCTGTGTTCTCATTCTTACAAATGACCCCTCAGATAGCATAGGCATTATATACAACAAAACTTTTATCTACCTCTGACCAAAGTTTATGTATTCATGAGTACGGGAAGAATGAAGCCAAAGAATATCATAAAACTGTAGAGCTTGGTGGAGATTTATGGTTCAGCCACTTCCATTCTTTAGTATTAAACATAAAGGAATTAAGGTCCAGAGAACTTCATTTCCATGCCTGAAGTCCAAAAGCTTATTAAGTAAGTGTCAAACCAATACTAGAATTCAGTTGTCCTAATCCATAACTAGTGTTCTTTTTTTTTTTTTTTCCTAAAGATTTATTTATTCATTTTAATCCCCCCCCCCCCCCCCCCCGTTGTCTGTTCTTGGTGTCTATTTGCTGCGTCTTGTTTCTTTGTCCGCTTCTGTTGTCGTCAGCGGCATGGGAAGTGTGGGCGGCGCCATTCCTGGGCAGGCTGCTCTTTCTTTTCACGCTGGGCGGCTCTTCTCACGGGCGCACTCCTTGCGTGTGGGGCTCCCCTACGCGGGGGACACCCTTGCGTGGCACGGCACTCCTTGATCACACTATTCTACCCCTTAAAAAAGAATAATACTGATGTGGGCTATGGGTGGGAGGCTCTTTGTCTCTTCAGAAATAACTTAAGCTGTCTATTCTGACTTGTGGGTGTGGGATGGTAAGAGGCTGCAGTCCTGCTCTTGGTAACCATGGCAATGACTCCAGTCCTGGGAGGCCATTTAGCAATGGAAAACTCTATATACATATCAGTCAGTCCAGGGAAACTCTGATGATGATACCAAAACTTAAGGGAACTTGGACTTGGCCTCGAATGGGAAATATAATACAGCCTGTGCATAAATTCAAAATCATCGAATTCTGTATCCAAGTGTGCCTAGTCTCTAGAAATTCAGTTAAATGATATAGACTTTGAATGTTCAGAAAGGATGTAAGACTAAATGTGTATTCGAGGTTGCATCCAGATGGAATGTGGGCAAGATGCTAATTCAAGCTCACCTGAAATGTGGGTGATATGTTAATTCAAAACCTATCTGCAACTCAGGCAAAGACTTAACTAACAAAAAAATAGTTTCCTTAGAGGTTAAATATATATTAAGAAATAAATCTAAGATACATGTGAACTCTGTTTCAAATCTGATTTTTGTTCCATGTTTACTGAGAAGTCATTTATTAATAAAATGACTATAACCTAAAAAAAAAAAAAGTAATTTCCTTTGATAAAAGCACCATTTGACTCCCCACCCTGTATAAAAGGAACTTGAAAATCTTGTTCGAGGCTTGGGTTTGAAACAGAAAGCTCCCGAGTCTGGCCAGCCATCAATAAATCATTTTCCCTTCTCAAAATCATTCCTGAGTCCTGGTCTTTCTATATGCAAATAATTAAACCTCTCTCAACTTCTAAAACAATACAAGTAGAAATAATAGGTTATCATATTTTGTTGGTGCAGTAAGAGAGTAAATGCTTTCTACTCAGATGGATTATTTAAATTCCAGTCCAGACAATATCTGCTTCAAAGGATTGCTGTGAGTTAGTATAAGGTAAAGTGTTAATAAAGTAACAAAACAACTGGCAGTAGACTGCAATATTCCCAAACAACAATAAAATTTTCACAGATATAAACAATACAGAAGCAAGAGCACCCCCTGGCCAAAAAACATACACTAAATTAAGTGATTATACAGCCCCTTTTTTGATGATATGAATGTTTCATTACCAATGGCAACTCTAGCCCAACTTCAGTTTTCCTATCACCTAGAGAAAAATCCTTACAATATTCATTCATTGAATTGCCTCTACTTTTGACAACATTTAATTCATAACTTGTTCACTTAAACCTTTTTCTATCCAACACATTTCAAAATCTTATTAAAATTCCTTCCATCTCCCTCTTAAAGGAGGCACTCAAGAGTTCCCATCTTTACCCTAGTGAGTGAAATAAACCTAACTTTATTTGTTTATTTCATTTGCTGGTGGACTTTGGTCAGTGGGCTTAAACAGTCCTTGGTACCAAGTGAGTCTTCTATTCCGCTGTTCAATTTCTACCTTCTTTCTACTCTTCCTCATCTATGCTTATGATTTGGAAGTTAGAATGAGGCAAGGAGGAGTTTCTGATTTCTTTTAACTTTGTTTCTGTTCAAGTAGGGCTACTATCCATTACTTTTTGAACCTCGTATATTTTACTTATTGAAACATATACCTTCATGCTCATTCCCAAAGCAAGATTTCTTGTTCACAGAATATCTCTCTAATTTCACTTTATTAGTCATATTCTTATAACATTTCTTAATTATTTTCCTGGGAAAACAATAATCGTAGATGATATCTCTTAATATTTCATAGGAAATTAAGAGCAAAATGAAATTATATTTGCCAATCTTCATCTTGAAAAATAGATCTAAAAACTGAGAACGAGATTTAAAAAAAACTTTTTAAATGGATGTCATAAATTATATTTCATTCTAGAAAGAACCCACATAAGTGGAATAGGAATTTTTAGACTGGATGTTAGATAATGTGGCTTTCTTTTAAAACTGTTGAACTGCCTTGAAGCAAAATATGGCCCTTTATCTTATATTTAAAATTTTTTTGTAATAACTGGCAATTGTCCTTTCTGTAGATACTGAATGCTAGCCCTTCTCCCAACCCTGGCCCCCTCATCATGGTGATAGAAAAAAATGATACAAAGTGAAAATGTGTCAAACTAGATAAATTCTCAAGTTGCATTTAATACTTTTTTAAATGAAAAAAATGACTTGCCACATTGTAAGATATTTTAGGCATTTACTCATTTAATTATATATCTATCAATCTATGTAAACTACTAACTGAACAAAATGATTACAGAAATCTATTGTTCTCCAGGTTTTAAAATTACAATTGGTTTCCCAGTTCTCTGGGCAGTATTTATAACACTGGTTATTATTATAGTACTTCCTAATATAGCAGAGAATCTTGTAGTACCTTTGTATTTGTTAGGTTCTAACACTCCTGTGGTTTCAGTTAGTATAATGATCTCTGATTCACTGTTTAAGAAGTAGAGAGTAATTCAGTAATTGCCATGGTTAAGTGTTACAATTGAATACATGGCAGGAACTTGAATGCCCAGCATCACTTAGTAGAAGTACAAATTAGCACATGCCATTATAGCAGGAAAATATTGGTCTGGATATGGAAGCATCATCAGATTTAGGAGAGCTCTGTACCAGTTTTAGTAATAAGAGAACTTTAGAGGCATTTGCTAGTGTCAGCTCGAGAAGTCAGGTGCTCTTCTAGTGTATTTACCTTTGTATTCTAGGTTTTGTGTTCTGTGCATGTTATATAGTAGCTTAAATAAATTAATAAAATGAGAAAGAACAGAGGAAATTTAAAGGAAGTTACATTTATAGGATATTTATAATCTCTATAGAGAAAATTAATATCTACTGAGTTCCTACGAAAGCTAGGAAAAACATATGTAAAAGGGTAATATAATTTTATAAAATCTTGGGGCCAATAACTTTATTGGCTTTTACATCTACATTCTTGTTTTTAAAAAGCATAAGCAGAAGATTTTAAAAATATTTTCAATAAATTGGATTCTAAAGCATTTATATCACCTTAAAAATTATAGGTAGTAATTGAAAGATTGGTTTGTTTATGAAGCAAATATGCAATTCAGAAACATTATGGAATTAATAGTGGGAAAAATAGATATGTCAACCAAAAAATGAATTTAAAGTATGGTTGTTATTTGGAACAAGTAGAGGCATTAGATTTAGTTGCTATTTATAGTGACTATATCTAATATTATTTTACAGAAACTTTCAAGACATATAAATATTTTAATGTCTTTTTATTGTCTTAAATTTGGAGAAGAAAATGAGTCAATCTCCAGAATTACTCAATATAGAAGTAGTTGCTGCATTCCTCTCTACCTTCTTTCTTTCTCTCAAGAAGACAGGATATTACATTTAGTGATATTGAGAATACATACACTAACACACACAACAAAATTTCTAAATCAAACTAGAAAAAATAATTTTTAAAAATTACAAAAAACCCCACAAATATTAGGATTACTTTATTTTGGAATACAGTTTATATATTTTTATATGAAAGAAAGCACATATCAATACTATAGTTACTATTAAAAAACTTTCAACTACCTGAAAAACTAAATTTTCTCTTTCATAGAAATATATAAAAGGTTGCATGTACTTTATTTCAGTGTATGAAACTTTAATGCTTGCTACATTTTAAAAATTATTTTCTTCATATTTTCTGTATCTAATGTTTATACTTTTCCTTTGAACTTATTAGCAATAGAGAAAAGAAAGCTTCTTCCTGTCACCGACTTAGATTTTGTGTTTTCTCTGGACTGTGGAGAAGAATTAATTTTTTGCTTTTACATGACAGGGAGTGTGTCGCCTAAAATAAATGCATACATAAAAAATATGCTATCTTAAGTTAAAAATATCCCAATTTTTGTCAGAAAATATAGCTACTGTAAAGAAGTACACTGATAATAATTATGAGAAGCTTGGTTATAGAAATCTCCCCACACTAAAAGGAGCTTAAGTTTGAGGAAATAAAATTTCACCCAACTTAAAGGCATCAATATAAATATATGAAGAAATTTTGTGCTCTCACACAGAAATAAAAGATTCCTGAAGTAGAAAGTCTGGTTAGAAGACTGTCTCTCCAACCTATTCATAGATTTACCTAAGGTAAATTATCTGACTTAGCTGAACCTCAGGATTCTGAATATTTTTTAAAAAATAATGTGTTTAATTACCTTTAAAGCAGATCACATATTGAGATGCCTATAATTATGATTTTTCAGAAGTTAGTCAAGTTGTAATTTCCTAAAAAATTTATAGATATCAGACTGCTGTTGCCAAGAGGTAGAGAAGCAAGAGGGTTTGACTGCAAAGGGGCCACTCAAGGGAATATATTATTTTTCTAGATATCATCTTTACTGTTTATTTGTAAGGCATGAAGGCTAGAATGAACCCTGTATACTGTGTATACATGGGTCAATATACATACATGTAAGTCCTATCATTGTCCTGTGGGAGGGTTTACTCAGAAGCTACAAGAACATAAAGAGCTTAGATCTTGGCTTTAAAATTTCATTCTCAGTAAAATGACTAACATTCCTTGGAGAAATGATTGATTCTAGGACTAGTACAGGAAAAGATTAAGGCAAGCCTGGATCATCTTGCAGTGACATGAAGTGAGGAAGTGCAACAGGAAGGAAGGAAAACAGGAAGGGAGGGAGAAAGTGAGGGAAATTTTAAATAACATGTAGAAGGAAAAGGGAAATAGAAAATCACCCTTTGAACCTCTCAGTAAAAATTCCTGTAGCAAGACCAACCAATTAATGTTAAAATTATTTTGCAAGTTAATTACTAGCAATTATTAACTATTTAGCAAATTATTTAACAAAATTAATGGTAAAATTATTTAGCAAATTTTAAGGAAGAAATATTTGCTTACCCTCATATAAATTAATTCTCCAATGCATTTATTCATGTCTTTGGTATCAACAGATACCCACAAATTCTTTGATACCCCTTCTTCCAGGAGGTAGAGCTTAATTTCCCTCTCCTTGAATGTGGAGACATTAGTTTCCATTAGTTACTCACTTATAATAAATAGGGAATATGGAAAAGGAAAAATAATAACTGTATAGTAGTTATGGTAGCAGACATCACCTCTAGGTGATCAAGGTTAACATGGATAATCATGTTATTAATAATATCTTTTACTCCTGATGTGATGCAATGAGAAAGTCACTTCATCTCTGTCACATTCTTTCCAAAATCCACAAACCTAGGTTAATAATGAGAAAAATATCAGGCAAACCCAAAATGAGGATTGTTTTACAAAATACCTGGCCAGTACACTCAAGACTGGCAAGGTCACAGAAAGAAAAGGTATGGGGGAAGGGAGGAAGGGAGGGAGGGAAGCAGGAGGGAAGAAGGAGAAAAGATTGGGAAACTTTCACAGATAGGTGGAATTTAAGGAGACATAACAACTACATCCTGGGTTTAATCCTAGCTCAGAAAAAGGGACATTACTAAAAAACTGGTAAAATTTGAATGAAATCTGTATTTTAATTAATAGCATTTTAACAATGTCAACTTATTAGTTTTGATAAATGCACTATGGTTGTTTAGGATGTTAACAGTAGGGAAAGCTGAGTGAAGGGAAGGGAAGAACAATCTGGACGATCTTTGCAAACCTTCTGTAAATCTTAAATTATTTCAAGAAGTAAAAAAACAAACAAATGTAGAGATAACACAGCTGATTGTTAGTGACCTAAAAAGGTTCCCACAAAGAATTTTCCCCATTTTATTAGTTTAAGACATTCAGGGTATGACTGTTAGTAGAAAACATTGAATAAAAATGTATTTCCACCAAACTTCTATACCCATTCGAGTCAAGGTTTCAATAAATCAAATATTTCTAATTTGAACACATAAAAACGGCTTTTATTATATATTTTCATTGGTAAGGTACCCCAATGAATGTCAATATTTACTATTTATAAATTATATTTTATAAATATATAAATTATATTTATAATTCCATTATAAATAGCAAATGAGTGAGTAAACAAATAACTAAAGAAAATATAAGTATTTATATTTAAAAATCTTAAGTTAGCCTAGACTTCAAAATTAATAGTTAAAGCAAACTATTTATTTTTATTTTCATTTGTAATTAATAGATATTTAGTTTATTTGAAATGCTAAATCAATTAAAGTTCCATACTATACAAATACTTAATTTTTACTCATCTGAGATCAAGGAGAATATGAAGAAAAAGGTTGTCAGAAATTCAGAAGAAAAGAAATAACAAAAAATCATTTTGTGGATCTTCTCTTTAATTAAATGTTAACATTTACTCCTTAAGTAACATGATGGTATGAATTACACTAGGTTTTTTGGGAGAGGATATTTATGAAAAGTTGTATAAGTCATAATAAAGGATTTTAAATAGGCATGTGTATCATTCATGAAGAATACCCCCTAAAATGTATATCCAAAGCTACATCTTCAAAGGTTCCTTGAAAGATAAAACATTTGTTTAAAAGATTTCAAAGAAATACCATGAAATGTGATAAAGGGGAAAATCTAATGGACCAAATTACGAAATTGCTCTTAATATTGGACCCTGCTCTTAGCACAGTGATTTTGAAAAGCCATCTTCCCTCTGCAAGGGAAAGGCAAAGTGAAATATGTCTGTGACAGTTTGAATTTGGTGAATTGCCCCCAAAAAGAATTATGCTTTTGAACTAATCCATTTCTGTGGGTGTGGGGCCCTTTTGATTGAACTATGACAATGAGGTGTGACTCAGTTTGGGTGTCTTCTGTCTTATGGGAACTTTACACAAGCAGAGACACAAAGAGACAGACACAGTAAAAAGAAAACTGCCATTTTTATTCTTCCATGGGACAGGAAGGAGGGAGAGAGAGAGGATGCTAAGTTTGCCCACAACTCAGGTCAAGGAGAGATGGCCCAAGAGGCTGAGAGAGGTCCAAGAGTCTGGAATCAACAGAGGACAGAGGCATGGAAAGAGATCTCTGAAGGGCTGGGCCCATGGAGCAGCTCAAGGTTGAGGAGATAAGCCCTGCCATACACCTGTTCACCACCTTGTGGTAGGAAGTCAGGATCATCCATAGGTGACATTGGTGAGAAAGCATCTCTGCTGATGACTTGATTTGGGTATTTCATGGCTTTGAAACTGTAAGCTTTTATCCTAAATAAAATTCCCATTATAAAATCCAATGCATTTCTGGTACTTTGCATCAGTCAGTCTGTGGCAAACTAAGACAATGTCCTAGAATTTTTTTTTCTTTGATTAGATTGACAGAATTACACAACAGGCCTAAAAATTATTTGCAATTCTGAATCTGACTTTTCATCTATAAAATTCTTTCTCTACTAAGTTACCTTTGAAAGTGATAACTCTTCTTCAAGTTTTGTCCTATGGAGTCATTAATCAAAATAACCAGGACGAAGTCTTACTATAAAAGCTATAAAGGTATGTTGAATGAAAAACCTCTCATTATAAATAAAAGATGATATAATTTAAAGCAAACCAGGAAACAAACAACTATGAACACTTGGATAAAACTAATGAGATAAAGGTAGAGAGAAACTGGGTGAAAGAATCTCCCTTCTTCACGTTCTACAAAAATAAATAAAAACAGGTTAAAAAAAAACCTAGCAGAAACCAAACACATACCATCATATTTTAAGAGGAATAGAAAAAGAAAATGCATTTTAGAAATCAATGTCCCGGCCTATTTCCTTGCCTGCAAACATCCCCCTCCTACGCAACCACCCCCCACACTCACACTCCCCCTCCACACACATACACAAGCAGCTTGCTCGCTCACTCTCTGTTGCTCCATCTGTGTTACAGTGGAAACTGTGTCAAGACAACAAGCCAGATTCTTGGGGATCTTCAGTCTACCTTAAGCTCATCAAGATGGTCAGATCTACCTTATATTTAGACTACACTAATAATGATAACTGTAAAGAAATTTCAATTCATTGAACACTTCTAAAACAGCTTTTCCACTGCTCTAAAATGTGTTCATCAATTGCAATGAATGTACCACACTATTGAAGGATATTGCTAATTTGGGTAAATATGGGTAGTATGGGGAGCAGGGCTTATGGAAACCCCCTATATTTTTTGTGTAACATTTATGTAATCTAATATCTTTTTTAAAAATTAGAAATTTTAAAAAATTTAAAAAAGAAATCAATATCCCTTTTGAATTCCATCTACAGCAGCCTTGCTCCTCCTAATGTTAGAGAAGGAAGGTGAATGGTCAAAATCAGGCATTCATTTTAATACCACTCAAAAAGTCTTTTGTGGAAGATACATCATGAAGAGGTAGGCAGGAAATCTGGGAAGAAATTCTCAAAATTTGTTTGTTTCAATGCCCAGCTTTACTATTCAATTCTCCTTACTGCCACCCATCACTAATATTTCAAAATTAAGATGAAAGAAGGAAAGGGAATTCAACTGTTTTAATTTCCCATTTCTCCTTTTCTCATGGGATATATAAAAGTGTGAGTTTTTTTTCAATTTCCAATTATTTGTCATTTTATCAGATGCCTTTTGCAGGAGTTAGACAACTGCATAGTTGGAGGGTACATTTCTGATACCAATTGCAAGTTCAGGGGCTCACAAAAACCATCAACTGGTTTGGTAATTTGCTAGAAGTTTTCACAGAATTCACAGTTACAGTTTTTACAGGGAAAGGGTTCAGGTTCAAATCAGCCAAGGAAAGACATGCATAAGGCAGAAACTAGAGGGGTCCTTGTGCAGGCATGGACAACAGTAACTCTTCATGGTCACTGTGTGTGACAGTATACATGACAGATTGTCAACCAGGAATTTCACCTGAGTCTTCAGTATCCAGAGATTTTATTGGGCTTTATAACATACTGCCTGTGTGGCTGCTCTTAGTTTCCAGCCTTTTCTGATTTACCTCTGATACCATGTAGCTGACCTTTAGCGTTCAGTCCTTCTTGAGACAGAACTGATACCATTTGAAAAGACCTCTGCCAAATATTCTCCTATCAGGTGGTTATTCCAAGGACTAGAGATTACTTCCCAGCAGCCCAGGGCAAAGGCCAGACCTCTCTTGGAATAAAGGTTAATTCTTCACAAAGTACCTTTCTATTATGATTCTAGTTAAATGTTATTATGGTCCAAGGACATACTTTGAATAATCCCTATTCATTTGTATCTGTTAGCATTTGTTTTATATCCCAAGTTAGTGTCCATCTTAATTCATGTTTGATGTGCACTTGAGAAGAATGTATATTCTTATGTTGAGTGAAGTGTTCTGTTATTGCAATTAGATCACTTGTTTGATAATGTTTTTCAGGGCATGTATTTCCTTACTGGCCTTTTACTTAACTGTTATCAATTACAAAGAGAGGTATACTGATATCTTCAAAACGGTATTGCTACACACATACATATATAGGATTCTTAAGTCTATGTTAAGAATTTACCCATTTTATCTTCAAGAAATACTTTCTTGTTCTGAAATGTACTTTGTCAGAAGTTAATATAGTTACTCAGTTTTGTTTGTTTATTTTATGGTTAATGATGGCATGGTTTATATTTCTTCATCTCTTTGCCTTAACCTATGTATGTCCTAAATTTGCTGTGAGTTCCTTGTAATCAGTATGTAATTGAGTCATTCATTCTTATCAAATATATAAATCTCTGTACTTTAGCTGGTGAGTTTAGATCATGAAAATGATTATTGGTATGCTTGGATTAAATTCTAATATTGTATTAATTGTTTCCTATGTGTTCTATTGGTCTGTGCTTCCTTCTTGTTCTTTTTCTGCTTTCTCTGGTTTTAATTGAATAATTTTTAATAATTCCTTTTAATCTCCTTAAATGACTTAGTATTTATATTTTTTATAAATCTTTTTAGTAGTCATTCTAGGGTTTATAATATATATTTATCAATAATCTGAGACCATCTTCATGTAACATTATATTATTTCATATTTAGTATAAGAATTTTAGAACTATATATACCAAATTCTTCTCTTACATCCATTGCCCTACTGTTGCTATGCATTTCACCTTAAAATATGCTGTGATGGTTTGAAATTGTATGCATTCCAGAAAATGATACTCTTAAATCCATTCCTGTGAGTATGATTCAATTGTAAAGAAGATCTTGTTTTAAGACTTCTTCAAATAAGGTGTTACCCATCTCATTAAGAATTTGTCTTAATCCTCTTACTGGAGTCCTTTATAAATGGCATGAAAACAGAGAGAAAGACATTCATGGAGCAAGAAGCTGAAAGCAAAGAAACCTGGAAGAAAGGGAGAGATAATCAGATGCCACCATGTGCCTTGCCATGTGGCAGGGAAACCAAGAATCATCAGCAACTGGTCTTTGGGAAGAAAGCGTCACCTTGATGATGCCTTAATTTAGACATTTTCACAACCTAAAATAGTAAGCTAATAAATTCCTGTTGTTTAAAACCAACCCATTTCATGATATCTGCTTTGGGCAGCTTAGGAAGCTAAAACATATCCTATAAATACAAAATACATTATTTGGGCTGCTGCTTTCCACTATTGTCTCTGAGAGAAATTCAAAACAAGAAAAAACTATTTTATTCTAAGTTCATTTCTTTCATTTTTAATACTGCTGTTGATCCAAGTTTCTGATCTATCATATACTATTTTCCTGAGAACTTTTCTTTAACTTATCTTGCAGAGTAGATATAATTGCAATTAATTTACTCAGCCTTTGCATGCTTGAGAAAGTCTTTGTTTCCCCTATAACTTCTAAGGATTTTTTGCTGGGAATAGAATCTTGGGTAGCCAGCTTTATCTTTCAGTAAAGTAAAGATACAACTCTCTCGTCTTGTGCTTGTATAGTTTCTTATGAAAAGACTGCTGTAATTCTGATTTTTTGTTCCTCTGTAAGTAGTACTTTGTGTTTGTTTGTTTGTTTTTTCACTTCTGGCTGATTTCAAAATTTTCTCTTTGTCCAGGTAGCATATGATATGCCTAAGTTTTGTTTCGTTTTTTCCTTAATATTTACTCTAATCAGTCTTCTCTGGGTTTCCTGTATTTGTGCTTTGTGACTGTGACTAAGTTTTGAAAATTCTTGCCTTTACATTTTTTTGGTGTGCTCTTTACTCTTTACTCCTTTTCTGAGATTCTGATTAGACATTCTTTGGACTTTGATATTGTTACATATCTGTAGGATGCTCTGATATTTTTTCTTTTTTTCTTTTTTTCCCCTTTCTATTTCATTTTGAGTAATTGCTACTGATTCATCTCTATCTCATTTAGACTCTTTTGGAAGTTTCAGTTCTGCTGATGTGGCAGTCAAAGTATTCTTCATCCCATTTATCACACTTTTTTATTATATCTAGCTTATCCATTTATTATATCTAGCTTACCCTGGTAGATATATCTGATCGTGACTATTTTATTTCGATTATAGTCTTTAACATATTTTCATAGTTATTTAAAATTCCCTATATGAATTTAGTGTCATATCCAAGTCTGCTCCTGATGATTGCTTTGCCTTTTCAGATTTTGTTTACTCTAACTTTTTTGTGTGTGTATGTATTAAGTTGTACAGGACTGAAGGTAAATACTTTTTATGCTTGGTGATGAGCATACCATTCTTTCTATTAGGCATTTTGTGGGATGATTTATTTAATCTAGTCAGGAATTGAACTGTGTTTGAAATTCAGTTTGACCAACTAAGAAAACTAACAAATCTGAAAATTTCCAATGAAAGAAAAATAAAATTTTAATTTCAAAGACACAAAACTGTTCCAATGAAATTGTTTAGAATACTCAACACTTTGAAATATGTTGGGGATTTCAGGGGAGTAAAGCTATAATTAAAATTAAGGCATTAAGTCCCCAGAATCCTAACAAGCAAATAAAAGACAGGTTTCCTTCAGATTTTTACAAAGTACCATTCAGACCAGAATCAAGAAATAACTCCAAGGTTATCAACATGGTGACATAAGACAAAGGCAGCACAGCTCGGATCCCTTCCAGTGTAGAGTGATTGCATAGAACAATCACAGCAGCAAGTTAGAATTCTATGCATATCCAGGCACAGGGATGTTAATTCCACAGAGACCCAGGGTAGAAGACAAGCTGCTGAGGAGTGCTGCATACAAAAAGGACCCCAGGGACAAAAAAGAAGAGGGAACATAGAAAGCTTCTAAGAACTATAGCACCCTTGCACAATCAGATTTCAGTCAGCTGGGCACCTAAAAGCAAAATGGACTTTTCTGAAGGGACCTACTTTTTTTATTGACCCCATCTGACTCCCCAGGGCAGGATATCCTAAAGGGGAAGAAACCAGAGGCAGAAAAACCTCACAGAAAAACAGCAACAACCAAAATGGGTTAAATTGGGGAACAGACTTGGCCCAGTGGTTAGGGCGTCTGACTACCACATGGGAGGTCCGCGGTTCAAACCCCGGGCCTCCTTGACCCTTGATCTGTGTGGAGCTGGCCCATGCACAGTGCTGATGTGCACAAGGAGTGCAGTGCCATGCAGGGGTGTCCCCCACATAGGGGAGCCCCACGCACAGGGAGTGCACCTGTAAGGAGAGCTGCCCAGCGCAAAAGGAACTGCAGCCTGCCCAGGAATGGTGCCGCTCACACTTCCCGTGCCACTGACGACAACAGAAGCGGACAAAGAAACAAGACGCAGCAAATAGACACAGAGAACAGACAACTGGGGGAGGGGGCAGAAATTAAATAAATAAATAAATCTTTAAAAAAAAAAAGGGTTAAATTGAACTGCAGCAAGATAGGGCAGGTCCCAGGATTGTAAAGTATAAGAAAAAGGGGTACCAAGTGATGGAGAAGATTTACAAAAATCAAGGAAGCTGGGGAGAAAAGTCTGCACAAAAGCAAACAGAATAGATCAAGATCTCCAGAGAAAGAACAGAGGAAAGGAAACTGTCCTGGAGATGAAACAATTGCACAGAAAGTTCTACCCTAAAAATTGCTCTGCAAATGCAGGGCAAGAATCAGATGATTCACAAGTCTGTAATAAGTTCTCCAGAGAAAGAACAGAGGAAAGGAAACTGTCCTGGAGATGAAACAATTGCACAGAAAGTTCTACCCTAAAAATTGCTCTGCAAATGCAGGGCAAGAATCAGATGATTCACAAGTCTGTAATAAGTTAGACCAAGCATTAAAGAAGACCTTTTAGTACAAAGTCAATCAATAATAAATCCTTAGAAAAGAGGGAGAAATGGCCCTTCTTAGATAACTTATCAACATAACCAGATGCTTAGATGCAGCAAAAAATTACAGGACAAATTAAGAAAAAGGAAAATATGGTTTAGTCAAGGGAACACATTAAAACTTCAGAGGTGACTGAGAAGTTGGAACAACTGATCAAAGGCTTTCAAATAAATATCCTAAGTCAATTCAAGGAGACAAAGGAAAATATAAATAAAGAGGTAAAGGATATTAAGAAGAAAATGTGTGCGCATAAAGAAGCATTTGAAAGTATATTAAAAAAATAGAAATTATGGGAATGAAAAGCACAATAGTAGAGATTAAAAATACTCTAAAGGCAGAAAAATACCCAGCAAATTTGACGAGGCAGAGGAAAGAATCAGTGAATTACAAGTCAGGACAGTCAAAACCAATGCAATCAGAAAAACAGATAGAATAAAGAATACTCTAAAAAGAACAGGAAAAAAAACACACACACATTGAACCATCTCAGGTACTTGAGTGACAGCACAAAACACACAAACAGATGCATCATGGGTGTCCCAGAAGGAGAATAGAAGGGAAAAGGGGCAGAAAGAGTATTTGAGAAAATAATGGCCAAAACTTTCCCAACTCTTATGAAAGACCTAAATATAAATGTCGAAGGTGCACAGCATACCCCAGACAGAAAAATCCTCATAGACCTACTCTAAGACACATACTAATCAGGATGCCAAATGCCAAAGATAAAGAGAGAACTCTGAAAGCAGCCAGAGAAAAGTGATTCTTAAGTGTTGATTTCTCACCAGAAACCATGGAGGTGAGAAAACAATGAAGTGTATAGTTAAGGTACTGAAAAAGAAAAACTGCCAGCCCAAAATTCTTTATTTGGCAAAACTATCCTTCAAAAATCAGGGAGAGTTTAAATACTCACAGATAAACAGACCTTGAGAGAACTCGTCAACAAGAAACCTGCCCTATAAAATTATTAAAGGGAAAAGACAGGAGAGGGTGACTTGGAGTAGTATGAACAAAATGAAGATCATCAGGAAGGGTGAAAAAAAGAACAAATGAAAAACCCAATATTGTATCCTCAATATCAACTCTACTCTTAAATTCCTATAAGAGTCAGAATACAATTGAACAGGAATAAAGAATATTTCTTGATAACAGACAGCAAAATATAAAGTGGCAAAGTGGGACAAAAACAAGATAAAGAACTGGAAAATCCACAAATATAGGGAAGTTAAATAACACACATTCTGTCTTGGAGTTAAAGGAGAAATTGTGAGGGGAATCAGTAATTATCTTGAGAGGAATGAAAATGAAAATGCAACATATCAAAACTTATGTGTTGCAGTAAAAGCTGTGCTGAGAGGGAGATTTATAGCCTTAAACACTAACATTAAAAAAGAAAAAAGAACTAAAATCAAAGACCTAACTACATGACTGAGGAATTAGAAAATGAACAGAAAACTAAACCCAAAGCAAGTGGAAGATAGAAAATAAAGCTTAGGCAGAAAGAAATGAAATTTAGAATAAAAAATTAGAATTGAAATAAACAAAAGTTGATTCTTTGAAAAGATATAATAAGATTGGCAAACCCTTAGCCAGACTGACAAAGAAGAAAAGAAAGAAGATGCAAACAAATAGAATCAGAAATGGGAGGAATGCATTACTACTGATCCCACTGAAATAAAAAAGATCATAAGAGGATGCTATGAACAGTGTATGACAAGAAATTAGACATCCTAGATGAAATGGACAAATTCCTAGAACTACACAAACTACCCTGCAGAAAATAAAAGACTTCAAAAGACAAAGTACAAGCAAAGAGATTGAATCAGTTATCCGAACCTCACATCAAAGAATAACGCTGGACCAGGTGGCTTCACAATGACTTCTAACAATCACTCCAAGGAGAATCAAAACCAACCTTGCTCCTACTCTTCCAAAAATCTGAAGAGGAAAGAATATTATCTAACTCATTCTGTGAGGCCAACATCGTCCAAATACAAAGCCAGATGAACATATTACAAGAAAAGAAAATTGCAGATCAAGTTCTCTTATGAATATAAATGCAAAAATTTCAATAAAATATTTGCAAATTGAATCTTACAGCACATCGAAAGATTTGTATACCATGATCAAGTGAGTTTTATCCAAGGTATGCAAGTGTGTTTCAACATGAGAAAATATAGTATATCACATCCACAATGCAAAGGGAAAAGCACATGCTCATCTCAATTGAATACAGAAAAGGCATGTGACAAAATTCAGCATCCTTTTTTGATAAAAACACTTAAAAAATAGAAATAGAAAGAACTTTCCTCAACATGAAAAATGGCATATATGAAAAACCCAAAGCTAATATCATACTCAAAGGTGAAAGGTTGAAACTGCCCCTGTCAGATCTGCCCCATTGCTACTCTCCATTTTATTGGAAGTTCTAACCAAGCAGTTAGACAAGAAAAAGAAAAAAAAAAAAGCATCCAAATTGGAAAGGAAAAAGTAAAACATTCACTATTTAGCATGATCTTATGTATAGAAAGTCCTGGAATATATACAACAAAGCTACTAGAGCTAATAAATTAAACAAAGGTGCCAGATAGAAGATCAATACACAAAATCAGTTGCATTTCTATATGCTGGTAATGAGCAAGCTGAGGGGGGATCAAGAAAAATTTCCATTTCCAGTAGTAATTAAAAAATCTAATATCTAGGAACAAATTGAACCAAGGATGAAAAGAACTTGTACATAGAAAGCTACAAAACATTGCTAAAAGAAATGTCCATAACTGACAATTGGATAAATAAAATGTGATATATGCATATGATGGAATATTATTCAGCTCTAAATATAATGAAGTCCTGATGTGTGCAACAAGATGGATGAACCTTGAAGACATTATGCTGTGTGAAATAGGTCAGGTACAAAAGGACAAATATTCTATGATCTCACTAATATAGAAACTATAATAAGCAAACTTATAGAGTCAGAATCTTGAATGGGGAACTTATGCTTAATTTGTGCAGAATTTCTTTTTAGGTTGGTTGCAAAGGTTTGTAAATGGATAGTGGTGAGGTAGCACATTATCATGAGAGCAGTTAAGAGTTCTGAATTATTTATGTGAACGTGGTTGTTACAGGAAGTTTTGCATTGTTTATGCTACTATAATGAAAGTTAAAAGATAAAACATGGGGCTGCATAATAGGGAACCTGTTGTGGGTGATGGATTGTGGTTAATAGTACAAGTTTAAGAATGTTCTTTGCAAATTATATCAAATTATCACACTAATATAAGTGTTAATAATAGAGTGGTATATGGGAAAAGAATATACTGAATGTGAACTATGGCCTGTAGTTAATAGTGCAATTTAATATCTTTCATTAATTGCAACAAAGTTACCACAGTAGTGCAAAGTATTAACAATAGGAAGATATATTGGAAATTATCATTTTTATATGACTTTTTTTTAAACATACAACTTCTTTAATTAAAAATAATAATTTAAAAAAACACATAACACTAAGTAAAAGAAACCAGACACAAAGTACTACAATTGTATGATTCCATTTATATAAAAATTTAAATATAAATACGTCTAAAGCGACAGATATAGAGTAGTGGTTATGTAGGAATAGGAAAGGATAGAAGGGAAGGAGCGGTAACTGCTAAGGAATATGGGATTTTTCCTTTTGGAGTAATGAAAATGTTCTAAAGTAGATTGTGGAGATGAATGCACAACTCTATGAATACACTAAAAACATTGATTGTAAACTTTAGCTGGACTGTATGGTATGTGACTATATCTCATTCAAACTTGTTTAAAAAATAAAAAAAGAAAGAACTCCAAATTTCTAGTAACTTAATCATTGGAATAGCATCAGTGAAACTGACTGGGTAAGGATCTTCCTCCATTAAAACAACAAAAACTGGCAATATTTATCAGAATCAACTTTCCCAGAACTGTTGAAATTAACCATTCTTCAGGTAACAAGTGAGCAAAAATAGCTGAATCTTGATAAGACCAGCACACTTTGTGACATTTTAACTTACCTAGTCTCATCCACTGCTTCCTAGAGCAGCTGTAGCCTTGAAAAGATAGCATGCAACTTTCATGGTATTAGAGGAAGAAAAGTGATTCTTTCCTAGTTTCTTCCTCAAGGATTAGTCATTAATGGTTTGCTTGGTGGTTACATGGAAGATTTCCCTCAAAAATTCGGCTCATCTGAACTTATCCGCTTCTAAAAGTCTCCCTCCAAGGGGGTATTTGTCAAATATTTTAACATAAAGGCTGACTATGTAATTGATAGTAGTTGGGACAAACAGTAGATTAATCAAAAATTATAAAAGCAAACGTTGAGAAATGTGTTGTCCATTGGCGCTTTTGTAAACTCCGACATATTATTGGGAACATAAGAGGTCACCTTCATTCTTATGGCTGTCTCCAGATACAGCAGGTGGCTATCTCAGTTTAAGAATTCTTCAGTGCTAGTTTTCGGTTCAAGAATCAACTTCCTGGGAGAGAATGCCTAACCAATCTAGCCGTGGCCATAATTTCAACCTCCCTAAAATTTGAAGGGAATGGTTCCTATGATTTAACGTCCCAGCAAAACCACATGGAGTTGACAGAGGAAAGTTTTTCAAACAAATGAAATGTTATTGTTTTAAAAGGCAAATACTGAAGCATCGTAATTTCTCACTGTGGTAGGACATCTAAGTTTCATTTTACAATTTTACAGAAGAAAAATAATGTTTTCCCTTAGGAAATAATATATTGTCCTTTTGCTGGTAATGACTTCGTGAATTTCCAGGTTTATCTACTTTCTCTTACTACCAGGAAGCAATATTAACCCTTTTGGATTGCTTCATTTTCAGTTGATTTTCCTTGTAAGCCTCTTAGATCCTTTTTGGAAGAAGACTCTTTAAAATGCACTTCAATAATTTTTTTATGACTTGTTCAGATGTTTAGGAATAACTTGTCTTGAGATGACAGGAAAACTGTCTCCAATGATCAAGAATATATTCTGGTAAGAAAAAAAGTATTCCCCCAAATAATGTTTGGAAAAATGACTTGAGTTCTTTCAGACAACCAAAAATTATTTTAGCAATTTAATAACTTAGAAGTGTATAGAAACTACACACTTTCAAAAACAAAAATTAAAATATATTGTCATAAAACAATATACATGATTACTTTCCGAGTATATGTGTGATGTTTTTCTTATGTAGTTAACTGAAATTTTTGACATTGAGAAAGATATTTATAGTTGAGGGGGTCTAAAATGGCCCAAGAGAATGCTATCATTTTAGCCTACATTTCCAAACATGATGAAATAAAGAGAGAACATATTTTTCCCTAAGTATTAAATCATAACTAGGTTGTCTATGGCTAATTGAAAATTAAACTAAGTTAGAACATCCCCATGTGATATTTTTGATAAAAAGTTTTATGATTCATGTATTAATCTTAGTTTTATATGATAGCTACAGGTAATTCCAACCTGACATTTATTTCAAGATTTTAGAATCAAGAATCTATGTCGTGTCATCTGGTTGCAACTAAAATGAAGTTGATCATAGTCATTTAATTTTTTTCTAGTCAAAATGGGGTTGGGAAAAATGTTTTTATTTTAGCCATAGACCGCTTTCCTATGTCTTTAATCTCGAAAAATTCTGGCAAGTAAACCAAAATAGGACACACTGAAAAATGAATGAATCTCAGTAATCTGATATATCACCAACATGTTATAAAAAGATAAATTGAGTATTTGAGGTTTCTTGCATAGTAATATAGAACATGGTAAAAATTATATTGTTTAAAATCATAAAATTCATTAGTGATGGATTAAACTTTTTCTACTCTAAATTCAAAACCCTTTATTGTTTTATTTACTAATTGTAAATAAGTACACTTTGTTATGAAATAATTTCCCAAGGATATTTTTCAAGTGCTATTAGTGGCATCAGTAATGGATAATTCTAATTTCACAATTAAAAGAACTTGAAAATAGCAGAAGTGTTTGGTGAGTCCTTGCAAACAACACAGTTTATATTGTGAAGCTCTGCGGTTGTAAGATAAATTTTATTAAATGTTGCAATTCTTTGCTCCATTAACAAAATGAAAAGCAATATTTATGAGACCTTATCAATATATATGCATGCATATATATATTTTTAAGTTATTTTTATTAGAGAAGTCATGAGCTTACAGAACATGCATAACGTACAGAATTCCAATACATCAGTACACCACCAATTTGTATTGTTGTGGAGAATTTGTTGCAAATTATGAAAGAATATCTTCAAAATATTACTGATTGCTATAGTCCAAAGTTTGGTGTATTTTCCATTATCACCCTATTATTGACACCATGTATTGGTATTGTACATTTATTATAGTTCATGAGAGAACACTCTCATAGTTGTACTGTTAACCACAGTCTAATATCCACTGGGTGGTTTGCTATATTATGCAGTCCAATGCAAAAAAGTCTCATACCCTGCTATTACTGGCCCTTAGCATTGGTATAGTACCTTCTTTGCCATTGATGCAGGAATATTGCAATATTACTGATAACTATAGTCCATATAGTTTTCTCATGTATCACCATTTCTTAACACCTTGTAATAGTGACATACATTTTTTCTAGGTCATAGAAGTACATTCTTGAATTTGTACTAATAATGAAAATCCTCATCCACTGCTGAGTTCACTATTTCTACAGTCCCAGATTATTCTCTAGCTTTCTTTCACCTGGCATAAAGAAATAAATTATTTCATTCACTGTCCCTTTCAGCCAAAATCACATTTAGAAACCAGCCGTGTTAGTTATACTCTCTATAATGTGTTACCATTAACCGTATCCCTTTCCACACATTTACAATCAACCTAATTAAAAATTACATGTACATTAAGCATCAACACTTCTTCTCAGCCCTCATCTTATCTTCTAGTAACTTATACTATAGATCTTAACTCCACACTTTTACTCATCATATTTAGTTCACATTAATGAAACCATATAATGTCCTTTTGTGTTTCACTTATTTCACTCAATATCCTCAAGGCTCATCCACATTGTCATATGCATCCCAATTTCATTTCTTATTACAGCAGAGCAGTAGTATACATATACATATAAAATGTGCGTATACCACATTTTATTTATCCATTCAGTGGTTGATGGACACTTAGGTTGTTTCCATTGTTTGGCAATTGTGAATAATGCCACTATGAACATTGGTGTGTGCAAATGTCATTTTGCATCCCTGTTTTCAGTTTTTCTGAAAATGTTCCTAGTAGAGGAATTGCCAAACCATAGGGTAGTTCTATATTTAACTTCCTGAGGAACTTCCAACCCATCTTCCACAGAAGCTGCACCATTCTAAATTCTCACCAACAATAAAGCAGCATTCCTATTTCTTCACATCCTCTCTAGCACTTGTAGTTTTCTGTTTTTCACAATGGCCAATAAGTAAGGTGTGAAATAATGTCTCATTGTAGTTTTGATTTCCATTTCCATAATACTAGTGATATTGAACATCTTTTCATGTGCTTTTGAACCAATTGTATTTCCTCTTTGGAAAAATGTCTCTTTTGTCCTTTTTTTAAGTGGATTGCTTTGCCCTTTTATCATTGTGTTGTATGGTCTCTTTATACAATATGGAAATCAAATCCCTATCTGATATATGGTTTCCAAATATTTTCTCCCATTAAGTAGGCTTGCATTTCACCTCTTTGACAAAGTCATTTGAAGCACAAAAGTGTTTACTTTCAAGGAGGTCCCAATTTTCCATTTTTCCTTTCATTGCTAATGCTTTAGGTGTAAGGTTTAATAAACCACCACCACCCACAGGTGAGGGTTTATTATTTCTAAGAAATCAATTCCATTCCATTGGTCTCTATATCTACCTTTATGCCAGTACCATGGTGTTTTTTTTGTTTGTTTGTTTGTTTTGTTTTTAATCACTGTAGCTAGGTAATACAATTTAAAGTCAGGAAATGAGAGTCCTCCAATATCGTTCTTATTTTTTGAGATGTTTCTGGCTATTTGGGACTCCTTATCCTTCTAAATAAATTTGATATTTGGCTTTTCCATTTCTTCAAAAGAGCCTGTTGGAATTTTTATTGGGATTGTGTTGAATCTGTAAATCAGTTTGTGCAGAATTGACATGTTAATGATATTTAATCTTCCAAGTCATGAACATGGAATGTCCTTCTGTTTATGTCATCTTTGAATTCTTTTAGCAATGTACTGTAGCTTTCTGAATTCAGGTCCTTTACATACTTAGCTAATTTTGTTCCTAGATATTGACTCTTTCAGTTGTTATTAAAAATATAATTTATTTCCCTACTTATTCCTCAGATTGCTCATTACTAGTGTATAGAAACATTACTGATTTTTGCATGTTAATCTTGTATTCTGCTGCTCTGCTGAACTCACTTAATATTTCTATTAGCTTTATTGTTGATTTTGGGGGACTTTTTAGGTGTAGTATCATATCATATGTGAATAGTGAGTGTTTTACTTCTTCCTTTCCAACTTGGATGTCTTCTATTTCTTTTTCTTGCCCAATTGCTCTAGGTAGTAGCTCTAGTGCTATATTGAACAACAGCAGTTGGAATGAGCATCCTTGCCTTGTTCCTAGTCTCAACAGGAAAGCTTTCAGTCTCAACATTGAATACGGTGTTAGTTTTGGGATTTTCATATATGCCTTTTATCATGTTGAGAAAGTTTCCTTCTCTTACTATTTCTGAGTGTTTTTATCAAGAAAGAACTCTGAATTTCGTCAGAGGTCCTATCTGCATCAATTGAGATGATCATGTAATTTATTTGATTAATTAATATGGTGTATTATATGGATCAGTTTTGTTGTGTTGAACCACATTTGCATCCCTGGGATAAAACATACTTGATCATGATGATTAATTCATTTAATGTGGTGTTGGATTTAATTGGCAAGTATTTTGCTGAGGATTTTCACATCTCTTTAATTTCTTTCTTTATAAGATATTTATCTTGCTTTGGTGTTAGGGTGATATTGGCTTCATAGAATGAGCTTGGTAACATTCCCTCGTGTTCAAATTTTCAGAAGAGTTTAAGCAAGATTGGTTTTAAATCTTCTTAGAGAGAGTGGTAGAATTCACATGTAAAGCCATTTGTCCTGGGATTTTCATTTTGGGGAGGTTTTTCATGACTGTTTCAATCTCTTTGCTTGTGACTGGTTTGTTGAGGTCTTCTAATTCTCTGGTCAGCATAAGTTGTTCTTAAGTTTCTAGGAAATTGTCCATTTCATTTAAATTATCTAGTTTGTCATCATACAGTTGTTCATATTATCCTTTTATGATATCTTTTATTTATGTGGTGTCTAGTTATGCCCCCCTGTCATTTCTGATTTTATTTATTGGCGCCTTTCCTCATTCTTTCCTTGTCATTCTAGCTAAGGGTTTGTCAGTTTGGCTGATCTTCGTGAGGAGCGAACTTCTGCTTCTGTTAATACTCTTGGATTTTTTGTGCTTGATTTTTCTGCTCTGGTCTTTGCTATAATATTTCTTTTATTCTGCTTGCTTTGAGAACAGTTTGCTGTTCTTTTTCTAGTTCCTCCATCTGTGTAGTTAGGTTGTTGATTCTAGTTCTTGCTTCATTTTTAATGTAAGCATTGAGGCCTATAAATTTCTCTCCCAGCACTCCCTTCTCTGAGAGGTTTTGATATGTTGTGTTCTCATTTTTATTTGTCTAGAGATAATTACTGATTTATCTTATAGTTTTCTTTGACCCACTGATTATTTAAGAGCTTGTTGTTTAATCTCAATAATTTGTGAATTTTTCTTTTTGTGTCTATTGTGGATTTCCAGTCTCATTTCATTACGATCAGAAATACTGTGTGGTATAATTTCAAACTTTTCAAATTTATTGAGCTCTTTTGCTACCCTCATTTTGTAAAGACAATCTTGCAGGATATGAAATTCTTGACTGGCAGTCTTTCTCTTTCAGTATCTTAAGTAGATCATGCCACTACCTTCTTGCCTGATAAGAAATCCACATTTAATTTTATTGAGCATCCCTTGTATGTGATTAAATGATTTTCTCTTGCTGTTTTCAGAATTCTCTCTTCATCTCTGGCCTTTGACATTCTGATTAGTATGTGTCTCAGATAGGCCTACTTAGATTTATTCAAATTGGAGTACATTGTGCTTCATTGACATGGATAGCTATATCCTTCAAAAGAGTTAAAATTTTTCTCCCATTATTTTGTGAAATACTCCTTCTGCCTCTTTGCCCTTCTCTTCTTCTGGGATATCCATGACACATATGTATGCATGCCTTTTTCCATAATTTCCATTATTTTCTTTATCTGTTCTTTTGTGTGCTTTTATTGAGAGGCCCTGTCTTCAAGATCACTGATCCTTTCTTCTGCTTCTTCAAATTGGTTCTTATATGCCTCCAGTGTATTTTTATTTTCATTTATCATGCCTTGTTTAAGTCAGCCAAAGTAGTGCTGATGCAAAATACCAGAAATCTGTTGGATTTTATAAAGGGTATTTATTTGGAATAGAAACTTAGAGTTACCAGGCCCTAAAGAGTCCAACTCAAGGTCCATAAGAGATATTTTCTCACCCCGAGATTCCATGTGTTGATGCAAGATGCCAGGTGATGTCTACCAAGGTTCAGTCTTCTTCCTTCCTCTTAAGGCTCTGTGGTCCCAACTTCTTCTGATTTCAGCTGTAGGCTAGCATAAAGCTTGTCTCTCTCCCTGGGGCTCATCTTTTTTCAGGCTCAGCTGGTCTCGCTCCCCAAGGCCAGCTGTGAACTATCAGGTGAACATCTTGGTTCTCTTCCAGGGGCTCCAGTATCAAAAACTCAACTCTCTATGTTTACTTCCCTCTCTTTGATTGAGCATCCATTTATATAGTCTACTGCTGTAGGATAGCTGTAGGCAGGGACTCAAATGAGTTGCCCTAATAATGTGGTCAAATAAAAGCTCTAATCTTGATTTAATAATGTAAAAAAGAAACCTCTGAGTCTAATACAATCTAATACACCCAGAAAAAAGACAAGTTTACAAATACAATCCAAAATCTGTTTTTGGAATTCATCAACAATGCCAAATTGCCACACTCCACCCTCTGAATTTCAAAAAGACATTAAAATATTCAAAAACACTTTAAATCAGTAAAATATTAAGCATAAAATCATATTACAATCAGTTTAAAGAAGTATAGTTTGTCTTGGGGCAAAGTCCCATCTGGCTGTAGACCTCTGAAATTTACAAAACCATTTTTCTACTTTCAATATACAAAGAGATAAAGGCTAAACATTTGCATTACCTTAAGGAGAAATTGGGAGGGAAACATGAGTCATGGGTCTCCTACAGTTCTGCAAATGTGCAGGGCATACTTCATTAGATTTCAAAGCCTGAGAATCATTCTTAAGATGATTTCTTCTCTATGGGGTCACATGGGGGCCACCCTTTTCACAGGTTTGTCCAATGTCCACTTTCTTGGTTTCACCCCCATCAAGTATCTGGGTGGTGACTGAGCTCCAGACCTCATCCACCAGAACATTGGGGTGATGGCTGCACCTTCCCCAAACTCTGGGGTAGAGTCTTAGCCCCCTAGTACAGTGAAGTGAAGGCAACATTCTCCCTAATCTTGGGCAGACTGGCCCAATCCTCTCAGAGCAACAAGATGGTGACCTGAACTTCCCTAGTTCATGGAGCACAGGACCACCCCTCTCAGACCTATTGGGTGCCAACCTTACCCTCCCTAACCCTGGAGGAATGTGCCTGTACCTGGGGTGGCAAAACACTCCCTGAACACTGGGCAGGAACATCCACTTTCTTCAAGTGCTGGGGTAAACTCTCACCCTCTCTGAACACATGGGTGGGGTTCCTCTCTTGGCCCAAGGAAAAGTCTTAATTCCAAACCTTGCTTCATTGGTTTTTCTCTTAAAGACATTTTCCCTTCCATCTCTCCCCTCTATGTCCCTTTTAGTCCAGGCTGAAAGTGATTTTGTTCATACAGCTCTCTCAAAAAGACTGTTGGTTTAGCATGCTGGAAGCAGGGGTCCAAGCCATCAGACAGAAAAATTTTCCACAAGTCCTTCCTGGATAACTGCATTTTCAATCCTGACTTATAACTTCAAAATTTAGTTAATTCCTCAAATGGTGTACTTGAAGACTTGATTCCCAGAAGTTTGGAATTTCCAGAATCAGCTTCTGGTTTCTTTGTTCCCAACAATTCAGTCCTCAGCTTATCTCTCTCATCTAGAATTTTACTACAAGCTGCCAAGAAGCCAAGTCACATTCTCCAAGTTTACTTTGGAAATTCTTTACCTAAATGCCCAGGCTCACCATTTTCAAATTCTGCCTTCCATAAAACATCAGGACTTCATCTTGCTAAGGTCTCTGCAACTTTAAAACATGGATAACCTTTCCTCCAATTTCCAATAATAGTTTCATCATTTTCTTCTAAGGCATCAAAAAAAATTTTTTAGTGTCCATTTTCTAGGTGTTATTTTCCTTTGTATGTTTTCAAATCTTCTTCATGTTCACCCAGTGCCTTCTTAATAACCTTAGTCTCCTTAGCCATATGAATGTATTTATCAAGATTTGTTTGAACATCTATGATTAGTTTTCTCAACTCCTGTGTATTATTTGGAGGTTTGGTTTCTTCCTTTGACTGGGCCATATCTTCTATTTCTTAGTATGGCTTGTCATTTGCATAGATGCAAGTGTCTTGGCATCTAATTTTATTAATGTATTTATGCTGGCCTCAGCCCTAGTTAATTTAGGGCTGTCTTGTTGATTGGCTTAGTCTTAAAGTCCCTCTTTGATATTTGGTTGAACTTATTTTAGAAATTTATAGTAGCTTGTATTTTGTCAAACTAAATTTTTTCAGCTCCTATTCATTTCTTGCCTTTTCTCCCTTGTCTGGTTCAGAATAGGAACCAAAGGTGTGGGCAGTACTGTAAACCATACAGGCAGAAGCTACACATTGCCCCAGGAACTAATGAAGCTCTTCCCACCTTTCTCAGCTGCCACTGGTGGGGATGGAGATGCAGGTGTGTGCAGCAATCTAATCTTTGGGTCCAAAAGTGATTGCAGTTGCCTAGGGGTCTGATGCAGCTCTGCCTACCTTCCTTCCTGCCTGGGGTGGTGCCAGAACCCAGACTGTTGCAGTAATCCAACCTGGAGAAAGAAGCTGGTCCCTACTGTCCAGGAAGTCACTGTGATTTTGATTTTCAATCAGTTCTACATCCTCTTATGCTGGGGACAGAGTTAAAATGGAGCTTCCCAGCCTCTTTATCATTTGGACAGGTTCAATTTTTATCTTTAGTTAGGACTGAACTTTAGCCAGCTGAATTTACTAATCAGTAACCAAAGTTAGTCCCTAATTGTCTCTTCTTCTATATTTTTGGGAAATGGATCTTCCTACTCCAGTCAGGGAATAGCTCCCAAGGCATCTTGCCCCACCATCGGGGGTGTGGGCATTAGCCTCCGTGGCATAGACCACTCTACTCATAGATCTTCACTGTAAATGGCCAGTCTCCTCCTCCTGTTCTTCCAAGGATGTTGCAGGTTTCTCTTCTGGTCTCCTAAGCCCCTTAAACAGGTGATGTAGATAGCTCTGGCTGATTATTAATTGCACTTTAGAATAAGCTGACTCTTAGAACTCCCCATTCTGCCACCATCTTGCTTATCAAAAACACAAACATTAAATAATTCAGTGCTTCAAAAAGTTGTCTGGGTATTGCAATAATCTATGGCAATTGTAGGAAAAAAGTAGATTCCAAACTTAGTCCCCAAAAGTTATGATTGATAAATACTCAGGATTTGGTATTTTTGGCCTGTCATCTGAGAACCACAACTAAAGGAGTGGACTTTATAACTCAGGTTTCAAGCAATAAATGTCTGTTATATTTCAAAACACTGTTGTTATTTAAGGTATATATTTTATTTCAGACAAAGCCCAGAGTACAGAGGAAGTTCTGATAATAGAATTTATTTGTAGACTGATAATAATCACTCCTAAGTTTTTTTAAGGCATTTGAGTGGAATCTTTTAAAATGAAGTAGTTAAAGCTATAACAGGATGTAAATGTGGACTGTTTCTCTTGCTGTTTTGGTTGAGCTCTGTGATGCTTAGGCTAATGTGTCAACTCATCCAGGTAATTGTGCCCAGTTGTTTGGCCAAGAAAACACTGGACTAATATTAATACAGGGACATATATGGGCTTTGGTCATCAGTGAATTTACTGCATAGATGACTGATTACATCTATATCAACCAGGGAGATTGTCATCAACAATGAATGACACTTTATCCAATCAGTTGAATGCCTTAAAAGGGAAGTGATTTCAGCATTCAGAGAGAATTTCCCAGCTCATCATTGGACAACCAACATCTCCTGGAAATTCATCAAGGACTTTCACTGGACTTTTTTCAGAGCCCCTGTTTGCAGCCTTCCTGTGGAACCTGCACTTTGCATCCTCCCAGTCACATTAGAGACTCTTACAAAACCTCATACTCTTTACAGTTATCTCCTGTTGATTCTGTTTCCCTGGAGGATAACAACTAATACAATCTCTAAAAGCTAAGAAATAAACAAAAGTTTACAAACACTCCCTTTTCCAAAAATAAAGTACAAGGAACTTAGTACTAAAAATTTCTACAAGCCAACTTTGCCCACATTAGTGATCACCCATCTCCAGGATATAAAATAAGGGAGATTGAAATTTGGAAGGGAAGATTTCTTCAGGGAGTGTTGTCAGCATAGTTTGTCATCATAATTGCAGTTTGGGAAGAGAGGACCTTCTCTCATCTCAAGTCAAGAGAAAGGGGCTCATAGGATCCCTTAAAAGAGTTTAGACTTTGGTGCTAAGTGAGTTGACAAATATGAAACAACTGTGTAGGAAAGACTGATATAAAGTTTATCAGAAATTATAATTATATAAACTTGGCAAAAAATAAGGCAAAAAAGTAGTGGCAGTTCCTTTTAATGTTAAAGTGGGATTGTCAGCCTATAGGAACACATAGTTTATCATACTTTTTATTATTCATTATTGGTTTAGAATTAGTAAAGTTGCTTCATTTTGTCCACTATTGTTGCAAAACATTTCTGTCCAGTGGAACAGCTTGCTCTAATAATTTTTGGCCAATTGGGCATTAACCAGTGTTAGGGCTAACCAAGCGTTATGGCTAACCCAGCAATCTTGTTCTAATATTTCTTTGTTAAATTATCTATAGATAATCTAGCTTCTCAGATGCTCATTGAACCAGTCTTAATATTTTAAATTTCCCCTAATTAATGGGCTAAATAATATCTTTGATATTTATTCATTTTATGCTTGTCTGAAAGTCTGATTTACCTTTTTTTTAAAAAAAGAGATTTATTTATTTCTCTCCCCTTTCCCCTAACACTCCCCACCCCCACCCCGCCCCGCCCCGCCCCGCTTGTCTCTTCTCTGTGTCTATTTGCTAGGTCTTCTTTGTCTGCTTCTGTTGTTATCAGTGGCACAAGAATCTGTGTTTCTTTTTGTTGCATCAGCAGGCTGCACTTTCTTTCGCACTGGGCGGCTCTCTTTGCGGGGTGCACTCCTTGCACGTGGGGCTCCCCTACACGGGGGCACCCCTGCATGGCAGGGCACTCCTTGTGCGCATCAGCACTGCGCATGGGCCAGCTCCACACGGGTTAAGGAAGCCTGGGGTTTGAACCGCGGGCCTTCCATGTGGTAGATGGACGCCCTAACCACTGGGCCAAGTTCGCTTCCCTGATTTTACCTTTTTGAAATGTAAACTGAAACTGCGTTTATGGTGGCAGAATAAAGAGGAATGAGTACATCAGGACTAATTTAACTTTCACACTGGGGTACAGTAAGAAGAAAGATAGCCTGAGATTATTTTGGATTGTCTCACAAATAGTGCTTGGAAGGTTAACATATTGTTATAGAGTTGTGTGCAGTGGATGACCTGTAGCTTTCATTAATTATGGATAAAATAAAATATTTTATTAACACATATGTTCATTTCGTATTTACCCTAAAGTAAAAATTTTACTTTCTTGACACTTATACTTTAACATTTTGAGGGTTGTGATAATTAATTTCATATGCCAACTTGTCTAGGTTGTTGTGACTGGTTGTTTGGTCAAACAAGCAGTAACCTAGTTGTTACCATGACAGTGTTTCATAGACGAATTTAAATTATTCTGTCTATTGACAGAATCACCTTCTACTATTGACAAAGGAGATTTCCTTCAGCAATGGGAGGAATCTCCTCATTCAATCATTTGGAGGCCTTAAAGTGAATACTGAGGATTTCAGCAGTCAGAAAGAAATTTCTCTCTCTACATATGAGGCTTGGAGTTATATACCCTAGGGGAAAAAATGTTTGCAAACCATTTCTGTTGGTATGAAATCACTGTAAATAGGGCCTTTTGATGAAGTTCCATCAGTTAAGGTATGGTCCAGCTAAATTAACATGGGTCTTGATCCTGTTCCTGGAGGCCTTATGGAGAAGACCACAGAGAGAGAAGCCACTGCGAACAGCCAGAAACTGGAAGCCAATGAAACATGGAGGAGAAGGGAGAAGACACCACCTGTAAATTGCAATGGCAAAAAAGCCAAGGACCAGTGATCACTAGAACATTACAGTCTTCTGGGAGAAAGCATTGCTTGCTGGTGCCTTAATTTAGGACTTCTCTTACCCTCAAGTCCATGAGCCAATAAATTACTGTTGTTTAAGTTGACCTATTGTGTGCTATTTGTTTTAGCAGCAAGGAAACTAAAATACTAGCTCAGTCAGCAAACTTCTCCTGGGGAATTAATACTCACCTTTATTGAGTTTCCACATGGTAGCTTGCCTGTAAAATTTGGATTTGTCAAGTCCCACAGTTGCATGAGACAATTGCTATAATAAAATTTCTTAATATTATTGTGTGTGTATTTCTCCTATCAGTTCTGTTTCTCTGGAGAATATTAATAATACAGTGGGCATTCATGCATAATCTCCAGTGAACTCTCAACAGAGTCAAGTAAATTGAGTAGTTGAGAAAGGATACCAATTAGTCTCTTTAAACCTGTACAATACTTTTTTGACCCCCAGAGTGTATCATAAACAAGATTAGGATTTTACCTTAATTGACTCTGTTTCCTGGTTTTCTTCCATTTTTTTACAATTTTTGAGTTTTTGTTCTGTTTTTCTAGTTTGCACCTAGACAGCACTTATTCTCTGTTAGTGACAGTAGTCTCTGTGGGACTAAAGTTGACAGAGAATCCAGTTTGCTAGTCTTTTTATTTGTTTTACTGTTGGTGAAGTCATTGAGACAACCTGATCTATGATAACAGGAGAAACATCTATCTTGTTTACCACTATAACCCAAATTCCTACAAAGGTATCTTGCACAGAGTAGACATTCAGTAATACCTGAAGAGTAAGTAATATTGTTGTGACTCTAATACTGTTTAGTTCCGACCTTGCTGTGTGTATTATATACATACCTGGTTATGTTTCTAACAATTAATTTTTTTGTTTTCTCTTTATCCTCCTTTTTCCTAGTCATATTAAATTTTAATATGATTATAAAGATGGCCTTTTAGGATATTTATATGAATAAGTCAAATTGACAGTTGAAATAATGTATTAGGAAATAGCTTGGGTTAGAAGTAGATCAGGAAATTAGCAGGGCAGATATTATGTAACATTCAAATCAAGAAAACTATCCAGTGTCAATTTAAGTGACTACACAGTAACATAAAACAACTTTAATAAAGAACTTTTAAAGAAAATATAATGAAATTTATTTCAGCAGAACAAACAACTATTTTGCAATCAAATCCAATGATGAGCTTGGTTGAACTGATTGCAACATAATACATATCTTATATTGGACTTCAGTAATTCCTGAATGTTACCAATCAAGTTTATATAGCTCAGTCAAAATAGATTTGTAATATATTATCATTAAGAATAACACTACATTAATTTTGACTTTTAATTTTACAGTATGTTCATTCGACAACTGTGAAGTAAGTTGAATGAGTAAACTGGACTATATTCTTTTTTTTTCCAAGAAAATAAGTCTATATAGAGACTTAGGTGGAAGCTTTTTGCAGCCTCTTTAAAATCAAGCTATTCCCATATGTACAGTAAGAAAACAATTACTTTCGTAGACATTCAATGATGAGCCAAATGCCTTTTAATCAATGTAAAGATTTATTATTTCCTATACTATGCTGTGATGAATTTAACTTAAATTCAGTGGATACACAAAGTGACCAATTCCACTACCTCATGGTCATTAAACTCTGAGGAAAACATGGAGTGACAGTACTTTGGACTGCTATTGTTTCTAAAGGGCAAGGCCTTTTCAATGTGGGCTATTATCCACAAACAAACCCTGAGCATAATATTTGACGGATGTTAAAGCCACTTTAAAGAGCCAGGGGGGGAAATTACCCATCAATCTTCAAGGTGCTATATTTACTGTCTTGGTATCTAATGTGAGAAACCTCAGTGTTAGGAGACTTGTTTTATTAAAATTTTACATGGTACTTCAGAAAAAGATTTTTGTTTTAAAGCAAAAATTTAGTTAGTGCAATTTTGGGGGTTTTACTCTCCTACACACATAATTATGAACATTAGGTAATTATATTGTCACTTATAATTAATTCTAAAAGTTTGAAAAGGTTAGCAATGTGTTCTATCCTTCACCCTTTTAAAATAAGAGTTCTTATTTCTGTGTGTCCATGTTTGCATTTTTTACATTTTAATTTGCAAAAACCACCGTGGTAGGCCTGTGTACAGGGAAATTGTGTCCTTCCACAATGTTGACGTTATATTTTGAATTTTTAATGGAGGTTTACAGTAACTCATTTTGAAAATCAGGTAAAATTAACACTCTTACAACTTTAGTCTTTCATTAACTCAGTGGAAAGCCTAATGATGTCTATGGTTGCCAATATACAGTCACATTTTCTTATTTATCTACTCTAACAGTTTCAGAAAAGGTCAGATTGAATTTATAACAGTGGTTGGGCTGTCATAGATATATATCGCTAGAAGGAGAAAATGCAATCTTTGAAGTGATTTTACTGCCAGCCAAGAAGGGCAATCAAAAATGTTAATTATGACAGAAGCAATCACTGCTGTTGGATAATAGACCTAAAAGTCTTGCAGCCTTAATTTGTATTTAAGGAAATAAAAGAAAGAAATGCAGATGCATGAAGAATATTATTTTCTTTGAGGGAAGTTATCCTTCCTTTTATTTATAAATATACCCACTACATTTTTTATTAAACTTATAAATATTTAGACTAGGATTTTGTTTTGAAAATTCAGGGCTTTTTTTTTTTTTTTGTCAACCTTAGTTAATTGACTGTCTTAACAAATTAGGTAAACTAAATTAGCCATTGGGAATACAGTGAAAAAGCAATTACCCCATAGCTTCTCTCATGGACAACAGTCATGCTTTTCCTATTCTCCTATTAATAGTCTGATGTTGGGAAAGTGTTTATGCTTTAACTGATTGAAGGTTTCACTGAGATTTTCTTGATAAGCCTCACTCACAAGTACTATGCTCTTTGTTCATAGAAATGAAAAATTATGCTATAGCCTTTTTGTGCCAGGTTGCTCTTCTCTTGGTCCTACACCATCAGTGAGCCTCATATTGGAAATTTTAGTCTCCCATGAGATTTTGTTTTGCTTTAACTCTCCATGGTGTTTTTTTGTTGTTTTCTCTGAGCTTTAATTTTGGTTAGTTTACTATTTCTCTCTGATTTGTTGGGAAAGAAAAAAAACTATGGGTGACTCTTTCAGAATCTCTTTAATTATACTTTTCAGTGGTAAAAGAGAACATTTCTACGTGAAATATGGGGATGCCAAGATTTAAACACTTAAGCCTATTTCCCTCAGTGGAAACTATTTTAACTCTATGATGGTTAGCCTTCAGTCTGGGGAATATGTATGCAGTCAAGATGGTAGACATAACACAAAGTTGTAAATTAATGTCAAATTATAAGATCTCTCAAATTCTTCAGGAGCTCCTCTGTTAATTGGTTTATGGAAATTTTTGAATGCTTACATAAACTTAGTGTAATATTTGGCTTTTCTAAGGAAAATTTTCCTATTTAGACAGCAACCCTAAAAATATATATTTTTCCCATTTTTGCTAGGTTATGAGGTAAAAAGTAATGAAGCTTAGTGGTTTTAAGAATTTAGAGTGTTAGCAGTAGATCTATAAAAATAAAAAGGGAGAAATTTTGATATAATATTTTAATATTGTGAATCACTTAAATTAGCCTATTTTGATAATAAGATTTCCTCCTGGTTTTAACACAGTATAAAGACAATATCAATGAATTTTCTGGTTTGTGCAACACTTACTTTATACTGTCTCATAGACTACGTAATGAATTGAAACTGCCTAACTTTAAATAATAATATTACTGATTTGGGGTATTTTGCTTTCATAAATGCTTAAGATTATGAAAATATAAACAAAGACATTCAAATACATTGATTTATAACGTCTGATGTATTCATAAAACAAGATTACATCTTAAACTTCAGACATGGTACAATTTATGTGAATCTAATAATCTTATCTATTCCAAAAAAAGGCATATATGTGTTTCTGATTGTTTTTTTAATTGAATTGTTTTTTGGGTTGCTGTAATTCTAATTTCTAAGATATCTATTTGAGTTTGTAAATCTGGGAGACTTTATTGAATATTTTCAGATACTGAAACTGAAAAAGCAAATGTTTTAGATCATTATGCAATTGTTGTGGGCACCTGCTTTCCATGTATGAGGTCCTGGGTTCAACCTCCGGTACCTCCTAAAAACAAAACAAGCAAACAAATGAAAAAAAAAGCAAAAAACAAAAAAAAACTCTCTTTGGGGAATTGGAGGTAGCTTGGTGGTTGAGCACCTGTTTCTCATATATGATGTCCTGGGTTCATTCCCCACAACCACCTAAAAATGAAAACAAAAACAAAGAAAGAATAATCACCATCTTTCTTATACATAAACTGCTTTGTTCTTTACACAGAATAAATCAAATGTTATGATCAATATAAAACATGCAAGGTCTATGTTTATAAGGTTTTTTATGTTTAAGTTTGAGATTTAAACTCTTAAATAATGTCTTTGAACATTGTAACATATGTATGTTTAAGTGTATACACAGTAATATAATGATATCATTATCATTTAAATGATATCAATAACATTTCAATATGAAAGGAGAAGAATGATGTTAGAAGAAAATATTACTCTTGTAGTTATTATATTTTATCTATGGATTAGGCAGCCAAGACAAAACTCTTCTGCACTGCTTTTTTTTTTTGTAGGAGATCTATTCTGACTATTGTCTTTAACATTATTTCACCTAAATTCAAGCCCCACATTTAGAAATATGAAATATTTAAGATGTATTTCGGATTTCTTAGAGAAATCTCAGGAAGACATTAATATTTGCTTCACTGTGTAAAAGATGAAGTAATTAAAAAACATTTTATTTTAAAATTAGATTAAGTAAAATATTACAGATTTTAGTCAAATCAAAAGAGTTGTTAGAAGTCTTTTATTTATCAAACCTAAGCTATAAAGGAAACCTCACAAATTCCAAGAGTTCTGCCTTTATTAATTAATGTATTTAAATAAATAGTCATTACTATAAATAAATTTCTGTGACTTCATATTATTCAGGCTGGGAGGAAGCATAGTTATATTCATATGAAGGCATGGCTACTGAAGTGCTCCACCAAATTTTTTAAGAAACATTTTTTTAATCTACATTTAAACACACTTATTTAAGTATCATTAAAAGCATCATAGTACACACCATAGAATAAATGAAAGGTGACTGAGCTTTGTCAGTACTCTCTCTGCTACCCATTTGTCCTTACTCCAAAGTTGTTGTTTACATCTTTGTATGTGTCTGTGCACCTGTGTATGTGTGTATACATTTATATATTTAAATATGTGTATATTATTCTTCATATAAGTTTCTATTTATTCCATTCTGATTTTGTAATAAATTAACCATAACTATTCTGTCTTATCAACCACAGAGAGTTTCTTATTCTTGCCTAAAGCCTCTTGTTTAGAGCTACAGAACAGAAATTTGGAAGAAATATCAATAAGTTTCAAAACACTCTTCCAGATGCTATTGACTGCTGAGCAGCAGGGGATGAAAATTATGGGTCCACCAACTGCAGTCATCTTGGACCTGTACTGCTAAATTTCTGTCCACAACTGCAGCGACATCCCTGCCCCAAGTAGGGGAAAAAGGGGCGTGAAGCTTCATCAGTCACTCTAGGCAACGACAGTCTAGGCCTGCATGACTTGGATAATTCCACACATCTGTGACTCTGTCCCTACCCCTGGCAAAGGAGAAAGTTGGAAGAAGCTTCTTTGGTCCCTGGTGCAATGAGGGCAGGTTGAGCCTCCACAGCTTATAGTACCAACTATATCCTTGTCTCCTACTGCACAACCAGCAAGCGAGAAAGGGCAGGAAGCCCTAAACTACAGAGAAAAACTGCACCCAGAATAAATACTTTAGTAAGCCAAGTGCCAAGACACTAACAAAAAAAATTGCAATCCATGCCAAGAAACAGGAAGCTATGGCCCAGTTAGGGAACAAGATAAGCCTCCAGATGACATAGAGGAGTTGAGACAATTAATCATAGATGTTCAAACAAATCTCCTTAATAAATTCAATGAGATCACTAAAGAGATTAAGGATATTAAGAAGACACTGGATGAGCACAAAGAATTTGAAAGCATACATAAAAAAATAGCAGATCTTATGGGAATGAAAGGTGCAATAAAAGAAATTTTAAAAAAAATTGGAATCATGTAATAACAGATTTGAGGAGGCGGAAGAAAGGATTGGTGAGCTTGAAGAAATGGCCTCTAAAAGTGAACATACAAAACAGATGAAGAGAAGAATGGAAAAAATTGAACAAGTTCTCAGGGAACTGAATGAAAGCAAAAAACATGCAAACATACATGTCATGGGTGTCCCAGAAGGAGAAGAGAAGGGAAAAGGGGCAGAAGGAATATTTAAAGAAATAATGGTAGAAAATTTCCCAACCCTATTGAAGAACAGATATTCATGTCCAAGAAGTAAAATGTAATCTCATCTGAAAAAATCCAAATAGACTAACTCTGAGACACATACTTATCAGAATGTCAAATGCCAAAGAGAGAATTCTGAGAAAAGCAATGCATAAGATATAAGGGATACCTAATAAGAGTAAGTGCCAATTTCTCACCAGAAGCCATGGAAGCAAGAAGACAGTATTTAAGATACTACAAGAGAAAATCTTCCAGCCAAGAATCTTATATCCAGCAAAACTGTCTTTCAAATATGAGGTGAGATTAGAATATTCACAGATAAACAGAAACTGAGAGAATTTCTAAGCAAGAGACCAGATTTTCAAGAGACAGGGTGTGCTAGAGCCTGAAAAGAAAAGACAGGAGAGAGAGGCCTGGAAAACAGTCTAGAAATGAAGATTATATCAATTAAAGTAAAAGTGTCAAAAGAGTGGTGAAAATAAAATATGACAGATAAAACTTAAAATGTCAGGAATAAACTTAACCAACAATGTAGAGCACTTGTATTCAGAAAACTGCAACTCCATGTTAAAAGAAATCAAAAAAAGCCTGAATAATTGAAAGAATATTTCATGCTTGCTCATGGATTAGAAGACTAAATATCATTGAGATGTCAATTCTATTCAAATTGATACACAGATTGAATGCAATCACAATAAAAATTCTGCCAGCATTAAAAGAAATTGAAAACATGGCCATCAAATTTATTTTATAAGGGTAAGAGGTCCTGAATAGCCAGAAACATCATAAAAAGGAAGAGCGAACCCTTATCTCCAGACTTTAAATCATATTACCTAGCAATAGTGATAAAAACATCATGGTACTGGTATAAAGACAGACACATAGACCAATGGAACCAAATTGATGGTTCAGAAACATACTGTCGTGGACCCTCGAGGAGCAGCGGCAGTCCCCCAGGTACAACGGCAAGAACCAGGAAGGAAGGAGGGCCCAACAGTGGGCTCCTGATACCAATGGCTATGCTTTTGAGCCTGTACACCTGCAATAAGAACAAGGCCTAGAGTAGCACTGTGCCTGGGAGTTTCCTCCTGACAGCCTTCATGTTTCTCAAATGTGGCCACTCTCACAGCCAAATTCAGCATGCAGATGCAGTGCATTCCACCCAGCGAGGGACATGACACCCGAGGATGAGCCTCCCTGGCACCGAGGGACCACTACCACATACCAGCTGAAGATACAACTAGAAAATGACCTTGAATTAAAGGTTCAATATGGATCAGCAGAATATCCCTGTCTACATATAATAACATGACTTCAAAATGCTGATTGACCTAATGTAAGGGGTAAATGGAAAGGAGAAATGAGATTATAAGGCTATGAGTCTCTAAAAAAGAGTCTGGAGGTTGTCAGAAGGAATGCCCTTATGCACAAATGAGCAGAGTCTGAGAGACAGATAAAGTAGATACAACCCCAGGTATTGGTTCTTTTGAGGAATAAAGAGACCCACGGGTTCTATGGTCATGGCAGATGGGGTTCACTGCCATGGCAGATGGCCCTTCTTTGGAGCTGGTGTTTCTGCGTGATGGAATTGGACTCAGAGGGGATCTCTTTTTACAGGACTTCCATGCGACTTTATTGGAATTGTAATAGGTGCTGGGGTTTAAGATATATTTAGGGGATTTGAATCTCTGGACTGATAATATGACACCCAGGCCCAGAGCCTCAACAGACTTCAGCTCCTACACTTTGATTTATTGGACTTACCCCACTCAGCTAACATGGAGTTGAAGAAGGTCAACCACCACACCATGGAGGCTAGAGTGTCTACAACTGAAAGCAGGAGGAGTGCATCCAGTATCCATATGGAATCTAAGCCCCCACTTGACATAGATGCACAATGGACACAGCTAATCCAATGTCCACAGAGAACATGTGGAATGGGTGTGGGAAGGGTAGCCATGGTGGCTGCTGGGTTTGGGGAATGGGAGGAAGAGATGAGATGTGGAGCCAGTTTCGGGACGTCGAGTTGTCCTGGGTGGTGTTTCACGGACAATTACGGGACATTGTAGATCCCCCCAGGGCCCACTGGATGGAACGTGGGAGAGTGTGGGCTATGATGTGGATCATTGACTATGGGGTCCAGTGACGCTCAGAGATGTACTTACCAGGTGCAATGGATGTGTCACGATGATGGAGCGAGTGTTGCTGTGGGGGGAGTGGGGGGTGGGGGTGGTGGGGTTAAATGGGACCTCATATTTTTTGAATGTAATTTTTAAAAATAAATAAATAATTAAAAAAAAAAAAAGAAACAGACCCTCTCATGTATGGTCGAGTGATTTTTGACTAGCCTGTCAAACCCACACAGCTTGGGCAGAAGAGTCCATTCAACAAATTGTGCTGAAAGAATATCCTTCGCTGAAAGAAGAAAAGAGGACCTCCATCTCACACCTTACCCCAAAATTAACTCAAAATGATTAAAAAACCTAAAAATAATAGCAAGAACCATAAAACTTCTAGAAGAAATTGTAGGAAAATATCTTCAAGACCTGGTGGTAGGTGGTGGATTCTTAAAGGAGATAAGGGGAAGACTGAGATGGGCTACTGATGTTTAATGTATGTAGAATTTTAAGTAGCTTTACTGTAAAATTGTGGAAATGTATAGGGTGGATGGTAATACATAGTGAGTAACAGCTAGTTTATAAATGGGGATGTGGCTGAAAATGGTAGTCTGGGATGTAAATGCCAATTGACAGAATGCTAGAGAATAATCTAGGAACTGAATAGCACAGTCAACCAAGAGGTGGGTGAGAATTGTGGTTGATGGTACAGAAGAGTGTCCTTTTTGAGCTAGAGCAAATGTACATCACTACTACAGGGTGTTGGGAATGTGGAGAAGCATGAGAAATTACAGCTGAAGTGACCTATGGACTGTGGTTAGCAGTAATAATATATTCTATTATTGTATCTATGGGATGCAATATATTGCATCTATGGGAAAGATGTACTGTGTTGATAATGAGGCTGTATGGAAAATGTGTGCCAAATGTATACTCTGGGCATGGTAACAATTCAATGATATTATCTCATCTGTAGCAAATTTTCCACCACAATGTTGTGTGTTGATGGAGGGGTGTTGTTTGGGAATTCTGCACATGTGCATGATTGTTTTATAAATTTACAACTTCTGTCATAAAAAATATATTTAAAAAATAATAATAGGGTGGGTTGAGGGAAAACACATCAAATGTAAGATAAGGACAATATCTGTCCCTACCCCTGTTAAATAAGGTTTTGATAATATTCTTTCATAATTTGTAACAAATATCTCATGACAATGTAAAGTGTTGGTGGAGGGTTGATATATGGGACCCCTGTATGATGTTATGCACTTTTGCTTTCTAAGTTCACAACTTTTACTATACACTTATTATTTATGTTTGGTCATATATAAATGATACAAAGATAATAATAATAGGGTTGGTTGGAGGAAAATATTTTGGTTAGTAATAATATTTTGACAATGCTCTTTAATCATTAGTTAAAAAGTTTTAAGAACAATGCATGTTATTGGTGGTAAGGTGAGTTATAAGAATCTTGTCTGATGTTATATATGTTTGTTTTGTAAATTCACAGCTATTACTATACATTTATTGTTTATGTATTTTTATGTATGAGTGATATACTTCAACAAATTAATTTTTAAAAAATTATGGGCCCAAGCTCTCCAGTATAATTTGAAATTTTTGCAACAAGCATGAATTGTTAAACACAATCACAAACCTGAGTCATGATTTCTATAACTTTTTTGGTCTAAAATAGAAATGATGGGACTAGAAAACAATCTAAGACCTTTGGATCAAAATTGACACTTCTTGACTACTAGAGTTTTATATTTAAATTTCTTGATTATTTTAATCATGAATTTTTTATTTCTTATTTTTCTGACAAGTTCTGAAAGTCTTATTATAGAGGAAAATCATCTAATGGATTTCTCAAGATTATAGTTTGTAGCAGTTTGACATTGTTTATGAATTTCAAAAATAGATATTGAATTATGTTTTTAAACTGGTCTGTCCCTCAGGACATGTTAGATTACATTGGATTTAGAGCTTTCACTTTTACTTGATTAAATCATGATTGCGGCTTTGATTAGACAATGTCAGTAGAGGCAGGGACTCACAGAGAAACCACTCTGCAGAGAAGGAAGTTTAGAGTTGTGGATGCTGGAGCCCAGGAAGTAAGGACACAGAGGAGTAGAAAGAAAGCTCAATTAGTTATGACAGAGGCCCCAGGAAGAGAGGCGAACCATTTGCCTAATAGTTTACAATTGGCCTTGTGGAGAAAGCAGAGCAGCCGACCCTGGAGAGAAATGAGTCCTGGGAAGAGAGGAACCCAAGAAGCCTGAACTCTTACATATGTTGGCAACCATCTTGCTCCAACATGTGGCAACAGGCTTTGGTGCGGGAAATTACTTAAGTTTTATGTTCTGGTAACTGTAAGCTTCTACCCCAAATAAATACCCTTTATAAAAACCAACCAATTTCTAGTATTTCCATCAGCAGTCCTTTGACTGATTAAATCATAGTTGTATCTGGAGACTTAGCTAACAGTTAAGTTTGTCCTTCTTTATCTAGAATACCAAGAATGTACAGGAATATACTGCGTACTAGGGTATTCTGCTAAAATTATTCATAGCTAAATATGTTAATTTTCATCCATGGAAATTTGACGGGGGGGGGGAGCAAACTAGTTTTAATAATCACTTTTTGAATGATAATGTGACTGGTGTTACCCCAGTCTTCTAAGTATTGTGTAACTAGCTCACCTAGAAAGGTAAGTGCTTTTTGAAAAGCCATAAAGTCTAACTACGTAGCTACATCACAGGGTTTAGCTAATAACACTTTTCATTCAACCAGTTGATAAAATAATGATTTTCTTATGCTGATTGGACTAACTCCAATTTTTGCCATTCAGTGCCAAATCAGTAATGATATAGAAATGATATAGAAATGATATAGAAGATTTGAACAACACTAACCATCAACTACAATTAACTGAGATTTTTACAGTATTTCATCAAACAACTCAGAATACACATTATTTTCCAGTACACACAGGACCCTTATAATATATACCACATTCTGGAATATACAATAATTTCAGTAAATTTAAAAGTTTTCCAGTAACACAAAGTGAATTATATGACTGCAATGGAATTAAGTAAGATAAGAGAAAGTTATTTAGAAATTGCCCAAATATTTTAAACTAAATACCACAATTCTAAACAAACAGTGGATTCTCAAATCTAAAGTGTTTTGGGAAAGCATTTGAACTGAAAATAAAAAATAGAACATATCAACATATATGAGGTCAAGTGGAATGACCTCAAATTTGACCTTAGGAAACAAGAAAATGAGGAGAAAATTAAATGTAAAGCAAAAGGGAAGGAATGAAAGAAATGATTATGATTAAAACAGAAATGAAGTAAAAAACAGAGAAAACCAAAGAAATTAAAAGCTTATCCTCTGAAAAGATCAATAAAATTGACAAATCTCTAGCTATATAAAGCTCTGTATTATATTAATATAGATAATTTAGCTACTTCTTTCTATAAGAAATCAGGGAAAATACAAATTACCAATATTAGAAGTTATATACACTTGGTATCACTATATATCTTATAGACATTAAAAGGATAATGTGGGAATATTATTAACAATGTCCTGCCAATAAAACCTCAATTCAGATAAAGTGAAATAATTTGTTAAGACAAAAACTATAAAAATTCACTCTAGAATAATAGCACTATATGTATTTTTAAAAATTGAAACTGTAATTTAAAACCTTTACGCAAACAGAACTCTAGGCTCAGATGGCTTCATTTGTCAATTCTTTCAAACACTTAAGAGAGAAATAATATCAGTTGTACATAAATCTTTCAGAAAGTGTAGGGCAGGGGTACTTTCCAAATAATTTTTCAAGTTCATTATTGTAATACTGAAACCAGACATAAAATAATAATGACCAATATCACTCATGCATATGGCTGTAAAATCTCTTAAAGTTTATTAGCTTTCTTCAGTGATATATATATATATATATATATATACACACACACACACATAAATAATAATGGAAGAGATCAAGTGGAGCTTATCCCAGGAATGGAAGCCTTTTTTGACAGTTAAAAATCTGTCAATATAATTTAGCATATTAAAAAAATAAATAATGAAAACTATGTGATCATCGCAACAGATTCAGAAAAAGCATTTGACAAAATCCAAAGTTCATTTCTGATAAAAAGAAAAGAAGAAAAACCATCTGTCTTGGCCTAGATTTTGGGTGAGGAAAGAGTGTTTTTAAGAATGGATAGCTGAGTGATGCTGCTAAAAACGAGGATTGAGGTTATAAGAGCATTCCTGAGGACCAGGAGATAACTTACTATCCAGAAGGACATTTTGAAGGTTTTGTTGCCTGCAAAGATTATCTCTGAAATATCACTACTAAATCATTATTGAGGATATGAAAAGAATAAATGAGTGCCATGGGGCAGAAAATGGTATCACACCTCTGATATTCACCATCACCATTTTCACAATGTAGTTTGGCTACAACACTGGAGTGATCAATGCTCCTGAGATGATCATAAAAGGCTTTCTCAATTACACTTTGGAAAAGAAGGTAGAAAACCTTCCCTCTGAAGTGTGGCTCACATCCCTCTGGTCCTTAGCTGTGGTTGTCTTCTCTGTTGGTGGCATGATTGACTCTTTTTCCATTGAGCGCTGTCAACTGCTTTGGCAGGTGCAATCCAATGCTCACTGTCAAACTGTTGGCTCTCAGTGGTGTCTACCTTATGGGGTTTTGTAAAATAGCTGAGTCAGTTGAAATGCTGATTGAGAGCCATTGGGTTATTGGCCTCTTCTGTGGACTCTGCGTAGGTTTTGTGACTATGTTAAGTGAAACGATATCTTCTATTGCCCTATGACACTCTCAACCAACTGGGCATTGTCATTGGGATTCTAGTGGCTCAGAACTTTGGTCTGAAAAACTGTGGCCTGTGCTAGTAGGCTTCACCATCATTACGACTGTCTTGTAGAAGTGGTCCTTCCATTTTCCTCTGAAAGTCCTAAACTCTTGCTCAATAACAGAGAGAAAGAGGAGAAGGCCAAGCATGTCTTCCAGCAGCTGTAGGCCATTCAGGATGTGAGCCAGGACATCTAAGAAATGAAAGATGAGAGTGGAAGGATAGTACAAGAAAATAAAGTGTCCTGGAACTCCTTAGAGTATGCAACTACTGACAGCCCATCATCATTTCCATCATGCTCCAGCTACCTCAGCAGCTCTCTGGAATCAATGTTGTATTATTTTACTCTACAAGAATTTTCAAAGATGCAGGTGTTAAGGAGTCAATTTATGCCACTATTGATGTCAGTGTTGCCAATACAGCCTTCACTGTGAAAGGCAGGAAGCAGGATTCCACTAGGCTAGGTCTTGGAGGGATGACACTTTGTTCCATTCTCATGGCTGTTTCTCTGCCACTAAAGGGTGAATACATCTAGACTGAGATCTGAAAAATTATAGGGAAGAATACAGGAGTCCTGGAATAAGGGAAAAGTTAAGGGAGGGAAACCTAAACCAAGGGAACAACATGTGCAGAAACCCTGCAGCTAGAGAAAAAATATCAAGGTTTTGTATATATCAGTGGTTCACCACGATTTTAGTATAATATCATAGCTCAGATAATGGCAAAGAGGACACTAAATAAATCTAAGGGATACCATCCTATAGAACAAAATATGGCATAACAAGGAATGAGGACTTAGCATTGAAGGGTATGTTTAGCCTAGAAAGGGATGTGAAAAGTGATATAATAAGAACTCTATTTTAAAATGAATTAAAAGACCCTTAAATTTGATTACTAGAACATAATAGTTATAGAATCATTTGAAATACACCATATCATTCTCTTATTAGCATTAAATTCTTCAATTGATTTTCTTAGGTTTTATTGAAGTCTCCATTATTTTTCTTGCCTTCTTTAAATAATTATTTTACCTTTTATTTCCAACTTCAATGGCTTTGGCAAAACATCCTGAAAAAATTAAATAATAGTCATTAAAGAAGTATTTTTATTTTAACTTTTAATAAATACCTGATTTTTTTCACAACTAAAAAAAAGATTTGAGTGCTGTTGAATGAAAGGTATTCTTTATGATAAGGAAGATTATTTCTAGCATATTATTATTTTTTTCAATTAGAAAAGTGTTCGTAATGTTAGCAGATTTCTTTGTTCTTCAAAGTTAGTAATATTTCCCTTTGACCTATCCATGTGACATATTAATCTGTGTAAACATAAAATTCTGAGATATATAATCTAAATGACCTAGTAGATAATGTAGTATTGATTTGATTTATTCATATTTTTCTTTTAATTTTAAAATATTGTTCAGCCATCACCAATATCTATTTCCAAAATTTTTATCACTCCAAACAGAATCTTTTTACTCATGAGCCCTCTCCAGACCATTCTACTCCCAGCCATATAAAACCAACATCTCATTTACTTTCTATTGTTACAGATTTTTCTACTCTAGATATGTCATAAAATCATATCATATTTGTTCTTTTTGCCGGCTTATTTCACTTAGCATATTGTTTTCTAGGTTGATCCATGTTGTGGTACATATCGGAACTTCTTTCCTTTTTATGGTTGAATAATATTCCACGGTATGTATATACCACATTGTTTTATCTCTTCATCTGTTGATAGATAACTGGATTGTTTCCACCCTTGCCTGTGTGAATAATACTGCTATAAACATCGGCATACAAGTATCTGTTTGAGTCTCTATTTTCAAATTTTTAAGATATATACTAGTAGTGGAATTGCTGGGTTACATGGCAATTCTTTGTTTAATTTTTTCAGCAGCCACCAAACTTTTTCCATGGTGGCTGTGCCATTTTATATTGCTTGGAGCAATGTAAGAGGGCTACAGTGTTTCCATACCTTTGGTAACATTTTGTTTTGTCCTTCCCTTCCGTCCCCTCCCCTCCCCTCTCCTCCCTTTCCCTTGGTGCACAAATGCTTTTAATACTTAATGAAATCCAACTTACCTATGTTTTCTTTTGTTGCCTGTGCTTTGGTGTCATATTTAAGAAACCATTGCCACATCCAAGGTCATGAAAATTTTTCCTATGTTTTCCTTTAAGAGTGGTATAGTTTAAACTCTTAAATTTAGATATTTGATCCATTTCATGTTATTCAACATCATTCAATTTATATTACTTATTTTTATTCTTGATTTTCAGCATCAGATAATTTTTAGCTTTCTTTTTTGTATTGTTATCATTTATTCAAGAGTTGTTTCCTTATACTAAATTGTAACTGTCTCAGATTCTTATTGTAGATATACTAAACTTCATCAATCTTATCACATCTTTCCTGTCTTTTCATATCTGTCATACATCTTTTAATACCCTCTACCCCACCTCTCAAAAAGGATTTTCCATGAATGTTTAAAGATTTTATTATATATCAACACATTAATTTAACCAGTCTCCTAGTTATTGTCTTCTAAAGATTTTAAAGCAGTATTTATTCTAATTTAAATTAGTACCTCCAGCATTTCCTGAATCACTTTACTCCAGATTAATTTAGAAAAACTTGGAACTGGATTTCATTAATTGCAAAGTCTACTCTCATGGAAGTCTCTTGGTACTTTCTTCTATAGCATAAAACCACATGATATGTTTATCCATAACGCTTCACCTTCACAGGACTAGACCTTCAATTTTTATAGCCTTAGTACCATTTGACTTACAAAATTTGTTTAGCTAGGATCTTAGCAGCTATTTTTTGCTTAATGTGTCCTTTTAGATTGCCATTAAGAATTTTTAAAATCCTTAAAGAATGAAGTCACTACCTATGTAAGAATTGTTTTTTTTTTTAGCTCTGTCATGGCTTCAGTCATTTTTATATAATTTTGTCCAGCTTTTTTTATTGTTCTTAGTGAGAAATTTGGTCTGCTACAGAGTAATAATCATAATCTGAAGTATAAATCTTACATATATTGGAACATATGTGTGGGCTCTTCTTCATATGGATCTTTATCATTTAGACATATTTTGGGGTTTAACTAATGGAAAATTCAACTCTCTCTCTCTCTCTATATATATATATAGTGGCTTTAAAATCAGGGATTTGTTTTCTTCACATAACACAAAGCCTCAAATTAGTGGGATTAGTTACTCAGAAACATAAGTATTGATGTTATACTTCTTTTACTCTTTCCCTCATGACCACAAGGTGGTAGATCAACTCTGCATTCAAGACAGAACATGGAGACTTGTGAGGGAGCAGTTCCTGAAGATTTTTTCCCAGTTCTCACTGGTCATAACTGTAGCATATAAAAAATTTTAGAGAAAAGAAGCTGAGAAGTGAATTTTTATTTCTTTGCCTTATAGGGGAAAGATAGGAAGGGAACAGGAGGATTGTGCTTGAAGCAAGGGTCCCTAACCATGCAATCAAATAGTTTACCATATTTCTATTATAAATCTTTAAACTAGTACTCTTTAGTAGGCCTCCTATTACATACAGAGTTGTATGTGTGCTGTGAGGAGGGAGGTAGTTTGTCAATATTATGTGTTATATTCATAGATGATTTTACATGATAAATAACACGAGGTTATAGATACAACTGAAACTGTAATTGCAATTTATCAAAAGAATCTCAGAGACATTTTTAACAGACTTTCTTCCAATTCTGACAAATATACTGCTAGGTGAATCTAAATCTTTTTTGCCCAGTAAAAATAAGCCCATTACAGGCATTTTCCTATAGTTTAAAAAATGTTCTTTAAGAGCTGCAAAGAATATTTGCAATATCTATAAATGACATTATTTAGTGTAGTATACCACATTTTCATATTTTAAATACCACTCAATCATTAATACATTCTAGTACACGAATACATTTATATGTTTAACATAAAATGGTGTCCTCATTTTGATGAAGGATCATTCCCTAAATATTGGGAAGTATGAAAATAAAATCATTTTGACATCTGTTTGGCTTCTAACTTCAATTTCAATTTTGTTCTTAATATAGATATATCCATTAAAAGTAGAACTTAAATTTTTAAATTTAAGGCACCTCATTTTATGCATGTGTAGGGTTCTTATAATTCCATGTGGAAGGGAAAAGAGAAAACTTTTTTCTACGAATCACAGTGCAATGATTTTTAATTATGGATATTTGCAGTTAAAATGTAATAAAACTTGTTATTTTGAAGATGGAAGAATTTTTAAATCTGTATTGTCTAGATTAGAAAAGTAAAGCAGTAAGGTTTTTGCCAGTATTGGCAATAGTTTTTTCAGCTCCTCAGCTAATCACTACAATCAGGCCTCAAAACTCTTTCCAGAAAAGTACTAATGAAATATGCAAGGAATAGATGAGTCTTTCACTGTAATTAATAAGTGAGGTAACACAAGTGAAAATATAATTTAATAATCAAATTATTAGCTTTTATTCTCTTTAAATCTCATATGGACTTTTATATGGATTTATCACTTATAGATTAATTTTATTGATTTTTTTCTCCATATGGATAGATATTCTCCCCTAACAATACAAATTCTCTGAGTGAAGAACTTATTTGCTGTAGTAAGTACCAAACAGAAATGTCCTTATTTCTTTCATAAATATAGTTTTGAAGCAAATGTATTGCATGATATTTCTTAAAAATCTATGATATTTTGAAATCACTGATATGATTTTCTGCATTGGCTATTATTGAATAGTACTTCAACTAAGCACTGACTAATCAATTTTTAATAAATCAAAGAAGTATTATTATCAATTCAATATCTTAAGTTGCTCAAAGCAGCAGTATATGAAATTAATAGATGTATAATTCTCCTTTTTCAGAAATACCTTTAAACCACTAAAAAGAAAACATTTAAATAATTGCACTTGAAGAACCAAAAAACAAAGAAACAAATGAACGTTTGTGCTGTTTAACCTCTGTCCTATCAATTCTGTGTGTGCATCAATTCTGTGCCATGACCCACCTTATTTTGGCTAAGCTACTTGCTAAACACTGACCTTTAGACTGGTTGATAAACAGTTACCAAACCCAGGGCGTAGACTCCCCAGAGCTCAAACTCACATCTGAGGCTGCCAGTCACACCAACCAGCCACCTCACCCAGTGCCCATAGCTTACCCCAAATCATAAGCTAATCATTCCTACCTCCTGCAGGCCCCCAGTGCCTTTCTCTTTTTCCCACACATTTGCATTACACTAACCAATACTTGATGCTAACCAGAAATCTACTAACCTCCGTCGCTGGACCATGGTGAAGGTATGAGGCCATCTCGCTCTGCACGTGTGCTCCCCCACAAGCTGACTGCCCTTCCTGCCAAACCCTCATGGCACCCCTCTTCCTAGGACCTTCAAGTAATAAACTACCATTTCTCATGCATTATGGTCTGGGTTTCCCATTGTAATGTCCCAGAACTACCTGGACCAAATTTAAAATCCAACAAAACTAATTTGAAACACCCACATCCCCACCCCACCCCCCAAAAAAATCTTGTGAGGCAGAATTTTCTGGGTATGCACATTCTTGTATCCCAATTTTGACCTTCATATAAGCTGTGCAACCTGGAACCACATGTGAATCAGCACTATATGAAAGACTCGGCTAAATGTTTCTTCGTTCTAGAATATTTGCTTTACTTAAATTCTCCAAGTTTCAGTTTTATCATCTTTAAAAAGTGACAATTACATCACACTAGGAGTAGTTGTGAGGATTATATGAGATGAAACATAGAAAGCACTTAACACATTATTACTGAATAGGTTTTCATTAAAGGTACCGTGTTTATTCTGTTCTTATTTTTATTCTTTTTTATTACCAAACTGGAATAATTATTCTGGGTTTCTTATCTTGTTTGATAGTGTGCTTTAAAAACTAGGCTTCAAACAAATCTAAGACTTCAATCTTAACTCATATTCATATATTTAAAATAAAACTTTTGGGGCGCAGGTATAGCTCAGTGGTTGAGCACCTGCTTCTTATGTACAAGATTCTGGATTCATTTCCCCCGACCTCCTAAAAACATAAAATGTTAAAACTTTCATCAGATGTAATGAAGAAGAATAAAACAGATAATGCAGGCTTTAAAAATGTACGCATTTTATATTTCCATTTCTAGTTTTAGTACTGGAATTAAATTGATAATTTTAAGCAACTTGCTTATTTTTACTTTTCAAATGTGTACACATAGATCTAAGGTATTGTTTTAACGAGATCCATAATACTCAAGACTAGATATATTGACGTTTTGTTTACAAATTGCTATTAGTGGATATTAGATTCTTTCTAGAATTTTTATTTTGTATTTGGAAATTTTTGACTGCACAATACAATATGCCAGACTGAAAGTAATTTAAACCATGGGGACTTGTTCACCTCAACTTACTGGAAATCAGAGGTGAATGTGTTAAGCTCAGTAGTAAAATGAAGTTAGTATCTGTGGTAGGCAGGAATTTGGCTTCCATGATTTTTCCTTCCTGGTTCTATATTCTTTGAATATATTATATCATTACATGGCAAAATGGGCTTTGTGGGTGGCATTAAGATTGCCAGTGAACTATCCTTCATTTAGGGAGGTTCTTCTAGATTACCTGATGGGCCCAATATAATGGCAAGTACCCTTAAAAACAGAATAAAAAAGTAGAAGAGTAAATGAGAATGGTAGTGGGAGAGAAGGCAAAGGGGATGAGGCATCAAAAGTATTCAGCCACAAAGGGGTCCATAAACTAGGGACTGTGGTAGGCTGATTCTAGAAGCTGAGAATAATCCCCAGCTGACAGTCAGTAAGAAAATGTGCATCTGAGTTCAGTAAAGTCTTGGAACTGAATCTGCCAATAGCCTGATGAACAAAGAAGGAGATTTTTCCCTGGAACTTTGAGAAAGGATTCTGTCCCTCTGATACCTTGATTTCAGTGTTTTGGGACCAGAAGCACAGAAACCATCTGAATTTACTAGATATGTAACTGTGAGATAAAATATTTGTACTGCTTTAAGCTACTATATCTATGGTGGGAGCAATAGAAATCTAATGTATTACCCTATGTTTGATTTCTTTGATCTGCTTGGTCTTTCTTTCATAGTTGCAATATCTATAAACAGAATATTTAATAAATTTTCTTCACACTTTCTGAACTTTTGAGTTGTTTACAATTGTTCCCATTTACCCAAAATAATCTTGGTGTACTAGCAATATTTTATAGTTTTTTATTGTATATACTAGGATTATAATATCTGGAATAATTAGAGTTCATATATGTATACATTGCTCTCTAATTTCATTTTTCTTGAGAGCCAATTATGATAAGGTCATTTGTTAAACAAAGCTCTCATCTCCTTATTGAAATGCCACCTTTATGACAATACCTTCTCATATTCTTACATCTCTCTCGTAACATTTTTTTTGTCTCCCTGAATTATCTGCCTATTCCTATGTCATGTCATTTCTTTTGCATTAAAGCAGCTTTTTAGCAATTTGACACTTTGAAGTTAGCCTTTAAGTTTTTCCTAAAATAGTTTTGCAATTTACTGCCATAAAGGATTTTGAAAAACATTCTTTCCTCCCAAAGAATCAAATGGATAATTCTTGGAATTGTATTCTGTTTCATTAATTTTGGAAGAATTGATGTCTCCTTCTTATCACATTTCTTCCTACAGAATCAATATTCTTGTCACTATTAGAGATATTTTTCCTACTCCCAATTTCCACTGTTGACTGCCAACAACAGTAACCAGGAAAAAGAAAACACACACACACACTTAAGTCCACACGTGAAAATAAGGTTTTTTTCATTTTGCCTAGGATAAAAACAATTATTGGCACATATTCTATGATCTATGGGAATTGCAATGAGACTTTTCATGTTGTAGCAGTTTGGCATTGTTCATGAATTCCAAAAATGGATGATGGTTGTCAACTGGTCTGTACCCGGGAATGATTAAATTATGATTAGGGCTTTGATTGGGCCATGTCAGTAGGACATTGAGTTTCTGCCCCCTTGGTGGTCAGGGACTCACAAAGAAACCACACTGCAGAGAATGGAGGTTGGAGTGTTGAGCTGGAGCCTGGGAAGTATGTATGCAGAGGAGGAGAGCAGTTGAGCTCAGAGAGAATCAACCCCAGGGAGAGAGACCAAGCTGGTTGCCTGATAATCTACAGTTGGTCTTGTGGAGAGAAGCAAAGTGGGAGGCAGGGCAAGATGGCTTCTGAGTAAGTACACAGTCGTCATCTCTCTTACAAAAGACCAGCTGTGTGGTCACGGAGTCCTACCCGAGCAGGCTGTTTTGGGAATCTGGCAGGTGGGAGGTGTTGAGGTGTCTGGACATCCATCTGGTGAGACTGCAGCAGAATTGGTGCTTCCTCAAGGTAGAACTGAGGGTTTCTAACACTGAACTCGGAAGTCATGGGAAGGTAAAGCGCTCCCCCCCCTAGGGCTAAGATCCATGGCATTCACTGAGAACTGTGAGTCGTGGGGTGGAGTTTCCAAGCCCCATGTCCCCCAAACGCATGAACCCTAAGCCTGTGTCCCTTGAACCCCCATGGCCCATGCTAAATACTCTGAATCCACATTCTCCCAGACCTCTGTTTCCTGAGCCCAGCACTCCCAGAAATCTGGCATTGCCCTGCCTGTCCAGATGCAGACTAACTCCAGAAGTGGGAGAGTTTAGGTGGGAGGTGCAGAGAGGCCAAAGAGTGCAGGTTCAATTTTCTGGTTCCCCCCTTTTTATTGAGTTGGAAGAAGATATTAGCTGACTTGGGGAGAGCCTAGAAATAGAGAAGAGGCAAATCTGGTGAGACAGCCCAATTTACCTAAATGCCCTGGGATAGGAAACTTGGTCTGGAAGAAGGTCAGAAAATTAACGAGCCCCTTGTAGCACACCTAAGGGAGAGGGACAGTAGGATGTGCTTTACAGGCTTCCACTAGCATATTTAGGGTTCCTGGCAAGGGATGGTTGCTCTATCGAGAAATTAAGACTCATTATTTTCTCAGGTGAGTTGGTTCACCAGGGACCTGTTTGAATTTCCTACAGGAGTCCTCATGCAGCTTTCCTGCTGCCTTGGGAGAGAAGGAAGTGAGGAAGGGAGAAAGAGGGAAGGCCAGACTCCTAAGCAGTTTATTCAGTTGCAAAGAGGATTCTTTGCCTGAGGCCTTGTCTGGTGTTTTTTGTTGCTCTGTTTTCTTGTTTTGTTCTTCCTCTTTATCACCCCCCCACCACCACCACCCTTTTTTTTCTTTTTCTTTTTTCTCCCCTCTCTCTCCTTTTTCTTTTTTTCTCTTTCTTTCTCGCTTTTTTCCCCTTTTTTCTTTTTTTTATATTAGTGCTGCAGGCAACATTTCTTATTTGCTGTGTTTCCTCTTCTGCAATTCCTCTTTTCTGTGTGTACTGATTTTGGCTACCAACACTATCCCCTTTCCTTTACATCATTCTCTCCTCCATCACTTATTGTTTCTCTTAATTTCCACCTGTCTCTGTTTAGCCCCCAATATTTCTGACTTTTTATCTCTAATACCTCTAATCTGTTTTCTATCATTTATTCACTCTTCATGCTATTGTCCTCTCTTTTCTTTTTCCCTCTCTCCTGATCACACTGACCTTTTAAATCATAGTATATTCCTCCCCATATTCAGTTTAATATCTCATTATAGGTACTCCACTTTTTATGGTTATAACTATATACAGCTTCCACGAGTACTATATCCATTCTCCTAGATCTCATATGGTTCTTCTGCTAACACTCACTATCAATACTACTGTTATATTTTTCTTTTCTTACCCCTTCTGCATTCTCTGTACCTAATATTTTCCTTCAAGGGAACCTAGCCAACAACAAGGAAATAGAATAAGAAGAAAAAAGTGACAAAGAAAAGACTTAACACACACACAAAAACAACAACTAATTAAACCCCAAGGTTAGAATAAGAAGATAATCAACAGAATAAACCCAACAAGATAAAATAATGACCAGACAGCAATAAAAATCTACAGACCATACCAATAATCAGGAAAACAAGGCCCAATACAATGAACAAACTGAAAACCAGGAAGAGAAGTGGAACACCGAACAAGTAATTAAAGTTCTCAAAATATGTATCATGGACCAATTCAATGAAGTGAAGGAAGAGGTTAAGCATATTAAGAAAACATTTGGAATGCACACAAAGGAAATTGTGATCATTCACAAAAGGATCACAGAGATGATGGGGATCAATAGCACAATCCAAGAAATAAAAATCCACTCTCAGCAAATAACAGCAGATTTGAAGAGGCAGAGGAAAGAATTAGTGATGTGGAAGTCAGTACATCTGAAATCAAACAGATAGTAGAATTAATCAATAAAAAGATAGAAAAAATCCAGCAGGGACTTAGGGACCCGAGTGACAATGTAAAACACACAAACATACACATTATAGGCATTCCAGAAGGAGAAGAGAAGGGAAAGGGGACAGAAGGGGTGTTGGAGGAAATAATGACTGAAAACGTCCCAAACCTATTGAGGGACATGGATGTACATGTCCAGGAAGCACAACGCACCCCAAACACCCAAAAGGCCTACCCCAAGACATATACTTGTCAAATTATCCAATGCTCAAAACAAAGAGAAAATCCTAAAAGCAGCAAGAGAAAAGAGAACCATCACATACAAGGGAGGCTCAATAAGATTAAGTGCTGATTTCTCACCTGAAACCATAGAGGCAAGAAGGCAGTGGTATGACAAATTCAGGGTACTAAAGGAAAAGAATTTCTAACCAAGAATAGTCTATCCAGAAAAACTAGCATTCAAAAATGATGGAGAGTTCAAAATAGTCACAGATAAACAGAAACTAAGAGTATGCCAACAAGAAACCTGCCCTTCAAGAAATACTAAACGGAGTTCTGCAGGAAGAAAGAAAAAAATAGGAGACAGAGTTGGAGGAGAGTGTAAGAGCAACTAAAAAGACAAAAAGAGAAAAAAAATCAAACAATGTAAGACAAACACAAATCCAAAGAAAATATGGCTAATATAAGTAATTCCTTGAAAGGAATAACACTAAATGTCAATGGATTAAACTCACCTGCTAAGAGACACAGATTGGAAGATTGGATAAGGAAATATGACCCATCTATATGTTGTCTACAAGAAACTCATCTTAGACCCAGGGGTTCAAAGAGGTTGAAAATGAATGGCTGGAAAACAATGTTACAAGCAAACAATAACCAAAAAAGGGCAGGAGTAGCTATATTAATAACAGACAAAATAGACTTTAAATGCAAAATGTGAGAGACAAAGATTAACACTACATATTAGTGAAAGGGATAATTTTTCAAGAAGAATGAGCAATCATAAATATTTATGCTCCTAACAAGGGCACCTCCAAATATGTGAGGCAAACACTGGAAAAACTAAGTGAAAGAATAGATGCCTCTACAATTGTAGTGGGGGACTTTAATACACCACTATCAACTTTGGACAGAACATCTCAAAAGAGAATCAATAAAGAAACAAAAACTTTGAACAGTATATTAGAGGAGTTGGACGAAATAGACATATACAGAACATTACACCCAAATACAGCATGATATATAATTTTCTCAAGTGCACATGGATCATTCTCCAAGACAGACCATATGCTAGGCCACAAAGAAAGTCTCAAGGAATTCAGAAAGATTGAAATAATACAAAATAACTTCTCTGGCCACAGTGGAGTGAAGCTGGAAATCTGCAAGGGCCAGAGGCCCAGATTTCACAACAAGAGATGGAAATTAAACAGCACACTCTTAGAGAAACAGTGGATCAGGGAGGAAATCTCAAAAGAAATTAATAACTACCTTGAAACTAATGAAAATGATAACACAACATACCAAAACTTATGGGATGCAGCAAAAGCAGTACTGAGAGGGAAATTTATAGCCATAAAATCATACATAAAAAAGAATAAAGAGCTAAAATTGAAGAACTAACTGCATACTTGGAGGAATTAGGAAAAAACAACAAAGTAACCACAAAGGAAGAAGAAAGAAAGAAAGAACAAAGATAAGAGCAGAACTAAATAAAATAGAAAATAAGAAAGCACTTGAAAAGATAAACAAAACCAAGAGCTGGTTCTTTGAGAAGATCAATAAAATTGACAAACCCTTAGCTAGACTAACAAAGAAAAAAAAAAAGAGAGAGAAGATGCAAATACACAAAGTAAGAAATGAGAAAGAAGATATCACCACTGACTCCACAGAAATAAAGACTGTCATAAGAGGATACTTTGATAAACTATATTCCAACAAGAAGGACAATTTAGAGGAAATGAACAAATTCCTAAAATCACATAAGCTGCCTCTATTGACGAAAGAAGAAATTGATGATCTCACCAAACCAATTACAAGTAAAGAGCAAGAATTAATCATTATAAACCTCCCAACTAAGAAGAGCCCTGGGCCAGATGGCTTCACAGGTGAATTCTACAAAACATTCCAGAAAGAACAAATGCCAGTCTTGCTGAAACTCTTCCAAAAAATCAAAACAGAAGGAACATTACCTAACTCATTCTATGATGCCAACATTACCCTAGTACCAAAGCCAAACAAAGACACCACAAGAAAGGAAATTTAAGGACCAATTTCTCTAATGAACCTAGATACAAAAATCCTCAACAAAATACTTGCTAATCATATTCAACAACACATTAAACAAATTATACACCATGACCAAGTGGGATTCATTCTGGGTATGCAAGGATGGTTCAACATAAGAAAATTAATCAATGTAATACACCATATGAACAGATTGAAGGGAAAAAAATCACATGATCATATCTATAGATGCAGATAAAGCATTTGACAAAATACGGCACCCTTTCTTGATAAAAACACTGCAAAAGATTGGAATACAAGGAAATTTTCTGAACATGATTAAGGGTATGTACGAAAAACCCACAGCCAACATCATTTACAGTGGTGAAATCCTAAAATCTTTCCATCTATGATCAGGAACAAGACAAGGATACCCGCTATCACCCCTTCTATTTAACATTGTCTTAGAAGTACTTGCTCAAGCACTAAGGCAAGAAACAGATATAAAAGGCATCCAAATTGGAAAGGAAGAAGTCAAAATTTCACTATTTGCAGATGACATGATCCTATATATAGAAATCCCTGAGAAGTCTACAAGAAAGCTTCTAGAACTCATGAATGGGTTCAGTACAGTTGCAGGTTATAAGATCAATGCACAAAAGTCAGTAGCATTTCTGTACACCAATAATGAAACAATCTCAGGAGGAAATCAAGAAACAAATACCATTTACAATAGTAAATTAAAAAATCAAATAACTAGGAATAAATTTAACTAAATTTGTAAAAAATTATACACAGAAAACTACACAAAACTGTTCAAAGAAATCAAAGAAGACAAATAAATGGAAGAATATTCCCTGTTCATGGATAGGAAGACTCAATATTAGTAAGATGTCTATCCTACCAAAATTGACCTACACATTCAGTGCAATCCCAATAAAAATCAACACATCATTCTTTAATGAACTAGAAAAACTAGCTATGAAATTTATTTGGAAAGGAAAGAGGCCCTGAATAGCCATAGACATATTGAAAAAGAAAAATGAAATTGGAGGAAACACGCTACCTAACTTCAAAGCATACTACAAAGCTACAGTAGTGAAAACAGCATGGTATTGGCACAAGGATAGACACACTGACCAATGGAACCGAATTGAGAGTTCTGATATAGATCCTCATATATACAGTCATATAATATTCTATAAGGTCACCAAACCCTCTCAACTGGGAGAGAATGACCTCTTCAACAAATGGTGTCTGGAGAGCTGGATATCCATATATAAAAGATTAAGAGGATTACCAACTCACACCTTATACAAAAATCAACTGAAGATGGATCAGAGACCTCAATATAAGAGCTAAGACCATAAAGACTTTGGAAAGCAATGTTGGGAACCATCTACAGGATCTTGTAATAGGAAATGGCTTCATGAACTTCACACCCAAGCATGAGCAGCAAAAGAACAAATAGATAAATGGGACTTCTTCAAAATTAAAGCCTTCTGTACCTCAAAGGAGTTTGTCATGAAAGTGAAAAGACAACCTACACAATGGGAGAAAATATTTGATAACCATATATCTGATAGGAGACATATCCTGCATGTATAAGGAACTTCTATATCTTGAAAATAAAAAGACAAACAACCCATTTTAAAAATGGGGAAAAGATTTAAACAGACACTTCTCCAAAGAAGAAGTACAAATGGCTAAAAAGCAAATGAAAAAATGCTCCAAATCTCTAGCTATTAGGGAAGTGCAAATCAAAACTACAATGAGATACCATCTTACTCCCAGAAGACTGGCAGCTATCAAATAAACAGAAGACTACAAGTGCTGGAGAGGATGTGGAGGAATGGGAACACTCATCCACTGCTGGTGGGAATGCAGAAGGATCCAGCCATTCTGGAGGACAGTTTGGCAGTTTCTCAAAAAACTAGTTATAAATTTGCCTTATGACCTAGCAACTCCATTGCTGGGTATATACCCAGTAGAACTAAAAACAAGGACACAAACTGATATATGCACACCAATGTTCATAGCAGCATTGTTTACTATTGCTAAAAGTTGGAATCAACCCAAATGCCAGCAACAGTTAAATGGATAAATAAAATGTGGCATGTACATACAATGGAATACTACTCAGTTTTAAGAACGAATACACTACAAACACATGTGAGAGCCTTATGTTGAGTGAAGCAACCCAGGCATTGAAGGGCAAATACTACATGACCTCAATGATATGAAATAAGTAAACCAACTTGCCTCAGAGAGCTAGAGACTGGATGATAGGCTTAAATCAATTAGGGGGGTAGAGGAAAGTTGCAAGCTGACACCTACCTGGATGAAATCTATGATAAGCTGGAGGGTAAGTATATGTACAGGGAAGGGATAAAATGGAGGCATAGGGATACCTTTGGGTGGGGCTTTGCGGGCTTGAGGAGGCCTAGGGATGGGAGGATGGGTAATTGCGGGGAGCGTGGGGGAACATATGAACATAGGAGATTGTCGGGTATGTGGTTGAGAGTATATTATTGAAAAACTTTTTCAAAAATATAATAAGGAAGTTTACCTGTTTAAGATGCTTAAAGGGGAGAATCCGACACAGGGCAGGCTTCTAGGGAGTGTGTGAGTGCTCATTTTGTCATAGTGGGTTATATCATTGGATGGAGACCCATACAATGAAAGTGAAGGTATACCCACATCCTGGGGAGGACTGATGTTCTCAAATAGAGGGAATTATATCTCTTGAGAGAAATGGTGGCTCCCAATGCGTTAGGGCAGTTGAGCATGTCAAGCCCTCAACGTTGTTGCAAGTATCTCTGAACATGGCCCTTCAAGCAATGAAGAGTGACTGTCACTGTGGGCCCTGAGGGGAGTGGGAAAGAGGTATTGAATAGGTGGAATCAGTGTAACTGTGAGGCAATGGAAGTGTTCCACAAGATTATGCAAGGAGGGATATAGGACATGTTAAATTACACCAAAAATGTATAGGGGCCTATAGGCTGAAATGTAAATCATAATTTAAAACATAAGATAACTAAAAATTTAGAAAATTGTATAGTCTAAAATATAGACCACAATGCAAACCCAAGTGTAACCTTGTTTGAAAGCTATTGTCTCAATATCTGTACATCAGTTGTAGTAAATATACTATGAACATGTAAAAAGATTATTGCTGGGAAAGGGATAAAGTGTCTGATGTTGAATATGTGGGAGTACTGTATATTGTATATATGAATTACTGTGGTCTAAAACTTTTGTGAAAACAAGCTTAATAACTAGAAAAAAAGAAAAAGAAAAAAAGAGAGAAGCAAAGCATAAAGAGCCTCATAGTCTACAGCTGACCTTTTGGAGAAAACAGAGGAAGTAAGCCTGGAGAGAAATGGAGCCCCAGGAAGAAAGGAGCCCAGGAAGCCTGAACCCTGGCAGGTGTCGGCGGCCATCTTCCTTCAACACATCACAATAGATTGGGTGAGGGAAGTAACTTATGCTTTATGATCTAGTAACTGTAAGCTTCTACCCCAAATAAATACCTTTTATTAAAAAATACAAATTTCTGGTACTTTACATCAGCACCCCTTTGGCTGACTAATACACATGTACATACAGCTAAGGCAATTCCATTAACTAATTTCATTCTAGGGAAAGATTATTTCTACCTAGATGGAGAAGATTACTATACATCACTCATGCACATCCTCAGCAGGAAACTTTTCACTCTTCCATGTCCAAGTTTGACTCCAGACAAATGTTCTGACTGATCTTACTAAAGTCATCTATTCACTGTTACATTACGAACAGATTAATATGGTATAGAGATGGGTCTGTGAAGTTGCTTTGAATTTTCCTGTCCATTATATTAATCTATTTTATAATATCCATTTTGGAGTTAGGTCAAGATGTCAATTGCTAAAATTTTAGGCTCAGGGCAGCATAAAAAAAAAAACAACATTCTTTAGTTTTCTGAAATCCAGTGAAATCTAGATCTTTTTTTAATTCTCCCCAGTAACTCACATGGTAACAGTTTACTAGAAAAGTAAATCTAGAACTCTACAAAATAAACAAATACATAGATACATAGACAATAGCATTTTATCTTTGTATATAAAGGAATTAAGATCAAATTACATTTCTTTCCATATTTTTCATGACATTATCATGTGCCATTTCCTAGAATTCCTTGTTCTGTGTATATAGTAAAGACTGAAAAGGTAGGAAAAGAGAGAAAGAGAGAGAGAGAGAGAGAGGAGGAGGAGGAGGAGGAGGAGATACAGAAAGTAGTGAAAGAATTATAATGAATTAAAACTTTTCATGTTTGTACTTAGAGAGTTTTAACATTATTTTAAGCTTTAAAATTAAAAAAAATGAATTTTTTAAATTCATTCTAGGTTTCTCTGCTAACCAGCAGAAACAAAAATTGAGATCAATTTACCTCAGTTTATAATATCCAAGTGGGTTATAATTTATGAAACTAAATTGCATAAGAAAAAAATGTGATTTTGAACAGTCAAGATAGTCTTATTGGCATAGAATTGGAGTGGCATTTGAAAGTCTATATGAACATATTTTGTGGCAAAGCTTCTCTTTTTAATACAAGTGTCATGATGAGAGCATGAAAAAAATAAATCTGGTATATAAAACTGTAACAAAAATGCTTCCTAAGAATCTGAAGAAAATAGAATAGAACTGAATGAAAATAAAAATGTATAAACAGGTGTGTAATAAATGTTATGTTTACTTGCTATAAAGTCATAACTAAAAAATGATAAAAGATAATCTGTACAATGAAATTGTTGTAGAAACACTTTTGATATGGATTTTAGGTGAAGTTAGAAGTAAAAGAACAATTTTAAACAGTATACCCTTGGAATTCAATTTAAAATAAAATAGAAATTTTGCTATGCTTAAATCCATTTTTATAATTTCTTTAATGTTATAATTTTATAATTATAGATAATGAATAAAAAGTGGCAGAATGGGGCAAATATATATAGTTTATTTGTAGGTGTGTCTTTTATTGACTTATATATAAGAAAGTATAATGGAAAAGATTTGAGATGAATACCAATAGGGAATAAAAATGTCAAGATTCTTGATCGATATATTATTAAAGTATACTAAGTCATTCACAGAGTCTTGGGGAAGGCCAAAGAGTAGGAATAATGCCCAACCATACACTTTAGCACTAATGGAACCTGGGTTTGAATACCAGCATTTCATTCATTTCTTTTAAACCCAAATCTTTATAGGTACATATAATGGAAGAAACCTAGGTCATGAACCTGTGCCTGAGATACAAATGATTCTGCGATTATAGGTTTCCTGGCCTCTATAATAGAAAAGCAAAGCACAAAATGTAAAGAATTACAATAATATTCAAAAGGTTAGGCAGCCACAAATAATAAATATACACTATCAGATCATGTTAAAGTTCGTGTACCAAAACTGCTTTTTTTTAAAATTAGAGAATTGTGTTTATGAAACAATCACGCATATAATATAGGATTCCCAAACACCACCCTATTATTAATACCCTACTTTGATGTGGAACATGATGAAAACACATTTTTAATAATTGTACCATTAACCAGAGTCCATGGTTTAACTTAGGGTTCACTGTATGAGTAGTGTACCTCTCTGGATTATAAAATTTTTATTCTATTACATATATACAATCTGCACTTTCCCCTTCTAATCACAGCCAGACACGTATCAGTGCTCCTAATCATATTCACGATGCTCTGCCACCATCACCTAAACACTTCTATCATTCCGAATAGGACCCCTGTTCATTTCAAGTACACAGAATGTCGTGCCATTTATTTAGGTCTTTCATTTCTTTTAGCAATGATCTGTGGTTTGCTATAAACATGTCCTTTACATCTTAGGTTAAATATACTTCTAGATATTTAGTTCTTCTAGTTGCTATTGTGAATGAAGTTATTTCCTTGATTTCTCCTTCTGATTTTTCATTGCTTGTATATATAAACACTACTGATTTGGGAGTGTTGAGCTTGTACCCCACCACTTTGCTGAATTAATTTGTTAGCACTAGGAGCTTTGTTGTGGATATTTCAGGATTTTCTGTATATAGAATCATGGTATGTGCAAATAGAGTAAGTTTTACTTCTTCCTTTTCAATTGGGATGCATTTTATTTCTTTACCTTGCCTAATTGCTGGGCCAAGAACTTCCAGTATGATGTTGAATGAGAGTGGTGACAGTATGCATTCTTGTTTTATTTCTGATCTCATAGGGAAAACTTTTAGTCTTTCAACATCTTAAAATGTTAGCTGTGGGCTTTTCACATGTGCCTTTTGTCATGTTGAGGACATTTCTTTCTATTCCAACTGTTCTAAATATTTTTATGAAGAAGGTGTACTAGAATTTGTCAAGTGCCTTTTCTGCATAAATTGAGATGATCATGTGTTTGTTCCCCCTTCATTGTGCTAATGTTGTGTATTGCATTAATTTATTTTCTTACGTTGAACCAACCTTACATACCAGTTGACATTGGTATATAAATCTTTTAATATGCTGTTGGATTTGGTTTGTTAATATTTTGTTTAAAATTTCTGCATCTATATTCATAAGAGATACTACTCTGTAGTTTTCTTTTGTTGTGGCAATCTGGCTTTGGTGTGAGGGGAATGTTGGTCTCTTAGAATAAATTAGGGAGTGTTCCTTCCTCTTCAGTTTTTTGGAAGAGTTTGAACAGAATTGGACTTAAGTCTTCTTGGAATGTTTGGTAGAATTCCCCTGTGAAACCATCTGGTGGTAGGCTTTTCTTTGTTGGGAGACTTTTGATGATCAATTCAATTTCTTTACTAGTAATTGGTTTGTTGAGATCTTCAATTTCTTCTTGAGTTAATGTAGATAGTTCGTGTGTTTCTAAGAATGTGTTCATTTCATCTAGGATATTTAATTTGTTGATGTATAGTTGTTCATAGTATCCTCTTATAATTCTTTTTATCAAGCAGTGTCATTAGTAATGTCTCCCTTTTCCATTTCTGATATTCATTTTTTCTATCCTCTTTCTTTTATCTTCATCATTCCAGCTAATGGTATATCAGTTTTATTGATCTTTTCAAAGAACCAACTTTTGGTTTTGTTGATTATCTCTACTGTTTGTTTTGTTTTTTTTTTCTATTTGATTTATCTGCATTCTAATTTTTTATTCTCTTCTTTCTACTCACTTTGTATTTAGTTTGTTCTTCTTTTTTGGCCTTTACAGTTTTGAGGTTAGATCTCTGATTTGAATTGTTTCTTCTTTTTTAATGTACACATTTACAGCTATAAATTTCCCTCTCATCCCGGCCTTTCCTATATCCCATAAGTTCGGGGATTTTGTATTTTTACTTTCATTCACCTTAAGATATTCCACAGTAGTGCTTGTGGTTTCCTCTTTAACCCATTGGTTGTTTAAGGGTATGTTATTTGCTTTCCATGCATCTGTGAGTTTTCCATTTCTACCTCTGTTGTTGATTTTCTAGCTTCATTCCATTGTGGTCATAGAATATACATCGTACGTGATTTCAGTATTTTTTAATTTACTGAGACTTGTTTTGTGACCTAACATATAGCCTATCCTGGAGAATTATCCACGTGCATTCAAGAATAATACGCATTCTGTTTTGGTTGGGTGCAGTGTTCTCTGTATGTCTGTAAGGTCTAGTTAGTTTACAGCATCATTCACGTCATGTATTTCCTTATTGATCTTCTGATTAAATGCTCTATTATAGAAATTGTTGAAATAAAGTCTCCTACCATTAATGTAGAATCATCAATTTCTCCCTTCAGATCTGATATTATTTGCTTCATGTATTTTGGGGTTCTGCTGTTAGGAATATATATATACACACACACACACACATATATATATATATATATATATATATATATATTTATAATTGTTACATTTTCCGGTTGAGTTTTGTCCCCTTTATCTGTATATAATGACTGTCTTTGTCCCTTATAACTGCTTTTAACTTAAACTCGATTTTATCTGATATTAGTATAGCTACCCCTACCCTCTTTTGGTTGCTACTTGCATAGTATATTTTTTCCATCCTTTCCATTTCCACCTACTTGTATATTTGAAGTTAAGGTAAATCTCTTGCAGACAGCATATAGTTGGGCTATTTTTTATTTTATCCCTTCTGCCATTCTTTGCCTTTTGACTGGACAGTTTAATCCATTTGCACTTAAAATCATTACCGATAATGCAGTATTTTGCTATATACCCTTTGCATCTTACAACTTTTCTATCCATCGATTCCTCCATTAATACCTTCTTTTGTTATTATTTGACATTTTTGGGTTGTACCTTATTGAGTTTCTTTTCTTTTGTATATGGATATATTTTTCATCTATTTTCCCTGTGAGTACCATGCAGTTAAAATGTAAAATACTAAATATATAGCAATACTTTCCCTTTATCTGTCTCCACACTTTTTAAAAATGTAATATTTCATATATTTGTAAATTGCATGTCCAAAACAAAAGATTTATCATGACTTTTTATGCATTTGAATTTTAACATCTGTAGGAAGTAAGAAGTGGAGTTACATGACATACAATATGCTATAATTATAAGACTGTCATTTATAATTACCAAAATGGTTACCTTTACCACAGATCTTTATTTCTTCATGCCACTTTGAACCTCTGTCTAATGTTCTTTTCTTATAATCTGAAGAATTCCCTTTAGCTTGTTGGGCAGTTCTAGTAATGATGAACTTTCTCAACTTTTGTTCATCTGGGAATATCTTAATATCCTCCTCATTTTTGAAAAAAAAGTCTCACCAGATATAAAATTCATGGTTGGCAGTTGTTTTCTTTCAGCACTTTAAGTATTTCATCCACAGCTTTCTTGCTTCTGTGCTTTCTGATGTGAAATTGGCAATCAATTTAATTGGAACTCCCTTGTTGGTAACACGTTATTTTACTCTTGCAGCTTTCAGAACTCTCTCTTTGTCCATTGCATTTGATAGTGTGATCAATATATGATGGGGTGTATTGTCCTTCATCTTTATTGTTTGGTGTATTTCTTGGACGTGCATATTCATGTCTTTTGCTAAGTCTGGCAAGTTCTCTGTCATTATTTCTTTGAATATGCTTTTGCGCGTTTCTCTCTTTCTTCCCCTGGAACTTGCATATAGCCATTATCCGTGGACTTGATGATGTCCCAGAGGTTTCTTGGACTATTTTTGCTTTTTATAATTCTTTCTTCTTTCTGCTCCTCAGCCTGGCTCATTTCAATTGTATTATCTTTGGATTTAATTATCCTTTCTTTTCCTTTCTTGAAATACTCCCTGGATATTTTTCATTTCAGTTATTGTGGTTTTCAACACCAATAGTTATGTTTGATTCTTTTTAAATATTTCTTTATCTTTACTAAGAGTCTCATGTTCATTCATTGTTTTTCCTGATATCCTTTAGACATTTCTCTGTAGTTTCCTTCATCCCCTTGAACATTTTTAAGACTTTTTAAAAAGTCTTTGTTCATTATGTCCACATTCTCATCTTCTTCATTGGTGTTTTCTGGGTTTTTGTTCTCTTCCTGTGGGTGGGCCACCAGTTCCTGTTTCTTTGATTGTCTTGTATTCTTCTCTTGCACACTGTACATTTTGATATTTTAAAATGAATGCTGGGATTATTCCCTGTGTTGTCTGTTTCTTGATTTTTCTGCCCAGCTGATGATAAAACAGATTTTCTTGAACTTCTGCCCTTCTAGCAGGAAGGTCTTTCCAAGGTGAATGCAGAGTGCAGGGTTTTCCCTATCTTTCTCAGCCTTGTCTTAGTTTTGGCTTTTGCTTGATTTTGTTTTGGAGTTAACCTGTTTATAGGAATTTGGTTTTCCCTTCTGTTTCCCAGGAGACTGACCTTCCTCTCTGAATATTTTAAGCTGGCAAGCCTTTGACCTGTACTATCTTCCTCTTTAGTTTATTAAATTCCTTTTGTTTCCTCAAGATGCCTTTTCATGGGGGGCAAATTCTGGGAGGGAGAGTGTGCCAGGGAGAATTTCCCAAATCAGTCTTTCTCACTGAAACCAGACCAGGAACCCAGAAGAGGGCACAGACTGTGTCCAAATAAATATTTTTTAGGCAAAATTTAAGTATCCAGAGACAAAAACAAAAAACAAAAAAAAAACCAAACAAAAAAAAAATACACACAGGATGATTCTGTTTTTATAAATTCTAGGCGATGCAAGTAATCAGTAGTGGCTGAAAGACAGTTGGTGATTGCCTAGGCACTTGGTGGGTGTTATGCCCCACTCCCTAACCCTCCCACATTTTCCCACATTAACAACATACTTCATTAGTGTACATTTATTACAGTTGATGAGCACATTTTGAAACATTGCCACTAAGCATGGATTATAGTTTGCATTATAGTTTACACTCTCTCTTGTACAATTTCATAAGTTATGGCAAGATATATAATAGCCTGTATCTGTCACTTCAGTGTCATTCAGGACAATTCCCAAGTCTCAAAAATGTCCTCATATTACTCCTGTTTTTCCCTCTCTCTCCCTTTAGAACCTCCAGTGGCCACCCCCTCCACATCAATGATAAAAGCTCTTCCATTGCTAGAGCAGCAATACTTTAAAAAAATGCTGTTTTAATTTATCGAGGTTGGAATGAGAGCAATTTGGCCCCTCAAATCTAAATTCTTGGGGAGAAACATCAGGTGTGCTTACATAGAAGGCTTTTCCTGAATATTTTTCTCTACATTATGTCAAAAAGAATTTGTAAGCCCAACACTGCTCTAAGTTTCTATGACTAGTATGTAGAAGATATTATGATATATTTATTTATATATTTTCCCCACCTCTGCTTTTGAAAGCATTTGATGCACTTAACAGTTTGAAATACAGGAGTAAGGGAAGATTTAGCAAGATAAAATAATCTGGCTATGTAACCACTGCTATAGGAAAGAGTCCTATCTGTTTCTCAACGCAGATATACAAGATTTATTTATTTTTTTAAATGCAGAGATAAGTTCTAAAGAAACTATGCAAGTGTCAGAAATTAATTTCACCAAATAAATACTACTCACTCACTGAGGAAAAAGAAAGGAAGCTTGTTTTCTGGTTGGTATTGAGGAGAAAAAAAAGTTCTAGGGCAAAAAGTGATATCCTCCAGAATTTTTTCTGGTATTCTACTCTACTACTCGGATATCTCTGGGATGTGGCAACCTGTGCAGGCACACAATGGCATATCTCCCACTGCAATTAAGAGTGGTCATGGGACTAAGGTTCACTGTTAGAATGTTAGTGGAAGTGAAGTATGCCACATTCAGGTACTATTATCAGGTTGTGTTAGTGTATGTCAGCCTGACTTCTGGTTCCTTGCCTTCTATGGTGTTTTTCACCTCTCTGCATTTATTAGTACTAGCCTTAGACTAGGAGCAGAGGAATTGGCCTTTTCTAGAATTAAGGAAAACATTGCTTAACTTCTACCTCAACTCAGCCAATTTCAGATTTGGGACTCCTCACTTATAATATTCTATTTTCAGATGTGAAATCAAGTCAGCTTAAACTCAATCCAAATTAACTTAACCAGGAAATGTGAATATATTGTCTCACTTCCCCTTCTCCTCAATTATCCAAAATTGACAGTGATTTTTCCCTCTTGGAAACCTGACTGACACTGTATGTCCATTTTTTTGGTGTTTATTGGTTTTATGATTTTTTTATGTTTTTAATTTTATTTATTTCTGCATTTCATATCTTTGTTCCTGTTTTTCTTTTGGTTAATTGCATTGTTAATTTTCTAGCTTGTTAGTTGAATGATTACTTTATGTATTTTTGATCTTTCCATATGTCTAGAGTCTGTCTTTGAACTTCAGATTTACAGTTTATCACATACTTTTGAATAATGCGTTTTTTGAGAAACAGCCACAGTTATTCTTCAAATTCTCAACTTTTTCTAAAAATTCTGTTCTTTTGTCCATATAAATAGATGTGTGATGTACCTTTACAAAGCTAACATCTAAATTAAATTCATTAAAGACCATAACCCACTTTGAATAGAATCTGCTATGGTATGTGGCTACCACCTACAATTCCAAACTATTCCTGATAGCTTTACAGAAACTCTACATTCACTTATTTTCCCAAGATATTTATTATTTATATTCTCTGCTTGTAATTTTCCCCTTTATCTTATACTAGCTCAATTATACCTATTTTTTAATATAATTCAAACTTTTCTTGCTTTGGAAATTTTTTTCTGACTACTGATAGTAGTCTTTACTATGATTCTTTACTATTAAAATTCTTGCTGTCATAGCACTCAACTGTCATTTTTCATTTGCAGTACTATGTTGTGACACTGAGATTTTTCTATATTTAACCTTCTTAGTAAAAGCCACTTAATATATTTGTTCATGACTCTTCATTTTCCATCCATATTTTTATTCTCTCAGAAGTTTTTAAATGACTGTTAAATCTCTTTTCTCTTAAGATATTAATACTTCATACTAGAATTTCCTGATGTTTCTAACTATATAAGCTAACAATATTATTTATTTATTAGATTATTAGCATAGTTTTATCTATGGTGTCTTTCATTGTCCTTCAACTATTTATTTTATCTTTCCAAATGGATTTCCAGTACACTGGATCATTTTTCTCAATTTCTTATGCCCTCCTTCTATAGGAAATATGCACACATATCCTTTAACAAATGATTTTATAGTTTGTCCCAATGCTATGTGTATTGTAGTTTCCTACTCAATAGATGTTGGACTTGGTCATGTGACTTACTGTGGACAATGGATTGTAGACAGGAATGAGAGTGTATGACATCTAGAACAAAGCCCCAAGAGGCAACATGGGTTTCTGCTCTTCCTCTTAAGCTCCAGGATGTTATATGGGGAAACTCACTGCTTGGTCAGTAATTCATCGAAGGACAATAGATATATGGAGTAACTGCATTTGCTTTTATTGTTTTTATAACAAATGACCACAAACTTAGTGCTTTAAATAATACAAATGAATTATCTTAAAATAGGTCAGAAGTTTGACATTTATCTTACTGGGATAAAGTCAAGGTATCAGCAGGGCTGCATTCCTTTCTGGAGGCTGTAGGAAACGATATGGTTCCTTGTATATTCAGGTTGTTGGAAGAATTTAGTTCCTTGTGATTATAGATCTAAAATCCCTCTTTCTTTGCTGACCATTAGTTGAGAGCCCTTCATATAAAAATCAAACCCATAAATCCTGGAAAAAAACATAGGGAAACACCTTTCGGGCTTTGGTTTAGGGAATGGTTTTCTTACAATTTACACCAAAAAAAACAAGGAAAAAATTTTTAAAAAAAGATAATTGCGACTTCAGCAAGATTTAAAAAAATTTGCACTGCAAAGACTTTATCAAGAAAGTAAAAACACAGCCTAATGAATGGGACAAAATATTTGGAAATCACATATTTGATAAAGGTTTAATATGCAGAATGTATAAAGAATCCTACAACTTGACAAATAAAAGAAATATAACCCAATTAATATATGGGCAAAATAAGTTGAATAGACATTTCTCCAAGAAATATGCACAAATGTCCTAAAAGCACATGAAAAGATGCTCAATATCATTATTTCTTAGGGAAATGCACATCAAAATGGTGAGGTACCATTTATCGCCCATAGAATGGCTGCTATTAAAAAACAGAGAAGTAAAATATGAAGGATTGGAGAGAATGTGAAGAAATAAGTACAGTTATTCATTGTTGCTGGAAATGTAAAATGATGCAGTCAATGTGAAAAACAATTTTGTGGTTCCTCAGAACATTAGGTATAGAATTATCATATGACTAGGCAATCCTACTTCTATGTATATACAAACAAGAATTGAAAACAGGGACTTGAAGAGATAGTTCCAAACTTATGTTCATAGTGGCATTATCATAATTGCCAAAAGATAGAAACAACCCACGTTTCCATCATTAAATAAATGGACAAACTCAATGTGTTATATACATACAATGGAGTATTATTCAGCCATAAAAGGGGATGAAGTTCTGATCTACCCTACAACCTGGATGATCCTTGAAGACATTATGTCATGTGAAATAAAGGAGACACGAAGGACAAACACTGTATTATTCACTTATATGAATTAATTAGAAAATGCAAATTCACAGTGTCAGAAACTAGAATACAGTATACTAGCAGCCAGAGTGGGGCAGGTACTGGGGAGTTAATGCTTAATTGGCACAGAGTTTCTGTTTGGGGTGGTAGAAAAGTTTGGGTAATGGTTGATGGTGATGGTAGCACAATATTGTGAAAGAAATTAATAACGCTGAATTGTACATTTGAAAGCAGGTAAAATGAGAAATTTTAGGTTGGATACATGTTATCAGGAATTTTTTTTTAAAAATTGATGACAAGGATTTGGAGGGGGAGATAAGTAAATGGTTGTTCAATTTAGGTTAAACGTATAATCACAACACAGAAAGCTCTCAATATTCAGATATGCAAGATGACTTGTTTTGTGAATGTCTATCACCCTTTTTTCTCTGCAACATATCTTCTTCCTCCACAGTATCATTTATTCAGTGGTCATGGTAGTAGGAGTAAAGCATGGTTGTAGACTCCAAAACATGTGCTTCCTCTATCCAAAATTTGATTTACCTGCAACCCACTTGCTAGCAACAGAAATCAGTAATAAGCTCTCTTTATGACATGCCCTTCAGACAAATATGGCACCTGACAACATATTGAGTATCTTGAATATCTTTATAATCAAATTGGCAGCATTTGTGTTCTCTTAGAATAAATATTTATTTAGACGCTGTGATGGTTAAGCTAATGTGTCAATTCAGCCAGATAATGGTGCCCAGTTGTCTGGTCAAGCAAGCACTAGGCTACTTGTAATACAAGGGCATTTCATGAATTTTAATCATCTGTGAGTTGACTGAATAGATGGCAGGTTACATCTATTATACAATCAATAAGGAAATTGCTTTCAACAATGAGTGACATGTCATCCAATAAATTGAAGAACTAAAAGGGGAAGTGATTTCAGCATCCAGAGAGAGAATTCACATCTCTACTTCAGATAACCTGCATTTCCTGGGAACTCATCAAGGACCTTCACCAGAGCCCCTGGTTTGTAGCCTTCCCTGCAGAATTTGGACTTGTGCTTGCCCATGGTCACAAGAGACAGTTTTATAAAGTCTTATACTATTTACATATATCTCCCGACTGTTCTGTTTCCCTAGACATCCCTGACGTATGAATACTGCTATGGACTTGCCCTTTCTTCTTCTTGGAATGTCTTATTCAAAATCATGTACCATCATTCACCTTACAGCATTGTCGTCTATCATCTGAAAGCTGTTTTATAGAAAAGTTGAAAGTGGAATGACATTTGAAGCCAGTACCAGCTAGATTTAATACAAGATTTGTTTTAAGAATTGGATCATGCAACAGTGCGTTCTGTTTCTGTGAGAACCCTAATTTAATACATATGATTATACATACTAAGAAATCTTTTTATTTTTGTTTTCCCTGCTATTGTTTCTCTATTATCTAATATAAATTGTGTCACTTGAAATCTAACTTCTATTTTAGTCTTCAAGGAACAAAAGAGGAGTTAGTGAAATGACCAACCTCCAGAGATGAATAGAATAGCTTATGGGATTTTTTATCCACCCTTTTAGGGGGAGGATGGTTATGACTTTGGCTTTAAAAGGGTACGTGTGAGAAGTTCAGCAAAGTATGATGCTATTACTTTTGTTCAGAACTTAAATATCAATAAAAGGAATCTATTGAGCTGTCAAGTTAAGAAATAATTAAAGCACACTGTTCAAGAACATCTGAGATCAGTTAAGCATCACTTTCTCCCATGAAACATGAACTACATTTCTCAGAATCTCCTACAAGGTTCTCAGATAAGGTTTCCTTAAGAGAGGAACTCAGTAGATTTGGAAGGCTGGATTGAAGAGGAAGCCATTATTCCCTAAGTACAAACAAAATCTGCAGCATTATCCTTGCAAGCTTTTGAGAACCACCCCTTTCATTGTTCCAAACTGGACAATTCATGGTTCCTTTTCAGAAGACCATGAAAAATGCAGCAGCCTCCAGACAAACACTTGTGGACTTGGTTCAGTTCTTTAAGTGAACTTTAAGTGTTCACTTTAAGTGACACTTCAGTACCAACTTCTGTGACCCTTGGACTATTAGTGGAAAGTTGTTCTCAATTTGCACTCCTGTCAATTGCAAAGTCATGTAAGCACTTAACTCTATATTTAATGGAGAATGACTCTGTTTGCCTGACTGATTCCATACTGATATGTTGGATTGTAACTCCTGAAGGATTATAGCTATTATATACATTTTCTGTACTTACTCATTGTTTAGTGCTGAATAATTTTTCAGTGAATTATTAATCCATTTCACATCTGCTCAGCTCTCCTTTTATCTCACCACCTCAAATATTTAAAAAAAAAAGTGCTGAAAGAAAGGGCAGGGAATTTTAAGAAGAGATAAATCTTGTGCTTCTCATGCCATCGCCTTCTTATACCAAGTAAGTATTAGCAAATAATCCTCACTTGACTCTTCAGAGGTCTTGAATTATTTACGTACATTGTCATAGCTTCGTGTATTTTCCTACTTTTACCAAGTGGACTCTCCTTTATTAGCTTAGATCCAAGAGAAGATAATTCAATCTTCACTGGGACTTTTAGATATCTGCCACATCAGTGATGATGGAAGTACATAAACAAGAAAATGACAACAACAAAATAGATTTCCCTTTATACAATTAAACAAACTAGGACAGGCTTGTAGGTAACCCTGAACTTTAATATGTTTGTACTTCTCCAGTTCTGAAACTATTTGTGGCATAACTTCATGAATTTCATGAACTATGAAATGAACTATTCCCTTTAATAAAAAATATCTTTCTTTATTCATGACCCTTTTCCTTTAAAGGTCAATCTTCTTGGCTACTTTCTGTTCTGAAATGTACATTCTTTGACAGGTTTAAAATTATGTCTTCATAGATGTTTCTGTTTAACCTGTCCAATACAGTCCAATACAGATGTTTACAGAGTCACACACATGCACAAAAATCCCTTGATAACATGGCTCCTAAATCACATCTACTTGTTTTCATTTTTATTTTTTCTCCTCATAAGGATGATTTTGAGTAAAGGAAAATGTTCTAGTTGGGAAAACTGAGGTTCTGTACTGAAAGTAGATAATCAACTATAATAGAACCTGGGCTTAGACTCTTGGTTTTGTAATTTAATGTTAACAATACCAACAGGAAAGCAGTCAATAGGAAATTATGAAGTTTCACTGGTAGCATTTTGAGAACGATGCATTCCATTCACTTAATGTTTTCTACAACTGACCACTTACTTGGGAGAACTAGCAAGATATACATTCTTCTGACAGTAATATTTGCTATTGATTTCAAAAGTCTGCTTCAGCTAAAGTAAATTGACATTTATATCACTAAGTTAGTAGAAGTGAAATTTTAAGTAGTTTATTGCTTTGCCCTGAGGGGCAGCAGCATCATATAACATAAAAAGGTTTGATTTTTTAAGAAAGAAGGAAAGAAAAATGGATATGAGAATAACAGGTTTTTTTTTTCCACACAGCACTTTAACTGCACAATGGACTACACTGTTCTTATTGGAATAACTGCAGAGCAAGATAAATTTTAGTGAAAGGATTTATAAACAAATGCCATTGGGTTGGATTCTGCTGTTAATAAAAGTAATGGAAAAATAGAAGTATTGAATTAAGTGTGATTAAACTCAGAAAATAAGCCTTTTATAATTCCAAATATTTCTTTAGAAACTAGATAAAACACAACTTCCGTAATTCACAACATATTAAGGATGTCTACGCTTAAACAATGATTAAAAAAAGAAAAACAACTTAGCACAATTCAGTGGTATTTTCTTAACAACAATGCTATTTACGTTAAAAATTTGAATGACCCACGTGTATTTCTATGCTGCATTGATATTGCCCTTATACTGGAAAATAAACTCCTCATTTAATATTGCCACAAACCTATTAGAAATATTTTGCAGAATCCTCTGATTCTGCTCTTTTTATAAATTCCAGTATTTCTTTTTCTTCAATACAGATTAAATATGTTCTTTACTCTTTTCAGTCCATTTATTTCCAATGGTTTCATCGTTAATTTATTGACTTAACCCCAGTCTTAAGCAAATTTCCATTTTATTATTCTCTGTTTATATTTGGAAGGAATGTCCAATTTATTTTATTTGGATGGGGTTGCCCTATTTATATTTGGATGGTGTTCAACTATGGCAGGGGAGGAGCACTGATGTGGAGTGTTATTGATGGGGGATGCATAGGTGGGAAGGAGTTCTCCAGGGCATGCATATAGGTATATAGATATGTTCACATGTTCATTGGCTATTGACAGAGTGGGTAGAGTTTCACATGACAACTAAGGGAGTACAGAGTTCCCATTTGGGGGAACTCTGTCACACTCCCCAATGGAACAGGAACAATCCCCCAAGATCAAGGGCAAAGACCAGTGAAGAAGGATGGTCCAATGATGTGCTCTTGATACTGATGACTATGCTTATAAGCCTGTATGCTTGAAATTACAACTAAGTCTAAAGCTGCAGGGTTCCTAAGAGTTACCTCCTGAGGACCTCCAAGTTGCTTAATTGTGGTCACTCTCTAAGCCAAACTCAGCATGTAAATGCATTACCTTCCCCCACCCCACATGGGACATGACTCCAGGGAATGAGACTCCCTGGCGCTGAGGGATTACTACCAAGCACCAGCTGGTGATGCAACTAGAAAAAGACCTTGAATAAAAGGGGGAAATGCTAAAGCAAATGAGTTTATGTGGCTAAGAGTCTTCAAAATGAGTGGGAAGGTCATCAGAGGGGACACGCTTATGCACATCTCAGCAGGATCTCAGAGACAGCCAAAGTAGATACAACCCCAGGTACTGGTGCTCCTGAGGGCTACAGAGACACTCATGTCCTGTGGTATGACAGATGGCTCTGGAGTTCAGTTCCTTGTCAGTGGGCCCTACTTTGGAATTTGTGCTTCTGAGTGTGATGAAGTTGGACTCAGATGTGACCTCTCTACTCATGTCTCTTCTGCCACTTGTACTGAACCTGTGGCTGGTGCTGGGTTTGGTGTATGCTCAGGAGACTTGAATCTCTGGACTGTCCATGTGTTGGCTGGGCCCTGAGATATTGCAGAGTTGCAACACCTACTCTCTGGTTCATTGGACTTTCCTAGGTCTGCTAACAGGGAGGTGAGGATGGTCAACCACCACACCAGAGAACTGAGAGAGTCTACAACTGCAAGCAGGAGAATCCCATCCATCAGCCATGTGGGATCTAAGACTCTCTCGATGTAGAGGTGGAGTGGACATCACCATCCTATGGTTCTCAGGATGGAGGAATAAAATATGAATTAGAGTGGACATACTATCATTTTTTACTATAGAATTATTGTGACTTTAGCAATAGAAGAAATTGTATCATTGACATGGAGACAGTGGCCATGGGAGTTGCTGAGGGCAGGGAGAGGGAAGAAGTGTGATATAGGGGCACTTCGGAGACTTGGAGTTGTCCTGAATGATATTGCAGGGAGAGATGCAGGACATCATATATCCTGCTATAACCCACTGAATGAACTGGGAGAGAGTGTAAACTACAACATAAACTGTAATCCATGCTGTGTAGCAGAGCTTCCAAAATGTATTCATCAAATGCAATGAATGTACCACATTGATGAAAGAGGTTGTTGATGTGGAAGGAGTGGGGGTGGGGGTATATGGGAATCTTTTATATTTTTAATGTAACATTTTGTGTGATCTATGTATCTTAAAAAAATTCATTCTATCCATGTTAGTATTTTTAAAATTCTTTCATTTTTGTGGACTATTATGTAAACCACTCCCTTTCAACAATTTTGTATATATCAGGTTTCAGTTTGCAATAATGCCATTGATATTTTTTACTTAATGTTTCAGAAATTATTTGTTGATATCTATACTGAATAAACTGAGAATAACCAACTAGTTACAAATAACTGTTTTGTTTCTTCAGACACTTATTAATCAGTTTTAAAAAACTACTTTTGAGATGTCATGAATGTTTTGAAAATCTATTTTCTTTAAAAGATATTATCTTTAAATGGAGGTAACCCCACAATAATCTGAGATATATGGAAATAAATTGACATTTTTATTATATACATATTTTTCTCTGTGCAATAAAACAATTTTTACCATGTAATCTAAATTATACTTAATCAGATATTTAAAATATCACCAGATTTAAAGAGCATGGTTATGGTAAATATGTGTTTTGTCTTCTATAGTCTGTACCAGTAAGCTAATATGAAACAGATAGCATTGGGTTTTGCTTATAGGTAAGGAAATATATCTCAGAACTCCATAGACAATAATCGTCTTTCGTGTGGTACAAAGAAATAATTATATTTTAAGGAGATTACAAACAAATCATGAGATTATTTTAAAAGTGGCAACATTATTAATTTTCACCAGAGAAAACCACATTTTATATTACTATATTTGTTGTTAAAGTTTTCTGATGTAAAATTACAGAGAAAAATTGTCCATATACTACTTTCTATATAAAATGCATATGGCTTTGAATATAGAAGTAAATAAATATGCTTACTATTCAAATGTATAAAAGTACATAAAAGAAAAATTATTTTTCCCTTCCACATTTATCCTTCTCTTTTCAAATGTCACTACTGTTAATTTTTTGCATGCCATTTATTTAAATGCATATGTCAGTTTATATCTTTTTATTATGAACATATAGATTTTATAAAATTTATTCTTTTAATGTATAATTCATTATACTATAAAAATCATCATGTCTCTTGTGTCTTTCAAAATAATATGTTAGATATGTTTTACCAGCACAAAACATCTAATTTGTTCTTTTGAAATAACTACATTTCATATATATTTGCACCTATATATTCATATATATTTGCACCAGAATTTAAATATTGTCTGTTGTGGGAAACCGGCTTACCTGTTAGTTATTGTAAATGTTACACCTGTTAAATGTTGCAGTTGTTAGATGTTGCCATTGTGTTGTTCCCTGTTATTGTAAATGATGTTGCAGTTCAGATAGCAAACAGCTGCTTGGTAGTTTCCCAATAAATGCGATGGGACAACTAAGGTTGAGGCTCTCAGTTCCAGAAGCTGTGAGTCCCCTGGTCCCAGGTTTGTCTCCCCTCTTGTGTCTCTACCTTTATTTCTGTGTTGCCTTCCCTTCGAGCCAACCTATTGTGAGCTGAATGCAGCAATTGTCTGCTTATTTTTAGATTGTTATACTTATTTTACTATTATATGCAATATTGCAGATCATATCCTTTTTCATGTAAGCATATTGTTTGCAAGTATAGCCCTATAAAAAAAATTACTAGATGTGGAATAAGTGTTTTTAATGTAAGTGCAATTTTAGTTTCTAGAGATATTGCCAACTTTATCCCTAAAGAGGTTGCAATGAATTTGTGTCTCCCTCCTATTTCTCTTTCTCTCTCTTTTTTTCATCTTATTTTCTCTCCTTCTCCTTCTCTTTCTTTCTCCCAATTAGTATTAATAGGTGAGCATATGCTATCTTGTTTTTACGTTCACTTATTTAATTTTGTGAGGTTATGTCTTTCTCTGTATTTTGCAAACAGTATTTTATTATCTCTATATTGCTCACTTCCATCCTTTCATAATATGTCTATTTAATTTTGAATAAGATTTTAATAAATTGATGAAATTAATGTTAACAAAAATTGTCCTTTTAATCTCCATTTCTTTTTACTTCTTCCTTTCACTGCTTACTGTAATTATTTGGCAATAAAATAGTTTTGATTCCTCATTTTGATTTCTGGATTTCTACTCTGATTAAAAGGATTTCTCTATTCCAAGATCATAAAAATATCAAAACCTGCATTTATGAGAAAGCACTGCCCAATAAAAATAGGTTTGATTTGCATACATAATATTTTTCTCGTAGCCACATTAAAAAGATAAAAAGGAAGAGGAGAAATAGTTTCTAATTACATATATTTTTTAACCTGATATATTCAAAATACTATCATTTTAACATGTATTTTACATTATTTTATTTGGGTAATTCACTTCTATCTCAAGTTGACACTAAATATTCATTTAAAATACTTAATCTATATTTAAATTTGACTAAACTTTCAGTTAAAAATATAGATTCAAATACCAAGTTTTTCCAATCATAACAATATTTTTCTATGAGTAAATTGAGTATCCATTTTTAAATGTAAGTAAATTAATTAAATTTAAAAATTAATTTCCTAACTGCATGAGCCATATGTCATCATCTCCATAGACACATGAGTCTACTGGCTACCACATCAAACAGCAGATTTTTAGATATTTCACTGATTATTTTGTTTGGATGATTACTTCTTTCATTAGTTTGAGTTTGGAATCCAGTTACTTCCCTCCACCCCTGTCAAAGAGTTTAGGATGTTTATTAAGGTCATGTATTTTTTGAATAAAATATTTCTCTTTTCCACTAATCTGAAATGCTCTCTTTATTGTGGGGGAAAGGAAAAGCAAAATCTCTACTCTCTGAGTCTATTTCTGGGTATTCTCTTCTGTTTCACTGATGTGTTCATCTTTTTTCTTCTTCTGAATTTTATTTCCTAATGAATCTGGTGTGATCCATTAGGCTTCCTGTTTTCATATAATGGACTATATTTATAATTGCTTCCAAAGTTGCTCTGAAGAAAAGGAAACCTTTTCTCATATTGGCTGACATTTAGATGTTATTCCTATTAGAGTAGATGGCTCTGTAGTTAAAATATTGACATAAACTTTATTTTCCCAAAGTTTGTGACTTTACATTTTTATTCCTATTTCCTAAGCTATTTATTTTTTCCTGTTTAAGGGAATCAGATGTATCCTTATGTTTTCCAGTGGTTGAGAAGGCTGAGTTAAAGTCACTTTTCCTTTCCTAATCATGATCTTCTAATAAACTTTTGGTAAATATATTTTGTGTGCTGCAGTTTAGATATTGTTTTACTTTGTCCTTCTTTACCCTGTGATTTTAGATAATATAATGTTGGTGAAGAAAGAATCAAGTAATCATCATTCTCTTTGCTAGGCCCCCAGCTGGAGTCATTTTAGCTGCCTTTAGATTCCACTCTTGTGTGAATTCCGCCAGGGTGTTTGCTGCTGCATGCACAGCTCTATGACTCCAAGGCACTTGATAATACTTTTGTGGTTGTGGGAGTTGTAATTCTTCAATACAGCTTTATTTGTATAACATAACTTATTCTGTTCTTCTTGTTCTCTCCTTAAGGCCCATCTTAACAATCTGTCACATTTAAAGTAGCATAAATCCAAACTCCAAAAAGCAGGGAAAATAATGTAATTTTATTCAACTGTCTTGAAAAGGAAGCTAGGAGAGCAATGGAATTAATTACAATGTGTAGCACTAATGTTCTATAATTCATCTTTGGGCAGCTTTCTTCTCAAAGTACCTCTCATCCCAAGGTTGCTGCCTCTAATTGATTGTCCACCCCAAACGCCATTCTGTCTTAAACTAATTCTGTTCTTTCACTTTGTATTATCTTCCTTTCTTTGATGAATAGATTAAAATATAAACCAAATTTTCTCTTTTGTGCTTATTCCACTTTTCTCTATACATTCCCCGTAATAGCATGCCTAATGGACTAGAGCCAAGTAGAAAGGAAGGGAGGGGGGAATTATCTGAATATGTGTATATGTTATAATATTTACCAATAAATATTTGATGTGGATAACTTTTATTAAAACCACTAATTCTCAGGGAATCGGACTTGGCCCAGTGGTTAGGGCATCCGTCTACCAGATGGGAGGTCCGCGGTTCAAGCCCCGGGCCTCCTTGACCCTTGCCCATGCGCAGTGCTGATGCGTGCAAGGAGTGCTCTGCCACACAGGGGTGTCCCCCGCGTAGGGGAGCCCCACGCACAAGGAGTGCGCCCCGTAAGGAGAGCTGCCCAGCGTGAAAAAAGGTGCAGCCTGCCCAGGAATGGCGCCGCCCACACTTCCTGTGCCGCTGACGACAACAGAAGCGGACAAAGAAACAAGATGCAGCAAATAGACACTGAGAACAGACAACCGGGGGAGGGGGCGGGAAATTAAATAGATAAATAAATCTTTAAAAAAAAACAAACACTAATTCTGTTACATAAAATATTTTCAAATTATTCCCCTACAGAAATTCTATCCACCTGTAGATTTATTTTGATCCCATTTACCTTTATAAATACCAGTGATGCCTTCTAATAATTTTAAAGCATTTATTTTTCACCTTATATCCATATTAAGAGGTACATTTTACTTGGGCATATCCCCAAAGCAATCCATGATATACAAACTCTTATATTTAGTAATAGCATTTGTATTTATCCCATGTGGAACTTTAAAACTTGTTTCAACTTTTAACACCTTATAGGCTATCCTTAATCACGTATACATATTTATTACAAAATATGACTACTTCTGCAAATTAATATGAAAAAAAAATCAACTAAAAATGTTTCAGGATACCAGAAGTAAAATCTACAGACATAATAGAAGAGTCAAGAAGTATAGGCAAGTTGAAAGGTTAGGTAGACATGATTTTGAGAGAAATATCTGAAAATGTAACACAAACATGATACAGTGCACGCAATGGTAGCACTAGATGTGGCAAGTGCTCTGAACATCAGGAATGACACATTTACTGCGACTGGATCGCCAGACAACTGAAGTTATTGTTATTCCAGAATAATACTAAGTTCTCTATTACACAAGACCTAAAATACCATTTGCTTCCTGCAAAAGAAATTAATTTCTCTAGATCGGGAAGGCTTTATTTATCTATTTAGGTATTTATCATTTTTCATTCATTTATTTGCAGACAGCTAGTCAGCTTTGCAACAATTATGAAGTTTGAGAATCTAGCCTACTTTCACATTCTAGGCAGAGTTTTAAACATCTGATTGTGTGAAAAAATTGAGTCTTAAATGTGGCCTTCCTAATAAAGGATAATGATAAAACATTTAATGGAGAAAATAATGCAAGGTGAACATTATTATAATGGGTATTGATCTTTTCCCTTTGCCTGTACCTGCTGACCAGACCACACAAAACTTTCTTTCATCCCTAGCCACCTTCACTTTATTCATCTCATGAGTAATTAAGATTAGATCTGTTTACTTTCTCTATCAATATCAATAGTTCTAAACAGAACAAGGAATAGGTAAAAAAAAAAAAAAAAAATTAAACTGAGACAAGTAACTTAAAGGATGAAAACAATATGGAGGAAACAAAAGAAACCAGAACACATTTTTCATTGTCTATTAGTTCTTTACACATAGGTAATATAAAATTCTAGATTAAAAGCATTTATGCATAAAAATTGTCACTACTTCAAAAAATCAATTTCAATAAATGGTGCCTAGAAGAATTATCCCTAAATAGAAAGGGGTGATTTTTCCATACAGAAGTAAAGACTTTTCTTGACTGCTACATAATCGTCAATTTTCTTCTCTAAACAAGTTTATTGTTTCTACCATTTGCTCTATTTTATTATTACCATTTTTTAAAATATAGCTAATCAATGGAAGATAATAGAATTTACAAAAACTCTCAATATGATATAGAATCGAAAAACATATAGAAAGGACATTACTAAGTTTAATGACAAAAACATACTGAAAATATTTCTAGTATTAAATCATTTACAATTGGAAACAAACATAGAAGAAATTATTCTCAATTGCTTTCTCTGATTCCTACTAATGTTTAACTCCATTCTATTTACCCCATTAATTGTTGTGTCTTTTTTTTTCTCCTTTTCATTTGGCATCTTCTTTGGAGTTTCTTCCCTTGTTTGGAGTTTGGTACCCATACTCATTACCTGTGGTTGCCTCTTATTTTAAAATACATTCTTGTACTATTGACATCCATATCACTAAGGAAGCCCTACCATAACTGTCCCTACCAAGTTCAGAATTACAACACTTTCCCAATGATTCTCTTTCTTAACCATAGTTTTATTTCGCAAAATGGAGGGATAGTCTTCATTCTACTTCTATTTCCTGAATATAATACAGGTTTAAGATATAAACCTTGTATTCTTAAAAGTTCTTCACAACTCTCAAGGTTTAGAAAATCAAAGAAAGACTTAATCAATGTCAGAGACTGGAAGAGACTAAGGAGAAATGATTGATTGAATGCAGGATCTTGGAAGGGATCCAGGAACAGAAAAAGGACACTAATGGGGGGAAAAACTGGAAAAATATGAATAGAGTCTGGGGTTTAGAATAGTAATATATCCATGTTTGTTTCTTAGTTTTGAAAACTATACTATTGTTATGTAAGACATTTACTTTGGGGAATCTGTGTGAAGGGTATATGTGCATTCTCTGTGCTATCTGTCAAATTTTCTGTAAATCTAAAATTATTACAAAATACAAAATAAAAACTACAATAACAACTGAAATAGCTATATAAATATAAAAGTATCTACCATGTTCTTCCTCGCCAAGCCAGGCCTCTATCAAGTTAATTTCTTGTGAGAGAGTGTCAGAAGGTGCCCAACCATGATCGCTGAGAGCATTCTGAAGTGGATTCAGTCCAAGCATTCTGATATGGATTCAAGCTTCCAAAGCTTCCAAGGCTTCCAAAGCTTCCAAAGCTTGAGGTCAGAGATGCTTTGTGTCCATCTCCTCCATTCTGATTATGACTGTGATTAAGCACAGTGCTGTTTGCCCATCATCACCTCTGATTTATGGATGTGGTCAAGGATGAGGTTGTGAGCTTATCTCCTCTACTCTTAGTATTACTGAGGTTGAGGGTGAGGCTGTTCCTACCCCCTCTCCCACCCCATCCCATCCCTGGGTAGTTTTCAGTCACTGACGCTCACATCCTGTGCCAAATGAAGTTCTTAGGAAAAAAACTTCTGTAACTCCTTTTCCCATAAGGTTCAAACATTTGGAATGAAAGTCATCCTAACATTCATTCCCATTCTCTGTAATAACTACACTCAAACGTGTACTTTTTTAAAAAAAATTATATTTTTAAATTCTTTTTATTATTCCAAAAACATTATAATTTTAAAATTTCATTTACTATTTTTAAACTATCATTATTTCATTTTCTTATTAATTAAAAAATACAAGAGGTTTCTGTATACCCCCACCCCTCCACCCCACTCCTCCCACACCAACAACCTCCCCTATCATTGTGGCACACTCATTGCACTCGGTGAACACATTTTGGAGCACTGTTGCTCTACATTGATAATAGTTTACCCTGTAGTTCGCACTCTCCCCAGTACATTCGGTGGGTTATGGCAGGATATATAAAGTCCAGCATCTGACCCTGCAATATCATTAAGGCAACTCAAAATCCCCAAAATGCCCCCACATCACATCTCTTCTTCCCTCTCCCTGCCCTCAGCAAACACTGTGGCCATTTGCTCCACCTCGATGATAAAATTTCTTCTATTACTTGTCAAAATAGTTTTATAGTAGAATATCAGTAAATCCCCTCTAGTCCATATTTTATTCCTTCATTGTGTGGACCCTGGGATGGTGATGTCCTCTCCACCTCTAGATCAAGAGGGGGCTTAGATTCCACATGGATGATGGATGTAATTCCTCTGCTTGCAGTTGTAGGCACTCTTGATTCTCTGGTGTGGTTGACAATCTTCACCTCCCTTTAACTGACCAGGGTAAGATGACTGAACCAGAGAGTATGAGTCGCCAGTCTGCTGAGGCTCAGGGACGAGCTGGCACATGGGCAGTACAGATATTCAAGTCTCCTGAGTATGCACCATCCCTAGCACCAACCAAAACAAACGGAAAGATGTGAAAAGTGATCTTTCCCTGCCTGTTGAGCTGTTAATCAGATGTCCTCAACAAATCCTCCTTTCCTTTAAGCTCACACAAAGTTCTGCTCCATTATATTTACAGAGTAATAGGTGATATTCAAAAGAGGCTTCCATAATATATATATATCTATATATAGAGAGAAGAAGAATGAAAAAGGAAAATTACAAATTGGTTACCCAGTGGCATTTGAATGCAACTATTTTCTTTAATTAATGGTGAGTCTGCATTTTACAGCCTTCCCTGGAAACAATTAAATTCATGCTATTAAAATCTTGTAAATACATAGCTGGGATTTAGTGAAAAGAGTTCTCTAAAAATCCATTTCAATCTAAAAATATATATTAAAAACTTTTTATGATATAGAACAATACTTTCATTACTACCATTTTCAGCTTTCATCCTGTACCTAATCACCTCTTACATTCTTTTGTGAGTTATACCACTCAGCATCTGGACAACATGCCCCTTCCTCAAAGGCATTCATGTCATCTGTTGTTTTCCCACATGTTCAGCTAATGTCGGTATTGGATTAGTAGTGATTTGAAGGCCTTTAAAACAGTTGAAAATACATTCATAGTGTTGTCTCTTTGATAGATGATGAAAATCAATATGTTATTTGTTTTCTATATAGGCAGCCTTTAATGCTCTAAGTTAAAGGGTTTGAAGAGAGAGGGGACATTTATAGGAATTTTTTAAAGTTAGAAAAAAGATGTTTATCTAAGGAGCAGTAAAAATTCATGATGTACAAATACCTTTTGGATTTTCTAATTGTTTTTAAAAGATTTACATAGTATATAGAGATATATAAAGTTATGAGCAATAATAATTTTTTACGTAATTTTAAAAAATTGATTTTGATCAGTGCACTTATTCACCAGTATGGATGTTATTGATTTTATATAAGAGCAATAAATATTTTGCATTTAAATTAAATGGAGCCTTACATTACCTGTATCTGCAAATTATCCACAAGTCTCCAGATACATAATTTTTTGCCTGCAAGTAGATAAAAGGGGGAAAATGGCAATAGCCAGAGCAATTACTTTTGTTGCCTTATTTTTAAAAAAGTAAAATTATTTCAAAATATAAGTTAAGGCACCTGATCATTTAATTCAAAGAAAATTACAAAAGAAGACAAGGAATAATCTCTTAAATCTTCTTTGAAGGTCATAAAATTTATTTTTATTCCATGGGTCTAATTTTTTTGATTAACATACCCACCACAACTGCAGGTATTTTCTTTTTTCATGAACCATAAAGCTTCCTAAAAAAAGGTGCTTACACATGATATAATTTAGAATATAAACAATGTATTATACATATATTAGAGTAAAAAAATTTGTATAAACCCTCCTTCAGATTACAAAAAATTCATACGTGTTTTTTTACTGCTCGTTTATTAAAGGGTAAAAATCGCTAAAGCAACTGAACAACAATATGCTTGTTTAATCTATTACAGTGCAGAAGACTGATAATTGGAATGATGATAAAAATGCTCATAGCTTGTAGCAATACTCTGACAAGGACAATACAATTCTGCTTTGATAGACAGAGTGATAGATCATTTTCATTTTGGGGAAAATCTAATTTAGAATAGTTTTTATATATGCTTAACCAAGAGCTCATTCTTTATAACATTTAATCCTTGTTCTTTGTTAATGTATGAAACAACACATAGAGAAAAATTTTATTTTCTCATGAAACATTTGAAAGTAGGTATAACATTCTCTTAGTTGATTAAAAAAATCAAATCTACTTATTTAGCGCTTACCTATGTTGTTTGCTTTCTATATACTGCTCCGACTATTGTCCATCATAAAGATCTTGCTTTCTGAACTAAATGCAACCTAAGGCCTGACCAAGATGTGAAATGGAAACATCCTTTATTTTGGATTCTGATAATAGAGACCAAATTTTAGTAGCTTTTCTCTATCCATCTGTCAGGGAGTTTTGAGTGGATTCTAGAGATGATTTCACCAACTTCCTCCTACCTAGTCATATGGATTGTACCCAAACTTTCTCATCTCTGTCACTGAAATTCAAAGCAGCCAGTCTCATGTTCCCCTGGCATAGGAAAATTGTAAAAGAGATTGCTATACAAGTGGAGAAAGTTGGTATGTGTGTGGCTAAAACATGCTTGCCAATCAAATAATCTATGAAAGGACCGAGTACCAGTTTGCAAACATTTGCATTAGGCATTTCCTGCAAATTACAGAAATTGTGTACTGATTGCCCACTTTCTTGCAAACTTTGAGGTAGGCACTGAGGATATAATAATGAATAAAGCTTTAAATGATTCTTGCCTTAATAAAACTTATGGTCAAGTAGTAGGAAATAGCATTAATAAATTAATCACAAATGTTGCAACTGCTAAAATTATACAACAAGAGTGAGAGTGGTAGATTGTTTCCAACAATTTGTGGAAAGTTTCAAAAATTATATAATTTTAAAATACTTGAAAAATATCATACATTTAGGAATAAATCCAAACAAATTTGTTCAAGACCTATATACAGATATTTATAAAATATCATTTAAAATAATTAAGGACATAATGGACAGAGAAATATACTGAGTTCATGCATTGAAATGCTAAATATTTTAATATGACATTTCTTCCTACTATGATCTACAGATTATGTTAGTTAGCCCAGTAAAAAATATACACAAATTTTATATGAATTTGACCAGCCCTAAAATCAGATTATAGATTAGTCAAGAAATAATGGTCTTTTCTATTTTCCATGCCTACTTGGATAGCCATTGGTGAAAAACAAAAGAAAAAACAAAACAAAACAAAAACTCTGATAGTTGACCAAATGAAATTTCAAACTGAAAATATTTATCCCAAGAGAATATATATATATAAGTGAAAGGCATAACGTAAATAACTATAAATCTTCTAAAAGAAAACATAGTTGAATATCTTCTTGACCTTGTGCAGAGAGGTTAAGTTATTAAAGAGGAAATCAGAAGGATGAATTAAAAAGAAGGGAAAATTGATAAATTGTACAAAAGGAAATTTTGTTAAAAGCCATCATTGATGAATATTAAGGTATTTAACCTCAGGTATAGTATCAAATTAAATTCTCATTGACTTACTACTCACCTACTAAATTGTTAGACTTTTGAAAGGCTGACATTTCTAAGGACTGATGAAAATGTGAAGCAAATGTAACTTTCATAAGTATCTGAAGCTAGTGAAAATTGGTCAGTTTGGAAACCTAGTTGACAAAATCTATTAGAGTTAAAAATATGTAAAATCCATGATTTGTGAGCTCTGTTTCTACAGTCTTGCTAATTTAGCAACTAAAATACATGGCAATTAAATTTCACTTTCAGATAAACAATGTTTTTTTGTATAAGTTTGTTCCTTACAAAATATTAAAATTGTATTCAATATTTATCTGAAATTTAAATTTAATTGGGTAGCCTGTATTTCACTTGGCAATGATATTTTTTGGGTAAATATATAACAGAAAAAGTTAATATGTGCACTAAAATAAAAGTACAGTAATGTTCATGGCAGTATAATATTATTTGTAAGAGTACCAAACTTGATACACTTTAAATGTTCTTCACTAGTAGTGGCTATTTTCCGTAGGCTGTAAAGGAATGTGTATTTTCCAGTTTTTGAGTGCAAACTTCTATATGTGCCCATTAGATCAATAAATCATTAGATCAATTAGTCATGCCTTAATAAATTTTTTGGAATAGATAGCTTTAAGCCACTTTTCCCTGCTTATAAAGATTTAAAGATATATATATATATATATAACTAAAACCTCATACATATAGAAAATGAAAATACACTTCTGAGTTATAGGCAGAGAGCAAAAGATTTAAATGGCAACCCAAAATGCTATTTAGAACTGAAAAATCATCATTTACACAACAAATTCTTGGACTAAATTTAAGTGGTACATAGAGGGATTTTTACAGAATAAAAACTCTTATAAGAAAGGTTGATATTTACATATTCGTTCAATTAAAAAGTTATAAAAAGAACAATAAAGCAATCCCTAAGATATATATGTTATATCCTTATAATAGAATATGTTTGTAATGGGTCAGAACATAAATGTATGAACTTCAGATACACGCAGCTACATGGATGACCCTAACTAATATAGTGGGAGTAAAATGTAAATCACAGAATAATACATACAATATTATTTCATTAATATACTGAGAAGTATATATAAAGCTCATGTTTAGGATTACCTATGTATATGTAATATGGAAAAAACAACAGGGGATTGATAAATACAAAGGCTACATTGTGGTTACCTTTGGGGTAAAGGAAAAGGGAGAATATGATTGGGGAGGGGTACACAGCAGTTAAAGATGTACTTAATACTCTATTTCCTATTGTTCCTTGAAAAAATTATATAAAGGTGAGAATGCATCATCTCTGTAACATGATCTATGTAATGCATTGGCATATAGAGTGAAAAATGTGTCTCTCCTTAAGTTCCTTCTCACCAGTAGTCTGTGCAGAGACAAGCACCATTACAGCTGGAGTACATACTTCTACCCACTTAAAAATGAATTTAAATTTTTACCCATGTGCATATGAACATGTAGCTGTTTTATTACATAAATTATATGGTATTTTATATGTTGTTCTATGAATTATGTTATTAAGTTAACTATATGTCTCAGAGAACTTTTAATATCAGTACATAAAATCCAGGGTTTTTAAAAAAATAGTTTTCTAGCAAATCAATATATGGATTAACCAAATATTTTTAAATAATTCTTTCCTAATAGATACTTTGTATAATTTTAATTTTTACAAATAATGAAGCAGAGACTATTGTCTTATATACGTTTTGTACTTGCACACAAGTAGTACTTTTAGGATAAATTCCCAGAGTTAGAATTACAATTTTTGCATATTCATATTTATAACAGAATGGAGTGCCATCTCAAGGGAACCCAGTCACTCCTTTGGTCATTGAGCTCTGCATCTCATGGCACACCTGGAAACTGGGTAAGGGATCATGTTTTCTCTTGCAGAGCTAAATTTAGACTTCTGCTCCTCAGCTTTTGCAGTCTCCTAGGAACATCATATCTATTAATCATTACCACAGGTCATTACATGTCAAGGTAAAGTGCTTTATGGTCTTGGTACTACTTATGCTAACTTTATAAACCTTTCCTCTGTTGTATTAGTGCCTGTTACTTGCTTTCATCTCCATGGATCTGTGGAATCCTGTCATCACCATTATCAAGAACCAGGTAAATGGCAACATTTCCTACTGCCAACTCTTATCTACAGCAGAGGGTCACTACTAAGCTTCTAAACAATGGTGGTCATCCTTATACTAGTGTTATTCCTTATTGCCATTGTGAAGGGAGCGTCCTCAAGAAAGTATCACAGAAGATAGACACTTTGTGGGTTCTCTGGCTTCATACAATAACTACATTTTACAATTCCTAGTTCCCTGAACTTCCTAAGTCATCCCTCAAAACTCTTCCAAAGCTATTCTGACATCTCATCAGCTTTTGTGAACCATCATTTTTCCCCAAGTTTTAAGGATCTTTTTCAAAAGTGTATCATCTCAAGAAATTCATGCCAGGATGTTAATCTAGAGTTATAGCAGAATGCTCCATATCAATAAATTTTTCCAAATTCAGTCTTATATTCTACAACCAAGGCTGTTCCTATACCCTCAAGATCTACTGTCATACATATGCCTCTATTACTACCAGTCTTGAACTTCTTTTGAAGCCCCTGGTAGAGGGACTGTATTTCTATAGTTCTTCACTTGAGCAATAATTAGAACTATAGTTCTAGGTTGAAGGAAAGAGTACAGGCAGGGACAGGCATTGAAGAAGACAGACATCATCATGAGAGTCATCCTTCCCAGGTCTTTAGCATTTTGTTCAAGCAAGGGAAGACGGTATCTAATAAAGAAAGAAGCCACTTCTGGCTCCTGGTTGAAGGAAGGAGCTCAAGACACACAAGTGCTTCTACCTAATTGTCCCCAGTGCAGGTGTAAGGGCCTCACCCCTACTCTATCAGGGCCTTGATTACAGCATAGGAGATCTATTAAGCTGCTCATTAAACCTGCTTTATCACATTTATAAATGGAACTTGAGGCAGACTTTTAGTATTGTTTGCCCTATGATGGCAGGAGATAAGTGTCACTTTAAACATGGCCAAAAATTTTATAGAGAACTAAGTGTTTATTTGAATGTTTCATTCTTTTCCTTCATGTACTCTAAGGCAGTTAAACATCAACCAAATTCATATTTCTTACAGCTATTATTGGTCCTATACTATTTAACTATTAGAGTTATTGCATTACTCAAGGTTGCTTCTTCCACCTATCCCAGTGTAACAGAAATGATAATCTTACTAATGTTGATGCAGAAGAACTAAACTAACACCAATATTAAGGAACTTCTATTTCAGAGCCCCATACTGACGGTCTGTTTTCTTGGACAAAGGACTAACATCTGTTTTACTGAAACCAGAGCATAAGATAAGATTTGGATAAAGGTAGGTTATTGTGAGGTGATACCTTGAAGCAAAAATAAAAGAATGGGGAGAATAAGAGTCAGGGAAGATGGAAAATCAATAAAGGGCACATTATCAAGGCCTCAGGGGATTGAGTTAGCTGGGATACCTAAGAAGTAATAGAATTCCTCAGGTAAAAGTTAACCTGAATGAAGGGGAAATCAATATATTTTTCCAGTGGCTTTATAATCTCCCTTTGGTTTAAGGATTGCCTCCAGAGCATCAAAAGAAACTAACTCACCAATAATAATTTATAAAAAGGGTTTATTTAAAGAGAATCTGCTCAAGCAGAGAGAGCTCAGACCAAAATAAGAGTCTCAAAGTATTTAGCAAATTACGTTTGCCTATATAGGCAATTAGAGGATTTCAAAAGGGAGAGTTATAATGATTTGTTGGCATTTAGGCTCCTTATTACAAAAGAGTGTCTTATAAAGCAGGGAAAGATCATATATTAGCTATTATAATATACTCATCTATGTTTGATAGGTTAACTACTGGACTGAAACCAGCTTATATTCAATTGTTGCTTAAATTGCAACATTTTCAGTGTACATTCTGTTTTTTCATTTTTTGTTTTTTTTTTTTAGAAAACCCCAACTTTTATTTGAACTCCTTAGAAAGTCCCAGTCTCAGAAACGAAGTTGCTCTGGCAACACCAGCATAGGCAAACAATTTGTCTAACTTTACAAGAGACATCAGAAACTTCACAAGTTCCATCATTTACATTTAGGATGAGAGCTTTCTTCATAATGGTTGACACTAATATGATAGTTTCAAGCATCATCATGGACACCCCATTGTAAATCAGGTAAAAATGAATCAAATACCCTTAGTCTGCTACTAAGACACATGGAAAATTCTGCTTATTAAGATTTGATCAACATTGGCTCTTATACTCTGAATGTGCATTCAAACTTACTGGAATCTAATTTATGACAAAAAAAATACAAATAAATCTGTTGCAGTCCTGTATTTCTAAGTGATCTTACATTAGAGGCCTGCTCATTTCCTACTTTTTCTTCTTAATCTCAGTCATGTAGAAGTTTTATGAACAAAGCAACAACCCAAAAATTATGCAATAATGGTTTATTTAAGTTTTGTAAGACATTCTGAATTTTATCTGTGATTACAAATATTGTCTTGACTGAAGAATATGATATTTTTATAATAAGTTTGGACACTCTGACAATGTAAATTTTTTATTAAATCATTTGATATGTATTTAGTTTTCACTATTAAAATAAATATGAAAGAGAGGGCAAGACAGTGGCAGAGTAAGGAGTTCCAAGAGTCAGCTCTTCCTACAGGGCAGTTAGTAAGTAATCACCCGGAGCTATCTAAAACAACTGTTTGGGAGGTCCAGGAGACCAATCCTGCAACATCCTTGGAAGAATGGAGGGAGGAGACTGCCCAACTGTGGTGAAGATTCGTGAGTAGGGCACTCCACATTATGGAGGCACAAGCCACCTCAGAAGCTACTCCCTTGCTGGAGTTCGAAGCTCCATTTCCCTAAAATGGGAGAGAAAGAGACAGTTGGGCACCATTTCAGCTTCTATTTAGTAATTCAACTGGCTAAAGTTCAATCTTAAGAACACCTAAAGTTTGAATCTGTCCAATTCAGAAAGAGGCCAGTAACACTCTTTTTAACTCCACCCCTAGCATGAGGGGAAACAGTGCTGAAAATCATAGTGCCAGTAAGGACCAGCTACCTTCCACCTCGATTGGACTGCAGCCCTAGCCTAGGCTCCAGCCCTACCTCAAGCAGGGAGGGAGCTTGGGGATGGGGGGTGGGGAGGAACTGCAGCAGCCTCTCCAGGCAACTGCCATCACTTTCAGGCCACATTGGCTAGATTACTGGACAAACCTGTGGATATATCTCAGCTCCCAATAGTCTAGAGAGGAGTGTTCCTTCAACCTCTCTGGGTGACTGCAGGTGTTTTCAGTCTTCACAGACTAGAGTGTTGGACACTCTTGTGGTTTCATCCGCACCCCTGTCATGGCAGAAGGAGCAGTACTCCCACAGTATATCCAGGCAACTGCAGCTGCTTTTGACCCACATGAATTAAAATACTGGACACATCTGTGGCTCTATCTCTGCCTCTGATGGCAAGAGATATGCAAACATATGTGTTAGGGATGCTACAGAAAGAGAGGTGAAAGGGGACAGAAGGAATATTTCAGGAAAAAGTGGTGGAAAATTAATTTCCCAGTGTCATTAAAGAACATAGATATCCATGTCCAAGAAGTACAACTTATCCCATCTAAATAAATCTGAATAGACCTTCTATTAGTAGAGATATATACTAATCAGAATGTCAGATGCCAAAGATAATGAGAGAAACCTGGGAGCAATAAGAGCAAAGAGATTAATCACATCACAGGGATGACTAACAAGATTAAGTTCTAATGATTTCTCATTAGAAACCATAGAGGCAAGAAGGCAGTGGTGTGATATCTTTAAGATACTGAAAGAGAAAAACTGCCAGCCACAAATCTTATATTGGCAATATTGTATTTCAAAAATAAGAGTGAATTTAGAATATTCACAGATAAACAGAAACTGAGAGATCAGCGTTTTAGGAAATACTGAAGGGACTGCTACCACTGAAAAGGGAAGACAGGAGAGAGAGGCTCATTAGATTGTTAGAGCATCTGGAAATGAAGATTATATTAGTAAAAGTAACTAAAAGTGCAAAAACAGTGGTGAAAATAAGATATGACAGATAAAATCCAAAGATCAAAATAGGCAAAGTAAGAACTGCCTTTACAGTAATGACATTGAGACATTCAATATTAATGTGCAATGCTCCCCAAACAAAAGACAAAGACTGGTGGAATTGATAAAAAAAAAAAAAATATACAGGCTATCTATGTTTTCTACAAAAGGCTCACCTTAGACCCAAGGATACAAATAGATTTAAAGTGAAAATCTGGAAAAAGATATGCCCACACACAGTAATCAAAAGAAAAAAACCTATAATAGCTATATTAATATCAGGTAAAAGCAAAGCTGTTATTAGAAATATGGCAGATCTTTGTATACTACTAATAGGAGCAATTCACCAGAGGAAATGACATAAATGTATATGCACCTAACCAGGAGGCCTCAGTTTGCATGAGGTAAACACTGGCAAAACTAAGGGGAAAAATAGATGTCCCTACAATAATAATGGGAGACATCAGCACAACACTCTCATCATCTATATCCTCATGGCAGAAGATCAGATCATTAATGAGACAAAGAGCTTGAATAATAGGATAAATGAACTAGACCTAATAGACATATCCACAGCTTTGTATCCTAAAACAGCTATATATCCTTCTCAGTGCATGTGTATATTTCTCCAGGATAAACCATATGTTGAGTCAGATCTCAGTAAATTTTAAAAGACTAAACTCTACAGAGCACTTACTCTTATCATAATGGAATAAAGCTGGAAATCGACAACAGGTAGAAAAGAGGAAATTCCACAAATATATGAAGATTAAACAACACAGTCTTAAATAATCAGTTGGTCAAAGAAGAAAGAGATGAATGAAAATGAGAACATAACATACCTGAACCAATGGCTAAGTGCTGAGAGGGAAATTTATAGTCCTCAATGCTTACATTAAAAAAGAAGAAAGAGCTAAAACCTAATGACACAGCTGAAGAAACTAGAAAAAGAACAGCAAACTCCTCTCAAAGTGAAAAAATAGAATGAAATAACAAAGATGAGAGCAGAAATAAATTAATTTGAGAACAACAACAACAAAAAGAAAACAATAGAGAGAATTAACAAAACCAAATATTGGTTCTTAGAGAAGATCAACACAATTGACAGACCTTTAACTAGTCTGACAAAAAAAAAAAAAAGAGAGAGAGAAGATGCAAATAAATAAAATCAGAAATTAAAATAGGACATTACTACTGACCCCACAAAAATAAAAGAGCTCATAGAAGGTGTACTATGAACCACTGTACACCAAAACCCTAGACAATATAGATGAAATGGAAAAATACCTAAGAACGTATAAACAACTTACACTGACCCTAGAAGAAATAGAAGACCTCAACAACAAACATAAGCAAAAAGATTGAAACAGGCATCAAACGACTCCTCAAAATGAAATATACAGAACCACATAGCTTGAAAGGTGAATTCAAGCAAGCATTCAAAGATTTAATACCAATCTTACTCACACTCTTCCAACAAATTGAACAGGAAGGAGCACTACCAAACTCCTTCTATGAAACCAATATCAACATAATATCAAAGCCAGATAAGGATATTATGAAAAAAGAAAATTACAGATCCATTTCCCTAATGAATACGGATGCAAGAACCCTCAACAAAATACTCAGTGATCAAATCCAACAACACATTAAAAGAATTACTCATCATGATAGAATGAGTTTTATGCCAGGCATGCAAGGATAGTACAACACAAAAAAATCAATCAGTGTAATACACCACATTAATAAATCAAAGAAGAAAAATCACATGAGCCTATTGATTGATGCAGAAAAAGCATTTGACAAAGTACAGTATCCTTTCTTGATAAAAAAAGTCTGGAAGATAGTAATCAAAGAATTTTTCTCAACATGTTAAAGGCATATATGATATTTCCTCAGGTAACATTATATTCAATTGTGAGGGACTGAGAGCTTTCCCACTGAGACTGGGGACAAGACAAGAATGGCCAATGTCACCACTGTTGTTCAATATAATGCAAGAGGTTTTAGCAAGAGTGATAAGAAATAAATAAAAAAGAAATAAAATCATCCAAACTGGAAAGGGAGAAGTAAAACTTTTGCTATTTTCAGATGATATGATCCTATACCTAGAAAACCCGAAAAGATCTACAATAAAGCTACTAGAGCTAATAAATGAATTCAGCAGAGTGGCAGAATTCAAGATTAATCCAAAATAAAAAGTAGTAACAAGCACTCTGAGGAGGAAGTCAGGAAAAAAATTCCATTTATTAGTGACAGAAAGAATCAAATATTCAGAAATAAACTTAACCTAGGACTTAAGCCACTTGTGTTAAGAAAATTAAAATACTTAAAATACATTGGTAAAAGAAATCAAAGAAGACCTAATAAATGGAAGAACAGTCTTTATTCATGGATGGGAAGACTAAACTTTCTGAAGATGTCAATTCTATTCAAATAGATATACAAATTGAATGCAATCACATTAAAAATTCCAACAGCCTTTCTTCAAGAAATGGAAAAGTCAATTATCAAATTTATTAGAAAGGTTAAGGGGCCCTGAATAGCCAGAAATATCTTTGAAAGGAAGGATGAAGTTGGAGGACTCTTACTTCCAGACTTTAAATCACATTACCTAGCTACAACAGTAAAAAGAGCATGGTACTGGAATAAAGATAGACATATAGACCAATGGAACCTATGTGATGGTTTAGAAACAGATCCTCACACCTATGGTCAGAACAATTTATTCAAAAAATGGTGTTGAGAGAACTAGGTATTCCTATCTAAAAAAAAAAAAAAAAAAAGAAAAAGAAAACCTACCTAACACCTTATACAAAAATTATCTCAAACTGGATCAATAATCTAAATATAAAATCTAGTACCAAAAAACTCCTAGAAGAAAATTTAGGGAAACATCTTCAAGACCTGGTGGTAGGTGGCAGATTCTTAAACCTTACATTGAAAGCATGAACAATGAAAGGAAAAATGGATAAATGGGACCTCCTCAAACTTAAGTATTTTTCTACTTTAAAGGAATTTCTCAAGACAGTAATAAGGTAACCCACTCAATGGGAGAAAATATTTGGAAACTACATATCTGATGAAAGTTTGATTTCTTTGCTATATGAATAAATCATACAACTCAACAATAATAAAGCAACCAATCCAATTAAAAAATGGGCAAAAGACTTACTTCTCCCAAGAGAGAATACAAATGGTATAAAGCATATGAAAAAATATTCAGTATCACTAGCTATAAGGGAAATGCAAATCAGAAGTATAGTAAGATATCATATCACACCTCATAGAATAACCATTAAAAAAAACAAAGAAAATAACAAGTCCTGGAGAGAATGTCGAGAAATTAGAACACTCCTTCACTGTTGGTGAGAAGATAGAATGGTGTAGCCTCTGTGGAAGACGGTTTGGTGGCTCTTCAGAAAACTAAGTTTAGAACTACCATATGATCTGGAAATCCCTGTACTAAGAATATATCCAGAAAAACTGAAAACAATGATGTGAACAAACATTTGCACACTGATGTTCATAGCAGCATTATTCACAATTGCCAAAAGATGGAAACAAGTGTTTATCAACCAATGAATGGATAAAGAAAATGTGGCATATACGTTTGATGGGATACTATGCTGCTGTTAGAGGAAATTAAATTGGGACACATATGGTGACATAGATGATCCTTGAGGATATTTTGCTAAGTGAAATAAGTCATACACAAAAGAACAAATAATGTGTATACTCACTAATATGAACTAACTAAAAGAATAAACACATGGAGTTAAAACCTAGAGTAAAAGTTAGTAGCAGATGGGGTAAGGACTGAGAAGGAGTACTGATGTTTAATGTGTCTAGAATTTTCATTTAGCTTGACTATGAAAGTGTGAAAATGGGTAGAGCTGGTGATAATACATCGTCATGTCTGGTTGTAAAATTGGATTGTTGCTGAAAGGGGTGGTCTAGAGATGTAAATGTCAATTGAAAGAAAGCTAGGGAATAATCCAGGACCGAATAACAGTGAACCCAGTGATGGATGAAAATTGTGGTTAAAAATACAAATACAAGGTTCTTCTATGAACTAGAACAAAAGTAAATCACTATTACAAGTTGGTAAGAATATGGTGATACATGGGAAATATACAGTTATTGACTGTAGTTAAGAGCAATATTGTAATATTCTTGCATCAATGTCAAGGTAAGTACTAGACCAATGCTAAGGGTCAATAATAGGGGGTATGTATTTTTCTTTTGGACTAAGGAAAATGTTCAAAAGTTTGTTGGGGCAATGACTTAGAAATCTGTAATGAAAATGAAAGCTCTGAGTATACACTTTTGATAGAAAGTACAATTTATGGGACTGTTTAAGACAGTGAGCCATGTGGTGGAAAACAGACTGTGATTAACAGTGCAAGTATGATAGTGTTCTCTTATAAATGTAAAATACTAATACATAGTATTAATATTAGGGAGCATATGAAAAATACACCAGGTGTATACTATAGATCATAAGAAGTCATAATAGTCTGTTGATGTTCTTTCATATCTGCAACAAATATTCCAAAACAATGTAAAGTTTTGGTGGAAGGGCAATAAATAGGAACTCTGTACATTGTAGAAGATTATTTTATAAGCTCAGAACTTCTCTAATAAAAATAAAAATAAATAAATATGAATCATGGAAAGGCCTACTCAATGTTGTAATTTCAATTCTTCTTAATTGTCATTTTTAAAGACCAATTTGAAAAATATGTATTGAAAATAATATTAGGAATGAAATTATGCTAGACAAATGCTTCTTTTTGGAAATGAATAAACAGCTCAAGAGCTCTGCAATTAATGACTACAACATCAATATTATATAAATATAATTTTCTGTGTTACATTAGCATTCTGATTACTTGTTATATTTTTCTTAACTTTGTTATTTAATATATTGGTTTATTTAGATGTATGTCATGAGCAGCAATTTTATACTTTTATTTATTTCCTTAATAATTTAAAGAATATTAAATATATTTACTAATAAGAAATATACTTCTGTGTTGTTAATAGAGTAACTCTCTTTTTAAGAAATCTAGTAAACCACCAATTACCAAAAGAAAAACATAGTGATTAGGACTTCTGTGGATTTTTTTTTCTTGCAGTGTTACTGAGGAAAAGTAAGACAAAAAGAAGTGCATGTAAACTCTATGGAGTTTTTTGTTGTTTTTTTTTAAGACATCTGTTAAGTCTTTTACCCTTGAGGAAACCATTCTTTTGCTATTATATTAATTACGTTTTTTAAAAGTTCTGTGAAGGACATTCATTAATCTGATCTCATAGGCATTCTCTATTCAATAATTGGCTTGATTTATGCTGATTTTTATACATAAATATTTTAGTGTTTACATCATTTAATATCTATTACGAACACCTGGAGTTATTTTGATATGCTTAAGATAGGTAAAAGGTTTAATAGTATGCCATAGTGTTCTTATAACTGTTTAACCATAGGCTCTAAGATCTCCAAGAAGCAAAAGGACTCTGATTTGTAACATTTGATGATTTCTCTGATATAAATTCTCCCACCATGGCCAGTTTCAAGCTACCAATGTGATGGCACTGAATGGAATTGGAAAGCAGTTTGGAGCCTGTGTTAGCCAGCTCCAGCACATCATTAAATATGGCAAATTATTTTACTTAGAGTTTACAATTAGGTAAATAAATTAAAATCTCTTAAATATTAATATATGTATACATAGGATTATATGATTCAGGTTCAAAAGATTTTTTTTTGTAGCGAGCTATGGTCAATGAATTAAAAGCACAGATTATTAAATGTGACCTGATGATCTGCCTAGAACAAAGATTCTTTTCTACTAAGTATTTTGAAATGTGATTCAGTAGAAAGTCAGATTTGGTTGGCCTTGGCATTACCTGTTTAAACTGTCAGATAGAATGTACATGTAGCCATGGTCTTATAAAATTTGTTCAAATGCATATGACTGTCTTTTAAAATAATGTCATTTAAAAAGTTACTAAATACTTCTAAATCATTGCCATGCACCATCCTATGACTAAAACACATTGAACTGTTTGCTAGGTTCATTCATTAATTAATATTTGTTCTATTCGTGAATTATTGTGATTAGTAACTGAAGAAAATGTGGCATTGGTGTGGAGAGAGTGGCCATGGTGGCTGCTGGGGGTAGGGAGTGGGAGGAAGAAATGTGATGTGGGGGCATTTTCGGGACTTGGAGTTGTCCTGGGTGGTGCTGCAGGGACAGTTAGCAGACATTGTATGTCCTCCCATGGCCCACTGGATGGACTGTGGGAGAGTGTGGGCTATGATGTGGACCATTGACCATGAGGTGCAGCGGTGCTCAGAGATGTATTCACCAAATGCAATGAATGTCTCATGATGATGGAGGAGGTTGTTGTTATGGGGGGAGGAGTGGGGTGAGGGGGATGGGGGCTATATGAGGACAAATAAAGACAAAATAAATAAAGACAAAAATATTTGTTTAGCACACATTATGACTGAAGCATTGAATTAGGTACCAGGGATATAGTCATCAAAAGTGCAATATTTCACATTATTTCTAATTTTATGAGCCCTTTACACTCTCCTTTTTAATTTTTTTAAAGTTTTTAAAGAAGCTTTAGATTACATAAATATTACATTAAAAATATAGGGAGTTCCAATATACCCCACTCCTCCTCCTCCCACACTTTCCCATATTAACATCTTTCCCTAGTGTGGTATATTTGTTATAATTGATGAACACATATTGAAGCATTGTACTAGCCAAGGACTGTAGTTTACAGTATATTTTACAGTATAGTTTACACTTTGCCCTGAACAATTTTATAGGTTTTGACAAAATGTATAATGGCCTGTATCTGTCATTGAAATGTCATGTAGGACAATTCCAATTTCCTAAAAATGCCCCTATGTTACACCTAGTCTTTCTTTTCCCTCCCTTCAGAACCTCTGGTGGTCACTGACTTTATATCAATGATACGAGTTCTTCCATTGCTGGAATAATTATGTCTGTTTTAGGCCATAGTTGCTTTCCACCCTTATGTTTATTCATTCCTCAATCTCGAGGATTTGGTGATGATGCTACACTGTCTCTGACTGAAAGAGGGTTTAGATCCTATGGGTAGATGGATGGAACTGTATTGTGTGCAGTTGCAGATACTCTCTGTTTCCTGGGATAGGTGTTGTCCATCATCATCCTTTTTTTAGTTGCCCTGGGTGAGTCCAATAAACTGGTGAGTCAGTGTTACAACTCTGCTGAGAATCAGGACTTAAAAGTCATGTGAACAGACCGAAGATTTAAGTCCGTGGGATATATATTTAATAAATGTTGTTCTAATTATAGCTTCAAATAAAAAATATTGAGGACTGAGAAGAGATTTTGATTATGTGTTTGTATCTATTATTTATGAGTAGAAATTATATCTGAGATTTTTAAAATATTTCATTTGAAAAAATCTATAAAAATGCATTACCTTTAATATACATAATGAGATTTATGAAAAATAACTACTTTCCAAAACAACAAAAACAATGGTAACAATGACATTGTTTCCTTATGAATAATTTTATTAGCATGATACATTTGCTATTTGAAAAACATTTCTCCACTGTTAGCATATCTTGCAAATAATAAAACACTTCATTGAGAAACATAGAAAAAAACCACATGCCTCATTTGTCAATATCGCCATGATGATGTCAGAAAAGCCTTTAAAATTTAGGAAGCTGTCAAATGTACAGTAGCAGATATAAGTTTTTAAAACTTCTAATTTTTCCTTGTAAGAAATGATGGCAGCAAATAACTTTCAGTTATTTTTCTTGACATGTCAGTTCCATTTCATTCATTTTTTTGGAGAAAATATCTGCTAAATGGCCTTGTCTGGATAACCAGTCACTTGTTCTTTCGAAAGAAAAACGTTGTTTGAAGCAAACTGCTAAGTCAGCATTCAACCCAAACTGTTACACAACAACTTGTCCTTGAGACAACCATCATGTCAATTATCAGAAGAGCTTTTTATGAACTTTATATTATGCCAAATTGACTACTAAAAATACTGACTACTAAAAATACCTTCTCTCAAGTGTTGAGATTAAATAAATTCGCAATGGTCACTGCATCATCAGGAGCATAAGTGAAACTGACTTTTTCTTTTTTCTTTTTATTGTTTTTTTTTAATGTTTTTTTTCTGTGAGTACTTAATCATAAAGAATACAATGACTCCTCACTCAGTTTGGTGCAGCTGTCATGATTTCTGCTAAGGTGTTAGGAGTTTTATCAATTATTGTTTTTACACCATGAGTGAAAGAGGCAAATAATATCTTGGTATTATTTGAAAATAGTTTTGACTATATGGATCCCCTCAAATGTCTCAGAGAACCAAAGTGGTCCTTAGATTACTGTCTGACACCTACTAAAGAACTTATAACATTTTATTAGTTTAAAGAAAAAAATACACACATTGCATATGTTTACTCTCAAGAAACACATGGAATAGTAGGATGTTTTAGTTGAAGTTACTCATGAAACAGTTCTCCTGCCTGTATATTATCTGTCTTAGATTCAGGGAAAATTTCCAACTCAATTTTGTTGAGCATTATAAGAAAATGAAACAGAGCATTTGCTAAGAAAATAATTCTACTTTTTATTTGGGAATATTTCTCTTCAGAGTATATCACTCAGTTTTAAAATTGTTCTAATATAAGTAAATATTTTGAGTATGTTTGTTTTAATAGATTTTAATTATTTCAGTCACTTTTTCTTCCAATATGTTTAAACGAAAATCCATGTAATATTGCCTCAGACCACAAAGGAAAATGATATTAATGACTTGAAAGATTTCACTAAAATTTTTTCATGTAAATTTTGAAGGGAATATCAATTCCCATATCAAAGTAAGAACAACAATAATTCACACAGAATAAGAAAAGAGATGAGATTATGATTGTTTAACAAACTGATAAAATGCCAGGTTTAATGATGTTTGCAAAACAGGAATCCTATAAATTGGTTTGTCCATGTAATTTATACATCCTGTCCAAATGTATTCACACAATAATGGTCACAATGGATTTCTTCTGAAAGATGCTGGATTGACCCAAACAATTTTATTACCTCCTGAAATATTTCAGAAATATAAAATTTAAGCCTCAAAAAGATAAAGCATGAGGAGCAGGTATACTCAATGGTTTAACCAGATGTTTTGCATGTCCAGAGTTCAATCTCTGGTGTCTCCTAAGAAAGTAAATAAATAAATATAAATAAAGCAAAAAAGCATAAAGAAAATACGAATTCTATAAATTATTTCTTTTGTGTTTTCTTTTTTTGCTCACTAGGGAATTAGTATTAGAGAGTTTATTAAATGACTAGGCTGATTGTCTAAGTATAAAATTTTCTCTTCCATGAGAAACTTCTCTGATATCTTGCTCTAATTTATTTAGCTTCCTTGAGCTTTATTTTTCAACTTTTATATTCACTTTTTTTTTATGATGGCAATCTTATATTTTAGAGTAATGATTGATTTCTTATTCTCTATTTTCACTTTTTCACAGCAGCTTGATTTGTTTTATGGATACAACAACATTTTTGGTAGAGGTTATTTGTGAGTGTGGTGTGATAATTTGGTATTTAACCTAATGTTCTAGACAGTTTGCACCGACTGAAAATTTCATGCTCTTGTTATAATCCACACTTCTGGGCCATGACTTTTACTTTTTGCAGAAATTATTTCTTATAAATCCTTGAATTTCTAGCATCAAAAGTTCTAAATGCTAGAAATATCACATGATACATTACATCATGGTCTTTACAAGGTCTATGATTTATAAATATGTTGAGAGATCATAAAAGAGCTTTGAGAATTTGATGAAGACTCTGGAAGTTCTCTCAAAATGCAAATATTCAGTTCTGGAAAGATGGCATAGGAGTGTCAGGCAGGGCTCAACTCATAAACAATGGAGAAAAGACCAAAAACTGTCTGAGAGACCTGCTTTGAGCATCAGCACACAGGGCAGTGCTACGCGAATCCCAAACGGGTAATGGACAGAGAAAGGAAGAACCTGAAACAACAAACATGAGCTACCACATCCTGCAGCAGTCGGGCAGGCCTCCCTTTGCCCTCCCTCAAGATACTAAGCTAGGATAAAACCCTGGCTCACTACAGCCAACTGAAAGAGGGATAGATGTCTTACTTCCTGTCAGCTGTTACAAAGGAAAAGGAAAGGAAAGTCAATCAGAGCAGAAATAAATGAAATCGAGAACAAAAAATCCATAGAGAAAATCACCAAAACCAAAAGTTGCTTCTTTGAGATCAGAAAAATTTAGCTACCCTTAGCTTGTCTGAAAAAGTGAATAAGAAATAATATGCAAATAAATAAAATCAAACATGAGAGGAGGGCATTACCACTGACCCCACAGATACAAGACCATAAAAGGATACTATGAATTACTGTTTGTCAAAAACTAGACAATGTAGATGAGATGAACAGATTCCTAGAAACACACAAACCACCTACACTGACCTTAGAAGAAACAGAAGACCTGAACAAACCAATCACCAGTGAAGAGATTGAAACAGTCATCAAAAACCTCCCAAAGATCAAACACCTGGGACCAGATGGCTTCAGAGGTGAATTCTAGCAATAATTCAAAGACAATTTAATACTAGTTTTGCTCAAGCTTTTCCAAAAATTTGAACAGGAAAAAAATGCTACCAAACTCATTCTATGAAGCCAAAATTACCCTAATATCAAAACCAGAAGAAGATACTACAAAAAGAGAAAATTACAGATCAATATCTCTAATGAATGTAGTTGCAAAAATCCTCAATAAAATACTTTCAAACGGAATCCAAAAGCACATTAAAAGAATTTTACACCAAGATAAACTGGGTTTTATCCCAGGTATGCAAAGTGGTTGAACACACAAAATATTAATTAGTGCAATAAAACATATTGATAAATTGAAGAAGAATAATCACATGATCCTCTCCAGGGATGCAGGAAAGGCTTTTGGCAAAATACAGCACCCATTCTTGTTGAAAACACTCCAGAAGATAAGAATAGAAAGAAGCTTTCTCAGTATGGTAAAGTGCATATATGAAAAACATAAAGCTAGCATTGTACTCAATGGTGAAATAATGAAAGCCTCTCCACTGATATCAGAAAAAAGACAAGGTTGCCCACAGTCAGTACTGTTATTCAATATTGTGCCAGAAGTTCTATCCAGAGCAATTAGGCTAAATAAAGAAATAAACGGCACCCAAATATGAAAGAAGTAAAACTTTCACTATTCACTGATGATGTGATCCTGTATCTAGGATCTCCTGAAAAATCTACAACAAAGCTACTAGAACAAATAGATGAGTTTGGCAAAGTGGTGGGATATAAGATTAATACACAAAAATCAATAGCATTTCTATACACTACTGATGTACAATCTAAGGAGGAATTTTTTTAAAATTCCATTTATAATAGTGACTAAAAGAATCAAATATTTAGGAATAAACTTATCCAAGGACATAAACGACCTGTTTTTAGAAAACTAAAAGACATTGCTAAAAGGAACCTGTGGGGATTAGTTCCACCACCTGGGCAAGGGCATGGTTAAATGATTTTTAAAAGCTCATCTGTTCTTGCTTCAGAGCAAAAATTGCTCTGCCCTTGCTTATCTCTGCACAAGCTGTCTCTTCGCTTGAAGTTTGAAAATGACTTCCTTTTACACTTTCTTCTGCTAGATAGGATGTGAGTTTAGGGACAAGGTTTCTTGTTCCAAGACTAAACATCCTTGAGAAATTTAACGTTAACCACAGGCCTTGGCCAAATCCAAAAATACATAATATATAAGCGAGAGAAATAAAGCAGATGAGGCCCTCCCTGCATATGAATTTCAGTGTGCAAGTCTTTCATTCCCATGGCAAAACCCAAGAAGACTTAAATAAATGGAAGGGCATTCTGTGTTCATGGATTTGAAGACTTGAATAGGTTAAGATGTCAATTCTACCAAAACTGATTTACAGATTGAATGGAATCCTAGTAAAAATCCCAACAGTCTTTTTTGTGGAAATGGGAAAGCCTTATCAAATTTATGGAGAAGAGTAAGGGGCCTTGAATAGCCAAAAATGTCATAAAAAAGAATGAAATTGGTGGACTCTCACTTCCTGACCATAAAGCATACTACTTATCTACAATGGTAAAAACAGCATGGTACTAGCATAAAAACAGACAGATCGACCAATGGAACCAAATACAAAACTCAGACATAGATCCTCAAGTGATTTTTAACAAAGCTGTCAGGCCCTCCCAAATGGCCAGAACAATCTATTTAATAATTTGTGCTGGGAGAACTAGTTATCCATATCCAAAAGAAAGAAAGAAAAAGAACCCCATCTCACACCTTATACAAAAATTATTCAAGATTGATAAGGACCTAAATAAAAAAGTGACAGCCATAAAACTCCTAGAGGAAAATCTAGGAAAACATCTTCAGGATCCTGTGGTAGGTGGTAGTTTTTTAAGCCTTATACCCAAAGCATAAGCAACAAAATTAAAAATGGGATTTCCTCAAAATTAAACACTCTTGCACCTCAAAGGATTTTGTGAAAATAGTGAAAAGGCAACCAACTCACTGGGAGAAAAGATTTGGAAATCACATGTCCAATAAGGACTTAATATCAATCATATATAAAGAGGTCATACAACTCAAATAGTAAGACAAACTACCTGATTAAAAGTTGGGCAAAAGACTTGACAAGACAATTGTCCAAAGAAGAAATGCAAATGGCAAAGAAGCACATGAAAAGATGTTCAACATTACTAGCGATTAGGAAAATGCAAATCAAAACTACAAGGAGATACCATTTTCACCTATTAGACTGACAACTATAGAAAGTCAGAGAACTGGAAATGTTGGAGAGGATGTAGAGAGATAGGAATGCTAATTCACTGTTGGTGAGAATGTAGACTGGATCCATTTTGGATGGATGTATATTTTATTAATATGTATCAATAAAATTGATTTGTTAAAAATACGTATATTCACAGAAACACAAAATTATGTCTATATTTAGGGAATTCATGGATAATATAGAGCAATTTTACAATTATGGTTTTATCAGTAAGCATTGGTATTTCAATTAACCATCACATTAGAGAGTGCTAAAGGCATAAAGGCAATGAATGTTTTCTATTCAGGGAGCTATAGTAATGGCATTATAGTGGTGGGCTACATCCACGGCAGCACCCCTGGTCAACACCATTTATTGTAAAACAGGTGGTGGTATACATCATTTCTCCTGTGTGAACTCTGACACTAGTACCCATGGCAATCAACCCACTCTCTCTTAAGACTCCATGTCATGTTTCATGCAGTCCTCTGGGGATGGCCACACCTTTTAAGACCATTGCTCCTCAAAGCCAACTGACTCTTCCATCCATGTCCTCTATTATCTTCAACCCATGCGGTGACATTATGCTCTTCTGGGTTGATATTAAGTAGAGACAGACACATTGTGCCAATATGACTGCTCTCTTTTCTCTACCCTCAGGCATCTTACCTAGCATCCCGCTTAAAGTTGGTGCTGTGTATTTTGGTCAAGAGAAAACATTGTTGTAAGATTTGTAGTTATATGTTTATGCTTTACAATTGCTAATAGTAAATTTAACATGGCCATAAAAACATAAATTATTTTCCTGCGTACCTTATGTAATTGTGGTCATTTTTATGAAGCCCAGTATTAACAATTGATAGAATCATTGAAAGACAATATAATCTTGAGAAACATGATGGATAATTCAGTTTCACAAGTAATGATTTAATCAGAATTAAATAGTATTAGGAAATTGCAGTGGTAAGGGGATGGATATAGTATTAATACAATCAAATTCCAAAGAGCCCTGCTATTGTGAGTAACAGTGTTGCTACTTTATTCTTGAAATGGGACATATGAAATTAGTCTGGATTGACATATTTAACATACTTAATAAAAATCTGGATGGTTCCTAAACCTAAAAGGAAGAATGAGGTATTTTATGAACTGCAAATAATCTTCACTTGCACGGATTGGACAATAATCAAATATGTAAGTATCACTTCTCTATCCATTATTCTGAAGCCTTATCAATAAATCACTACAACTCACATGGGTCATGAATTTTGTAATACAATTAAAAATCCAATTGCTTATATAGACACGGGCCCTACTTGTGCAAAAGTATTTGCACAGCATCCTGAACATTCCTGGTATGGCCCTGGATAAGATTAGATGTGATATTGTTAACGTCAAGTTAATAATGGCTTTTGTGAATTTTTGGATGGTCATGTAGTTCACTGAGATAAGGTCTATAGAATAAGTAATGACTTAGGGGGAAAGAGTTGGTGAATTCAATTAGAACTCTTTTGAGTTTGATGTACCCATGAAACATGTAAGTACAGGGGTATAGTAGGAGTTTGATATGTGTTATTAATTATTACTGTGGTGTCTGAAGGACATGGGCTTAGATGAGCATACTTTGGTAAAATATATCGAACGAGTAGAACAGAAGACCTAAGGGTGAGTCCTGAATAATGTGAAATTCTAAGGAATGAATGGAGAAAAATTAAATTAGAAATAAATATCATCAGAAAAATCAAAACAAGAAGGAAGTTTTAAGAAGATGATAGTCAAATGTCTAGGAGAGATAACTTGGCAAGAAGGCTTTGCCCATTGTATTGCTTTCATTAATATCAATGTGAAAATAGTTTCAGAGGGGATGAGACTATTAAAATGACAAATTATTATAAATTTAGAAATAAGTAGGAGATTAGTAAGTGTGTGGTAGTCAGAATTCTGAGATGACTCTCGATGAACCTTGTTTTTGGATAATCCTCTCTCATTGAGTATAGATGGAATCTGTGATTATGCTGTATTATCATAACTGATTGTTACCCCACATGAGAAAAGGATTTTTCACATGTTAAATAAGGTTATTAATGAGATGACTTTAAGATAGTAAAAAGGTAGTTAATCTAGTTGGGCCTGACATATTAATATAAATCTAAGTCTTATAAGAGATGAAAGAGGTTAGCTACTCCAGGTGTGAAGGATTATGATATACAATTTCCTCTTGCTAACTTTGAAGATGGAGGGGACAACATGTCAAGAAATGAGGGCGTTTCTCCATTTGCTGAGAGCAGTCTCTCGTTGATAGCCAAGAATGAAATGGTAAGCTCTGTTCTACAGTCACAAAGGACTGAATTTTGCCAAGTAACCATAATGAAGTGGTACAGGTGACATCTGGCCATGTAAGCCCACCCCTGGCCCCTTACTCTGCCTTGTCCCAGACTAGGCTTTTGCTCTCAGGCACTGGTGCCATCTTGGAGTTCAGCAGCCGCCTGTGACAAGTGTGAAGGAGAAAGCTCCAGGAGCACCAGGAAATAAAAGAAAAAATACTTTCCAACACCTTTTATAAGGTTGGTATTATCTTGATACCAAAATCAGACAAAGACAGGGCAAAAACAAACAAAAAGCTACAGGGCAGTATATCTCATAAATTTAGATTATAAAACTCCTCAACAAAATATTGGCAAATTGAATGCAAGAGTGGATAAAAATTTACACCATGATTGGGATTTATTCTAGGCATGATTGAGTGATAATGTATCACATAAGTGGGATTTATTCTAGATTTGCATGACTGTTTGGTATTTATCAATTAGTCAATGTAGTCCACTATCTCAGCAGACTAAAGAAATCAGATGATCATAATCATTAACTCAAAAATTGCAATGCCCAGGAAAAATAGAAATAGAGGGAAACTTCCTCAAGTTTATAAAGAGCCTCTTCAAAAAATATAGAAGCACCATCATACCCAATGATGAAAGGCTGAATTTCTTGTTCCCTAACATCAGGAGCAAGACAAGGATGTCCATTCTCACCATTCTTTTTCAATAAACCACTTAAGTTCTAGTCAGAGACATAAGGCAAGAAAATTCATCAAAAATAATCTTATTGGAAAAGAAAATGTAAAACCATTCCTATTTTCAGATGTTATTGTCTACATAGAAAATCCAAAGGATTTACATACACATACACACAAAATACAGCTATTAATGAAGTCCTCAAGGTAGTAGGATACAAGAGCAACAGGGAAAAAACAACCAACTGCATTTCTACATACCAACTTTTAGAAAAAACATAGAAGACAATCTTCAGGACCCAGCACTAGGCAGAGATTTTAAGATTTAACACCAAAAGCACATTTCATAAAAGGAAAAATCAATAAATTGGACTTCATCAAATGAAAAACCTCTATTCTGAAAAGACCCTGGTAGGGAATGAAAAGGGAAAATATTTGCAAACAACATACCTAACAAGAAATTTGTTTCAAAACTATATTTTTTAAAATTCTCAAAACTCACCAATAAAAAGCATTTCTATTAGAAAATAGGCAAAAGACATGAAAAGACATTTCACCAAGGAGAATATACAGATAATAAATAAGCACTTGAAATTATGTTCAATAACTGAAAGGCACAATGCAAGAAATTTTGGGGCTTTGTTTTTGGGGGTTTTCGGATTACAGAAAAGTTACAACTATGAAAATGGTGGATCACTGGTACAGAGTGTCAGTGGTGGGAGGATGTGTGGGGAAGGATGCACCTGGGGTATTCCTCTATGGAATATGAATATTTTCATGTGGTCATAGCATATTAGCTCAGTGGATGGAGACCCACACAGTAATCAACATAATATTAAATCCCCATCCTGGATCATCCTGCTACCTTCTCTAGTAGAGTGGCAAGAATCTCTAGAGCACATAAGCATTGCCTAGCAAAAGAGGATAGACAAATACACCAGGCCCTTGGTATTAATGTTTGTATTTATGAAACCTTTTTCTTGTAAAATTGAAACTTAGCCTAGTAATATATATTGCCTAAGAATTACCTCCTGAAAACTTCCTTGTTATTCAGATGTGGCTTCTCTCTAAACCAAACAGTATATAAATTCACTGTCTTCTCCCCAGTGTGGGACATGACTCCCAGGGATGGGTGTCTCTGACACCGAGAGATTATTATCAAGTGCCAATTAATGATGCACTTGAAAAAGACCTTGACCAAAAGGGGGGAATATTAAATACAAATGAGTTTTTTTTATGGCTAAGAGGTTTCAAAGTGAGTCAGGAGGTCATTGCAAAGGTTATGCTTATGCATGTCTCAGGAGGATCTCACTGACTGCCACAGTAAACAGTGCCTCAAGCAGGGGAGCTCCTGAGGGCTCCAGAGACATCTAGACACTATAGGCAGGGCAGACAACCCCAGGAAATCGGCACCCTGTCAATGAACCTTATCTTGGAATATGCGTAAACTTATCTTCCCAATATAACAGAGTTAGACTCATTTATAATTTTCCTACACATGGTTCTTCTGCCCCTTTTATTTGAACCTATAATTAGCACTATATCTGTTAAATATATGCCCCAGAGATTTAAATCTTCTGGCTGTTCATATGTCATTTGAGCCCTGAATCTCAGCAGAGCTGCATGCAGCATGTACCTCCAGTAATTGGATTTACCCTGGACAACTAACAAAAGGTTGATGATGGACAACATCCATCCCAATAAATACAGAATATCTACAACTGCAAGCAAGACAGTACCATCCATTTGCTCCATAAGTTCTAAGCCTCCTCTCAATCAGTAGCAGAATGGGCATCACCATTCCAAATCCTCAAGAGTGGGAATGAACAAACATAAGGGAGGAATGTCACTATGGACCAAAGTAGATTTATTATTATTCTAGTAATGGAAGAACTTGTAACATTAATAAAAAGACAGTGGGCATCAGAAGTTCTGAGGGGAGAGAGAGGGAAGAATCGATGTAATATAGAGCATTTTGGGGACACTGGAATAATTCTACATTATATTGCAGTGACAGATACAGGCCATTGTACATTTTGTCAAAACCTGTAAAATTGTGTGGTGCAAAGTGTAAACCATAATGTAAACTATAAACCATGGTTAATAGCAATGCTACAATATTTGTTCATCAATTATAACAAATGTACCACACTAATGAAAGATGCTATTAGTAGGGGAAAATGTGAGAGGGGAAGAGGATGGTATATACATGGGAATCCCCTATATTTTCAATGTAACTTTTATGTAATCTAAAACTTTTTTAAAAATAAAGAAAAAGAAAAAGAAAAAAATAAAACTTAATGAACTAGGAAATGAATTCTTCCTCAGAGTCTCCAAATGAAACTTCAGTCTAGCTGACATTTAGTTTTAACCTTTTGAGACCTTGCATAGAGAACTTAACCATGCTGGTTTGTTTGAAATGGTAATGGTAAATGGATGACATTTTAATTCTGTAAGTTTTTTGGCAATTTGTTATGCAACAATAGAAACCTAATAGAAATGGCCATGGTTGGTACAAATTTAGTGTTAAGAAACTTGAAGACAGTGATGGATGGAACAAAAAAGAGGGTAACTAGAATGGAGAATTATTTAAGGAAGGATATTTAAACATTTTAAAATTTAGAACAAATTTATATTTAACAGAAAAGAGGCATTAGGCAATGAGAATTGAAAAAAGGTGATTAACATGAGGAATGATGGAGCAAAATACTTATGGAATTAAGTCACCAGTTTTCAAATATGAAAAGTTAAAATTAGAAGAAAGCTTCTATAATATCTCTTTCTCAATCCTAGCCTAAACTATTTTTTTCACCATCCTACTGCATTGTAATGATCTTCCTAGAATCTCTTTCCATATTTTACTCCATATTTTCAAAATTTTCCCAGTTTTCCTCATACACAGAAATGCCTGCTTTGCACTCTACTATCTTTCAATTTTCTCATTCTGAACTTGATGCACAATGATGCCATAAACTTTTCTATCCCAAGTTTCTAAGTGCAGACAAACAAAAACAAAAGTTTGCAAAAGATTTATTTCCCTTAGCACAGGTTGTCATTCATTGACTTGCCAAGTGTTTCAACTTAATTATTATAATGTACTATATTGCTATGATACATAATTAATTGAACCATTAAAATTGATCTCTGGTATGAAAGACTTCCTTGTATTTGGAATTTATGTAAAGCTCAAATGTATAATTCAAATAAAATGCTGGAAGATACAGACAGGAGGTGGAAATGATATTTCAATAATATTTGATAAGTATTATAGGAAGGACAAAGGAAAAAATACAAAAAATGTATTTGCTCCAAACATGCTGACATTTATTTTTAAAAATGCAGAAAAGACACTTTGAGAAATGAAATTTAACTTTTAATCTGAACTTCTTACTCCTTTTACATAAAATTGGGATTGTTTAAATGTAATAACTATGCTAAGGAGCTACAGATACTTTAACGATATATCATGTTACTCAGGCAAATACTCAAAAGAAAATGAGAAGGTAAAAACACAGCCAAATTCTCATGTTAATCAAATATACAATTAAAATCATATGCTTACAAAGAATATAAACTATTCTCCCTTTCTGTCTATGCTGTAACACACACTTTGCTTAGAAGAGTTGATACATATTTATTAAAGGAATACAAAGTAAATTCACCAAAATAGAAGCTTCTAATTATGCAATAGTTTGTTAATTTAGATAGAATAAATGTTGTATAAAGAAAAACATCAAAACACAATAATATTCCAGAATGAACAAGCTATTAATAAAAATAACCACTTCTCAAACATCCAAACTCATCTTACAGTAGTGTCTATCTATACCTTTCATTATCAATATCTTCCTTATTCTCTTTCTCTATGATTGAGGATTTTGCCTACTATGCAAATTGATTGTAATAAGAAAGACCATAGCATTCAAAAGATGGAGTTCTTCAAGAAATTAATGGAACTGCTATTAGATAATTAGTTAAATCAGATTAAAATGAAACTCTAATAGATACCTATTTAAAATGTAAGAGGAGAATATCTACCCAGATGATGGTGTTAAAGCTGTTTCAAAAGATAATTGATTGATGCAGATAAGGCAACAATTAGAGATAAATTTATGTTTGTAAACATCTCTATAAAGAAAGAATAAAGATCTCAAATAAATATTCCAACATCCTACTTTAATAAACTAGAAAAAGAGAAAACCTGAAACCAAAGCAATTAGAAGCAAGGAATTAATAAAATTTAGAGCAAAATAAAATGGAAAAAAAAAGAGATAACCAGTGAAAACAAAAGTTGATTCTTTGAATAGATCCATTAAATTGGTAAAACTTTAGGTTGATTGCCCAATAGAAAGAGTGAGAAAAGTCACTAAAATCAGGAAGAAAAGGAAATATCATTACTGAACATACAGATATAAGAAACATTATAAAGTAATACTATGAAGAACAGCATATCAAAAAATTAAGTAACTTAGATTAATGTAATATTACTAGAAAGACACAAACTACCAAAACTAATTCAGGAAGAAAAAGAAATATCTCAATAAGCCTATAAGGTAAAGAGGTTGAATTAATTATCAAATCACTTCCTACAAAGATAAAACAAGTTCTAGACAGCTTCACTACACACTTTTGAAGAATTTATATTATCGGTACTTCACAAACTCTTCTAAAAAGTAGTATGAAAGGGACACTTACCAATTCGTTCTCTGAAGCTGGTATTATGATACCAAAAGCAGATATACCAAATATGTCACATGAAAAGAGAGCTATAGACTATTCTATAAACATAGATGCAAAATCTTCAATAAAATCCCAGCAAAACTGAATCAAGCAACAAATAAAAAGACTATTCACCTGGACCAGGTGGGATTTATCATAGGAATTCAAGATTGTTTTAACACATCAATGTAATGCACAATATTAGTAGAATTAAGGATGAAATGTCTGATCATCTCAAACCTTACTGGTAAGACATTTCTCAAAATCTCATACCTTTTCAATACAAAAACATTTAACAAACTAGGAATAGAAAAGAAATTATTCACCCTAATAAAAGTCATCCAGTAAAAAACTATAACTAACATCAAACTTTTGGTGAAAGACCAAAAACTAGCTTCTTAAATTCAAGCAAAAGAAGTTTTATGTTCTCACCACTTCTACTCAACATTTTACCAGACGATCTCATCAGGGCACTTAGTCGAGTAAAAGAAAGGAAAAGTACCTCAAATTGGAAATGAAGAAGTAAAACTGTACCTGTGGAGGACATTATTGTTTATATAGATAATTCTAAAGAATCAACTAAAATGCCATTAGAATTAATAAATGAGTTCAACAAGTTTTCAGATTAAAAGATCAATATACAAAAATAAATTGCTTTTCTTTACACTAGTAATTAACAATCATAAAAGAAAGTAAGAAAACAATTCCATATACAATAAATAAAGAAAAAAATACTTAGGTTTATGTGTCGGTCCAGTGGGTCATGGACCCTGGCTTCCCCTCCCTAAGGGAAACTCAGCCCACAACACATAACAGCCTGCATGCCCCAGGACACAAGTTAAAATGGAACAGACCTCCCCACAGGGTAACAATGTACAGATGGTATCATAGACTGTAATTTTATCTAGGTGCTACACTTCCTTCCTACGACAACACCACCAGACCCCACTCATGTGCTTCGTGTGACCCTAGGAGAGACTCGGTTATGAAATATCTTTTCTCTGAGACCCTATATATTGCTCCTTATTTCCTTGCCTCTTCATGGAGTGCTATCTTCATTATCCAGCCTACTGCCACAGAAGAATCTCTCCTGTCTGTAAGCATAAATAAATAAAGCTTATGTCTGACTGTGTACCAGGTGCATTCTTTAGTCTTGTGGCTGCTCCAACCTCTGCCCTTCAGGAACTGGGTTGGAATAATTGGTGAGCCAGCCAGGAGACCAAATGACTACCAGCAGTAGCAGGCATGAGTTCAGGTAAAGCAAAATCCATGGGGGAAATCTATGGTTAGCCTATAACGTACATGTGGGGAGGGGTGGCTGCCTTCCTGGATAAGTGGGGACTGCCAAGAGAATATGGGGATGCCCTAAAAGCTCCAGCAGCTATACTGGCTGTACTACAGCAGGTAGCAGAGCAGCTGCACTTAAATAAGAAAAAGAGTTAAAACTAAAAAGGGATATGCACCTGGCATAGTACCAATTGGAATAATAAAAACTAACCTTCAAAGAGATCTTTGGAATATAGTGTTATTTTATAGTTAAACTTATTTTGAAAGAAAATGAAAATTATAAGAAGTTAGTGAGTGTTGTTTTTGTGTCTAAATATCTGTGTCTGCCTATTTGTTCAGGGTATATCTTTATACATTGGGATGGTAATATCAAATAAACAAATGAAAATACTTAAAAGAGCTCTATTCAAATTACTAAAATTTAAATAAGTGATTATATGTAAATAAATATTCCTGGAGCACAAATTAGAGAAGGAAAACAGATAGAAAAGTCTTAAAGAAATCTGAATATGGAAACTACTGGGAAAGGAAAATTTTTTTCATAAGCTCCTTGACCTATCAAGGAACCCCCAGGGCCACCTTCTCTTTGTGAAAGCTGTAGAGATAGGGCTACATTTGACAATATAGGGAAATGTAAGTTTAGTTTAAAACTCTTATCAGGCTGGGGAATTAAGAATCACAGTTTGCCTGTAAATTCCTCAATTTAAACATTTTAACAGTCTTATTACAAGGGTAATTAATCCAATTACCAAATTTCAGTAAGTAAAGAAAAAGTCCTTGAAAGCTATGGAAAGATGTCTTCAGATTTATGACTAAAACAAATTAAATAATTATAATATATTCTAGAACCTGGTAGTCACTGTGCTTTTAAGGCTATTCACAATTTTAGAATTTTATTTTTAAAAAGGGGGTTTTATCTTCCTGTAAAGGAAGGTTAAAGAACATTTCCTACATAAACTATAACTGTTCCAATTTTATTTAGCTTTGGTGTAATCTCCCTAGGTTTATACAATACTATTAAAATAAATTAGCATTATATGTATTAAATCTTTAAGATGATGAAAATTCTAAGTTTGTGTTGTCCTAAAGTGACATGACTACTTTTCACAGAAAAACATGAGGAATGTAAGACAAGACTTAAATGAATAAAAGCAAATTTCATGTTTTGCTAATTGTAATTTAATTAGCTTATTTAAAGGTAAACATAACTTATGATTATAGAAAGTTTGCAAAAACATTTTCTAAACTGAAATATTTAAATGACTAATTCCAGGAAACCATTATTAATTAGAAACCTAAACTTACATTGATGATAAAAAATGGTAATTTCATAATAAAACCTGTCAAAGACAATCTCAATCTGCATATTAAGGTGGTGGAGGTGAAAATAATCTTGATTCCTTTGGGTTTTCATAAAATAATGGGGAAAGTAGTTTTTTCTAAAGTAAAATATCTGTTGATTAATGAAATCATGGTAAAGGTATAAAAGTAAAAAGTGAAGTTCTAAAAATAGTCAACTTCATTTGATATGTTATAAACTGCATTAGAAATATTCAGAAAGTATATAAAATTAAGAGATAAATATCAGTATTGTCAAACTCTTTTGTTCATTCAACCCAGGTCCCCAATACCCTGCATGATTCCTCTCCATTTGAGTTATTGGATAGATCAATCACTATGGCTCCTAAAATAATAAAAAGATCTATCACATCTCTGGACATGTTCCTAAAGTTGGTGGAAAGTACATTGCTGTTTTGGACTCCTGCAGCAGCCAGCAATGGCCCAATATAGCCAGATTACATTGCCTCCAGACTGGCTCTATTTCATAGTGCCAAAGAGTACTGTGCACCTGGTTGGTGGACCACTGGACCTTCCTTTCAAAGGCCAACAGTGCTGCAGCATGTTGGATGTGTGTAGGACATACCAAGTGGAGCAATAATTACCAGGGTAACCTAAGTAGAACTTAAACAAACACAACTGGCATTATGGCTTGCTCTTATGGAGGGACAACTTATATAGTACTGCAAACCTAGAGCTTATGTCTATTAACTGCAGCTCAAAGAGAAACTTGTGCATTGATTAGTGTATTAATTAGTATTAATTGATATACCTATATGACTGATGAATATGATAATATCTTTTTTATTCTAGATCATATGCAGAAGGATAATGATGATGCTAAAGGTAAACAATTCACTTTCTCAGTTTATTTCTTCCAGAACCAATACCTTCCAGAACAAAGTATTAGTTAGGCAGGGATTTCATCCAGTTCCAACCATGGTGCTGGGCCCACCTTCCCTTAATCTTAATGGAATAACAGTGAGTTTAACACCCTGTCAGGTACAGACTACTGCCCTAGCCAGCAGTAAGGAGCTACAGAAAAAATGACCATTGCCTTTCAGCTCCCCTTAACAATAAGGGTGTAAACTCTCTGAGAGGGAAGTTGAGGCAGGTTAGTATAGGAAACAAAGCAGGCGTCTGGTCAGATTTAAGCCCACAGAAGACCCTAATCACAGGGTCCTGTTTAAAAGTGCCAGGCACAAAAGAAGTCATAGATAACTCCAAACAGAAAGTCCTCCTCATTGTTCCCTGAAAGCTAACAGCAAAGGTTAAAAGGCAACCAATCAGGACAACAAATAGCTGGCGGCCCTTTGTGCATCTATGTGGGCTCTTCTTATGCCTAAACTAGTTTTTTGGGTTTTTTTTAATCACCATAAAAACTCAAAGAATTTAGAATGGTAAATGTATTTTACTGGAACCCTCCTCATAAAACTCCCCTAGATGGTACTTTGTTATCTACTAGTGGAAATGTTGCCTGTATATTGCTGGACCAACAGAATCTGCCTTGGACTGTAACTCCTGCAAATTGGACAGCATGGAACCCCTTGCTGGCATGGCAGAGTACAGCCTATCAACAAGTTTGGAATGAGACCCTTTCCATCATATAATGAGAATCATTATTGTTCAATTTTGTGTATATATTCCTGATCACTCCCATAATATCTCACAAGTTATAAATCATATGCAAGAGCACATAAGTCATATCGATAAATTAGCTATCAATTCCCTAATTGGTTTAACTTCTTCTCTTAGCCTTGTTGACATGTCTTTGTAGGTTTAGTAGCTTTTGGTGGAGAATTCTTAATATTCTGTTTTATGCTGCTCTGTTGTTGTGGCAAGTGGATGCAGTATGTATCCTATGGGTAATGCAAGCTGTCGCACAGGGGTATAGTGTGTGGGTCCAGTGGGTCCTGGGCTCTGGTTCCCCCTCCCTAAGGGAAGCTCAGCCTGCAGCATATTGCTAACTGCCTGCCCCAGGACACAAATTAAAATGTAACAGACCTCCCACAGGGTAATGATGTAGAGATGGTATTATAAACTGTACTTTTCTCCCTACAATAACATCACCAGACCCTACTTGTGTGTTTCATGTAACCCTGATGTGGGCTATGGGTGGAAGGCTCTTTGTCTCTTCAGAAATAACTAAGCTGTTTGACTTGTGTCTCTTCAGAAATAACTAAGTTGTTTGACTTGTGGGTGTGAAACGGTAAGAGGCTGCAGTCCTGCCCTTAGGGACGGTGACAGCAGGCTCCAGTCCCAGGAAATGTTTAACAAAGCAAGGGCTATAAACTTTAAGTATTTAGGGGAAATGCAAAAACCAAGGCTTATCTAAAATGTCTGGAGTCCTTGCTAAAAGCTTACCTAAGATGTGAAAGAGATATATGCTAATTGAAGCCTATTGAGAACTGAAACAAAGGGACCATTTGGCCTTTCCTCTCTGTATAAAAGACATTTGAAAATCTTGTTCAGGGCTCGGGATTCAAACAGAAAGCTCCCGAGTCCGGCCGGCCGTCAATAAACCATTTTTCCTTCTCAAAATCATTCCTGAGTCCTGGCCTCTCTATACTCGAATAATTGAACTTCTCTTAAATTCCACAACATTATTGGCGACCACGAAGGGACAATAAATGAAGGCCAGAGACGGTAGCATTTTGCTGCCCCTTCCAAATCCCCGAGGAAGCCGGGAGGACTCGGGTGAACCCCAAATCTGGGCGCCCCTGGATTAAATTTAATCCAGAAAAGATGTGGGCTCCACCAGAATCTTCCCGACAAAATCAAGGGGCAATGGAAGGTCTGAAGAGAAAGATTCTGGGAACGAAAAAGAGCTCCAAACAGGGAAGAAGGTAAGACTCTCCTGGTGAGCAGAGTCTGGAAGGCCCTAGCTTTAATTGCTAGGAAGGGGAGGCTGATCACCTCCCGAGAGAACCCTAGTAGCCCCAGAAGGCTGGGGGGAAGCCGTTCTCTCTAGGCTTGGGAAAAGGAGGAAAACCGGGGAAAAGCCCTGGTGTTTTGGGTTTGTCTAACTGCATGTTAGAATCTGGTACTGGTCTTATATCCACTAAAGGAGTGGAGTCTCGATTTTAATAGGAAGGGTATTTATAGGTTCAAGTCCTAATATCCTGGAAATTGGTCTAGATTAAGGAAAACAAAACTTGGTTACAGGAAAATGGATCGGCTTGTGGAGCTTGGTCTGGGTGTAAAGTTTAAACAGTGGAAAAGTCTAGCTGAAATCTTTTGTTATGGTGCTAATTTGTGAATGAATTTGCTTTATACCAAATGTTAAGTGTTCTGAGGTTTGTGATGGCTGTGGGGGCAGCCGTGGTGAAAATAAATATATAAACTTGTGAGTCAGATTAGTGACCTTTGTGCTTCTGTCTGTGTCAGCTCAATGTTAGTGTTGGAGTTGTGTCCTTACATGAAGTAGAATTACAGCTGAGCTGGAGCCCTCCCTTGCCATTGGCAAGGGGGTGAAATGATTCTGGGGCAAAAGCTGAGGAGTCTAGATGTTTGTGCATGTTCTGGTGTCTTGTCTCTGGTCTGGCCCTTTGCCGGGGCTTGGAGGCCATCTGTGTCCGCGCCAAGCACCCAAGTCTGTTGGGAATGTCCCAGTCAGGGCGGCTGGGTTCCTGGGAGAGTTGCCAAATTTGAGTAGGTTCTGTCTGCCCATTTTGGCTGAAAGCTGGAAAGGGGGGAGGGGCTTGCCCCTTTCCAGTGAGTCCACCCTTCTATTCATAAGCCGCATTCCTGTTTGTTGTACACCCGACTGCCTGGAAGCGGGGGAAGTGAAGGAGGTGAAAAGCAGAATCAGAATAAATGCAGTAAAGTTCCCTCCTTAGGGTGTCAAAGCCAAAATACGTTTGCATTCTGCTCAGGTTCTTAGAAGGTATTGTAGTAACCTTAAGTAAGAGAATGTTCTGTGAAGGTAAAATTTGTGTTAAGGGTATAAATATAAAAGTTTTACAAAGCATTGTTTAAGGTATTTAAGTGGCTAATTGCAGAAAGTCATTATTTAACAAAACTGAATTGATAATAATAATAATAAAAGGCAATTTTATAACAAACTTATTCGGCAGCCAATCTCCCCTGCCAACTTGCTTCCAAAAAAACTGTTTCTGGTATTACATGCTACTAAGTATTTAAAGTGAAAAAAAAAAAATTCATTATTTTAACAAACTTGTTTAGTATTAATGGCAATTATATGTTGTAAGAAGTTTGCCTGGTAACTTAGTATGTGGGGTATATGGAGTGGGTTTTTATTGTTAAGGTAACAGAAGGTGATTTTGTCCTAAGATAAAATGATTGATTATTGGGAAGAGTAGAGTGTGGGACAGAACCTGAATGAATACTGAAAGTGTAGAAGGTTTGTGGAAGGGAAATTTTTATGATTAAATTGAGTAAGATCAATATACAAAGAAAATATTTTATCAATAGCTTCTTGTGCTTTAACCTCATCATATCCTCAATGTTTGAAGAAGAGTTCTTTTAAAAGAACATTTTATGTTCTAGAAATCAAATCCTGAAAAGTAGCCTTTTATTTCAAACTAACTGCAAGAGATTTATTCTTTCACTTTAAAGGAAAAATTAAAGTAATGGTTAAGTTCATTTAATATGTTATAAGTTGAATGAAAGGTATTTAAAGGTGTTATAAAATTAATAGTTTTTTTAAAAATTAATAAAAACTGTAACTAAGAGTTAAAATCATTTATAAATGCATTTATATTGTAAAACAGTGGAAAGACAATAACTGAGATTATAGCTGGGTGAATTTAGCCTGAAACTATTATTTAAGTGTAAATTCTACACTAACCTTTCCTTTGTTTATGGTTGCTTCAGGCCTAACCTCGCCCTTTGCCTTTGCCTGTGGTTATTTCATAATTGAGAAGAGCTGGGACATCACTGTCTCCTCTTCTGGTATTAGTAACCCTTTCTCTCATGAATTCAAGTGTAAACTAAATAAATTGCTGCCTGATAGAATAAGGTTAAATGACCACTGGAGTTTTATTATCTCCAAAACCAAAAGGGGGGTGGAGGGGGAGAAGTCTCCTGCCTTGACGGTCAGTGTTCCTAAGAGTGGCAATTCATGAGAGAAAGCAGTCTGTCTCCCTGAGGCTTCAAATAGCCTCAGTAAATATATATAAAACTAATCTTGTTGCTTATCCAAAATTCTGCTAATTTCAAGGTAAAATATAAAGTTCTAAAACAAAATGGTGCTAAGGCATTGAGAACATTTTGGTTATTACAATCCATTAAGTAAGAAAGAAAATTCTTGTGGTAAACTGCATGGTCATAGTGCAAATTAAGAAGAGTTTCAAAAGTCTTTGAAAAGTTTAAAGTAACTAAAGTCATGTTGTTGTGTCAAACTATTCATGTCTGCCTATTTGCTCAAATTGTTAAAAAATATGCAGTTATATTTATAAATATTCTTAAAGCCCAAATTGAACTAAGCAGGATGAAAAAGTCATAGAAATCTGATTATGGAAACAATTGGGAAAGGGCCTCCTCTTTGCAAGAGCTTTTAAGGCAAGACTAGGTGTGGCAGATTAAACCTATCTACTAGGCTAGGGAATTAAGAATCAGTTTGCCTGGTAATTTCCCAGTTTAAACCTTTGTCAGCCATAAATTGAAAAAAAAAACAAAACAAAGATTAGGTTAATTTTCACAGAAGAAAAATGTTGATGTAACCCGGCGGCCTGCTGCCTCAGTCTCCCACTCCCGGGTTGGACAGCAGTGGAGGAGACCAGTTTAGGCCAGTCCTATGGGCAGTGGAAGGATGCCCAAGAAGGAGCTAACTAAGTCGGTGCCATTTCAGCACTAAATTCTATTCCTTATTTGAAAAAGGGGGGAGCAGGTAAAAACTAAAATGGTTGGAATGTGATAGAAGAAGCAGTTAAATCAAACTTTGCGTGGGAAAGTTAAATCTCAGATAAGCTGTAACTTCTGAAGTATCCAATCTATGGAAAAACAGGAAGAGCTTGCATGCTAGGCTTAGGGGTATAAATTGTGTCATTTTTCTTTGTTCGGGGCACCAGCCATATCTGGCTCTGCGCCCCTTCTTGCAAGATTGAGAATAAAGTATTTTCTTCTCCACAATCTGGTGAGCCTTATTTTCTTCCAGAAGATTTCTTTCCAACAAAATAAGGTAATTAGTGGCTCTATTAACAAATTTCAGTAAGAAAAGGAAAGTCCATAAAAACTATGGAGAGATCTTTCCTGGGTTATGATTTTAAAAAATTAAGTAATTGTGTAATGTGTTTTGAAACCTGGAAGTCAGTATGCATGTGTTTTAAAACCTGGTAGACAGTTATGCTTTTAAATTAATAATTTTCATAACTTAAAGAAAAGAAGTTTTTAGCTTCCTGTAAGGGAAAAAGAGAACATTCCTTGCATAAACTATTATGGTTTCAATTTTATTTAACTTGAGTGTAATCTCCCATAGTTAATTTATAAACTAAATTAACATATGTACAAATCTTTACGGTAATGAAAATTGTAAGTGAAAATTGTAAGTTCATATTGGTGAAATTAGGTTAAAGGGAAAAGATTGTAGATATGCTCTCTTAAATAAAGAGTAAATTTCTTTCATTGGTAATTGTAATTTAGTAAGTTTATTTAAACATGAGGTGTCTAGTCAATGTGGTTATAGTCAATTATAAAGAGTTTGTAAAACATCTTCCAAACTGAAAATGTTTAAATAGTTCTAGTTGTAGAAGTCATTGTTAACTAAAGAAACTTAGATTGGTATTGGTAGCAGAAATAACTTCATGATAATAAACCTGTCTGAAGGCCACTGCAAAATACACATTTAAGTAAATGATAATAAAAAGTTGTCTTGATTCTATTGGAAAAATTGTTTTCATTCTAACAATGAAAAATAATATTTTTCCTCTATTACTAAAGTAAAGCACCTACTGTTATCTTCATAGTAAAATTGTGTAAGTAAATAGTCATTTGATATATGTATTGCGTTAAGTTGTTTAAAATATATATAAAACAAGGAATAAACTTTAACATTGTCAAACTCTTGTGCATTCGAACCAGGCCTTGTATACATTACAGGTGGCCTCTCCATGTGAGTTATTGACTAGGCTGGTCACTGACCCCTCAATTAAAAATATGTGCTATATCAGTCTCTGGTTCTGCTCCTGAAGTTGATGTAAACTATATTGCAGTTTCAAGCTCCTGCAGCCAATAATGCTCGGTACAGCCAAGTGTACAATGGATATCGCTTCCAGACTGGCACTGTTCCATGGTGCCAGAGAGCGCTATGCACCAGGCTAGTAGAATACTGGAAAATCTCTCTAAGATGAAGGATGCTGCAACTTGCTCACTGCGTTGAAGAACATGCTAAGTGGAGCCATGATACCAGGAGACTGTAAGTAAAACTTAAACACAATTGGCATTATGGCCTGCTCTCATGGAGAGATAACATGTAAAGTATTACAAACCTGAAACTCAAAACTAATAATGGCAACTCTGAATCCTTATGCATTAAGTAATACATTAGCTAATATTAAGTGCTGTACTTTTATCCTGTACTAAATATATGCCTAATAATTGTAATGTTATCTTTTCTATTTTGGATCAAGTGCAGAAGTATATTAGACATGTTAAATTCCTGGTAAAATCATTTTCTAAACAGTTAATAACATGTCTATAGAATAAGGTGACAGTCTCAGCCAGTCTCAGTTAGCAAAAGTGAGGCTTGCTTGCTGATGGTGAGTCACCTATTGAACAAGTCAAAATTGCTAGAAATTGTACAATGAAAACCAAGGTGTAAAAATCTTTATTCTGTAGTTCTGATCACTCCCACAGGTGAAAACTAAGAGTATTTCCAAATTAGTGTTCTAATCCTGAGTGAAGCCAGTTGCCCAAGGAGTGCCAGTTCACCAGGAGCATCTGACAGAGCGAATGAGTGTCAATCATTGAACAGCTTGGAATGTGTCTTCAGACAAAGCTAAGTGTCTGTTGCAATTTCTCTCTAAAGATGGATAACTTAAAAAAGAATATATATGCTGTTCCCACCAGCTTTTAAGGAATGCCATCTTTATAGGCATCTAATCTTGTCTATCTCTGTAATCCAATGTGTCCTCTTTTAAAAACGGGTATTCCAAATTTTTAATTAAGTTTGTTTCTTTCAGAGTGAACATCTTATTAACCATATGAAAACTTCATCCAACTTCGTACAGAATGCCAGATCCATCTTCCTCCAGTTAGAATAAATTAAAGAGTTTTTACACCTTATTAGGCAATGACTACAGCCCATGGCCAGCAGGAAGCAGTTACAGAAAAGAGATCGTCTCCCTTCAGCACCCCTTTTAAATTAAAGGTGTAAACTCTTTAAGAGTAAAATAAAAGTAATAGATGGATCTGGAACCTGACTGGAAATCCACGTGAGTGCCAGTGGCAACAGAATAACTGCAGGAGGCCCCTGCCCAAGATTCTGCTGTCCAGAATGAAAAGCTCTAAACTTCTAAAAACAGTCCTGATGCTGTACTAAAGACTGATAAATAATCAATCAAAACAACAAACAGCCATCCACCTCATAGCTCCAACAATAATTATGCCAAAGCTTAGCAAGTTAATCTTTGGCAGAAAGGGGGGAATGATGTGGGCTATGGGTGGAAGGCTCTTTGTCTCTTCAGAAATAACTAAGCTGTTTGACTTGTGTCTCTTCAGAAATAACTAAGTTGTTTGACTTGTGGGTGTGGAACGGTAAGAGGCTGCAGTCCTGCCCTTAGGGACGGTGACAGCAGGCTCCAGTCCCAGGAAATGTTTAACAAAGCAAGGGCTATAAACTTTAAGTATTTAGGGGAAATGCAAAAACCAAGGCTTATCTAAAATGTCTGGAGTCCTTGCTAAAAGCTTACCTAAGATGTGAAAGAGATATATGCTAATTGAAGCCTATTGAGAACTGAAACAAAGGGACCATTTGGCCTTTCCTCTCTGTATAAAAGACATTTGAAAATCTTGTTCAGGGCTCGGGATTCAAACAGAAAGCTCCCGAGTCCGGCCGGCCGTCAATAAACCATTTTTCCTTCTCAAAATCATTCCTGAGTCCTGGCCTCTCTATACTCGAATAATTGAACTTCTCTTAAATTCCACAACAACCCTAGGGGAAACTCTGTTATGACATGTCTTTGTTCTGAGACCCTATATTTTGCTCCTCATTTTCCTTTCACAGAGCACTTTCTTTATTATCCATCCTGCTGCTCTCAGAGACTCTTTCCCTCCATAAGTCCCAATAAATAAAGCTTATGTCTGACTTTGTTCCATATGCATCCTTTGGTCTTGCAGCTGCCCTGACCCATGCCCTCTAGGAGCTGGGTTAGAAGATTTTAATTTAACAAAATAAGTGCAAAACTTTTATGATGAAAATTACAAAACACTTTTGTAATAAATTAATGAAGCACTAAATAAATGAAGTCATCTCATGTGCATGGATTGAAAGTTTTAATATTTTAAAAATATTAATAATCCGTAAATTGATCTACATATTTAAGGGAAGCTTTATCAAAAAACCCTATGCACATGTTTGGAGAAATTGACAAGCTTATGCTAAAATTTGTAAGGAAATGCAAGAGACTCAAAATGGCCAAAATAATCATGAAAAGGAACAAAACTGGAGGACTTCCTGATTTCAATATTTCTACTGACCTACAATGATCAAAGCTGTGTGGTACTAGCGTAAAGATATAAATGTATGTTAGTGCAATAAGAATTGAGATTTCAGACATAATCCCTTTCATTTATGCTAATTTTTTACCAGGGTGCCAAGACTATTCAATGAAGATTCTTGATGGGAGACTTTGTAATGCCACATTGCAAGGAGGACATGGCTACAGGAAAAGAAACAATTATAAAATATACTACAAAATATTAATGGATATTGAGAAAATTTAGGAAAACTTCTAATAGGTTTTAAAATACAATTTTATTTCTAATGGATTAGGAAAGTCAAGCATGATAATGGAGAGAATTATCTCTTTCTATTATAAATTTGTAGTTAACTGACACCCCAAATATTGCTTAATTAAATTACTGTCTTCTTACTCAAAACCAAATATTATTTCAATTTAAAAGTTCCTGTTAATCTACGAATTTCTTGGTGTTAGATATTGCCAAAATTTTGGAGACACACAAAAGTGAATCAATTTATTAAAAATGCACCCACTATTTAAATAGGCTTTAAAGTGTGATAAACTACTGATGAAGAATATAACAATCTACTAAGTAGATAATTTATTTCAGGAGAAGTTAAATGTTGATAAAATATATTGTGATTATTAATTTTCTAGACAGTTGTTAAGGTGTAAATAATTATTTAAAATTATTGTTTTGTCATTTTAGGTCATATAACTTTTTTTAATTCATTATGGTTGATATATAGTTACTACATTTAGATATTTTGGCCGAATCGTTATTTCCTCTTTGAATCATTCCTACTATCCACAATACTGAGAGCTATAGGAACATAGGTTAATTGAGAAAAGAGGTAATAATATTTGTCTAATTTTCTGTCACACCCATTTAAAAATTATAACTAAAGTGTACTTTCCCAAATGTATCATTATCTTTTATTTTACAAATATAAGTCATTATGGAATGTAGAGATTTGTAGAACAGACAAAATCTATATACATTTTTTGCTAAATTTCAAGTTACTATTCTGAGCTTTAGGGACTTCAAGATCCTTCCTTCTTTTGATCATGATATAAATTCATCTCTGTTGTCACTCCCTTTAATGAAAGGCAATAAAATTTCAAATTTAAAGATTAATTTTTGAACTTTTCCTACTAAGGTACTTCATATGTGTGTAAATCAAAGTGGCAATGCTCCATATGTATCCCTCAATTGTAACAAATATAACACACTAATGAAGGATATTGTTAATATGGGAAAGTGTGGGAGGGGTTAGGAGTAGAGCATATGGGAATCCCCTAAATTTTTAATGTAGCATTTATATAATCTAAAGTATTTTTAAAAATTTAAAAATATATTTTAAAAAGTATACTGTACCTCTTTTTGTTGTTTTGGAATTTGGGAATATTCAAAATATTATTTCTATTTCGGACAGAGTATTCTTTAATCAAAGATGGTATATGTGTATTTTGTGCAGTGAAGTATTTGAAGTCATCTTTGCTATCTGTGTATTATAGGAACATGAAACTGAACTGAAAATTACAGCTACTAAGTCAAGCATGAAATAAGTATTAGATAAAATTCAAGGAAACTCTTAAAAACAAGTGATCTCAATGGAATCACAGAAGGTATACCCAGTTGACAAAGAGAAGAAGGGATATATTTTTGTACAAAAGATAGAGAAAAGTATGGCACTGAAATGAAGGGAATACATATCAGAAAGAAAGAAGAGAAGTGAAATGGGAGGACCAAGGGGCTTTTGGTTTTGTTATATCTTATAAAAGAGTTTGCAAGTTATCATTGCTGAATAAATTGAAAATTAACTTTCCTTGGACCTCTCAGTGAATTGAGGTCACAGGGACACAAGCAAACCTAGGGACACAGATGAATATAGAGATTCGTAGCCAAGCTATCTGCTTACCTGAAGCAGAAGTCTCTGGAGCCATTAACTGGTCAGGACAACTAAATGGTAATTTTGACAAATTGACAGAGGATAAGAGTTTGCTCTTGTGTGAGTGAGAAACTCCTTATCTCATACTTTTGTGAATTTTGCCTTCAGGAACCCTACCAAGTACTGAAGGTAAAAAGTCAAGTAAGATCACCTATAAACTTCACAACAGGAGGAGAAAAAGTAACCAGTTTTGAAATATGGTCAAATAACAAAGGCCTACTCTCTATTAAAAAGGACTTTACTAGAGGAAAAGGCATTTACCTAACTCCATACCCTTCTAGCCTTTGTCTCATCTATAGAAGAGGAGGATCTAAAAACACATGTAAAAGTCACAACCTGAGAATATAACCTTATAAAGGATTGAGATTTTATCATAAAATTTTAAAACACTTCCCTTAGCCTACATCTTACTGATGTGGGCTATGGGTGGAAGGCTCTTTGTCTCTTCAGAGATAACTAAGTTGTTTGACTTGTGGGTGTGAAACGGTAAGAGGCTGCAGTCCTGCTCTTAGGGACCAGCAGGCTCCAGTCCCAGGAAATGTTTAACAAAGCAAGGGCTATAAACTTTAAGTATTTAGGGGAAATGCAAAAACCAAGGCTTATCTAAAATGTCTGGAGTCCTTGCTAAAAGCTTACCTAAGATGTGGAAGAGATATATGCTAATTGAAGCCTATTGAGAACTGAAACAAAGGGACGATTTGGCCTTTCCTCTCTGTATAAAAGACGTTTGAAAATCTTGTTCCGGGCTCGGGATTCAAACAGAAAGCTCCCGAGTCCGGCCGGCCGTCAATAAACCATTTTTCCTTCTCAAAATCATTCCTGAGTCCTGGCCTCTCTATACTCAAATAATTGAACTTCTCTTAAATTCCACAACATTACCACCACATCATCAGGGAACCAGTTTAATAACAGTGTGTTACAAATGAAAAAGCTGCCCGGAACAGATGCTATTTAAAGAGGAGTTCTTAGGGAAGTCCAAAAACAGGAGGGGAGAAAAAGCAAGGATACATTAGGCATTTGAAACCTCCGGCACCTATAGCTACAAGAAATCTTAAACATAGCCCAATTCCAGCAAAATAAAGATCACACATCTCACTAAAGGCCTATTTACCTCAGCTTCTTTGATCTGCTGCACCAGGTCTGAATTTCCACACACAGAAAAAGATGAGGCATGCTAAAAGGCATGAAAATAGAGAGTGAAAATGTTGTAGAATTTGAGAGAGGTTCAATTATTTGCGTATAGAGAGGCCAGGACTCAGGAATGATTTTGAGAAGGAAAAATGGTTTATTGATGGCCGGCTGGACTCGGGAGCTTCCTGTTTTGATCCCAAGCCTGGAACAAGATTTTTGAATCCCTTTTATACAGAGAGGAAAGGCCAAATGGTCCCTTTGTTTCAGTTCTCAATAGGCTTCAATTAGCATATATATCTTTCACATCTTAGGTAAGCTTTTAGCATGGACTTCATACATTCTAGATAAGCTTTTAGCATATTTTGTTTGCATTTCCCCTAAATACTTAAAGTTTATAGACTTTGCATTGTTAAACTGTTTCCTGGGACTGGAGTCTTTGCCATTGTCACCAAGGGCAGGACTATAGCCTCTTACCATCACACCCACAAGTCAGAGAGCTTAGGTTATCTCTGAAGAGACAAAGAGCCTCCCACCCATAGCCCACATCAGAAAGACAAAGAAAACATCACAACTAGATTCATATATGACACAGATACTGAAATTATCAGATAAGGAATTTAAAATAATTATGGTTAATATATTAAGTGATCTAATGTTAAATGGAGACACCATGGAAGAATAGATAGTTAATGAAAGCAGAGTTGGAAACTCTAAGAAATGGTCTAAAGAACGGGGTAGAAATGAAGAACACTGTAACAGAAATGAAAAATGCCTTTAATGGAGCCGTGTGTAGACTGAATTTAGTGGAGTATAGACTCCGTGAGAATGAAGACATGTCAATGCAAACTTCCATAACTGAAATGCAAAGATATAAAAGAAAGAAGAAAGAAAAGCATCCCAGAACTGTGAGATAATTTTAAGAATACCAGGAGATGAAAAAGGGAATAGAGTAATTAAATGGAAGAGAAATCAGGCTCCTAATATTCCCTCTGACTTTAATTAAAACAAAATTAAAAAAAAAAAAAGCAAATTGGATGCTAAGAAGCAAATTAAGCTACTTGGTATCAAAGTGTCTAAAGACAGAGCACTTAAGAATATAAAATGTAGTATGATTTCTTCTTCCTTTCTCTAACTGCTTGATTAGAGTAGAATAATTATCATAAGTTTTTTAGCTTAGTGACACAGAAAACAGTAAAATCATCTCCAGGTTATCTTTTAGAATGGATCCTAAATGACAGAACTCTAAAAGTATTTATCTTGTTGGGAGATATGAATATGTTTTCCAATAGTTGTGTTTATTATTATAGTAAGATTATATGTGTCAACAACATGGGGTAATGTCATACTTGTCAACTTCTATCCTGTATGGCTATAGGAGATGGAGACTAAGTTGAACTGTTGCAACCTACAGAATTACCTGGAATTTTATAGATTAGTCCAAAACATATGCTCCTCATGTTAGTTTATTATAGAATATTTGATCTTTATTAAATAACTTCATACATGTTACATGGTAGTAGACATTATAAAATATGACTTATATAAAGGTTATTTAATATGTCACTGGGCTTTCCCAGTATATATTACATTTAAAAATATCTTCCAAGACAGACTGAAGGCTCTCAACTTCAGCAATGATTAAGTATCTTGTGTCAGACCAACATTTACACATGAACAAGGTAAGCTACAATAATTTTAAAAATTTGATTGGGAGCACAGGAGAGCCTCCAGGAAGACAGGATTTGGAGAGACAGAGATTCTAGGGATAAGAGAAATACCTTGACTTGAATATAACCTTCTAAAGTTAATGAAAAACATGAGTACGTATGGCACTCTGCACCCCCACTCTCTTCACATCATTTGTCATGCTAAGTGAAACAGGGCCAGGAAGCCATTAAGTCAAGAAAAAACTAATACCTAGGAAGCAATGAGCTGAGTAGAGATTTCAGCAATCTTTCAGAAGTGTGAGCAAAAAAAATGAGTTCAAGGATTTAAGGCCTTGAGGACCCAATAATACACACTGATGTGAACCTGATGTTTAGGATTTGAGGGGATATTACCACGAAAAGAATTTTTTTTAAAAGTCACTTCTGTAAGCCCAATAATTAATGCTGCATTTCACCACAAGGAATGTGATGGGTTAGAAACTGTGACCAGGCAGTTGAGGAACCAAGCAGAGAGCTGATGCTAAGAAGCCAAGCAGCTAAGGAGCAATTTTAGCAGGCACACAGATCATGACACTAAAATGAAATTACAGAAACGACCCCTGAAGAAGGGCTCTAGTAAATTTCAAAACTTTTAGTAAATATATCTGGAGTGCTATGCCTTAGGTGAAAAAGTAATCCAAATTTAAAACAATTACCACAAAGATTGAAACTCACTGTCTTAGTTGGCCAGGCTTCTATGATAAACACCACACAATTGGTTGGCTTAAACAACAAACATCACTGGCTCACAGTTTCAGCGGCTAGAATTCCAAAATCAAGGAACTGGCAAAGCTCTTCTTTCTCTGGAAATCTGTAGTTTTCTGGTGCTGGCTTGCTTCATTCCTTGAATTCCCTGGCTTGCATCTCTGCCTCCAGTCACCTGGTGATTTCTCTCTCCTTGTGTCTACTCTCCCAGTCTCCACTGACTTCCAGCTTCTGATTCCTCTACTCCTCTACTATTTACAAATGGTTTCGCACCCACAGGAATATAGATTAAGATCAGGAACATGTCGTTGCTGAGATATGTCATTCATTTTAATTAATTTATATATGGTAAAATTCATCATTATTACATGTATAGTTTTAGGAGTTTTGACAAAAGTATACAGTTCTGTTACCTCCACCTGAATCAAGTTAGAATTTTCAGCACTCAAACAGTTCCCTCATGTCCCATTTTCAAACATTCTCTACTTTTCAGTCCCAGGCAACTACTGACCAGATTTCTGCCATAATAATGTTTTTCCAAAATATAATATGAATGGAATAATAAATACATGGCCTTTTATGACTTCTTTCACATGGTATAAGGCTTCTGAGATACTACATAGTTGTATGTATCAGTAGTCTGTTCCTTTTTATTGCTTTGTGGATGGCTCAAAATTAGTTCATTTTATTATCAATTTATGAAAACTTGGCTGTAGTTTGTTTTGTTTTGTTTTTTGTGGGGGGGGGGGGTGTTGGCCATTATTAGAACAGTCTCTGAAAATACTTCTACACAGATCTTAACGTGGACATATATTCTAAGTGCATGTTTCAGTTCATATGAAACTGTCAAGCTATTTTCCAAAGTAGCTGTATCATTTTACATGTGACCAGCATTCTGCTTGGAACCCCAGTTGCTTGAAAGACCCAGTTTCTCTGCATGTTCTCATGTACTTGGTATTTTCAGTTTTTCAATTCTAGCCATTATAGCATATAGTGGCATCCATGGTAGTTTACATGTGCATTTCCCTAATGGTTACTAACATTAAGCATCTTCTCATAAGGTCTTTGCCATCAATATATATTCTTTGGAGAAAAAGTTTGCTTTTAGCTAAAACTGTTACCCAATTTCTTTCTATTTGTCTTATTATTGAGATTTGTCAATTAATGAATTGTGTATAGTTTGGATTGAAGCACATTATGAAGTTTGTGTTTTGCAAATATTTTCTCTCAGTTTGTTTTGTATTTTCATTTGCTTAACAGTATCTTTCAAAGAGAACTTTTAAATTTGATGAATTTCAGTTTATCAAATTTCCACTTAAATTTTGTGCTTTTAATGGCTAGCTAAGATATCTGCCTGACCCAACACAAAAATGTTTCATGTTTTCTCCTAAATATATTAAAATTTTACCTCTTAAATAAAAGTATAAGATTCATTTTGAGTTAATTTTGTATACAATGTGAGGTAATACTAGAAGTTCATTTTTTTGCATATGGATGCCCAAATATTCCTGCACTAATTGTTAAGACTATCTTTCTTGCATTAAGTAGCATTTACTTATTTGTTGAAAATCAGTTGACCATATATGTGAGGACTTATTGCTAAACTTTATTTTGATCTATTGATTTATGTTTCTCTGTAAAATATTACATTGTCTTGATTACTGCAGTTTTATAATATGATTTGAAATCAGGTAGTTTGAGTCCTCCTCCCATATCTTTTATTAGATAACTATAAATTAAAATCACAATTTTATCCCACTATATACCTACTCAAATAGCTTTTTTTTTTTTTTTTTTTTTTTAAGAATTGTTCTTTACAAAGAATCTGAAGCAAATGGAACTCTCATATCCTGCTGCTAGCATCGTAAGTCTGTCCAAATGCTTTGGAAAACTACATGGAATTAGCTCCTAAGAATAAACATACATATGTTCTATGACCTAGCAATTCCATTTCCATATAATAAAGTTAGCTTTAAACTGGATACAAAACAAATTTCCATAAACAACAGATCATAAATGGTGATATATATTCTTATATATATGCTTGTAATGGAACACAATGGGACAATTTAACATTATGAACTAATGTTAGATGCAACTTAGGTAAATATCACAAATGTAAAGTTGAATGAAAGAAGTGAGATGTCATATAAAATAAAATATAAAACTCTATATAAAGTACAATATCTTGCCTGTCTTGTTAGATACCTGAATAGGACATCCTTTAGAAGGAAGGGGAAACAGTGACTAGGGGAGAGCTTAGGGGAATTCTGAGTCGATTTTATATTTCTAAGTTTGACTGGTAGTTACTTGAATGTAATCACTTTGCAAAAATTCCTTGAGTTGAAACCTTATTATGTTTACATGCTACTGTATGTTTATTATTTCAGTGAGGTTTATATAAAAACGTTCGTATTTCAGTTAGTAGAAAACATCAATATAGAACCCTCATAATGTATGTAGTGAAGCATATATGTAATACATAAACATTCTAAGATTGAAGCACCCTTTTGCATTCCAAAAATAAATAATAAATTCAGAGATTCTGTACATCTTTATGAAGTGGAGAATGTTCATAGTATTTGTTTTTCTTAGAGCCTCTGAAAACAAACAAAGCAAACTGTCCACATGCTTAAAGGAGGGGACACAACTGAAAAGAAAGGCAATTCTTTGTAACATGGATTATGTGGAAGCCTACAGTCCTATTTCAGTTACTACTATTATTTAATTGCCCACATACTATAAATCTGCACGTAGCAATTTTTGTGTGTAAAAATCCAGGTAATATTTTAAGCTTTGCAAACCACATGGTCTCTGTCACAGCTACTTAGCTCTGTAATTTTAGAGCGATAGCAGCCACAGCCACGGACAATACATAAATGGGTGAGCTTGACTGTTTTAAAATATAACTTTAATATGGACACAGAAATCTGAATTTTATGTAATTTTCATGTAATGAAATGTTATTCTTTTGATGTTTTAAAATCACTTGAAAATGTAAAAATATTCTTAGCTTGTGGGTCAGACAAAAATTGTGAAGTAAGTTAAATTTGCTCTGCAAGCTTTAGTTGGATGACTCCTGATCTTAATTATCATTACTGGTCCCCTATCTTTTGTCTCTATAGCACTCTAGTCTCAAGGTATAAAGTTCTGGATTCAGCTTGGCTTGGTTTTTCTTTGAGATTCTGAGTTCTCTTCATTTACTGCCAGTTAACACAAGCCAGAGAGAAAACCATATCCATCCATTTTCAGGTGGAGCCATTCCTCCATGATAGTCTCCTTCCAGTCATGAACCTGCACATTCACTATTCATTGTTCACTCAATCATTTACTCTAAACTAGTCACCTCTGATGTAGTTTATGTGATTTTGATTCCTGAAAGAGCAAGGAACTGTTAAAATATATCTACCCTCCAGCATGGATTTTAAACTTTGACTGCAAAAGGTCCATAAATGCCCTGAAATTGTTTGCATATTTTCTTATGCATGAATGCACATTTTTTATGTGGAGACAATTCATCATGTTCCTCAGATGTTTAAGAGGACTTTGGCTGAGAAGATGTTAAGAAGTGTTACTTAAGAACTCTGTATTATCTCTAGGATGCTAGGGCCTGCAGTTTAGGAAATAGCCACAGTGAAAGCTAATGCTTATTGAAACTGAATGATAGAAAAACCAAAATTGTATCCTCTTTCAGAGGAAAAGAGTAATGCGTGCCCCAATATATAAATATTAATGAAATTTTACTTTTTGAAAATATTGGAGGATATGAAATATTACTAGTGTTTTTATTTTTTTTTATTTTTTTATTTTTTTTATTTACAGCTTTTTATTTTTTTTTATTTTATTTATTGACTTTGTAATATTATTACATTAAAAATATATATGTGAAGTCCCATTCAACCCCACCCCCCCACCCCACTTCTCCCCCCCCCCCCCCCAGCAACACTCATTCCCATCATCATGACACATCCATTGGATTTGGTAAGTACATCTTTGGGCACCTCTGCACCTCATAGTCAATGGTCCACATCATGGCCCATAGTCTCCTCCATTCCATCCAGTGGGCCCTGTGAGGATTTACAATGTCCGGTGATTGCCTCTGAAGCACCATCCAGGGCAACTCCATATCCCTAGTGTTTTTAAAACTGCTAGCTTTGAAGCAATTGTGATTTAAGATTTAATGAGAAACATGCTTTTCCTTTTGCTAAAACTCTCATCATTTTTCACCTGATATTCCATCATGGTATTAAGATGAAGATCTTTACTGGAATTTTTCTTTCTAAAGTTAGATATTTTGACTGTTCATTGAGTCAGGCTCTGGAAACCCTCACCTAGCTAGGAATAGAGAAGTCTGGGGTAGAGTGATTAGACATGTGTGTTTTATTTAAACTATTTCACTTTACCTTCTATGGTGCTTATTTTGCACACTGAAACACAACTATTGCCCCTGGTTTGCATGTCATCAGGTTTAAATCGTTTTTATTGAAACAATAAGGCAAGCACACCATGACTCCTCAGTTCTGTTTTATATGACTATCTCTTCTTCCAATAGTGGGACCGCCCATGAATCTTCCTGATATCAGATATATCACCTCTCTTCTTTTCCATTGTCTTCCAGAAGTTTTTACTTTCCCTACAGTTTCCTTTGTTTTGCTTCTAGGAAATCACCTCTGGAGGGACAGGAAAAAAATACACAGTGCTATTAGTTTTTCTCAACACAGATTGCTTCTTAGAGGACATTTCTTTAAAAGGGAAAACTTCCATTAATATATCATTGTTAATTGTAAACGTAACTATCAGAGAGATTAGTTTTTCAATGTTGCTTCAAAATTATTTTTTTGAGAGTGAGAAAGTTATTCTCATAAATAAAGACAATATTCTAAAACTATAGGTTTTCCTTGATATAACCTATCTGCATCACCTAGCATTCTCCCACTTTCTTCTTTTCTTTAAATTAATATAATATACAAGAAGACATGCTGTAGAATGAGATATTTTCAGTTATTTTCTTCCAGTCTATTTATCCAACTATCACACACATATTTATTTCTGTATAACTAGAGTCCCACCATAGACTCTAAAATAACTATAAATTACTTTTCTTCATTCAAAAGCACATTGTAGGGAAGTGAATTTGGCTCAACTGGTAGAGCATCTGCCTACCATATGGGAGCCCCAGGGTTCAAATCCAGGGCCTTCTGACCTATATAGTGAGCTGGCCCACGCGCAGTGCTGATGCATACGAGGAGTGCCATGCCACGCAGGGGTGTCCCCAGTGTAGGAGAGCCCCATGTGCAAGGATTGCACCCTGCATGCAGAGCCACCCTGTGGGAAAAAAGAGCCGCCTGCCAAGCTGTGGCACTGTAAACACACAGAGCTGACATAGCAAGATGGCACACCAAAAAGACACAGATTCCCAGTGCCACTGACAACAATGTAAATAGACACAGAAGAACACACAGCAAATGGACAGAGAGAACAGACAATTGGGAGGGGAGGAGAAGGGGAGAGAAATAACTAAAAAATAAATCTTTGAAAAAAGAAAAAGCACATTGTACATGGCTTTCTCTCAATTCCCTTAGGTCTGTATTATATAGTGTATTATTCCATTGGATGCATTTATATAATATTGAGATCAGTTTCTTTAAAAAATGCGGGCTTATTAGTCATTAAAACCTTTTAAATGAAAGGTTCAAAGTTTCAGTGTTTCTTGCTTGTTTTATTTTGTTTTGTTTTTGTTTGTTTTATTTGTTTTTAGGAGGTACCACGGATTGAACCCAGGACCTCATTTGTGCAAAGCAGGTGCTCAACCACTGAGCTACACCCACTCTGCTCTTGTTTGTTTTTATTGTTGTTGCAGTTGATAATCCCAGATTTAGGGAAATGTTCCTCTCTTGTTTTGGTAATTTATCTGCTCTATTTCCTCTCTTTGATATACTCATACCGGGAGATAGGAAAATGTCAAGTTTAAGGATACAGTCCCTGACTGCCTTCACTTCTGATACCATAAGTTATGGGGTTTCCAAAATTGCATTCAGGTTCAAAATTTGCTGGAAAGACTCAAAGAATTCACTGAAAACGATTATATTTATGGTTATGGCTAATTACAGAAAAAGAATACAAATTAGAAATTAGCCAAAGGAAGAGATGCTTAAGATAGAGTCTAAAGGAAAGACTCAAAGAATTCACTGAAAATGATTATATTTACGGTTATGGCTAATTACAGAAAAAGAATACAAATTAGAAATTATCCAAAGGAAGAGATGCTTAAGATAGAGTCTAAAAGAGTTTCAAACTTGAAGCTTCCATTGTCCTCAGGATGCTTTGCCCTTCTGGTATTGATGTGTGATAATACTAACAGAGTATTGCAAACCAGGGATGTTCACCTGAGCTCTGAGCTCTGGTGTACAGAGTTTTTATTGGGGCTTCAGTTCATAGGCATGATTGATTGATTATTTGCCCATGTATTTGAACTCAGTCTCCAGTTAGGCTGATATCAGGTGTGATCTGAGAGTTCCATAATGAATAACAAAGTCAATACTAATAAATTGGAAATTTCAAGTGTTTAAAGGTTACTGCTCAGCAACCTCTTTTTGAGGAAAGTCAAATATTTTACCATACAAACTGATTGTTAGAATATTATATTTCCTGATTATAAACTTCATGTTTTATTCTAAATGCAATGTTTTCAAAATTTGTTTTGTAATCATTTGCTAATGTTTTGTTGAATTTATAAGTGTAAAGATGTGTTCTATTTATTAACTCATTTAAAACAAACAAGTAAACAAACCAAGAAAACAGCCTTGTGAGTAGGTGGAATGATTATATCTGTTTTAGAGAATAGAAAATAAAAGTACAGAAAGGTCAAGTAATTAACCCAAGGTCAAACAGTTAATAGAGTTATGTTCTGTGCACTTAAACATTAAAGTGTAATTCTTCTAATTATAAGCTTGTTCTTTGCTTTATCTTTTAAGAGAATTCCTGAAATCAGTCTCTTTCTATTTTTGTTGTATCTGTTCTTTCTGCTATTCAACACTTCTGGTTTTTTCTCTGTTTGTTTTTTGCTTAACATGATTTCTTAACTGAAATTGCCAGCAAGGATATTTTCTGTTTAAATTGTTAGCTTTTATATTGCATTTATTTTTAAGAGAATGAAATAATTTATTGTTTTATAACCGTATTTGTTAGTATTTAGATGTTATTTTCCACTTCATTCAGCTATGGTTTGCCATTTTACATATGCAGTATTTTCAGGAAAATATATATTCAAATTGATACATACACATATACATCTTTGTGTATGTGAGGGTCAGGTGAAGAAGAGAATGCATGAGAGAGTTTTATAGTTAATAAGATATCAGAGGAATTATTTCTATTCTCTGTATACATGAACAAAAACTTATCATATGTAAGTATAGAATTTTCAGGTTAAAATGTTTAAATGATCACTCTTATTGCTGAATTTGTAGAGACGATGTAGGAGGTTAGATTGAATTATTTTATTTGTAAGTTACCATGGTTCTTGCAGAATTCTTTGTTAAATTCATTTAGATTTGAAATAGAATTTATCCAAGTTAGATGCTTTTCAATATTTTATTTTGCTAAGTTGTCTTCCGAATTTTCAAATCCAGGTATCTGATTCTGAAAGTATCTCTCTTTCCCTCTTTCTTTTTCTCTCTCCTCTCTCTCTCTCGTCTCTCTCTCTCTCTCTCTCTCTCTTTCTCTATCTGTCTCTCTCTCTCTCTGCCTCTGTGTGTGCATGCCTCTGTCTCTGTCTCTCTTCTTTCAGTATTATTATTAAATAATATTTCTGTTCTTCATGACAAGTCCACCTTTTTAGGAATAACAATTATCCATGTTTCGAATTAATTTTTTCTATCCTTGTAAATGTATATATTTTTTGTTCCTGATTTGGTGTACTTGAACTTGGATCATCTTATTGGGAGATTTTAGACATAATGTGTGCTCATTTCTTTGAGAAATCCTTTACTTTCTTCATATTCCCAGCTCCACAAAGGCTATTTAATTTTCTGCATACTAGACTTTAGTTTTCATTGTTTTCAATGATGTTTAAACATTTTCTGTGGCATTGTGAATAATGTTAATGATTCTTTTTTTTTTTAAGATTTATTTATTTATTTATTTCTCTCCACTCCCCGGTTGTCTGTTCTCTGTGTCTATTTGCTGTGTCTTCTTCTTTGTCCACTTCTGTTGTTGTCTGCGACACAGGAATCTGTGTTTCTTTTTGTTGGGTCATCTTGTGTCAGCTCTCCTTATGGGCGGTACCATTCTTAGGCAGGCTGCACTTTCTTTCGTGCTGGGCGGCTCTCCTTGCGGGGCACACTCCTTGCTTGTGGGGTTTCCCTACGCAGGGGACACCCCTGGGTGGCAGGGCACTCCTTGCGCGCATCAGCACTGCGCATGGGCCAGCTCCACACGGGTCAAGGAGGCCCGGGGTTTGAACCGTGGACCTCCCATGTGGTAGACGGACGCCCTAGCCACTGGGCCAAGTCCACCGCCAATGATTCTTGGATTATTTCTTCCAAGTTGCTTTCATTTGTCAGTCTGACTCCAGTAAAAGAAATTCTTGGAAGTGCAAAAATGTTTTAATTTTCTTATTCCCTATATAAATGTTCTTCAAATATATGCATACAATTTAATGTACATATTATTGTTTTCATCTTTTATATTGCAGAATTTTGCTTAGGGATAGATATATTTGGATTTTCTGTTTAGCTTGTTTCTTCTGAGTTTTCCTGTTTCTAACCTAATTACCTTTGCACTAGAGACATAAGCTTGAGATTCCTGTTGTTATTTAGGTTTCATGTTACCCTATTTTGAAAATTCTTCCTTATGTATTACACACCAAAAACCTTTATCCAATTGCTGCATTTAGACATCTATTTCAATTATTTGCAAATATTTTTATTTTCTTATTATTTGTGTGATATCTTCAAGAAAGTGGTCTCTTATCTGAATAATTGCTATTGATATAATTATTGGAATTCAAACATCCCCTTATTTTATAAAATATATTAAAACAGTTACAGTCATGAAAATAGTTTTAAACATATGTCTCATAAGCTTAGCATGATTAAGAAGACACTAGAAATAATAAGGCCTGCTAATAGTATTAATTCATTGAACCCACATTAGATGTGCGAGTGTTAGGAATGAGTACAGTGATAAATAAAAAGAACAAAATTAATATGTATAAAATCCTAGAAATATATCATCAATATTGTGTTCTTAAGAACCTGAAACTGAAGATTTTATAATATATTTAAGATTTTTCATAATAGAACATTCTACTCCAATATGTATACCAATTCATTGACTTTTGCATATTAAATGCCATATAGTTCTAGGATTACATTATGCACAAAATGATAAAAGTTAAAATTGTGATCAAGTTCTGCTAATGACATTTTCTATCTTTTTAAAATTATTTTTTCTTGAAATGTCAGCATCAGCTCCTCTCAATAGCTTTCCATATCTCTTTTTCGGCATAGCTGACCTGTTACTCATACACCCAAGGGTTGCAGCTGGTTCCCTTCTTGAATGTGTAAGTGATGAAAATCATGTTCCTTTGTAGCTATTGCTCTTCAAAAGTATATGCCCAGATGAGGATAAGCAGTAATTATATCTTCATAGTGAAGGAAGTACATACTCTGAAATGGCATTAATATGATCCTAACTTCTAATATTAAATATTTTTGAAGTCTCCATAAATAGAAATCTCTCTTTCTGAATTAAGATATCCTTTCTTTTTCCTTCTTTTTCCAAATTACATTTTAGCTGATTTGTCTTAGTTGATTTTTTTCTTTTGTCAATAAGATATTAAACTTACTAGGCAATTTGGCTCAACAGTATATAGTCACCACAAATTGGCTACAAGAATCCACAGAATATTTCCTCTAATTTGTTTGAGTGCTCATTGAGGCTTCATGCCAAATCACTTCTTTCTGAAAGAGGATTGACTGTTATTCCAGTATCCTACACATTTCAGAATCTTTCCTTTGTAAGGAGATTCAGTCAGATTTTTGTTGCTGTTTGTTATAATTTTTGGCAAATTTTATCCTACCTCTCTCCACAACTCAGTTGATCTGAACTTTCGTTGCTTTGTTGAGATAAGTATAGCCTACACAGGTAAATACATTCAAATGATAATAGCTCAGGTAGGAGAAACACTTCTTGTCAGAACTATTTATCCATGGGAGGTACTCTGTCTATCACATTTTACAGCTATTAATTGTCCTGAGGGATAAATGCATGGAAATTTCCAGTTAAAGTTTAAATACTAATCTTCCAAAGGGCAGCATTTGTTCAGCCATTTACAACAAATTTGTAAGTCAATACCAAACAGCTGTTCAGTTGATTTCCTCATACCAGAATTCTTAGTTTCATACCTCAACCCGAGGTTATTTGGCCTTGTGATCATGCCAAGAATTATGCAGTTTATTTTTTTACAATACTTTAAGAGAATCCTTGCCATTTTCTCACAATATAACTAGTAAATCAATCATAAAACCAAGTCATGGCAGATACAGACTCAACAAATTAGACAGTAACATTAGGAAGACATATCATTACCTTTGTTTTTAAAGTAGTATGAATCATTCTGTAAATTGTTTCTGGATAAAAACAAAAGAAAACATGGCTTGACCTTTTCCAACATGATAAAAGAAGCAGGCTTGTTGCAGTTCATGGATCAGTTTAGAGAAATAGAAATACATTAAGAAAATTGTATAGACTAAGAGCAATATAGCAGATATATGAATTTGAATATACTTATTAGGAATATGTTCTCTGACCATGCAACATCATGTGATCATGTGGCCATACCTGCCCTTCATGAGCTAAGTGATATCAGACCCGCCAAATTATGAATTTGTGTGTGTAATGGCATAAAAGAAATTATATTTGATGCCTCATCATTTTGTCTAGTCAAAGGTTTCCTTTTTGAGTTAACACCCAACTAGTCCTGCTCTGGGTGTAACCACAACTAACACTGCATCTACCTCCATTTGGTTTGGATGTTAGAGCCTACCTTAGCTTCTCTGAATGCCCCCTGACACTTGTCCAAACAACTTTTTGCCCTTTTGTGCCACATAATTTGCTAGCAGGGCCTGTATCTCCATATGGCTTGGATGATAAGAAGCTGCACTAAGTTTCTCCAAATTGCTCTTGCTATCTCTGCTTTATTTTATTTTATTTTATTTTATTATTTTATTTTATTTCTCTCCCCTTCTCCCCCCAAGCCCCCTCCCCCATTGTCTGCTCTCTGTGTCCATTTGCTGTGTGTTCTTCTTTGTCCGATTCTGTTGTTGTCAGAGGCATGGGAGTCTGTTTCTTTTTGTTGCATCATCTTGTGTGTCAGCTCTCTGTGTGTGCGGCACCATTTCTGAGCAGGCTGAACTTTCTTTTGTGCTGGGCGGCTCTCCCTATGGGGCGCACTCCATGTATGTGGGGCTCCCTTATGCAGGGACATCCCTGTGTGGCACGGCACTCCTTGCGCGCATCAGCACTGTGGGTGGGCCAGCTCCACATGGGTCAAGGAGGCCCGGGGTTTGAACCATGGACCTCCCATGTGGTAGACAGACACCCTATCCACTGGGCCAATTCTGCTTCCCTGTCTCTGCTTTTTATGCCATATAGTTTGAAACTCCCAATCCCCAGCATCCATGGGAAAGTTCTCCCCTCCCCTCTGGGTCACAATAAAGGCAAAATTCTAAGACCCACATGTACTCTCCCTCCTTCTCTATAGACCCTAGCAGGAGCCTAGTTTAGGTAAGACCCTGACCCTTCTGCTGCCCTCATTCCCCCTCCCTCCTTCCAGGGGCTTTGATCTAAAAAAGTAATTCCTTTCAAACACTCGTGTGTGGCTGGCCAACTGTGTTTGTGCCTCATCACCTAAAAACTTCCACATAAAATCCAAAACACGGTGGAACTAATAATAATGCACCATAAATGGTGTGGTATGACTGGGATTGGGGACAAACAGGACCAGAAAGTAAAAATCAAGTTGCATATGCAGTTGTCCCAGAAGCAGATGATCATTCACCCAAATATGGTTGATGTCAAGACTGATGATCCCATGTGCATACTCAGGGTATGAAAAAGTTTATAGCTTACATAATCGATTTCTCTGTGGAGAGTCTCTCAGGAAGGCCCATTCACTGTTGTTTCACTATAGCCTCTTCCCCAGCTCATATCTATAGCCACAAGGGGTATCTTTTGCACTTCTGATGGATGAGAAAAAGTCCCATTTGGTTCAAGCTTGGGTCAAGTCAATGTGTGAGTGCAAGTCAAGCATGGATGGTGGATCTACTATGGTTCCACTTTGTGTGGAAAGAAAATTGGCCTGAAGCTAGGATATATATGAACTCAGAGACAATGGCAACAACTTAGATATTTGGAAGAAGGCTGGAAAGAGAAAAGGAAAGAAAGATTGGGAACATGGAGGTATGGAAAAGAGGTATGTTCAACAACCCAATGGAATGTGTACTAAGCATGGAGATTATTTTACTGCAACTTAACAACCACCATAAACCATTCATCAGAGAAGAGCTGCTAAACAATGAAGTGTACTAAATGACCCAGATAACTAAGGTCAACCAGTCCCTTTCATGTCTACCCCAGTGCTGTCATGACAGTCTTATGATGAAGTTGCCATGGTGACAAAGATAGGGCTATGGATCTCACCTGAAGTTATCTAGCAATTGCTCCTGTCAATTGCTAGATCTCACAGTAACAGAGACTACTCTTTAGGTTTTGAAATAGCACCATCCATTGATGAAAGCAGCCAATTGTTAATAAATTAACTACCTGATTTCTTTCATCCTGGAAAGGCAGCACTTTAACATGATCAGATAGACATATATTCTAGTATAAAGTTCTCTTTCCTGCTTGTAGTATCTTAGGTAGCAACCCTATTTCATGGGTTAGAGTATTTGATCTAGTGATATTGCATTAGACCAAGGGACAAATGTGACAGCAAAGGAGATGCGGTAGTGACCACTTGGTTTTGGGGTCCATTAGTCCTACCACATAACATGCCACACTGAAGCTACAATCCTGATAGAGTAATATGATGGCTTGTTGATGGAGACAGTTGAAGTGCCAGCTTGGAGATTATATTCTATAAGAATGGGGAGCAATCTTACCAGACATCCTAAATAAGTTACTGTTATCTTCTGAGGTATCTGCATTTGGTAAATACATTAGTCTGAGAAACAAGGAGTGAAATTAGCAGTGGCTCTATTTACCTTGAATCCTAGGAAACTATTTGGGGAATATGTACTTCCCACCCTCCAACTTTGAACTCTTTGGGTATAATGGCCCTGCATTCCACAGGAGGAATACTTTCACCAAGTAACCTAACAAAATTCTCCTTAAATCTCAAGTTCTGGTTAGCTCTGAGTTAAATTTTACTACTCTATATTTAATGATCAGCAGATAGGGAGAGAAGTCAAGGTTCTGTCAGGGGAAAATTGACTTGGATCATCAAGAGGACATAGGGCTTTTGTTACATAATGGGGAAGGTAGAGTGGAATATGTTGTGAAACTTTGTTGTTTCTTGCTCTAGGTTCCTCCTAGCCAAATTTTGACAGTAAATGGGAAAATACAGCAGCCCCAACTCAAGGGATGAAGTTCTCTGCCACATTGACCAGACCAGGTGCTGGTTACTTGTACAGAGTACTGATAACAGACAAGGGTGATAAGATTTAGTTACACCACTCAAACCAGCTGCAGTAGCAGGGACTGTCATTTATCCCACTAACTTTCTCTTTGCCACCTATGCCAGGAAGCAAGGGCCAACAGAAGCTTAAAGAATCAATTTCCATATTATTATATCTGTGAAGCATATCTGATTGATTTAAGGCATGGCTTGTAGTAGATGTTATGGTGAGCAATGCAGGTAGGTACCCTCTCAGGCACAGAAACACTCAAAAACACTGCTTTTGGGAGGGTTGGTGGTCTATAGCCCTCAATAGATCTGCTCTCTGCAACTTGCCCTTCACTGTACAAAGCTTTTTCATTCAAGGTCATTTCCCCTTTCTAGGGACAAGCTGTGTCTCATGTCATTCAGTGGTGTATAAAAGCCCAACTCCCTTGTCCAAAGGAGTAATCATTTGGTTCTGAAGGGCCATGTCAAATCTAGCGCTCCCAGTAATACAGACTGAGGCCTTTGTTAAGAAAACATTGGCAGTTCAACTTCCTTAATCTTTGCAGCAGTCTTTGCTCATATGAGCACTCTCTAAATTTTATTCTCATTTATATAAATATCCATGTTATAATTTTTTTTCAGGGAAGCTGATCCAAAACCTATTATTTCTTTTTAATTTTAACTACCTTGTTTATAATAGTTAAACATTTGATATGGCCTACCATTAGTAACATGAAAAACCGTGGTCTTATATCAGAGTGTTTATATTTTCTATTCCCTCTGCCTATAATGTTTTTTCTTAAGAGATCTTCAGGGCTCACACTGTCATTTCGTGTCAGAAGGAGTCTACTGAAGGAGACATATGCTCTCCCTAAATATCACTCTCACTTACCCCTGCCTTATTTTTATTCATAGGACTTATCAAACTATGGCAGGTTATGTATGAATTTGTTCATATATTCATGTATTTTCTACTTTATTGTAGGTTCCAGTAGGGTTATTACATATGCCTGTTTTATTATATCCTTAAGTATAATAAAATCCTAGAACCTAGAACAGAACCTGACAAAAAGAAGAGCTCAACAAATATTTCTAAATAAAAAACTAAAATAGAAGTCGGATATAATAATAGAACCAATAATTATCAATCACATCTCCCAACTGAGTCTTCATATGTATCAATTTTGGGGAAATGGACTCATGGACAAGGTCTTATAAATTGTTGCACTCAGGCCATAACAGATAAGTTCTGACATTAACATCCTTCTGGTTTCAATGGTTTTCTCAGCCTGCCCACATTAATTAGGCATGCACACAATGTTTCCAAGGCACAGTCAAAAGTGTCTGTTGCTGATCCTCTAGGACTCTGGCTGAAGGTTGACTTGGAAATGGGGGTAATAGGAACAACTGACAGGCATGCTACTTTAATTTTTGCTTACCACTTCCAATAATCAAATGTATTTTCTTTCATTTCATAATTACTTGTTACTGAGTAGTCAATATGATGATTTCGCATGGGTGAATTGGAGAGGTTTAGGTTATGCCTACTTCTACCAGTCTTCCACACTTACCCTACCCAGTCCAGGTAACATAAAAACTATTCAGACAGCACTTGGATTGTATAACTTTACATAGAAGTTTGTCCATGCATATAATCATTATCTGCCTCAGTAAACATCTGCAGGTTGAATTGTTGGGTGATTTTCTAGGACATTTCTAGGGCTTACATTTAATTGTTGAAAAAATACGGAGACGAAATTAAGAGTAACAACAGCCTCTGGGACTCCTGTATCTACCCCTGAGGACAATTCCCATGCCCATATAAGAGCTATCCAATTTTGGGACAAAGAGTTATAGTAGAAAAGAACAACTTGAAAGTATGTGCCAGAGCAGTCCATTCTTCCTAATAAGCATTGTCTGCATGAATAGCTATCTCATTTGAAGAAGAAAACATTTTGTCAAATTCACTTTTGAACATCACATGGTAAATATGAGATAAATCTAAGTGAAAAGTTGTTTACATGGGTAATCTTGGAACCAATATTATTTGTTACTTATAGGAGTTAGGGGTAAATTAAAATATTCAATTCTTTATTATTACAATTCTGAGAAGGATTATACACATTATTATACAGATCAAGGTATAAAAAGAATGAGCTATATGTAGTAAAGGCCACCAAGATATAGGAGTTTTTATATAGTTCGGCTTCCCTCTAAAGATGTGAGAGAAGTTCTAATGGTCCATTTATAATAATAAGTAATAAATGATTGTCAGAAAATGAATTAAGAAAAAAATAAAGAGAACGATAAGAGTATTTATAAATTCTGAGAAACTATTGATAATACTTTTGCTTGTATGTTTACTTTCCTGTTTTAAGTTGGATCATCAGAGATTTGCATATTTGAAATGCAAGTATGGTTTTCCCTTTGGTATTATGCCAACTGCTTACTGTGAGAAAATTTTCACACGTCTTTTATTTTATATATTATGTGAAATTAGTAGGACAAGCTCCCTGATTTTATCACAACAGATCTTATGGGAGACTTTTATTTCCAGTTTCCAGCCTTAGTATTAACATAATTATTTCAGATTTTTTTTACCTTTGCTTTGAACTCTATTAAGAAGTCTCTCTTCTACTTTCTTCTCTGGTGGAGGTGTGATCCTTCTAGTAAATCACAAGGTCAGCTAAGATTGTTTCCACTCTTGGCCACTTCCCATAGGGCCCCTGGAGAGCATAATTTTCATTTCTTTCATTTTCACCAGTCTGTAGGCTTTTTTTTTTTTTTTTGGTGGTGTAACTGACTAATTGAAAAGGTGCTACAATATTTATATGCAACTACATGATTCATTATCTGCTATGACTGGACCAGAGTGTGCAGTTTCAAATACATTCTCAAACTACACAAAAGCTTGGATTTCATTAGTATTTAATAATTATATTAAAATTTCCTCTCTCTGTTGTAACCTCATTTGAATCCACCCTCACTTTTAGATAGCACCTTCTTTAAATGATTCCACAGGATCTCCACTTAGGACTGTATTAGATGCTTGCTTCCAAAGTTTTCCTTCACTATGTCAGTAATATAGGGTAAAAATGTTTTCATTTGGCTTCATCTCACTGATGCCTGCCAATTTATCTATTTTTCTTGACCCTATACATTGAATTGTATTTATTTGCTGAGGTTTGTTTCCTTATTATATTTTTATTTATGTGTGTCTACTTCTTTTTTAACGATTAAGTGTCATTCTTTTATATCTTAATTTACTCCTTTTCTATTTAGAAAGTTTAGAAATTTCATCATACAAGAGTGCAGAATATACCATATTTACTCATGAATATTTTATTTTCCCTTCATCTTTCCCTGGACCTTATTTCATATCTTTTCATTTCTTCTTTTGAATATTATAATTTTTAATATGCAGTTTTCCTTTTCTTTCCTTTTTTCTGCTGGAATAAGATGTGGCTTTTACAAAAATTTTAAGTTTTGAGAATTCTGAGAGAAAGAGTATTCCTATTTATTATGAATTTTTGTTTGGTTTATTGTTGTCAGAAATTGCAGCTTGCATAAATTCAGAATAGTAATTTATTGAGTTATTTTTCCTTCTTTTATATATCTATTGTAGGGTGATTTTATACTGTTTTCTTTGAAAGATATGGTGATTCATCATTAATTTCATCTGTTAATTTTGAATTAGGTAAGTTAAAGTTTTTATCATAAAATGGATTATTATGCTAATAATATAAGTAAAATAATTAACTATCAGAACCAATAATACAACTAATTGGTAGTCCTGCAATTGTAATCCAAGTCATTTGCTAAAGTCTAGTTTCATTAAAGACAAATAATATAATTCCTCAATGCTTCAATCTACTTCTCTGTCAAAAGCAAATAATATAAATTTTTTTATTTAGTTATTGTTATTGTTGTGGCAATCTTAAAGGAACAGGAAAGAGCCCCCCACAGAATTTGGTTTGGAAGTTGACACAGGTGATACACTCCAAGAGAATATGAAAATGTTATCATTCACGTGATGAGGCTTTCTGGGGAAAGCAAATGTAGCTACCAACTAGGTTCAAAAATGACTTGAGAGAGCAGGGAAAAGACACTGGCTTGGGGGTTTTATTGTGGTTAGGGGTAGGATTGGGGTGAGGGTTCCTGTACATAGCTTGAACTTTCTACTGGAGCCAAAGGAGGAAGCATTCTTGCTTTCTTATCTGCTTGCTCAGGTGTGAGGCAGAAGGAGAAGGATGAGGGTTCAAATTTAAAAGGTATCATCAGCCAAATGTCAAAATATGCAGTGAAATTTTTATAGCGAGGATTACTTGAGATAACATATGCAAAATTTTTAGCTAGTGGCTATTTTTATTGTTATCGTTATTATGATTTTAGCAAATGAACGATCCATCACATTGATTACTTGACCAAACTGTGGGAAAGGAAGCAATCTGCTGTTTCCAATGTTTCTCAAGCATGTTTGCTTGAATTTTGGTAGCTGTGCCACAACGAAACGTTTGGGTACTTTTGTTTCTTCTTTACTCCTCTCAGGTAGTATCCCTGGATAATATCCCTGGATAAAATCTTTGGAATGATCTAAAAAATCCTCCGATCTGCAACCATACTAGAATACATATACTCTAAGTGAATGAAAAGGAATTCCATTGAAAATTTCTTAGCCAACAGAGTTAGCAAGAGTTAATAAAAACACAAATTTGAAGTGCTTGGAAAAACATTCCTTGTATTTTGCATTAAATCAGAGCAACTCTCCTTTTAACCTGACCCACGAATTTGAATTAATGAAAAAGTTAAGTGAACTTCATATTTCATAGTTTTAACTAATTAGCTATCTAGAGGTGCCATTTTCCTATGCCTGTTATATATAACCTAGGGGTAGAAGTAGTAGTAATGTTAGAGAATAATTTGTTGTATAGCTTGTTTTTCAAAACTTAGAGATTTCATTGCTCACTGATTAAATCCTTTTTTTTTTTTTTTACTTCAAGTTTTAGGGAAGAACCAAAGTGACTACTACATTTTATAAGGTTTAGTTTTAAAGACTGATTTTTCCTGATCTCTTACCCTCATATTAGATGACTCTGATCTGATTTTTTCCCTTCTATTCCCTGATGTGCCATTCCCAGAATCCAAACTATGAAATGCGCAGTGACCACTTAACTGTTATCTTAGTCTACCACTCAGCACTCTGCAAAATATTTATCATTCCATCACTAAGTCTGAGTTGGGGGAGAGAGGTGACTCATATTCTTTTCTCCTAATCTGCTGCTATTCATACCCTTTGAATCATTCTCCTGTACCTCACCCATGAATTGTGTACTGTCCCCAACATCTGTCCAAGAACTTCTTTCCTCTATGTACTTTTTCTTCTAAGTGGTCTCATCCATCCCATTGTTTAAATACCATCTATATGTTGATGTCTTCCAAATATTAAAACTTGGGTCATCAACTCATGATGATGAAGATACTATTAAATTAATATTCCTTCAGATTCATGGTATTCATTTAATTGTAGAACTTTGAATTTTTAAATGATTAGAGCTAATTTGATTGCAAATGTTGATGGATTAGCTTTTTTTTCCCCTAACCTAAATACTACCAGCATAATACATTTCCATAATTTTAGCATATCTTTGATTTTGAAGGTGTCCGGTGATTATTACCTTCTACTTTAGTTCAAAGCAAGCTATTTGCAAGTATTAATATATCATGTTGTCAGTACCAAAAGCAATATTTCCTGCCCCCTGCAAAATATCAGCTCTGTTGTTGTTTTTTTGCCTTTTTCACTCTTTGCACTATTTTACATATCCAGGCATATTGCAGAGGCTATAGTTGGTACTTGTGGCATAATTAAATTTATGCCATATTAAAGCATAGCTTGATTAGAGCAATTGAATAAAATAAGATTATTAATTACAGATGGAATTTCGTTCTACAAATTTCATTAAAAATTAAGCAGCATCTTTCTGTTATTATTCTGTGCTTACCACATGTCATTAGATCTTTATTTAGGAATACTAATTTTGTTAATATTGATTTAATGAGCTCTCTCAAGTAAATTAGAATATTTGATTTCCATTATCTTAACTTTCATGATGTCAAGAAGGGGTTTTATAATATTTGATACTGCAATGAATTTTAGAAATTTTTGAGATATTTAGAATTACTGAAGTAATAATTTCATAAAAAATAAAAAATAGTTTCAATCTAGCTAAAATTAATATTTTCATCCTGATTAATATAGTAAATGAAGCAGGGAATTTCCAGACAGTTTTAAAGATTATATGAAAATGTAAAGAGGGTCCTTTTTTGTTATAAGGAATCTCATTCCCTACTTCCTATCTCTATTTGCTAATTATATTATTCTTAACCTTTAGTTAGATATTTTCTGTAATAAGATAACTACATTGGTCTATGTTATTAAACTTATGGTGCCTTGCGGGAACACAGGCCCAGGCGCAAAAGATCTTGTCAGCAAATGGCCACTTTATTACTTACTCAGCAAAAAAGGTCCAAAAGAGTAGGTGAAGAGATCCCATCATGGCCAGTCCCTCATGGAGGCAAACCATTAGGGTCAGGGTATGTGGATGGCAGCTCCCCAGCCCTCTGCCCTCTTCACATCACAAAAGGACAATCTGTGCTGCCCCGAAAGGGTATTTATGTAACCCAGGGGGAAGGGGACCCTACCACTGAAAAAATAAATGTATATATTAAGCAACCTTTATGTAGAGTTCCCACTCTGATTAGTGGTTTCAAGCTCAAGGTACAGTCAAGCTGTTCCAATAGACCTAATGTCTCCCCCAGCCTGTGAAATAGAAACATTGAAACATCTGCACGCAATCAAGCAAGAGGAAAAAAGGAAGGCAAGGCAAGTCCTGGAAGATGGACGTTGAACATCTGTCTGTGGCTTCCCCAGCAGTAACATGCTTAACAATAAAACCAATCAACAATTGTTCTTTTTAGAATAATTTTTAAAATGCACACCAAAGATGTTTATGTAAATAAAAGGGAAGTTTTCTGTAGTGTACTTAATGATGACTCTTTCAACCTACCCTAGTTGGAGATTTTCACTCTCAGGGACTTTCTCACTAGTACAGTGTTTGCCAAACTGCCATTTGTAGTTGGGAGTTTGTTCTTCACAGTCAGTGAATAATGAAGTCACTCTAGCTAGAAAAAGTTCTTAATTTGGGAGCATTTTACCTTTTATTCTTTCTTACTGAAAAGTTCAGCATCCCAGATCCTTGCTGCTACTTTTAACAGCCTTCTCTGCCAGTTCTAAGGCTGGTCAACGTTGTCCTATAGAAATGTTCACCTGTACTTTGCATAATTGAGAGATGCAGTTGTTTTGTCTTTACAAGCGTGTGGATTTAGACAGCTGTTTTTCTCTAACAGGCAGTAAATTGGTAAACAAAAGCCTGTGCCTTCTGGAGATCTGTGTAGGAGCATAAAAAAAGAATCTATTCAGCTTTTACTGTCAGCATGATAATAGCTTGTTCTATTTTTTGCATAAATTCTAGTCAGTAGCACTTTTATGTATAATTATTTAATTTATTTCTTCCCATAAAAAATCTTTCAGTGCATATGATCATAATGATGAAAATAAATATATAATACTTATCTTTCTCTTTCCATCATTTATCACCAATGTAATTACATGATACTGAAATAATTGGAGAAAGTAGGTATGCTTGATTGCGGATATAGGTAATAATATTGATTTTTTTGCTCTGTGCATAATTGAGCTTTTCAAAAGGATCATTAAAGATATCCATATGCTCTTACAATTTGTTTTGCAAAAATTGGTACCGATGTCATTTAGGCACAACCACCAAATCAACATAAAAATAAGTAGTAAATAATAGAAAATATATGTAAATATTTATTTAACTGAAATTGGATGAGCCCACTCATTCTCTTTACTATTCCTTGGATTAAAATTTACTCTGTCACCCCTCAGTGTGATCTCAGGTTAAGGAAGGCAGTTTTGGATGTTGTTTTGTTTACACGACAGTTAAGGGAGAATCTTGGAATCAAACTTGCCTCAAATCCCACCTTTTATCTCTAGCTGTACCACTTTTGAAATATTAGGTAATTATCCAGGCTTGGAGTTCTTCATTTATAAAATCAGAGGTAAATAGTAGACACTTCAAAAGATGCTTATGTAAATTAAGTGAGATGAGATGAGATGTTGTATATAATCTTTTAAAATAGACCAGCCTATTACACATAATTGTTCAATTAATGTACATGAAAGTTATTTCTTTGAAACACGGTCTTGCCAAATGTATCAAATCTGTTTGCCCTTTACTCCACGCTGTGCATTTTCCTGTTATATGTTTTCTTCACAGACCAAGCAATGTGGCATTTTTTATTCACATGTAAGCCTTTTCACTTGTATTATTTTCCATAGTAGAGATAATTTCTCACTTTGTTCATTTTAAAAATTCTCACTTCTCAATGAATTACTTTATCATTTTGTTTTTCTATTAGATTCTTTGATCCTAAGGATCCACATAAGACATTTACTCTCTTATGTGATTCTATATTCCCTGTTTTTTAACATTTGCTTTACTGTTTTTCTTTATTTCCCCTCAATATATTAAAAGAAATTTAGGAAAAAAACATGCTTTATATTTCTTCTATAAGCACACTTATCACAGGATGAGTTATAGTATGAAAGCACTAAAAGACATAATTAAGTATATGCTCATTTACTTTGGAAAAACTTTGGAAAAATATTCTATGAGCTTTTATGACAAAGAAAATTTCATTTTCTTAGAGGAAAAAGAAGTGGGAGTATATTTACAACTACCAAACTGATGACTTACTTCTTATATAATCAAAGTATATTTTGATTTGTTATCATAAAAAGATAGATAAATTTTAATTTGCACAATTTATAACATATCTAAGTGTATATTCATTTTTTACAGATGAATATGTAGAAGAACCTAAGATTCAGAAAGATTAGATAACATATTCTAAGTAACAACTAACTGGAATTAAAACATCTTACCAAGTTTGTAGAATACTCTTGACTAAGCTCCATTCTTTTTTTTACTACTTCAGACTATCTACACGTGTGTGCGCACGCATGCACATCCCTTCAAGTCATCATCAGGTTTGATCTTCATAATATTAGAAACTTATAAAACTCTAGTTCAAAGTCATTGCAATAAAAATCATATCTTAATACAGTTAAAAACAACTGACATTTGAAACAAGCACTCTAAAGTACATATTAACTAAACAGGCTCTTTAGTTTTATTCCTATATAATATTAAATAACCAGTATTTGGTTTCCCTTCCTAGAGAAATGCTTTAAATTCCTAATGGTTTAGCTTATTACTTGTCTGCTTTTCTTTAACACATAGTTGAAAACAGTATTTGCTATCAATCTTTTATGTGAGAAAGGTGATGAATAATTTCTCCTACCACTTAAGGATAAAAAATTGTATCTTTAGACAAAAGTACATGTGCATTTAGCAGTCAGTGCTGATCAATTAATCAACAACCAATTTTTCAGTCTTCCTTCCACAGAGAATCATCTGCATGTCGACCTTCTTCATATGTGCTGTCTACGGGCCTGGTCACTGCCTAGGCCTTGATGGGTGAGATCTGCTGAGTCCAGATCTATTATATGAGGTATGTACGTAATTTTAAATTTTCTAGTAGCCACATTAGAAACTAAAACATAAACAGGTGAGATTAATTTTAATAATGTATTTTATGTAAACTCCTCTAACAAAATATTAATTTCAATGTGTACTTGAAAGTCCTTAAAATGGGCAATTTTACACTTTATACATTACCATAAAATTTTTAAAAACAGAAGAAACTCCAAGAATTTGCATCCTCTATACATCATCTCTATAGAAGTAGGTCTGGAAGGAAGGTTACACAGCACATTGATGACAGTGGTGATCTCCAGGATGTGTGTGGAAAAAGGATAAGGGAAACTTGCTTTTATTCTATATATGTCTGTGTTGTTTACATATTTTAAAATCAGTGGATAGGTGTTAACTTTTCTCCATTAAGTCTCAGAGAAGGAACAAAGCCTTATTAAAGGACCCATTCAGTTTAAAAATATACAAAAATAACATATATTGAATTAAATTAAATTAAAAATACAAGGAAGCGGCTGTGGCTCAATCAGTTGGGCACCTGTCTATCATATGGGAGGCCCTGGGTTCATGTCCCAGGGCCTCCTTGTGAAGGTATGCTGGGGCCCACACCCATAGAGAGCTGAAGGCCCGCACAGGGGGAGCATGGATAGCTGGCACAACAAGATGATGGGAGACAAGCAGACACAGAAGAACGTGCAGTGAATGGACTCAGAGAGCAGACAGCGAGCAGGAGGGGGGTGGGAGTGGAAATAATTAATTAATCTTTTTAAAAAAATTAAATAAAAAATATAGTTCTGCAGTCACAATAGCCACATTTCTCTGTAAAACATGAAGAAATCCAATAAGGTAACTTTGGGGAAATACTTCCTCCTAGAAAATCACACTAACTAAGGAGGATATGGTCTCTTCTTCCTCCTGTGTCCATGTGATGCCTGCAGCTGCTATAATAAGAAATTCAGATTTTTATTATGTGAGATAATAGACATATTAATTTTAAAAGTATTTTGAACTGGATTTCTAACATTGATGATTAGAGGATCATATGTAAGACAGCATTGTTTTTTAAACAAAGAGAAGTAAATATCATACTGTACCTTTTTTCTTTTTTCCTTTTTTCCCTGGCTCCAGAATGGTCAGAGACAAATCCCATTGATATTGATTCACTTTAGTATAACATTTTGTCCTCTACATGGTTTCTAATCTTTCTGTTTTTACATTTTATTTTGTTTATCAAATTATAGTAGTGCTTCTTGGCATATTTCCTCAAACATATTTGATTGAAGAGAAGGCTTATATATATATATATCAGAAATACTAAAGTAGACTTTCCTTAAATTATCAACTATTCAAGAGAAATCAAATAGAACATAATACAAATTAAAATTTTTACAATGTTTTCACATTTTTAAAGGATTTTAGAAATATAATTTTTAAATTCAGCCAAGTGTACTTTTAGGTGGTGATTACTGACTTCTTGTAAGTAAAGAAATTAAATGTTAGTAGAGATTATACGTTGGTTACTTATACCCTTCTTTGTTCAAATACTTTTCTTTAATTTCATCTAATACCTAAACAATGTTTAAATTTGATCACATTTCCACTTCTAAAAAATTATTGCATTAATTTGAATCAAAATCCAATAACAAACATTGAAATTGGTTAATGCATCAGTTAAAAATGCTTTATTCTATTAGGTTCACCTTCCATTGCATTTTCTCTGAAATTTATTTGTAGATGAACCTAGGGTATTTGTCCTTGAAGATTCCTTTCTCATAGTCAGTATTTTACTGACTATATCACCATGCTGTCATGTAATATTTTTCTTTTCCCTCTGCACTTCTTGAGAATTAGTAGTTATATTCAGATTCAAGAGTATAGATGGTGGTTTATGTTTCTGTTAGGAACCATATAATATCTAGTTATCTTTCCTTTCGTGTTGCATGCAATTTCTATTGTCTATTGCTTTGTCAACATTTGAAATTTAAACATATACTAAACGATTCCAATATAATTTATTAGCATGAATATTGTTACAAAGAGAAATGATTCCTAGTTAATTTTTAGAAATCCTAAGAACAGAGTATAGAAGAGAAAAATATATGCTTAATTATCTTCAATTGCTTACCAGATTTCAAAAACATTTAGTTGGTTGCCTAGTCATCTCTGACAAGGATCCTTGTATCTTTATTAAATCATTATATTAAACAGAGTTATTCTTTTTTATGCTTGGATTGTCCCATCTTTATCCATGGGGAGTCCCTTCATGTTGGTACAGTTGACATAACTGTTTTAGTCTTCGTTCTAAAACAGTTCTGTTGACATAACTGTTTTAGTCTTTGTTAACTTCCCTGTTTTGTTATGGCAAAATTGTATATTACAATGACATGGACCTAGAATCATGCTTTTCTTCAAAGGAACTTGTTTTGGTTGAGTGGAAATGGTATTTAGATATAAAATCTGGGCAGGAGGAGAACTTATTTAACTGTGTTGGTCTTTGCTTCTAAGATTTTTCAATAAGAAGAACTAAAAAATATAGGATTAAGTGAAAATACTTTTTGAATTCATTCTCAAATTTTCAAATCAAATTCAGACTAACATGGATTTCCCTTTACCTAATCAAACATCAATTTTTTTGTCTCCCTTGTCAAAAATCTCATGCTCATTGACAACAAAATAATTAATTTCCTTTTTCCAAATACACATACAAATATTAGAGAATATATAATAACAATATGATTACTGAAGGCAGTTTTCAGTTTTTTTCAATTATTTTTATCTTCATGGTTTATCTGCTAAGGAAACATATTCAAATTCTTACATTTTAAAGTCACTGTAAAATGTTCCAGCATGGTATCAATTTAGGTTAATTTGCTTTCATTATATTTTAAAGATTTTTAAAATTGAATTTCTGTTTTATAATTTTGGAAAATATTTAAAAGTTCTGAAGTCAAATTGTAAAACTTGATATTTTCAGAAATATCTAGTTTATGTCTAGTCCCCACAAATTGTTCTTCTTTTCTGCTATAGAAAACATTTATAACTTATTTTTTATGAATTATTTTCCCATTATCTTTTATAAGTAAATATATGCATACATTTATATTCCATCCTTTCCTTTTGTAGCAGCATACAATGCACATTTTCCTCCATGTGGCTTTTTTATTCTTCAAATAAAAATTCATAGAATGTTTTTGCAATACTCCATAAAAGTATAAAAAGAATATCCTTGTTGCTTTTCTGGTTTCAACTTACTTCTTTGTGTGGAAATACTATACATAGCAAATCTCCCATTGTTGGACATTTAAGCTGTTTCCAGTCTTTGGTATATATAGTGCTATAAAGATTACCCACATGTCTGTGTTTTTTAATATTTTTCTCAGTGCACCTTAGGTATAATTTCCTAGGATTTCAATTGCTCAGCCTAAGGAAAAATGTATATGCAGTTTTGCTAGGTAGTGTACTTTGCAACATTTTCAGTCTCTTTCATTTGTTCCCCTCAACCTCACCAAAAAAGCATGTTGTCAGGCTTTTCACATTTTGCCACTTTTAAGAGAAACAATATCTAAGTGTAATTTTATTTGTATTTAAGAGCCATTTGAATTTTTTTTCCATGAACGATCTGTTCTTCTGTCAGTTTTTCTACAGACTATTTGATGTTTTTATTTCTCTGGTTTTTATTATCTTATTAAATAATAGGGCTATAAACTTCTGTTGTGATCTCATTTTAACCTTGCTCAGTTATTGTTTGCTCTGTGTAACTGTCTTTATTTTTCACCTACATCCTTTTTTTTGCTGTTAAATAATTTCCATTTGTATACATATAGGTAATGGACAGAAATTTGAGGGATCTTATATAAATCACACTTTCCATAGATAAGTTCTAAAAATTATGGCAATAATGGAAATAACATTTTGTATAACATAAAAACTTATGGTTAAAAACATCTTAAAATTTTGTCATCTAATTATAAAGCTGCATAAACTGAAAAATTAAGGTGTATTGCCTTCATGTTACAAAAGAGGAAATGTGTGTCAGAGAGTTTAAGTGATTTCTCCTTCATGTCTTTGAGTTGTTATGTCATAAGTCCAGATTCAAATTCAGGTTTCTGACTCTAAATTTATGTTTGTTAGCCATTAAAAATGGCATAAATCTTTACTTGGTAATATTTAAGCAAGAAAGTTTTATGGCAGATGGCACAGAGATAGAGATTTGGATAGCAGTAGATAGAGACACACAGGCAAAATATTCAAAATGTATCTAATACACAACTTGCTCAGCGGTCCCACAGATTTGTCTGTTACTTCAGCAGTGTTTGGAGGAAACAGATCCAGGGACTCTTCCCCCTCATCAGCCTCAGACCACCCTTCATCTTCCTCTACAGTTGTGCAAACTCCAGGACCATCTTCTCAGCCATACTCAGGTTTCGGGACCACCTGAAATATTGTATATGTTTGTTTTTGGTTGTTGTTTTTTTCTGTTTTTGATTGTTTGTTTTATGGTTAAAACATGGTTGACCAGCCATGAGTTTCCAGATCTGTCAGAATTATTCCCCCACAGTGAAGGCCACCATCAACCACCTGGTCAATCTGCATCAGGGAGTCTACTATATCTACCTCTCTTTCAACCTTCATTTCACTCACCAGGGTCGCTGGAGGTGTGGTAGACTTCTTCAGGAGTTGGTAAAAGTGAAGCAGGAGGGTGCTGAGTGTGTCCTGATGATGCCGAACTAGTGTGGGGGCATGCCAACCCAAGCTGAGTGGTTAAAGCCATGAATGCTGCCATGGCCCTAGGGAAGAACCGAAACCTTTGGGCCTTCCTGCCTTGTCTTCTGCCCACACAGAACCTTCTCTGACTTCTTGGAGAAGCATTTCCTGGATTAGGAGTAAAACTCATCAAGAAGGTGGGCAACGTCCTGACCAACCTCTGAAAGCTGGCCGGCATGTGGGCTGTGCTGGGCGAGCATCTCTTAGACCAGCTGACTAGGAACCTCTGGACTTTGCGACCCCTCCCTGCATTTCTCAGGCATCCGGGCTTCTGCCTAAGCGCTTCCCTCCATCCAAGAGGCACCTTTTAAATCAACCACCTTACAGCCTTCTAATATGATGTGAACTAAGAATAAACAATAAAGTTTTTCACAGGAAAAAAAAGTGTGTGAGCCAAGCCCAGAAATGTAACTTCAAAGATAAGTGTTGGCAAGTTATTAAAACAAGGCACAAAACAAACCAAAGATCAACAATCACATTTCAGGTTCTGGAAACAAGAAATGTTTAATTTTCACAAAGCTAGATCTCCATAATTTGATACCAGTAGTTGTGCTAGAGAAGAAAGAGAAAGGCTTTAGGGTTTCTAGTCTTTCCCCATTAAATGCTCAGCCTGGAAATAAAATTAGTCATTTCTTCTCACTCAATAGCCTCAACCAGTTCCAAGGGGAGAGGACCGTCTTTACAAAATCCTATCCTACCCAGAGGGGGGATATCTGGAAATATTTGTACATTAGCATTAATAACTATTGTAGAAATAATTTTAACCTTCCACCTACCACTATTGCACTGGCTATTTAACTGTAACTCAAACTATTTTTGGTTTAAACCTGTGTCTTTACTATTAACCTTACCTCCCACTTAAACTTTCAGGATTTTAGGTTTCTTTTGATCTTCCTTCTCCTAGACAAGATAGAATTAGTTATAAATTGTTTAATGGATTTTAAAAGGATAAGCCAACATTTCATTTAATTTCCTTTATATTAAGATGGGTATGTAAGAATTTTAGGAAGCCTCAGAATTGTGGGGTTTTTTGGATTGTTTATTTGTTTTTGTTTGTTTGTTTGTTTACAAATCATTATAAGAGAAAGCTCAGTATGTAATGAAAGGGAAGTTCCTCTCCACCATGGGAGGGCATGGAAGATACTCCAGGGCTTTGAGCTGGGAGGATTAGGGAAATAATGGAGAGAGAGAGATCTGGGCACCCGTGCTGTGGAATGTTTGAAAACTCACCTCTGATCTTCAGTCTTCTCATGAATAAGATTTTTTTTTAATGGAGTAGCCAATCTCTGAGAATTTTTCTAATTAGCTTGTGATTCTCTGTTTCACAGTATGTGCAAGACATGAATCAACAAAAAAAAACATTATGAAAATATCGGTGTTGCTATGTGGAGATGTGATTATTATGGTGAGGTATTATTCATTTTGTTTTATGCTTCACAAGAATTTGAACCATAATATCCCAATGTTACATTCTAGTACACTTACATTCTTCTGGATTTATATGGATTCGTACATCTAGTCAATGCTAGAACTCATGCAAAATTTTATGTACTCAACAAAGAACACTTGCTATGTGCCAGGTGCTCCTCAATTTCTAGCTGAGGAAAATGAGGCCCACAGTAATTACAGAACTGACTGGTGACAGACCACAGAGGCTTGACTATGGGTCTTCTTCACTTTTCTAAATTTATTTCCTTACCAGTCTATTAATTCAGAGAATTCTCTAAATGCAAATTAATAAAAATTTCCACCAAAAGAACAGGTATATATCCAGGGATATTGATAATTTTATTGGTATAAATCAAGGTTGAACACCACTAGCAGATATTTCTGATTGGCATTGTTGTTGATCCATCATATAATTTAAATAATTAAAGTACTTCTAAAAGAAGCATGATTTTCCACAGCACAATATTTTTCACCCTACTCATTTTTCTAAACGAGGTCACCGTACACATTCCTTTTACCTGTGTGGAGCCTGAAAGATTTATGGCCTCATTAAAATTGTATCAATAAATCAGGGATATAAAATAATTCAAAATTAAAACCTTTAAATCATAAATTACAAAAAATAAGAGCTTTGGATTTCCATTCAGGATATATTTAGATTTTTTCCTGAGAGAAATGGAACTAAAAATATACATTAAGTAGAAAGTACTTGCAATTTAGATTATATGAGAAAATTGAATATTTGGAGGATGATTTCCTCTGCAAAGCAATTTAATGTAGTTGTTTCCTTAGTTTTAACAGTTCTTAAACAGAAAAAATACATGGGACTGATCTTTGGCAAAAGCTGTGGGAAAAAACACAAAAAAACAAGACTAAATGCCAAAGTAACATAATCCAAAAATAAATAGGAGTGCCAGGAGAAGTACTGGACTGACAGTAACCAATTTCATTAAATGTTGAATTACATATTCTGTGATGGGTACAGAACTGTTCATTTCATTTTTATTTTTAATTACAATAATATTTAAAGAAAATGTTTTTATTTTCCATTATTTTACATATATTTTCTATATATTATTTTATGCTCATAAATTTTTTGGAAATTGGAAATATATAAATGATGCAGTTGACATGGAGAAAAATGGCAGTTGATTTATTTTTTGATATTTAGTGACAATTATTACAAGTGATCTCACTTTAGTTTGCGTTACACAAATCCTTTCTGGCAATGAAAAAATATTATTTGGGTCATTGTGCATTAATTTTCAAATTAAAGTTCCCAGAATTTTCCAAACCAATCAATAAGAAAAGATAAAATATAATTTGTACTGGCTTGTAACTTCTCTGGAAAAATAATGTAATATTTTCCTTCCTACTTAGATTCATTCCCAAAGTCACCACTCTTATTAGGAGGAAAAAAAAAGGTTTCTTTTAAAAGCATGTCAAATCACATTCATTTTTTAATAGCATATTCAGCTTCTGGTGTAAATACAAATTGTATTAAATTGACTTACGGGAAGATACTAGTTCTTTTAAAAACCATTTAATCAAACTATAAATTATGGAGGCTTAGTAGTAAAGAGGAAGAAGAGCAGTAATCTCAAAAATATATGAATTTTTCATAAAGAGCTAATTTTTTTCCTAATTGTAATGTTTTGCTTTTTCGATGTAGCAGTTTGATATAATTAATGAATTTCAAAAAGAAATATTGGATTATGCTTGTTATCTGATCTGTACTTGGGCATGATTGAGTTATGATTAGGGCATGGGGTTCCCACCCAGTCTCCACCCCTTGGTGTGTGGGGACTCACAGATAAAAGGCATGCCAAAGGACAGACTTGGAGCTTTCGATGCAAGGGTTTCTGATGTTGACGTTTTGATGCTAGAGTATGATGCTGAAGACTTAAGCTGGAGCTCCAGGAAGTAAGCTCACAGAGGAAAAAGAGGCCAGCCCCAGGAAGGAAGAAACCTTGAAGACAGAGAAAAGCAAGCCCCAGGAACATAGGAACCCAGGAAGCCTGAACCCTCACAGACGTCAGCAGCCATCTTGCTCCAAATAGACTTTGATGAGGGAAGTAACTTATGCTTGTGGCCTGGTATCTGCATGCCCCTACCCCAAATAAATACCCTTTATAACACCGAGCAGATTTCTGGTATTTTGCATCAGCACCCCTTTAGCTGACTAATACATTTGGTAGTCTATTATTATAAATTGAGAATTTGTAAAACTCTTTGTAGATCATTTCCTTTCAAACACTTGCCTGAAGTATAGTAAGCAAATTTTAATCCTTATTGTTGGTCAGCAATTCTGATTCTTCCCATTCTTAAACTTTACCTTAAATTGCAAGAAAAAACGATGTATATTTGAACTAGGTCATTCTGCAACATAGGTACCTTGAAACATAAATGTAAATGTACTATTTCTTTGTTTATAAGTTATATACTAAAAAACTTAAGGAAACCATGCAGAAATATTTCAAATAGTAAATGATTTTTAAAGTATAATTTTAGAAAATTGCTAACAAATATTTTTTCAGAATATACTATTACCTTTAAGTTTATGTTATGCTTTTTTCTTTTTTTATACTTCTAAACTATATATATATATATATATATTTGAGACTAGTTCGCACTTTTTATATAAATATATTTCTTTATATTTTAAAAAAGTGAAGCATACTCATTGTTTACTCCAAGCTTTGAACCCTTCAAATGCCTCTTTATGGTCAAAGGTAAAACAAATCATATCTTAATAAATACACAGAAGTTATATTGAACAGGATGTATGTCTTACATCTTCCAAAACTTGCTTTTAATTTGCATAATTTTATTGACTTGAAAAAATGTCTTTATTATCCCATTAGAAATTAGATTATATGATTGATTATATCTATTAATATAAAATTTATCATTCTTAAAATAAGAATATATATCACATATAAAATAAAATAGCTATTTAATGTACTTTCATCTAATTTTTTTAGAAATTTATCAATTAATACTTAAATAATTTAATGATAATTTAAAACATGTCTTCATGTAGATGCAGATTTTTTGCCTTTAAGCTCAAATATATGACTAATTATTCCAATAATACATTTTTTCCCAAATGGTTTAAACCAATCATGATTTTGAAGATTTTCAAAATTTATTAAATAATATAAGAGGAAGTTGAGTTATCAAACTTTTTTTTGATCTACTAGCTAGATGTACTCAAATGTGTAGGCAATTTCTAACTACTTCCTAGAAACAAGAGGATTCATGTTAAAAATATCTAATAAATACACCTTTCAAGTTCCTCAAATATTTCCAGGCTCTGTCCCATAAGTTTTATTTCAAACCTGGTTGCATTCATATAATTCATGGGTTCTTAATCTTTTTTGTTCCATGGACCCCTTTGCCAGTCAGATGAAAACCATGGACCCCTTACTAAGTTCACACTATACTGTGCATTATTTAATGAATATATCACACCCACACCAACACATCCCAATAAGAATAATGATTTTTTGAATTTCAATTCAAGCTTACAGACCCCTTATTTAGAACCCCTGATAATTTCTCAGTTGTATTCATTTCCTAGGGCTGCCATAACAATTTATACAAACATTGTGACATAAAGCAACAAAACTTTATTCTCTCACAGTTCTAGAGGATGGAAGTCCAAAATCAATGTGTCAGTATGACTGGTTCCTTCTGGAGGCTCTGAGGGAGAATCTACTCCATCCTCTCTCCTAGCTTTTGGTTGCTACTGGCAATCCATGGTGTTCCTTGGTGTGAAGCAGTATAACCCCAATCCCTATCTCCGTTTTCACTTGCCCTGTTCCTCGGTTTCTCTCTGCCTTCTTTTTTGTCTTTTCTTAGAAAAGAATTTTTGAACATAAGTTAAATTAAGTGCACAAAATAGCAATCAGTCATATCAATAAAAATAAAATAATTATTTCACATCAAGTATGCTTTATTTCCTCCACAGCTATCCTGTAAAATAAAGGGCCATTTATACACTGCCAGGCCATAGCTAGAGACTATTCTTTCCAGAATCAAATTTCTAGTGGTTGTTCTGAATACGAGACAACTTAATTTTGATAATAAGAACCACAGTGATCAGAGACAATCTGCCTTTATTATAAGGTACAAAACTGGCAATGCTGTAAGTTCAAATTGCATTTACAGGGCTGGGGAATCCTGTTCCCTCTCAGTCAACCACATTAATAGAAAGCCACTACAATGAAACCCTAATTATATAAAACTTATCCATTATCTGATTGTCCTTCAGAAAAAAATACTGATGATGCAAATTTTTCAACAGTCATTGGATTTAGGGCCCACCCAAATCTAGGAGGCTCTCATTTTAAGATCCTTACCTTAATTACATCTGCTAAGGTCCTTATTCCAGATGAGATCACATTTTTGAAGTTCCAGGTGATCATTGATTTTGTGATACATTTCAACCTACTAATGTTTATACGTTAGTTACTGCTTAAAGCTTTTGTTTCAGTCTTTCTGTTTGGTTCTGATTCTATTAAATTGCACCTTGATTTTAGCCCCTGATGTATGAGGGTGACTCTCTCACACACTCAAAGCCAGATCAGGAGGTGGGAAATTGTTTTCTCGATTTTAGCACCTCTGGATAGTCGTGATGAAATAGAGGATTGTAAAATATAATAAAAGAATAATTGTAAAAATTCTTTAAAATTTAATAATTTAAAAAATTTTAATAATTTTAACACTCTAACCTAGTTTTAAAATCTATTCAATTTGAGATATTAGTCACTTTTCATTCACTTTATAGTAGACACCCAAAAGGAATAGTATGTGGCAATTCTGTATCCTGAACTCCATCTGCCATATCTAAATGGGTGAAAGATCCACACTAAACACAGCCTGAGCAGAGCAAAGCCATTTTCTCCAATGAATTTAGAGTTAAGAATCAGAAATTCTACTTAGCCTTCCAATGCATAAAATTTGGAGGACTCTCCTGCCATGCCTGTGAAGAATAGCAAAGTTGGTTACAAATGTATAATCTATAATGAACATTCATGAAAGACTCAGTTGCTCTGCAAATAAAGAGATGGCAGTGTCTTCATTTTGGATAGCTTGTTAATTTTCTGTTTCCAATTGCTCCTGAGAAATTATTGTACATCTTGTCATTAAGTTACATACTGTTGCCCTATATTTCTGTAACAAATCTATCTTTTTGCTTCAGCTCCTTTGAGTGTTCCTGTTAATTGGAAAGTAAAGGACCATAACTAAGATTCCAATATGATTTGACAAAATAATTTTCCATAACTCATAATATCAACAAAAGTTGTTAAGAAGAAGAACAAGATAAAATATAAATTCTTATATTTCTAAATGAAGAACTTTGGTAGGCATATAAATGCAGTACCTCTCAAAACTAAGGCTAATATCATTCTAATTTAAGATAATTCACATTTTCTACCATGGGGAGTCCTGCTACATTCTCTAATATAGGGGCAAGATTCCCCCAAGTACATGGGCAGTGCTGTGCCAAGCACAAAACATTACGCCAGGCCCTTGATACTGATTAATGTTCTTATGAACCTTTTCTTGTGATATTGAAACTTAGCTTAGTATTATATATTGCCTAAGAGTTATCTCTGGAAAACCTTCTTGTTGTTCAAATGTGGTCTCTCTCTAAGCCAAACTCAGCATATAGATTCACTACCTTTCCCCACCACCCCCTACCCCTTAGCATGGGATGTGATTCCGGGGGATGAGCCTCCCTGGCATAGAGGGATTATTACCAATTGCTGGCTAGCAATGCATCTGGAAAAAGTCCTTGACCAAAAGGGGGAAATATTAAATAGACATGAGTTTTTATGGCTAAGATTTCAAAGTGAGTCAGGAGGTCATTCCAGAGGTCATGTTAATACATGTCTCAGCAGGATCTCATTGACTGCCACAGTAAACAATGACTCAAACAAGGGGGCTCCTGAGGGCTCTAGAAACATCTAGACATATAAGTAGGGCAGACAATCTCAGGAATTCAGCATCCTGTCAGTTGGCCTTACTTTGGAATTTATACTCCTCAATGTAATAAAGTAAACTCATTTGTAATTTCCCTACATATGGCTCTTCTGTCTCTTTTATTTAAATCTATAAATAGCAATATACTTATTAAATATATGTCCCAAAGACTGTATCTTTGGTCTGTTAATATTTCAGTTGAGCCCTGAAACTCAGCAGAGTTGCAAAACCTACTCTCCAATTCACTGGATTCATCCAGGACATTGCCCATCCCCCAAAACAGAGAGTATATACAACTGCAAGCAAGACAGTTCCGTCCATCTGCCACATGGGATCTAAGACCCCTCTCAACCAGAAACACAGAAAGCATCACCATCCCAAAATCCTCAAGATTGGGGAATCAACAATGTACTAAAGTAGACTTATTATTATTCTATTATAGACATTATTATTCTAGCAATGGAAGAACTTGTATCATTGATATAAGATCAGTGGTCACCAGAGGTCTGAAGGGAGGGAGAGAGAAGAATAAGTGTAACATGGGGGCAATTCTGAGACATTGGAATTGTCCTGTATGACATTGCAATGATGGATATAGGTCATTATACACTTCTTCAAAACCTATAAAATTATGCAGGACAGAGTATGAAGTATAATGTAAACTATTACTAGCCCATGGTTAGTAGCAATGCTTCAATCAATTGTAATAAATATATCACACTAATGAAAGATTTTGTTAATGTGGATAAGTGTAAGAGGGGCAGGGGTGGGGTATATGGAAATCCCCTATACTTTTTATGTAACATATATATAATCTAAACCTTCTTTAAAAATAAAAATATATTTTGAAAAGGATAATTCATGAATTCAACTTTTCTTCCTTAAATAACGCATACTATTCTAACAATATTTAAATTTTGGATATAAAATGTGAAATCATTTTGAACACCTAGTTAATATTTGATTATTTATTGCCACAGTTATCCTCCTAGATATGTGTTCCATAAATATAGTTTCATCATTCACAATATATTAAAACTCATATTTTTTAAAAAATTATTTATTTTTAATTATGATAAATATACATAACATAAAAATCATTTTAAGTAGACAATTCTTTGACATTAAGTATATTGACAATAATGTGTAACTTAACCCCAGTTTCCAGACTAATTTCATCATTCCAAATCAAAACTCATACTCATTTAGCAAACACTTTCCTCATTCTTGATAAGCATTATTCTGCTTTCTGTCTCTGCATTTGCTTATTCTCAGTATTTCATGTAAGAGAACTTATAGAATATTTGTCCTTTTATGTCTGGCTGATTTCACTCCATAAAATATCTTTAAGTTTCATCCATGTTGTATCATGTACCAACACTTCATTTCATTTTATAACTGAATAATACTCTACGGATATACCAAATTTTGCTTATTCATTATGTTTTTTTTTTAATTTTTAATACACTTTAAAAAAAAGTTTTAAAGGTATTTAGAGTACATAAATGTTACCTACAAAAACGGGATTCTCATATGCCATGCTCCCAAACCCTCCCACATTTCCCACATTAACAACATCCTTCATTAGTGTGGTACATTTGTTACAATTGATGAACACATTCTGAACGATTGTCACTAAGCATGGATTATAGTTCACAAAATAGTTTACACTCTTTCCTGCACAATTTTGTATGTTATGGCAAGATATATAAAGGCCTATATCTGCCTTTGAATGTCATTCAGGAAATTCCCAAGTCCCGAAAATGCCCCTGCATTACACCTGTTTTTCCCTCTCCCTTCCCTCAGAACTTCCAGTGACCACTGCCTCCACATCAATATAATCTTTCATTGTTAGAATCACAATAAGTCTATAGTAGAATACCAGTAAGTCTACTTTAGCCCATAGTTGGTTCCCCAATCCTGAGGATTCTGGGATGGTGATATCCATTCTACCTCTAATTGAGAAGGGGTTATGATCCCATAGACCAATAATGGATGAGACTCTCTTGCTTGCAGTTGTAAACTCTCTCTGTTCCTTGATATAGTAGTTGTCCATCATCACCTCCTTGTTAGTTGTCCTGGATGAGACCAATGAACTAGAGAGTAGGTGTTGTAACTTCGTTGAGATTCTGAGCCCAGCTGGCACATGGACAGTCCAATGATTTAAGTCTCTTGGATGCTTACATACCAAGTTTAGTACTTATTATAGGTTCAAATAGAAGGACAGAAGAGCCATGTGTAGGGAAACCACAACTGAGTCTAATTCTGTCACACTGAGGAGCATAAATTCCCAAACCAATGCAACTGAAAAAAGACCTTGACAAAAAGGGGGAAAAGGTAAAGACAAATGAGTTTATATGGCTATCCCTTATCTGTTGATGGACACTTAAGATGCTTCTACATTTTTGCTATTGTGAAAAATGCTACAATGACCATTGATGTACAAATATCTGAGTCCCTACTTTCAATCCTTTGGTGTAGAATTGCCAGGTCATATAATAATCCTGTATTTAACTTTCTGAGGAACTGCCAAACTGTTTCCATAATGGCAGCTTGATTTTACTACATTCCCACCAACAGTGTATGAGTTTTCCTATTTTTCCACATCTTTACAAACAGTTGTTATTTTCAGTTTTTTAAAATAATAGCCATCTGAGTAAGTATGAAGTGGTATCTCATTGTAGTTTTAATTTGCATTTCTCTAATCACTAATAATCTTTTCATATATTGTTCATTCATTTGAATATCTTCTTTGGAGAAATGTCCATTCAAATCCTTGGCCCATTTTGAAATTGGGTTTGTTGTTGATTTGTAGGAATTCATCATATATTCTAGATATTAAAGATATGTGGTTTCCAAATATTTTCTCCACTCTGTAGGTTTTCTTTTCATTTTCTTGAGACTACCCTTTGATAAACAAAGTTTTTAATTTAGATGAAGTAGAGTTTACATATATGTATATATACTATTTTGTTATTTATACTTTTGGTGCAAAATTTAAAACTCTACTGACAACTACAAGATCTTGAATATATTTCCCTATGTGAGACTTTCATAGTGTTGACTTTTATATTAGGTCTTTGATGTATTTTGAATTAATTTTTGAATATGGTGTGAAATAGAGCTCCACATTCATTATTTTTTTTTGTCCAAGAACTTTTTGCTGAGGAAGTTATTATTTCCCCATTGAATCTACTTGTCACCCTTGTCAAAAATTCAAACTTTGCTTTGTTTTCTGTATTATTAAAGATTTATTATAGATGCTTGTTCTGTTAATAGTATGGTATATGAAAGAGAGTTGTTCTTTTGTCTCTCCTAATAAATTCTATATGAAAGTGTGACATTATTTTCTTTGCTATTGAAATTTTATCTGATGGCTACTGAGTTGCAAATTGGCATGCTTATTTTCAATGTAGTATCTTTATGTTTTCTCTGAGACTATGAGGCAGAAAAAGAATGAATTGTTTTGTATATAACTATGGTGGTGACTGTCCAAAGTAGTTTTAGAAATATCATTTCCAGATTCTGACAAATTAAATGCAAGTTTTATATTCTACAGTCCATTCAAAAGTTTGCTATGCCCAAAGAAAAACCCAGAGACAAAGAATGTGTCAGGTTTACTTTTTATTGATGAGTCCACAGCTTTAGTACATAGAATTCTTATTTTCATTCACACCAATAATTTTTAAACATCTATCAAGTGGTAAGCAGTAAATAAGATTCTGATAGTAGAGAAAAGCATGGTCCTCTCCATTAAGAATCTGACATTTCAGTGAGAAAATTTACTACAGTGAGTATGGCAAATGCATTCTCTCAGTATTCCTGTGAAAGCACAATGGTATGTCACTACCAGCCTTCCTTGACAGGACTGGGGAGCACATGAATAAGGTAATGTCCTCACTTATTTTTTAAGATAAGTAGGAATTAAGAAAAAAAAGTATGAAATTTTTTTCAGATGTGACTCTGATATAAATCGACACCAGATAACCCAAGATAGTAGTGAATATTAAAATAAAAAGAGCAAATAGCTTAGACTAGCTATAGTACACTTGGGATTGTTTTTTCTTTTGTTCTTGCCCTTGGAATCCAAAGGTCTGTCTCTATTAAGAAATGTTTCAATGCCATTTCTGTTGTTTAAAGCCACCAGTTTGTTGTAATTTGTTATGGCAGCCCTGGAAAAATAATACAGTATACTGGCAGTTAAACAGATAATAATAAATAGTTAATAACCTCAATAAATATGGAAAGAGCATTTGATATATTTATCACTTAGTCCTGAATTTTATCATTCTTATAATATTAGAACTAGAACAATTCATCCCTAAAATAATGTTTACTTTAGGTTGAATCCTGAGAAATGTCCTCAATAAAGTCAGATAAGATAAAGGTGTCCTGTATAATGGACATGGGCATGTAGCTGGAGAAGGAAACTAAGTTCAATATCAGAGAAATGTAAATTATCCTTAATATGATGGTACTATGAATGCATTCCTGGAAAAACCATGAGAATCTAATGTCATTAGAATTATTTGAATAAAAAGAAGAGTTTAGAAAGATGACCTGTTTAAAGTAAGAGCAAACTACAATGCTTCTTTTTGACAAAAACATCAAAATGAAAGGAATAAATCTAAAAAGAAGTATGTGACTTATTCAGAATACTATTTGGGACATAAACCATAAATCTATATTGTGCTTAGAAGAAAAGTCTCAATATGTAAAGAAAAATCATGTATTAAAATCTAATACCATTCCCAATAAAAATAAAGAGGAGTTGGAGAGCTCAACAAAATAATATAAAGCTCAACAAAATAATAGAAAAAGAAATATGTCAGAATAACAAGTAATGTTATGAAAACATTGACTAATAAGGAAGCAGTTTTCCAACAGTCATTAATCATCATCATATATCAGTAATTATATTATTATAAGATATCACTATATTATTATTGTATATCATTAATTTAACAATATGATATTGGGACCATAAAATGTACATACCAATGGGGCACAATAGAGAATTCAGGACAATTGCATGCACATTAGGCATTTAATAATGTTAAAGGTAGAATTTCTAGGCTACTTCTTTTAAGACTCTTCAATTGTTTGTTAAATTATTTCTTTGGTGTTGTCTTTCCTGACTGTACTATTTCAAATTTGAACCACAGCCTGAACCACAGACACCCCTTATCTACTCCTTCTGCTTTTATTTTCCTGAGTATTTTTTCCCTTCTAATCTACTACATATTTATTGTGCTATTGTCTTTCTTTACTAACTCTTCCTGAAAGTAAGCTCCATGGTACTTACTTATTTGTTAATACCTATATTTGTCTTGGGATGGCAAAGAGCTATCTAAACATGACATAAACAAGTAAATAATTGAGAAAATGCTAGGCTAGTGTGACCATTTTGAAAACCATTTGAATGGTAAGAACATAATAAACAAGTTGTAAAGATAAAGGCTAAATCTGGTAGAAGTCTGTGGTAGCATATATTGCTATTTACCAAAAGTTGTTACAATTCATAAGAAAAAGTTTTCCATCTGTAATCTTATGACTTACTTTTTATAAATAAATATTGAGAATAAAATGTAAAAATATATTTAACTTTATGTACTATATATTTAACTAATTTATTTAAAAATATGATCTTTTAAACTCTCGAGTTAATAAACATTATCAACATTGTTGATTTTCTCTGAATGTTGAGAATCCAGTTCTTGTTATTTGTTTTGTTTACTCTTTTCAGAAATTTTTATTGAGAATTGTACTGATTATGAAGGTATTTTGTCTCAGCTTCAAATTCCACTTACTCTGCATTTTGGTACTAAGTTTGAGACACTAGAACATCATCCTTATCTGTTGATAACAGAGTTCTTGTTAGATTCTGTCAGTAGAGAATACTAGAAAATTAGAATTCAGAAGAAAGAAGCAGGGAAAACTCCATTCTGTTTGTGCTCCATTCTTGCTGGCACCACTCAACAATATTTTTGCCTAAGCATTCAAATTTCATGCCAGTTTCCAATGTTTTCCCACAACTCCAGAATTCTCCTCATCTTGTTTCCCTCAGAAATACCACTACCAGTTTAGAGGTATCCCCTCTTCAGAAATCTGGATATCACCTCCATAGGCATCTTCTTCCAAGTTTCTAGATTCTAGGAGAAACACCCTTTACTCTTTTCCCCTAGCCTTAGGGTTGGTTGCTACTTCCTGGAATTACAATCACCATGTTATCCAGTTGTCATTTTTTGCTCTTTTGGTTCACCAATACCTTTCTAAATAATCCCTGATATTAAATTCTGGCTATTATTATAATTGATGTGGATATTCTCTGTTTACTATATAGACCCTAATAGCTAAAATAATTAATCATATTTGTATTCAGAGAAAAAAAAGCTTCTACATTGAAAAATTATCAACTGATATGGTTCTGATGGCACTTCCTAAGAAAAAAATGTTTAGAGCCTGTTTCTATCATTGTCCTTACCAAATTATACATACAAACTGTTGACCTGAGTGACTATTGCTCCTTCTCAAATTTTTCTCACTCTTATCACCATTATACACTACCTTGACACACATTATGACCTCTCCAGAGAGAATAATCTATTGTAATTTTCCCAGCATCTACCATATAGTCTAGCATGTATGATGTTTTCAAAGATAGTTTATAAGATGTTTCAAGCATAAATTGGAAAGAAGAAAAGAAGGACAGGTGTAGAAGATGAGGAAAAAAGTGAGATCAACAAGTAAAATATACAGCTTTTAGTGCACAATAGGCTGAAGTGAACAAAATTGTTCTTTACAAATAGAATGATTCATGGCACCATTTAATATGAAAGAAAGAAAGAATGAGTCAACTTTGGGAAATATTAAGTAGTGTATATGTTTATTCATTTGTAAATTAAATATAACTTCAGTCTCTTTTAGGAAGTGAATATCCATATGGTGAACAAACTAACAATACATACTCACAAACCTAAAAAATAGTCATTTAATGATTATTATTTATTATATCCACATATAAATATAGTTTTTACAACAGAATCAATTTCTGCATAGTATCATATGACTTACTTTTTATAAATGTGTATGATTTTTCTACATTTTTATTCTACATTTTAAATATTTATTTATTAATTCACTATTTTGAGTGTCCACTAGGTTGCAGGCCCTATGATAGTCAATTGGGATTAAATAATGGGCAAAACAAATTATGTTTCTTCCTTTATAGAACTCAAAGTTTAATAAGAGAGACAGATGTTGTTATGGATATGTATTATGTCAATTTATGCCAGCTTGATTAGAAGCCACATATCTAATTAATGTCTAGTATTGAGCATATATAAAAAAATCCTAAAACTCCAAAAAGATAAAAAGATAAATGACTGAACTTTAAAATGGACAAAAGACTTAGACATTTTTCCATAAAGGAAATGCAAGTGGATTAAAAGCATATGAAAAGATGTCCAAAATTGTTAGCTATTAAGGAAATGCAAATCAAAACCACAATGTGATATCATTTCACACCTACTAACTGACCGTGATTATAATAAAAAGGAAAATTACAGGTGTTGAAAAGGATGTGGAGATATAGGAACACTCATTCACTGTTGGTGGGAATGTAGAATGATGCAGCTGCTAGGGAGGACAGTTTGGCAGTTCCTCAGGAAGCTAAGTATAGAATTGCCATATGATCTGGCAATCCTGCTACTAAGTATATAACCAGAGAATTGAAAACATGAACACAAACAGATAAATGCATATCAATAGGCATAACAGTATTATTCACAATTGCCAACATATTTAAGTAACCCAAGTGTCCATCTACAGAAGAATAGATAAACAAAATCTATATGCATGCAATGCTATATATATATGATGGAATATTATTTAGCTCTAAGAAGCAATTAAGTACCGACTCATGTGATAATGTGGATGAACCTAAAGGACCTTATGTTGAGTGAAATAAACCAGGTATAGAAGGACAAATATTGCATGATCACTCATAATATGAACTAATTATAAAAAGCAAACTCAAAGAGGTAGAATTTTGAAAGCAAGTTACCAGTAGTTATAATGGGGGCAAAGAATGGGGAGTTGATGCTTATCTGTGCAGAAGTTATGATTAGGTTACTTTTAATGGGTTGGAAATGGACAGAGGTGATGGTAGTGCAATGTCATGACTGTAATTAACACCTCTGAAGTTGGTGTGTGATCATGGTTGAAAGGAAATTTTGAATTGTATATGTTACTAGAAGGAAAGCTAGAGGATAAAATATGGGATTGTACAACACAGTGAACACTTTCGTGGCTAAAGATTGTGGTTAATAGTAAAAAAATAAGAATGCTCTTTCAAAATCTATAAAAATATTATGTCACTACTACCAGGTATTAATAACAGAGTGATATATGGGGGGGGGAATACACCTAATTAAAAATATGGACTATAGTTAACAGTAATATTTTAACAGTCTTGCATCAGTTATAACAAAGGTACCAAATGAATATTGTGTCAAAAATAAGGGGCAAGATTTTATGGGAATGTCACATTTTTTATTCTCAGAAAAATGTTACATGTCACAGACACAATGAATTTTCCTTGTTAGTTATACTGTTTTACTCTGAGGAGTCTCCGAAAGTACATACAGCTAGCTTCATGTCAATGATTCATCTTCAGGGGGAAAAAAAAGTAGAACTTTACATGAGATGCAAGGCAAGTATATAAATTATGTCCTACCTGTCAATTAACATAACTCTGGTAAAAGGTAAAGGTGAGACATAGCTGTCTCAACAGAGAGGGGCTTTTGAACTTCTTGAAGGTTACATGGTTACATAATCTATGGGATATAAATGTTCTTGTTGCCATAGGTATGCTTTCAAAATAGATTTCTTCACAGTAGCTAACAAGATATTAAACTTCCCTTCTAGGGAAGTCATATGATGTTTTCAAATAAGATGGTCAAAATCTCTGGAATATATGACTTACCTAATGAAAGAAAATAAGTTAATAAGTCAAGCCCTCAATAATGCTTGCATTTATGAACCTTATTCCTGTAATAATGAAACTAAGCCTAATTATAATTAATGTTTGAGAGTTACCTCCTGAAAACCTCCTTGTTACTCAAAAATTACTTCTCTGTAAGCAAAATTCTGCACATAAACTCATTACCTTTCCCCTGACATGGGACGTGACTCCCAGTGATGTGCTTCCCTTGGGTGGAGGAATTATTATCAGGTGTTAATCAGTGATACATTCAGAGAAAGACCATGACCTAAAGGGGGAAATAGTAAATAAAACAGAGTTTTCATGGCTAAGACATTTCAAAGTGAGTCAGTTGGACATTCCAGAGGTTATGCTTATGCAGGTCTCAGCCAGACTTCACAAACTGCCACAAACTGCCACAGTAAAGAAAATCTCAAACAAAAGGGTCCTAGGGACATCCGAACACCACAGGCAAGACACACGGCCTCATGAAATAAACACCCCTTTGGTAGACTCTTTCTGAGAGTATTTGAAAAGCTATTTCCCCAACATAATATAGTTATATTAATTTATAAATCCCCTAATCATGATCTCTCTCTTCTATAATTTTCATTTTAATTGTAAAGTATACTTTCCAGAGACTTAAAGACATCAGATTGTGTCCGTTAACTGAGCCCTGAAACCCAGCAGCTATGTGTCAACTACTACTCTTACTGTTCTTCAGTCTTGCCCTGGGCAATTAATAAAATGATGATGATGGAACATCCTCAACCCCAAAGCAAGGAGTACCTTCAACTGCAAAGGAAACAGTTCCTTTCCTCTGTTCCATATCTACATCCCTTCTCAGCCTGAAGCAATCAGAGTGGGCATCATCCCAAATACCTCAAGAGTGTGCGATGAGTAAAAATAAGGAGTGGGGGGTGGTGTAACAGCTGACTAGAGCAGATTTATTGTATTAATGGATTAATTTGTAACATTAATATAAAAATAATTTTAAATAAAAAAATAATAGTCATAGGGAAAAGACCTATGTAGGGATAAATCTAACCATATATATTAAGATCTCCACAATGCAACTAAAATGTTTTTAAAATAAATTAATAAACACAAAAATCAACATAGGAATATATCATTTTTACTAATTGAAAGATGATAGTTTAAAGATGTCAGCTTTCCTCAATGTTGATTTTTAGCTTTATGGAAAAAATGACTGAAAATATCAGTAAGATTTTTAGTTCAAATTAACAATTTGAATCTAAATTTATATGAAATATGGAACTGGAAAAGGCTGAAGATGCAATACTACTCTTAAAGATACAATAATCGTCTTCAAGAAAAACAATAAGGGTAAAGATAAGGAGAAGGAAGCAGCTTTTTAAGTGAGCATAAACTAAAATAATTAAGACAATGCAAATTGGCAAAAGTGTAACAGTTTGATTAATGGAAAATAATAGAAGTTCAGTAACAGTTATATAATATATACAATCAAGTCTTTTGAAATAGTTACAATATGGTAAATGTGATTCAGAAGGAAGTGATGCTCTTGTTAATAATCTGGATATTCAGGTCTCAATATTGATCAATGGCAACAACCACCTGCTCGTAGAGTTGCTGTGAATATTGAGAACACCAGAATAAGTCTCCAATCTAGTGCCAGTACATTTAAATGCTTCAGTAGATTCTAGCTATATATTTATTACATCTGACACAGTATTCTCCTTGTCATATAATGATAGTTTATCACTTAATTTGACCCCACTGCTCTTAAATAATCTCATTTTTTTCTGAAATTTAACATCTCCTGCTTCTTGACCCACAATTCTTTCTAATTCTAATCCCTTTGCTGTGCCTTCTGGGTTGGCTTTTCACTTTCTCCCTGCTTTATGCCCTGAGTTAGGCACCATTTTTCTGTATCTAAAATTGCTTTATGAATTATACAGCTGTCCTCCCATCTTTCAGATAAATTTGCACTCTCTGGCTAAACCAAATCCTTATTCCTTTTTTGATACCCTTGATTAATCATTTTGATAGATCCTTCTGGATACTTTACATAATATTTCTAACTATTTATAGTCTTGGGAATTGCTAAATACATTTATTGGTTAGAGTCCTGAATACTATGCCTAAAGACCCAAACTTTATATGGCATACTAAAGAGAATATTCAGCTCCAGGTAAATAGAACACTATTTCTGAAAGAAGCAAATTTAGTATCAGAAGAAAAGACTAACTTTGCTTGCCTTTTGTTTATTTTGGCTGGGCCTAAATAAATTTGTCAATACATTTAAATGCTAAAATATCAAATTGAATGACCTAAGCCCATTCTGCCTGCCTTCCTTCATTTCTCTAATTTAAAACATTTAATAATATCAAATATATAAAATATCTTAACAAGAAGACACTCACTGAATGTAAAAATGGTAATTCTACTTGTTGCTATAGTTACTTCAAAACACAGAAATGTACAAAAATGCTACTTACAGACCATTTCCTAAAAACACTGCAAATGGATCATCAGGGCTGATAACTGGGCCAAAAAATATTTCATGAGTAAAATATTTTATTTTCCTTCCCTGATTTCCATGACAACTGAACTGGTTCACCACTCCTGTTTGTCCATTTCTCTCACCTAGATGGCTATAAAAATCAAATCATCTTTAAATTGAATTTAGATACATCTTGAGATTAGTATCCTGAACCTAAATAAATAACATTTATTCTTACAATCCATGTATGTAAGTTGAAGTTTTGTTTAAAATGACCAAGTATAGGAACAGTGAACCTGAAAATCAGATAGCATTGTGAAAAACCATTATTTCAAGCAGGTCTTCCAATTCACAGCATACAAGATAGTTAATGTATAAAACTGATTCCTATTTTCCTCCAACAAAATCACTATTTTGTTTTACTAACATCGAGATTGAAAACAAGTTGAATAGAACACATTTAAAGCAACTTTCTGTTCTGCTAACAATATTTTGTAAAATGCACTGCTGAAAATTAACCTTTGCATAAAAATGTCTTGCTCATTTAATTTTCATACTGCTATGTCAATAAGATCCTTTTTTCAGGAATATGGTTTCATATATATATATACAATGCTCCATGTATACCATTTCTACCAGTTAATTTTTCTAAAAATAATGAGAAGGTAATATTAATACATTAATTTTTTCATATAAAAAATCTTAAGGATTTTTAAAATTTTCAGCTGTTAAGAAAAAGGATTCATAATTTTTTAGAATTAATCAACCAAATAATGTTTTCAAGGAAAATCAGGTAGTTGTTTAAGAGAGACCACCTTTAAATACAAATGTGCCATGAGCTACAAACATCATAAAATTAATGTGAAAGTTAATAGGTATGAAATTATTTTATAAAAATCCCATCCTTCCTTGGCTACTCTATCTGGACACTAGGTCTTATACATAATTGTAGAAGACCTCCTCTATTTAAATATCAATATTGCAATAATTTGGTAAAGGATATGGCTTGAAATATAGTAACAACAAATGGATTCATTTAGAATCAATTCACAAAACTTTGATTTAAAGTTATTTAAATTTTCCAGGAAGTTAACTACAGAATTATTGATGTCGTTATGTTGATTAGTTCAGGGCCCCAAATAAATTTCTGATTCCTGGATTTAAATTATGAGGTTCTATTCATCCTTTTCTGGTACTCCGCATCACTGTATAGGTCACTTGGATTTATTTCATCACTTTTTACATATAGTATTGCATTTGTTATCTGCCTAGATTTCTTAAAATATGGATATAAAATTACAGAATCCTTGCCATTAAATTAATATTGACATTAAATTTATATTTCATCCACAAATTCAGACTTGGAAATTGTTATTTTTCTGTTCTTAGAGTTCTATATCTTCTTATCTCATAATTGACACCCTCTTTCTCTTTTCTCACTCTCCCACGTTCTGTAATACTATCAACTGGCTTTTTCCTTTTCTAAGGAAAAATTATTTTCACCTCAGAAAGATCACCCCAAAAACAGGTAAGTATATTTTCTGTATTGGCCGTTAAATACATTCTGCTAATGCTACAGAATGGGATTTTATATTTTAGTTATTCCTTGCCCTCAAGCATGTAGGTTACTAGCTATTTGAGGACATCAAAAATCAATCAAGGGTGGTGGACTTGGCCCAGTGGTTAGGGCGCTCGTCTACCACATGGGAGGTCCGCGGTTCAAGCCCCGGGCCTCCTCAACCCGTGTGGAGCTGGCCCATGCGCAGTGCTGATGCGCGCAAGGAGTGCCCTGCCACACAGGGGTGTCCCCGTGCAGGGGAGCCTCACACGCAAGGAGTGCACCCCGTAAGGAGAGCCTCCCAGCGCAAAAGAAAGTGCAGCCTGCTCAGGAATGGCACCGCACACACAAAGAACTGACACAACAAAATGACGCAACAAAAAGAAACACAGATTCCCATGCTGCTGACAACAGAAGTGGACAAAGATACAAGGCGCAGCAAATAGACACAGAGAACAGACAACTGGGGTGGGGGGGGAGGGGAAATAAATAAATAAATAAATCTTTTAAAATAATCAATCAAAAAGGACTTAGCCACTGAGGAAAAGACGGAAGAAGTTGCCTGGCCAATTTGTATACAGGGCAACACTTATTGCAGTGATGGAAGGCAAAACATCAAAAACAAAGCTTTTGCATTTTTTAAAATTTTTGGTTACCCCAATTTATTTTTACCTTAATTTTTCTAAATTAATATGTATTCTATATCTAACCTTTAAACTCATCACTATATTCCATTTTACTATTGATGGAACCTGGCAATATATTGGGCTTCATTTTTTAAGAAGTTTTGGATCACAGAGAGGTTCAAAAATGGCAGGGAAGGAATACTGGTGTGGGATGTTATTGACAGGGGACACATGGTTGGCAGGGAGTTCTACAGGGCATATATCCAGGGTACATAAAAATGTTTGGATATTTTCATAGTGGTTACAATTAAAAACAACAACTTAGGGAGTGCCGGGTTCCTAGCCAGGGGAGCTCTATCACAGTCCCTAAAGGAACAGCAACAATCCCCCAAGTGCAACAACAAAGACCAAAAAAGACGGAAGGTCCAACAATGAGCCCTTGATACTAACGACTATGCTTGTAAGCCTGTGCACCTGAAATAAGAACAAGGCCTAGAGCTGCAGGGTGCCTAAGAGTTACCTCCTGAGAGCCTCCGTGTTGCTCAAATGTGGCCAGTCTCAAAGCCAAACTCAGCATGTAACTGTGTTGCCTTCCCCCCAGCATGGGACGTGACTCCCAGAGATGAGCCTCCCTGGCACCGAGGGATTACTACCAAGTACCATCTGATGATGTAACTAGAAAATGACCTTGAATAAAAGGGTCAACTTGGACCAGCAGAATATCTCAGTCTACATATAATACCAGGAGTTAAAAGTGCTTTTTGACCTGAATAAAAGGGGGAAATGGAAAGGACAAATGAGTTTATATGGCTATGAGTCTCCAAAAAGAGCCAGGAGATTATCAGAGGGGTTGCCATTATGCACACCTCAGCAGAGTCCCAGAGACAGATAAAGTAGATACAACCTCGGTACTGGTTCTTCTGAGGGCTACAGAGACCCACAGATTCTATGGTCATGGCAGATGGAATTCAGTGCCATGTCAGTTGGCCCTACTTTGGAGTTTGTGTTCCTGTGTGATGGAGCTGGACTCAGATGTGATCTTTGTCCACAAGCCTCTCCTGTTACTTTTACCGGAACTGTAGTTGATGCTGGGGTTTAATGTATACCCAGGGGGCCTGAATCTCTGGACTGACCATGTGATAGCCAGGCCCTGGGCCTCAACAGACTTACACCTCCTACACTCTGGCTTATTGGACTTACCCCACTCAGCTAACATGGAGGTGAAGAAGGTCAACCACCACACCAGGGAGCCAAGAGTGCCTACAACTGAAAGCAGGAGAATTGCATCCAGCATCCATGTGGAATCTAAGCCCCCTCTTGATATAGATGTGGCATGGACACACGGACATTCTAGGGTCCACAGGATGGAGGAATAGAGAATGGATTAGAGTGGACTTACTGATATTCTATTCATGAACTATTGTGATTAGTAATTGAAGAAAATATGGCATTGGTGTGGAAAAAGTGGCCTTGGTGGCTGCTGGGGGTAGGGAGTGGGAGGAAGAGATGTGATGTGGGGGAATTTTTGGGGGTTGGAGTTGTCCTGGGTGGTGCTGCAGGAACAGTTACTGGACATTGTATGTCCTCCCATGGCCCACTTTGTCGACTGTGGGAGAGTGTGGGCTATGGTGTGGACCATTGACCATGAGGTGCAGCGATGCTCAGAGATGTATTCACCAAATGCAATGAATGTCTCATGATGATGGAGGAGGTTGTTGTTATGGGGGGAGGAGTGGGGTGAGGGGAGTGGGGGGTATATGGGGACCTCATATTTTTTTTAATGTAACATTAAAAAAATAAATAAAGAGAAAAAAAATCATACAGTGCCATAGCTTATTCATCCTGTTTTTGCCCAGCAAGACAACTAGCACAGTTCTGTCTGTAAGAGAGCAGTATGTCTTCTCATTTTTCACATAATGCAAAGCAACTGACACTACTAATTTTGCAGTCTCGCATTGGAGGGAGCAGATAATGCTAATAATATTTTATAGGAATAGTAAATGTGAGTAGTATATTTATATGTGTATATTCAGGTCTACAGTTCCAGATTTGTTCTTTGAATGATAAACTTACAAAGATTGTCTCATGGATTTAATTCATTTTAACATTGTATTTCAATGACAAAGACTAAGGTAGAAATATTTTTATGGATTATACACAACAGATTTCTACACTAATAGCTATATATGGAATTTTAAAAATACATAATAAAGATCTCACTTCAGTCTTGAACTGAATTTTTTTCTGTGAATTCAGGTGGCTTGTGCTACCATAAGCTCAGATAAGGAAATAAAACAAAGACAAAACAATTCTTGCCCATTTTCATATTAGCAATTATATATTGAGAAATTAGCTAAGCCAATGGAGAGTAAGAGTCACTCTACAACCTATTATTTGGAATATATTTTGGATAATGAACTCACCTTGATATAGTGGGAATATGAAAGAATACTAAATTCAATACACTATAGTGACTGGCACTAAATCCTTCATTCAAACCTCCTTTGAATGAGTCCCAGGGTCAGTGTTAGAGTTATAAGAAAAAAACCATTGCAATTAAGAAGCAGCTTCAGCTGTATCTTGGGTTCTCTCTGCAAAACCTGAAATACAAGACATGCTGCTTTGTGATCTCCCAGTGGACTATGACTCTGCCAGAAGGACTGTTTTCCTGTATTTTAAGATTGTGGGCACCACTGCAACAGATTAAAAATGGACAGGCTCTATTAGAGCAGATAAGAGGGAAGCATTTAATGGAGATGACTGGTATTTTTAGGCATAGATGATGGTAATGAAGAGCTCCACTCCTGGCTTCTGCAGTTGCTGTCGGTAAAATAAACCAGAAATTTTTACCTCCACAATTAAGACAGATTAAAAATTTGGATAGGCTCAAAATGCCAACAGTTGAACCTGGAAATAGTATTTGTGACTACTTCTGGGACCTTGCTATTCTCTAGGATTGTGAGACTACAGGAAAGTATAATAGAGCCAGCTTGCTTTCTATCAAGAAACCGAAAAAAAGTTAAAATTTTCAGAAAATCCCTAAAACTCAGTTGGTCCCAAAGTAACAATCTTTGATAACAAACTTACAACCTCTATCCAGAAATAACTGAAAACAAATACATTTAAACTCACTACTTTCCCACTGACATTTTCAAATCTGATATTCAAAGTATAAGTGGCATAAATGAAAAAGTAATCAATATAACCAATAAACTAATATCACCTTGAACATTCTAGAGTAGTTCTCATTCATACTTTTAAACACCACAAATGTATACATGCTACATAAAAAAGTTAAGTTACTATGATAATAATTTCTTTTTCCTTTTGAGAAAACTGAGTTTTGGAGAGATTACATAGCTGCTGGAAACAGCAAAACTATTAAATTTGCCATGGCAAAGCTGGAATTTGGACATAAGCAATTTAAGTCCAGAGTCCGTGTTCTAAATAATAAATGGTTGTTTTCATCATTGTTGGAATTGCTATTATACCATTTCATATATTCACCAAATCCTGTGAGAGCTGCTTAGATTCATATTAGACAAGATCAAACTCTATCATAGAGGTTAACTAATTTCATGCCACCCCACAGCTAGAAAATGGTGAAGCAATTCAGACATCAAGACCAGTTTCCCTTTATTCCATCCTGCTTTAAGTAATTGATTTTTACATTTCCCACCAACTCAATTTATTTTTCCTTAGTTGAAGATAGAAGACAGCCTGGAGCATATATATCCTTTATTGTTTTGTAATATTTTGTGTATCATAATTATGATAAATTTTTCTTTTCAGTTCTTGGGAGAACACAATATTTTGTGCAGTAAAATCAAAGTACATATTCTTACACTTACATCTATCTCAAACTTTCTCCTTAATTATTTCTATTAGAAATGTGTTAGTATATTTTCAGTTAAATAGCAGGGAAGAGTATTATGGATGCAAAGAGTAAGGCTCTGGAGATGAATTAGTTACTAGGCATTTCTTCTGGAGCTTGTTGTGCTATGGCCTTTCCAAGCTGCAGCCTCCTCATATACTGTGTTCTTCCCTTCACCATTTTGTCATTACCATGAAATTCAAGATTTTTAAATTCCCAGGTTTTGTAAAAATCACTTTTATCAAACATTCATGAGTTCAGTGAGCCATTGAAGATCTGAAGATCCTGGTCTGTATCAGAGCATGCAGCCCATAGCTATTCCCTCTCCTCTCACAGATTTATGAGGTTGGCTCCTTCTCTTCATCCAGAAATCAGGCCAAAGAACATCTCTGTACATGACATCTCAGGCCACCCTATTATAAAGAGCTTCCTACTTTCACTATCAACTGCAATGTCCTATTTTACTTTCTTCAGTGCATTTATTAGCATTAAAATTTTTCTGTTCAATTACTTTTTGCTTGTACTTCATTACCGACCAGATTGCAAGGCCACAAATAATTGGAAGTGTATCCTCATTCACTTGTGTGTCCTCTAATTAGAATAATGCAATAATACCTGAAACATACCAGGTTCTTAGCAAGTATTTGTGAACTGAAAAAATATTGTTTCCCTTAATCTATATCTTTTTAATATCTACTCTTCACCTCCACTTTCGGGTTTGTACTCTGATCTCCGAGTCCCTTTACTTTTGTTATAGAAGTCAGCTTCTCCTTGATGGTGTTAGATGTCACAGTCTCACCTTCCAATGATAACAAATCAAGTCAGTCTTCTAAAAAATGATGACATCCATCTTAACGAGAATTAAAATTCCATATCATTTCATATGTAACTGCACTTATAGTCTTCTCTATATAAGTATATTCAAACATAGGTTTGCATACATGTGGAACTGTATTATATAAATCTTTATACCAAAGTAATCTACCAGCATAATCAAAATAACAAAAATTATGAACTATGGTTATTTGATATGGACTGTGGTTTTTGCAGCCTCTTGTGTGTTTGTGCTACTACATTATTTAACAAACAGGGATTAAGCCTCTTGTTTAAGGCCAAAGATCCCTACAGTGGATAAGTATGACAAAAACAAAGGACTCTAGTTAAAATGAGATGCACAATAGACTTGCACCAAGGAAAACTTTTTAGTGAGTGTTAGCGAGCATTATATGTTTGTGTTATCATTTCGAGATATTTTCCCTACTATGTGGCTTTTAGAGAAAGCACTTCAGGAATATTCATCTAGCTTTGGATTATTAAAGAATAAATAATTCATGAAAGATAGTTAAGTTGGCAGGGAAAATTTTGAGAAGGTGGAAAATAGAGGAATTTCAAAGAGGTTAATAATAGAAAAAGGAACCAACTACACCCATGATTAGGAATTTTTCAACAGGTAATAGGATACATTTGGATTTTCTGCTAAAGCAGTAGAATCCCCTGATTCACTGGATAATCAAGAATGATTTATATGTACTAGCTTGTGGGAAATTATTTTACAAAACACAGAAGGGAAAAAACATGGAATGTGGGTTGCTGTTTGATAATGGTTAATTTCAGGTGTTGACATGGCTAGTTATGGTGTCCAGTTGTTTGGTCAAGGATGTACTAGGCTGATTGTTACTGTGAAACTATTTAATGGATTTAAATCATAAATCAGTTGATTGCATCTATGGCGGATTAAATCTAACATCAACAAAGGAGATTGCTTTCAGCATTACAAAAAGCATTATTTAAACAATTGAAGACCTTAAAGGGAGAATCGATGATCTCAGCAGTTAGAAAGAATATATATCTCTACTTCAGCCAGCCAGCTTCTCCTGGGGAATTCATCACCATTGTCACTGATGTTCTCAACTTGTAGCTGGCCTTTTGGAATCTGGACTTGCCAATCCCAAAATTCCTATAATAAATCTTTTAATATTTACATACCCACACATATGTGTATATGTATCTCCTGTCATTCTTTTTTCTCTGGAGAACTCTAATACACTGTTTCTAAGCTGACAGTGGTATAGAAGTAATAATAGGGAGAGCCAACTGAGCCACTTTCCATGAGCATTATACTGTTTAGAAGTTTTGGGAAAACCTAACATCTCACATTGACTTCATTGCTACAGCTATGACAGAAAGATATGGCCAGAATACATCTGTAGTTGGAAATTAAAATGTATGGAAAGGCAGTGTCTTCAATATTTTTGTCATTGAAAGGATGTGACATTGAAAGAGAAGGAAGTTATAAATAGTAGAAGACTGTATAGATAATATCAATTATTTTTTTGTTTTCTTTCTAAACAGTAGTCTTTAATAAAGGGATGGCTTTTTCTGTATAAGGAATTGAGCTTTAGACTGGAAAGAATGTGTTCAAAGTAGACTGACTAAGTGATAGAATAAAACAAATGAAAACAAACGAAAACACTTTAAAATGAAATTTTGTAAAGAGAGAGGAAATATACAAATCCGACAATAAATTTGAGTATTTTGAAGAAACCAGGTATATAAAATATAGTATAATAATGCAGAAGTGTTTAGTAACCCTAAATCACATTCTGCTTAAAAGATAATATCGTTTATATTATTCACTTAAGTATTGACAGTTTTATCTCTTATAAGTATGTGGCAACATTGAGAATTGTGCATTTACTTCTAACATACAAGAATTTATTGGTTGGTAATGAAGAAGTGTCAAAAAAAGTTGAAAATGTACTTGTCATTTTTTAAAAGAGTAGTTAATATATTTAGATATTACCCTGGTCTTTGAGAAAAAATTTAAATAATTGTTTCAAAAGTGTAAGGATGATGACAAGAAGAGTTGCTTAAGTAGCAGATAATTTAGAAGAGGTGGCTAATTTTAAAAACTGAGCTATATAGTAAATACAATACGTTATATGAAGTGCAAATGTTTTTATATTTTGATGAATATTTTCCCACTATACAGGACAAAAAATAAAACATTCCATTACATCATATCTTCTTTTGTATATATGTGACCCATTCAAATCAGTGATATACCCAAAGAGGTAAAGAGGGTGGTTTTAACAATAATCGGGTAAATGTGCCTGATCTTGAGCTCTGTATAAATGGAAACACACAGTCTCTACTCTAATGTCTGGCTTCTTTTGTTCAAGATAATTAGAAAGGCAGGAAGAGATGAGAGGTGGAGGCGTCTTTGGGACATGGAGCTGCCCTGGATGGTGCTTCAGAGGCAATCACCGGACATTGTAAATCCTCACAGGGCCCACTGGATGGAATGGGGGAGAGTATGGGCCATGATGTGGACCATTGACTATGAGGTGCAGAGGTGCCCAAAGATGTACTTACCAAATCCAATGATGTGTCATGATGATGGGAACGAGTGTTGCTGGAGGGGGGGAGAGGTGGGGTGGGGGGGTGGGGTTGAATGGGACCTCACATATATATTTTTAATGTAATATTATTACAAAGTCAATAAAAAATAAATTAAAAAAAAGAAATGAAGTAATATGATATAGTATTTGAAACAGAAAAAAATGGTGTCTTCTAAAGGTAAAAATATTCAATTGTATAATAATTAAAGAAAGGCAGTGTTTAAAAAAAGATAATTTCAATTAGACTTAAACATTTATTAAATGTATATAATAAATCATTCTTTTTCATTGATGTTTATGAACATTGTATTAATATCAAATTTTATTTTTACAGTCTATTGCTGGTAAGTATTTACATTATTTTAAGGTATTTTGATTTAGAGTTTCTTTGAAAAAGCTACTATGACTGTGGTGGTACATTCAAATTGATAAGCATAGAACAGCATTAACAATGTATAGATAAAGAAGGAAGAAACAGAATGGATAAGGGTATGTACTCTGAACCCATCCTGCTGAGATTTGAATCCTGGCTCCTCTATTTTCCAGTTGAATTACCTTAGACAAGTTACCTAATCTCTCTATGACTCAGTTTCTTCATGTGTTATACAAGGATAAAATAGTACTTAGTCCATAGAATATTTTTAAAGAATAATGAGTTAAAATATATGAATTTTGCAGAGCATTGTCTATCACACACAAGACTCAAAGAAATTTGGGACAATAGTCAAATGTCAAAATGAACTGAGGTTTGTAGAAAATCCCAATGACCATAGCAGAACACTGATTTTTAACATTGTAACATTAAAAAGAGCTGTCTTCACTCCTTAGTTCTACTTCCTCAAGTGCATTCAAAGTGAAGATGTAAATAAATATTAATCATTAAGAATAATTTAAAACTAGGGCAGTTGTTCAGCATGTGAAGCCTCCTGTGTCATACCTGTTAAATTTCAGTTTCTATTCCAAATATTCAATTGTTTTATCAGGTATAGGTAAAGAGATAGTAAGAGAGCATCTGGCCATGCATGGCAAGTGATTTCACATTTCAAGGTTCAGAAAAATTGCATTTGGGATGTAGGACACATTTCAAATGCAAATTTGTAGCAATTGTACACTCCTAGTAAGCAAATAGGAAAGGCCATTTTTAAAAATAGCCTTTTTTAAAAAAGAGCAAATTGGATTCTAAATAGTATTGACAAACAGCATACTTGGTCAATAACTAACTTCCCAATACTGTGCAAGGCAGTTGTTATAAAATCACAAACCAGACATAGTTGTTATTTTTAAGGAGCTTACATTATATTCTGTGGAAGATTCAATAAATAGATAAACTTAATGTAAATTATCAATAACACTTTCAAACCAAGATTACTTAATAAATACTATTCATTTTGAAAACAGATAAAAAAATATTAGGGAACTGCAGAAGGAAAATTCACCCCAAACTAAAATGATTTATATTTTGAGCTTGGGTTATGTGGTGTTCAGCTTGTGAAATGCACCTTGGTACAACCATTTTGGAAGACATCGTGGAAGTTTCTTATAAAGTTAAACCTATACATACCATTCAACCAAAAAATCCCACTACAAGGTAATTTATTCAAATAATTAAAAGTGTAGATTCACACAAATACTTGCACATGAATATTTAGCTTATAGCATCTTATTCATAATAGCCCCAAACTGGAAATATTTAATAACTATGACGTACTTCAACATGTCAATGAATAAACAAACTTTGGTACAACCATCCCATAAAATACTACTAAGCAATAAAAGGGAATAAGATACTGACTCATGCAATGATAAGAATGAATCTCAAGTCGATTTTATGAAGTAAAAGAATCTAGATTCAAAATGAAAAGGTAAAATTATATCAAAAGAAAATAGATAAGTGGTTGCTAGGAATTGAGAGAAGGTAGTAGTTGATTCAAATGGACTGTAAAGAGGAAAGTTTAGCATGATGGAACTCTTCTGTGTGCTACTGGAGTTGGATACCTGACTATGCAATCATCAACACTCTTATAAAGTGTACATCACAAAGAGTGAAATCTAATATATTTTCAGGTGAAAGACAAAATTATCCAGATTTGGGGAGATGGGTCCCAGGATGGAATGCACAATGGAGTAAATGAATATAACTTCATTACAAAAATGTATATCACAGTCTCACTGAGGGAGGTGGGGAAAACAAGACCTAATCTATGTAAATTTACAGAATCATGGTTTGAGAGGAAACTTTAAGACTAAAGCTAAAAATAACTGTACATAAGCACTGCACTGTATTTGGAAATTTTATTTATCCTAGGTTTGTAGGTTATCAAATCTGAAACTACAAGTATACTAATGTTGAACATAGCAAATAAATTGCACGTAATGCAAGTCAAATTTATCATTATTAAAGTAAGAAGTTACAAATAAGCCAAAGGGAGAGAAAAGCATGAACCCTGTGATCTTGGATTAGAGTCTAGACATTAGTATGAAGCCATGTATACATTAATAAATGCATATAAATACAGGGATAATTGTAGAAATGGAGTGCGTTACTTACCTTGACTCTTAGCTTGTCAAGGATGGTAACAGGGACCTGTGTCTGCTCCTGTCATTTTCACCTTCCATCCTGTAGCCACCATGTGTGATTGTATCTCCATCCACGTCGGCCAGGCTGGTGTCCAGATTGGCGATGCCTGCTGGGAGCTCTACTTCCTGGAACATGGCATTCAGCCTGATGACGAGATGCCAAGTGACAAGACCATTGGGGAAGGAGATGACTCCATCCAAACCTTCAGTGAGATGGGTGTTGGCAAGCATATGCTCAGGGCAGTGTTTGTAGACCAGAAACCCGGTTTAGCACTGGCACCTACTGCCAGCTCTTCCATCCTGAGGAGCTCATCACAGGCAAGGAAGATGCTGTCAGTAACTATGCCCAGGGGCATTACACCATTGACAAGGAGATCATCGACCTGGTTCTGGACAGAATTCACAAACTGGCAGACCAGTGCACAGGTCTTCAGGGCTTCTTGGCTTTCCACAGCTGTGGTGGGGGAACCTGTTCTGAGTTGACCTCCCTGCCGATGAAATGCCTTTCCGTTGATTATAGCAAGAAGTCCAAGCTGGTGTTCTCCATTTATCCAGCCCCCCAGGTCTTCATGGCTGTGGTTGAGCCCCACAACTCTATCCTCACCACCCACACCACCCTGGAGCACTCAGATTGTGCCCTCATGGTAGACAGTGAGGCCATCTGTGACATCTGTCATAGAAATCTCAATATTGGGCACACAACCTACACCACCCTTAACCGCCTTATTAGCCAGATTGTGTCCTCCATCACTTCTTCTCAGGTTTGATGGTGCCCTGAACATAGATCTGACAGAATGCCAGACCAACCTGGTGCCCTATCCCCACATTCACTTACCTCTAGCCACAAATGACCTGGTCATCTCTGCTGAGAAAGACTATCATGAAGAGCTTTCTGTAGCAGAGATTACCAATGCTTGCTTTGAGCCAACCAACCAGATGGTGAAATGTGACCCTCGCCACAGTTAATACATAGCTTGCTATCTATTGTACCATGGCAATGTGATTCCTAAGGACATCCATGTTGTGCTGCCATTGCCACCATCAAGACCAAGCATAGCATCCAGTTTGTGATCGGTGTCCCACTGGCTTCAAGTTCGGCATTAATTACCAGTCTTCCACTGTGGTACCTAGTGGAGACCTGGCCAAGGTCCAGTGAGCTGTGTGCATGCTGAGCAACACCACAGCCATTGCTGAGACCTGGGCTCGCCTGGACCACAAGTTTGACCTGATGTATGCCAAGTGTGCCTTTGTTCACTGGTATGTGGGTGAAGGGATGGAGGAAGGAGAGTTGTCTGAAGCCTTTGAGGACATGGCTGTCCTTGAGAAGAATTGTGAGGAGTTTGGTGTAGATTCTGCTGAAGGAGAGAGTGTGGAAGAAGGAGAAGAATATTATACCCATTTCTCTGACCTACAGCATATCTCACTCCCAGTAGTTAAGCTTCTCCATTAGCTGACAAGGCATTTAAGCTCTCTGGTTAGGTTGTCTTTACTTAATTGTGATCATGTCTTATTTTTCCAAGTGTATCTGTAAAGTTTCAATCATGTCTTAGTAAAGGCTTTAAAGAAAGTGAAAAAAAATATGGATATGTGTGTACACATTGGTTAGTAGAAATGCATATACTTTTACTTCTTAGCACTGAGAGGGCATTGAGTGGCAGCCCAATATCATCAATCATAAATCTAGATTTTTGTTCCTATTATCATTCTTCAACAAAAGAACCCAAAACTTTTTAGAAAAAGGTCGATTCTGGGATTCAAACACAAGAAATGGAGCGCAAGCCTGCAACATCATGTACTGTTGTTTTTTATTTATCAACAATTTTTTTGGTCTTTATTTGTTACATTAAAAAAATATGAGGTCCCCATATACCCCCCACTCCCATCATGCCACTCCTCCCCCCATAACAACAATCTCCTCCATCATCATGAGACATTCATTGCATTTGGTGAATACATCTCTGAGCATCGCTGCACCTCATGGTCAATGGTCCATCATTACCCACACTCTCCCACAGTCCATCCAGTGGGCCATGGGAGGACATACAATGTCTAGTAATTGTCCCTGAAACACCACCCAGGACAACTCCAACCCCCGAAAATTCCCCCACATCACATCTCTTCCTCCCACTCCCTACCCCCAGCAGCCACCAAGGCCACTTTTTCCACACCAATGCCATATTTTCTTCAATTACTAATCACAATAGTTCATGAATAGAATATCAGTAAGTCCACTCTAATCCATTCTCTATTCCTCCATCCTGTGGACCCTAGAATGTCCGTGTGTCCATGCCACATCTATATCAAGAGGGGGCTTAGATTCCACATGGATGCTGGATGCAATTCTCCTGCTTTCAGTTGTAGGCACTCTTGGCTCCCTGGTGTGGTGGTTGACCTTCTTCACCTCCATGTTAGCTGAGTGGGGTAAGTCCAATAAACCAGAGTGTAGGAGGTGTAAGTCTGTTGAGGCCCAGGGCCTGGCTATCACATGGTCAGTCCAGAGATTCAGGCCCCCTGGGTATACATTAAACCCCAGCATCAACTACAGTTCCAGTAAAATTAACAGGAGAGGCTTGTGGACAAAGATCACATCTGAGTCCAGCTCCATCACACAGGAACACAAACTCCAAAGTAGGGCCAACTGACATGGCACTGAATTCCATCTGCCATGACCATAGAACCTGTGGGTTTCTGTAGCCCTCAGAAGAACCAGTACCGAGGTTGTATCTACTTTATCTATCTCTGGGACTCTGCTGAGGTGTGCATAATGGCAACCCCTCTGATAATCTCCTGGCTCTTTTTGGAGACTCATAGCCATATAAACTCATTTGTCCTTTCCATTTCCCCTTTTTATTCAGGTCAAAAAGCATTTTAATTCCTGGTATTATATGTAGAATGAGATATTCTGCTGGTCCATGTTGACATTTTTATTCAAGGTCATCTTCTAGTTACATCATCAGCTGGTACTTGGTAGTAATCCCTCAGCGCCAGGGAGGCTCATCCCTGGGAGTCATGTCCCATGCTGGGGAGAAGGCAATACATTTACATGCTGAGTAATAAGCCCTCAAGAAGTGGAGTTTCTTTCCCTTCCCACATTTCCTGTTATCTCCTTTAGTGATTTGCTTTGTAGAACAGCAAAAATAGCAACTTTATAGAAGAGAAACCTGGAAGACTCTACTTTAAGCAAGTGACCAAGTTTAATGTCAGTGATAAACCATACTGATTTCATGTACCTCCTGCTATGTTGAAAAGAGAAAGTTACATCACCTCTGTGCATTTCTTTAAAAAAATTCAAAACTCCAGTCTAACTATGAGGAAAACACTAAAAGTGCAAATTTAGTACCTGACCTATACTCTTTAAAACTCTTAGGGTTAAAAAAAAGAAAAAGAAACATAAATAACTGTCTCAAATCCAAGGAAACAAGAGATATGGTAAATAAATGCAGGATATCCTGGATTGTATCCTAGAAATGAAAAAGGACTTTAATGGAAACTAGTAAAATATGAGTAAATTCTGTTCACTAGATAATAGAAATACACCAATGTTGACAAATGTACCTAATGTTTTGTTAACATTAGGGAAAGTGAGCAATAGAGCATGGGAACTTTCTATACTATCTTCACAATATTTCTGCAAACCTAAAATTATGCCATATAATATATTTGTTAAAAATTTAATAAGAACAAAAGGAAAACAGAGAGCATTACGGTGCTTGGGAATGGGTGATGGTTTGGAATAAATCATATAGGCAGTAAAGTTTAAAGAGCAGAAAAAAATCTCATTTCCCTTGCTCTTTGCCCTGTTTCTTCCTATGAGTCAGTGTTGCTATTGCTGACCTCATCTTCCTGGTCACATCAGAGGATGGGCAGCTATTTGACTGCAGCTTTAAAGAAATATTAATTTTTAAAAGTTTTCTGAATCATTGCAACTTTTTAGTCAGCAGATTTTGTATAATTCTGAATTCATCTATTAAACTTTTATGTCATTAAGTAATCCCCTTTGATAAATTCACTTGGCCATACCATTTCATCATGGTGTCTATGGTAGGTCTAGATCAATAAATCACAACTCCATTTCTGGAATTCTCTGAATTTGTAAATTTATTTTGTTTTCCCTTCTGGTTCTACACTCTCTCACTTTTGCTAAAAACATGGTAGATTTTATTTTTTATTTGGTTCCCCCAGAAAATAACTTAATGTATGTTTCACAGATGTTTCTTTGCATTGGCCTGAGGAGATACAGATGTCTAACTCAACCTATTTCCAACAGAATAATTTTTGGTGACTGATTTTCCATAAGGTTCTCATTTAACACTTCTTGAAATCTAATAACCTACTGCTGAACCTCAAAATATCTATCAGCATAGTTAAAATAAAGTTTATCATTTTGATAAACTGTCAATATTTCAATAGTAAATGGTATTGGTCTCATATAAAGGATAGATAAGCAGCATATCAGAGGCTGCAGATTTTCTTCTAAATGAGAAGCATCCCCTGTCTCATTGAGCACACAGGCTAGTATAGAAAGAAACAAGTGAATAACTAATTAGAATTTTAAGCAAAACAATAATATACTCCAGTTTGCTCATATTACTATGATGACTAAAATAATAAAAAGTACCTATATGTTGGGATAAGCAGGATAAACCTCCTTGGCTATACTTAAGCTGGGTCCTGAAGGATGTAGGGCATTTTTGAAACACATTAACTTATTTCCGTTTCAAGACAATTAGAAACCTTAGGACAATATATGTTTTTTTTTATTAATATTTGCCCTTGAGATCATATAACAAGCTGTTCTTTAAAGTATTTCATATATCATTTTCTTCACCTATGGCAAATAAAATAAATGAGCAAGACCATATTTATATAATGCAATACTGTGTATCAATGTGTATGTATATCCTGATGTCTCTATCACTTCAAATATAAACACTATTAATGATTCAATATACAGGTATACAGGTACAGTGTACATTTGATTAGAAAGTTATATATAAAAACTATAATAATTGGTACAATGTGCAGGGACTAAGAAAGTCAAATGAAATTGAGTAAACAGAAAACTGGGACAGATTTATGAATGTTTGACCTGTGCAGCCACATAGGATTCATACTCATAAAGGTTTCACATTTGGGTTAATCCTCTCCTGACACCGATTTCAAATTTTTAATAATTTTGCCCTTGAACCTGTTTTAAAAATGAAGTCCGATGGAACTCTGAACCAAATGGGTGAGCAGAGAAGATATGTGAAATAGATGTGTCTGCCATTCTTTGCCACTCCATTTACTTAGAGCACTCCTAGCATACCATGAGCACAGAATTATGGAGCAACCATGATGTGTGGAGTTCTGCTTTACTCACAGCAAGTATAAAATAAGTGTATTTCTACAGCTGAGCAAGCAGAAATATCAACAGGCCCTAGAGGCTACTTTACATTCAAACTAGAAGTTGCTTTGAATACAGTAAGAAGACAAAGGCATTCTAAGAAACACGAGCTGCCATGAAATCTTATCACATTCATTCTTACTTGTGTTCTATTTCTTACTTCCCTATTTTAACCAATTACTTACACTAGAAATGATGACACAGAATGAAAGATAAGGATAGGGCTACGCAGAGCTCCTTGTCCCTTCAGTCCCTTCTTACTCATTAAGTGAATGGTAGAGTATAATTTATGTATAGTAAAAACTGAAATAAAAGTAATCAGAATTCCATTGTTCTAGTAAGAATGAAATACATGCACATGTATTGTGTGATTTTGGTAACTCCACATATGAAGTAAATGCTTACATATTTGCATTGCAAATATAAAAGATGAGTGGTAATATGCATGCTGATGATTTAAAATTTTAAGTTTTGTTTACATAAATAAAATACAGCATGACAACTTGAGAGAGTCCATAGAAAAAAGGAAAATGACTTACATTTAGTACCTTTAATAGCACTTTTTTCCTGCTATTTGATAAAAGGCCACACATTTTCTTTTTGCATAGGGACCTATAAATTATGTAGCTGGCCCAGTCTAGGAAATAACGTTGGTTCCTGTTTGTAGTGACTATGCCTTTGTTTTTTTATTTGGAGAAAAAAAAAAGGAGCATGAGAGAGTGGTTCAGAAAGGAACTTTGAAGACAGACTTGCCTGATTTTGAATTATGGTTCTGCCATTTTCTAGCTATGTGACCTTTTGAAAAATGGAAATTATGCAATCCTCTGTGCTCAGTTTTCTCATTTACAAAATGGGCATATTAAAGCAACCTCCCTTTTGTGATTCAGTTTACTTTAAGCTATATATTTATAAGTTTAAGTATTTATAACAATGTTGCTAGGTGTTGGTGAATGCTATGTAAGCTGTTTTATATTATTATTATCATCATTATTATAAGTGTACAGAGAAATGTTCCCAGAGGTTCAAAAATGAAGGAGAAATTATGGATAAAAATTAATTAGAAATGATTTGGTGAGTGAGGACTTACAAAAGAGAGGAAAGAGTAGATCATAATATTAAAGAAAAGGCAGTGTAAAAATGTGTGGGAAATGAATTTATATGAAAACTGATTTATCCAGGTATAAATATCTTAACTGGTTATAGGCTGATAGACCATGAAGTGTCCATTCACATCATGGTTAAAATGGAAGGCAGCTGATTAGTTAAAAGATATAAAATGATTCTGAACAAAATGGACAATATCATTTGGAAACATATTATAGATTGTCTCAGAAGAAATTGGGTTCCTTTTCACAGGAGGTAAACAAGTACAGACTGAAGAAATACATGAAAAGGTTATTTTACAAAAGATTCAACATCAGATGTGTGAGCTAGACAGCCTGTAAAGTTCCTTATAACATATGAATTTGGAGTAATAACAAGAGGAAGTAGATAAAAGTGAAATAAATCACAAAATGAATAATTTATCCTAGAAAGAGGTCAGTTGTGAGTATTTATAGGTAAGTTCTACCTAGTAGAGATTATAGCTAAATAAATAAGAAATAATGTTAAGATGGAGAAGAGAACATAAATCTAAAACATAGATGCAGATTCTTCCTACAGATGGTTCTGAGGAGAAATAGTGATTTATAGTGAGAAGGAAATTTAACTAGACCAAATGGGTAGACTTAACCAATGCTATAAACCAAACATGCAAATGACCTGCAGAGTATGAAACCTCAGAGATCACCCATAGCAAGGCAATTTTGTTTTGGGACAAGGGAGATTTACCTTGAGCAAAGGAAATTTAAGTTCAGTCGTTGTTTTTACAGGCCCCTTAGAGAATGCTACTTAGTTGTTGTTTTTTTCTAAAGTCCCATAACTTTGTTCAATCTCGAACCTTCACAAAATATAGACTGTGTACCAAATATGTTAAAGGTCAAGTGCTAAAAGTTATATTCATATCCATTTAAAGCCATGCTTATATTTCCTTAAGGGCATGCTTATACATCATTTTCCTTTCTATTAGACTTGGTGGAGGCTATGAAATGATGGGGTATTTTCCATGCAGTTTTCTAGATTTCTAGGGACAACTATTCCCCTGTAGAGTTCATACACCCAACTTTTTAGATATATCCATAGACTATTAGGAAGACCACTGGAACCGGAGGCCTGATCTATGTCCCCATTCTTTTTTTTTAATTTATTTTTATTTATTTTTTATTGATTTTGTGATAATATTACATTAAAAATATATATGTGAGGTCCCATTCAACCCCACCCCCCCACCCCACTTCTCCCCCCCCCCCCCCCCAGCAACACTCGTTCCCATCATCATGACACATCCATTGGATTTGGTAAGTACATCTTTGGGCACCTCTGCACCTCATAGTCAATGGTCCACATCATGGCCCATACTCTCCTCCATTCCATCCAGTGGGCCCTGTGAGGATTTACAATGTCCAGTGATTGCCTCTGAAGCACCATCCAGGGCAGCTCCATGTCCCAAAGACGCCTCCACCTCTCATCTCTTCCTGCCTTTCCCCATACCCATCAGCCACCATGTCCACTTTCCCAATCCAATGCCACCTCTTCTATGTGGACATTGGATTGGTTGTGTCCATTGCACCTCTATGTCAAGAGGAGGCTCAGATTCCACATGGATGTTGGATGCAATCCTCCCACTTTCAGTTGTAATCACTCTAGGCTCCATGGTGTGGTGGTTGTCCTTCTTCAACTCCATCTTACTGAGTGTGATAAGTCCAATAAATCATATTGTAGGTGCTGGAGTCTGTTGAGGCTCAGGACCTGGCTATCACATTGTCAGTCCAGAGATTCAAATCCCCTAAATATATCTTAAACCCCATAATAAAGCTGATATTTTGATGGTTATTGCTTTTATATTTAGTTCCCAATGGATCAATGCCTTTAGAAAGAGGCACAGGTAGAGTTAATTTTCATCGCCAAAGTGGAGTAACCTAACATTGAAAGCATTACACATGTTGGCCCTGCCTCGACTAAAGCACTTTGTTTGCCTCTTCTATACTGTTCTATTTTTAAATCAAATCAGGCAATTTCTTGATCCCAGAATAAACTTTACTGCTTTTCTACCTCTATTCAAGACATACATGGCTTCTCATTTCATCTTTATGTCAAAATCTTATTTACAATTCACTCTTTATTGCCTATCCAATTTTCGAGGTGATGTCATTTCTTAAGACATCAATCAATATTATGGCATCTGAGAAGTCTGTACTTTCCCTCTGTTCCTTGAATTACTATTTTATAATTAAATTGTACACCATCATAATTATCACCTTTTTTATAGGTTGTAAATCTGATAGTGACAAAGCCCAAGGTTTACATTATCTTTCTGGCTCTTTATTTCTTTTTTTTGACTGTTTTCCTCATAGTAGTGACTCAATAAATATACACTGAATAGTTGTTTGATAAACTATAGTTTTCAGTTTTCTAAACCTAGGGGTGCAGTTGCTCTTTGTATTAATAACTTTTATCCTTAGAGTGGCCTGTGTGAGTGAAATACATTTAAGAATCTAAGTATTAGTGCCTGAGTCTGCATATTTGATGTCATGGTTAGAAACCAGTTTTCATTTTGTTTTGTAATCAACTATTACCAGAGTTTTAAAAGAGACTTAATGAAGTTCTATGGGAAATCTACCCATCTCTACGATTGTTTTGCAAGTTCACAATATCTGTAACAAAAATAGATTAAAACAATAGTATGGGTTGGAGAAAAAATACACTAAATATAAGATAAGGACTATAGTTGGTAGAAATATTTTGACAATGCTCTTGCATAGTTTGCAACAAATGTTTCACACCAATACAAAGAGTCGGTGGAGGGGTGATGTATGAGACCCATGTGTGATGTTATATATGTTTATTTTGTAAGTCTGCAATCTTTACTATACACTTATTGTTCATGTGTGTCCACGTATGAATGATATACTTCAATTAAAAAAACTGAAAAAAGAGACTTAGCTACTGTACATTAGCAATACTTCTTTCAATCATTCAATTAATGTGCATAAAATTGTTCTTGATTGTTTTTCTTCCTATATTAAAATTCTGAAATGAATATATTTTAATACTTTAGGAACACTTAGTCAAGAAAGTTCTCAGCCTTCTTTTACAAACTCAGGAGGATTGGAAAACTCAGATGACTTAAGAATCTTAATCTTTGAACCTTCCTAACTACTGTTTTGTGTTGAAATGTGTGGTATTTTTTATTTCTGCATTATCATACGGGAGCCCCTGTACCTTGCTTATCCATCCTTAATCTTTGCATCTTTTTTCATTCGTTGCTATGAAGTTAAAGAAAATATATATTAAACTAAATTCAGGCTAAAAAACTCACTATAGCTCATTAAAGATATTATGATAGAGATATCTATATGAACCAGGTCTGGAGATATAATTCTGGGCATACTCAGAATATTGGCACTATGGACACAAGAATGGAGCTTCTGCTAGACATGATGGAGCAACCAGTTATACCCTCCATATTAAACAACTAAAACACAGGAAAAACATATGGAATCAGGAATTTAAGATATTGGATGTTCCTAAGAGAAAATTAGCCCTAAGAGAAAATGTTTACAAAGCAATCACCTAGTTACTATCAAAATTAATATACAAAACATAAAAATATTAAAGAAATGTTTTAATTCTCATCTTTATAACCTCAAAAATAATCCCTTTTAGGTGCTACATGGCTTTTATAAGCAATGTGAAAAAAAAGGAAAACATTGGTCAGTACTTTTTTTGATCTCACGGGATGCTTTCAGAAACGCCTGTGTAGGCTATACTTACTTCTACATTGAAACGTCATTTCAATTACCTCAAATTGTTTCAATAATTTTATCTCATGAGAATCTCTAGAAATTATCAGGATAAATGACAAAAAAAAACTTATAAATGGCTCTGCCCCCTCATTAAAATTTTATTTTGTGATCTTTATGATCTTAACACTCAATGTTTTTGTCTGTTTCTCTCCCTCTCTTTTATTATTGTTTTTGTTGGCTTTTTTATACTCTGCTTTAGGTAGCCTTCTATACAGTAGCAGCATAAGTTCATCAGTGGATCAAAAATTTCCCCACATTTTTTGTTCGCAGCCATTTGTGTCTTACCCATTTTCCTGCAGCAATATATAATGATGAACAAACAGGCTTCATAGATTCTACAAAACAAGTATGTTGAACAAGAAAAATTCTAGTCCCCCCTGACTAAACTCCAATCACAAAAGAAGGTGGAAGCGTTCTGACATAAAAGGGAAATAGACTGACACCAGGAGGCAGAGCGGTGAGGCTGGGGAGTGCTGCCTATGATCACCACAGTAGGTAGTATTGATGGGCATTAAAGAAATCCAAATAGATCCAGAGATTTAAAATTTCCACTTGAAGTTTGTCTCATATAATTAAGTGCCAAGGGTGTTAGTCTTGCTGGCCAGAAATGACAAAACTACAAAGTGGGTTTGGCTAATGGTTTCAGAGTGTAGAGGGCTAGATAACATTTTGGCCTATCAGTGATCCTTGGTTCCTTGACTTTCCTGGAACAAAGCTATGCTGTCCCCTTTCTCTTCCCAGGTCAGTTGAACTTGGCTTCCAGCATCTCCTCATAGCTTTCTCTATCTATGTCTGAATCTCTTCTCTTTTTAAAGGACTCCAGTAAGCTGGGTTAAGTCCCAATCTCATTGATTTGGATTGCACCTTAACTAAAGTAACATCTTCAAGAGATCTTATTTACAATGGGTTCATGTGCAAAGAAATGGGGATTAAGACCATGAAGATTTCTAAATTAGGGTACTTAATTCAATCCACCACAATGAGTATAGCTCCCTCCTACCTTCATAAGTTATTATGTTGTATAAAGCAAAAACACAGTAACAAGAAATATTAATTATTATGTCATATTGCTATTTTTAAATATTAACTAGTAATGTCATACTGTTAGGTACCTCTAGTTAGAAAATATTGAGATGGTACTAACAGGTAATATAAATATACATTGCAGAAAATTTTTATTGCATGATTTCCTTCCATGTTAAATATCTGCCACAGCAATTTAAAACCATTTTTAAAACGAATTGTGAATTTTCAAAATCATTTTCAGTTCAATAGTACTGCATATAAAGAGCAATAATATGAATGCATCTATGATACTAGGAAAATTAGAAAAAAGGGCTAATTTTCTAAAGAAAATAATATGTTCTGATGGTTTTGCAACTGCTGTGACCCGTTCTGCCCCATCCTGTCTTTCAACTCTTAGCAAATACAGTTGATCCGTGACCCATCTATCTAATTTTTCCATTCTCACTTCTAAGTTTTATGCCAAATTAGATAATGTGCTTGGGACACCTATTTTCTCCTTCTACCAGGCCATCACTTTTTCATCAGACATATCCTACAATTTCACATTACCGTAGATATTTTCAAGTTTAATCAAAATAGGCAACAGCTACCTCTAAACTAATATTGCCTGGTAGAAGTTATTAAATAGTGGGTTCTCTAACACTCCATTCCCAGTACCTTTTGGTCCTCCTCTCTAAAATACACTTGGAGATGAAGCTTATTTCACTGCCTCTGCATTTGTACCACATTTTATTCTGTTCTTTCAACATTTTCATTTGTTTATAGGTGTAGTGCCATATACATATTGGGTTAGTAGAAGCCAGGGACCTCATTTATAACTCAAGAATGACTCCATTTTTCTAAAGTACTCAAGAAGATGCTCATTAAGTGCATTTTGTTGCAGAAGAAAATGTAACCATGTATTATTAAGTCAGGGGAGAATGCTTTTTAATCTCCTGGGGAGCTATAGATATTCTCAGAGAAAAGGGCTTTTATGAGATTTTTCATATACTTTAAATAAATTAAAAATAAATAAATGAACTGATTTGAAGAGTAAACAAATTTGTCCAAAATTATATTTTCTAAGGCTTAAAACTTCTTTTATATTACTCATGGGTTGATTTTAAAGTATAACAATTGCTCTTACTTATTATTGGTAAAAACATGGAATATAAAGATTTTATCCATAATTCCATATGGAATAGCTATCTTTTAAAATTGAAACTTGAGGCATTTCTCTTGTTTTCTGTTTATTTTTCCTCTTTTGGCAGTGAATGAGGACTGGTTGCTACAGCAACAGATTTATTTCTCCGAGCGCATTTGTACTTTCATCAGATGTTCACTGACAGTGAGTTCTGCCTTCTGATTGCCTGACTTTTACTACCATAGCTAATTACAAAACCTGTAACAATTTCATTCTGCTGCCCTAAAGGTTAATACAAAACTTGCAATACTAAAGAAAATGTGCACTGTGAAAACAATTCTTAAGGAGAACAGAGAAAAATAAAGAAATTACATTTTAAAATATAAAGTCAAAAATATTAAACTTTAAATTATCTGTAGCTGTTAGGTTTGTAAAATACCTGTGGGGGATGAAAAAAATGTCAGTTTCACTTCCTTCACTTTTTTCCACACTTCTCAACCAATGTTCTTCGTAAAGACCCAAAACTAGAACATTATATTGGCTTTCAATCACTTGCCTTTTCAAAACTGGAGGATTTAACTCTTGAATATATTAATCATATTTGGATTTTCTATTAAATGAACTAAAATTTTGTCTCTCTGGCTGAATTCTGACTTTACAAAAGCATGATGTATTTTTTAAAAATAATTTTGTCTTTATTTTTAAAGGAGCTTTAGATTATATACTTGTTACATCAAAAATATAGGAGACTCCCATATACCCCATCCTCACTCTCTCCCACACTTTCTAGTTAACAACATCTTTCATTAGTGTGTTACAGCTGATGAGCACATATTGGAGCATTGCTACTAACCATGGCTGTAGTTTATATTATGGTTTATACTTTGCACCACACCACTTTATAGGTTTTGACAAATGTATAAAGACTGTTATATGTCATTGTAATATAATATAGAACAATTCCAATGTCTCAAAAATGACCTATGCTAAACCTATGGTTCCCTCTCCCTCCCCTCAGCCTCTGGTAACCATTGCCTTTATATCAATATTACAAGTTCTTCCATTACTAGAATCATAATTAATCTACATTAGTCCATATTTGCATTCCCCCATTATGTTTGTTCATTCATCTCCAAAATTGATGCCCACTCTGCTTCCAATTTAGAGGGGGCTTACATTCCATGGGGCAGATGGATGGAACTGTCTTGCATGCAGTTGAAGGTACTCTCTGATTCTTGGGTTGGACATTGTCCATCATTGTCCTTTTGTTACTTGTCCTGGGTAAGTCTGATGAACTGAAAAATGGGTGTTGCCTGCAACTCTGTTGAGACTTGGAGCTCACCTGGCATATGAAAGCCAGAAGATTAAAATCTCTGGGACATATATTTAAGGGTATAGTGCTAATTATAGGTTTAAATAAATGGACTAGTAGAAAAATGTGTAGGAAAACCATACATGAGTCTAACTCGGATACATTGGAGTAAATGGATTGTCATATGTTCCAAGGTGGGATGGCAATTTCCTGGGGCTGTCTGCCCTGCTTATAATGTCTAGATATCTTTAAAGACCTCAGGAGCACCCTTATTTGAGGGACTATTTATGGTGGCAGTCAGTGAGGTCCTCCTGAGACGTGTGTAAGCATAACCTCTGGAGTGGCCTCCTGAGTCACTTTGACATCTCTTATCCATAAAAACTCATTTTTATTTAATATTTCCCTCTTGTGGTCTAGGTCTTTTTCCAAATGCCTTCTTAGTTGGCACTTGGTATTAATCCCTTGGAGGTTCATAATTGCAAACCTCAATCTTAATACTAAAGCTCTTGCTTTGTCAATTTTCACAAAGTGCAAAATGGTGGAATTTATGTTCAAAATTCTAACACATATATACAAAATGCATTATGGGACAGGCTTTGAAATAAAATATGCTTTATGTCATGTTTGTAGGTTGTCATGGAGTATCTGGAGTATTATTTGGTTATTTATGTATAATTCATTAAATACATAACTGGGGTGAGTGGTATAAATATTTTCCCTTTATTTTTAATTTTATTCGATATTATATAGATGACTTCTACTTTCATATAAATACATTAACTGTGATCATAGAATTTTAGTTAATTTTTCTTTGCTAACTATATAGTAAGTCTTGGAATTTCTTCCAAGTCACTAGTTTGCTTTGTTATTTGTTATTTTCTTATTGATTTATAACATTCCATGATTTAAAGTATCCTAATTTATTTAACCATCCTAATATAGATAGAAACATTTGTTTGTATTCTCATATGACTTTGATAAGTTTTTCATATATCCTTTTCGGCTAAAATTTTTATTTTATGAAGTTAATTTATACAAGTAAGATTGTTAGGTTAAAAGTACTTGGGTTCCCAGAAGAACTTTGTAAAATAGAAACTAAAACAAACAATACTGAAATGACCCACCTATTTACCAAACATCTATGAATCTGCTCATGAGAATACAATCAATAATTGCTAACAGTTGATGAAGAAGGTGATGAAGATAGCTTCTTGTTACTTTAGTATCCATTTCCTTTTCTTTTCTAGGCTTGATTTTTTTTTCATATTGACCAGTAAAATTTAAATTTCTGTAATTTTTATTTTTTTTATTTGCACAATTTTCTGTTGGTTTGCACATGCCTTCTTGTCAAGGTGTAAAATTTTTTGATAGATTAGTTTATTAACTATTGTTAATATTATCACACATTTTACTTAAATATGTAATAATAAGACATTAATTATGAAAAACAATTATTTTGTTGATACCTAATACTGAACATCAGTCGTGCTGCTTCTCTGCATAAGTCCTTTTTATAAACCATAGTTTCTTGAGTTTATTTAAAATTTGTTTTGTAACAAATGCATTTTAACGTTTTTCCTAGTCAAATACATCTTTTAGATGTATTTGTACTATGTCTAGAGTAGCATTGTATCTTGGAATCAAAATACTTCTGCTTTTCCTTTTCATTTTCTTTGAGAAATTATTCAATTTTACATGTAGTCTATGAGCAATTCTAACGTTTTTATATAATGTTTTCTTTTTCAGAATGTACTATGTCTAGAATTTAAATTATTCACATTGTATATGACTATATAAAAATAAAGATATATAGCCAAATTCTGAATGCACAATGGACATTTATCTGAGTGTTTTTAATATGTAATTCATTTAAGTCTTAAAACACTCAATGGTATAATTACCATTGTATCTCTATCATATATCTGAGAATATTTTTGCATGCTCAGTTGTCAACAGAACTATTTATTAAAAACGCCACCATTTAACAACTGGATTAGAAACCTGTCTCTGAAAAATAATTCATTTCTCATATATTCTGACATCTATTCTAAATTTTCTTTAGTTTAATATTGATTTCTTCTCAACAGCATAGGGATTATTATCATTAATGTTATGGCACGTTTTGCATTTTGTAAAACAAATCAGTCCTCATAGTTCTTACACTTCAAGAAGTTATTAGCATTTATGGAGCCTTATTTTTCCAAACAAGTTTTCATATAATTTAATTAGAAAAATTGTTGGCATTTGACTTTATATTCCCTCAAATACATATTTTTCATAAAAAGCATCAAATTACACAACTAGTTCACAGATATAAAAATATTATGCCTTTCAATTTCTTCAAATTTTCTTATATCATTCTATAGATCTTGATTTTTTCCAATATGTCCTTTGTTTCTTTGTTTTATTTATCTGTAGATATTTATAGATGTTTTACTTTTCTAAGTAGTATTTTCCCATTAGTCTTATTATTAGAATAAAGAAAAATATTTGGTTTTTATATGTGACTTTTATTATTTTATAAGTTGTTATAAATTATTATATATTATATAATATATAATTATTAAATTATTATAATTTGTTATAAATTATTTTATAATTTGTTAATTATATGTTTATAATTTCTATGTTTTTACTTTTTTAAGTAGTCAGAATTTCATTATTGTTATGTTCTATTCATAAAATGTATAAAGAGGGCTTTTATCTTTTCCTATATCATAAATAATATCAGTGATACAAATTTTAATCATTTATTCAATCTTTCCTAAGATAATCAACCTCTTCAGGTTTTACTTTTTTTCTTATGTCAATTTTAGTCATTTATATTTTGAAATGGAGTATGAGAATAGATTTCATGATGTTGAATAGATTCTAGTAAAATATTTTCTCCATTTCAATGCTATCTAGACAGTTTGTAATTTTTAGTTTTTTATTTCCAAAAGTTATATTTTATATTCTAAAAGTTACATAAATTTAAATCATTTAAGTTTTTTGAGTTTTTAAAATTATGTATTTCTAATTTAATTGCACGAATATAAAAAAATCTGCACTTGAAATTAACAGAAAACTAACCAAGCTAAAATAATATTAAATGACTTATTTTGGTAGTAATTGCAAAATAAAATTTAAAAAGGATAAATAATTCATACAAATAAGTAATAGAAATATCACCCCATTTAAGATACATGAAAAACATGAAAAAATGTGGAAAGGCACAAAAAGAGTAATTATATTCCTTAATCATTATAAAAATGCAAAATAATGAAATATAATTCAGACTATTAAGCAATATAATGCAAAAACAAGTACATAATTCAATGTTTAGAATGGTTGGAAACTGGCTGATAACATTTTGTCTCTAGGAAATCTGGAGAAAAAACTCACAGTGTTTAATTAAACAAATGTTTTGATTCTTATACTTTGCCATATAGAGTAAAAAGCTCACAAAGGTCCATATACATTTATTTTATTTAATTTCTTGTATATTAGTCTTTTCCTATGGCTTAGCATACAAAATAATATAGAATGATACAGAATGAAAAACGTGGTTCCATGCTTCATAGATATATAATGTCATTTTTTTCTTACATATCTTATTGTACATAGTTTACCATATTATTTACATATACATATATTAGACATACATGAGCAAATATATGGAGAATATATCTGCATGATAAAATTGATTTGGATATAAAATGCTTAACAATTAGTTTTGGCAGCTGATAGCCAATAAGATGATATCCAGCTGCTGGAAGGAACGGAGAGATTAGAGGGAAGGCAACCTGGGCGGGAAATAACAGGTAACAAGCTTTCAAGAAGCAGGTTGGGTCATGGAGGCATAGAGTGTGTCACAGTGGAAAATACTCTTCCTATTCCAAAGGCACAAAACAATTAGGCAATATTCAGTGCAGTTATCATTATTTTATTTAACATATTTAAATATTTGATGATTTTGGAATTTATTTGATCCTTTTGGAATTCGCCCTGGTGTTAGATAAGAGGTATGGGTACAAAAATACATAGTTTATTAATGAGTAATTTTCTCCCCATTGATTTGAAACACTCTTTCATCCCTCCCTAACTTTTGTTATTATAGCATTTTAATATTTTCAGGGTAACACTGTCATTATTTATTCCTCTATTTCCTTCATTTTTTTCCTGAAGTTAAATATTTTCAATATTCATTGCCTTACATTTTGGCCAATATATTTAATCATTTCTTACTTGATCAAAGTAGCTTCTCTGGTCAATTTCTTGTTCAAAATGCTTGTCTTTATATTAAATAAGAGTAACTTCATTCCCAACAGGGGAATTTTAATTATATATACATTATGTTTGATGTAGACTGTATAAATTTATGTAGATATCCTTTAGCAAATTGTAAAATTTCTTTTAATTTTTGTGTGCTGAGTTTTATGGTAATATATGTTACATTGTGTCAAACACTATCTTGTGTTGATGAGGTCATAATTTTTTCTCCTTTATGATGTTAATGTGGGGAATTATATTAATTTTGAATGTTAAACCAGCTTTTCATTTCTGGAGTAAACAGCAGTTGGTCATGTTGTATTATAAACTTTATATATTGCTGAATCTGATTTGTTTTTATGTTGATTTTTCTACCTATGTTCATGAAAGACATTGGTTTTTTCACATGCCTTCAATTGTAGTGTTTTTGTTAGAGTTGGTGCTAAGGTTATATAGATTTCTTAATGTGTTTTGGGGATGTGATGGTTAATTTCATGTGTCGACTTGGCTACTTTATGGTGTTCAGTTGTCTGGTCAAACTTGCTGATGTGATTGTTACTATCAGGGTATTTCATGGATTTAAATAATTAAATCAACTTCTTACTAAGACTTATTTCATCTACAATCAACAAAATATATTGCTTCAGCAATAAGAGAAGTTTCATGCACTTGGATGAAGGCTTAAAGATAGAAATGATGATTTCAGCAGTCAAAAAGAAGAAATTCCATATCTTCTTCAGAAAGCCATCTTCTCCTGGGGAATTCATTGTCAACTTCTTCAGAGTTCCCAACTTGCAGTCTGCTCTATGGAATTTAGACTTGCCAATGACCATAGCTGTGTGACCCAGTTCTGTTTCTCTGGAAAACCCTGGTTAACACAGGGAGTGTCCTTTGTTCCTCTATTTTCAGAAAGAGTTTACTAGGTAGGTATTATTTCTTTCCTAAATATTTGCTAAAATTTACCAGTGAAGACACGTCTGCCAGGATTTTTCTTGTATTCATTGTAGAAAGTTTATTAAAATTATTTGTTAATGTTATTGAGATTTTCAATTTCCTCTACCTATTTTGGAAAGTTGTGCTTTTCAATCTAAAGCACTGTTCTGTCATCATTGAGATTTACCAGAATTCATTCTTTTACATATTACCCAGATTTTTACTGACATCAATTGCCAAATTCTTGTAATTATCTTTTTGGTTAGAACCTTTTCCCCAAGATTAACAGTGCAATTAGATTTTTTTTTTGACATTTTAGGATCTGACTTTAGGCACGGGCACAGATCACTGAGACATTGAGTGGTGGAGGAAGAAGCATGAGGAGCATTCATTTCTTACCATATTTCCCTCGGAAAATGGGGTTAGGGTCTATACCATAGTCAAGAAAGTTAAATACATTATCATCTGACAAAGTGTGAGGTTCCTTTGGAGAGCAGGGAAGTTCTTTTGTGTGAAGAAAAAAATTAAGTTCTCTAAAATTTTGGATATATCTAATTTTAGAGACTATGTTTTTCTCATTTGTCACCCTGATTTTCATTAAAAAAGACAAGGATGTGAATTCAATTTTTTTTTATTGTGAAGACAAGGTATTTATACATCAAGTTTATTTTTCAGCTATTTTACCTTGCTTTTGCTTAAGAATAATTATTCTTTTACTATAGTCAGAAAAAATCTTCTATTTCAGTCTTGCCTTGAGCAGCACATTTAGGATATATAGGGATTGTCTTCTACCTGTTTATTATTGTTAGAAGACTATACCATCCCGAAGACATTGAATCCTTCATTCTGTTCATACTATTCTATGAAGCATGAAGAACCTTGCTTTCAATCATCACATTATATCAAGGACCAACCGATGATAAAATAATCCGTACTTTTATTATTTTGTAGTACTGGTTGCCAGCTACCTGGCTGTAAATTTTAATGCACTTTTCCCTGCCTTCAATTCCAGAAGCCAGAAAACTAATATTAAATTTCTCAAATTTGCATGAGTATTTGTTGCCTGAAACACTTTGACGCTATCAAAACTTTAGCAGATAGTGTTCATGGATCTAAGCAATAGAAAGCCAGACTGCTTGTCTTGGATAAAAAGGGGATGTATAAAAAAAATAGGGCATCTCATGAGACTGATCTGGGTATAGAACAATAAAGATACCTGCTACTGAGATTTCCAGATGCCTTTCGATGTATGTTTTTTGTCTGCTGTTGGTACACTTTTGTCTGTAATAAATCTGTTCTCTGGTTATCTACTGTTTGATTCCATGAGTCCTTTTGGTAGTGAAACATTTAGGGTAGTTCATGTATAATTAAAGCAGGGCTCTGTGGAAGAATGTGAGGGGTTTCACAATTGAAGGACTGCCTGATAACTACCTATACTGCTCTATAGGCAGTGGAAAGTATCTGGCCAGGATGTTATAGTGCTTCTGTAGTAATACTGGCTTAAACTTATGCCAATGAATGTGCTTACTGTTCAGCATCACTGCCTGTATAAACCACAAAAGCGCCTTTGTTTTAACATCATAGTTATCTTTGAGATTTTAAACTTTTGTTTGGAATAGACTACTCCTTCTTATTATTAAAGCATAGCTTGACATCTTCTTACCCCTGATTAGATTAAAGTGATCTGAGATAGCCACCTGACAAAGGTAACATACATTTTCTTTTGGTGGCAGATGACTTTGATAATTATGGTAACCATACAGGTGAGGTGCTATTTACTCCTTTTAAGAAGTAACTTGCTGTTCAACTGTGAGGAATGTAATTAGCTGACAACATCAAGATGTTAGTGCCTCCTGCCTCCAAATCCACTTTATATTCAAATTGAGATCATTGCTATTTATGGGCAGACTCCAGACATAAATACACATGTAAGAGTATGGTGGGGATAGTAGGATCTGGAATGTCTTCCCCAAATGGAATTCCCCTCTAATAAGAAGTCTGCTCCAGAGCACCCCACTGAGTTGGCCATGATTCTGTTGCATTCATGGCATGAACTCTTTCTACCTAATCCTGCTTCTTTCCCCTTTATCTGAGTAGGTGACATAAAAAATAATTACAATGTTGCAGTAATTAAATCAGTGTGATATTGATGCAAGAATAGAAAAATAAACTAATGGAACAGAACAAGGTCCAGTAATAGAACCAAATTTATATGGGTATTAGATTTATAAAGTAGTATAAATCATCAGGAAAAAGGATGTTTCTGAATCAATTAGATAGCTAAATAGAAATAAAAACTTTTAAAGTGTGTTGAGCCTATCTTCACACCTTAATATTTTTATTTTATTTGAACTGTAGACATACATGTAAAAGTTAAAACATACATTTTCTAGAAGAAAATTAGGATTATCTCTTAAAATGTGGGGGGTAGGAAAAGATTTAACTGAGTCAAAGAAGTAAATCAACAGAAAATATTATTCACTACTGATGGGAGTATAAAATGGCACAATGATCTCGGAACACGTTTGACAAGATTAATAAAAAATCTTTTATTTTTAGTATTCCTAGGACTATGTCCAATATTTATATGTGCATCAGTGTCCACATAGACAAAACTGGAGACAACCAAAATGTCCACGTACTAGAGAAAGGGTAAATAAATTGTGTTATGTTCATATGATATATTATTTTATAGAAATAAAGGATTGGGAAATTGCTAATATATATAAAATTGATGAATCTCAAAAACATAATATCTGAAACATTATTGATGATTAATCTCTGGTATTGAAAGTCACCATGGAACCATGATCATGATTTCCTTTAGGGCAGAATACTGAGAGTGACTCAGTGGCATGAGGTAGGCTTCTGGATTGCAGATAATTTCTTTTTAGCTTGTGTATGATTCAATAATTAAAGTAAGCATTGATGAGTTAAAAATGAGGAAAAGTGATCAAATTAAGAACTATAACAAATGGTTAGTATTTTTACCCAAAAAAGTAAAATAAGAAAACCAATACACAGTTCATTTGAGGAAAAAAATTAAAATAAAAAACTAATTAATGAATATATGAAACTATAGATTAGAAAGGGAACTACCAGATACAGGGGAAGGTGAGGGTTAGGAAAACAGTTTACTAAATTCTATGGCAATAATGCTAAAACTCTGCATAGAAATGATATTTTTAAAAGAAAATGTAAGCAACTGATGTCATCAACATGGCAATATAAGACATCCCATGGAAAAGTCTCCCCTCAGATCAACTATAAAAAGGACAAGTCCACTTGATTGGCACTCTGGCAGATGACAGAGATTCATAAAGAACTTCACAAATCCTGAATGACAGAAAAAGGAAAATAATCTCCCAAATTGGGTAGTTGATTTCTCTCTCAGGCCTGCCAGCCTACACCTGACCACCTCACTTGGTCCTGTGCAGATTAGGATTGACAGAGGCAGCAGGCACCAGACCAATCCTTCTGCGGATGCAGATCACAAAGTCACTCATAAAAGTGAGTTAACACCCACACATATCCAGGCACAAGGACCCAAGTCCATAGAGACCCAGGACTGCTGAATCCAAGCAGTTGAGAAGTGCCAGATACAAAAGTGCCCCAGGGGGAAAAAAAGAGAGAAAGAGAAGGAAAGGAAGGCAGAGAAAGAGACAGACTGCAGCAGAACTGTTGGCAAGAGGAAAGCACACTCAATCCAATTTTTGTTTTTTAGACCACCTAAATGTAAAACAGATCTTTCCTGATTGACCTCATCTGGATCCCCAGAATGGATACATTAACTGGGAAGAATCCAGAGGCATATCACACGCAAAAAAGGAGAAGGGCACTGAACTGCTGTAAAATAGGATGTGTCCCAGAATTGAAAAGTGTCACAAAAAGAGGAACTGTGTGAAGGAGAGAATGTAAACCTATCATAAGAGCTGCACAGAAAATTCTGTGCAAAAAAATAAAAAATAAATAAGATCAAGATTCCTGGAGAAAGAACAGAGGAAAGGAAGCTTTATCCTGAAAGTGAAACAATTTCACAAAAAGTAAAATCTTAAAAATTATACTGCAGGTCAGGGTAAGCATCAGCTGAAGAAAAGCTGAGAAAATATGAACAATTAAGCATGGGCTATTGTAATGGTCCAGTATAAGTTGGACCAAGCATCAAAGAAAAGCCTTAATTTAAAGCCAATCAATAATATAACCCTAGAAAAGAAGGAGATTTTCAAAGTTAATACCTCAAAATAATCAGATGCCTAAAATCAGAAAAAATTTACCAGCCATATTAAGAAACAAGAAGATATGGCTCAGTCAGGGGAACAAACTAAAATCTCAGAGAAGACACAGAATTTGGAGAAACTAATCAGAGAAGATCAAACAAATCATCTAAATCAATTCAAGAAGATGAAGGAAAATACAGACATAGAAGTAAAGGATATTAAGAAGACTGTGTGTGAGCATAAAGAAGAATCTGAAAGTTCAGTAACAAAGATAGTAGAAATTATGGAGATGAAAAGCACAATAATGAACATTAAAAATATACTAGAATACCACAGGAAATTTGAACAGGTGAAAAAAAAAGAGAATCTGTGAATTAGAAGACAGAACAATCAAAATTGTACGGTTAGAGATCTGATAAAGAAAAGACTAGAAATAATTGAGCAGTGCCTCAGGGGTTTGAGGGACAGTATGAGGTGTACAAATGTTTACATCATGAGTGTCCCAGAAGGAGAAGGAAAAGGAAAAGGGACAGAAAGAATATTGGAGGAAATAATGACCAAAAATTTCCCAAATCTTGTGAAAGACATAAATATACATGTCCAAGAAGCAAAATGTATTTCAAACAGAATAAATCCTAATAGACCTACTCTGAGTCACAAATGAATCATAATAGAAAATGCCATAGATAAAGGGGAAATTCCAAAAGCAGCAAGAGAAAAAGCAATTCATCACACAAAAGGGATTCTAAATAGACTAAGTGGTGTTTTCTCTTCAGAAACCATGGAGTATGGATATATCTCAATAAAACAAATAAATAATTATGCAAGAATAGCCAGAAATTGTAGGAACATGCAGCAGGGGAAACAGAGATTGAGAGGTGAAGAATTTCCTTTCCTGAATGTCTGTTTTTTGCATATTATTATTATTGAAATAATGGAAATGCTCTAATAATGATTGAAATGATGAACCCATAACTATGTGGTTATACCAAATGCCATTGATTGTACACTTTGGATGAATTGTATGCTTTATCAATATGTAACAATAAAATTGATTTGTTTTTAAAAAAAGAAACTGTAAAGGCAAGAAGTTAGTGGCATGATATATTTAAGGTACTGAAGAAGAAAAAACTAGCAACCAAAAATTCTTTATCCATCAAAACTGTCCTTCAAAAATAAGGAAGAGTTTAAAATATTTACCTATAAACAAAAACTGAGAGAGTTCAACAAAAACTTGTCACACACAGGAATTAGTAAAGGGAGTTCTACTGGTTAAAATGAAGGTGGAAAAGAGTAGCTTGGAATAGTGTGAAGAAATGAAGAGCTTCAATAAAGGAAACAAAAGGGTAAATGCAAATATATCTTAAATATATAACTCTACACCTGAATTCATATATGAATCCATATACAAATGAACAAGAAAATGGCACATTTCCTGATAAAGGATACATAAAGTATAGAGAGGTAATGTAGGACAAAACAACATAAAGAGTGGAAACAGGGATATGGGAGAAGAGACTGTGTATCTACTGAAGCTAAACTGGTATCTGTTCAAATTTGTAGTTTATAGATATAGATTGTACAGGGTAGCCACACATACAAAAGGATTTTAAAAAATAGAAATGAGAAAGGGATCATTCAGAAATATCAGAAAAGATAAACTATAAGAAAAGGAGGTGGCAATAAAGGAAAAGAGCAACAAAAAATGATATGATGTATAAAAACCAAAGGACAAAATAGCTAAAGTAAGTACTGTCTTTACAGTAATAACACTGAATGTTAATGGATTAACCCCCCAATCAAAAGGCACAGATTGGCAAAATGGATTAAAAAGAATCAAGATCCAAATATATGTTGTTTACAAGAGATTCACCTATGACCCAAAGACACAAATAGGTTAAAAGTTAAAGAATGAAAAAAGGTACTCCATGCAAACAGTAACCAAGAAAGAGTTGGGGTAGTAATAATAATGGCCAAAATAACTTTTAGATAAAAGCTGTTACAAGTAACAAAAAAGGACACATTATATTAATAAAAGTGTCAATACACTAAGAGGATATAACAATCATAAATATTTATACATCTACAACAGTACCACAAAATATGTGAGACAAATACTGGCAAAATTGAAGGGAAAAATAGACAACTCTACAGTAATAGTTGGAGACATCAACACACCACTCTAATCAATAGATAGAACATCTAGGCAGAAAATCAATAAGGAAACAGAGAACTTTAATAATATGATAAATGAACTAGACTTAGCAGACATATACAGAACATTGTTTCAAGATTTTTTCTATACATTCTTCTCAAGTGCACATGGATTGTTTTCCAGGAGAGACTACATGTTGGTTCAGAAAATAAGTCTCAAAAATTATCTTCTTTAGCCATAATGGAATGAAGCAAGCAATCAAGAACAGGCAGAGAACTGGAAAATCCACAAGTATATGAAAGTTAAATAACACACTCTTAAACAATCAATTTGTCAAAGAAGAAATTACAAGGGAAATTGATAAATATCTTCAGATGAATGCAAATGAGAACATAACATATCAAAACTTATGGAATGCATAGGCAGTGCTGAGAGAAAAATATACAGCCCTGAATGGTTACATTAAAAAAGAAAAAAAATTAAAGACCTAACTGTACATCTGCAGGAACTAGACAAGGAACAGCAAACTAAACCCAAAATAAGCAGAAATAAAAGAATAACAAAAATGAATAAAGTATTAAAAACACTAGAGAGCACTGACGACCCAAAAGTTGGTTCTTTGAGAAGGTCAATAAAATTGACAAACACTTAAAAATAAATAGAGAGAGAGGATGGAAATAAATAAAATCAGAAATGTGGGGACCATTACTACTGACTCAACAGAAATAAAAAGAATCGTAGGAGGATAATATGAAAAACAGTCTACCAAAATATTAGACAACCTAATTGAAATGGACAAATTCCTAGGAACACAGGAACAACTTACACTGATTCTAGAACAAATAGAAGATCGCAACAGACCAATTACAAGTAAAGAGATTGAATTAGTAATCAAAACCTTCTGACAAAGAAAAGACCAGGACCAAATAAATTCTACCAAACATTCCAAGAAGAATTAATACCAATCTTGCTCAAACACTTAAAAAAAAAATGAATAGAAGGGGCCACTATCTAACTCATTCTATGAAGTCAGAATCACTCTAATACCAAATCCAGATAAAGATACTACAAAAAAAACTTGCAAATCAATTCTCTTATGAATATAGATTTAAAAATCCTCAACAAAACACTAGCAAATAGAGTACAACAGCAGATTAAAAGTATTATATGCCATAATCAAGTGAGATTTATACTAGATATGTAATGGTGCTTCAGTGGTTCAACATAAGAAAATCAATTAATTTAATTCACTTTATTAACAAAATGAAGGGAAAAACACATATGATAATCGCAGATAACACAGAGAGGCATTTGACAAAATCCAGCATCCTTTCTTGATAAAAACACTTCTAAAAATAGTAATAGAGGAAACTTCCCCAATATTATGAATGGCATATATGAAAAACCTACAGTTAACATTAAATTCAATGGTGAAGAAATGAAAATATTCCCTCTAAGGTCTGGAACAAGGCAAGGATGCCCACTGTCAACACTGTTATTCAGCATTGTACTAGAAGTTCTAGCCAGAGCAGTTAGGCAAAAAAATAAATAAAAGCCATCCAAATTGTAAAGGAAGCAGTAAAACTTGAACTATTAGCATATAATATGATATATAGGAAGTTCCAAAAAATCTACAACAAAGCTGCTAGAGTTAATACATGAATTTGTCTAAGTGGCATGGTACAAGATCAGCACACAAAAATCAGTAGAGTTTCTATACACTAGTAAAAAGCAATCTGAAGAAGAAATCAAGAAAAAAACCCTTTTACAATAAAAATTAAAAGATCAAATACCTAGACATAAATCTAACCACAGATGTAAAGGACTTATACATCGTAAACTACAAACTTTTATAAAAGATACCAAAGATCTTAATAATAAATGGAAGGGCATTCCACGTTCATGGACTAGAAAACTAAATATCATTAAGATGTCAATTCTATCCAAATTGATTTGCAGATTCAAAGCAATCCCCATAAAAATCTAACAGCCTAATATGCAAAGTGGAAAAAACAATTTTCAAATTTATTTGGAAGGATTCAGAGCCCCAAATAACCTAAAGTATCCTGAACAAAAAGAATGAAGTTGGAAGACTTACATTTCCTGTTAGTAAAGCTTATTACAAAGCTACAGTCTTCAAAAGAGCATGGTACTGGCACAAAGAGATGTATATAGATAAATGGAATCAAATTGAAAGTTCAGAAATTGATCCTTACATCTATGGCCAATATTTTTGACAAGGCTGTCAAGTCCACTCATTCGGGAAATAATATTCTCTTCCAAAAATGGTGCTGGGAAATCTAGATCTCGCTTCTCCATTTGCAACAACAGAAAATTACAAGTGTTGGAGAGAATGTGGAGAAATAAGAATACTCATTCAATGCTGGTGAGAATGTAAAATGATGCTGCCGCTGAGGAAGACATTTTGATGATTCCTCAGAAAGCTAAGTATAGAAATACCATATGACTGGACAATCCCTCTGTGATGGTTAGGCTAATGTATCAACTCAGCCACGTATTGTGCCTAGTTGTTTGGTCAAGCAAGCACTGGGCTAATGTAATAAAAGGACATATATGGACTTCAGTCACCAGTGACTTTACTGCATAGATAGTTGATTACATCTATGAATCAGGGAGATTGCTGTCAGCAATGAGTGAGACTTTATCCAATCAGTTGACTCCCTTAAAAGGGGAAGTGATTTCAGCATTCAGAACTTCCCAGCTTGTTTTTGGACAGTAAATGTCTCCCAGAAACTCATCAAGGACATTCATTGTACTTTCATTGGAGCCCCTGGTTTGCAGCCTGCCTGCTGCACCTGGGCTTGTACACCTCCACACTCATGTGAGAGACTTACAAAACTGCATACTATTAAAGATATCTCCTGTTGATTCTGTTTTCCAAGAGAACTCTTAACTAATATAGTCTCTATTAGGTATATACCCAAAAGAATTGAAAGCAAGGACTCAAACAGGGATTTTCATATTTATGTTCACAGTGGCATTATTCAGAATCACCAAAAGATGGAAGCAAACCAAGTGTCCATCAACAGATGAATGGATAAACAAAATATGGTATATATATATATACAATGGAATATCATTCAGCATTAAAAAGGAATGAAGGTGAGATTCATGAAACAATGTGGATGTACCCTGAAGACATCATGTTGAGTGAAATGAACAGATATAAAAAGTTAAATATTATATGGTCTCACTGATAAGAATTAGAATGAGCAAACTCATATGGATAGAATCTAGAATATAGGAAATCAAGTGTTGGGTTGAGGGAAGGGAAGGGGGAGTTAATGCTTATGTGTACAAAATCCCTATTTGGGTTGACTATAAAGTTTGGAAATGTATAGTGGTGACAGTAGTACAGCACTGCGAGTATAATTAACAGCAGTGAATTATATATGTGAATGTGGTTAAAATGGGAAATTTAAGTCATATATATGTTAGTAGTTAAAAAAATTAAAAGGCAAAATATAGAAATGTACAGCACAGTGAACCTAGTTGTAAGTGATGGATCATAGTAGTATAATTTTTAAAATTTTTCTTTAATAAATTATAACAAATATACCACACTAATGCAAGGTGTTTATAATAGGATAATATATGGAAAAATACATACTCAGATAAAGTATGTGCTATTCTTAGTGGTACAGTTATAATATTCTTTTCATTAATGCAAAGTGTTAATAATGTGGGGGAGAGCAGATATGGTATGCTGTATTTTCCACATGATTTTCCTGTTAAACCTACAACTTCCATAGTTAAACAGCAAAGACACTATCTACTTTGCTGTATTTGTCAGCCAAAGGGGGCTGCTGCAAAATACCAGAAATCTGTTGACTTTTATAAAGGATATTTATTTGGGGTAGAAGCTTACAGTTACGAGGCCATAAAGCATAAATTACTTCCCTCACCAAAGTCTGTTGCCACATATTGGAGCAAGATGGCTGTGACATCTGCAGGGGTTCAGGCTTTCTGTGTTCTTCTCTTCCTGGGGCTCATTTCTCTCCAGGCTCAGCTGTTCTGCTCCCTCCACAAGGCCAGCTGTAGACTGTCAGGTGAATGGCTCATCTCTCTTCCTGGGGCTTCTGCCATGTGTCTAATGGAGCCTTGTCTCCTTTCTCATGTATCTGCTTCTCTGTGTGTTTACTGGGAAGTAAACTGGGAAGTGAGAGTAAACTCTCACCTCTCATCTCAGCAGTGCAGTTTCTTTGTGAGTTCCTGCCCAACAAGAGTATGGGGACTTAACATCATACTGACATGGTCCAATCAGCCTTAATCATTATTTAATCAAGTAAAAGTGAAACCACTGAATCCAATATAATCTGATATGCCCAGAGGAACAGACCAGTTTACAAACATAATCCAATATCTATCTTTGGAATTCAAAAACAATACCAAACTGCTACACTAACCACCTATAAATTTCCATCTACCATATATTATTGATTGCAGGATTTAATGCCTAGTTTTGCCATTTATAAGGAAATGACTAAAACTTTCTCCAATTTTTTTTTTCTGTAAAGTGGGGATAACTATCTCATCTATAGATATATTTAAAAAGAAAGTGCTTATAAACGTAATACTTTGATGTATTGCATTGATTCAATAAATTTAGCTATTTAAAAAAAATAAAATAGGACAAAATTGACTTAAGAGGAAATATAAGAAATAAACTAATGAATAATCATGGACAAGAATGAAAAACATGTTCAATTGCTACCATTAAACAATATTCAAGGCCAAGTGTCTCCCAATATATTAGTCAGTCAAAGGGGTGCTGATGCAAAATACCAAAAACTGGTTGGGTTTTATAAAGGGTATTTATTTGGGGTAGGAGTTTACAGATACCAGGTCATAAAGCATAACTTACCTCCCTCACCAACTAGGTACTGGAGCAAGATGATTGCCAACATCTGGGAGGGTCCAGGCTTCCTGGGTTCCTCTCTTCTAGGGCCTTGCTTCTCTTTCCTCTGTGAGCTGACTTCCTGGGGCTCCAGCTTAAGGCTTCAGCATCAAACTCCAACATCATAAAAACTCCAACTTTGCCCTTTGCCTACCAGTATATACCCTTTGCCTACCAATATAATCTAATATGCCCAGAGGAAAAGATCAGTTTATAAACATAATCCAATATTTCTTTTTGGAATTCAATAATATCAAACTACTATATCCAATGAAGACTTTTAAAAAAAATTTTATTGAAGTTTATCATTTTTACATGAACAGCCATAAACAATAAGTGTATAGTATAAGTTGTGAACTTATAAAATCCCAATGAAGTTTTAAATACCTTTCTAAAAAGGTCTATCACTGAACATCTGCCTAAAAAGGATTTTTCCATATCATTTTTATATGCCAGCAAAAGACTGATTACAAACTTATATTAAACAATGTTTCAGCAAGTTTATATTAAGAAAAAGTTCGTTCCATCCTTAGTGTGATAAAATACTTAATATGAAACAATAAATAGACACATTATGTGATGTTACCATAGTAAAAGTTCTTCCAGGGAAATCCCTGGTAAAGCAGTAAGTATGTTAGGTATAACATTGCTCTAGCAGGTCCATTCAAAGCAATTAGATAAGATAGTTAAAGAAGAGGTATAAATAACTAACATGTGGAAGAAAATTATCAATTTTTAAAATATAAAATTGTACACATATATCCAGGAGAATTCATTAAAACCTTTTTAAAATAAGATGTTAGGTAAGAATGAATAACATCATCACTTATAAATAAAGAAAATGTTAAAATATTATGGAGAAAAAAGAATTCATGAATGATAGGAGAAAGACATTCACTCTCTATAATAACCCAATATCTTAGCCTTGGGAATACATGATTTGGAAAATAATTCTCAACTTTTTATATGTGCCCCTACCTTCACTATCTTCAACACTGTAATGATTCTATCTCTAATGATGACTTCCAACTGACAATTCCACTCAGAGCAATGCTTCTATATAGTCCTGCAACTGCCAGTCTGTACCAAACTATAAAAACTTGTCCCAGCATTTGTGAGCTTCTGTCTCTATGTTCTAGGCCCGCTAGTCAGTAATGAGAAAACTAATTTATTATACAAAATGCTAGATTCATTTCTTTAATTAATTAATTGCAGGGACTTAGATTCCCATAATATCATGTTAACAGTGATTCTAGTCTTTTTCTGTAATTTCACGCCTCAGGTACTTCCAGAACTCACAGGGCTAAGTTATATGGATCCAATTCATTTCATTATTATTATTCTGTTCCCATATACAAAAACAATGCCAAAAATACTCCTTGAACACAGATGCAGTCATATATGATGTCACCACACACTTGCCCTTGATTTCTCTGTTGTTTTCTATATTGTCAGGATATTGGAGCAATCTGCTTTTACTGGTCCTTTTATTTTCTTTGACTACATATTTTATATGTAAGGGTGTTTGCTGCAGCATTGTTTTTAAAGGAGAATCTTGGAATGAACCTAAAAGTAAATCAATAATATATTGTTGAAATATATTGTGTATATCTATACCAAAAAAGATTATATTAAAAATAAATAGTGGCATATATCTATATCCATTGATGTGAAATAGACACAGCACATATGGAGAGTTTTATACAGTTTTTTACAGTTACCCTCAACAGTTATATCTCATCTATATAAATGTATCTCATTTGTAGGAAAAGATCTGGAATGACATTCACTGAAATTTTGATGTTTATAATTATAAATGATGATTCACTTTTTATTTCTTCTAGTTGAAGTTTTCTTTTTAAAATTTTTTATCTATGTAAATTCCTCCCACAAAATTTACCCATCCCCCCAAAAAATGTTAAAAGTACACAATTATTTGCTTTTAGAATGCACCTCTTTTTTCTTTAAATATATTTCTATAACCTAAGTCTTCTAAAGCATATAAATACGTGTATATTATTAAATGGTATATTGGTCAGTCAAAGGGTGCTGATGCAAAATAGCAGAAATCTGTTGGCTTTTATAAAGGATACGTATTTGGGGTAGAAGCGTATAGTTACCAGGCCATAAAGTGTAAGTTACTTCCCTCACCAAAGTCTGTTGCCATATATTGGAGCAAGATGGCTATGACATCTTCAAGGGTTCAGCTTTCCTCTTCTTCATAAGACTCCATGGTCCCGGCTTCTTCCAGTATCAATGGTAGGCTGGGATAAGTCCTGACTCTCTCCGGGGGACTTGTTTCTCTCTGGGCTCAGCTGCTCTGGTCTCTCCACAAGGTCAGCTGTGAACTATCAGGCTCTCTCTCTCCCCAGGGCCTCTGTGGTGTCTACGGATCCATCTTTATTCCTCTATATTCTTTTCCTGTGTGCTTACTTCCTGGGGTTTCAGTATCAAAAACTCCAACTGTCTTCTCTGCCCTGTGGTTTTCTCAGTGATTTCCCACCCACCAAAGGGGTGGGTACCTCATGTTCTACTGACCTAGCCCAATCAAAGCCCTAATCATAATTTAATTTAGTAAAAGTGTAACTTCTGAAGTTAATACAATCTAATACACCCAGAGGAACAGACCAGTTTACAAACATAATCCATATCCATTCTTGGAATTCATAATCAATATCAAACTTCTGCAAATGGTGTTGGCATTGTTTTTTCATCTTCTAGGCTAGCATTTTAATGAATCCTATTAGACCTGGAATGCCATAAATGTACCCTACGTGATAGAAACTTGTGTCCCACAGAAAATTCATGAGATTAAATTAAACTTTCATTTGATTTTACTCTTAATTAATATGAATATCTTTTGGAATTTGAGTGAGATAATTTGTTTTTCCTTTGATTTTTATAATATGTATTACATTGAGGGACTAGCTTCACAGGTGGTGTTTTCTTCTGGAGAAGGGGGTATATTGTTGCCTCAGGCTGCCATAAAAATTTACACAAACTCAGTAGCTTAATAAAACAGAAATTATTTCTCACAGTACAGGAGAACAGAGGTCTGTATCAGTAAGCTTTAGGAGAGATTTCATTCCTTGCCTCTTTCACCTTCTAGTGTCTGCCAGCATTCCTTGCCTTGAGGCCATGATTACTCCATTCTCTACCTCCATCTTCACATGACCATCTCCTCTTCTGTGTGACTCTCACAAAATTTGCTCAGCCTCTCTCTAATAAAGATATTTAAAACTCACTCCAGTAATCCAGGATAAACTTCTCCTCTCGAGACCCTTAATTTAATCACATCTTTTGCCATATAAGATAACATGCAAATTTCAGGGCTTTGACACAGATATCTTTTTCAGCCTGTCCAAAGGGAGAAACAGAGAAGTTGGTCTCACTGTCAACTGACTGGAAAGTGAATAGTAGTGGTTACTGTGCTACTTTATCTCCTACACTGAAGTAGTTTCAAGGTCAGTTACCAACTGCTAGGATGTTAGAGAGGAGGTGAAAATTATCTAGTATCCCTTTCTCTGGCTCTCTTCCTTTTCGGATTTCCCTCTATTCTTAAGCAGCCACCTTCAATTTCCCACACATATCTCCCTGGTTCCTCCATCCAGAAGGATGGTAGGCTTACTATCACATTTTTATCTTTCCATGCAGTTATTCTGTGACTACCGCCCAACATAAGAGGAAACTGAAATTCATCCATAGGGCTGATCACTTCTTCAAGTTTCTATACTCTTCCTCAATTTTTTTTCTTTATGTTTACTCTTCAAAATGCTCAGATAGTATTTTGTTTCATTTCCTTCAGAGTTTTTAGTTATGTACAGGAGAGTTGGTCTATAGGAGGCTTATATAGCCTACCATATGGGGAATTCTCCAAGCCTGGTTTTTTAAATTTATCTTTGAAACATGTCCAAATACCCCTATCCAACTCCTAGAAGTTTCCACCTCGACAGTCACATGCAGGGAAATTACAGTCTCTTCTATTCTCTACCAAGAGTACATGTTGTACAAGAGGATCCTAATGAATCTAGAGAGGAATAGAATTATATCTTTACACATTTAAGTAGATGAATTCGGTCACTTACTGATTGCTAGGGGGAAAAGTCAATGTTGGAATTATTGGCATAATAAAATTATCATGCTTTACCTAAAGTTGAAGTAAACATGAAAGGAGTAAAATAAAATCTTGTATTATTATAGAAAAAAGGGTCAATCTTGCAAACACTAGAATATTTTTCTCCCCAAAAGTTCAACTAATGCTTGTTTTTTTTCCTTACTGATTCATTTACAGCTTGCCTCTTGCACATATTGCCAGAAAGGATTTGAATAAAATGGTATTTTTATTTAATTTTATTTGTAAGCAAATAATAACATATATGTTATGTGATACTGAAAACTAGAATAAAAAAGAATCAGATTTGTTTATAAAATCTGAAAACATCATTAGAATTTTCTTCTTTATTCTACATTTACTCATTGAATCTATATCTGGAGAAGACAAGAAAGCTACTCAATTTTGCACTATTAAACTTTAAAGGAGTTAAGAACTTACTTTCAGGGAAACTTTAATATTAAAATCAAAATTGTATTATTGTTTAAAATTAGATGCTGAAGAGTAAATCAATAAAAATCACAGTAACCTAAACCTCTTATTTTAGTCAGTAAATATTCATCACATTCTATGGCTCAATATCCTACCAAGAGCTGTTAAAACTAATATAAATTAGAAATATTTTTACTTTTTTTCCCTCTTCTTCAATTTCACTTGTGCTTACTTTAAACATTAAAAAGATTAAACATTAAGAAGTAATTTTATCTAACTATTTTGTCTACGGGTAGCATGTACTGCTTATGGATGGATGGATGGTAGATTTTAATTTGCATATCATGTCAGAATATTGAATTGTTTATGTATCAAGAGTGGGCTGAAAAATGTTATTCAACTTTACATTGTTTAAGGAAAACCTGATCTTTGAATTAAAAAAGGAATTCAGAATTTCTATATTATTAGCATAAAACTTTACCTTGAAAAGTATGCTGTATATTAGAAAAATAACTAAAAAACAGAACTGATTAGGGACATTTTCCTGATCCTTAAGTTAAACTGTCATTTTACGTTCTGCTTTATCAAATAAATTCCCTTGTATGCATTATTTTCCATGAATTTTCTGGTGGGAGTCTCTGACTCTTTTCATACACAAAGTATAAATAAATGCAACAATAAAATGAATCCTTTTTCCTCTCCTTTCCAATCAAAGGATTTATATCCAGATACTGTGATTTTTCAGAGAACCAGCATGTAGGCAATTATAAATTAATACACATCAAATGATATCAAACAACCATTACTAATTTTAGATGAATGTATACAGCATGAAAAACTGCTCATATGTTGAAAAGTCATCAGGGTTCACTTACTCCCCCAAACCCTCCCCTCAATTCCTTGGACCATCTGACCCATCCTCCCAACCAAGGTCCCCCTCAAGCCTGCAAAGCCCAATCCTAGTGTATCCCTATGCCCCTGTCTTATCCCTTCACTGCATAACAACTTACATTCACATTATCATAGATTTTTGCTGTGTGGGCATTGGCTCACAACCTTTCTTTCCCCCTTCCCCCTATTTCCTGTTAGCCTATCTTCCAGTCTCAAGCTTTCTGAGACAGCTTGATTTGCTAAACTCATATCAGAGAGGTCATATAGTATTTGTCCTTCAATGTCTGGTTTATTTCACTCAACATAACGTCTTCAAGATTCATCCATGTTATCCCATGTGTTAGTACTCTATTTCTTCTTCCAGCTGAGTAGTAGTCCATTGTATGTATATACCACATTTTGTTTATCAGTTCATCTGTTGATGGGCATTTGAGTTGAATCCAACTTTTGGCAATAATGAATAATGCCACTATGAACACTGGCGTGCATATATCAGTTGATGTCCTTGTTTTCAGTTGTTCTGGGCATATACCCAGCAGTGGAATTGCTGAGTCATATGGCAAATCTTAGCTAGTTTTTTAAGGACATGCCAAACTGTCCTCCAGAATGGCTGGACCCTTCTACATTCCCATCAGCAATGGATGAGGGTTCCCATTCCTCCACATCCTCTACAACACTTGTAGTCCTCTGGTTTTTTAATAGTCACCAGTCTAATTGGTGTAAGATGGTATCTCATTGTAGTTTTGATTTGCATTTCCCTAATAGCTAGTGATGTTGAACATCTTTTAATGTGTTTTTCAGCCATTTGTATTTCTTCTTTGGAGAAGCAGCTGTTCAAATCTCTTGCCCATTTTTTTTAAAATGGATTGTTTATCTTTTTATTTTCAAGTTATAGGATTTCTTTATATATGCTCGATATTAGGCTTCTATCAGATATATGGTTACCAAATATTTTCTCCCATTGGTTAGGCTGTCTCTTTACTTTCTTGATACACTCCTTTGAGGTGAAAAAGGCTTTAATATTGAGTAGGTCCCATTTATCTTTTTTTTTTTTTCTTTCACTGCTCATGCTTAAGATATGAAGTTCATGAAGCCATTTCCTATTACAAGTTCCTATAGATGCTTCCCTATATTGTCTTCCAAGATCTTTGTGGTCTTGGCTCTTATATTTAGATCTTTGATCTATCTTGAGTTGATTTTTATATAAGGTGTGAGATGGTAACCTTCTCATTCTTTTGTATATGGATTTCCAATTCTCCAAGCACCATTTGAGGAAGAGCCCATTCTCTCCCAGTTGAGTGGTCTTGGTGGCCTTGGCTGAAACTATAATGTTGAGAAAACTCTTTAGAAAATATAAAAAGTAAGGGTTACTGGTTTAAGGTGTTTGACAGGAAGCATCTGGCACAGGGTACACCTGAGGCAGGTTTCAAGGTAGTGTGTGAGTGATCATCGTGTCACAGCATGTTATATGAGTGTGTGGAAACCCATACAATGAGCAGGAAGGTGTTATGTCCCCACCCTGGGGAGGCCTGATGTTCTCAAAAAGAAGGAGGGTGCTTCTCAAGAACATGGGTGGCTCCCAATAGGGAAGGGAAGACTAGTATGTCAAGCCCTAAGCATTGTTGCAAGTATCTATGACTCTTGTCCTTCAAGCAGTGAAGCTTGGTTGTCACTGTGGGCCCTGAAGGGAGGAGGAGAAAGGAATAGAATAGTTGGAAGAAGGGGTAACTGGGGGGCAATGGAAGTGTTCTGCGTGATCCTGCAATGAAAAAGATTTGACTTTGGGTATAAAGGAGTCCCGTATATTTTACATGTGACTTTATTGTGACCTAAAACTTTTTTGAAGACATAAAAAAGGGATGTAGACACTGAGGAAGAAACAGAAGAAATTGCCTTGCTGCTGTACATACATGGCAATATCAATTACAGTGATGAAAGGCAAAATGTCAAAAAAATTTTAAAGATAATTTTCATTTCTTAGATGTCCCAATTCATTTTTTATTTACCTTAGCTTTTCTAAATTATTATGTATTCTATTTCTATTCTTTAAACCTATCATTACTATTTTATTTTCCTATTACTTGAATTTGCCAAATATTAGGCTTCATTTTTGAAGAAGTTTGGATCACAGAGGGGTTCAACTATGGCTGGGAGAAGCACTGATGTGGGGTGTCATTGATGAGGGATGCATGGATGGGAAGGAGTTCTCCAGGGCATGCATACAGGATTTATAGATATGTTTGAGATTTGTTGGGTATTGACATAGGAGGTAGAGATTCACACGGCAACTGAGGGAGTGCTGAGTTCCCATTCCAGAAACTCTGATGCACTCCCCAATGGAGCAGCAAAAATCCCCCAACTACAATGGCAAAGACCAGTAAAGAAGGATGGTCCAATAATGGGCCCTTGATACCGATGACTATGCTTATGAGCCTGTGTGCTTAAAATTTCAACTAGGCCTACAGCAGCAAGGTGCCTAAAAGTTATCTCCCGAGGGCCATCATGTTGTTCAAATGTGGCCACTGTCTAAGCCAAACTTAGCATATAAGTGCATTATCTTTCCCCAAGTATAGGACATGACTCCCTGGCGCTGAGGAATTTCTACCAAGCATCAGCTGGTGATACAACTAGAAAATGACCTTGAATAAAAGGGGGAAATGATAAAGACAAATGAGTTTATATGACTAAGAGACTTCAAAATGAGTTGTGAGGTCATCAGATGGGTTGCAGTTACACACATCTCAGCAGGATCTTAGAGACAGCCAAAGTAGATACAACCCCAGGTAGTGGTGCTCCTGAGGGCTACAGAGACACCTAGGTCCTATGGTTGATAGATGGTTCTGGAGTTCAGTGCCTTGTCAGTGGGCCCTACTTTGGAATTTGTGCTCCTGAGTGTGATGGAGTTGGACCCAGATATGACCTCTCTATGCATGTCTTTTCTGTCACTTGTTCTGAATCTATGGTTGGTGCTGGGGTTGGTGTATGCTCAGAAGACTTGAATATCTGGACTGTCTATGTGCCAGCTAGGCCCTGAGATTCAGCAGGGTTGCAAAACCTACTCTCTGGTTTATTGGACTTACTCAAGTCAGCTAACAGGGATGTGAGGACAGTCAACCATCATACTGGGGAAAGAGAGAGTATTCAACTGTAAGCAGGAGAATTTCATCCATCAGCCATGTGGAATCTAAGCCCCCTCTCAATTTAAAGGTGTAGTGACATTGCCATCAATGAAGACATTGTCTTCAGGATAGAGGAATAAAATATGGATTAGAGTGGACTTGGTGATATTCTACTATAGAACTAATGTGACTCTAGCAATGGAAGAAGTTTTATCATTGATATGGAGACAGTGGCCACGGAAGTTGCTGAGGCAGGGAGAGCAAAAAAGAGGTGTGATATTGGGTCATTTTCAGAACTTGGAGTTGTCTTCAAATATATTGCAGAGACAGATGCAGTCATTATATATCCTGCCATAACCCACTGAATAGACTGGAAGAGAGTGTAAACTACAACATAAACTATAATCCTTGCTGTGTAGCAGTGCTCCAAAATGTACTCATCAAATGCAAATAATGTACCACACTAATGAAAGAAGTTGTCTATGTGGGAGGAGTGGGTACTGTGGGGAGTAGAGTATATGGGAACCTCTTACATTTTAAAATGTAACATTTTGTGAGATTTATGTGTCTTAAAAAATAGATTAAAATTGTTTTTTTTTAAATTATCAAAAAAGAAAAGTCATCAGAGGACACCTTGTGATTAAACCAAGTTTTATCAGAATATGTCTTTTAAAATATAATGGTAAAAATTATTCTCTTTGAATTTCTTAAAGTAGGTTAAAGATATTTTCTAATTTTAGTTTACAAAGCTTATAATAAATTCAGGTTTCTTTAATAAATGGATAATTGTTAAACAAAGCACAGCATTTTTAAGGACACACATTTTTCTCAATACCTATTCTCTGTGAAACAATTATAGCAATAGTCTTTACAATTTTATGTAAAACTTTTAAGTTGCATTTTATATATTCCTTAATATTAAATTTTTCTCCAAAATTTTTAAACCTTTGGAATGTTATAAGTCTATTTTCCTCTATCTTGAAGGTTCATTCAGTATTGTTTACCATATAAGGAAATTGACAGCTTTCTGAAGTATGAGAAAGAAAAATTTATAAAAGTCATAGTCAAAGTAATGATATAGAAAGTAAGTCTTTACTAACATAAAATAATTCATTTCAAATAATCAGTGTTTACTATATTCTCAAAAATTATATAGCCCAACTTTAATGGGTGGTCCCAAGGTGTTATAACCATGTACAGTCCCATCCCTTTGAGTACAGGTATAACGTGAATTGCTTCTACCCAATAAAATGTGATAAAAGTGATGGCATAGTCATTCCCTTAATTATGTTATGTTGTGTAAGACTCCATTAGAGCAGACTGAATAAGAGATGCTCCTGCTGGTCTTGAAGAGGTAAGCTGCCATTTCGTCAGATGTCCGTGAGAGAGCCACGTGTCAAGGCACTTTGAGCAGTCCCTGGAAGTTGAGATCAAATCCTAGCTGATGGCCACCAAGAAATAAGAAATCACAGTCTAAAATCTCTAGAAAGGAATGCATTCCAGGTGACACCTTGATTTTAATCTTGCGAGATCCTAAGAGGATTCAGCTAAGTTGTGCCTGGAAACCGTGATAATGAATTTAAATTATTTTAGTTTTGTAAACTTGTTAGATTTGTTAGATGTGTAATTTGTTACCCAGCAATAAAGAACTGATCCACCTTGTTAAATGTCTCTTTAATTTTACCATTTAAAGGTATTTTAAATTATGAAGTAATTGAACATGAGTGTGACTGTGTGTGTATGGTGTAGGTGAAACAATTGCTTATCAAATCTGGCATTTGACACTAGTTTTTTTATCATAAATTTGTGTTGGTTTCTGTATTGAATTATACAATCTTTGCTTTATATAACCTAGCTGACTTCTATTGTAAGTGAAAAATTAAAGAACTGGTTAAATTTATAATGGTGATTTGAGGTATTTTGATTAGAAAGAATAAGAAAACATGAAAAAATATGGAACAGATATTAATATTAGCAGTTGCACTATTAAAATGTGAAGATAACTTTGGAGTTTTAAAATAATAAAGGACCTATTATTTCTAGTTCACAGAGGCAGTTCAAAAATCTTAAGCAAATTTCATAATAAACTACTCAAAACATATAGCTACTCAAAACACATGATTACAAATGGGAATCTCTTTCCAAAGAAAAAATAAGTAAATAATTGAAATATTCTTTCAAATAATTCCTTATTTGATTGTTACTCTAATGTGAGCTTTTAAAATTTTGTTTACTGATTTCTAACTAAAAGGTGAAAATATAGAAAGCTACGAAGTAGTAATTTATATAATTTTAATAATACAGTGCATCATGTATACTGAAAAAAAATTGTGCTAACATGAATTAAATGAAATCTTAGGCTTCCAAAAGCAAAAAACACATGTGGTCATGGCAAAATGCACCTTTTATATGTTTGCTTGCTTATTTATTTATGCTTAAATTAGGTATAGTGATTTCTTTAAAAGTACTTTATAATGAAAGGAGATGCTAGATTAATAATCACTATTGGCTCTACATAAAGAATGAATCTTCTAATTCAGGACCTCTAAAAAATGAGCAGTTGAGGATATTTGAGAGGTTACCTATTGATTCTGCTTTAGCATGCATAGTAAATCAGGTACTTGATGCATTTTAACATTTGATGAAATATATAAAGCAAAAACTTTTTGATTCCTAAAATATAAACAAATAATGCTTGTTTTTAAACTGAAAGTTGTTTGGGGTGTGGGGAGTGGGTTATATGGGGACCTCTTATGATTTTTATGTTTTTTAATGTAATGTTCTTTGTGATCTGTTAACTTTAATTTAAAAAGTGTAAAAAAATAAACAAAAGACATAAGGATTATATAAAATGATAACTATAAAAAAAAACCAGGAAGTTGTAATCTTTTCCAGAGGATTTCTTTCATGAAGAAACACAATAATTATTTTATTAATATAAATTAGAATTAAATAATTTTTATTAGCTGAAAATGAGAAATACTTAGACTCATTTTGACAAAAGATATTCAAAGTACATATCACAAAGATTTGACTGTTAATCTAATCTGAGCTTTTAAAATTTTGTTTACTGATTTCTAACCAAAAGGAGAAAATATAGAATAGCTACAAAGTAGTAATTTACATTCCTCATTGTATTTATTATTTTAAAGGTAAGTTGTCCTAAAATACTTCATTTATTTTTGTTATTGAATTTTTTATCCAAGAAAGGAAACTGAAACATTTATTTCCAAATTTTTATTGATGTATAAATTTTTAAAATGAATGTTCTGTTTAGTGCAATCATCCTGACAATAGAAAGTAACAAAATAAGTAGTTATAAAATATTGCAATGCAAAGTTTAATCATCTTGACAAAGATATAATGCTTTTTTACAATTTGGCAAAAGCTAAATTTGCATAAAGTTTTAACTGTTTCCATTTTAATCCAAGTTCCATTGATTTACTTGATTTCCCCTGGCAGAGGTAAATTTTTTGACATTTAAAGAATTCCCCTACCAAAACGCTTTCCAACACATCGTACTCTGGCAATTATGATGATTCCAGTTCATTAGATGCTGTCTGGAAACAAAAAGAATGAAGCAGAAATACTCCCTACTGATACATCATTTTTGGAGGATTGGCACTACACAATTAGCAAATGTTATTAAAAATCTTTAAGTATCATTAGTGAAGAAGAATGGAAGACTGTTTAATAGTTACCCCTCTCTGGGTTTTAAATGGATTGATAGTGCATGAAGTCATTTAAAGATATAAAATATAAGAAGACAGGCAGGACCATCTGTTTTATATATTCCTTAACTTGTACATTTTATTTGTCATAATTATTTCCTTTAAAAAAAAAGCACCCTTTGAATTGATACTGTGTTCATAAAAGAAGGTTAAGCACTTTCATGTACCGTAGATTAAAACTTGCCTTTAATAACATTTTGGCAACACTTATATTAGAATTCAGATTTATTGCTTTTATATAATGTATTATATCCCTTCAATGTTGTGATAAGAAAACCTGACTTAAAATGAAAAAGTACTTACAATGCAAATGAGGGTGTATATTGCTAAACGATTCTGTCTTTGAAATGCCACGGCTTCAAAAAGGTATCATTTTATATGAAAAATTGTTGTTAATAGAATATTTGGATAATATCCCAATATCTGTCACTAACAAAAACATTGAAAGATTGAACAAGTCGAAGTATGTTACCTTTGAAATGGTAGTGTATTTACGTGACTATAGTTCAGAACTATTGAGTTTTTTCCCTTGTATTTATGCTGAGAAATAAAGAGTGGGATTTTAACAATAGTTATAAAACAGTAAATCTCTATTTGCTACAAAGCAATAGGGGTAGGATTATAGAGCTGGCCAGCCAAGACACTCTAGTAAATTGGAAAGGCATATTATAAAATAGGAATCTTTATATAACTTGTGGATTGTGGAGACATCTGACTCCCAAGATACTAAATAACATACTTTTAGAAGTATTACGATATTTTGAAAGAACATGCAAGACCAAAGCATTAACAAAACACTCTTACCAGTATCTTTTTATACCAAAAATAAAAATTAGATATAGTTAAGAGAACAAAGGAAAACAAGAGACAGGAAGAAGTCTGGTACAAAAATATATGCTTCCCTGTGCTTTTCTATATTTGTGATAAATAGCAATGAGAGGGCATATGGATGGAATATCTCCTATGCCATGCTGCTGGAACCGCAGAAATGCTCAGACTGAGTATAGCTGCAGAAGGATAGGCATCACTCTTCCCACCCCAGTTTTATTGTGTGCTCAGACAATTATGAATCACTAGAATTGGCAGGAATTTAAGTACAGAAATATCATGATCCAGCAATCCCACTTCTAGTCAAATACCCAAAAGATAGAAAGCAGGATATTTGCACACCTGTGTTAATAGCAGCATTAATGCCTAATTGCTAAAATGTGGAAGCAACTCAAGTGCCCATCAACAGATGAATGAGTAAACAAAATGTTGTATATACATACAAAGGAATTCAGCCATGAAAAGGAATTAAGTTCTGATACATGCTACAACTTGGATGAAACTAGAAACCTTTTGTTCAGTAAAATAAGCCAGACACAAAAGGACAATATTTGTAGTGGTAGTGGTAGAGTAGGTGAATGGAGAGTCAATGTTCAGTTAGTACAGATTCTCTATTTGGGGGAAGGAAACTCTTGGTAATACATGGTGGTGATGGAGGCAGAGTGTTGTGAATGTAATGAATATAACTGAATTTGTATGCTTGAACAAAATGGAAAATTTTAGGTTGAATATATGTTAACAGAATAAAAAGTTTTTAAAAATCAGAACTGTATAATACAAATTGAATCCTAATGTAAATCATGGACTACAGTTAATATTATACTTAAAATAATATTGTTTCATTCATTGTAACAAAAGGACCACACTGATTAAAATGTTAATATGGGAGGGGTACATGGGAACTTTGTCTTTTCTTCATCACATTGCTGTTAACCTAAGCTTTTCTAATAAAAAAATATAAAATAATTTTATAAAGAATCACTAGTTTTGAGAGGACAATTTTGTATCAGCAGAAAGACATCAGAACTCAGAAGAGAGACAAAATTTAAAACCGAAAATGTGTAGTTAAAATAAACATGGTTGGGGGAGTGAATATGGCTCAAACAATTGGGCACCTGCCTCTCACATGGGAGGTCTCCAGTTTGGTTCCCGATGCCTTCTAAGAAGACCTGCAAGACACCACAACCAGCAAGACACTGCAACCAGCAGGAAGCAGAAGTGGCTCAAGTGGGCACTTGGCTCCCACATGGGAGGTCCTGAGTTCAGTTCCCATGCCTCCTAAAGAAGACGAGCAAACAGACAAGGGAGCCATCCAGGGGTGGGCAGGAACTGAACATGGCTAACAGAATTGTGTATTATTGGATGAAAAGTTTCATAAGAACTAGATACTACATGATTCTAGGAACAGATTGTATGGAGATAGTTTTTAAAATCCACTGTGATGCTGCCACATATTAGAATTACATGTTTGGGGTTATCTGGTGCTATGATGCCAGGGGAGTCCATAGGGTTTGATTCAAATTGAACTATAAGGATTTGTGACAGAAGCAACCTCTGGCAATATTCTACTACAAACTTATAGATATTTTTTTTATCATCTTAAGTTTTCACTAGAAACCAGGTGAATTTTCTTCTCATTTATACTTACCTTGGAAGCATTTCACCTTATTAACAAAAGCAGAAGTTAGAATTTTTTACCTGTTCCAACCAATACAAATTTATCCTAATTCGTCATCTCAATGTTAATTGCTCATTACTCTTATTTGAGACAGACATCTGCATTTTGAAAAACAATTAAAGGCTTAAATTTCTGTTAAAATGAATGGTATGTGAATAATAAAGTATTGTATGGTGTGTGTGTTAGGTTGAATTACATACCCTAGTAAAACATGTTGTTAAGCTTCATCTGTTTCTGTGAGTAAATCCCCTATAAATAGGGCATTTGAAGATAATATTTTAGTTAAGGTGTGACCAATTTAATCAAGATAGGACTTAATTCTGTCACTGGAGGCGTTATAGAGAAGGCCACAGGAAGAAAGTCAGGAGGGAGGAGTAGAAGCTGAAAGTCAACCTTAGGAGGAAACAGATGCTGCCATGCGCTCGGCCTTGTGTCAGACCCACAATCCCCAGCAGCCAGCCCCAGAATGATACCGTCCTTGGAGAGAGCTGTCTTGCTGACTTCTGGAGTTTGGACTTTTGGCCTCAGAACACTGAGTCAATAAATTGCTGTTGTTAAGCCAACCTGTTGTATGGTATTTGTTTTAGCAGCTGGGAAACTCAAGAGAGGGTGAAAATCAATAAGACATATACCCTGACATTTTAAACTTTTAAAGGTTCTTTGTGAAATTCCAAGGATCTGCTATCAAAGTCAGACTGGAATCATGGATTAAAATATTACAATTGGAGGAGGAGAAGTGAAAATGCTATGGAAAGTAACCATAGATACTATTTCTGATCCGGTTAATTTAATGACACCAAAAAAACAAAGCAATATGTAGTAAGCACAAATAACTCTGAAAGCTGTCAGTAATCCTTCAAAAATAAAATGTGTATGCTATTAAAATCATTAACTTTTAGTTGTTGACAGACTGTCCCAGAATTTTATTTGTAATTGATTTATTATATTTATTTATTTTTAAAGTAATATTTTGTGCAACCTAACTATTTTTGCTTTTATATTATTTTAATAGCATTTCTTTAAAATTTTAAAATTCTTACATGACATCCATAATACTGAGTCAGAATATGCAGCTGACATCTGAAGAACCTAATTAAACGTTATCTCAAACTTCAGATCTCCACAAAAAGATAGGTTAATGTCATAGCTGCTATGAAGACTTGATAATATCTCTCATACTTGTTGGTTCCTTTGGCTATTAATGGCTGTTAAAATCATTAAAACAGAAAACTACATGATGGGGATTTGGATGTAAGCTTTTTCATGATAACTTAAACAAATTATAAAATTTTCCATCAAATAGAAGTAAGTTTTTACTTGTCCTTTGGAGTCTCCCTGGCTCTACACTCAGGTTCCATTTGAGATTTGGGGCCAGCTCCTCATTTATCAGCTGTGGCTTAATCAATCATTGATTCATTAGTCACTTGTTCCTCCCCCCAAATTTACAAATTGTTTCCTAATCTATGCTGATCTTTTACTCAATTGATAAAATGAATGCTCTTATTATGAAGAATTTCAAATGTATTTATCATATAGATATATTGGTATAATGAAATCCCATCACTCAGACACAATAATCATTGACTCAGAGCCAATCCTGATTTACTGACACCACATGTACACTCCATAATCTGAAGCCAGTTGGGACACCATTATTATTCCATGTGTAAATATTTTAATTTGCATACCTGACACAACTGCAAAACAATGTTTTTAATACATACACACATGCAGTACAGTCACTCACATGCAAACACAGAACTTAATATAATAAAATATTTATTTAACATTTTCAAATCTCTAATTCCAAAGGAAGGTATTTTTATACATTTTGAATGAAGATCCAAAAAAATCCACAGTCGATTCGTTGGCATATATCTTGTATTTATTTTACTCTATAGATTTCTGCCATCTCTTTCTTTTTCTTTGCACTTAATTTGATTAAGATTATAGATCATTTGTTCTGTAGAAATTGTTAAGATTTTTCTTACTCTTTTTGATATATTTTAACATATTATTCTGTCCTCTGTCAGATTCAAGTTTAATTCATAGTTTTTTTCTGAATTCTTCCATATATATGTAGGCAAAAGTAAAAATTTATCTCTAAGAGACTTATTAAAATACATATAAATAAACAGTTATCCATGGCTTGAAAAGCACTAACTGCAAGATGGATGACCTTTTAAAAAGCTAATAGGAATAGATTCTCCCTTTTGTGGAGGATGTTTAGTACATGCCTTGATTCTTTTCCTTCTGGTATAAAGCATGATTGAGAGGAAATAAGAGTAAGAATCAGAAAAAGAATGCAGTTACAGACCTTGTATATATAGTCTCATGTTAGTATTTATCCAAACTTTATTCCCCACTGAATCAAGCCACGTTTCTGTAAAACCTCTACATAATCCACATATTAGCTGTGTATAGTTAGTTTCCTTAGGCTTAGTAACTCCAGTGTTTCCTAATGAATGACTACTATATTTCACCACAACACCTTCCTTGACAGTGGTATATATTAATATTTTAGGTGGACCATTCATTTCTGATTCCAGAATGAGAGTCAGAAAATAGAATCTCAGTTCCTCAGGAATGAGTACATTGAATTTGGGTTAAACTCATAACAAATAACATTAATCTATTTAGCTAGGTTAGTACCCATTTCTGTAACTCTAATTTTTAATCTTTCAAAAATTTAGTTTATTACTTATAATCTAATGTCTCATTAGAAGTCAGCAAAATACATACAGAAATATATATTGTGAAGAAGAAATATTAATAGATTAGAAAAACCCTAACTCTTGCTATTGTCAGGTCACTAATTCAGTATGGTATATTTATGAGAGCGGGACACATTTTAAGACCACTGTGCATATTTTATTTTGATAATATTTATATAATCTGGAGACATTCAGAAATACATGTTTTTTCATGCAATATTAAACAATAAATGTATCTATTCCTTACATATCTAAAGAAGCTAAATTAAATAGTAAAGATAAAGGAATTATAAATACATTTTCATATATGAGGGTACATTTTAAATAACTTTTAAAACTTTCCTAGTTATATTAATAGGTGAAATAAACAGGTTATAACAGTTTCACTTAAGTTTTTTAAGTTGAGTACAGTATATTTTTAAATTATAAATGTATAAATTTAGACAATTTAAAACATGGTCCTATCATGGCTATATTACATGTCATAAATTGGATGTATCATACATTTATTAACTTAATCACACATTTTATGTATTGATGAACATGTAAGTGATTTACCTTTTGTATAAAAATATATGCTTTCCAATATTTCTGAATGAGTCCTAAAAATTGTATTTCTAGGTCAAAAGGCATGGCGTTTTGATTCTTATTGCAATATTTCCCTCCAAAATACTTTATCAATTATGTTTATACCAATTAGACATGAGAATGCCCATTTATCTCGCAGTTTTATTAATTTTAACACTGAATATCATTTCTTTGCAACTTTTTTACATACAGTACATCTTACATAGTTTTACACTGCATGACTCTGAAAAATATTAAGGTTTAGCATATTTTCATACATTTATGAGGCAATTGTACATATAATCATATCCAACTCCTTACCCAGGGCCTTCAAAGTCCTTCTGCATCTGGTCCCAGCTTTTGAAACAAATTTAACTCATGGTGCTCTCCTTTTCACTTACCCTGCAACTCTTTTGGCATTTCCTAGATTGTGCCAGTTCCTATCACCTGAGAATATTTTCACTTCTCATTCATTATAACTAATTCTTCTGCCCCATAACAGTAGCCCTGGTTCTTTGAATGATATTCCTTTAAAAAGAACAACGACAATGCAATTGATACATATTAATGTAAAGTATACAATTCATCCAAAGTGTACTCAATGATATCTGGAATAATCACATAGTTGTGTGTTCATAACTTCAATCATTATTAAAGCATTTCTCATTATTTAAGAAACAAAAATAAACAAAAAAACAGGCAAACAAACAAGAGTATTTCTCACCTCTCAATCTCTTTATGTTTTCCCTACTGTACATCGCTGCTATTTCAGGCTATTCTTGCACAATTATTTATTTGTTTATTAAGGAGTTTTATTGAGATATATTCACATATCATATGATTTATCCAAAGCATATAATCAGTGGCTTTTAGTGCAATCACAATGTGTACATTCAACATCTCAAAAATTTTAGAACAATTTCATTACTTCAAAAAGAATGACTCCACATCCCTTAGCATTCATAACAACTAATCTAATTTCATCTTTATAAATTTATAATTTCACTTTTATAGATATTCCTTTTGATCCTTTAAACCTCATTCTAGTTTATTATCCTCTATTACAGCACCCTGTTCATTTCCTCCCCAGTAGCATATTTCATGATTTCTACTTATTTTTCCTTTTGCTCATTTACAGTGTACTATATCTAGTCTCTGTTTAATACAATAATTCCATTTGCACAGGCAGCCACCTGACATTTTCCCTTCATTCATCCATATTTGGGTTGTGACATCAACCCAAACATAACTTTACAGAATCACCTCTATGGTACCTCTTAAAGTTTTGATAAGCCTTTCCAAATACCCTTCTTTTTGGCAATGCTGAACTACATTTTTTCCAAAGCATTATGAAATTTCATGCCTTCATTTATTTACACACTCACTTTGCCTGGGAAGTCCTCACTTTCCAGCCCTGCTAATGCTTCAGCAATTAGGCTCCGCTTCTGTCTTGTCTGGCTTCATTCTCTCTGTTCACAGAGCAGCCAGTGGATAGAACACTCTGATAGATCACTAGAGTGTTAAATCCTTGGAAGCAGAGTTAATTGCTCTACCAAAAACTAACAGTGTAGCATAGTAAGTGATCAATAATTATGTGTCTAATGAGTTAGGAACATTCTGATATCTTGATGATATAAATTTTGCCCATGGTAAGAGAAACTGTTTGACAAATACAACTGTAAGTTAGCCGTGAGTATTCAGAATGCTGGGGAATGTATCATGAACCACCAGAGGCTGTGGTAGATGAGGAGGAGGTTGCTTGGTCAAAGCAGTTGCTCGTGCTGAGACATAAAATAGACAAGTGTGCAAAGTACAGCATCAGATAAACGACAGCAGAAAAGTCACCACAAACCTAGGCAGACATCAGCAGATAAGGCAGTTTAGATACACACTTGGCCAAAGATTTGAATTGTTACTCAGTAAGAAGGACCTCAAAGATATTTTGAAATCCCCCCAAAAATTATTAGATTTCATATAAAATTTTTCTTCTCTAACTTTATAAGTACAGTAAACCAGCATCATTTTTATTCCATAATACAAATTCAGGAATTCTCAATAATTCAATTTTTGATTATTGATTTCTATGGTAAACAAATGCTTCTACACCCAAAATGACTGTCTTAATCAAGTATTTGGTACTTTAGGCTTTTTCAGTTCCGGGGTGAGGCAGCCCTTAATAGTTAATCGATCATCTATAAGTAGTTCCCCAATAATAAATAAGATAATTTATTGGTGAATAATTCTAATTAAAGTTTGGAACAATATTTTTAAAATTGAAATATTGAGCACAGGGAAATTGTAATTTGTAATATTGTATTAGGGGAAACATTAGGTTTAAAACTTAAAATTCAGGGAAGTGTGTGTGGTTCAAGCCTGCCTGCCATATGGGAGGCTCTGGTTTCAGCTCCTGGTGCCTCCTAAAGAAGAGGAGCAGACAACGAGGAGACACAGTGAACAGACAACTAGTGGACAGACAAGGGAGCCCTCTCAGGGGGAGTGGGGTGAAACTTCAAATTCAACATTTCAAATTTGTCTTTCAATTTTTGAAAAATATGTTAACATTGATCTCAAAACTCATCATGTAGAAGTTTGCTTTGTTTCTTTATTTCCCACAGCTAGAGTGTATGGTTTCTCTATTATAATTGCAAACTTATTAAATGTTGCTGGACTTCATTCCTTAACTTATGCTACTTTTCTTCCTTGAATTCACAAAACAAATGAAAATATTTTAACTATGATTAATGTATTATAATTTATTTCATTGTAAGCAAAATTTTTTATTTTGACTAAAATCCTAAGTGGCTTTAGTAATACGTTATTTTTAGGATATGTTGCTATTGGTAATGTATATTCACCATATAAATGAGACCCGTTTGTCATAAAAAAATAAATATTGTCTTGAGGAACTCATAAATTAATTTACAGGTCAAAACTAATATCATTATAGTTTGATGTATGTAGGTGTTTTAGAAAGTGAAGTATAGGATACAGTATGATATTTTGGAATAAACTTGCATAATTGTTTCATAATTAATTGGGCTTATGATCTTATAGCCAACACTAAATGCATCTTATCTAAAACCTTCATTAAGGGCATATAAATTACTTCTTATAATAAATCAGAAATACATTCTAATCTATAACAAAATTAAATGGCAATTTTTTTCTTTTTCTTCCTCTCTTAGCCAGATATATTTCTGTTTTAAGTCTCTTACAGAAATTTGACATCTATATTGTATAAAAGATTTTCTGCCTTTAAATAACCTGATATTCACTGAAATAGCTAAAAACATCCATACTGGAAATGTCTCAAATCGAACAGATAAACTACAAGACCTTTTGATGTATTTGGTTAGCCTAAATTGTTGTTCATTTCCCATAAAGAATCTCCTACTTTCATTAATTGCATGGTCTTCTCAAATGAACTGAGTTGCAGTAATCCATAGAATAGCACAGCTGTTTGCTTTTCCTTGCCTATTGAAAGATTCTTGAATATTTCTCTTTGATTTTGAAGTAATATATCTTTATGTTTATATATTTATCTATATCTCTATCAATGTCTCATCAATAGAGGTTACCATAGACCCATCTTTAGTCAAAGAGCTTTACTTTACTCATTTAATTCTTACAGTAACCTTATAAGTACTGTCACAGTCAGTGATGAGTACATGTCAGTAAAGGCTTATGTTAGAAAGAGGGAGAGTCATGTTTCCAATTCAGGTAGTCTGGAACTAGAGCCCAAATAAACCATATGATTAACTGCTTCTCACTACTTTATGAAATGATAAGAAATAGATAACAAGATTGTTATTTCAGAGTGATAAGATGAAGTAGAATCTCAGGGAATTGCATGATTTGGAAAGTCATGTTGGAAGCCCATTCCATCCACTGTCTTAAATATATATAGGTGTATATATGGATATAGGTAGATATAGATATATAGATGTCCAAGGGACAAGTTAATTATGCTTAAACTTAATCTTTGTCTTAATTTTCTAATAATGGAGCAGGATGAAGAATATTGACATTATCCAGAAGTACTTTCATCAGCAAGTACAACAAAATCTCCCCCCAGAAAGGTTAATAATAATATCAAAACAATAATGATATCAACAGCGACAAATACACAACACATCAAATGTCTCCACAAGTAGCAAGTAAGTCACTCTCAAGTGTCTGGCTTGATCCGAAATGGACAACGAACAACTTCTAAAACTTGATATGTCTGCTTTTAAAGAATCAGCAAAATTAAAGAGAAATAAATGGTGTGTGTACCTTGCCAGATTTTTATCTTCTTTTACAACTCCCTCAGGAACCTCAAAGCTCAACTATTCTTATCTGCCTTTTATTTTTTTCTAATCTAGAGTCTTTCTTTAGGTTAGCCTTAAAGGAAAGGCCTACTTTAAGCTGAATTCCAGGGACTTGGCTTGCCTTCCCTTAATTAACATCTTGTGCTAACACAAGAAGATTTGGACCTCCTGAAACACTTACCAGTACTGTGAAAATGGACACAACCATTGAACACATTAATTTTGGGTGGTAAATATTTTGACACACAATTAGATGGATTTTAAGAAGCTGATGATGTACAATAGCGCTGCCAGACTTTTGTTTGGAGATTTCACTACTTTATTTTCCTATTTAAGTAAGAATATTGAGTTTTAAGAGCTGTTATGGTTTCTAAATGCTGTCAGTGCAATACAGCAGAAATGTGTTGACTTTTGTGATTGGAATTTATTAGGTTAAAATCTTACAGTTCTGAGACTGTGAGAATGTTCAAATCAAGGCATCATCAAAGATGCTTATCTCACTGAAGGTCAGCTGCTGGCGATCCTGGACTCCTGCCACATGGCAAGACCCAATGGCAGTTCTGCAGGTCTGGTTCTCTGCCTTTTCCTCCTCCAGGCTTACTTACTTCCTGAGCTCAGCTGTGGGTAATTAAGCATATGGTTTGTATAACCCCTCTCCTTCAGACCTCATCTCTTCCAGCTTCTCGGGGTTTCTCTGTCTCTGCTCCTTTTTCTCTGTGTGTCTCTGTGTCACAGTTTCTTTTATGAGAATATGCATACATACTCAAACTTTTAAATTTTTCTCATGTTTGTAAGATAAAATTATGCAAAATTATACAAAATTTTAAAATCATCCTAAAAAGTAAGAAAATAAGAATTAGAAAATTGTCTCTATTATTGCAATATCAGAAAATAGTACATGATCAATAAAAAGGAAATCGTTGTTATAGTCCTGCTTAATTTTTTCTAAAATATTTCTTTGTATTATCTAAGGAAAGAAACTTCAAGGAAATAAGGCAAAAATTGAAATTTACAATTTCTTCATGCTTAAATTTCAATGCATATAATAGAGTTTTACTTAGTATCTTCCTCTGCTGATGACAGAGTTCTTTATTCAAGATAAATATATTCAATTCAAAATATATATATTGAATAATCAGAAGTTATAGCCTACCTAAAGTTCAAAAGTATACATTAAATTGGACATAAACATTTATAGAAATTCTAAAAATGATGCTCTAAACCATGAAGTCAGAAAAGATTTTAAAATAAAAAAAGTCATTTTAGCATATAGAAAAAATATAACTTCAGCACAGATCCGACATGGAGAAAAAGTTCTTAGAATAAAAAATAAAATTTCGCTAATGGATATTTTTATGCCTATTCCTCCAACAGGATTTAATTGCTGATAATGTAGACGTAAACATAGTAGTCAGAAAAAGAACTACTTTTTCAATTTAGCTGTACCGATCATTGTTTTACAATTAATTTATTCATAACTGTCATGGTTAAATTTTGTGAAAATTCCTCTCTGAAATAGAAATGTCTTTGTACTAGAATCAGAAAGATCTAATTTTAGTGTAACTTTGGTCAAAATACTTACTCTCTTTGACCTTTAATTTTCTCATTTGTAAAGTGGTAATATATCTAATCCATAAGTACTCATTAATGTTTCTAAATAATTATATATTTAATAAAGACGAAGTCAGGGTTTCTGTATTCCTATTATATAGATTTTCAATATCATTTAGTCTCCTTTTCAGTATAAAGAAAAAAATAGCATCAAGTTTACTGGTAAAGGTGAAAATTACAAGATGATCCTCAGGGATACAGGAAATGTATGTGAAATCAGTCATTTAAAAATCTAAAAACAGAAAAAAATTGAAGAATAAAAATGCAATTCCTTTTTCATAAATATTGCATAATTGTTTTCTTTAAGGTTGTACAACACAGCCGTTTAAAGAAACCATGTTTAAAGCAATTTGAGTAGCACATTCTCAAAGCATATGAATTACTCTCATTAAACAATTATTTCTAAGCCAATTGAAGTTTCCAAAGAGTCTGTTTATAAATGGCTAATTAAGTTCTCATATCCAGGAAGTGGAATTAACTTGTGGGTAAGGATTATTTCTGGATTTTAATTATACAGATTGAAAATCCCCATTCACCTTATTTAAAAGTTAACCAACTCTCAGAATAATGTTTTTCATAAGTGCTTTATCTTTGGAGGCGGAAAATATAAAATGGAATAAATGGCATGCTCTTTAACAAATAGCTTTATGAAGCATTAATGGATGCAAAAAAATAATTTTAACTGTTGTTAGGTTATTGAACATAAATATTGAATCAGCTCATATGGTTTTGTTCACCAATTTTAGCTGAACTTATCTTTTAATATATAAATGTAAAATCACAATGGAACCTTTAGTTTCTAGAAATTTGAAATATAGTTATACTGTAAAACAATAAAAGCTAAAAATCAGAGAAATATTCAGAGGTCAAAAATCACACACACACGCATGCACACACACACACACACACGGAAGAACTTGAGGAAGCACAGCTGGTGGTTATCCTGGGAACATGTATTAAACCCCACTGGCCTGCATTACTTTTAACAGGACACAAGGAAAAATAAGCAAGCTGTGGTCCAAGCAACATGGTGAACTAGATCATAGGAAAATGGCATAAAGCCAGGACCCACAAAAGCAATATAAACTAGAAGAAAGCTCGCCAGAAAAGGGAAAGAAACTAAAGAAAATGAGTCACAAGACAGTCTTAAATTCGAGTCTGGCTAGAATTCATAACACCTGTATGCTCAGATAGTCCCCCAAGCAGGCTTAAACTAAACTTACTATTCATATAAATACTTTATGGAAACAAATGCAAATTAACTATGTAAGTATGACTTTCAATCTAGGCCTCATTATATTCCCATTTAAAAAAAAAAAAACATGAATCTCTCTCTTCTTTCTTTCTGTGTCCCTCTCCACCACCCTCTTTTCTCTTTCTCTTTCCCTCTCTCTCTCTCACACACACAAACTCACATTGAAACAATCCACCGTGAGCAAGAATCAGTAGGAAAAAAAGGGTTAAAAAGTAGATTAGATACAAATGAAGAGATAGGCAACTGCAAGATTGTTTTGTTGGGTGTAGTTCAGAAAGACAAAAGGATAACAAACATTCTAGAGAGGTTATGAGACAACAAAAACACATTATATTTTAAAACATGTTTGATTTTTAGAAATAGATACCACAGAAAATGTAGAAGAGATAATTTGAAAAGAAATATTTGCGAAATTGTTTAAGTAAATGTATTCAATTCAGGAATCCAAAATATTCCACCCGAGATTAAAAACATTATAATTAATCCAGTCAGGTAAATTGTAGTGAAATTTTGGAATAATAAAGATTAAGAGAATTCTTAATGGAAACCTAGCAGGAATGACAGACTCCAAGATATCAGTCAAGAATTAAATGAAATCAGACATTTTCACATAAACAAAAACTGTTTACAATCAAAAGGCCCACTTTAAAAAATATATAAAGCTTTCTTTAGAAACAGATAGGTACCTGTTTGCATCATAGAATATAAAACTTGGTTTACTCTCTGTAAAAAATAACTGATATCCAAATTCAAGAGAGCTAGCATTCACAGATCACACAGTATAGCTACTGTTCACTAGCCTCAGGCTTGATTTAAACCAAAAGTACAATCTAGGGGATTAGAGATTAGTGTGAAATACTTGCTGCTGAGGATCCAGCATCACCCAGAGTTGTTTTCTTGGCAGATTAAGATTTGACTTTAAGTGAGTGACTTTACCTTGAGGCCTGGGTTGTATGCACCTAGTAAGCTTTGAGGCTCTCTTACCACAAATTCATGATGTGCTCTCTCACACTAATCCAGGGTAGGTGGTATTATTTATCATCTCTGGGCATCTTAAAGAGAAGCATGAGGAATCTAGAGGGCAGAGAATTTCTATCACTCTATATTGGGGCTAAAAAGTGTGTACCCAATAGTCAAGAGCTCAAGTCAATGAACTTACATAATACCTGGCTTTTTACCATACCAAATAGCCAACCTCAACATGATCACAGAAGACCTAAGGACATGCCCAGGTTCTGATTATAATAACCAGCCAGAAACACTGGAATATATTATCCAGAAAGATATGTGGAGAAATAAAGGGTTATATATACAGTTATTAGTCTTAGTAACCTGAGCACTAAAAACTTGGAAGATTCAAGAAAGAAGAGTGTACACTGAAAAATAAGTAACTGCAAGTATGAGTGTATGTCATGCATATACACAGAGATAAAAACTAGAAATGGGTGGTTTAAAGATAAAACAAGAACCACGATTATTAAATGTGCTCAATGATAAATAAAAATATTCTATGACTTGAGTCATTGCATTAAATTGTATTGATTTGAAAGATTTATATTCATCATAATTCAGTGACTAACAAAAGAGGTGCTTTCTTAACAGATTTGTTGATTATATATACCTTAATTAATTTAATTAAAATTCTCAGGCACTTTATAATATTTTATTGTAGAAATGATCCATAATTCTCATAAGAATTAAATGAAGGGTAACTTTTTTAAAGGAATGGACGATATATTTTCATTTAGTTTCCAAACTGTGTAAAAGGTTGAGCTAAGAAGTAAGTATTGTTCTGAAAAGATTTCTAAATCTCAAATAACTGTATTCAGATATTAACAATTCAAAGTTACCTAAAAATCTTTTCTTAGCACAATATCCAAATGATAAACCAAGGGTCCAGGAACTTTATATGCAGATAAAGTAATAAAATCTTTACAAATTGAAGTTAAGCTGTGTTGATATTTTAACAACCAAGTAGTCTAACAAAGATATGATAAGTTAACATTCAATATATATTTTTCTCTTTGTTAGAGAATTGTGGGTTTACAGAACAATCATGAAAAAAAATTATAGGATTCCCATATGCCATCCTATTACTAACATATTGCATTTGTGTGGCATATTTGTTACAATTGATGATAGCACATTTTTGTAATTTTATTATTAACTCTAGCCCATAATTTAAGTTAGTGTTCACTAACACTATGGATTTTTAAAAATATTTTATTCTGCTATATATGTAATCGAACATTTCCCCTTTTATTCACATTTAGAAAATAACAGCAAATTAGGTTAATATTATAAAATTCTCAGATTTTAAAAATTGATAAGTACTAATTTGGATTCTGATTTTAAACGTCTAAATATAAAAAATATTTTGGCTTAAATCTTTTGCTCATTTTTAAAATATTTCTCTAAAATCAATTAAAGAGCCCATAAGCATTTCGTTTTGATGAATCACAAAGAAAAATGAATGTATGTTCATCTGCACAGACTGTCAGTGCACATTTTAATTTCTGTTTACAAAAAATTAACAGTATCTCAATATAATGCTATTAAAGAATGAAAAGTTTTGCTACAGCCCTCTTCTCTTCTGCAATAAAAATCTTGTTCTGAAGCAATTTATATTATGTTTGGAAGGCACTACTCTATGCTAGTATGTAAGATATCTTTCAGCAGAACATCTCAAAAATAATTAAACCAATGCCTAAATTTCATTAAAAATAGCAAACATAAAATGAAAGAGATTTAAGTGGAGACAATATCCCTTATGTATGCATGTCAATGTATTATTCTATCAATTCTATCAATAATTTATTTATTGATAGAAAGAAATTTTTAAAAACTTAAACCCATATTTGAACAGGATAACTTTTTTCCTCTTTATTTTTTTAAAATATTACATTCCAAAAATATAAAACACCCCATATACCGCCCAGCCCCTTCACCCCACTCCTCCCACATCTACAACCTCTTTCATCATTGTGGCACATTCATTGCATTTGGTGAATACATTTTGGAGCACTGCTGCACCACATGGATAATGATTTACATTGTAGTTTACACTCTCCCCCAGTCCACGCAGTGGGCCATGGCTGGACATACAATGTCCAGCATCTGTCCCTGCAGCACCACCCAGGACAACACCAAGTCCCGAAAATGCCCCCACATCACATCTCTTCTTCCATCTCCCTAACTTCAGCAGCTACCATGGCCACTTTCACCACATCAAGGCTACAATTTCTTCCATTACTAATCACAATAGTTCCATAGTAGAATATCAGTAAATTCACTCTAATCCATAGTCTATTCCTCCATCCTGTGGATCCTGGGATGGTTATGTCCACTCCACCTCTATATCGAGAGGGGCTTAAATTCCACATCGATGATGGATACAATTCTCCTGCTTACAGTCATAGGCACTCTTGGCTCCCTGGTGTGGTGGTTGACCTTCTTCACTTCCCTGTTGGCGGGCTGAAACAGGATAACTTTTGAAAATAGAAAAAAATCACAAACTTATTTTGCTGAAAAAAAAATAAATTTCTTTAATGAGTAACATTGCATGTGCTATTCTTATGATATAGACAAATTACTAAAAAAGAAATTTCTTGGATTGTTTGATGAATTTTCACAACTTTTTAATTGGGCTCCATAGTGAAAGATAACAATTCTATATTAAACATCCTTGAGCATATCTCTTTTGTAAATTTTGTGCAAAGATGTGAATACTTATGTAGGATAAATTTCTTGAAATGTAATTGGTTATTATTTTTTGAGAGATAATTCCAAATTGCCCTTTGAGAAGGTTTTAACTATGGGCTCACCAGTGATGTCTGGGAATGTCCTTTTCTATATATTATAAACAATTCTTGATAGTTTTTTTTTTTGCAATTTAACAGACAAAAATAGTATATTCTTTTAATTTATATTTTTCTTGATTTCTAGTGGTACAGAACGTTTTTTAATATGTGAAAATATTTGGCTTTTTAAATTTTTAACCATGAATTGACTACCTCATTGTTCTCTTATATTAACTCTGTATGTTACATATATGCTAAATTTGATGAGTAGTAATTATTAACTATATTGTACATATTTTATCATAGCTTCTAAATAGTTTTCAGTATTTAGGTTTTCACTTTTATATGTCTCTTTTTGTCATTATGTGTTTTTTTGTTTATTTGTGTGTGTGTGTGTATATATATAGGAGACATATTTTAATTATTTCTAAAAGTCACAAATGTCTACGTGACGTAGACATCAATTCTCAGGATATACATGTGTACCAAATTGTGCAAAAAATTTTTCAGTTCTTTCAATCCTTAGTAAAATCAAAAGAGAAGCCAAAGTCAGTTGTCATGTGTTGGAGCAAGATGGCTGCAAGGGTTCATTCAGGCTTCCTGGGTTCCTCTCTTCCTAGGGTTCCTTTCCCTCCAGGCTCAGCTGCTCTGCTCTCTCCACAAGGTTAGCTGTAAACTATTGGGCTCATGGCTTGGCTCTCTTCTCAGGGGCTCTGCTGCATCTAATTGAGCCTTCTCTCCTTCCTCATGTATCATGTATCTTTTCTATGTGTTTAATTCTCAGAGCTCCAGTGTCAAAATCTCAACTCCCTTCTTTGCAGTATAGTTTCTCTGTGAGTCCCCCCCCCACCAAGGGGTGGACTCAGCATCCAAATGACATGTCCCAATCAAAGCCTTAGTCATTATTTAATCAAGTAAAAGTGAAACCTCTGAATCCAATATAATCTAATATGTCAAGAGGAACAAACCAGTTTACAAACATAATCCAATATCTATTTATGGAATTCATAAACAATATCAATCTGCTACAGCCAACAATGGAACTGGAATAGTAACACTGGTATTAACCTGCGTTGGAGAGAGAGGACCATGTGATAGTAAAGAGAGAAGGAAAGTGTCTTTCCTCTTTTTGAATAAGAGATTGTTCAAGGGGGAAATTCAAAATAGGCTATTTATTCATTCATTAGTGTATTCATTTATTCAATTATTTATTCATTCATACATTTGTTGAGCAAACTCCATTTGAAAGCCGCTCTTCTAGTCATGGAGTAAACAAAGATGGATACAGTCTTTTGTCTTAGAAATTTCACAGTCTGAGAGAGGGAAGTACAAAAATGGAACAGTTAGAATATGATGATAAGTATTTTGGCAAAAATATGTATGAGTATGTGGAGCATATAGAATGGACACAACTTTTAATCCAAATAATTCCATACAAATTTAAGTCAACTCATTTTTAGCCATATCCATGATTTTTTTTTTACTTCTTTATTATGGGAATAAAGATTTTCTCGCCAAACTACCCCTTTTAAAAATTGACTAATTAAATATATTTCCTCCCTTATTTATCTTTTCTAGGACTCATGACAAATTTTTCCAGCAAAATATAACATTTCAGGATGTTTTACTATACCTCAATCATATTACATTTCAAGTATGGATTTTGCTTCTTAATTTCTACGCATACTAGAGGTTGGCAGTATGTCAACATGTCTGCCTGAAGGGGTCTCCACTAAAGATGAAATACCTGCTGCAGCTGTCTTACCTCCCAAATCCCATACTCCTTGATGGCCACTCTGGGGTACTCAGAATCCCAGTAGGTATCTGGCAAATACTAGAATTTTCCTTGGCACAGCACTGTCCATACATCTCTCTGTTAACTACAGTACTCTTAATTATTCTTGTCTGAATACCTGGAAAAGTCTATTTAGAATAAGGATCAGTTTGCAAATAAAAGTAGAAATAAATAAATATAGTTGAAATAAATGAAGAAATGTACCAGAGCTTTCTCAGTTTATTTACCTATCTTTTCTTTCTTAAGAGAATAAAGAAATGCAGTAAAAATAGAAAATTGCTTAAGTAGAAATTGAGAACCTTTATCAGAATAAATATTAAAGTATTTGCAAATGACTTGAAGTAAAACAATTACAATATCATCAGTACTTTTGGAGGGAATGTATTTAGAATCCAGATTGATATTTTAACATCTAGCAAATTAACTCTGTAACTTTAATGCCCTGTGTTTCTGGAGGGCTTCCTTCTTTCCTTTTACCACCAGTCTGCCGAAGAACAGATGCTCATAAAATTTACCATTTTGTCCCCTAGAAATGCTGCTGCCCTACACTGCTTCACTTGCTTCCAAGCCCTCTCCAAGCCTCTTCATTTCGTCTCTCCTGTAACCAGTGCTGTATTCTTCCATGTTTCCTTTCTGTTCTCAATAATTCCCAATTCATGTTGTACCTTTTCTTCTGATGTGAACTAAGTCTCTGAAAATACTAATATTAGAAACTAACTCTGTTACTTACATACTGACTCATTTACTTGAAGTTTGTGTATTGTCTACTACTTATGCTGTAGGCATGGAGCATCAGTGATACTTACTCTAGTTGCCACTTAAAGTTCATGAAGGATGCAGCCACCATTTTTCTATGGAAACCAAGAAGTAATAACAGAGGCATTTTGAAGTTGCCAGGCCAGTTATCATGTAGAGTGGTTCACATTCTAGTGTTGTTGACTGAGTGTTTCCTTCCTTCAGTTTTTAACTTGTCTCCTATTCTTCATATTTCCTGTACTCAGAAAGTTAGACCTGAGTTGAACTTTTTTTTTAAATATAGAAAATAGATCACACATGAGTCTGTGTACTTCATTTTTCATCATATCAGGGAGTAAGTAAAAATTGGGTTGTCCTACTATTAATGAAGCTAATTTCATTCACACAGCTAAGTTGATGACAGTCAGATATTTCCATTGTAATAGCATAATTTTTTCTTTGCCATTAATGATTTGCAAGATGAAAAATAGTGAAATTTTAGTCAGCTGCACAAAATACATTTGCGAGAACCTGAAAATTAGATAGATGTGTATGCATAAAGAATAAGTCCCTCAAAAGCTGTCATTTCTATATCTGAATAAACAATTGGGGGATAAAATTGAAATTTCAATAAAATGTTATAGATATTATATTGAAAATATTTATCAAAATATCAATTAAATAGAAATCTTTAAAATATCAAATTGTTGAAAAATTGCTCAGATCATCTTACTCATATTTTTCAGAATTTAAATTGACATATATTGAGTAATAGCCAATATAATTTTTCCCGGGAACCTATTCTATTATTTATTGTTTCACAGCCTAAATAAATAGTCAAATATGCAGAAAATCCAGGAAGACAAGCCCAGAAAAAAAAATTATTGCAGAAAACAGAATGCAATTTAGCAGAGAAAATTTGTGATAACTTTTCTAAAGAGAAACTATAATGCCTACTGAGGATGAGAAAGATGAAACAAGGAATAAGTACAGAATGAGATAACTTAGAGATTTTATTTTATTTGACTATATTTGGTAAAATTGCTCTAAAATTTCAATAATTTATAAAGAATATATAATATCTAATGAGCAGAAAACAATATGACAATTTTACTGTACTTTAAAATAGTTAGACCCTAGTGAATCAATAATAAGGGAAAGAAGTTGATTGGAAAGTCAATCTCATAATAGTTACAGATCTCTCCTGTTGGTTCTGTTTCCCTAGAGATCCCTGACTAATACATACTAATACAATACTCTCAGGAATATTTGATTTCTCTCTCTCTCTCCTCTCAATCTCTCTTTCACTGTTCTTCATGGCCACTGGGAGCCACAGATAAGTAAATGAATTGGAACTAAAGGAAAGGAGACTTCAATTGGGAGGTGAAGCATAAGGAAGGTCATAGATGTCTTCTTGAAGCTAACACTTGTGAATAATTAGATTCACATGAAGGCACAAGTCTAATTCAAATGATCTCAAAGGACCCTTTCAAGGTCTTTGATTCTATTACACAGATGCTATTCAATGATAGAAGAACATAAGATTTAGAGTAAGACACTGGAATTTGTGTTCTAGCTTTAGCTCTGACTGCTATAATATCAAGAGCAAATCACTTAATCTCTTTGTGTTGTCATTCCTATATCTTAACATCTTGCAAATTTACTTTGTAACTATAATATCCTGTATGGCTGTAGAGAGTCCCTCTTTTTTTTTACCACCAGTCCTCCAAAGAAAAGACACCTGTACAATTTGGACTGTATGAGAATCAGCATACTCTCACAATATATTTACTGGATGGCAATGAAGTTTTAGAGATAGATAGATAGATAGATAGATAGATAGATAGATAGATAGATAGATATTTATATGTGTGTATATACATACATATTCAAAATTACTAGAATAGCTATAATTAATGTATTTATGATAATCATCTAATTATAATAGCTATAATTGCTGCATATATATTTGACTTCATCATAATAATAGCTTTAATTCAGTACATATTACATCTATACAACATGACTCTGTATTAACTAGACCTTTCTTCTATTTAAAAGCTTTCCCAGGTAATTCTTTTACAGATTATAAGTGTTCAGATAAATCCACAACAGCCATATATTCTACCATAGATTAAAAGCCTGTATTTTACCTATCTGAACTATTTAGAATTCCCTTCATATTCAATTGAATGAACAATTGAGTAATTTCCATTGGTAATAGACTTAATTAATCATGAAGGCATGTCTGCCAATATGTCATCTACAATAGATTTTGGCGAGTTTATTCTTTATGCGGGAATTTGGGTGAGGAATGCGGTATATCTAAATTCCATTATTTTTCTCCTCCTTATTAAGTTGCCACTTTAATTTTCAATTGTAGTGCATCAGATATATAGTATTAAGGTTCACAAAAAGGAAGAAAACAAATATATATCACAGAGATGAAAAGAAAGTATTTTTAATGAGAGTATCCTATTTTATTTCAAATTAATCCTATGTTTTTGACTTGTCTCAAAAATTCTCCTTTATTGCTCTAAGATTTCAATAATTTAAAAGAGAGTGTATAATATCTAATGTGTAATATCTAATATTTATGATTACTGACGTTTTCCCATAATATTATAATGGTAACTAAATACATGATCATGAATATGAATAATTTCCAAGTGCTATTATAAAAGTAGTTCTTATACATTGCAATTTTACTTTTATAAATTATGTTAGGCATCAAGTTATTAAAAATTAAACCATCACAACCTTTTCTCCATTTTACTATCTATTATAATGTTTAAAACACTTCAGTAGAAGTTTCACAGTTTCTCTGCCTAATGACAAATTTTAGCATGACTATAATGAAAATATTTGTTTTCCTGGCAGGAAAAAAACTTTCCAAGTACACAAAGAAAAATAAAATGTAAATAGGCAACTGAAAAAGATTTCCTGTATTAGAAAAAATAAAATATTATAGTCACAGAGAGATCTATAAAGCAAGTAGCCAGAATTATATTGACATGTCAAAAAAAAAATCTTCTGGAATATAATTAATAAAAACTATTCAATGTCAACATTTAAGAAAGTGCAAAAGAAAACCTGAAGCCAGATAAGAATATTTTAAACATGGATTGATTCAAATAAATCTAAAGTAAGAACAAAATATAGCACTGGAAAGAGGATCAACAGAATTTGTGAGAAAAATAAATGCAGCTTATATAAGAAGAAAGATCTTTCTCACAGCTAACATTTAATGAGTTATCAAGAACAACCTGCTCCATAGAGTTTATAGTAAACAAATAAGACCAAATGAAATAAAACATATATTAAAATGCACCTAGTTCTTATTTCAGAGTATAGATTTAACCATATCAATTATACCTTTTCTATTCTTCTTCAAGGTTTGATTTAAACACTGTATCTATATCACTTAAGAGAATTATATCTACCCTGAATGGCACATCTTGATTATATTAGGCAGAATTTCAAAGTCTGACATGATTCTGTTCAATTTGTATTATATATCAAATAGCCATGCAGGAGAAGCAGAACTCATCTTAGAAACAATTAATCCAAAGAATGACATTTATTTTCCAATTCTTGGGTAGCATATGATCTGCTATATACTTTCTATGAATTATTTTATTTAATGCTCACAAGTATACTCTATACCATAGCCACTAATAACTTAGGCTCAGGGAAACAAGATGACTTGTCCATAATTCCAAAGTTTAAGGTTGTGGGACTGAGGTTCAACTGAGGCAAATTCACGCTATAACTTGGAGTCCTAACTGTTGTTCTATAATGCCATCTAATGACTTCTAGGATTTATGATAAAAGAAGGATAGCCAAAGAGACACAGACATATGATGCATCTCAGAACAGCAGCCTGGATATGAATCCACACTCCCCTGGCATATGTATTTCTGCAAAAGTGCCTTCATAAAATTCTCTACAGTTAGGTTCAGCACTTGCCATTTCCACCAATATGCTGCAAACCTCTACTCTAGAGCTTTTTCAGACAGTCCTTCTCCTTCCACCACATGTACACAGCGCCTGTGCACAGGTATGCTGTTTACCTCTCCTGAAGTGCCTAACTCTGTCTATGACTTTGCTCATCTTCTAATGGAAACAGCTCTCCTGAAGGAGGAGTCACAATTTCCAGATGTAATTCCAAAACTCAGCTTTCTGCACTTACCCCAATTATTTCTTTGAATTGCCAAATTTCTCTGGATTGAAACTTATGCTATCGTATTTTCAGACCACTTCCTTAACTTACAAAGTAGTTATATCCTGTGGTTACTAGCTAAGTGGGGATAAAGAAAGAAAAAAAAAAGATAAATATTAGTTTTTCAAAATGTTAAATACCTTAATAAAGACTAATTTATTTTTGGTTGTGCTCTATGTTATACAAAAATATTGCAGAGATATTTTCCACTTGGGGATAATTAATTTTCTTTAATACTTATAATAATTTTGTACCAGATTAAAATATATGCAAGATTTGTAAAGTATTCCTTTTATCATTTCAATTTTAGAGTTACCATTTTTTAGAAAATGATTTTAATAAAGTATGTATATCCTTAAATTCTGTTGTGAAAAACAAGATGGAAAGGGGCTTAAGCCATTGAATTTTAATTTATTCCTTCCCAACTCATTTTTTATTTTCTGGATGCCATTGTATCCAATATGCTCTTATTAAGAAGTGATATATTAGTCCCAGAGACAGATAAAGTAGATACAACCTCGCATATTTGTTCTTCTGAGGGCTACAGAGACCCACAGGTTCTATGGTCATGGCAGATGGAGTTCAGTGCCATGTCAGTTGGCCCTTCTTTGGTGTTTGTGTTTCTGTGTGATGGAGCTGGACTCAGATGTGATCTTTTTTCACAAGCCTTTCCTGTTACTTTACCAGAATTGTAGTTGGTGCTGGGGTTTAATATATACCCAGGGGATCTGAATCTCTGGACTGACCATATGATAGTCAGGCCCTGAACCTCAAAAGACTTCAGTTTCTACCCTCTGGTTTATTAGACCTACCCCACTCAGCTAACATGGAGTTGAAGAAAGTCAACCACCACACCATGGAGCCAAGAGTGACTATAACTGAAAGCAGGAGGATTGCATCCAGCATCCATGTGGAATCTAAGCCCCTTCTTGATATAGATGTGGAGTGGACACAACCAATCCAAGGTCCACAGGATGGAGGAATAGAATATGGATTAGAGTGGATTTACTGATATTCTATTCATGAACTATTGTGATTAGTAATCAAAGAAAATGTGGCATTGGTGTGGAGAAAGTGGCCATGGTGGCTGCTGGGTGTGGGGAATGGGAGGAAGAGATGAAATGTGGAGGCATTTTCGGGACTTGGAGTTGTCCTGGGTGGTGCTGCAGGGACAATTTCCGAACATTGTATGTCCTCCCATGGCCCACTGGATGTAACGTGGGAGAGTGTGGGCTATGATGTGGACCATTGACCATGAGGTGCAGAGGTTCTCAGAGATGTATTCACCAAATGCAATGAATGTCTCATGATGATGGAGGAGATTGTTGCTATGGGGGGAGGAGTGGTTTGAGGGGGTTGGGGGGTATATGGGAATCTCATATTTTTTAATGTAATATTAAAAAATAAATAAAGACAAAAATAAATAAATAATGATAGATATCAAAAAAATAAAAATAAGAAGTGATAGATAAACTTCTCAGATTATCGGATTTATGTACTTTCTGGATTGTGGTGCTGGTTGCATGGGTGTACACATATGTTGGTACTTATTTAATTGAACATTTAAATATATGCCCTTTATCATTAAAAAAAGTGCTATATTGTCTATGGAATTCAGCAAACATATTTTGAATTAATATTCAAAATTGTGTGAAATTGGTAGATTTATTTAACCTCTCTCATGTTAGCAAACCAAGTTTGTAAATTAAAGGCGATTCAACTTCACATTTGTGTGAATTAAATGAAATAATTAATATGTAAAATGGCAGAGTCCCTGCAACATAGCAAGTATTGAAAAGATAACGCTTTATTTTTGTAATTGTATTTATTTGGTTGAGATAAAATGAGGTACCCTTAGAACTCACAAACCATCCAGTTTAGTTGGAAACCTTTTCTGCTATTATTGTTTACTGATTTTTTAAAGTTATTTTTGTTTTTACTATTTGAAGAACAATGTGCCATCTGCCATGTATAGATATGCAAACTAATGGCTAATTAATGTGGCTGAAGTCCACTGGACTGTTGAAGACGCCTTGAAGTTGGACTTTTTCTGGCAGTCTCTTTTCCATGCCCCTGACTGATTACTCCTGTCTGTGGCCACATGTTCCTTTACCTGATAACTGTAAAATGCATAAACTTCTACTTCAGAATGCCAGAAATAATTATGAAGCCAAACACTCCTGAAGTACAATTCTTCTGAAGAAAATTCAAAGTCACAGCTACATTAAGGAAAAAGTATTAAATCTGCTGCACCAGGATTACTCACCTGCATGCAAAATGAAACTGTTAAAATCTTGTAAAGGTTGCGACATCAACATGTGGAACTTTTCCATTAGCAGGGAATTCACCCCTTCTCACTGCCACCAGTAACTGCTATGGTAACAGTACATTGCGTGTGTTAAATCATGGTATTTGTTAATATGCTTGAAATAAAGTTAGATAGTGCTGAAGAATGTCAATGTTTAAGACTTTCCCTTGGCGTGAGAGCAGATAATTCTCTGAGAAGGGTCACTTTAATTTAATGTCTCTGTTCAATTGCCTGAGACAACACTTCTTTATATACTGACTATTGTAGGAGGTAAATTTACTTAGATTTTAACCTGACCCCCAAAATATAAAGTTACCTGAATATTGGTGATTCATATTTTTAGGCATTGTCCTGAGTGCTAATGCATTATTATATCACATTTTTTAGGTACCCTCTATTGTTTATAGATTGGAGAATGACAATCATCATCACCACATGGCACAGGTTATAGATCATCCATTATGTAACAATCACTGGCACAGAAATGGAGAATACTAAAGGGAGCTAAATCAATATAATTGTGGTTATCGACTTGCCTGAGATCATGAAACCCAGTGAAGCATTATTTCAGGAGTCAAACATTTTCTCAAATTTGCCCATCAGTCTTAACTTTTAAAGCTATATTGGTTATTTAGACCACTGTGTTAATTTTCTATTGCTGTGTAACAAATTGCCACGAACTTCGTGGCTTGAAATAACATGTTTATTATCTTACTTTTATTTGGGTCAGAAGTCTGGGTACAGTAAGTCATGACAAAGGACTGAAATTAAGAAGGCAGCTTGAGTTGTAGTTCTCATCTGGGCCTAGGATCCTTTTCCAAGCTCATTTAGGTTGTTGGCAGAATTCAGTTCTTTGCAGTAATAGGACTAAGGCCTCCCCTTTCTAGCTAGCAGTCAGCCAGGGGCTGCTTTCAGCGTCTAGAGGTGCCTGTAGTCCCTTGAAGTGTGTCCCATACAGAGAGTTCACAACACAGATGGCTGCTTTCTTCCCTTCGAAGTAGAGCATGTCTTTATATTTCCCCTTCTAGATCACCCATAGAAAACTCTCTTCCTTTAAAGAGAACACGGGATTAAGTCAACTCACCCAGATAATCTCCCTATTTTAAATTCAGCTGATTGGGGACCTTAATTACATCTCCAAATTCCTTCACAACAATATTCATATCAGTGTTTGATTGAATAACTGGGAGATATACCAGTGTATACCAGGCGACGGACATCTCGGGGGTCATCTTAGAATTCTGCCTATCAGAACTCTCTCTCAAAGCAAAAATAGCAGCTCATTTATACATGCTTTAAAAAATGTACAGAAGTGAAAAACATATGCAGAAAAAGTTCTAGTAAAACCCCTTATAAAAATACAATGGTGCTACTATAATTGTAGTTTTAAAGATATAAATCATGATTACTTATGTTCACTTCTGATTAAAAACTTTAATGCTCTTTATTCTCAGCTTTGTCTATATTCCTAGTTTTGATTTAATTTTAAAAAGGACTAACTAGATGTGCTATCCATTGTTAATGCAAATTTATCCAAATTTTAATTATGTCTTTTGTAATATATGTGTAAATGAGCTTTAAATTAATACTTAAATGAAATCATGATTTCATTTATTTCAATAACACAATATCCTTTTCCACATTTCTCTGACATCTTTAACAGCTCACCTTCAGTTACTTTATTTGTAAATAACGATGTTTATCTTCTCTTCCTTTTATTATTTGTCTCCTTATGTTTAGTTATTTTCAATACTTATTGAACACCTTAATTCTCAGAGTGATGAAGAATCAATCGCATGTTATTTATTATTGAAAGGGTTATTTTTTATATATTCTTTTTTATTTTTTAAAAGAAACTTAGATTACATAAATGTTACATGGCAAATACAGTAGATTTGCCTGCTCCCTAATCCTCCCACATTTTCCCACATCAGCAACATCCTTCATTAGTGTGGTACATTTTCACAATTAATGAATGAATACATCTTGGGGCTCTGCCACTAAGTGATGATTATAGTTCACATTGTAGTTTACACTCTCTCCTACACATTTTTGCAAGTTATTACATAATATACAATGGCCTGTATCTGTCATTGAAATGTCATTCAGGATAATACCCAAGTCCAAAAAATGCCCTAAAGGAAAGAGTTATTTTTAACACAAAATGCTGTATTGAAATAAGTTATTATAATAATGTCTTCCCTGGGCTTCTGGGAAAGAAGTATAAAAATATAGCAGGTAAATTATCCTTATATATAGTTAGAATGTAACTTGAAGAGTTATTTTTTTCCTCATAAACTTTAAGGGAAATTTGAATACTGTGAGAGTTCGAAAGGTGGACATTCATAAAGAATTCTGCTGCCTGCTTAAAATTTGTTAAGCTAAATTTGCCAAGCATCTTAATAATGTTTCTAGTCTTATACCAGTTATCCCACCTTTATGAATTTAAATAAAGAAAATAACATAAAATAAAAAGTATATTTCATACAAAAAAGTGCTTATCACAGGACTAACAGTAAAATAAAGAAATGCAAAAATTTTACTATAGGAAACTTGCTAATTCAATAGTGATATATCCATATAAAAAATACACTATTTAAGAGATGTGGTATTAAACATATTTAACTATATTAAAGTTAGTTTCTTAGTTGTTAAAGACTTAATATTGAAATTTTAAGCAAAAGTTCTAACTGCATAGTCTGATCTTTATTGAAGAATTAGGAAAACTTTCTGTAGTGAGTTCACAAAAGTTAATGAGGAAGGGACACGTTTCTGCCAGTGGGACAAGAAAATAAAAATATGATTGTTTCATCCTGCAAAAAAGAAGAATTGAAAGTCAGTTTGTTTCACCTAATGGATTTGATAGAGTTTTTACTAGTCATTATAAGAAAATTCTGATTATAGTCTTAATTATAATATGACTTCCTAAGCAAGATAAACCTGTTTAGCCAACAATTCCTTGAGTAGATCTTAATAAATAAATAAGCCTTAGGGAATTATTTTAATAGTCTTGGGATAGCTACTCTTTAGGAGAAAATGTTTGCAAATCATATCTGATAAAGGACTTTTATCCAGGATAAATAAATAACACAATAATTAGAAAACTAATAAGAGAGGGCCCAAGTTGGAATTCACAGGCTTTTATAATCTAACTTCAGAAGTAACTTGTCTTAATTTCCTCCACATGCTCATATTCACAAAGACCAAAGAGGGTACATTGTGGGAAGTGGCTATCTAAGGGTATAAATACAAGAATTGGGAATCATTTGGGGCCATCTTAAAATCTCATTTTCACAGATTGCTCTCTGATCCCCAATGATTCTTATCTCTTCCAAAAAATATACACTCTCCCACAAAGGTGTGCAAAAGTCTCATCCATACATCCTCATCAGTTCAAATTCCAGAATGTTGTCCTCAAAATCATGGCTAAATGTGACTGAGCTCCTTTTGGAATAGTTCCTTAAATATGGTTCTTTGAGTATAGTTTGTCTCAGTCTGATAAATTAAATATGCATAGAATAACCACTGCAAACATTACTGTTAGGAAAGGGGGAAATTTCCTTCACAGTATATTCCTCGGTACATAGCAGTTCTGAAATCTATTCAGGCAAATGATTGATGTTACTTCATTAGGTCTCAAGGCATGAAGATAATGCTCCATTGCTCTCCACTCCACTCTCTGACCTCTTAGTTCCACCTTCTAAGCTATCCATCCTGCTTTTAACAGGTAAGACAAAATGGTAGTTGACTAGTTTTCTCAGTCTTCTTCTTGCCAAGATAAATGAAAAAGTCCAAAGGCTTGTTTTCATTTTGACCTACCTCAATCATTTTCAGTTCAAGGTAGCAATGGTTCTCCTTATATGACTTTTAAAAATTTTGTTGCTTTTTTGTGCATCTGTTTAGGGTCCACTCCATTACACAAGAGATTAAGTCACAAATAATTTCTGTTTGGTATGATGGAAAACTTTGATAATGGTGGTGGTGACATTAGCACAACATTTTAAATGTAATTAACACAACTGAATTGTATATCTCAATGTGTTATAAGGGGAAATTTAAGTTGAATATATTGTAGTAGAATTAAAAAAAAACATAAGACTGTACAACATAAACAGTAAAATCTAATATAAGCTATGGACATTATTTTATAGTATAATTATAATAATAATGTTTCTTCAGCTGTAACAAAGTTACTACACTAAAGCAGAATGTTAATAATAGGGAAAACTATGGGGTCAAGGGTATTTTCTGCATGATTTTTCTCTAAACTTTCAACACTTCTAATAAAAAAGTTGTCAATTAAAAACAAAAATTCTTATAAATTGCTTTATTAGGAGAACTGTCTTAGCCCATCTGCCCAGAAACTATTCATGAAAGATCAGATATTTTATTTCAATAATGTTTTAGAATATGTACAAATATACCCTTGCCAAAAAAAAAATTTACTCTATTTGTACCAATTTTGAAACATTGGTATTAGTAACACCAAAATGCAAAGAAAGAGAAGAATCAATATTTCTTAACTCTTTATGAATAGAGGGTCTACTTTCTGATAAGGGATTGAAAATAAATCTTTGCCGATACAACTAAATGAAAGATATTTTTCTCATTATTTATTTAGGTAGGTCTGAATTACTTAGGAATTTAAAGATTAAAAAAAATAAAAAAGAATCTTGGATATTTAAAAAGGAAATTTAATTCTCTATCATGATTTTGTCATGTTAGACAAGTTAAACCTGTTTTTATACCTTGTATGGGACACTGATTAATTAAACTATTTATTACTGATAGTCATAAAAACATCAGTATATTCATTGAAAAAAGTTATTGGGGTTCTAAGATTTACAAAATATCACATATTGGATTGGTAGGGTCAAAGATAGGTTATGATGGATGCCAGATGATAGATAGATAGATAGATAGATAGATAGATAGATAGATAGATAGATAGATAGTTATAGAAAGAGCAAGATAGAGGATAAATAGATATATCAATGTATTTGTTTTCTAGGGACTGGTGACCAAGTATACTTAGAAGTATACTTAGGTAGTTTACCATTTTGCTAGACACTTTTTCTATTTTCCACATAACTGCAAGTGATACTTTTGCTAAACTGGAACTAAAGAAGGGACCAAGTATATTGAACTAAGATTAGGGTTTAGAAAGAAAAGAGTAAATGTCCTGCTCTTTGAACTCATAGATTTTATTCCCTTAAATGCTTTCTTTTTACGTTATCACTGTGCTCAACTTTCCATTTCACAGTGAGGAAATTGAGGCAGAAAAAGATAAAGTAATTTACCCAAGGTCACTTAGATATCAGTTGGTATATCTGAGATTCAAAGCAAGTTTTTCTGGCATCTGAGATGATGTACTTGCTTACTGTACTGACTCATATATGATTTTTTTTATATTAGCAAAGAAAATTTGTTGCATTCAAACGGGAATTTTTGCAATCCTTGAAGATACTTTCTCTCTTCATGTATTCATCCAATTTTTCTCAGTATATAAAATAACATACATCTTTTCATTCCCAACAATATATTTCTCATGCTCACTCTTCTATGATGCTAAATATAACAAGACTAATAATTTCTTACAATGGACTTTTCTACTTATTTTGTGTATTCTTAGGTTATATTACTTTTCATCTTTTGGTATTTATTTTTTAATTTATTTCTCCCCAAATAAAATATGGAATCTATTGGATGGCTATTACTGGGTTCTCAATAATAAATACCTTTTTAGTTTCACTGACTTTTCCTGCTATCTAACTTTCTTAATCCTTTACAGAATTGCTTGTCAAATCTTAGAAAAATTTGTTTGCCAAATCTTAGCATTACCTTCAGTTTTACTACTAATATGTCTTAGCTAACATGATTTTCCTTGTCTAAAATCTGACCTTTTTATATGATAATCCATCTGACCTTAATGTTATCAATTTTTTACTTACACAAATAAGTTATTTTATTGCATCTTTACATGATCCCCCAGTTAAAATACTTCTCTTCTCTGTGACCACTGGCATTTTGGGCCTTTATTAGAAAAACTATTCAATCCTGATTTGTTCTATATATGATTACATATTTTATTGACATTTTAATTTATAACATTTTCTTGATATATTTGTAAATGAAAGATTTGTTTATATATGTATATGGATATATATTTTTTATAATTATAATTAATAAGTTGGAGCTTAAAAATTGGAATCTTTCTCTTAATTATCTCAATATATATAGTATACACTTTACACAATAATTCCAATAATTTCTCTATTGTTTCTTAATTTATTTCCCCCTTTACATTTTTATTATAAAATTACAAGCATTTCTCAAATTAAAATATTGATAAAACAGCATGGACTATTTGCTTTACCAGACAGGATTGCCACATAACCATTTACTTTGTTTTAGACATGTCTCATGACCCAATTTCTAATCCAATCTAATTGCAGTTCTAGATACAACACAACAGCACACAGTTTATTTTACCCAAGAGAATACTAGCTGCAATACAATCATACATTCCTTTTTCACAAAATTCTAGACCAAGCTATCTTTTAAATTCACCATATTTCCAACTAAAATCCCAGTTTTAAGTGATTACACCTTGTCTTAATGAAAACTTTACCTGCACTAAAATTTATTCTGTGACTACAATTCAATTAAAATGTAAATATACTGAGAGAATCTGAGAAGACATTTTAAAAGATTAATCTTATAAAAGACTATACAGACGGAAATTTATTTAACATATTCTCTCAACTGGTAATATAGTTCCTTAGAACCACATACTTCACCGGGAATTGCTAAGATTTTTCTGAAATTTTCTAGCTCCTCTGGTAACTACAAAAACAAGAAGGAATAAATATTGAGGTCTTCAATTTCCAGTGACACATGCCTTTCCTCAAAATGATTATAAAGCGGCTCACTAAAAGAAAGGAACTATGCTTTATGACTTATATGTATACTTAATGTTTTAGGAGGTACTGGGATCAAACGTAGGGCCTCATACATGGAAAGCAGGTGTTCAACCACGTGAGCTATACCCACTCCCTGAAAAGTACACTTTTGCCAATAGTATCTAGTTATTAAATTTGTTTAGCTGAGATGGCACTAGAGATGCCAACTTTCAATTTTCCCAATGTCTCAAAAATTAGTTTTAAAGCCATATCCTTATTCTGAACTTTTCCCTAAGCTCACATTTTACTGGCAGTATCCTGAATTTGATCTTTACCCTAAGCCCATTTGTTACTTTGAGAAAATGTTTGTTGAAAGATTTTCAGATCCTTCTACAGTTCCTTTAAACTCTACTAAAAAACTGGACAGTTTCTTCTTACATTCATTTTTCTCAACTGTAACTTAAAAAATTAGTTGGCATTTTTAACATTCTTCCTAGAAATCTCCTTAGGCACCAGATTCACCAGTTCATTATGTACGTTTTCTATTTTCCAAGTTATAATAAACAACAATACTTCTCACTGCTACTAAATACAGATTGTCTTCCATCCAGATCCCAACAATTTCCTCAAAGTTCAATCCTCTATTTTGAGATTCGTCAAGTCGTTTCTTGCTACTGCCTGTTATCCATTCCCCAAACCAATATCTCATATTTCAGCTTTAGTTTGGCAGCAGTCCATTTCCCATAACAATTTCCATGTCAAATATCTATTGCTCTGTGACCAACCACCAAATCCTTAATGGTTAAAAAAAAAAATTAACTGCTGTGATTCTGTTCCTTCACCAGACTCAGTTCTGTGGCTCTTACTCAATGCCTCCCATGATTCCTAATCATACAGTATTTGGTGCTATTGTCCTCAGAGGCTTGACTGGGTTGGTTATCTAAGTTGGTTTCTTTATTCAAATATCTCCTGCTTCTGCTATTCCATATGCTCTAGGATTCCGTGTTATCTGATCCTAGTTGTTATTGTCTTTGAGCTACTTTATAACTCTGTTAATTGTAAGTAACAGATAGCAATGTAAAATAACCATTATTAATAGCTATGCAAATTCTGCCCTGTCCAGGAGAAGTTTCATTGATCTCCCTCCTCCACTGTGGAAAAATTAGCTTTGCCTCAATTTGCACATTCATTTCAATATTCATGATTTATAAATGGATCTGCTCTTCACAATCCTTTTCAACAAGTTATTACATCTGTCTGGATTACTTATTGATTAATGAATTAAATAAAATCCTTAATACATGTTCCTCTCTTATCTGTACTGTAGTCTTAATTTTACTCACTTATAAACTATGTTTTAACAAAGGACAATTAAGTGTTACATCTAGAACCAGCACAAAACTATTCTTGGCAAACTCTTTGGGTCAAAGATTTCTCAGAGCCTGCCTGCATTAAAAGGGCTAGAGAAATAAACTATACCTCTTCACTTTTATGTATTAGTCAACATGCCATTTGAGGAGTTAGTTCAGAGCTAATCATAGCCCTAACTGCATAGTGTCACATCAAGAATCTCTGCTTTATAATCTTTTGTGTGAATACTTGGAGAATCTTCTGAAGTTTCTAAATGTGAAGAGGATCTTTTAAAATATTTCCAGATGGGGATGTGGCTGTGGCTCAATCAGTTGGGCTCCCTTCTACCGTAAATGAGACCCTGGGTTCACATCCCAGGGCCTCCTTATGAAGGCAGGCTTGCCGTATGTCCACAAGCGCCGTGGAGCACTGCATAGAAAAACGTGCAGCGAGAGGACACAGAGAGCAGACAGCAAGCAAGTCACAAGGGGGGAGGGGAAATAAATACAGACAGACATAGAAGAACGTACAGTGAATGAACACAGAGAACTGGCAGCATGCAAAAAGTCATCAGGGGAGAAGGGGGTTAAAAAATATTTCTAGATGGACTGTATCTATTTTCTTTAAAAGGATCACAGCTGATTAAAATTGTCTTCTGACACCAATATCCTAATTAGCCAGTGGAATATTTCCCAAGAAAATAAGGCACAAAAGAAAATTTTAAAGCCCTGCTACACTTGTGTAAAACTTTGTGTGTAGGTTCTGTGAATCATACCACATTTGTCATGACTTAAGGAGGAATTTTAAGAAAATGAAGTTCTGATTATGATACTGCTTTTTCTGACAGTCTCTATGGTTGTTGAGTAATATATGATGAAACAGGGAACTTGTAAATTTTTAAAGTTACATGAACCAGTGGCCTTTCTACTTTCATAAACTTTCTAAAAGTCCTCTATAAAGAATAAAAAAATAAATCAAAGAAACACACTGCTGAATATTTCAAGTAAAAATCATGAAACATACATCTGCTTCAAAATTAGATAAAGATCATTTTCTATCACAGAAATAATAGTCTCTTAGTGACAATAAGTTTTTTTTAATTGAGATTTAATTTACATGCCATAAAATTTACCTTTTGAAAGTGGACAATAAGTTATTACACACAACTTCTTGCTGTAAATACTACTTAAAAAGGAAAATTAAATGGGAAATGCACATGCATTTTCATTTCAGGATTAGATAATACATTTTCTAAAACCAAGAGGAATGAAGATGCAATATTTAAAATATTTTGCTGATAAATATATCATTATGAGGTTTATTAACCCTTTGCTCCTTTAAAAAAGAAATAATTCATTTTGCATTTAGAAGTAACAATATATTCTTGTTAGTATGATTTATGATGACATTTTAATTATTTAACATAAATGATAAAAACTTTAGTACAGGCAGAAGCAAAATGGAAGAGTAGGAAGGTTTATAGATCATTTCCTCCAACAGAAAAATGAATAAGCTAGAAAGAGATATTGGGAGTAACTAAGTTGTAACCAAGGAAACAGGTTGGGCATTTAGAGCAACTTTGGGAATGCTGGAAGAAGGAGAGGCTGTCAAAATTTCAGTTATACAAGTGAGGTAAAGTATGAAATGGCAACCAGCCCCCATTCCTTGGCCTGACTGCCTAGCTGTGGAAGTGATAGCATCTATGAAAAGATGTCCCAGATCTCAGGGCAAGGGTAAACAGAGAAAGTTAATCTTTCAAAATTTAGGGTTGGAGGTAGAGGTCAGTGTTTTCATTGTTAGAATTTTTTTTTTCATTTTCTATCTCTTTTTCTGTTCTTCTTTGTTTTTTAAATTCTTTTACCTTGTCTGACAGAAAGAAGAGGGGGAGAACTAGATTTTACCCAACAGCAGCAGAACATACATTATCTTCAAGTGCATATGGTCATACTCTAGGATAGATTACACATTAGGGGAAAAGACAAGTCTCAATAAATTTAAAAATATTGAACTCACACAAAGTAACTTTGCTGACTACAAGAGAATGAAGCTAGAAATAAATAGCAGAGGAAGAAATGGAAACTTTACAGATACACAGAATTTAAATAGCAGCTTTTAAACATCCAATAGGTTAAAGAGTAAATCACAGGGAACTTATAAATTACTTAGAGATAAATGAAAACAAAAAGACGACATAACAAAATTTGGGGGAAATAATGAAGGCCATGTTCAAGAGGAAATTTATATCTATGATTGCATATATTAAAAATAAAGAAAGTTTTAAAATAAATAATTGGTTCTTTTGAGGGATAAAGAGACCCACGGGTTCTATGGTCATGGAAGATGGGGTTCACTGCCATGGCAGATGGCCCTTCTTTGGAGCTGGTGTTTCTGTGTGATGGAATTGGACTCAGAGGGAATCTCTTTTCACAAGACTTGCATGCTACTTTATTGGAATTGTAGTTGGTGCTGGGGTTTAAGATATATTTAGGGGATTTGAATCTCTGGACTGATAATATGACACCCAGGCCCAGAACCTCAACAGAGTTCAGCTCCTACACTTTGATTTATTGGACTTACCCCACTCAGCTAACTTGGAGTTGAAGAAGGTCAACCACCACACCATGGAGCCTAGAGTGTCTACAACTGAAAGCAGGAGGAGTGCATCCAGTATGCATGTGGAATCTAAGTCCCCACTTGACATAGATGTGCAATGGACACAACCAATCCAATGTCCACAGGGAAAATGTGGAATGGGTGTGTGAAGGGTAGCCATGGTGGCTGCTGGGTTTGGGGAATGGGAGGAAGAGATGAGATGTGGAGGCATTTTCGGGACGTGGAGTTGTCCTGGGTGGTGCTTCATGGACAATTATGGGACATTGTAGATCCCCCCAGGGCCCACTGGATGGAACGTGGGAGAGTGTGGGCTATGATGTGGACCATTGACTATGGGGTGCAGTGATGCTCAGAGCTGTACTTACTAGGTGCAATGGATGTGTCACGATGATGGGAGAGAGTGTTGCTGTGGGGGGAGTGGGGGGTGGGGGCGGTGGGGTTGAATGGGACCACGTATTTTTTTAATGTAATTTTTTAAAATAAATAAATAATTAAAAATAAATAAATAAATAAAATAATCAAACAATGTGTTAAGGAAATAAAATGGAGAGAAAATTAAACCCAAAATTACAAGAAGGAAGGAAGTAATTAACGTTAAAGCACAGATAAATGAAATAGAGAATAGAAAAACATTGAGAGAATAAACAAAACTAAAGCTTGGTTCACTGAAAAATATCAATAAAATTGACAAACCTGTAGCTAGACTGAAAAAGAAAAAATCAAAAGATATAAATAAATAACTAAAATGAAAATGGTGACATCACTACTGAGCAATAAAAGGAATTATAAGAAAATACTCTGAAGAATTATATGCCAAGAAATTAGAAAATCTAGAGAAATGGAAAAATTCCCAGAAACACATAAAGTAATTAAATGGTCTCAAGAAGAAATAGAAAATTTTAACAAACCTAAAACACAGGTACAGGGGTTGAATCAATTACTAAATGCTTTCACCAAAGAAAAGTCCAGGACCAGATGGCTTCACTAATAAATTCTACCAAGCATCTAAGAAAGAATTAACACCAATTCTACTCAAACTATTCAAAGAAGTGAAGAGCAGAAAACACTTCCTAACTCATTCTATGAGGCCATCATAGCCCTAATACCAAAGCCTCTTAAAAATATAAGAAAAGAAAATTATAGACCAGTTTTTTAAAAAATGAATATAGACATAAAAACCTTTAACAAAATACTAGTAAAACAATTCCAGTAGCCTAGTAAAATGATTATACACTGTGAACAAGTGAGATTTATCCCTCAAATGCAGCAGTGATTTGACATACAAAAATCAACCAAAAATCACCACATACATGGAACAAGGGAAAAAATATAGGATTTTCTCAATACACGCAAAAAAAGGCATTTGAAAGCATCCAGCAGCTTTTCTTGAAATAAATATTCCGAAAACTAGGAATAGAAGAGAAGTTTCTCAACTTGATAAAAGCCATTTAAGAACAACCCACAGGTAACAACATTGTCAATAATGAAAGATACTGAAAGCTTTCCCCTAAGATTAGGAACAAGAGAAGAGTGCCCACTTTTACAGTGCTATTCAATATTATAGTAAAAGTACTAGCCAGAGCATTTAGGCAAGGAAAATAAATAAAAGGTGGCCAAATTGGGAAGGAAGAGAAATAAAATTATCTCTATTTGCAGAGTCATGATTTTATAGGTAGAAAATCCAGGGAAGTGGACTTGGCATCCGTCTACCACATGGGAGGTCCACGGTTCAAACCCCGGGCCTCCTTGACCCGTGTGGAGCTGGCCCACGTGCAGTTCTGATGCGTGCAAGGAGTGCCCTGCCACACAGGGGTGCCCACACGGAGGGGAGCCCCACACTCAAGGAGTGCGCCCCATTTTAAGGAGAGCTGCCCAGCGCGAAAGAAAGTACAGCCTGCCCAGGAATGGTGCCACTCACATGGAGAGCTGATACAACAAGATGACGCAACAAAAAGAAACACAGATTCCCATGTCACTGACAACAACAGAAGTGGACAAAGAAGATGCAGCAAATAGACACAGAGAACAGACAACTGGGGTGGGGGGAGGGGAAAGAAATTTTAAAAAAATAAAAGAGATAAGACCTTTTAAAAAAAAAAGAAAATCCAAAGAAATCCACAAGAAAGCTATATAGCTAATAAGGAAATTGATCCAAGAGGCAGGGTAAAGACTTCCATGCAAAAATCAATTGTGCTCCTGAATAAAATCTGAAAGGAATAAACATCTGAAAAGGAAATTAAGTAATCAATCCCATTCAATATAGCATCTAAAGAATAAAATATCTAGTAATAAATTTAACTAAGGATATGAAAGACATACACTAACTACAAAGCATGGTGAGAGAAATTAAAGAAGACCTAAATAAATGTCAAGACATACCAGATTCATAGATGGCAAAAGTTTAATATTAAGATGTCAATACTGTGAATGGATGTTGCTTAAGCAGTTGGGCACCCACCTCCTGCATGGGAGGTCCCAGGTTTGGTTCTCAATGCTTTCTAAAGGAAAACAAATAAACAAACAACAAAAAGCAGACAACAAGCAGACAATGAGCAAAAATCAATGAGCAGACAAGGAGCAAAAACAGTGAGCAGACAACAAACACAAACCATGAACAAAAACAATGACAAAAAAAAACAAGCAAAAACTATGAACAAACAGACAAGGGAGCCATCTTGGGGAGATAAATAAATAACGTAAAAATTAAATTTAAAAATATTTTTAAAGTGTCAATATCGTCCAAAGCAATCTATAAATTTAAAGCAATCTTTATCGAAATTCAGTACCCTTTTTTTCTTTCCAGGAATCAAAAAGACTTGTCAAATTCAATATTTAGCTGCAAGGGGACCCAAATAGACAAAACAATTTTGAAAAAGAACATATTTGAGTAAATATTATAATTGTGTCTTCAGAAAATTGTATTATGAAAACTGGTTACTTACATTAAAGAAACTGAAGGTGGACACCCATTTCCAATATATGCAAAAATTGGGACTGGCTGCTGGTGATCCCTGGTTCTTAGCTGGTCATATGGCAATGCATATGGTGGTATCTCTTGGTCTTTCCCTTTTCTTCCAGTTTCCATTGAAGTTCAGTTCTTTGCTTGCTGTGGCTTTCTCTCTCTCTTTGTCTGAACCACTTGTAATGGACTACAATAATAGTATTAAGGTTCATCCTGATTGAGGTAGGCCACACTTCACCTAAAGTAATCTCATAAAAATCCTACTGAGGGATTGTGGGAATATGGCAGATGGTTTAGACAGATAAAGCTTAGCTCTTACTTAAACAACTGAGAGGAAGTCTAAGACTGCCTTGGTGACCTACTGAGTGGTACAGCAGATCAGGACACTGCTTCACAACTAACAGGAGAGTCAGGGATAGAAAGGAGGAACCCAAAACAGCAAACTGTGTTATTGATCCTCCTGGCCACCTGGAAGGGCTCTCCTCCCCCATCCCTGAGATATAAGGTGAGGGTAAAACTCCAGGCAAAAGGTATCTGACTAAGAGGAGAATAGACTTCTTCTTCCCTGCCAGTACCTCTAGATATGTAGAGAGCAGAAAAATGCTCTGAGTCATCTAGGAGGGTGCTAGAAAGAAAAGGAAGCTGGGAAAAATCTTGAGTTGCTCCCACCTGTGGCTGGAAGCAGTGTTATACTCTGCCCTCAGGACAAACAGTCTAAGTGAAGCCACTGGCTTCATTCTCCAAAAGGCCTGTGATGGCAAACTCCCTGGGAGGAGGAGGGGTCTGAGAGGGTGGGGGGTGTTCTCTTTATGATTATTTTAGCCAGCCTTCCTGCCCTAGGGTGTCAGAAGGGAACCTGATGCAACAGGAATAGGAGAGGGGCATCTCCTCAGGCAGGCTGCCAGGCTCAGCTGCCTAGGTAAAGAGAGAATTTACATCAGACAGGAGGTTGACCTAACAGGGAGACAATAGGAGCTGACAGGTTTCTGAAAAGCCTTGTTAACATAAGAAGTCACTTTAGTTCAGTGGAAGAGCTCTTGCCTAGATATACAAGGTACCTGGTTTGATCCCTGGCTCCTCTCTGAGAAGCAATACAAGGTTATCAAGCATTCAGTGAAACTTTTTGACAGGAAATAAATTATTATTTTTGTATTAGGATTTAATCAATCTCTTTTTTAAAAAAATTAAGGGTTCGTTTTCTACTTTCCTTATTTTACTCACTAAAACCTACAAAAGACAGGCTGCAGGGTGATTGATTGTTAAATAGCAACAGTCTGAGAAGATCACTAGGGGTCCAAGAGAAAAGTCTGTTTGTTCCATGTTTATGTTGGCTTTTAATCCTTTTTCTCCCTTCTTCCACTTCAAAATGAGTAGCTGCTGTCTTAATTTCTTGTTGTAATCCACCTTCCTTTGTTTCTGTTTGCCTATTAGTTTTTCTCTCTTTCAATTGTTTTCCACTTATTTCTACCTATGATATAGCTTTCCCTTCTTCATCCTTATGTTTTCTGTTTTCTGTTGTTCTTTCATTCTACCTCTTTGGAAACGGTCTTCAATTTTTCTTGTACTCATTTCTCTTTCTCTCTTACTTTCTCATGTTTTATTTTCTCTTTTTCAAAATATTTTTCTCTCCTTCTCTCTTCTACATTTCTTTTCTCCTCATTTCATCATTCTGGACTTTTAATTCATTCTATATTTTTCTCCATTCTGTTTCATGCTTCATTGTTTCTATTCCACTTTTCTAATTATATTCTTCTGTACTTACTTGGGTCAATTATTCAACTGCCTACATCTTGTATGGTCACTCTCCTACCTTTTACCATTATCGTTACTATTACTCATTTCCTCTTCCTATCACTTCCTATTTCTCTGGTACAAACATTTTTTGAGGGAACATAGGCAATAGTAAGGAAATAGAGTAAGATGAACAAACTGCCAAAGTGAAACCTTGCCACACTCAAAAACAAGAAAATAAAACCATAGAACATAGAGAGGAACCCATCAACTGAATAAACACACCAAGATAAACAGATGACTAGATACCAACAAAAAATACAGACTGTACTAAGAAACCGGAAGACATGGCCCAGTCCAGTAAACAAACAGAAAAACCAAGAGGAGATGAAGGACATGCAAAAACTAATCGGAGCTCTCCAAACAAATATCATGAATCAACTTAATGAAGTGAAGGAAGAGATTAAGGATATTAAGAAGACCCTGGGAGAACATACTGAAGAAATGGTAAACATATATAAAAAGATAACAGATATGATGGCACAATCCAAGAAATAAAAAATACATTGGAAGCCCACAACAGCAGATTTGAACAGGTGGAGGAAAGAATTAGTGATGTGGAAGATAGTACATCTGAAATCAAACGTAATAGAACAGATAGATAAAAAGATAGAAAAAATCCAGCAGGGACTCAGGGACTTGAACAACAACAGAAAATGTACAAACATATGCATTATAGGCATCCCAGAGGGAGAAGAGAAGGGAAAGAGTACAGCAGGAGTGTTGGGAGAAATAATGGCTAAAAACTTCCCAACCCTATTGAAGGAGATGGATGTGCATATCCAAGAAGAGCAGGGCACCCCAAACAGTACAAATCCCAATAGGCCTACTTCTAGACATACACTTGTGAAATTGTCCAATGCAATTCCCTCCAGAGAGAATACTGAAAGCCGTAAGAGAAAAGGACATCACATAGAAGAGCTCCATAAGTCTAAGCACTGATTTCTCATCTGAAACAATGAAAGAAAGAAGGCATGGTGTGACATAAGGTGTTAAAAGAAAAATCTTCCAGCCAAGAATTCCCTATCCAGCAAAACTGGCATTCAAAAATAAGGGATAGTTCAAAATATTCATAGACATACAGAAATACAGAATCTAAGAAAGCATGTCAATAAGAAACCTGTACTTTAAGAAGTACTATGGGAGTTCAGCAGGGTGAAAGGAAAAAAACACGAGACAGAGAGTTGGAGGAGAGTGTAAGAACAACTAGAAAGAAAAAGTAATAAAACAATATACGACATACATAAACCCAAAGAAAATATGGCTAATCTAAGTAATTCTATGACAATAATAACTTTGAATGTTAATGGATTAAACTCACCAGTCAAGACACACATTCTGGCAGAATGGATAAGGAAATAAGACTCACATTATGCTGTCTACAAGAAACCCACCATAGACCCAGGTCTTCAAGAAGGCTGAAAATGATTGGATGCAAAATAATTTTTTAAGCAAACAATAACAAAAAAGGGCAGGGGTAGCTATAGTAATACCAGCCAAAATAGACTTTAAATGCAAAACTATTTTAAGAGACAAAGACAGACACTATATATTAATAAAATGGTAATCTTTCAAGGAGAAAGAACATTCATAAACATTTATGCACCTAACCAAGGTGCCTCAAAGTACATGAGACAAACATTGGAAAAACTAATTGGAGGAATAGACATCTCTACAATTATAGTGGGGGACTTTAATACACCATTAACACCATTAGACAGAACCTCTTGAGAGAGAATCAATAAAGAAACAAAGACATTGAATAATACATTAGAGGATCTGGACTTAATAGACATATACAGAATGATATACCCAAATAAAGCAGGAAAAATATTCTTCTTGATCATTTTCCAAGGTAGACCACATGCTAGGCCACAGAACAACTTTAAATGAATTAAGAAAGCCTGAAATTATACAAAGAAATTACTCTGACACCAAGGAACGAAGCTGGAAATCAATAAATGACAGAGAACCAGAGTAGGCACAAAAATATGGAAGTTCAACAGCACAGTCTTAGAAAACCAGTGGGCCAAGGGGGAAATCACAAAAGAAATCAGTAACTACCTTGAAACAAATGAAAATGAAAACACATCATAGTAAAACCTATGGGATGCAGCAAAAGATGTACCAAGAGGGAATTTCAGAGCAATAAATGCCTATATTAAGAAGGAGAAAGAGCTTAAATCAAATAACTAATTGCACACCTAGAGTAATTTAAAAAGTACAACAATCTAACTCCAAAGCAAGTAGAAAAAAGGAAATGACAACGATATGAGCAGAGCTAAATGAAATCAACAATAAAAAGCAGTAGAAAAAATAAACAACCGAAAAGCTGGTTCTTCAATAAGATAAATAAAATTGACAAACCCTTAGCTAGACTAATAAAGAAAAACAATGAGAAGATGCAAATACATAAAATAAGAAATGAGGAAGGGGATAGCACCACTGATCCCATAAAAATAAGGATTATCATAAAAGGGTACTTTGAAAAATTATATGCCAACAAAATGGATAATTTAGAGGAAATGGACAAATTCCTAGAAACACACAAGCAGCCTACATTGATGAAAGAAGAAATCAATGAGCTCAACAGAACAATCACAAGTAAACAGATAGAATCAGTCATCAAAAATCTCCCAAATAAGAAGAGACCAGGACCATATGGCTCCACAGGTAAATTCTACTAAACATTTCAGAAAGAACTAACACCAATCCTGCTGAAACTCTTCCAAAAAATAGAAGTGATGGATAATTTGTCTAACTCATTCTACGACACTAACATCACCCTAACACCAAAGCCAAACAAAGACACCACAAGAAAGGAAAAATATAACCAATCTCCTTAATGAAGCTAGATGTTAATTTCCTAAACAAAATATTTGCTAATCATATTAATCAACACATCAGATGAATTATACACCATGACTAAGTTTCGTTTCATCTCTGGTTTGTAAGGATGTTTCAATATAAGAAAATCAATCCATGTTATACACCACATAAACAAAATGAAAGAAAAAAAATCACATAATCAACTCTATAGATGCAGAAAATGCACTCAACAAAATAAAGCAGTTTCCTGATAAAAACACTACAAAAAATAGGAATAGAAGGAAACTTTCTTAACATGATAAAGGGTATATATGAAAAACCCACAGTGAACAATGTATACAGTGGTGAAATCCTAAAAGTTTCCCTCTAAGATTAGAAACCAGACAAGGATGCCCACTATCACTGCTCCTGTTTAACATTGTGTTAGAAGTACTTGCATGAGCACTTAGGCAAAAAAAAAAAAAAAAAAAAAAAAAAGATATAAAATGCATCCACATTGGAAAAGAAATAAAAACTTCACTATTTGCAGATAACATGATCCTATTCATAGAAAACCCTGGGAAATATACATCAAAGCTTGTAGAGCTTATAAATGAGTTTGGTCTGTAGCCCCAAACCATTGCCTGGCCTTGTCCATAGGTCTCTGCACTTAAGTGGATTGCACAGTGTAAAAAAAAATAAAAATAAAATAAATGGGTTTGGTAAAGTCACAGGTTATATGATCAATGTGCAAAAAATAGTAGCATTTCTGTATACAAATAATGATCAATTTGAGGAGGAAATCAGGAAAAAAATACCATTTACAATAGCATCTAAAATAATCAAATACCTAGGAATAAATTTGACTAAAGATGTAACATAACTAACTTACATGCAGAAAACTACACAACACTGTCAAAGAAAATCAAAGAAGACTTAAATAAATGGAAGAAGAATATTCACTGCTTATGGATAGGAAGACTAAAGATCATTAAGATGTCTATCCTACCCAAACTGATATACAGATTTAAAGCAATCCCAATGAAAATCAACACGGCATTTTTTTTTTTTTTTTTTACTGAATTGGAAAATCTAATTTTGAAATTTGTTTGGAAGGGCAAGAGGCCCTGAATAGCCAATGACTTATTGAAAAAGGAAAATGAAATTTGAGGAATCACACTACCTGACTTTAAAACATGCTACAAAGTTATAGTGGTCAAAACAGCATGATATTGGCCCAAGGATAGATATACTGATGAGTGGAATTGAGTTGAGATTCTGATATAGATTCTCTCATATATACTCAGTTTGGAAAGAGTGGCCTGTTCAACAAATGGTGCTTGGAGAACTAGATATTCATACCCAAAAGAATGAGATTGAAACACCATCTCACACCTTATACAAAAATTAACTTAAGGTGGATCAAAGATCTAAATATAAGAGTTAAGACCTTAAAGATCCTGGAAGAAAATATAGGAAAACATCTATAAGACCCCATAATAGGAAATTATTTCATGAACTTCACACCCAAAAAACAAGCAGCCAGAGAAAAAGTAGACAAATAGGACCTCCTCAAATTTAAATGTTTGCACCTCAAAGGAATTTGTCAAGAAAATGAAAAGGCAGCCTACCCAATGAGAGAAACTATATGGTAATCATATATCTTATAGGAGACTATAACTATCATATAAAAAGAAATCCTACACCTCAAACATAAAAAAAAAACCCATTTAAAAAATGAGCAAATTATTTGAATAGACACTTCTCCAAAGAAGAAATACAAATGGCTAAAAAGCACATAAAAATATGTTCAAAATCACTAGCTTTAGGGAAACATAAATCAAAACTACAATGACATACCATTTTATACCCATTAGACTCTGGTGGCTGTTAAAAAAAAAAAACAGGACAAGATTTGGAGTGGATGCAGAGAAATGGGAATCCTCATCCACTGCTGGTGGGAATGTAAAATGGTGCAGCCTCTGTGGAGGACATTTTGGCAGTTCCTCAAAATACCAACTATAGATCTGCCATATGATCCAGCAATTCTACCACTGGGTATATACCCAGAAGAATGAAAGAAAGGACACAAACAGATATATGTACACCAATGCTCCTAGAGGCATTATTCACTATTGCCAAGATTTGGACAAACCAAATGCCCATCAACTGACGAATGGATAAACAAAATGTGGTATGTACATACAATGGAATATTATTCAGCTCTAAGACAGTACTAACACAAGGGATAACATGGATGAATCTTGAGGACCTTATGTTGAGTGAAACAAGCCAGGCATTAAAGGACAAGTATTACATGACCTCTCTGATATGAATTAAGCAAATCAAGTCAACTCAGAGAGCTAGAGTCTGGAAGATAGGTTTATGGGAAATAGAAAGGGAGAAGGTTGTGAGCCAACCCCAACATGGGCAAAATCTATGACAAGTCAGAAGTGAGTAGTTGTGCAGTGAAGAGACATGACAAGGGAATATGATAATATTGGGTTGGGTGTTGTAAGTTTGAAGGGGGAGTAGGGTGGGGAGGGTGGTTTGGATGGTCCATTAATTGGGAGAAGGGTTGGAGGAGGGAGCAGGTAAACACTGGGGACTGGTGATTTGTGGGTACGTGGTTGAAATTACAATGTTGGGAATGCTCATTTGGCAATATGACAAGGAAATACTGATTTAGGTGGTTGGATGGGGGGCATTTGGGCCAGAGCACACCTGGGACAGGCTTCTAGGGAGCATGTGAGTGATCATTTTGGTATAGTGTGTTGCATCTGTGGGTAGAAACCCACACAATAAGCAGGAAGACGCTGAACTTCCATCCTAGTGAGGCCTGCTGTGTTCTCAAAAAGAGGGACAGGAGTCACTTGACTGTGTAGGTGGTGCCTAATAGGGGAGGACAGACCAGTGTGTCAAGGCCTCAGTGAAGATTCAAGTAACTATGAATCTTGTTGTTCAAGGAGTGAGGCCTGGTGTTCACCATGGGCCTGAAGGGGAGGTGGGAAGAGGAATAAAATATTAATAGATGGAACAGGGGACATTTGGGGATGATGAAAGTGTTTTGCATGATCTCACAATGATGGATATAGGCTATGTTAAATTTTAACAGATTTTATAAAAGTATACAGTCCAAAGGTAAACCATAATATGAACCATTGACATTGTAAGAGATGTACCATCCACATATATAATGTCATTGATGGGGGAAAGGGGGAAAGGGGGAGGACGTTGGGTATTTGGGAATCCCTTGTATTCTGTACATTCTGCTGTGACCTAAAATGAAAAAAAAAGTAAGACACTGGGAGAAGAAATGGAAGAAAATATCACTGTACACACTGCACAACAGTCTTACAGTGATGAAAAGCAAAATGTAAAAAAAAAAATTTTTTCTCCAAATGTTTTTTTATAATTTTTAATAACCCAATTTTTAAAAACATTATTTTATTTTTCCTTTTTATTAGTTTTTTCTGTAGTTGACTTCTTATTGTATAAACTATCACAACTATTTCTTTTTTTATTAATTATATGTGGCTATTATATTGGCTTCATTTTTAAAGAGGTTTTAGATCACAGAAGGGTTACAACTGTGGCAGGGAAGTAACATTGGTATGCAGTGTCAGTGAGGGGATACATGGGAAGAAATTCACCTAGGCATATATATGGCATATAAATATATTCAAATGTTCATGGCGCATTGTCACAGTGGGTGGAGATTCACACAATAACCAAAAGAATATTAACTTCCCATCTGGGTGTGCTCTGTCATATACTCTAATGCGGCTGGGGCGGCTTGCACCCTGATGCTGACGGGGGAGTTTGGAGGGGTCAGGCTAGACCGCAGTGGCATCTGATGCTATGGCAGACAGCATCAGAGGGGCTCTCAGGCGTGGAGGACGCATGGCGAGGGGAGGAAGAATGCCACGGAGACCAGGTCTGTACGCAAGTCCGGTTTATTGCGGAAGGGGACACAGCTTTATAGGGTTAGGGACTGCGTGGAGGGATTTGATAGGTGCGGGCGGGTACTGCTTCCTGATAGGTGATTGTAAGTGGTTGCTAGGCAGAGGGCTGGCTGAGAGGTTTGGAATAGGGGAGGGGAAAGGGGGAGTGAGAGCTGGCCAGATGTTGGGCTAGGCGGGAGATAAAAAGGGGGAGGGCAGCGCCGGCCAGCCGTTAGCAGCAAAGGCCTAGTCAGGCGTGGTCACCTTATCTAGGCCCAGTGGGCAGAGGCGGTATCACTTCTTGCCGCACCGTTTGTTACTGTGGCAAGCCGGGTGCCCTTCCTCCCACATTTCCCCCTTTGTTTTTATTAAGCTCCTCCGAAAAGCTTGATTTGAGGAGGGAGGGGGACTGTGCCTGTCTTAGGTCGGGATTGCGCCCAGCCGGGCAATGCCCGTGCCACACAGGTGGCCAGTCTTACCCGTCATGGGGAAGCGTGGCAGCAAAAGGCCGTGTCCCTGCCTTAGGTTGACTGGCGGGACGATCCCGTTGCCCGTCATTGGCTAACCAGTCCAGCGCCTCAATGGAATGTTGGCGGCCTTAGATAAACAGGGCGGGGGAGGGGAAAGGGTAAGGGTAAGGGGTTAGGATGGGCAGTGAGAAGGGGTAGGGGCAGGGGAGCTGGGGCTTGGGTGCGTTGAGAGGCGGCTGGCCATTTGGGGAGGACGGCAATTAATGGAGACTCTTGGTGCGTCTTCGTCGGTGGTGCGGATTCGCTGGTACCGGACCTGGATGGGCTTACTAAGGACAGAGTTAACTTGATTTTTGACAAGCCGGACAATTCGCCTGATGATCCAGGGTCCTAGGGCTAATAGGAGGACAAGGGTGAGGAGCAGGCCTAGAAAGGGGAGAAAGTAAGAAAGGATTCCATTGGGCAGCCCCCAAGAGAAAGACCATCCGGCTTCACGTTCCTGCTTTCTCTTGCGGAGGCCCTCCCTAACTTGTGCGAGGTTATCTCGAATGAGGCCAGAGTGGTTAGCATAGAAGCAGCATTTTTCTCCTAACGCTGTGCAGAGCCCCCCTCTTTTAGGAGGAGGAGGTCTAGGCCCCTGTGGTTTTGGAGAACGACCTCGGACAGGGAGTTGAGAGATGTTTCAAGGTGGGCCATGGAAGTCTCAAGGCGGGCGATGTCTGCATCGACAGCTTGCCTAAGGGTTGAAAAGGAATTATCTTGGAGGCTGAGAGCTGCAGCTCCAGTGGCTGCGCCGGCAAGACCTAGAAGGGTGGCAATTGTGATGGCGGTGAAGACTTCCCGTTTCTGCTCGTGCTGCGGGGAGCTGAAGTGCTGCCAGGAGTCAAAGAATTGGTTATCAGTATAAAAGAGAACACGGGGGGCAATGAGTATGAGCACACAGGTGTCGCTGGTGGAGTTAAGGGTTTGAACATTGAGACATGGAGTGAGGCCGGAGGAAGAACATAGCCATTTGGTATTATTAAGGGGAATTAGGAACTTAGCGGCTGCATTAGGGGTGTGAGTTAGGCTGCAGAGGGACTGCATGGAGGGGAGAACTTTGCCGCCGATTTTTATTATACAGAGTCCAGTCTGGGAAACTGATCGGAGGGTGAGTCCTCTTTTTGTTTGGTTCCAATTGCAAGAGGTACCAGTGGAGTCTGGGGAGGTGCGATAGGCGCTGTTGGTAGCTATGGCTTCATAGAAGGGAGCCGCGGAGGAGAAGCAGAGCCAGCAACGTTGTGTAAGGTTGGGCTGGGATAAGTTTAAGGAGATAAATGATGCGTTGAGGAGGGCTACAAGAGGGTTGGGAGGTGGCAGGGTTTGGCAGTGGGGAGGATACCTAGTGATGGAAGGATTTAAGGTGGTAGCGGGAGGAGAAGGAGAAACAGAGGGAGGAGGGGGAGGCCATGTGTGGGGAGGATTGAGAACTTGATTTGGGCCCACGGCGGCGGATTGTGTGCGGATTGAATTTTTCTTTATAATGAAAAAGGCACCGTAATCATAGTTGCTCATGTAAAGTCAGGCTCCCCAGGTGCGGCCCTGTAGCCAGCCTGCATTTTCAGGGTTTTTGACAGTGAGCGTAATGCTGCTCCAGTAGGGCTTAATGCTGCTCCTGTGACTTTTTTCCTTAAAAGAAAGGGAGAGGTAGGGGTCCCTATTGGGAGCTCCCAACCATCCATGGGCCATGGTTTTGCACCCCCAGGAGGGGCAGTAATAGTGCGCTGGGTCATAGCAGCCTCTGGCCGTGGAAGGACAAATATAGAAGCCTGAGACTTCATGATTATAGGGGCCATCAAGTCCTGTAAGTGAGCTGTATCAACACCGGTGAGTTTTGTGTGTAACGTCTACGAGGGAACTGATGACAGGAAGGTTGGCAAGATTACATATGTGCACTGTGAAGGAGGGAGCACCCGCAGTAATGTTATTAGCGAGGAACTTTTCCTGCTGCCAAAGAGAGAGTGTCCAGTTAAAGGGCCGATGGCTTATACTAGCCTGGTCCGTAGTGGAGGGGAGCAGAGCTAACATGAAAAGCAGGAGAGAGTGTAGATTTTTAGGTTTTTTGTTTGAAGCTAAGGCGCGGACAGCAAGCTGTACTAGCTGTCCAAGGAGGAGGGTGTCATGAGCTAGATCTGCGGCTATATTTAGCCTCTCCATCCGATGGGCGAGTGCTCTCATCATCCGTCGTTGGAACCTGCTGCTGGCCGGTGGTGGGTTTGACGTTTCTTCCGGGGATCCAGAGAGGCTGGGAGGCATTTTCTGGAAAGACACAAGCAAACCCTCTGCCTTGGGTGAGAAGGGGACTGGGTCCCTGCCAATTGTTTGTTTCTGGGTCCTTCCAAAACACCATCGGGGCAACTGTTGGTGCGTAGGAGGGGCCCCAATGCTTATGGAGGGGGGAAAGACCGTTTTTATCAAAGGAGAGGAGGTTTATGTGAATGAGGCAGGCAGTGATAATGTCGCCTGGTTGACTATGTGGGCGTAGATTCTTCTCTTATTGAATTTGCACTTTGAGCTAGCGGTGGATGCATTCTACTATAGCCTGCCCCTGGGGGTTGTATGGAATGCCGAAGTGGTGAGTAATGTTGTAGAGCTGGAGAAATGCAGCGAATGAGGAGCTGCGATACCTAGGCCTATTATTGGTTTTAACATCCCAAGGAACCCCCATGAATAAGATGGCTTGCCGCAATGCTTTAATGCAATGCTTGGCTGTTTCCCCCGGTAAGGGGACAGCGTAGCAAAGGTGAGAAAAGGTGTCGACTGTGACATGGACATACTTGAGGCGCCCAAATGATGGCACATGGGTGACGTCTATTTGCCATCGGGAGTTTGGCTTGAGGCCGCGGGGGTTGACCCCTTGTGGCTGCAATGGTCCAAGTGGCAAGAAGGGGGTGCATGTTTTACAGGCACGCACCAAATGCTTGCACGTTTCCTTGGGGAGGCCTGGCAAAAGACGTTGAAGTGAGGCTGCTGAAAAGTGGAACTTAGAATGGAGAAGTTTGGCTTGATTAACCAAGTCTCCGACAGTGGCTATTGTATGGGTGGAGACGGTTTGGTCGGCAGCAGAATTACCCGTGGCTAGAGGCCCGGGCAGCCCTGAATGGCTGCGAATATGAGAAATGTACTATGGCTGTGTGCGGAGCTTGAGCTCTCGCTGCAAGGCATGGAGTGCTTGATCAATGGGCGTGTCACGTGGAAAGGAAACAGCGTGGGCAATAACTGAACAAACTTGCAGGGCGTACTGACTATCAGTGAAGATGTTGACGGGCTCATTGCCGTGGTGTTGGAAGGCAGTGAGGATGGCTAATAGCTTGCCCACCTGAACCGATCCGGGATGGGTTTGGCAGTAAACGGTTGGCAAGTCACGGCTGGAAGAGTAGGCAATATAAGTAAACTTGGTCTTAGAGGCGTCTGTGAAGACAGTAGTGGAGTTGGAGAGAGGCTTGGAGCCAGGGAAAGGGTGGTATAGTGGGGAGAGGGGGAGCCTTGTGAGGCCCTGGAGCAACTTGTGTGTGGGGGGGTAATGGCAGTTAAAGGTCCCGTGGAAGATTTCTAGAAGAATTTGAGCACGGGGGTTTTCGGAGAAAAGGGCAGTGGTGTGCTTATCAGTAAGGCATACATATTCAGAATCAGAGACAATATTCAAGGACTCTTAAAACATTTGTAAAACTTTAATGATGGCTCAAAGCTCCGTGCATTGAGTAGATGAATAAGGAGTTGGCTAAACCTGTTCTTTTTGGACAGTAACACATGCTGTTTTTTTTTTTTTTATGCTGCTTTTTCATTACTATTACTATTAGTAAATACTGTACAAGATGGTTGGGCTATGCACATAGCCTTGAAAAGCACTGCAAAAGTTTCTTGTTGGGTTCTTTACAGATAAAGGAATGCAGTTGGCTTGATTTGTCCAAGAAGACATTAAAGAAAGTCTTAGGAAGTTTTAAAACAAAGTGATAGCCATGTAACTGGACTTTAACTTTTTGCAACAAACTAGCAGTATTTGGGATTGCTGCATACTAGTGTTGTTACTTTAATCTATGGTAAGGGGTTGTTTTTGTGACATATACTCTTTTATAATAATTAAAACTATAATTAACCATATTGTACTTTTCTTTAGTATTATGCTGAAATATTGGTAACTTTATACACTTTTAAGCATTCATAGAAACTTTTTATCCATACGACTTTAATTAATAGAGGGTTTAAGGGAAGAAAAAGTTGTTAATTTTATAACACTGTAAAACACCTTTATTTAGCTTATAACATATTAAATGAACTTAATTATTACTTTAATTTTTCTTTCAAGGTAAAAGAACAAATCTCTTATAATTAGTTTGGAATAAAAGGCCACTGTTCAGGATTAGGTCTTGAGAAAGCAGTTTTGAACGTTATGTTCCTTTAAGAGATAAAGCTTTCTTTCTTGGAACACCGAGGAAACAATAAGCACAAGAAACATAAGACAGACTCTCTTTGTATACTGACTGAGGATAAGAACTTTTACTAAAACAGATTAATGGTGAGAGGCCTTGAGAAAGAACAAAAATTTTCAACTTTGCATCAGCATACTACCCGACACCAAAGCTTGTAAAATTTTATAGATAGACCCATTAAATTTTATTTAACTTTAACTGTAAAAATTCTTTGTCCATTAATCTTCTGCAGTTTTAGCATTCACTCAGGTTTCGTCCTATACTCTACTTTTTCCAATAGTCAATTATTTTATTTCAGGGCAAAATTATTTTCTGTTTCCTTAATAATAAAAACACATTCCATATAGCCTACATCAAAGTTATCAAGCAAACCTCTTATAACAATACTGTGAACATTAAACAAGCTTGTTAAAATAATGAGCTTTTCTTTAAATACTTAGTAGTATGCAATATTAGAAACAGTTTCCTAGAAGTAAGTTGGCAGGGGAGGCTGGTTGCTGCCAATCTTTCCTGTTATAAAATTACCTTTTATTATTATCATCATCAATTCAGTTTTATATATATTTAGAATGACCTTTTGGAATTAGCCATTTAATACTTTAATGTAAACAATGCTTTATTAAACCTTTTATTTATAACCATATAGACTATGAAGACAAATTTTATGTTTATAGAACACATTCCCTTACTTAAAGTTATCACAATACCTTTTACAGCTTGCCATCTGCAAATTAAGTTTCAAGCGTTCATGAAAAATTAGCCATCCTACTTTAGGACAAAATACGCCTTTTTGCAAAACTTATTACATTTCAGTTAGCATTTTCACAAACTTTTAACCTTTTTTAATATTCATTTAAGCTTTACATTCTTTATATTATCCTGTGAAGAAAAATAAGTTATTCATTTTAATCTGGGCAAGAACAACCTTTTATGAAGACGTACAGTTAATCTTGTCAATCAAGACTTACGATTTCTATTATTGTAGATATTTTATTAACATTTAAACTCATGTATTGATATAATAAACTTAAGTATTAATATAAGCGCTTATTTAATTTTTGGCCATTTGTATAGAGCTCTTTTAAAAATTTTTATTAATTTATATTTACCATCCGGAGGTATTAAAATATACACTGACATTGAACGAACAGACAAACACAGAACAATCACAACACAGTAACAGAAACATACAGTTTACAATTAATTCATAATTCTTAGTTTCTTAGTATAGCTGCTTTTAAGTCCTCTGTTATATAGCACATTTTAGATTGTACCTTTCAAGATTTTCTCTGGCATCCATGCTGCCTGCAACACGAAAGCCTGTGCTCGGAAACATTCCTATCAGTTATCAGCAATCAGCTAAAATAACCCGAGCAGCAGTTAGGCAGACCATTAGCACACATTTTTGGATAATTACTGTAAGACTATAGTGAGACTTGAAGTTCAGGAGTAAACTATTGATTTAAGACTGAAAATTTCTTTTTAAACCTTGATAAAATTTTTGTACTAACTTTAATATCTTGGTTAAAGAAGTCCAATTAGAATTAGCATGGAAATAAAACAGAACACCAATGTTGCCATGTTTTTCTTTCATACCAGTGGATTAACTATTATTAGCCTTTACTAGCCCAGAGCTACATTGTCATGTAGATAGTAGGGAGCTTGAGGAGTTGTGAAAAGGGGTGGGCGTTTGCTGGAACAGAGTTGATTGCCTTATAAGCTTGTGTGGATTTTCGGGCTTGTGGCTGGCCTTGTTGATAGGCGGGGCTAATTTCAGATAGGTATCAGGGTCCGAGAGATTGGCAGTGGAAAGCTAGGGGTTGAAGGGGACCAGTAGATCCCAGTAAGCCTGGAGTTGCCTGCCCAAAACTTTACATTGGTGGCAGGCTAGTAGGCCAGCAAGTGCTCTGACTTGCGGCGCTTGGCGGGAAGATAGACACCCGCCCATTTTTCTGCCGGGGGCCGATAACGGGGGTCCTTACCTTGAGAGCGTGGCGAAGGGGTGGGAGCGAGGTCCCACGGGGGTGAGGCAGCGGTCACGTCGGACCGGCCCCGGTCCCTGTTCGGGCGCCAGTTGCGGCTGGGGCGGCTTGCACCCCGATGCTGACGGGGGGGTTTGGAGGGGTCAGGCTAGACCGCAGTGGCATCTGATGCTATGGCAGACAGCGTCAGAGGGGCTCTCAGGCGTAGAGGATGCACGGCAAGGGGAGGAAGAATGCCGCGGAGACCAGGTCTGTACGCAAGTCCGGTTTATTGCGGAAGGGGACACAGCTTTATAGGGTTAGGGACTGCGTGGAGGGATTTGATAGGTGCGGGCGGGTACTGCTTCCTGATAGGTGATTGTAAGTGGTTGCTAGGCAGAGGGCTGGCTGAGAGGTTTGGAATAGGGGAGGGGAAAGGGGGAGTGAGAGCTGGCCAGATGTTGGGCTAGGCGGGAGATAAAAAGGGGGAGGGCAGCGCCGGCCAGCCGTTAGCAGCAAAGGCCTAGTCAGGCGTGGTCACCTTATCTAGGCCCAGTGGGCAGAGGCAGTATCACTTCTTGCCGCACCGTTTGCTACTGTGGCAAGCTGGGCGCCCTTCCTCCCACACTCTAATGGAACAAAATTGTCCCAAGTATAGGGACAATGACTTGTGAAGGAGGATGGTTCATTGAAGGACCCTTGATACCAATGACTATGCTTATGAGTCTTAGCTCTTGAAGTTAAAACTTAGCCTAGTGAAGTAGGGTGTCTAAGAGTTACCTACTGGGGGTTTCCTTGTTGCTCAAATGTGGCCTCTCTCTAAGCTGAACTCAGCATATAAAAGCAATCACTTCCCCCCAACGTGGGACATGACTCCTAGTGATGAGCCTCTCTGACATGAAGGGATTGCTACCAAGTACCAACAAGCAATGCATCTGGGGGGAAAAAAAAAGACCTTGGCCAAAAGGGGGAAAATCTAAAGACAAATGAGTTTGTATGGCTATGAAACTTCAAAGTGCATCAAGAGGCCATCTCAGAGATAGCTCTTATGCACATCTCAACAGGATCTCATTGACAGCTAAAGTAGATAGTATCCCAAATAAATGAAGCTCCTTAGGGATTAGGAGACAATTGGACATTATGGTCAGTGCAGGCAGCTCAGGAATTTGACCTTAATCTGGTATTTGTGCTCCCTGGTATGGCAGAGTTAGACTCAGCAATGGTTTCTTTATTCATGCCTCTTCTGTCCTTCTAATTGAACCTATAATTAGTACTAAAGTTGGTAGGTATACATCCAAGATACTTAAATCTTTGGGCTGTCCATGTTCCAGTTGAACCCTGAATCTCAACAAGTTGCAACACCTACTCTCCAGTTCAGTGGACTCACCCAGGACAATTGACAAGGAGGACATGATGGACAAATAATATACCAAAGAAGCAAGAGTGCCTACAACTGCAAACAAGAGAGTCCCATCCATCAGATGAAATCTCCACTCAATTAATGGTGGAGTGAGCATCACCATCCCAGAATCCTCAGGATTAGGAAATGAATGATGAGGAAAAATAAATTTACTAGTATTCTACTATAGACTTATTGTCATTCTAGCAATGGAAGAAATGCCATAGGGTTAGGGAGGGGGAAAAATGTGTAATAGGGAGGCATTTTCTGGACTTGAGAATCATCCTGAATGACATTACAATGATAGGTCAGGCCCTTATATATCTGGCCATAATCTACAGAACTGAATTGGAGATAGTGTAAATTACAATGTAAACTATAATCCATGCTTAGTGGTAATGCTTCAAAATGTGTTTATTAATTGCAATGAATGTACCACCCTGATGAAAATGTTGCTAATGTGGGAAAATGTGGGCTGTGTGGGGAATGGAGCATATGGGAATCTCCTGTATGTTCTCTGCAATGTTTATGTAATTGAATATCTTTTAAAAAAATTAAAAAGTGAAAAAAATCCTACTTAAAATGGTTTTGCTGGGAACTGATGTGGCTCAAGCTTTTGGGTGCCCACATCCTGCATGGAAGGTCCCAGGTTCAATTCCTAATGCCTCCTAAAGAAGAGTAGCAGACATGAACAGACAACAAGCAGACACAACAAGCAGACAATGAGCAAAACACAGTGAGCGGTCAACAGGTGGAAACAAGGAGCAAGACAGATAAGGGAACCCTCTCAGTGGGGGAGAAATAGATTTACTCCATAGGAATGAATCAGGTTTAAGAACATGTTTATCTGAGGTATATACAGCTTCAAACCACCATAGTGAGGATGCAGAAATATTTGAATTCTAGTGCATTGTTAGTGGGAATTTGAAATGTGGAAAACAACTTGGCAGTTCTTCAAAAGTTAACTATAGAAATACCATATTACATAGCAATTCCAGTTCTAGGTACATTACCAAAGAGAGTGAAAACATGGTGTAAAAACTGACATTTGTTTGATAATATTCATAGCAGCATTATGCACAATAGCTAAAAGGTGGAAATAACCCATGTCCTTAAATAAATTAATGAATAAATAAAATTTGGCACATATGCATAGTACAATATATTCAGGCATAAGAAGGAATGAAGTTCTGAGACATACTGCAACATGAATGAAATCTGAAAATATCCTGATGAATGAAATAAGCAAGGTATACAGGAACAAGTATTATATGATATTGCTAATATGAGATATTTGGAAATAGAAAATTAACAGAGACAGAAAGTAGATCAGAGATTATGAAGGAATGTGGGAAGGGGAAAATGGGGAGTTTTTATGTGATAGATAGAATATTTGCAAATAAAAATAAATTTTAAAACTTTAAAAATAAGGTATACACAAGTGAAATATTTAGATTACTACCCCCTGCCTCCACTACAGATGTCCAAGCACTTTTAAAAATTGTATCTAGTACTATCTACTCTATGGCTATTCTCACACATAACTTGTCAGAATATCAGAAATAACATTTTTACGTATGACTTAGCCATGAATTTCTAGTATTTTTCACAGTGATAAATTTTAGGGTCCGCTTTTAGTTCAAATAGTTTTTTTATTTTTAAAAATCTTATTCTATAAAATAATATTCTTCAAATATGAAGGAAATTTAGTCATTGTTAATTGATGAATTTCCAAAATCAATTATTTCCTCTCAAATTTATAGCTTTTTAACTTTCATATTTTATATAAAAATGAATGCTCTTTTGCAAATTCTATTGATGTATATGAAAGATGAGCAGAATGAGTGCTAAAATACTCATGATTTTCTTTATTCATGTATGCAGAGTCAAAAATTTCCATGATAGCATTCCTTTATATATATACTTTTAGAAGTCTGGGACTATTTCCAACTGTTTTAATTTGTTTGTTCCTTAACCTCTTTACACAACTTAAAATCAGAACTGGTATATTAAGAGTTCTTTTATTTTAAAAAATGAAGGAAGTGGAAAAGAAGAAAAGAGTACCTTTTAACTAAATTTGGATGAATTCTAGAATACAGAAAATTGGAAAAATGCTTTAGTACTCTTATTTATATCACATTACTTATGAAAACTTGTATAAAAACAAATGTAAAGAGAAAAACCTAGAACAAAACTAACAGATTATCACAGTAGTGAATTCATCATTCTTAATCCCACAGCATCATCAAAAAGCATTATAAATTAGGAATTATAATATTTGAAGACTATAGCACCCCAGAAATAATCATGATTTACTGTGTACTTATTAATTTTCCATCTCATATTTTTATACTCTTGCATAATTTTTAGCTCTTCTTTCATATAGCATGCTTAGAAAATGGAGGAAAAAAGATGGTGCAGGATAACAGAAATGTGATGAGAAAATCAAAGTTAAAACAATCATCATCTCTACTTTAGGGTAAGATAAATTGCTGGTGCTGAATGGCCCGCCTTTGAGAACAAATAATGAAACTGGATAATACACAATTACCTATGAATGAAAACACTGGCATGCTTCTAGTGAAAACAAAAAAATGAAGGGTTAAGATACCAGAAAGAAGGAAACCTCTGAGAGGTGAATTTTAATCCTCACACCATTTGTCTATTACTGGTGCAATGCCAACTGCTGAGAATCCAGGTAAAGGGCTATTCCTTAGAATTATAGAAGCCTGTGGATATTTTGGCTGTCTTAGATTGTTGGAGTGCCAAAAATTGAATTCAGTGGTGCCAAGGTAGCCAGGAATGGAGGGCCCAAGATTCACAAAGAAATGAATTTACAATCTCTGGTTTTCCTGTTAAAGCATAAAACCCATTCTTAAACCATGCATGTGATGTATCTAATGAAATAAAGCAGAAAGTACCGAAAAATAAAGCAGAGAAGGGGAGAGGCAAGATGGCAGCAGAGTAAGGGCCTATGAGTGTCAGCATGTCCTACAGTCCTACAGTACAGTTAGTAATCACCGAGAGCTATCTAAATTACATATTTGAGGTGCTCAGAGACCAAAATAGCATCCTACAGCATCCTTGGAAGGATGGGTGGAGAAGACAAGAAACAAACAAGCACTGAAAAAATTCAGATTGGCTAAACACAAGTCATTATAAAGTCCCAAAACAAACTGTAACAAGTATCAAAGAGGAGCTGACGCACAAAGTGAATCAAATAGAAAGTCCTAGACTAATAGAGAAACTGAGCTGAGAATAAATCCACCTAATATATCAGGTGCTGAGACATCAAAAAAAATTACAATCCATACTAAGAAACGGGAAGATATGGCCCTGTCAAAGTAATGAACATAGTCTCCAGATGACATAAAGGAGTTGAGACAACCAATATGGACGTATAAACAAATCTCCTTAGTAAATTCAATGAGATGTCTAAAGATACACTGGGTGAGCACAAAGAAGAATTTGAAAGAATATATAGAAAAATTGCAGATCTTTTGGGAATGAAAGTCACAATAAATGAAATTTAATATATTCTGGAGGTATATCACAGCAGATTTAGAGGCAGAAGAAAGGATCAGTGAGCCCAAATATGGGGCCTCCAAATGTAAACATACAAAAGAAGAGATAAAGAAGAGAATGGAAAAAATTGAATCTGGCCTAAAGGAACTAAATGATGGCAAGATAAAGAAATTTTGAGAGGAATCAATAAATATAACATAAGTGTCACTGGTATTCCAGAAGGAGAAGAAGGAAAGGAGGCAAAAAGAATATTTGAGGAAATAATGGTAGAAAATTTTCCAACCTTTTGAAGGACATAGTTATCCATTTCCAAGAAGCACAAGTATTCTCATATGAATAAACTTGAATAGACCTATTCTGATATACATACTAATAAGAATGTGAAAGGCCAAAGAGCAAATCTGAAGAACAGCAAAACTGATTCATGGCATACATAGATGCCTGATAAAATTAAATGTTGATTTATCATCAGAAACCATGGAAGCAAGAAGGCAGTTGTATGATATATTTAAGATACTGAATGAGACAAAATGCCAATGAAAAATCTTATATCCAGGAAGTATGTTTTTCAATAATGAGGGTCAGTTTAGAATATTCACAGATAAATAGAAACTGAGAGACTTTGTAACCAAGAAACCAATTTTCAGGAAATACTAAAGGAAATTTTACAACCTGAGCATGAAAGATAGGAGAGAGTGGGTTGGAAGAGAATCAGAAATGAAGATTATGTCAGTAAAAGCAACAAAAAGAGTTTAAAAAGTGGTGAAAATAAGATATGATAGATAAAACCCAAAGGTCAAAATGGGTGAACGAGAACTGCCTTTACCATAATAACATTGAATGTTAATGGATTAAATTTCCCAATCAAAAGACATAGCCTGGTGGGATGGATAAGAAAATATGAGCTATCTATATGCTGTATACAAAAGACTCACCTTTAACCCAAGGATACCAGTAAATTGAAAGGAAAATGTTGGAAAAAGATATTCCATGCATATAAGTAACCAAAATAAGAGATGGAGTAGCTAAACTTATATTGAATTAAATAGACATTAAAAGCAAAGCTGTTATTAGAGACAAGGAAGGACATTGTATATTAATAAAAGGGGCAATTCACCACAAAGAAATAACAATCACAAATGTAAATGAACCTAACCAGGATGCCCCAAATTAAAAGAGGCAAACCCTAGCAAAACTAAAGGCAGAAATAGATGTCTTTACAATATCTACAATAACAGCTGGAGACTTCAATACACCACTCTCATCATTAAATGGAACATCTGGGAAGAGGATCAGTAAAGAAACAGAGTGCTTGAGTAATACAATAAATGAACTAAACCATATAGACACATACAGAATATTGTACCCCAAAACATATTCTTCCAAAGTACTCATGAATCTTTCTCCAGAATGGACCATATATTGGGTAACAAAGAAGACCTCAATAAATTTTAAAAGACTGAAATTATAAAAAGAATTTTCATAGATCATAATAGAATAAAGCTGAAAATCAACAATAGGGAGAAAAAGAGAAAATTCACAAATACATGGTGATTAAACAATACACTCAAATACTCAAATAATGAACAAGTCAAAAGAAATTTTGAGAGGAATCAATAAATATCTTGAGAAGAACAAAAATAAGAACACAACATATCAAGACTTATGGGATGCAGTCAAGGTAGTGCTGAAAGGGAAATTCATAGCATTCAACGCTTACATTAAAAAAGAAGAAAGAAATAAAATCAATGACCTAACTACAACTGCAAGTAGTAGAAAAAGAACAGCAAACTATTCCTCAAGTAAGGAAAGGGAATAAAGTCACAAAGATTAGAACAGAAATAAATGAAATTGAGAACAAAAACATAGAGAGAAGTAACAAAATCAGAATTTGGTTCTTTGAGAAGATTAACAAAATTGACAAACCCTTAGTTGGACTGACAATGAAAAAAAAAGAGAGAGAGAAGATGCAAATTAATAAACTCAGAAATGAAAATGGGGGCATTACAGAAATAAAAGAGATTATACAATGATACTATGAACAACTGTATACAAACTAACTAGAGAAAGTAGATGAAATATTAAAATTCTTAGGAACATATGAACAATTTACACTGACCCTAGAAGAAATAGATGACCTCAACAAACCAATCATAAGTAAAGAGATTTAAACAGTCATCAAACACCCCAAAATGAAAATCCCAGGATGAGAAGACTTTGCAAGTGAAATCAACCAAGCATTCAAAGAAGACTTAATACCAGAATTACTCAAACTCTTCAAAAAAATTGTACAGGAGGAACACTACCAAACTCCTTCTATGGGGCCAATATCACCCTACTATCAAAGCCAGATAAAGATATTATGAAAATAGAAAATTACAGATCCACTACCCTAATGAATACCAATGTAAAAATCTTCAACTAGATTCTTGCTAATCAAAACCAACAACACATTAAAATAATTATTTATCATGATCAAATGGGTTTCATCCCAGAACAGAAGGGTGGTTCAACACAAGAAAATCAATCAGCATAAACATCACATTAATAAATCAAAGAAAAATCACATAATAATCTTGATTAATGCAGAAAATGCATTTGACAAAATACATCCTTTCTTGATAAAAATACTCCAAGAGATAGTAATTGAAGGAAAGTTTTTAAGCATGATATATGGTGTACATGAAAAAACCCACAGTTAATATTGTAGTTAATGGGAAAAGACTGAAAACTTTCCCATTGAGATTGGGAACAAGACAAAAATGCCCTCTGTCACTACTGCTGTTCAATATAGTGCTAGAGATTCTGGTTAGAGCAATCGGGCAAGAGAAATAAATAAAAGGCATCCAAATTGGTAAGGAAGAAGTAAACATTTTTCAATTCACAGATGTTATGATCCCATATCTAGAAAGTTTAGAAAAATCTACAACAAAGCTTCTATAGTTAGTGAATAAATTCAGCATAGTGGCAAAATACAAGATTAATATGCAAAAATCAGTAGTCTCTACATACTAATGAGCAAATCTGAGGAGAAAGTTAGGAAAAAATTCGATTTAAAATAGTGACAAAAAGAATAAAATATTTAGGAATAAACTTAAACAAATAGGTAAAACACTAGTTTTCAGAAAATTACAATGCACTGCTAAAATAAATCAAAGAAAATCTGACAGACCCGCGCTGCGCCGCGCAGGGCGGCGGGCGGGAAAGCCGAGCCCAGCCAGGCCCAGCCGAGCCGCTGCGGGAGGGGAAGCCGAGCCCAGCCGAGCTGCAGCGGGCAGCGGGCGGGGGACCTGAGCCCGGCCGAGCCCAGCCGAGCCCAGCCGAGCCCAGCCGAGCCGCGGCGGGTGGCGGGCGGGGGACCGAAGCCCGGCTGAGCCCAGCCGAGCCTGGCGGCGGGGTTTCTGTTCTTTGGTTTTTTTTGTTTTTTGTTTTTTTTATTTTTTGTTGTTGTTGTTGTTCTTCTTGTTCTTTTTTTTTTTCTTTTTTTTTTCAATCCTCTCTTTCTTGTCCCCAATATTCTTCTTATACTATTTTACCTTAACAATACAATAGGTCCTACAGGAAATACCTCACATTTGCTGGGTTTCCTCACCCTCCACTGCCTCTTTTCTCTGTGAATAGATTTAGCCTGTCTACACTATCCCCTTTCCCCTACAACTTGATATCTTCCACCATCTGCTATCTCTCCTATATTCCATCTCCCTTTCTTTGATCCACAAAGTGTCTAACTCTTAATTTCTAATACCTTTGTTTAGTTTTCCATCTGGTATTCGTCCCTGAAACTATTACCTTTCTTTTCTCTTTCCCTCTCTCACGAAAACAATAGCCTCTTAGTACGTACCACATTCCTCCCATATTCAGTCGTCTACCTCATTATAGGTACTTTCCTACTACTATAACTCTACACAATTTACATGATCTAACCTCCATCCTCCCAGAACTCATATTGTTGCTTTGTAAACATATATCACCAATACTACTTCACACTTTTTCCTTCCTTACACAATTGACTTTCCCCAGCACTAATACTTTCCTTTAAAGTGAGCTTAACTAGCAATAAGAAATTGGAATAAGAAGAACAAAGTGACAAAGAGAAGATATAACACTTACCCAAAAACAACAGCTAATTAATCTCCAAGACTAGACAAAGAAGCTAAGGAACTGATTAAACCCGTCAAGAAAAAATGTTGACAAGACAGCAACAAAAATCTACAAACCAAACCAGTAATCAGGAAAACATGGCTGAATCCAATCAACAAACTGAAAATCAGGAAGGGGGGCAGGACTTCGCACAAGTAATGAAAGATCTCAGAACATTTATCACCGACAAATTTGATGAAGTAATGAAAGAGGTTAACAGCGTGAAGACAACACTTGGAGGGGAAATTGCAGACATGCGCAAAAAAATAACAGATATGATGGAAATGAACACCACAATTCAAGAAATCAAAAATACACTTGCAGCAAATATCAGCAGACTAGAAGAGGCAGAGCAGAGAATTAGTGATGTGGAAGACAGTGCATTGGAAATCAAACAGATAGTAGAAGTGGTCAATAAAAAGGTAGAAAAAATCCAGATAGGACTTAGGGACCTGAATGATAACGCAAAACGCTCAAACATACGTATTATAGGCATTCCAGAAGGAGAAGAGAAGGGAAAGGGGTCAGAAGGAGTGTTGCAGGAAATAATGAATGAAAACTTCCCAAATCTACTGAAAGAGACAGATGTACATATCCAAGAAGCACAGCGCACTCCACTGGTCATAAACCCCAACAGGCCCACCCCAAGACATATACTTGTCAAATTATCCAATGCTCAAGACAAAGAAAAAATTCTAAAAGCAGCAAGAGAAAAGAAAACCATCACATACAAGGGAAACTCCATAAGATTAAGTGCTGATTTCTCATCTGAAACGATGGAGGCAAGAAGGCAGTGGTATGATATAGTCAAGGTACTAAAGGAAAAAAATTTCCAACCAAGAATACTCTATCCAGCTAAACTAGCATTCAAAAATGATGGAGAGTTCAAAATATTCACAGATAAACAGAAACTGAAAGAGTATATCAACAAGAAACCTCCCCTTCAAGAAATTCTTAAGGGAATTCTGCATGAAGAAAGGAAAAAACAGGACAGTCAGAGATGGAGGAGAGTGTAAAAGCAACAAGAAAGACAAAAATAGAAGGGAAAAATAAAATAAAACAAACAAAATATAACAAACACAAATCCAACCAAAATATGGCTACCATAAATAACTCTCTAAACGTAATAACACTGAATGTCAACGGATTAAACTCACCTATCAAAAGATTCAGACTGGGACACTGGATAAGGAAATATGACCCATCTATATGCTGCCTACAAGAGACACATCTTAGACCCAGAGACTCATGGAGGTTGAAAGTGAATGGCTGGAAAACAATCATACAAGCAAACAACAACCAAAAAAAGGCAGGAGTAGCTATATTAATATCAGACAAAATAGACTTTAAATGCAAAACAATTGTGAGAGACAAAGAAGGATACTATATTTTAGTGAAAGGGACAATTTGTCAAGAAGATCGAACAATCATAAATATTTATGCTCCTAACAAGGGCGCCTCTAAATATGTGAGGCAAATGCTGGAAAAACTAAGTGAAAGAATAGATGCATCTACAATTATAGTGGGGGATTTTAATACACCACTATCAACTCTGAACAGAACATCTCAAAAGAGAATCACTAAAGAAACAAAACATTTGAACAGTATATTAGAAGAGCTGGATCTAATAGACATATATAGATCATTACACCCAAACACAGCAGGATATACATTTTTCTCAAGCGCACATGGAACATTCTCCAAGATTGACCATATGCTAGGCCACAAAGAAAGGCTTAATGAATTCAGAAAGATCGAAATCATACAAAACAATATCTCTGACCACAGTGGAGTCAAGCTGGAAATTTGCAAGGGACAGAGACCCAGACTTCACATGACAATTTGGAAATTAAACAGCACACTCTTAGAAAAACAGTGGGTCAAAGAGGAAATCTCAAAAGAAATCAATGACTACCTTGAAACAAATGATAATGATAACACAACATACCAAAATTTATGGGATGCAGCAAAAGCGGTACTGAGAGGGAAATTTATAGCCATAAATTCATATATCAAAAAAGAAGAAAGAGCAGAAATTGAAGAATTAACTGCACATTTGAAGGAATTAGAAAAACAACAACAAAGTAACCCAACAGGAAGAAGAAGGAAGGAAATAACAAAGATAAGAGCAGAACTAAATGAAATAGAAAATAAGAAAGCACTTGAAAAAATAAACAAGACCAAGAGCTGGTTTTTTGAGAAGATCAACAAAATTGACAAACCTTTAGCGAGACTAACAAAGAAAAAAAGAGAAAAGATGCAAATACACAAAATAAGAAATGAGAAAGGTGATATCACCACTGACCCCACAGAAATAAAGACTATCATAAGAGGATACTTTGAAAAACTATATTCCAACAAAAATGACAATTTAGAGGAAATGGACAGATTCCTAGAAATACATAAGTAGCCCATACTGATGAAAGAAGAAATTGATGATCTTAACAAACCAATCACAAGCAAAGAGATAGAATCAGTCATTAAAAATCTCCCAACTAAGAAGAGCCCAGGGCCAGACGGCTTCACAGGTGAATTCTACAAAACATTCCGGAAAGAACTAACACCAATCCTGTTGAAACTATTCCAAAAAATCGAAACAGAAGGAACACTGCCTAATTCCTTCTATGATGCCAACATTACCCTAGTACCAAAGCCAAACAAAGACACCACAAGAAAGGAAAATTACAGACCAATTTCTCTAATGAACCTAGACACAAAAATACTTAACAAAATACTTGCTAATCGTATTCAACAACACATTAAACGAATTATACACCATGACCAAGTGGGATTTATTCCAGGTATGCAAGGATGGTTCAACATAAGAAAATCAATCAATGTAATACACCATATAAACAGATTGAGAGAAAAAAACCACATGATTATATCTATAGATGCAGAAAAGGCATTTGACAAAATACAGCACCCCTTCCTGATAAAAACACTCCAAAAGATCGGAATACAAGGAAACTTTTTGAACATGATAAAGAGTATATATGAAAAACCTAAAGCCAACATTGTTTACAAAGGTGAAATCCTGAAATCCTTCCCTCTAAAATCAGGAACAAGACAAGGATGCCCATTGTCTCCACTCCTATTTAACATTGTCTTGGAAGTACTGGCTCGAGCACTGAGACAAGAACCAGATATAAAAGGCATTCAAATTGGAAGGGAAGAAGTCACAATTTCATTATTTGCAGATGACATGATCCTATGTATAGAAAACCCTGAGAGATCTACAACAAAGCTCCTAGAACTCATAAATGAGTTTAGCAAAGTCGCAGGTTATAAGATCAATGCGCAAAAATCAGTAGCATTTCTATACACCAATAATGAGCAAGATCAGGAGGAAATCAAGAAACAAATACCATTCACAATAGTAAATAAAAAAATCAAATACTTAGGAATAAATTTAACTAAAGAGGTAAAAAACTTATACATCGAGAACTATACAAGATTGTTCAAGGAAATCAAAGAAGACCTAAATAAATGGAAGAATATTCCCTGTTCATGGATAGGAAGACTGAATATTATTAAGATGTCTATCCTACCAAAACTGATCTACACATTCAATGCAATCCCAATAAAAATCAACACAGCCTTCTTTAAGGAACTAGAAAAACTAACTATGAAATTTATTTGGAAAGGAAAGAGGCCCCGAATAGCCAAAGACATATTGAAAAAGAAAAACGAAATAGGAGGAATCACACTTCCTGACTTCAAAACATAGTACAAAGCTACAGTAGTGAAAACAGCATGGTACTGGCATAAGGAGAGACACACAGACCAATGGAATTGAATTGAAAGTTCAGATATAGAACCTCATGTATATAGCCATATAATATTCGATAAAGCCACCAAACCCTCTCAACTGGGAGAGAATGGCCTATTCAACAAATGGTGCCTGGAGAACTGGATAGCCATATGTAGAAGAATGAAAGAGGATTACCATCTCACACCTTATACAAAGATCAACTCAAGATGGATCAAAGACCTAAATATAAGAGCCAAGACCATAAAGACCTTAGAAAGCAGTGTAGGGAAACATCTACAGGACCTTGTAATAGGAAATGGCTTCATGAATATCACACCAAAAGCACGAGCAGCAAAAGAACAAATAGATAAATGGGACTACCTCAAAATTAAAGCCTTCTGCACCTCAAAGGAGTTTGTCAAGAAAGTAAAAAGGGAACCCACACAATGGGAGAAAATATTTGGCAACCATATATCTGATAAGAGACTTATAACTTGCATATATAAAGAACTCATAGATCTCGAAAACAAAAAGATAAACAACCCATTTAAAAAATGGGAAAAAGATTTAAACAGACACTTCTCCAAAGAAGAAATACAAATGGCTAAAAAGCACATGAAAAAATGCTCCAAATCCCTAGCTATCAGGGAAATGCAAATCAAAACTACAATGAGATACCATCTTACTCCCATAAGATTGGCAGCCATGAAAAAAACAGTAGAATACAAATGCTGGAGAGGATGTGAAGAAAGGGGAACACTCATCCATTGCTGGTGGGAATGAAGAAGGATCCAACCATTCTGGAGGACAGTTTGGCAGTTTCTCAAAAAATTATCCATAGATTTGCCATATGACCCAGCAATACCACTGCTGGGTATATACCCATCAGATCTGAAAACAAGGACACAAACCAACATATGTACACCAATGTTCATAGCAGCATTGTTCACCATCGCCAAAAGTTGGAATCAATCCAAAAGTCCATCAACAGATGAGTGGATCAATAAAATGTGGTATATACACACAATGGAATACTACTCAGCTGTAAGAACCAATACACTACAATCGCACGTGATAACATGGATGAACCTTGAGAATCTTATGTTGAGTGAAGCAACCCAGGCATTGAAGGACAAATACTATATGACCTCAATGATATGAAATAAGTTAACTGCCTCAGAGAGCTAGAGTCTGGAAAAGTGGCTTACTGGAAATCGGGGGGTGGAGGAAGGATGTGAGTTAATGTCTGTAGGGGTGGAATCTGTGATGAGCTGGGGGTAAGTATGAGCACAAAGAAGGGACAAAATGGGGGCAAGGGGTTACCTTCGGGTGGGGTTTTCTGGGTTTGAGGGGGCCTGGGGATGGGAAGAGGGGTAATATGGTCCAAGAAATAGGTGGGAGGGAGGGGCAACACACAAACATGGGAGAGTGCCAGAAGTTCGTTGAGAACTAAATGTTGAGTAAAACGTATGAAAGTATAAGTAGGAGGGTTACCTGGTTAGGACGCTCAGGGGGTATGGTCTGATGCGGGACGGACTCCGGAGGGAATAGCTGAAGGCTCATTTTGCCAAGGTGGGTTCTACCATTGGGTGGGGTGGACCCATATCCTGGGGAAGACTAATGCCGTCGAATAGAGAGAACTGTATCTCTCGTGAGAAAGGACGGCTCCCAGGGCATTAGATTGGCAGGCGTTGTGGGCCCTAAGGGGAGGGGAAAATGGACGTGCAATGGATGGAACAAAGGTAAATAAGGGGGCAAAAGAGGAGTTATGTGAGAGTACACAAGGATGAATATAAAACAGCTAATATTACACCAAAAACATATAGGGGACGACAGACTAATAATGAAAACCATAAGACAAAACATAGGATAACTAAAAAATTTAGAAAACTGTACAACCTAAAGTATGGACCACATAGTAAGCACAAATGTTACCTTGTTTGAAAACTATAGTTTCGGAATCTGTACATCAGTTTCAGGAAATATGATATGAATAAGTTAAAAGATTATTGCTGTGGAAGGGAAAAGGTTTTATGGTGGATCTGGGGAAATACTGTATATTGTATATATGAATTTTGGTGATCTAAGACTCTTCTGAAGCTGACATTATGTTGGGATTCACTTTACGGGAAGTTTTGGATCACAGAGTGGTTCAACAATGGTAGCGGAGGAATACTGATATGGGATGTTATTGACAGGATATATATGGTTGACAGGGAGTTATACAGGGCATATGCCCAGGGTATATGGTAATGTCTATATATACTCATAGTGGAAACAATTAAAAACAACAGCTGGGGGGGTACTGGGCTCCTGGCCGGGGGGTCACTGTTGTGGGTCCTGGGAGAGCAGTGGCAATCCTCCAGGTGCAACGGCAAGAACCAGGAAGGAAGGAGGGCCCAACAGTGGGCTCTTGATACTAATGGCTACACTTTTGAGCCTATGCACCTGCAATAAGAACAAGGCCTAGAGTAGCATTGTGCCTGGGGGTTTCCTCCTGACAGCCTTCATGTTACTCAAATGTGGCCACTCTCACAGCCAAACTCAGCGTGTAGATGTGATGCATTCCCCCCAGCGTGGGACACGACACCCAGGGATGAGCCTCCCTGGCACCGAGGGATCACTACCACATACCAGCTGAAGAAGCAACTAGAAAATGACCTTGAATTAAAGATTCAATGCGGAACAGCAGAATATACCTGTCTACATATAATAACATGACTTCGGGAAGCGGTTTGACCTAATGTAAGGGGGAAATGGAAAGGAGAAATGAGATTATAAGGCTGTGAGTCTCTAAAAAAGAGTCTGGAGGTTGTCAGAAGGAATAGCCCTATGTACAACTGAACAGAGTCTAAGAGACAGATAAGGTAGATACAACCCCAGGTATTGGTTCTTTTGAGGGATAAAGAGACCCATGGGTTCTATGGTCATGGCAGAAGGGGTTCACTGCCATGACAGATGGCCCTTCTTTGGAGCTGGTGTTTCTGCGTGATGGAAATGGACTTAGAGGGGATATCTTTTCACAAGACTTGCATGCTACTTTATTGGAATTGTAGTTGGTGCTGGGTTTAAGATATATGTAGGGGATTTGAATCTCTGGACTGATAATATGACACCCAGGCCCAGAGCCTCAACAGACTTCAGCTCCTACACTTTGACTTATTGGACTTACTCCACTCAGTTAACATGGAGTTGAAGAAGGTCAACCACCACAACATGGAGCCTAGAGTGTCTACAACTAGAAGAGGGAAGAGTGCATCCAGTACCCATGTGGAATCTAAGCCCTCACTTGACATAGGTGTGCAATGGACACAACCAATCCAATGTCCACAGAGAAAATGTGGAATGGGTGTGGGAATGGTAGCCATGGGGGCTGCTGGGTGTGGGGAACGGGAGGAAGAGATGAGATGTGAGATGTTTTCGGGACATGGAGTTGTCCTGGATAGTGCTTCACAGACAATTACGGGACACTGTAGATCCCCCCAGGGTCCACTGGATGGAACGTGAGAGAGTCTGGGCTATGATGTGGACCATTGACTATGGGGTGCAGTGATGCTCAGAGATGAACTTACCAGGTGCAATGGATGTATCACGATGATGGGAGAGAGTGTTGCTGTGGGGGGAGTGGGGGGCGGGGGCGGTGGGGTTGAATGGGACCTCATATATATTTTTTAATGTAATTAAAAATAATAATAATAAATAAATATTAAAAAAAAAAAAGAAAATCTGACAGAGGTATATTCCATTTTCATGGACTGGAAGACTAAGTATTGCTAAGATGTCAATTCTATCCAAATTGATATACAGATTCAATGCAATCCTGATAAAAAATCCAACAGCTTTTTCAAAGAAATGCAAATCCCAAATACCAAATTTATCTGGAAGGGTAAGGGACCCAAAATAGGTAGAAACATCTTGAAAGGGAAGAACAAAGTTGGATGACTCTCATTCTGGACTTTAAATTGAAATACCTAGCTATAGTGGAAAAAAGCAGCATGGCACTGGCAATAAAGATAGACATAGAGAACAAAGGAACTGAACTGATAGTTCAGAAAAATACCATCTCATCTACATTCAAATGATTTTTGACAAAGATGTCAAGCCCACCTAGTTGTGAAAGCCAGTCTTTTCAACAAATTGTGCTGTGAAAACTGGATATCCATATCCAAAAGAAAAAAAAGAGGACCTGTATATCACCACTGCATACAAAAATTAACTCAAAATTAATCAAAGACCTAAATGTAAAATTAGAACTATAAAACGTCTAGAAGAAAAAGTAAGGAAACATCTTCAAGACCTGGTGTTAGGTGGTGGTTTCTTACTCTTTACAATGAAAGCATGAGTAACAAAATAAAAAATGTATAATGGGTCCTCATCAAATTTAAAGACTTCTCTGCCTCAAAGGATTTTGTCAAGAGGGTGAAAAGGCAGCTAACTCAATGGGAAAAAATATGTGGAAACCACATATCCGATAAGTGTTTGATTTCCATTTATACGAAGAGATCATACAACTCAACAATAAAAGAACAAGAAATCCAATTTAATAAATGGACAAAAGACTTAAGTAAACATTTTCCCAAAGAGGAACTACAAATGGTGAAAAAGCACATGAAAAAAATGTTTAATATTAACAGCTATTAAGGAATTTCAAATAAAAATTATAATGAGATATCATCTCACAGCTCATAGAATGGGCTTATTATAAAAACAGAAAACAACAATTATGAAGAGGATGAGAAGAAATAGAAACACTCCTTCACTGTTGGTGGGAATGTAGACTGGTGCAGTCTCTGTGGAAGACAGTTTGGCATTTCCTCAGAAAGCTTTATGTATAGCACTAGCATAAGATCTGGCAATCTCTCTACTAGGATTACATCCAGGAGAACTGAAAACAGTAACTTAAATAACATTTGCCCACTGATGTTCACAGTGGTGTTACACACAACTGCTAAATGAAGGAAACAACACAAGTATCCAGCAGCTGGATGGATAAACAATATGTGGTATATACATAAAATGGAATACTATGCTGATGTAAGAAGAAATGAAATTGGGACACATGATAACATGGATGAACCTGGAGGACATTATGCTGAGTGAAATAAGTGAAATAAGACAGATAAAAAATGGCAAATATTGTATGGTCTCACTAACATGAACTAAATGTGAAGAACAATCACATGGACTTAAAACCTATCATATATGTTACTCAGGTATAGGATGAGGGCTGAGAAGGGGTATTATTGCTTAAGTATGTAGAATTTTTAATCAGCTTGACTGTAAACATGTGGAAATGAATAAAGTTGATGGTAACACATTATAGTGAGTATAAGTAACACAGCTTGTTTGTAAGTGGAATTGTGAATTCAAGGGGTAGTCTAGAGATATAGATTTCAATAGAAAGAAAGCTAGAGAATAATCTAGGGACTGAATAACATAGTAAACTCAGAGGTAAATGAGAATTTTGGTTTATAGTACAAAAAAAAGAATATTCTATGAACTAGAGCAAACGTACATCCCCATTACAAGTTGGTAAGAATATGGTGATGCTATGATGGACTATAGTTAATAGCAATACTGTAATATTCTTGCATTAATATCAATGAAAGTACTATATCAATGCTAAGGATCAATAATAGGAGGATATAGGTCTTTTTCTTTGGAACTAGGAAAAACATTCAAAATATACTGAGACAATGACAGAACAACTCTGTGATGAAAGTGACAGCCAATGAGTGTATATTTTGGATGGATTGTACAACGCTTTGGGCTATATAACACAGTGAACCATGTGTTGGAAGAAGGACTGTGATTAACAGTACAAATATGATAATGTTGTTGTGAATTATGACAAATGTACATTACTAATACACGGTGTTAAATAATAGGTGTATGGAAAAAATATACCAAGTATATTTTTAGTAGACCACAGTAGAAATAGTCCGATGAAACTCTTTCAAAATCTGTAAAAATTATGCCTCAATAATGTAAGGTGTTGGTGGATGGTTGATATATGGGAATTTTGCACATTATGCATGATTGTTTTGTAAACTCACAACTTCTCCAATAAAAATATATTATTAAAAACAAAACAGAGCTTTGTAGTGCCAAGCAGCACTAAGTAGACAAAATTGGAATATATTGTGTGTTCTATCATTTGTATCCTGGAGGCTTCAATTGAAATGCATGGAGTTGTCTATTTGAGGATTGAAAGTCAGTCAGATGTACCTCAGAGCTATAGGTGTAAGTGAATAAAAAACTCTTATTGGACCTACTCCCTAACTGATGCCCTTATGTCACTATTACTGTTTTGGATAAAGTAGATAAGCATGAACTTTTCAGATTTTGCTTTCAAAAAAAAAAAAAAAAACAATGAATGTGATATTAGGAATACGTTTGATTACTAAAGAAGTCATTAAGATAATTTAAATTGTATCCTATTAAAAGTATTAAAAAAGCATCTTATCAAAAAGAAGTTCAAAGGAATAGATGTGGCTCAAGCACTTGGGCACCTGTCTCCCACATGGGAGGTTCTGAGTTTGGTTCCCTGTGCCTCCTAAAGAAGATGAGCAGACAATGAGCAGACAACAACCTGATGCAATTAGCTGATGCAACAAACCAAAGCACTGAGCTGACAAAATGAGGAGAAACAATAAGCAGGGTGCTGATGTGGTTCAAGCATTGGGTGCCTGCCTCCCACATTTGTTCCCAGGTTTGGTTCCCCGTGCCTCCCAAAGAAGATGAGCAGACACAATGTGTAGACACAGTGAGGAGACAGACATAGGAGCCATCCTCAGGGGAGAGGAGGAAAAATAAATTAATAAATCTTTAAAAAACAAAAAGAAGTTCACATTTACATAGAATTTGGTAGAGGTCATGTTATTTAGATTCCAATGTATGTATCACTTAAAATTATGAATTATTGACTACAAAAAATGTTTCAGTTTTTCATCAGAGTTTGAATTGGAAAACACCTACAAATAAAATACAGTTTTCCAGTTAAATTAGATTTTTTTGTATCTGAAAAAATTATGAGTGCTAGAATATGAGCAAAGATAATTTTTAGAAAGCCATTGCTTAGGTTGAAATTCAATTTGCATTTTTACCTAGAATATGGTGCACTTTCAGTATAGGCAGTACCTATTGCTACTATGAATTTTAATTAATAGTATTATCACAAGGAAGGCTAATACAAGAAGTAGAAGAACTAAGGTCCTAAGTTAGAAATCACTCCAGGACCAATCTTCTTAAAAACTACAGCATTAAAACACTGCCTTAGGTTCTCATTGCCATAGTAATTGACCTATATTTGGCTCAGATTAATACACAAAAATAGAAGTATCGGAACAATTGATAGACAAATAATTTCTATAACATTAGAACTTGATCACTTAATAGAAACTGGAGAAATGGTGGAGTCAGGCTTAGAAGAGCCAGTGTGGGCAAAATATGAAGCAATTTTAGAGCAGGACAGATCAATGGTCAAGTATGTTCTCAGTTTCAGAAATGTAGTGAATAGTCTGATTCAAAGTAGCCAGGTCCCCAATTTAAGAGGCAAAACAGTACATTAGCAATCACACAGGTCTTTGATAATCAGATTAGATATACCTTGTGCAAGTCAAGATGTGTCATCAAAGCCAAACCAAGAAGACATTCAGTGGTCAGAATACATACGTGGAACCTCCTATATTTCATCCACAAAGTCTTCTATTCATTCTGGGATAAAAGATATTTCTGAATGAGACCAGCCTCCATAAATAGGAGGAAATTTTCTAAATCTACGTAAAATAGCAAAGGCATACCAGAAGTGAGGATATATGCAATTCTGACTGAGAATTCCAGATTGAATAAAAGTTAAGGTTCCTGTTTGCAGGGACCAAGATAGACTTAATGGTAAATCAGTCAAAATGTGGGTTGAAAAAAAAAAGTGTGTTGAAGAGGTACATATTTTACTTGGGAGAGGCAAAAGTAGATATAATTTAAAGGGTTGTTTGAGGATATAAAGAGGAGTTATTCAAAGCATATTAAAACATATTAAGTCATGGAGAACAAAGTGGATAAAGTGCAATATTTGAATAATAGATATGAGTAATTCAAGGACTGACTGATTCCATTAAAAAAGGTTGGCCTAAGAGATAAAAGAGAAATAAAGAAATGATGCAGGCAGTGGACTTGGCCCAGTGGTTAGGGCATCTGTCTACCACATGGGAGGTCCGCGGTTCAAACTCCAGGCCTCCTTGACCCGTGTGGAGCTGGCCCATGCTCAGTGCTGATGCGCACAAGGAGCAGCGTGCCACGCAGTGGTGTCCCCCGCGTAGGGGAGTCCCACGCACAAGGAGTGCGCCTCGTAAGGAGAGCCGCCCAGCATGAAAGAAAGTGCAGTCTGCCCAGGAATGGTGCTGCACACATGGAGAGCTGACACAACAAGATGACGCAACAAAAAGAAACACAGATTCCCGTGCTGCTGACAACAACAGAAGCGGACAAAGAAGACGCAGCAAATAGACACAGAGAACGGACAACTGGGGTGGGAGGGGGGGAGGGGAGAGAAATAAATAAAATAAATAAATCTTTAAAAAAAAAAAAGAAATGATGCCAAGAGAATGCACATTCCTTTTTTTCCATAGATATGTTTGGCTCATAATAACCTATAGAGAAAACATTTTAACTGGAATGCACAGTATCTGCTTTATTATGTTAAATATATTAGCAGTGGCATTTTAGTCACCCAAAGGGGAGCCAGAAACATTGTTTTTATAAAGGTATTTATTTGGGTTGGAATCTTACAGTTACCAGGCCATAAAGTGTTAAGTTACTTCCCTCATCAACTTCTATTGGCACATGGTGAAGCAAGATGGCTAACAACATCCGCAAGGGTTCTTCACTGCCTGCATTCTTCTCTTCCTAGGGCCGTTTCTCTCCAGGCTCAGCTCTTCTGTTTTCTCCACAATGTCAGCTGTAAACTATGAGGCTCTCTAAGCTTTTCTCTGTCCACAAGGTCAGCTGTAGACTATCCGGTGACCAGCTCTGTCTCTCTTCCCAGGGCAATTCTCTCTGGTCTCTGCTGCTTAGCTCCTCTGTGTGCTTACTCCCTGCACTCCAGCTCAAAACCCCCAACTCTACCCTTTACCATGTCTTTTTCTGTGAGTCCCCACCCACCAAAAGGTGAGGACTCATCACCTTACTGTCTTGACCCAATCAAAGCCATAATCATAATTTAATTAAGTAAAAGTGAAACCTCAGACAGACAAGTTTACAAACATAACCCAATATCTATTTTTGGAATTCAGAAATAATATCAAACTGCTACAAATTGTATACTGGGAAAATATTAGTCTTTTGCCCATGGTGTCCATGATCACACATCTCTTATTGCCACACCATGCTTTGATATAGGGATTCGGAATCACTTCCCAATAGCTTGAAGATGATGGCTTTAATTCTTTGGTTCATCTTAAATCAAAAGAAACAAAACAAAATAAACCCCTGTAACCAGTACGGTATACATATACACGTAAATGGATTAGATTTTGCCTTATACTCAACAAATAAATTTATATCTCTAGCCAAATCTCTTCTTTTGAACTCTAGTTCTATTTATCCAGGGGCATGTATGAGATCAGATTTTCAAAATTATTTCAAATTCCATTCCTGCAAGAATTAGTTTATTATTTCTCCCTCCTCCAAAATCTTGAGGGCAGAAATGTAAGAGCCAACTTTCCTTAAATAGGTAAATGGAACCACCACTCAGTTGTTCAAACTAGAAGTTATGTCATTAACTTTATTTTTATTAAACTTTATTAAATGTATTGCAAATTTATCAATTTACAGGGTTTTTTTAAATGTTCTTGAATATATCTACTTCTCAGAACCTCTATGGCTATAATTCCAATTAGTTCAGCTATTATCAGCTCTCATCTGAACTATTGCAATAGCTTCCTAAATTGTTCTAACCCCACCCATTTTGACCCCATTCCCCATCCACGCATATATTTATCCAGCAGTCAGAATGACCTTTACAAAATAAGTCTCATTTGTTAGCTGCTTGCGTAGAGAGACTTCAATGTTGTCTCATTTCTCTTGCAATGAAAATAAAATTCTTTAATAAGGTTTACAAATCCTTGCATGTGATTTAACCCATATTTCATCTTACATCAAGCTCCATTCTCTCCCTTATCTTGCTATAAAAGTCTTATTTCAGGGGAGTGTGTTTGGCTCAGTGGTTGATTGACTGCTTCACATGTATGAGATCCTGGATACAATCCTCAGTATCTTAAAAAAAAAAAAAAAGAGACACTTATCAGAGATGTATACACAGTAAAAGCTATCATTATATAGGATCTTTGTAGTTATACTCCCTCACCTTTGAGTGCTATTGTCTTCCCTATTTACCTTCATTCCTGAGGTCTCAAAATCAAGTGTGGATAACGAATATAGCTCAAGTGGTTGAGCATCTGCTTCCCATGTATGAGGTCATGGGCTCAATGCCCTATACCTCCTTAAAAAAAATAAAAACAAATATGACTTTCTCTGAGAAATCTTTTGTAATTTCCTTAACTTTGTTAACTAACACTATCTCCCTTTTATAAGTCATCATACCATCATTTACTTCTCCTATGTAACAGGTACTATAATTGAATTATTATATTTGTTTTGGAATACTTGAATAATGTTAATATCCACTATTAGACTATAAACTCCATGAAAGAAAAGCACAAAGATTGCTTTTATTAAACGTTTTTATCAATGTGTATTAGACTTTGTAGGTTAGCAATGTATTTTTTAAATGAATGTATGGCGCTTAAGTTCATAGGTGATAAAGAGAAAAGCATCCCTGACAGTCTATCAACTACTCCTTACTGTTGCATGGCACTCAGTCTTGGTGTTATATTGAATGTGAACATACAAGTTCACAGAATATGACCATCAGGCAAGGACATGCTGCAACCATGATGGATCAAGACCATATGATCATATCAGAGAACAACATGGAGAAAACTTGAGGACAGTATGTTGTATGAAATATGCCAGACACAAAAGAACAAATATTATATGGTCTCACTAATATGAACTAAATACAATTGTAAATGTTTGGAAATGGAAATGGAGAGAGTTGATGGCAACATTTTATAGTGTGTGTAACTAACACTGATGATTTATAAATGTGATTGTGGCTGAAAGGGATAGTCTAGTAATGTAAATGTCAATAGAAGGAAAGCTAGATGATAATCTAGGGACTATATAACGTAGTGAACTCAGTGGTGGATAAGGATTGTGGTTAATACTCCAAATAAAAGAATTTTCTTTTATGAACTAGAACAAATGTATGTCACTATTATAAGGTATTAAAAATATAGTCGATTTCGTGGAAAAATACAATTTAACTTATGGTATATAGTTAATAGTAATACTGTAATATTTTTGCATCAATAGCAAATTATGTACTATATCAATGCTTAAGGTCAACAATAGGAGCTACAAAAGGGCATGCGATTTTTCTGGTAGTAGTAATGGAAAGTTCTAAAACTGAGGTAATAACAGCAAAATACTGTGATAAAACAGAAAGCCACTGAGCATTCATTTTGAATGGATTGTTCAAGGCATGGGACTATATAACACAGTGAACTGTGTGGTGGGTGGTGGACTGTTGTTAATAATACAAATTTCTCATGAACTATAACAAATGTACAATACTAATAAATGGTATTAATATTAGGGGGTATATGGAAAAAATATCCCAGGTGTAAATTATGGACCATAGTTAGCAGGAATATTTTGATGATGTTCTTTCATCATTTGTAAAAAAAAATATTTCACAACATTGCAACATGTTGGTGGTAGAGTGATGTATGAGAATCCTGTATGTTATGCATGATTGTTTTATAAACTCACAACTTCACTAATAAAAATATAAGAACCATTTTTCAAAGAATATCAATATTTACCTTGAAATCAGACTTCCAGAGAAGATTCCTTCTCTCACACCCCAGAGTATAAACTTAAAATTTTCTTTTCATTCACTTCTGAACTACCCATTCATTGAGTTTGCCATACTGCTGTGTTTTATGTTTTGATCTTTCTGCTAATAGTGAGTTCTCATATATATTTAATCCTACCATTTCACATACATACACTCACACACAAGTCTGTTAGTATATATACACATTCATATGTGTGTGTGTATTTGTATAACTCTAAATCATTTGAAGTCTCTGCATAAGGTGTCTTTTCTAGACCTGAGAGATATAAAAATGTTTGTTGAATGAATATATACATTGAAATATCAATGTCAATGATATCAGTAGAAATATACTTTTGTCATTTGTAAATGGTAGTCTCAGTCATTACTATGAAGGAAACAATAAATTATCCTTAATATTCTTATATTAATACTTAGAAGGTATAAATAGAGTAATATATTTAACAACTATTCAGTTTCTATGGTAATTATTTTCAATAATTTTTCTCATATTCCTTATCTAGTATGTACCTTTTAAAGTAAAACTTTTAACATCCAGATACATTTTAATAAATATTTTATGTGGTTCTTTGTCAATGAAAAGATATTAAGAGGTGTTGCTTTCAAAAGGCAGTACTGCCATGATTTTTTTTTTTTACTGCTCATGCTGTCAAAGATGACTTAGCCTCAATTAACATTGCACTGTTTGACTCAGAACTTGTCAAACATTTCATGTCATCATCTCTAAATTTGCCTCTAGACATAGATGGGAAAATAGGAGCAATAATCATTAAACATGAAAAGTAGTGCACTTGCCTGTAAATGGCAGAATGCCATAGGGTCATGGGTAAGAGCAAGAAAGTAAGTGGATAAATATATTGACAGCTTGCTTTTAGCAAATCAACAATCTTGAGTAGTTGCAGGCAAGGACCAGGCACTGTGACAGCAGGACAAAATGACAGATGGATTCTGAATAAGTTGGATCCATCTTTCCCTTTATAAACCAGAATAAAACTAATGGAACGAAGACAAATGTATGCCGCTTTCTTGTCTTAGAGTTTGAAAGGTGAATAGTCTACTTCCAGCTCTAAATAGACCATGTTTAGGAAAAAGGATATCGTAACAATAAAATAGCAGCACCATTGCTCCTAGTCCCAGGATAGGTAGAGTTTATGGTGCAGGTACCATTCATGGGGCAGACTTCTTCATTATTTGGCCCATGAATTTTGGGTTTATTTTTTTCTATATTTGGGCTTGCAAAATGGTATGAAAAATATAACTCAGGCTTCGAAGGCCAACAGAAAGTATCCTAATCACATTCTGATGCTTGGCAGCTGAGGTATGTAAGGCTTCTCAGCACTGTGAAGGAGATCATAACACTGCATAACTGCCCCACTGTGGAGAAAGTGAGATGACTTTCAGAACTTTAAGTAAGTAATTGCATGATTTCTTAACTTCTTGCTATCTGGAGTATTTATTATTCTGTATAGTATGTCAAAATATTAAGGAGAAAACACTTCTATATCATATGCAGTTTGTGCATCTTGTACCCTGAATGCATAGTCCTTAACAGTATGGATATTTGTCCACCAACAGTTTTTTTAGCTGAATACGAAGGTAAGAATGCTGATCAATACCTAAAACAGGTTAAAAAATAATAAAATAAAATAAAATAGAGTTCAAGATGTAGGCAGAGATATTGTATCACTTTGACTTATGACTTACAAGTCACAGTCACAGTACAACACAACATGCATATAACTATGTAACTAAAACATGAGCTTTTCCTGAAGTCAAGAGACAAGACACATCTCATAACATTCCATCTTCTTTCCATTGAAGCTGAGATGTTTCTTCCCGTAAGACATTTGACTTTTAAATTAATTTTTCATGTATTTTGCACTGTTAAAGTATTAACTGATTATCTCTCTATATAATTAAATTACTTTAATTAGTACTCACTGCTATGCAAATAAAAATAGCCATTTCAATCAAAATGAATAAACCGTTTGTGAACTCCAATGTAACCTTAGCCTAGGAAATTAACATCTCATTGAATCAATGGAATTCATAGTATGTCATTTTTTAATAAAATAGAAAATTAATAAGCAGAAATAAAAGGTGCAAATGCAAATTCGAATGTCTTATATGCCTGTAGTTAAAATCATATAAAATCTATCAGCTTTCCTTTTAAAGTTCTATTTTTCCTTACTAAACACATGTAACAATTCCATTCAGTCCTTATGCACAAATAATAAGCATCATTTTTCTGATGCTTTAAATTTAATTTTATGAAATAAAGGCTTCTTTGACCAATATATTGAATATGCTTTGGTTTTTTAAAACTTAAATAAAATGCATCTTCAAGGCATAAAACTGCATTTTCTATAATAGATTGGAAATGACTCTAAGATTCAACTTAAGTGAGAAACTACAAAGCACTTGAAGGATTTTACCAGTAAGGGGCACTGTATTATCTAAAGATCCCAGTGTCACAGTCATTTGAGAAGTTAAGGAATTTTTAAATAATCTCTATAATTTCTTAAGTTGTAGATAACTAATTAACAACACCATCCAGATATTCATCCAGTGAGTCACATGAGTTATTAAGATTTTATGGGAAATTAATGCCCATTATTGAACAACAGCTCAACAAACGCAATACTGTGCTGGAAACACATTGATTCAAATGGGATGCATTAATAATATTATTTCTATAGACCTAAGAGCATAAAAATTTAGTCAAAATTTTCTTGCCTGGTAGTTTAGTTTCATGGCTTTTCTTTGGTTCTATTTATTATAAATTTATTATAAATCTTTAAAATTGTTTAAGTTATCAAAGCAAGGCCAGGAAACCACTGATGGGGTGCAGATCATATCTAAGGGGATTTGGGGTTAGTGACAAGAGACTCCAAACAGTCTTTATTCTCCTCTTCTCTTTTCTGCATGCCAGCAGATAGCCCTGTTGGTGGACCTTTCCATGGGCATGACTTTCTAGCCTCTACTGCTGGTGTTTCCAGGCCTATTAGAGCCAGATTTCAAAGCCCAGCCATGCTGGTTAACCTTCTGAAAGAGAAACCACACTCGGCCTTCCATTGACTCCTCCTTTTCCCTCTCATTGATCTCCTTCAATTACAGACTTTTCCAAGGCTGTTTGCCTTGAGAATGGGGAATAGCACTATGGGGGGGGGGGGGCAATTAACTCACTATTTTCATTTCCACCTCTTTGTATCTCTGTCCCCACTCCCTGCTGGCACTCCCTTGGTCTGCAGATCTCCAAAGCAGCTCCTTCAGGCAGCTTCTGCCCTTCCTCTGTTTTCATAAGAGAGGTGAGTCCAGCAGACCTACTTCAATGCCATTTTCTGGAACCCACAATAATTCTTCTTTTAATGAAATAATTTGCCAATGATTTATTTTAATCAAAATGAATGCAACAAAAAGCTACACTCCATTGTGTGGTTTACTTCATAGTATTTGTTGAATACTATGCAATATGAATACTAGCAAATTTATTAGAATACTTGTAATTGCATTGAAATGCTAAAGAAACATTTTGACACCTAGTAAATTAATTACATGAAATCCTAGGCTTTTATGTCCAAACTTGGAAAGAAGTACAGATTTTTTTTTTTTTTCTAAACAAGATAAAGAGAAGCATGAATGAAGTTAGATATTAGAGGGTTATATATGCTAAAATTAGGATGAAACATTTTACGGGAGTTGGATTTGAGAATAATGGAAAGGATAGGAGTTGACGTTTGTGGATTGTGACAAAGTCAAGGAGGAAAATAATAAAGATGCCTTAAACTATTTCTGTTCCTTTTGTTCGAGATTGTGTTCTCAACACCGCCCCATATGCCACTTACCACTTTATTTTGACAAGGATAGATATTGAGTATTCATTGTTAGCATCTCAAAGAAATTCATGTGACATATTAAACAAATTCTCCGGGCACACAGGGCCATAGATCAAAAGAAGATTCATGCATTAGAGAACGCCTTAGCTTGAATAGCTTTCATAAACTAGGTGGGTTTTAAAAGAAGTAGATTGAAAGACAAACAGCATACCAAACAAAAGTGGTAACTGCAGAAGGCAAAAAATCATAAGAAGTTGCAAAATAAATGATGAAATACTGTGAAGGATCTATTAATCAAAAGTTGCAGAGTTTTGCAGAGGCAGCATCCAATATCAACGTCTTATGATTTCAAGGTACAGTTCTAAATGGATATTTCACAAACACTAATATCACCCAATAATGTATGCCCTTTTTCTCCCATTAGTTTGTGGTAACATATGGCTGTAATGCAAGAAACCAATATAGATGTCCACATCGTAAGATTACTGCTAGCCTTGCCTTGTTTACAGAGAAAAGCATTGATCAGATTCAGCCTCTAGGTCTGTACAGTTACTCATATTAGTAAATACACTTACTGACACAGTTCTTAACAAGGTAAATATGCACTTTAAAGTCAAAGGACAAGTGCACTAAAAAGCAGGCAGTTTTAAGTAGCTTACAAGAAATCTGTGCTGCTTCAAGAATATAAATATTCTTTACAGCCTATCTTAGTGGTTTCCAGATTTATGCTACCAAGGGCACCTTGAATTACCTTCTCTTGGGTCTCAAATTTTGAAAGTATAAGCATAACAAATCTATGGCATTAACTAAACAATATTTTCCAAATATTATTAATGAAAAAAGAACATTTGATTACCAGTGTTTCTAACCTCTGTTGATAGATTATAGCTAAAATGAAAGTAGTATGTTATTTAAGTTAACGTGTTCAGTCTTTCTTATTGCTTTTAATATATGATACATCCTTACTTCTGTTCACTTATTGTTTTGCTTTTAATATAGAAATTGTCCTAACTGTGATAGAGCAGTTTTATGACTTACTAAACTTTGAAGAATGACTGAATCAAATTTACAAAAACTCACTTGAAAGCTTAATTATTTCTTTCTCCAAGGCCAATTACATACATAACTACTTGAGCTTATGCTAACAATTACAATCTCAACTTTGCTATTCTTTCCTATCATTCATGCAGTGAGTAAAGCATGATACTTTGGAGAGTAGGTGCTACTATAATATACATTAATCTATTAGTTTTTTTTTCACTCATAAATATATTTGAATGCTTAAAATTGTGTCAGATGTTATGTCTGTCATCCTTTCCAGGGATGAAAAAGGCCAATATAATTCTTATCCTTTCAGTAAATTAAGTAATACAAACTATTAAAAAAAATTGATTTTCCTAAATTATAGAGTCTTAATGCATTTCTACATTCATAGAAATTACAATATTTATGCATATGGAATTTCTCTACTATTTAAAAATTACCATAAGTATCTCTTGAAGACCTTATGTTTTGAACATAGGACATAAGAAAAATATATAAACAGTCAATTCATCAGGATAGTAAGGTGAATCATATTTTGTCCCATTTTTCCTTTTAATCACTTCTAATTTAGAAAGCACATATTTCCTAACATTTTGTTGACTAATTCAGTTCCTTGGGAAATTAATATTGTTCAACCCTACACATCAGTTTCTAACTTTTTTATGATTCTTTAAGAATGTATGAATTATATAAAAAAATTTTTTTAAGTGTCTACATAAATTACACAGTTCAGCAAAGTTTTGCTTATAAACAAAGCCATTTTAGATGGAAATGAAACTTATATCATACAATGATCAAATAAATTACATCTTATATACAAGTTGTTATTTGTACTAGACACAGGAGAATATAGGGTCTTAGAGGAGGCCAATTTTTCATATCCACCATGAAAATTTGTACTTGTCATACTGAACCATTATAAGGGCTAAATATGTATGAAGCTGTAAAATTTAGGTTAAGGAATGGTTTTGGAGTTAGATATAAGACTGAAGTCACCTAGAAAATGTTCTTGCAACAAGAGCTCTTCCTGTGTATGGGTATGTAAAGGTTGGGGTAGGAAAAGTGCATTTTATATTTAAAGTATGTAAGACCAAGTACTTTTTTTCTGGTGTATATAAATGTACATCAATATATCATTTAAATTCAGTTAAACATTTAAACACTTACTTAAATATGGAGAATTTAAGTAATAGCCTAGTGAGCTATCCTTTTTGTTAGGGATATATATATTCACATTGGATGATGAGTGCTGGATATAATTTCTATTTTTTTTTTTTTTGCCTTTTCTCATGAACCATCCTCAATGTCCAAATTATAGGTCTATTTATTAAATTGTTGAATCTGCTAGGCTTGGTCTATTATCTTACACTCATTAAAATAATTCTAATCAAGATAATAGAAGAAGAAGACATATGCAATAACAAAAATGTGTAAATGTAGCAAGAAAATACCTGCAAAACCTATAAGAGGAAAACTACAAAGCAATTCTGATAGAATTAAAAGTAGAATTGAAAAAATACGGAAATATATTCCAAGTTCTTGGATGGAACAACATAAAGATGCCAGTTCTTACTAAGACTGCAACCTCAATAATATGTAATTGATTGTTCTTTTCTGTAATTGGGAAAGAAGATTACATTTTGCATTTAAAGGAAAATAAAGAGAATAAGGAGGAAAATACTAAAAAGAGAAGGGGAAGATGGAGGGAAAGGAAGGGATAATCCTATCATTCATTAGGAGAGTCTGGTATTATATGAATAGCCATAGGCACAGGATAGAAAATCCAGAAAAAGACCAAATTTTTAAATGGATATTAAGTATCTGTAAATGGTAGCATCTCAAATCAGTAGGAGAAAACACAGAATTTTTAATATGTGGTTTACAGAGGACGAAATGATAGAAAAAACAAAATAAAATTGGATACTGTAAAGCCAAAACAAATTTAAAAATTAAAAGTTAAGTTAAGTTTAATTCTTGTCGATCCTAAATGAAGAGACTTCTTGCCTGCCATGTCTTAGTATTTGGTTTAGGCAATCTAAAATTGTAACTTCTTTTTCTTTGTCTTTTTAAAATGTAAACAAGGAAGATATTGCCCCTAATTCTCAGTTTCTTAGGAAGAGATGAGCATAATTTTCTCAGTGTTGCTGGCTTCAAAATACAAGCCTACCTCAGAAATATCTTGAGACTATCTACCTAATTGGTTGTGTCTTATTTGCCTCATTCAAAGGATAAGCTCTTTTTCTGTTGCACTCTCTTTGAAGATTACCTGTGATATATTACATTCTAGTTTAATGCTTATTTAATTTTAAAAAAAATACTGTTTTTCTTTCTCTTCTACATTTGTGGAGAGATTTTCTGGATTGAGAGAAGATTTTGTTTTTAATTTTATATACCCAAAAATACATAACTTGGTAAACACTAAGACAAAGTACAAATAAATTAGAAATTTAAATGTAATAAAATAAAAGCATACAAGTACTAGTAAAATTTAGGAATATCTCCTTTACCTGGAACTACAAAAAGCTTTTGTAACTATGATTAAAAATCCAGTAGCAAAATAGGAAAAAAAGCATACATATAATTACATCAAAATACAAGCATGGCAAAAAAAAAAAAAAATAGCATCTATGATTTCTATTCCCACTTACTATCTAAATATCTTCTAAAAAATAAAATAACATTTCCAACAACTCTATTGGAAACTTGACTAGAATTTAAAGAGACTAGTCGAAGTAAATGCAATGCAAATGATGTTACTGAACAAAAGCAGGTTCCTTGCCAGATGTACTTCCAGTGTCCAATTCCTGAGACATCGGGGTTTCAAAGAGAGATAGAGTTTATTTCTAAATCATAGAAAGGAGATCAGATGGTCTATGGGCCTAAAAATCTGTCTCCCTGAATTTGAGTTTAGGGTTTTTATAGAGGAACAGAGAGAGTGGAGTAGTTACTGGTGCTGGCATTGGGTTTCCAGGTTCTTGGCCACATCAGGAGAAAGAATTCAAAGACATGCCACAGATTAAGTAAACAAGTAAAGGATTAACTATAAAATGAAAGAAAGTGAAAGTATACACCTGAACTAGGGGTGTGGGCATAGGCATGCTCAAGGAACAACACCACTGGGGCTGGGGTCTCATTAAGGCTGGTCTCCCCGCCACCCTCTTCCTTTCTCCATGTAAATGAAGACCTGTGAGTTTCAACATTTTCATTGGCCCTGTTATACAAAAGAAGGATTGGAAACAACATTTTCATTGATTCTGAGTGTCTGGGGCTGAGTGAGGATCAGCGTAGGGTGTAAGAATTGGCTTCTCATTTTCTATTGACTTTTGGGATTCAGACTTGGGTGGCTGATTCCTCCCTAGTTGGTGGAACTTTCTACTGTCAGGTGCAGGCAAAGATGGGTGACTTTGAGCAGGAGTTTTACACAGAACTGACTGTTTTGTCCTTATTGCCCTAGTACTTTCTGACTGCACCCTTTCTCCCCTTAGGCCCCTATCCTAGCCTGCCTCAGTTACCATCACAATAGCAAGCATTCACAAGGGCAAGCCTAATTCAGAATAACCATAAAAAGGGTAAGACCAGGATAGGGAGTTTCAATAATTTCAGGTATTACCTTTTGGTTATCCCATAATAAACTGGAAAAAGTAAGAGAAAGCATCTATATAATGATTCAGTAATCATAATTGCTTGTTAGTTCTTAATTCTTGGTTACAATTACTCTTAATCACATGAAAACATACTCAATTTTCTTAGAAGATATGAAAAAAATACTATGTTAAAATACCACTTTTTTTTCCTATTGGATTGGCACAATCCAAAACTTCGATAATATATTCTATCTCCATGGCTGTAGAATATCAATACAACCATTTAGTGAATAATTTGATAATATTTTACAGACCTACTTTTATATTTCACTTTTTAACACAGCAAGGATTGTTTTAATAATCTTCTAAATTGGAAGAAATACAAAGACATATGGGAAATAATTTTCACTGAACATTTTCATAAAGGCAAAAGACTACAAACAACCTAAATGACCATAGCAGTTTCATATTACGGATGAATTCCAAAAAGAAATATTGGATTATGTTTGTAAACTGGTCTTTTCCTCTGGGCATATTAGAGTATATTGGATTCAGAGGTTTTACTTTTGCTTGATTAAATAATGATTAAGGATTTGATTGGGCCACATCTGTAGGGTGTTGAATCCCCAACCCTTGGTGGGTGGGGAATCACAGATAAAAGACATGGCAAAGGACAGAGTTGGAATTTTTGATGTTAGAATTTTGAAGTTGGAGTTGTGATGCTGGAGTCTTGAGCTGGAGCCCCAGAAAATAAGCACACAGAGGAGCCTGGTTGTGAAAAAAGAGAAGCAAGCCCCAGGAAGAGAGGAACCCTGAGTCTGAAGAGAAACAAACCCTGGGAAGAGAGGAATCCTGAGCCCAGGGAGAAGCAAGACCCAGGAAGAGAGGAACCCAGGAAGCCTGAATCCTAGCAAATGTCAGCAAATCATCTTGCTCCAACATTTGGCAAAAGACTTTGGTGAGGGAAGTAACTTATGCTTTATGGCCTAGTAACTGTAAGCTTCTACCCCAAATAAATAACCTTTATAAAAAAAACAGCTGATTTCTGCTATTTTTCATCAGCACCCCTTTGGGTCACTAATATATTGCCCATCAGAAGTGTCAACCTAGAAATATGTAACTAAGCTTCAGGTCAATTGTTAGAGGTTTCTTACTGCAAAATTCAGAGTGTAAAATTAACAGAGCATGAGTGAATGCAACCAACCATCTCCTCATAAGAACAAAGGAACCACATGGTGATGGAGCAGAATGAGATAAGGACCTCCGCTCCCTCCTGTTCAGGGTTTTGTTATCCCCTGTTACATTCCAAGAATACCCTACCTCCTAGCCCACTACCCCCTAGCCATATGAGGGTAGGAATTCACTTTTACTGCCCCTTATTGGACCCCAGGCTATACTTGGACTCTAACCCTCTCCCACAGACTAACATTTCCCCACCTATTGATGTCCTGAATAAAGTCATATCTATTACCTTCCATGGACAAGCTGAAGTCTCTCTTCAGATCTCTGCTATGCTGGGGAGGACTGAAGTCTATTCTTCAGACCCCCTCTATTGGGACAGCTTGCCAATAAAGTTTCTGTCTGCAATTGTCAGTCTCCATATCCCAGTGAGCGCCATTTTTCTCTAACTTTTGGTGTCAAAAATCCAGGTCTGGGGTCACACTGAGACTGATTGATTACTGAGGAGTTTCCACCCTGCCACTGCCGAGAGAACCCATCCAACACCGTGTCGCAGTGTGGGCTCGCCCGGAGGGCTGCTGCAGGGGCGGTGTGGGCTCGGGCGGAGGGCTGCAACACACGGAGGGGCCTTCCGAGAAGGCGCTCCGGGGCCGGCAAGGTGCGGAGGACGCGCGGTAGGAAGAAGACTACCGAGGAGACCAGGATCTGTGCGCAAGTCTGATTTATTCAGGAAGTACAGCGGTTAATATAGGGCGAAGACGGGGGAGGGGCTGGGGCGTGGCCGGGGGGGCGGCAGACGGCTGATAGGTTCGTGCAGGGGTGCATCACTGGTTGCGGGGCAGAAGACGGGGTAGCCAGGGTTCTCGGCGGCAGCAAGGCGGGGCTGTCATGGCGCGGCGGTGGCCCTCGGGGGAAAGGCAGGGTTAGGCCACTGAGGGGGAAGCGGGTGCAGCTGGGCAGAGGGGCGGGCAGTACGCCCGAACCCCAAGCGGAGGGCCTTAACGCCCGTTCCCGCCACCCGGGTCCGACTCACACCGGCGCCTGGAGACGAGCCGACCCTTGCTGTCACCGCGCTCCCACACGGTGCCACCCTACAACACCGGACACCAAATCATAGCTGGATGAGTCAAGGATTTCTCTGCTAGAGGATCCATTCTCTCTCTCTCTCTCTCTGTCTCTCTCTGTTTCTTTCTCTTTCACTCTCTCTCTGTCTGTCTCTTTCTTTCTCTCTCTCTCTCTCTTCTGATATCTAGTACAACCACTTTAAAACCTAGTGCTAGGTCAGTGTTCCTCACTGCTGTCCCCAGGGGCCATGGCAAGTGGAAGCCTGAGTCCTCATGGGGAAAAAATCCCTTGGTTTTGAAGATGTCTGGTTTTAAATGCAGTTTCCTATTTCTTTGGGGTTTTCTGACTGATTTGGGGATGCCTGTCTCACTTAGAATCGTCCTTGTTCTATAGATTCTTAGCCTTACCCATGCCACCAAAAACAGGGAATTCAATTTTGCCCCACCCCCACCCCCCCAAAAAAACACACTTCTGGGTTGTCTCCTTCATAACCTTAAAATTCTGAACCTGTAAAGAAACATTAAACTTAAAAAACTCATTTTCTATTTGACCTCTGTGTGGCTGCAATATGAGTTGGACAATGAAAGCCAATGACCAGAAAATGCACTTTTGATTTCCAAGTTCTCCAAGACTTAAAGAACTTTAACCAGCACAGTGGCAAGGGGCCTGAGATTGCTTATGTTCAGGCCTTCTTCTATTTTCATAACCACCCCTCCATCTGTTGATCCTGTTCTTTTACACCAAAAAACATCTCAGAGACTTTTTCCTCCCTTCCGACTCCCAAACCCCCCCCCGAGAACCTTGGCTTTGATCCAGCTGATCAGGCTCCCCTTGCACCTCCTCCATATATACCTTGGACATCACCTCCACGCTCCACCCTCCTCGTCCTCTGACTCCCCTTCTTCCCACTTCTCACTGTCACTGTCTTCCGCCCCAACTTTCTCCCCTCCTCATACAGGTGCCAGGGCTGGCGCTTGTCTCCCCAGCCCGCCCCTCCCTGCCTTCCACACAGAGAAAACCCTTCTTCCAACTTTGATCCCTCAGGTCATGCCCCTCCTCCACTGCCTAGTACAGGCAAACAATTAGAACAAGCTACAAAGTCCTGGCTGTCTATCAAATTCCTAAATGGTGTTTCCTTGAGTAAAACAAAAAACTGTACCCTCTGCTGTAATTGATAAAGTGCAATGTTTTCTCATATTTATATGAGAGGTTTATAATATTGGTGGGGTACTGAAAACGCTTCATCCCTCATTAGCTCAGATATTAAAACCACTATATGTGTTAATCAGAAAAGGTTGCTCATGGAAATAAGAACCTCTCCCAGCAGCCTGCTTTTAAAACATAGCCTCAAGCAGTAAGGTGCATGGATCTTAACTCACCCTGTAAATTGGATGTAGCCAGTACCAATATTGGCTTTGGGTAGGGTTTGTGACAGAGGCCACATTCTAAATAAATACCACTTGAGTTTTAGTCACAATTGTGAGAAGAAGCCAGAGTACAAGACAGGAACAATGAACTGTTGAGGGCTGCCCTATTTGATGAAGAGAGATCTGTTGGAAAATATCTGGGACACCTGCCAACTGTTACAGGGGACTGTCTATCATGTCCCTGCCCCCCTTCTAATATCTTTCTTTGGATGTTGAGGCAGATGCCCTAGCAAAGATCCAGAGCCATACCACTGAGACTCAAAAGCAACAGAGTGACTCCACTGAAAAGGCAAAGATCATGAATGCCAGACCTTGTGGTGCCTAGTCCAGCAGTTCCAACTGCCTGTCAGTCACCAGCAGCTCATGAACATCACCCATGAGTGTCCATCATGCTCACCCCAATGACTGTGATAATTACCTCACTGGGTGAATCATACTGGCTGGGTACAGACTTGAGCAGCATGATGGCAAGTGGATTATATCAGTTCCCTCCTGCTCTCAGAAAGGGCAAGGTATGCTTTCTGTACTGCAGACACTGCAATGGGACTCTTGTAACTGAATCCTTACAATAATGGGATAAGTTTAAATTCAGTGCTGTGGGCTGTGGCTGCAGCTCCAATTGAGATGCTAACAGCAGAACCAATGCAGGCTTAGATATTATGAGTTAAATTGCCAGGCACCCCACAGCCCCAAAAGGGAAGTAATAATAATTTGTTGTTGCCTGTGCTTCAAACTATACAAACTGGGAAAAATGAGATTATTTTGATCACCGTACTGGTCTATGCATCCCTGCTGGTTGGGAGTCCTAAACCCATGAAAAGTAAAAAATCATCCAAATACACTGCTATGTAACCACAGTTAATAATCCAAAATCTCCTATTTGCTCTAAAACTTTATGTGTATAAGCCCACCAAATGATGTAATTTCATTGTCAACCACTAATGCCATTAATGTTCAATGTTGAATGTATAATCTTATTATCCTTCTCATCATTCTCCTGAAAGTGATAACTTCACAGCCCACCCTGAATTTCTTGGTTAATTCCTATCCTTACCACAATTATGGTTCTCATTCTCCTCATATCAGAAGGTCCATACATATTTCATGCAATAACTCAGTTTATCCAGACAGCTGCCTAAAATGTCACTCATGATCCCTTACATTATCTTCTACTGTTGCAAAAATACAGTGCCAGCCACTGAGACAGAAGCCACAATATCTCAATGCTGAAAGGAAAATAATAACTGAATCCCACAACACCTTCCCACTGTCCCTTTCTACCTAACCATATTAAAAAGAGTTGGGAATGTTAACCCCATTTAGCAAAATAACTCCCCATGACCCCAGCTGGCACTGGCAGGTTTCCCCTGCCCCATTAACAGGTGACCCCAAAACCTGCACCCCTTAATCCAACAGGATGTACTAATCTCAAAACCAACCATGAGAATATCACAATATCGCAGGAGGCATCTATGGAATCAAAAATGAAACTTGTTTTTATTAACAAAACTGTATAGGTAGAAAAAACAATCTTAAAATTTTAAAAGAAAACATAGAAATCATTCAGTGGGCCCGAGACAACAGCTACAGAAATCAATCATGGCTGTCCTCATTTTTCTCTTACTTTTCCTCACCCAAAAGCAGTCATTTTACTCATTATAACACCCTTATTGATAGTATTGTTGCTACTTCTTTTTGGTCCTTGTCTCTTACAGCTTCTCATCTGATTTATATGCTGAATGGTACAACCAACAACTCAAAAATATGTGAGTGGCATCTTTTTGCTACATGAACACCAATACCAACCTCTTCACGATCAGAAATCAGAACCCACTGACCGGGATAAAAGGGAACCCTTCTCTGGCCCCTATATATATATATATATATGAATTAGGAATGTTAGAGACTCCTTATTGCAAAGTTCAGAGTGTATGATTAACAATACATGAGTGAATGAAACCAACTATCTCCTCACAAGAACAAAGGAACCACATAGTGATAGAGCAAAATGAGATAAGGACCTCCACACCCTCCAGACAAGAGTTTTGTTATCCCCTCTTACATTCTAAGAATACCCTACTCCTAGCCCACTACCCCCTACCCATACAAGGGAAGAAGTTTACTTTTATAGCCCTTTATTGGACCCCAGGCTATTCAAACTCTAACCCATTCTCCACAGACTAACATTTCCTCACCTATTGATGTACAGTATAAAGTCACATACCCACCTTCCATGGGCAGGCTGTAGACTCTCTACAAGACCCCTGCCATGCTAGCAGGGTCACTGAAGTCCAAAAGCTTGCCAATAAACTTTCTGCCTGCAATTGTCAGTCTCCATGTCCCACTGAGCAGGGTTTTTCTCTAATAACAATAAAGGCATTTATCTGGGGTCTTAGACTTGTGGTTCAGGAAGCATAGATTCAGGCAGTTATCCAAACTGTGTCCTGCCTTGGCATTTCCAGGAGATTTTTAAAGGAAAAGGGGAAGATTATACAAGTTGCTTGTGGTTGGTGGATATTTTGGGTATTACAGTTGTACTTCAGTTGAGATAATTAATTGATTTCTTTATCTTGTGGTTTGTTTATGGTGTCTTTGTGTCCTGAAGTCTTTCAGGAACATTGTTGCTTGAGGCTATGCATACTTTGGCTGTTTGTGATATTGGGCTGAGACCTGCAAAAGAGTAACTTCCAAAGAGTAACTGGACTCCATTTGAAATCTCTTAACCATAGAAACTACATTTTGCTTTATGTCTTTTAACAGAAGAGCACTGGTTAAATAAAGTATGGTAAATCCACATAGAGAAAAGTATTCAGCTCCTACTACTAAGGAGAAGATTTCAAGGATATTCATTAAATCAAAAATCAAGATGGAGAGTGAAAAGGAATAGAGTAAACTGGGTTAAATCACTCAGAAGTTTGGAATGAAGTTTTTTCTATTGATTATCACTCTGAAAGTCATGCTTTTGGATCTGCTCCCCTGATCAGAAATATAAATGCAGAAGGAAATGACATGGTGTTTGCCCATGACCTCTGAATGGAAAGCATTCCAGTGACAAAAATGAAAGTCAGTGGGAACATCATGGAGAGTAAAAATCCAGGATATGCAGCAGTTCTTGCAGTTAATATTGACTGGAAAACTGGACACATCTACTCTGGCAATGATGCATGCACCCCAGTGTGGGATGCCCAATGTTCATTATTTCAATACCATGCCAGGGAGGCCAGTATGGCAGAAATGTTATCACCTACAGAATCACAATTGCCCCCCTGACCTGGCATGTTCAGATGTTGACTATGCCATTCAAGACTTTTCAAGTTATGTGACCCTCCCTGGTATTCAGAAAGATTAATACAGGTGAGGCTGATATATCTTTTTCACATGGAGCTCATGGAGACTCCTACCCTTTTGATGGAAGAAGTGGAATTTTAGCCCATGCTTGTGTACCTGGGACTGGTGTTGGAGGAGATGCACATTTTGACTAAAATCTCCATAGGTATAAACTTGTTTCTTGATGCTGTTTATGGCCACTCCTTGGGTATTAGCCATTCCAATGATCCAAAGGCCAACCTGTTTCCCAACTAGAGTTATGCTGATCCCAACACATTTCACCTCTCTACTGGCACATATGACACATACATGGCAGTCCCTCTATTGAGGCCCAGAACAGCAACAACACATGCCAGATACCAACAGTACAGAACTCCCTATCTATAACCCCAATCTGAAGTTCAACCTAGTCACTAAAATTGGAAATAAAATCTTTTTTAAAAAGATAGAGTCTTCTGGTGGAAACATCTCAAGATACCCAAGATCAGTGTTAGTTTAATTTTTAACTTATGGCCAACTTTGCCATTTGTTATTCAAGCTGCTTATGAAGTTGAAGCCAGATATGACATTTTTCTTTTTAAATATGACAAGTACTAGTTAATCAGCAGTTATGACCACAGCCAAACTATCCCAAAAGCATATATTCTTTGGGTTTCCTTGACTCTGTGAAAATAAAAGAAAATTGATGCACCTGTTTTTAACCCACTATTCTACAAGTCTTTCTTCTATGTAGATAACTGGTATTGGAGGTATGATGAGAGGAGATAATTGGTGGAAACTGATTATCTCCAAATTAATCATGAAAAGGTTTCCAGGAATTGGACCTAGAATTGATGCACTCTTCTACTCTACTCTATTTTGTCCAAGGACCTCACCAACTTGAATATAACGTCCTATTCAGTCATGTCGCCATAATATTGAAAAGCAGTAGTGGATTGGATTATTAGGAATGGTAGTTATCAATGCACTTCAGTTTAATAAGCATTTATTACATGTAAGTTTTTCAATTTTGAAAGCACTTAGGATATGTTGACTTCATTATCAGTTTTCACTTGACTCTACTATTAACTTTGCAAAAAGAGACCTTCAAAAGCCAAGAGAATATCTTTTGGGGAATGCTCTGTAATGTTGGACTGAGAAATTATAATTAACTTTCTGACTTACCTAATATGAATAATTCGCATATTTTAATTAAAAGTAAAAACAGAACTTTAAAAATGACAATTATGTAAGTAAACAAATTCAATGGTAATAATGTACTTTTATTCTGTTGATTAACTTTAACAGTATTTTTACTTAAATAAAAACTTTGAAAAATGGAAAGCTAAAGCATCCTTTAACAAAACTCAGGAAATAGAAGAGACATAAAGATGGTAGAACTTTTCAATTTACCTTGTTTTGAGGATAAGACTTTGGAATCATATAAATATTTTATATAATTATGAAATAAAATTATATTTAATAATGAATCTCCAAATATTAACTTAAGCAAATGAATTTCACTCTCCATTCCATTGGTGTAATAAATAGTAGCACAGGTAATATTCCAAGCAGCTTTAAACAGAGCAATTTGTTTAGACATCCCTACAAACACCACCACCACCATCACAACCACCACTACAGCAACAAAAAAGGAATATGTAGAAAGAAAATGTTAAACTATTTTCAGTAATCATATTATCGGTGGCCTACTGTTCCCTCTAGTAAACTGAAAGTTTGCAATAGAATCTTGCTTTTGGTCTACTGTGTCAAGATAGTTGGAGATAGTGTGGCTGCCACATTTCTGTGTCAAAACCAAGTTGAACAAGAGAGTTCAAAGAAGTTCATGTCTTCAGCTGACAAAAGGCAAACATGGGAAGATGCCAAAAGGGAATGAACACTGATGAGAACACTGATGAGGAGTCATGAGAACTCCTAAGTTATTTTCTTGGTTCATCCATTTACTAATTATAAGAACTTAAGCCTCTAAACTAACTGTTCTAGTCTCTTTGATCTTAATAAGATCTATCTACTTCCCTTTTATAAATTGCTATGAAAATAAAATGAGATCTCATGTTTGAAAGTTTTCTGGAAATGGTTTTGTTTAAGCAAATGTAAGGTACCTTTAGAAGTGAAATGGATAACAAAATCAAAAGTTTATAAATGCAAGTTACTTTGTAGCAACTAAATTAAATTAATTGCTTTTCAGATTGAGGAATCAGATGGGTGATACTTTTTTTGGAAATATTATTTTAGAGCTATATAGCAACATTAGATCCCTGTGCAAATTAGAATAGTAAATTTGCAATGCTTTATGATTGCCCTTGATTAACCAGGGGTTCCATGCTGCACATAATATTTTGACATGCAAACAACCTTTCAAAGGCCAGTCCCTGAATCAGTGCCACTTTTCTAATGAAGTTTCTGTAGTGGTCATCTCTGGTAAAGTGCTTTGGTATTGTATGCATTATGCATTTGAAATGGTTTGTAGCATAGCAGTTTGTTTCCGTGCATAAATCATTACTTACATGCAATATATCTTGTTATGTTACATGTGATACCACATTTAGTTGCCATTTTAAGGCTTTTCTTTGAGTTTTTTTTTTACTTTTGCAAAGCTTTTGACTAAAAGTTTGAATCTTTGTGTTGTGATCTTAAAAAGTCATATGTCTTTCTCCACCAATTTCCTCTCCTTTGATTTCCATTTAAACATCACAGCTCCAATATTGTTTTGCTGTGAGCATGGTGGAATACTTATTTAAATGGATTTCATTGACAATTTATTCTTATTCTAAGTAATTCTAATAAGAGAGCCAACATTTTAAAACCCTTAGCTAGAGTATTGATTTTGGACCTATGAAAACATACATTTTTTCCCTGTGTTTTAAAGAATTTTCAGCCTTTCAATAATGAGCTATAAGCATCATTTACTTACAGATAAAACATAAAATATGACTTGCTTTCCATGTGAGTTCATACTACGATTCTGCCATAGTCTTAATGCATTCAGAAATATATCAGCACAACTTCACTGTCACTTTCAAAATTATTTGAATGGAAATAGCCCTTTGTCCTTTCTAGTTATAACTTTTCATATGAAAGAATGACATATTCACGTTTTCTGCCATGTTCTTATCATAAATTGAATAAATCAAAAGTACACCTTTTCTTTTTAATTTTCATTACACATTTTGACAGACCAAATACATTTCAGTATTGTCACCTTCACAAAAAGTGAAGGTTACATTTACACATCAATGAAGATTATGTTTACAATGCAACTATTAGGAATATCTTGCATATCTGGATATTCTGGACACTCTTTATAATATTGATGCTGTGACAGTCTTCCCAGAAGTGCAGAATACCTTTACAATGGAGTGTTTAAGCTGTATGGACCTCCAAAAATTATATTCTTAGAGTTAATCCATTCCTGTGGGTTTAAACCAATTGTAGATGAGACCTTTTAATTAGGTTATTTCAATTGAGGCATGGCTCAGGGTGGGTCTTAATCCTCTTACAGGAGTGCTTTATAAACAGAATGAATATGGAGAGAGTCAGAGAAAGAAAGTCAGAAGCAAGAAGTTGAAGCAACGAAACCCAGAGAAAATAGAGAACAGTAGATGCTGCCATGTTCCTTGCTGTATGACAGGAGTCCAGGGTTGCCAGCAGCCAGTCTTCGGTGAGAAAGCATCACTTGATGATGCCTTGATTTGAACACTTTGACAGCCTCAGAACTGTAAGCTTGTTAGTTAATAAATCCCCATTGTAAGCGCCAACCTATTTCTGATATATTGCATTTCGGCAGCCTAGAAAACTAAAACACTATTATTACACATAATTTACATATACAATAAATTATAAAATATATATTTCTGCAGTTCATCTAAATTTACTTAACTCTTACTTTAATTATTCTCTGATAGAAGATACCCAGTTTTAATAGATTTAGCATTATTCTCTTTTAGGTAGTATCAAACTTCTTTATTTGTAGCTGGAAGCAAAGTTGGAAATTATTATTACCCTGATGAATTAAGAAGAAAAACAATAGATGTGGCCCATTTATATCAAGCATATTAACTTAGGTAAGAGATGTTTTTTTTCAACTGGAAATAATTTTGGATATACAGATAAATTTAATTAGGATTCTCTAAGATTAACATGTTATATAAAATCATTGCATTTTATCAAAACTGAGAAATTAACACCAGTGTCATACTGTTAACTAAACTGCAAATTTATTTGGAGTTCCCCTTTTTTCATTATTTTAAAAATATTTTTCTGTATTATGATACCACATTAAATTTAGTGACTGTTTAAATTTTTTTTTTTTTTTTAAAGATTTATTTTATTTAATTTCCCCCCCTCCCCTGGTTGTCTGTTCTTGGTGTCTGTTTGCTGCGTCTTGTTTCTTTGTCCGCTTCTGTTGTCGTCAGCGGCACAGGAAGTGTGGGCGGCGCCATTCCTGGGCAGGCTGCACTTTCTTTTCACGCAGGGCAGCTCCTCACGGGCGCACTCCTTGCGCGTGGGGCTCCCCCACGCGGGGGACACCCCTGCGTGGCATGGCACTCCTTGCGCGCATCAGCACTGCGCATGGCCAGCTCCACACGGGTCAAGGAGGCCCGGGGTTTGAACCGCGGACCTCCCATATGGTAGACGGACGCCCTAACCACTGGGCCAAAGTCCGTTTTCCCAGTGACTGTTTAAATTTGACATGAATTTTAAGAAAAAGGATTTTAATTTTCTTCATCAGTTAATTTGTATGGATACTTTATTTTCTATTAATTTTATCTTGTTTATTTTTATTCACTTTTTTATACTGAATATTCTTTATGGAAAACTTCAAGCTAAACTATTTGTCCATTGTGTCCCCATATTGTTTGGATTCATGAATTTTTAAAAATCACATTACAGAAAAATTAATTCAGTGTTAAAGATTTTTAAACAGATATTAGTGTTTATTTTCAGTTATTGTATCTCATTATTATAATTTGCTATTCTTTATTGACACATTGCACCTTTCACCAAGCAGGTTAATTGAAAGGGCTAAATTATCTCAGCATCACATACTGAAAGATATGACAATGTGAGCTCTTAAAATTGACAGAAAATTCAAAACACTTTTTTTTTTTTTTTAAAGATTTATTTTATTTTTATTTATTTTCCCCCCCTCCCCTGGTTGTCTGTTCTTGGTGTCTATTTGCTGCATCTTGTTTCTTTGTCCGCTTCTGTTGTCGTCAGCGGCACGGGAAGTGTGGGCGGCGCCATTCCTGGTCAGGCTGCTCTTTCTTTTCACACTGGGCGGCTTTCCTCACGGGCGCACTCCTTGCGTGTGGGGCTCCCGCACGCGGGGGACACCCTTGCGTGGCACGGCACTCCTTGCGCGCATCAGCACTGCGCATGGCCAGCTCCACACAGGTCAAGGAGGCCCGGGGTTTGAACCGCGGACCTCCCATATGGTAGACGGACGCCCTAACCACTGGGCCAAAGTCCGTTTCCCTCAAAACACTTTTAATCATGTGGAATAATAAAATGTTTTCTGTAGCATAATCTCATAGAATTTCATCTGACAGCTAAGAAATGTTGAAACATCAAGAATGTCTACCCACATGAAAAATGAAATTATAACATTTTAATACCTTGGCCTAAAATGTATTAATAAATTGCAGGTATTATTAATATCATTTAATTCATTATACTGATAGCAACTCTGGGATCACATAAAGGAAACTGGACTTGGAGTTAAAAAATGGCACATAAAACATACTTTTCCATGTATTAGCACTTTGACTTTATATATGTGGCTCAAAGTCTCTGAACTTGAGATTTCTGATATATGAATAAATGGGCCATAGTAAAATTATGAAAGTAGTCATCACCACAGACTTTATATTAAATAATGGTGGAAGATAGATGAAAAACATAAATTAGTTAATATACACTTTCATATATGTACCTGAGCCTCACAGGGTCTCAGTTATATGAAAATCTTTATTATACCACTAAGCAGTCTATCTTTTGCCTTCAGCTAGGACATCATTGAGACAAGATTCTTTGGGGCCTGATCTCTTGGGATTTTGCCAAAATGGGTCCTGTAGATTTCTCTTATTTTTTACCAAGGGGAAGGTCAAAATGGTAGTGTCCATCTCATTTCAGGGGAACCTTTATTATGTTCCATGGAAGAAGCACTCCTGTAGAGCAGAGCCCTCAGTGAACCAAAAGAGAAGTGAAGCATTTTGATATTTCATGTGACAATGAGATAAAACAGATTTCTAGGTATAAGTTCATGATAAAAGCTCTGATATTTGAGGCAAATATGAGATTGCAAAGGTCTATACCAGGTGCAAGCAAACTATTTCAGGTTTTTGCTACTTAATGGAATAGAAAAAATGTATATTAGAAATGATAATACATTTTAATTGGAACATTCATTTACATTTTGTCTATTGTTCTTTCTACAAAGGTAATTGCAACAGAAACTGATACAGGTTTCAGAACCCCAAATATTTACTAACTGATCTTTGTAAATAGTTTGTGGACAATTGCTCTCAGGATAAAATACATCTTAGACAGGCACTAAAGCTACTCCCAAATGAAGAATCCATTGCCACTATTGTTGTTGCAATTGTCACCAGAGAACTGTTGCTATAATGTAAAAAGAATCTGGATATTTAACCACAGAACTGTATCTAAGAGATTAGAAAACCATATCAAGAATCCACGAACACTTGCTTATTTGAAATTATTAGATAAAAGGAAATGTTTCATTTAAATTGTCGGAGATATTGTTAAAATTTTCTACAGAGTTTATCTGTTTATATACCACAAATATTGTCGGAGAGTACCTATTTCCCACACACCTGTGAATACAGTAAAATTACTATGCATTTTCTCCCCTCCATTTCCCAATTTAACAGGGAAATAACATTGCATTCTTTTTAATTTGATTTTTCTGAATATACTTAAATTTGAACACATTTTCGAATCCATTTATTTTGCTTTTACCTTTTACTGATTTGTAAATCCTGTTTCTAGTTATAAATTTAACTCTTTACCTATTTTATATTAGGTTGAAATATATTGTGATAAGTAGACTATTGGCTCTTCCAAAGATGTCTGCATCCTAATTCCCAGAATCTGTATATAAATTAGCTAACATGGCAAAGGTGAATTAAGGCTTTAGCTAGATTAAGATTGCTAATAAACTGGCCTTGAAATGGAGAATTTCCTAAATTATCCAAGTGGGTGCAATGTAATCACGGGCATCTTTATAAGTGGAAGAATAAGCAGAAGAGTCAGGGTCAGTGAGCTGTTAATGCTGCTAGCTTTGAAGACTGAGGAAGGGGCCACAAACCAAGGAATGCAGAAGACCTCTGTGAGTTGAAAAAGGTAAGAAAACTAATTCTGTCATAGATCCTCTGGAAAGAACATAGCCCTACAGCCTCTTTAATTTTTTTACAGTGAGACCTATTTCAGATTTCTGACTCCAGAAATGTAATGTAGTAATATTATGTTGTTTTAAGCCACCAAGTTTGTAGTCATTTGTTATAACAACAATCAGCAACTAAACATAATTCAACCAATATGTGGCAACTCATTTCTGAATCTATTACTAGACTCTACAGTAGTACCTTGCACACATTGTTATTTTGCTTTTGTGTATTTTATTTGACCCTCATTTATTATGTAAAATAGATCGTAATTCAGAACAACTGCATGATTTGTTGATGCTTGGCATAGGGAGGGAGTATTGGTCAAAAGTACATCTCTGAATAACAATCATGTTCAATATAGGCTACATGATGCAGGGGCAAGCTGATTTTTCCCAGTAATGCTTATCTCACATTGTTTTAAATGATAAGAGTTTATGGTATTGGGTAGAGAGAAAAACAGGTACTTAAAAAATAATTGCAATTGAGAATCAAATATTGCCTTTCTCCTTTCATATCCATGTTCATAATAACAATAGAGGAGTTAGAATGGGGATATGCATTACCTTAACTTCCATAATGACTCACCAGACATCGTAATATTAAAAGAATTTTATAAATGCCTGGAGAATTATATAAATTTTCTAATACCAAGATAATCTTCTAAAATCCTCCCAGCCAGACTGATTTCTGATTTCTTCTACCCCATGATGTCAAAGGGCCAGAGCTTCTGAAATGAATGTCCAGAAGCACATAGTTAGGTTTTAATAAATAGTTGATGTGTTTATGTAGTCAATAATTCAGAGCAACCTCTACACACACAAAGTCAGATGGACTTGGGATTAACAGAGTTATAATATTTCTGTATTTGTGTCTTAATTAGTTGAACTACCTTATGCAAAAAGGAAATCTCTAAATATTTTTAAGATTACTTGGACATGTGGCTTTTCCAGTTTTTGAAATCTGCAAGGAGAAATTTTTCTAAAGATAAACAAAGACTTATAAGCCATGCATATAAGAAAACAACAACAACACCAACAACAAAAACAACAGCAGAAGGGAAGGATAGTTTATTTTTAGGATTATCCTGGTCATTTCTGATATGAAAAGTTAAGTTTTGAAGTAGGTTAAAACTATTTTGGGGGAACTTTTAAAGACAATCAGGGAAGCAGACTTGGCCCAATGGATAGAGCATCTGCCTACCACATGGGAGGTCTGTGGTTCAAACCCCGGACTCCTTGACCCATGTGGAACTGGCCCATGCTCAGTGCTGATGAGGACAAGGAGAACCGTGCCATGCAGGGGTGTCCCCCACATAGGGGAGCCCCACACACAAGGAGTACACCCCGTAAGGAGAGCCACCCAGAGTGAAAGAAAGTTCAGCCTGTCAAAGAATGGCGCCGCACGCACAGAGCTGACACAACAAGATGACACAACAAAAAGAAACACAGATTCCCAGTGCTGCGGATAAGGATAGTATTGGTCACAGAAGAACACACAGTGAATGGACAGAGAGCCGACAACTGGGGGGAAGGGGAGAGAAAAAAATAAAACAAACAAATCTTAAAAAAAATAGAGTGAGATAATATAGAAAGTATCTGAGTACATCCTACCCTCACTCTCCCTTCCAAACTTTTTTAAAAATTAAAAATAAATGTTTTGGCAAGTAGATGTAGCTCAAGCAGTTGGGCATCCACCTTCCACATGGGAGGTCCCAGGTCCGGTACCTCCAAAAGAAGACAAGGAGACACAATAAGCAGACATATTGAGCAGAATGAAGATGAAGCCATCTCAATGGGGGTGAAAATAAATAAATATTTTATTTATGTATGTGCATATTAATTAATGTCCCAAAAAGAATGGATCTGTATAAGTTAAAATGACACATTAAGTGTATTGATATTGTACGTATTAACTACTTTAGGTCACAAAAATATCACTTTATGAATGAGAAAGTCAAATAACTTGTCTCAGAAAGAATTAGGTTCCTCTTAAAGAGAAGATATTCCCTGGGTATTCTTAAGTAGAAACTATCTTTTAACATATTTGACTTTAAAAACTATTTTAATCATTGTACCTAAGCTTAACTTTCCATGTGTATCTAAAATTGATTGACCAAAAATAACTAAATGCAACTTTTTGTCATTCATTATTCAGTTCATTTATATATTATCTCCCTAAGCACTTTGTAACTACATTTCCACAGGTAAATGTGCAGTTTATGAATTTCCTAATAAATAAGAACACTCAATATCAAAAAGAAAATATCTTCAAAAACCCAGTGAGATTTTGTTTTGGTAAAAGCAAATTTAAAGTCCATTTCTTTTCATTGAAATAGTTTCATATTTTCTCCGTAATCTACAATGAGGATTAAAACATGCTCCCCGGAAAAGACATGTTCAAGTCTAACCTCCCTTTCCTGGGGATGTGAACTCATTTATAAATAGGACCTTTGAAGATCTTGTTGTTAATTAGGGGTGGAAACATTTATGAATATGATCTTCAGAGATATTATTTAGAGGAGGACAAATTGAATTGGGTTGGTCCTTAATCCATATGACTAGAGTCCTGATAAGGATGCAGTGAGTGAGAAGAAACCAGGAGTCAGAGGGAAGGGCACAAGGAGGTAGAGAGTGCCCTGTGATGGATGATTGCAATATGTTGCCAGAATGCCACAAATTCTTGGAGAAAAGTAAAGCCCTGCCAATAGCTTGATGTTGGACTTCTAGCCTCCAAAACCATGAGGCAATACATTCCCAGTGGTTTAAGTCCATAATTGTTTGGTATTGGTCATAACAGCCCTGGCAAAATAAGAATCTGTAAAATATCTCTTTCTAAAATAAAAGACAAAGTCAGTAATTGCTAAATTATTTTCTCTCAAACCATTATCATTTGTGGCTTGAATAATTTTGCAAATTGCAATTAAAATATGACAGGAATGGATAATAAAATGCCTGCCTGCACATTTTACTCAGCTTTGTAGCAACATGTAATATTTACCATGGCACTTCCTTTTAACATTCTTTAACTACTATAAAGTACATTAATTTGTTTGTTTCTTAAATCCTCTGTTATTTTTTTTTCTTTTTAAGTTACTAAGACTGGGAATTGAACCTGGAAATTTTTACCTGGGAAGCTGGCACTCAATCACTGAACCACATCTGCTCCCGCCTCTATTCATTTTTAATACAACAGTGGTTACCATAGATTATAGGCTAGGATAGGATCTGACTACAAAGAGGAGGGGATTTTTTAGGAGTGAAAGACTGTTCTGGATCCTGAATATAGTACATTTGTCAATCATAAAACTATACATGAAAAAAGTTAATTTTATTGTCTATAAATTTAAAAATAAAATTTTTAAAACATAGATGAAATTGATATTTCATATACAATTTAGAGCTCTGGATGACAATGGAATATTTTACAGAGTACAAATGGAGGAAAGTTCATTCAAAAAGTATCATAATCTAAAAAGAATTAAGAAAAGAAAATATTTTTAGACAAAGTTAGATGACAAATATAAATAACAATAAACAAATATGAAATCTTATGACCAATTTACTTATAATAAGGATTTTTTATATAATAACATAAAAAAGGAAGAACCTGCATGGAAGTGTTACTGGATGAATCACTTCAAAACTTAATATATGGTTTCTAACTTATCTTGTGTTTTTTTCATTTATTGCTATGTTTATTTTTTCCAAAAAAACACAATTTAATAAGCCATTTTTATTCTATGTTAAGAAAATCCCACTAGGGATCATTTAAATCATAATTTACTTGTTAGTTGGAAACAAGATCAAAAGATGGACATCATCCAACTGAGTTCAGTGCAGGTAATACTGAATCTATAGGGTACAAAAAAATTTCCCTCACTCCACTTGTATGAACTTTTCAGGACTGAGATTTTTCTTTGCAGGTTTCTAAGCATATCACATTATAATAGTTTTCCAAAATAAATTGATAGTATTTAGAACACCAAGATGAGTTATTGGTAAAGAATATAACAAGAAGGAATATAAAATGTTGAATCTGAAACCGTGGCTACTGGTCATGGATGTATTATCAGTTATTGGTCTGACATTGGGTTTAATTGAAACTTCAATCCCTCAGTTATAATATAAACAAGTTGGTATGAATATTCTCGTAGGAATTTTTCACTTTAGAATTTCAAAGTGTCTAAAATGCCCTTAATTGTGGAATAAAATAAATGCTTATTTTAAATATTAGAAGATTTTTATGTAGAATTTCCTTTTCTAAAGCTTAATTCATCTGCCCCGTAGGTATATAAATTTTCTCTAAATAAAGACAAAATTATTTGTAGAACAATATGTTTTTATTTCTTCCATAAAAAGAACTTTCAGACTTAGAATTTTTTAAAAAGTTAAAAGAAATAAATGTATATAATAGGCTCATATTTCATCAAAACAAAAGTATGCTCCTACATTTTCCCAAATACTAACTTTTCCTCTTTTTGATTTAAGATTTTTTTCTCTCTGTTTATTCTTGAATGTACTAGATTTGGTAGATAAATATTAGATTATGATAACATCTTTGGTATTTTGGATATACTTCAAAAGCTGATCACATATATGTAGTTTTACTTTGAGTTTATATTAGTTTTATATTATATTTATATTTCATATTATATATATCCTTAGTTTCATATTATATATTGACTTTCATATTATATCAAATTTTAGTGCAAAAAACTGCAGCAAGTCACGTGATAGCAAATATAAATGAAATGTTCAAAATGCCAATTTCATCATAAATAGGATTTTAGGTTGTTTTCTTCCACATAGAAAAAAAATTGTATAGGTGACTAAACTTAGTTTAGTAATAAACCCTCCAGTCCACAAACCTACAAATGAGCCACAGAAGTGCTGTTGTTACCTTCTGTGGCAGTTTGATATTATTTATGAATTCCAAAAAGAGATACTGATTATGTGTGTAAACTGGTCAGTTCCTCTAGGTATGATACCCTTTGAGCAATTTAAATTCAAAGGATTTATGTTTACTTGATTAAATTAAGATTAGCGCTTTGATTCGACCACATTATTAACATGTGCATAGTTGAGTCCCCGCCACTTTGGTGGGCTTTAAAAATGGACACTGGGAAAGCGGATGTGGCTTAACTGATAGAGCGTCCACCTATCCGCAGAAGTTGGGAGAAAGTGAGTGTGGGTCATAAACAGATAGTCAGTTCCATTTAGACAAGTCTGGCAAAGATTGTACTTGAAAGTGCCTTAGGTGTTAGCTTTGAATATCTGTTAATCCCAGGGAGCACCCAAATTAGGTTACTGAATTCCTTGCTTCTCATTTGCCACCACCTGTGACAATCTTAGAGGAGCAGTTTTATAGAAGCAGGATTCCAGCTAAAGTATGGCCATCTGAAGGAGATGAAAGGATTTCCCATTAAATGATGTTTAGATTTATATATGAGAGACAAAGTGGCAGACTGGCTATAAAAGAATAGTGAGATGAGGGAAGTTATTTAATAATTATATCCCCTTTCATTTTCCATATTACCTTTTCCAGTAGTTTTCAACCAGGGATAGGTAGATGAAAACTCAATGATGCTTGGTTGAATAATCAAATTAATGTCTCAGATGAAAAAATCATGTAAAATTCTAGTCAATATGAAGTAACTTGGCTACTCACTTGAGTACTATAGAACAAATGCAGAAAGAAAGCTGTAATTGATCATCAGTCACTATGCTATGCCATTCCTTTGCCAAGCATCACGATGTAAACCAATATGCTTTGTAGTTTTCTTCAAAGGCAGGCAGCAAGGGTTATATATCTGTATTGCCTCACTCTTAGAGGACCAGTCAGAATACTGTTGGCATATCTTCTCAGGACCTTTCTTAAAGTTAGGAGTTACTAGATATATTTGATGACTTAAAATATATCTATTACTCAAACAACTACGTTAAATAATGAAAGCATCCTATAATATGGAAGATAAATGATTTTGTGAAGAACAGTAAGTACTGGAAATAAAGGCCTTATGCATTTACCAGAGAACAACTCCATAAGATATGAAGCACTAAAATGATGCATTCACTTAACTACGTGTTCAATACTATTTATAATTGATGTGGAATTTAATATCAAAAATAGAAATATTAAAAATAAATTGACTCATGATGCAAAGAAAAGTTAATTACATATTAAAACCCCATGCTACAGTGAACAATGAATTTGCTGATTGCCATTTCAAAGTCCTAGAAAGGATTCAAGGAGGAAACAAAAAGTTGAAAGCAGAGATAGGGATTTGGTTGAATGATAAGGGCATAACAGCAAGTATGCAAGACAGACATAAGCATAGTAAAGTAAAAGCTTGAGTAGAATGAATAGGCTGTAGTTTAAGGTTGAAAGAGGAATGAACCTGGATGTGCACAAACCCTGGAGAAAGATTTGGGGTGAGGTAGAAATAATTAAACTTGGGACATTAAGTATAATGATGGGCCCTTAGCATATATTAACTGATTTAATTTACCTAATCATTTATATTTCTTTTTTTTTTTAATTTAAAGAAACTGAGGTTCTAATAGACAAATTCTCCTGTATTAGGTAACTCTTTGTGCCATAGTAGAATCAGAATTTTGAATCAGAATATATACAATTACTCAACCCAGGCATTCTCATTCATTTAAAGGGCCATGCAACAGAGAATAGTCGAGATTATAAACAAAGGAAATTATTCTAATAACTATTCTGTGAAAATTTCTATGAAGAAATATTCAGAAATAGGAAAGATATAGTACTTTTTATCAAAGATCTTACATTTAATAATAATTTGATACATAGTCTATACTTTCACATACTTCGAAATTAACCAAATCATTTTGTACATAACAGATCTTTTTTCTTGTAGAGGATCTACAAAGCTATCCTACTTATCCTATACTAAGAACATCTATGTGATTTTTAAGTAACCTTTTTCTGCATTTTCATTCATTATGTTTCCAAATCTCCATGAGATAAATAGTTAAAGAAAGTAAAAAAAAAACTTACAGTAAAAACTTGCAACAAGAATGCATTATGGGGAAGCAGACATGCCTCAAGAGATAGAGCACTTGCCTACCACATGGGAGGTCCACGGTTCAAACTCAGGGCCTCCTTGACCCATGTGGAGCTGGCCCACTTGCAGTGCTGATGCGCACAAGGAGTGCCCTGCCACGCAGGCTTGTCCCCCACATAGGGGATCCCCACGTGCAAGGAGTGCGCCCTGTAAGGAGAGCCACCCTGCATGAGAGAAAGTTCAGCCTGCCAAGGAGTGGCAGCCGCACACACGGAGTGCTGATGCAGCAAGACGACACAACAAAAAAAAGAGACAGATTCCAGGTGCTGCTGACAAGAATAGAAGCAGATATAGAAGAAAACACAGCGAATGGACACAGATAACAGACACCTGGGGCGGGGCAGGGGGAAAGAGGAGATAAATAAATAAACAAATAAATCTTTTAAAAAAATAATACATTATGGTAGCAAATCCCATCATACATAAAAAACATTAAAGTAGAAACATGAAATGTGGTATTTTCCATTTAAAGCCTGATTTTATTGCTTAATAAATTATTGTAACAGGTGTTAGGAAAAGATTTGACAGAACTGGAGGCTATTGCTGTTACTTTACCTTATTCTGGTTAATTCTATCTCAGTAAAATTGATTCACCTCCATAACTACAGCACAGAAGTACCATGAAATCAGTAAACAAAAAAGGAAAAGGGAATTCTCTGCTTATATGTCTTGGAGTAATTAGCAAATAGCAAAATTTTATTTAAAAATAAAAAAACAAAATAAATTATAATTGTAAGGCAGTCACTTGTAAAAGCAACAAAATACACTTACAGACAAAAAAGTGATAACCAAAGAATCATAAAAAAGAATTAAAAGAACAGCATTTGCTACTATTGAGCACCTAATGAGCATATATTTATTAAATTAAAACATTAGACAAACATACTTAGAAGGTCAAGTCAAATTTTAACTGGGATGTGCAAATTGTATTCTTTCTCAATGAGTACAACAAAATGTATCTGAACATGCATCTTATTTAATCTAATAATAGTGTTGGGAATGTTGGAAGATAAATATATATACCTACCAACTACCAACTTACATTGATATTGAAGTTAAATTAATTTCTTCTTAACATTTTCATATTATCATATGAAGTTTCCAAAGATGCTACACATATATTTTTATGTTTTTCTTAATCTTCCCAGGAATTTAATTGCAAGGAGTAGGAAAGAGTTACATAATAAGAATTACTGCTCTACTATCCATGAAAGGATTAACCCTTGCCCTCTTTATTGGCCATGAAGTACTTGTTGCCACCATTACATTTTTAAAACAGTACTTAACTGTGTCTCTGTTGCTTTTATTATTCTCAACAATAAAATTGTCAGTGTTTAAAATAATTATTCAATTAAAAGGAATAAGCTGACATATTGTGAAGTTTAATGTACTCCAACACCTCATTAAATCAAAAGGCAAATATCTTTATCTTGGGTTAATATGATACACTGTAGAAAGGTTATGTCACTTTGAGTTACTTACAATGGGTACTAAGTACACACTTTGCATTATTTATTAGTATAGCTCCCTCTCCTTGAATTTAATAGAGCTTACAGAAATTTTATAAGATGTAAGAGCAAGAGAATGGACTGAATCAATATCAGGTACCCTGTTATCTCCAAAAACACAAGCAGAAAGACTCACTCATGTTCTTTAAGCAAGTCTTCATTATTATCTCTCTTTCATCTAACAGTTGTTTTAAAATTCCAACTTAAGGAAAATAAGTCTCCATTGTTATTTCTATTTCATTTATTTAACAGTTATTTTAAAATTTATATTTATGGAAAAATTACTATTTACAGCTTCTGATTTTATTTAGGAGAAACAGAACCCTGAAAAGAGTACCTTTCCCAGCCTGTAACAGGGAAAATTATGGTAAATCTAAAATTTAATGACTTTCCTTGAACACATCAGAAAGCTCAGGCGATAGGGCAACCAAAACTAACCTGAAATCTGGAGAGAGATAGGAGGCGTCAAGAAGAACCCAGGTCCAGATTGGTTTCCCTGGTATAGATGCTGCCAGACTGCATACAAGATGATGGAGTAATAGGGACCAGATCGTCCCTCCCTCCTGAAACACGCAAAATGCTGCCAAAATACAGGAAATAATGGAAAGCAAACCACTGTAAATCAGGGAACAAGTCATAGTGATCACTGAGACATGGGAACCAACTGAGGCAAGCACTGCACTTGACCCAGCTTCCTGAGTATCCAGATTTTGTTCAGGGAGGGAACACCCACTGCAGTTGGGATAATAGAGCTGTGAGTCTTTGAAGGTAAGGGAGCTAGAGTTCTTGGGACAGAGTGCCAGAGATGATAGAATTGGGCAATGAGTGAACACCAGAGGTCTGCAGAGCATCCTACTTGAACAATTGAATACCAATTGACCAGCACAAGCATGTGAGGAAACCACTGGAAGATGAAGAAAGAACTATCCAAAAGACTATTAGAGGTAATAGTACCCAGTGCTCCTATAGAGTCTTGAATAATGCCTCTCCCACCAGCCAGATTGGAATACCTCAGAATTTATGGGACATTGAAGACCCAAAATGGATATTCCCGATTAAAGGGAGAGAATTCATTGTAAAATGGCCTTACTAAGCAAGCTTCAAGAGCAAGACCCTAAAAGATTTCACACTTTTCAAGTAAATTAAATGCCTCAAAACCAAACCTTAAGTACATAATAGGAATACAAATATTTTCAGCAACCAGTAAGGTAAAATCAGGAAGGAGAAAAATATGCATTCTTTAGGAAGCTTCTCCTCTCTGTTATTTACCCCACAAATTCTACCTGCCTTGGTCTTTCCAAATCCAAGTTATATTTTTTAATTCGGTAGGATTATTTTGCTCTATCCGCACTACTTCCTGGAAGTAAGTTGGGGCAATTACAGAGTTCACCTCATTTATTTCTCTTCTCAGGTGTTTTAGTTTGCGAGCTGCTGAAAGCAGATACCATAAAATGGCTTGACTTTTAACAGTGGGCCCTTATTCACTTACAAGCTTACAGTTTTGAGGCTGAGAAAAATGTCAAAATTAAGGCATCATCAGGAAATGCTTTTTTCCTGAAGACAAGCTACCTGTGATCCTGGACTCCTCTGTCACATGGCAAGGTACATGACAGTGTCTTTGTTCTCTCCCTTCTCTTCTGGGTTTTATTGCTTTCGGCCTCTTGCTTTTGTGGCTTCCTCTTTGTCTGAATTACATTCTCTTATAAAGGACTCCAGTAGGAAGATTAGGACCTCTGAATGAGGTGGGTAACATCTTAAGATCCTGTTCAACAATAGATCCTACTTACAATGACTCTGCACCCACAGGCATGGATTAACTTCAAGAACATACTTTTCTGGGGTACATACAGCTTCAACCCACCATATCAGGTCTTATTATCCTGTGGTTTCTGTTTTCTAATGTCTGAATTTCTATTTTGTATATATTGTCCAATTTTCTAGTTGATTAGTAATTGAGTGTATTTTTGGTCCTTGATACTTCATCATGGTCAGAAGCACAATCTGTTTGTTTTTTATAATTTTACCTTTAATATAATGCCTGGGGCAAAGAAAATAAAAGATGAGGCTGACATTCACGTTATATCAAATGATTATAACAATTGAGCAATCACAAAAAATAAGACTAAATAATTAAAGACATAGGAAAGAATGAAAGTATACACAACCACCCACCAAATCAGGGGAAAACACAACATCTGATCTCTCAAGAGGCCGGGAAGTCCTTTTGCAGCCAATCAGAGTCCCAGTTGGAAAAACGGTCTCAGGTTGTCCCTGGATGAAACTTCAACTTGCAGCTTGAGACCATCTCTTTTAAGGGGTTCCAAACCTCAGAACTCCAATGAGTCTTGCAATTCATGAGGAATGACCTCATTGGAAGTAACCAAATCCATCTGGCAGGGGGTGGGGGGTGGGGGGTGGCCAGCCTTCCACAAGAGAGACATGGTATCTTGAGGAGTCTTTGTTCTATACTATTTTTGGTGCACTGAACAGGGACATAAAGGTTTTTAGCTTTAGTTTTATAGGGGATACAAATAGGATGTGCAAATGCCAACATTTGGTATTTTGCTCCTCTTAAACATTTGTTCTTGGGGTAGTGGATGATGGGGTTGCCTGCATAGCAGTGTTATAAGATTACAAAGGTCAAAGGACAAGTTAATCATTCACAACTCTAGGCTAAAACAGCTGAGACTATTGATTAGAAAGCTTATGAGTTCACAATTATTAATAATAATTTTCTTATAGTACATCAAGGTATGTTAGGATGCTGGAGCTGGCTTGATGAAGAGCCCACTGAAAAAATCTGTGATAGTTTTAGCATTAATATAAATAATGATAATAATGGCTTAAAACTTATTAAACAAAATAAAAATCTTTGATGTCTTTCAATATTAATTAATTTCAAATGTACAGAACTGTTACAAGAATAGAACAAAGAGGAGGAAAAACACATCCTTATAGTAGATGGCAAACTAATAAAATGAAAAACATTATGAGGTTTCCTTAATTATCATTTTCCAAGCATAATAGCAATACTTGGACAAGGCAAGTATCTTCAACAGATGCTAAAATGAATGGGAAACAGGATGAGGAACAAAAACAAAGATGAAGAATAAGATATTACTCACTTCTCTGATACTCTGCCAAAACATACATCAATTTAATAAAATCATGAGGAAACCTCAAAGAAACCTCAGGTAAAGGACATTCTACAAAATAATTACCCTATCCTCTCAAAGTAACAAACAACAATAAAAAAATCAAAATCATGAAAGATAACAACTGAGGGACTGTTTTAGATGAAAGAAATATAAGGAGAAATAACCACTATCTGCAATGTACAATCCTAGATTTGATTTTGCACCACAACTAGCTTTATTCTATAAGAAGTTGTCTTAGTTTGCCACGTATGCTATAGCAAAATACCACAGATTGGTTGGGTTAAACACAGGAATGTAATGCTTCATGGTTTTGGAGACCAATGTTCAAATTCAAGTTATCTCAGGCCATGCTTGCTCTGAAGTCTATAGCATTCTGGTGGTGGTTTGCTGGCAATCAAGAAATCAAAATTTGCCTGTATCACATGGTGATCTATCTTCTCCAAAAAGTTACAAGCAAAATAAATACTAGCATACCTATGAAAATTGATTTGAAAAGGTAGTTTTTTTTTTTTAATTTCCATAACAACTCTGTGAGATGTAAAATAAAATTTAGAAAAGAAAATATTTATGACACAAAATTTAGGTAGCTATACAGTATATTAGGAGCTGAAGCTTAGGCAACTTAAATGCTTTTATAAAAACTATCTTGTCCCAGGCTGGATTTGCTGTTTGTTCTTTTGCCTTGCCTTCCCTTGCCAAATTTCAAAATGATCTTTGAATATCTAATTTGTATCTCTTGGACACTTTGAAGTCTATTTTAATCAAATAGAAAATTAAAATAAAATAAAGCTTAAAATGATTTGGCTCTCTTGTTTCTATCAGTCTTTCCCAAAGATTCCATTTGCCTATTCTGTCATGTTTTGCTGTATAAAATGCATTTCTTCCAACTTCACCTAATTTGCTGATGGAATTGGAATCTGCTTTGTTTTCTTTCTATCAAATTAAAGTTGAAGAAAATAATGGACTCTATTCACAAGCTCTGGGCTTTGCTTAAAATAGGACTACCTCATTGGGAACTCAGCCATAACTGGGCTGCTTTGTCACAGTTCTGCTTGACTGTGAATTGGCTTTGCAATGTGTTTCTAGTTATCCAGCTTGTTTTGATTTTTTAAAAATAAATAACCATCTAATTCTCTCTCTCTTTGCTTTAATGAAAAATTCTGCACCTCTTTTGGTTTTGCCAGACAGAAGAGTAAAGGAAGGACATATTCAAAGTAAAGGCAGGGAAGAAATAATGTGAATACATAAAGTGATTTTATTTTAAACAAGTCCTTGATGCCTCGAAAAAGCAATTTTAAGTATCTAATTGGGAAAATTAATGGTTATTTAGTCAGACAATATAGGTTATAAATGTCACTATGTTTAAATGGGTAGGGAATAAGAAATTAATCTAATCAAGTTGTTAGTTACAAAATAATAAGGCAAATTATAGTAGTATAAACATAGTAACTGATCCCATGATTATTTTTAGCCAATTGGAAGGGTGGGCAAATGTAATTTCTTACTACTTGAGAATAATATGGTGGCACTTGCTCAGGCAAACCACAATTAGCATGGCATAAGTCAAATTTAAAAACAAATTTCAGTCTATAGATATCTCCTATCTCTAGAATATTCTTCCTTGATATAGAGAAGACTTGGGCTTAAATGTTTTTATGCTTTCAAAAATATACTGAGAATTACAAATTCTGAGTGTAAGATCCTAGATCATTTATACTGCTGTATTTATTTCAAGGCTTGAAGATCAAGGATCAATCTGATTACAGACTAATCCTTTGCTGAAACTCTTTAACACAGAGTCAAATTAACGTTGACTTTCTTTGGTCTAGTCAAAAACAATTGTAAACAGTCCTCAAGGAAAACACTGAGGGTGAAGAGAGGTTTAACACTTTTAATAACATTAGTATTGGATATAGTTTCTTAAAACATTTCATTAAATTATATAATATTTTATCTAAATTAGGAAATTCAAGTATTCCTAAGAGGAAGAAAGACTGGATTAAAATGAGAAATATTTTAGTTTTAGGCAATAACATCTTCATAATCTATTTCACTCTCCATCTAAAGGAAGATAATAACTACTGAAAAATAATATGGGAAATAATTTCAATTCATACAGTAACTATTTTGGAAGAAAGACTTAGCATCTACATAGTTAGGCTGGCTATCATCTCAGGAATTTTAGCTTTCCCCATGGGTTAAATCATTGATTTCTCAAAAAAATAAAAATAAAAAACAAACAACTCTTTCAGGTGCACTTTAATAGTCTATTTATTTAATACTCATTAGATTTACCCAGGGGTACATACACAGTTAACAAAAAAAATAAGCCAAGAACTAAACTTAAGCTTGGTCTGATCTCAAAATACATACTTAAAAAAATTAGTGAAGTGTATCACTTATACCAGAACATTCATAAACAATAAGGGTATAGTAAAAGCTGTGAACTTATAAAACAAAAATGTATATAATCTGACAGGGGTCTCTACATCGCCTCACCACCAACACCCTGCATTGTTGTGAAACACTTTCTACAAGCTTTGAAATAGCATCTGCAAAATATTACTACCAGAGTTCCAGGAAGATGGCAGCAGAGTAGACAGGGAGTACTCAGCTCCCCTACAAAAACGATGGAGAAAGGGCCAAAAGCTCTCTGAGGGAACTGCTTTGAAGGTAAGCAGACCAGAACAGTGCTGTACAACCCCCATGAGGGTGATGGAGAGATATGAGAAACTGAAATAACAACCTGAAATACTAAACCCCCACAGCAACCGTCAATGGCAGTCATTCCTGGCCTTCAATGTTTGCAGCCTGCATAAAACCTGTTGCTCACTGCCGCTGAGTGAGAGGGGAATGGACATCTTCCTCCCTGGGAATAGGGAGTTTACAGTGCAGGGAAGAGAGTGGTTTCTCTTCAGTGAATTTGGACAGCAGAGCCAGCTTTGAATGTCAGCTCTTCCCAGATGAGAAACACCAGCAAGTAGAGATTGAAAGAAACATTTCTTTGGAAATTTGCCAATGAGTGTTGTCTACCAGCTGGCCAGGAAACTGCAAAAGAAGATCTACTTTTCAGTCTCTCTTAACCTAAAGTCTTGGGAGAAAATCTGTGCCCCATTAGTGACTCCCTGGCCTGATTTTAATAACTTAAGCTGGGCATTTTAAAGACTCAGAATAAGTCTTGGGGGGAAAAAAAAACAACTATTAGACAACAGAGATAAATTGACCACCAGAGTAATTCACCAACATATTCCAATGCCTAAACATCAGCAAAAAATTATAAGCCATGCTAGGAAACAGGAAGAGAGGGCCCAGCCAAACAAGTAAACCAAATATCCTGACGAGATACAGGATTTAAGACAACTGATCAAAGATAATCATGCAAATATCCTAAATCAGAAGTTCTTAATCATTTTGTTCCATGGATCTCTTTGTCTGTCAGTTGAAATTAATGCTGTTGTGATTTATTTATTGCATTCATTCAAAAGTGAAGGAAATGCTAGACTTCAGTTAAAGGTCAGAGAAAATAAAGATAATAAGTTGAATATTTTTTCAATTCAAGCTCACAGATCCCCTGAAAGCCCTAAGTGGACCCCTGGTTATGAACCCCTGTCCAAAGTTAATTCAAACAATTGAAACAAACTATGACTAAAGAGATAAAAGATACCAAGATGACACTGGGTGGGAAGCAGACTTGGTTCAATGGATAGAGCATCTGCTTATCACATGGGAGGTTCATGGTTCAAATCCAGGGCCTCCTTGACCTGTGTGGAGTTGACCCACACACAGTGCTGCTGTGCACAAGGAGTGCTGTGCCACACAGGGGTGTCTCCCATGTAGGGAAGCCCCACATGCAAGGAATGCACTTCATAAGGAGAGCTGTCCAGTGCGAAAGAAAGTTCAACCTGCCCAGGAGTGGCACTGCACACACAGAGAGCTGATGCAGCAAGATGACACAACAAGGAGAGACACAGGTTCCCAGTGCCGCTGACAAGAATAGAAGCAGACACAGAAGACCACACAGTGAATGGACACAGAGAACAGACAACTGGGGCAGGAAGAGGGGACAGAAATAATTTAAAGAAAAGATGACACTGGGTTTGCATAAAAATACATATGAAAGCCTGCAAAGAAAGGTAACAGAGCTTATGGAAATGAAAGACACAATGGATGTGATTTAAAACACATTGAAAGCACATAACAGCAGATTTGAATTGATGGAGGAAAGAATTTGTGATATCAAGGACAGAACATCTGAACTTGACAAGACTGGAGAACAGAAGGAGAAAGGAACCAGGTCTCAGGAAATTGAAAGACAATGTGTAATGCACAAACATATGTGTTATTGGTGTCCCAGGAGGGGAAGAGAATGGAAAAAGGCAGAAAGAATATTTGAGGAAATAATGACTGGAAACTTCCCAACACTTATGAAAGATATAAATATTATTATTGAAAGGCAACACACTCCTCACAGAATAAATCCAAAGAGACCTACTCTAAGATGTCTACTAGTCTAACAAATATCAGAGATAAAGAGAAGATTCTGAAAGCAGATAGAGAAAAGCAAAGCATCAAATCAAAGAGAATCTCAATGAGATTAAGGGCTGACTTCTAATGAGAAACTGCAGAAGCAAGAAGACATGGTATGATGTATTTAAGGTACAGAAAGAGTAAAACTACTACCCAAGAATTTTTAATCTGGCAAAACGGTCCTTCAAAAATTCCAGTGAGCTTAAAGTTTTCACTAACAAACAAAAACTGAGATAGTATGTTACCAAAAGACTAGAATTGCAAGAGATAGTAAAGGGAGTGCTGCAACCTGAAAGTAAAAAACAATGGTGAAAGATGTGGAGGAGTGCAGCAATGAAGATTATTAGAAAGGGTAAATTAAAGGGTGAAAAGACAGACAATAATAAGATATGTCAACAGAAACCCAAAGGATAAAATAGAAGATGTAAATAAGTCTTTACAGTAATAACATTGAATGTTAATGGCTTGAACTCCCCAATCAAAGGACATAGACAGGCAAAATGGATAAGAAAATATGAGCCATCTCTATTCTGTCTACAAGAGACTCACCTCAGATGTAAGGACACAACCAGGTCAAAAGTGAAAGATTGGAAAAAGATATTCCATGCAAATAATAACCAAAAAAGTTCTGGAGTAGTGATATTGATATTGAACAAAATAGATTAGATGCAATATATTTATAAGGTATGAAGAAGATCATTATATATTAAAAAAGGGAATATTCACCAAAAAAAAAATAACTTTAAAAATATTTATGCACCTAATCTGGGTACCACAAGATATATGAGGCACACACTGGCAAAGCTGTAGGGAGAAATAGATGTTTCTCTAATTATAGTTGACAACATCAATATCCAGCCTTAGCATTGGAAAGGACATCTGGACAGAGGATAAATAAGGAAACAGCTCAAATAATATGATAATGAACTAGACCTACCTAACAGACATGTGCAGAGCATTACACCCCAAAAACTGCAGTATATATATTCCTTTCAAGATATCTCCAGGATAGACCATGTGTTGGTTCACAAGACAAGTCTCAATAAATTTAAAAATATTGAAATTATACAAAACATACTTTTTGATCATAATGGCATGAAGTTAGAAATCAATAACAGATGGAAAATGGGAAAATTCAAAAATATATAAAGATTAAACAACACACTGTTAAATAATCAATGGGTCAAGGAAGAAATTGCAATAGAATTTAGTAATTATCTTCAGATGAATGAAAACAAGAACACAACATATTAAAATCTATGGGACACCACAAAGGCCATGCTGAGAGGTAAATTTATATCCATCAATGCTTACATTAAAAAAGAACAAAGAGAGAAGCAGATGTGTCTCAGTGATTGGGCTGTCACATGGGAGGTCTGTGGTTCGATTCCCAGTGTCTCCTAAAGAAGACAGCAAGCTGGCATGATGGGCAGGTATGGCAAGCTAACACAACAAGATAACACACAAGAATAAAAAACTAATGAGAGACAAAACAAAGCAGGAATGGATATAAAGGATGTGGCTTAAGCAATTAAATGCCTCCCTCCCACACTGGAGTTCTCAGATTTGGTTCCCAGTGCCTCCTAAGGAAACAAAGAAGATGAACAGACACAGCAAGCGCAAAAACAATGATGGGGTGGAGAGATATTTATTAAAAAAAGAACAAAGAGCTAAAATTGAAAATCTAATGGCAAACCTGGAAGAACTTGAAAAAGAACAACAAACTAATCCAATCCTAAACCAAACTAAAGGAAAGAAATAACAAAGATTAGAGCAGAAATAAATGAAATTAAGAACAACAACAAAAAGAACTATAGAGAGAATCAACAAAACCAAAAGTTACTTTGAGAAGATCAACATTGACAAACCTTTAACTAGACTGACAAAGAAAGAAAGAGAGAAAATGCAAATAAATAAAATCAGAAATGAGAAGGAGGACATTACTACTGACCCTGCAGAAATAAGAGAGGTCATAAGATGATACTATGAACAAGCATATGCCAAAAAACTAGACAACATAGATGAGATGGACAAATTCCTAGAAACATACCAACAACCTACACTGACCCCAGAAATGGAAGACCTCAACAAAACAATCACAAGTAAAGAGAATGAAACAGTCAAAAAAACCTCCCAAAGATGAAAAGGCCAGCTACAGATGAGTTCACAGATGAATTCTACCAATCATTCAAAGACAATCTAATACGAATTGTGCTCAAGCTCTTCCAAAATATTGAACAGAAAAGAACACTGCTGAACTATTTCTATGAAGCCAACATCACCCTAATACAAAAACCAGACAAGGATACTATAAGAAAAGAAAATTGCAGACCACTATCTCTAACAAATGTAGATGTGAAGTCCTCAAAAAACTTGCAAACTGAATCCAAAGCACATTAAAATGATCAAGTCAGTTTAATTCCAAGTATGCAAGGCTTTTTCAACACAAGTAAATGTATTAGTTTCATAAACCACATTAGTAAATTGAAGAGTAAAAATCATAGAATCTTTTCCATTGAAAAGAAAAACATCCTTTCTCAATAAAACACTCCAAAAGATAGGACTAGAAGTAACCTTTTCAATATGTTAAAGTGCATATTTGAAAAGCCTACACAGCTACCTTTTAATCAACAGTTAAGGACTGAAAGCTTTCCCACTGAGATCAGGAAGAAAAGAAGGATGCCCACTCTCGCCACTGTTATTTAATATTGCACTAGAAGTTCTAGTTAGAGCAATTAGGGTAGATAAAGAAATAAAAGGCAATCAAATAGGAAAGGAAGAAATAAAACCTTCACAATTTACTGATGATATGATCCTATATTGAGAAAATCCTGAAAATCCATAGCAAAGCTACTAGAACTAACAGATGAGTTCCACAAAGAATACAAGATTAATGTGCAAAAATCAGTAACATTTCTGTACACTACTGATGAACAATCTGAGGAGGAAATCAGAAAAAAATTCCTTTTATAATGGCAACTTAAAGAATCAAATATTTAAGAATAAACTTAACCAAGGCCATAAAGGTCCTTTATTCAGAAAACTAATAAACTTTGCTAAAAAAAATCAAAGAAGACTTAAATATATGTTGGGACATTCTGTGTTCAAGAACTGGAAGACTAAATATCATTAAGATATCAATTCCACCCAAATTGATTAACAGATTTAATGCAATCCCAATAAACATCCCAACAGCCTTTTTTTTTTTTTTTTTTTTTTTTGCAGAAATGGAAATGCCATTTATCAAATTCATTTGGAAAGGTAAGGGCTGCAAATAGCCTAAAATGTTTTAAAAAAGAAGAATGAAGTTGGAGGACTCTCATTTACTGACTGTAAAGCATTTATAGCTATAGTGGTAAAAACAGCATGATACTGGCATAAACAGAGATTGACCAATGGGACTGAATTAAAAATTCAGAAATAGACCCTCAGATATATGGTAAAGTGATTTTTAAAATATATTTATTTATTTTATTTATTTCTCTCCTCTTCCCTGCACCCCCCAGCTGTCTGCTCTCCATGTCCATTCATTGTGTCCACTTGCATTCTTGGCTGTGGCATCCAGAATATGTGTCTCATTTTGTTGCGTCATCTTGCTGCATCAGCTCTCCATGTGTGCGGCGCCATTCCTGGGCAAGCTGCACTTTTTCATGCTGCGTGGCTCTCCTTATGGTGCACACTCCTTGTACATGGGGTTCCCCTACACGGGGGACACACCTGAGTGGCACGGCACTCCTGTGCGCATCAGCACTGCGCGTGGACCAGCTAAGTCCACCCAGCTGGGCCAGAACAGTCTATTCAACAAATGGTGCTGGGAGAACTGGATATCCATATCCAAAAGGAAAAAGAAGAACCCTATTTCACACCTTAAACAAAAATTAAGTAAAAATGGATGAAGGACCTAAATATTAAAGCTATAACCATAAAATTGCCAGAAGAAAATTTGGGAAAACATCTTCAAGATCTTATAGTGGGCAGTAGTTTCTTAAACCTTACACTGAAAAAAAAAAAAAAATGAGACCTCCTCAAAATTAAACACTTTTGCTCTTCAAAAGATTTTTGTCATGAAAGGAAGAAGGCAGCATACTCAAAGAGAGAAAATATTTGAAAATCACATATTTGATAAGGGTTTGACATCCATGTTCTATAAAAAGATCATACAACTCAACAAGAAAAAGGCAAGCAAACCAATTTAAAAATAGGCAAAAGACTTGAATAGACATTTTCTAAAGAAGAAATATAAATATCTAAAAGGCACATGAAAAAATGCTCAACATCACTAGCTATTAGAAAATGCAGATCACAGCTACAATGAAATACCATTTCACAAGTTATAGAATGACCCATATTAAAAAACAACAAACTACAAGTGCTGGAAAGGATGTGAAGAGACAGGAAGACTCCAGCACTGTGTTTGGGAATGTAAAATGGTGCAGCCTCTGTGGAGAACAGTTTGGCAGTACCTCAAGAAACTTAATTTAGAACTGCTCTATGATCCAGCAACCCCATTACTAGGGATATATTCAGAAGAACTCAAAGCAGAGATGCAAACTGACATTTACACACTGATGTTCATAGCAACATTATTCACAATTGCTAAAAATATGGAACCAACACAAGTACCCAAAGTATAAACAAAATGTGATATATAGACAAAATGAATACTATTCTGCTGTAAGAAAAAATGAAATCCAGTTGCGTATGACAACGTGGATGAACCTAGAGGATATTAAATTGAGTGAAAGAAGCCAGATACAAAAGGCAAATGTTGTATGGTTTCAATAATATGAACTAAATTCAATGATCAAAATCACAGAGGTAAACTACACAGTATACGTTAAGAGGAAATAAAAGATGGGTAGAAAATGGTAGATGGTGTTTAATGTATGTAGCATTATTAATAAATTTAACTGTAAAATTGTGGAAATGAATAGAGCTGAGAATAGCCATTATAATGAGTATAACTGACACTGATGATTTATAAATTTGATTATGGCTGAAAGGAGTAGTTTGTGGAAGTAAATATCAATTAAAAGAAACTAGAGAATAATTTAGGGTAGTATAACATTGATTTCAGTGGTGGATCATGATTGTGGTTAATAGTAAAAGAAAGCTCTTCTTTTACAAATTGCTAAGAATATGATGATTCACTGGAAAATTACAACTAATGTAACTTGTGGATGATAGTTGACAGTAATATTGTAATATTTTGCAACAATAGAATGCTCTTTTTTCAATACTAAGGGACCACAATAGGCATCTATAAAGAGGTATGGAATTTTACCTTTTGGAGTGAAGAACATTCTAAAATTAACTGAAGTGATGACAGCACAACTGATGAAAATGAAAGCCATTGAGAGTACACTTCGAAAGGATTGTACAAAGCATTGAACTGTATAACAGGGAATGTAGTGGTGGGTGCTGGGCTGTGGCTATAAGACAAATATGAAATGTTTTCTACTGAATAATAACAAATATATGACACTATATATGGTGTTAATAATTGGGTAGGTTGGGGGATAATACAGAAAATATAAGATATGGGCTAAATATTACTAAAGTGTAAATATTTTGATAATGCTCTTTCATAGTTTATAACAAATGTCTCACAACAATGCAAGATGTTGGTGGTGGGGAGATGTATGAGAGCCTTGTATGATGACATGCATGTTTGCAAATTCACAAATTTTGCTATGCATTTATTGTTTATGTGTGTTCCTATAGAAATTATATACTTCAATAAAATTTTATTTAATGAAAGAAATAAAATACTCCTACTAGCCAAAGCCCATATCTTACATTTGGTGTTATTAACACCCTGTATTAGTAATATGTGTTTGTTATAGTTCATGAGAGAACATTCTCATATTTGTCCCATTAACAAATCCATCTTCCGCCACTGGCTTCCTTGTGTTACACAGCCCTATGTTTTGTACAATCCATTCAAAGTGCAGACTCAGTGGCTAGCATTTTCATCACAGAGGTGTGCTATCATCACCTTAAAGATCATACTTTTACAATTATAATATATTGTGGAAAGTACCAAAAAAAGACATCAGAAATTTACATTTCTTTCAAATAGTGTACAAAAACTTGATTTACTTTGTCACTGAGAAGGGAAGCACCAATGGATGTAAAACTTTTCCAAATATCTGTTAGGAAATTATAGATAGATGGTAGCTAAAAAGTAAATATATGTTCATATGTATATATACATACTTATTAATGACTATTCATATCTTCTTTAGTTATTTGTTAATTATTTTATGTCTCCTCACACATGTAAACTCCACAAGAGAAGGTGAATATTTATGTCATTCACTGCTTTATCTACGGTTTCCATAAGAAGGCCTGGAAGATGAAAATATTTGTTAAATAAATATGTAAGGGGGTGTGAATTAATTAATACCTAGGTCCCCAGATATATTTCTGTTACTTATTTCTAATTTAACTCCGTGTTGATCAGAGTTGCTAATTTGCATGATTTTCACTATTCATATTTATTGAGAATTGTTCTGGGGTCTTCAATATGCTCTCTCTCTCTCTAAAAGCTCTTTGTACACTTGTGAAGAATGGGTATTCTGCAGTTAAGAAATGAAATGTTGTACCATGCCAATTAGGTCAAATGGGTGGGAATGTTAATTCTTTCATATATTTACTGATTTTCTGTTTACTTTTCCAATCAGTTATGGAGACAAAGTATTGAAATTTCTGACTTGTATTATTAGTTTGTTCATTTCTTCCTACTTTTCTGTCCTTCTCTTATTAGAGTATGCGACGGTTTGCTCGGTTGGTAGAGGTGGGGTCTGGCTGCGGACGAGGGGTCAGTCCAGCTCAGGACGAGGGGTCGGTCCCGGTTGGGATGAGGGATCGGTCCCACTTGGGACGAGGGGTCGGTCCGGCAGCAGACGAGGGGTCTGTCTCACAGGGGTTGCATGGTTCTGCTGGTGGGGTCGCCCGGCGAAGCCGGCGACGAGGGGGTCGCCTGGAGAAGCAGGCGATGAACTGGGGACAAGGGAGGCCAGGCCCTTGTCGGGGGCTCTCAGGACTGGAGGGCGCATGGCAGAAGAACTACCGCGGAGACAAGGTAAACACGCAAGTCCAACTTTATTGAGGGAGAGGCAACAGTTTTATAGGGGCTGGGGAAGGCTGATTGGTCGAAGCCACGCCCTGCTCTGATTGGTTGCCAGAGAAAGGTCAGTGGGAGGTGCTGGATGGGGGAGGGGTGGTGGTTAGGGATTGGCTGTCGCTGTTGCTGGGGGAAGGGGCAGGGTTTAGGGATTGGTGGCTGCTGTTGCTGGGGTGGAGGGCAGACTTGAGTTTCCCGCCCACGCCTGGCTGCTGCTGCTGTCGGGGGGAGGGAAAAGGGCAGACTGGAATTTTCCGCCCTGCGCCTGCGCAGGGAGAAAGAAGAAGAAGGGTGCCGCCCCACAAGGCATCGTGTGGCGCCATCCGGGAGGAGGGGCGGCCGCGGAAGCATGGCTGCCGAGAAGGGGAGACCCGAGGGCACTCTGTGCCCATGCCGAGCTTCCTTCAGGGGTGGCGGTGGGCCCGACCAACCACCCTATTATGGGGGCAGCGGAATTAGGCCTACCGCGGCCGCTCCCCTTGCCAGGCCAGCACACTTCAGCCCGAGGGGTGACCGCAGAGTATACATGATTAGGATTGATATGCTATCTAACTAACTACTAACTGTTTATTATATCATAAACATTTATGATTGTCATTTTCCCTGGATAAATGAACAAATTTATCATTGTAAAGTTACTTTCTTTATTCCAGGTAATATTCTTTTATATTAGAGAAGTTGTGGGTTTACAGAAAATCATGCATAAAATACAATGTTCCCATATACTACCCTATTATTGACTCCTTGCTTTGGTGTTGCAATTGATGAAAGTGCATTTTAATCATTGTACTATTAACTATAACTCTAGTTTTCTGACAGTATAATCATTGGTAATATTCTTTATTGTAATTTTTTTACTGATATTAATAGTCCCTCCAACTCTCTGCTAAATTTGTTAGAAGAGCTAATCATGTAGGGACTATAAAGGGGCATTACGAAGGACTTTAAGATGGAGGAAACCAAGAGTACTATCAACTTAAGATTCTTTTTTTTTTCTTTTTTGTCCCAGCATGATGCCAACGGAGCTTCTCATATATGACAGGTACTGCTCTAGAGTTTAATACTTTCTGTAACAACATAGTTTGGGTTGGCTAATCACTGGTTTAAAACTAATCCAGAGTCCACTTTTCTCCTAAAGTTCGCTTTCTCATCTCTTCATGTGCATAATTGTTTTACCATAATTAAGGATCTTAGTGTACCCTTATCTATCTTTTAATACATTGTATAAGTCATTATTTCTTGAGTTATTTAATGACTGGACTGAATGGAAAATTTTAAGTGTGCCAAAAAGGACCATTTATAAAGTTTCAAAGACAGAGTGTTTTTCCCCAACAGGAGTGAACAGAAATCTGATTTCTATTCCTGTTTACTTGTATGAATTTTACTGCTAAAGGGCAAAGCATATTTTTTTATCAGTACAGAACAACATAATGAATATGATTTCTAAAATAGCAAGATGGGCCTTGCCTTCTCAAATAATTTTGGGAGATTGGATTCACTGTTGCTAAAATTGTTATTTTTTTCTATCATGCAATGTATTTGGTGGACATCTTTCTTTGTCACTGTTTTAAGAAAATAGAGTGAAAACAGAAAGTGTTTTTACCGTACCTCTGGCCTTAACAGTAATTCTGAATGTTTATAAAATTTCTCTTGTGATATTGAATATGGAGAACTAGAAATGGGTTTTATTTATCCAGGAGATTTAGATCTCTTATTTTATGTCATGCTTTATGTACATATATCGCAAGTATATGACTTTTTTCTAATTTTTTGTTCTTATGGTTATTGGTTGGAGGCAGGTTATACCAAATCTGGAGTTATGTATTCTGATTACATTGTATATAAAACAAAATTTATGTCTAGCCTTCAGCTCAAGGACCATATGTACTGTCATAAAATGAAAAATGAGCACAATTGAAAATAGAATTTTAAAATAACAAAAGTAATTCAACTTCAAATGAAAGTAAAATGCTACACTGTAGAACACTCAGAAATATAAAATAAAAAAATAGTATTTTATGTGTTTAGCTTTTCCACATCTTCCATGTCAATGGTTTTTCTGTCACATAAACTTTATCAAACAATGATAAACCTAATAACAAGGTAAAGGAGAAGTGAGACCTAGTGAGGGGGGAGCATGGTAGAATAAGGTATATGTGTAATGAAATTTAGGTCATGGACACATGATCATTTTATCATAGAGCATATAAATGAAATAATACTAGATACATAAGCCTCTGTTTTGTGCCCATGTTAAAGTTCTAAATCTAATTAATAACTGGAAAATTTTAAAATATTAAGGAAATCCAAATAAAGATTGATTTTTAAATGATTCCAATTTTTAAAATTCACTGTAAACTTATGGCTTCTTATTCAAATATGTTATTTTCTGAATTTTAAAATAATACTGGAAAGTGTATGCATGAAAAAAGAAAGCATTTTCAATTACATAAATTTATCACTCAATTGAAAAGAAACATGGGTTTTGCAATGTATTTGTTTATTTGAAATCTTATTCCAAGAAAGGATAAGAAATATTCAAAATATCATTCTAAAAGAGGAATAAGGAAATAATGAGTCTTATTTGGGATTATGTGGAAATTAATGGAAATTTTATTAAAAAGAGACATGGAGAGATGTGATGATTTTGACTTGAGTTATAGTACAGAGGCAATTAAAGAAAAAAATTATAAGTTGTATGGGTAAGGAAATAGGAAAGTAGTCATATATAGTAGATTATTCCTGAATGATACGGTGAGATTTAATGACAAAATTGCTAAAGGATAGGTAATATATTTGTATTTCAACTACCACTTTCTTTCTTCCATATTTTATATTCACAATCCCAGATGAGAAGCTTCATTGATTGCTTTTACAGAAAAGAATGTAAATGATTGATAAACTGGAATAGTAAAGAACTTGTTTTGAAGAAGTAAAAGCTATCATCATTGGTAACTATCATTTAAATTCATTCATTTGTTAGGGCAAGTAGAGTGACAGTTTTGAAACAACATTTTAATATTTTTGATAGAACATTGTTCTACATGAATCACTTTATGAATCCCTTATAGAATATTCAAAAATTTCACTCACAATTATTTTCTGTTTTTGCTCTTAAAGAATATGAGAAATGTTATATGAAATTGACACCTTGTTTCAAATCAATTCCTATTCATATTTAGCTAATAAATTGATAAGATATTATTGGCCTTCATATCTTGACTAAAATATTCTGACCACTATAAATGCTCTAGCTCCTTCTGAAAAAAAAATTGGTAAATTATTTTCATGCTTTTTCAAGAAAGAAACAGTGAAGCTTTCAGCTATTATCAAATACCCTTCAAAGTCTGTACTTTTATTAATATTCAACAGTGCCATACATAACAAACCAAAGTTGACTTTCTTTAACTGGATGCTATTAAAAATTTTACATCAACCCATTTCCATAGATTATTTTTGTCATAGATATAGTCTTTATTATTTCACAAATCTTTTTCTTCTCACTTTAGAGAACAAGTTTGAATCATCTGGGCTGCTCTCATGAATGTTGTATAATACTTTCTATATAAATATTTGACACAAAGATTTGTATATGTTTTGCATGCCTTAATTTGTGTCTTATATATAATATTCATTTTACAAAAAAACACAACACACACACTTACTTTTAATGAAGATTAATCTTTTCATATGTAGACAGTAATCTCATTCTGAAGTTCAGGTGCCTAGATTTGAACATTGGTTCAATCACTTCCTCATTAAGAAATAAATGGACAAATTATTTTCTTTATGGTTGACTTTCATTATTCATAGTTTGATCCTTATTCATGGGGATGATATGAAATTTACCTAGGTTAATGCACAAAATAAGCACTCAGAAATAGCAATATTATTATTAAGATTAAAACACTGTAATTCTTCCATGTGGTCACAAGCCACTATTTCTCCATTATTATTCTTGCTAACTTGCTCCCAATATATGCTGAAATAATACACTAACATATATTCATCTGTCCCTTTTCTCCTAATTTTCTATTAAACAATACTTTGTCTCCTTTCACATATTCATTTATATTGTCTTTTAATAGTTTATGGTCTTACAAAACATTAAGCATAACACACAAGTTTTTCCATGGCTTAATATTTCCTGTAGGATCTAAAGATTTTTCATTATATTTTATTCAAAAATTTCTTTCTCATTCTCATATTTCACCATTTCTACTAATTTGCACTTAAGATGTCTATATGCTTTATGAAGGTCAACTATATATTCTTATATATCTTTAATGAGCTCTGAAAATTAACTGTCAACATATAAATCTTGACCTCTGGGAAGATGGTATTGAAATAGTTAAGCAGAACTCAACTCTCCCACAATAAACAACTGAGAAAGGACAAACACTTACCTGAAGGAGCTGCTTAAGGTTCTACAGAACACAAAAACCTGTGCATCATCCAAGACAGTGCAGGACAAAGAAAAAAAAGTGAAAGGAAAAACTGAACACAGACAACTGTGAGAATAAAGAATAAGAGGAAGCAAGTGCCCAAAAGGAACCTTACCACATACAAAACAGCAACAAAAATAAAACCCTAGAGTAGAAAGAGAAGCTAACCAACTAAATAAGCCCATCAAGATAAAAAGATGCCCAGACACCATAAACAATTACAAACCATACTAAGCAACAGGAACACATGGCCCAACTAATGAACAAATTATAAAACAGAAGAAGATACAGAATGTGGAACAAGTAATCAAGGCTGTCCAAACAAATAACATGAAATCAACCTAATGAATTGAAGGAAGAGATAAAAGGATATTAAAAAGACACTGGGAGAACACACTGAAAAAATTGTAAACATATGTAAAAAGAAAACTGATCTGCTTGTGATGAATGGCACAGGAAATCAAAAATACAGTGAAACCATATAAAAGCAGAACACACAGAGGAAAGAATCAGTGATGTCAAAGACAGTACAGCTGAAATTAGACAGATAACAGAACAGATAGATTTTTTTAAAAAGGAAGAAAATCCACTAGGGACTTAGCGATTTAAATGACAAAAGAAAGCACACAAACATAAGCATTATAGGCATCACAGAGGGTGAAGAGAAGGGAAAGGGGACAGAAGGAGTGTTGGAGAAAATAATGGCTGAAAATGTCCCAACTCTTTTGAGGCGCATGGATATACATGTCCAGGGAACACAGCAAACCACATTCAGTGTAAATCATAACAGGCCTACCCCAAGACATATACTTCTCAAATTAGGCAATGCTCAGGACAAAGAGAGAATACTGAAAGCAGCAAGAGAAGAAAGATCCATCACATAAAAGAGAAGCACAATAAAATTAAGTGCTGATTTCTCATCTGAAACTATGGAGGCAAGAAGCAGATAGTTAAGGTGCTAAAGAAAAGAAAAGAAACTGTCAGCCAAGAATTCTGTATCCAGGAAAAGTAAAACTATAGCCTAATCTCTTTAATGAACCTGGATTCTAAAATTCTCAACAAAATACTTGCTATCATTTCAACAACACATCAAATGAATTATACAACATGACCGAGTGGGTTTCACCCTTGGTATGCAAGGATGGTTCAACATAAGAAAATCAATCAATATAATACACCACATTAACATATCACAAGAAAAAATCACATGATCATCTTGACCGATATAGAAAAAGCATTTGACAAAATACAGCACCCTTTCCTGATAAAAATACTTCAGAAGATAGGAGTGAAGGAACTTTACTCCACATGATAAAGAGTATATATGAAAAACCCACAACTAACATCATATTTGATGGTAAAATATAAAGGTTTTTCCTTTAAGATCTGGAACAAGACAAGGATACACACTGTCACTGCTCTTATTTAACATTGTATTAGAAGTATTTGCTCAAGCACTTTCTTGTTCAAGCAAGAAAAATAAATAAAAGTCATCCAAATTGGAAAGTAAGAAGTAAAAATTTGACTATTTGTAGATCACATGATACTATACATAGAAAGCCCTGAGAAATCTACAGCAAAGCATCTAGATCTGATAAGTGAGTTCAGTAAAGTGGCAGGATATAACATCAACATGCAAAAATCAGCAGCATTTCTGTACACCAATAATGAGCAACCTGCTGAGGAAATCAACAAAATAATTCCATTTACAATAGCAACTAAAAGAATCAAATACCTAGGAATAAACTTAACTAAAGATGTAAAGGACTTGTACACAGAAATCTACACAACACTGATAAAGGAAATCAAATAAGACCTAAAAAAAAAAAGGTAGAATATCTCCTGTTCATGGATTGGTAGACTAAACATAATTAAGATATCTGTCCTACTGAAATTGATTTACACATTTAATGCAACTAAAAAAAAAATTACCACAGGGTTTTTTACTGAATTGGAAAAGCTAACTATGAAATTTATTTGGAAGGGCAAGGGGCCCTGAATGGCTAAGAACATATTGAAACAGAAGACAAAATTGGAGGAATGACACTAACTGACTTTAAAACATACTATAAAGCTACAATTGTCAAAACTGTTTGATATTGGTACAAGGATAGACATACTGACCAATGGAACACAACTGAGAGTTTGGATATAGATTCTCTCATATATGGTCAACTGATATTTGATAAGGTCACCAAATCCACTCAACTGGGAGAGAATGGTTTTTTCGACAAATAGTGCCTAGAAAACTGAAATTTCCATATCCAAAAGAATGAGAGAGGAACACCATCTCATGCTCTGTACAAAAATTCACTTGACATTGATCAAAGATCTAAATATAAGAGCCAAGACCATAAAACTCATAGAAGATAATGTAGGAAAGCATATGTGAATCTGGTAGTAGATATGGTTTCATAAACTTTACACCAAAAGCATGAGCAATAAAAAGAAAAATAGATAAATGGAACCTCTTCAAAATTAAAAATGTTTGTTGTTCAAAGGAGTTTGTCAAGAAAGTGAAAAGTCAGCCTACTCACTGTGAGAAAATATTTGGTTACCATCTGTACAATAGGGGTCTAATATACACATATATAAAGTAATCCTACATCTCAAAAATAAAAAGACTAACAAACCATTTTTAAAATGGGCAAGAGATTTGAATAGACACTTTTCCAAAGAAGAAATACAAATGGCCAAAAAGTACATGAAAACATGCTCAATATCACTAGCTATTAGGGAAATGCAAATCAAAATTACAATGAGATATTATCTTACACCCATTGGACTGGTGGCTATTAAAAAAAACAGAGGACTACAAGTGTTGGAGAGGATCTGTTAGGAAGGGGACACTTATCCACTTATGATGGGAATGTAGAATGGTGCAGCCATTTTGGAGGACAGTTTGGCTATTCCTCAGGAAGCTTACTATAGAACTGCCATATGGCCCAACAATTCCACTGCTGGGTATATATGCAGAAGAATTGAAAGCAGGGACACAGATAGATACATGCAAGCCAATGTTCATAGCAGCATTATTCACTCTTGCCAAAAGTTGGAAGCAACCCCAATGTCCATGAACTGAAGAATGGATAAGAAAATTGTGGTATATACATACAATGGAACATTACTCAGCAGTAAGAAGGAATGCAGTATTAACACACAGAATAACATTGATGAATCTTGAAAACATTCTATTGAGTGAAGTAAGCCAGGCACTGAAGAAAAAATATTACATGACCTCCCTCACATGTATTAAGCAAGTTGAGCAGACTCACAGAGCTAAAGTCTGGAAGATAGGTTTACATGTGACAGAAAGGAAGTAGAGGGTGGTGAGCCAATGCCCATATGGGAAAAATATGATAAGGGTGTGGTTGGTTAGTGGATGGACATCATAGTGGTGCAATGATGTGATTTAATTTGGTGGTCCTGGTCTATGAGGGAGACCAGGGTGGTAGGTTGGGTTCAACTCTCCATGGAATTGGGGGATGGTCAATGGAAGGAGCAGGTGAACTCTGGGAATTTGCAGGTCTGTGGTTAAAATGGGGACCTCATATTTTTTTAATGTAATATTAAAAAAATAAATAAAGACAAAAAAACTACATGTTGGGAATGCTCTTTTGGCAAAAATGGCAAGAGAGAGTTACTTGTGTAGGGTGTGGGGTGTGGGAGGGTATACAGGATAAGGCACGCCTGGGGCAAGCTTCTAGGAAATTTGTAAGTGTTCATCTTGTCACAGTTTGTTATTTAAGTGGGTGGAGGCCCACACAAAAAACAAGAAAATATTCAATTCCCATTCTGGGGAATCCTGCTATGTTCTTAATTGGAAGAACAAAAATACCTTGGGTACACAGGTAGTGCCTAATAAAAGAAGAAAGACCAATATGTCAAGCCCTCAATTTTATTGCAAGTAACTATGAATCTTATTCTTCAAAAATTGAAACTTAGTGGTTACCATTGATTCTGAGGGAAAGCATAGGCAAGAATAGAATAGATGGAATATAAACAGTTTTAGGGTATTAGAATTGTTATGCATGATCTCACAAATGGATACAGGCCATTTTAAATTTTGTCAAAACCTATAAAATGTGTGATCCAAAATTGTAAACAGTAGCAGTGCTTCAATATTTGTACATCAATTTTAACAAATGTACCACCTGTATATAAAATTTTATTAATAGAGGAGAGTGGAAAAGGGGAAAGGCATTGGGTATATGGGAATCCTCTATATTCTCCATATGACTTTTCTGTAACCTAAAGCTTCTTTGAAGATAAAATGAAAATAATAAGACACCAGGGAAATATACAGGAGAAAATGTCACTGTACATATATTTAAATTTAAAATTTCTTTTTGTATTTTATTTGTTACGTTTAAAACTATTATTTATTTCATTTTCTTATTAATTTTATTTGGTTAATTTTTTGGCTTCATTTTTGGAGAAGTTTTGGATCCCAGAAGGGTCACAACTGTGGCACAGGAGGATCATTGGTGTAGGGTGTCACAATGGGAGGATGAACGGGGAGGTATTTACCTGGGGCATGCTTTTGAGGCATATGAATATGTTCAAGTGTTCATGGGGCATTGTCTTTGTGGGTGGAGACCCACACAATAATTGAAAAAATATAGAATTCTCTTCCTGGGGAGTCCTGCTACATTCTCTAAAAAAACAGCAAAAATCTCTGGACTATAAGGGCAGTGAGGGAAGACAGAACATTATGCCAGGTCCTTGATACTGATGATTGTACTTATGAACCTTTTCTTGTGAAATTGAAACTTAGCCTAGTATTTTATACTGCCTAAGAGTTACCTCTTGAAAGCCTCCTTCTTGTTTAAGCGTGGCTTCTCTCTAAACCCAATGCAGCATATAAATACACTACTTCCCCACTCCCCCCATGTGGAACGGGACTCCCTGGCTCCAAGGGGTTATTACCAAGTGCCAACAAGGAATGCATCTAGAAAAAGACCTTGACCAAAGGGGGAAACGGTAAATACAAATGCTTTCTCATGGCTTAAAGATTTCAAAGTGAGTCATGGGGCAGTCATTCCAGAGGTTTCACTTAAGCATGCCTCAGTAGGATCTCATTGACTGCCACAGTAAACAGTGCCTCAAATAGCAAACTTCCTGAAGGTTCTAGAGACATTCAAACACAATAAACAGGGCAGACAAGCTCAAGAATTCAATACCCTGTCTGTGGCCTGACTTTGGAAATTATGCTCCCCAGGGTAAGAGACTCATTTCTAGTTTCCCTACATATGGCTCCTCTGCCCCTTTTATTTGAACCTATAGTTAGAATGATACTTGTTATATCTATGTCCCAGAGACTTAAATCTTTTGTCTCTTCATGTGCCAGTTGCACCCTGAATTTCATCAAAGTTGCAACACCTACTCTCTAGTTCATTGGACTCACACAGGACAATGAACAAGAAGATGATGATGGACAATGTCCATCCCAAGGAATAGAGTGAATCTGCAACTGCCAGCAAAATAGTTCCATCCATGTGCCCCCATGGGATTTAAGCCCCCTCTCGACTACAAACAGAGTGGGCATCACCATCCCCAAATCCTCAAGACTAAGGAATGAACAATGGATTTACTAAAGTAGATTTATTATCATTCTATTATAGATGTATTATTATTCTAGCAATGGAAGAACTTTATCAGTCATATAAAGGCAGTAACCACCAGAGGTTCTAAGGAGAGGGAGAGAGAACAGTTGTAATATGGGGGCATTTTTGGGACATTGGAATTGTCCTGCGTGACATTTCAGTGATGGATGCAGGACATTATGTATTTTATCATAACCTACAAAATTGGGTTGACAGAGTGTAACTATAGTCAATGGTTAGTAGCAATGCTTCAATTTGTGATCATTAATTATAACAATTGTACCACACTAATGAAAGATGTTGTTAAAGTGGGAAAGTGTGGGAGGGGAAGAGAGTGGGGCATATGGAACCGCTTATGTCTTTTATGTAATCTTTATCTAATCTAAAACTTCTTTAAAAATAAATAAAAAGTTTAGTAAACACAAACAAACAAAAACATAGAAATCTATAACCAACACTACTTCAAGAACAAGGGGTAAGGGAAACGGACTTGGCCCAGTGGTTAGGGCGTCCGTCTACCACATGGGAGGTCCGCGGTTCAAACCCCGGGCCTCCTTGACCCGTGTGGAGCTGGCCCATGTGCAGTGCTGATGCGCGCAAGGAGTGCCATGCCACGCAGGGGTGTCCCCCTCGTAGGGGAGCCCCACGCGCAAGGAGTGCACCCATAAGGAGAGCCGCCCAGTGGGAAAAGAAAGTGCAGCCTGCCCAGGAATGGCACCGCCCACCACACACTTCCCGGGCCACTGACAACAGAAGCGGACAAAGAAACAAGACGCAGCAAATAAACACAGAGAACAGACAACGGGGGGCGGGATTAAATAAATAAATAAATCTTTAAAAAAAACAAGGAGTAAAAACATTTTCAGAAAGATAAAACACTGTACTATAATTCAGTATTGATCATTGTTAATATAGAGTTGTTTATTGAAGATATTCAGCTATCATTTGCAGTTTAAAAATGTTAATAACAGTAAATATTTTGGATTTTCACAGACATCACTTTCCTTTTTGCATTTATGTGATTTAACTCATCCTTTCCATCACTCATTTAACATAATCAAATTCAATATGAGGATTATTTCTCTGTGTATCTTTTAGCTTACCTTATAGTAGTGTACATTTTAGAGCTGAAAAAATATCTTGGAAACCATGCAGCCGATCTGCTACACTTTAGAAATGTAATCTGAGAACTATTCTTCTACATGATTAAAAAAACAAAAGAACTCTTTCTCGATGTCACCCTCTTGAAACACACAATTAAATTTACTGTTAAATTAGTAAAAATAGCATTTCTAAAATTAACACTGAGCAGACAACCAAGAAAGAATTATATTATGCAGATTCTGCCCTTTCTCTCCACCCCACACAAAGATTGCAATATTCCTGGAAGGAGAGGATGTGCCAATAAAATCTTTATTTTTGTATAATACTGCTGAATCATGGAGAATGTAAACTCTTGCTTTCTTTTGTATAGAGTTGATTCCTGTGGTCCTCCCAAGATGAAAACTATCAAATACTTCAGGAAAGTGTGAACAAGAAAAAAATGTGACCACATAGAAAAAGAGAGCAAAACAATTTATTGTCTTGATATTGGAACAACATTGATGGGGAAATATTTTCTTATCATTTGTAACCACAAGTTTGTCTTCATGGATGGTCTTGTTCTTAATTTATACAATCCACATGTTTAAAAGAAAAGTCAAGATAAATAATTAATTTACAATAACTTTTGATTGTACTGTAATTGAAAATTGGCAGTAGCAAATGTACATTCTCTCTGGAGAAGCACAAGCCAAACCAGATCTTAAAGAATTCCCATAGATAAAGTTCAAGTGGACATGAGTAGCTCACAACAAACTCACAAAATCATTGGGGAAATAATGTATTATGAATAGGACCTAGGAGCTAGAGAAAAAGATCATTTGCATCAGAGGAATTTCTTTAGAGAAATCACTTAATTCTCAACAGGACAAATAGAAGCTGGTATATGGAAGAATAGTATCTTTAATATGCTCTTAAAAAATAACTGTCAATATAGAAATCTAGAACCAATAAAACTACTTCAAGAGCAAGGGATAAAAACATTTTAAAAAAGATAGAACTCTGTACTATAAAATAAGTCAGTATTGATCATTCTTAATATGGAGCTTTATTTATTGAAGATATTCAGATATTCAGATATTCAGGTATCACTTGCAAACTAAAAATGTTAGCACAATTAAATACTTTGGGTTTCTTATTTTTATGCAAACATAAAAAATCCTCTGCAATCAGATAAAGAACACCAAAGTGAAAAACATACAAAAAGATGACTGAAAACATACAGATCCCAAAATCAGTTGATCATTTCTCTAACTTCTGCCAAACTTTTCAGGTGTTCATCCTGATATGTGTTTCATTTCATTTTTTGTTGTGTTTTTATGTTACCATTAGTTATATATTCGTTTTTATAATTGTTCCTATTATCATCATTTTGGCTTTGGTTTACTATTTTATTTTGGCTATATACCTTTCTTAATAACATTTTTTCCATTTATTCCTCACTTAATTTTTTGGTGTTGCATCATCTCAATGCATTTACTTGAGGTCTTCTCTCCAGCTGTCCCATTTTATTTGTATAGTGCAAATATCTTAATTGTGCCATCTATTGGAAATGGCTATTTGTGAATTTTTTCTGTCTGTATCCTTAAAACTTCCTGCTCCATCTATTTATAATAAAGTGTTAAATATAAATATAAAAATACTTCAGCATTTTTCCTCAATCTCTGTACCATGTCATGATTTTGAAAGAAAAGCAATGGCATGCTGGTCAAAATATGATAATATCACAAAATATCTAAAGACCTCCTCATACCAAATTCATGATACCTAGATACAGTTTTTAGTTGTCTATTTTTAACCTTAATAACAACCACTATTCTTCATGTCTAAATCCCCCTGACATTCCTAAATTCTTTTAAAGTTTAATTCCTATAAAACACACACTACATAGTTGATATCGTAAGAGTGTTAGTTTTTAATAGCTATTTTAATCAAACTTAATAGTCCTTTTCTGTTTGTTTTATCAGTAATTTTGTTTTTTCATTCATGCTCAAAGTTTGCTCAGCTTTCAAATATTCCATGATTCAGCTATGAGGCCATTAGAATGTGACTTACTATTTTCCCAAGGTTTAAACACACTACTCTTATCTGATGATGAAATACTTAATAGCATTGAACCTTGGTTGCACACGTAAGTGAAATTTCCCATAGATATGTGCTAGTCAAGATTATCTGGGGTAACAGAATCAGCAGGAGATATCTGTAAATAATATGAGATTTTATAAGAGCCTCTCATGTGACCATGGGAATGTACAAGTCTTGGTTCCACAGGCAGGCTGCAAACCAGGGCCTCCAATGAAAGTACAATGAAGATCTTGATGAGTTTCTGGGAAATGTTTGCTGTCCAAAGACAAGCTGGGAAAGTCTCCCTGAATGCTGAAATTACTTTCCCTTTTAAGGCATTCAACTGATTAGGTTAAACATCACTCATTGCTGTTGGCAATATCCCTGGTTCATGCAGATGTAATCAGCCATCTATGCAGTAAACTCACTGATGACTAAAATGCTTAACTGTCCTTGTATTACAATTAGCCCAGTGCTTGCTTGATGAGACAACTGGGCACAATTACCTGACTAAGTTGATACATTAGCCTAACCATCACAGATACGTCCTATAATGTAAAATTTAGCATTAATAGATTGTGAATTTGAAAAGGTGTATTCATAAGTGATTTAAACTGATATCCCTGAAGAAATTACCTAGAGTGAAGCATTCTCCCCAGGTCTGTGTGACTTTAGGTAGAAATTTTGGCATAGTCAGTTCCCATCATGGCTAGTGCTGTGAAATTAAAATAGTGATTAACTGGTGCTGAAATTAATTCCTCAAACATGTAGGATACACGAAACTATGAACTCAGTAAAACGTAAATTTTATAGAAAAAAAGTCTCCTTACTTATTCAGGGTGTGACTGGAAGAAAGATAGTTAATCATTCAAAGTGGAGATATTTGCATTCTAGTATTTTTATGAAGGATAAAAGTGCCTAATGCTTAAAACAAATTGTTTTCTTTTCCTTGCTTGTCTTACATTAACATAGTGCTTCCCCCAATTTTTTAATTATCAAAAGGACTTGTCCTCTTGTTAATATTTAGAATCCTAGATCATACTCAAGTATCTAAATCAGAATCATCAGTAAATCTGAGGAAGACCCAGCATATTTTTCCCCTGTAAGCATCATGGAAGAAATGCGTCATGGTAGACCTCAGGTGAGAATAGTTTGGCCTATAATGGGTAGAATATATTAGCTACAGGGAAATTTTCCCAGAGTTAGACTTTGTAAAAGATGTGTGGTTCACTTGGTTTTTCTATATACTGATTTTCATGAGAGGGTTTCTGTAGCTTAATTAAAATTTCTTAGTGACATTTTTTTCCTAGCGAAATCTTATGTAAAAGATTAGGACCAACTGGTTATTTTCTTGAATTAAACATGAGAGGCTATACATTGAAATAAATCTCTTCTCTGAAAAGTATTGCGCCTCTCTGTCCTTCTCTTTCCACAGTATGAATTCACCATAGATATTCAAGTAATAGATACTGAACTTCTGTAATATAGAAACTGAATTGTTTTAGAAATAGTCACATAACTACAGTCTGATATTTCACCTGAGAGTTGGTAGCATAGATGCACACGTGAAACAATCCATATTAAACTGTCAGCTATGACACTTGCAAGGTATGTGAATGTAGATTAATTGTTGATACTCTCTGAAATAAAACTTATTACGTTAGAACTGGAAACCACAATAACTACACTAAGATGGTATTTTGAGAATCAACACCCACTTATGTACTTGGCATAAAATAGGTGAGATCCCCTGCATCTAAACTTGAAACAGTACAAAGATTTGAAGAAACTTTCTGCTGCAATGCAATGAAGAGTAGTATAACTGTATGTGGCTTTAAACCTTCTGTAGAGTTCTATTGTAGACGGAGGATTTCTAATTCAGGACATTTAAAGATCTCTTCTAATCTAATCAAAGTGAAACAGAGTCTCAACTTTTGTTCTATTACACACAAGAACAGCTTTCTTCACAAATTCGTAAATCCTATAATCTCTAAAAGGTAATTTAAAATAGGAGCTAGCAGTAATAAAATTCAAAACTGAATTATATAGAAAGAAAAAGATGACATGGACAAAGGTGAAAATTCTTTTACTGTTAAAAATTTGCTTATACACCAAACAAATTATTGAAAGTAAATAGATTCAAATATGTGAAGAGATTTCTCAAGCAACAGAAATGGCAAAGGTTATTTTTATATGTACATCTGTTATAGAAAGGAAAATTGGGCCAAGATTCTGATTATAAAGTTAGAAATTATTGTGAAACACCCAGGTAATACATGAAAATTTAAAGAATATAGTAAAACCAAGTAAAACTTACCTAGTGCTAGCCATTGTAAAGAGTTTGAGATATATGGACAAATACTTTTCTTGAGAATAAAAAAATATAACATGCAGAATTAGGATCAAAATCTATATTGATGTGCAATGAAATTACTTTAATCACTAATGCATCTATTATATACATAGATAACTCCTATATATATAATATATCCATTAAAATAAATAGGTTAATAAAATAATTTTATAATACAGTAGAAAGTCATTTTATACAACCAGTATGCTCCAAGACCATTAAGTTGAAAATCATGCATAAGGGCAAACCCCATTATTTAATAAGGATTTCTTATATGAACATATGAATCACATTTTATATAAATAAGCTAAAACACTCTAGTGACAAAACATAAAATTAATCATAGAAATAATTTTTAAAAATTTTAATTCTCTCTCTTTCTACCTTTATCTTTTTGGTTACCAATCACGAATACTTCATGTATTTGCATGTGTTGAGTTTGAGTAAAACAAGATCTTACTGTATTTCATTTAATAAAAGTATCATAATTAATTTTCCTAAATTATTATATTTTATAATATTTAGGTTTATTTCATGTTTTTCATATTATAAACAACACAGCAATGATGAAATGGTCTGGCATAAGAGCACAGGGTACCAAATTATCAAATATTAGAAACAGTTTATTGCTCAGATTGCAGTTTTTGTTTTGCATGGTGAGTATTCATTAAATAATATATCAGTATATAATAAACTTAATAAATGTGAACCATGAATGAAAAAATGATAAGAATAACTCAAAAACCACATCAAGGCTTCCTAACCTTTTCTGCTCTGTGGACTCCTTTGCCAGTCAGGTGAAAACCATGGACCCCTTACTAAGTCCACACAACACTATGTATTAGTTATTAAATATATTTCACTTGCACCAATATGTTCCCATAAGAATAATGTTTTTTTTAAATTTCAATTCAAGCTCATAGATCCCTTGTTAATAGCCCTTAGAGTAGATAATAACCACAATAACAAATAAATCTACTAAGGTCCATGGTAACAGACCCCCCTTCTTTACGATTGTTCATTTCTCAGTCTTGAAGGATTTGAGATGATAGTAATTATCTTGTATTAACAGAAGAACTTGGTACAGTGATATAAAGATAGTGCTTGCCAGTCCTTTAGAAAGGAGGGTAGGGATGAAAGGTAGAACACAGGGTGTATCTGGGTAGGGAGATTCTTGATACTACAATGATGGACACATGACATTAAACATTTGTCAAAGGTTGTGGAATTGTACAGCACAAAGTGGAAACCATAATGTAAACTATAGACTTTGGTTAGGAGCAAAGCTTCATTACTGATTCTTCAACTGTAACAAATACACCATTTTTCTAAAAAAAAAAGTTTAATATTCCAAAAAAACAACCAAGGATTTTGATTAATAAGATATTGGAAAGAATCATATTTTATATTTTTAATATATATTTCAATGATTTCTACTGTGTTTGACATATTTTCAAATACTAACTGGCCCCTTTCATCTTCTTACTTTTTTAAGGGGAGAATGTGAACACAGTCCCCCATTACCACAAATTAGGCAGTCGAGTTTCCCCCATTTGGGGACATCACAGGGGTCAGCACATCCGGAGCGCAACAGATAAGCCTTGCCTTGGGAAAGCCCCCTTCTTGAACATGCTATCTCCCCTGCCAGGTTAAAAAAAAAAAGTCTATTACCTCCATTATTCTATATTAGTATTCCTCGTTTTCTTCTTATTAGCAAAACATATTGTATTTTTTTTTTCATGAAGGGGGATTTCCTAAGGGTATTCAATTACAGGTGAGTGTTTTTGATCATCCTTAGAAACAATACATAGTGTGCATAATTTCAAAATCATTGACATGAAGATGCATAGTTCTCTATTAAGGACTATTATATAATTTAGAGGTGAAGCAATATTAAAGTTACCACAAGCCAATAAACTCTTTTTGTTACATCAAAAATATTTAGATGCTTGTTTCAATTTGACTTTGACTCTGAATTTATGAATATAAGTTAGAAATTCTTGAGTCATTCAAAATATATTACTTCATCTTCACTAGTTTTAGAAAATGCTAGAAGACTTAAATATCTTTCTCAGTAACTGTAAGATATCTGTGGCATGAAAACTTATTCAGCTGCATTAACAAATACGAAAAAAGCATGTTGAATTTGGACAGCCTAAAACTATATTTACACCACTGGGTTTTTAATTTGTAACATAACCAGTAATATGTGTTCCTCTAGATAGAAATCTACTGAGAATACAAAATAAGATGTTTACTGAAATTAGAATATTTATCAAAAACAATTACATTCCATTATGTGTTCACTAAGCTTAAATGTTAATGAAATTCTCCCCTTCAAGTTATACCCACCAAGCAAATATTAGATAAGACCTTGTTATCAAGGATGAAAATGATTGAATTGCTGGTTTTGCACTTAATAGTCTTGAACAAAGACGTAGGTCAATAGGGAAAAAGAGTATTTAAGATGTTACTGTTGCTTAGGTAAAATGATAATTCATTTAAAGAAATAATCAAACTTGTGCATATTTTGGGGAAAAAAGGTGATTTTTTTTATCCCAAATGCCAATGGAACTGTAAAAGGTGACATTTTGAAGAAAGGGGAGTTCGGATGAAAATGGGTGAAATAAAATGCTTATCAAATTGTACCTTCCAATGCTTAGACCGACCTCTCAGACCTGACTTCTTATATTTTTAATTGTTCTAGTTTAGCTTCATTCAAACAATCTAGACAGTTTTCAGTAAAATTTAACATACTTTTATACAAACTTACCTGTTACAAAATCTTAGTAAAATGAAAAGCTCCCCTGTCACCAACTGTGATCTGCTCAGATCCAAAAATCACATTCTGCAAATTTCTGACAGCAGTCATGACAACATTCTGTTCTAGATGAATTTCCATTTCCCTGAAAGAGAATAGCTTAAACAGTGATGATGGATAATATTATATGTGGATATCTTACATTATATTTTTCCTTTCTTTTGATTCAGATGAAATGGAGATTAAGAAACTTGTCTAAAATTTAGATCATCATGTAAAGAAATGGTATAGATGACAACAGAAAAATTCACAAATAGAAACAGTAGTTCATCCTACAGTTACCTTCTGAGACATAAACTAGCATTATTCATAGCCAGATATAAAGCACCTTGGCTTTATAATTAAATTTATAATTAATTAAAATAATTATGATGAGTCATGACCTTTCATACTTTGAGGATATACCAATATTATTTAAAGCTATATTTATTTTCATAAAATAAGTGTATTGGAACTAATTTATTAATGTTTGAAATCAAAGTAACTGAAATAGGACACTGTCCTAGGGATAAATTATATTGATTGATAGATAAAAAGGACAAAGGGAGTGACAGACAGAAGAAAAGATAAATAAATATATGTAATAGATAAACAATTTCAGACCAAAATAATAACAAAATTTAAAAGGTATTTATTTATATTAGCAATCACTTTGGACTTTCTGAGTGACTTTCTAGTTTACCTTCTGGTTCTCTAAAACAGAGGTGGATAGTATCTACAAAATTCCTCTGATTCATCCAGCTATAAAAAATTGATTGCTATAATCCATTTTATTGGCAACACCATTGTTATCTCATTATGAATATTCATATAATTTAGTTAGGTAGAACCTGATATAATCTTCAATTATATTTTATCTACAGCTTATCATTATTTGACCAAGAAAAGAGAAATGGCTCTAAGTATTTAAGTAGAAAGAAATTAGTAAGAACATTGATTGAAGAGAGGATAGAATTTCTGAGCAGTCCCAACATGGACCGTGAGCCACCCCTGAAAATAATAGTAGGAAAGAGTTAGAGCAGAAGCAGTAGGGACAAAGGGAAGAGCCATGTTACTGAAGCTCAGGTCTGGAATCACCTAGTGGAAAGAGGAAATGCAAGAGCTAGAGATATAATGACAAAGCAACAAATAATGGGAATAGCATTCAAGGCAGATGAAAAGGAGTTCCTCCTTTACTTCTCCTCTCCAGTTTCCTGCCAATATCTCCCATTGTCAGAAGAGCTTGAAGTCTAGGAAAGCAGAGATCTCAGCAATGTGCTCAAGGTTCATACTCATGCAAGTTCCTTATTCCTTCCAAACACGTTTGCGTCTAATATTCTATCACATACTTCCATTTTATAAGAGATTAATGCTTAACAATTCAATATTATAACTTGATAGATAAGATAGCATCAGATAATTCCTGATTAGCAGTCCATTTCACATAGTATTATGTAGCCCCTTGTCCAACATTACTTTTACTAGGGCTGAGTAACTGTGAAGTACCGGTTAACAGCTGAAGGCATGGGTTTACTCGAAAACGCTGGAGATTTTGTGAAAAAAATTCTCCTTTTGGAGTTTGCGAAAGCATTATTTACCAAAGCCACTTTAAACATCATTAGATATACTTTGTCTTAAGACCTGAGTGTTATGAAATTTCATTTAATAGCCTGGAATGATGTTGATGACTTCCCATACTCTGGGATCCTTTCAACGCTAATAGCAAACCCATGGGTTTTCTGGTATATAGGTCAGAGCTACTCGTGCAAATGTACAATGTGTTGCCTCTGAAACACAAAGTGCCTAACAAGCAATGCAACAGTCTGCCTTTGTTTTGAAAGGCACTCTACTGACAAAGATCCCCTAATAAATTCATTGATGTAATAGGCACCTGCATGAATATGGATGAGAAAAAAAAACCACTGTATTTTAACAAACCCTAAAAATTGTCATTTTCCGTTAGAAATGTAGTCAACAAGCCACAGTGTTCTTAGCAGTACCAGAGGTTTTCTGTCTTTAATATGGGATATACTGAGGTCCTAGATGTCTTCCCCAAAGAGCTGATCCCTGTCTTTATTATGCACTTTTCCCCCTAGATGACTTTAAAGTTTTTCAATAACATTTTACCAAAGGAAAAAATATTTAATAGTGTTTATATACATAGCTATTTTGAAGGCACAGTGGTTGCAAATCTGTTTTGTCTTGGTATTTAGTGCATTAATAATGAAGCACAAATATAACCATATCACATTTTAAGGAGTATATGTATATTCAAATTAGTTTCCCCCCAGCATATATATTTTATTTTGTGAATATCGTACATTATTTTATAAAAAAAGGTCCAAAAGCTTAATAAAATGTTTGGAACCCACTATAATGTATATCAAGAAAGTTTTGGTGTCTTAGCATTAGTGATCATGCATCACCATCAAATCAGGACTTTAATTAACTAAGATAGCTGCTAGAACCATCCTAGATGCTCAAGCCAACACACAAAAATCTATCTCCACAGTAAGCACACTCATATTGATTATTTCAGACATATGTATTCTTGATCAGACATGTTTAGAATACACTCATAAACACAAATACTTTCCAAGACCTTGCCAATTCTAATTGACAAGATTGTGCAGTCCCTATGATATAAATGTCTTGGGATAAAATTTCTCAATTCTTCCTTTGAAGAATAATGGTATTTAACTTCCATGATGTCAGAGCTCTAAATGAGAAAACAGTGATTTCGGTAGATCATACCTGAAAGCATCTAGCCCTCACTCTCAATAATGCATAGATGGGAGCTAGTTAAACCACTTAAGAGTGCCTCTGAATCTTCAAATGCATGAGATTAAGCTTGCTTGAAGACTAAGTGTAAATGTAGATGACTAGGTATATCAGATACTGTTCAGTGTTTTATAAGTTACAATAACTGAAGTTATCAAAATAACTTTTCTTAAGCCACTTCTATAAATATTAAGAAAACAAAAACAATTAATATGAGGTTCCACAGAATTATGAGACCTGATGTAGATATTTATGATTGATAACAAAGAAAATGCTACCCACATAAGTTGCAAAATCAATACCTTCTGATAAATTTGCATTTTCTATGGACAAAACAGAGGAAATGAGATTAAACAAATGACAAACATTAATGTCTTTCTGCCAAGAAACTCACTGAGATAAATTGGTATTTTGGTTTCTTAGTTGTTATAGCAAATATCATGCAATAGGTTAATTTAACCTATGGGAATTTATTGGCTCATGGTTTTTCAGCTAGGAGAAGTCCAAAATCAAGGCTAGAAGACTGGTGTTCTGGGACTGGCTATGAGTAGGGCTCTGCTCTCACATGACAATGAATATGGCCGCTTCTCCTGGCCTCTCCCTTCTCTTACAGGTTTTATTGGTGTTCAGCTCTTGGCTGCTCCCTCTGTACCTTCTGTGTCTCTCTGTGCCTTTCCCTATATGACCTTCAGTAATAGGATTAAGGCCCATATTGGACGGCACCTTATCTGATGTAGCCTCATTAAAAGTTCCTATTTATAAGGGTTCACATCACAGGAATGGATTAAGTTTAAAAACACTTTTTTCTGGGTTACATAGCTCCAAACCACCATAACTCAATTCCCCTGAAATAATACTTAGCACTCTTGTGCACTAAAAATAGACAATGAATGAGTTTTTATAAAAGTAAAAATGAAACTAAAAATAAAAACACTATAAGTCTTAGCAGCCTTAAGGTTATAAGATGAAACTATATGAATTCAACCACTTCCATAAAGAGGATGAAAAGGACGAAGGTACGTTGATGCTATGCTATTTTCATGACTGTTTTTCTTTGTGATTATTCAATGTAACATTTAGTAGCAATTAAAGTTCAAACATGGTTCAATAAAGCCATTTTTTGTTTTGTTCTATTTGGAGCCTAGAGAAGCAACAGTGAATTGCAATAAAAGGCACATTTCATCTGTATCTGTTATTCTTGTCCTCAGAAATATGCATACTTATCAAGATCATGTGAAAGGAGAAAAATGATAAAATGGTATGTGAAAATGTGACTGTATGTCTTCATTATCAAATTCCTTTCTCACCACCCTATGTTTTAATCCAGTATGTCAATTAGATGCATATCTGCACTTCATTGAAGGGAACTGTGCTACTGAAAATGTTAATTATACTTCACAATAGCAGTCTAAATGAGGACATTTTTCCTGTCTAGCCTCTCACTCACAGTTTAAAGTATTATAGGTCAGTTTCCTCATTTGATGATTGATAATATTATGATCAAGAAAAGAAATTGTGGAGTAGGTATAGTTCATTGGTTGAGCACTTGCTTTGCACATACAAGGTCCTGGGTTCAATACCTGATATCTCCTGAAAAAAATAAAATAAAATAATGGGAATTCATTTTATTTTTTAAGACTGCCAAAGCAATGGATAAATCATTAGAGAGTATTGCCTTTCTCATTAACAAATGCTACTTTAAGTCCAAGCATATATGGTGTTAAAAATTCTCAAGTACAGTTAATTTGAATAGCCAAGTACGAAAATGGACCAAAGTAGAGAGCTTCTTTTCCTTCATGATATTTAAAACACACATTATTTCCTTAAGTGAAAACATACTTGTTTCACATTTAATGTTCAGTTTTACTTATCTTCTCAGAGAAAAATCATCGCTTTATTGATTTTGGAAGAAAAACCTTCTTCATAAAGGCATAAATTAATTTAAAATAAAATGCCACAGAACCTCACAATGAAGACTTCATCTGATTTAATTTTTTATCCTTTAATGTTAGTATTGCAATATTTTATCTAGCATGCTATTGTCTTATGTTTTCTTTCTGTTATGTTATTTATTGTATTAATTTCTCTTACTATAGACATCTCAGAATTTATACATTTGGTCATTTCTAATTAATCTATAGCTATATATTTTCCTATACATATTTCACATTTTTTACTTCGCAGTCTCTCTTCTTCTCTCGAGATATAGCGATAAAAAGAGATAATCTTCCAAATATAATTTATGTGACAAGAGAAATAGAGAACTATAAAGCTCAAATAACCCCATTTACATAATTCTAAATTCATTTAGCATTGAAATATGTGACATATTAGGAAAATTCCTAGAACTGCCATCCTTTGTACCCTGATTTTTAACACTTATCTCCACTTAATTGTTCAAGTTATTTTTCTCTGTGTTAAAAGGAGTGTCATATCCTATAATCTTAACTCCTAAGACCGTAAGGCAGACAGAGCATTCTTTCTAGAGATTCTGTCTGCAATTTAAACAAACTGACGCCTAGTTTGTAGTTTTCAGATTATAGGAAGTTTACCTTACCCTAGGGAGAGTTCAACTGGACATAATGGTAGCAAGTTCTATATAAAAAGAAAGTACCTTTGAAACATCATAAAAGACAAGTTGACTAATTTTATGAAGACCCACAGCAAACTTGAAAATGATATGAAGTCTTTGTTTTATTATGAATGGTTCATATAAATTCAATATGGAAAATATTTTAAATGATTCCCTTACTCTAGAATTTCATGGCATTTTAAAAATTTAGAGTCCTCTTACTAGCAATAAATACAGTTGACATAGCCAACTATTGACTTGTTGCCTAATGTATTATAACTGTGAAAATAAGATTAAAATAATGTACAATAAAGAATTTTGATTGAAAAAGGTAAGAATGAAAATTTTATCACATTGTTAAAACAAACTGAAGGTCAAAAATATAGCATGTAACTACCGTCAAGAACATAGTAAAAAAAAAAGACAAATACACTGTAAACTCTAATTTTAAAAATTCTATGTATTTCTATGTTATAACATAAAACATTTGTACTCAGATTTTTCATTTCTGGTCATAATTATACAACCAGTACATTTTAAAAATTCTGCATGTGTGTTTGACCCTAGAAGTTTAGAGTGCAAAAACTTTAACATGAAGGGAAAAAATATCCATATTGACCAGTTTCAACAATTTTAAAATTGATTTTTCAGGGCAATACTGGAATATTTCAGTTAAGACAGAATACTTTAATAAAGGCGAGGCTAAAGTGTTATTATGGGATAAAGGTGTAGAATTTCCTAGATTACTAGAAGGTATGTTTCATTTCTGGCAATAAGGGTTTTTGCCTCTTTCTTATAAGATTGATATACCCAAATAGATTGTTCTTGCTTAAACCTCAGTGCCTTTACTTATATTCTTCAATCTGTTGAGAATTCTTATCTTCAAATGTACTATGTATTTTTCAAATCAGTTCAACCATCATCACCTGTTTAAAACCTTCTCTGACTTCACTTTCTTATCACAAAGGAAGAGCTGCTTTGCCTGAAATCTCAAGGCAGTGTAGATATTCCTAAATTCGAACTATGGAAACTATATAATAATTTTCATTATATATCTGTTCCATGAACTCTGGATTGTGAGTATCTTTAGAGGAGAAAGGGTCATATGATTATTTCTAAAGCTTAAGTCTGTATTTGCGGGAATTGGAAATTGATTGAATTTTTGTTGAGATACAAAAGAAAAACAGGGTAAAGAGAAAAGAAGAAAGAGGAGAAAGAGAGGAATAGGGGAAGGGAAAATAAAGTGAGAAAAGTGTATTTTTTTAGATGGAACACAGTTTGATGGGTGGGAAAATCTGATACTTCAAGAAAATAAAGAGCGCGATAGTAGAAATTAGGAATGGACCCATTGCGTTTTACAGATTTCAAGGTGAAGTCATTAAAGGATTTGAAATTATGGAATAATAAGGTTAAAGTGGCCTTTTAGACTTTCTATGTTAGTGGTTTCAAACCATACTGAGCATATATTGAGTTTTCCTAAGGGATAGGAAGAAGCAGGTATGTGGGGCTACTGTTCTCTGTATTTTTCTTCAATAAGATCTTCTGTAGTTTTATCTGCTTTGTATGAATATGATTTATTTTGAAAACAATTGGACAATAATGCAACTTTAAGAATATGAAATCGTTAGTTCAAAAAATCAATTTACCATTATGTAATTAAGATTCAGAGATATGAAATCAGCTTGCCAAAAATTATATATATATAGTTTTTCCTTTCTGATTACAGAAGTGTAACACAATTGTATTAAAAATAAGTATAGAACCTAGCTATAATGCTTTTTACTAACGAAAATTCTGGTTTAAATGATCATAGCCACCAAATTTTTTAGTCAACAAATGTATTCAAATCTTCCATGAGAGAAGTAGGGCCACTTTCTTTTTTAGAATTAGATGTACTCCCCAGAAAAAAAAAAAAATTGATGCTTTCCTTGTCATTTTCAGTTGTACAATAGAATCATACAGGATATGTGAGGATGTCTTTTAGAAAAATAAATTTAGAATACAAAACACTCTGTAATATAAAGAAGAATAGTCGAAGTTTCGAAAACATGGATATTATCTAAGGCATGGAAAGGCAAATCTCATTGAAATCAAATTCAGGTATCTTAAATGGTAAAATACCTTAAGACTTTTCAGAGTAAACAAGTTTCTTATCCACATCCAAATAGGGTTCTTTGGCAGTCCAGAGGAATTATGAAATATTGCAACCTCAAATTCTGACAATAAAAGCCTTAAAACTCCAGCTATGAGTCACTTGTAGTTTGTATTGAGGTTTTACATCTGCAAAATAAAACCAAACATTTACTTTTCAAAAAAAGAAACCCTGGACCTTGTATTTACTTTTAAATATAAAAGAAATTCATTTAATCTATTGTACCACACAAATGTATGGTATGATTAAAAGATGGACATATTTACAAAAAAGAACAGTAAAAAATATATAGTTTAACAGTGTGGCAGTTCCTCAGGAAGCTTAGAATAGAACTGCCATATGATCCAACAATCCCACTAATAGTTATATACCCAGAACTGAAAGCAGGGATGTGAACAGACATTTCCAAATCAATGTTCACAGTAACATTATGCACAATTGCCAGAAGATGGAAACAACCCTAGTGCCTATCAACCACTGAATGGATAAGCAATATGTGATATATGCATACAATGGAATATTATTCAGCTGTAAGAATAAATGAAGTTCTGATGCATGCAACAACATGGAAAAACTTTGAGGACCTTATGTTGAATAAAATAAGCTATACACTAAAGAACAAATATTGTATGATCTCATTAATGCGAACTAAATATAATGACAAACTCACGGAGCCAGTATCTAGAATATAGATTTCCAGGAGATGGAATGAGGATAAAGTATGGGCCGCTGATGCTTAATTTGTGCAGAATTTTTAATAAGGTTGAGTGTAAATGTTTGGAAATGCATAGAGGTGATGGTAGCACATTATCATGAGTGTAATTCAATGCACTAAATTATACTTAGGATTGAAAGGGGAAGTTTCAGGTCATGTATGTTACTGAAAGGAAAGCTAGAGAACAAACATGGGAATGTATAACTTAGTGAAGCCTGTTATGGATGATCAATGTGGTTAATAGTACATATATAAGAATGTTCTTCCATGACCTAGAGCAAATGTATGCCATTAATACAAGGTGTTAATAATAGGAAGGTATATGAGAAAAATATACCTAATTCTAATAGAATATATATGTATGTTTATAATATATAAAATATTTAATCTGCTTCTGGATTTCAAAAAAAAAATGACTGATTCCAAATATAGAGTTAAGTTTTCCACTGGTTTATTTTAAATATTTGTGTTTAGTTTCTTTAAAAAAGTATTTTACTTTAATTGAAAGGAAGCTAAAGAAATATACACCACCAATATTTTATCTAAAATTTGAAGTTCACTTTGAAGTGAACCTTTAATTTGAAGTAAGGTACCAAGATTTTTCCAAAGCCAGCTTTTTAAAGAACATTTTCCTCATTTTTAGAGGTAATTCTGACACTGTAAAAAAAAATTCAAACATAAATTGCATCTCTTTATATGCATGTAAGTGTGGCAGGTAAAGATTGAAATGAAGACATTGCATGTAATTGTCATGACTACTTAGATGGGAATGAAGAGTTGATGGGCTTATAAAAATAAATTAAAGGGAAACGGACTTTGGCCCAGTGGTTAGGGCGTCCGTCTACCATATGGGAGGTCCGCGGTTCAAACCCCGGGCCTCCTTGACCCGTGTGGAGCTGGCCATGCGCAGCGCTGATGCGCGCAAGGAGTGCCCTGCCACGCAAGGGTGTCCCCCGCGTGGGGGAGCCCCACGCGCAAGGAGTGCGCCCATGAGGAGAGCCGCCCAGCGTGAAAAGAAAGTGCAGCCTGCCCAGGAATGGGCGCCGCCCACACTTCCCGTGCCGCTGACGACAACAGAAGCGGACAAAGAAAGAAAAGCAGACAAAGAAACAAGACGCAGCAAATAGACACCAAGAACAGACAACCAGGGGAGGGGGGGGATTAAATAAATAAATCTTTAAAAAAAAAAAAAAAAAAAAAAAAAAAAAAGACCATTTAAAAAAAAAAAAAATTAAAAATTTTTCATTTTGAAAATATCTGTTCTTCAAAGGCTCTTTCTTCTCAGGGATGCTTGGATATAAATTCAAAAGAAGGTCACAATCTTAGTAATTATAAGATAGTTCCTATAATTTCTTGGTGCAAATGTTAGCAAATATCCGTGTGTTCCATCAAAATCATAAGGGAAAAATCCTTAGGATGTGTGAATTTACAAGCCATTTAAACTGTTAAAGAGTTCAAACGATATAGAAGAAAATTTATGTGAAGGGAACTTGTAAAGACCTAAATTATGCATTTAAGTTTCACAGAGATATTTAAAGATTAACTCTAAAACTCCCATGCATTTAATCAATAATTATTGGATACTTTTTATATGTCAACTCTTTGCTTGGCTCTAGAGATTCCGGATCTCTGTATCTATGAGGTCTGAAATAGATTCCTCTCATAGACCACACAGAATACAGTGTAGTGAGTACAATGAGAGAAATAAGCAAAAGATATTATATACACATAGATAAGGGGAAGCTGACCCAATGTGAAGGATTTGCTTATGGTTTTTTCACTTTATAATCAATTTGAATGGATAAAAAGGAATTAGGCGAAAAGGTGGTAAAAAGACATTTCAAGCAGAGATTAAGCATCCAATAAAACTCAGTGTCGAGAGTTCCAGGAAAATGGTGTCAAAGAAGGTAGGCAGAGTCTGAATCTTTCACATACATACAAAGAAAAAAAGAAGAAGATAGAAGCAGAGAGAGGTCAGAAACCAAACTAAAGGAGCTGTTTTGGATATGTATAGAATGTGAAAGTGCTCTGAATCATTTAGGAGGGTACTGGAAAGACAAAGAGGCCAAAGGAAAACCAGAACATAAACAACAGTAAGGAAATAGAATAAGAGAAATGAAGTGTCAAACACACACACACACAAACAACAACAAAATAAAACCCTAGCATAGAAAGAGAAGCTAATTAGCTAAATAAACCCATCAAGACAAACAGATGCCTAGACTCCAACAAAAAATTACCAGCCACACAAGAAATAGAAAGACATGGCCCAGTCCAATGAACAAACTAAAAGACGGGAGGAGATGTGGAACACAGAACAACTGTTCAGAGATGTCCAAACAAATATTATGAATTAACTTATTGAAGTGAAAGAAGAGATTAAAGGTATATGAAAATCCTAGGAGATTACTGAAGATACTTTAAATCTACCTAAAAAGATAACAGATATGATAGTGATGAATGACACAATGCAAGAAATAAAAAATGTCCTGGAATCATATAACAGCAGATTTGAAAAGGCAGAGGAAAGAATCAGTGATGTGAAAGACAGTGCAAGAAATGGTGGCTCCCAGGGCATTAGGGCAGTTGAGAATGTCAAGCCCTCAACACTGTTGCAAGTATCTCTGAACATGGCTCTTCAAGAAATGAAGATTGATTGTCACTGTGGGCCTTAAGGGGAGGAGGAAATAGGTATTGAATAGATGGAACCAACATAACTGGGAGGACAATAGAAGTGTTTCACAAGAGTATGCAAGGATGGGTATAAAACAGTTAATATTACACCAAAAATATATAGGGGCTGATAGGCTAATCATGTAAATCATAATGCAAAACATAGGATAACTAAAAATTTAGAAAATTGTGTAGCCTAAAGTATAAACCACAATGTAAACACAAATGTTACCTTGTTTGAAAGCTATTGTCTCAATATCTGTACATCAGTTTCAGTAAATATGGTATGAATATGTTAAAAGATTATTGCTGTGGAAGGGAAAAGGTTTATATTGGATATGTGGGAGTACTGTATATTGTATATATGAATTACTGTTATCTAAAACTCTTGTGAAGATAAGCTTAATAATTAGAAAAAAGAAAAAGATGGGATGTAGAATTTTTCCAAATTAATATGTATTCTATATCTAACCTTTAAACTCATCACCATATTCCATTTTACTATTAAGGGAACCTGACATTATATTGGGCTTCACTTTTCAGGAAGTTTTGGATAACAGAGTGGTTCAACAATGGCAGCAGAGGAATACTGGTGTGGGATGTTATTGACAGGGGACATATGGTTGACAGGGAGTTATACAGGGCAAGTGTTCAGGGTGCATGGGAATGTTTGGATATATTCATAGTGGAAACAATTAAAAACAACAGCTGGGGGGTGCTGGGTTCCTGGCCGGGGGGGGGGGCTCCATTGCAGTCCCTAGGGGAGCAGCGGCAGTCCCCCGGGTGCAACAGCAAGGACCAGGAAGGAATAAGGGTCCAACAGTGAGCCCCTGATACTAATGACTATGCTTGTGAGCCTGTGCACCTAAATAAGAACAAGGCCTAGAGCAGCAGTGTGCCTAAGAGTTCCCTCCTGAAGGCCTCTGTGTTGCTCAAATGTGGCCAGTCTCGAAGCCAAACTCAGCATGTAAATGCATTCCCTTCCCCCCAGCATGGGACATGACTCCTGGGGATAAGCCTCCTTGGTGACAAGGGTTCACTACCAAGTACCAGCTGATGACGTAACTAGAAAATGACCTTGAATAAAAGGTTCAATTCGGACCAGCAGAATATCCCTGTCTACATATAATAACAGGTGCTAAAAATGCTTTTTGACCTAAATCAAGGGGGAAATGGAAAGGACAAATGAGTTTATATGGCTATGAGTCTCTTAAAAAAGCTGGGAGGTTATCAGAGGGGTTGCCCTTATGCACACCTGAGCAGAGTCTCAGAGACAGCTAAAGTAGATACAACCCCAGGTATTGGTTCTTCTGAGGGCGACAGAGACCCACAGGTTTTATGGTCATGGCAGATGGAGTTCATTGCCATGTCAGTTGGCCCTTCTTTGGAATTGGTGTTTCTGCATGATGGAGCTGGACTCAGATGTGATCTCTTTTCACAAGCCTTTCCTGTTACTTTACCAGAATTGTAGTTGGTGCTGGGGTTTAAGATATATCTAGGGGATCTGAATCTCTGGACTGACCATATGATAGCCAGGCCCTGAACCTCAACAGACTTCAGCTCCTACACTCTGGTTTATTAGACTTACTCCACTCAGCTAACATGGAATTGAAGAATGTCAACCACTACACCATGGAGCCAAGAGTGCCTACAACTGAAAGCAGGAGGATTGCATCCAGCATCCATGTGGAATCTAAGCTCCCTCTTGACATAGATGTGGAATGGAATGGACACAACCAATCCAAGGTCCACAGGATGGAGGAATAGAGTAAGGATTAGAGTGGACTTACTGATATTCTATTCATGAACTGTTGTGGTTAGTAATTGAAGAAAATGTGGCATTGGTGTGGAAAAAGTGGCCATGGTGGCTGCTGAGTGCAGGGAATGGGAGGAAGAGATGAGATGTTGGAGGCGTTTTTGGGACTTGGAGTTGTCCTGGGTGGTGCTGGTAGGACAATTACCGGACATTGTAGATTCTTCCATGGCCCAGCAGATGGAACGTGGGAGAGTGTGGGCTATGATGTGGACCATTGACCATGAGGTGCAGTGATGCTCAGAGATGTATTCACCAAATGCAATGGATGTGTTGTGATGATGGGGGAGAGTGTTGCTGTGGGGGGGAGTGGGAGGGTGGAGGGGTGGGGGTGCATTGGGACCTCATATTTTTTGAGTGTAATATTTTTAAAAAATGAATTAAAAAAATAAAAAAAAGAAAGATAGTTCAGCTAAACTCAGACAGATAGCAGAACAGATAGAAAAAATCCAGCAAGGATTTAGGGATTTGAATTGCAGCACAAAAACACAAACATATTCATTATAGGCATCCAAGAGGGAGAAGAAAAGGAAAAGGGAACAGAAGGAGTGTTAGAGGATATAATAGCTAAAAAATTCCCAACTTTGTTTTAGAAACATGAACAAACATATATGTCCAGGAAGTGCAGGGCACCACAAAAAATATAAAACCTAACAGGCATATATTGGTCAAGTTGTCCAATGCTCAAGACAGAGAACACTGAAAGCAACAAAAGAAAAGAGATCCATAACATACAAGAGAAACTTGATAAGCTTAAGTGCTTATTTCTCATCTGAAACCATGGAGGCAAGAAGACAGTAGTATGACATAGTTAAGGTGCTAAAAGAAAAAAACAAAACAAAACTTCCAGCCAAGAATTTTCTATCCAGCAAAGCTGCATTCAGAAATGAAGGAGAGTTCAAAATATTCACAGGTAAACAGAAATGAAGAGAGCTTGTCAAAAAGAAACCCGCCCTTCAAGAAATGCTAAAGGAAGTTTTGCAGGTTGAAAGGAAAAATCAGGAAAGAGAGGGTTGTAAGAGAATTTTGGAACAAAGGTTACTCATAAGAACAACTAAAAAGATAAAAGAGAAATAAAAACAACATATGGCATACATGAACCTAAAGAAAATATGGCTAATGTAAGTAATACTTTGACAGTAATAACATTGAATGTTAATGGATTAAACTCTTCAGTCATGAGACACAGATTGGCAGAATGGATAAGGAAATACGACTCAACTATATGCTGTCTACAAGAAACCCAGGGATGCAAAGAGACTAAAAGTGAGTGGTTGAAAAAGAATTTTACATGCAAATAATAACCAAGAAAGGGAAGAAGTAGCTATACTAATATCGGACAAAATAGACATTAAGTGTAAAACTATTGTAAGAGACAAAGAAAGCCAATATACATTAGTAAAATGTGTAAATCTATCAAGAAGACAAGAAGAAGGAACAATCATAAGCATTTATGCAGCTCATCAGGGTGACTCAAAATACATGATGCTCACATTGAAAAAACTAAGAAGAGAAGTAGATGTCTCTACAATTAGAGTGGGATAATATAACACACCATTATCACCATTAGACAGAACATCTCAACAGAAAATCAATAAAGAAACAAAGACCTTGAATAATAATTAGAGGATCTGTACCTAATAGATATATTCAGAACATTACACCCAAGTACAATAGCATAAACGTTCTTCTCAAGTGCGCACACAACTTCACCAGGATAGACCACATGCTAAGCTACAAAACAACCCACAGTGAATTCAGAAAGACTGAAATTATACAAAGTAAGTTCTCTGACCACAATGGAATGAGGCTGGAAAGAAGTAAGGGGCACAGAAGCAGATTAGGCACAAAGAAATGGAAGGTAAACAACACACTCTTAGACAATTGGTGGGTCAAGGAGGAAATTGAAAACGAAATCAGTAACTGCCTTGAAAGGAAGGAAAATGATAGTACAATATATGAAAACCTATGGGATACAGCAAAAGCTGTGCCAAGAGGGAAATTCATAGCCACAAATGCCTGTATTAAAGAAGAGCTAAAATCAAAACCTAACTGCACACCTGGAGGAATTTGAAAAGTACAATAATCTAACCCCAAAGCAAGTAGAAAGAAGGAAATGACAAAGATTAGAGCAAAGCTAAATGAAATTGATTTAAGAAAGCAGTAGAAAAAATAAAGACAAAACCTGGTTCTTTGAGAAGATTAATATAATTGACAAACTAGCAAGACTAACAAAGAAAAAACTGAGAGGAGATGCAAATACATAAAATAAAAATGAGGAAGAAGATATCACCACCAACCCCACAGAAATAAAGATTATCATAAGAGGATACTTTGAAAAAATTTATGTCAATAAGATGGATAATTTAGAGGAAATAGACAAATTCCTAGAAACACACAAACAACCTATACTGACAAAAGAATAAATTGATGAAATCAACAGACCAATCACAAGTAATGAAATTGAATTTGTCATCAAAAACCTTTGAACTAAGAAGATTCCAGGACCAGAAAACTTCAAAGGTGAATTCTACCAAACATTCTGGAAAGAACTAACATCAAACCTGCTTGAACTCTTCCAAAAATAGAAGTGGAGGGAACATTGCCTAACTCATTGTATGGTGCCAACAGCACTTTAATACCAAAGCCAAACAAAGATGCCACAAGAAAGGAAAACTAAGGAAAAATCTCTCTAATGAAGCTAGATGCTAAAATCCTCAACAAAATACTTGCTAATCATATTCAACCACGCATCAAACAAATTATACACCTTGAGCAAGTGGGTTCCATCACTGGTATACAAGGATGGTTCAACATAAGAAATCAATCAATGTAATAAGCCACATAAAAGACTAAAAGAAATAAATCACATGATCACACCCATAGATGAAGAAAAAGCATTCAACAAATTCAGCATACTTTCCTGATAAAAACATTTTGAAAGATAGGAATAGAACATGATAAGGTTATGCAACATGCTAAAGGTTATATAAGAAAAATCCACAGGTAGCATCATATTCAAAGTTTGAATCCTAAAAGCTTTCCCTCTAAGATCTGGAAAGAGACAAGGATGCCCACTTTCACCACTCTTATTTAACATTGTGTTAGAAGTACTTGCTTGAGCACATAGACAAGAAAAATAAATAAAAGTCATACAAACTGGAAAGGAAGATTACACAGAAAGCCATGAAATATCTGCAAGAAAGCTTCTAGAGCTTATAAATAAGTTCAGTAAAGTGGCAGGTTATAAGATCAATGTGCAAAAGTCAGTAGTACATCTGTACACCAATAATGAGCAAAAAGAAGAGGAAATCAAGAAATAAATCCCATTTACAATAGCAACTAAAAGAATCAAATACCTAGGAATAAATCTAAGTAAAGAAATAAATGACTTGCATGCAGAACAGTATGCAACACTGCTAAAGGAAATCAAAGAAGACCTAAATAAAGAAAAGAATATTCCCTGTTCTTGGATAGGAAGAGTAAGCATCATTAAGCATCTTACCCAAACTGATTTACAGATTTAACACAATCCCAATAAAAATTACCACAGCTTTTTTAAAAACTGAATTGGAAAAGCTAACTATGAAATTTACATGGAGGGGCAAAAGGCTCAAAATAGCCAAAGACATATTGAAAAAGAAAAACAAAATTGGAGGAATCACACTACCTACTTTTAAACATATACAAAGCTACGTGGTCAAAACTGCATGATATTGGTATAAGGACTAAAATACTGACCAATGAAACTGAACTGAGAGTTCTGATATAGATCCTATTATGTATGGTCAACTGATATTCAGCAGTCACCAAATCCAATCAACTGGGAGAGAATGGCCTCTTCAACAAATGGTGCTTAGGGAACTGGATATCCATTTTCAAAAGAATGAGAGAGGAACACCATCTCACACCTTACACAAAAATTTACTCAAGATGGATTGAAGATTTAATATAAGAGCCAAGACCATGAAGATCTTGGAAGATAATGTAGGAAAGCATCTACAGGATCTTGTGTTAAGAAATGGTTTCATGAAATTTGCAACTAAAGCACAAAAAGAAAAAATAGGTAAATGGGACCTCCTCAAAATTAAAACCTTTTGCACCTCAAAGGAGTTTGTCAAGAAAGTGAAAAGACAGCCTACACAATGGGGGAAAATATTTTGTAAACATATTTCTGATAGGAGCCTAATATCTAGTATATATAAAGAAATCCTATACCTTAAAAATAAAAAGACAAAAAACCCATTTAAAAAATGGGCAAGTGATTTGAACAGACACTTCTCCAAAGAAGAAATAAAAATAGCTAAAAGCACCTGAAAAGATGATCAACATCATTAGCAATTAGGGAAAAGCAAATCAAAACTACATTGTGGTGCCATCTTATACCCATTAGACTGGCAGCCATTTAAAGACCAGAGAACTACAAGTGTGGACAGGATGTGGAGGAATGGGAACTCTCATGCACTGCTAGTGGGAATGTAGAATGCTTCAGCCATTGTGGAGGACAGTTTGGAGGTTGCTCCAAAAGCTGTCTATATATCTTCCATATGACTCAGTAATTCCACTGCTGGGTTTACACCCAGAAGAAGTGAAAGCAGAGACCCAACGGATATATGCACACCCATATTCATAGTGGCATTATTTGCTATTGATTCCAAAAGTAGGAATCAACCCAAATGCCCATCAACAGATGAATGGATAAACAAATTGTGGTATATACATACAATGGAATATTACTCAGCTGTAAGAAATAATGCAGTATTAACACACAAGATAACATGGATGAATTTTGAAGACCTTAAGTTGAGGGAAACAAGACAGGCAGTGAAGGACAAATATTACATGACCTCACTTATATGAATTAAGCAATTTGAGCAGACTCACAGAATTACAGTCTGGAAGATAGATTTACAGGAGACAGAAAGGGAGAAGAAGGTTGTGAGTAAATGACCATATGGGCAAAATCTATGATAATGCGGAAGTCTGTATTTTTTGCAGTGGCTGGGCGTGACAGTGATGCAGTAATGCTATTGGGTTGGGCAGCATTGGTCTGAGACAGGGGGAAGGCGGGTTGGACTCTCCATAGAACTGGAGGCATTAGGAATGCTCTGTTGGCTAATATAGCAGAGAAGACTTACTGGTTTAGGGTGCTGGATGTGGGGGGGGGCATGCGGGACAGGGCACATGTGGTGCAGGTGTCTAGGAGTGTGTAGTTTTCATCTTGCCATAGTATATTGGAACAGTGGGTGGAGATCCACATAATGAGTAGGAAGGTGTTGGACTCCCTTATGGGGAGTCCTGCTATGTTCTCAGAGATAGGGGCAGGAGTCTCTCAAGAGCAGAGTGAGTACCTAATAGGGGAGGACAGTCCAATATGTAAAGCCTTCAATGTTGTTACAAGTAACTATGAATCTTGTCCTTCAATGAGTTAATCTTGGTGATTATGATACATCCTGAGGGAGGGGCAAGGAGTAATAGAGTAGATGGGAAATGAGCCATTTGGGGGGAAATGGAATTGTTCCAAACGATCTTATAATGATGGATACAGACCATGTTAAATTTCATCAAAATTAATAAATGTGTATTGTCCAAAATGTAAATACAGTGTAAATCATTGACCATGGTTAGTAGCAATGTTTCAATATTTGTACATCAATTGTAACAAATATACCATTCACATATAAAATGTTATTATTAGGGAAAAGGGGAAAGGGAAAAGGGAAAAGGGAGAGGATGTTGGGTATATAGGAATTACCTATATTCTGTACATGACTTTTCTGTAACCTAAATCTTTTTTGAAGACAAAATGGAAAAAAAAAAATAAGACACTGGGGGATTAAATGCAAGAAATTGTCACTGAATATACAAGATAACAGATCTTACTATGATGAAAGACAATTTCAAAATTTTAATTATTTCAATTTTTTAAATTGTGTTTTATTTGTTATTTTTAAAACAATCATTACTTCATTTGCTTTTTGATTTTTTTTGCTATTTTGTTGGCTTCATTTTTGAAAATGTTTTGGATCACAGAAGGGTTACAACTCCAGGAGGGGAGGATCTTTGGTGCAGGATGTCAGAGATGAGGGGTGCATAGGAGGAGGTTCATTTGGGACATACCTATAAGGCATTTGAATATGTTAAAGCATTCATGGGGTTTTGTCATGGTAGGTGGAGATTCACACAATAACCAAAGGAATATTGAATTCCCATTCTGGGGAGCTCTGCCACATTCTCTAATAGGAGAGCAAGAATCCCCTGAGTACAGGGGCAGTGACTAGTGAAGACCATTGATGGGTCCTTGATAGTGATGACTGTTCTTATGAAACTTTAACTTTAAAATTGAAATTTAACCTATACTGTCAAGAGTTACCTCCTGAAAGCTTCCAAGTTGTTCAAATGTGGACTCGCTATAAGCCAAATTCAGTATATAAATGCATTTCCTTCCCCCAGTGTGGCACATGACTTCTGGGGATAAGCCTCCCTTGCCCTGAGGGATTATACCAAGCACCAACTAGCAATGCAACTTGTATTAATCAGTCAAAGGGATGCTGATATAAAATACCAGAAATTGGTTGGTTTTTATAAAGTGTATTTATTAGAGGTAGAAGCTTACCGTTCCCAGACCATTAAGCATAAGTCACTTTCCTCACTGAAGTCCTTTGCCACATGTTGGATCAAGATGGCTGCCAATATCTGCCAGGGTTCAGGCTTCCTCGGTTCCTCTCTTCCTGGGGTTCATTTCTTTCTGGGCTCAGTTTCTCTGTTTTCTCCAAAAGGTCAGCTGTAGACTATGAGACTCTCTAGGCTTTGCCTCTCTCCACAAGGCCAGATGTAGACTATTGGGCAAAACAGCTTGTATCTCTTCCCACAGCCTTCTCTTTTTTCTCACAACCAAACTCCTCTGTGTGTTTACTTCCCAGGGCTCCAGCTCAGGACTTCCGCATTAAAACTCCAACTCTGTCCTTTCCCATGCCTTTTATCTATAAGTACCTACCCTACTGACATGCCCCAATCAGTCAAAGTCCTAATCATAATTTAATCACACCCAGGTACAGAGCAGTTTACAAACATAATAATATCAAACTGCTATACAACTGGAAAAAGACCGTGACTAAAAGGGGGAAAGGGTAAAGAAAAATGAATTTATATGGCTAAGAGACTTCAAAGTGAGGTGCGAGTTCATTTCAGAGGTTATGCTTGTATGTATCTGCAGGATCTCATTTACTACCAAAGAAAACATTGCCTGAAATAAGAGGGCTCCTGAGGGTTCTGGAGACATCTAGACACTATAGGCAGGGCAGACAGACCAGGAGTTGGCACTCTGCCAGTGTCCCTAATTGAGAATTTATGCTCCCCAGTGTGACAGAGTTGGACTCATCTGTGGTTCCCCTAAACATTGCTTTTCTGCCCCTTTATTTGAACCTATAGTTAGTACTAGAATTGATAGCTGTATGTCTAAGAGACTTAAATCTTTGGGCTTTCCATGTGCTAGCTATGCCCTGAATCTCAACAGTGTTGCAACATATACTCTCTAGTTGATTGAACTTACCCAGGACAATGAACAAAGAGATATTGATGGACAATAACAATCCCAAGGAACAGAAAGAGTCTGCTAACTGCAAGCAAGATAGTCCCATCCATCTGCCCCATGAGATCTAAGCCTCCTTTCAATTAGAGGTGAAGTGGGCATTACCATACCAGGATCCTCAGGATTGGGGAATGAACATTTGACTAGAGCAGACTTATTGTTATTCTACTATAGACTTATTGAGATTCTAACAATGGAAGAACTGTTATCATTGATGTGGAGGCAGTGGCCACGGAAGTTTCTGAGGGGAGGGAGAGAGAAAAATATGTGTAATATGTGGGCATTTTCAAGAGTTGAGAATTTTCCTGAATGACATTGCAATGACTGATACAGTCCATTATATATCTTGTTATAATTTACAAAATTGTGGGAGTGAGAGTGTAAGGTACAATGTAAACTATAATTCGCTCTTAGTGGCAATGCTCCAAAATCTGTTCATCAATTGTAACAAATGTACCACACTAATGAAGAATGTTGTTAATGTGGGAGGGGAAGGGAGTAGGGCATAAAGGAATCCACCATATTTTTTATGTAACATTTAGGTAATCTAAGTAACTTAAAAAACAATAAAGTATATTTTTACAAAGTTACATAAGTAAATAAACATATAATTCTTTAAAAAAAATACTAGCATGGGATGATTGGCAGGCCAATGTAAGGAACAAAGTAAACATAAAATATGGAATGACACAAATGAAGCTAGAGAAGAAGGTAGATATGGACAACTTTTATTATGGTGAAAAATGTCATAGGTTATAACATGATGAATAGCATAGATTCATATTTTCTGTAGTATTTACTTTCATACCACATAAAATAATTTTGAAATATCAATTACCTCTTCATAAACTTTTATTGAAAATTTTCTTGAGTTAATTGTAAATTCACTTGCAGTTTAAACAAAAATATAGAGAAATGTCATGACCTCTTTAGCCACTTCCTTCAAATGGTAATACTTGGAAAAATTTTAATAGAATATTACAACTAGGATATTGACATTAATGCAATAAACCAATCCCACTTAGATTTCCAAAGTTTTACTTGTATTCACTTGAAAGTATATGTGTGCGTTTAGTTCTATATAATTGTGTCATCAGTATAGGTTTGTGTATCCACCAACTAGTCAAATTCCAGAGCACAAAGGATCCCGATGTTGTCCTTTAATAACCACCTCATCTACCTTCTACTTCATTTCACCTTCCTAAGCCCTAACACTTGTCAATCAATATATTCTCCATTTCTAAATTTTTATTTTGAAAATGTTATTTAAATTGTATCATCCATCATATCATTTTTTTAGGGGTTGGCTCTTCTTACTCTTCAGATTTCTCTAGAGATTCATCCAGGTCATTGTGTGTATAAACAGTTACTTTTTTGTTACTGCTGAGTAACATTCCATGGTATGTATGTACCACATTTTTATTATTTATTCATTGGAAGTCATATGGACTGTTTCCAGATATGTGCTATTAAGAATAAGGCTGGCTATTATGAACACTCATATATAGACTTTTGCATGACCTTAAGCTTGCATCACCCTGGGATAATTACCAGGAGTACATTTGCTGGGTCATATGGTAATTGATTTAGTTTTATGAAAAACTGCCAAAGTATTTTCTAGAGTGGATATATAATTTCACATCATTAACAGTAATGTGTGAGTGATCCAGTTTCTTCATATCTTTGCCACCATTTGGTGTTTTCACTAATTTTTATTTTACCTATTCAGATGGATTCTCATTGAGGTTTTAATTTGCATTTCCCTATATTGTAGATGTTAAGTGTCTTTTCATGTACTTATAGGTCATCAGTATATCTTCATTGTTAATGTATCTTTTCATCCATTCTGTACATTTTCTAATTGGATTTTTAAAAAATTTACATGCTTAGAGATTTTTCTGATGTCTTTCTGTTGCTGATTTTTAATTCAATTCCTTTATGATCAGAGATCACACGTTATATGATTTTACTTCTTTTAAATTTGTTGAAGTGTTGAAGTGTGTATTACGGTACAGAATATGGACTTTCTTGGTGAATATTCTTTTTTTAAAAAAATATGTTTTGTAGTTTCTGGTTGGAGTACCCTGTATATGACATAAATCCTGTTATTTTATCGTTTTGCTCAAATCATGAATATTACTTTCTAATAGCTTTATCATTTGCTGAGAGGGGGTTATTGAAGTCCCCAACAATATCTGTGGATTATCTATTTCTTTTTTCAGTTTTTTTTTCATGCATTTTGAGACTCTTGTTTAGTGTACACATTTGGGATCATTATATCTGCCTCCTGGCTTTATCCGTTTTAAAAGTTATTTAATTTTTGAACGTAACATTTTTTGTGATCTATTATCTTCAAAAAATACAATTAAAAAATTGATGGGGTGGGGGCATTGAGAGTGGGGTATATGGAAACTTCTTATGTTTTTTAATGTAACATTTTCTGTGATTAACTTTAAAAAAGGATAATTAAAAAATAAAATAAAATGAAATAAATAAATAAAAGTTATTTAATGTACCTATTTGTCCCTAGTAATTTTCTTTGTTCTGAATGTACTTTTTCAGATATTACTACAGCCACTTCCACTTTTTTTGTTAATGTTTGAATGTTATATCTTCTTCCATCCTTTTAAATTCAGTGTTCACGCATCATTGAATTTGAAGTGGGTTTATTATAAATATCATATAGTTGGGTAATGTTTTATTATCCACCCTGCCAATATCTTTTTTTGTCTGGTGTATTTCAACAATTTATGTTTAAAATAATTATTCATATATTTTCAAAAAACTAAAAACAGAAAACTTCCTCAACCAGACAAAGGGAATCTATGGAGAAACCACAATTAACATCATACTTAGCAATGAAAGACAGAAATAAACCCCTAAGATTAGGAACAGGACAAAGACAGACTGACTAACATTGTATTGGAAGTTTAGCCAGGGAAATTTTAGAAGAATTATTTTTACATCCAGATTAGACAGGAATAAAACTAAACTATCTTGATTTGACAATAGATAGCTCATAGTTAAATATCCTTAGAAATTCATTTAAAAACCTATACAGCAATGTTTTAGGATACCAGATCAATAGAAAAAAATCCTCTGTATTTCTAAATGCAAGCAATTAACAATCAGAAAGTGGAATTAAGAAAGCAAGTCCATTCACAACAACATAAAAAATAATAAAATGAGAATAAATTTAATAAAAGAAGTGCAAGGTTTGTAGCCTAAAAAATACAAAACATTATTGAAAAAAATAAATGGAAATATGATCCTGTACTCTTGAATCTGAAGACTAATATTATTCAAATTCCAATACTCTCCAAATTGATCTACAGATTCAGTGTACTCCCTATCAAAATCCCAGCTGCTGTGTTTGCAGAAATTGACATGTACATACTAAAATTAATTTAAAAATGCAAGGGACCAATAGCCAAAACAGTCTTGCAAAAGACAACAAAGTTGGCAAACTTACATATCCCAATTTCAAAGTTTATTACAATGTTACAGTAATCAAGTCAGTGTGGTACTGGTATATGTGATATACAAATAAATCAATCCTTATATTTATTGCCAAGCTATTTTTAACAAGGGTGCCAGTATAATTCAAGGGGGAAATAACTGACTTTTTAGCAAATGCTGCCAGGACAACTCAATATTACATGAAAAAATTGGTGTTGGAACCCTTACTTATACCACACAGAAAAATTAACTCCAAATGGCTCAGAGACCTAAATATAAGAACTAAAATTATGAAAATTTTAGAAGAAAACATAAAGTAAATATTTGTGATTTTTACTCAGCCTATGGTTTCTTAGATGTGACAGAAAGCCACAAGTAACAAAATAAAAAATACACTGCACTTTAGCAAATTAAAAAAACAAATGTCATGAACAATACCACCAAAGAATAAAAACTTTCTACAAAATGACTGAAAATAGAAAATATTTAAAGATCATACAACTTATAAAAGGATTATATTATATTATACTATAATATTATATTATATTATTTATATAAACTCTTAAAATTCAGAAATAAAAGGTAATTAACCCAAGTTAAAAAATATGGGCAAAGGTTCTGACTAGGCATTTCTCCAAAGAAAATATACAAATGGGCAATAAGCACATGGAAGTAAATTCAACCCTACCAAAATTTAATGATATATTCTATTTGTACCTTCAAGTCTTTCCCTTTTGTTGTCCTTAAGGACTTGTCTCAGCTATATGACATAAATATTTTCCTCTGATGTGCTCTTTAATCCTTGTCATTTTCTCAAGTGCATAAGTTTACTACCATCTCATGATTTACATGCTTAGATCTTCAGAAGATGAAAGCCATAGGAAGTGATTTGTTGTTTTTTTGATTGATTTTATAATGCCATACCACTTTGTAGTTGCTATACTTAGATCAGAATATCTATACTTCCCATTAAGCTTTTGAATCAAGAGGATTAATGTGATAGTAGAAAAAGATTTACCCTGAAGCAGAAATATATCAAACTAGAGCTATCCCCCAAGGCAAAGAAAATATGCTTATATTGAATAATCAAAGAAAAATTTAAAAAAATAAGTCTCTGTTAAAAAACAAGAAAGTGAAAAGTGCCTCAAGGAAAAATGATAGTTAATTCTACAAAACCAAGTAAATATGTTTCTATGGTGCCTTACTAAATCTGTCAATAAAATTATAGTGCCAGTTAATCTTGACTAAATAAGGAAATAATCTGACAGAAGCAGTGAATCAATAGAAAAATCCAGTTAACAACAATAGAGAAAGTATGAATGAGTTTCATGCTTCAAAAGAGAGCATTGGGAACCTATCCAATTTGGTTACTTCCATAAAATTCCCATTTCCATCAATTAAATATGTTATTGTGGAATCACTCAAACATAATCATTTTGTACCCATAATTGTAATCATGATCATTTGTATAAATAGCAGCATGTTGCTTTTCATTTCATTTGCATTCATGTAATAATTTTGCATATGGCTACTTATTTTAATCAAAGATTACCCACTGATAACTATGCTAAAATAACCAGATAGAATATATAGCTATCCTTTCTACTTAAATGAAATTTGTTGGCTTGTCCTGCTTTTTCCTTTGAGGTCACCTTCTTAATCTCTCAGATTAATCAATTAAAATTAAAGTCTTTGGCTCATACTTGGAGCAGAAAAGACAGATCAATATATTGTGGATTGGAAAAGACTTGCAGAAAATCTGCCACTTGAAGAGACAGACTATGACAAAACTTCAGGAAGTTGTAGCTTTCTTGGAGTAATTGAGCAGCTACAGGGATCACAGGCAATGCTAAGTGTTTTTGGTTTTAAGACACTGCTTTAAAAGGTACCTATAACTATACTCCTGCATATTTTCACTCAATACATATTTACGCATTTCCCAAATGCAAGCCACATCATACTGGCTTGATAGGATATTATAGGAATTCATGAACATTTTTAGTAATTTGGGTTGAGAAATGGTGGGTACAACAAAATCATATAACTAATTTTAATATAAAACTATTCAGCTTCTTAATATATGAAATGGTCTTTAATCTCCAAAGAAGAGGCATAATAGGCAGTGTTTTCCAGACTTATTTGGCCAATCTTTCCTTAAAGAAGCAAAACATGAGATGTCTAATGCCTAAAATACTAGTGTTTGTGTTAGATATGCCTGGATTTGTTTGAATGTATAGACTAAACATATGCCCTGCCAAATAAGGCATCCTAATTAGATTGCAAGGACTTTGGTTTAAGATATCAGCATGATAGCCTTTCTCTTCAAGTGAAAATAAATATATAAAGTGTGTTCTTTAATATTTTTACTTTATTAAAGTTTAGATATTTTTCAGTTGAAAGCCACTACATGATATAAAAAGTGGAAAATTGTAAGAATTTTTTAAAAGTTTTTATCTAATATATCAACAAAAGATGAGTTTCTGTAAACTTCTGGACATTAAAGATTTGATCTAATGAAGTGGGGAGGTAAAGAAGACCTAAGACCTGGAAAAAGAAAGAACAAAACTAAGGAATTCACATACACCATTTACCACAAATAATACTTAATAAGCATGCCACTTAAAACATGTCTATAAAGGTCACTTAAAAGATTGAAAAAGTCAATGACTTTCACTTTAGTGGTGTTTTATTTCATTCATTTAAAAGCAAAAAAGAAGTGAGGTTTTGATATCTTTGTAAAATATCTATGAATATACATTGAGAGCATCTGAAAAATTAATGGAAGGCTTGGTTGGTCATTCAGTATTCATTATAAGTGCCTAGAATGCATACACAACTATGCTAAGAATTGTCTGGATAAAAATGAATGAGGCCTATTTCCTACTTTTTAGGAAATCTCATTCCACTGAGCAAGTGGTAAAAAAGTGTGTATATATATATACACACACACACACATATATATATATATATACATACACATATATATAAAGTGAATATCGTTGGGATGCAGTTAAATACAAATCTTGTAGATCTACAGAGATATTGCACAAAAGAGATGACATATGAGCCTTAAGGAGGAACCTCTACTGTTGTTGTTGTGATGTAGTCAAGAACAGGAGAAAGAAGTGGGAGTGAATGTTAATGGGAATAAGGAGAACAGTGCATGAAGGTGACATCTGTAATCAATACCATTTTGAAATGCTGGTTTATAGCAATTAGATGGATCACTTTTAAACCTGATGGCCTCTTACTCAATGCTTTCTCCATCAGGAAGAAAAGGTCAAATTTTCATGAAAATGAGAATTAAATCTACTGATTTCATACTATTGGAAAAATAAATAAATAAGCCATAAGGAAACTGTGAAAGAGGTAATTTGCATGTCACAATTTACACAAAAAGTGAGTTCAACAAATTTCGAAGAATATGTTATTTAAAATGGAGAGAACAACAATATGTCATATTAAAGCTAAAGAAGTTCAAATGAGGGTTGTTAAATGCCCAACAAGCTTGATTAGAAATGGCCATAATTCATAGAAAGATTACCTATTCTGAAAAACCTTCATACCACAAATAACTTAAATTACAACAAATGTATTTTAAATACTGTATTAATGTTACAAAAAAGTTAAGAAACCCAAAGCTCTTAAAAATAAATGAATAAAACAAAAACAAAAGCAAAACAAAACGTATTGTAGAAATGAGAGCAATAATTTTGGAATTAGGTGCTCTCCAGTGAAAAAATGGCTTTATCTTCAGAGTTTATAATATCAGTGAAAATGTGGTCTAGATCAATTTCTCCTGCCAGCAAAAGAAGCTTTTAAATAAACCTCTTGTCTATTGTCGATCCATCTGGAATATTTATTCATTTAACAACTACTTTCTGAGCCCTTACTTTCTAATGTTCATTGTTCAATGTGCTGAAGTTAAAATTAGCAAGCAAAAAAGAAAAAGATTGCTGTGATTATAGGAATTAGGTTCTCAAGAGGGGAGAAAATTTAGTAGATGCTAGAGTTCACCACCCAAATTTCCTCCTTTTGAAACACAGGAGCTTCCTTCAGCTTCCAGTAGTGTTACCTGCTTACTGCTGACCGTTGAGACCTTGCTAGGATCTGCCCTCAGTGAAAAAATACTACCTTAGCCAAAGGTCAAATCCAAAGAAAGGTCATGCAGGGGTACACAAGTCCAGCCTCCTTGCCTCAGTTGGGATGAAACTGCAGGACCATCTCAGCTCCAGATGTAATCAGCTGAAGACTACATCAAAATTGGATTTCTGTTCTTGCCTAAACCTGCTTTTTCTCTTTACCTTTCATGTGTTATTATTTCCCTATAAACTTGTTCACACACATTTGGAAAGCTGATCTAAGACAGTTGATGCCAAGATTGATCAAAGAAAACTCTCTAAAGTAAAAAATAGTGGCATTTGATAACCTGTAGCCAGATGATAACAGAAATCCCATTACTGATGGTAGATAGAGTATATACAGCCCCTGTCATGTTGTAATAGAGCAATTTTTAAAATTTTCACTAATAGTGGAATTAGATACAAAATCAGTGGAAGAGAATTCAACAGTGGGGGCAATATCTCAGTGGAATTAGATGGCTCTTATTTAGTGTCATTAATTTATTGCATAAAAACAATGAAAGGCTGAAATTAGTTAATCACAAGTTTAAGGAAAAGTGTGAAAATGTAAAAGCTTCTTGGCATCACATAAATCATGCTCATCTTATGCAGCAAGATGGCATGTCATGAAGATCAGAGGACTTAATTATCAAGATAGTGAAATGTCAATGAAAGAGCATACCTAGTACCTGATGCTGGGTTAATCAGCTCCAGCAAGTTCTCTGTGCCAAAATCAGGGTGAAGGAATGGACACTGAGAACTGAAATTATGACCTCTGGATTGATGCATTCAAGAATATTTGAACTTTGCTTGTCCTGAGCCCTCTAAACTCTTTCTAAAAGGAGCCCTCTCCTTACTTGCCTGAAGATGATGCAGCAGCCTCTGAATTCCACACAAATGCATTCTCCCTTCAGTTCTACCTCAGCTTGTGCCACCCCTCCTGGCACCAGAGCAGTAACTTGAATCAAGTCACAAAATAACATAAACTGGCCAAGAAGTTGTGGGCCTGCTAGAAAAAGAAAGAATATGCCAAAGGAAGTTTGAAGCCCTATTGCAATATAATGGTGAGATGCTGGTGAGTTAGTATGAAACTGGATTCTAGGATTCTGGGAACAAGATAGATGAATAATAAAATTTGAAAAAATAAAGTCTACTGATACAGTCATACATCCCCCAGTACAAGAATTGGCAAGATTCCCAGAAAATGGCACTAAAACACTACTAGAATGGCAGGAGTACTTAATACAAACCTTGAGCAGACTCAAGGTTTGTATTAATAATTAATACCATTGATTATAAGTTTTTATTTTTCATAATATAAACATTAGAGCCAAAAATTTCCTTTAAAGACTACTTTAGGAGTATGCCACATTTTCAAAAAGTTGTATTTTCATGCCCATTTTATTTGAATTAATTTCTCATCTCCTTGTATTTTCTTTTTTCCCCCTTCCTTGACCTGGCCCGCAGGTCAAACGAACCGGCACCTGAAAGAGGGAGTGGGAATTGGGGGACAAGAGGCGAGAGAAACTGAGACAAGACAGGATTCTGATCAAGTGTCTATTTATTGAGGGTAGAGCATCAGAATATATACTAAGGGGAGGGTATTAGCAGGGGGTGATAGGCTGATGAAGCGGCTCTTCCATATAAGGCAATAAAATGCTGTTACACCACTTGCTATAGGTTGTGAGTCTTCAATGATGGTCATGGCTTCAACATCTTGTTGCGCAGATGCGATGCTTTTTGCCTGGGAAACTGGGAAAAGGGGAAGAAGAAGGCGGAAGCACAGGGGTGGAGTAGGCGTACTTATGAAAACCGCCATGTTGCTGGAGACCGCAAATGCACGTAGCTCCGGGCGGCTCCCCACAGGTCCCCCTTCTTTATTATATTTTATGAAGCACCCTGAGTTCGGGGGGAACTGTGCCTGTCTTAGGTCGGGGCGTGCAAACGGTTAGGCGGATTGCCTTACCCGTCATGGAGAATGCAACGGCGGTGAAAGGCTGTGTCTCTGTCTTAGGTGGCTCTGCCTTGGAACCGATCACGCCCAGTTGCTCATCATTGGCTATCCAGTTTATCACCTCAGAACCTGACAGGGTTCATATTTATTTGAGAACCGCTGCCAGCAGTCAGGGTGCTCCCATTTTGGTTATAACGTGTGGAGGCCAGAGGGAGGTGCAGTACACACCACGTTCTCTTACTGTGGTTTCATAATGGAGGTTTGGGGAGGTGAAAGCAAGAGGGGGAGAGAGAAACATGAGGGAGCTGTAGCAAGGATGGGCTCTTCAGTCGCAAGCAGCTGGCACTGGCGGATGTGGTGTGCAGAGTTGGCCGATACACTCTTAGGTTGTACTAAAGTCTCGGAGTGCCGGCGTCACAGAAGGATTCCAGGGGGGGCTGTACAGCCACATGGGTTTTAGCATTGGTTGCTCTCCTGCAAGAAAGCAGAGTTCATCTCAGGGAGAGTTCTCTACCCTGGATAGGTTGTCATTATCTATTTGTTTTACCAGTCGTTCCGGCAGCCACCTGGCTGTATCTAGTTCTTTGGAATAGACGCAAACTGATCCTCTGCCCCATATTAGGAGGGGATTGGGTCCATGCCAGGTATTATCCATTGGGTCTTTCCATAGGACTGTGGCAAGTTTTGTGCTGGTATTAGGGTGCCAGAAGCGGTCAGCCACAGAATGTCCTTTTTGATCTAAGCTTAAAAAATTTAGAATAAAGAGAGAGTGGGATAATAGATTTTTGGGGGATCCTTTGACGGGGTACCACTTCCCCTTTTCTATTTTTTCTATGATGTTTTTTAGAGACAGATGTGCTCTTTCAACTATACCTTGGCCTTGGAGTTATATGGAATGCCTGTGATGTGTTTTATGCCCAGATGTTGGCAGAAGGTGGCAAACATGTGACTGGTATAACCGGGGCCATTATCTGTTTTTATTTGTTGTGGGATTCCTAATACTGACATGGCAGTTAACACATGCGCAATAACATTTTTTCCTGCTTCCCCTGTTTGTGGGGTGGCGAAAATAAAGCTGCTAAAGGTATCAACAGTAACATGCACATATTTTAGATTACTAAATTCAGGAATAGGAGTTACGTCCATTTGCCAGAGGGCTTTGGGTATGAGACCTCGAGGATTCACTCCTAAATGAGGTGTAGGTAAAAGTGTTACACAGGAAGGGCATCCTTTAACAATCTGATGAGCCTGTTCTCTGGTAATTTTGAACATAAGCCTTAAAGTATGTGCATTAATATGATGTAATTGGTGAGCTTTAACAGCCTTGTTAAGGTTATCCGAGTTGTTATGCATGCTCTGGTTAACATAGCACAGTAGCCAAGTGGCTTGATCGGCTAAATGGTTTCCTAGGGTAAGGGGACCGGGAAGATTGAAATGAGCTCTAAGGTGACCAATAAAAAAGGGGTGATCTCTTTTTTGAATAAGAGATTGTAGTTGAGTAAATAAGGTTGTCGCTTCTGAGACATTCTTTATTTGAGTGGCAGTTTCAAGCAAAGGGACTGACTGAGCTATATAAGCGCTATCTGTGAAGAGATTGAAAGAGGCATCTTGGAATGCAGAGAATACAGCTATGACAGCTTGTAGCTCTGTAAGCTGCGCAGATTTGGAGTGGGTTTGAAACTGCAGTTTTGTTATTAAAGACATAAGCAGCCATTCCCGAGGAGGACCCGTCGGTGAATACTGATAGGGCTCCAGTGATGGGTTGGAGAGAAGTGGTGAAGGGGAAAATGAAGTCATGTGTACTCAAAAATTGTAGTAGCTTATCATTGGGGTAATGGTTATCTATTTGTCCGGCATAAGATGCACAAGCAATAGGCCAGCTGTCAGTTGTCTGCAACAGCCAGCTGATTTGTTCCTTGGTTTAGGGCTGAATAATGGTATCGGGTTCCTTACCAAAATAACGTTTGCCTTGTTCTCTCCCTAGGCAGACAATATCTGCGACAGCTTGGTAGTAAGGATAAATTAATTTAGCGGGTGACGTGGGTAAGTGCACCCACATTATGGGGGCTGTTTGCCAGAATACTGCCGTGGGAGTGAGAGAAGTTTTACATATGACAAAAAACAAGGGTTGGCTATAGTCCATGGTAGTGACAAATTGTGATTGTATAGCTTGCTCGACTATTTTAAGGGCTTGGCATCCTTCCGGAGTAAGACTTCTAGGGGAGTTGGGGTTAGAGTCTCCTTGTAATATGTTAAATAGGGGTTTTAAGTCTCCTGTGGTTAATTTTAAGTAGGGACGGAGCCAATTTATGTTGCCTAAGAGCTTTTGGAAGTCGTTTAGGGTTTTTAGTCTATCTAGTCTGAGGTTGGCCTTCTGAGTGGTTATTTTATTTCCTGCCATATGAAACCCCAGGTAGGTATAAGGGTCTTGTAATTGTACTTTATCAGGGGCAATTTGAAGCCCGTGTACCTTTAAGGCTGTTTTCATATCATGGTAACATGTGAGGACATCTTGTTCCTTTTTACCAGCCATTAAAATGTCATCCATGTAGTGAATAACATAAAGGTCTTTCCACATTGCCCTCACTTCTCTTATGGTGGTAGCCACAAATTTTTGACATAAGGTAGGGCTGTTTGTCATGCCTTGGGGCAAAACCTACCAGTGATATCTCCTCATAGGTTCTTTGAAATTCACAGAGGGGAGGCTAAATGCAAAGCGTTTTTGATCTGCCGAATGTAATGGGATAGTAAAGAAACAATCTTTTAGATCTATGAAAATTTTATAATATCCAAAGGGGATGGCTACAGGGGTTGGGAGACCAGGCTGCAAGGCTCCCATAGGTATCATTGTTTTGTTTACTGCTCTTAAGTCTTGCAATAATCGCCATTTTCCAGATTTCTTTTTAATGACAAAAATAGGAGTATTCCAGGAAGAGTCACTTTCTGTAATATGTCCTGCTGCTAGCTGTTCCTGCACTAACTGCTGGGCGGCCTGTAGCTTGTCTGAGGATAAAGGCCATTGATCGACCCATACAGGTTCATCTGAAAGCCAGGTGATTTGGTCTGCATGGGGTACAGGAAGATCAATGACCTCTAGGCTAAATTTCCCAGGCCTTTTTTGTGGGTGTGTCCTGTGGCCAGTGTGGGTTGAGTAATGCCTGTCTCAAGCTTTCCTAAGCCTTTTCCTGGCTTAAATCCCTGGGAAAGCATTTGAGCTGTGACTATATCATTGGGGCTACCCATACAGAGTTCCATTTGGGCAAGTAAGTCTCGTCCCCACAGATTGACAGGGAGCCCTTGGAGGACATAGGGCTATATAGGTCCTTGATTTCCCTCCCTATCTTTCCAAGTCAAGAGCTTGGAACTTCTTTCGGGGTTTCGGGTTTGCCCAATGCCTTGTAAGTTGGTTAAGGAGGGAGAAAGGGGCCAGGTGGATGGCCAATCAGCCTTTTTTAAGATGGTAACGTCTGCCCCTGTATCTATTAGGCCTTTGAACTGTTTACCGTCAAGCCAAAGAGACATAGTAGGTTTGTGGGTGGTGATGGGGTGTACCCAGTATGCATCAGAGGAGCCGAATGCTCTATCCCTGTGGTCACTATCAATGGCAGTGTTGTTGGTGGGTATTAAGGGGGTATTAGTAGTTGAGCGACCCGCTGTCCAGCAGGGAAGGAAATAATGCCTTTTGGAGCAGAAGCCATAATTTTTATTTCTCCGGTGAAATCACTATCCACAACTCCAGGGGAAATGTGGAGGCCACTAATAAGGGAGCTGCCTTGCCCAATGATGAGGCCAAAAGTGCCTTTTGGTAGTGGGTCAAACACACCTGTAGGCAGGGCTTGAACTCCCATAGGCGGTGTTAGTACTGTGTGGGAGGAGGTACGGAGGTCCAATCCTGCGCTCCCTGAGGTGGCTCTACAGAGGTTGGAAATAGATTGCCAGTGGCGGGAACAAAGCTGATTGCCCCATAAGTCTGATTGTTTGTTGGGGCCTAGGGCTGGCCCCTTCTCCCGTTTCCCTGATAAGGAGGGAGTGGGCGACCTGATGAATTGGTTCTTGATTTGCATTCATTAGCCCAGTGTCTGCCCCTGTGGCAATGGGGGCAGGAGTTGGGAAGGGGGGGTGGCTTTTGGCTAGCAGGGGGGCAGCGACGACAATCTCTGGCTAGATGGCCAGGGTTGCCGCAAGAGAAACAGGCCCTAGGTGCACGGGGCACCAGGGATGGAAGCACTTCTCTCAAGGCCGCGGCGAAGGCTTGGGCCTGTTCAGAGGTGGCCTCCCTTATGGCAGCAGCTATAGCCAGGCCCTGCTGCTCTGTGGGGCCTATGTCTGAGCAAAGCTTAATGTAGCCAGAGAGATTTTCCCTTTTTCTATAGGGCCAGATAGCTGCTTGGCAGGCTGCATTAGCATTTTCAAAGGCAATTTGTTTTACATAGTCAGCATCAGTATTTGCATCACCAAAAATTCTCTCAGCGGGGGTGCAAAGTCTATCTACAAAGTCTGAGAATAGTTCCTCGTTCCTCGGGGCCCTGAGGGATAGATGTTAAGGAGGTAAGGGATTGTCCCTTGGTAGGCAGTCTTTTCTAGGCCTTAAGGGCTGCAGCACGGACTTGTTCCAAAAGTCCAGCATCATAATGCAACTGATTTGAGTTCTGCTTAAAATCTCCTGCGCCGAGAAGCATGTCCTCGGTCCACCCATTCTCAGTTCTGAGATTCTGCTGTGCAGTTTCCTTGCAAAACTCATAGTATTCTGACTTCCAGAGGAGATAATCTCCTGCACTGAGAGCGGAGCGGGCAAGGGTGTGCCAGTCATGGGGGGTGAGCCACCCATCAGCAATGTGTTCTAACAGAGAGAGGGTGTATGGAGCAGTAGGGCCATAGGTGGTGACGGCGGACTAAGCTCCTTCAAGGTTTTGAAAGGGAAAGGGTTATAGATGCGCTCAGGCTCAGGTTCAACAGCAACCTCACTCCCCTCACCAGCCTCATTAGGGCTCCCAGGCCTCTCGATAACGGGGAATGGAAAAAGGGGTGGTTTGCGGAAGTTGGCAATTAGAGGAATTTTTAGAGGAGGGGTTAAGTCGAGCTGATGCTGCAGAATTGCGCATTGAGATTGTAGATCCTCTCTCTCTTTTAAAGAGAGAGCCATAACTTTAGATCTGCATTGGGGTCTAGGCTAGCGGGGGCGGAAGCAGGGGGTGCATATGGGGGTGGGCGGAAACCAACAGAGCGTTCTTCAGCCTCAGGGTTGGAGTTATCGGAATCCGTACACGGGGTGTTAGGGTTTGAATTACTAATAACTCTCCTCCTCTGATTAGGGCCAGCTCTTCCCTTAGAGCAAGGGGAAGGGGCACTCTCATCATCACTATCTATTTTAATAGACACCAAGTCTGAATGGGGGGGTATTTAGCAGGACTTTTTGCCAGGGATGATTTAGACCTGTCCTGTGCTAGGAGTTCCTCGCCTTTAGCAACTACTTGTGCAGCCAATATGTTGGTGTGGCAGATCGTGAAGAGGTCATTGATAACATTCCAGTAGAAGAAAGCAGTTATGGGAACTCTCTCAGGGCCAAAGGTTTTATAAAAGTCTTGAGAGCATCCCCAACTCTACTCCACCACCTTTCATTTATGGTCCCTTCCTGAGGAAGCCACGGACAGACTTCTCTCAAAAATCTAAAGAATTCTATTAGCTCCTTAAATTTAACCTATATTCCTCTCACCTTTAACGCCTCTCCAAGGCTTTTAATAAAAAGTTCGTGCTCACTCATTGCTTGTCCCATATTCGCCAATCACTTACTGAGGCTTTGCAACCGGGAGGCAGGTTCCCTCGCGGCGTCCTCTTATTACTCTCTGATTCTCCTTCTTGATTTCTGAACGTTACACTTGGTCCAGCCGGACTGTCTGTCGGCATTCCTCACTGGATCCCTCGTTTTCAGGTCCCTGTGCTTGGTGCCAATTGACCTGGCCTGCAGGTCAAATGAACTGGCACCTGAAAGAGGGAGTGGGAATTGGGGGACAAGAGGCGAGAGAAACTGAGACAAGACAGGATTCTGATCAAGTCTTCGTTTATTGAGGGTAGAGCATCAGAATATATACTAAGGGGAGGGTATTAGCAGAGGGTAATAGGCTGATGAAGTGGCTCTACCATATAAGGCAATAAAATGCTGTTACACCACTTGCTATAGGTTGTGAGTCTTCAATGCTGGTCATGGCTTCAACATCTTGTTGCGCAGGTGCGACACTTTTTGCCCGGGAAACTGGGGAAAGTGGAAGAAGAAGGCTGAAGCACAGGGGTGGAGTAGGCATACTTATGAAAACCGCCATGTTGCTGGAGACCGCAAATGCACGTAGCTCCGGACGGCTCCCCACACTTCCTATTACAAATATAATACTTAATTTCCATTTTTGAGGATTTCTTACACATGTTACAATTTTTAATTTCTAGTAATTATTGGGGTCAGAAAACACTATAAAATTTCATTCTTTTGAATTTATTGAGTCTTGTTTTTGGCCCAGCATATAGTCTATTACACAGCACACTCCATATGAGCTTGATTAAAAATATGTGTATACTACTACTCATTTTAATAAAGCCACATAACTTTCCTATGCTCACTGCTTGTATGCTATATATTTTAAAACATCCCTTTACTTAAACCTATGTGGGTTATTATATTTTAAGTGCATCTTTTAGACAGCATGATGTTGGGTCTTACTTTATTATCTATACTAAATAGCTATCTTTAATTTGAGTATTTGATCTACTTACTCTTTTTTTTTCTGTAGCTTTTATTATTTTTATTTATTCTTTTATTCTCTTTTATCTTTTTTTTATTATTGCATTAAAAAAATATGAGGTCCCCATATACCCCCACCCCCCTCCCCTCACTCCTTCCCCCATACTTACTCTTATGTATATGGTTGAGTTTAAATTTTCTGTCTTGCTCCTTGTTTTTCTTTTGTTCCACTTTTTCTTTATTCATTTCTTCCTCCTGGCACTCTTCCCTCTTAGTTAAATTTACTATATATCTCATGAAATTAGTAATGAATTTTATCTTGTTTTGGGTTGCACCCTGTGTCTTGCTCCCGGCAGGTGCTCAATGATGTTGTTGGCTATGTTTTTGTTTGTTGGTTTCTTTGTTTGTTTACAGTTTTTAGATATTTGTCTATGACATTAATAAGATATTTTGAATATAACACATAACTTATTTTTGTACCCCCATCACATCATCTAGTATGGAATACAGTTAATATTAAGTCATGTTTATTAACTTGATCAAAATCTTAACCAATTTTTTCCCAAATATTTGAAAGATGATGTGACATAGTGATAAGACACAATTAAGTATTTGAGGGCTTTTGATATGACAGGGATTCTGGTGAGGAGATATAATAGCCATATTACAAATGAGGGAGCAAGAAAGACTAAGGAATTTTCAGAATTGCTCAGTTTGCAAGAATGGAGCTGATATACTTATTTCAGTGTGTCTGATGTCAACCTCTTGCATCTTAGGTACTCCCTCTCTATTTTGAATAGACAGGATAAATTAAAAAAAAAAAGTTCTGGCTTTCCCTATGAGTTTTAATTTCCTTTTTCTCAAATGGACACAATAATTCCTATTTTATATTTTTGTTATGATAACTAACTATATATTTAATTTAAGATATATTTACTGCTTATCTGAATTAATACATAGAGCTCTGAGGTTATATATTTGGCAGTTTCGATCTTAGAGTTAATGGCAAGTAGTAGCTTCTTTGTTCAAGAGGAAGCTATATAAAATGCCAAACGAGGTTACCATATGCTCTTTGAAGTTAACGGCTGATGAGCTTAACTATTTCATTTAGGGCTAACAGTTTTTCACATACTGCTGTCTATGTTACTTTTCCAGCTTACATATCACCTGCACCAAATGGTATGATAATCACATATGGATACAGAAGGATTAGCTGAACATCAAGCAATACCTCCAATTCTATTAGTTATCTTAAAGAGCTTCCATTCTTATTTGTAAATTCTTTTTGGAACAATGTTAGTATAATTAGCTATTGAGTTTTATATGGCCAAATTAAAACACACACAAGATGTAAGTTCATCACACTCTATGTGATTCTAGATTTCATATTTATCATAAAGGCAACAAATAAAAATAAAAAAATAAAAACAAAGCTGATATGTGTTATGATGTGAAATACTGTAAAGGGCACTCTTGTAGTTCTAATTTTGTCCACATGTTTTATATTTGGAAAGGAAACATTATTGTAGAACATTATTTTAATATTCAGAAGAAATTTATTGATTTATATTTGTTGATGTATATCTAGAAATGGTTCATAATAATTCAAAACTTGATTTCTAATGATAATATCATGGGGTCACTGTGATCTTTTAATAAAACTATCTTTTAAAATTCTTAAATATTAGGACTATTTCATTTAAATGAAATCAACTTTTTAATACTGGGACAATTTCAATAGAATTTAATGGAAAATCCTGAATAGTTATGAATCATCTGCTGATAGTAAACATATCAAAGGTTTTAGTGGATATCTAGAAATATGGAGAGAAACCTGTACACTCAAATTTTAACATCCCTCAAAAAAGTAAGCCTGACTTTTAGTTCAACATATAAATGATGTATGACACAAAGTTCTTTCTATCATAATTTTTAGAATTCAAGCCTATAACACAAAATTATTGGATATTTTGCTTTTATAATATGTCTTCTTACTTTAGCATTCATGTTATTCAACAACGTTCAAAAATAAAGAACAAAAATCCTAAGTCCACCTCAAAATATTATTTTCTTTTAAACAGACTGTGAAACATACAGCAACATTTAGGGGAAAACTTCTCTCCATGGAGTAACACTACATGGTACCGTGGCCTTCTCTGTTGGTGATATAGATCCTTAAAATAATTGAGTTTTACCAAAGATGTCCAGAAGTTTCTCTAAATATACTAGAGTGGGGCCATTCTGACACAATAACATATACCACAAACTACCAAAGGCTATAAAATGTGCCACAAGTATATATTGTTTTAAAAATAGAGTTGGGCAAGTATTTGGAAGAAAGAAATATTGAAGGGCAAACCTGCTAAATCAAAAGAAAGCGATGAGCAATAAATGCCAAGCTACTGAGTTCTTGTGAGATTTACTGAAAATTCTTACTGTGCAGTAGCCTCTTTGTTCTTCTTGTGAGAAAAATGAAGTTATTATAAGGTATCATGCCAAATCTCATGAAATGTCATGACAAAGCACTCCAAAACGGTTACGTTCTTCATGGAGCTTCTGAGGATGGTTTTCGTAAGTATCTGTAGTATTAAAACCCCAGAGAAGTATCGCTAATTTTAGAGAAAAAAAGTTTTCTGAGTCATTTCATTTTTATTTAATTTCTTAGCATCTATTTAGAAGACTTCTTATAGTGTGCCTTTGTTCATGGTAAATAATGTATTATTTTTAAAGAAAGAGGATTTTACTGACTTCTTCAGATAACATATGAGTTTAACATTGTTTGTCCAGGAAATGAAGTGTATTTCATGTTTAGTTGCTCTCTTTGACTCAAGGATTACTAAATATACTGATTCATATGGGCTAACTATTTAGATTTATTTAACAAATTTAACCAACTGGTACAAGCAGGAATATGGCCCAAGGCAAAGGCTTCATTAATAATGAAACCTTTAAATTACTCTAGTAGTTTCACAAAACAAATAAAGGCATCATTAATAATGATTCCTTTAAAACTATAGTAGTAGTTTTACCAGATAATTTAGTCAAATTCAAGGAGACTGAAATGGAATTCACAGAGCCAGCAGCACCTCCACCTTCCCACACTGCCACTCTTTTTGTAAAAATTTCTTTTCTTTTATTGAGTCACTCCAGAATCATTTTCTCAAACCTTTATTCACACTGTGAAGGCTTTGGAAATGCTTCACCTCCCAAGCATCCCTAAACAGACATACTTGTTCCCAGTTCTGGGAATGCTATCTACAGACAGCCTTCAGCTGACCCTTTGCAGTAATTGCCTCAGGGAGATGCCTCAACCAGGGTCAAGATTTGGGTTATGATCCACATGCATTGACTGACTTCATGGAGGGTATATGGACTGTCTTTTTTTTTTTTACTTTTTATTGTAACAATATATATCAACTCAATATCTCCCATTTTAACCACTTCAAAGTGCACAATTCAGTAGTATTAATTGTATTCACAATATTGTTCTACCATCACCAATATCTTTTAACCCAATTTTTTCATCACCTCAAACAGAATCTCTTGCCCTCCCCACCCTGGCTCCTGGTAACCTATAATCTACTATCTTCTCCATGAAATTACTTCTTTTAGGTATTTCATATTGTATGATCTTATACTATAATTATCTTTTTGTGTCTGGCTTATTTCACTCAACATGTCCTTGAAGTTCATTGTAGCATGCATCAGGAGTTCATTTGTTTTACCACTGAATAATATTCCAGTGTGTATATATATTAATAGTTTGGCTCAATGCAGGACCTCTCTGATGGGCCAGTTCAGCTGTAAGTCTCTCCATGAGATTTGCTGAGGCTGTTTATATTGTATTGCAGCTTGGTTTATCTTTCCACACATTGTGCTTTCTATTTCCATTTTCAAAAGAAGAAACATTTCTGTCGATACCACAGGTGGTCCCTCATAATCATCCTGAACATTCAACTGTCTCATAGTCTGCTACTCAGAAAATCCCATCTGTAACACTCTTATCCATTGCTACTTAAATATTATCGGTGGTACTTTTAATTATATCAAACATTCCTCAAGTTGTTTCACCCTATTGATGCTGCCTCATTATACTATTTGTCATTTCTAAACTGGATCAATGGAAGACCCCTGACTGGAGACCCCTCTTCTAGTCCTGCCCCCTTCAGGTACACACCAGCACCAGGAAGAGGTTTAATGCAAAATACGTTGTATCATGCTTTTCTCTTTATCCCCCTCCGTGAGCATCTAACACCTAGGGAAAAAAGATTAATCTCCTTAAAATGGTATGCAGAATCTTCCATTTTCAAATCTTGGTCGCCCTTTCCAGACTCCACTTCTTTTATTCAAACTTGTGTACTCTGTAATTTAGTCTTGCTAATTGTTTCTTCTTCCCTGAATGTGAGCATTCTCTAACACTTGTATATTTTCACTGTTTTCTTTTCCCAAAACACTATTCTTCCTCTTGTCCACTCATTTTCTCAGACTCATCAAAAATCACATATTCTCTGTGAGGACTACTTGATTATGCCCCTGTTTTAGTTTCATAGATGCTACAACAAATACATATAATGGGTTGACTTAACAACAGGAATTTATTGGCTCAGTTTTGGAGGCTAGAAAACGTGCTTTCTCTCAGTTTTGGTATCTTCTGGTTGGTCAGCAGTCTTTCGGGTTCCTTGGCTTTTCCATTGCATGGCAATGCACATGACAGTGTCTTCTCCTCCCTTTTCTGGTTCAGTTGACTTCCAGTTTTTGGTGGCTCCCTGTGACTTCTCTTTCTGTGTCCTATTTCCTTTGCTTCTTAGGATTTCAGCCATATGGGACTTCATCATCATTCATTTGGGAAACTAATAACTAATAACTCCCAGAATGATTTAGGTGCCCCCTCCTTGATGCTGCCACAACTTTCAGTATATATCAAAATGCACTGCCATATTGATTTTTTTAAAAAATATGTTCTTTTTTTTAAATGTGTTTTATTTTTTTCTTCCCCTCCCTCGCCCACCCTGCTGTTTTTGCAGACAGTCTTCTAAGAGAAAACATCACCTGGTGATGACATAATTTGGACATTTTCATAACTTCAGAACTGTCAGCTTGTAAGTTAATAAATCCACAGTGTAAAAACCTACCCATTTCTGATATATTGCATTTGGCAGCATGCAGACTAAAACACATGGATACAATTCCAACTAACAAATATTCCTGTTTTCATATAATATATATTTTTATTTATAATACTGTATTCCTAAACTCAGAAAGAACAAATAAAAGCCAAACTACAATTTCCCCAGTTTATCCTATTTTTGGAAGTTATTTCTATCCATTTTAAGTTAACTTATAGGTTAAAAATTAATATCTTTCCAAGGTTTTTGTTGTCTTTTCATGACTTGTGTTTCTGAACTAATGAACTGTAGGTGTACATTTATGTTTTACTCTTAAATTTGAAGCTTCCAAAAGACAAAACATATTTATTCTCTCTCTCTTATATTAAAAAATAATTTTCTGTTTAAATAATATTTTTGCTATTATTATTATTTAGAAATGTTTACCTCATTCTTTCCAAAGTTATCTCCCCCCACCTCTTTCAGATTCTCCAGGCAGGAAATTAAAATCCTCAAAATAATTTCCTAAACACACTTAATGTTCTGTATATGTTATTTAATCCAATTTTCTGGGATTACTTGTGCCACACATTCCTAGAGTGAGGATTGCTTTTACTCATTCAAAGCAACAAATTTGTTTATATTCTGCTTTTAGAAATAATAACACAAATAATGATTGCCATGATGATGATGATAGTGTGTTTTTCCTCATTGGAAGAGTAGATATTTTGGATTTGAGATAATTGTGGTGTTCTCTTATATTTTTTAAGACTAAATATTCATTTTCTTTGAGGTCTTATTTAATCCAGATCTTACCCCACCTTGGTCAAACCATCCGTTCAAATTCACTTTTACCTAGGTTTATATTAAAAAGTAGCATGAAGAACTGAACACTCTTAATTTCAGTGGTCTAATAGTTCAGAGTTGAAATGGGATTGCTGTAATTTAGATTTATGTTTCTACAGTGTGAAATACCATAGCTTTTGAATAAATCATGTTGGAACATATGATTCATCTGCACATCAGGGCATGTAAAAATGTTTCCTTCTTAAAATGTTGACAATTTTCTTTCATATATATTTTCTATCTCCCCCTGCCCCATCATTTTTTATATTTCCTACATTATTTTTTCTTATATTTGTAAATATATGAAATTGTCTTTATCTATTCCTCTACGCATTCCTTCTAGTTTTGTTGTTGTGTTTTTAAACCAAAGAACATTTGTGAAAGATCTCACTTAGTAATTAAATAAAATAGACCATAGGAGGTAGGAAACTGAGGTAAGATTTTTTACTTCTCTGTTTGCTTTGCCCACAGTTCTTCTTTACCTGGCTTCTGCTCTGAACCTCGTTCAGACTTGCTGGCAAGCCAATTCACCTAATGATTAACTTAACAAATGACACTTTCAGTTAAACCTCGTATTTATTACATTTATAACATTTGACATTTAACAAATCTGGTTTTTTTGATATATGATTTAGGGAGTCATTTTCTGAAACTATGTTTAAAATTTCTAGAAAATTACAAACTGGCAATCAGAAGCTCTAGACCTTCAAAAAAAGAGAATCACTTAAATTAAAAAACAAACAAAAGAAAACAGAGTTCTGGGGATGCCATGGACATACCTAACTCCCATCTCCCAGCCCTTGCCTAGCCACTCCTACATGCCTCCTTTTCCATTATGTGTAAATGTTTCCACTGCCCAGGGGAGATGATAGATTTAATGGAGTATCTTGACCATACCTTAAACCAGGGTTCTTAACACTGTAAGCTTGAATTAAATTTTAAAAAAACACAAACATTATTCTTGTGGGATGTGTTGGTGCAGCTGTGCTATGTTTATTAAATAATACATAGTATCAGTGTGGACTTAGTAAGGGGTCCATGGTTTTCACCTGACTGGCAAAGGGGTCTGGGAAACAAAAAAGGTTAAGACCCCCTGCCTTAAACCCTCAAACTGAGAATGAGCAGTTCTGGTTGATTGTTAGAGCACGAACTCTCAGTGGCAGGGTCCCCTCACTCTGGGTTGTATATATACCCTGCTCTCCAGCAGCACAGCATTGCCTGCCCTCTCCTGAGAAGTTGCCATCCACCAAATCTGACTTGAGTGTTAGCTTCCCCAGAAAACTGCTCTGATGGTATCTCCTCTCCTGCTCCTTTGGACCCTTTGTCCTGGATCATTTACTGAATGATCATTTACTGAAAGTTTCTGTTGCACCTCCTACAATGAGCCATAGAACAATTTGCCCCACAGAGAGAAATAACACTTTTTGTCCAAGTAAAAAACAATTGCAGCATTTGAGATATCTTGTCATCTTTTTTATTACTCACATTTTGTTTGGCACTGAGAGTGTTCAAAAAGTCAATTTCTCTGCCAGGTATAAAGCAGGCCATCTGAGCCCAACCTCACAACTTTGCAGGGGGTCATCTAATGGGTTTAATTTTTAAGTTCCCCAACATTGCAAACCATACAAAAACTAGAATATAAAAATAATACAATTTTATCAAATATCTTATATGGGAGTGTTTGTTATTATTATTGTTTTTTAGAATCACAGATATTAGAAGAGCTCATAAAGGAAAAGATAAAGAAGTGTTGAAGCTGGCTAGTAAGATAGGGAATCAATAGATAGATCTGTAACCGGGCAAGAAGTCCACATGGACATCAATAACCCCAAGATGGCTGCTGGAAAACACCCCCCCACACACCAGATTCTACCATTCAGAACAAGATTTACTCTAGAAGCCAGAAGACCCAGATATTCCCCAAGGACTTCATAATTGGGCCCTCCTAGGGGATGGATGGGTGGGGTAATCAATCCAAATAGCAAACAACTAGAATCCTCCCCTGCCATTAGCAAAGGGGCAGAATAATTAATGGTTTAAAAAGCAAGTGCCAAGCTCTTTTGCTCTCTTGCTTTTGCCCTGTTCTGGTGCCAGTTCTGGTGCCAGTCCTGCCCTGTTCCTGCCTTTTGTGCCCTGCTCCTGACATGTCCCCCACATTGGTTAACATGCAAGTAAAACCGATAATCTAATCCATAATGGGAAATTGTAGTCTGTAAATCAGCCTGCTTTACCACTTCCTTTCTACCTGGGACCCTTGATCTGTTATTTTCTCCCATTTCTCTTCCCTCCCTATCTTAATAAATTACTGACCTAACTCACCCAACATGCTCTTGAAATCCATTTCTGCAGCAAAGTCAAGAACCTAAACAAAATCAAGTTACATATTTGGTGAGCCATACCAGGAGCTTATTGGTGAGTGAAGCAATGGTCTAGAGCCAGTTTAATGCCTTCCTTTTTTTATCCATTTTAAACAGGTTCACCGACGAGCCCCCACAGGATGTAATCCTGGGAGGGAAGAGGTCAGGTGGTGGGGACTCCCCGCATCTGTGACACATGCTCAGGCTAATGAGATGTGACCCCAGCCAGGATGGGTAGGGTATAGGGCAGTGGCTCAAATCATTGCCCTGCCAAGACAGAGATTCCCCGGCAGAGTGCCAGGAACTGCAAAGCTTCTTTTTCAAGCCCTTTTAGCAGCCATCTGTTCTGCCCTCAGACCTGGCTACCATTACCTTCTCCCACCCTCTCCCCTCGGTGGCAGTACAGCGATGGCAGAGAGCCAGGAGTTTGCCCTTCCCAATAGGCCCACCTCTGCAAGCCTGCCTCCCTATCCGACCACACTTGGCTACACGGTCTCGGATGAAGTGGGAATGTGGTGGGCAGAGCCAAAATGGATGCTGTGGTAGTCCCCGTCCCCAGGAGGTTCACAGTCCAGGGCATCCTTGCATAATTAACCTTTAGCCATGTTTTATCTTCCTAGTTCCTACTACTGAATCTCTCGGTACAAGTTTGTGTTAAAAATGCTTTGGAATGTCTTAAAAACAGTAAAACTGAAAATGTCTGCCAGCAAGGAAGTGATTGCCTCAGGGCCCCAAGGCCAGTTAGCTAGAACAATTGATCTCTAATTGCTTATGGCCTTTTGATGGCTGGTCTAATTGGGGAAATATCAGACAGTAAAGTCATAAAATTATGACTGTGTCTAAGATCTCTGGAAGAATAGGAGGAAGAGGCTTTCTGCCCCTTCTCCAGGAAGGAGCAATATTCAACTTGAAAGGCATCTGGTCTATTTGGTCTGTCTTCCAAGTCCCCAGGGGCAGGGGCTCTGTGATTCCTGGGGTAGCAAGAATCAGAAAACAGCTAAACATTCCCTGAGATTTAGCTCAGGAGCTTCTGTTTGGGTAACAGTGCAGTAAGTCTCTGACCCTGGAACGTAGGGGTGCTGAGAACCAGAGCAGTAAACTCTGAATGGCCCCCATTCCTCGGGCCCTTCTGTTCAGAGGACAGCCAAATATCCCCTCAGACTTATCTTGGGCACTTTGATTTGGGGTAACTGCTCAGAACATCTTCCACCAGTTCTACCTGGGCACATTGGTCTGATCTTCAGAATTTTCAGGCATCCCCCAGGACCTTGGTTGCCCACAGGGTTGCCCATAAGCAAGGTTCTGAAATCAAAATTTTCAGGATGCTGAGAAGAGAGCATCAGCTCCAAATTATGATTATGTGGAGTGGTGAATGTTTTAGTCACACTTGGACTCTGTAACACCAGATCAGTTGGCTAAAAATTATTTCTTCATTCTTCCTTGAATAATGGGCACAGCCTCTAGCCCACCAGTAAACACCCCATAGGAGTGTCTTCTCAAGAATCAGGAAGATTTGCCTACTACTGGTCCACATGGTCACAGTACATCCAAGAGCAGCTTCTGTAAAAAAAGGGGGCAGGTATACATTTCTTTAACTTAATTTCATTGGATATGAAACTTAACTTTCATCACCTTAAAGATTTAATAAATTTATATACTTGGTATTTCATAAACTTAGGGAGATAACTCCCAAGCTAAATAAAATTGAAACTGTCATAGTTTATGCAAGGAACACATCTCTGGTTGTGCTCCTGAAGTTGATGGAGACTATGTGGTTAGTTTCAAACTCCTTCAGCAACCAATGATGACTTGATATGGCCAAATGGTTATACTGGCACTGTCTCATAGTGCTGAAAGGCTCTATGCACCAGACTGGTGGAATTGTGGAGCCTACCTTCTTAGCTTCTCTTGAGGGTCAATGGTACTGCAGCTTGCTGGCTATGTGAAGGACATACCAAATGAAACAATGATCACCAGGGTGCTGTGAGTAGAACTTAAACCAATTGGCATTAATGGCCTGCTCCCATGGAGAGATAATATGTATGGTATTTAAATCTGGAACTTAAATCTATTAATTGCAGCTCAAAATGAAACTTATGCATTGAGTAGTGCATTGATTAGTCTTAAGTACTGTACCTGTATGTCTGATGAATATGGTGATATCTTTTCTATTCTAGATCACATGCAGAGGGACACTGAATATGTTAAAAGTCCTGGTAAACTTCATTTTCTAAGTAGTTAATGAACATGCTTAACGCAGGTTTCCCTCCTAGCCCTTATTCCAGAACCTGTCCCACTCATACCCTGGGGAGGACTGGCAGATCCACATGCCATTCTGCCCGGGCTAAGCATTTTCCCACCAGAAGGGAAAGAGCAAATGAGGTGACTAGGACTGACTTAGCTTAGCCCCTTTGAGATAGCCCATAGAAAACCTTTCTATGGAAACCAGGTTCTGATCAAAACTTGGCAAGAAAACAAGCCTCATTCTCAATTAAAGCCGAAATGAAAGGAACTTTACTCTGTAGTTTTGACCACTCCCACAGCTATTAAAGGAATTTCCAGCTTGGTACAGTAATCCTGAGTGAAGCCAGCTGCCCAGGAAACTGCCAGTTCACCAGAAGCACCTGACAGGATGTTTGAATGCCAGTCATTGGACAGCCTGGAATCCCTCTTCAAGAGAAAAAGTTAAGTAGTGTCCATGTCTAAGTCAGCTTTCCTTCTAACTCTAGCCCAAATGCCTATTGCTAGGGGGAGGGCAAACCAGACACCCCGTAAGAAATCTTGTCGGTTTTCACTTCCTGTAATTTATCTCTTTATTATAACTAAAAGGGCAATGCCTCTTCTCATTCATATCCTCTACTATTGGAACTGGGATTGGCAATTTATACCAAGCCCCATTATTATGGCAGTCTCTCTCCAGAGTTAACGAATAGCATAAAATAATTGAAAGAATACTGTTTCCCATCACCTTTGGGAAAATGCAACCTGAAAAGGTACCTGGCTTTTTCTACTTCAATGTTCCAGTATCCTCTTAGTGGGACCATATATTTTCACAATTCTAATCTGTGAATGCCCCGGCCAGCGGGGCTGCGAACTGGGGCTCGTGGCTTGCGTGGAGGAGAATGATGAGACAGGAGACGCGAGGAATGACAGCGAGACAGGGTGAGGATCAAGCTGCAAATTTTATTGAGGGGAACAAAGGATATATACTCTTGGGAAAAGGAGGGGTAATGGGTGGAGGTGAAAGTTAGGGATTGGTTGTGGTCACTACTGATATGTAGAGTGGGTTTCAGTTTACCTGCCTTGTGCCTGCGCACTGCCTTGTCAGCCTGGGCAGTGGCGGGAAGACAGAGAACAAAGACCTGAAGGGGAAGAAGAATGAGGAAGTGACAAGGCAGATTTGGATTCTGCCATGTTGTGGGACCTGACATATTGTGAGGGGCTAATTATAGTTTGCTTAATTGAGAGGGTTGGCTCTTCTCTGGCAGCCGTGCTACTGATTCTCGCTGAGTTCAACATACATTCTTTTTATCGCTCCCAACACTAATCAAGTTTATTTCCTCCAGAATCAATATCTTTTTAGCCATATGGGAACTTCATCTGGCTTTGACCAGGATGCCAGATCCCTCGTCCTCCAACTGAGATTGAATAGCAGGAGGGTTTTACACCTTGTCAGGTAGGGCCTACTGTCCCTAACCAGCAGGAAGTAGCTACAGAAGAATGATCATTGCCCTTCAGCACCTCTTTAAGAATAAAGGTGTAAACCCTCCAAGGGGGAAATGAAGCTAGCCAGTAAGATAGGCAATCAATAGATGGATCTGGAACCTGGCACAGAGTCCACATGGACATTAATAAAACCAGGATGGTTGCTGGAAGACATCCCCCCACACACACAAGATTCTGCCATTCAGAACAAGATTTACTCCAGAAGCCAGAAGACCCAGGCATTCCCCAAGGACTTCATAATTGGGCCCTCCTGGGGGATTGATGGGTGGGGTAATCAATCTAAACAGCAAACAACTGGAACTTCTCCCCTGCCATTAGCAAAAGGGCAGAATAATTAATGGTTTAAAAAGCAAGCACCAAGCTCTTTTGCTCTCTTGCTTTTGCCCTGTCCTGGTGCCAGTCCTGGTGCTAGTCCTGCCCTGTTCCTGCGTTCTGTGCCCTGCTCTCACTATGTCCCCCCACATGAATCAACATGCAAGTAAAACGTGGGCATTTATAAACTATAATAGGAAATTGTAGTCTATAAAATCAGCCCTCTTTATCACTTTTCAGCCCCTTCCTCTCTACCTGGGAGCTTTGATCTGTTATTTTCTCTCCTTTCTCTTCCTTCCTTCCCTTAATAAATTATTGGCCTAACTCACCCAACATGCTCTTGAAATTCATTTCTGCAGCAAAGTCAAGAACCTAGACAAAATCTATTTACACTGTGAACACTTAAAATGGAGTCTTGATGACATACACAGATTTGTACAAATTGATAGGAAGAAACAAGTGTACTTAAATAAAAATAACAATTTCAGTGCTATTTCCACTGGTGGAATAGAATATCTCTTGCATTGTTTATACATAGATTGAAACTTTTTGGAAATTAATGAATATGCGAAGGGCTATAACAATACCACAAACTAACATAGTAACTTGGTGGCTGTTAATATATCCCTGACTTCCCCACACATAATCCTATTCTTGTGACTATTATCACTAGCTGATTTATCTTAACGTGTGCATTTGTTCATGCATTTATTGCCTGTACCTCTCAGTCTTTCTGAACTGCATTAATCCTCCTCAACCCCCCCAAACACACACACATATTCTCAATGTTAAAGAGTTGTGAGCTTTTTTGTTTATTTCATTCATTTTTTTCCAGCATTTTTACCAATGTTAGATATATAATACTTGATGAAATCAAGTTTGTTACAGTTGCCTAATATATATTTTTTAAATTTAGTATGGAATTTTCAATGGCAAACAAAATTTTTAAAATCAAAAACTGGAGGAAACATAAACCCCATCATCTTGAATATTAGAAATAGCAAAAATAAAATTCTTAAATATCTGAATTAATTTAAAAATACATAAAATGTTGTGGAATTTAAGAGAAGTTCAATTATTTGAGTATAGAGAGGCCAGGACTCAGGAATGATTTTGAGAAGGAAAAATGGTTTATTGACGGCCGGCCGGACTCAGGAGCTTTCAGTTTGAATCCAGAGCCCCGAACAAGATTTTCAAAGGTCTTTTATACAGAGAGGAAAGGCCAAATGGTTCCTTTGTTTCAGTTCTCAATAGGCTTCAATTAGCATATATCTCTTCCACATCTTAGGTAAGCTTTTAGCATGGACTCCAGACATTCTAGATAAACTTTAGCGTATTTGGTTTTTGCATTTCCCCTAAATACTTAAAGTTATAGCCCTTGCATTGTTAAACATTTCCTGGGACTGGAGCCTGTTGCCATTTTCCCTAAGGGCAGGACTGCAGCCTCTTACCCTTCCATACCCACAAGTCAAACAACTTAGTTATCTCTGAAGAGACAAAGAGCCTTCCACCCATAGCCCACATCATTCCCCCCCTTTTGCCAAAGTTTACTTGCTAAGCTTTGGCATAATTATTGTTGGAGCTATGAGGTGGATGGCTGTTTGTTGTCTTGATTGATTATTTATCAGTCTTTAGTACAGCATCCAGGACTGTTTTTAGAAGTTTAGAAATTTTCATTCTGGACAGCAGAATCTTGGGCAGGGGCCTCCCGCAGTTATTCTGCTGCCACTAGCACTCACGTGGATTTCCAGTCAGGTTCCAGATCCATCTATTACTTTTATTTTACTCTTAAAGAGTTTACACCTTTAATTTAAAAGGGGTGCTGAAGGGAGATGATCTCTTTTCTGTAACTGCTTCCTGCTGGCCATGGGCTGTAGTCATTGCCTAATAAGGTGTAAAACTCTTTAATTTATTCTAACTGGAGGAAGATGGATCTGGCATTCTGTACGAAGTTGGATGAAGTTTTCATATGGTTAATAAGATGTTCACTCTGAAAGAAACAAACTTAATTAAAAATTTGGAATACCTGTTTTTAAAAGAGGACACATTGGATTACAGAGGTAGACAAGGTTAGGTGCCTATAAAGATGGCATTCCTTAAAAGCTGGTGGGAACAGCATATATATTCTTTTTTAAATTATCCATCTTTAGAGAGAAATTGCAACAGACACTTAGCTTTGTCTGAAGACACATTCCAAGCTGTTCAATGATTGACACTCATTCGCTCTGTCAGATGCTCCTGGTGAACTGGCACTCCTTGGGCAACTGGCTTCACTCAGGATTAGAACATTAATTTGGAAATACTCTTAGTTTTCACCTGTGGGAGTGATCAGAACTACAGAATAAAGATTTTTACACCTTAATTTTCATTGTACAATTTCTAGCAATTTTGACTTGTTCAATAGGTGACTCACCATCAGCAAGCAAGCCTCACTTTTGCTACACAGCAGAGTACAGCAGAATATAGAAGTTGACTGAGACTGGCTGAGACTGCCACCTTATTTTATAGACATGTTATTAACTGTTTAGAAAAATGATTTTACCAGGAATTTAACATGTCTAATATACTTCTGCACTTGATCCAAAATAGAAAAGATAACATTACAATTATTAGGCACATATTTAATACAGGATAAAAGTGCAGCACTTAATATTAACTAATGTATTACTTAATGCATAAGGATTCAGAGTTGCAATTATTAGTTTTGAGTTTCAGTTTGTAATACTTTACATGTTATCTCTCCATGAGAGCAGGCCATAATGCCAATTGTGTTTAAGTTTCACTTACAGTATCCTGGTATCATGGCTCCACTTAGCATGCTCTTCAACGCAGTGAGCAAGTTGCAGCATCCTTCATCTTAGAGAGATTTTCCAGTATTCTACTAGCCTGGTGCATAGTGCTCTCTGGCACCATGGAACAGTGCCAGTCTGGAGGCGATATCCATTGTACACTTGGAGTTTCCATCGACTTCAGGAGCAGAACCAGAGACTGATATAGCACATATTTTTAATTGAGGGGTCAGTGACCAGCCTAGCCAATAACTCACATGGAGAGGCCACCTGTAATGTATACAAGGCCTGGTTCGAATGCACAAGAGTTTGACAATGTTAAAGTTTATTCCTTGTTTTATATATATTTTAAACAACTTAACGCAATACATATATCAAATGACTATTTACTTACACAATTTTACTATGAAGATAACAGTAGGTACTTTAGTAATAGAGGAAAAATATTATTTTTCATTGTTAGAATGAAAACAGAATATTTCCAATAGAATCAAGACAACTTTTTATTACCATTTACTTAAATGTGTATTTTGCAGTGGCCTTCAGACAGGTTTATTATCATGGAGTTATTTCTGCTACCAATACCAATCTAAGTTTCTTTAGTTAACAATGACTTCTACAACTAGAACTATTTAAACATTTTCAGTTTGGAAGATGTTTTACAAACTCTTTATAATTGACTATAACCACATTGACTAGCCACCTCATGTTTAAATAAACTTACTAAATTACAATTACCAATGAAAGAAATTCACTCTTTATTTAAGAGAGCATATCTACAATCTTTTTCCTTTAGCCTAATTTCACCAATGTGAACTTACAATTTTCATTACTGTAAAGATTTTGTACATATAATGTTAATTTAGTTTATAAATTAACTATGGGAGATTACACTCAAGTTAAATAAAATTGAAACCATAATAGTTTATGCAAGGAATGTTCTTTTTCCCTTACAGGAAGCTAAAAACTTCTTTTCTTTGTTTAATTTATGAAAATTAATAATTTAAAGCATACTGACTACCAGGTTTTTAACACATGCATACTGACTACCAGGTTTTAAAACACATTACACAATTACTTAATATTTTTAAAATCATAACCCAGGAAAGATCTCTCCATAGGTTTTATGGACTTTCCTTTACTTACTGAAATTTGTTAATAGAGCCACTAATTACCTTTATTTCGTTGGAAAGAAATCTTCTGGAAGAAATTAAGGCTCACCAGATTGTGGAGAAGAAAATAATTTATTCTCAATCTTGCAAGAAGGGGTGCAGAGCCAGATATGGCTGGTGCCACGAACAAAGAAAAATGACACAATTTATACCCCTAAGCCTAGCATGCAAGCTCTTCCTGTTTTTCCATAGATTGGATACTTCAGAAGTTACAGCTTATCTGAGATTTAACTTTCCCACGCAAAAGTTTGATTTAACTGCTTCTTCTTTCACATTCCAACCATTTTAGTTTTTACCTGCTCCCCCCCTTTGTCAAATAAGGAATAGAATTTAGTGCTGAAATGGCACCAACTTAGCTCCTTCTTGGGCATCCTTCCACTGCCCATAGGACTGGCCTAAATTGGTCTCCTCCACTGCTGTCAAACCCGGGAGTGGGAGACTGAGGCAGCAGGCCGCCAGGTTACATCAACATTTTTCTTATGTGAAAATTAACCTAATCTTTGTTTTTTTTTTTTTTTTTTTTTTTGCAATTTATGGCTGACAAAGGTTTAAACTGGGAAATTACCAGGCAAACTGATTCTTAATTCCCTAGCCTAGTAGATAGGTTTAATCTGCCACACCTAGTCTTGCCTTAAAAGCTCTTGCAAAGAGGAGGCCCTTTTCCAATTGTTTCCATAATCAGATTTCTATGACTTTTTCATCCTGCTTAGTTTAATTTGGGCTTTAAGAATATTTATAAATATAACTGCATATTTAATTTTTAACAATTTGAATAGACCTCTTTTAAGAATTTTTATTTGTTAATTTGATATTATCCTGATGTATGAAGACATACATTGAGCTTTTTTTTTTTAAATGGGCAGACACAAAGAGTTAGACACAAACACAACTCATTGATATTACTTATAATTTGCATTATTTTATATACTGTTTAGCTTAATTAATTAGGGGTCCAGAATTACATATTACTTATATAACTGCATATTTAACCTCAACAATTTGAGCAAATAGGCAGACATGAATAGTTTGACACAACAACATGACTTTAGTTACTTTAAACTTTTCAAAGACTTTTGAAACTCTTCTTAATTTGCACTATGACCATGCAGTTTACCACAAGAATTTTCTTTCTTACTTAATGGATTGTAATAACCAAAATGTTCTCAATGCCTTAGCACCATTTTGTTTTAGAACTTTATATTTTACTTTGAAATTAGCAGAATTTGGATAAGCAACAAGATTAATTTTATATATATTTACTGAGGCTATTTGAAGCCTCAGGGAGACAGACTGCTTTCTCTCATGAATTGCCACTCTTAGGAACACTGACCGTCAAGGCAGGAGACTTCTCCCCCTCCACCCCCCTTTTTGATTTTGGAGATAATAAAACTCCAGTGCCATTTAACCTTATTCTATCAGGCAGCAATTTATTTAGTTTACACTTGAATTCATGAGAGAAAGCGTTACTAATACCAGGAGAGGAGACAGTGATGTCCCAGCTCTTCTCAATTATGAAATAACCATAGGCAAAGGCAAAGGGTGAGGTTAGGCTTGAAGTAACCATAAACAAAGGAAAGGTTAGTGTAGAATTTACACTTAAATAATAGTTTCAGGCTAAATTCACCCAGCTATAATCTCAGTTATTGTCTTTCCACTGTTTTATAATATAAATGCATTTATAAATGATTTTAATTCTTAGTTACAGTTTTTATTAATTTTTTAAAACCTATTAATTTTATAACACCTTTAAATACCTTTCATTCAACTTATAACATATTAAATGAACTTAACCATTACTTTAATTTTTCCTTTAAAGTAAAAGAATAAATCTCTTGCAGTTAGTTTGAAATAAAAAGCTACTTTTCAGGATTTGATTTCTAGAACATAAATGTTCTTTTAAAAGAGGTAAGACTCTTCTTCAAACACTGAGGAAATGATGAGGTTAAAGCACAAGAAGCTATTTTGTAAAGATTTTCTTTGTATATTGATCTTACTCAATTTTAATCATAAAAATTTTCCTTCCACAAACCTTCTACACTTTCAGTATTCATTCAGGTTCTGTCCCACACTCTACTCTTTCCAGTAATCAATCATTTTATCTTAGGACAAAATCATCTTCTGTTTCCTTAACAATAAAAACACACTCCATATATCCCACATACTAAGTTACCAGGCAAACTTCTTACAACATATAATTGCCATTAATACTAAACAAGTTTGTTAAAATAATGAACTTTTTTTCACTTTAAATACTTAGTAGCATGTAATACCAGAAACAGTTTTTTGGAAGCAAGTTGGCAGGGGAGACTGGCTGCCGAATAAGTTTGTTATAAAATTGCCTTTTATTATTATTATTATTAATTCAGTTTTTGTTAAATAATGACCTTCTGCAATTAGCCACTTAAATACCTTAATTTAAACAATGCTTTGTAAAACTTTTATAATTATTTATACCCTTAAGACAAATTTTACCTTCACAGAACACATTCTCTTACTTAAAGTTACTACAATACCTTCTAAGAACCTGGGCAGAATGCAAAGGTATTTTGGCTTTGACACCCTAAGGAGGGAACTTTACCGCATTTATTCTGATTCTGCTTTTCACCCTCTTCACTTCCCCCCCTTCCAGGCAGTCAGGCTCACAACAAACAGGAATGTGGCTTATGAATAGAAGGGTGGACTCCCTGGAAAGGGGCAAGCCGCTCCCCCCTTTCCAGCTTTCAGCCAAAATGGGCAGACAGAACCTACTCAAATTTGGCAACTCTCCGAGGGACCCAGCCACCCTGACTGGGACATCCCCAACAAACTTGGGTGCGTGGTGCGGACACAGATGGCCTCCAAGCCCCGGCAAAGGGCCAGACCAGAGACAAGACAGCAGAGCATGCACAAACATCTAGACTCCGCAAACATCCAGACTCCTCAGCTTTTGCCCCAGAATCATTTCACTCCCTTGCCAATGGCAAGGGAGGGCTCCAGCTCAGCTGTAATTCCACTTTACATAAGGACACAACTGCAACACTAGCCTTGAGCTGACACAGACAGAAGCACAAAGGTCACTAATCTGACCCATAAGTTTATATATTTATTTTCACCATGGCTGCCCCCACAGCCATCACTAACCTCAGAACACTTAACATTTGGTATAAAGCGAATTCATTCACAAATTAGCACCATAACAAAAGATTTCAGCTAGACTTTTCCACTGTTTAAACTTTACACCCAGACCAAGCTCCACCAGAAAAGCCAATCCATTTTCCTGTAACCAAGTTTTGTTTTCCTTAATCTAGACCAATTTCCAGGACATTAGGACTTGAACCTATAAATAGCCCTTCCTATTAAAATCAAGACTCCACTCCTTTAGTGGATATAAGACCAGTACCAGATTCTAACATGCAGTTAGACAAACCCAAAACACCAGGGCTTTTCCCTGGTTTTCCTCCTTTTCCCAAGCCTAGAGAGAATGGCTCCCCCCCAACCTTCTGGGGCTACTAGGGTTCTCTCGGGAGGTGATCAGCCTCCCCTTCCTAGCAATTAAAGCTAGGGCCTTCCAGACTGTGCTCACCCGGGGAGTCTTACCTTCTTCCATGTTCGGAGTTCTTTTTCGTTCCCAGAATCCTTCTCTTCAGACCTTCCATTGCCCTCGATTTTTGTCGGGAAGATTCTGGTGGAGCCCACATCTTTTCTGGATTAAATTTAATCCAGGGGCGCCCAGATTTGGGGTTCACCTGAGTCCTCCCGGCTTCCTCGGGGATTTGGAAGGGGCAGCAAAATGCTACCGTCTCTGGTCTCTGGCCTTCATTTGTTGTCCCACCAGAGTCGCCAAAAATGTTGTGGAATTTAAGAGAAGTTCAATTATTTGAGTATAGAGAGGCCAGGACTCAGGAATGATTTTGAGAAGGAAAAATGGTTTATTGATGGCTGGCCGGACTCGGGAGCTTTCAGTTTGAATCCCGAGCCCGGAACAAGATTTTCAAAGGTCTTTTATACAGAGAGGAAAGGCCAAATGGTTCCTTTGTTTCAGTTCTCAATAGGCTTCAATTAGCATATATCTCTTCCACATCTTAGGTAAGCTTTTAGCATGGACTCCAGACATTCTAGATAAACTTTAGCGTATTTGGTTTTTGCATTTCCCCTAAATAATTAAAGTTTATAGCCCTTGCATTGTTAAACATTTCCTGGGACTGGAGCCGCTTCCACTGTCCATAAGGGCAGGACTGCAGCCTCTTACCGTTCCACTCCCACAAGTCAAACAACTTAGTTATCTCTGAAGAGACAAAGAGCCTTCCAGCCATAGCCCACATCAAAACCACTTTGGATATCAGTTATTTTAAAAATAATGTTTATTGAACTACATAATGAAAAAAAGTCAAATCAAAATCTATATATACAATTATATTTTCAGGTATCTTATATCCATATATGAAGCAATTTGGATGCATGGTTTCAAATCTCCTTAATTCATATAGCATCCTGAAGTTCTTTTAAAGCTATGATTTCAGGAAACTGTTTACAACTTCAGGGACTTTTTAGACAGCTTGAGGACTTCAGAATAAGAACCTTATTTTAAACTTTAAAAATTTTAAGTAGAAAATAATTAAAGGACATGTAGTAAAACTTAAGGGTGACAGTAATTGGTTAAAGAACTGAGGACATTTCTTTATACTTTGCTTTCTATCCATATTTTTTAAACTTTACTAAATAAGGTTATAATACTTTAAAAATAAATAAGAATTCCAAAATTAGTAACATTCCATGCTGTATTTCAATTAGGTATAGTAGCATAAGATGGCATTAATGAAAAATAAAGTGCATTTTTCTTAATCATTCTAATTTATTTTAGAGGCTAATTTTCTCAAAATCCACATAGAAAAGGCATATTAAATGAAAAATACAATTAGTACAAGTAAAGATAGAAAATATTAAAGTAATTAGTGAAATATATAGGTATAATAAATAGATACTTATTGGTCAAAGGAATGTAAAGCTCATATGCCTTTAAATCAATTACCTATGTAATCTTATAATGAACAAAATTGAGCCAAAAGGGAAAGAATCATAAACATGCAAATACATACAACAGAGCCTTAATTTGTTTATAATGCATCTCTTATATTACATTATATTTATTCATTATGTATTAGATATAAATTAAGGTGGTGGAAAACACAGATTAATTAGCAAAATAACTTGAGAAATTCAAAATTGAAAATAATGTATATGAATGACAAATTACTATAAAATTTGAAAACTATCATATAGTGAATTCAAAAGAAATTACACACACACACAGATACATATGTATACAACTTTAATAGTGAACCACTGCCACAGTAGTTGTTAGGAATATTTATTTAAAATTATTTTGACTATAGACAATGATACTGTAAGGGTACTAGCTCAACATGTTGGAGAGAAAATTCTTCAAATCTGAGGAATAAATTAATAGAAATGAACAACTATAGAGCAAAAATATATGCATCTATCTTTGCCAACATCTCACATTATAGCCTGAAATTCAATTAAAAGTGAAAAAACACATATACCTGAGATTATTTTCTAAAATCTGAATGCTCTGAAGTCAAAAGAAAAAAACTGGAGGTGCAAATTCTCATCATGAACAATATTCTAATTTTCTTCTTGGTGTATTAGCAGTGGCTTCTTTTCCCAAACAATAAACTGCCAAAATTGTTCAAAGTTTTACCTATAGTATATCTTAAAATTTTTAAATAGGTCCTTTCAAATTCACTGATAAATCTCCTTTGTTTTATTCATTGCACTTGTCCCAATTTGATATTTTGTTGGTTACTTGTAAATTATTCATCTTCTATCCCTCCTAATTTAAATTCCAATAAAGCTAGTCCATTTCAAACCTCTATCTCATAGAACCTATAATAGTGTCTGATCCATTTTAAGAGCACCATAAATATTTGATCAATTAATTGTGCTTGAATCATATTCAAATTCTAACAGCTAGACTGCATTGGTAAAGTTATGGTTATTCTTCCAAACAACTCAGTAACAGGAATATAATATCACACATGCACCAGAGTGAAAATAAAAAGCGTGGTAATTGCAATTAGAATGATAAAACTATTTTTCTATACTAAGGTAATAGAATTCTGTACATCAATGAAAGTGAGTGAACTTTTTCTCAGAAGATAGCATGGGTGAATCTTGTAAACATAAGTCTTAGTGAAAGCAGCCTGACATAGATAAAAACTTGGCAGATATAAACAATGATGATAGAAGTCAGGATATTGGGAACTTTTGGGAAAAGTGATAATGACTAGGAAGAACTCAAGGACAGACATTTGGATACAATAATTATCTACTTATTGATCTAGCTCATGGTTCCATGGTGCATTTATTTCACTGATTTGTGTACTTTTCTGAACATTTATCCCTAGACAGACATATTTTTTGTTACATAAAGAAAATGGGGAAATGAGGTTAAAATTTACATGATTAATAGGTTGACTTTTGAAACTGCATTAAATCTTTAAATTAATTTAAAATGCAAATTTAGCAAAATAAGCTTCATTCCTTAATGTAAATGGAAAGTGAATGAACTCAATTCAGAGTAAATTTAAATATGTATTTAAGAAGGTGGCATGCTCTTAGACAGGGATCACATTTTTTCTGGCCTTTGTTGGTTTATGAACCAAAATCACTGGGAAAGAGCAAAATCCTGCACTGTTTTATAATTATTTTATTTTTTTAAATAATAAAATATGAATTTCAATTATGATAAAACCACAGATTTGGCAAGATAATAATCCTCTGGTCTTGTCCTGAAAATAATGTGGTCTGATTTAAAATCCCACTACTTAAACCCAGATTATATTTCCATTTGTATTAATCAAAAGTCCAAAGACAACTGAATAGGAAATAAGTAACTATTTAATTAAGTCTCGCACAAAAGTGGAAATTATTCTTTGTTCACAAAGTAGAGAAGGGAGAAAGAAATGATATTGTATAAAAAAGGAAATGATTTTATGCAAAGAAGCATCTGCTACTTATTTTGTTTAGTAGTTATTTTTCCACTAACTCAGAGTGTTCAGCTACAACTTAGAAAAGTTCAGAGAAGTAGAGTTTGCTCTGATGCCACCCAATCTGAAGTTAAGTCTGGGTACTAAGGTCCTGAGGAATGTGAAAGAACAAAATTACTAAAGTAGGCTAGTGGAGAACACAAACTGGAAGATGCTTCCTTAAATAGGGGAAAAGGCATTCCTAAACTCGAATTTCGGTGTGGAATTTAAGCTTTCTTATATCATTTACTGGCTCTTAATTTGTTTATGAAAAACACTATAAAACTTTTATTTCTATGATCTTGTGACCAGGGAGTTTGGAGATATTCTTCTTAATTTCAGGTATTGCCTTGAGTCTGGGTATAGGGAAATGGTATTAGAAAATAGGGTACCAAAGACAGTGTCACATGCTCCTAATTAACCATGGAACTCATGGTAAAGCAAGTATTTGGGGTTTTAAAAATTGATTTATAATATACCTTTTTATACAATGATTGCACAGACACAATAGTAGTTTTAGGTGAATCACAGTAGGCACAAGTTGCATGCCAATGCAGCACAATTGCCCTTCTTTATACATTTAATTCTGATTTTGATACCTATGACCTTGGTGCAATTGTTCACAGCTCATGATAAGCAATAGGTACTAAGCAACTGGGATTGTTTTATTGGTAGAAGTATTTTTGATAGAAATTACTAGCAGTTATCAAGGGAAGAAACACACATACTTTCTAATTTAGAGGATACTGTATTATATATAATTGTTTTTAAACTTGCAGAATGGGATTATCTACTTATGGCATTAATGAATATTCTTTAGTGGCCTGAAAATATATTTTTCTCGCCCTGAATGTTTGACAGAAACTTGATAGGTACTATCTATACGTGTGGGGCACTTGGAATTTATCAATACCATTAAAATTAGCTCTACCCACTATTTACAGACTCCAAGGAGAAATAAAATAACTTGGAAGTAACAAAGTATAATTAATTTCCAACTACAATTTTTTTCTGGTCTGGAAGTTTCCTGTTCTAGTATTTGGGTATCAACAAGAGGCAGTGTAGCATTGTGTTTGTGATCTGGACTCTAAAGTTAAATTGCCTGATTTCAAGCCCCAGCTACTTCTCTCACTAGCTGTGTGATCATGGGCAAGTCACTTAATGTCTGTGTACCTCTCTTTTACCATTTGTAAAATAAGGGTACTAACAATAATCCTATGAGCATGAAATGAATTCCTGTTTGTAACATGTTTAGAATGAACTTGGTGCATTTCTGAAGGACCATATTGGAAAATTAAAAAAACAAACAAATAAAAAACATATAACTTAATTTTCCACTTTGTTCATTTCAATTCATTCTTAGCCTCTGGGCGAAAATCACTGTCTTGGAGACTGCCTAGTCCCTCTAGAGATGCAATTACTTTCCTTCAACTTTAAATGGCTAGGCCAGGCTCTACTCTGATGCTCAGGATAAGCCCAGTTGTTTACTAAATCTTTTTCAGGTCTTGAGTATACTCTGTCATCCTGTTCTTCCCACCTTTCAGGAATTCTATATCCCAAATGTTATGTGATTTGCATGATTTTCTGATCTATTTGCACATTATGCTGCCAAGTAAATCTATTGATGTATCCACAGTGCTCTTCACAGCCCAACTACTGTGCTACACACTTTACTCTCTCTTAATCCTCACAGTAGCAATTAGGGGCTAGGACCTATCATTATCACTATTCTACAGTTAAGAAAAGTGAGGCTAAAAGAAGTTAAAAAATGTGCCCAGAGTTACAAAGTGTGAGTCAGAGCTCACATATGTACGTCTTTGGGGGCTATGTTACCAAGTTTTGCCTGGAAGAAGGAAGTGGATAAGTCTGAAACAGAGGAAGTTTCCTTAAGGGGTCTTTGATTCCCCTTATAGAAAAGCCTTCTCTTGAATCTCCTCCTCTTCTTTCTTCTCCTCATTTCAGCATTGATATTTCAGCATTCTTAGGTTGGGGAAACTAAGTTAGTACCTATCAACTTTTGTTACCATCAAACCTAACTTTTCTAACCCTGTGACTATTGCTGAAGAATGCTACCAGATAGCCAGGATTGGTTAAATAATTGATTGAGTATTCATTCATGCAACAACAACCAGGAAGCATGTAAAATATGGGAATATAGAAGAGAACAAAACACTAAAGGCCCAATTTCCTTAGAAGAAAAGAAATGATGATAATAAAGTAAAAAGTATATATAGCTAGATAGTACAATATCAGCTTGAAACATTATAATAAACAATTTCAAAAAATGCTCTTAACTAGTAATTGGCTGTTCAATAATGTCATTAAAAATTATTAGTTCTCATGATAGGTAATTAAAGCACATTTTAAACTGAAGTTTCAAAACATTGCTCACAATGCACTAGCTCTATTATATGCAGGCACAAGAGATAATCTTATCAAAATCACTACACAAAGGTGGTCATATGCAATCATATTTGTAATCCACACATAAGTTTCATAGGTACTTCAAGAATGAAAAACCCATTAAATAGAAAAAGAGAATGAGAAAGAAATGAAGTCATTACAGATCTAACCTCAATTATATTGATGTTCTTAGATGATAGTATAGCACCTCACCTAGTCAAAATACATAATGTGTTTATATCTTAGAACTGTCAGTTGGAGGAACTTAACATTTTACTCCTCAGGAAGAAAAAGTGGCAGGAGCTGCTTGAAAAATTTCAAAGAAACAGGAAAAAGAGATTCCCTTGTCCTAAGTGTGTTTAAGCTTGTCAAGTTGCCCTATAAAACAGGTAGTTTTTGTGTGTCAGTCCTACTTAAAGAGTCAAAACCTTCATCTGAACTGAAGAGGTAAGCTAAAACTTGAAAACTAGCAAGTTAACTTTTCTTAATAGCAGCATATAATATTTCTAAAATACATGAACAGTGACTACGAATTAAGCATTATTGTTTTTTGCATAGGGGACAATATTTTTTGAAAAATGAATTTTTATTCTCAATTGAACAATTAAATGTTTTAATTATTGTTGGTAGAATAATGGCTTTGTAAGTATATGGATATGTAAAGTCCATGTGGTCAGCTCATATAAAAAGGAAGAAAACATTGCTTATATATTGTGAAACATAATAGGTTAGCCAGATAAATAGAAATAAATTCCACATCAGGTGACAAAGAGCAAGCAATGTAATTCAAATGCCCCAAAAGAAAGGAAATGAAAATAAACCAAAAGAAAAGAGTACCAACACATCAAAGATACTTAAGGGAAAGAGAATGTTTAACCTCCTCATATATCCCTTGAAATTTGAAGATGTATTAAAATTTATTATAATTTTATTCTGTATCCATGTCCAAAAAGGAAATTAAATAAAATATATGAATCCATATAAAATGAGGCAAGAAAAGAGGAAGGAATTTATCCATCTTGCTATCTTAGCTCTAAATCTACAAACTAAAGTGAATCAAAATATTGTTCCCTGTAACTTAAATTTTACATTAAACACTCATAGAATTACATTATTCTTGGCAGGTTTCATAGTATAATTTAGATATTCCCTTTCATTTCAATCCTAATTCTTAATCTTAGTTCTAATCAATCAAATTTGACTATTTATACAACAAACATTTGCCTAAAAAAAAGGAACCAGTGACTTCTAACAATCTAATATATAATAACATTATTAAATTATTCCAAAATCATTTTACTACTATGTATAAAGCAACATGGAAATGATACAAGATAAGGCTTTAAAGTTCTCATATATTCTCCTCAAATATCCCTCTTTATTTGGCATAACCTCACATGTGCTTAAAATTATATTTCAGAAGGAATTTGCTTATTTTTTCCAACAGGAATTTTGTGTTAATAAGTCTTTTTCACATTCAACTCTACTCAATAGTCTCTTATCTCTCTGAATGATAATTTTGAACTAATAAACTTCAGTGCATTCATATACACACGAAGTCTTCAGGACACTGGTTTCTGCAAGACAAGGGATTTAGTACATGTATTTCACAGCAGAGTTACTCACCATTGATAAACTTGAATGAAACATGCACATGAAGCAGATTTGGCTCAATGGGTAGAGCATCTGCCTACCACATAGGAGGTCCAGGGTTCAAACCCAGGGCCTCCTGACCCATGCGGTGAGCTGGCCCATGCACAGTGCTGATGAGCGCAAGGAGTGCCGTGCCATGCAGAGGTGTCCCCTGTGTAGGCAAGGAGTGTGCCCCATATGGAGAGCTGCCCTATGCAAAAAAAGTGCATCCTGCCCAGGAGTGGTGCCGCACACAGAAAGAGCTGATGTAGCAAGATGATGCAACAAAAAGAGACACAGATACCCAGTGCCACTGACAAGAATACAGACACAGAAGAACACACAGCAAATGGATACAGAGAGCAGACAACTGGGGGGAGAAGAAGGGGAGAGAAATAAATAAAAAATAAATCTTTAAAAAAAGAAAAAAAAAGAAACATGCACATCTCTCTGGTTTATATCCCTTTTAATAATTTTCTTCCAACTAATATTATATTTAACTAATTTTTCAGGGAAAGTTATACAAGACAGATTTTTTTTTCTTAGTTACATTATTATCCTACTCCTACTTCTATACCACATTTTTGTTTTACAGACTTTTTATCACTGGCAATATACTAAGAATTTGCTTTTTTCATTATCCCTAAAGGAGAGAGACTTTTGCATCCTTTTCATCAAGCAGGTTATGGAGGTATAAGAGGAGAAAAGGAAAACCACTTTGTCTGAGGTTCTGAATGCCCATTACAGATTACTATCACTTTTTGTGTATGGCTCAGTTATATCCTTTGGGATTTAGCTCTGCATGTTCACCAGTGGCTGTGACACAGTAACAAAGACTCTACAACCATTTGTCAGAGTTTCCATATAATTCAAGATCTTCTAGCCAATTTGAAAGAGAAAGAGCCTTCTTCTATCTTTGTAATGGCCATGACCTTGGTCTGTAAAATATAAGTATACCTGAAACTATGTGTATTAATTGGCCAAAGGGGTGCCAATAGAAAATCTGTTGGCTTTTAGAAAGGGTATTTATTTGGGGTAAAAGCTTATGACTCCAAGGCCATAAAAAGTCTGACTCAAGGCACCATAAGTGGTATCCTCTCACCAAAGTCAGCTGTCATGTGTTGAAGCAAGATGGCTGATGATCTCTGCCTGGCCTCTCCCCTCTGGGCTTCCTCTTCCTTCTGAGCTCTGTGGGCCCAGACTCTTGAGGCCTCATGCTCTCTCCTGGCATAGGGCTCATTAATTTCTGGACCTTCTCTATGGGTCTCAGCTGTTCTGCTCTCTTCCCAAGATCAGCTGCAAACTATCACGTGAACAGCTCATCCAGGGCCTCAGCTGTTTGAGTTTTCTCCTTTCTGTCACATGGCATTATAAAAATGACAGCTCTTTCCTCCTGTGTGCCTGGCTGTGTGAATGCCTCTTTATATCAGACCCAGATAGGGGGAGGAGACTCAACCTGAGTCACACCCACTAGCATAGTCAAATCAAAAGTCCTAGACTTAATGGGTAATCTAAACAAAGACACTTCAACTGTATTTAATGCAATCAAAGGGTATCACACCCAGAGGAGTGTATTAGTTTATAAACATAAAGTTTCTCTTCTTTGGGATTCATAAATAATCTCAAACTTCCACACTATAGAAAGAGTTAACATTTTATTTTTATTTAAATTTTAATATACAGGCAGAGGACTGAGTTAATCATAGACTTCTTGGAATATTGCCATCGTTAATTCATTCATGAATGTTACCAATTCTGTTTCTCCAGTTTTGCTCATTCATTCATTCATGTACTTTTCTCCCCATTCATCAGTTCAGATCCCTAATCAGTCCAGCATGGCAAATTAATATGTTTGATGTGCATCCTTCTTTCGGTATGTATCATGCTAAAACATACGTCCCCATATTAGTTAAGTGAAATTTTTGTTAACACAAATGATCCTGTATTATAATTTGCAATATTTGGGACAGAGGTTGTTTGTTTCATTCTATACTATATTACTAAGTCCATCTAGTCTGGTGCTTTGTTTGTTTGTTCATTCTATACTATATTAATATATCGATCAAGTCTGCTGCCTCCAGCTATAATGTGTTATTCAACTGTGTGCATCAGCCACATTTTCCTAAGCATGCTCCCTCTTCACTGACAGTCAATTAGATTACATCTCACTTTCTGTTACAACAAACATCACTGCAATAACCTCCTATGTCTTAAGTGAAGATTTATTTGGAATTTATATCTAACAAAGTATTTGTTCTGTTATGGACTACATGAGTGTTTTATTCTACAGAATGGAACAGTGCATGAGAGTTAGTATATCCCCAAATTTCCAACCAATATTTCACATTATGCAGGTTGCTAAGTTTTTGCCAGACTAATGGGTATAAAGTGATATCTTAATCTTTTTCTTTAGAAGGTTTACTGAGATACAATTGGCATACAAAAAACATATTTAAAATCGTATACCTTGGTAAGTTTACATATGTATATACCCATGAAATATCACTACATTCAAGAGAGTAAAAGTATCCATCATACCTAAAAGTTTCTTTATGCTCCTTTTCAAATCCTTCTTTCCCTGATAGCTTTAATTTCTTTTCCTTGCCTTATTGTAATGATTACAAACTCCTACACAGCGATGAACAGATTGGTGAGTACCGGCATATTTTCTTCTGGTTGAGAATGTTCTCTTTGGTGTTCTAGTTTATTGAGACTTTATCAGGAATGATTGTTGGATTTTGCAAATTTTTTTTTTCCATTTGCAATTGTTATGATCATAGGTTATTCATTTTTAATTTGAAAATGTGGTGAATTATATTAATTGCTATTTTTAATGTTAGTCAACCTGTCTTTCCAGGATAAATGTCAATAAAATGTGATGCATAGTCATCTGTATATATTGCTGGATTTGATCGAATGTCTACTTAAATTATTTTTGTATCCATGTTTAAATGGGTTAATAGGACTTAATTTTTAAATATTTGTGCTTTCATTATTATTTCTGGCTTAAATCGTTGTAGAATGCATAAGTGAAGCCATATTTGTACATTTCCTCAGTGGGGAGGCTTTTAACAACTTCAGCTCCTTTGTGAGATAATAGAAACTTTCAGGTGATCTGTCTTCCTGAATGAATTTTGGTAGTTTATTTCCTTCAATTCCATCTATATTATCAATTATTTTGTCATACTTATTTCTCTCTCTCTCTCTCTGTCTTTGTGTGCATGTGTGTGTATATGTGTGCATGTGTATGTGTGTTAACATTCTAGTTAGGGGTAACCTCAACGTGATTTCAAAGAAGAGAGTTTCAGTTTTATAGGTTTTCCTTATTGTTTTGTTGTTTTCTATTTCTTTTACTTCCAAACTTTGACCTTTATTATTTTCTTTACTTTGGATCTCATTGGCTCTTTTTCTAATCTCTCATCTTAGAAACTGAGGTCAACATTTGATAGCTTTCTTGTCTTGAAATGTAGACATTTAATGTTATAAATATTCTTTCTACTGTGTACTGTTTTAGTGCTGCCACACACATTCTGGTAAGTAGTGTTTCATTTTCACTCCAGTAAATATACATTCCAATTTCCTCTTTGATTCCTTCTTTGACACATGGGTTATGGTTACGTAGGAAATCTTGTTTAGTTTCCAAATGTTTGGAAATTTTCCAAGGATTTTAATGTTATAGATTTCTAATACAATTCCATTGTGATCAGCGAACATGCTTTGTGTGACTCGAATGCTTTGTGTGACGTTCCAATAAATTTTTATTGGAATGTTTTGCTCTGCAGAATATAAACTTTATTGGTAAATTGTCCATGGTCATGACTGGGGAAGTCAAGAGCATACCCAGCAGCCGTCTCCCAGGCCTCATCTACTCCCCTTCCTCTTTTCTATTGTGGGAAGATGTTTCCATATGTTTCCATTCCGCAGCCCAGGAAAGACTTAAGTCTAATGGACAGTACTGACCAGAATTTGAAACCAAAATTGGGAACAAGCAGTTCTAGCTGCTTATAAGGGCTGAACTCTGCACAAAGTGTGATTGATACATGCTTTTTGCTCAACAGCAGGGCCCTTGCCCTATGAGGTGCAAAAACCCATTCTTAGACAATACCAGCCTCTCTCATTTCAGATGCAGAGTATGGCCCCATGAGCTGCCATTCATAGAACCTAATTTAAGCAGTTGGGCTCCTGGGTGACCAGCAATGCTGGGATCTCTTTTCCTGCTTGTTTGGACCTTTGTGCTGTTTAGTTAAGGAATAAAGTAGTCATTTGCTGAAAGTCACTTTTGTGCCTGAGCTTTTTTCCACAATGCACCACATATCATATCACTCCATTGTCACCTAAAATTAATGTGATCCTATATTTGCCAATATTACTGAACAGTATGATTATATCAAGTAGTTTTTCCTATTAACTATATCTTTTTATATTACTTGAAAATAATTAAAAATTTATCTTTACCTTTCCTATCTTTATACCTCCTTTCTCTATTTTCTGCTGGAAATTTTGATAGTGGTTTGTTATGAGCATATTTCCTCTTTTTATTAGGGCTAGATGTTTCATCAATAAAAATAATGAAAGTAAACATTACTAACATTACAAAAACTATATAAATATGTTTACTTTTTTAATCTCTGCCACCATCTTCTTGGATTTGTTTCTTTTTTTTATGTGAATACTTCCTCCAAGAGTACTTTCAAAGCATATTTATATGGAAAATATTATGAGACCTGTTTGCCTGAGAATATATTTTAAAATTTTTGATACTAGAATAATATTTTTGTTGATACAAAATTCTTAGTTAAAATTGTTTTAAAACTCTATTTAGAGGTGGAGTGGACATCGTCATCCCAGGGTCCTCAGAATGGAGGAATAAAATATGGATTAGAGTGGACTTACTGGTATTCTATTATAGAATTATTGTGACTCTAGCAATGGAAGAAATTACATCATTGATGTGGAGACAGTGACCACGGCAGTTGGTGAGGGCAGGGAGAGGGAAAAAGAGGTGTGATATTGATGTATTTTTGGGACTTGGAGTTGTCCTGAATGATATTGCAGGGACAGATGCAAAGACATCATATATCCTGCCATAACCCACTGAATAGACTTGGAGAGAGTGTAAACTACAACATAAACTATAATCTGTGCTGTGGCGCAGTGCTCCAAAATGTACTTATCAAATGCAATGAATGTACCACACTAATGAAAATTATCAATGTGGAAGCAGTGGGGGATGTGGGGAGTGGGGTATATGGAAATCTCTTATATTTTTAATGTAACATTTTCTGTGATCTTTGTATTATTTTTTAAAAGATAACAATAAAAATACATTGAGATGAATTAAAATAAAACATCAAAAAATTGGATGCCAATAAAGTAGAAACTAGAGGGAAATTGATGTATGTAAATGCCTATATTAAAAATACAGTTCTTAAAAAACACTGTCTTAAAATGTTTTTCTGGTTCTTTGGTTTAATATTTTAAATTATTAATTCTCTTCCTGCCTGCAGGAGGCTCATATCTAATTTCCTTCTAGGGTATCTCCTATCTCTGGAGAACTTTTAGAATATTAGATAGACAGACAGATAGATAAATAGATTGATAGATAGATAGATAGATAGATGGTTATAGATATATATAGGTAAGTAACTTATTGCTTATGCTTTCCTTATTTCTTCAAATAGATTTGTTATACTCATTTAAAATCAACTGTTCCATCTGCAGCTGTTTCATTAATCCAGTTTTAATTGGCATAAGTTTGGTTGTTTTTGTTTTATTGTATTAGAATGCCACAATTGACTATTATTTTCACCTGTGAGTCCATTTTTAATGGGTTGCCCAGCAGTAGTATTCTAGTATTCTAGAAACCTTAAAAACATACAAAAATGTGATTTGAGGTGTTTTCTGATATCAAAGGTATAAGTACTCCCACCATGGTAGATATCAAGCTACCAGTGTCTCTTCATTAAAGCAGAACTGGCAAGAGAGGTGCCCATTCACCTATCAGGAACAGGTAGAGCTGTTTCCAGCATACCACTGGATAAACTACCCTAATTTATGAAATATATAGAGGAATTGATGGAAGGTTAAGTACAAGAAATAGGCATCGAGTGGAGTTAGAGAAGGAAGATGACCAGCCTCAGGATGAGGATCTGAACGCACCACAAGGTGCAGTCAGGATCTTATCCTTTTACCCTTCTTCCAGCAGACAATTTCTCTAAATGAATAACTGGAAATAAAGAGTCATCTTAGGTTTTAAACCAATAATCCTGAAGATGAAGGGGACAGAATGAATTTGTGGAATGAGAATTCAAGTATAGTTTCATCAGTCTTTATCTTCTTTAAAAAGAAAAGTTCCTACTAACAGGACCTTGCCTTTACACTTAAAGGTCCTATACTGGTGGCCTGGAGATCTGTTGCCAATTTATGTGGCAAAGAGACAGAAAATTACTATTATAAGAAAGTGACTGCATGGGGCTTTATCATAGCCAATTGCCCAAGATTTGCCTCTATCCTATACTTATTGCTGCCCGTTGCTGTGCTTCACCACTGGCAACTCCTCACTACCACTCCCCACATATACACAAACATACACACACACACACACACACTAGTTCACAAGAGCCTGTTCTTCCTGAAGATGTTTACGATTGAGTTGTTTTCATTAACAATTCTGTTGCATGTGTTAACATGCTTCTTTCTCACTTAGGTTCTTCGGGACTAATTTTTGTGGATGTATCTTGTAACCTATCTAAACTCTTCCCTAAAACTTCTAACAGAAATAGCTAGACAACCATGAACTGCATTATGATATGGAGTTGAAGATGGCTATGTCTGTAAATATTCTAGGTATTATGCTTATCTCTATTGATTATTTTCCAATCTATGAGAAGCCTAAAAATTCAATTAAAAGATAAATATGGAATCCAAGCGAATGCTGCTCTTACTTAACATGTCAGAGTCAAAAGAGAATAAACTTGAATGTCACAAGTAAAGAAAATATGGAGAAAATGTCTCCTTGCTTTCTTCTTCCAGCACTTTCCCCTGAAGTTGCCTGTGGATTAAAAGGAAATATATATATTTCCTTTTAATATATATATATTTTTAGATTTAACTATAAATCACTTTACTGGTAATTGGTATGTTGAAATCTTCTATTTCTTCCTGGGTCAATTTAGGTTGTTTGTAAGTATTTATCTGTTTAATCTAGGTTATCTAATTTATTGATATACAGTTGTTCATAGTATTCTCTTATAGACTTTATTTCTATGGTGTTGGTAGTAATGTCCCCTTTATCATTTCTAATTTTGTTATTTGTATAAATTAACATCACCCTTATACCAAAGTCAGATAAAGATACCCCAAGAAAATAAAATTATAAGCCAATACTTGTTATGAATAGAGATGCAAAAATCCTCAACAAAATATATTTTAAAAAATCCAATAGCACAAAAAAAGGATTGTGTACCACAATTAATTGGGATTTATCCCTGGTGTGCAAGGTTGATTCAACATAGGGAAGTCAATTAATATATTACTCCTCATTAACATAAAAAAGGAAAAACACCCATGATGATCTCAATTGATACAGAAAAGGCATTTGACAAAATCCAACCTCCCTTTTTGATTAAAAACAAAACAAAACAATAAGAACACTAAGAATAGAAGTAAACTTCCTGAACATGATTTAGGGCATAAATGAAAAGCCCACAATTAACATTCTACTTAATGGCAAAAGACTGAAAGCTTTCCCTCTAAGATCAGAAACAAAGCAAGGATGCCCAATATCACCACTGTTAACATTGCACTAGAAGCTCTTGGTGCAGCATTTAGGCAAGAAAAGGAATTAAAGGCATCTAAATTGGAAAGGAAGAAATAAAATTTCCTTTTTGCAGATGCTATTATCCTATGTACAAAAAATCCTGAGAAATCCACAACAAAACACCTAGAGGATATGAGATCATCACCCCAAAATCAATAGTGTTTATATATACCAGCAATGAATAATGAGAAGACAGCAAGAAAAAAAAATCCATTCAAAATAGAAACCAAAAGAATCAAATAACTAGGAACAAATCTAATCATGAATATTTAGATTTGTACACAGAAAATTAAAACTATAAAACATAGCTAAAAGACATCAAAGAAGACATAAGTGGAAGGGTATTCTGGGCTCATGGATTTTGGAACACTAATTGTTGTTAAGATGTCATTCGTACCCAAAGCAATTTATAGATTCAACACAATTCCAAAATTACAACAACTATCTTGAAGAAATGGAAAAGGCAATCATCAAATTTATGTGGAAGTGTAAGGGATGCCAAATAACTAAAGCCATCTTGAAAAATAAGAATGAAGTGGGAGAACTCATATTTCCCAATTTTATAACATAAAACACACATCCTCAAAAATCAATATGTGTTACTGGCACAAGTCAGATAGATAGACTATTTGAATCAAAAAGAGAGCTCAGAAATCAACCCTCACATATATGGCCAACTTATGTTTAACAAAGGTTTGAAGACCACTCACTTGGGAAAGAACAATCTCTTCAACAAATGGTGCTGTGAAAACTGGAACTGCATTTGAAAAAACAAAAAGGAGGACACGTACTTCACAGCATACACAAAAATCAACTCAAAATGGATCAAATACCTAAGTATGAGTCAGACCTATCAAACTCTTACAAGAAACATAGGGAAGAATATTCAGGACAAGCAGGCACAGAAGAATGCACAGTGAATGGACACAGAGAGCAGACAGCTAGCAAGTGGCAAGGAGGGGAGGTGATAAAAAGATAAAATAAATCTTAAAAAAAATAAAAAGTTAAAAATTAAAAAAAATTTAATTAAAAAAACACAAAAAACTCAGACAACAAGCAACACAAAGACAAGCAGTGAGCATGTGGCTAAAGCAGTCAGGTGCCTGCCTCCCACATGGGAGGTCCTGGGTTCGATTTCTGGTGCCTCCTAAAGAAAGAAAAAAAACAATCAATGAGCAGACAAGCAGACAATGAGCAAAATCAATAGCAAGAAAACAATGGGTAAAAACAACGAGAAAAACAGATGAGAGAAAAAAAAGAAATGATAAATAGCAAGTGTTGGAGATGATGTAGAGAAAGAGAAACACTCATTCACTGCTGGTAACAATGCAAAATGATGCAGCTGCTGTGGAACACAGTTTGGTGGTTCCTCAGAAAGCTCAGCATAGAACAACCATAGGACCCAGCAATCCCACTACTAGGTATTTGTCCCCAAAATTTCAAAGCAGGGATTTGAACACATATTTTTACACCAATGTTCAGAGTAACATCATTCATAATTGCCAAAATATAGAAACAGCCCAGGTGTCCATCTACAGGTGTAAAGGAAAAAAGATTTCAATATATGCATAAAAGGGAATATCATTCAGCCATGGAAAGGAATGAAGTCCTCAAACGTATGACAACATGGAACTTTAAAGACATAATATTGAGTGAAATAAGCCAGACACAAAAGGACAAATATTGCATGATCTCACTGATTTTAAATAATTAGAATAAGCAAACCCATTGAATCAGAATTTAGAATAGAGGTTACCAGGGAACAGAGTGGGCTAAGAAATGAGAAATTAAGGGTTAATATACATAGCTTCCTATTAGGAATGATGGTAATGTTTGGTAATGGATGGTGGTGCTGGTAGCACACCATTGTGAATGTAATTAGTAGCACTGAATTACATATCTGAATGTGATTAAAAAGGGAAATATTAGTTTGTTACATGGTAACAATAAATGTTTTTAAAAATCCAAGGACTACATAGTGAACTACATAGTGAGCAGTAGGTGAAAATATGGACTATAATTAAGTGCACAATTGAAAAACTATGCTATCATCATTTTTACCTAATCTTCCACACCAACGAAAGTTGTTAATATCAAGATGGTGTATGGGGATTCTATATTTTATGCTTGATTTTTCTGTAAACCCACAATTGTTTTCAATAAAGGGGAAAAAAAGAATCCGTCTTCATCCTGAAAATATGAAAGTGGATGAGAGGTTTTTCTCACCAAGGGGAAACCATTGGAATACTAAGTTACAAATCACAGTTATTACTGGGTCATAGAAGTATATTCCATCTTATATCTGCAGGACAATTTCCTAGAACATTAAAGAATCTTGAGATTTTATGGCAGCAATATGTATAAGATCTTTATGAAAGTTTGTATTTTTAGAGCTCCACTCTGAAATTCCTCAGCAAATTTGTAAAAGGAATTTGTTGAATTTGTTATCTTGTGAGGTAATAAAGAGGTTCATCTCCTTACTACAGCTGCATGCAAAATTACTGTTATTGATACCTTTATATCAGACTATTTTTTAAAACTTCTGTGAAAGAAAAGGTATATTTTTTAATTGCCATTTAAATCATGTTTTAAAATAATCAAGTAGTAATGTTTGTTATTTAACTATAAAGTTCTTATAAATATCAATATGTTTGATATCACAGGGAAGAATTATACAATTACATAAAAATAGAAAAAGTGAAAAGTTTTCCTATAGGAGGGTCTTATAGGAAAGATAGAGTTCATTTGTTTGCATCCCATTGTCTTTGCATCCCTAGGTGAGGAAAACCTCTTATCCACTTTTATATTTTCAGGATCTAATACAGTTGGGGAAATAGTTGGGTCTTATTAACTATTTCCTAAAATGTGTTAGTACTTAATATTAAGGGAAAACTGGCCATTGATAAATTGGAACTGTTATCAGAAAGAAGAGTTCACCTGTTTAATTTTTCTTTTAGAATAAAGCTTAAATCAGCAAAAAAAAAAATTAGATTTATATATATCAAAAATAAAATCATGAAGTAATATGATTTTTGTTCTATACAAACCCAAAGTAGAATAATTACACTCAGATTTAAATTCATTAAGAGTGTAAGTATATCTGCTTGCTAAGGCATATATGTTCAATATTCCTTTTGAATGTATAGAATGTACATTTTTAATGATTCATTCAGTCATAGACTGATATTAATAACACTTTAAGATTTGTGACTAGGGCCACATGCATGTCATAAATCAATAATTTTCTAATCTTCTTAAATGAATCCTTTTAGATACCATTTAATTCAGGTAATACTTCATTTTTCTACTTTATCCTCAAAAGTGGGTGTCATTTTCACATTAAATTAAAATTGGCCCAAACTGATTTACAAAATCCTAAGTATTCATATCTGCCACCTACCATTGTTTGATAAATTCACAATTACATCAAAGAACTTCATCCATGAAAGCAAATTCATTAATCATGTGATCTATTTTTTAATGTTCACAATGTTATCAGAATATCTATTACATTCACATCAATATTTTAGGAAAATTTTTATTTTATACTAGATTTATAAATTCTATCAACAGAAAATCCCTCTATTTTGAGGATCAGCTCCTCCTATTTGGGGATTAGATCTCAGCTTAATTCCATGCCAAGGAGGAAATAATTCTTTTTTATAAACTAAGCATTTTTCTCCATGAAATTAAAGACTTAGTTTACTCTAGTTACTTCACCCACAAAATTCATTTTAGGAAAAGGAAAATGTTTTGTTGTTTAAAATAGAAGAAAAAAAATCATATCAATAACAAATAGACTGATTAACCTTTTTCCCAAAGAAAATGTCCAATCTTATTGTTAGCTCAATTAAGGTCAATTTATTATAAAATCCAGATAGAAATGACAGTGTTTATGGAATAAGTCATATCAGCATAAAGAGGGAAACATATTTAATATTCTCCTTGTTCCCGTCACTGTAGATTTCATTCAAATTTTTATACCACTAAGTAGTGCCTGCCAAAGGATGGATACTTCACTGGAATTGTCTTTTTCCATTGAAACACATTAGGTTACAAATCTTCAAAGTGTTCTAGTTCTGTAACATCATGGGAAAATGCTTTCCAGAAAAGAATCTTGCCCTCTTACTTATTAACAAAAACACAAGCATTTATATGCATATTGTGCAATAGGTATTGATGCAGAATATTTGAATTATTGAAATAAAATTATAATCATTTCCTCACTTCTGAAAGTTAATGTTCTTTGCTTATATACCAAGTTCCAGTAATTCCAAGTTGTTCAATACCCTAAAATTTCCACATTTGCATCCCAATGTTTGAAATGCTTGAAAATTATAAAGCATTAAATTAAAATAAGATGATTTTATTTTAAAAATATAGTGTAATAGAGGGTTCATTAGAAGGATGATGTCATGGATTGTTTTCAAATATAACATAATGAAGTTCTAGGATTTCAGATAGTGGGATAAATAGGTGATAAACATATGAATTATCATGGTAGTATTATCAATGTTAAATTGGAAATTGTGACTGAAAGTCTGAGATGTATTATATATAAGGTATCAAAGCAAGATGGGAGGTCAACCAAAATGCAAATTTATAGAGGAAATTAATAAGTACTACTTAGGTGACTCTTGAAGTTCCTCACTCACTTTAAGCATTAAGAAGAGATTTTGTGGGAAAATAAGTATGGAAAATATTATTTAGAGAGAGTTGTTGCTCTTTTATGAGTTCTAAGAGTTGCGAAAAGGAGAGAAAGAAGTTTTATGACCCTCATCTCAAGCCTAATAAAAATGGCAAATGAGACAACTCAGAAAGAATGATATTTTTGTCTCTTGCTTTTGAGAGAATTAAAAGAACCCTTTGGTCTGGTGTTTGATACAGATTTCTAAAGAATCTAAAACCAGAATCTACTACTATTGAAGCTCAATAACAGAGGAAAAAGAGAGGGGATGGGGGAATAGGAGAGGAGGAAAGAGAAAGAAGGGAGCAAAACAGAGAGGAGCAAAAGAAAAAAGATGTTTGGGAAGTAACAGCATTAATAACATGGCAAAGTATAAGTGAATATTTCCCATGGACTAGAGATGAGTCATATGTGAGAGAATTTTATATTCATATTCCAAAGGCTCTCCCAGTGACAATAAAGAATGGGGAAATGCCTAAGGAACTGAGGAAAGAGTAACATTCAGAGAAACAATACCTGAGTTGCAGGCAGAGGCGAGTAGTAGGGAGACTCTGAAAACCCATGAAATGTCCTACATGAAAGTCAGGTCTTAAAGTTTTGCTAAGACCAGATTCTGTAAGGCCATCTCAAAATACTACAAGACAAGGGAGAATACTCTTTAATTTTCTCTATATTCTATCCGTGTCCTCAACCCCAAATGGGTCATAAACCAGAGGAAGAAGAACATCCCCTAATTAGCATAAATATGTTTCACATAAATGTGATCCAGCAGGTAGAGTGGAGAATGTTTAACTCCAAACCACAAGTGGGGTTATGGATAATTCATGAAATCAGGGATTTTAATTACTTAATTACAACTTGTTTGGGATTTAAAATGAAGACAAAGACTTTCTATTACTTGACAGCAATCATAAAACCAAGAATCCAGCTGGAGTTTTCATGAGAAATAACTTCCTCTACAAAATGAATTATAAGGTCTCTGGGAAAGAATAATGGAGTTCCTTCTATTGATATCCCATAAGTCATGTTTGTTTAATGTACTGGTTACAGTAACGAGGAAAATTCCATCTGGGTATCAAAACTCGCACAAATATCCTTAAAGGTAAAAACATATATTTAAATAATGCAATAGATAAATTTTTCTATCCTAAATTTTGTTATTTTTTAAAATTTGTGTGGTGCTGATGGCATAGATCCTAAATTCTTCATACAAAACCATCTAAAATCTGCCACATATATCTACAATATCAAAAAATCGTCCAGGCAACAGAGGTGTTCAATGCAGAAACAAAGTAAAATTAGTAGGAGACACCATCCGAACAGATATGCTTCAGAATAATATGTAAAAGTCAAAGGATTTTTGTTTTTATCTTTGTAGGTATTTTCTGTTTGGTTTCACAGTAGTCACAAGAAGTATAGTATTATGGCTTCACATGTAATTGAGAAACTGAAAACTATGTAAGAATACTGACTGCTGCCTGTTAATCACTTCTTTCCTACATTAGAGGTTATAAAAACCAACCCAGTCTTTTGACATCTCATTTCAAAAATAACAAATTTGCCATTAAACCAAAGCTATAAATTCAAGCTTATTGATATCACTATTGGCACAGTGGCAGGAGGAGCTATAAATATTACTTACATTCTTATTACTAACTTGAAAGTCCAACTCAGAAGATAATAAATCACTCCTAACTCTTAGAAGAGAGTCAAGAAATGGGGAAGAGAATTATATTGCAGAATTGGACTTAAAATGAAGTTGTTCAAATTTCAACTTAATTCAAACCTTCTTAACTATTCCCATTTTCTAATTTCTCAATTAAAAAACAACTAAGAAGCTTGCATCGATAAGCTATTATAACTTCATTCAACAAACATTTATTTACCTGGCAACATTCTAAGATGTGAGGGTATAATTGTGAAAAATATTGGATAGAGTGTTACTTACAGGAAGGTTACATTCTACTCATTCCAATCAAGCTTTTATCCTTAATATTCTGAAATGGCTCTTGACAAGATCACTTATTAACTCACTGTGCCAAATTCAACGGGTCTATTCCCAGACTTCATTATATTCAAACTCTCTACAGTATTTATTACAAGTGACCCCTGTCTACTTTAAACACTTTCTGTGTTTGATTTCCAGGCCACTCACTGTCCTGGTTTTCAGTCTCCTTTACTAGATCCTCTTCCTCTTCAAAATCTCTAAATCCTGGTGGGTCCTTTGGCTTACTTCTCAGCATCTCTTTTTGCACCCTCTTCCTAGATGATCTCATTTATTCCTATAAGTTTAAATACCATCATCCATATTTCGATAATTTCAAAATTTTAACTACAGTGTTGATCACTTACCTGAAATTTTGAATCATATATCAAAGTACCCCTTGATCGCCCCTTAGATGCTAATTAGTTTCCTAATTTCACTTGGCCAGAGTTAAAATACATGTTCCTTTCTCCAAATGTTCTCTTCCCTAAATGGGAGCACTGATCTAGTTGCACAGGTGAAAAACTAAGTGCATCCTTGAACCTTCTCTTTGTCTCGTATTGGATGCATGATCAGATTGTCTTGCTTTTGCAGTCAAAGGTTCCGGCCAATATATTCATTGATGCCTGAGCTACTGCTGTATTCAGTTTACCTCCCTGTTTCCACTCTTCTCCAGCTATACTTTCTTTTCTACAGAGCAGCCTAAGTAACCTTTTGTATATATCAATCTTACCTTATCACTACCCCTTTCAATCCCTCCAATAATTCTCTATTATACATAAGATTATATCCTAAAACCTCACAATAGCTACCTAACCATATAAACTAAAACCTGAATAATTTCCTGATATGATATCCTCCACTTTTTTTCTTATTTATTTCAGTAACACTGCACCGCTTATTGATTTTGACCACTTCAAGCAGTCCTTCATTTCAGGGCTTTGAACTTAACTGTTTTCTCCACTCTTTCCCTAGATATCAATAAAGCTCCTCTTCCCACTTTATTCAGCTATCTATCCAAATGCCACCTTCCCAAAATTGTCCTTCTCTGACCTACCTTAAGAAAAAAATCCTGTCTCATATCAGATTATATAATCATTATCTGCTCTATTTTCCTTCTTAGCTCTTATTGCTGCCTAATATTATAAGTTATACTTATTTGTTTGTTCCTAAGAACATCTTATAAAATGTAAGCTCCACTAGTGAAGGGACAGGACATTGGCTTTTTTTATTGCTACACAGTATCTAGCACAAAGTAAGTACTCAAAAATATACTAAGTTGAGGAATTTAAGACATTATAATGGAAGAGTTCCATTTGTGAAATATGTGTAGGAATATTCATCTTCAGGGTGATGCATTGCAATGATTCATTGTATCTGCCAAAGTAACTGAAATTATGTAATATATATATGAATATATATATATTCCTAATTTCACTTAATTTATGTACAAAATAGAAAATAGTTTAAATATCCTTGCAAATTTACATGCTAAAATATTACTAATATTAGAAATACAAGAGAATAAGGAAATTACAGACCTGATATTTTTATTAATCCTACCAAAAGTATGTATCAGATATATTAAGAGGTTCAGATAATGACAATCAAATCAGATGAAAAAAGTCAGCAAATATTTATAATGATCAAAGTGACTATGTGGAGATTGAATTCTGTACCTAAGTTTGCACATACTCTTTTTTTTTAAGATTTATTTTTTTAATTTTTTTTTATTTTATCTCTCCCCTTCCCCCCTCTTACCCCCCACCACCCTGCCCCCTGCCCCAGTTGTCTGTTCTCTGTGTCTATTTGCTGTGTGTTCTTCTTTGTCTGCTTCTGTTGTCAGCTGCTGGTGATTCTGTGTTTCTTTTTGTTGCATCATCTTGCTATGTGAGTTCTCCGTGTGTGCCATGCACCATTCCTGGGCAGACCGTGCTTTCTGTAGCGCTGGGCGGCTCTCCTGTGAGCATGAACCCATTGAAAATAGGGTCTCTTAAAGATGCTATTTATATTTAAGGAGAGGCCCAATTGAATGAGGCTAGATCTTAATCTAGGTTACTGGAAGCTTTGTAGAAGAAAGAAACCTGAAGCATGAGTGAGAAAAAAGCACAGGGAGGAGCCAGAAGTTGGAACAACAGAACCCAGAAGAGCAAAGAGATGATATCGCCATGTGACCTACCGGGCAGACATAAAAGTCAGGGAAGCCCAAGGACTGCGGCAAAACAGCACAGAATCCTGTCAACCCTAGAAGGAAGGAAACCATCTAGCCCTGAAACTGAGACAATAAATTACTGCTAATTAATCCCGCTCATTGTGAGGCACCTTTCATAGCAGCCTGGAAACTAAGGCAGTGACTATCTGAAGTAATGATTTTAATTCACTACTTTTAATAGCAAGGTTTGTCCTAATTGTATATTATGTCTTGGAATATTTGTTAATGGACTGCAACCAGAATGTAAAGCCACATTTTCAATTTATTCCACTGATAATTTAAAGAAATAAAATCCCTAGTCAAATACTTTACAACACTCACTAAATTTAGTATTGTGCACTTGGAAGAATTTTTGTGATTTTTAATCAGTTACAACATTGAGAAATCACTTCCCTTTCTACTATACAAAGTGGCTAAAATGGTATATATGAAAAAATGTGGAAACAAACTGAAATACCTTCCTCTGTTAGAAAATGAAACTGATGATTAACAAAAATCGTGTCAGAAAAAAGTGAGAAATTTTAGAGTGTGCTTCAAAAATGAAATACCAAGAGACCTTTAAAAACTTACACTAGAAGAGAGATAATTCAGAAAAGCTATATTCTCAACAAAAAACTACATTTTGAAATTAATAAGATGATCCATAGGAAAACTGACTAAATATAACCATTGATGTATTAGTTGCTTTGACTGGCATGAAAATGACTCTGAGAAATTTATTGAATATGTACTGCATGCCTACTACATTTTTCATAAATGAAATGATGCAACTAATAGAGACAATATTAATATATTACACATTTTAATCAATGTGATTAATTTTATATAATAAAGATGTTTCAAATACAATATATTTTTAAAAATATTTTCCATCAAATGAGGATGAATCATGAAAGACCTGTACTTTACAATTATTCATGAATAAATATTCATTTAAAAGAATTATTTCAAATTTCCTTACCTAAGTTTATGATAAAAAGTTATTGTCAATAAATGGTATCTACTAAATACTTTAGGGGAGAAAAATTATGCATAAAATTAATCTATACCTTCAAATTAAAAACACTATTATAAAAACGAGTGAGGAACATTTTGAATGAAATTTGTACTACAAGAAGGACAGTTGAAAAGGAATATCTGAAAACATTTTCAGCACTATGTAACTGATTCCAGAAATGAGGTCTTCCACCGGTGCCAATGTTCGGTTAATACTAACTGCTTTAATATGTATGTAGTGGTATTTCACTGAGGTATTAATTTGCATTTCTCTAATAATGAATGACGATTTTGCATGTGTTTAATGCTATCCATTCATCTTCTTTAGCGATTTTTCTATTCAATTTCTATTCAAATCCTTCTCCCATTTTTAAAATTTTTATTGAATTATATGTTTTCTTATTGATTTTGAAGAGTTCTTTATATATTCTGGATAAAAGACCTTTAAAACATAGATGACTTGAAAATATTTTCCCCAGTCTGTGACTTGTGAGAATAGAAGTGTGTGTAAATTTATATTTATAGAGCTTTCCATCTAAAAAATCTTTACCTAGCCTAAGTTAACAAAGATTGTTTCATGTTTTCTTTTGGAAGTTTTCTAATTTTAGGTTTTAACATTTGGTCTACAATCTACTTTTAGTTCATGCTTGCATCTGGTTCAAGGTATGGATCAAATGTATATTTTTGTTGATTTGTTTTAAGTTTCTTTTCTGGATATGGATATTCAAATGCTCCAACAACCACATTCATTGAAAAAAAAACTATACTTTTTTACTCAGCTACTTTTGTACTTTGCCAAAAATCATTTTAAATTCTGTGTAGATTAGTTTACTTTTCTTTCTGTTTCATTGATTTATTTGTCCATCTTTATGCTCTTTTAACTATTACAGCTTTAGCTTTATAATAAGGATTTATATTGGGCAGTGTTAGTCATTCAACTTTGTTCTTTCTGATGTTATATTGGCTATTTTAGATACATTCTTTGAATATCCATGTAAATTTTAGGATTAATTTGTTAATTTCTACATTTAAAAGTCTACTGAGGTTTTGAATGGGATTATACTGAATCTATATATAAATTTGAGAAAATTAATAAGTTAATGATATTCTTTATTGACTAATGAACACAGTGTATCTTTCCATTTGTTTTGGTGATCTCTAATTCTTAAATTTCTGCCAGTAATGTTTGTAATTGTCAGTATTCTTATCATACACATCCTTTTTCAGATATATCCCTAATTATTTCATATTTTTATGCTAAAGTAAATAACATTAATTTTTAAAAATTCAATTTCTGATTATCATTGCTAGTGTACAGAAATACAAATAGGTTTTGTTTATTATATTTATCTTCTAATCTGAAAACTTGGTAAACTTATGTCTTGGGACTTTTGTGTAGATTTCATCATGTTTTCTAAAAAGAAAATAGTTCTGGAAATTGTTTTGATTTTTATTTCTTTTCTTGCCTTATTGCAATGACAAGACACTCCAATACAATGTGGGATAAGCATGTTGTGAGCAAGCATCCTTGTCTTCTTTCTGATCTAACAGAAAAAGCACAAAATATTCCAGGGCTAAATAGGATATATTTTTTAAATCTTTTTTTTTAAACTTCTCTCCCTTCCCCCCACCCCCATATGCTCTCTGTGTCCATTTGCTGTGTGTTCTTCTGTGACCACTTCTATCCTTATCCACAACACTGGGAATCTGCGTTTCATTTTGTTGCGTCATCTTATTGTGTCAACTCTCTGTGTGTGTGGTGCCATTCTTGGGCAGGCTGTGCTTTCTTTCACACTGGGGTCTCCTTATGGGGCACACTCCTTGTGCGTGGGGCTCCCCTATGCGAGGGATGCCCCTACATGGCAGGGCACTCCTTGTGTGCATCAGCACTGCGCATGGGCCAGCTCCACATGGGTCAAGGAGACCCGGGGTTTGAACCACGGACCTCCCATGTGGTAAGCGGACGCCCTATCCATTGGGCCAAGTCTTCTTCCCCTAAATAGGATATTAACTGTGGTTTTATATAGATGTATAGGTTGAGGAAGTTCCCATCTGACTAAGGTTTTAAAAAAATTTCTGAATGTATATAGCTTTTGTCAGGTCCTATTTGTACCTCTATTGATATGATCATGATGTCTTTCTTTCTTCTTTAAATATTTAGAATGGTGGATTACATGATTAGTTTTGATCATTACCTTTTTTATTCTGTGGCTTTGGGCAAGAATAAAAGCAATGAATTTGAAAGTAACTAACCTAATAAAGTTTAAGCGATGAGAGAATTTATTACTGGCAAGATATTTAAAGAAAATTATCTATAATCTGCTCAGAAAGACAAAGATAAGAGAAGGTGAAAACAAGTTAACAGAATATGATAAAAAGTACTTCTACTAATATACTGTTTAAACATTTTCAGAAGGAAAAGAAAGAAAATGAGGCAGTAGTAATAAAATCATCCCACTCAACTTTTTAATAACTGATAAAAGGTATATTTCTGAAATATATCATAAACAAGATAAATAAAAATAAATTAGCACCTAACCATATCAAAATAAATCTTCACCTAGAATATAATAAACTAAAGATAAGGAAACTAATGCATTTAATGACAGACAATTAATTTTAAAAATTACAATGAAAACTCAATCATAGTGTAAAAATATCCTCAATATACTCAGAGAAAGCATATATCAAAATATAATTTCACACTAAAAAATAGCTTTTAAAAAACAGATATTTGAAAAACAAAATTAATTCTCATGGGTAGGCCCTCATATGCTATTAGAAACATAATGAAAACAATACATAGGAAAAATTATTATAAAGATAATTTGGAAGAAAGTTGATCAAGTATTTAAAGTTGTTGAATTGTTCAGAAGGAATGCAAAAATAGCTTTACATTTGAACAAAATAATCATGCACAGTAAAATATATAATATGGCAAATCAAAGAATAGAATAAAGAAGGATACTCAAGAAGGCAAGAGTGGAAAGAAAAGAAAAAAGAGATGAGGAAATGGAAACCACACAATATATTGTGACAATAAATTCTAAAATAGTACTAATGCATCATTAGTTGGCACTTGATATTAATCCTCAGTGCCAGCAAAGCTCATCCTAGGGACTTGGTTCCCATACTGGGGGAAAATTGTCTATTAAAGCCTTTCTCAATATCAAGGGATTGGCAACACACATACTAGTTTGCCTAACCTCAAAGAAAATCATTGGCAATGCAAATATAAATAGACATTAAAAAAAAAAAGCCCATTTCTGGAATTAAAGAAATATGCTTCTTAGTAAGATAGAAAATGTCTCTAATGTAGCAATTGCTCTTAATTTAAAATGTAAGTTATTTTAATTATTGTTTAAACAATATATCTCTCTTCAAGTACATCCATTTTCTTGCACTATGATACTTCTAAACCATGTACAATATTTAATAATACTTGAGATTTATTTTGTAACATGTCTGTTAGTTGCAAGAGTTTCAGAAGAAATGAAGCATAAGTGGCTTTGCTGTAGAAAGTATAATCCAATTTCAACTAAGAAATATCTTTTCCTAGATTTAAGTTTTGTTAATTTTAGGAAGCCAGCACTTTTTCTCTTCATTAAAACCAGACTTAATCAAGTATCATTAATTTATTTACCCTACATAATTAATTAGAGGTCCCTTTCTGTCAACTTCTCATGAGGATGCATAGAGAAAACATAAATTACACTGTAGGATGAGGTAGAACCAAAGTATTTCTGCTGTGGCACAATGTGGTTACTGTAGAATCTATTATTCTGCAAACCTGATGCTAAAAATAAGGATGATAAAAAAATTAGGTTTAGGAAGACCATGTAAAACTAATGAATGTTTGTTACAAATGCAATAACAATGGGACCTCAAGAGATAGCTTAGATAGTGACTGGAATCCAGCTAATGAGTATAATAAAAATACATAAAAACAGTAAAGATGATGAGACTATGTTATGATGAGCTAGTGGATTTGACATTAAGGTAGGCACAGGAGAAAATGCAACCTGCTACAAGCCAAGTACATTTGTGCTGTGCCTCTCTGATGAAGGAGTCTCAACAGCCAGGTCCCTCAATGTTTTCTAGATACACTTTACATACAGTAAAATGCACATATCTTAAATGCACAAACTAACAAATTTTGACAAATGTGTTAACTTATCTTCCATCATTTAAATCAAGGCATGGAACATTTCTTGCACTCCAGAAACTTTACTCACGCTCATTTCAATCAACCCTGACCTGATGGGCTATCATTTTCTCATTTCTACCAACACATATTTGTCAGTCTTTAAGTTCATTCAAGAATTATCATAAAATATTGTTTTTTTGTTTTTTTGTTTCTGGCTTCTTCTATACCAATGACGTTTATGAGATTTATCCATTTGTGTGCAACAAATAATTATACATTTATGTATGTATGTATATTCATCACTGAGTATTATTGCATTGTAAGAATATTTGATAATTTTTATTCATTATCCTGTTGATTGATATTTGGGATATTTCCAAGTTTTTACTCTAATGAAGGGAGGTGTTATATATATTTCTGTACAATTTTTAGGTACACATGATTAATTTCTATTTGGTATAAACCTAGGAGTGGAATTCTAAGTCACATCAGTTTATTGAGATTATTGGACTATTTAAACTAATTGCCAGCTGTTCCATTCCTCTTCAAAACTTGATATTATGCATCTTTTTAATTTGAGCAATTCTGGTTTGTGTGGAGTGACATATCATTATTCCTTTAGTTAACTTTTTTCTTGATGACTGAGCATGTTTGGTACCTTTTACTGTGTGTTGGCAATTTGATGGTCCTTTTACCATTTTGACAATTGGAATATGTTTTAATCATTGGATTTTGAGAGTAATACAAATAATCAGGATATAAGTGTTTTATCAAAAATTTGTATTGGAAACATTTTCTCCCATTTTCTTTCCTGTCTTCTCACTTTTTAATAGTATCTTTTGATAAGCAGATGATTTTAGTTTTGATGAAGACTGTTATTTTTTCTTCTTTTATGGTTAGTGCTCATTTGGTCTTCTCTAAGAAATTTTTGCTGACACCAAATCACAAAGATGTCCTCATATATATAACATATATCTATTTAAATTCGTAGTTTTAACTTTTGCACTTAGGTATAGGATCTATTTCGAGTTCATTTTTATGGATGGTATGAGGGAGAGGTCAATGTCTATTTTTTAAAAATATGGATGTATTGTTTTAGCAGTATTTGCTGAGAATAATTTCATTTCCCCCATTGAATTCTCCTGGGGTCTATCTTGAAAATGAAGTGTGTGGTCTTATTTCTGGATTTTCTTGAATCTATTTTGCTTGATAATTTTTTCTTACACTATTACTCTCTTACTACTGATTTTTAAAAAGTATTATTTATTTATTTGTTTATTTATTTATTTCCTGCCTTGCAGCTTGTTCCTTTCTTTGTTGTCTCTTCTCTGTGTCCATTCGCTGCACATTTTTTCTGTATCTGCTTGTCTCCCTTTGTTGCATCATCTTGCTGTGCCAGCTCTCTGCAGTACACAGACTGTCAGCTCTCCACAGCACATGGGCCATCAGCTCTCTATGGCACATGGGCCAGCTTGCCTTCACAAGGAGGCCCTATAACATGAACCCAGGGCCTTCCATATGGTAGATGGGAGCCCAACTGATTGAACCATGATTGTAATTTTTATTTTATTTTATTTGTATCAATTTTCCCATGTATGATAAAACCATGCAATTGAGTGCATACACATTATCGATCATTATGTTTCTTGAAGAAATGGCATTTTAAGATGTAGCAAATATAGCACAATAGCGCTATTCTCTCTATCTTGAAGTATAAGTTGTCTAATATTTATGTAGCCATATTTCCACTTCTTTTGACTGGTGTTTTCATGATATGTAGTTATAAATCCTTTTGCTTTCAATCCTGCTCTATAATTTTTAAACTCCTCTAAAATGATAGAGCTAGTACCTTAGTGAGAATCTAGTCATGAAAACTGTTACCTTTAAATCAAGTGTTTATTTCCTTAAAATTCATTAATATCTAATTAAATTATAGAGATGGTTTAGTTTAAATCTATCATCTTACAATTTGTTTTCTACTTGTCACAGTTATTCTTTTTTGGTTTTTTTTCTCTGCTTACTTTCAGTATTTAATTTCTCCTTTGGATTCTTATCTATTACCTATTTAATATTTCATAGTGACTCCCATAGGATTTAATTTAGGCATAGTTATTATTGTCTGCTTTGTATAAATATTATACCAATTCATGTGCGATATAAGATTCTTACCAACTAACTGCATACTATTTATCAGATTCCTACAATTTAGGATACTGTTGTCATGTTTTAAATATACATATTTTTATAAACCCCACTACTCCTTATCATTTTTGCTCTACACAACAAACAATTTTCTAAGGAAACTGGGAAAACAGTTAACCAAATGTGTACAATTATTGGTGATTTTCACTCCATCCTCCAGAGGTGTGTTTCCACTATTTATCTTTAGCCTGAATAATTTCCTTTAAGAGTTCTTATATTGTGGATCTGCTAACGACATATTTTCTAAGTCTTTTTGATTTTTCTCTGAAAAGGGTCTTTATTTCACTTTCAGTTTTAAAGGATATCTTCATTAAATATGGTATTCTAAGCTGATTTTTTTTTTTATCACAATGTCATTCCATTTTTCTTGGGCCTACTTTCTTTATGATGAGAAGTCAGATATCATTCTCTCCCTGAATATAACTTTTTTTCACTCTGGCAGCTTTAAGTAATTTTTCATTTTATTCCACTATTATCTGTATGACTATAATGGGTCTAGGTATGAATCTCTTGGTTTTTATCCTGCCTCAGGTTCACTCAGTTTGTTTTATCTGTAGTTTTTTGTTTGTTTCTTTCTTTGTTTTATATTTAATAATTTTCAAATAAATTAGAACTTATCTCCTCCTCTTCTAATGTTCCCTCCTCGGTGTCTAGTCCTCTGGAACTCTAATTTCATGTATGTTAAAACATTTGATATTGCTCTTCACATTGTTGACTCTGTTTTGTTATTGTTCTTTTTCATTTTGATTATTTTCTATTCATATATCTTTGAGTTCAATGACCTTTTTTCTTTTACTCTTAGGTTTATATTTTTTTAAATCTTCAATTCAGATATTGTCTTTTGCAATTTAGGTAATATTTTTTTTCAATTCTAGTATTTTCTTTTGGTTGATGAGATTAAGTCAATATAGTCAGAAATTGAGCTGGGTTTTGTTTTAGATACTTAATGGTTACCCTCAGTGTGACACAGGATTCAAATTCCTCATGTATAATTTTGTGTTTAGGATGTTGACTCCTTGCCAGAAAGAATTTTTTCAATATCTGCTCCCCCTCAACTAAAGATTTCCCTTTACATATATGCTTCAGAGACTCCTTCTTCATGTTCTTTCCCTTACCCCAGTAGTATTATGATGTTAATTGTTACACAATGCTTGTTAGCTTGGTTGTGGTAGACTAGAATACAGGCCTAATATGTTCTTGTTCAGCCTCAAGAATAAGCAGGCACTGTATTCCTGACCCTTAGAGAGTGGAGAGCAGAGGGATCTTCTATTCTGCAGTTCCTTCAGTGACGTTTATTAGTCTGCCAAAAGTGTCTTGATACAAAGTACCAGAAATCTGTCGGCTTTTATAAAGGGTGTTTATTAGGGGTAAAAGCTTACACTTACAAGGCCCTAACTAGTCCAACTCAAGGTTGCTTTCTCACCAAAGTGAATTGCCATGTGTTGAAGCAAGATGGTTGCTGATCTCTTCAAGGTTTCAGCCTTCCTCTTTGGGCTTCCTTTTTCTCAGATATAGGCATAGGGCTTCTCTCAGGGCTTCCTCTCTCTCCTGGCATAGGGCTTCTTTCTTCCTGGGGCTTCTTTAGCAGTCTTGGCTCCCAAGATCAGTGGCAAACTACCAGGTGAATGACTTACCTCTTCCCAGCACCTCAATATCAAAGATGACAGATCTCTCAACACCTCTGGAAAGATGGAGTCAAATTAAGTAGGCAGAACTCAACTCTTGCACAAAAACATTGGAAGAAGAGCAAAAAGATACCTAAAGGAGCTGCTTTGAGGATCTGCAGAACAGGTGAGTACTGCTCACCATCCAGGAGGGACAGGGACAGAGAGACCAAAGAACCAAAAGAAAACTGTGGGTTACTAACCCCTGTGACTGGGAATGGCATATATATCCCGCCTTCAAGGCAAATAACCTCATTAAAACTCCTGGCATACTGCAGCCAAATGAAATCTTCCTGGGAAGAAGAGTGGTATGGTGGAGGGTGGAGAGAGGTTTTTTCATCGGTCAGTTTGGCTAACTGAGCCCCCTTTGAAGATTCAAAAAAGACCCCAGCCAGTATTGAAGTGGTCCCAGAGAGAGGGGAGCAGGGACATGATCAGGCAGACTGTTACACTCAACCACTTTGGGAGAAAGAGGAACTAGGTCAGTGAAGGGGCAGAGATAGGTACCTAACTAGCCCAGCTGTGGCAAAGTGTTAGAAACCCAATTTACCTGAGGGCACAGGGATGGGAACATTCAGATAAGTTTTCAGAAGCTTACTTAACATGTGAACTTGGTGTAGCTTAGTGCAAGAATTCCTGCCATGAATATATAAGGTCCCCGGTTCAATTCCTGGTACCTCCTAAGAGAAAGGATCCAAAGAGTGATCCACTGGGATACAAGCACTCAGCTGGCATCTTATGAAAAGGAATGTATAGACCAAGATTTCATAAACAGAGGTCCATGGACCCATTTTAGGAGGTCTGTGAGTTTGAATTGAAGAAAATCAACTTATCATCCTTATTTCCTCTGACCTCTGATGTTGAGTGCCATAGTACTATCTACTGCTACATTCTGAGAAGCAGTCTGTGGTTTACACCTGACTAGCAAAGGTGTCTATGGAACAAAAAGGTTAAGAACTCTTGGTATAGACTGAGATTTTTGTTTGGTTGCTTTAGGTTTTTTTAATCTGTTATTTTTTATTAGTTCTTAATTTTATTCCTTAGAACTGGGTACCTCACTTGTAAGGGACAGGCTGCAGGTTGAATGATTGATGAGAACTGGCAGCCTAGGAGCCTAAGATGGAAGCATGTGTTTCCTAGGTAGCTTTCTGTTTGTTGTCTTTTCCATTCCATGTTTGCTTTTTTCTTTTACTTTTTGTTTTTTATGTACTTTATTTTCTTTCCATCAGTCTTTATCCTGTTTTCTGTTGCTTTCCTTTCATTCCACTTCTTGTTTGGTGTTCATTTTTTCTTTTTCTCTCTCTCTTTTTTCTTTTCTTCCCTTCTCATCTTTCTGTAATTTCAATGTATTTTTTTTCTATTTCTGTTTCATTTTTATTCCACTTTTCAAATTTTTATTCCTCTTCTTTATTGATTTTTACATTTTTATTACATATTTTCATGATCCTTGTACAGTTCCTCTTCTATCATTTTTTTATTATTCTCTTTTTCTTTTCATCTCCCTTTCCTTTTCTTTGGTCCTAATATTTTTTCAAGGGAACACTGACAACTAAAAGGAGATAGAATAAGAGGAACCAGGTGTCAAGAAGGAACCTTACCACAAATAAAATAAAATAAAATCTAAAGTAGAAAGAGAAACTAACCAACCAAATAAGTCCATCAACATAAACAGATGCCTAGACATCAACAAAAAATTACAAGCCATACTAAGAAACAGGAAGGCATGGTTCAGTAAAATGAACAGACTAAAAAAATAGGAGGACATGCAGAAAGTGCAACAACAAAACAAAGATGTCCAAACAAAAATCATGAATCAACTTAATGAAGTGAAGGAATATATAAAGGATATTAAGAAGACACTGAGGGAATATACTGAAGAAATTGTAAATATCATAAAAAGACAATGGATCTGATGGTAATGAATGGCACAATGCAAGAAATTAAAAATACACTAGTAGTACATAACAACAGATTTGAACAGAGAAAGGAAAGAATCATTGACACAGAAGACAGTACAGCTGAAATAAGACAAATAGTAGAACAGAAAGATAAAAAGATAGAAAAAAATTCAGCCAGAACTTAGGGAATATGACAATATGAAACACAAAAACATATGCATTATAGGCATCCCAGAGGAGAAGAGAAGGGAAAGTGTGCAGAAGCAGTGTTGGAAGAAATAATGGCTGAAAATCTACCAACTTTTTTGAGGGACATGGATGTACATGTCCAGGAAAGGCAGTGCAAACCAAACAGTATAAATCCTAACAGGTCCACCTTGAGGCATATATGTGTAAAATTGTCTATTACACAGGACAAAGAGAGAATACTGAAAGCAGCAAGGGTAAAGAGATCCATCACATATAAGGGAAGTTTGATAAGATTAAGTTCTGTATTAGGGTTCTCTAGGGAAACAGAATCAACAAATGATGACTGTCAGTAGTATGCAATTGTATAAGTCTCTGATATGACCATGGGGATGCACAAGTCCAGGTTCCACAGGCAGGCTGCAACCAGGGGCTCCAATGAAAGTTCGATGAAGGTCCTTGATGAGTTTATGGGAGACATTGGCTGTCCGAAGATGAGCTGGTGATTTCTCTCTGAATGCTGAAATCACTTACCCTTTTAAGGCATTCAACTGATTGTATAAAGCATCACTTGTTATTGATGGCAATCTTCCTGATTGATGTAATTGTAATTAGCTATCTTTGATTTACCGCTGAAGTAAAGTCAATGGTGACTAAAGTCCATAAATACCCTTGCATTACAGTTAGCCCAGTGCTTGCTTGACCAAAGAACTGGGCACAATTACCTGGCTGAGTTGACACAAGAGCCTAACCATCACGGTCCTCCCCTTGTCAACTTGGCAGCCATACACATTACCTTAAACCATGCTTAGTCTCTAAATAAAAACAATAACAGACATGCACATATATTTCTGCCTAACAATGTTCAACTCTCCTGTGTACAACTCTAAAAACATTAATTCCATACAGAATAGGTGCAAGTTCTCAGGTAATATTAACTCTTAAACTTGAGACCCTCAAATATTATGACATGAAACTGATACAACTTGTTATAGGATAAGGGAAAAGTTTGGGGAAGAAAACAAAGAATTTCATTTTGTGTACATATACAATCATCATCGTAATGAAACAAAGGAAGAAAAATTCATGACCACTACAGTCCTCATTTCTGTAGTGGGTCATGGGGTTGAAGTTCATATTTATCACTACCTTCTTCCACAACCCATTCCATGTTTCCATTACCCTTAGCAAGCACTTCAGCTGGCCATGTTTCTTTGCCTGGTGGGGTGACACAAAATTTCACCCCTGAAGATTCTGGGCCATTATCAGTCCTGCTTGGATTGGGTTGTTGCAATTTTCCATTGACTTTAATTATAGGACATGGCAGTACTAGGAGATGCCCTAGAGGATCTCCTGTATTCCAGGCAAACTCTTCTTTACCCCCATTGTGTAGATACAGTCCTATTTCCCCTTGAAAGTCAGGATCAATCACCCCAGCCAGAACAGTAATTCCCTTCTTTGACTGCTGATTCAGAGGTAAGAGGAACCCAAAGTGGCCAGGTGACAGTTTGAACTTCTAGTTCAATGGAATCTTTGTTGTGTTCCCTGGTGACAGCATTCCTCCTTTTGGGACTGAAATCTCTAGACCAGCAGAGCTTGAGGATGCAGGGACAGGAAGCAAAAGTTTTCCTAGTTGGTCACTAAGGGCAATAGTGAGTGGTGCCACTCCTATTTCCACCCCTGGATTCATGGACCCATGGATCCTAGTTATGGGAGAAACAGCACCATAGAGTGGATGCTGATTTAGTGCATACACAGTCTCCTTGAGAACATTGCCCCAGCCCTGCAATGTATTGCCACCTAGTTGGTACCATAATTGAGTCTTAAAAAGGCCAATTCCACCATTCTGTCAACCTAGCTGCTTCAGGGTGATGGGGAACATGGTAAGACCAGTGAATTCCATGGGCATGTGCTCATTCCCACACATCATTTTGCTGTGAAATGGGTTCCTTGATTGGAACCAATGCTGTATGGAATGTCATGGTGGTAGATAGGACATTGAGTAAATACACAGATGGTAGTTTTGGAAGAAGCATTGCATGCAGGAACTGCAAACCCATATCCAGAGTATATGTCTATTCCAGTTAAAACAAATTGCTGCCCCTTCCATGGTGGAAGTGGTCCAATGTAGTCAACCTGCCACCAGGTAGCAGGCTGGTCACCTCGAGGAATTGTGCCGTATCAGGGGCTGAGTGTGGGTCTCTGCTGCTGGCAGATTGGGCACTCAGCAGTGGTTGTAGCCAAGTCAGCCTTGGTAAGGGAAAGCCCAAGTCAATGAGCCCATACATAATGTCCATCCCTACATTCATGGCCATTTTCTTCATGAGCCCATTGGGAAATTACAGGAGTTGCTGGGGAAAGAGGCTGACTATTATCCATAGAATGTGTCATCGTATCCACTTGATTATTAAAATCTTCCTCTGCTGAAGTTACCCTCTTGTTAGCATTCACGTGGGACACAAATATTTTCATGATTTTTGCCCACTCAAAAAGGTCTATCCACATACCTCTTTCCCAGACCTCTTTGTAACCCATTTTCCAATCATGTTCTTTCCAATTCCCTGACCATCCAGCCCAACCATTGGTAATAGCCCATGAATCAGTGTATAAACACACCTCTGGCCATTTCTTCTTCCAAGCAAAATGAACAACCAGGTGAACTGCCTAAAGTTCTGCCAATGGGGAGGATTTGCCCTCACCACTATCCTTCTGGGATGTCCCAGAAAGGGGCTGCAGTGCTGCAGCTGGCCACTTTTGGGTGGCACTTGAATATCATGCCGAACCATCTATAAACCAGGCCCGAGTTTCCTCTTCTTCAGTCAACTGATTGTAAGGGACTACCCAAGAGGCCAAAGCTGTGGACTGGGAAAAAGAAGGTAACATGGCAGGGATGGTGTCCATGGGTATTTGGGCTACTTCCTCATGTGATTTACTTGTGCCTTCAGGATCCGCTCAAGCCCTATCATGTATATACCACTTACTCTTTATTATGGAGTGCTGCTATGCATGCCCAACTTTATGGTTTGGTGGGTCAGACAATACACAGCTAATAGGCAACTCAGGTCTCATGGTAACTTGATGGCCCATGGTTAAGTGTTCAGTTTCCACTAAGACCCAATAGCAAGCGAAAAACTGTTTCTCAAAATGGGAGTATTTATCTGCAGAGGATGGCAGGGCTTTGCACCAAAATCCTAAGGGTCTACATTGTGATTCTCCTATAGGGGCCTGCCAATGGCTCCAGACAGTATCCCTATTTACCACTAAAAGTTCCAGCAACATTGGATCTGCTGGATCATATGGCCCAAGTAGTAGTGAGCTTACACAGCAGCCGGGACCTAACACAGAGATTCTTCTTGTTCAGGTCCCCAATCAAAACTAGCAGCTTTTCTGGCCAGCTGGTAAATGGGCCAGAATTGCACACCCAAATGAGGAATGTGTTGTCTCTAAATCCAGAGACCAACTAAGCATTGTGCCTCTTTTTTAGTCTTAGGAGGGGCCAGATGCAATAGCTTATCCTTCATTTTAGAAGGGATATCTCAACATGCCCCACACCACTGGACACCTAGAAATTTCACTGAGGTGAAAGGACCGGGTATTTTAGTTGGATTTATCTCCCATCCTCTCTCATGCACATGCCTTACTAATAAGTCTAGAGTCTTTGCCACTTCTTACTCACTAAGTCCTAAGTCCTATCAACATGACATCATCAATATAACAGACCAGTGTGATGTCTTGTGAGAGGGACAGATGTTCAAGTTCCCTGTGGAGAATGCTATGACATAGGACTAGAGAGTTGATATACCCCTGAGTTAGAAGAGTGAAGGTATAGTACTGGTCTTACCAGCTGAAAGCAAACTCTTTCTGGTGGTCCTTACTAGTAGCAATTGAGAAAAAAAAGCATTTGCCAAACCAACAACTGCATACAAGGTGCCAGTGGATGTGTTAATTTGCTCAAGCAATGGTACCACATCTGGAACAGCAGCTGCAATTGGAGTCACCACCTGGGTAAGTTTACAATAAACTACTGCCATCCTCCAAGATCCATCTGTTTTTTTGTACAGGCCAAATAGGACAGTTGAATGATGATGTGGTGGGAATCACTACCCCTGCATCCTTCAAATCCTTGATGGTGGCACAAATTCTGCACTCTCTCCAGGAATCAGGTATTGCTTTTGGTTTACTATTTTGCTAAGTAGGGGCAGTTCTAGTGGCTTCCAGTTTGTCTTTCTAAGCATAGTAGCCCTCACTCTGCAAAACAGGGATCCAATTTGGGGATTCTGCCCATTACTGAGAATGTCTATTCTAATTATGCATTCTGGAACTAGGGAAATAACCACAGAATTGGCCCAAGAACCCACTGGACCATCTCTGAGTTGGACTTGAGCTAAAACTCCATGAATCACCTGACCTCCATAAGCCCCTACTCTGAATGGTGGGCCACAGTGACATTTTGGGTCTCCTGGAATTAATGTCACTTCTGAGCCAGTGTCTAATAATCTCCAAAATGTCTGATTATTTCATTTTCCCCAGTGCAGTTACTCTGGTTAAAGACTAGATCTCCTAGGAGAAAGGTGGGAGGAAGATTAACAGTATAAGTTTTGGGCAACTTAATAGGATCCTTCTCCAAGGACCTGGTCTTCTCATTCAAGGTCGTCTGGGTCTATAAATTGTCTCAAGTCTGTGAATTGATTAAGGGGCTGTGTTTCTCTGAATCTGTAATTTGTGTTAGGATTTTTTTTTTTTTTCACTCAACCGAAAGCTCTTCTGTTTATACAGATCCAGAAGAAATTTAGTAGATTGCCCATCTATTTCACTTCTAGGCATCCCATGATGTATTAGCCAATGCCACATCTCTATGTGAGTCTGACTATTTTTAGTGCTTTTTTGAATCTACCTTTCATTGCGGTAGCCACACCCATCTTGATGTTGGCAATTAACTGCCCATACTTGACTTTTACCAGATCAACTCTGATCATCCCCATAATGTTTAAGGATTCTAATTCCATCACTGTACTCCCTATAGTAATATCTGGATTACAGAAAAGAGCAACAACAGAGTTTTTCAGGGAAGATGGAGGTAGTCTTACAAATCTATTCCTCACAGTCCTGGTTAAATGAGTCCTTTCGACATTCCTGGGGTCAGTGGGCAGCTCTCAAATAGTAAATCCATCCTAGCATTCCAGTCTCTCTAAGTCTTTGAATTCACTCTTCTACTGTGTACCAGGGAAAATTGGACATCTCAACCTCAGACATGCTAGACCTTCTGATGGTCCATGTTTCAGTCAGCCATGCAAATCAACTTTTAGAACCTTTTCTAACCCCTCAAGCTACAGTGTTGAATCCAGATTTTCTCCTTAGTGGTTGCATATTAATAAATTCAGTCTGATCCAACTTTATATTCCTTCCACCATTATCCCATACCCCTGGTATCCATTTCCACACATTTTCTCCTGATTTCTGTCTATATAAGTTGGAAAACTCATGCAGTTCTTTCTGAGTATACCTTACTTCCTCATGGGTAACACTTTGTATTTCCCCTTTAGGGGCTTGTTGTGATTTTAGTCCAGTAATAGGTCTGGAAGACAGGAGAGGTGGTGGGGGTGAGTAAATAGAAGGATTAGAAATGCCTTGCAAGTTACTAACCTCAGGGCATTCCCTTGCATTTGAGACAGGATTAATCTCTTCAGGCAGGGGTTGAACGGCAGTTTCTTCAGGGTAGACTGGAGGCTGGTCATTGCATATTGGTGTTTGGCTGGTATGTGCCTTAGGGATGGCAGCTGGTCCAGACTCCTGGGGCAGACTTGAGGCTGTTATTACCAAGTGGCAACTAGTAATGCATCTGGAAAAAAGACCTTGACCAAAACAGGAAAATATTAAATACAAATGAATTTTTAGGGCTAAGAGATTTCAAAGTGAGAGGGGAGGTCATTCTATAGGTTATGCTTTGGCATATCTCAGGGATCTCATTGACTGCCACAGTAAATGGTGCCTCAATCAGCAGTGCTCCTGAGAGTTCTGGAGACATGTAGACACTATAAATAGAGCAGACAAGCTCAGGAATTCAGTACCCTGTCAGTAGGCCTTACTTTGGAAGTTATGCTCCCCAGTGTAACAGAGTTACACTCATTTATAATTTCCCTACATATGGCTCTTCTGTGCGGTCACCCCTCGGGCTGAAGTGTGGTTTGCTGGCCTGGCAGGGGAGCGGCCGCGGTAGGCCTAATTCCGCTGCCCCCATAATAGGGTGGTTGGTCGGGCCCACCGCCACCCCTGAAGGAAGCTCGGCATGGGCGCAGAGTGCCCTCGGGTCTCCCCTTCTCGGCAGCCATGCTTCCGCGGCCACCCCTCCTCCCAGATGGCGCCACCCGATGCCTTGTGGGGCGGCACCCTTCTTCCTTCTCCCTGCGCAGGCGCAGGGCAGAAAATTCCAGTCCGCCCTTTTCCCCTCCCCCGACAGCAGCAACAGCCAGGTGTGGGCGGAAAAATCCAGCCCGCCCTTTTCCCTTCCCCCGACAGCAGCAACAGCCAGGCATGGGCGGAAAAATCCAGTCTGCCCTCCACCCCAGCAACAGCAGCCACCAATCCCTAAACCCTGCCCCTTCCCCCAGCAACAGCGACAGCCAATCCCTAACCACCACCCCTCCCCCATCCAGTACCGCCCACTGACCTTTCGCCAGCAACCAATCAGAACAGGGCGTGGCTTCGACCAATCAGCCTTCCCCAGCCCCTATAAAACTGTTGCCTCTCCCTCAGTAAAGTGGACTTGCGTGTTTACCTTGTCTCCGCGGTAGTTCTTCTGCCGTGCGCCCTCCAGTCCTGAGAGCCCCCGACAAGGGCCTGGCCTCCCTTGTCCCCAGTTCGTCGCCGGCTTCTCCGGGCGACCCCTTCATCGCCGGCTTCGCCGGGCGACCCCGTCAGCCGAACCGCGCAACCCCTTGTGAGACCGATCCCTCGTCTGCTGCCGGACCGATCCCTCGTCCCAGGTGGGACCGACCCCCCGTCCCAAGCGGGACCGACCCCTCGTCCGCAGCCAGACCCCACCTCTACCGACCGAGCAAGCCGCCGCAGTTGGCGCCCAACGTGGGGCAAGGCAACTCCACCACAGCCTCACTCCATAACCTGGCAGCCCCCCCCTCCTCTCTTCTCACCTTGGGACTTCTCTCGTGCAACACTGCTGCTACCTGAGCCTTGGCTACCTCATACGATCCACGGCGGTCTGGGAGAATCGCTGGATGGCTTTCTCCTTCCATGTCGGGGGCTTATACCGACCCGCTATGATTAAGAGGAGCCTTGGATTTCTCGGGAGCACGCGCTTGCACGTCTGAAGTAACCCTACCATAGCCCTACGCTCTCCTCTCTTCTCACCCCTATCTTTTCGCTCTGCATTGCTGCTCCTGAACCTTGGTGACCTCATATGATCCACGGCGGTCTGGGAGAATCGCTGGATGGCTTTCTCCTTCCATGTCGGGGGCTTATACCGACCCGCTATGATTAAGAGGCGCCAATAAAACTCTCAGGAGCGCGTGCCTGAGCACCTCCACCCCTGCCTTCACCTCTGCCTCCTCCCCTCTGCGCTTGCTCCTCTTTGCCTTGCTCCACTGCTCGTCGTCCCGCCCTCCCCTCGTCGGGGCCTTCTCTTGGCCCGCGACCACCGTCGGAGCCCCACCGGCTCCGACCCCTCGTCTCACCGCGCACCTCGGCTCCCATCGCCACGCTCTCAAGGTAAGGGCCCCTTTTCTTATTGGCTCCAAAAGGCCATTAGCAATAGGTAACATCCTATCTGCTAAGCAAGCCCCACAAGTTCGGGCCCTCACCGGTCTCCTAGACACTCACCGGTGTAAGATCTCTTTCAAACAGCTTCAAGTATATTGGGACCTTCTTCTCCCCTTTGATCCGTGGCTTACCACGTGTCAGCTTTGGGACCCGGACACCTATACTCACCTTATAGATAGGGTCACTTTTGCTGTGGAGCAGGAAGGTAAAAGATTCCCTCCTGGCTTATTACAGGCAACATGAAGTCCAGAAGAAATCTTAAAGGGTATAATCTATGATATGCTATATAAACAAGGATTTAAAAGCAGCTATACCAAGAAAGTAAGAATTATGAGTCAACTGTAAATAAATTATATATTTCTGTTAATGTGTTGTGATTGTTCTGTGTTTGTCTGTCTGTTCGTTTAATGTCAAAGTATATTGTGATACCTCCGGATGGTAAATATAAATTACTAGAAATCTTTAAAAGAGCTCTATTCAAATGGCCAAAAATTAAATAAGCGCTTATATTAATACTTAAGTTTATTATATTAATACATAAGTTTAAATGTTAATAAGATATCTACAATTTAAAAAAAATTGTAAGTCTTAATTAACAAAATTAACTGTACGTCTTCATAAAAAGTTGTTCTTGCCTAGATTAAAAGGAATAACTTATTTTTCTTCACAGGATAATATAAAGAATGTAAAACTTATATGAATATTAGAAAGGTTAAAAGTTTGTAAAAATGCTAACGGAAATGTAATAAGTTTTGCAAAAAGACGTATTTTGTCCTAAAGTAGGATGGCTAATTTTTCATAAACTCTTGAAATTTAATTTGCATGCGGCAAGTGTAAAAGGTATTGTGATAACTTTACGTAAGGGAATGTGTTCTGTAAAGATAAAATTTATCTTCAATAGTTTACATTAAGGTATTAAATGGCTAATTCCAAAAGGTCATTCTTAAATATATATATATAAAACTAAATTGATGATAATAATAATAAAAGGTAATTTTATAACAGGAAAGATTAACAGCAACCAAGCTCCCCTGCCAACTTGCTTTTAGGAAACGGTTTCTAATATTGCATGCTACTAAGTATTTAAAGAAAAGTTATTCTTAAGGAAACAGAGGATGATTTTGTCTTTGCAGCCATTGTCTACTTAGCAACACCCCTCGCTATCAGCCTAGCCACTGTTGCGCCGGACGATTGAAACCTTAAACAAAGACTCCTCCTCACTGTCATCTTCCTGTCTATCGTTACTATATTTACTGCCCTCATTCTCCTTCGTTTATAAAGCAGTCTCCTACAAACCACAAAGCTTCTGTCTTAAACATACCATTCTCAACCCTATCCTCTAAATGATCTTCTCACTTCCCCCACAGCCTTTAATACTCTATTTCTTTCTCATAACCTTTGCTTTCTTGATAATATTTTCCGCCATCTGTCTAGCCACTACCACCCCAGAAGATTGTAACCACGGCCCCCCATGCCGCCATCGCTCTCAAGCAGCTCCAGCCCCGCGAAATGGCCCGCAACCTGCTTTCCCCGGCCTGCGGCCTGCTTTCTAGCATCTAATAACGTTTCTGCTTTTAACAGCTCCCCATACTTCTGCGGAGCTTCCTCCTGTCTCGACCTCACTCCTCTTCTCAGCCATCCAAAGCGTCCTTTCTCGTCCCCCGCCCCCCTCCTTTTTTCGCTTGAACCCCTACTGCGTTGCAGATTGGGCCGCCCCATGTCGGCCCGCCCCATTAACATCGGCCTCTCTCGCACCCGTGAAGACTTTGGCCTTCTTATTGTCCTCGCCTACGTCTCCACCACTCCCGACGCTGCCGCCACCACCGTCGCTGGTGCCCTGACGCGACTTGTCCTCACCGCTGCGATCCTCCAGACCATCACACAGTCTGCCTCTACCGCTCTTCGCCGCCAAGAAGAGATCAACTACCTGTAACGCGCTGTCATCCTGGACTTTTAACAAGCAGATGGACCTTATAGCCACCGAGATAAACAAGAATTGGACATTGGCCACCCTTGCTTGCAACGGCAAGATACTGCCCCCCAAATTGTACATTTGTATCCCCGTCATACTCACCTCCCTCTTCAGCCCCACTTCCCTCATTGCTTACTGCCTCTTGGGCCTCGGCTACTTGTTGCTGCTGCCATCCTGGCCCTTATTTGAAAAGAAGGGGGAAATGCGGTCACCCCTCGGGCTGAAGTGTGGTTTGCTGGCCTGGCAGGGGAGTGGCCGCGGTAGGCCTAATTCCGCTGCCTCCATAATAGGGTGGTTGGTCGGGCCCACCGCCACCCCTGAAGGAAGCTCGGCATGGGCGCAGAGTGCCCTCTGGTCTCCCCTTCTCGGCAGCCATGCTTCCGCGGCCACCCCTCCTCCCAGATGGCGCCACCCGATGCCTTGTGGGGCCGCACCCTTCTTCCTTCTCCCTGCGCAGGCGCAGGGCAGAAAATTCCAGTCCGCCCTTTTCCCCTCCCCCGACAGCAGCAACAGCCAGGCGTGGGCGGAAAAATCCAGTCTGCCCTCCACCCCAGCAACAGCAGCCACCAATCCCTAAACCCTGCCCCTTCCCCCAGCAACAGCGACAGCCAATCCCTAACCACCACCCCTCCCCCGTCCAGTACTGCCCACTGACCTTTCGCCGGCAACCAATCAGAACAGGGCGTGGCTTCGACCAATCAGCCTTCCCCAGCCCCTATAAAACTGTTGCCTCTCCCTCAGTAAAGTGGACTTGCGTGTTTACCTTGTCTCCGCGGTAGTTCTTCTGCCGTGCGCCCTCCAGTCCTGAGAGCCCCCGACAAGGGCCTGGCCTCCCTTGTCCCCAGTTCGTCGCCGGCTTCGCCGGGCGACCCCTTCGTCGCCGGCTTCGCCGGGCGACCCCGTCAGCCGAACCGCGCAACCCCTTGTGAGACCGATCCCTCGTCTGCTGCCGGACCGATCCCTCGTCCCAGGTGGGACCGACCCCCCGTCCCAAGCGGGACCGACCCCTCGTCCGCAGCCAGACCCCACCTCTACCGACCAAGCAAGCCGCCGCACTTCTGCCCCTTTTATTTGAACCTATAATTAGTACTGTACTTGTTAAATATATCTACCACAGACTTAAATCTTCTGGTTGTTCAAATACTGGTTGAGCCCTGAATCTCAGCAGAGTTGCAGCACCTACTTTCCAGTTTATTGGTCTCACCCAGAACAAATAAATAGGAGAAAAGGAGATGATGATGGATAATTTCCATCCAAGGAGCAGAAAGCATCTGCAGCTATAAGCAATCTGCCTCATCCATCTGCCCCATGAGAGCTTAACCCCCTCTAATTAGAAACAGAGTGGGCATCACAATCCCCAAATCTTCAAGATTGAGGAATGAACAATAGACTAAAGTAGACATTATTTTTCTTTTATAGACATTATTATTCTAGCAGTGGAAGAACACTTATCATTGATACAAAGGCAGCAGTAACCAGAGATTCTGAGACCAGGGTGTATTAGTCAGCCAAAAGGATGCTGATGCAAAAACCTGAAATCCACTGGCTTTTATGAAGGGTATTTTTTAGGTGTAGAAGCTTATAGTTACTAGGCCATAAAGCATAAGTTACTTCCCTCATCAAAGTCTGTTACCACATGTTGGAGCCAGATGACTAGTGACATCTGCAAGGGTTCAGGTTTCCTGGGTTTCGCTCTTCCAGGGGCTTATTTCTCTCTGGGCTTGGCTGCTTTGCTCTCTCCACAAGGCCAGCTACAGAAGGTCAGGTGGGAGGCTTGTCTCTCTTCCCAGGAGCCTTGTCTAATGGCCTTGTCTAATGGAGCCTTCTCTCCTTCCTCACATCTCCGCTGTCTATGTGTTTGCTTCCCAGGCTCCACGATCAAAACTCTCAACTCCCTTCTCTGCAGTTTGGTTTCTCTGTGAGTTCTTACCCACCAAGGGGGCAGGGACTCAATGTGCTACTGATGTAGACCAATCAAAGTCTTAATCATTATTTAATCAAGTAAAAGTGAAACCTCTGAATCAAATATAATCTAATATGTCCAGAGGAACAAAGCAGTTTACAAACATAGTCCAAGATATTTCTTTTTGGAGTTCATTAATAATATCAAACCACTACAGAGGGAGAGGGAAGAAAAGGTGAAAGATGGAGGCATCTTTGGGATATTGGAATTATCCTGCATGACATTTCAATGACAGATACAGGCCATTAAACATTTTGTCATAACCTATTAGGTTGTGTGGGGCAGAGAGTAAACTATAATGTAATCTATAGTCCTATAGCCTACTGCTAGTAACAATATTTCAATATGTTCATCAATTGTAACACATCTACCACACCAATGAAAGATACTGTTATTGTGGGAAATTGTTGGAGGGGAAGGTTGTGAGGCCTATGAGAATATCCTATATTTTTTATGTAACATTTATATAGTCTCAAGGAAATTACAAATCATGGAAAATAATGAGTAATTTCAAAAGGTCAAGTATACTTTTTTATATACCCTTTGTTGAAAATGGTATCTCATTTGTTTTAACCTTATTATAGATCGTGCTTTCAGTAATCACATAGTAGTAAATTAATACATTTTTACATTATATTTGAAATAAATTAATAAAAAAAGTCAACAGAAAAAAATATGGCAGTGCTCTCTCTCTTCCCTGGTGTCTTCTTGAGTGAGTGTCCATTTATATCAGCCTACAAAGTGGACAGTGACTCAACCTGAGTCAAGCCTTACTAACACGGTAGAATCAATAGCCTTAAATTGATTTTATCAAGTAAACTAAATTCTCACTGAATTTAATACAAACAAAGGGTATCATACCCAGAGGAATAGATTAGTTTTCAAACACAATCTTTCTCTTTTTGGAATTCATAAATAATATCAAACTATCACAGGAGGGATCTTTACTGGTCTGGGCCCAGGATATTTTCACCTCTCTACACCAGGAATAGAGATTTTTTTTTTTTTTTTACTGTTTCTATTCTGTTTCTCTTGCTACACTTGGTCATAATCTATAAATATCCCCCAGAAATGTCACCTAAGAACTTTGGATGCAATGATGTTGGGGAGACTGATTCAGGAACAGGTTTGTGTTTTTTCTAGCATAAACTGCTTCACTCATTCACCTGGAGGAAACCTTTTTCCTAGATTTCCCATAATTTCAGTCCTTTTTATGAAAACCCAGTATTGAGCTATAGAGAAGAGCATAAAAATGGAATCAAACTCCTCTTGCTTGTGTCTGTTGTGTTGTTCCTAGAGATTCTCTACCCTTATAGAATTCCATAACCAGTTTTAATGATATTTTTAAGGCATTTCACTGAATGTTTCTTACAAGATTATATTTTTCCCAGTGCCTGTCCTGGGGAAGAAAGTGTTCTTGTCTTACATTTCCATGGAAGCACCTGTCTTTTTTAGATTTTAGACTAGTCTTGTGATTTCAGCTCTCTGATGTGGTCAAGAAAAGTATTTTTATAGATTATCTGATTTTAACATGTTATTAAGGTGGGACAGTGTTCTTTCCAGATTTATGTAATCTAAGTTGAAGCTGAGAATCCTTCTTTTGACTTAATTTTTTCTTAGTTACAAGTCATATTTTTCTAGATTTTTACATATATTTTAAGATCTGATACATTCAAAGTTGCTCATAAAAGAGCACTAAAGATGGAAAGGTTTAGCAAGATGGTAGAGTAGGGAACAGAAGGGTGCACTTGTTCTCTAGAAGCAGCAGAAAGACAGGCAGGTTTGCTGGGCATAGGGGAAGCATGGATGGCAAGTGAGGGGAACCCCACTTGGTTACCAGAGGAACAGTGGAATGGCAGAAGATTGGCAAGTGTGGATGGCATGGAAGGGCCCATCCAGGCAAAAGGTGAGCAGTGGAGATAAGAATCAATGAGCATGGGCGACTACAATGAGGGAGCTAGACAAACACTGGTGGCCTAAAAGGCTGGCCCTTATTTTGTTTTGCTTTCCCTCTTTTTATTCCATTTTTCTTTTCCTCTTTTTATCAGTAAAATATGGGAAATTCTAAAGATTTAGAATAAATGGAACCAAATGTAAAAGAAAAAAACTTGACACAAAGCAAAACAACAATAAAACCTTAGGCAAGAGAGGGAAACTAACTAACAGTAAATCCATCAAGATACCTAGACATCAGCAAAAAAGTTGCCTAGACATCAGCAAAAAATCAGAAGCTATGCTTAAGAAACAGGAAGATATGACCAAGTCAAAGAAACAAATTAAACTTCCAGAAGAAACACAAGATTTGAGACAATTAATCTCCTTAATAAATTCAATGAGATGGCCAGAGAGATTAAGGATATTAAGAAGACACAGTCCAAATAAATTGTAAACATACATAAAAAATAGCAAAACTTATGGTAATGAGAGACACAATACAAGAAATTAAAAATACACTAGAATCACACAACAGCAGATTTGAACAGAGGAATTAGTGAGTTAGATGATAGGATATCTGAGATCACACAGATTGACAAATAGATAGAGAAATATGGGGAAAAAAATAAGCAGGGACTCAAGAAATTGAATGGAAACATGCAATGCACAAACATATGCATTAGAGGAGGCCCAGAGGGAGAAGAGAATGGAAAAGAGGCAGAAGGAGTACTTGAGGGAACAATGGCAGAAAATTTCCCAACTTATGAAAGACATTGATGTAGATGCCCAGGAAGTGTGTCAAACTCCAAACAAAATAAATCTCAGCAAATCTACTCTGAGACACATACTAATCAGATTGTCAAATGCCAAAGGTACAGATAGAATCCTGAAAGCAGCAAAAGAAAAGAGATTCATCACATACAAGGAATGCTTTATAAGATTAAGTGCTTTATAAGATTAAGTGCTTTATAAGATTAAGTGCTTAGAGGTGAGTAAGAAGTGGTATGTCATATTTAAGGTACTAAAAGTAAAAACTGCCAGTCAAGAATTGGGTATCCAGCAAAATTGTTTTAAAAATGAAAGAGAGATTAAAATATTCACAAGTAGAAATTAAGAAAATTCATCAACAAGAGTCCTGCCCTGTGAGATATAGTATTGGGAGTTATACAGGATGAAAGGAAAAGACAGGAGACATGGTTTTGGAGGAGGATGTAGAAAGGAAGATTATTCTAAGGGCAACTAAAGGGGTAAAAAGAGAAACAAAAATAAGATATGACATATAAAAACCTAAAACTGAAATAGTTGAAGTAAGTACTGATTTACAGTGATAATATTGAACGTTATTGGGTTAAACTCCCCAAGTAAGAGGCACATACTGGCAGAATGAATACAAAAATATATGATACATCTTAATGCTGTATATAAGAGACTTAACTTAGACCAAGGGACACAGAGAGGTTCAAGTAAAAGGTTGGAAAATGATTTTCAAAGTAAGCAGTAACCAGAAAAATCTGGGCTAATGATGCTAATATCAGACAATTAGACTTTAAATGCAAAACTATTATGAGACAGAGGGACAATATGTATTTTTAAGAAAGACAATCTAACAAGAAGAAAGAACAACCACAAATATTTATGCACCTAACCAGGGCATCCAAAAATACATGAGGCAAACACTCGCAAAACTATGGGGAGAAAGAAATGTCTCTACAGTAATAGCGAGGTACTTTCAAACACCACTCTCATCAGTAGACAGAACATCTAGACAGGGAACAATAAAGAAGCAGAGATCTTGTATAATACAATAAAGAAACTAAATTTAATGGATATATACAGAGCATTGTGCAACCAAAACAGCAAGATATGCATTCTTTTTGCGTGCTCATGAATCATTCTCCAGGATAGACCACATTTGGTCATTGAACAAATCTCAATGAATTTATAAAGACTGAAATTGTACAAGACACTTTCTCAAACCACAACAATCAATAATGTGCTGAGAAGTGGAAAATTCACAAAAATATGGAAGTTAAACAACATATTCTTAAACAATCAGTTAGTCAAAGAGGAAATTGCAAGAGAAATCAGTAAATATCTTGAAGTGAATGAAAATGAGGACACAACATCTCAAAATTTATGGGATGTGATCTAAAATGTCAACAGAGAAAGAATGTGCTAACAAACATCTTGTTTCATAGTGCATCTAATAATCAGTCAGGATCTGTGTGGATCAACTGTTTGGGCGACTCTAGGAACCAGAACACTGTATACCATGCAGGGGAGAGTAGAAAGAAGAGACTGACAATCTGAAGCTAAGATTCCTGAGTAGATCCCTCTACACTGAAGAGGTTGTGCCCTTGCCCCACTGATGAGGCGGACCACCTTGGGAGCCACTCTGTACCTGGAAGCAGAAGTTCCATTTTCCAAAAGCAAGGATGTGGAAACTGCCTGGCACTGACTATGGCTCTTGATTAGCAAATTTGGCTACCTGGATTCCAATTCTGAGCACAGCTGAAGTTTAAACCCACTTAAGCCACAAAGAAGCCAGCAGCCTTTGTTCTATGGGCAGCAGAAGTGGAAGGAAGGGTGATTGAAAAAACACACTAGATTCCCAGAATGGTAGAGATCAGGTTCAAGTGTGTCCAGGTTGGAGAGCCATGGGTAGCCAATTTGGGGCCCCCATGCCTCGCAAGAGTGGAAGAAGGTGCAGTTTGATCACTTTCTCTGGGCAGAGGAGAGATCTAGCCTGTCTACCTTAAAAGGTCATAGTAGTCCCAGGTCCAATGCACCGCATGCAGAAGAGGAAGCAGGGTAGAGTCTGAACATTCTCTCAGGGCAGTGAGGACAGAATCTGCCTAGTTTAAAGGGCCAGAGGTTTTGACTCCAAGGTGCTCCCAGACAGGAGAAGAAGAAGGGTATGGCCTAAACATTCTCTTTGGGCAGCAGGGGCAGATTCAGCCTACCTATATTGAAAGGGCTGGAGATCCCTGCCCCAAAGCACCCCAGGCAGGAAGGGAAGCAGGATACAGTCATTTCACTCTCCTTTAGGGCAGGACTGACAGATTAACCTCACCTTCCTCCAGGGGCCCAGCACTGGTTAGCAGTTGATTAGAGAACTCAGATCTCAGGGGCAACAGCTTTATCAGGCAGCCTCAGTTTCAACCAAGCCCCTATTAGGGGTGAGGCTAAGTCAGCTGAAAATTATAAGCACAGTAACACTTCAGGACAGCAGGGAATAACTGGATGAAGAGTGCTATCTCCTGGGTCCTTTAGGAAAATGAAGAATTGGGGGAAAGACTTTAACATACATTTTTCAAAAGAGGAAATACAAATTTTAAAAAGCACATGAAAAGATGCTCATCACTAGCTGGTAGGGAAGCAGAAATCAAAACTACAATGAGACATCATTTGACACCTACTAGACTGGCTGCTACTAAAAAATCTATATCTTGGAAAAGATATAGAGAAATAGGAACACTATTCACTGCTAGTAGGAATGCAGAATAGTGCAACCACTGTGGGAGACAGTTTGGTAATTCGTCAGGAAGCTAAGTACAGAATTGTCATAGGATCTGGCAATCCCAACACTGGGTATATATCCAGAAGAATCAAGAACAGGGACACAAACAGATATATGCACATCAATGTTCATACCAGCATTATTCACAATTTAGCCAAAAGGTAGAAGCAACCCAAGTGTCCATCAACAGATGAAGGAGTACGCAAAGTGTGGTACATACTTAAAATGGAATATGATTCAGCTGTAGAATGTATGAAGTTCAGATGCATGTGACAGCATGGATGATCCTTAAGGACCTCATGTTGCATGAAATAAGCCAGACACCAAAGGACAAATATTGTATGATATCACTGACATAAACTAAGTATAGAAGGCAGACTCAAAGAGTAGTATCTGGAAAATATGTTACCAGGAACTAGAATGGAGGTAAAGAATGGTGAGCTGATGCTTAATCTATGAAGAATTTTATAATGAGCTTGATGGTAATGGTTTGGAAATGGATGGAGATGGTGGTGGCACAGCAATGTGAGGGTAATTAAGAGAGCTAAAGTATGTGTGCAAATGTGACTGAAGGAGAAGTTTGGGTTCATATATGTTTCTAGAGGTAAAGTTTTAGTATAAAACATGGGATTGTACAATACAGAGAACTCTCTGGTGACTGAGGACTGTGGTTAATAAAAATATGAGAATTTGATGTAAGTTACATTGCTAATACAAGGTGTTGATACTGGGGCAGTATATGGGGAAAAATGCACCTAAAGCATACATCTATGGCATATAAATGTATCTTGTTGACACGGTTTTGTTTTCTGTATAAATAGAGGCCCACATAGTAATTAAAATATTAAACTTCCCTTCTTGGGAAGTCTTGCTACTTTCTCAAATAAATGGCAAAAAAAAAACCCACCTGGAATATATATATAAGCCTTGCCTAATAAAAGAAAATGGGCCAGGGAAGCAGCTGTAGTTTAATCTGTTGGGCTCCCTTCTACCACATGGGAGGCCCTGTGTTTGCGTCCTGGAGCCTCCTTGTGAAGGCAGATTCGCTCACATGCCACAGAGTGCCACCTGGGCCTGCAAGCACCATGGAGTGCCAACTCAGCAAGGTGACTCAACAAAAAGGGAGACAAGCAAAAAATGCAGAAGAGTGCAATGACGGATACAGAGAGCAGACAGCAAGCAAGCCACAAGGGAGGGAGGGAAAATAAATAAAATAAATACAGACACAGAAGAACACACAGTGAATGGACACAGAGAGCAGACAGCACACAAAAAGTTGCAAGGGGGGAGGAAAAAGAAAAAAAAAAAAAGACCAATATGCCAAGCCCTTGATCTTAATGCTTGTACTTATGAATCTTATTCCTGTAATAATTAAACTTAGTCTAATTATAATTAATGCCTAAGAGTTACATCCTAAAAACCTACCTGTTACTCAGATCTGGCCTCTCTCAAAGCCAAATTCCTGCAAATAAGCTCTCTACCTTCCCCCCAGCATGGGACGTGACACGTGGAGATGAGGCTCTGTGACACTGAAGGATTATTATGAAGTGTTAATCTACAATACATTTGGAGAAAGAACTTTAACAAAAGGGGGACATATTTTTTCAAATAGAGTTTTTATGTCTAAAAGATTTCAAAGTGGGTTGGGAGGTTATTCTGGATGTTACACTTACTCAGGGCTCAGGCAAATTTCACTTACTGCCACGGTAAACAAAGCTTCAGACAAAAGTGCTCCTGAGGGCTCTAGGGATGTCCACATACCATAGGCATGCTACACAGCCTCAGGAAATCTATAGCAGTGTACCCTATCTCAGAATAGATGAAAATCTATTTCCCCAATATAGGATTGTTATACTAAGTTATAATTCCTCTCATCATGATTCTTCTCCTCCTAGTATTTTAAACTATAATTTTCAATGTTGTTAAGTGTATTTCTCAGAGACTGAAATCCTCAGGTTATTCATATGCTGGCTGAACCCTGAAACCCAGCAGAGTTACAGTCAACTCCTACTCTCCTGTTCTTTGGGCTTGCCCTGGACATCAGACAGAATGTTGAGAGGCCAGCCCCATCCCAAAAGCAAAGAGTACCTTCAACTGCATGCAAAACAATTCCTTTCCTCTGCCCCATCATATGTATGTCCTTTCTCAGCCTGAAGCAGTCAGAGTGGACATCATAACAAATCCCTCAAGACAGGAATGAACTAAAATAAGGGGGAAGTGTAACCACAGACCAAAGACGATTTATTGTTGTTGTAATTACCTTGTGGTAATGGTGTAATTTGTAACATTGGTATAAGAAAAAAGATTGAATGGTTTAATATTTTTGTTTTATTTTTTTGTGTTTGTTTCCCAGTAAGATGCCAAAATGAAGCTATCATAAATTGAGCTGAGTTGGGACTGGGTTGAAGCATCACTAAAATTCAATGCATTTGTCAATTGAATGCTAACTGGACCCTTGATCCTAAGGTTGAGATGAGACTGTGATATCTATTTTCTACTCTATACTCACAGATGCTTACTTTGAAAATTTCCATGGGTTATAATTATCTAGCCAAGAGATGTATTTTTGCACTAGGATTCTCTGAATTGCGAACAGTCATGCCAGCCAAAGTTCTCCTTAAAAGTTGAGCTTGTTTCTGCTCATCCCAGCAAAATCTCTCCTTCTGTTGCATGTCTTCTATTCCTCCACCCTCCTTTAACATGTGGCCACCAGTCATTTCTCTTGAAGGGCTCATTACTTGAATTAAATCTGTCAGATATCTTTGCATCCAAAACTCTTAGATGGCTTTACCACGAGGTATCATGTTGGATTGTTTATCCAGTATTTTCTTATTGTGTAATAGGAGAAGACTCTTACAATCAAACTGGAAGAGTATTTATTCAGGCATTAATTTTTAATATTTTTACAATAGAGCATGAAAGTTGCAGTTTTAACAGTCTCATTCTAGCTAAAAGGGCTCTGGTACATGTGCAAAAGCAGAGTTAACAGCTTTTTATCTTTCTGCCAAAGAAAATAATTCATCTCCCCTATTATGGCTTTCCTCTTCTGGGTCAAAATGTTGATGAACCAATGCAACTTTCATGTCACACTGACATCATTTCTCATTTAACAATCACTTATAGACTGATTGCTAGAAACATATTGTAGCAGAACAGATAGTAATGCAATCTCTCTGCTAGAAATGTCTTTATCTCAGTAACAGAGTTCAGGAGACATTTCTTTGAGGAAAGTATATTTCAAGGGGAAGACAGAGCTCATATTTTGCAAAAATCAGTCATCAGGTTAATATTTTCTAAAGGGTATTAGGATGATTTAACACAAAAAAATTAAATAAGATCAGGATTTCTTACATTCTTTTGAAGCAGCATTTCTCCATCATTTTTCCAAATCTCTTTATTAAATAAAATATTTCTCCAAAGCTGCCCATAAAATATGTAAATGTTTTTTACATTTGACTTTCTATGATAATAAGCATGAAATGAAAACAAATCACTATGACACATGAATGAAGTTACATATCCTGCAGATTTTACGTTAATTTTGGATTTACATTCCCCATAGGTCACTTCAATAGCCCATATTAAGACAAAAATTATTTTGTAGCATATGCTTTGTTCTAATAAGTAGCAACCTAAAACCACTGATTCCTCTTTATGTGAAATACTCTTCCTAATAAAGGAACTATTGATACTTTTAATAGGCTAATCCTTGTTTGTATTATAATAAACATAAAATTTCTGTAAATCCATAATCACAAGCTCTGTGAACTCCTATTTTAGTGGAATAATCAATAAAAGAAAGTACTTTGTTGCTTCATTGTAAAGATCAACACTACTCTCATAGTATCAAATATCTTTGAATATTAAAACAATTTTATCAGTCAACTCAATTTTTAGTTAATATGAAACCATCGTGTGCCTATTTTTAAATATTTCAATGACTAAGTTGTTTAATATTTATCTGAAATATTGGCACAATTACATTAAATTATTTACTTAATATTTTAAACATCCATTTAAACCCATACATGTTGGAATACTCTAGGTTGAAGTAAAAATAATATTGAAATAAAAATAAGAATCATTTGCTCTCTTTTGAAATATTTATTATATGTCAATGTTTTTGCTTCCTGCCAAATGAATTTTGTTACTTAATGCTTTGTAATATGACTAATAATTAACAACTTCCTTATAAATGAAAATGTTTTCATTGTCACATTTCTATAAAATGAAAGCTAATGTAGTTTAGATTCAGAAGAAAACTCAACACATGGTAGGAAATAATGGTAACAGGCAAAAATGAAATGGTTACGTTTGCTATACCATTCCAGCCTTTAGAACCTGTCCTGTATAATGCTATTTATGTGATACGTGCTCATATATTATCTTTTTTTGAATAGATGAGGCTTGAATTAGCTATGTCATATATCTTATAGAAACATCATAACTTACTAATAACAGAAATTTAAAGACTGAATCATGGGGAGAACTAAGCTATATTTACCTTTGGCCAGGGTCAGGGAAACCTGCTCTAGCAGAGAGAACTTCGGTTCTGTGTGCTGAAGCCTTCGGGCAAAATGATTCTGTGGTATTTTCAAAGCTGAAAAACCACAACTAGTCCCATGGCCCAAATTAGACTTGGATGAACAGCTGCAGGCTTGTTGGTATTCTGATGCTATCATTGAGTTAGAAACCACTAACATATAGCTGTTTTTCTATTAGATTTGGCCAGCTTTTCTAGAACCTATTGCTTGCTTTCTTCTTCTGAAGCTCTGGGCATTTGTTACCGTGAAATTTCTCGTGCCCAGTAGAAACACGATACTATAGATTCTCACATACAATCAGTCCAGGGAAATTTCACAACCAAGGAGCAGATAAATTAGATATTTTCCTCTGGCTGTTCTTGACTAGTGTAAGAAAGTGAATATATTATTCAAAAAGGAGGAAATCAAGGGTTTCATCATATGTGGTCATAATCTGAATATGTAAATTAAGAAGGAAGTATGTAACATTCCCAGATTGACACTATGCTAAGATAGTTCACTGTATGAAGAGTTAAACATTTAAAGCAATGTGATTATTTATATAAATCAGCGGGGATAAAGAGAAAAGAAAATGCACATTCTCTTCTCTGGCTTAGTTTCTGTTTTATTATCCTAAGCAACAATTCAATAGTTATGTCAAAACTTTGATTTTATAGATTTTTATTTTATTCTGTTATCAATCTTTAATTGATTGATAAGCAAAATCTGACCAAGTAATCACAAATTAAATTATAGCCACACAGCATTAATCTCTCTCTCTCTCTCTCTCTCTCACACACACACACACAACATGCACACAGTCGCTCATATCAATAAAAACTGCATCTCATAAAATCCTCTTTGAAGGATCTTATTGAAAAGTTAGTTGGTTTATGACACCTCCCACAATACCTTCTTCATCTACTATGCAGTTTTATGGGCATCTTCTTCTTTCCTCTCTTCTAGTCAAGGTTAGAGTCCTGTTTCTCCTATACTCTTTTTCAGCTTTTGTGAACAATTTTGATTGCCTCTTTTGTGCTGTACCTTTGCTCATGTATTTAATAATGCTAAAAGCAAAACAGCAAGTTATATCTGAAAGACCAGTGATAACTATGATTCTTTGCAAAAAAAAAAAGACCCAACTAACACTTGATACATAACATGGATATGAGGCTTAACGACAGACTGTGATGTGTATGTGCGTGGGTGCAAAAGGGGCCGATTCTCACAAAAAAAGTAAAAAGGGGAAAGGCATTCATAATAGGTATACGGCGTAGTTTAGATGGATTTGTTTTTGCCTAACTCCAGCCCACTCTGTATTAAACAATAAATATAGACCTCTAAGAATGTCAATAAATATTTAATGTACAATTTACATATGGTATACAAACAGTGTCGACACAATTTGTCCTTAAAAATCCAGTATTTCCCTGGATTTGACCTGCTTAAAAAATGCATTGGAAAGTTTAGGGTCATGTACAAACTTTTACTGACCAGAAAAATAGTTGCTCAAGTCGAGAGTCACATCCTAAAAGTCCTTCACCCCAAATCTAGGGTGCAGATTATGCAAGTAACTCTCCCGTCCAGTACCACAAGCATAATGACTGTAAATCATCATGAAATCTATTGCTTCTTAGGCAATACCAAAAATTACAAGACAACAATCATTTTGTAACATAATATAAGGAGAGTAGTACCTTAGTATTCCAGACTCTAAGCATTTTGCCCTGAAGAATGTAAATTTTCTGTCCTTTTCATTTCATCCAGACCATGTTTCTGCTGATAAAATTTTGAGAACGTTGCCAGCCTTCTGTAGATTTCACAGGAGTTGACTCCATTGCTAAAAACAACATACAAAGATCTTTCTGAGATAATTACTTATTTATCTTTGGCTAAAGGACAATGCCATTCAATTTCCTAGATTCCCACTGGCTTGATTCTAAAAATCTGTGAGGCACATCTTTGGCTTTTCCTTTATGACATGCTTTAAAAGTAATCTCTTAATTTCCTGTCTTTTGCCATTTGGATAGACTAAATTCAAAATTATTGAATCCTTATTCCTTCATGTTTAACAGTTCTTTCCCCAGGTCACATACCACACTCCCACAGTATATTACAAGTAGCAAGCAACCGGAAGGAATTTCAGTACTTTGTTTGGAGATTTACTTAGTTACATATTCAGGTTTGTCAATTTAAAGAGTTGCTTTCCACATATCTTCATGACATATTTTTGTCACCACACTAAAAGATACTCCTTCCTTGGGTTTCCAGTAACAAGTTCTTTACTTCCTTCTGAAACCTCACTGGCAATGTTCCCAACGTCCAGATTTCTACTAATAATCTAGTCACAGTGATTTACATTTCCTTTACAATGATTTAGAATTTCTCTATAATCCTCCTCACTTCCTTCTGAGTTCTCACCAGCATTGTCTTAATGTCCGTATTTCTACTCACAGTTTGTTCAAGGAAATTCTGGATTTTTAAATAATGCTCCTAAAGTTTTTCCAGCCTCCCTCCTCCAAAAATTTCCAAAGTCATTCCCACATTTTATGTTTGGTTATGGGAACAAACCACTTCTGGGACCAAAATATGTATTAGATTTTTTATTCCTGTGTAACAAATTATTACAAATTTAGAAACTTAAACCAATACTCATTTATTATCTCACAGTTCTGTAGATCAGAAATTTGGAACAGTACAGCCTCATCCTCTGCTTAATATATCACAAAGCTGAAATTAAATTGGGGTTGACTGGACTGAGTTCTCATCTGGAAGCTCTGAGGAAAATTCTGCTTCCAAGGTTACTTTAGGTGTTGCATAATTCATTTCCTTGTGTAGGTAAGTCAGAGGTTCCAGTTTCCTTGCTGCCTATCAGCCAAAGCAAGTCTTAATCCCTAAAGTCTGCCCGCATTATTTACCACATAGTACCCCCTCCATTTTCAAGCCAATGATGGTGCATCCAACCCTTCTTGTTCTTTGAATCTCCCATTTTCTCCTTGTACCAGTTGGAGAAAAATTTTAAACAAAAAATTCTCTTAAAGAGCTCATGTACTTGGCTTTCAGTGCCACGTCAGTTGGCCCTACTTTGGAGTTTGTATTTCTGTGTGATGGAGCTGGACTCAGATGTGATCTTTGTCCACAAGCCTCTCCTGTTACTTTTACTGGAACTGTAGTTGGTGCTGGGGTTTAGTGTATACCCAGGGGACCTGAATCTCTGGACTACCACCCCCCCCGCCCCCCAGGCCCTGAGCCTCAACAGACTTGCAACCCCTACACTCTGGTTTATCGGACTTACCCCACTCAGCTAACATGGAGGTGAAGAAAGTCAACCACCACACCAGGGAGCCAAGAGTGCCTACAACTGAAAGCAGGAGGATTGCATCCAGCATCCATGTGGAATCTAAGCCACCTCTTGATAAAGATGTGGAGTGGACACAACCATTCTAAGGTCCACGGGATGGAGGAATAGAGTATGGATTAGAGTGGACGTACTGATATTCTATTCATGAACTATTGTGATTAGTAATTGAAGAAAATGTGGCATTGGTGTGGAGAAATTGGCCATGATGGCTGCTGGGGGTAGGGAGTGGGAGGGAGAGATGTGATGTGGGGCATTTTGGGGGGTTGGAGTTGTCCTGGGTGGTGCTGCAGGGACAGTTACTGGACATTGTATATCCTCCCATGGCCCAGTGGGTGGGCTGTGGGAGAGTGTGAGCTATGGTGTGGACCACTGACCATGAGGTGCAGTGGTGCTCAGAGATGTATTCACCAAGTGCAATGAATGTCTCATGATGATGGAGGAGGTTGTTGTTATGGGGGTAGGAGTGGGGTGAGAGGGGTGGGAGGTATATGGGGACCTCGTATTTTTTTAATGTAACATTAAAAAAAAATAGACAAAAAATAAATAAAAGAGTTCATGTACTGATTCCACCTATTCAATACCTCTTTCCCCCTCCCCTCAAGGCCCACAGTGACAATCATTCTTCATTGCTTGAAGGACCATGTTCAGAGATACTTGCAACAATGTTGAGGGCTTGACATGCTCGACTGCCCTAATGCATTGGGAGCCACCATTTCTTTCGAGAGATACAATTCCCTGTTTGAGACTATCAGTCCTCCCAGGATGTGGGTATTCCTTCACTCTCATTGTATTGGTTTCCATCCAATGATATAACCCACTATGACAAAATGAGCACTCACACACTCCCTAGAAGCCTTAAACAGGTAACCTTCCTTATATTTTTGAAAAAGTTTTCTCAACAATATATTCTCAACCACATACCTGAAAATCTCCTATGTTCATATGTTCCCCCACTCTCCCCTCAATTTCTTGGGGCAATGGAAGTGTTTCGCAAGATTATGCAAGGATGGATATAGGACTCGTTAAATTACACCCAAAAATGTATAGGGGCCTATAGGCTAAATGTAAATCATAAGGTAAAACATAAGATAACTAAAAATTTAGAAAATTGTATAGTCTAAAATATAGACCACAATGCAAACCCAAGTGTAACCTTGTTTGAAAGCTACTGTCTCAATATCTGTACTTCAGTTGCAGTAAATATAGTATGAACATGTAAAAAGATTATTGCTGGGCAAGGGACAAAGTATCTGATGTTGGATATGTGGAAGTACTGTATATTGTATATATGAATTACTGTGGTCTAAAACTTTTGTGAAGACAAGCTTAATAATTAAAAAGAAAAAGAAAAAAAAAAAAAGAAAAAGAAAAAGAAAGGACGTAGACCCTGAGGAAGAGATGGAAGAAGCTGCTTTGCCAATGTGCATACAGGGCAACACTTATTGCAGTAATGGAAGGCAAAACATCAAAAACAAAGCTTTTTCATTTTTTAATTTTTTTGATACCCCAATTTATTTTTACTTTAATTTTTCTAAATTAGTATGTATTCTACATCTAATCTCTAAACCCATCACTATGTCCCATTTTACTATTAATGGAATCTGGCAATATATTGGGCTTCATTTTCAGGGAGGTTTTGGACCACAAAGGGGTTTGATGGGGGTGGGGGAGGAATACTGGTGTGAGGTGTTATTGGTGGGGGGGCACATGGTTGGGAGGGAGTTCTCCAGGGCATATGTGCAGGTGCATAAAAATGCTTGGATATTTTCATAATGGTTACAGTTGGGAATGATGGCTGGGGGAGTGCTGAGTTCCTGGCTGGGGGAGTTCTGTTGCATTCTCCAATGGAACAGCAACAATCCTCTGAGTGCAATGTGCAATGGCTAAGACCAATAAGGAAGAATGGACCAACAATGAGCCCTTGATGCTAATGACTATGCTTGTGGGCCTGTGGGCCTGAAATAAGAACTAGGCCTAGAGCTGCAGGGTGCCTAAGAGTTATCTCCTGAGAGCCTCCATGTTGCTCAAATGTGGCCAGTCTTAAAGCCAAACTCAACATGTAAATTCCCCCCAGTGTGGGACATGATTCCCAGGGATGAGCCTCCCTAGCACCAAGGGATTACTACCAAGTACCAGCTGATGATGTGGCTGGAGAATGACTTTGAATAAAAGGGTCAACTCAGACCAGCAGAATATCTTAGCCTACATGTAATATCAGGAGTTAAAAATGCTTTTTGACCCTGAATAAAAGGGGGAATAGGAAAGGACAAATGAGTTTATATGGCTATGAGTCTCCAAAAAAGAACCAGGAGGTCATCAGAGGGGTTGCCCTTATGCACACCTCAGCAGAGTCCCAGAGACAGTTAAAGTAGATGCAACCCCAGGTATTGGTTCTTCTGAGGGCTACAGAGACCCACAGGTTCTATGGTCATGGCAGATGGACTTCAGTGCCATGTCAGTTGGCCCTACTTTGGAGGTTGTGGTCCTGAGTGTGATGGAATTGGACTCAGGTCCTTTGTTCACAAGCCTCTCCTGTCACTTTTACTGGACCTGTGGTTGGTGCTGGGGTTTAGTGTATACTTGGGGGACCTGAATCTCTGGACTGTCCATATGATAGCCCGGCCCTGAGCCTCAACAGACTTGCAACTCCTACCCTCTGTTTTATTGGACTTACCCCAGCCAGCTAACAGGGAGGTGAAGAAGGTCAACCACCACACCAGGGAGCCAAGAGTGCCTGCAACTACAAACAGGAGAATTGCATGCATCATCCAAGTGGAGTTGAGGCCCCCTCTCGATAGAGGGGTAGAGTGGACATAGCCATCCCAGGGTCCACAGAATGGAGGAATAGAGTATGTATTAGAGTGGACTTATTGATACTCTATTCTGGAACTAATATGGTTAGTAGTGGAAGGAAATGTAACACTGAGATGGAGAAAGTAGACATGGTAGCCGCTGAGGGTGGGAATGGGAAGAAGAGATGTGATGTGGGGCATTTTCAGGACTTAAGAGTCGTCCTGGTGGTACTGCAGGGACAGTTACTGGACATTGTATATCCTCCTCTGGCCCACTGGGTGGACTAGGGGGAGAGTGTAAACTGTAATGTGGACCATTGACCATATGGTGCAGCAGTGCTCAGAGATGTATTCACCAAGTGCAATGAATGTCCCATGATGATGCAAGAGGTTGTGGTTATGGGAGGAGTGGGGCGAGGGGGTTGGGGGGTATATGGGGACCTCATATTTTTTTAACCTAACATTAAAAATAAATTAACTAATTTAAAAAATAAAAATAAAAAAAAAACACAGGAAAAAAAATTAGGAGCTTATGTGATTAGACTGGGCACAACTTTCCTATAAACTGTAACATAATCACAGAAGTAAAATCCATGAAATTTATAGTCCTATGGATTATGAAGGGATTGTACACTGGAGGAAGAGAATAAGAGAATGGATTACTAATTGATGGAATAATTATAAAACAGAATGTTAGCCAAATATAAAAAGAATGAACAATTGATACAAGATGAATGAATCTCTGAAATATTACATAAAATAAACAAAAAAAATACAAATGAATGCATACTTTATGGTTCCATTTATATAAATGTCAAGAACAGACAAAAATAATCTAGAATAGTAAAAATCACAAATAGATTATTTAAGAAGTAGGGGCATTGCCTGGAAAGGGCACAGAATCTCTCTGGGATAATAAAAATATTTTCTTACTTGATTTTGGTGGTGGTTACTAGGGAATATAAATTGTAACTTAATTTGTATTTATGTCATGTTATTTGTTTCACCAAACATTTAAGATCTGTGACTATTATGATATATTAATACTACCTCAATAAAAGATATAATAAAATAAATAAATTACCTCTTTATAATGAATATATCTCAGTGTTTAGAACCACATGAAATATTTTCTAAGAGATAATAATCTCATATACATTCTTCTTACATACTATAATTTTTTAAATTACTTATTTTGATTTGCTTTTAACATGTAAAATATACTCTGCTGCAATATTTCTTTCTGCACCAGGTGTGCATTCTTAAGATTTCCTGCTTTAGAAACAAAAAATATATTGAAATGTAGGAAAGTGGAGAGTTTTCTTCCAAAAGTGCCAGTAAAAGTCTTCTTTTTGTTTGAGAGCATCTGTATCACTAGGAGAATCTCAGTATTGCACTTCTAACATATCCCAATTATGATTAAAAAGATGAACTCTGAGTCTGAATTGGTAACATATATTTTCTAGCACTTTGATACTAGAGGTTATGATTCTCAGGGACAACTTTTATGATGGAGAATGAGGCATCCAGCTATTTTCAAAGAGCCATAAGTATTTAGATAACAGTTACTTGGGATTTTCAACTAGAAAATTTGAAGAGTAATGATTTGTTTACAAACACAAATCCTGGAATATAGAACTCTCAAAGAATCAGATTTTCAATCACTACTTTATTATTTTTTCACCTAAGACAAATAACTCTTAACACTACTAAAGAAACAGCCATAATAAGTGAATAAATAAATAAGGGCATTGGTATTTTTCTCATATCACATATTTTTCCTTGCCAAAGCACACAATATATTAAATATGAATAGCATAACAGATTCTGTTGATAGACTAGTGTTACAATCCACATCTTAGTCTATCAACAGAATCTCTTCTTCTATGTGTGTTATATTACTCTTAGAATACATGCCAATATTTCCAAAAATACAATATTTTTGTGTTTTATATATGTTATGCATAATGTACATTGTGCATCAATGTGTATTTACGCTCACAGTATGCTTCTCTTGATAAAAATATTATTGTACAATGGAGTAAGTAATGATTGACATGTTTGTATGAATAATTTCATTTTTTGCCTTTTTTATCTTCAGCTCTGCCTTTCCTTTAGCAATGTTTTAAAATAACACTAAAATTATTTTAATATCATTAAAATCTAAATTTGAATGAATTACTGTTGTATTTCTTAAATATCTGGAGGGAATTAATTATATTTTATAATGAGATAAAATTTACTATCTTATCTGTGATTCAAGCTAACATTTGTATAAATGCATTTGAGCAAGATCTCAAATACCCATTTTCTCTCACACTTATTCTTCTTAGATAATAATTTCCCTGTTAAAGATTGATGATCATTCATTGTAAGATAAGGTTTATCTGTATCATTTTGAGTGAACTGCACAGAATTTTATTAACTTCTCTGAATGTGATTATTTAGAATAATTATTGAAATAAAGGCTCATGAGATGAGCTGCTATACTCTAACATGGTATATGTTTTAAAATAATCACCTATTCCTTATATTTAATGTTTATTTTACAGGATATGATTATCTATTAGACTATCAAAAATGCCAAATCAGTCAAGATTGTTTCTATTAAGTTGCTTTGTTAAGCCATGCCTATATCTAGAGATGAATGCTTCCTAATATGCGTCTTGGGCGTTATGTGTAATATGGTTGGATAGAGTGAATTATTGGTGATGGGTTATTTTCCAGAAGATGTTGTTAGCTGCCATGAACACTGTAGATTGAGCTTGTGGTCTTAAGTCTAGTGTATCATCAGTAACTTCTAGATGATGGATGCTGAGTTGAGAAAGCATAAATGGCTGAATGCAAATCTAAACTTACTGAAAAATCAGTAAGACAAGACACAAGCCATGTCCTGCCAATTATCTTTTATATGAAATATAGAATCAGGGTTTCCCACAACTTTAATAAATACCATTGAACTTTAATCCAAATAAAAATCAGAAATTGTGACCAGTTGTTTACTTTCCTGAATTTTTTAAAATCTAACCCTTATTATTGTATCAATCATGGTCTTTTCTGTGGAATGTTTTGTAATACCATATTTGAATTTATTTTAAAGAATCACTAATGCATGTTAGTATTTTCTGAATATTTTATCCATATAAGTTCCTGTTTTATATACCACTCTGTACCTGAAAAGTAGAAAATAATTTCTCACCTATAAAGCACTAGAAATACAAAGCATATTAATTACAATTGTCAATTTGATGGAAGTAGCTGTACTTATGATAGAACTCTAAGAGTTTGTAATTAAGATTATTATATATTTAAATGATGAGCTTAAGTTCTTATGTGTTAATCTTATTAATTTACTCTTGTAAATATAAGAAAATTTCAGTTTTAACCATAAAATGAAAATAATAACCAAGATTATCAAACTTAAATGACCTATAATGAATATAGATAAAAATCATAGTTTCCATATACATCCAAGAATTTACCCATTCAGAATTCAGTACTTAATTGAGTTATGTATTATATTATCAAGTAATTTCTAGCAGAATAATTAATGCATGATCATTAGTAGCTTTACTTTTTTACTGCATGTTAATATATATATGCATAATAATATTAGTAAATATTTTAAACTTCTTCATTGAATGTGTATGATGGAAACATACACACATATAGATGCATATTACTTCTATGATATATGTATAGGATAATAACCTACCATTATCACTTAAAAAGGGAAATGAGTATTTCAGACTTCAGGCTACATATATAATATAATAACTTAGCACTGTATTTAATTACAAAAAAAAATTTAATATTACAAAATTATTGGTTACCATTTTTTTAAAAGTCTGGCATAAATTAATTTTTTTCCTATTTAAAAATGCCTTAAAAATATCCTCACAATCCATTTTCGCTTCTTTGAAGGACAGAGCCACATTTTAGATGTCAGCATTAGGGTTGATGAAATAATATTTTGCTTAACCTGACATGTGCAATTTGAATTAATCGATGGCTACACCTTATAAATTACTGTTGGTGTAGCACTGTGAAAAGAAAATTGGTTTAAAAATATCTATTTAACTACTCAGGTAGTAAATATCTGCTGTCATCTATCTATTTCTAAGGCATCCTTATTTAAGTTATCCTGCCTGAGATCCAAGACAGCCTGAAATTTATTTCAGAAAGCAGTGGACCAGAAATCCAAATCAGAGGAATGTGAATATACCCCCATCCCATCCTGTGTTACAATACCTACTACTATGAAACTTTTTTAACAGACATTTTGAGGAAAAAAATGAGTTAAAATTTTGAGGGAAAAAAAATGAGTTAAAATAGGAAAACACACACATGCACAAACAACAACAACAAAAGTTAAAAACCTAGTATCCAAAGTTGTGCTTCTCCTTGGCACTAATTTACCATGTAACTTAATTTGATCTCCAATGAGTCTGACAATATTCCTCTCTTAATCTTCCTTTAGTAGTTTTAACACCTGAACTTGTCAGTATCACCAAACGAAGTGAACCAATAAATGCGTTGCCCCCAGAATAGTTTACTTTTAAAGTAATATCTATTACATTAGTATTTGGAAACTGTTATCAAAAATACCATAAGCTGCAATAGCTCCATCATTTGGAGAAAGGACTACATTAAAAACTAGATTTCCCTTTCTTTTTTTTTTTTTTTTTACATTTTACCTGACAATTATTGTTCAGAAAATTGCTTTCTCAAATGTCACCTTGAAAATGTTGTTTAAATCCTCTCTTATATAAGATCAATATTAGTCTATTCACAATAAGAAAATTTTAAGAATGGCATTTAACCCTCCTCACTGCACTCTAAGCTCAGATAAGAAAGATAAACCTAACCTAGTGGTTTTTAAGGCTTTTGCAAATGTTAGTATCATCTTGGGGGGAAAAGGGAGTGTCTGAAAAATATATGACACACAGAGTGATCTGTGATCTTGGTAAGCAGTATTAAGAAAGAAGACAGATAACAGAATCAGAAGAAGAATGATGCTTCAAGGGACATTATTTACCAAAATAATTACGTCTTTCCACGTATCTTTTAGTATATAGTATTAGAGATTTAATTTTAGTTTCTACTAAATGACAATTTAAGGTTTTTATTACATCATGAAATAAAATTATTTATATTTCACTATTTTTCTTGCTTATATCCAGTCCTACCAAATCTTTCACGGTTTAACGGTCACACAGTGTATTTATTCTCTTTCTCTCTACCTGATACAGTAGGGTAACATAATGACTTGGAAATGGGTAGCAAGGATATTAAACCTTATGAAACATTACAAGGAATGTAGCTTTGAAATATAGCAGGAATCTCTTTTTACCTTTGTTTCATTTGCTTTTCAAAAATATTAAAGGAATTCTTTTAAAGATAACTCAAAGATCTACTATTGATTTAACTAGTTTTTAAAGAATGGAATCCAGTCTATAATAATTTTCTTGTTAATGCATGGAGTAACACTAACAGATCTCTAACAGACATTTAGTTGTAAATTTAGAATTTCTTTTCTTATTCTTATGGTGAAATATTGTTATAATGTAAACTGAGAAATCTTCTTTTTAAAGGGGATTAGGAATACCATCTGAGAGTAAAATAAATTTCAATCCTTACCAAGATTGATTATTGATTTTAAATGGCTAGTTCATTAAAATTTTCTTGATATATTGTTCAATTTCCATCATAAGTGATGAAACATTGACTCCAGCTAATATTTGTGGTAGTTTGAGGCTTTTATGGGCCCCAGAAAAATCACAGCCTTAGAGCTAATCCATTCCTGTGGGCGTGGACCTGTTGTAGGTGAGACCTTTTGATTAGGGTATTTCAGTTAAGGGCTTGTTGATTAGATTATGTCAGTAAAGCATGGACCAGGTTGGGCTATGGAGTGGGAGACAGAGAAAAAGCCACAGGACCTGAAAGAAAGCCACTGAAGTCAGATGCTGAAAACCATGAAACCTGGAAGAGAAGGGAGAGTCCAACAGATGCCACCATGTGCCCTGCCATATAACAGAGGAGAATGGCAGCCAGTCTTTAGGGAAAAAGCATCATCTGATTATGCCTTGATGTGAACAATTTCCTGACCTCAGACTGGTAAGCTTTCAAGTTAATAAATCCCCATTGTAAAAGCCAACCCATTTTTGGTATATTGCATTTCAGCAGCCTTGCAGACTAAAACAATATCAATAATGAAAAGAAGGAAATGAAATATAAAATTATAGCAATTTTTTTGTAAATATGCTCTAATAAAACCATTGCATCACTAGGAAGGAAAATAGGAGATACAGGCAGTTTCAGGCCACCCCAATCTAGTGAAATAAACATCTTACTGATACTCCTTTTAGCTCCTTATCTTTCTTGTTTTGTTGAGTTTTATTACTTAACTTCTTAAATAAAGTAGTGATTAATATATCTAAAAATATGTTTTTTAAAAGAACAATTCATTTTCTCTAAGTTATTCTCAAGCAATTATGGGGTTTTGAAGCCAAAATACCATGGAGTTGAGGAGATGTTATTTATTCTATGATGTGTTCAAGGGTTAATATTATAAATAATAAAGTTTGATAGTCTTCATGGACTCCAGATTTATTCAACAGACTGTGCCCCTTATTGTACACTATGTAGTTGACAGAAATTATGCACAATATGAACCTGAAAATATTGCTAAAGAAGCAGAGAAGACACAATTAAAGTTCTAATCGTGATTTCATATCATATATCATTTTGCATATAAAAGCACATAATATTTTGGTAAGTTATAAAACACAATAGTAAAAAAAAAATAGTAGAAATGTAAAATAGTAAAACACCTCTGAAATTACTATGTTAAGAGCTAGAACATTAAAAATCAAATCTAATTAAGTGCTCTGTCCGTGTCCCTCTCATATCCCTTCATCATTTTCTGAACAGTATTTCCAAGGGCACAACCACCACTAGGACTCTTTTCCCCAGCACCCAGCTAGCCAATGTGCAGGAGAATCAAAAGTACTTGGGAAGCTAAGACCTGGGTCATCTATTAACCACTGACTAATGAATGTGGAAAGATGTATTTACTAACAGCTCCCTTGTGCCAACTGAGATATCTCTGAGATGCATCCTACACCTTCTCCAAAATTTCCCCCCTGTGGGATTGAACCAAAACTTCCTTTGTATGAACTTGCTTGACACCTCATCGTTGCTTGGTTGCATTCTCCTCCTTGTCCAGATTTATTTAGGCCCACACCTAGTTTACTTGACATCATTATCTAGTGAAGATTTACCATGTGCCTCTTCATCTCACTATCAGTTTCTGAGGAAGCTAATCTAAATACACAATACTTCTTCAAATGCCATTATCTTGCTCTCCTCTCAGTAAGAACAAGTATCCTGAATGTTCTTTGCCATTCCTTTGGTTTTTGACACATAGTTTTACCATATACCATGGATAAATGCATTTATAGTCAGAGTTGTTAGCTGTGCTTATCTTTTTCTTTCATAAAAATATTATCATATCAACATAGTCTTCTACAAATCTTTCTTCACTCAACTTTATTCTGCTTCATCCATAATCTTGTACACAGCTGTACTGTTGACTTTAATCACTCTGACTATCCCATTGTTTAAATATTCCAAGAATTATCCCTTGTTTCTTCCAAAGGACACTGTTTTTCATTGTGTACTATTATGAACAAGCATATACATATTATTGCACAAGTATAAAATTTTCTCTAGTACAACAACATCAGATTTGAATTACCGGGTAAAGGAAGATGCGCTTGCAAGACTTACAAGATAATATCAAGTATTTTCCAAAATATGCACCAATTTACACTTTAATACCTAAATATATTTTATCTTGAAATGCAAGCTTAATATTATTCCATCACAGTGTATAAGTCTATATGAGATTTTCCAGTGAATTACACCTACATCATTCCTTTCCATTGTCAGTCATTTTTAGTTTTGAAAGAAATATAGTGGATAAAACATTGTATCTCATTGTGGTCGTAATCACATTTGCCTATAAATTACGAGGCAAAGAAATATTCATACTTTTTTTTATTTATTTAACTAATATTTCTCAAGTGCTTATTAGTACTCAAGGCACTGCTTTGGTACTTTGAAAATATCAGTGAGTCTGCTGTCCAGAGGCTAACACTGTGAATAATAATCATTATCATGATCATATTTCTAAGTCCTTACTGTACTCTAACAGCTGGGCTAAGCACATTGTAGATGTTATCTCACTGAACCTTTACAATATCCAATGAGGACAATACTATTCCATTTCCCAAGTGAAAACAGAACCTCAGTGGTTAAGTATGATATGGAAGTTTAATAGCTTAATCTGCTCAAAGTGCTTTCACTCTACTATCATATCAGGTCTCCTACCATCCAAGAAAATACTAATGAATCCATAATTTAAAACAAAGAAACAGAAACCTTAAAGTCAGAGAGACTGAGGAACTGACTCACACTCAACACTACAAAGGGAGACCAAACACAGGCCTCAACATTCCTAGTCCTCAGTTCTGTCCATTTCTATCTTGAGTGGCAGAAAAAGAAAGGAAGTTTCATATCTTACCTTGAGAGTGATTTCCAATCACAACAAATCTAATCTGTGCTGTCTTCCTTCCTCTCATTCCCATTTGATGTTTTGGTGGCCAGCTATCATTTATTCAACAGTGAGATGCCACGTGTTCATTTGCTATTAATATTTCATCTTCTCTGAAAAACCAAGTAATGGATCTTGCCAAGTATCTTTTGGGTCATTTGTATTTTTAATCATTCAGTTATTTTACTTATATATTCTATATACTAACACTTTATGTGTTGCAAATATCTTCTCTTAGTGGATTATCATTTTATCATTTTGATGTTTTTTGATTAGAAGTTCCTAATTGTAATCTACTCAAATGTATTACTCTTCCTTCAAATTATGTTTTTTTAAATTAAGTAATCATCCCTACTTCAAGATTCTATACGTATTCTCATGTATTTCTTTTAAAGTATTAAAGATTTATTTTTCACTTTTGGTTCTTTATATGACTTCCTATTTTAAGGTAATTTTTTAATGTATGGTGTGGGGTAGGGGCCCAATTTTATGTATATCCACAAAGATAACCAATTCTCCATTGAAGTGTAATGCTATCTCTCTCACATATTAGTATTCTCTATATATGTTTCTGGACTTTCAATTCTGTTTCATTTATAAACATCAATCTGTACTAGTAAGATAGGAACAGTGACTTACTTATTTACTTATTTACAATATAAAATTTTCCAAGTGAGTTTCCCAACACCAACCATAAAAAATCAAATCCTTAATAAGCTATGCAAATTCTTCTTACAATGATTTGGTTACTACCACTTCTTCAGTTTCACCTCCCTTTAAGCTCTGCTTCATGCTTTCTGTTCCAGGAATACCATCTTTCTTATTTTCTGCCCTTCAATTGTGCTGTTTCATAATTCCACTTCTCTGCTTAAACTGATACCTCTGCTTAAACTGATACCTCTCCTTAGAATTTCTTCAAACCTTCACTCATCTCCACATTCTGAGGCTTCTGCTTTGTTTCCTTTCCTAGATAATTCCTACAATTCTTTAGGACTTCACTAAAGTATACTTCTTTAAGAAATATTTTATTATTTCTCTAAGAATAGAAAGAGGAATCTTCTCTTTTATTTCTATAGTACTTTATATTGAACACATTGGAATTAGTTTGAAATTGTTGATAAAAGGATTTTATTTTAATCCTTTGTGTAATGGTTCTCTTACTTAAAAAACAAAAACAAAATAAAACATATTGTGATGTAAATGAACTTAAGTCACTCTAGATACCTAAACTTATCTTCCAAACTTAAGGTACTTTTCACTACCTCAAAACAAGAGGGAAATTAAATTTATAATACAGGAAATGAACAATTTAAATAAAAAATTCTCCTTTCTTTTGTTCCTCTTTTTTCTGTTGCCCCTCCATTAATATCTTGTCTTTCTTAACTAAAATAGGACTAAAATTTTACATGTCTTCATTGAACTCTAAGTCAGAGTTTTCCTGGATTTCTTCTCTACCTCCCAATCACGTGCTTTCATTTTTTTAAACAGTTCCATTTGCTTTGACATAACATCACTCATTTAAAGTGTCCAATTAAAATTTTTAGGAAGTTCGTTGTACAACCATTACCTTAATTTAATTTTAGAACATTTTTTGTTATCCCCCCAAAAAATCCTACATCGATTATAGTCATTCCCCAGCCCTCTGCAACCGTTAATCTACTTTCTTACTGTATAGATTTTTCCTATTCCAGACATTTTATATAAACAGAATCATAACATATGTGGTCTTTTGGGGCTGGCTTTTTCCAATGAACATAATGTTTTCAAAGTTTGTCATGTTTTACCATGTAGCAGTACTTTATCTTTAAATACATTCATCAGTTGATGAATATTTGGCTTATTTCCACTTTTGGGTTATTATGAATAATGTTGCAATGAAGATCCAATTCCTGGCACTGCTGTATTAAAAGAATAGTGATTGCAATGTTAGATGAAATAGAGAGAGGTTTATTGAATTAATCATTTCTTTTTGGTTTGTTTTTGTTTTGTAGCATTGAACTGCAATGGAGACAATTTAGAGATTCTGATTAATCATTTGGATAGGGGTTATGGAGCCCAAAACTATTAATTTAAATGAACCTGACAAAAAAAAAAAATAAGTGTGTGCAAAGCTTTTCAAGTCAAGACTTCCATAGAGGAAATAAATTTATTTAGCATATTTAAGAAGTATCCTTTCAATTCCAAAACCAATGTACAAATAGAAAATTATATGTATAATATTAACATGTATGCAATGCAAATTTCCTTCTTTATCAAATGTTTCTACAAGTCCAGAAGAAAGGCTGAAATACACAGGCCATGTGTATTTCTTGAGGCCCTATTTAGAATACAAAGAAGAAACTGCTGTGCTCATGATATGTTACCTTGAGTTAATAAATGGATAGCATATCTGAGAGACAATGTTTTGGGGAGAAACTGTCCCAAGAATGTAGCTAGATCATCTAGAAATCTACATTACCAATCTTGAGTCTTGGAAAAAGAGGAGACTGTGGATTTGAAGCAAAGGAAATGAAAACAAAAAATCCAGAACAAATATAATATCCATCAAAGGACTAATGTAGGGGACAGGAGCTCAAAGAGGTCAATATGACCTGGCTTGTTTTCTTCCTTCCCTCCCTTCCTTCCATCCATAGCTGTTTCTCCTCCCTCTCTCTCACTCTCATTTATTTAATGGAATTATGCATGTTATGATCTATTTTAATGTTTATATAACAACATGCAACCCAAACACACATGCAACCATTCCAGCCATTCAGAGTTGGGCTTCACTTAGAGATACTATCAAAAGTCTGAACTGTAGGCTCTTTATGATTGAGAAGCTAGATAGGAACAAATGACCTCCCTTGAATCTTCCTGTGATAGATACTAGTAGATGATAATAACCACTCCCTAGAGATATTTGAGGTTGAAGCTCCTCTCTAGAGGGTGCCCAAGCCCTTGGGTGGCTTAGGATGAATCAGTATGGGAAGAAAGTAAACAATGAATTTAGTAAAAGTTGTCTCTTTTCATCCTTGTGGTTGTAGAGATAAATATGTACAATATACATGAACACTAATTTTTAGAAATATGTTATTTCTATGGAAATATTTTTGCAATCAAAAGCAAAAGAGCATTTATAATTTATATTCTGAAAATAATTTTAGAAGTGCCAATAATCAGAGACCAGCATGCAAGCAGGTAAACACAGCTCTTCTTTTTATAGTGTAGTTCTGAATCTGGGAAATATGGGGCTTATATTGGGTGGCACTTACGGGAACTGAAGGTATGAAAGTTTTAGACGAGTAGTTGACAGTCTGTTAATTACTAACATTTTTATAGCAGGTTAGACGGAAAAGAACCAGAGTCTTCCAAGAAAAGTCCATAAACCATCCTTTCTCTGTAAGTATTAAGGCTTAGTAAATAAACAGCTTCTACAAATGTTATTCTCTTTTTACAAGTGTTATAAATAGTATATTCTCATCTACAAAGTGTTTTTCTACCATAGAATAAATGACTTTTGCAATGGGACTAGGTTTATATTCTGCTCATTTATGTTCTCACCTTTTCTAGGGACTGTAAATTCTTTGGCTTTCTCACTGGGTACATATTCTTTCTCTTAAAAAAAAGAAACAAACAAAAAATAAACAAAAATCAAACCAATATTCACATGAATAAAAGCTGTTTTATTGGAACACTGGCTCTAAAACCAAAACAAATGAAATGCTGCAGCTGTGAAAGGGTTTTCCCATAATTGAAAATAAGAAAATTGAATTAATACCTCTCCTTTCATTTCTGCAGCCAGTTTGAATATTAATTGCTTGCAGAGCTACACATTTACTGTTTCTATTTGTTTCTCAATGCCTGAAAATCATATTGTCAACCAGTTTGAATTTTTTCTTGGAGGGAAGAAAAAAGACTGTCCTCTAGAGTTAAAGAAGATGCAGTAAGTTTTCATAGGAAATCACCTACCAAGATGTATGTGAATGAATGCACTCAATGGAGAGCAGGTAGCATTTAATAGGAAGCCATTTACAATCATAGAATCACAACCATATGTTTTTGTCTAGATAGGATTTTCAAATTTTATTTCTGGAGTTGTGACATAGAGAATAAATGTTGCACTTCACTTTAAACAAGAACAATCAAGAACTGAATTTTCTCTCCATAATTTTTTGATCATTGACAAATTGTTACTCTTCCATATATCGTGCTTTTGCTGCCCATCACACAGGAAAGAAAAATGTTGATAATGAGAGCATTTCAAGAACCAAAAGTAAAAGAATTACATTGGCCTGGAATAATCAAGATAGGTAGCAAGACAGCAGGCAAGGAGAATCTGCTGTGTTCTTCCTTATTGCTTTTGGTTCCATTCGTTGGACATTGCAATGGTAGTAGAATGTTTAATTTGGTAATTTTAAGGCTGGCAAAGATTACCATGGCTGCACAAAAGAAGCAAATCCTAATAGCCACAATATTTTGATTGGGGCTATTTTTATTACCTACTGCTTAAACTCCAGTTTGGGAGGCTGCAAATTCATGACCTCTGGCCAAAATATTCTAAGACTCATTTCTTTTCACTGTTTTTTATTGTTTTTGTTTTGTTTTATCTGCAGTGTGATATTTTTCTGAATTAATCATTTAAAATTGAGAAAGTATCATTTAAAATTCCAGATTTTCAGTTTATTTGGAATGGCTACACTCAAACACCCTGTGGCAGGAGATTAAAAAAGGTTGCATTCTTTAGATAGGGTATTAGCTTTGGCTCCTACATTCTCTACCTGCTTTTATTGAGTTCCTTCCACTAGGAATGGATGTTAATTTTCATTCTTCAACTTTGTTGCATTAATATCTTTCTAACAGAAAGTCATAGGTTGCTATACCTGTATCTCTACTAAGAGTAAGGGAATTAAAAAGAAGAAAGGTAGACTGCGAGGGCGGCCTGGTATTTATTGATACTTGCCAACTCCTCACATTCATATTTCTTGCTTGGTACCTCTATGAGTTTAGTACAGTGGCATTTGTCTGGAGCAGTCTTACATGATGGGGTATAGATATATAAATATATGACTATAAAACTTATCAATTCTCCAGGCTTAAACATAAATATATTTGTCTATATGCCAATCATAGATAATTTTCAAGGTTAAATAATGCTGCAGATGTTGCATTTGATACGTAAAATGAGACTTGTAAAGATGCTCAAAAGAATGCGATTCTTATTACAATATCAGTTACGAGTTTGGGGATGTTATTTACCCTTCAGATTAAATAAGACTTTCCACAGCTAAGAGAAATTGAGTGTAAGAATAAGTGCAAATAAGTAAAACAAATCAAGATATGTTTACACATTAAAATGTCTTTTGAGATTCTTAATGTAATTTCTTAAAGATCAAAGGATCTTTCTTCACATAACATAAAAAAGTTTTAAACTGCCAACGCACAAATGTCCACATGTCCACAAATATTTTTTGTGCTCGAAAACAAATGTTTACAATTGTTTTTAAAACGTGTATATATTAAAAATTGAGTATAATTATTTATTTGCCATCATAAAATCAGTGACAGTAAAAATAAAAAATTCTGCTTCATAAACAACTTACCTTGTAGAAATTTAATCATTATTAAATATAATGAGTTTTCTAAGAATCATTTTATTTTTTCCCTAGTCTTTTCCCCCTTACGGTGATCATTATTAATATATTATAATGTTGTGTTAGATTTGTTTCTGTCAGACAGACTGATGGTAAATTAACGTCCAAAATATTATTAACTTTGAGGTCCTTGTCATTATACCTTGAACTGTGCCAGATAGAAATACAATGGACTGCAGAAAATCTCTCAGCTGGGAAATGAGCAAATTTTAAAAACAGATACAGTTTACAAAATTGATGTTTTTGTTGCAAGGTTTTTTCTTTCTAATGCATGCTGCTTTCATCGCTTTAAAAATCTTAAACAGCTTTGTACCAGACTGAACTTCTGCGAAGCTCCCATTTATTTGTTTTACAGTTGGATCAACTTTTTTGCAAGTTATAAAGGGATCATCATATACAATATAATAATATCCACTGCTAGCATTTAATTCCAAAATAGACCCAAATTACAAATCATCATATATGCATTGCATTGATTTTCTTTTCCTCATTAACCCATGCTTGCATTCTAAACACTCTTAGGCTTTGATCTGAGAGTTGGAATCTAGTCTTCAAGGCCTGATCTCATACAGGAGCCCATGCTGTGTTGTGCTGCACAGCTCTGAAGTATTTGCCAGTCAGTTCAACACTCTAGCCCTCCCTGTTATTTCTCTGACATACTTTCATTGATCCTGAAATGAAATCTATTCTCTATCCAAGCTCCTTATGGTTAAAATGTTGACATTATTTCTTATTTGAAATCTTCCAAAGTGCCTCCATTTCTTTTTTTTCAAACTGCCCATCTCTTTAAGGAAATATATATATATATATATATATATATATATATATATATATGTATAAAATACCTATCAAGACAGCCAACTTTAGAAGAAAAAGCAAGGATGAACACATGTTTATAAAATTTGGTGTGTCCTCTATCAGAAAAAAGAATACTAAATTACAATTGTTAAATTAAAAAATGAACACAGGGCAACTTGTATACATTTTTCACAATAGCATACTTTGGAAAATTGCAGATCCCGCAAAACTTAAAAAATTCAGAAAATATATTTTTACTAATTCACTGTCTCACCTATCTCTTAATACTTTTTTTCTTATATTTTGACCTGTTACTTCTGATCACTTTGTCATATGACAACAATTTTGAAATATCACCATCAATGGGAAAAATTTTTTTAAATCAGTCTCTTAGCATGGTGGATGAGGAATTTGTTAGTATTTTTTAGAAATTGTCCTTAATTTTAAACTTATTACTGGAAATATATAAATTCTTGGGTTGTTTTCAAATTTGGAAAAATCTCTTTTGACTTTCTCTAATGTGTGAACTTTACAATTTCAGGACATTTTCACTTTGTTTTGCAGTGTCTTGTCTTAAATACTTTTTGATGTGACCACAGATCTGTTAGATTTTATGGTTTATTGTGAATTTTCTGTTGTCTTCCTCATTTCAGAATCTGCACAGACATGCTTGGGCAGGTTATTTCAAATTGAGGGAAGTGCCTGGACAAAGGCAGAGTCAAGCAAAGACAGAGTGAAGTAGAATGAGGGGTCCAGGTGGGGCAGAGGTGGGCTCTGAGGAGTATTATATAGCTCCTGAATGGAGATATGTCAGCAAAAGCCTGCAGTCATCTTTGTATGATCACCAATAAAAAAATAATATGGATTGGTGTCTTTTCAACTGTAAGCTCTTAAGGTTTAGTACTATGGAGGGCTACAAAATGTTAGAGCTGTTACGTTACAGTTACAGAGTTGCTTTGGTAGCAACTATTATTTAGAATTCTGGAAGGAAGAACAGACTAGAAACAAGGACACATTTTTATGTTAAACTAGTTTATATCTCCACATTTTTAATAAAAATTACTTTTAAAGGACAGAAATTGAATAAGGTTAAACAGCTAGCTTGTATAATACTTTCCCTTCTAAACAACATTAATATTCTTTTTTCTTGAAATATGAAAATACACACCTTGCATACATTTATTCTTAAAACAGTTCTTATAGAATATACAAAACAAAACAAAGACTGAACTGGTCTCTTCTCATAAATTTGACAAGGAATTTATACATTTCTCTGTATATAATTGAAATAAGTAATTGAGAATAGCACAATGATTAAGAGCTTGTTACAACGATGTCAAAAAATCCTAGATTAAAATCTGATACTTTCACTTTTTAAACTCCCTTAGCCTCTGTGCCTGCATTTAAAAAATGATAATCATAAAATTAACTCTTAAGATTTTTGTGATAACCAAATGTGATAAAGCCTGTAAATGACTAAATATAGTAATTAGCATTTATTGATAATTCAATATTATTAGTTGTTAGCTACAATAAGGGTAATAAGATGGCTGAAATATTTTCATTATGAAATAGTTATGATTTTATGGGCTCATGGTAGAGAAGGTCTAAGAGACCCCCAAAACCTCAGCACAAAAAGATTCCAGATCCAAACTCTCAGAGCTCTAAACCCCTTGAAGGTCACCCATACCAATTCTGGATCTTCATTTACAACCTAAGGCTCCTCTTGTTTCTTATAATGAGGAGCTGCTTTACTCTTTCTTTGTTCTGTCCAAACTGCTGTCAACTGAGAAAAATTAAATAAGCAAATAAATAAAATGCCAGTTTAGAAAACGTTAGAGTGAGTTTTATGGTAAAGAAGGAAGTTAAGAAAGGCATATCTAGAGCATTTCTAGCTTACCAAAACAAAGTGTGAAGAGTGGACACAGACCTACATCAAGGACATATTTAGTAATTACAGATTAAGCCAGAGGGAGTACCTGCACTGTCCTGGGCATGGGTTTAGGCATTGTAAATCTGTGAATTATTTTAATCCCAGAAGAAGGTGTTAGTGTCCTCTTCAGAATGGGGATAATAAGATTCAGGGAGGTCCTGATTAAGAACGGAGGTCCCACAATGGCAGAGCAAGCATACTAACCCATCTCTCTCAAACTCAAGAGACCAAGCCTTTGCCCGGTATTTCATCTGCATGCAGATTTTCTGAAAATGCAGTGGCTGATAGTTTTCTGTAAATGGAAAACATTAAACAGATATATATTTCTCATTTCAATAATAACATTACATATCTGAAAAATAAGAAAAGAAAAAGTTAAAGCATAAGTACTAGGTCTCTTATTATAATGGAAAATAACAATTGTTTCTTTCCCCTAAATGTAAATGAGTGTAACTGATTTAAACAAAGTAAATATGCCCATTTTATGTTAATCAACCGTTATCAAATATTCACAGTTGTATACAGTTCAATTAAAAATAGATTTGAGGAAAACCTTTATTTTTATTAAGTTGACAGGTTTATTTTTAAACATAATTTAAAAAGTTATTCAGTGAATTAAGGTCTTTATCATTTGTCATAACTTTTTATGTGATGTTCTTGAAAATGTGTTTATTTTTATTAGCATGTAAGATTGTTTTATACGAAGGATTTGTTTTCATTATACATGTCTCTGTATATCTCTGAGGATTTAAGGGAAATTACATGTGGGAGGAAGGGCACCCGGCTTGCCACAGTAGCAAACAGTGCGGCAAGAAATGATACCACCTCTGCCCACTGGGCCTAGATAAGGTGACCATGCCTGACTAGGCCTTTGCTGCTAGTGGCTGGCCGGCGCTGCCCTCCCCCTTTCTATCTCCCGCCTAGCCCAACATCCAGCCAGCTCTCACTCCCCCTTTCCCCTCCCCTATTCCAAACCTCTAAGCCTGCCCTCTGCCTAGCAACCGCTTACAATCACCTATCAAGAAGCAGTACCCGCCCGCACCTATCAAATCTCTCCACGCAGTCCCTAACCCTATAAAGCTGTATCCCCTTCCGCAATAAACCAGACTTGTGCCACCAGCCCTGTCTCCGCGGTTCGTGTTCCTCCAGCCCTGCCGCATCGTCCTCGCCTCCTGAGACCCCACGAAGCCCCCCAGAGGCTTCAATTACACAGGTTAAAATATATTTACGAAGAGAATCAGGAATTTCAGCAAGTGCTTAATAAGAGTCAATCTATGGGAGTGTTTGTGAATATGTGTCAATTAAAAAACAGAATTTTTGAAAGAAACCTAGATAATAATCTAGGGAGTATATAACGGTAAATTTGGTGGTGTGTGAAGATTATGGTTCATGGTATAAATATAAGAAAATTCTTCTTTTACAAAGTGTTAAGAATATGGTGATACACAGGAAAATTACAATTAATATAACTTATGGATGATAGCTAACAGTAAATTGTAATATTTTTGCAGCAATGACAAGATATTATATCTATTGTAAGAGACAAAAATAGGGAGGTATAAGGGAGTATGGGATTTTTCTTTTTGAGTAATGAAAATATTCTAAAATTTACTTGGGTGATGACAGCACACCTCTGTGCTGAAAATGAGAGCCACTGAGTGTACACTTTAAATGGATAGTACAAAACATATGGTTGTATAGCATAGTGAATCCAGTGGTAAAAGATGGACTGTGGTTAACAGGACAAATAAGAGAACATTCTCTCATGAACTATAACGAATGCAGAATACTAATACAGGGTGTTCATAATTGTGTGGTTTGGGGGAAAAATAAACCACATGTAAACAAACTATGGGCTATAGCTAGTAGGAATATTTTGATGAGTTGCTTTCATAATTTGTAACAAATGTTTCACAACAATGCATGTTTGTTTTATAAGTTCACAACTTTTATTATGCACTTATTGTTTATGTATATGTATGAATGATATATTGTTATAAAATTTTATTTTAGAAAGTAATTTAAGTCCATTAAGATGAGTTTTTTTACCCCCAAGTTGCTTTAATGTCTTAAAATAGAGCTTATTACAGAAAAATGAAGAAAGTTACCAGTATTATGCCAAAAAATCAAAAGTACCATTTATTAGAAAAAATTGCTGAAGTTTGTGACCCAGCTAAATTAAAAATTATCCTGCTTACAAATTTATCAAGAAAAACTTCATGGGCTGAAAATAGGCCTTCATGTGATTCTGTTTAAAAAGAAAAGAGATGAAACTAATTGGTACTCTATAGTGTAATTAACGTATTATTTTATTATTATTACTAATAATGTTAGGTGGAATATCCTTATTACTGTTATGTTCTGGGCAGTAGGGCAGGAGAGGTAATGATATCTAACTTATTTCATGTTTATTTTTACTTAAAAGACAATGTGGGAAAGTGAATATGTCTCAAGTGATTGAGGTCCCGTCTACCATATGGGAGGCCCTGGGTTCAATTTCCGGGACCTCCTGGTAAAGGCAAGCTGGCCTGTGCCATGGAAAGCTGGTGGCCCAAGCTGCAGAGAGCTGGCACAGCAAGATGACGCAACAAAGGGAGACTCAGAGGAGAGACAGCGAGAGATACAGCAGATCAGGGAGCTGAGGTGACTTAAGTGATTGAGTTCCTCTCTCCTATGTCGGAAGGTCCTAGGATCAGTTCCCAGTGCATCCTAAAGACAAGATAAGATGAGAAGACAAGCAGACACAGAAGAATGTGCAATGATTGGGGAAAAAAAAGACAGTGTGAGGAATCTGCCTCTATTTGTGAAAATCTCTGAACAGGAGCATGGTCTGTGGTACTTTACCCCAGGACTTGATCATTTTTTCTAGCTGTAGAAAATGTTTAATTATCCTCAGTCTTGATCACCCATTTCTGCTAGATGGAACATTGTGCTCAGAGATGGATAAAGAATTTGATACGTAAATAATCTAATTGCATTAGCTCGTCTTCTTCATCTAATGTATAATTTATCTTTCTTGTAGTCTCACTTAAAAATACTATTGACTTTTTCAAGGGGCTGTGATGGCAAGAGGAGAAAGTTCTGTAGCCAGAAACTTGTAAATCAAGTGCTTGAGAGGCTCTGAACCTTTTGAGCCATGGAAAATCTCTCTATCAAAAGCTTGGGTTAACTTTCTTTGTAGGTTCTCAGTTTAAAGGCTAGATATGAAAATCAGATTTTTAAAAATCTCAATATATTTTCTTGAAGTTTGGGGACATAACTGATTTTTAGGTCCAATCAATATCATTTGATTTTGCTCATTAATTACACCACAAATTGATAAAAATAAAAATCTTGAAAATTAAAATATATTTCTTAGATTTACATTCCAAAAAGCAGAGACTGATTTCTTCATCCTAGCAGCTTTCATTTAGCCCCTCATACTGCTGAGGAACCTCCACTTATGTACCTCAGAGAACTCATTGACAGAAAACTATGAAAGAACACCCCACAAGAGTCATTTATATAAATGCTTAATGAAAAGTTAAATTTGAGGCAGCAATGTAATGATGCTATTAGTGGGATTTAAAGTTTTGGAAGAACATTCATACAACTTAGGACAAAGTAAGCTCAGTCTGGAGTTTATCTAAAGGTTTTATTATATAAGAGAAATGTCAGAAAATCCTTGTTATAATGAGAATTTCTTAATGATAATAGATTTCCTTTCCTCTTTAACTGACAGCATGACATCCATCTAATCTACAGAGAATTTAATTTTGTGTGGCTCAGATAATTTTAAATGTAGACATCTATTTTAAGTCATTATTTAGTGGAATAGCACAATAATATTCAAAATCTCTCGGGTTAATTCAGCGAGAACATGATATAACACTAGAGGGGGAATATAAAAAATCCATGAATATCTATTCAACAACATGAAGAAAGTATTTCTTAAGTTTGATATGGGATAATAAAAGTATAATCATGAGCTAAATGAGGAATGTATTCTAATCAAAGGCAAATAAAAATCCTGTAAAAGTAAGATGATCCAGCCATCTTCCCAGTGGTATGTTTCAAACCTTTAGTGTCATACATAGTCAATTAGGTATTTAAAACAATATATTGAATATCTACTCTGCCCTCTGAGCACTTTGAAAACAGAGATGCTTAGAGGCATTCAGGAGCCTACAGACCCTGAGGGAAGTGGACAAGCAACTCAGACATTATATTTAATGGTAAGTAAAGCAGCTATGTTATTGATAGAGTGCTATTAGAGTATGGAGGTTGCTCATCTGTCCGGGAGAGGAATGATTCTAGAAATTTATACTAGAACTGAGCCAAAGCAGGAGAACAAAATCAGGTCTAGAGTAAAGGAAACATTCCATTAATTGATAGCAGCATACATATTAAAATGGTTCAAATTTTTTATCTTCTCTTTATAAACACTTGAGGTTAGGAATTTTTGTTATTTTCATTTTTATATCTTTATTTATTAAAATGCTTGCATATAGTTGGTGTTCAATCAAAATTATTTAATGAGTTAAATGCAAAATAAAAAAAGTCATTCTGATTTACTTGTCAATGAGTGCATACATATGCCAAAATTGCAGATATATACTTACTAAGATATGCATTGCATGCAGGTATATTGGGCAAATTGAATCAGAATTCATAGGAGACAAAAATGCAGAAAATAGGCAGTGGAGAGGCAAATTATGCTAAATGAAATTGAGTTATTAGAAATGGAGTTTACATATGTCAAAAAAAAAAGAATTTGGAAGAACACTGGAGGGCGTTTGAGCAGAAATAAAAGGATAAAATTGATAAGTTTTATCACAATTAGGCACTAATCTGGAGGGACTATAAACTATATTTCTGTTATGGATGACAAAACTGCCAGAACATCATACCTATGCTAAGCATTTTAAATGGATAATAAAGATTTTGAGGCTCAAATGCAAGATAGACTATTAGCATTATCATATAAGAAGATTGACTGGAAAGCTGAAGTGTAGAATAAGCTACCTTCCTGAAAATCGAGAAGATAATAAATACAGCTTGGGTTAAATATCCTAATAGAAGGAAACGACAGAGAAAACATAATTAATTCCTCTGCTCCCAATTAATTTCTGACTATTCTGTTCCGAAGAATACTTATAAAGCTGTAATACAGGAGGGAACAAATGGTAATTGGTAGAACTTGAGTCCTAAGAAATGATGCTTCTAAAAAAAGAGTCATATGGATTTAAATACTTTGATAGTGTAAGAATAAGATAACCTGAATTGTTGGTAGTAAACTAAGAAGTCAATAGGGAAAGGAATAGCTAATAGAAGCTGGAATTCTTGATAAAAGCAAAAGAATTATATCTAAAATTGTAAACTTTTGAGATGCCCATTATTCTCACACAGAATTCTGCAATGGATAATTTTAAGTATTCCTCTTTAGAGAGAGTAACAAATATGAAAGGAAGCCAGCTTAGTTGTATCTAGAGTTGGTCATGGCAGGCTAACAATTTATTTTTGTATTCATTCACACAATGACTTCTCTACTCAGCAATCTTTATTATCTTTATTGAATACATAGCATGTGCTTAGAAGAGTAATGATTTAGAGTTTCCATGTAAAGTACCATATTTGGGTTAAAAAAATCTACTCTAAACATGAATAGTTTTCTATTTTGGAGGTGGGAGGGTATATAGCATTAAAAAAAGAACAATATTGACCATCCATATTTGTGCAAAGGAGGGCCACTTTTATATGAAAAAAATGTAAAATCCCTCTTCATATTAAAAATGCTTGAAGGAGTTGTATGAGTTTTAGCCTGTAGAAGAGAAAGAAATCAAGAAAACTCTCTTTAAATAAGTAAAGGACTGTCATGTAGAAAAGAGTGTTCATTTAGAATTTAAACAGCAATTTTGCCGAGTACAAAACCTTTTGTTAAAGTAGTCACACAGAAACCAGAAACTACTTACTGTATAATATATTGGTCAAGTTAAATTACCATTCAAGTTATTTTAAAACCTAGGTTTATAATTTTCTTTATAATATTCTATTAAAGTCATATAGCCATTTATTGGTCTCATATTTAAAAAGCAATGTAGAGAAATCAAAATTATTTAAAAGTATTTTATAGAAAGCTAATTCAAAATTACATAATCTAAAGAAGATATAAGAAGAAGAAGGCACAACAGTCTACAGTTTTCAAATGGGATGTTCTGGTTGTTCATATTTCCTATATGAGTGAAATAATGCAGTATAAAGAGTATTCTGCTAGAATAGATAGATGGATAGACTCTATTAAGTATTAAAGACTATACAGGCTTAAGAAAGGTTGTGAACTCTTATCATGTGGGATCTTTTGTGATGACACAGATCTCTTTTGGATGTTTTTGGCACTCCCTTGCCATCCATGTCTCAGAGAGTATTTATTATGATATCTGCAAGGATTCTTCTTGCATTGCCATGGACTTCGAAAATTTCCTCTTGTGTGCCATATCAGTATCCTCTACTGCGATAGCAATAGCTTCTCCATTGTTAAGTAGTATTTTGTACAAAATTTCATTTTATGTTGATGATTAGTGCTTTGTTTTTTTCTGTTAAATGAAGTCACTAACTTTTGTCATTTTGACATTAGTATACATGCTGGATCATTTCAATAAAGTATATATCTATACATTAATTTTAATTATTTTCTAATACAGAGTATACAGTACTTTTGAGTCATATTATTAAATATTATTAATAACCCCAGAAATACAAAACATGTTTTCTTACAATATTACCAAATTATTATAAAGTAAGAATTAGAATATTTATCACTATCCATACTGAGCCAAGCTGACATCAATGAGAAGTATAATTTTTTTTCTGAAAAATTTTAAGTGGATTTAGAATTCCTCATTCTATTTACCATCACATTTCCACCCCACCCCTCAGTAAAAGCAATAGATTCAATTAAAATTTTCCTTTTTGACTTTTACTTGTTCTTTCTGCTTTTCTCCCTTTTTTATCAATTAGGATTATATTATTTTCATGCAACAGAATCATGTCTTTAAAAAATTGAACTGATGTGGCTTAAAGCAGACCAGGGGTGCTATGACAACTTCCTAATGCAAGCTTTTATTTCCCTACTCATATATCCTTAACTGTGAAGAAGCAAAAAACAAAGCAAGCTGATTTTGTCCTATTTTAAAATGATTATTTGGACTTTAACCAACAATTCTTGTAGGAGTTTGTTATTATTTATGAATTCAAAAAAGAAATATATATTTGTAAACTGTTCTGTTGCTCTATGCATGATAACCCTTTGATTGTGTTAGATTCAGCTGAGAAGTCTGATGAAATTATGTTAAAATTAGGGCTCTGATCCAACCATGTCGTTACAGAGTGACTTAGTGTAGAGTCCCAGCCACCTTGGGGATAAAACAGACACTCACATGGAAGTAAATACACAAGAGAAGGAGAACACAGAAGCAGATACACAGAGAGTGTGCTCCATAGACACGGCCCTGGGAAGAGAGATGAGCCTGATAGTCTACAGCTGAACTTGTGGAGAGAACAGAACAGTTGAGCCTGGAAAGAAATGAGCACCTAAAAGAAAGACAAGCCTTATGCCAGCCTATAGCTGAAATCAGAAGAAGCTGAGGCCACGGTGCCTTAAGAGGAAGGAGGAAAGCTGAACCATTGCAGACCTCACCTGCCATCTTGCATCAACATGTGGCAACAGGCTTTGGGTGAGAAAGAACGTCTTATGGTAACTTGAATTGGACTATTTAATTCAATAGTCCAATAGTTAATAGTTGGTAACTGTAAGCTTCTACCCCAAATAAATACCCTTTATAAAAACCAACAGAGTTCTGATACTTTGCATCAGCACCCTTTTGGCTGACTAATATATATTCCCATTGAAAATAATGAGTCATAGACCACCTCTAGTCACAAATAAATTGGGGACTATTAGAAGATTTATCCAGATATGATTCTGGCCCAAACAAAATTGAGGTTGTGTAAATACGTAAGAAGAGCAGAAATGACATCATGTATGCAATTAAGTATCTCCTATAGAATTGAAGGGATGAAAAGTTTAAAAAAAAGCAAGATTATGTGACATTGGTATTGCGAGAAATAGGCCAGAAGAAAATTTTCACTTATAGTATAACAGTCTCATACGGAATACTTCCAGCCCTATAATCAGCTGTTCTCTAAATCATAATACTTTCTTCAATGAGAATCATTGGACACACAGTCAATTCAGCAATAATATATTGAGCTCCTAGTAAGGATCAGAAATTCTCCAGGAAAATTCCTCTAAGAATATTCATTATTTCAGACCTAATTTAGGTCACGAATGAAATGAATGCATGAAAAATGAATAATTATATAAGGTACTTGCCCTCAACAAGTTTATCCTGATCAAGTGACAGAAGAAAATACAAAAAAGTTATAGCACATTCATGTAAGTGCAAATGGAAGAATTTAGGAGAATTCTTTAGGATTATAAAGGAACAAACTATTTTCCCTGGTGTGAGGGAAGGTGAAACAAAATGAAAAATTAAAGATAATGTGGGAACTAGGGGTATAGGAATTTTTTAAGTGGGTCAAGGTGTAAGACAGTGTAGTTGGAAGAATCCATTCATTTTTCTAACATACATATGCAGACACAAATTTATTAACTTTTAAAAAGAATCTTCAAGATGGTAATTTCAAAAAATAGATTTTATATACAGTGTTCACTGACCCATTAGATGGCACAGTTTCTCATGCCTCCAAGACTTAGTTTTTGATAGTTATATTTTGAAGAAGTTTACCAAAACCCAATAGAACATTATTATAGTCCTGGAAATGATAACCCTATGAAGACGATTATAGCAAAAGTTGACAGATTATTCAGATGGTATGAACTTGGTTAATAGAATAAGTCAACTGGTATATTGAAAGACATATACCACTATCAAATGGGCACATGAACTCTTTAACTGATGTTTTCCTTTTTTAACATCTTAACACTGTACACGCTACATCCTGAATTGATATCCCTAAAAATGAAACCATGTATTCATCCACTTAACTATTAAAACATGGAAAGTATCAGGGAAAAAATACTTTACAGCATCTTCTGATTAGATTTAACCTCAAGGATTTAAGAAGAGACTCTGTCATTTATATTACTTAACAATTTTTTGGCTATTGCCACTGACACTGTAAGTTAAAAAAAAGAAGTGAATTATAATTATCATTCTAAAAATACTCAGGAAGCCACATATCCACAAAAATAGAAAGAAAGATAAAGGAAAGAAAAGGAAAAAAATGAAAAAATGGAATCCTACAAGGTAAAATCAAAATAGATTTTATTTAAAAGGAACCAAAAAAATGATAAATGTGATGTATATTACAATTTTCTCATAAAACAAACTAGGTGGGATAAAGTAAATGATGTAAAGATAATACATTATTATTAAGAAAGATTAACTGACTTTTTTTTTTTCAAATATATTCTGGGAAGCATTTACGAAGGAAATAATGGTTCTAGTGAGCAAAAAAGCATGCCAAGTTGGTTAACCTTTATGTACCTACAAATTTTCAAAAACTTGAGAAAAATGAGAGTAATCACAGACTGACAAACTATTTTCAACAAAAATTTTCAGTAAAATAAGGAACTAAGATTCTTGAAGAAAGTAAATGTGTTTTTGTATGTCATACAGTTATTAATGAATCATTGAGTACATCAGAATTTTAATTTGGCAATTTTTAGAGTTATAGTGCAGATTAAAATAAAACAATGGTAAAAATGTTTTCCATTGTGGTGGAAAAATCCTATTGTTATTTGCATTTTCTAGATTATCTGAGAGTAGCACAAGATTTTATAGGGACTATTTATTTAAGCCCTTATGTATGCAATGAACTGAAGAAGAACATCATCCAAAAGATGTACAGATTGATTTTCCAATTTATATACATAATTATTTCTCCCAAATCCTAAACTAATTTTGAAATTCAGTCTTTAATAAGCTTGAATTATTAGTTGAAAATGAGAAATTAACATTTATCTTTGTGAAAGCTTTTTTAATATTATCCTTCATCCATTTTATCTTTATTTGAAGATGTCAGACACCTTGGGCATGCTTGACAACTCTTACAGAAGCTCTGAAAAATCTAATAAAGCTGTTTGTCTCTTCAGATGACCTTGTTCACCTAACCTCATTTCCATCCTTTCAAGCTTGAGAAACAGGATTTTCTATTTCAAATACAAAAGGAAATGAGGGAGAGATTTTAAAACAAAAAGCACCAATTCGTTTCTTATCTTTGTACAAAAGCCAAAAGGAATGCAAAGTATTATATTGCCTTTCGTGAAGCTTTAGGTAGTTTTATAAGTTACTTATAAATATGATAAAAAACAATGTGTTTGCATAAAACTTTTATTAGCTTTATTAATTGTCCTTGAATATTAAACTAAAATTGTTCCATTTATGTCAGTCTCTGAAAAAAATTGTTTTGAGGATTTTGTTTGCATGTGAATAAAGGAAACAGTAGTGTAGTAGGAAAAAAACAAAAAACCGATTAGTTTAGAAATCTGAAGTACTAGCTGAATGCCCTTGGGTATATCAGATGACAAACTTCGATTTCTTCAATTTGTAATATGGGAGAATATATGCCTATTAGTATTATGCCATGGGTGCCACATTCAGATTTTCATGGATTTGTTGGTGTAATGGATATGTGATAATGCTTATTCATAGTTATATAGTCTTGTCCTCATTTCATATGCTGCTACACTTGGCTTCATTTTTCCTCTGTCGTGTTAGGAACTGTACAGTTCACTCATATAACATAAACATGTTTTCTTTTATTTTACCCTGTGTTTTTTTTGTTGTTGTTGTTTTAATTTTGTAGACTTCTCCAAGCAAATACAGTGAAATGGGTCAGCTTGAACAATGGTTATTTATTCCCTACAATTTTGAAGCCAGAAAATGTCCAAATCAAGCATCATCAAGGCAATGCTTTCTTCCCAAATTCTGTCTGTCTATAATCCTTGGCTCCTCTGCAAGGAACATGGAGGCTGTGCTGGTCACTCCATTCTCTTCTCGATTTCATTGCTTTCAGCTTCTTGCTTCCATGGCATGTGCTTGCTCTCTCTCTCTCTCTCTCTCTCTCTCTCTCTCTCTCTCTCTCTCTCTCTCTCTCTTTCTGTCTCTTTCTCTCTGTCTCTCTCTATTCATTCCATTTATAATGGACTCCAGTAATAGGATTAAGTACCATTTTCTGTGAGGTGGATCACACCTTAACTGAAGTAGCCTCCTCAAAAGATCCTAATTACAATGGCAATTGTATTGATTAAATTTAAGATAAGGAATGGATTAAATTTAAGATCATAGTTTTTGTTGTTGTTGTTGTTTTAGGGTACATAGAACTTCAATCCATTACAGAAGCTAAACTACTTATAGTAACTATCTACTTTCTATAAACCATTCCAGGGACATCGATACATATTATCTTAGTGAATATGTATAATAACATGAAGTTGTCATTATTAATTCACATTTTTAACAAAGAAAATAAGGTTATGAAAAGTTTACTGACTTGTCAGTGGCACACATACACAAACATACAAGTGTAGAGGAAAGCTAGGGGCTTTCATCTGATGTTTGACTGACTCCAAACATCTTGAGTTGAATGCTGACTCTTCACCACTTATATAATGCATACCTCTTTCTCATTTATTCACAGTTGAAAAATGAGGTGTAAAACTTATTCATATTTCACAGATTAAATAATTGAGAACAAAAGAGCTTAAGTATCTTATTATCAAAAACAATTTTAAGTTGTAGAAAGTGATTTAACCCCAGGAGTCTTTGACATAAGATCTTCAATTCCTAATAACTACTCTATTAGTACATCTGTAGGAGGCAAGGTTTAACAGTTTAAGCATGATTCGATATATGTAACTCAGCTCATCAAGATAAAAATGGAGTCCCTATTCAATTGTAAAACAAATGAATTATTCTTTCTGATATGTGAAGAAATTTAGGATTTTGACTCATTGCATCAAGGTATAGTTAAGTCATGACTATTACAAAAATTTCAGTCTGTTTTTATGTAGACCTGAAATTAGCCAAGATAGTTTTTCTGGGAGAATCTAAGATATAATTTTGCTTGATTCTTATTTTCATTTACACACTGAGCATTAAATACATAAACTTAAAATAATCAGTACAATTATGTTGTCTTACTACTCACATTCCATCCATAGGTCATTCATTGCTTTTCTTTAATTCTTTATTTTAGAGTGTAAATTGTATTGCCCTTCTTATCAAAAATAATTTTTAAAGTATCACCATGTGACCCGGCCTGCAGGTCAAACGAACCGGCACCTGAAAGAGGGAGTGGGAATTGGGGGACAAGAGGCGAGAGAAACGGAGACAAGACAGGATTCTGATCAAGTCTCCTTTTATTGAGGGTAGTGCATCAGAATATATACTAAGGGGAAGGTATTAGCAGGAGGTGATAGGCTGATGAAGCAGCTCTTCCATATAAGGCAATAAAATGCTGTTACACCACTTGCTATAGGTTGCGAGTCTTCAATGCTGGTCATGGCTTCAACATCTTGTTGCGCAGGCGCGACACTTTTTGCCCGGGAAACTGAGGAAAGGGGAAGAAGAAGGCGGAAGCACAGGGGTGGAGTAGGCGTACTTATGAAAACTGCCATGTTGCTGGAGACCGCAAATGCACGTAGCTCCGGGTGGCTCCCCACAGGTCCCCCTTCTTTATTATATTTTATGAAGCATCCTGAGTTCGAGGGGAACTGTGCCTGTCTTAGGTCGGGGCGGGCAAATGATTAGGCGGATTGCCTTACCCGTCATGGAGAATGCAACACCAGCGAAAGGCTGTGTCTCTGTCTTAGGTGGCTCTGCCATGGAACCGATCACGCCCAGTTGCCCGTCATTGGCTATCCAGTTCATCACCTCAGAACCTGACAGGGTCATATGTATTTGAGAACTGCTGCCAGCAGTCAGTGTGCTCCCATTTTGGTTATAATGTGTGGAGGCCAGAAGGAGGTGCAGTACGCACCGTGTTCTCTTACTGCGGTTTCATAATGGAGGTTTGGGGAGGTGAAAGCAAGAGGGGGAGAGAGAAACATGAGGGGGCTGTAGCAAGGATGGGCTCTTCAGTCGCAAGCAGCTGGCACTGGTGGATGTGGTGTGCGGTGTTGGCCAATACACAATTAGGTTGTACAAAAGACTTGGAGTGCCGGCGTCACAGAAGAATTCCAGGGGGGCTGTACAGCCACATGGGTTTTAGCGTTGGTTGCTCTCCTGCAAGAAAGCAGAGTTCATCTCAGGGAGAGTTCTCTACCCTGGATAGGTTGTTATTATCTATTTGTTCTACCAATCATTCCGGCAGCCACCTGGCTGCATCTAGTTCTTTGGAATAGACGCAAACTGATCCTCTGCCCCATATTAGGATGGGATTGGGTCCATGCCAGGTATTATCCATTGGGTCTTTCCATAGGACTGTGGCATGTTTTGTGCTGGTATGAGGGTGCCAGAAACGGTCAGCCACAGAATATCCTTTTTGATCTAAGTTTAAAAAATTTAGAATAAAGAGAAACTTTATCAGGGGCAATTTGAAGCCCGTGTGCCTTTAAGGCTGTTTTCATATCATGGTAACATGTTAGGACATCTTGTTCCTTTTACTAGCCATTAAAATGTCATCCATGTAGTGAATAACATAAAGGTCTTTCCACATTGCCCTTACTTCTCTTATGGCGGTAGCCACAAATTTTTGACATAAGGTAGGGCTGTTTGTCATGCCGTGGGGTAAAACCTTCCAGTGATATCTCCTCATAGGTTCTTTGAAATTCACAGAGGGGAGGCTAAATGCAAAGTGTTTTTGATTGGCAGGGTGTAATGGGATAGTAAAGAAACAATCTTTTAGATCTATGATAATTTTATAATATCCAAAGGGGATGGCTACAGGGGTTGGAAGACCAGGCTGCAAGGCTCCCATAGGTATCATTGTTTTGTTTACTGCTCTTAAGTCTTGCAATAATCACCATTTTCCAGATTTCTTTTCAATGACAAAAATGGGAGTATTCCAGGGAGAGTCACTTTCTGTAATACGTCCTGCCGCTAGCTGTTCCTGCACTAACCGCTGGGCGGCCTGTAGCTTGTCTGAGGATAAAGGCCATTGATCGACCCATACAGGTTCATCTGAAAGCCAGGTGATTTGGTCTGCATGGGGTACAGGAAGATCAACGACCCCTAGGCTAAATTTCCCAGGCCTTTTTTGTGGGTGTGTCCTGTGGCCGGTATGGGTTGAGTAATGCCTGTCTCAAGCTTTCCTAAGCCTTTTCCTGGCTTAAATCCCTGGGAAAGCATTTGAGCTGTAACTATATCATTGGGGCTACCCATACAGAGTCCCATTTGGGCAAGTAAGTCTCGTCCCCACAGATTGACAGGGAGCCTTTGGAGGACATAGGGCTGTATAGTTCCTTGATTTCCCTCCCTATCTTTCCAAGTCAAGAGCTTGGAACTTCTTTCGGGGTTTCAGGTTTGCCCAATGCCCTGTAAGTTGGTTAAGGAGGGAGAAAGGGGCCAGGTGGATGGCCAGTCAGCCTTTTTTAAGATGGTAACATCTGCCCCTGTATCTATTAGGCCTTTGAACTGTTTACCGTCAAGCCAAAGAGACATAGTAGGTTTGTGGGTGGTGATGGGGTGTACCCAGTATGCATCAGAGGAGCCGAATGCTCTGTCCCTGCGGTCACTATCAATGGCACTGTTGTTGGTGGGTATTAGGAGGAGTATTAGTAGTTGAGCGACCCGCTGTCCAGCAGGGAAGGAAATAATGCCTTTTGGAGCAGAAGCCATAATTTTTATTTCTCTGGTGAAATCACTATCCACAACTCCAGGGGAAATGTGGAGGCCACTAATAAGGGAGCTGCCTCGCCCAATGATGAGGCCAAAAGTGCCTTTTGGTAGTGGGTCAAACACGCCTGTAGGCAGGGCTTGAACTCCCATAGGCGGTGTTAGTACTGTGTGGGAGGAGGTACAGAGGTCCAGTCCTGAGCTCCCTGAGGTGGCTCTACAGAGGTCAGAAATGGAAATAGATTACCACTGGCGGGAACAGAGCTGATTGCCTCATAAGTCTGATTGTTTGTTGGGGCCTGGGGCTGGCCCCTCCTCCCGTTTCCCTGATAAGGAGGGAGTGGGGGACCTGAAGAATCGGTTCTTGATTTGCATTCATTAGCCCAGTGTCTGCCCCTGTGGCAATGGGGACAGGAGTTGGGAAGGGGGGGTGGCTTTTGGCTAACAGGGGGGCGGCAATGACAATCTCAGGCTAGATGGCCAGCGTTGCCACAAGAGAAACAGGCCCTATGTGCATGGAGCACCGGGGATGGAAGCACTTCTCTCAAGGCCGTGGGGAAGGCTTGGGCCTGTTCAGAGGTGGCCTCCCTTATGGAGGCAGCTATAGCTAGGCCCTGCTGCATTGTGGGGCCTATGTCTGAGCAAAGCTTAATGTAGCCAGAGAGATTTTCCCTTTTTCTATAGGGCCGGATAGCTGCTTGGCAGGCTGTATTAGCATTTTCAAAGGCAATTTGTTTTACATAGTCAGCATCAGTATTTGCATCACCAAACATTCTCTCAGCGGTTGTGCAAAGTCTACCTATGAAGTCAGAGAATAGTTCCTCGGGGCCCTGATGGATAGAAGTTAAGGAGATAAGGAATTGTCCCTTGGTAGGCAGTCTTTTCCAGGCCTTAAGGGCTGCGGCACGGACTTGTTTTGTTGTAGAATTTGAGAGAAGTTCAATTATTTGAGTATAGAGAGGCCAGGACTCAGGAATTATTTTGAGAAGGAAAAATGGTTTTGACAGACAGCTGGGCTCGGGAGCTTTCTGTTTGAATCCCGAGCCCTGAACAAGATTTTCAAATGTCTTTTATAACTCGAGGAAAGGCCAAAGGAAAGGCCAAATGGTCGCTTTGTTTCAGTTCAATAGGCTTCAATTAGCATATATCCCTTCCACATCTTAGGTCAGCTTTTAGCATGGACTCCAGATATTCTACATAAGCTTTTAGCATATTTGGTTTTTGCATTTCCCCTAAATACTTAAAGTTTATAGCCCTTGCATTGTTAAACTGTTTCCTGGGACTGGAGCCTTTGCCATTGTCCCTAAGGGCAGGACTGCAGCCTCTTACCATTCCACACCCACAAGTCAAACAGCTTGGGTTATCTCTGAAGAGACAAAGAGCCTTCCACCCATAGCCCACATCATTCCCCCCTTTTGCCAAAGTTTAACTTGCTAAGCTTTGGCATAATTATTGTTGGAGCTATGAGATGGATGGCTGTTTGTTGTTTTGATTGATTATTTATCAGTCTTTAGTACAGCATCCAGGACTGTTTTTAGAAGTTTAGAACTTTTCATTCTGGACAGCAGAATCTTGGGCAGGGGCCTCCTGCAGTTATTCTGCTGCCACTGGCACTCACGTGGATTTCCAGTCAGGTTCCAGATCCATCTATTACTTTTATTTTACTCTTAAAGAGTTTACACCTTTAATTTAAAAGGGGTGCTGAAGGGAGATGATCTCTTTTCTGTAACTGCTTTCTGCTGGCCATGGGCTATAGTCATTGCCTAATAAGGTGTAAAACTCTTATTAATTTATTTTAACTGCAGGAAGATGGATCTGGCATTCTGTATGAAGTTGGATGAAGTTTTCATATGGTTAATAAGATGTTTACTCTGAAAGAAACAAACTTAATTAAAAATTTGGAATACCCGTTTTAAAAGAGGACATTGGATTACAGAGGTAGACAAGGTTAGGTGCCTATAAAGATGGTACTCCTTAAAAGCTGGTGGGAACAGCATATATATTCTTTTTTTTTTTTTAAGTTATTTATCTTTAGAGAAAATTGCAACAGACACTTAGCTTTGTTGGAAGACACATTCCAAGCTGTTTAATGATTGGCACTCATTCGCTCTGTCAGATGCTCCTGGTCAACTGGCACTCCTTGGGCAACTGGCTTCACTCAGGATTAGAACACTAAGTTGGAAATTCTCTTGGTTTTTACCTGTGGAGGGATTAGAACTAGAGAATAAAGGTTTTTTTTTTTACACCTTGGTTTTAATTGTACAATTTCTAGCAATTTTGACTTGTTCAATAGGTGACTCAACATCAGCAAGCAAGCCTCACCTTTACTACACAGCAGAAAACAGTAGAATATAGAGGTTGATTGAGACTGGCTGAGACTGCCACCTTATTATTCTATAGACATGTTATTAACTGTTTAGAAAATGATTTTACCAGGAATTTAACATGTCTAATATACTTCTGCACTTGATCCAAAATAGAAAAGATAACATTATAATATTAGGCATATATTTAGTACAGGATAAAAGTACAGCACTTAATATTAACTAATGTATTACTTAATGCATAAGGATTCAGAGTTGCAATTATTAGTTTTGAGTTTCAGGTTTGTAATACCTTACATGTTATCTCTCCATGAGAGCAGGCCATAATGCCAATTGTGTTTAAGTTTCACTTACTGTATCCTGGTATCATGGCTCCACTTAGCATGTTCTTCAACGCAGTGAGCAAGTTGCAGCATCCTTCATCTTAGAGAGATTTTCCAGTATTCTACTGGCCTGGTGCATAGTGCTCTCTGGCACCATGGAACAGTGCCAGTCTGGAGGCAATATCCATTGTACACTTGGCTGTACTGAGTCATTATTGGCTGCTGCAGGAGCTTGAAACGGCAATATAGTTTCCATAGACTTCAGGAGCAAAACCAGAGACTGATATAGCACATATTTTTAATTGAGGGGTCAGTGACCAGCCTAGCCAATAACTCACATGGAGAGGCCACCTGTAATGTATTCAAGGCCTGGTTTGAATGCACAAGAGTTTGACAATGTTAAAGTTTATTCCTTGTTTTTATATATATTTTAAACAACTTAATGCAACACATATATCAAATGACTGTTTACTTACACAATTTACTATGAAGATAACAGTAGGTACTTTACTTTAGTAATAGAGGAAAAATATTATTTTTCATTGTTAGAATGAAAACATTTCCAATAGAATCAAGACAACTTTTTATTACCATTTACTTAAATGTGTACTTTGCAGTGGCCTTCAGACAGGTTTATTATCATGAAGTTATTTCTGCTACCAATACCAATCTAAGTTTTTTTTTTTAGTTAACAATGACTTCTACAACTAGAATTATTTAAACATTTTCAGTTTGGCAGATGTTTTACAAACTCTTTATAATTGACTATAACCACATTGACTAGCCACCTCATGTTTAAATAAACTTACTAAATTACAATTACCAATGAAAGAAATTTACTCTTTATTTAAGAGAGCATATCTACAATCTTTTTCCTTTAGCCTAATTTCACCAATGTGAACTTACAATTTTCATTACTGTAAAGATTTTGTACATATAATGTTAATTTAGTTTATAAATTAACTATGGGAGATTACACTCAAGTTAAATAAAATTGAAACCATAATAGTTTATGCAAGGAATGTTCTCTTTTTCCCTTACAGGAAGCTAAAAACTTCTTTTCTTTAAGTTATGAGAATTATTAATTTAAAAGCATACTGACTACCAGGTTTTAAAACACATGCATACTGACTACCAGGTTTTAAAACACATTACACAATTACTTAATTCTTTTAAATCATAACCCAGGAAAGATCTTTCCATAGTTTTTAGGACTTTCCTTTACTTACTGAAATTTGTTAATAGAGCCACTAATTACCTTTATTTTGTTGGAAAGAAATCTTCTGGAAGAAAATAAGGCTCACCAGATTGTGGAGAAGAAAATAATTTATTCTCAATCTTGCAAGAAGGGGCACAGAGCCAGATATGGCTGGTGCCCCAAACAAAGAAAACTGACACAATTTATACCCCTAAGCCTAGCATGCAAGCTCTTCCTCTGTTTTTCCATAGATTGGATACTTCAGAAGTTACAGCTTATCTGAGATTTAACTTTCCCAAGCAAAAGTTTGATTTAACTGCTTCCTCTATCACATTCCGACCATTTTAGTTTTTACCTGCTCCCCTTTGTCAAATAAGGAATAGAATTTAGTGCTGAAATGGCATCGACTTAGTCCTTCTTGGGCATCCTTCCACTGCCCATAGGACTGGCCTAAACTGGTCTCCTCCACTGTTGTTCAACCCGGGAGTGGGAGACTGAGGCAGCAGGCCGCCAGGTTACACCAATCAACAATTTTTTCTTACGTGAAAATTAACCTAATCTTTGTGGTTTTTTTTGCATTTTATGGCTGACAAAAGGTTTAAACTGGGAAATTACGGGGCAAACTGATCCTTAATTCCCTAGCCTAGTAGATAGGTTTAATCTGCCACACCTAGTCTTGCCTTTAAAGCTCTTGCAAAGAGGAGGCCCTTTCCCAATTGTTTCTATAATCAAATTTCTATGACTTTTTCATCCTGCTTAGTTTAATTTGGGCTTTAAGAATATTTACAAATATAACTGCATATTTAATTTTTAACAATTTGAATAGACCTCTTTTAAGAATTTTTATTTGTTAATTTGATATTATTATCCTGATGTATGAAGACATACACTGAGCATTTTTTTAAAATGGGCAGACACAAAGAGTTAGACACAAACATAACTCATTGATATTACTTATAATTTGCATTATTTTATATACTGTTTAACTTAATTAATTAGGGGTCCAGAAATACATATTACTTATATAACTGCATATTTAACCTCAACAATTTGAGCAAATAGGCAGATATAGTTTGAGATATAAACATAATTTTAATTACTTTAAACTTCTAATCTTTACAAAACAAGTGTGACTGCAAACATTTCAAAGACTCCTGAAACTTTCCTTAATTTGAACTATGACCATGCAGTTTACCACAAGAATTTTCCTTCTTACTTAATGGATTGTAATAACCAAAATGTTCTCAATGCTTTAGCACTATTTTTTTTGTTTCAGAACTTTATATTTTACTTTGAATTTAGCAGAATTTTGGATAAGCAACAAGATTAATTTGATATATATTTACTGAGGCTATTTGAAGCCTCAGGGAGACAGACTGCTTTCTCTCATGAATTGCCACTCTTAGGAACACTGACCGTCAAGGCAGGAGACTTCTCCCCCTCCACCCCCCTTTTTGATTTTGGAGATAATAAAACTCCAGTGGTCATTTAACCTTATTCTATCAGGCAGCAATTTATTTAGTTTACACTTGAATTCATGAGAGAAAGGGTTACTAATACCAGGAGAGGAGACAGTGATGTCCCAGCTCTTCTCTGGCCTATAGGGGCAGAAGCTATTATGAAATAACCATAGGCAAAGGCAAGGGGTGAAGTTAGACTTGAAGTAACCATAAACTAAGGAAAGGTAAAGTTTAGAGTTTACACTTAATAATTTCAAGCTAAATTCACCCAGCTATAATTTCAGTTATTACCTTTCCACTGTTTTATAACATAAATGCATTTATAAATGATTTTAACTTAGTTACCATTTTTATTAATTTTTTAAAAAACCTATTAATTTTATAACACCTTTAAATACCTTTCATTCGACTTATAACATATTAAATTAACTTAACCATTACTTTAATTTTTCCTTTAAGTAAAAGAATAAATCTCTTGCAGTTAGTTTGAAATAAAAAGCTATTTTTCAGGATTTGATTTCTAGAACATAAATGTTCTTTTAAAAGAGGTAAGACTCTTCTTCAAACACTGATGAAATGATGAGGTTAAAGCACAAGAAGCTATTTTGTAAAGATTTTTTTTGTATATTGATCTTACTCAATTTTAATCATAAAAATTTTCCTTCCACAAACCTTCTACACTTTCAGTATTCATTCAGGTTCTGTCCCACACTCTACTCTTTCCAATAATCAATCATTTTATCTTAGGACAAAATCATCTTCTGTTGCCTTAACAATAAAAACACACTCCATATATCCCACATGCTAAGTTACCAGGCAAACTTCTTACAACATATAATTGCCATTAATACTAACCAAGTTTGTTAAAATAATGAACTTTTCTTCACTTTAAATACTTAGTAGCATGTAATACCAGAAACAGTTTCTTTGGAAGCAAGTTGGCAGGGGAGACTGGCTGCCGAATAAGTTTGTTATAAAATTGCCTTTTATTATTATTATTATCAATTCAGTTTTTGTTAAATAATGACCTTCTGCAATTAGCCAATTAAATACCATAATTTAAACAATGCTTTGTAAAACTTTTATATTTATACCCTTAAGACAAATTTTACCTTCACAGAACACATTCTCTTACTTAAAGTTACTACAATGCCTTATAAGAACCTGGGCAGAAAGCAAAGGTATTTTGGCTTTGACACCCTAAGGAGGGAACTTTACTGCATTTCTTCTGATTCTGCTTTTCACCCCCTTCACTTCTCCCCCTTCCACGCAGCCGGGTGCACAACAAACAGGACTGTGGCTTATGAATAGAAGGGTGGACTCACTGGAAAGGGGCAAGCCGTTCCCCCCTTTCCAGCTTTCAGCCAAAATGGGCAGACAGAACCTACTCAAATTTGGCAACTCTCCCGGGGACCCAGCCACCCTGACTGGGACATCCCCAACAAACCTGGGTGCGTGGCACGGACACAGATGGCCTCCAAGCCCCGGCAAAGGGCCAGACCAGAGACAAGACAGCAGAGCATGCACAAACATCTAGACTCCACAAAAATCCAGACCCTTCAGCTTTTGCCCCATAATCATTTCACCCCCTTGCCAATGGCAAGGGAGGGCTCCAGCTCAGCTGTAATTCTACTTTACATAAGGACACAACTCCAACACTAGCATTGAGCTGACACAGACAGAAGCACAAAGGTCACTAATCTGACCCACAATTTTATATATATTTTTTCACCATGGCTGCCCCCACAGCCATCACAAACCTCAGAACACTTAACATTTGGTATAAAGCGAATTCATTCACAATTTAGCACCATAACAAAAGATTTCAGCTAAATTTTTCCCACTGTTTAAACTTTACACCCAGACCAAGCTCCACCAGAAAAGCTGATCCATTTTCCTGTAACCAAGTTTTGTTTTCCTTAATCTAGACCAATTTCCAGGACATTAGGACTTGAACCTATAAATAGCCCTTCCTATTAAAATTGAGACTCCACTCCTTTAGTGGATATAAGACCAGTACCAGATTCTAACATGCAGTTAGACAAACCCAAAACACCAGGGCTTTTCCCCGGTTTTTCTCCTTTTCCCAAGCCTAGAAAGAATGGCTTCCCCCCAACCTTCTGGGGCTACTAGGGTTCTCTTGGGAGGTGATCAGCCTCCCCTTCCTAGCAATTAAAGCTAGGGCCTTCCAGACTGTGCTCACCCGGGGAGTCTTACCTTCTTCCATGTTCAGAGTTCTTTTTCGTTCCCAGAATCTTTCTCTTCAGACCTTCCATTGCCCTCGATTTTTGTCAGGAAGATTCTGGTGGAGCCCACATCTTTTCTGGATTGAATTTAATCCAGGGGCGCCCAGATTTGGGGTTCACCCGAGTCCTCCCGGCTTCCTCGGGGATTTGGAAGGGGCAGCAAAATGCTACCGTCTCTGGCCTTCGTTTGTTATCCCACCAGAGTCACCAAAAATGTTGTAGAATTTGAGAGAAGTTCAATTATTTGAGTATAGAGAGGCCAGGACTCAGGAATGATTTTGAGAAGGAAAAATGGTTTATTGATGGACAGCCGGACTCGGGAGCTTTCTGTTTGAATCCCCAGCCCTGAACAAGATTTTCAAATGTCTTTTATACCATGAGGAAAGGCCAAAGGAAAGGCCAAATGGTCGCTTTGTTTCAGTTCAATAGGCTTCAATTAGCATATATCTCTTCCACATCTTAGGTAAGCTTTTAGCGGGGACTCCAGACATTCTAGATAAGCCTTTAGCATATTTGGTTTTTGCATTTCCCCTAAATACTTAAAGTTTATAGCCCTTGCATTGTTAAACTGTTTCCTGGGACTGGAGCAGTTGCCATTGTCCCTAAGGGCAAGACTGCAGCCTCTTACCGTTCCACACCCACAAGTCAAACAGCTTGGGTTATCTCTGAAGAGACAAAGAGCCTTCCACCCATAGCCCACATCAGTTTGAAAAGTCCTGCATCATAATACAACTGATTTGAGTTCTGTTTAAAATCTCCTGCACCAAGAAGCATGTCCTTGGTCCACCCATTCTCAGTTCTGAGATTCCACTGTGCGGTTTTCTTGCAAAACTCACAATATTCTGACTTCCAGAGGAGATAATCTCCTGCACTGAGAGCAGAACAGGCAAGGGTGTGCCAGTCATGGGGGGTGAGCCACCCATCAGCAATGTGTTCTAACAGAGAGAGGGTGTATGGAGCAGTAGGGCCATAGGTGGTGACTGCGGACTTAAGCTCCTTCAAGGTTTTGAAAGGGAAAGGGTTATAGATGCGCTCAGGCTCAGGTTCAACAGCAACCTCGCTCCCCTCACCAGCCTCATTAGGGCTCCCAGGCCTCTCGATAACGGGGAATGGAAAAAGGGGTGGTTTGCGGAAGTTGGCAGTTAGGGGATTTTTTAGAGGAGGGGTTAAGTTGAGCTGACGCTGCAGAGTTGCGCATTGAGACTGTAGATCCTTTCTCTCTTTTAAAAGAGAGAGCCATAACTTTAGATCTGCATTGGGGTCTAGGCTAGCGGGGGCAGAAGCGGGGGGGCATATGGGGGTGGGCGGAAACCAACAGAGCGTTCTTCAGCCTCAGCTCTTCCCTTAGAGCAAGGGGAAGGGGCACTCTCATCATTGCTCTCTATTTTAATAGACACCAAGTCTGAATTGGGGGGGTGGTATTTAGCAGGATTTTTTGCCGGGGTGGATTTAGAGAGCGTCCCCAACTCTACTCCACCACCTTTCATTTATGGTCCCTTCCTGAGGAAGCCACGCATAGACTTCTCTGAAAAATCTAAAGAATTCTATTAGCTCCTTAAATTTAACCTTTATTCCTCTCGCCTTTAATGCCTCTCCGAGGCTCTTAATAAAAAGTTCATGCTCATTATTTGTCCCATATTCGCCGATTACTTACCGAGGCTTCGTAACCGGGAGGCAGGTTCCCTCGCAGCGTCCTCTTATTACTCTCTGATTCTCCTTTTTGATTTCTGGGCATTACACTTGGTCCGGCTGGACTGTCTGTCGGCATTCCTCACTGGATCCCTCGTTTTCTGGTCCCCGTGCTTGGTGCCAATTGACCTGGCCTGCAGGTCAAACAAACTGGCACCTGAAAGAGGGAGTGGGAATTGGGGGACAAGAGGCAAGAGAAACGGAGACAAGACAGGATTCTGATCAAGTCTCCGTTTATTGAGGGTAGAGCATCAGAATATATACTAAGGGGAGGGTATTAGCAGGGGGTGATAGGCTGATGAAGCGGCTCTTCCATATAAGGCAATAAAATGCTGTTACACCACTTGCTATAGGTTGCGAGTCTTCAATGGTGGTCATGGCTTCAACATCTTGTTGCGCAGACGCGATGCTTTTTGCCCGGGAAACTGGGTAAAGGGGAAGAAGAAGGTGGAAGCACAGGGGTGGAGTAGGCGTACTTATGAAAACCGCCATGTTGCTGGAGACCGCAAATGCACGTAGCTCCGGGCAGCTCCCCACAACCATGGGCACTTTTTGGCATGTTTTGCAATAGATGGACATTCTTTCTGCTATGCATATACATATAAATTATTACTTTTAATCAGAAATATATCAATTTATGAAAAGAGGAAGATGTAATGCCTTATCTGAATGTATGAATATATTGGAATTTGAAAAATATGTTGATTATTATATCTGAAATCCAATAGGTAATTTAAGATGTAAATGTGTTTCTGTCTATTATGTATTTATCTACCTCCTTATCTATCCAAGCACATGTATATACTCACATATGTATACATGTATTTGTGTGTGTGTGTATATATATATGTATATATAGATGTATGTGTATACACACATACACAGATGGTATATTTGCTCAATCTAATAATAGCTCTGTGCCTACAAAAGTAAATTGTATAATGGCTACAAAAGATATTTTTCCCTTGCCCTACTGGTTTTCACTACAAAGCAAATATTTAAACTTCATTTGATATAGACAATATCTAAGTGAATTCTAATGAAAGAAAGTTTATTATTAAGTAGAGATCACAAGAGAAGATAGAGAATATAGTTGATGTGAATTTGAGAAGAATAATACTGACATGAGAAACTACCTGAAAACAGAGAATAATTAGCTTATTCATAAGAAATTATCAGGGCACCAATTTCTCTATTCCAAAAAGATCAAATTTGGAAATACTGATGCAGAATTTGAGATGTTAAAAAAAAGTAAGATAATGGAAGGTGTAGAACTGCCTGTGAGGAGTCATAGGGATGCTTATGTTGAAACAGGTGGCATTAAAACCAAATTTTTGGAAGACTGGAAGAGTAATACACATCCCCTTGCTAAAGCTTGTTTTTCTTTGTAGGGCACTTCCTTATCAAAAGAACTTAACACGACAACAACATTTGCCTTCTAACATATTGCAAGCTTGGCCACAATACTTCAGTTCTCCTTTTGTCCATACCCTTTCCAATGTGGTTTTGCATTTCCTTCCTCCAAGGGATGGAGTTTCATTTTCCTTCTCTGCAATATTGGCTGGCGGCATGAATTGCATTGACAATAGAATGCATATAGAATGCAGTATAAGGGTCAGTATGCCAATACTGAGCCTGGGGCTTGGGAGGCCACAGCCATTTTTTTCTTTCTTAAAATCTTTCTTAGTTGCCATGTAAACAAGTTTCATCTTGATGTGGGCTATGGGTGGAAGGCTCTTTGTCTCTTCAGAGATAACTAAGTTGTTTGACTTGTGGGTGTGAAATGGTAAGAGGCTGCAGTCCTGCTCTTAGGGACCAGCAGGCTCCAGTCCCAGGAAATGTTTAACAAAGCAAGGGCTATAAACTTTAAGTATTTAGGGGAAATGCAAAAACCAAGGCTTATCTAAAATGTCTGGAGTCCTTGCTAAAAGCTTACCGAAGATGTGAAAGAGATATATGCTAATTGAAGCCTATTGAGAACTGAAACAAAGGGACCATTTGGCCTTTCCTCTCTGTATAAAAGACGTTTGAAAATCTTGTTCCGGGCTCGGGATTCAAACAGAAAGCTCCCGAGTCCGGCCGGCCGTCAATAAACCATTTTTCCTTCTCAAAATCATTCCTGAGTCCTGGCCTCTCTATACTCAAATAATTGAACTTCTCTTAAATTCCACAACAATCTGACCTACTGGACAAAGTGATTCTACATAGAGTAGAGACATTCTCTCAGTCGCAGTCATCTTAGAAACTATTTCCCATCTGACTGTAACTCAGATATGTGAGTGAGCCCCTCTAAGACAGGAACAAATGCCCAGAAGAGGTCGGCCCAACTGCCAACCTAACAATTCTCTGAATTGTGAGTAAATAAGTGATTATCTTAAACCACTAAATTTTGGAATGGTTTATTATGCAGCAAAAGTTAACTAATACACATGGGAAATATCCTCCTGGACTGAGGTGAGGGATGGGGGTAAGGTTACATTAGATTTATCATACATTAAACAAACTAAATGTATTCTTATTCTACATGAAATGGATTTGATTTATAAAATGAGCTTATTTTTCACCAAAATACATTAGAAGAGTAAGAGATGTCAGTCCTACTTCTTTAGGATACAACTAAAAACAAACATGCATTGTGATTTTAGTTTCCAATAGGTTGGGTTTTCAGTTTCTGCCAAAAGAAAACCTTGAGGCTGTGTAGATTGTTGTGCTTACATTTGGAATAATCATTATAGCACTAATTTCCATTTTTAATTCATTTTACATTAGGATGCACACAATTCTCTAAAACGTCTAAGAGAAGAAAGTCATTCTGCATAGTACATTTTGAACACTTTTAGGTAGACTGTGTAGCTCCATATGGAGAGGCTTTGCAGCATATTCACATAGTTGCTTCTCTTCATGCTGATTATGTGTGTGTGTGTGCGTGTGTGCAGCAAATAATGGATGGTAATATAAAGCAAATTGCCTTTCTTATGGTCTAATGTTAATTAAAATCAAATGTCCCTTCCACAATGCATCTAATGTACTTTAATTATTCTGTCTTGGGCAGATGTGACAAAAGGGAACACGTGATTATTAAGGGGGAAAGAGTATACATTGTACTAATAATTGTCCACAGTGTGAAATACCATTGCTTTCTCCCTACGAATAACTTGAATTCTTGCCAAATAATCTCCTCCATCTCATTTAAATGATGTAAATTATTCTGTCATAATAATATATATTTAGAATTACCTTTTTATTGAGTTTAACTGAAGCATGTTCATTCCATTTGCCTTCTTTCCACAATTTTAAACAATGTAAAACCACAATAAGTTTTCAATGTTTTCTGCTAGCATAAATTTTGAACATTAAAAATGGATGTTACGTTATAGAAGAAGAATTTTGGTTGTGTTCAGAAATAGATTTGAATGCTAACATTTTTTGTTCTTGGTTAAACTTCGGCAAATCTCTGATGTCACTGAGACAAATATTTCTCATTCATTACATCAGGATAAGAATATCTATAAATTAATATAGATTGTAGGTAGATATAATTAAATGACATACCAAATGTAGCAAAATGCTAATAGTTTGGTAAATCTGGGTATCTGCATGGGGTTGCAATTTTCCTATAGATTTGAAATTATTTCAAAATAAAAAGTTAAAAAATAGAATATCTATATAGGGGATAGATATGAAGTGGTTGAAAAGACTAAGGAATAACAAGGATAAAGTGATATAACACTCTACCAGAAAAACATTTTCTTTCTACTAAATGATGAAATTGTATAAGAAAAAACTGTGGACCTCACTCAATTAAATGCTGACATATCAGAGAAAGAAACTCTGCAAAGAAAACACAAGGGGTTCTAGAATGACAACCACTGTTGCCCAGAGACTTCAAAATACCTTCCCAAAGGATCCAGCCAATATTCCCAATTATGAGGTGGGACACTAATAATCAGAAGGAGGAAGTGAAGCAGAGACCATTTTCAGCCCAATTTTAGTGTTCTTTTTCTGTAGCTCATTCTTCAGTATTCTGCGGGTCACGTGGCAGCTGTGGGAGTGGATTATTGGTTCTGACGTTAGCTTCTATAGTGGTTTTAAGGGTAGTGGCTGCTCTTAGTGAATTAGTTCTTCATTATTGTGGGAATTATTCCTGAACCCCAAGTCAGTATCTGGTTTCTGGCATACAGCATTTGCATCAGTTTTGTGGTCTCTTAATTGCCTGTACTGAATTTCTGCCTTCAAAAATAACTAGCATGTTTTTCACTTCTTGCACAAAACGCAGACTGATAGAGCTTCTAAATATTTTCGATAAGGAAATGAGGCTTCTTTTTTCAGTGTAATGAGAATGTAGGGAAGAAATGAGGATAGCAAGATAGCTTAGTTTCAAATTATAAGGGCTCTTGGTAAGGAATTGGAATTCATTCTAAAATTCATGAGAAGCTGCGAGAGGCTCTTGAACAGAGAAATAGCATGACTGATGTGTGTTTTTAAAAGATGATCATTCTGAAATGCACATTTGGAGTAGGGGGTTGTTTTGTATTTCAACTCTCATTTTCTTTTACAATTTAAGGCAATATTTGTAACAACTATGGTTATAAAATCAATTTAGGATGATGTTCTCAAGAGAACAAACACATTTCCATGAGGATAGCATGGCCATGGCAATATGTTAATGAGTGGAATATTAGTGCATAGGTGAAGTAGCATTTATATGACATAGAGTTCTTGGCAAATATATCATTTCCTAAAGCCTCCATTCCCTATGCATTTTGATTAAATTTGTAGAGTATTGATAGAATTAAAAATAACTAAAATATTTCCCAGCAATAAAACTAAATCAAACATAATGTGCTCAGTTCTCTTTCAGGTCCATCCATGTAGCTCTATAGTTCTCCTTTATCTTTTCTTCTTTGTTTTTTCACTTCTTTTCCATTCCTTCCTTTTCTTTTGTTTTACTCTTTCTTTATGTTTTTACATAAGGGGCAAGTAAACTGTAGATGCATTGAAATGAGCTCTTATTTACAAATTACTGAACTTTTCAAGAAGCAATTAAAATTGTGATTTTAAAATGGTGTCTAGTATATAGTGAGCTCTTCTGATTAGGCTAAGTCAACATTCCAAACATGTACTTATTGCATTAATACTAGGAAATGATCCCATTTCTTATTAATTAACAGAGAGAAATACTGATTAATCATAAAAAATTGTGAACAATATTGTAAAGTTTGCAAATTTGGTAAATAAAAATAAAAAAAAATATTAAAGCAAATGCTCAACCTAGAATATTGCCTTTGACTATTCTTAGTAGATGTATGATATCATGTACTAATTTACTTCATATTCATACTAACCCTACTCTAACCCAAGCAGAGACTATTTATATTTGGTTGCTGCAATATTCTCAGTGCCTAGCACAATAAATTACATAACTGCCATTTTGTAAATGTGTTGAATGGGTGAATAAATGAATGAATGCATATATAAAAACAAATATATTGACAGAGGAAAAAATGGAATCCTAGTTTAAAATTTAAAACTTCTAAGAACTCTTGGGTCTCTTTTTTACCATAAATTTTATAATAAGGATTTATGAAGTATACAATCAAAAGTAAGCTCTTTCTAGAACTCTGGCTTTTCTGATTTTCTGGAATGCAACTGGAAAATAAATAAATTATGACAAAAGTACTTACAAATTAAAAAAAAAAAAGGAATCCCAGAGAGTATCAGAAGTGCCATCAGACTTGCCTAATAGTAGACTTCCTCTGTGCTCCTATCTTTGAAGCCACACATATTATATTCTATAGACAATACCAGAAGTCAACACATATATACATAGTCTAGTGAACAGGAATTACGGTGTCATGGAAAAATCCTGGGCTTTAAAGTTAAATGCTGTATACCTTGAAAAGTTATTTTTTCTAGGCCTCGTTTCCATTATCTGTAATAGACATACTAATAATCACTCCATAGTTTTTAGAGGTGACAAATGTTATAAAATATGTAGATGTCTAACTTGATGGCTAGCCTTTTATAAGTACCCAGTAAACATTATTTCCTTTTCTTTCCATCATACCTACAACACTGAACACACTCTAATATTCCAATCCAAAACTAGGCATGCTCTGTAGTTAGAATATGTCTCTAGGTGCATAGACTTTATGGAATAAAGTCTTTTTTTTTAAGTATCAGAATATATAGAAACTGAAAGCCTGAGTTCCCACTTGGGTATTGTAGTAGGTTTAGAGTTGAAGATTTACTTGGTACTATATATATATATAAAATTTATTATATTATAATTTACATATATATATTTATTTATCCCCACCCCTTTTTTGTGTCTATTTGTTGCATACTCGTCTTCTCCCTTTTTTTTTTTTTAGGAGGCACCAAGAACCAAACCCAGGGCCTCCATGTAGGAGGCAGATGCCCAATCTGCCTGAATCACCTCTGCTCCCTGCTTTGTTGCATCTCTCATTGTGTTTCCTAGTTGTGTCTCTTGGTTGTATCACCTTACTGCGTCATCTTGTATCAGCTTGCTGTCTTGCTTGTCTTCTCTAGAAGGCACTGGGAACAGAACTAGACCTCCCATGTGGTATGCAGGAGCTCAGTCACTGAGCCACATCTTCTTCCCCCTGGTACAATATTTTGAGGCATGAGAATTACCAGTTGTGGCGCCCTTTCCCCTGCATTTATACCTTTCTTTGGCACACTTCACTCATGCATGGCTTTCTGTATGCCTCAGAGATTATGAAAACTGATTTGCAGTGCTTGTTATACCATTCCTAGAATATGTCTCAGCTCATGTAAAGAACGCCTTAACAGCCTCATATATCTGGCCACCATAGGATCTTCAGGACATTGTCCATATGAGTAGGACATAGTTTATTTCAGGTCTATTTTCTTAGGCAATTGCTCTGCTTAGCAATAAGTAAGAATGATTGTAAATAGAAGAAATGTTAACTGAAATGAGACTTTATATTTGATTATGCCTCAATATTTATTATTTTGGGGGAAGTTTAGTTCTATTAATCAAAGTGGTAGGGGAAAAGTTCCAATTCAAAATTGTATACTCATAGAAACTTAATTTTTGGCATTTCCTCATTAAAGTGATTGGTATTTTTATGTTTATTTAATTTCACTTAATATTTAAATATTATATGAACATTTACTTTAGAAATATGGTAAAAATTTTTATGTTAAAATAATTACTTCTTTTGCAAAAAATAAACATTCTGCTAAATTAGTGATTCTGTAGGAAGGCACTTGATTAAGAATATATGGGTTTTTTAATCTGAAGAACAATCAGAAAGTTTTAGGCAGTTTAAAAGTGCATCGCTGAGACATTTAGAATACAATTTTGACATTGTTGGGGTTATATAATTGCATTCTGACTATTGTAAGATAAAGTCAAGGGAAATGTAGAAATGAGAAGAGACACAGCTGGGCATGATGATCCTGCTGGCTGCAAAATCAATTCCTGGCGCCTGACGGGAGCAAAGAAGGAAAAGGGATTTCCATATCTTAGAGATGTGCAATGTCAACCATAAACTCAGGCAAACACAGGTGAAATGTAAGTAAATGTTTCTGAATTTTGTAACAAATTCTAATTCTGTATGTTTGCACTTACTGTTTACATATATTACTGGGTCAGGCTTACCTGCTTAATAATAATTTCTTATTGAAATAATTGTACAAAATAAACCAAGTCTTCAGCCATTAAATCAGAAAATAATTTATTGTTAAAATAATGCCTTTGCTAAGTGTGCTTGCACAGTCTGCAGAATTAAAGTTTTCTCTTGGCAGTTTTGTTAATTTGACCTAGGATCCTGGAATTTCTGACCAATCACTCTGGTGATCCTCACTGCTTAAAAGCATATACACCATGAAGACGGGGCTAGATAGAAGGAACAACATCCAAATTAAAATGTCACATTATTAGCAGGTAGGCTAAAGCCACACTATAAGAGCAGGACTGGAAAGGCTATGATGCAGTAAATAATTTAATAGAAATTTTTACAACCTCTTTTTCTTAAACTTGGACCTTACTTTCATTTGCCCTACTGAAGAGAATCAAATCAAAAGGGAAAGCCAAATAATCAGATCTGTGCAGCCAACCCACATGCCTTTCACATGGAGATGGGTGATGCACAAAGGAAATGGGGAGAGAAAAAAATGATAGAAAAAGCACAAGGACTGCAGCACAGCGATCTCACTTTCTTGAAAATATAACCCTATACATGCCTTGGATTCAGGCCACTTGATAAGCAGCTTCTCCTTTCTATGGGATATGCTAAGAGGGAAGTGAAAGAAAGAATCAGAACTCTATTCTACACTCCAGTTTTGCCATTTCCTCTATATTTCCCTTTCTCACCTCACACAGCATGTTTCTATTCATTTTATACTTTCTGTTTATGCCTACATAGATAAAATCAATTTCCTTAGCATAATATGCATATAGATGATTTATAGTCAGGTCTATAGATCTAAATTTTAACTCTGAAAGTATATTGTATCTAAAAAAAAAAAAAAGAAAGAAAGAAATGTATTTCAGAAAAAGGACCTTAGTGAAGGAACAGAAGTTCTAGTATGTCACCATCTCACTTTGAGATGCAATTCTGGACTTCAGGAATTTCAAATTATTCCTCTGATTCCCAGACAAAGCAGAGTTCAGTGAGGCAGTATTCTTCATTAAGAAACATTTAACTCAGTAATGGTTTGGGCTAACTGGAGAATGAAGAAAAGCAATTTAAAAGAGCATAGGATCTGTTTTTAGAATAATCACTTGTTCACCATATAAAATGAATAATTTAGATGGTCGTTAGTCATGATTATTATAGGTGGGCAAAGGCAAATGGAAAATTGTACAATTTCATGGATGCTAACTGTATTTTGTCTGAGGAAGAAATATTCATGCACTTGCTGAATTAAACTACAATATTAAGATGAAATAACCATTTGGTTGCTTGTGAACTCTTCAGAGTTTTAAATTGCATATTGTTCTATTTTGTTAATTTTTAACTTTTTATTATGGAATATATATGCCAAGCATCAAGCTTCAACTGTTATTAAGTCGTGGCCAATCTTGTTTCATCTAACCCCTCCCAATGCTGCTAACCATCCCACCCAGAGTTTTTTAAAAAGCCTTAACACATCTATATCAGTCAGGAAAAGGGGTGCAGATGCAAAATACCAGAAATCTGTTGGTTTTTATAAAGGGTTTTTATTTGGGGTAGAAGCTTACACTTACCACGCCATAAATCACAGGTTACTTCCCTGTATGTTGTCATGTGTTGGAGCAAGATGGCTGCCAATGTCTGCAAGGGTTCAGCCTTCCTGGGTTCCTCTCTTCCTGGGGTTCATTTCTCTTCAGTCTCAGCTGCTCTGCTTTCTCCACAAGGCCAGCTGTAGACTATCAGGTGAATGGCTCCTCTCTCTTCCCAAGGCCTCTGCATGTGTTTAATAGAGACTTCTCTCTTTCCTCAGGTATCTGCTTCTCTGTGTGTTTATTCCCGGGCTCCAAGATCAAAACTCCAACTAATTCTTCTTCCATGTCGTTTTCTCTGTGAGAAAGTCTCTGTGAGACTCACCTACTGAGGTGGCCCAATCAAAGCTTCAATCATTATTTAATCAAGTAAAAGTGGAACATCTGAATACAATATAATCTAATATGCCCAGAGGAACAAACCAGTTTACAAACATAATCCAGTATCTCTTTTTGGAATTCACAAACCATATCAAACTTGTACAACATTTTGTCATTTTATCTATATATTTTTATACTGATTTATCCTTAAATTTGGTTTTTATCTCAATTCTGAATTTTCTGACTGTTTCTCCAAATGCCTGATGTGAAATATGCCCCACATTCAACCACATAGCTCAACATTCTACTCTTTTATAAGCAGTTATAACAGGTTGAACTTGCTGGGCATAAATGTTTCCTGGGAAGAAGATGAGATAGGATATTTGTGGCAAGGATATGTCATGAGCCCAGGTGTGAAGCAGGATGTGTATGGGTTGCTACTGGTGATATAGTCCCAAACAGGGCATGTCTGCAGATCTAGCTTAAAGGTTAGATAGACTGCAGGTCAAAAAATGATAGGCATTTTGTCCCTTTGATAAGGAGTTAAAATTCCTTCCTGAAGGACAAGATGGCATATTCTTTCACTAGCTCTATCACTACCTAATTAAAATAAACTTAAGAATGCTTAATTATTTGTCACTAGTCAAAGAACTCAGTTGGACTGAGACAAGTTGGCCTCTGAAAAAATAATAGATTTAATACATACATTTTGCCATTCCTGTTGCAGGACAAGAGGAGAGATTAAAGGTTTTTTACTGGGGAAGTAACTGAATTGAATGTGTATTTTAGCTTATATTAGTGACAGAAAATTGACAAGTGAGACTGAATGCCTTAAGGTAGTTTATGAAGTAAGTCTAATTCATGTCAAATATAAAGAAAATATTGTATATTAAAGATTTAAAAAATCACAATTCCATCTTTAGCTTTGTTTGGGAACCTATGACTATACTTACTCATTGCCATTTTAGTTTAGTCTTAGTTTTCTAATATATATATATATTTCTGTTCATATGTCTCACTTCTCATTTCATCACTTGTAGTATGCCTTGTTCTTTATTTTGATTCCATAAGACATTGTTTTATACTATTTGTATATTGTATATTGAGGAGGATTTCCAGGAATAGGACTTCTTTTCTGGAAATTGGGTTAATTTATTTAAGACTTTAAGTCATTTAAATATTGTTTGTTTGCACAGGTCTTCTGCTATATCATCTTAAATTATGTGATGTGTCTTAAATTAAAACAAAACCTTATTTCAGGGTTATTAGTGCACCTTTTAGTAAGAAAACAAATAAAATACCTCTTTTTTTAACAAATTCCCTATTACCATTCTTATTCTACATTTTCTTATTGAATGATATAAAATCAACGTATCTCCACTTTTATTTAAAAAATAATTTTTAAAGTTTCTTAAATATCAAGTTATCTGAGTATATTCTAAGAAAAAGTTTACTATGATTTTTACCCTCGGATATGCTTTAATTTTATTCCAATTCATTTATCTTTCAGATGAATAATTTAGAGGAAAAGGAGAGTGTTTTAGTTTCCTGTGCCACTTAAGCCAATACCATGAAATGAGTTGGGTTAAACAACAGGAATTCATTTGCTCACAGATTTGAGGCTGGGATGATACCCAAATCAAGGTATCATCAAGGTGATGCTTTCTCCCCAAAGACTGTAATATTCTGAGGATAACTGTTGGTTATCAGAAATAAATTTAATTGGAGAACAGTTTTTAGATAACAAAGATGAGATTTGTGCATCTGGTGTGCTCACTTCCACAGGATGTCATTGGTTCTGGGCTATCGCTACAAACAGAGCTATAATATAGAATTGAACATTCAGTATCTATCTATTCTACATAATATAGAATTAAATATATTTATATATAAATATAAATTATATATATATATATAAATATACACACACAAACACACATACATATGTTGCAATTGCTAGGTTGAGCCTTCTGTTTTAGTTTCCACACAATGGGTTGATTTAAACAATGGGAATTTATTAGCTCACAAATCAAGGCATCATCGAGAAGATTCTTTCTTCCTGAAGACTGGCATTCTGGAGTTGACTGCTAGTTATCTTGGTCCTGGTTTCCTCTGTCACATGGCAATGCACATGGTGACCTCTTCCCAGCCTGTCCCTTCTCTTCTGGGCTCCATTGACCTTCAGCTTCTTGCTTCCCATAGCTTTCTCTTCCTCTGTCTGAATTTCATTTCAGGAGGTCATCAGAGGGGTAATGCTTGCACACATCCCAGCAGGGTACCAGAGGCAGCCAAAGTAGATAGAAACCCAGGTACTGGTTCTCCTAAGGGCTACAGAGACCCACATGTTCTATGGTCATGGCAGATGACTCTGGAGTTCAGTGCCATGTCAGTTGGCCCTACTTTGGAGTTTGTGTTCCTGAGTGTGATGGAGTTGGACTCAGATATGACCCTTCTACCCATGCCTCTTCTTTTACTTTTATCGGACCTGTGGTTGGCATTGGGGTTGGTGTATACTCAGGAGACCTGAATCTCTGGACTGTCCATGTGACAGCCAGGCCCTGAGCCTCAGTTGCAACTCCTACCCTCTGGTTTATTAGACTTACCCTGGTCAGCTAACAGGGAGGTGAAGAAGGTCAACCACCACATCAGGGAGACAAGAGTGCCTACAACTGCAAGCAGGAGAGTTGCATCCATCATCCATGTGGAGTTTGGGCCCCCTCTTGATGTAGAGCGGGACTGGATGTGGCCATCCTGGGTTCACAAGATGGAGGAGTGGAGTGTGGATTAGAGTGGACTTGCTGGTGTTCTGCTGTGGAATTGTGACTGGTAGTTGAAGAGGTTGTATCATTGATGTGGAGAGGGTGGCTAGTCATATGGGTCAGGAGCCCTGGGTTTGAACTTTGGACCTCCCATGTGGTAGGCAGATGCCCTATCCTTTGGTCCAAATCTGCTGCTTCCCTCTATTGCTTTTTTATTCTCGATTTCATTTATCTCTGCTCTAAAATTTATTAATTTTTTTCCTTCTTATCACTCTGGATTTAGTTTGTTCATCTTTTTCTATATCCTTCAATTTTGAGGTTTTACTCTGATTTGAGATCTTTCTTCTCTTTTAATGTAAGCATTAAATCTACAGATTTCCCTCTCAATGCTGCCTTAGTTTCATCCCATACATATTGAGGTGTTGTGTGAACCTGCTTCTCTTCCTGGTTTGTGCTGGTTAAAGGCCTTAGAAATTACCCATTTACAATTTAAGGGATTCGAATGAATGCCCCTCTATTCTCTTTGAAAAAGACTTCCTTCCCCTCCAGGGAGCTCCTTCTTGAGTCACTCCTCGAGTGACTTAATGAAGATAGTCCTTTGCCCCAGGCCCCTTTGAATTAATTGTTTCTCACACTGTATCAGCTGTCTCAAGCTGCTTCTCAACCCTGAGGACAAATTCTGGGAAGGCAAATCCAACACATGTTCCCCAGTTCAGTCTATCAGATTTCCACTGGACAGACTGGCATTACCACACGTGCAGCCCATTATGCACCTAGGGGCCACTATGCTCCCCCTGTAACAGGGCTAGAGATCCACAATGTAAACATAAACTGGCTCCAATCTGCATTGTGGAGGGGGTAGAGGAAGGTCCACCAAGGTATCAGAGACTTCTATGGCTTTTGAAATTCTTCTCTTGATTCAGCATTTGCCCAGTTAATGCAGTCCTTTGTTTTCTGTACTTTTGAGGAAAGTTACTTACTGCGTTTAAGAGTCTTCTCTACTGCCTTTGCCCAAAGGGGTTTAGATCAATAGCCTCCCTCCGAGCTGGCCTCCATCCAACTGAAATAACTGATGAAAGGTAGGGATCTGAAGTCTGACTACAATCCTCCTTTTTAGCTAAAATCATCTGCAAATATAGATAATTTTATTTATTTAACCATTTTAAATCTTCTATTTAATTTCTTTTGTTCAATTGTTCTGACTAATATATCCCTTGCAATGTTGAATAGTACTGGAGATAAAAGGCAGAATGACCTTTTCTCCTGATCAAGGTGGAACTGTCTCTCCCCATTAACTTTTAGGAGTAATGTGTATATATTTAGTCAGGAAGTAGTAAGCAGTTCCTAATTTCTTAACTGTCTTTATTGGAAATGGGAGTGTTTTTGTTTAAGGTTTTTTCAGTATCTATGGAGATAATCAAAAGATTACATTTTCCTCAGATACACGTAGTGTATTGTGTGGCAAACCAGGCTGCCTCTGTGAGAACCTGTTGGAAGTTCGAGGAAGACCTTGAACGCAGGTGGATGAAGACAACCGTCGCCATCATTTCTGGCTGAGGAGCCTTGTAAGTCACTTAGTACCCATAGGAATTTGTTGAATATGTAAGGGGATGAAAGTGACTGTGACATTTGGAGCACAGCCTGCTTGAAACACATAATGAGACATTTAATCACAAGCAGTACTAGGTTAGATGTGCTTATGATTAACCAAGAAAATAGATTCACGATTTATAATTCATTGTTAATTCTGCATCAAGGCTAGAAACAGGGAAATGTATATGGGGAGAAAAACTAATAAAAAGAAGCTTCTTCTTTGAGCATGCAACTGTGTGTGCTTTCTTCATGTCTGAGTCTTGCTGGACAAGATTCTTCCCACTTCTGAGCCCCCAACAGTATTGTGGTATGGATTTTCCTCTGACCATTGCTTTATAAGCATTCCATGTTGTTGATATGTAAGATTTTTCATTGCCGTTATTCTTTTTTTTAATTCTATCATTTTAGTTTGTACTTCTTCTTTCATCCAAGAGATGTTTTATAGAAGGTTTTTGTTTTTGCATGCAGTTAATTTGTATATGCTTGCTTTTTTTTTTTTTTTAATTTGTAGGTTTAATGAACTTTCTTAGTTGTTTGCTTAGTTTGCTGGTTTATTTTGTTTTTATTATTTTATACTTTCATTACTTGATAATCTGAGTATACCCATTTGTAATAATTTACTTTATGGAAATACCTGATTTAAAAAAAAAAAAGATTTATTTATTTATTTATTTCTCCCCCCACCCCATTGTCTGTTCTCTGTGTCCATTTGCTAAGTCTTCTTTGTCCGCTTCTGTTGTTGTCAGTGGCACGGGAATCTGTGTTTCTTTTTGTTATATCATCTTTTTGGGTCAGCTCTCTGTGTGTGCGGTGCCATTCCTGGGCAGGTTGCACTTTGATTTTTGCACTGTGCGGCTCTCCTTATGGAGTGCACTTCCTGCGCGTGGGACTCCCTTAGATAGGGGACACCCCCTGTGTGGCAGGGCACTCCTTGCACACATCAGCACGCGCATGGGCCAGCTGCACACGGGTCAAGGAGGCCCAGGGTTTGAACCGTGGACCTCCCATGTGGTAGATGGACACCCTAACCACTGGGCCAAGTCCACCGCCTGATTTTTTTCCTTTGTGACATAATATCTGATCCGTTTCTGTACTTTTTCTCTGGTTGCTTTAGAATAATGTATATTCCCTATTATCAGAGTAGAGTTCAATCTATATCTATAAGACCAATATATTCATTGTGTTGTTTAGGTTTTTTATCTCTGTACTTAATTTTTACCAATTGGGGTGTAGTAAATACCCTATTTTTAGTATGTTTGTACCTATGTCTCTTTGCATCTTCCGTAGTTTTTGCTTCAGAAAATGTGATTTCTGTGCTACTGCTGTATACATCTTTATGAGGGTTATATCTTCATTGTGAATAATGGCATCATTGCTAAGTTTAATTATTTTTTGAATTCTATTAATGATTTTTAAAATTCTGATATCAATATTGATTTCCCTACTGCTTTGGTTTCCATCTACCTCGTTTGTCCATCCCTTTATTTTGGCCTTTCTGCATCAACCAACATATATTTGGGTCATGATTTTAGAGAAAAATTGAAAATATTTTTCTTTTAGTAATAAAGTTAATTTTCTTTTATTGCTATTATTGATAAATTTGGCCAGCACTCAGTTATAATATTTCAAGATTTTGTACATTTTGTTATATTTGCCAGGTTCTTTTTTTTATTTGATGTGTATTCTTTGTTATTTATTTAAAATTATTGGTAGTTAGAAAGGTTTAATTTTTTTCTGGTGGTTATGTTTGTATTTAATGTTTTTTATAACACCTGCAGTTTGCTTTCTCATTAGCCATTTGTATTTAACTTAGTTTCTGTCTGGTGAACTTCCCATTTATTGCTTATACAACAAGCAATATAAAATAATTTCATTTTATTAGTCTACTGTTTATCACTTCTTCTGTTGATGTATTATTCCTACTTTGTCATTAGGTATATACTATTTTTATGTTAGTATTCTACCATATACACTTTTGTTATATGTATTTTGAAATGCACAGCATTTTATTCCTGAAAGTTCTTTCTTTAGTTAAAGGACTCATGAAGTGCAGAAGTTTCTATGTTCATGCATCTCAAAATTGGTTTTCACTTTTAGCCTTGATATTTGAAAGACAGTTTGGCAGGATATAAAATAATAAATTCATATTTTTTTATTCTGAATAATTTCTTCTGTTCTCTCTTTCAGGACACAAATTCTTCTACTTCGTTAGACTGTTGAAAAATAATTATGAGTTTTTACTTCTTTATTATAGTTTCCATTTTTAAAATTTCTGTTTTGTTGTTTTTCAAGTCTCCAGTCTTATTTTTACAGTGATACTTTTCTTTCCCATTATCGTCTTCTTATCTTCTAGAACTTCAATTACCTGTGTGCCAGACTCTTTGACACTATTTCAGACAAATTATTATTTCCCAATTATTTTTCTCTCTGTCTATCAAATTATATGATTCCTATTGCCATGAGTCATAGTATATTGAAAAATATTTTAAGAAATATTGGCAAACATTTTCCCAAATTTGATTTTTTTTAAAAAAGAACCTATAGATCCAGAAACCTCAGTGAACCCAAGCTGGAAAACTTAAATTTCAGAGCATTGAGAACAGGATTTTCTGATTAATCTATATATTGCAAAGATCCTAGTTCACTGTTGAACAGCTGGTACTTGCTAATCCATTCATTCACTCATTCATTCATTCAACAAAAACTCAGTGTGCCAGATACAGGAAACATTAATATGAATAAGAACATTGCCTGTACCCAAATATCTCAGCATACTTAAGGAAGCAAGAGAATGCCAGGCTAGAATTAATGAAATAAGAATAAAATTTAACATTTAAAAAAAGGAGGACATGATTTCTACCATGTGGAAATGTTTAAGGAATAATTAACCAAGCTGTAGCAGTTTGATATTGTTCATGAATTCCAAAAATAGATATTGGATTATGTTTGTGAACTGGTCTGTTCCTCTGGGCATAGCAGATTATATTGGATTCAGAGATTCACTTTTACTTGATTAAATTACGATTAAGACTTTTATTGGGCCACATCAGTAAGATGTTCATTCCCACCCCCTTGGTAGGCAGGAGCTCACAAAGAAAAGGCATGACAGAGGAGAAACTTAGTTTTGATCCTCGAGCCTGGGAAGTAAACACACAGAGAGGCAGATAAATGATGAAAGGGAAAAGGCATGATTAGACATGGCTGAGGTTATGGAAAAAAAGATGAGCCATTCACCTGATTATTTATAGCTGGCCTTGTGAGAAAGTGGAAAAGCAAAGCTCAGAAAGAAACTAGCCCCAGGAGAGAGATGAGACTTATCCTAGCTACAGCTGATAATGGAAGAAGCTGGGACCATGAAGCCTTAAGAGGAAGGGGAGGCTGAATCCTTTCAGATGTTAGCAGCCATCTTTCTCCAACACATGGCAACAAACTTTAGTGAGGGAAATAATTTACTCTTTCTGGCCTTGTGACTATAAACTTCTACTCCAAATGAATACCCTTTATAAAAGCCAAGAGATTTCTGGTACTTTGTTATCAGCAACCCCGCTTTGGCTGACCATTATACAAGCTAACGGTCCTTTTTTTTTTTTTTTTTGAGGATTGGGTTGGACTTCTTTAGAAAACATTAGAAAGTGTGGCATTTCTGAGAAGAGAAACAATATATTTAATAAAAATACATGTTAAAAACATCAGGAGAATGTGTTTTATCTTTCTAAGGCACAATGTGGGATGGATGATACACAGAAAAGGAGGATGAAAAAGTAGTTAAATCATGAAGACTCTTTACTATTAAGCAGTGGAATTTATTATTTGTGTGTTAAAAATTAGGGAAGATTTTTTTTAAGGTGAAATAATAAGAATTGGGCTTATTTGAGAATTGAAAAGATGGATTAAAGTACAGAAGCAAAGAGAATAATTAGATTTTAACATCCAAGTGAAATATAATTGAGATTTAAACTATGTAATCATATATTTTAGCAGTTCTTATGAAAAAAAGTAATTGCAGATCACATAGGAAAGAAAATACCAGGTAAACCTTGGATGACAACTTGGGTATTATAAAAGCAATCAGGATGGATTATAAAGTAGAAAAATTTTGAGGTAAAGTTAGTGAATATAGCTTTATTCACATTTAGTTTGAAATTTCTGCAGGGTAGCCATTTGGAGTTGTGCATTGGACTGGAAAATATGCTGATATGAAACTCAGGAAAAATCACTTTCATGGGTGTACAGATTTATGTGTAGGTCTATAAGTGGAAGATGAAAAATATGATGTGTATAGTTTGTTCAAGGAGATAACATAAAATAAAAACAAAGAAGTCTGAGAACAGAGATCTGGTGTACAAATTGAAGTTTAAGAGGTAAGGATCAAAAGGGGGCAAGGAAATGACTTGGCTAAGAAGAGAAACAGTGATTCATACAGGCCAAATAGGTTTCAAAGAAAATAATGGTGAATAGCAATAAATGAATGAGAGAAAACAGATTCCACTGGATTTTGTGATATGAAGGACATTGTTAAGTTTGCAAAATATTTATAGTAAGGTGGTTGGTAACCTGTATTGCTGAAATCCTCAAGAATTGTCTTTGCTTGCCATCTTCAATTTCTTTCTTCCTCTTCCTCTCCCCTTCTCTTGTTCCTTTCCTTCCATTGTTAAAAATAAACAAATAAATAAAAAGACGCTCTTTCTGAAAACACACTTGTACCAGAGTAAATTATAGAAAATGTTGTCATTTTGCTAATAGTTGTTATAAAATTGACCAAGTAAGGAATTAACTATAATTTGAGCATGAAGTATTTAAGACAGAGCCACTGGAACTTTAAAAAATTCTTATTTTCAATTGAAGGATGAATTTGAATCATCAGAAGTATGACAATACATTTAAACTCATATTCTCAATTACAGGTCTCACATATGAAAGTCGATTTGTTTTGTTTTGTTTTGGCTAAGTTAATAAAATTTCCAAAATTATCCAATTAAAATTTACCTTGGGAAGAGCATTTGTGGCTCAAGTGGTTGAGTGCCAGCTTCCCACATGCAGGGTCCCGGGTTCATTCTCTGGCCCTGATACCATTAAGAAAAAAAATTTTTAACGTGTGCTAGGTGTATAGCCATCTTAACAGTTTCTCCCTAGTCTTGAGAAATATTTATTTTATTCTTTACTCAAATATCTTTTAAGTATCTTTTAAGAGACAAGGTCTTTTACAGATTCTCAAGTTATAGTGTTTAAAATCGAGACAAGGTTCTTTACATTTCAGTGAGGAACAGAGTAGAGGAAGGGCAGAGAAAAAACACTCAATTAATAACCGAGATCATTAATCCCAACTGTAGTTGGGATGATGTTATAAGGAAACTAAAACAGCATAATGTGAAAAAGAATAATAATGGGTTGTGGAGACAGGCAATATTAACAAGTGTGCCAGAGGAGCTCTCCCGATTTAAATCACGTTGAGCTCAGCTTGAATGATGTGTCTTTGACAATGTTTTTAACATATGGGAATAATTATATATAACCATAACAAAATATAAAACCTTCAATAATTAAGGTATAAATCAATTTATTTTCATTTATAAGGAGATATTTGAGCTGACTTATTACATTATATGTTACAAGCTTCCTCAAGATAAATGACATGAACAATAATCTTTTTTTTGAGGTACTGGGACCTCCCATGTGGGAAGCAGACACCCAACCACTTTAGCCACCTCCACTCTCCAACAAGTTTTGAGAGCATAGTTTTTAATTGCATAAAGAAGACAATAAAATTGACTGGTAGGAATCAAATCTGAAATTCTGTTTGCAATAGCATCTTATATTTTTTTAAAAGTCAAACCTCTAATGGACCTTCAAGATAGTTTAGCCCAAATTTCCCATTCCATATGAAGAAGCAAGACAGAGCAAATGCTTTAACCCAAAGCACATAACTAGTCACTGGTAGACTATGAATTAGTTCCTGAGTTCTTCCATCACAATGAATGGGATATAAACTGAGCTAACCACCCAAAGCAAAAACTAACAACTGATAAACAGAAGGACTGTATGGAAAAAGTTATAAATATTTGTCTTAATATAAATAATTGATTTTAGTAACACCTCACTTTTTGTGTGTGAATACTGTCAGTGGTTTAAAGAGGTAAACCCACAAGGCCTGAAATGAGTGGTCTGTGTCTGTGTCCTGACCAACTTTCATTCAATAGAGAAATTTTGAGTGAGGCATTCACTAAGCATCTACTGTATGCTAAGTGCTGTGGATAAAGGAATAAAGATGGCATTGTTCTTGCTTTCAAGTAGCTTATCATTTTCAATATTCTCACAAGATGAGCAAGTGGGCAAAAAAAATTTGCAAATGTGCTTTGTAAACTATATTGTGCTATTAAAATGTTTCATGGTATGATAGACACATGCAAATTAATATGTGCAAAGTTATTTATAAAAAGGAGGTGCTTAATACAATTTTTTTACTTTCATATTTTTTCTAAATATTAAATATATTTATTAATAGATTAAACAAATATTTGGAGAGCATTAAGTAAGTACCAAGCAATATTATAGGCACTAGTAATGAAAAGAATCAGTGATGCTTCTTGGATTTTGATTTCAGTTGGTAAGTGTATGATGATGTTTTTTACTGAGATGAGGAAAACAGAGAGAAGTACAGACTGAAGTTAAAAAATTACACGTTGCCTTTTTATGAGCAAAATTCCAGTTTGACAACAAAGTAAAGCTGCTAAGATGTAAGTGCCCATTTTATGTTTGTTTTGTTATTTGGAATGCACGGGAAAACTCATTGCTAAAAATATAAATACGTATATACATTGGAAAGATTTGATATGTGAAGAGATAGAGACTACAGATATGGACAATACATATGAAGTTTTACTGTGATGGAAAGCAAAGAAATGGACTGATATCTGGATAATGAGATAATGTCAAGGGGAGCTTTTAAAAGTTTTAGATTTAAAAATCTCTGTCCCAAATGACTTTCATAACTTTCTAAGCATCAGTTTTTGTTGTTGGTGTTGTTTTTCCTTGTTAATATATTTGATGCAGTACATAAGGTACCTACTACCAAATGCTCATAAATAATGCAAAGTATTTTCCTACAAATGCTGTGTGGTTCAATCATTATTCTAGTTGAAACAAATTATTCTAGATTAATATCTAACTGTCTTGGGTTTTCCTAAATTGCCACCTTAAATTTTTAATGGACTCTAGAAATAAAATAGATTTTAGAAATATAAAGGAAAACAATAGGTTTCTTTTGCATGTTTTTTATTCCTGTTTACCTTTGTCAGTATTTCTGATCCACTACCTGCTCAGTTTCTTATTACAACATTTATCTATTTCCCTTTTAATCTGATCAAAATTCAATTATGGTCAACCTTAATTAAAAGAGAAGCATTTTATGAATACTGTCATTAACACTAAATGGTGATTTCCTTGCTTCTTATATGTTTTAGTTAAGTGTGACCATAGGCATTCCAAATAGTAATTACTCTTTACAGAAATAAATGTATAAAAATGATTAGTTAGAACATATGGAATCCTATCTACTAATCTGAACAACTATTAATGGGTGAATTTAAAATGTTGTTATATGGAAGATGCAGGCCAGATAGATGTTCATTTATTTTTTAAACTCTGTATTGTTTTGTGTTACAGTTAGGGTAACCAACCATCTGAGTTTGCCCAGGACTGTCCCAGATTGAACACTAAAAGCCCCACTGTGGGATACCATGCAAGCCCCAAGCAAACAGGAACAATTGGTCACCATACATCTTACAAAGCATTTATATTTTAAAAATGAAATGCAAATTGCTAAAAATTATTTTAAATACTGTCTGTAAATATTTGTAATCTATTCAGTGAATTACAGTATATCTTGAAAAAGCAGAGATTCTGATATAATAAAAATTACTTTGAACTTGCTTTAAAAAGTTCATTGATTCAAAGAAAAAAACACTGTTTTACAACAAAGATGTAAGAAACAACCATATGATTTTGTTTTCCTAAGATGCTCTCTCTAAGCCTCGTTTGAATCAACACTTCTCAATCGGTTTTCAACTGCAAGGCTTTTGCAACTAAGGCAACATATGAGTGCATACCATGGAGAAACAAATTTCTGACATTCTTTAATTTTTGAATTTAGAGAGGGGAGTATATGCTATAGCCATGACTCTGAAGAAACAGAACAGATTTTACTTATCACAAAAAAATCATAAGGTTCCATGGAGGCTACTGAAATGTTGCCTACATCTCAGCTCAGCAGCACCTATCATCTCTGATGAGACTATAAATTTCCAACACTCAGCTTTATGACTTTGATTTTCACTCTGACAAAGATCACCTTTCACAAAATTGTGAATTTCACTGAAACCCCAGGAAATGTCTTAGGAAAAAATCAAGAAGATAGATAAAAATGATGGTAAGCAAAAATCTTAAATGTGAACTTTTCTTTAACTTTGGGGATGGGCAGCAGGGCTAAGTTATGTAACATGTTTTCAGAGGCATTAAAAAAAAATCATTTGAAAAAAGAAAAATCTGATTGTGGTAGCCATTGGAGAATCATCTCATCTCTCAGGAAAAATCATACAATCAAATAGGCTGCATGGCATTCCAGCTGAGCCCAAGTGAAAGTTCAAGATGGTCATGATGCATAAAATCACTAGACATAAAACTAAATCTATCTCAAGTAATCCATTAAGCTAGAAAATCATGGTACTCTACTACCTGGCTCTTTTAGAATAGCAGAGTGTTAAGTTCTGACTTTGTGGTGCTTTCAACGACTACTTTTGCTAGTAATGCCTTCCACATTCTATTCATACTATATCAATTCCACTAGTGACTTTGTCCAGCCAGCCTTCTTCCAAAGTCTGCAAACCATCTCCTTATCTCCCTCCCTCCTGTACTAAATGGAATGCTCTGAAATAGTATCATGAGGTACTGCATATATATACATATGTGTATATATATGCATTTTATTAATTAATAATAGCTAACTTACATTGAACACTTTGTTCATGTTAGGCATTGTGCTAAACACTTAATTTTTATTATAAACAATATTTCAAAGTTTTTATTATATATTCTATTTTATATATGAGTAAAGCATAGGCTTAGAGGAGTGATGTTACTTGCTTCATCAGACAGCTAGAAAAAGTTTATTGGACATTCTAAACCAGGTCTACAAATTAGATTCCAAAATGAGTGTGTCTGTGTGTATAAAGATATACATATATCTATTTTTGCATTTTCAATAGGTTTTTAAATTTTTTTAAAGATACATATATCACATAAAATTTTACCTTAAAAAATATAAGAGGATCTCATATATCCCCACTCCCCAACCCTCCCCACTCCTCCCACATCACCAAATTCTTTCATCAGTGTGGCACATTCATTGCATCTGATGATTACATTTTGGAGCATTGCTACACAGCTTGGATTATAGTTTACATTGTAGTAATTCAGTCATTCAGTGGGTTATGGCAGGATATATGATGTCCTGCATCTATACGTACAATATCATTCAGGGCAAATCCAACTCCTGAAAATGCCCCAAATTACACCTCTTCTTCCATCTTCCTGCCCTCAGCAACTCTTATGGCCACTGTCTCCACATCTATGATACAGTTTCTTCCATTGCTAGAGTCATAATAATTCTATAGTTGAATACCAGTAAATCCACTCTAATCCAAATTTTATTCCTCCATCCTGAGTACCCTGGGTTGGCAATGCCCACTCTACTTCTAACTCAAGAGTGGGCTTAGATCCCATATGGCTGATGGATGGGATTCTCCTGCTTGCAGTTGTAGACTCTCTTGGTCCCCTGGTGTGGTGGTTGACCATCCTCACCTCCCTGTTAGTTGACATGGACAAGTCCAACAAACAGGAGTAGGTGCAGCAACTCCACTGAGGCTCGGGGCCCAGCTAGCACACAGTCAGTCCAGAGGTTCAAGTCTCCCAAGCATATACCAACCCCAGTGCCAACCACAGGTTCTGTAAAATCACAGAAGAAACATGTGTAAAGAGGTCACATCTGAGTCCAACTCCATCACACTCAGGAGGACAAATTCTATAGTAGGACCTACTGGCAAGGCACTGAACTCCAGAGCCATCTGTCATTATCATAGGACCTGTGTGTCTCTGTAGCCTTCAGGAGCACCACTACTTAGGGTTGTATCTACTTGGTGGTCTCTTAGATCCTGCTGAGATATGAATAAGTGCAACCCCTCTGATGACCTCCCAACTCACTTTGAAGTCTTAGCCATATAAACTCATTTGTCTTTATCATTTTCTCCTTTGTTTTATTCATTGTCTTTTTCTAGTTGCATTACCAGCTAGTGCTTAGTAGAAATCCCTCAGTGCCAGGGAGGCTCATCTCTGGGAGTCATGTCCCATGCTAGGGGGAAGGTAATGCATTTACATGCTGAAATTGACTTAGAGAGTGGTGATATTTAAGCAACATGGAGGCTCTCAGGAGGTAACTCTCAGGCACCCTGCAGCTGTAGACCTAGTTGAAATTTCCAGCACACAGGCTCCTAAGCATAATCATCAGTATCAAGGGCCCATCATTGGATCATCCTTCTTAACTGGTCTTTGCCCTTGCATTTGGGGTGATATATAGGATTCCTGTTCCATATGCTTGATTGTTCTTTAACATTTTTTTTGCATTTTTTAATTTCAAAAATTTTAAAGAACAATCATGCATACCATACAGGATTCCTATACATCACCCAACCACCAACATTGGAAACAGTAGATTTCTGTTTCTATGGATAATTTTAAGAGATCTCTACTCAGGAAATTAGAAATTGTAGTGTGACCAGAAAATGATTCTATCTACTTGCCAGTCCTCTGAACAAGAATCTGTCAAATCGTGATGAAATGCTATGGAAAAGTAATAAATTAGAGGAAGATCTGATTCAGTAGGCAGCTTCAGGAACCCCAGAAAATCCTTGATTCTAGCCCTGAAATTCCTTAAAGAAAGGGCTTAAAAGCCCCTCAATTGTCCTGGAACAAGTAGGATTAGAAAATAGAAAATAAAGCAACAAAATCATTATATATATATATATAATTGATATATATAATTTATCACTGTATATGTGTGAATAGAATTAGAAAAACAATATAAGGGTAAGAGATCAAGTCACAACAAGAAGGAGAGCAAGAAAACAAGAGGACCCAGCACCACAAAAAAGTGGCAGTGCTTGTGGTATTACACAGCATGGGAGAAATGGTGACAAAGTAGATGGGGGAAAAAGTTCATAAGTTACAGGAAAAGAAAAACTACAGTGTGCATTTAGAAAGCACTGAAAATGCAGCCCTGTTAGAATCATACTTAGATATTGGTTACTTTTACTTTCTAACTTTAACCATGAACAATTTAATTTAATGTCAGTTTTTATTTAGTAAGGCAGTCAGCTGAGTAAAAAACATTTGTATAATCTACTTTATAATATACTTACCTATTGCCCAGAAAGAGTGTGTGTTTCTTTGAGTTCTCTTTTCTTACTACCTCTCCAGGTATTTCCAAAACAGGTTATATTTTGCCATATTGATACTCCAGTTATTTTTCTGTCAAACTTCATTTATTCTCACAATATCATACTTGCACCAAAGTGCATATGATTCTGAATCTCATATATTTTATTGCCGTTTTTTTGCTCAGCATGCCTACTCAATAACTGCCTTTCTCAAATTTATTTCCTTTCATAGTTCCGGCCAGATATTCGAGTATTAGTTTCCTTCCATCTGCAAGTGCATTTGCTTTTTGTTTTAGTATGCATACTTTCATAATATTCCTTCTTAACGGTTTTTCATATACACCTCTTTGTCATTTTCATTCTCTTTGCATGATTGTCCCTTCTCCAGCAGTCTCTTTTTACTTTACAGTCTTTCTCTCTACTGGCTAGTTTTTCTTCGAGGACATTTATTTCCTATCTGTATAGAATCCATCTATACTAAAGCAATTTCTAATTCCTTACAAAACTGAAATCCATTCTACCTGTGCCTCAAGCTAAGTTTTTAGTTTTATGTTTCTCCACACCTGGGTCTAAATGAGGCACAAGGAGCATAATGAACTCTGACCAAATTTCATGGATAGCTTCTGTGACAAAGCACATGGATTGTGCTTTGATGGCAGAGCAGTCATTTCACAAGGTTACAGTAGCCAGAAGACTCTTCACTAATATAATAGAAAGAAAATGGTAAGGGAGTTATGGGTATAAAAGATGAGGAGAACTCTGCTTGAGATAGTTCCTCCTCTCTGGAGTACTATGCTGATTACAAAGGACCATAAACAAATTTTAAAACCTATTCTCTGAGAAGCAAAGACTCTGAAACCATCTCTCAAAAGGAAAGAGCAATGTGGTTATCACAAGTTCTTCCTATTTATTCTTTTTGGCTTTGATTTCGTAACTCACGTTTTAATCTGACTTCATATATCACAGAGATATATGAAGCAAGATTAGAAACACAATTACAAAGATAGTCATCAGGCTTACTCTTCTGTTAGTCTCCCTGAAACTTACCCTTATACAAATACAAGCTGTACCAGAATAATAGTGAATCACTATCACATCCTCTCCCAGGTTTTATCTAGAGAAAAGATTGGTAAATGGACATTTAGACTTTACTAGAAATAGTAAAATATTTAGAGTGAAAATCATGTACAAAGGAAGCTGGTATAGATAAAAAGTGTTATTATAGTATGATAGTTACCACTTCATATTGACTATGTGCAAATTAAAAAATAATTAATGAGAACTATTTTAGCTATTTACCTCTAAACACTCAAGAAACTCATATTTCCAGGCACTTATGTTTATGTTAGTGAAAATTTTAAAGAAATTGTAGGAAAGATTAAGAAGCCCTCAAAGTCTTTTCTTATTTTAATTACTTTTAACCCATATTCCTACAGCCTGATATAAGATTGATTAAACTGGTTCATCAGGCTAGTTCTTTGTATCACATTGCACACTCATGCACACTGCAATTCTATAATAAAGTATTTTCTGCAGCCTCTATGGGTGGTAATCTATTCTACACGATTTAGGAAGCATTAGTGACTTCTTTGTCTGGTTTCTCTATCATTACTATCGTTTGGAACTAGATTTTCCCTCCTAGTTCTAGCCGATACTTATTTACCTCCTACTGTATTTTGCAAGGCATTAAAGAAGAATTGTCCATTTTGTGGCTTGCTCTGATGGCAGTTCAAATCACATTTTCCTAGCTGGAAGTTCAGGGTGGCACAAGAAATTCTTTGTCAAATTTAAAGAGCCCTGGAACTATACAAAATAGTTTATCCTCTCTGAGACAAAAACAACCATTTTTGGTCCTACAAAGGCAGGGTCAGTTTCAAAAAGAGCACCCTGAATATTTATCTATGAACATTATTGGTAATATTAAAAGATTAAAACTTGAAAATTGCAAATTACAGTAACCAAATGCCTATTAAGTTTTGAAAATATACTTTCACTTTTAGTTTCCATTTTATTTTTAATTTTGGTTCACATTTTACTTTATTTTTAATTTCACATTTCATATAGATCTGTCTGATACACATATATATTTAATTTGGAGAACATAAAAGAAAAATTTTAAAATGTTGATTTCTATTTCAGCTTTTGCTTTGTATAAGTCTGGATAAGGAAACAGTATAGTATGCATTAAAAAGTGCTTTAAAGAAATGAGGTCATGAGGCATATGACAACATGGATGAACCTGGAGGACATTATGTTGAGTGAAGCAAGCCAGACACAAAAGGGCAATTATTGTATGATTGCACTATTATAAACTAAATGTACTATGTAAACTCATGGAATTAAAAAATAGAATATAGGTCACCAGAAAATTGGACAAGGGTGGAAAAGGGAAAGCTGATGGTTAATCTGTATAGAATTGGCTAAAAGGTTGTTTGTAAATCTTTGGAAATGGTGAGAGTACATCATGGTATTTGTGACTAGCAGAGCTATTATATGGGTATGACTGTGATTGAAAGGGAAAGTCTAAGGACATGTATATTATTAGAAGGAAAGCTAAAAGCTCTAACGTGGGACTACATAACAGTGAAAACATGAAATATGAATATGGGTAATATTACATATATGACAGTTTTTACAAAATATAAATATAATACAAATAAACTAGAATGAAGGAAACAGAATAGCAGTTATGTACAGTAGGGGAAGCATAGAGAGATTGAAAGGTGATGGGTTTGTTTGGTTGGTTTTTGTTTTTTAATATTATTATTACTATTACTACTACTATTATGAGAATAATGAAAATGATCTAGAACTGATTGAAGTGATGAATGCACAACTATGTGATTATACTGAATATCATTGACTGTACACTTTGGATGGATTTATGTCTTATTAATATGTAACTATAAAATTGATTTGTAAAAACAAAAAGAGCTTTAAATGCACTTACAATAGCATCTCTTTTCTGAATATCATATGGAAAATGGAAGGCTGTTTTCTCTTATTTAGCCATAAATACCTGGTTTATTTACTAATACTTGTTTAGTTTCATCACAATATGAATTACTTAGGAGATAAGTAAAATTATTCTATCACATCATAATTTACGATTTTAATATTCTGAATCACTAGCATGACACACTAAATATTAAACTCATTAAGAAAAGAGAACTGATCATCCAGGGTGAGAAAATGTTATTACAATGAATACTCAAGATGTTTACAACTTTTTATCACTTATTTTAACTTTTTTCTTGCTCTGTACCTGGTTTCTAACAATGCTGTCAATTTAGGAAGTTCTGGGACAGGTTCATTGAAAATGAATATGATTCCATTTATTTACATAAAAATTTTCATGTCAGCTGTTGATTTGCATTTTATAAACTATGCCTGCCTTCCTATATTACAACTGAGACTAAGAATATAAATTTAAATTTATTTTTGAAATATTTATAAAGGAATGAAGTTCTGATACATGCGACATGTATGAAATTTGAAGACATCTTCTTGAATGAGATAAGGCAAATGCATAAGGACTTATATGACCTCACTATATGAAGCAATTAGAATATACAAATTCATAGCATCAGAAACTAGAATACAGGTTCCCAGGACTTGGTTGGGTGTAGAAAATGGGGAATTCATGCTTCAATGGTACAGAATTTCTGTTTGGGGTGATGGAAAATTTTGGAAATGAATGGATGGTAGTGATGGTAGCATGGCATTGTGAATATAATTAATACCACTGAATTATATATTTGAATGTGGTTACAAGGAAAACTTTAGGCTGCATATATATTACTAGAATAAAAATTTAAAAATAAGCAACAACATAGGACTAAACAACACAATTAGTCAAAATATAAAACATGGAATATAGTTAATAGTATAATTACAATAATGTTCATTCATCAATTCTAAACAAAGATAACACATGAATTCAAGAAGTTAATATTGGGGGTGGGTATATGGGAACTCTATTTTCTGCATGTTTTTTACCTAAACCTACAACTTCAGTCATTTTTAAAATAATATTAAAGGAAAAACAAACTGAAAAAAAAAAAGATTAAGAGCATATTAGTAAAATCTTGGCTTGAATTGGGTCTCAACAATCTTGACTTCTTTCTTTAATCAACTGAGCCAATGAATTATGAGAAGCTCTAACAAAATAACAAAAGGAAGGATACAGTATTATAAATTTATTCTGTAATTTCTATGACAGGCCTTGCTTGCCTCATATTTCTTCAATAATATGCTTATGTAGAGAGTTAACATGCTCTTGTTAATAGACATAACTTCCTTGACTATAGCAAAAATGTTCACATTCCTTTCTTCAGTTAAGTCTGGCTAAAATAATGAGTTAGTAGAGAGGTATTAGAAAATTAATTTCCAAAAAAGCTTGTCTTCACAATTTAATTCTTATGTAAATAATATTATTGCTACATTTGATTTGATTGTGAATTGCATGAAGTTAAATAATTGTGTCCATTGACATGCTCTCTGAGAAAATCTGAAATATTCTCAGTTGGATTTGAAGGGTAATTTTTCTTTCAAAAATACATTTATTCCTTCTGATCTTTTAAAATAAAATGAGATACTGTCATTTTTACTAAGTGCTACATCTAAGGAATGATATGAGATGTAAAACACAACTCCTGTTATTTTAAAGCATCTTTAAGCAACTCATTCAAAGATTGCCATGCTGCTGAATGATTGCAAAATATCCTGAAGCATAGTAAAAAAAAAACACTAATAGAACAAAACAAGGCTGCTCACAGTTATAACTGCAATGCTTGGGTATAGAAAAGTGCTAGTATTACCTGGTAATCTCCATGCATAATAAGGAAACAAATGATTAAAATTAATTTAACATGTACAAGCTTCTGGGAAATCAAAAGCCTAAACTAAGGCGGTTTTATTACTGTGGTGACATATATAGTGTTACAAATATAACCAATCCTTGGATCTCTTTTGGCCCAGAAGTGAACAAATATTTCCAAGTTGGTGTGTTTTTATTGGAACACAAACTATCTGTTGCACAACCTCCTCTATCAAATAAGATTATTTATTAATAACAAAATGGATAAACAAAAGCAAAAAGGTAATTATGGCTATGGGGGCACTGAACAAGCTGAAAAGCCAGGCTTTTCACCAAATACAGAAACCAGAAAAACAATAAATAATGGACTTTGATCCATGGGTTCGTCTAAGAGAGAATGAGTTCTTATGGTTTCCAGCTTTTTTACAGTGAATTTCAGAGTGAATCTGATAGGACCAAGCAGGGTGACATGCCCATCCCTTGCATCTTTTGGCAAAGGAAGAGTGGACATTTGGTTTACAGCCCTCCAAATTATCTTATGGAGGAGGGGAATGTTTCCACAAAGCAAAACTCATGGTTCTGTTACCAAAAAAGTGAGTAATAGTTGCAGAGTAGATAAAACAACAGATGTCCAAAAATCTTTCCACCACTCCAGTTATTGCCTATCCATTCACATGAGAAATAGTATTGTAAGGTTGAAAATAACATGAAGAGAACACCCATGTTAAATTTTCACCTGATTATATTTTTTAAAATCTTATCTATCTATCTATCTATCTATCTACCTACCTATCTATCTATCTATCTATCTATCTATCTATCTGGGCATCACACACACACACAAACACGTTGGTAAAAATAATTTGCTAATGATTTAAATACAGTCTCATTATCTGACCACTTGAGGAAGAAGAATCATTTCATCTCAGAAAAAAAGTATTTTAACCTCAAATCCATTCTCTGTACATGGCCTCCTAAACAATTTTTTAAATTAAATATATTACATTGGGAAATTTTTATAAATATAATGTCCCTATAATAATGTAAGTTAAATATACTGCAATCTAAAATTCTATCCAGATGTACCTGAATAGACTCTTATAACCAAAATTATATATATATATACTTAAATTACCATCAGTTTATAAACAATAAAGAGGTCACACTTTTAAGGATATAATATACCAAATACCATTCTGCTGAAAAATACCTAAACAGGCTAATAAAAGAATCAATCAATTGTTACTCAGTCCTTAAATATTAATGAATAATCAGACTTTTGAATGTGCAAGGGAAGTACTATGACTAAATAGGAGGAATGAATTTGATTAAAGTTTTAATTTCCTCTGCATTAAATAAAAAGTATGATTATACAACTTACTGAAAGATGTTTCTCAAAATATTCCCTCTTTTACTCCTATTACACTTTCCTAAATCATTTGTTTATAACCTAATTGAAAGTGTCCTACACAGAACTACCCCTTATTTTTAATAATAAACATTAATATATTATTTTTTATTATATGAATAATAAATGCTCATTGTAAAAAAATTTAGATGATACAGAAAAGCATAGGAAAGAGAGCAATAATCAGAAATTTTAAAACTCACTATCCCAACTCAATTACTATTGACATTTTGCAACCATTCTCTTTTTTTTTCTTTTTTTTTCAAGATACATAGATCACACAAAATGTTACATTAAAAAATATAAGAGGTTCCCATATACCCCCACTCCCCACCTCCACCTTCACTCTTCCCATATGAACAACCTCTTTCATCAGTGTGCCACATTCATTGTATCTGATGAATACATTTTGGAGCACTGCTACACAGCATGGATTATAATTACACTGTAGTTTATACTTTCTCCCAGTCCATTCAGTGGGTTATGGGGGGATAATGTCCCTATATGCACTACTATGAAATTTGAATCATGTCCTATAAACTTTTTTAAAACATTGTGCACATGGAGGTAGGCAGAATTCTAAGTTGGCACTGAAGACTCCTGTTTCTGATGCACAGACACTATAATCCCCTCCCCTTGAGCATGAACCTGTTGCAATATTAGTCCTGTGATTAGAAACCAATCAGTTGACTCTGAATGAAGAAAAAGGGAGATCATTTGAATCAACCTAACCTAACATGGAGAACTCTTTAAAAGAAGGTGAAGTGTCGGAAAAACACTGTCTACTGGCCTTCAAAAAGGAAGCAAACTGTCATGTTGTGAACTTTCCATGGGGGCCACGTAGTCTGGAACATCTTAGGTCCTAAGAGGGCCCCTAGGAAAGAGACCAGCAGGAAAAGAGGGACCTTAATCCTACAGTGTTAAGGAATTGAATTCTGCTAGTAGCCTTGTGAGCTTGGAAAAAGCCCCCAGGTACCTACAAAGAATGCAGCCTCTGGAGAAACTTTGGTTTCAGCTTGATGAAATGTCTGAGTAGAGCACCTAACTAACCCATACACAAACTACTGAACTACAGAACTGTGGAATAATAAAACCATGTCGTTTTATGCCTTAAAGTCTGTGGTGATTATACAGCAACAGAAAACAAAGACTTTTTTTAAAACTTGTTTTGGTGTTTACTGGATCATCCTGTCCACAATACCCACAAAGTAGGTATACAATAATTTAAATGTGCGTTAACCTACACATTTAGTAGACATGCATTATTGGTCATTTTACAAAAAAAGGGGATGATTTTATTTACAACTCTCTGCATCTTATTTTTAAGTAAAAATTATATCATTGCAACCGTTTGAGCAAAAGACTCAGATCTAATTCGTGTCTTTAGACTGCAAAATATGCCATATGGCTATGTCATGTAATAAATTATCATTTTACCATTCAGATTGCTTCCATTTTCTTTACACTAGAAATAATGCCCTAATAAATATGTTTGCCCCAATAATATTACATATTGATACCATGATTTGCTTTTATGAATATAGTTCCCAGGTCAAAGGTCATGCACATTTTTATTTAATAAAGATAGATGATATTCCCCAAAAAGTATCGATTTACATTTTAATCCATAATATATGAGAGTACCTTAGCACTAAGCATTATCACAATAAAATTTTAGAAATCATGAGAAGTGAAAAGAAATGTCTCATTTTTACTTTATATATTTCCTTGATGGTTATTGCTATAGAATATTTTTGATGATTATTAACCATTTGTATTTGCTGTTCTCTGAATGCATATTCATATCAATCATCTTTTGAGTGTTTATTCATCAGTTTCAAAGATCATTATATATTATATATATATATATATATATATACTTTTTATCCTACTTAGAGTTGCAATACTATCTCCATCAATCTTTTAAAATTTTATTCCATTTAATGGTGTATTTTACCATGCAAATATTTTAGTTCATAGATTCAACTTTACAAAAAATTTCTGGTTTAACACAACCTTCTAGATGTTCTTCTAAGCTTATTTCTTAATTTGCATCTTCAATTCATCAAAAAAAAATTTAATATGTCTGAGTTAGTGGCTTAACTCTATTTTCTTCCAGATGCCTGTTTGTTCTAGCAACTGTTATTAAATAATTAATCATATCTCCACTAAACTGAAATGACACCTATGTATGCATTTTAGTAGCACTAATGATAAAATAAAATAATCATTCATCAAAGTTATCAAGACATTAAAAATAGTTATAAAAATATATTTGTAATTTTAAATTGTCTGCAATGCTTGTAAATATTTAATGATAAATCTGAGAGACTTCCTTAGAATACCTCATTAATAATTTAAGATTACCATAATTGGAACAGTATATAGCTACTCCTTATCAACAGGTTTTTATGTAGTTGAGAACATTGTACAATGCTGTTTACCATATTAATTTACTTTATTAATTCCACTGTTAATCATTATGTTAACCTGTGACAAATCTCAGGTTAGTAACATAAAAATGAATTGGATTGATTTTCTGTGGACCTCAAGAAAACTAGAAAGTAAACTGAAGATGACAAGATTTTTATGGCAGATATTGTGAGCTGCTCTCTAAATCCACGGGCTTCTCTTCTGGAAACACAGTTAGATTATATTTCCCATGCTTTGCTGAACTTACTTGTGACTGAGTTCTAGCCACTGTAATATAGACAGAAGTCACATTCACTTCTAGGCATGGACCATAAAAACCTCCTATGGAAACTCTTTTTTTTTTTCCCTTTCCAGGTAGCTGGGATCTATTTGATTACTTAGAGAAGGGCTACTTTGCTAACGTGTTTACAAACCCAGCACTGTTAGGTAATATGAAATAAACTTCTTTTACTTTCAGATCATTTTGTGGAGATTTTTTTGTTAGTTTTTGTTGTTGTTTTCAGCAAGTTAACCTACTTCATAAAGGTATCAATTATGTGGCAATCACTTTCCAAGGAATTCTTAGGTACACTATTTCATATAAATATTTCAGAAGAATCCAAAGGAGTTAGAACAATATCCTGAGATTTACAAATAGAAGTGTTTATTTTCAAATCCTCTTACATTACTCTCTTATTAATATGTTTTTATACAAACATTTAGTTATGATATTAGAGAAGCTGGTAAAAATCTTTAAATGAGAGATATTTAACATTAGATAATCATTAATTAGAATGGCTCAAAATAATTTTTTTTTAAGAATGCAGAACTGGAGGAGACCTTGCTGACACATTGAACTCTTTCAACAGGAGAGTGTAAGGCAGATTACAAGATCCAGTTTTCTAGAGATAAGATAGGGAGGAAATCCTATTCTAATGGTGTAGATAATAAATAAAGGGATAAAGAAATATCACACAGTATTGCTTCATTTTACAAACAAGGAAACTTAAAGCCTCAGATACTCTGTGATTTGACTAAGATATTAGAAGTTATTACCATACCTTATCATACTTAATAATAACAATAAAAGTAATGCTACTATAACCACTATTACTATTACTACTACCACTAATACCTCAACTCCTACTAGTTTTATTACTAGTAGTACTATTACTACCATTAACTAGTTACTACTAGTACTACTAACTACTAATTACTATAATTATAGCTCATATCTATTGAATTCTTATTTTGTGTCAGGCACTTTTTTGAGTATTTTAATATATTAAATCTTCATTAAATCATCATAATGGCCCCATGAGGTATATACTATTATTATCTTCCTTTTACAGATGACAAAATTCTGACATAAGGAAGCAATGGAAGTTAGGAATTTCAGAAACTTTCCCAAGATTACTTACAACTCAACATTTACAACCATTAGTGATGAAGTCAGAATTGGAACCCAGGCAATTGGCTTGAAGACCTGCTTATACAGAATGCTATCCCGACTCCCTCCTGCAACTTTATACAGTCATAAATGCACTCTACTAAATATTTATTGCATCTTTGCAGTTGACATTACATGTCAGTCAGCATGACTTTTTAGAGTGATCATTAACTCTTACTCTAAGACAGTTTTGGTGAAGCAGACTATGAAGCCGTGTGAGGTACAAATATACAGGCCAAACATAGCAGCTGGCTAAATTGGGGGGGGGGGGGGCGGCTAGAAGTTTGCATTCACTATGGAGTTCAGACGAACAGTCTACCTAAAGCCAAGGGTTTCACAGCTATAGAAAGTATAAGTAGACCTGTAGTCATTTACCGGAAGAGAGTCAGGAACACGCAAACCATAAGAGAGGCAATCATTGAAGAATCAGGAAAGTAATCAGAAAACAAGGAATAAAGAAGTATCAGAGGTGAAGATAGATTAGAAGACCAGAAGCTGGTAAAGAGCTGCTGGTACAGAGGTAGACAATTACAAAGATGTCACACATGTAATGGGACATCTTCTTAGTTAAAAGACACTTGTGTTGTTCTGAGTATACTAATTTATTGTGTCAATTATACCCCAAAAATGTGCAATTTCTCAAACTAAATTGATGATTTCTTACTGGCATTAAAGTCCAAAAGAGGTGTTCTAAATCATTGAATGATTCTATTCCATGAGATAATTTTTCCTTTTTATTTTTTAAGATATATTTTATTTATTTATTTCTCCCCACCCTCCTCATTGTTTGTGCTCACTTTCTGTTCATTGTGTGCTTGTCTTCCTTTTAGGAGGCACTGGGAACCGAACCCAGAATCTCCCATGTGGGAGGGAGGTGCCCAATCACTTGAGCCACCTCTGCTCCCTGCTTTGTTGTATCTCTCGTTATGTTTTCCTCCTGTGTTTATTGTTGCATCATCTTGTTGCATCAGTTTGCCATGCCCCCCCATTGCATCAGCTCACTATCTTGTTCATTCTCTTTAGGAGGCACTGGGAACCAAACTTGGAACCTCCCCTGTGGTAGGTGAGAGCACAAGCCTTTAAGCCACATTCACTTACTGAGTCCCTTCTTTTTTTGTCTTGTTTGTCTGCCATCCCCTGAGAGTTTATCCTTACCTGCACCAACTTGCAAGAGAGGAGAAAAATTATGCATGTGAGAGGTTTCTGAAGTATCATTAAAGTGTTATTGTTTGGGGGTAGTTTATAATTGTGATAGTAGTACTCTATCTTGATACAAGTGACAATTTTGTGCTAGATAATATATTCTACAATATATTTCATATACATCACTTATTTTCACATTCCATTGACCAAAACTCCATCACATGGTTACATCTAACTAAAAAGGAAGTTAGAAATATTGTCTGGCTGTGTATCCAGATAGAAGAGGAAATTGATTTTGCCACAAAGCTTATATGCTTAATTTAGGACTTTGCCAGTTCCAGAGTTGGTCATGACATGATCTACTGAAACCAGGCTAAACTGTTAAGTTTAGGATGTGAGGTACAGAGAAATACTGGCATTAATACTTTGTTGCAAGATAAACTATTTCACAGTATCATAGATGGGAATGTTTGAGGCAAATCTATTCTATCTTCTTTTCTTTTATCCCTTGAATAATGTTTTAACCTATAATATTGAGTGTATTTTTTTTCCTGGTAGCCATTCAGGACATTTACTATAATCTTCTTTAGCTTCGTGATTTAAATTAAAATATATGTATATATTTGTTTCATATAGTTTCACCTACAATTAAAGAGTATATTTCTGAAATGTAAAGAGTTGACTTACAGTAAGCACCATATAGTATTACTTTAAAATAGGTATAAGTCAGTCCTGATCATTGAAATCTACTTTTCCTTTTACATAACTTGCTTTAAGTCTTTAAATATGGTATGCTTCTGCTTCATTTTAATCATTAAAGTCATGTATGTTTCCATACACATAAATTAAGGGCTACATAAGCATCCCCAAAGAAGATAGTCCCAGAGGAATGTTGAATGATTTTTAAAAATGGATTTATTTTCCTTTTAGAACAAAAAACAATATTTAGAGCAACATTTATTAATTTTCTTTGTAAATAGGAATCTTACAATTTGTAAAGTTTTGCAAAGTATTGTTCTTTGAGGTATCCTCTCACAAATATCAAAAAGGAAAGCAGAGGTTATCATGTAATTTTTGAATTATAAATTTTGCTTTGCACTTTTCTTGGATTTACCTAATAGCCAACTGTTGGAAATATTCTTAATTTTTATTAATTGTACAGAAATATTAAGGCTGTAGATCTAGTGCACATAGAGGGCCTAAAATAAATTACTTTAAACAGTTCTTTGAAAAAATAGAAAAACCCTCCTATTTGTTCTCCAATAAAAACAATCAAATGCCACATGGTGTCAAGCCATCCCTGGCAGGAACACTCTCAGCAGGGAAATGTGGCACTGAAAATGATTGATGAATTTCATTTCGTACTTAATAAGCTTTCCTTCAGACCAATTGCAAAGGCACAACGATTTTTATACTTCCTTCAGTGTTCAGAAACACATAGCTATCGGGCTTCAGTACATAAATTGGAGAAAAGTCTCCTCGTGCTTAACAATACAGTCTTGTTAAGAAAAATATGCCTCTGGACAAATGTTTTTTACTACTATGCTTTAGTTCCTTATTTATTTATTTTTTAATTTATTGAAGTATATCACTCATACATAAATATACATAATAAGTGTATAATAATAGTTGTGAACTGACAAAAAAATACATACATAACATCATACAGGACTCTCATAACTCATCCTACCACCAATAAGTTACATTGTTGTTAAACCTTTTTAACTAATGATTAAAGAGCATTGTCAAAATATTACTACTAACCAAAGTATTTTTCCCCCAACCAACCCGATTACTATCTTTATATTATTTATGTATGAACATACATAAAGAATTAAGTGTATAATAAAATTGTGAACTTACAAAGCAAACATCCATACCATACAGGAGTCCCATACATCAACCCTCCACCAACACCTTGCATTGATGTGAGACATTTGATAGAAATTGTGAAAGAATATTGTCAAAATCTTACTACTAATCATTGTCCTTATCATGCATTTGGTGTTTTTCCCCCAACCCACCCTATTATTTTTAAATATATTTTTTTATGACAGAAGGTGTAAACTTATAAAACAACCATGCACATATGCAGAATTCCCAAACAACCCCCCTCCATCACCACACCACACTGTGGAGGAACATATGTACAGATAAGATCAGATCATCTGACTGTTACCACGTCCATAGTGCACATTTGTTTCACTTTTCCATACTGCATCATTACCAACACAGTATATCTTTCACATAGATGCAAGAATATTATGTTATTACTACTAACCTCAGTTCATAGGTCACTGCAGCTGTATTTTTCCCATGCTTCCACATTTCCAATACCAGGAAATAGTGATATACATTTGTTTTAGCTCACAAGGACCCTCTTGGATCTGTACCATCAACCACAATTCTCATCCACCTCTTGTTTTACTGTGCTATTCAGTTCCTAGATTATTCTCTAGCATTCTGTCAATTGACATTTACATTCCTAGACTACCATTTTCAGCCACATACCCATTTATAAACTAGCTGTTACTCACTATGTGTTACCATCCACTCTATCCATTTCCACACTTTTACAGCAAAGCTAATTAAAACTTCTAATACATTAAATATCAGCAGTCCATTCAGTCCTCCTCTTATCTCCTTTAAGAATCCACCACCTACCACCAGGTCTTGAAGATATTTTCCTATAATTTCTTCTAAAAGTTTTATGATTCTTGCTTTTATTTTTAGGTTTGGATTGCGTTGAATCTATATATCTATTAGAGTAGAATTTACATCTTAATAATATTTAGTCTTCCAATCCCATGACCATGGAATGTTCTTCCAGTTATTTAGAGCTTTTTTGATTTCTTTTAACATGGAGTTGCAGTTTTCTGAATACAATTGCTTTACATCATTGGTTAAGTTTATTCCTGACTATTTGAGTTTTATCTGTCATATTTTATTTTCACCACTCTTTTGACATTTTTAGTTACTTTGATTGATATAATCTTCATTTCTAGACACTTTTAGTTACTTTTATTGGTATAATCTTCATTTCTAGACTCTCTTCCAGGCCTCTGTCTCCTGTCTTTTCTTTTTAGTCTCTAGCACACCCTTTAGTATTTCCTGAAAATCTGGTCTCTTGCTTAGAAATTCTTTCAGTTTCTGTGTATCTGTGAATATTTTAATCTCATCCTCAGTTTTGAAAGACAGTCTAGTTGGATATAAGATTCTTGGCTGGAAGTTTTTCTCTTGTAGTATCTTTTTTTTTTTTATTGATTTTGTAATAATATTACATTAAAAATATATATGTGAGGTCCCATTCAACCCCACCCCCCCACCCCACCTCTCCCCCCCCCCCCCCCAGCAACACTCATTCCCATCATCATGACACATCCATTGGATTTGGTAAGTACATCTTTGGGCACCTCTGCACCTCATAGTCAATGGTCCACATCATGGCCCATACTCTCCTCCATTCCATCCAGTGGGCCCTGTGAGGATTTACAATGTCCGGTGATTGCCTCTGAAGCACCATCCAGGGCAGCTCCATGTCCCAAAGACGCCTCCACCTCTCATCTCTTCCTGCCTTTCCCCATACCCATCAGCCACCATGTCCACTTTTCCCAATCCAATGCCACCTCTTCTATGTGGACATTGGATTGGTTGTGTCCATTGCACCTCTATGTCAAGAGGAGGCTCAGATTCCACATGGATGTTGGATGCAATCCTCCCACTTTCAGTTGTAATCACTCTAGGCTCCATGGTGTGGTGGTTGTCCTTCTTCAACTCCATCTTAGCTGAGTGTGGTAAGTCCAATACATCATATATTGTAGTATCTTAAATATATCCGACCATTGTCTTCTTGCCTCCATGGTTTCTGGTGAGAGATCAGCACTTAATCTTACTGGCTATCCCTTATATGTTATGCATTGCTTTTCTCTTGCTGTTCTCAGAATTCTCTCTTTGTCTTTGGTCTTTGACATTCTGATGACTGTGTTTCAGAGTTGGTCTATTCAGATTTTTCTGATGGGAGTACGTTGTGCTTCTTGGACATGGATATCTATGTCTTTCTCTAGGGTTGGAAAATTTTCTAACATTATTTCTTTAAATATTCCTTCTGCCCTTTATCCTTTCTCTTCACTTTCTGGGACACCCATGACATGTATGTTTGCATGTATTTTGCTATCATTTAGTTCCTTGAGAACTTTTCCAATTTTTTCCATTCTCTTCTTCATCTGTTCTTTTGTATTTTCATTTTCAGAGGCTATTTCTTCAAGTTCACAAATCCTTTCTTCTGCCTTCTCAAATCTGCTATTATATGATTCCAATGTTTTTTTAAAATTTCATTTATTGCACCTTTCATTCCCATAAGATCTGCTATTTTTCTATGTATGTTTTCAAATTCTTTGTGCTCATCCAATGTCTTCTTAAAACCCTTATTCTCTTTAGCCTTCTCACTGAATTTATTAAGATTTGTTTGAACATCTATGATTAGTTGTCTCAACTCCTTTATGTCATCTTGAGGCTTGTCTTGTTCCTTTAAGTGGGCCATTGCTTCCTGTATCTTGGTGTGGATTGTAATTTTTTGTTGGTGTCTTCGCATCTGGCTTACTAGAGTATTTATTCAGTGTGCAGTTTTTCTCTTTAGTTTAAGGCTTCTTGCCCTTTCTCCCTTGTTGGTTGTGCAGTAGGAGCCAAGCATGTAGTTGGTGCTATAAGTTGTGGAGGCTCAAACTGCCCTCAAAGTGCCAGGGAACAATGAAGCTTCTTCCAACTTTTTCTTTCATCAGGGGTAAGGACAGAGTCACAGCTGTGTGGATAATCCAAGTTATTCAGGCCTATACTGTAGTTGCCCAGAGAGACAGATGAAGGTTCATGCCCCTTTCTCCTCTACCTGTGGCAGGGATGGAACTGCAAGTATGGGCAGCAATCTATGCAGTGTGGGTCCAAGATGACCTCAGTTGCCCTGGTAAACTTCTGATTTTTCAATCTATGCCAGTCAAAGTTAACTGCAGTTACCTGGATAGGCTGGTGCATGACCCACCAGCCTCCTCCCTGCCAGAGCTGGTGCTAAAGCCTAGGCTAGGCCTGTAGGCAGATCTGGGTGAAAGAAACTGGTTCCTACTGTCACTGTGATCTTCCATCAGCCTGGCTTCCCCTCAGGCTGGGGGCAGATTCAAAATGCCCACCACCAACCTCTTTCCAACTTGGGCTGATTCACATTCCAGCTGTTCCCAGGGTTATATTTCAGCCTATCAATCATTAGCCAAAATCAGCAGCCAACTGCCTCTTCCTCTCCTGTTTTTGGGAAATGGAGCTTCCAATTCCAGCCACAGAGTAGCTCCTGGGGCAGCTCGTTCTACCAGAGTAGGCTAATCACTGGCCTCCACAGCTTGGCCGGTAATTTCCTGTAGAGGCTGGCTCAAGTCCTTGCAGCTTCCACCCTGCTGAAGGTGGCACTGGGCTTAGGCTGAAGCTACAGTCTGACCTGGATGGAAAGAAGCTGGCCCCCACCAGCACTGGAATTTTCATTCCGCCCCGCTTCCCCTTATTCTGGGTGCAGAGGTAAGATGGCAGCTTGCCGGCCTCTTTCTGACTTGGACAGGCTCAAACTTTTGCTGTTCTCATGATTACACTTTAGCCGGCTGAATTTACTCATTAGTAGCTGAAATTGGGGCCCAACCACCTCTTCCTCCCCTGTTTTTGGGAAGTGGAGCTTTCAATTCCACCATGGAACAGCTCCTGAGAAAGCTTGTGCCTCCAATGGAGGATAGGCACTGGCCTCCATGGCATGGAGTGGTCTACTTACGAGTCTTCTCTACAGATGGGAAGCCTCCTCTTTCCATTCCTTCAAGGATGTTTCAGGATGCTCTTCTGACCTTCTGGAGCCCCCAAAACAGGTGCTTTAGCTAGCTCCAGATAGCTCTGGGAATTTACTCACTGTCTTGTAGCAGGAGCTGGGTCTAGGAACTCCTTACTCTGCTGCCATCTTGCTGGTTCCTTTATTTTTAAAAGCTAAAAACATACAGCAATATTTTTTCTATATTATTTATATTTCATAATTTTGAAATATAAAGGAACTTTGAAAATGAGCGATTAGTGCAAGAGAAGGCAGAGCATGTAGCCTGAGCTTGTCAATGTGTCTCTTTACTCCAACTTTCCTAAGTATTGTCAATTGAAAAGAAATCTTGACTCCACCTGAAGTAACAATACTGTAGTTGCTGGGAAGAAAGTTGCAAAGGAGAAATGCTCTATCATCAGGCTGGAAATCTCTGTTTCTCTCCAGGAAGACTTACTGACTTCTACTCCAATTCATGAGCTTAGAAAATATTACCTAATAGAAATGCCAAAATGATTAACCACCTTTCTGCTTTCAGGGAGGCTTACTGAAAGCCCACAGCCACCTGCTGTGCGCAGGAGAGGGTTATGGCTGTGTCTCATACTGTTTTCAACCTTCTAACTCTGCTCTTCAGAAGGGCCTCCTTGTTTTTTCTTGAATATTCTAAGGACATTCTTAGATCAGATCTTTGTCTTGGCTTTTGTTTTTACCTGGAAAACTGTCTACACATATCTGTAGATTGATGTGTTGGTCAGGTTGTTGATCAATTGACTCTTTAAAGGAGACACATTTCACAACTATCCAATTGCAGAAATTACACACATGTACTTACATATATCCTGACTCACACATATCCTCAATCTCTTGCTGTTATCCTGTCTTAATTTCTAAAAAAGTGTATTAACACCTGGCATCCTACTTGTTCAGTGTTTACTTTCTGTTTTGCCTTCAATAAATTGAGCTATTTAAGGGCAGAAGCTTTGTCTTGTTCCCACATCTGTCTGGGACAAAGATGGATCCATGAATAAATGAAAGAATGATTCCTTTCAAGAAGAAAAGTTTACTTGCTCTGATTTTACTATTTGGAAAACATGTTTCAATAATTTTCCTTGTTACTTTAGCTAAAGAATGACAAAAACTTACTTCTTGAGTGCAATAATATTTTTTAAAATGCTATTTTGGTTTTAATCTTAAGGAAAAAAATTGTCTCAACATTGATAGATGATTGAGTATACTCACATGATAAAATTCATTTTAAGAGTATCACAATTATGGTGCATGTAAGTGGTTTTGATTATTTTCAATGGTAAATAATTAATATATGTTCTCCTGGAAACAAGAGAACAACTGGGAGTTGCTTAGTAGTGCCTAAGAACACTAATGTATCTTTAAATAACAGTGCTCAGGTATGCACAAAATAGTGGCTTAAACAACAAAACCCGAATGGAAAGAAAGTAAGCTCAGGAGGTTGATTTATAACAGGATGCTAAGCTTTCTATTTCAAGGTCACTGGCTCAGCTCTAATGTAAGCCATCAGTCATTGATATATTTACCAATTTGTAAAAATGAGATGAAGTAAGTTATTCTCTCAAAAGGAAGTTTCATCAAAAATTGAAAGAATCGGGGCTCATGTGAGTCTCTTATCATTATGATAATTTCAATAATAAAGAATACTTATTGTGTTCTTATGTGCCTACCACAGAACACCACAAATGTATCAATGATAAACTTTATCTCTATTCATTAACTAGATGTTTTAGTTGCTTAAGGCTGCTAGTAATAATGTATCAGTAATGGGTTGGCATTTATAAAAAGAATTTATTAGGCTAAAACTTCACAATTCTGAGGCTGTGAAAATATCCAAATCAAGGCATCATCAGAGATGCTGTCTAACCAAAACTCAGCTGCTGGCAATAGTGGACTCCATCCATGTGGCAAGGCACATGAAGGCATTGCCTTCTCTTCTGGGTCTCCTTGCCTCAGCTTCTGACTATTCCTCCTCTCCCAGCATCCCTCCTGAGCCCCTGTGGCCCTTCTTTCTGCCTCTGTAGCTTTTTCTCTGTGTGTCTCTGCTTTCATTTCTCCATTTATAAAGGACTTCAGCAAGCAGTCCAAGACCCACCTTGGGTTACACCTCACTCAAGTAATCCAATGAAACTCCTCCTCACTGAATTCAATCCAATCAGAGGGTCCCATTCCCACAGAAATGTATTAGCTTCAAAAACATTATCTTTTCTGGTATTCATAAAACGTTTCAAACTGTTACACTAGGTATCTTTACATTAAAATATTCCCATGTATTAAGTTACCCTTGAATACATTATACATAATAAATTAATAAAATGTCCAGGGCATTGCAAAAGGCACTATGTGTAACTATAAAATTATTATATAAATGACTACTGTAGTGTGTTGATAATATAGACCTGAAATCATTAGAAAGTACCTAACTTAGCCAGTAGAAGAAAACATGGATCAACGGTAAAGTCTCTCAATTTACAGATAAGGAAAACAACGTCTAAAATGTCTAAATATTTGCCCAAGATCACTGAGTGGCTGGTAGCTGGAATTTCAGATTTAGAATCTGTGTCCCTTCAGTTCTTTTACATAATTTACATAATTTAGTATAAATTATGACTGTAAGTACCAAGATTAAAGCTGGGTAGAAAATGCTCTATGTGGTTCCTTTATTTAAATCTCATTTAATTTGAAACCATTTTCTATGTTTTTCACTCTCATTATTTTCATAAATTTGAAGTTAAATCTCTCCAGCAGTGTAGAACTTTTTTCAGGCATTTCGTGCGGGCTGGAATAAACAGTTCTGGAGTCTAATCCTATATGCCTTAATAAATGCACATGCGACTCTATGATGTGTAGAAACAGCCAATTATCTGATATTAATGACGAATGCTTGGGGAGATGAAGCATTTATATACAGGTGAAAAATACATAAAATAATTTTCTTCTTTTGATTAAGAAATTTCAGATGATTCATTTCATTTTACAATGATCTTAGCACCCTTTTATTTTAACGTACATTAAAAAGGCATAAGAAAAGCTGGCATAATGCTCTTATATTTAAGAATATTAGTAACTAATACATTTGGTAATAGATGATGGTGATGGTAGAACAACTTTGCAAAAAAATTAATATAAAGATAGCAGTGCCTAATACAGAGTAGACATGAAATAATTTTTATAGCTAAATTACTTTTGTAGCTTCTTGTGGAAAAATGTATTTTATGAAAAACAAATTTCTGAAATATAAAATAATATTAAAGAAATCAAGCTTAATGAAAAGACTGCAGATCATTCCATAAAAATTATATCCTTCCCTGTTTAATGTCTGCGAATGGTATGAGTAATATCAATAACTGCTTTGCACTTTTTGTACTTATTAGATATACTGAACAGTATATAGGATCTATTAATTACACCAAATATTTTTGTTATAAAACTTGGCTGGAAGATTTGAAGAAAACTAAAGTTATGAGCTGTTTAAAGCATAGATAAAACTAGTTCTGTTTTATAACTTAAAAGATTTTACTTTGGGGTTTTTGTTGTGCTTTTTCCATTATCATTCATAGGGTTACATTCTCATTTGTAATTTAGCCAAGTCTATCTAAAATAATAATATTTAAAATGTTATCTTTTGGGTCCTCTATGCCCATTACATTCACAGCCTTAATTTTGCTGTCCATTTAATTAACAAAAATTAATATTTCCAGCAGGTTGGCTATTAAGTCTTTCTATCAGCAGTGGGAAAACTATTGCCTAAATTTTAAATATGAATGTATGGCAAACCAACAGAATTTTGAGAAGGGATTGGAATCTTTTGTCTGAAGTAATGTTATTTGCTTTCAGTCATAAATTTTAAAAGAATTATAGGTGAAATTGGGTCAGAGCAAACTATGGGAACAGTTTATGGGAATGAAATCATGTGAAGAAGAACTAAAATTGTGGGATGTGTTTTGTTCAAAGAGCAAAAGATTAATGCAAGTATATGAACAAATCCAATATCTCAAAGTCTATCATACTGAAGATAAATTACTTATTTTTGGTTTAGAACAGAAATAGAGCCAATGCATAGAAATGGTAAGGATGAAGATTTCCAAAAACTGGACATATTCAAGAAAAATTTTTAGGAATATTTCTCAACTATTTGAAATGATCAACCAAATAATTTGCAGGGACATTTTCAATTCTAGAATTTTGTCATATGCATAATGTTTGATACCGAGAGAAGTGTCACAAGTATTTTAATTTTTTTAATTTTTATTTTTTAAATATACTTCTAAATTTTCTTTTAAAGGCACTTAAATTACAAAAATGTTACCTAAAAAATATAGGGGACTTCCATATGCCCCACTCCCAACCCATCTCACCTTTTCCCAAATTAACAACATCATTCATTAGTGTGTACATTTGTTACAGTTCATGAACTTATTTTGGAGTATTGTCATTAAACTTGGATTATAGTTTATGTTGTAGTTTACACTCTCTCCCTCACAATTTTCTAAGTTGTGAAAAGATATATAATGGCTTGTATCTGTCATTGCAATGTCATTCAGGACAATTTCCTAGTCCTGAAAATGTCCCTATATTACACCTGTTTTTTCCTCTCCCTCCCCTCGGAACCTCTAGTGGCCAATGCCTCCACACTAATTATATAAGTTATCCATTGCTAGAATAACAATAAGTCTGTACTAGAATACCAGTAAGTCTACTCTAACCCATCATTCATTCCTCAATCCTGAGGATTCTGAGATAGTGATGCCCACTCCACCTGTAATTGAGTGGGGGCTTAGATCTCATGGGAGAGATGGGGGACTATCTTGCTTGCAGTTGCAGACTCTCTCTGTTCATTGGGATGGTCATTGCCCATTATCATCTCCTTTTTGGTTGTCCTGGGTGAGTCCAATGAACTGGAGAGTAGGTGTTGCAACTCTGTTGAGTTTCAGGGTCCAGATGGCACATGGAAAGCCCAAAGATTTAAGTCTCTTGGGCATACACCTATCAACTCTAACATAACTATAGGTTCAAATAGAAGGGGCAGAAGGGCCATGTGTAGGGAAACCACAACTGAGTCCAACTCTGTCACACTGGGGAGCATAAATTCCCAAATAGGACCCACTGGCAGGGTACCAAACTCTTGAACTGTCTACTCTGCCTATAGTGTCTGATGTCTCTGCTAGTTGAGTCCGTATTTAATTTGACAGTCAATGAGATCCTGCTGAGACATGCATAATCATAACCTCTGGAATGACCTCCCAACTCACTTTGAAGTCTCTTAGCCATATAAACTCATTTGTCTTTACCCTTTCCCACTTTGGTCCATGTCTTTTTCCAGTTGTATTGCTAGTTGGTGCTTGGTAGTAACCCCTTGGTGCTTGGGAGGCTCATCCCCATGAGTCATATGGCATACTGGGGGGAAGGTAATGCATTTATATGCTGAGTTCATCTTAGAGATGGGCCACATTAGAGCAACAAAGAAGTTATCAGGCAAGTAACTCTTAGGCACACTATAATACTAGGCTAAGTTTCAATATCAAAATTTAAGGTTCATAAGTATATTCTTCGATATTGAGGGCCTGTCAATGTTCCATCCTCCTTCCCTAGTCACTGCCCCTGTACTCAGTGTATTCTTACTGTCCCATTGGAGAATGTGGCAGAGCTCCCTAGAATGGGAATTCAATATTCTTTTGATTATTGTGTGAATTTCCACCCACCAAGACAAAACCCTATGAACACTTGAATACATTCAAATGCCTTATAGTTATGCCCCAGATGAACCTCCTCCTATGCATCCCCCATCTGTGACACCCCACACAAATGAATCTCCTCTACCACAGTTGTAAACATTCTATGATCCAAACTTCTTCAAAAGTGAAGCTGAGAAAATAACCATTTTTCATTTAAAAATGAAATGATAGTTTTAAAGATAACAAAAAAAAAACATTTAAAAATGTAAAAATTTTTAGAATAATGAAAAGATTAATATAAAAGTTTTTGACATTATGTCTTTCTTCATTGTAAGATCTGTTACCTTGTATGTACAGTGACATTTTCTTCTATTTATTCTCCTAGTGTCTTATTTTTTAATTTTGTCTTCAAAGAAGATTTAGGTTACAGAAAAGTCATGTACAAAATATAGGGAATTCCCATATATCCAACATCATCCCACTTTTACTCTTTCCCTTATTAGTTACATTTTACATGTGGATGGTACATTTGTTACAAATGATGTACAGGTATTGAAACATTGCTACTAACCATGGTCAATGATTTACATTACGGTTTGAATTTTGGACCACACATTTTCATAAATTTTGATGAAATTTAACATGGTCTGTATTCATCATTACAAGGTCATGTGGAACACTTCCATCACCCCCAAAATTCCATCACTTTGGTTCCTTGCCAACCCTCAGGACTCATGGCAGCCACCAAGCTTCACTCTTTGAAGAACAAAATTGCCCCCCACATGCAACACTCTAAATCAGTATCCTTCAATGCCATATGGCCAAAAGAAGATCCCCAACATTGTAGTTACAGCCACATACCCACAAATTCCCAGTGTTCACCTGGTTCCTCCTCCTTACTCTTACCCCCAGTTCCTTGGAGAATCTAACACACTCTCCCCACCCTATGCCCCTCATGAATCAGCACCACCAAACTCAATAGTATCACTGCATCACTATCAAGTGAATCCATTGCATAACTACACACCTCCACCTTATCATAGATTTTGCCTATATGGGCCTTGACTGACAACCTTCTTCTCCCTTTTTGTTTCCTATAAACCTAACTTCCAGACTCTAGCTCTGTGAGTCTGCTTATTTGCTTGATTCATATAAGTGAAGTCATGTAATATTTGTCCTTCAGTGCCTGGCTTGCTTCCCTTAACCTAAGGTCTTCAAAATTTATCCATGTTATCCCATACTTTACTATTGCATTCCTTCTTACAGCTGAGTAATATTCCATTGTATGTATACACCACAATTTCTTTATCAATTCATCTGCTGATGGACATTTGAGTTGGACATTTGAGTTGTTTTCCAACTTTTTGCAATAGTGAATAATGCTGCTAAGAGCATTGGTGTGCATATATCTGTTCGTGTTCCTGCTTTCAATTCTTCTGGTTATATACCCAGCAGTGGAATTGCTGGATCATATGGAAATTCTATAGTTAGCTTCCCGAGGAACCACCAAGTTGTCTTCCACAATGGCTGCACCATTCTTCATTCCCACCTGGATAAGTGTTCCCATTCCTCCACATCCTCTCCAACATTTGCAGTTCTCTGTTCTTTCAATAGCCACCAGTCTAATTAGTGTAAGATGATATCTCACTGTAGTTTTGATTTGCAAGTGATGTTGAGCATCTTTTCATGTGCTTTTTAGCCATTTGCATTTCTTCTTTGGAGAAGTGTCTATTCAAATCACTTGCCCATTTTATAAATGAGGTATTTGTCTTTTTATTTTTGAAGTGTAGGATATCCTTATACATGTTGGATATTATTTATGTTGGCTATTTCTGCATCTATAGAGATTATCATGTAATTTTTCGTTTTGATCTGTTTATGTGGTATGTTACATTGATTGATTTTCTTATGTCAAACACTCCTTGCATACTAGGGATTTAGCCCATTTGCTTGTGGTGTATTATTCATTTGATGTGTTGTTGAATACAATTAGCAGGTATTTTGTTCAATATTTTAGCATCGAAGTTCATTAGAGAGATTGTTCTATAGTTTCCCTTCCTCGTGGCTTCTATTTGGCTTTGGTATTAGGGTGATGCTGGCATCATAGAATGAGTCAGGCAATGTTCCCTCCACTTCTAGTTTTTCAAGAGCTTAAGCAGGATTGGTGTTAGTTCTTTATGGAATGTTTGGTAGAATTCACCTGTGAAGCTATCTGGTCCTGAGGTCTTCTTTTTGGGGAGTTTTTTGATGACTAATTCAATCTCATTTCTTGTGAATGGTCTGTTGAGTTCATCAATTTCTTCTTTCGTCAATGTAGCCTGCTTGTGTGTTTCTAGAAATTTGTCAACTTCTACTAAATTATCCATCTTGTTGGTATACAAGTTTCCAAAGTCCTCTAATGATATTCTTTATTTCTGTAGGTTCAGTGATGATATCTCCTTCCTCATTTCTTATATTATGCATTTGCATCTTTGTTTTTTTCTTTGTTAGTCTAGCTAAAATGTTGTCAATTTTGTTAATCTTCTCAAAGAATCAGCTTTTGGGTTTATTTTTTCAAGTGCTTTCTTATTTTTAATTTCACTTAGCTTTGCTCTGACCTTTTTTATTTCCTTCTTTCTACTTGTTTTGGGGTTAGCTTACTGTTCTTTTTCTAGTTCCTCCAGGTGTGTGATTAGGTTTTTTATATTAGTTCTTTCTTCTTTTTTAACATAGACATTTATGGTTATAAATTTCCCTTTCAATACAACTTTTGCTGCATCCCATAGGTTTTGATAAGTTTTCTTGTCATTTTCATTCATAATAAGGTACTGACTGATTTCTTTTGCAGTTTCCTCCTTGACCCAATGATTATCTAAGAGTGTGTTGTTTGACTTACGTACCTTTGTGCCTAATCTTATTCTCTCCCCCTTACTGATTTCCAGCTTCATTCCATTGTGGTCAGAGAAATTGCTTTATATATTTCAATCTTTCTGAATTCATTGAGTATTGTTCTGTAATGTAGCAAAGTGGTCTATCCTGGAGAATTCTCATGTGAACTCGAGAACAATGTACATCCTGCTGTATTTGGCTATAATGTTCTGTATAAATCTATTAGACCCAGATCCTCTAATGTATTATTCAAGGTCTCCGATTCTTTACTGAATCTATGTTGAGATGTTCTGGCTAATAGTGATAATGGTGTATCAAATTCCTTCACTCTAATTGTAGAGACATCTATTTCTCCACTTAGTTTTTCCACTGTTTGCCTCATGTATTTTCAGGCATGCTGGTTAGGTGCATAAATTTTATTATTGTTTTTTCTTCTTGATAGATTTCCCTTTCACAAATATATAGTGTCCTTCTTTTCACTTACAAAAGTTTTGCATTTAAAGTTTATTTTGTCTGATATTAGTATAGCTACCCCTATCCTTTTTTGGTTATTGTTTGCATGTAATATTGTTTTCCAACTATTCAATTTTAACTTCCTTTCATCCTTGGCTCTAAGGTGAGTTTCCTGTAGACAGCATATTGTTGGGTCTTCTTTCAGTTTCATGTGGCAAACAATTAAGTAAATTTAATTGATTATCAAATACAGGTAGATACTCATAGTATCACAAGCTAAACATAATTCGGGAATAGAGCCTTCACCATGACTTAAGGGATTTAAAGCTGTTAACTCGAAAAAGCTCAACTTTTAAATACACATTTCCTTATTTCTTTTCTTCAGGAAAGTGACTTTATGCTTGGGAAGCCTTCTTTAGTTAAATATATTCCACTATAAGATTCACAGATGTAGTATTTTTGAATAAGGTATATTAAAAACTGGAAAGTTTACACACAAAGTAAATTTTAACTAAAGAAAGACTGAATATTTTTTAAAAAGATTTTCATTCTGCTTACCCTTTTCATCAGTATTATATTTTTCTTTTTATTTACCTTGCTATTGCTCATCTTGATTTAGTTATATCTTTACCATTTCCATTTTATTCACTATTTTTCCACTGAAATCTTCAATCTCTCTTTACATTTTTTGAGCCTTAATGATTTATGAAGAGATCACTGCATGCCTTTTCAGTGTACTGCTGGACTCAGCTTTCCTGGTTTATGGCCTATCTTACAACTCTTAAAAGCTAGACTTAACTTGTAGATTTATGACTTAGATATAATGCCAAAGGTTACATTATATGGCCCAGTTGGACATTAGCCATTGTTGTTGCCAATTTTATTCACTGGTTAGGAGAGACTTCAGAATGAAAAACATGACCTCTGTACAGTCAAACATTTATTTAATTACTGCTCAGTGTTGCAGCTTGAACCTGGTCGGGCCAATGATGGAAATGCCCCCTGGTGTTGCAGCTCAAGCCTGGCCAAGGCACAAGCCTGGTTGAGGCACCTATGGAAGCACCCTCAATGTTACAACTCAAGCCTGGGCCAAGACACAAGCCTGGCTGAGGTGCCAGTGAAGCACCTTCAGTGTTATACAGCTCAAGCCTAGCCAAGGCACAAACCTGGCTAAGGCACTGGTTAAAGAAAGCTAAGGCACATAGCTTGGATCACAGCTTGGCATCACAGTTCCACTTGGTGTCACAATTCTATGTTCCTCTGGCTGGGGCAAAGAGGAAATGTGCCCTCAGGGTTTTGGGGCTGCTCTTGATATAGGTTTGTTATGTTGCTGTCCCTGGGGGTGGAGCCCCAAGTTGTGATGCTCTGATTGATCGATCAGTGGTTCCAAATGGGGTATTGGTTAGGGTTTGAAAACTAAATTAGCATATTATGTAAATGCTAAGTGGGAGGCATTGATTGTTTATGGGAGGTCTTGTTTGACTGTTTATGAGAAGTTTTGATTGGTTGGTTGTTAATTTAGGTAATGGATTCTAATGGTTGAAAACTCTCTTATCCTCTTGTATAGCTCAGGATCCCCCTGCCTAAGGGTCTCAGTTCAGTTACCAGCCTGCTCCTTCAGCCATTTTTGTTTCTAATGAGCAATATTATTTTCAATAAATACCTAGATGTTTGATTGCTCTTTGAAGCCATCATTACATCTTAATGGTTTCTTCATTAAATAATGAGTGGGATAAAATATTTGACAATGTTTAATTTTATAATTATGTAAGAATTGTTTTACACTTTGGAATTGTAATTTACAATCAAGGATTTTTTTTTTCTTAACATTGTCTTAGGTTCCTTTATGAGGACTTAGAGGCCAGCAAAATTACTCCAGGCATATATTTTAATTGCTAATCAAATCATTTGTTTTCATCTTACAGACATTGAATATAACATATTTCATTGAACCCTGTGCTCTATCTACTCAAAAACCCATTGCTAAATATTTGGCAGCTTGTCTTTAGTTGTGTGAAAATTATTAGTACATTTATTTTCTGATACTACATTTTTTTCCCTATTTATTTATTTTAAATTATATTATCATTAGCTTTTAGTTGAAAGAGTTCTTTGTTCAACTATCTTATTTGTTTTTTCTTGCTGATTGATTATTTATCTAAGTTAATGAAAATTCTATTTTGAATGATCAAAAAATATAAATAAGTATATAACTACATTGATTTCTTGCTCTATACAGAGAGATGTGTAGGTTGAAAGATTGATATATGGGTCTCATCAAGCATCCTATAATTATCTCTGTATAGCAATTCAGAAGTATAGTAATATATTTAAAAACAACAGTAACCAATCCAATGTCCACATAGAAGAGGTGGCATTGGATTGGGAAAAGTGGACATGGTGGCTGATGGGTATGGGGAAAGGCAGGAAGAGATGAGAGGTGGAGGCGTCTTTGGGACATGGAGCTGCCCTGGATGGTGCTTCAGAGGCAATCACCGGACATTGTAAATCCTCACAGGGCCCACTGGATGGAATGGAGGAGAGTATGGGCCATGATGTGGACCATTGACTATGAGGTGCAGAGGTGCCCAAAGATGTACTTACCAAATCCAATGGATGTGTCATGATGATGGGAACGAGTGTTGCTGGGGGGGGGGGGGGGGAGAGGTGGGGTGGGGTGGTGGGGTTGAATGGGACCTCACATATATATTTTTAATGTAATATTATTACAAAATCAATATAAAAAAAAGATGATAAAAAAATAAATAAAAAAAAATAAAAACAGCAGTGACAAAAAAACAACAACTTACACCCACAAAAATAGTATCAGGAGCCTCAAAGGCATGAAGTCTTAAGTGAGCAGCTAATCATATTTTCCTTCCCAAGTGTAGACTCCTTAACTCAAACACTCTTGAACTAAGAAGGTGAAAGTTAATAAATTTTAAATTATGTGAGGAGTTTGGTTATTATATGGACTGAATAATTTAACTTCTTAATTAATAATTTGTTCTGCAATATTAAGTAAGCACAAAACTTTACATGTCCTCAGAATTTTCAGTGTAGTCATTGTATGTGCTTGAATTATTATTAACATTCTATCCTATAAGTCATGCTTGTTTAGAGTTACAGCTACATCTATTTTAAAAGTTAAGTTTTCACTGTCATGAATAGATCACCTTTATGCTACTCAGACTTTACTTTAGAACAAAAACATATATTTAGGAATATGCACACTTGATGTGGGCTATGGGTGGAAGGCTCTTTGTCTCTTCAGAGATAACCCAAGCTGTTTGACTAGTGGGTGTGGAACGGTAAGAGGCTGCAGTCCTGCCCTTAGGGACAATGGCAATGGCTCCAGTCCCAGGAAACAGTTTAACAATGCAAGGGCTATAAACTTTAAGTATTTAGGGCAAATGCAAAAACCAAATATGCTAAAAGCTTATCTAGAATATCTGGAGTCCATGCTAAAAGCTTACCTAAGATGTGGAAGATATATATGCTAATTGAAGCCTATTGAGAACTGAAACAAAGGGACCATTTGGCCTTTCCTCTCTGTATAAAAGACGTTTGAAAATCTTGTTCAGGGCTCAGGATTCAAACAGAAAGCTCCCGAGTCCGGCCGGCCATCAATAAACTATTTTTCCTTCTCAAAATCATTCCTGAGTCCTAGCCTCTCTATACTCAAATAATTGAACTTCTCTCAAATTCTACAACATTTTTGGTGACTCCACCAGGACAACAAACGAAGGCCAGAGACGGTAGTATTTTGCTGCCCCTTCCAAATCCCTGAGGAAGCTGGGAGGACTCGGGTGAACCCCAAATCTGGGCGCCCCTGGATTAAATTCAATCCAGAAAAGATGTGGGCTCCACCAGAATCTTCCTGACAAAAATTGAGGACAATGGAAGGTCTGAAGAAGAAAGATTCTGGGAACGAAAAAGAACTCCGAACATGGAAGAAGGTAAGACTCCCCAGGTGAGCAGAGTTTGGAAGGCCCTAGCTTTAATTGCTAGGAAGGGGAGGCTGATCACCTCCCGAGAGAACCCTTGTAGCCCCAGAAGGTTGGGGGGAAGCCGTTCTCTCTAGGCTTGGGGAAAGGAGAAAAACCAGGGAAAGGCCCTGGTGTTTTGGGTTTGTCTAACTGCATGTTAGAATCTGGTACTGGTCTTATATCCACTAAAGGAGTGGAAGCTTGATTTTAATAGGAAGGGCTGTTATAGGTTCAAGTCCTAACGTCCTGGAATTTGGTCTGGATTAAAAAAACAAACAAACAAACTTGGTTACAGAAAAATGGATCGGCTTTTCTAGTGGAGCTTGGTCTGGGTGTAAAGTTAAACAGTGGAAAAGTCTAGCTGAAATCTTTTGTTATGGTGCTAATTTGTGAATGAATTCACTTTATACCAAATGTTAAGTGTTCTGAGGATTGTGATGGCTGTGGGGGCACCCATGGTGAAAATAAATATATAAATAAACTTGTGGGTCAGATTAGTGACCTTTGTGCTTCTGTGTGTGTCAGCTCAATGCTAGTGTTGGAGTTGTGTCCTTATGTAAAGTAGAATTACAGCTGAGCTGGAGCCCTCCCTTGCCATTGGCAAGGGGGTGAAATGATTCTGGGGCAAAAGCTGAGGAGTCTGGATGTTTGTGGAGTCTAGATGTTTGTGCATGCTCTGCTGTCTTGTCTCTGGTCTGGCCCTTTGCCGGGGCTTGGAGGCCATCTGTGTCCACGCCACGCACCCAAGTTTGTTGGGGATGTCCCAGTCAGGGTGGCTGGATCCCCAGGAGAGTTGCCAAATTTGAGTAGGTTCTGTCTGCCCATTTTGGCTGAAAGCTGGAAATGGGGGAGTGGCTTGCCCCTTTCCAGTGAGTCCACCCTTCTATTCATAAGCCGCATTCTTGTTTGTTGTGCACCCGACTGCCTGGAAGGGGGGGAAGTGAAGGGGGTGAAAAGCAGAATCAGAATAAATGCAGTAAAGTTCCCTCCTTAGGGTGTCAAAGCCAAAATATGTTTGCATTCTGCCCAGGTTCTTAGAAGGTATTGTAGTAACTTTAAGTAAGAGAATGTGTTCTGTGAAAGTAAAATTTGTCTTAAAGGTATAAATAATTATAAAGGTTTTACAAACCATTGTTTAAATTAAGGTATTTAAATGGCAAATTGCAGAAAGTCATTATTAAAAACTGAATTGATAATAATAATAATAATAAAAGGTAATTTTATAACAAATTTATTTGGCAGCCAGCCTCCCCTGCCAACTTGCTTCCAAAGAAACTGTTTCTGGTATTACATGCTAAGTATTTAAAGTGAAGAAAAGTTCATTATTTTAACAAGCTTTTTAGTATTAACGGCAATTATATGTTGTAAGAAGTTTGCCTGGTAACTTAGTATGTGGGATATATGGAATGTGTTTTTATTGTTAAGGAAACAGCAGATGACTTTGTCGTTAAAATCATTTATAAATGCATTTATATTATAAAACAATGGAAAGGTAATAACTGAAATTATAGCTGGGTGAATTTAGCCTGAAATTATTATTTAAGTGTAAACTCTAAACTTTACCTTTCCTTAGTTTCCGGTTACCTCAAGGCTAACCTCACCCCTTGCCTTTGCCTATGGTTATTTCATAATAGCTTCTGCCCCTATAGGCCAGAGAAGAGCTGGGACATCACTATCTCCTCTCCTGGTATTAGTAACCCTTTTTCTCATGAATTCAAGTGTAAACTAAATAAATTGCTGCCTGATAGAATAAGGTTAAATGACCACTGGAGTTTTATTATCTCCAAAATCAAAAAGGGGGGTGGAGGGGGAGAAGTCTCCTGCCTTGACGGTCTGTGTTCCTAAGAGTGGCAATTCATGAGAGAAAGCAGTCTGTCTCCCTGAGGCTTCAAATAGCCTCAGTAAATATATATAAAATTAATCTTGTTGCTTATCCAAAATTCTGCTAAATTCAAAGTAAAATATAAAGTTCTGAAACAAAAAAAAAGTGCTAAAGCATTGAGAACATTTTGGTTACAATCCATTAAGAAAGAAAATTCTTGTGTAAAACTGCACAGTCATAGTGCAAATTAAGAGTTTCAAGAGTCTTTGAAATGTTTTGCAGTCACACTTGTTTTGTAAGAATTAGAAGTTTAAAGTAACTAAAGTTATGTTGTTTTGTCAAACTATTCATGTCTGCCTATTTGCTCAAATTGTTGAGGTTAAATATGCAGTTATAAGTAATATATATTTCAGGACTCCAAATTAAGCTAAACAGTATATAAAATAATGCAAATTATAAATAATATCAATGAGTTTTGTTTCTGTGTCTAACTCTTTGTGTCTGCCCATTTGCTCAGTGTATGTCTTCATACATCAGGATAATAATATCAAATTAACAAATGAAAATTCTTAAAAGAGCTCTATTCAAATTGTTAATTAAATATGCAGCTATATATGTAAATAAATATTCTTAAAGCCCAAATTAAACTAAGCAGGATAAAAAAGTCATAGAAATCTGATTATAGAAACAATTGGGAAAGGGCCTCCTCTTTGCAAGAGCTTTAAAGGCAAGACTAGGTGTGGCAGATTAAACCTATCTACTAGGCTAGGGAATTAAGAATCAGTTTACCTTGTAATTTCCCAGCTTAAACCTTTTGTCAGCCATAAAATAAAATAAAAAAAAAAACAAAACAAAGATTAGGTTAATTTTCACATAGGAAAAATGTTGATGTAACCTGGCGGCCTGCTGCCTCAGTCTCCCACTCCCGGGTTGGACAGCAGAGGAGGAGACCAGTTTAGGCCAGTCCTATGGGCAGTGGAAGGATGCCCAAGAAGGAGCTAAGTTGGTGCCATTTCAGCACTAAATTCTATTCCTTATTTGACAAAGGGGGGAGCAGGTAAAAACTAAAATGGTTGGAATGTGATAGAGGAAGCAGTTAAATCAAACTTTTGCATGGGAAAGTTAAATCTCAGATAAGCTGTAACTTCTGAAGTATCCAATCTATGGAAAAACAGAGGAAGAGCTTGCATGCTAGGCTTAGGGGTATAAATTGTGTCATTTTTCTTTGTTCGGGGCACCAGCCATATCTGGCTCTGCGCCCCTTCTTGCAAGATTGAGAATAAATTTTCTTCTCCACAATCTGGTGAGCCTTATTTTCTTCCAGAAGATTTCTTTCCAACAAAATAAAGGTAATTAGTGGCTCTATTAACAAATTTCAGTAAGTAAAGGAAAGTCCTAAAAACTATGGAAAGATCTTTCCTGGGTTATGATTTAAAAGAATTAAGTAATTGTGTAATGTGTTTTAAAACCTGGTAGTCAGTATGCATGTGTTTTAAAACCTGGTAGTCAGTATGCTTTTAAATTAATAATTTTCATAACTTAAAGAAAAGAAGTTTTTAGCTTCCTGTAAGGGAAAAAGAGAACATTCCTTGCATAAACTATTATGGTTTCAACTTTATTTAACTTGAGTGTAATCTCCCATAGTCAATTTATAAACTAAATTAACATTATGTACGAAATCTTTAGAGTAATGAAAATTGTAAGTTCACATTGGTGAAATTAGGCTAAAGGAAAAAGATTGTAGATATGCCCTCTTAAATAAATAGAGTAAATTTCTTTGGTAATTGTAATTTAATAAGTTTATTTAAACATGAGGTGCCTAGTCAATGTGGTTATAGTCAATTACAAGGAGTTTGTAAAACATCTGCCAAACTGAAAATGTTTAAATAGTTCTAGTTCTAGAGAAGTCATTGTTAACTAAAACTTAGATTGGTATTGGTAGCAGAAATAACTTAATGATAATAAAACCTGTCTGAAGACCACCGCAAAGTACATATTTAAGTAAATGGTAATAAAAAGTTATCTTGATTATATTGGAAGTCTTCTGTTTTCATTTTAACAATGAAAAATAATATTTTCCTCTATTACTAAAGTTCCTACTGTTATCTTCATAATAAAATTGTGTAAGTAAACAGTCATTTGATATATGTGTTGCATTAAGTTGTTTAAAATATATATAAAAACAAGGAATAAACTTTAACATTGTCAAACTCTTGTGCATTCAAACCAGGCCTTGAATACATTACAGGTGGCCTCTCCATGTGAGTTATTGGCTAGGCTGGTCACTGACCCCTCAATTAAAAATATTTGCTATATCAGCCTCTGGTTCTGCTCCTGAAGTCGATGGAAACTACGTTGCAGTTTCAAGCTCCTGCAGCAGCCAATAATGACTCGGTACAGCCAAGTGTACAATGGATATCGCCTCCAGACTGGCACTGTTCCATGGTGCCAGAGAGCACTATGCACAAGGCTAGTAGAATACTGGAAAATCTCTCTAAGATGAAGGATGCTGCAACTTGCTCACTGCGTTGAAGAACATGCTAAGTGGAGCCATGATACCAGGATACAGTAAGTGAAACTTAAACACAATTGGCATTATGGCCTGCTCTCATGGAGAGATAACATGTAAAGTATTACAAACCTGAAACTCAAAACTAATAATTGCAACTCTGAATCCTTATGCATTAAGTAATACATTAGTTAATATTAAGTGCTGTACTTTTACCCTGTACTAAATATATGCCTAATAATTGTAATGTTATCTTTTCTATTTTGGATCAAGTGCAGAAGTATATTAGACATGTTAAATTCCTGGTAAAATCATTTTCTAAACAGTTAATAACATGTCTATAGAATAAGGTGGCAGTCTCAGCCAGTCTCAGTCAACTTCTATATTCTACTGTATTCTGCTGTGTAGCAAAGGTGAGGCTTGCTTGCTGATGTTGAGTCACCTATTGAATAAGTCAAAATTGCTAGAAATTGTACAATTAAAACCAAGGAATTAAAAAAAAAAACAAAAAACCTTTATTCTGTAGTTCTAATCACTCCACAGGTGAAAACCAAGAGAATTTCCAACTTAGTGTTCTAATCCTGAGTGAAGCCAGTTGCCCAAGGAGTGCCAGTTGACCAGGAGCATCTTACAGAGTGAATGAGTGCCAATCATTGAACAGCTTGGAATGTGTCTTCAGACAAAGCTAAGTGTCTGTTGCAATTTTTCTCTAAAGATAAATAACTTAAAAAAAAAAATATATATATATATATATATATATGCTGTTCCCACCAGCTTTTAAGAAGGAGTGCCATCTTTATAGGCACCTAACCTTGTCTACCTCTGTAATCCAATGTCCTCTTTTAAAAACAGGTATTCCAAATTTTTAATTAAGTTTGTTTCTTTCAGAGTGAACATCTTATTAACCATATGAAAATTTCATCCAACTTCATACAAAATGCCAGATCCATCTTCCTGCAGTTAAAATAATAAGAGCTTTACACCTTATTAGGCAATGACTACAGCCCATGGCCAGCAGGAAGCAGTTACAGAAAAAAGATCATCTCCCTTCAGCACCCCTTTTAAATTAAAGGTGTAAACTCTTTAAGAGTAAAATAAAAGTAATAGATGGATCTGGGACTTGACTGGAAATCCACGTGAGTGCCAGTGGCAGCAGAATAACTGCAGGAGGCCCCTGCCCAAGATTCTGCTGTCCAGAATGAAAAGTTCTAAACTTCTAAAAACAGTCCTGGATGCTGTACTAAAGACTGATAAATAATCAATCAAAACAACAAACAGCCATCCACCTCATAGCTCCAACAATAATTATGCCAAAGCTTAGCAAGTTAAACTTTGGCAAAAGGGGGGAATGATGTGGGCTATGGGTGGAAGGCTCTTTGTCTCTTCAGAGATAACCCAAGCTGTTTGACTTGTGGGTGTGGAATGGTAAGAGGCTGCAGTCCTGCCCTTAGGGACAATGGCAACGGCTCCAGTCCCAGGAAACAGTTTAACAATGCAAGGGCTATCAACTTTAAGTATTTAGGGCAAATGCAAAAACCAAATATGCTAAAAGCTTATCTAGAATATCTGGAGTCCATGCTAAAAGCTTACCTAAGATGTGGAAGATATATATGCTAATTGAAGCCTATTGAGAACTGAAACAAAGGGACCATTTGGCCTTTCCTCTCTGTATAAAAGACGTTTGAAAATCTTGTTCAGGGCTCGGGATTCAAACAGAAAGCTCCCGAGTCCAGGCGGCCGTCAATAAACTATTTTTCCTTCTCAAAATCATTCCTGAGTCCTGGCCTCTCTATACTCAAATAATTGAACTTCTCTCAAATTCTACAACACACTCACTCATTCTTTTGTATTTCTGACAGGAAAAATAATAATCTCATCTTCACGGAAGACATCTTCCTTCTATAGGCATCTAAGTTACTTGCTTTGGTTCATGGACCATTAAGATCTAGGTATATTTATTTTTTCCAGCATCACTTTTTAGTTTCTTTCTATTGACTACTTCTTTCTGCCTCAAAGATACAGAAAATAATAGTGAATATATGAGAAACAACAGAAAAGGAACTTAATAGTCTTTTAAAAGAGCTTTTTTATTAAAAATCAACTGTAAGTAGACTAACAAAATATACATTGCAGGTAAAATTCTTACATATGCAATTATGAACCAACCTTTTAAATAAAATGGGCTGTAATTCTCTGGAGAATTGTTAACTGCACTGTTTAACATCTATTATTTTAACAGATTTTAAATTGTGCATAAGGTGTAATTAAAATCAAGCAAAATACCTTACGCATACAAAGGAAACAATAAGAAAATATACAATTTATTTTAATAAGGTAAAAATTAAAATCCATTGTATTTTACAAGCTCCTTGACAGGGAGTCTAACTGGTTTACACATGGCTTTGAACAAATGTACATAGAATTTCTGCTGTGAACATGCTTAACAATAAGTGATACAACCTTTTGCTTCTTATTTTTCTTGTTTCCTTTGTGTACCACAAATATTTTTACTTAAAGAAGTATTATGAAATAATAACCACCAATATTCACCCCTCAAAAAGAATAATCTCAAATATGATCACATTTGTTTTCATGTAGAAATTAATATGTAAAAATATTTGGGAATTTGTGAAGTTATATCAAAAATATTCCAAGTAAAATATGATTTTAGTTGTTGTCAAATTTGTGTGCACTCTACAATAACCTGAAAGGTTTTAAAAACCCTGGTGACTAGACCATACCCAAGACCAATTAAATAAAATTCCTGGAATGACATTCAGATTATGTGTAAAAACTCCTCAGGTAATTCCAATGTGCAATTAAGATTCATAACTAATACTAGACAATGCATATTTTTTTCACCTTTTGTTTTTTGTTTTTTTACCTTGCATACAATATAATAAGCCAACTTCCTATTCATGTATATCAGATATTGACCAGTTTTTCATGCTCTCTGACCACACATAGTATTTTTTTAGGTACTAGCCAAAAAAAAAGTGATGAATTTCGGCACTGAATAGCTACTGAGATTTTGCAAATTTATGGAAAAAAAATATATACTATTTCTGACTCTTAGTGATTCTCTCTTAAATTTGAGAGTGTCTCTCCTTCCCTTGGAAGGGAGAGGCCAGAATTAGTGTATTAAGAATGAACTCCCTTTTGGCCAAGTAAAGGGATAATGGCTAAAATGCAAATATCCCATTCTTAGCAGAATTGGAAAAAAATAACATTCTAATGTGGGTTTCTTGATTTTGGAAGGATTGCTCCAGCATTTTGACCTTCTCCTTGGCCTGAGGAATCTTTCATATATATTTTTTTAATTTTCTTGAAATTTATAACCATTTTGCTTGTAGTAGTTATAAATTAAGAGATTCAGTACAATTTACAGTGAGATTTTAAAAATATTTTATAGTAATGTTTGAGAGCACCTTGATTCATTTTATTCTCCAACAAAGCATTTATTGTTTTCTTCCTGACATTTTAGGAACTCCGTCTTGATTGAAATTACATGAACAATAACTGTAAACTGTTACTTTATACAAGTTAGAAATAATTATGCAGAACAGAGGTAGCAATGGAAAATGAATAATAATATATCATTTAATAATCTTAAATTTATATTAAAATAAAGTCCTCATTATATGAAATGAAATGTGTGAAATAATAAATAAAAATAATAATATTTTAAAATACTTCCTAATAAGTGTGTATATGTTTTCTTTGTTTTGTTTTTCATCAACAAATTATTGTCTCTTCCTGTGTCATTTCTTGGGGCCAAGGGTTACTGGTCCAATAAACGTATAGGATGTCAAAGGCAAGTCCTTCTATAGGGAAAGAAACAGCTGAAAGTCAATTCATTTTGACTAGGGAAATCTGAAAAGATAAAGATAAATGGATGAAGGTGAAGGAGTTAGATGCCAAAAATCTCACAGACTAGTCATCTGTCAAAGCAGCTTCCCAGGTAGGGCTTTGATGACTGGAAGAGATGGCTTCAGCCAGAGTCTGCAGTAATGTTGTTCATATAAGCCCCAATACAAGTGGGACCAGTTTAATAACCAGCAGAGTTATCTAAAACCTAAGGAAACTAAAATAACAATTATAAGGAAGAGGAGGAGGGAAGAAGAAGGAACAGAAGGAGAAGAAAGAAAGTTCTGGACACCTAAGCAAGAGTTCAGCCAAAAAGTTGGCTCACTGCTCCTCATCCACCATTATAAGAAGTCACACATTTTCAACTGCAACAATCTCAGAAGCAAGAAGGGAAGGGAAAGAAGGGCACTGTCAGGTAGGTAAACTTTGACTTTACAGAACAGTTTTTGGAGAGAAAATGAAATTACTTCTTTCTCTTTGGGCTTTACTTTTCTTCAGATAGCTTCATGTCTGTCTGTCTCTCTTTTTCTCACCTGCTCATTCTCATTTTATATAGGACTTATTTCAACTATCTTTATATTTTAGACCACTCTATCAAAAATAGTCTCCATTGCCATCTATCCATATATCCTCTTTCATCTTTCTATAGTACTTGCAATTTCCTGACATTAATAGAGTATTTCTTTTAAATAGTTTAGCACTAGAAAGAATAGTAAAATTCATCTACGTCAATGCTTAAATCTTTTTAAATGACACCAGCAGAATTACAGATACTTGATTTTATCTCAGTGCTTCCACTGATGATGTTTTTGTTTGAAAATTTTTGAAACAACTATAAGAGTAAACACAATAATTAATCTAATAATCTATGTGTATGAGGAAGAATATATTGTATGTTTCTTATCCATTGCAATCTGCTAAGAGGAAACACACTTTCTTAAGAAAAGAAATGCATTATTAGGGTTCATCCACAAAATTGGCAGTATTTGAACATTAAACTGCAGTCATAGTAACAGATATTTTAGAAAAAAAATAGCTCAGCAAACTTGAGTTCTCTAATAACAACTGGAACTTCCAAATAAGAGATTGCTTGCCTTTCCAAGTCTCAGTTTTCTCATGCATCCAATGTATTTTTGTTATTATGAATGGAGAGCATAATGTATGCAAAGGACTTGGTCCATTCCAAGTACTTAGGAAGGATTCAATAAACTGGAGATACAATTTTCAGCAAATTGGAGGATTTTCAAGTCAACTAAGTCGTCATCCCACTATGCCAAACATCTTGCCCTTAGGCTTCCATAGAGACTAATATGTCAACATTAATCATTTCTCTGAGGAAACAAAAGAAGGCTCTTTCAAATTATAACTGAAAAAAATAGAATAGGTAAGAATTTCCGGTCACATTCAAAGGTATCAGACATCTTATCCAATATCAAACTTTATTAAAAATTGAAATATATAGGTAACAGTGAGACATAAGCAAAGCTTGCAGAAGTTTAGGATTGCCGAAATCCTCCCTTGGAGTATTAGAGTAAGCTCTGGCACAAATTCAACATTTGAGGATTCTAAGTAATTTATGTAGGGCACCATGCACACACAAAAGGCTATTTAAGGCATGAAATATTTTTATTTTATACTTATGCAATTACAAAGCAAGCACTGACACTTTCCATTTGGTCATGCTCCATAAGTTCATTCATTGCAAATGTATTTACCATAAGCAACCTATAGATATCTGGCTAAAAGAATTTCCAGGATAAAGAAACCTTCCCTCTACTAAATAATATCTGAAACTCTCATTAGTATGTTTATTATAAGGAAATTTGACTTTGTTATTTCTCCCTGGACATCTAGAGAATAGATCGGATGAGTTACAGGCCAGCTGTTTTGACTTTCCTTTCCAGGAGCCATGATAAATAAAGGTAGATAAAACCAATAAAATTATTTTTTATTCACATATTTTTAAAAAATCACATTTGTGCCATTTTCCTATTATGATATCAATAGGTATTTGTTGTTTTTCTTGTGTGTGTGTGTGAGGGGGGACTGAAGACATGAAAGAGGTTTTTAGACAATAGAGAAGTTTAGAGTGTCCATCCTGGCAATCTCATTATTGTATAGCTTATGCTGGGTCGAAATAGTACACTTGCAAATGGCCAATGTTCCAGTAGAGAAGAGCCCTACCCCCATAACACTTTACGTATTTATAGGATTGAGTGAGAGAGAAAAACAGGGGAAATATATGTGAATATGTGACAATGGGATTTTCCAGGTCAGGAGAGTGGTCTGATTAGAATGGGTCAGCCTCCAGAACATAGCTGCTGGTACCAGTCTATTCTTTTCTTGAGCTACCTCAGACCTATTAGAAGATGTTCCACTAAATATCAAATTGAGAGGAAAATGTATCACTCTGTCTAGATCTTTCCTCAGCCTATCCCCTGACTCTTGAGGACTGAAGAATATTAATATTTAAATCATTTTTGTTCACCACTAGTTTGTAGGGATTTTCACAACCAATAAGAGGCAATTAGTAGAGTTTGAATCACAAAAATTAGTGGAGCTTGGGATTGCTAATTTATTCTTATTCATTTTAGTTTGCTAGGTTGCTGAAAGCAATATACTATGAAATGGGTTCGCTTTTAAGTATGGGAATTTATTAGCTTACAAGCTTACAGTTTTGAAGTCATGAAAATGTCCAAGTCATTTCCAAGACAATGCTTTCTTCCTTACAACCTGTTGCAGGAAATTCTGGAGTCCTCTATCACATGCAAGGCATATGGCAGTGTCTGCTGGCCTCTCCCTTCTCTTCTGAGTTATACTGCTTTTAGCTTCTTGCTTCTGTAGCTTTCTCTTTCTTTAAATTTCATTATCTTATAAAGGACTCCAGTAAGTTGATTAAGACCCACCTTGGACCATACCTAACTGAAGTAGCCACAGGAAAACCTATTTGCAATAGGTTATACCCATGGGAATGGATTAGCATCAAGAACATGATTTTGGAGGTACATACAGTTCCAAACTACCACATTATATTATTATTATTATTCAAGCAAAATTATGTGATAAAATCAGAATTTCCAAATATTTTGGTTTTATTTTCCCCTTAAATGCCTTCTGATTGTTACCAATACGTGTTTCTGCAAGAAACTTAGATTCAATCCAATATAACAATTATCGTATTACTTCTCCACACAACATTAAGACAAACCCTGGCTTCTTGATCAGGGGTCTCACTATGTATATTGCTTAAAAGGGTGCAGGTTTCAAATGTTGATGACAAAATGATACTACTTTTTAAGGAAAATAAATCTTCAGTCTAAACATTTGGGTGAAAAAGTAGAATTCTTTCTGACTCTATAGTTGAGAAGAGTCACCTCTGTTGTGAGGCAAGTCATGTTTTCACAGCTATTACATTTCAATATAGAAAATCAATTTCAAATACGTAGAACTTGAAATTCTATTTGATATTTATTTTTCTACATTCTAAGAACAATTCCTCAGGACATTTTACTTTTTATTTATTCTATTTTTATTATTTATTCTGTCTTCTACAATTATAGTAAATATCAAAGATAAGAAGTAAACAAGAGAAAAGTAGGAAGAAGTCTGAGAATATAACTGTGTCACCAAGAATGAGCATGGAGCAACAAATGTTATATGCAATAAACTGTAATTTAGATAAATTTACCCCCTTTGCCTGAAACTGAAATTATATTCAAAACTATTACTTTAACTTTAGAATGAATGTCAGAAAACAGAAGAGAATATTAATTATGTGTTTAAGTTATGATTTTCTCATAAGAAAATAAGGTGATAGTATGCAATTTAGTTATGCATTAATTTTCACAAATCAGCTTTCTGGAGATAGAATTGATAATAGGACAGTAATTAATATTTTTGCCATATTCTTTGTCAATGGAATCATGGATATTGGATTATTTAGTCTTTAGAGTCAAAGAACTCTTTCAATTCTGAAATTAAGTTTTCCCTTCCTTAAAGTTTATTAGACAAGAAGGAAATTTTTCTAACATCCCTAGATTAAGTGTGCATAACAGGAGGTTAAATGACACAATGGAAAAAGCTTGGCATTAAAATACTTTGGATTCTGTCCTTAATTGGCCCTATGGCTTAGGGCAGATTTTCTCAAAATTAAGTTAATGTACAGGTGCAGATCTCTTTAGAAAGCTTTCTTGCAAACATTCCCTGTTGGAAGAGTTTGAATTTAGTGAATCCAAAAAAAAAAAAAAAAAACAGAGAAAAGATTACATGTTTAACTAATCCACTCCTGTCCATGTGAGATCCTTTGATTGGACTATTTCAGTGAGGCATGACCCAGGTTGAGTCTCCAGTCTCTTGCCGGTCTGATATAAACAAAGAGAGAGCGTGAAAGAGGAAAGGAATTTGCCATACTTGAACTGGAATGTGAGAGAGAGGTTTCCAGGTTTGTCCAGAGCTGAGTGTAAGGAGAGAAGCCTAGGGATACTCAAAGAACTGAGGCCCAGACAATACGCTGATAACTCACAGCTGAACGTGGGTAGAAAGCAGAAGGAGCTGAGACGAAGATAGGAAGCCCAGAAAACAAGCCTTATACTTGGTTGCCCTCAGCTGAGCTTGCGGAGACAATAGATTCTGGGGGGGAGACAGAGAGAGGGTGGCCTTTTTGCTTCACTATGTGACAGGACCCTAAGAAAGCATCTCTGATGGTGCTGTGATTTGGACATTTCACAGCCTCGGAACTATAAGCTTTTACCCTAAATAAATCCCCTTGATAAAAACCAACACATTTCTGGTACTCTGCATAGGCAGCCCTGTGGCAAAATGTGACCTGTTAATTTAAATTATTGTATTCTAATGTTACATTTTAAAAATATAATAAGTATATATGTCTCATATTCATAGCTCAAATATATCTAAGAATAACAAAAGATTACCAAATGAACATGAATGAAAATTAGTGAAATTTAAATCAACAGCTTTGATTTAATGTGCTGGATAGTACTGATTTCTCAAAATTTGGCATGCTTATCCTGCCATAGATCACATGAAAAAGCAAGTCTCCAACTATTTTTCTAATCAGACTGTGAAAAAAAGCTTTGTTTATACAGACATCATGACATAATATGGTCTTATCATGAACGCATTATGTATATATTGTCTTCCTTTCTCCTTTTCTCATTATTCTAAAAAAAAACCTAGATAAGTATATCATGCTGCCAATATGATTGAAAATACAAATGGAAAATATCAGCACTGATGTCATATGACAGAATTCATTTTTAGTCATTTTCTACATAATAAAAAAATTCACTAAATACCAAAGTTAAAAGACAAAAACTGTTAAAATTACCCTTGGATTATTAGAGGCTCACAAAATAAGTTTTATTATTATTATTATTATTTGAGGTACCAGGGTATTATTATTATTTGAGGTACCGGAGATTGAAACCAGAGCCTCATATGTGGGAAGCCACCACTCAACCAATGAGCCACATCAGCTCCCCTGAGTTGGTTCCCTCATTTGCTTGTTGCCTGGTTTTTATTGTTGTTGTTGTTGATCGTTTATAGGATGCACCGGGGACTGAGCCCAGTTTTTCCCATGTGGGAAGGAGGCACCCAACTGCTTAAACAACATCCTCTCTTCACAAAATATGTTTTCATCCTTACAGAATAAATCACTTAACTTCTCTAAATTTTGGATTCCTCATTTGCAAATGGGTAAAGAGAATTATAAGCTGAAAGATAGATTAGGCTTTTATTTTTTTAATCTTTTTGCCATCCATAATTCAATGAAACACATTTGACATGAATCTATTAGATACCTAATGGCAAGAAATATGCAGTGTCTGAGATTTTACTTTTCTTGAAAACTGACAAGTTAGCCTGCCACAGGGATTTTTTTACTCATGGCACACAGAGAAGTATTTTTCTTCACTTCATCTCCAAGTACCATGGAGTCAATATGGAGTGGTATTGATGTTGTTCATGTAGTGGGTTTGAATGATACTAGAGGAATCCTGGATTTAGAGGTACCAAATATTTATATTGAACTGCAAGGAAATATGTCCTTTATCAGGGAAAGAGATATTATCTTTATTATGTTATACAATAAAATATATAAGCCCTTTTCTTGTGGCAAACACTGTCTCTGTCTTCCAAGGATGTTGTTTGCTATAAAAAACATCTTTGAGAAAACAGTCTGGAATAAATGGCATCAGCCATTGCACTAGGCACTTAGGAAAGAAAAGTGAATAAATTCATAGTCTTCATTCTCAAGGAGCTAACTGACTAGTGAAGGAAACCAAATATTTAAACAACTGTATTACAATAAAATAAGTATTAAAAAGAGCGCTATGAATTAAGAGAGTTATCCTGCCATGGTAACTCAAGTAGGACTTAAAAGAGGAGAGCTTCAAGCTGGGAGTTAGGAATAAAGTAGAAGTAAGCATTAAGGAACAAGGGGGCTAAGATAGCCCACTGCAATATGTAGACAGGATACTCTAGGTACTACCATTAAATGGCTTGGAGCACAGTTTCTGAAACTTAGATTAACATGCACAAATAACTTAAAACGTTTTTTGGTGAAATTTCTTTGTCAATTTCAAGCATTGTAAGACAGTATTACTCATGAAGGAAAACAATGCTTACAATGCCCAGACCCTGCAAGATCTCTTTCCAGACTAACTCATCATCAATCACATTCAGCCTGACATTGTGTAGCTGTCAATCAGTTTGCACCGAAGAAGGATGGAACACATTTAAATCTTGAATAAAATCGTGAAAAATTGAAAGTTTGTCTAATAAAATGGCTTTCATATTTGGCTCAATATTTAATTGTAACAAATATTTAACACTTTTCCTTATTTAATTAGTTTATCTTGGCCATGTTAACTTGATTTGATTTGGCAAAAGAAACTATAAACTTTACTTCATATATGATAGAAATGTGTGATGGACTATAATTGCTTTTAAATTTTAGTGAGTTCCACAACAGAAGAGGGACCCTTAATCTGCAAAACATCTTTTGATATTGTGACACTGATGACACTAAATAAATTTAAAGTACTGTTCTTGATATTAATGGTTGTGTTATAATACTAAGTGAAAATATGTATTCTTTTAAAAACTTGTCTGTAAGCCTGCCATCACTGAGAATATGATATTTCAAAATTATACTTCCTGGTCATTTCTGTCTGTAAATATAATTTTGTAATGCAAGTTTAATTAGAAAACAGCATTCACTATCTTACAAACAATCCATAGCCTGACTTATAATTCTCTTTTCTTTCTTTGTAGCTCTGTTCTATTATAGCTTTATTTTCCTTATGACATTTGGACTTCACCTATAAAAGTTTTCTTTGAAAAAATTTGTCAGTCTTAATCTGGTCTAGATTCTCCTTGGTAATATATTTCATGCTATAATTGAAGTGAACAGAAGAGGAAGAAACTCATTTCTAATCAGACACCTGCCAGTCAGCAACCTAAATATAGTTATAATGTGACTTTAAGCCATGGAGAAATCCTTTTGTATATTTTAGAAATTTAAAAGTTTTAGTAGGAAAAATTATTTTCAAATAATTCTTTTAGTAATAGCATATTTAAATCTCTTTAAATTATGCATTTACCACTGAGGGTTTTTTGCTAAATTTCGAGTGCTAATGATTTTCCCATGGACAACATTCTATTTCATCCATTTTGTAAAAGATTTATGCAAATACAGAGATTGCATATGCTCCCCCTTTACCTTTAGGGAAAATCTTCCGTGCTTTTAAAAAATCTTTAATCGTTGTATCATCCTCTTTTCAGCTAAACCCATTAAATATCCATAAATCAGTTTTGAGGGTAGAAAGGAATTTTGACTACATAAGGTGTAATATGACACTTTATAGTTAATCTGGGTCTTAACTTAGCTGCATTATATAGAAAATTACAGTGGAGGCCTAATATTAAATTCAGGATGAGTCCATTAGACAATTACCAGATCTCATTCCTACAGTCTTCTGAGCAGATATATAAACTCTGTGACAATATAAGCAAGCTATTATAATACTGGACCCATGACTCATGAAACAATTCAGCAATTATCTTTTATTTTCTCTTTCTGGAGAGTTAGAGATCATCTCTCTTGTATTAGACACAAAGGAAAGTAAACATTATTTGCACATAATGAGGTAAAAAGTTGCTGTCATCTTTAAGAAAATTCTTAGAGCCTCTTTTTGAACTTTTGTTTTGAAATAAGAGATTCAAAAGAAGTTTTAAAGATAGTACAGACAGGTGACATATACCATTTACCCTGTTTCTTCCAGTAGATGTTGCTTACATAATTTAAACAGAATATCAAAACCAGAAAATTTACATTGGTACAATGTGTGTTCATATTTCCATGCCATTTAATCACATGTGTACATTCATATAACCACCACTGCAATCATGATACAAAATCATTCCATAACCAGAAAAATATAGCTCATGCTACTACTTTATAGTCAGTCACACGCACCCCATTACGCATCACCATCTATAGTGGATTGAATAATGTACCCCCAAAATTCTTGTCTACCCAGAACTTTAGAAAGTGACCTTATTCAGAACTAGGGTCTTTGCAAGTGTAATTAGTTAAGGATCTCGAGATGTAAGTTAAAGTGCACCTTAAATCCAATGACTGCTAACCTTTTAAGAAGCAGGGAGACACCGGGAAACACAGAGAAGGAGGCCATTTGAAGATGGAGTCAGAGATCAGAGTTATACAACCCAAAGTCAAGAAATGCCAGGGTTGTCAGCAGTCATTAAAAGCTAGGAGACAGGGGACAGTTTCTCACTCAGAACCTCAGAGGGGACCAACCCTGCCAACACCTTGATTTCTAACTGATAAGTTCCAGAACTATAGAAGAATAATTTGTTATTTTAAGCCGCCCTTAGTTGAACTTTGTTATGGCAGTTCTAAGAAATGAATATGCCATCCTTAACCCCTGGCTACCATAACCCCAGGATACTATATTTTATCCAATTCTAGAGTTTTGCCATTTAGAGAATGTTATATAAATGGAGTCAAATAGTATGTGCCCTATGTAAATGGACTCCCCCCTCCCCCAGAATAAGCCCTTGAGATACATCGAAATTGTTGCATGTATCAATAGTTCATTCCCTTTTATTGCTGAGTTGTGTTCCATGGCATAGATGTAGCAGTAGTTGTTTAATCATTCATCTATAGAAGGACATTTGGTTATTTCCAGGATTTGCTATTACAAGGTAAAGTTGCTGTAAATATTTGCATAAAATATTTTGTGTATACCTGAGTTTCCCTTCTTTTGAATAAATACCCAGTAGTGGGATTGCTGGGTCATATGGTAAGTGTAAGTTTACTGCTTTTTAAAAAAACTGCCAAACTATTTTCCAAAGTGACTATACCATTTTACATTCTAATCAGCATCATATTAGCTATTCCATTTCTCTGTAACTTTACCAGAATTTTATACTGTGACTATTTTTTAATTTCTTGTTCTTCTAATAGACATGTAAGCGATATCTCACTATGGTCTTAATTTGTATTTTCCTAGTGGCTAATGATATTGACCATCTTTTCATATGCTTATTTACTATATGTATATCCTCTTCAGCAAAATGTTTCCATGCCTTTTGCCTATGATCTAATTGGCTTATTTTAGTTTTTTTGGTTTATGTTTTTTCTATTAAGTCTGGAGAGCTAAAACCCTAGATATTACACAAACACACAAAGCCGTACATACACACATGCATAAACAAACATAAGACTCTGAAAGCTAGTGAGAGTCTATGGCCATACCACCCTGAAGGCGCCCAGTCTCATCTGAAAGGTAGTGAGAATAAAGCAGACCAGGAGTACCACTGTGGTGATTTCCTTATGTTTTCTTTTTTCCTCGTATATATCAGACAGTGTTCTTGGACACTGGTGAAGCCTGCAATGTAGTAATTCCAATGCGTGCAGAGAAAAATAATCCCCAAGAATAGCGACATCGAAGAACCAGGAAATGGGCAGCCCAGCAAGACAGAAAACTTTTAGAAAATAACCACTTTAGACAACAAAAAAAACAGAAAACAAAACAAAACAAAAATAACTATGGCCACACTCCAAGGTCCCTGCAAAGGCCAAGTGTAGAGTGTTGACATATCCACTCACCAGGATGTAATGATTTTCTTTAGACTTCTGTCAAGGTGGTGTCAGAGAATTCTAAGGAAGGAGCGCGGGCTTTCATTCCAGTTAGGTGTGAAAGAACACACTGTGATATCATTAGAGACCACATAGATGCTTAGTCCTCTACCTCCATGCAGCATTAATGAGCTGGTGACCTCTCTCAAACACAGTGATATCAACAGAGATGTAGTAGGGAGCCTGACCTTGCAAATCTGCATGGATGTAACCAGGCACCACTGCCTTCCCTCCTCCCAGATGTAGTTGTCAAAGGAAGCTGAATGGAAAACCCAGATTCCAACCATGCAGGCAGTAATTAAAGTGCCCTCCTTTCCCCAACACCCAACATGGAACAGTGTCAGAGGAGGCCTGCCAAAACATATATCAACATTTTTGGTGTGCTCCCTCTGTACCTATCTTACGCTGGCTAAGGTACTTTCCTCATTACTGACCTTCGATCTAGTTAATAAACAACTTTCCACCTCTGGGGCTTAAACTCCCAAGGGCCCAAACCCACATCTGCAGCTACCACCCACACATGTCCCTCAAAACCCAAACTGGTTCCAACTGGTAAGCTAACCATCCCCACTGCCCTCAGATCCCCAACCCCTATCCCTTTTCATTCATGTTTTCTTTAAACTAACCAATCCTTGACTCCCATGAGTAAGCTATTAATCTCCAGCCCTGAACCATAATAAAGACACTAGCTCAGAGCTTGTTCTGCCTGTGCGTTCCCCACCTGCTGGCTCAGTCACCCAAACCTAAAGCACTTCCTGTCAACCCCTTATGGCAGGTCTCTCTCCAGGACCTGCGAGTAACAAACTATCTTTTCACATGCATTCCGGTTTCTGTTTTCCATTTTGTCACACCTGACCAGAACCAAGTTAAAAGTCCAACCTAATCAATTTGGAAAAAGTGACACAGTGAGCAGACTGTGTTGCTCAAGACCACAGGAAATGAGGCATAATGCCTTTTTGATGCTCTTGGCTTACTAACTGGCATTCCTAGATAGCTGGAAAGGATCTGTGACTTCCAGGCATATGTCTGTGACACTTTGTGCAGCTGCCTTTTGCAATAGTCGGTATTATCAAAACTTCCCAACCCAAACTGGCAGTACAGTAGAACTGAGTCCTCTCCAGGAACTACAAACCATCAAGTCCTAGTATGGCAAGAGGGAAAACCCTATTTTTCTAGAACTCCCCCAAATGGGAATGTCTGGTATCAGGTGATACTGTCCCTGAGTGACATTGACTATTGTTTTAATTCCCTCATTCCTACAGCAAATATCATGCAATGGGTTGGCTTAAAAAAATGGGGATTTATTGGCTCACAGTTGTGAGGTGAGGAGGAGAAGATAAATCAAGATGTTATCAAGATTATGCTTTCTTCCCAAAGACTGGCATTCTGGAGTTGGTTGCCAGCAATCCTTAGTCCTCGGCTCCCCTGTCACATTGATATAGCCTGTGCATTAAAATCAAAATTATTTCCAAGAGTACCTAGTCTCCAAGATGGCCAAATAAGTAATAAAGGCCCTACAGTCTTTGAATGTTCAGAAGGGATGTGAGACTGAATGTGTATTCAGGGCTGCCTCCAGACAATGTGGAGCTATGCTAATCCAAACTGGCTTGGATGTGGAGAATATGTAACTCACCTGGAGGAAATAACCTATCTGATACTAAGATCTGAAGAACCTAACCAAAGGTCTGTTTACCATCACTGTTAGTCTTCCTAATCCTATATCCTCTGTATAAAAGGGTCTGGAAAAAGCTGTTCGGGGCTCGGTTTTTGTTAGGACAAGAGTCCGCCGAGCCCGGCCGGTCGAAATAAACCAGCTTCCTTCTCAGTATTCTCTCGTGTCCTGGCCTTCGAAACCGCGCCTATCCGAATTTCTCCACTACATTTCTGGCGAGCCAGCCAGGAGGGCGCTGAGAAGGTCAGAGGCGGCAACAGTTGTTTGCCCCTACCGGACGTCTCCGGGGAGGCCGGGAGGGCCCGGGCGAAGCCCAGCCCTGGGCGCCCCTGGACACCCCATTTGAGTCCAGAAAGAGGTTGTGGTTTTCGCTGGAGCCCCTCCGGAGGAGCCGGGGACACCGGGAGGTTTGAGAGACCCTGAGAACAAAGCAAGGAGCTCCACACGTCGGATTGGTAAGACCCCCGGGGGCATAGTGCAGGGAAGGCCTAATTCTGAAATTAGGAGGGAGTCTGATCAACTCTCATAGAGGAGGCCCTAGTACTCCTGAGAATACAGGAGGAAGCCGTCTCCTCTTCAGGTCCGAGGAAAGGAAAGGGGGGTGGTTGTGTGCGTGTGCTTGTGGCGACTGAGTGAGACGCGGAAAATTGCTTCTGCGGCGCGAGTGCGGAGTCCCGATCCGCGGTTCCGTGGCGACCTCATACGATCAAGGGCGGTCTGGGGGGTCCCTGCAAAGGGACCCTCTTCCATATCGGGGGCTTATACCGATCCGCTAAGGTTAAGAGGCGCCTGAAAGTTCCCGCGAGGGACGCGGCCGGAGACGGACGAAGCGAAAGGCTTGAGTGACTGTTGTACACCGCCGGCACAGGGTGGAAATGGGAAACACACACAGTAAAACCCCGTTAGGATGTATGCTAGAAAACTTCCCCCGTGCATTCCAGGGAGAGATGTACGGCATAAGGTTTCAGCCAGGAAAGCTTAGGATGCTTTGTGAGTTAGAATGGCCAACTTTCGGCATGGGCTGGCCCCAGGAGGGCACTTTGTATCCCCGGATCATCCGTAAAGTCCACGAGGCAGTGACTGGAAATCCAGGGCATCCGGACCAATTCCCCTACATTGATGCTTGGGAAAACGCTGTGAGCCAAAACCCACCTTGGTTAAGGAAGTGCATGGCTAAGGAAGCTAGAATTTGCTTAATGCAGAAACCGAGGAGTGCCGTCCCAGGGACCAAACCAAACAATCACCGTGCAAAGGGCACAGAGGAAGTGCGTCCCAAGTCCAGTGCTAATCCGCCCGTTTTGAAAGGGCCAGATGAATTTGAATTTCCACCGCCTTATGCGATGACTCCCGCCCCGGCGGTACTAAGGAATGAAAATGAGCTAGTCTCCCTAAGCAGTGACCCACAGTCGTCATCCGCACAGGGAAGTGCGATATCCTCACCATCCCCGCCGCTGCTTTTGTCACCATCAGAGAGGGCACCTATACTATCCCCGCAGTTGCCTTTATTGCCATCTGCACCTGAGAGCCCTACGCCATCCCCACAGCAGCTTTTACCGTCTCCGCAGCGGTCTTTGGCACCTTCGGCAAGAAAAAATGCAGACCAGCTGCTTTTACAGCCAGTTGCCTCTGGCAACGCCGCAGCAGCGCTGCGGGTCGGTCAGGGAGGAGACGCTAAGAGATTACAGCTCGAACCACAGGGAGCCCCGGGGGCAGACGGAGCAGGGGAAAAGGCTGCTTTCCAGTTCCCGCTCCGTGAAACCCGGGCCCCAATCTTTTACGATGCAGATGGCCAGGTTCAGGGAGGAAGCCGGACATTTATCTATCAGCCCTTTACTACGACAGATCTCTTTAACTGGAAAAGCCACACCCCACCATTTTCGGAGAAGCCTCAGGCCATGGCAGACCTTTTCCAGTCTATCATACAGACCCACAGACCCACGTGGGCTGATTGTAAACAACTTATAATGACTTTATTGAACTTTGAGGAGAGAATGCGGGTCACACAGGGAGCGCTAGCCTGGCTTAGAGAGCACCCACCTGAGGGAACTTTGGACAGTGATCAATATGCCCGCATGCAGTTCCCAGAAGAGGACCCCCTGTGGGATCCAAATAGCGCTGTCGGGCTCAACCGACTAGAGACATTCCATAGGGCATTAGTTGAAGGATTCAAGGCGGGGAGCCACAAGGCAGTGAATATGGCAAAGACCAGTCAAATTCTACAGGCTCTAGATGAGAGTCCTGCTCAATTCTATGAGAGACTATGTGAGGCGTTCCGTGTATACACGCCCTTTAACCCAGATGCTCCTGAGAGCCAAACAATGGTAAATGCAGCATTTGTTGCTCAGTCACAGGCTGACATTCGGAGAAAGCTGCAGAAATTAGATGGGTTTGCTGGAATGAATATCTCTCAGCTCATGGAAGTAGCTACTAAGGTTTATGTCAACCGTGATGAAGAAACAAAAAGGGAGGAAATTAGGAAGATGAGGAAAAAGGCAGATTTTCTGGCTGCAGCCATAGTGGAAAAGTCCATTCCTGTAACAAGGAAGGTAACTTGGCAAGCCCCAGCCCCAAGGAGAGGGAAAGGCCCACGTCTAGGGCGAAATCAGTGCGCATACTGCAAGGAGGATGGACATTGGAAGCGAGAGTGTCCTAGCTGGCCACTTGACCCGGCTGCCTCTGCAGCCAAAGCATTAGCCAGAAAGGCCAGTGGGGTATCACGACCCAAACGCTGCGACCGTAAAGGTTCAGAAAAGAAACCTGCAAATCAGATCATTGGGCTGGCAGGAATGGAGGACTCTGATAGAGATTATTAGGACAGACCGGGCTCCTATTCCCTTGGCCCCGAGGAGCCTATGGTCGGAGTTCAAATTGGGGGCCGCACCATACAGATGATGGTTGACACTGGGGCTCAACATTCTGTAATGACCAAGCCAGTTGGGCCTCTATCAAAAAGGCAAGCCAATATCGTAGGGGCAACTGGCAAAAGTGCCCAACGGCCTTTCCTTCAAGCCAGGACCTGCAACATTGGGGGAAGGGAAGTCACTCACAAATTCCTCTATCTTCCGGAGTGCCCAGTCCCCCTCCTGGGTCGAGACCTGCTGTCAAAACTACAGGCTCAAATTACCTTTAGTGCCACAGGGCAATCCACACTGATCTTGGGGCCACAAGACCCTCCGAAGGTAGCGCTGACCCTTCCTCTGCAGGAGGAATGGAGACTGTTTTGCCTGAGTGAGACTGGCCAATCTATGGCCACACAGCTCCCCTTTGAAGATGTGCCTGAAGTATGGGCAGAGGGGAACCCGATGGGGATGGCACATGACATTCCTCCAGTTATTATTGAAATAAAGCCTACAGCCAGTCCAGTAAGCATAAGGCAGTATCCAGTTCCACGCGAAGCGCAAGAAAGGGTCCAGCTACATATTCAGAGATTGCTGAGTGAGGGCATATTGAAGCCGTGCCAGTCTCCGTGGAACACCCCTCTCTTCCCAGTTAAAAAGCCAGATGGAGATTACCGCCCAGTCCAGGACTTACGAGCAGTTAATTTGGCAGTAGTAGCCCTTCATTCTGCAGTTTCAAATCCTTATACTCTGCTCAGCTTAATACCAGCATCGGCAATCTATTTCTCATGCCTAGATCTTAAGGATGCTTTCTTCTGCATTAGGGTAGCACCAAGGAGTCAGCCGATTTTTGCCTTTACATGGGAAAATCCAAATTCAGGTGAAAGGCAGCAGCTGACATGGACGCGATTGCCTCAGGGATTTAAAAATGCACCCACTATTTTTGGACAAGCCCTGGCCAGTGATCTCAAATCCTTTAAGGCAGAAAGCCATAACTGTTTTCTTCTCCAGTATGTAGATGACCTCATTCTCGGAAGTTCCACCTATCAGGACTGTGCTGGTGGAACCCATGCTCTTTTAAAACATCTACAGCAGAAGGGCTATCGGGTGTCTAAGAAAAAGGCCCAAATCTGCCTACCTCAGGTCAAATACCTAGGTTACAAAATAACACAGGGGCGCCGTGAATTAGGACTTGAGAGAAAGGAAGCGATCTGTAGTCTTCCTGAGCCCAATTCTCGCCGGAAGCTGCGAGAGTTCCTTGGGGCAGCTGGATTCTGCCGCAATTGGATCCCCAATTTTGGGGTTCTCACGCGCCCTTTATATGAAGCCACGAAGGGGGGAGATAGGGATCCCCTGCTCTGGGAAAGCCCACAGAAAAATGCTTTCACTGCTCTCAAACAAGCTCTAATGGAAGCACCGAGTCTCGGACTTCCGGACCTCAGTAAGCCGTTCTACCTCTATGTTCACAACCGCCAAAGCATAGCAGTAGGAGTACTCACTCAATACCTCGGTTCCTGGCAAAGACCTGTAGCGTATTTATCTAAACAACTGGACACTGTAGCCCAGGGATGGCCTTCATGTTTGCAAGCTGTAGCGGCTGCAGCCGTGCTTACAGTAGAAGCTATAAAATTGACTCTTGGGCAGCCTATTATTGTCCGGGTTCCACATGCAGTAGTCACAATCTTAGAAGCCAAAGGAACACATTGGCTTACTAACAGCCGCCTGGTTAAATATCAGACTCTATTATGTGAAAACCCATCCATCCAGCTGGAACTTGTAAAAACCCTAAATCCAGCCACCCTGCTACCCGTAGAGCCAGGGGTTCCAGCCCATAACTGCCTGGAAACATTGCAAGAAGTATATTCCAGCAGGCCAGACCTTCAAGACCAGCCATTGGCAAATCCTGACATGGAGTTTTTTACAGATGGGAGTAGCTTTATGCAGGGCAGCAATCGACGAGCAGGATATGCTGTAGTAACATCTGAGACCACAGTAGAGGCACAGCGCCTCCCAAATAACACATCAGCACAAAAAGCTGAACTCATTGCCCTCACCCGAGCCTTGCAACTTGCAGCCGGAGCCAAGGTTAACATCTACACAGACTCCAAATATGCCTTTCTTACCCTGCATGCGCATGGAGCCTTATATAAACAAAAGGGACTCATTAACTCGGGAGGCAAGAGCATTAAATACGGCACACAGATTCTGGAGCTACTAGATGCAGTTTGGGAGCCTGCCAAAGTAGCTGTAATGCACTGTAAGGGACACCAGACCAGCCACAGCCCCATTGCCCAGGGAAATCGGAGGGCAGACGCTGAAGCAAAAAGAGTGGCACGGGAGGGATCCCTATCTGAAAACCTGGCTGCTGCTCTCATTCCTCAACCCCTTAATTATCAGAACATCCAGCATACACTGCCTGTCCTTGCCCCGCAGCCTCTGAGTCACCGAGAGCCACAATATACTCAAGCTGAGAGAGAGTGGATACTCTCTGAGGGCGGGACACAAGGGGAAAATGGATGGTGGACATTGCCTGATCACAGAATAGTTGTGCCGCAAATATTAGCAGCAGCCGTAGTTCAAGACTACCATGAGAATACACACTTGGGAAAAACTCATCTTAAGGAAGTGTTAGAAAGATTCTTTTACATCCCAAGACTAGTCACTATCACCCATGCTGTATGCCAACGATGTGTGACATGTGCAAAGAATAACCCTCGCCAAGGGCCCACAACAGCCCCAGGGGTCCAGAGAATTGGTAGTATGCCCCTCGAAGATCTAGTAGTTGATTTCACTGAAATGCCACGATCTGGAGGCTATAAATATCTCCTAGTCCTTGTTTGCACGTTTTCTGGCTGGGTGGAAGCCTTCCCCACTCGAACAGAAAAAGCTGAAGAAGTAGCCAAGGTTCTTCTTAGGGAAATTATTCCTCGCTATGGGCTACCGCTCTCAATTGGCTCTGACAATGGACCAGCCTTTGTCTCTGAAATCACTCAAAAGATTGCAAAGGCACTGCGCATCCAATGGAAACTGCACACCGCTTACCATCCTCAGAGCTCAGGAAAGGTAGAGCGAATGAATCGTACAATAAAGACTTATATTGCCAAGATTTGCCAAGAAACTGGGCTAACATGGGTGCAAGTACTTCCAAGTGCTCTCCTCCAAATTCGAGCCAGCCCAAGCCGAAAACTAAGCCTAACTCCTTATGAGATCCTCTTTGGGAGGCCTCCTCCCTTAATCAGAAATATAGAGGGGGATCTTAGAGAAAGAGGGAACTTATCAATAGCTCAGCAGATGATAAGCTTAGGAAAAACCCTACATAACCTGCATCGCTGGGTCCAAGAAAGGGCCCCCATTAGCTTAAGCAGCTCTGTACACCCGTACAAGCCAGGGGATGCAGTCTGGGTCAAGGACTGGAAGTCAGCTCCACTAACTCCTCGATGGCGAGGGCCCTATCTTGTCATTTTATCCACCCCCACTGCAGTTAAGGTGGCTGAAATCATCCCGTGGATTCACCATAGCCGAGTCAAGCGAGCTGCCTCAGAGTCCTGGACCTGTGTTCCAGATACCCACAGCCCAACCAAGCTCATCTTGCGAAAAAGGGGAACGCCGAGCCCTGCTCCAGTCACACCCCGGAAGCTGACTGGTCTACGCACGGCTGAAGATTGAGGAGGGAACACCGAGCCCTGCTCCAGTCACACCCCGGAAGCTGACTGGTCTACGCACGGCCGAAGATTGAGGAGGGAACACCGAGCTCTGCTCCAATCACACCCGGAAGCTGATTGGTCTACGCACAGCCGAAGATTAGGAATCCGGTTTAATCTGTTGCAATGCCCCTTTGCCTGTTTTTCCTACTTCTAGCCCTAAACCTCCCCTGGTCCCAGGTCGACACCACAGAATGTGAGCCATGTATTCAAAAGGTGCGTACAGGGGCCCATGTCAACACCACATTAATATATCATAGTCAGTACACCTGCAAGGGCCAGGTAACCACCTGTCAGTTTCAGGGAACCTCCTATAGTGTCTGTAATGCATCTGGCCAAATAACCTGCTATGATCCTAGACCCCCAACAGTCTCCCGTAAATGGGAAATAAGAGTGCTTAATCGAAATGGGAAGTTGCTTTCCTCCACCCCAGTCATGAGCCAGAATGAACAAGTGTCCCTCCTATTTGATGCATGTCAGGCTATAGACTCTGGGACACCATGGAACACAAATTGTGGAGGGCTCGGCTGGGAGCGGAAGTATACTCATAGCAATAAGTACATGTGCGCTCCAGAGATGAGAAGAGCAGCCCAAGGGGGGAGCTTTTGGTGCAAATACATAGGTGCATACTACTGCCCTTACTGGTCTTGTGTCACCTGGGCCACCTGGAAAACAAACATAGCTAAACAGACAGCTATCCTCACCAAGGGTATGGCCCCGGCTAACTGTCCACGTGGTCAATGTAACCCTTTAAATCTCACCATCCTTAAACCTGAATCCTGGCAGACTCAGGGAGTCCGAATGGGCCTCCGCATTGATGGTAAGGGAATAGACCCAGGAGCCTACATCTGGGTTGGGTATCAAGAATACCCACTCACAAGTAAAGCCCATTCTGTGTTCCACTCCTTTTATGAAGAAATGGAAAAGCCCTTTTCCATCCCACAAGCAGCAACAAACCTCTTTATAAGCCTGGCTGAAGTGGTGGGCGCAGCCTTAAATGTCTCCTCATGTTATGTATGTGGTGGTACTAATATGGGAGACCAATGGCCATGGGAGACCAAGGAATACAATTACAGCCAACCATATAATGCAACTGGCCTCCCAGCTGTCCCCCGAGATAGTATGTGGCCCTTACAAACTTCTGTCATAGGAAAATATTGTGCTTCAAGGGCCTGCCTAAGCTCCTCTATAGCTGTTGGAAATCTAACATGTACAGGGGGAAAATTCCAAAATTATACCACAAATACAACAGAACCTTGGGGAACATGGAACGAATCAGACCTCGTTCTCATAAATCGTACTTTCCCCAATTTAATCACAGTGTGGAACTCCACTGCAAAGGGCCCCTTTACTGCCCCAAATGGTTTGTACTGGATTTGTGGGAAAGTTGCATTCCGAGAACTGCCACGAAACTGGTGTGGAACTTGTATGCTTGGTACAATAAAACCCTCCTTCTTCCTCATTCCCCTAACAGAAGGGAAAGAGCTAAGCCAGCCAGTGTATCAAAACATAAAGGAAAAAAGGGCTGTCATTACCTGGGGAGGTGAAGAATGGCCCCCTGAGCGTATAATCCAATACTATGGGCCAGCAACTTGGGCAGAGGATGGCATATGGGGTTACCGAACCCCTATCTATATGTTAAACCGAATCATCCGCCTACAAGCGGTGGTAGAAATAATAACTAATGAAACTGCCCATGCACTGAACTTACTAGCCCAAGAGCAAACTAAATTCAGGAATGCCATCTATCAAAACCGTCTTGCCCTAGACTATCTCTTGGCAGCTGAAGGGGGAGTTTGTGGAAAATTCAATCTCTCTAACTGCTGCCTTGAATTAGATAACACTGGAAAGGTTATTGATGAAGTTACAAGCAATATAGTAAAAATTGCTCATGTCCCAGTGCAAACCTGGAATGGCTGGAATATAAATAACCCCTTTGGAAGCTGGCAGTCAATAGTAAACAATTTCAAGCTTCTATTGGGAATAGTTGCCCTCTTCATAGGAGCATGCACCATCCTTCCATGCCTCCTTCCTTTCATCATAAGCAGAATGCGCACCCTAATAGATGGTGTAGTAAAAAGGCAAACAGCTGCCCATCTCATGGCTCTATATACATACCAGCCAGTCCAGAGGGACTCAGACAATAGTGATGCCGAAGTTTAATAACTTAAACTCGGCCTCAAAGGGGGGAATATGATATAGCCTGTGCATTAAAATCAAAATTATTTCCAAGAGTACCTAGTCTCCAAGATGGCCAAATAAGTAATAAAGGCCCTACAGTCTTTGAATGTTCAGAAGGGATGTGAGACTGAATGTGTATTCAGGGCTGCCTCCAGACAATGTGGAGCTATGCTAATCCAAACTGGCTTGGATGTGGAGAATATGTAACTCACCTGGAGGAAATAACCTATCTGATACTAAGATCTGAAGAACCTAACCAAAGGTCTGTTTACCATCACTGTTAGTCTTCCTAATCCTATATCCTCTGTATAAAAGGGTCTGGAAAAAGCTGTTCGGGGCTCAGTTTTTGTTAGGACAAGAGTCCGCCGAGCCCGGCCGGTCGAAATAAACCAGCTTCCTTCTCAGTATTCTCTCGTGTCCTGGCCTTCGAAACCGCGCCTATCCGAATTTCTCCACTACAACATGGCAATGCACACGTGGCCTCTTCTGGCCTCTTTTTTCTCTTCTAGTTTCCACTGACTTTCAGCTTCTGACTGCTTGGCCTGGACCTTTTTTCTCTCTTTCAGTGGCATTCTCTATAAACCTTATAAGATTAAGACCCAATCTGGACAGTATCTTTTCTGAAGTAACCTCATTAAAAGGTTCTATTTGCAAGGGTTCACCCCCATTGGAATGGATTAAATTTAGGAACATTTTTTCTGGAGCACAAAGCTCCAGATAACCAGAGCCAAATAATGAAGGCTTTGTCATGGTTCCCACAGTAGGAAACTGTAAGCAATAGACAGGCTTTCCCATACCAAGCTGTGAACTGCCAAGGGAGATAGTGGGCTAAGCACATGTGATTCGAAAGAGTGTTAGACTTCCCAGCGCCAGGACCACAGCAGCTGAGAGTCTTTGGGGCTATGCCTGATGAGCTCACCACTATCATGCTAGTGAAAACAAACCTCAAACCCCAGGAGCTTGTTTGTGTCACCCTAGACCAGGGGTTCTTAACAAGGGGTCCATGAGCTTGAACTGAAATTCAAAAAAAACATTATTCTTGTGGGAATGCGTTGGCGTGGGTGTGATATATTTACTAAATAATACACAGTATAGTGTAGACTTAGTAAGGGGTTTGTGGTTTTCACCTTACTAGCAAATGGATCCGTGGAACAAAAAGGTTCCCTGCCCTAGAGAGTTGTGTGTAGTTCTGGCAGTGGGAACCACTAATTTTTGCCATCACTAAGCATAAGGTCAAGCAGGGCCCCAAAAGGAAACCCAAATTGGAAACTAATAAAATTTTGTTAATGCTTAATTGAAGATTCAAGCCCTACTTAAAGATTTTGTTTAAGGGGACAAGGAGAAAGGGGTAAATTGGTTGCTGAGAGTTTTTAACATGGGGTCCGAGTTGCCCTTCTCATCCCCTCCAAATTCAAACTGTAAGAACGAAATCTTTTTCTGCAAGGAAATAAGGCTCACCCAATTGTGGAGAAGAAAAAATTTTTTCTCAATCTTGCAAGAAGGGGCAAACAACCAGAAAATGTGGCTGGTGCCCCAAACAAAGAAGAATGACACAATCTATACCTCTACACCTTAAGGACGTAAGCCTTTGCTCTGCTTTTCCATAGATTGGATACTTCAGAGGTTACAACCTATCCAAGAAGATTTAACTTTCCCGAGCAAAATTTGTGATTAACCACTTCCCCCATCATATTCCAACCATTTTAGTTTTTACCTGTTCCTCTTTGCCAAATAAGGAATGGAATTTAGTGCTGAATTGGTAGTGACTTAGCTCTTTTTTGGGCATCTTTTTTATTGCCTGTAGAACTGGCTTAAGCTGGTTTCCTTTTTTCCTGTTTAACCCGGGAGTGAGGACTGAGGCAATAGGCTGCCAGGTTACATTAATTAATATTTTCTTCCTTTATGTGAAAACTAAACTAATTTTTGTTTTTTACAAAACCGACTGGTATAAATAAAAACTCTGAGATCCATCCTTCTTGACAGAAAAAAAGAAAAAAGAAAAAAATTCTAATCGCTACCACCAAAATCTTAACACATAATCTTTAAAAAAATCACTTACTACTAGCACTGTATAATTGACACCTGAGTAAGGGGCACCTCTAGAGCAGGTCTGTGAGAGGACCTAGCCACACTCACACACTGTTTACAGAACCGAGGCTGAGCAATGGCACTAAAAGACAAGGGCCACCAAATTCCTTGGCATCGTCTGGTCCTCTAAAAAGCCAGATTCCTACCACCATCAAACATAAGCCCACCTCAGACATTGAGACATGGACTACACTTACTAGGATTATCATGTTTTGGAAGTAATGCATCCACATCCTTTATTCTTGTTATAGCCCATATGCAAATTCACACTTATATCCGCTACTTTCCACTGGGGAAAGCCCACACAATGGGCTTTACAAATTGGAACAATAGGCCATTTCCCAAGTCTTGCCCTTGTCCCACCAGAAATGGATTTCAAATGAGAGGGCTTAGTTACTTCCAAGTATGCCTCTTGGAGTCCTTGTACTATGCGTGGCAAATCCTGGCTGCTTATTGGACTCTTCTAAAAACAAGGTGCTTACAGGGTCATAATCAGCCTGTACATGCAGATTACCATAATGCCATGGGTGAGAGATAATTCCCAGCAGCAGCTCAGCACAACCACTGAAACCTCCTTATAAAATGGAAATGACTCTATAGGGGAGGGTTAAACCTGAAGAACAGGGTCTTTCTATATTGCAGGAGGATGTGGCTTCCCCCATGCTCATCCCCTTGCCTAAGGATCTTTGGATGCCTTCATTGCCCCACGCTTTAGCTAAGCAGGAAGCCCCTTGTAACCAACTCTCTCATAAAGAAAGAGAGTTGGTTTGTCTTACCGGGGGCATTGCTATTATTGTATGCAACACAGCTCACTGGAGAGCCATGGTATATCAGCTGCCCTAAGCACTTGCCCAATGAAAATGGCTGCTTGGGGTCTGCACAGCAGGCAGAGCTGGAAGTAGTCCAGTTAGCTATCCAGGATGCTCTAAGTTGCCAGTTGCCCAATTTTCAAATCTTCACTAATTCAAGGGCAGTGGCCAATGACCAGCAGGGGGATCAGGCCAATGGCAATAAAATAATTTTCTCATACACAATAGGCCCTTGTGGGGGATTCCATGTTTGGAAACAGCTCAGAACCTCACTCATTTCCATACATACTCAGTTCAGAATGCCAGAGTCACTATTCAAAGACACTGCCAATAAACTACCTAAAATTCATTCCTACACAGGAATGGAGACTGCCCACTTAGGCCCTGCAAGCTTCCTGTACTAACTGGTTGTCTGGGCCTATAGCACTTCAAGCCTTGGAGGCTTCTCTGCCCTGGTAGAGTGGGCATATTAACAGAGATTGCCTCTTCACCATGACTGGCCAAAATAGTTTCTAAAGGATGCAACTTGTGCTCCAAACCCAAACATTAGCATCCCATAGATGGGATCATGTTCAATGAGGAAGTGGTAAAGCCTTCTTTTATTGCCATATTAATTACATGGAACCATTTCCCAGTGGGGGAATGGTCTGTTTCACTTTTAGAGATGAAGGAAAGCTATGCCTGGTGAATTCCAGTTACATAAAAAAATTACCTCCTTTTAATCTGCCGTGAGTACCCATTATTCAAATAAGGCACAGCAACCAGGCTAACAAACAGCCTAGAGCAAGCCTGAGAAAAAGCATTATGTGATCTCTCAGCAAGGGAGAAACAACCCAAAGTCTGGCAGTCATAATTCAAGTAACCACCCCAAAATTGAGCAACACCAATGTTCTCCCTGGTTTTGAACTGCAGTGTTTTTGCTGGCTGCATGGCCCCCAAGGGCCTCACATGCAGACCCAGGAATGCCCAAACAACATTTGGCTAACCCTAAAATATTACCTGGTGAAGAGACAGGGAGATTTCTAGCTGGCACTCCTGAACCACCTGCACCCAGCAAACTACTGCGCATGGCTGATGGCCCAAATCTATATACCACCTATGTATCAAATGAGTCCTCTGACACCAATACATAAATGATTCTCAATCCAGGCATAACTAAATATGCGACTTATACTCAGCCCCAATGCCTCTTGAGTATAATGAAATCAAATTTGCATGGTTAATTGTCCTCTACTCCAGCATGCCAGACATACTATTCTAAGAGCTTGGATTGCAAAGAGGGCCTACAAAGGATACCCAATTGGCATATAAGTGTGGACAACACATATTCTCCCTCTGAAGAGAAATGCAGTGGGCTACATGGGAACAGACAGCCAAAGCCTTTGCTGGGTATGTCTTAGGTGACCTCCTAAAAGTCATGAAGCTCAACACAACAACTGTTTTACAGAAACCTACAGAGATATCATGACTAGAGCTGTCCAATAATATCAAACAACCCGTGACCAAATCCCCCACGGGTTGCTACTTGGGAGGGATCCACAACCCAAGGTTGCCTCCCAGCAATCACCACCAAAGACAACATCACTCCAGCCCACAAGCTGGCTGATAGGGGACAGTGCCCAAGGCCACCACTGAGTGACATGCATCGTGGTTACTGTGACCCCAACGAAACAAAGCCACCCCTACGCCAGCTGATAAACCCAGATGCTGCCTTCAGAAATGAGAAAAAAAAATCAGAATATTACCTGGCTAAAATGACAGACTGCTTAACCATGGGCCCCTCTTACTTATACAATGCTTGTCACTGTGAATTGCTACCCCCCAGAGATTATAAAGCCTCTTGCACTCTGCCTACCGTTACTTAAATGCTAAACATTGTGTTTTTAATACAATGTACAGGCCCACTTGTTTGCCCTAAATTCTTTGCCTAAATTCTTGTCACTAATGAAGGCTAATCTAACAACAGCCTCCTGGTCAAAAATGAGGGTGTCTGTGTCATAAAAAAAATACCTTCTACTGCATATAAATTAATAACTCAGGACTGGTCAAAATAACTTAAAAAGGTGACTAGGGATCAAAGTATTTCAGAATATAACCAAGGTTTTGCAACAAATACCTCAGACCCTAAAAAAAAAACCCTCTGATATTTCCTCCTAGCTATCCCTTAGGGGGATATGATTGTGTAAAAGCTTCCAGCTCTTGGTTTTACTATTTATAGTTTAATAATAACCAATATCGTCAAGTGCTAGCTATGCCGCTGGCATAGCATTAATATGTGGGGAGTTTTTGAGTCTTTTGCTACTACAAACACTGCAGCAATGAAGTTTTTTTAAAAAAACTTCTTTTCTTTAAGCATTATGCAGGTTTATTTTATAAGATATAATCCTAGAATTTAAATTGCTAGATCCAATGATATTATGATTGGATGTTTTGATAGATATTGCCGAATTGTTCTCTATTCGTCAGACCAATTTACATTCCTTGCAAAGGTGGCTAAGGATATTTGTTTGTATAACTTTGAAACACTATGATCAAACATCAGCCTAACAATGTGATAAATGAACAGTAATACCTCATTTTCATTTTAATATAAATCATGTTCATTGAATACTTTCTATTGTACAAACTTACTATATTGTCTACCACTTATACTGAAAATTTCCCTCCATTTTGTATTTTATATTATCATTTTATGGTATTTCTCCCTTGCAATAATTTTTATTATTCATGTTTTTATATCATTTCTTTCATGATTCTAGGAATTACACCTTGCCTTGGAATGCTATTTACAGAAAGACTACAATACAAAAGATATTTACTTAATGATACAGGAGGACTTCTTATCTTCATTTTTGAAACACTTGATTTGACTTACTTTCGGCTTCTCCAGATGTTCTCTCATTTTCAAAAATTTAAATATACATTCAAAATAGACTATATTTAAACAACTCCAATTATTCTGTGTATGCTGAATAATTCTTGGCATTAGATTAAATATGGTAGGTCAATGAATCAGATAAGGTTTATGGGATGAAAATGTCTGCCCTTAACATTATAGTGTTTAAATTTTTAAATTATTCTTGAATTTGGTGAAGATTCTAATCCATCATGACTCTAGAATATGTCAATTATTATATAGCAAGTCAAATGTAATTTCAAATTCAAAATACCAGAGAAAATAGAAAAAAAAAGAGCCCTGATGAGATATTAAAACTTCTCTAGAGTATATTAGTATTAAATTAGTTCTATTGAAACAATTCCTGCTTTAAAATAAAACCTAGAAGTTCATTTCAATAAATATATACATTAAAGAAATATAGAAGTTTTCATATCACTTTATAATTTATGCACATTTAGATTTAATGAGCCAAAGTGAAGAGTTAGTCCTCATTCCTTACTCATTTCCTGTTTGCTGTGTTTTTTTTTTCCCCTAGAAGAAAGCAAGTTTTATCATTTATTTTTCCAAGATAAAGTTTTCGGTACTTATATATCCTAAGTTACATTTAATTACTGTGTAATGTTTGTCTCACTTTGTTCTTGAATTTGACTTTCAGCAGTTTGCTATTTGTTACCAGTGTCAAATCACAGCCTTCTGATGCTCTTCAAACATGCTTATGGATCCAGTTTTTGTCATTAAAATTAGGGAGTAGAATTCAGTATATTCAGAGAATACCTCTTCCTTATTATAAAAAGCCAAAAGTATGGGATCCAGAAAGTCTATCCCTTTTTCCATAACTTTGTAACTTTGTGGATACATCTCAAGCCTGGCTTATTAGATCACTCAGGGTGATGCTTTGGTAACTAGCAAGGAGGGTATCACTTGTATTTTAATTTTCTTTATAGTATATTTTTACATACAGAAATTCTAAATGTTTATATTCTCACTTCTACAATATTTATTGTTTATTTTCTTGCCTTTAGGCTTAGAGATGATTTCCCTATTCCAAGATAAGAGTAAGCTAGTTATACTTCATCTGTTTATTTATTCTTTTCCATTTTAAGTATTAAATCCATGTAAAATATATTTTGTATAAATCCAGAAGGAGGATTTCATGTTTAACATAACCAATCATTGCTGCCCCATTTACAGAATAATCTGGCCTTTGTTTAAGGTATATTAGGTCATACATTTTCCTGAACTTTGTATTGTGTACTATTAATTTATTAGTTACACTTATTTCATTATTTCTAGAATGTATCTTATTTCATTATTTAAAAATTTCAGAATGACTAAAATAATAAGAATGATAAAGGTAATCTTATTTTATTATGGAATTTAATGGGGATATCTTTTAGTTTTCAAAAATAATACATTTACTATTTTATTAGTCTGCCAAAGGGGATGTCGATACAAAATACCAGAAACCTGTTGGCTTTTAGAAGGGGTATATATTTGGGGTAGGAGCTTACAGTTACAAGACCCTAAAGAGTCCAACTCAAGTTTGCTGTCTCACCGAAATCAGTTACCACACATTGAAGTAAGGTGATTGCTCATCTCTGCAAAGGCTCAGCCTTTGCCTATGGGCTTCCTCACTCTCAGCTACAGGATGGCATAGAGCTTGTCTTTCAAGGCTTCCTCTCTCTCTTGGCATAGGGTTCATTTCTTTCCAGATCTTCTGTATTAGTTGTGACTCTCTTCCCAAGGTCAGCTGTAAGCTATTAGGCAAATGTCTGATCAAATTTGACAGAGCCTTTCTCTCCCCATGTCTTCTTGAGTAAGTGTCTGTTTATATATGCCCACCATGGGGGCAGAGACTCAATCTGAGTCATGCCTTACTGACTTGGTACAAGCAAAGCCCTAACAGGTAATTCAATTAAGGTAATTTAATCAAAGACATCTCAGCTGAATCTAATGCAATCAAAGAGTATTTAGAGAAATAGATTAGTTTACAAACATAACCTTTCTCTTTTTGGGATTCACAAACATAACTCAATCTGTCACAATTTTTATTTTAAATGCATATTACTTTTCACTAATAGCTATATTTTTGGTTTTTAGTTTCCTATGAACTTTTTTCAAATTGTTTTTTTTTTAATTTTGGGAATGTATGTTTCTTTTAAGATAGTATTAAATATCATAACAGATATTTATTATATTGGTTCATCTTTAGATTATATTTGACCATAGTAGATTAGTATTTTAAGATTTCTGCTGAATTTGGTGTATTTTAGAGGATGTATAGTAATGAATATATAGGAAATATTTTTGTTTTACATGTCTATGGCAGTTTGAAGCTTTTGTGGACCCCAGAAAATCCTGTTCTTAAAACTCATCCATTACTGTGCATGTAAACCTATTGTAGGTGGGAACTTTTGATGAAATTACTTCAGTTAAGGGCCTTAGAATAGATTGTGTGACACAAGATGAGTCTTATTCCTTTTACTGGAGTCCTTTATAAATGGAGGAATGAAAAGCTGCAGACACAGAAAATGTTACAGAGACAGAGGGAAGCCTGCAGATGTTGAGATCAACAAACCAGAGAGAGAAAAGCCACAGATGCAGCAGCCTGAAACTGAAAGCAATGAGGCCCAGAGGAGAGGGCAGAGATAAGAAGATATCACCATGTACCTGATCACCAACAGCTACAGCTTGGGAAGAAAGGATCTCCTGATGATGCCTTCATTTGGACACTTTCAAGGCCTCAGAAATGCAAACTTTTAACTTGATAAATTCCCATTTTAACAGCCAACCCATTTCCAGTATTGTGCTCCCAGCAACTTATAGCACACTAAAACAATGTCCTTGTTTTCAGAACTAGATTGTGGTTCAGGTTATGCAAGTATCATAAAAGGAATTGAAAAGTTTTCACTCTTTTTCTGTGCTCTATAAAATAATTTGTGACAAGGAAGTGTGGTGTCTTAAAAGTGAAAAAATAAAAACTCATCTCTTAAGCTGCCTGTGAAATGAATAGTTGCTCAAGCTATAAAAGGTTTACCAATCTGAATTCTGAAGGGGATACATTAAGGTAATGGATTTAATTTCCCTGAATCACTTTATCAATCCTTTCACCCATCTACCACACTTGCATATCTGTCCTGTGAAAGAAGAGAAATGGCAGGTCAGAGTAGTGAAGGACACAGACTTCAGAACTACATCCATTTAGGTTTATTTTGCTGTTGTTACAAATAATGAAAACACAGTTTTATAATTGTGCTATTAATCATAGTCCATGGTATAAATTAGGGTTCACTGTTTGTGTTGTGAAGTTTCTGGAAGTTTCTTAAAAGTTTTTATTCTATTAACATATACTGTCCAATATTTCCTTTTATTTTTTTAGACTTTTTTTTAGGGATTGAACCCAGAATCTCATATGGAAAGCCAGTGCTCAATCATTGAGACACATTGACTTCACTGAGTTGGTTTTTCCATTTGTTTTGCTTGTTTATTTTCTTTGTCTTTAAGAGGTACCTGGAACTGAACCCAGAACCTTTCATGTTGGAAGTGGGTGCTCAACACTTGAGCCACATCTGCTCCTACATTTCCCTTTTAAATCAAATTAAATATATAATTCAGTGCTGCTAATTATGTTTACAATGTTGGTACCATTCACTGTGTGTATATACCACATTTTGTTTATTCATTCATTACTTGATGGACAACTGAGTTGCTCCCATCTTTTGGCACTTGTGAATAATTCCACTATGAACATTGTGTACAAATATCTTTTAGAGTCCCCGCATTCAACTCCTTTGTGTATACGCAGATAAGTGTGATTGCCATGTCATATGGTAATTTTACACTTAGTTTTCTCAGGAACTGCCAAACTGCTTTGATATGAGAATAAAGTTGACCTAATAAAGTGAATTAGAAAGCATTACATTCTCTTCAAGTGCGGGATGTTTGAGTGGAATTGGTGTTAATTCTTTTTGGAATATTTGTTAAAATTCTTACATGAAGCCATCTTGTCCTGGCATTTCTTTGTTGGGAAGTGTTTGTTTGCTAATACAATTTCTTTACTAGTTACTGGTTTGTTGATATATTATTTTTTCTAGAGTCAGTGTAGTTAGTGTGTATTTTTCTAGGACTTTGTCCATTTCATTGAGGTTATATAATTTGCTGCCATACAGTTGGTCATAGTATGCTCTTAGAGTACTTTTTTATTTCTGTGGGGTTGGTAATAAGGCCTACCTGTTCATTTCTGATTTTACTCACTTGTGTTCACTTTCTTTTTTTCTTTGTCAGTCTAGCTAAAGGTTTGTCAATTTTATTATTTTTTTCAAAGAAACAAATTTTGGTTTTATTAAGATAATCTCTATTGTTTTCTAATTCTCTCTTTATCTTCACTCTAATCTTTTTATTTCCTTCCTTCTATGGCTTTGGGTTTACTTTGCTCTTCTTTTTCTAGTTCTTCCAGTTTTGAAGTTGGTCTTTGATTTGAAATCTTTTTTTTTTTAATGTTAATATTTAGAACTATAAATTTCCCTCCCAGCACTGTCATTTCTGCATCCCATAAAATTTTTAACATTATATTATCATTTTCATTCACCTCACAATATTTCCTAATAACCCTTGTGGTTTCCTGTCTCTCCCATTGCTTTTTTTTTTCTAGTTCTTCCAGTTTTGAAGTTGGTCTTTGATTTGAAATCTTTTTTTTTAATGTTAATATTTAGAACTATAAATTTCCCTCCCAAGCACTGTCATTTCTGCATCCCATAAAATTTTTAACATTATAGTATCATTTTCATTCACCTCACAATATTTCCTAATAACCCTTGTGGTTTCCTGTCTCTCCCATTGCTTTTTTTTAAAGAATGTACTATTTGATTTCTACACATTTGTGAATTTCCCATTTATTCCTCTATTAATGATTTTTAGATTCATCCCATTATGCTTGGAGAAGATATACTGTATGATTTCAATATTTTTAAATTTATTGAAATTTGTTTTGTGACTAATATAGGGTCTATCCTGGTGAATGACCCCTGCACACTCAAAGTAAAGTATATTCGTTTGTTGTTGCGTAAAGTGTTATATATATATATTTGTTAAGTCTCGTTGGTATTCTACATGTCTTGTATTTCTTTATTGATCGTCTATTGACATGTTCTATCCAATATTGAAAGTGGTGTGTTAAAGTTTCCTATTATTATTGTAGAACCATCTATTTCTTCCTTCAAATCTATCAATATTTTCTCCATATATTTGGGGACTCTTCTCATAGATACATATATATTTATAATTGTTGCATCTTCCCACTAATTTGACCACCTAATTAGCATTTAATTATAATCTTTGTCTTGCATAACAGTTTTTGACTTAAAAGTTTATTTTATATGATATTAGTATAGCTATAATAGCTCTCTTTTGGTTACTTCTTTTATGGTATTTATTTTTCATCCTTTCATTTTCAATGAACTCATGTGCTTGAACTTAAGATGAGTCTTTTGTAAGCAGCATATAGTAAGGCCATGCTCTTTTTAATCCATTCTGCTAATCTCTGCCATTGACAAGAGAGTTTAATTCATTTATATTTAAAGTCACTTATTGAAAATGAAGGACTTTTCTTCTCCCATTTTGCTAATTAGTCTTTGTAAGTCTTTTGTCTTTCTGTCCCTCAATTCTCCTGTTAATGCCTATTTCATATTTATTTGATTTTTGTATTGTAACATATTGGGTCACTTCTTACTTATACCTGGATATTTTCATAAATTTTTTTTATGGTTACCATGGGGTTAAATGTATCACATTTTATTTAATGCCAAATTGACTTCAATAGCATACACATTCATTACCTCAAATATTGTACTTGTTACCAATTATATATTTGTATGTTGTATGCATAAAACCATAGATTCATCATTACTTTTTATACTTTTGCATTTCAGTACATGTAGGAGGTAAATTGTGTGGCACACTGTAAAAGACAATGCAATAGTCCCTGTTTATATTTACCCAAATTATTACCTTTACTGCAAGTCTTTATTTATTTATGCTGCTTTAAACTACTGTCTAGTGTCCTTTCTTTTCAGTCTGAAAAACTTCTTTTGTCATTAATGTAGGACAGGTTTATTTCTGATTAATTCCTCCAGCTTTTGTTTATCTAGGAATGTCTTAATCAGACTCTCATTCTTGAAAAAGAGTCTCACCAGATAAAAAAATTCTTGGCTTATGGTTGTTTTCTTTCATCACCTTAAATATTTCAACTTTTTTTGTTTGTTTGTTCTTTGTTTTGTTTTGTTTTTGAGATACTGGGGACTGAAACCAGAACCTTGTATGTGGTAAGCTGGCACTCAACCACTGAGCCAAATGGGCTTCCTGAGTTGGTTTTATCATTTGTTTTGCTTGTGTTGTTGTTTTTTTCAGGAGGCAGTGGAAAACGAACCTGGGACCTCCTAGGTGGGAGGCATGTGCTCAACTGCTTGAACCACATCCACTCCCAATATTTCCACTCCTAAAGTGAACTCTGCCTTCTTGCCTCAATGGTTTCTGATGAGAAATAGGCACTCAGTCTAATTGGTACTCCCTGTATGTTTTCCTAGAGAATCCTGACATAAATAGCTTGGTACCAGGAGTGGTTCTTAAGAAACAAACTCTTTTGATATGTTGTTTTGTCATTTTCATTAGTTTCAAGGTAGTTACTGATTTCTTTTGAGATTTCCTCCTTGATCCACAGTTTGTTTAAGAGTGTGTCACTTAACTTCCATATCTTTGTGCCTAATCTGGTTCTCTGATGCTTGCAGATTTCCAGCATCATTCCATTGTGATCTGATAAATTACTTGTATGATTTCAATCTTTCTCAATTCATTGAGACTTTCTCTGTGGCCTAGCACATGGTCTGTCTTGGAGAATGATCCATGTGCACTTGAGAAGAATGTATATCCTGCTATATTTGGGTGTAATGTTCTGTATATGTATATTAGGTCCAGATCTTCTAATATACTATTCAAAGTCTTTGTTTCTTTATTGATTCTCTGTTGAGATAGTCTATCTAATGATGATAATGGTGTATTAAAGTCCCCCATTATAATTGTAGAGGCATCTATTCCTCCACTTAGTTTTTCCAATGCTGGCCTCATGTATTTTGAGATGCCCTGGTTAGGTGCATAAATGTTTATGATTGTTCTTTCTTCTTGGAAGATTACCCCTTTTACTAATATACAGTGTCCATCTTTGTCATTCACATTAGTTTTACATTTAATGTCTATTTTTTCCAATATTAGTATAACTATTCCTGTCTTTTTGGTTATTTTTCGCTTGTACAATTGTTTTCCAGATGTTCACTTTCAATCTCCTTGAATTCCTGGGTCTAAGGTGGCTTTCTTGTAGACAGCATATAGATGGATCATATTTCCTTATGCATTCTGCCGATCTGTGTCTCTTGACAAGTGAATTTAATCCATTCAGTGTTATTACTTTCAAAGAATTACTTACATTAGCCATATTTTCTTTTGATTTTTGTATGCCATATATTGCTTTTATTTCTTTTTTTTTTTTGTATTTTTAGTTTTTACACTCTCCTCCAACTCTGTCTCTCCTGTTTTTTCTTTCCTCCTGCAGAACTCCCTTTAGTATTTCTTGAAGGGCAGGTTTCTTGTTGACATACTCTCTTAGTTTCTATTTATCTATGAATATTTTGCACTCCCCATCATTTTTAAATGCCAGCTTTGCTGGATAGAGTATTCTTTGTTGGAAACTTGTTTTCTTTTAGTACCTTGACTATGTCATACCACTGCATTCTTGCCTACATGGTTTCAGATGAGAAATCAGCACTTAATCTTATGGAGCCTCCCTTTTATGTGATGGTTCTCTTTTCTCTTGCTGTCTTCAGTATTTTTTTCTTTGTCTTGAGCATTGGATACTTTGACAAGTATATGTCTTGGTGTACTCCTGTTGGGATTTATACTCTTTGGGGTTCACTGCAATTCCTGGACATGTACATCCATCTCCCTCAATAGGTTTGGGAAGTTTTACCCATTATTTCCTCTAACACCCCTTTTGACCTCTTTCCCTTCTCTTCTCCCTTTGGGATGCCTATAATGCATATGTTTGTGCATTTTTCATTGTCATTCATGTCCTTAAGATCCTGATGGATTTTTTCTGTCTTTTTATTGATCAATTCTACTATCTGTTTGATTTCAGATGTACTGTCTTCCACATCACTAATTCTTTCCTCTGCCTCTTCAAATCTGCTGTTATTTGCTGAGGGTGTATTTTTGATTTCTTAGATTGTGCCATTCATCACTATCATATCTCTTATCTTTTTGAGTATGGTTAAAATTTATTCAGTATGCTCTCCACGTGTTTTCTTAATATCCTTAATCTCTTCCTTCACTTCATTATGTTGGTCCATATTTGTTTGGAGAGCTTTGATTATTTGTTTGATGTTCTGCTCCTCTTCCTGGTTTTTAGTTTGTTCATTGGATTGTGCCATGTTTTCCTGATTATTGGTATGGTTTGTAATTTCTTGTTGCTCTCTGGTCACCATTTTATCTTGATGGGTTTGTTCAGTTGCTTAGCTTCTCCATCAAATCTTAGGTTTTATTTAGGTGCAGTTTTGTGTGTGTGTTAACTTTTCTCTTTGACACTGTGTTCTTCTTATTCTATTTCCTTGTTGCTGTCTAAGTTCCCTAGAAGGAAAAGGATTAGGGCCAGGGAAGCAAAAGAGGTAAGAAAAAATGAAAAAGTATAATCATAGTATTGATAGTAAATGTTAGCAAAAGAACCATATAAGAACTTAAGAGAATAAATATTAAACTCATGTAAGCTGTATAGAGTTATAAGAATAAAAAAGTGGAGTACCTACAATGAGATGGGAAACGGAATATGAAGAAGAATATAGTATGAATTAAAAAGTCAGCATGATCAGGAAAGAGGAAAAGAGAAAAGAAAGGGCAATAACAAAGAGTTAATGCAAGAAGAAAACAGAATAGAAGTGTTAGAAATATAAAGCCAGAAAAATTGGGGGCTAAACAAAGAGAGGTGGAATGTAAGATCAACAACAGAAGGAGGAAGATAGAAAGATGTAGGAAGGAAAAGAGATAGCATTGGTAGCCAAAATCAGTACACACAGAAAAGACGAAATCAAGGATGAAGAAGCACAGCAAACAAGAAACATGTCAGCAGCACCTTGAGCAATCACTCTTTTTGTCACACTCTCTCCAGATCAATGTCCAGAAGAAGCCTCCTCCTTTGTGGGTTCCCAAAACAGCTCACTTAGGCAGGATTTTGCCCCCACTCAGCCATTTATTTTGTAGGAGAAATTATTTGGATGCACTTACTCCAATGCCATCTTGACCCACTGCGAGAAACAGAATCTTAAACAGTATTTCTGAAGTGGTTCTGGGAGTTTTGCAAATGGCTTTCTACTGTAATTGGACTCAAGCATATTAAGGATTTCCTTTCCAATAATAAAAGGGCCACTAACAGTCTATGGCATGAGTTGGCAATGGAGATACATATTGTATCACTGATTTCCCTGCTTCCTTGCTTAAAGGAGGCAAAGATCTGGGTGAGTGTTTTCAACAGCTTAACATAGTTTTATGGAGTCAAAAGGTACAGTGATGTTGGCTGGCTCTTCCTAGATACACTGGAAATAGTTACAAAAGAAAGGGATGAGCTAAAGGCTTCAAATTTGCAATTTAAATGCCACATGAATAAGGTGAAAATTTCTATGTGTGCTCTGAAAGTAAATCTTGTTTTGTGTTGCCACAAGCTCAAGATGTCTTAAAACCAGAATCAGACTCTCATTTTATGAGTGGCAGAGTTACAAAGGACACTAAAATCTCAGGGTGTCTGCTATTAAAATGAAGAAATTGGTTGGAAATGAATGGAACCTTAAGGATTGGGATGGAGACATATGGGATGATGGTGATATTAGCTGTATTAGTCAGGGTTCTCTCGGGAAACATAATCAAAAGGAGATAACTGTCAATAGTGTGAGATTTTATAAGAGTCCCTCACATAACCACAGAGATGTACAAGTCCAGGTTCTACAGGCAGACTGTAAACCAGAGTCTCAGATGAAGGTCCTTGATGAGTTCCTGGGAGATGCTGGCTGTCCAAAGGTGTGCTGGGAAATTCTCTCTGAATGCTGAAATCACTTCCCCTTTTAAGGCATTCAACTGATTGGATAAAACATTACTAATTGCTGATGGCAAAATCCCTGGTTGATTGTAGATATAATTAGCCATCTATGCAATAAACTCACTGATGACTAAAGTCCATAAATATCCTTGTATTACAATTAGCCCAGTGTTGGCTTGACCAAACAACTGTGTACCATTACCTGACAGAATTGACACTGTAGCCTAACCATCACACACATACTAAACCACTGAGCTACACCTGCTCTTCTTAGGCTACATTTTATTTTTTATCATTCTTTTTATTTTCTACTCTTCACCCAGATTCATTTCAGTTGTTTTGTTTTTGAGTTCACTGATTCTTTCTTCTGCTAGCTATAAACTCCTGATGAAACTCTTCTGGGATTTTTTTCATTTCTGTTATTGTGGTCTTCAATTCCAGTAGTTTTGGTGTTCCTTTTTAAAATTTCAATCTCTTTGTTTTCCTGGTAACCTTTAGTTATTTCTCCATATTTTCCTTAATTTCCTTAAGCATATTGAAAATAATTTTTTAGAGTCTTTGGCATATCCACAATCTTGTCTTCTTCATCGATATTTTCTTGATTTCTATCATCTTCTATTTGATGGTCCATTTCCTATTTCTTTGTCTTGTAATTTTATCCTATTCATTGGATAATTTAATATTTTTAAATGTTAACTTTATGAGTTATTCCCCGAGATGTCTGTTTCTTGAGTTTGTAACCTCCTGGTAATAAGCCATGATTTTCTTGTGTGTTAGAAGCTAAAAACCAAACAAAACAAGCAAATTTAAACAAAAAACACCTTTCACCATTTTTGCACATTGTTTTTGTGTTTGTTGGTGCTCTTTGTTAAAGTTAAGCTTCCTATTATGTAGGTCAGCCCAAGTTGAATGCAAAGTAAAGGGTCCTTCTTGTCTTTTCCAGTCCTTTGTCTTGTCCTGGGTTTCTGCTTACCAGTGATCTTAGATGTTCCCCTGTTTGAATGTCCCTTCTACATCGCAGGAAACAAATTCTCCCTCTCCCAGGTCTTACACTGCCAGACTTAAAGAAGGTAAACTGTTGCCCCATGCCATCTACATCAAATTTTCTTTCACTGTGTTTGGTTGTCTCTAGCTACTTTTGCCTGGAATTCAATTCTGGGATGGGGAGTGCACTGGGGAGGTGTTTCCCAAGTCAGTCTTACTACCTGGAACAAGACCAGGGCCCACAAAGGGAGTACCAGTTCCAAACTGCCCTATCGAGCACATAAGAGAAGGTCAGGAGTTCTAGGTTTTGTTAATCAACTATACCTATTCCTGGATAGCCTGAGTTTGGATTTGTCTTGTTGAATAGAAGTGGCTTAGTGGGCATTCTCACTCCTGCAGGCCTCAGAGGAAGAGCCTTCTTCAGAGGAAGAGACTGCCAAGTAAATATCAGGGTGTAGCAATCACTGTGACTCCTTTTCTGCAGCCATTGGTGCTCCAGAAATCTTCCAGCCTACAGATGTACCATAAAATTCAGGCTTCTGTATTAGGAACTGATCAAACATTCCTGTATTTAAGGCCCAATTTCATAACAGAACTATGGATAGTACTTGGGGGGCCTGCTTATATCTCATGACAGTGAAACTTGATATTTATCTAGGGAATAATTTGCCTTCTGATTGTGAGACGTGTGATGGGGTAATGATAGGAGAGGTATGGACAGAATGATAGATTTTTAAAATGAATGAGTACAGAAGGAATACCACCAGAATGATGTATCTATCTAGAAAAATATTAATATCTCAACCTTATTTTTATACCAAATATTAGATTAAATGATTTCAATTTAGCTTAAGTATTTTATAGTAAACATTCAAATAAATTTTACTTCCATTTATGAAGAGAAAACATGGATTCAGTAATATTGAGCTGGAAAAAAAAAAACTACCTTAACTGAATTATTCTCATTCCTTTATTTTTAAAGATAAATTGCACCACAACCTAACAGAATGAAAACAATTCCTTTGGAGCATATTAGGTATTTTTAGAAGCTGGATGAATACTTTCAAATCACTGAGATAACATTTAAGGAACTGGAGGAATAATTCTTTAAGTAGTATTCTACTGGCTTGAAGAAATCTACATGCAATTTCCTCAAGTACAAATTTATATTCACACAATACTTTACATGTCAGGGATTAGGAAAAGATTTGGAGAGAAGTCAATTTTTGTTCTGCTATGGTTTTAAGGAAACAAAGAATAACATGTCCTTACCTAATATTTGATAGAAAAATGAGTCATCTCTCTGGTAGTTCTTAAAATAATTGAATTTTGCTACATTGTCAACAATATATTTTAAATGCTTGATCCATACACTTAAAAAGGTCTCATATATTTCTTGACCAAAGACTGTCATTTCTAGACTGATTGAAGTTCTCTAATATAATGAAAGTCCCCTGCTGTTCCCAAAGAAAACTGGGTCATTAATCTTTGTTTATTTCTATCAACAAAATGGATAAAGTCATTTGAAAAGAAAAGAAACAGTATAGATTCAATTGGGGATTCTAAGATATTTTCTACTTTGAAAAATAGGAATATAAATCTCATATAAAAGAAGTTAAAGAAAATCAGAAATGGTGTTGATATTTTTTTACTTAGATATTGTATTCTGACTGATGGCCATCTGAATACTTGAAATGGAGACACAATAATTAGATCCTGTCTATTTTGTTTTCAATGTGGCATTGAGGAAAATTCAGCAATCCAATGATTAATAGAGAAGGTGCTCATTAGTGTACCTGATGATTAACAGAATGCATTGGAAGAAATTGAACGGTATGACAATCATGAATTTTTAAGAGTCTTTGACATTAATGCTAGTCCATGAGAACTTTGAGTTGTCCTAACTAGGTAGAGTTTTCTTGGATTTCATAATATCAAGTAAAATTGCATACTTCACTGTTATTTTAATAAACTTTTGATATTTTTGGAGAATAATTCTTAAAGATACAATAAAAATGAAGATAATAGTGCTTTACTTCAGCAACTTATTTGAAGATAAACAAAACTATTCATTATATCAATCTCTTGTTATCAACTATTATCTCAACACTTTGCTGGGTACAAAACAAAAATGAAATTAGAATCAAAGACATGGCCAGTGTCAGTACAATTTACTGATGATCTCAGCCTTAAGTTGTGTTTCTGAAGACCCAGAATGATGTGATTATGACAGATATGAAAAATTTTCCAGTTGTTTACTCTGTTGATTCAGTGTAGCTAAAAGGAAACATTCAATCCATACACAGAATTATTTTTTAAAGATTTATTTATTATTTTTTTTAAATTTCTCTCCTCTTCCCCACACCCCCGTCCCCAGTTGTCTGCTCTCTGTGTCCATTTGCTGTGTGTTCTTCTGTGTCCACTTGTATTCTTGTCAGCGGCACTCGGAATCTGTGTCTCATTTTGTTGCATTGTCTTGCTGTGTGAGCTCTTCGTGTATGCAGTGTCATTCCTGGACAGGCTGCACTTTTTGGTGTGTGGGGTGGCTCTACTTACGGGGCACACTCCTTGCCCATGGGGATCCCCTATGTGGGGGACACCCCTGCGTGGCACGGCACTTCTTGAGCACATCAGCAGTGCACATGGGCCAGCTCATCACATGGTTCAGGAGGCCCTGGGTTTGAACTTTGGACCTCCCATGTGGTAGTTGGGTACTCTATCCATTGGGCCAAATCCACTTCCCAGAATTACTTTTTCTAATACTACTTTCTGAATAAACAGAGCTATACAACTACAGCTATGCCCATAACTTCATGCCCTGCCTTGGCAAACCTAGTCCAGTCATCAGCCCTTCATGAAATATCAGTTCATATATCTTTCTCAGAAGTAGAGGTAGAGTCAAAGTCCTGTAGATTTTTTTTTCAGCATAAACAAATTAACATTTTGTCAGTATTTGTTATAAGCTAGACACTTCTCTAGATGCTAACTTATTCAATCCTTACCACAACCCTGATGAATGCACTTATTATCAACCTTAGATAGATGAGGAAAACAAGGCATGAAGACCTCATGTAACTTTCTCAACCCATTCCAGAGCACAAGTCAAACCCAGGGTGTTTCCAGTGCCTAGACTCTTAACACATGCACTGAGCTGTCCCCTATGATAAACACCCCTCAACCAGCTTGCATTTACTTTACCACCTCTTTTTAATCCTAAGCCAGTGTGCTGCTTCTCTAATCACAACTAACAAAAACTAATTAGGGACTCAAAGTAGATTCACATGAAACTGTTAAAGAACAAATACAATAAATTTAAATGTTAAGGTGTAACATAAAAGAATGGAAGAGGAAAATATGTATAGGCTATAACAGTAAGAGCATTTCATGGATCAAATTTGAGCTTGGCATTGCAGGACAGATGGGATTCATACAGATAGTGGGAAATAAAACATTTCCTTTAGAAGTTAAAAGCACAGATAACTTGGGAAGATGCTTGTGTTAGTTTTTATTTTATTTCTTAGTTCTTTTTTTAAAAAAAATACATAGATCATGCAAAAAATATTACATTAAAAAAATTTAAGAGGTTCCCATATACCCCACATCTCATGCCCCCACTCCTCCCACATCAACAACCTCTTTTATCATTGTAGCACATTCATTGCATTTGATGAATACATTTTGGAGCACTGCTGCACTGCATGGATTATTGTTTACATTGTAGTTTACACTCTATCCCAGTCCGTTCAATGGGTTATGGCAAGATATATAATGTCCAGCAACTGACTCTGCAATAACATTTAGGACAACTCCAAGTCCAGAAAATACCCCCACATCACATCTCTTCTTCCCTCTCCCTGCCCTCAGCAACTACCATGGCCAGTGTCTCCATATCACTGATACAGTTTCTTCCATTGCTAGGACTCTAGCAATAGTTCTATAGTAGAATATCAGTAAATCCACTCTAATCCATATTTTATTCCTCAATCCTGTAGAACCTGGAATGGTGATGTCCACTCCACCTCTAAATTGAGAGGGGGCTTAGATTCCACATGGCTGATGGATGCAATTCTCCTTGCAGTTGTAGTCACTCTTGGTTCCTTGGTGTGGTGTTTGATCATTTTCACCTCCCTGTTAGCTAATCTGGATATGTCCAATGAACCAGAAGGTAGGAGTTTCAACTCTGCTGAGGCTCAAAGCCCAGCTGGCACATGGCTGGTCCAGAGATTCAAGTCTCTTGGGTATACACCAACAGCACCATTGACCAAAGGCTCAGTAAAGGTGACAGAAGAGGCATGTGTAAAAAGGTCACATCTGAGTCTAACTCCGTCTCACTCAGGAATACACATTCCAAACTAGGGCCCACTGGCAAGGCACTGAACTCCAGAGCCATCTGCCATGACCATAGAACCTGTATGTCTCCATAGCCCTCAGGAGCACCAGTACCTGGGATTGTATCTACTTTGGCTGTCTCTGGGATCCTGCTGAGATGTACAAAAGTGCAACCCCTCTGATGACCTCATGACTCAATCTGAAGTATCTTAGCCATATAAACTCATTTTTCTTTACCATTTCCCCCTTTCATTCAAGGTCTTTTTCTAGTTGTATCACCAGCTGGTGATTGGTAGTAATCCCTCAGCACCAAGGAGACTCACCCCCGGGAGTCATGTCCCATGCTGGGGGGAAGGTAATGCATTTATATGCTGAGTTTGGCTTAGAGAGTGACCATATTTGGGCAACATGGAGGCTCTCAGAAGGTAACTCTTAGGCACCCTGCAGCACTAGGCCTAGATGAAACTTCAGGCAAACAGACTCATAAGCATAGTCATCAGTATCAAGGGCTCATCATTGGAGCATGCATCTTCATTGGTCTTTGCCCTTGCACTTGGGGGACTGTTGTTGTTCCACTGGGGAATGTGACTGAGCTCCCCTGATTAAGAACTTGGCACTCCCTCAGTTGTCATTTGTAATTCTAGCTACTATGAAAATGCACAATGAATATCCAAAAATTTTTATAAACCCTATATACAAGCCCTGGAGAACTCCTTTCCAATCATGTGTCCCCCTTCAATAACACCCCACACCAGTGTTCCTCCCTTGCCATAGTTGAACCCCTCTGTGGTCCAAAAATTCTTAAAAAGTAAAGCCTATTATATTGCCAAATTCAATTAGTATGAAAATGAAATAGTAATGATAAGTTTAAAGATTAGAAATAGAATAGATACTAATTTAGAAAAACTAAAATAAATTTAAAAATTAATTGTGGTATTAAAAATGAAAAATATCATAAAACTTTGTTTTTGATATTTTGCCTTTCATCAGTGTCATAGGTGTTGCCATGTATGTACAGTGGCAAGGCAATTTCTTTCAATTGTTCCTCAGTTTCTACATCTTCTTTTTTTATTTTTAATTTTGACTCCAAAATAGTTTTAGATCATAGTAAAGTCACATATACAATATAGGGGACTCCTGTATATTCAAAATCAAACCCTTTTCCCCCTTCCCCAGCAATGATCTTTTTACATGTTCATGGTATATTTGCTGCATCTGATATATAGATATTGAAACTTAGCTACCAAATTCCATTTTGGTTTACATTATGGTTTACTTTTTAGACTATACAATTGTATAAATTTTTGATAAAATTTAACATGTCCTATACCCATCATTGCAAGATCTTGTGGAAAACTTTTATTGACCCCCAGGTACCCCTGCTTCTATCTTTTCTATTCCTCTCTCCCCCTTCCCTCATGGCCCACAGTGACAACAAAGCTTCACTGCTTGAAGGACCAGATTCACGGATACTTGCAACAATGCTGATGGCTTGACACACTAGAATGTCCTCCCTCATTGGGAGCCACCAATTCTCTCTCAAGACACCCTTCCTTCTGTTTGACAACATCAGACCTCCCCAGGATGGGAGTACATCTTCCCACTCATTGTATGGGTCTCCACCCAATGATATAACACCTTATGACAAGATGAGCACTCACACACTCCTTAGAAGCCTACCCTGTGCCAGATGCCCCCTGTTAAGCACCTTAAACAAGTAACCCTTCCTTATTATATTCTCTAAAGAGTTTTCTCAACATTATAGTTTCAATCACATACCCAACAATCTCTCATGCTCATCTGCTCCCCCTGACCCTCTCCCCAATTCCTGGGCCATCTGACCAATCCTCCCAACACTAGCCCCCTCAAGACTGCAAAGCACCCCCCCCAATAGTATCCCTTTGCCCCCTTCTTATCCCTTCCCTTTACAACTAATTACCTCCACTTTATCATAGATTTCACCCATGTAGGCATTGACTCACAGCTTTGTTTTGTGCCCCCTCCCAATTTCCTGTAAGCCTATCATCCAGTCTCTAGCTCTCTGAGACAGCTGGGTTTGCTTATTTCATATCAGAGAGGTCCTATGATATTTGTCTTTCAATGCCTAGCTTGCTTCACTCGACATAAGGTCCTCAAGATTCATTCATGTTATCCCATGTGTTTGTACTATATCCCTTCTTACAGCTAAGTAGTATTCCATTGTATGTATATACCATATTTTGTTTTGTTTATCCATTCATCTGTTGATAGGCATTTTGGTTGATCCCAACTTTTGGCAATAGTGAATAATGCTGCCATGTACATTGGTGTGCATGTATTGGTTTGTGTCCTTGTTTTCAGTTCTTCTGTGTATATACCCAGCAGTGGAATTGCTGGATCATATGGCAGATCTATAGCTAGTTTTTTAAGGAACCACCAAACTGTCATTCAGAATGGCTGGATCCTTCTGCGTTCCCACCAACAGTGGATAAGGGTTCCCATTTCTCTACCTTCTCTCCAACACTTGTAGTCTTCTGGTTTTTTAATAGCCATAAGTCCAATGGGAGTAAGATAGTATCGCATTGTAGATTTGATTTGTACTTCCCTAATAGTTAGTGATTTTGAGCATCTTTTCATGTGCGTTTTAACCATATGCATTTCTTCTTTGGAGAAGCATCTGTTCAAATCTCTTGCCATTTTTTAGATCGGTTTTTGTCTTTTTATTTTTGGGATATTGGGGTTCTCAACGTATGCAGGATATTAGTGTCCTATTTTGGTTACCAAATATTTTCTCCCGTTGGGTAGACTGTCTTTTCACTTTCTTGACAAACCCCTTTGAGGTGCAAAAGTCTTTAATTTTGAGGAGGTCTCATTTATCTATTTGCTCTTTTGCTACTCGTGCTTTGGATGTGAAGTTCATGAAACCATTTCCTATTACAAGGTCCTGTAGATGCTTCCCTACATTGCTTTCCAAGGTCTTTATTGTCTTGGCTCTTATATTTAGGTGTTTAAACCATCTCGAGTTGATTTTTGTATAAGGTGTGAGATAGTAATCCTCTTTCATTCTTTTGCATATGAATATCCAGTTCTCAAAGCACCATTTGTTAAAGATGCTAGTCTCTCCCAGTTGAGTAGGCTTGGTGGCCTTGTTGAATATCAGATGGCTGTGTATGTGAGGATCTATATCAGAACACTCAATTCATTTCCATTGGTCAGTATGTCTATCCTTGTGCCAATACCATGCCATTTTTTTTTTTTTTTTAAAGATTTATTTATTTATTTAACTACCCCCCCTCCCCTGGTTGTCTGTTCTTGGTGTCTATTTGCTGCGTCTTGTTTCTTTGTCCGCTTCTGTTGTCGTCAGCGGCATGGGAAATGTGGGCGGCGCCATTCCTGGGCAGGCTGCTCTTTCTTTTCACGCTGGGCGACTCTCCTCACGGGCGCACTCCTTGCGCGTGGGGCTCCCCCACGCGGGGGACACCCTTGCGTGGCATGGCACTCCTTGCGCGCATCAGCGCTGCACATGGCCGGCTCCACACGGGTCAAGGAGGCCCGGGGTTTGAACCGCGGACCTCCCATATGGTAGACGGACGCCCTAACCACTGGGCCAAAGTCCGTTTCCCACCATGCCATTTTGACCACAGTAGCTTTGTAGTATGTTTAAAAGTCAAGTAGTGTGGTTTCTCCAGTTTCATTTTTCTTTTTAAATATGTCTTTGGCTATTCAGGGCCTATTTCCTTTCCAAATAAATTTCATAGTTAGTTTTTCTAATTCATTAAAAAATGCTGTGTTGATTTTTACTGGGATTGCATTAAATCTGTAGATCAGTTTGGGTAGGATAGACATCTTTATGATATTTATTCTTCCTATCCATGAACAGTGAATATTCTTCCATTTATTTAGACCTTCTTTGATTTCCTTGAACAGTGTTGTATAGTTTTCTGTGTATAAGTCTTTTACATCTTTAGTTAAATTTATTTCTAGGTAGTTTACTTTTTAATTTACTATTGTAAATGGTATTTGTTTCTTGATTTCCTCCTCAGATTTCTCATTATTGGTGTACAGAAATGCTACTGATTTTTGTGCATTGATCTTATAATCTGTGACTTTACTGAACTAATTTATAAAATGTTTTAGAAGCTATGTTGTAGATTTTCAGGGTTTTCTATGTATAGGATCATGTCATCAGCAAATAGTTAAATCTTGACTTCTTCCTTTCCTATTTGGATCCCTTTTATATCTGGTTCTTGCCTCAATCCTCAAGCTAGTACTTCTAACACAATGTTAAATACGAGGGGTGATAGTGGGCATCTTTGTCTTGTTCCTGATCTTAGAGGGAAAGATTTTAGGATTTCACCATTCTAAGTGATGTAAGTTGTGGGTTTTTCATATAAATCCTTTATCATGTTCAGAATGTTTCCTTCTATTCCTTTCTTTTGCAGTGTTTTCATCAAGAAAGGGTGCTGTGTTTTGCCAAATGCTTTTTCTGCATCTCTAGATAAAATCATGTGATTTTTTTCTTTCAATCTATTTATGTGGTGTATTACATGGATTGACTTTCTTATGTTGAACCAATCTTGCATACCAGGGATGAAACCCACTTGGTCATGGTGTATAATTTGTTTAATGTATTGTTGAATATTATTAGCCAGTATTTTTCTTGAGGATTTTCACATCTACTTTCATTAGAGAGATTGGTCTGTAATTTTCCTTTCTTGTGGTGACTTTGTTTGGCATTGGTATTAGGATAATGTTGGCATCATCAAATGAATTAGGCAATTTTCCTTCTATTTTGATTTTTTGAGAGAATTTAAGGAATATTGGTATTATTTCTTTCTGGAATGCTATAGCAAAATATATGAGGACATAGTCACTGTAGTAATCTTGCTAAGGTTAGTAAGTAGTTTTAAAAAAAAAGCTATTTGTAAGATTCGATAATATAGTTTTATATATTTTATAAAACTGTAATAACTAACAAACGCAATTTTCTACTGCAAACACAATTTTGTTAACACAGACCTCAGTTTAAGAATTATATTCCATTATTGGTAAAAGAGACCCCTTTTAGTCAATGATAAACTATCACAGGAAAACTTCTTAACCATTCTCAGTAAATAAATTTGACAGAATCTCAATTTCATGATTTCATTGTACTTGTACATGATTTCATTGTACTTGAATTCATTTACGTAAGATTTTCAGCTTGTCTAGCTAATCCTTTTTGTTTTTTGCACCTTTATGGTAATTGGTATAAATATAAATATACTTCAGCCTTCTTTCTTATGTGTATCTGTTAATGACTAGTGCAGTACTCTTAATCAAAATATTGATATTATGATTTTATGTTCACTCAAAGTTTCATATTATATTTCATTATGATTTATGACCTATTGTTCACGTTTAATTATAATTATAACTAAAACTGAATTAATGTGCTTTTAAGTATATAATTTATATTTCTTCATGCTGCAGGCCTGCAGAAAGTAATGTTTTTCTGGATGAAGTGCTAATATTGTGTGAGTTTGGAACAAGAGGCACCCCAGCTAAAGAAGCAGACAGACATACCTGACACACACACATAGAGCTATTCCAAAGGAGAAGTTGGAACAGCCATAACACTGGACCTTCTGTAAGACCAAAATGTTCTGTCCCCATCTGCCTTAGGTGATAGCTCTAAATATTATTCTATAGTCGAGCGCAGTATTTCCATACCTTGGTAGCACACTGGAATCACTTGTGAAGATTTTAAGTCCCAACGTTTAGCTCATGACACCAAACAATTATATCCAAATGTCTACACTCAGACCTAGACATTAGCTCATTTTTACTGAAGTAAAATTCACATAACATTAAATTAACCATTTTAAAGTGAACAATTCAGTGGGATATAGAGTATTCATAACATTGTACAATCACCACTTCTATCTAGTTCCAAACACATATCAGTTATATTTTTAAAGTCTTCAGGTGGTTTCAAATAGCTGGAAAAGTTAAGGACAAAATTCAGAATAATAATAATTGGATAAACTTTTGGCATACAGAGCTACTAATGAGAAAAATGGATTTGATGAGGAAGGATAACATTTCATTTAATTAAGTTTCAAAGCTAGTATTCTGCGCCAATTCTTAATGCTGATACATATAATAAAATTTTATGTATTTCATCTTTAAAATATCTTCATGAAGATAGGTGCTGTCAAATAATGATATCAACTCATGAACATGAGATTTTACTTTATCCTATTCATTGTCCGAAAGGCATTTGTAGAGTTCTATTAGGAGTCTGCAGCCAATTCAAGTCCAGAGCCTATAGTTGTATAGCCTCAAGCTGGTTTTTTTTTAACATTTTTAAAGATTAGTAAAAAAGAAAACAAAAGAAAAAAGAAAAGATTTCATACAGACAATATATTGTCTGCAACGCCTACAGCACTCTTGTCTTGCTCTTTACAGAAAAAATTTGTTGGCCCCTGTATTAAATTTTTCCCTTGATATTTGTTTTTTTGCACGTCATTCATTACATTGCATATTATTCTCTCCAAATGAAGAGTAGGTGGAATCACATCAATAACACAGTTAAATGGATTTTTAAATTGAAATTTCCTTTGCACTTGCATCAAGGTCCTAAAAATGCTTCTGGACTACAGTTAGTGCATGGAAAATAGATCTGTTGCAAGTCTACTGCAAAGTGGAATGGACTCTTCTTGTTTTATCCTATGACAACATGGAAAGTTTATAAAACAGCTTGTGATTTCTTGTAATTCCAGCAACATTAGTTGTCTTTGAAATGACGTTACAGCAGTATAACTCTTGCATATTTTGCTTTCTAAATTTAGGTTGAAATTGTTAACAAATATTTGTAACTCTGCAGCAAAACCTAATTTCCAAAACATCCTGTGTTCAGTAATAATGCTTAAGGGCAGTTCTTCTCATCCAGAAAAATTTCTGTCTTGGCCTTGAGCTCAAAATATCATAATAAAATATTACCACTTATAATCTATTGGGCTACTAATTCTTCAGTCATTTCTAACTTAGCATTGACTCTGAAGATCCAACAAGTCAGCAGGGGAATAATTCCTGCTGACTTATCAAGATCCAGGGAAAAACACTCAAAATCGTTTGCCTTATTTTTCAGTTGACAGTTGCATTTCTCCCAACGTCCTCAACTCTTCAAGCAACTGTTTCATTGAAAGGTTAATGATCTTCAACTAGTTTTCTTTCTAAGGACACAATTCTTCAGCAGCTGCAATCAAGCACAATTAGCAAATCCAACATTAGTTTGTCCTAAAAACTCTCAGTAAAAGAGCAAGAGGAGGAATTTTCCTTAACCTAACAAAAACATCTAACAGCATGTTGTTGAATGACTAATAGTTTTCTTCTGAAATCAGAAGCAAGACAAGAATATCCACTGTTAGATCTCTATTCAACATTTCTATTGGAGTTAGAAAAAATGAATAAATCTTCCAGATGGAAAGGGGGAAGTAAAACCATGTTTATTCACAAATTATATGATCACCAAGACAGATCAAATGTAATCTATAAAAAAACAAGAAATAATAAATGAACTTCACATGTTGTAGCATATAAGATCAATTTGCAAAAATGAATTGTATTTCTATACATCAGTAACAAATAATTAGAAGTTGAAAGTAAAATATATCATTTATAAGACCTTCACAAATTTGTAATACCTGAGGATAAACCTGACAATGTTTTTTATCTATGAACTATTGGCTTTTATAAATAAACTACAAAAAAAAATGCTGAGAGATTAAAGGTCTAAAAAATGGAGACATATACATGTTACAAAAGTCAATTTTGTTAATTTGGTGTTACCCCAATCAAAAACCCAGCAGGCAATGTGTGCACATATATATATATAAGTGTTCAAGGCAATTCATGAAGAACTGCTATCTTTTCAACAAACGGTGCTGAAGTAATTAGATATTCCTATAAAACAAAAGAATTTTAATCCATATCACACACAATATACAAAAATTAACTCAAAATGGATTGTAGACTTAAATGAAAAACTGAAAATTATATATCATCTAGTTAAAAATAGAATAAAAATTTGTTACCTTGAGTTAGGCAAAGATTTTTAAAAATAAAATATTAAAAGCACAATGAATGAAAGAACACTTGATAAGTAGGACTTTGTCAAAATTTAAAATGCGTGCTCTTCAAAAGACACTGTTGAGAGAATAAAATGAAAAAAATATTTGCATATCTTATGTCTAATAAAGAGTTGTAAACAGATTGTGGTAGGTTGAATTATATATGCTACTGAAATAACATGTTCTTAATGCATTCCTGTGGGTATGTGCTCATTGTAAATAAAACCTTTCAAAGATGTTATTTTTAGTTAAGGTGAGGTCTAACTGAATGAGATTGGGCATTAATCCTATTACAAGTGGCTTTATGAAGAAAAAGCATTTGGAGAAGAGAAGCTGGAAGTCAAAGGAACTGGAAGAGAAAGCAGAGGACATCACCATGAGATAGGAAGAGCAAGAAACCCAAAGATTGCTGGCCAGCCAAAACACAGCTAACCTTGGAGAAAACAAGTCATCTAGTCCCTGAAGGTATGAGCCAGTAAATCCTCATTGTTAAGCCAACCCATTGTGTGGTATTTGTCATAGCTTCTGGGAAACTAAGACAAAGTGCCTAAAAAATACTCAGAAATCAGTAACAAGGAACAAACGATCTGATTTCTAAATTTGCCAAACTATATGAATGAATATTTCACAAAAAGATAAGATGGATGCCAAAAAATACATAAAGTGAGATCCAATATCATTAGCCAAGGGAAATGCATATTAAAACCACAATGAGATATCACTACACATTTATTACACAACAACAAGGGAGACAAGCAGAAACACAGAAAGGCGCACCGCAAACAAACACAGAGAGCAGACAGCAAGCGAGCCACAAGGGGGAGAAGGGAAATAAATAAAAATAAAAATAATACAGACACAGAAGAACACACAGCAAATGGACACAGATTGCAGACAGCATGCGAAAAAGCTGCAAAAGACAGGGGGGATAATAAAAAAAAAATCTGTTAAAAAAATTAAAATAAACCTACCATGTTACCCAGTTAGGTATTTACCCGAGTGAAATTGAAGAATATGTTCATATAAAGACTTGTACATGAAGGTTCATTAAAGATTCATTTGTAATAGACAAAATTTGTAAGTAACCCAAATTCCCATCAACAGGCAAATGCATTAATAATCTGTATCATATATATGTATATATATAACAATTGCTACTTATCAATGAAAAGAATTGAACTATTGAGATACGCTATAACATAGATGAATCTCAGAATAATCATGGTGAGTAAAAGATACCAGAGAAAACAGCACATACTGCATGATTCCATTCATATAAAATTCTAGAAATGTAAATTAATCTACAGGACATAAAGTAAATCAGTTATCAGAGATGGAATGAGAGGGAAGAAGCAGGAAGCAGAGATTACAAAGAGCACTGAGGGAATTTTAGGGTGATGTTTATATTGATTATCTTCATTGTGGTGTGGTTGCCTTGTATATACACATATCAAAATTCATAAAATTGCATAATTTAAAATATGCAGTTTATTGTATGACAAATAGACTGGTTTTTTTTAAAGTAGATGAATACTAAATGATTTGAAATAAGCCTGAAAATTTAATCCTAAACTAACAGTGGTGAAAACTGAAAACTCAGAGGCAAACTAACAATTCAGAATCCACAAAAGTTTCAGGAAGCAACATCAGTTACCTATGGAGCGGAAGAGATGCATGTGGACTGTGTGTGTATGTGTGTGTGTGTGCATGTGTTTATGTGCATGGGCATTAATTCACACTTTTACACATAAGGGGACAGTTCAGAAGTTATGAAGTATTCAAAGTTCTCAGGAAGTTTCTAAAATGAAAGAGATTGATAAAAGCTGCCCCACTTCAAGCATACCCTGTTTGCCTTTCTACTTTCTTTCTGAATTATTTTTCCTAAAGTGATAGTCTATGTCACTTTTGATTTTGAAAACTATGAAAAATTTAAGATGCATAAAAATATAATAATATTTATTAATCTAAAAGATACATAATTCAAATTGTTATCAATAGTGGATATAGAAATTTTACAGAAGAGGTCATCAATAAACTTGTAAGGGAGAAATCTGAAAGTGTTTCATAACTCCTTAAGTTAGACTGAGAACAACTGACATTCTCCATCAAAGAATGAGTTGCAAAAGTGTAGGCTGATGAAGATGATAAGCAAGGGATGGAAGATATGAAAGGATAAATCATACCATCTAATATTAATGTTAGTATTTGACTGTGTTCATGCATACTTACCCTTTCTTAACAGGAAGCACCTTCTTTCTGAATTTATGATATTATTCACCTTTGTATCTCAGTACTCAGTGCTAACATAATTTATGATACATGACGGGAAAAATGAAACTGATTTCTTGTTCACAAGTAGAAACATGTAATAGGAATAAAAGGCTGTGACTACTATATTTAGGGAAATATTCTACATCATTCCATTAACTACCAAGGCCAAATAACTGATATGCCATAGGGTTTAAAGAATATTTTATCAGATTTTAATTTTTTATATTCTCTATGTAAATTCATTAAAATTACTAGAAAGTGATGTCTTTAAAAAACCAAACACATGCAGGAATACATTGAGGTTTTATTAACTCTCAATAGGTATAGATTCTACCAAGCACTTTTCATATTGATTTTTCATTTAATAAAAGACATCCTACATTCTTTCTACAAATGACTAGTAAACTTACTTTTCAAGTGATGCTCATCATTCTGGATATCTTTAAACTAATAAAATTATTGGAAAAATTTTGTGTCTTTATATGTGTATTTATCTAAGTCAGGTGTTCTTAACAAAAGGTCTATGGTCTATGGTTTATATCAGATACTTAAAAGAGGACCTTGATCCCAAAATCATAAGCATATTTCTTATCTAACTCTTTTATATTTTGAAAGAGTTCAATATATTTTAACCATACTGTGACAGTTTGAGATTATTTTATGAATCCCAAAAAGAGAAAAGATTATGTTTGTAAACTAATCTATTTTTCTGGGTGTGATAACTTTGATTATATTGGATTCAGTTAAGGGGCCCTTGATTAAATTACCTGTTAGCATTAGGGCTTTGCTTTTATCATGTCAGTAAGACATGACTCAGTTTGAGTCCCCTGCTCTTTGGTGGGCTGATATAAATAGACAGTCACACAGGAAGACACACAGAAAGAGAGAGAGAGCGCTGTCATTTTTTATCCTGGGATTGATGAGCCATTTGCTTGATAGTTTGCAGTTGAGAGAGAGGAAGCCCTGGAGACAAGTCCAGTGCTAGCCTACAGTTGAGATTGGGAAGAAGTTGGGCCTACAGAGCCTCAAGAGGAAGAGGAAACCCAGGAAGGAAAGACCAGGCAGAGATCAACAACCATTTTGCTTCAACATGTGGCAATTGAATTTGGTGAGAAAGCAACCTTGAATTGGACCCTTTAGGGCCTTGTAAATGTAAGCTTTTACTCCAAATAAACACCCTTTATAAAAGCCAACACATTTCTGGTACTCTGCATCTGCACCCCTTTGACAGAATAATACACATACCCTATAAAACATGTATATAGTTACAGTTCAAATTTGGAAAAAATCCTATTATTCTCCTATCTTTTAAAAAAATTATTAGCAAAATTCTGTGTCTTTATAGGTGTATTTATCTAAGTTAGGGGTTACAAGGGGACTGTGACCTTGAACTGAAATTCAGAAAAAACATTATTTTTGTAGGGACATGTTAGAGTCGGTGTGATATATTTATTAAATAATACACAATATAGTGTGGACTTAGTAAGAGGCCCATGGTTTTCTCTCAACTGGCAAAGGGATCTGTGGAACAAAAATGGTTAAGAACCCCTGATCTAAGTAGATGGTCTACGGTTTTTGTCAGATCCTTAAGAAGACCTTGATCACAAAGTAATAAGCATGTTTCTTATCTAACTCTCTCTTTTATTTTTGAGCAAATAGAAAGATAAATGAACTAGTCCTTGCCACACAGAAAGCTGGGATTGGAACTCCATTCTTTTGATTCTCAATTTAACTCTCATTTCCATCATACCATTATCTCTTGACAATATTTTGAAAGCATTAGTCTTTCATTACCTTAATTAATCTAGTAGTACACCATCAGAAACACCAAATAAGGATAGGAGGCTAGTAATATTAACAGATGGATTGTATCATGTCACCTTACTTAGGATCTGAACAAACTAATTTTCTTACTTTTAACTCTAATTGTTAGTTAAAATTGTTAAGGATAAAGTAAGCACGTGCTTGCCACATATTTGATTGGCTGCATGACAGTCTTATAATTGATAATAATTGAATCATTGAGTTACATGTAACAAAAGCAAGTCTATTTTAGTGATTGTCACATTAGAACTTTATGAGTGGTTATTAGTTGTCTACCCATATGCTACTTAATCTTATGGAGCTGTCTTAAAGTAAATGGTAAGCTCTTATATCAGAATAATAGTTCAGTATATTTTAGCCATACCCTAGAAAACATGTATATATTTAAAGTTCAAATTTGGAAAAACCTTGTTATTCCCATCTTTAAAAATCCCCAACATACAGAGAGTTTCTAAGCAATTAGACATTTGAATTTGCCAGTCTATACTCAGAGCAGCTCCATCTACTCATGTCACAAAGTTTTTGACAGAAGAATTCCTATTTGAACTATACAGTCTTGAGAAACTTTGAAAAGCAAAGACAATGGCTTACCTCCTTCCAAATATTAATTATCTCGTAAAGGAATATATAGAATAGAAAAAAGAAAACCAAATGCCTGGATCTTCAATGTGAGAATCTAAATGTCAACTTTTGGAAGATGACCTAGGTTCAAAATTGTCCAACTGGTCCAACTGCGTTTGACATTTTATGTGCATATAGACTGGAAGACAGAAATTAAGTGAATACTTGTGAAAGTATGCTTATCAAAAATAATATTTCAAGATATCTGTCACAGCCAAATATGATATGAAAAACACAAGTACTACTAACACTACCAAGGTTTGTGTCCACATTTATAATTAAATAATGCTAAATTTCAATTACAGGTTAGTGAAAATAATATTATGTCTTTCTTATCCAAGTTTAGAAGTCTTTTAATTTCCATAAAACTCAGGTTAAGGAACTCTAGTGGTTCTGACAAAGTATCTGAAATATTTCTATTATGTATAATAAAATTTATGAAAAAAGCAAGATAAATATTGCAATATTTTCTACTTTCTTTTTACATACAAATTACTGATACTATATAGTCCTAAAAAGGGTAGAGAGAATTTCTTCCAAAGAAAGTTAAGGAAAATTATAATAAACATTAATTAGCAGAAAGATGATATGCTGAATTACAAAATGAAAATATGGATCTTAATGGCTTCTAATGGCTGGAAACAGGTTATTGAAAGGGACTTTCAAGAGAAGAAACATTTTCATCTAATTTACTTAGTTTAAATGAGAGAGTTTAAATATTATATTCAAATCCCTGTAATATATCCTCAGTTTGGTACTGTCTTATGAAAAACAATATGTTGAAATAAATTCGTAGTTTTGGATATCTTATATTAAAAACAGAATAATAGAAAGTAATCAGAACACCAAATAAGAATAACCAAACATTCCCAAACATCTCAAAATAAATTCAAGAGTAATATACATATTTTGGAAGATATTTAGACAAATCTAAGAGATACATTATAAAGAAAAATTATTCTGCTTAATCCCTAAATCTTTGTGATGCCTTTTATCTAATGCATTCTATTTCCACTTAAATGTTTTTGGATATCCCTACTCTCTAATCTGGTATGGGTAAAAACAATATTCTATAGTCTAAAATGGTTTTTCACTAATTAATAAAATAACATCGTTTGTACCGGTCCTTAAAGGGGATGTTGCAGTTCAACTCACCTTGCTGACCCCCCTGCTTATTAGATATTTACATTGTTAATACAATAATTCATTTTTAAAAATCAGTTGAAGGCTTCTCACTAAGAAAATTGATAAATCAAACATTTCACGATTGAAATATAGTAATTATATTCAAATGCTAAAAAATTAAGTTCCTTAGAACTATTTCCTTTAATAATCATAGATGTCTTTCCCCTCCCCTCTTCACCCACCTAATCTTAGGCAGGATCAATAAAGAGAAAACTGTGGGCTTTTGCCCCTAACTTTTCACCCATTCCTCTGAGAGATTTTCATTGATTGGCTGGTTTTCCTCTTGTCATTTTCTATTCATTTGTTTTCTGCCATTTCTCTGTATCTGTAATTGTTTAAATGCAAAAATTCATCACATGACCATTCAATATCATATTTAAGCAAAACACTTAAAATCATGTTATATTAATTATTATTACCTGCATATTTATAAGAAAACTATATCCTGAAATATTTTTATCTTTATTTCAAAATATTCAATTAATGCATTGGCATAGTATTCATGGGGGAAAATTATGTTACACACACTCATCCTTAACTTTTAAACCTAAGGTTAATGAAACCCCCAAAAAAGAGCAATTTATTTAAATTCAGTTATATATATTATTTAATACTCTATTTATTATGCTGAGCAATAAGATAAACCATGTCTAGTGTAAATGAATCATTATTACAGAAAATCAGAATCATCATTACATAGGACAGTATTTTTTAGTTTAGCAAAGAAAAATATTTATAGTACATATAAATTTTATATTAGTGTAATCAACTGAGCAAGAGCATAGATTCATCATATGACTAAATCAGCATATCTATTGGTATTAAACACAGTATGATAGATAGAATGGTGGACTGGGAATCCAGAAAGCTCATTTCAATCATGATCCCAGAAGCAAATGAATGTCTGACCTTCGAAAAGGCTCTGACTTTCTGTTGATTTGGTTCCCTAATATATAAAATAGACGACTGCTCTATCAAACTCACATGTTGGTTATTGTTAAATGACAATTCCCATTTTAAACCAGGCCCTTAATTTTGCAATTTCAATTAATTACTGTTGGAAGGTATTCTTGCAGTATTAGGTGGCTAAGCAGTTTTCAGAATAAAAAGGCACCCTTGTTTTCTTAGAGCTACTCTACAAGTTAGTTAATCTTTGCATTAAACAATTTTTTAGGGGACTGGGAGGGAAGAATAGAATAGATGGGATGGAGGGCATTTTTAGGGGATTAAAATTGTTCAGCATGATCTTGCAATAACGGATAGAGGCCACTTCAAGTTTCATCAAAACCTATAAAAGTGTATGATCCAGGAAGCAGACTTGGTCCAGGAGATAGGTCATCCCTCTACCACATGGGAGGTCCTTGGTTCAAGCCCCGGGCCTCTTTGACCTTTGTGGAGCTGGCACACGCACAGTGCTGATGGGCACAAGGAGTGTCGTGCCACGCAGGAGTGTTCCCGCGTAGGGGAGCCCACGCCCAAGGAGTGTGTCCCGTAAGGAGAGCCGCCCAGTGTGAAAGAAATTTCAGCCTGCCCAAGAATGGCGCTGCACACACGGAGAGCTGACACAACAAGATGACATAACAAAAAGAGACACAGATTCCCGTGCCACTGACAATAGCAGAAGCGGACCAAAAGAACACACAGCAAATGGACACAGAAAACAGACAACTGGGGCGCGGGAGCGGGGGGAGGTGAGAGAAATAAATAAATCTTAAAAAAAAAATAAATAAAAGTGTATGATCCAAAATGTGAACCATTGACCATGGTTAGTAGCAATGCTTGAATATTTGTGCATCAATTGTAACAAATGTACCATCCACATGCAAAATGTTATTAATAGGTGAGGGGGGAAAGAGGGAGGTTTTTGGGTATATGGGAATCCCCTATATTATTCTCTATGTGATTTCCCTGTATCCTAAAGCTTCTTTGAAGAGAAAATGAAAACAATAAGACACTGGGGGAATATATGGAAGAAAATGTCACTGTACATACAGGACAACAGATTTTACAGTGATGAAAGATACAATGCTTATAAATTATTTTTTTATTTCAAAATTTTTAAAATTTTACATTTTATTTATTATTTTTTAAGTTATCATTTCATTTTCTTATTCATTTTATTTGGTTAATTTGTTGGCTTCATTTTTGGAGAGGTTTTGGGTCACAGAAGGGTCACAACAGTGGCAGGGGAAGATCACTAGTGCAGGATGTCAGTGATGGGGAATGCGTGAGAAGTTCACCTGGTGTATGACTCTAAGGCATATGAATATTTCCAAGTGGTCATGGGGCTTTGTCTCAGTGGGTGAAGATCCACACAATAACCAAAAGAATATTGAATTCCCATCCTGGGGAGTTCTGCTCTATTCTGTAATTGTACAGCAAGAATCCCCAAAGTACCAGGGTATTGCCTAGTAAAGGAAGACAAACCATTTTGCCAGACCCTTGATATTGATGATTGTACTTATGAAATTTTACTTGTGAAATTGAAACTTAGTTTAGTATTATATACTGCCTAAGATTTACCTTCTGAAAGCCTCCTTGTTGCTCAAATACCGTCTCTCACTAAGCCAAATCAGCATATAAATGCACTACCTTCCCCCCAGCATAGGAACAGAACCCCCAGGGCTGAGCCCCTGGCACAGAGGATCATTACCAAGTGCAACTAGCAATACATCTGGAAAAAAACCTTGAGCAAAAGGGGGAAAGGGTAATTGAAAATGAGTTTTTATGGCTAAGAGACTTTCATGTGAGTCAGGAAGTCATTCCAGAGGTTACACTTAACACAAGTCTCTGTAGGATCTCATTGACTGCCACAGCAAACTGTGCCTCAAACAGCAGGGTTCCTGAGGGTTCTAAAGACATCCAGAAACTATAAGTAGGGCAGCTAGTTCAAGAATTCAGTACCCTGTCAGTGGGCCTTACTACACCTGGTGTTTCTGCCCCTTTTACTTGAACCTATAAATAGCACTATTCTTGATAAACATATATCCCAGAAACTTGTCTTTGATTCATCCTTGTACCAGTTGAGCCTGAGTTTCAGCAGAGTTGTAACACCTACTCTCCTATTCATTGGACTCACCTAGGACAACTAACAAAGAAATGATGATGAACAATCCCCATCCCAAGGAACAGAGAGTGTCTAAAACTGCAAGAAGCAAGACAGTTGCATCCATCTGCCCCATGAGATCTAAACTCCCTCTCAATTAGAAGCAGAGTGGCATCACTATCCCCAAATCCTCAAGATTGAGGAATGAACAATGGACTAAAGTAGACTTATTGTCATTCTACTATAGACTTATTATTATTCTAGCAATGGAAGGACTCTTATCATTGATATAAAGGCAGAGGCTACCAGAGGTTCTGAGGGTTGGGAGAGGGAAGAATATTTGTAATATACGGGCATTTTCAGGACATTGGAGTTGTCCTTCATGACATTGCAGTGATGGATACAGGTCATTGTGTATTTCGTCATATCCAACAAAATTGTTCAGGACAGAGTATAAACTACAATATAAACTTAATCCATAGTTAGTAGCAATGCTTCAATATGTGTTTGTCAATTGTAAAAAATGTGCCACACTAATGAGGGATGTTGTTGATGGAGGAAAGTATGGGAGGGGGAGGGAGTGGGGTATATGGGAATCCTTTATATTTTTATGTAACATTTATGTAATCTAAAGCTTCTTTCAAAATAAATAAATAAATAAATACATTTTTCAGGTAAGATATTATTTCCTTTTTTCTCTGCCTGCAAGCTCTCACTTAAGTCAACACAGAATAATCAGTAGAGCGGTAAATCCATTCAAATTGGATGACAAACAAACCAATCAATCCAATTGTTGGACATAACTTATCCCCACAATATTTTTTAAAAATCACTCACTAATTGATGAAAAATACTTTCTCTTGGCTTATAAAATTCAACTCCATTCTCAATTAAATAAGTATATTATCTTCAGTCTAATGAAAATAGCACAGGAAAATATGCTAGACTGCAGGCTCAGTAATAGTTAAAATATTTCCTTATCAAAAAATAATACACTGAAATGTCATTTTTATAAATGCATATTTTATTCTATAAATGTACAATCATTTCACCATCCCTGTATTTTACAACTTTTAAGTTGTTTCAAATATTTCTTTATCATAAATGGCTTTTCATTAATATTCATACAGTTACATCTTTGTTCACACATTCAGTGAAATCATTAGTATAAATTTATAGATGTGGAGTATTGTATAAAAAGTATGTTAGATACTTACTTGAGTTTTTAAACTTCATGAACGCATTATCAAATTTACTTGCAGGCATGGATTATCACAGTTTACATCACCAAGCATTATATAGTAGTCTATTCTCTGATGGCCTTGCCAAGTCTGCATATTGTGTATAACTTATTTATATAAACCCGTGTATACAAATCTATATGTAATATGCATATATACTGAATATAAAATGAGTTTGTGTGTATATTGAGAAAGAAAGATATTTTGCAGAAACAACGTATTGTCTGGGTGGTTTCTATCAGACACTGCTTGTTAGGTCTCAGAGTAAAGATAGAAAGCTGTATTTTAGGATGGTATACAAAGTGGGATCCCCATACTCTAAAATTAGAGCAAAATAATGCCCAGGACATCAGAAAGGAAAATTTAAAATAATATTTATATTTATGATTTATCTCAAGAAATACTGCAGGTATCTTTGATCTGTCCTTCTGTGTTCTGCCCCAGAAGGAAGATATGTAAGTACTCATCCTTAGAACCCTTGTTCTCTGGCTTTTTGGGGGGTTTGGTCAATCAGGAGCATAAGGTCTTTGAAGGGAAGAATGAGTGGCACTGGAATTTGCCTTCTCCTGACTCAATGCCTCTGAGATCTCCACCTGCTGGCTGCAGCCCTCAAGTAAAAGTTTGCATCATCTTTCAAGTTAGCGTTCTCTACAGGACTTTTGCATTGCAATTTCCAGCAACCACATGATGCTCTTGTCCCATTTGCCTAGCAATCGTGGTAGCCTTAGGACATTACTCTTATCTCATGTGGTTTCCTTAAGTAAGATCTGTCCACAAATTTTGTGAATAACACATTTGTTAAACTCTCCCCACAGTACTCTAATTTGAGTGAGCCATCTCTTTCCTTTGGGAGCTGATAGAACCTAAGTTTCTGTGACAAATATATGTCACACATTATAAAGGTGGTATCATGAAGAAAATGTCTTTACTCCACAAAATGAAGCTGATAAAAATGCAAAGCTCTCTCTCTTGTATCTGGTTTTAGCAACTTATTGCAGTTGATGTGTGATAGATAAAAGAACTTACAAATTGCATTTCTAAGTAGTAGAAGATTAACTATATTTTGTATTTAGATGGTGAATAACCATGCCAAACCGAAAAAAAGAATATTTCATATTTAAAAGAGCTGAAGAAAAATTATTTTACATTTTTATCTTCCTTGAATTAAACTTCATAAATTGAATTTTGAATTGTTCCCTCATTTTCTGTTTTCTGGAAAAGAAAATGTAGAATTATATTCATTTATAAATTTTTAGTAGAATTCTCCAGAAAAATCATCTGTGCCTAGAGATTCTTTCTTTGGAGGCTTATTTTTAATTTTTAATACAAAGTTAACCTCTTTAAATTATCTATTTCAGTTTGGGTGTTGGTGGCAGTTTTTAACAACTTTAAAGCAATTATTCCATTTCATTAAAGTTGTCAAATTTATGCGTTCTTATAATATCTACTGATTACTCAATTACTCTTTTGATTTCTGTAGGGTCTTAAAGGCTATTCCTGTTTCATTCTTAATATTGGTAATTTGTGTCTTCTCTCTCGCTCACTCTTTCTCTCTCCCTCCCTCCTCTCAGTTTGGCTAGAGGTTGGACAATTTTATTGATATTTTTAATGAACCAGCTTCTTGTATCAAGATTTTTCATTATTGTTTATCTGTTTTCAAATTCAATTAATTCTATTTGTCTTTAGAATTTCCTTCTTTTTGTTCATTCTCTCTTTGCTCTTATGTTTCCAGGTTCTTGAGGTAGAAATTTAGATTAATACAAGACTTCCCCTTACTTAATAAAAGCATTTAGTGTTATAAATTTTCCTCTCAGTACTCCTTTACCTGTGTTCCACAAATTTTAAAGGCTGAACTTTAATTTTCAGTCACTTCCACATGTTTTTTATTTCTCTTGAGACTTCATCTCTGAATCATGGATTATTTAGAAGTGTGTTGTTTAGCTTTCCAATGTTGGAAGACTTTCTTCTTATCCTTCAGTTATTGATTTCTACTTGATTCCTTTGTGGTTGGAAAACGCACTGTTTAATTTCAGTCTTTAATTTTATCGGAACTTGTTTATCAGGATCTGATCTATCTTGGTATATGTTCCTTGGGTGCTTGGAAAATAAAACATATTTTTCTTTTGCTGGTAGAAGTGTTCCCTAACTCATGATTAGATTCTGTTGGTTGAGGTCTTTTTGAGTTATTCTATATCCTTGAGGATTTTCTGTCTGGTTGTTCTAGTAGTTATTAAGAAAGCAGTGTTGAAGTTTCCAATTCTAGCTGTTGGTTTATCTATTTCTGATTTCCATTCTGCCAGTTTTTGCTTGACATATGTTGCAGCTCTTTTTTCGGGCCCACATAGATTTAGGATTACTATGTCTGTCTGGTGAATTTAACCTTTTATCATATCATTTTCCTCTGTTTCCTTGTTACTACCAGGTGGAGATACAAGTGTGACTTACCCTATGTTGACACCCAATATGGGGAATCTTTTTTAGTACTGTGTGGATGTGGGTTTGCTGGTTCCCCACATGGCCTTTGCTGACATTATGGTGGGGGTTGGCTCTTTACCAATGAGCCATAGTGAAATTCCTGATTCTCCATTAGGCCTCATGTGACACCACTACTGATTACTTTCAGATAGAGACCCCATGTGGGTAAGTTTAACAATGAGGTGAGTAGTCTTATTATTAGCTTCCGGGATGAGAAATTAATTGCTTCCCTACTTGATCTTTTTTGTCAATGCATGGCAAGGATTTTAGGGGGCCTCGTTATATCCCCATAAGGATGGATGTATAGATTTCTATTAGACTTCTGTTGGTGTGGGTGGTGAAGGTGCCAGGTTTTTGTTTGTTTGTTTCCTTTCGTGTTTTACTAGAGAAGAGTGATTTGTCTAAAACTTTCTATTGTGCTAAGCTGTCCCTTTCCTTGAGCTTTGGTTAGAAAGAGCAAGATTTTTTGCTGGGTGACTTTTTCTTTTTTCTTTTTTCTGCACCCATTGTATTTCCATGTTGCTAGTTTCTTCTGAATAAAGTCAGGGATATATGAGGCAAAAAAATAAAAAATAAATAAAGGAACTGACCATCAGGTTTTTCTTGGGTCCCAAGTTCCTTAGCCAGTCTGCTTTCAGTCTTCATCTTTTAGTGTCTCTTATGTTTGTTTAATATATAATTTTCAATGTTTTTAATTTTAATAGGAGTAATCAGGAAATATATATCTATATTCTATCTTCCTGATATATTTTTCTTTAAGAAAAATTATGTTCTACAAGTTGATGTCCTTTTCTATGATGAAAAGTAGCTATAAGTAGCATATTACTTAGAAGAAAATTTTGAAATATACTAACACACCTCATTCATCCAGTCACTATAAAAGTGATAATTTAACAATATATCAGAAAATAACTGTTTTTCAAAGAGACATTTGTAGTATGGATAGAGTATTTTTTTAAAATTCATCATTTTATTTTTTAAAATACTTTATCTTAACTGTAAAATATCTATAATCTGAAAACATAGAAAAAGAAAATATTCTAATTTGTATAAAAATTTTCAAAAGATGTATAATTAAGCTTTTCACTAGTTTATTAATAACATTAAAATAATAGCCTTCTAATTAAATTGTAGGGCAGCGGACTTGGCCCAGTGGTTAGGGCGTCCGTCTACCACATGGGAGGTCTGCAGTTCAAACCCCAGGCCTCCTTGACCTGTGTGGAGCTGGCCCATGAGCAGTGCTGATGCGCGCAAGGAGTGTCCTGCCACTCAGGGGTGTCCCCGTGTAGGGGAGCCCCATGCGCAAGGAGTGTGCCCCACAAGGAGAGCTGCCCAGCGCGGAAGAAAAGTGCAGCCTGCCCAGGAATGGTGCCACACACACAGAGAAGTGACACAAGATGATGCAACCAAAAGAAACACAGATTCCCGTGCCACTAACAACAACAGAAGTGGACAAAGAAGACGCAGCAAATAGACACAGAGAACAGACAACCGGGGTGGGGTGGGGAAGGGGAGAGAAATGAATAAAAAAAAAAAAAGATCTGTTAATTAAATTGTAGGCAGTATACTTTAAATTCATAAAAAAGTATTAGCTAACATTTGTCAAAAGATTTTGCATAATTAGAGGACTGAAAAATTGCACCGTAATTTATTATGTACAAGCAAAGATGAATTTCATCTATTTGGGTCTATGATATCTTTGTGAAGTGTTTGTTTTGTTTTTTATTTATTATGGTCACTAAAGCCAAGTATAGACATAAATTAAATTTGGGTCTAAATTTTGAATTACTGTACCACAGTATATTAAACAAGATTCACAAAAATCATGATGCATATACTGCTATGGGTTGAATTATGTCCCCCTCTCCAAAGACATATTCTAACCCCTGGCCCAATGATGTGACCTTATCTGGAAATAGGGCCATTGGAGAAGTAGTTAAGATGAGGCTAAACAAGATTAAGGTAGAACCTAACCCACTTTGACTAGTATCCTTATAAGAGGAGATCTAATAGACATAGACACAGACACAGGGGAGAAGGTCATGTGAAGATGGAGAGAGAGACATCCACAAGCCAAGGAAAGATAAAGATTGCTGGAATGTACCAGAAGCTAAAAGAGGCAAAGAAGGATAGTGTCTTATAGTTTTAGAAGGAGCATGGTTTGTTGACACCTTGATTTCGGACTTCTATCCTCCAGAACTGTGAGAAAATAAATTTCTATTATTTTGAGCCATTCACTTTATCATACATTGCTATGGCAACCCTAAAAACTGATGAATTTATCAGGATATCTAACTGGATATTGTTAGTGAGAGCAAAGAAGGTTTTTGACCCATAATTAAATTAAGTAAATCCAAGAAAATTTTATTTCCTATATAATCCACATATTTTAATTCCTATTTTTATTTATTCTTTTATAATGTCATTTTATTGGTATAGTGGTAGATATAGAGAGATAAATAGATGATAATGATGATAGAAGATATATGGTAGATAGATACGCAAAGAGACTTTATATTTGTGTTTGTACTCTTGAGTAGGTTCAAAAAGTTTACCAGTAAGAATACATGAATATAATCTTTGGAGGCCATTCTGCTGTAATCTCTATGACTACTGTTTTTTACCAAGCTACACAGCTTAGGTATTGAAACAATGATATGCAACCAGATAAGTATACATGCTTTGGCAGGGATGCTTAGTATTGGTTTACATCTGATCTGTAAATATATATATGTTCAATTTAATATCCAAGACACTTTGAAATATTTTCATAGTTGAATTGTGTGTTGGTTTTATTATTCCAGAGGAAGAATGGGTTTCAGAACTCAATAATATTAAATCATTTCAAGTAGTCATGTAAAGCATTTATTTAATTGTCAAGACTAGGCAAGAAACTGAAATGAAGGGATTTTTATTATTTGAGAAATGATTTCTGATTATTACATAACAAGGAAAGATAGAACACTCAAATCTAATTCTAATAAATGTGACGCTAATATTCCAGTCCTAATAATATCCAGTTAGTGCTGAACTTGTAGTATGAGGGTTTCTATACATATATAACTTCAAATGTGTTTTTAAAATTTCAAGTCTGTTGGTTGCTAGGTCCCCAAGGTGTTTTAACACATCACCATAACAGCTAAATAGTAGGGTGAAACCACATCCAAGTGACATTTTGGGAATCAAAAGTCATCTACTGTTTGAACAAAGCCTTCAGTTCATTATCAATAAAGAGGAACTTTAGTATTACACATTGATACTGGGTGTTGTTTTGGTACCATATGTATTTATTATACCCAAATACATAAGGAAAAAACCATTCTCAATTTCCATATATTACAGTTTTGTGTTCTTTCTATAGTTATGTAAAAAATGGGTATATAATTATTTTCCATGATAGTACATTTATGGAAAGAACATTTTGGGCTCAGGGAGTAAAGGTTAATAATTTATATTTAGTAGTCCCCTCTACCTGTAGGTTTTGTGGTATGGCATTGTAATAAAATCTCATTTCTATTAATACAGGATTATATATGATTTTCCTTTCCATAGAAAGACATAGCAGTAGCCAGTTCTGAGTATATTAAGATTCTTCCATGGATCTTCTGGATAACCAGCTGAATGTGTTAAAGCTCACTTCATGGGAGAGAAACTATATGGCCTAGCAGTTGTGTCCCTCTGTCATACACCAGCTAAATAAATACTTGCACTCTATGTTAATAGCTTTGTTTATTCCCTAGGTAGCAAAAGTACACCTAAATTATTGTTAAATTGGACAGGAACCTATTGAGAATTATATTCTATTTTGGTCTGCCCTTAAAAGGACCATCCTAAGCTTAACTCTAAGTTTGAAGTCCCTTCTGTAGCTATTTATTTTTTCAATTGTCCCTAAAAAAAATGACTGGTTACAGGACAAAAATGTAGAAGATTTCATTTTAAAAGATACATGAATTCAACAGCCTGAACAAAAAGCTCTTTAAGGAGTTAAAATGACTAATCCTTGAAAGATTTCCAGGAGTTAATTTGGAAGCATACCTTATAGAAAAAAAAAAAAAAAAAGGCATATTCTGTGTAGCTTTATAATTTTAATCTAATTGCAGACAGTTAATTAAAATATGTAAGGAAATGATTGTCTTTCCTTTTTCCTTTCTCTGCCCCTTCATTTGTACCCTGTTTCCAAAGTGTGGATTCAATTTGGGGATGAATATGATTATCTTAGTGTTTTATCCTTCTAATATCCCTCTAATAAATGATGGTACATAAATCAGGGTTTGCAAACCATGGCCTATAAGTGTTTCTTATTAGTTTCACTCAGCATTTGAAAAATCAAGAAAGTTCACAGATAACATATATTTGCAGATTATCTCAGCAAATCAGAAATTGTGACAGCATTAGGCCTTCAGTCCCAAGAAGCAAAATTTGACTGGAGTACCATATTGGCACCTCTCTTATTTAGCATCAGCTCTTTCATTTTCTCCAGCCACCCACACTGCTGCCACACACCCAACACCTGTCCATTTCACTTATTTATACTACCATTCCCTGCCAGGCTTCTGAAGACATTTTTGAGTGAGAGTCCTGACAAGTTTAAGGTATTGATCACTTAGAGTCTATTTAAAAGGGAAGGCAAACAGAACCTTCTCTATGACAGCTATTTTTAAGGATTTCAATGTTATGTTGCTATAGGAAGGCCCTATCACTAAAAATAGCTGTTAGTATTTGTCTTTAGGTTTTACTTTTATAAAATGAACAGTAACAATATCTAGTCTGAACAGAGCCTAGAGTGTACATTGTCTTTGTGAAACCACCAATGAATGGAAAAGTTTCTCAGGCTTAGCATATATCAAGAAATTACTAATATTACATCTTCTTTTATGCCAATAATCAAGCAATTTGTTGATCTAAACATGATACATATTAAAGTAAAAACTCAAGCATCTTAACATAAATAGATATAGAAAACTTTGGGTAATTCTACCACAAATTCTAAAGTTTTTTAAAGACTAGGATATTGAATGTTTATAAAATCTTCTAATTAGCCACTAGAAATATGAATAGGCATGGCCACATATTGCAGATGAGTGATCAGTTTATATCCCCAGGTCCCATATTATTTGTATTATTCAACCAAAGGGGTGCTGATGCAAAATACCAGAAATTGGGTGGCTTTTATAAAGGGTATTTATTTGGGGTAGGAGCTTACAGATACCAGGCTATAAAGCACAAGTTACTTTCCTCACTAAAGACTATTTTCGCGTGTTGGAGCAAGATGGCTCCTGATGTCTGAGAGGGTTCAGGCTTCCTGGGTTCCTCTCTTCCAAAGTCTTGCTTCTCTTTGGGTTCAGGGTTCCTCTCTTTCTAGGGCTTGCTACTTCCTAGGCTCTCCTAGGTTCCTCTTTTTCTGGGGCTTGCTTCTGTTTCCTCTGTGAGCTTACTTTCCAGGACTCCAGTTTAAGGCTTCAGCATCATTCAAGCATCAAAACTCCAACATCAAAACCCACCTACTCTGTCCTTTGCCATGCCTTTTATCTGTGAGTCCCCACTCAGCAAGGTGTGGGGACTCAACACCCTAATGATGTGGCCCAATCAAAGTCCTAATCATAACTTAATCATGCCCAGGTACAGACAAGATTACAAACATAATCCAATATCTATTTTTGGGATTCATAACCATATCAAACTGCTACATTATCGATACAGTTTTCCTTAATACTTTCAGTAGAAAGATGATTTCCTTTCTATTTTTAATTCTTTATGGGGAGTCTGTCTAAAAAGCAACATAAAATTTTGTTTAAAAACCTAAGTTCTAATTTTAATAGCTCTAAGTGAATGCTTAATAAAAAAGCTCCTACAAAATTTTTACATCATTGTGATGAAATTCAACCAAAATAATCCAGAAATTCAGTTAGTTTAGCATATCTGATAATTGTGGATTTCGTAGGCACCATAAACTTACAATACAAAAGATGAATTTATGACTCAAACTAAGTGTTAGCATAAAACTTGCTATAGGAGTTAGTTGGCAAATTTATTTTGTCCTCTAGTCACAGAGATGATTTTCATTAGAGAAACTTCCTACCTTTATATACAAAAGAGATATTTGTATTAATACCATACTATCTAGTACAGTTATCTCTGTATTTACGATTAAATTTAATTTACACTTAAAAAGAACTAAAAAAAAATTAAGGACTTTGCTATGCCTTTTCCTGAAGACAAATGACAATTAGCACTGCAATTATACCTATTATGACTAACTCTGTGTATTAGTCAGTCAAAGGGGTGCTGATGCAAAATACCAGAAATCTGCTGGGCATTATAAAGTGTAATTATTTGGGGTAGGAGTGTACAGATACCAAACCATAAAGCTTAAGTTACTTCCCTCACCAAAGTCTATTTGGAGCAAGATGGCTGCCGATGTCTGCAAGTGTTCAGACTTTCTGGGTTCTTATGTTCCTGGGGCTTGCTTTTCTCTGGGTTCATGGTTCATTTCTTCCTGGTGCTGACTTCTCTTTCCTCTGTGGGCTTACTTGCTGGGGCTCCAGCTTAAGTCTTCAGCATCAAACTCCAACATAAAAGGTCCAATATCAGAAACCCTCGCATCAAAAGTTCCAACTCTGTCCTTTGTTATGTCTTTTACCTGTGAGTCCCTAACTACCAAGGGGTGGGAACTCAATGCCCTCATGATGTGGCCCAATCAAAGCCTTAATCATAACTCAATCATGCCCAGGTGAAGATCATTATACAAGCATAATCCAATATTTCCTTTTGGAATTCATCAGTTATATCAAACTGCTACACTCTGTAATCAAGAGTTTACATATAGAGTTTATATATAGTAATATGATATTATAAATATATAATTTTTGTAAAATATTTCAACCAAGACATAGCAAGACTTACTATATGCATTTGTTGCCAAACATTCTGCTTGCAAAGTGAAATGACCTAGTCCATTCGAGCTCTGCATAAAAATGCATCTCAAAGTTCCATAATTAGTATGATATAGTGGAATGATTATGAATTTTGAAACTAGTGGAACCTAGAAATAATTGCAATGTCATCTTTTTGAAGTTCTCTTTTTTTTAGAGTAGATACTATGTCTATCTTAGAATTAATTTAAACATCATTAAGTCAACAGTTTTGTTGGGAATATTAGGGGATATAATGGGAATAATGGGAAATAATAAACTTCAAAACAATTTAACTGCCTTCCACATTATTTTCTTTTCCTGTATTGTGCAAATAATTGTTTTCTTTCTTCATTTCATCTGCACTGACACCACCATCCATTGTTTTTTGGAGCTAATCAAGTTCTCTTCTTAGAATAAATAATAAATTTTCATAAAGAAATATTTCATGTTCATGTCATATAATTTTCACATTTCTTAAAGCTTAAATAATGCAGTTTGCACTATGATGAATGTAAGTACACAAATGTAAGGCTACTTGGGCTCACATTCCAGCTTTAAAACCCAATAGTCATGACTTTGAGCTTTATGCCCTTTATAGTCTAAATTTCCCTATATATAAAATGGAGTTAATAATAGCAACTGATTCATTGGGTTTCTTTAAAGAATCGATGTGATAAGCCATATAAACATTTCTCAGCACAGTATATGCAAAATAGGCCCAATTAGAGTAAAAATTGATTCATATTATAATTATTATGTGCCAGTTTTTGTGCTATTATGTTATCAGTCATTGTGTGATTGTCATCAAAGCGAAGTCTTTCCCCTCAAGGATCTTATAGTTTTTTAGAGCTATAGATTAGGAAACAAGCAAATGGAATACATTTTCTATTTACTATGATGGGGCAAATACAGAGAACAATACAAAAGACATGTATTCTAGTCTTGATAATCATGAAAGAGATTACATGCCTTGGTGAAGGATATGAAGGATGAATAATAATTGTCCTGATCAGAAGGAAATCTGTTATCTGTCTGTCCATGACCCTCTCTTTTCTTCACAACTGAAATATCCCTCCCCACAAATTACCATTTATGTGAGTACTATGATCCCCATCATGCTCTGTCTGATCTTGATCCCATGGTCACAGTTGGTATCTCCTGATCTAATTTGCAAATAGTTCCTTTCCCTAAATTTTGAGATTTGACATAAGAAATCAGTACAAGGAAGTCTCTTTTCAATGGTTGAAGCAGGATGAAATGTAATATCTGTCAATTGTATTTTCTACAAAGTTAAGAGAGGTGGTCAGCAAAGCAGAAAACAGTGGTGATAAGAAATGAAGCTAAATCTTGGTACTGTCTGATTTTTTGGTTTGTTTTTCCATAGACTTAGTAGCTTGCATGCCTTCTTTGGTGTCTTGGCTTTATAATTATTCCTTGAGTTCCATTATCCAATAATTTCACTTTTCTCCCCATAGTTAAAAAAACTGTTACTTTATTTTATTGGCAACCAAAGTTCAGAGGAAGGATTGTCGAAAGTAGTCCAAGCTGAAGAAATTGTATATGCCAAGATGTGCTTGGTGGATTTAGAAAAGTTAAATTAGCACAGTCTCTAGCCCTAATTTTTTTCAACAAATCAATTTTGTTAATACATATTAATAAAGCATTCAAATCATGCAAAGAGTACAATCAATGGTATTTGGTATAATTGCATAGTTCTGCATTCATCACTTCAATCATTATTAGAGCATTTTCATTATTTCAATAATAATAATAATAAACAAAAAAACAGACCAACAAACAAACAAGAAAAGTCTTCATCTCTCAATCTCTGTTTTCCCTGCTGTACATAGCTGCTATTTCTGGCTATTCTTGAACAATTATTTATTTTCTAACCCTAATTTAACATTTGAGACCTAATTCTAACTACTAGTCATACTTCTTTCTATAAAGAAAGCATGTGTCTCCATTTTTACCTAAAAGTTGTGAGTCTTTGGTTGCCAGTTAAAAATCATTCTTACTTGTTTATGCTGCTCTAGGAGAATGACTTCCTGCTTTGGGTCATTGTCCTATTGGTTAAATCTAATCTTACTCCTCTGTCTCCCTCATTGTCCAATTCACAATTCCAGGATAACTGCACTAGTAGTGTGAAATCCTTGCAGGTAGTTGTCTCTGTGACACAATGATTCTCACACCTATTCCCTGGGGTACAAAGAGGAAACTTTATGATCCTGTGATTCTTTGGCAAATACCTTTCTTCCTTTCTAAACTCGTCCTCCTTTCTAAACTCTAAACTCTATGTGGACATACACTAAGTCTTGTTGGCCCATTATTGTATGCTCAGAAACTAGAACACTACCTGGCACAAGGAAAAGAAGTAAAAAATAGATATTGAAGCTGTGAGCTGAGGAGCTAGATCTTTGAGATTCAAGTAAAAGCTCTGTCACTGGGGTGGGTGATCTTAAACAATTTGCTTAATTTTACAGTGTCTCAGTGTTCTGAACACTTGAAAGTGATAATATTTCTTGCCTGATATATTGTTTGAGAATTGAATACATGCAATGATTAGAAAGGCACTGCTAATCATCCCTCAGCTTCATCAAAGTCAATGTTCCATACAGAAAGGGGCAATACAAGCCCTCAGAAGATCCTGAGAGCTCTTATGCTTCTCTCAACTCAGTTCAGCCTTTTCTAAGACGATCTCTTACCCCGATTTTCCCAAGAGTGTCTTGTGATAAAATAGCTGTTGCCAAGAGGGAGAAAATTTATTGTCAAAAGCACCTCAAAGTAAAATTTTGAGCCCAGAATAGGACTAGGTAATAACAACCTGTATCTACCTCTCTGCCAATCCAGGAGTTCCACTTATCTGGATCTTTTTCACAGTGACTTTAGGGGGATCAGAGAAGAGTTCCAGTAGGTAGGAAATCAGTTAGACAGATCAGCCAAGATTGACTCAGTGTTGTTCACAAATATTTTGATGAGGGAGAATGACACAACACCCCCAATCTTATGCCAGTGAACTGAGATATGCCCTTGTGATTTGCTTTGGCAAATTAAAGATGAGAGAAAATTAATGTGTGTCACTTCTGAGTAGAAGATTAAAAGCCAACACTGGGTTCACCATTTTTCTCTTTGCCTTTGTTACTTAAATACCACAGGCTGTGGATAGTCTAGAATAAAGAAGACAATTTTCTACTGATGATGTAAGCCTTTAAAATTTTAAAATGTATATGTTGTTCTTTCTACAGCATGTTGTATTCTATCCTAATTGACACACTTGGATTTGAATTCTACTTCATTGCCCACTAGTTTGTGATCTTGACGAAATTATTTACCTGGAAATGGAAATACAAATTCTGTGGTAAATATAAATGGTGACACTCTGAACTCTTCCTACCTACTGTCCTCATTCCTTCTGGTGGGGAAAAGGCTGGAAACGCTAAAAACATTTTCTAGACTTTCTTACAAGTAGAGTTCTGGATGGGAAAAAAGATAGTATCAATTAAATACACTCCTATGGGATTAGAAAGACAGAATTGTAGCAGAGGCCATCTTCAACCCTCTTTGGTGTCTTCTGCTGGCAAGTAACTATATGGGGCTGCCTATGCTACTTACAGCATTATGGATGGTTAAGGCTGCAGTGGTAAAGCAGTAACTGCTTTGGGGTTTAGGTGCTATTACATGCTTGGAGTCGTTCCTGGAGGCCATCCCAGAGTCTATACCTCCAGTGTTTAGAATGGTTTGAAAGACCTAATTCCCTATATTTAAAGTTTTTTTTACTTTAAATATTTATTGTGGTTTTGGTTTCTCCCCCAAATTCTTGCTAATTCCTATTTTTTATTTCTATATTGTGAGCATGAACTATTGTACAACATGGGAGAAGTTCTTATGCCAGCACCCAGAACGTAAGTAGTTCAATACATATTAGATACTGTTATTTTTATTTGTAATCCTCTACTTAGCTGCTCAAATCCAGAAAATGACATTTTCATTGAATTAGAAGACGGTGGTCCATTCATTTATTTGTTCATTTATAGTGTTCTAGGTGTGGAGGATAAACTAGCAAACAAAAAAAGGTCAGATACCTGCCTATCTATGTCAACTTTTTTTATACCTTATGGAGAAAAGTAATTTCTCCAGACCAGCTGCCAGTCAAACTCCTGGTTAAGTTTTCCTGTCCCATATACACTGGGTTGGCTATCAGTTGTCTCATTTTGGAACTTCATAACTTCAATTCAGTTTATGAGCTACCATATCCTCAAAAAAATAAAAACAAAAACAGAAAACAACTATGATCACTGTCAAATGCAGTAAACCTGCTTTATATGAGACTAGTATCAGTTTTTCTACAAATTTTTATCCTATGGATATTCCCAAGTGCAACAAATGTGAAAGATAGAAAAAGAGGAACACCTTCAAAGTCAAATGATTTGCCACTACACTACTAAATCACTTAAATGGTCAATTTGGCACCATTAAATTTACTCATGGTGATTCTTCCCAATTAGAAATGTGTTTACATGTTGGTGAGAGACATACTTAGGATTTAATTGGAATTGATGATAGCACAGCAGTTGATAAATTTAATGATGCCAACTGGTCATTTAGGTGACTGTCTCATTAGTATATAGGCTGATAAAATCCTTATTTAAAAGGAGTATATTGCATCATTAATTATGGAACAGAGATGCTCATTTCATGAGGATAGATGAGAAACATATTGAAAAAACTCAGGAATCTATTACACCAAATGTCGACTTTTAGTACATTCACAGAAGTGAGGATTCAAATGTGCTATCACATATATAAAAGATATTGAAATAATGCTAGTTATATAATGTATGGCCAGAGTGATTGCATGATCACCTTAGTGGATGAAAAACAAAGACACTGAAAGATTGAAAGTGTAAGAATTTCCATTCATAACTGATAATTGGAGGACAATTTATATGATTGATATACATTACTTCCCAATTACCAGGCATGCATTTTACTCTTGGCTACATTTAATAACCCCAATGGCGGCACTTAGAACTTAATAGAAATATCTAAAAGTGTATCATGTTGCACTTTTCAGAAAGAGCATGCATGTGCATCATATAATTGTTACAAAACTTCTCAAATTGTGCAGATGAGGAAGATTTCTCTCAAGTAATTTCAATGACTTGCCCAACTCAAAGATAAGATGTTACCAAATGAAGGTAGCGCTAAATGAACTAAAGCTGCCTGATTTTGTCTGGAACTCTGCATTAATTTTTATAACTGTGTTGAATCATAGTTAGCATTATGTAAGTGCTAGTAATAGTAATAGTAGTAGTAAACAGTTTTAGTAGGAGGGGTAGTGTCAATCATAGTAGTGGTAGTAGTAGATAGTAGGAAGTAATGACAGTATTCCACTGCACCATTTTGTCCCATACGTAGGGGCTGAAAATACATCTGCAGTAGAACTCAAATTGAAAGCTATTTTTGCCACATTAAGTTTTCTGGTCAACATGATCACATGGTATTTACTCCTTTCCAAATACATATTTCTTAGTATACATTTTAGTCACTAATTTCTAATACATCTTTAGATTCAACATCATAATAACTTCTCTATTTCACATGAGAATATGTAAGTTATGCATATACCAGTGCTGAATCAAGGATGACATTATGTTAGGATTACAAGATGGAAGGATCCAAATTTAACATATAATGATCTACTCCATGTCCATGAATGCATGTATATGGTAAAATTATAAAAGAAAACTAGCAGGCATGATGAAAACGTATCAACATAAAAGAAATATGAATAGCAAACATGCTAAATAAGTCAATTTCTTATTAAAATCACCACTAATTAGAAATAAAAGCTGTATCACACTAGATTGGAAGCTTGGTTGAAATAGTAAGGGACAAAGTTTTATGTATATTTTTTATACTAGCAAATTACTTCCTCATGGCTGCAGGTGTCTATTGAATTGAAGCAGAGAAGTTTTCTTGGATCTTTCTCAAAAGAAGAAAGTGTTTAAGGAATCAAATTCATGTTACTATCACCAAAGGAAATTAAAATTCTCACAAAAGGTGGCTCATATCTCCTTTGTTTTGCAGGCTTGCTTCATTCTTCTCTTACAGATTACTTCTTTCTGCTTCTCCTTGCAAATGAAGTGTCCTCTAACTCCTGAGTTTACAACTAGGAGTTTACATATTCTGGGTTATGAACTGGAACCTCTCATTCTAAATTTCTAATTGTAAGAGAAAATTAGTAGTCCATATAGATTCCTGTGTCTATGCCATGCCTGGTGCAATAAACTGTAGTGGGTAAATGAACATATATTATCCATATGATGATATAGATTGAACTGTGTCCCTATTAAATGATGTTCAAGTCCTAAGCCCTGGTACCTGTGATTGTGACTTTATTTGGGAATAGCACTTCGCAGAAGTAACCAAATTAAAATGAGGTCATACTGAATTAAATTGTCCTTGTAAGAATCCAATATGACTGGAGGACTTATTAAAAGAAAACATTTTGGACAAGATGTGGAGCTACACAGGGAAGAAGATGGTATGTGAAGATGAAAGCAGAAATTGGAGTTATACTTCCACAAGCACACAAACACCTGGGACCACCACAAACTGGAAGAGGTATGGATGGATTAGTCTCCAGATCCTTCAGAGGGAGCTCGGCCCTACAGTCAACTAGATTTCAAATTTCCAAGCTCCAGAAATATGAAAAAATAATCATCTTATGTTTTAAGCCACTTCGTTTTTGGTACCTTGTAATGGCAGCCCTAAGAAGGTAATACATAGGAAGTAAAGTTTATATCTATTTTGGGTGGAGGCAGTTTGCATAAAAAGTGGTACATGCATCAAGAGATGAATAATATCAGAAGGAGTTAAGTAATTTTGAGACAAATTCTAAACCTTTCTGAATCTCAAATTTCTTTTCTTATAAGGTGGTAATTACAATACATTGCCCAAAGGAATATTTTAAGAAACAGTTATGTGTAATAATATCAAGCCTCATATAATGCCTAACATATGGTAGGTGCTTGCCACTGGCAATGTGGATGCATTGTTTGTTTTCACTGGGAAGAGACCATATATTGTATATCTTTGTATTCCTTCCCAGAGCTTATCATGTTACCTTGTATATAGCTGGTTCTTAGTAAATCTTCACTAAATTATTCAAATTACATGCTCTGCCAAGGATGGAGGACAAGGTATCATTTTCTTCATATAGCCATATGAAGGTCAGCATCTGATCTTGACCTTAAAAACTCATTGTAGTCTTTTAATTCTGCTGGTGTATAAAGGATATTTATAAAACAAAGGCAATTTTAATTTAGAAAGGCTCAAGATCCTGACAAAGGGCAACTTTCTTGATGTCTAGCATATTTTTCATTCAGGGTACACATTCTTCCTCAGCAGGATGCAAACAGTGCACACCACACAGAAAATTGCTCTATTGTCAAAGACTGTAACAGAAATGAAATGTATTTTGAAAACCCAGATATATGCATACTTGGCAGGAACAATTATGTCCACAATCATAAATATATCAAATGACTCATTTATTCTTATGCTGTGTCAAAGATTACTTTTTAGGTATTCCCTTAGAGCACTCTTTCAACTTCATCATTTGTCCTAAAAATAGAAGGTATTTACATAAACACTATTCTGAAAGAGGTTTTGCAGTTTATGTCATTCTTTTTAGCTTTTTTGAAAGGCAGTTAGGGGAACAGACAAAACTATGACTACTTCTATAAAATATATATTTATATAATAATACGCATACAAATATTTGATGAATGAGTGAGTAAGAGAATAGCACAATACCTGTTCATATATTCAACAAATACTTATTGAGCATCCACCTATTATATGGCAATGTTTTAGCAATAGAAATTCAACAGTGAACAGCACATAAAATCTTTACCCTTCTAGAGTAATATTCTTAATAATATGCCAAATATATATCATAAGTAGATAAAATACACAGTATTTTATGTAGTAAAAGTGTTAAGGGGGAAAAAATGAAGCAAGGAAGAAGGAATATATAAAGGGGGTAGATTTTAGGTAGTCTTGACAGGAAAGCTATCACTGAGAAGTAGCAATTTTTTTTTGCATTTTTTATTTCAAAATTTAAAGAATAATCACGCATACCATATAGGATTCCCATACAACCACCCACACCACCAACACCTTACATTGTTGTGACTCATTGGTTACAAATGATGAAAGAACACCATTACAATATTACTGCTATCTATATTCCATAGCTTCTATTTGGGTATTTTCCCCACAAACCATTCTATGTATTTATTAATATTAACACCATGTGTTAATATTCTATATTTGTTCTAGTTCATGAGAGAATATTCTCATATTTGTACTGTTAACCACAGTTCATCATTCACCATGGGGTTCACTCTATTATACGTTTCCCTGCCTTGTACAATCCATCTGAAATATACTCAGTGCCTCTAAGTTACTTCACGAGCTGGAAGGAGCATATTTTAATATTTATATAAAGTGATGTTTCTTTAAAAATATTTTTCTTCTAATTTCTGAAGTAATATAGGTAAATCCTCTGAAAAAGTTCAAACAGCATAGACATGTATCATCAAACGTGAAAGTTGTCTTCAGACTATTTGTATATGTATGTTTACCATCTCCCTCCATGTTGGCTCACCCTGTATATGCCACTCAGGCAATTGCTTTTTTCATTCATCAGTATGGTTTATATAGATTCCCATCAATTTTATTTAACTGGACAGTGACTGTAGTGGAAACTGGAGTAGGCCTTGGGAGCAGAGTTTGAAAACATGAAGTCACTTTGGTTTCAGTAAATAAGAAACAATGTCCCACATACACATCTTTAAAAATCATTTTCAGTTCTTGACAGACGAACACTTTAGTGTACACCTTTCATTTATGAAACATGATTGTAGCTTGTCTGCCTTCAGCACGTTGCTAAATAATGTAGTTTATTTTGAATGATGGATTATGGGAAACTTGTTCATACATTAAAACATGACATTTTAAATCACATCTTTTCATTTCTCAGAAATAAATCAACTTTGAATTTTTTCTGTGGTCTAGAGCATAATATCTTGTGTGTATGTGTGTGTTATTTAAACAAATAGTCTAATCTTTATTTTTAATATAAACCTAATAAAAATATTATATATATTATATATAAAAAACTTTGCAATTGATGAGTATGTGTAAATGTTAGAATAGGGAGTAATGTTTTCAGCAAGAAAATAATTTTGATTTATTATCAAAATTATATACATGATAAACACTTTAATTATAATTTTACTATCAATTCTAAGCATTTGTTAGAATCAAATAATTGTGCTGTCAATTGAGTCATTAATGTGACTAAATGGTCATTTGTTTCAATATTGCTAGGCTTGTGTTCTTTGGCAAAAATTCAGGCATTACCAGGATCCCATTAAGACTGAAGTAAACAAGACACACTACTTCACAACAGCTAGCAAATTTTTCTTTACAATTGAGATAAGTACTATAGGACTCTAATAATTACTTCCTCTAATAATTGTTCCTTTTTCCAAGTAATTGGCTTGGTGATTCTATTTGACATCATCATCTAATAATTGGGGTCTTCAGGTACATGAATCACAGTTCTTAGTAGAGCCCTTTCCTTGAGCCAATAGGTACCTACCAAACAATAGCTTCAGGATGGGCTAAGCAGAAGTTGAGTCTATTAAAGACTATTCAGACAAATTGCACCATGCTTTTAAAGTCTTCTAATTAAGAATATAAATGTAAAGATACCTCTTACTTAGCAGAACAAATAACCCATTGCAAAGTCTTAAGGCTTTGGAAGCTTTTCTTTGATAAAACTTTAAAAGGAACTAAAAAACAAGAAAAGGAATAGAGGCTATTTTTATTCTCTTGTTTGTTCCCTGCCTTATGACCAAAATTTTGTTCAAGCATCATAAATATAAACACTTTAAGATTATAACAATGCATATTTATTAATTACGTTTTTCCAGAATAAATTTCTTTAAGCTAAAATGTAAATAAACACAATTAATAAAAATTAATTTATTTTACAGTCGTAGGCCTGTTAAATTACTCACCTTTTTATCACTTTTGTCTTATCATCTTTACTTTACTAATTAGAGAATTTGTAGTTTTACAGAAAAATCATGCAAAAAGAATTGAGTTCCTATGTATCTCCCCCTCATGCAAACAGTTTCTCTTATTACTAATACTTAGCATAAGTGTGGTAGTTATGTTATAATCAATGAAAATATTATAATTATAATATTAACTGCGATCCATAGTTTATATTAGGGTTCGTTATTTGTGTTGTATATGCTTTTATGTTTTCTTAAATTTTATTCTGTTAACATATATAAAATCTTAAAATTTCCCATTTTAACCACTTTCAAATATATAATTCTGTGGTTTCATTCACAATGTTGTGCTACCATCACTGCCATCCATTACCAAATTTTCCATCACCCCAAGCACAAACTCTGTACTAGTTAAGCATTAATTCCCCATTCCCCACCAATATGGTAACCTAGATTTCTTACTCTATAAATTTTCGTGTTCTAATTTTTTCATATCAGTGAGATTATACTATATTTGTCCTTTTGGGTCTGACTTATTTCACTCAACATGGTGGCTCCAGGTTCATCTAAGTCATAGCATGCATCATTATTTCATTCCTTTTTATGGTTGAACACTAAATTATCTATCAGTGGACTCTAGGGATGCATCCATCTTTTGGCAACTGTCAATAATGCCACTAAGAACATCAGGGTGCAAATAGATATTCTAGTCCCTGCTTTCAATTCTTTGGGTATATAACTATTCTTAACTTTCTGAGGAACCATCAAACTGTTTTCCACAACAGCTGCACTATTTTACATTCCCTCCATCTGTGAACTACTCTTCTTATTTCTCCACATCCTCTCAAACATATTATTTTCCATTGTTTTTGATAGTAGCCATTCTAGTAGGTATGAAAGTGTACCTCATTGTGATTTTGATTTAAAGTTCTCTATTGACTAATGATGTTGAGCATATTTTCATGTGCTTTTTGGCCATTTCTAGAGAAATGACTACATAAATCTTTGCCCATTTTTAAATTGTCTTTTTGTTGTTGAGTTTCAGGATTTCTTTATATATTCTTGATGTGAAATTCTTATAAAATACGTGGCGTCCAAACATTTTCTCCTATTCCGTAGGTTGTCTTTTTACTTTAAAGGTAAATTCCTTTGATGGACAAAGGTATCATTTTTGATGAAATCTCATTAATCTATTTTTTCTTTTATTGATCATACTTTTGCTAATTTTTATAGCTTCTTTTATTTTCCTTAAAAATTTGGCGATTAAAAATAATCTGTAGGACAAATATTTCATGGTCCCACTAATATGAACTAAATGTGAAGAATAAACACATGAACTTAAAACCTAGAGTATAGGTTATTAAGAGATAAGAGGAAGGCTGAGAAAGGGTACCGATGCTTAATATATGTAGAATTTTCATTAACTTGACAGTAAATGTGTAGAAATGGATAGAGTTGATCATAATACTTTACGTGAGTAGAACTAAACAACTGGTTTATAAATGGGACTGTGGCTGAAACAGGTCCTCTCAGGATGTAAATGTCTGTTGAAAGAAAACTAAAGAATAAACTAGGGACTGAATAGCATAGTGAACCCAGAGATGGATGAGAATTGTTTTTGAATAGTACAAATAAAAGAATGCCCTTCTATGAACTAGAAGAAATGTACGTCACATTGCAAAGTGATACGAAGGTGGAGAAGCATGGGGAAAATACAATTAATGTTAGCAAAGGACTATATTTAACAGCAATACTGGAATATTCTTACATCAATGCCAAAGATGTACTGTATTAATAATAGGAAGGTATGGATATAATATACCAAATGTATACTAAATGGAAGTAGATGTGGCACAAGTAGTTGGGTGCCCTCCTACCCCATGGGAGATCTCAGGTTTGGTTCCTGGTGACTCCTAAAGATTATGAACATGACAGCAAGCTGACATGAGAGGCTGTCATGGTTAGCTGATACAACAAGAAGACCCAACAAGGAGACACAACAACAAAACACAATGAGAGACACAAGAAACAGGGTGAAGAGGTGGCTCAAGCAATTAGGCATCTCCTTCCCACACTAGAGGCCCTGGGTTCAGTTCCCAGTGCCTCCTAAAAAACAAAAGACGAGTACATAATGAATAGACACAGAGCAGACAGTGAGCGCAAACAATGGACAGTGGAATAAATGAAATAAATCTTAAAAAAGAAATTTACCATAGTTAGTGGTAATAGTCTGATGATATTATTTCATAATCTGTAACAAATGTTCCACAAAAAGGTAGTGTGCTGGTGGAGGGGTGTTGTATGGGAATTCCACACATGTTCATGATTGTTTTGTAAGTCCACAATCTCACTAATAAAAATATACTAAAAATAATTTGTGATTCCAAACAATGGCAAATCTCAATAGATTAATAATTACAAAAATGCAACTAAACTTTTTAAAAAAGCAACTGAAATATTTTTGTTTCATTTTACTTTAAGTAATTATTAACAACCAACATACAGTGATATGTCCAACATTTCTAAACCCTTACACTGTGGATGACTTTCTGGTCACAAGTTGAGGACTGCTAGAATTTGTTATTGCCTAGTAAACAACTGTTTTTACTTAGTTTATATATTCATATGGGGTGATTTCTGAGAGTAACTAATGAAGATACAGTTAACTAAACTCCCTTATTCTTGCCACATTGAAATCTGTTCCTTCCTAGAACCCCAGTGCTAACAATTAAAAAATGAGCAAAAGATTTAAATAGACATTTCTACAAAGAGGAAATACAAATGGCTAAAAAGCACATGAAAAAAATGCTCCATATCACTAGCTACTAGGGAAATGCAAATTAAAACAACAATGAGATATCATCTAACACCACAGAGAATGGCCATTATTAAAAAAACAGACAACAATAAATGCTGGAGAAGATGTGAAGAAATAGAAACACTCCTTCACTGTTGGTGGGAGTGTAAAATGGTGCAGCCTCTGTGGAAGACAGTTTGGTGGTTCCTCAGGAAGCTAAATATAGAACTGCCATAGGATCCAGCAATTCCTCCACTAGGAATATATCCAGAAGAACTAAAAACTATGACATGAACAGACATCTGTACACCAATGTTCATAGCGGTGTTGTTCACAATTGACAAAAGATGGAAACAACCCAAGTGTCCATCCACCAATGAATGGATAAACAAAATGTGGTATATGCATACGATGGAATACTATGCTGCAAAAAAGAAGAAATGAAATTGGGACATATGTGATAACATGGATGAGTCTTGAAAACATTATACTAAGTGAAGTAAGCCAGACACAAAAGGACAAATATTGCATGGTCTCATTAGTATGAACTAAATACAAAAGTAAACACATGGAATTAAAACCTAGAGTATAGGTTATAAGGAGATAAGAGGAGGGTTGAGAACTATGGATGCTTAATGTAAGTAGTTTTAATTAACTTGACGGTAAAAGTGTGGAGATGGATAGAGTTGATAGTAACATGTTATAGTGAGTAGCAACTGATTTATAAATGTGATTGTGACTGAAAAAGGTAGTCTGGAGAAGTAAATGACAATAGAAAGAAAGTTAAAGAATAATCTAGGGGCTGAATAACACAGTGAACCCAGAGGTAGTTGAGAATTGTGGTTAAGGGTACAAATGCAAGAGAGTCCTTCTGTGAGCTAGAGCAGATGTACATCACTATTTCAGGGTGATTGGAATATGGAGAATATGGGAAAACTACAATTGGTATGACTATAGACTATGGTTAACAGCAATACTATAATATTCTTGCATTAATGCCAAGCTATACTGTGTTGATAATGGAACTGTATGGAAAAAGTGTGCCAAATGTATGCTATGGACCATGATTGGTAGTAATATTCTGATGATATTATCTCATAATCTGTAACAAATGTTCCACCAGGGTTTGGAGTTATATGGGAAATCTACACATCTGTATGATTGTTTTGCAAGTTCACAGTATCTGTAACAAAAACACATTTTTAAAAAATAGTATGGGTTGGGGAACAAATACACCAAATGTAAGATAAAGAATATAGTTGGTAGTAATATTTTGACAATGCTTTTGTGTAGTTTGTAACAAATGTTTCACACCAATGCAAAGAGTTGGTGGAGGGGTGATGTATGAAACCCCTGTGTGATGTTATGTATGTTTATTTTTGTAAGTTCTCAATCTTTACTGTACACTTATTGTTTATGTGTGTTCATGTATGAATGATATACTTCAATAAAAAATGTTATTAAAAAAAAACCACATCCCAACTAGAGAAAACAGCACAGGCAAAGGTAGAGAGGTATGAAACTATGGGAATCCAGGACCACCCTCCACCACCCCCCCTTAATTCCTCAGTGCTGCCTACTTGACCTAGACTTAAAGGTTAACAAGTAGAGAGAATGTATACACGGTATCAAGTATACATGTTAACAAGTAGAGAGAATGTATACATGTTATCATAAACCATAATCTTCCCAAAGCAGTAAACATCCTTAGTAAACATCCTTCCCACGAGCATGGAACATAGTGAAAGCATCATGAGACCTCATGTGTACATTTCATGTGACCCTAGCAGGGACTCTGTTCTCATACTCTATGGAATGTTTTTGATCTGAAACCCCTTATATATCACCCCTCATTTTCTCATCTCTTTGCAGAGCACTCTCTTCATTCATTCTTTGAATGAATCTTTTCTATCCATAAGTTCCAATAAGGCTTATGCCTGACTAAATACAAGGTGTGTTCTTTGGTCTTGTGACCATCCTTCAGAAATTGGGTTGTAACAGAAACAGCATTTTCTGTGATAAAAAATAAAAGTAATTTCATTAATTTTAGAGTTCCAGATTATGAAATAGAGAGGAAGATTTTATAGAGCTGTTGATGTAAATAGGGGCCAGTTCATGTAAGGCCTTTATGTGCCAAACTAAGTGGTAATAAACGTATCCTGGGAAGAAGGATGTATTGACGGCTTTATCCTATAATGTGATAGTCTGAATTCCATTTCACAATAGTGACTATGCTGCAGAATATCTCCCCATTCCCTGAAGGCATATGAGGGTGAATGAAGGAAGGGATAAAATGTGATTTGGTGAGATTATCCTGGTAAAGTGAGATGAGCATAGTGAAGTATGGAGAAAAAATTAGGGAGTGAAATGTAACAGAGGAAAGGAACTGAACTGACACAAGTTGAGTTTCTGGTGCCTGTGGGATTAAGAAAATGAATATGCCCAGTGGGAGTGAAATTTCAAACTCAGACATTCTGGTTGGTGTCTCAATATTGTGATTCATCTGTAAATACATAGTAATAAAAACTTTGTGAGTGGATGAAATCACACCATACAAAAGTGAAGAAAGAAAAGAGTAATGAATCAAGAATAGACCAAGGAAAAAACACCCTTGTTCATACTGCAGGTTAACCCAGGGAAGCCTGTAAGAGACTGAGAAGAAATACAACAATAATCCTGAAATGTAAGTAATTATTTTATCCCCATCTTTTCAAAGGAGGATTCTAAGCCTCAGAAAAGTTAGCAGCTTTTACCAGAGTATTAGTGCTAGGAATTGGCTGACTCAAGATTTGAATCCCCATATTTTTTATTGATTGTCTTATTTTTTTAAATAGATAAATAGATTACACAAAACATTACGTTAAAAAAAAAAGAGGTTCCAATACACCCCACTCCCCACCACCAACATCCCCGCTCCTCCCACATCAACATCCCCTTTCATCAGTAAGACACATTCATTGCATTTGGTGAATACACCCTGGAGCACTGCCACACCACATGAACCATAGTTTACATTGTAGTTCACACTCTCCCCCAGTCCATCCAGTGGGCAATGGCAGGACAAACAATGCCCTGAATTTGTCCCTGCAATATCACTCAGAACAACTCCAAGTCCCAAAAATGTCCCATATCACACCTCCTTCTTCTTCTACCTGCCTCAGCAACTCCCGTGGCCACTGTCTCCACATCAGTGATACAATTTCTTCCATTGCTAGAGTCACAACTATTCTATAGTAGAATGCCAGCAAGTCTACTCCAATCTGTGTTATATTTCTCCATCCTGTGGACCCTGGGTTGGTGATGTCCACTTTACCTCTAAATCAAGAGGGGGCTTAGATCCCACATGACTGATGGATGTGATTCTCTTACTTGCAGTTTGTAGACACTCTCGGTTCCCTTGTTGGTTGACCATTCTCACCTCCTTGTCAGCTGACCTGGGTACGTCCAATGAATTGGAGAGTAGGTGTTGCAATTCTTTTGAGGCTCAGAGCCCAGCTGGCACATGGACAGTCAAGAGTGAATCCCAGTATTTTTGACTCCTGAACTGTCTATTTGCAGTACATCGTGAAGCTATCACACTAAACTATAAAATTCTTAAAGGTGAAGATTGTTTCTTTTACTTTTAAATTATCCCCTAATGTGAGTACATAATATGTGTTTCAATGAAACAATTGATTTCATTTCAATAAAGCCATAATGAATTAAGATAATTGTTCTTTCCTGCAATTTTAACCAGATTTATTCTTTAGTTATGTTGTGTTTGTGGTAACTTTTTCATATTAGCGTTTTGATCTTGATAGACTTGGTTAAAGTTTAATGTCCTATACAAACATCAATTTAATTAATTAATTAATTAAACATTAATTTAAGGATTAGTATAAATTTTAAATTACTACTGTTTAATAATAATCTGTTTAATTCTTTCAAAACAAGAACTTTACTACATAGTTATATTCTAATATATGAACAACTCAAATCATTTGCTCTTATGAAATAAAAGGAACCTTTCTTCCATACTTATAAACATAACAGAATATTCCAATAACAGATATCTCATGCACTTATGCATAAAATGTTTATATATTCTGAGATTTTAAATGTTTTATCATACATTTATCATAAATTATCACAGTGCCTGCCATTCCCTACCATGATGAAATTTTGCTACAGTAAGGTAGATCATACAGAATTATATTAAAAACAAAATCAACTCCAAGGCAGAAAAATTCATGTTTGCTGACAGTGATAGTAGATGCTATTTTATTTGCTGCAAAATGCACCCAAAAGTTAGGTATTTCAAAACAAGAAAACTTAATAAAGTTTAAAGCAAAAATTACAAGTGATCTTATCACATCCACTTGCATTTATGTATTCATTTTTGATACTCCCTTCCTCCAATTACTTAAAACTATACTTTAGAATTTCCAGAAATAGGACCTTAAAGAAAATATCAGCAGTATCACAGAAGCATCAAGAAATTTTATAAAGATCTACTGTATATCATTTTACAGATTCAGGATAAGTTATGGAGTAAATAATCTATATCTACATATAAAATAAGTTATGTGATATGGTTATCTTGTCATTTTTAAAAATAGTTTTCTATCTATTTGGACCAGTATAATATATTTAGATTTCTAATTTTATTATTATTCTGTAGCATGTAAATGTTTTCCATCATGAATATTTTAAATTCTCTTTCATTTTTTCTATATTTACTGAGAACTTACAATGTGCCAATTATTGTGATAGGTTCTATAGATAAAACAGTAAAGCAGGAACAGCTCCAGTCCCTCAAAAGTATACTACCTACACTTCTTCTTCCCTCTCCCTGCCCTTAGTAACTTCCATGCCAATGTCTCTACACCAATGATACAGTTTCTTTCATTGCTAGAGTCAAAATAATTCTATAGTAGAATGCCAGTAAGTCCACTCAAATCCATATTTTATTCCTCCATTCTGAGGACTGGAATGGTAATGTCCACTCCACCTCTAAATCGAGAGGGGAATACATCCCACAGGTTGATGGATGGGATTCCCCTGTTTGCAGCTGTAGACTCTCTTGGTTCCCTGAGGTGGTTGACCATCCTACCCTCCCTGTTAGTGTCCCAAATTAGGTCCTCAAGATGCAGATTTTCAGACAAAATTTAGGGTGCAAAGTACTTATTAGGGACCAACACGTGTGGGACAAAGGGGGAGGAAGCAGTATTTGGCAAAGGAGGAAGTTGAACTGCAATACGGGCCCACCAATGCCTTGACCAGCTGAAATGGCCAGGCCTTGACACTCCTGCATCAATCAGTCACAGGAGGCATTGGCTCCCCATAACCTTGGGAAAGTGCTCTCTGCTGCTAAGGCAACCCCTGTGTATCTGATAGTTGGAAGTTGCCTCCAATGGTACTCCTAGTGTTTGGGCAGCAATTTTTTAGTTAAAGGAGATTATAGGCTGCATATTTCTGTGTCTGCAATAGTCCACATAATGTACCATATACTTTCAGATAGTAGTTCCTCTGAGATTCCAATGGATCTTTTTTCTTGAGGGGAAACACAGAAATGTTAGTTGGAAGGATTGCTATTGCAGTTAGTCTCAGGGCAGCAACTGATAGACCTAGCCTCCCTCCTCTAATATATATTTTGATTCCCTTCACCCTTAGGTACCACTTGTACTTACTCTCCTATCCCCTTTGTGTATCAGCAGCCTACCTCCTCCTGATGACTAGGGACAATTAACCCTGTGAAAATGGTGACTCCTTTTCTTGCTGTTGATTTCTGGACACAAGGATCCAAAAGTGCCTAGGTGGCAGACTTAGCTTGCAATTCAATGGAAATCTTGCTCTGTTGCCTGTAAAATTATATCCCTTGGGGTGTAGGACATCAAATCCATGACAAAGTCACTCTGTGGATTGTGCAAGTGAGTGTAAAAGGGTCCACCCTTTTTTCATCTCTGATTCCTAGATCCATGTATTCTTTTTATTGCAGTCACAAAGCCAAATAGAGTTCTTTAATTCAGTGCATATGCTACACACTGAAATACAACATCCCATCACTGAAGTGATTTGCCACCAAGCTGCTTTTCTAGTTGTGCCTTCAGCAAACTTTCTTTTTTTCAGTTTTAAGTACTGGGACCAGGTATTAAACCTGGGACTATGTGTGTGGTAAAACGATGCTCGACCACTGAACCACATGGGCTAGCCTGTGTTGGGTTTTTCATTTGTTTGTTTGTTGTTTGTTTTTGATTTTTAGGAGGCACAGAAAACCAAACCAGGACCTCCCATGTGGGAAGCAGGCACTCAACTGCTTGAACCACATTTTCTACCCATTCAGCAAACCTTTGTAAATCCCTATCATGCCAGCATATTTTGCAAGGCAGGTATGCAATGTGCCTACTCCTGGATCTCATTTGTGTAAAGCGGGTCACCTAACTCCAGGCAGAAAAGTAAAATAATTGAGCTACAAGGCAAAAAAGGCATTTATTTAGGGTCTTAGAATTAAAATTTGGGAAGCACAGATTTAGATAGCAATCAAAATCATGTCCTATTTTGGTGCTTACAAGCAAGGGTTTTTAAAGAAAGAAGATTATATAAGCTGTTTGTGATTGGGGGATAATTGGGTTGTTCCAAATTTCCTTTTCTATATAATTTGGTGTCTTCCTTATCTTGTGATTTGTGTCTGATGTCCAGATGTCCTTAGAGTTTTGAGGAACATCATTGCTGAGGCTTTGCATATTTAGGCAGCTTGTGATAAATGGCTGAGATTTGCCCAAGAGTAACCTCCAGAACGATGTCTCCACTCCATTTTAAATCTCTTAGCCATAGTAGCTCTATTTTATTTATTTCTTTTTACATTCCCCCCTTTGGATCAAGGTTTTTATCTGAAGGCATTGCTAACCAGCATTTGGTATTCATCCCTCAGTGCCAAAGAGGCTCACCCATGGGAGTGAATTCCCCAATGAGGGGAAGATAATGAATTTATTTGTAGAATATAGCTTAAAGAAGGGATGCATTGGAACCACAAGGAGGGTTTTTTTGTTTGTTTGTTTTTGCGGGGGGGGAGGGAGGAGGTAATTCAGGCTTTAATCATAATTAGTCTTAATTTTGTCATTACAGAAATAAGTTTCATAAATGTGAGATTCAAGATAAAGGTCTTGGTACATTAGCATGTTTCAAAAGCTAGTTGTAGCTGTTATTCTGGAGATGAGACAGTAAGAGACATTACAGTGATTAATAAAGAAGAATTGGCAAGGTGTGAGATATGCTATGAATCCAGTCTCCCCAAAATCCAATATTTAGCCAAATAATAAGTCGCAACATTCAGGCTTCTCTAGTTCATGTAATATTTGAATTTTCTCTGTGATGGCTTTGATGTTTATGTAGGTTTGAATGCCCGCATGAGGCCAATAACTGTGGCACTTCTCCACGGTCTAAATTAGTGCAGATCCAGAAATTTTATAGATTGCCTAGGCCAGCAGCCCTCTACATGGCTGGGAAAAAAAGATGGTGAATGTCAAGGGACCAGGAAAAAAGGGCAATATCCTATGAGGTCTAAAAATCCTCTTATTTGACATTTGGCCTTGGGAGGAGAGAAAGAAGGCTTTGGATTTGACCAAGGTCTGGGAGGATGTCTGGGGGCAGGAATAGGTAGACCAGAAAGAATGTACTCATCTCAGTAGGCAAAATGGACTATAAATGGGTTGGAATAGTATCTAGAAGAGAGTGGTATTTAAATTTTATTTCTTTAAGTGAAAGGACTGGAATATGGATGGGACATAATTTCTTATCCTGGTGAGTTGAATATGGTTCGAGGAGTTCAAAATTAATTTCCCCCTTTTGGGAAAAAGTTATTGTGTGCTTGGAATAATCCAAGGAAATCTCTTTTGAGAAGGTGAATTTAGGTAGAGAGAACTAATAAAAATTGCTGTATGCTTTGTAAAAGTTCTAACTGAAAGGGAATGCAGAGGGATTTAAAGACAGTCATGGGTTTTTTGGAGACTCCCACAAACCATTTGAATTATTCTGTTCCCTGGAGAGGAAAGTTAATGAGGGGAGTGAGATTTAAAATAGAGAAGGTGGCCCCAGCATCTATTATATTCTTTCTCTATTATCAGATCTATTTCACCTGAAGATGTGATGTGGAAAATTGTAAAGATGTCTGCCATGTCTCCAGAACAGCCTTAGAAGTCACATTCTTTCTTAGAGAGCAAAAAGAATATTTGAGGTTTTCTGCTGTTTGGGGGTTGTTTGGGGCAGTCTCTTTTCCAATGGCCTGGTTATTTATAGTAATTACAAGAACTGGCTCACTGAACCCTGGTTCCTAAAGGGCTAATCCAGGGTTTATTTAGCTGTTGTACTTGGAAATTCATGGTTTGTGCCATTTGTATTTGTGTTGTTTTAGCTTGGGAGGATTTCTTTTTTTCAGCCCTGGTAAGGTTGTGATCCAACTGATCTATAAGATGTACTAACTCTAGGTTTCATCATGGCCCAATTTAGTTGTTTTTGTTTTTAGAGTGTGCTTAGTTCTTCTGAAAGGCCATTAACAAAAGTAGAATTAACTAGAGTAGAGGTTTCATAGTTAATATGGTCAAGACCTGAGAACTGTGTAAAGGTTTTTTCAAGTCTGTTTATAATATTCACATATAGACTCACTGAGTTTCTGAGTACATTTTAGGATTTTTCTCCAATCAATAACTTGGAGGAAAACTTCAGGTATGATCTTATATAGTTCCTTACCTAGCTTATATGTTTTGGTTGGTCAGTAGCTCTTTGTTTTGAAATGTCACTTAAGGGATCTTTCCAATTAGCTTTCTCTATCCAGATTTTGGCATGACATTTACCAGCAATTAATTTTCATGTGAATTAATTGGTAAAGGTCTGAATATCTAGACTTTTAAGTCTGAATGATAAGATTGAATTATTTTGCAAAACCAATGGGTCTTCAGTAGGATTGACGGAAATCTTATCATTTTAGAAGGGGACTTGGCCTAATCTAGAACATAGAGGAGGAGGATTGGAGGGATTTAAAAGAGGGTTAGAACAGTCAGCGTCAAGAGTTCTAAGTTCCAGGTGATTTTTCAAGCTTGATAATTCACTTAAATATCTTTATTAGTCATTGTTAATTTACTATCTTACAGGAAGACAATTTTAGAATTAGTTATGTATTTGGAAGCTTCCAAGTACCAATTTTAAAAAGTAGCCCGTTCAGATTGCTTATTTTAAAGCTTCTATTTTCCACTAATATACCAATTTAGTCATATCAAAGGACACCCATTGTGGCCATTATAATTCAATATTTTTCTTTAGATTTCCAGATCCAGAACAATAACATTTTGCATGAGGTAGGACAATAATTTTTGTACAGGGAATCAGCTGGTGTGCTAGATGGTGGTGCACCATTAGAGTTCTTAGATGGTTTGGAACCCATTCTTTTAGTTAGTTCTGATTGTGAGCAATCCTAAATCTTAAAGTTGAGAAGGAATATCTGGGTTTTGGAGAATAGTGATAATTTACATGGAACTTGTTTTACCTGATGAACAGCCTGTGCTCTAGTTGTCCAACCTATGATCAGGTGTCCCTAGTTGCATGGGAATTGTCTTGAGGGTTGTGGGATCTTGTGTCACTCTAACCCATCCAATGACCACCTTATCTTTGCATGGGACTTTTCGTTTTGGGAAGTCACCGTTTCTTATCAAAAGGTGATGGATACTCGAATAACATTTAAGTGCTTGTACTTTACCCACCAAAATAATTATTTGATTGCTCATTGTCAGAACATAGACCAAACTGATAACTAGGAAGACATCCCTCCAATTAAAAGACCTCAATATCAAAGTAAAAAATTTTAAAGTTTTATTTGAGTACTCGTCAGACAAGGAAATTTTCCTTGTATACAGTGCACCCACATTATGGGGGCTGTTTGCCAGAATACTGCCGTGGGAGTGAGAGAAGTTTTACATATGACAAAAAACAAGGGTTGGCTATAGTCCATGGTAGTGACAAATTGTGATTGTATAGCTTGCTCGATTATTTTAAGGGCTTGGCATCCTTCCGGAGTAAGACTTCTAGGGGAGTTGGGGTTAAAGTCACCTTGTAATATGTTAAATAGGGATTTTAAGTCTCCTGTGGTTAATTTTAAGTAGGGAAGGAGCCAATTTATGTTGCCTAAGAGCTTTTGGAAGTCGTTTAGGGTTTTTAGTCTATCTAGTCTGAGGTTGGCCTTCTGAGTGGTTATTTTATTTCCTGCCATATGAAACCCCAGGTAGGTATAAGGGTCTTGTAATTGTACTTTATCAGGGGCAATTTGAAACCCATGTGCCTTTAAGGCTGTTTTCATATCATGGTAACATGTTAGGATATCTTGTTCCTTTTTACCACCCATTAAAATGTCATCCATGTAGTGAATAACATAAAGGTCTTTCCACATTGCTCTTACTTCTCTTATGGCGGCAGCCACAAATTTTTGACATAAGGTAGGGCTGTTTGTCATGCCTTGGGGCAAAACCTACCAGTGATATCTCCTCACAGGTTCTTTGAAATTCACAGAGGGGAGGCTAAATGCAAAGCGTTTTTGATCTGCCGGGTGTAATGGGATAGTAAAGAAACAATCTTTTAGATCTATGATAATTTTATAATATCCAAAGGGGATAGCTACAGGGGTTGGAAGACCAGGCTGCTAGGATCCCATAGGTATCACTGTTTTGTTTACTGCTCTTAAGTCTTGCAATAATCTCCATTTTCCAGATTTCTTTCAATGACAAAAATAGGAGTATTCCAGGGAGAGTCACTTTCTGTAATATGTCCTGCGGCTAGCTGTTCCTGCACTAACCGCTGGGCGGCCTGTAGCTTATCTGAGGATAAAGGCCATTGATCGACCCATACAGGTTCATCTGAAAGCCAGGTGATTTGGTCTGCATGGGGTACAGGAAGATCAACGACCCCTAGGCTAAATTTCCCAGGCCTTTTTTGTGGGTGTGTCCTGTGGCTGGTATGGGTTGAGTAATGCCTGTCTCAAGCTTTCCTAAGCCTTTTCCTGGCTTAAATCCCTGGGAAAGCATTTGAGCTGTGACTATATCATTGGGGCTACCCATACAGAGTCCCATTTGGGCAAGTAAGTCTCGTCCCCACAGATTGACAGGGAGCCCTTGGAGGACATAGGGCTGTATAGTTCCTTGATTTCCCTCCCTATCTTTCCAAGTCAAGAGCTTGGAACTTCTTTCGGGGTTTTGGGTTTGCCCAATGCCCTGTAAGTTGGTTAAGGAGGGAGAAAGAGGCCAGGTGGATGGCCAATCAGCCTTTTTTAAGATGGTAACATCTGCCCCTGTATCTATTAGGCCTTCGAATTATTTACCATCAAGCCAAAGAGACATAGTAGGTTTGTGGGTGGTGATGGGGTGTACCCAGTATGCATCAGAGGAGCCGAATACTCTGTCCCTGCGGTCACTATCAATGGCACTGTTGTAGGTGGGTATTAGGGGGAGAATTAGTAGTTGAGTGACCCACTGTCTGGCAGGGAAGGAAATAATGCTTTTTGGAGCAGAAGCCATAATTTTTATTTCTCCGGTGAAATCACTATCCACAACTCCAGGGGAAATGTGGAGGCCACTAATAAGGGAGCTGCCTCGCCCAATGATGAGGCCAAAAGTGCCTTTTGGTAGTGGGCCAAACACACCTGTAGGCAGGGCTTGAACTCGGATAGGTGGTGTTAGTACTGTGTGGGAGGAGGTACGGAGGTCCAATCTTGCACTCCCTGAGGTGGCTCTACAGAGGTCTGAAATGGATTGCCTCTGGTGGGAACAAAGCTGATTGCCCCATAAGTCTGATTGTTTGTTGGGGCCTGGGGCTGGCCCCTCCTCCGGTTTCCCTGATAAGGAGGGAGTGGGCGACCTGAAGAATCGGTTCTTGATTTGCATTCATTAGCCCAGTGTCTGCCCCTGTGGCAACGGGGGCAGGAGTTGGGAAGGGGGGGTGGCTTTTGGCTAGCAGGGGGGCGGCAATGACAATCTCTGGCTAGATGGCCAGGGCTGCCGCAAGAGAAACAGGCGCTAGGTGCACGGAGCACCGGGGATGGAAGCACTTCTCTCAAGGCCGTGGGGAAGGCTTGGGCCTGTTCAGAGGTGGCCTCCCTTATGGCAGCAGCTATAGCCAGGCCCTGCTGCTCTGTGGGGCCTATGTCTGAGCAAAGCTTAATGTAGCCAGAGAGATTTTCCCTTTTTCTATAGGGCCAGATAGCTGCTTGGTAGGCTGCATTAGCATTTTCAAAGGCAAGTTGTTTTACATAGTCAGTATCAGTATTTGCATCACCAAACATTCTCTCAGCGGTGGTGCAAAGTCTACCTATGAAGTCAGAGAATAGTTCCTCAGGGCCCCAACGGATAGAAGTTAAGGAGGTAAGGGATTGTCCCTTGGTAGGCAGTCTTTTCCAGGCCTTAAGGGCTGCGGCCGGACTTGTTCGAAAAGTCCGGCATCATAATGCAACTGATTTGAGTTCTGCTTAAAATCTCCTGCGCCGAGAAGCATGTCCTCGGTCCACCCATTCTCAGTTCTGAGATTCCACTGTGCGGTTTCCTTGCAAAACTCACAATATTCTGACTTCCAGAGGAGATAATCTCCTGCACTGAGAGTGGAGTGGGCAAGGGTGTGCCAGTCATGGGGGGTGAGCCACCCATCAGCAATATGTTCTAACAGAGAGAGGGTGTATGGAGCAGTAGGGCCATAGGTGGTGACCGCGGACTAAGCTCCTTCAAGGTTTTGAAAGGGAAAGGGTTATAGATGCGCTCAGGCTCAGGTTCAACAGCAACCTCGCTCCCCTCACCAGCCTCATTAGGGCTCCCAGGCCTCTCGATAACAGTGAATGAAAAAAGGAGTGGTTTGCGGAAGTTGGCAGTTAGGGGATTTTTTAGAGGAGGGGTTAAGTTGAGCTGATGCTGCAGAGTTGCGCATTGAGATTGTAGATCCTTTCTCTCTTTTAAAAGAGAGAGCCATAACCTTAGATCTGCACTGGGGTCTAGGCTAGTGGGGGCGGAAGTGGGGGGTGCATATGGGGGTGGGCGGAAACCAACAGAGCGTTCTTCATCCTCAGGGTTGGAGTTATCGGAATCCGTACACGGGGCATTAGGGTTTGGATTACTAATAACTCTCCTCCTCTGATTAGGGCCAGCTCTTCCCTTAGAGATATTATTTTTGCAAGGGGAAGGGGCACTCTCATCATCGCTATCTATTTTAATAGACACCGAGTCTGAATGGGGGGGTATTTAGCAGGACTTTTTGCCAGGGATGATTTAGACCTGTCCTATGCTAGGAGTTCCTCGCCTTTAGCAACTACTTGTGCAGCCAATACGTTGGTGTGGCAGATTGCGAAGAGGTCATTGATAACATCCCAGTAGAAGAAAGTGGTTATGGGAACTCTCTCAGGGCCAAAGGTTTTATAAAAGTCTTGTAGAGCGTCCCCAACTCTACTCCACCACCTTTCATTTATGGTCCCTTCCTGAGGAAGCCACGGACAGACTTCTCTCAAAAATCTAAAGAATTCAATTAGCTCCTTAAATTTAACCTTTATTCCTCTCGCCTTTAATGCCTCTCCGAGGCTCTTAATAAAAAGTTCGTGCTCACTCATTGCTTGTCCCATATTCGCCGATCACTTACCGAGGCTTCGCAACCAGGAGGCAGGTTCCCTCGTGGCGTCCTCTTATTACTCTCTGATTCTCCTTTTTGATTTCTGAACGTTACACTTGGTCCGGTCAGACTGTCTGTCGGTGTTCCTCACTGGATCCCTCATTTTCAGGTCCCTGTGTCCGGGCGCCAATTGACCTGGCCCGCAGGTCAAACGAACCGGCACCTGAAAGAGGGAGTGGGAATTGGGGGACAAGAGGCGAGAGAAACGGAGACAAGACAGGATTCTGATCAAGTCTCCATTTATTGAGGGTAGAGCATCAGAATATATACTAAGGGGAGGGTATTAGCAGGGGGTGATAGGCTGATGAAGCAGCTCTTCCATATAAGGCAATAAAATGCTGTTACACCACTTGCTGTAGGTTGTGAGTCTTCAATGCTGGTCATGGCTTCAACATCTTGTTGCACAGGCATGACACTTTTTGCCCGAGAAACTGGGGAAAGGGGAAGAAGAAGGCGGAAGCACAGGGGTGGAGTAGGCGTACTTATGAAAACCACCATGTTGCTGGAGACCACAAATGCACGTAGCTCCGGGCGGCTCCCCACAGTATACCAAAAAGTACAAATACAAAAGTACTGCTGCCACCAGTCCAAACTAGATTCAATTACACCAAAGGATTGCTGCTACTAGCCCAAATGACAAAGAGCCAAAGTTCAAATGCCCTTTACAAGAAGACCCAAAAAGAAAGCCTAGAACAAGCAAAGTGGGAAGTTCAGAACTGAGAAGACTCACCAAGAGGAACCTGGGGCCATCAGGAAGATGACAGAGCCCAAGAGCCTCTTGCAGGTACAATGCTGGAATCCAACAGTGGCTCTGCAGTCAGATTGGTGGTCGAATTCTGTTTCTGACACCATCTAATGTTGAAGAGATATAACAAACAGCTGCAAGGCAACAAAAGTACTTATTTGGTGTCTTAAAATTGCATTTCATGGAGCACAGATTCAGGTAGCAACCCAAACCTGTTCCGTCATTGTGGTTCCAGGCTACGGATTTTAAAGCAAGTTGTTTGTGATTGGTGGATATTCAGTGCGCAACAAATATCCTTTGGATATTTACTGAGTTGCTCATCTTTTGGTTTGTGTCTGATGTCCAGATGTCCTGAGGGTTTTGAGGAATGCTGTTGCTTGAGATTTTGCATACTTTGGCAGTTTGTGATATCTGGCTGGGAATTGGCATAAAGGAAATCTCCAAAATGATCTGACAACTCCATTTTAAATCTTAAGACTAACATTATTTTGTTTTATTTCTTTTTACATAACCTTTCATGACATGTTAGATATGGTGCCAGTCATTTATATACTTTCTAAGTCCTTAAACAATGGTGTTGGCTGAAACTGGTGAATAGGAAAGCCAAAACTATATATTTCTAGTCATTTAGGATGAACCAATGGACTTCCCAGGATGTAAGAGGAATAAGGTCGCCAACTTGACACCAAGGTGACAGTTTGTTCCCTCAGAGAACAGTATACTCAGCAATGGTATCTGATGCTGACTTCTGGTAAATTGGACATAGTGAATGGATGTCTATGCTCTTTGGCTCATGCATAGTGTCCATACCTGCCACTGTGTCCACTTCATAATGCTGGCTATGTATGAGGGAGGGGGTAGTCAGTGAATTCCTCACAGAAAGAAAATAAAAGGCTGAAAAGATATTTGAAAATCAAATGGAACTATGGCATATGTTTGAGGGTGAAGAGAGGACATGGTGTGAGAGATTTCAAGGCAGAGGGAAAAGCATACATGAGAGGATGGCAATTCAGAGAACTGCAAATCATTCATGACAGACTGAGCTGGGTATAAGAAGCAAGGAAATTTTGAAGATAGAGTTAGAGAAATAATTAAGAAACACATTTTAAACTTATTAACCATGCTGTGGAATTTAGACTTTATGAAAGGGTTTTGGGAATTCTTGGAAGTTTTTAAATACATTACGATATAGTCACATATTCTTTGTCCTCAGAAAAATTATTGGACTATAATTTGAAATTAGATGTAAAAAGTTATTCTGCATTTCTCAAATATTGACAACCTCATAAGATCCCTCTCTAGTAAAAAGACCTCCTGTATTTCTTATACTTTATGAAAAGTAACCAGTCACCATCTGTAGCAGTTTGATATAGATATGAATTCCAAAAATAGGTATTGGATTATGTTTGTAATCTGGTCTATTACTGGGCATGATTGAGTTATGATTAGGGCTTTGATTGGGCCACATCAGTAAGGCATTGAGTCCCCACCCCTTTGGAGCATAAAAGGCATGGCAAAGGACAGAGTTGGAGCCTTTGATGAGAGGATTTTTTTATGTTGGTGTATGATGCTGAAGCCTTAAGCTGGAGCCCCAGGAAGTAAGCTCACAGAGGAAAGAGAAGCAAACCCCAGGAAGAGAGGAATGCTGAACCCAGGAAGAAGCAAGACCCGGGAAGGGAGGAACCCAGGAAACCTGAACCGTCACAGCCGTCAGCCTCCATCTTGTTCCAACATGTGAAAATAGACTTTGGTGAGGGAAGTAACTTATGCCTTATGGCCTGGTGTCTGTAAGCTCTTACTCCAAATAAATACCCTTTATAAAAACCAACCCATTTCTAGTATTTTACATCAGCACCCCTTTGGCTGACTAATATACCATCCAAATATCTATTTACCTGTTTCCAAATTTGCTCTAAGAGGAAATGACTCTGGCAAATTTTAGATGATCCCAACATAAGAAGAAAATCACCATTAAACCAAGAATGTTTCATGGTAAAGTAATTCATACCATGTCCAAAAACAAATTTGATGACTAAAAGCAATTAAAATTTATAACAACGTTTATGATACATGCAGTTTCTGATTCTGTCTATAGCATTAATTAGCAACCAAATCCAGTCAGATTCCAATTTTCTGGACTTAATAATAAAACACATTACACAAATAATCATGCACATTTACTAAAGGCAATAAAACTGGAGATCTGAATAATGCTTAGGAAGATTAAAATTTGAATAATGTTTGAACATATAATATTGGTACCAAGAGTTGAACTAAATTTCCCATTTCAATTCGAATCATGTATATTATTACCAAAAGATAGGCCTTATATTCTTTGTTAAGGTAAGCCACAATGCAGGGAGGTTTTACACTAGGACCCTTTCAGATTGTTGTTTTAGCACCCATATGCTCATTTCAGAATCATCATAGAAAGAAGGAAAAAAAAGTTTCAATGTGACCAAGGACTATATTTTATAGTTAAGAAGGGAGGGCCTAAAGTTCATAGCAGTAGAGATGAAAGAATATTTGGGCAAGAAGGCAGGCTGTGAAATGTGTAATTAAAAAACACTAAGGGCTAAAACTATATGAAGTAAAATGTAAAGATTTCAATGTACAGATTTCACTTAAGTGTAAGCTAAAGCAATAAACTCTGCTTGCATAATTATTACATTGTCAGAAATAGTTGTTTTGTATGTGTCTAACAAGGAATATGCTCTCTTCAGTTTATTCATAAAAGAACAGTGAAGATGAGAAAGCATGTAACATAGGGGCATGCAAGAAAAATGAAAATTTTACCCTGCTCCCATGCCAATCCATAATGGAAAAATATGACTCATAAATGCTCATGTATCTGAGACCATTTAGAGAGATGGTCTCATTTTTCAGTCCACAGTGAATTAACTTTTCCTATCCAATTAGAAATTTTCCTCCTTGGTCAATATTTAATTTTCTTTCTCTCACACTTTCCAAAGCAAAGGGTTTCCTCTTACCTCTTCATTTAGAATTGTGGTCCATGATTCTTTCATGGTTGAATAAGCAAAATGCATAAATCTGGACAGTCACTGAGCAATAGCACAGGTCCCACCAAGGACTAATGAGCACTTTCCTTCAACCGTTTTACATTGCTGTCATATATTTGCATCATTGAAGAGAACAATAACTTATAAGGTCATATCTGTAATTTTCCAAGTAGCTAAAAATAAGGCCAATAAAATATTCTTCCCCCTTAATTGCTGACTCTTATTTGTCTAATGTAATGTATCTCTTTCAACCTGAAAAGCCCTTTTGTGACTCTGAACACAGTTCTCATTCTACCATTCTGTCTCTCTGCCTCTTTAAAGCATTCTATAGCTTAAGCTAATAGTTATGATATGTTTAAATAAATAACAAGGCACCTTACGATGTGGTTTATACTCAGATTTAGCATGGTACGGAGATATGTAAAACAGCCCTCTTACCCATTCCACTTTCCTCAGTGTGAGGAATACAGATCATTAAAATATAAAACAGTTTATCTCAGGAACTAACTAAGCCAGAATGCCCAAATAATTTTCATAACAAGTGGAACTTTTGGCTCTATATCATTATTAAACACTTCTATGAATGGGAATGCTTCTATTTAGCATACTAAAGTTTTGATTTATGTTTCAGAATAGCTATCTATACCATTCCAACAAACTAAAATTTAATATAAAAGTATAATATATGCATAAGCATTTTTCCAGATTTTCCTTCGAGAAGTCAAGTTATTGTAATAATGTTCAGTCATAAAAATTTCTTCCTTTATTCTATTAAAAATTTTAAAATCTTGAGTACTGCCATCTGTGGTGGTTTGAAGCTGCATGTACCTCAGAAAATTATATTTTTAATCCATTTCTCTGTAAAGAGGACCTGTTGATGAGCCTACCTCAGTGAACTGTGACCAACCTCAGTAATGATGGTTCTTTTTTTTTTTTTTTTCCCTTTTATTTTTTTTTTTATTTTTATTTTTTACTTTTTTTTTTAATTGACTTTGTAATAATATTACATCAAAAATATATATGTGAGGTCCCATTCAACCCCGCTCCCCCACCCCCCCTCTCCCCACCCAACAACACTCGTTCCCATCATCATGACACATCCATTGGATTTGGTAAGTATATCTTTGGGCACCTCTGCACCTCATAGTCAATGGTCCACATCATGGCCCATACTCTCCCCCATTCCATCCAGTGGGCCCTGTGAGGATTTACAATGTCCGGTGATTGCCTCTGAAGCACCATCCAGGGCAGCTCCATGTCCCAAAGACACCTCCACCTCTCATCTCTTCCTGCCTTTCCCCATACCCATCGTCCACCATGTCCACTTTTCTCAATCCAATACCACCTCTTCTATGTGGACATTGGATTGGTTGTGTCCATTGCACCTCTATGTCAAGAGGAGGCTCAAATTCCACATGGATGCTGGATGCAATCCTCCCATTTTCAGTTGTAATCACTCTAGGCTCCATGGTGTGGTGATTGTCCTTCTTCAACTCCATCTTAGCTGAGTGCGGTAAGTCCAATAAATCAGATTGTAGGTGCTGGAGTCTGTTGAGGTTCAGGACCTGGCTATCACATTGTCAGTCCAGAGATTCAAATCCCTTAAATATATCTTAAATCCCAACGTTAACTGCACCTCCAGCACATTAGCATGAAAGTCTTATGAAGGGAGATCCCATCTGAGTCCAGATTCATCACACATAAACACCATTTCCAAAGAGGGGAGTAATGATGGTTCTTAATCCTATTACTAGAGTCCTTTACAAATGAAATGAAATTCAGCCTTATACAAGGGATGTCTATAAACTAAAATAAAGGAGCATAGAAGATGCTCTAACTCAGATTAGAAGAAACAGGGATATAGCAATAAAAGTTTTCAAAAGGAAATGGAAAAATGGGGTTGACCTGAAGGGTGAGTAGGAGTTAGTTTTCTCATTTGCAAAGGAGAAACGATGATAATAACTTTTGCCTTGTCCATTTTTAAGACTAGATTGTACTATCACTGGAATCGGTGCATGTGTTTCCTCTTAACAGTTTCATACTTCTGCCTGGAGGAAAACAATCATTGGGGAGCTCTTAGAAGTAAAATTTAAAGAATTCCTCCAAAAAATCAAATCAGTTCCCAACTGGATACCAAAAAAATACTTATAAATCCTTTGGATCCTGGAAATCCACCTCTGTTTTCTATATGCTGTTTGAAGAAATGCTTTACTCAACTAACATATAATTGGCAAGTTAAATGTTTGGAAGGGAAAAATATCACTCATTGCTTCTTTCTACCCTGCCTCTGTAATCTATAACTGGTCATGCATAGTGGAAATATTGGGTGGTATGAGATGTTATAGCAGAGAGAATTCGGGTGGTATTGAAGGCCAGGATGTGAGAAATCTCTAAGAAGGAACCTTTATTAACAGCCAACCCAGTGGAATTCTGTCCAAAAAACTGAGCCCTGAAGAGGATTTCTAGGTTCATTTTATACAGAGGATGTAGGAGCATGAAGTCAAGCGGTGCTTTTATGCAAAAAGGACTATCTTTGCTAGTTTTTTAGAGTTTTAGAGGTTTGTTTGGATACCAGGTAGGTTTGAATTAACATATTGCCCACACTCCAGGTGAGCTTGAGTTAACATAGCACCCACATTCCATCTGGATTTAAATTCGAATACACATTCAGTCTGCATCCTTCCTGAATATTCAAGGTCTGTAGAGCCTATATCACTTAATTGGCTTTCTGGGGACTAGTCATACTTGAATATAGAATTAGAAAAGTTTGAATTCATGCACAGGCCATATTATAACAAGCTAGTACTACAGTCCTGTTTATGATCATGACCTAGAATTCCCTTACTTTCCTCCTCTCCTTGTTCTCACTTCCTGTCTTTTTCCAGTTGAACCTGATTTCAACCTCTAAATTTCAGCTCAAATATGCCCTCCCCCTTACCTTCCATCCAATGGAATTTTCCACTCAACCCCTTTGATGCCAGCTGTCAGTTTGAGACTGAGCTCTTAGTAACGCCATATTCCTCTGCTCCTAGCTACTTCACATTAGTGTTTTCCCCCTTCTGTTTTTGTACTCTAGAACCAAGATTTCTGTGCCCGTTAGCCTGATTAATGATGTAGATAGGCTTTTCTTGCTCTAAAAGTGATTTTATAGCTTCCATAAATATCTATTTTGCATGCACTCAATGATGCCATTTAGAGCACTATCCACATTCTGAATACTCCAATTTATTTTTACTTTATTTAAGTTTTTCTAAGTTAGTATGTATTCTATTTCTAATCTTTAAACCTATCACTACTGTGTACACACAGAAATAGGAAATACATTTTCCTATTAATTGAATTTGGCAATATATTAGGCTTCATTTTTGGAGAAGTTTTGGACCACAGAGAGGGTCAGCTATGGCAGGGGAAGAATGCTGGTGTGGGGTTTTATTGATAGGGGCACATGGTTGGGAGGGAGTTCTCCAGGGCATGTATATAGGGTACATAAAAATGTTCAGATATATGTTGGGTATTTTCATTGTAGTTACAGTTACAAACATCAACTTAGGGAGAGCTGAGTTCCTACCCAGGGGAGCTCTGTCACATTCTCCAATGGAAGAGCAATGATCCCCCAAATGCAACAGCAAAGACTAATGAAGAAGGATGATTTAATGATGAGCCCTTGATACTGATGACTATGCTTATGAGCCTGTGTGCCTGAAATTTGAACTAGGCCTAGAGCTGTAGTGTGCCTAAGACTTAACTCCTGAGAGCCTCCAGGTTGCTTAAGAGGATTTGATTTTACATTAGAATCACACAAAGGACAGTACAAGATTTTGTCAAAGTATTCCTCTTTCTGCCTTTTGAACATAGTAGATGTGATAAATTTTAAAAGTCACAAATGCCATGAGATGCCTCTCATCAAGTGGATGGGCGCTGTGATGGTTTTGACTAATAGAATATGTTGGAAGTTTTACTGTCACTACTTCTGGTCACAGACCTTTTCAGACCAGCAGTTTCTACTTCCTGTTTCTTGGAACACTCACTCTTGGAAGTCAGCCACCATGCTGTTAGGAAGCTGAAACTGCCTCATGGAGAGACCTACCCTGGCTGAGTTCCCAGCCAGCAGTCAGCAGCCAGAACCAACTTGCTAGCCATGTTGAGTAAGCCGTGTTGGCATTAGATCCTCCATATCAGGTTCTTCCCCTGGCTGATGTTGCATGAAGCAGAGATTAGCCACCCAGCTGAATTCTTGCTAATCCACAGTTCTTGCTTAATCCTCAAAATGATGATAAAATAAAATTGTTCTTTTAAGCCACCAAGTTTCAGGGTAGTTTGTTATGCGTTGATTGATAATCAGAATAGAAATCCATACCTAGAAAGGGGGTGCTGCTCTAAAGCAAACAAACATAAAACAACAAAAATTGACCCTGGCTTTGGAAAGTTACAATGGGTAGGATATAGAAAGACTCAAAGACATTGTGCATAAGAGCAGGAAGAGTGTCCAGGAGGCTGTTCATGAGAGCTTAAAATATAGTGAAGGAAATATTTTTGGAGTTTGGAGAAAAATAAATGTTGCTATTAGAGGTTAAACTTTTGGCAATAACATCAATTTCAGTATACACCAACCCGAGCACTAACCACAGGTTCAGAAAATGTAACAGAAGAGGAATGTGCAGAAAGATCACATCTGAGTCCAACTCCATCACACTCAGGAGCGTAAATTCCAAAAGTAAGGCCCACTGACATGGAACTGAACTCCAGAGCCATCTGCCATGACCATAGAAATTGTGGGTCTCTGTAGCCCTCAGGAGAACCCGTACATAGGATTGTATCTACTTCGGCTATCTCTGGGGTCCTGCTGAGACATGTGTAAGTGTGACTTCTCTGATGACCTCCCTACTCTTTTTTGAAGACTCTTAGCCATATAAACTCATTTGTCTTTGCTATTCCCCCCCTTTATTCAAGGTCAAAAAGTAGTTTTTAACACATGATCCTACATGTAGGCTGAGATATTCACGGTCTGAGTTGACCGTTTTATTCAAGGTGATTGATAGTAATCTCTTGGTGACAGGGAGGCCCCACCCAAAGGTACCCCTATGCCCCCATTTTATCCCTTCCATGTACCAATACTTACCTCCAGCTTATCATAGATTTCACCCATGTAGAAATCAGCTTGCAACCTTCCTCTCCCCTGCAACTTCCTTTAAGCCTATCATCCAGTCTCTAGCTCTCTAAGACAGCTTGGTTTACTTATTTCATGTCAGAGAGGTCATGTAGCATTTGTCCTTCAATGTCTGGCTTGCTTCACTCAACATAAGGTCCTCAAGATTCATCCATGTTATTCCATGTGTTTGTACCATATTCCTTCTTATAGTGGAGTAGTATTCCATTGTATGTATACCACATTTTATTTATCCATTCATCTGTTGATGAGTATTTGGGTTGATTCCAACTTTTTGTCAATAGTGAATAATGCCACTAGGAACATTGGTGTGCATATATCGGTTTGTGTCCTTGTTTTCAGTTCTTCTGGGTATATACCCAGCAGTGGAATTGCTGGTCATATGGCAAATCTATAGCTAGTTTTTTGAGAAACTGCCAAATTGTCCTCCAGAATGGCTGAATCCTTCTGCATTCCCACCAGCAGTGGATGAGTGTTCCCATTCCTCACCTCCTCTCCAACATTTGTAGTCTTGTAGTCTTCAGAAGCTTCTCTCCTTCATTGGCCACATCCTTCCTTTTCAGGACCAATGAGACAAAGCAGACCGAAAGCTGGATCAGCAGTAGCCTGTGTTTCTCCGTCTCCCATTTCCTAAGGAGTGGATGCCTGCAGCCCTCTCAGTCCACACCTGCTAGCCTGAGTCCAAAGAACCCAATGCTGTCTGTCCTGAGAGTGAGGGTTGTGTACCAGCAGCCACAGTGGTCTGAGTTCCTCGTGGATCCTCCCTGTAAAGTCTCCTCTTTTTTAGTCCCTCTCTCTTTCGGGTGCTGCCCTTAGTCTCATAAGTCCTAAAACTATTGATACAAAAAATCTCTGCCTGTCCTCTAGCTATTTTTCTGGGAGAGAAGTGAGCCTTGTACCTCTCTAATTCTCCATCTTCCTGGAAGTTCCACGGTCTTATTGTTTCTGAGTTGTAAGAGTTTTGTTTGTTTTGTTGTTGTTGTCTGTTTTTTAAATTCTGGATACAAGTTCATTATTGCATATGAATTTTGTAAAAATCTCTGCCCAGTCTATTGTTTTTAATTATATAATAGTGTCTTTTGAAATTCAAAGCTTTTGAATTTTGTTGAGGCCCAATGTTTGCATATGTGTGTGTATGTTTTATTTTCTTTTATGGACCATGCTTTTGTCTCATATCTAGGAAATCTTTGCTTATCCCAAGGTCTCCAGCTTTCTCCTATGCTGTCCTTAAAAAGTTTTATTGTTTTACATCTTACATTTATGCCTTTGGTCCATTTTGAGTTAATTTTTTTTTTTTTTTTTTGCATGGTGAGAGGTGAGGCTCTAAGTTAATTTTTTTCTTTTTTTCTGTTTTTACATTTGGATATCCAGTTATCCCAATAATATTTGTTGAAAGACTATCCTTTACCCAATAAATTTCCTTAGGCTCCTTTGTCAAAAAATCAATTGACTGTAAACATAAGCATTCAGTTCTGGATTTTCAATTCTGTTCCATTTTTCTATATGTTTATATTTATCCCAATACCATAATATCTTCATAACTGTACCTTTACAGTAAATTTTTAAATTGAGAAGTAAAAGTGATGTCACTGCCTTACTTTGGTATCAGAGGCACTGACATCATAGAATGAGTTGGGAATTGTCCCTCCTTTTTCTATTTTCTGGAAGAGTCTGTTTGATAAGATTCACCACTAAAGTAAAATGGACCTAAGCTTTTCTTTGTGGAAAGAGTTTTAATCACAAATTTAATTTTGTTACTTGTTATGGTTTAGTGAGATATTTTTTTTCTTCTTTAAGTAGTTTGGTAATTTGTGATATTTTAGAAATTTTTCTACTTCATCTAAGTTGTTAAATTTGATGTCATGAAGTTGTTCATAGTATTTCCTTATAACATTTTACTTTCTGAATATTCATTGAAATGTTCTCTCTATTAATTTTCATGACCTATTTTTTATTTCTTATATAACACATTATGGTCAGAGACCTTTTTTATATGGTATTTTAGTTTGCTAGGTGCCATCAATTCAAAAATACCAGAAATGGGGTGGATTTTATAATGGGAATTTATTACAGTAAATTTTACAGTTCTGAGGCTGTGAAAATGTCCAAATCAAGGCATCATCAGAGATGCTGTCACAGCAAAAGTTGGTTGCTGACAGATCCTGGACTCCTGCCTTGTGACAAATCGGGACTCTGCCTTCTCCTTGAGACTTTCTTGCCAAGCTCAGCTGTGAAGTATCAGGCATATGGCTTTTCTCTCCCCAGGCCTCATCTTTTCAGCTTCAGGCTGCTCTGATGACTCCAGCCTCCAATCGCTCTCTCAGCCTCTTGGGATCTCTGTTTTTCTGCAGCTGTAGGCAATCCTGGAGTCCTCTCTCCCATGGCAAGGTATAAGCTCTTTCTCTCTATATGTCTCTGTGCTTTCAGTACTGTTTATAAAGGGCTCCAGCAAGGGAACCAAATCCATCCCGGGTCATCTCTCAATGAAGAAGTCCAATCAAAGGCCCCCAAATGAAGTTAATACAATCAAAGGATCTCACAATCTAATCAGACAGCCTTAACTGAATCAATCTAATCAGAAGTTATCTAATCAAAAGTTAACTTAACTGAATCTAACCAAAAGGTCCCATGATGTACAATAGGTTTACAGGCACAGGAATGGGTTTGCTTAAGAACATAATTTTCTGGGGTGTTTTAAAATCTTTTAATTTACTATACTTGTTTTATGACCTAGCATATGACCTAGTACTTGTTTTACTGTATCTCCTGGAGAATGTCCCATATTTGCTTTAAAAGAAAGTGTGTTATCCTGTTGTCGGTTGGAGTGTTCTATAGATATCTGTTAGGTAGATTTGGTTGATAATATTGTTCATGTTTTCTATATCCTTGTAGATTGTGTCTAGTTTTTTTTTTCCTTTAATCAGTTATTGAGAGTACTCTATTGATATCACCAACTATTATACAATTATTTATTTTTCAGTTAAATTCTGCCAGTTTTAGCTTTATGTATTTTGGTACTCTATTGTTGGAACATTTTTGTTTATATTAGCTATATCTTTCTAATGGATTGACATTTTTATCATGACATCTCTCTGTCACTACAAATATTTTTTTGAAGGCTATTTTGCCTGATTTTAGTAAAGCCACTACTGATCATTTCTGGTTTTCTTTCCATTTCTTTTTTTTTTTTTTTCAACCTATTAGTGTCTTTGAATCTAAAATGCATCTTGGGAAGCAGATATGGCTCAAGTGATAGGGCTTCCACCTACCATATGGGAGGACCTAGGTTCCATCCCTGGGGCCTCCTGGTAAAAAAGAAAAAGAGAAAGCATGCCTGCGTAGCAAGCCTGTACGCACATGGCAAGCAGAGTGCCAGCTATGCATCTATCTTATATAGAATATAGCTGAATCATTTTTAATGCTTTCTGATATCTCTACCTTATTATTGTAGAGCTTAATTCTTTAATATTTAATGTAATTATTATTAAAGTAATATTTACACCTGTCATTTTTCTATTTGCTTTCTGTCTTATGCATTTCTCATTCCTCTGTTCTTCAATTGCTACCTTCTTTTTTGTTATACTTTCTAAAGTACAACTTTACACCTCTTGTTATTTTTTAAATATGTGTTTAAAATTTACTTTCTCAGTGGTTGCCCTAGAGAATACAAATGTCATAACTTAAAATAATCTAATTCATATTTCTATTAATTTAATTTCAGTAATTAACAAAAACTATGAGCTAATATAGCTCTATTCCTTCTCCCATACTTAGCATTACTATTCCAATACAAAATGCATCTCTATACATTATAAGATCTTCATTACAGTGTTATCATTATGCATTTAGCAGTAATCTTCTCACTAAGAGAAGAATATTTACCAATGTAGTTACCTTAACCAGTATTCTTTTTCCTTTGTGTGGATTTGAGTTCTTTGGTATTAGGGATTAGTACCCTATTTAGTATTTCTTTTAAGGCAGATATACTAGAGACAAATTCTCCCAGTTTTTGTTTACTTGGGACCGTCTTAATTTCTCCTTTATTAAAGAACAATATTTTTATGAATATAGATGTCTAGTTGGCAGTTTTATTATTTTTGTTTTCTTTCAGCACTTTGAAAATGTTAACAATAAATATTATTGAGGGTCATTGTGATAAATAGTTTTTTCCTTTCTGATTTCAAGTCTGTTTTTCTTTCAGCAGTTTATGCTGTGTCTGGATAAGTCTTTGAGATTCCTACTTGAAGTTTGTTGAGTCTATTGAATGAGTAGACTAATATTTTTTACCACATTTTGTAAGTCTCCTTGCAGGGCTAGCTCATGTTCATCATTCAGTACTGACTTAAATGCTGTATCATAAAAATTCTTCTGAGTTTCAGTGAGTTCTTACATTCTCAAATCCAGCACATTATATCTTATTGTTTGTTTGTTTCTTTAAGTGTTTAGAATCTGTATACCCATATTCAGTCTGTGGTAGATTGATTTATGTACCTCCAAAAATCATGTTCTTAATCTTAATCTGCATCACTCTGAGTGCAAACCTACTGTAAATAAGACATTTTAAACATATTATATTTAGTTAAGAAACAGCCAACTGAAGCAGGGTGGATCTTAATCTGGCTTATTGGAGGACTTAAAAATAGAAAGCCATAGGAAGAAGCTAGAAGCTGAAAATCAGTGGAAAGTTGGAAGGGAAAGGAGAGGACATTGCCATGTAACAGGAAAGCCAAGAAACCCCAAGGAGTGCCATCAGCCTCCACCAGAATGCTATAGCCTTGAATGAAGCAAGCCGTACCAGTATCTAGAGTTTGGATTTCTTCTCACCTAAAAATCATGAACCAATAAATTCTTATTGTTTAAGTCATCCCATTGTTTGGTATTTGTGATTTTAAAAACTGAGACACATGCCAATTATAATACAGGCTTCATCCAATAAGGAAATTTGTTTACCCTTTTCTGTGCTCTATTTCTTTAACCTAGTCAATACCTCAATATACAGGTGCTTAATACATATTTACCAAATAAATGAATGATTAGTTCTATTCTATTAACTTCAAAATAAAAGAGATCCAATTATATGATAACACAGGTAGAGTATACTAGAAACTCATACATTCCTCCTCTTGATCCTCCGTTTTATCCTCAATATTGAGTCACTAAATAAACTAGGTTGTAACTGAACCAGATTTCAAAAATCAGTTGCTCACAATGATGTTCTAGAGATTGAATACTCAAATACCAGTAATGTCAGTTTAGTTAATCAAAAACTAACTGACATAATTTGAATTGATATGATTAAAAGTGTGGTGATTAGTTGGAAACATCAATATCACGAGAAACCATCCAATATGTAGCCACAGTTGTATCTTCAGTATCTATCATGGAATGGCTGTCTTTCATTTTTGTTTGCTTTCCATGGTAAGTAACCTCACACAACATTTTGAGTTAGACTACACACACTCACACACACACATACATACATACATACATGCTTTCTCCCACTGCCTTTGAAATAACCCAGGACACAATTGCTATCATCACTGTTCTTGCCCAGAATCATCTACAACCTTTGCTATATATGGCTTTAATTGTTAGAAGGTCAAAGATTATAGCCTATTTTAACAAAAAATCTAATTTTCAAACAATAAGCCAAATATATGGAATGTGGAGGATGTGGTCCTTTACTCTCTTTTGTAACCCCTAGGTATCCTATGTGACTTTGCCAAGAAGTTATTGAATTGATATCAGTAAATCTTTCATCTTTATCTCCTCTTCTTCAAAATTCCCTAAAATTTCAGCTAATGACTATGTCTTAAGGTTCTTAAAATATCCCTAGTGAGACATTTCAGAATTTTAGGTAGGCTAGAAGACCAGTGAGTAAGTTTGCATTCCATCACCCTTCTGAATGTACCATGTGGTAACTTCAATACTGTCCAGACCTGTTTGACTAACACATGCTCTTTGTGGTTCTGTTGAAATGATCCACTTTTCTGTCCTAAAATTTAGATTATTCTTTTTTTTTTAGTTTCAGTTTGTTTTTTTTTTTTGGTTTTGGTAGGATTTCCTTATAAAAATTCCCACTAAAGTTTGGTTTGCAAAAGAACTACTGAGTCAGGTATTCTATCAGTTGATTGCAGAAGTACTATCAATTGATTAATATATTAGGGCAATCATTATAAAATTATTAAGTAATAAAGAAATAAGACCCTGATAATTAGGTCATGAGAGACAGTGTAATGCTTGCAAGTGCTTGTAATAAATTTTAAATTTGCCTGGACACTGTATTAGTTTTCCAGTATCTGTTAAAACACTCATTTAAAAAAATATATTTAAATTTGCTTTTTGCTTTTTGGGAATTTCCTCTATTATCTGTGGGCTCACTTCTTTTACATTAACATGAAAATGTCTTATGTAAAATTTCAAGGGAGCCACGTTATCATCTAGCAGGACCCTTAGCAGAACCAAAGCAATCACACAAGTATTCTTCCGGCTTCTACTCTCAGACCCTTTTTAATCCTGTCATCCAAATCTCTGTAGTGCTAATACATTCCCAAGCACTGAGGACTCAGAGGAGCACAGTACTTCAATGTGTTTATAGAATACATTACAGTAGACAGGAACGAAAGGAACAGTTTGCATAATCATCTGCCAAAAAAGAATCCATCTGTTAGAAGAGTTAAAGTTGGTATCAAACAAGCTCACATTAAAAAACAAAATCTCAATTTTCATTCTATGCACTTCATTTCCTTGAGCCTAATTATCAACATGCATGTAAATGAGAGAAAATATTTTTTTCTAGTTACAGTTTTAAATGCTGGTCCTGGCAAGATATAACTCTAGCTGCTCTATTATCCCATTTCTTTTGCGGGTTCACCATGCTGCTGAGAGTCTGAGTTAGAAAGGCCACGCCAAATTCTGTTGTTGCTGATATAAAGTTTTACTGCTTATGGCAAATGTGGCATGTGTGAACAACAGAAATATTGTCTCATTTCCTTAGTGTTAACTAATCCTGGCTGGGCTACAAAAAAGAAACACAGTCCAGTTTCCTTGAAAAACATTCATTTTTGTAGTTGTTTTCTGATAAAGTTCTTAAATTTCTGCCCAGTTTACTGTGGCAGAAGCATCAGCCTCCACAGAGAAAGAGAAACAGCGCAATGACTCATTTTAAAGACTATAGTAAAATTTAAATATTCAAGCAAAAATGAAAGCTGAATTATTTGCTTCACAAAATATTCTTTACTTAAAAGAATTCTTTCTTCATATTCTGCAAAATTCCACAGTCCCTCAATTTTTAATGTGATTTAATTACATAAAACATTTAAAAAGTACATACTAATGCAAAGAGAGGTAAATAGTTATTTCTGAAACATAAATTCTGAAAAATTGCGCTGCTGAAAGATATTTCAACATTTCAATATTTTTAAAATATTGATAAATATTTATGTACTGCAGCATAAATTGCTATTCTATTATTAAAAAGCTCCTATGAAATTGTAAAGAGAAATCAATTACTTGGAGATATTATAAAGTCTCTATTCATGCATTCATTCATTTACAGATATTTGATGGGCCCTTATTTTGGGTCAGGCAATGTTTCAGGATGGAGGTTACAGCAGTTGAAAAAAAAATGGACTAAACCTTCTTCTAATGGAGCTTATATTCTAGAAAGGAAAGGCTTCTAAAATACGATATTTGAAGTAGTTTGCTTTAGAAAAATTCATTTTTAAAAAACTATATCTACTTTATGTAAGACCTTGTATGTCCTTCATGTCTATTATTAACTTTTTCTTCATTACCAAAAGAAAATACCTAGACTTTAGCAACCTCCTAAATATTTCCCTAGGTTTCCAGGTTGAACATGGTTAGTTGGGGGAGGGCAGGCAGAAATATTTCAGTTCCTCATGGCTGTCTCTCACTTATTGTTCTCAATTGTTGCCCTAGCTCAAATCTCAACCACCTGGGTAAAGGTCTTTTCATTTTCACACCATGCTTCTGTTCACTGCCCCCATTCTAACTGCAGAGTGGAGGGTGAAAGGTAAAATGCAGTCAGTCCTGTTCTCCTCAAGCTTCAACTGTATTTAATAGTTTTTTTTCTCAGCTGTTATAGACAGATGGTAATTATAGATCAAAATACAACTTTAAACTGACCATCAGGCATTATTAACAGTAAAGTTCATTGGTAATCCCTTTCCATATAGAGTGTTTTGCTGGACAGTTCTTTACCTTGGCCCCATCCTATTGCCAGGTTGCTGATGCTCTCCCTCTCCCAAGTGATGACCTTGCTACATACTGCTTTCCCTATGTCTAGAGACTCAACTCTTGTCTCTTAAGACTCCTGAAATTTAATAATTGCATTTTAAGAAATTTATGATAAAATCTGACCCATTGTCTCTTCTCCTCCAACACCAGCACAATGAAGCTCTAATATAAAAGAAGTTTTGTACTTTTGAAAATATTTTTGAAATTATATCTAAAGAGAAGGACATTGACTAAGTTGTCTCAGCATTTCTTTTGAATGGTAAATGTCTTTTCTACTTTAAAATACTATGTTAGGCAGTGGACTTGGCCAAGTGGTTAGGGCGTCCGTCCACCACATGGGAGGTCCATGGTTCAAACCCTGGGCCTCCTTGACCCGTGTGGAGCTGGCCCACGCACAGTGCTAACGTGTGCAAGGAATGCCCTGCCACACAGGGGTGTCCCCTGCGTAGAGGAGCCCCACGTGCAAGGAGTGTGCCCCATAAGGAGAGCTGCCCAGTTTGAAACAAAGTTCAGCCTGCCCAGGAATGGCGCCGCACACATGGAGAGCTGAAACGGCAAAATGACGACGCAACAAAGAGAGACACAGATTCCCGTGCCGCTGACAACGACAAAAAGCAGACAAAAGAAGAACATGCAGCAAATCAACACAGAGAACAGACAACTGGGGTGGGGGGAAGGGGAGAGAAATAAATAAATAAATCTTAAAAAAAAAAAAGAAATGCTGTGTTAGTAGTTCAGGAATGAGGAATAAAACAAAACAAAGATAGTATTACGTTGTCAGTACTAGGTACTCTTCTAAGCACTACACTCATAGTAAATCATTTAATCCTTGTAATCCCTGTTTTATACGTGACAGAACTGAGGTACAAATAAAATAACCTTACTGTGGTAGACTTAATTTATGTACCCAGAAAAAGACATCTTACTGTGATCGTAAACCCATTGTAAATAGGACCTTTGGAAAATGTTATCTTTATTTAGCTTGTGGTCAACTGAGTTAGGATGGGTCTTAATCCTATTGCTGCAGGCCTTATAGAGAGCACCATGTGGAGAAAACCACCACAGAGGAATAGAAGCTGGAAGTTAACGGAACCTGGAAGAGAAACGAGAGGACATCAGGAAGCAACAGAAAAGCCAAGGACAAAATGACTGCTAGCAGCAGCCACAGAATACCACAATGTTTGGGGAGTAAGCATCAACATGCCAATGCTATGATTTTGGATTTCTCCTATCACCAAACCATGAGCCAATAAATACCTGTTATTTAATCCAACCCATGTAATGTTATTTGTGATCACAGCCAGGAAACTGAGACATTTACCCATGGGCAAAGAGCTAATAAAAGTTCAAACCTGGATTTAAATCCAAGCAGTTGGGCTCCAGGGCTTATGCTCCAGACTATTTTTCTCTATGCATCCCATATCACTCCCTCTCAAAGAGGAAATCTAGAAATGGCAAAACTTGAATTTCAGGCTTTATAGCGCTAGTTAATATTCCTTTTATTGAGCCATGTATTCCTTGCAAAACAGATTTCTCCTCTTTAACATGTTTCATGTATTTTTCCCAAATCAACTGAAATGTGATGTTTTTGCAACATCCTATAAAATATATTATCCTTCAACCATCATCTTTACTCTATGAGAAGAATTTTACAGAAAGACAATAAAATACTAGGAAAATCCAAACGATATTCTAAAGTTATAGTCCCAACTCTTTAAAAATATGTTTTTTTGGAAGCTGGAGGGTATCTAAAAAATTAGGTGTCAATACTTTACTTCATTGTACAATATGAAGAGTTAAGGTCAATAGCTATTTATTTTATTTTTATTTTTATTTTTATTTTTATTTTTATTTTTATTTTTATTTTTATTTTTTTGAGGTACCAGGTCCAGGTATTGAACCCAGGACCTCATATGTGGGAAGAGAGAGCTCAAACCCTAAGCAACATCTGCCCCCGAGTTGTTTTTTTGCTTGTTGTTTGTTTTTTGTTTTGTTTTTAGGAGGCGCCAGAAACTGAACCCATGACCTCCCATTTGGGAAGCAGGCACTCAACTGCTGGAGCCACATCTGCTCTACTCAATAGCTATTTAAATAATTTTCTGAAGGCCATAAAGTTAGATCTGTGATGAAAAAATTTTCAGGATCTTGGGAATTATCAAATCCAGCCATTTCATTTAAGGGGTAAGAAAATACTCAAGTAGTATAATTTTGTTTTTCACTTTAATATAAACATTTTAATAAACATGTTTTCCACTATCTTTTCTAAATCCCAAGAAACCCCATGTGCCCTTATCTGCCGACAAAGAAATACATGATTTTGGAAACTGTATTATTTGTATTAAATGAGAATCTATGGCCCATGCCTCAGAGCTTGGCTCATATGCATCTGCCAAAAAAATCATCTGTTGTTTTATGTTAGGCAAAAGAAGAAAGAAGATAGAGGCATGTGTTTCATTTTCACTTGCATTGAAATGTCTTACACAAAACTGTAATAAAGTTTTTCCATGAAACACTGTATATGTACTACAATATCCTTCTGTGACTGCTTCTCTGACATCAAATAATTGCCATGATAACCACTGTGTCATCCCACACAGGATTTCCTTCCCTGGATTTGGCACATAACTTTGGATCCTTCTGAACTCCAATGTTCTTTGTAAATATTTGTCCATCGTTTAAGAGAATTGATTTACTAGTTGTGCTAAGATATTATTATTAATTCCTTAATATCTTATGCATTTCAATGAATATAATTTCATTTTAGGAGTGATATACTGAAATAGAAGATTTACTCTAGGAAGTGAGTCTTTAAAACAAAGATATTTTTCACTGACCAACAGTGGAAACCAGGAACCCCATGGTAAATCTGTGAAATCTGTGCTTTCAGTTGGCTAAAAAAAAAAAAAAATCTGTTTTCAATCCAACCCAAATAGAGATGTCTGCTTTATCTCTGAATAGATTTGCCCTTATTCCAAAACTCACAATAACAAACCAAGAATATTCTCTTTCCACTGTCATTATTCCTACAACTCTGCAGACAACCAGAGAGAGATAGGAACCCCACTGTAGTTCTGAGTAAGAGTAGAAATGTTCATCCCATTGCCCAAGTTAAGTAAAGTTGAGTAAAGTTATTCTTGATAAAATGGTATAATATAGAGAGGTAAATTAAACCAAATACATGTGTGTAGATGTACGTGTAGGCACAGGACAAACTTATAAAATATTATTTTAATGTGGTATATTTAAGTTTTAAAAGTAAGTCACGTAGTAAATGTAACATCCTCTTTTTTTTTTAATCTACATATTTTCATGCATAAGGCATCAGTATTCATGCTCTAATTATGCATATAAGTTGAAAGTTCTATTTCTAAAAGCCAAATAGAATGAATTATATTATGATGCCAGAAGAGGCTAGCCTAGAATTGTGGCAAAAAAAAAAAAAAAAAAGTCTAGACATAAAGCAAAATATAAAAATTGGCTATTTCACAAACATCAATTTCTCATATTCACATCAGCATCATCAGTTATTACGGAGAAATGTTTCCATTTTCCAGTTCTAAATTTTTTCCCTTAAAACTAATCAGTACCAAAGACAATGAGAAATATAACTGATACAAAAAACACTTTCTGTGGGTTCTAGTGTTGATTCTACTGCTCTCTAAAGTAGTTTACTAGACAACAAGCTTCTACAGATGCTGTTTTCTCCATCTGCATTTTGAGATTTAGATTCACTCCCCTAAGATCCTTTTGCTATTTTAGCCCAAAATCTGTTCTTTGTTTTCATATGGTGATAGAATCCCTGATATTAGCTAAGCATATCACTATCCTAAATAAAGACTATGTGTACCAGAATTTATTAAAGCATGGTTTTTGCCATGTGACTAGGTTCTAGCCAATGAAATGTAGTTGAAAGTAGTGTCTGCAATTTCTGGAGCACATCCTTAAATGAAAAAGTCTTCTCCTTTTCTTCTACATCCTCCATCCCGCTGCCTTGAGGATGTACCTGATGGCTGACACTAAGTCAGATCTCGTGAATATGAAGACACCATGAAAATAAAGGCTTTGTATCACAAAAAGCATCTCTAGCAATTTATGTAAGTAGAATTCCATCCTTCAATGCTTAGTAAATACCTTTGGGACTGTCCTTTATTGTTAACTAAGATTGAATGGAATTTTTTTAAGTTTGTGAATTCTATTAGGGTAGCCAGCTTTGCCTTCAAGGTTACTGTGTACTTGTTTATTTGGTACTTGCATCCTACCTTCAGTTTTAACACTTTTTCGATTTTCTTTCCTAGTTCCTTCATTTCACCAACTTTTTACTGAAATTCAGAATTAACAGATATGTTGAAAGATTCTGTTCCCTCTCCTTCCTCACTCAGTAAGTTTTCTAATTAACTCTGTTGCAAATCTGCATGTCTTCCTTATCCTTTCTCTTTCAGAATAACTGTTTCAATGCGGATCTTTGTTGTTATTATTTGTTTGTTCCTTTTGGCTGCTTCTTTGGTCAGTTTTATAGCAGCTGCTATTATAGAATTTATGTGATAGTCCCCTTTCTGTAAACTGCTATGTATTTATTCACATCTCTTTTGGATCCACTAAAATGATTTTAATTCAGTTTTTGACAGTTCTTGGAACTGTCAAAAAATTTGACATTTTTTAATGTCAATCAGGTATGTAATGATAATACTCTTTTGAAAGAGATAAAAAGAAAAAAGGACCATTTATACATAAAGAAGTCTTTACAATGAGACTAATATTGTTCATAGCTGACTCATAAATTTAAAAATTATTTCATTTACTATTAAAGAAGTTTATATTTTGAAATGTGATTCATTTTATTTTTATTGACACATTCAAAATCACATATCACATAATTTTATCATTCAAATATATGAATTCCTTCTGTTGAAATGACCTAAATTACAATGGTATATAATGCATTTCATGTTCATATATTTATAAATAATAAAAACCTAAAAATACTTTTAAAGGCGGTGTTGCATTTACCAGATCGTAAAAACTAGAAGATAGAGTTGAAGGCAAAACTTTTAAGAATCTGTAAATGTATGGTCATAATTATATAATATTTAATGTTTCCAGTTTTCATGGTTGCCTAAAACTCTTCTATGACCCTCTGGGAAATCTCAATTTTAAAAACACTAAAGTAGAAAAAAAAATGTGTGCATTTAATAAAAACCCCAAGGATAATAACAACGTCTTTACATGTATATAAAACTTCTCAATATTCAAATTACTTTTGTATGTATTTTTGGTCGTGATGACAGTCCAATGAAACAGCTAGTTCTTACATTAAGATTGTATTTTGAATTTGTGGGAACTGAGGCTCTAATAACTTCAGTTATAAGTATTATATGTTTTCCATACAATAATTAGATAACTATTGTTATGTGTCCCCACCGATGTCTGTCAAAGTGTAATTATTAAGTTTACTGTTTCTGTTTTCACTAAAATGGGTTTTGTCTATTTAAAAAATATTGAAGTAAGAACTGATCACACTTTTACATGCAAACTTATGTAGTACCGAATAGAAATACACACGGGGGGTTTTGATTTCAGTCCATGCTTTATACACTAAGTTATTACTTCTAAACTTTTAATGTGTATACCAATCATCTGGGAATCTTGGTTATATATATATATTCTGATTCAATAATTCTGGGTAGTGCCAGATAGCTGCTTCTCTAACAAGTTCCCAGGTGAAATGCTGATGCTACTCTTGAATGATCCACAGTTTGAACAGCAAGGCTTTCAGGAGCTTTTTATGAGTATAGAAGAGGGACTAGTTATTTTACCTTGCAAGAGCATGTCATGTCCCACAGAGGACTTATGGCTCCCAGTGTATGCTGAGGTATTTTTTTTTTTTACCCATCTTCTCTTAAGTTATTTGCATTTTTGTTACCCCTTTTCAGAAACTTATGTACAGGGACTCTATTATTGAGTTCTGTCAGTATGGGCTACCTTGATCATCTCACCTTTTCTGGGCTACCTCCCCTGGCTACACTTACATTCAAGTAAATTAATATGCATTCTTCTCTATTGTTTTTCTACGCTTATAAAATCACATAAAACATAAATAGGGTTGCAAATATATTTTTATATTTCCTCGTTTTACAAAAATGTGATGATATTAATCTACCTTTCTTTATGTTACAGTTTTAAATTAATATATCAGATGGTAATGCCTTCACATGTTTCATAGTTTGGATACACCATATTTTATTCAAACTTTTTAAAATAGATTAACATTCCTTCATATTATTTCAGTTTTTCTGACAACACTGTTACAACAAAGATTCTTCTAGTGAGGTTTTTATTTCCACAATGTATATTTACAGAGAAAATATTGAATATACATATTTTAATAGATTTTCCATTTAACTTTTGTGTTTCTACTAATGATATATGATATTTCACTCTTTTAGTGGCAACAGTAAGTGTTGCTAATGAAAGAAAATGCATTGGAAATATCATATAATGTAACATAATATCAATAATCTCTAGTATATCTATTTCCTATCTAAATTCCAGAATTTATGGCCAGTGTATATTATAAATGTTAATTCAGTTGCAAATTTTTGCCTTAATCATTTATAGGTATATTAATTTTATTTAAGGTATACTTTGTGATACAGGAGATTTTGTTTTTTTTAAATCATCTTGCCAAATATATGCACCTTTTTCCCCTCTCAGTTTTTGGTTTTCTGGTGAAAGATTCATCATTAAAGTTTTTCCCAACCAATAGGCTATTCATTTAATCTCTTACATCTTATTACAAGATGCTTAATTTTTTTAATTAAAATTTATATTTACACTTAGAATTAGTTCATCTGAAATTTATTTTTGTAAGTTGTATGAAACAATAGTCTATTTATTTCCTTCCATGTGAAATGCCAGTTGGGTCAACACATGTGGATCATTGCATTCCCACTAAATTATAAAACAGTATTATCAAACATAAAATTTCTATAAATGTTGGGATATATTTTTTCTCTAGTTTATTCTACTCTTGGATTTTTCTTTTTTTATAACAATAACAATTTTTAGTTCAAATGATTTTATATTATTTTAGTATCTTATAAGACTAATATATATAACTATTCTTCTTTGTTACAATTATCTTGGCTATTCTCAGGAGGCATTTATTTTTCAAAAAGATTAATTAACTTAATTAACTTTTGTCATGAATCCAATGGAAATTGCATTAATTTATAATTCAGAGACAGATGACAATTTTGTTGAATTAATGTTTCCATCAAAAACATAACATGTCATTCTAATATTCAGATTTTATTTCATAATATTTGCAAGTTTGAAAAGTTTTCTTAATAGAGTATAGCACTTGATATACCGGATTTTAACTCTACTACCTTATTCAAAGCTTACTACTTATGCTATTTCATCATTATTTGATTTTTCCACTTTTGTAATTTGTTGAATTACTCAGGATGCTTTTTATATTCTCCCTTGGAAGATTTCCATTTCTCACTATGATATATTAGCTTTTAATAGACAAACTTGTCTCTTCAAGAATATGAATAAAAGCTATAAGAAATACTAAAAACAGCTCTTTGAAGGTAATAGAGATCAACCAAGGCAGCCACAATTTTAAAGGGCCAAAATTCCAGCAAAAACCAAAAGTGTTGACTGACATTCTCTGTTACTTTTCTCTCCAGGTATATACTGATTAATAACAGCAGAAAATTTAGTGAACACAGAAAGAGTGGTTTATAAGTTTTGTGATCCTGTGGGGCAAGGAGAATATGTATTTGGAATTCAAGGCTACAAAGGGAGCTAATATTGGAGGAACAAGACCTTGTGGAAAATTAGGCTGCAGAGAAATGGGCCTGACATTATGCACTTCTTTATTCCTTAATGTATTAGCCATTTCCTAAACTCATGAGGCAAAGGCTAAGAAATTGAGGGAACATGTAATTAATGATCTAAGGTAAGGTATCAGCAAACTACAGTTAAAATGTCAAATCTGGCCCACCACCTGTTATTGTAAAGTTTTTTATTTTTGGAATAAAGACATACTTGTTCATGCATGTATTGTCTAAGGATATTTTTGTACTTCAGTAGTAGAATGGAGTAGTTGCAACAGAGACCATACAACCTGCAGTCTAAAATATTTATGATTTGACTTTTCACAGAAAAAGTTTGCCCACTTCTGATCCCAACCAAAACACTTTCAATCACAAATGGGGGAACTTCTTGATATTTATATTAAGAAAAAGAGGTAAACTAGGATTACCTATGCAAAACAGTTATATCAACACCATGCTGACAATATGAAAAGAAATCTATAATGAAGAGAATTAAAAGTTCAAAGAGTCTACAAGAATTTCATAGTCCTAAGGAGATAAAAATCAAAGTTCAAGACCTTCCAGCAAGAAAATTTCTGATTAACAACCCAGCCATTCAGTTGACATACTTGAAGCGTTATGTCTTATGAGTAAGACCCAACAGAAAATTGACTAACCTTCACAAAGTCTGAACTATTCCTTCCTTTTGTGAACCAAATAAAGTATCTCCTACTCTAACTGCAATCTGGAACTAAAGTAAACAGACAATAGAGGAATATAACATCACACAGAAGCTGTAAAATTTTTCGGTCATAATGCTGACATTAAATTAAAAACTTTAGGATTGCCAGGAGATGTTATCAAAATGACAGAAATTGAAAAGAAAAAAAAATCAGGCTATAGAAATAAACTCAGATTATAACGATATTAGAGTTATCAGACAGCATTTTAACTCACTGTGATTAATATATCTGAGGGAAGAAAGAAAAACAAACAAACATGGGGACTTAGAGAACTTGCATCTATAAAGGAAGAGAAAAAATGAACTTAGGAAATTCTAAATATGAGAAATACAGTAACTTTAATTTAAAATTTAATGAGTGGATTTGAAAGTAGATTGAGCAAACAAAAGAGAAATAGAAGATAGAAGAGAAAAAATTCCAGTAAAACACAGAAAAGATCAAATGAGCCAATGAAATGACATTCATATAACTGGAATCAAGTGTTCCAGGAAAAGAGGGAAAGACATTTTCTCTATGTAGAGAGAGAGAGAACAAAATCAGATTCAATAGTAGGTGCTGTTTCTCCATAGCCAGCGGTCTCAAACATGACCAGCACAGGGAAATGTCCTGTGTGCAGCATGCCTTCCCTGTGTTTGTGTGCCATAGTGCAGGAACCTCGCCCCCTCCCTGGCAGGTCTAGAAATATTACCAGGGTGTGAGCTAGATGTCATAAAACAAGCACACCAGAATCAGACTGTCTCCAGCGAATAATTACTTATGCTCAGGACAAAAGGAGAAAGAGAACACTAACACCCCCTTATCTGCTGGGGGATTGTGTGTTATCCCTCTAGGTCAACATGCCTGCTCCTGAGTATGGTATGCATTTGTGAGCCCCACAGAAAGATGGCTGAAAACATTTTGGCTATGACCTTTTCAAATCCCATAAAAGATTAATGCCACAGAATTAAAGTGATCTTCGAAACCCAAGCAGGATAAACAGAAGGAAAATCACATTGAGATGCACTGCAGCGGGACCAATGAAGAAAAAAGAAACAAAAATAAAACTCTGAACTGATTAGAAAGAAAAATGATATATTAACTTCAAGGGGACAGTTATATAACTTCAAAGGGATAACTCCAAATGAATAGCTGACCACTCATCAAACATAGTAAGAAAGCAAATAGAATCATAGCAATGCAGGTTGAGATGAAAAGCAAAAGAAAAGATGAAGATCAGGTAAATTTTAAATGAATAGCAATAGTAGAAAACAATAAAAACAATATATTGTGGGATTTAAAATGTATCTAAAATTGAAAGATTAAACTATAGCAGCAAAAGAGGACTACATAAATGAACTTCAAGTATTCTATGTGCTTACACAAAGAAAAGATTGGAAAAGAAAATATATTAAATTTAACTGATAGTAGATCATAAAAGTCAAGGCTTAAATTGTTGATCAACAACAATTGCTAAGGTAACTATTAAGAGTATGTAAGGATAATGTATAACTAAGCACATAAGGGGAGAATGGAATAATGTTTATAATTATAATTTACACAAAAAAAGAGAAAATGAAGAAAATGGGAAGAAAAAGAAAGGGAGAAATTGAAAAATATTAAGATGGAAAATGTAAACCCAAATATATCAGTATTTGAAGTAAGTATAAATAAACTAAACCCTTCAATAAAACACTATGGGAAAAGATAAAGGTGACACAGGTACAAAGTAAAAGAATATAAAACAATACACTGTGTATACACTAACCTAAAATGTTACATTAAAAAAACAGGGGGGTTGATGATTTTGCCCCTGTTAATAGTTAATAAAAGGGGTCTGAGGAAATATGGGGCATAGTTACCCCCTGCCTTCTATAGCTTTAGATCCCCAGCCTCAGGAGAGCCACACACACAGCAGGTTGGTTTAGATACGATGCAGCGTGCAAAGCACAGAGAAGGGTTCCTTTCTAGCACAACACCAAAGCAGTCTCTGATCTAGTGTCTGTCTCTATTGTCCCTAACTCAGTTCCACAGTCTCTACCCTGGAAAAGTGATCCAAGCATCAGAGAGCCCAGATGCAGGCCCACTTACTGCCAGAGGAGATCTCTAGCTCCTATGCAACCACCACCACTAACACCATCACAGACCTCCTTCCAGGGTTCTGCAGAATGGAGCAGGCAAGTTAGAGAAGATTCCCCTACACATGGAAAGAGACATGCCCTGAAATGAAAAATGATTTAAATAACCCAAGCGACCAGATTAAGGAGAGCTGAAGACCCAAGCTTGAATATATTTGGAGAAACATCAACCTGTTTCTGTTACCTTGGGAGCCTTGTATAGAACCATAATTCTTACCATTTGCCAGATCTAAACTTAACTCTGGGCATTTTTCTACTATTTCATGAGTGTGCTGTTCATGACAGCAGGAGCTCTTTGTGGAGTCACCAAGCTTATAAAGCCCATCTGCCCCTGTGGGTCTTCCAGTTCATTGTTAACATCGTGGCATTCCAGAATGACATTTATGAATGGGCTTGAGACCACTGTGTCCACCATCAGTTTTTAGAAATAAGTGTTGATCCTCATAATTCCCAACATGGTCTTTTCTTCTCTCATGTAGGTTTGATGTGTACAAATATCCAGCTATCAAAAAGAAGGGTGGTTTGCTAGACTTGTCTGACCTAAAAGCTGAGAAGATGGTGAAGTTACAGAGGAGAAACTGCAAAGTCACTGTACTGCTGATGTGCTTCATCCTGACCACAATGGTGCCTGTTATTTTGGGGTAAAACTTTTCAATATAGATTGTTCATTGCCACTTTATTGTGTTATGCCATTGTGCTCAATGCCACTTGGTTAGTGAACAGCCACCTCTATGGATATCACACTAATGACAAGAACATTTGTCTCTCAAGAGAATATCCTGGTTTCTCTCTGGGAGCTGTGGTTGAGGGATTCCACCATTATCACTACTCCTTTCCCTAAGTCTATTCCACCAGTGAGTACCATTGGCACCTCAACTTCACAATTTTTCATCAACTGCATGGCTGCCATCAGTCTAGCATATGACCTGAAGGAAGTGTCCAAGGCTGCCACCCTTGCTAGGATTAAAATAACTGGAGATGACACAAAAGGACAAATATTGCTAGGTCTCACTAATATGAACTAAATACAAAGAATAAACACATGGAATGAAAAGCCAGAGTGTAGGTTGTTAAGAGAAAAGAGTAGAGATGAGAATGTGTACTTATGCTTAATGTATATAGAAGTTTTAAATAACTTGTTTTTAAAAGTGTGGAAATGGATGGAGTTGATGGTAGCACATTATAGTGAGTAGAACTAATTCAGCTAATGTATAAATGGGATTGTGGCTGAAAAGGGTAGTCTAGGGATGTAAAGGTCAACTGAAGGAAATCTAGAGAATAACCTAAATACTGAACATAGTGAACCCAGAGGTGGATAAGAATTGTGGTTAATAGCACAAATACAAGAATGTCCTTCTATGAACTAGAACAAATGTACCTCACTATTGCAAGTTGATAAGAATGTGGAGAAGCATGGGAAAAATGCAATTAATGTAATCTATAGGCTATAGTTAACAGCAATACTGAAATATTCTTACATCAATATGAAAGATGTACTGTGTTAATAGGGAATATGGAAAAAAATACAAAATGTACACTACAGACCATAGTTAGTGGTAATAGACTGATAACATTATCTCATAATCTGTAACAAACATTCCATAGCAAGGTAGTGTGCTGGTGGAGGGGTGTTGTATGGGAATTCTACACATATGCATGACTGTTTTATAAGTTCACAACCTCTTTAATAAAAATATATTAAAATTTTTTATTTCAAGCAATGGCAAATCTCAATATATTAATAATTACAAGGAAGCTAAATTTTTAAAAAAGCATCTGAAGCATTTTAGTTTTTTTTAATTTTACTCTAAAAGTCAGCTGGTCAGAGACTTAATGTTCTGTTTATTAATTACTGAATAATGTTATCAGGATGCTAAATTTGACGATGTTAACCCATTCTAGTCCAGTATTATTTTAAATGTAAAAGTATTGAAAGTTAACAACTCTGCCTTATGATGCTAAACTGATATTCTTATTTCTTCTCTCATCTTGCTCTCTTCTGTCCCACTGGCTTTCTCATTGCCTTCAAGCAAGCAGCAGGCCAGTCCTTAGAAGGTGTCAATCTTCCAAGACCTAGCCAACCTTCCCATTGTATAACATTAGGGAATTTTGTTCCAGATAATGCCATTCCAGATAATGCCTTGTCTTGAGCTACAGGGTAAATGGCTCAAGCTAGAAATAAATCTGCAAGGCCCTTGTTGATTACCTTCAGCCCTGGCTTTTTCTAGTTGGAATGCAAAATATCCTTATTTGGCACAAGGCTTTTCTGAAACAGTGAGATTGTCAGGAGAGTGTTAACACACATGGTATGATTGTCAAGTAAAGATTGAGGCAGGGTGGAACAAGAGAACGTTCCTGCTATAACCAGAAGATAGAGCTGCCTATCTGGTGAGGACCGCAAGCCCTTCCACACAGCATGATTCCTTTCTTTCCAGACTCTGAGTATGGAATGGTCATGGAGCTTGGCAATGCTAGAATACAAAAACAGGTTTTAAGGCTTAGTCTGGAGATAAAGAAGAACTGTTTAGTTACAGTAAAAGTAATCATTGTTGGGGAAGCAGTTGTGGCTCAATCAATTGGGCTCCTGTCTACCATATGGGAGGCCCTGGGTTCTCATCTCAGGACCTCCTTGTGAAGGCAAGCTGGCCTGTGCCCACAGAGAGCTGATGGCCCATGCCCACAGAGAGCTGGCACAACAAGATGATGTAATGAAAATAAGGGAGACAAGCAGACACAGAAGAATGCACAGCAAATGGACACAGAGAGCAGGCAGCAAGCAAGATGTGGGGGGAGGGGGAGGGAATAAAAATAAATAAATAAATAAATCTTTAAAAACAAAAACTAATCACTGTTGGGGAAAGATTATGGATGTTTTTCCCTTAAATAACAGGGATATTTCTTATTTCATATAACAACAATTCTTGACATTGGGTGTCTACAGAATTGGTGACTCCAACAGGTCATGAATTCATCAAAGTTCTTTCATCTTTCTACTCTGCCATCTTCAGAATCTTGGTCAGTTCCCCTCATAATTCCAAGATGGTTACAAAATTTCTAGACATCCAGAAAAAAGGAAGGCTTTTAGGAGGTAGTTGGGTTAAAAATAAATAAATAAATATTTATTTACTTATTTGTTTGTTTATATATTCTATGTATGTCTGTATCCTTGGTTGGGAGAGAACCAGTGGAATATACAGGTACCCAAAACTCTATGTGGATGTTTGAGTCATCACTTTTGCTGTTCAGCTGGACTGGCTCCTTCGGGAACAAACATGATCAGTTTAGATTTAATTTTTTGTGGCTCTAAAAGTCACCTCTTCACATTGACTGTGATCAAATAGTGAGTTCTTAGAACACTTGTCTCTTTCCTGTATTCATCCTCTTTATTTTCTCCTAACACAGCTAGAAATATCTATATGAATTCACCTATTATTCTAATAATTTATGTTTCCTTTCCTGAAATTTGTTAATTTGCAGATTTACTCTCTCACTAATAAAAAGAACATTAAAATAATTCACTTATGGTGCTTACCTCTGAAAGAGGGATGCTTGAAGACACTTTGAAGGAGAGGGAGAATTAATTAGAATGTCTGCTTCCCACTCACTGCTGGACAAGAAATGAAGAGGTTTGATGACAGGGTCTGTAGGCAGTTCCCAAGAGATAACTACGACGGAAGGGCTCTAAGAACACATTGCAAGGGGATGCAGATGATTACTAAGAAAGCCATTGGGTGTCCTAATTTGATACTTGATTGTACAAACAAGTTAGAGGTTAGGTTCATTACTTCTTATGTGAATTGAATAAATAGAGCCTAGAAGAGATAGCCTGGACTAAAGGCATCCTTGTCTTTCGTGCTGTTCATCTCAGTATGAAAGAATTGAAGGGAATATCTCTATAGTTTATCTGCTGACTTGTTATGTCTACTGCCTGGAAATGTCTATGGGTAATTTTAATTGCACAGGTCCTCAGATGCTTGATTTATAATATATGAACAATAGAAGCAGCTTTCATTTCTTTCTATTCTAATCATGTTATCTGAATCTAATTCATACCATGGCCCTACACAAGGCTGGGCAGAGATCCTCATTAAGGGCCCCAGAGGGTAGGTGTTCTGAGCAAGGAATACTATTTTTAAGATTCTACAGTTCAATTTCAGTGGCATATTAATGATTCAGAAACTCAGATCTGATCAAGAGTTTGAATTTTTAACAGTCCTTGCTTTGTATCCTGACAACTGATTTGGGTGTCTTGCATCTTTTCCAATTGGTGTTGCATATGAATCTGTCCTCTACTCCCTCCCAGTTGTCTCCCTTTGTGAAGTTTCTTTGTACCTGGGAGTCTATAGAAGTGGCTGGTAGAAAAAAGGGCCTGGCTGTAAAATTATCAGTACAGCTATTTTATGAGTTTAATTTTGGAAACTTTTCTTAGGGCTATTTTTATTAAATGCCCACAATTGATGGGAGGTGGAATTAATTTGAATGCATTACATTTATAACTTTTAGATTAAAGGATGGTTGTAGCATTTAAAATGGAAAATTTCCTTCTTGGTTTGTTAGTATCCTGAGTGTATTCTCTGTAAGTGTAGCTCAAATGGGTCAGGGTAAATCCATTATTTACATTAGGGTCCACTGTTTTTGTTGTGCAGTCCTATGTTGTTTTTTATTATTTTTATTCTAGTAACATTTATATAACTTTAATCTCCCCCATTCAACCACCTTCAGATAGGTAATTCAGTATGTTCAAAATGTTGTGATATTATCACACCACCATTCATTCCAAAATTTTTCCATTAACCCAAATAGAAACTCTAGTTTGAGCGTTAACTTTCTTTTCTCAATACTACCCTTACTCCTGATAAACTCTATTCTAGTTTATGACTCTATGAATTTGCTTATTCTAATTATTACATATCAGTGAGATCATATGTGTCTTTTTAATGTCTGGCTTATTTCACACATGGTATCGTCAAGGTTCATCCATGTTATGGCATGTATCAGGGCTTCATTCCATTTCTATGACTGCATATTATCCCATTGTATGTGTATACCACACTTTGCTTATATTGACTCATTTCATGATGGACACATAAGTTGTCAATATGAATATTGAAAATATCTATTTGTATCCCTGCTTCCAATTATTTGGGTATAATCCTAGATGTGGAATTGACAGGCCATATGGTAATTCCTTACTCAATTTTCTTAGGAACCACCAAACTATTTTTCACAGCAGGAGCTCTATTTTACATCTCCACCAACAATTAATGAATGTCCCTATTTCTTCACATCATCTCCAATAGTTGTAATCTTCCACTTTTTAAATAGAAGCCATTCTCCTAGTTATGACACAGTATCTCATGGTGAGTTTGATTTGCATTTCCCTAATGGCTAATGATGCTCAGCAAGTTTTCATGTGCTCTTTGGCTATTTGTTTATCTTCTTTGAAGAAATGTCTATTCAAGGCTTTTGCCCATTTTTAATTGGGTTATTTGTCTTTTTGTTGTAGTAGTCCATTATTTATTCTTATTATCAAACCCTTATTGGACATGTGATTCCAAATTCTTTTCTCTCACTATGTAATTTGTATTTTTACTCCCATGATAAAGTATTTTGATGCACTAAAGTTTTTTTGTTTTCTTTTAGTTTTCTTGTGGTCCCATCTCTATATATTTTCTTTTGTTGCTTGTGCTTTCAACGTAAAGTCTTAGAAACCACTGTCTAACACAAGGTCCTGAAGAGACTTCCTTAGTTTTCTTCCAGGAGTTCTACAGTTCTGGTTCTTTTATTTAGGTCTTTAATATATTGTTTATTGATTTTTCAAGATGACCTGATGTAGGGGTCCAACTTCATTCTTTTATATGTGGCTAGCCACTTTCCCCAGCTCCATTTGTTGAAGAGACTGTTTTTTTCTGAGTGGTTGTGGCACCCTTGTCAAAAGTCAATTGGCCAATGTGAGAGTTGATTGGAACTCTGAATTCAAATCCATCAGTTTATATGTCTATTCTTGTGCCATTACCATGTTGTTTTGATTACTGTGACTTTATAATAAGTTTTAGGATCAGGAATTCTGAGTCCTCCAAATTTGTTCTTCCTTTTCAAGATGGCTTTGGTTATCTAAGTTATCTTATCCACCCATATAAATTTGATGACTGGCTTTTCTATTTTTTCCAAGAAGGTTGCTGGAATTTTAATTGATATCACATTGAACCTGTAAATCAATGTGGGAAAGACAGACATCTTAACAATATTTAGTCTTCTAATCCATGAACACAAAATGCCCTTCCATTTATTTAGGTCTTTGATTTCTTTTAGCAAAGTTTTGTGGTTTTCTGGGTATAAGTCTTTTAGATTCTCAGTTGGATTAATTCCTGGATATTTGGTTATTTTAGTTGATTTGTAAATGGAATTTTTTTCTTGATTTCTTCTTCCCATTGCTAGTGATATACTGATTTTTGCATGTTCATCTTTTTTCCCCACCATTTTGCAGAACTTGATTGTTAATTCTAGTAGTTTTGCTGTGTATTTTTAGGGTTTTCTATACATAGGATTATGACATATGAAAATAGGGAAAGTTTCACTTTTTACTCTCCAATTTTGATTTATTTTCCTTGACTAATTGTCATTGCTATGATCCCCAGTACAATATTTAATAACTGTGGTGACAGTGAGCTTCCTTGGCTTGTTCCTGATCTTGGAAAGAAAGCTTTCAGTCTTTCGCGATTAAGTAGGATGCTAGCTACAGGCTTTTCATATATACTCTTTATTGTGTTCAGGAAGTTTCCTTCTTTTCCTAGTTTTCTAAATGTTTTTATCAAGAAGTGGCACTGGATTTTGTCAAAAGATTTTCTACATCCTTTGATAAGATCATGCTGTGTTTTTTTCATTCATTCTGTTAATGTTTGGTATTACATTCATTGATTTTCTTATGTTGAGCTACCATTGCATACTGGCGATAAATCATGTCATGTAATTCTTTCAATATGCTATTGGATTTGGTTTGGTAGCCTTTGGTTGACAATTTTTGCATTTATATTCATGAGGGATATTGGGCTGTAATTTCTTTTTCCTTGTAGTATCCTTATCTGGCTTTGCTATTAGGGTGATGTTGGCCTCAATAGAATGAATTTGGATATTTCCTTCCTCTGAAGGGTTTGAGCAGGATTGGTGTTAATTCTTCTTGCTTTTCTTTGTTGGGAGAGTTTTGATTACTGATTAATCTCTTTACTAGTTCCTAATGTGCTGAGATATTCTATTTCTCCTTGAGTCAGTTAGGTAGTTTGTGTATTTCTAGAAATTTCTCCATTTCATCAGGGTTATTGGATTTGTTGGCATAAAGTTGCTCATAGCATCCTCTTATAATCTTTGTGAATCTAGCTGAAGGTTTGTCAATATTATTGATCTTTTCAAAGAAATTTTAGTTTTAGGGATTCTATTGATTTTTTATTTTCTATTTCATTTATGTCAGCTATATTTCTGTTATTTCCTTCCTTCTGCTCTCTTTAGGTTTAGTTTTCTCTTCTGCTCTAGAACTCAAGTTTTGAGGTTAGGTCTCTAATTTGATATTTTTCCTTTTTTAGTGTAAACACTTAGTGATATAAATTCTCTTCTCATCACTGATTTTTCCAAATCCCATAAGTTTTGGTATGTTCTGTTACTACTTTCAGAGTATGTTTTTTTCCCACCCATTCACTTTCAACTTATTTATATCTTTGAATTTAAAGTGAGTCTTTGGTAAACAGTATATAATTAGGTCATGCAATTTTATTCATTGCCAATCTCTGCCTTCTGACTAGAGAGTTTAATCCATTTATATTTAAAGTAACCACTCTCAATTTGTTGTTTTGTCCTTGTAAATCTTTTAACATTTTTATCCTCAGTTCTTCCACTAATGCCTATGTACCCATTTGGCATTATGTGTGAATTCCAAAATTAGATATTGGATTATGTTTGCAAACTGGTCTGTCCCTCTGGGCATATTAGAGTATATTGGGTTCAGAGGTTTCACTTTTACTTGATAAAAATAATGATTAAGGTTTTGATTGGGCAACATCGGTAGGACATTGAGTCCCCCCTGCTTTGGTTGACAGGGACTCAGAGAAACTGCACTGCAGAGAAGGGAGTTTGGAGTCTTGAGCTGGAGGCCTGGGAACTAAGCATACAGAGGAACTTGGTCATGAGGACATAGAGGAGGTCCTGGGAAGAGAAACAAGTCATTCACCTAATGGTCTATAGCTGGCCTTGTGGAGATAACACAGGAGTTGAGCCAGAGATAGTCAAGTCCTGGGAAGAGAGGAACCCAGGAAGCCTGAACCCTTACAGACGTTGGCATGCCATCTTGCACCAGCATGTGGCAATAGACTTTGATGAGGGAAGTAACATATGCTTTATGGCCTGGTAACTGTAAGTTTCTGCCCCAAATAAATACCTTTTATGAAAACCAACTGATTTCTGGTATTTTGTATCGGCATTCCTTTGAATGACTAATACAGCCTACTTTTATATTTACTTGATTATTTACATTGTATCATTTTATCTACCTTATCATTTCTTTGCAAATATATTTTTCATATATTATCTTTGTGTTTACTATAGGGTTAAAATTTAATATCCTTAATCTATAGTAATCATCATTCATTCATTGTTTTCCTCATTCCCTTTGTTGTTTTCTTCACATTTTTCCTTTTTTCCCTTAAGCATATTAAGTATCATTATTTTAAATCATTGTCTGGTAAATCCAAAGTCTGTTCCTCTTCACTAATGGTTTCTGGATTTTTATCTTGTTTCTTTGGATGAGCCATCATTTCTTATTTCTTTGTCTTTTTTTAAAAAATGATGTCATTCCCACCCTTGCTGTTTGCTGTCTGTGTCCATTCACTGTGTGATCTTCTATGTCTTTTCTTTTTGTCTTCTTTTTTTGTTTTCTCCTCTAGGCTTCATTGGGATTCAATCCTGGGGACTTCTGATGAGAAGTTCCCTGTTGCTTGTGCCACCTTAATTACTGGTTTCTGTTGTGTCTCCCCTTGACTCTCCCGTGTCCTATTTTTTTTTTTTTTTTTTTCATCATCATCTTGCTCTGTCACTCCCTGCACAGGCTTGGCTCACTAGCACACCTTCACCAGGAGACCCTGGGGATCCAACCCAGGTCTTCCATATAGTAGACAAAAGCCCAATTGCTTTAGCCACATCTGCTTCCCTCTTTTTTATCTTATCATCTTTTGTTGCATACTGTACATTTTAATATTTTAAAGTATTAACTCAGAGTTAATCCCTGGGCTGATTGTTCTTTAAGTTTATATTCATCTAATGAGGATACAGAGATTTTCTTGAATGCCAGGAGCTAATGAAAATAAACAAACCAAAGCAAAAGGGACCGTTCTCTCTCTCTGCACATTGGTTCTGCTTTGACTGGAAGTCTCTGTCAAAATTTAGCACTCCTATCAAGATCACCCCAAGGCAAATAGGAAGTATGGGATCCTCTTTGTCTTACTTGAGGCTGAGTGGATCTGTAAGCCTGCTTCTCTTCCTGGGTGTGTGCTTGCTAGAGGCCTTGGGAATTACCCAGGGTACAGTTTACAGGAGTTTCAGTAAGTGCCCCTTCTATTCTCTTTGAAATAGACTTTAACTCCTTCCTGAGTGCTGTCATTTGTGACAATGAAGGTTGTCTTTTGCCCAGACTGCTTGAACTCATTTCTCACACTGTCTTCTCTATCTGGAAACTGCTTCTCTGCCCTCAGGACAAACTCTGGGAGAGCCAGCCTGTGGCAAATTCCCTGGCTCAGTCCTTCAGGCTTCCACAGGATAGATTGTCATTGATAAACATGCCTCTCAGTATGCACACAGAGACCACTCTCCTCCTCCTGGAATAGGGCCCGGAGCCCAAAATAGGAGCACAACTACATAGTTTGTGGAGGTTGTATAGGAGGGGTCAGTAAGGGCGCCAGGAGTTTTATTCAATGACTTTTGAAGCTGTGTTTCGTGATTCAACATTTGCCCTGTTAATGTAGCCCTTTCATTCTTTTCCATAGCTTTGAGGAATTTTATTAGTCTTTAAGATTCCTTTCCTGCCTTTGCCCTTAGGGAGGTTAGAAAATTATTGCCCTGAGAGTTGGCCCCCAGCGATCTGACATTGATCAAAAGCAGTGATCAGTGATCAGACCACAAATCCCCAGAGTTTGGAGGACTAGGTCTCTATAAGTCACCTTGCCACCAGCAACCTGTGCCAGGAGCCCAAGCTGCAGTCCTCACAGCTGCCTGCCATGAGGCTGGGGGATGGCGATGGTAGCAAGTGTATATATGGTAATAGATTACAATTTTTTTTAAAAAAAAGCCATGAAACTGCACTGCACTACACAAACAGTGAACCCTAAGTTAAACCATGGACTATAGTTAATAGTATAATTATAAAAATGTGCTATCATCAATTGTAACAAGTGTTCCACACCAACACAAGGTATTAATAATAGGGTGGTATATGGGAACCTTGTACTGTATGCGTGATTGTTCTGTAATTCACAACTTCTTTAATAAAGAACAAAATAAAAGCTCTTCAGGGAAAAAGATAATGATATAGGGCAGAAATAAGATTTTACGTAAAGAATGGAAGACTACAGAAGAAGGAATAAATAAAGGTAAAATTAAATCTATATAGTTCATATTCTTAATTGATCAAAAGGATAACTGTTTAAAATAAAAATAGTAACAATGTGTTAGGTGATTATAACATATAGATGAATGAATGATTGCAGTATCTTAAGGGACTGGAGGGAGGAATTGGCACTACTTTGTTATTCCGTACCTGCACTATAAATGCTATAGTGTTATTTGAAGGGAGATTTAGAGTCTTTTAAAAACATATTTTGCAAACACTAGGAGTACCACTAAATTTAAAAAAAAAAAATCTTAGTTGATATGTAAAAGCATGAAAGAAAAAAACAGAGAAAATAAAAATCAGAAACAGAAAAAAATGGGATAAAAAGATATAAAGAAAAAGAATAATGAATAAATACAAATATGGTAGCTATTAATTCAACTATACCAATAATTATTTTGCATGTGAATTATTTAAATATGCAATAAAAAGCAGAAATTGTTAGGATGAATAGACACAGTGGTACTCAACCATATATTGTCTGCAAAAATACCTTATAGATATAAAGACTAGATGGGTTAAAAGGAAATTATGGAGAAAGGTATACCATCATAAACTAATCAAAAGAAATCTGAAGTATCTATGTCAATTTAAGACAAAACAGATTTCCGAAGAAGGAAAATTTTCAGGGATAAATATAACATTATATAATGATAAAGTGGTCAACTCTCCAGAATGACATAAAAAGCCTGAATGTGTTTGCACCTAATAACAGAGCATCAAAAATACATGATACAAAAACTGATGGAAATGAAAGAATAGACAAATCCACTATTATCATTAGAGGCATCAATGCTCCTTTTTCAGTAATTAAAAGATCAGGCAGGCAGAAAATCAGTAAGTAGTAGTTGACCCAAACAGCAATACCAGTTCACTCAATCTAACTGACATTTATAAAGTATTCTGTCCAGCAACAGTAGAACACACATTTTTCCAAGCTCACATGGAACGTACACCAAAGTAAACCACATTCAGGGCCATAAAAATGGCCCTAAAATTTTTAAAAGAAAAGAAATCATTCATAGTGTGCCCTATGAACACAATGGAATTAACCTCACAATAGATAACTTAAATAGGTCTACATTTATTAACAAAACAAAAAAATTATTAATACCTTCCCCAAAAGAAAGCATCAGGCACTGTTATTTTCACTAGTGAATTCTAATTCAAGGAAGAAAAATGATCACTTCTCCATAATGAGTTCCAGAAAATAGAACCAGGAGGGCACTTCCTATCTCATTCTACAAAGCCAGTATAAACTAATAAAAGCAAAATGAGATCAAGACACCACAACAAAGGAAAACTACAGACCAATATATTTCATGAACAGATATGAAAATTGTGAACAAATTACTAGCAAATCAAATCCAACAATGTATAAATTGGTACATCATGATCAAGTATCACTGTATCAACAGGCTATAGAAGGAAAAGCATGTGAGTATATTAGCTGATGCAGAGAAGGCAAAAAGTGCTCAGTGAACGAGCAAGAGCAATAAATTTTCTAAGCCTGATAAAGAACTTTTTGAAAACTTAAAGCAAACATTATTTCATACATAATGGTTAGGAACTGTATGCTTTTCCCCAGAGTTTAGGAACAAAGCAAGAATGTACTCTCTCACCACTTCTATTCAACATTATACTGGAAGTATTAGATAGTGATTACAAGAAAAAGAAACAAAATGCATATGAATTGGAAGGGGAGGAATAAAGCTGTCTTTATTTGCAGGTGATACAATTTGCAGAAAATCCCAAAGAATCAACAACAACAAAACTGAAATTCTTTAACAAGAACAGGAAGGTCACCAGAAAAAGGTTAATACACAAAAGTCAATTGCATTTCTATACATCAGCAATGGACAAGTGGAATTTGAAATTAAATATATAATACCAATTATATTAGCAATATAGAAAATGAAATGCATAAGTATACATCTAATAAAATTTACGTGGGAACTATATGTGGAAAATTTGAAAACTCTGAGGAAAGAAATTAAAGAATATCTAAACAAATGGAGAGATGTTTTGTGTTCATGGATCAAAAGACTTAAATTGTTAGGATGTCAGGTCTTTCTACCATGGTCTACAGATTCAAATCAAACAATGTAATGAATTTGTTGTTTGGTTAAAAATTTTTTTGAGGTATATTCCACCAGAAGATAAATATTATTTAAGATAACAATAAAAAAAGCAGAAAAACAAACAAACAATTGATAACAATCAATGCTATAACAACCCTGAAATTTCACTGGCTTATACAAAGCAAAATTAATTTGTCACTCATTTGTCAGTTCATTGCAGGTATTTCTGATTGGTAGATTGCTTTTCTCTGAGATAAGTAACAAAACCATATCTGCTCATAATTCTGTTGTCCAAAGTTATTCAAGGCATCTGGCCAGTCATAGGATGAGGGTAGGATAGCTGCTTTTTAGCAGGATCGTTACATTATGACATGTTGCATGAATCTTTAAAGAATAGTTAGACAGTTCTGCTACATGTTGCATGAATCTTTAGAAAATAGTTAGACAGTTCTGCTACAGGATAGAAGAGTGGTATAATCTTTAAGCAGAAATTTACCATTGCATATCTAGGTATTTGTTTATTTTCCTTAGTTCTTCCTAGGACTTCTGGATCCCCTGCAGGTTGAAATCTTTCTTCATTTCAGGAATTTTTAATGTAATTTTTCCTTTTCCTTTTCATCTTTCTCTTTTTTCCCTCTGGAATTTTTATTATTTGTATGTAAGAGCTACTGAAACTGCCTCATTGTATGTTTTCTCATCGCTCATGTTTTTATTCCCTTGTATATTTTCGCCTTTTTGAATTACTTCTTCTATTAATTTGCTCAGATTATTAACTGAGTAGTTAATTTGCCAGTTATATATTTTGGGGTAATATTTCCAGAAATTCTTTTTGATATATGCTTAATTCTCCCTAAACTATCATTATTATTGCCATTGTTTTTTGTTTAGAATTCCCTTCTCTTATTCGCAGTCTTGTTTCATTAGAGATGCCCTCATTTATCTGTTCTTTTTCTCTTGCTGTCTGTCAGAGAAAATTAGGAAAACTCAATTTTTTCTTGTCAGCAATAAGACTCAGTGCAAATACTGGAGTGAGTTGGAAACAATTTGAAAATTAGTGAGAAATGCTCTATTCCTGGTCTAAGAAGAGAGAGCCGTCAAGTTTTCAGTTCCATGCCATTTTTATTTTCAAGAGCAGAGAAAACACAACATTTCAAGATTGCCTTTGCGGTTCCTCCAGTACACAGGTACCAACTGGTCCTCCATGAAGTTCTCAGGAGGGAAGATATACTCTCTCCCGCTGTGGGGTTGGAATTCATGGGTCTTTTTAGGTCAAGTTCTTTTTGGACTCATCTGGTTCCTTTAGATTCTCAAATAAATTTCCCTCCACTTGGCCCAAGGCTGATATCAACCCAAAGTGGGAAATTACCTCCAGAACTTCAGGGAAGCCTGAGGTCATGTGTGGTAGATTAAATCATGTACCCTCAAAAAAGACTGGTTCTTAATCTTAATCCGTGTTCCTGTGGGTGTGAATTTGTAAATTTGACCTTTTGAAGACATATTATCAGTTAACATTTGGACTCATTTGTGAATAGGATCTTCCAAGATCTTATTTAGGTGTGGCCAAACTACATCAGGAAGGGCCTTACTACGTATTAAGGGACACCTTATAAAGAGAAGGCAAAAATCAGAGAAAGAGAGCGGAAGAAATTAGAAGCCAGAGGGAAGAGAGAGAGAGAGAGAGAGAGAGAGAGAGATAGTAGGCCCTGCCAACAACTTGATGTTGGACTTCTAGCTTCCAAAACCAAGATACGATAAATTTATATTGCTTGAGCCAACTCATTGTATGGCATTTGTCATGACATCCCTGCAAATGAAGAGAGTGTGCTACCAGCCTTTAGGCTTCAGCAGCTATGTGGCATGGGAGAGATAAAGTAGTTGGATAGGAATTAGGATAAGGATGGCAGGGCAGTAAGTGCTCAAGTTGCCAAATTTTCCTATTCTTCTACTCTTGCCTCTTTAAAAATGAACTTTAAAAATATTATTTCCTCAAAAAAGGTTTATTATTCCAGAAACTTTTTTTTAAACAAATATAACTGAAGAAAATTTCATGTGCCAGAAATAGTACCTAAAATAGACTATTTGTGTATGGCAGTAAACCAAGAAGATCATTAGGGGAACAACCACTATCATAAATTTTTATTTTTATACACCAAGCAGCTATGTGCAGAAAATAATTTTAATAATAGTGTCTTCTTTTATATGCACTCCATAAAAGTCTACTGTGGAATCCATGCCAAAATAATCATGTTTATATACTTTAATTTCAATAGAAATCTATAAAAATAGAATCATTTCTTCTGTTTACAAATGTATTTGTTGAATAGATTTTCCATATTTTTCAAAATTCTGTATGAAAAGGCTGTGACTTTCTGAGCCAACAGAACTGGTCAGGGAATTATAACACTTAGCATCCTGTGGAAGATTTTATGGAGACACATAATATACTCTAAATAAAAATCATTTTTTCCCCCTATGATTATATCATAAATAGAAAAAATAAATTATTAAACCTTCAGGAGTCTAGCATACCCCAAGGGCTAAATATGTTGAATTCCTAAGATGCAATTTCTTTTCTTGTTTTCTGTATTTTAAATGACACTGCATTGGCAGCAAACAAAGCTGAACCAAATTAACACTGAACAATGAAGAAAAATGAAGCTGGCATCTTAGCCCAGGGGATCTTTCCAAAAGAACAAAGTTTCCTTCTTTATTTCCAAATTCATTCCATTTTCAGAGGATGAAATGGAACTCCTATTCCACACTGGGAAAAAGGAGGTGAAATTCAGGAAAATTCAAATGCTTATGAGGAGATAAGATCACTATAATCATCCTTATTTATATGATAATTGTTCTAACTAGGCCTTAGAGTATTATGATGAAAAGTTATAATTCTTTCAATTTTGAAACATAAAATTTATATGTAAGGTGGCAAGTAATTTTCGGAGACAAACCATTCATGCAAATTCATGGCAGTATTGCTAACTGGTATTCCAATTTGCTTATCCATAGTTGCTCAGCCATGAGGATGAACCTCATAGACTCCCCACCACACAGAGAGTAATTGATCAAAAGCCTTTTGCTGCATTCCTCCAAAGATCCCACCCCATGGACTCCTCATCAATATCTGGGTGAGGTTTCCTGAAAGAGACTTACTCCTGGAAGATAGGGAACTCCTTTTTCAGCTGTCTTTGGCTTTAGGAGTTGATGATGGCTTTGAGAAACTTTCTTAGAATACATTGCAATCTGGGACACACCACCTATCTCTTCTTTCACTTGGGGTTAGACTTGAATCAAGGTGGTTCTCCAGCTTCTTCTGGCTCCCTATCTAATTTTTTTTCCCCTTAATAAAAATTTTGCAGGTTTAATTTCATCATGATTTTTGCTTCTTAGAGGACCTGGACTAATGCACCTAATCTACTGGATATTTTGTTTGCATGTTACAACCATAAATGAAAAACTAAACTCAAAGATGAAAGTTTGATTTCTTTCTTATTTTGGTATATGGCCCATTATATAATAAGTTATTTGATATATCAGAAAATCCAAATTTATACCGAAAATGGAAGTATCTACCATTACTATATATATGTGTGTGTGTGTATATATATATGTATATATATATATATATATAATCTATTCTTCTATTCTCTTTTTAGAATACAGTAAAACTATGTCTGAATCAGTTTCCTTAATAATAAAACCACTGAATTTATTATGACCAGTTTCAGTAGCAAAGGACCTTTGAAAAATACCTCAATACCCTAATTCCTAATTGTACAAATGACTAACCAAGGACTAAAGAGGTTAAATTACTCATTTCTGGTCACTTGGTAAAATTGAAGTAGATCCCATGTTTCCAGATGCTTATTGAAGGAAATAGATTGTTTTGACTATTTAATAAACAGATAAAAACTAATTTTTTCATACATACATGGTACATATATGTAAAATTCTAATTTGGTTTTAAGATTTGCAGAGAAGTCAATTATTTAACAAATTATCTGAAGGAAAAGGTGGAAAATATGCCATTGAGACAGATGGGGTATTTGAGAAATGATTTGCTGGGTGAAAATAATTAACTCAGTCTCCAACATGTAAAGCATTAGGTGTTAACAGAATAACATTTACTTCAGTGCATTCTGGAAGAGAAAAACAAATGTAACTCAATGGGTTAAAAGCAAATAATTTAACATTACACATGGTCTTTTATATGAATTAACTAATTTCTCTTCACAGTACTAAATAAAAATCTGTAAGTAAACCTCAAAAGCAGTGAAAGCATTGTTACATTGAGAGAGAATAGTTCTTAGATGAGCAGCAGTTGCTGTTCATATGAAAAATGTATCCTGAAAAGTGGATTGAAGAAAGTTTGTTAGAAATAACCCCATACAACAATAATATTATTTGAGTTCTACTAAATTCTAAGTGGATACAACTTTACAAGGGAGTTTGACATATGAAACGACAATGCAGCAGACAAACTTCAAAGGGGTTATAAGCTATGCATGGGGATTTCCTCAGTTATAAAATATACAAGCAATTTTCCTATTAAATGGAAATAAAGACAGCTTTGAAAAGAAGTCTTCCTTTCAGAAAATATAGGGTTCATTTTCTCATTTATGGACAAAGAACTATTGAAACGGCTATACAAAGAATTGACAAAGAAATATTGAAGACTTAATTCTTGAATTAAGTCTTAATTCTTGAATTGCCTTAATTTTTGAATGTAAGTTCTTTGCATTCGAATGTTTTCCCTTGACTTCATCCAATTTTAATTGGTCTGAAATAAATAGATTGCAGCAATATTTTTAAATGGTTGACTTTATTTTTTCCAAAGTTAATTTATAAATCTATGTGATTATTAAAAGACTATGTTTTGTTTAGTGGTATGATAGGTCCTGTAAGATGGAGAAAGATTAGACATTGTCTCTGCCTTGTGACATTTACATTCTCATTTTTAATGTAGGACTTACTGAATTAGCAGTATATGTTTACTAAATCACTAAAAGATTTCCTGACCACGTAAGAGACTAATATTCAGGAAAATATTTTAGGACCAGATTATTTTAAAACCACATTAATATGGAAGTAATTTGGATGTAAAATGAAAGAAAACTGAAAGATACTGTAAGCTTTTTACTGGAAAATTGAATTTTTTTTTTCCTTGCTACATGTCAGGATAAAATTAGTTTGGGGGAAGACTAAGATAGCAGTAATAGGTAAAAAGAATTAAAGAAGAATAAATAATGGAAGTTAGGAGATGGTTAAGAAGCTATTATATGATTCAGGAGTGAAAAAAATTGGTCCCTTAATTAATGTTCTGATTGTGAGACTTAGGAAATTTGTACATTAGTGATAGGCTGCATTAAAACATATTAAGCTTTATACATGTGAGATGTAGAGTAACAATAATATGTAGGCAAAAATGACTCTAAAATTTTTACCCTGGAATACTGAAAGAAGGCATTTATCATATAGATTTGGGGAGATTAAGAAGGAATATCTATTATTAAAGAAAGCTATTTTCAATTAAGACTGAGGAAATGGCCAATATTACCCATTACAGCATGAAGCAAAGATCACCCACTGTGGAGGAATTTCGATGAATAAATTAGCAACTTGAGGCACTTGTTTGCATCTTCCTGGATAAATGAAATCCTGCTGAGCATCCATTTACCATCACAGCAAGAAAATGAATAACCACAAACTATGAGCATAAGATCTTTATGTGGCTTGCATCTCACAGGGCATACTCGATAAAGGTAAATATGGAGCCACCATAAATGTTACAATACAGTATTGTTTTGACTCTTTTTCTGCACATTTTACAGGAACTCCCATAACATCTATCGATTTCCTCCCACTTTTGCTCGTTTCTCTGCTTCAAAATTTAATCTTACGTGTCAGTGCTACAACATCTGCCGATTTTGTCAGTTACTTCCACGTTTTTAAACTGTACCTACCCCTCTGAAGCTAATCTTTGATATTCCTACCAGTGTCTGCTGAAGGAGCTGTTTTTGCTGATACGTTCTGAAACTACTAATAGCATTTTTGCCAAGACTACAAACAAATGATATCTGAAAAACTGGTGCCAGGGGAGATGGCCCTGAGATGGATTGCTGTTGAGATTGCTGGCAGGGAAACCACTGACGTCGCCTTTTCTTCTCAGTGTGACCTCTAGTTAAAATAACTTCTTTCCCCCCTCCCTCCCTCCTTCTGTCCGTCATTCCTTCTTTCTCTTTCTTTATTTTGTTCTCTTTTTTCTTTTTTTCATTCTTCATTTCTCCATTCATCTATCTGTTTATTTTTACTACTATATGAAAAACAAATCCACAGAAACTAGATTGGGAAGCAATCTTAGCATTCTCTACCTAAAAGAACTCTTTTTTTTTTCCATCCACATGTATCACCCTTGGGACCTATAGGTGGGCTTTAACCCTGTTCCTTTAAAGTCCCATAGACTAAATCTAAGGAAAATAGTTTATTCAAGCAGAAATACTGGAGCACAGATAAGAGAGATAAGAATTGTACATGTGGCTTTCGGAGAAAAATGACAAGAAGTGAAAAGCTGATGCCCATCCTAAAGGATCAAATATGAAACTGGAGAGAAGGGTATTTTAAGAAGTAAAGTTTGCAGAATAAGGTGGCAGCTGAGGCTCCAATGGGGATCCAGTTCACTCATCAGGGCTTGTGGCGAACTTTTAGAGGTATGTAAAGCGGCGAATTTCAAATGATACACAGTGGTAACCTCCCACAAATAAAGAAAACAATATAACATTGTGGAGGAGGAAGTCTATTGCCAATTATAAGGAATATCTTCAATAATTCCATCCTTAGCTATGAGTAATAACCTAAATCTTTTAAATCTTTAGTAAAGATTTTACTAAAATAAAATTCCTAGTGGAAAACCATTCTGGAATATGCCTTAGAGTATTGACTATAAGCACTGAGAAAGAAAGATATTAAGTTAAAAAAAATGCATCAAAATTATTAGTTCTTCAGTCACATCTAAAATGTTTGTTGATAATTTAAAATTACTTGGACATATTGTTGTAAAACTATCCAGTGCCCCATCAGTTTCCTCACCGTCAAAATATTTCTCTATGATGTTCTAGTAATTACTCCATCTAGTTTGTATATTCTATGCTCTCCCTGTTATAATATGAAAAATATATTTTAAAAAATAATAGGGTGGGTTAAGGGAAATTCAATACAAGCTTTCAGAACTTTCTTTTACCAAGTGTGCATACAGTCTATGAAAAACTTAAACCACTTCACTTTGTGATTTTGATTTTTTTAAACATTTTACATATATAAACACACTGTGTTAAGTTTTAGTAAAAATTTGTGGCAGACAACAGTTTCTAAACCCAATCTTCAGTTCATACCTATTCTTTATTTCCCTTCCTAATGCTGATCTTTCATTAAGTAGAGAGGCTAGTGTAAATGGAAACATGAACTTTCTTTTGTATGTTTCTGGGTGCATCTTTAATTCTTCATTCTCCCTAGATCTCATCCCATTGTAAATATAAAAATTAAAATAATTTTGGGCTTAAAAGGGCCTTGTTTCATCCAAACTGCCCATAGAGCATGTGTACTGTGGGCTATATGCTATAATTTGATCATGTATATGTATTTGTTATTTTCTTCTCCAAAAAAGAAAGCTAACATATTTCTATAATAATATGAAATGTTACTTATGTTATTTGGTGAAGGAAACTTTTCCTGAATTCAGTGAATGAACTCAGATTTGTTTTCTGCCTTAACTGCTTATCATCCCTTCCTTCATGAACCCAAGGGATTAATTTATCCAGGTGAATAATGAAACCTGCTTCTTAGCCCAAGAGCTCTGGTGAGACTATGATTTTTACCTTTCATTGCATCTCTGCTATAGGTTCATTTCTCATCTTCCTCCATGCCTCATGGGGCTGATCTGAGTACAGAAATCCTTTTGAATTCTCTTGGAACTTTGTGCTCCAAAGAGGCCTGAAGGACAGGCAAAGTAAGAAACATGGTCATGCTTGCAAATAAAGTGAAAATTCAAGTCATTTTAATAATTTGCTTCTCTAGGCCTATCTATGTATGTTTATATTTATATCTCCATTAAAACATGGTAAAGCAAGATTTAAACTTGCAAAATCAAAATTGTTATATAGATATATCTATTTCATTTGAGCCAAATTACTTCACATTTGGAAAAATAGTTTATGTAAATTAATGAAAGAAACTTCTTTAAAGCTTCTATAAAAAAAATATTTACTTGTACCATACATTGAATCCAATGTTTGAATAGATATTACCAATAAAATACACACTGTGACATTTTAAATAAAAAATATGGTTACTTGTTCTGCTACTCTGATATCCTCACCTACAGAGACCTAGTTTTAAAATCACAGCTGACATTATTCCCATGTTTCTATATCAGAATTCTCCAGTGTGCCAGTAAATTAACAGTAAATGATTACGCAGTTTGGGGCTTGACTGAAGCCGAATTTCTGCTTTGTCACTTAAACTCTGCCAATAGAGGGCACGAGAAGGATACTGCTGAGCTACATGAGGAAGAAAGGGCTTGCTGATTAGGGTTCTCTTCCTGCTTGTTTCCTGTTCCTGTTAGCTTCACCCCATCCCAGCTTTTTTATACTTACAAGACTATTGCAATAGAAGCACCAGTGGAATCTAATTAGCATTTTCCCAACACTGGCTGAGTCAGCCCTATCACAGACCCTTCGAGACACTAGCAACAACTAGTCAGTGCTCCTTCCCCGTAAATCATCCTCAAAGCTACTGAATTGTAATTCTAAGCACTTTGCTTTGATCACCCAACTCCAGCTGCTATATCTGTGATATCTTAGTTAAAATAGTTTTATATTAAGTTCCCTTGCTTTAAACTATTTGATTTGGTTACTATTTTCTGGCTTGACTCATAATGGGACAATTATATTTAGCTAAATCCATAGTTATTTAGGGGTTTTATAAGGTAAACATTTATTTTGGGTTTAAAGGATGCTTCTGAGTGCAACCAGCTGTCCCAGACAAACCAGAGCATATGGTCATCTTAGCTATGCCACTAAACGTAATCTTAACTGAAACTCTTGATGGCAATGTTATTATCTTAACAGTTGGAATGAGAATTCTTCCTAGTACTGACCTCATATACCTGCAGGCTTAAAATTACTGCCTTTATTTTTATTTTCTGTTGCTAGTCAATTTGCAATATTGGGAATAAAACTTCTAAGATGACTATAAACAGAGGTACCAATGATGCAAAAAGTGGTGAATGAACCACTAATGATTTCCTAAAGTGCACATCTGATCATATCTCTCTGCTTAAAACTGTCCTAACTCTAGGCTTAAATGCTGGTTTTTCTGAGAAGCCTTTTCAAAGCCTCCAAATGAGTGGGTGGGAGATTTCTTACATGAATACTCCTAGAAGCCTTACTAACTTACTAATACAATATGCAAAACAATATTATAATTGCTTGCTTACTTTTCTATGTAGCCAATTACACTATAAGTTCAATAAAATCAGAGCCTATGCTTTGTTCACCATTATTATTGATGAACACATAGTCTAGCACACAGGAAAATCTCAATAAATGTGTAATTAATTTCTATTATATGTAAAGAACAGGTGTGATAACAGAATTATAAAGAGTTCCCCATTCTACAAGACTAGCACCTCAGTGTTTTGTAGGCTTTACTCTGTATCTTTTTTAATATATATTTTTTTATTTTTAAAGATATTTAGATAACATAAATGTTACATAAAAATATAGGAGATTTCCATTTTCCCCACTCCCTACACCTTCCACATTTTCCCACATTAATGACATCCATCATTAGTGTGGTACATATGCTACATTTGATGAAAACATTTAGGAGCATTGCCACTAAGCATGGATTATAGCTTACATTGTAGTTTATGCTCTCTTCAACACAATTTTGTAGGTTATGGCAAGATATGTAATGGCCTGTATCTGTCATTGTAATGCCATTCAGGACAATTCCCAAGTCCTCAAAATGCCCCCATATTTCAACTGTTTTACCCTCTTCCTTGCCTCAGAACCTCCAGTGGCTACTGCCTCCCCAGCAATAATACAATTGTTTCCATTGCTGGAAGCACAATAAGTCTATAGTAGAATACCAGTAAGTCTACTTTAGTCCATATTTCATCCTGAAGATTCTGGGATGGTGATGCCCACTCCACCTCTATTTGAAAGGGGGCTTCAATCCCATGGGTCAGATGGATAGGACACTCTTGCTTGCAGTTGTTAACTCTCTCAGTTCTTTGGAAAGGTCAGTCCATCATCAACTCCTTGTTAGTTGTCCTGGTGAGTCCATTGAACTGGAAAGTAGGTGTTGCAACACCTATAAACCCTAGTAACTAATTATAGTTTAAATAGCATGGTCAGAAGCACCATGTTTAGGGAAACCACAACTGAAACTAACTCTGTCACACTGGGGAGGATAAATTCCAAAGTAGGACCCACTGGCAAGGAATCAAACTCCTGAGCTACCTACCCTGAATATAATGTCTGGATCTGTCCAGAGCATTCACCAGTCTCACTATTTGAGATAGAATTTACTTTGGCAGTCAATGTGATCCTGCTGAGACATGCATAAGGGTTACCTCTGAAATGGCCACCTGACTCCTTTTGAAATCTCTTAGCCATATAAACTCATTTGTCTTTACCTTTTCCCCCTTTTTATTGCATTGCTAGTTGGTGCTTGGTAGTAATCCCTTGGTGCCAGGGAGGCTAATCCTTGGGAGTCCTGTCCCATGATGTGTGAAAGGTAATACATTTATATGCTGAGTTTGGCTTATGAAGAACACCCTGTATCTTTTAACATTTTAACAAGATATAGATAATTGGAAAGGGAGGATGAATCATCAGGGAAAGTAGGTTTACTCTCACACAAACAGCAGACAACATGCTAGCTAGCATCAGCCTGTTGGTTTTTGTTTTTATTTTGTTTTGTTTTTGCTGTTTAGTTTTGCATATCTCCTGGCCAGTGGAAATTCTTCCTGCATTCTGAAAGCTGCTTAATTGTAAATATTTATATAAGATATTTTCATCCTTTTAACCTGTGTGTTCATTACTATCTCTTTAGGGGGTTAAAAGAGACTAAGGAATACGATGAATGAAAATGCCATTCTTTCTGCCATCACCATCCTTTTGATTCTTTTCATTATTCCTTTCCTAAATTGAGTCAGAGATGACACTTTTATTTATCAAATCTTTTATAATATTTAGACTGAATTTCCAGAAAGTAATTGTCCCCAGTTAAAAGTTGTACAGGTCATTTAAGTGCTATAAAGTAATGACCTTTCTCTAAATGCTGATTCACATTTATACTGTGTCTCTTTTCTATTCAAATTTGCTTTTCTTTTGTGATGGAGTTAAAAAAAGTTATATGTGCAATTTTTTGTGTGTGATGTATGTATCTTCAAAAATATATAATTTACAAAACTGATGTCGTGGTGGGGCAGGGAGTGGATTATATGGGAACCTCTTATGTTTTTTTTTTTCTTCTTATGTTTTTTAATGTAATGTTCCTTGTGATCTATTAACTTTAATTTTTTAAAAATACAGGAAATAAAACAAAGATTAAAAAAAGTTATATGTGCAGTTCTCCATTTTTGACAATAAAATAATGTTTAGTCTTAGTCTTCCAGAGAGACTATTCATCACCCATAGAAGTTATTTGTTCTTTATACTTTATTTGTTGAATTTTCAAATATACCATCCTAAAGGTGGCAAAATAGGTTTGTTTGTTTATTTGTGGATTTTTTTTTTGTAACTTAAGTCCATTGTCTAGATTGTAATGTGAAATAGCTTGAGAATTTTTCTTTTAATTTCAAACTCTGCCAATTATTTTGGAACTTAATTAGCAGATTATTGTTCTTAATTTATTTCTACTATTTTACACCTTAGTAAAATATAAATAAACAAAATGTTAATATATCTTCTAGATAGTAAAAGCAGAGGATTGAAAAGAAATTTGCAATTTTATACTGTCCAGTATCTGAACATTTCTCCTATATAGACATGGTCTAAGCTTGGTTGAATGTAAACTCCTGTCTTGAAATATGGACATCAAGAAAGTAAGTGGGGCTCCTGAGGACTCTGGAGACATGCAGACACTACAGGTGTCTATAGCAGAGCTGACAGCTCAGAAGTCTGGCACCTTGCCACTGGACCCTCTGGTGGGCTCTCCAGTCTGACAAAGTTGGCTTCAGTTGTGGTTTCCCTACACATGGCTCTTCTCCCTCTTCAATTTGGACCTATATATAGCACTATAGTTGATAGATTTATGTCCATGAGACTTAAATCTTTGGGTCTTCCATATATCAGGTGAGCCCTGAATCTCAACAGAGTTACAACACATACTCTCTAGTACATTGGACTCACCCAGGACAATGAACAAGGAAATTATGATGGACAAAGACCATCATAAGGAAATGAGAGAGTCTACAACTGCAAGCAAGATAGTCCAATCCATCAATCTGCCCAATGGTATCTAAGCCCCTTCTCAATTAGAAACAGAGTAGGCATCACCATGCCAGAATCCTCAGGATTGGGGAATAAAGGATGGACTAGAGTAGACTTACAGTTATTCTACTGTAGACTTATTTATATTCTAGCAATGGAAGAACTTTTATCACTGAGATGGAGGCAGTGGCCACCAGAGGTTCTAAAGGGAGGGAGAGGAAAAAATAGGTATAATTGGGGGCATTTTCAAGACATTGGAATTGTCCTGAATGACATTGCAATGACAGATAAAGGCCATTTTATATCTTGTCATAACTTAAAAAAAAATTATGCGAGAGAGATTAAAATATAATGTAAACTATAATCCACATTTAGTGGCAATACTCCAACATGTGTTCATCAATTGTAACAAATGGACCACACTAATGAAGGATGTTGTTAATGTGGGAAAGTATGGGAGGGGTAGGGAGTGGCGGATATGGGAATCCCCTACATTTTTTATGTAGCATTTATGTAATCTAAGTATCTTTAAAACAAACATTTTTAAAGTATTGAAAAAAAAAATAAAGTAAGCAACATAAGCCAGGGACACTTGAGATTTTACTCAGGTAATAGTATCAGCATTCAGTTCATATGCCAGCAAGTATATTGCTCTTAGAAGTTTCTTAGGAAGTACACTTGACCCCGTGGTTAGGACGTCCATCTACCACATGGGAGATCTGCGGTTCAAACCCTGGGCCTCCTTAACCCCTGTGGAGCTGGCCCATGTGTAGTGCTGATGTGCGCAAGGAGTGCCATGCCACCCAGGGGTATCCCCCAAGTAGGGAGCCCCACACGCAGGGAGTGCACCCTGTAAGGAGAGCCGCCTAGTGGGAAAGAAAGTGCAGCCTGCCTAAGAATGGCACCACCCACATGGAGAGCTGACACAACAAGATGATGCAACAAAAAGAGACACAGATTCCCGTGCGGCTGACAACAACAGAAGTGGACAAAAGAAGACGACTCAGCAAATAGACACAGAGAACAGACAACCGAGGTGGGGCGGGGTGGGGGGGAAGGGGAGAGAAATGAATAAATAAATAAATCTTTTAAAAAAAAAAAGAATTTTCTTGATCACATTATTCCTATGACATCATTTTATCTATACTTTTGGCACTTAGGCTTCTTTGTTTCCTACTTCTTTTCACAGATTTATATTTTGAAAATTACCAGCCAAGCAAAGAAGCAGTGGGGGAAAAAACACATAATTAAGGGGGGAAGTCAATACTTTAAAAAAGATCCAGAAGTGACACATATAAGAGAAACCAAATTTATTAAAAGAAAATTAATACCAATATTCCTAACAAACATATTCACAAAAATTACAGGCAATATTTTATCAAATTGAAACTAACAATACGTAAAAACAAAATACATCATGCCCAGGTAAGTTTTATCCTAGAAATGCAAGGCTGGTTTGACTTTTGAATATATGCACATGCAATTCAACATATTACAAATTTTTAAAAGAAATAACTTATGATGGTCTCAAAGTTGCAGAGAAAGTATTTGAAAAATCAGCTTCCATTCCTATAAAAATCATCAATCAAAGAGGAGTAGATAAACTGATAAAATTGATGAAGAACGGGTATGAAAAACCTAGAGGTAACATCATCCTTACTGGTGAAAAACTGAATGCTGTATACTCTAATGTCAGAAACAAGACAGAGATGTACATTCTTACCGCTTCTATTTAACAGCATATATAAAGTTCTAGGTATGGAAACATGGCAAGAAATACTTAAAAAGTGATCCAGATGAGCTAGTAAGTAAAAGTAGATTTATTCACCCAACATAATCATCTATAGAGAAAATTTCATGAAAACTGCAAAAAAGCTACTCTAAATAAGGAAGTTTAGCAGTTTCACAGGATACAAGATAAATATGCAAAAAAAATTTATATTCTATTCTGATACTCTAGGAATGAGCAATCATAATTTGAAATTTAAAAATTAACACTTTAAAATATCATATGTATATAATAAATATTTAGGTATAAACATGAGAAAAAATATATAAGAGCTGTACCCTGAAAGTTATGAGATATTGCTGAGAAAACTTAAAGATAATTTAAAGACATAAATTAAAACAAATGGGGAGATATATCCTGTTCATAGATCAGAAGACCCAGTAGTATTAACATTTCATTTCTCTTCAAGTTGATCTAAGGTTCAAAGTAATCCAAATCCTGCCAGTGTTGGTTTTTTGTTTTTGTTTTTGTTTTGTTTTGTTTGTCTTTTGGTAAAAACTGGCAAACTTTCAAAAAATCATGTAGAAATTGAAGGGCCTAGACTAACCAAAACAACTTAAAAATTAAAAAAGAACAAATTTGGAGAACTGACATTACCTGATATGAAGTTGTATTACAAAGCTACAGTTAATCAAGAGAGTGTTATATTGCCTAAATGTAGACAAATATGAACAGAATATAGACCAGAATTAGATCCACACAAACATAGACAACTGATTTTCAAGAAAGGAACAAAAGCAATTCAGCAGAGAAAGAGTAGTTTTTCCAACAGATAGGGTTGATCAATTGAATATCTATATGCCAAAAAAGGAGATCTGATGTGTAACTCTGCACTATTACAGAAGTTAATTCAAAATGGATTATACCTAAATGTGAAACCTAAAACCCTAAAACCTTTCAGAGAAAACAGAAGAGTTTTTAAATATGACACTAAAGCATGATCCATTTAAAAAATTGTTAAATTGGACTTTTTTACTACCAAATTCATTTTCTCTTTAAAGGACACTGTTAGAGAATAAAAAGAACAGCCACAGTCTTGGGGAAAACATTTTACATCTTATATCTTATTAAGTTATTTTAAACAGAAATATATAAGGGTTCTCAAAAGTCAATAATAAGAAAGCAAACAATCCAGTCAAACAAATACTTGAACAAATAGTTTACCAGAGATGATATATGAAGTCATATAAGTACATGTAAAGATGTGCAACATCATTAATAATTAGAGAACTGTAAATGAATACTACAATGTGATGCCATTAGATATATATTAGTATGGCCAAAATTAAAAACGTTGACAATAACAGGTGTTGGCAAGAATGTGGAAGAAATGGAACTCTCAAACACCACTGGTGGCAATGTATAATGTTAAAATGACTTTGGGGAAAAGAATTGGTCACTTAAAATGTCTAACATGCATCTACCATAAGATCCAACAATCCCATTTCTAGGTATTTACTCAAAGAAAATGAAATCATATATCCATATACAGTCTTATACAGTCTTATATATCCATATACAGCCCATCAAAGAGTGAGTGAATAAACAAATTATGACATATCCATAGAATGGACTACTTGTCAGCAATACAAATAAATGAGCTATTTATGCAGGCAATAACATGGATAAATCTCTAAATAATTATGCTGAATGAAGGAAGCCAGACAAAAACGTAGTATATGCTGCATGGTACTTTTTATATAAAATTCTAGAGACTGCAAAGCAATCTGTAGTGACAGAAAGCAGATCAGTGGTTATTTGGGAATGGGTGAGAGGAAGGGAATAAACTTTATTATTGCTCATCAATTAAGGAGTTTTGCAACATTCAAAATGGAGAAAATATTTTATTCCAATAAGATAATGTAGGCCCTCCTCTATATTACTCTATCAACTTGCCTAGATTAGAGTAATTTTATCTATTTGCAAGACTTGAGAAAGCACTCAAGCAGTAATGAATCCTTAGACAATCTGATAAAGCTTACCAGCCACTTCCTTCAACAAGTCTAGAAAGGAATTCTTTATCTTCTCATACCTGTTTATAACCAGTCATGGCTAAACTCAATGAGTGACAGCTATTATCTACCAAATTCAATAATCCAGAAAGACAGGAGTTATAATTACCTGAATTACTTAACAATGCCATGTTGAGTCTATGCACTTAATTACTTAAGTAATTCTATGACTTAATTTTTGAAATATGAGGCTTTTAAAAATGCCCTTATCAACACTATTATCACTCATTTTCTCCCAACTGAACTCCCTACATCCAACATCGCCCCTCAAATGGATTATTTTCATAACAGTCAAAGCGAGCATTCCAAAATACAAAATTGATCATGGGATTACACTATTTGGATCTCATTAATGACTATTCATCACCTTCAGGATAAAACCAAACACTTCATTGTGGTTTGGAGGCCTTTTACAGTCTTACCTTTTCATTCTTTCTGCAAGCATTGTAAGCACCTGCCAACGTAAAAGACATACAATAATCATATTACAAATATTCCCTAAGCCTTTGGGACATTGTACAGAGTTCTTTCCATGGAGTAGTGCTCTCACTGGAGCCAAAGTTAGTTAATGCTTTTTATATGTCAGTAATCTCTTGGGTTTAAGGCAAAGGAACAAAAACACCATAAAGAAATCTGTTTTCTAATATCAAATATGATATTTTAGTAATATTTATAATCTGTCTGGATCTCCATTTCCTCATTAATAGAAATGAGCAGGGCTGTCCCCTCACCTGTGCCATCGATGTCAATGGTTCTTTATCAGATTTTGTTTATCTGAGGTTATAAAATATGTTCAAGTTAATGTATTACCATCTAGTGGTTTTATTTCAATTAGATTTATTAAAAATATGTGTTTATGAAATAGAAAAAGGAAAACAACAATGACTACTTCTTCAAGTATGAAGATGACATTTATTTATTTTCTTTTGAATTTTGCTATTAACTTTATTTCCTTCTGAGTTTTATTATTTTTTAACTTTATTTTGTACATTTAATAATTGAAACTATAAATAATAATTTAAAAAGAAAAATAAAATACAGTTGAATAAAAACATACATTTCTCGATTAAATGTACTGGATACATAGGATATTTTTAAATCATACAATATGTTACACAATATATTTGGTTCATAGTAATGCAATCATACAGTATTTGTCCTTTTATGTCTGGCTTGCTTCACTCAACATAATGTCCACTAGGTTCATCCATATTGTCATATGCTTTACAACTTCATTTCTTCTTACAGCTACATAATATTCCATTGTGTGAATAGCCCACAGTTTGTTTATCCATTCATCTGTTGATGGACACCTTGGTTGTTTCCAACTTTTACCAATTGTGAATAATGTAGCTATGAACATCGCTCTGCAGATGTCTGTTCATATCACTGTTCTCAGGTCATATGATTATATACTCAGTAGTGGTATTACAGGATCAAGTGGCTAGTCTGTATTCAACTTCCTTAGGAACTGCGAAACAGTCCTCCACAGTGGCTGTACCATTCTGCATTCCCACCAGCAGTGAATAAGTGTTCCTTTCTCTCCACATCCTCTCCAACACTTGTAGTTCTCTCTCTTTTTAATAGTGGCCTTTCTGACAGGTGTGAAATGATATCTCACTGCAGTTTTGATTTTCATTTCCCTAATTATTATTGATATTGAGCTTTTTTTTTGCCATTTGTATTTCTTCTTTGGACAAATGTCTATTCAAGTCTTTTGCCCATTTTTAAATTGGGTCGTTTGTCTTTTTATTGCTGAATTGTAACATCTCTTTATATATCCTGGGTATTAAACCCTTATTGGACATGTGGTTTCCAAATATTTTCTCCCATGGAGTCAGCTGCCTTTTTCACCCTTTTGACAAAGTCCTGGGAGGTGCAAAGTGTTTAATTTTGAGGGGGTTCAATTTATCTATTTTTTCTTTTGTTGCACATGCTTTGTGTGTAAGGTCCAAGAAACCACCACCTAATACAAGGTCATGAAGATGTTTCCCTACATTTTCTACAGTAGTTTTATGGTCCTGGCTTTTATATTTAGGTCTTTGATCCATTTTGAATTGATTCTTGTATAGGGAGTGAGGTAGGGGTCCTCTTTCATTATTTTGGTTATAGATATCCAATTCTCCCAGCAACATTTATTGAAGAAACTGTTTTGTTCCATTAACATGGACTTGGTAGGGTTGTCTAAAACCAGTTGACTGTATAGATGAGGGTTTATTGCTGGATTCCCAATTCTATTCCGCTGGTTAATGAGTCTATCTTAATGGCAGTACCACATTGTTTTGACCACTGTAGCTTTGTAATAGGTTTCAAGGTCAGGCAGTGAAATTCCTCCTATGTTGCTCTTCTTTTTTAGAATGCACTTTCCCTTCCAAATGAATTTGGTATTTTTCTTTTCTAATTCTGTAAAGTAGGCTATTGTAATTTTGATTGGTATTGCATTGAATCTGTAAATCAGTCTGGGTAAGATTGAAATCTACATGATATTTAGTCTCCCAATTCATGAAAACAGATTGTCCTTCCATTTGTTTAGGTCTTCATTGATTTCTTTTAGCATTCTTTTGCAGTTTTCTGCACATAGGTCCTATAATTCTTTGGTTAAATTAATTCCTAGGTATTTGAGTCTTTTTGTTGCTATTGTGAATGGAATTTTCCCCCTGATTTCCTCTTCAGATTTTTCAGTACTAGTGTACAAAAACATTACTGAGTTCTTCACATTGTTCTGGTATCCTGCCACTTTGCTGAGCTCATTTTTCTTAGCTCAAGTTACTTTGTCATGGATACTTCAGAATTTTCTATATACAGCATGGTGTCATCCACAAATAGTGAGAGTTTTACTTCCTCTTTTCCATTTGGATGCCTTTATTTTTTTTTTTCTTGTCTAATTGCCCTAGCTAGAACTTCTAATACAATATTGAATAAAAATGGTGATAGTGGGCATCCTTATCTTGTTCCCAATCTCATAGGGAAAGCATTCAACCTTTCCCGATTGAGTACAATTTGGCTGTGGGAAACATTTATTTTTATTAAGTTTCTAATTTATTCTTAAAGCTTTGAATATAAATTTGTATTTTTATAATCTGTTAAAGTATTTGACTTCTTGATTTTAGTTTTAGAGTTTATATTATTATTAGTTTTATTTATTTTATGCTATTATTAGTTTTTATTCATACCCAGTATATTAGTCACCTAAAGGGGTGCTGATGCAAAATACCAATAATCTGTTGGCTTTTATAAAAGGGCATTTATTTGGGGTAGACTCTTACCATTACCAAGCCATAAAGTGTAAGTTACTTCCCTCACCAAAGTCTGTTGAATGTGTTGAAGCACGATGGCTGCCAACATCTGCCAGGGTTCAGGCTTCCTCTTCCTCTTAAGGTTCCGTGGTCCCAGCTTCTTCCAATATCAGCTGTGGGCTGGGATAAGTCTCAACTCTCTCCCAGGGCTCATTTCTCGCCAGATTTAGCTGCTCTGCTCTCTCCACAAGGCCAGCTGTAAACAGTCAGTTGAATGGCTTTTCTCTCTTCCAGGAGCCTCTGCCTTGTCTTACAGAGCCTTCTTTCTTTCCTCACATATCTTCTTCTCTGTTTGCTTACTTCCTGGGCTCAAGAATCAAAAATTCTAACTTTTTCCTCTGCCATGTTGTTTTCTCCATGAGTTCCAGACCACCAAGGAGCCAGGGACTCAACATCCTACTGATGTAGCCAAATCAAAGCCTTAATCATTATTTAATCAGGTAGGAGTGAAATCTTTGAATACAGTACAATTTAATGTATCCAGAAGAACGGCCAATTTACAAACATAATCCAATAACTTTTTGGAATTCATAAATAATACCAAACTGCTACACCCAGTATATTTTCATGTGGCACTTACAACTTCTTCTAGAATCAATGCAATGTAATGTAAAAAGTGTTAATTATAAGGAAAAAAGCAAAGTAATTAAGAGCAGAAGAATATTTATTAGAGGACAATTGAGATAATTTAATAATTACCATTGAATAAAGAACATATCTGTAAGTTTACTATTCACTAATTCATAAAAGAAAATACTTTTAGATATGCCTTCTTCATCAAAGTTAATGCTTAGATTAATTATTCTTTATTTGACTCCTGCCACTGATACCTCTCTCTTCTTCACCCATCTTTGCCCATCTCTGTCTGTTCTTTAGGAAGCTGAGACCTATTGACTGCCCCATATCACTTCCTTGGTCAAGCATATTACAGGGAGGCAATGGAAGAAGAAAAGAGAGTCAAATGAAAAATATATATATAATATTTCTTCCCAGGTTCCTTCTAGCTTCAGAACTATTTCTTTGGCAGTAGCTATTATGCCATGGGTTTACTTCCTACTAAGTGGCCCCTCTTCCATGGCTCCACCTCGCACTAGTTCCTCCTCTTCATACTTTGATCCTCAAGGACAGGGTCATGCCTTCCTCTGTTTCTTGGCTTTGGATGTCTCAACATCCCTTGTTTGTTTCCTTAATACAGCTACATCTTTAATTAACTGTCTCCATCTTTAAAATAGCTTTATTTAAACCATCTGAATGGATTATGTTTTATGGCAATTTCTGTATGATACAACACTTAAAGGAAAACTTTTCTTTTTTTGGCAAAGAATTCATTAGGAAACATTATCTTATTTTACAAGTGACAGCAAAAAACAGAATTAATACTGTCTTCAGCTTTTATTTTTAAAAATATATAGCAATAGTTCTAATAACATCTTTAAAAAAAGAACCTTTTATAAATCTCAAGTACACACTATTAAATCTTAACTCCTTGAAAAAAAAATCCTGGGGCTCTCTGCGTGGTGGGATGAAAAAAAAAATGGTTTTAGGATCAGAATGCAAGGATTTGAATTCCAGCTTTACTATTGACTAACTTTAAATTAAGCAAGCTATTTGTTGTTTCTGACATATTTGAAGACCTTTTAAGATTGTTGTAAGATTAGAGATAATGTAGGCAAAGAAACTAGTAAATAGAGTATGTTTAGTAAACAGTAACCACTTTAAACTTGTTACTACATTCTTTTGTAACAATTACCTTTAAGGCAAGAATTTACATAGCAACTCTAAAATGACTGGTCTCTGTTGGAAACAGAAGCAGCATTTTAAGATGTCTGAATACATAAATTCAGATGTGCAAATGCCATGCTGCTGGTTGAAGAAGAATCTCTATCTATCTATCTATCTATCTATCTATCTATCTATCTATCTATCTATCTATCTATCTATCAAAAATATAGATGGCAGCATTGCCATGCTCCTGGGTGAGAGATGCTCCACAGGGGTATCATCTTCCTTTTGGCACATGTTTCCTTTTCAGAATGGTTGGACTAATACATGCATAAATTATTGCATTGTAGCGAACTCTGATTCAGATGACCTAGGTCCCTCCTATAACGCATATCGTTAATTTGTTAACTGCTAAATAAGAAAATTTCACATAATAAAAGAGAAAAATTTGCAAAGATTATATTAATTAAATCAACACAGTTATTGAACATTAAAAAGAATATCCACTCTGCACATAAAAGTAAAACTGTGCTTATGCTTGAGGAGATTGGGGTTACATAAGGGAAAAAATCAACAAGAAAATTTTCATTAACAAAGTAAAAATTGGATATAATGTGTATAATAATATTACTTATAGTTGCAGTGTGTGTAGTATTATTGCTTACATCAGATTTCATAGTTTGGTTAGAGATCTACTCAGATAACATCTTTACTTTCCTATATTTTAGCATACATAACATTGTTTTATAAGTTTGATGGGTTTACCTTTCTTTTCCCTGAACTCTCAAAATTTTAAAAGAAGGATTGTGATCTGTATTAAAGGAAGACATGGGATAATTGTTTTTATTTTTATTTTCTAATTATGATTATATCAAAATGAAAAATAAGTGGAGCTTCTGCCTGAGCACAAAATGCCATAAGCAAAAATCAGAAGTGAATGACTAAAAGAAATAATATATTTGTAACTCATATCAAAAGAAGAAGGCTAAAATCTATAACAAATTTAAAAATCCTGCAAATCAGTAAGGAAAAGACCAATATCCAATAGAAAATAGGCAAAGAATATCAAACAAGTCACAGAAAATTAAATGCAAATATCTAATCTCATGGCTAACCTCAGCCATTATATGTAAAATGAAAACTAAAATTACCCTGAGATACCATTTTTTCCCAAACAAAAGAACAAAAATCACAAAATAGAATAACTGTAGGAAGTAATTATGAAATATCTATGAAAAAATCAAGAGCACATACTTTTGACTGAGCTATCCCAATTTAGCTATCCCAATTTAGGAAATCAGTCTACAAATATTCTCTCATGTGTGCAAAATAATGTATGTGTGGAAGGTTAGTTACTAAACACTGCATGTTATAGTAAGGTATTGGAGACAGATTAAATGGTTATTAATTGGGGTCTGTTAAATTTGATTATTGTGCTTTCATGTGATAGAAATTAATGTACATGTATAAAGGGAAAAAAGAAGTTTTCTATACATTTTTATAGAAGGATTTTGAAAAAAAAATGAGCAAAAAATATAATGTACTATTATTTGTGTAAATACGAGGGAGGAAAATAATACAAATTTCTCTTAGTTTACATTTATATAACATTATATGAGCTCTGGATTATGGTTTGATTCTGTTTTAAAATAGATCTCTCATTTTGAAAAATATTATTTTGCTAAATTGTGTTACACTAGAAGGTCTATAATAAGCAAGCCTTCTCACTAACTTTCTTTTAGGTCCTTTGATTGATGTGAGTCCTATCTGTTGAATAGATTTCATGGTTTTGAACACATCAATATCCTTATAACTCTTAATATGGGTGCTTCTTTTCCTCCAGTATGACATAATCAAAAAATAATAAGTGAAATAAAATACTTATATAACATACTAAATAACATTATGAATATTTTCAAATGATCCTTAAAATTGAACCAAGAAATATTTATTCCAAAACTTAAAATCTAAAGAGAATAATATTCCCTGTAGCAAAATAAGAAACCAAGAAAAATACAGAATTTAAATATTGGGTGCTAATTATCAAATGAATATCATAAAGTCAGACCAGAGATCAGGGTCTAATAGAGTGTTTGTATATAATATCCAATCTTATAGTTACACTGCTAAACCATCCTTGATGCCCACAATCATAGGATGCAGTTAGCATGACTAATAAGGCTGATCATTATCTAATTTCTCTCTTGCTATTCAGTCTCATCTCTTAGTATTCCTAACTTTATAATTTCAGGACTCTATACTGAGAACATTTTTCAACATCAGAAAATGGTCTGACTTGCCTCCCAGCCTTTCTGGTTGCTTATCCCTCTCCAGGGTACATTTTCCCCACACATCACTTCTGTAATATTCACTCATCCTTCAGATCTTGGATATATGTCACTCCCACCAGTAAATGTTATTTAAATGCCTAGTCCATGTTAGGTATTCCTGCCATATGCTCCTATATGACATTGCGCTTCCTTTATCATCAACATACCATACTGTTCAATCTCTCTTTCCATCATTTAACTAGAAGCTCTATAAAGGCAGGGATCATATTGGTCTGCTTAACTCCTGTACCTTAGCCGCTGGAACATTAAAAACAACAAAAGAATTTTGAATAATACTGATAAATTTTCAAATATGCTTCTTATATATGTGGTACGTTGGGAAGTATCTCTTGGAAGGATTACTGTGGAAAGGTGTTCACATATATTTCTCATGGAAATTTGAACTGTTATAGTCTTTTATGCAAGCATTATGGAATTAACCTATCCTACTGAAATAAAGCCAACAATAAGTAAGGATGGGTGTAAGACATTGCTTATTGCAACATTATCTATAGTGACCAAAAACAAACAAATAAACAAAAAACTAGAAAAATCCATATGCTTTTTAATGGAGGCATTGTTCAATAAATCACATTGCACCTATTACATGAAATACCAATAACCATTTTTAAAAACTGTAAGAACTAGTCCAGTTGACTCAGAAGTGTTTCATAAAGTAATGCCGAGAAAAACAATATTCAGAGAAATGTGTATTATCTCATATTTATAAGGCAATGGCCAAAACATACATGTATTGTGTGGATGTATGAATATGTATTAGATATACTTATATTATTTATTTTATTAGATGAGCTTATGTAGTGTATATATATGTGTTACATAAGTATGAAGGGAAAAGAAAAAATATTTTCTAGGATGCCATCCTGAGTTAGCTGGTTAAGTAGAAGCGGATGGGTAAGGATGGAGGTTGCAAAGAGAAGGATCAAGCAAAAAAGAAGAAGAAAGAAGACTATCCCCCAAGTAATATTTATAATATAATCATGTTCATCTCTTGTTCAATAAAATACCTTTGTAAATTTTAAATATATAAGAAAAAAATTTAAAATAATCATATCAGTCTCCTGATCCTTTGGTAACCATTTGCATCAACCACTAAGTTCTTACCACAGCAATAGCAAAATATCTATCTGTGGTGGCCTCAAGTAGGACTACAAAAGACTGATTTCCAATAATCTTGGGACAGGGACAAAATTTCTGTCCTATCTGGTATCCTTCATAGTATCCAGTACAATCAGACATCAGTAAGGATAATAAAGATGTACAAATAGATCGATGGCATTCATTGTGGCATAGAAAAAAGGAGGACTGCACCAGCTATTTTAAGCACAAAACCCGGGAACAACATATGAATAAATAGGAAAAAGATAACTTTTCAGAATTCAAATATAAATAGCAAAAGGAATATTGAAATGTAGCTTATTTTGCACTGTGTTTTCTTAATCAAGCTATTTAATTTTAATTTATAGGTATTAATTTGGTACCCAAACGAACTATATTGCTTTTCTTACTAGTGACATTTAAAACTAGATATGAATTTCATCTATCTATTCCATACCAGGTACAAATACAATTTTATTTCTTTTTCTTAATGGAGAGCACAATTAAGCCTATGATATGCAGAGAACAAAATGAATTGTGCTACAATAGGCAAAACGTGTTATAGATGGTTTCATAGAAGAGAATTACTTTAACAGGATTGAAGTAAGGAAGTAGGGGAAATAGAGGGGTGAATATACACGTTCCTGCCCATGAGGGTTGAGACCACAGCAGCTTCATACTTCATCCTATGTGTCCAGCAAAGTGTCTAGTGACTAACAGATTTCAAGAAATGCTTGTTGAAAGAATAATTGAATAATGAATGCACAGATCAAAATTACATTCTAGTAATGCAGAACATAGTATCTAGCCTAGCCAGAAAAATCATTAGCAGATAGTGATTTTTACATAAGGAAGTCTGAAAGGAAAATTTAATAGAAAGAAAGTGTTTAGCTTCTTTTTATAATCTTTCCTAATCCATTCCAGCCCAAACTAATGTGTAAAGGAGTACAGCAGGACAAGCTGAAAAAGAAAAGCTCTAAATGCCATGCTGATATTTCATTTGTTCCTTAAAGAAAGTAATGGGGATGCATTGGAAGGTTTTAAATGGAGGTTTGCTATCAGGACTTGCTATTTTAGAAAGATAACTGGTAACAGGTAAGAGGATCTACTATATGTGGAGTACAGGAGACAAAGAAACAAGATAAATTGTTAAAGCAATACAGAATTGGGAGGATAAGAATGTGAATCAAGGAATCAACAGTGAAATTAGGAAAGAAGAGACAGATTTGAAGAATATCTTATAATCATAATAAAGAGATAAAATAAAAGATGAGCAATTATTATCATTGCTATTCATTTGTTTGTTAGTGGGTAATTGATTTATTAGTAAGACATCCAGATGCATATGGCTATAAATGAATGGAAATATAGACCAGGGATTTAGGAAAAAGGTATGCATCAGAGAGATACATTTGGAAGTTATGAGAATATAGGTGACAGTTTCAATTATGGAGGAGGATAAGATCAACCAGGTAGAACAAATTTAAGCAGGAAAAGGTCAAGGTACAAAGAAAGTAATCTGAACTCTGACTGGGCTCCTTAGAAACCTTGATTTATAGTCAATCAGGCTTCTATCATGTCCCTTTATTTAAGTTATTCTTAAGAAAAGGAATGCATTCTCTATCCATCTATTTATCTATCTATCTAACTATCTATCTATCTATCTATCTATCTATCTATCTATCTATCTATCTATCTATCTATCTATCTATCTATCTATCTATATGTCATGCCTCTAAAGATGTCAATATTTTCAGTAGAGAAACTACTATACATTAAAAGGTTAAATTGCCTGATAGGCAACAGTTGTTACTCTCTTTGACTAGCTATTTTCTTGCTGTTTTTGAGTTGACTCTGACTGACCAAAATTAAAGTATAAATATCCACAATTTACAATTCTACAAAAGCACAGACTGAAATTAAAAGAATAAAGTTTATTTTTCACTATTAACTGTACTGAGATACCAACCGTCATATAATTATCCACATTTTTATAACCTTGATATAGAATTGCAAGAAATTTTAAATCTACCTTAAGGCATTTGCCAGACATAGTGCATAAAATACGTTTTACAATTACTTAACTTATCTTTTGGTAACAATTAATAATCTTTGTGGATAACAAATTGGAAAATGTAAGTCCTCTGCCCCGTTATCTTTTTATCCTTCTTGAAGTCATTCTTTTGATCAAGAATAAGGTGAGCAGTGAAGAAGGAACAGCCTATAGTCTGAAGAATAAATTTCAATATAGCTGAAGAAAAAAGTAATCACCAAAGATGCCATTACTCTCAGAGAGTACTTTCTACATGGCCCTCGACCTAAGTATAATAAGTAGATGATTTTATCATCTCTGCCACTTATCTATATTTTTCACAGGCATTTCAAGATGTTAACTGAATTTATGTATTCCCACATCTTATGATTTCTTTTCTACCTTAAGAGTTAACCCATTTCTACGCTTCCAAAAAAATTATAAATATTATTCTTTGTGTGTTTGGGATGAAATCAAGAGGATATATTTAGTCCACAATTTTAATAGGTTTTTGAGTCCAACATTAGGTTGCACCTTTCCTTGATGGCTAAATATTAGGCATCTTGAAAATATCTTCTTCCTTAAAGTTTCAGATATGTACATATTCAAAGGCACTTTTTGGATCAATTAATGATTAACCAATAAATAACTACAAATCAGCTGTTGTTTCCATATTAGTTCTTTTAATAAAGGCATTTTATATAATTCATTTCTTTTCAAATGCAAAGTTAATTTCAAGTAAGTTCCAGGTGTTCCTATTTTCGTTTTTATTTAATTAAGTCATGAACTTTGGAAAGAAAGTTATAGCATCATATCAACCTATGAGCAACTTATAATATTGTTAATAGGCAGCCATTCAATTAAAGTATGCTGAGCCAGGAAAAGAGGGATTGCAAAAAAAACAAACTTGGATTGGTGTAGGTATACTACCATGTCTAGTTTAAGTGGATTTTCCCATGACAAGGTTTCTAATAAGACTTCAAGCTCTAAGTTGAGGAATTGCACACAATCATCACAAACTGTAGCCAATACTGAGTACTTTCTGTGCATTTTATCATTGCGTCGTATTTCCTTTTCTTCTCATTAATATGTTTGTTTTTGAACTATATTTTACTCAATTTTTTATTTTGATTCCTGCTTTTTGTGAGTTTGCAATTGCTTAAAACATCTTCATCCATGCCTTTATTTTCCTCCTGTTGCTAGAATTTAGATCTCATTCTGTTAAAATATAAATAGCTGGATTTTGTGTAATTAAAATCATCTTAACTTTAATAAGATCTTTTAATAGGAGAATTGATACCTTTAAAATCTGTTATCACTAACTGGTAAAGTTGTTTGGCTTTCTTCTTCATTATTGTGTTTTTGCTACCTATTTTGCTTTTTTGTTGTTATTTCTGAACTATACCTACCCCTATGTTTTTTGGACAGGACCTGAGTCTCTTCATTCCCTTCCCAACTACCCCATTAATTTGGGAGTTCTACAATTCTTTTCATTTTCGCTGGTGTCCACCTTCTAATTTAATCTGGGTTCCTTAAAAGGCAGTATGTGATGCAAAAGTTTATAGGCTAACACTCTTGTTGAGTGCAATTGAAAGGCAAGAATAAGAGTGAGAAAAAGGGAATATGGCAGAGAGGAGGGAGTACATAGCTGAGCTGGCCACAGCTCCTTGACAAATAAAGGAAAGGAGAATCTATCTTCCCCCATCTCTTTGGTCAAAGTTTACCCCTGCAGTGTTAACTCCATTAACAGTTCTAAGTTGTCCATTTGTGGTGCTGAGTAGGCTCCAGGATGGGGCTAGCGGCAGGCAGCATGGGTGCAAGGTAAGAAAGGAAGTACCCAGCACTAATTAGTGCCATAGTCCCCAAACTCCTAGTACTCTCACCCACCAGTGTGTAGCAGCAGCTGCAGCAAACTAGCTCTACCACCCTAGGCCATTATCAAGACCACTTTGGCAGGAACACAATGCAGCCACCACGCAGATTAAGGGTGGCGAAAACAAACCTAATATAGCTTCTCATCCTAAACCATCCTACGTCACCAGTTTCATATTTATATTTATTACTCTCCAACCCACACAAAGGTATTGTACTTCCTCGATCCTTCTCTTCCCATGCTGATGACATCTTTACAAAACTTTTATTTCCTCATTCTTTCTCCCCACACTCTCCCTCCAACTCTTGAGATTTTCTAAAGGAGCAAGATTTTTTTCCCCCAATATCTCTTTTGCTTACCTAATCCTTACAGTACAAATTCCAAGTCACAATTGTCATGATATATTTGTATATAACTGTATGTAATCATGTTAATTTCTTAGTTTTCTTTCCTCTTCCACATCTCCTATATGTACTGCTTCAAGTTTCATTTATTTGCCTCCCTCTCTCAAGCATTTCCCTCAAATTGGGTACACAGGAGGTATGCTCTCTGTGCTTGTATTGTTTCCTTTACCCTGAATCTCAGTGAATCTTTTCAAATGAAGAGCATATCTTATTTTGATGGGAAGATTTTCCTTCATTATTTCTCTCCAGTCTTTCTTATTTTTCTTTTAGACCTTCAACTATTCACACATAAGCTCTTCTGGACCTAGATTCTAAGTCAGGGTTTCTGACATCTTTCACTCCTTTTCTTGTAGCATCAGTGGCCTAAGGAGTAGGCTGCTCATGGGGACTTTGGCCACTCCAGGCCCCTCACAGCTAACCCAGGGCTTGGGGGAATCAATATCTCTGCATACCTGTTCCCCTTCAGCTGTGCAGCAATCTGACAGAAATTTCTGCAATAAGCTCTTTATGCATGATATCCATTTATCACGTATCTTCCTTCTTAGTGGCATTTCTTACTCAATATAGTCCTTCTTTTCTTTTGTATAATGCTTCTTTTAATTTAGAAATCATGTTTTACCACCCACAAGATGCTTTTTTTATGGGAGGTCAGAGGGTATCTACAATAACCATTCTTTTCTTGATATTCTCCTTGGTTCCTTCATTAATTCTGCCTCAGTAAGCTCCACTTGTTCTGGGTTCATGGCTTGGCCTTTATTCCTCAAGTTACTTTGCTTAAGATTGGTCCTTTTCTATTAATTATTCACAATCAGATGTTCCCACAGTGCTCAATCAGATAGAACTGTTGGGATAATCTCAAGGAGTGTGAACCAACAAGTGAAAGGGAGCCACAGCATTTTTGCTGTATATGGGCAGTAGCAAATTGGAAGCTTTCTGCTAAGGCACAGAATTTCCTCCAGTCAGGCCTTCCTAGATGCAGTGACTGCCCAGAGGCAGTCCTCACCCAATCACATAGACCCAGTCCCCCCCCTGAGTGCATTTCCATGGCAGGTCTACTGGGGCCTTTCCTATGGCCTTGTCCAGGAAGGTGTATGCAAACAACTGCAGTGCCCTGAAAAGAGAACACACCTATTTTTCCTCAACCTTTATCTCTGATGCTGGCAATTAATTTAGCTTTCCAATGTAACCTCTTCTTTTCACCTTTATCATAATATAGTGTTTTTATTTCAAAAAGCTTTGTTCCAAGTAACAAATAATTTCGTTTGCAGGGGAAAGTGTTGGACAGATTCATTTAATATGTACAAGAGCTAAAAAGAGCAGGTACCTGAAAATAGATTCCTATATTATAGTGGGGAATGTACAATAGAAACCTGCAAAAAGAAGAGGATTTTTTTCTGAGGAAGGACCACAGAAATCTCTATTAATAACATGACATCTGAACTGGGTTTTGAAGAATGACTAGGATTTTTTTAGAAATAAAATTAAATGAAGGGTAAAGAGACATTATATATTGGATGATAGAAAACCATAAAATGTAGATATTATCTATGTAGTAAATAATATTCTCTATCTCAGTTAAGATGTATGGTGTTCTTATTAATCAATGAATATACATAAACATGTTAAGGCATTGCTATTCATTAACTAATACTCAGAGTAAGTGTTTTACAATAAGCACCCAATCACTATAAACCTGACAATTCATAATTATTATATCTGTCTCTAGTTAGATTGAACTTTTTTATATTGGGTAGGAAAAATGAAAATTTCCTTCTCTAGTTTTCTATAAAATCTATGTGATGAAAATTTAAGAATTGTAATAAATACAGCATAGATATTCTTCATTATTAATAAAATACCCTGGCTGATATGAAGTATTATGTGTTTCTTCCATTATTTTTAATGCTTCTTTCAATACTTCTTTATAATATTTTAATTTTTTTTTAGCTATTTGGTCTTAAGTAACTACATTATCTGGGCAACATTATTCTTAACCTAAATAGACAAAGAGGTAAATATAGACTAAATTCAAAGACCATATTTAATTAGTAGTTTCTCCTCTTATCATTTGGTACTTGATACCTTGTTCATTCTGGAAATTAAAAACTATTCCTGAAAACAGAAGAACTTATCCTATTCCCCCTTCTATACAACAGTGATCCTGGATGAAGGGATTAACCAGGGTAAATATGAATAGGGAATGACAATGGTGACATAGGGTGACCTAATTCCCTTATATGTTTATGGCCTTGTAAAGTCTAGGGTATAGCTTCTTGGTTATTTTTCATTATTATGGGCTAGACAGAGGAGAAATTATCTTTAGTGAGCTGTTTCAGAGCATGAATTACACTTTACAAGCCATTCTTGTCAGCCTGTAATATAAACTAATCTTCTAATAAGATACTGTGCCCTTTCATATAGTTCAGTGAAGTGCATAGTGTTTTGAGTCTTAAGAGAAAATGATTATCTTTTCCTGAGGTGACCCTTTAACCAAAACTACAGTTCAAGTTCATCTGCGTTTTTTACTGGAATAACTATTAACATTGCTTTCAAAGAAGAGTAGAAAGTACTATCACAAAGCATTACTGGGCTCGATTTTCATTATAAGAACAAACAATCTGCATAATCTAAAATAGCCTTTGACTGCCTAGAAAGCATATGTGAATGATTGAGGGTAAGAAAGCATCTATCTTTCTTAGAAGACTTGTCTATGCTTTATAAATACAATAAATAACACTTTATATTTCCCTTTCTTGTCTATTTTTAATGGTGGACCCTTTCTTGTTTCTTGAAAATGATGAAACCACCCCTCAGTGTATTTGACAAGGAAAATAACTTGTACTCATATATTTTAATTTTATCCTCCATGTTTTTAATTCCATTTCTCTATACTCACAGAGCTTTTCTTATTTGCAGGAAATCTATTTTGAGCACAATACATACACACACACACTCATGAAACTCAACTCCATATAGTAACAGAAAAGAGGCTATCAAAACAGCATTTTATGAATAATTCAGAATAATTCCTAAGAAGCAATGGAACTAAATGGAAATGAGTTTTCAAAATGCTTGATATATTTCAGTTTCTTAAATATTTTAACATACTGCTTAAGATTTTATGTTAACTATTGTTATTTACAACCCATTTTCTTAAGTTAAGAAAATTCTAACCCTGACTTTGTTTTACTACAGATTCCTAATTCAGAGTGTCTGAATGATCCTCAGTGAATTCTTTGGTTCTATTATATTATGATAAGAATTAGATAACTTCCTTAAATACTGATGTCCTGATTTCCTCTTTCAGGAACACAAAGGGTGGAATGAATGGAAAATAACATGAAAATAACCATCACAACAAAAGTACTTTGTTAAATAATTATGTAAAGTTTTCATTAAAACAAATAGTGACCTATTGATTGTTTATAGCTCTTTAATTTTTGAGAGATTTCCTTCCCCTTGAGGTTTTACATTTGTTTACAAAGAAGAAAAATTCTCATTATGGCTTCATTCTTCTGCGTGGCCCAGATTAAGGAGGTTAGACTTTTGAATGTAGATCAGGATTAAAATTGCTAGATATTTAATAGTACAAACCTACTTAAAATTTACTTAATCAGCCGACACTTTGTAGAATTTTTTTTTCCCATTACTATTTATTTATTTGGTATTTTTAAAAAAGTTATTGAAATATATCACTCATACATAAACATACATAAACAATAAGTTTATAATAGTTGTGAACTTACAAAACAAACATATACAACATCAAATATATACAATATCTTACCCTACCACCAATAGCTTGCATTGTTTTTAAACCTTTTTAACTAATGATTAAAGAGCATTGTCAAAATATTACTATTAAACAAAGTATTTTTCCCCTAACCCATCCAATTATTATTATCTTCGTATCATTTATATATGAATATGTATAAACAATTAATTGTATAGTAAAAGTTGTGAACTTACAAAGCAAACATGCATAACATCATACAGGGGTCCCATACATCACCCCCTTACCAACACCTTGCACTGTCATGAGACGTTTGTTATAAGCTGTGAAAGAACATTGTCAAAATCATACTACTAATCATAGTTCTTTTCTTACTTTTGGTGTGTTTTTCACCCAACCCACCCTATTACTAATTTTTAAATATATTTTTTTATGACAGAAGTTGTAAACTTAACAATCATGCACATGTGCATAATTCCCAAACAACACCCCCCATCAACATGCCACAATGTGGTATGTTATTTGCTATGGATAGAATAATATCATCTGATTAGTGCCATGTCCATAGCGTACATTTGACTCACATTTTCCATACTGCCTCAGTATCAACACAGTAAATCTTTTGCACAGATGCAAGAATATTATATTATTACTACTAACCACAGTCCATAGGTCACGTACTTTTCCCATGCTTCTCCACATTCCCAACACCCTGCATTAGTGATATACATTGTTCTAGCTAACAAAGGACACTCTTGCATCTGTACCATCAACAATTCTCATCCACCTCTTGGTTTACTATGCAATCCAGTTCCTAGATTATTCTCAAGCATCCTGTCATTTGGCATTTACATAACTAGACATTTGGCATTTACATAACTAGACTACCATTTCAGTCACATCCCCATTTATAAACTAGCTGTTATACTCACTGTGTGTTACCATTCACTGTATACATTTCCACAATTTTGCAGTAAAGCTAATTAAAACTTCTACATACATTAAACATCGGTAGTCTATTCAGTCCTTCTCTTATCTCCTTTAAGAATCCACCACCTACCACCAGGTCTCGAAGATATTTTCCAATAATTTTTTCTAAAAGTTTTATGATTCTCACCTTTATTTTTAGTGTTTTGATCCACTTGAGTTAGTTTTTGGATAAGGTGTGAGATAGGGGTCCACTTTCCTTCTTTCAGCTATGGATGTCCAGTTCTTTCAGTACCATTTGTTGAATGGATTGTTCTGCCCGAGCTGCGTGAATTTAACAGGCTAGTCAAAAATCACTTGACCATACAAGTGAGGGTCTATTTCTGAGCCATAAATTTGATTCCATTGGTCTATAGTGTCTGTCCTTAGGCCAGTACCATGTTGTTTTTACCACTCTTGGTAGGTATTATGATTTAAAGTCTGAAGGTGAGAGCTCACTTTTCCTTTTTATGATGTTTCTGGCTATTCAGGACTCCCTACCCTTCCAAATAAATTTAATGATCATGTTTTCCATTTTTTCTTTAGTACTGGTAGAATTTTTAATTGGGATTTCATTAAATCTATATATCAATTTGAGTAGAACTGACATCTGAATGATATTTAGTCCTCCAATCCATGAGCATAGAATGTTCTTCCACTTATTTAGGGCTTTTTTTATTTGTTTTAACATTGAGCTGCAGTTTTCTGAATACAAGTGCTTTACGTCATTGGTTAAATTGATTCCCGACTATTTGAGTTTTATCAGTCATATTTTATTTTGACCACTCTTTTGACATTTTTAATTATTTTATTGATATAATCTTCATTTCTAGACTCTCTTCCAGGCCCCTCTTTCCTGTCTTTTCTTTTCAGTCTCTAGCACACACTGTTGTATTTCCTGAAAATCTACTCTCTTGCTTAGAAATTCTCTCAGTTTCTGTTTATCTGTGAATATTTTAATTCCGCCCTCATTTTTGAAAGTCAGTCTTGCTGGATATAAGATTCTTGGGTGGACGTTTTTCTCTTGTAGTATCTTAAATATATCAGACCACTGTCTTCTTGCCTGCATGATTTCTGGTGAGAAATCAGCACTTAATCTTATTGGATATACTTTATATGTTACACGTTGCTTCTCTCTTGCTGCTGTCAGAATTCTTTCTTTGTCTTTGGCCTTTGACATCCTGATGAGTATGTGTCTTGGAATTGGTCTATTTGGATTTTTTTGGATGGGAGTACATTGTGCTTCTTGGACAAGGATATCTATATCCTTCAGTGGGGTTGGGAAATTTTCTACCATTATTTCTTCAACTATTCCTTCTGCCCCTTTTCCCTTCTCTTCTCCTTCTGGGACACTGATGACACGTATGTTTGCATGCCTTTTGCTGTCATTTAGTTCTGAGACCTTGTTCAATTTTTTCCATTCTTTTCTTCATCTTTTCTTTTGTGTGTTCACTTTCAGAAGCCATTTCTTCAAGCTCACCAATCCTTTCTTCTGCCTCCTCAAATCTGCTATTATATGATTCCAATGCTTTTTTAATTTCATTGATTGCACCTTTCATTCCATAAGATCTGCTATCTTTCTATGCATGCTTTCAAATTCTTCTTTGTGCTAATCCATTATCTTCTTAATATCCTTAATCTCTTTAGCCATCTCATTAAATTTATTAAGGAGATTTGTTTGAACATCTATAATTAGTTGTCTCAACTCCTTTATGTCATCTGGAGGCTTATCTTGTTCCTTTAACTAGGCCATAGCTTCCTGTTTCTTGGTGTGGATTGTAATTTTTTGTTGGTGTCTTTGCATCTGGCTTACTAGAGTATTTTTTTCTGAGTGCAGTTTTCCTCTCTAGGTTGGAGCTTCTTCTTGTTTCTCCCTTGCTGGTTATGCAGTAGGAGCCAATCATGTAGTTGGTGCTGTAAGCTGTGGAGTCTCAAGCTGCCCTCACTGTACCAGGGACCAATGAAGCTTCTTCCAACTTTCTCCTAGGGACAGAGTCACAACCATGTGGAATAATCCACGTGCAGTCCTAGACTAGTTGCCCAGAGAGACTGATGGAGCTTCACATCCCTTTCTCCCCTACCTGGGGCAGAGATGGAGCTGCAGGTGTCGGCAGCAATCTATGCAGTGCAGGTCCTAAGATAACTGCAGTTGCCCTAGTAGATTTCTGATTTTCCGTCTATGCCAGCTGAAGTTCCCTGAAGTTCCCTGAATAGGCTGGTGCAGGACTCCTTAGCCTCCTCCCCACCAGAAGCATGGCTGAAGCCTAGGCGAGCTGCAGGCTGATCTGCATGAAACTGTCAGCCCGGCTTACCCTCAGGCTGGGGGAAGAGTCAGAATGGTGGGTACTAGCCTCTTTCTGACTTGGGTTGGTTCTCACCCCAGCTGTTCCCAGGGTTATCTCATAGCCAGCCAAGTCTCCCAATCAGTAGCTAAAATCAGCAGCCAACCTTCTCCTCCTCCCCTGTTTCTGGGAAATGGAGCTTCCAATTCCAGTCACAGAGCAGCTCCTGGGGCATCTCACACTGCCAGAGTAGGACAATCACTGGCCTCCACAGCTTAGCCAGTAATTTCCCGGAGAGGCTCACGCAGGTCCCCACATCTTCCTCCCTGCTTGAGGTGGCACTGGCGCCTAGGCCAGAAGTGCAATCTGATCTGGATGGCAAGAAGCTGGTCCCCACCAGCTTCCAGCCTGGGATTTTCAGTCTGCCCCTCTTCTCCTCGTGCAAGGCACAGAGTTAAGATGGCAGCTCCAGCCTCTTTCTGACCTGGACAGGGTCAAACCTCAACTCTTCTCAGAATCATACTGTAGCCCACTGAATTTCCTCATCATAGCTGAAATTGGTGCCCAACCGTCTCTTCCTCCTCCATTTAGGAAGCGGAGCTTTCAATTCCAGCCGCAGAACAGCTCCTGAGGCAGCTTGTGCCTCCAGGGGAGGATGGGCACCTGCCTCTTGGCATGGAGTACTCTACTTATGGGTCTTCTCTGCAGATGGGCAGTCTCCTCCTTCCACTCTTCCAAGGACGATGCAGGATGCTCTGGCCTCCTGAAGCCCCCAAACAAGTGTTCAGCTAGCTCCAGAGAGCTCTGAGTGTTTGCTAACTGTCCTGTAGCAGGAGCTGACTCTAGAAGCTCCTTACTCTGCTGCCATCTTGCTGCATATCTGTACAGTATTTTTTAACCAATTATAAATAATAAGTAAAGTTGATTGTTTCACTAAAATAACACTCACATTTTATTCTGCTTCTCAAAATGTTGATTCTCACATAAAGTTGTGAAATATCTTTGGCTGATTTAGATTAATCATTATGTATACATTTATTCATTTAGGGCAACATCAAAGTCAAATTATATGGCTGTTCAGTGTGTCTCCTATATCATGCTATAGTTGTTTGAGAGAACACTTACCTAAAAAAGTACTCTTTCTGCACAATCTTTGCCAATAAGGCATTGATAATCAGGCCAATCACCTAATTACAAGTTTGTATTTCTATTCCCACTGAGATATGCCGATTAAAAGAATTTGACTTTAATTCCAAACAACAAATTAGTCCTAATTACCTGATGCTCTGCCTGCTTGGATTTTTTTTTTAATGTTGATATATATATTTTTAAACCATGGTCTGTAAAGTATTGTGAATCAAAAACATATTCATTGCATACAGACTACGATTTCAGATATGAAGCTAGGTCTAACTTTTCAGAATAAACTTGTATCATTATCAAGGTAACTCAAGTTGTATAAATAACTATAGATCATTGATCTTGAAGGACCAAACTGGTTGTCCCATTCTCTTGAGTTTTAAAAAAAAACATAAAAATCTATTTTAGCTTATAATCAACATCATTGAAGAGAATTATGTCATTTGAATATTAACACAAAGTAAGGCAGTTCATGAACATGGTGAGTGCATTTATTTTCAGTGTATTGCAAATTAATCCCATCACCACAGAAACTATCCGTGTGCTTCAGATGCATTTTCAGAACTGATTGGCAAATCAAAGTCTTAATGGGCAGCTATAACAATACCTATAATTTTTCTAAGTTATTACTTAAAGAAAAAGGACTCCTAGCTTTTCGATTACCCATTAATTTCAATGTTTTTGAAATTTTCCTTGAGCTAAGAGGTCAAAAGATGACAATGCTGAAGAAGTGAAGTTGGTTAATGGAGAGGTCAAATTCCAAGCAAAGGCATTCCTGTCATTATGCAATGCAGAGTCAAAGAGTAGAAGAAATTTGCTTATAGTACAGAGAAGAATAAAGTCCCTAATCAAATGAAATAATGACTGTAGGATGTGTGAACTGAAAAAAAAAATGGTAGAAATCAGAGCTTATATTCAGAAACTAGTTTAAGACAAATGAAAGGGGAAAAAGTACTATATCCCTCCATCCAGTTGTAGACTCCAGAGAAGAATTTTAAAATTGAAGATACCAGTCTCAGTTGTGCTTCACATTCAAAATGTAATTATGTTTTACTTCTTTAAGGCACATGCCTTTCTTCTTCTGAACTTTCCCATGCTCCAAACTTTATTAGATATAGTTGGATAGCATCTTTTGAAATGTTTGAATCCAATTATAATTTAGCAGAATAGTGCTAAATGACAGGAAAGGGAGGATTTGAAATGGAATGCATTTGAATACTAACATTCACATTAGAACCAAAGACCATGAATGAAACTTTGAAGAAAACATATACCAGACAGACCCAGATTCAGAAAAGGAAATAAGAAAGAGTACGCTATCTCTTATCACTGCAGGTTTTCTCTCCAAGAAAATTTTAAGAAACTCAAGACACTTTTATGCTGTATGGAATGATACAGCAGAGGAAAAAGGAACCTTCTTTATTTCCCAATGTGGAATTTCAAGGCATGTTTTTTTACTCTTGAATTTTTCTTTTTATTTAAGTCTTGGTTTTAGACATCTCAGTACCAGAGCACTGTAGATGAAAGGCTTGTAAATGAAATTTAGAGGAGCATAACAGAACTGATTAAGGGAATATAGGTTCTGACTTATGAAAGGAGTGTAAAGAAGCTAAGTCTCTATAACTGTGCAAATGAATGACAAAGAGAAGAGATGATAGATGTCTACAAATATTTGAAAGGTATAAATGACATAGTGGATAAGGAATTATTGAGCATTTCACTGAGGTGATTATTAAGATATGTAATGAACAAATAGTTTGAGCTAAAATGAGAAAATTTGGGCAAAATGTCATTGGGAAATATGTTGTCAAGTAGTAAGACTTCCATGACTCCAGAAAGAATGGCATGTTCACTACTTACAGGGTGATATTCCACACATATGCACACTGATCCAACATAAACCCATGCCATAAAGGTATATATAAAAGAGGCCTATTTAGAACTGGATAAAACAGCATAAGATTAAATTTTCATGGGGCTTTCATCCCTATTTTAGCAGATAGCTGCATATACCTCTTCATATATAAGAATTACAGTTCTGTGTCAAATACATATCTCTCAAACCTAGGATACTAGATGCATAGTAGTACTAAGACATACACTCACAGAATCAAAGGATTTCTGAATTTAAAAGTGTTTAAAATACATATCATACAAAGGCACGTCTATTGCTAAAGAATCAGCATACTGTCAAATGCCTATCAAGCCTCTGCATAAATACTTTACATAACCAGAAAATTTCAGGTCCTGGTACTGTCCATATAATCTACAGACTTCTCTATTATATAGTTGTTTTAAAAAGGCTTCAAATTTCCAGCTCAAGTACCACATGAAGGACATGAAAGTTTAAGAGAAACTCTTAAGTCTTATAACCAGAGACTTGAGATTTCTGAAAACCAGACCCAGAGTCTCATTAGGCAAATGACTGAATTATAACACAAATTGAATTCTCTAACTTGTAGGATATCTATTAAAGTGAGAGCACTGATTGGGAAGGAATGGGATCCTGAAAATTGGAATGGGGATATATGACCTGATAACAATGATGGTAGGAACATTGAACCTTAGATTCTGCTCAGTCTTCTTTGCCAGATAAACATGTATTGGTCTGGCTGAGGAATCAGCCACCAAATCTTCATTCTGTCTGTTTTAGTTTGCTAAAAATTATGGAGAGCAATATACCAGAATAAAATGGGGAAATGGTAAAAAGAAATGAGTTTATATGGCTGAGAGTCTTCAAAAAAGAGTTAAGAGGTCATCAGAGGGGTCACACTTATGCACCCCTCAGAAATGGGTTCACTTTTATAAAGGGAAATTATTAGGTAAAAGCTTACATCTGGAAAATTTCCAAAGCAAGACATCATCAGAGATGCTATCTCACCAAAGATTAGCTGCTGGCAATCCTGGATTCCTGCCATATGGCAAGACACTACTATAGGCTTAGTTTCTTCCCAATCTTAGCTGTGGGTGATCAGGCATATGTCCTTTCCCCCCACCCCCTCCTCTGGGTCTCCTCTCTTTGAGCCTCTTAGAGGCCTCTTTTCATGCTCCTGTGTTCAGCTCAGCTGATTCCAACCTCTGGCCTCTGGGACCACTCTCTCAGCCTCATGGGATTTTTGTCTTTACCACTTTTTCTCTGTGTATTCTGCATGTTTCTCCCATTTATACATGACTCCAGCAAGATGACCAAGACCAACCCTGGGTCATGCTTCACTGAAGTAATACAAAGTCCCCCCAACTGAATCCAATCCCACATCCACAAGAATGGATTAGATCCAAGAACATCAGATTTTCTGGGATCCACAAAAAGTTTCAAGCTGTCACAATGACCTTAGGAATTAGACACTTAACCTCCAGTCTCCCATAAGGAAGATAAAGCTGAGCCTTGTTTACAGATGGTTCTGCATAATATACAGGTAACACCCAAAAGTGGACAGCTTCAGCACTACAGCCCCTTTCTTGGATATCCCTGAAAGACAATGCTAAAGGTAAATCCTTACAGTGGGCAGACTTTTGAGCAGTGTACCTGGTTGTTCATTTTGCTTGGAAAGAGAAATGGCTGGAGGTGCATTCGTTTATTTGTCGCAGTGTGGGCTCACCCGGAGGGCTGCTGCAGGGGCGGTGTGGGCTCGGGCGGAGGGCTGCAACACACGGAGGGGCCTTCCGAGAAGGTGTTCCGGGGCCGGCAAGGTGCGGAGGACGCGCGGTAGGAAGAAGACTACCGAGGAGACCAGGATCTGTGTGCAAGTCTGATTTATTCAGGAAGTACAGCAGTTAATATAGGGCGAAGATGGGGGAGGGGCAGGGGGCGTGGCCGGGGGCGGCAGACGGCTGATAGGTTCGTGCAGGGGTGCATCACTGGTTGCGGGCAGAAGACGGGGTAGCCAGGGTTCTCGGCGGCAGCGAGGCGGGGCTGTCATGGCGCGGCGGTGGCCCTCAGGGGAGAGGCGGGGTTAGGCCACCGAGGGGGAAGCGGGTGCAGCTGGGCAGAGGGGCAGGCAGTACGCCCGAACCCCAAGCGGAGGGCCTTAACGCCCGTTCCCGCCATCCGGGTCCGACTCGCACCAGCACCTGGAGACGGGCCGACCCTTGCTGTCGCCTCGCTCCCACACGGTGCCACCCTACATTTCCCCCTTTTCTTTTATTAAGCGCTGAAGAAGGTGGAAGAGGAAGGGCCAGCACTCATTTTGTTGGGGGGGCCTCGCCAGGCAGCGCGTTCGAGAAGCCTGTCTTGGGGGGGTGAAGGTGGGTGGCGGCGGCCGCTGGGCCCTTTCAGCTTGGGCTAGGTGGAGTAGCCGCAGAACTTGTTGGCGGAGAGGGTCGGGTTCGGCATTCAGGGTCATCATGGCCATCTGAGGGGCGAGGTGTCGCTGGTGACGTTTCTCTCTCCGGGTCAGGCGGTTCGGCGGTGGCGGGCCGGATGAGGCGTCCTGGGATCCAGATGGGCTGGACGGCGTCATCTGGAAAGACACAAGCAAAACCCCTTCCCTGGGCAAGGAGGGGGGCAGGCCCTGACCAGATGTTAGTCTTGGGGTCTTTCCACTGAACAAGGGGGCCTGTGTGGGCCGGTAGGATGGGCCCCAATGAGCATGTACTGGGGAAAGGCCATCCTCATCAAAGCAGAGGAGGTTGTGGTGGATTAAGGCAGAGGTGACAATTTCTCCAGGTGTGTGGCAGGGATGGTTGCTCCTTTCCTTTTGAATAAGATGCTTGAGGAAGAGATGAGTGCGTTCAACCATGCCTTGACCTTGGGGGTTGAACGGAATTCCAAAGTGATGAGTGATGTTGTATAGCCTCAGGAACGCGGCGAAGGAAGCGCTGCAATATGCTGGTCCATTGTCGGTTTTCAGGTCCCATGGGACTCCCATGAAGAGGATGGCTTGTCTGAGGGCCTGAATGCAGTGCTTGGGTGTTTCTCCTGGGAGGGGAACAGCATAGCACAGGTGGGAGAAGGTGTCGATGGCCATATGGAGATACTTGAGCCTGCCGAACTGGGGCACATGGGTGACGTCCATTTGCCATCGGGCATTGGGGCGTAGCCCACGCGGATTAACTCCTTGCAGCTGTAGCAGCCCAAGGGGCAGAAGGGGTGCACAGGTTCGGCAGCATCTGACCATGTGCTTCCAGGCCTGGATGGAAAGTTCCGGGAACAATTTGTGAAGGCTCCTGGCAGAGAAGTGAAATCGAGAGTGGAGTAGCTTGGCTTGGTTGAGGAGGTCGCCAGGTGGAGGGGCAGGCGGTCGGCCTCCCGAGCACTCTACTGAGGTTGGGAGGGCTTGGACGGCTTGATCGGCGAGGTTATTGCCGGCGGCGATAGGTCCAGGAAGGCCAGAATGGCTCCTCACATGGGCGATGTACCAGGGCGCCGTGCGGTTTTCCAAGAGACTCTGGAGAGTTAGGAGTGCTTGGTCGACAGGCCTTTTGGCAGGAAAAAACGTGGCGAAAGCCAAGACTTGGCAGACTTGCAAGGTGTACAGGCTGTCGGTGAAGATGTTGAGGGGTCTGTCGGGACAGGCGCGGAGAGCTAGGACGACGGCTTGGAGCTCTCCTACCTGGACAGAGTTCACGTTGATGTGGATGAGTATTTGAGGCTCTGACATACCAGGTGAGTAGATGACAGCTGCGAACTTGTGCTTGGAGGCGTCAGTGAAGGTGGTGGTGGCATGTGGGTAGGGGCGGCGAGACGGGAAGGGGTGGTGCAGCGGAGGGATGAAGGATAACTGGGAGATGCCCTGAAGCAGCCGATGGCTGGGGTAGTGGTTGTCAAATTCACCATGGAAGAGTTCCGCAAGGACTTGCATGTCTGGACTGGACAGAAGCAGCGCGGTGGTTTTCTTGGCATCAAGCGGCCACACAATGGTGTCAGGGGGAGTACCATATGTGTGGGTGCATTGCCGGACGAGGTCAATGGCCAAGGAGATCCAGAGGGTGACTTGCGGGCCAATTTTTCTGAGCTTGCTTTTGGCGGTATGGAGCCAGAGAAGGGGCCCCTTCTGCCAGAGGAGCCCGGTGGGCGTACCCATGGTAGGCAGGATCAGCGCCAAGATGGCTCAGTTGGGGTTGTGATGCTGCAGTTGGCATTCTCGCAGGGCATCATTGACAGCTCGGATGGCCTCCTGCACAGCCGAGGTAATAGCGATTTTCTTTGTTACAGCCTGCGGAGGGTCTTGGTCGGTTTGCAGGAGGGCGAAGAGGGGTTGTAGTTGAGCGGTGGTGATCGGGAGAGCCGAACGGAGCCAACTGATGTGCCCACAGATTTGCTGTAGCTCTGTCAGAGATAGCTTCTGCGGAATGGCCAGTTGGGGGGCCGCAGGCGTGATGGTGTTGTGGATGTTGAAGCCTAGAAAGGTGAAGGGGAGCTCCATGCGTACCTTATCTTGTTGGACTTGTAGGCCAAGGTCATTGAGATGGCGCAGTAATGCTGTGATGATGGCTTGGAGGCCTCCGGGGGTTTCATGCGCCACGAGAAGGTCGTCCATGTAATGAACAATGTATGCAAAGTTCTTTAATGGCTGAATAGCCTTATTGACATAAAGCTGGCAGATGGCCAGGCTGTTTCGCATCCCTTGCGGGAGGACTCGCCATTGGTAACGCTCAGCTACTTCTTGGTGATTGGTGCACGGGAGCGTGAAGGCGAATTTTGGATGGTCTTTTGGGTGCAGTGGAATGGAGAAGAAACAGTCCTTGATGTCGATGGTGGCAGCGCACCAGTGTCTAGGTATAGCCGTGGGGTGGGGGCACCCCGTTTGGGGGGAGCCCATTGGGCGGATGTGCTTGTTGATCTCACGCAGGTCGTGGAGGAACCGGTACTTGCCTGACTTCTTCTGAATGACGAAGACGGGTGAGTTGTACAGACTGGTGGATGGCTCAATGTGTCCTGTGTCGAGCTGGTCATAGACAAGAGCTCGGAGAACTAACAGTTTCTGGGATGAGATGGGCCACTGCTCCACCCAAATGGGCTCCTCGGTATCCCATTCAAGAGGAGTGGGTGCTGGAGGTGTAATGCGAGCAGTGGCGTATATCATTGGGGTGGAGCCGTGGATAGAATGGCTCCGCAGTTCGAGAGGACATCCCGGCCCCAGAGGATATTGTCGATGCCAGGCAGACCAAGGGGGCGGAAGGTGCCTTGGCGGCCTTCCTTGTCCTTCCAAATAAGATCTCGGCTGGTTTGGAATGAGGGAGCTGTTCCGGTGGCTCCAATGACGCGGGGGCCGGGGAGCACACCCCAGTTGTGTGCGGCTGTTTCTGGGAAGCAGGATATTTCTGCCCCGGTGTCAAGGATTCCCTCGAACCATTGGCCTTCAACCTCTAACTCCATTATTGGTTTCTTGGGTCCCAGTGGAACGGTCCACATTACGGCAGGGGGTGGTGGCGTGGATGAGCGGCCTCTTGCTGGCGGGGCTGAGGCCTGCCCCCTCTCGCGTTTAAAGACTGCCATTGGCTGTTGGCGGTGCGGCAGTCACAGGCCCAATGGTATCCTTTGCCGCAGCGGGGACATGGGGTGGGAGGCGCGCGTGGTCTGGCTCCTCCGGTGTCTTGAGGCGTGTTCGTGGATGGTCGTGGTCGGGCGGCATGAGGGCATTCACGGGCAAAATGTCCGGTTTCTCTGCATTTGAAGCAGTCGGAGGAGAGGGACATGGCCGTGGCTATGGCCTGAGCCAGCGCGGTGGCCTGCAGGTCTATGTGGGAGCAGGCCAGGATCCATCGTGTACTCCCCTTTCCTTCATTGGTAGGATGGCTTGTCGGCAGGCATTGGTGGCCCCTTCCAGAATGAGTTCCCGGGCAAGGGCTTGTTGCGCACACTCGCCAGGGACCCTGCGCTTGCAGGCCTCCTGAACCCGGGATACGAAGTCGGCGAAGTCTTCGTCTTTTCGTTGGACTAGCTTGGCAAGTGGCTCAGGTCTGGTGGCGGAGCAGCTGCGGAAAGCGCGGAAAGCCAGCTCGCGAAGTTGGAGCCAGAACTTGGGGGGGGCGTTGTGATATTGGGCCGGATTGGCGAATTGGCCCATGCCTGTGTAAGCGTCCGGGGGATGGTGAGCCCCGACATGGGCGTTGTGTGCCACTTGCTTTTCTGCCTCTGATGTAAAGTGAGCACGCCAGTCGATGAATTGGCCGGGGGTTAGAATGGCCCGAGCGAGGGAAACCCAGCTATATGGAACCACGAGCTGAGTGCTAAGCTCCTCAAGCAAATGTTGGGCGTACGGGCTACCGAGGCCATCCTCTTTAACAGCCTTGCGGAGGTTTTTTATTTCGTCGGCTGTAAAGGGGTACCAATCCTGCGGACAGTGCTGCGAGGGGGCATTCAGCGGGTATAAGAGCGGCGTCTGATGCGCGGGGGCCTCTGCCCGCGGGGGCCAAGTACCCATGGGCCCTCTGGCGGATGAGGGATCCGCAGCGGGGGTTGCCCAGGGGGTGGGGCGAGAACGTGGCTCGTCCCAAGATGGCGGCACCTCACAAGATGGCGGACTGCCCCAGGGGGTAGGCGACTTGTAAGATGGCGGCCGCTCCTCTTCCGGCGGGGGCCAAGATGGTGCCGTGGTTGGAGGGGGCGGGTATAGGGGGAGGGACTTCCCTTTATCCTCCCAAGAAGAAGGCGGAAGTTCGCCATCTTGGGGTGAGGTAGGCGCATCCGGTTTGGGCGGGCAAGAGTCCAGGGCATTGTTGAGGTGGCTGGACAAGGACTCGGTGTCGGAATCACTGTCTGACTGAGACCCCTCTCCCTTGCTCTTACCGCAGGTGCAGTGGAAAGCGTCCCGATTGACAGGGGTGCCCTGGAGGCACAAGCGAATGGCGATGAGTGTGGGGAGAAGGCTGGGGGGAAAACGCTTGTTCTCATACTCCATAGCCGCCGTGACGCGGTCAATGAGGTTAGTGTATGTGTCCGGGTCCCACAGCTGGCAAGTGGAAAGCCAGGGGTTGAAAGGCAGCAAAAGGTCCCAGTACGTTTGGAGCTGCTTTACTGAGACATTCATATGATTGGTGTCTAAAAGGCCGGCAAGGGCCCTAACCTGAGGCGCCTGGCGGGAGGAAAGACGGCCGCCCATGGCGCCAACGGCGGGGCCTAGCGAAGACGGGGGTCCTTACCTTGCGGGCGAGGTGGGTGGGGGTCCGGCCGGGAAGTTGTTGCCCCCACATTGGACGCCAAATGTCGCAGTGTGGGCTCACCCGGAGGGCCGCTGCAGGGGCGGTGTGCGCTCGGGCGGAGGGCTGCAACACATGGAGGGGCCTTCCGAGAAGGCGCTCCGGGGCCAGCAAGGTGCGGAGGATGCGCGGTAGGAAGAAGACTACCGAGGAGACCAGGATCTGTGCGCAAGTCTGATTTATTCAGGAAGTACAGCAGTTAATATAGGGCGAAGATGGGGGAGGGGCAGGGGGCGTGGCCGGGGGGTGGCAGATGGCTGATAGGTTCGTGGAGGGGTGCATCACTGGTTGCGGGCAGAAGACGGGGTAGCCAGGGTTCTCGGCGGCAGCGAGGCGGGGCTGTCATGGTGCGGCGGTGGCCCTCGGGGGAGAGGCGGGGTTAGGCCACCGAGGGGGAAGTGGGTGCAGCTGGGCAGAGGGGCGGGCAGTACGCCCGAACCCAAGCGGAGGGCCTTAACGCCCGTTCCCGCCACCCGGGTCCGACTCACACCGGCGCCTGGAGACGAGCCGACCCTTGCTGTCGCCGCACTCCCACACGGTGCCACCCTACATTTATTGATTCATGGGCTGTGGTCAATGGTTTGACTGGATGGTAAGGTACTTGGAAGGCACATGATTAGAAAATTCAAGACAAAGAGTTCTGGGGAAAATCCACATAGGATAAATCTCTTTTTGAAAAAACAAAAAACCATGAAGATATTTGTGTCCCATGTGAATGTTCTCCAGAAAGTGACATCAGCAGAGGAAGTTTTTAATAATTTACTGGTTAGAATGGCCTGTTTTGTGGATATCAGTCAGCCTCTTTCCCCAACCACTCCTGTCTTTGCCCAATAGGTTCATGAACAAAGTGGCTATGGAAATAGGAATCAAGGTTATGTTCAGCAACATGGACTTCAACTCACCAAGGTAGACCTTGCTACTACCACTGCTGAGTGCCCAATTTGAGAGCAGCAAGACCAACACTCAATTCCCAATATGATATAATTTCCTGAGGCAATCAGTCTAACACCTGGTAGCAGATTGATTACATTGGACCATTTCCATCATGGAAATTTGTTCTTACTAGAGGAGACACTACAGATTTGCCTTCCCTGCATGTAGTTCTTCTGCCAAAATTATCATTTCTGATTCACAGAACGACTTATCTACCATCATATCATTCCACACAGCATTGCTTCTGATCAAGGAACCCACTTCACAATAAATGAAATGGAGGAATGAGCACAGGCTCATAGAACTCACTGGTCTTATCATGTTTTCCATTATTGATGGAACAGTGGAACGGCCTTTTGAAGGCTCACTTGTGGTGAAAATTGGGTGGCAATACCTTGTGGGGTTTGGGAAATGTTCTCTAGGAGGTGCTATGTACTCTAAATCAGCATCCACTCTACAGTGCTGTTTCTCCCATAGCCAGGATCCATAAGTCCCTCAAGGGGTGGAAATGGCAGTGGAAACACTCACTATTACTCCTAGTGATCCACTAAATTTTTGTTTTTTTGCCTCCTGTCCCCATAAATTTGTTTTTGCCTTTTTCACAGTTTATAATTCCAAAAGGAGGATTACGTTTGCCAGGAGACAAAACAATGATTCCATTGAACTGTAATGGGTAGTTAATCTCATGTGACAACTTGGCCAGGTTTTGTATTCCAGTTGCTTGGTCAAGTAAGCACTGGCCTGATTGATATCGTGAGGGTATTTCATGAAATTAAATCATTAGTCAATTGATTGCTGATTATATCTATAATCAACAAAAGAGATTGTCTTCAGCAATGTAATCCTCATCCAATCACTTGAAAGCCTTAAAGGGAAAGCTTACTATTTCAGCTAGAGAAAGAAGAATTTCTATCTCTACTTCAACCAGTCTATTACTCCTGGGGAACTCAATGCCTTCATCGAGTTCCCAAATTGAAATTTTTCCTTCAGAATTTGGACCTGCCAATCCCCACGGTCATGTGAACCAATTCCTATAATAAATTTCAGAATATATATATAAATATATATATATTTAGATAGATAGATAGATAGATATAGATAGATAGATAGATAGATAGATAGATAGATAGATAGATAGATAGACAGAGATAGAAAGGTAGGAAGGTATGTTGATATATATCCTGTTGGTTTTGTTTCCTTGGAGAACCTTGGCTAATATAGTATGTGTTAATAATCCAAATTCAAATAATCATGAAAAAAATGAGTAAGAGAAAGTCATGGATGAAGCTTTACACTAATAGAAACACATTTTCCAGGTAGAACATCAGTCAAAACATCATTTTGGATGTGTTTGCCTAATCAACATAATCTTCTAGTTGCCCTAATATTCATCTCATATGAGGATTATCTGCTTAACTTATAAGATATGATGAGATAACTTGTGAAATTAATAGAAGCAATTTAATCATGTAGGTTCCTTCATCCACTGGAAAAATATTTTTGCTTAAATATTAAAACTATTAACTGTTCATAATTAAAAGAAGAAAAATATCTTTGTTATAAACATGCAAAGATTCACAGTTTATCTTACATACATGTCTGTATGTATAATAAACATATACAGATCCATATGATAACTATCCTATCTTCTACAAGCTTAAATATTATCAATTTACCCTGATATGTAAATATTAAGTTGAGAATAATAAGATATTCAACTTTCTCATGAGAAAATGCATTTTAAAACTTACTGCTGCATAATATCAATTAAGAGCACAGGATTAGGGTCCAGTGTCTAGGCTTCTTGTTCTGACTCTACCATAATTGGTTTGGGATATTATTGATTTTTTGGTCTTGTTTTATCCATTGGTACAGTGAGAAAGTTGCATTATATCATTTAGAATTCTCTTCCCATCTAAACTTACTTAACCTACACATGTGTTGAGTTCCATTCACTTGAAATGAGTTTTTTTTGAAAAGCATATGTCTGTAACATTGATGTTCAATATTTTGAATCTAAATATTGCCATTTAAAATATGTTATTGTATGTACAATATAAAATTTATATTGTATATATAAGTGCATTACTATTTGAGAGTCTAATAGTTTGGTTAATTAAATATGATATTTCAAGTGACTTCATTAATTATAATTCCTTAAAACTTGGTTAAACTTTTATATTCACTAAGGTTCTACTTTTTGGTCATCTTTTTTTCCCCTGCAATGAATTTTGTAATACTCAAACTTTAAATCTCTTTGGCTTGAGAAAGTGATATTTATGAAGTATCAAACTGTGTAATTCTACCAATACTATCTCAATTGTGAAAATGTCACACCATCTTGGGATCCAAAATGAAATGAGATATATTTGCTTTGGCCGAAATATCTTTTCAGGTAAATGACCTAGAAAAAAATGTATGAAAAATGTGAGATGGCATATGTAATATAATCTTGAATTTCTTTCTGTTTAACCATCTATAAGCTTTGTAGAAATGCAAATTGACTTTGGAGGATTCTAATAAGAAAATTTAGCCCTTTGAAGACTCCTTCCTGCCCACAACAGTTTAATATTATGCATTGTTGTGCTTATTTTGTAGATAATTTGGTTTCTAAATAACACCATATGGCCCTTCAGCAAAGCACAGTTTCAGTCTAATCTGCTTACTTAAATTCTCCTTGCCCTTCTCTACCCTTTACAACATAATCTTTAAATAGTATCTTTACATGAAATTAAGGAAATGGATAACAATGCAGCTTGAGAACCTGGATAACATGCTGAGTGACTCTTACCTCAACTAAAAATTCACGTATTACTCAGACCACTGGCACTGGCACTTGCCCCTTATTCTCTGATCAATCATGTTTTCTGTCTACTCAGTGTAATTTTAGTAAACAACAAAAATATCTTTTTAAGAACAACAAAAATATCTCTCTGCCAAACTTCTGCAACTACTCCAACAAAGGTATTATAGGGCTTGGTTTTGAAACTTCTTTTTCAAATAGGCATGTTTATTTTAGAAAGAAAGACTAAAAAATAAAAAAATAAAAAAGGAAGAAGTTTTAAAAGGAAAAATTTAAAGGAAAAATTAATACTATTAATACCTATTCCTTGTCCTTCCAATTATTTCCCTTGCAATTCCATGTGGGTTTCTTAACTCATTAACATTACCATCATAGCATTCATTTGAGGAGTACAGAATGCTCTTATGTCCAAATCACATCATAAAGATCTTTCACCATTTAATACTCATTTCACACAACATAAAAATGAGGTAAGTGATTATATTTATAGAAGATTAAAATAAATAATACATTCAAACACCTTTCTCTGAAAATAATTATGTACCAAATGAACTATAACTACTTTGTATTTTTATATATATATATAAATATATATATATATATATATATATATATATACAAATAAAGAGGTACCAGGGATTGGACCTGAGACCTCTTACATGTGAAGGAAGCGCTCAATCGCTTAACAGCAGGTGCTCAGCCACTGAGCTACAGCTGCTTCCCAATCAGTATATTTTGATAAACTAAAAACTTTAATCCATAAATAATCTCAACATAAAACTCAGTATTAGTTTCTTTTCTTGCTTATAGCCTACAAATAGGTCCTTTGTTTCAGCCAGTTCATCCTTGTATATTTGAATAGGACATATGTTCTTGATATAAAACATGAAGAATTTTGCTCAGATTTAAATGTTTTCAGTTTAATATATGATTAACTCAAAAATTAGTCATTTTAAATTCAAAGTACTTTATGAACTGAAAATGAAAATTTTTTACTATGCTGGAAGAACTAAGGTATGCATATGTGCATATGTCATGTCATGGCTAAATGCTGAGTACAGTAAGGAAATACCAATTTTCAGTGTTTCAATTAAGTGTTCTATTTCTAAAGTTATTTAAATAGTCTTTATATATTTTATATATTTTTATATATTTTTATATATTTAATGTCTTGATATTAAATATGAATATATAAAAATATGTGAAATGCAAGAATTCTAAGCACTTTTTTTTTGCCATGTTGTACACACTTTTATTTACTTACAAAAAATAAGGATATTACACTTTTTGGGAAAACTTACCTTTAAGCAACAAGACCAAATATAAATATTTTTCAATATGATGTTAACTGAGTGACTATTTTTCAGGGTTTTAGTTTTCTAATGTTGCATAATGAATTACCAAAAACTTAGCTTAAAATAACACACTCATTATCTCAAAGTTTCTGTGTCCAGGCACAGCTTAGATGGATCCTCTCTCAGTGTCTCACAGGCTGTTATCAAGGTAATGACCAGGGTTGCATTTTCATTTGGAGACTTAAATGAAGAGGAATCTACTTCTAAACTCAGTTAATTTGTAAACACAAATCATTTCTTTGCAGCTACATGACTAAGGACCTTGGCTTCTTGCTGCCTGCCAGCTAGAGGCTGATTTCAGCTCCTAGACATCATCCAAAGTTCCCAATCATCTGACCCCCTCTTAAGCAGTTCCCAACATGGTCAGCAGGAGAGTGAGAGCAAGACTGCTAGCAAGATAGTTTTATAAAATGTAATGTAATCATGGGAGTGACATCTATTCACTTTTGCCGTATTCTAAATGTTAAAAACAAGCCACAGGTCACACCCATAACCAAGGAGAGGGGATTATACAAGAGCATGGATATACTAGAAAGTGGGAATTATTGGGTGTATTTAAGTTTGCTAGGCTTCTGAAAACAGAAACCATAAATTTGGTTGGCTTTTAACAGTGGGAATTTATTAGTTTACAATCAAGATATCATATGGCAATGCTTCTTCCCTAAAGACTGGCTGCCAGTGATCTTGGACTACTCTGTCACATGGCAAAGCACATGGCAGCATCTGCTGGTCTTTCCTTTCTCTTCCAAGTTTTGTTGATTTCAGCTTCTTGCTTCTGTGCTTTTCTCTCTCTGTTTCTGAAGAGCATTCTGTTATAAATGGTGCCCAGAAAGATTAAGACCCACCCTGGGCCATGCCTTAATGGAAGTAATCTAATCAAAAGTTTCTGCTTACATTAAGTTTACACCCACAAGAATAGATTAACTTCAAGAAAATGATTTTCTGGGGTACATGCTTTTCAAACCACCACAGTTTAGTTTGCTAAATGCTGCTGGAAGCAATATACCAGAAATGGGTTGTCTTTTATAACGGAAATTTACTAAGTTAAAAACTTACCGTTCTTAGGCTGTGAAAATGTCCAAATCAAGGCATTATCGAAGATGCTGTCTCACTGTAGGTCGATTGCTGGCAAACCTGGACTCCTACCACATGGCAAGGCAAATTGGTGGCTCTGCCAGTCTGGGTCTCAGCCTTCTACTCAAGGCTTACTTTCTCCCCAATTTCACCTGTGAGTGATCAGGCATATGGTTACTCTCTCTCCTCTCCTCTGGGTTTCTTCTCTTTGTGCCTTTCTAGGGCCTCTTTCCAAGCCTCTGTGCTCCTCTGATTCCAGCATCTGGCCTCTGGGCCCTTGGGATTTCTCTCTCTCTGCTGCCTTTTTCATTATGTCTGTTATTTTTAGGCCTATGTTTATAAAGGACTCCAGTAAGAGGTTTAAAACCCATGTTGGGTCCCCCAATCTAATCAAAAGTCCTTAACTGAAATGATCTAATTGAAAGGCTCCATCCACAGTGGATTTACAGGCACAAAAATGGGTTCATTTTAGAACACGATTTTCTGGGTGTCATAGAAGACTCAAACTAGCATGGGGAGTCATAAGTTCTGTCTGCCACAGAGTTAGTAAAATCTTAACTATTTCCAGCTTAAAGACAAGTAGGTAAGTTAGAAATAATTATGATAATTTTGGAATGAAGAGTACACAAAATATAAAGCTCTAACTAAAAAGCACATATTACATAACGATTTTCTGGCTCCATCTTCACTTTCAAATCATACTATTAGATACAGTAACATGGCCAACAATGGATTCACAGAACATGTTGCTGAATATAGGAACTAAGTCAATTGTTTAATCTCTTTCTCTTTCTCATGCATGTGAATGGGTGTGTGTATAAATACAGACATATGCAGACATACCATCAGAGTGTCATGTTGTGGTAGACAGGTGCAATAACTGCCATTAATTTGTTCATATCTCCATGTCTTCCTATATACTCCCCTCTTGGAAAGGGTCAGCCTACAGTGAATTTGTGATTGACCATATGACTTTCTCTAACCAATGGTACAGTAGCAAACATAAAAAGCAGAAGCTTTAAAGGTAATTAAGCATTGGGGTTTGATTTGTTTGCCACTCTTGGTGTCTGCCACCACCACAAATCCAATAAATGATGAAAGACTTATAGCCCAGTTGCCCCTGTTCAACCAGCCTTTTAGGGATCAATCAACCCCTAGAAGCAAAGTTGCCCGTTTGGCCACTAGCGGATTGCTAAAAATCTCCCTTCTAAGACCAGCCCAAACTGATGATCCATAGAATCATGTGCTAATCATGTGATTTTTTTTTTTTAATATACTGGGTTTAGTGGGGTTTTTTTTGGTGTTTAGCAGCAAAAGATAATCAATAAATATATACCTGTAGCAGTTTGATATTATTGATGAATTCCAAAAAGAAATATTGGATTATGTTTATAAACTGATCTTTTCCTCTGGGCATATTAGACTATATTGGATTCAGAAGTTTACTTGATTAAGTAATTATGTAAACTTCTTGTGCCATTTTGGTGGGTGGGGTCTCACAGATAAAAGCCATGGCAAAGGACAGAGTAAAGCATTTTTGATGCTAGGGTTTTGATGTTGGAGTTTGATGCTGACGCCTTAAGCTGGAGCCCCAGGAAATAAGCCCACAAAGGAAAAAGAAGCAAGATCCTGGAAGGCAGGAACCCAGGAAGCCTGAACCCTAGCGATGTCAGCAGCCATCGTGCTCCAACACATGAAAATAGACTTTGGTGAGGGAAGTAACTTATGCTTTATGGCCTAGTATCTGTAAGCTCCTACCCCAAATAAATACCTTTTGTAAAAACCAACTAGTTTCTGGTATTTTGCATCAAGCACCCCTTTGGTTGACTAATACAATACCCAATAACAATGGATGCACACATACATGTATATATACACATAAATTTATATGTGTATATAAAATTCCAGGTTCATGGATATTACTGGACATTGCAGTTTAGAAGGAAGCTAAATAAAGTGGACATCTTCTCATAAATATCCCTTACATTACCCAACTATAACTTATTTTCCTTTCTAGCAACAAAATGACTATTGTAGGATTGTGCCCAGCAAAGACCATTACTGAACAATGAGATATTTTGAAACAGGTTTTTTATAAATTAAGATATTTCCTGTTTTTCTCAAAAAGGAATTGCTGTCTGATTGTAATGAGCAAGTCTGTAATAAAACAAGTTCTAATATGAAATATATTATTTCAGTCATTTTTAGTAATGAGGATATTACAGCTGCATTTACAGTTGTGCAAGAAAACAAAAATTTAATTAGCTATATTGTAGAAGAGGACACAGATGGAGATATTTTAAAGATGCATAAGAAAATTTGCTGTGACTTTGTTTTTATGAGAAAAGGGGCTGAAATATCTCTCTGTCTTCTGCCTGAAGGAGATGTGACTTTATCTTAGTATATTGATTAATTAAAAGCAGAGATGTTTTTAAAGCATTTTTAAAATGTGTTCTCACAATAGTGAGGAGGGTTTAGAAAGTTTTGTATATCATAAAAATTCTGCTGTATGTCATTAAACTGACTTTATGATTTAAATAAATGCATAGTGATTAAATTTAATATATATTTCCTTTTTTTTAAAAGCATACCAGACTGTAATCTCAACTATTTCCCTCTGTGTATTCATGAATGAAATATCTGCAAAAAGTGAAATAATTTATTAACTAACCAGATGTTGAAATGGTAAGCATGTAATGTAATGACAAGTCTGTAAATAGTTAAGGTGACTTTTTGTCTTAATAATGCCTGTTGATCACATTTATTTAAGAATCAATAAGCTATTGAAAATAATAAAATGTTTAAGATATCCCCAACTTCCTAATTATCACCAAATCCTATAGATTCTGTTTCCTAAGGACCCCTTGAATCTATTTTTTTGCCTTTAATTCTCTGCCACTGACTATCAATTGCTCCTCTTTAGTTTTTACCTGTATTCTTACACTGGCTTCTTAAACTTTCCTCATCCTCTGTTATTTCCTGATCTTTGGAAGTCATACTCCAATGATATAAAATTCCTAGTAATTATTTGAATATGCTATTTTGTGTCAAAACCCCAAGCATATTTGTGTGCTAAAATGTCCTTTGTTATTATTCATTGTGTGAATTTTTATCCATTCTAAAAAACTTGGTCTGATACCTCCAATTATATGAAGTATTATGCATTTTTATCTACTCCACATTTTGTGACTTGCATAAATTTCAATTGTGATGTCTAGCACTCTAAATCAAAATTGTTTTTGTAATTTTGTAGCATGTTCTTATATCTAAGATACTATGTAGACTTTATATTTTACATATAATCCATGCTCAAAGAGCCTATATGTTCCTTGAGAAAAACTTTGTCTTATTCATTATTTTCTTAATCTCTAGGGCAGCATCTGGCATTAAGAAGAGGCTCAATAAATGTGAAATGGTTTTCAGGGAAAACAAATGGATTATTCAAACTGAATATTTTGAAGTTTGGGGAGGCAGAATTTTTTCACAGTAGAAACAGCATGAAGTAGTCCAGTGGCAGAAATTCATCTGGAAGCCTAAAATCTCATAAAATAAAATGCCTTTTAAGTCATCTCTGTGTAGACTTCTAGAACTATATGATATATTGCCTTGATTTTTCTCAGGAATGCAATCCAAATAAATAAATTTTTATATTTTTAAAGGCATAGGTTAGTGCTCAATTTATCTGTGTATTCCATCATAATGCTTAGTGATGCTTATATCGTAGTTAAATATTTTTAAATCTTCTTTTATAAATTGATGTATATCAATGTATTTTTAATCTATAATATATAATGTTATATACTGAAGAAGACAGCTTCTCTTAGAAATTGCTCCTGTAAACACACTTATGAGTAATGTGCTAATTTTAAACATGTTACCACATTAATTCACACAGCACCTATTTAAGAATGCAGCACAGTTTAAGTTCCCAACTTCCCTAATACTTTAATATTGATCTGAACATGAAGATGCTTAATCAAATAGAATAATTTGTTCCTTATATAACAATCAAGGAAGAAAATAATATTTGTCCTCAGGAAAGAAATGTCCTTTCTTTTCTTTGTTCACTTGTTTGGGGATGGTTTTTAATTTAATTTGTAGCTAAGCTTTAGTCTTTTAGACTAGGCTTTGTTAGTTTTATTTAAATTCAGTTCACCACTGCCTTTAAGTGTTTCGAGGATGACATCAGGTCTAATCAGAAAGACCTGGGAGATCACCTGAGGGATTCTGGAGATTTCTATGTGCTTTATAGTCCAGCCATTCATGCTTGAGTCTTGGGAGATCTCTCTGCTTTTCAGCCCGGCTATCAACTTATTTGTGCCACAGCAGACACCTTTTAATTCAAGACCTGCTTTCTGTTCCTCAAGAGATGTTTCTCCCTTCAATTCCCTGCCCTAGTCTTCACAACCATTGCCTTGGTCTACTTAAATGTTTAGAAATCTTCATATAAATTCTCTCAGCTCTTCAAATATTGAGCGGACTTAAATTGTTGATAGGTCCAGGCAGAATGGCTCTGTAGCCTGATCTCCCTGGGATTAAACTCTTCCTGTTAGCATGGCATTTTCAGAGAGCCAAAGAATCTTACAATTTATACCCACTCCAAACCACCACCAATACATCTTTTCTACATCTTCAAAAAGATGATGATAAAAAATGATGAAAAATATCCATGTTAGTGCAGCTGATCGCTTTGATGCCAATTTAAATAGTTTAAGCCCTTATGTGAAATTATAAATATTGGTCTTAGACCTACAACCAGAAACAAATTATGGATCTAATTCCCAAGATTGGAGATTTGGAGTAAGTAAACAAACATCCTGTTAGGTATCATCTAGGTAACATCTTTAGAGTAACCTTAAAGAGAAGATAAATTGTGAATACATTTAGTTACCTATATGAGCTCATATTACTATCTAAATTTTACAGAGGAGATATTAGGATGAGTCATAGTTATTCATAATATGTAACATATACTTGGATTTTATTGTTTTACTAAAATGCATCTAACAAGAATATTGGTGATCAAAATCTGGGAATGTCACACAGCATTAAAAATTACTTCTTAAAAAGTATTAGTGACAAACAAAAAGTGCAGACAATGGTGAATGCAGCTTTATTTGTGCTCCAACTGAAGGACACTTATGTACTTATGTAAATAAATGCACCTTAGGAAGAAAGCATTCATTTTATCTCACCAGTTTTTAATGATTAATTAATCATTAATTAATTAATTAATGATTAATTTAAAAATCAGTTAAAATTGCATATGAGTGTGATCCAGAAAACAGTCCACATAAGGATTAAGGATTGGTTATAGTTTCATTGATCTTAATTTTGAAAATTATTGATTAAACTGATTAAGCTAACTGTAATATGCTAAAGTGGGGGGAAAAAGGATCTGAAATCTCTGGCATGGTAAATTATTTTCTCATAGAGCTTTCTAAAGTCTGATAGAATATATATCTATGACTCTGACACATGAAAATTAAAATTGAGGAGAAATTAATAAACACAAAAAAAAAAAATGCTTTGCCCAAGGTATTTTGATTCTTTTTTTTTAAAGATGTATTTTCTTTATTTCTCTCCACTCCCCTCCTCCCCCCCACCACCCACAAGGAACAAAATAAAAAGTTTATGATCAATATATAGTAATACCTCAAATTATCAACATCAAGTGTTTCTGGTGTCATCTCTGTAGGAGCAAATCTTATATCAATAATTTAAGTATCTTGGCAAGGATTTTTTTCTCTGGTTTGACTTGTCACTATGTCAAAATAGGATTGATTAACATGCCAGCAATGAATGAATAAAATGCCAGACCCAGAAATTTGTGGCAGAGCCTTTTCATCACAACGAAAATGATATTATTGGGTAATTGCAAAGGAATTATATATACATATCTTTCATCTATTCACTCAGTATTCACAGTTTTAGTTTGTGGCTGTCAGAATCACAGAGATACATTAGTTTCACTTATTATTTAATTTTCACATCCTATTCTTATTAATATTAGTGTGAATAAACTGACATTGTAAGTTAGAATTGAAATGGATAACCTTTCATGTTAGTTGTTTTAATTATCCTACAATATTTTCCATTAAAATATTTGTGGCAATATTTTCAATAATCTGCTCATAATTTACATTAAATAAAGGGAATGAAGTATTAACAACAACTTCCAAAGAATGTGCTGAACTATACCATAGAAACAAACAAACAGCCAAACCAAATGTATATACATATTTAATATATTTTCATATATTTTTAAAAGATACATAGATCACACAAAATGTTATATTAAAAATACAGGCAGTTCCCATATGCCCCACTCCCCACATCTCCCTCTTTTCCCACATCAACAACTTCTTTCATTAGTGTAGTACTTTCATTCATTTGATGAATACATTTTGCAGCACTGCTACACAGCATGGATTATAGTTTACATTGTAGTTTATACTCTCCCCAATTCCATTCAGTGGATTATGGCAGGATATATAATTTCCTGCCTCTGTCCCTGCACTATCACTGAGGATAACTCCAAATTCCCAAAATGCCCCCATATCACAGCTCCTTTCCCTCTCCCTGCCTTCAGCAACTTTAACTCCACATCAACATTAAAATTTCTTCCATTGCTAGAGTCATAATAATTCTAGAGTAGAATACCAGTAAGTCCACTCTAACCCATATTTTATTTCCCATGCTGAGGACCCTGGGAAAGCAATGCCCACTCCACCTTTCAATTGAGAGGGGGCTTCGATCCCACATGTCTGATGGATAGGCTCTCCAGCCCACAGCTGTAGACTCTCTCAGGTCCTTTGTGTGGTGATTGTGCATCCTCAGCTATCAGTTGACCTGGATAAGACCAACAAACTCGAGAGTAGGTGCTGCAACTCTGCTGAGTTTCAGGGCCCAGCTGGCATATGGACAGCCCAGAGATTCAAGTCTCCTGGGCATACACCAACCCCAGGGCCAACCACAGTTTCAATACAAGAGACAGAAGAGGAATGTGTAGAGAAATCACATCTGAGTCCAACTCCGTCATATTCAGGAACACAAATTCCAAAGTAGGGCCCACTGGCAAGGCACCAAACTCTGGAGCCATCTGCCATGGCCATAGGACCTGGGTGTCTCCATAGTCCTCAGGAGAACCACTACCTGGGGTTGTACCTACTTTGGCTGTCTATGAGATCCTGTTAAGACATGCATAAGAGTGATTCCTCTGATGGCTTCCTGACTCATTTAAAGTCACTTGACTATATAAACTCATTTGTCTTTACCATTCCCCCTTTCATTCAAGAGCTTTTTCCAATTGCATCATCAGTTAGTGCTTGGTAGTAATCCCTTGGTGCAAGGGAGGCTCATCCCTGGGAATCATGCTCTACACTGGGGAGAAGGTAATGCATTTATATGCTGAATTTGGCTTAAGGAGTGGCCACATTTGAGCAACATGGAGGCTCTCAGGTAGTAACTCTTAGGCATCCTACCACACTAGACCAAGTTGAAATTTCAAGCACAACAGGCTCATAAGCATAGTCATCAGTATAAAGGGCCCATCGTTGGACCATCCTTCTTCACTGGTCATTGACCCTGCATTTGGGGGATTGTTGCTATTTCATTAGGGAATGCTGCAGAGCTCCTCAGGATGGGAACTCAGCACTCCCATCATCTCTACCCACTGTGTCAATATCCAACAAACATCCAAACATATCTACATACACTATATTCCAGGCAAACTCTCTCATTCATCCCTATCACTGACACCCACCAATGCTTCTTCCCTGCCATCATTGAACTCCTTCCTCTGTAATCCAAAACTTCCTCAAAAATGAAGCCTAATATATTACCAATTTCAATTAATAGGAAAATGAAATAATAATGATAGGTTTAAGCATTAGAAATAAAGTACATAATAATTTAGAAAAACTAAATTAAAGTTAAAAAATTGGAGTATTGAAAAATGAAAAATATTACAAAAAAATTTTTTTGGCTGTTTTGCTTTTCATTACGGTAATAGGTGTTGTCCTGTATGTACAGTAGCAATCTCTTCCATTTCTTCCTCGGTGTCTTGACTTTTGTTTTTCATTATGTCTTCAAAGAAGTTTTAGGTCACAGTAAGGTCACATACAGAATATAGGGGACTCCAACTATCTATCCTATCCTAACTTTCTTTTTTAACCAAATGAGGAAATAGATGAGATAACTTAACCCAAACCACTCAGTTAATAAATTCTTCAGCTTATTTCTTCAAATTGGTTCTTTTCTACCCGAATCTTGTTTTCTGCCAGAAAATTTCATTGATCCCTATATAACACTGTAATTTACATTTTATCTTTGTGCACAAAATGAGTAAATAAGTGTTAAACTTTCTGCAATTTCAATCACCCTAGAAAATTCTGTACAGTATTGCATCATTTATCAATGTACATATCTGTGAATATGACACAAACAAATTAAAATTGAAGTGAAATTAGTAAATACAAAAAATACAGGGAAACGGACTTTGGCCCAGTGGTTAGGGCGTCCGTCTACCACATGGGAGGTCCACGGTTCAAACCCCGGGCCTCCTTGACCCATGTGGTGCTGGCCCATGCGCAGTGCTGATGCGCGCAAGGAGTGCCGTGCCACGCAGGTGTGTCCCCCGCGTAGGGGAGCCCCACGCGCAAGGAGTGCACCTCTAAAGGAGAGCCACCCAGCGCGAGAGAAAGTGCAGCCTGCCCAGGAATGGCGCCACCCACACTTCCCGTGCCACTGACGACAACAGAAGCGGACAAAGAAACAAGACGCAGCAAAAAGACACAGAAAACAGACAACCGGGGGAGGGGAGGGGAATTAAATAAATAAAAATAAATCTTAAAAAAAAAAAAAAAATACATGTTTTGCCCAGAGTCTCATTTTTGTATTGCTACATAACAAGCTATCCTAAAACATTGTGTCTTAAACTATAATAATTTATTATTTTTCACAAATCTGTGGTTTGGTTGGGTGATTTCTCTGCTGTTTTCACCTTTGCACCCTCATGCTGCTGCAATTTTCTGAGTGATTACCTGGAGTTGGCCTCAGGTGTCACATCAAGGATGTGTGGGTCTCTGTCCATGGGTCTTTTATCTTCAAAGATGTTAGATCAGACCAGGCTTCCTAACAGATGACAGCTGGATTACAAGTGATTGCAAGATCTCTTGTCTAATTTGATAAGAATTTACACAGCATCAATTCTGTTACATTCAATTGGTCAAAGCAAACCCAAGGCTAGCTTCAAGGGATGTAGAAATAGAATCTACTTTTCAGTGAGCAGAGAAGCAATGGCACATTGCATAAAAGCTTTTGAACTTCACTACATTTTCATAAACATACTCCCATTATAGCATGGAAACAAATATAGTAACAAAACTCCTTGTATTTCAAGCTGGGTTTTTATGAAGTAAATGCATATGAAGTAAATGCATATTATGCCACTTCTTCCCCCTTCCCCCATATTGTGAGGCATCTTTAAGACTTAAACTTGGCTCTTTGCTATTATTCTCTTTACTTTTTCACTTATTTGGAGTGAAATACGTGAATATATATATTCAAAGAATATACTTTCTTTGAAACATATAATAGTAACTTACAAATCCATCCTATAATTAAATTTATGTCACTACATCAATCTCTAAGTGTCTTAAGCTAGATTTATCTTCTTAAAATTTCCCTTTATCAGAGTCTTTTTCAAATTCCCCTTTGATCAACAACTCAAAAGAGTGGGTTTTAAAATGTAGTTAGCAAATTAACACTTTTTTATTAAAATTAGATCTTACATGGAATCCTACAAGCAAGAAGTAATACAAGGCAATTTGTTTATCTGAATTTATTTTTAAGATCACATTTATTTTCATAAGCTCAAAAAGTGAAAATAATTAAAGGTATTTATATAAACATGAAAATTGGAATTCAAAGATTATCAAATTACAGTTGCTATTTTATATTATCCTCAAGATCAAATTTCTTTCTTTTTTTTCTTTTTGGTGCACACTATAATAAAATCCTGATTTATTTTTCCAGCTAGAAATTAATTAGTTTTCATGTGAAGTGTAGGACCAAGTCAGAGGAGAAAAGACCATTAAGTACAAAGAGATTTTAAACTTCAAAACAAAGTAAATGCCAAAGCACACACAAAGCAACCATTTTTGTGATGGTACAAGGCATTGTATTTATATATATATATATATATATATAAATCATATATTACAATTTTTCAGCTTCTCTACAACCTCTAACTACTGGAAATCTATTGAAAAATGTTCTTTGTAACCTATTCTAGTAATTCTCTGCTAGCTCTTCTTATACTGTGTCTCCTATAATAAGGCAGTGAAGTAAAAAACGTGATTTAAACATATAAGTGGCTACAAAATGAAATCTCCAGGTATTCTTTAATTAACCTGAAATTGAAACAAATGCAACCAAAAACTGTGATTGAGAATGTATTGTTAGAAATTGAATTAATGTCAGTATTAAAATTATAAGCATTCAATAAATTTGAAAACTAAGTAGTATTCCAAATTTAAAACGATATAAAAATAATCATAAGACACATTTTATGGCAGGGCTTGTATTCACTTTTAGCAGTGTTAATAATTATTCCAGAAATAGATGATCTTGAGCCATCACTTATTTTACTCAAAGCAATGATCATTAAAATTAAATTAGAAAATATTATTTTTTCTCTGTGTTGATAAGTTTTTTTTAATTGTATAACTCTTTGAATTTAAATATGTAGATCCACATAAGTGTATATCAATGAAACCAAAACCTAGTTTGTTGAGATCAATAAAATTGGCAAACCTTTAGCTGGACTGACAAAGAAAAAAAGAGAGGATATAAATAACTAAAATCAGAAATAAAAGGAGGGACATTACTACCAATTAAAAAGGGATTATAAAAAGACTAGAACATGACACAATGAAAAATTGCATATGAACAAACTAAATAATCTAGATGAAATGGGAAAAATTCCTAAAAACACATGAACTACCTACACTACTCAAGAAGAAATAGAAGAATTCAAACAGGCCAGTAATAAGCACAGAGATTGAATCAGTAATGAAAAATCTCCTAACAAGGAAAAGCCCAGGAACAGATGACTTCACAGGGAATTTTTACCAAATAATCCAAGAAGAATTTAATTCCAAAAATTTGAAGAGGAGAGAGCACTTCCTAACTCATTTTATTTTTGAGGTCAACATCACCCTAATATCAGAATAGACACAGTAAATCAAGAGGTGGATGAGAATTGTGGATAATGGTACAGATGCAAGAGTGTCCTTTGTGAGCTAGAGCAAATGTACATCACTACTGCAGGGTGTTGGGAATGAGGAGAAGCATGGGAAAAATGCAACTGGAGTGACCTATGGATTGTGGTTAGCAGTAATAATACAATATTCTTGCATCTATGCAAAAGATGCACTGTGTTGATAATGGGGCAGTATGGAAAATGTGAGCCAAATGTATACTAAGGACATGGTAACTATCAGATGATATTATCTTTTCTGTAACAAATGTTCAACCACATTGTGGTGTAGTGATAGAGGGATGTTGTTTCGGAATTCTGCACATGTGCAAGATTGATTTATAAGTTTACAACTCTGTCATAAAAAATATATTTAAATAATAATAATAGGGTGGGTTAGGGGAAAAATTCACCAAATGTAAGATAATGACTATAATTAGTAGTAAGAATTTGATAATATTCTTTCATAATTTGTAAGAAATGTCTCAGGACAATGCAAGGTGTTGGTGGAGGGTTGATGTATGGGACCTCTGTATAATGTTATGCATGTTTGCTTTGTAAGTTCACAACTTTTACTATACACTTAATTCTTTTTGTTTGTGCATATATAAATTATTTAAAGATAATAATAATAGGGTGAGTTGGGGGAAAATACTTTGGTTAGTCGTAATATTTAGACAATGCTTTTTAATCATTTATTAAAAAGGTTTAACAACAATGCAAGTTATTGTTGGTAGGGTGCATTATGAGAGTCCTGTATGATGCTACATATGTTTGTATAGAAAGTTCACAACTATTACTATACACTTATTGTTTGTGTATGTTTTTATATGAGTGAAATACTTCAACAAATTAATTTTTAAAAATCTATATAGATATCACAAGTAAAAAAATTGAAGCCTAATATCCATTATGAATTTGAGATGCAAATGTCCTCAACAAAATATTGGCACACTGAATCCAACAGCAAATTAAAATAAGTACAAATCATGAACAAGTGGGATTTAACTTGTTAATGCACTTGTTAACCTGCAAAGGTGTTTCAACATAAGAAAATCAATGAATGTAATAAACAACATTAATAGATTTTATAAAAACCACATGATTATCTCAATTGGTGCAGATAGGGCATTTGAAAAAATCTAGTACCACTTCTTAACTCAGAAAATTAGGAAGAAAAATAAATTTCCTCAACATTATAAATGGCACAGCTAACATCACATTGTTGAAAGACTGAAAACTTTCACTCTAAGTTAAGGAACAAGATAAGGATGTCCACTGTCCCTGTTATTCAATATCATACTGGAATTTCTAGACTTAGAAGGTAAAAAGGAAAAAGTGAAACTTACCATATTTGTAGATGACATGATCCTATATATAGAAAATCCTGAGATGAGAGAGAAAGTTCAGCTTCAGTAGTGGGTGTCAGTTCCCATGGCCAGCAGGTCCCTCCCAATACCCAAGACAGGGCAATGGACTGTATACATGCCTCTCAGGTCACAGTAGGGTGTATACCCCCAATGGATCTACCCATCCTGTACTGAGAAAAGCCAGCAGAGAACAAATGGGTCTAGCTCCTAGGGGCTGGAGACCAAACACATTTTACATAAATTCAGATTGTAGAGATTTTATCAATATGAAAGTAGTTCCAGGATACAGGTTATCAATACCCTACCAAGGAACCTGGAAGATAATGAAAAACTGTTGCTAAGAGGACTCCTATTAGTATCAATCTAATTATGATATTCCTTGCTCTGGTTTTCTTTGTGTTTGTCTTGTTTGGAGTTTACTGAGCTGCTTCTAAATTTGCCTTCATATATTTCATAATTTAGAAACATATTCAGTCAATATTTCCTCATATTTTTTTTCCCGTGACCAATTTTTCTCTTATGTCCCTTGGGTACTAGAATTGTACGTATGATTCACCTCTTGATATTGTCCCATGGGTCAATGTGACTATTCTAAATTTTTCAGCTCATTTTGTGTCTAGCTTCAGTTTGTTTAATTGCTATTGCCTTGTTTCAGGGTCACTGATCTTTTCCTCTATGGTTTCTAATCCATTGTAAATATTATTCAGACTTTTTTTCAGATATAATGGTTTTCCCTAATTATTTTCTTATTTCACCATCATATTTTGCTTTAAATACTTGAATTTATTTTTCATATGTTATAAAGTCATTAGCTGCTAATTCTGACCTCCTGTTTTCCATTATTGACTGATATTTCCCCTGGTTATGGGTATCATTAACTGTTTCTTGAATGTCTAGCTACTTTAGAATACATAAGAGAAATAAAATTCTATGCCCCCCAAGAGGACTTGTAAATGTACACTCATAGCAGCATTTTTCATGAAAGACATAATGTGAAAACAATTCAAAAATCCATCAACTGGTGAATAGCTACAGAATATACGGTATATCTATTTAATCAAAAAATTTTTTTATAAAAATAGTCAATAACTTGCCATGTTAAAAAAAAAAACCTTAATGTAAAAAATTAGAAATACATTATAGCACTTAATCATGTGCCTAGAGCAGAACTTTTTAAGACATTAACTTTTTAGCATCTGAAGTTTTTTCCTGATCTTCTGCCTTTTGGGAAAAGATAATCTACAAACTTCTCTTTACTATTAGAAAGAGTGGGAGAAACAGTCTTTTTCTAACAAGTCAATAATCACTTCTTTATAGAATATTTCTTCTAAATCTCCCATATGATAACTTTAAAGTCTTGTTGTACAAGAGCAACATTAATAGAGAAAATATGGTAATTATTGGACTTTTATATTAATATAAGACTGTTATATCTTATATATATATTTATTTATTTAATTTTCAGTGTGAGATAGCTTTAAAGAATGGAGTAAGAATGAGCATGCTGTATCAAATTCATACTCCATATTATTGTTTCCTTGAAAGAGATGGGAAAAAAAGGGAAAAGATTACACTCTGTGTGGAGGCAATTTCTTTTAGACATACCCAAATTTACATATAAACTCTTTAAATTAGTCCTTGTATGAATGGCCACCTGGAAAATGCTATTAGACTCTTTAGAGAGATTCACTTATTTTTCTCTGAAGACACTTGCTTTTCTTTCCCAAATGTCATGCTTCATCCTCCAGTCTCTACATTCTAGAACATAATTTCTGTGGTAGCAAGACTGACAGTGTGGAGAACATAGAGACATGGGAAAGGAGGGTAAACACCTCTCTTTGTGCTGTGCCATACTACACTTCCACATACCCAGGTGATGATCTCATTGCCTTATACTTTGTCTATTTTAATATTTGCTCAAACTGGCTGGATATGTTTTCTGAGGCAGAAATAGAAAAAAATAAAATTTAACTCAGTGTCCCACAGAAAGTTCCATTAAACCTTGGAATCTTGTAAGCAGATGAATGGTCTGTAAAGGAATATACGGATCGTAAGCACTATTCATTCTTTCTTAATACAAAAATGCAGATGCCCTTTGAAGTGGCCTTCAGCATACATTGCTTAGAAACAATTGTCTTCCAAACGTATTAGTGTTCTCTACTAATTCTCAAATGAAAGATAAGTGCAATAATAAAATGAAATGAAATGAATATGAAACCAGTCCTAATAGAAATTTTTCTCGAGGATCCCTAGTACCTTGTAGTACTACCCAATTTTTCATAGTTCATCCAGCCCTTTACATCCAATATGCCATTGCCTATTTCAGTTTCAGGAATCGCATAGCTATAAGAATCATGGCCTTGAATATGAAACTTTTAAATAAGTGTAAGATGAGCACCATTATACTCACTGTGCCATTTAAAATCTCAATTAAAGGGGAAAAGTAGGAAAAAAGGACAATATGGGGAGACTAGCATTTGAGGGGCTATTGTTAATTCTCATCTTATATATTATTTATTTATTATTTATTTATTTAACACCTTATTTCAAATGGAATTTACTGTGGTTCCTATGGATTAATAAAGTGCTACTAAAGAGAAATAAGTAATAGTAGATACACCAGTTTGATATTGTTTATGAATTCCATAAATAGATAATGGGTTATGTTTGTAAATTGGTCTGTTCCTCTGGGTATATTAGATTGCATTAAATGCAGAGGTTTCACTTTTACTTGATTAAATAATGATTAAGGTCTTGATTGGGCCACATCAGTAGGACACTGAGTTCCTTTGCCCTTGGTGGGTAGGGACTCACAGAGAAAACTACACAGCAGAGGAGTTAGTTGGAGTTTTGGATGCTGGAACCCCAAGAAGTAAACACACAGGAGAAGGACACAGAGGAATAGAGATGGCTCCATAAACATGGCAGAGGCCCTGGGAAGAGAGAGAGCCTGATAGTCTGCAGCTGACCTTGTGGAGAGAACAGAGCAGCTGAGCCCAGAGAGGAATGAGCCCCAAACCCTGAGAAAGAGACAAGCCTATAGCTGATATTGGAGGAAGCTGGAACTACAGAACCTTAAGAGGAAGAACCCTTACAGAAATCAGCAGTCATCTTGCTCCAATATGTGGCAAGCCTTTGGTGAGGGAATTAACTTATGCTGTATGCACTGGTAACCGTAAGCTTCTACTGCAAATAAACACCTTTTATAAAAGCCTACAGATTTCTGGAATTTTGCATCAGCACGCCTTTGGCTGACTAATACAGTAGATAGGAGAAAAAATAAGATAGGTAGAAATGTTTAAAATGAAATGACTGAAATCAGTACAAAAATTAATACCTTATTATTATTACTAGTAAAATGGGTTTGGGATCAGTCAACAGACAGTGTGATGGTTAAGTTCATATGTCAAATTTGCTAGGTTGTGGTATCCAGTTGTTTTGTCAAACAAGGACTGGCCTAATCATGATTGTGAGGTTATTGTGTAGATTTAAATTATCAGTCAGTTGATTGCATCTATGACTGAATATATCCACAGTCAGCAAAGGAGATAGCCTTCAGCAATGAGAAAAATTTAATCCAATCAATTGAAGGCCTTACAGGTGAATTGATAATTTCAACAATCAGAAAGAAGAATTTCTCTCTCTTCTTCAGCAGCCAGCTTCTCCTGGAAATTCCTAAAAACCTTCATAGGCATACCTAGCTTGTGGTTTGCCCTACAGAGTTTGGATTTGCCAATCCTCACAGTCAAGTGAATCAATTCCTAGAATAAATGTCATAATATTTACATTCTTTTTTTGTAAATACTCCTGTTCATTCTGTTTTGCTCAAGATTCCTGACTAATACAGAGAGCATCATGCATTGAATGAAGAGGCATTCTATATCCCCCTAAAAAACTGCATTCTAACTTGTCTTGCCATACCAGAGTGCTTATAGGTGTATGTGCACTTTTCTCAACTTCAGAAAAGGGAAGTGAATGCCAGTGGTTAATGAACTGAAAGGACTATGATAAGTAATTAAAGTAATAGCCTTCTACCAATCAGTTACTGTTAACCATAAAAATGTTTAAGTTTTGGGTATTACTAAATCTCATCTCACTAAGTAAGATAAAATAGTTGAGACAGCAAGAATTACTTCAGTCTTTATAAAGCAGGTGTTATAAATAAATAATGCAAGTATAGTCCTGCCTATTTCTAATGTAACAATCTTTGGGAAGAAGAGCAGATAATCAGTATAACTCTGTCTGATGACAGGAAAGGAATGATTACAAAACAAAACAAAACAAAAATAGATGAAGCCCGGGGCCACAACCTAAATCTACTGTAGTAGATACTATTTTGTTTGGATGACTTGATGAAAGCCAACAACTCCTTGGCTTCTCCTTTCAACTACTCTAGGAGACCCAGATACAGTGAATCAGTGGTCTAAAGATTTACAATCATGACATCCATTTTTAACAATATCCACCCAAATGGAAAATGTTTAGATCACAAAAATATCTGAACCCATACCAAGGACTGAGGATTATTGAGATGGATGGTTGATCAATCCAAATAAATAGACCCATTTTTGATGAAATTGATGTGAGGATTCCATTCTTTCAGTCTATGTTTGTGTTTTAGAGATACTGGTGATACATTTCCCTCCGACTCTCTAATTCCCTAATACAACTGCTATTAAAGTGTAATCAGTGAAGCCAGGGTAGCCCTCAAGATACTTGCAGGAGGTTGATGAGGTCAAACTATTTTTATCATAATACTAAAACATGATTTGCCTTTCTCACTAAGTTGATATTTGCATTGATGGTGCAAAAGCAATACTGGTAAAACTGCTATCACCTTAGCATGAACGAACATAGCAGTACCAAACTATATTAGTAGTCCAGTAGTCATATCTGTCACCATACATTCACAGTTAAAGAAAAGAATTGAGTTTCATAAAAGAATATCTTTTATGAAGTAGTAAGAAGCATGAATTAATTAAATCTTGACCTTTGCATACACATCTTTTAATAGTCTATATATCAAAATCAGGAGTACACGTATTACATTTATGTTGCATTCTGAAGTATCTTGGCTGCCTCAAGGAAAAGCACTTATGTGATTTTTGAGATGCAAGCTCAACCAGCTGCTTTTTTTAGTGCACATGATTTTTACTTTAAAAACAACTGAAAAATACACTATAATTATTTAAACAGGTTTTGACAGACATTTTCTCCAAAAGGGATGAAGTAAATATGTTATTTCAAGGAAAACAAATAACAATATTTACTGCAATGGTGAATTTTAAGCTTTCAAAGAAAAATTACAATTTTGGAAAACTTATGTCAGCAACCATGTATTTGACAGCTCCCTATAACTAAAATAATATTCTAATGAGAACTCTGGTGATGTTAACAAATATGATTATGAAATGTGTCAGTTTTTGGAAGATCTGCACATCTCTGTTAACCAGTATTTTTCAACTGACCAAAGCATAATGTTAAAAATGAAGCATAGATAAAAATCCATTCAAGTGCAAGATAAACCAAAAGAGTTTAATAAGTGATTATGAAATGTTCTCTGTTATTGTTTAAGATTCCACATTACAATCAGCCTTTCAGACAATATCCATTGTCACAATCTGGTGTAGTTTCTAAGAAAAATATTCACAATTATCTGAAAAATGTATTACAAGACTTCAAGATTTCTCTCTTTTCCAATTACATATTCATATAAAGCCAAAATTTCATAATACTTCAACTAAACAAAATTCTCAGAATAATATTAATGCAAAAGCAGATATAAGAATCCAGACATCGAAAAAATGTGAAACAAAGTCGCTTCCTCACCAATATTTTTTAGTTTGGAAAATGCAATTCTTAAAAATGATAAAATATGTTATTTATTTTAGCATAGAAGGCAGTAATTATAGTTTTATTTTAGATTGAAAAATCAATAAATATTTTTACCTTTCTCAGTTTTAAGTTATAATGCAGTAAAAATGATAGAGATAACTCAAATATGAAATATTTGAAAACTCAAATATTCAAGTCCTAAATAATTATTAAGTATGTAAATTGTTCCTGAGAGCAATTGTTCTAACTAAATTTTACCCACTTTTTATTTTACCCCAACATTCCTGTAGTAGACCAATGTGCCCCATAATTTCTTTCTGCTTCAATAACCCCTCTATCATAAGCCCCCCAAAATCCTCTGAAATGGGAGTTCCAGGCTTATAATATAAAGGAACACAAAAGATCAACAGTTGCTTAGAGCTGGGGTATTACCATTAGTAGTAGCAGAAGTAGCATACTTACATTTTTTTAGCTGAGCACCTACTGCTTCTATTCTAGTTATTTTATCATTCATTTTATTTTCATGACAATTGAGGTAAATATTTATATTCGTAGAATGCTTTGGTTCTGAAAAAAAATAAAATGTGTTTATTTACATTGTAGAGACAGGTTATGTATACTTAACAGGAAGTTCAAATGAGGAAGTAAGTGTTGATTTAAAGCTTAAAGATACCATCAAGAACAACATCTCTATCTTCCATTCTTCTCCTCTTCCATCCTCAGTAAGTTGGTTTCTTCCTTGAGATTTGTTTCTAATGGACTCAAAATGGCTGTTACATCTCCATGCATTACATCCTTATATGACAAACCCGAAAGAAAGTAACAGGAATGAAACAACAGTTTCATAATATGGTACCCTCTCTCAGCTAGAATGAAAATATTTCACAGAATGACTACCAAGGTGGCCAACTTCTTCTGTAATCTCTTTAGCCATCTCTAAATTAACCATTGGAATGGGGGTCTGGTCTAATAGTCAATCCTGGCAATTGAGACATTCCTGGACACTTTGCTGCTGAACTAATTCTGGGTCTTTTAGCCAAGAAAAGAGTGAATGTCTGTTAAGGTTATATATTTATATTGATATTCTGACAAAATATACATGATCCCTGTATCAGAGAGATGATCATCATTATCCACCTCTGCAAGCTCTCATCCACATGGGGTGACATGGTGAGAACCTAATAGAACCCTGTGATTGTGGGGTGGAACCACAGGAGAAGAAGCCTAAATTTATGAGACCCTGGGGATATAAAGGAAAATTGGCACATATGTCCTTCAAGTTAGATGCCTTCACTCTGGAATGTAAAATCTATTTTGGGAGGGAGGCAGGAGGATCTTGAGATGTCCTATACTAGAATATAGGCAAATGGTTCCAGAATTATACCATCTAGAGCTGTCAAGGTGTATTTGCTATTCTATCATGCTTTTAAAAAATTTTCCAGTGATTTTCATTCAGAAATTTCAGACAGTGTACAATTTAAAAATATATAGAAGGGGGTGGCAAGATGGCAGCAGAATAAGGAGCTCTAAGAGTCAGCCTGTCCTACAAGGCAGTTAGTAATCACCAAGAGCTATCTGAAGCACCTGTTTGGGAGACCCAGGAGACAGAAGAGCATACTGCAACATCCTTGAAAGAATGGAAAGAGGAGACTTCGCATCTGCAGTGAAGATTTGTGAGTAGATCACTCCATTCAGTGGAGACTGGTGACCATTCTCCACTGGCAGCACAAGCCACCTCAGCAGTTATTCCATGGCTAGAGTTGAAAGCTCCATGCATTTTCCAAAAATGGGGGAGGAAGAGAAGGTGAAGCACTGACTTCAGCTACTTAATAGTAAATTTTGGGCTGGCTAAACTATAATCCTAAGAATAGCTAAAGTTTGAACCCATCCTAGTTGGAAAGAGGCTGGTAGTTGCTATTTTAATTCTGCCCCCCAGCATGGGGGGAAGCGGGGCTGATTGACAATCACATTGATGGTAGGGACTGGCTTCTTTCCACCAGATTGGATTGCAACCCTAGCCCAGGCTCCAGCCCCACCTCTGGCAGGGAGAAAACTGGAGGACCTGCACCAGCCTCCCTGGGCAACTACAGGAGCTTTCACTGGGCACAAATTGGATGTTGGACATCTGGGATGTCATCCCCATCCACCAATAGAGGAACTGTGTTTCCATGGCCTCTCTGACTAACTGCAAGTATTTCAGCCTGCACAGACCTGGTTTGTTGAGCACCTTTGATTCCATACCCACTTCTACCTCCATAGGATAGGAGGGGCCTGGTGTTTCTTCAGCATCTCTGGGCAACTACATGCACTTTCAGCTGACAAAGGTTGGATACTCAGATACCTGTAGTTCCATCCCTACTTCCCAATATGATTGGAAAGGAGCTGTATTTCCTCAGTCTCTCTAGGCAACTGCAGTACTTTCAGCTTGCACAGACTAGTTTTCTGGGTGTCTGTGGGTCAATCCACACCCCTTAAAGGGCATAAGGGACAGCACATTCTCAGCATCTCAGGGCAACTGCAGAAATGTTCAGCCCACATGGATTAGATTGTTGTACATTCCAGAGGGTTGAACCCCACTGCTGGCAGGGAAGGAGGGGGATCAGAGCTATGTTAATCTACCTGATCAAATGTGGTCTATTTTGACTCCCACAGCTTAGTTTGCTGCCCACAGCTGCAGTTCTACCCTGGCCCAGGCATGGGAGGAAGAGGTGTGAAGCTTCATCAGTTTCTCAAGGAAACTATAGATAGTCTTGGTCTGCACAGCTTGGATTACTAAGCTGTGGCTCTATCCCTACCATCAGAGGAGAAAGATGGGAGAAAGATGGGAAAAGTTCCTGGGGCAAAAGAGGCAGCTTCAGCCTCCACACCTTACAGTAAAAACTACATCCTCAGCTCCTACTACACAGTCAGCAAGGAAGAAAGGACAAGAAATTCCTAAATTAAAGAGAAACTGTGCCCAGAATATATACATCTAGTAAGCCAAATACCAAGATGCGCACAAAAAATTACAACCCATACTAAGTAACAGGAAGATATAGGTCAGTCAAGGAAAATGATAAGCCTCCAGATGACATAAAGGAGTTGAGACAACTAATCATAGATGTTCAAGCAAATCTCCTTAATAAAGATGGCTAAAGAGATTAAGGATATTAGAAGACACTGGGTGGGAAGCAGCTGTGGCTCAATTAGTTGGGCTCTCATCTACCATATGGGAGGCCCTAGGTTCGTGTCCCAGGGCCTGCTTGTGAAGGCAAGCTAGTCTGTGCACCATGGAGAGCTGATGGCCCATGCACCACAGAGAGCTGATGCAGCAAGATGATGCAACAAAGGGAGACAAGTAGATACAGAAAAAAAATGCATAGCAATTGGACACAGAGAACAAACAGCAAAAAAATAAGCTGCAAGGGGGGGATAAATAAATAAATAAATAAATAAATAAATATTTTTTAAAAGAAGAAGACACTAGGAGAGCATAAAGAATTTGAAATCATACATAGAAAATAGCAGATCTAATGGGAATAAGAATAATCATAAATGAAAGTAAAAATACACAGGAGGCATATAACAGTAGATTTGAGGAGGCAGAAGAAAGGATCTGTGATCTTGAAGACATGGCCTCAAAAAGCAGCATGCAAAAAACAGATAAAGAAAAGAATAGAAAAAATTGAACAGTCTCAGGGAAATAAATGACTGCAAGAGATGTGCAGACATACATTTCATGCATGTCCTAGAAGAGAAAAGAAGGGAAAATGGGCAGAAGGAATATTTGAAAAAAAAAATGATAGAAAATTTCCCAACTCTTTTGAAGGACATGGATATCCATTTCCAAAAAGCACATTGTACTCCCATCCAAATAAATCTGAATAGTCCTACTACAAGACACATATTACTCAGAATGTGAAATACCGAAGACAAAGAGAGAATTCTGAGAGCAGCAAGAGAAAAGTGATGCATAACATGTAAGTGAAACCTTATAAGATTAAGTGTTGATTTCTTATCAAAAACCATGGAAAACACTGCAAGAGAAAAACTTCCAGCCAAAAATCTTTTATCCAGCAAGTTTGTCTTTCAAAATTGAAGGCAAGTATAAAATATTCACAGATAAACAGAAACTGAGAGAGTTTGTAGCCAAGAAACCAGCTTTTCAGCAAATACTAAAGGGGGTGCTGCAGCCTGAAAAGAAAAGACAGGAGAGAAAGGCTTGGGTAAGAGTCTGGAAATTAAGTAAAAGTGTAAAAAAGAGTGGTGAAAAAAAATGACAGATACAACCCAAAGGTCAAAATGAGTGAAATGTGAAATAAGAACTGCTTTTATAGTAATAATATTGAATGTTAAACTTCCCAGTCAAAAGAGACAGACTGGCAGAATGGATAAAAAAGAAAATTACAATGACACATTAAAAGAATTATTTATCGTGATCAAGTGGGTTTTATATCAGGCCTGCAAGGGTGGTTCAACACAAGAAAATAAATCAGGTGATGCACCACATTAATATATCAAAGAAGAAAAATCACATGATCCTATCAATTGATGCAGAAAAGGCATTTGACAAAATATTCTTTCCTGATCAAAAATACTATAAAAGATAGGAATTGAAGGAAACCTTCTCAACATGATAAAGGCCATATATGAAAAACCCACAGCTAACACTATACTCAATGGTGAAAGAGTGAAAACTTTCCCATTGAGGTTGAGAACAAGACAAGGATGTCCACTCTTACCAATGTTGTTCAATATAGTGTTAGAAGTTCTAACTAGAGCAATCAGGCAAGAAATAGAAATAAAAAGCATCCAATTCAGAAAGGAGGAAGTGAAACTTTTGCTATTCAAACATGATATGCTCCTGTACCTAGAAAGTTTTGAAAATCTACACCAAGTTGTTAGAGCTAATAAAAATTTCAACAGAGTGGCAGAATATAAGATTAACATGCAAAAAGCAATACTATTTCTACACTCTAGTAATGCTCAATCTGAAGAGGAAATTGTGGGTAAAATCTATTTAAATAGCACCTAAAAGAATCACCTATTTAGGAATAAATCTAACAAAGAGCATAAAGCACTTGTATTCAGAAAACTAATACACATTGTTAAAAGAAATTTTAAAAGACCTAAGTAAATGAGAGAACATTGCATGTTCATGGATTGGAAGACTAAATATCATTAAGATATCAGTTCCACCCAAATTGATATACAGATTCAATGCAATCCTAATAAAAATTCCACCAGCATCTTTTAAAGAAAAGGAAAAAAAAATAATCAAATTTATTTAAGGATAAGGAGCCACGAACACCCAGAAACATCTAAAAAAGGAAGAGCAGAGTTGGAGAACTCTCACTTCTGGCCTTGAAATCATATTACCTAGCTACAGTGGTAAAAAACAGCATGGTGCTGGTATAAATATAGACACATAGACTAATGGAACCAAACCGAGGATTCAGAAATAGACCCTCTCATCTGTGGTCAGTGATTTTTTTAAAATTAATTTATTGAAGTATATCACTCATACAGAAACATAATAAAAAATAAGGGTATAATAATAGTTGTGAACTTACTAAACAAACATATATAACATCATACAGGACTCTCATAACTCACCCTACCACCAATAACTTGATTCCTGTCAAACCTTTTCAACTAATGATTAAAGAGCATTGTCAAAATATTACTACTAACCAAAGTATTTTCCCCCAACCAACCCTATGATCATTATCTTTTTTTAAAAGATTTATTATTTATTTATTTCTCTAGCCCCCCCCCCCACCCTGGTTGTCTGTTCTCTGTGTCCATTTGCTGTGTGTACTTCTTTGTCTACTTCTGTTGTTGTCAGCAGCATGGAAATCTGTGTTTCTTTTTGTTGCGTCATCTTGTTTTGTCAGCTCTCCGTGTGTGCGGCGCCATTCCTGGGCAGGCTGCACTTTTCTTTTGCACTGGGTGGCTCTCCTTATGGGGTGTTCTCCTTGCGCATGGGGCTCCCCTACACAGGGGACACCCCTGCATGGCAGGGCACTCCTTGTGCGCATCAGCACTGCTCATGGTCCAGCTCCACATGGGTCAAGGAGGCCCGGGGTTTGAACCACAGACCTCCCATGTGGAAGACAGATGCCCTAACTACTGGGCCAAGTCTGCTTCCCTGATTATTATCTTTATATCATTTATATATGGACATACATAAACAATACATATATAGTAAAAGTTTTGGACTTACAAAGCAAACATGCATAACATCAGACAGGGTCCCTTACTTCAACTCTCCACCAACACTTCGCATTGTCATGAGACATTTTTACAAATTATGAAAGAGTATTGTCAAAATCTTTCCACTAATCATAGTCCTTATCTTATATTTAGAGTGGTTTTCTCCAACCCACCCTATTATTATTTTTTAAATATATTTTTTATGACAGAAGTTGTAAACTTATAAACAATCATGCACATGAATTCCCAGACAACACCCCTCCATCAACATACAACACTGTAGTGGAACATTTCCTACAGATAAGATAGTATCATTTGATTGTTACCATGTCCATAGAGCACATTTGGCTCACATATTCCATACTGCCTTATTATCAACATAATACATCTTTCACATACATGCAAGAATATTATATTATTATTGCTAACTACAGTCCATATAGGTCACTCCAGCTGTATTTTTCCCATGCTTCTATACATTCCCAATATCCTGCAGTAGTGATGTACATTTGCTCTAGTTCACAACGGACACTCTTGCATCTGCATCATCAACCGTAATTCTCATGCCCCCTCTTGGTTTACGGTGCTATTCAGTTCCTAGATTATTCTCTAGCAGTCTGTCAATTGGCATCTACATACCAAGACTACCATTTTCAGCCACATCCCCATTTATAAACTAGCTGTTACTCACTATGTGTTACCATCCACTTTATACATTTCCACACTTTTACAGTAAATTAAAACTTCTACATACATTAAACATCAGTAGTCCATTTCAGTCTTTCTCTTACCTCCTTTAAAATTCCACCACATACCACCAGTTCTTGAAGATATTTTCCTACAATTTCTTCCAGAAATTTTATGGTTATTGCTTTTATTTTTAGGTTTTTCATCCATTTTGAGTTAATTTCTGGATAAGGTGTGAGTTAGGGGTCCTCTTTCCATCTTTAAGCAATGGATGTCCAGTTCTTTCAGAACAATTTGTTGAATGAACTTCTCTGCCCAAGCTGTGTAGGCTTGATAGGCTAGTCAAAATTCACTTGACCATACATGTAAGGGTCTGCTTCTGAACCATAAATTTGGTTCCATTCATCTATGTGTCTGTCTTTATGCCAGTACTATGTTGTTTTTACCACTATAGCTGGGCACTATGATTTAAAGTCTGGAGATGAGGGTTTGCTTTTCCTTTTTATGATGTTTCTGATTATTCAGGACCCTTCCAAATAAATTTGATGATCATGTTTTCTTTCTTTCTTTTTTTTTAATGCTGATAGAATTTTTATAGGGATTGCATTGAATCTGTATATCAATTTGAGTAGAATTGACATCATAATGATATTTAGTCTTCCAATCCATGAGCATGGAATATTCTTTCAGTTATTTAGGTCTTTTTATATTTCTTTTAACACTGAGTTGAGGTTTTCTCAATACAAGTGCTTTATATCATTGGTTAAGTTTATTCATATTAGTGTTTTACCTGTCATTTTTTATTTTGACCACTCTTTTGACACTTTTATTTACTTTTATTGACATAATCTTCATTTCTAGACTCTTTTCCAGGCCTCTGTCTCCTGTCTTTTCTTTTCAGGCTCTAGCACACCCTTTAGTATTTCCTGAAAATCTGCTCTCTTGCTTAGAATTCTTTCAGTTTCTGTTTATCTGTGAATATTCTAATCTTGCCCTCATTTTTGAAAGAGTATAGCTGGATATAAGATTCTTGGCTGGAAGTTTTTCTCTTGTAGTATCTTAAATATATCAGACCACTGTCTTCTTGCCTCCATGGTTTCTGGTGAGAAATCTGCACTTAATCTTATTGGTATCCCTTATATAATATGTGTTGCTTTTGTCTTGCTCTTCTCAGAATTCTCTTTGTCTTTGGCATTTTACATTCTGATGAGTATGTGTCTCCGAGTTGGTCTATTTGGATTTTTTTTTTCAGATTGGAGTACATTGTTCTTCTTGAACATGGATATTTATGTCCTTCAATAGGGTTGAGGAATTTTCCACCATTATTTATTCAAAAATTCCTTCTGTCCCCTTTCCTTTCTCTTGTCCTTCTGGGACACCCATGACATGTATATTTGCACACCTTTTGCTATCATTTAGTTCCCTAAGACCTTGTTCATTTTTTTTTTCCATTCTTTTCTTTATCTGTTCTTTTGTATGTTCACTTTCAGAGGCCATTTCTTCTGCTCACCAATCCTTTATTCTGCCTCTTCAATTCTACTATTATATGATTCCAATGGTTTTTAAAATTTCATTTATTGTGCCTTTCATTCCATAAGATTTGGTATTTTTCTATACATGCTTTCAAATTCTTCTTTGTGCTCATCCAGTGTCTTCTTAATATCCTTAATCTCTTTAGCCATACCATTGAATTTATTAAGGAGATTTGTTTGAACATCTATGATTAGTTGTCTCAACTCCTTTATGTCATCTGGAGGCTTCTCTTATTCCTTTAACTGGGCCATACCTTCCTGTTTTTTGGTGTGGATTGTAATTTTTTTGTTGGTCTTTTGGCATCTAGATTATTAGAGTATTTATTCTGAGTAGAAATTTTCTCTTTAGTTTAGGGTTTCCTGCCCTTTTTCCTTTGCTGGTTGTACAGTAGGAGCCAAGGTTGTTATTGCTGCTATAAGCTATGGAGGCTCAAGCTGCCCTCATTGTGCCAGGGACCAATGAAGGTTCTCCCAGCTTTCTTCTTTGCCATGGGTAGGGACAGAGTCACAGCTGTGTGTAATAATCCAAGTCATGCATGCCTAGACTGTATTTGCCCAAAGAGACAGATGAAGCTTCATACTCCTTTCTTCTCTGCCTGGGGCAGGGATGGAGCTGTAGGTGTGAGCAGCAATCTATGCAGTGCAGGTCCAAGATGATTGCAATTGCCCCAATAGACTTCTGATTTTCAGTCTGTGCCAGCCAAATGTACCTAGATAGGCTGGTACAGGACCTGCAGCTTCCTCCCTGCCAGAGGTGGGGCTAAAGCCTAGCCTAGGGCTGCAGGCCAATCTGGGTGAAAGAAACTGGTTCCTACCATCACTGTGATTTTCTATCCTGGCTTCCCCTCAGGCTGGGGGTGGAGTCAAAATGGCAGCCACCAGCCTCTTTCCAACTTGGGTAGATTCACACCCCAGCTGTTTCCAGGGCTATTTCTTAGCCAGCTGAGTCTACTCATCAGTAGCCAAAATTGGGAGCCAAACATCTCCTCCTCTCCTGTTTTTGGGAAATGGAGCTTCCAATTCCAGTCATAGAATAGCTCCTGGATGGCTCATGCCACCAGAGTAGGATAATCCAGCCTCCGCAGCTTGGCTGGTAATTTCCCAGAGAGGCTGGTGCAGGTCCCCACAGCTTTCTCCCTGCTGGTTGGGCTGGGGCCTTGGCTAGAGCTGTAATCTGACCTGGATGGAAAGAAGCTGGTCCCCACCAGCACAGTCCTTTTCTGTTCAGCCTACTTTCCCTCGTGCCAGGCGTGGAGTAAAGATGGCAGCTCCTGGCCTCTTTCTGACAGGTACAAACTTCAGCTGTTCTCAGGTTTATACCTTAGCCCACTGAATTTACTCCTCAGTAGCTGCAGTTGGTGCCCAACCGTCTCTTCCTCCCCCATTTTGGGGGAAGTGGAGCTTTCAATTCCAGCCACAGAACAGCTCCTGAGGCGACTTGTGCCTCAAGTAGAGGATGGGCATCGACTTCCAGGGCATGGAGTGCTCTACTTACGAGTCTTCTCTGCAAATGGGCAGTCTCCTCCCTCCACTCCTTCAAGGATGCTACAGGATGCTCTTCTGGTTACCTGGAGCCCCCAAACAGGTGCTTCAGCTAGCCCCAGAGAGCTCTAGGTGTATACTAACTGCCCTGTAGCAGGAGCTGACTCTAGGAGCTCCTTACTCCACTTTCATCTAGCTAGTTGCTTGGTCAAGTGATTTTTGACAAGGCTGTCAAACTCACCCAGCCAGGACAGAACAGTCTGTTCAAAAAATGGTGCTGGGACAACTGGATATCCATATCCAAAAAAAGAAAGAGGACCCCTACCTCACATCTTACAGAATAATTAACTCAAAATGGATTAAAGATCTAAATATAAAAGCTAGAACAATAAAAGTCCTAGAAGAAAATGTTTGGAAACATCTTCAAGACCTGGTGGTATGTGGTGGGTTCTTAAGCCTTACACCAAAAGCACAAGCAACAAAAGAAAGCATACGTAAATGGGACCTACTTAAACGTAAACACTTCTGTGATTCAAATGGCTTTGTCAAGAAGGTGAAAAGGCAGCCCACTCAATGGGGAAAATATTTGGAAATCATATATCTGATAAGGGTTTGATTTCCATTCTATAAAGAGATTATACAACTCAACAATACTAGGGCAAGCAATCCAGTTTAACAAATGGGACAGAGTTAGACATTTCTCCAAAGAGGAAATACAAATAGCCAATGAAGACATGAAAAAAAGTGTTCAATATCTCTAGCTATAAGGGAATTGCAAGTCAAAATGACAATCAGATACAATTTCACACTGCATAGAATGGCCATATTAAAAAAATAGAAAACAATAAGTGATGGAGTCGATGTAGAGAAATAGGAACACTCCTTCACTGTTGGTAGGATTGTAAAATGGTGAATCCTCTGTGGAAGACAGTTTAGCATTTCCTCAGGATGCTAAATATAGAACTGCTACATGATCCAGCAATTCCTCTAGTAGGAAAATATCCAGAATAACTGAAAACCATGATGTGAACTGACATTTGTGAACCAACATTTGTGAACTAACATTTGCACACAGATATTCATATTCAAAATCGCCAAAAGATAGAAACAACCTAAGTGTCCATCAACTGATGCATGGATTTAAAAAATGTGGTATATACATATAATGGAATACAATGCTGCTGTAAGAAGAAGTGAAATTGGGTCATATATTATAACCTGGATGAACCTTGATGGTATTATGCTAATTGAAATAAGCCAGACATAAAAGGACTAATTGCAAGGTCTCACTAATATGAACTAAATACAAAGAATAAATGTAAGGAGTTAAAACTTGGAGTATATCAGCAGAATATCCATGTCTACATAAAATACCATGACTTTAAGATGCTGTTTGACCTAAAGTAAGGGGGAAATGGAAAGGAGAAATGAGTTTATATGGCTACGAGTTTCTAAAAAAAGAGTCTGGAGGCTGGCAGAGGGTTTGCCCTCATGCACAACTGAGCAGAGTCAGAGAGACAGATAAAGCAGATACAACCCCCAGATATTGGTTCCTTTGAGGGCTAAAGAGACCCATGGGAGTTATGGTCATGGCCGATGGGGTTAACTACCAGAGCAGATGGCCCCTCTTTGGAAATGGTGTTTATGTGTGATGAATCTGGACTCAGATGGAATCTCCCTTCATAAGACTTTCATGCTAATGTGCTGGAGGTGCAGTTAATGTTGGGGTTTAAGATATATTTAGGGGATTTGAATCTCTGGACTGACAATGTGATAGCCAGATCCTGAGCCTCAACAGACTCCAGCACCTACAATCTGATTTATTGGACTTACCACACTCAGCTAAGATGGAGTTGAAGAAGGACAACCACCACACCATGGAGCCTAGAGTGATTACAACTGAAAATGGGAGGATTGCATCCAGCATCCAGGTGGAATCTGACCCTCCTCTTGACATAGAGGTGCAATGGACACAACCAATCCAATGTCCACATAGAAGAGGTGGCATTGGATTGGGAAAAGTGGACATAATGGACAAAGGGTATGGGGAAAGGCAGGAAGAGATGAGAGGTGGAGGCGTCTTTGGGACATGGAGCTGCCCTGGATGGTGCTTCAGAGGTAATCACCGGACATTGTAAATCCTCACAGGGCCCACTTGATGGAATGGAGGAGAGTATGGGCCATGATGTGAACCAATGTATATGAGGTGCAGAGGTGCCCAAGGATGTACTTACCAAATCCAATGGATGTGTCATGATGAAAAAATAAAAATAAAAAAAATAAAAATAAAACTTGGAGTATAGATTATTAGGAGAAAAGAGGAGGGCTGAGAAGGTGTACTGATGCTTATTGTATATGGAAGGTCTCATTAACTTGACTATAAAAGTGTGGAAATGAATAGAGTTGATGGTAACACATTATTGTGAGAAGAACTACTGCAGCTGGTTTATACATGGGATTGTGGCTGAAAAGGGTCATCTAGGTTTGTAAATGTCAACTGAAAGAAAGCTAGAGAATAATTTAGGGACTGACTAACATAGTGAATGCAGAGGTGGATGAAAATTGTGGTTAATAGTACAAATATAGGCATGTCCTTCAATGAACTAGAACAAATGTATATCACTATTGCAAGGTGGTAAGAATGTAGAGAATTATGGGAAAAAATGCAAGTAATATAACCTCTGGACTATAGTCAATAGCAGTACTGGAATATTCTTGTATCAATGCCACAGATGTACTGTGTTAATAGTAGGGAATATGGGAAGAATACACCAAATGTATGCTATAGACCGTAGTTATTGGTAATAGTCCAATGATATTATCTCATAATCTGTAACAAATATTCCACAATAATGTAATGTGTTGGTGGAGGGATGTTGTATGGGACTTTCATACATATTCATGATTGTTTTGTAAATTCACAACTTCTCTAATAAAAATATATTTAAAAATCAATCAATTGTGATTTTATATATGTATGGGGTATGGAGAGAGAGAGAGAGAGAGAACTGTTTCCCAATAATGGCACAGGAACATTATCCCTATTTTACAGGTGAGATAAATGGAACTTGTCAAAAAAAAAAAAAAACACTTGTACTGAATGAACCCCACATCAAATACAGATGGTTCTGGTTTGAAAAGCCATATTCTTTCATGTATGCTGCTTTTATTTTTTAACATGGGACAAGGGAGGAAAAAGGGAAATAGATAAAAGGATTTTGAAATTCAAAAATATTTTCCCGCTGAAAATACAATTCAACTTATTCATTGATATCATTAGTTATTTTTCAGAATCATTAAGAACCTAATCACAATTTCTAATATCCTATACAGGTACTACTGATAGCAACTTACAAGACTATAAACGAAACATCTGTTTTGAAAGACATCTGTTTTCAAACTAGTGATCACTAATAGATAGAAATCTTTGCTTCCTTAAAGGTGATTTGAGAAAATACTTTGGATTGTTAAGCAAATACCCCCATTTAAAAGCTCTATGTATAAAGACACTTTTTGTTGAAAAAAAAGTTACTACATATAAAACACACACATTTTAAGATCCATTTTCTTTCTTTAAATATGGCTACTACTCACAAGTTAATGTGGCAAGTCCTACAGATATTGGTAGTCATGAATTGAAAGATTGTAATTCTTTCTTTTTCAAAAGAAACCCTAGGCAATTCAAAGTAATATGATTCCAAATAGAATGCCACAAACTGAGATATTCTCTAATCACTCATAGCTTCTGGGAATTGTTACCCTTTGTATTTCAGCCAGCCTTCCACTTATATTGTATTGTTGTTGTTTTTCAAGGGACTAGAATATGATATCCAGAGTTACCACTTTATCACTGATGTTTTTATGAGTCAGAAAGCGTTGTCATTCAATTCATCATCTGCTATTATATGAAAATATTATCCCAGGATTACTATACTGAAAAGTTCCTTTTATACTTCGTATTTAGTTTACAGGCATAATCAAGTATAAAATACCAATAATGTAAATTTGGAAGAAAGAAAAATGAGAATGTAAATGAAATATCCCATAATTCTATACAAGTTTTTTCTTTGTTTTAAAAAACATCCAGAATGAATGATCAGACAAGCTTCATATATGGTTGGTTGAAAAGATGTCTCACTTTCTCTACACATGCCTCTTTCCTCCCATTTATTTGCACCTATAGTTTTTGCTGGAGTTGGTAGGTGTACGTCTAAGAGACTTGAATCTCTGGGCTGTCCATTTGCCATCTGGGTTTTGAGCCTCAGCAGAGTTGAAACACCTACTCTCCAGTTCGTTGGATTCACCCAGGACAACTAACAAGGAGGTTAGGATGGACAACCACCACACGAAGGAACCAAAAATCTACAGCTGCAAGCAAGAAAGTCCCATCCATCAGCCATATGCGATCAATGCCCCCTCTCAATTAGAAGGGGAGTGGGCATCACCATCCCAGAATCCTCAGGATTGGGGAATAAAATATGGACTAGATTGGACTTACTGTAATTCTACTATAGACTTATTGTGATTCTAGCAATGGAAAAAATTATATCATTGATGTGGAGACAGTGGCCACTGGAGTTGCTGAAGTCAGGGAGAGGGACAAAGAGGTATAATATGGGGGCAATTTCAAGACTTGGAATTGTCCTGAGTGACATTGCAACAACAGATATGGGTCATTATATATTCAGCTATAACCTACAAAATTGATTGGGAAAGAGTGTAAACTACAATGTAAACTATAATCCATGATTAGTGGCAATGTTCCAAAATGTGTTCATCAATTGCAATAAACATACCACACTAATGAAAGAAGTTATTATGTGGGAAGGGTGGGAAGTATAGGGAGTGGGGCATATGTGAATCCCTTACTTTTTAATGTAATATTTTATGTACTCTAAGTATATTTTTAAAATAAATTTAAAATATATTAAAAAACAGAAAGATTTCTCACTGATTTAGGTATTTGTAATTGAACCTAGTTTTAGAAGATTGCTCTAATTTTATTCCTCAGTTTTGAAGCCAAATTTTTGCTGTCATATTGATGGATCTTTTGATCATTTACATAGATGGCATTTTATATTTTAAATAAAATTTTCTTTCTATTATATCACACTGGCACACAGAGTACATTTATTGTGACTTACAAATTGATGAAATAATCCACAAAATAAATTTATTCAAACTTAACTGAAAGTTTCATTTATTTGAAGAATTTATGTCCAGAAATTTTCTGCAAAAATGCATGTGGAAATTCAAAGGAATATTGATAATGTTCTTTCTGATTTTCCTGGCACTGTTTGCCTCAGCCAGTTAAGTACCTGATTAAAGCATAATCAGTTCCTAAAAAGATAGACAGTTCCTAATGTATTTAAATTGAAAAACAGCTTCCAGAATGAAGATTTAATAAGTCTAAAAGTTATGTGTATGGAGGAAAAGAAAAAAAAACTTAAAAGGTAAGAAAGGAAACATAAAAATTCAAATAATTAGGATTTTGGGGTAGCATTCTTTGGACGTTTAAAGTATTAATATGATTGCTAAACACGTCAAACTGAAGATCAAATATCATGTAAAATCATTGCTGGGAAGTCTTTCTGCATCATGCTTTCTTTGGTATAGCTAATGCCGCCAACCACAATATACAGGAATATGTGAACTTGTGTCACCACTCATCTAAATTGAAAATACAGGGCTACAGTACATACAAGTCTACACACATCTATTTATCCCATCATATCACAATACATCACAGACCAGAATTTTTCTGCTAATGTTTTCCACTATCATATAAAATTTTAATATGCCAGAAACAGTTTCTAAAGAATTTATTAAGAATACACACACACACACACACACACAAATGCCAATCAATTAACCAATTAAATGTAAATATTAGACATTTTGAAATGCACAATAAAGAGGTATGGGAAGTGGCATTTTCTAAGAAAAGTACATACTGATTTCCAATATTTTAAGATTCCATTTATTGTAGCATACACTATATATTTAATGAGATTTTTAAAATAAAGTGAAACACTTTCATTGAAATACAGTAAATTGAAAGATTCTCGCTGATGTAAGAAGAATCAATAAGTATAGTCTTAGATCTAAAAATATTGAAAATAAGTAGTATTACCAGATTAAGCAAATAGTAAAAAAAAAGTAATTCAACCTGAATTTCAGATAAACAACAGATAAATTTTTTGAACAAATATGTCCCAAACATTGCATGGGGCACACTTATACTAAAACAAAAATTATTTGTTACTTATCCAAAACTCAAATTTAACTGGACATCCTGTATTTTATCTGATAATTCTAGATATAAGACAAAACACCTGCAAAGAATCTCCATGGCTATTCTTCAACACTGACAGTTTACTACCCATACTACGTTAAAACTCTCTTTCCTCACTGCACTGATAATATCATGCCATCTTATATTTACTCCCATCTCTAAACTTCATCTACAGTGACTTTTCATTGGCTCCAATTTTTCCAGCTTCTTTTTCACTGAGAATTTGCCTAAAATAGGAGTTTTGAAGGCAGCTCCTTCTGCTATATCATGTTTTTAGACTACAATAGAATCAACATGCTATTTGTAACTTAGAATAAAGCTAATTATTAACACAAAATTCACATTAGATCATGTATGATTTTTGTGCAAATTACAATTTTATGGCACCACTAGTAGTACTGAAAACAAAACGCAAAATACAGCAATGTGATATATATATATTTTCTAATCCTGCTGTAACAAACTACCACAAACGTGGTGGTTTAAAACAATACAAGTTTATTACCTTAGGTCAGAAATCAGTAGATTAGAAGTTTGACACAGGCTCACAGGATTAAAATATTGGGGCTGCATTTCTTTCTGGAGGCCCTAAGAGAGTAAGTTTCCTTGTCTCTTCCAGTCTCTAGAGGATGCCCACACTTCCTGTCCTAAGGCATACTTACTGTGTCATCAAAGTCAGCAACATTGCAGCTCTCTGACCCTTTCTTTATAATTCACAGTATACACATCTCCCTCTGATCACAGACTGATTTTCTGTTTCAGACCATATGATTAGAGTGGGCCCACCAGATTATCCAGGATGATGTCCCAATCTCAAAATCCTTAATGTAATCATATCTATAAATTGCCTTTTGCCATGTTAAAAAAAAATCATAGTCACATATCTACTCCACGTGGCCAAATTACAATAAACCACTGAGGAATGTTTACCCATCACCTAATGTTCTTTCTCTTGGTTCAGTTTAGTCCCTTGCTTTGTCTTTATTACTTACTTATTCCCAATCTTTGCAATTTGTCCTAGTCCATGTAACTCTACATTCTTCTTTATATACCTTTGTTTGTGCTTTCTTCTTTATTTTTTGTAAAACTCCATTTTTACAGTAACATTTATTAATAGGAATTTGTCTTTAAAAAAATACTTGGCAAGTATTTGTTAAAATTGGGATTGTTTGGTTGTTGTTGTTTTTTGTTAGTGGTCTGGTCACACAGTCCCAAAGAATTTGACTGGTTTTTCTCTAATCCTGTCTTTCATACAAACATTATTTTTAGTGCACAATTTTATAGAATGCAAGGTTTTTCAGTAATGCATATATCACATTATGGAATGCCAGGATTTTTTTTTTTTCTCTTTAGTCTTTCAAAAAGACTAGTTCATCCTTTCTTGGCTTATCATATATCATCAACTAGAGAAAAGTAAATCCTAGACCTGCACCTCATTCCTGACTATTTCCACAAATAGTCCACAATTTTTAACAATATGCTGGATATTTTCACTTTTTTTTCCATTTTTATGACAAGCTTAACTTTCTAAAAGCTGAATTGTAATTTCCTTTCTTCCCAAACCAGCTTCCCTTTTTATCATTGTCCTACTTTCAAAGACCCAAATCTTATACTTGTTTATTATTTATGCTAATAGTTCCCTTATTTAGTTTAGTATCAGTCACCAAATAAAATAGTTTGCCTTTGAAATGCTTTCATTTTAACTTCTAGTGCTATAATCCCCAAAAGTATGATTCACATATCACTACTGGTCCACAAAACCATTTTGGTTTGTATTGGAAACATTACTGTAATTATGTATAAAATTTCTGCTAGCAACATAAAATCTATTTTTAAAATAAAGTTACCAAAATTTAAAAAGTGAATTGACTTTTTAATATTTCATCAAATACTATAAGTAGTGTGAAAATATTGCAAAAAAATTGTGGTTAAAAGTGAGAGAAAAAGTGTTAAGAAACTATATACTAAATAGAGTTCACTATCTCTTTCCCAATCCCAATTCCCATACCCTTTCAAGAGCAAATGAAGGTGCCAAAGCTTAGCAAGTTAATCTTTGGCAGAAAGGGGGGAATGATGTGGGCTATGGGTGGAAGGCTCTTTGTCTCTTCAGAAATAACTAAGCTGTTTGACTTGTGAGTGTGGAAAGATAAGAGGCTGCAGTCCTGCCCTTGGGGACTGGCAGGGCTCCAGTCCCAGGAAATGTTTAACAATGCGGGGGCTATAAACTTTAAGTATTTAGGGGAAATGCAAAAACCAAAAAAACCAAAAGGCTTATCTAGAATGTCTGGAGTCCATGCTAAAAGCTTACCTAAGATGTGGAAGATATATGCTAATTGAAGCCTATTGAGAACTGAAACAAAGGGACCATTTGGCCTTTCCTCTCTGTATAAAAGACGTTTGAAAATCTTGTTCGGGGCTCGGGATTCAAACTGAAAGCTCCCGAGTCCGGCCGGCCGTCAATAAACCATTTTTCCTTCTCAAAATCATTCCTGAGTCCTGGCCTCTCTATATTCAAATAATTGAACTTCTCTTAAATTCCACAACAAAGGCACTAGGGAAGCACAATTAAATTGCAATGATAGAAAACAACATTTTAGTATGACGAGTAGAGAGGTAAACAAAATTTGAGTATGGCAAATTTCCTCCTTTGCTCTCCTCTTTAATCTTTTTCTGTTTGTCTCTTTTTAAGAAAATACCTTCTCTTCGGTGACTAATATGACCACATTGACTTCAGTCATGCCTGTAAACTGGAGGTTGATCATTCACTTGAAATTCAAAGAGATTAGAAAGAGTCTCAGGGGAAAAGAGGGAGCAAGCAGAAGCTTAGGCCAATTCTGTCAACTGGCCATAGAGAAATGAAACCATTCTTTTCTAACTCTGCTGCTTATATCTCTCATAGGCAGGGTGTTACCATAAAGAACATCAAGGTCCCAAGGTTGCAGGTCTAGCATGAAATTGTTAAGGAGCTGGTTTTTTAGTATGTGTCATTCTCTGGCTTAGCTATTAAACTTGAAGCAAAAGGATATGTATTTTCAAACCTTATGTATTCCAACCCACTTCAGCCATTAGTAGTTAGGAGGCAAAGTCATTAGCATTTATTCTTTGTTTTTTAGTGATCTTGCAAAGTGAAAATAGTCCTCATATGTTAAGGATTTGAGAATGCTGATCACACAAACATTATCATTTCAAAATAGGAGTCAAAATTGACATTATCCATGTATGCATTTTCATTGCCATAAATGTCACTGAAATTCAAGCTTTTATTAATTCATTACTGATTTACAAAAAAAAAAAAACACAAAAAAACTGAATTAATAATTTTCTCCTTCCTCAGACAAGTACTCTGTGCACTTTTTTTCTTTGCACTTTTTAACTGACTTCCCTGTCAACAGACTTTCTTCTCTCCACCACACTTGATTACATTATACATAAGGCTATGAATTCTAAAATTTGATTTTGTAAATCTTCCGTAACTCTTTTCTGCCCTTAGAAAAATATTCATATCTGAAGTTATCAGACTGACATCCAAGCAATTCCCCAATCAGAATTCAATCTTCCTCTCCAACAGAATCACCATGATCATCATCACACACCACCATGCCAACAAGCTTATGGTTGCCACACAAACAATGCTTACTGTATACCTATAATATGCACTGTGCCATGTACAATAGAGAATTACAAAGAAGCATAAGATATGGTGCATGGATTGAAAGAAGTCATTTACTCAGGTAAAAGTTATATGTAAATTAATATGTAAGTTGGGGGATAATATAAAATAAATAATTGAAGGACACAAACAGTAAGTAAGTATTATAAAGACTTGAAAGGAAGAAATATCAATATGGAAGCTTTCATAAATCTAGATGTGTAACTCATTACTTCCTTCAATGAGAGAACCCACTCCTCTAGCCAAAATAGCCCCCTCACTCTTACTGAATCATGAAATACCCAAGTACTTCCAATGCTGTGTTCTCACTACTTGGAAGAGAACACTTAAGCCTCACTATCTTAACAAATGTTAATAATTATAATTTATAGTCTTAGATTTTCTACCCTATGAACCAAAGCTTAGTTAATTCTACTTTTTTTTTCCTAGAAGAAATATATACTGCCACTAGGTGAAACTAGAAATACTCTTTCAGTTCAAATAGCTTACATTTTCATAGATGCTTATATGAGAGAAAAAAATAATATGCATTTCCTTTTCATTTATGCATTTTGAACAAAATTAAAAGATTTTACTAAAGCAGCTAAATTAAAACATTAACTACTACTGCTAAATATTTTAAAATAGAATGGGCAATGCAGTCATATTTATATCAGCTTAAATTGTTCTTGATTTCAAATTACAAAATCTATGGGAGAAGATTTTAAGAAAATTAGCCTTTCTCAGAGAAAGGTATAATTAGCTTGATAATTTTAGAAATGAAGCTTTATTAAATACCAGAGTTTCACATTTCTTGAATTAGAGTATAAAATATAGAAAATTTATTCAACTATGAGAACAAAAGAAGTAAGAAATTCAGACTTCTTCAGCTATTCACCATGATCTAAAAACTGTATAAGTTATATTTAAGAGGTCTTAAACTGTGTATTTTACTAAGACAGAATTTCAAACATTGCCAAGTACAAACTTGAAATTTCCGTTTCCTTTAAAATTGAAGAATATGATTTAAGTGTTCATTTCTTTTCCCATGAGTCTCAATTTGAGCACCTAATGGTCCTATTATTACCACCATCTTCTCCTTAGAATATGGACTTTTCCCTAAACAGAAATAAAGTGAGAATCCTACAGAGCAAGATACTTATTTAATATGCTTGCCAATATTCTTGTAGAAGAAGTAGAAGGAAATCAGATTTAAATCCAGAAATAAAAAATTCTTGATGTTTCGTAAAATTGAAGTGATTGACGATGGTTTCATAAAACTAGCTGATTTTATGATGATATTCTCAACTTTTCCAAAGACTCAATATTAAACATAACTGTAGTGATTCCCTGTGGAATACTCAGTATAGAATCCTACAATGAAGGTACTGTGATTGTCATGTTTTCATTTTGCTCAAAACTTCTTAAATTTCTACTTTCTTTATCAATGTAACTTCAGAAAGTTGTTTTAAGCTAAAATCTTCAAAGCAGTCTTATCTATCTGTATGTTTATATATCTATCCATCTATCTATCTATCTATCTATCTATCTATCTATCTATCTATCTATACTTTTGCATAGAATTACCTATATATATTTCTTTTCTTACATAGCATTTTTACTTCTTACATGCTACAGAACTATGTTCATAGGTAAAGAACTTGACTAATTCTGAATCCAACTTTTTAGTGATGCTTTGGAATTGGTATCATCTTCTTCCCTATCTGACTTTCAAACAACTTATTGGGTGCTAGTGGAACCATAGCAATATTACTAAGTTTCTGCTAGGCCACTCTACAAATGACTCCTACACTAATTTGCTATGCCCTTGGGGCTACTGCTGAGGAAGTTGTGATAATCGCAGCACATCAGCCTGGCCCTTTAATGCTAATCAGTTTCAACTTACTGTAAAAGGTTTCTGTAGAGTCTCCTCTAAATTGGAGTTGGCTTGCTCAGAGAATACATATTTGACTTCTCCTACTATATGTCAAGTGGCTACTGGTCCCTGGGAGAGGATGTGAATATTTCCCCTGAGAAATGTGTTGGATTGTGCAGAAGTTAAGTTGGCCACTCAGTCCCATTTTTTCCTATATTCTCCTATATATCAGAGGTTGGAAGCCTGAAAACTGCATTTTTCAGAGTCTCTGCCAGTATGATCCTAAGTTAGATCCTGCCAGTGAGAGGCACTAGTGGAAATTTGGAAAGCATAAGAGAAGCAGGCACCAGGGCTTTAGCATACAGGTTTTGCCAGTAAGTTCCTGGTGTTGTGAAGGAATCACCTGTTTTGGTGCTATGGGCACTGAAATCACAGCCAATGGTTTCCTATGATTTGAACATTCTTGATTTCCTAAATGGTAGTGTTCCCTCCCTGACATTTTCTTTACCAGCTCTTTAATGGTTTTGTAATCTCCTCTGTTAAGCCAATTCTTCATAAAATACCTACCGTGATTTTGGCTTTTCTGACTGCACTTTGATACAAAGCCTCTAGAAGAAAAGGGATCAAGAATTTGTCTCCTTTTGAAAGTCTTGACTGAAGAAAGGAAACAAGGGCTGCTGATAAGAACATACCAAGAGATAAAGGAGAGATTGGACTGACAATTTATGATCAACACCAAGTTTGATTGTCCATGTGGGGAGAGTTTATTGGGTAATGTGTAACTGAGGATTTAAAACCACCTGTTCTAGGCACCCTGGCACAGTGGCCATGCTTCAACATTAGCAGCTGGGCATGCAAATGACAACTAAATTGAGAACATGGAAGGCACCACTTCTGCCTGTGCAGAAATTAGGTCAGCAAGAGAGCCATTTTAGCAGTAGAGATCTGATCTAGGTACCTCACAGAGACAGAAAACCATCACCACCCAATATTCCCCCAGATCTTCACACCCATAGATGTACAAATGGACATTTATTTGTGTTCATTCTTTCCTTCTTTTAGGTTATGATAGAGGAACTCTGCACGTACCAATTAAACCCAGTATCTTCTCCCGACTTCTCAGTGATCTCCAGCATATAGTTATCCTGTCTTGTCCTACATCTGCATCCTCTTTGCCTCCAACAATTAAGTTAATCAGCATGCATATGTGCCCCAAGAACTTGCATCTATTTTTTTAAATCCTTCATTTAATAAATAGTCAGATATAGATATGCCTAACCTAGTCTATTCCCTTGGCTAAGTTTTTCAAAGATGTTATTTATTATTTATCCCCAAACACTCACCAACTCATTCCAGTTTGGCTTCATTAAATCTTCACTATTCCTCAAAAACCTTTTCTGAATAAGGTCATTTACTCGTTCATACAAATTATTTTTCATTTTTTAATTTAACAAATATTAATATATTATTGTGTAAGGAGCCAGATATATAAGAAAAATTAAATATAACAGAAACCTTCCCCGCTGTATTAGTCAACCAAAGGAGTGCTGATGCAAAGTACCTGAAATCTGTTGGCTTTTATAAGGGGTATTTATATGGAGGTAGAAGTTTACAGTCACAAGGCCCTAATAACATAAGAGGTACTTTCTCACCCAAAGTCAATGACCACATGCTGAGCAAGATGGCAGATGATATCTACAAGGGTTCAGCCTTCTTCTTCTCTTAAGGATCTGTGGTCTAGCTTCTACCAGTCTCAGCTGTAAACTGGGCTTAGTCTTGTTTCATTCTGGGTTCAGCTGCAGCTGTAGGCTATCAGGCTCATTCTCTTCATGGGATCTCCGCTGTATCTACAGAGCTGTCTCTATTCCCCTGTGTTCTCCTGTCTATTTACTTCTCAGGGCTCCAGCATCAAAAACTCAAACTCTCTCCTCTGTCATGTCGTTTTCTCTGTGAGTCTTTGCCCACCAAGGGCTATTGACATGGCCAAATCAAAACTTTAATCATAATTTAATCAAGTAAAAGTGAAACCTCTGAATTTAATACAATCAAAGGGTAACATGCCCAAGAAACAGACCAGTTTACAAACATAATCATATCTATTTTAGGAATTCATAAATGATATCAAACTACCACAGCTACTTTGACTACTAATCATTATATTGGACATTCAATTAGCATCTTTTTCTTTCTTATCAATTCTACTATATAAAACAACAAAAAGAGTAATACAAACTTATTGCAATAAGTATAAAAAGTACAAGTTTATATAAAGGCAAACATCAATCTCCCCCAATTAGTTGCTGTTAACTTTTTTTTTTCTTTACGAGGCACAGGGAACCAAACTCATGGCCTCCCATGTGAGAGGCAGATGCTCAAATGCTTGAGCCAATGTGCTCCCAACTTGGTTTTTTGGTTTTGCTTGTTGTTTGCTTGTTGTCTTGCTTCTTGTTTATGCTCATTGTCTGCTTCTTGTTGTTGTTTGGCTCCTTGTCTGCTCTTTGTTTATTTGTTTTCTTTAGGAGGCAATGGGAAATAAATACTGGACCTCCCTTGTGGGAGGCAGACACTCAACTACTTGATCCACATCTGCTTCCTGCTTTTAACATTTTAATGTAGATTCTTTTATACATTTTTCTATGTTCACGTAATGTAGGTTAAAACACATAATATTGCAGATAATCTCCTGGTTTTGGGAAAACAGCAATATCAAATGGTTCAGTCTAACAGATATGTGCATCTATAGAGAGTATTTCAAATAGTTTTTGAGTAATGCACACATACTTCAATATATGAATAATTAACAAATATATGGCTATCTTTGTTCATCATGTGTATCAAGAATAAAAAACATACTTAAAACTAACTACCTTTCTATCTATCACAAAATTTTATCTACCAAAGTTTAAATAGTTGGATTCTTTAAGGTAGTTGTTTTCATTTCCTGGGCTTCTCAAGCAAATACCATGAAATGGGTCAGGTTAAAAGTGAGAATTTATACACTTACAGGTTGAGACTGAGAAAAAAATCCAAGTCAAGGTGTCATCAAAGCAAAGCTTTCTTCCTGAAGACTCTGGCATTCTGGAGTTGGCTGCCAGTTATCCTTGGTCTTTAGCTTCTCACATGGCAAGGCTCATGGCACTGTCCCCTGGTCTCTGTCTTCTCTTCCATCTTCTTTTGATGTTCAGACTTCTTGCTTCCAGTGGCTTTCTCCTTTTTGTCTGAATTTCAATCCACTTATAAAAGACTCCAGTAATGGGATTAGGACTCATCCTGATTGAGATGGGCCACACCTTAACTGAAATAACATCATCAAATATTTTACTTACAATGAGTTCACACCCACAGTAATAGATTAAATTTAAAAATATGTTTTTCTGGGTTACTTCCATGTTCAAACCACCACAGTAGTAAATGTTCGTAAATCAGTCGATAGAGACTGTGGAAAGGTTGAGAAAATATGAGAAAATTAGTCAGGAAAGCAAGTCCCATAATCAGTGATTCATGTAGATATACTTTTTAGACAATTGAGCAAATAAACAATGCCAGTTAACTATGTAATGCAGGCTAAGAGACTGAAATTAAATAAAACTATTATTATAAAGACTTTAAGTTAAACAAGTACATTTCTGCCAATTTTTATTTTATAGGGAGATAGCCAACCATGATCAAAGTGATTAGATTCAATACATTATTTTTCTTAATATTTTTAAGTAAGAGCATGATTATTGCAATGAAAAAATATATGCACTAGATCTTGATGGTAATGTTTTCACTTTTACTATAGACATTCAATTATATACTGAAAACCACAAGTAATAAAACATAAAGAGAAAAATGAAATAAATTACAAAGTTATACAACCAGGAAAACAACACATATTTATCTCATTATTCCTTGTCTGAATAAATATATAATACATTTCATTTTAACATTTAGGATATTGTTTACACATGCTCAATTGGTATGCTTATCTTACTAAGCAATAGTTAATATTGCATTCATGAAGCTCAGCATATTTCCTGGTATGATGATGGCACCAACAACTGTTTATTGGATTAAATTTTAGAATGACTTTACTTTAAACTTATTCAAAATTGAATCTTGTCTACATTTTTTACTTTAGAGGGATACTAAATTTTCAACTAAGCTAAAAAATTGGTTATCTTAATTTGTTGAATATTTTTCATAATTTGAATAGTATCACAGAAACTTATTTAATATTCAATTGTCATTTATTCATGTTCAATGTCATCTCAATCAATAGCTCATCATCACCACTTATTAAGTGTTTACTATACACCTGTCAAAAATTTAATGAGCATTATCATTCATTTCATAACAACTGTACGAGTTGTTACTTTACATTTGGTGACAGGAAACGGACTTGGCCCAGTGGTTAGGGTGTCTGTCTACCACATGGGAGGTCCGCGGTTCAAACCCCGGGCCTCCCTGACCTGTGTGGAGCTGGCCCACGCGCAGTGCTGATACGCGCAAGGAGTGCCCTGCCACGCAGGGGTGTCCCCCGCGTAGGGGAGCCCCACGCGCAAGGAGTGCGCCCCATAAGGAGAGCCACCCAGCATGAAAGAAAGTGCAGCCTGCCCAGGAATGGCGCCGCCCACACTTTCCGTGCAGCTGATGACAACAGAAGCGGACAAAGAAACAAGACGCAGCAAATAGACACAGAGAACAGACAACCGGGGGAGGGGAGGAAATTAAATAAATAAATCTTTAAAAAAGTAAAAAAAATTAAAAAATAAATACATTTGGTGAAACTGAGGGAGATTAGAAAGATTAAGCAATTTGAACTAGGTGATACTGTTAGGAAATGGTAGATCCAAATTTAAACCCATATGGGTCTCTTCTCCAAGGTTTCTGCTTTCTAACAACATATAACTCAGGCTATCTGATCAGGTTGTATAGCCAGCAGTATCTGATCATACTTAGTATTTGAGGGAGTAGCAAATTCTGGCTTCCAAGCCAGTATTAATATTCAAGATGACTCAATTTGGTGGATGAGGAAATGAATCAGAGTAATTTCAATATAGCACATTCTCAGTCAGACAAGTGGTAATGCCTTGGAATTGGGTCTCAAATTCCTCATAAAAGGGTACAAGAAGTGGATTTAACAGAAATGACTCACAGAGAAATCTCTGTGAAAGGTTGCCATAGAGGAAACACAAATCAGGACCTGTGGGAGGGCTTGCAGCAGGTTAGCAAAGATTTAATTATCTTTGAATCTCCCTGCACCCTCAAGGAGGCTGTCAGTGACCAATGAAAAATGAGACTAAGTCATTGGGGAAGTATATGGCTCAATAATGTTACCCTACACATTATGCAGCAAAATTAATTCAATAAGTTCCAGAACTTTCACACTCTTGAGTAGGAAGATATGACTACACACTGCTGGGGTAGTGTCTAGTACTGTACATATTAACAGAGGCAGGATATCTAGGGAGAACTGATAGTGCTGGTTGGGGGACTGGGCGGAATTTATATCTTTTGCAGATGTCATGGATTGACTAAAGTTGGGTTCTGTTGCCTTATTTAAACCGCACAGAAAGGAGAGGCTTGCCTGCAGGTACGACCTCATAGAAGCTTTAAAACCAGTCGTCCTAATGATTCATAATGGTCTTTGCTTTTGTTATTACCCTGTACCAAAAGTCCTATGGAAAAATTACTTTGATGCCATTGTACTGTCTTGTTATATCTTTTTATTATTTCTTTTTTTCTGTTACTTATAGCTTGTATTTTTATGTAAATATTTATTTGTTCACATAATTTCTTCTCAGCTAAGCAATGAACCCCTTGAAGAGCAGGGAAGTGCCCTAGTACTAAACTAAGCTTTATTAATACCAAGCATAGAACTTGTTGATTTGATGTGGTAGAGAATTCAATGTTACTGATCTCCTTTGCTCCGTCAATAGCCCCTGGAAGGCATTGGTTATATAGCAATGGAACTCTTTAGTCAAGGAATCTTTTCATAACAAGTGAAAGAAACCCACCTTAGATAACCGTAATTAAGAAGAATTAATTGTCTTGTAGACACAAATCACAAGAAAAGCTAGGATGAAGCTTGCCTTGAGCATTTCAAACAAACAAATCTGTAAGGTGGCTGCAAACAGTTCTACAAACAATTTTCAATTTCCAAAACATTCTGGATCAGAGAGAAAAGATTGCCTCTCTCTCATGTATATTTTATAAACCCTAGGGAAATACTCACCTGCTCCTTAAGGCTTATGACTAAGGAGGCAAGATTCCAATAGATTCCACTGAGATCAAATAATCAGAATATGGGCAGGAGGAGCAATTCTTCAAAAGAATAGGAAGACCAATAGGTAAGTATCTGTGAGCCAGAAATCTATTTCATTTTGCATCTAATATAGAATATAAAAGGTGAGAAATAGTGTTTTTTTAATATTTATTGAGTAACTGCTATATGTCATATGAACTTTATAGACATTATAAACCTCTCCAGATAACCATAAAGGAAAGCAAATATAAAAATAAGTGGGATGATACCAGGCAGAATCTTTATCCCGTCAGTTCTAAAGAACAGGAACATATTTATTATTGAGTTAAAGATGCCATGATATATTGCCAAACCATTAACATAAGGTCTAACCTACCTGTTGTGTTTATGATTACTTTCTTACTCCAGCAAAATTAAATAACTTTTAAAAATCCATTTGTAAGAAAGCTAATATTTGCAGAGTGTTACATGCAAGTATTTTATATGCATTCTCTCATTTAATTCATACAATAATACCATGATATAGGTATTGATATTTGTTAGGATATAGGCACTGACTTAAATAAAATACAGCTTTATTTATTTCTTAAGGAATGTGAAATATACAGATAATCTGGAGTAAGTTACCAGAAATGGCTCGGCCAGAATGAAGGAGCTTCCATCTCTGTGCCCAAGAAGTTACTTTTTTCTAAATCCCACTATTGCCATTTCCCAGCCAGTGGAAAGGAGGAAATAAACAGGTGGTTTTTTTTTCAAATTAAAGATATAATCTGAAAGTTACGTGTATCACTATAATTCTCCTATTAGCCAGAACTCACTCAGATAGCCACACTTAGAAACAATGAGCCCTACTAAAATGTGTGTGTATGCGGTGAGTTGGCAAAGGTGGTACTTACACAGCCTCCTTCCAAGATCCTGGGGGGAGAGAGGCTAAAAACATATTCATATATGTGTTTATACTCTTTTTTTCTTAACACTTTGAAGAAAAGGTCTACCAGGTAGGGACTATTGGCAAAAGAAATATAGAGAAAACGGATTCTGGAGGAAAATTCAGTCTCTACCCTAAAATCCTTTCCTTTGTTTTGAAACTGAAGTTCAGAAAGGTTATATACCCTAAGCAAAGTCACAAAGGGTTGGAGCTGAAATTAGAAGTAGGGTTTCAATGGCCCAAAATCTTTTTTTTCCCCCAAAGGAGGTACCGTGGATTGAACCCTGGATCTTGCACACAGGAAGTAGGTGCACAAACCACTGAGCTAAATCGGCTCCCCAGTCCAAACGCTTTTGACTATTATATTATCTATTAAAATTTTATATCCTCTAGGCCCTATCTCAGGAGAAAAGTTGGACATTTTAGAAATTACAAGGTAATTGGCTACATCACTTTTGCCCTGTCAGTTCAAATGCTCTTGGGAGACAAAATGAAAGTGAAACAGAATATGCAAGGTCCAGCTATCAAGCTGACATGACAGCCAGTTAGTTGGGGTTATGCCATTCTCAGATCAACCCAAAGGTTAATAACACAGATGCAGTAAAAAATCTGATGGATAGAGGCTGTGAACTCCATACCAATAACTTATGGGGAATGCCTGAGGTGGCTGATGAGGAGGGTGGTCATCAATTAAGGTTGGCAGCCCATTTTTATAAAATTGTCAAAAGGGATTATTAAATTTCATATCTTAGTTTGCTTGGGGAAAAAGTCAAATAAAATAAAAGTTGCATTTTAAAAACAATGCTTTGTGTAAACACTTGCTTCTGGCCTCATGTCAAGCTGTCATAGAGGTGCTATGTACAATTTGATTCATGCTTTTCATTTTTCCACCGCTGAGCCCAGGTGTTTCTTCACACTGATTAGTAATCTCACAGTTTTAAAATATCTGATTAATAATTTTATGTTAAGAATTTCACAACTTAGAAAAACATTTAGTTACCAAGAAAACAACCTAAAAGTTTGAATATGAGTGCTAGTTGAATATTTATTTAGCTTATCAACTTGGCTTGTACCTACTCCAAAGGTAAATACATTGGCCCCAACCCTTGATTTTTATAAATTTGTTTAAGCATAGGAAGTCCAGAAAAGCATGCTATACTAAGTCATAGGAGACCTAAATGGTCTGGTCTCTAGATATACACTTTTTTAAAATTTCAAGACTGGATTCAGGAGTTCCATTTAACTTCAGTTACATCTATAGTGGATGAGCTTGACTCTCTAACATTCTATAGAAAATCTTAAATTTTTATATTTGTAGAATGCTTATGAATGCCAAAATTATGTGGCAGCACACTGCAAAACTTTTCAAGCCCAAATGCACTGCTTTAGATAGCAACCATAATTATAATGCAATCAACACTAATGTAAAACAACTTTTCATAGTACTTATAAAACTATTCATGGTTATTCCATTATGCACTTTTTCACACTTAACTCTGCTGCTGCTTCAACAACTGTTTACTATCTTGCTATATCTGGTCCTACATGCCCTAATAGGCAAATACAAATTTTAAGAAATACATGATCTTTTACTAATACTGGATTAATACAATGCTATGCCTTTTACTTATAACAAGTAGTGTCCCATTCTATGCCACCAGGATCAACTCAACTTAATGATCCATTTGATGAATACCACAACCTTGTAAACACTTCATATACAGTTCATAAGCTTATTTGTAACCAAAGGAAATATAATGTAATGATCATCTCAAGGTGATACATTGGATAGGGCTCAGAGTACAGAAAGCTATGGAAAACTTGTGGAGAATCACTGCTCCACAGATTGAAACAATGAGGAAAAGTCATAAAAATAGAGTTTTATATGAGGATAAGAGTTGTTGAGGCCCATATTCCAATTAAACAGGCCATGGACTAAAGTAGATTAAAAAATCATGTAATACATTGGTTTTGGAGCTAATGTTGTATACTGCAGCCTGCTGCTTTGCTTAAGAGGGAAGCTGGGATTTCCTCAGTCACAAGTTCCCTAAATAGTATGGATACAATGACAAGAGCAGTATTTGGATTTTACTTCTTGAATCAGGCAAATTATTGATCAATATTTTATAACAGGATTGGGACTTTTGAGCTATTAAGTGATACTGTTTTTATTTTTCTCATATATCAGCTTAGATGGGAATAGAATAATGTGGTTGTGCACTGAGAGAATTTGCCCTTTCTTTTGGGTTCCAAAATGCTCTATCATGTAGCAAGTAGATGTAAATTTATTGGTTGACTGACTTACTACCTAGCTGACTGACTGACTACATGTCTGACTTACAGACTGACTAGTTGACTGATTATCTCACAGAAAAGGGCTCCTAAGGGATGCTCAAGGTCATCAATCTCTACTTTAACCTCAAGAAAATTTCCAAAGATTATCATAATTAACAAATCTGATATCTGGAACTTGAAGTTATTGAATAGATTTTACTGAAAGAAATTTCGAAATGCAACTGAAATTCTCTTTAAATGTTTCTTAATGCTCTCAGAGATTTTTGTTTCATACAAAAAACCCTAATTTTGTACAATGAAATTACACTTAATTTCTAAGATTGAAATTTTATACTAACTCAACACTCAACAAAAAGTGCATCATTTTCATACCTGATATTATGTCATTTGTGATATTATCACAAAAAAATAACATACCATTTATATTTCAAGATTCTGATATAATGCAATGCCTGTCAAAAGGAAAATTTTCTAAACAAATTTTAAAATTGATATTATGAAATTTTTCAATGTAAAACATATTGTAGGGCTGTGGGAAAATGGCAGCAGATTAGACAGGCAGGGCTCAACTCTCTTACAAGAACATGGAGAAACAGCCAAACCCTGGCTGAGGGTCCTGCTTTGAGAGTGTCAGGAGACCAGGACAGTGCTTCACAACTTCCAAGAGGGTTAGACAGAAAGACAAAGAACCCAAAACAACAAACATGAATTAACAAACCCCCATGCTGGCCAAGAAGGGCTTCCAAACCCCACCCATAAGATATTAAGATGGGATAAAACCCCTGGCTCACTGTAACTGACTGAGAGGAGAATAGGCATCTTCCTACCTATCAGCTGTTACAAGGGAAAAGGCAGGGAGAATCAAAGGGCTTTTCTTCAGTGAATTTGGCCAGCAGAGCCCACTTTGAATCTCTGCTCTGACCAGACCAAAATACAGGAAAAGAGGGCTTGAAACATTTCTGTGGAAAGATGCACCAACGAGCATCATTTGCTGGCCTATCTGGAAACTGCAGGGACAAAAACTGCTTTTGGTCTTTTCTGTGTACTAACTCCTGGGAGAAAATCCATGTCACATTAGTTAGTTCCTGGCTCAATTTTGATAACTTAAGCTGGAAAATTTTAGACTTACAATAAGCTGAGTCAAAATCAAAGAAGAACTAGGAGAAAAAAATAAGTAGGAAAAAGAGAGAAATTGGCCATCAGAGTAAACTCACCAATATATTCAGATGCCTAGTCATCAGCAAAAAATTACAAAACAAAAGACTGCCTGCAACTGAAAGCAGGAGAATTGCATCCAGCATCCATGTGGAATCTAAGCCCCCTCTTGATATAGATGTGGAGTGGACACAACTATCTAAAGTCCACAGGATGGAGGAATAGAATATGGATTAGAGTGGACTTATTGATATTCTGTTCATGAACTATTGTGATTAGTAATCAAAGAAAATGTGGCATTGGTGTGGAGAAAGTGGCCATGGTGGCTGCTGGGGGTAGGGAGTGGGAGGAAGAGATAAGATGTGGGGGCGTTTTCGGGACTTGGAGTTGTCCTGGGTGGTACTGCAGGGAGAGTTACCGGACATTGTATGTCCTCTCATGGCCCACTGGGTGGTATGTGGGGGAATGTGGGCTATGATGTGGACCATTGACCATGAGGTGCAGCGGTACTCAGAGATGTATTCACTAAATGCAATGAGTGTCTCATGATGATGGAGAAGATTGTGGTTATTGGGGGGGAGTGGAATGAGGGGGGTGGGGGATATATGGGGACCTCATTTTTTTTAATGTAATATTAAAAAAATAAAGACAAAAGAAAAAAGAAAAATAAATAAAAGAATAAAAAAATTACAAGGCAATTAGGAAAATGCAAATCAAAACTACAATGAGATATCACTTCACACCTATTAGAATGGTCACTATTAAAAGTTGGAAAACTAAATGTTGGAGAGGATGTGGAGAGACAGGAACGCATATTCACTGTTGGTGAAAATGTAGAATGATACAGTCACTGTGGAGGACTGTTTGACAGTTTCTATGAAAGTTCAATATAGATTTGCCGAGTGACCTGTCAATACCATTGCTAGGTATATACCCAGAGGAACTGAGAGCAGAGACAGGAATAGATGTCTGTACCCTGATGTTTACAGTGGCATTATTCACCATAGCCAAAAGTTGGAAACAACCCTGGTGTCCATCAACTGATGAATGGATAAACGAACTGTGGTATATACACACTATGGAATATTATGCAGCAGAAAGAAGAAATGAAGTCGTGAAGCATAACATGGATGATCCTGGAGGACTTTTCTTGAGTGAAATAAGCCAGATACAAAAGGACAAATATAGTTGATTGCACTATTATGAACTAAATATATTATGTAAACTCATGGAATTAGGATACAGGCCACCAGAAAATAGAAAGAGGGTAGAAAATAGAAAGCTGATGGTTAATTTGTGTAGAACTGGTTAAAAGATTAGAACATTTATATTTCTAGAAGAAAAGCTAAAACATTTATCACGGGACAGTATAATATAGTGAAATCTCAGGTAAAATATAAATTTGAGTAATATTGCATAATCAAGACTGTTTTCATAAAATATAAATACAAATAAACTAAAGAGAAGGAAACAGAATAGCAGTTATGTACAGTAGGAGAAACAGATTGAAAGGTGATGACTTGTTTGGTCGGTTTTTGTTTTTTATTATTATATTATTATTACTGGAATAATAAAAATGCTCTAAAAATTATTGAAGTGATATGCACAACCATGGGATTATACTGAATACCACTGACTGTACAAGTTGGATGGATTTATGTTTTATTAATATGTATCAGTAAAACTGATTAAAAACATTTTAGCAATCAGGTTTGTTCTGGTATTCATGTTTGAAGAAAAATGTTTCTTTTGAAAACTTCATAAAATTATTTGTGCAAATTAAATAATCATTTGTAAAATAGCCTATATTTCTTTAATTTTCCCTTTGTTTTCCAATCCCCACGGTTTATTATTGAAAGAGAAAACAGATATATTGCTAAAAAATAGAAAGTAAGTTACCACAAAAGACAATATTGGATCTTGGTGAAAGGGGATGAGTGAAAGCCGTTTCTTTCATGTGACCAAAGAATCTCTTCTTTTAATGTCATAATTAATGTGCACTGAACCTAAAAGTTTGAGGAGTGTGAGAATGTAGGGATATTGATTTCTTGATTCCAGGTTCACCTGCATTAGGTAAATTGTGTCTTGCAAATTGCATCCTCAAGGAATAATTATTGTCTATGTTTGTGTCTTTTTGTAATTCTCCATCAACTTCCAATTATTTTTAGAGTAAATATTACAATAATACATCATATAAATATAAAAAATTTAAGAACAAATGTATAAAGCTTATCCTTCATATTATTTAGAATTTCAAGATACGTATGAGAGCTACGTCTAAAAGGCTTAGGCTTTCTTCTGTTATTGTCTAAGAGAATGTGTGTAGTATTAGATTGTAACTTAACCAAATCACACTAAAATGGAAAGCATCTTTGCAACCTGCCATATGGCTGTCACATTTTAAAATGGTTATTTTTAAAGGCCTGGCCTCCAACATTCTTCCCTAGGAATAAAAACAGTGTTACTACTCTGCACAGCAAGACTACAATTGCTCAGTTAATCATTGTGTTAACCACCACAAAATTTCTAAACAGCATACTACTATCACCCAAGTCATCCAGGTAACCATGACTCGATGACCTAATACGATCTGGGATTTATCTGGTAGACGTGACCTTTGTCATGGAGATAGCTGCTTCTAGAGAAGCAGGGATAGGGAGAGTCCTCCTTTGTCATGTGGCCAATGAATTTCTTCTTTTAACATCCACCGCTGTACACAAATCTTAAACACTCAGGAAAACTTCTACTTTTTTAGATAACTGGGCTTCAATTTCAGATGATGATTTGGTAGCTTTTTATTAAAAAAAAACTTTTGGAGCTTTTCAATGTTCTCTAGAGAGTTGAACAGTGTGTGGTCAGATGAGGTTTAGCTGCTAAACTGCGACTATTGTGGAATGTCAGGCTAACTGTGAATTTTAAGCTCTGTGTTCAGTTCTATGCCAAATGATACCAGCATCTCCTACAGTCCATGTGCATCATAGATATTGGAGTCAGTAAAAGACAGATGTGGCTTCCTATTTAGCCTCATGGGTTGCAGTTTGTCCTCATAGTTTCCAAGTTTTCTTTGTTCTCCCTATATTACATCCAGCTTTCCTTTCCAACTGCTGGCCTGGATGAATTTTAGAAATCTAAGAGACTAGAACTCATACACAAAAACACTGAGTTTCTCCAGAGACAGAATATAGTTCTTGGTAGCTACTCCTTCTAAAGTTCATGCTTAGCCTACTTGATGGAGGCTTAGGCATGAAGTGCCTTGAGCTACAGTTCTCCTTGCCTCTGTTCTGACTAGTTGGAGAGTTTGTCACTCAGGCTACATGAGCAGCCCTGAAAAGACTATCACAGGTTTTTCTCTTGGTGTACTGGGAGCAGAATCTTTATGATTCAATAATTCACTACAGGCTTGTCAAAGAAGAGATGCTCATATTTTCCTTCCCCTTCTGGAAGGATCAGCCTTGATCTACTACTTTTGGCCGAAGTTGAGTGGAGGTAGGCCACACCTTCTATCCCAGTACTAAATCACTCCTAACGTGAAAGGGAGCAGTGCAGATCAGCTCTCTGACTAGGACCTACCAGATTGCCTTTTTTATATTCCAGAAAACTTGGTTTTTGGCAGCAAGAGCACTTTGTTTTACTTCCCTGACAGCTGTATCTGAGTCACAGGTCCACCCTGCAGGGTCTTTTTTTCCCACTATTAACTTCAATTTTTCTACAAGCATTTACTGGGCATTTACCATGCACCAGGCACTGAAGGAGGCAGAGGAATTTCTCAGTTGAAGAGAGACTGGAACTATATGATGAGGTGGCCTCATCACTGTTCAAGCTCATAGGAATAGCATATCTATGTTTATGGGGTAAAGACTACAAGAGTTGTAGTAAAGGCATATGTAGGTGGAAAAAAACATGACATTTTCGGTGGACATATCAGTGTTTAATATGGAAGACCCAATAACAAGTGCCCATTAAATAAGCTTTCACTGAGATGAAGAAAATAGTAGTGGTACTTTTAAAATTTTGCTAACCTGTCCCTGTTAAACTATGGTTTAGTGTATATGGTATGCTTTTCCTTGTTTTCTAGGCTAAGACTTAGTGTTTCCATCCATTATAGCATACTGAATCTGTGGCTAGGAAGAAATGATTTATAGCAGATCTCTAGAGTTTGCTTATTAGATACACACTGCCTAAGACTTGAGCTTTTGACTTAACCCACTAAATGTATGTTCAAATTATACTCTACAGATAGGATTGTAGATTGGGGAGCTCTATTTAGGATATAAAGAAAACAATCAATTCCAATTTTCACTCTCTTTCCATTCATCAGTACATCATACCACAATACAATAAGATGGTAGTCAGCAATCCATTTATACCAAACAGCATCAAAGAAGCAATATTTATTGTTAACTTTTTTTACAAGTGCAAGTTTAAAGCAAAAGAAATCAGAATATATATAAATCATTGAAATTTTACTAAAATAAAAGGCTTAGTTAAGGGAGAAAAAATCCACAAAATTATACTAGTGTGCACTAAAATATATTCCAAGACAGAAACTCCTAATTATGTTTATAAGTAGAAGATGGGGTAGACACATTCTGAGTCATATATTCAGTTTTGTTAGATTATCTGAACAAATCACTGCAAAACAGTACATCTACCAAAAGCAGTGATTCCTAAAATATGTTTTTAAAGCTAAGGGAAAATGAAAGAGCTTTCCTGCTTCACTCTTTAGTTTGGTTTCTTTTTTTCAATGTTGGCTCCTCCTCTGTTACTACCTTATTAAGGATACATTATCAGCCTTTAAACTTTAAAAATAAACAGCAATAAAACTACAGAAGTGTGTTATTAAAGAAACAATTTCTAACCATTTCAAAATGTGGGTTGTATTAAAAATACATAAACCAATATTTAAAAATGTGTATGCTTACTTCAAAACTATTATTAGTTATTTATTTATCCATTTTTAAAATTTTTATACTCAGTGCTTTCAGAAATGATTTAGGGCAGCTTATAAAAATATGTAGATATCAAAATGAAGTTATAGCAAAGATAAATAAGGTTGCAAATGATAGAATAAATTCAAAAGTGACATGATATTCATGCCCTGGAGTAAAATAGTTGACATGGGTCCTATAATGTGACAGTGAACAAACAATGAAGCAATAGGAGAGAAACACAGCCAGTTATATCATTAACAGCTTTCAAAAGGTAAGGATATACAAGTTTCTCAAAAGAGGCACTACTATTCCTCATAGAAAGACCAAAGAAAAACATCTTCTTGATTTTGAGTTTTACAAGCTGTTTTGTTTTTGTTGTTGTCATTTCTAATAGGCTTTTAATATTTTTTAAATACTCAATTTAAGCATAATATATGCAATTCTGTGAATATCAATGTATTATACAGTCTAGGTATGAAGACTTCTGGTCTTGTGCATTAAGCCAACCATAAATTTTAACCAGAAACATTGAAAAACAAGCAGAAGCTGTCACAACCAACTTTCCCAGAACTCTGGAAAATAATCAAAGGTTAACTGCAACCAAGAAAACACCAAATCAAGGAAAAGGCAGCTTAAGTTGTGTGGTCCTTTTCTTGTCATGATTCCATCACACTCACTAGATCAGACATATTTGACCGTGATTCACATTTCAGTCCCTGGTATCTGGTCATAAGTGAACAGCACACTCCAAATGCACATATTTAGTGTGTTTATATGTCTGTTCTAACCCTTTTGGTGGTTCCCTGAAAGACTGACTCAAGGTGCTCATATGTTAGCTTAGTACCTAACCCATGTGGGTGGAGAAATGATACAGTGAAGCAAAACAGGACTGTGCAAACAACAACTTCCTGGGGCAAAATAAAACATCACTGAGACATAAAATACAGAAATTGGTACCGGTGAAGAAGTTGGAAAGTCTTTCATGGGAGAAGAAATGAGGATACCCAGGAACATTCATGCATAATGGGGAACTGAAAATTACTACAATGCCCAACACAAGATGAGTGCTAAGAAATGCCTGAAAAGACCTAAAGTGTTTACCTCAGGCTGGTCTACAGGCTCAGCATAATCTGGATGACATGTTGAAGAAAAATCTCAACATAGAACCAAGTTAACTATAGCCTTCAGCAAGCAAATTAAACCAAAAAAAAAAAAAAAAAAAAAAATCCAACACAGGGCATGGGAAGGAAATCTGATTTCCAGAATTAATACATCATAATATTCAAATTACCAGACTTCAACAAAAAAATCAAAAGGCACACAAGGAACAGGAAGATATGGTCCATTCAAAGGAACAAAATAAAGTGACATAAACTATCCCTCAAGAAGCACAAATGTTGGAATTCCTAATCAAAGACACTGCTAACTCTCCTAAATAAAACATCTTAAAGGAAAACATGGACCAAAAAACTTAAGAAAATCAGGAAAATGATGTATTAACAAAAGGAGGAATTCATTAAAGTGACAGAAACTTTCAAAAGGAAGCAAATAAGTTCAGGAGATGTTAAGTACAATAAATGAAAAAAAAAATCATTAGAGGGTTTCAACAGTAGATTTGAACTGGAAGAAGAAAGAATCAGCAAACCTGAAAACAGCAAAATTGAAATTGTTCAGACCGGGGAGCAGAAAGTAGAAAGGAAGGGGAAAAAAGGTGTACAGATACTAAGGGACCTGTAGGACACCATAAATGTAACAAATCTTACAGGAGTTCTAGAATGAGAAGAGAAAGAAAAAGGAGTAGAAAGAATATTTGAAGGTAGAATAGCTGAAAATCTCCAAAATTTGATGAAAGACATGTAAATACACATATAAGAAGTTTAACAAACTCCAATTAGATAAGCTCATACAGAATCGCACCGAGACACACTATTGTCAAAATGTAAAAACCAAAGACAAAGATAGAATCAACGCATCAAGAGAAAAATGACTCATCACATATGTGGGTCCTCAAAAAGGTTAAGAGCTAATTATTGAACAGAAAACATAGCCAGAAAACAGTAGGATGACAAACATAAAGTTCAGAGAGAAAAAAAAAACAAACTGTCAACCAAGAATTCTACATCTGACAAAACTGTCCTTCCTAATAAGATAGAAATCAAGACATTCTCAGATAAACAAAAGCAGTGGAAGTTCCTTAACCCTAGACCAGCCATAAGAGAAATGTTAAAGGAGTTCTTCAGGATGAAAAGAGAGTAACTTGAAGTCATATGAAGAAATTAAGAGCCACAATAAAGATGTGGGTAAATATAAATGCCAGTATTTTTGTAGTCTTAGATTTTTAACTCTATTTTTTAATTTCATATATGATTTAAAATTAAATGCATAAAAATAATAATACATTTATGTTATTGGGCACACAAAGTATCAGGATGTAATTTGTGACACTAAAAACGTAATATTTGGGATATAGAAGAGTATAGGAGCAGAGATTGCACATTCTATTGCAGATAAATAGATATCAATTCAAACTAAATTTTTGTACAATTAAGGTGCTAAATGTACACTTCATGAAACCACAAAGAGAACAAAAAGTTACATGTAAGGATTGTGGGAACATGGCCAATGGGATAGACAGATAAAGCTTAGCTCTTACTAAAACAACTGAGAGGGAGTCTAGGGCTGCCTTGGCAACTTGCTTTGGAGTACAGCAGACCATGACACTGTCTTACAACTAACAGGATAGTCAGGGACAGAGAGGAGGAACCTGAAACAGCAAACTGTTAATTATTGATCCTCCCAGCTGCTGGTAAGGGTTTCTCTCCCCCATCCCTGAAATATCAAGCATAAAACTCCTGGCAAAAGGTATCAGGACAAACAAGCTAAGTGGGTTCACCAGCTTCCTCCTCCAAAAGGAGTGTGGCAATGACTACCTGGGAGAAGGAGGCATCTGAGAAGGTGGAAAGTGGTCTCTTTGCAGAGCTTTTCATTTTAGCCAGTTGAGACCCTCATAGGTGTCAGAAGGGATCCTGGCACAACAGGGATAGGGAAGGGGGATTTCCTCAGGCAGGCTACCATGGTCAGCAGCCTAGGTAAAGAGAGGAATTACACCAGAGAGGACACTGGGATTTCCTGAGGCAGCTTGCCATGCCTAGCAGCCCAGGTAAAGAGAGAATTTACATCAGAAAGGAAGCAGAGAATAACAGGGAGGGAATAGAGATGGATAGGTTTCTGAAAAGTGTTATCAACCTGACAGAGTATATTATAGCTCAGTGGAAGAGTTCCTGCTTAGCATATACAAGGTCCCTGGTTTGATCCCCTGCTTCTCAGGTACAAGGTTATCAAGCATCCAGTGAAACTTAAAGACAGGGAGCATAATGACATCCTCTTTGTATTAGCTTTTATTGGATCTCTTATTTAAAAAAAAAAAAGTTTCCTTTTTTACTTTCCATATTTTACTCACTAAAACCTGGCTTAAAACCTGCAGAAGACAGAGTGTGATTGATTGTTGAATAGCAGCAGCCAGAGAAGATCACTAGGGGTCCAAGAGAAAAGACTGTTTACTGTGTTTATCTGGGCTTTTTTATCCATTACCTGCCTTCCCCTTTTTTTTTGTTTTTTTAGAAAAAAACAAAACAAAACAAAAAACCAAATAGCTGCTGTCTTGATTCCTTTCTGTACTATCCCCTTTCCTTTGTTTCTCTGTGTGTATGTCTGTTGTGGGAAACTGGCTTACCTGTTCCTTATTGTAAATGTCATACCTGTTCTATTGTAGATGTTGCAGTTGTTAGATGTTGCAGTTGTTTCCTATTATAGATGATGTTGCAGTTCTAAGAGCAAGCAGTTGCTTGGTAGTTTCCAATAAATATGAGGTGGAAACTAGTATTGAGGCTCTCAGTTCCAGAATCTGTGAGTCCCCTGGCCCATCTTTATCTCCTCTCTTTTGTCTCTCTCTGTTCCTTTATTTTGTAAAGTTCTACATTGCCTTCCCTTTGAGCCAAACTATCACTGAACTGATCTCAGCATATGTCTGTTTTTTCTCTTTTTCTTTTATTTCCCAATTTTCTCTACCAATGCTATATCTTTTCTCTCCTTCATCCTTATATTTTCTGTTTTCTCTCTTTTTTCATTCATTCCACATCTTTGGGCTTGATCTTCAATTTTTCTTGTATGTATTTCTCACTCTCTCCTACTTTCTCCATGTTTTATTTTCTCTCTTTTTGCTTTTTTTCTCTTTCCTTCTGTCTTCTAGTTTTCCTTTTCCCTTCTCATCATTCTGGACTTTTAATTCATTCTATATTATTCCATTCTGTTTCATTTTTCATTGTTTCTATTCCACTTTTCTAATCCTTTCTTCTGTAATTCTTTTTTGGGTTAATTATTCAATTGCCTATGTCTTATATGTCTCTCTTCCACCTTTTACTATTATCACTACTATTACAAATTTTCTCTTCAATCACTTCCTATTTCTCTGGTACTAACTTTTTTTTTCAAGGGAACATAGACAACAGCAAGAAAATAGAATAAGAGGAAAGAAGTGTAAAGTGAAACCTTATCACACTCAAAAACAATAAAATAAAACTACAGAGCAGAAAGAAGCCAGTCAACTAAATAAACACACCAAGATAAACAGATGAGTAGATACCAACAAAAAAATTTAAGCCATACTAAGAAACAGGAAGATATGGCCCCTCCAATGAATAAACTGAAAACCAAGAGGAGATGAAGAACATGGAGCAACTAATCAGATCTCAAACAAATATCATGAATCAACTTAACAAAGTGAAGGAAGAGAATAAAGATATTAAAAGATTTTGAGAGAACATGCTGTGGAAATGGTATACAAACATAAAAAGATCATGGATATGATGGTGATAAATAACACAATCCAAGAAATCAAAAATATAATGGAAGCAGACAACTGAATATTTGAACAGGCAGTGGTAAGAATTAGTGATATGGAAACAGTACATCTGAAATCAAACAGATAATAGAACAGATAAATAAAAAGATAGAAAAATCCAGCAGGGATTCAAGGACATGAATGACAATATGAAGCACATAAATATATGCATTATAGGCATCCCAGATGGAAAAGAGTAAGGAAAGGGGACAGCAGGAGTATTGGAGGAAATAATGTCTGAAAATTTCCCAACCAATTGAAGGAGATGCATGTACATATCCAAGAAGTGTAGCAGACCCCAAACAAGATAAATCCCAATAGGCCTACTCCAAGACAAATACTTGTGAAATTGTCCAATGCTCAAAGACAAAAAGAGAATACTGAAAGCAGCAAGAGAAATGAGAAACATCACATACAAGGGAAGCTCAATAAAATTAGATGATGATTTCTCATCTAAAACAATGGGAGCAAGAAGGCAGTGGTATGACATAGTTACGGTGTTAAGAGAAAAAAATTCCAGCCAAGAATTCTTTATCCAGAAAAACTGGCATTCAAAAATGAGGGAGAGTTCAAAATATTCACAGACAAACAGAATCTAAGAGAGTATGTCAATAAGAAACCTGCACTTCAAGAAACACAAAAGGGACTTATGCAGGTTGAAAGGAAAAACAGGAGAGAGATTTGGGGGAAAATATAAAAACAACTGAAAAGAGAAAAAGAGTAATAAAAACAATATATGAAATACATAAACCTAAGGAAAATATGGCTATTCTAAGTAATTCCATGACAATAATAACAATGAATGTTAATGGACTAGACTCACCAGTCAAGAGATAGATGGCAGGATGGATAATAAAATAAGACCCTTCTATATACTGCCTACAAGAAACCCACCTTAGACCCAGGGATTAAAGAAGGATGAAACTGAATGGTTGGAAAACAATTTTTCAAGCAAACAATAACCAAAAAAGGGCAGGAGTAATTATGCTAATATCAGACAAAACAGACTTTAAATGCCAAAGTATTATAAAATGCGGCGGCTTGCTCGGTCGGTAGAGGTGGGGTCTGGCTGCGGACGAGGGGTCAGTCCAGCTCTGGACGAGGGGTCAGTCCCGCTTGGGACGAGGGGTCGGTCCCACCTGGGACGAGGGGTCGGTCCGGCAGCAGACAAGGGATCGGTCTCACAAGGGGTTGCGCGGTTCGGCTGACGGGGTCGCCCGGCGAAGCCGGCGACGAAGGGGTCGCCCAGAGAAGCAGGCGACGAAGGGGTCGCCCGGAGAAGCAGGCAACGAACTGGGGACAAGGGAGGCCAGGCCCTTGTCGGGGGCTCTCAGGACTGGAGGGCGCACGGCAGAAGAACTACCGCAGAGACAAGGTAAACACGCAAGTCCACTTTACTGAGGGAGAGGCAACAGTTTTATAGGGGCTGGGGAAGGCTGATTGGTCGAAGCCACACCCTGTTCTGATTGGTTGCCGGCGAAAGGTCAGTGGGTGGTACTGGACGGGGGAGGGGTGGTGGTTAGGGATTGGCTGTCGCTGTTGCTGGGGGAAGGGGCAGGGTTTAGGGATTGGTGGCTGCTGTTGCTGGGGTGGAGGGCAGTCTTGAGTTTCCCGCCCACGCCTGGCTGTTGCTGCTGTTGGGGGAGGGGAAAAGGGCAGACTGGATTTTTCCGCCCACGCCTGGCTGTTGCTGCTGTTGGGGGAGGGGAAAAGGGCAGACTGGAATTTTCTGCCCTGCGCCTGCGCAGGGAGAAAGAAGAAGAATGGTACTGCCCCGCAGGCATCGTGTGGTGCCACCCGGGAGGAGGGGCGGCCGCGGAAGCATGGCTGCCGAGAAGGGGAGACCCAAGGGCACTCTGCGCCCATGCCGAGCTTCCTTCAGGGGTGGCGGTGAGTCTGACCAAGCACCCGATTATGGGGGCAGCGGCTTGGCCTGCCGCAGCCGCTCCCCCGCCAGGCCAGCAAACCACACTTCAGCCCGAGGGGTGACCGCAATAAAAGACAAAGATGGACACAATATATTTATAAAAGGGGTAATCTTTCAAGAAGAAAGAAGAAACATAAACATTTATGCACCTAACCAGGGTCCCTCAAAATATATGAGACAAACACTGGAAAAACTAATTGGAGAAATAGATGCTTCTACAATTATAGTGGGGAACTTTAACACCATTATTACTATTAGACAGAACATCTCAACAGAGAATCAATAAAGAAACAAAAGCTTTGAATAATACATTAGAGGAACTGGATCTAATAGAAATATACAGAACACTACACCCGAATACAGAGGGACATATATTCTTTTTGGGTGCACATGGATCATTCTCCAACAAAGACTCATGCTAGGCCACAGAACACCACACAATAATTTCAGAAAGATGGAAATTATACAGAGCTATTTCTCTGACCATCATGAAATGAAGCTGGAAATCAATAAGAGTCAGAGAACCAGATTAGGCACTAAGATATGGAAATTAAACAACACACTCTTAGACAAACAGGGGGTCAAGGAAGAAATCATGAAAGAAATCAATAACTACCTTGAAAGAAGTGAAAACGACAACACAACATACCAAAACCTATGGGATGCAGCAAAAGTGGTACTGAGGGGGAAATTCATAGCAATAAATGCATATATCAAAAAAGAAGAAAGAGGGTGGTAAACTTGGCCCAGTAGTTAGAGTGTCTGTCTACCACATGGGAGGTCTGCAGTTCAAACCCTGGGCCTCCTCGACTGTGTGGAGTTGGCCATGAGCAGTGCTGATGTGTGCAAGGAGTGCCGTGCCACGCAGGGGTGTCCCCCACATAGGGGAGCCTAATGTGTAAGGAGAGCGCCCCGTATGGAGAGCTGCCCAGCACAAAAGAAAGTGCAGCCTGACCAGGAATGGTGCTGCACACATGGAGAACTGACAGAACAAGATGATGTAACAAAAAGAAACACAGATTCCCGTGCCGATGACAACAACAGAAGCAGACAAAGAAGACACAACAAATAGACACAGAGAACAGACAACTGGGGTTGGGAGAAAGGGGAGAGAAATAAATAAATTAATTTTAAAAAAAAGAAGAAGAAAGAGCTAAAATCAAAGATTTAAATGCACACCCAGTGGAAGTAGAAAAAGAACCACAAACTAATCCCAAAAAGGCAGAAAGAATGAAATAACAAAATAGAAAATAAAGCAATAGAAAAAATATAAAATACCAAAACCTGGTTCTTCAAGAAGATCAATAAAATTGACAAACCCCTACCTAGGCTAAAAGGAGAAAAGAGAGAAGATGCAAATACACAAAATAAGAAATGAGGAAGGGGTTATCAACACTGACTCCACAGAAATAAAGAGTATCATAAGAGGGTACTTTGAAAAATTATATGCTAACAAGATGGATAATTTAGAGAAAATGGACAAATTCCTAGAAACTCACAAGCAGGTTACATTGATAAAGGAAGAAATCAATGAGCTCAGCAGACCAATCATAAGTAATGAGATAGAATCAGTCATCAAAACCTCCCAACTAAGAAGAGCCCAGTACAAGATGACTTTGCAGGTGAATTCTACCAAACATTCCAGAAAGTATTAATACCAATCCTGCTTAAACTCTTCCAAAAAATAGAAGTGGAAGGAACATTGCCTAACTCACTCTATGATGCTAACATCATACTAATACCAAAGTAGTATGATGCTAACATCATACTAATACCAAATAGCAAACAAAGACAACACAAGAAAGGGAAACTATAAACCAATCTCCTTAATGAACCTATACGTTAAAATCCTCAACAAAATACTTGTCAATAACACATCAAATGAATTATACATCATGACCAACTAGGCTTCATTCCTGATATGCAAGGATGGTTCAATATAAGAAAATCAATCAATGTTATACACCACATAAATAGATTGAAAGATAAAAAACACATAATCATTTCTATAAATGCAGTAAAAGCATTCAACAAAATACAATACACATTCCTGATAAAAACACTACAAAAGATAGGGACAGAAGGAAACTTTCTCAACATGATAAAGGGAATATATGAAAACCCCACAGCAAACATCATATACAATGGTAAAATCCTAAAAGCTTTCCCTCTAAGATCAGAAAATAGACAAGGATGCCACTATCACTGCTCCTTTTTAACACTGTTAGAAGCACTTGCTAGAGCACTTAGGCAAGAAAAATATATGAAATGCATCCAAATTGGAAAAGAACAAGTAAAATCTTCATTATTTCCAGATGATGTGACCCTATACATAGAAAGCCCTGAGAAATCTACAGCAAAGCTTCTAGAGCTTATAAATGAGTTCAATAAAGTCACAGATTTTAAAATCAATGTGCAAAAATAGTAGCATTCCTGCACAACAATAATGAGCAATCTGAGAAGGAAATGACGTATATGCAGACAACTACACAAAACTGTGAAAGGAAATCAAAGAAGACTTAAATAAATGGAAGAATTTTCCCTAATAATGGATAAGACTAAACATCATTAAAATGTCTATCTTAAAGTGATATACAAATTTGATGCAATCCCAATAAAAATAAACACAGCATTTTTTACTAAATTGGAAAAACTATGAAATTTATTTGGAAGGGCAAGAGGCCCCAAATAGCCAAAGACATATTGAAAAAGAAAAGTGAAATTGGAGAAATCACACTACCAACTTTAAAACATATTAGAAAGCTACAGTGGTCAAAACTGTATGGTATTGGCACAAGGGTAGACATACTGACCAATAGAACCTAATCAAGAGTTCTAATATAGATTTTTGCATACAGAGTCATCTAATATTTGACAAGGCCACCAAGCCCACTCAACTGGGAGTATATGGTCTCTTCAACAAATGGTGCTTGGAGAATATCCATATCCAAAAGAATGAGAGAGGAACACCATCTCACATCTTATATGGAAATCAACTCAAGATGGATCAAAGATCTAAATATAAGAGCCAAGGTCATAAAACTTTGGAAGATAATATATGGAAATATCTACAGGACCTTGTAATAGGAAGGGATTTCATGAACTTCACATCCAAAGCACAAGCAGTAAAATAAAAAATAGACAAACAGGACTGCATCAAAAAATTTAAAACTTTTGCAGCTCAAAAGAGATTATCAAGAAAATTAAAAGATAGTCTACCCAATGGGAGAAAATTATCTATCATATATAAAGAAATTCTACACCTTGAAAATTAAAAGACAAACAACCCATTTAAAAAACAAGCCAGTGCTTTGCACAGACACTTCTCCAAAGAAGATATATGAATGGCTAAGAAGCACATGAAAAGATGCTCAACATCATTAGCCATTAGGAAAATGCAAATCAAAACTACAATGAGATACCATCTTACACCCATTAGACTGGTAGTTATTAAAAAAACAGAGGACTACAAGTGTTGGGGAGGATAACAAAGAATGGGAAACCTCACCCACTGCTGGTGGTAATGTAGAGTGGTGCAGCCACTGTGGAGGACTTTTTGGCAGTTCCTCAAAAGACTGACTAGATCTGCCATATAACCCAGCAATTCCACTGCTGGGTATATACCCAGAAGAATTGAAAGGAAGGATGCAAACATATATGCCCACCAAGGTTCAAAGAGGCATTATTCACTATTGCCAAAATCAACCCAAATGCCTATCAACTGATGAATGTATAAAAAATAGTGGTATATATTTATAACAGAATATCACTCAGCTATAAGAAGGAATACAGTACTAACACCTGGGATAACATGGATGAACCCTGAGGACTTTAAGCTGAGTGAAGCAAGTCAGCCACTGGACAAATATTACATGAACTCACTGATATAAATTAAGCAAGCGGAGCAGATTCACAGAGCTAGTCTGGAAGGTAGGTTTAGAGGAAATAGAAAGGGAGAAGAAGTTTGTGACCCAACACACATATGGGCAAAGTCTGTGACAAGGTAGAAACATGTAGTTGTGCAGTGAAGGGAAATGACAGGGGTATAGTGATAAAATGAGTTTGGCTGGTCAGGTTTGACAGGGATGTATGGGAGGGTGGGTTGGATGGCCCATGAAACTGGGGGGAGGATTGGAGGATGGAGCAGGTGAACAGTGGGGATTGGTGGGTATGCGGTTGAAATTACAAGTTGGAAATGCTCATTTTGCAATATGACAAGGAAGGGTTACTAGTTTACAGTATTGTATTGGGGGCATTTGGGTCAGGGTGCATCTGGGGCATGCTCCTAGGGAGGTATGAGTGATCAATTGGCATAGTTTGTTGCATCAGTAGATAGCAACCAACATAATGAGTGGGAAGATGTTGGACTCCATCCTAGGGAGACCTGCTATGTTCTCAAACATAGGTATGGGAGTCATTTGAGACATCAGCAGGGTCTAATAAGGGAGGACAGACCACTGTGTCAAGTCCTTAGTGAAGATGCAAGTAACTATGAATCTTGACCTTCAAGGAGTAAAGTCTGGTGGTCACCATGGGCCCAAAGGCAAGAGGGAGGGAGGAATAAAATAGATGGAACAGGGGGTGTTTGGGAGGTGATGGAGGTATTTTGCATGATCTTGCAATGGCAGACACAGGCCACGTTAAATTTTATCAGATCTTATGAAAGTTTATGGTTCAAAATGTAAGCCATAAATGTGAACCATTGACAATGGTTAGTAGCTATGTTTCAATATTTGTGCCTCAATTATAACAAATGTACCATCCACACATAAAATGCGATTGATGAGGGAGGTTGTTGGATATATGGGAATTCCCTGTATTCTGTATATGACTCTACTGTGACCTAAAACTTCTTTGAAGAAAAAATGAAAAAAAAAAGACACTGGGGAAATAAATGGAATAAAATGTCACTGTGCATATAGAACAACAGTCTTATATTGATAAAAGGCAAAATGTCAAAAAGAATATTTTTTAAGTATCTTTTCATTATTTTTAATATTGCAATTTTTAAAAAATATTTTATTTTTACTTTTTATTAATTTTTTCTGTTTCACTTCTTATGTATAAAACTATCATTATTATTTCATTTTCTTGTTAATTGTATGTGATTATTTTATTGGCTTCATTTTTTAAGAGGTTTTAGATCACAGAAGTTTTACAACTATGATAGGGGAGGATCATTGGCATAGGGTATCAGTGAGGGGGGGATACATGGGATAAAGTTCACCCAGGTATACATATAAGGTATATAAATGTATTCAAAGGTTCATGGGCATTATCACAGTGGGTGGAGAGTCACGCAATAACCAAAAGTACATCAAATTCCCATCTGGGGAAGCTCTGCCACATTCTCTAATTTTTTTTTAAGATTTATTTTTATTTATTTGTCTCCCCTTCCCCACACCTGTTGTCTGCTCTCTTGTGTCCACCATTCACTGTGTGTTCTTCTGTGTCTGCTTGCATTCTCAGCAGCACTGAATATCTGTGTCTCTTTTTTGTTGCATCATTTTGCTGCATCAGCTCTCCATGTGTGCGACACCACTCCTGGGTGAGCTGCACTTTTTTCGCGTGGGGCAGCTCTCCTTGCAGGGTGCACTCCTTGTGTGTGGTGCTCCCCTGCATGGGGCACACCCCTGTGTGGCATGCCACTTCTTGCATGTGGTAGCACTGTGCATGGGCCAGCTCATAACATGGGCCAGGAGACCCTGAGTTTGAACCCTGGACCTCCTATATGGTAGGTGGATGCTCTATCAGTTGAGCCATGTCTGCTTCCCCACATTCTCTAATGGAACAACAGGAATGCTTCACATACAGGGATGATGTCTTGCATAGGAGAATGGTCTGTTGAAGGACCCTTGATATTGATGACTATGCTTAGGAGCCTATGTTCCTGAAATTGAAACTTAGTCTAATGACACAGGGTGCCTAAGAGTTACCTACTGGGACCCTCCTTGTTGCTCAAATGTGGCCTCTCTCTAAGCTAAACTCAGCATATAAAAGCAATAACTTCCCCCCAATGCATGACATGACTCCTGGCGATGAGCCTCCTCAGCACTGAGGGATTGCTTCCAAGTATCAACAAGCAACACATTTGGGGGGGAAAAGATCTTGATCAAAAGGGGGTAAAGCTAAAGACAAATAAGTTTGTATGGCCAAGAGACTTCAAAGTGATTCGGGAGGCCATCCCAGGAGTAGGACTTATGGATATCTCAACAGGATCGCATTGATGCCAAAGTAGATACTACCTCAAATAGTGAAGCTCCTCAGGGATATGGAGACATCCAGACACTATGGGAATGTGTCTAGACAGATACAGATATAGAACAGATAGCTCAGATAGCTCAGGAATTTGGCCCCTTGCCAGCAAGTCCTAATCTGGTATTTATGCTTCCAAGTGTGACTGAGTTAGACTCAGTAATGGTTGACCTATGCATGGCTCTTCTGTCTTTCTATTTGAACCTATAATTAGTACTAGAGTTGATAGGTGTACATCCAAGAGACTTGAATCTTTGGGCTGTCCAAGTGACAGCTGAGCCCTGAATCTCAGTGGAGTTGCAATACTTACTCTCCAGTCCAATGGACTCACACAGGACAACTAATGGGGAGGAGTTGATGATCAAACAACATACCAAGGAATGGAGAGTGCCTACAACTGCTAGCAAGAGAGTCCCATCCATTGGATGTATGGGATCGAAGCCCCCCTCAATTAATGGTGGACTAGACATCACCATCCCAGAGCCCTCTGGATTGGGAAATGAACTATGAACTACTAGCATTCTCTCTCTATATATATACACACACACACACACATATGAGAAGGGAATCAAAATCTTCCACTACAAATGATTAAATTAACACAAAAAGAAAGCAGTGGAGGATATGAGGAAGAAAAACGTCTGAGTTAGAAAAAACAAATAGCAAAATGGCTGAACTAATCCTGCCTTATCAGTAATCACTTTGAATATACTTTGATTAATCTCCCCAATCAAAAGACAGAGATTGGTCAAAAGGATAAAAAAACTTTATCCAGTTATATTCTGTTTACAAGAAACTCACTGTAAAGTCAAAGAAATAAATAAGTTGAAACTGAAAAGATGAAAAAAAAATTCTGTGAAAATAGTAATGAAAAGAGAGTTGAGATGGCAATAATGATATCAAATAAAACAGGCTTTGAGTCAAAACTGTTAAATGAAGAAGGATATCCTATATTCATGAAAGTCACAATCAGTCAAGAAGATATAACAATCATAAACATATTCAACTAAATACAAAGTCCCAAAATAAATGAAGCTAACATTGAGAGAATAAAAGGGATAACTAGACAGTTCTAACATAATATTTGGAAACTTCAGTATATATCACTTTTAATAATGGATAGAACATGCTACTAATAATAGACTAGAATTATAATAAAAGAATGGTGAAAGAATACAAGCTTTCCCCCTAAGATCAGGAATAAGACAAAGATAACCACTTTATTACTGCATTTCAACATCATACTGGAAATTCCAGACAGAGCAATTAGGAAAGAGAAAGAAATAAAGTCACCAGAAATGGAAAGGAAGAAGTAAAACTATCTCTATTTGCAAATGACACGATCACTTATATAGAAGATCCCAAAGAATCCACATAAAAACTATTAGAGCTCATAAACAAATTCATCAACATCACAGGGTACAAGATTAACATGCAAAAATCAGTTGAATTTCCATACACCAGAAATGAACAATCCAAATTGGAAATTAAGAAACAATTCTATTTGCAATAGTATCTAAAAGAATTTAATGTCTACAAAAAAAAAAAATTAACTGAGGAGGTAGAAGACTTGTACACTGAAAACTCAGAACCCTGCTGAAAGAAATTAAGGAAGACCTAAATAAATGGCAATATATCCGATGTTCATAGATTGCAAGAGTTAATATTGTTAAGGAGTCAATACTACTCAAGATAATCTACAAATTCAATACAATTCTTATAACACTTCCAGCAGTGTTTTGGTTTTGTTTGTTTGTTTGTTTGTTTTGTTTTGTTTTGTTTTGTTTTTGGAGAATGGAAAGTCAATCATTAAATTCTTATGGAATTGTCAGTGGTCCCAAATAGTCAAAATAGTGATGAAAGGGAAACAAAGTTGTATGTTTCACACTTTCTGATTTCAAAACTTACTACACAGTTCACAATAATAAAAACTGTAGTACAGGCACAAGAATAGACATGCAGAGCAAAGAAAGAGAATTGAGAGTCCAGAAAATTAACTCACATATCTATGGTGAAAATTTTCTACAAGGTATCAAGTATATTAAATGGGAAAAATAATTTCTTCAACAAATGGTGCTGGAAACACTGGAAAAGAATGAAATTGGATCTCAATCTCACATCAGATATGAATGGTAAGGACTGAAACATAGGAGTTAAAACATAAAATCTTAGAAGAAAACAGGGAAACTCTTCATAACCTTGGATTTGGAAATAATTACTTACATGTAATACCAAAGTATGTGCAACAAAAGAAAATATAAATTAAGTGGGCTTCATAAAAATCAAAAACTATTTTTCAACAAAGGACATTACCAAGAAAGTGAAAAGACCATCTACAGAATGGTAGAAATGTATATGAAAAAGGTTCAGATATAAAGAACTGCTATGGTTCAACAACAAAAAGACAAACCCAAAGTTTTAAAATGGGCAAAGGTCTTAGACAATTCTACAAAAAAGATATACAAATGGCCAACAAACACATGAAGCTATGCTCCATATCATTAGCCATTAAGAATGCAAATCAAAATGAGACACCGTGTTGTTTTGAGTCTTTTATGTGGGTCCCAGAAAATTATGTTCTTAAATTAGCCCATGTCTGTAGATATGGAACCCTTTGATTGGATTGAATTCAGTTGGGGGCCTTTGATTGGAGTATTTCAGTGAGGCATGACCCCAGATGGATCTCAGACCTTTTGCTAGAGTCCTTTATAGATGGGAGAAACGTGCCAAGACACACAAGGAAAAAGAGCCACAATTTTACCCTGCCAGGTAAGAGAGGACTCCAGGATCACTTACAGACACAGAAAGATAGAAAAACCACAAGAGGCTAAGAGAGGCCAGACACTAGAATTGGCAGAACATTCAGAAGCTGAAGCCAGAGGAGAGGGGAAGAGATGATCCAGGTTCCTAATTGCCCACAGCAGAGCTCAAGGATAAAATGAGCCTGGAGGGGAAGGCAGAAACTGGCTACCCTTTTGTCTTGCCACAAGGCAGGAGTCCAGGACCACCAGCAGCCAACCTTTGGTGAGACAGCACCCCTGCTGATGTCTTGATTTGGATACTTTCTCAGCCTAAGAACTGTAAGCTTTTATAAAAGTCAACCCATTTCTGATATTTGTATTGAGAGCTTTTAGCAAACTAAAATGGACACCATTTCACACTCACTAGGATGGCTATCTTTAAAAAGTAAAAAGAAAATAAACTTCTCTAGAATATGGAAAAATCAGAACCCTTGTACATTGTTGGTGGAAATATGAAATGGTACAACAGTTTAGCAGAAAACTGTGTGGTGACTCCTCAGAAAGTTAAAATTAGCATGGCAACTAGTAATTCCAGTTCTAGCTATACATCCAAATGAATTGAAAGCAGGGACTTGAACAGATACTTGTAAACCAATCTTCATAGCAGCATAATTCACAATAGCCCCAAGAGGGAAACAACCAAAGTTTCCTTGAACAAATGAATGGATGAACAAAATATGGTATGTACATAGAATGGATTTTATACATTTGTTTAAAAAAATGAATTTCTAAATTATGCTACAACATGGATGAGTCTAGAAATAATTACATTGAGTGAAATCATCCAGACACAAACACAGAAATACTTTATGATTCCACTTACATGAATTATCTAGAATAAACAAATGCATAGAAACAGAAAGTATATTAGATGTTATCAGGGCCAGAGAGTAGGCAGTCATGGGATAATTTTTGCTTAATAAGTACAGAGTTAGTGTTTGGGGTTATGAAAATACCATGGTAGAGAATGGTGGCAATGGTAGCACCACACTGTAAATGTAATTAAACCACTTAAATGTCCAAATTGGAAATTTTTTGTTTATATATATACATATGTTACTACAATTAAAAATATATCAGTTGAAATTATTCTGAACCATTTTCTTTGTTATAGACTGATTTGAATATGAGATGAAAATAATAGACTGTCCATTCAGGTGTATACAATTTATATGTAAATTCTTAAATTCTTACACTTTCAAAAAAGTCTTACCCAATGTTAAGAATCACTGAGCAAAAAATAATAAATTTTTTTTTAAATTTTAAAAAAGGACTACTTACCTTTAAAGAATTCCTTTTAAATATTGTTTATCTCCATAAAGAGTTTGAGACATTGAGCAGTGGTGAGTTTACGGTTACTCTCTCTGATGAGCTCTTAGTGCATGTATTCTATGCTACTGCTTAAACCAAAATCAGACAGGAGTTAATAAGCTAAATAGGATGTAGAAATGACAGCCCTTTATGAGTGGTATAGAGAGAAAGAATGAAAATAAACACAAACAAAAATGGTTCTCTGCCTTAAGGTAAGACAGACGAATTATGGAGAGCAGCCATAGTATTTGCAAAGGTACAATGGAAAATCATACTGTTAATGAATGCATAGTCAACGGATACTTCAAAGGTCTATAAAAAATGATGGCACCAGCATATTAGCCTAGATATATCAGCTGTGGAAGTTTGAAATTACTTTATGAATCCCCCAAATAGTAATATTATGTTTTAAACTAATACATTCCTGTGGGTGTGAGATCCGTTTGGGTCTCTACCCTGTTGCTTGGGTCTGATATAAAGGAGACATAGAGACTTAGAGAGAGGAAAAGGGAGCTGGCATATTTGATCCTGCAATATGAGAGACAGGATTGCTTAACACAAAGTCCCCAAGAGGCTGGGCCCACAGAGTAGCTCAAGAGCAGACCATGAGCCCAGATGGGTAGGCAGAGAACAGTGGCCACCTTGCTTCACCATGTGTTCACCATGGTGGGAACAACAATAGCTAACTTTGGTGAGAAAGCATCTGTGATGGTGCCTCAGTTTTGATGTATAACAGTCTTGGAATTTTAAGTTTTTACCCCAAATAAATCACCTTAATGAAAACCATCCCACTTCTGGTACTTGGTATCAGTGCCCCTTTGGCAAACTAAAACATTAGCCTAGAAAATATGTAACTAAAACCAACTCATTTTTTTAAATATGTGTTTGTGCAAATATGTATGTATTCTCTAGGAAAACATTCACACATTTTAGTAAAAAGGTCACTGTTCATCCTACAATATAAATGTCAATTGCTGAATACAAGGCAGAAAATTGTTGGAGGACACCGAAAGATGACCTTGGTTTTAGACGAGCTGAACTGAGTTCATTCTTCTTAACAGGAATTGCATTATCAATTCAGTTGGCTTCCAGTTTAAGAAAATATATTCCTGTCAGCTTCATAGAAGAGAATATGTATCTTTCCATTTTTTATATCAAGGACATGTTTCCAGTTCAAGCAAAAGTGGCAGCAAGTCAAGATTTTTCTTACCCAATTTGAATTTTGGAAAAGTATTAATTAAAATGTAAGGACTGTAGAAAAGTCAATGATGAGGTGTCTTTATTGATCCAAAATGCTCTCTTCTCAGCTCCTGTACAAGTGTGAGATCAATCTAGAGAGTATTCTGATAACAGTTTTTAAGTTCATAAATCCATCTAGTAGAGAATAATGGCTAAAAATAATTTAAATGAACCAATAAATTCCTTCATTTATTGAACTATTTTACTTTGAGTTTTCTTAGTTTCAACCAAATAGTATTGATATATGTAGTTCATACTTGAGCCCATGCCACTGAGGCAAACAAGGTAAGGACAACAAAAATCCCATATTATTTATAAAATTATTTTTTACAAATGTTTCCACAAAGTAATGAACCATGCTTTAAGCTAGCTTATTCTTTAAACAAAAAAGTTGAAATAAGAAGCTCAAGTTTTCAAATGGTCAAGAAGGGAATTTACTAGGTATTTTAGGTGGAATATCTGCTCAGTTAATAGGACCATAATCTACTGAAAGGAGAACATTACTTTAAAAATATGAATAAATTAATTCTTTCAACCAAACTCTTAACCTCACTTTGCCTTACTAATTCATCTTTCAGGTCTCTGCTTAAATGTCTTTTTTTCAGAAAACTTTTCTTAAACTGCCAAACTATTACAGTTTCTTTTATTATCAATCATAATCTTATGTATTATATAATTATTATATAAGAGCAGTATCCCCACTCCTATAAACTGTAAGTCTTATAAATTTATTGCTTTCATTCTCTTTCTTTCATTTTTTCTTTACTTTTTAAACATTATATCCCTAGCACCCAAAATAATACATGACATTAGTAGGCAATCAATATTTGTTAAATTAATGGATGGATAGCAGGTTGGAAGAATAAGGAGATGGTTTAATGTGCATGCACCAAAATAGTTCATATGAATAATCAACTTTCCATTCTCAGTTTCAGAACCTTGCAATTACAGAAATCAAAACAAAGCAATAGTTGGCCTGTGTCATCAATTCTTTTTATACATGAAGCAGGAGCTGACATACAGTTGCATTCAACAAATCATCTCTCCTTTTGTAGATCACATTTATCATGGTATTTGCTCTGAGGAAGACCCTTAAATTGTAGTAGCAGGGTGAGAACTCCCTGGGAAAAATACAGACACTGACCACTAAGATACAAAAATATGAGTCAATAGACTCAATCTACATGTAAAGACAATTTAGAAAAATCTTAATTTATTTCCTTTTTATTTATTTTTCATGTATATGCAAGTATATGATTTTAAAAATTTGTCTAAATATGTATACAAAAACTTGTCATGATGCATAAAATAATGGAGCATTTTACAATTGATGGCATCTTAAATTAGATTAAATATAGCGTATGCATACGCTGAACACTGGAAATGATTACTTACAAGTTGGAGATGGAAATTTATGTGACTTTTTAGTTCCTTTATTGTTTTACTTCCTTAATACTTTTCAGATTAAGTAATTATTATGTTAAATTATTTTTTTACAATAAGAAAAAGCTATTTTTAAGAGAAATCACATATATTAAGTCATATCTGTATACGGATAAATACAATAAAAATAGTGGGTGTGTTCTGGGCTGCTTGCTTGCTCTTTGCAGGTGCTTCTTCTCTATTATTCTTTGGGGTTAATGGACATTGTAGCCCTTAATCAACCACTGTTTCCTTTTCTCATAAATTAACTAGGCAGTGATTATTTCCTTTTTTCATATACATATATATTTTTTATTAAATTGTCTTTTTTTAAAATACATCAATCACAAAAAAAAAGTTACTTTAAAAATATAAGAGGTTCCCACATACCCCACACCCCACACCCCACACCCACACTCCTCCCACATCAACAACCTCCCTTATCATTGTGACACATTCATTGCATTTAGTAAATACATTTTGGAACACTGCTGAACCTCACAGATTATAGTTTACATTGTAGTTTACACTCTCCCCCTGTACATTCAGTGGGTTATGTCAGGATATATAATATGTAGCATCTGTCCCTCTAGTATCATTTAGGACAACTTTAAGTCCTGAAAATGCATCCATATCCCATCTCTACTTCCCTCTCCCTGCCCTCAGCAACTACTTTGGCCACTTTCTCTGGATCAATGCTACCATTTCTTCCATTACTAGTCACAATAGTTCTATAGTAGAATACCAGTAAGTTCACTCTAATCCATATTTTATTCCTCCATCCTATGGACCCTGGGTTGGTGATGTCCACTCCACCTCTATATCAAGAGAGGCCTTTGATCCATGTTGGATGGATGCAATTCTCCTGCTTGGAGATGTAGGCACTCTAGTTTCCTGGGGTGGTTGTTGACCATCTTCACCTCTCTGTTAGCCAACCTGTGCAAGTCCAACAAACCAGAGAGTAGGAGCTGCAACTTTGCTTAGGTTCAGGGCCCAGCTGCACATGACCGATCCAGAGATTCATGTCTCCTGGGTATATACCAACCCCATCACCAACCACAGGCTCAATAAAAGTGATAAAAGAGGCATGTGTAGAAAGTTCACATGTGAGTCCGACTCTATCACACTCAGGAACACAAATTCCCAGGTAGGGCCCACTGACAAGGCACTGAACTCCAGAGCCACCATGACTGTAGAACCTGTGTGTTTCCATATACCTCAGGAGTACCAGTACCTGGGATTGTATCTACTTTGACTGTCTCTGGGATCGTGCTGAGGTGTGCATAAGCACGACCCCTCTGATGACCTCCTGACTCTTTTTTGAAGACTCTGAGCCATATAAACCCATTTATCTTTACCATTTCCCCTTTTTATTCAAGGTCTCTTTCTAGTTGCATCACCAGTTAGTGCCTGATAGTAATCTCTTAGTGCCAGGGAGGCTCATCCCTGGGAGTCATGTCCCATGTTGGGGGAAAGGTAATGCATTTACATGCTGAGTTTGGCTTAAGCAGTGGCCACATTTGAGCTTTTTTTGTGTGTGGTTAAAATGCTATGAAATGTTCTCTAAGTTGATAGGTAAGTTATATTAAAACTTGCATATTATCCAATAAACTGATGCTGGCACAGGGATGGACCCTGAAACAATATCTTAAGCAATAAGAATATCATAAGAAGAAGGCAGAATACCTTCCAGGGTAGCAAACTCTGGATTAGTGGTAAAGATCATTATAACAGTATAAAATCTCCCTCATGACATATCTGGTTGACAGGAAGATGGAAGGGGAGAAAATCCTGGATAAAGGATGTGGTCTAATAATATATATTTGTTTACAAAATTCCAGACACTGTTTCAAATACTTTATATACAAAGAAGAAAGAAATATATGATTAATTGCAGAATGAAAATTTTATATGGAGCAGAAGTTGCCCTTTACCTTAGCATCTGCTATGTGTCCTAGACACCATAAAGTAAATAAGATCATCTAAAATTCTGAAGACCAGAAGAGAACCATTTTCCCTTCTTAATCTCCTGGATACAAAAGATAATAGTTACTGAATGAGTATGCTCTCCATACTATCTATATCGTCAATTCAGTCATAGACTTTCAGATTTGGATGAATCTTTGGCATAGCTATTCTTTTCAAATCATTTGATAGATGAGGAAGTTATTTCCTGGTGTAAATGAAAATAGCCTATATCACTTATCTATTGCTGCATCACAAATTACACAAAACTTAGTGGCTTAAGACAACAAAAAATCATTGTGTTTCTAAGGGTCCAGAATCTAGAAGCTGTTTAGCTCAGTGTTTCTGGATCAGGCTCTCATGGGGTTGCAGGGACTGTTGGAGGGACCTAAAGAGTCATTTCCAAGCTCTCGCATATGACTTTGGTAGGAGACTTCAGTTCCTCTCTATGTGGGACTCACCACATGGCTTCCCCAAAATGAGTGATCAAGAGCAACCATGTTAGAGGCTACAATCTTTTAATTAAGCTCAGAAGTGACATATTATCACTTCTGCATTATTCAGTTGGTCACACAAACCAACCCTTGTTATAATTTACAAGACACTTTGGGAGCCATGTGTAAGGCTGATTGCTTCATAGCCTTTGACTTGGAATCCAAAAATTTGAGTTAATAAATTTGAGTTAATAAATTTGGGTAGAAGGAGAAGAAACCCTATTCTTTTTCTTACCCATTCCCAAAGCCCCATGATTTAAAAAGATGACCCTATACATGTCATGCCTTTCCGCTATAGTGGTACTAGATCATCTCCTGATTCTATTTCATCTTTGAAAAATATAAAGCAATGGTGTACTTGAGCAGTGAAGAGATGCACTGCATTTCTCCATAAAAATCTGAATCCCCCTGCTTTGTATTCTCCACCTAAGTGAAGGGGTTTACTGGCAAATTCTTTTGTCAATCAGAAGCCCAGGCAGCTTTCTTCATGTGAGGAGCTGAGTAGAGGGGCAGAACAATTGTTCCTTTACCTATAAGGTTCCGCTTTCTCCAGGCTTGGCAATGCTCCCATTTTTCCCCTTGATCCATGAAACAATTTATCTCTTCAAGGACTTATGAAACCCTCTCTGAAGTTTCTTGAGACATTTATAAATGCTTCAAAAGAGAGATTGAATTAAGTTAGCCCCCAGGCCAACCTACAAACTGCCTAAGAATTCATGTGCTGTTCTTTATTCAATCCGAATGAGGCTAGGGAGAGTGATGGAGGTCTAGAATGACAATGACATTTCTGGCTTAATATTAGAAAGACAGAGAATTTTGTATAATGTAGTCCTTATTCTAAGTTTGCCTCTTCAAACATGATTTTTTAATAAGACACATTTTTCAATATATTACCAGGCATAATCAATGTATAAAATTTTAGATTAGACTCAGAACCAGAAATAATTAGAGCAAAAGAAAGTATTTTTGCGCTGAACTTTACTTCTCAGGATGACTACTTATATGTTTGAACAAATGTAGTTCAAACATCGACCGGGCTCTTTTTCATTCATTTTAAGAGATAGGCTCTCGTTTTCTCTTATTGATTTTTCTCTATTCATTACAGATCACTTCATCTCCCTTTGATTTGTTTCTCTTACTAACTTGGCACTTCTTGTCAGTGCTTCACTTCTCACTAATGGCAATTGCTGGCTACTGACCAAATATGACATGACTATTGAATTGAAACTTTTTACATCATTATAACTCAATATTGGTAAATGCAGTTATACTCTCCAAACTAGTTCTGCTGATAGCATTTAGAAATGTAGGGACTAGCAAGGACAATGATGATACAATGATAACTAAGGAATCTCCTAATATTGTAGAATTCAAGAATTTTACTGTTCTAGTTTTAAGTGAAAGAGAAAATTCTACAAACATGCCAGTAATTAATGGGTATCCATGTTATTTTATTGTGATTTTTATTCTACTCAGTAATGTAACTGTAAAAATTAAATTAATCCTATATGTTGAGATTTTTTTTTCAAATTCTTATTGGAATACAATTTTTTTTTTTTTTTGGTACTGAGCATATAACCCCATGATCATTTATATGAGTAAGGTAAATAAACATTTTCTTTTTTACTTACTTTCTCTTCTCCTCAGTGTTTACACTCTACTTTTTTGCTGGAATTCCAAGCCTGACTCTTGACTGACACCCTTGCCTTGTCCTTCAAATATGCTCAATTCCCTCCACTCAAGATATATTAGAAGGTCAATGAATTTCAGCTACTGCTTCTTTCTCCTCTTCTGCCAGACCCTTGAGAGTAATCTCTGTCCACTGTTTTCAATCTCATGCTTCCCATTGAGTCTTGAATCCACTCTGCTGTGTGTGTGTGTTTTTTTTTTAATCTATCTCTCCACTAAAACTGCCTGAAAGATTCTGTATAGTCAAATGGACTCAAATTTATACCTGTCTTGATTTCTTTGTGATATCTGTCTTCCTGGACATTCTCTCCTCTCTTGGCTTAAATGTTTATACTCTTGATCTTCTTTCTTATCACTCACTGTTATTATACTGTTATTATACTGTTCTATTGTCTACTTACTTGAACCTTTTATGATCTTTCTACAGCCTCTTCGATGATAGCAACTGTACGAAAGTACTTCTACAGTATTAAACTTTTTTCTCTGAAAGCCCAACTGAAACCTCAAGCATATTATGTCCAACAATAGTAATAGTACTAGTAATAATAATAATGATAGAAATGGCAGTATATGTTGTGTAAATTTTGTTATTTAATCTCTATAATAACCCTTGTAATAGGAATTAGTATAAATGCCTTACCACTGAGGAAACTGAGAATAAGAATGATTAAGTAATGCATCCAATGTCAAAAATCCATTAAGAACAAGTACAGTGATTTGAATCCAAACTTATCTGATGACTGTACTAGACTTTCCTGGAACACTAAAACCTGCCTTCCCAACTTGTTTCAAAACTCAGTTCTTGACCTCCATGTCCACCCAATCACTCATATTTGCAATCTAAGATACATCTCCAACACTCCTCACATATAATTGGTTGATGAGGTTTGATAAATGTCTATCAAGGCTGTCTTCAAATAAATCTCTTCCCTCCATTTTGTCTTCCTCTCCCTTTTTCACAGACCTTCTATGCTCTCCTTTCTCTACATCATCTTCTACATACTACTGGAATTATGATTCAAAAAAGTGTCTTTTGTTATCATCTTTCAGTTACTTCTGATTGCTTATAGGATAAAGCCAAAATTCCAATCCTCTCATTCACATGCCCACTATTATTTCCAGTGGTATCACTTACCACTCAGTCCCACGCCCTTTAAGCTTTAGATTCCCTGGATCATTGTCAGGTATGTGAGCTTGCCAGTCCTTGTTGCCCCTTCTCTTACTCCTATGCCCATGCACCTCCTATGTCCTTATTAGCTTTTCCTCCCTTCCCTGACTGAAAATCAAGTTCATTTCTATTCATCATGGATACATTTAGATTTGAGTTGGTCAGTTATAATTCTATCTTCCAAAATAAACTGACAGATTTTCAGGGCAAGAGTCAGCTATTCATTTCTGTAGCCCTCTACTCTTTCCCTTAGAGACCCCATTGTTTAGAACTTCTTGTACAGGAAAGGTTAAATTTAAATCTTTGTTTAATAGATATAGTGGGATAATAAAAGAAAGTTTCAAAATTCTTAGTAAGAATAATCAGAATCATTGACTTAAAAAAATTAATAAGTGCAACAGCATATGCTAAAATCCCACCATAGCACTACACAGTAACATTTCAGAGCACTTATAATGGGGAAGACTCTGAAAACTTTCAGAGAAGAAATCAGATTATATTCAAAGGATGGGAGATCAGAAAATCATGAGCTTTCTCAAGAATTATAAGTACCATTACATTTTTTATATAGGTACACCAAACTAGGAAAATACAAATTTGACACAAAACATCCAAATCACTAAAAGAAAGAAATAGAACAAGAAAACTTGCATTTTAGTAAAATTCATGGAAGAAAAGAACTCATAAGAAAGTCTAATAAAGTGGGATAAGAAACAAAACTAAGTTATTTCAATAAATATAAATTATGATAAAACATCCATACTTTATTAAAGAAAAAAGAACAAAAGGAAAGTTAATACAGGTATCAGTAGTTTACAAGAGAAAAACTAAATGTGAGTAAATAAATAAGTAAACAGATAGACAAAATATAACAAACTCAAACAAAACTATTGTATAAATGGCAGTTTTAGATTAGATGACACCAGGAATTAAAGAACAAAATGCATCAATGAGACAAATGTGGATTTTACATAAGGAAGAAAGCTATATTATGAACATGTGTGACCATGCATTCTGTACAATGTAGCAGAAAATTACATGAAACAAACTATAAGAAATAAGGATTTTCTACCCCCTTTCCCCCAAAAAAGATTTACATCTGGAGTCAATAATTCATTTATCTCAGACTTCATAATATCTCAGACTTCATAATATCTCAGAATTCAATAGATTAAGGAGGCAAAAAGAATAATGATATAATGGATTTGAATATTATTTTCAATATTTCTAGAAGATATTCTTAATATTTTAAATCCTACCCTGAATACATATTCTTCTAAAATTTGCAAAGACCTTTTATAAACTGAATATGTCTTTTGTCACAAAGAAAATTGCAACAAAATCTCTGTAACTATAAATGCAACATTCTCCAGCTTGAGTGGAATAAAAAGAATTTGACAATTACTATGAAATTAGCAATTTAAATTAAAAAATCAGTCTGTTTGAAATTAATACTAATAAAAACATTACATAGCAATGGCTGTGAGATTCAACTAAAGCTGTCTGCAGAGAAAGATGTGCAAATTAAGCCTTTTAATTATAAAAAGAAGGTATAGAAAATAAATGAATTCTACATTTAACTTAAGATTCTAAATAGCTACAAAATATACCAAATTAATTTAGGTGACAGATATTAATGTGGATTTTAGAAAGTGAAAGTGGGCAAAAACGTTTGAATAATTAAACTAAGAGCTAGTATTTTTTGAAATGATCAAAAATATAGACAAACTTCTAGAAAGTGTGATCAAGAAAAAGTAAAAAAATGAAAAATAAATTAACACTAGCAGTAATAATGGGACTATAATGAGTATAAGATAAAATTGTAAAGGAACAAAATTAAATTTTAAATATGTATGTAAAAATGGATGATAAACCACCAGAGAAGATTAAAAAAAATAGGTAACCTAAACAATCCAAATTCTATAAGATATATAGAAAAGCTAGTCCATGATCTATTTTGCTTCTTATACCGTCACTTAAACTACTTAAGAGCATGGATGAATAAAATGCATCTAATTTATTTTAGAAATTTAACTAAACCCTACCACATAATGCTGACAACCATTGCATAAAAATAATCATACCCATTTCATTTATAAATGTGCAGTGGATATATATTTTACAAGAGGATAAAGTTTTGAACTCAATTTCTAAGGGAAAATTTTTCATAATATTTAAAATTGCTTTTGAAACCTCTTAAAATGATGCCTGGAACAACGTAATACATTATTTTGTGTTTGCAAAGAAACACAGAGGATGTGCTCATTGAATGGAATTACAAAAAGAATAATAAATTAGGATGTTCTCTTCCTTTCACTCTCTCTCATAGGTGTAGAGCAAACTTTGCATAAATTTAACATGTATAAGATACAATTCCAGGGTAGTATACCGAGTATAATATTATTATATCTACTTTAACAAAACATTAAAAAACAACTATGCCATGGGCAAGTGGGTTATTTCAGAAATGAAAAGCTCTTTTGATATTAAGAACTCAAATATTAAAAATGAATAACTTAAGGAGGAAACATTTAATCATGTCTTTAAACTCTAAAAAATGTTTACTAAAATTAACAGCAATTTTTGTACTAGGATGAAACATGATAAAAACCATACTCCAGGAAACAAATGCAAATTCTGTATACTTATAAGTAAAACATTAGAACCAATCCCATTAAAGTGAAAAATAAAAGGAAAGAAGAATGTCCATTATCACCACTAGTCCATGACATTATACTAGAGGTAACAGCAAAAGAAATATATCCATTAAAATGAATTACTATCAATAAAATATTAAATAGCAATACAAATAGTTATTATTTCTTAAAATATATTTAATTGAAAAATAAAAGTGAACTAAGAAACGATACTAATAGTCATTAAAAGAAGTTTATAAGGTCCTAGACAGAATATAAATATAGTGAAATTAATAATTTTTCATATACTAAATCATTTTGAAACTGAGAAAATATTCTATTCACAGTAGCAGTAAAACTATAAAGCATACAATGAGCAAGAAATACATGAGACCTATAAATAATCTGTAAATCTTTGCTAAAGTATATTAAAGGGAAATATATACTCTAATCTTCAGCGAGAAGACTCCTTATTATAAAAGTATAAAAGAACTCAAAAAAACTCAAACAAACTCAATCAAAATCTCTGAAGTATTTATTTGGGGAATGTAACAAGTGTATTCTGGAGTTTATCTTATCTGGATGAGTAAATGTTCAAGTATAGCCAGAATTTTTTTTTAATAAACGTAATGCTAAAGTAATTTTTTAAAATGTTGTATTGATGCAATAATGTAAAATAAATCAAAAGAAGCAAATAAAGAATAAAGAAAAGGATACATACATCCATGGGGAATTACTATATGAAAAAGGGAGAATCTCACATCAAATGGACAATAAATAATATGGGGATAATTCCAGCTTCACACTATAAGTAATAATAAATTATAAGTATTGCTAGCTATTCCCCAGTAGAAAGGACAGTCACCGCAGGCACAAAATGTCAGTAGTGCTGCTATGAAGAAACTGTGCCATGGAAAGAGGTATATTCTTTGGGAAGTGTTTCTAGGTAGCCTTCTAAGTGGCTAAAAATCTTTTATAGCAATGTTATAATGGTTCCATAGGTATATACATATTAAACAATTTAATTTATATGCAAAATATATTTTGTAGAAAAACATATTTAGAAAAATGTTTTTTAAAATTTTTTTATTCATTTTTTAAAAATATTACATTAAAAAAATATGAGGTCCCATTCAACCCCACCACCCCCACCCCACCACTCCCCCCACAGCAACACTCTCTCCCATCATCATGACACATCCAATGCATTTGGTAAGTACATCTCTGGGCATCACTGCACCTCATGGTCAATGGTCCACATCATAGCCCATACTCTCCCATGTTCCATCCAGTAGGCCCTGGGAGGATCTACAATGTCCAGTAATTGTCCCTGAAGCACCACCCAGGACAACTCCAAGTGCCGAAAACGCCTCCGCATCTCATCTCTTCCTCCCATTCCCCGCACCCAGCAGCCACCATGGCCACTTTTCCCACACCAATGCCACATTTTCTCTGTGGATCTTGGATTGGTTGTATCCATTGCACATCTGTGTCAAAAGGAGGCTTAGATTCCACATGGATACTGGATGCAATCCTCCTGCTTTCAGTTGTAGGCACTCTAGGCTCCATGGTGTGGTGGTTGACATTCCTCAACTACATGTTAGCTGAGTGGGGTAAGTAGAATAAATCAGAGTGTAGGAGTTGAAGTCTGTTGAGGCTCAGGGCCTGGCTATCATATTGTCAGTCCAGAGATTCAAATTCCCTAGATATATCTTAAACCCCAGCACCAACTACAGTTCCAGTAAAGTAGCATGAAAGTCTTGTGAAAAGGGATCCCATCTATGTCCAGCTCCATCACGCAGAAACACCAGCTCCAAAGAAGGGCCAACTGACATGGCAGTGAACCCCATCTGCCTTGACCATAAAACCTGTGGGTCTCTTTAGCCCTCAAAAGAACAATACCTGGAGTTGTATCTACTTTATCTGTCTCTGAAACTCTGCTCAGGTGTGCATAAGGGCAATCCTTCTGACAACCTCCAGACTCTTTTTTAGAGACTCATAGCCATATGAACTCATTTCTCCTTTCCATTTCCCCCTTACATAGATCTGACACATTGAAATATAAAAATTTTATATATTACCGGAACCAATAAACAAAATTTAAATAAATGATATAAAAGGAAAAATATATTCCAACATACATAATGTATTATAGTAATATATTCAACCTAAATAACATTAGGTTATTGTCCATGATGTCCAACATTAGGTTATTGTCCATGATTGTCCATGATGTGTAAGGAGCTCCAAACCGTCACAGTGGAACCAGTTAGTTTAGAAATTTAGAACTTAGAACTGATTCTTACAAGAGTCAAAGAGGAAAATACAAGAATATTAATTGCTGTATTATTATTCACAATAGAATTGACAAACTGCAAATATTGGACAAAAATTTTAAAAACAACCCCGGTGTTCATCAATTAGAGCATTTGTAAAAGTTCCATAGTGAGTGTTTCATAGGGAAGGCAAGGTAAGAGTTCCAGTTATTCCACGTCCTCCCCAACTCTTTTGTAGTCTTTAATTTTAGCCATTCTGGTGGTTCTCTGGTGTTATTTTATTATTGCTTTAACTTATATTGTAAGACTGTTAAAGGTGAGCACCTTTTCATGTGCTTTTTGACCATTTGGTTATTCACTTTTAATATAATCTTTTGCCCATTTTTCCAATTTGATTGTCTTTTTCTTATAGATTAATAGAAGGTCTCCCTGTGTTTTGGAAGTGAATTCCTTGACAGAGAAATATTTTCAACTCTTTTCTCCCTGAATGTAACTTGCCTTTTTACTCTCAGTACTGTCTTTTGAGAAGAGAAATTCTGAGTTTCAATGAACTCCAACATCACCATCAGGAGAAATGAATGCATTTCCACAGAATGACATGTACAAGAGTATCCATATTAGCTTTATTCATAACAGCCAAATCTAGAAATGACCTAAGGTGTCTATCAGCAAGAAAAGGAACAAGATGTAGTATATTCATATAACAGAGTACTGCTTCAATGAAAATGAATGAATTAAAGCTACATGTAACAACACAGATGAATTTCACATAATGAAACAACCATTACAACAGCATAACACATTTTAATGCATCTTATTCCATTTATGAAAATTCAACAGATAAAACTAATTTATGGTGATAAGAAGCCAGCACAGATGACCTTGATACCATGGTTGTCTACTGGGGGCAATTCTCTCCCCCAGGGGACATTTGGCAATGTCTAAAGACATTTTTGGCCATCAGAGCTGTGTGTACGTGCAAGAGGATAGGGGTGCTACTGGCATCTAATTAACAGAAGATAAGGATGGTGCTAAATATTCCCCAGTAGAAAGGACAGCCACCACAGGCACAAAATGTCAGTAGGGCTGCTATGAAGAAACTATGCCATGGGAAGAGGTGTATTCTTTGGGAAGTGTTTCTAGGTAGCCTTCTAAGTGGCTAAAAATCTTCTACAGCAATGTTATAATGGTTCCATAGGTATATACATATTTAAAAGTTCTCATTAACTCTTCTGGGTAAAGATAAGGCTGCCCAGCTCTCCTACCTGTAATAACAGCAAGGAAGATTAATTAAAATGCCAGCTACTAAAGCTGTTCTGATCACAGGCCAACTTAGAGGGCTCATAGGAAGAATGAGGGTTCACATTTGCCAATCCCCATGTTCTGGAAGCTTCCTTCCAAAGAATAATAATAACCAGTAGAGTATATGAGTAAAGTGGATATGCACCTTAACAATTTATTCCCTATATTAATTTGACCAGAATCAGCAAGAGAAACAAAGAGTCTGCAGTATTCCAAAGTTCTCTTGACTGTAGGTGCTTTAATTAGCCACTTAGTTTCCTGCATTCAACACCATGGAGGCAAGAAGAAAAAGTACATCAGAATCTCTTCCTTCAGCAGTGTCCCTCCAGCACCCTCTACTGTCAAAGGAGAAATGTTTGCAAGCTCTAGCTCCGGCTTCAAGAGCAGGGCAATGGATTGGTGGATTTGAAACTGAGAGGCAATAAATTGATAACCGCACAGTTCCCACCTACCATTATTAATTTTTTGGTCAATTTTATCATTGCGTACATGTGTGTTCATAATTGTTATGTCTTCTTGATCTACTACTGGTCTTACAAGTATAATGTCCCTTTAAATATACACTAGGATATTTTCTGTTTTGAATTCTATATTGTCTATTTTTAAAATTGTTACTCTGATTTTCTTTTGCTTCATATTCACCTGATGCATTTTTCCATTCTTTTTTATTCATTAAATATTATATATCCACTTGTTTTACAGGTATCTCTTAAATAAAAGAGTATTAGTTCTTGCTTGTTTTTTAATCCAATTAGAAAGTTTCTACATTTTGCTTAGTGAGTTAAAGACTTTTCAATTTTGGTAATGAATACTATAATAGAACCTATCACATTTTATTTTGCATGTTATATTTACATACTGTCTTTTATTTTCTTTTTTTCTGCCTTTTATTAGATAGCTATTAAGAAGCACTGGTATGGATGAATCTTGAAGACTTATATTGAGTGAAGTGAGCAAGTCACTGAAGAACAAATGTTACATAACCTCACTGATATATCTAACGCTAATTGAGCAGACTCACAGAGCTAGAGTCTGGAACATGGGTTATCAGAAGATGGAAAGGGAGTAGAGAGTGGTGATCTGATGCTCAATATGGACAAATCTGTGATACTGTGGAAAGGGTGTGGAAGTAATTTGATTGGGTTCGATGGTGCAGGAGTGTGAGGGGAACAGAGTTGGGGGTTTGGGTTGGACTCTCCATGGAACTGTGGGGAAGGTTAGAGAAAGTAACAAGTAACCTCTGGGGATTTGGGTCTGTGGGTAGAACTGCAATGGTGGGAATGTTCTTTTGGCAAATATGGCAGGGGAGGGTTACTGGTCGAGGCATTAGGGGTAGGGTAATATGTGGGACAGAGAGCACCTGGGCCATGCCTCTATGGAAAATAAAAGTGTTCATCTTGTCACAGTGTGTTATCTCAGTGGGTGCAGTCCCACACAATAAACAAGAAAATATCAAACTCCCATCCTGCGGTGTCCTGCTATGTTCTGAATTAGAGGGGCAAGAATTTCTCAGGAACATAGGCAGTGCCTAATAAAACAGACCAATATGTCAAGACTCCAATATTATTGCATGTAACTATGGACCTTATTCTTCAAAAATTGACACTTAGTGGTTACCATGGGTTCTGAGGGAGGAGGCAGGAAGAATAGAATAGATGAAATGTAGTGCATTTTTAGGGTATTGGAATTGTTCTGTATAATCTTGTAAGGACAGATATGGGTCATTTTAAATTTTGTCAAAACTTATAAAAGTGTGTGGTGCAAAATGTAAACCATAAGGTAAACTATTGACCATGGTTAGTAGCAGTGCTTCAATATTTGTACATCGATTGCAACAAATGCACTATACACATAAAATGTTATTAATATGGGGAGAGTGGGGGGAGGGGATTGGTGATAAGGGAGTCCCCTATATTTTCTATGTGACTTTCCTGTAACCTAATGCTTCTGGCAATAGAGCACAAAAAAAGACACTGGGGGAACTTACAGAAGAAATTGTCCTGTACATAAAAAATAACATATCTTATGGTAATGACAGACACAATGAAAATTTTTTTAATATTTTTTATTTTATAAGTTTTAATTTTTGTATTTTATTTGTTATTCCTTATTATTATTATATTATTTTCTTATTTTTTTGTTTATTATTTTGGTTTTATGTTTGAGGAGGTTTTGGATCACAGATGCATCACAACTGTGGCAGGGGAGACTCAGTGGTGTGAGGTGTCAGTGATGGGGGCATGAGGGGCAGGGTGCTCCTGGGGCATGTCTCTCTGGCATATGAATACATTCAAATGTCCTGGGTCATTGTCTCAGTGGGTGGAGACCCACACAATAGCAGAAAGAATACTTAATTCCCGTCCTGGTAAATCTTCCTATATTCTCTAACACAGCAACAAGAATTGCCTGAGTACACAGGGCAGTGCCTGGCAAGGGAGGACAGACAGTTAAGCCAGGACCTTATTGATGCTTATACTTATGAACCTTTACTTGTGAAATTGGAACTTAACCTAGTATTATATTTTGCCTAAGAGTTACCCTCTGAAAGCTGCCTTGTGGCTCAACTGTGGCCTCCCTCTAAGCTTTCCCCTCAGGAGATTTCCAGGCAGGGTCTCGCAGCTGTGTTTTTGGCCAGGTGTGATGGGTCTTCCCTCTGTTCCCTATACTGACCTGCCTCAGCAGGACTGACAATCTCAGAAACAGCACCCTGTCAGTGGGCCTTGCTTTGGAATAGATGCTCCCCATTGCAACAGAGTTAGACTCATTTACAATTTCCCTAGGCAGAGCTACTCTGTCCCTTTCATTTGAACCTGTAATTAGCACTATAGTTGTCAAATATATGTCCCAGAGACTTAAATCTTCAGTCTGTTCATGTGCCTGTTGAGCCCTGAATCTCAGCCAGGTTGCAACACCTACTCTCCAGTTCACTGGACTCACTCAGGGCAACTAACAAAAGGATCATAATGGACAACGCCCATCCCAAAAAACAGAGAGTATCTATAACTGCAAGCAAGACAGTTCTATCTATCTGCCCCATGGGATCTAAGCTCCCTCTCAATCAGAAACAGAATGGGCATCACAATCCCAAAATCCTCAAGATCGAGGAATGAACAAATATAAGGAAGGAATGCAACTATGGACTAAAGTAGACTTATTATTATTCTACCAATGGAAGAACTTGTATCTGTAATATAAAGGCAGGGTCACCAGAGGTTCTGAGGGGAGAAAGAGAGAAGAATAAGTGTAATATAGGGGCATTTTTTGAATACTGGAACTGTCCTGCATTGACATAGCAATGATGGATATAGGCCATTATACATTTTGTCAAAACCTATAAAATTGTGTGGGGCAAAGTATAAACTATAATGTAAACTATAGTCCAAGGTTAGTAGCAACGTTTCAATATGTATTCATCAATTGTAACAAACGTACCACACTAAGGACAGATGTTGTTAATGTGGGAAAGTGTGACAGGGGAGGGGATGGAGTATAAGGGAATTTCCTGTATTTTTTAATGCAACACTTATGTAATCTAAAGTTCTTTTTTAAAAAAATGAAAAAGAAGCAATGGTAAATAATTAACTTAATTTTTGTCCATTAAGGTCTACAAAGCATCAGAAATTGAAAAACAAATTCAATTTAACAGAAAGAAGTAAAGAAGGGAATTTTTTGAACAACCCAGAACTTAAGGTCTAACTCACAACAGTATTTCCTGGGGAATGAAATAGATGGTGGGGGAGAAGAATAAAAAGAAGCAAGAGTTCTTTTTTATGTTCAGTATTTCTGCTTCATTTTTTTTCTTTTTTTAACTTTTTAATTGAAGTTTATCATTCATATCTGCACAAACATGAATAATAAGTGTATAATAAAAGTCATGAATGTACAAAACAAACAGGCATATCATCATACAGGGCTCCCATACATCACTCCACCACCACATTCTTGCTTTGTTGTGAAACAATTGTTATAAACTATGAAAGAACATCATCAAAATATTACTACTCTCTATAGCCAATGTCATACATTTGGTATATTTTCCCACCAACCCACCTGGTTATTAACATCCTGTGTTAGTATTATATACTTGTTATACTTCATGACAGAATGATCTCATATATCTTCTGTTAACCATAGTCCACCTTCCACCACAGAATTCATTTTATACAGTCCCAAGCTTTGTACAATCCATTCAAAGTGGCTCTCTTATTCATCACAGAGTTATGCTGTCATTACCTTGGTCAATTTTAGAACTGTATATCCATATCCAAAATAAAGAAAGAGGACCCCATTTCATACCTTACATAGAAATTAACTCAAAATGGATCAAAGACCTAAATATAAAAGCTACAACCTTAAAACTCATAGAAGAACATGTAGGAAAATATCTTCAAGCTTTGTGGCAGGCAGTGGTTTCTTCTTTTTCTTTTTAATTTTTTTTAAAATTTAATTATCTTTTTTCTTAAAGATACATTGATCACAAAAAATATTACATTAAAAAAGATAAGAGGTTCCCATATACCCACTCCTCCCATATCAACAACCTCTTTCATTGCATTTCAAGAATACATTTTGGAGCACTGCTGTACCACATGGATTATAGTTTACATTGTAGTTTATACTCTCCCTCAGTACATTCAGTGGCTTATGGCAGGGTATATAATGTCCAGCATCTGTCCTTGCAATATCATTTAGGACAACTCCAAGGCCCAAAAATGCCCCACACAATACATCTCTTCTTCCCTCTCCTTGCCCTCAGCAACTACCATGGCCACTGTCTCCACATCAATGATACAGTTTTGTCAATTGCTAGAGTCACAATAGTTCTATAATAGAATACCAGTATGTCTACTCTAATCCATATTTTATTCCTCCATCCTGTGGACACTGGGATGGTGATGTCCACTCCACCTCTAAATCAAGAGGGGACTGTGATCCCACATGGTTGATGGATACAATTATTCTGCTTGCAGTTGTAGGCGCTCTCAGTTCCCTGGTGTGGTGGTTGACCATCTTCACCTCCCTGTTACCTGACCTGGGTAAATCCAATGAACCAGAGAGTAGGGATTGCAACTCTACTGAGGCTCAGGGCCCAGCTGCACATGACCAGTCCAGAGATTCAAGTCCTCTGAGTTACACCAACTCCAGTGTCTACCACAGGTTCAGTAGAAGTGAAAGAAGAGGCATGTATAGAAAGGTCACATCTGAAACCAACTCCATCACACTCAGGAACAAAAATTACAAAGTCGGGGCCACTGAAAAGGCACTGAACTCCAGAGCCATATGCCATAACCACAGAACCTGTGTGTAGCCCTTAGGAGCACCAGTACCTGCAGTTGTATCTACTTTGGCTATTTCTTGGATCCTGCTGAAACGTGCGAAAGCACAACAACTCTGATGACCTCCTGACTCTTTTTTGAAGACTCTAAGCCATATAAACTCATTTATCTTTACCATCATGCCCCTTTTATTCAAGGTGTTTTTCTAGTTTCATCACCAATGTGATTGGCAGTAATTCCTTGGCGCCAGGGAGGTTCATCCCTAGGAGTCATGGGGGGAAGGTAATGCATTTACATGCTGAGTTTGGCTTAGAAAGTGGCCACATTTGAACAATAGGAGGCTCTCAGGAGGTAACTCTAGGGCACCCTGCAGCTCTAGGCCTAGTTGAAATTTCAGGCACACAAGCTTATAAGCACAGTCATCACTGTCAAGCACTCATCATTGGACCATCCTTCTTCATTGGTCTTTGCCCTTGCACTTGGTGGATTTTTGCCATTCCATTGGGGAATGTGACAGGGCTCCCCTGGCTAGAAACTCATCACTCCCTCAGTTGTCATTTGTAAGTGTAACTACTGTGAAAATACCCAACAAATATCCAGACATTTTTATTTATCCTCTATACATGCCCTGGAGAACTCTCTCCTAAGCCATGTGTCCCCATCAATAACACCCCACACCAGTGTTCCTCCTCTGCCATAGTTGAACCCCTCTATGGTCCAAAACTTCTTCAAAAATGAAACCTAATATACTGTCAAATTAAATTATTAGGAAAATGAAATAATAATGATAGGTTTAAAGATTAGAAATAAAATACATACTAATTTAGAAAAGCTAAAATAAAGTAAAAAATAAATTGGAGTACTAAAAAATGAAAAATATTATGAGGGGAGGAGGAGAGAGGGATCGAATATATGGAAGTAAGGTAACTGGGGGGGTAATGGAAGTGTTCCACAAGGTTATGCAATGATGGGTATAGGACATGTTAAATTTCACCAAAAATGTATAAAAATCTATAGGCTAATACGTAAACCATAATGTAAACCATAATGTAACTAAAAATTTAGAATATTTTACAGTCTAAAATATAAACCATAATGTAAACCAAAATGGAACCATGTTTGGTAGCTATGTTTAAATATCTGTACATCAGCTGCAGCAAATATAACATGATCATGTAAAAAGATCATTGCTGGGGAAGGGGGAAAGGGGTTTGATGTTGGATATATGGGAGTTCCTTATATTGTATAGGTGACTTTACTGTGAACTAAAACTTTTTTGAAGACAACATTTGTTTAAAAAAAAAAAGAATGTAGACACTAAAGAAGAAATGAAATTGCTTTGCCATTGTACATGCAAGGCAATACCTGTTACAGTGATGCTTCATTCTTTTTTATAATTTCTTTTTCCTCATTCATGCTACCAGCACTCTCTCAGTTTTCTGTGGATATATATTATGTTTATTTTAAATTATTGAACTAGCTACTCTACTAATTCTGAATTGTCTAGTTCTGTGTGTGTTGTCTTTCTTTTATAGCTATACTTTTGAGATAATCTGGTTATTTTTTCCTATAAATTGTGAAGAGGAAGAAAAAATTTAGGCATTAGCTTTGGTCAGACTGAGTGATTTTAAGGATCTCAGAAGTCCAAGTCTAGTGGTACCTGTGAAATCTCTGCGCTCAACCATCTTCATTTGATATGCCATCAAAAGATGCCTCTAATATTTAGGTACCCTCTTTATAGCTCTGATGAGGGCACTATTCTTTTCCAATAACTCACTCCATAAATACAGTGGTTCTGGAATTAAGCTTACATTACACTCACCTACAGAGCATTACAAAATATGTCTGAGTCCTGTCCCCCAGAGAGTATTGCTTATTTGGCTTGAGTTGTGGCCCTGGTGTCAGGATTTTTAATGCTCCCTAGATGATTGTAATGTGTCCCAAAGTTGAAAATACTTTTGGATTCAGAATATTTAATTTACAGAGAATGCCTAGTTTTATTGATTTAATTCTGATATTTTCATAGCAGCAATACCCTACTGCACTGGTTCTTAAGCTTCAGTGTCTTTCAGAATGACATAAAGGGGATGTAAAAACTGATAACTGGGCCCAGCACCAGAGTTTCCGATTCAATAGCTTGGGCTGGGGCCTGAGAATTTTTATTTCTAATAAGTCCTCAGGTGATGTCAATGCTACAGGTCCTACTCTTAAAGAACAACTACTCTACTGGTGATTATTATACATGTTTCTAATTTCTAAAAATTCATTCATGTGTCACTGGTATTTATTTTCTCACTAGTTTTAAAAATTATTTAAGGCATTAAGTACAATATGGATATACAGTAAAAATAACTTTTATTTACATGAATTAGAATTTGGATTTTTAAGAAAATGGCTTGAAAATTTGAGGCCCTCCTAGAATCAAGCAGAAAAATGATAGAATGGTGAAAAACTATCTAGAAATTACTGTTCTGTACTGAAAGAATTGAAAAGGTACATAAAAGTATTAACCTTGATAGTGATATTAAAGTTTTTCTATAAAAATCATCTTATTTAATTTCTTATTGTGTCAAAAATATAAACATTAACATATAATTTCCTAACAGACCCCAATAAAGTTCACTTTTAAAGTATTTTCATATTCATAGCACAGTTTAAGGTATTGTATTTTGCTTTAATTGTTTGCATTGGATAAACCAATGAAAATAATCACTTTTGATATTTTTTTCACGAGGATTATTCCTGGGACAACATATACTGAGTGTTTATTAAATCTCTTGTAGATGCAGAATATATAATAGCTTTTTGTCCTGTTAGATAACATCATAATTCTGAATGTTAAACCATAAATTCATTTATATATTTTGATAAATTCATATCATATTACGTAATTCGTGTGATGTACCCTAACATTGCATATTACTTTTACAAAGTATAAAGTTCAGAAAATTCTAATGATACTTAATTATGACCTTAAGTATGATCGCATTGCCTGATTTCTTTTTCATGTTCCTTAACCTACCAAGACAGAAGCTAACTACAAACTATAAGGACCCATTTTCCAAAGAAGAATTCTGCAAATAAGTCCTCCTTGACATGAAATCCTAGTCTGTAAGTGTATGCAGTTTGCCACAGAGAATCCAGTCTTTCACAGGATTCTTCCCCAAAATGATCATGAAAACTTTCATGCCAGTGAAAACATTTTATTAAATCTAAACTTGGCTAGAAATGTGAAATCTTTTTTTTTTTTTATTCTAGTCTCTGCCTTCAGCCATCCTCTGTTAAGTTTTTCTTTCTCCACCAGAAAGGACATCTTGGGACCAAGTCTACTGGCAGGACAGGAGTGAGAATCTCTTCAGAAAAAGCCCTGAGGCTTGAATATTGATCTCCATTTGTTATCAGGTCTCCTTAGAATACAGAATGCATATGTTTTGTGTCCTTGTTACCAATTTCCAGGTCATGTGAAAACCCTACCCCCTGCCCTGTTATACTATAGGTTTTGGAAAAGCAATCAGGTTAACCTCAGAGCACTGAATTCTAATACAATTAATTATTGTATTTTAATGAAAATCTGTCCTTTAGCTTCAATTAAGTGAAATATTATTATTGAGTAAATGTGTTTAAAGTTCAAAGACAGTTAATCTTAAATATGTAAAGTGACCTCTTTAAAATATTGCTTAGATATATTAGAAGTGTTATGTAAATATATAATTTGAGTGCTGTCGTTTTCCTCCACTTATCCCTATCCCACCATAAAGAAGGTATCAATATTCTCTATTCTGAAAATAAAAGAAAGATAAAGGAATTTATTTATCCTAATTGAATACTCTTACCAAACCTATGCCTCTCTGTTGAGTAATCTGAATGACAGAAACTTGCATAGTACATTTATCTTTAAATATCACATAAAGAATTTTAAGAACAGATGTGGGTGAGCTGATTATTTAGTAAGTACATTACTCTAGATGTGACTAGCATATGCTCATACTTACAAATTTGCAGAGGTAAATGATACAGATACATAAACTGACTAAAGACCAATTATGGAATATATGCTGGAGGAAAATGTTTTAAATTGGGTTCTAAAGGAATAAAAGCCCAGGAGAAATTTTTAAAATGGCCTGCTTTCTTTTGAAAACAGGCAAAGGGAACAGAAACAGGACTGACACAAACAATACTGAAGTGGAACTTGTCTAGAAATAAAATCTCTCTAATTCTTTTGGATTGGCCACTAACAATTCAACTCCAGAGGCATACCTCCCAGGTTTCAGTAACATTACTTCTAACACCAAGTTATTTCTTCAATTTTGTCTACAAGAGCAATTAGTAATCACCTAATATCTGGCTAAAACCAATGATTAAGGGGCTCCCAAAACCAGAACAACACCACACACCATCCAGGGAAGAGCAGAAGGGAGATCCTGACAAAATGCAGTGAAGATCTGCTAGTAAACCACTCCAAGCTGGGGAGCTGGTGACCACCCCCCACTGGCATGGCAGGCCACCTCAGAAGTCACTTTCTGACTGGAAATAGAAGCCCCCTTTCCCAAAAGCAGGGGGTGGGCAACAGGCTGGTCACCAACTGCTGCTTTTGACTTGCTAATTCGGACCACTGAATTCCTGCCAAGGTCAGAAAGCTGCCAGCAACCACTGCCCCGATACTATTCCTGGCAGGGTAAGAAACTGGGTTGATTTAAAGTCACAATAACCTCTCGGTGCGATGGGGAAGATGTCTTCTACTCGTCCAAGACAGAAAGCAATTGGCAGGCTCTGTTTCAACTCCATCCCCAGAAGGAGAGGGACTAGGGTCAATTTTGAGACCTAGTACATTTTGGGGTCAATGGGGAACAGTAAGCTGAAGGGAGACTTTTCCCCAAGAAAAGAAGCTGTGGTAGTTGATGGGAGAATTCTGATCATAGGGTCTGGGATCTGTGCAACAGCTTCTGACAGGTGCAGAGTCACCTAAAAATTAAAGGCACAGTACCCAATTAGCTGGCTGTAGAGTGCCATCTGCTGGCACATCAGGAAATGATAGATTCAAGTAGCCATCAAAGGGAAAATTGGCAGCTTTCATGTCTCCTCCTCATAGTACATTGCAAACAACCTACACCCTTTCATAGGCCCAGGCCTGATTTGACTAGGAAAACTGATATGGGAAAGTTGACTCTGAGAGAGACCCTCCTACCAAAATTAGCCTTCTAGGTAAAAATAGCTAGAGATAAAAGAAGGAGTGTTACAAATATATAAAATCAAATAAAAAACAAACAGAACTAGAAATTCAAGATAAAGTAGAGAACAGTAGGCTGCACTCCTACAGAAACTGCAGAAGGTAGACTGGCTTGCCTGGCATAACAGATGCCATGGAACCAAGAGCAGGTATACCAGCTCCCAAAAGTTTCTGAGTAATAGGAGAGCCAAGGGCTGATACCCAACTGGCTCCAAGGAGAAGGGAGGGGAACTGTGTTTGGATGGGCTCACATGAACCCAGTTGGCCTTGGGAGAAAAAGGAGCCAGGGGAGTAGGGGAGTAATCCCATGGGGGACAGGCCCCAACCTACATGGGTAACTGCAGGACAAGTAGGCTTACGAGGGGGAACCTAGAGAGAGGTATTTGTTATTTGTTTTTGTCTTTCTCTCCATTTTGTTATCTGCTGAGAGGCAGACCATAGGGGCGATTGATTGGTAGGCACAGTCAGCCTGAGACATTTGTTGGTGGCCTCAGAGGGAGGCCTATTTTTGTGGTGGTGTGTGGTTCTTTAGTTTGTGTTGTTGTTGTTGTTCTTTCCTACTTCTTTTTATTTTCTTACTTTCTTTTCTTCTCTTTTTCCCTCTTCCATTGTTTTTTTTTCCTGCCTTTTCCTATTTTATCTTCATTTCTTTCTTCACTTCTCATTTATCTGGTAATTTATTTTATTATTTATTTATTTTATTATTTTAATTTTATTTTTTCATGTTTTTTCATATTTTAAATTTTTATTACTTTTTATTAAATTTCCTACAACTATTTTTTTCTGTTTTTTTCCTTTTCCTAGAATTTTCTTTTTTAAATTTTATTTCTTTTCTTTTTACTGTTCTTTCTGTCCATTTTTGTGGATCTAATTTTTTTTTCAGTGAACACAGGCAACTACAAAGATATAGAATAAGTGGAACCAAGTGACAATAAGGACTCTTAACACAGAGCCAAACAAAAATAAAACCCTAGCCTAGAAAGAAAAAAACAAATAACCGAATAGGCTCATCAATGTAAACAGATGCTTAGACATCAGCAAAAAATTACAAGCCATACAAAGAAACAAGAACTCATGGCCCAATATAATGAACAAACTAAAAAGCAGGAAGAGATACAGAATGTGGAAAAACTAATCAAGGGCATGCAAACAAATATCATTGATCAACTCAATGAAATGAAAGAAAAGATAAAGGATATCAAGAAGACACTGGAGAAGCATACAGAAGAAGCTATAAACAAATATGAAAAATAACAGACCTTATGGTCATGAAAGGCACAATGCAAGAAATTAAAAATACAACAGAAGCATATAACAGCAGATTTGAACAGGCAGAAGGAAGAATTACTGATGTTGAAGAAAGAACATCAGAAATCACACAGATAGGAGAACAAATAGACCAAAAAAAAAGGGAAAAATTCAGCAGGGATTCAAGGAGTTGAAGGAATAGTCAAAATGCACTCACACGTATGTTATGGGCATCCTAGAGAAATAAAAGAAGGATAAAGGGACAGAAGGAGTGTTTGAGGAAATAATGGCAAAAAATGTTTCAACTCTTATGAGGGACATGGATGTACATTTTCAGGAAGCACAGCATACTAAAAACAGAATAAATCCTATCAGACCTACCATGAGACACATATTCATCAGATTGTTAAACACACAAGACAAAGACAATCCTGAAAGCAACAAAAGGAAAGAGATCCATAAGTCATAAGGAAAGCTAGATAAGATTAAAGGCTGAATTCTCATTTGAAACCAGAGGGGAGAAAGCAGTGGAATGATGTAGTCAAGATGCTGAAAAGAGAAAACTACCAGCCAAGAATTCAGAAATGGGGAAGCATTCAAAATAATCACAGAAAAACAGAAATCGAGAAAATCTGTAACAAGAGTCCTGCCCTCCAAGAAATACTAAAGGAAGTTCTGCAGGTTGAAAGGAAAAAGCAAGAGAGACAGTGTTGGAGGAGAAAGTAGAAAGGAAAATCATTAGCAAGAGTAATTAAAAGGATGAAAAGAGAAATAAAAATTAAAACTGACATAAATAAGCCTAAAGAAAAAAAAAAGTCTATGTTAGTACTGCCTTTAAAGTAATAACATAAAGTGTTAATGGATTAAACTCTCCCATCAAAAGACACTGACTGGCAGAATGATTAAGGAAATGTGACCCATCTACATGATGTCTACAAGAAATCTACCTTGGACCCCATAGACACAAATGGGCTACAAGTAAAAGTTAGCAAAATGATTTGACACACAATCAGTAACCAAAAAAGGACAGGTGTAGCTATACTAATATAGGACAAAATAGACTTTAAATGTAAAACTGTTGTTAGAGACAAGTAAGGACACTAAACATTAATAAAAATGGTAATAGACCAAGAAGAAAGAACAATAATAAATATTTATGCACATAACCAGGGTGCTCCAAAACACATGAGGCAAATACTGGCAAAAGAAGGAGAAAAATAGATACATCTACAATCATAGAAGGAGACTTCAGTACACTATTATCACTATTAGACAGAACACCTTGACAGAGGGTCAATAAAGAAACAAAGATCCTGAATACCACATTAGAGGAACTAGAATTAATAGATTTTATAGAACATTACACCCCAAAACAGCAGGATATACATTTTTCTCAAGTGCTCATGGATCATTCTCCAGGATAGACCACTTTCTAGGTCGTAGAACAAGTCTCAACAGATTTAGAAAGACTGAAATTATACAAAGCAGTTTTTCTGACCACAATGGAATGATACTGGAAATTAATAAAGGTAGAGAACCAGAATAGGCACAAACATATGGAATTTAAAAACACATTCGGGAGGAAGCAGACTTGTGGATGGGGCGTCTGTCTACCATGTGGGAGGTCTGCGGTTCAAACCCCGGGCCTCCTTGACCCATGTGGAGCTGGCCCACATGCAGTGCTGATGTGCGCAAGGAGTACCCTGCCATGCAGGGGTGTCCCCCGCATAGGGGAGCCCCACGCACAAGGAGTGCACCTCGTAAGGAGAGCCACCCAGCAGAAAAGAAATTTCAGCGTGCCCAGGAATGGCACCACACACACGGAGAGCTGACACAACAAAAAGAAACACAGATTCCAGTGCTGCTGACAACAGAAGCGGACAAAGAAGAACACACAACAAATGGACACAGAGAACAGACAACTGGGGTGGGGAGAGAAATAAATAAAATAAATCTTTTAAAAAAAACACATTCTGAAAGAATTAGCGGGTCAAGGAGGAAATTGAAAGATAAGCCAATAACTACCTCTAAGTGAATGAAAATGAGAAACAACGTACCAAAATTTTATAAGGGAAATTTCCTGAATGACTACATTACAAAAAAAGGAAGAGCTAAAATTTAAGACCTAACCATATAGCTGGAGGAACTAGAAAAAGAAAAAAAAAAACTAATCCTAAAGCAAGCAGAAAAATGGAATTATCAAAGTTTAGAGCAGAACTAAATGAAATTGAGAATTAAAAAAGCACTAGAAAAAGTAGCAAAAACAAAAGACCATTTTTGAGTAAATTAATAAAATGTATAATCTCTCTGCCAGACTAAAAAAGAAAAAGAAGAGAGAAGATGCAAATAAATAAGATCATAAATGAGAGAGGGGTATCAACACTAATCTCACAGAAATAAATTTTATCATAAGAGGATATTTTAAAAAAATTTCTGCCAACAAGATGGACAATTTAGATGAAATGGACAAATTTCTAGAAACACACAAGCAACTTACACTGATGAAAGAAGAAATAGAAGAGCACAACAGAAAAATTACAAGTGGTAAGAATGAATTAGTCATCAAAAACCTTACAACAAAGAAAACTCAGGGCCAGATGGCTTCACAGGTGAATCTATCAATCATTCTCAAGAGAATTAATACCAGTCCTAAGAAGAGGGAACAAGAAAACCACAGACCAGTCTCTTTAATCAATTTAGATGCAAAAACCCTCAACAAAATACTTGGGCAACTGAATACAACCACACATCAAATGAATTATACACCATAATCAAATGAGTGTGATCCCAGGTATGCAAGGATAGTTCAACATAAGAAAATCAATCAATGTAATACCTTACATTCACAGATCAAAGGGAAAAATATCACAAAATCATCTCTATTGACACAGGAAAGGCATTAAATTCAGCATTCTTTCAGACAGGAATGGAAGGAACATTCTCAACATCATAAAGAGTATACATGAAAAACCCATAGCTAATATTATATTCAATGGCGAAAGGCTTTCCCTCTATGATCTGGAACAAGACAAGGATGCCCACTGTCACCACTCTTATTTACCATTGTATTAGAAGTACTTGCTTGAGCACTTAGACAAGAAGAAAAAATAAGAGGCATTCAAATTGGAAAGGAAGAAGTAAAACTTCCACGACTCATAGATGACATAATCATATATGCAGAAAGACCCCAAAAATCTACAAAAGCTTCTAGAGTGGATAAGCAAGTTCAGTACAGTGAAGGGATAAAAAGCCAATATGCAGAAATAGCTAGCACTTCTGTACACTAATAAAGAGCAATCTGAGGAGGAAATAAAGAAAATAATTCCATTTACAATAGCAAATAAAAGGATCAAACACCTAGGAATAAACTTAATTATGGATGTAAAGGAATTGTACACAAAAAATTACACAACGCTGCTTGAAGAAATCAAAGAAGACCTAAATAAATGGAAAAATATTCCATGTCCATAGATTAGAAGACTAAATATCAGTAAGCTGTCTCTCCTAGTTAATGGCTGCTGCTAAAGTTTCCACTATAGATTCAAGTAAAAGGTCTTCACATTTTCTGTCTGTCTGGTTATGGCAGCCAAGATTGAATGGATAATTGCATAACTATATTCAAAAGAATGAGAGAGGATCACCATCTCACAACTTATACAAAAATTAAGTCAGGATGGATCAAAGACCTAAAGATAAGCACCAAGATCATAAATATTTTAGAACATAATGTAGGGAAGCAAATCTACAAGATCTTGTAATAAGAAATTGTTTCTTAAACTTTATATCCAAAGCATAAGCAATGAAAGAAAGCTTAGATAAATGGGACCTCTTCAAAATTTAAACCTTCTGGGGAGTAGATGTGGCTCAGGAAGCTGGGTGGCTGCCTCCCACATGGGATGTCCTAGGTTTGGTTCCTGGAGCTTCCTAAAGAAGACAAACAAGTAACAAGCAGACATCAAGCAAAAACAGTAAGCAAACAATGAGCAAAAACAATTAGCAGACAATGAGCAAAAATGAACAGATAATGAGCAAAAACAATGAGCCAGAAATTAAGCAAATAATGAGCAGATAACAAGCAGAAACAAGTGAACAGGAAGCAGATGTAACTCAAGCAGTTGGGCACCTGCCTCCCATGTGGGAGGTCCCAGCTTCAGTTACTGGTGCCTCCTAAAGAAGAAACAAAAAGATAATGAGCAGACAAAGAGTAAAAACAAGTAAAACAGATGAGGGAGCCATCTGGGTGGGGGGAAATTAAAACCTTCTGTGCTTCTAAGGAATTTGTCAGGAAAGTGAAAAGGCAGCCTACTCAATGAGAGAAAATATTTGAGGACCACTTATCCAATAATTATCTAATTTCCAGCATATATATAGAAATTTTACAACTCAATAATAAAAAGACAAACAACCCTTTTAAAAAATAGGCAAGATATTTGAATAAACAGTTTTCCAAAGAGGAAATACAAATGGCTAAAAAGTACATTAAAAGATGCTCAGCATCGTTAGGGAAATGCAAATCAAAATTAAAATGAGTTATCTTCTCACCCCTACTAGACTGGCTGTTATTAAAAAAAACTAGAAAACTACAAATATTGTAGAGTATGTGGTGGAATAGAAACACTCATTCACTGCTGTTGGGAATGTAGAATAGTGCAGCCACTGTGAAGGATGTTTTGGTGGTTCCTCAGGAAGCTTAGTATAGAAACACCAAATGATCTGGCAATCCCACTACTAAGAATATATCCAGAAGAATTGAAAGCATGGATGAGACAGATATATGGATGCCTATGTTCATTTCAGCATTATTCATAATTGCCAAAAGCAATCCAAGTGTCCATCAATGGATGAATAGATTTTTTAAAGTGTGGTATATACATATGATGGAATATTACTCAGTTGTAAGAAGGAATGAAGTACTGACACATGCAACAACATGAATGAAACTTGAAGACCTTATGTTGAGTGGCATTAGCCAGCCACTAAAGGAAAAATATTGCATGATATCACTGATATGAACTAAGGATATTGAGCAGACCCACAGAGTTACAGTCTGGAAGAAGTTACCAGGAGATGGAAAGGGAGTAGAGCATAGTGAGCTAATGCTTAATCTGAGGAGAACATGTGATAAGGTGAATGGTAGCTGTATGGCAGTGGATGAGGTGATGGTAGTGCAGCAATGTGAGTGGGGTCAACAGAGTTGGAGTGTGAGTGTGAACAGAATTGAGGGACTGGGTTGCACCATCCATGAAGGGAGGGGGAGTGCTGGAGGAAGGAACAGGTGAACTGTAGGGAGGCCAAGGACTGTGGTTGAGAATACAATTGTGGGAATGTTCTTTCAGTATCTACGGCAGAAGAGGGTCACTGGTGCAAGATGTCAGTGGTGAAGGTATGTGTGGGGAGGGATGAACGTGGGGTATACTGCTATGGAATATGAACGTGTTCACAGTGTCATTGCATGTTTTCTCAGTGGATGGAAATCCAACAAAGTATTAAACTTCCATTGTGGGGAATCCTACTACATTCTCAAAGAGAATGAAAGAATATGTAGAGTACATAGGCAGTGCTTAATAAAATAAAACAGACCAATATGTCAAACCTTCAATATTAATGCTTTTACCTATGATCCTTATTCTTGCAAAATTGAAACCTAGCCTAATAATAACTAATGCCTAAGAGTTATCTTCTGAAAGCCTCCCTGTTACTCAAATGTAGCCTCTAAGCTAAATTCAACAAATAAAATCACTACCTTCCCCCTGGCATGGGACATGATTCCCAGGACAAGCATCCATGGTACTGAATGTTTAAGACCAAGCACCAGTCAGTGATGCATTTGGAAAAAGACCTTGACCTAAAGGGGAAAATATTAAATACACAGGAGTTTGTACAGCTAAGTGATTTCAAAGTGGGTCACGAGGTCATTTCAGAACTTATGCTTATGCACATATCAGAAAGATCTCACTAATCGCCACAATAAACAAAGTCTCAAACAGGGGTGCTCTACAGGGGTCTATAGATATCCAGACAACATAGGTAAGGCACACAACCCCAAGAAATCAGCACCCCATTGGTGAGCCATATTTTGGAATATATGATAATCTATTTACCCAATATTTGAAAGTTGGATTCGTTTATAATTTCCCTACATATGATTCTTCTACCCATTTTATTTGAACCTACAATTCACATTCTACCCATTAAATATGTGTCCCAGGGACTTAAATTTTCAGTCTATTTATATACTGGTTGAGCCCTCAATCTCAGCAGAGTTGCAGCCAACATCTACTCTCCAATTTATTGGACTCACACAGGAAAACTACCAAAATGATAATAATGGACAACCTCCCATCCCCAAAAAGAAAAAGTATCTATAACTGCAAACAAAACATTACATTCTATCTACCACATAAGATCTAAACCATCTCTCAATCTGAAGCAGAGCAGGCTTCATCATCCCCAAATCCTCAAGATTGAGGAATGAACAAATGTAAGGTGGAATACAACCATAGAACAAAGTAAACTTATTATTATTTAGTATTGGAAGAACTTGTAACATTGATATAAAGAGTGTTTATCAGAGGTTTTGAGGGGAGGGGAAGGGAAGAAGAGGTGGAACATACAGCATTTTTAGGGCATTGGAATTGTTCTGCATGATATTGCAATGACAGAGGCCATTATACATTTCTGTCAAAACCTATATATCGATGCACTGTAAAATGTAAACCATAGTGTAAACTATAGACCTTGGTTAGTAGCAATGCTTCAATATTTGTTCATCAGTTTTATCAATGTACCACACTAATGTAAGATATTATTAGGGGAAAATGTGAGAGGGAGAGGGAATATGTTATATGGGAATCCCCTATATTTTCAGTGTACCTTTTCTGTAATCTAAAACTTTTCTAAAAATAAAGTTTATTGTATAAGAAGAAAAAAAATAAAGAACAAATCAACATTCTCAGTGGATGAACAGGGGAAAGGAAGTCATCTCCTGGAGATGAAAGAATTGCACATATAGTAAAATCCTAAAAATTATACCATATATCCAGGCATGAATCATATGAATGAAAGTTGAAAAATCAGATCAGTTAACACAAGCTTGTTGTGGGAAACTGGCTTACCTGTTTGTTATTGTAAATGTTACACCTGTTAAATGTAGCAATTGTTAGATGTTGCAGTTGTTCCCTGTTATTGTAAATGATGTTGCAATTCAGATAGCAAACAGCTGCTTGGTAGTTTACCAATAAATGTGATGGGAAAACTAGGGTTGAGGCTCTCAGTTTTAGAAGCTGTGAATCCCCTGGCCCAAGGTTTGTCTCCCCTCTAGTGTCTCTACCTTTATTTCTGTGTTGCCTCCCCTTTGAGCCAACCTATTGTGAGCTGAATGCAGCACAAGATATTCTAAAGGCCAAAATATGTTGAACTAAGTGTCAAAGAGGAGCTTTAGCACAAACACTATCAACATGAAATCCCTAGGCAAGAGAGAGAAACTGACACCCAGAATAAACACATAAAGAAAATTAGATGCCTAGACACCAGCAAAAAATTACAAGCCACACTAAGAAACAAGAAGGTATGACCCAGTTAAAGGAAAATATTAAACCTTCAGACAAAATACAGGATTTGAAACAACTAATCAAAGATGTTCAACTAATCTCCTTAATCAACTTATGAAAATGAGTAAAGAGATTATGGATATTAAAGAAAACACTGGGATAGCATGAAGAAGAATTTGAAAGCATGCAGAGAAAAATAACATTATGGGGATGAAAGACACAATGAATGAAATTAAAAATACACTAGAAACATACAATAGTGTATTTGAAGAGGCAGGGGAAAGGATCAGTGAGCTCAAGGACACAGCTTCCAAAACCAAATAGACAGAGCATAGAGAAAGAGGGAAAAGCATGGAAATAACAGAGCAGCTCAGGGAACTCAATGACAGCATGACATGCACAACCATACACATGATGGCTGCCCCTAAAGGAGAAGACAAAGGATAGGGAGCAGAAAGTATATGTGAGCAATAATGGTCAAAAATTTCCCAACTCTTTTGAAAAACATAGATATCCATGTCCAAGAAGTATGATGGCCTCCAAATTTATCCAAAAAGAACTACTCCCAGACAGAGAGAATTCTGAAAGCAACAAGAAAAAAGGAATTCATCACATACAAAGGATGCCCAAAAGACTAAGTGCTGATTTCTCATCAGAAACCATGGAGGCAAGAGACAATGGTATGATATATTCAAGACACTGAAAGAGAAAAACTGCCAGCCAAGAATTTTATACCCAGTAGAACTGTCCTTCAAAAATTAGGGAGATTTTAAGATATTCACAGTTAAACAGATATTGAAAAAGCTTGTTAACAAGAGACCTGTTCTACAAAAAAATACTAAAGGTAATCCTGCAGGTTGAAAGAAAAAAAAAAAGGAGAGAGAGTCTGGAGGAGAGTTTAGAAATGAAGATTATTAGTAAAAGTAACTAAGATTGTAAAAAGAAAGACAAAAGTGAAATATGACATATAAAAGCCAATGGATAAAATGGGTGACTAATTACTGACTTTAGAGTAATAACATTGAATGTTAATGGATTAAATTCCCCAATCGAAGCACATAGGCTAGTGGAATGGATAAAAAATATGAGCCATCTCTATGCTGTCTACAAGATAAACACCTTAGACCCAAGGATACATATAGGTTGAAAATGAAAGGCTGGAAAATTTCATTACACACAAAGAGTAAGTGAAAAGAAAGAAAGAGAGAAAGAAAGGAAAGAAAGAAAGAAAGAAAGAAAGAAAGAAAGAAAGAAAGAAAGAAAGAAAGAAAGAAAGAAAGAAAGAAAGAAAGAAAGAAAGAAAGAAAGAAAGAAAGAAAGAAAGAAAGAAACCTGGGGTAGCTATACTAATAACAGAGAAAATAGACTTTAAAAGCAAAGCTTCAATAAGAGGCAAAGAAGGACATAATATGTTAACGAAAGGAACAATCCACTAGGAAGAAATAATAATCATAAATAGTTATGCACTCTACCAGGTGTCCCAAAATACATGAGGCAAACACTGACAAAACTGAAGGGAGAAATAGATGTCCCTAAATAATAGAGACTTCAATACACCACTCACATCAATAGATAGAAGATTAATAAGTCGATAGAGTATTTGAATAATTCTATAAATGAACTAAACTTAACAGTCATATACAGAACAATGTGCCACCAAACAACAAGGGTATACATTCTTCTCTAGTGCTCATAGATGGTTCTACAAGGTAAAATACATGTAAGGTCATAAAACAGGTCTCAATACATTTTAAAAGATTGAAATTATACAAAGTACTTTCTCCGATTATAATTGAATGAAACAGGAAATCAATAACAGCCAGAGTACTGGAAAATTCACAAACATATGCAGGTTAAACAACACACTCTTAAGCAATCAGTGGGTCAAAGAAAAAACTGCAAAAGAATTCAGTATATATACTGAGAGGAATGAAAAGAACAACATAAAAGAACTTACGGAATGCAGCAAAGGCAGTGTTGAGAGGGAAATTTATAGGACTAAACACCAACATTTAAAAGGAAGAAAGAGCTAAAACCAAAGACCTAACTACACACCTGCATGAACTAAAAAGAGAAAAACAAATGAATCAAAAAGCAAGCTGAAGGAAAGAAACAACAAAGATCAGAGCAGAAATAAATTGAGAGCAAAAAACAATAGAGAGTAAAACCAAACGTTGGCTCTTTGAGAAGATCAACAAGTTAAGAAACCCTTATCTAGGCTGGTAAATAAAATAAAGAGAGAAGTCACAAATAAATAAAGTCAGAAATGAGGGGTAAAATTACTACTGATACCAAAGAAATAAAACTTTTTAAAATTCTGAAACATCTACAAAAAGATACTCGAGCTAATAAACGAGTTCAGCAAAGTGGCAGGATACATGATTAACATACAAAAATTAGCAGCATTTCTATATACTGATAATGAACAAGCTGTGAAGGAAATCAGGGAAAATTTTCCATTTATGATAGCAACTGAAATAATCAAGTATTTAGGAGTAAACTTAAACAAGGGTGTAAAGGACCTGTATTCAGAAAGCTACAGAGTATTTCTAAAAGAAAGCAAAGAAGACCTAAATAAATGGAATTTTATTCCATGTTCATGGATTGGAAGGGTAACTATTATTAAGATGTCAATTTTATCCAAATTTATTTACAGATTCAAAGCAGTCCCAATCAATTTTTGAAGAAATGGAAAAGCCAATTATCAAATTTAAATTGGAAGAGTAACAGGCACCAAATAGCCACAAATATCTTGAAAAAGAAGAACAAAGTTGGAGGACTTACTTCCTGATTTTAAAACATATTACAAAGCTACAGTCATAGAAACAGCATTGTACTGGGATAAGACAGAAATACTGACCTTGGAATCAAATTGAGAGTTCCAACATAGACCATCACATCTAAGGTGAAATGATTTTTGACAAGGCTGACAAGTCCAGCTAGCTGGGACAGAATGGCATCTTTATGAAATGGTGCAAAGAATTGGATATCCATATCCAAAAGAAGGAAAGAGTTCCCCTATCTCACACCTTATACAAAAATAAACTCAAAATGGATCAAAGACCTAAATATAAGAACGAGAACCAAAAAACTCCTAGAAGTAAATGTAGGGAAACATCTTCAAAATCTTGTGGTAGGCAGCAGTTCTTAGCCTCATGCCCAAACCCAGAACAACAGTAGAAAAAACAGATAAAAACTTTTGCACCTCAAAGGAGCTAGTCAAGAGGGTAAAAAGGCATCCTACTCATTGGGAGAAAATATTTTGAAACCACATAGCTGATAAGGGTTTAATATCCAGGGTATATAAAGAGTCCTACAACTCAACAATAAAAAGACAAACAACCCAATTTTAAAATGAGCAAAAGACTTGAATAGACATTTTTTCCAAAGAGAAAATACAAATGGCTAAAAAGCACGTTAGAAGATGTTCAACATCACTAGCTAATAGGGAAATGGAAATCAAAACTACAGTGAGATATCATTTCACATCTATTAGAATCATCACTATTAGAAAAGTAGAAAACTACAAGAGGATGTAGAGAATTAGGAATACTCCTTAACTCTTGGTGGGAATAGAGAATGGTACAGCCTTTGTGGAAGACAATATGGTGGTTCTTCAGAAACTCAATACAGATCTGCCATATGATCCAGTAATCCCATTACTAGGTATAAATTCAGAAGAAAGGAAAGCAGGAACAGAAACTGACATTTTCACATTGATGTTGATAGTGACATTATTCACAACCGCCAAAAGATGGAAACAACCCCAGTGACCATCAGCTGATGAATGGATAAACCGAATGTTGTAAACACATGCAATGGAATATTATTCAGCTGTAAGAAGGAAGGAAGTCCTCATGCATGCAACAGCATGGATGAACCTTGAGGACATTATGTTGAGTGAGATAAGCCAGACACAAAAGGACAAATATTGCATGGTTTCATTAATATGAATTAAATACAATGAGTAAACTCATGGAGTTAAAACCTAAGGTACAGGTTACCAGGAGATGAAAGAATGAAGGATGAGCATGGGAAGCTGATGCTTAATGTCTGTAGTATTTTTTTTTTTTTTTAGGTACTAGGGCCAGAGATTGAACCCCAGACCTCATATGTGGGAAGCCAGTGCTCAACCACTGAGCCACATTGGTTGCCCTGGGTGGGAATTTTGTTTGTTTGTTTGCTTGTTGTTTGTTTTTGTTTTTAAGAGGCACTAGGTACCAAACATGGGACCTCCCCTGTGGGAAGCAGGTAATCAACTGTTTGAAACATATCCACTCCCTGTAGAATTTTTAATAAGGTTGATTGCAAATGGAAATGGATAGAGATTATGGTAACATGTTACTGTGAGTATCAGTAACAGTGCAGATTAATGGATGTGATTGGGATTGAAAGGGGAAATTTTGCATTGTATATGCCAACAGAAGAAAAATTAGGGGATAAACTTGGAACTGTATAACATAGTGGCAGATGTTGAGGATGAATGTGGTTGATAGTACAAATAAAGTATGTTCTTCTGTGAACTTTAACAAACTTATGTCACTATTGCAAGGTATTAATAATATGGGGTTATATGGGGAAAATACAGCTAATGCAAACTACAGACTATAGTTAAAAGTAATACTGTATTTTTTTCATCAGTTATAGCAAACTGATGAAAAATGTTAAGGGTCAATAATATGGGGGTATAAGGAGTATTGGATTTTTCTTTTTGGAGTAATGAAAATGTTCGAAAATTGTGGTGATGAGTGCACAATTCTGTTGTTAGACTGAGAGCCATTAATTGCACACTTTGGATGGATTGTATGGTATGTGAATAAAGTCATTAAAAGAAAAATACACATATATTGAGATCAGTTAAAATATTTTTCTCATCTTATGTTTTTTTTTCTTATATCCTTTTTTGATGAAAAATTCCTTTTACAGGCAATTTTATTTTACCAGAATTATCTAAACTCTAATATTTTAAAATTCTCCCCATGTATACATTACATATACCTCTACCTTCAACAGATACTTACTCTAGTGACCTCAGATAAATGTCTAATACCATACTTTAATTTGAATAGGCCAACAGTCTTAAGTTTCCAGACATTCAAGATCTGCCACCCCAAAGTATAAATCTGCAAAGTTCTTTTTCAGAATGAGATGGATTTCCCAGACATAAATATTTCCACCCTCACCACTCCTCTTCAGTAATACAGTATTCCTGGGAAAGACCTTTCCCTACTTTGTACAAAGACCTTTCACACATATTCTGCTTTACAAAAGAAACAGTATTTCTTAATTCAAAGCTACATTTTATCTCATAGTCATTCTAATAGGAATCTTAAAGTCATTTATCTTTCCATTTAAAAGCCTTAAATCAGAGAATTTTAGAAATATAAACTCTCACTCATGTAACACAGTTCCATTTGGGTAGAAATACTTTATGAGTGATTAGTTTTGTGTGAAAAGATAATAATTCTCTGATTGACCAACACATATTGCACACATGGTATATACAATTAATCATTCTTGTTTTATCTATTTGGGGAAATTATTAAACTCTCTGTATTAAATATTAAATAGATCTTAAGGAGAAATTTACAGTAGACATTAGGAACTTAGATGTAACTAAATTGAATAAAACCAAAATACCTATTCCTGTAGTAACTTATTTTACACAATTTTTATAATACCATTGGGAATTCCCTATCCTTATCATATGTAATACCATAAATTATTGCTAATTACCATTTTTCTTAACATTGGCTGGTAGAGAACTTATGTATATCAATTTTGACTGCAGCAATGCAGTCAAAGTTAGCTAAAGCAGATTACATTATGTGGCATAGTTAATGTGTGACTTACTCCAATGAAAAGAGATGTCAAAAATGCATTTTGTTTCTAAAGGACAATTATTTATTTTAACTGAGTATTTGTAAAATTTTAACCCATTGTTCAACAGCATATCGTATTCTCACAGCATCTCTCTACTCTTTCTAGAAAGTCATTGCAATTTCATTGAATGTATGTTTATTATATTAGCTCCTCTCATCTGACTATAAGCGCCTCAAAAGTTGGGACTATATGTTATTTGAACTATCAATGTCAGACACATTAAAAAGTTCCTCCTCCCAGAACTAATAATAATTGATATTGTTTTAGAATCAAGCAAAGGACAGCAAATTAATGCTAGGAAAAACTAAAAGGGAATGTATTATAAAAGCAAAAATTCAGAAAAGCTAATGGTATGAAAGTAGCTAGACCTTAGAAAATGTTAGAATTAGAAACTATAATACTGTTTAAAACAACCAAGCAACCAGCCGAATAACAAGCAAACCTACAGTAATTGTTTCTGTCTTCCTATCACATTACATTTCATTCTATAGCCAAATAAGCTTTGAGTAAACCCAAGCCCACATGGCAGAAAACTTAGCTGAGATTTTTCATTTGATTCACTCAAAAAATATTCTCAGATTGGAGTCAAATCTTAATGCCAATTCTAACTTCATCATACTGGATTCTGAATGGTCCTCCTTAGGTCAAGTACCCATCTAGAACTGACCATGTATGGCTAGGAAGTGGGGTCACAATGCCTAGTGGGCATGGGAGTGTGGGTGTGAAGCAGCTACCAAAGAGGGGTGCTGGGAATGTCTATATAGTACTCACTGAAAAATTGGAAGAATGGATGAATGAATGAATCACATTAAAGCATATAACACCTTTAAAAAATTCTCACCAATTATCTTTGATTGACAGATGCTTGTGGTGTGAAGTATTTTTCTCCTGGTGACCAGCAAAATAAGCATTAAAACATTTTTTTGTAAATGACATCATTCTTGGATATTTGTTTTCCTTCCTTTTCCTTCTGCTGTATTTGTCTTGAATTCAGAAGAGTTAGGAAGACTTTAAAAGTACAGTATTAGCTTTTCATCTTATTGTCTTATCTTTATTTCCCCTTCTGCTGTGAGAGAATATGTAGTTTTCACATAACAGGATGTTCAGTATATGCTTTTAGGATTGCTATATTTATTAGTGTCCTCCAGTGATTCATGTGGAACAAAGATTTTTGTTAGCAAAACATAGGAGGAGTGCAGATATTGAACACTGAAATTCCCAGTTTCTACTTCCCTTAGTTTAATTCATTGTCTCAAATTTAGTAATGCTTTCTCACACAGACACAATAAGATATATGAAAAATAAATTACCAATTCTGCAAACATTCTTTAAATTTTCAAAGTCCTTTCCTAGGCTACAGTGCTCTAGGTCAGGATGCAGGCCAAGTGCACCATCTGTATCTCCCCCAGCACAAGAGGTCAGCCAAACCTGGAAAAGCATCGTTATGCAATGGGGAGCAAATAAGCAGGTGCTGGGAAAATATCTGGATGGCATCATGAGCTTGTGGATGGTGTTTACTTGTTTGTTGTGCCATGGTGTGCCCATAAGCCAACTGGCATCATTTAAAGTTCTAGGCATAGGATAAATCTGCATACCTCTACATCTTAATATGCATTTATATAATGTAATTAAAACCTAGCAGTTTTATATACATTATGGGACATTCCTAAAGTGACAGTTAGGCTGCCATCACAGCTTTATTTTACTGTTCCTTTCCTACAGACACAAAATTGGAAAATCACAACAACGTTGGTGAGAAGGAAATGCTTCTTTGATAACAAACACAGATCCTCATTCTTGGTATGAGAGTGTTGGTTGATAAGGGGAATCATGGGTGTCAAATTCTGAAACTTATTTGCTTTGCAGGAAATCGTTTAGATAGAAAATATGTTCAGTGCTGAATTTTTAAAGACACATTCTTTTTTAAATATATTTTTTATTTTTATTTTTTTAAAGATACTTAGATTACATAAATGTTACTTAAAAAAACAGGAGATTCCCATATGCCATGCTCCCTACCTATCCCACATTTCCCCACATTAACAACATCCTTCATTAGTATGATACATTTGTTATAATTGATGAATGTTCTGGAGCACTGCTACTAAGCATGGATTACAACTTACATTGCAATTTACACTCTGTCCTCCACAATTGTGTAAGTTATGGCAAGATATATAATGGCCTATATCTGTCATTGCAATGTCATTCAGAATAATTCCCAAGCCCTGAAAATGCCCCTATATAATACCTGTTTTTCCCTCTCCCTCCCTTCAGAACCTCCAGGAGTCACTGTCTCTACATCCATGATATAAGTTCTTCCATTGCTAGGATCACAATAAGTCTATAGTAGAATAACAGTAAGTCTACTCTAGTCCATTGTTCATTCCCCTATCCTGAGAATTCTGGGATGGTGATGCCCACTCCACCTCTAAATGAGAGGGGCCTGTGATCCTAAAGGGCAGATGGATGGGATTAACTTGCTCACAGTTGCAAACTCTCTGTTCCTTGGGATGGTCACTGTCTGTCATCATCTCCCTGTTAGTTGCCCTGGGTGAGTCCAGTGAACTGGAGAGTAGGTGTTGCAACTCTGTTGAGATTCAGGGCCTAACTGGACATGGACAGCTCAAAGATTTAAGTCTCTTGGGCATAAACATATCAACTCTAGTACTGAGTATAGGTTCAAATAGAGGGGGCAGAATAGCTATGTGTAGGAAAACCATAACTGAATCAAACTGTCACAATGGGGAGCATAAATTCCAAAGCAGGGCCCACTGGCAGGGCACCAAACTCCTGAGCTGTCTGCCATGCCTGTAGTGTCTGAATAAGACACATTCTTAATATTTCTTTTCAGACATCAATATTTCCATTTTCACATATGGTTCTAGGCATACTTTGTGATGAATTTTATACACATGCTGGATGATTTTCAATTTTAAAAACACATTTGCCTGATAAAACAAGAACAATCATTCACTGATGTTTGTAAACTGTACCATAAAATGGTCTGCAAACCACAGCTGAGATTTTATTTAGCTTTAAATGACTTTTGAGTATATCATAAGCATAAAATTAAACATTTTCATATTAAATGTTTAGCTATATTAACTTACTTTAGAATAAAAAACACAATTTAATTTTTTAAAAATTAATTTATTGAAGTATATCACTCATACATAAACATATATAAATAATAAGTGTATAATAATAGTTGTGAACTTACAAAACAAACATATATAACATACAGGACTCGCATAACTCACCCTGCCACCAATAACTTTCATTGTTGTTAGAACTTTTTAACTAATGATTAAAGAGCATGTCAAAATATTACTACTAAACAAAGTATTTTTCCCAACCAATCCTATTATTATTTTTATATCATTTATGTATGAACATATGTAAACAATTAAGTGTGTAGTAAAAGTTGTGAACTTACAAAGCAAACATGCATAAACAAACTGGGGTCCCATACATCAACCCTCTACCAACACCTTGCATTGTCGTGAGACATTTGTTACAAATTATAAAGGAATATTGTCAAAATCTTACTACTAATCATTTTCCTTATCTTACACTTGGTGTGTTTTTCCCTCAACCCACCCTATTATAATTTTAAAAATACTTAAATATTTAAATTTAAATTATTTAAATACTTTTTATGACAGAAGTTGTAAACTTATAAAACAATCATGCACATGTGTAGAATTCCCAAACAACACCTCTCTATCAACACACAACACTGTTGTGGAACATTTGCTACAGATTAGATAATATCACCTGACTGTTACCATGTCCATAGTGTACATTTAGCTCTCATTTTCCATACTGCCTCATTATAAACACAGTACATTTTTTGCATAGATGCAAGAATATTATATTATTACTACTAGCCATAGTCCATAGGTCACTCTTGTTGTATTTTTCCCATGCTTCTCCACATTCCCAACACCCTGTAGTAGTGATACACATTTGCTCTAGACCACAAAGAACATTCTTGCATCTGTACCATCAACCACAATTCTCACCCACCTCTTGGTTTACTGTGCTATTCAGTTCCTAGATTATTCTCTAGCATTCTGTCAACTGGCATTTACATAACTAAACTATTATTTTCAGTCACATCCCCATTTATAAACTAGCTGTTACTCACTGTATGTTACCATCCACTCTATACATTTCCACAATTTTACAGTAAAGCTAATTAAAACTTCTACATACATTAAACATCAGTAGACCATCTCAGTCTTCCTCTTATCTTCAAGAATCCACCATCTACCACCAGGTCTTGAAGATATTTTCCTACGATTTCTTATAGAAGTTTTATGGTTCTTGCTTTTATTTTTAGGTTTTGATCCATTTTAAGGTAATTTTCAGATAAGATATGCGATTGGAGTCCTCTTTCATTCCTTCGACTATGGATATCTAATTCTTTCAGCACCATTTGTTGAATGGATTTTTCCACCTGAGCTGTGTGGGTTTGATGTAGGCTGGTCAAAAACCAATTGACCATACATGTGAGGGTCTGTTTCTGAACCATAAATTTGATTCCATTGGTCTACATGTCTGTCTTTAGGCCAGTACCATGCTGTTTTTACTACTATAGCTGTGTAATAAGATTTAAAGTCTGAGATGAGTGTTTGCTTTTCCTTATTATGAAGTTTCTGGCCATTCAAGTCCCCTTATCCTTCCAAATAAATTTGATGATTGTGTTTTCAATTTTTTTTTTTAATGCTAGTGGAATTTTTACCGGGATTACATTTAATCTGTATATCAATTTTAGTAGAATTGACATCTTAATTATATTTAGTCTTCCAATCCATGAGCATGGAATGTTCTTCCAGTTATTTAGGCCTTTTTTGATTTCTTTTAACACTGAGTTGCAGTTTTCTGAATACAAGTGCTTTACAACATTGGTTAAGTTTATTCCTGACTATTTGAGTTTTATCTGTCATATTTTATTTTCACCAATCTTTTGACAATTTCAGTTACTTTTATTGATGTATTATTCACTTCTAGACTCTATTCCAGCCTCTCTCTCCTGTCTTTTCTTTTCAAGCTCTAACACCCCCTTTAGTATTTCCTGAAATTCTGGTCTCTTGCTTAGAAATTCTGTTTCTGTTTATTTGTGAATATTCTAATCTTGCCCTTATTTTTGAAAGACAGTCTTATTGGATATAAGATTCTTGGCAGGAAGTTTTTCTCTAGTAATATCCTAAATATATTAGACCACTGACTTCTTGCCTCCATGGTTTCTGGTGAGAAATCAGCACTTAATCTTATTGAATATCCATTATATTTATGTTTTTCTTTTCTCTTGTTGTTCTCAGAATTCTCTCTGTCTTTGGCATTTGACATTCTGATGAGCATGTGTCTCAGAACTGGTCTGTTTGGATTTTTTTCAGATGGGAGTATGTTGTGCTTCTTAGACAGGGATATATATGTCCTTCAACAGGGTTAGGAAATTTTCCACAATTATTTCTTCAAATATTCCTTTTGCCATTTTCCCCTTCTCTTTTCCTTCTGGAACACGCATGGCATGTATGTTTGCATGTCTTTTGCTGTCATTTAGTTCCCCAAGAACTTGTTCAATTTTTTCCATTGTTTTCTTCATCTGTTCTTTTGTATGTTCACTTTCAGAGGCAATTTCTTCAGGCTCAACAATTCTTTCTTCTGCCTCCTCAAATCTGCTATTAAATGATCCAATTTTTTAAAATTTCATTTATTGCACCTTTCATTTCCATAAGATCTGCTATTTTTCTATGTATGCTTTCAAATTCTTCTTTGTGCTCATCCAATGTCTTCTTAATATCTTTAGTCTCTTTAGCCATCTCATTAAATTTATTAAGGAGATTTGTTTGAACATCTATGACTAGTTGTCTCAACTCCTTTATGTCATCTGGAGGCTTATCATGTTCCTTTAACTGGGCCATAGCTTCCTTTTTTCTTTGTGTGGATTGTAATTTTTTGTTGGAATCTTGGCATCTGGCTTACTAGAGTATTTATTCCGGGTGCAGTTTTTCTCTTTAGTTTAGGCCTTCCTACCCTTTCTCCCTTGCTGGTTGTGCAGTAGGAGCCAAACATGTAGTTGGTGCTATAAGCTGTGAAGGCTCAAGCTGCCCTCATTGCACAAGGGACCAAAGAAGCTTTTTCCAACTTTTTCATTTGCCAGGGATAGGGACAGAGTAACAGCTGTGTGGGATAATCCAAGTCATGCAGACCTAGACTGTAGTTGTCCAGAGAGACTAATGAAGCTCTATGCCCTGTTTTCCCCTGCAGGTGTGGGCAGCAATCTATACAGTGTGGTTCCAAGATGACCACAGTTGTCCTGGTAGACTTCCAACTTTCCATCTGTGCCAGCCAAAGGTATCTGCAGTTATCTGGGGAGGCTGGTACAGGGCCTGCCAGCCTTCTACCTGCTAAAGTTGGGGCTGAAGCCTAGTCTAGGGCTACAGGCCGATCTGGGTGAAAGAAACTGGTTCCTACTGTCACTGTGATTTTCCATCAGCAGGGCATCCCCTTGGGGCAGAGTCAAAATGGCAGCCACTGGCCTCTTTCCAACTTGGGCAGATTCACACCCTAGCTGTTCCCAGGGTGATATCTTAGCCAGCTGAGTCTACCAATCAGTAGCTGAAATCGGCAGCCAACCGTCTCCTTCTCCCCTGTTTTTGGGAAATAGAGCCTCCAATTCCAGCCACAGAACAGCTCCTGGGGTGGCTCATGCCACCAAAGTAGGATTATCACCAGCCTCTATAGCTTGGCTGGTAATTTCCTAGATAGGCTGGCACAGGTCCCTGCAGCTTCCTCCTTGCTGGAGGTGGGCCTGGGGCCTAGGCTAGAGCTGCAATTTGATCTAGATGGAAAGAAGCCAGTCCCCACCAGCACTAGGGTTTTCCATCCACCCTGCTTCCCCTCATGCCAGGCATGGAGTGAAGATGGCAGTTCTCAGTGTCTTTCTGATTTGGACAGGCTCAAACTTTTAACTGTTCTTAAGATTACGGTTTAACCTGCTGAATTTACTCATCAGTAGCTGAAATTGGGGCTCAACTGTCTCTTCCTCCCCCATTTTTGGGAGGTGGATCTTTCAATTCCAGCCATGGGACAGCTCCTGAGACAGCTTGTGCCTCCAATGGAGGATGGGCACTGGCCTCCGCGGCATGGTGCGCCCTACTTACAAGTCTTCTCTGCAGATGGGCAGTCTCCTTTCATTCCTCCAAGTATGTTGCAAGATGATCTTCTGGCCTCCTGGAGCCCTCAAACAGGTGCTTCAGCTAGCTTCATGTAGCTCTGGGTGTTTACTAACTGCATTATAGCAGCAGCTGATTCTAGAAGTTCCTTACTCCACTGCCATTTTACTGGTTCTCCAAATAATTTAATTTTTAAGTTTTTTTCTTGTTAAAAGGGGTTTTAAAACTTTTAAAAATGTAAAATTGTTATGGTTGTCAGGAACTATATCCTTCTTATCAAATTGTCTATTGAGGTATAGTGTTAGTGTCAGATTAGAAAATAATCTGTAGTACAAAAGGGCCCAGTTCTCAAAATGTGGAGATTTGAGTTCTGCTCAGCCTTTAACTAGCTTTGTGTCCACCATGCAAATCATACAATCTTCCTAGATATCTGTGATGGTTAGGCTAATGTGTCAACTTGACCAAGTAATTGTGCCCAGTTGTTTGGTCAAACGAGCAATGGGCTAATTGTAATACAAGAACATTTATGACTTTAGTCACCAGGGACTTTACGGCATAGATAGCTGATTACACTAACATCAGTCAGGGAGATTGCCATCAGCAATGAGTGATGCTTTATCCAATCAGTTGAAAGCCTTAAAAGGGGAGGTGAATTCAGCATTCAGAGAGAATTTCCGAGCTCATGTTTGGGCAGCCAACATCTCCCAAAAACTCATCAAGGACCTTCATTGGACTTTCATCAGAGTTGCTGGTTTGTAGTCTGCCTGCAGTACCTGGACTTGTGCATCCCCATGGTCATGTGAGAGACTTATAAAATCTCTTACTATTGGCAGATACCCCCTGTTGATTCTGTTACCCTAGAGAAACCTGACTAATATAGATTGGTACCAGGAGTGGTTCTTGAGGAACAGAGTCTTAAACATGGGATGTCTCAGGTGGTTCTGGCTCTTGCAATTGGTTCTCTACTCTAATTGGACTCGGGGTACTAATGACTCCCTTTCCATTAATGAAGAGGCCATGAATAGTCCTTGGCAAGAGTTGGCAATTGAGATACACAAAATATCACCACTGCATTCCCCTACTTCCACGCTTATAAAAAGTAAGGTTCTGGGTGAGAGTGTTTCCAACACCTTAACAGAGTTTTGTGGAATGAAAAGGTATAATGATGTTGGCTGGCTTCTCCTACTCTGGATAGTGTTAAAAAAGAAAGAGATGAGTTAAAGGCTTCAAATTTGAAACTTAAACACTGCATAAATTATCAAAAGTTTCTATGTGTGCTCTGAAAGAAAATCTTGCTTCCTGTAGTAACAGGCTCAAAATATCTAAGAACCAAACTCAAAATATCACTGTATGAGTCGCAAAGTTACAAAGGAAACTAAAATCTCAGCCCCACAGGGTTTCTGCAGTTAAAGTGAAGGCACGGATTGGAAAGGAGTGGAACCCAGAGAATTGGGATAGAGACATAAAGGATGTTGACAATATTGGTGGGATATTGGAACCCTATATTCTGCTGAGAATTTACCAGATAAGCCTATGATGGCCTGCTCTGTGGAGACCACACCTTGCCAACCTTGTATCACTCAACCTCCAGCCTGCCCCAGGAAGTCTGGACCTCCTCCCAGCCCTGATGCAGGTACCAGCCAAACTCCAGCATGCACTCCTGGTGTCCAGACTGCCCTGAAGAAACTGCCTTCCAACTCCTGCCTGAAGAAATTAAACCTTTCTCATCAGAAAAAAATGCAAGATTGCCCTGAGGTAGGTAGCTTACAAGGCATTTCTTTTTTTTTTTCTTTTTTTAAAAAGATTTATTTATTTATTTAATTTCCCCCCTCCCCCCTGGTTGTCTGTTCTCTGTGTCTATTTGCTGCGTCTTGTTTCTTTTCTGTTGTCGTCAGCAGCACGGGAAGTGTGGGCAGCGCCATTCCTGGGCAGGCTGCACTTTTTTCACACTGGGTGGCTTTCCTTCTGGGCGCACTCCTTGCGTGTGGGGCTCCCCTATGCGGGGGACACCCCTACGTGGCATGGCACTCCTTGTGCGCATCAGCACTGTGCATGGGCCAGCTCCACACGGGTCAAGGAGGCCTGGGGTTTGAACCGCAGACCTCCCATGTGGTAGACGGATGCCCTAACCACTGGGCCAAGTCCACTTCCCGCAAGGCATTTCTAATCCTTTTCCATACCCACCCCTACCACCTCTTTTGTCTTCCAGACCTATTACTAGACTAAAATCACAACAAGCCCACAAAGGTGAAATACAAAGTGTGACCCATGAGGATGTACAGTATACACTGAAAGAACTGCAAGAGTTTTCCAACTTATATAGACAGAAATCTGGAGAATATGTGTGGGGATGGATACTAAGGGCATAGGATAATGGTGGAAGGAATATAAAGTTGGGTCAGGCTGAATTTATTAGTATGGGCCCACGAAGCAGAAATTCTAGATTCAAAGCTCTAGCTCAAGGGGTTAGAAAGGGCTCTAACAGTTTGTTTGGGTGGCTGACTCAAACATGGACCAAGAGCTGGTCTAGCATGTCTGGAGGTTGAGATGGCCAATTTGCCCTGGTGTACAGTAGAAGAGGGGATTCAAAGATTTAGAGAGAATGCAATGCTAAAATGGATTTACCATTTGAGAGCTGCCCACCCACCCCAGGAATGTCCATAGGACACACCTTTAACCAGGATCGTGAGGCATAACTTTGTAAGACTAACTCCATCTTCCCTGAAGAGCTCTGTGGTTGCTTTCTCTGTCATCCAGATATTACTGTAGGGAGGGCTGTAATGGAATTAGAATACTTAAACATGTGGATGATTGGATCTCGGTCTGGTACAAGTCAAGTATCAGCAGTTAATAACCAAAAATGAGGTGGGCATGGCTACCACAATGAAAGGCACATTCAAAGCAGCACTCAAAATAGTCTGAGTTGCAGAGAATTATGGTGTTGTCTAATAGATCATGGGGTACCTAGAAGTGAAATAGATGGGCAGTCTACTAAATTTCTTCTGAATCTGTATAAACAGAAGAGTTCTAGGTTGAGAGAACAAAACCTCAACTCAAATTACAGACAGAGAGAATCATTGCCCCATAGTCAATTCCCAGACTTGAGACAGTTTACATATCCAGAGTTCCTTGAATGAGGAGAAGGCCATGTTCCCTTGGGAAAGGATCCTGTTAAAATGCCAAAAAATGTATACTGTTAAACTTCCTCCTACCTTTCCCCAGAGACCTATAGTCTTCTACAAGAGTAACTGTATTGGGGAAAAGGAAATGATCAGATATCTTGGGGATTATTAGATACTGGCTCAGAAATGACATTAATTCCAGGAGACTGAAAACATCACTGTGGTCCACCAGTCAGTTGATTAATGGAGTTTTAGCTCAGGTCCACTTCACAGTTGGTCCAGTGGGTCTCCATACCCATTCTGTGGTTATTTCCCCAGTTCCAGACTGCATAATTGGCATTGACACAGTTAGTAACTGGCAGAATCATCACATTGGATCTCTGACTTATGGAGTGAGGGCTATTATGGTTGGAAAGGCCAAATGGAGGCCATCATAACTACCCCTACCTAACAAAATCATAAATCAAAAGCAATATCAGATTCCTGGAGGGATTGCAAAGATTAGTGCCACCATTGAAGATTTGAAGGATGTGGGGGTGGTGATTCCCAGCACATCCCCATTCAACTCTCCTATTTGGCCTGTGCAGAAAACAGATGGATCTTGGAGGATGACAGTAGATTATCATAAACTTAACCAGGTGGTGACTCCAATTGCAGTTGCTGTGGTATCACTGCTTGAGCAAATCAACACATTTCCTGGTACCTGGTATGCAGCTGTAGATCTGGCAAATGCTTTTTTCTCAATTGCCATTAGAAAGGACTACCAAAAATAGTTTGCTTTCAGCTGGAAAGCCCAGCAGTATACCTTCATTGTCCTCCCTCAGGGGTATAACAATTCTCCAGCCCTATGTCATAATATTGTCTTCAGGGACCTTGATCATCTCTCCTACCCACAAGACTACATACTGTTCCATTATATTGATGTTATCATGTTGATAGGAAATAGTGAGCAAGAGGTAGCAAACACTCTAGACTTATTAGTAAGGTATTTGTATGAGAGAGAGAATGGGAGATAAACCAACCAAAATACAGGGTTCTTCCACCTCAGTGAAATTTTTAGGTGTCCAGTGGTGTTAGGCATGTTGAGATATCCCTTTTAAAGTAAGGGATAAGCTGTTGCATCTCATCCCTTCTCCGACAAACAAAGAAGCACAATACTTAGATGTTCTCTTCAGATTTTGGAGACAACACATTCCTCATTTGGGTGTACTACTCTGGCCCATTTACGAGTGACCAGAAAAGCTGCTAGTTTTGATTGGGGACCAGAACAAGAGGAGGCTCTGTGGCAGATCCAGGCTGCTGTGAAAGCTGCACTACCACTTGGGTAATTTGATCCAGCAGATCCAATGGTCCTGGAAGTTTCATTGGTAAATAGAGATGCTGTCTGGAGCCTTTGGCAGGCCCCTATAGGAGAATCACAACACAGACACTCAGGGTTTTGGAGCAAAGCACTGCCACCCTTTGCAGATAAGTACTCTCCTTTTGATAATCAGCTTTTGGCCTTCTACGGGGCCTTAGTAGAGACTTTACATTTAACCATCGGCCATCAACTTACCATGAGATCTGAGTTGCCTATCAAGAGCTGGGTATTGTCTGGCCCACCAAACCATAAAGTTGGGTGAGAACAGCAGCACTCCACAATAAAGTGGAAGTGGTATATATGAGATAGGACTCAAGTGGGTCCTGAAGGCACAAGTAAGTTACATGAGGAAATAGTCCAAATACTAATGGTCACTATCGCTGTCATGCTATCTTCTTTCCAGTGCAAAGTTTTGGTTTCTTGGGGGATCCCTTATAATCATTTGACTGAGGATGAGATAACTCAGGCCTGGTTTACAGATAGTTCTGCCTGATATGAAGGTACCACCTGAGAGTGGACAGCTGCAGCATTGCAGCACCTTCCTGGGACATCCCTGAAAGATGGTGATTAGAGCAAATCCTCCCAGTGGGCAGAACTTTGAACAGTGCACCTGGTTGTTCATTTTGCTTGGAAGAAGAAATGGCCAGAGGTGCATTTGTGCACTGATTCATGGACTGTTGCCAATGGTTTGGCTGGATGGTCAGGGAAATGGAAGGAACATGATTGGAAAATTGGTGACAAAGAGGTCTGAAGAAGAAGTATGTGCCTAGACATTTCTGAGTAGGCAAAAAAAAAACATGAAAATATTTGTGTCCCATGTGAGTGCTCACCAGAGGGTGACTTCAGCAGAGGAAGATTTTAATAATTGAGTGGATAAGATGACCACTCTGTGGTTAATGCTCAGTCTCATACCTCATACACTCCTGTCATTGCCCAATGGGCTCATGAACAAAGAAGCCATGGAGGTAGGGATGGAGGTTATGCATGGGCTCAGCAACATGGAATTCCCCTCACCAAGGTTGACTTGGCTACAGCCACTGCTGAGTACCCAATCTGCCAGCAGCAGAGACCCACACTCAGCCCCCAATATTGTACCATTCCTCAGGGTGATCAGCCTGCTACCTGGAGGCAGGTTGAACATTATGGACTACTTCCACCATGGAAGGGGCAGCAATTTGTTTTAATTGGAATCGATACATACTTCAGATATGGGTTTGCATTTCCTGCACAAACTACCATCCATAGACTTACCAAATGTCTTATCTATTGCCATGGCATTCCACGCAGCATTGCTTCTAATGAAGGAACCAATTTCACAGCAAATGAAGTGTGGAAATGGACACATGCCCATGGAATTCACTGGTCTTACCATGTTCCCTGTCATGCTGAAGCAGTTGGATTGATAGAATAATGGAATGGCCTTTTGAAGACTCAATTACAGTATCAGCTAGCTGGCAATACCTTGCAGGACTGGGGCAATGTTCTCCAGGAGACTGTGTATGCTCTAAATCAGCATCCATTCTATGGTGCCATTTCTCCATTAACTAGGATCCATGGGTCCAGGAATCAAGGGGTGGAAATGGAAGTGGCACCACTCACTATTACCCCTAGTGACCCACTAGGAAAATTTTTGCTTCTTGTCTCTGCAACCTTAAGCTCTGCTGATCTACAGGTTTTAGTCCAAAAAGGAGGAGCGCTGCCACCAGGGAACAGAACAATGATTGCGTTGAACTGGAAATTAAGACTACCACCTGGCCACTTTGGGCTCCTCTTATCTCTGAATCAACAGGCAAGGAAAGGTATTACTCTACTGGCTGGGGCAATTAATCCTGACTATCAAGGGAAAATAGGACTGCATCTACATAATGGGGGTAAAGAAGAGTTTTCTTGGAATACAGAAGATCCTCTAGGGTGTCTCTTAGTACTGCCATGTCCTATGATTAAAATCAATGGAAAATTGCAACTATCTAATCCAAGCAGGACTAACAATGGCCCAGAATCTTCAGGAATGAAAGTTTGTGTCACCCCACCAGGCAAAGAACCATGGCCAACTGAAGTGCTTGCTGAGGGTAATGGGAACATGAAATGGGTAGTGGAAGAAGTAGTGATTAATGTGAATTTCGACCATGTGACCAGTTACAGAAATGAGGACTGTAATGGTCATGAATTTTCTTCCTTGTTTCATTTGATTATGATTGTATATGTACACAAAATGAATTTCTTTGCCTTCTCCCCCAACCTTTTCCCTTATTATATAACAAGTTGTATCAGTTTGATGTCATAATATTTGAGGACTTCAAGTTTTAGAGTAAATGTTATCCAATAATTTGCACCCTATTCTTAGGGAATTAATGCATTTCCTGTTGTATGCAGGAAAGTTGAACATTGTTAGGCAGAAATATATATATATGCTTGTCTGTTATTGTTTTTACTTAGAGACTAAGTATAGTTTAAGGTTATATGTGTGGCTCCCAAGTTGACAAGGGATGGACTAATGTGTCAACTTGGCCAGTATCTGTGCCAAGGTGTTCAGTCAAGCAAGCAATGGACTAATTGTAATACAAGACATTTATGGACTTTATTCACCAGTTACTGTACTGCAAAGATAGCTGATTACATTTATATCAATCAGGGAGATTGCCATCAGAAATGAGTGATGCTTCACCCAATCAGTTGAATGCCTTAAAAGAGAAAGTGACAGAATTCCCCAGCTTGTGTTTGTTCAGCCAGCATCTCCCAGAAACTTGTCAAAGAGCTTCATTGAACTTTTATCAGAGCCCCTGGTTTGCAGCCTGCCTGCAGAACCTGGACTTGTGCATCCCCATGGTCACATGAGATTCTTATGAAATATTTTACTATTGGCAGATATCTCCTGTTGATTCTGTTTCCCTAGAGAACCCTGATAAATTCAATATCCCTTTTCTTTTCTTTTCTTTTCTTTTCTTTTCTTTTCTTTTCTTTTCTTTTCTTTTCTTTTCTTTTCTTTTCTTTTCTTTTCTTTTCTATAAAATTTACAGGAGGACATTTCCTCCCACAATCCATCAGAGTTCTGAAACTGTACTAAAATATGAAAATCTATTTTGTAGAGTTTTTCTTTTAAAATAATGAAATTTGATCATTTGGAAGAATCTGCATCACCTTTTCCATCTTTTTTATTATTCAGAGAGTTGTGATCGATGGATCCATGGATCCATGGAAACATGTGATCCATGTTTCTTTTGAAACATATGAAAATTCTTAAAAATTCTAAACTAGAAATCATCTTTTCTTATTCATTCTATAAATAAAAACAATATTTATAGATCACCACCCATGTGCCAGGCACTTCTAGTAGATGCCAAGGGCAGCTACAAATTCCTTCCATGAAAGAATTTACAAAGAATTTTTAAACTGCTTTCTCATAAGTTATACAGCTTACTGATGTACTTGATTTTTTTCTGCAGAGCTGATTGCACAGTGCTAGTTATTTAATTATGTATTTACTTTTACTGGGTTTCTAGACTATTTTGAAAAAAAAAGAATTAGGGCTTTTATTCTTATATGATAAAAACTGGCTAGAATTTGCAACAGCTTCCACTTGTAGATGAGAACATCATGCTCTAGTTCATCATTGTATTAGTCAGCCAAAAGGGTGCTGATGCAAAATACAAGAAATCTTTTGGCTTTTATAAAGGGTATTTATTTGTGGTAGAAGCTTACAGTTATCAGACCATAAAGCATAAGTTACTTCCCTCACCAAAGTCTATTGCCACATGTTGGAGCAAAATGGCTGCCAACAACTGCCAAGAGTTAGGGTTTCCGGGGTTCCTTTCTTCTGAGGGCTTGTTCCTTTTGGGCTCAGTTGCCCTGCTCTGTCCACAAGGCCAGCTCTAAACTATCAGGCAAGCAGCTCTGTCTCTCTCCCCAGGGGTCAGCAGCTCTACTACACTGTGTACTTACTTCCCAGACTCCGGCTCAAAAATCAAAACTCCCTTCTCTGCGGTGTGGTTTCTCTGTTGGTCCCCATCTACCAAGGGGGTACAGACTCAACATCTTACTGATGTGGCCCAATCAAAGCCTTAATTATTCTTTAATCAAGTAAAAGTGACTCCAATACAATCTAATATGCCCAGAGGAAAAGACCAGTTCACAAACATAATCCAATATCTATTTTTGGAATTCATATACATTCACCTATATCTCCTTGCCTTTTTTTGGCTTTAATCCCTAATCTATAAGCATAAAAGCAGTCAGGTAAATATCTCACTGAGAGAAGCTATGCAGTACTAATTCTGTTGTGAGAGTTTCATGTTAATGCTAAGAAAACAACCTTTTATACCTAAATGATCATTGTGTTAAGCCTAGATAAAGTGAAGACTCACTTTATCTAGAAGACTCAACATACAGTTCATGTTGTGAGAGTTTAGAACAAGGTAATTTGATAATTTGGTTTATTAGACATTTCACATTATATGGATTAATTTTTGTGTTAGGCTATTTATCTATATATTGAATCCAAGGAAATTCTATGCAGGCACTTCTAAAATAACAAAAATTTTGAGATAAATACCTGTCATTTATACATCTCTGAATTCTATTAACATGTTTAAATAACTAGAGTACATGCCAGCCTAAAGAATAGCTAGGAGAAAGGAAGAAGAATAAGAAATGGGAAGGATTTATCAGTGTGAATGGAGGAGAAGGGAGGGGGAAGGGAATGGAGAATGGAAAGAGAGAAGCAGAAGAATTGTGATAGAAAGTTAATAAGGAGTACTTTAGATGCCGAGCTAGTATTTGAGTTATCTGATTTACTACCAGTCCCCACAAAAAATGCAAGAAAACAAAATAATTTTAATTCATAAGGTGTTACTATTCTAAATGACTACATAAACTTTTTTGTTTAATGTGATTTTCAAAGTTAACCTTATTTCCTAGGAAACTAAATTATCATGGGATTTAGAAACAACCTAAATGTTCATCAATGGGGGTAGGATAAAATCTATTATTTTCCTTATAATGAAACTATTTATAGCAATATAACCAGGGTTGATTTATACAATAGACACACGAGGCACAGTGCCTAGGGCTCATCATACTTTTAGGGACCTGTGGAAATGTAATAATTTTAATTTTTTTTAATTGAAAGAAAATGAATATAATAATAATGCATCTAGTCCAGATTATATTCATCTTTATACAATTGTAGCTATAAAATAAATTTTTTAAGTCTTTTTATGGAGCAAAAAGGAGAAAGTTCCTAGAACCAACAAAAGGCATAATTAGACCGAGATTAGAACTTTGTAACATAATCTCATTATGTACTGAGGTGAATGAGCTCCACAGTATTTTTAATCAAAATTAAAAATCACAGTGCAAAACTGTATTTTAAAAATGCTTAAATTTACTAAAGGCTGCCAAGGCAATATGCCAAAATTGGGTTGGCTTTTACAAATTGATTCATTAGCTTGGTTAGTATCCAGATCAAGGCATCATGGGGAGGAGCTTTCTCCCTGAACTGCAGCTGTGGGTGAGCAGGCACATGGCAGCATCTGTACCTCTCTTCCCTCTCCTCTGGGCCCCTTGCTTTCAGCTTCTGGCTTCAGTGACTTCCTCTCAGCTTCTGTGTGTCATTGATTTTAGCTTTTGCTTCCGGGGCCTTCTCCCTCAGCTTCCAGGAGTTTTTACTGTCTATCTGAATGTTTCTCACATTTATAAAGAACTCCAGTAAGTGGACTGAGACCCAGCCCAGGCCACACAGTCTAATCAAAGGCCCTTAACTGAAGGAATTTAATCAAAAGTTCCCACCTACAATAGGTTTACAGGCACAGGAGTGGATTAGTTCTAAGGACATGATTTTATGGATCTATCCCACTCCAAACTGTCAAAGAATGCTACCATGTGTGCTCAAAAGGAAACATTTTAGATCTTCTGTACATGAATATCTCTGAAAGAGACATAAGAAGATGAAAACATTAGATTTTAGATAAAGGAACTATATAACTTGTGAATAGAGATGGAAGAGGGCTCTCACTAAATATCCTTTGACACATTTTAAATTTTTAATCATATGAATTTATCACTTTGGATAACAAACGTATTTTTAAAATGAATTATGTTTTCATAATATGGATGCATATTATCATTAGGAAGCATTTCACCTTTAGTATGGCATCAGGTATTACCTTCTAAATTAATGAGCTATTTCTAATATATTAGTGTCCAGATATCATATGCTTTTCCTGAAATTGAAAACTTAAGTGTCTCCAACAAATTCTAAATTTTGCCTCAGCTTAGCTGAAGAATAGCAAGATTTTGGTCACAAGATTTGTTCACAAAGATTTATGTATCATTTGCCTTGGTGAATTTTGTTTTCCCTTTCCAAGATACGTGTCCTGATTCTTAGGGTTTAAAATATAAATTTCACCCTCACCCCTCTAGCCCTCCTGTGCTACCTGTCAATATCAACTACCAAATCTCCACCTTGCATTGAAGTGGTCCTATGGAAATCAGATGTAAACAAATCTGTTACAGATAATAAATTTAAAATGAGGTCATTGGTATACATTCATTTAAGAAATAATTCATTGGCAGAGATGTAGAAAAATAATTAAATAAAATAATACTTTAGAAGTATTTTTAATAATAGTGTTCCAGCTAAAAGGGAATAGTCCAATATAGTAAATACATAAAATCAATCATTAAAATGCCTGTACACAAAGATATTTTGGACAAAGTATATATACTGCATCATTCTAAATAGATAATATAAACAAAAAGTATAAATATGTGTATATGAATAGGCACATAAATACTACTGGAATATTGGAAGGAAATTCTCAAAATTTACTTACAATAGTCTGATCTAATTAGGAGTGAAATTTGAAGTGACACAATATTTGTGCAAAATAGCCCTGGGAAAAGAGGAACCCAGGAAGCCTGGCAAATGTTGGCAGTCATCTTGCTCCAGCAAGTGGAAATAGACATTGGTGAAGGAAGTAACTTATGCTTTATGGCCTGGTACTGTAAGCTCCTACGCTAAATAAACACCCTTTACAAAAGCCAACCGATTTCTGGTATTTTGTATCAGCACCCCTTTGGCTGACTAATATACCCACAGATTCCAACCACTTCAATGGCCCAGAACTCTGATCCCTGCCTAATTAATAAGAGAGACTGACATATTCTGATTGACCTCACTCACTGCACGGCAGCTGGGAAACTGTCCCTAGGCAGAGATCCAGGGCAACTATTAGGTTCACCTTGTGAGTTTCTTTCCTCTCAGGAAAAACAATCCATCTTTATAGCCATTTGTCATCTGTAGGTAGTTGGTCTTCACAATTATTCATGTTCCTACTTAAATATCTTACACCTCACCCAATAGTACTGCTCTGAAGAACAGCTGTACAGAAGCACTGGGCTTCAGTCACTGTGACATTCCAATCCCTACCTTCATATTCTGGATTTTAATACTTTCTCTTGGTCCCTTGGTTCATCTTCTCTTTTTGATTATTCTTCATAGTCTCTTTTCTGGATATTCCACCCGATTTTCTTCATGGTTTCAGGGGATAGACGGAGTCACCTGGTGTGGTAGTTTTCTGCCACTTAGAGTTTGAGAGTATGAGACACTTTATGTCAGATGTAGCAATTAGTGATCATTTCAGTTGAGTCCACCTCATATCTTCCCTCATACTTTCTGGAAAAGCAAGGAGGTTTTGACACCAGGGAATGTTTACTGAATCTTGTCTTCTATTGAATTGTACTGAAAGTGACACGGTTATCAAATATCAATTTTCTCATTTTTCCTTGAAACATGAACACATTTTGTTTGGGGACTAGAATATATCCATCTAAATATGAAAATTCTCAGGTTCCCTAAAAGCTAGAAGTGATAATGGGACATGGTTCTCTTGAATGAGATGCACATCAAGGTCATCAGGTGGAGCTGTGGGGTAAGCCATTGTTTTTTGTTATTTAATGAAAAAAGGCATAAGTTGTTCTACATTATGCAAATTCCCTAAGTCCCCTTCCACTCACCCTCTCTGCCTCTGGAGGTTCTGATATTAGCCTTGAGGAGAATAAGACTCAGATATCCTTCTGGTCCCTGAAGAGTGATAGGCATCTGAATCAAATAATGGAAACCCTTAATTAGAAGATAATAATGAAGCCTAGGTTTAGCACCCAGCTCTCTTTTTTAACAGTTTATTGAGCTATATTATTCACATACTGTATACAATTCACCCATTTAAAGTGTACAACTCAATCATTTTTACTATATTCAGAGATTGTCCAACCATCACCACAATTTTTTTAGGACATTTTCAAAATCTCAAAAACAGACCCAGTAGTATTTAGCTATCGTTTCCATCTTTTCTTCCCTCTCCCCAGTCAGAAGCAAGCACTGATCTACTTACAGATTTTCCTATTCTGGATATTTCATGTGAATTAAAGCACATGATATTTGGACTTTTGTGACTGGTTTCTTTCATTTAGCCAATGTTTTCAAGGTTCATCCAAGTTGCACCATGTATTAGTACTCCATTACTTTTTTATGGCCAAATAATATTACATATTGTTGTATGAATGTGCCACATTTGCTTATCCATTCATCTATTGATGGATGGAATTTTGGATTGTTTCAACCATTTGGATATTATGAATAATCCAGCTCTAAAGAATCATGCATATGTTTTTCTGTGGTTCAATGTTTTTTAATCATGTGGGTTTGGCCTAATTAATATTCCTCTGTCTCGGTTTCCTCACTTGTAAAATAGGAACAATAATGGATTTTTGTGAAGGATTAAACAAGCTAATAATTTAATGTTTGATAGCATGGGTATCTGGTAACTAGTAGGTGCTTAGTTAAATGTTTACAATTATTATTCAAGTCTACACTAAGGAGTTTAAATTTTATTCACAAGGCTAGTGCTTCTTAACTGTTAAATCAGCTGAGGTGTTCCTTAATAAATTAGAATAATGGTAGTTTTTTCTTAGTATGCAGATGAATTTAAATGAATTGATATACATTTCTTGTTTTAAATAGTTTTCTGCCCTGTATGTTTTTAAATCTCTAATTCTTGATACAACTTTTTTCAAACCCGTAGATAAGTAAACAAGCAGTCGGGTAACAGTAATAAAAATTTCATAAACAACCAATTACGTTTTGTTTAGCAACTTGTCTTTTAAATAGATATGTGCTCAAAATTGTCATTTTATATTACACTTAGCATAATATTATAGTTCCTCCTAGAAATATTGTTTCTAGTACTTATGAAAGATTTGAATATATCATTATTTCATGATGCTTTATAAGCAATATGTTTTTCTGAAAAGTACACAATAATTTCCAGCTCCTTTCCTGCCTAGGTCATTGTTTTTGAGGACTGAAAACCTCTGAAAATTCTAGTTATTTGTTTGTTATTTTAAGAGAGATCTGAGCTTGAAAAAGTTTATTCTGACAGTAATATAGAGAGTTTAACTAAAGGTAGTGTTAATTAAAGATAAATAGACTCCTTTCTGAGACATGGTAGGGACTTTTTGAAAGATAAAACTGACTAAGGATGGGACTTTCTAAGAAAACTTGAGTAGTCCCAACAAAGTGGCATTTTAGGCAACATTTAGTGAATTGCTGGTCTCTACCCAGTAGGTATAGCCTATTAAAATAGGGCAACTATGCTATACAAACTGATGTATAGTTCTCTACTTTGCAAGACCGTCCTATGCAATGAAGAACTTAAATGTCAACCAATCATTATAACTTACCACTTAGAAGATCCCTAATTGCCTTTATAAACCACTGCAACTCACTACCTTGAGATGCTCAGTCCAACATCCCCAGTTTGAGATTTCCCTGCTCTAGCAGTTTCTTTCCATAAACCCACAGCTTTGATTATGCTGGTGGCTTTGCTTCTTTTAATAGTAGATAAGGCAGGGAGCCAAGCAGTGTAGTGCACAGCCCTAGCAATATAAACATTAGTTGTGAGAAGCTGGAAAGGAACAGAACGGAGTGATTCACAGGAAAAGATGTTAGGGAATTGGGCAGCATTTGACAACATCTGAATCCGGGAATGAGATTCTTCAACTTTAGTGTAAATGAAAATCACCCTGAAAGCTTGTTAAAAATGCATACATAATCCATAGCTTCACTACCAAAAAATCTGTTTCAGATTTCTAGAATAGAAACCTAGAATGTGCATTTCTAATAAATTTCCTTTCTGATTCTGATTGTTGAGAATCACATATTGAGAAACATTTAGAACATGGCTTGCTCTACTTGGAAACATTAATTTGATTCTGAAATTTCAAAATCATTTCACACTTTGCATGTCCCAGTTTCTGGCAGTGGTTTGAAGTCAGAAGCCACTGGATCCCTCTAGGTTCTTGGCTATGTCACATAAAAGAATTTAAGAACATGGCATTTTAGTTAGGCCAGTAAAAATAGTTTAATGAGAGAAATGAGAGAAAAATAAAAGTACACATCCAGACACGGATGAGGACTACCTCCAGGCAAAGAGGATCCTGTACCCTTCATAATACACAAGAATTTCTAACCCCAACCTGTTAACTCTCAGGGGACCAATGATGACGCCTTTTGTTAGGAGATACCAGGAATCAACGGGGAGGTCTGTTTCGAGTTAACCCGGGCTTCCCCTTGAAGGGGGGCTCCAAATGAGACCTCATGCCAGGGTCTCTGAGAGGTCTTTCCAGCTTTTTTCTTAGTAGCAGCCTTCCTTCAGGGGGTTTCCGGGTGGTGTCTCACAGACGCATTTTCTGCCGTCCCAGCTTTGACTCCTCTTCCCCTTTTCCCTGTACTAACCTCTCAGGTTGATGCAGATGGGAAGCCTGAGCACCTGGGAGAAGATAATGCCATTATTCAAGATGAGGAACTCAGAGATAACAGATTTTGGCATGAAGGAAAGATAAGTTGAATGTTGTGGGGGATGGGGATGCATTAAATACCATGTATGGTTCTGAATAAATTTAGAAACAAATCAAGAATGAAGAAGATGGGAAATCCAGAGCCACGTATTTCTGATAAAACACCGCGTTGGTCTCTGAAGCTAGTGTGTGTCACACATGGGTTTTCTCACACTGAAAATAGTATCAGATGACTAGTCCCTGTAATTCCACAGGCAGGAGCTTCCTGCATGCAGCTAAAAAAACAAACAAAAAAAACACCATCTTGCTCACCCTATCTAAAATAGCCCTTTACAAAATCTGTACTTTAGCTTCTGTACCTTTCATTCATAACTCATACAATGATTCAGAATGAGTGTGATTGTTTATTGTTGTTAACCCCATCTCACCGTAAGGGCTATGAAGGCATGAATACGTCTTATTTGTCCACCCTCCAATACACGGAATTTACACGTTGAAAGAAAGAGTACTAAGTGGCTTGAATAAATAAGTTTTAAAAAGGATAAATATTAACTTATCTTTCTGGTGCAAGAGGGTTTTTTGTTGTTATTGTTGTTAGTATCTATCTGCTCAACCCAAGTGCCACTTACTAATTAGATGTATTTGTACGGTTTTGCACCAGGAAAACTCAAAATTCGAGCTTCTAATCTCTTGTGCCTCCCGCATGCAAAGAGTTGTAATTCTTTTTTGTCTGTTTTCTTCCTTGTGACCCATCCCAGCTACCCCTCCTTTCCCTAATTAGGTAGGAAAGTAAGAAAACCCTCCTCCAAGTTCCTGTTCCATTTCTCCCTGCCGGGCCCCAGCGCGGGCAGCCTAGAGCATGTGACGTCACTGAACGCGCCCCGCCCGTACATGTTAGCAACTGAAAGCGTCGGTAGTAGCAGCGGCTGCGGATATGGGCGAACTTCCGGTTCTCCAGGCAGCTGATGTCGCTGCCGCCTCTGCCACCTGCCGCCGCCGGGCCTTAGTCCGGAATTCGGTCACTTCTTCCTCGTCCTCCATTGTGTTCATGGTCCTTCCTGCAGCCAGGGCACCGGGCCCGGCGGGTCCCACGTGGTGAGAGGGCGGACGCGGGACGATGAAAGCCCCGCACTGCTGCTCTTGCCTCAGCCGCCTCCTGGCCCCGGTCTTGCTGCTGTTGCTGCTGCCAGCGCTGAGCGGGCCCTTGGCGGTGCTGCTGCAAGCGGCTAAGGCCGCGCCGGGCCCAGGGCCGCCGGAACCCCGGCCGCGGACCCTGCCGCCGCCGCCTTCGGGCCCCACCGCAGCTCAGCTGCCAGGCCGTACTGCGGCTGAGGCCTCCGGGCCGCGGGGCGCCGGTAGCGGCAATGGCAGCAGCTCCCGGGCGGAGCTTGCGACGGACGGTCACGGAGGGAAGGCCGGGGAAGTAGGCTCAGTGGGCGGCGGCCTCGCTGTGAGTCCAAACCCGGGTGAAAAACCCATGACCCAGCGGGCCCTGACGGTGTTGATGGTGGTGAGCGGCGCGGTGTTGGTGTACTTTGTCGTCAGGACGGTCAGGTGAGCGAGCCTGAGAGGGGCCGCCTTGTGACCTTCCCCCAGATTGACGCAGGTTTCCTTGACCCGGGACCGCTCCCAGTTGCAAGGCTGGCTGCTTGAGTAAGAATGTGAGGATGACTGTCTTAACGCCTTGTTTTACCTTTGGGGGAATTTAAACCTGTGATGAAAAGGTTAAGTTCCGCAAAAACATGCAAGTATTAGTACCTCACCATTTCCACATCTTATGTGTGCTAGGCCCGACTCAAAGGGCATCCTTTCCCTGAACTGAGACTAATCTTGTGTTCCCTTGAATTTCAACCACGCTAACATGTGATACTTCTCTCTTTATACTCTCCATATTGTTGTGTATGTAACTTGTCTTTTTGCCTTTCAGAATGCAAACTCCATAAGAGCAGGATTCCTATTTATTAGTGGTTTTCAGTTTTTTGCCATTTTTTGCACATTGCTACCACTTAATATGAAATCAGTATTCATTTGAGTGGATTAATAGTGCGGAAGGGCCTTCTTATGGCTTTTAGGTTTATAAAATTTAGAAATAGTACCAGCTTATTAATGAAAACAGATGATTGTCACTTTTCCTCCACTATGAATGTCTTAGCAAGTAGAAAGGGAATTATATAATCAATTAGTGATATTTATAACTGTTATCATTAAACCTGCATTCAATACATTGCTTTGTTACTAAAGAAAAAAAACTTATGGCATCAATCATAGTATTAAAATAAAGTAATGTAATAAGATTGGTTTTGAAAAAAATCTATCAAAGTCTCTTGAAGTGTGTCAGTTGAGAATCACCTCTCTGAGGAGTTGACATATAGAGGAGTTGACATTAGAAGGAGTCAGCGAAGGAATGAGCTGAGGAGAAAAAAAAAACGAGATAGTTTCCTTTTCTTTAAAATAGATTAGAGGACAAGTTTTTCATTTAAAAGTTTCCTTTTGAACAAGTCAATTATCATGAATGGCAAACCAGCATAACTTGGCTTAAATAACTCATTGATAAAATTTAGTGTCAGCTAGTGGTTAATGGTTCTCCAGGGAAATGGACAAGTCCCTGAGACCTCTTAAGGGGATTTGCAAGATGAAAACTATTTTCATAATAACACATACTATTCCAAGTTTATAGAGTGCACAGAGTCCATTGATAACATTTTAGATTTCATGGTTGCAACTTTAAGAAACTACCACTTGTCAAGTTTTGGTGCACTATCAAAAAAAAGTAACCACTGTATCCGAAAAGGCTGTTAATACGCTCCTCCCTTTTCCAAGTTCATAATCTATGTGAAACTGGATTTTCTTCATATCCTTCAACTAAATGACACATTGCAAAGTTTGAAACAAATCTTGGAATCTAGCTGTTTTCTATTAGGCCAGACATTAAAGGAATCTGAAAAATGAAAGCAATGCCATTCTACAGTTTTTTGTTTCCTCTTTGAAAATACAGTTGTTTTTCCTATAATAAGTTAACATGCACATGCAAAATATGTTCACATGTATTTAATATTTTATATCGATTGACAGTTAAAATTTTTCTCAGGTATAATTAGTATGTTTAATGTTGATATATATAATCCATCTAAATAAAAGCTCTTTTGAGTCCTCAGCAGTTTTTAAGAATGTAAAGTAATCCTGAGACCAAAAAGTTTGTGAACCCCTGGTGTAAACAATATGAATTGGCCTAGTTATTATTGATTAACAAAGGCCAACAAATCTAGGTCCACCCTCTTAAGGGTAAGTTAGAAAATTTTCGGAGGGTATTACATATTAACCCCAGACCGAGACTTTTTCCTTGCTATGAAGAAAGATTAAAAACACATTGAAAGAGAATTTTTTTTTTTTAATTTTGTGATTGAATGTTATTTAATGTCTTTATGGGTCATGTAAACATCCAGAGTACCCTAAGTATTCTGTTTCTCATACTTTGAGAATCATGCATCTGATAAATTTTGTAGGATTTCCCTTACTCATTCTTTTTCTTGTGCTTCCATCTTATTTATAATTTTGTGTGCAAATGTTTATTGCCACCAATTTTCTATTTCCATTGCTGGAAAGCTTGGAAGAAGAGTCTTTTGATCTATTGGATGGCTTAGTAGCATGTTGTGTGTTAGCCAAATTCTGAGCTATGGCTTATTTAAACTGCATTCTATAAATAGCATCTAACAAGTTCTTGCAGTCCAAGTCTTAAATTTAGTTGGCTACTGAACATCAAAAGCTTGATTGATGCCAACAATGTCTGGACAATGTTAACAACTGATGCTTTTTGCTTCCAGGTTATGATTTCCATCCTATTTTGGTTAAAGCCCATGTTAATTCCTATTTTAATCCCTACTTCCAAATTGTATATGACAGCACACCAGCATTAGTTATTTGTGCCAAGAGGGAAAAATGCACCAAGCTCTTCATTTCTTAAGGAAGAAGTGAGGGGGCACTGAGAATATTTTACTTGTAAAGTTTTATTGCATTGAACTCCCTGAGAGTTTGAAAATGTTTTGTTTTACTCTAATTCAGTAATAATGAATACGTGGCCAGAAACAGCTTCCACTTCAAGAGTCTAGAAATACTCCAAAGATCAATCCAATTTGCTGTAGAAATTGAAAAATATGCACAGTAGGAACATAGTAGGTTTCCTAAGATAAACACTTCATCTCTATGAGATGAGGCTGCTTGACTGTCCTATTCTTTACTTCATCTCCAATGTGGGGAGTAAGTGCAAGATGTGGTAGACACTGATAAATAGTTCCTTCATGAATGAAAATTCTTATTTAATTATTTAAATTGCTTGATAAGTAGGTGATGTGGATTTGGAAACTTAAGGGTCCTTGCTACTTCTTGATAGAACAATGAAGTGTGAAGATCTTAATTGATATTTTGATTTTCTTCCCACAGTAAAATCTATAAGGCCAGAAAAATTAATCGTTCTATAGGGTTATAGTTAATTTTAGCATGTGTGTTGATTATATAAAAACAATTTCTGTTATAACTTCGTGAATAATGGTCTTTGTCTTAAAAGCAGGGAATTATTTCTTTTCTTCATGCCGATGGCACTCCTTTTTATTTATATTCACTGTGGTGGTTTGGAGACAAAGGCTTAGATTCCAGCACTGCCATTTTTCCTTTCAAGGATCTCTTGCAAATTGTTTAATCTCTCTGGTGTCAGATCCACCCTTGTGAAATATAGGAGAAAGCTATGTCAGATGGTGGGGATGAGCATGGAAGTTAGTATGATAACCATAACTCAGGTAGTAAGTATTTACTGAGCTGCCCAGAGCTGGGTCCTGGGGATACAGTTGAGAATATTGGGGATAAAGTGAGTGAAATAGACATTTCTTCCTTCTTGGTGCTTTAAGATTGGAGGAGTAGAGAGACAGTAATGAAACAATCACATCTATTAAGGATAACAAGGTGCCGTGAATAGGTATTAAAATGTGGGTTCTATTAATGCTTAGAGTTTAGTAGGTACATAGTAAAATTAACTTATTTTTTAATGGTTATCAAACCTCTATGCTTAGGTACAAAAAAGTTTCTTTAAAAGAAACCTTACTCTGTAATTGAAACATTATTTTTGAGATTTTACTCATCATCACAATACCATTAATTGCCTTCTTATGTGTCAGCTACAATGCCACATACTTTATATGCATTTTCTCCTTTAATTCTTGCAACAACTTTTAGAATAGGTACTGTCATTTTTGTACAGATGGAGAAATTGAGACTAACCAAGGTTAAACAACTTTTCCAAGGGCTCCACATACAGGACTGGGCAGAACTGCACTCAGACCTGGCTCTGTCTGAACAGACTCGGCGTGGTGTGATCACTTAGAGTGACAGATTTAAGGTGATATTGCACATAAAGACAGCCAGCTGATTTATGGAAAACGATTGAAATGGATATTGTCCACAGTGCCTTTCTGTTTAAAACATATGATTTCTGTTGAATGTTAAAACCCAAAATTTCATTATTTTAAAAATTGAGTCATTGTATTTTATGCATGATTTTTCTGTAAATCTACAACTTCTCTAATAATTTTTTTTTTTTTTTAATTAAAAAGTGTGACAACCTTAGCATTTGTAGGTTGTCACTTCTGGGCCAGGCTGAAATAATTTACAACCTTAACCCCCTAACCCCTTTCTGTCATCTAAAGATTTTATTGATATGTTAGACATAGAGAATAGTGATATTTCAAAGCAACTTCTGTCAATCTGATCATACATAATTCTACCTCAACTCCTCCTGGAGCAAGTCATCCATGAATTATGAATGTGGGATTAGTAATGTTATCCCTCCCATTTGGTTACTTAAGAAGGATCTTATTTTCTTTTTCCCTCAGAAGATTTATGGTTTTAGCAGTACTTGTAAAATCTTAAGACATCAATAGAATTCTCACAATGTAGCCAAAAGACAGGCAGTACTTCTACTGTTTATTTATTCATTTATTCACTGCATTTATTTGGCAAATTGTGTTGATCACCTGCTGTGTGCCAGGACTAGGCCTTATGATTATTATTAGCAATGTGCAAGTTTGGAAAATGTCCATACCTTCCTGGAACTTCCATTCTCCTTGTGTATATATCCTCAGAAAGTGGAGTTTCACTAGCAAGTGGTAACTGTCCTGAATTGCCATAGTTTCTTCAGTCAGCTACTTTATATTGCATACTTTATATCAAGAGAGAAACTCAGAAGCTTGGAAATGTATATGACAGGTACCATACTCACAAAATTGATATCTTTGCAGGTATATAACTTAGCACCCACAAATGTTTAGTCATGAACTTAAAGTATTGTAAAGCTGACTATATTGTCAAGTACCAACATGTTGGGGTAATGAACTGTAAGTAGTATGACAGGGAGATATGTCAGGGATCAGTGTGAAGTAAAGTTGCTGCAGAAGACTTAGAAAAACTCTTTGAGCACAGTGGTTATTTTATTTATCATTTTATCCATGATGGAACATAGTGCCTGTACCAGACATATACTAAATGAACAGATGTATGAAGTAGGTTTGATTAGTCTGAGAAAATACATTTCAGATAGAAAAATAGTAGTCATTATTTTATTTTATTAGCTTTTTCAATGGAAACAACCTTCCTCATCTTTCTCCTCTTATATACCTTTCTTTACAGGCTTCTAACTTTCAAGAAAGATTGTATTACTACTTATATCAATTACTTTTTTATCCTCTCCCCATTGAGGCAGGACACATTACTCTTCTAGAATTGATGTGTGACAATACTCAGAGAGTATTACTGACCAAGGAAGCTTGCCCAAGACTTAGTGTCCAAAGTTTTTACTGGGGCTCCACTATGTAGGTGTAATTGACTGATTGATTGCCCACATTGTTAATCATATTCTTCTGTGTTTCTCTTATAGTGATTTTCTTAATAAATTACTTAGGTTTTCATTATTTCTTTTTTGGAGAGTTCAATTGCTATATTCTTTAGTACTCATTTTTCCTAGAACAAGAAGTGGGTATACACTTGACAATTCTTATAATAACATGAAGATTTTGAATGTTCTTATGAGATTTTGGTTGGCATATAGTGTTACTCTTTTCTATATAACCAAACTAACTGAGTTATATTTTTCTAAAGTAAGTGTTAAAATACATTTTCCTTTTACTTTAGGTTATATAATTTTACTTTTTTTACCAGTCATCTTAATATGCTAAATAAAAGATTGAAAAGTTAAAACTCCATCTTTCTGTACTAGTTGCACACGTGTATATGTATAATTTCCTATTCCACTCCTCCAATTAAGATGATAGTTTTAGTTTTTACTTTCTTTTATTAAGTCTGTAGAACACTAATTCACATTAATAGCATGTTATATTTTGAATTTTTACCACCTATTGTTATAGTGCCAGTTTAAAGGAAACATTTTCATTCCTTTCATTAGGTGTATTAGAAACACTTGAAATTATATCACCTTATTCAGAGCTTTTGTAAAGTTCTGTGTTAACATTATGTTATCCTCACCTCTGAAGTATATCAGTGATTTTACGGATATAGGAACTGATATGAGAGGCTTGCTGAATCTTTCCCAATCTCAATGGCTTAGTAAAACCAAAGTTTATTTCTCCATTATAAAAATCCAGCTGCAGACCTGGATTATTCTCCAGGACAGTTGTCCTCCAAATGGTAACTCAGTGCTTTAGCCTGCTTTAATCTTATAGTTTGCCATTTCAGTGTAAGATGTCACAGTTGTCAGAGCTTGGTGAAAGAGAGATACTGGAGAATGCACAGGGTGTTTTGACAGCCTCACTCTAGAAATGACAGAAGTCAATACATGTTTTATTGAACAAAGCTATCATGAGCCTAATTGCATGAGGGCTGGGAAGTGTGTACATATGGGGTTGGGGGGGTGGGTTTGGTGGGGGGGAAACAAGATTTAATAAATACCAGTAATGTATATACCAAATGAGTAATATACCAAAAATCATCCATCAGGAAAGTGTCCAAGTTCTGCAGAACCCAGAGTTTTGTTTTCCTTCTGTATTACGTATTGAGTTCTTGAAGTAATTGATTATATTCTTATTGTTCATTGGCATGAATTTACATCTTACAGAATGGTAAAGAAATTTCTTATTGAGACTAGAATTAAGCAATTTTAAAATATTTTTGCAATTACTTGATTTGCATTATTTACCCATGCTTTCTAATAAATGACAAGCATTTTAATGAATTCATTGATACCCTTTGCAAAACTATCCCAACTCTCAAAAAGGTGATGCTGCCATACAGATGTTAAGTAATATAAAAACCGAATGTGGAGTATAGCTTTACAAATTGTTTAAAAGGAAAAATAGGAGAGACTTGGAGGAGTAAAATGTAGACTAACATTTGTTTTAATTGAACCAAAGAACAGAGACACACATATCATTTCTAAGATGGTGTAGGGGCAAGAAAGGTGCTTTATTTTAAGGATAGTTGTGCATGATGCCCCAGGCCAAGCTGAGGTCAGGACAAAAAGAATTCTACCTTTTAAGGGGCAGAATTCAAATATTTAGGTAAAAGCAACACTACACTCATTGCCCAACCCTCTGTGGAATCCTAAAGCCCTCAGGAGCCCAGTTTGAAAATAGTTGCATTCTCGAATCTCTGAAGAGAATGTGATGAAAAGGGTATTATGACCTAAGTGGAGGTGGGACTCCTGAATTTAGCTGGAAAAACATAGGCAGAATGAAGCTGTGAAAAACGAGTGGGCTTTTATAACCAACCCTGTGATTTTGACTAGAAACTGCTGAGCAAATGTGATGAATTTATGCGGAGCATAGGGATTGCTAGTAATACAAGAGTCTTAAAAAGAAAGGTATCAGAAGGAAATAGACATTCAGATATTTGGTGTCTCCCCATTACATGGCTACCTCAGCTGTGAACATTATCTTCTCACACAATCTTACATAGGAAGGAAGGAAGGAGGCCTGGAAAGTGGCCTTCTCTTCCTGTATTCTTTTTTATCAGGGAGAAAAATCTTCCATCTATATACCACCACGAGAAACATCCCTTTTTATCTTATTTGTCTGAACTGCTTCATCTGCTCATCTCTAGAAAATGACTGGCAAAGGAGAACTGTATTTTCATGATTGGTTTACACCAATTATTATGATCATTATGTATTGCAGGTGGGTTTATTGCTCTAAACCAAATCATGGTTCTGTTAAGCCAGAAAAAGGGAGTGGTCTTTTGAGTAGACAAAAAAAACAAAAAAGCGGAATCTGTTACAGTGATCAAAACTGAGATGGCCTATTGAGAAGGTAAATGTCCTTATTAATGCAAGTGGCTGCCATATTAATACTTTTCTCCACAAAGGGAGAAACCAGAAAATACAGTTCAATTAAGAGTCTTATTGAATCTGATTTAACGTAGGAACATTGCATTGGGGACCAAGAGACTGTTTTGGCAACTAATTTTGTGACCTTGGATAAAATTACTTTGATTTATTAAGAAGTCAGTATAGCTGAATATTTAAGAACTTACTCTGTGGGAATTAAATTACCTGTGTTTGAGTCCTGGCTCTACATTTACTGCCTAATTTTTCCCAATTTTAATTTTCTCCGAGCTCCACAGTGCTATGTAGAAAATGAGGGAACTTAACTCTTGGATTGTTGTGAGGATTTTAGCAAGTAATGCTTTTAAGTTATTTAGCTCAGTGCCTATCCTATGTACATGCTCAGTCAATATTAGCCATTCATACTGTTTTTGTATCTAGAATTGAAGTTGTAATATATTTTGGGGGTGGGATTTCACTATAACACATTTTCTAATACTCCCCCATATATTATAAAACATCTTTATTATTACTGTTATTTTTGTACTGCAATTTTCTTGTTTATGAAATAGAGGTTTGAAATATGTATCTCTCTGATTATTGACCAGTAATCTGCAAGAGAGTAGGACTGACAAGGCTATAGATAGAATGGGGGCAAGGGAAAACAAAAAGAGATTATAAGAGAAAGCTGAAGGATTGATCATTGAGCCAGTCAGAGACGAGGTAGGGTGACTCTTGGAGGTACTGGGTTTTAGGTGGGACACTGGTTGGAAAATATACCCATGCTAAATTTAGGAATGGAGAAAGAAAGCTTTTTCAAAACTTGCATCCCAACCTTTAGGGCCTAAAAGAGAAGACTAAGAAATGCTGTAAAAATAAAGAGGAGGGATAACAAGGAAACAATATACTATGCACTTTCATATAGTACAGTTCACAGCTAAACTATATAACATTTACTTAGAATTTACTTTACCTCAGGGTAGCCATCAGAATGCCATTAAGCAAGAGACAAATATAAGTCTAAGAACTGGCCATATGTGATAAATTTCAAGGAGTTGAGTGAGAAAAGGTGTCTATCATAGAAAGCAACATTGCAGCCTCCAAAATATAGATCAACATGCTTCTTTGTTTGATTTGTTTATATTATTATTTTTTAATTAGAGAAATGGGTTTAAAGAACAATCATACATAAAATACAGGATTCTCATATAACACCCTATTATTAACAACTTGCATTAATGAGGAACATTTGTGGAAATTGATAATAGCACATTTTTATAATTGTACTGTTATAGTCTTATGTTTTATTATAGGGGTCACAGTTTGTGTAGTGTAGTTCCTTGGATTTTTTTTTTAATATTATTCTGTTACCATCTATACAATCTAACATTTCCCCTTTTAATCACTTTAAGATATATATTTCAGTGCTGTTAATTACCTTCACAATATTGACCACCATCATCACCATCCATTACCCAAAATATTTCCATCATTCCAGTTAAGAACCCTGTACATTTTAAGTCTTAATTTCCTTTTCCCTATCAACTCCTCATCCCCTGGTAACCTGCATTCTAGATTCTGTCTCTATGACTTTACTTGTTTCAGTTATTTCAAATCAGTGAGATTATGTAATGTTTATCCTTTTCTGCCTGGCTTTATTTCACTCAACATAGTGTCTTGACGTTTCATCCATGTTCTCACCTATTTCAGAATTTCATTGCTTTTTACAGCTGAATAATATACCATTATGTGTATATACCAATCTTGTTTATTCATTCATCAGTTGATGGACACTTGGATTGCATCCATCTTTTGGCAGTTATGAACAATGCCACTATGAACATCGATGTGAAAATATATTTGAGTGCCTGCTTTCAATTCTTTTGGTGATATACCTAGTAATGGGATTGCCCAGCATATGATAGTACTGTACTGAGGTTTCTGAGGAACCAACAGTCTTCCACACGACTGCGTCATTTTATATTGCCAACAGCAAGGAATGAATATTTGTATTTCTGTACGTCCTCTCCAACACTTGCTTTTTTCCATTTTTTAAATAGCAGCCATTCTAATGGGTCTGAAATGATATTTCATTGTGGTTTTGACTTCCATTTCCCTAATGGCTATTAATGTTGAGCATCTTTTCATGTTCTTCCTGACCATGTGTGTGTCTTCTTTGGAGAGCTGTCTACTTAAGTATTTGTCTATTTTTAATGAAGTTGTCTTTTTCTTGTTAAGTTGCAGGATTTATACATATATTCTGTATATTAAACCTTTATTGTAATGTGGTTTCCAAATATTTTCTCCCATTACATAAGTTGTCATTTATTTTCATGGTAAAGTCCTTTGAAGCACAAAAGTTTTTTAAATTTTGATGTTAATCTATTTTTTCTTCTGTTGTGTGTGCTTTGGGTATAAAGTCTAAGAAATTATTACCAATTCAAGGTCCTTAAGATGCTTTCCTATGCTTTCTTCTAGGAGTTTTATAGTTCTGGGTTTTACATTTAGGTGTTTGATCCATTTTGACTTGATTTTTGTATATGGTATGACGTGGGGGTCCTCCTTTTTTTTGAAAATGGAGATCCAGTTTTCCTAGCACAGTTTACTTTTTGTTTTTTATTTTTTATAACAATAACATTTGATTTAATACCAACTTAACTTCAATAGCATATACAAACTATAACATAAAGGTGGGAGATGAAGGGGTGTAGAAACATAGTTTGTATATATATCCTTTGTTGAAGAGACTGTTCTTTCCTAATTGAGTCATCTTTGCCCCCTTGTTAAAAATCAGCTGACCATAAATGTGAGGATTGATTTCTGAGCTGTCAGTCAGTTTGATTCCATTGGCCTGTATGTCTGTGCAAATACCATGCTGTTTTGGTTATTGTGGCTTTGTAATACGTTTTACTATCAGGAAGTGTGAGTCCTCCAACTTCATTCTTCTTTTTCAAGATGGCTTTAGCTATTTAGGGCCTCTTACTCTTTCATATAAATTTGATGATTAGCTTTTCCATTTCTGCAAAGAAGTTGTTGGAACGTGGGGATTTTTTTAATCTATAAATTGCTCTAGTATAGGATTGAAATTTTAATGATACTTAGTCTTCCAGTTTATGAACATGAAATAACCTTCCATTTATTTAGGTCTTGTTTTTTCTTTTAACTATGTTTTGTTGTTTTCTGTATATAAGTACTTTAGATCCTTGGTCAGGTTTATTCCTAGATTTTGGAATCTTTTAGTTGCTATTGTGAATGGAATTCTCTTCTTGATTTCTTTAGGTTATTCATTGCTTATACTACTATAACCTTATTAAATACTACTGATATTTAGGGTGTTGTCCTTGTACCCCGACAGTTTGCTGAGTTTGTTTATTAACTCCAGGAACTTTCTTGTGGATTTTTCAGGATTTTCTGTATAAAGGATCATGCTATCTGTAAATTGGGAAAGTTTTACTTATTCCTTTCCAATTTGGATGCCTTTTATTTCTTTTTTCTTGCCTGATTGCTTTGGCTAGAACTTCCAATACGAAGTTGAATAACAGCTGTAACAGTGGGCATCCTTGTCTTGTTCCTGATTTTAGAGGGAAAGCTTTCAGTCTTTCACCATTAAGTATGATGTTAGCTCTGGGCTTTTCATATATGCATTTTATCATGTGGAGGAAGTTTCCTTGTATTCCTACTGTTCTTTTTTTTTCAAGAAAATGTGCTATCTTTTGTCAAATCCCTTTTCTTCATCAATTGAGATGATCATGTTTCTTGTTTTGTTACTTCATTCACTAATGTGGTATATTACGTTACTTGATTTTTTAAAATGTTGAACGAACTTTGCATACCTGGGATTAATCACACTTGATCAAGATAATAATTCTTTTAATATGCTCTTGGACTCAGTACGCTAGTATTTTGTTGGGGATTTTTGCATCTATATTCATAAGAAATATTGGTCTGTACTGTTCTTGTGGTATCTTCATCTGGCTTTGTTATGAGAGTGATTTGATATGAGAGAGGATAAATTAAGGAGTGTTCCTAACTCTTCAATTTTTTGTAAGAGTTTGAGAAGAATTGAAGTTAAGTCTTCTTGGAATTTTTGGTAGAATTCTCCCATGAAGCCATCAGGTCCTAGGCTTTTCTTTGTTGGGAGGATTTTGATTACTGATTCAATCTCTTTATTAGTAATTTGTTGAGATTGTCTAATCTTGAGTAAAGGTAGGTAGTGTGTGTTATTCTAAGATTTTATCCAATTCATCTATATTATCTAATTATTGGCCTACAGTTTTTCGTAATATCCTCTTATAGTCCTTTTTATTTCAGTAGAGTCGGTGGTTATGTTCCCCTTATCAACTGATATTATTTGTATCCTCACTCACTTCTTTGTTCTTTGTCAGTCTAGTTAAAGGTTTGTCAATTTATTGATCTTTGCAAAAATGCACCTTTTGGTTTTGTTGATTCTATTCTTTTTCTCCTTTCTATTTCATTTATCTTCTATGTTCCTTCCTTCCTTCTGTTTACTTTGTATTTAATTTTATCTTTTTCTAGTTTTTCCAGTTATGTGGTTAAGTCGCTGATTTATAGTTTTTCTTCATTTTTAACGTAAGCATTTCGAACTATAAATTTTTGCCTCAGTGCTTCTTTTGCTGAATCCTACACATATTATTAGGTTTTATTTTCATTTTCATTTGCTTTAAGATATTTCCTAATTTTACTTGTGATTTCTTCTTTAGCCCATAGTTTGTTTAAAACTATGTTGTTTAATTTCCCTGTATTTGTGAGTTTTCCATATCTCTGTTATTGATTTCTAGCTTCATTTCACTGTGTTTGGAGAATATACATTGTATAAAAAAGAAAATGCACCAAAATAGGAAAGGAAGAAGTAAAACTTTTGCTATTTACTACTGATATGATCCAGTACTTAGAAAACCCCCAAAAATCCACAACCAAACTATTAGAATATATGGACAATTTCAGCAAAGTGGCAGGATACAAGAATATTATGCAAAAATCAATAGTATTTCTATATACTACTAATTAACAATCTGAGGAGGAAGTAAAAAAAAATTCTGTTTACAATAGCAGCTGAAGGAATTGAATATTTAGGAAAAAATTAAACCAGGAACATAAAAGGATCTGTGTTCAGAAAACTATAAAACATTGATAAAAGAAACCAAAGATGATCTAAGGATATTCCATATTCATGAGTTGGAAGACTAAATATCATTAAGATGTAATTTCTACCCAAACTGATCTACAGATTTAATGCAATCCTGATAAAAATTACTTTATCCTTCTTTGTAGAATTGGAAAAGCCAACTATCAAATTTATCTGGAAGAATAAATATCTCCAAATAGCCAAAAATATCCTTAAAAAGAACAACGAAGCTGTAGGACCCTCATTTCCTGACTTTAAAGCATATTATTAATATCTAGCTACGGTGGTAAAAAAAACAGCATGGTACTGACATAAAGATAGACAGATTGACCAGTGGAATCAAATCAAGAGTTCAGAAATAGACCTTCACTTCTATGGTCAAGTGATTTTTGACAAGGCTGTCAAACCCACTCAACTGAGTCAGAACAACCTATTCAATAAATGTTGCTTGGAAACTGGATATTCATAGCCAAAAGAAAGAGAACCCCAATCTCAACCTTATGCAAAAATTATTTCCTGATGGATCAAGAACCTAAATATAAAAGTTAAAACCATAAAATTCTTAGAAGAATATTTAGGGAAATATCTTCAAGATACTGTGATAGGTGGTAGTTTCTTGGACCTTGTACCCAAACTACGAGCAACAAAAGAAGAATAGGTAAATGGGACTGCCTTAATATTAAACCCTTTTGTATTTCAACTGATTTTGTTAAGAAGGTGAAAAGGCAGTAAATTCAATGGGAATCAATCTTTGGAAACCACATATTTGACAAGGATTTGATTCCCATGCTATAATAAAGAGATCACACAAGTTAAGGACAAAACTAACAAGTAACCCAATTAAAAAAATGGGCAAAAGACCTCAATAGACAGTTCTGAAATGGTGATACAGATGGCCAAAAGACACGTGAAAAGATGTTTAACATCACCATCTGTTAGGGAAGTGCAGATCAAAACTCCAATGAGATGTCATCTCACACCATACAGAATGGCCATTATTTTGAAAAAAACTAGAAAACTCTTAAGTCCTGGAGAGAAGGTAGAGAAATAGGAACACACCTTCACTGTTGATGGGAGTATAAAATGGAGCATTCTCTGTGGAAGGTGATTTGGCAGTTCCTCAGGAAACAAAATATAGAACTGTCATGTGAACTGGCAGTACCACTACTAGGGATATATTCAGAAGAACTGAAAGCAAGGATGCAAGCAGATATTATATTTGCACACCAATCTTTATAGAGGCATTATTCACAATTTCTAAAAGATGGAAACAACCTAAGTGTCCAACAATGGATGAATGGATAAACAAGATGTGATACATGCATTCAGTGGAATGCTATTCACCTGTAAGAAAGAAATCAATTAGAGAAGCACATGACAACATGCGGAAACCTTGAGTACATTGTGCTGAGTAAAATAAGCCAAACACCAAAGGATGAATATTGTATGGTCTCACTGGTATGTACTAAATACAATGAGCAGATTTATGGAATTGGACTATGAATGTAGATTACTGGGAGACAGACGGAATGTAGGTTGAGAAGGGAGATGATGCTGGATGTATGTAGAATGTTTAATAAGGGTAATAATGGATGGACTTGATGGTAACACATTGTAATGAATATAACCAACACTGTTGACTTAAGAATGTGATTGTGTCCTGAATAGAAGGTTACTGTTAGTTGGAGAACAGCTGGAGGATAATCTAGGGACTGTATAACAATGATTTGGGGTATAGATGAGGATTGTTTTTAGTGATACAAACACAGGAATGTTCTTCTACTACATGGCATTAAAAATGTGATACATGGTAAAAATGTAAATTATTGACTCTAGTTAACAGCAATATTGTAATGTTTTTGTAGCAGAAACAAAGAAAGTACTATTTCAATGCCAAAATTTTCCAGAAAAAAAGAAAATTGGGTTTGGTTTTGTGAGATATGAGGTAGCAATGGTGCATATTTTCCCAGCCTTTTCTCAGCTGATGACTGAGCACAGCAGGGCTGGGCCATCTCCAATTAGCAGGGGACTCCTGTCGTGGGCACCCTTTGCTTGGAGATGCCCCATTTGCCTGGTCAAGGCTTTCTCAGAACTGCATTGTTGGTCTTTTTACCTGTCCTCCTTCTTTCTGCTGTTTTTCACAGGTGTCAGACATGTATCACCTTCTAAAGGAGTCCCTTGCCTTCCCCTGCTCACTCCTTCTTTATCTTTTACAGGCCTAAATCTTCTTATACCTCTAATTCCATATTGGCACTTGCTTCTCAGAGACCCTAATTGACAGCCATATAGGGGAGTGTATATATAACATATGCCTCTGTCTAGTTTTTAATGTATAATAGAAGAAATTAAGGAATAATATTACTTATATTATTCCATACTTACTATATACCCTACAGGAGTTCAGTTAAATGAAAACAAAAGGCAAAGCAGATATGAATCACATGAGTACAGCAAGTTACATTGAACAGTTTCTTACATTTATAGAGTAGTAAAATGAAATGGACATTTATTCTGTTGTGTTTATTTTATGTGGCATCATACATTTTTGCATAAAATTTTATCAAGCTTACTTTAGTAGTTTAGTTTTATTTTTATACTGTAGCTTATGCTTGTTATCTAAACAGAAATAGTTATTTCCAACCTGAGTATAATGGAACATTGAGGAAACTGCATCTGTATTAAGACAACTATTTGAATAACAACAAGATAAAAGGGATCTGATCAGAGTCCTTTATCTGTTCACATTTTGTGATAAACAAATTTAAGGCGATTATAGCTTTTAACTCTTCTTTCTCAGGTTCCTGTACTTCCTCTTCTACACTTCTGTAGGTAAAGTCCCTACTTTTATGTTCACTAGGAGTCGACTCAAGTTTTTTTCTCAGATTGCAATACATTTATTATGATACATGAGTCTAGTAGACAAGTGTGTACATATAACATGTATATAATTATCAATATATATAGACAAGTTTGTTTTCATGAACTGTAAAAATGAATGGATTTTAAACTTCTTTTACTCTTTTGTTTAAAGATAGTAGTTTAAAAATAATCTATAATAAAAGATAAAAGTAGGCTTTTTACTTAACATTTCAGTTTATTTTTTTATTGTATTATATTTTACATTTAACATTTGTTAGTATGTTAAGTGGACATTTGAAGCACTGTAATAATTTTAATGTTTTGCATCATATGTTTTGGCTTTCCCTGAGAAAAATAACTGCATATAGTAATACATATCTTGAATTACATTTTATATTTATATTTGCATGTAGCTGTCCATTGTAGCTACCACCACTACCTGTATCTTTGGACTGAGGATAGATATGTTAGGGGAAGTGGTATTACAAGTTTAATTTCTCTTTAATAATATACAGTTTTAAAATTTAGGTCATTCTTGTAGGAACTAGTAACTTTGCTATAATAGGAAATTCATTTTAATTGACTGGTATCTCTAGTTCATTTGGTGTCTAGTAATTTATTGTCTTGATATATGAAATAAAGAGCTTGGATTCATGTTTGGAGATAGTATTTCTATACATGATTAAATAAAAAGACAATCCATAAGCTTAGAACAAACCTTAAAATGCCTATGCCATAGGAGTCAAATGTCTTACACTAAATTCAGAAAGCAAAAAATAGTGTTTTAGCAGATGAGTTTGTCCACTCATTGAAAGGTTGAAAATTCATTCAAAGTACCTTGAAGATGTTGGAAATGAAGAAGAGCATCAGCTGGGATAAATTCTTTTTTATTTATTTATTTAATTTATTTAATTTATTTATTTCTCTCTCCTTCCCCCCACCCCAGTTGTCTGTTCTCTGTGTTGATTTGCTGCGTGTTCTTCTTTTCTCCACTTTTTGTTGTTGTCAGCGGCACGGGAATCTGTGTCTCTTTTTGTTGCGTCATCTTGCTGTTTCAGCTCTCCGGGTGTGCAGCACCATTCCTGGGTAGGCTACACTTTGTTTCGAGCTGGGCGGCTCTCCTTATGAGGTGCACTCCTTGCGCGTGGGGCTCCCATATGCAGGGGACACCCCTGCGTGGCACAGCACTCCTTGCGCGCATCAACACTGCGCGTGGGCCAGTTCCACACGGGTGAAGGAGGCCCAGGGTTTGAACCACAGACCTCCCTTGTGGTAGGCGGACGCCCTATCCATTGGGCCAAGTCCACTTCTCAGGGATAAATTCTTAAAATCATGTCACTCTCTATTTAACGCTTGCCAAGAATCCTGTGACTGGCAATGACTTTTTAGTATATAATATATACTGTTGACTTTTTAGTATATAATATATGATCTGGAAGAATTTGATTTATTTCCGAATATAATTTCACATGGCATTAACTTCTTCATTGACCAATGTGACCAGAATATTTGGAAAGCCATATGCTTTAGAACATTGAGCAATAGACTGGCAAAAGGGAAAAGGAGACATTATAGTTCAATACCTTTATTTTATGCTGACAAGTGGTTCCACTAACTCATGTTTATTCCCTTTTAAAATCAAATTAATACCTGTAGATATTATTAACTTGATGTGGTTCTAAAGGACCTATAGTGAACTAACTCCATTATCCTTTTCCCAGTTGTGAGGTAGCACTTTTTTTCTGGTCTTAGTTTTTCTGTTGCTTATTTTCATAAGTCTGAATCTAAAGTTGTCAAACTATGACTCACAGGCCAAATTCCATTCACTGGCCTGTTTTTGTAAGGCCTGTGAACTAAGAATGTGTTTTTGCACATTCTAAAGGGTTGTTTATGAAGAGGAAAAACTGAGAAGTCTGTGGGACAGAGACCATGTGTGTTTTGCAGAACCTAAAATATTTGTTTTCTCATCCTGATGCTTTACAGAACAAGTTTAGACCTGTGGTCCCAGTCCATATGGTGTGTGTGTGTGTATGTGTATGTGTATAGGTGGGTAGTACAATGCCTGATATATTGGAACACTCAAATATTTATTGAATATATGTGTGCATGCATAGGACAGTGTTTCTTCCAGGGTCCCCACTCTTATCTTTGAAGGGGCTCATATTGTACTTTATAGTTGGTGCTGGAGTCTAAATAGTTCCTATAACATTTATTCTATCAAACAATGTAAATCAGAATTTAAGTGAACTCAATTTTAGCTCTGATTCTTTATTGAAGTACCTTCTTTTGTGTTTTTAAACTCCAATAGATGTTTTTGTTAATCACATTTTCTTGTGTGTAGAGTTGATGTCATTGAATTGGAGATGACTTAGATATTGATGGCAGGGTCATGGTTATGGATATTGCTAGAATGCAGTATCATTCAGGCCCTCAACAAATATTTAATGAGCATCTTAATTGGCCAGACACTGTACTACAAAGTGGTTAGACAGTGGTGAACCAAATAGGCAGGGATTCTGCCTGCATGGAACTCAGTGGGACAGATAGGTAAATAAATACCCAAAGAAACATATATATAAGTAAATATAAATGCAAATTTAGGTAAATGATTTGAAAGAAAAGATCAAGTTATTTGAGGGAGAAACTGATAGGAGGGCTCTAAATCTGGAGATCCTTTCATATATACTGATTGCAGTTTATGTTGAACACTAACAGTTTTCATTCTTCTATAGCAGTGGTTCTCAAATTTAAGCATACATCAAAATCGTAAGGAGGACCTGTTAAAACACAGATTGCCAGGCCCTACCTTCAAAGTTTCTCATTCATTATGTCTTGAATGGAGCCCTCAGATTTGTACTTGTAATAAGCTTCTAGATTTTGCAAATTCTGCTGATCCAGGGAACCACACTTTGAAAACCACTGATCTAGGCTAGTGGCTTTCAGTATACTGGAATAATTTGTAGAGCTTTAACAAAATATTGATGCCTAGTTCCTTTCCCTCAGGATTCTGAGTTCATTGGTGTCCACGAATGGCCTGACATGGGATTTTTCAGAATACTTTAGGTGATTATGATGTGTAAACAGGATTGTGAGCTACCAGTCTAGAATTTGAGTAATTTATATGCATACATTATCTTAATGGAATGGGGTACCTTACCCTGCATTACAATGGGAAGGAATGGAGGAGATGGGAAAAGGGATGGGATGGAAAGCTTAGTAGTATAGATGTGGTACCTGATTTAAGACTTAATGGATTATCTGTCAATATCATCAGGTTGACAGAAGGAGAGGATAGTATAAGACAGAAGAAACAGTGGTGGCATGTAAACATGTAAGAATAGGTTTTGTTTCAATTAATCCTAGGTAGTCTGTCAGTTATATTTCTAAAATATAACCATTCTGATACTGAGTACCTGTTATATTAGCGGCAGAGGAATAGACCGAATAATTTATTTTTAATTTACAAATAAATGTGATGTAAGGATCATTTATCCCTTATTAACATTATTTTCACTTAGGAAATTTTTCTGTTTTATAGAATGAGAAGAAGAAACCGAAAGACAAGGAGATATGGAGTTCTGGACACTAACATAGAAAACATGGAATTGACACCTTTAGAACAGGATGATGAGGATGATGATAACACATTGTTTGATGCCAATCATCCTCGAAGGTAAGTGTTTAGCTGCTTAATTCTGTGAATTAGTATGCAACTTCTTATCAAGTAAATTGGAGAAATAAAGTAGAATTTTATTTAACAGATTTTATTCTAACATTCTGTTTTGTTTAATGAAGTTCTTTCTGTTACCCAGCCAATAGCTCCTATTCACACTGCTTTGCTAAAATAACATAAACAACAGAATATCATCTCCAAAGGAAATCTTTATATTTTAGATCTCTTTGCAGGGCTTTCTTCTTTAAATAGTGTATATTAGTAATATATAGTAACTATATGGATATATGAACTATTTAATGTGGTAGTAGGAAAGATTTAGTAAACTTGATTTTTGTTTTGTATTTTGAAGGTATTTTAGTTTTTAGTTTTGGTTTCTATTTGTAAACAGTGCTTCCTGATGAAATTCTAAGACTAATGGTACAAAATACAATAATGTAACTATCATGTGTCTTCTCAGGTTTTTTCTCATTGAATGCTAGGATCTTTTCTGAGAGGCTTGGATACATGAAAATAAATGGGGTGAAGTCTCCATTCAATAGTAAAAGAAATGTTTGAATGGAGGGGAATTACTTGGGTGAAGGAAACCTAGATTTTAGAGCCCCAGTATAAGGCAGGATATAAAAATTGTGGAGCTAATTAAAAAAGATTCAATGAAAAGTGAGTTAAGAAATCCCATGTATATAAAGGGCTTTCAGTTGTTAGCAAGTCATTTATTGAATAAAAAATACATTGATGAAATGCCAGTTATATAGCAAGAATAATATTAGAAGCTAACTATGCATTTATTAGCAAAAAAACCCTCTCTTTGTAAACTAGGGGCCTGGTTCCAGTGAAAACAAATTTTTAAAAATTCAAATACTCTCTGAAAATTCCTTAAATTGCCTGTAAAGTATTGTGCAATTCTTAGTAAGTCTAATATTGTCAGCTGTTGGTCATTTCTATGTGTGGACCAGGTGAAGTTGCTTCCTTATATTTAGGAGCCGTTGTGTACAAAAGATACTTACCTTTATATACTAGAATCACTTTAAGAACAATGGGAAATACATTTGGAAATTTTTATTGACTGAGGGAATAGCAAATCATTATTCTCATCTTGTTTTCACCCTGAGGAATGTCCTCACTGAGTGGATGGAATCTTACAATTTTTATATAAAGAATAATTATTATTTTAATTTTCTACTAAGCTAATGTTTTGTTTAAACAAGCTAAAAGCATATGAGGCACCTCCTACTGAAAACACAGGGTATTCAAGGGTCTAAAAGAAGTTAAATAGCTGCTCTGTCAATATTTGTGAGAAAAAACGGTGAGTGAGTGAAGTATGAGCTTTGAATGCAGAAGGAAGAGTGGTGAGGAAAGGCTGAATGGGGGAGTCAGAAGCCAGATCATGAACCTCTTGTAATCCATGTTAATCAATTAGAAAAAATATAAGACAGTGGAAACATAATCAAATTTGTATTTTGAAAATTACTATGCATAGGTTGGAGGAGAGCAAGGTTAAGAGTAGGGAAGCCAATAAGAAGACTGGTGGTACCTGAGCTAGAGTGATAATTGGAAGGTCGAAGGAAGTAAATTATTCTGGAGTCTGTGGAAAGTATGATCGGCAGGAGTTAGGGACTGTGTTTGGAAGATGAAGGAAAGAGAAATGGTAATAATAATGGAGAAGCAAATTTCAAGGGTAATGAAGTCACCTTGAGTTTTTTGTCGTATGACTTCATTTATTTTAAACAAAACAAAACTATATATGCATATATCTAAGATAACTTAAAGAGGAGACCAAATTGCTAACTGTGCCTATGTATTCATTAATTTATTCAATAAATAAATGAATAAGTACCAGCTATTTATGTAGCAGCTATTTATGTCACACATATTTAGGTGTGTGGGAGACATTAGTGCTATAAATCCAAAAAGAAGAAAAAAAAATGTCCTGACATTGTGGAGCTTCCCTTCTAGAAAGGAATAAATAAGACTGTGAGGTTTACGGTTCACATTTATTTTCACTTTCCCTTCTATATTCTTCAACATTTTCAGGGATTTTTTTCCTACTCAAAGATCATATTCATGCATTAATTTTTAAAAACAAAGCTTTATTTGGAAATATTTTGAAGCTACAGAAACATTACAAGAATAAACTTAGTACAAGGAATTTTTTTTAATCCTGTTTCACCATTTTTTCTCTTGAACACACTTTCTCTCATAGTATAGATATGGCAGATACACCCTCTTTTTCTAATAAAAAGTTCCTCATTTTTTGTTTACATGATGTTCTGATGTTTCCTCATTTTAGATTCATGTTACTGAAATACCACATAAGTCAATGCTGTCTCCTTCTCAGGGCAGCATATCCGGAGGCACATTTGTGCTTCGTTAGTGGTGATCATTGGTTTCCCTTGCTGCTTTTCAAATAATAAGGAGACATTTTAAGATCATACAACTGTCATACTTCTTATCAAAATTTCCGCTAGATTAGCATTCATTCATGAGTCTTGCCTTATCTAACCTTCCCTAGGGTTACAAACAATGCAGTCAGTGTTGATATTTTATTTTTGTATTTATTATCTGTGTAGAATTATGATTTTCTTTTTTTTTCAAAGGCTTATAATTCATTGCCATTCTTATATTTTAGTGTTTAAATGGTCCCAGATTTGGCCAGTGGGAACCCTTTCAGTCTGGCTTCTGAGTCCCTGTGACTTAATCCCAACATTTTTCTTTTAAATACTTCTTTAGCAAGATATTCCAGGCTCATCTTGTACTTACTCTGTCCCAATCATGGGATCAGACATTTCTCCAAGGATCCCTAGTTCCTTTAGTAGATACTAGGTAAGCTCTTTGCTATAGGGGAGTTTTTCCTTTTTCACCCTCTTACAACTATGAAATGTATATGAAATATATATTTGAACATGTCTATACAGATATATGAACTTATGCATGTATATATGCATACACATATATATGCATACTTGAGAGGCTATTATTTGTACCTTCAATTTTCGTCTATGTCTACTGGATTCACTCTTGCCTTCTCCCTTTCCACATTTGTATTTTCCTTCTATCATGAGAACCTTAGTTCCCAACACCATCAGACTTCGATTTATTTACTCTATTCCATAATAAAATTAAAATAGTTTCATAATTTCTTGTCTATGTCACTATGATAAAGAAACCTGTTAAAAAAGTTTAGGACTCATCTGTATTTTTGTTCCCAACAACCCCATTCAGCCCAAAACTGAGAATATATAGTTAGATATTATGTTTATAAATGACATTTTTTTCTTTTCAGCACGATGTTCATTTGAAATATAATTTGATTCACTTGTTTCCTTTGCTTTCTGATTTAGTTTTCCCCTCCTTTTCCTCATTATTTTTGTTTTTAAATGTGAAAAACACTAACATGCTTCCAAAAGTTAGAGTGATCCAAAAAAAAACCACTCAGAGAAGTATCATGCCTGCTTGCTTATATATCTTACTCTCTACCCCACCCTTTATAGAAAGTCAACTTCATTATTTTCAGGCCCATCATTTCTGTAGGTCTTTTGTTAAAATTGGCAGATATATGTACTTCTTATGTTTCCCTTTCTTCTTATACAGGAGTAGGTTATATACTATATATGCTTTTTGCACTTTTCTTGTTGCACTTAATATCTCCGTATCAGTTCATTGAGATCTTTTTCATTTTTAAAAAAAAACTATGTAGTACTCTATTGCATGAAATATACTGTAATGTATTAGATCAATTACCTCTGCATTGACATTTAAGGAGTTTTCAGCTATTTTGCAATTACAAATAATACCACAATAAATCACCTTGTACAAGTGTATTTTTGTATTGTTGGAGGTATATTTTCAGAGTAAATTCCTAGGAATGGGATTGTGGGTCAAAGAGTATGAGGTTAGTTTTGACTGTAAGGACTGGAGGTGCCCATGAGGTATCCCAGTGAGCATAGCAAATTGGATGGATTCATTCTTTTACTAACAGCAATTATTCACTGTCTGACAGTACTCTGCTAAGCTCTGGGGATATAGTAGAAAGCAAAAATGAACAAAATACTTACCTTCATGCAGTTAACAATCTAGTAGATAGCATAGGCCCTCAATTCAGAACAAAGGAGTTGTGGCTAGAGATACAGATTTGTAACTTACCATTATTATACTTCAACCTTCCCCAAATCTGTGATGATGTTCTTCTCTAGGTTAGGCTTACTTTTGCCTCTTTTAAAATGAGCAATAGGTTGAATATTTCAGGACACCAAGAAGTAAGGACCAGCAAACGATTTTTCTATTGTCTTTCTCTCTACTTCTCCAAACAATATTAAATATCATTTGAATAATATCCACACTGATTCTAGACCTCGGTGTGGTTTTTTTCATTCTAAGCAGATATGGAACCCTATTTTTTTTCCTCGCTGTAGGGGAAGGTGGATATATTTCTTTTCTACTACTAGTCAGCAGCGTCACGTAAGTGTGGGCATAGATGTGTTTATATTCCTATTACTTTCGGTAATTATTTTCTGTGATATGAAGTCCAAAATGTGTTAATTCATTTATGCTAATTCAATGGGCTGGTCCCTCTCTGATCTTTTAAGTTGGTATTAGAGTTGAAACATTAATTATACCATCTATTTCTTTATCATGTGGATGTATGTTGCAGGAAAGGTGCAAAGAGAACATATAACTCGCTATAGTAACAGATGACCATGATGCTTAATGCCATTTTTTTTCTCCCAATAAAGGGGAAAAAATAATGCTTATATGGAAAGTGTATTTTAGGGTCTTCTTAGGCCCTGAAACAGCAATTTAACCAACAGTTTCCAAAACAGCCATGTATACTAATAGAAGAACTAAGGGAATGGATGTAGCAATAGAGAGAATGTCTACAAAGAGATAAAATCAGAGGTCCTATCACTGAGCCCCAGTGAAGACAAATAAGGACAAAGCAAGCTGAGAAAATGATACCAGAGAAAGAACATTAGATTCAGATGAATATGTTATCCTGGAAGCCTAGAAAAGTGTAATCAATAGTCCCAAATTCCACTCAAGGATCAAAAGAAAAAAGAAAGTGTCCATTAGGTAAAATTGAATATTATTCATTGGTGACCTTGGGTGAGAGCAGTTCTGGAGTAGTAGCAGGCAAAGTATAGTGTTTTGGAGGTGAGGAATGTGGCAACCCAGTAAAAGTAATCACTTTTTTACTTGCGATGGGGAGTAAAAAGAGGGCAGTATCTAGAGGATTTGATGGTGTCAGTGTGTAAGATGTTCTAAGATCAGAAATAGTTTATAGATGTAGATCCCCAGGATACTGGTAAAAGATATCGTCTTGGTGGATGAGCAGTTCCACCATTCCAGTCTCCCTGAGCCTTTGTGTATCTTCCTTTATTGTGGATCAAATTAGTTCTGGGATTTCAACTTTATTTAACGTAGGCTACCTTTAGTATATGTGTGGCCAGCAGTTTAAAAAAAACACCTGTTAGAGCCTCTTTCTGACCCTTCAAGCTAAAACATTGAATCCAGAATTTCTGCTTAATGAACTCAGCAATAAATTTGACCTGATCATTCCACTATGATCATTAAGATCCATTCCTACCCTCTTCCTTAGATTTCCCTCTATGTAAATTGGAAAAATCATCTATTCTTGTTGGTGTAGCATAACTCCTTGTACCTCATTTTTTACAGCCTTCTAGAATTTGAATCTAGTAGTAGGTCTAGAAGAAAAGAGAGGTGGTGATGGTGTATCCTAAGGAGAATCAGCAGTGTTTTGCAATGTAGTTATCTCTAGGGAGCTTTTTCAAAGAAACTATAACATTTTAATAAAAAATGACTTTTTTGGTCCACTCTATTAAATAAATTTTTGTTAGGTGTCTTATATAATTCAGTCTAATATAAAAGCTATATTCTGGCGGTACTGAGAGTTTCTAGTAAATAGGCATTTTTTCTTCAACTTTATTGAAGTAAAATTAAGATAAACTGTACATACTTAAAATATACAAATCGAACTATTTTGATGTATGTATACATATTCCACCAGGATCATAATAAAGGTAGTGACACCCGGATCATCATCTATATCATCTTCCAAATTTTTTGTTCCCCTTTGAAATCCATTTCTTTTTCCAGCTTCTTCACCAGGCAACCACTGATCTGCTTTCTGTCACTACAGATTACTTTGCATTTTCTTGAATTTCAGAAAAATGGATTTTTACAGTAGGACTTTTTCTTTCCTTCAGCATAATTATTTTGAGATTGATCTCTATTTTTAAGATAACTCTTTCATTGCTGAGGGTTTTTTTAATTATTATTTTTAATTTTTATTGCTAATCCACTAAATAAATATAGCTCAATTTGTTTCTCCATTTACCTGTTGATGGACATTTGGTTTATTTCCAGGTTTTAGCTATTACAAATAAAGCTGCTAAGAATATTCACATTCAAGTCTTATAGACATTTTACTTTTCCTTATGGGTAAATTCCTAGCAGGGAAGTGGAGATAGGTCATATATAGATGCTATTTTCCATTTTATTTAGGAATCTGGCAAACTTTTCCAAACCATTTTGCATTTCTAATGGAAGTATAGGGGAGGGAGTTCCAATTACTCTACTTCCTTGGATTCACTTAGAATGGTCAGGGCTCTGTTCATTTCTTTGTTTTTGTCTTTGTCTTTATAATAGAGGAGACATGGTGTATCCCATTGTAGTTTAGATTTGCATGTCCTTAAGGACTAACAATTTTGAGTAACTTTTTATGTATTATTTTGTAAATTGTGTCTTCAAATCTTTTGTTCATTTTCTTATTTCTTAATAATTTGAGCTGTAAGAATTTATAAATTTCAGATACAAGTCTTTGATGTATGTGGTGTGATGTATGTGGTGTATTTTCTCTGTTCCGGAACTTTCCTTTGCATGTTCTTAATGGTGTATGTCAATGAAAAAAAAAGTGTTTAATTTGATGATGTCCAATTTATCTATTTTATCTTTTATGACTTGTGCTGTTTGTGCTGTACCTAAGAAACTTGTGGTGGTATGCAATCTCAAGGTTTGCAAAGATTTTCTCCTGTGTTTTCTTCTAAAAATTTTTGTAGTTTTTGGTTTTATATTTAGTCTGTAATCCAGTTTGAGTTAATATTTTTGGTGTACTGTAAGAGACAGTATCAGTTTGGTTTTTTTTTATCTTGATATCTGGTTGATACAACACTATTTATTAAAGATTTTCCTTTCCCCATTGAATTGTTCAGCAACTTTGCCAAACCATTAGATCATATATGTGGGAATCTGTTTTTGTACTTTCTATTATATTCCATTAATCTATATATTTATTTTATGTACATAATATATGAAGTTATTTGATTGAAGTAACTTTATAGTATGTTTTAATATCAGGTCAGGTAAGCCCTCCGGCATTGTTCTTCTGTTTTTACACGTTTTTCGGCTGTTTTAGGTCCTTTGCATTTCCATATATAATTTAGAATTGCCCTGTCAATTTCTACAGAAATCATCTGATGGAATTTTGAAACCAAGCCCTCTAATTTCTTCATGAATCTTTCTGAACACCATAGATAGAATAAAGTGGTACAAGGGCTGAGAAATATAGCATGTGATCTGTTTCCTGTTGTTATTGTTCTGAATAATGCTACCTTCAGTAGCCAGAATTACTACAAATATCCTGCAGTGGGTGGGGGTGGGCTTTCCAACTATTTTACACCAATACCTCTAGTGATTATGGTTATTTTTATGTTTGAATATTGAATATTAAACATTTACTTTATCAATCAAAGCAAATTTAAGTCTGCCTTCAAAGAACACAGGAAATGTAAAATGATTGCAGTTTAGGGTTTATCATTGACATGAAAGGATAGTTCCTTTGCTGATTTTTTGATGTACTTAATAAACCTTTTCTTAGAACTACTGAATGTTTAATTGAATACTTTAAAATATTATTGTCAACCCACTGAAAGCCCGGAATAATTTAATAAATAAACTGCTTTAGTATGTACTTACTTAAGGGAGATAAATTACCTCTCTAATTAAAGGTAGTAAAGTCTATTTGAGATGATAATTTTTCTTAAGGGACTGTGCCTTTTGCTAATAAATCAGCATTTGAACCCACTCAAAACTCTACTTAAACATGCTAAACATATGGTTAAGATACTCAACCATAAGGCAATAATTACTTAGTTTGATTAGTGAACTCTCTATATGTGACCATAGTACATTATTGAATTGGATTATGAGCAATGAAGAAAATACACTTCCCCAGCTCTCCAAAACCAAAATACTATTCTTAAACCAATGATTTCGTTCAACTTATGCTCTTGAAGTAAATATTTTATTTGAAATTGCTTATTTAATTCACATCTCAGCTATCTTGATTTTTTTAAAATTATAAAGTTTGTGGCTTTACTTCTATTCCTATTTACTTCTCTCTCATATTTCTTCACCCAGAATTCTTTTAGTATATAAAAATTAACAGAAAACTGCATTCTGGTAGAGAAAATAATATACAAATAACTAAAAACCAGGGTTGAAAAACTAAGTAAATGGTGCAGATTTTCATCGAAGGGCATAATTCTTTCTGGCCTGATTGAGTTGGAGTAACAGAACTCCAATAGGAGTTCTTGTAAAAGCACGTGTTACTAATTACTTGCGCAGAATGTTTCAGACACTTTACATATACTGTGAACTCCCCAAGATGATCTCGTGAGGTAGTTTGTATCACTCTCATTTTAAAGACAGGAAAACTAGACTCAGACAGTTCAAGTGAGAAAGATGTTCCTTTTTGTTGTAATCTCATTCCATTTGTTTAATATTTATTTTATTTATACCTATAAAGAGAATGATTCTCAGTTCTATTCATTCTCTATTCTGCTACTTTTTTTGTTCTTAGTTTTTCAAATGGGGAAAACAACCGAAAAAAGGGAGAAATAGAAATAGTATGATTTGCCACATTATCAACTGCAATGCAGAGTCATGGTAGTCAACATTAGAACTACTAGTAATTATCCTTAGTGATTTAATCTCTTATTGATGCTGCCTTAATTATTTTAAGTGTTTTCTGAAATTAGTTCTTCCGTTTCCAAATTCTATCTACAAAATAACAGGAAGCAAGTCATTTCCTTGCTTATAATTTTATCATAGTACAAAGGTATTTTTTTTGTAGTTGGCTCTTTCTGACAGCCAGTAATGTAACTTTTAATAAACCAAAATAGTAAGTGATTGTTGCTGTTTGGTAGGACTTGAGTTATTTTCACTGTTTCTTTGTATGAGATTGAACTATATGAAACTGCCAATATACGATTTAACCTAAATTTCCTCAAGGAAATGTATTATTGCATATAACAGGATGTCATGGATAGGGCAGACTCGAGGCCCAGTGCTCTTCTTCTCTGTGATTCCCTTGGTTCTGTCCATCTTCACGGATTGGCTTCATTTTTCAGACTCATAATAAGATGGTGCCAGCTGTTCCTCAAATCACACCCAGAATGGTTCCTTTCATTAGAAATTAGGGAGTAGCTGTCCTGTGTCTCTTTCTTAGGAGTGAAAAAAAAATGAGAGATTTTTCTTTTTATATTGTTGACCAGAATTAGGTCATGTGATCATTTCTACATCAAACCTGAGAAGAAAAATGGAACTACCACAATTAACTCAGAATTACCATTTGAGGTGAACTAAATATTGAGGAGTCAACCAGCATTGCCACTTTAGCATTGAGGTTAATAGAGATAAATGGGAAAATTTATAGGTATATGGAAAATTAAATAACTTGAACAGCTTAGTTATGATAATATAAGTTCTGTAGGAACTACTAGAGATATTTTTTGTTGTTTAATTTACTGAAACATTTTTCACAAAGGAACTATAAAACTGAAAAAGGAATCTCAATTCTTGAGCTGTTACATAGAATGTTTCAGCCCTCTCTGACAGAAAAACCAATAAGAAATCAAGAGACAGTATATGCTGACTAGAACTTAATTACCTTCATTTGTCTCAAAGAGAAATGTTGGAGACAAAACTCATAACTAGTCATAAAAATGCAAGTTTAACACAATACTTTATAAAGCAAAACAGCTTATTGGAGCAATACCTTCTTCCTATTCTGTTTGATACCTATTGAACAGCAAAATATTATTATTATTATCATCTTTATACTACACACTAGAGGACATTTTGACCATCTTGGTAGCAGTTTTTAAAGCAAGTATTCCTATTGCTTCAAGGCTGTTTTAGTAATTTCTGCCAAGTATATAATTTAAAAATCCCTAAATTTGCTTTTTTGGCCACTTCTATTCCACTTCACTAAATTTAATGTTTTATTGTATGTGTTCATCGCATTTTTTTGCTCAATGTTTCTTTACCACAAGATATTTTCTGGTTATTAATACCAGCATATAAGAGTGAAAAAGCAGATTTCCTATAAGTGTTCAACCAGAAACCCTCATTACAAAGATCTTACTTAAATATTTATATATTCAAATATAGTTCCAATTTCTAAAACGCAGCTTTAAGTTTTGGATATAACATTATCAGAATAAACTCTAAGATTAGCCAAAGCAAATAGAATATAGGAATGTGTTAAAGTATTAATGTTTGTTTTAGAAATCAGTTTGTATTTTGCAATGCCCAGTGATACATTGGTAGTAGATTAGCCTGCATTTAATTTATCTACCTAAAGGAGTCTATGTTGTATTAGTTATTACTTAAACAGGTAACCAAAGATAAATTTCTTCTAGGTTTTTTTTGGTGTTACTTTTCTGTAGGCATTGAACTTTAAAGAAAATTTGCCTTCCTCTGTTAATAGTTAGACATCACAATGTATTTACTGGTTAAGAATATGAATCATTTGTATATTATTTTAACAAATGTGTCACACAACATTGTGATTGGTGATACTGTTTTCTCATCTAAGTGCACTTTGGAGCTACACTGTCTAACTTGATAGCCACTAACCATATGTGGCTCTTGAGCTTTTGAATAAGAGACTGAATTTTTAATGTCAACTAATTGAAATTTTAATTTACATTGCCTTGTATAGCTATTGTTTAGAACAAATCTGAGTAAAACATAGTTCTAAAGCAAAAGCCTTTGACTGGTCTGGCTTAAACTAATTCTATTAAATGAAAACTCTTTATAACAGATGAATCACAAGTTTCTGTTCTAGCTTTTGATTCAGGATATACACTTTCTTGTGATTATTTGGATTACAGACTTTCTGAATTATATAGTGGGATAGATTGACATGCAAGACAGAGAGTACCCCAACCATGTTGCTGCTTTACATGAATGGGGTTGCTTGCACCATGGGGACCAGGACTTCAAGTTTATGAATGGAAACAGACTTATAAATAATTATTAAAGCATTGACCTTTCCCTGAGTGCTTTCAGATTGTTTTCATTCTGTAAAATCCAAAGTCATTTTATCATCTTTTGAAAGATCTGAAAAAAAACTCCTGAAATTTACTATTTGCATGTTCATTTAAATGGGGGGAAAAAAAAAGTATTCTTGCCAGCAGCATGGCAGGGCATTGTTTTCATTCAGACTTGACTTGAATTTATAGCTATTTTGATATTTGATGTTTTTTAAACTAGTTTTAAAGCTGTCCTTAAGGTCCTGCTCTTTATTGTATCACTATGTGATATGTAGAGGCAGAGAATTCTTGAAGTTTGGAAAATACTCAAATGGAGTTTTCCATTAAATTTATTACTAATACATATTTGCATTTACTTTGCTTTTCAGAAAAGTATGGTGAATTTTGGGGGGAAGTGTTGGGTTTTTTACTGCAAGTATTGGAAAATCCTATATTATAGAGAGACTCAAATTTATTTTTCTCACATCATGAGAACTCTACAATGTTTATCTCGTAGCATTGACTTGATGGGTTCTTTGATAACAGGGTCTACTTTTATGTGATTTTCTCACACTTTTGCTCGTGTTTGTCTTCTCTTGATTGTATGACTGCTATAGTAAGTAATCTTATCTGTGTTCCACACAACAAAATGGTGGGAGACCAGGTACATCTGTATCAAAACTTACAACAGACTTTCATCCCCTGTCTCCAACCAAAAATTAAAAAGTAAATAATTTTTAAAAAATCAAGATTTTTATTAGCAAACAAAAAAGAAAGAATGAATGTTAAATAAAATATAACACTTTATTCAAAATATTTTCTGAAGGCTAAATTTGGCAACTGGCAAGAGAAATGTTTAGGATTGGAGGTTATGACTTATGAGGAGTCTGTGATTAGCAATTTTACAATGAAGTAAGGGGTTTGTAGAGCAAAAGGAGTGAGCACACCAATAGTTAATATGCCCTGTTTTTGTTTGGTTGTTTTACAGAGAACAAGAATTCATTTCCAGAGCCAGAATAGCTTTTTTTAGTACAATGGGAATTCTGTAAACAGTAGAACAATAGAGTATTTACAGCTGATCTAATCTTTAGGTTTGAATGACTAAGCCCTCTGTGACTTAGAAGTACTGTAGTACAATAAGAAGTATCAAAATATGATTCTGTAGACTCCTTTGCTTCTAGTGCTTCGGTCACTGATTAACTGAATGACCTTTGATCAGTCACTTGAATTAATTCTTCCTTCTTCCAGAATCACCTGCCAAATAATGTAGTTAGATTGCATCTATAAACTCTTTACCAGCTTTTGAGTACTATAATGTTACCTTTTTTCATCTTGAAGACTTCCTTAGAAAGAGAATCCTTAACTCTCAAACACGATTTGTTTTACTTTTTTTTTTTTAAAGAAAGCAGACCTTATAGTTTCCAGCATTTAATGGATCAAGATAGTAGTAGAATTCCAGCTTCCTTGTCTAGTAGAACAAGGTTTTTTGTTGTTGTTTTCTGAGTAATTTTCAAGGTTCATCTGTGGTTCCGCAATAAGAAAACAGGAAGTTCTATTTGTTTGTATGGTTTTTTTTTTCCATTCTGTTTCTCTTCCCTACCATCTTCCCCTTCATTGAGCAAAATTCCTAGCAGATAATAAAAGCACATTGTATGTTTGATGATTAAATGGATAAAAGCCATTTTTTTTTAATCTCTGTCACTATTACACTGAGTACCACACACAGCCCAATCTGTTGAATTCCCTATTTTAAATATACTTGAAGACAGAAGACATTAAATGTTGTGGTTACCATTTAACCTACATTTGTTTTCATGTGAGACTATAGCACATTTATGTACATTTGAAATACATCTGTTTATACTGGTTGTATTTGTCACTGCTGCAGAACTTACTTGAGCAAAGATATAACATTCTTAGTTTTACTGTATCTTAAAATCTAATGGTGGGCGGCGGACTTGGCCCAGTGATTGGGGCGTCCATCTACCACATGGGAGGTCTGCAATTCAAACACCGGGCCTCCTTGACCCAGGTGGAGCTGGCCCATGCGCAGTGCTGATGTGCGCAAGGAGTGCCCTGCCATGCAGGGGTGTCCCCCGCCTAGGGGAGCCCCACATGCAAGGAGTGCGCCTAGTAAGGAGAGCCGACCAGCATGAAAGAAAGTACAGCCTGCCCAGGAATGGTGCCGCGCACACACGGAGAGCCAACACAAGAAGATGACGCAACAAAAAGAAACACAGATTCCCATGCTGCTGACAACAACAGAAGCAGACAAAGAAGACGCAGCAAATAGACACAGAGAACAGACAACTGGGGTGGGGAGGGGAAGGGGAGAGAAATAAATAAATAAATCTTAAAAAAAAAAATCTAATGGTGAAGAGTATAAATTTACCAGTTTCAGTTAACTCATTTATTTCCAGCTTAAACTTTGGCATTTTATGAGCTTAAATTTACCCTCAAATTAAAAATACATTAGAACCTATTTTCTTTTACTAATCATGTAGAAGCCTCTTATATATTGCTGACTAAAGATTAGAATAAAACAAAATGGAAAAATATATACATTACTTATTCTCAAACTAATCTCCAATGAAGAAATTGTTAATGATGATTATAAAGAGATTTATTGATTTAGTAAAATTTGTCTATCTTTGGTATTCTTTCAGTTTGACAAAATGCCTTTGGTTGTGATGGCTCTTAGTAGCTGAAGTTTCTTTGGAAGCGAGGGTTTGGGTTAGGTGATAGTAGAGCAAGGGGTATAATTAAAATTAAGGTCTATTAAAAACATTTGGATGAAAGTAGAACCTCAATACATCAACAAGTCAGTAAGAGGAGAAAATGGGCAAAATTGGTCCTTTGTATTTTATGGAAAGTCTCACCTTCTCTATGAATCATTTTTCTCACCATATTAAAATATTATAAGCTTTTTTTTGTTTCTTAGAATATATTTCCAGACTTACAACTTCAATTAATTGTTTCTGAAGGTTTAGAAGCAGGATCAAAGAATTGTATTTATAGAAACTGTTGAAGCCAATAATTATATTGTATACTTAAGTCAATTAAAGTCCTTTCTAAATATTATATGAAGATACAACTGTGGTGTGACTATAGACTTAGTCTATAGTTACCCACATTAGTTATATTATATATAAAATCCTTTGGAAAAAGTTAAAGTTATAATTCAGAATTATCTGATATAATTAATATTGACAAAAAATCATGTTTTATTGGTATAATTTATTATAATTCTCTTACATTAATAGTTTATCTTCTTCCCTTCAAATCTTTGTGAATATTAAAATTTCTAGATAAAATTTTATGTAGAAGTTCATACATTTTTTTTTTCATTGTTATTTTTTTGTCTTTTTCTTGCAGATAAGAATGTGCCTTTCGATGAGAGGACTTAATCTTTCTACAGTAAAGGACAGGGTTCTTCTGTGTTTAAGGAATAAGAAGCCACTATATCAATGGGGAAGAAAGGGAGGGTATTTAAGTTATGTACATTATGACAACCTTTAATTTGTTGTTACAATAAATATTGTATGTTTATTATATCTTGTATGTATAGAATTGCTCTATTAATGGGCTCAGAGTCCTTGGGTATAAACTGTACTATAATAGAAATCTGTTTGAAAATTCCTTTAGAACAGTGTTTTCTGATCATTTTTGTTTGTTTGTTTTTTGCCTACCATATTATTGTAAACTGTTTTATGTACTAATCAATTAATGCTAATTTTTTTTGCTGGTATCATATTTTAAAGAACTATAAATTCAGACAACCAATCGGTATACAAATATAATTAGCTTTTTCTCGTACCAAGATGAATTTCTCATTTTTCAGGGGAAAAGAAGCCAAATTTATTACTTTGTGTTTGGGTTTTTAAAATATTAATAATGTCTGAGTTATTGTATTGCAAAACAATACTATATGAAATTATTTTACAGATAGAACTTATTTATAAAATAAACCTAATGACTAGAATTATTAGTAGATATTTTTATTCAATTTCTAAAGAAAGCTGTCAAAAAAGTGTTATTGTGTTTAGTAACTTCCATGTTAAGATACCTACTTTGATTAGATATATCAGAAAGTGAATTTTAAAACCAATTTATTTGTTTACGAAATAGTGCGAAATAGACATAATGGCAAAACTGGTACAGTTAAAACCCTAATTATGTTATATGATGAGGGAATGGGAATTTAAGTGTTAAGTACATGGACTCTGGCCCCAGACAAACCTGGATAGAGAGACTAACTTCATTATAATGAATCTAAAAGTAGGTTATTAAACTTGAGTTTTTCACATTCTGAAGATTAGAGGAAGAAATAATAGAAAAAACCTGAGTCACAGACTCAGTTGTTTACACATGCCAGGGAGGTAATTTAAATGTGTGTCAGTAAGGATGGGCAGTGGTAATAGTCTGTCCGCAAATCTCACTGGGTTGCAAAAACAAAGATTTATTTTTCACTCATTCAAACTCATCCATTTGTTATGGACTGTAATTCTACTCCATGTTGCCTTTCCTCAGGGACCAAGGCTGATGGAGAAACAATGCCTGAAATATTGCCTATCTCATAGCTTAACATCCAGACAGTGAACTGTATGCTGGCCTGTAAGTTACTGCCCAATTAATGTATTTCACCTTCACCTACATTTTAAACCCAAGCAAACCAAGAGGCCACTTCATAGTTCAACAAGGCAAGGGATGGATTATCCTCTGGGCAAGGAGGTGGATTGGATTATTTGACCATTTCTAATGCTACCTTAGTTTTACCTGTGTGCTAATTGGCTTACCACATTGAGTGTATTTACCTTGCTATCAATATGTATGTTTATACTGTATAAACAGGGACTAAAGTAAAGATATATTTCCTCTTCTAAAGGGATCAGCCTCAGTTCAGCTCCCACTGATAAATTTGTGGGTTATTTAGTCCCATACCTACATCTATTTTGTGATATGTAAAAATCATATCCTGTAGTATCTAGGAAATAGTGATAATTCATTTAAATAGCTGCTGTTATTTATAAGCTGACTTTTGCAGTAAAACTAAATGGAAATAAGAAGTTACCAGACAATAAGAATTCTAATAATTAAAGTACCTTAAAATAAAAGTAATGCTTATTTTCATAAAGGCCTCCAAGTTGGTTTTTAAGGAGCAAAGCATTTTGATGGTGACAGAAACTTTATTGGAAATACACAAGTTCTCCAGGTGAGTAATTTATAAGGAATAACCACCTGGATATGGGAATTCTGGCATTTTTTTAAGTTTCTTATTTGTTTCTTTCATATAGTCATTTCTGAACTGTTTTACGATTATAATCATAAAAACCCACACTTTGATTAAAGTGCCAGGTAGTATATCTATAAAGTCACCTACAGATTTGTTAAGCAGAAAGTTTAGCTTCATTAGTTGTATAATAAGAAAGCTGATGAAATGATTAGGATTTTTACTTAAGAAGCTATATTTTAAAATAACCAGTGATAGGATATCTTGTTTGTTATAAAAGCATCTAATTATTCTCCTTTCTCATTCTGTACTTTCACTGGTTTATTGGCAAGGACCAAACCTAGGAATTCAAATAGAGAATAGAATTGAGTTCATAGCCTAAGAGGATAGTAAATGGTAAGAAAAGATAGATTTTCAAATAGTTCTTAGATGCTCTTCTATGCTTTAATTGGATGTTTCTGACCAACCACCTCTTGGGCTTCTTTATACCCAATTTGTCTCAATTATTAGGTTGGTAACCACTCTGTGGAAAATAAACTGTTTGGCCAGATGTTCAAACCATACCTTTTCAACTTCTGTGGTTTACAGGTTTAGTTCTTTACCAAGGATGTAACCTGTTACTTTTTATCACCTGTCCCTCACATGCCCCCCCCCCCCCTCTTTTCCCTCTTTTATTTTTTATTTAAATTTTACTATTTGAGGTCGGGGTTTTTTTGCACTTTAGTTTTAATTTTATTCATTTTCATTTATTCAGTATATTTTTAATTTATTTACCTTTTTTTATTCTCTTTCACTTCTACTGAATGAAAAGAAGGGTAGTTTGTTTCTCTCATGTTGGGAAGGAAAAAAGAACCTATAAGAAAAATGGTTGAAGGGATAAGTACTTTGAAATAATCCATTCCTTAAGCAGGAAATTAATGTGCTCATTTCCCTGATTACCCCTCTGGCTATCCCATCACTTTGAAGGATGGCATTCATAAACAGCTTCACATTTGGTGACTTTTAAGAATCAAAAGTTATTTTCAGTACAGATGCTAAGCTGGATCATATATATATATATATATAATATACCAATGTTCCCTCACATACCTCACTATTCAGAAGTTGAACATTTAAAATCCAATGTATTTTGGATCATATATATATATATATACCGATATTCCCTCACATACCTCACTATTCAGAAGTTGAACGTTTAAAATCCAATGTATTTTTTCCATCCATGCCAAAATGTAAACCCAAGAGGCAGGAGTTGAATATGTAAGGGAAGAAATTTTGAAGGAGAGACCCTCTATGCAATGTACATGGCTGGCTAATTGAGAAACCATGGATGTTACATCTTCATTAATAGATGCCATTATAGATCCAGAGTACAGAATCTATGGCTGGGTGTCTGGCTTTATTTTTACATCAGACCCTAATAGAGAGGTTTATATTTGTACCTTTCAGTCTTTCAATTCTTATAATACAGTTTCCTTCTTTACCCATGCCATGCCACCTTTTTTTATTTTTTATTTATTTTTTGAACTTTGAAACTTAGCTAACCATATTCCAAGAAAGAAATAATTTTTAGAAGAAATGATCTATCTAGAGTTGCTCTTTTCCAAAAGATTGTGCTGATTGATCTTACCTTAGGTTTTAGGATATGTTACATCTATAGCTCTGGGTGGAGGTGTATCTCAGATCTGACAACCAATCCAAAGTCACATGTCTGTTGCTTGAAAACAGGTAAATCTGCAGCTGTCCTGGACCTCACTGTTTCCCTTGGTCCTAGTTTACCTGAAACTTAGCTGGATTATCTGTGAGACACTGTTGGTCATGAGAAGCTTTCTTCTAATCAGGTAAAACAGTTTGAAAATTGGTCTGAGAGTCCAGTTAGGGAAAGGTTCAGAGACATTTCAATTTGAAGAGGTGAGAAAATTGAGCTACAAGGGAAACAAAAGCTAGGAAAAGAAGGTTGCACCAGGATTTTATTGCTCCAAATCTGTGCAATGAAGTTCCATGCACTTGCAATAAATGCACCATACATTTTACTCTGGAGACAGGTGAAGCTATTCTGACATTGCTAGTACAGAGAGCAGAGGGGAATTTCTTGTCCTACTTCTCAAGGAGTAATGGAATACAATTCCTCTGGTATACAAGAGTGAACACTTAACATTTTAAAAATAAACCCTGCAAAGTTTATAATGTGAATCTTTCTTACAGTGTCTTTTAATATAGACTAGTGTATCATACTCTAATATATTTCAGGAAAAGTAAGTTCACAGCAAGTTAAAATAATTCAGTTTGTATGCAACCATCTGATAGTTTAGATTAACTGAAGGGTATATTTTAAGAGTATATAAGGCACCCATTCCCAAAATTTAGTCTGAAACAACCTGTGAGAAGAATCATTCTCTTTCCTTGCCTTCTCTGATATCCTTTGTTTGTTTGTTTTATCTTCTCCATCTCCTTTTGTTTGTAGCTCTCTGTACTTTTAACTTTCTCCTAGGTCCTTTTCTCTCTACACTCTGATCTCTACATAGGCAACTCATCATTTCAGTTATCATATATTTGCAGATTTCTCACAAAGGTGTAACCAGAAATTTTCTCTGACATTTAAGACCAGTATATCCATTCCTTACATAGACTTTCCACCCCCACATGGATGGCCCAGAGATAATCCAATTAATGATTATCCTGTCACCAACTAGGTCATACTCTGTGCTCCCAGTTCCAGTGAATGACACTATGGAGGTTTGAAGCTATGTGCCCTGGAAAAACATGTTCTTAAACTTAATCCAGTCCCAGGCATGTGAACCGTTGCAAATAGGATCTTTTGATGAAGTTACTTCAGTTATAGTGTGGCCCCGCTGAGTCAGTGGGTATTAATCCTATTCCTGAAGGCTTTGCAGGGAAGGTCACAGAAAGAAAGAAAGCAGCCAGAAGTTGAATGTCAAAGGGACCCAGAAGAGAAGGGAGAAGCCAGGAGAGGCTGGCATGTGTATTGCCTTGTGACACAAAACCCTAGGACTGAGGATCACTGGCAGCTAGCCAGCCCCAGAATGCCACAGTTTTCTGGGAGAAAGCATCAAAATCGTAAGCCAATAAGTTCTCACTGTTAAAGCTAACTCATTGCATGGTATTTGCTTTAGCAATGAGGAAACTAAAAGACACCAAAATTGATTCAAGTATGCAAGACAGGAAAATTCCTTGGTATCTTCCTCCCCTCCCATATCCAAATCAACAACACATTCTGATGATTGGTAGTATCTTCAAAATCTAACCTCTTTCCATCTCCACCTTTGAGTGACCACCCCAATGATCTTCAAATCTGTTCTTGCCAATCTAGTTCCAACTCCATTATCTTCACACTACAGCCTGAGTGACCTGTGAACAATGCTGTTACCATCCTGCTTAAAATGTGTATATAGTTACACATTGCCCTGAGTACAAAGACAGTAATACTTCATTTAGCCTAGGAGACAATGTACGTCAACCACTGGCCACATTGGCCTCCTGTCATCCCATGGTCAACCTTGCTCATTGCTCTTCAAACACCATTTCTTGTTTCATGCCCTGTACTTGTTATGTTCTCCCCTACAACAAAGCCTTTGTCCGTGCCATTTCTCCTCCCTGGAATGCTCTTCCTATTTTCTAATTACCACCTTCTAAATTTTCAGGGGTAGGTGACTCCCTTAGGTAAACTTCTCATGACCTTCCGAACAAGATTAAATCCTATTTTAAATCAATAGCAGATGCCATCTGTCTTTGCCATAAATCTACATTTGTGTGATTTTTCATTAATGTCAGTCTTCACACTCTAAGACTGTAAGTTTCAAGAGCACAAGGATGATGTCCTTTTATTGACTATTTGAGAACTATATATGGAAAGATCCCTGAAGAGAAAGCCACACAACCTCTACTGGTGGGTGAGCCAAGGAAGTACAGGTGAACAGGATGATGTTTCTGATCAGGAAAAGCATTGAGGTCCAGGCAGATAGAGATAGTTGGATAACTGAGCTCCAGTGTTGTATGCTGTAGTGTGATTGGAATAATTTTAGCCAGAATTTTTAAAAGGAATATGTCTAAATACCTATCAAAACCTTAATGTCCTCAGTAAATTACCCTTTGTTTTAGAAGGGCAGAATACTTTATAGTCTTTTGTTGATGCCTCTCCTTACATGTGGGCTTTCGAGCTTGCTTGACCACTGGTAAGTAAAAGAAAATGATGTTCTGGAACTTTTGAGGCTAGGACATAAGAAGCCTTGCAGTTTTATCCTAGGTCTCTGTAATACTTGTTTGTGTAACATTGCTGTGGGGGGTGAAAGCTACTAGTTAAACCTATCCTGCCACTGCCATACTTCACCATTGAATTGCAACTCAGCATGATGGTATTCTATCCTATATATGCAGAATCTTCTAGAAATATTGGTCAGATTTTGGGAAGAAGGTTATCTTTAAAAGGAAAAGCTTATTTTATCATTTTAATCTCCTTAAAGATACAAATTAATAGCCATTGGTTGTGGATGAGCTAAATGTCAAGTATATGTTGTTTGATCACTGAATTAAATATATATTTGGTTAGATCTAATCAGTGTTATAAATGCTGTTGGGTAAAATATGGTTTACTTCTCTTTCTAAAATTCAAATAGCATAAAATAATTTGGCCTTTTGGCAAATAATTATATACAATTTTATTACAATAAAGAGATATGAGATTGCTGACTTACAAATCAAAAAGCGTTTATTAAATACTTTGTTTTGGACTGTCTTAAAGCTGGAAAGAAATTTAAGAGGAAACAAAGGGAGGAGGAATCAGAATATCAGGAGTATACAAAACACATTTTCAAATAAGATCCTCCATTCCCTTTTAACTAACTGTACTAAATAGATCAGAAATGAACCACCCAGGTGAGCCCTTCCTAAATTCCTGACCCACTCAATTAAGAGCAAAATTAAATGGTTGTTTTAAGTAACTAAGTTTTCAGGTAGGGATCATGCAGGAATAGATAATCAGAACAAAGCCGCCTTTATGGGATTTGAATTTTATTATCTATATACTTAACCAGTAGGTGATTCCTGAGAGTATAGGAATATCTTAGGAACTCAGCTGTGGGAAATTACTGAAGAAATCAAATTATTATATCAATGTTATTGATAAAAGTCCTGGAGAGTAGAAGTACACATTCTTACATGTATAAGACATGCATTCACTGTCCTGTGAAATTTTTATGATATATGATGCAACTAGATCAGGGGTTGGCAAACTAAGGCCCATAAGTCAAATCCGTTCCACTGCCTATTATTGCAAAAGTTTTATTGGACACAGCAGGACTCATTTGCTTACATATTATTCATGATTAATTTCACACTATAGTGGCAGAATTGAATAATTACAACAGAGACTCTATGGTATGTAAAAGATAAAATATTTACTATCTGGCCCTTTACAGAAAAAGTATACTGACCATTGAACTAGAGTAAAGCTACACTAGAGACATGGCATAAAGTTTGCAATATGTATATGTGTGTGTGTTTATATATACATATATACTGGTTATATATACACACAAAGAGGGCATTTGTCAATTCCCAATTCAAATTTATTTCCAAGCTAAAATTATTGGGGATATACTCTTATAGAGTAGAACTTAGCGTCTTAGTTTCCCATTTTTATGGTGAAATGAACAGATATGTTCTATGAAAGAATTCTTAGTCTTCCACTGGGTGCCCTCTTGGTCAATCTTCATGTTGAAATGTCATCTTCCATCCAGGTACATATCCTAATTACATTCTTCAGTTTCCATAAGAGTATGAAAATCTATATCTTAGCATGTGAGTCCATGTTTAATTATCTACAATATTTATACTGCAGTGTTTTATCAAATTCATATTGTATTACATTTATCTAAAGCTCACTAGCAAGAAGTTTTTATAAAGATTGGTAGCAGAATTCACTGGCCACCAATTCCTCCATGTTCTTAAATTTATCCTTGGGTTAATTCAGACTGTCAACATGCTATACAACTGAACTACGTTGTTTTTTCTTGGAAAATTGCTTTACTTACCTGGCCTTTTACCATAGCTGACAAGGGGTGTTATAAGATATATTGCTGTGAAATATAAGATCTTCTTTATTATAAAATATGTATATATATATGATATATATATAGGATCATATATAAGGATTAATGAAAAATATTTATTTCAATTCTTTGTTTCAAAAATATTCATATTTTGTGGAGCAGGTGTAGTTCAGTGGTTGAATGCCTGCTTTGCATGTACAAGGTCCCAGGTTCAATCCCTGGTACCTCTTAAAAAAAAAAAAAAGTTGAGGTTTCTTTTGAGCAGTTAGTCCTCTCTCTCTTTTCTTTAAACTTTATGTACTGTGGCAATATTGCAATTATATAGCTTATTCTTCTTTCCCTTTGTCCATAAAAGTGAGAGCTGAGCCAGCAGCCTCTGTATAGAAAAGTACAACTATTTATGATATTATTTGTGTACTCAGCTCATTCCTGGCTAAACATGACCAAGAACCCAAATAGAAGATTATTTTTTTCTAATATCTTGAAGTCAGGAATCTTGTGGTTGTGGGTCTTCTTCTATAGCTCAAAGAATTCTTGGCCAAGGTCTCTAAAAATGTCTTCGCATTTCTTTCATGGTCTCAGGATGATTGTTTCAGCTCCAATCATTGTGCCATTGTTTGTCAAAAGTAGGAGGAAAGGGCAAGAAGGAAAAAATGGTTGGCACTTTAATAGGTGTTCTAGTAATTTATTATATCATAATAAACTTTCTCATTTTATGGGTTCTGTGTATTGACTAGGTTCAACTGGTTCTCACTTGGTTTGTCTTAAGTGGTTGTGATAAGATGGTGGCTAGGGTTGGAGTCATTTATAGGCTGTATTGAGCTGAAAGTCCAAGGTGACTCAATCATACAGCTGGGAGTTGATTGCCTGGGAGCTCATTTGGAACGTTTACACTTCGCTTTGGCTTCTTGTGACACGGTGGCCTAGTTTTGAGAGGGAACATCCCAAGAGTGTTAACAAGGTTCAAAGGTGGATGCCACACGTCTTCTTAGATTTGAGAATATTACTTAGGTCACTAAGCTCAGATTCTGGGAAAAAAAAATTAGAACCAACCTCTTCATTTGAAAAGGATGATGTTTGGGCAGGGAGGGAAGAAGTCAGTAGTTACCACTTTTGGAGACTATCAACCATTGGCTGCACTCTGGCTACTAAGTTAATTATACCTCCCACATGCAAAATAGACTTATCCCCCTCCAATATCCCCAGCTTCTCATTTGATTATGGCATTGGTTTGAAGTCTAGGATTCATCATTTAAATGAGACCCAAGGGAAGATGAAGGTCCAGTTTCTCAGGTGTGGTTCCTGAAATGTGGTTTTTCTAACTGAAGAGTTTTGAATTAAAGAGATAAGTTATCTGCTCAATAAATTCAATAATTTATCCATGTATGAATCTATATGAACATTGAATATTGTAATGATGATAAAGGGTATGAAATTCACACACACACAGAACAACTGACTTTTTTTTTTAAGATTTATTTTTATTTATTTCTCTCCCCTTCCCTCCCATTGTCTGCTCTCTCTGTCCATTTGTTGTATATTCTGTGTCCACTAGCATTCTTGTCATGTGGTACCAGGAAACTGTCACTTTTTTTGCGTCATCTCGCTGCATCAGCTCTCCACTTGTATGGCACCACTCCTGGGGCGGGCTGCACTTTTTTTTGCATTGAGCGGCTCTCCTTGGGTGCACTACTTATGCGTGGGGTACCCCTATGTGGGGGACACTCCTGCGTGGCATGGCAGTCCTTGCACATGGCAGCACTGCATGTGGGCCAGCTCACCACACAGGTCAGGAGGCCCTGGGTATCAAACCCTGGATCCTTCATATGGTAGGCAGATGCTCTATCAGTTGAGCCACAACCACTTCCCAATATTGACATTTAAAGAGAAATAAGATCTGACAGGAGATGCACAGTAGTAACTGGCCAATAGCAATTCTGAAGTCTAGCTGAGGACATGTCACCAGTTCCTTGATTGCCATTTAGCTCTGCCAATTAGGCTCCTGGCTTTATACTCTTAGACTTCCTGTATTTCCGAATAGAAATAGCCCATGTTGGCTGTGAAGTAGCTTTCTTAGCCTGTTTTCTGCCTATGGAAGACTGTTGGAGCCCCTAAGGCCTATTGCTTTTGAGTTGCCGCTATCCATTTTAGCCCAGTCTTATTGGAGTTCATTCCTTAGACAAAAGCCACTCCACAATTTTTTTCCCCAGAAAGGCTCACCTTAGCTTTAAGATTCTTAATCCTATTTTCTAGTTGAAAGAGTATACAAGTCACTCCTTGATAGTCATAGAAACATTTTTATCTGGTTGGTGCCCTGTCATCAATGTTTCTGAGGTCTCAGTAAAGAGTTTTCCAATCACACTCATGTTCTGAGTTTTACATTGATGCTGTTACTGAAAATGCCCTGGGTTTGAGTTTTTCTCTGAAGCCATTTCTTACTCTGAGAACACTTTTGCTGCCTGGAAAGACGGGATGATAAATGGTCCTTTTTGAATCCAATATGTCTTCACTCCTTTCCTTTTACTCTAAATTCTTCTTATTAAATACTAAATATTTTCTCCCTTAATTCATTTTCTCTACATCTGTACCTAATCACATGCATCTAAAAGAAATCAGGGAAGTAGATGTGGCTCAAATGATTGGGCTCCCATCTATCATGCGGAAGGTCCAGGGTTCGATTCCTGGGGCCTCCTAGTGAAGACAAGCTGCATGGCAAGCTGGCCTGGTGGAGAGCTAGTGCAGCAAGTTGATGCAACAAAAAGAGACACAGAGGAGAGACAATAAGAGATGCAGCCAACCAGGGAGCTGAGGTAGCACGAGAGATTGAGTACCTGTCTCCCACTACAGAATGTCCCAGGATCCGTTCCTAGAGCTGCCTAAAGAGAAGACAAGCAGACACAGAAGAATGCACAGCAAAGGGACAGAGAGAGCAGACAACAAGGAGCAGGGGAAGTAAATTAAAAAAAAAAAAAATCAATTGGCACTTTTAGTATTCTTGGAAGTCTCCTTAGCCACATAAATTAATCAATTAAGACTATTTTCTATTTTCCACATTTCTATAGCATGTTATCATTCAATTTTTTGCCACTGAATGATTACATATGACCTAGTCTCAGAAATCACTGAACTTCACTTCTGCTGTATTCTATCAGTCAAATCAGTACTGAAGCTATCTCAGACTCATCAAGGGAGTAAATAGACTCTACTCTTCCTCTAGGTATGCCAAGAAACATTCATCCAGAGAAAGGGAAGGAATTTATGATGGCCATCTCTAGAAATTATCTACCACCTCAAAATTAACCTAAAAAGCTTAGTATATGTTCACTTTTTTTCATTGACCAGAACTGTTTCAGAGTTCATTAAGGGGGCAACACAGTGACTAGGACATATATTCCTTTTGTTGGGGTTGCAGCCAACCACAGAAAATAAAATTTCCCTTAATGAGGAAGAAGGAAATGGATATTTAGCAGAATAAATAGTATTTGTTACAGCGCATATCTTAGCTACTTAACATTCTTTACAGTTCCTTCTTTCAAATGTTGGAATACACTATCTCTTTTCCAATAGAGACATCATAAATTTTCTACTAATTATTTTTTCTTTGTACTCAAAGTGCAAAATGTGAAATATCAGCAATAGGACTAGTTGTAGTTTTGGCTGTCTGGAAAATTATTAACCAAAAGATGAATTATCTCTGCCCAAAACATGGACAATGTTGAACATAAAAGAGATTAACTGTTACCAAAAGAATAAAAAAAAAAAAAATCCATTCAGAGAAGGGGAGGATTAAGAAAATACAGATCGGTCACTGATCCATAGTAATTTTCCAGTCCTGTAAGTTAGGAATAGCAAAGACTTCTTGACCTAGATGCAGTGGCAGAGTAAGTCCAGGGTCAGCCAATCTTTTACTTCCTCATCAGCTTCTTTGGTCCCAATCTCCACCCTCTGTGATAGTATACAGATCTGATACTTTAGGCTTTTGTATAGCTTTCAACTATTACTATCTATGGGTGTGTTGGAGGAGGCTATGAGTTCTTATTTTAGTGGGACAAAGATGGTCTCAAGATTTTCCATTATTGGTCATCATAAAGTGCCATCAAAGCCTTAGTAGATAACTAGTGTCCAACAGTAGGTCTAATTATAAGTAAAGATCTTATCTAGCCAAAACTTTTAAACTTGAAGATTCTTCTTATTAACTGGCCTTTATACTCTTCCCATTAACCTTCCTTAAGTTAATGACCATTGACTTGGGATAATTTAAAATAATAGACTCAGGAGAAGGCCACATCCCTAGTCTTTTCTGTTTGGAGATTAGCTACATTTGCCTGGCTGCCTACCAGGTTTATCCCTTGCTATGATTGTGGCTTTGCTATCTTTGCAATGCTTCAGTTTAAGATATTAAAGATAGTTTTATTTTTCAGTTTTCTAAGGCTCCAAATTATAGGATTCTCTGGCAATATAGACTTCAGGATATAGGCAGAGAGTGCTTCTCTTACCAAACTGGCATTCTTCCTCATCTGTGCTTTTAAGGCCATTCTTCACCTGGATTCTTCTAGGTTTTGTAGGAGTTTTCTAAATCTGATCATTTCCTCTTCTTTTTAATATGACAGCCTGTCATCACATAGTTTGTTTCATAAAATATATCCGGTGACAATTTGCCAAGTGTTTTCTATTGCATATAAACTGCGACCAACTTTTTTTTAAGATTAATTTTTATTTATTTATTTATTTCCATCCCCTCACTGTTTGCATTTGCCGTGTCGTCATTGTGTGCTCATCTTCCTTTTGGGGGCAAGAGAAACCAAACCTGAGACCTCCCATGTGGATGGGAGGTACCTAATCGCTTGAACAACCTCCACTCCTATGTGCTATGTTGTGTATCTCATTATGTTTTCCTCTTGTCTCTTGTGAAGTCATCTTGTTGCATCAGCCCACCACGCCGGCCATCACGTCAGCTTGTTTCTTTAGGAGGCACCGGGAACCAATCCATCAGAAACTGCTGGAGCCATCCCAGGAAAGGACACCTGTGATTATGTATGCCAGAAGTTCAGATTTCCCTGCAGAAAGGCTGCCTCATGTGGCTCCTTTCTATCCCTAAACTTCTGCTTGGTATTGCAAAGCAGGCTGGGGATTGAAGTTTTTAGCTTTACAACCTCAATTGTAAAGAAAAGCAAACTAAAATGATGCCAAAATGAGTGTTGAATAAATGTATATATAAGATCTGCTACACCTGGTTTCATTTATTTTTCCCTCTTGGTTGATAAGCAACATAGCATAATGGCAAATACAATGTGGTAGTTTCAGCATTCAGACTTCAGTGACACTCAGGCTCCCCTAGCTGCATGGCCCAGGGTATTACTCAATTTTTACAAACCTCAGTATCCCCATTTTTAAAAACTGGAATAAGAATACCTGAGCCATAAGCTTAGTTTGAAGATTAATTAGGATAGTGCAAATAGAGATATTAGCATAGTATCCATATGCAGCAAATTGTAAGTGATAATTATTGCTATTAACCTTATTTCTACTTTGGAGAAATCCCCTAACTTAGTTTTTTCTCAATTTGAATCTTGCACTGTTTTTATTTGGAAAGCTACTTCAGAGTCTTGAAAATATTTTGGAAGGACACATGATTTAAATAAACAAATGATTCTGAGTACCGGAGAATTGTGAAACTTTAAGACCTAGAAATAAATTATGTCAGGGATTTCAGGGAGATTTATAAAGGCCTTAAGTAACAAAAGTATCACCTCACATTTCTCTTTGAATTACAGAGAATGTAATTGGTTCTTAATATATAGTCATTGATTCCACAAATATCTCTGAATCACCTACTATGTGCAATTCACTCTGCTAGATTTGGAATATAACACTGAAAACACTGACAAGATCTTCATAATATGGATTTTACATTCTATTAAATAGTCAGGGAGCTAGATAATAAAGAAGTATATGAACATAGGTAAAATAATTACTGATTGTGATAATTACTATGAAGGAGATACCTAGTTGCTATGTTAGAAAAATATTGGTGGGAGGAGAGGGGTGAGCTACTTTATGCAAATTCAAGGAATGCTTCTCTAAAGAGGATACATTTAAAATGAAACCTGTACAAATGAGAGAACTGGGGAAAAAAATCAGCAGTAATGGGAAATGTATGTGCCTCATCAAGTTGGGCACCTGCCTACCCCATGGGAGCTCCTAAATTCAGGTCCTGGTGCCTCCAGCAGATGCCCACACCCATCACACCAAGCTAGACACTGCACCCTGCCAAACAAGCAGACACCTAAATGAACAGATGCCATAAGCCAGCAGATGCTGCAGCCCACAGGGAGTAGATCTGGCTCAGGTCGTTGGGCACTAGCCTCCCATATGGGAGGTCCCAGGTTTGGTTCCAGTGCCTCCTGGAGAAGGCAAGCAAACAATGAGCAGACAGATGAGAGAACCATGACGAGAGGGGTGTCGGGGAGGATAAATTGAAATAAATAAATCTTTTTTAAAAAATCAGCAGGAATGCATTCCAGGGAATTCATTTAAACTATTTGAATTTGAACTGAATTTGAACTGTTTCAGAAACTGAGTGATCAGGGTTTCTGGGGATTTGTGAGCTGATAGAGACTAGTGCAACATTAGAAAGGCAACATGGGCCAAATTATGCAGAGCTCCAATAATCTGACAAGACATTTGGATTTTTTATGTCAGAAATGCAAATGGGAAGCTATGGAACAGTTTAAACTGGCGGAGTCATCTAGTCTAATTAGTGTTTTAAAGATTCCTCTGGCTGTTATGTAAAGAATAGATTGGAACAGGTTAAATGAAAATTGGAGGGACTAGTTAGGGGGATTTTGACATATATAGGTGATATATGGGACTAAGGTAGTAGAAGATAAAATGGATTTAAATGGATGATATCTGATACAATTGTGACATACAAACCACCAACTGGGCCAACTGATGGATTTGATGTGGGATATTAAATCAGTCAGGGTTCTCCAGAGAAGGAGAAACAGAATTTTCTCAAGGACTTTCACTCTTTCTCCTTTACATTTTTATAGGAGCAAAAATGAAGGGTTTTCTATATTGTTTTTTACTGAGATTTATTATAGGAATTGCAGGGCAGGTGCAAATTGAGAACTTAGATGAAGGTTTCATGAATACCCCAAGAGAAGCTGCCTGGCTGAAGCAGAAATAGAAATTCTTCTGACAGCTGAAATCATGTTTTCTTTTTAAGGCCTTCAAGTGATTGGATGAGACTTCTCACACTGCTGAAGACACCCTCCTTTTGTTGACTATAGGTGTAATCAGCCATAGATGCAATCAAATGACTAAGGATTTCAATCCAAGAAATATCACAAACAGAATCAGGCCAGTGATTGACTTAACAACTGGACACCATAACCTAGTCAAGTGGACTTATAAACTTAACCATCACAGAGATTAAAGAAAGAAAATGGAGGCATCAAAATGACTTCCTCTTTTATTGTTTCATTAATGGGTCAATTGTAGTATTACTAACTAGAGAAGATTAGAAAAGATTGTTTGAGGTCAGTGTTTTCTGAGCATAACCAGTAAATCAAGAATTTCATTTGCCCATGTTAAATTCAAGATTTTTATGAGATGACAAAATGAGGAAATCAAGTTGATTGTTGAATATGGATCAGGTCCTCTGAGGCAGTGAGGTTTGCATTTGAGTATTGTCAAAATACATTGGTGTTTAGATTCATGACTCTTAGCTGGAGATAAAAACTGTGCATTATCAACATAAAGATTATGTTTATCTTGGGGGAAAATGAAATCACCTGTAAAGATTATATAGATTTAGGAAGAGGTTATAAGATCACTGTCTGATGAACCTCAATGTCCAGAGTGTGTGAAGAATTTTTAATTATGTCTGCTCTTGATTCATTACGTTACAGATTGCAGAAAAGTGTGTGAGTGCATGTGTGTGCATGCATAGTATTGGATTCTGAGGAAAAAACCCTAAGAGTGAATGAGATCACCTATGGAAAGTGTATAGATTTTGAAAAGTAGAGGGCCCAGCATGAGCCCTGAGAGATTTTGACTTTTGAAGATTAAATAGAGGAAGAAACACAAAAGAATTGTAAAAGATCTGCCACTGAAATTGGGGGAAAAAGCAGAAGAGTTATGACACCATGGTTGAGAGAAGAAAGTGTTTGAATAAAGATGGAGTGCTCCACTATATAAGATACTGCTGAAAGTTCAACGCCATAATATAGAAGTATACACTGGGTTTTGAAATATGAAGGTAATTAGTGAGCTTACTGTATTACTTTCAATTAAATGATGGGGGCTATAGCCAGATAAAAGTAAGTTGAAGACTGAATTTGAAATGAAGAAGTGGAGACAATATAGAAAATCCTTCATTTTTGTTCTTATAAAAATGTAATTGGAGAATGAGTGAAAGTCCTTGAGAAACCAAAGGTGATGGGGATCTAGAATTCATGTGGAAGTTTTGGTGTTTTATAAGAGAACAAAGTTTTCTACTGCAGACACTGATAGGATTGAAGCATTGGTAATGGAAAATTGAGGGGTTTTATATCCAGTTTTAATGAGGCTAACTGTAAGAATGGGGCAAAGGAAAGGATAAGGGAGTCTTAGAAAAAAGTAGGGGTGGTTATAAGAATAAAATTGGAGTTATGTTTTAAAGGAAATGGGAAATGGCTGTTGTATGGGCAATAAGCTGTATATTATGTGTGGTTGTGTACAATTAGATTAGATTTTGCTAAGTGAGTGAAAAAGAAAGAATGGAAGACAAGACATCTGGGACTATTTGCAAATGATGGTTAAAATGATAAACAATGGAATCTAAGCTGGAAAATGAGAGAAAGGAAAACATGACAGTCTTTATGGTCAAAGGGTTGGTGATGAAGTTTTGCAGAAGAGGCAGGAATATTTTAAAATTAAACTTCCAAGATGGAAAATGATTTTTGGGGTGGTAGGGTATTTGAAACTGAGGTTGTGAGGATGGTATTAATTCTGGTTAATCTTTTATTATTTATCTTGTTATGATAGAATGTGGTTTTAAAAAAATGGGTCATGTGGCCAAGGCTTTAACATTTTTTTCTATAGATTACAAAAATTGGGCTTGGAAACAGGTTTCAACCAGTAGAGTTGAGATCACTACTGAAATGTGATATAGTTCATAACATTTGGGAATTATCTCAGGTAATAATAGTGGGGCATAAGTAGATATTTCATTGGAGAATATTAGAAATCAAATAATATAAAAATACATAATATGTAGGATGAGTTCAAAATATTTATCTTATGAGGTGGACATAAAGAAATATAGTGTATCAGAAAAAAATCACCTTGAATTTAACTTGATCTATTCTCCAGTTTGCCACTAATACATTACCTTTGAAAAATGAATGCCATTATCTAAAACCTTTGACTAATTAAGGGGATTTAGAAATGGTGAGTGCTAATATTTGACATGACATATCAAGCAAAGACTGTCAATAAGTTGAGGTCCTTAGTATATATTTACCTTTTGGTTTCTGTTCATTTCTTTATTTTGTCTTTGTACCCTAGCAGCATGTCCTTGCAGAGTAAATGCAAAATGAAAACCTACAAAGGCTATTGTCAGCATCAGACTCTACATTGCAGCTGTGTCTCACATCAAAGTTGGCTGACCAGCATGATCTAGGCTTATGTTTCCATGATTAGCAGGTCTTGATTTATGCAAAAATACCTATTGGCCTGGCATCAGGGTCTATAAACATAACTGCCCCCTACTTGAATGTGTTTTTTTCTGTATTTATTTTTCACTTCATCCAAAAAGCTTAAAACTATTATTTTCCTCAAAGCTTAGGGAAAAGTCAGTCTCATTGGCTAGGCCAGCTTTTGTGTATGTCAGTTAAATTCTATGGCAAGCTGTGTTAATTACTTATAAACTATGAGTCTTTTAAATGCTTCATTTTGGAAAGAAAAAAAGCCTATCCACTTTTACCCCCTTTGTTCATAAACTGAAAGAGGAAAAGAGTAATTAAACAGCACAGGAAAATTAAAAATTGGATAAATTTTCTAAAACCCAGTAATTTTTAAAGGGTTGTTTTTTATAACAAATATTAAATTCAGCACAAAATGTTTATATCAAATAAAGCATAGTTTTGTGACTCAACCTAGTCAATTTTCACATTTATATAATAGCCCTTTTATCACTTTTTACTTTTGGAAACTCCAATCAATTCTATTCAATTCAGCAATGATTTAATGATCACTTACCTCATGAATAGCACTAGGCTGATGCATTAGGAAATAAAAATGATAGTTATTTTCCCAGGCCTCAAGGAGCTTAGATTATATATAGTGCTTTAAAAGCAATCCAGTCCAGTAATTTTTTTTAGTTTTGAAAACCATGTAGATTTTGTTTCAAATGTATGCTTTTAAGACTAGTTCACAGTGGATATTTCTATATTAATTTTGTTTCTAAACTTTCACACAATCAGAAAGACATCTTCCAAAGATTCAAGTCATTTTGACTTGATACTTTTCTCCATTTCTCTTATTCAGCTCATACTTTTCCTTAGAGTTCTTTAAGGAATGCATCTTAGCAAATTTTCTCTTACAGATTCTTTGGTCAACTTTTTTCTTTCCTTATATATTTGCTGAATTTTTCATATCACTTCTGGCTTAGTATACTTTACATATTTCAATGATGTGTTGATGATCAGGCCATGAATAGAACCTTGAGGAATTTAAATAATTTACAGCTTTCCTTGAGAGAGCACAAGTTTTCTGGTCCTTGGGGCACAATGGAAGATGTGTTTTTCAAACATATGCCAGATAAATCAGTAGGTTCAAAATCTCAGATTCAAGCCCTCGAGTGTTGTAAATAAGCATAGGTATTGTTTTTGTGCTCAGAAGTTGTAGAATGAACACATGATAAACTGCAAGATATATTAATTATATACATTCAAGTACATTGGCAATTATCAGCAAGCCTGTTTCACTCTGAAAAGTATGGTATAACTGTCAAGAATTAAGATTTTTAGTCCTGTTTTCTAAAACAAAAAGTTTCATCATAAAAATTTTGGAAAATGCAAATTGAGGACATGAATTTAAAATAATCTGATATTCTATCAATGTGACAAGTTGTATATGTGCACACACAAACATGCAAATGTACAAAGCATACATATATGAACCATAGTGTAATAGCTGTTTTGTAATTTAAAAAAGAATATATGCTCATATGCCAATAAACAGTCCTTTACATAATTCTTTTGTTAACTATATAGTATTCTATCCTGTAATTTACGTAATTAATCCCTACTTTCAAATAATCATTTCACTCTGATTTGTCCCTTTATAAGAATGCTAAAATAAATATCATTGTACATAGATCTCTGCCTAGATCTCACTCTTTTAAGATAATTATGTCATGATATTAAGTGCATAAGGAAAATTAAGGAATATTGCCTTTACCCTACAAATACATAGAAATAGTTTACGAAACAATGACACAACATCACTGTGTTAAAAATAAATATATGAAAAAGAAATATTTGGAAAGTCACAGCAGGAAATGAAGTCCTGTGGCCCAAGAGGTGCTGTGCTTGGAAGCAGGAGTTGGGTATGGAATTTCAACCCTTGAATATGAACAGGGTCACAAAGCCTGGCTTGCTACATTCACCAGAATATAGTCCACTCCTAGGGCAACAAACTGCTTACATGTCGTAAAGGGAATAAAAATAGATAGTATATCTTGGATCCTGGCCAAACCACATGTGGGTTTGAAACACAGATGCTGCCATCTAGTCTTCTGCAACTTTTTTGGATGACATGTTTTTGAGCTGTCAGGGCTGGGCTGAAATGGCCACAGAAACTACTGCACAGGGAGGGTTCATCTTGAGGAAAAGAGGAACATTCTAGTGCAAGAAGAGCTTTCAAGCTAAGATTTGCTGGCTTAAAAAATGAGACATTTATTTCTGTTACAAAACGAGGATCTCAGTTTGTCACTGGCTTTGCTCAATGTAATTGTTCAGTGATCTGGATGAGTTTATTCCATGTATGTTTATTGTGAATATTAATTCTAATATATATTTGGTCTTACTTTTGTAGTCTTGTTTTATGCTTTCTCTATACCATGATGCTTTTGCTTCATTTTCTTTTACATTTTATTGAATTCCTAAGTTCCTCCTTTTCCCCCTTACTCATTCTGAAGTAATAGATTCTATTTCTAACATCTCCGTGATTAGACTTAAATATTGAACAAACTTATTAACTTTATGTGTTTTCTGACACATTTCAAAATATAAAAATATTTTACCTCTTTCCCCCATCCTCTACCTCCTCCTTCTATTGCCTTCTCCTTCTAAACTTATACTTATTTATATTTAACAACTTGGTTACAAATGACTTTGCTCACCATTACTTCTTGCTTTCTACTCTTTTCTTCTGGGGTCATTTACTTCTTGTTGACATCTATCTTTTAATAGCCATTTCCCCTTCTTCTAGCCTTCCCAGAGCTAATTAACATTTAATCATATTTTCCCTACACATATATTTATTTTATTTTCACTTTTGAGTGAAAGATTAGCTGTATAGAAAATTCTAGACTGATACTAATTTCCTCATAGCAGTTTGAAATAATTAATCTATTGTTTCTGACATTTTTAAATCGTAGATGATAAGTGATTCTTCTTTTGTTAGTAGTCATCCTTTTTTTCGAGATTAGATTTTTTTTCTCTTTGTCCTTAATATTAAGGAGCTTTAACAGAATGTGTCTAGGTGTGTAATTTAGAGCATAAGAGACTCTAAGATGGGAATCACAGGAATATAACTATCTGCTATTTAAAAGAGACATACTCATAGTAAAACAGCACAGAGATTGAAAATAAAAGGATGAAAAACTTTTTAGCTAATAAAAGAAAAATGACATTATATAATAAAAGTAAAATTTAAGGCAAATAATTAAATAGGATATAAAGGTGAAGAGTCTGGCTCCTGGTTAAAACCTGTGTGTAATTTTTGAGGGCTGAGCATAGGTAATTACAAAGGCTTTACCTGACAACCCTCATGGGGGTGGGGGCCAGGGATGCTGCCCTCCTCACACCAGATTTAGTGCAGTCATCGCATCTCAGTCTCTGAAAGGAGTTGCAGTCCAGCACACAGGGCCCCAGGTCTGTCGTGCTCTGGTGCATGTTTGGATTCCTACCTCAGGGACCTCTGAAGAGATCTCCCTATCAGGGTCCAAAACCTAAGACTCTTCAGATGTCTCTGCTAAGTCATGTCACAGAATCAGAGGGAGGAGGGAGACCTAGAAGACACTTTCTTCGCTTTGACTCAGTACATTTACACCTCTAGTCTCTCTTCCCTCAGCCCCTGGGCCCATCAAACTGCAGGTGCCTTTTGTTCTGGGCTCTCTCAGCAGTGAGATGATCCCATGTCTGCTTTGATCCATCAGACCCTCAACCAATGGCCCCTTTCAATGGGGAAATGGAATAGAGGGGAATTAGAATCTTGCCTCAGTTCACCTTCCTGCTTGTACTATCCCAGAAAGTGATTAAAGACTTCACCATTTACTTTCATTTAGGCTTTAACTGTTTCAGTGAAGGACCTTCAACACCTGACAGCTCAGCTCAGTTCTCTCTCAGCTTAGCTCACCTTTTGAAAGGAGGTCAATTAATGTTAAAAGAAAGATAATATCAGTCATAAAAGTGTATGTACCTAAAAGCATTACCTAGAAAAATATGAGGTAAAACATGAGGGAATTAGAGGAGAAGACAAATTTATAACCACAGAAGGGCTTTTTAAAAATATGCATTTCTAAAAATAAAGTAAAAAGTAAAAAATACACTTTTTTACTTTTCTAGCATTATGGTGTATTGATGATTCAAAAGACCTTCCAATTGAAAAGCAACTAGGTCATATGACACACTCTGAGACATTGCTGGTCTCATATGAGGTAGCAGTCGTCTCCAAGGAAAATCTCTCCCCCTCAGATAAACAAACAAAAAATGAGGAATTCGTTCTAGAGATGCAAACTACACATACAGACAGTGTGGATATCAGTAGCATAGAAACTCTTGGAATACTGAACTTTGTGCCAGTATTAAGGTATAGGAAATGCATCTGGAACTTCTTGGTAAGACTGAGCACCTGAGAAAGGCTCAAGAGGACCCTCATGAGTGGTGCTTTCCAGATACCGAAAGAAGCAGAAGCAAATTTTATCTGGAGGAAAGTTTTGTCCATTTAGGCTCACCTCACTCTCACAGATTAAAACCAAGCAATTAGCTCACAATGAAAGATCACAAAATACAGGAGTTCAGCAAGGCAGCATTTGTTACAATCAGCGGAAATAAAATATCATCTTTAGATGACTAAAGATTGAACAAAAAATAATTTAGAGAATTTTATAAGACTTGCAGAAAAAAATTGAAAAGAAAGGACAATTGTAAAGTAGCAAGGAATAAATGATTAATAGAAACACATAGGCAAATTTGAAAGAAAAATATATCTGTAGTACTAGAAAATCAATATATTAAACAGCAGAATAGATGTAGTTAGATAAAATTTAATGAACTGAAAGATATATCTGAAGAAATTGCCTGGTTATGCAGTTCTGGACATATTTTAAAGGTGTAGACAACAGGATATGCTCATGAATTGGGGACAGTTTATAAAAGAAAGAGAGGAGTCAAGGATAACTCCTGCGGCGGCTTGCTCAGTCGGTAGAGGTGGGGTCTGGCTGCGGACGAGGGGTCGGTCCAGCTCTGGACGAGGGGTCGGTCCCGCCTGGGACGAGGGGTCGGTCCGGCAGCAGACGAGGGATCGGTCTCACAAGGGGTTGCGCGGTTCGGCTGACGGGGTCGCCCGGCGAAGCCGGCGACGAAGGGGTCGCCCGGCGAAGCCGGCGACGAAGGGGTCGCCCGGCGAAGCCGGCGACGAAGGGGTCGCCCGGAGAAGCAGGCGACGAAGGGGTCGCCCGGAGAAGCAGGCGACGAACTGGGGACAAGGGAGGCCAGGCCCTTGTCGGGGGCTCTCAGGACTGGAGGGCGCACGGCAGAAGAACTACCGCGGAGACAAGGTAAACACGCAAGTCCACTTTACTGAGGGAGAGGCAACAGTTTTATAGGGGCTGGGTAAGGCTGATTGGTCGAAGCCACGCCCTGTTCTGATTGGTTGCCGGCGAAAGGTCAGTGGGTGGTACTGGACGGGGGAGGGGTGGTGGTTAGGGATTGGCTGTCGCTGTTGCTGGGGGAAGGGGCAGGGTTTCGGGATTGGTGGCTGCTGTTGCTGGGGTGGAGGGCAGACTTGAGTTTCCCGCCCACGCCTGGCTGTTGCTGCTGTTGGGGGAGGGGAAAAGGGCGGGCTGGATTTTTCCGCCCACACCTGGCTGTTGCTGCTGTCGGGGGAGGGGAAAAGGGCAGACTGGAATTTTCTGCCCTGCGCCTGCGCAGGGAGAAGGAAGAAGAAGGGTGCTGCCCCACAGGCATCGGGTGGCGCCATCTGGGAAGAGGGGCGGCCGCGGAAGCATGGCTGCCGAGAAGGGGAGACCCGAGGGCACTCTGCGCCCATGCCGAGCTTCCTTCAGGGGTGGCGGTGAGTCCGACCAGCCACCCTATTATGGGGGCAGCGGAATTAGGCCTACCACGGCCGCTCCCCTGCCAGGCCAGCAAACCACACTTCAGCCCGAGGGGTGACCGCATTTCCCCCTTCTTTTCAAATAAGGGCCAGGATGGCAGCAGGAACAAGTAGCTGAGGCCCAAGAGGCAGTAAGCAATGAGGGAAGCGGGGCTGAAGAGGGAGGTGAGTATGACGGGGATACAAATGTACAATTTGGGGGGCAGTATCTTGCCATTGCAAGCAAGGGTAGCCAATGTCCAATTCTTGTTGATCTCGGTGGCTATAAGGTCCATCTGCTTGTTAAAAGTCCAGGATGACAGCGCGTTACAGGTAGTTCATCTCTTCTTGGCGGCGAAGAGCGGTAGATGCAGACTGTGTGATGGTCTGGAGGATCGCAGCGGTGAGGACAAGTCGCGTCAGGGCACCAGCGACGGTGGTGGCGGCAGCATCGGGAGTGGTGGAGACGTAGGCGAGGACAATAAGAAGGCCAAAGTCTTCACGGGCGCGAGAGAGGCTGATGTTAATGGGGCGGGCTGACATGGGGCGGCCCAATCTGCAACGCAGTAGGGGTTCAAGCGAAAAAAGGAGGGGGGCGGGGGACGAGAAAGGACGCTTTGGATGGCTGAGAAGAGGAGTGAGGTCGAGACAGGAGGAAGCTCCGCAGAAGTATGGGGAGCTGTTAAAAGCAGAAACGTTATTAGATGCTAGAAAGCAGGCCGCGGGCCGGGGAAAGCGGGTTGCGGGCCGTTTCGCGGGGCTGGAGCTGCTTGAGAGCGATGGCGGCATGGGGGGCCGTGGTTACAATCTTCTGGGGTGGTAGCGGCTAGACAGATGGCGGGAAATATTATCAAGAAAGCAAAGGTTATGAGAAAGAAATAGAGTATTAAAGGCTGTGGGGGAAGTGAGAAGATCATTTAGAGGATAGGGTTGAGAATGGTATGTTTAAGACAGAAGCTTTGTGGTTTGTAGGAGACTGCTTTATAAACGAAGGAGAATGAGGGCAGTAAATATAGTAACGATAGATAGGAAGATGACAGTGAGGAGGAGTCTTTGTTTAAGGTTCCAATCGTCCGGCGCAACAGTGGCTAGGCCGATAGCGAGGGGTGTTGCTAAATAGACAATGGCTGCAAAGACAAAATCATCTTCTGTTTCCTCAAAAATAACTTTTCTTTAAATACTTAGTAGCATGCAATATTAGAAACCGTTTCCTACAAGCAAGTTGGTAGGGAAGCTTGGTTGCTGTTAATCTTTCCTGTTATAAAATTACCTTTTATTATCATTATCATCAATTCAGTTTTATATATATATTTAAGAATGACCTTTTGGAATTAGCCATTTAATACCTTAATGTAAACAATGCTTTATTAAACCTTTTATTATTATTTATAACCATATAGACTATTGAAGATAAATTTTATCTTTACAGAACACATTCCCTTACGTAAAGTTATCACAATACTTTTTACACTTGCCGCATGCAAATTAAGTTTCAAGAGTTTATGAAAAATTAGCCATCCTATTTTAGGACAAAATACGTCTTTTTGCAAAACTTATTACATTTCAGTTAGCATTTTTACAAACTTTTAACCTTTTTTAATATTCATATAAGTTTTACATTCTTTATATTATCCTGTGAAGAAAAATAAGTTATTCATTTTAATCTAGGCAAGAACAACTTTTTATGAAGATGTACAGTTAATTTTGTTAATTAAGACTTACAATTTTTTTTAAAATTGTAGATATCTTATTAACATTTAAACTTATGTATTAATATAATAAACTTAAGTATTAATATAAGCGCTTATTTAATTTTTGGCCATTTGAATAGAGCTCTTTTAAAGGTTTCTAGTAATTTATATTTACCATCCGGAGGTATCACAATATACGTTGACATTGAACGAACAGACAGACAAACACAGAACAATTACAACACATTAACAGAAATATATAATTTATTTACAGTTGACTCATAATTCTTACTTTCTTGGTATAGCTGCTTTTAAATCTTTTTTTATATAGCATATCATAGATTATACCCTTCAAGATTTTTTCTGGACTTTATGTTGCCTGTAATAAGCCAGGAGGGAATCTTTTACCTTCCTGCTCCACAGCAAAAGTGACCCTATCTATAAGGCGAGTATAGGTGTCCGGGTCCCAAAGCTGACACGTGGTAAGCCACGGATTAAAGGGGAGAAGAAGGTCCCAATATACTTGAAGCTGTTTGAAAGAGATCTTACACCAGTGAGTGTCTAGGAGACCAGCGAGGGCCCGAACTTGTGGGGCTTGCTTAGCAGATAGGATGTTACCCATTGCTAATGGCCTTTTGGAGCCGATAAGAAAAGGGGCCCTTACCTTGAGAGCGCGGCGATGGGAGCCGAGGTGCGCGGTGAGACGAGGGGTCGGAGCCGGTGGGGCTCCGACGGTGGTCGCGGGCCAAGAGAAGGCCCCGACGAGGGGAGGGCGGGATGACGAGCAGTGGAGCAAGGCAAAGGGGAGCAAGCGCGGAGGGGAGGAGGCAGAGGTGAAGGCAGGAGAGGAGGTGCTCAGGCACGCGCTCCTGAGAGTTTTATTGGTGCCTCTTAATCATAGCGGGTCGGTATAAGCCCCCGACATGGAAGGAGAAAGCCATCCAGCGATTCTCCCAGACCACCGTGGATCATATGAGGTCACCAAGGTTCAGGAGCAGCAATGCAGAGCGAAAAGATAGGGGTGAGAAGAGAGGAGGGCATAATGCTGTGGTAGGGTTACTTCAGACATGCAAGCGCGTGCTCCCGAGAAATCCAAGGCTCCTCTTAATCATAGCGGGTCAGTATAAGCCCCCGACATGGAAGGAGAAAGCCATCCAGCGATTCTCCCAGACCGCCGTGGATCATATGAGGTAGCCAAGGCTCAGGTAGCAGCAATGTTGCACGAGAGAAGTCCCAAGATAAGAAGAGAGGAGGGGGTAGGGCTGTGGTAGGATTACTTCAGACGTGCAAGCGCACGCTCCCGAGAAATCCAAGGCTCCTCTTAATCATAGCGGGTCGGTATAAGCCCCCAACATGGAAGGAGAAAGCCATCCAGCGATTCTCCCAGACCGCCGTGGATCGTATGAGGTAGCCAAGGCTCAGGTAGCAGCAATGTTGCACGAGAGAAGTCCCACGGTGAGAAGAGAGGAGGGGGGGGCGCCAGGTTATGGAGTGAGGCTGTGGTGGAGTTGCCTTGCCCCACGTTGTGCTGTGGTGGGGTTGCTTTGCCCCACGTTGGGCGCCAGCTGCGGCGGCTTGCTCAGTCGGTAGAGGTGGGGTCTGGCTGCGGACGAGGGGTCGGTCCAGCTCTGGATGAGGGGTCGGTCCCGCCTGGGACGAGGGGTCGGTCCGGCAGCAGACGAGGGATCGGTCTCACAAGGGGTTGCGCGGTTCGGCTGACGGGGTCGCCCGGCGAAGCCGGCGACGAAGGGGTCGCCCGGCGAAGCAGGCGACGAAGGGGTCGCCCGGAGAAGCAGGCGACGAAGGGGTCGCCCGGAGAAGCAGGCGACGAACTGGGGACAAGGGAGGCCAGGCCCTTGTCGGGGGCTCTCAGGACTGGAGGGCGCACGGCAGAAGAACTACCGCGGAGACAAGGTAAACACGCAAGTCCACTTTACTGAGGGAGAGGCAACAGTTTTATAGGGGCTGGGTAAGGCTGATTGGTCGAAGCCACGCCCTGTTCTGATTGGTTGCCGGCGAAAGGTCAGTGGGTGGTACTGGACGGGGGAGGGGTGGTGGTTAGGGATTGGCTGTCGCTGTTGCTGGGGGAAGGGGCAGGGTTTAGGGATTGGTGGCTGCTGTTGCTGGGGTGGAGGGCAGACTGGATTTTTCCGCCCATGCCTGGCTGTTGCTGCTGTCGGGGGAAGGGAAAAGGGCGGGCTGGATTTTTCCGCCCACACCTGGCTGTTGCTGCTGTCGGGGGAGGGGAAAAGGGCAGACTGGAATTTTCTGCCCTGCGCCTGCGCAGGGAGAAGGAAGAAGAAGGGTGCCGCCCCACAGGCATCGGGTGGCGCCATCTGGGAGGAGGGGCGGCCGCGGAAGCATGGCTGCCGAGAAGGGGAGACCTGAGGGCACTCTGCGCCCATGCCGAGCTTCCTTCAGGGGTGGCGGTGAGTCCGACCAGCCACCCTATTATGGGGGCAGCGGAATTAGGCCTACCGCGGCCGCTCCCCTGCCAGGCCAGCAAACCACACTTCAGCCCGAGGGGTGACCGCAAACTCCAAATTGTTTTCCTTTAGCATATGGTAAGAAGGAATTGCCTTTAACTGAAATTGAGAAGGTTTGGAGGAGGTATACCAGTACTTCATTCAAGTTTAGTAAGTTTGGCATGTTTATTAGACATCCTGTTGTTGAGTAGGCAATTAGAAATATAAGATTGAAGATCAGAGAATGTCTAGGCTGGAGAGATATGCATACTTAGGAATATTGGCCTATTTATATCATGAGATGAGTCATGATTGCAAAGGGCATGAGTATAGCATAAATGGAAAAGAGAAAATTTCAAGTATTGGGGTACTCCAACACTAAGAGGCAAATAGAGCAGAGAGAGGAAGAAAGAGAAATCTGAAACTTTATAATAGTACATTATGTATATATATATAGAGAGAGAGAGAGAGGTTCTGTGCTGAGAAAAGTAACCTTATACTTTATAGAGAGAAAATCTGCGTTTGAGTTTAGGCTTTGTTCTGCCTGGATGGTGGGCCTTGGACAAGTAATTTAATCTCCCTCAATAAGGAATTTATCAAAGGTTATTCATATAGTTAGTTAGGTCTATTTATTGTTTCTGTCCAGTTTAAATGCCACTTTTCCAAAGAAGTCTTTTCTGTGCATTTTTGCAAATCATCCATCCCAGTTATTTCCTATTACCACATCTTGTTTGTTTTAATGTGTTTACTCCCATTCTAAACTTTGCTTATATGTTTACTTGTTTATTTTATTCTAAACTTTGCTTATATATTTACTTGTTTATTTTGTCTCCTTCTCCCTCACTATCATTCCAGAAATGTACACTCCATTGGGGTAAGTTTTTGCCTCTTTCACTACTTTCTCTTCATCTCCAAGCATGGTGTCTGGGGCTCAGAATAGGATTGATAAATAACATGAAATACATGAGGGAATTTCCCAAGAATGAAAAACACTGAACTGAAAATTTGCTTATATCCTAAAGGATATTCCACTGTCTGAGCAAATTATTTTAGATTCTTGGGAGACTTAAAAATTTATTATGTATTTGAAATGCTCCTCAATTTTCCAAAAGTAAATAACTTTATATTTTTAGAAGCACAATTTTTGTGAATCACTTTGTGTGGCTGTTACCCTTTTTAGCTATATCTGCTTATACTCATTAGATCCAGACATTTTAAAACATTGGGCACAAACTTTCATACTATCTACATAGGTGAAACAACAGTTCTGGAGAGATTATTGTGGGAATTCTCCCACAATAACAGGCATACACATACATACACACACACACATGCTTCATGGTCCTCCTTTTGCAATCTGAAATATGCCATAGACTGATAGATATATATTATTTTCCTACTTATGAGGACTTTCCACATATCTTAACAATTGAAATGATATTGCATGCACTACCATATCAAAATTCCTGAGGGAATTTCTTTGTATTATCCCTATTCCCTTTTGCCATACATATTCAGAATTATAGAGAATTTGATTTCATGTGTCATACAACTATGACAAGAAATCTCATTCTGTCATTTCTTCTGTTTTCTCTTTTTCCTATTCAGATTCTGTGAGTACATGAGAAAGAGATAGTAAATTTTGAAATTACAGATGTTTGTGTATTTTCTTTTCATAATAACTCATAAAAACTGGAATTTTATCAAAGCATCATAATCAGAAAATGTTCTAAAACAGACAATTCTCACAGGAAATCAAGCCATCCTCTTGGAGAAACTGTGCAGTTTCTTAGCAAAAACCACAAATAGCACATTTGCAGCTTCCTAAGCCACTATCCAGACACATAAATTATTTAAAGACCACCATCTTGACTTTTATAGCTAAATAAACTCTGTGGACACTCATGATCTCTTTATGTCAGTGTTAAGGATTTATGATCTCTTCATTTACCAAAGAAAGAGCTTTTTAATTTGGCCTATCAGTTGAAGGATGTCTGGTAGTATTATTTATTAGAAAATAAACAAATTCAGCAAGAATGAAAAATATTTCAGAACTCCCTTTGAAATCTCTTTTAAACAGATGTATGATACATTCGCTTTCTAAAAAGGTACCTCTGTTGTGATACAAATACTGATATTTTTCTTATTTTTACATTAACTTATTAAAGTGGCTATAGCTATGATTACAAAAGTGATCTCATCATTGAAGTTATTATAATGACATTATTTTATAATTTCCATTGAAATCATTTCACCAATTCATATATATTTAACTCATCTTCCTTTGTAGTAATGGGTTCTAGAAACTAACATTTGTACTAGTAGGAAATACATGAATAATTTTGATTTTGTCTGAATATTATGTGTTAAAATTTTATAATTTAGATATCAAAGTTTTTAACTTTTAGTTTTTTGCAAAAGTGAAATTATGTCAAGTAAAACCTTTCAAAACTATCAGAAATCTGATCTGCTTTTTTTTAAAAAAACAATTTATTTCATAATTACGGTCAATAAGATACATATTTACTTAAAATATATAGTAATATAATTACTATTGAGATATATCCTTTTGTATAAATATAAATTTTTCTTATCTTCCTTTTTTTCTTAGTATCACTATGGATTCATGTGCTTTTATTTATTCAGTATTTCACAGTCAAGTGCAGTTACTTGTCATACTTTAATTTATTCTACATTTGGCCAGTGGGAGTCTTCTGTGGCCTTTTGGTAACCTTCTCCAATAGACTTTGTTGTTTACTTGCACAACAGAAGCCCCAGGATCATGTTGTATTTTATTTGTTCTAATCTTAGAATATGTCTAAGAAGCACTGGTTTATTTTACAGGGTATATGGAAACCAAGGTCTGAGTGTCTGGGTTTTAGGGTACTCATTGCTACCTTAGTATCTGAATCCTTCAGGGAACTTAAAAATCATATAACACAAATTAAACATGGCAGATTTCTTAACTTTGATATTATAATTTTACTTCTTTTCTCTTATACATGAAAAAGCTCAGTCCATAGTAATAATAACACAATTACTTATTTGCTTTAGTGTAAAATTTAAATAAAAAATTGTTATGAAATTACAATATAAATAATTTGACTAACCATGAAGCTATTGAGAGAAGTTTAAAATTACTTTGCAATTGTTTTTATAAATAAAAAAAAAATTTCACTAATGATGTACAGTCTTAGTTGCCCTCAAAAGTAACATAAAGTATTGTGTGTGTGTGTGGTTATGGTATCAATTTAATACACAGCTAAGTTTAACTCAAGCTATTCCATTGCCACCCTCTCTGCTATCCACATTTGCCTAATTGTCCGTCCTCAAGTCCTACTTTGTCAATATTTAGCTGGGTAATATTGATTATGTGCTTTCTCTTCTCTGCTTATGACACTTCTTAATGTGACTTAGGAAATAATGTAACCATCCTGGTTAATTTCAATATATATTGATGTTTTTTGACCTGAATTGACCCCTTACTCATGTTTTATTATTATTTTCACTCACGTGTGCTTGACTTACTGTCATAATTTTCAAGATTCCCTCCTAAAATTTCATTCTCTGGATGGCCCCAACCCTATTTCTGAACTTATTCACAGCAGTCATTTGTCTTGATAAAGCCAACTATGTGGTTAATATTTGAAATCTCTATATTTAGGAAGTCAAAGTTATTTTCTCTGAATCAGTCATCTTTCCTGAATGCTTAGAGATTTTAATGAGATCTTCTGGGCAATGGCCAAAGCTTCAAGTCTGGATGGAAACTCTTAAGTCATCCAATAACGGGTCATCTATGAAATGTGGTATGTGCTGCTTCCAGAAAACTGAGAAGATCAATCAAGCGTTTTAGTTCTTTCTTACTGACAGCACATGCTAAGCATTTACACTTTAAATATGCACACACAGTCTGGGAAAATGACCACCACACAATGGATTAATGGACACACTGAACATAATATATGATCTGTGCTTGGGCCATGACTCCATTTGCCATCTAGCCTCTTTATGCTGCCACTCTTAAAGGAGGGCTATGATGCAAATTTGGAGGCTGGTATTTATTTCAGCTCAGATCCTGTATGTATCTCACTGCCCTCAAAATCTTTTGGAATCATCCTTACCTTAATGTATTATTGGGAACTGTTACTTGTGCAAATTAACTTAATTTGCTTTAGGGAAAGAATCATTCTCACATACACTTGATATTATGTTACAGAGTTCTCTCAAGTGAAGGGCTCTAGGTATAAAAACTCACTTGGTGCTAGAAACTAAGCAAGAAAGTATGGCTTTTCAATCATATGTGATCACAAACTTTCAATCTTTTGGGGTTAGAGCAAATGAGTCCTCTATTGACTACTCATTTATCTTTCATAAGAGCACTGTGGTCCATTAGTCCTCACAAAAAAAAATACCTACAGAGAAGGACACCTGGTTGCCATTCCAACTTTGCAGAATTTATCCACCTTGCCTCTGATAGTTAGGGCTACACCTGCCATGTACTGTTCGGGAATCCTATCATCCCTAGTGACATTAGTGAACCCAGTTCTAAATTAGCACTCTGTCACCTCTGGTATTTTAACAGTCACAACTGAACTTGAGCTTCTCAAGAATGCTGGTGTGCCACTGACTAGCACAATTCCTAATGCTTAGTCAAGGGGTATCCTACAGAACTCCTGGGAAAAATAGTCAGTAGGTGTGGTTTCTGGTCTTAGGTGAGACACTCATTCTTTCATGCCTGCCTCTCTGGGCCAGTGTGACCCCTTTGTAAGCACGGCCAAGGCAGTTGTAGCATCTCTACTCCACTTACTATTTGCCATCATATTTTTTTCAGCTTCAAGGAGACTGTGTAAGATTGATTCCAAGTGTCCTAGTCAAGGATATTGAATCTCAAATAATAGGAAAGTGTCTCATATCAATAAACTTTCTATTATGCATGCCTATATTCCTCTCTAACCTTAGTTCAGCATCTTCAACATCTATCCCCAGAAATTTTATCAAGGTTTCTGCCAGTATATTTTAACCAGATCTTTTGTTGTACAGATTAGTGAAGGATTCCTTTCCTCTGAAAGCATAAAGAGTTCTTCCCATGCTGATGTGACTATAGTTGGCCTAGAAGCCTTGAGGAGAGTTTGGGGTTGATCTTGAGGAAGGCAAAGGGAGTTGCTATCTTCTAAATTGGATCCTGCCAGCTCACAGGAGTGAATGTAGTACATTTATTTGTTTTATGGCAAAATTCTTGCTAAATTAACTTTCAGAGCATTTTACATTAGCATATTCACAAAATCCTTATACTCAATAATTCTCTACTACCTGTGATGTGAATTTAGTTTAGTCATCGATTTTTAGTCCAGAGAACTTATATTTGCAAACTCAACATTTTTTAGTTTGTAGTCTCCTAATATCTGTGTTAAGACAAAGGTCAGAAAACATGTATATGTGGGTGGATGTACTTTACACAACATATAACAAAACTTTCTTCTTGATATATCTATTTTTAGGTTAAATCTCTCACTATTCATAAAAACTGACAGGTCAACCAAATTGGATTATGAGGAATAAAAGACTCAAAGGATGACATTGAACAGATTTATAGCAATATTACAACATTTGGCAGCTTAACTTAAAGAAAGAGCTTTTTAAGCCATTCAGATATTGTTTTAAATCCTAGTGTCATTACTTAAACTCTGAGCATCCATTTATTAAGCTACAAAATTGAAAAGCTTTTTATATTTTTAGGTTGTTGTAAGGATGAAATGAGATTATAGATAGTTTTACATTTAGCTAAATCTTAACTTTCTTTTACTTCCTTTCGACATGTACTCTTGAGACCATTTCTTTCCTCTCCTTTATTGTGTGAGCAAATTCTTGAACAAATTTACAACTTATAAAGTATTTAGCAGGAAATCTCCCAAAGACAAAATGTAAAGGAAATTTATAGATTGGGAAAAATTTGGCAATACCTATGACTACAAAGATTACTTTTGCTATTATTCAAGATGTTCATACAAATTGCTATTGTACAAATAAATAGCTCATTAGGAAAAGAAGCATAGGCTGTCAAAGATAATATAATAGAAGAGAAAATGCCTAGTATTAATAAGCATATGAAAATATATTGAATGTCCCTAATAGGAAAGTTTAAATAAAAGCAAAATGATAATTTCTATCATTAATTGGCAAAAATTTAAAAATGTATACTGACAATATCCAGTGAAGGAAATTCATAAGAATCAGTACTATTATAGAATTGGTAAATGAGTTAATGAGTGCTTTGCTACAACTTTATTTGGGGTGAAATAAATGTGCAATATCTATTAAAGATATAATTAAGCTGGTCCTTAATCCAGTTATGTCAGTAGAATTCTATAGTGATCTATAAATACCTATGGAAAGAAAAATACCAGTACTTAAGCCATTTGCCCCAAGATATTTATTATAACATTTTTGTAATGAGTAAGAGAAGAGACTCAAAATCAGAACACAACAAAGTGAAAACAACCTCAATTTCATTTAAGAGGGAAATGGCTGAAGGAATGATGGCATATCCATACTATGCAGCAACATTTTCCAATAGAACTTTCTTTGGTTTGGGAAATGTTCTACATCTGTGCTGACCAATGTGTAGTCACTGGACACATATGGCTACTGAGCACATGAATGTGGTTAATATGCCTGAGGAGCTGAAGTTTACATTTTATTTAATTAATTTTAACTTAAGTAGTCATTTGGGGCTATTCTCTCTTGTATTGGACAGTTCCACTGTTGAATACCAAGCAGCTTTTAAAAAGATAAGTTAGATCTCTATATCCTGACCTGTATAGATCCCAAAGACAAAAGAATACATTGTAGAGCAGTTCATATATAATATTACACATTGTTATTTAGGATGAAAGGCAATAGAAGACCTGTATATGAATGTTTTGCACATGAATAAAAATTTACAACTATATGAAAGGATACACAACAAATTTTAACATTCATCATATTAAGAAGAGAATATTATTTATAAGGAATAATATAAGGAGGATAATATTATTTATGTAGGGCTGTTCATCTTTTAAAAATTGTTACAACAAATATGTATTAGTTTTGTAGATTAAAAAAATGAAAAAAATGTACAAAACATACATTAAATAGAAGAAGCAGCAGCAAACTTTCTGCAAAATCAGATCATAGAGGCAATGATAGTGACCCAGGAGACCAAGGGAGACAGCCTACTGGAAAACTAAAATTCCAGTATGAAAAGCAAAAGTAAGTAAATAAATCCAGAATACATACGTACATAATTTCACAAGTGCTTGGAAAGTCCATCAGCTGTTATTGGTATAAAGATCACTCCCATTTATCTTATAGCCATGATCCCTCTGAATTCACATTAAAATAAAAATGATAGAGGCCCGTCTGTTTCACCTTAAATTAAATAGTCCCCTAATGTGATTTCATTTCTCTGCCCCAAACCTGCTACTCCTCATGTCATTCTTTCTCAGTTAATAACACCTCTTCTCAGTTAATAATAATATTTACCCAGTGCTCATGCCACACACCTAGATGCTATCCATAATTTCTGCTCCTCTGTCTCTCTTACCTACTTCTAACCACTCAGCAATCACTTTTGATTTTTGTCCCTCCTGACCATCTCTCAAATTGGTCCATTTACTTATGCTGTCACTGCCGATAAGTTTATTCAATCCACACTCATCTCTCTCCTAGGTTACTATAATCATTTCCAAAATAATTTTTCTTTTTCTAATTTTACAACATCCAAAGTATTTTTTGACTTAAAACATAGGTAATTTTTCAAAAGCTAAAATTTGATCATCTAACCAACCTCATTAATGTCAGCTCAGAACTTTTAATGTAAAGGTATCTTTCTGGAATTCATTTTACCATACACTTGCCACTACTTTCTATCCTATATATATTTTTAGTCCCTCACACATATCATCTCAGGTCTGAGGTACTTCACATATATAGTACTCTATGGCAGAATATTCCCCATCTTTACATAGTTAACTCTTAGCTTGCATGCCATTTATTCCAGGTTTAAAGACAGCTGCCCCAACCCTGGATTATGTGTTCCTGTTATGTACTTTTCTAAAAACTATCACAGCAGTCATCCCACTGGAACTTGTTTGGTTACTTATCACATAATGAGAGTTCTTCAAAAATAAAAACTGTGAAAACAATGCCTGAATCATCTTCAGGCTTCCACGGTGTTACATCTCCAACATATGTCATGGTAAATATTAAATTATAATTCTTGAATGGATAAACAAATTAATAAATATATTTATATAAAATATTTGTTTAATAATTAAATCATATTATCAGATATATATCAAATGCTGTTTTCAGGACCCAAGGAATATTTACATAGATTAGTTATATATCATGTCAAAGGGGAAACAACAAATTCCAAGAAAATATTCTATGGACTATATTTCATGCGTAAAATATCATAAAACTATGAACAGAAACTAATAAAAATAATCTAACCATGTAGAAATTTAAAAATATTAACCAAAAATATCAGATTGAAGACAAAATCATAATAACTATAGATTCTTTTAAATTAATTTTAAATTTCAAAAATTATGAACTCTGGCCAAATTGGTATTCAGGATGAATTTATAAACTTTTTTCAAATAAAGAAAAAGGGGACATAGCTGAGAGAAGTGTTTGATTCAAAAAACTTTAAAAAGAAACCACTACGAGCAAGGCCATAATAAATTTACATAGGAAGTGATAATTTTGAAATATAAAATAAATGTAAAGATTGGAAATAATATAATGCTTAATCAATAATTCTAACATATAGTTGTTTGAAACAGTAACTAGAGAATATTTTGACAATGTTATTCAGTAAAAATAAAACAAATACTTAACATTGAGCATGGGAGATGGGAGATACAATCATAGATAAAGTAGAGGTTACAATTAAGAGAATGCTATATACAACTCTATGTTAGAAACTGAAAGTTTTGACTAAAATATACTACTTTGATTGAAATAAGCTGTTTCATTGGAAGTTTTTTTTTAAAATAAATAACTAATGGAGGTTTTAAAGGGGAGTTATCAAACCCACAATAATGGAAGTAAGATGCACCTGATAAATATCATGTATGCTAAATCTCTGGTTTTACTTTTCCCTTCCTAGGTGGGTTTGGCTTGGGGAAAAAAACAAAATTAGTTTTACATAATTAAATATACACAAACCATAGAACAGATGATAAACTCAAACTATCCCTACCAATACCCATCATGCAGACCTGTCCGTCTGTAAATTCAAAAGATTTGTTATATATTGAACAATCTCATATATTTAACAGAGTGTATTTGTGGTCTCATGACTAGAACAATTACAGTGGCCCAATATATATCTAATAGCAAACAATTAAGCATACATAGTTGCTGTGCCATCAGAAGGGATAGCTTAAAGCACTATTTACTAGCCTTTCCCTTGAAGAATGTCAGTGGATGTATAGAACAGTTCTAAGTCAGAATTTGTCCTTCAGTAAGGAAAACCATAAATTTTCTCCAAATAGCAAAGAAGAATTAACGAAATAAATAAAATTTAAAGTGAGGCCTCATTGCTAATATTTTGTACTTTTAAAAATGAATATTGAATATGGAGAGATGTTTGTGGTGACATGAGGACCCTAGAAAGATGAACTGCTGAACTCATGACTGATCTTTCCATGATTGCTTTCTCTCTTCTTTGAGTAACAAAACTAAAATAGCTTGCTGAGATCATTAAATCTCTGATTTAAAGAAGGACAGCATGGACAGAACTATCTTTCATATTTGGGGGATCAGGAAGAGAATATAAATGGAAGCCCCTGTCCTCCCAATACTATCTTCTCACTCTTCAAATCCAGCAGTATTCACTGGCCCCAGGCTTGGGGCTGTTGAGTCTGGGAATTCTTGGGCCCAAGAATCCAGAATGTGGTCTAGAAAGGAGGCAGGTGTGAGGTCTTCTAGACCTTACAGATTTTGTTATCCCACGGGTCAGCACTAGGGATTCTAAAGTTATAGAAGAAAGTAATTATAGTCTATGAAAGAGAATAGCAAGAAAATAAAAATTATAGATTAAATGTAAATTCAGAATAGGGTGTTAGCAAAGAGCTCTACAAGAAGTGATTATTCAATTAGGAGTGAATGGAGGCAAACAGGTATAAGAAGGTGAAGTAAAGTAAATTAGAGGAAGATTGAGCGATGTGAGCAAGATCTGAAGTCAGGAAAGAACTTGGAATCCTCAAGAAACTAAAAGAAGGCCAGTGTGGCTTGTTAGTATTTGATGAGAGATACGCAGAGTCCAGATTCAGGAAGGACCTTATAGGCCAAGTTAAGATTTTTTTATTTTTCTCAAAATTCAATAAAAATCCCTTGAATGGTTTTAAGCAGGGTATTGCAAAGGTTTATAAATTATTATTCTGTCTGCTCTATGGAGAATGGGCAGGAGGAAGGCAAGTGTGGACTTGTAGAGGGATTTCAGAACCTATTGCAGTAGTCTAGTTGAGATAAAAAGATGGCTTGTATAATTCCTGTGGGGATGACAAAAAGAGCATGGATTCCAGGTATATATTGCTAGCAAAGTTAATAAGATTTTATGTTGGATTGGTATAAAAGATGAGAGAAAGGACAATTTCAAAGAATAAGGCTCTGATCACTGGTTAGAAGAGCCTGAAGTCAAATGAGATGATGATATTTGAAGAAGCATACTTTGGAGTGAGGGAGAAATCATGTGTTTATATTCACAGATAGTATATTTCAGGTGCCTGTGAGATATGCTAATGGATAGAACTTGGGGAGAGATAGCGTTGAAGATAAGTACTAGAATATAGATGGTATCTGAAACCATGAGAATGTAGGACATCATCTAAGAAGAAATTAGAAAGTATCAAGAACAATAACAACAACAAAAATAACAGACCCTAAGACAACCCTGAGTTATTCTAACACGGGAAACAGAGACAGAGAAGAAGGAACTGGGAGAAAAATGGAGTGTGAGAAAAGGAGAAATAGTACTAGAGTTTAGAGTCTTGGAAGTCAAAAGAACAGTTAAGATGGAGTGGGAAATTTGAAAGCTCTATAGATGTAAAAATTATTTGGATTGAAAAATGCCCATTAGATATGCCAACTTTGAATTTGCTTGAGCAGGAGTAATTTCCATATACAGGTAAAGAAGAAAGTTCTAAAGCAAATGATAGGTTATTAGATATAGGCAGTACTGTTTGAAAACTTGGATTTATAATTGGGACAAACTCATTATTGAAAAATATTCCAGTTTTACTCTACCAGACCCCTCCATATTGAGCCTATTCTATCGATGTCCAACTTAGCTAGGTCATATTCATAGGCCAATGAAATTTCCAAGAATTTCATGGTATTATAATAAAAGAACTTTCTGCATTTCAGCATTTCAGATGCCTTTATGTACATTTTCACAGAAGCCTCTCAAAGACCCTGGAAAATAATGATTCTAAGCACCGGGTTTTAAAAGATTTTAGCAAACCACCTCAGAGATCTCACAAACAAACTGAGGATCAGAGTCGCTACTTTAGGCAGCTCATGGCCTGTGTGTATTCATTTTTTTAAAAATTATTGGATCCTAATTCTGTTTGACAGTAAGAAAATTGACTTTGGAAATTTATATTCCTTGATGTCTTGTTTCTTGCTTAAAAATATCAAGACCTTCCATTGGAAGCCTTTTTCGGGAAAATGCTGTGTTTTATTTAAAAGCGCTGTAACAGTAACTTTCTAAGTGTCATTCCTAGGTAACTGGCCTTTTTTATTTAAAGTATTTCCAAAGATATGACTCTATAAAGCAGACATCTTAGTGTTCTAGTTTTCTTCTCATCAGTGACTTTTCTCTCATATTCATTCAGTTACCAAGTTCTTTCTTTTAAATAATGTAGTCAGTAGCGCAAGCTTAACTTATTAGAAAATCAAGCTATATGCTTTCCACTTCATACATCACCACCAGCAATAAAAATCCTGAGATCAGGATGTTGCTGGCAGTACTTTTGACACTGCATTAGGTAGAATAAAATCCAACTTGCTTTTCGGAAATTCACAGCTCAGCATTGATGATAATAGTGCAATTGTTTTTTCCTCTGTAAAATAAGCAGACCTGATTTCTAGCTTACCAGGCTGAATGTATGTGCAGTGAAAGAGTGCTATTTTAAGTTTGAAAATGAACTTTTCTGTCCAAAGCTCTACTTTCAAATAATGTACTTTATTCAAAATGATAGAACTTTTAATGCTGTTAGTGAATCACAGAGGGTTTAGGTTTCTAAAAATGACTTCATATGAGAATTTTAAATTTCAGTTCTTTCATTATATTTGAGAAGTAGGACAAGATTTTCTGTCCTCTTCACCCACATGATGAAGATGTTGATGTTGTTTAAAATAATCATATATTAAAATCTATCTGTAGTATCAAGAAAATATTCAAGAATTTGTTACAAGAAGGGTTTCATATTTTCCACTTCCCACATTGCCCCAAGAATGGCTTCAAAGGTGAGGGAGGGGAGGGCAGAAGTACAGAGAAAAAACAGGAGAATATAGAAAAGGAAGCCAGGTAGAAAAAAGGGATACTTGGAGCCGTCTTGAATCTGTACACATTGAAAGGTAACCCAAGGGGAAATATATGTTTTGCATTAATCTCTGGAATTGATGTGTGTTGAATATCAACACATAATAAGAATGTTTGCTAGTTGATTATTTGTTTCTGGTAATGGCCACTGTTTGTATGATATATGATCTTCAATTCCTCTGCTTCAGGCATTCACAATCTGAGATGGCCTCCATGACACAGATACACAGTTATGAAGAACTAGGTTGAAATGGGAGTATATATTCCTGTGTCAAAAAGCGATTTGGAAAATGAATGGAATGTAGGTCGCAATTATACACATGGGTCACTAGACATCCCTGAATACCTCTAAATGTCTTTATGAAGAAGTGATTATATACTTAATGAAGAAAAGGCTACAGAATTTCCTTTAACAAGCTAGGAAAGTGTTCCATTTTTAGATAATTTTTTAAGATACAAAGGAAATATATTTATAATGACTACTGCAATTCTTGTTACAAAGTGCTTAAAAGAGATCTGTTTTTATTAGCTTTTCATCTGTAAAGCAAGACATCTAGAGTGTTGAGCTTTTTAATATGCATGAATGTGCTCTGATTCTATGAATGGTGTGTGATAATCTAACCACATCTATAAATGAGTAAATTAGGTTTAACATGATTGAGCTGCAGAAGTAATGTTTCTCTTGGAATAGTCTATAGAGCCCTTAGATATCAGTCACAAAATGTTATGTAGGTTGTACACTGCACAGAGCTACCTATTTAAAGAGAGTGAGAGAGGCATGGAATATAGCATCTGTGCCCTGGCATAGGCTGAGTTTTCCCAAGAGGAATGAATTTATAAAAAATACTCAAGTTCTTTTGAAGGCTAATAATGATAGACTTTATGAAAATTAAACAACATATTTTAGTTATCTGGTCTGTCATGTTAAGGTAAAATCTTAAACATTCTTTTCTTAGTATGAATCAGGAGAACCCTAGATATTTCCAGACAAAATGTTACATATAAAACTTTAGGTTATTATTTTACACAGTTCTTTTTTTCCCCAGAATACTGACACTCATAAAATACAGTAAACTTTGCATATATATGAAGCATGAGGAATAGAAAATAAAATAGGTAACTGGATTTAACCTGTTACATGAGGACACAATAGCATTTTGAGGTCATCCTAGATTATTAAGATCATAATTGGTAGTCAGTCAATATTTTTCTCACTCTGTTTCTTAAAAAACTCATGATAAGTATCAACTATATTGGGAAAACAATGTCTGATGCCATTGTAAATATAAGGCAATACAAATGTTTGATTGATGAACATCTAGTTTGGGAATGTCCTTGGATTATGATAATGCTGTACTTACATATGAGGGATAAATTTCTCCCCCTTGATTACATCTCTTCCTCCAAATAATAGTTCTGGATCTCTTGTGACTCCCAGAGACTAAAGTTACAGATTTTCCTACTTATTATGTTCCCATGTGTCAATTTCTCCCCATTCTTCATTTCCTATATTTTATTTCTTAGGTACAATGAATTATACTTCAAATAATCTCACACATATGTACATCCTTATCTCCTTTTGTACATTTTTCCTTTCTCCCCACCTCCTTTCTGTGGAACATAAAAAATCCTTTCCCGCCTCTCCTCTCAAAGTTATTAATACCTCATCTTTCTATCTACTTTCCCCAAACAACAGTTTTGAAATGTCATGACTAATTGCATTGTCGAGTAGTTTAACTTAATCCCCAGTCTTAAAACAGTATTATTTCTATTGTGGCCTAAGCAGTTTTTTTTTTTTCAACTAGCTCTGTAATTCGTAAAACATTTTTGTTCCTTTTTAGTAGAAGATACATGTGAAATAGTTTAATCCACTTGTGGGTTGGAAACTGCATATAGGGTCACTGGAATGAAAAAAAGTTTGGGAAAATCCTATGATGAAAAAAAAATCTTAAATGAAACTCCCCAGAATAGGAGGTTTTCTCTAATTTATGTGGAGTGGTAGTGACAAAATGCCTGGAAACTATCCCATCAATTGCCCATATTTAAAAATATTTATATTAAAACAAAGCATGTCAGTGTTAATTAGCTTACCAGGTGCCTATTCCTGCTCTGCACATTTTGTAATTTGAATGTGAAAAAGCTTAGACTAAGAAAGGCTTAAGAATAGAGATGTATTTTAGCAACAGAGTTAGATCACAAATGGGTTAGGACTTCATAGTATCTCATTACAGTGGACATTTGACATTTTAGTGGTCACACATCCTAACTCCTCTCTCCCTTAGGTCTCACATTTAGTTAAAATGGACACATATTTTCTCTTCCAACCACATAGCAGGAAAATTGCTGTTCAGTGACCCAGGTGCAGCCCATTAGACAAATATTTTTGGATTTAAATCTTAAGGGCATGATACAAAAGCTCAGGGAAGTTTCTGATGATTTTGCAGAGTCTATGGTGGTGATGAGCATATCCAGGTGCAGCTGCAGGTACCCAGCCTGGTAGCACCAGAGGCAGCATCCAAGCCAGATCTTATCTAAGGTGGCATCTGGGTTCCTATCTCTGAGTTTCTGTCTGATTCTCTGAGAGTATTAAAAAATTCCTCCTGAGCCTCACAAACTTCCAAAAATCTTTTCAATAATAACTTTCTAATAAATTACTTTGTTGCTAGAGTTACACTTATTTCCTTTGTTTATAATCAAAACCTTGACTGCAGTCATTTTCTTATAACATTCTAAATGGATGGATGGTGATAATGGACTCCATCAAAAGATGGCAACTTAAGCAGCAAATTTATCATTAAACTTTTTGGACTTGATTGCAGCAGAGAATCATATTCACCTTCCTCCCACCCAGGAAGAAGCAGGTGTAATTGTGAAATCGTATCACTATCTTTAGCATCATAATGTAGAGGGTTATTTTTTTTTCAGTCGTTACTTACTGACACACAGGTAGGCTCTATAGCAACAGGCCTGGAGGTGGCTGCAGCAGTGGGGAAAATTGAAGGTAGAGGAGGGAGTGCTTTCCTGCAGGAAAACAGAAGCGCACAGTACACAAACGAGGTGGGAGTGGGGCAGGCTAAGGTGGTTGGAGAAACAAGTAAAGGCCAGGGCCATAGTCTGATTAAACTGGAACCACTGCCCCATGCCTGAAGGCGCCTATTCTAGCTGGCTGTCTTCTGACATTCCCCACCCCCTTGGGACATCTCTGGGCATTCATTTCCTATGGGAACTGAATGAAGTACACAAAGGAGAGGGAGCTGTTGCCCTCTTACAATAAGCTCTGGGGCCTCTAGTCCTGACCCCCTCAATCTTTCCTTGCTTAGGAGTGAAGGTGGAGGGCACAGCCTGGGAACCTGATTCTGGGCTACACCACCCAAGCAGGGTCTAAAACCAGCTATTCAGCCCAGACACTTCAATCTTCTTTGGTGTGCCAGCTGCCCAGTGCCACACTACAGCCTAGAACCAGTACTACAAGCACTGCTGGCCTAATGGATGGGTTGGGGGAGGGGATGAGACAGGGGCTGGAGAAGGGGCTCCGAGGTCCCTCACAGTGTAGGCGTTACATGCAGGGTATTGTCGAAGCTGGAGCCAGACCCCATCCGGTCCGTACAGTGACCACATCTCCCCCAGGAAGAAGCCCCGGGCCTTGCCAACATTCATGGCCACGCTCTCCCGGAGGTCCACATCATCAGCCCAGGCCTCCTGGACAGGGTCCTTACACACAGCACAGGGAAGCCGCCACTGCCTAGGTGAGCCTGGAAGGCTGTCTGCTGTTTCCGGGTCACAGCAATGATGGGGCACGGTTGGTATCCGGCCACCTGGTGAGCAGATCTGCCAGTGTTGCTGAAGATGATTGTGGCCCCACTGCAGCATTTGAAGGAGGCCTCCATGGCACTCAGGGCGGTGGCTTCAGTGGGGTCACTGGTTTTGGGCGCCAGGCATGGGGAGCTCCTCAGATAATTTCAAGTGATGGATGGCGGCCTCTGCCTCGTGGACAATCAGGTGCAGTATGTGGATAGACCCCAGGGTAGTTCTCTGTGGCTGTTTCTCCAGACAGCATGATGCAATTGGCTCCATCTAGGAGAGTATTGGCCAGATCTGCAGACCGGGTGGGGTGGGGTCTCTTGATCACACTCTACCCCTCACTTCAGATCCTGAATGTCTTTTTCTGACACAGCAGGCAGGTTCACAGCAACCCCTAGAGGGTTCACACCCTTCTTGCTGCCCAAGGAGCCACCAATTTCCGCCAGGAAAACAGAACATTTCTCCTTCCACAGCAGAGAAATAAGTCCATCACCCATACAGATTTTACTGCCCACTTCCACCACTTTGCAAATGTTCTTGTAGTCCAGGACAGGAGATTCTTGTCACCTTTCTCCATGTATGTGTTATCCAGAGTGATTTCCAGAGTAGCCCCTTACCTCAGCCTTCCTTCAGAGGTGCCGCTTTCCTTGATGATCTCAGGTCCTTTAGGGTCCAGGGCAACAGCAACTGACCAGTAGAGAATGGGGTCAGAAGCAGAGCTTTCTGTGGCTGCACACACTTCCTTGATGGTCTCTGCGTGGTACTCGTGAGTTCCGTGAAAAAAAATTCAGACAGACTGCATTCATTTCCAATTAAATCATCTCGGTCAACATTTCCACCAATCGCCAAGCTGGGCCGATGGTGCAGATGATGCCAGTGTTCCGGGCCATGGTTGGTGATGAGCCAATGTCCGGGTGGCAGATGCACTCCAGGGATGTGTCTGCTATGGCCACGTGCAGCTGCTGGGTATGAATGAAGGCAGTTGCAGGTGCACTATAGGGCTTCGGCTTGGTTTCTGAGGTCCTTCCTCAAAATATAGTTTTGGTAAGACTATAAAGAAACTGGTGTCAACAGGCAATATTCAGTTCAGTATCCTTCAAACGACTTTACATGAACACCTAAAGAGTCATCCTTTTCATTACAAAGCCTACCTTTCAGAAGGGAGACTGTAATACTGGCAATACTATGCAAAAAATGCTGTAATTGAGTATTGTACAGCTATTGGTAAGGGTGCAAAGTTTCAGGGGTAATATCAAAGAAAGAAGAGAAATATTTTCTTCTATCTAATTTAGAGGTAGTGAAGGATACTTAAAGAGGTGGTAAAAAGCTTTAATACAAGAGTCTAAATGCAGAAGTAGTAAGATTGTGAAGCACAAAGAAAGGAATGAAAAGAGAAGGTGCATCTGTATTTTTATACCTTGTGTCTGTGGTGATAAAACCAGCACTGTCAGCATCTATCAGAAGCAACACAAAGGAGACTAAGATGTCTGCAGTCATTGGATAGAATTGTATGTATAAAGGAGGCATGAAAAAGGGACACCAGCCACTGCTGAATAGTTTCTCAATAATGTCTCTGCCTTAGTAACCACTTTTCTACTCACTATAAGCATCATTTCTCTAGTGCTGTACTCTTGATTATGGGAGCACTGCTATTAGCTATCATGGAAAAGCAGCAGTGTCTAGCTCAAGAGTAGCAGCCAGACTTCCTGCTTTTCTCTCTGTTTGGAAAGAGTCTATTCATTTATTTACTTATTTAAGGGGACAGTGCTGATTGTCAAATACATTTTAAGGATAAATGTTGAAGCAGAAGGATGACAGATTGTGAATCCATGGAAATGATTTTCAGTCTTCTTAAACCTATGATCACATTCATAGTTTCCGCCTTGGTCTCCTTCCTGTCTTCTTTCATGCTCAGTAATGTTTATTTTTTAATAGTTTCTCCATGTTTCAAAACCGTAGGCAATATCCTGAAGTCTGTTGAAACCACAGGATAGAGTACTTGCAAGAGATTTTTTTTTTAATGGTCCTGTGAAACCGTCTTGCTGGAGACATCACTAACAGAATTTTCAGTGGAATGGTCTGAAGTTTATTTAGGTTTAGTAGGTAACAAAAATGATGGAAATAAGTCAGTAAGTCATTCACAAAAGGACAAATAGTGTATGTTTAAGTGACAAATATCTATCTCACATATATGAAATGATCAGATTATGCAAATTCATGTAGTCAGAAACTAGAATACAGGCTACAAGGGGCCAGAGTAGGTGTGGAGAATGAAGAGTTAATGCTTATTTGGCACAGAGTTTCTTTTGGGATTGATGGAAATTTTTGGTAAATGAATGGTGGCACAACATTGTGAATGTGATTAACATCACTTAAGTATATATTTAAAAGTGGAAAAATTGGTAATTTTAAGTATCTATGTTAACTGAATAAAATTTTTTAAAAACCAGCAGAACTGTAAAAAAATAAGTTAATGAATAGTATTAGAGAAATAACTTTTAAAGAGCATTATAAATAAACTATTGAAATTTTCTGAAACACCTAATTTCATAAAGATAATATCATGCTTGTTAAAAGCCCTGGTATAATTTTTATTTAAAAATTTTTTTTTAATTATTTCTCTCCCCTTCCCTGCCTGGCCCAGTTGTCTGCTCTCTGTGTTCATTTGCTGCATGTTCTTCTGTGTCCGCCTGTATTATTTTCAGTGGCACCTGGAACCTGTGTCTCTTTTTTTTGCGTCATCTTGCTGCATCAGCTCTCCATGTGTGCAGCGCCATTCCTGGGCATGCTGCACTTTCTTTTGCCCTGGGCGGCTCTCCTTACAGGGCACACTCCTTGCACATGGGGCTCCCCTACGAGGGGAATACCCTTGTGTGGCAGGGCACTCCTTGTGCGCATCAGCACTGCGCATTGGCCAGCTCATCACACGGGCCAGGAGGCCCTGGGTTTGAACCTTGGACTCCCCATGTGGTAGGCAGATGCCCTATCTGTTGGGCCAAATCAGCTCCCCCCCGGTATAATTTTATACACCATATACATTTATTAAAGAGTATGGCTTAAATATTCTTACTTTGTTAATACAGGAATTTCTACTTTGGTAATACTTTGTTGGCATGGTTTACTAATGGCATAGGTCTTTTATCTGAGCAAGATTTTACTTACTTTATAGTAGTATAGATTTTGCTTTTTCCTTACAACTTCAGATAATCTCCTTCTAGATTGCAAGAATTAATATTTCCTTGTAATTCTATATTTATTTTCTTCTCTGTTTCTCAAACATTTCCTAAGACACATTCCGGCTATTTAAGAGCACAAAATCATCAAATTTGCTATTGTTACAGAGAAATGAGCCTTTCTGTGGAAGAGGCAGATAAAATATTTTTAACTGCATGTGTCAATAAAATTACCAGGGCATATCTGATTCCAAAAATTTTCAGTGATCATTATCAGTTATACTAGATGTGAAGTAGAAAGAACAGCTTGGTTTTTAGGGAAAGAATTGGATTTCAACACTGTCAGAATAAAAAATCTTGTTTTGACTTGTACAGTGGGCACATTCACTATGTAAGACACAGATGGCAAAAAACACAGATGGAGAAACAGCAGAATGCCATCTTGGGAAGTCCTTTTTTGACCAAGACTTCAAGGTAAAGCCCTTTAGAGCATAACTGTGAAATAAAGGTGGGGGGGGGGGGAAATTGTTGATTCTTTGGCAGAAAAGAAAAGAGAAATTTAATTACTCTTACATGTTTCTCTTTGCATTCGATTTGGATTTTTTTGTTGTTGCTGTTATGAAAATGAGACCGATTCAAGAGAGGTCTGGATCTGAATTTCTTGTCGAGCAAATGCCAATCATACTGGTGGTAGCTCCACCCTCCAAATAAATCATGTATAATCAAATTGTCCCACCACTGTGAATACTTTAGAGTGCCCCTTATCTGCTTCATACCCACAGTACTTTAAATCACCTTTTAGCTTTAGGTTTTTTTTTTTTGTTTTTTTTTTTAAATATTTATTTATTATTATTATTATTTTTTAATTACATTAAAAAAATATATGAGGTCCCATTCAACCCCACCGCCCCCGCCCCCCACTCCCCCCACAGCAACACTCTCTCCCATCATCGTGATACATCCATTGCACCTGGTAAGTTCATCTCTGAACATCACTGCACCCCATAGTCAATGGTCCACATCATAGCCCAGACTCTCTCACGTTCCATCCAGTGGGCCCTGGGGGGATCTACAGTGTCCCGTAATTGTCCGTGAAGCACTATCCAGGACAACTCCACGTCCCGAAAACGCCTCCACAAAAAAGGCATTAATTATGAAGATATCTGTGTTAGTTTCCCATTGCTGCTATAACAAATTACCACAAACTTAATGGCTTAAAATAACACAAATTTAGTATCTTACAGCTCTGGAGTTAGAAATCCAAAATGAATTTTAATAGGCTAAAATCAAGGTGTTGGCAGAACCTTGTTCTTTCTAGGGCAGACGTTCTTGACCAGGGGTACACAGATCTCAAAAGGGCCCATGGAAAGATTTCAGCGGATCTGTGAGCTTGAATTAAAAATTCAAAAAAACGTTATTCTTGTGGGGTCATGCTAGTGCAGGTATGGTATATTTATTAAATAATACACAGTATATGTGGACTTAGTATGATTTTTATTTTGATGTAGTATGTTCTGAGTAGATAACTGCCCACAAAAAGATGGGTAAACCTGGCGGAGATGGTTTTATGATGCTGGGGGAAAACTCAAATTTCTAAATGTTTGCCAAAAATGACCTTTTGAACAGATGTTGAACCACATTAGGTTATCAGATATTGAAATTGTGGGAAAGTTGTAAAATGTAATTTTGAATAGTCCTAAAATTTAATTTAAAGACATGCCAATGTTGAGTGTCATAAAACTATCTGCTGCTACATTCTGAGAAGGGGCCCATGATTTATACCTGACTGGCAAAGGGATCTGTGGAACAAAAAAAGCCTAAGAATCCCTCTTCTGGAGGCCCAAGGGGAGACTCCATTTCCTTACCTTTTCCAACTTCAAGAGACTGCCTGTATTCCTTGGCTCATTGCCCCTCCTTTCATCTCAAAGTCAGCAGCATAACATCTTCAGACCTCTCTCCCTGTACTCTTCCTCCATCAACATATCTCCTTCCCAACTATGATTCTCCTACCTCCTTCTTAACAGGACCATTTTGATTACAGGAGGCCCATCTAGAAAACCCAGGATAATTTTCCCGTCTTAAGATAGTTAACCACATTTGCAAAGTCCTTTTTGCCACATAAGATAACATTTTCACAGACTCTGGGGCATGACATAGACTACTTTGGTGATGAGCACGCATGTGAGTGGGGGGCATTCTTCTTTGTACTACACAACATTCTTGTAGTAGGTGTAAAGAATAAACAATAAGTGGACCTTCTTTTAAAGATAACTCAGTGATGCAAAGTACATGTTAATCCAGACTATGCTGTCTGGAAGTTATGAATCTCCTTATCAGAGGGTTTTCCTTTCAAAGACAAGGGAAAAGGAGATCTGGCTCTCATTCTGTATGCATATTCATATATATGTAGTTTGGGGGCTAAGATAGATTGAATCTACTCCAACAAAAAAGAGGGTTTTACTCTTAATCTGCATTCCTGTGAGTGTAAACCCATTTGTAAGCAGGATCTTTTGACAATCTTATTATTAGTGAAATTGTGGCCAGATTGAATTAGGATAGGTCTTAATCTGTATTACTTGAGGGAGGATTTATAAAGACAAGGAAGTGGGCTACAGTCGGCAAGAGAAAACCACAGGAAAAAGCCAGAAATCAGCAGAAACTAGAAGAGCAGACACAAAGAGAATGAGATCACCATGTGACAGGAGGCAGAGACACAAGCCAAGGAACTCCAAGGACTGTAGCAAGGCTTCATCCAAGCATTACAGGTTTTTTGGAGAAAGAATGGCCTTGCCAATGCCTGATTTTAGACCTTGAAGCTCCAAAACATTGAGACAATAAATTCCTGTGGTTAAACAAACCATTGTCTATTATTTGTCACAGTAGCTCAGGAAAACTAAGAAACATTGCATATGTGTGGCTTAGAATACATTTTTTACACAATTTCCTTTAATTGTTATATTATTAGTAATTTATATTTCTATTTTGTACTGATATCAACAATTACTATCCCCTATAGACTTCTAGCAGCTCTCCAAATGAAACTTGTCATCTAAGGTTTTTCATTCTATCTTCAGTTTTTACTTTGCTGTTCTTGTACCTGGAGAAGACTCATGGTTGCCTTAAACAAAACCTACATCAGGGTATTTATAAACTAATATAGTCATATTCATTAGATTCTATTCCAGAAGAAAGGGGTAATCTTTATTCTTCTACTAATCTCCCTATATCCCCTGTCCAGAATCTTGCTCACTTAGCTATGACTGTACCAGTAGGTATGTTTTAGAACTTTGGGGTTGTTAGTAATCTGTATATTACATAGCACAATTTGTTATTATTTAATATGCATATGTTTAACTTTCTTTTTCTAATAATATTAGGCAATCACCTATATTTCAATATATAGTTTTATATTTAGTAAATAGATGAAATAATTGATGACCTATATTTGTTGAAAAAAATAGTATTAATGAAGAAGCAGGAGAGGCATGCATGCTTATTCAGTACAGCATTCATTACCTGACACATTTTCATATGAATTCTACAATTCAAGTAATAAAATTAGACTTTTTGATGGTTTTAAGAATTATGATCTATGTAGTTTAGATCATTGATATGTCTTTAATTGAATAGCCATATTGTACTGATAAAAAATACCGTTGCAATATAATTCTTTTAGGTGACATTTATAGCAATTACAAGATTTCTGTTATAAGACTTACTCTTATTGTTATATGTTACTGTTCAATTACTAAACCCTATTATGAAAATTATCATCAGAATACTTATTATATTTTTAATTTGAGTGTATTAAATGTACCAAACACATTTAGAGATCATCTATCATCTATCTCATATTTATTGTTCACGTATTACCTTCATACTAGCTCTTGTTTTTCTGCCAGTAGTTTTGCTCAGATTGCTTCTCATCAATTCAGAAAGCAACTCTACAGCAGCAACTTTCCCTAACCTAGGAACTCTAAAGAAAGCCCTGGAGTACAAACAAATCCTCTTCCTGACTTGGTATGCTGAGCAGGCTAAATTGTGCTTATCAGCTGGCCTGCCACTTAGATTTTCAAAGAAATTGCCTGCTATATTATCAAAACAGGTCGTCTTTGAGGAGAATTCATTTTGAAAGCACTGGTACCTGTTCCGAAGCTTCTTCCTTCTGTTTCCTGATCACTTGAGTGCAAGACAATTATAAACAAAACAACAACAACAACAATAAAATAAAGTTGCCCCCCCCCCTTTTTTTTAGAAAAGGATCTTCATTCTGGTCTATTATAACCATATATTACAATATAGGATCTCTGATAATCAGGTACATCAGAACTCTCAGCTACTAGTAAAGTACTTACTTGAAGAGAAGCTGATATGCCCCACCTGTACTCTTACCATTAGGGATTCCATGTTAGATTTTAATTCTTAAAATTGTAAGATTTCTTGGGGAAGTTTTCAAAAAGTGAAAAATGACTTATTTTATGCATATTTCCATTTCAAAAACTTATAGTTTTATTTTACTTCTTTTTTCTCTAAATATTGGTACTTATAAAATGTGTCAATATGTGATGGGTTTTGCAAAGTGCTTTCTTTCAAAGGTCTTAATACACCATTAAGCTTCTTCATATAGGAAGAAACATTCAGCCTAGTTTTACAGATGAGTAATTGATGGTGCAGGAAGGTTAATTGTTTAAATCAAGGTCACACAGTTTTTCATTAATAAAATAAGGCCAATATTCTTCCAGTGTTGGTTCTTCAGTAGTGCTAGAATAAATTCACATTGAGCTTTTAGATATTTTTTATTTTCTGGGAAATGAAAATGCATTGTCTTGTACCTAGCTTTCTAAATAAATTGTGAGGTCCTATTACATTTTGTTCTTTTATCCTGGATATAAATTTTTTTTTTGCTTTTTGTATACTTGAACATTTTGTGTGCTAGCATGAGAAAATGTTTTTAAAGATTAAATTAGAGGGTAAAAATGTTAAAAATATTTCTATTTTCCATTCCAAAAAGCAAAGTATATTTACAACTGCAAGCAAAACAGTTCCTCCCATGTATCCCATAAAATCTAAGCTTCCTCTCCATCTGAAGCTTCAAGATTAAAGAAGGAAAAATATAAGGGGTATGCAAATATGAACCAAAGTAGACTTATTACTATTGGAGTAATGGAAGAACTTGTAATGTTGATATAATGATGGTGGTTACCAGAGGTTCTGAGGTGAAGCAGGAGGGAAGAATAGGTATAACATGGGGATATTTTTAGGGCACTGGAATTGTTCTACATGATATTGCAATGATGGCTACAGGCCATTATACATTTTGTCAAAACCTATAAAATTATATAGTGCAAAGTGTAAACCACAATGTAAACCATAAACCATGGTTAGTAGCAATGCTTCAATATTGGTTTATCAATGATAACAAATGAACCACACCAATGTGTGTCACGCTTATGCATGCCTCAGCAGGATCCCAAAGACAGCCAAAGTAGATACAACCCCAGGTACTGTTGTTCCTGAGGGCTCTGGAGGCACACAGGTTCTGTGGTCATGGCAGATAGCTCTGTAGTTCAGTGCCATGTCACTAGGCCCTACTTTGGAATTTGTGTTCCTGAGTGTGATGGAATTGGCCTCAGATATGACCTTAATACACATGCCTCTTCTGTCACTTTTACTGAACCTGTGGTTGGTACTAGCATTGGTGTATACTCAGAAGGCTTGAATCTCTGGACTATCCATGTGCCAGCTGGGCCCTGAGCTTCAGCAGAGTTGTAACTCCTCCTCTCTGGTTCAGTGGACTTATCCAGGTCAGCTAAAAGGGAGGTGAAGATGGTCAACTACCACACCAGGGAACTGAGCGTGATGTACAGATATTGAAACATAGCTACCAACCATGGTTCCAATATGGTCTACATTATGGCTTATATTTTAGCCTATATATTTTTATAAATTTTTGGTTACATTATGGTTTACATTTTAGACTATACACTTTTATAAAGTTTTGGTGAAATTTAACATGGCCTGTGTCCATCATTGCAGGATCATGCAGAGCAATTCCAATGCCCCCAAATTACCCCCTCTTCCATCTATTCTATTCCTCTCTTCCCCTCCCCTCAGGGCCCAGAGTGACAACGAAACTTCAATGCTTGAAGGACAAGATTCATAGATACTGGCATCAATGCTGAGGGCTTGACATACTAATCTGTCCTCCCTCAATTGGAGCCATCCATGCTCTCAAAAGAAATCCTTCCTTTTGTTTGAGAACATCAGGCCTACCCAGGATGGGGGCATAACACCTTCCGTTCATTGTATGGGTCTCTGCCCACTGATATAACATGATATCACTGAATTTGGCAATATATTAGACTTCATTTTTGAAGCTTTGGATCACAGAGGGGTTCAACTATGGCAGGGGAGGAGCACTGGTGTGAGATGTCATTGATGGGGGATGCATGAGTGGGAGGACATGCAGATAGGGTACATAAATATGTTCAGATATTCTTTGGCTATTGATACAGCAGGTAGAGTCTCACATGATAACTTAGGGAGTGCTGAGTTCCAATTCTGGGAAACTGTCACACTCCCCAATGGAGCAGCAACAATCCCCCAAATACAAGGCCAAAGACTGGTGAAGAAGGATGACCTAATGATGGGCCCTTGATACTGATAACTATGCTTATGAGTCGGTGTGCTTGAAATCTCAACTAGTTCTAGACCTGCAGAGTGCCTAAGCTACCTCCTGAGAGCCTCCATGTTGCTCAAATGTGGCCACTCTCTAAGCCAAACTCAGCATATAAATGCATTATCTTCCCCCCAGCATGGGGCATGACTCCCAGGGATGAGCCTCCCTGCCACTGAGGGATTACTACCAAGCACCAGTTGATGCAACTAGAAGAAGTCCTTGAATAAAAGGGGGAAATGGTAAAGACAAATGCATTTATATGCCTAAGAGACTTCAAAGAGGTCATTAGATGGGTCGTGCTTATGCATGTCTCGGCAGGATCTCAGAGACAGCCAAAGAAGATACAATACCAGTAGTGGTGCTTCTGAGGGCTACAGAGACACCTAGGTCCTATGGTCATGACAGATTGCTCTGGAGTTCAATGCCTTGCCAGTGGGCCCTACTTTGGAATTTGTGCTCCTGAGTGTGATGGAGTTGGACTCAGATGTGACCTCTCTACTCATGTCTCTTCTGCCACTTGTACTGAAACTCTGGTTGGCACTAAGGGTGGTGTATGCTTAGGAGACTTGAATCTCTGGACTGTCCATGTGCCAGCTGGGTCCTGAGACTCAGCAGAGTTGCAACACCTACTCTCTGGTTCATTGGCCTTACCTAGGTCAGCTAACAGGGAGGTGAAGATGATCAACCACCACACCAGGGAACCAAGAGGGTCTACAACTGCAAGCAGGAGAATCCCATCCATCAGCCAAGTGGGATCTAAGCCCTGTCTCAATTTAGAGGTGGAGTGGACATTGCCATCCCAGGGTCCTCAGGATGGAGGAATAAAATATGGATTAGAGTGGACTTACTGGTATTCTACTATAGAATTATTGTGACTGTAGCAATGGAAGAAACTGTATCATTGATGTGGAGACAGTGACCATGGTAGCTGTGGGGGGAAAGGGTTAGGGAAGAAACAGTGTGATATGGGGCATTTTTAGGACTTGGAGTTGTTCTGAATGATATTGCAGGGACAGATGCAGGGCATTATATATCCTTCTATATCCCACTGAATGGACTGGGGGAGAGTGTAAAATACAATGTGAACTATAACCCATGCTGTGTAGCATAGCTCCAAAATGTACTCATGAAATGCAATGAATGTGCCCCTCTGATGAAAGAAGTTGATGTGGGAGGAATAGGGGGTGGGGAGTGGGGTATATGGGGGACTCATATTTTTTAATGTAACATTTGTGTGATCTCTGTACCTTTAAAAAAAAGATAATTAAAAAGGGAAAAATATATAAATATACATAAATAGGAAGATAATAATAGATTTTTAAAGTTAAATATGAAATGTGAAATTCTAAAAACAAATGAAACTGAGGAGAATTCAAACATTCCCAGGGTAAGAAATAGGATTTTTATCTTTTTTGTTTGTTTATTTTTATTTCTAGCTCTTTAGTAGGTATCTCAGTGTTGGATGTGATCATACACAAAAACAATCCTTACTGATCATATCAGTCTGAATCTTAAAAATTAAACAAAAATGAAAACTTATGAAAATTATATGTTCAGTGCTATGACATTTCTTCCCTTTGGTCATTTTCTCTGCTTTTGTTGTCTAGCAATGTTCAAATCCTTCTTTCCCATTAGATGTGAAATTTTTGAGTGCAGGGACTATGTCTTAATTCCTCTTTTTCACCTCAAGTTTCTAGATTAAAATCTGCCTCACAATAAGTACTTGGCAAATTGTTGAATGATTAAGTAACTTGCAAAAAAATCATTTGAAGTCTTGAATGTTAATATGTCTTTAAGAAATATTACCTAATTTCAAATCCTTTTCTAAGGTTCTTCTCCATCAACCCATTCACTCTGATCCTCATCTTAATGCAATGGAATTTAAAAGGAGGAGGATTTACATTTTGACTGAGGAAATTAATGTAATTAATAATAATATCTTTATGAAATTGAGGAGATAATTTTGATATGGGTCTTAAAAGAAAAGCAGCAGTTTGAAAGGAGAAATTAAAGTTGTTAGAATGGAGGGAAAAAAGACAAAGAGCCAGTAACAAAAGAGCAAACGTAACAGTTTGATTTAACTGAAGTCTAAGGCATGTATATGGAAAAATTGTTCAAAGTTAGGTGAGAGCCTTGACTGTCAGGCAGATAAACTTATCTTAGTTTGTTAATGATTAGAATCCATTAGTATTTTAAAGGTCTTCTTTTTTTTAGTGTATCATTCCTCTTCTTTTCTTTTATTTGATTGTACATTCAGCTTCAAAATACAAAGTGATCATTCCTAACTTTCTATTGACTGAGCTGTAAATGAACTTAAGTTTCCATTACACGCAGATTTTCCAGACATCAATCAGGCTTTTCTCTCATTTAAAAAAAAACAAACATATTTCTGAATGTCATTTTAAATAAGAATTCACTATATGAACTCTTCCCTGGCTCTTGATTCAGCTATTTGGGTCCTCTCTAGGTAAATGAATGTGCCTTTACTGTACCACCTGACTCCTTAAAGATCAGAGCCATTTTTATATTTTAGATTCTTGCACATAACAAAATATAGACAATACCAAATTAAATTATTTTCTTTACACCTTGGTAAATTTAACCCCTAAATATTAATTTAATTTTGATTCAGTTTTAAGCATTTGAGGCCTCAGTATACCAAGGTATGAAAGCCTTCCAGTAGTTCCATAAACCCTTAGAAGCATTTTTTAGTATGTTATTTTTGATTTTGTGGCTCAAGATCCATTTTCCTTAGGATCTTGAATGCTTGTTTTGGTCCTGTTTAAAAAAATCCCTTTCCTAACCTTCTCATCAATACCACTACATGTACAATGAAACTGTTGGTTCAATCCCAAGTTATTCAGAAATGGAATTGAACTGAGGCTTATTTGTCAAACCAAGTGAGTCAGAATTAGGTAATTATTGAAACATCAGTGCAGGTACCATTACTTTTAACATTATTTCACAAAGGACATTTGAAGACACTGATAGGAAGTTAAAATAATAAAAATAAAATTAATTTTCCAGTCTCATGTTCAGTTTGCTCTGATTACACATGTTTGTACCAGATTCTGAAGGTCTTACAGAATGAATTATATGCAAACAACCTAAGGATATTGTACAACATCAATACTACTAAAATGTGCTCTCTTGGAATTTTAAGGACCACACATTTTTTCCCCCTCTCCAGAGCACAGCCTCTTTCCTGATCATTGATAATCTGTACAATGTGTTATTTGGTGCTGATCCTCTAGTCAGATTGCCTGCTGATCTAGACAGAACAAGATGTTGTCTTCACACTTTGGCCATCAGCCCATTCCTTGCTCCTCTGACTCTTCAGTTTTCATCAGACCTGTAGTCAGATTTTACTAAGCATGAAAAAGTGATTCTCTCCTCAAACATGACAAGCAGAAAAACTACCACTTGCACTGAGCACACTTAGAGTCTTTAGAGGGTAGCAAGGAGAATTCAAGTGTGGAGAAATCCTTCCTGCAGCTTTACTGCTAACTTAGATGACTTTACCTTCCTTTCCACAGCTGTTGATTTTTTCAAGTAAATAGACTTTAGAAAAATAGTATGAACTAGATCCTGAAGGTTAAAATATTTTTCCTTATTGTATTTTCCATGTCTATTAAGGTTAAAACAAATTTACCATGAACATAAAGTGGTCATCTGACAACACCCTGAAGTCTGAAATTTCTGTTATTATATTTTCTTCCCCATTAGGTCTGACTCCTGTGTAACTATGCCTGTAGGGATGGAGATACTCCCCAAGCAGGTATTGTTTTTCAAAATTATAATATATTCCTTTCATGAGTTCTTCTGCATTTCTCTCCTGGAGATAATAACAATATAATTTTGGCATAGTCTTTGGTGGGAACTCCCATTTATTACACATGACGAGAAGAAGATTTATACTTAAAATGGTCACATTACTATATTCATGATTACATTTACTCAGCAACTTGTTCATTAAAGGTTGACTTAGTTTACTGACATTTTCCCTCAGTGATTCAGATGAGAATAACGGTAGGCATTTAATTTGGAAGGAACAATGATCTGGGATTATGCAGAGAATTGAGATTCTGTTGTATTTCTCTCTGATATGCCCTGCCATGCTGCAGCTTATGTGTGAGTATAAGAGAATACAAGGCCTGGGACTCAAGAGACTTAAATCTGACCCCAGTTATCCCACTTTCCACTTACATGACCATGGACAAAGTTCACTTCTTCCTACTTCAGATTCTTTGGCTATAAAATAAATGAAGGACTTGGCTATCTTTAAAAATTTTCTCAGGAACAAAAATTTTTGCCTTGCTGTATTGATAACTTAATCGTGACAAACTTTTACTCAGGAATATTAATGAGTCAATTAAAAAAATGTATGAGTTAATAGGTTGGACTGCAATTTTATAAGCTGTAAAAAACAGAATCCTGTGTGGAAAAATAGGATGAATACAATATACATTTATGAGTCACTGAATCATGTCTTCTCCCATTAATTTAGAATATTTGCATGAGATAGCTGAATTGTGTTGCCAGGATCTGTAAAGGTCAAGTCACCTTTCATATAGAGTTCAGCAGTGATAGTGAAATGTAGTGTGCTAAGCAAAATGATGAGTCCTTTAGAAAATAAATGTTTGGATTACATACTTCCTTAGGAAGATTAGATGATTAAAGATAGTATATACAAATAAATAAAAAAGGTAGTCAAATATTTTTAATACTCCTCTAAGTTTTACATGTGATACAGTGCATCAAAAGAGTAGGGAGAGCTTAATGGCTGTGGTTTTACCTTGATTCCTTATGAGACACACTTAAACTTGCTTTATTTCTTTACCACCCAGGAGAGAATAACCAAAAAAGACAGCAAATTTGTTTCTCACACAAGCAATGTTGAGCCATTATTGCAGTCACTATTCAATCTAGTCAATGTGTTATGACAAAAGTACAATGCAGATTGATTATGCCATTATCCCTCCTTGTGTGCCTCCTAGCTGGATGGACAATTGCAGCTTGTTTTTAGGGTTTAATGTGTGTCCATGACCTTAGTGAGAAGCCCAACTTTACATGTGAATGAGAATGAATCACAGGATGTGAGTAGAAATATGTTTATCACTTCATCCTTAGCAATCCTGGAAGGTGTTGTAAATACATTAACTTCTCTCTTCCTATTTTGGAAGGTATGAAGCCATCAAGGACAGGAAACTAAGGGAAAAGGAAGGAGTAGTAGAATAAAAAAGATATTTTATAACATCTTCTCTAGAAAATGTGGTGAACATCCATTGTTACGTAAGTAGCAACATTGGTCTTTCCTCCACTGTTCCTCTGATGTTTGCTGGTAGGGACACAGTGTGAAGGGAAATTGTTTGTATACTCATATACCCATTCAATGCATTGAAAGCATAATTGCTTCAAAATTATTGTTAATGGACCCACCAACATTTTTGAAAAAGAAAAAGCCATGTTTTCTCATGTCAAAAATTGAATGGCTCTAGACTGCTGCCTAATCAGCAACTCGTGTGGAGAGTGAATGCTGCCTACCTGGAATGTCTTGCTGTCATAACATTGACACAGAGCAGTGGGAAATGAACTCCTGGCTTAAAACTCAGTCCATAAGTAATTAGTCTGGGAAACTGATGCTTTGGAAAGGGATCCTGAGCCACAGGTATAAGAATTTACATTTGGAAAATAAGATACAAAGAAACAGAAAATAAGAATATAAAAAAATGGGTTTTAATTGCAGAATCATGATTTACAAAACACTAAAGACTAAAGACAGGAAGAGCAGCAGCAGCACAGTTAGAGGAATGAGAAAGGACAGTGGAAAGACACAGGTCCCCTGGTACAAAGCATTACCATCTAAGATAGCAGCTGTCATAAGGCAGAGAAAAGGTGATAAATATAATCCTCTGGGAATCCAGTGGAAGTGTCCAAATTCTCCCAATTATTATAAATAAATGAATGAATAAATAAATAAATAAATTTCTTTTATTCACTTTGTGGACTGTCAATTCAGGTGAGGGGAATTGAAACAGTATTCAGCCAAATGCAGTCCCAGCTGTCATAACATCCCCAGGCAGCTGGCACACTTGAAACACGCTGTGACACTGCTACTAGGAATTCAGTAAGTGGTGTAGAAGTATTTCCTGGAAACGTAGATGCACGCAATTAGGTGGAAAGGAGTGATTCAGTCCAAGAGTAATGCACAAACCTGGAACTAATGAACATTTAAGATAAAACATTGGCTCTAACGGCCAGTGTTAGATGGGTTACATGATACGGCACTGCACTCTGGGTCACTAAATCCCAGTGCTGTTAAGAGAGTAGCCACCTGAGCTCAGACCATTTTATTACAGGTCAGCATTCATGGTCCATCTTTGTAATTTGGATTTCTTAGAGTCAGTTTCCTTCCTGCCTGACATATTTAGCAAATGTTTAAACACTTTCTGAGAACTTCTGAGAACATGATCAGCACATGGTTTCAAGATACCACCCCAGATCTCACACAATCTCAAAGCAGAAAAATGCAAGTAACATTCAGGCAGATAACAAAGTGATTCAACTTTGCATCATCAACAATTATACAAAATGACAAACCATGTATTTGCGATGATGTAATGCAATGGAAAATTACCATCATCATCTATGTAATATTCTTACCAAAAGTTTCAAAATCAATTCTACAAAAAAGAAAACAAAATGACAAATACACACTGCTAAATATCCTTCAAATCTCAATATCCAGAAAAAGAAAATAAAAGTGGCCTAAGCTCTTCAAAAGTATCAATGTCATTAAAGAGAATAAAAGGTGGGGGAACTCTAGATCAAAAGGAACGAAAGACATCTGAAAATCAGGTGAAATGCATGATCTTCTTTGAATCCTGAATAGGAGGGCAAAAAGCACAAAGATATTTCATGGATGGTTGCATATATGACTACAGAAATTAGAAAATATTTTCGGACAATATTAAATTTATAGGGTAATGAAACCAGAATATTTTAGGAAGACCCAGTTGTGATGCAACCCTAAGAAAGGCCTCTGCATGGGTATGTGCTAAAGCAAATTAGGGCCCAGGTGTCCCTCTGATCAGTCCTAGCTACCTTTGCTGCTGCCACCACATGGGGAACCAACCAGAGGAGGTTTTTCCTTCAGAGAGAGAAAGAACACTTTCAAGATCTTTGGGGCCAAAAGCTTACACAATTTTGAGAACCGTCTTTAAGAATAAGGGTTAAATATAAATACAAACTTAGATGCAACATTAAATATTCACTAGCATAAAATCAGAATGAGAAACACTGAACAAAAATTTTACAAACCAAAACAACCGAGAACTACCATTGTCTTAAAGAAGTTTGCTTTGAATTGGACTGTTAAGAACATTTCGGGGGAGTGCACTTAAGTAACAACAATTGTGAGTGAGGGAGTAAGGAAGAAAGACAGATTACGGCAGAGAGACGGAGACTGAACACCGATGCTGCTGTCCCAGAGGTCTCGGCAAATTCCTCCAAGAACTCTACACCTGGAATTGTGTTTCATGATTGTCCCTATGTGAGGAAGGATGCCATGAGCTCTTCCTAACATGTTAAAAACTGTATATACTTGATTCAATACTCAGCCAGTTACTGCAACACTTTCCCTGTTTCCCAGAGTTTTATGCAGTTGGCTTTGCCAGTTTTTTTTAATTGTTCAATAGTCTGTGGAGGAAAGACACCTGGAGCATCTTACCCAGAATCTTAGTTGACCTTAATTGTCCTTTTTTATTGCAAGAGCTAACAAATGAATTTCTCAAAATTAGTAGAATACAAAATCACATGAAAATCCATATTTTTCTATACTCTAGAAATGAGCACTATTAAGATAAAATTAAAAAAGGAATTCTATCTATAAAAGTAAATAAAAGAATCAAACACCTAGGAATCAATTTAAACAAGGATGTTAGGATTTGTACATGGAAAACTATAAAGCATTGCTAAAAGAAATCAAGTAAGATTTCAATAAATGGAATGATATTCTGTGTTCATGGATAGAAAGATTAAATATTGTTAAAATATAAATTCTACCAAAAGTGATTGAAAGGTTCGATGTAACCAAAATCAAAATTCCAACAGTTCACTTGGCAGAAATGGAGAAGTTAATCCTTGTATTAGTCAGGGTTCTCTAGGGAAACAGAATCAACAAGAGATATCTGTCAATAGTATGTGATTTTATAAGAGTCTCTCACATGACCGTGGGGATGCAAAAGTCCAGGTTCCGCAGGCAGGCTGCAAACCAGGGGCTCCAGTGAAGGTCCAATGAAGGTTCTTCATGAGTTCTGGGAGATGTTGGCTGTCCAAAGATGAGCTGGGAAATTCTCATTCATGCTGGAATCACTTCCTCTTTTAAGACATTCAACTGATTGGATAAAGCATCACTCACTGCTGATGACAATCTCCCTGACTGATGTAAATGTAATCAGCTAAGATTTATCACTGCAGTAAAGTCAATGATGACTTAAGTCCACAAATGCCCTTGTGTTACAGTTAGCACAGTGCTTGCTTGACCAAACCACTGGGCACAATTACCTGGCCAAGTTGACAAATAGCCTAATTATCACAATCCTCAAACTTAATATGAGAGAGAATGGTGCTCAGAATAGCCAAAACTATCTGGAAAAGGCATATGGACTTCCAATTTTAAAATGTATTCCCAATCTATAGGAATCAAAACAGCATGGGTTCTGGCACAATATCAGACATATAGACCAGAGAAATTAAATTGAGAGTTTTGAAATTAACCCTCCTGTCTATGGCCAACTCATTTTTAACAAGGTTGCCAAGTCCACTCAATTGGAAAGAACAGTCTCTTCAATAAATGGGGCTGGGAAAACTGGATATTCATATATGAAAGATTGAAGATATATCTCTACCTCACAACATAAACAAAAATTAACCCAAAATGTAACAAGGACCTAAATGTAAGAAGCTAACCTATAAAACTACTTTAAGAAAACATAGGGAAGCATCTTCAGGACTATATGTTAGGCAATGGTTTCTTAGACATTACACCAAAAGCACAAGAAACAAAAGAAAAAAATAGGATTTCACCAAAACAAAAAAAAAAAAATACAAAAAACTTCCATAGATCAAAGGGCTTCATCCTGAAAGTGAAAAATCCAATAGAATGGGGCATAATATCTGGATAAGTGCTTAATAACCAGAATATGTAAAGAAGTCCTACAGGTAAACAACAAAAAGGCAAACAATGCAATTAACAAATTGGCAAAAGACTTGAACAGACATTTCTCCAAGCAAGATATACAAATGGCCAATAAACACGTGAAAAATGCCATTACAGAAATGCAATGAAATATCATTTCTACCTACTGGAATAGCTACTATTAAAAAAAATAAAACACAAAATAATGTGTTGGAGAAGACATGGAGAAATAGGAGCACTTGTTCATTGTTGGTATGATTGTAAAATGGTGCAACTGTTGTGGAAGAGTGTTTGATGCTTACTCAGAAAGGGAAGTATAGAATTAACATATGACTTCACATTCTCAGTGCTAGTAATAAACCCAGTAGAATTGACAGTGGGACTTAAACAGTTATTTGCACACTGACATACATAGCTTCATTGTTCACAATTGCCAAAAGATGTAACCATTGCATATATCCATCAATAGATGAAAGGATAAGGAAATTGTGCTACATACATATGATGAAATATTATTCAGCTGTAAAAAGAAATGAAGTTCTGCTACATGTGGCAACATGGATAAAACTTGAAGATACCCTGTTGAGTGAAATAAGCCAGACACAAAAGGACAACGGTTGGGTGAACCTGTTGATATGAAATAATTAGAGTAAGCAAAATCATAGAAACTAGAATTCAGGTTAGCAGTAGCCAGTATTGGCGCCAGAATTGGGGATTCATGCTTCATTCATACAATTTCTGTTTAGGGAAATGCTAAAGTTTTGGTAATGGTGTTTTGGATAGCACAACATTGTGAATGTAATTAACACCATTGAATTATATATTTGGATGTGGCTAATAGGGAAATTTTTAGATTGTGTATATGTAACTAGAGCAAATATTTTGACAAAATCATAGGCTGTACAACAGACATAGTGAACCCTAATGTAATTTATGGGTTATAGTTAATAATGTAATTATAACAATATTGTTTCATCAATTGTAAAAAAGTTACCAGTCTGATGAGAAATGTTAATATTGGGGAGAATTGCATGTGTGTGTGTGTGTGTTTGGAGGGAATATGGGAACTCTGTATTTTTCTCCATGATTTTTCTTAAATCTACAACTTCTCTAATAAAAAAATTAAGAACAACAACAATTTAAAACTGGCCAAGGAATTGAGTACACATTTCTACAAAGAAGATATACTAATAGCCAAATAAGTACTTGAAAAGATCTATAACTCTATTAATAATTAATAAAATGCAAATGAGAACCACATGAGACACCACTTCACACCCAGAAGTTTGGCCATAATAAAAGATGGACAATAACAATTATTGACGAGGGTATGAAAAGATTTGATCTTCCTCTGTCGCTGGTAAGTATGTAAAACTGTGCGTCTGCTTTAGAAAACAACTTGACAGTTCCTTAAAGAGTTAAACAAAATACAATTAAATTAAAAAAAAAAAAGAGTTAAACAGAGTTACTTTATGACCCAGCAATTCTACTCCTAGGAATATACCCAAGAGAATTGACAATATATGCAAGAATTTATATGATAATTGTTCATAATAATATTATTCATATCACCAAAAATGTATTGTCAATTACATTACAAAGACAAGATCTAATCTAAATTACTATGAAGAGTGACGTGTACACTTTTACAGCCATGACAAATTTTAATTGCTATAATAGATAAAAAATTACATTATTAGCATCATACATTTTTTTCTGTATTTCTATATTCATAGAGGTAAAATAGTTCATAGTTAACTGACTGTGCTTTTGTTTTCAGTAAATTGACTCTGATTCTTACCCCGTTTTATATTGAAATGCCAATCTATTACTACTTCTTTTTGACAACTATGGTTATTAGGTATTTGTTATATATATTACAAGTTTCTCTTCTCCAGTATATTGTTTGACTTTATCAGGTTGTTTATGGTGCCATTTCTATAACAAACTTTTAAACATTGATGTTTTTAATTGGATGTTTCCAGTTTACTGTGTTTTATATAATTTTTGAAAATATTTACTGCCAAGATTATAAAAATGTTTTTTAGCATGTTTGTTTAGTATTTTGTGATTTTATTTATCTATTTGTACAACAACCCTACTGGTCATGACTTATGTTTTATTGTGTGATAGCAAATTAGCATCCTATAAAGTATTAACTGTTTAGGATCATTTATTTTAAAAAAACATCTTTTCCCACTGATTTAGAATGCCAGTTTCAGCATATAAAAAATCTCTTTAGATTTGTTTTTGGACTCTGTTCTGTTCCCTGAAACTTTCTATCTATTCTTGAGCTGATATCTCACGATTTAATTATTATACCTATTTTTCTTCTCAAATTGTTCTTGGATTCTTAGATTCACATCAGATTACATTACAGTCATAGGTTATTTTATTATTTTTAATTATTTAGTATTATTTTGGTCTTATATCCTTCTGCAAGCTTTTATACCTTTTTTTATTTGCATAGTTTCTGTTAAGGGTATTCATTTATTTTATACAGTATGCTATGTGTATTAGTCAGCCAAATGGGTGCTGATGCAAAATACCAGAAATCTGCTGGCTTTTATAAAAGGTATTTATTTGGGGTAGAAGCTTACAGTTACCAGGCCATAAAGCACAAGTTACCTCCCTCACCAAAGTTTATTGTCATGTGTTGGAGCAAGATGGCTGCTGACATATGTAAGGGTTCAGGCTTCCTGGGTTCCTCTCTTCCCAGGGCGTGCCTGTCTCTGGGCTCAGCTGCTCTATTATCTCAACAAGGCCAGCTGTAGACTATTAGACAAATGGCTCATTTCTCTTTCCAGAGGCTTCTCTCTTTCCTCAAGACCAAGCTCCTCTGTGTGCTTACTTACCAGGATCCAACTCAGGACTCCAACCTCCCTTCTCTGCCTACAGTTACTCTGTGAGTCCCCGCCCACCAAGGGGTGGGGACTCAACATCTACTGACATTGCTCAATCAAAGCCTTAATCATTATTTAACCAAGTAAAAGTAAAACCTCTGACTCCAATACACTCTAATATGCCCAGAGGAAAAGACCAGTTTACAAACATAATCCAATATTTCTTTTTCAAATTCATCAATAATATCAAATTGCTACACTACGGAAAAGAAAATCTTACTTTTTTTCCTTTTTAAATTTATTATTGATAATGTTTGGAAAACCCTCACTTACTTTATTTATTTTAAGGACCTATCTTTACATAGATTTTTAAAGTTTTTTCCCTTGATTTTCTATTTATACCAACATGTTATCTGACTATATTTATTTTGCTTTTTTCCTGCCTGATAATCATACCTCTTATTTTTTTTTATACTCTTATATAGAAGTTCTAGATCAGTATTTCATAACAGTAGTGACTGGACCATCCTTGTTTTATGCATTTGACATTAATTATTCACAGAATGATGAAATGCTGTAGCTGTTTTACAGACTTCAGAAAACATATAATCTAGCCCTTTAAATTTTCATATGCAAGTAAGGGGACCAAAGTAATAAAATGAGTTGCTTACATTTACATAGTTCATTAATGGCACAACTTCTACTGGTATTCTAGTACTTTGGCTTGCATTTAAGCTCCTTTCTAATAAAAAACTGCCTTTATTTTCAGGGCAATCAGTGAGTCCTCTGAGTAAAGTTTCACTCTATTGTACTAAAATATTGTTATTTAATGTATTAATACAATCCGCTCAAAACTTGCCAGGTGCACATACACACTAGCAGAACCCTCACTCTCCACCACAAAACTAGGTGCGCCTCAGAACTAAAAAAAAATAAATAGAGATGAACAATAAACTCTTTACTCTGACCTGGTAGTCATTACTTATATGCTTGTTTATTACATACACAAGACTGCACATATAGTCTTTGGTTCACAGATACTTAGCATATAAAAATATCAGATCAAATTTCTTTCTCCTTCTGATATTCTATTTACAACTTAAATGTGATTTAATTTTATTTCATCAGAATAGTTTTGCTGAAACTGTGACTATGTCAATATGACATCACTATTACTTTCAAGAAAATACACAGTTTAACTGCAGATGGCTTTTATCAAAGATGTGTATAATAAGTTTTGAAATTCAAGAAGACAATATTCTCTCTGCACATGGGTGAATATTTTGTCAGAATCAATTATGGAACACGTAATTTCGTGGATACTGGCTAATTAATGCAAAACCCTGTGGAACTGCCAGGGAATTGAGTTCTCCCTTGCACATGAGGACAATTGTTCTGATGGGTCAAGTTTCATTAAGCTAATGATGTCTGTTGCAGGAAGTGTCTTAAGTACATTTAGATGATATTTCCATGTGTCAAAACTGTTTTGTGTCATCAGAGCCACATTTCATTGTGGCAGAGAACATGTGCTCCAGTTCTCAGCAGGTTTCTTTTAGTACATTTATATAACCTAATTAGACCCATCAAGGTGCCTACATAGCCATTCTATTGGGCATCTTTATGGAAAGGTTTTATTTTTGTGGTTCATGATTTACTGGTATGAACAAAATCTGCAAAAGAAACTGTAGTCTAATTGTCCCTCACTTTGGTGATCTTGTTAAACAAAAGGGTGAAGAGCACAAATCTTTTCTATATCCTTACCTTATATCCTATTTGCTGATCAATGAAGACCTGAGGAATTGTGATATTGTTCCATTATACTCCACATTTCATGGAAATGGAGACATTTTATAAGCATGCTATTTACCACTCTATTACCATGAATTAACCTAAACTCTGTTTGATAAGAAGCAGGTGCTCATATCATAAAACTACTATAAAAATGTGAGAGGACAATACTGTGTTAAGCTAGGTATGTCCTGAAACTGTGTCTCTGAAACCTTTCCATTTCTTTTCCCTTAATAAGCAGCCCCAGAGGAAAAGGCTGTCAGGGATTTAGACATTGCCCAAATCTATATGGAATTCCTGATCTTAATAATGAAGTATAAAATATATTGAATGGACAAGGATTGTCTAGTCCATATCTGCCCTGATGACTTACATAAAAACAAGTATTTTTGGCACTTTTCAGGTCTCTGAAGAGAGATCAGGAATAATAGATCCAAAGTAAATTGCTATGGAACCACTTAACTATATGCTTTCTCTAATTCTAAATCTATGCTTCTCTAACAGCATAGATTTAGTAAAGAGGTACAAGAGTAAGAGACTCCAAAAGAGTCATCATTGTGAAAAGTATTGTTATTTATAACATGTAAGTATTTAAAGATTATTTGGGGAAAGGTTCTCCTTGAACATTATAACCCATAAATTTTGGCCTAGATTCTATCTGTTGCAGCATACCTGGATTTTAGGACTAAGGTTTGGATCTTGAGAATGGAATTCACCAGTGATCTGAAAGTGACACTAAAGTTACCAGTTGGCCCAGAGGTAGACAGGCTGGGTGACTGAAGGCAAAAGTAAATTGCTAATGAATTTCTGCAATTTCTCTTCTCAGATCTTCATGCATTTCTTTTAAGCAATGTTAATCCATTTATCAGTATTCTAAGGGCTACTTCTGGTAGGGTAGGAAAGAAAAACTTCTAACCTAGCCCTTTCTACCATTCATGCACATGGCCATGAAGACATTTATGTAGCTTCCTACATATCCAAAGCCTCAACAAACCTGTTAAGAATATGAGCAGATTATAATACCAGAGTGCTAAACACAATCTTTTATGAGTCTTATATTTAATTAATGATATTTTTGCATCACTTTATGAATATTTACTCACCATTTTGCCTATATATATATATATATTTTTAACCATATGTAAAATTTATACTGTGATTCAAGCAGTCAATTACAAATAGCCTAATTTTTTGCTACAATGCTGTAAAATTTGGGGAAATTGTGCTGCATATAAAAATATAGAAAATTAGCATAATGAAATGCACATCTGGATGTTTGGCTTGATGCCAAAGTACTGATTACTTTAAAGTATATTTTAATCTATATTTTAGCATTGCACTGATAAAATAAGAACAGGAGGTTGTTCCTATATTTCAACCGTCAGTACACAACTAGGAATCAAATTTAAATTAATTTTCTCTCTTAAGTTCCTCACAGTTGTTGATTCTTTCCCTACTGTCACATACGTTCTCTCCAGGCTCAGAAACAGAGTTTTTTAAAATGATATTTGCTAGAGCTGGAAACAATCTAAGATCATGACTAATTACTGGCCTATTTATTGCTGAAGAAAGGAAATTCTAAACTAAAAAAGGTTAATTTTAGTTTTCAGATTCTAGGCTTATTTTTGTTTTTATTCATCATTTTATCTCTTCTACACATCATAGTGCCTGGCATATAGAGAGCACTCAATATTCTTAAAATGATTAAGGAAATTAATAGAGGTAATTTTAAAAGTAAAAGTCATTGGGGGAGAACAGGACTTCTTGGCTTGCTTGCTCAAAGAATGAATAGAAACTAAGAGCCAAAGGTCATTAGAGGTAAAGAGGATTGTGGACAACTCTGTGCACTTCAGGATTCCTGTCAGCTAGCACACCTTTCTCAGCATTATTACGTGATAATCATTTTCCCGGGGAAGACATCTCTTGAAACCACTGAATTGTGTTATATAAAGTGCAAAGAGGGAAACGGACTTTGGCCCAGTGGTTAGGGCGTCCGTCTACCATATGGGAGGTCCGCGGTTCAAACCCCGGGCCTCCTTGACTCGTGTGGAGCTGGCCCATGCGCAGTGCTGATGCGCGCAAGGAGTGCCGTGCCACGCAAGGGTGTCCCCCGCGTGGGGGAGCCCCACGCGCAAGGAGTGCGCCCATGAGGAGAGCCGCCCAGCGTGAAAAGAAAGAGCAGCCTGCCCAGGAATGGCGCCGCCCACACTTCCCCTGCCGCTGATGACAACAGAAGCGGACAAAGAAACAAGACCCAGCAAATGGAAACCAAGAACAGACAACCAGGGGAGGGGGGGAAATTAAATAAATAAATAAATCTTTAAAAAAAAAAAAATAAAGTGCAAAGATTGCTATTGATTAGAATAATTATAATCTATTAAAAACCTTAGGTGAGCTGGACCTGTGGAAAGAAGTCCTGCTCTGCTTTTAAATTATACCAGGTTAGTAAGCATAGTATATTATTTGATATTAAAAGGATTTCTTAGATTCTACAAAATTATTACCCATTGAAGTTGTATATAGCTATGTATTTAGCCTACATCATATGTCAGAACCATTCTTGCCTGATGGAAATTTAAATGTTATGTAAGACTTTCCAGGGCTTTTATTACAACTATACATTGTTGCTCAACTTATTGAGCATGGTTCATTTTTTCAAAATAATTTAAGACTTGAAGATAGAAGCAAAGTCATTTCTCAAAATGCCAAATCCAAGAAATAGCATAAGAGAAGAATGTTTTTTAAACAAAATTTTTGGGAATGTTTATTCCCATTTTGTTAATCTGCATAAAAATATTTACTGCATTTGGGTACTTATTTAGCAAAAGCTCTCAGCCTCTTAAAAAGCTTGTAGTTCCAGTTCTCTGGTTACCTGATGAATGTGTCATTTTCACCTTAAAGGCATTAGCTCTATTTGACAAAGTTTACTAGATCACAGCATTGGGAGCTTAGAGGAAAAGAACCTTTCTTCTGACTGTAGAGGAAAGAGCCCTGGCACCGTGCATGAGTTGGTTAGTAGATCTTAGTCTATTTGCTATCTTGGTATCACTGTAAGGAGTGGAGTCTGTGAGACAGGGATAGATGCTGTTTCAGAAGTTCATAGCAGGAGTTAATATAGAAACCTACTCAGGGCCACCACAAAAGTTTGTGCAAGTTGTACATTGTATAAGCTTGCCAGAAATACCTCCCCTGGCAATGTCAGTGCAACTTGGGCCCAATTTGTTTTGTCCCTTCCTCTTGAAATGCCAACCCCTTGAGCATTTATTTATTAACAGGGATAACAGTCATTTTAAAAAGACAGTCCCTTAAGTTCTATTTTCACAGCTTAGATAAAGGAAGAAGACAAACTTTTGTGTGTTTCTGCACTAAGATCTCCTATTTTAGGTAGTCAAACTGTGTCTTGGACATTTCTTTTTAATGCAAAAAGAGTACCTCATTTCCATTTTCACCTTTCCCTAGGTCTCTTATTTATAGAATCTTAATAAGTAAGTTTTTGGGCTTTCAGAAAATCCTAGACCAAGAGCAGAAGCATAACCAACTGTGTCTGGTGACATGGATATTGATGGCAGCAATTTCTAACATGAAAACTGACTCATACTTTAAAAAAATTATTAGGTGAATACAGTCTTTCCCCACAAGACTGAGGCACTATAACATTAGAAACTGCGTCTGATTGGTTCACCATATATCTCGAACCTGTCACCAAGAAATTGCTCAACAATGAGTTTGTAAAATAAAATTAATGAACACATTAAAAAATTTTTTAAGATATATAAGTTGTTAGGGGAAAAAACTGTAACAGAATATCTAGCTAGTCATGATATCTGAAAGCAGAAAAAAGTAGTACTGACATTAATTCATTTAAATGGATAAAGAAGAATTAACCTTTATTTTATACTTTTCTTGTACACATATTATTCCTTTATTCCATATCATTACCTTACCCTCTAAGAGGGGTATTAAAATCCTGGGATATAATTTGTCTATTTCTTCTTTTAGTCCTATAATTTTGTGTTTAATATATTTAGAAGACACCACTTTTTTAGTTACAAAATCATTTAGATTTCTTACATATTCTTGATAGACAACCCTCTTATGAAATGAACTTCTTTATTTCTGGTAAAAATTATTTCCTCTGGAATCTATTTTTTTTTTCTGATGTTACTATAGCAATTCAACTTTCTTTTTATTAGTTTTAGCAGGGCACATCTTTTTTACATCCTTTACCTTTTTAAACTATTTGTGTCTTTAGACTTAAAGTATACATATTGGAGCCAACATAGAATTTGCTCTTGCTTTTGAATCCCTAACTTTTAATTGTGGTATTTAGACTATTGAGCTTTCCTTTAGTACTTTAAAAATGTTGCTTCATTGTCCTCCAGTTGTCTGTTTTTCACAAGAATTATTCTGCTCTTCTTATCTTTTTGCCTTTCTATGTAATGTTCTTTTTTCCTCTGAATTTAGTAAAGATTTACTTTTTATATTTTTGGTCATTACATTAGTTTTCTGTTGCTGCTATAACAAATTAACACAAATAGTGTTTAATGCAATATAAATTTGTTATCATAAAGTCCTTTAGGCCAGAAGATCAATTCAGGTTTCACATGACTAAAATCAAGGTGACGGCAGGCTTCATTCCTCTTTAGGGAAGAATCCATTTCCTGCTTATTTAGGTTGTTGGCCATATTTTGTTCCTTGTGGTTGTAGAGCCAAGGTCATCATTTTCTTGCTGACTCTAAAATGAGGACCATTTCCAAATTCTAGAAATGGCCCTGTCCTTTTGGCTTGTGCCCTTCATCCTATATCTTTAAAGTCAAAAACAGTAAGTTGATTCCTTCTCCTGGTCCATCCTTGTGATCTTACATGCTCACATCTCTATTTGGCAGACTGGAAAAGTTTCCCACCTTTTAAAGTTAAGTGTTAAATTAATTTAAGCTCATCTGGACAATCTAGAAAAATCTTTCATTTCCAAGGTGCTTACCTTTAGTCAATTTTCAAAGTCCCTTTTGCCATATCAGTTACATATTCACAGGTTCTGGGGATTAGGATGTAGCCATCTTCAGGGGCCATTATTCTGACTACCACAATTTATATGTGCCTTAAGGTATTATTCATGTTACTTGTGCTTGTTGTTTGCTGAGGTTCTTGGATAGATTGGTTTTTAACCTATTTGAAAATTTTCACTTATTATTTCTTTAAATATTTTTTCTTTCCTTCTTTCTCTATCCTATTAGATGAGAAATGGTTTAATATTGGTTTAATTATCCTCCATTCTTGCTGGTGGGAATAGTACCTGTTTCCAACTCTGTGTGAGCATCAGCACTATTACCACTAATCCTTTTGGTGCATTTTTCCCTCTGTAGCAGGTTGTTTCCTCACATGTATTTGCTGACAAGTACTCTGGTGGATACACAAAGGCAACCTTTACCAGATCTCTGGAGTTCATTGTACGTGCAGCTCTTGCCTATCCAGTGTTGTGACCTGGGAACTACAGCCCCTGTTGTCTTCCTGGACCCTCAGCTCTGTCTTTTCAACTCAGTAAAGTAGGATACAATTTGGATCTCCCTCTTCAGATCTTAACCTGGAAACTCTCTGAAAACACTAAGTCTGGGCATTCATAAGGCTCGTTTTAATTGTTTCCTGTCTCTGAGGGAGCTTGCTCCTTCATTACCTAATAACCAGTATCAAGACCATTGTTTGATAAATTTTGTCTAGTTATTTGCTTAAGGCAGAAGAATAAATAATTTACCAACAGCTCTACCTTAACCAGATGCAGAAGTCTCTCCAGAGATTTCATTTAACATTCTAGAGCACAACAGAGAGAAACCATCAAGTGCCTTAATTTTTGACTAGCAGTTTATTTTCTTTTTAAAATAATTTGTCCTAAACAAATGCAGAAGGGCATTTATTAAAGAAGAATAAATATGTGAAAATGACAGTTTCTAGCTTGATAGTAAAAAATACAGAGAAACTTACTATGACAAAATGTTGAGTGATTATGACCATGTTGGATATAGTAATAGTAATGGTGACTTGAGATATCAAGAAAAGTTTCAATTACAGTCACTATCCTGTGTTTATGAAATGGGAGAGTAAGGTAATATAATCAGTTTTGTTTTGTTTTTACATTCTTAAACCAAAATGGCTAAACTTAAAGCTCATTTTATTTTTCATGAGAGGAAGTCCTCAGCTACTTGCAGCATGTTTTCTTATGGACTAACTCAATAATATGGTTGTGTGTGCAGACAAGGTCATGACTGGTTTCTGACGCAGCAGCAATCTCTCCATCGGCATCTATGAATCATATATTTCACTTTGTTCTTTCACTAACATGCACAAGAAAATATCAGAGGTTTATATTTTACTCATCATTTTGCCGTCACATACTTTAATCAGATCTTCAGACCACAGAAACCCAGAATCTGCTGTGTAACATGTTCCTTCAGAAATAAAAATAAAATTTTGCTTAAAAGGAATATTATGCTGAATACTCACACCTCAGTCATCAAAAATACAGAATCAACTTTTATTCCAAAGAATTAGAATAGTTAAATTACTTTCTTTAAGATCAGACATCAATTTAGGGGAATATTAAAATTACCATTCTGATTGTGCAAGAGCTCTAGTAATTAAAAGTGACTGTGGAAACAATTTATAATACACATAAAAGAAAGAAAAACCGTGCTACTTAGAGGTTTAGATACAAATAATTTAAAGAATCCTATTTTCTTTCTTCAATCCAATTTGGCAGTTATAATTTTCCTCAATCTTGTCACCTAATCTTCTCCATCTCTCCACTACGAAGAACACTGTGAGGAACAAAAGTTCATATAGTGTTCTGCCACTGGAATGAAAGGTGAGCCCTTGCTCTTTGAGGTTGAGATTAAAATAATTGGTTATCTGAATCTAAACTAAATAATATCATGAATAGAGAGAATAAAACAGCATTATCCTACCCAGAAAATTCTGTTCTCACTAAAAATGGTAAGTATTGCCTTTATTTTAGATGCATTTTTATCTTTAATTTCCAGTCCTGCAATAGCTCAGAAATGAATATGCTAATTAAGTTCACTATTAGAGGCATATATGAAATATGCAAAGGTTGTCACTGCCATATCACCTTTTCACCCATTTTAGTAACTGAATTAAATATACCCACTTCATAACAATTCTTAGATATGGTCTAATGTTGGTAAGACTTATCTAATATGGTAAAATTATTTTCAGTAATTAGAGAAGCTATCACTTATTCCATGGGAGGCAAAGGGATAAAAATTCAGTCAACTAAGAACCATTTTCCTTACAGTAGAGGGAAACAATTAATTAGACAAGAGAATTAATAAATTATCCAGCTAAGTCCCTGGAGAGAAGGTTTACAGAGTGTGGATTCAGTGCTTAAATATATTGTCTTATACTGGGGCAATTATAATCAAATTAGATATTAGAGAAATAATTGAAATCTGAGATCAAACCAGTCTTTTTCTGTGAATATACAAAGTATACACCAAGAACCAACTGTTTTAACTACAACTCTGATAGTTCTTTGCATCTGAAATTAAATTATTCTGCTAAAATTTCTCATCTCTCAAAAGATTTGTGGCAACACATACTGGGGCCTTTTTCCTTCCTTTGCAAGTACCTTTGTGCATAGCCTGAGAGTAAATGAGGCTGAAAATTAATTCACATGGCATTTTAACCAATAATCAATAATCTCTGTTCTGCAAGCAAGATGCAGCCAAATGCATTTAGTAATCATTTTCCCAAGAGTCATTCTGTTTACTGCAAATCTGAAGGGAAACAATCCATTTCCATTCCAAATTTTTTCACCATGTGAAACTCTTATTTTTACTAAGGTGCCAATATCTAAACTATATTCTTTTCCCCACTGAGACATTTAATTTACTCTGTAAATAGAGTTGCTAGTTATTCTTCACTTAATACATGTTTGTGTAGTTTTATTTAATGCTACTTGGTGGGCTGTTTATTCTAAGACAAGGCCACTTGTGTTTTATTTTGGATATATGGTATTAGGTCAGGGTTCTCTAGGGAAACAAAATCAAGAGGTAAGAGCTGTAAATAGTATGATATTTTATAATATTCTTTCATGTGACCTTGGAGATATGCAAGTCCAGATTCCACAGGCAGGCTGCAAACCAGGGGCTCTGATGAAGGTCCAATGAAGGTCCTTGATGAGTTCCCAGATGTTTATTGCCCAAAGACAAGCTGGGAATTTCTCTCTGAATGCTGAAATCACTTCCCTTTTTAAGGCATTCAACTGATTGGATAAAATGTAACTCATTGCCACTATATTTACAAAGTTCTGTCTCATTTGTTTAATCCTGATTTGACTTGGGAATTTTAAGATTTTGCAATGTTAAGAATGACACAGAGCTAATGTTTACTGAGTCCATCTTTTGGACCAGTTCCCTGAACTGGGTTCTGCAAAATAATTGACAGAGATGGGGAGAGGAAGAAAGGGGCAAGCAAGGAGCAGGACTGATGTTTTTGAAGCACTGCTGTATGCCTGTGGTCAAAAGGTTTATGGATTGCACAGGCAGGCAAGATATATAATGTTTTCTAGCAAATTGAAGCTGACTCTGAACACTCAATCTACGGGGCTACAGGAGATCTATGCTGATTACGGCTTAGCAGGATATATTTGGCTTTGTTATGAAACAGTATAAAGGAGTGATAGAGCATATCATGCCTGGCAAAAGGTTGTTCTTTTGAAGGTGGCAGGTTAAATGCTCCATATAATCTGTGAAATACAATTTTAAGGGATATTACATCTGTGTCCCCATTTGGGAAACCCATAATAGAAGCATGCTGACCTCTACAAGCAGAAATGCAGCACGGGAAGTGGACTTGGCCCAATGGATAGGGTGTTCGCTTACCACATGGGAGGTCCGCGATTCAAACCCCAGGTCTCCTTGACCCGTGTGGAGCTGGCCCATGTGCAGTGCTGATGTGTTCAAGGAGTGCTGTGCCACGCAGGGAAGCCCCATGCACAAGGAGTGCGCCCCGTAAGGAGAGTCACCCAGCACAAAAGGAAGTGCAGCCTGCCCAAGAATGGCGCTGCACACATGGAGAGCTGACACAACAAGATGACTCAACAAAAAGAAACACAGATTCCTGGTGCCGCTGATAAGGACAGAAATGGTCACAGAAGAGCATGCAGCGAATGGACACTGAGAGCAGACAACTACTGCTGGGGGTGGAATGTGAGGGGAGAGAAATAAATTAAAAGAAATGCAGCACAACATAGACAGAGGGAGAATCATGCAAGCAAATGAGAAGCTACAAACTAAAGGTGAGCTGGTGATGGAAAGGATTTCCTCATTGAAAGGACACATCTACATTGTTTCACTCAGTTAAGCATGGCTCAGGAGGTGACTGACTATTGTCAAATCTGTAATTCCATTCTTAAAATTGTTTATCTGTAGGTTGGTTTTATCAATGCTGGAAGTAACTAGGTTGTAAATGCATTCTCCAAAAATTTACATTTATATATCTAAACACGGACCAGTCAAATTTTGAAGGAAAATAAATTAAATTATAATTGTGTAACTTTCAGTTAACATACTCCAAATGTTTCTTCTTTCAAAGCCTTTGCTTTATAAAAAAAAAATTATGGGTTTGTTGTTGAACCAATATTCCTTATTAACTCTGGGGTGGGAATAGTTCCATCAAAGTCCCCATCCTTCTTTGTGTGCCATTAGGCATCTGCATTCTCACATGACTTCTAGACTGAAGATTGCCTTAGAAGTTCACTAAAAAGGAGAATAGAAAATGTCTATTCACTTGGAGTTAATGCTTTGGAAAGCTATATTCCCTAGAATATGGGTTCTTAACATTTTTTGTTCCACAGATCACTTTACCAATCATGTGAAACCACAGACCCCTTACTACGTCCACACTACATTGTGTTTTATTTAATAAATACATCATACATCACACCTACACCAACACGTCCCTGCAAGAATAATGCTCACGGACCCTTGTTAAGAATTCCTGCCCTAAAAAAAGCTGTTGTGAGTCAACTCAAAGTTATTTTGATTCTTCTATTAAGCCATATCTATAAAGAAACATAATTGACTACAATTAATAAGGAGAGTATTGGCTTTGAGATCCCATTTCCCCCCCACCTTAAACCTCAGTATTTCCACTGTGTGATTTGTGCTTCTTGGGCAATTATATAAACTTTCTCAACTTTAATTTCCTATAAAAATGATGTGTTTATAATTACTTCATAGGAATATTATGAGGATTAAATGATGATATATACAGTAGAAAGCCACTTATCTAACAGGATAGGGACAGGTAGCTAATTGATTATTTAGTTGGAAATTGGTTAAACCAGAAATGTGCAGTGTTCCAAATGCCACGGAAATTGATTAACACAAGAAAAGGAGAATCATGGGTAGTTTTATTATTTGGTTATGTGGAGATCAGTTAAGAGAGTTTCTTCTGCATATGAAAAAATTTAACTCAGAGGCTGGAAACTGGCTCACCTTATAATTAGTTTTCACAATGGGTTAACCGAGAAACTCAAAAATTCACTCTTTTATTGTTGTGGTGGTTTGGATGGAAATATTTTCATTATTTTTTTCTGATTTAAAATATATGTTTTTAATACCAATATGTAACAAACAGAAAATAGCTTCAAAGAAGAAAGCAAGGGAAGCAGCTGTGGCTCAATTGATTGGGCTCCCATCTACCATATGGGAGGCCCTGGGTTTGCATCCCAGGGCCTCCTTGTGCAGGCAAGCTGACGCACGGCCTGTGCCTGCGGAGAGCTGATGGCCCTCACCTGCGGAGAGCTGGTGCAGTAAGATAACCCAGCAAAGGGAGACAAGCAGACACAGAAGAACATGCAGCTAATGGACACAGAGAGCAGGCAGCAAGCAAACTGCAAGGGGGAGGGAGGGAATAAATAAATAAATAAGAAACTTAAAAAAATAAGAAAGGAAAAACATTCTATATTCATAATCTATTAAATAGTGTGAATCAGTTATCCATATCTGAGAAAAGTTAGACTCCTACCTCATATTTTTATAATAATAGGATACGGGGTGTCCAGTTAGTAAAACTGCAAAATTTATAAAGGACTGTATAAAGAATATACATTTTAAAGGGGAATAGCAATACTATTTTAAATTTTATACAATAGGAGAAGTCATTGTTAATCAGAGCAACCACTTTGGATAATGATATGACAATGTCTAGTGAAATTGAGCATTGCTTGGCCTATAACCCAGCAATTCCACATCATGAGGTGTACTTTAGAGAAATTATTGAGCAAGGGCACAAAGACACATCCTCAAAGATATGCTATAAGCAATGGAACACAATAGAATATGATATGTAATAGTAAAATGTTTTTAAATATCTAAATAGTCTTCGAAATATGATACATTTCATAAAATGGAATATAATACTGATATCTTTAATAAACTAGTTTAAATTATTTATTTTGTGCTGTGCACTGCTGTGATTTACAAATATTAACTCACCTAATCATCAAAGTCTTGTAAAATCAAGAATACTAAGTATTTTCATTTTATAAGTGCAGAAAATGAGGTACAGCAAGTGTTTGTACCTTTGCCAAGGTAACACAGCTAATAAGTAGCAAAGGATAGAAGTTTAATCTAGTTTGGCTCCAGAGCCTTTAATTTTAACCAGTTTGTTTTCATGCTTCTTTGGTGATGCTGAATGAACTAAAGATACATGAATAAAATAGATAAATCTAAAAAACATAATGTTATAGGAAAAAGCAAGCTGCTTTTCCTATGATATCATACTGAATATGTCTGTATATTCAGTATGATATCAAATATAGGATCATATAATGATATACGTATATATTCAGTATGATATCAAATATAGCATCATCTTAAGGCAAGCAAAATAGCACTACACATTGTTAAAGGATATATGAATATACAGTAAAAATATTTAAAATTAATTAAAAAGTGAATATAAAAGAGTAAAGTTATATTTAAGATAGGGGGTTATTTCTGGAGGAAAAAGAGAAAGGAAAATGAAACCAACAAGGGTGCACAAGTGGCTTCAAATGCATCAGAATATATGATCTGTTTAAAGCCAAAAGATCCAATGTCAATGCAGGAAAATATTCAAATGTATTAAAGCTGCATAGTGGGAATAAAAGGGGTTTATCATATTAATATTTAAAATTATTTCAAATATATAGACTCTAATGTATATGTATATTTTATATATTCCCCTTACCAGAGAGAATATTAATCTTTTATATGGATTCTTCTACTTTTTTATGAATACATACAGCATACTTTCTACACTCACATATATACTTATAACACATGCACACACACATACACACATCCTGATTTATTACTGACTTTAGAAAATTTAATGATATATTGGACATTTCTTTCTAAAGTCAATAAATACATTTATAGTATGAATTTTAGCATTTGCATTGCATTCTATTGTTCTCCAACCACTTTTTTGATAGATATTATGTTGTTTCAAATTTTTCACTATCATGGGCAATGCTGCAGTGCATAAACTTTTACAGGCATCAGAATTAGTTCAAATTCTTGTAAATTAAAAAAAAATACATGAACTATTTGCTATTCAGTGTAGAGATTCAAATAAATGTTTCTTGTTGCCAACCCTGTCTGCAGAAGGTAAAAGGTATAAAATATCCTCTATACAAAGTCTTTCCCACTAGTATTGCAGGTCCTGTAAATCTGTTTAAAATTAACAGATTTTTAATTACAAAAGTAGACATTTTTCTTCTATATGCAATTGACCAGCAAATCACATTTAAGCATCATCGTATTGAAATTTCACTATCTATATATATACATTCTCTCTATATATCTATATAGATATAGATATAGATCCCTATATATACATATGGATCTCAAAGCACAATTCAGACACTGGAATTAATTCTCACAACATAAGACTTTGAACTGTTGTCATAAATTTGGTCCTTGTTGCCCATCTCATCATACTGATCAAGGGTCTTACTGAGAGTGGAAAGAAATTCGGCTTTCCTACTTCCCTCGTTAGGGGATCTCTTGATCCATATCTTATGTGAAGAAGATGGTATTGGAGAAACCTCCACCAATGTTTCTTGCTCCTTTAACATTTAATTCATCTGTGAACTGGCATGGATCAACTTGGACAAACCAAACCCAAGTTCTTTGCCCTTAAAACTTACTGGTCTAGCCACTGAACTCACTTTTTTTTCTTTCTTTCTTTTTTCACCTTTGTTTCAAGTAAAAAATTGGAAAAGAAGCCTGAGAAATTCAGGATGTTTGCCCTATTGAGAATATCATCATAATTCATCAAGGTGCCCTCTCACACTGTTAGAATCAGCTGTCTGTATTCTGAAGACAGTTCTAGAGGCCTCTATGGAATCATCTTCCACTTTGTCCCCATTTTACTCATTGACTTTCAAACTTTCTGGCTATTTTGTCATCCACCTTGCCTGTGGCTAAATAACCAACTTTTCCTGGATGAATCTTCTTAGTTACACTCTTTTACAAGAAGGGTATTTCTATTGCTTGTTTTTAAACCATCTAAAATTTAAACCTTCTGCTTGACAGCTTTTAAAAAATGTTCATCAATTTTCTGACACTCATATCATCCTCTCTAACGGGTCTCCTATCGTGATATTTCCGTGGGATGGTTGACCTAATTTTTTATGTTTATTCACATCCAGAAACTGACAAACTCAAGTTTCAAGCACCAGATCACACTTGGCCTCACTTGTCATGGGAGGAGAATTGAACACACAATAATTTGTGATTTTATGTCTTCATACCTTTGCTCAAATATTTTCCTCATCAATTAAAACTTCTGCCTCCATGCTTGCCAAAATACTCATAATTCACATTCTATTGGAAATGAATTTCCATATGTGTTTTTTTAAAATATATATTCCTGCAGGAGTCAGAAATGATCATCTCTCTTTATCCTATGCAATTTCACATTTATTGAGCATGTGTTAAACATAAATTATTTTGCTTGATACTTTATATATACCATGTCTTTTAACTTTCACTAAAACTCTAAGTCAGTGGATCTCAATTTTTTCAAAATTCAATGCCATCTTTTTATAACAATTAGTTATTTATAATAACTCCTATTAAATTCACAGAAAAACTGACAGAAAAAAAACAATATAATGTTATTTCATGGAAAGATAAGTAAAATAAAGTAATTTTAATATGATGATATACATACTAAGTTTTATTTTTAGATGTTTGATATATATTTTAATATGTAAATAAGCATGACTGCAAAATAAAGGTTTAATGAAGTAGACAGACTTTAACCTACTTATATAAATAATTTTGATTTCAGAGAACTCAAGACATTCAGTAAATGAACCAGAGGAAAGCCAAAGAGAAGACATATTATAAGACACTGATATAAAAAGAGTGCAAAGTATAACAGACCAGACAGTAGTATATACTAAAAAGCAAAAAAGTGGGAAATAATGTTAATAGAATAAAGGAAAATCATGCCAAAACAAATTACAAACTGCTGAATTGGAGAAAATGAAAAAAGTGTGATGTAATTTCACCAAATTCTATTGTAAAATTGTTATTTAATTTTGATATTTTTAAAAATTTCATTAAGAAAAAAATTGTTGGCAGAGGAACCAGATCTTTAATTTGAGGGCAGCATTATAAAATACAATTTCAAATATTCAAAGGACAATTGTTAACTTTCCATACTCTTGGACACTTTTTAACAAAAGATACAAATGCAGATATATCTGTATTTTATGCACGCAAAAGACACAAACAGATTGATACAAGTACATGATTTTGGCAGCTTAAATACTGCATTTTCCTTCTGGGTTGTGATTTCTGAAATGATGACCCATTCTTGGTAATGTTCAAGAAATATAATTAGCTTTCCCTTGATTTGCATACTAACACAGAAAATTCAATATAACCTAAATTTGTTCGAATGTACTTTGTATGTATAAGTAAAACAGAGTTTCCAGGCTCAGGTCATTATAAATAGGTTTTAACAAGTTTTCCACTTGGACATTCAAAAATCTGATGTGATGCAGATTTTCACAGCACTGAAAAGCTATTGACATCACTGCCCCCCCTCCTTCATATGCTAATACTGCTCCCATCTCTGTGGAAACCATTAATATTTTCAAGGTTCAATCTTTTTTCCTCACTACAATGTAACTTTAGAAGCACTAGTTTCTAAGAATCTTTGTATGATTGAAGTGCCTAGTATATTTTGCATGCAGTGGGATTATATAAATAATAATTCCCCATTAACTGAAAATTAATTGATCTCTTCATTGTATAGCTAGGCACTTACATTGGAAAAAAAAGTCTAAATTAGTCAAATAATTGCCTATGACATAGCTCTGTTTAAACGTAAACCCCAGTCTTATCTGAATCTATCAGTCATCAAATCATGTTAACTCTCAGCAAATAGAACACAGTGTGAGACCTCAAGGCTATTTCAAAAATTCATCTTCTCTCCAGAGAGTGTAATAAAATGGAATGTTTTGAAATGCATCTTTTCAATCCTAAGAAAGCAGGAAAGCATCGGATTCCCCAGTCTTTCCAGCCAAGTGTGACAATTCTTCATCTGATTCTGTGTATTTTCTGTTTCTTGGAAAGCTTTGATAACTCCCTTATTATCTGCCATTTTGCGCCTAGTTTAGAAATTAAATGAAAATCATTCTAGATGACTATATTTTCTCTAGATCAGGGTTTTCTAACCTTTTTTTCTTCAATGGACCCCTTTGCCTGTCAGGTTGAAAACCATGTATCCCTTCTCAGAATTTAGCAGCAGATAGTTTTATGACACTCAACATCAGAGGCCAGAGAAAATAAAGGTAAGAAGTTGATTTTTCTTCAATGTAAGCTCACAGACCACCTGGTTAAGAACCTTTGCTCTAAGTCAAAACAATTAACTTTACAGTGAACTGTAAAAGTCAATTTTTATTTGAAAACACACTGAGAGCCTAATCATGATGGTAGCTGGACAATGTATAGGGATAACAGAAATGAGACTGGAAAAAAAATTAATCCATGGCTAAGGAATGGAGACAAGGCCTACTCTTGTCCCTCTATACATAATATAATGATTTCCATTCTACTCATCCCTAGGATTACTCGGATATTAGCAACAACACTGCCACATATTTCTCCCCCATGTTCCTGTGGTAACTGTCACTTGATTTAGTCTCCAATGTTGATTGGAACAGCTCAAAAAGAATCATGACTTTCTTTCCAGCTTTTGACCAAATAAATACTTGACTATGTCTCTCTCTCAATAAGCACACTCACATTAAGTCATCAATCTATAATTATGGGAAAGATGAGTAACATTTTCTTTTTACTTGTTCTTCCTAAATTTAAGTTCCCATCATGGACCCCACAAAGTATTTCCTGTCAATTCCAATGGTTAAGCATTTGTGCTAGCTTCCATATGAAATATGTAGAAGATGTATAGGTTTCGTTAATGCTAATGGTTCATTTGAGTGGAAAGTGTTCTCAATCAAGCACTACTTTGAATGGGATTTCCAGATCACACTCAAGCACAGCTGGCTTCAAGGCAGAATAACCCAAAGATTATTCTGGCCAAAGTACATATGTTTCCTACAACTTAAGAGAGGATTTTTAGAGTACTGACACACTGGCCAAAACCCAAACATAATATTTATTTTATTTTTGTGTTATTAGAAATTTGCAGACTGAAAAAGACTGAGAATTATTCAGTCATCGCTCTTCCTTCTGGATTGGCATTTCCTGCAGTAGCTAATGAATGTGGTGATAGGAGATTATCTGTCATCTAGTGGCTACTGGAGCAACTCAGCATTAGTTTTTGTGAATACTAATAGTTGTTGTTTTTCTGCTTCCTGGGCCAAGTAAGATTGCAGCAGCTCGTCTAGAGACATTCTAAATCCAATGGAGCACTACTATGGCAGTTGGATCAGTTTTCCTTGATAGGCTATCAATTCATTTTTATTTCTGAGTATTACAGCAGACACTTACGTTACTGAGTCTAAAGACTAGAAATCAATTTTAATAAAGAAACCTAATGTATTTTCATATTTCAGTCAAAAAATCATAGGTCTTGTTTGTAACCATTAATTAGGACTCATAAATTTTCAAGTTCAAAAATGAATACTTAAACGGTTTTAAACACAAAGCAAGCCTATTAGTTTACGTAACATAAAAGTCCAAGGGTAGAACTGACTTTGTGCGTAGCAGATCTAGGGATTCAAACAATGTTGCCGAGGTCTGTTTCTCTTCATCTCTTGGTACTGTCTTCCCTCCATTGGCACATCCTAAAAAAAAGAAACTTCTTTTTGGGTAGAATTATAACTTACATTTGCACATCACCACATTTAAAATAAAACAAGAAAGAGGAAAGGGAAGGGAAGGGAGAAGGGAAGGGAAGGGAGGGGAGGAGAGGGAAGGGGAAGGAAGGGGTAAAAACTCATGAGAGTCTCTGCTGAAGGTGCACTCAGGGCCAGGTTTAGACTAAGAGATGATTCCCAAAAAGCCACTCACCACCAACTTGGTAGCTAGACATACCATGGGTAGTTTTTGAAACATCTTATGGTACCTGAGAGAGTCAGACTAAAGAAAACATCAGGAAGCAAAACAATAAGTCTATTTTTTATTCTAAATACAAAATCTTACAAGTTAATTTATCATACTAACCGATTAAGTGTAGATTCTGGATGATATGAATATTTATTAAGAATGTAGACAATTCATGAAGTTCTTTGGCAAAAGCAGTGCAGAGATTTGGAAATATATTTCAAGGTCAATATTTAGAATCCAAAATTTATTGATTATGTCTTTCATTAAAAATTCGTATTTTTCTCAGGGCAGAGTTTGAGGTTGTGCACTATATTGCCTCAGACAGAAATATGCTATCTGAGCTCAAAATGGACAGCATTTTCAACTCTGCAGGAAGTCACAGTTGCCAAGAAAAGATTTCAAACTGGCAGGTCAATTAGGAGTGTAGAACCCCTGCTTCTAGGCAAATTTCCGTGCTGATTCAGAGCAGGGTATGTCAATGGCTCTGCTTTGTTGGCAAGATATCTGACCTTATCACATTTACATTTTCTTTTCAAAAAAGAAAAGAAGTATTGGGGGATTCTACAACTCTTTCAGAAAAGGATTAGGGATTCATAGATGTAAAACTGAAATTTAAAAACTGGATTAAAGTTCACAGTGGTTATTTGGATGCATATTTTCATCTAATGGCCTCTTAAAAGAGAGCACGTGGGTATTCAATAATAAATATGTGTGAGAAGATTAATAGTATTGTTTAATATGTTGGAAATAGTCATTTCAACTTGTCCTTATATAACAAGAAAGAAAGCGTATATTTAAATAAGATAGTTCATGGCTATCTTCAGTCTGCAGGAGTTGTGGTCTAACTCATATTAGGAAAAGAACAGTATATTTTTTATTTATTATTGGTACACCTCATTTTATGCAATTGTTCCTGGACATGTCAAGTAAATTTTTAAAGTAAAATGTACATAAAAGTGAAGCTTTTTCAATGAATCCTATAATAATGAATCATTTGGTCAAGGAGAAAATCCTTTTGTAATGCATACTTCCTTCCATTTGGTTCTATCATTCACAGGGAACAAAATCTCAGTTAAGCCTCATGTAAGTTGACAAGTGGTTATGAAAGAACATGGAGAACAGCAACAGCAGCAAGGATCTCAGAGTGAGAAGTGGGTTGTTCTCACAGAAACTGGAACTGAAAGTCTTCAGGAATGAAGGAACTCCAGGCATGGCTGCTCTTTATGTCCTTCTTTTCTATGTTTCTTATCCTTGGACCTTCTTCCCTCTCACTGAAGTTAGGCTTCCTCACTTTCCGATCTGTTTGAATTCATCGTCTCATAACTTCTTATTCATAACTCTGGCTTTCCGCGAGAGCTCATGGTTCCAACTCTAGCTTGTTGGCATCCTTCCAGTCTTAGTCCAACAGCCAACTGTGTACCTCAGTAGTCAAGAATAGAATCTTATTGACTCCCTTCCTCTTTTATAGACTATAGATTTGCTGCTTTAGGATGAGGTGCTCACCCTAAGATCAATCAACTGCAGAAGCCATGTTATATGGTATAAAACAAACGATTAAGGGTTGGCCTTCTAGCACATTCTGAGTGTGGGACAGATGACTTCAGAAGGAAACTGTGTGTGGTAAGCATTCTGAGACTTGGCCTGCCCTATGAAATGTTTACAATTATACCAGATTTATTTATTTTTATTTCATATAAAATATGGGTTTTCAATATGTGTGTTGAACTTGTGTTGGCCTGTCTGGCCTCTTTTCCACCCTTCACCTACTCTATGGAAGCCAACAGTGAGATTCAAATGTTATTGACCCTAACATCACCTCTGAGGGTGGGCCTGTTCCATACCGTGGCACCCAAGCCCTTGTTAATAGTGATTTACTGGATTAAAGTTCAATAATAGCTTTTTCTCTTTTCTTAGATGGAGACATTACCTAATTTAAACCATCAGAATAAAGCCAGAGGCTATTGTGTGAACTTCAGGAAAGGTTAGATTCCCTGTCTTCCTACTTAATTTTAATGATGAAGCATGTGTTCCTGACCATAGAATAGCCAATCGGTTCTAAGTCAACCTTATGATGTAGCATATACCATTTAATATAAAGAAAAAAAATAATTTAGCATTATCTAGAGCCTGTTTCTTTAGACTTTTCAGATACACGAGCTGATGTATTTCATTTATTATTAACCATGTTTTTATTAGGTTAATTAAAAATCAAAGATTCCTAGCTAATAATCTATTGTGTTTTTTATAATTAAATTTACTTAACACAGAATTTAGACTTTCAGTAAGTATTAACTCCATGAAAAATAGCATGTTTTTAATCACGTAGTATCTAGTAAACAGTAGGTTTAGATGGGAGTATATAGCCTGCTAACATGAGTCCCATTCAACCTGGGACAAAATGTAAGTTCCACAGGAGATACTTTTTGGTTTTGTTTTCCAACCTGTTGCAAGAGATCCTTTATCACAACTGCATCAAATAAGGAGTTTGATTATAAGTTACTGTTTTCAGTTGTAGTTGTTATTCTTAAAATTTTTCTGCTTGTTTGCAGCTTAACCATCTATGAATGGAAGAAATGGCTTTTCATGGTCTCAAAATGGAATGTTCTCTATCATGCAGAGCTCAAATTCATCTCCAGGTAGATAGGATGGTTGTGGTGAGAGGTGGTTCCCATCTCTGAGCTCCTAACCAGAGCCTGAGTAGCTATAAATTATGTGGGAGAACATAATAGACTGAGACACGGGTGTCTGGAGGACAGAGAACACACTTTAGGGAAAGGAACACAGTGGAGGCCAAGCATATGACCTGGGTGGATGGCTCATCTGTCTCGAGAGCTGAAGCAAGGTCACTGGGGTGAATACATCTATGTAGGAAAGAACTGGAGAGGGTAGTGCCATATAAGAAGAAACGCTTCATCCAAGAACTTTAAGACAAGGACATGAACTTTTGGAGGCAGTAGATCTTTCAAGAAGACATATTTTATATTAAAGCTAGAAAGAAAGTAAGAGATCAGAATTTCTCAATGTGTGTCTCTTAAAATATTTATCTAGTATATTACGAGGTGGTAAAGAAAAACAGAGTTTGGAAGTGTTATTAGCATTTTAGGGATTCCATAACAAAGTACCATAAACTGGATGGCTTAAAACAACAGAAACTTATTCTCTCACAATTATTTCAGTGTAGGTTCATAAACTATATTATAATCTGTTTGAGAGAATGATAAAGGCTGCCTAATAACAGATGACCCCATTCCATGGTCCTAGGCATGGAAAGACATTCAGTGTATCAACCACAACTCAGCAACAAAGGTTGCTGAGAACACAATTTGGCCATTAGGGCCTTCAAAGACTGATGAGAGTTTGAGTAAGAAGGACTCTGATCTGGGTTCACCAAAGTGGAACAAGAACCTTTAATATTTTACAAATTCCGTACAAAAGCAGATGATGTGAAGAGCTGAGGAAGAAATCTTGTATGTGCATCAGACAGCTTTGAGCTGATCTGACATGCTGTTCAGATTTGAGAAATTTGGTGATAGGCAATGGTGTTGAGATCAGGTGGTGATGCTTTGTCATTGCAGCCCCAGAAGGTCTACAGCCACACTGCTCATATGACTTTCATACCAATTTATGTCATTTCAGTTTTCAAGTATTTTAAAGACCTATTTGAGAGATTTTCCAATCATGAAGATCTATTTGGCATGATAGTTTTTATTTAAACTTGTGAGAGAATGAAATAGCCTTCTTTCTCTACAGTTGCATAATCAGTTCTGAATTCCTTAGTACCTTTGCTTTGCAACTAGAAGGTGCAACTTAAGCCATCATAAAAGCATTTCTATACAAGGAAGAGAGAGGACTGAGGATGGTTCACTATCAAAAACTCTCCTATATAGTACGCAGCTACCAGGGGTGGATTTACAGTGAAGCTAATGATGTGTAAGTTTCAGGCCCCTCACTTGAATGGGCCCCTTCTGAGATCTTAGGAGGGGCCCTTGCAAAGTGTTCATACAGCCACATGTTTGAGTGAAAATTGTAAAATTACTATATTTTTGCTTCATTTTCATGAAAAGTGTTCCCACAAAGCCTGGAATTACCCTGATAGTATTCCTGATGTACAAAGAAAAGCTAGCTTTATACATTTTATGTATCTGATCTGATATTAACTCCTCCAATCATTGGGTAATAGATAAAAAACAAAAAATGTTGCTAAGTAGGGATATCTCAATCCCTTTTGATGCATGCATGTCCTCTTCTAGATAAACTTTGTTTCTATTGAATTCAGTCTTCAGAAGTCTGCTCCCAACCCCAGCACTTCTTATCAATGTTGCAGACCTCTGTGTGTATAAACAACATTGTCTATATTACCCCTTTTTAGGCTTCCTAGCCTTAGTTCTTCAACTTGTCCCTTGCTATGTGATTGCATAGCAGCTCTCCTGATTCTCAACTTATTTATTGCTTTCTAGTCTTCCACAGGTCATACAGAAATTTCTGATTACATCCATTTCACTACATATGGGAACACAGGGAGATGTGAATGTGTAAGCTATTTAAGGCTCCTTGTGGATCATCTGCGGCTGTCATCTTTTAGAATTCAAATAAGAGTGAGGCCAATCCCACTTGTCTTCTGGCTTTTCTGTCACCATATAGGACATCTCCATTATAGGATGGACAGGTATGGTAGATTGCAAGAAATGGCCCTAATTCACTATGTTCCTGTGCATTCATGCCCTTTGCAATGTGATTTTGCAGTATGACCATCAAGAAAAGGAGTCTATTTCTCTAACCCTTAAATTTGGGCCAGTCTTGTGATTTTCTTTGATCAAGAATATGGCGGAATTGATGTTATATAAAATTCAAACATAGGCCATAAGAGAAATTTTATGGTTTAATTCTGTCTACTTAGTCCTCTGCTTTCTCTATGAAAGCAGCCTGAGATAAAATGCCAAAGAACAAAAAGTCTCAGGGAGCAGAAATTATTTATCCCAGCCAAGTCCACCCTATAGCAACAGCCACTGAAGACCTTCTAACTAACTGCAGACACAAAAGCAAGAGCAGCTATTAGCATAACTTTATTTTCAATCTATAGAATTATAAGAAATAATAACTAGTTACTATTTTAAACCATTTAGTTTTGCTGTGTTTTGTTACATAATGAAGTCTATTTCCCTCCTTTCATGAAGCTAACATGCCTTTATTTTACTTACCTTATAGAATAATATGAGTTTTCTATATCCATTGTTTATTGTACTATTGATGTGCTAATGACCAACCTTTGTTTTAAACATGTAAAAGGAAATTTTTAGAACTTGGAAACCCCTTTCACACTTTTCACAAATTTTCCTTTCAAAATAATTGTCACACTAGTTTCTTTAAAAAGCTTCTTTGCAATTAGAGCAGATCAATGACTCTTTTGATTTAGTTATTATTTTCCCTTTATTAGAGAAGTTGTGAACTTAAAAACCAATTATGCATAAGATGCAGAATTCCCATAAACCACCCTGTTGTTAACACCTTGCATTGGTGTGAAACATTTGTTACAATTGTTGATAGCACATTTTTTATAATTGTACTATTAACTGTAGGTCATGGTTTAACTTAGGGTTCACTTTTTGTATAATGTAGTTCCATGGATTAAAGAAAATTATTCTGTTATCTTGTAGGCAATCTAATATTTCTCCTTTTCACATTCAGATATACATTTCAGTGCTGTTACTTATATTCACAATGTTGTGCTGTCATTACCAAAATATTCCCATCATTCAAAATAGGAACCTGTGCATTTGAAACTTTAACTTCCCATTCTTTATCTCCTTCACATCCCCTGGTAACCTAGATTCTGAGTCTGTAAGTTTGCTCATTCTTAGTATATCAAATCATTGAGATCATATAGGATATTGGTCCTATTGTGTCTGGCTTATTTCACTCAACATGATGTCTTCAAGGTTCCTCCATGTGGTTACATGTATCAGAACTCCATTCCTTTCTATAACTTAGTAATATGACATTGTATGTATCTAGCACATTTCATTTATCCACTTATCAGTTGATGGACACTTGGTTTGCTTAAATCTTTTGGTAATGTGAATAATGCCTCTATGAACATAGGTGTGCAAATATCTGTACAAGTTCCTGTTTCCAAGTCTTTTGGGTATATACCTAAAAGGAAAATGTTTAATTTTCATAATGTCCCATTTATCTATTTTGTCTTTTGTTGCTTGTACTTGGGGTGTAAAGTTTAAGAAACCATTGCCTGACACAATATCCTGAACATGCTTCTCTGTGTTTGCTTCTAGGAGTTTGATAGTATAGGATCTAATAATTAAGTCTTTCATCCATTTTGGAGTTTATTTTGTTATAAGATATGAGGTAAATGTCCTCCTTTTTTTTTTTTTTTCAAATGGAGATCCAGTTTTCCCAGCACCATTTGTTAAAGAGACTATTGTTTCCCAACCAGAGGTTTTTGCTCCCTTGTCAAAAATCAGTTGGCCATAAATGTTAAAGTTTTATCTAAGCTCTCAATTCAATTCTCTTATCTATATGTCCATCCTTATGCTAATACCATGATGTTTTAATTACTGTGGCATTAAGTAAGTTTAAAGATCAGGAAATGTAAGTCCTCCATTCTTCTTTTTCAAGATTGCTTTAGCTATTTTGGGCCCCTTATCCTTTCATATAAATTTGATGATTGGTTTTACTCTTTCTGCAAAGGTTATTGGACTTTTGATTGACATGTCATTGAGTATATAAATTGCTTTGGGTAAGACTGACATCTTAACAATATTTGATCTTCCAATAGAAGATTGCAATGTCCTTCCATTTATTTAGGTCTTCTTTGACAATGTCTTCTTTCAACAATGTTTTGTAGCTTTCTGTGTACAAGTCCTTTATATTCTTAATTAGATTTATTCCGAGCTATTTGATTCCTTTTGTTGCTATTGTGACTGCAGTTTTTTCTTGATTTTTCTTCTTATTTTTCATTGCTTGTATATATAGCAATACTGATTTTGAGGTGTTGATCTTGTACCCCCACCACTTTGCTAAGTTCATTTATTAGCTCTAGAACTTTGTTTTGTGGATTTTTCAGGATTTTCTGTATACAGGATCATGTTAGCTGTAGATAGGAATGGTTTTACTACTTCCTTTCCAATTTGGATGCCTTTTATGTCTTTTTCTTGCCTAATTGTTCTGGCAAGAACTTCCAGTGCAATGGTGAATCACAGCATAGACAGCGGGCAACTTTGTCTTGTTCTTGATCATAGAAGGGAGATTTCAGTTGTTCACCATTAAATAGGATAACATCTGTGGGCGTTTCATATATGCCTTTTATCATGTTGAGGAAGTTTCCTTCTATTCTTATTGTTCTAAATGATTTTATCAAGAAGTGGTACTGGATTTGTCAAATACTTTTTCTGATCAATTGAGGTGACCATATGAGGGATTTTCTCCCCTTCATTGTTTTAATGTGGTGTGTTACATTAATTGATTTTCTTAACTTGAACCAGCCTTGCATATCAAGGATAAATTACCCTTTATATTGGTGTGTAATTCTTTTAATATGGTTTTGGATTTGGTTTGCTAGTATTTTGTTGAGGATTTTTACATTTATATTTATAACAACTATTGGTCTATAGTTTTCTTTTCTTGTGGTATCTTTATCTCGCTTTTGTATGAGCGTAAATTAGGAAGTCTCCCTGTTCAACTTATTGGAAGATTTTTAGCAGAATTGGAATTAAGTAATCTTGAAATATTAGGTAGAATTCACCTGTGAAGACATCAGGTCTTGGGTTTTTCTTCATTAGGAGGTTTTTGAGTATTGATTCAATCTCTTTACGAGCAATTGGTTTGTTGAGGTCTTCTATTTATTCTTGAGTCAACATAGTTTGCATTATTCTAAATCTAGGTTATGTAATTTATTGATACATAGTTGTCCATAGTATCCTCTTACAATCCTTTTTTATTTCCCAGCAGGGTCAGTAATAATTCCCCCCTTTTCATTTCTGATTTCCTTTTTTGTATTCTCTTTTTTTTCCCATTGTCAGTCTAGCTAAAGATTTGTCAAGTTTATTGATCTTTTCAATAAACTTTGAAGAACCAGCTTTTGATTTTGTTGATTCTTTCTGTTCTAATCTTTGTTGTTTCATTCCTTCTGCATGCTTTGGATTTAGTTTGTTCTTTTTATATCTATACTTCTTCCAGTTTTGAGAATGAGTCTGATATGAAGTCTTTCTTCTTTTTTATTGTAAGCATTCAGAGCTATAAATTTCCCTCTCAGCACTTCCTTCGCTGTATCCCATATATTCTAAGAGGTTGTATTTTCATTCACTTCAAGATATTTCCTAATTTAGCTTGTGATATGCTCTTTAACTCATTGGCTCTTTAAGAGTGTGTTGTTTAGTTTCCACATATTTGTGAATTTTCCATTTCTTCCTCTGTTATTGATTTCTAGCTTCATTCCATTCTGATTGAAGAATATACATTGTATGTTTTTTATATTTCCAAATTTATTGAGACTTGTTTTGTGATCTAATATATGTTCTATCTTGAAGAATGACTCTTGTTCACTCAAGAAGAATGTATGTTCTGTTGTTCTGGGGAGTTGAATTCTTCTCTATATATATCTGTTAGTTCTATTTGGTTTAAGGTTAAGTTAGTTTCAGAATATTTTTCAAGTTTTGAATTTCCTTATTTATCATCTGACTATATGTTCTATACATTATGAAAGTGGTGCATTAAAATATTCTAATATTAAATTAGAACTCTTAATTTCTCTTTTCAAATATATCATTATTTGTTTCATATATATCAGGGCTCTGCTCTTAGGTACTTATGTTCGTAACTGTTTCATCTTCTTGTTTGAATGCCACCTTTATCAGTATATAATGACTGTTTTTGTTCCTTGTAAATGTTTTTGACATAAAGTCTATTTTATCTGATATTGGGATAGCTACTCCAGCTCTCTTTTGAGTATTACATGCACAGTATATATATTTTCTATCCTTGCATCTTTGTATTTAAGTTAAGTCTCTTACAGACAGCTTAAAGTTGGATCATTTTTAAAATCCATTCTGTTAATCTCTGCCTTTTGACTGGAGAGTTAAGCCATTTACATTTAAAGTCACTATTGATAATGCAAGACCTTTTCTGCTATTTTATTATTTAGGCTTTATATGTCTTATATTCTTTTATGTTGCTCAATTATCCCATTAATTCCAACTTTTATATTTAAGTTTCTTTGTGTTATACCCTATTGATTGCCTTCTCTTTTCTATCTGGATATATTTTTCATCAGTTGTCCTTGTGGCTACCAAGGGGGTTCAATTTAACATCCTAAATATATAACAATCATTTTTGCTTTGACACCAACTTAATTTGAATAGCATACACATATACTTTTCCTGTACCTCTCTGTGCCCACCTTTTTATTTTTGTACTTGTTATCATTTATGTCCTTGTATATATATACAAAAGCATAAATGTATATTACTTTTGATGCATTTGCATTTTTGCACCTATAGGTAGTGAGAAGTATAGTTAATACCAAATAATACACTATAAAAATACTGACATTTATAATTATCCAAATATTTCCCTTTATCTCACGTCTTTATTTCATTATACCACTTTGAACCACTGTCTAATGTCCTTTCCTTTTGGTCTGAAGAATTCCCTTTAGCATTGCTGGAAGGGCATGCTTAGTGGCGATGAACCACCTTAGATTTTGTTTATCTGGGAAAGTCCTAATCTCCCCCTCCTTTTTCAAAGAAAATCTCATCAGATGCATCATTATCGGTCAGCAATTGTTTTCTATTAACACTTCAGTATTTCAGTCAACACTGCAGTATTTTAGCCTACTGCCTTCTTGCTTCTGTAATTTCTGGTGTATGAGAAATCAGCACTCAGTCTAATCAGGATTCCCTTGTACATAACACCTTGCTTTTCTCTTGCAGTTTTCAGAGCTCTCTTCTTGTCCTTTGTATTCAATAGTGTGATAAATATATGATAGGGTGTATTTTTCTTCATGTTTACCCTTTTTGGCATTCTCTGGGCTTCTTGAATGCTACATTTCTGAAGTACTCTGTCATTACTTCTTTGAATATCCCTTTTGTCTCTTTCTCTCATTCTTCTTCTGGGACTTCCATAATGCATGTATTTGATGGTGTGCCACAGGTGACTTAGACTATTTTCACTTTTTATAAATTGTTTTTCTTTCTGCTCCTCAGCCTGATTTATTTTAAGTGTTTTGTGTTCCAGTTCACTGATTCTTTCTTCTGTCAGCTCCAATCTGATTCTGTACCCTCCTGAGAATTTTTCATTTCGGTTATTGTGGTCTTCAACTCTGGTAGTTCTGTTTGGCTTCTTTTTAAAATTTCTATCTCTTTAATAAGATTCTTTCATTGCTCATTTGTTGTTTTTCTGGTATCATTTAGTTCTTTTTCTATATTTCTCTTCATCTCCTTTAGCATTTTTAAGATAAATTTTTTAAGGCTTTGTTCAGTATGTCCACATTCTGGTCTTAATCATTGGTGTTTTCTGGATTTTTATCCTCTTCCTTTGGATGGCCATAATTTTCTGTTTCTTTGTCTTGTACTCTTTCATTGCAATGTACATTATTTTATTGTAAAACATTAACTCTGGGATTTATTCCCTGAGATGTCTGTTTTTTAATTTTGTAACCAGCTGGTGATAAGACAGAGCTTTTCTTGAGCTTCAATTCTATTATCAGGAAGGTCTGCCCAAGAAGAATGCAGTGTGCAGGATTTTCACTGTCTGTCTGGATCTTCTCCAATTTTTTGCTTACTAGTTCTGTTGTATTTCTCCTGTTTATAAGAATTTTGTTGTCTTCTCTATTTCCTAGGAGACAGACTCCCCCTTTCCTGCGTTGTTTGAAGATGGCAAGCCTTTTCTCCATATTTTCTGCCTCTACAACTTCTTACATTCCTTTCATGGTCTCAAGCTGCTTTTGCCTGGAAGGCAAATTATGGGAGGAGAGGCAAACCAGACTTTTCAAGTCAGTATTTCCTGCTGATTCAAGTGCACAGACCCACAAATGGGGTGCAGATTGGCTCCAAAGTGTCTGAGGTAAAGGATCAGAAATGGTGCCAAGAGCTTCTTTCATGACTCACCAAAGCTGAGCTTTCTTGGCCTGCCCAACAGGCACAGCCCTTCAACTATGAAAAGGAAGCATAGTGTTTTTAAGTCTTCACTTCTGTGGTCTTTTCCCAGGATGACTTGAAACATTGGCCACCAATGACTTTCTCTTGGGTGGGTTGTATTAACGGCTGCCCTCAGAGCAGGTCCCAGTGATTCAAAGTTGATAGTCAAAACCCATGATCAGTGATTAGCTGTGCCCATCCTTGGTCTTGGGGAAGAGTATTTTTAAATCCCTTTCCATTGCTAGTGAGCTGACAGGGGCAGGACCCATGCTGCACTGCCATAAGAGTGGGGAGTGTGTGCAGGTAGTTGTGCTGTGAAAGCAATTTACTGGTCTAAACCATAATTTATTAACCTCTTCCTCTCACTCTTCCCTGGAAGCTATACTGGTTCTACTGGCCTCCAGAGTTTCAAAATTATTATTTCACTCAGGTTCTGCCTGTGTAATAGTTATTCTGGTGGAAGGACTGAGTCCTGGAGCTCTCTACTCCTCCATCTTCCCCTTTGATTTAGTTTTATCTGCCTTCTCTTGGAAGAGATGTATGCCATTGATAAATTGTGTAGTGAGGCAAAGGCAATCCAGTTTATACAACATGACAGGAAAACTGACAATGTTTCCATATGATTATTTCTATTACAAATTTAACCCAGAAGGTACACATATGAAAATAGAGGTCTGAAGTCCTGTCCAAAGTTATTTTTACCTTTAAGCACAGCCAAAACTGTTAAATTTTTTGTAAGTTTTTGAACTTCAATGAGAAATAATAAAACAGATATGTATGTGGCTTTCTAAAGTTATAGAATACTACGATAAACATATGTAATGCAGATACTTAAAAAATTCCAGAAGACAGGCAAGTCATACATCATTAACTCAAATATATGTAACAATAAATTGATCCTTGGAACTATTTAAGTTGTAGACCTGGAATCCATTTCAAGTTCTCTGACTTCTAATCTGTTGTTCTTTGAATTGTGAGAAAGAATGGAGTAGGAGAGGCAATAAATCCATATTAGATACAAACCAGTGAGTACAAGCTGAATACTCACATAACCCTGAGAATGAGTGCCTCCCTAAAATCTGTGCCTTAGACTCAGTGGTTTTCATGCTAGCCCCTCTATTGTAGCTGCTGTCATTAAATTGGCTTTTCCAAACAATGGAATTGAAGACAGATATTGATCCATGGGCTACAAATAATGCACATGAATAAATATGTGATAAATTTATTTTTGTTTACAGACCATGTAATGTTGTACATATAGCAAGCAAACACTAGCCTAGATTTTGAGAGGCACCATTATGAACCCCAGATTCATCATCTTTCATTTGCAAAAGGGAAAATCAATGAATATTTTAATATTCTTCTAAAAGTGCTGGTAACTTTCATGAATTGAATAACAAAAGCAAATATTACTTCCTTGTCTTAAAACTATGCACTTTCATGAGAACTTTAGACCTATAAACATCTCCCAGTTTTTGAGGAAGTCTCTGGGGTTGAGGGTAGGATTACCACATGATTGAGAAACAACATTTTTCATTGTTCATGGTGGTGCCTACCCTCCCCCACTAATTGCTCTGATCTTGTTTAATAAAACCCACTATGGAAGTTTAAAAATCTGCTTCAGCAGTGCCGCAATTGAGAGTATTCTCTGCAAGCAGTCTGTTTTCTATGCCTAGAGCCTAAATAAGACTACCAAATAACAGACAGTAGACAGCATCATTGTTGAGATTCCCTTTGAGTGATGGGTTCGGTCCTCTCTCCCGGGCTCTAGATCCTGTCCCTGCTATCACTTGTTTATACCCTCAGTATGTCAAAGCAACACTATATACCCAGAGATCATTTGGAGCAAGCAATGAACTAAAGCTGTCTTTCTAGGAGCATCTTCCATTGTGAATGATGTCTTGTCTTATCAATATCTTACTGAGCTTTTAGGGAAAATAATTTTCCATGTTTTCTACCTCAGCTCTATTACTTCTGGGACTCAGTCCTGGCCCCACAATAGATGAGCTGAAGGATAAATCTGAGTGACAGTCATCAAACTATACTTTGAATTGCCCATCCTTCTCACAGCAGAGGAGAGAGCTTTCCTCTGTGCAAAATTATGTGTTCTTCCCTTAGGGTGAATTCTTTCTCTGAAGAATTCTTTGTGCTTCATGCAAAAATATTTCTGTCCTGTCCTTCCCAATCAATCTGCCAGACATGACCAGTTTTGTCACAGTTAAACAAAGCTCAGACTCAACTGAGAAATCCTACAAAATCTGATCTTATAGAAAGTCCTTTGACCCATTATTCAGATTGAGAGTGAAGATATATAAATGGTTAAACTCAATACAATAGAGGATACATTCTCAAACTCTGGAAATGAAAAAAGTGCAAAAGCATTTTTAGCCTCTCTAGTCATCTATCCTCAGGATACAGATATCAAATAATAATAAAAATGTCTACTAATTAATATTCATAAAAAGAAAGAGCTAATTTGGGGATATTATGTTTTTGCACAAAGGTTGGACATCAATAGCCAGGGCTAAACAGATTTGATCAGGAAATTCCTGATCAAACATGTATTTCATATGTGCAAGATGAAGTGGCTAAAATGCACTCTTAATTCAGTGAGAAGAGATCTGCAGAAGATGTAAATCTTAAATATGTAACACAAATGCCCTGTACTTTACTCTTTTTTAGCTCTGGGTTTAATGGGAGCTTTTAGCACATTCTGAGTCAGCATTGTAGCTAAGGCCATGGGGAGTTATTATTAGACAGATAATAAAATGAGACCAGAATCAAATTTTTCATACTTTCACTGTGTCTGACAATTTTATAAAAAGCAGGTGTCTCTCATGACAGAATTGGTATGGGTGACTGGGTTTGGCAAACCACCAGAGCATGGAAATGCATATCTTTAAGAACAGCTGAAATCAACCCCACTTATCAACAACCAGTCCATGGAAATATTTCTCTGGAGCTGGATTCCCTGGCTTAGAGATTGCTTCGACTGTATTCAAAATGAAGATTGAGATCATGCACATCAATTCCACTTAATTAGCCTTTTACATGACTTTCATCTCTGTTAAGTTAGCTAATTAACAACATGCTTCCAAATCAACTCTCCTACTCCCCTCTCTTGAGTTCACAGGCATTTTCACTCTCATACACAGTAAAATCAGCTCTGTTAACATTTCTTCTGCAATGATTCAGGCTTGAGGGTAGTTCCCCATTGAGATACAGTAGCTGTACTATTAATTTTGTTCCATACTTTTCTCTCTCCAGGAAACAGGCTATTTAATTCGTGAAATTGCTCGGAGGCAGTGTGTTTATGTTGTTGAGCAGATTTATGTAGTGCTTGCATTGAACAACTGAGTATGCTGGCTGGAGATTACTACACTTGCCACACATATGAATTTTAAATAAAATTTTTCCCAAAGCCTATTTAAGTAAATGACGAGAGTCCTCTCCTTTACTAAAACCAGTGCTATCTTTTGTTTTCCTTATTTTTCTTAGAATTGTCATATTTTTATGAAAGAACTTCCATCATTGTTGAGTGTATCAGATATGTTATGGTTGATCAGAACATTATGGTAAAGTGATAGCAAGGAATTTCCTAACTCCTTTCCAACAACCAAACTGGGAAACTTCTAAATGACCCCTAGGCCACAAAGAAGTTTATAATCTGTTGACTCAGTTAGTTCTTTTCAGAAGGAAGCCACATTTCTCTCAGTGCACCCATAAATTTGATTCTCAGTTCTACATAAACCAGCATTAGTACTTATGTTTCTCCATTTTCATACAACAGAGAACCAAATAAGAATCCACTTTCGAGAGTACTTGAAATTGTAAACTACAAAGCTCTGGACAAGTGTAGCCCTCATAATTGGGATTTACCATTTAGGTTTGGAAGGGTTTAGTGAATGTTTGGTAAATTTATCAGAAAACAATCTATTTGCCCTAGGTATTACATAGTTTCAAGGACTGAGCATAGTCTCTGGTGAATAAATGCCAAATATAGCCAGCTATCTAGCAGTACTCCTAGGATAATGGAATAATTGCTATGAAATTTTCTATTGTGACTTAGTTACACTACCTAGTCTATATTCATAAAAATTTTAAAAATTCCTTTTCAGAAATTATTTCACCAAAGAATTGCAAGGGATAACATATTAAATAACAGCGAAATGTCATTGTTAATAAATACTAAAAATACAGCTTATCAGAAAAAAGTTTTTTTTTTTTTTTAAGAAGTGAAATTCAATCATATAAATGTGATAATAAGGAATTTGCCATTTGGGGTAGGTAAATAATTTCATATGTAATAACTCATAATCTTTTTTGTTTTGTGTAGATGAAATTTGAGATTCTCAATAGGTACTATATTATCTGACCTTTGTAGTGGAAATGATGTATGAGGGGAGAAATGGATATTGAAATAGTCCTGCCCCAAGTCCATAAAATAAACACCTTGATTATAACAATCAATAGCCTGTACAATTTGTCAAAGCACATAATAAAAACTCAATGTGCAAATATATAGAGTATGCTGATTTGATTAAAATAAAACTTATTTTTTGAGATTTACCAAGCCCATGTCACTAACCAGAGGGAAGAGAAAGACCTAACATAACACTCAATAAATACACATTCTTTAAAAATTTTCTATTTCAGCTAAGTAGCAATATGGGTGAAAACCAGCATTAATCAGGTTAACTCATGATGGAATCCTATCAGAATTGTCTGCAACTAGCCCCTACTGTCATTCTGATCTATACAATTCCTCAGCACCTAGAATCTTTAGAATGCTCTTTAGCATTTAACTGTGATCTGCCCTAATTGCTGTGCTTTTGCTTTTAGGAATAATATGCTCCTTTATAATAGTATTGAAATCACAAATTTTGGAATTTGACAGAATTCCAAATTCTAGCTTTACCACTTGCCAGAAAAACCAATTTAGACAAGATACTTAACCTCTTGGAATTCAATGGCTTCATTTGTAAAATAAGGAAAACAACATGTATTTCTGGACATTGTTAAGGGTTAAGTGAGGAAACCCTTGCAAAATGCTTTGTTCAGTTATAGGCAGACAAAAGGCACTCAATAAATTAATATTATCTCAGATGAATTATGAGTTCACAGAAGGCAATAGTCAAACTGTATATATCTTCTGTAATTAAAGTTTTATCACACTGTTTGCCAAACATACTTTTTGCATACTTATGAATTTTCTAATATTTTGACGATCCTGATGTGCTATTGGGATCTGCTTTCCATCAAAATGTTGACCATATGTAATTACGCAGAAAATGTAGAATTTTCCATTGAGAAAATCTGTATTAATTTTTCTTTTACAAAATTAAACTTATGTTAGGCTTGTAGAAAACCGAAGAAGTGAGTTGAGAACATTTCTCTGTCCTCTCAATTTAAGGAAGGCCAGTTGCACAATGAGAAACAGAATTGGGTTTAGTGTGTGCTGCTCAGACGCAATTTCCTTTACTTGAGGATTGTATCTATTCAGTGCTGATGGCTCTTAAGAACATAAACTGTTACCCAATTTCCTTCCTCCTTTAGCAGATTGTAAATGGCTAGTTGTGGAAAACATTGTGAGGCCCTGATCTTACATGTTCTTATACCTCATGTGGACAATTAATAAAACACATCCTGCCCACAACTGAGAAAGCAAAACCAGAACTTTATTAAGAGTATGTTACATTTCTATGATATTCTCATTATATAGTGTTTTTCTAATATCCCTGTGTATTTTTTTTTTTTCTTTAAAGAAGGCCAAATTATAGACACAGAAGGAAGATGATTATTTTACCAAGCACATCTCATTTACAAGAGACTGAATTTGCTGGTGAGTTTCAAATCCTGGTTTTCAATGCTCTTTCTCTCATGACTTCTAGGAAAGAAATACAGCGAATATTTTATGATGGCCAACTCAGTGATGCATCTTGATCTCAAAATAAACCAGTAATAACAATCACACAAAGGGATTGTGTAAAATTCTTTAAATCACTTAAAACCTGTTATCTGAGCATAACAGGTTACTTATATCTATATATATTATGGAAATATAGATTTGTATGATTAAAGAATGCAGATATGACATTCTTATAAGATATATCATTTCACAGATATAACCTTCTATTAAGACTATTTCAGAACTTCTATGTTTATGAGTTTACTTCATGCTTGGTGTAATGACATGTGGGATTAAAGAAAAGTAGAAAGAGAAATTAAGAATTAGTCATATATCCACTTTCAGATTTGCAGAGTCATCCTTTATTAGATTTCTGTTATATTTCCTTCGAGTATTAAGTCAATATGAGTGAGTTGTGTAGGCTTATTTTCCCCTCACAATTGTGGTTACACTGTACATACCATTGGAATTCTTTTGTTTATCCTAATTATAATTTTGGATAAATTTTTTGAATTATTTTTATTTTTTACTGAATATAATAAAAGAATCATGTTCTTAAGACATTCCATAATTTTTGTGAACAAGGTTTGTAATGATTGCAGACTTCTAACCTACTGTCACAAATATTTTAGCATTTTTTGCATGTGTACTTAGATTTTTGTTCATTTACTTGTATAATTGCAAATAGCACTGGAGTCATTGTTTTTGTATACAATCTAGAAACATTTCATATTATTCCATTATGACAAATTAATCAGAATGGAATTACTATGTTAATGATGATTAAAATTCTTTGAACAGTTGCTATATATTATCAAGTCATCTTCCAGAAAGATATATCAATTCATTCATTTATACTTTTGAGTATAAATACCTCTTTCATAGAGAAATTTTACTACTTTTTCTTCATTCTTCCATAGATTACTATGTAGGCAAAAATACTATCTGCTTTTGTTTTATTTTTAATATTTTATTATTGTTATTGAGGCAGACTATCTCCAATTAGCCAGTTTATTTCCTTAATTTTTTTAAATTTATATTTCTAATGGAATATTTATCTCATATACTAATTTATGAGAATCCATATGAAAAAAAGTTACCTGACTTACTAAATGTTGTTTGTTTTTAACTGCATTTTAAAGAAATGTTTTCATGTTCTAAATTTTTAAATAATTATATTTATCATTCATCAGCTTTTTCTTGTAATATAAAAGAATACTTCAATTTGAGTCCACCATTCTTTTATTTTATAGATTTAACTCAACATAGCATTTAGACAATGAGTTCTTGCTTTGATGACTATCAAACTAGTTCATTAATATATTGTCCCTACTATTCTAACCTTGGATGATTAACATACCTACCTTAAGGTTGATTTCAGTATTGAAAATTGAAAATAGGAAATCTGTGGATACTTAGCTTTTTAAAAGAAATTTTAATTTAGATTATGACCATAATACAATTTCTTTGTGCATGACACATTTAAGCCCCAAATTACCAGGCTATTTATAATGATAATGACAAAAGTGATCATGATAATCTATATCACTTCTTCAAACACTTATGTTCCTGAAGTACCTAGGCTTTTTAGTATTGTGGGTTGTAAGTGAGGGTGTATATATATGTAAGTGGGTAGATGGGTTTTTGTGGGGGCGGGATGAAGTTGACTTTACCTTGTATCAAGATCTTTATCAAATATTGAAAAAAGGTGCTATTTGTCTTTGTCCTAGAAAAGTAATTAATTATACTAAAACTTGTGTTTAAATATAATTTTTACATTGCAGAAATATATTTTGTATATTGTTATGAATTATTATTTAGCATATTTTTATTGCTTTTGTAGTATGTGTGTGTGGGGTGCGTAGGTGTGTGCTAACATCTGCTAGGAAAAAAACATGGGCTTTCTGAGTTTTTTTTTTTTTTCCTTAAAGGGAAAAAAAACAAAACTGATTACTGCCAAAGTCTCTTTTCTTCACTTTTTATTTCTGGGAAGTCCAGAGACAAGTCTAACACCTTCCTAATCATTGCACACACTCCTCATTTTACCTTTTTTTCCCCTGACCTTCACTTTATAGTTTCTCCTGTATTGGATCTGTATGCATACACATAGTATATCTCTTCACTGTAGTTATTTTTAAATTATGTTTTTAAATATGAAAGCAGTTAAATACTAGCACGTAAGCTCTTAAGCTTTGTGAAGGAAACTTCTTTACCGTTTTATTTTCTAGCACCTTGAACAAAACAATGTCATGCAGAACATACTGTGGGAATATAGAATATACTGGCTAAATGAATGAATAATAAATTAATGATTGTGAAATGAAGTAGGAAGTTAAGAAAAATATACAAAGAAGCTATTTCCAAAAGTCAATAACAATAATAAAAAATATTGCCTTGTTCTTAATGATTACTGCCTAGAATCTCTTTCTCATTGTTTTCTATTTCTAGAGTTCTTTTAATGGGCAATTGTTTGCATCTAATTTACGTCTCTTGGAGCCACCAAGAGTGAGGTTATATTATTTGGAATTACCTAAACCAGCTTTAAATTATGTACTTAAATATTCTGTTGAAATTGATTTTACTCAAATTTCATTGTTTAAAGACTAATGATTCCCTCTCGAGCAATATCTTCCTCATCGTCTACTTGTATATTAGAATAACACAAGTTTATTTTGGCATACAAGGAAATGTTTCAATGAATATTAAGATAAAACATGAGTGTAAAGAAGCATTGACAGTTTAATTTATTGTCCTAAGCAACACACTTTTCAAAGCAAACTGGGGAGCTGTTAATAATTAAGTCAGCACAACAGGCTTAAACTAGGACAACCCAGGGCAAACTGAAATGTAAGGTCACACTGGTTAAAAGATTGGCTAAGGTACTGAGATCTTGCTGGTGGAGAAAAACTTCTGACGGTGACCCCAGATCCCTGCAGTATGAATTACTGCTCCTCTGCATACAGGAATATTAGTGGAAACATTTAAGAATATACTCTAATTACGGTGCTTTCTGCAGAGCAAAACAGAATATTCTTTCTTTTTTTGCCTACTTAATCCATATCTATCACATCGGCTTAACATCCCAACTCCTATTTTCTTTTTATAGACACTTGCTCACAACACTTGCCAGAGGTGCAATTTTGTATTTATTTCAATAATTAATCAACCTCTTCTCTTCCAAATTCTATGTATTGTTTAGGGCAGTTTCTTTATATCATTTAACAAATGATTAAGTAAGTGAATGAGTGGATACCCCTCTCTGCCCAGCCACTAAAATCTGTAACAATTGAGTCACTTTGCTGTTGGCAATTAATTTTGAAAACAATGATTAGGAGAGTCAAATGGAATTGCCCTTCCTTCTCCAAACCATTTTTCTATCTGGACCTTTTGATTTCTGGAATTCTTTATTCTTATACTTTCATGTCATTGTTTTAATACAAATTTCAGGGAACTTATATGGAAAATAGAGAGTATTGAGAAGTTATAAGAATAGAACATAAAATCTGCAGAAAGAAGGTGAGGTTTCAGGATTATTTTTCTGTTTCTTTAAAGTGATTTTGGTTAATGGTAGTAATCCTGGCAATTTAGAATGCCTATAATATGATTATAAATAATTTTTTATATTTTATTTACCAATTAGCACTTTCTTGACAAGGAATTATAGATGAAGGAAAATTAGAATTATTGAAACCAAATAATTGTTGTGTATGTTTATTTCTATTCTTTTTATCTGAGAGAATAATGTTCTACAAATAGTCTAGTATTCAAAAGTTAAAATAATCTATCATTAGAAACACTTAAAATCATTCAGTAAACCAAACAAAAACTGTTATCTCTATATAAACTAAGGTTCTTATTTCGAGCTTGTGGATGAAGACTAGAGAGAATTATACTGAAATTTATCCAAAGAACTCAAATCAGAAAATGGTGATTCAGAAAAAATTAATTCTCAATATACTTCTAAGTGGGTTATGCTTTGGACAAACACAGTGCTAAGTAAATAATTGCTTTAGCATTTCATTTCAATACAATTTGTTTCAAGGGACTCTGCCAGTCTTTGTTTAAAGTGAAGGAGCAAAAAGATGAATTGTCATTCTTGAAGGATCAGAAAGGCAAGTAGGGGAGGCAAACATACAACAAACCTGCTTTATGAGAGAACCTAAGGATCCTGCACCAGAATACTGCTATGTCTCTAATTTCGAACATTTTTGGTTAAAGCAAGTATCTCTAAAAGGTACTATAAAATGCGAATATATTATCCCTAGGATAAGTTAAGACATCAAATAATTATCAACTGTTATCATGTTAGCACAGATCCCTTAATTAGAGAAGAAAGAACAATATATATGTGGTGGGAAAATAGGTAGAGGAAACTGGAACAGCAAGTGAGAGCACCTTGTAGGGGAGGCTAATTGTTATTTTTTTCAGACTCTTTATAAGAAAAGAGATTTGATCTTGACCATCAATGAGCCTCCAATAACATTTTATATGAGTTCTATAAATATTTTTTTTTTCAAGTGCAAAAGGAACTTTTTATTCAGTAAGTAATATCTTTTTTTTTTATTGACTTTGTAATAATATTACATTAAAAATATATATGTGAGGTCCCATTCAACCCCACCCCCCCACCCCCCCTCTCCCCCCCCAACAACACTCGTTCCCATCATCATGACACATCCATTGGATTTGGTAAGTACATCTTTGGGCACCTCTGCACCTCATAGACAATGGTCCACATCATGGCCCATACTCTCCTCCATTCCATCCAGTGGGCCCTGTGAGGATCCACGATGTCCGGTGATCACCCCCGAGGCGCCATCCAGGGCAGCTCCACGTCCCAAATACGCCCCCACCTCTCATCTCTTCCTGCCCTTCCCCATACCCATCGTCCACCATGTCCACTTTTCCCAATCTAATGCCACCTCTTCTATGTGGACATTGGATTGGTTGTGTCCATTGCACCTCTATGTCAAGAGGAGGCTCAGATTCTACATGGATGCTGGCTGCCATCCTCCCATTTTCAGTTGTAATCACTCTAGGCTCCATGGTGTGGTGATTGTCCTTCTTCAACTCCATCTTAGCTGAGTGTGGTAAGTCCTATTTAATTAATGCATGGATGTTGGATAGATGGCTGGCTTAATAAACCAACATGATTTCTGATAATAGTAGGGGGACTCATGAGAACCCAAAGTGGGGATCAGAGGGTGAGGAAGGAATGCACTGCACACTATTTATCCTGTGAAAACTTGGGGGCAGCTACTGGAAACCAATTATCTATTTCTCTACATAATTACTAAGTAAACAGAGATGTCAAATTTCTTGCACTTATATCGGTTTTATTATTAAGTTTTGTTATTTCTGTTGGGGATTGTAGAAATATTATTTTGGTGAAAACAGACGATTGATTCTCAGAGATTGATTCTTGTTTTCCTCATCGGTGGTATTTACTATCTATTCTTAACATCCTGGTTAGACAAGTGTGGCCCATTTCCGCCTTCCTGGTCGCCCAGCCAGAATCAGCCTGCAGATGGATGGGAGCACTCTTAGTAGAGGAGGATCTCCTGAGGCTTGGTGCCATTCTCTAAGCCTTTTTCTGCTTAATCCCTTTTGTGACTTTTGGCTTTTGTGTTCAGCCATGAATATGGTTTCTAAAATTCACCTTTTCCTTCATTTATTTTCTTCGACAAGGAAGACAAATTGGGGAGATTCAGTAGTCATAATTTCTGACATCTGAGGGACCCTGACACTTCTATGACATTTAAAATATTCTTCAATCTGACATTCACTTTTCTCTCCATCATATTCCCTGAGAAAATATAGAAATGACATGTTTATTAAGTTGTGAAATCTTTTCAGTTTGAAGAATAAATCTTAATTGTAATAGGGAAATGCATATACTTGGTTATGATGAATTATTTTATTGTTACTTTTATTTCGTTTAACTAGGATAAAGTGGTGTCATGATTATTACCAAAATCTATACATGTTACTCTTTAAATTAGATTCTAAGATATCCATGAAATAAAAGTGGTCATGGATTTGGCCTTTTAACCACTTCAATAATTTGCATATGTGAATATAAGAGAAGGGCCAAGAAAGAGTCTTCTTTTGACTAAATTGTGTCTTTTTCTATCAAATTGTGGGTAAAGTTGAAGAAAATTTCCAGTGGAGGGAAACTATCTTTATCTCTAATAGAAAGCTGAATCTAGTAACTTTCAGTTTGAAACCTTGTTAGTACTAAAATACTGTGATTAAGTGCTATTGGTTACTTATCCTTTCTGAACTTCAGAATTTTTATCTGTAAAATGAAGGCAGTAAAATAGTCATCACAATACTAACTTTAGAGTATTAATTGAAAACTTTATTGAAAACTATAAAAAACTGTGCAAAAATTAGATATTGTTATTTGGCAATAAGTTTTATGCATATACATGCACCTTTAATATTATTTTCTTTTCGTGCAATGTTTTTTCTTTAAAAAGGGTCCATTAATTCTTACCATATTTATTACTTTACTCCACTTTGGAAAGTAAACACCACAACCAGAGACTAATCCAGGGGACTCCTTTTCCTCTTAATTTAACAGAGCAGCATCTGGTCTGCTGGCAGAAATTTTACACAATTTTGTTGGCAATTACAGGGTTATCCTTGGTGAGCCTATTATTGGGGATGTTTGTGTTTTCATGCACTCCTAGCCACTATTACTCTGTGGAATATATTCTTAATTTCATGTATTTTATATGTCAGCTACATACATTAAATTTTATAAAATCAGTTTGCAAAAGAAAAAAAAACCCTAATGAGTCATATTTTATGGCTAGCTAATCTTAATTATTTTGTTCCAGTTGGATATAATCTATTACCTTATCTAAATTTCTCTCCTTTTTTTAGCATTTCTTTGGTCATTTTTAATTTCCATTTCTTCTCACATTACTACTTATTTAGCCTTTCTCTGTTGGTTATATTTCTTAATTTTTCTTTCCCTCTTATTTATAATTTAATGCTGTAAAACAATTCTCAATGTAATTTTCAGAAAAAAATAGTAAGCAGACAATGAAGGCTTTTATGGAGGACTTTTTTTCCAGATGATTATTATTATCATTAGTTTATAATACATAAGAATTTCTTGCACCTCTGTTGATAACATTAAATTATTTTGGAAATAATAAGGTTTTGTGTGAAAGTACATTAATCAGAATGAGGACAATAAATGGATATTAGGAAATTCCTAAACCACGGCTGAGGTCTATCAAGGAAAAAAGAAATGAAAAAAATGATAATTAGGGACTTGTGGGCCCCAATCCCATGTCCAGGGTCTTTTATTAAAATTGTTGCTTCTCATCATCCTTTTGTTGGTTGTCCTGGGTGAGTCCAATGAACTGATGAGTATTGCAACTTTGCTAAGATTCCAGATTCAACCTGAAGTGTATGAACAGACTGAAGATTGAAATGTCTGGGACATTATTTTACAAGTATAGTGCTAATTATAGGTTCAAATAAAACAGGCAGAAGAACCATGAATAGGGAAATTATAAGTCTAACTCTGTTACATTGGGAAGTATATATTCCAGAGTAGGGCCCATTGACAGGGTGCCAAATTCCTGAGATTTCCTGCCCTGTGTATAGTGTCCAGATGTCTCTAGCACCCTCAGGAGCCCCACTGTTTGACACACTGTTTACTGTGGCAATCAATGAGATCCTGCTGAGACATGCATAAGTGTAACCTCTGGGATAACCTCCCAATTTACTTTGAAGTCTCTTAGCCATAAAAGCTCATTTGTATTTACCCTTTCCCCCTTTTGGTCAAGGTCTTTTTCCAGATTCTTAGGTACTGGTACTTGGAAATAATCCCTCAGTGCCAGGAAGGCTTATCCCTGGGAGTCATGTCCCATGTTGGAGGGAAGGTAATGCATTTATATGCTGAGTCTGGCTTAGAGAGAGGCCACATTTGAGTAACAAGAAGGCTTTCAGGAGGTAACTCTTAGGCAGTGTATAACACTAAGCTAAGTTTCAATTTCTCAAGAAAAGCATTCATAAATACAACCATCCTTATCAAGTGATTGGCATAATGGTCTGTTGTCCTTCTCTAGGCACTGCCCATGTACTCAGGAGATTCTCGCTGCTCTAATAGAGAAGGTAGCGAGACTTCCCAGGAATTCAATATTCTTTCAGGTATTGTGTTGGACTCCACCCATGAAGACAATGCCCCATGACCACTTGTGCATATTCATATGCTTCAGAGGCATTCTCCAGGTGTACCTGTCCCCATACATCCTGCAATCACCAATACCCTGCACCAGTGATCCTCTCTGCCACAGTTATGACTCTTCTGTGATCCAAAACCCCCCAAAACAAAGCCAAAAAAATAAACAAAAATAAGATATAGAGGGGGAGTGGACATACCCATCCCAGGGTTCACAGGCTGGAGGAATAGAGTATGGACTAGAGTGGACTTACTAATATTCTACTATGGACCTATTGTGATTAGTAATAGAAGAAACTATAGCATTGATGTGGAGAAAGTGGCCATGGTAGCTGCTTAGGGTAGGGAAAAGGAAGCAGAGATGTTATGTGGGGGCATTTCTGGGACTTGGAGTTGTCCTAAATGATATTGCAGGGACAGATGCTGGACATTATATAATGTCGTAATTCACTGAATGTACTGGGGGACAGTGTAACCTACAATGGACGCCACTATCCATATGGTGCAGCAGTGCTCCAAAATGTATTCATCAAATGCAATGAATGTGCCACAATGATGAAAGAGGTTGTTGATGTGGAAGGAGTAGGGTGAGGGGGGTGGAGGGTATATGGGAACCTCATATATATTCTTTTAACTTTTTAAATTGAAATATATCACATACATAAACATACATAAACAATAAATGTACAGTAGTTGTGAACTTATGAAACAAACATATAACATCACACATATATAACATCTCACCCTACCACCAATAATTTGCATTGTTTTTAAACCTGTTTAACTAATGATTAAAGAACATTGTCAAAGAAGACGATGCAGCAAATAGACACAGAGAACAGACAACTGGGGCGGAGGTGGTGGGGGGAAGGGGAGAGAAATAAATAAATCTTTAAAAAATAAAAAATAAAGAGCATTGTCAAAATATTACTACTAAACAAAGTATTTTCCCCTAACCAATCTATTATTATCTTTTTATCATTTATATATGAACATACATAAACAATTAAGTGTACAGTAAAAGCTGTGAACTTACAAAGCAACATGCATAACATCATATAGGGGTCCCATACATCAACCCTCCACCAATACCTTGCATTGTCATCAGACGTTTGTTTGAACACTGTCAAATCTTACTACTAATCATAGCTCTTATCTTACATTTGGCGTGTTTTTCACCCAACCCACCCATTATTATTTTTTAAATATATATTTTTTATGACAAAGGTTTAAAAGTTATAAAACAATCATGCACATGTTCAGAATTCCCAAACAAAACCCCTCCATCAATGCTACAGATAAAATAATATCATCTGATTATTGCCATGTCCACAGCAAACATTTGGCTCACTTTTTCCATAGTGCCTCAGTATCAACACGGTACATCTTTTGCATATATGCAAGAATATTATATTATTACTACTAACCACAGTCCATAGGTCACTCCAGCTGTATTTTTCCCATGCTTCTCCACATTCCCAACACCCTGCATTAGTGATATACATTTGTTCTAGCTCACAAAGAACACTCTTGTATTTGTACCATCAAACACAATTCTCACCCACCTCTTGGTTTACTGTGTTATCCAGTTCCTAGATTGTTCTCTAGCATTCTGTCAATTGGCATTTACATACCTAGACTACCATTTTCAGTCACATCCCCATTTATAAACTAGCTGTTACTCACTGTGTGTTACCATTCAATCTATACATTTCCACATTTTTACAGTAAAGCTAATTAAAACTTCTACATACGTTAAACATCAGTAGTCCACTCAGTCCTTCTCTTATCTCCTTTAAGAATCCACCACTGACCACCAGGTCTTGAAGATATTTTCCAATAATATCTTCTAGAAGTTTTATAGTTCTTGCTTTTATTTTTAGTTTTTTTGATCCATTTTGAGTCAATTTTTGGATAAGATGTGAGATAGCAGTCCTCTTTCCTTCTTTCAGCTATGGATGTCCAATTCTTTCAACACGATTTGTTGAATGGATTGTTCTGCCTGAGCTGTGTGAGTTTGACAGGCTAGTCAAAAATCACTTGACCATAGCTGTGAGGGTCTGTTTCTGAACCATGAATTTGGTTCCATTGTGTTTGCCTTTAGGCCAGTACCATGCTGTTTTTACCACTATAGGTAGATATTATGATTTAAATTCTGGAGATGAGGGTTCACCTTTTCTTTTTATGATATTTCTGGCTATTCAGGACTCCTTACCCTTCCAAATAAATTTAATGATTGTATTTTCAATATTTTCTTTAGTGCTGGTGGAATTTTTATTGGGACTGCATTAAATCTGTGTATCAATTTGAGTAGAATTGACATCTTAATGATATTTAGTCTTCTAAACCATGAGCATGGAATGTTCTTCCAGTTATTTAGGGATTTTATGATTTGTTTCAACATTGAGTTGCAGTTTCCTGAATACAAGTGCTTTACAACATTGGTTAAGTTTATTCCTGACTATTTGAGTTTTACCTGTCATATTTTATTTTCACGACTCTTTTCATACTTTTAGTTACTTTTATTGACATAATCTTCATTTCCAGACTCTCTTCCAGGCCTCTCTCTCCTGTCTTTTCTTTTCAAGCTCTAGCACACCCTTTAGTATTTTCTGAAAATCTGATCACTTGCTTAGAAATTCTCTCAGTTTCTATTTATCTGTGAATATTCTAATTTCACCCTCATTTTTGGAAGACAGTCTTGCTGGATATAAGATTCTTGGCTGGAAGTTTTTCCTCTTGTAGTATTTTAAATATATCAGACCACTGTCTTCTTTCCTCCATGGTTTCTGGTGAGAAATCAGCACTTAATCTTATTGGATATCCCTTATACGTTATGCATTGCTTTTCTCTTGCTGCTCTCAGAATTCTCTCTTTGTCTTTGGCCTTTGACAGATGAGTATGTGTCTTGGAGTTGGTCTGTTTGGATTTTTTCAGATGCGAGTACGTTGTGCTTCTTGGACAGGGATATCTATGTCCTTCAATAGGGTTGGGAAATTTTCTACCATTATTTCTTCAAATATTCCTTCTGTCCCTTTTCCCTTCTCTTCTCCTTTTGGGACACCCATGACATGTATATTTGTATGCCTTTTGCTGTCATTTAGTTCCCTGAGACCTTGTTCAATTTTTTCCATTCTTTTCTTCATCTCTTCTTTTGTATGTTCACTTTCAGAGGCCATTTCCTCAAGCTCACCAATCCTTTCTTCTGCCTCCTCAAATCTGCTATTATATGATTCCAATGTTTTTTTTTCAATTTCATTGATTGCACCTTTTATTCCCATAAATCTGCTATTTTTCTATGTATGTTTTCAAATTCTTCTTTGTGCTCCATCCAATGTCTTCTTAATATCCTTAATTTCTTTAGCCATCTCATTGTATTTATTAAGGAGATTTGTTTGAACATCTATAATTAGTTGTCTCAACTCCTTTATGTTATCTGGAGGCTTATCTTGTTCCTTTAACTGGGCCATACCTTCCTGTTTCTTGGTGTGGATTGTAATTTTTTGTTGGTGTCTTTGCATCTGGTTTACTAGAGTATTTATTCTGGGTGCAGTTTTTCTCTTTAGTTTAGAGCTTCCTAATATTTCTCCCTTGTTTGTTGTGCAGTAGGAGCCAAGCACGTAGTTGGTGCTGTAAGCTGGGAGTCTCAAGCTGCCCTCATTGTACCAGGGACCAATCAAGCTTCTTCCAACTTTCTCCTTTGTCAGGGGTAGGGACAAAGTCACAGCTATGTGGAATAATCCATGTACAGGCCTAGACCATAGTTGTCCAAAGAGACTGATGAAGCTTCAAATTCCTTTCTCTACCGCCTGGGGCAGGGATAGAGCTGCAGGTGTGGGAAGCAATCTATGCAGTGTATGTCCAAGATGACTGCAGTTGCCTTGGTAGACTTCTGATTTTCAGTCAATGCCAGCCAAATTTCTCTGCAATTTTCTGTATAGCCTGGTGCAGGGCTCCTCAGCCTCCTCTCTGCCAGAGGCAGGGCTGAAGCCTAGTCTAGGGCTGCAGGCTGATCTGCGTGAAAGAAACTGGTTCCTGCCAACACTGAGAGTTTCAGTCAGCTGGGCTTCCCCTCAGGCTGGGGGTGGAGTCAGAATGGCGGCTACTGGCCTCTTTCTGACTTGGGCTGGTTCTCACCCCAGCCATTCCCAGGGTTATCTCTTAGCCAGACAAGTCTCCCAATTAATAGCCAAAATCGGCAGCCGACCATCTCCTCCTCCCCTGTTTCTGGGAAATGGAGCTTCCAATTCCAGTCACAGAGCAGCTCCTGGGATGGCTCCTGCCGCCAGAGTAGGATGATCACCGGCCTCTGTGGCTTGGCCGGTAATTTCCCAGAGAGGCTGGCGCAGGTCCCTGCAGCTTTCTCCCTGCTGGAGGTGGCACTGCGGCCTAGGCCATACCTGCAATATGATCTGGATGGGAAGAAGCTGGTCCCCACCAGCACTGGGCTTCAGTCCACCCTGCTTCCCCTCATGCCATGTGTGGAGTTAAGATGTCAGCTCCCGACCTCTTTCTAACCTGGACAGACTCAAACCTTAGCTGTTCTCAGGATCATACTGTAGCCCACTGAATTTCCTCATCATAGCTGAAATTGGTGCCCAATCGTCTCTTCCTCCCCTATTTGGGGGAAGTGGAGCTTTCAATTCCAGCTGTGAAATAGCTCCCGAGGCAGCTTGTGCCTCCAGGGGAGGATGGGCACCAACCTCCGGGCATGGAGCACTTTACTTATGAGTCTTCTCTGCAGACGGGCAGTCTCCTCCTTCTATTTCCCCAAGGACATCGCAGGATGCTCTTCTGGCCTCCTGAAGACCCCCCAAACAGGTGCTTCAGCTAGCTCCAGAGAGCTCTGGGTGTTTGCTAACTGCCCTGTAGCAGGAGCTGACTCTGTAGCTCCTTACTCCACCGCCATCGTGCTGGTTTCAGGACCTCATATTTTTTTAATGTAACATTTAAAAAAAAATAAAGCTAAAAAAAAAAAGAAAAGAAAATATTAATAATTATAAATAACAAAATACAAAAATTTTAAATTTAAAAATTTAAAATAAAATGTAGGTTATAAATAGATGGAACATTTTTAGGGTATTAGAATTTTTCTGCATGATCTTGCAATAATGATTACAGGCCATTTTAAATTTTGTCAAAACTTATGAAAAGTACATGGTACAAAATGTAAACCATAATATAAACCATTGACCATGGTTAATAGGAATGCTTCAATAATTAAACACCAGTTGTAGCAAATGTACCATCCACATGTAAGATGTTATTAATAAGGGAGAGTGGGAAAACGGCAGGGCGTTTGGTATAAGGGAACCTCCTATATTTTCTATGTAGCTTTTCTGTAACTTAAAGCTTCTTTGAAGATAAAATGGAAAAAATAAGACACTGGGGAAATATACAGAAAAAATTGTTAGTGTACATACAAGACAACAGATCTTACAGTGATAAAAGACACCATGTCTAAAATAATTTTGTTATTTCAATTTTAAAAGTTTTTTTGTATTTTATTTTTAAAACTATTATTATTTCATTTTCTTATTAATTTTATTTGGTATTTTGTTGGCTTCATTCTTGGAGAGGTTTTGGATTACAGGAAGATTACACCTATGGCAGGGGAGGATCATTGGTATCAGTGACAGCAGGATGTGTTGGGAGGGGTTTACTTGGGGCATGCCTCTGAGGCATATGAATATGTTCAGGTATTCGAGGGGCTTTGTCTCAGTGGGTGGAGATAACCAAAAGAATATTGAATTTCCATTCTGTGGAGCCCTGCTACATTCTCTACTAGAACAGCAAGAAACCCCTGAGTACAGTGGCAGTGCCTAGTGAAGGAAGAGAAACCATTATACCAGACCCTTGGTGTTGATGATTGTACTTATGAACTTTTCCTTGTGAAATTGAAGCTGAGCCTAATATTATATATTGGTTAAGAGTTACCTTCTGAAAGCTTCCTTGTTGCTCAAATGTGGCCTCTCTAAGCCAAATTTAGCATATAAATACAGTACCTTCTCACCAACATGGGAGATGACTCCCGGGAATAAACTTCCCTGACACTGAGGGATTACTACTAAGAACCAACTAGCAATGCATCTCAAAAAAAACCTTGACCAAAAGGGGAAAAGAGTAAATACAAATGAGTTTTTATGGCTAAGAGATTTCAAAGTGAGTTGGGAGACCATTCCAGAGGTTGCACTTATACATGTCACAGCAGGATCTCATGGACTGCCACAGTAGACAGTGCCTTAAACAGTGGGGCTCCTGATGGCTCTAGAGACAGCCAGATACTATAAGCAGAGCAGACAAACTCAGGAACTTGGCACCCTGTCAGTGGGTCTTACTCTGGAATTTACACTCCTCAGTGTAATAGAGTTAGACTCATTTATAGTTTCCCTACACATGGATCTTCTGCTCCTTTTATTTGAACCTATAAATAGCATTATGCTTGTTAAATGTATGTCCCAGAGACTTAAAATCTTTGATCCATTCATGTGTCAGTTGAGCCCTGAATTTCAGCAGAGTTGCAACACCTACTCTCCAGTTCACTGGACTCACCCAGGATAACTAACAAGGAATTGATGATGGACAACAACCATCCCAAGAAAAAGAGAGTGTAGGCAACTGAAAGCAAGGTAGTTCCATCCATCTGCATCATGGGCTCTAAACGCCCACTCAATTAGAAATGGGCATCACCATCCCAAAACCTCAAGACTGGGAAATGAACAGTGGACTAAAATAAACTTATTATTCTATTAATATTCTATTCTAGAATTATTTTTATTCTAGCAATTGAAGAACTTTTATCATTAATATAAAGGCAGTGGCCACCAGAGGTTCTGAGGGGAGGGAGAGAGAAGAACAGATGTAATATGATGGTATTTTCAGGACATTGGAATTGGCCTGCATTACACTGCAATGATGGATACAGGGTGTATTAGTCAGTCAAAGGGGTCCTGATGCAAAATACCAGAAATCTGTTGGCTTTTTTAAAGGGGTATTTATTTGGGGTAGAAGTTTACAGTTACCAGGTCATAAAGCATAAGTTACTTCCCTCACCAAAGTCTGTTGCCATGTGTTGGAGCAAAATGGCTGATGGTCTCTGTGAGAGTTCAGCCTCCCTCATCCTCTTAAGGTTCCATGGTCCCAGCTTCTTCTAATCTCAGCTATAGGCTGGGATAATTCTCGTCTCTCTCTGGACTCAGCTGCTCTGTTTCTCCACAAGGTCAACTGCAGGTTATCAGGCTCTCTCTCTTCTCGGGGACTCTGCAGTGTCTATGGAGCATCTCTATTCCTCTGTGTTCTCCTGTGTATTTACTTCCCAGGGCTCCAGTATCAAAAACTCCAGCTAACTCCTCTGCTGTGTAGTTTACTCTGTGGAGTCAGGGATCAATGTCCTACTGACATGACCCAATTAAAGTCTTAATCATTATTTAATCAAGTAAAACTGAAACCTCTGAATCCAATATAATCTAATATGCCCCAAGGAACAGACCAGTTCACAAACATAATCCAATACCTATTTTTAGAATTCATAAACAATATCAAGCTGCTACACAGGCCATTATATATTTTGCCATAACCTACAAAACTGTGTGGGGTAGAGTATAAACTATAATGTAAACTATAGTCCATGGTTAGTAGCAATGCTTCAATATGTGTTCATCAATTTAACAAATGTGCCACTCTAATTAATAATGTTAATGTGGGAATGTGAGGGAGGGGGATGGGTTAGGGTATATGGGAATCCCCTATATTTTTGATGTAACATTCATGTAATCTAAAGCTTTTTTAAAAATAAAAAATATATATATTTTAAAATTTGTTACTTGTCTTATTCTCACTATTTGGATTGGTCAGATATGATTGTAATGAATCGTGTACATGGGAACTTAATATAAGGGATAACATATATGATTATAATAATAATTTTAAAATATTTAATAATAACAATACATTTATTAACTCACAGCAGCATGTTGAGAGACAAACTTTAATGGGTGTCTTACTTTCTCTGCTTTTTGTGAACAGAAGCAATAACTGTCTTGTTGTTCTGAGCTATCTTTTCGATTATGTTTGTATAAGGAATAGCCTTGGAAACTAGATTTTGCCTCTCTTTCCCAAGTAAACGGCAGCCTTATTATTATTTTAGAATAATAAAGACAATGTCTACCTGTGGGATGAAAGAGTTAGGTTTCTTGCAGCCCATTATAAAAGATTGGGATTTCTTATGCTCAGTGATCCTCAGATGCAATGCAAATGCATACGTGTGCAGCATCCACCTGCGCCCCTCCATGTTCTCTTGGAGGCACTTTGTGGAAAAGGAGAAATGACATAGAACTGAAACTCATGCTGCTTACTTGGCCATGATAAACAAAGTCTTTTGTCTCTTGTTTTCTATCAGCAGCCATGAAACTGTGGCAGAATAATTTGTTAGTTGTAGGTACATTATACTATCAAATCTTTCACAGTACTTGATCCAGTCCTGTAAGGTTGTTTCTAAATATAATCTATATTTTAAAAATGAGTCAACTGAGCCAGAAAGAACTTAAGTCTTTTTCCCAAAGGCATACAGATAGTAAAGACCAGCTCTGGAATTAAAATCCAGACAGCTTGGCTTCAGAGTCCTTGTTCTTAAACACGGTCACCACCCTGCTGGGTGATTTACCCATGATTTCCTTAATTAGTGCCACATGGTTCCAAATTGCTTGACTAAATACCTAATTACCAAATAGTAATGTAACTGTGAGATTAGCTTTGTCCTGAGTCCTCCTCAGTTAGAAGTCTTGAAATCCTTTTCCTAGGAATGACGGGTTTTCAACTGTGCTTTCCTAAACTCTTATCAGCTTTACTCTGCAGGCCTCTTCCTGGGCAACTTGCAGGTTACTGACAAGTACCCACCCTGCAATGATACAGTATTCAGCATTATTAGTTAAGGAGGATTTGAAGCCATCCCATAAATAACGATGTCTTTTCGCTATGCTTCATTTCTTCTTTCACTACTCCTGTCTCTGAAATGCTTCACTCATGCTCTGAAATTTCTCACTGCTGTAATAGCACTTTCTGTAGTAGATATTTACTGATTTGCCTGTGTAGCGTTGCTTCCCCCTTCTTTTGTAAATGCTCTTTTCCCCCCTCTGCCTTTATGATTTGGATTAACCTCATCCCACCCTCCACGTCCAGGACAGGGGTACATCATCCACATCTTGCTGGTGAGATTCCCACATTCCCTTTCCCACAGTCATGGTTCATAAATAAACATGTGATCTAAGCTTGATGAAAGTTAATGGGCATCAACCCTGAGACTTTTGTTTGAACTGTTGGTAGAAAAGCCAAAATTATACTGATGTTGCTAGATTTGGGAAGCATGCCTGGGTCTGACAGTGCCCATTTGGACACCATGAGGAAAATTCCTTCCTGAGAATGAAGTCAACAGAGATGAAGCAGAGCCTAGAGATGGAGTGTGAAAACTCTGACAATATTGTCTGAGTACCTGGATCCAGCATTGCGATGTTTCAGGCTAGAATTGTTCCTGAATATTTTAGATTTGTGATACAATAAATGCCCTCTCTATACCTTTCTTTTTTCCTTAAGCCTCTTTGAATCTGTGTTTGTTTTGTTTTTTAATTACTGATTTTAAAAAAGCTCTAAAGATTGTTTCTTCTTGGAACTAGAAAATCATTAGAAAAATTGTATTTGCCTATTACTCTACTCATAACTGAGTCACAATAATATACAGTATTTCATAAATTTGAAAAAATAAGGATAATTATGCACCAGAGTGAACTACTGGAAGAATAAGTTCTGACTGCAATATTAATGAATGTGGTAAATTTTCAAATTGATCAAGCATTTAACACTTTACTTTAAGTGATATGGTTCTGATTTTACTGTTTATAAAACAATATCATAAGTGAAATGATTGTATATTCAGTTTGGCATTAACAAACATACTGTTCCAAAATATTTTTATAGGCTTATTTCTCATATACACTCTCACATGAAAGAAAGAAAATTACAAGATTACATTTCTCTGTTTTCCAATCCTCATGCATATGTATTTTTTCCTAGTAACCAGAAATACTGATCCAGGTTATGTGTCTTCATATTTATCCTGAAAATAATTTCTCACACATTTGCAACATCTTTGAAGTCTCTAAAAGAGTATAAATTCTCTCTTTTGGCTTATATGACTAATATGTAAAATAAATGCTGAAGAATCTAAAGTATCCATTTTACATATGTGATAAGAGAGTCAAATGTTGGAGTTGGGTATAGAACTGAGAGCTTCAGTTTCTTATTCTGATGCACATTCAACTGTGCCACAAGTAGAAAAAAACGTTTGAAGTTGGTAGAAACTCCAAAAATTGTTGAGAGTTGGTAGAAATATCCTCACATGGACATTAAATCTAACCCTTTCTATGTCTACTGCCACATAGTCAAGATAGATGGCCTGGTTGACGTTGCCATGCTGAATTACGTGACAAGAACTAAAAACACAGATGACTTGTTCATTTATAGAACTTACAAATAATTGTAGGGAGCCCATTATAAAACACCAACCACTCTTCAGGGATGAGGTTTCAGTGGTAAAAATGCCTGACTCTGTTTTTAATGATAATTCTTTCCTTTCGTATATCTCTAATATTATTATATCAACTGAAAAATATTCTGTTCTTCAATTATTTCTGGTATGTGGGCATAACTCAGAAATTTAGTTAACTAGTATATCAAAGTGATCCTGCGGGACTTTGGATATGTATTAGAGTAAAATCAGACTATAAAAATATTGTATAATCTTGTCTGGATAGAGGAAAATACCAAAAACAAGCAAACAACAACAACAAAAGCTTTCTATTTTTGGTTTCTGCCATGGCAAACAAACCAAATAAATCATTAGACTCAAATGGGAGACCTATTTTACCCTGGTTTTTAAAGATTTGAGGCTACTTTTTGAAGGGAAGGTAAGCCCAATATTTCTGTCTAATAATTAGTAGGAATAGTGTATAGATAAGTAGTGACAAGATATTAAAAGTAAAATGCTATTTTTCAACTATAAACAAAGACTCAAGAACCTTGGGCACTCAACCTTCCAAATAGTGCCAATTAAGTTCATCTTCCTTGCTATGCTCTGAAAAGAGAGGCACCATGGGGATCAAAATTAAAAGACTTAATTACTTTATGTTTTAAATGCAAGCTATCTGTGGAAAACAGTAGGCAAATCTTTTTCTTTCCACTCAACAGAAATCTCTTTGGTCCCTGGACAACTCCCCTAATCATTTGAGTTTAAATACTTTTCTACAGCATGGCATTCACACTTCAAACATCTTTACCCTCTCTTGGAAAGTCCAATACATTTTGTTACTATTTAACCACTTATCTAGAGAAGTAAATGCCTGAGAATTAAAGCTCCCTAGAGCTGACTGATGAGCCTTCACATAGAGTAAGTATTGAAACACATCTGGAAATTAAAGACTCAGCAGAAAAGGAAGCCAGAATAATTTTCCAAAGGCACTTCTTGAAATGTGCAGACTCGTCACTATAGAATGGAGTATTTTCAATAGAATCAAATTTATATTTCATTAACAACATTAAAATCCTCTTGAAATTGATTATCTAGCCCACCGAGAATACCAAGGTTTATAATAGACCATGATAACTGGAGAAAAACAACTGACTTAGAACAGAACTCTAAATTTTTTTAAAGATTTTAAATCTATTTCGATTTCTCCTTATTATTTTACCTTCTTTTGTTTAAAGTTAGAACATTTTTCATTTTCTGAGCCATTTGAGATCTATTTTATAAGTTTCTTTATACTACAGCAAGGCTTTAAATCAGAAAATAGCAATTTATCTCAGTTTTGAAAATAAGGAAAATGCATGTGAGGTTGTCTTGCCTTCACTTGAGGTCACCCAATTAATTATGGCAGAACTGAATCTAGAACACAGATTTCATAGGCATCAACCAGAGTTTACGGGTTCTTGTACATTTATTTATATAGTCATTACAGATATATATTAAGTACAAACTTGTAAAAGTCATTATCCTAGTTGCTGTGACTAGAGAATGATTTTTATTAGATGATCTGATAAGAGTCTTGTGGGAAGGAATTTTATTCTGATTAGAAAAAGAATATGTATAAATTGAGGCGAATTAGCCACTTAACATAATTGCCAATGAAACATAGTTTGTAGAAGGGAAAATCCACATAAGTTAGGAAAATGAGAAAAAAAGGGAATGATGGGGAAATCTGGGAAACAATGTGCTTCTTCAAAATATCCAAACATTTCCTTTCCAAATTGTCTCTGATCACTCAATATATAGTTAGGAGGGACAGCAACAAAGCATCAAAAATCATGGCACAAAGGTGATATTATTCACTTGCTTTTTTAAATTCTTAACACAAAATTCTGAGAACTTCTAATTAAAGAAACAAATTAGGCATCAACTCAACCCTCACTATCTCCTCAAATTTAAAGCAATTCAACTCTTACTCCCACACTCAGGTTAATTTTCACTAGAGGAAATGATTTTGACACTTTCAGAGAGTCAAGTTTAGCTCATAAAAGAAAAAAAGAGCAACATTTTCTTCTTTTACTGATGGATATTTCCTCCAAGATAAGATTTCCCAAAGCCTGGGCCTTTGTTGGACTGTGCCAGAGTATAATGCACAAAGAATGGATCAAGGCAGAGACTTGATGTCAGAAGGTTTGTATCTGCCCACTACTAATTGGCCTTGTGATCTTAAACATCTCTGAGGATGTGGATCTTTCTTCTATAAACTAGAAATAATAGTAGTACTTCAAATTTAGGAATGTTGTAGGGATTTGTAATGGGCTCAATGGTTGTCCCCCGAAGAGATATGTTCTTACCCTTATCCCTGGAAACTGTGATTGTTACCTTATTTGGAAAAAGCCACCAAGTTTGTGGCAATTTTTTATGGCATTTTTAGAAAATGATGCAGTATTAAATGAGATATTTGTGAAGAACATTTTTAGCACATGACCTAGAGTATAGAGGGTTATCATTATTGGCAATTAGAGGCTATTAATGTACAAGCCTAAACAATAGAGGGCCTAGAAATATTGCTCAAACATAGATGTACTTGAAGGTTACGTTTCCATCTATTGTACACTTTTTAAAAAATATATTTTATTATTATTATTTTTAAATTTCTCTCCCCTTCCCCTCCTCCGCCCCCGCTGTCTGTTCTCTGTGTCCATTTGCTGCGTGTTCTTCTTTTGTCCACTTCTGTTGTTGTCAACGGCATGGGAATCTTGTGTCTCTTTTTTGTTGTTGTTGTGTCATCTTGCTGCGTCAGTTCTCTGTGTGTGTGCGGTGCCATTCCTGGGCAGGCTGAACTTTCTTTTGGGCTGGGCGGCTCTCCTTACGGGGCACACTCTTTGTGCATGGGGGTCCCCTATGCAGGGGCTCCCCTATGTGGGGACACCCCCCTGCATTGGCATGGCACTCCTTGTGCGCATCCAGCACTGTGCATGGGCTACCTCCACACGGGTCAAGGACGCCCGGGGTTTGAACCGCGGACCTCCCATGTGGTAGATGGACGCCCTATCCACTGGGCCAAGTCCGCTTCCCTATTTAGTTTCTTTTGAGAGATGAAGAGGCTGAGACTAGAAATGACTAGACCAAAACCTTTTTTTGTAAGAGAATCAAGATTCAAATTCAGATCTCCCTGTGGCAAAGGAATTTGTTCTTTTTTACATGCTCCTTCTCCAAGATGCAGCATACAGAAAGGGTGGGAGATTATGGAGGAAAGCTAAGCCAAAACATGGCTGTTTTCTGTGTAATATATTTTTTTTTAATCTTAAGAGTCCTGGCACAGTGAGAAAAATGGAGGAATGAAGCAATGAAATGAATAACAGAGGCTACAGATGAAAGTGAGAGGGTTAATAAAACATCATAAAATGTGAAATTCAGAAACATTTCCTAAAAGCCTCTAGTCTTGATGATTAGAGGCAGGAATTGGATGGAGGAAAGATGTACAGGATGTTTACATAGTGTGGAAGTTGCTGTAGGCATAATTCTAAAGTGACCTCCAGGATTCCTGGCCTTGGGTGTACATATCCTGTATAATCCCTTCCCTGGAGTATGGGCAGGATCTGTCACTCCAGGATTTGGTAATTTATATGGCAAAAATAAAGGGATTTTACAAATGTAATTAAGGCCCCAAATCACTTGATTTTGAGTTGCACAAAAGGGAGAGTATCCTTGGTAAGCCTGAAAGCCCTCAAAAGGGCAACTGAAGTTAGGGAAAGATACTCCTGCTGGCCTTGAAGAATCAAACAGCCCATAAGGAAGATTATATGTCAGGGGACATTGGGTGATCTCTCTTGGCTGAGAGCAGACCCAGGCTGACAGCAAACAAGACAATGGTGATATCAGTACTACAAATATAAGGTGATAAATTCTGCCAACAAACTGATTGAGCTTGGAAGCAAATTCTTCCCTAATCAAGCTTATTGAGAAGAAAGCACCCTGGCAGGCACCTGAGTGCAGCCTTACAAGATTCTGAGCAGAGTACCCAGCTGAGCTGTGCCTGGGTTCGTGACCTATGGAAACTGTGAGATGATAAACGTGTGTTGTTTCAAGACGCTAAATGTGTGGGAATTTATCATACAGCAATATGAAACTGATACAGACACCCCTTACAAATCAATTTTTAAATTAAACATATAATTTCCACGAGAGAAATCAGAAATATGATACAAACTAGTCTAGACCCCAAATCAATATGTGCCTAATTATGATTTACTAACATAAATTGAAATATTAAAATAAAAATCTGATTTGCTTTGATTGTCAACATAGTCATAGGGGAGATGAGAAGACTGAACTGTGCCTAAAATAAATGCAAAATATAATATATTTAATATTTATATAAATTGAAAATGGGTGTGACCGAGATGAACTCATCTTTCTCAGTGTTTGACCAGGGCAGTCAAAAATAATTTCGCCATTGGTGCCAAATGATGAAAATTATTGAGTTGCCATATATCAACATTGGTAGGATTCTCTAAGCCAAAGTTATTTGGATTGCTTTGTCTGTATAGATATAATGTAAGTTTCTATTATATAGTCTCCATTATTATCTCAAAGTCATACTGATCTATGAAAGCAATTCTTAAATACAATTAAAATGATATAAGTAACTATCAGAGTCACATTATATTACCTGAATTACAAAGAAAGTTCTTTATTGAGAAACAGTATAAATCTCATAAAGTTAAATATTATTCTGTGATCTGATTTATTTGAAGAAATCAGAGGTCTAGAGTAACTTTTTTTATTACCAAAATGCAGTTGATTTTTATTTTTTACAGCAAATTTTCTGTTTTAGTTGTTTTTTTTTAAGACACATAGATCATAAAATCTGTTACATTAAAAAAAATAAGAGGTTCCCATACTTTTAAGTGGCGGTTGTTGAGGGAAATTTATTTTAATTGGGATTGTGTGTCAAGTTCGAAATGCAACTGTTCTTCCTCTTAAGAAAGTTGCATTGATAAAATGATAATGAATTAGGAATAAAAAGCATCCAACTTTACAGATTTTACAGAATATATCACCACAATGTGATTTTGAATAACAGCGTATTGGAGAATATTCACAACAAACTGCTTTCCTGAGTATACTGTTTTAAGTTTAACATTTATGTGTTTATGTATCATTTTTATATAACAGAAAAAGTAACTAGCGCAACAAATGTCAATTTGTGAGTACCATTGGGTGGGATGGGCCTAACTTTTAAGCATATTGATATATTTGGTTTAAATAAAACTGCTTAGTAGGGCAAATATGGCAAGATTTTCAAAGAAAGTTGTCCAGTGACTAAGGTTTGTCAAGAGCAAACAGATAAGGGTCCCTTTAAGAGCTGAGCAAGTTGTCCTTGATAACTACTGTGCCTTGTTTTTGTAACATACCACTGATCACACACAGAACTTCTTGGTATGAGTCAGTGATCTGGAACACTTAATCCAGGTTACTACCATCATTCCTATGGGGAAATCCAGCCCCCTTACTAGGATCTGGTTTTCATCCCCCTTCTTGGAATGAGTTGTGCAAATTAGGTTTGTCTGTGGTTTAAGACCAAGGCATAGAGACGGCTCCCTCCAGTATGGAGAGTGCTGCTGTAAAGGGATTGTGCAAAAGGGATTTCTGTTGCTTTGTTGCTATAAAACCCGAGTTGTCTTATCTCAAACATTGGAAAAAAAAAAAAAAGTCAAGAAGTGACCCTGTGACCTAGACGGGGTATAGGCAGCCCTCAATCTAGCCAAGGGCTGTGCCCACAGGGTGGAATCCTGCGGGTCCAAGGAGCTGCTAGGGGTTGTGACTCAGATCCCCAGGCTGGCCAGAACAGACCCTCAGACCCACTGGAGAGACACAAGTTTTGGATCGCACACGCTGAAGCTCTTTCTACAAAAGGGCCCTCAGGGACCAATGAGGAGGAGACAAGACAGCTGAATGTACCAGGGTGCTCCATCTCCATCCCTGAGAAGCTTAAAGCCTGGCTGTCCCTGGCCAAGCTGCTTACAGAGACATCCTGTCCCACCAATTACAGATTCTTCAGAAAGTCATGACTCCTATAGTGGCCACTGACTATGTGCAGAGTAGCCATGATCAAGCACATAAAGAGGCAGAAGACAGATGCTAAGGATGCTTTTTCTTTTTTTATTTTATCCCAGATGACATGAGTTATTGGTGAGAATATTCACTAGAGAAGCTACAGGATATAGCTGCAGCATTAGTTGATATTTTTGGAGACTTAAGTTTTGCCACTCCTGCTTTGTTCTCAGAAAATATTCATTTCCCTAGTTTATACCCTTATTGTACTTCTTTCCATCCATTGACTATATGTCATTACCACCTTTAACTGTAGGCTGGAAAATCAGGACTCCATTTTACATATGCATTCACATACACACAGGTGCACATGAGCATGCAAATATATAAACACAGGCAGGTACACAAATGAGCACACATACTTATCCAAGTCCTCACATGCACAGATGCACATGAACTCACACACTTTCACACACACACTCCTTGCCTTATAACATGCACCATGCGTTTTTTCACCCCCATGAAAACAGTCATGTTCCTTATTTTATTTCCGTTTCTCTTTATGCAGTACTTAAAACATGCTTATGGTCGAATGTTCCAGTATAGTAATATAGCAATGTACTTTTAACACTTTTATCACACCATAAACTAGCAAAGTGGTAGTGTTTTAATGTTCAACTACTGCATTATTAATAGGAGAGGTTTTGCCTTTCCAGAAACATCCTGAATTTTATAGTGATCCACAGTCATTATAGCTCAATAAATATAATGTGGGTCTGATTGGAAACACAAGGAATTTGGTGAACCCTGAATGGATTACTTGCACTTTGAACCATTTATTGCTATAAATGCCATGATGCTATTTCAATAGAAGCGTCTTCGAGCTTGGTTACCTTGTCTTGTTGGAAAAAGTTGTAACTTGTTAATTTCATATTTTGATTTTCCAAATTCTAGTTACTGAATACAGAATGTTATAATTTAAGAATACAATAATGAATAAAAGTTCAGCATATAAATAAAATGATCCAGATATTTATAGTTCATATAGATTAATTTGTAAGTTAAGGTTAAAACATTCCTCTCCTCTGGTTGAAATTATTTTGATCGATTTTTTTATATAACAGGCTTAAGTATGGCTGAATGAAGATGATTGTTAGGTTAGTTTTGATTTGTAAATATATTTTGAATATGAAATTTACAGAATGATGGTGCACAAATACATATAGTACAAATAAAAATGATGTAACTATACAAATAAAAAAACTACTCGATGCATAAGAAGAATGCTTATCCATACTATTAACAAACAGAGTACAAGTGTGAATAACAAGAATTTCACTTACAATCAAATTCTCAAAGATTTTTAAGGATAACCAGTTTTGTCAGGGATGTGATAAAACAGTCACCTCTCTAGAAAATACATGCCAATATAGTTCAAAACCCTCAAATGAATGCATAGATTTCATCCAGTTTTCCAGTGTATTAATAATTTCCGGAAGACAATACAAAAAAGTTAATGAAAGTAAAAAAGATAAGGATGAGGCAATTATAATCAATTTAGAAAGAAAGTCATAATCATTTCTTTGTTTCAAATAAAGCAAAATAAAATATGCTATATCATTCTTGAAAAAGATAATAAATAGGTCTTATATATGTATCTGTATATTTAAATGTAAATGCACATGATGATATTTTGCTGTGTCACATTATACTGTTTAGTTCTGTTTTTCACTAAAGAGAAAACAAAACTTGCTGTTTTAATTTTAAATGATCTTTTACACCATGAAGTGTGTGTTTGTTTTTCTATTGATTTGGAAATATTTCATTTTATTTTCTAACATTAGGTATGTAATTTTAGAAAATGAATGGATATTTCTAACCATGTTTGATAGGATCTCTTTGGGTAGACAATATTTTCAAAATCTTCCTGATTATTGGACAGCTGAGCTAGATATTCAACTAATATATAAATATAGACATCTTTAGCTATGATTTAGTAACTGGATCTTTTTTAAACAGTTCAAAGGATTATAGTTATGGCCAGTGGTTTAGTGATAGACTGAGAGTAGAAATTAGACCTTTGGATTCATATATCCCCAGAATTCTTTCTTCCCAATATATTATATTTGGAGTAATATTTTTCTGAATCTCTATTTTTTTCTGACTCCCTAAGCTTAGGATTTGTAAGTTACCCTTCTCTGATAAGAAATAGAGAATTTCCTCCCCTCTCTGCTCTTTCCCTCCTTCCCTTCAAGGGGTGTAAATGTGAGCAAATAATTTAGTATCTGCCTTCCCAAAGCTTGAAATCAATGAGTCTCATGTTAAAACTGTTATGTACAATGTTAATATTTACAATAAAATGTGATAACTAACTCAATGAGGAACGAGCAGAGTTTTAAGGAACTGTCTGGTATCCAGCCCTGAAACAGTTGGGGGTGAGGAATATTGCTCAGGGAAGAGATCCTAAACACAGTGGTGTTTAGGTTGAGACCTATGGAGTAATTAAAAATTAGGCAGACACTATGTCCATTCTACAAGGATGGAGGCAGTTGTTCATCTACATTTCTACCTCATTAGATTGAAAGCTATACTTCGTATGCTCAGCCCCTTCCAAAGCACCCAGCATATAGATAGTGTTTAATAATCATTTGAGCCATTTAATGCAGAGATATATACAAAAATGAATAGTTTGTTTGATAAAACACTATTTTATACATTTTTAAATATCACTTTAAAAATATTGATTTAAGGAAATAACACATCATTCATATTCCTGATTGCCGATCTTAGATGCAATATTCCCTTTTTTATATTTTTTTCCTATATTCCTTCCTTCTCCTTTTCTTTCTTTAGAAGTTTCTTTTTTGTCCATACTGGTAAACACAAGTCAACATAAATTTGATTTTCAACCTTTTAAATTAATATAACTCTATTTAAGTTTCAATATTTATTGAAATTTCGTGACTTCTAGGAACAATTTTATAAAATAATATGAATTTGTAAAACCTCTTAACTAATAATGTTCATCATTTACTTTTGTTTTATTGAACTAATTGTTCAATATTTGTTTATTGAACTAATTGGGAAATTAGTTCAATAAAACTCAGCAAAAAGCTATAAAGAAATTATCAAAAAATTTCACTATTAAATAATTACCTTTGGTATTGCTTAATAAAACTCTACATATCAATTCAGCATACATACGGAATATATACACATTTATACTCTCTTCAGTAGAGACCATTTTATGAAGGGAAAGTGAAAATAATTTTAAAATATTTTAAATTAATTTGGTAATGTGAGGAAAAAAGAAACATGAAGTCACTAGACTGATAAATGCATAAATAAACAATGCACATTTGAAACAGCAATGCTAATTGAAATAAAACACCAAGGCAACAGGGCATCTAAAATATCATTCAATGTTGTTGGAATATAGTTAAAAAATGAACTTTAATATCTCATTAGGAACTGAATCCAACATGGTCTAATAACAATTTTCATGCTTGAGGTGGGTACTGGAAAATTGTTTATATTAATTCAAATTGTTCTTGAATATCTCATTTTCTTATTATTGCATATTCTTAATTATTTGATAATTGAGAAAAAGAAAAATAAAGCAAGCAAAAGGTGGAAGTGGGTCATAATTTAATAAGTACAATCTTACATTGTCTCTGAGAATCAAATTATTTTTGAGAACTTCAGAGGCAAAAATCTATAGCTTACAACAAACTTTGAAATGGAAGAAACCTAATATAGCTTGCTCCAAAAAAATAGGGCTTATTTTGCAAGACAAACAAATTTCTTCTTCAAGATATGCAATATGTACACAGACAAAATAGATGGCACATCTATTTTAGAAAAATCAAAATATGTCTTGAATTTTAATTTTCTTTTAATAAACTCCTTGCTCATTCGAGGACTTATCAGGAAAGCATTTACTTTGGAATTGTGAATTTTACCAGTTCTAATTCTGGTGCTCTTGTAATTTAAATGGAATACTGAAAAGGAGCATATTAACTTAGAGAACAGGAATTAATACTTTACTAGAAATGATATATTAAATATACAATTGAACTAATCAAATAATCAATATTTCTAAAATTCTCATTTGTATCATGGTAAAATTTACAGAACACAGTAAACTGAATAAAAATACAAAGGGGCAGAAAAAATATAGAGAGAGTCATACTATAATTTATTAAATTTTTTTCACCTAACATGTTTATAACTCTATTCTCTCTACACATGGAAAGGATTGTACAGTATAGAGGAAACAAATCAGAAAATGATTTAGCCTTGGAATGTTCAGAGCATTCATTGTCAAATGTATTTTCAGAACTTCATCTAAAGAAAATCAGAAATGATGTTTATGTTATTAGTAAATGGCAGTCTCCAATATGAGAACACAGAAACCTAGCACAGGCATCAGAGAGCAAGGGATAGTCAAGGAGTCTCATGGTTCATAATTTGTGTGCTAATGGGAAAGAGGTGCAGAAGAAAAATAAAGCACAGATTCTAATTGATGTGGCTGTCACATGGATCACCTATCCATATACTGAGTGGGCAATGGAACCAGGGCTTTTGTAGGCTTATATTAGCTCTCTTCTATGAACAGTAAGAGTATACTACCTAGTAGAATAATATCAATTACTTTGGAAGTAATTAAAAATGCATAACAAATGTGAACATACAAACCAAAGTAACAATAACAGAATATCACAAAGGTCTTGAATATACACAACTGCAATTAGGTGTAGGTTTTTGTAGATGCCTTTATCAGGTTGAAAATAAAAGGCATCAGGATAGGAAAAGAAGTAAAAATTGTCTTATTCACAGAAGATATGATTGTCTATGCATAAAATCCAAGGTAACATACAAAAAAGCTACTAGAACTAATAATGGCATTTAGCACTATTCAGAATAGAAGATAATACACAAATTTAATTGTATTTCAATATTCTGAAATGAAAATTGAAATTTAAAATTACCTTTTAAAGTAGCGGTGAAAAAATTTGCCTCAACACTTTGTTGTGGGAACTTTCAGTCAGGGCAAAACAGAAACATTCAGCAAATGATCCCTTTATTACCTGCACAGAATAGAGTCCCAAAGGGCAAATAAGTTGTTTCTACACAGCACAAAGAGTCCAAAGGAACAGGGGAAGAAGTCCCATCACTGCCAGTCTGCCAGGGTAGCTGAAATCTGCCCTAATTCAGTGTGGATAGGTGACAGTGCCACCTGCCCTACTTCACTCTGAAGAAGAAAGGCAAATCTATACCGTTTGAATGTGGCTTTTATCCACCTCAGGGGAAAGGGGTCCTGCCAGTGAGAATTCCAAGTCTGATAAGTATCTGGGGCTACCTTTTCCCAGATTCTGGAATAAAGGTCTGGCTGAGCCTTTTCATTAATCTTAACATCTTCCCCAGGTTGTGGAATGCACACAATAGGAAAGGAGGTGGGGGCAGCAGAAGGTTGAGTTGGAGGACGGTCCCTGATTGTGTGTTTGTGACTTCTCAAGAGAAGTAGCTGGGGATAGGTGAGGTCTGGAGGTCTGGATGATAGCCACTAAACAGAAGTCTGTGACTTGCCTAACAGCAACATCAAATTTATGAATTATTGACTGATAATATTAAAATAAGTTGTAAGAGGGAAGCAGATGTGGCTACACCAATTGGACTCCAGTCTACCATAAGGAGGCGCTGGGTTCGCTGTCCCAGGACCTCCTTGTGCAGGCAGGCTGGCCCGTGCCAGTGGAGATCCCACGGCCTGCGCCTACGAAGAGCAGCCACAGCAAGATGATGCAACAAAGGGAGACAAGCAGACACAGAAGAAGGCGCGGTGAACGGACTCAGAGAGCAGGCGGTGAGCAAGCCCCAGGAGCGGGGGGATAAATAAAGTAAATCTTTAAAATAAAAAAAGATGTAAGAAACTTTCACATTGAAAACTACAAAATATTGCTGGGAAAAAAAAATTAAAGACCAAACAGGTGGGCAGAACGGGGAGAGGCCTTCTAGGCGACACATGTGGGCACGGGCAGGAGCAGAAGCCGGTGGGCGCCTGGGAGCAGTGGTCGCTGACAAATGAGTCTTCAGTCAATCCTTATGTCAGCTGACACAGATGTTTCTCTATCTTCGTAGGTGAAGATCAGGGATCTAAACTTATCCGAAGACCTAGAGGCACTATTTGTCTCCATTGGGATGGCAGGTTTTGCAGCAATAGTTGTATATGGATTATACAAACGGAAGAGCGGGGGAAACACAAAATGTCCATTCACCTGATCCGCATGTGTGTGGCAGCCAAGGTTTTGTTGTGGAAGCAGTGAGAGGTGGTATGGCTATTCCGTGTATCAGAAATACTGGGCAAAACTTAAATTTTAAAAGAAGAGATGCTGGCTTGGCCTCGGTGGTGTTATTTGCTTTGGTTAGACACCTCAAATTGAGGCAACACGTATATGCTGAAAATAAATCATTGGAGTAGGTTCAGACAATAACAGGGTATTTGAATATTGGCTTCCTTTCTTTCAGTTTTGATTTGCTGGAGGCCAAATTACTAGCAACTTCTTCACAAACTAGGGTCATTCAGAGGAGTTAAGTTAGCACAAGAGAAACCTGTCACCCAAATTCTCGTGATAATGGTAAAATACACACATTCTTAACTCCTATGTTGAAATTAGTTCTAAAACAGGCAGCAGGCCAACCCCAACGTACTTCCAACTGAGGCAGAAAATCACATTGTTTGGTTGTTAAGTGAGGGTGCTATTTACCCCGAATTAACTTAGTTTTTTCTGTCTACTTTGTGGACTGATCCAGTGTTTTGGTTTCTAGGGCTGGGTGACTCTTAAAGAACCCTTTCAGAAAACTGCATTCAGTTTTCTAAAAGGGTTTTCAGTAGCATCCCACAACTGAAAACGTCCATGTGTTTAAATCAAATCTATGGTAACAGAGCTGTTTAGAAGTATTTTTTTTAGAATCATACCTCTAAATAAACATGAGAATAACTTAATTATGGATTCCAGTTTAGCTCTCTTATAATTGCAGGATTATATATTTTGCTGTTATAGAATAATTTTTAAATTTCATCTTGAAATAGACATATGTATTTAAAGAGTTAATTCAAAGCAAATGAAGAATTTAAATGTGTATAGTATGTATTTTCTCTGTAAGATTCACAAATGTTGAAAAACACATTACCTATATAGAATGTGATCAATGATTTATGAGCGCACTTGTCTGGTCAGACATTATATGCAAAATAGACATACAGAATGCTTTGTTGCACTTATGAAATTCTCTTGTCTAACTGACTTTACATTCCAAGGTGTTAACATGGCAAACGTATTGTTATTAAAGTGAGTGAATACACACACATACACACACAAATACCTAAATGCACGGAGAGCTCTACCAAGTTCATCGGTAGAAATATTTAATATCCTTAGTTGTCAATTCTCCCAAGTTGCTCTCTATATATCCATCATCCCAATCAAAGTCCCAGCAGAATTTTTTAGTAGGAATTTACTCATGTATTCTAAAATTTATGAGAAAATGCAAAGGACCTAGAGCAGCCAGAACAAATTTGGAAAAAAGAATAAAATTGGAGGATAAACACTGCCCAATTTAAAAAAATTATTATGAAAGTACAATAATCAAGAAAGATGATATTGAGATAAAGATTGAAAAAGATAGATTGTTGGGGCCAAATAGAAAGTCCAAAAATAGACCAACAGAAATTTGACAATTGATCCTCAACAAAAGTACAAAGGCATTTCAATGGGGAAAAAAGGATAGTCTTTTCAATAAATAGTACTGGAAGAATTGGTTATCTATTTGCAGGAAAAAAGAAAACAAGAACTTAAACCTATACCTCATACTATATACAAATGTTAACTCAAAATAAATTATGGACTTAAATCTGAAACATCAATATATGAAATATCTAGAAGAAAAATAAAAAATAAGAAAATGTTTGCAACCTTGGAAGTAGGCAAAGATTTCTTAGACATTATGCCAAATGCTTTGTAAACAACAGAAATCATTGATAAATTAGATTTTTTAAAATTTAAAAATAATATTTTTCTAAAGCACCACTAAGAAATTGCAAAACAAGCTGCAGAATGGGAAAATATTTGTGAATTATATGTATGATAAAGGGCTTATATCCAGAATATATAAAGAGCTCTCAAAATCCAATAATAAAAAACACAATAGAAAATGAGCAAAAGATTTAAACAAACTCTTCGTCTGTGAGCTGACACCTACATGGGTGAAATCTATGTTAAGCTGGAGGTAAGTATTTGTACAGGGAAGGGATGAAATGGGGCACAGGGATACCTTTGGGTGGGGATTTGTGGGCTTGAGGGGAGCTAGAGATGGGAGGATGGGTCAGATGGCCCAAGAAATTGGGGGAGGGTGGGCAGAACATTTGAACATAGGAGATTGTCAGGTATGTGGTTGAAACTATAATGTTGAGAAAACTCTTTAGAAAATGTAATAAGGAAGGTAACTTGTTTAAGAGCAGGCATCTGACACAGGGCAAGCTTCCAGGGAGTGTGTAAGTGCTCATTTGTCATCGTGGGTTATATCATTGGTGGAGACCCATACAATGAGAGTGAAGTTATACCCACATCCTGGGGAGGACTGATGTTCTCAAATAGAGGGAATTTTATCTCTTGAGAGAATTGGTGGCTTCCAATGGGTTAGAGGCATTGAGTATGTTAAGCCCTCAACATTGTTGCAAGTATCTCTGAATATGGTCCTTCAAGTAATGATGATTGATTGTCACTGTGGGCCCTGAGGAGAGGAGAGAGAGGTATTGAATAGATAGAATCAGTGTAACTGTGGGGCAATGAACGTGTTCCACAAGATCATGCAATGAGGGATATAGGACATGTTAAATTACACCAAAAATGCATAAAAGTCTATAGGGTAAAATGTAAACCATAATGTAAAACATAACTATAAATTTAGAAAATTGGATAGTCTAAAATATAAACCGTAATGTAAACTCAAATGTAACCATATTTGAAAGCTATGTTTCAATATGTGTACATCAGCTGCAACAAATATAATATGAACATGTAAAAAGATCATTGCTGGGGAAGGAACAAAGTGTTTGGTGTTGGATATGTAGGAGTACCATATATTGTATGATCTAAAACTTATGTGAAGACAAACTTAATAATTAAAAACAAAAAGAAAGGATGTAGATGCTGAGGAAGAAATTGTCTTGCCACTGTATATACAGGGCAACACCTATTGCAGTTATGAAAGGAAAAACATCAAAAACAAAGCTTTTTCATTTTTTGATACCCCAATTTATTTTTTCTTTATTTAATTTTTCTAAATTAGTATGTATTCTATATCTAACCTTTAAACCCATCATTATATTACATTTTACTATTAATGGAACTTGGCAATATACTAGGCTTCTTTGAAAATGAAGTTTTGGACCACAGAGAGGCTCAGCTATGGCAGGGGAGGAACACTGGTGCGGGGTATTATTGATGAGGGGTACATGGTTGGGAGGGAAGTCTCCAGGGCATGTATACGGGGTACATAAAAATGTTTGGATATTTTCATAGTAGTTACAGTTAAAAATGACAACTGAGGGAGTGCTGAGTTCCTTGCCAGAGGAGCTCTATCACATTCCCCAATGGAACAACAATAATCCCCCAAGTGCAATGGCAAAGACCAATAAAGAAGGATGGTCCAACAATGAGTCCCTGATATTGATGATTATTCTTATAAGCTTGTGTGCCTGAAATATGAACTAGGCCTAGAGCTGCAGGGTGACTAAGAGTTAACCCTTGAGAGCCTCCATCTTGCTCAAATGTGGCCACTCTCTAAGCCAAACTCAGCATTTAAATGCATTATCTTCCCACCAGCATGGGACATGACTCCCAGGGATGAGCCTCCCTGGCACCAAGGGATTACTACCAAGAACCAGCTGACTATGTAACTAAAAAAAGACCTAGAATAATAGGGTCAACCCAGACCAGCACAATATTTCAGCCTACATGTAATATCAGGTGTTAACAACTGCTTTTTGACCTTGAATAAAAGGGGGAAATGGAAAGAACAAATGAGTTTATATGGCAATAGTCTTCAAAAAAGAGTTGGGAGGTCATCAATATAGAGGTGGAGTGGACATAACCATCCCAGGGTCCACAGAATGGAGGAATAGAGTACGGATTAGAGTGGACTTACTGATATTCTACTATGGAACTATTGTGATTAGTAATGGAAGAAATAGTAGCATTGATGTGGAGAAAGTATCCATGGTAGCTGCTGAGGGTAGGGAGAGGGAAGAAGAGACATGATGTGTGGGCATTTTCAGGACTTGGAGTTGTCCTGGGTGGTACTGCAGGGACAGTTGCTGGACATTGTATGTCCTGCCATGGCCCACTGAGTGGACTGGGAGAGAGTGTAAACTACAATGTAAACCATTATCCATGTGGTGCAACAGTGCTCCAAAATGTATTCACCAAATGCAATGAATGCCCCACGATGATGAAATAGGTAGTTGATGTGGGAGGAGTGGGGTGAGGAGGTGGGGAGTATATGCAGACCTCATATCTTTTTAATGTAACATTTAAAAAAAATAAAGAGAGAGAGAAAAAAGATATATGGGCAGTATATATGTGTGGCAAATGGCCCTTGAATACTCAATATCATTAATCATTAGGAAAAGGCAAATTAAAACATGAGATTCTATTACACACCTGTGGTGGTTTGGAAATGTATGGTACATCAGAAAAACATTTTCTTAAAGTTAATCCATTCCTGTGGGTTGTGAACACATTATAAATAGGATCTTTTGATGAGACTACTTTAGTTAAGGTGTTACCCACCTCTTTCAGGATGGATATTAATCTTACTATAGGAATCCTCTATAAAGGAATGAATAGATAAAGATAGAAAAGAAAGCCACAGAAGCAAGAAACTAAAATCAGTGAAACCCAGAAGAGAAGAGAAAGACCAGTAGACACTGCCATGTACTTTGCCATGTGACAGAGAAGCCATGGATTGCTGGTAGCCGGTCTTTGGGAAGAAAGCATGACCTTAATGATGCCTTGATTTGGGGATTTTCATGGTCTCAAAACTCTAAGCTAATAAATTCCCTTTGTTTAAGCCATAAAATTTCATAGTAAGTTCTTGGAGTAGCGTAGGATACTAAACAACACAAGGAATGGCTTAATTTAAAAGACTAGTCATAACAAGTGTTGGCAACAATGCCAAGGAACAAGAAGTCTCATACTTTGCTTTGGGAATGTAAAATGCTACAAGCACTTTTGAAAGCAGTTTGACATTTTCTTAAAAAGTTAAACATAACCTACTATAAGAAACAGCACTATATCCTAGATAGTACCCAACATAATGATAACATATGTCCATACAAAGGTTTTACATGAATATTCACAGCAGTTTTATTTGAAAAAGATTCCAAACTGGAAAAAAATTATCCATGAGCAAGATCCACTATATCTTTGTTATGCCTTTTAATTTATTCAAATTGTAGTATAATAACATATTAGAGGAGCCTTACAGAATAACAGTGAAATATAAAAGAAATACACTTCCATTTTTTTTTTTCCATGAGCACCAAGGATGAATTTCTAGTTTCCGTGAAAAAAAGTCAATAATTGTTTAAACCACACACACATACACAAATGTATACACATACACACTCCTAAAAATCAGATACTTCCTTGTTTCCCAAGATTAAAGTCCTGGGTGATTGGAAAATATCTTCTCTGTATTAAATTTTTCTCCAAAAGCTGATCCTACTAAACAAAAGAACCTATCAAGTGTTAAATTGTTTCTGAAGCATTAAGATAATATCTCAGTAATACAGTGGTTCCTATCAAGGGGCCTGTGAGCTTGAATTGAAATAAAAAAAAACATTCTTGTGGGGATGTGTTGGTGTGGGTGTGATACATTTATTAAATAGTACACAGTATAGTGTGGACTTAGTAAGGGGTCCATGGTTTTCACCTGGCTGGCAAAGGGGTCCATGGAACAAGAAAGGTTAAGAACCCCTGCTGTACAATATGCTCTTCATTTAATTATGAACTTATCTAACTGTACTAATTTTCAGTTTTTATGGTGTAGACTTCACTAAAGCACATAGTGAATCTCAAGGGAATATTTTCAATCCTTGAGGAGTTTTCTGATGTTCTTGAGCTAAATGATTCCTCTGTTAGCTGAGCAGATGAGGGAATAGAGGGAAAGGATTGCTTCTGAACACATTGTGACAATAGCTTAATTGTCAAATAAATTATATTACCAGCAATAATATCTTGTTAAAACAAGCACAGTTATCTTGAGCTTTTTTTTTTTGCCTTCTGATTTTTAAATCTATTTTTGATCCACTCCTTAAAACAAATAACTGTGTTAGATACTATTATTCCTTACTTTCACAGACATTAAATAAATAGTTCAAATTCATATTCCGCATAAGTAGCAGGATGCGGCTGCCACCTTAATATGCAATTGCAAATATATGGTTTATGAATTCCAAAAATAGATATTGGATTATGTTTGTAAACTGGTCTGTTACTCTGGCCAGATTATGTTTTATTGGATTCAGAAGTTTCACTTTTACTTGATTAAATAATGGTCAAGGCTTTGATTGAGCCACATCAGTAGGATGTTGAGTCCCCACCCCCTTGGTGGGCAGGGACTAACAGAGAAAATGACATGGCAGAAGAGAAAGTTAGAGTTTTGAGCTAGAGGCCTGGGAAGTAAACATGCAGTAGAAGAACACATAGGAATAGAAATGGCTCCATAGATATGGCAGAGGCCCTGGGAAGAGAGAGAGCCTGATAGTCTACAGCTGACCTTGTGGAGAGACCCGAACAGCTGAGCCCAGAGAGAAATGAGCTCTGGGAGAGAGAGATGAGATTTATTTCAGCCTATAGTGGGTATTGGAGGAAGCTGGGACCCTGGAACCTTAAGAGGAAGAGGAAGGCTGGACACTTACAGACATCAGAAGCCACTCACTTTAATATGTGGCAACAGATTTTGGTGAGGGAAGTAACTTACACTTTATGGCCTGGTAACTGTAAGCTTCTACCCCAAATAAATAATACCCTTTATGAAAGCCAGCATATTTCTGGTATTTTGCATCAGCACCCCTTTGGCTGACTAATACAGGTGTTATATGAGAATCCTGTATTTTAGGCATGATTATTCCATAAAATCATAACTTCTCTAATAAAGAAAAAATTGAAGCTTTATTTAATGATATATTATCAATTCAGCATGGTCAGGAAATAAATGAAATTTTCCACAACTGGAATTCATGTGGCCTATGCATTTTATTTTAATTACCTTTGATGACAATTTGCTTTGGTTAACTCTTCACTGACACTTCCTATATGAAAAAAAAATGCAAATATGATTATTACTTCTTTAAAGAGAACTTATTAAACTTTCAATAAATTTTAACAAATATACACAAAAGGCCAGCTCAATGAATTTTCCTGTCAACATGTATGTGAATTCATGAAATAACCATCCAGATCAAGAAACAGTATTACCAGAAACAGAGATTGCTCCATCACTCTACCAATCTAGAGTAACCATTCTCCTGAAGTCTAATATCATAGATTGATTTTGCCTTTTTTTACTATTACATAAAAGGAATCATACAATATATACTTTTTATGTTTGTTTTCTTTTGTTAAACACTACAATTGCATTTTATGCATATTGTTGCATATATTTGTCCATTTGTCATGCTCATTGTGTAGTTTTCTGTTGTATGCATATACCATAACTTTTTAATCTGTTTTATAGTTGATGAACATTTCATTTGTTTCCAGTTTGGACTTATTAAGAACAGTATTGTATTTGAAGAATATATGTATTTTTTAACTGATTTATTAAAATATAAATTCAAATGTCATTTATTTAAATGTATTTTGTGACTAGTTTCTTTCAGTTAGAATGTTTTCAAGGTCATGCATGTTATAATATGTTAGTAATGTTAGTACTTCATTTTATGGTTAAATTATATTTGTGTATATACTCCATTTTATTTGTTCATTCACTGATTGATGTGCATTTGGGTTGCTTACATATTTGGCTAGTATAAATAATGGTTCTGTGAACATTTGTTTACAAGTATTTGAGTTGGCATAAGTTTTCGTTCACTTGGCTATATTCTTAAGAGTTGAAATTCTAACTCTAAGAATTCTAAGGTCATATGGTAACTCTATGTTTAACATTTGAGGAATGGCCAAACTGATTTCTAAAGTGGCTGCACTATTTTATACTCACATCAGCAATGTGCAAGTGTTCCTATTTCTCCACATCAGTTATTATCTTTTTTACTTTAGTGTATGTGAAGTACTTTAGTGTATTGTGATTTGATTTGCATTTCCCTAATGGCTGATGATGTTGAACATAATTTCATGTGCTATTGGCCATTTGTATATCTTTTACTGAGAAATGTCTACTTGAATACTTTTTCTATGTTTTAATTTGGATATTTAAATTTTTAATATTGAGTTGTAAGAGTCCTTTATATATTCTGGATACTAGTCTCTTACCGTGTATATGACTTGTAAATATTTTATCCAATTCTCTGGGTTGTCTTTGCAATTTCTTGATGGTATTCTTCAAAGCACAATTTTTTATTTTAATGAAGACCAATTTATCTTTTATTTTGTGTCCTGTGATTTTGGTGTCATATCCAAGAAGGCTTTGCCTAAACCAAAGTCAGGAGATTTTACTCCTTTGTTTTTGTCCAAGAATGTATCTAGGGATTATGAATTAACAGTTATGATTACTGGATCATTACCTAGATGCCTTTTTCTACGAATGAATGATTGTGATTTCATTCTTTTGCAAGTGAAAATCCAGTTGTTTCCATACCATTTATTGAAAAGACTGTCCTTTCCCTGTTGTATTATTTTTTGCTTTTAGCTAATTATTTTTTGCTTTTAGCTAATTGTCTGAAGAGTGGATACTCTTATCTTGTTCTGGATCATAGGGGGAAACTTGTAGTCTTTCACTATTAAGTGAAAGTGTAGGTTTTTAATATTAAGTGGAAGTGTAGATCCCCTTTATCTGGCTAAGGAATTTCCTCTGTATCCCATATTTTTGAGTGTTTATAGCAGAAAGGGGTGTTTTAATATTGTCAAATGCTTTTTACCTTTTGATTGAGATCATGTGACTTTGTCCTTTGGTCTAAAGCTATAATGTACTGTGTTCACTAATTTTCAGATGTTAAGCTAGCTTTGTGTTCCTTGCATAAATTCCAAATGTATAATCCTTTTAATATGTGGCTGGATTCATTTTGCATTTTTTTTTTTTAGGATTTTACCTGTGTAGTCCTAAGAGATAATGTTCTATGGTTTCTTTACTTGTGATGTCTTTGTCTGGTCTTGGTGTCAGGTTGATAATGACCTGTTAGCATTTATTGAAAATTATTCCCTACTCTTCTGTTTTTTTGGAGAGGTTTTCAAGAGTTGGTATCAATTCTTTAATTCTTTGGAGAAAGTCACCAGTGAAGCCATCTAGGCAGGCTTCTCTTTATAATAAGTTTCAATCTTTCTATTCCATTCATATTATCTATTTCTTCTTGAGGTAGTTTTGCTAGTTTGTGTCTTTCGAGGATTGGGTGCATTTTGAGATAGATTAGTTAGGAAACATGGAAGGCTCCTGGTCAGAACACAGCCTCCTGGAAACCTCCTGAGGGAAGGCGGCTACTTGAGAACACAGCTTTAACAGTTACAGCCAAAAACCCTGTCATAGACCCTGGTCACAAGGTCCCATTTGAAACTTCTGGGCTCAAAAGAAGCCCTGGATAACTCCAAAGAGAAAGACCTCCCCATTGGTTCCCTGAAAGCTGACAGGGGAATGTAGAAAGGCAACCAATCAGGGCAGCAAATAGCTGAGATCCTGCCTTAAAATGGGGAGGGGAAGCAGAGGAAAGGCCTTAAAAAGGCCTACCCCAGGCCCTGCCTGTGTGTCTCACCCTGTAAAACTGCTTGCAAACATGTCTCAGGTGTGTACTATTCTTTTTTCTTGTTTCTTAATAAACTCTTTATTCCTTTGCTTACCCAATGGCATGTCCTTAATCTCCTTTATGCGTTATAACCAAGATCCTAGAACCCAGAACCCAGAGTGTCTGCTAACAATTTAATTTATCTTATTTGTTGGTTATATTTGTTCATAATATTCTCATATAATCCTTTTTATTTCTGTAAGTCCAGTAGTCATCATCCCTTTCAATCCTGATTGTACTTATTTGAGTCTTCATTTTTTCTTGGTCAGTCTAGCTAATGGTTTATCAATTTCATTGAAACTTGGAAGGAATCAAATTTTGGTTTTGTAAATTTTTCTCTTCTGCTTTTCTCTTCTCTATATCATTAATATTCTCTCTACTTGCTTTCTTTCTACTTGCTTTAGATTCCTTTGCTCTTGTTTTACCAGTGTCTTAATGAGGATTTGAATTTTTTATGTAGTTATTTACAACTATTCCAGTTATTTGTTGCTATAAATTTTCCTTAAGTACAACTTTGACTCCATTCCATGAGTTTTAGTATACTGTGTTTTCATATCATAGTATTTTCCAATGTCCTTTGTGATTTCTTCTTTAATTTCCACATTTTCAGCTTCATCAATTTCCTAAATTTCTTTTGGTAATTGATTTCTAATTTAATTCCCTTGTAGTCAGAGAGCATACATTGTATGATTGCAATCCTTTCACATTCCTTGAGTCTTGTTTCATGGCCTAGCATTTGGCATTTCCTGGACCATATTCCATACATGCTTGAAAGAATGTGTTGTCTGCTTTTGTTGGGTGAACTGTTCTATAGATGTGTATTAGCTCTTCTGCTGTTGATTGTATCCCTAGTTCTATCCATTACTGAAAATGAGGTATTAACATTTCCAACTATTATTGTTGATTTATCTGTTCCTCCCTTCAGTTTTCAATTTTTGCTTCATATATTTTGGATTTCTAAAATTAAGTGCATGTATATTTATTATTGCTATATCTTCCTAAAAAAACTGACCATTTAATTATTATAAAATTTGTTCTTTATTTCTAGTAACCCTTTTTTTTAAAGGCAATGTTGTCTAATATTGGTATAGGGACACCAGCTTTTTTATGATCCCTATTTAAATGATAGTATCTTTTTCCATCATTTTATTTTCAACCTATTTTTATCTTTGAATGTAAAGTTTGCATCCTGCAAAACAGTATATAATTGGATCTTGTTTCCTTTTTTATTTCTGGCTTTTGATTGGATTTTAAAAATTCATTCACACTTAGCATTGTTGTTGATATATTTGGCTTTATGTTTACCACTTTTATATTTGTTTTCTGTATCTCTTATTACTTTTTGTTTTTTGTTTTTGTTGTTGTTGTTCCTCCTTTACTTCTTTCTTTTGCATTAAGTGGTTATATTCTACTATAACATTTTTATTCTTTTAATGATTTTTGTTATTTTTTAAAAATTATTTTCTTAGTGGTTGCTCTAGGATTTACAAATGCATTCATAAGATTTAACTACAGATTTATACTAATTTAATTTCAGTGAGATATAAAAATGTTAATCCTATATAGATTATTCCCTCTGCCTTTTTTATGTGCTATTTTGATATACATATTACATTCATATGTTATAACCACAACATTACTTTGGTATATTTATTCCTTTTTAAAATCTTATATTTTTAAAGAAACTGGGAAAGACGAGAGTAGTCATATATTAATATAGTTTGCTATATTAACCTCATTATTTATGAATTCTCATTTTCATCTTTTGTTCTGATGCATCTGAGATAACATCTGCATTATTTCCTTCTTCCAATACATCTTTTCTTCCCAGTCACCACTTTTGTGCTCTTATTGTCAAATATATGGCATTTTTATATTTCATTAGTATAAAAACAGAATTATATATATATACATATTGTCTTATTATATTTGCTTTTTAAAATAAGGCAACAGAAGAAGATAGGAAATATGCAATTATACTGTTTTTTTATTATTTATATAATTAAATTTACTGGCATTGTCTGTTTTTTTTTTCAGGTAGATTTGAATTACTTTTTATAGTCACATGCTTTGAACATAAGAATTTATTATATCCTGAAAGGACTAGTTCTGATATAGATTAATTCTCTCAGTTTTTGTTTATTTCGGGATGATATTTTGCCATTATAGTTCAATGATAATTTCATTGGATATAAGAATCTTGCTTATCAGTTTTATTTTTTTTCTTTTAGCACTTTGAATCTGTATTACAGATTTGTTCAGTTATATTGTAACTTTCATTTCACTCTCCTTAAGGTATTTTTCAATGAACAAAAATTGAGGAACAGAAATGTATCAGTTTTTTCTTTTTATGGTTAGTGTTTTTATGTCCTCTTTTATAAATCCTTTCTTATACTAAGGACATGGAAATATTTAATTTTCCTAACTAGAAGAATTATTGTTTTACCTTTCAGTGTTAAATCTGCAATCTGCATGAAGTTAACTTTGTGACATTAGTTGGGAGTCAATATTAATTTATTTCTGTATGAATATGTAATTAAACCAGCACCATTTATTGAAAGGATTATCACTACAGTGACATGTTTGTTTTAATTAGGTGGTTGTATTTGATTGAGCCTGTTTCTAGACTTAATTTTCTATTTTCTTGGTCTATTTAGCTGGCCTTGTCCCATATCACATCCTCTTAATTATTATTACTTCATGAAAGATCTTGATATATTAGCATCTAAATTTTCCACCTTTGTCTTCTTCAAAATAGCGAAAATAAAAAAAGATATATGAAGTTATTTTTGGCTTTTTGCACTCTGTATAATATGAAAAATAAGTTTGTTAACTTCTATAATTATGCTTGATCTTTTTGGAGACTATATTAAATCTGTAAATCAATTCAAGGTAAATTGAGTATTTATAATTTTGAATATGTAAATTAATGGGCATGATATAATTCCTCCATTTACTTAGATTGCCTTTATTTTCTGTCAATATTTCAGTGTGGAAGTTCTGCACATCATGTTTTAGATTTATTCTAATATATTTGAATTTTTTGTTGCTATTGTAAATGGTTTAATATTTCCATTTATTTTCTTGTTTGTCCACAATTGATTTTTGCATTCTGAACATGTATCAAACAAAACGTCTGAATTCTGTTAATTTTAATTGCATATGGATTCTTCTTGGTTTTCTATGTACTGAATCATGTCATCTACATTAATAATGATGGTTTTATTTCTTTCTATTCAATCTTTTGCCTTATTTAAAACTGTCTTAATACATTAATTTACATCTAAAGCAAAACAAAGTAGAGTAGAAATAATAATTGTGGTCATCCTTGTTTTGCTTCCCATCTTAAAGAGCACATTTTCAATAAGATTTCACAAATCTGTTATTTGTTAATTGTATGTTGTAAGGATATTCTTTAAGGTAATACCTCTCTATCCTGGTTTCCTAGGGGGTTATTAGGACATTTTGTTGTCATAGTTTATTTTGTTTAGTTAATAGTGTGCTCATTTTTTCTGTGATGTTTTAATTTTTCTGTTTATATAATCATAGCATATCATTCTCACTTTTTAAATTAATGTGGTAAATTACATTAATTGATTTTTAAATGCTAAACCATCCTTGCATTCCTAGAAAATAAATTCATTCTTTCTGGACACATTTCCTTTATATATATTGCTGCATATATTTGCAAAGAAACAAATGATTTTTATTGTTCAAAAGAGTTTATGAAACAGTGTTCCTTAAAAATAACCATGAGTGTCAGTGTATGCACATCTGATTTTTTTTCCTGTCAGATTCACAACTTTCACTTTCCCTGTACATTTGGTCACCTTTTCCAGTGATGCTTCAACTTTTCAACACTTAGTTTTCATTTTATTTTCCATAGGAAGTTAAAAAAACATTTAATAGAAACATTTCCAAAATAATATAAGAAGGCTTAAAGTGAAGTTTTGCAAACCTGTTCTGAATGGAATGGTTGTTTTCTGGTCATTGTTAAAGTTTTCAACAACATTTTGATTTCTTCTTTATTAAGTAGCTATTTTAGTTCAAGCATACCACTAGATCTTCTGTCATAAATGTGTGTAAGGTATGACCCTTTTCCTCTGGGAACCTATAGACTACTAAGAGAGCAGACAAGACATTTATTATATTGCAGAATTCTATGATTGAGATGTGGAAAAATGCTTTGAGAATACAGAGCAAGAAGTAATCAGTTCTTACTGTAAGCAGGTCAGGACAAACATTCAGAAATGAAAATATTGAGCGGGGCATTAAAGTAAAAATCAAAGTTTGCTATGTAAAGCTGGGCAATTTAGGTAGATCGTATAAAACGAATAATTTGTCTAGATTGTTACATCCCTTAAAGTTGTCTTTATCCAATTTTGACAAGACAATTATTCCATCATTTGAAAATTGCTTCACTATCCATTTTTATTTTCAAGATATCAGATTCAACTTATAGTTCTTTTCCTGACAACCATGTTGGCATGCATCACTCTGCTATAACCTTTACTTGAAATAATCCAGTTCAGTCACATACGACATTTTATATCAGAGCTTGTTAAAATAGGATTTAAGTTAGACTACATTTGGCTTCCTTTGTATTCCTAAATATTTTATTTATGCATTTGAAAATATTATTCTGAAAAGGTATATCTCATCAGCCCAGACTGCCGAAGGTAAAAATGGTTCAAACAACTTAAGAACCCTTGCTTTCATGATTATTGTTTTCAACTTTATCATGAAAAAGGAAGACATTTGTTTTGCCTTCTAAAAATATTTTGATTCGTTAAAAAAGTTAATTTAATTCTACAATGTAAACTGATTACAAGGGGTTATTTTGTTAATTTTTATTAAACATGATTCTCATTTCATTTAATAATATTAAAAAGTTACTCTCTCTGCATGGAATATGACCTTGAATTGAAGGTTAAGAAAATGATAATGTGGCAAATATTCTATTTTTATGTTGTTTCCTATTTCTAATACTTGGAGAATCTTCTTCTAGATCTGAAGCTGTGCTATGAATACAAATGAAAAATATTTGTCAAGTTTTTATTAGATTGAGAGTATTAAAGAGTTCTTCATGAGCTCTTTTCTTCAAATTCAGATAAGGAGAAAATAAAGATTATTATTAACATAGAATGATTATATTGGAGCCCACAAACTAAATCATTGAAATTTTAACTTGAACTACAACCATCCCAACTGGCAGCATTGTGGCCAAAATTGGTTAAAAGTTAAAGACTGAAAAATAAGGTGAACCATTAGTGTTTAAGCTTTTTTAATAGATTTCTACAGAATAAAATAAATCCCTAAGGTATGATAAGAAAAGCAGCAACTTGTTCTTTAGTTATAAAGAGAGGAACAGTACTTGGAACTTTCAATGTAACTCCTTTCATAATAATTTAATGTACTTACAACAAATTGAAGTAATTAGATTTTAAGACTTTAATTTGTCAGCCATAGTAATTTATAATTCTTAGTAGCAAGGTTCCAGTCATTGATATATATCAAAACTATCCTTTTAGTATCAGGGGAAGGGCTGATGTTCTGGATGAGAGTAATTTTGGCATAATGGAGAGATCAAATTACAAAGATAACCTTGAATTAAAGGTGATTCAATAAGAGAATGAAGCAATATCCCCATAAAAGAATGGCTTGATATGCTATTGTACTGGTCATACTTTTGTTGAACAACTGGATAGTTGTATAGTTTAGAAAATTAGGTAATTATCAACTTTATTTTGGTCAACCACATTTGGCTCTGAATTCACTTATTCCCTGTGCTGTGAAACTTAACGTAAAGTCAACTAAGATATTTTATGTAATAAAAGTAGGAAATTCGGCATGTCTTGAATATGGGTAATGAACCAATATTTTCAAAAACTGGTTATAGTTGTAAGCAATTATTTTTTCCTAGTATTCAGTGTTTACCCATAAGTGAAATATGACCATTGTCTTATATTCAATTATCATTACATTGACCATACAATTTCTCTTCCCTAGACAAATTTGAAAGTAAACAGGGTGCTATTAATAATTATATTATGATATCAGGTATAAACTGGAACTGTCTCAGACCCACATTAAGTCACCTTAACTATGACCAAACTCTTTCCTAAAAAGATACTTTATGGTAAAATATGGGAACTCACAATAAAACCACCACTTTGATATGACTGTGAGAGTTAGTTTTACTGTGGTTGTCAAGTGAAACTCAATTTATGAAATAAATAGCTTCTTGAAAATTTCCCTCATTTTTAACTTATGGATGCCATATATTTAGTTGTCTATTGATCTCAATATTTGCGTCTCATCCTTTATATGTGAAAAAGGTAATAAATTCTATTATGATCAGGGTCTGTACATTGAGATTTTAAATAATGTACATTTTTGTAATTAATGGCCAAGAAAACAGAAAAATTGGTAACAATATTCATGATTAGGAAAAATATCTGGTGATTATGAGTTCATTAAAGTGGAGAAGATACTGAATAATGTTAGTATTAACACACTGGCATAAAAGAATAAAATAGTAAATTCTGTAAAGAGCTTTCCTATTTGCTGCATAGGATTGTAACAAACTAAGTTACAAATTCCTCATTTCTATAAGAAGTTATGGAAAATCACTAAGGAAATTTTATGGAGCTGTGCTATAAAAGAAATTATATATTACAGGCTAGTCAGCTTTTCTCTGGAGGTGATGAAACACCTAAATTACAGATATAGAACCAAAGCATTTATGTTGGCGGGATTATGTTAAAATCTACTTCTAAATAGCAATTCTGTAATACAAGAGCTAATATAAAGAGCATTTTTAGTATTCAAGGGAAAAAACCCTTAAAACTTGAAATTATACATTTTAGCCACTTCACTATTATAAGTGAACTGAAATTTCATGAAGATTCTAGTCTACTTTTACTTATGCCTTGGTTTGACATGCTCCTTAAAGAATGCCTTTTATAAGGCAGAACTTGTACATTACCTTTTCAAAGTCCCCATAGTTTATAGTACCACATGTTCCAGGTGACATTAATGACTCCCTCCTCTGAGTACAGTTCTTTATTCTGGTATTCAGCATGTTGCATGACAACTGTCTGTTTATGTATGATTATACATAGCTTTTTTAAGAGATTGAGTGAAAATTGATGTTTTGCAAGTTGCTTTTTGACCTTATACAAAATTCTTCAGGAGATGGTAATTCATCTCCTTTAATATTGCTGATCTACCTAAGGAAAGATTTACAAATTGTAAGTTTCTATATGATTCTCCTCATGAACAACCTGGGTTTAAATACAAAATCCTTTGTATATATGGACTGGCAGGTGACTATCTGCTATTGTCCTGCCCATTGAGCCAACTTCTGTATTCTGAGAGAAGGCAATGGAGATAGAACTAAGGAGGAATCCATTTCAGTAACTCTTTGATGTTGGCCATTTTATAGGATTCTTTTCCCCTCACTCTCTGCTTGGATCCAAACTATTCTGCGTAGTAATCCAATAATTCCTAATTTAGGGAGACCTTTAGATAGACATTAATAGGTAAAATCTAGAACTCAAGAAACAGGCTTTAATGAAATGTACTGATTAAAATTTCCCCCTTCTCTATTGCCTCCTGATGGAGATAATAATCAACTGTAAAGCAATTACAAAAAACAGATAAATGAATATAGAAAAAAAAGAGGAGATACTGATAATTCTGAAGTATTTGAATAATTTATGATTTAACATCATATTTTTAAAATTTGAAAGGTGGAATTTAAATCCTCAAAGGTAATACTTAAGACCTCTTAAATGCCACTAATTGTAAAAACCAAAAGAGGGATATATAATAGGAATATACAGAAATGTCCTATGGAAAATAGCAATAGTTCATATGTGAATTACCAGTATCTTTTAATAGGCACACTTAGAGGTTTATATCATTATTTTCCTCATTTATTCATGTAGAAATGAAGGATCAGAAAAATAGTCTTGCCCAAAGTTACTCAACTAGTAAGAGATGAAGAGGTGGTTCCATCCCAGGAAAGACAGAAATCTTCTCAACTCAGGAGACTTGGAGATAGAGGAGCTGGCATGGAGATCCAAATCCCTCCCCTAATGGTTTATAATGCCTTGCTTTAGATGTGAGGAAATTGAGATAACCCAGTGAAATCTGAGTCAAGGATTCTCATTTAGGTCCAAATCCGAACACTTTGTCATAGCACAACGTAAATATACAGAATTATTTCTATATTAAAAAACGTAACCAAGAGTACATGATGATGCTTAAATTTTGGTAGCAGAAATAAAAGAAATTGTGTTTGCAGATTTGAAGGGTAGAAATTATCTAATGAAGCTAAAGTTAAGTTTCTCAAGTTACTTGAAATTCAAGGTGGGCAGTGACACAGACTGGACATTAGTCTATAACTTAAGCATTTCAAGTAAGCAAGATGTACAGAAAGACAGCACGTATTTGTATACCTCCCTCTGATGACAGAATTTTAAAAATAACAGACCATGGTCAAATATTTTGGGTTATAACACCTTAATAAAACTGTTCATAACAGTCCTTGCCTATGTTTGGTTTTGCTTTTTTTAAGTCTTATAGTGAACAGAGAAACTGAAGAAATTATAATGTTGAGGAAATTTTTAAAGGCGTTATTGGATGAAGAAATATTAACAATAGCTATCCTATGTGCAATCTAGAAAAGATCAGACTTCAGCTCATCTACATTTTCAGGAAAAAAACTATTTGGGAATGACCACAAATCTCCCAATATTAAGTGTCTGTTCTAGCTTTTCTTTTCTTTTTTTCCTTTATTTCATGTTTGTGGTGGGATGTGGAGCTAATATTACTACTGACTTATACTTGCAATGTTTTTTTAAAAATAGAGTATTAAATGTAGCTTTATCTCATTTCATCCCAAAATCAGTCTTGTGTGGTTGTGGGTGGTCAGTGCTTGTCAATAGGAAACTGTAGCTGATTTAGGTTATTACCTACTTAAAAACACAGTTGTTGAGTATAGTTAGTCTTTAATACAGTGGTGTGTTCAGAAATACTTCCCTAATTGGAAGCAGTCAGTTTCCGTGCTGGAAGTACTCCAATGAGGATGATTTCAGGCTACAGAGGTGATGTCATTTACACTGGAGTTGGGAAAAGATGCTCTTACTCAGCTGATTCCCATGGAGTTGTCTAGAAGAGTGGTCAGCAAAGATTTTCTCTAAAAGACTGGATAGTAAATACTTTAGATCGTGCTGGCCATACAATGTCTGTTGCAACTCCTCTGTTTGCCACTGTAGGGCAAAAGAAGTCATATATTATAAGCAAATGAAAGAATGTAGCTGTGTCAGTATGTTTAAGAATACTGGATTTTGATTTTCATGAAATTTTTATGTCACACAATTATATTCTTTTTCTGAGTCATTTCAACTAATTATACATGTAAAAACCTTTCCTAGCTTTTGAAACACATAAAATTTGCTGACAGGCAATAGTTGACAGACCCCTTGAGTAGACTGCTGAAAATTGGCTAAACTATTGGAGAGTAGGCTGAGTGAGACTCCTGTACAATCCAGACATCTTTCTTTAGACACCCTTGTGTAGTCTTCTATGTCTTGCCTGAGTCTGCTGGTCTTTGAATCTTCAGTGTTCTCATGTTCCCAGGGGCCCTCAAAAGACACTGGCTCTGAAAATACCTGCTTTGTTAGTTCCTTCTACCTTCCTCTCTACCGCTATCATTTTTCTTGGGATGAGTTCTGTGACTCCCAGCATGAGAATTAATGCATTTCCAAATTTTAGTAACCAAAAGAAATATAATTCACATCATAAGTATAAACACATAAACTCATATTTGCAAAATCTGAAACAATTCACAAATCAAAATTTTACCCTTACCATTTGCTTTCCAATGCTATGATTTTATTCTGTTCCTTTTTCACCCCATCTCATTCCATCCCATCTCACCTATCCCATTCCATTCCATTCATTTTACCAAACCATGCCTTTTACCAAACCATGCATTTTTCCAAACCATGCATTTTACCAAAATGCTCAACTGTGATTCCATCAGACATAATTTTCCTCTCTAGCATGAGAAACATTGGGGAAATATAAGTTCTGATTCAAACTGGGAAATAAGTTGAGGAAGCTGTTTATGGTCAGATAGAAGTTTTGAATCATTTTGGAAAAATTATTCTGACTTGGAATGGAAACCTGTGTTCACATCGTACTTCAGCATAAAAAACATGTAGCTTTTAAGATATTTATGAAATGTCTTTTTAGATTCAATTTTCTCCATTGTAAAATCAAGTTAACACCACTCCTCTTGCTTACAGGCAGTTATTTGTGAGGTGATAATTAATTAATACATAAAATTTCTTTTGTAAACTCTAAAGCACCCTGAAATAGCATAGGACCTATGCATGGAGCAAAACTATAAAATTATTTTGTCGCTTGGGTTTCACTTTGATCTGGAAGTCACATCTAACTTTCCCACCCCCTCTCCAATTCTGTGCTAGTGACAGCTTCTGCTTATTTCCCTATAAGGAGGCAGGTTACAGCAGGAAGTATGTGCATGTGTCTGATTCTCAGTTAATCATTGGCCACTTTTGGTGACTACAATGCTGTGACAACACAGGACTGACAGTTGGTGGAGATGGACATTTCAGCAACATTAATAACTCGAATATATAGGCAAAATTTTTAACATTATCTTGTCTTACTGTTTGAAGATGCTGAATAAATGTATTAGACACACATCAGCTCTTTTAATTACTGTTTTAAAGCTTCACTAGTTCTTTTATCATTTATGTTTAATAAGCTATTATAACAATTTCATATTATCTTCAAATTTAAACTTTTCTTCCATTAAAAATGAAAACTTTAAAATTGATTGAAATATTTTAATGCATAACTAAAAACTGTTTCAAAGTGAAAAATTCATAGATAATTCTCTTTTGCTTTTTTTCCAAACATAAGCTAGAAGAAAATCGTTAACAAAACCTATATTTTACAATCCTAAACCCTGAGACCTTGCATGCAAGGGATATCAATATTGTATCTTCCTAGGAGAACAGTGTAAAGGATATGTGGTAATGATAGCTAAAATATATAGTATCAAGTGCAGTTAAACAAAAGTCATCTGTCCCTAGGACCCCTGAATTGTTTTATTTTATATTCTGGATCTTAGATGTGCAGGGTTGAGTTAATTATACTAACTCATTCATATCACATTATCATCAATGATGTATGCAACATCCTTCTCTTGTTTTCCTTATTTAGTTTTTCCCTTTCATTCCCATACTACACTCTTATTCCTGTTTATCCCACATCATTATCCTAATATGTTCAGTGTGTACTTTTGCATATGCAAGTTTTGGCAAATATGTATCATTTTGTGTGTATGTACTTTTACTTTAAAAGTACTGTTATGCATGAACATATATATGTATTCCCTTTTATGATTAAGTGCTGTTTTAAGAACATTCATGTTGCTTTGTGTAACTCTAATTCACTGCGTCCTCCTTCTGTACAACATTCCATGGTCTGTATTCATTTTGTTTTCTTTACTTCCAGTCTAGCAATGCACTCCCAGTTTGCCTCAAACTCTCTACTACAATAAATATGGCTGCAGTGATGTGTATATATGTCTCCCTGATGACTTGAATGAGAAATTTTTTATAGCAAAGAGTGGAATTCCTGGACCATAAGGCATATGTAATTATAATTTTAGTAGGAAATGGCAGCCTGTCTCCAGAATGGATTTTACAGTCTACATTCTCAGCAGCAGTACATGGATTTTTCATGTACACCCTTCATATATGAGAATTCTTTGTATTATCCAGCTTTGTAAATATTTGATCACTTAGTATAGGTAAAAGGATAAATCATTGTCTTTAATTTTCTAATTCCCAATTTGCAAATGATTTTGAATCTCTAATTTGTGTCTTAGCTTTTTCGATTTCTATATCATAAAATGCCTATTCACATCCTTTGTTAATTTATCTGTGGTGACTATCTTTTGTCAATTTTCAGGAATTGTGGTTTTTTACTGTTCTGCCATATGTCGACTTCAAATATCTTTTCCCATTCTTTATATATTCTTTTATATATCTACTAATTTTGTCGGAGTCTATTTCGAACATAATTTCTTTTGTATGTAATCAAATTAAGCAAGGTTTTTGCCTTATGGGTTGTGATTCTGAAATTTTAAGAATTCCATCCTTACCATGAACATTTTCCCCAAAATTTCTTCTATTATTTTTACAACGTCACCTTTGATAGTGGTGCAGTGATGTGATTGGGGCATGCGTCAATGAAATATGAAAGTGTTCTTCTTGTCAAAGTGATATCTCAGTGGGAGGAGACCAAAACAATATCAAAAAAATATTCAACTCCCATCCTGGGGAGTCCTGCTATGTTCTAGAATTTCTGGAGAACATAGGCAGAGCCTAATAAAAGAAAACAGACTAATATATCAGGGCCTCAAGATTATTACATGCAAGTATGAACCTTTTTCTTCAAAAATTGAAACTTAGTGGTTACCATAGGCTCTGAGAGGAAGGGGAGGGAAGAATAGAATAAATGGAATATAGGGCATTTTTAGGGTACTGGAATTTTCTACATGATCTTGCAGTAACAGATATGGGCCATTTAAAATTTTTGTCCAATCTATAAAAATGTACAGTACAAAATGTAAACCATTGACCATGGTTAGTAGTGATGCTTCAATATTTGTACATGAATTTTAACAAATATACCACCCACATGTAGAATGTTATTAATAAGGGAGAGTAAAAGAGGAGGAAGGGTTGGGTACATGGAAATCCCCCATATTTCCTATGCAACTTTTCTGTAACCTAAAGCCTCTTTGAAGATAAAGTGAAAAAAATAAGACACTGGGAGAACACATGGAAGCAGTTGTCACTATACGTAAAAGATAGATCATACAGTAATGAAAAACACAATGAATAAAAATTTATTTTATTTTTATTTTTTGTTTAATTAATTTATTATTTTATTTTCTTATTAATTTTATTCAGTTATTTATTGGCTCTTTTTTTTGGAGAGGTTTTGGATTGCAGGAAAGTCACAATTGTGGTAGGGAGAATCACTGGTGTGAGGTGGTAATGATGGGGGTATGAGTGGTGAGGGATCCACCTGCAGCATGCCTCTAAGGCATAGAAATATGATCAAGTGTTCATGGGGCATTGTTTGATGCGTGGAGATCCATACAATAACCAGAGACTATTGAATTCCAATTCTGGGAGTCTTGCTATGTTCTCTAGAGTGGCAAGTATCCGTAGAATACATGGGCAGTACCTAGCAAAGGAGGACAGACCATTATGCTAGGCCCTTGATATTGATGATTGTACTTACGAATCTTTTCTTGTGAAATTGAAACTTAGCCTTGTATTATATATTGCCTAATAGTTACCTCCTTAAAGCTTTCTAGTTGCTTAAATGTGGCCTCTCTCTAAGCCAAACTCACCATGTAGATGCACTACCTTCCCCCTGGTGTGGGACATGACTCCCAGAGATGAGCCTCCCTGGCACCAAAGGATTATCACCAAGTGCTGACTAGAGATGCATCTGGAAAAAACCTTGACCAAAAGGGGGAAATATTAAACACAAATGAGTTTTTATGGTTAAGAGATTTCAAAGTGAGTTGGGAGGTCATTCCAGAGGTATGCTTATGCATGTCTCAGCACAATCTCTTTGACTGCCACAATAAACAGTGGCTCAAACAGCAGAGTTCATGAGGGTTCTAGAGACATCCAGACACTATAAGCAGGGCAGACAATCTCAGTAATTTGGCACCCTATCAGTGGACCTTACTTTGAATTTATGCCCCCCAATGTAACAGAGTTAGAATCATTTATAATTTCTTCACATGGCTATTCTGTACCATTTATTTGAACCTATAATCAGCAATGTACTTATTAAATATATGTTACAGAGGCTTAAATCTTCAGTTGGCTCATATGCAGTCAAGCCCTGAATCTCAGTGGAGTTGCAGCCAACAGCTACTCTCCAGTTCACTGCACTCAGGACAACTAAAAAAATGATGGTGATGGACAACTAAAAAAATGATGGTGATCCCCCCCCACAAAAAAAACAACAGAGAGTATCTGCAACTGCAAGCAAAACAGTTCCATCCATTTGCCCCATGGGATCTAAGCCCCCTCTCAATCAGAATTAGAGTGGGTATACTAGTCCAAAATGCTCAAGATTGGGGAATGAAACAATGGACCAAAGTAGAACTATTATTCTTTTATAAATTTATTATTCTAGCCCTGGAAGAACTTGTATCACTGATGTAAAGGCAGTGGCCACCAGAGGTTCTGAGGGGATGGAAAGGGAAGAATAGGTGTAATATGGAGGTATTTTCAGGACATTGAAATTGTCCTGCATGACATTGCAATGATAGATACAGGCCATTTTACATTTTGTCAAAACCTTTAAAACTGTACAGGGTACAGTGTAAACTATAAGGTAAACTATTGTCCACGGTTAGCAGCAATGCTTCAATATATGTTCATCAACTATAACAAATGTACCACACTAATGAAAAATGTTGTTAATGTGGGAAAGTATGGGGGTGGTGGGTGAGATATGGGAATCCCCTATATTTCTGATGAAATATATATGTATTCTAAAGCTTTTTAAAAAAATTAATAAAAAAAGATTTAGTATTTGATTCAGCAGGAATTCCTCTTTTAAATGTGTTATTAGGTAAGCATTCAATCTTAATCTTCTCCATCTCTAGCAGTTTGATATTATTGATGAATTCCAAAAAGAAATATTGGATTATGTTTGTAAACTGATCTTTTCTTCTGGGCATATTGGATTATATTGGATTCATAGGTTTACTTGATTAAGTAATTATGTAAACCTCTTGTGCCAGTAGGGCATTGAGCTGCACCCACTCACAGATAAAAGGCATGGCAAAGGACAGAGTTAAGGGCTTTTAAGTTTTGATATTGGAATTTGATGCTGAAACAGGAGCCCCAGGGAGAGAGATAGAGATATTCACCTGATAGTCTACAGCTGACCTTGTGGAGAGAGGCAAAGCCTAGAGAGCCTCATAGTCTATAGCTCACCTTGTGGAGAAAACAAAGGAGCTGAGCCCAGAGCAACCCAGGAAGCCTGAACCCTCACAGTCATCTTGCTCCAATATGTGAAAATATACTTTGGTGAGGGAAGTAACTTATGCTTTATGGTCTGGTATCTGTAAACAACTACCCCACTCCTGGTACCAAACTGTATTAGTCAGGGTTCTCTAGGGAAACAGAATCAACAAAAGATATCTGTCAATAGAATGCAATTTTATGAGTCTCTCACATGACCATGGGGATGCACAAGTCCAGGTTCTGCAGGCAGACTGCAACCAGGGGCTCCAATGAAAGTACAGTGTAGGTTCTTGATGAATTCTGGAAGACGTTGGCTGTCGAAAAACAAGCTGGGAAATTCTCACTCAATGCTGGAATCATTTCCCCTTTTAAGGCATTCAACTGATTGGGTTAATCATCAGTCAATGCTGATGGCAATCTCCCTGATTGATGTCATTATAATCAGCTATCTTTGATTTACCACTGCAGTAAAATCAATGTTTACTAAAGTCCATAAATGCCCTTGAATTACAGTTAGCCCAGTGCTTGCTTGACCAAACAGTTGGGCAAACTACCTGGCTGAGTTGACAAAATAGTCTAAAAATCACACCATCTAATGAGCTGGTTTTTCTAACAAAACCTAAAAATTTATCTCTTTTTCACTGATCTGTGGATTCTTCTCTAATGTAAAATAAAGTTCTGTATGTTTTTGTCTCTGGGCTCTTTCTTCTGTTCCATTGGACTATATATACTCTGTTTTTGCCCACCATCGTCACATGTTTGTTATTATGACTTTGTAATCCACCTAATTAGCTGGTAGGTTAATTTTATAGTTATGAAGGGAGTAAAATCACTTGGTCAAAATTCCTATCTAATCCAAATCTCTCTTATAACATCCCCAACATATCATCCTCTGCCTCTGTTTAAATAGCCCGGATGATATTTTCCCTGGTAACCCCTTGTATTGTTGATTCTCTTCTACATATGATCTTTACATATGGAAATGAAGCCTAGCCTCCAGTAACACCCACCCTTTCACCACAGCTAGTGTCTCTGGGATAAATTTAAAAAGACTTACTTCATTCAACTAATGTTTGACGATTCTTTAGCTACTGTGATCTTCACTGACTTTTCTTTTTCTCTAGGCTTAATATCTCCAGGTACTTTTCATCTGTCCTCATGTGCCAGGATATTCAGACACATATCAATTCTATTTGTGCTTCTTTTTACACAATCTTTTGCACCTTTGATCCTTTTAAAAATATTGGGTACCTGTGTTCACTGGGTCAGGGCAGAGGGAGATGGATACCGAGGGCACCTGCAGCTCTGTCAGTGGGACATCTGCAAGGACCTGACCAGCAGTGGCAGCGACGGCTGGGATGTGCCGGGTGGAAAGCCCGTCAGCCCGTAGGCTGCCAGGCCGGGACCGCAACACGCCCGCGAGGCCAGCACGCGCCTGGAAGCCCCAGCAGGCGACCCAGACAGCAGGAGGCCGCCTCGGAGGTGGGGCAGGCTCAGGGGTTTTGGTGGGCCTTGACTCAACACTGGGCTCCGAGGACACTGCGGCATGGATCCAAGTACCTCAAGGACCTCTTTCGAGCCCGGGCAGCGATTGCTCTTGAGGATGCGAAGGAGCACGGGCGGAGCCTTCTCCCGCGGGCCCGCAGCTCCCTTCGCTTTCACCGCGAAGCAAGCGTTTGAGGCCTCGGGCCGCAGACTGTCAATGCAGGGCCTTGGAGCTGTCCGCAGCACAGCGCCTTAGCTCCCTGTAAATCCCTCACCTCTCCAGAGAGAGGACCCCAACCCCGAACAGCTGCCTGGGGCATCCGAGTGCCCGAGGCTGCCATCCAGCTGCTGAGGCCTTGGTGTGCCTTTATTTGCTCCTATCAGAAATGGTAACACAGAAAAAACGGACGACCCAGAGGAAAATAGTCCGTGTTTTCCCCTGAAAGCCGGGGTTGGGGTGAGGGGTGGGGTGAGACAGAGAGAGGGAGAGATTGGCTGCGTACTCAGCAGGGCCTTCTCCCTCGTGACTATGCAGTAGCGACAAAGCCATGGAGGAGGAAACCGCGGTAGCATTTCACATTTTTGTTTCCAGTTGTCTTTCTCTTCCTCTCTCCTCTGTGTGCTTAACTTTCAGTCCACCGTCCCAGGCCTCAGGACCCAGGGAACAGTCCTGAGGCTGGGTGGTGTGCAATTGCTTCTTGCAAACTTTCTGCCCAGAATGAGAAATGGAGTTACATGATACTGCTAACACCTTGGTTTTGATATTTATGTCTCAGTTATCAATTTCATTGTCAAGAAGTTTCCTGTGATGCAGGGCAGGCGTAGCTCATTGGTTGCGCGCCTGCTTCGCCTATACAGGTTCTGGGTTTAATTCCCGGTATATCCTAAAAAATAAAATAGAATAAATAAAATAAATACAATTATTCCCTGTGATTACATCTGGATACGTCGGTAACAATTTCTTGCCCTCAAGACCTTCTGAAATCATTATAAAGAAATTATTTTTTAATGCTTTCTAGTATTCTTTGAACAAAATGAAGACCGATCACCTGTATGTAGTATCCCTAAGCTTTTATTTTGTGCTCAAGGTTTGTACTAAAATTCAGTTTGGCAATGTTCCTTGTCCATAAACAAAGAACTAAAAGAAATTAAAAGAACATTGTCAGACCAAAATAAAGAGATGGAAATCATGAAAAAAAGAATCAAACACATTTTGGGACTGTATCATTGAAATAAAAAACTCATTAGAGGGGGCCACAGACTTGGCCCAGTGGTTAGGGCATCCGTCTACCAAATGGGAGGTCCACGGTTCAAACCCCGGGCCTCCTTGACCTGTGTGCAGCTGGCCCATGAGCAATGCTGATGCGCGCAAGGAGTGCCATGCCATGCAGGGATGTCGCCCGCATAGGGAAGCCCCATGTGTAAGGAGTGTACCCCATAAGGAGAGCCGCCCAGTGTGAAAGAAAGTTCAACCTGCCCAGGAATGGTGCCGCACACACAGAGAGCTGACACAACAAGATGACGCAACAAAAAGAGACACGGATTCCCCTGCTGCTGACAATAACAGAAGTGGACAAAGAAGAACACACAGCAGATGGATATGGAGAGCAGACAATAGAGGTGGGAGAGGCGGTAAAGGGAGAGAAATAAATGAATAAATAAATAAATAAATCTTAAAAAAAACCTCATTAGATGATTCAGCTGTAAGAAGAAATGCAATGGGAATGCATAGGATGTCATGGCTGAACCTTGAGAACATTATGTTGAGTGAAATAAGCCAGAAACAAAAGGATAACTATTGCACAGTCTCACTAATATGAACTAAATATGATGAGTAAATTCACAGAGGTAAATTCTACAGTATAGGTTACTGGGAGATAGAATGTGGGTTGAGAATGGGAGCTGATGATTAATGCATGTAGAATTTTTAATTATGTTTATTGTAAAAGTGTGGAAATGAGTAAAGTTGATGGTAACACTATTAAAGTAATGTAACTAACACTACTGATTATAAATGTGATTGTGGCTGAAAGGGGTACTCTATGGACCTAAGTTTCAATTGAAAGGAAGCTAGAGGATAATCTAGGGACGGTAAAACATAGTGATGATTGTGGTTAATAGTATAAATGTAAGAATGTTTTTCTTTTACAAAGTGCTAAGAATATGATAATCCTTGGGGAAATTACAACTAATATAACTTATGGATGATAGTTAACAGTAATATTTTCTTGACATAGAAGTGCAATGGACACAACCAATCCAATGTCCACAGAGAAAATGTGGCATTGGTGTGGGAAAAGTGGCCATGGTGGCTGCTGGGTGCGGGGAATGGGAGGAAGAGATGAGATGTGGAGGCGTTTTCAGGACTTGGAGTTGTCCTGGGTGGTGCTTCACGGACAATTACGGGACATTGTAGATCCCCCCAGGGCCCACTGGATGGAACGTGGGAGAGTATGGGCTATGATGTGGACCATTGACCATGAGGTGCAGCGATGCCCAGAGATGTACTTACCAAATGCAATGGATGTGTCACGATGATGGGAGAGAGTGTTGCTGTGGGGGGAGTGGGGGGTGGGGGCGGTGGGGTTGAATGGGACTTCATATTTTTTGAATGTAATATTTTTAAAAAAATGAATAAAAAAAAACAGTAATATTTTTGCAGCATTGGCAATGAAGATATATCAATTCTAAGATACAACAATAAAGGGTACAATGGGGTATGGGATTTTCCTTTTGGAGTAATGAAAATTTCCTAAAATGGACTGAGATGATGATAACACAACTCTATGATGAAAATGAGAGCCACTGAGTATATACTTTGAATGCATTATACCAGGCATGGGGCTGCATAATGCAGAATCCTGTGGTGGAAGATGGCTGTGGTTAATAGAACAAATATGAGAATATTCTCTCATGAACTATAACAAACATAAAATGCTAATACAGGGTTTTAATAATTAGGTGGGTTGAGGGAAATTACACCAAATGTAAGATATGGGTCATAGTTAATTGTAATATTTTGACAATGCTCTATCATAGTCTGCAACAAATGTTTCACAACAGTGAAGGCGGTTGGAGGTGGGGTGATAATATAGGAGCCTTGTATGATGGCATGCATGTTTGTTTTTGTAAGTTCACAAATTTTACTATACATTTATTATATATGTTCATATATGAATAATACACTTCAATAAATTTTTAAATGAAAAAAATATTGGGTGTCTAAGTGGAAAACAAATAATTCTGATGTGGTCTAGTAAATATAAAGTACAGTAGAATTATAGATTCCTTTCATGTAGACATTAAAATTCTATTGATGGGTGCTCTTCCTCCAGATTACCTGATGTAACTCTCTAAAACCCAATATACCCAGAAGAACATGTAAAAATGAGCCTAAGTATATTTATCATCAGCATTGGAATGAAACTCATTTTCTTGAAAAATTGAAAAATAAAGCAATATTTTTGAGGGCAAGTAAATTTATGAAACTCAAAATCTTCCTTAACTTGCTACTTGTCAAGACATAAACTGAGATTGGTCATTTCTATGGTCACCAATCATAGAACTGACATTACATACAGTAAATCTGCTATTTTAACTTATTTCACAGGAGATTTGGTTTCCCTGGACCTCTCCAAGTGAAATTGGCCATAATAATGCCCTGCCATATCTCTTTCCTATTTTTAGGCAAGATTTCCTCACACATCATTCGGCTCTCAGCATGGGAATATTTGGGAAATATTAAAAGAATGTCCCCCCTCCCCCAACTCCAGGCAAGACAGAGAGAAGCTGAAGAACCAGTGACAAGTTCCAAGTGAGGAGGACACAAGGTGTGACAAATCCTGTCAACCATATGACACACTGTTGCAGACCTGTCAGCTCACCTTCAGTGCACTATTAAAGGATTAGTCGCATCACATCTTCATGCACATTCCAGCTGTGTGCCCTGAAATCCAGGGAAGAGGCCCAACTATAGCATGGCACATAGTGTTCACAGAAGAAATTGACTGGCGTGAATTTTCTCAGTTTTTTCCCCATAAATTCTTGCTTACATTGCTTGAAAAATATATTTGCTGGTTTGAGCTTCAACATTTTTCCCTAAGCAATTTCCAGCCTATATTTGACAAGCTGTCCTTAGGTTGTGTTTGGACACACCAAGCAATTTAGCTGAATGCATTTAGAATCAGCTTACAAATCTGCTGAGTTTTGTAAGTTTTGATTGTACACGAACATAATTCTTTTTAGCCTTCAAGGTCCAAGTCCATGGTCATTGCCTTGTGGCGCCTTCCCTCTCTGTTAGAATTAATACTTTAACTTTTCATGCTCTCTTCAATCACAGTTCACAACATGATTAAAACATTCATTCATTCATTAAAAAAACATTTGAGTTTCCATTACATTTCAAACTCTGTGTTAGCATCAAGGCTCTAAATTTGAACAAAACTGAGCCCTTTGCTTTAAAGAAGCTTGCAATCTAGTTGTAAAAACACACATGTAAAACTATGATTGCAATGTGGTAAGTACTACAGTGAAAGTGTACGGAAAGAATCCAGTTATATGAAGAATGAAATATTCAAATTGCCTTGAATTGTGGTGAATTAAGAAAGTATGAATTCTTTATCTCTGAATTACCACTACCTGGCAATGAACCTGCTACGGGCAGGTGCTGAAATCTATTGGATAAAGGTATCTATTTGTTGTCAGGGATTTTCCCACTCTAACTACTAAAATTCAACCATAAGTCCTGAATCGCTTTTTTCAATATAGGGTCTTTCCTAATTATTCTATGAAATATATATATATATATAAAATATAATATTATATAAATATATATATATATATATATATATATATATATATATAAACTCATTAAAATATAATAAAAGGTAAAGAAAGAAAAATCCTGGGGAGTTTAAAATTTAGAGTCAAGATCTCTGATAGTGTTCTTTTTGCTGCCCTTGTCCTACCTGTCCTCCTTGATTCATGCAAGTTTCCACCTAAGCTTTGATTCTCTGGACAACACTCTCACTAAGTATGCAAACATTCATCATAACTTGCTCTTCGCTTTTCCTTACAACTTTGTCCTGTGTCTTTTTCAGCTAGAACACTTAAGAGACTAATGCCATGATACATGCTACCCCACTCACATAACACATTTGGATTTAAAACAGGCATCTATCAGAGTTAAGTAAAACAGTAGCTTCAAGGGTAGGACTTTTCAGACGTTGTGATGATTCAGCAGGAGCAATAAGGTAGAACAGGGGAATTTTTTAATGCAACTGAATCCTTTTTAAAGCTGAGTCTGACTACATTCATTAGTTCAAAGCAACCTCATTTCTAGTGCTCAAGGACAGACTGGGGGAGGAGAGTATAATGGCAAAAGTGTCTCTAATCAGAAAAGAGCTAGCTTTGTTCGCTCTACTTCACTTTCAAATACACTTTAATATAACACAACCACACATTCTTCTAAACAGTTTATCTTTTACATTATTAAATTTCAAAAATGTTACTTTCATACTGACTTTCATAGTACTCCAATGTTTATTAACCTCAAAAACTAATGACATGCCAGACACTATGCTAAACCTCTTAGTCATCTCATTTCCTAAATATGAAATTGTGAAATGTGTGCATTTTCCCTGGTTCTGCAGATTGAAATAAAACAAAATCTGAGGTTCAGAAAATTGATCATGTCACACAGGAAGCTGGAACTTGAAACTCAGTCTATCAAGTCTGAAGTCTTAGCTCATTAAAATCACCTCACCTTCCTATGTGTGTTTTGAAAGATGTATTATGAAGTAAATAACTTCTTCACAACCATGAACTAGAATAGGAAACATACAACTTTTCTAATATTTGGAGGCAGGAAGAAGAAATCCTATAGTAGAAGAGAAATTGAATCTCTTGCTAGTGTAAGTTTATGGAGAAGCAGTTTGGGAAGATGATATTACTTGTAAAGGCAAGTTGTTCCAACAATCAGAAACTGTTTAGTACAAGCTGCAGATGGACCTAGACAGATAGAAGGAGAATAGTCCTGACACTGGACAAGAATTTGGGGAGACACAGATACAGAAATAAATTAGAATGAGGCAATTGATAAAAGGCCTAAGTCAAACTTGGCTCTCGTGATTGTCGTAGAAATGTCAGTTTACCCAAGCAAGTATGTTTTTCAAGTGGTTCTGGGTGGCCACTAAGCAGCAGTGAATAATAATAGTTCAAGGGTGATTTGAATTAGGTCTTTTCCTGGGAAAAATACAGGTCCTAGACAATGGGAAACAGTGCCTCTCTGGTGGATCCCATTCTTCAGGTTTGGATTGCATTCTTTGGAAAGTTTTAAGTCTCCCAGTGTTGGTGTTTGGGATATGATGGGGCCAGAATTTCTGTTCCAGTGGGCACCCAGAGCCACTGGACTTGTGGACTTGTGGACTCTGTGGACTCTGACCTAATTTTTCCCATTCCACATCCTCACTGACTCTAGATCTAGGTAACACCAGTAGAGTCAATCACTTGCTCCAAAAACCTCTGAGATTCATGATTATGAGGTCGTCTTGCCCATGACTGTGCTGGGCTTCCAAGGAGCTTCCAGGGATGCAGATCACCTTCCACAAATCCTTTGAAGAATTGCATGAGATCAGAGCACTAGAACGATGCCGGCATGCTATTTATGAGCTGTCTCCCATTCTTTTCATGCAAAGGATGAAGATTCTTCACATGCACTGATTAAATGAATATCTAATTAATAAATATCTAAAGAACTCTCATTACCTCTAAATCACTATACTGTGTACCAGCCCATTAACTGTCTATAAAGTCCTGGACTCTGCAGAAATATTTGCCTAGGAATGTCTCTGTTAGGGATCACAGTGAAATGCTGTTTAGTTTGTGGCTATAACTGCAGAATTCCCAGAAGTTAGAAGCTGGAGCACATTTTTCTATGCTGTCAATTGTTCTTAAACACATTGTATGGGGGCAGAGGTTAAGCTAGGTTATACTATATACAATCAGGTAAGCATCTACCAGCTGTCATAAAAGTTTGTTTCCCATTAAGAGATGGTTCATGACATTAATTTTGTGATTGAAAGTTGAATAAAGATCATAGTCAGTATCACCTTGAAACATGTTTCCAAAGTTTCTATGACTGCTCCGACTACGTATTTTATTCCATTCTTTTGTTGATTTTATTTATTATATTGTTCATATGTGTGATAGCAAGATTTAGAGTACTTTGATTTATTTTTCCTTTGGGGTGAAAAAAGGCTTGAGTAAGAAGATTGGAGCAGAAAAAATATTCTGTGAAGAAAATGTGATGTAGTGGAAATAAGCAATATCAAGACCCTTGATGGTGATCCATCAACTTGCCCTTGGCCCAAAGTGATGTTGTGCATCTGGAGAACTTTCTGGGGGCTCTGTACTTTAAAGTTATTCGTAGACCCTACCAAGGAGGCTATGATGTGTTCTATTAGACTACTAAATATATGGAGTCTTGAACATTGATACAGGCAACCAAAATCATATACTCTGTAGCCAGAAGTGTCAGAGGGTCCATACCGCCTACGTAAAATCACAAGAATCAAGTGGGTTTGAAGTTCTGTCACATATACCATACACCCTAGGCATGGGGCCATGTAAATATGCTTTGTTCTGGTCCAGTCCAAATAGAAAGCTGTTTGACAGAATTTTGACATAGTTGAAACAACCAGGCATACCTTTCTTTTTTCCACGCAAATCTAAACAGATTGGGCTGATCTCACAAAAACAGACCCTTAGCCATCAGAAAATCATTGGCTGTAATTTGCAGAATAATGGTGCTTTTATGTTACATTATTTGACACCCCCCAAAAAAATAACTATTGAGACATACCAGTTATTAACTTATATCTACTTAGACATTAATTTTATTTGCCTACCTCCTATAGGTGTTTAAGTTTGTAACAACTAGGTAAACACAAGTTCAGCTGAGAAAAATAAACTGTTGTGACATACAAGTGAAGTAGTTGAAGGTAAACTACTTAATATGCAAAACATATGGATGGCTATACGTTGAATGAATAAGGTACAGTGGGAGAATTAAATATGGGTAATTGAGTTGTACTGATGCCACATTCTAAGAAATATTGAAAAAGAGGGAATTTAAAGGTTGAAATAGTAACATTCTACATTACATATATGGCCAACACTTAATTATTAATTAACCAGATATTTTTTAAAGTTATGCCCAATAATATCATTATCATAGAGCAACATTATCAACTATTGAAATTTTTTTTTTTTTTGAGGTACCAGCGTTGAGGATTGAACCTGGGACCTCCCATATGGGAAGCAGGCACTCAACCGCTTGAGCCACATCCACTCCAACCATTGGTTTCTAAAGCAAAATCAAACAAAGCTGTACTGTAGCTAGAATTGAGACAGAGGAGCATCAGAGTATGTATTAACCTGAGGGAAAAAGATAAATCCTCCATAATTTTTAAGATAAAGCAGCCAATTCAATTAAATATCACTTAGAGACCTATCTTTTGAGACCAGCTTCTTTACCTTTAACTTGACCTTCTCTCTGAGTGTCTGTGTTTAAATTGCTTATTGATACCATGTGTGATAAAGGTCACAGCTGGTAAATATGCCCTACTTCATAATATACATCATGCGGGTCTAATGTTTCTGACCAAATCCCAAAGGAATAAATGTTAGTCACAGACCTCAGCATTAGAAAAATAATTGAATTTGCTGGCTATGCAGTATAAAAAAGGGCTAATAGTCTGAAAGTCCAAGTCATAGAGAGAAAGGCATTTTGAGAGGTCATCCCCCTTCCCCCCGGACATGCAATGACTATAAAATGTTATGTGACATAGCCATGCAAAGATCTCAAGCCAAGAAAAATAAAATTGTCACGGTTTTGTCATCACTTTCCAGTTATTTTAGACAAATTCATTTAAAAAGGGGTGGGAAAGAGGAAGGGAAGAAGGAGTTACAGTCCTCTAATAAATGGGTTAAATGTATCCTTTTATCATTTTATTTTGCAAATAGCATAATTTACTTCTGGGTCCATATCCCTGTCAAAAGGATATAAGAAGGACTTGCCTATCAGGAGACACTGAGGTGGTACTGTATGATTTCCTGGAAAAAAAAGAAGATATGATTTCAAATGCAACAGGTTAAAATCAGAGAACCATTTGATGTTCAAGAAAATTATAAATCTGAGCCATTTTTATCAACTTCTAAAATGTGTTGAGCAGTTTTTATGCCCCAGGCACAATTCTAAGCACCTTAGATGTGCTCATTTAATCCATTAATTACACAGTGAGCGAAGCACAATTATAATGGAGAAATAGGTACAGAAGCTAAGTAATAGGGAACAGATGTGGCTAAGCAGTTGAGTGCCTGCTTCCCACACGGGAGGTCCCAGGTTTGGTCCCCAGTGCCTCCTAAAAAGAAAACAAATTAAAAAACAGCCAACAAGCAAAAACAAACAGAAAAACCAACTCAGGTCAGTGATGTGGCTCAGTGATTGGGTACCGGCTTCCCACATAAGAGGTTCAGGGTTCAATCCAAGGTACCTTAAAACAAACAAACAAAAAACTAAGTAACTTGCCGAGGATCACATAGCTGGTACAAAGCACAGGATTTGAACTCAGAATTTCAGTTCAAAGCCTTGACCCAGCTGCCTTCCTCATGGGATTGCTGACTGTCATCTCTAGCACTTTCATCATTTTTTCCTGTGCTGCATTCGAACTTTCTAAGAAAAATTTCCATTCTCAAAAATCATATAATTAAATATTTCTAGAGCTAGAGTCAATCCTTAGGAGAATTTTCCTCCTCAATTTTTGTTTTATCAGTGGGAAAACAGGTGTCAAAACCATGGTCTCATAGTGAAACTAGTGTCAGAGAAGGAAGCATGGCCCAACCCTGGACTTGCATGGGTCTCCACACTCCATCATTGCCCTTTGGTCAAATGGTATCTCTTGACTGTTTTCTATTTTCCAGACACTGTGCCAAAATAATTTGCTTTGTTTCATCATCTATCCTGTTAAACTACCATGCATATCTTCAGACAAACTTAAAGCACTACAAAGCTTCATTGGAAATCTTCTCTTCATCAAAGAATAAGCCACATTTTTACCCTTAGCTTTTTTTAATAGCACTTATTGGATGAATACATGGTAAACGTAGGTGGACTGAGTGAAGTTATTTGAAGAAGGCAAACCAGGCAGTTCGACACATAAACGTCTTTGCCCTTACCTGTCTCTGGAGAGCTCAGAGTAATTTAGCTGAGATTCAGCTTGATCCTTCTGGATTGTCTCCATTTTCCTTGCTCCTACTCTACCCACATTTCCCCCAAAATGACAAAATTTATCCAGAATGACTTCCATTTTTAAAAATTTCTCAAAATACTCTTAGCAAATTGATGACCATGGGCCTCTATTATTCTGAATTGTTTGTGAGCACTCTCTTTATTAGTATAATATTATATAGTTTCCTCCATCCCCTAATAGAATAGAAATGCTCCAAAAATTGTTTTGATAGCATAATAGGATTTTATAAATGTGTTTTAGGATTAAAAAGCCTAGATAAATGCAGAAATTTTCTTTGAAGATTTATTTGTACTACTTTCTTTTCCTTTATGCATTTGTACCTTGAAGACAAATGGACTAACAACTAGGGCCGAAATGCATTCATTTGATTAACCAAAATGCACAGTGAATGCACTTTGACATTAAAATATAAAGTAATAGCAGCAATGTGAAGAAAGCATATTGCTATCATTTGTGGAGAACTTATATTGATGTAACTATTAAAATGTAATATAGATTTTTTTTCAGAAGATTTTCTTCAAAGATCAACGTTTTTGAAAACAATCTTAACAGCACCTATTGGATTTTCTTTGTTAGTCTCTTTGTAGCTTTGCAAGGTTCTTTCAGAAAGTACCAATTTTATTTTAAAGTTTTAATCAATATTTCACATGGTGAAATCTTTTTCTTTGACACAATGAGTTATCAAAGCATTTTTTCTTCCTGAGGCAGCAGCTTTGAGCTGTGACTGACAATAGATCTTGTGGATACTGTCCCTGTCAAGATTAGTTCAAACACCATAGGGATTCCTTTTCATGTCTGTAATTCTTAAATCAGCATAAGCGATACATAAATTCCTCCATCCTAAAGGTGAGTTTTTCCTCAGTGGAAGAACTATTGCTGATCGGACTAGATTTTCATTAATTCAGAAACAACATGCAGCTATATAGTTGGTTATTATATCTGGATATATGCTTATCAGACTCTTGTTTTTCTTTGGAACAACCATAAAAAAAAAATTCTCCTTTATATATTTTCTTCAGTTTACAATGGCATGTAAAAAAAAAAATTAGTCCTCATTCAACACAAACTCCTTTCTCATTAAAATAAGGATGATGATTTACAAACTGTGCCTAGTTGCTGAAGTGGTAACTTGGCGTTAGGGTAAAACATGAAAAGGATCTTGCCCACCCCGCCCCCCCCCCCCTCCCCCGGTCGCCCTCTCTCTCTCATTTCTTTTCTCTCCTGACTCTCACTCTCTCACTCTCTTTCTTTATACATATTTTATTTGCTGCTTTTCTAGTTAGGTTTATGCCAAGAGAAAGGTTTTCTACAACAAGATGTTAGAAGGCTTATAGTCTACTATTTTTTTTCCTCTATTTTTTTTAAATGTTATGTTCAGAAAATATAAGAGGTCCCCATATACCCCACACACCCCCTCACCCCACTCCTCCCACATCAACAACCTCTTTCACCATCGTGGGACATTCATCACATTTGGAGAATACATTTTGGAGCACTGCTGCAGCACATGGAAAATGGGTCACATTGTACTTTACGCTTTCCCCCAGTCCACCCAGTGGGCCACGGCAGAACCTACAATGTCCAGCATCTGTCCCTGCAGTACCACCCAGGACAACTCCAAGTCCTGAAAATGTCCCCACATCATGTTTCTTCATCCCTCTCCCTACCCTCAGCAGCTACCATGGCCACTTCTTCCACATCAATGCTACAATTTCTTCCATTACTAATCACAATAGTTCCATAGTAGAATATCAGTAAGTCCACTCTAATCCATACTCTATTCCTCAGTCTTGAATGCAATCTGACATCATACTTCTGTAAATTCTGACTCAGTGGTTTACAAGCTATGTGACCTTGGACAAATCACTTCTGTCCCTATTTCTCATTTGACTTATCTATAATGTGACTAGTAATAGTGCCTGACTCATCAATTGGTGAAGGATTTAATGATATAATCCATATAAGAATGTAATACTGTGCTGACACAATGGGTGTTTACTATATGTTACATCTTTATTCTTCTTTATGTCATAATTCTGATGTGTAGAGAGATAAGACATTCACCTATGAAAAGCTCATACCTATATGAGAAAGGAATAAAAGAAGAATTTATTTTTACCACAATTTTCCTCAATTAATATTCTCCCATTAGGTCTAAAAAGTAAAAAGAATGTCATTTCCTAAGTGTGGAAAGCAACTGGGATTTAACCAATATGGTCTTCTGGAGGTAACATTGTAAACATGGCTTTTCTTATGTGCTCAGTATTCTTTTAACATTAGGTATTATAGATTTTTTAGAAAATTATTTCAATATTCTGTGACCAGCCAAAAAGAAGGATTCATAAAGAAAAATGCCCAAACTGATAAATCCCAAGAAAATTGTACAGCTCAGCAGTGAGGGAAATTTGCTTCTGATTCAGCTAAGAGAGTATAGGCTCTGTTGAGGGAGTAGAGTCCATCTCTTGGTTATTGATGATGATCTGGATGCCTCCCTGCTTTAGAAGAATCAGAGAAGTAGAAGATGAAGTCCTTTCCCAAGGCTTGGCCCATTGTCCTACTTCTTCACTCTGACCACTTAGAACATGGGCACACATGAGCAAGAAAGGAAGTATGATGCTGTCATGAAAAAGGGGGTTAATGAACCACAAAGAAACAGTAGAAACAAAACCATTTCAGCAAAGCAGAGTTTGCATCTTCTGCTCTCTAAAGAGTGAGCATACATTTCAGAAATTGATGAGATTTTTTTTTGCTTTAATTGATTTGAAATGTTAAGTGGTTGGTAGGTATTTATTTCCTTGTAGAAGGGTGGAGGGAATTTAATCATTAACAGAATTTCTGGGAAAGCATTTTTTCCTGCACTCAGGAAATTCTCACACATGAGTAATCATTGTATATGATTTTAGTGCTTTTAACTATTGCTTAAATCATCCATCTTCATATAGCCTATATTTGATCATTTTATGCCATAATTTTATGAAAAAAAAGATTCAGAAAATAGTTAGAAGAGCTTCTGGTATCTAAACTACATGAATAACAGAAATCTTTTTTAAAGCAATAACTATGCAATATAATTATTTGAAGAATAATTACGGAGAAGAGTGAAAATGTGTTTTAAGTATTTGCTTTATCCCTTTGGGTACAATCATTACCAAAATTTCTCTTCTATGAGACTAGAAGGGCTCACTTTCCTTTTTCAGAATGAAACTACTTCTTTAGGGATGTACAAGTGGATTAGAGAGTGGTTTCCTTTACCTAGCAAAGTTTCCTATTATTAAGGATTTTTCCTGCTATGCAGAGCCACCCCCAGGTGAAAACCAGCTATTCCAGGTAATTTTATCAAGCCAGCTCCACTCAAAGAAAACATTCCTGTCTGTTCTTAACCAAATTATCTAAAGACAAGACAAACCTCCAAGCCAGCAGTAATCAGAAATTAGATTTTTTAAAAAACTCTGATATTTAGCCCTAAATATCTGCTAGACAATGTGTTTTGCAACTACACAACCTAAAATAAGCAAGGTGATGTCTTTCCATGGGGATCACTTGCAAGCTTTTGCCACAGGGGCAAGTGCCTAAAAAGAAGTGCAATTGCCCTCATTCTGTGATGTTAAAATATAACTGCTTGTAATAAAACTGCCCCAGAATAAACTGCAAAGCCTTTTCTCTTCCTCACTGGAAAGTATATCACATTTTCTTAGTCTAAGAATAGCTTTTGTTTAACCACTATCCATCACTACCTAAAAGTGAAAAAAAATCAAAAGATCAAATATGCCCATGGCTTTAGCTTATGCTATGAATCATGTTGGTCACAGTATAAGAATCTATGAGGAAGGAGATATGGCTCAGGTGACTGGGCTCCTGCCTACCACATGGGAACTTGCTGGTTCAAATCCTGGTGCCACCTAAAGAATTCAGCGAGCTGGTACAAAGGGCAAGTGGGCAAGCAGACAAAACAAGACACACAAGAAGGAAAGAACATAATGAGAGATGTAACAAAGCAGGGAGCAGAGGTTCTGGGTGCCTCCTAAAGAAGGCAGCAAGCTAGCATGTCGGGCAGATGCGGTGAGTTGATGCAAAAAGATGATGCAACAAGAGACATGGGGATGAAAAACAGAACAAGAGACACAACAAAGCACACAGCAGTGGCGGCTCAAGCAATTAGCACCTCCCTCCCAGATTGGAGGCACCTGCTTGGGCTCTGGGTGCCTTCTAAAGAAACAAGGAACACAAATAAACTCAGCAAGCGAAAAACAACAAGGGGGTGAAGAGAAAGAAAGAGATAAAAGAAATTCTTTAAAAAATAAAAAGAATCTATGTATTCAGCCCCAAAGGCCATTTTGAAAAATATTTAAAATGAATTACTACCTAAGAGGCTAAGAGGAAATAATAAATGTCTACAATTATAGAATATTCTTGTTAAAGGAGTATTATGGTTTTCAACTTTGAAAGACAGGAAATCTTCAGAAATAAAGCAATTAGTATTTTATAAAAAGACATCTGCTGTGGATATTTTTTGGGGTTTTCTGGTATAGCACACATGTATTGAAGGATATTAGCAGCTTATCTGTGTATGCATAAAATGACATCTCTGTTAATGCCAGATATGATGGATTGTTATAGTTCCACAAAATCATGCTTTGTGTATTTGCAAAATCAATCTGAATTCAAATAGCAAATGAGTCTTTCATGATTTTTGCATATACCTGAAATTATAGTGTGGCATGTTACAATAAAGAAATACTGCATATTAAATAAAGTTTAATAATCATATCTAGAAAATCCAAGTGTGTAATATATGTATCTTGGTATCTTTCCTCTTTCACAATATTCTTATGACAGGAGCATCCTAGGGTGTTTATTCTGATTCCTCAATACTGAAAAATGTTAAATGTTATAAAAATGCAAATGCCTGTGCAATAGAGTAGTTCAGGTAACTTTTAATTGATTTGGAGATGTGAGACCTTTTAATTCTGAAAACAACAATAGGAGTGAGTTACTGCTCTTCTGGGTTAGTTTCTGCTTCACTGAACAGCTTTACTGATGTTTGTCTAGCTGGGGACAGATTGCTTTGCACACTCTCCACTATTATGCATTCAGTTGGTATTTATAAATACATTCTAATTTGCCATTCTGATCATTCTAAGGGCAGGGTCTATGTCTCCCTTGTTTATAGTTAATACCCTAGAAATTCACAGAGTTCTGGTACATAGTAGGTGCTTAAAAACTGTTGTTGAGGTAATGAAAAGATGAACAATTGTCACCCTAGCACTTGGTCCCTGAAAGCCCTGTGTGTCTATGAAGGAGTCACTGAGAATCCTATCTTGTAAGCCTTGTAGCAGCTATATCTGCCATGCCTCACCTTAAAGCAAGTTGCTGCAACAGTGCATTGTGGAAACACAAGCTCAAGGACACAACACGAACTTTCAGCAAATTAGCTCTTTACTACTTGCACAACATAAAGAGTCCAGGAGGGAAAATAATCTCTGCTACTTACACAGCATAAGGAGTCCAAAAGAGCAGGGGGAAAAGCCCTATCACAGTGAGTCTGCCAGAGTGGCAGAAAACTGCTCTGAGTCGGGATCCATAGATAGCAACTTGGCAAGGCGCTTTCTGTGCCAGAGAAGAGAGACCAGTCTATATAGTTTGAATGTGTTTTTTTTTTAATCCACTTCAGGGAGAAGGGGCCCTGCCACTGAGAATTCCTGTTAATAAGCATCTGGGACAGCTTGGTTTCCCATTCCAGGTTTAAGTTCTGACTGGGCTTTTTCATTAGGCTTAACATTTCCCCCAGGTTGAGGAGCACACAGTAGAAAAGGAGGCAAGGATTGCAGATGGGAGGATAACTGGGTAGCATGTGTTCCTGACTTCTCCAAAGAAGGAGGTGAGGGTAGGTGAGTTCTGGGTAATAGCTACTTAGCAACTGTCTGTGACTTCACAAATATCCACATTCCTTGATTCCCATACAAGTTGAATTCTTTCCAATTATCTTTCTTCTCCCATATTCTTAGGGACACAATTTTATACTTAATTTAGTATAACACATCCTTTTCAGCCCTCTTCCTCCAAACTTTTTTCTAGGACTTCTGAAATCTGCATTCTATGATTAACAAGTACCCACATAATCACTAATCAAAGAGAATTGTCTTCATTTGTTTACTTTAACTGACAATGCTCTCTCCTTAAGCTACTGTTTCTCCTTCACTGTTTCTTCTTTTGGGTGGAAGACAGCATTTTCCAATATTTTACTCACCTCAGGTTTAGGTTTGACATTCTTCTCACTTCCCACCTCAAGATAATTATTCCTCCATTCTCATAAAAAAAAAATCCTTGCTTCTGTGGTTATAGACAGATTGTAGAAAATTATGCAACCATAATAATGGCAGTAATGGCCACATGATTAGATTTTGGGTGTTCTTTCTCTTTGCAATTTTTTTCATTGTTTTCATTTTTAATTATAAACATGTATCTTTTTAAAACTAAAAAGCTAATTTTTAATGAAGTCGTTTACAGCTCATATTTAGCTTATGTTATTCAACTATACCACCTTCTACATATCCATTCCTCCTAAGTTTTTTCAGGACCCTAGAACCTCACCAACCAACTTCCTTGCTATCTCTCTTTCTGACAGTTTATTAGGTAGTTTTAGCTGCCACATGGATGTTCCAATAATTACCCATATGATGTAGAAATTCATTAGTTTCCTCATCTCCAGTGACTTCACCTCCTTTTCAGTTCAGTCAGCTACTGTCAAGGGTCAGAGCTAGATCTTATCAGTACCTCAACTTCATCTCTGAAATCATAAATTCAAATACTGCATTACTTGACACTTCACCACATCTAGTATTATTATTTGGTATTTCTAATTATGCTTAATCTTTGATTCTATCAATCTATACAGGCACTTTATCTCTCTATTCCCTCTGTCTAGCCCTTTCTAGAGCTCATAGTATGGAGCCAGATGCTAAGTTAGGCTTCTAAATGCTCTGATTTTTTTTTTTAAGTTTCAAATTTATTTATTTATTTTTTTTTATTTTATTGACTTTGTAATAATATTACATTAAAAATATATATGTGAGGTCCCATTCAACCCCACCCCCCCACCCCACCTCTCCATCATTCCCAAAACCAATATCTGGGGGTTGTATCTCTTTTATCTGTCTCTCTGACTCTGCTCAGTTGTGCATAAGGGCAATCCTTCTGCCAGCCTCCAGACTCTTTTTTAGAAACTCGTTAAATGCTCTGATTAACAGCTGTATGTCCGTGGATAATCCACTGATTTCTCTGTGTCTCAGTTACTTTATCTATAAAATGGAGCAGTACCAAACTCATAAGTGTATTGTGGGGATTAAAAGAATACTTTAAAGTAAAATATTCAGAAATATAGTAAGTTACGTATTTTTTCCTATCATCATTATTATCAGTAGTAGTATTTTTATCTGCTTATGTTTAGAGTCCAACACTTCAAATATTCTTTTCCCAACTCCTTTATCCTATTTTCTTTTTTAATCACTTGGAAATCCTAAATCCTGGATCAATCCCAATGAAGTGTTCTTTTTCCCCACAAAAGAGCTGTTGAATGATGATGATGAAATACCACTAGCAAGCAAAAACTGCCAATAAAAATTACGGTCTGTACCTCATCTTAGCCCCAATAATGCTAAAAAATCCTATTAGTTTTCTTTGACAGCTTTGTCAGTCATCATTTCAATACTTTCTCCTTTCATAAACTGCAATCCTACTAGATAAGAACATCATTTAGTTTTTTCCATTTATATGTGTTTTACTGTTAGTGTTTGTGAGTTCATATATGTGCCTGTGTATATTTTTATGTTCATGTTTGTATGTGAGTTTCAAATTTATTTATTTTTTTTTATTTTATTGACTTTGTAATAATATTACATTAAAAATATATATGTGAGGTCCCATTCAACCCCACCCCCCCACCCCACCTCTCCCCCCCCCAGCAACACTCATTCCCATCATCATTTCTTAGGTGTGTAGTTCAGCTTATGAATTTTCAAGATTTTTTCTGAATGTATGTAGCTGTGCCAAATGACCTTTCCTTAAACTTTAGAAGAAACTGAAAGCTATCAACTTACTGCCATCACAATTATAAACCTGGCAGTGTCCATACTCTTTTTTTCTTTCATCTTGTCACACTAGGACAGTACACCTTACAGCTAAGATGAATTTCTATAGTGGAGCACAGGATCCCATTACTTTCTCTCTCTCAGGAACCTCAAAGATTCTAAGCATTCTATGTTCTTAGGTCATTAACAAATATTACATAGAAAAATGTTCTTTCCTCAAATTAGTTTGGGAAAATGCTAGGATAAAAAAAAAACTAAACAAGTTTCTATAAGACTCAAAGACTTTAAAATGCCATCATATGTTGTAAATCTCCCAAAGTGGAATAGATAATACAGCATTAAGGGTAACCCCACCCGTGTTCTTTAGCCTCACCATCTTTCCTGCTTCATTCCCATATTAATGTACCCTAACCTTTTTATCTGAAGGACCATACCACATGCCAGTGTTTCTTCTCTTTCCAGCAATTCTTCTCTCTTTTCAATTATGGTCAAATTCTATGAAAGAGCTGGACCCCTGACTATTTCTCTTCATCCATGTTCGTGGACCCACCCCAATCTTGCTTTCATGTCCATGACTAGGGCCAACACTGACAGTTATTACCATGGTTGAAGTCTTTTTGTTGCTGAGTCTAATGAACTTTTTCCAGCTCTTACTTATGTCAACTCAGGGCAGCTTCTGATACTAATGAACGCTCCTAAGTTTTTCAAAAGTTGTTATCCGTCCTTGAATTTTATAACTGCCTTAAACTTCTTTTTGAATTCTCTTTTTTATTTATGTCCCTATATACACATGCCCCTTGGGACACAAGTGCAGCCTTCTTCTTTCCTTCTATTAGTTACTTTCTGGTCTAGATGGCTCGTTAACTCCTAGGTCTCCACGTAGCTTCATATGTATTCTTTTCCTAATCTGTATCTTTAACACAGATCCTTTTTCTGAGCTCTAGATCTATATATCCAGCTGCCAACTAAGTACTCCCACTTGAAAGACTCCTAGATATTTAACACTCAACAAGCTCAAAGTTTAACTTATTGTTTCTTGCCCTTAACCAGATTTTCCTCCAATTTACCTATGGAATGATTACTAGTCCACAAGTTAGCAAGCACAATGTTCTCCTTAATTTCTTCAGGTCCATTCCCTCTTTACCTTATTCAATCACTTTCAAACTACTGTTGAATCTAATTCTAATTTACTTTTTGAGTCCATTAAGTCTCAATTATTATCAATCCCCTAGTTGTCATGTCAGATAGATTTTGCCACATCCTAAATTTGGTTATACCTCCCTTGGATTGGCCCTCCCCAATCAATTCTTAACTTTGCTTTCCTGATTAAAATTCGTAAATGGCTTCTCATTTGGAGGGAAACATATTTGGAAAATAATGTTCCCAAGATCCTGGAAATTCCTTAATTATATTCCTTATAATTAAAATTTTCACTGTTTATTGGATACCAATAATTATTTGAATGGAGACTATTTCAGAGACATTGACTCCATGTTCCATCATAAAAGGCAAAGCAATCCAAAACATATTTTCATTCTTGTAAATCTTTCAGAATTGAATATCATTAAACCAGGTATTGTTCAGTACTGGGGCAAAGATGATGCTGTAATGAATCACTCCTGTAATGGGAAGGATAATGAGGCCTGGTTGCCATAGAGAAACTTCTTATAGAAGAGAGGACTTCTCTCCTACCTCCCTCCACAAGTGAAAAGAGTGAAAAACATTTGCTACCCTTCCTAAGAATTCTCAGTAGACTAGTAGAAAATTAGAATCTCTGAAGTATCTGGCAATCCATTTGCCTGTAGCATTTGGAGCAAATAGAGAGACACATGGAATTTAATTGGCTGAAAAAAGCCAATTACTTATTGAACAAATGGAGACCTGAATGCTTGCTCCATATATTTTAGCAATATTTATTGATCAACAGATCCTAAGTGACTGATTGGTCAACATCAGTTTCAACGGATGACAATTTTGAAAGCTTTCTATGACTTAAGTGAAGGTCATGTGATATCTATGCAATATAATTATATGGGTCAGGATTAAATGTTTCACTATGAGTGGACTCATCAGTTTTAAGAGAAGGTTTTAAATCTCTGGAGGAAATTTTGGGCAAGGTAGGCAAGACTCACTTCCATCATCCTTGATCTCAAAAATAGAAACTTGCAATGTAATGATCCTTTTCTTTCATTCTTTAATTAGAAAGTTCTCAATAGTAGTAGAAAAGGAAATTGTACTTTGAGATTCAGCTCAAGTTTTTCCTATTCTGTGGGAGTCCCTCATAATCTCCCAAATTGAAGTGATTTACCGCCTCCTATACCACTACACCTAATAATTCTCTTTTTTTTTTCCTCTTTAATTGCAGGACTGAAATTATTTGCATATTAACTCCATCATTAGAAAATGATTTTATTTTTAGGTGATATATTCTTCACAAATGTAATATGTAATATTTACCACCAGCATCTAGAACAGAAACTGACCATAATAGACACCAGAGAATGCTTTTGCATAAAATAATTATGCAGAAGTTTTCATAAACTTTACTACTATCTGAAATGTTCAAATGTTATTTATTAACAATGTTTTCTTAGAGTACTGGTCATTTACTTTATGGAGACTAAAACTTTCTAGAGTTTACCAAATTAGTTAAACTTGGGACTATTTATTTTCTGAAGTTAAAAGTAATGCAGTGTGTTAAGTCATTCAAAACTCCATCTATATTTAAAGAGAACATGCTGTGGCAAGTAGGGTTCCTAGTACTGGAGATCCAATGGTGAACATGAAGGAGAAAGATCCTGCCCTCATTGTAATACACAGTCTGGCAGAGTATAAATAATAAACAAGTAAATTAAAAATGTATGATAAAATGTTAGTTAATGATAAGTAACAGGAAGAAAAATAAACCTAAACAGTGGGATAGAGAAAGAGTGCTATTTTGTATTAGGATGATCAGAAGAAGGGTTCTTTGATGAAGGATGGGGAGGCTGTTAAAGGGGTAGTTTCAGAAATAGGTAAATGCATAGTAAAAAGATATGTGAGAGCAGAGTTTAAACAGACTAGGAGGAATGCTTTTTTTTAATTTTTTAAAATTTTTTGTGGCTTGTGGGGCCAGTAGGAATAAGTTACAATAATTAATTTCACCAACCCAACAAGCAGACACATATGGGGGATGTTATATTATTCTGTAGATGACAGGAATAGGTATACTGGTGAGTGTATTTGTTTATATAGCCTTTCAATAGTCTCTGGTCTTCAGAATTTGTCTGCAGAAAAATAATGCCATCTGAGGTAACAGATTATTGCATTTCAAGGTTCCTCTTGATTACCACCACCCCACCACCAACCACCCTGATATGATTGCTGTTATCAGTTACAATTTCCACTAAAAATACATCTATATGTTTTTAAATGGCATCATATATATAAAATTTTCATTCAGAAAAAGGGGTATATACTAATTTACGTTTAGGTATTGTATTGAGGCACCGTGGTTGTCCATGAACAAAATAATAGAAGCCAGAAAGCCAGAAAAGAAACTCTTTTTAATACAAAGGGAAAACAATAAGAATTTTTAAAATTTCCTTTAATATGGACTATAATATGTATTTAGAAAGCATCATTAATAAAGTGTTTTTTCAGACAAGTTAGAAAGGTGATTTTCTGTAAATCATAGGAAAAACAAAAAATGAATACTGTAACTATAGCTCCCATCCATTCATTATGTCACCTATATGCCTAGGCAAGCATAAACTGATTAGAGCTCCTCTGAATGGGTCATTAGTTAAGCAGAAGGCATGTGGCTAAGAAAGTGATTTACTATTTATTCTGGTAGAATGTTTTCTTAATGCACGGTACAAGCTACACCACACAATGGAAGCAATTTAGATTTTCATTTTATATGAAAGGGGGAAAAGGATGGCTTTAAGAGCTGCCATTTTTAAAGTTCCTTTTCTAAACCCATGATTATTCAGTAATAGTCTTTACAAATATTATTAAATAGAATGAGAAATCCATTAACTTTATCAAGAGATAGACTAAATCCAAGCTGATTACTTCACAACCACAATTTACCTTAAATCCTCAAAAGACAAGGGCAATTTTATTGAACTATCCTTTCTGTCAGACTTTGTGTGTGTGTGTGTAATTCCATCTGGGTTGACAGATATATATGGTCAAATGAAAAAAGAAAACCTGAGGGATTTGTTTATGAGACTTTCTTATAACTACAAAACATAATTATAAATGCTTAATAGTAAAGCAATGACATAGTTGTATTAAGGTTCAATAAGTCCCTCTTATGTGTTTACTAGGTTCTCAGGAGATATTTATTTACTTTTAATTTTACATAACATACTTTTAGCATAGTGCTAATCAATTCTATTCAACCAGAACAATATGCCCGCATTAAATACTTGTTCTGTATAAAACACTGTGCTAGATGAAATGTGGGATACAAAGATACTAAGATTTGACAGCTGGCCTCCAAGGGATCGCAATCTAGTGTGAGGGAAAGAGATATAAAGCAATTAACCATAAAATAAGACATATGTATTAAGTACTTTAATATAGATACAATGTGACAGGAGGGTAGAGGAAAGAGGAGAATTAATTCTGACTAGAGAAAGGAAAAGACTCATGAAAGTGGTTTTTTCAGCTAGTTCTCTTCGAAAAAAATTCTGACTTTGATGGGTAAAGGAAGGAAGATAATGTGGAGACATTAAAGGGTTAATGTGAATTGTGAGGCCTGAGTTTTGAGCATTTTAATATTAGAAACTGGGCAACAGACGGCAAGGCTATAGCAGGAGTTGTGGAGTTTTAAACTCTATTCTGTAGGTATCAGGAATCCATGAAGGGCTTTATTCCTGGTCGTGGCACAGCCTGCCCTGTGTTTAGGAAGGTAAGTTTGGTAGCAATGGAAAGGAATAGATTGTAGAGGGCAAAATTCAAGTTAAATAGACCATTTAACAAAATTATTAACGCTATAGCAAGAGAAGGTAGAGAGGTGAACCAAAGCTATGTCAAGGAAAGTATAAAGGAGGGGATCAATATAAATAAACTGTGAGAAAGAGTCAATGGGATCTAATATCTGATAGGATGTAGTGGATGAAGGGGAGAAATAAGGGTAAAAATTACTTTGGATCATGGAAGGTTAACGCACAGAAAGTAGATGTAGACTGAGAAGATCTGGGGAAGCCAAGGTAAAAAATGTCTTTATATATATATATATCAAATACTCAAAAATTTGCTAAAAGTTGGAGTATCCAAGCTTTAAGAGTTCATAACAATTTTCTAATCTGATGCTGCCTGAACAGGAAAATCAGCTGGGGAGGCGTTATTTAAAATACTGCTTTCTGTGGGCTACTGAAAGAAATTCTATTCTATATAAGGCACCAAGCACCCTTTCTTAAAAAATTATTTTTGTTTCCAAGGTGAGATGCAACCAGATGTAAAACCTCAAAAACAATCTGAATCCCTTTGAAAGGTTTCAACTTCTTGGCAGGTTATGTTCTTGAGTCTTGCTTCCATGTATCTGACATCCTTTCCTCTCTTTCAATCCATTCCTTGTCCAGAGAATAGTGATATATCAGTATTGTTTAAAACACTGGGAATGAGAAAATGACTGGAGTGTGGCTGTTGCTTATAGTAAATATCTTTAAAATGATACTATTTATATGGCTTTAATCATCACATCTATATACTTAATTCTTCAACCATGTCCTGACTTCAGATCTCTCCCCTAACATGCAGTACCTCACTTCCAACTTGCTTTCTAGATGTCTTTTCCTGGAAACCCTTGTGCTCACATCAAACTCAATATTTCTAAATTAAAATTACCTGTCTTCCAAATCTTCAGCATTACTTCCACAGATACATCTTTGTATTTGTATGCAAAATCACTCACCCATCCATCTATACATTCATTCATTCAAACTGAAAATTCCTGAGTCATCCTTCCTTCTTATCCATGATGTGGGAATCACTCCTGGGCTATCTGCAGCCCCAAGTAAAACATGAGTGTTACCAACTAACATTTCCAAAGCTTTTTCCCAGAAAGGAAGAGCTTCAAAGCAGTACTGTTAATACTTTCATCTGTTTTTCCCATTTATTTCTCACTCCCACTACACACACACATATACCAAAACTGGTTGAATTTTTCTCTAGTTTGAGAGATGAGCATCTCTCCCTCACCTTAATTTTGATGCTCTTCCCTTAATGGTACAATTTCTAATACATTTACCACCTACTCAACATTTTTAAACTGGGTATGGGAATATACAAAAGCAGGATATTTCTTTTTCTTCTTTTTCACCCTTAAGACAATGAATAAACTTCTTGGTTTATGAGACTTAGAATTAAAAGAAGGGAAAAGTTCTGTTAATATTACCCTCTTCCTAGCTAAATGTTAACCTATCTATACTTTAGTTCCTCATTAATATAATGAGGATAATTGCACCTATGTCTCATAGTTATTGTAAAGATTCAATAAGAAAATTGAACAAACAGCACTAATTTTTATTATCATTTTTATTCATTCTGATAGCCACAGACATCTAGTTAACTGATGGCTATTTCCAACAATGAATTAGGTGGAGAATACAAATGTTTAGGGTAAGAAAATATTTGCAAATTGATTTGCCACAAGGATCATCATCAAAATACTTCTGAAATACTAGTGAATACTGTGCTCTACGGGGCTGGGGAGCAGGTGATGCTGGACAATGCCGTGTTCTAAGGCAGTCCTGATGGGCTTGTCAGATGTCTTGATTAATTGCTGTGTATGAAGCATAAATAAGAGCATCACAAAGCCAACTGTAAACAAATACCCAGACATCCAAATAAGTTCTTATCCAGCACAGCTCCATCCCCCAAAGTACTCAGCTGTAAACTGAAGGTACTTGCTTGCCTTTTAAAGTCGTTAAAGAGCTTAGCAGACCAGCAAATGATAACAATAAACAGCTAACCATGCATGAAACAAGAAATCAGAATTTTCTGCATGTATGCATGCTTAAACTGGGAGAGATGCCATCAATGAGTTTTTTTATATATATCTAAAATGTCTGTGTCAATTGGAAGATGACTATTTTGAAACTCCGTCAAGAGTAAGGGAAACATGCCAGTGCTTTACAGGGCAGAGGAAAGCTGTATCTCCTAGACCACCCGGGAAAAGCGCTTCCTTCAGTAAGCAGGTCAGTTAACCTAAGGCTGATTCTAGGTGCTAGGGTTGAAGTGCCTCTGTTTAGTCAAGCAGAGACTTCCCTGCGTGCTCCTGTTGGGATTTTTCATACACATTTGAGTTGCCTGGATTCAGCTGCTCCGCTGGGCAGAAGGATTCTAATGGTCTCACTTACGTCGTTTAGAGGGCCTAGCTAGGATGAGAGGACTGAGCGGATTTATGCAGAGGAGTTGGAGAGGTGGCACCTTGCTCATCTGCGTGGGGTGGAGGTACATGTGCCTCTTCTCAATGCCTTCAGATTCTGGTTTTGCTCACAGTTCAATTATTTACTGAAAGCGAGACACAAAATCATGTGTTTTAGCCCTTGATTAAAGAGAGGATAATGTTTTGTTAGAAAAGTCAGCTGGAGAGATTCAGCCTGAACGTGGTTGCTGCTGCCGCTGAAAGGTTTTGATTTGGCTAATCACAGAGGTCTTGCTCGAATACTAACGAAGGATTCGAAGCAGAACAAATTCATGCCTGATGAAGACTTGCAGCCGACAACGTGGAATAATTTGAATCACAGACCTGTAAAATCTGATCAGGATGGAATTAAACGACTCTCCCGAAGTGATTTGGCAAATCTATTTTAACCACGGCGCTGCTGTGAAACTGGGTAGCCAGTGAAGGGCTAATTTCAGGTGCGTCTCACTCGCAGTTCTGCTACCAAGAGGGATCCTGAGGGTCACACCAGAGAGAACAGGCTTGCTTGTCGAAATCAAACCCAGACCTTGTATTCACTACGATTTATGATTCCAGAACTTTTTAGGATTCATTTATGTTAGGATCACATTTTGGGGGTAATGATACCTCTGTGTTTTTTTGCCCTCTGTGTGAAATACAGTCTCTTCTTATTTTTCCTACGCTTTACATTTCGTGCATTTTATGGGTCTAAAGTATACAGTGATGGAGGGAAAATTGGAAACTATGATAACATCATCAGTCCCACCGTTTAACTATTCATACCTCCACCCATTTCAACCCCAAGATAGAAATTCTCTTTGACTGGCATCTTGATGAAATACTCTGGATTCTCTTTAATAATTCACTTTTGTTCTTATAGTCACTTGTCTGGCAATATGATGATGCTTAAGCTTCTAGTGACAGAGTAGGGGTGAGGGACAGAGTCCAGGAGGGAACAGAGACTTATTACGTTCTTGTTTAGTGGATATATTTTTCATCTAATGGCTGTATTTCTGCTGGTGAGGAAAAGCAATTTGCACCATGGTGATAAAATAGTTTATTTTCTTCATCTTTACAAGAAAATGTTAGAAATCAGTATTAGAACATTTCAATACCAGAGGCTTGAACAGCTGAAAAGACTTTAAAAAATGTTTCAAAACATTTGGTCTGCTACTTTATCTCTTAGACATTAGGCATGATGAGGGAGTTTCTGAAAATGATTTCTGTAGCACAGCTATTCAGATTTAGAGGGGGTGTGTGGTTGCAGGTTAGGCGGTCAGGTTGGCGTTTCTTTGGAAAGTAAAGAAAGATGGGGGGAAATAACTAATGTGGATAGTATACAAGTTCAGAGAACTGAGGAGAGTAGGAGGCTTGTGAGTGCTGCAAGGTGAAGATGATCTAAGAAAATACAGTCTAAAAATTGCTGCATTTTATTGACAAACCTAAGATTACACTTTATTAATCAATCTTAAAATTTGCAAAATTCTTTGTAACAAAGGAATCATTATTGGAAGAGCCAAGAGTCCTGGTGAATGCTTGGCTTCTCATACCAATGAATAGTCTCTCACTTCAATTTATTTATCCAAGAGGATATCTGAGGCACACAGTGACATTGCAGGCTAACATAAGAGGCCAAGGTAGATGCCAAAACCCGAAAGCTTGATATTTACCTTAAAATGCATTTGAGAATGGACATCCTTAGTGTTGAAAACATTCTCTATATTCAAAGAGAATTCACTTAAAAAAGCAACAACTCAGCTTTGCTCTTCTAAAATATTGCAACAATTCCCAGGGGTGTAAGAGGTCCACTTTTTTCTTTTCCCATTAGACAAGGATCCATTTGGGGAATAAACATCAGAATGAAGAAATTAATTTAACTTGAGTGACATATTTTCTTTTTCTTTTCTATCTAACTTCTTTCCTTTTTTTTTTTCCCATGCAGAAGAAATTACCTCAGTAATGAAGTACAGAATTTCCCCTGTCACAACTGTACCCTATGGCTAAAATTATTTTTAAAACACACTTGCTTGCATAAAATTTAAAAATATGTGGAGAAAAATTGGTTTGTGAAATACAGGACTGATAGCGGAGATGATGATTGCAGAACTATGTACTGCTGAGTCACATGACATAACACAAAAAAAGAACTTGCTTTCCTCTTCTGAATCCTATGTCAGAACTGATTTAAGAGTGGGAAGAATGTTTTTAATAAGTGTGGAAGCTTTTTTTTTTTTTTTCTTTTTTTGGCTTGCGGTATACTTAGCAATCAGTTACTAAATAGCATTTTTTTTTTGCTTATATTCTATTTAAAAATAAATTGTGGAAAAAATAAGCAGAAAATTTAAATCTTCATTGGGGCAAATTCGAAGGCATTCTGGTGCTAATCACAATAAGTAATGGGCCCCATTTTTTCCTGAATTACTGAAAGAAATGTAAGTCACCTTTTATCTCCTTAGCCTTACAGTATTCAGCTTACAATGAAGATACTAACATTGATGCAATTCAGAGTTATCTGTAACTAATATTATATATGCTTATAACATATTCATTTAAACATTTTAATGGAAGATTTAAAAACAGAACATTTTGTTTTCTTCATTCTCATGTTGAACCCAGAGATAAAGAAATATTGATTGTTAGAAAGATTTTGGATACTTGGGAAAGCAATCAGTAAATATTTTGAGAAATATCTGTAGACTGATTTCCTAATTCCTGGCAAATTAACTGTAGCCTCCATCATTATACAATTAACAATTTATAGGGTTATGTCCAAGCTCTTCCTTTTCTTTGAGGCACTTGCAACTGTTCACACACTGTTTCTTAATTCTTCTCTTTCTTCAATTTCTATGAAATTGCTCTTTCTTGTTTTTTTCTTACTGACTCATACCTTCTTTATTTCCTTTTTCACCTCCCTTTTCCCCTTTTCCCCCTCCCCCTTTGGAGATTTCTGCCAAATTTCTGTTCTCTTTTTATGCTTTTTCCCTCATAATTTTCCTATATGCTTATGGCTTCAAGTTTTGCTTCTAAGTTGAAGATTTCTAAAGCTATTTCTTTAGCAGCAGACCTTTCTTGTGGTGTCCAGTTCCAGTTTTGCTCCCATTCATAGGCTACATATAGGCATCCTGTGTAATGTTTCTGGCATACAACTCTTTCCAATCATGCTGAGCTTTGGGAATATCTATGGCTCGATATATTTGCTTGTAGATTCTCCCCCTGAATATCCACCACTTCCCTAATTCAAGACTTCTAGTCCCCAAAGCAATGTGTTCAATATATTCAACTAACTTCTTAATCACTCCTCATTAACATCAAAATGCTAGCGCAATTCAATTTATACACCAAGTTCTTTCATCACTCTCTCTCTTGGTCTTCTGCTTCTCCTTGTCTCAATGAATTATATCACCCTTCACTGTTTTGCAAACCAGAAACATGAGTTGTCCTTGACTTATTCCCACCCCCACATATACAATATAGTCCAATTATCACTGTTTTTACTTTCTAAATCTTTTCAAAGACTTTACAATGTCCACTTTCACCTAATTTCAACCTAATCAAAGCCACCATTTTTTCTCCTTCTACATACATAGCCTCCTAACTATTCTCTCTACATGTGAACTTTTTTCTTTACTATTTTCCTTATAGTAACTAGAGTAGAGCCTCCTTTCATTTCCCTTTATTTATCTGAAATTCTACCCATTCTTAAAACCTCAGTTTAAGGTCTATTACTTCAAATTCTTCCATGATTACCACTTAACTATAAAATTTTGTTTTTGAAGAAGCAATCTTGAAGCAGGCTAATAAGAAAGAGAATCATTAGATGGATCTGGAACCTGGCAGAGAGTCCACATGGACATCAGTAACCCCCAAGATGGCTGCTGGTGGACCCCACACCCCCAAGATTCTGCTATCCAGAACAAAGACTTCTTCTGGGAGCAAGGAAAAGCCCTGGATGTTCCCTAGGGACTTTATCATGGGGTCCTCACTGGGGGATTGATGGGTGGGGCAATCAATCAAAATAGCAAACAACTGGAACCCCTCCTCTGCCATTAGTAAAGGGATGGAATAATTAATAGTTTCTAAAACAAACTGCGAGGACTGAGTGCACTCTCACCCCACTTTCTTGCCTCTGGGCCTGTTTCTGCCCACTGCTCACTTCTCCTGCCATTTTTCCTCTGCCACGTGGCCATGCAAATAAACCTGGGCATTTATAATTATAATAGGAAAGTGCAGCTTGTAAATCAGCCCTCCTTATCCCTTTCACCCCCTTTCTTTTCTACCTAGGACGGACTCCTGCTCTGTTATTTTCTCCCATTTCTCTTCCCTCCCTACCTTAGTAAATTACTGGCCTAACTCACCCAGCGTGTTCTTGAAATTCATTTCTGCAGCATAGCCAAGAACCTAAATAAAATCCAGTAACAATATGATGGCAAGCCTAAGTGCTTTTGTTGTACCCATTTCACAGATGAGAAATCAAGACTCAGATAGAAGTGTCAGCAAAGTCATCTAGCAAGATAACAGAGCAGGGCTTTACAACCAGGTTTATATGAGTTAAAGTTCACCCATGTCTGAAATACCACCTCCCTCAATATTCAGTCTTTTTAAAATCATATTAGTGTTACTAATTTGGCACTAATCTAGTGCTACCATTCTTTCATATTCATACCTGAAGTATAAACTCTTTGGTGGGGGACCATTACTCATTCATTTACTTAACACGTGCTTTTTCTTTTCTTTTCTTTTTCTTTTTTAAGACCAGTAAGAAGAATTTATTGGGAAATGGGGGGAAAGAACAGAGCTTGTTGAGAAATGGGAATGAAGGATGGAAATACACACCAAGATTTGGTGCTAGCTCCTCTAGGCAGAGTGGGGGGACTTTGGCTAGTGTGGTTACCTTTTAAGCTATTAATTATTCCTACCCTTGCTAACACTAAGGGGAGGGGTCCCAGATGTTATTGGCTACCCCAACAATGGTGGGGGCCAAGGGTGAGAACTGTTTGGAATACCTGGGACCAATGGGGGTCCCGGAAAGAGTTAACTGGGACCTCAAGTTCAGGGTCAAGGTCTTGGTGGGGTCTCAAAGCCATGCTGTCTGTTAGTTATATTGTCTGTTGGCCGTGTTTTCTGTGGCCCATTGACAAGTACTTTTGACTATTATATATCTGACACTACCCTAGTACCTCGAGACACAGTAGTGGCACATCAGATTTAACAAATAACTCTCTCCAATATAAAACAGTCTGTTCTAGCAGATCTTAATAGTTGCTAATAAACTATGAATATGTTCTTTTTACATTTTAACACTGTTAACAATCACCATCAAATATAGCACTCAATGAGTCCAATTATCTTGAAAGAGTAACTTACAATTGCCCATGATGTAATTCAGGTTTGGCAGATACAAACAATATAAACAAATTCTTTCAAAGAAACATCCCCATAAAATACTAAAGTGTTTACACCCTTTACTATATTATATAAAGTTAAAAATAGATGATGTATTTAACAGTACACATTTTAGAACTTCACAGACTGAGTTCAGAAATGATTAAGTAAATAAATGTCAATATTTGTTAATTAATATGCATAGGTTTCATGCATAAACACCAAGTAGCAAGTTCAATGGCTCAAAAAATCAGTAAATTCACAAACTCTTACACTTGGAGAACACATTTTATTTAGCTATGAATGTATAATATGACCTGCTGGAAATTCTGAATGATTTATGCTCCTCCTCCTTTGTCCAATGTACTTGGGCTGTTGGGAAAGAATAGATGAGGGCAATCAAGGTACTAGGCTCATGTGGAATGGAGTGGATATAAGAAAGTTCAGAGGAGTTGTTTTAGCATATCCAAGGCCAGATACAGTCCATGCTTAAAGAGTAGTCATTAGGATAAAAGGAAAAAAAGAAAGAAAAAGGAAAGAAAATAGCCAATATGCCCAGAGCACTCAGTGTGCCCATGCTGTCAATATGTCTGTAGAGTGTAACCTGTCCAGAGGGATCTGCCTTTCTTGGCCATGAGTGTGATTAGACTGAGCCATTTGGATGGATCATTTGTATATCTAGATTGGTCAGTGTGCTGGAGTAGTCAGTAAGTCCTGACTATTGTGCCTTTGTATTTCTCTTAAACATATTTTCATGGGGATCAGTAGGAGTAGCTCAAGGGAGGCCATGACATGATTGATGAGATTGATGGCAGGTATCGAGATGAGGTTGAGGGTGATTAGATTCCCTGGCATCTGCTGGGAATCTGGCTCCATCACACAGCATTGTTCCTCAGTCCTGGCCATTCTGTCCTGGAAAGAAATTTTTTGATTTCTTTAATCAAAGTAATCTACAAATCATAGCCAGTTTTTATCCAAGAACACCTGAAAGTGGGAATGGGAACCCATGTCTATCTCAGGGATCAGTCATCAGAGAAATTCTCCCAAGCTGAACCTGATCTAGGCTACAGGTGATCTGATTAGATGGGCTCTCTCCTCACTCTCATCTATGATCTACTCCCTGATTCTCAATTTCCCACAACTCTTCTTCTTCCTGAAGGGCTCCTGACTTTTGCAGCCCCAAATACTGTCCTTGCTTGTCTGTTTCGCAACGAGGGCTAACTTGTGAGGTGGTGTGACTTTTGACATCAGATTTCCTGGCTTTGAATTCCTGCTTCACTATTCACTAATGTAGTCTGAGATAATACAGAACATGCTGAAAGGACTAAATAAAGCCTGTTAGGTAAAGCATACAGCACTGTACCTAGCTCAGAGTGAGCTTTCAATAAATGGAAGACATTACGTTCTTTGTATTTTCCCTTAAAATACAATGTATAGATGACTTGAAAATTCAAGGGGCTTTGATTTCATTGCCTAGTATTACCAGAAGAATATGCTAGGAGTTTATAATGTCTTCTACAGGTCATAGGAAATGTATTAGTCACACTTTGCAAGGAAATAGAACCAACAGAATAGATATATAAATATAGGTAAAGTATAGATATGGTTGTAGATGTAAAATATAGGTATTATGAAATTTGTTACAGGAATTGGCTCATGTGACTGTGGGAATTGGCAAGTCCAAATTCCTTAGGGCAGGGCTCAAGTTGGGAACCCTGATGAGGTTTTAATGAATACTCCAGGAAAAGTGGATGGCTGAAGAAGTAGAAATTCATTTTTCTAACTGCTGATATCACCAGTCCCTTTAAGGACCTTCAACTGATTGGATGAGACTTCTTCCATTGCTTAACGCAATCTCCTTCCTTAATTGTAAATGTATTCAGCCATAGCTGCAAATGACTGACTAGTGATTTAAATCCATGGAATACTCTCAGAATAACAATCAAGTTTATGAAACAACTGGACAGCTAGCCAAGTTGACACATGATCTCAACCATTAGAGAAAGTGTTATAAGGATAGTGAATCTTGAATGATGAGCAAGAGTTAGCCAGATTAAAGGAATGGGCAGGGGGAGTAGCCAAGCACAGAAGAGAATAAATAGTATGTGGAGGTGAGAACAAATCTGGCTCTGCCTAGGGGTGAAGTTTTAGAAATCTAGGTATAAATTTCTGAAGAATAGAACAAACGGAATCTGGAAAGGTACTTGGGGGCCAGATAATTGAGGGTTTTGCAAAGCAGGTGTATTAGTCAGGCAAAGGGGTGCTGATACAAAACACCAGAAATCTGAGGGGTATTATAAAGGGTATGTATTTGGGGTAGGAGCTTACAATTATCAGGCCATAAAGCATAACTACTTCCCTCACCAAGGTCTATTTCCATGTCCTGGAGCAAGATGACTGCTGACATCTGTGAGGGTTCAGGCTTTCTGGGTTCCTCTGGGTTCAGCTCCTTTGTTTCCTCCACAAGATCAGCTGTAGACTATGAGGCTTTCTAAGCATCACCTCTCTCCACAAGGTCAGCTGTAGAATATCAGGCAAATGGCTCTGTCTCTTTCCCTGGGACTCCAGCTTAAGCCTTCAGCATCAAACTCTAATATCAAAACTCCAACATCAGAAAACCCTCAACTCTGTCCTTTGTCATGCCTTTTACCTGTGAATCCCCACACACCGAGGGGTGGGGACTCAATGCCCTAATGACATGGCCCAATTAAAACCTTAATCATAACTCAGTCAGGCCCAGGTACAGATCAGATTACAAGCATAATCCAATATCTATTTTTGGAATTTATAACCATATCAGCAAGTTAAGGAGTCTTGGACTTATCAGTAGATTTATGGTGTCAGCATTGTCTTTGAATCTGCCTTCTATGGGGAGAATGGATTGGTGGGGTCAGGAATAACAGTGAGAAGGCTCCTTTATGTCATAGGTAAGGAATAATATAGTCACTGAGATTGGAGAGAAATCTATGTATTCAAAAAGTATTTAGAGTTTGAATAAATGGTACATGATTATTTGTAAGGAGTGAAGAAAATTAATGATTCAGACTTTTTGCCTGAGTAACTGAGTGGATGTTTGTAGCATTTGTTAAGAAAGGAAACATTGGGGAAGCAGTTGTGGCTCAACTGGTAGAGTATCTGCCTACTACATAGGAGGTCCAGGGTTCAGTATCCAGGGCCTCCTGAATCATGTGGTCTGCTGGTCACCATGCAGTGCTGCCGCACTTAAGGAGTGCCCTGCCATGCAGCAGTGTCCCCCACATAGGAGTGCCTCACATGCAAGGAGTGCGCCCCACAAGGAGAGCCACCTCATGCAAAAAAAGTGCAGCCCATCCAGGAGCGGCATCACACACGTGGAGAGCTGATGCAGCAAGATGACGCAACAAAAAAAGCGACATAGTTTTCCAGTGTTCCATGACAAGAATGCAAGTGGACACAGAAGAACACACAGTGAATGGACACAGAGAGCAGACAATGGGAGGGAAGGGGAGAGAAATTTAAAAAAAGGAAACATGGGAGAAAGCAAGAGGTAGAAGTGAGAGAAAATGCTTAGTTTTGAGCATGTGGCACCATCAAAAGGCAGTTGTTTATAAGAGTCTAAAGTGAGGAAAGAGGTCTGGGTTGAAAAGTAAACTTTGGGGATAAGTATAGAGGCCATGAAAACCATGGCAGTAGATGAGATTACCTAGGGGGAGTCTATAGTGTAAGAAGATACAAGGGATGGCACCTGGTTAGTGTAGCACCTTGTAGCACCTTGTGCGTGCACTCTGCATGCCATTTAGAGTCAATAAATCCAAAATCAGTTAACATTTGTTAAAAAATCCATTAATCCCTCTAATTTTAAAAGACTTCCAGTGCAAAAGATAGGCTTATGCATATTAAAATTTCTAAAGTTTGCTGTAACTTCCTATCTGATTTGATCTGTCCCTGCTATGTAGCAGTTAGCAGGTAGCCTGACTCTAGATATGACTGTATGTCCAGAAGTCAGGGAATGACACTGAGGTTCATCCTTGTGGCTTGAGTCACAAGATGTTCGGGTCACAGGTACCTCCAGGAGTGAATATTCAATGAAAATATAGCCTATTAACAATAATAAGCTTTTATAGGATTATTATATAAAACCAAATGAATAGGTGCCTAAGAAAATCTTTTGCCTTTTGGATTTTGAAATGGAGGCTAGAGGAAATAATTCTAAACTCTGGGAAAAATAGAGGAAAATTAAATGATGTGAGTCAGAAATTTAGACCTGAAACAAAATGTTAATCATTCCATTTAAGACTACCACCTTCTTGCTTTGAGGGTTTTGATACCAATATTGTAACAAATTTTTCTTTAGTTGGAATCCAGTGCTTCATTGGGCATCTTTTAAAATCATAATCCCTAATAATTAAACACTAAAAACTTTAAAATATTAGAAACAAACTAATTTTTAAGAACTATCGGGTTTAATTGGTCATCTCCAAGAAATATGTAGCCAATTAATTAAGCTAACAGAAACTGGTGTCCCATTAGATTGTACCTTTCTGATTTGACTCTATATGACAGAAGACCTCTTTCAGGAAATTATCTATCCTTACAGCAAGGCTAAACAGTGTGCTCAGAGGCTCGTCTCCTACTGAGATTTTCCTCACTGAAATCAACTATTCAGCAACTCTCCGGGCACGCTGAAGTATAACTTTGAAATGGTAGGTGACATTCTGCCGCTTATTGTGTTTTCACACAATACAGCTCTGGATCATGTTGTCACTTCACATGAAGAGACTCAGTCGGAGAGTAAGTTGACTTTTGCTTTCTTCTCAAAAATGTACAAAGAAACTTTCTCTAGGAGAGTCAGATCTTGAATTTTCTAACGTGGTTGAGCAATATTTCACCTGGCTGCAGAGCTACCACGTGCTTTACAATTGCCTTTAGACTTGCTAAACACATTTATAGACTGAGAACAAGCAATGGGGAAAATGTGGTAGATGAAATGAAATCTTTTTCACCAGGCTCCTTTTATTATTGTGTTATAATAAACCAGGCTCAAAATAGATTGAGGTGGATTTATCTTTTAATGAAAATCGCCAGGAGGACTAAAGTCAAATATTCTTATCTTTTTCTCATGTCTCCAGCGCAGGACAATTTTTCAGTGCTGACCTTGCACTATGGTCCTAGAGGGAACTCGGATGATACTGTGGACTGACTTCCTTCAGAAGGGACTTTTAAAAGAGACAGTGAAGCCAGCGTGCCATTTTTAAGCCCCTTTGTCCGAGGTTGTGCATTTCAGCTTCTTCAGAAAGCACAGGGCAGAGAAGTTGAGCGGCATTGTTTGGAGTAGAAAGAAACAGGTTTGTAGGGCTTTGTTAGGAAACTGGCCTCACATGCTCAAGAGGCTGTCTGTAGAACTTACAGGTTTGAGTGGTGGCATTAGCTACAGCTTGGAGGTTGGGTGGGCCTATCCCAGTGATAGGACTTTTCATACATCCTCCTCAGCTAGGGAGCCAATCGCCCTGTTTTCTCACCACACAGTAAAGTGAGTGAGCACCTCTTGCTGATCTCTGTGCATCAAACCACCTAAAACTGGCTCTTAGAAACCTGGTTTTAGTAAGACAATGATTTTACCAATTGCTACTTGTCTAAGAATTTTTTTTCCTTAGGTAAATCAGTGGGCGCTGATGCAGTGTTAATTTTTATTTATTTATTTTTTTTAGTTCCTTCTTGCATGGATTTCAAAGTTAATAATGGAAGAAAGGGTGGGTGTTTGGGGTGGGGAGAAATGAAGGTATAGTCAAAAGAGTAATATTTAAGGAAATGTTGTTGTCAGTTAGCATTTCAACAAATTACTGTAAAAAGATCACATTGGGAAAATTTAGTAATGAGAATTTAATGTCAAAATGATTGTAATTTTATGCCTAACTACACTCAACATGAAAAAGAATTCTCTTAATTAGGAATAGGTAGGGACATTTCTTTTTTTTTTTTCCCAATAAACTATCTACCCCTGGAAATAATCATCTTCCAAGAGCAATAGATAAGAAAGAAACACAACTGCATCATATCTTACAGAGAACATAAATAGCATCACACTGATTTCCTAACTCCCTGAACTGGAGCAGCCTCTTAATCTCGCTGGTAATAATTAAAATGCTACATATTTATTTATCCTAATGGAAGGTTTTGCATTTTATGTGTATTATTGAACAATCACCTTACTATGAATGAATTCCATTTGCAAATGGCAAGGCAATCTTAAATAATTGACTTGGATGAATTATCTTTATCCACTCTCCTGAATGAAAGTTTCAAAGAATTTATATGCTGCTTCGCATTTTAAGGAATTTTTGTAAGTTGGCAAGACAAATATATTTGTTATTTAGATTTGCTTGCCTGGGACCTCTCTAGTAGGATGTGACTCCTATTCCAACCCATAGCCTCACTTTTTCAATGAGTCACAGAAGCACTTAGCATCAGCTTGCGATGACTGAACAAGCTTGATTAAATTTAAACTTTCTCCACCTACCTGAAACTTTGCCGGATCTCCCTCAAAGACTATGCAACCCTCCCTGGAACTGAGCATTGTTTGGAGAAAAGGAGATCTCTTTAAAAACAAATTTTTATTTCTTCCTCTCATTTTTTTTCCTTCTTCTTCCCCCTCCCCCACTCTTTCCTCCTCCCTTTCTCCTCCTCCTTCTTCTTCTTCATGATCAGAAGGCAAACTCCTAGAAAAAGAAATCCATTGTCCACTTTTTTCAATCACTCCAGTACGGTGGTGATTCCAGTTTAGTCCTTACACTGCAAGACACACTCTAACTTAAATTTACTTGTGCCATGGAAGTTGATTATGCCCATAACTGGGCCTGAATGCAAACATTTACTTTCATTCATTTTAGAATATAAAGATGTTTTCATAGTAAAAACTTAAGACTCAAAGTAGTAAAGTTAAAGCTAGAAAAGAAGCACAGCCACATCATCAGTGGGGGTGCTGGTTTTACACGTATAAGTTGGTATGAAATGTAGCACGCTGTCTCTTCCAAGCTGATTAGTGTGTACCTCTGCCCTAATCTTTAGCAAAAAGCAAAGTATTAAAGTTAAGGGAGTCCTATGTCTTAGATATACTTAGAAGAGAAAATCTGACAATATGAAAGAAGTGAAGACAGTCAATGCTAAGGTAAACAAAATTTATTGTTTCTTATTCCATAGTGAAGTTTTGAAACTAAGATCACTCTATTTGCTGTCTGTTTGTTTTTTTTCTCTAAATGGTGACCCAAGATAAGCCAAACTGAGTAGTTGGTCCCATGAGGCTGTCAAAAATGTTCTACAAACAAGACACTTTATAACCCTATATTAAAAGAGTGAACAAGTAAATGAGTGAATAAATGATACCTTGAATTTATTATTATGGTCGTGGTGTGAAAAATATACAAAAATGTGATGGACAGATTTAAATACATTTTTATGAAAGTTAGATTTTGAACTGAATTTCACTTTATTAAATTAATGCATTTGAGTCATATTGGGTTTCTTGAATAGATATAGGATGTTTTTCTACTTTAATCTGACTATATTATGAGCTATCTAACATATGGACCTAAATAGCATTGTAAACCTAAGTCTTAAAATATTTTTAAAATGTTTCTTTCTCTCAAAAAATTTGCTGAGTACTTACTATAAGCTAAAGATGTAGCAGTGAAAAATAGAGGCAAGGATTTCTGCCAGAGCTAACATTCTTATAGAGGGAAGTATAAGTAAAATATATAGGAATTAGATAGTGAAGAGTGTTAGAGGAAAAATAGAAGCAGGAAAAGGAGATGAGGTTTCTTTTTCTTTATTTTAAAGGGGTTTTAGACTACATACATGTTACATAAAAAATATAGAGGCCTCAGGAGCACTTCTTGATGCACTGTTTACTGTGGGGGTCAGGGAGATCTTCCTGAGACGTGCATAAGCATAACCTCTGGAATGACCTCCTGTCTCATTTTGAAATCTCTTAGCCATAGAAACTCACTTGCATTTAACCTTTTGTTGTAGGTTTTTTTCCAAATGCATGGTTAGTTGGTGCATGGTAGTGATCCTTCAGTGTCAGGGCTGCTTATCCCCAGGAGTTATATCTCATGTCAGTGGGAAGGTAGTGAATTTATATGCTGAGTTTGCCTTAGAAAGAGGGCACATTTGAACAACAAGAAGGTTTTCAGGAGTTAATTCTTAAGACAATATATATTACTAGGCTAAGTTTCAGTTTCACAAGAACAAGGCTCATAAATACAATCATCGATATCAAAGGCCTGGCATATTGTTCTGTCTTCCTTCGCTGCTATCATTTATTCACTCATTTACTTGTTCACATGGCATGGCTCATATACTCCAGAAGTTCATGCCACTCTGAGAGAGACTACAGCTTGACTCTCCAGGATGGGAATTCATTACTCCATCGGTTATTCTGTGGGTCTCCACCCACTGAGATAGCACCCCATGACCATATGAACACATTTATATTCCATAGAGGCATGCCCCAGGTGCACCCCTCCCCAAACATCCCCCCACCATAGATACCATGCAACAGTGATCTTCCCCTGCCACAGATGCAACCCTTCTGCAATCCAAGACTTCTGCAAAAGCAAAGCCAATATATGCAAAAAAATCCTATATCTCAAAAGTAAAAAGACAAACAACCCATTTAAAAAATGGGCAAGAGATTTGAACAGATGCTTCTCCGAAGAAGAAATACAAATGGCTAAAAAGCACATGAAAAGATGCCAAATATCACTATCTATTAGGGAAATGCAACTCAAAACTACAATGAGATACCATCTTATACCCGTTAGACTGGCAGTTATCAAAAAAACAAAAAACAAAAAAACCAGAGGACTACAAAAGTTGGAGAGCATGTGGAGGAATGGGACTCCTTATCCACTGCTGTGGGAATGTAGACGGATCCAGTCATTTAGGAGGACAGTTTGGTGGTTCCTCAAAAAACCAGTTATAGAGTTGCCATATGGCCCAGCATTTCTACTGCTGGGTATATACTGAAAACAAGGACTGAAAACAAGGACATATGTACACCAATGTTCTTATATGCACACCAATGTTCATAGTGGCATTATTCACTGTAGCCGAAAGTTGGAATCAACCCAAATGCCCATCAACAGGTGAGTGGACAAACAAAATGTGATATATACAACCAATGGACTACTACTCAGCTATAAGAAGGAATTCAATACTAACACATGGGATAACATGGATGAATCTTGAGGACCTTATGTTGTGTGAAGCAAGCCAAGCATTGAAAGACAAACACTACATGACTTAGATGTAGCACTTTATGATTTAAATACAAATTAAGCAACTAGGCCTGGTATAAATTAAGCAAATCAAGCTGTCTCAGACAGCTAGAGACTGGAAGATAAGCTTACAGGAAATGGTGGGGAGAGGAAGGTTGTGAGCCAATAACAACATGGGTGAAATCTATGATAAAGTGGAGATAAGTAGTTGTGCAGTGAAGGGATAAGATGGGAGCATAGGGGTAATACTGGGTTGGGCTTTGCAGGATTGAGGGAGGCTAGGGTTTGGAGGATGGGTCAAATGGTCCAAGGAATTGGGGGAACAGTTGTGGGGGAACAAGTGAAGATGGGAGGTTGCTGGGTATGTTGTTCAAATTATAATGTTGAAAAAACTCTTTAGAAATATAAGGAAGGATTACTGGTATAAGGTGTCTGACAGAGGGCATCTGGCACAGGGTGCATCTGGGGCAGGCTTTTAGGGAGAGTGTATGTGCTCAATAATGTCATAGTGTGTTATATCAGTGGGTAAGGCCCATGCAATGAGCAGGAAGATCTTATGCTCCCATCCTGGGGAGGCCTGATGCTCTCAGACAGAGGGGAGGTTGTCTCTCAAGAGTATGGGTGGCTCCCAATGGGGGAGGACAGTCTAGTGTGTCAAGTCCTCAGCATTGTTGCAAGTATCTATGAATCTTGTCCTTCAAGCAGTGAAGCTTGGTTTTTACTGTGGGCCCTGAGGAGAGGGGGAGAGAGGAATAGAATAGTTGGAAGAAGGGTTACCTGAGGGACAATGGAAGTGTTCTGCATGATCCTGCAATGATGGATAAAGTCCAAGTTAAATATCACCAAAAATTTGTAAAGGTGTATAGTCTAAAATGTAAACCATAATAGAACCATGATTTCAATATCTGTACATCAGTTGTGGCAAATGTAACAACTACAAGTGAAAAATTATATGGGGAAGGGGGAAAAGGGTTTGATGCTGAGTATATGAGAGTTCCTTATATCAATATGTGACTTTACTGTGACATAAAACTTTTTTGAAGACATATAAAAAAATAGAAACAAAAAGAAAGAATGTAGACACTGAGGAAGAAATGGAAGAGATTACCTTGCCACTGTACATACATAGCAACACCTATTATAGCAATGAAAAACAAAATGTCAAAAAAAATTTTTGTGATTTTTTCTTTTTTTAATATCCCAATTTATTTTTTACTTTATTTTCATTTTTCTAAATTATTATGCATTCTATTTCTAACCTTTAAACCTATCATTACAATTTCATTTTCCTATTAATTGAATTTGGCAATATATTAGACTTAATATTTGAAGACGTTTTGGATCACAGAGGAATTCAACTATGTCAGGGGAGAAGCACTGATGTGGAGTGTCATTGATGCGGCATGCATTAGTGGGAAGGAGTTCTCCAGGGCATGCATGTAGGGTATATATATGTATGTTTGTATATTCGTTGGGTATTAACATATGGGGTAGAGTCTCACATGACAACTGAGGGAGTGCTGAGTTCCCATTCCGGGAAACCCTGTCACACTTCCCAATTGATCAGCAACAATCCCCCAAGTACAAGGACAAAGACCAGTGAGGAAGGATGGTCCAATGATGGGCCCTTGATAATGATGACTATGCTTATGAGCATATGTGCTTGAAATTTCAACTAGTCCTAGAGCTGCAGGGTGCCTAAGAGTTACCCAGGTCAGCTAACAGGGAGGTGATGATGGTCAACCACCACACCTGTGAATCAAGAGTGTCTATAACTGCAAGCAGGAGAATCACATCCATCAGCCATGTGGGATCTAAGCCCCCCTCTCAATTTAGAGGTGGAGTGGACATCATCATCCCAAAGTCCTCAGGATGGAGGAATAAAATATGGATTAGAGAGGATTTACTGATATTCTAGTATAGAATTATTATAACTCTAGCAATGGAAGAAATTATATCATTGGTGTGGAGATAGTGGCCACTGGAGTTGCTGAAGGCAGGAAGAGGGCGAAAGAGGTGTGATATTGGGGCAATTTGGGGACTTGGAGTTGTTCTGAATGATATTGCAGGGACAGATGCAGGATATTATATATTCTTCTATAGCCCAATGAATGGACTGGGTGAGAATGTAAACTACAACATAAACCATGATCCATACTGTGTAGCAGTGCTTCAAAATGTACTTGTCAAATGCAATGAAAGAACCCCACTTATGAAAGAAGTTGTTGATATGGGAGGAGTGGGGTTGTGAGGAGTGTGGTATATGGGAACCTCATATTTTTTAATGTAACATTTTGTGTGATCTATGTATCTTTAAAGGAAAATGATAAAAATGAATAAAATTTAGAAAATAATGAAATAAAAATTTTTAAAAATAAAAAATAAAAAAAAATATATAAATTTTTTTGCATTGTGCCTTTCATCACTATAAGATCTGTTATCTTTTATGTGTACTGACAATTTCTTCTGTATGTTCGCCCAGTGTCTTATTTATTTATTTATTAATTCATTCATGCATGCATTCATGCATTTATTTTCAAGAAAGCTTAAGTTACAGAAAAGACACATAAAAAATATAGGGGATTCCCATATCCCAAGAGTTTACTGATCCTTCCTCAAGCCCTCCCCTCAGTTTCATAGACAATGCATCCCAAACCCCCACCCTACTCACCTTCACATTCCAGCACCATCAACCCCACTCATGTTCCTGTACCACCATCACCCCTGTCCACTGCCAAACTACCCCATTCCACCTTATCATGGTTTTTGTCTATGTTGAGCATTGGCTCACCACTCTCTACTCCCTTTCTGTCTCCTAATTACCTGTCTTCCAGACTCTAGCTCTATGAATCTGCTCAATAGGCGTAGGTCATATCAGTGAGGTCATGCATTATTTGTCCTTTAGTGACTGGCTTATTTCATTCAACATAAGAGATTCAAGAGCCATCCATATTGTTGCATGTGCCAATTCTTCATTCCTTCTCATATGACCAATATTCTGAGATGAGTGTTTTTAATTGTAAATTAGGTACTTAGGAAAGACATGCTGAGATGCTGATATTGGAGATATCCCAGGATAGAGGTAACACTAGGGAGAGGGAACAGCATGTGCGAAGTCTCTGAGGCAAAAACAAGACTGATATGTTTGAAGAACAGCAAGGAGGCCCGTGTAGCTGGAATGAAGTCAAGGAGGGAAACAGTATACATGAGAGGTCTGGGGTATTGCAGATCATGTAAGATCATTGTCCTTACATAGTCAAGACTTAGAATGAGTGAGATTAAAGATACTGCTTCCTACTTTCAACCTAAAATTTTAACACTTGTAAATATAAATTTTATTTTAACATCAAAATTCATTTGACAGTTACACTTGAACATGAGATCAAGACAACCTAATCTTTATGTCTTAAGCTTTCTCCCTAAGCCAAAAAAGGGAAATTCGGGGTATTTTGTTATGTAACTGTCCTTATTGTCAATATATACATAGGAGTATGAACATGCTGAATGGCATCAGAATTAAAGCAAGGTTGGCAAGGTCTGATTTGGAGTCAGATGTTCTAGATGCACCTTTTCCACACTGACAGTATCCTGAAAATCCCTGGATATTTTCTGGTGTGCAGTAGGCTGACCGCAAGGGTGGGGGTAAAGATGAGGTGGGGAGTCAATATCCAGACCTTATTCCCAGTGCCAGAACAACAACTGGGCACTTGGTGCCTGATTCTTCAAAGAAGCTTGGAGACCAAGAAGAGACAGCACCTGTCTGGTAGAGATGGCACAGTATGAGGAGACTGGCACTGCTGCGTATTGAGCCCTGGAGGTCTGAATTGCAGAACGTAGTATTCATGTGGTCCTGGTGTCCAGGCATGACTACCCAGGCAGTATGGACCAGCAGTTTTCTGCTTCAAAAGAAGCCCATGACACCTCGCCTTCAGATGGGAAAATATACATTTTGGATTTTGTGCAGGTGGTGTCGAAATATATGACTCACGATTGTAAATAAAGGAACTTAGATTTAAATAAACCTTGACATTATTTTTGGTCCTTTAAGTGAAGCCTAAGTGTTGTGATCAATGCTAGATTATAGCTAGGTGGACAGGGACACATTTTTAAAAAAGAATCAGACAATTGATTAAAAATTATATGTATAAATAAGTCTTGGAGACTTATTTTACTTTCTTACACTTATTTGAGTATGTAGTGGTGTTTTAGGTTTGGATTATGTGGTAATTTGGAACTAAGTACAACAGAAAAACATGTTCTTAAACTTCTGCCATTTCCATGGGTGTGAAGGAACTTTTGTTGAGGTTATTTCAGTTAAGTTGTGGCCCAGCCGAATTGGGATATGTGTTAATCCTATTGCTGAATGTATACTAGGGAAAGTCACAGAGAGAGGGAGAAAGTCAGAGGGAGCAGCCAGAAGCTGAAAATCAATGAAAACTTGAAAATAAGGGATTGACCAGGAGATACCATGTGTATTGCCATGTGACAGAGGAGCCATGAGCCAAGGATCACTGACAACCAGTCCCAGAAAGCAGCAGACTATTGGCAGAAAGCATCACCTTGATGATGCCTTCATTTGGACATTTCCTAGCCTCAAAACTGTGAGCCAAAAATCCCCTGGTTTAAGCCAACGCACTGCATCGTATTTGCTTTGGTAGCTAGGAGACTAAAATGAATTATACCAGGTGCAAGACTATGTTCTTTTAGGGCTAAGGAACTCTAGAAAATGTACTATCCTCCTGACTACAATTAACTTGCAGTCCTTTCTCAAATTGCAAAGATTTTCTTTGTGGATAACCTGATAATATTAACATATAATGCTTATCTACAAGGTATTTTGAGTTCCTGATGATCAAATTTTAGATTGCAGCAAATTTGTGTGTGGTATGAGATCAAGCAAATGCTGCATGAAATAGTTAAGCAACTTCTCTTGAGAATACAATTGTGATTGAAAGGATCTGATTGACACTAATTAATGGTTAATAATTAACTCATCTTCACATTAATATACTTGCTATTTATTAAAGTTTCAACTCTTTAGACAAGAGTTAATTTCAGACTTTAAGCATTTTCATCATTAAATACTATCTTTTTATAGACTCAAACAAATCCTTAATTAAAAGACCTTGCTTTTTTTAGGTCCAACTTAAAGAAAAGAAAAGAAAACAAAACAAAACATAAACTTTCCAATTAATTTATAAACACCATCAGTGGTAAGCAGCACTCTTATTTCAGAGATGCTAAACTATGTGTGCCAAAGAATGAATGAATTATAATAATTAAATAATTCATCTAACTAAAATGTCAAAGATCTACTGTGTACCATGTACTGTAAGAGGCAGTAGTTATAAAATGTTGAACGGATACAATGCAATTCCTTTTCATTTGTCCAATTCTTAAAAGTAGATAATTAAACAAGTAGCAATAAAGTGTGGACCAGGTGTGATAGAAGCACAGAATGATGTTTAGGTTGAATCCCAAATGATAAAGATTATAAATGTTAGCCAGACAATATATAGTGAGCATGAGGCACAGGAAGGGTGTTCTCTAGCTTAAAGAAATAGACCAGAGACAAATGACAGAGGAAGGTACAGTTAGGAGCCTGGAAAAATTTAATACAGATTGAGCATACAATTTAACCTATAAAGTTTAAGCATCAGGAAATAGGATTAAAGACACACAAAAGATACAAGTCTCTGAGGGGTTGATAAGCATAGTGTAGGGGCAAACGACATTTAGAGCTATAATAGCTATCATTTAATACAGTCAGGGTGCTAGTCACCTGAGTACATTTTCTCCTTGGGACACCCTGTTTCCTTTGGAGGAAATAGAATTAAATGGTAGTGAGAGAAAATGTTTACTTGGAGAATCAACCTGTAATTAACAGGACTTTTTGACTTGAGGCATACAGGTGTGCACATGGAGTACATCTTGACACACACAGAGAAATTTTAGCTTCACATCCAGAAAGCTATAAGCATGATGATTTTTTAAAATTATTTTTTCATCTGAATATTCCAATAGAAAGGATTTTAAATTTTAAATTCATATGCTAGAACACTAAATCATGCAAATGAATTGTGGAGAGCTGTGTGCACCAACATCAAAAAAAGCCCACAGATACCATGCTAAGAGAAAAATGCAGTGGCAAATGATTATATAGTGTGATTCTACTATTACAGAGCTAAAACCATGAACAATAAACTACATATTGTTTAATAACATAGACATTATTATTTCTTGTGAGAAACCAGTTCCTTTATACAATTTCTAATAGCTAGTCTCCTTGCTGAATAATACAACCTCAAATTCTTCTCACCATCACTTGTGAGTATGTTCTTACTCTTTCTAGTTAAAAGTCAGGACTAGACCAGGCCTATTTGTCTGCAACCCTGAACTCTTCCCCACAATATTATAACCTTATAATTGACAGTGAAGTTCCCCCCACAATTTATCAAAGGAGTAATATCTTGAACTGTGCTATTTCAGTAGTCACTAACCCTATGTTGGAACCGCACACTTGAAATGTGGCTCGGCGAAAACTTGCAATTCAATATTTTGGAGGGCATCATGAGTCAGACTCCCATTTCTTTTCCAACCAACATTTGACATAACAACATAATTTGACATAAGTTTCTCGTTTGAAATTGAAGCTTCTTTGAGCTGGGGTACTCTAATAATTAATTCTGTACCTATTCCTCAATTTTTTTCTCCTCACACTGCAAGGAAAGTATATCTTTCTGTGATCTCCCAGGAAGTCCTTCTATCTTTCATATTGTTCTTCAATTGCCTGTTAATTGGCTATAGCTTTTCATTATATTTTTCCAAAGCATCAATTATTGTGACTAACAATTGCTTTTCAGTTCTGATATAACAATAGCCATTTAATTCTATTGTCCTTATAATTACTATTTCCCCTCTGCCTATTGTATGCCTCCAATATGTGCTCTTAATTCACTGCAGTGAAAGTTTAACAACCCTGTACCACCTTCTGAGCACAGGTACTTACGCTCCAGCTACCAACAGTGAAGGAAAGGGTTCATCCTTTCTAACTATGTGACAAGTTATCTAGCCCTAAAACGCTGTCTCATTGCCTGATTTCTTGGCCAGTTTGAATGTTGGCCAGGTTGGGGTCTCTGGAGGCAGACATGAGAAGGAGTTTTACAAGTGGGTATTTATTAGAGATCAACACTGGTGAATGAGAGAGATGGTGCAAGCATGACTGGTGAAAAGAAAAGAAAAATTCTAATGCAGAACCTCCACCAGCTTCTGGAGCTTAGAGATTCCATCATAGGTCTCATATGTGGTCAAAATGCCTGGATGTTCATAGTCACCAGCTACAAACCGCCCTGAGGTTGGAGTTACCCTGAGCAATGCAGCTCTCTTCAGCTGAGTCAAACCCTAAAAACCTGGCAATTGAAGTCTGTCTGCTGACAGTGGGGGCAAGACATCCTTATGTGAAAGAGATCAGCATATCTTTATGTCTTCCAAAATGCCAAATGTTCAGTCCAGGCCTTACACCTAAATTTCAGAACCAGACATACAACATGCCATCTTCATTTGGATGTTGTCTTAATTCCTACCAAAGGCTACCAATGCAAAGTACCAAATATGTTGACTTTTATAAAGGGATTTTATTAGGGGTAAAAGCTTACAGTTCTGAAGCTGTGAAATATCCAAATCAAGATACCATCAGAGATGCTTTCTCATTAAAGTCAGCTGCCATGTGGTGAAGCAAGATGTCTGCCATCTCTGCCAAGGTCTCTGCCTTCCACTCTAGAATTACTGTCTCCTGAAGCTCAGCTGTAAGCAACCTGCATAGGGCTTCCTCTCAGTCTCTCAGGCCTTCTCTGCCTTCCTGCAGATGTAGATGAACCTGGAGACCTTTCTCTCTCTACTTCTCTCCCATGCAGGATCAAAAATGGTGGCTTCCTTTTCCTGTCTGTGTCTCTATTTTTAGCAAACCCAGCAAAAGGGCAGAGACTCAACTTGAGTTAAGCCTCACTGATGTAAGCCAGTCAAAAGGGTCTCACACCCCCAGGAATGGATTAGTGAAAAAACGTAGTCTTTCTCTTTTTGGAATTCATAAAAGAATTTCAGACTGCCACAGTTGTCTTAGAGAAGGCTTAAACTTATGATGTCAATCAAGGAATGAACTCTATCTTTTAATTCTATTCCTTTTCAGTTAAAGGACCCAACATTCTTCCAATGTTTTAGGAAAAAAAATCTGAAAAGTCATACTTGACCATCTTGTTCTCTCTCACCTTAAAGTGAATTTCTCATGAAATACTCTTGGTTCTAACTTTCAAAAAGCATATACCCAAAATCTGACCACATTTCTTCATCATTACAGCCACCATTAAGGTCCAAGTCTCTATCATCTATATCTTGAATTTCTTCAATATCCTCTTAACTGATCTCTGATTTCAATGTCTCATATAGTTTATTCTAAATATAATAATAAAATTTATCTTTTTTCATTATTTAGAACATGTCTCTGCCATAAAGCCTTAAACAAATCTCTCAGTAAAACCCAGTGTTGTTTTTATAAACTGCATATTATTTTTCTCCCCACCTCTGGTCCACTCTGTAATTTCTCTAATTTAATACCCTAGTATACTTTCCCTTGTTCACTCCACTCCAGCTGTACTTCTCTCTTTGGTCTTTATTCACAGTTTACTTTGGGACTCAGCACTGGTGGTTCACTCTGCCTAGAATTATGTAACTCACATGTCACCATGTAATTAATCCCCTCACTTCTTTAGTATTTGCTAAAACGTCAACCTTTCATGGACACTTCTCATACTATCAACATTTTCAATCTGCCAAACCCCCAACTCCCAATCACCCCTTCCCTTGCTCTATTTTTTCCATAGCACATACTTCTAACATACTATAAAATTTTATTGTTTATTTTTTATTGTATTTTTTCCTGTACTCAACCACTAAGAAAAGGGTTTAGTAATCAGAGGGACACTGGATTTTGAAGGCAGAGAAGGCACTTGGAATAGTTACTATGACCAATTGTCAGGATATACGGGATTCTGTGGTAGGTCCATGATACAGTAGAAGCTGCCCTGCCACTCCAGCCTTATGGACCAGAAAATTTAATGGTACTAGACATATATTAGTTTGCTTTAGTGATTTTCTGGAATAATCTAGTAGGAAAGTCCATCACAAATCCAAGGATTATAGAGCAGGGCCATGTCTTTTTTGAGAGAGAACTACTTGCAATTTGAGAAATAACTCTGGATATTAATGAGCCTTAATGAATCTTAGTGAATACTGAATGCCTGACCTTGAGGCTTCTAGTGACTATGCAACTAGAGCTGATCATCATGAGCTAGGTATTCTGAGTCTTAAGAGCATGCAAGTGCAACAGTAATCTGTGGCATTATGGAAATCAGAATAGGACCTAAACAGATCTGGGATGCATAAACAAGTTACATGACTAGATGGCCCAAAATCCCATGTCAACTTCTTATTGAACAATTCTTTTTCTCTCAGCCCACAAATATCTATGACCTCTTCTCGGGTTCTCAAGGACCAAATAACAGAGAAGGAAACCTCGGGTCAAATGGATCAGCTCAAAATCTTGATGTGAGCTGAAAGTATCTTGTTGCTGCTCATACAACTGGACCTAGGTGTGGTCCTTAAGGACAGGAGTGAGGGGAATCTTCCAAGTGCAGAGTAGAGAGTAGTATCCTTTCTCATCCACTTGGTATGGAAGGAAAATTGGCCTCAGGTATGGAATTCAGGTACTCCTAGACAGTGACATATGATTTGATGGGTTGAATAGGGATGTAAGAGGACAAAAATTAGAAAATCTAAACAAGAAAATCTAAGTTTTAGTATGTAGGTGAATATGGGATAGGGAACAAAGTGTCACACATTAATATCTGAAACAGAACTTCCACCATAGAGGAAAATATCAACTACTAGGTGGACACATCCTGCTGATGTTAGCCTCATTCCTCAGCTAACACAGGGTTTTTATAATGGGTCCATGAAAGCATTGGCTATAGTGGTGGCGATGGTACTAAGAATTAATCCCACAGTGTGGGTTCCTTCTCATTGAGGTTGCCACTGAGGAATGTACAAACTGTCAATGGCAGCAAATAATATGGGTTTTCAATATGATACCAATTCATGTTGAATAACCTGGAGACATATTGAAATGAGGCAAATTGAAATTCTACTGGAAACTTCCAACTTTGGGAGAGGCAGCAATTTAAACTTGTCAGAATTGACATAGTAATGGATTTTCTTCTCTAGGCAAAGTGTTTCTGCCAGTCCCACCATACAATGTTTTATAGAATTCTTAATTTATTGGAATGGGATCTGATTATCATTTTCTCAGACAATTTTAAGACAAACAGGATAAGGCAATATGTACCTTACTAATACTGAGGTAAATGATCCACTTATCTTATTACTACATACCTCATCACCCCAAGATGCCAGTCTAATATGACAATGGAATAATCATTACAGCACAGGTAAGTAGAAACTCGGAGACAGCTCACTATGCAAGTTAGAGGTGTTGCTCTTTAAGATGTATATGTATTAAACTGATAACCATAGACATTACTTTATCTCCATTAGCTAGAATACTTGGGTCCCATAAATAAGTATTAAAAGTGCCACTGGCCCCAAACACCATTACTCCAATTGATCCACTTCAGAAATTTTTATTTCCTGTACTCACAATTTAGGGTCTGTCAAATTAGAAGCCCTACTTTCTAATGAGGAATACTTCCTCCAGGAAACACAATAAAGTTCTACTGAACTTGAAGATAGGATTACTGTCTCATCACTTTGGACTCCTTATGGTAATGGACCATTAGGAAAGAAAAGAGGTATCAGACTGATAGAAGTAGCTGACATTGATCATCATAGAGTGAGAGCTGATGATATATAATGAGGAGAGGGAAGGGGAGGAAAGAGTATGTCTGGGATCCAGAAGATTCACTGAGTGTTTCTAGATGCTTAGAGCCCAGAAATGAATATGAATGGACAACTGGAGCAAAGATGGTCTGCCAAGATTAAGTCAACTAAGAAATCAGATTCTTTGGGATAAATGTTGGTCACTCTCGGGCAAGAATCCCCCACCAATTTGAGTGGACTCTAAAATGGATGGTGAAGGAAGGAGGTGGTAAATATCCATTATGACTTGGGGTCATTTATGACTGATGGGACTATAGTTCCAAACTATCCTTCTTTAATAATGTCTTTTGTGGAGCTGTCAGTCAGGTCTACAATTTGGAGACCTGACTATGGACTGGAATTACTATAGGGTACAAACTTACTTGAGTGGTGCACTATAAGGACTAAACACCCTGTGTGCTACTTCACATCCTCTTTGTCTCACTTCAGATTCCAGTCACTGATTCAGCAAACAATGTTGCACAGACAGTGCCTCATTTTAAGCATGCATTGCTTACTGCCTGGATGCATCCCTGATATGATGTGGGACACATGAAGAATTTAGCTTAGAATTCACATAGCAACACAGAAGTCAGAAATTAACGACTCATGTGGAAACTGGGGGGAATATGAACTGATGGTTAATTATTTATTCCTTTTATCCCTTCACTGGACAATTCTGAGATACTTATAATGTTCCTTTGATGGATCAAGAGGGATTGAGTACTCTTTACCCAAAGAAGCAGTCAACTTGAAAAATACTTCTTTTTATTAGCTTTCTCACTTTTCTTGTTTTGCTTGTCTGGTTTATCACTTCTACCTCCCAGGATCATTTGTCAAATAAAACAGTTTTCATGAAAGCCCCTTTAAGCTGTGTTTTAGAAAGAGACTAAGACACGAGTGCCACATTTTTCTGTGACTAGAGTCCTTCGTTCTATTATCATCTCCAGATACATAGTTTATCTGCCAAAGTTTACAAAACATCTGAATAGATGACATCTCTGAGAAGAGGGTATGGAGGTAAAAGAATAAGACCGAAGAAAACATTTTGAGAAATACTATATTTTATAGAAGGACATAAAGAAGTCGACAGAGGGGAGAGAGGAGGGAGTGGTCATTGGATAAGGAAGGCACAGTATTAAAAGGCTCATATCCTAAGCATTGAAAGTTTGGGAAGAAATATTTTCAGATTCTGGAATTATCCCTATATCAAATGTGAAAATTATGATAATTTGGAAACTGCAATTGATGAGATAAAAATAAGTCATTTTAAAGGTCATTACTTGTAATCAGGTACAAGTCATTTCCTTCATGGCACCTGCCTTCAAACTGGAAACACAAAGTTAATAAGGCAATGATATCTGGGAATGAAGGGAATTGAACATTCGGCAATTTAGTAGGTCTGTGTTAACTCAGTTTTGAGGGTAACTGCTTGGCTTAGGGTGGACTTATAATTCAATATGATTCTAGAGAAATATTGTCAGGATGAGGTACAGAAATTATAAACTTTCCATAAGTAGGAAGTGTGAGAGTATTTCATTTCTTTTTAGAAGTAGTTAATTTCTTTCAAACCTGACTCTTTAGCTTACTAAAAAAATTATTAAAACACAGGTAGGGAAGCAGACTTGGTCCATTGGTTAGGGCATCCGTCTACTACATGGGAGGTCCGCGGTTCAAACCCCGGGCCTCCTTGACCCGTGTGGGGCTGGCCCATGCGCAGTGCTGATGTGCGCAAAGAGTGCTGTGCCACACAGGGGTGTCCCCTGCATAGGGGAGCCCCATGCACAAGGAGTACGACCCTTAAGGAGAGCTGTCCAGTGCAAAACAAAGTTCAGCCTCCCAAGAATGGCACTGCAAACATGGAGAGCTGACACAAGATGACGCAACAAAAAGAAACACAGATTCCTGAGCTGCTGAAGCAACAGAAGCGGACAAAGAACATGCAGCAAATAGACACAGAGAACAGACAACTGGGGTGGGGGGAGAGGACAGAAATAAATAAAAATTAAAAAAAAAAAGAAGAGAAAACTACAAAAAAAAACCAAACAAACAAACAGCTAGCTTCTGTTTGGGGAGTCTTGTGTGCCAATGGGATATTGCTTGTCATGATTTCACCACCTGACCATAGACTATGATCAGCTTGGCCTGTGCACTCTCCTCAGGATATTTCAAGGTTGCAGGGAATGTGGCCAAGAAAATTTATCCAGAAATAGTGGAGCTCTTCCACCAGCTATGGGTCTCTGCTGAAATTCTGGCAACTTCTGCTCTGTATCCTGTCTAATCAACTACTGTACTCATAGATTATCAGAGTTCCTACATTACTTATCATTGCAAACACTGAAATAAAGCTTCAGGGATATACACATTGGTATCTCCTGGGCAGTGCACATAATAGACAATCAATAAATGGTTGTTGAATTGTATAAATAGTGTCCTTTAACATTTATTTGAATATGCTTATTTGTTTGAAGATGCTTTATTGACTCTCCATTGCTATAGGCTGAGATTGATGTCCCCCTCTATTGGCCTCCTCCGTGCTCCCCTACCTCTCTGGCCATACATTGAATATTGTACTTCTCATCAGGTGATATGATTGTTGATTTTCTTGTATATTTCTTCAGACCGAAGTTTGACAAACAGGTTGAGGAAAGTTTCTAGTAGATAGCTATATTTTATAAATATTTGTTGAATAAATTAACAATTTCATAAGATGCATGAAATATTTTTAAATTTTTCATATTATCAAGATTTGCAAGTATGTGCAAATTGAATAAATTTATAAACTTACATATGTAAAACATGCTTCCAAGGCCTATGAAATTAAATAAAATTTCTTGAATGCCTAGAATTTTAATAAAAAATACATTGAAAACTATGAATGCAGGCAATTATTAGACTAGATCACTAGAACACTAACGAACTACATCAATGCCCATAGAAAAGAAGAAAGGATACTTATTTTTCTTCTACTAATTATTGCATTTTGCCTTTGAAGAGCTCAGTAAATAAGGTCTTAATATAAAATAAAAGTCCATTTTTTTAAAAAAGAAAAATCTTGATTTATTAGGTGGCTCTTTAGGACTGCTTCTGGATATGCATATGTACATGGTAAATATCAAATGGTTGAACCTGCACCCACCCTGGTATCTTCGTATGTCTGAGAGACAAATTATCTATTTGAACATAATGACCTTATGCCAAACCATGGAGATAAAGTAACAGAGTCCAAAGCAGAACAGCTCCAGCAGTAATTATCTTTTCTGGAAAAAATCTGTTACCAACTGGGTAACATTTTGGCTCTTGGTCAGTCCAACTTTGTGGTTTTAGGAGTCTGGAGATGAGGAAGCTGTGGCTGGACAAAGCAGAGAAGCAGCTTCCTATAATATACTGAGTTTTTCTAGAAAATTGAAATTTGCTTCTCATAGTAATTTCTGTTTTCTTTCTGTACTGCTACTGCCTTAAAACGCACTGATTTGTGTGTTGCCTAGAATGAGCAATACAGATTAGGTTTGAGACTTCCCTTAAAAATGTAGCTATGGTAGAATTAAGGGAAATTTACTTAAAATTTATAAATAATTTTTAGAAAATAAATAAAAATAGTTTAGATATTTCTCATATTTGAGAGAATTATTTATAAAAATATTTTGATCTATATGACAAGAAAACATTGAATAAAATAAAGCATCACTTTTTGCAAATGAGTTTCTTCCTTGTAATCTTTTCTTATATTGTTGGTTATATTCAGAAATCTTGTCCAATATATGTTCTGTAGCACATATGAATTTCATAGTAAACAGAAGTTATTAAAAATCTTCTTTAATAGAAATTGCTTCCTTTATTGCAAGATTCCTTAGATATTAAACTATGCCAATGTGTTTTCTGAAACTCCTAGAAGGAAATAAATAAAGTTGTCATTCGCAGAACTCATTTTTGTGTAGCATGTCCTAGACTACTCTTCATTTGTATTTACATTGTGATGGAATCAGAATCGGCAATCTCAAAGAAAAAATACATACAAACACATGTGTATACACATATATGCATATAGACAGACATTCATTTAACATAATTTGTTCATTGGGATTACAGAGAATAAGCAACTAAATGTCTGAAATCTTTTAACTTTTAAAAATAGATTAAACAATTTTGTTTTTATATTAGGAATTATTTTCATCAGTCCTGTGTTCATGCATGATGAATCCAGTATATAGGGGAAATCATTAGCTCCCCCTTTAATTTGGAAATTAGTTTACTTTCACCTCCACCCAGAGTATGAACCTTTTAAGAAATCAATATAAAATGAATAAGCTTCATCAAATGCAGAAATACAATCCTTAAGAGATTTCTGTGCATAGTTGCTAATGGAGATGAATGAAACATTAAAATTCAATAAAAATGTTTGGAAAGAAAATGTTTGGAAGGTCTAATTGGTCTTTAACAAAAAGCTGTCGGGTTTTAACATAAAGGTTGTCCAGTTTGTATGAAAAAACATAACCTGAAAAATATGAGAAAAAATTGACCTTGTTTATCCAGCACCTTCCAAAGGAGAGACACTGATCTGGAAGGCAGAAATACTCTTGTCATTAGAAATGATTGATTTGGTTTGGGGCAAATATCATTTATTAGGCTTTTCCAAAGACTAAATAATATTTCCCTTCTTTATAATTCACCTTAATTCATGTGTTCATTAAATAACCATCTATTTGTAAACTTGGTTTCCTAAGGAAATTGTTGCCAGTAAGAAGTAGCACCATCAAAATGTGATGTTTAAAATGGTAGACTTTGAAGTCAGACAGACTGCTTGGTTTCAAATCCTTGTTCTCTCACTTCTGAACTGTGTGACCTCAGGCAAGTCACTTTACCTCTCTGTGAATGAAATGGGGACATTTATGATACCTAACTCACAACTTTGTTACTAGGATTAAATCATTTAATAGTTAAAAAGTATTTACAACAGTGTTAGGTCGAGAGTAAGGAAAATACGGTTGTTTTTCGTTTTTGTTTTTTTTAATGAGAAGATGGAGATTTTAATTAGGTTTATAAATTTTCTGGTTACTATGAAAATATGTTCAATCTATTTTACATTAAGGGTATGATCCCTTATGAATTGGGCTAGTTTAATTCAGTGCAGAGTCTAATAAAGCTTAGCAAAACATAAATCTCAATAAACTATTCAGAGAGGCCCTGCCTAATCAAAATGAGTAGGTGATATGATACCTACATTTTAAATTATACTGTAAAATATTAGGGAAGCTTAGGATAATGTAATTTATATTATAAATTGTGTAGTGCATTATTGATATGTATATTGTTAGGCAAATGGAAGATATATATCTAGTTTTATAATTCAGTAAAAAGTTTGATTTAAAAAGTAGTGTGCTCTAGCATTTCTTAAAATAAGTTTTATATATATTAAAGGTATAACAATACAATGCAATTGGGAATTTCTGATAGAAAAATTTTAATTGTTTTCTTTATTTCCAGACTTCTCAGAGTTTTCCAGAGGCTCTAGTCCTTTATAAATCCAAGAGAAATTTGTAGAATATGTGAGCAGAGAGCATTCATTTGCAAAGCATCTTGAAGAGCAGTTTCCTGAGAACACGCTTTGGAAAGGATTGGGCTGTAACATAAAATAATAAGGCTAAACAGAAATATTTTAGAAAATCTATCCACAAGTTCAGGTAATAATATACTTAATTATATTTTAAAAGAATAAATATTTTAAAATGTTAATTGACATTACAGATGAATCATTTTTTTAAATATTTTCTTTTAGAAAATTGATTAAAAGTTACCAAAACTCATACTGAAGGCCAGAAAGCTCTTCCCTAAAGCAAAAACTAACAAAATGGTATCTTTATGAAGTATGGTTTATATCCCAGGTATAGATCGGAATGACCCATTGTGTATGGATCTTTGAAAGCAAACGTTAATTATACAAATATCAAGAAGATCCATATTTATTAGCTATTGTTAATGACTTATTGCTGGTCTCCAGCAAATGCTTCAAAATTGCAGAAAGCTGAAAGTGACATCATGAAATTACAGTCGCATTTCTTTAGAAACAGTAGAGTCTGGAAACTTAAACTTGCGAGCTTCAGAAAGCCATGGCAGCAGACTTAAACATGAAGTTTTTTCAGAATCATCAACTGGAAGGCAAACTGCAAACAGTAGCAACTGGAGCAAAGAGCAGTTGAAATCATTAGTCCAATGACTGGCATAGGAATGTGCAGCCTGTACAGAACCAAAGCACTGGTCTCTCCAGAAGCGAGACTGGTCCTCTTAATATGGCCTGTGCATAAATTCAAACTTATTCTATATTCAGGTATGCCTAGTTCCCAGAAAACCAATTAAGTGATATAGGTTCTATAGGCTTTGGATATTCAGGGAAAATGCAGACTAAATATGTTAATTCAAGCTTAACAGGAATGTGGGGGGTATGTGTTAATTCAAGCTTACCTGAAATGTAGGGGATATGTGTTAATTCAAGACCTATCTGGTACTCAGGTAAAACACTTAAAACTCTAAGAAACTAACAAAGAAAGTCCTTTTGCATAAACACACCATTTGACTCCCCACTCCTACATCCTCTGTATAAAAGGGACCAAAAAATTCTAATTCAGGACTGGTTTTTATTAGGACAGTAGCCCACCAAGCCCAGCGAGCTGTTAATAAATCTTTTCTCTCAGATTCTCATGTCCTGACTTTCAGTACCATGAACACCCAACTTCTCTCTGCTACCGCATCTCTGGGGACTCATCCAGGATTACTCTGAGAGGACCAGAGGCAGCAACAGATGATTAGTTGATTGCCCCTCTCAGATGCCTCTGAGAAGGCCAGGAGGGCCCAGGCAAAACCCAGCCCTGGGCACCCCTGGACCCCCCTTCATCCAGAAAGAAGTTGTGGACTCCACCAGAGCCCTCCTGGAGAAACTGGAGGCACAAGAGAGTTCAAAAGACACCCTGAGAACAAAGCCAGGAGCTCTACATTCCTGATGAGTAAGACCCCCTGGGGGCATGGTGCAGGAAAAGCCTAATTCTGAAAAATAAGGAGGGGAACCTGATCAACTCTTGAGGAAGACCCCAGTACTCCTGAGGAGAAGGGAGGAAGCCATCTTCTGCTGGTCTGAGAAAGGAAAGGAAAGAGGATGATTGTGTGTGTGTGATTGTGGAGACTGAGTGAGATCCAGAGACACACTTCTGCTGGTCAAGTGTGGAGTCCTGATCCTTGGTTCCATGGTGACCTCATCTGGTCAAGGGCAGTCTGGAGGGCCTCCCTGAAAAGGGACCCTCTTCAGAGTCAGGGGCTTATACTGACCTGCTAAGGCTAAGAGATGCTGTAAACTCCCACGAGGGACAGGCTGGAAACAGACAAAACGAAAGGCTGAGTGAGTGTTGTGCAGCATTGGCACAGGTGGAAACATGGGGAACACGCAAAGTAGGACCCCATTAGGTTTTATGCTGAAAAACTTTCCCCAGGCATTCTATGGAAATGTATACAGCATAAAGTTCCAGCCAGGAAGGCTTGGAATGGCTGACTTTTGGTGTGGGCTGGCCCCAGGAGGGCACATTGCCCCAAGGAGGGGGGCACACCCCTAGGGTGAAATCAGTGCATGCACTGCAAGCAGGAGTACCCCAGCAGGCCATTCGACCCTGTCACCCCCAGGAAAGTGGCCAAAGCATTAGCCAGGAGAGCAAGTGGAGCATCACAAATTAAACCCTGGATTCACAAAAATTCAGAAGGAAACCTGCAAATCAGCTCATTGAACTTGTGGGAAAAAAGGACTCTGATGGAGATTTTTAGGACAGACTGGGCTCCTATACTCTCAGCCCTGCAGAGCCTATGGGCAGAGTCCAAATTGGTGGCTGCACCATACATATGATAGTTGACACTAGGGCTCAACACTCTGTAATGACCAGGCCAGTTGGGCCATTATCAAAAAGACAAGCCACTATCATAGGGGCAACTGATAAAAGCACCCAGCGGCCCTTCCTCCAAACCAAGACCTGTAACACTGGGGATAAAGAAGTCACTCATGAGTTCCTGTATCTCCCAGAATGCCCAGTCCCCCTCCTGGGTTAGAGCCTGCTGTCTAAACTACAAGGCTCAAATTACCTTTGATGCCATGGGGCAATCCACATTAAGACTGGGACTCCCAAACCTTTTGAAAATAATGCTAACCCTCTCCACAGGAGGAATGGAGACTATTCTGCCTCAGTGAAGCCAGCCAACCTATGGCCCCACAGCTCCCCTTTGAAGATGTACCCGAAGTATGGGCAGAGAACAACCCAATGGGGATGGCACATGACATTCCTCCAATTTTTGATGAAGTAAAGCCCACAGCCAGCTCAGTGAGCATAAAGCAATATCCAGTTCCACATGAAGTGCAAGAAAATGTCTGGTTACATACTCAGAGATTGCTGAATGAAGGCATACTAAAGTCATTCCAGTCTCCATGGAATACCCCACTGTTCCCAGTTAAAAAGACTGATGGAGATTACCGCCCAGTCCAGGACTTGTGAGCAGTCAACTCAGCGGTACTAACCCTATACCTCGTGGTCCCCAACCTTTACACTCTCCTCAGCTTGACACCCTCATTGGCAGTCCACTTTTCATGCCTGGATCTTAAAGATGCCTTCTTCTGCATTCAGATAGTGCCCTGGAGTCAACCAATTTTCGCCTTTGTGTGAGACAATCTGAGCTCTGGCGAAAAACAACAGCTAACCTGGACATGGCTCCCTCAGGGATTTAAAAATGCACCCACTGTTTTTGGACAAGCCCTGGCCAGTGATCTCAAATTCTTAAAACTAGAAAGCCATAATTGTTTTCTCCTCCAATATGTAGATGGCCTCATCCTCGGAAGTCTCATCTAACAAGACTGTGCTAGCAGAATCCATGCTCTCTTAAAACATCTGCAACAAAAGGGTTATTGGGTGTTCAAGAGGAAAGCCCAAATTTGCCTACCTCAGGTCAAATATCTTGGTTATAAAATAGCACAGAATCTCTGTGAATTAGAACCTGGAAGAAAGGAAGCAATCTGTAGCCTCTCTGAACCCAGCACTTGCTGAATGTTGCAAGAATTCCTTGGAGCAGCTGGATTCTGCTGCATTTGGAACCAATTTTGGCATCCCCACACACCCTTTTTATGAAGCCACAAAGGGGGAAGATCATGATCCCCTGCTCTGGGAAAGCCCATAGAAAGATGCTTTCACCAGTCTCAAACAGGTTCTGATGGAAGCACCCAGCCTTGGGTTTCCAGATCTCAGTAAACCATTCTACCTCTACATTTATAATAGCCGAGGCATGCAGTAGGAATACTCACTCAATACCTGGGTTCCTGGTAAAGACCTGTAGCTTATCTATCTAAACAACTGGACATTGTAGCCCAGGGATGGCCCTCAAGTCTGCAAGCTGTAGCAGCTGTAGCAATACTAACACTAGAAGCCATAAAATTAACTCTTGGCCAACCTATAATTGTTTGGGTTCCACATTCTGTAATCACAATCTTAGAAACCAAAGGAACACACTGGCTTCATAACAGCCGCCTGGTTAAATATCAAACCTGATTATGTGAAAATTCATCCATCTAACTGGAACTGAATTCTGCTACCCTGCTACCCATTGAGCTGGGGGTTCCAACCCATAACTGCCTGGGGACATTGCAAGAAGTGTATTCCAGCCGGCCAGACCTCCAAGACCAGCCACTACCAAATCCCAATATGGAGTTCTTCACAGATGGGAGTAGCTTTGTTCAGGGCAATAACTGATGAGTGGGATATGCTGTAGTAACTTCCAAAACCACAGTGTTCAGCACAAAAAGCTGAACACATGGCCCTCACCCAAGCCCTACAACTGTGACTGCAGCCAAGGTTAACATCTACACAGACTCCAAATATGCCTTCCTTATCCTGCACACACATGGAACCTTATACAAACAAAAAGGACTCATTAACTTGGGAGGAAAGAGCATTAAATATGGCACACAGATTCTGGAACTACTAGAAGCAGTTTGGGAGACCATCAAAGTAGCTGTGATGCACTGCAAGGAACACTAGACAAGCCATTGCCCTATTGCTCAAGGAAATTGGAGGGCAGATGCTGAAGCAAAAAGAGAGGCACGGGAAGGATCGCTATCTGAAAACTTGGCCACTGCCCTCATTCCTCGACCTCTTAATTATCAGAAACTCCAGTATACACTGCCTGTTCTTGTCCCACAGATGGGACCAGAATCACCAGGAACCATAATATACTCAAGCCAAGAGAGAATGGATACTGTCTGAGAGCAGAGCACAAGGAGCAAATGGGTGGTGGGCATTGCCTTATCACAGGATAGTCATGCCTCGAATATTAGCCACAACCATAGTTCAGGACTACCACAAAAACACACACTTGAGAAAAATCTACCTTAAAGAAGTGTTAAAAAGATTCTTCTACATCCCAAATCTAGCTGCTATCATCAATGCCATATGCCAATTTTGTGGGACATGTACAAAGAATAACCCTTGCCAGGGACCCATGGGAGCCCCAGGAGTTCAACGACTTGGCAACACAATATGCCTCTTGAAGATCTAGTAGTTGATTTCACCAAAATGCCATGATCTGGAAGCTACAAATACTTCCTAGTACTCGTTTGTACTTTTTCCGGTTGGGTGGAAGCCTTCCCCACTCGGACCAAAAAGTCTGAAGAAGTGGCCAAAGTTCTTCTCAGGGAAATCATTCCTCAATATGGGCTACCTCTCTCAATAGTCTCTGACCATGGATCCACCTTTGTCTCTGATATTACACAAAAGATTGCCAAAACTGCACACCAGTTGCCATCCTCAAAACTCAGGAAAAGTAGAGTGAATAAACCATACAATAAAAACTTATATTGCCAAGATTTGCCAAGAAAATGGGCTAACATGGGTGCAAGTACTCCCAAGTGCCCTCCTCCAAGTTCGGGCCAGCCCAAGCCGAAAGCTAAGCCAAACCCCTTATGAAATTCTCTTTGGGAGCCCCCCCCCCTTAATCCAAAATATAGAATGGGATCTCAAAGAAAGAGGAAACTTATCAATAGCTCAACAAATGATTGGCTTAGGAAAAACCCTACAAAACCTACATCACTGGGTCCAAGAAAGGGCCCCATTAGCTTAAGCAGCTCCATACACCCATACGAGCTGGAGATGCAGGCCGGGGCAAAGACTGGAAATCAGTTCCACTAACCCCTTGATGGTGAGGACACTGTCTTGTCATTTTATCCACCCCCAGTGCAGTTAAAGTAGCTGAAATCACCCTGTGGATACACCATAGCCGGGTCAAGCGAGCTGCCCCAGAGTCTGGGTCCTGTATTCCAGATATCCACAACTTGACCAAACTCATCTTGCAAAAGAACAAAATGCTGGGCCCTACTCCAGTCACACCCTGGAAGCTGATTGGTCCATGCACGGTTGAAGGTTGAGGACGGAACACCAAGCTCTGCTCCAATCATTCTCCATAGCTGATTGGTCTATGCATAGCCAAAGACTAGGAATCTGGTTTAATCTCAGTTACAATGCCCCTTCGGTTATTTTCCTTATTCCTAACCCTGACTTTCCCTTGGTCCCAGATTGGCACCACAGAGTGTAAGCCATGTATCCAAGAAGTGCAAAAGGGGGCCCATGTCAATACCACATTAATATATCATAACTATTACACCCGGAAGGGCCATATAACCATCTGCCAGTTTCAGGGAATCTCCTGTAGTGTCTGTAACATATCTGGCCAAATAACCTGCTATGACCCCAAGCCCCAACAGCCTCCCATAAATGGTCAATAAGAGCATTTAATCAAGATGGGAAGCTACTTAACTCCACCCCAGTCACTAGCCAGAACCAACGAACTTCCCTCCTATTTGATGCATGCCAGGTTATAGACTCCAGGATGCCATAGAGTACCAACTGTGGAGGGCTCAAGCTGCGAGCAGGAATATACTCATAACAATAAGTATTTGTGCATTCCAGAAATGAAAAGTGCAGCCTAAGGGGAGGAGGGGGAGACTGTGGTGCAAATACATAGGTGCATAATATTGCCCCTACTGGTCCTGTGTCACCTGAGCCACCTGGGACACAGACACAGCTAGACAAACAGCCATTCTCACCAAAGGAATGGCCCTGACTAACTGTCCATGCAGTCAATGTAACCCCTTATACCTCACCATCCTAAACCCTGAATCCTGGCAGACTCAGGGAGTCCAAATGGGCCTCCGCATTGATGGTAGAGGAGTAGACCAGGAGCCCAATGGCCCTGGGAAACTAGAGAATACAATTACAGCCAACCATATAATGAAACTGGCCCCAAAATAGTATGTGGGCCTTGCAAACTTCTGTCATAGGAAAATATTGTGCTTCAAGGGTCTGCCTAAACTCCTCTATATTTGTTGAAAACCTAACATATTTGGGGGGGAAATTTCAAAATTACACCACCAATACAACAGAGCCTTGGGGAGCATGGAATGAATCTGAACTTATTCTTATAAATTTTATTTCCCCCAAATTAATCACAGTGTGAAACTCTTCCGTAAAGGGCCCCCTTACTACCCCAAATGGTCTGTACTGGATTTGAGGAAAAGTCACATTCCGAGAACTTCCCTGAAACTGGGACTTGTATGCTCAGTACAATAAAACTCTCCTTCTTCCTCATTCCCTTAGCAGAAGGGAAAGAGCTAAGCCAACCGGTATATCAAAACAGAAGAGAAAAAAGGGCTGTCATTACCTGGGGCGATGAAGAATGGTCCCCTGAGCATATAATTCAGTATCATGGGCCAGCAACTTGGGCAGAAGATGGCATGTGGGGTTATCGAACTCTTATCTATATTCTAAACCAAATCATCTGCTTATAAGCCATGGTAGAGTTAATAGCTAATGAAACTGCCCATGCTCTAAAGTTCCTAGCCCAACAGCAAACTAAATTCAGAAACGCTATCTATCAAAATCCTTTTGCTCTAGACTATCTCCTGGCAACTCAAGTGGGAGATTGCAGAAAATTTAATCTCTCTAATTGCTACCTTTAACTAGACAGCACTGGAAAGGTTACTGATGAAATTACAAACAAAATGTTAAAAATTGCTCATATTTCAGTGCAGACCTGGAATGGTTGGAATTTAAGTAATCCCTTTGGAAACTCGCAGTCAACAGCAAACAATCTCAAGCTTCTGGTGGGAATAATTGCCTTACTCATAGGAGGATGCACCATACTTCCTTGCCTCCTCCCTTTTGTCACAAGCGGGATACGTGCCCTAATAAATGGTATAGTAAGGACACAGACAGCTGCCCATTTCATGGCTCTATATACATACCAGTCAGTCCAGAAAGACTCTGACAATAGTGATGCCGAAGCTTAATAACCTTAAGCAGGCATCAAAGAGGGGAAGTAATATGGCCTATGCAGAAATTCAAACTTATTCTATATCCAAGTATGCCTAGTTCCTGGAAAGCCAATTAAGTGATTAGGCTCTATAGGCTTTGGATATTCAGGGAGGATGCAGACTAAACATGTTAATTCAAGCTTACCTGGAATGTGGGGGGTATGTGTTAATTCAAGCTTACCTGAAATGTGGGATATGTGTTAATTCAAGACCTATCTGGTGGTACTTAGATAAAACACTTAAAACTCTAAGAAACTAACAAAGAAAGTCCTTTTGCATAAAAGCACCATTTGACACACCCCACTCCTACATCCTCTGTATAAAAGGAACCCAAAACTCCTATTCAGGGCTTGATTTTTATCAGGACAGAAGTCTGCCGAACCCAGCCAGCTGTTCATAAATCTTCCTTCTTAGATTCTCACATCCTGGTCTTCAATACTGCGACCACCTGACTTCTCTCTGCTACAACACTCTGACAGTTGCCAGTGGAATTATAAATTGGATAGAGATGACTGTAATGTGTTTGATACTTCATTCCCTCAACCACAGAAAAAATGAAACACTCAGAACATTGCTAAGGACTTCCTCACATTCACTGGGTTTTAGCTGCTGCTCACATTCCCATAAATACACTTTTAAATGAAATGGTTTGCCGCAGAGGTACCAATGGCTCCGGCTGAGGGGAGGGAAAAGCAAATGCATTAGCAAAAGCTTGTTAAAAATCGCAACCCATATATTGACACAGAAAGTGGAACCCAGGGCTTGGATATAAGAGATAAGAGAAAAATGGAAAAAAAGGAGTTTAATTTATTTTACAATTTTACAAATGATAAAACAATAATACCCAAGTGCTTTGCACAAGCAATAGGGAAACAGTGTTGGACAGAATGAACTGGTCAGAAGATACCAAATCTTTCAACTCCACAAATGGTATAAGAAATACTCAGTAGCAATTATCCTGTGCAGCAATGCTATCTCTGTAAACTCTTTTTTTTTCCTGCTATATACATTTGAAACACTTGTGCTTTTGCCTACACAAAGAAATGGCATTATTTAAAAAGTGCTACTTAAATGAGAGACACCAGGCCTGAAGCCACATCTGGAAACTGCAATTCAAATACATTGCCAGCTTGAAGACAATTTTTTTTTTTCAAGTTTTGGACATACTCGACCCTTATTGTAACTCTCACAATGAACAACATAGAATTCAGTCATAAAGTAGTTCCCGCTTACAGCAGGTTTAGTAACTGAAGTCTCAAAAGAACTTCTTTATTCTAAAATGATCTTATCTCCAGAGTGATTCACAGTGCAGACCCTGAAGCTTTAACACAAATCGAATGTGTGTATATTACAGACCCTGTGTGTACACACAGATACACATATATAACATTGTATATATGCTTTACACATCTATATAGGTATATCTATAACACATATATAATAAAATATCTATTTCTAGGTGGGCTTTATTCATACTTTCCTCAAATACAAACAATAACCATCACTCACTCAATTTTTAAAACATTGGTGTATGGATAATGGTTCATGGTCAAACTTGCAAACTGTAGAGATAACAACTAACTATACATAACTCTTTCCACACCCCTTCCACAATTGTAGATACTTCTTACAACAACCACATGAAAACAGCTCTTTCTTGAACCAAACACCATATTATGTGCATTATGACTAACTGGCTCAATTAGAAATAAATAACTTTTGTTCACCCTTCTTTTCCTGCACAGTAGGTTACTAACTAGTTGGTATGTACACTACTCATAGCATTATTTAAATAGGTTGCTTCTGTAAGCATATATGTAGAAATACCCATTAGCAAGTGATATACAATTCATATGATACACAATATATGATGACATTTGAATGCCCTGCACCTTCTTTCAGATAGAAAAACTTCCACAGTAATTTCATCAGTCTGTGGCTGAATCAATAGATTTGTCCAGAAAATCTGTTACTGGTTCATTTTCTTATTTCAGCAATTTACTATTAACTAGAGCAGGAGAGATAATAATTATGAAAATGATTCCATGGCTTATTCATGATAACAGCAGAGTAAAGACCATCTTTTCTAAAGGGCAGAAATATTTCAAAATCAGCTGCCCTTAATATTGCCAGTTATAGGGTTAAATCATAGGGGAAAAAAATCTACCAACATGTTATTCACAAAAACAAACAAACAAAAAAAAAAAACAACAAAAAAAACCCCAAACAGATATTTTCAATATGTATTTATAATATGATTTTGTCATGTTTCCTTATGCCTCCTTATGGGTTAGATCTCAGTTCATTTTCTTATTCTTGCTGTTATCCTTCAGTGATTTCCTTGCCTATCCTGTAAGGTCTCGGCACAGAGTGAAAGAGGAGGACAGATAGAAAGGTATACATCAGGGAATGAAATGGTCTTGTACAGTGTGTCTTCTGTGAACACTAAATGCCTTTAATTGAATTCTTTTTAGAGTAATGAAATTTCCCTGAGATGAACAAAAGTAGTCTCAGTCGATACTGAAGCCCTTTTTGATGCTGGACATTTTCAGAACTGGGCAAAGTGTTTAGAGAGCACAAATCATAGGCTAACAAAGCAAGGCGATGGAGCTAAAAAGGCACTACTCTGTTATTATGAGATAAACATCAATGCACAGAACAGTGGATGGTAGGGATGCTTTACTGTGGCCTTTAAAATTGTTTACATACATTTGTTGAAAAAGCAGTAAAATGCCAAGACACCATGTTGCTGCTTTTTAAGATATACTTTGATTGAGTGCCCAGATGGATTTTACCTGTAAGAATTAGTTTACTTAAAAGTTCTAGATGTCTGTTGAATTCAAATTAAGGGCTACTCGACCAACTTACCATCTGTAATTAGACCAAATCAAGATTCTATCAATCGCCTGTTTTTGATTTGTCATGGTTTCCAGTGCCCTTATGGGTCCCTTTAAATGAAACTTTACAACTCTACCTTCAAAACATGTACTTAATTCTTTTTAAAAATTGAAATAGACAAGTAGTTCAATCACAAAAGTACGTCAGTGTTGTACTCATTTTCATCCATGCATCTCCTTTATGCATTCTGTTTTGTTTTCTGAGAGGCTCTTGAGTCCTCAGAAAATAAAATCTTCACTAACCCAGTGATCTACCATATATTTAAAAGATAATACTACATATTATTAAATTCATTGAGAATTGTACTACATGTGTGTGTATGTATGTGTGTGTGTGTGTATATATATATATTATATATATATATTCCCCATGCTAACTCATCTTTTCTCAGACTGTCTTCCCTTAAGAAACAAAACTTATATATATTCCCCATGCTATTTCTTCTTTCCTCAGACTACTTTCCCTAAGAAACAAGAAGTCATATAATTTGTTTCAGGCCAAGAGTAGAAGTGGGAATGCAGTGCTTCTGCTTTTATTTTTCTAAAGAAACAATTTACCATCAAAATTATCTACCAATATAGGAAATGTACCAGAAAACTGGTATATTGGACAGGTCTGTTTTATATTAAAATTTTAATGTCACTTTATTAATCATGTAATTTTGTATTTTAAACACAATATGATAATGTACATATATCTGACTACAGAAAAATATTGGTAAATTTAATTTACTTCGAGTGCAAAATATTGGCATATAGTTTCATTGTTAAACCCCTTAAAATTATTCATATCTGTTGGGGAACTAACAGTTTAATGATCGTATTTTTCTGCACTAACTAAGAAATTTGTCAATGGTCTACTAATCTTTCAGTTTGAATATTAAGGGGATTATCAAAGAACTGGAAGTCATGTTTCAGCTCTATCAGACATTTATTCTAAAGAGCAAAATGATTCTACAAAATTATTATGAAATGTAAAAGTTTTAGAAGTCTTCATTCAAATAAAAATAAAGTTTAAATTTGGAAAAATTAAAATATTTAAAGACTACCTTCACATTAGTAGCATAATAGTATCTTAATAATATATTATTTTAATGAAAGGAAAAAGTTTTGTTGTGTAGACGCATCAGTATAATCTTTGGTACCAAAAATTACATTTTTCTGAAATTTTACTGTTCACATGACATGAACATCTTTTCTTTAGAATAGCTCAAGATTACAAAGTGGTACAGTTTAGCTGGTACTTTCTACACCATTAAAAAAAAATTAGAGGTTGAGAGTTGTGCAAAATAAAACTTTCTTTTAAAAGTCTTTGTGTCATTGCTCTTTAAAAAATAAGAACTTTAAAAATGATCATTTAAACATTATTTATCTCATTCATATTTATCTTAAAAATGATTTTTAAGCACCCCAATTCCCAAATCAAAAGAAACTAGAGAAGAGAAACAAAAGCATAAACAAAAACACAAAATCCATGATCAGACATCAGTCCTGACTGAAGGCATTGACTTGAGCAGTCACATCTTATGGATTTTACTTCTTGAACAGTTTCCATCATGATTTCCGCTGACAGAGATGGTCTGAGTCCCCCAAGGGCTGAGTTGTCTTCCTTGGTTTCCTCTTCTAATGTGCTTGGCTTTGCAGTTGCAGCCCAAAAGTGACGAACATATTTGCTTTTTTGATTAATGATGAATGCATTGTTGGATCTTGTAAACACTACTGATTTTATACATTCAAGCTGTGTTCTTAGTGGAAGTGGCACTTACTAGGACCCTTGAAGTCAAAATATGTAATTGTTAGAGCACTTTGCAGGTATTTCATCAGCTGGTAATAGATTTTTCATAATGTCCTTGATCAACCTTTCCGTTGCTTGGTGGATGCTGAAACCCAGCCTTGGTTAGGATCCTATTTTCAAATCTTAGGAAGCATCTTCAGAAAAGAAGCACACATTCAGTTTTGTTTGTTCATAAATGTGCTTTACATTTATTGCTTTACACACTTTCCTGTTGTAAGTTTTAGAGCTCCTCTATTATGTAGCACATTTAATGTTTTGAATTCTAATGGCATTCTATGGGGACTTGCATTGGAAAAGTACCTATATTTTAAGTCATCATAGTAATGATATTTGACAGCTTTCCCATTCAAATCCTTAGGGAACGGCCAGAATCCATACAGATGAATTTCATCACAAAATCGTGTGGCAAGTGTATACATGAGAAGACCTGTGCTGGGTCTTTTGATGGGAACTTTGTTTGTCAGCCAATAACTATAAAAAAATAGAAAACAAGAATTTAGAGATACATACAATGTATCCTAATAACTGTATTATATAAAATTAACATAAATAAAATTAAACATATATCTTTATGAATAACATTAGAAGGATAATATTAAAATTAATATAATTCTTGAGAATTTAGAAAGTTCAATACTTATATTTTATTTTCCTTTATTCTTTAATTTATAGATTGTTCTTGGGGTCATATAAATAGCCAGAGGACCTGGAATGCTGATAAACATTACTGTGGAGTTACACATTCAAAATGAATTTGCAGCAGACATTTGCAAAAAGGCACAATAATAGGACAGGGATTGAGTAATTCTCTTAGAAAAAAGAACTTGGAACTATGGTACAGATTTTCAATATGCTGATGCGTCCATTAAAACTCTAAACAAATAAAATACGTCGCATTTATCAACTATTCAACTTCAATTGTTCAAGGCACATTTTACAAAAGCAAATTAAAAATATTGAATATGAGAGAAAATAAGACAAACTGTAAAATAATTACTAAATAGTTCACTACTTATGTAATTTAACATTTTATTCAACAGGTAAAACATACTTCCATGCTGCTATACATTTTATAATATTCATTTGCAAAGGCAATAAAATATTCTGATATGTTCAGATCCATCATTGTTGCTAATTTTGCTTGCCTGAGAAATATGCAAATTCACAAGTTAATCATCACCTCTGTAGGGAAGGGGGTTTCCAGCCCTGGCATATTCATTTCCATCAAGACAATTTTCTATGTGGAACCAGCTAAAAGAGGAAGTATATGGATTTTCTTCTACTTTCATAGGTTTCCAAATATAAATAGAATAAACTTTACAAAATTGTTTTGTTTTTGTTTTTACATATGTATTATTCCATTTTCCTACATTTAGGGAAATCTATTATCTGCAATCCAAATGTAGAAGATTATGCTAGGTGAATTCTGGTCTTTGTTGTCTTTAATACATCCACTTTAGATTTTATATATTATTCTTTACTATTTTATCAGCTTCTATGATGCTTTCCATGGGAGATTGATGTGAAATATGAAAAGAACAAAACAAAACCCTTAAAGTGCTATTTTACTTCATTTGTTTAAAAAAATGTTAGACTTTCAAACATCACTACAAAAATCCAAACAGGGGAAATATACTTAGTCATTTTATCCTTTCCTGTTCTTTTCTTTCCTTTTCCTCTCTTTCTGCCAAACATGAGCTGTCTTTCACATTTTGCATTCTTTTCATTTTATACAAGTCATGCTGCTAAATGTTCTAAGCAATGTGAAATGCTTTACATACCTCTTGTTATCTAAATTATTTTGAGAATTACTGCTCCAAGTAAAGAAGATTCATAAAGAATTTTCAGAAGATAACATCTTAGAATTTGCTCACAACCCAAGTAGCTGAATGAGCAAAAACCATAGCACATAAATTAAGATCTTGAAAAAACCACAGACATTGATTTCATGCAATAAGCATATCTATCTACTGTTTGAAAGCTCTGAAGAGACTCTGATATATCCTGAAGCTCTCTTGGCTCTAAGAAATGATTATCATAAGAAAGTTTTATGTTTTATGAGTGAGATTTGCGTGTGGTTACACATGCCAATTGATGAAGTTGGTTAGTTAAAAAACATATTTATATATTTTTTAAGTAGATGAAGCAAGCTTAAACTCATCAAAAAAGAAATCTTATTTGCTATATGAGAATGTAAATGATTGGGAATAGTCATGTAGTATTAAAGTTATGTTGAATTATCTTATTTCTAAAGTGAGAAAAAAATAACAAGCAGGAAATAATATTGTGCTATATTATTTGTATGGGACTCCAAGATCTCATTATATGACTCTTAAATCTCATTGTAAATTAATGCTTTTCATTTCGTAATTATGGAGAGATTTCCTGGAAACTGACTTGACTATGGTTAGTCATAGACAAAACACCAAAAAATTTCTGTATACAATGTAAACAAGTAACTGTAATATTAGAAAAAAAAATACTGACAGCTAAATTATGAACTCTATTTCAAAAACTGCATTATAGACATATAATCAATCAACATTTCTTGATCAGGGTATCATATGAGATACCAGAAATGGAAAATAATTAAGGTTGTGTTTTTATTCTTAAGTAGCTGACATCTAAAAACAGAGGTGGGCAAATGAGCAGTACAGAGATGTCAGCCCATCCAAAATAAAACACAGAATAGGAAAATGTAAGTCCTGGGAAATTTTCAACTCTGTTTTGTGACTTCAGTGAGAAGTTTATGAAGGAAATAAATCTGTAATGGTTTTTAAAGAAAAATAGCATATTTGGGCTATTAATTACAGTTGTAGACTGAAAAATTAAACTTTAATCACAAGGTATTTTATTTAAAAATATGGACACAGAGGCATTCACAACTTGTTATCTTGGCCCAAATAAATTAATCTATACAGTTAAAATACTCATTTTAATTAATTTTGATTCAAAAATGCTAACGGAAGAATACATTGATTTGTGATGTTTGGCTTACTAAAATTGGATAATTTCAAAAAAAACCAAACTGCTTATTTGCCAAGACAATTTTGGAGAAGCAATGCAAAATAAATGCCACTTTTCCTGTTGACTTATAAAAACACATCACAGGAATACCATCCTTAATAAATGGCATTGGTCACAAATGTGACAGCTAAATTTAAATAAAATAGTAAAGCAGGTCAAGAACTAAAGCTACAAGTAATAACATTCTGTGAAATAAAAAATGTGAGAGCTGATAGAATATAGTCTGTAAGAATTTACTATGTATTTACTATAAACCTAATATTGTGCTTAGTATTATTTAGGCCAATCTAAATTATTGAGATTTAGTATTTGCCTAACACAGACACAATGGATATTCTTATTCTTTTTTATTCTGTTAGCATAATCAGTTAGAGGAGATCTGTCAAATTTACAAGCCAAATCCTAGAGAACAATATTAAAATCTGTATTGAAAGCATTGTTTAAATACATGTTGACATCTAAAAACTATAAGTATCTTGGGAGTAGACTATCAAAAGTAGACAAAATATCAATCTAAGTTTTTTACCTAATCAGATAAAAATTACATTGAAAATAATGCATTGATAAAATAATGAAATATGCAAACCCTATTTTAGTATAAGGTGTTCTAAATTTTTATCTCACATTCATATTGGTTATAGTTTTAAAATATGGCAGATTTTCATTTCAGGAAATAATTTAGTTTTCATACATGGATTTTTTTTATAGAAATGGATTTTTAAAATTATAAAATCAATGACTGTTTCATGTAGAAAATTCGAAGTAAAAAAAAAAAACTTGGTGCATACTTTTTGTTTCTCTGCCTGTTTAGAATCTTGATAAATATTACAACTCTTCATAGATAAACACAGCATATTTTCCATCAGCTAGTTGTTTTATTTCTGGTATTTTTATCCTTCCATCCCTCCTTCCATCCCTACTTTCCTTCTTTTTTTTAAGATTGTTAATACTTAATAAATCTGTCATATGGAACAAACTCACCTTAGATTTTGGGAGCAAACTAAACATAAACAATTATGGCTTATTATAGATGTGAGAATCTCCATAGAACTCACATCCCCAGATCTGACACTGTTCTTGCTAAGCAAGGTACCTTATTGACTCTTCCTCCAAAATGTAAGTCCTATTCTTACTCAGATAAACTCAACACCAAGAATGTTTTTACTCACAAAATCAGTGCTATAGAAGTTAGACAAACACTGTGTTTATGCTCAGAAGACTGGGTTTGAATCTCTGATATAATACATATTAGCCATAAACCCATAAGAAAACCACTTCCAGGGACGTTGGTTAATAACACATAGCATAAAAGGTTGTTGCAATAGTTTAAAGGTGATAGCAAGTGTGAAAGATTAAAATTTAAAATGTGGCGTGGTAACGTTATTTGAATCTCAAGATATCCCAAAACAACCCATTCTTCAATCATACTCTCTCTTTCAGGTTCTTGGCCAGACTGTTTCCTTAGTTGGAAAACAAAAACATTTGATACTATGCCTTTGAGGTTTTTTCTATCTGTAAGATTCTATTTTAATTTCAAAACTTCTTTCTCCACAAAAATATACACTCTCTGAGAAAAGAAACTGTTATCTACTCTTACTCCCACTCCTTTTGGTCCTCCCCATTCCATTCCTTTTCCTTTCTGTCCACTTTTACTATATTGCAAAGCAAATATGGTAGTTAATAAGTGCTTCATGCTGCTTGATTTGAAAGCCAGCAATCATTTACATTTTATCTCATAATCAAATCAAATAATAATCACCTGATGAGTCAAAATGCGTGATTATTTCAAGAAACAAAAGTTTTACTAAGAAAGACATATATATATATATATATATATATATATATATATATTTAGCCCCATTTCAAACACTAATGACAGTTCATCACATTCATGTTTCACTCAGTGAAACATCAAACATTTGACACTCAATATATTGGTAAACGAGGAATATTAATTTATATTTATATCTTAATAAAGTAGTCTAAAAGGTTAGAAATAATGATTTCTTCTTCTTAAAGTATCGTATCCCCAAAAAATCAGATATGACTATTTCTGGAAGAATTTGAATATAAAAGAGCTAGAAGTTTACAGTGCCAACAGTTATTTTAATATAATATATGCTAAGTGTTAATTCTTGGGACCATAAATACTTTTATCTAAAATGTGAGATAAAATTCAAAATATAAAGCAATTTTGTATATGTAATTCAGAGGCATCCCATCTATTTCATCTCTCATATCTTTCTATATCCGATCCTTTGGTTGTGTCCATGAAAGGACTCTGTCCAGTATATATAGCATGAGTTTTGTTTCTAATACATGGTGGCAGTAATTTGAGATATTTTAAAAGAATTAGCTTTCTACAGTTTTCTTTAAAGGATATGTCTGCATTCCCACAATCCTATACCCCTCCCCAGAAAGCTCACAGAGATCATCCAGGATGACATTATCATTTCCCTCAAATATAAAAGCATGGAGAAATAAAATAAATATGTTTTCAGAGATTCTTTCCTCCATATTTTCTACTATGTTTGTTCCTTCTTAGAAGGTTTATATACGGATAGGCTATATAATATAAAACATAAGGCAGCCATCTTTGGGGATATTGAGGTGGAAGCTTTCCTTTTTTGGGATTTTTGGGAGGTTGTTTTTTGTCAGCAGTTGAAATAATCCCATTGTAACACAAGCCATCAGTATCCTGCATAGCATGAACTTATTCTTTGAAATGAATAAAACTTATATATTCATTTGATACAATTTTGGTAAAGTTCATTAAATACCTTTTGAGTAATGAGATATTACATTGTCATAAAAGCAGGTTAATAATTTCTTTGAATGAAAAAAGGAACACACCAAGAAAAATTCAACTTGGCATTGAATTAACCCCTATATATATTACAGAGAGACAAGAAGGGAGAAGTTTTAAATCTACCTGGGGGTAGAGAGGTATATTCAATGTCATTTGGCAAACTAAGAGTAGACCCAGAGGTTAAAAAAAAAAAAAAAAGAAAATCAATTTAAGAGGTAGCCACAATAATAATTTCTTGAGTGTTTATAAATGGGCCAGGCCCAGGCTTAAGGGCTCTACATATATTATTTTTTCATTTAATCCTCAATATAAACCTGTGAAATAGATGTTATTTCACAGATGAGGACACAGAGGCTTGGAGAGGTTAAGTAACCAATTCAAGGTCACATAGACTGTAGGTGACAGGACCAGGAGTTAAGTCCATGTCTGTCTAGCTCCAACGATTTCAATTTTAGCTGACAAGGAATCTGATTATTTAGCTTCTTTTTTTTTTTTTTTAAAGATTTATTTTTTATTTATTTCTCTCCCCTTCCCCCTCCCCAGTTGTCTGTTCTCTGTGTCCATTTGCTGCGTGTTCTTCTTTGTCTGCTCTGTTGTTGTCAACGGCATGGGAATCTGTGTTTCTTTTTGTTGCGTCATCTTGTTGTGTCAGCTCTCTGTGTGTGTGGTGCCATTCCTGGGCAGGCTGCACTTTCTTTCGCGCTGGGCAGCTCTCCTTACAGGGCGCACTCCTTGCTCGTGGGGCTCCCCTATGCAGGAACACCCCTGCATGGCAGGGCACTCCCTGCGCGAATCAGCACTGCACTGTGGGCCAGCTCCGCACGGGTCAAGGAAGCCCGGGGTTTGAACCGCAGACCTCCCATGTGGTAGATGGATGCCCTATCCACTGGGCCAAGTCTGCTTCCCTATTTAGGCTCTTAAAAGAATTCAATTTGAAATGGGAAGTTCTTGGGATAGTTTTCAACAAAGAGTCTATAAGGGGAACAATTCAGATCTATTTGGTGTCATGGTGATTAGCAATTTGGTGTCAATAGTCCTGTGTTTTACTTAGGGAATTTTTCTGTCATTTTTCTGTTGTTTGTTTCAAAGCTAAATATAAGCTGAGAAGTATATAGGACACAGTTTTTCCATGTACACTCTTAAGAGTGTGTGATATCAGAAGATGATTTTGTAGTTTCAATATATAACTTACTTAACCACGTTGCAAATGTCAAAGGCAGTGACTTAGTATCAGAGGGTAGGGATTTCCATGCAGATGGGAATAATGCTCCTTAAAGTATTTTTAAGTGTCATTTAAATGAAAGGAGGAATTTATAACCTCAAGAGGTGAATCAGTCATATTTTTTCTATGTGCCCTTTGTATGCTGACCTCTGTATTAAGTAGGTCAGAAAAATGTAACTAGAAAATCTTTTCTACAGAGATCCTTCATTGTACACACACAAAATGGTTTATTGAACTTTCACAAGCTTAATTCACTGGAGGCATAGAAGACTTACGGAATGGCAAAAGGAGTACAGTTACAACTTTAGACCTAATAATATTTTATACGCTATTTATACATATGCTATTTGATGACTACTGTGGAGAACAGACTTCGACCTTAGTATGAATTTCACCCCTCTTCTTTCTATCTCGCCATGTACATTGTCAAATTGAGTGTAGATACAGTGTTAAGACATTCTAGATCTAACCCACACTATATTGGTTTTGTCAAGCGTCTCATATTTAATTAGTGAACACATAACTCTTGTTACTATAATACCTGTGATTCCACTTCATACTTATAGTTGCAAAGTACTTTCATATGATCCTCATAAAATCCTGTGATATATGTTACAGCACATATAATTATCCCTACTTCACAGGGGCTGAAATTGTGGCCCCTAATGTAAAATAACTTGCTCAAATTTGTTCAGTCAGTGTGTTGTACATTGGTGTGTTGGTAAATGTTAACAACAGATACTGGGTGGGGAAGAAAGAGGGAGGCTCATTTGTAACATTTGCCAATTTCTGTGGTATAAATAATTCCAGTGCAGCTGATTTCAAGCTACCGATCTGACATCACTACACACTGAGCTGGGAAGTGACCGCACAATCAGCAAGCCAGTACAAGCTGGCTCCAGCACACCACTGCCTATAGAGAAGAGATAGAAAAATGTACTTCCTATTCATAGCCCCATAAGCTTTGCGCCAAAAAAATCAACATCAAAGAATCTTTTCTCTGAAGAATCCTAGATATTAGTTATTCATTTATAGACCATTTGTAAAGAGAAAAGACAAGATTATTCCTTTCATCTTTGAAAAGACAGCTTAACTACACACTGAAAGAAGAATTCAACATTATCATCTAATGGAGGTAGAAAGGGAACAGATGAATGATGCTTCTATTTTTTTCTTTTCTCATTTGATACTTAGTACAGTATTGGACACATGGTAGGTACTTAAAGGGTAGTTATTTAATTTTTTTTCTTGCCAGTATTCTAAAAAATTGTGGTGTTAAAAATGGAGCATACTCATGACTTGGCAATCTCTGAGTGAAAGTAATTCAGCAGTGGGGAAAGCACTGGAAAAGCTGGGAATTTGGCTTTACTTTACCTTTAACTATGTTATCTTGCACAAACCATTTAAATATCTGAAGCCTCAGTTTATTCACTAACAAAATGAAGTTCTTTATATGGTTCTTCTATATCTAAAATTCTCATTTTTAAAAGATCATGAGTAATCTGGATCTGATTGAGGAAAATGAGAGCTCATCCAGCTGTAGCACTATTCTAATGTCTAAAATATACCTGTAGTTTCTGTCTACTCCTATTTTATTATGTGTGCTATGACCTTATAGTATTTCTCTTTAATCACATTGTAGAACTGTTCATTAAAGTAATCTCTACTGAAAACCTGCAACATCATTTTCAGGTTCCTCCTGAAAGTTGTCACTTGGGGTCACAACAATATCTTCTCTACTTAACAAATTCATAGTAGATTGATCCAATATATTTTCAGAGATAATGCTAAATGGAAGAGAATGCTGTCATAGGAAAATAAAATCTTGCTAAGCAGAGAGAAAAAATAAACAAAATAAATATAGGTTACCCTCAAGCTTTATTTACCATGTCAGAAACCTGAAACATTAAAATGTCTCTCCAAAACCACACAAATGATTCAAATCATCATATGTTGGCTAGATTTTGGGGAAGGAGTATTAAAAGATAAAAAGTCACAATAGATGAATTTCAACTGTATTTAAGAAAGTATTTTTGGGACTTCTCAAAGTTAATATATAAAAACTTGAAATGGTGCACAGAAGCCATAGCAAAAAAAAAAATGAAATAGATGTCATACCATGGGTTTCAATGACCTTCTCTTTTAACCAAGTGAATCCTGTCAGCTGACACTGATCATGTAAACTTCAAGAATGAGGAAGTGGTGATGCCTGGAAGGTGATGTACTGGAAACAGAAGGGGATGGCCTTTTGAAGCATGATGAAGGAGTTAAATTAGGTTCATGATAAAACAGCTTGTTTATGACCTTTCTTAAGAGATTGATTCATTTCTTCAAAAATAAAAAGAAACCATAGAATCCTTACATTTTTCTTCCTCCAATTGAAATGAACCAGTGGAATCATTCACCATAAGACATAGAGTCATACAAGAAAAGAAAGAAGAATTGAAAAGCTGGAGTAGACTAGATATTTGTTAATTGATTTGGAAGATGAAAACAATAGAGGTGTTTATCCAGGCAGATGTTTCCTTTATGCTAACATTCAGTCCAAAGAGGTGCTCTGGGACTGTGCATCCAAGTTCCCCAGCCAACACAAAGCTTCCCAGTAAAAGACTATTTTACCATGATGACAAAATATAAGCAACTCTTCTAATAGTATGATAGTCTTTTTGGACTTGATTTAACTGGATATGCCTAGTTTACATCAATAAGTCAGATTACATTAACCTCCCAGATAGGAGTTGTGCTAAAATCCATTTCCAGAGGAGTAAGAACCAACAAAATAAGGTCTATAATCCATTCAAGAATCTAAAATGCTTGCTAGCAAAGTTTACAAATTAAACATTAGACAAAAATCAGAGTCCTTTTCAAAGCCCAGTAAAAGAATAGAATTAAGGCATCTTAAATAAGTTCTAAGTGGTTCTTTAAAATCTTTTTGAGAAATTATGAGGCTAATAGCATTTGGAGAGATTAGTCAAATTTAGATTTTTTTTTCTATTTTTTTCCTACTATGAAGGGTGAGATACTAAAGTAACTGTCTATGTAGACACTTGTCTTGTCCTTTTCATAAATTTGTCACTCAATAAAGGAATGGCTATGAAATATAAGTTGAGAAAGAGGATTCTGGTTGAAGGAAAGGCCCCATAAAGGCATATAGCTCATGCAGTGCCAGGTTTTCAGGCTCTGGGATTCTAATTATATCCCTAAACTACTTGAGACTCAAAATTCTACTCTTGTAAATCCTGCCCCACAGGCAAGTAATTTTCAGTTTTCACCCCTGAAACCTTGTGGGGCTGGTTGCTTTAATAAATTTTTAGTTAAAATCCTCTTCAGTTGCTGAATGGAAGACAATTAGTATAGAGAAATACTTTTTGATAATGTTCTTGCTCCTCTGAGAAAATAAAACAATCCAGAAATGTAGCTAGAAAGATAATTACATTATGGAATATGCTATTTGTTGTAATGGAAAAAGTATGAAAATGAAAATGGTACTACAAAATCAGGCTATTGAGTTGTAACTGTTCCTTGCCTAAGAGTTTTCTTTATTAAATTATTTTTCATAATGTGTATGAAAATATTATGGTGAAAGAATAAAGTTGGACTCCATCATCATGTACAAAAATGGACTAAAAATGGATCATAGACCTAAATGTAAGAGCTAAAAGTATATATCTCTTAAAAGAAAATAAATCTTCAAGACCTTAAACAAAGCTTTTTTTCAATATGACCTCAAAAGTACAAGTGACAAAAAATAAAAAAAATAAATCAGACTTCATAAAAATTGAAAACCTTTGTGTTTCAAAGAACACCATTCAGAAAATGAAAAGAAAACCCCAAAATGAGAGAAAATTTTGCAAATTATGTATCTAATAAAGAACTTGTATTAAGAATATACAAATAACTCTTTCAACTAAAAAATAAAAACACTAATTAAAAACCAATTAAAAATAGATGATCTCAATAAGCATTTTTCCAAAGTAGATACACAAAACTAATATACACTTGAAAAAATGGTGAAAATCATGTCATTAATAAATAAAAGAGAAATCAAAATTGCAACAAGAAGCCATTTCACATCACTAGAGTGACTATCTTCAAAGGACAAATAATAACTAGCATTGTTAAACTGAGGACAAATTGGAACCCTCTGCCATTGCTGGTGGGAGTGTAAAATGGGGTAGCCACTTTGAAAAGTAGTCTGGAAGTTCCTCAAAAGGTTAAACATAGAGTTACAACATTGTGCAGTAATTGCATTCTAGTGTATTAGCCCAAGCAAATTGAAAATACATGCCCACACAAAAAGTTGTACACAGATATTTACAGCAGCATTATTAATAAGAGGCAAAAAATGTAGTAACAATCCAAGTTTTAATAAACTAAAGAATGGGTAAATAAAATGTGGCTTTTTCATACAATATAGTATTATCAATTGCAATGAGTGTACCACAGTAATGAAAGAATTTGTTAATGTGGGGAAGGGTGGGAGGTATGGGGAGTGGGGCATATGGGAATCCCTTATTTTTTTGTGTATAAAATTTTGTGTAATCTAAGTATCTTTTAAAAATATAAAAAATATATTATAAAATAAAATAAAATGAATGAAGCTTTGATACATGCTACCACATGGACAAATCTTGAAAATTTTATGCTAAATGGAAGAAGCTAGTCACAAAGGACCACATTTTCCATAATTCCATTTATATGAAGTGTCTAGAATAGACAAAATCATGGAGACAAAAAGTACATTAGATGTTGTCAAGGGCTGGGTGTTGGGGTTTGGAGGAAATGAGTAGTAACTGCTAATGGCACAGGATTTCTTTTGATGGATGATAGAAATGTTTTAAAATTGATAGTGATGATGGTTTCACAACTGTGTGACTATATTAAAAACACTTGTATACTTTAAATGGGTGATGTGTGGTATGTAAATTATGTATCAATAAACCTGTTATATTAAAAATATATTGAACATTTCCTTTATTGCTTTATATCTCACATTAGTAAGATGACAAATTCCAGGAACAATCTTATTAATATCTTTTAATATTATCAAACAGCCAGCAACTCTCAAGAATTAAAGGATAGGAAATTATAATCTCAAAGAAGCCCAACAGGAAACAATTTTCAAATCACATCTATCTATCTATCTATCTATCTATCTATCTATCTATCTATCTATCTATCTATCATCTATCTATTTATCTATATCTTGTATATATGTCAGTCATGTGAAATATTTCTTTAGTAATATAGTATTTCTCAAAAAGAGAAATTTAAAAAAAATTAGAATTAAGAATGAAATTAATCCTAATGCACTTTGTAGCTGAGAAGCTCTGGTACAAAAGAAAATCCTCGAACTTAGAATCAAGTCAGCAAACTGAGACACATAGAGAGAGAGAGAGAGAGAGAGAGAGAGAGAGAGAGAGAGAGAGAAAGAGAGAGAAAGAGGACATTCTGCTTCTCATTTGCTTTTTGAACCTGGGCTGGTTTCTTCACATGTCTGTGTTTCAGATTTCTGATCTATAAATTTGAGCTAATAATCTTACTTTCTGATAATATAAAGGGAATTGAATGATATGATACAAATAAATTTCAATAGGAAATATGAATCTATATACAAATGAAATTTAATATATCATGTTTCTACAACCATATTAGGAAAGTTTGTTCACAATACCTATCATATCTGCACATGATCATATAACACTTAACTGATCTAGTGAGTTTGACTTTAGTTTATTCTTGCTTTGTTTGAAGAATTAATGCCTTCATTATACAACTAGGGCTTGAAAATTCATTTGGCAAAACAAAACAAACTCAAAAGTTACTTCTTTTGGGCCTGATAAGTTTTAAAAGGCAGAGAAAATAATCATTAGGTCTCTATCTAAAACATGAACTCTACAACTCAACTTATATAGCAACCATGATATTAACATAAATTTAGAAGCAAGAAGCACTGCCTAAGGCAATTATTTATTCATACAATTTACTTTCCTTTACATATACTGATATAATAGAAATTCAGGGAAGAGTCACAGAAACTTTTTTTTTCTTACTCTTTGAATAAGAATATAAGTTGATGGAGAAGAGGAGAAACATAACTTCTTTTAAAAGAAAATGTGATTGAATGGCTTTTGTTTGTTGTTGTTCAAGAGGATTATTTCCATAATAAAACAATTCAAATCACTTATTTGATGACTGGTTCTATTTGGGGAAAATCTCTGAAGAAAGACAAGCTGTGGGAGTTGTTTTTCTAAGCATGTGTAGAGTATTCTTGACCATCTGTTTCTCTCTTGAGTACATTCACAATATTGTTGTTTATGCTGATTCATTTTATGTATAAGTTTCTTAATGCATGAAAAACAAATAGAGTGCAAAAATCAAGAGATGAATCTGGGAAATACATAAGTTCAGGAAAAGAGTCAAGGCTATAGGATAATACATTACATTTAATTTTTTGGAAAAAGAATGATTAGGTTTAAAATAGTAAGAAATCTCACATGGAATCACTAATGATCTTGCTTAACTGCCAAACATCTCCAAAATGTCTCAGTTGTTCATTTACATATACATCCTTTCATATAAAGAGTAAAAATGAAATTCAATACCAAAGAAAACTGAAAATTCTCATAGTATATGGCAACTCTGGAAGAGCTGATCAGCGGGATCTTCAATTTATGCAGGCTTGCAAAAAAACCTTCTTTGTTTTGGGCCTAACGTCTATCAAAGCAAATTCAGGAACTCAAGTACTGAGTTATATAACTGAAGAACATTAAATTTTAGAATCTAAGAGAGAGGAAAAGGAGCCAAGGTAGGTTAATCCTGTTCAATTCCTTAATTAAATAAGAAGATGCACCTAATAAGTACCTCCAAATGGCTGCCTACCTGAGAGGCCTCGTAAATATAGTCTTTAACTAGCTCATTAGAACTAGCAATATATTCACTGAAAGAAGGGGAAACAGAAGGATTTCTGGAGTAAAGTGAAAGAATATGCATATTGACTTTTATAATTTTGTTTTGTTTTTAATATGTATATTTAATTTTGTTGAAGTATATCACTCATACATGAACATACATAAGCAATAAGTGTATAGTAAAAGTTGTGAATTTACAAAACAGATGTGCATATCTTCAGACAAGGTACCCATACATCTCCCTGACACCAACCTCTTGCATCATTTTGTAACACTTATTATAATCTATGAAAAGGTATCTATCATATGAACTATAGCCCATATCTTACATTTGGTGTATTTTCCCCAATCCACCCTGTTACTAACACCCTGTATTAGTATTACATACTTGTTATAGTTCACGAAAGAACATTCTCATATTTGTCTTATTAACTACAGTCCATCTTCTACCATTGGATTCCCTGTGTCCCATATTTTGTACAATCCAAAGTGTAAATTCAGTGGCTCTCATTTTCATCATAGAGTTGGGCTGTCAATCACCTCAATTTTAGAACATTTTCATTTACTCCAAAAGAAAAATCCCATACCCCCTTGTATAGCCCCCTATCGTTTTCCCTAGGGCTTGAAATAATATCTTCTTGCAATTGCTGCAAAATACTCCAGTATTACTATTGACCATAAGTTACATCAGTTGTAATTTTCCCATGTATCGCCATATTCTTAGCACTTTGTAAGCATATTTTTATAGTTACACTATTAACCACAATCTTCATCTACCACTGAATCTTTGTTATACATTCCCTAGATTATTCTCTAGTTTTCCTTTCAATTGACATTTACATCCACAGACTATTTCTTTCAGCACAACCACATTTATAAATCAGCAGTGTTAGTTATAATCATTATAAAGTGTTACTATCAAGTCCATTCATTCCCACACTTTTAAAATTAGCCTTATTAAGAGAATGTGGGTTGAGAATGGGAGCTGATGCTTAATGTATGTAGCATTACAATAATTATTTTTGACTGGGTTTGAGTCATGCTGAAAGAAAGACATGAGAATTCATGGTTTTAAAAAGGGGGCAAGGGTTAAAAAACTTAGAGGATGGACTATGAATTCTACCCAAAAGTAGCTTATAATATTAACAATAACATTCTAAGGTCAATGATGTTGGAATATAGTAATGAGCAAGGAAATAAGAAGTGTACTGATGTCTGTCTTTAACAGTTCATGTATTGGTTATTAAATTCTGTGTGTAGCATATAGAGTTCCCAAATTCTTAAGTATTTAAAAATTTAGAATCATCTAATCTAGACCAATTAACAGTCAGGCTGGTCTCACAGATCTTAATTTAAGGAAAGGTAAACATATTCCCTATGATTACTCTTCCCACTGCAAGAATTATCAGATCAGAGACAGGTTCTAGAATTGTAAGGCATTGCCTTAATTCTAGACATTAGATGGCCTTTTAAGCCCAGCAACTAGTTATTATAAGGAAAACAAATTCTATGAAAAGGATATCAATATATAAATAAATGTATATTTTATAGCTATAAAATTAAGACTAGCTGACTTCAAGGAGTTGTGTTTTTTTGTCTTTTTTTTTTGTAAACAAAAGAGTATCTAACAAATTTGTAGCTTTTAGAGAACTTTCTTATCACTGAATTGCCATTAAATTGACATTAGAGTCAAAAAATATATAATTAATGAAACTAGCTCATGCTTGCATTTAGCAGAATAAGCAATTCTGTCAGGAAGAATGGTTGAATTTTCTTTCTCCAACTCTTGAACAGGACTCCCTGCGTTTTCAGAACACTAGTTCTTTGACCAGTACTCTGGCCAGATAGAACCACAGGCAACCTGATACACAGAGGTAAAAACTCTCTTTTCAAAATGTGAAGTGAGGGAAGCGTATTTGGCTCAACTGATAGAGCATCCGCCTACCACATGGGAAGTCCAGGGTTCAAACCTAGGGCCTTCTGACCCATGTGGTGAGCTGGCCCATGAGCAGTGCTGATGGGCGCAAGGAACCCCATAGTCAAGGAGTGCACCCTGCAAGGAGAGCTGCCTCAAGTGAAAAAAAAAGCAACACAGTCTGCCCAGGAGTGGTTCCGCACACACGGAGAGCTGACACAGCAAGATGACGCAACAAAAAATGACACAGATTCCCAGTGCCACTGACAAGAATGAAAGCAGACAAAGAAGAACATGCAGCGAATGGACACAGAGTGCAGACAACGGGGAGGAGGGGAAGGGGAAAAATTTAAAATAATAATAATATAAAAAAAATGTGAAGTGAGTTTGTTTGGTTTGACTTAAAACTATTCTTTACATGTGGTTCTATAGACTATGGAAACTGGAACTACACAGCAATGCTAAGTGATGGTCTTTCAGGTTTTACTTTCACACACACCCAGGCTAGGTTCCCTGTTCCCTGTCTCCTATGGTCCATAGTTAAGAGCTCTCTACATATTTCAATGTGGGAAAACATTACTTCTCTTCAAGTAGAAGTTCTACATAAGTTCTAATTTCTAACTGATTCATCGAAACAAAGCTGGTTCATAAAGGAGAAAAATTACAAATTGCCTACATCTGTTCAACCTAAAACATTATTCATAATCTCCCAGTGATGATGACTAAACCATCTGGGAATATGATAGGTGTTCAGAAAAAAATAATTTGTCACAGTGAAATAAAGAAATGCATGTGAGAAGGTGTCAAGGTTACCTCATAGCTAAGTGCTAAATTTTCAGATATTTCGGGATACACAAATTCTGAATATAGATTCTCGCAAATTAGAAATTATCTACTAAACAGATTTACAGAGCAAGCATGAATATACCTATTAAAAATGAATTATTAGAATCAAAAGTTTCTGAGATGAGCAATGAAACAAATTACAGACCATGATTGGGGAATAGGGCATGTCATTCTAATGAATGAAGTGGATATATATTATAAATGTACTATTAAGTATGCTTATATAACAGGTAATTATATTGTTTCATATTATATGTACCAAACCATTATGAATAATGCATCATACATATGTAAAATAACATATATAACACATATGCAATGAATATCTCGTTTGCTATGCAAATGCATACACACATATTTATAGGTATAATCCAGTTATCTTAATATGAGAATCCACAGTTGACAATGTTGCCTTAAAATAAAAAAATAGTTCAAGATATGAAGACATTTTTCAATTGTAGTGATGGTTGAATTAAATGTTTCCCTCATTTCTTCTTTAAATGAAAAGATTGTTGGTTGATAATGCAGAGATTCAAAATTCCTGATTAAACGCTGCCTAACATGAGATACTTTTAAGAGACTTATTGGAACCTGTTTTATCATGACTATATCAAATTCACTGGTGAATCTGGTATCTGATACTGTTTTGGAATTTTCAGAAGCTTTTAATAATGAAATTAAGAGAAAAGAGATTTGCTTTCAAACTGCCTCATGACTACCTATTTTGACACGCGTGGGGACCCAGGTATGTTTAATTCCTTATTAAGAAGAATGTTTACATAATCACTAATCATACACCTTGCTTCTCTTGACATTAATGGCACAAATTAAAATTTTTCAAACTGTTTAAATTTAGTGCTAGAGATATAAATTGATAAAAATGTTGAATAGATTAAGTACACTATCAAAGAATGAGAATTCTTTTATATCTGGGTTTTAAAGTCTTCTCTTTTTCAAATATTTGTTTGAAATACATCGGGGAATCTGTTACAATTTTTACTCCTTTGAGGAAAGAGAAGAACACAACTACACATCTTAAAACTGTATGGCTCCTAAATGTTTCCTGCCCCTTTCAAATACTGGACAAGATAAACCAGTTTCAGGGAGCAAATATAGCTCAGTGTTTGAGTGGCCTGCTTCCCACGTACGAGGTCCTGGGTTCAATCCCCAGTACCTTCTTTAAAAACAAGATAAAACAGTTTGCCTCCAGGAAGTGCTCAGCAATCACCACTACCACTCATTTGCATATCTGGTATAGACCATACTGTTGAAAAAAATCACATTAAAATATGACTGAAGCTGTGCATTTGTATTCACTGCACCATGGAAACAGTTTGAATGCTCTTCTCCGGGGACTTGTGTATCTCGGTGACAGCTGCATTGCCACAACATGCTGAAGCGGCTCATCTTGACAGGTCATATCCTGGATTTCACAATCTGACTGGCAGCTGGGATGCCAGAGAGTTTTCTCTCAGTGGGTGGCCCTGTATTTAATCAGGTTCTCCTGACTTCAGAGACAAGTTACACATGTGTCCACAGGCAACTCTAAGACATTCAGGATGTACCTTTGTAGCTCTAGTTCCTCCCTAAACAGCAGTGACATTCATGGTAGCAATTTCTGCAGCTCTATAAGAACAATGTGAAGTAGCTATGGAGATCACAGATTCCCTGTATTTTATCGTTGCACTTTTCCCTGAAGCCAGGTACAAAATTGATAAACACTTTCTAAGTTATTCAAGCTTCAAAGTGAAATCTATACCCATTTATCTATGTATATACAGATGAATAAACTAAAGAGAAAATAAGCTTCATTAATTTACAGTTCTGGGAAATCTCAACAATTCAGAGTAAATTTGGGATTGTTACTTTAAAATATGGGTTCACAGTCATCCTCTGGAAAGTAAATTATCTATTCTAGGTGAGCCTTTGATCCTGAACAACCACAAGAGAATTTGAGTTTTCACTTCTAAAGTTCATCACTGACTGGGGTCTGCATAAATCAGCCATCATGAAGAACACTAATGAGATAATGGGTTATTAATTAATAGGTCTAATATGAGGAGTATTTCCCTCAGTATTTCAGTGTTCTTCCTTTGTGCCAGACAAGCTTTTTTCAGGGCGTTCAGCCAGAGCACCTAGGAGAGCAACTCTACTACTCCTTCAATGTACTTTTTAAAAATATATATTTATTTTTTATTTATTTCTCTCCCCTTTCCCACTCCCACCACCCCACCCCCAGTTGTCTGCTGTCTCTGTCCATTTGCTGTGTGTTCTTCTGTGTCCTCCTGTATTCTTGTCAGCGGCCTTTGGAATCCGTGTCTCTTTTTGTTGAGTCATCTTGTGTATGCGGCGCCATTCCTGGGCAGGCTGCACTTTCTTTCACGCTGGGCGGCTCTCCTTATGGGGTGCACTCCTTGCGCGTGGGGCTCCCCTATGCAGGGACACCCCTGCATGGCAGGGTACTCCTTGCGTGCATCAGCACTGCACTGTGGGCCAGCTCCGCATGGGTCAAGGAGGCCCGGGGTTTGAACCGTGGACCTCCCATGTGGTAGGCGGACGCCCTAACCACTGGGCCAAATCTGCTTCCCTCAATGTGCTTTTTTATAAGGTCATAGCTTGCTTTTCATTCCCTGAGACCTCACAAAGCAACACCTCTTTGAAAAACACTCTGAAAGCAGTTCATAATGAATCACAAGTTTTTGTGCTAGGTGGAAACATAAGTCAAGTCAAAGATTTCTAAGAATGTCTTTGCACAAAGAGTTCTCCCAGGCCAAAAGCTTAGGTTTTCTCACTCATGGGATTCCAGAAACATCTAGCAACACTTTCCCTGATTAAACCAGAACTTTGCTGGTCAAAAATCTAGGTAGATAGCCAGTGATGCATTTGGAAAAAGACCTTGACCGAAAGGGGGAAATGTTAAACACAAAAGGCTTTACGGCTAAGAGATTTCAAAGTGAGTTGGGAGGTCATTCCAGAGGTTGCCCTGATGCCCATCTCAGGCAGCATTCACTTCCCCTGCTCGGGGTATGTCACTAACTGCCACAGTAAACAAAGCCTCAAACAGGGGTGCTCGCAAGGCCTCTGGAGACATCAAACACTATAGGCAAGGCAGACAACCCCATGAAGTCAGCACCTTACCTTGGAACATATGATAACCTATTTCCCAACTGTAACAGAGTTAGGTTCATTTATAATTCCTTACACATGATTCTTCAACCCCTTTTATATGAACCTACAATTTTAGCACTATACCCATTAAATATTTGTCCCAGAGACTTAAATCTTCAGTCTGTTCATATGTTTTTGAGCCCTGACTCTCAGCAGAATTTCAGCCCACACCTACCCTCCAATTCATCAGATTGCCCAGGACAACTAAAAATTATGATGATGGACAACCCGTATCCAAAAAGCAAAGAGTATCCACAACTGCAAGCAGAACAGTTCTTTCCATCTGCCCCATGAAACCTAAGCCCCCTCTCCATCAGAAACAAGAGTGGGCTTCATCATCTCAAAGTCATCAAGACTGAGGAATGAAGAAATATAAGAAGCAAATGCAAAGTAAATTTATTATTATTGTAGTAATGAAAGAACTTGTAACATTGATATAAAGACAGGTTCTGAGGGGATAGAGAAGGAAGAACAGGTGAAACATGGGGCATTTTTAGGGCATTGGAATTGTCCTGCATGATACTGCAATGACAGATACAGGTCATTATACATTTTGCCAAAATCTATAAAATTTTATGGTGCAAAGTGTAAACCATAATGTAAGCTATAGACCATGGGTAGTAGCAATGCTTTAATATGTATTCATCAATTGTGATAAATGTACCATATTAATGTAAGAAGTTATTAAAGGGGGAAATTGTGGGAGGGAAGGGGATGGGGTATATGGGAATCCCCTATATTTTTGATGTAACTTTTCTGTAATCTAAAACTTTTTAAAAATAAAATTTAAAATTAAGAGAATTAAACAATAAAAATAACAAAATCTAGGCAGAAAGACTCCAGAATTCCAGCAAGTCTCTAGAATTCTAATGGAGGGCCACCTATTTGTGTGGAGTGTGGAAGACTCTTAGTTCACAGGTGTTGCTTCTGGTTGAGCTAAAATGCTTCAGTTAATACCACTCCTTAAGTGAGAATGGGAAGAGATCAGTATTTTCAAAGTTCTGCTCAAAGCTTCCTGTGGTATTTTCTTAGCAAGTCTAATGGAGAACTAATCATTAGCTTAATTCTTATAGCCAGGGAAGAACAAAGTTCTATCAAATGGCCTATAATGAAATGCCTATGATGAATTCTACTGCAGACAATATTTCAGCCTAAAATACAGCCTAGATCTGTAAAAACGGTGAGGGAATACACATTTGTACATATAGGAATATTCCAATTCACAAATCTTAATCTATGAACTGTGAATATTCTGGACATAGGAACATCAGTATATGCACACACTCTCACACCCCACTGCCATGCTTTGCCCTTTCAAGATAATTGTCAGAAGGATTCTGGACAACAACAGAACCTGATGACCCCCCTGTAGAACTGTGTTCACAAGGCCTCTTCCCTAACCCTGTCTATCTTCTCCTTCAAAACAATTTTATTTAGGCCCAATTCCTCTCTCCTCTTCTCGTGGATTAGAAATTTGAACCTTACCACTTTTTTCACATGCAAGAATATTTTTATTGGTAATTGTTTCCCTTGTCCCCCCCAACACTTGCCTAACTGCTTTGATAAATCTTTTCATTTACTTGAACTTTTTTCTTTTCTTTAATTCTATTTTCAAGTACTAAAACAATTGAAATATAAAGGATATTGACAGTGATGCAGCTATAGCAGGGTAAAGGAAAGTCATGTTAAATGGAAAATAAACATAATAAACAATCTATATCCTTAACCTCTAAAAACTCTTGAATTTTTGCCAGAATATTCTTTAGAATTACCACAAAGATTTTATTCTACCATATTCTCCTCTAGGTAATGCTGATTTATTTTAAAAGCACAATTATACAAGTTAAAGAGATATCCATTCTTATCTATTTATTATGTTTTATTATTGAGTGCAGAAGTAGTGTTATTTTTGCAGTCTTTGCCCACAAATATACAACATTAAATATAAAGGGCTTGTGTGGCCAACTCTTAAGTGTTTAATTATCATTTATAAAACTGTTGTATAAGAAAACGTCTGCAAAGGGACACACAACAGAAAGGCAGCAGAGCTTAGTAAGGTGCATCATCGTGAAGCAGTTAGAGGTCCTTCTCTGGAACCAGACTGGCAGGTTCAAAGATCAGTGCTACCACTCAATAAGCAAACTTAGGAGAGATATTTAGCTTCTCTGTGCCTTGGTTCCTTCATCAATACAATGGGGAAAAATGTTTATTTTATAGGATTGTTATGGTGACTAAATAAGTTAAACTGCTTCAAAAAATATCTGGCACAAGAATAACATTATACAAGTATTTACTGAGTAAAACAGTCAAAAGGAAAGCAAAGTTTTGGAACCAATACCATTTCTAAGTTGGTAAATGTGCATACGCAGCAAAGGCACAAATCTGGGCAAAACAGATATTTTATGTTTCTGATTTCAGGATACCCCTTTAAACCATTAGTGGACCTATTTATGTCTTGCAATATCTATAGCTAGGGATATATGATAATAATACTTGTAAGTTAAGACGAACAGCCAAGGACATATTATCAGGAATGAAATAGTAACTTGTGTTAGCTAGACAAAAATATCCTTTTGAATAGCTGTATTTACTTGTCTGTGTGCATATATTTGTAGAAATGCAAGAAATATGTGCATGTATACATAAGTACAACTAAATTTAATTTCAAAAGAGGTATAGGTAAATAGTTTTGAAAGAGGTTTAAGTAAATAGTTGCACCTTTTTATACAGCCATACTTTCACTTCAAATATAAAAATTATACATTTTAATATGTTTAGTTATGTTGTAACTACATGAATAGTGTCTTAAAACAAATTTTTGAAATATATTATGACCAATACATCATTTATTAAAATTTAGTTTCTCAAAATAAATCCTGACATGCTGCTTTAACTGTCAGCTGGTATCTCTCTTTATAATATTAATTGAAGGTGAAGTTACTGGTTTTATCAGTGGATCATTAGTTACGATATTGCATCATATTTATTCATATAAATTAATTATGGAAATATATTTTTTATTTATTGCTTCAGAGCTGCAACAATCACTTAGTTTTGAGGATCTATTATTTTTAAAGTATTTTGCTGGTGCATACAGAACAGGCATGGTCCCTGCCCTGGGGAAACTGACACTCCATCTGACAAATGAGGGCTCATGGAGCTATTTACAAACCAAGCAAGCAAATGTATGAATTACTTTACAGATGTCAGGTAAAGAAAAGCTCCAAAATGTAACTCTAAGAATTATAAGGCTTCTATCTTAAGAAATAAAAACAATTCTCAATTTTACAGCATCCACCTGGATTTTTTAGCAAGTTTCCTATTCTTTCTGAGGTTCCATTTGTTTATGTTTTATAGAAAGAATTATAAAACCTACTTGATATGATGATTAAATATGAAAATAAATGCTCGATAAATGGAGCTCTTATGATTTTCATTACCCTCTTGCTGCAGAAGCAGAGTTCCTCTTCTCCAGTATATCTTACCATCTCCATCCTACCATCATGTCATACTTATTCTTCCTCCATTCTCCACTCTTTGCTCTATTGTTTTACCTTCCACTCGAATCTATTTCTTAGCAAGGTAAAGTGCTCCTAGGTTGGCTAAGCCTGATTATGTCTGAGGAGGCCCAAAACAAGACATTTTATATTTAAAAATTTTCTCATTGGGCTCTTGTTCTGACTTTTCTCCACCTTTTTTTTTTTTTCCTTTGGATGGATGGGCAACATAGACGATGAGATATGGGAATATATATATGCAGGTGAATATATCTAGGTACACTCTTAGGATCTAGAACCACAATTTTGCTTAAAATATTGGCACTAAAAAGGACTTAGGAAAAGTTTATCTATGAGTTTCAAAGACAATCTAGTTTAGTTTGAAGGCAGTTTATCTTTGTCTAAATAGATACTGAATAATCAATAACAGATTTCATATTTGGATAGATTAAATACATTTTATTCATTTTTAGTAATGAATGGGAACTTTGATACAAATAAGTCTAAGTTTTAAGTTTTATTATTTTTTACTTAACTCCACATGGACTAGCTTTTTGGTTTTTTTTTTTTTTTTTTTTTCCTTTTGGGACTCTGTTGAAGGATTACAATTTTGGCAATTATACCTAAAATGTGACACTGTGTATCTGGGACATATGCCGGAGGGAAGCCTTGCCAATCCTCAAAAAAAACTGAAGATATTTAAAAAATCACAGATGTGTCATTATTGAAGATATTTCAGTATCACGGATGTTTCATTTTCAAACATGCTTTCAAACACAGAAACTGTAATAATAATAACGATTTGCTATTTCCAACAATGAAATGAAAGAAGTTGTCCTTATTTTTAAAATACGACTTTCTTTCAGTTAGTGTAGGTTAGTGCACTGAAACATATTGCAGAATTCTAGAAAACCCGATATACCTTTAACTAACTTCCACATTCCTCTTTCCTTCTCTCCTTGCTTTAATTGGGCTGCTTTATAACATCATGAATTAGCATACACCTTGATAAATTAGCCTCTAAAATATTCTCATAGGTTCCAGTCACTCAATACAACAGTAATTTTACAAAAGTACAATTCTGATCTTGTCATTTCTTGCTCAAAATCCTCTACTGATTCTCCACTTTTGAAAGCATAAAGCTCCTTCTTACTTCTTTCAAGGCTTTCCAGAATCTGATACCAGTCAAACTCTCTTGTATGTTCCCTCACTGGTCTCTCACTCAGTTCTTCACTTTTCTATTGCGATGTTTTCTTTTCATTCCCCCTCCATGTGCCATGTTTTCATCTACCCTGCTAGTTCTCCATCTCCCCTTAGGGAAATCCATTCCACTATTCAGTAACAAATTGTCGTCTTTAAATGAAATAACTTGTGATTTACCCCAATGAAAGCAATTCTTCCTGTTTTTGGCACATTGTTGTATTCATTCATTCATTTATTCCATAGTTAATACAGCAATTTTAGCACATTGCTGTATTCATTCATTCACTTATTCCATACTAAATGAATGTTGTATTCATTCATTCATTTATTCCATGAATTCAAAGGTGACTAACGCAAACTCTCTAACCTCATATGGGGCAGGCATTTGTTTGGTAGTATTTGCCCTAACTTTGATACATTTTTAAATGTTAACATATCACCTTTCTGGCAAAATCATGACTTCCTTGATGGCAGAGATAATACTGACTGATTTTTGCATTCCTTATACCTAGCACATTGAGGAAGACAGTGAATCTTTGTTGAAATGTTTTCCTAGTCTTGGTTCTGAATTCTGATTTCTTATCAATGGTGCACAGGCTTTTTGTTGATTTCTATTATTTCAGCTATTGTAATGTGTCCCTTAACATATTTTATCTTATTTTATTGGAATTCAAAATGAATACTTAGTAAAATAACTTTAATTTTGACTGCATTTCCTTTATAAAACGCAGTATGGAATTGAGAGGAAGAATACAGATTATGAAACCAATTTCCTTAACTTGGATGCTGGCTTTGTCTTTTAACTGCTTGTGTAAATTTGGGAGAGTTATTTAACTAATTCATGTCTCATTTTCTTCATCGGGAAAATAGAACAATACAAATAGACCTAACTCAGATGCTTACATAGTGTTTAAATAAGCTAAAATAATGATTTTCCCATGGAGGTGCTATATGAGTATATCAGAAAATATTACACAACAGCTTGTCAAAAGCTTCTGCCTTTACACAGGTCATTTTTCTCTCCCTATGCCTGTCATTGATTTAAACATCAATTTCTTCAGCAGAACTTTTTTTTGGTAATCAGTCATCCATCTAAATTTTGCTAAAGATGACCCTCCCATATCAACCTTTCCTTTCTCAATAATAGTGCTTATCACCCATGACTGTTAATTACTGGTACTGATATAAGCATCCAAGTAAGTGATAACTGTGCCTATTTTTTCCAAATTTGTATCCTAGAACTTAGCAACATGCATGGCCCATTGCATATATTCAAGAAATAGCGAGATGGCATCTAGTGAGCACAACCCATAATCTCTCTTGCAAAGAAGAGGCTGAGTAGGGTCGGAGTCCTGATGGAATGGGCTGTTTTGGGGGCTTGCAGGGCAGGAGGTGTATGGATGTAGATTTGGTGAGACAGTGACAGAAGACATTCTTGCAAGAGGTAGAATTTTGGGTTTCTAACACGGAGGTCAGAAGTTGTAGGTGGAACCCCACCTCCTAGGGCTGGCGGCCCAGCCACAGCGATCACTAAAGTCTTTGTCGTGCTGCAGTGTTCCCAAACCCGGGTCTACCGAATGCGTGGTTCCCAGGTCTGTATCCCATAAACCCTGGTATCCCATGCTCCAGAGACTCACACACTTTGAGTCTGCAATATCACGGACTTTCCGTTACCAAATCCACCACGCCCTGAAGTCCGTCTGAGGTCCTTGACTACACTAGCCTTCCGCGTTTTGTGTTTGTTTTTTTTTCTCCTTGAGCTTGGAGATGTATACCAGCTGACCCGGGAAGAGTCTGGGAAGAAAGGAGAGGCAAATCTGCTGAGGAAGCCCAATTTACCTAAACGCCCTGGGATAGGAAACTTGGTCTGGGAGAAGGTGGAATCAGAAAATCAATTAGACCTCCTCTAGCACACCTAAGGAGGAGGGACTGTAGGACATGCTATCAAAGCTTCCAATAGCATATTTGGGGTTTCTGGTGAGGTGTAGGTGCTCTCACGCTGGAAATAAAGAGCCATAGTCTTCTGTGTTGAGTTGGTTCCACAAGAACCCACTTGAATCTCCTGCTGGACCTCTCAGGCAGCTTTCCTGCTGCCCTGGGAGAGAAGTGAGGAAGAGAGAAAAGGGGAAGGTCAGATCCCTAAGCATTTTATTTAACTGCAAAGAGGAGGATTCCTAGCTTGGAACGTTGGTTCTTTTAGGTTTTTTTTTTTTGTTTTTTTTGTTTTTTTTTTTGTGGTTGCTAATATTGCACTGTATCCTGGTCTTTTCTCCTGTTTTATCCCTCAAGGTTCTTTTTCATTTATTTAGTTTTTTTCTCTCTTTTTCTTTTTCTTGCTTGATTCCCTTCCTTTTCTTTGCCCCCCTTCTCTTCTCTTTTTTTTCTTTTCTCTCTTTTTCTTCTTTTTTCTTTTCTTTTCTTTATGTAATAGGTGCTACAGGGAGTGCTTCACATTTGCTGTGTTTCCTCATCCTCCATTTCCTCTTTTCTGTGTGTATTGATTTTGGCCACCTACACTATCCCTTTTCCCCTACATCTTTCTATCCTCCATCATCTTCTGTTTCTCTTATATTCCACCTCCCTTTCTTTGGTCCCTAAATTGTCTGACTTTTTACTTCTAATACCTTTGTTCTGTTTTCTGTCTTTTATCCACTCTTGATATTACTGTCTTGCTTTACACTTTCTGTCTCTCATGAAAACACTGGCCTTTTAATTCATACAATATTCCTCCCCATATTCAGCTGACTGTCTCATTATAGGTACTCTACTTACTTCTATAACTCTACACAACTCACATGAGTCTAATACCCATTCTCCTAGATCTCACATTGTTGCTCTGTTAACATTTATTACCAATACTACTTTATACATTTTCTTTTCTTACTCATTTTGCTTTCCCTGGCCCTAATATTTTCCTTCAAAGTGCACTTAGCCAGCAACAAGAAAATAGAGTAAGAAGAACAAAGTGACAAAGAGAAAACATAACACTTACACATAAACAACAACTAATTAATCCCTAAGACTACACAAAGAAGTTAAAGAACTGATTAAACCCGTCAAGATAAAATGATGACCAGACAGCAACAAAAAACTACAAACCAAACCAATAATCAGGAAAACATGCCCCAATCCAATGAACAAACTAAAATCCAGGAAGAGGAGTAGAACATCGGACAAGTAATTAAAGATCTCAAAACATATATTAGAGGACAACTTAATGAAGTAAAGGAAGAGATTAACAATATGAAGAAAACACTTGGAGAGAATACAGAAGAAATTGCAGACATACACAAAAAGATAACAGATAAGATGGTGATGAACACCACAGTTCAAGAAATCAAAAATACACTCTTAGCAAATAGCAGCAGATTAGAAGAGGAAGAGGAGAGAATTAGCGACGTGGAAGACAGTACATCTGAAATCAAACAGATAGTAGAACTGATTGATAAAAAGATAGGAAAAAACCCAGCTGAGACTTAGGGACCTGAATGACAATGCGAAATGCACAAACATACATATTATAAGCATCCCAGAAGGAGAAGAGAAGGGAAAGGGGACAGAAGGGGTGTTGGAAGAAATAATGGCTGAAAACTTCCCAAATCTACTGAGGGAGATGGATGTACATGTCCAGGAAGCACAACACACCCCAAACACCATAAATCCCAACAGGCCTACCCCAAGACATATACCTGTAAAATTATCCAATGCTCAAGACAAAGAGAAAATTCTAAAGCAGCAAGAGAAAGGAGAACCATCACATACAAGGGAGGCTCCATAAGATTAAGTGCTGATTTCTCATCTGAAACCATGGAGACAAGAAGGCAGAGGTATGATATAGTCAAGGTACTAAAAGAAAAAAATTTCCAAACAAGAATACTCTACCCAGCTAAGCTAGCATTCACAAATGATGGAAAGTTAAAAATATTCACAGATAAACAGAAATTAAAAGAGTATGCCAACAAGAACCCAGCCCTTCAAGAAATACTAAAGGGAGATCTGCAGGAAGAAAGAAAAAAACAGGAGAGGCAGAGTTGGAGGAGAATGTAAGAGCAACAAAAAAGACAAAATGAAGGAAAACAACAAGCAAAATATGACAAACACAAGTCCAAACAAAACATGGCTAACATAAATAATTCCTTGAAAGTAATAACACTGAATGTCAATGGATTAAACTCACCTGTCAAAAGATTCAGACTGGAAGATTGGATAAGGAAATATGACCCATCTATATGCTGTCTACAAGAAACACATCTTAGACCCAGGGTTTCAAGGAGGTTGAAAGTGAATGGCTGAAAAACACTCTTACAAGCAAACAATAAACAAAAAAGGGCAGGAGTAGCTATATTAATATCAGACAAAATAAACTTTAAATGTGAAACAATTGTGAGAGACAAAGATGGATACTACATAATAGTGAAAGGGATAATCTTTCAAGAAGAATGAACAATCATAAATATTTATGCTCCTAACAAGGGTGAGGCACGTATTGAGGCCAATACCTGAGGCAAACACTGGAAAAACCAAATGAAAGAATAGATGCCTCTACAATTATAGTGGGGGTCTTTAATACACCACTACCAACTTTAGACAGAACATCTCAGAAGAGAATTAATAAAGAAACAAAAATTTTGAACAGTATATTAGAGGAGCTGGACCCAATAGACATATACAGATCATTACACCCGAATACAGCAGGATATACATTCTTCTCAAGTGCACATGGATCATTCTCCAAGATAGACCATATGCTAGGCCACAAAGAAAGCCTCAATGAATTCAGAAAGATTGAAATCATACAAAATAATTTCTCTGACCACAGTGGAGTGAAGCTGGAAATTTGCAAGGGCCAGAGGCCCAGATTTCACACCAAGATATGGAAATTAAACAGCAAACTCTTAGAAAAACAGTGGGTCAAAGAGGAAATCTCAAAAGAAATTAATAACAACCTTGAAACTAATGAAAATGATAACACAACATACCAAAACTTATGGGATGCAGCAAAAGCAGTACTGAGAGGGAAAATTTGTAGCCATAAATTCATACTTCAAAAAAGAAGAAAGAGCAAAAATTGAAGAACTAACTGCACCTTTGAAGGAATTAGTAAAAAAACTGCAAAGTAACCCCACAGGAAGAAGAAAGAAAGAAAGAACAAAGATAAGAGGAGAACTAAATGAAATAGAAAATAAGAAAGTACTTGAAAAGATAAACAAAACCAAGAGTTGGTTCTTTGAGAAGATCAATAAAATTGACAAACCCTTAGCTAGACTAACAAAGAAAAAAGAGAGAAGATGCAAATACACAAAATAAGAAATGAGAAAGGAGAGATTACCACTGACCCCACAGAAATAAAGACTATCATAAGAGGATACTTTGAAAAACTATATTCAAACAACAATGACAACTCAGAGGAAATGTACAAATTCCTAGAAACACATAAGCAGCCTCTATTGATGAAAGAAGAAATTGACAATCTCAACAAACCAATCACAAGTAAAGAGATAGAATCAGTCATTAAAAACCTCCCAACTAAGAAGAGCCCAGGGTCAGATGGCTTCACAGGTGAATTCTATAAAATATTCCAGAAAGAAGTAATGCCAATCTTGATGAAACTCTTCCAAAAAATTGAAACAAAAGGAACATTACCTAACTCATTCTATGATGCCAATATTACCCTAGCACCAAAGCCAAACAAAAACACCACAAGAAAGGAAAATTACAGACCAATTTCTCTAATGAACCTAGATGCAAAAATCCTCAACAAAATATTTTCTAACCATATTCAACAACACATTAAACAAATTATACACCACGACCAAGTGGGATTCATTTCGGGTATGCAAGGATGGTTCAACATAAAAAAAATCAATCAATGTAATAAACAGATTGAAGGAAAAAAATCACATGATTATAGATACAGAAAAAGCATTTGACAAAATAAAGCACTGTTTCTTGATAAAAACACTGCAAAAGATTGGAATACAAGGAAATTTTCTGAACATGATAAAGACTATATATGAAAAACCCACAGCCAACATCATTTACAATGGTGAAATCCTAAAATCTTTCCCTCTAAGATCAGGAACAAGACAAGGATGCCCACTATCACCTCTTCTATTTAACATTGTCTTAGAAGTACTTGCTCAAGCATGAAAGGCAAGAACCAGATAGAAAAGGCATTCAAATTGGAAAGGAAGAAGTCAAAATTTCGTTATTTGCAGATGACATGATCCTATACATAAAAAGCCCTGAGAAGTCTACAACAAAGCTTCTAGAACTCATAAATGAATTTAGTAAAGTTGCAGGATATAAAATCAATGTGCAAAAATCAGTAGCATTTCTGTACACCAATAATGAGTAAGCTCAGGAGGAAATCAAGAAACAAATACCATTTACAATAGTAAATAAAAAAAATCAAATACCTCAGAATAAATTTAACTAAAGATGTAAAAAACTTATACACAAAGATCTACAAAACATTGTTCAAGGAAATCAAAGAAGACCTAAATGAATGGAAGAATATTCTCTGTTCATGGATAGTAAGGCTAAATATTATTAAGATGTCTATCCTACCAAAACGGATCTACACATTAAACACAATCCCAATAAAAACCAACACTGCATTCTTCAATGAAATAGAAAAACTAGCTATGAAATTTATTTGGAAAGGAAAGAGGCCTTGCATAACCAAACATATTGAAAAAGAAAAACGAAATTGGAGGAATCACACTACCTGACTTCAAAACATACTACAAAGCTACAGTAGTGAAAACAGCATGATTTTGGCATAAGGAGAGACACACAGACCATGGAACTGAATTGCGAGTTCTGATAATAGATCCTCATATATATAGTCATATAATATTCGATAAAGCCACCAGACCCTCTCAACTGGGAGAGAACGGCCTATTCAATAAATGGTGTCTGGAGAATTGGATATCCATATGCAAAAGAATGAAAGAGGATTACCAACTCACACCTTATAGAAAAATCAACTCAAGATGGATCAAAGACCAAAATATAAGAGCCAAGACCATAAAGACTTTGGAAAGCAGTGTAGGGAAGCATCTGCAGGACACTGTAATTGGAAAAGGCTTCATGAACTTCACACCAAAAGTACGAGCAGCAAAAGAACAAATAGATAAATGGGACGTCCACAAAATTAAAGCCTTCTGCACCTCAAAGGAGTTTGTCAAGAAAGTGGAAAGAGAGCCTACACAATGGGAGAAAATATTTGGTAACCATATATCTGATAGGAGATTTATAACTTGCATATATAAAGAACTCCTATATCTCGAAAATAAAAAGACAAAAAAACCATTTAAAAAATGGAAAAACGATTTAAACATACACTTCTCCAAAGAAGAAATATGAATGGCTAAAAAGCACATGAAAAAATGCTCCAAATCTCTAGCTATTAGGGAAATGCAAAACAAAACTACAATGAGATACCATCTTACTCCCATAAGATTGGCAGCTATGAAAAAAACAGAACGCTACAAATGCTGGAGAGGATGTGGAGGAATGGGAACACTCATCCATTGCTGGTGCGAATGCAGAAGGATCCAGCCATTATGGAGGACAGTTTGGCAGTTTCTCAAAAAACTAGCTATAGATTTGTCATATGATCCAGCAATTCCACTGCTGGGTGTATACCCAGTAGAACTGAAAACAAGGACACAAACTGACATATGCACACCAATGTTCATAGCAGCATTGTTCACTATTGCCAAAAGTTGGAATCAACCCAAATGCCCATCAACAGATGAATGGATAAATAAAGTGTGGTATATACATACAATGGAATACTGCTCAGCTTTAAGAACGAATACACTACAAACACATGTGATAACATGGATGAATCTTGAGAACCTTACATTGAGTGAAGCAACCCAGTCATTGAAGAACTAATACTACATGACCTCAATGATATGAAATAAGTAAATCAATATGCCTCAGAGAGCTAGAGACTGGATGATAGGCTTAAAGGAAATTGGGGGGGTCGGGGTAGAGGAATGATGTGAGCTCACACCTACATGGGTGAAATCTATGATAAGCTGGAGGTATTTGTACAAGGAAGGGATAAAATGGGGGCATAGGGTTACCTTTGGCTGGGGCTTTGTGGACTTGAAGGGGCTAGGAATGGGAGGATGGGTAATATTGCCCAAGAAATTGGGGGGAGGGTGGGGAACATACAAACATAGGAGATTATCAGGTATTTGGTTGAGAGTATAATGATGAGAAAACTTTTTCAGAAATATAATAAGGAAGGCTACCTGTTTAAGATGCTTAAAGGTGATAATCTGATACAGGACAGGCTTCTAGGGAGTATGTGAGAGTTCATTTTGCCATAGAGGGTTATATCATTGGATGGAGACCCATATAATGACAGTGAAGGTATACCCACATCCTGGGGAGGACTGATGTTCTCAAATAGAGGGAATTGTATCTCTCGAGAGAAATGATGGCTCCCAATGCATTAAGGCAGTTGAGCAAGTCAAGCCCTCAGCACTGTTGCAAGTATCTCTGAACATGGCCGTTCAAGCAATGAAGATTGACTGTCACTGTGGGCCCTGAGGGGAGGGGGAAAGAGGTATTGAATAGATGGAATCAATGTAACTGTGTGGGCAATAGAAGTGTTCCACAAGATTACGCACGGATGGATATAAGACATGTTAAATTACACTAAAAATGTATAGAGGCTGATAGGCTAAAATGTATATCATAATGTAAAATGTAAGATAACTAAAAATTTAGAAAATTATATAGTCTAAAATATAAACCACAATGTAAACCCAAATGTTACCTTGTTTGAAAGCTATTGTCTCAATATCTGTACATCAGTTCAGTAAATACAGTATGAACATGTAAAAAGATTATTGCTGTGGAAGGGAAAAGGGTTTTATGTTGGATATGTGGGAGTGCTGTATATTGTATATATGAATTACTGTGATCTATTACTTTTTGTGAAGATAAGCTTAATAATAAGGAAAAAAAGAAAAAGAAAGGACGTAGACACTGAGGAAAAGACAGAAGAATTTGCCTTGCCAATTTGCATACAGAGCAACACTTATTGCAGTGATGGAAGGCACAACATCAAAAATAAAGCTTTTGCATTTTTAAATTTTTTGATACCCCAATTTATTTTTACATTAATTTTTCCAAATTAATATGTATTCTATATCTAACCTTGAAACTCATCACTATATTCCATTTTACTATTAATGGAACCTGGCAATATATTTGGCTTCATTTTTAAACAAGTTTTGGATCACAGAGAGGTTCAACCATAGCAGAGGAGGAATACTGGTGAGGGATGTTATTGACAGGGGACACATGGTTGGCAGGGAGTTCTTCAGGGCATATATCCAGGGTACATAAAAATGTTTGGATATTTTCTTAGTGGTTACAATTAAAAACAACAACTGACAATTAGAAACAACAACTGAGGGAGTGCTGAGTTCCTAGCTAGGGGAGCTCTATCACAGTCCCTAAAGGAACAGTAACGATCACCCAAGTGCAATGGCAAAGACCAAAAAAGAAGGAAGGTCCAACAATGAGCCCTTGATACTAAGGACTATGCTTGTAAGTCTGTGCACCTGAAATAAGAACAAGGCCTAGAGCTGCAGGGTGCCTAAGAGGTACCTCCTGAGAGCCTCCATGTTGCTCAAATGTGGTCAGTCTCGAAGCCAAACTCAGCATGTAAATGTGTTGCCTTCCCCCCAGTGTGGGGCATGACTCCCGGGGATGAGCCTCCCTGGTGCCAAGGGATTACTACCAAGTACCAGCTGATGATGTAACTAGAAAATGACCTTGCATAAAAGGGTCAGCTTGGGCCAGCAGAATATCTCAGTCTACATATAATACCAGGAGTTGAAAATGCTTTTTGACCTGAATAAAAGGGGGAAATGGAAAGGACAAATGAGTTTATATGGCTATGAGTCTCCAAAAAGAGCTGGGAGGTTATCAGAGGGGTTGCCCTTATGCACATCTCAGCAGAGTCCCAGAGACAGATAAAGCAGACACAACCTCAGGTATTGGTTCTTCTGAGGGCTACAGAAACCCACAGGTTCTATGGTCATGGCAGATGGAGTTCAGTGCCATGTCAGTTGGCCCTACTTTGGAGTTTGTGTTTCTGTGTGATGGAGCTGGACTCAGATGTGATCTTTGTCCACAAACCTCTCCTGTTACTTTTACCGGAACTGTAGTTGGTGCTGGGGTTTAATGTATACCCAGGGGACCTGAATTTCTGGACTGACCATGTGATAGCCAGGCCCTGAGCCTCAATAGACTTGCAACTCCTACACTCTGGTTTATTGGACTAACCCCACTCAGCTAACATGGAGGTGAAGAAGGTCAACCACCACACCAGGGAGCCAAGAGTGCCTACAACTGAAAGCAGGAGAATTGCATCCAGCATCCATCTGGAATCTAAGCCCCCTCTTAATATAGATGTGGAGTGGACAAAACCATTCTAAGGTCCACAGGATGGAGGGATAGAGTATGGATTAGAGTGGGCTTACTGATACTCTCTTCATGAACTATTGTGATTAGTAATCGAAGAAAATGTGGCATTGTTGTGGAGAAAGTAGCCATGGTTGCTGCTGGGGGTAGGTAGTGGGAAGAAGAGGTGCAATGTGGGGGCATTTTCAGGGGTTGGATTTGTCCTGGGTGGTGCTGAAGGGACAGTTACTGGACATTGTATGTCCTCTCATGGCCCACTGAGTAGACTGTGGGAGAGTGTGGGCTATGGTGTAGACCACTGACCATGAGGTGCAGTGGTGCTCAGAGATGTATTCACCAAGTGCAATGAATGTCTCATGATGATGGAGGAGGTTGTTATGAGGGGAGGAGTGGGATGAGGGGGGTGGGAGATAAATGGGGACCTTATATTTTTTTAAGGTAACATTAAAAAAATAAAGACAAAAAAAAAGAACTAATGGGGAATAAATGTGGTTTTTCTAGCCAAAAAAAAAAAAAGAAATAGTTGTTAAATGAATAGATAATTTATCTAAAATTGAAGAGATTAGAAATCATCTTAAATAAATGCTAACAAAATAATGAACAAGGGAGATTATTATAAAATACAATTTTAAAAAAGTTTCTGTGTATATTTATGTAATATATGTATACACCAGATAAACAAAAACATGTATTACAGGGACCTATTTTTATTAGAATTATACAAGTAGAAATAGGAAAGAAAAATGAAAGGAAATAAATCATGAAATTAGGTAGTCACTAATAAGGCGAGATTAGAGTTTATGGTTTATGGAAAGAGAGCAGAAGCACATAGGAATTAGCCTTTATTAAAACATCTTTAAATATTAACTATAGCAACAGCATGGTTAGCTATCACAGGTAAAAATTAAATGTATTTGTTTTCAAAGGCTATAATTATATTTAATGTGACATTAAAACAATTGCCAGGATGAATTCTTATGTGATATATTTTAGTTTGATTGTTTTTAATATCTAAACACGTTAATAATGTTTTCTCTTCCATTTTTGTTTCTTTATTCTCAAGTTTACCCATCTTACTTGGATTAAAATTTTTTCAGTCATAAAATAAGGAGAAATGGGAAAATAGTAAGAATTAGGATAGAGAAATCTTGCAGTTTATATTCTTGATTTTATGGCTTTGGCATTTTTGTTTCCCAGATAGGAGTTTAATTTGGTCTTTTCCAAATATACATGCAATTTTTAATCACAAATAGGATCAGATCTATTAGCAAATGGTTATTTAATTCATTTAATTAAATATACAAAGCAACATTTCTTCCTTGTATAACCATGTGGGAGTTAGTCAGTTGTGTATGGGAGTGTCGGATAATCTGACAGCAAGCATGATTCTCCACTGATTTCGAAAGAAGTTGCTATTTTGCCAAATATAACCAAATTATTTTATACATGTGTGTAAATGGATAGGAAAATACAAGGGGAGGCATTCATCTTTTAAAAATTCTTTTTTTTTTCAGTCAAGCTACCTGAAATTGGAACATGCTATGTCATTATAAAAGATAAGTATTGACCAATCTGTTTCATGCAATATTAATATTACTGAGAGTTAAAAATAAATTTTTCCATAAACTCACATCTATTTATACCAAATTTACTATCTGAAATCATGTGATTTATTTTTAAGGTAATTTTTAGTCATGTGAAAAGTTTAAGATGAATTTTAAAACAGTGAAAACATGCAGTTATGGGCCCAGTGATTGCCGAATAGTATTTCCAAAATAGCATAGTAACAAACAATAGAGATTTACCAACAACAAATATGCAGCCATTTCATCTGCCAAGTTTGAAAAAACAAGTTTCCCCTTTGGGGGATGCATTTGACATACTCATCCATTATTTATATCCAGCAGGATGGAAAGATAAACATGAGCTGTGTTCAATCCAAATTGAGAGAGATATAAAATTGAAGAGGAAGATACACTCAGATATCTGGAATCAAGTACTTTCTGAAATGAGGGTTAGCACATTAGATGTGATCATGGGGTCTTCTATTTTTTTTTCCCCTAACCAAAGCCCTCTTATTTATTTCAAGACAATTTATTAGGAGCAACTGCTATTAATTTAAATATAAATTAAAGGATGATTGCCAGGAGAAAGGGCAGAACCTGAAGAAAGACAGCAATTTTTCTTAATTACCCAAAGAAAAATTTACTGAGTCTCTTTCATTGATGCATTCATTAGAGTTAAGCCTTACTTAACACTTAAAGCAGTGTGCCAGGTGCTGTACTAAGAGTTTTACCTAGAACTCATATGATCTCATCAAATCTATAAAGCAGGTACTCTTAACAACCCCATTTTACAGTTGAGTAAACTGAGGCATGAAGAGAATAAACTGATCCAAGTTTATAGATCTGGAAAGATGTGGACCAGGGAATATAAATGCAGGCAGGTCTCAGGGTCTATGCTCCTGGACATTGACTGAGCTGATTTCTGGAATGCTACTAATTTGTCTGTGAAAATATTTAGGTGGCATTACTTTAATTTCAGATTAAAAAATTAAATGACTAAAGTTTAAAATGTGGTTAAGTTTCAAATACTGCATTTGAATTATTCAGGAATCATTCTGAGATGAGTCCTTACATGTGTTGCATTAACTGAGAAAAACAGAGAAGTAGACACCCTTCTACAGTCAAATGTAGAGAAGAAGGTTAGCATATTTTTCTCAGCTAATATCTGATACTCCTTACTCTGTATAACCTGGAATTAAGTAACTTATGCTTTTTACAGTTAATGTTAAATCTCATGTTGACTTTCTCAACTTATCAAGTCAAAGTTATTATTCCGTATTTCCACAGGGACAAATGATTTTTTTTTAGAAGTGAAAATGGTTTAATCAACTTGAACTATGCATAATTAGAGCATTTTTCTAGGGAAAAAAAAGTAATTTATTTTACCTCCAGGCTCTATTTTTAATTTTTAAAATATTTTAAAATTATATCAAATTTTATACCAAATTTTAACAAATTTTAGATTTGGCAGAATTACTGCTCTTACTTGGAAAATAATAAAGTCCATCAGAGAAAATTGCCCTTGCTCTGTGCTGACATTAAAGTGGAATACTTTGGAGACTTGCTTTCCAGTTTTCAGGTAAAAATGCCCCCGTTACCACTATTGACATAACTCAAAGGATTTTAAAGGAAGACTAAGGAATATACAAACACAAACACAAATACAAACACAAACACATATAAATACATACACATGCACCACAATATGTAAGGGAAACAAGAAGCTCTTCTATGATTATTAGCTTACTCTTTACTTGTAAAATCTGAGTCATCAGTTGTGTCAGAGGTGCTTCAGGGCATCAGTGTGGAATTGGTTTAAAATGAAAGGAAAGATAGAGATATAGAAATGGAAATGGAGCTAGAGGGAGGTAGAGAGAGATAGGTAGGTAGGCAGATAGACAGATAGATAGATAGATAGATAGATAGATAGATAGATAGATAGATAGATAGATAGATAGATAGATAGATAGATACAAATTCATGCAGGTTTACTTTCTATATCACACTGTCATTAAAATTGGGGAAATCACATGGTCTAAACTAATAAGTCAGTTTATATCTCAGTCTCATGCGCCTTTTTTTGATCCCAAATTCTGTCCTAAGGATAACTTCAGCAAAATAGTAGGGCACAAACAATTTTATAGTTCCCTTATATCCTTTTCTTTTTTCATATACTGCTCACCACAAACTCTAAATCTTAGCCCTCAGCAAACCATAGGCAAAAGGGATGATTTTCTTTCTATTATGAATGAGGAACCATAAATAAGAGACAATAGATATCAAGGACAAGTCCAAGTGACTCTCCCACTGTACATACACTTGCACCCCACACACACATTCCATTTTGCCAGTGCTTTCACAGACAAAAGATTGGGCTCATAAGCCCTCTGCGCAGCAGCAAACTTTTACTAATATCTGAATGTTCATTCCAAAATAATTTCTTCCATTGCTTTCCCTAAATATCGTATAAGAATTGCCTGTTATCTTTTTGCTTCTTTTACCCAGACAAGACAGTTAATGGGAACAAATGACAGAAATTCTCCATCTGTAACACTACAATAATTCTATGGCATTGAGTAAGTCATTTTCCTTGTACGGTGAATAGAACTGTGAAATATTTTACATGCAGTGGTTGCAATTGAATAACATTCAGCTTTGTAAATGAATTTAAGAGGTTTAAGATAAAACATTCACCATTTTATTTTACCATTGCAGCCCCAAAACTCAGTTTTCTTGATAAAACCATTGTCTTCAATTATAACATAAGGTAATAATGAGTTACATATGATCTCAAGTATCACTGTAGTTGTAAGAAACTTAGTTCTACTTCTCTTTGGTGATGAGAAAATTTTTATAATGGAATGAAGAGAAACAATATTTCTGTTCTAACCTAAAACATCTCTTAATAGATATGAAGAGTTACAGTAAAGCACCACAGGTGAAATGAAAATTTATTAGTTTTTACTAAAAACTTGTGCTGATATCCTTACATACATCAATCTTTATCTTTCTACTTAGAAATGAATCTTAAGATGTATTAACAATTAGCTCAATAAGTCCTGCATCATACTTCTGGAATTGGAGGCACATTATAAACTAAAATATATAGACATATATAGATATACATAGACATATAGTGATATATATACAGACACATATATATGTACATATACTGTGCATATATAAAATATTTGTTATAATATTTAATCATGCATTACCAATAATTAAAATTTATTTGTTTTCTGTATATAAAAGTTTTACCACAAATTATTTTTTTCTTCCTATATATTGGGTTATGACTAAAGGAGATGAGTTAATATAATTTTACTTTCTCAGATAAGCTATAAAGATTTATAATAATATATCTTGATTCTCAGGCTAGATAGTTAAGAATTCATATTTTTCCAATTATCTAAGTAAACATATTTCATTGTTGTAGAAATCAATGTCAAAATTACCAAGTCTCCTGAATGAAAATTAATTCCTGTCAAAATGCATTCAAGCATTTATAATAGAGAAATCATAATATATTAATTGTGCTATGTCATAAGTATTATTAATAAGCTAGGATGTTTTACCTTCCAGAGAAAAGATGAAAATCTAGGTAAATAGTAATAGGTTTAAAGTATATATATCCATTTTTGACAAAAACTATAAAATCTGAATCCTACTTGAAAGCCTTTAGACAGGCCAGACTCAACACAGGGTGAAGAACTTAAGTATTTTTTCTTCAGTCAATAATAGAGACTCCAATTTGGAGATTATTATATAAAATATCTATTATGCATGCTTATATTTGGTTAGCATAATAAACCAGAATAGCTGAATTTTACACAAGCTATTGATTTTGCTTTTATAGGTATCACTGTTGCCATGCAATAGCATTAGTCAATCTAAACTATGATAATAGATCAATAAAAATAAAATAATCTAATGAATGACAGTTTCCAGAATGGTAAGAAGGATTTAGTTGAGCAAGCTTGTATATTAATGGCTTCAATTTCTCTATAGCTAATATTCACAAGGATCTCCTTAAACCCTATAGCTATTCTGCATTACTAAAGCTGTCTCTTAGTGATACATAATAGCCAATTGTAAAATTCTTTGGAATTTCATAAGCTAGTTGACATCTCATTTGTAGCTTGGAATCAGTCATGTTGGGAGTATTTATTCTATTTAAATCAGCAAGTTCTATGAATTCAGGTTTATTCCTTTTACCCATAGAGCAGGTTGTTAGACATTTACTAGTACACACTGCCTGAAAGCAACCTTGAAAGCAGCGGAAATGGCAGTAGGATGTGTCTGTTTCTACAAGAAAGAGAAATCAGTGGTAATGAAGACCAACATTATACTACTTAGAATGCTAGCAAATAGGTACCTGCCAAATAGACCTTGAGTAACAATGTATTAGAAAATCTTTCTTGACCAGAAATAATATCTAAATTATATTTTTTTCATTCTGGTCCAAATATTAGTAATTGCTTCTTCTTGGAACACCGGAGAAAAAATATATAAAATCTGGTAAAAGTAAATATTAAATTAAAAGTCACAGCATCCCACAGCTTATTTAGCTGTAAGAATACAATTAGCTTAATCTAGGTAAGAAAATGAAGACCTTTTTGGAATTCGAGAGACTAAATTATATGTAAATCATTAACATTGTAGATATTTAGAATATACTCTTTGGCAATTTTCTCAGGTAGGTTCTGATAAATATTTGCTTTAAATTGAATAATAAATTTCCATAACAAAAAAGAAAATTATCTCTAGGCAAATTCAGTAAACCAGACATCCCCATTAAAACTTCCCATCAAAATATTTAAACCATGTTGAGAAAGTTTGCTCTAAAAACACATTTTTATTATTATAAATTTCATTAATTTAGAAGGTTTAAGAATTGATATTTAGTTGTGATATGAGTAACTTGCTCTCTAGACAAACACATAATTTAAGGTTCCTGTTGGTGTTTCAAATTTCATTTAAAATAAAATATTTTAAATTTAGAAGGTTTTTGCAGTACAATATGTCACATGATCAATCAGTTTCCCAGAAGAGATTTTGCTTTTGTTCTGCAGATGTTAACTAAAAGCCTGAGCAGATGAATGAACTTAAATTTAGTGAAATACTTCAGAACCCAGCTCCAGGATTTGTGTTATTTCCTTTACAGTTTGAAAAACAAACATAGGAACTCTATTTTAGAATTATTTAGAAATTTGTTTCTGAACTTTGAGATATAAATCCTTGGCTAAATAAGCAGTTAATTTGTTTCCTTTTCATCTCTGGCCAGGAAACACAAGACTGAAACTGCTCTAGCCCCATGATAACTCTGTAAATAAATGAATTCATTTTCTGAAAATAATTTGGGGAAAAGTACAAAACTATATAAATGAACAGCTTTTATTTTATTGAAAAATCTTACAGCAAAAAGGGGGAACTAAATGAGTCAAATATTGTCATATGTACATATATAAAGACATATAAAATACAATGTTCTACAGAGAGGTTGGTGGAGAGAGAGCTGCTTCTGGAATTAGTTTTTTGGCTCTGCCACAAACTGTATGTTGAGTCCTTAAGGAGATTCTGGACCTCAGTATTCTCTTCTATAGGATAAGGGATTTAACTAGATATGCAAAGCCTTACTAAGATCGCTTCTATATGTTTATTAGTTATGCATAATATATTTATAATTTTATATGATACATTTTAATATTTTCACTATACCTAGCATCTTTATGTATCTATTTATTCCCCATCCAAAACTCTTACATTATATTATATATGGTCTTATCAGTGAAACAGCAAAATATCTGATGCCTGAAATAAGAGTCTTCAAGGCTTTCAAATGGTTTTGGATTTCTCTAAGCAACTATGAGTTATGTCACACCTTTTTCAACATTTTCAAATTTTTATGCTTCCTTTAAGGAGGATTTTCATGCTATTTTAAAGAAATCCAAAGCAAAGAATACAGTTGTTTGATAAAACACAGAAAGAAAAATACAAGACAATGCTAAATTTTCCATTAGGTAAAAGATGGGGGATTTTCAAAAAGACTACAAAATGTTAATGGGTTGTTATAATGGAATAGGGAATAGACTGACTATGAAAATGATTCCCATTATCTTCAATCATCAGCATGAAAGTCCCCAATCAAACCTATATATTAATATTGAGAGGGTGAAAATTCCTGAAATAGTTCATTTTGTTGTGAGTCATAACACTCGGACAATGCAAAGCTACTTCCTAAAACAGTTACTGCTAGAGAGGAAGGTACCTACGTCATTATCTCCTGGCCAAGCTTGAACACAGCTTTTTTTTTTTTTTAATTAGAGAAATTGTGGGTTTACAGAAAAATCATGCACAAGATACAGGACTCCCATACACCATCCTACCACCAGACCTTGCGTTGATGTGGAACATTTGCCACAATTCGTGACAGCACATTTTTATAATTGTACCATTAATTAACATCCGTGGTTTAACTCAGGGTTCAGTGTTTGTCTATTGCAGCTTCATGATTTTTTTTTCAATTTCTATTCTGCTACCTCACATACAATCCAACATTTGCCTCTTAATCACATTCAGATACATATCTCAGTGCTGCTAATTGAGTTCATAATGTTGTACTACCTTCACCACCATCTACCACTAAATCAGTTCTATCATTCCAAAAAGGAACACCATACATGTCTAGCCCCAGCTTCCCACTCCCCAAGCCCACCCCATTCCCTGGGAAGCCATATACTAAATTATGACTCTAGGAGTTTGCTTATTCTAATTGTTTCAAATCAGTGAAATCAGACAATATTTGTCCTTTTAGACAGCATAGGTTTTGAATAGTGTTTTTTGTCTGCCACAGAGTCCCTTTCTCAAGCTTCCTGTTTGCTCTAGTCTCATTCCTGTTCCGTGATTACCTAAGGGTATAAGAAAAATGAATACCTAAAATTTTCTCATTACATAGAGCTAAAAGAATAAAACAAAATGAAGATAGTTTGCCTAGTTCAACAGTTTTTAAAAATTGCTTCTGCCTATTTTATTCTTAAGTACCCATTTTCCTCCCACCTAATCTGTTTGCAATCACAGTTTGCCCCCTCATTATCACACTCTGTATTTGTCACAGTGAGAAATTCAAGGACTTAGTTCTTGCGCACACCAAGTTAAATTAAAAGAACAGAAAAGAGAAACAAAACAGAAAGAAAATGTCAAATAGGCCACATATCATGGTAGAGAGAAATAAGTGAGATTCATATCTATTTTTAATATGTTTTTATTCTGTCACCTTGAATTATATCTAAAGAGGTTAACTTATTTCAGTAGTTATATAATTGCTTCCTTTATCAACTTTCATCCCTTTCTGGAAAACATATGTAGGATCATGGTTTGGATCCTGAAGCCTTTTGCTAACTGGGACTCTGATTAATAGCATTTTGTTGTTGTTTCAAGCCATACAGTATAGGAATCATTTTATTTAGTTCCTGTAAAAGAAGACTATCATACAGTGTATAGCTAGGACAAATAACTTATGGATAGGCACTACTGTAAATTCTTGGTCTATGTCCTTAGCTGACCTTTAATCCTGCTCAGATACCATTTACCTATCCTCTGGAGGTATTCCAAACATTTGCCAAATTCCATGGGTTAGAATTCCAGTGGGAATTCAGTCACTTGAGGAAGCTAATGCCTTTGTTACCTTCTTTGAAGCTCAGGCCTAGCCCAGTTCCTGGCAGGAGATAAGCAATAAATGTTCACTGAAGGAGTGAATGTGCTATAGCAGAAACACCATCTACTCCTCCTTGCCAAATGCTGTGGAATGATGTGATTTACAGTATTTTGCTGCTTCATTGAAAACTTTTATAATGAAAAGATCTCCATTTCATTATTCATCCAGTCTCGTATGAATGCCATGCTTTGTGCATGACTAAAATGTTTGTATGAAACATATTCTGTGTTAATTATTTCCCCCAAAATAAGCAGATCACTAATTTTTAACCTAACAGCAATTCTGTTGTAGGCATCTGTTCCAAGGGAAAAAAGAAAGAAAATAATTTGCCAGCTGAACAAACTACAAAACGTACCTTCATAGAAGTGACATTTATTAATAGAGACCTGCTGATAGATTATTTAACTACATCACACATGAATTTCACAGAGCATCACTTGTTTTTTGTTTGTTTTTAAAATTATTAAGAAGCAAAAACAAAGATGAGAGCTTTGGTAAAGTCTCCCCATACCCCACCACAACACTGATTAATTTATTATTATTATTTCAAAACAGGTATTGTCAAATATTTATAATGAATACAATTTTCTCAAACACCGCTGAGAAACATGTATTTTTGTCATACTGTGAAGATTTTATTATGTTGCCATAAAACTGTTGCTGCAGAAAGTTTACTAAACTCTATTGAGGAAAAATATCATCCATAGATTAAATGCAAAATCAGAACTTCAGCTGCAATACTAATTTTACTTTATGCAAGATCCACAGGAGAAAAGAAAAAGAAAAGTGGATGTTAGCTCACATTATATTAAATCACTGAAAGTATTAATAGTCCAGTAGAGAGTCCAAGGCCACAACCACTTGTCACATGGTTGTTTTAGCCATTTAATTTCATCTAAGTTCGTAACTGGTGTGAATATTTAATTTCATCTAAGTTTGTAACTGGGTGTGAAACAAAGAAGATGTAAATCCAAACGTAGTTGCTTGGTACTACAGTTTAATCAATCTTGGCAAATTTTTTTTTTTTTTTGAAATTATTATAAATAAAGGCCAGGGAAAGTCAGTCCATGCAATTCATTAAGGGAAGTCTGTACAAGCTATTAGCCTAAGAATTCCAAGTAACTTTTAATACTCTATCATTTTCTTTATTTTTTTAGAAGCAGGAATGGATTTTTCAATTGATTTTACTATCTGTGGAGTAACATCAGAGGGCAACAAACTCTTCAAGGTGTGATTTAAATGAGTCATTAGAGAATGAGATAAGCAATGTAAACTATACTTTCATATAAAAACAATTTGCTGTTGAAAATGAAAACTTTTACTTCCTGAAACAAAACCAGTTTACTCTTGGTAAGAAAATTTAATCAGATAACATACCAAACAGGGTCATTGCTGTGGTAACTGTCTTGTGTTGAAAATTCATGTAAAAACAAGAAAGCAGCAGGCAGTTCTGCAATGCATAGCAGAGACTTGTCACCTGCTAATTTTTGTTACTGAGCTTAACTGTGATGCCCAACTTCATCATCCATCTGGGTAAAGATGCACAGCATAGGGGCAAGATGAGCCACAGAAGTCAGTGGTATTGCTGTTCTCACATCTCTTCCATTTATTCAACTCCTTTTCCCCAATCTCTGAAGTTTATTCATAGGCTCATTATGATTTCTTTTCTTTAATCTGGACAACTTAATTGCCCTTAAGAACCATCTGTCAGCTATGTATACCTTTATGTGTATTTAAGTTATTTCATGCACCTTTCTCCTGGATATTTGAAATTTAGTTGGTTATTTTTCATTGAGACTAAAAAGCTTTCAACTTATGTACAAGTCAGATATTTTGAGGGATGGGGAAGCTTTCATGGTGTATACAAAAACCCCACCATGTAGGCGGATCCTTAATTTACCTACAAGTAGGTAAGGTAACAGTGGTGTATTAGAAGGCCAGAGTTCTTACGATGCAGTGGAAAATATCTTTTATTAAGAAGAATTGAGATATGATTTAGGATTTTGCAATCTCTTATCCCTCTCAAGTGACAATCAATATAAGATCATTTGGAAGAAATGATTGGGACAATGGACACTGATCTTTAAGAACTGTGCAAGAATTTGCCTCTTTTTAATGCAATCCTAATGCTTTTCAAAGGAAACTACTGAACAATAGTTTCCCACATATACCAACAACTATATACTATGTTTATAGTCTTCAGAAACCATATTGAACCACATATGTCCTATCTTGAAGGAAGAGCATCTTTGCTTCTTAATACATTAAAAAGGGAACATAACTCACTATATTAACCCTGCTTGTTTTGTGTGCGCATTGATTAGGGTGGGCTGGGAGAGGCTTCAGAGTCAGTGTAATGGGGTTTCCCTTCCTACCACTAAATATTAGCGTTGACTAGGAATCCATCATTGCAATTCTTCTCTTGTCTCTTTGAGTACTTTTCTTGAGTTACTTTATCCATGAAATGTGAAAAGATAAATGGCTTATTTCTAAAAAGTCATTCACAGGTACATGGTCCAAACTGGAATATGTGGAAAATAGATCTGCTAGTCTGCCCAGATTCAATTTGTTTTCCAAATCTCGGTTTTAGGATCATAGAATCTTGAAGTGAATCACTAAAGCTAAAAGGAACTAAAGGGAATTGTTAAAGGGACTTCAAAAATGTTTTTATAGTAAAAATCTTTGAACTTATTATGGTACAAAATATTTACTTAACCAGATTTTTAAATGATTTGGGGTAAGGTTGTAAAGAAGAGAGGAAAAGGAGGAGACATGAAATTGTGGTGTGTAAAGACAACAGTATCTTTCAATAACTTGTTTCCTACATGAAAATTCTAGTGTTACACCCTAAGTCTCTTGCTTTATTTACTCTTCATATCTTACTGACACCTTGAGCTGACATTTCGAATACATAAAGCTGTAGTCAGAAGCTGTCGCCAAGTTATCAACCATATTGCGAGGTAGAATTAGCTGATTGACCATGATCAATCATAAGAAAATACCTAATCTAAACTATTCCCTTCAAGCTAAACTACATTTAAATTTTCCCTGGGAGATAAGAAACTGTCAGTTTTTAGTGTACTTGATTCAGTAACCTTGTTCAGTAAACTCAGATGATATCTAATCATGCTCACTTTCTAGAAATTGAATATGATAGATTTATCTTTTATTTTAAATTCACAATTAAGTTTTTTAATGTGTATAAGAAATCCCTGAATATAATATTGTTCAGTGACCCAGACTTAAATTAGAATAGCTCTATGTAGATTAATTCAATATATACTTTGCATATTGATTAGTGTTCCTCTTTTTTCCTGAAAGGTCAGAGAAATGAGGGGATTTCTGAGGTTATTTGTGTCTTTTATACTATTCAGAAGATAGGCTCTTGATATTAGAAAAATAATGCAACAATCCAAAGCATGCAATGACTATAACCTATGAAGTAAATGCTGGCATTTTCAAATGTAACCATATAAACCTTTGTTCTGAACAATAAATTTCCATATTGGGTTTTTTTTAAAGTGAAAATCAATTTCTTTCCCTGGCTTAAGTGTTCAAAGTAACCAGTTTTCCTTTAGAAACTGCCAAAATAAATATTATTTTTAAAAATTTACTGGATAGATGTATTCTTTCTACATATATATTGGACCAGATTCTGAAAGATAACAATACTCCAAGAGAAAACCAAGTTGTAAAACTAGGTTCACTTTCTTAGGTGGCCAACATGAATGTGTAGAGGAAGCCTGGATGCTCCCGAGTGTCTCACTTCATTATTATGGTTGATGATTTTTTCTTTTTATCAGAACGTGCTCCTATTTTTCTAGAACCACAGGCAGATAAAATTTAGCAACCATTAATTTCACTGTTTCATTGATTCTTAGCACAAGCTCGTTCTCAATACATAGCAGTTTGATTAAATAATACCTTGCTGCGAAGACAAGCTCTCCAGTTTGTGTCCTCTTTATCTGGGATTCAAGCCTTCCTTTCTGATCATGGTTTCCCTACTCTTCACCTAAGCTGCATGGTAAATACCATTTCTGGTACCACATAGACTGATGAAGAATTTTTTCCTCCATTGTGATTGTTGTTCTACTCCCTTGATTGCTCTAGAGAACTAACCCAGAATGAAACTTCAATGTTGGGAGGGGATGTGGTTCAAGTGGCTGAGCACCTGCTTCCTACATGGGAGGTCCCGGTTTCAATCCCCAGTGCCTCCTAAAAACAAAACAAAACAAACAACAAGCAAACAAATGAAAAAACCAACTCAGAAGAGCCAATGTGGCACAGTGGTTGAGCACCAGCTTCCAACGTCAATGTCTTTCTTTAGCACAACTTTGCCCTTTTTTGTGAGTTCATTCCCCATCCCTTTTGCACATGTGCTCCACCCCTACCATGAGCTATACAGGACTTCCATGCTTCCTCTTGGCTATATAAAGAGATGAAGAAAAAAAAACCAAAACTATCTTTGTTCTCATGAAAACTACAACCTAAATAGAAAAGAAAGCACATGGACAATAATCATACATTCTGATGACTCCTGTATAATAGATTTGCACCCCTTGTGAGAAGAATACACAGAAGAGACTGCCAAGTCAATCTCAGAGTAAGGGAGAGGAATGAAGAGTTTTTCATAATAGGAAAATAGCTTTAAACTGAATCCAGCTGAAGAAAACAGAAAAAGGAAAAGAAAGGAAAGGAAATTATAGTATGTCAGCAAGGCAGAGATGCCTTGAAGATTTCCCCATACTTCAAAAGATCTAACAGCTAAATATCTTGCAAAGCCTATCAATCTTAATGAAAGTGAACTAAGAATTGGAAAGAGGCTAGCAGTTCTGTTTCACACAGGTTAGGGTTGGAATTATACACCTGTGAGAGACTTATCAGATAAAAGCCATTGTTAATTTTACATTCCATAATGGAATCTAAACCATGGAAACTGCTAAAAAAAAAAATTGTGGGAAGCGGACTTGGCCCAGTGGTTAGGGCGTCTGTCTACCACATGGGAGGTCCACAGTTCAAACCCCAGGCCTCCTTGACCCGTTTGGAGCTGGCCCATGTGCAGTGCTGATGCACGCAAGGAGTGCCCTGCCATGCAGGGGTGTCCCCTGCGTAGGGGACACCATGCACAAAGAGTGAGCCTCGTAAGGAGAGCCACCCAGTGCTAAAGAAAGTGCAGCCTGCCCAGGAATGGCGCTGCACACATGGAAAGCTGACACAACAAGATGACGCAACAAAAAGAAACAGGTTCTGGTGCCACTGACAACAACAGAAGTGGACAAAGAAGATGACACAGCAAATAGACACAGAGAACAGACAACTGGGGCAGGGAGGAGGGGAGAGAAATAAATAAATAAATCGTTAAAAAAACAAAACAAAACAATTGTGACCCAAGGGTAACCAGATCAAGATATTAGGAAACATTGCAATACCCGAAGGGTAGATATCAAAGTAAAGTATTCTGTCTGGAAATTTCATGAGGTTTAAAATTCTTACTATGCAGTATCTAACTACTCAGAAACATTGAACTGGACTACACATTTTATATTGAAGTAGTAGAGTTAATTTGCTCACTGGTCAAAACAGAAACCATATAGAAATGTTTTCCTTTGGCATCAGACTAAATTTAAAACAAGAAAGCCATTTTTAGAAAACTCTTGAAGTGAATGCTTCCTATTTCCAGGATTTTTAAAAAATTGCTTTTCCTTATATGACTTTATGTTGATTCAATAATCCAAAACAATCTATTTGAATGATGTTGATGAACTAAATTGCCTGAGGTCTACTGACTATTCCAGCCTGTACTTTTACCGGGGACTCTGTTGAAAGCCTGGAATGAATAAAATTCTTCTCCAACCACATGACAGTCACATGAAGTTCATCTGTCAAAGATCACCCAAATTTTACTTTGTTTCTTACCTTTATACAGATTTTCATATCTGAAAGATAAGTACAGTAACAGAAATCTGATAAATGGTATTTTTGTTAGTCTTAAAACTGAAAAAAAAAACTGCTGGTAGAAGTGTAAAAATACTATCTACTTATTTTTAAGAACAGCATATAAAGTCATACACTAATAAAGCAACTGTGTGCTTATTTTTAAACAGCAAAATTTTTCTGAATAATTAAATATTTTGCAACAGAGTGATAACCACTCAGATAAGAGATTAATTAGAGATGGCACTTGATTTGATTTCTCTAAGGCTTGTTAGCCTTCCTACCTAAAATTTTTACTCACAGGCTAGAATCTACAGTTTTGATTATTGCATTATCAAGTAAGTGCATAGCATAGCTAGTTACAGGACTATATGCTAAAAGTAAATATCAATGGTCTAGCAAAACCCTGGAAAACTTGGGAGAGTATATTAAATGATATCTTACTGTTCAACATACTTTTATTTCATCATGAATATGAAGAAATAACTGCAACTGCTCATGAAATATGTATATCATTTAGAACATTTGTATTTTCTTATATTTGAAAGAAAGAATAAAAAAGTGAATCAGTTAAAATCATAATGTAATGCTATATATTAATCATCACAAAACCGATTTCTGAAAATCTCAAGTGACCATGAGTTGAATATGAATCAAAGTAGCATCATTATAAGGAAATCAAATATATTATGAGTATAATGTTTAATATGCAACATGTCCAGTGAAGCAAAATTATGTGTGAGAAAGTGTGTTTATACGCAAACATATATATATACATAAATTCACACATATATATGCTATTAGTATATATAGTATATATACCATACTATATTCTATTAGTATATTATTGTGTATGTTATATATTGTGTTAGTATATAATGCACTAATAGTATATTATATATAGATATATAGGTAATATGTATATATAGTATACATGCTATTAGTATAATTCATATATAAGGCTATAAGAAAATGCATATATATATTCACATCAGTACTTCAGAAATAATTCTTCCACAATTTTAAGAGTTGTTAAACAAGATTTATTAAAAAGTTTAATAACTGAAGAAATTTAACAGCACATTCAACTGACTAAATGACTATATATAGATAAAGTTAGTGTATGTTATACACATATATTTTCCTTTTACACTCAAGAGGAAAAGTTTGGATGAAGGTGAGAATGGAAAGAAGATTCAAATTCAAGATGAAAGGACTTTTAAGTAGGGACATTCCATTGCACTACCTTAATTGTCATGATCAAAAGTTAAATAAGCCTCTTTAGGAGGTTATGGAGAAGACACCTGAGGATATTCATGAAAATGAAGTACAAAATTTCTGGCAGTTTGAATATTAACCTGTTTAAGGACAGTTAAAGTACAAAGCCAAAGAAACTTGGAGCTCAAAGGAATCTAAATGATTACTTACCTTAATATGTACATTTTTATAAAGTTACAAATCTGAGACTCAAGGCACAAATAATTTTGTACAAGGTGAGTAAAAGAGAAGTTTGTTTTGATCCTCCCTGGAAATCAAAGACTCCTGAATAGATAAATCTTAATAATTCTCTAAGCCAGTGTTAAAATCCACTCTTGAAACCTTATGAAAATGTTTCCAATTTTCCCAAGAAAATTTTCAAAATTATTTATATATCATAAATATATGTGGTTTATAATATATTGTATAATGTATATTATATAATTAAAAAATATATATCTATATGGCCTACCATGAAAAGCTTGTAATCTTGAATGAATTAGTGAATTTATAATCTCCTCAATTTATAATTATATCTTTTTTTTTTGTCTCAGGTTATCCTCTCACCATTTTATAGGATTCTTTTAAAATTATGACTCTAACTCTACATATTTTTTTTCCTGTTTTGCTTAATATGGCTTGGAAAGAATGACAGTACATTAAAACATAATCTAAGTTTTGCTGAATTTGGTGGTTGATAGTTTCTTTTAGAGCTTTAGAAAAACTTACAATTAAATGCATGTTTAAAGTAATGAAAGCCATTATGATTTTCAGAAAGGAAACTGTTTAAATAATGAATTGGTCAATTACAAAAACTATCTAAATGATCTTCTTTGTGTCTTGACCTTTATTTTTTCAAATCACTTTAACTTTCTATTTGTAATTGTAGTACTTGAAAGGGCATTCTTATTTTAGTATTGTGATAAATGTGCAACCTAGCAAGTAACTGAGGGCTACAAACCTTTCATAAGGGTCATCGAACTCAAATAACCAAAAAGGATATGAAACTCTTTAAGCTATTTTGCCAAATTGTATCAACCTACAAGGTTCCAGAGAAATAATTCAAAGGAGATTTAAGAGAGATACTGAAAGAACTTGTCTTTGGTGAGTATGCCCTAGCTTTCTTATCACACGTATCTTCTGTGTTTCATCAGTGTTCACACTTCTTATTTTCTTTCAAGTTTCTAGGAGCTTTATAGATAACATATTATGTTGAAATGCTGCTAATTACCTTTCACACACACCATATGTACACATTTCTAACCCATTTGAAAGATTAAAGACCACTCTAAGAGCTACATTTTATATCGTGGACCAGAGTTTATAACTCATTTGCTTGTTAGGATTTTAAGGGGAAATATGTAAATTTATTAAGAGAAGAGCAGAAATGTATATTCTTTCTGGAGAGTCTTCTGTCTGGTCAAAAGCACCTGAAGCCCAGTAATCAAAAGAAAACATAAAATTCATTTCCCCATTGCTCTTTGGATTTAGTGAAGTAATTTTTAATTTTAGTGGTTATGGAAGAAAACTGAATAGGGCAAAAGATAAAAGGAGAATATTGATTAGCTAATTGTTAAAATACTCTGAAATTTATATATTTAAAATATCTGTTAAAACCTTGTATGAATTTACTGTTGATAATCCTATGTAATTCTACCTAGACTCTAATGAATATGTGCTATTTCAATCATGGCCTCTTATTTAATGTCTTGTTGGTTTTGAACTGAAAAATATAAGCCAGAATCCATGGGACAAAAGACCAGGTCAGAGTAATATTAAACTTTATCATTATTTTCCCAGAGTTGGCGAGTACTTTGTTCACAATAATTTTTCATCTTAATCAGCTATCCATGGATTTTGTGTGTGTGTATACAAAAGATAGGACAAAGTGATTTCAATGTTTTTCCTTTAAATCAAATGATTCTCAACATTGATTTATCAAAAAATAAGAATGTATTCTTAACACAGTGTACTTCAATATTATTTTCTGTTAAGAATGCATGCTTTTTCAGAGTCAAATTCTTATCACCATGAATCTTTATAATTGAAAAAAAAAGCACCCTTATTCATTCCCCCCCAATGCATGTATTTTATCTTTGTTTTACCCTCATGTCAGACACCTAGGGAACATATGTTGAATAACCATGATTTGATTATTGGAATGGAATTTGATTGTTTGCAGATTAACAGAATCTAAGATACTGTCTTAAGGCTTAAATAAGGAAATGGTAAATCCTTTAAAAAATTATCACAATAAAGAAAAAACACAATATCTTAGCCCAGTTCCAATTACAACAAACTATTTTTAAAATATTTTTAACACTGGACTTGGAAAATCTTTTTGTTTTATCTATTGCATTTAATTAGTCCCCTGATCTTGCCATTCCTTTCCATGTCTACTGCTTCTGCCTTACATCATCATCATCTTATGAGTAAATTGACAAAGATCATAAGTATCATCCTTTCTCTAGCACCTCTCCTTGTCAATAAAGAGTCTGAACAGTAACAAGATTTACTGTCCCAAAATTAGACATCTAACAGTGCTTTATACAAGATAATATTTTTTTCCCTTCTCAACCAGACCCCATGTTATTTTTCCAACTTGCTATTCCAATACTCCACAATGGATTCCATTATTCCATAAGATTACCATTTACTTATTCTTTGCTTTGTACTCTGGCTCTTTCTCTCTCTCTCTCTCCTGGATAACTGCCACTCTGTTTTCAAAAATGAGCCCATATGTTAGGTTCACTTTTAAGACTACTTTGAGAAATTCAGGAAAAGTGTATTGACTCTGACAATGTACTCCCTCACCATTTGTTTATGCCACTACCTCGTTATATATTCCTCTGTTTCCACCACAAAACCTGTGCATTTCTTGACAGCAGTGGTCACCTCTTCTTCACTCTTGGATCCACAGTATCTGACACTCAGTGGGAATTCAATAATTGTACAGAATTGCATATCTGTGAGTTATTTATATTACACGCTATCTTTACCCATGACTGAATTTGGCCCTTTGGCCACTCTTGCCAGTTTATTTCTTGTTTTATTTATTTATTTTTTTCTTCTTTTGAGTGTGAGTTAATCAAAGAAAAATGTTCATTTAATTCATGAAAAGAGCATCTGTGACTTTTGGGGAGAAATAGTAAGTCATATTATCTCCACCAGGCATCTTTCTCACCAGTAGGACTCTTAAGTACAAACAGGGCTTAATTGCTCCTTAAATACATCTAGTATTTATGCTTCCACAATATTGCCCACTAACCACTTAGTACTCTATTACAGGTTCCTTACCCCCAAGTCAACAATTTTACTACTAATTCTTATTACTCTTCAATGTAAAATAATGTAAAAATCATGAGGAGACATAACAAAGGGCCAAGTTCAAAAATCTGCTTTTCAAGAAAAGGAATGAGTTAAAATAATAAGGCACATAAAATTAAAGTTTATGAAAAGAGTAACCATTATAAAATAAGAGAAACCTATATCTATTTTTAGATTTTACTCAGGCTCATTCCTGTCTAGGAAACTATTTAGTTATATGTTCCATTGTGCCAAGGACAGACTGGTCCTTTCCAGACACTTACCCTCTGACAGCATGAATAAGTCTCAGTGATGGATAGGCAGTTTGCACTCTCAGTTTATTCTTAAGGATTAATGCATTAACCCATTCCACGTGCTTCTCCCCTCCTTTGACCATGAAAGCAGGGATCCAAAGGACACTGTCATTCAGCATGGAGAGTCTATGCACAAATTTTTCTCTGTCACTCTCATTCCGAAAACCTCCAAATGCTCTTTGAACAACGGATGGATTCATAGTAATAAAATCAGATTTAGTTCCCACATCTGCAGCAAACTCCACCACAGGAGCTAGATTACACCTGAAGAGGAAAAAAAAAGAACAAACAAAAACTAAATATGAAACATTCACTCACAAAATGGTGTGCATGAAAAGAAGAATAGGGAATATTCATGTAAGATATTCTCCCACCAGGTGAAAACAAACAGAAAATAGTCTGCCTGGTAAAATTACATTTTCGTAAGTCCCCACACATTGAGACGTAAGGATGTGGACCCTTCGCTTAGTGCTCAAATTGTCACTTGTATTAATTTAGCCTGATGTCAAAGGATATTCTTCGCTATTATCTTCATAATACCACATGGGGATGGTAAATTCACAAGGGCTCTGTTGCCATGCAGAAGGCAATCTAAACCATATGTTGCTCTGTAAGTAAGTAGAGCACCCTGGATTTGATTTTTCTATTTTGTACCATTTGTCAAAGTGAAGCTATTTGAACAATTTTATAAACATATGTAAATGAAAATGGCTTTTCTATCCCCAGATGTGAAAGGAAAAGTACAATTCCTTAGAGCGTTTTCCACTAACTTATTTTCAGTAGCAGACCTATGTAGGAACAAAAAGTAAGAAAAATGGAGACATCACATTTAATATGCCTTGTTGAGACTTTAAATGATATACAATACCCCTTACTATAAGGTCAAATATCATCCTTTATGTTCCTTTTGAGGATGTCCTCAAAATGTCTGTCTTCTCCATTAGGCTGCATGCTCCCTGTGGGGAACAGAAGGACTTCTTCTTGTCCTGTTGTTCTCCAGAGGTCCAGGGTCTCCTGAAGTGTCTGGCCCTGGTTTTATGCGTATAACCATTACAAGAAAGAAAGCTTTGGAAAGCACCTTGAATTCTGTTTTCAACCAATTAGTGATGCTTCTTTGATCCTGTCACATAGGTCTTTGGATACTAGACGTAAAAAATAGCTTTTTGCGGGCAGAAGAAGAACTTTTTAACTTGCAAAAAAAGCAAGATTTAAAAGTTGATAAATTTTAAATTTTTAAGTTTTCTAAATTTGGAAAAAGTCATTTGAGTCTATTCAATTTACGCACTCATGAAACCATACACACATGCACACACACAATAAAAATATAGATAATTTTCCCCTTTTCATCACATTTTCAAGAGAAGGGAAAATGTAAAGGACTTCTTGCTTCTGCATTTTTGCAATTTTGTCTGCATTCTGAAAGTTCCTCACATTTCTCTTCTTGCGCAGTTTGCCATATTAATTAAATTCTCAATTAAAATTTCAATTAAAAAGTAAAATGTGTTCTGCTATTAAAAAATACTGACTTTTATATCTTTATTTCTAATACAACGTATTACTTTCTAGATCTCTGACTACGCTTAAGATATCACAGCAAACATCTTTCACCTCACACAATCAAGCAAATCTTAAGTTATTTGGGGTGAACTGCTGAAAGAAAACAAATAAATCTTAATACATGATATTATTTAGAAATTAACAATTTTTTCTTTTTATGTGTTTTTAATTACATCCACTATATATTATAGGATATAGTATTTATTTGTCCCTACTCATGATCCATGCCACTATTTGAAAAGAGATACATTTCATTTCCCTCATAACAAGGATATTTTGAAGAGGACTTCTCTGAAAAAGAACTGCTACACATGAACCAAAACAAAATTGAGCATCTTAGACTGTGGAACCAAGGAAGGGTGAGGACTTGATAATTTTTAATGTTCTAAAATGCATACTACACAGTGTTAAAATAGTCTAAAATCTTAACTAGGCTGATTATAATATAAATTTGAAAACTGTGGGGAGAAGTGCATTCTGAACATCATTATTAAAGACATTTCTCCTTCCTGGGGTGGTGGTGGGGGGTGGGGAACTACTAGAGAACAATTGTTAACTTTGCAGTCAACAGGTTCCCCTCCAGAGCAGCCGACTTCAGACCTATCTTTTTACTATAACAATTTCTCCAGAGGATTTACCCTGTAGGGAAAAAAAAATAATCTATATTTTCTCTATAACTTTAAAAATAATCAGAGCCAACCCAGCTAAAGAGAACTAAAAACACATATTCTGCTGAATTATCTTTCCAGAAGAAAAAGTCACTTAATTATTTTATGCTTTTCATTATTTTTTTACCGTATATTTAAAAGCATACCCTTTTTTAGGATGTTTCTGAAACAGGATTCTCTACTAAAGGGTTCTTAAGAACTAGTAAGAGGTGCCGGACTTGGCCCAGTGGTTAGGGTGACCGTCTACCACATGGGAGGTCCGCAGTTCAAACCCCGGGCCTCCTTGACCAATGTGGAGCTGGCCCATGCACACTGCTGATGCGCGCAAGGAGTGCCCTGCCACGCAGGGGTGTCCCCGTGTAGGGGAGCCACACAAGGAGTGTGCCCCATAAGGAGAGCCATCCAGCATGAAAGAAAGTGCAGCCTGCCCAGGAATGGTGCCGCACACACGGAGAGCTGACACAACAAGATGACGCAACAAAGAGAAACAGATTCTCTCGTGCCAATGACAACAATAGAAGCGGACAAAGAAGACGCAGCAAAAAGACACAGAGAACAGACAACTGGGGTGGGGGTGTGGGGAGAAGGGGAGAGAAATAAATAAATAAATCTTAAAAAAAAAAAGATCTAGTAAGATGTTCATCAGAAAAGGCTGTTGAAGAGGTACTTTCCACTTTAGAAGCAAAAGGAAATTAAGACTATTTCCAGAGAATTGGGTTGATCTAGAAGACAAACCAACATATTTGATGGAAATTAAAGAATGCTATATGAGTATATATACCTGTCTAACTAAAAGATCGACAGGAACTCAAAAGGGTCATCAATCTCTTGAGTTTCACTGTAGAGTTTTATGACCTGAGCATAGACAAGGAGGCTTTGTGAGGCATGAAGACTGAGGTACTGAAGACAGCATGAAAGAAGGACTAACCATAAATTACAAGCTAGGTCGATGCTAGGAGTGCAGCTTATTCATTTACCTATGAGGGATAAAGTCGATTTCTTCTTTGGAAAGAAGGATTAATATCAGTCCACGTTTGGCCAGTAGATTAACTACTCTGCAGTTGAGTCAAATATTTAGTTATTTAATGAGCTGTATGCCCTAATCAGGGCAAACACTAAGTAAGCCAAAATAACCAACCACCTGTGTTGCACTCCAGCTAATTCAGTAGACATATCAACTTCAGAGAGTTGCTAGCAACAATATTTCTGTTTGGGCAAAATTCTGAATAGATTCTCAATCATGCAATATTCATCTTTCTTTTTTAAAAAACTTCTAAGGGTTTACAATATTCAAATTAGCCAGAACATGTCAAAAGCATTTCTGAAGTAATACACTGCCACAAATGCTACTCTTAATCTCTTAAAACTGAAGAGTGGGCATTCTTAAAATGAAGGCTTTTGTGAGTCCAAACTGCTGAATGCATAAGAGCATTTAATAGACTCAAACTCTACTATCTTTGATCAAATCAGATTTATCTTCTGTATTGTCCAACTTTTCTTTTTTTATTATTTATTTTTTAGGAACCAGGGCCAGAGATTGAGCCCTGGACCTCCTATGTGGGAAGCTGGCACTCAATCACTGAGCCACATCAGCTCCTCCGAGTTGTTTATTTCATTTGTTGGCTTGCTGTTTCTTGTCCAACTATTTTGAAATATCAAAACATGCAAACATATACATGGACAGAGGTATGCTTGCCAAACTATATTTTGACCAACACTTTGTGTTTATTCTCCATTATTGCTTAAACACTTGTCAAGAATGTAGCTAGCTGTACATTCTTGTATTCTAACACTCTGAATTTTCTTTTGTGATGTCAAACCAGATTTACTTGCTTCCCAACACTTTTATAATGTAGACTTGAAGGTAAATTTATTTATTTAAAGTCTATATAGATTGTTTCTTTAAAATTTTATAAGTTTTGCTTATTTCCTTTATAAACTCCTCAAAACCCCAGAATTCCATAGAAGGAGTATCTGTTAGAGTTGTTAACAGTAAGTTTTGGTCCTTCGGTCTAAGCAATCTAGAATGTTCTTTTATTTTTTATTTATTTATTTTTTTAGGTACTGGGGTCAGGAATTGAAACTCGGACCTCGTATGTTGGAAACCAGAGCTCAGCCACTGAGCCACATTGGCTCCCCTGAGTTGCTTTGCTTGTTTGCTTGTTTGTTTGTTTTTGTTTGTTTTTAGGAGGCACCAGATGGAACCCGGGACCTCTCCTGTGGAAAGCAGGTGCTCAACCAGTTGAGCCACATCTGTTCCCTGTCCTTTTACATTTACTCAACGTGTATTTATTGACAGTTCATTATGTAAACACTATGCTAAGTGCTCAGTACTTCATTCCAGCTCAGACTTGTGCTATTTTACAATGATATAATCTTGTTAGCTATTATTAATAATATGATAAGGTAATACTCTTTCATTTGTCTATGTACTTGATCATTTCATAGTGTGTTTTGTGCATTTGTTCTAAGTTCTGAACTTTGTGCATTTGTTCTAAGTTCTGAACTGGTCATCCAAGAAACTCAGGTAAAACATGGCATACTATGGTAAAGGGAAGTTTTAATTATATCTTTATGGATATAACCCTGATTATATAAGAAGAAAATAATCCTGGTGGATTCTAGACTAAACTCTATTTTTTCCTATTTTAGTTATTATTCAAACAAGTTTGTAACATAAGATTATCATACTTTTTTCTTATTTGTCAAACCCCATTTTGGCTTTGTCTCTATTACCACTGAAATCCTTTAGCCAAAATTATCAGTACCAATGTAACCCACATTTGTTCATTCACTGTGAATTTGGAAAAAAAATCTCTTCTCTTTTTTGCCCCCTGAGGAAGCTTGTGCATCTTTTGTACTCCCATTCTGCTTCTCAGCTTAGAGAGCTAAGAAAAAAAAAAAAATTCTGTTACCTGTTTATTTGGGTGCCATGTTACCTTCTCAAAATTTCCAGGGGAAGCTGAAAGATGCAACCTGCCAGGCTTTCTTGAGGTGAGAATGGTAGGCACCAAATAGACTTAGAACAAATTATTCTGCAATATAGATAAGTAGCAGTATTATCTCCATTTAAGAGATGAGGAACTAATATCAGAGTGGTTAAGAAACTTGTCCAAGAACAGACTGCTTATAAAAACAAAAACACAATACAGTTTGGAATGACTCTAGGTAATGAGTATACTGACACCATTATGCATACTGTTTTCTTTCAGAATTAGAGGATGTGTCTAAACATTCATCATCGTTCAACCCCAACCTTCCTTTAGGAGGAAGGGTGCTTTATCCTAACTCAACCCTAGGTTTTAGTCCAACTCCCAGGATATATTATACAAGGCCATTCAGGCATGACTTCACCAAACCCTGAGCAGTTATTAAACAAAGGGTTTTACATATCTAAAACTTAGAAATAATAGCTAAAACTTATATCTTAAGGGAAAAAATTTTCAAAATGCTATTAAAAGGATTAAATAATGAATTAATAAGACCTTTTGAAATATCAAGCATAGGATTAGAAATTGATTTACATGCATAAATTTTGTAGTTTTGTTTATAATAAACAAAGTATAAGAAATAAAGAGGAAACATGTTAAAGGTTTCCATTTTTAGTGTGGTGGATGGACACAAAAATACACATACACACACATCACATTTTAGGTTTGTAGTCAGGATATCAAGGGATAAAACCATAAAATCTTTAACTTGATAGAAATAAATACAGACAACACATATTATAAAAATAAGTAAGTTAATAAACAGAAGAGGAAATTTTTTCACAAACCCAGATTTGTTTACATTACTGGCAAATGTGGGAAGAAGAGTGTCATATAATTTCTAGGGAAATCACAGGATGAAGAAAAATTCAATGCCATTCTAGAAAACAAAAAATATGAATACCAAGAAATAGACTGCATCGTTTCCAAACTTTGGTCAAAACAAAAATGGGGAAAATGTGCTACAATAGTACCAATATTGGGGAAAATTTAGGCTTGGGGGAAAAGACATGCCTAGGAATAGTTATATTATGTTTAAATCAATAAAAAATGTTAAACATGTGCCTAGTATATATCAAGCATGGGTTTAAACTTTCAGGAATAAAATGTTTAGTCTCTGCCTGTGGCCAGCTCTTCAGCAGTAGCCATATGGGCATGAAAGTTCACACTCCAATCTCTGTGACCTCAGGCAAATTACTTAACTTCTTTGAGATCCAACTTTTTCCATAGATGAGGCTATTATTACTGATTGGAATGAAATGAAACAAAATATTTTAGTTTACTCTCAAAAATCCTAGAATTGATAATAAGTATTAACTTCATTTTCCTTGCCCTCTTACAGCCTGTTGTGAGAGGCAAAAGAGGTAAATTGAAAAGCATTTCAAATTAGATCTTTCTGTGCAACATTGCAATATATCCCAAGATTTATTTATAGCATGTTTAGTAAGTCATTTTGGCATGAATTCATCCCCCTAGAAACTGTGGTTTGTTTGGCTGATGGGGCCAGACAGCAAACATCTTGAATATGAAATAAAATAAATGTGACTCCATTGGGAGTGGGAAAGCATTAAAAGCTCATAGAAATGGTCCTAGTGTATTTATGAGGAAGAGTACAACAGAAATGTGCAGAAGGAATTAAAATAAGGTAGCCCAGTTGGGATTTCAGAGTAGTTCATATATGAGGTAGCATAGGTCTTTTATAATTATCCTTTACAGTAGGAAGGAAAATAATAGCTAAGTTTTATTGAGCACTGACTATGTGCCAGGATCTAGTCTCTTTACTTTGCATGAAATATCATGTAATTCTCAAAATAAGCCTATGAGACACACACTTGGGTGTTTTTCCACTGATGAAGACATTAAGCCACAGGTGACTTGACTAAGGTTATACAGATTATAAATTGCTCTTAAACATTGTGCACTACTTAATCTCTGGAAATGGAAAAGAAACACTAGAGCAAAAACTAAATTGATAGAACTTGGTCACAAATTCAGTTGCATTAGAAGATGACATTGTTGTGACAGAAGTATCACCTCACAGGTCCATGTCTGTTTGAAGGTATGGTTGGCTAAGGTGGAGGTCCTATCCTTAATCTGAAAGAAAAGGTTGATTCTGAAATTTCCTACCATTGGAGTATGGAAAACAGGTGAGATAATTAAAAGGACATGTATGCATATGAAGAAAGAAAGAAAAGAGGTGATCTTGAGGTATCTTTTAAAAGTATAGGAAGGAAATTCAGAACACCTGAATTCTAATCAAGGCTCTTTACAATAAAATCAGAGGTCCACATTATTTTCTCTAAAATAAGGATTTGTCCTAGAGGAGAAAGGGAAATAAAACCTACTCATTGAGTTTAATTTTGAAACAAATACATTGAAATCTGTAGGTTTTTCTCTTTTTTCTTGGAAACTATTCTAGAGATTTATTTCATAAAAAATGTTCTACCTATCCCACAAGAAAATGCACAAGCATTTGCCTATCATAGGAGCTACATATGAAGTGACAAATACTAAAATATGTGATTACACTGAATACTATTGATTATACACTTTGGATGGACTTATGCCTTGTTAATATGTATCAATAAAATTGATTTGTTAAAAAAAACATGGATACGAAAAAAAGCTACACATGAACAAATGGTATCATTTCTACTAGGACAAATCCCCTTTAACATGGGGACTCAGATTTATCACAACATATTAAGAGGAATGCTGGGAATAGTATCTCAAAATATTAAGAGGATATTAGAAGGATATTTGCATATTTGATACATTTAAATAAAATATAAAATGCCAACATCTCCATCTCTTCTGCTATAAAGCAATGAATTAAAATAAGATCTAAAATTGGAAAGTTATCCAGGACTTCAACTAAGGGCAAAAAAGACTCCTCTCTCTTACACTATCATTAACTTTGGCAAATATATAATTAAGATTTTGGGAAATCAGGAAGGGTAGTAATAGCCAAAGAGTTTTTCACTGTGATTTCATATTTTCAATTAAGTTCAAACTTAGTATTTGTCAGCCAACTACTTGGAGTTCACTTTTTATCTTTATTTTTAGAGAGGATTTAGATGACATAAATGTTACATGGAAAATACAGGGGATTCCCATATACCACACCCCCGCCCCTCACTTAATTTTGAATGCACTAACTTCTCGCAAGTCACCACTATTTTTAAAGAAGTGCAAAAACAGTGGAAGAGATGAAAGGAATCATTGGAGGAATAAAAAATTTAAAAGTGAGACATTGTAATGACGATGAATCGCAGAAACTTTTTCCAAATAAAAAGTAAAGTTTAATTGTAGGCCTCTGGTTGTCAGTGCATGGCTGTGTTCACTAAGTAACAAAAGAGGACAAGAGTTTTAACCAGTGTTCTCCCTCTGAGACTTGACAATAAATTTACAAAAGGCAATTGTAGAATGTGAAATGACAACAGAAGGCAAGTCCTAGTGCAGGGAGAAAATTTTTCTGGCTCACTACTGTTTTCCCTATACCTAAGAAGTCTCCTACTGGGTACTCAGTAATTATTGTGAGTAATGGTCTCTCATTTATTACAGACATAAGCAGCACTTTTGGGAAATGGATATGGCTCAAGTGATTGAACTTCCCACTTCTACGTGCGAGGTCCCGGGTTTGGTTCCTAGTGCCTCCTGGCGAAGACGAGCAAGAGAGTGGGCTGTTGCAATGGGCAGGCACAGCGAGCTGATGCAACAGGATAATGCAACAAGGAGACACAGAGAGGAAAGACAACAGAAGACACAACTAAGCAGGGAATGGAGATGGCTCAAATGATTGAATGGCTCTCTCCCACATGGGAGGTCCCAAGGTTTAGTTCCCAGTGCCTCCTAAAGAGAAGACGAGCAGACATAGAGAGCACACCGCACATGGACACAGAAAGCAGACAGCGAGTGCAAACAAGAGGGAGAGGGGATAAAGAATAAATAAATAAATGAAAATAAGTCTTTTAAAAAAAAGCACTGTCCGTGAGATTAAATGTAAAAGAACTGCATACTGTATTTGCAAAATTTTATTCCGTATAAACAGCTACTTATCAAAAATGCTCCTTATTTAATTTTACTATCTGCAACATTTGTACTCTTTCTTGCATTTTAGCAACACCTGTTTCTATTGTTTCTACTCTTACCTTTTACCAGCCAGAAACTGACTCTGGTTAACTCAGAAGAAAATTTCATTGGAATTGTGAGTAACGCAACAGAAACCACTACCAAGATCACAAACCAGAACAAGCAGTCTGTTAGGTCCTGGCAATGGGTGCTTTAGCCACTTGGCACTTGCCAGGAAACTGCTGGACTCTCAGTAACCCCTGTACCGCTGAACTTGAACCTGATTCTCACTGTCTAAGGTAACAGTTAAGTATATTTGGTTAGACTAGTTTTGGGCACATTCCTGTGCCCTTACTACAAAGACGGGAGAAATGAAAATATCTGTCCCTTTTGGCTTTTGTAGTGGATATTAGGGTCCTTTCCTGCCTGTTAACGGATTCTTCTCAAATGACAAGAATGTCAGATACTAAATACTCAGATGCCCAATTAATCATTCCTTCTCAACCTTTTTTTAATTGATAGCATTTGATAGAGTTCCCATATCAGCCATTGTCTATTTCAATCAATACCTTTCCTCAGGGGAGCTCAACTGCTCCCATGCCTTCAGTTAACACGGTAATTCAAATTTATGTCCCCAGTTATAATCTCCTACCTGAACTCCAGTCAGTTACAGAACACCTCAATTTGAGTGAACAACGATACTTCAAAGTCAGTGTGTTAAAACTAGACACACTTACTCTTGTATTCTCTATCCTTCTGTAAACCTAAGATTTCTTTCTTTATTTCCTATTACTATATCATCATCATCTCTGACATCATCTAAAAATAAATCTTAGAGATTTCTTAGACTTCTAACCCCTCATTCCCTATATTATATAATATCGATCATCATATGGTGCCTGAGATATATATATATCATACCGCTCAGATAGGACCGCTGTTACTCTCATTGCTACTGTCCAGTTTCAATGATAGCATCCCGAGGTTCTTCAATGATATGATTGGTGTTATGATCTCTAACTGCATATCCCTCTAATCAATTATGCACATGAAAATTAAAGTTGACTTTAAAAATGCAAATTTCAATTTCTCTCCTCTGTTCATACTTCTTTAATGGGCTTATACTCCTTTAATACTCTACATAGCCCAGTACCCAAACTTTGGTAAGCTAGGATACACACACACAAACTTTCATGATTCTGCTCCTTCCTACATCTCAGTTCTTTATAAAATGGTGTCTTTTGTGAATGCTCTCACATCAAAGTGCAATATTATTTCTCCCCTGTTCAAATGGAAAATTACATTTTTATCCTTTCAATTAGCATAAATACATTTTTCTGAATCTTGTTCTTCTGATTTTCAAAATTCTCATGAATTAATCACTTATTGTACCACAAATTGTTTGCAAATGTGGCCTTGCAAAAACTTGGGAAAGACTATCTTCTGAAAATAAAACTTTTGGTAGATACAGAATTGGTATTTGGATATATGAAATCATCTTAAAGAAACAGGATGATTCAATGATCAGATTTACCTGTGGCTTGGCTCAATGCTTCAACATTTATAGAGAAAGAATAATTCATAAAGAGTTGCTTAATACTAGAAGAAAAGGAAACTAGCCTTCCATGGAAAATTCTAGTGATGCATCATTCATGGGAGAAGTAGCCTTAGATAACTAGAAAGGGTCATACACAAATACAGCAAAGTGTGAATTAGTGAGGCAATTGATGCAAGGTATGTAAACAAAAGCCTTGGAGTAATATCAGTCTAATTGGTAAAGCCTCTTGAGAGTATTTGACATTGCATCTGGGATTTGGTAAGCATCCAGTAAGTAATTATTATTATCATGATTGTTATCCTTTTATGAGAGATGCATGCTAATCATTCTATTTATCTATTTCCTTTTTCTAATTCCCTGATGACCAAACAACATTCTGATTATGGTTTGCTTACCAAAAGGAATTTTGCTGATTATGAGCACTCTGAGCTATGAGACAGTTCTAGTGAATGAAAATTTAAAATATGGCATTCTAAGACCTACCTCATTCTGCTTCATTGAGCTTAAATTTGTCCCTTAAAGTTTAAGTATCCACAGGAATAGTCAACAATAAGTCTCTCGGTCTTGAGAGCTAAGTATAAGACCTTAAATTATATCATTTTAACACTGCTGCTACCAGGTACTGTCTGGCCTTCATTGACAATGTTAACACAGTGCCCATGTACACATCTCATTGAATTTATAATACTGTATATTAACTAGGTATTTATGTCAGTTTGTCTGGATAGACCATGAGGTCCTTAGCCCATGTTTTATTTCTTTTTAATGTCTTCAGCACCCACTAACAGTTTAATGTCTAACACATACCAGTTAAACGTTAAATAAAATATTTATTTATTTAAATGGGTGGAAAATGTTGAAGTTAAAAATGCTACTTCTTCATCAACTGTATACTTAATTTTTCATATTTTTCCATCAAGTATCACACAAAATCCTTTTTCAAAGGATAAATTGAGAGAAATTGGTGGAAGTCAAATGAAAGAATTTGAAATATATTCTTTAATAAAGTGGTGAAAGAGGCTACGACAGTTTGATATTATTTATGAATTCCAAAAGGATATATTGGTTATATTTGTAAACTGATCTGTTCCTCTGGGTGTAATACCCTTTTAGTGTATTAGATTCTGCTGGAATAACTTTGATTAAATTATGTTAAGATTAGGGCTTTGATTAACCATGTCATTAGGGTGACTTAGTTTGAGTCCCTGCCCCCTTTGTGGTCTATATATATATATATATACAGACACTCACTCAAGGAGAACACAGAAATTGACACAGAGAAGTAGATACACAGAGGAAGAGAGACAGCTCCATAGACATGGCAGAGGCCATGGGAAGAGAGATGAGCCATTCACCTGATAGTTTACAGCTAACCTTGTGAAGAGACCAGAGCAGCTGAGTCAGGAAAGAAATGAGCCCCTGGAAGAGAGATGAGCTCTATTCTAGCCTATAGCTGAGATTGAAAGGAGCTGGGACCATGGAACCTTAAGAGGAAAGAGGAAGGCTGAACCCTCACAGACGTTGCCTGCCATCTTGCTACATGTGGCAACAGACTTTAGGTGAGGAAGTACCTCTTATGGCACCTTGAGCTGGACTCTTTAGGGTCTTGTAACTCTACACTTCTACCCCAAATAAATACCCTTTATAAAAGCCAACAGATTTCTGGTACTTTGCATCAACACCCACCCCTTTGGCTGACTAATACAGAGGCCATCTTTGTTTTTATTCCAACCCTTATAAAGGGCTTATGAAATATTAAGCACTTTTCCCTAAATGCTATATGTATATGTACTCATTTAACTTTCATAACGTAACTAGGTAGTTCTATCATTATCTCTACTTTACAGATGAGTAGACTGAGGCATAAAGAGGTTGAGTGACTAGCCCAAGGCCATTTGGATTGTAAGCACCAGGCTGGGGTTCAAATCCAAGCATTCTAACTCCTGAGTCTACTTAAACATTCTTAACACTTGGGTTAAATAAGCAAGTACGTAAACATAAAAAAACATAAACATAAAAAAAAAACATACAAAATATTTTATTTTGTATGCTTCTTGATCCTGTTAAACTTCCTGAACATGTTCAAAAATTTAAATTATATAAATTTTCAAGTAATCTCACCCTTTGTAACAGACATTTAAGAACTAGAATGTGATTGATTGTTTTCTTTTTCCACAAAAGTGAATGTAGAATTATATATGTCAGCAAGGCTACTATTTATTTGAATTATAAACAGCATCATGTTCTTTGAAATTGCATACAGAAAGCCCATCATATCCCTTAAGTCCTTCTTTGTATTAAAAAAGAGGCATCATATTTATTTGTCTAAAAGAATGTGAAGAGAAGATTCCGACAGTTGTTGAGAAATTTCCTGATCATTTCTTAGATTTTATAAAATTCATGATTGTAAAATTTTAAGACATGGAGGTGGGAAACCATGCAAGGAATCTTTGGATGTATTATCAGGACACTCTTGTCATCATCAGGGAACTAGACTACTCCATTGATCAGTGGTTACTGAGAAATTAAAACTGTTCTGAAGAAGGAAGAATTGTTTCAACATGAACTTTATGTCCTTAAAAATCAGGTTGAGCATTAAAAAGAAGAAAACACATTCATGAAATATTATGGGTGATGCTTTAATCACCTATGTCAGAAAATGAAGGCAGAAAAACTACATTTTTCCCTTTGCAATTCATGGTTTTAATAAAATATGTACAATGGGGTCATTACAGGGGCTGTGGAAAACATATCTTTAAGTGTTTTTTTTAACTTTTAATGATTACACCATCAAATTTGTTACAGCAACATTGATTTGATATTTAATTTTCTTATTTAAGAAAATATGAACTTATCTATTTTATCATTCTTATAAATATATTTTTCTCTGTTTTCTTCTTCTTTTTTTTTTTTGTAAAGCACATTCCAATTTTGACCAATGTTTTCTAACTTAGTTTATATGATATTTTTGAACCCTGGATCCTGGAAAGACATTTGCTAATAAAATGCATAGAAAATATAGCATTCTGGGGCCAATCAAACACTCAGAAAGGCATTATATCATGAGTGTATAAAAAGGAATGTTTAACTTCTGCTATCACAAGGAATACCAAGGAAACTTCATATTCATTGTATCAAATTTATTGTAAGGTAAGATTTATCAAGCTCTATTTTTAACAGTCACAATTTGTCTTGCTGAAAGGCTTTGATCCCGATAACTTTCTTATCCCTCACATCTAATCCATTACATAGCTCTAAAAATTTACTGTGGGAAATTTTCTTCTTAATATATTCCCTCTCCTCCATTCCTATTGATGTTTTCTCAGCTTAGTCACCCACAGTGTCTTTGCAATAATTACCTCATGAATTATTTTTAAAGCGACCAGCTAGAACTACTAGTAGATCATGAAATATCTTGGGGGTCAGTGAACAGTAAGTTTTAAAGAGTGAGAAAGAATAGGATGGTTTAAAATTTTAAAATGACTGTCCCTCTCACATATAGTATATGGAAAATTCATATTTGTTCTTAGAGGTGAAGAGTTAATATCCAATGGAATGCTTTACAAGATTTCTTAGGTAGAACTAAATGCCTCTACTGCTCTGGTCTAAAGTATTTGCTTGTACTTTTATTTTACTATGTTTAATTCTATCATATAAAGCTGCTTGTATAGGATTGGCATCTTTGCTAAAATTGTAGATCTAAGCACAATAAAAATGAGATTCATCTGTGTATTTTGTGTGTGTGTATGTGTGATTTGAGAACTTTTTCCCACTAGAAGCACTGTGGATGCTCTAAACTAGGTGCTGAAAATACACATGACTTCTGGGCCAGCAAGTTAATATAACTATAAAAAATGGGCAGCTTTAACTTGGACATTTTCTCATTTAAAAGAGACAACCTCTATGGTCTTGTGATGACAAAAGTCAAAGAAAACAAATATGCCACCTGGATTAGACGCACAGGCTGCTAGTTTGAAAGTTCTGCATTAATTCCTCTGATTCCTTGAATAATCAGTTTAATTTTTAATATGCTAGTTCTATTAAGAATCTTAAAGATGTTTCACCAGAAAGTTTGTATATTGTGAGTTTGGGGAGGAGGACTAAGGGGACAAAGTCACTAGTAAATGTGCATTAAGTTGAAAATTGATTTTTAACTGCCTCTGAAGTTGTGCTAAGTAAAAATAGATGAAAATTGAAAAAAAATCATCCTTTTAAATTGGAATTGTTTAAATTAAAACAAGAAATATTATTTTTGCACTGACACACCTATATTTGGTGACTAGTGTTTTTTGTAAGCCGACCCAGCACTATTCAAAACAAGTTTGGAAGACTAGGGGAATTCTGAAGGTTAATATATACTTTTTTTCAGTATGATTATTTAAACACCCATAAACCAGCATTTTTCATAAGAAGAGTTGGCATATGGGGATGACAAATGGAAAAAAGATACTGCAGTGTTTAGCCATCTTCTAATTGTTAGGATGTTCTCCCTTCTTTTTAAAGTAAACAATAATAGTTTTATTCTGAAATTTGTGAGGGGAAAAAAAAAAGGAATGCCAAGTTCTCCCTTAACCAAGATAGAGTTCTATTTAGGTCAAACATAACACAATATATTGATAGACTTAAAATTGGATTTTCTTATCCCTTACATAGGGTATAATAGACCAGAATACACAGAATACAATATACAATAAAACAGATACAGAACACAATATAACTGAAATAAACATAAAATCATCAAATTAAGCATTCCAAATATTGTTTTATTTTTAACCTACATGCAGAAGATCATGCCTGAGGAATATGAGAAATTAAAGTAAAAAGGCAAGTTGTATATACGCAAGTTTAAAAAAACTAAGATTATTGCTAATGATCCCAATTTTGGAAGCTAAAAAGCATGGAAAAGTACATTGACACAATGCTTTGATGAGATTCTGTGCATGAAGAATAAGGACAAGAAGATCCATAAAAAATGACATTTATGGAAAGGGAATTATTTTTCCCATCCCAAGCAGGACTACCTTAAAACTTAATCTAATTCAATTTGAATGTTAATGCCTTCAGTTTCCCTTCCAGCAATTCTTTGTTCCTAGCTTTATTGTTACTCTTATTGTAGGATTTTGTTTTTCTTCTTTATGTATCTGCTTCCTTTATCAGACTGCAAACTACAAAAGGAATAGACCATGTAATTTATCTTCATATCCCTAGTACCTACTAAAATCGCTCAGAATTTGGCAACTAGTGACTGCTTATTAACTATTTGTTGAATGAATGAAAAATGCTTGTTGAATTAATGTGAGAGAAAATCCCTGCTTTCAATGATCATTTTAAAACTTCATATGAATATTCTTTTAAAAAAATTGCATTGATAATTCATATATTTGTATCAAAAGTGGTACCATTGCTCAAAAAAATTGGAAATTCTAATTTTGACATGTTTTCCTAAACAATTTATGAATCACACTAGAGAAATCATTTTCACTTCTTTATAAGATCACTATGCTTTTGACCCAAGACTGTGTTGTGCAATCTAATCATTTATACAATACACAAAACTTAATAAGAGATATACTTTTTTTGATAGAGTACTTTTTATGCTTGTGTATGTATATATACTAAATACAAACACTTGTGAGCCCTCTACTAAAAGTTAACCACTGTTAGCATTTTGGTAACACACTGACAGATACTATTCTAAAAACATGTCCAGTCATGGTAGAAGTCAAGTCATTTACTGGAAGCACTGTGTTTTGTGATTCTAGGGATTTTGGTGGTTGCCAGTAAAGCAGAGATGAGAAGTGGGATGCGTTATCTCCCAGAAGAATGTTTAGGGTCTTTTCCCTAAAACTATATTAAATAGTGTTGATGTAAAACAATGTATCTCCCTTTTGCTAATATTTGTGATTACTGGTTTTTCTTTACATCTTTTATATACATCCTGTGACTTCCCAATGCTCCAATGCCACAATATTTACAACAATGGGCATCAATCATTAAAAATTAGATTTGTTTTCTTTGGCTAAGCAGTGACACTGCACTGCTGATTTTAAGTCTTAACACTTGTTTGCATTCATCAGGAGAAAAGGCAATAATAATTGACCAAAAAAAGAAAAAGCCAGCTTGAAGGATGCAATATTAAATGAAAAATGTTATTTCTACAAGTTAACTGATGAGGAGGAAATTTATTTATACACATAGGAACCAGAAGAAAAATATCAAACAACAATGCAGCTGACAGAACCTATTCAAAAAGTGTCTATTAAATCATAAGACAATGGAGTCGTGGAGTTTCAGAGCCCTAAAGGAATTATGATGCCATGTGGTTCAACTGTCTCATTTGGGAACTCTGGAAACTGCAGAGCAAAGTGGTTTACATTACTTATTCAAAGTTACACAACTATATTTAGCTGCAAAGCCAGCAGGAGGATATAGATTTCTTCACTCTCAAATGAGTATTATTTCAATTACACTTCATGGGAGAGTACACGCTGCTTAGCAACAATGACCATTAAACTGAAAATATTTACATCTTCTGTACACATAGGTCACAGATATAATTTACGCACAATGAATCTATTCCAAACATGTTAACCTAAACCAACAGAAGGAATATTTATATTTATTGAAGAGCTAATTTTGCTAGTTTTTTATGGGTACTTCCACACATATTTTCTCATTTCTTCACATACAATAAAGGGAATAGAGGGAATCGTTTTCTTTCTATGATGTAATCTGAAGTTTAGAGATGTAAATGAATTGCTTATAAATTAATACGTATAAAATGGAAAGCTGGGATTTAACCACTGATCCACCTGATTTAAAATTTTATCTCATTTCATTAGAGTGTTAGCTCCCTTGAGAGAAAACGTCATGAGTCTCCTCATGTTGCTGTGGTCGACTGAATTAGGTACCACAATTTAGACAGTCTTGATCCACATTACTGTGAGTGTGAACCCATTGTAAATTGGATCTCATGAAGTTATTTTCAGTTAAGATGTAGCCCAAATTAATGAGGGTGGGTCTTAATGGTATCCTGTGGTTCTTATAGAGAAAAAGCCACAGGGAGGAGCCAGAAGCTGGAAGTTGATGGAACCCAGAACCAGAAGAGAAAAGAGAGGACATTACATGTGATGGGATGCGGGAGTTAAGTCAAGCAGCCCAAGGACTGCTGCAGGCAATGCCAGCGGCAACCGAGGGCAGGACCAAGCAAACCTTTAGGTGCAAAACTGTGAGCCAATAAATTCCTACTTTTTAAGCCAACTCACTGTGTGGTAATTGTCAGAGCAGTTGGGAAACTGAGACACTTATCTATCTTCAGAACCTTTTGAGATATATATATATATATATATATATATGTATATGTATATATGTATATATATACACAAACTTTTTTGTGTCTTTTTTGAGGTACCAGGGGTGGGGGATTGAACTCAGGATCTTGTATATGGGAACCCAGTGCTCAACCAGTGAGCCACATAGGCTCCCCTGAGGGTTTTTCATTTTTCATTTGTTGTTTTTGTTTTGTTTTGTTTCTGTTTTTTAGAAAGAACCAGAAACTGAACCCAGGACCTCCCATGTGGGAGGCAGGTGCTCAACTGCTTGAGCAACATCGTGTCCCCGAATAAATACTTGATGAATGAAAGGGAAGATAAAGGAAGAGAGAATGGGAGGGGCTGTGGAAGGAAGAATGGAGAAAAGAAGGAATGGAGGAAGGAAGGGAGAAATGGGAGGGAGAAAGCAGTTTACACATTGTTAGTTGATTATCTCTTTTACTGGACTGTGACCTCCTAAAAAGTAGAGAATTATCTGTTTCTATACCTTAACTTCCTGGTAAATGGGTGAATGAAGAAGTAAAGGATTTAATGGATAAATAATGTTATAAGAAACATCAAACATATATAATTTGAAATTATATATTTATATATATATTTGAAACATATATAATTGAAATAGAAACTGAAAAGTTTGGCTGTGTTTTGGCTTTGCAATAATTTTGGGGGAGTTCTGAGATCCATTTGGAGTTGAATTCAACAGTTGAAAAGCAAATAATTCAAAGCAAAACCTGAAGCCATGGAAGGAATTATGCATCTGCCTTTTTTCTACAGTTCATTTCATGTTAAGGAAGAAAGGCCCCTTTTATATTTCACATTAATCTATCTAAAATTGTTTTTACCACCTATTTCTGTGCTCTGATCTGAATCATCACTTTTTCATTCTTCTAATATTTTACTCATTGACTTCTCCTTATCTCTTTCATATGTTCATTTATTTATTTTCATGGTCCTCCCAACTGTGATATGCACATTTCTATATATCTAAATGTTTCTTGCCTGCTTACATACAACAAACACAGAAACAGCTGAAAAGATCAAACAAGTAAACCATCTGATGAATAAATCATAATGGTCCCTCTTGTATCTCACGTGATGTAATGATCCTTCCTCACCTAAACCCAACATACCTCCATACATGTCATTTCCAACATACCTTGTCATTTCCTCCCTCCATATTGTTTGTCATTATGAACCTCGCAGTAGAAGGCCCCAAACTGTCCTATCCTTAGATGACCGATGGCAAGCACTTATTCTATTTTCTTTGTGCTTGCTAGTCCTTCGCCTCAGATTTCTCTTCTCCCCATCTCCGCATTTTGAAGGATTAATAATCCAGCTGTACCATGATTTATTTTCTTTTCTTGTAGTGCATTATAAAAACGCTTCTATACTTAAATATTGTTCACATTTGGATAGACTCCCAGAATTGGAAATAGCAAGTAAAGAAATGCCACTATTTTAAGGCTCTTGATACACACCAATATGATTTCTGGAAAGATTCCATCAATTTATGATTTTGAAAGTGTTTTCATGGGAGCGTCAATATCAATGAAACTTTTTCTTCACTGAATATTAACTTATTTAATATTAATTTTTAAATTAATTTAATATTTCTTCAGCAAACACTAAATTTTAAAAATCCTTGCTAGACTGATGGATTTTCACTCATCAATTGCATGTTTCTAATCTTGCATTTTTAGAAAAACTAATAGGATGACCATTTAAAAACAATGTTATAGACTTTATAATATTTTATTAGTTATTGTCATTTCCACTTTTAAAAGTGACATATTTAGATTAAAAAAAAACCTTTCTCAATCACAATCCTTACTTAATTCCAGGTTTAGTTATGTTAGATTTTTTAAAAAATCATAAATTACTACTATGAAATTAAAATTCTGATTTCTTGAAAGAGCATGAAATTTATGATTGAAATTAATAGATAAAATCATGATGATAAATTGTATTGTAAAATTTTATAAATAAAAATATGAATAAATATTAAGCAAAAATAATGTAGAATATCTATTCAGCAATTACTGCATAAACTGTGATTATATCTAAATTAAGCATATAATTTGAATTACTGATAAACTTCTTTTGATCTTTCTAAATGCACTGGACCTGGCTTCCTAGCAGAAACTTCTTAGTTGCTATAACATTATTAGAGTTAAGGAAAACACATCCTCAATGTGAGTAGAATAGGAAAAATTTAAGGCTATTCTTGATGAACAAGTAGAAAAATATAAATATGTATATATTTAATTTCTCTCTCAGAAAAGAGAATCTATTGTGCTATAGTAGTGTTAGCATTCATAGAAGGTCAAGAGGATGCTTTAAAATTTGCAGTAAATTTTCCACAGTGGAAATTGAAAAATTGACTGAGTTATAAAAATGCATTGAACCAGTCAAGGAAAGTCAGTTCTTCCATCTTTTTCTTTTGTGAAACATATTTTCCCTCCTTTGGGGAAATAGATCATCATAAAGTAATTCTCCCTTATCATACTCTAGTTTCCTAAAGAAATATATATCTTCACTACCTTTATAACTAATTTTATAGTTCAGATTTAATGCACATTCCTATCTTTTTATCAGTGTCTTTAACATCACATTGTCTAATATGTTATTCTATTAAAGTACATTAAGTTATTCAGTGTCAATTATACAAATATTTGATTAATTCAAGAAAAGTTTGTCTTCCTGTTTATATCAGATAATGAGAAAAACATTTGCATTTCCAGCCAATGGATTTCCCCTTTACTTCATTAAGAGATGCAGTGTCAAATTTAATTTTCATTTATGAATATTAATTCAAGCAAGATGTGCTTTAGTATCATTCATCATTAACTTAGCTTTATCATACATTTAATATACGTTTATATCTGATACTTAGAAAAAGACTCTGGTATTAGCATTATTATTATTAACCTCACTGGACAGTAGAAGCATTTGATGTTTGGAAACTTTAAGATATTTGCCCAATATTACACTTCTGATTGTCATGATCCCAAGTTTTCTGATCCCTAACCTATAGGACTTCTCTATATACTACTTCTAATATCTCTGTATTTTCTTTTTAATTGTAAGGGTTTAAATTGCTTTCCTAAACATTCTATCTCATATTAATTTTGGAAATCAGAGATATATAAATTCAAGGACAACAGATATATGAACACAAATCAAATTTTCTCAAATCTACATCAGTTCTTTCACTCATGTATTCATTAATAATAGTACATAAATATTACACACCTTAATATACCAGGTTTAGTGCTAGACCCTAAATATATCAGAGCATACTGTCTAGGCCAGAGCATCGTAAACTTTAATGCACGTAACAGTCACCTAGGCATTGTCATCAAAGTATATTCTTACTCAGCAGATATGGTGCAAGGTCTGAAACTCCATAGTTCTTACACATTACCAGGTGATGCCGATGCTGGCACTAAGACCACATTTTGAGTAGCAAGTATTTCTTTGTAAGTATACATATAGATTTAAATAGGTCTCAGTTTATTTCTCATTGTTTTTGTTTCTTTTTAAAGGAAAGATAATTATGCACCAGAAGGAAACTAGGAATTTATCAGGGGTAAGAAAAATTTCAGGATTTGGGTTAATAAAATGAAAAAAGGAATAAAGAAAGGAAAGTGATTTAGATTAAAGGGAAAATTGGGGCAAGGCTGAAGGGAGAAAAGTAAGATAGAAAAGGGAAAAAATAAAAGTAAATTTGTAATTGCATCTACTTTGTTAGAACTGACTAAACAAATGTTTTCCAGATTTTAGTTAACAATTTCTGTATCACTCAAGACAAGCTCACTAATTTCAGAATTTCTGTATAAGCACAGTAAGGAGCAATATGCAATGGTCAAGGGATGTAATTCACCCATAGTAATAGTTAATTAACCTCTCCCCCCAGAGTCCACCACATAATACCAAAGACAATAGAGAGTCAAATCAGGTTAGTGTGCTGTAAAGGCTAGCTAAGGCCTTTATTCCATGGAAAACCAGCACCCCTGAAGTGTTACCTCACAGTTCTTAGAATAGCCAGCTATCCTAGAGAATGGGAAGAATTCACTGCTTTCCCTCATGAAAGTGGGATGAGGAAACAGGGCAGGTAGCACAAGGCATTGTCCTCTACCATCTCTCAGCACAAACGACAGGAAATATCAGAGTAGTTTTTGCGTTTGTTCTCATTAGGAAATTACTATTGTTAAGTTTGTGAAATTTTTGTAAATAGACAGTGAAAATATTAGAACATGCTTTTATGCAAATATACATGGAAGTAAATTATCCCCAAAATACTCAAAAAAAATTGCAGAAACATTTTAAAGTACTTTAAAGAATATGTTTCATAAAATTCAACTAATTTCATGACTAAATAATTGTATTCTTTACTGTAAGTTGCTGACTGTCGCAAAATTTTTTCAAAGTGGAAAATAACCAGAAACCAAAAAAACGGACCAAACGATATGTGAATATAGCTTTCTCAACCTGTTTTCCTTTACCTATTATTATCTATGTGATATATACTCTCTTCCAAACTCCAATTTCTTGAAATTTTAGAGATTAACCAGAGATAAGTACGTATAAACAGGGTAAACCTTTACAAATGTTGGAGAGGAATTTTTTCCAGGAAATTCTATCACTCTGGGGCACTGTGAGTACCTAAACTCTTAACACTCTTGGAAGAGAGAAAAAGAGCACATATTAATCTCAATTTCCAAATCAGAGAACGAAAGTATGTAAAGGCTAATAGCTTTATGCAATATAACCTAGAATGAATTCAAGTTGGGTTATGGTTTTCCTATAAATTTATATCCATAGGTATACACAAGCAAAATATATAAATGCACACAAGTATTGATATAAAATTGAGTTATGTACAAAAAATCACGACTTCCTATGTTTCTCTATGTCTATATGTATATCTATATTTTATATCATTTGTATCTAAATATCTGTTAGAGTTAGCCTATCAGATCACCCAAATTTAAAATACAGAAAAGAGGATCAATTAGACCATTTCTTTATCACTTACCAGTTTTTTTTTAACTTAACAATGAAGCTTCTAGTGTTTTCATTATTCATGCTTATTTAAGTAAGATTTGGCTCAGAGATTGCACTATTCAGACCACCCCATATGTTGTCTATAAAGTCTATAAGTGAACTAACTATCCTACAATACAGGTTTGGTAGACATCCCAATGTCCTGTAAACTGAGTTGAATGCCACTTTGTAAAGGTCACTGAATCTGTAAGTGGTTTTGCTAATTCTGTAATATGTAGAGAGGTTTGCTGTGTTCTGATTGGTGTATGCAGGCTGGTGGTTCATAGAACTTTATTAATACTTTCATATGATCCAGGATATCTCCTAGAAATGTTTTGCTGATATTCTATTCATGAATTATTGTGACTAGTAATTGAAGAAAATGTGGCATTGGTATGGAGAAAGTGGCCATGGTGCTGCTGGGGGTAGGGAGTGGGAGGAAGAGATGTGATGTGGGGGCATTTTCAGGGGTTGGATTTGTCCTGGGTGGTACTGCAGAGACAGTTACCGGACATTGTATGTCCTCCCATGGCCCACTGGGTGGACTGTGGGAGAGTGTGGGCTATGGTGTGGACCATCGACCATGAGGTGCAGCGGTGCTCAGAGATGTATTCACCAAGTGCAATGAACGTCTCATGATGATGGAGGAGGTTGTTGTTATGGGGAGAGGAGTGGGGTGAGGGGGTGGGAGGTATATGGGGACCTCATATTTTTTGAATGTAACATTAAAAAAATAAATAAAGACAAAAAAATATTTTGCTATATCTAAAGATGACTAATCCATTTCAGTTATTCTGGAATATCTCAAAAGCTTAGGTATTATTGAAGTGGAAGATCCTCATTCAGGACTAGAAGCTTATCTGATTCTATCAGTCAAACTTTTCTAAAGTTTTCTGCATCATTTGAAATAACAGAATTGGTTATAGACATATATTTGAAAATTGTCACGTATATAGAGATACGTTTTCTTTTAGTGATTATTCTTTTTTTTTTTTATTAATTTTTTTTATTTTTTATTGACTTTGTAATAATATTACATTAAAAATATATATGTGAGGTCCCATTCAACCCCACCCCCCCACCCCCCCCTCTCCCCCCCCCCAACAACACTCGTTCCCATCATCATGACACATCCATTGGATTTGGTAAGTACATTAGTGATTATTCTTAAACCCACATCGCACCAGTTCTCCTGTAGGAAGGATGAATGTCAAGGCAGTACCTTCTTGCCCCAATGAAGGCACTCATAAAGTTTGTTTTATGAATCAATACATGTAATTAAGTTATTAGTTCCTTTGAGAAAATAGTTTAATGTTTATCCCTTAACAGACTATTTAATTTTAAATGACAACAAAAATAAAATCAAACAAATATGTTTCAACTGGTAGTAAGATTTTAGATAATGTGACATCTGGGTAGGAGAGGGATTTGGGGGGTGTTATTTCCAGAGGCCCCAAGATTTGTTGGTCCTATAAGAACTGGTTCTAGTGTTTTACAGTTTTGAACTCTCATGTATGTCCTTTGTTCTGCTTGCATCGTTACCTTACTATTGATGAGAGACGTACAGCCTTAGGGAGTTGAATGTTTGGAATGATTCTTTTATTAGTGAATAAAACAAAACTAGCCATGGTCGGATCTAAAACTACACTTCTCTTTACTTAAAAATGCCAGTGACACAGATGTTGTTTGAAGAAAAGAAGAGCTTACCACAGAGAGGAAATAGACCAATAATGGAGGTGAAATTATACACACAATGAAACATTCTTTTTCTATGCATCCTGGCCTGTGCCTACTCTTACTGATGTGAATGAAACTAGAAGGTTGTCAGAGTTTTCTGTGGTTCTCATGGTAGCTCATTTAGAGCATTCAAAACTCCTTTTAATATTTGAAAAAAATAGGTCAGTGCTTTAAGGAATAACATTAAAATAAGATTTCTCCTTATGGCCACATTTTTCTCTTATTCTTTAGCAGTTGAGAAATGGTACAAAACTTGTTAAAATTTTCCTCCTCTGAAACAAGATCTTTAACAATCACAAGAACTTTATCATCCTTCATGACCTTTCCTTATTAGAAAGACTGACTGGCAGACCAGGAGAAGCTAAGGGCTTTTCAACTTGAGTGATGGATTGGCCTCCCTTATATTTCCATTATGACTAAGCTTAGTTCCTGCAATACGGACCTATGTAATAAGTATCCTGAAGGTTAAACAAATAAAAACTATTGATTACTTTGGATATAACACTATTATTTGATGTTTTTATTAGGAAATAGAATTTTTTATCTTATGTTTGTTTTTCTATTATTTAGGTATATTTGTATGTGAAAGCTATATTTTAGATATCACTTCAATACTAGTCATTTACAAGGGAATCAAAATTAAGCTTTAATTAATTTGCCTATCTTTATATTTTTACTTTAAGCATCATGAAATTATGTTGATCGGGGATACTGATTTGTATACCATCCCACTGAAGCCAGCATTTAATTTAATTTATTAATTAGTGATGCAAAGAGCCACTGAGGGAGTATCACTTCTAGGAAAGGAATTGCATGACAATGTGTAGGTATCTGTGCGTATCTACCATTGTATGTACAAGCATGCAACATGTGCTTTTCTCAGGCTTATTTTAAAATATTTTAGGTGGTATATTAAAATAACATACTCTAAAATAACACTGTAAAAAGGCAGCAATGTCATTTATATTAACCCCTCTTCCTCCAACAGGACAATTGTTTGGACCAATAAAGCAAGCTGAGATATGATTAAACAAGGAAGCCAACATATTATTTCTTTAAAGTCCTTTAAAAATAGAGGTTGAGTTAGAAAATCTAATTAATGTTGAAGATTTTATCTAAAAATAATTCTTTGGTTTACAAGTAAGAGGTCAACTTGAGTGCAATACCTGGGTGAATCAAACCTTTGAGGGATCACTGCACTAATCGGTGCCCTCTGTAAGCAGAACAGGTTTAATTTATCTCTTCCTCAACAACCTTGTTATCTAACAAGAAAAGTGAGAAGTCAAATAAATAAGCTGAAAACACAAGCTATCCATGAAAACAACCAGCAAAAATGATCCTTAGCCATTCAGATACAATGTATCTTTGGGAAGATGAGAAATTTTAAAGATTCTAATGATCATTACTAAAATTTTCAATGATTTTTAACCAGTTTGAGATGAGTAGGAAATTATTTCAAGGAAGAAGGATGTTTTGATTGTGTTTGAAAGTAAAGCACATTCTAGAGTAAAGAAGGCACATTTGCAGTAACAAGAGACCATACTTTCTTGAGGAAGGGACAGGTATTTGACAACATGGATGATGAGCCAGAATGCAATGAGAAAGACAGCAGATATTAGGAAGGAGGGAGGTCTGGAATAATGATATGTCATTGAAGACCTTTGTGTCCACAATCAAGTTATTTATTGATTGATCAAGTTAATTATTTATTGATGTACTTAAATCGTATTAGAAAAATGTTTTTTCAAGGTCTGTTATGCCTAGAACAGTTAAAATGTAGTAAAATACGAAATTCAAAATAGAAAAATAAATAGCATACCAAGAAAAAAGGTAGTATAAAATAAATAATCGAAGAGTCTGGGTCAAAAACAAATGGGTCACATTAGATTCTGTTTATTTCTCCTGCCTTACTAGGACTAACATAATTAAACATTTTCAGAAATTCCCATTTGTATTAATGAACATTTAAAATGGATCTAATGTACAGCTTGTTTGAGCATTGGGAGCATTTGGTTCATCATGAATATTGCCAGATACAGAAGAGAATTTTCTGGCTCACTAGTTTGAAGGATATGATGCTCTTAAGAAATTATTGGTTAATAAAATGAAGGAATGCAAGTCGCATAACCCTTGGCAAGAAGTGACAGTCTTTACTCCGAAGTGTCAAAGTTTTTATTCACATGTATTATGGGTTTTTTTTTTTCAATTTTTTTTTCCCATTTGGAATAATGGTTATAAATGCTAACTGAACTTTGCCACAACCACCAACTATCAGGATCCAGTAATAAGTAAGAGTCAAAATCTGTTCCTGATAGTAAAGGAATAGAATTTTCAACCCAGAACTATTGAGAAAAGATTCCAAATATGTCCACTACTTAGTACTGTGGATATAGTAAGTACTCATCATACAAATCTATAATAAAGGTGATAAAATTAAACTCAATGGAAAATGAATTCTCCAATTAGCTATTATATAATAGAGATGGCTATCTACAGAGATTATTTGTTTATAATGATAAGTAGAGTCTTCTAGGCTACATGGCCCTAATACATTAATCTAGAACCTTCTAACTTCTATATTTGGAAACTAATAAAAATGCAAAAAGGTACCAAAATAATTACAGTGATCACTTTAATCCTGTCATTAAGATGCTTCTCCTTATTTCTTTTATATTTCTTAATAATACCAAAACACAATTATAAACCTGTAGAACTGATCACTGTTCAATTAGTTTTAAAAATAATCATAACTTAGAAAGGTAAAACAAAAAACAAACAAAAAAACTCCCAAAGTTCTATTCCTAAAAAACACTCGACTATAAAAATGACCATCCCTCAGTCAGTGAATTCTGTGCCTAATCATCTAATTTGAACAATCTAAGTTTGTAGGTGTAAGTTTATAAGCCTTTCTTGAAAGTTAGGCTAATAAAATATTGGTTTTTATAAAGCCCAGTGGATTTGTTCTTAATTTTATTGTCATCTTTTAAAATGTTGTGTCTTGGTAGGATTAATTTAAAAGAGATGATCACGATTTAGAAAAAACTGATTATAATAAGAGTCCAGAAGTAGCATGTATAGTAGCCTCTACCCTGAAACTTCTCTCTAGGTTATGAAACACTGAGCCTATATAAATCCAGCCTTATATAGATTACATCATAAGATGCATCTATCCATTTGCACTATAGAATATAATACTGTAAGTTAATAACAAAGCATTAACTGAGCAAATAAAGAGGAATACAGAACTGTGGTCCTTACATTCTGCTTAGTGACATGGTGCACTGAAATGCAGGTAAGAGATACCAACTCTACAATCCCTTACTCCATAAAAGATAGAGCAAAAAGATTTTATATTTCCTACAGAAGGATTTGCAACTTCAACCTGATACATGGTCATACTTAAGAGTTGATATATTTCTATAGTTTGTGATACAAGATTACTTTTATAATTTGACTCATGTTTATAAACTTTAAAAAAAATTTAGTTTGGTGTGCTGACAGTTTGATGTCTATTTATGACTTCAGAACATCATTAAATATTTTTCATATGCAATCCTATTGTCGGTCCTACTGAACTACTTAAACATTAGACTTGGGTAAAATAACAAGAACAGGAACCAAGAACAAGCACTCAAATCCACATGACAGTTGACAATCAGTTTAAGATACAGAAGCCACAGAAGAAGGAGCAAAAGCAGGTAAACTATTTTACTGGATATCATTAGAATTGGAGGTGCTGGAGTACTATAGGAATGGTCAAAGAGTAATTAATAGTTGGGGTCAGGGGTTTATTAATCTAAAGTACAGGGTTTTAAGTCTAGAAAGTAGGCATGAAATTAGGCTCCTAAGACAGAAAGGAAGAGTGTGGATTCATATAAGCCAGTTTCTGTATCTTTGGTATTTGGTTGGAGGAGCACAAGAGGAGCTTAGTAGATACTTAAATGCCCAACAGTCCATAGTAGAATTGTAATGGGAATGCTACCAGCAAGTCCAATATTATTCCTGGAAACCTATAGGCCAGCTAAAGTTTATTACAAGACATTAAGACATAGTACAGGATATATAGTTTCCGAGACCACCTGACCAGAAAATAGATATTGAGAGGTTGTCATATGAAGCAAAGATGGTCACCAGTCACTCTTAAGGCATAGGGAGAGGATAGGAAAAGGCAAAGATCCCAATCATTAGAAATAGGGGTAAAAAGAACAGAGAAGTAAGCACTGATATTAAACCAGAGGACTAATATCATAAGGTCTCTCTCATAACTCACATGTTAAAGCAGTCTTCATTTCAGAGTGCAATTTTCGGGCTAAACCTAATGGGTTCGCCAAAATTTACAGAGATGCAAAAATAAGAAACCAGTCACATTTGGACCCTGTTTGCCTATGTTCTTAATCCCCTTTTAAAAGTATCTTCTTCACACTGCAAAAAATTTCTATTATTCCCTAAAATCTTTATTTCGTTGTTTTACTTGCACACTGATTTCAGTCTCTGCAGAAATACTAGAAGCCTTACTTTTTCTGCTCAACCATACTTCATGTGCATGTTTGCATTTGGGGCTCATTATTTCCACTTCCATTGTCATTCTCTCACCAAATATTTTTGCCTCCTTTCCTTTTATCTTTGAGTGTAATTTTCTTTATCTACCTACATGTTGACAGGTGTTTTAATCAATCCAATCATTTTAAGAGTTCAAGGTTTTTAAGGCTCACCTGGCTTCAAATCAATCTCTAACCCTGTACCCAAATCAGGAAAGGAAAGAATGTAAGGTAAAATGTCTGCAGTTATGCACATTGTTACTCATTGTATTCACCTGAGAGTAATATGTTGTGATTTTTCATGGCTATTACAGTTTTTAATATAATTGTTGCATATTTATGACTGATATTTATATAATTCTTTCAAAATAATTTTTTAGGGTCTATAAATGTGTTCATAGGTTGTATTCTAGCATATCTTCAAGAGGTTACAGGTATTTGTTAGCATGTCAATACAAAAGATGCTTTATTTCATTTTTCAATATACATCTTTCATTCATTTGGCAAATGTTTCTAAGAAACTAAAACATGCCAAAATACTGCCTATACATCAGAATTTGTAATTAAGAGCTGCTAATAGCTATGATGTAACCACAACCCATTTTCTACAGTTGTTTCTATCAGTTAATTAAAAGTTATACAAACATATAACTCATCATACATCTCTTGATCATCAGTGAAAAACAGATAGGAATGCCTAATCACGGTTTCTCAAAAAACTAACCATAGATTTGCCATATGACCCAGCAATACCACTGCTGGGTATATACCCAGCAGAACTGAAAACAAGGACACAAACCAATATATGCACACCAATGTTCATAGCAGCATTGTTCACTATCGCCAAAAGTTGGAATGAACCCAAATGCCCATCAACAGATGAGTGGATCAATAAAATGTGGTATATACATACAATGGCATACTACTCGGCTTTAAGAACAAATACACTACAAAAACACGTGATAACATGGATGAATCTTGAGAACCTTATGTTGAGTGAAGCAACCCAGGCATTGAAGGACAAATACTACATGACCTCAATGATATGAAATAAGCAAGCTGCCTCAGAGAGCTAGAGACTGGAAGATAGGCTTACAGGAAATCGGGGGGTGGAGGAAGGATGTGAGCCGACGTCTGCAAGGATGGAATCTATGATGAGCTGGCGGTAAGTACGAGCACAAAGAAGAGATAAAATGGGGGCAAGGGGTTGCCTTTGGGTGGGGCTTTGCGGGTTTGAGGGGGGCTGGGGATGGGCGGATGGGTAATAGTGCCCAAAAAATTGGGGGAGGGAGGGGCAACATACGAACATAGGAGAGTGTCAGGTGTTGGTTGAGAGTAAAATGCTGAGAAAACTGTATCAAAATATAATTAAGAGGGTTACCTGTTTAGGATGCTCAGAGGGGATGGTCTGACACGGGATGGACTCCAGGGGAATGTCTGAATGCTCATTTTGCCAGGGTGGGTTGTACCATTGGATAGAGACCCAAGTAGTGAGAGTGGGGGTGGACCCACATTCTGGGGAGGACTAATGCCATCAAAAAAGAGGGGACTGTATCTCTCTAGAGAAAGGATGGCTCCCAGGGCATTAGGGCAGTTGAGCAAGTCAGGTCCCGAACACTGCTGCAAGTATCTCTGGATGTGGCTCCTCGGGAAATGGAGATTAGCTGTTGCTGTGGGCCCCAAGGGTAGGGGAAAATGGATGTTGAATGGATGGAACCAAGGTAAATGTGGGGGCAAGAGAGGAGTTTCGCGAGAGTACACGAGGATGGATATAAAACATGTAATATTACACTAATATTACACCAAAAACACATAGGGGATGACAGACTAATAATGTAAACCATAATGTAAAACATAGGATAACTAAAAATTTAGAAAACTGTATATCCTAAAGTATGGACCACAATGTAAGCACAGATGTCATCTTGTTTGAAAGCTATTGTCTCAGAGCCTGTACATCAGTTTAAGTAAATATGATATGAATAAGTTATAAGAATATCGCTGTGGAAGGGAAAAGGTTTTATGGTGGATGTGTGGGAGTACTGTATATTGTATATATGAATTACTGTGATCTAAGGCTCTTGTGAAAAGAAGCTCAATAATTAGGAAAAAAGAAAAGAAAAGGATAGGATGTAGAATTTTTCCAATACGTATTCTATATCTAACCTTTAAACCCATCACTATATTCCATTTTACTAGTAAGGGATCCTGACATTATATTGGGCTTCACTTTTCAGGAATTTTTGGATCACAGAGTGGTTCAACAATGGCAGTGGAGGAATACTGGTATAGGATGTTATTGACAGGTGATATATGGTTGACAGGGAGTTATACAGGGCATATGTCCAGGGTGCATGGTAATGTTTGGATATACTCATAGTGGCAACAATAAAAAACAACAACTGGGGGGCTACTGGGTTCCTGGCCAGGGGTGCTCTGTCGTGGTCCCTAGGGGAGCAGCGGCAGTCCCCCAGGTGCAATGGTAAGGACCAGGAAGGAATGAGGGTCCAACAGTGAGACCATGATACTAATGACTATGCTTGTGAGCCTATACACCTGAAATAAGAACAAGGCCTAGAGCAGCACTGTGCCTAGAAGCTTCCTCCTGACAGCCTTCATGTTACTTAAATGTGGTCAGTCTTGAAGCCAAACTCAGCATGTAAATGCAATGCATTCTCCCCAGCGTGGGACATGACACATGAGGATGAGCCTCCCTGGCACCAAGGGATCACTACCAAGTACCAGCTGATGATGCAGCTAGAAAATGACCTTGAATTAAAGGTTCAACGTGGACCAGCAGAATATCCCTGTCTACATATAATAACAGGAGTTTAAAATGCTGTTTGACCTAATGTAAGGGGGAAATGGAAAGGAGAAATGAGTTTATATGGCTATGAGTCTCTAAAAAAGAGTCTGGAGGTTGTCAGAAGGATTGCCCTTATGCACACCTGAGCAGAGTCTCAGAGACAGATAAAATAGATACAACCCCAGGTATTGGTTCTTTTGAGGGCTAAAGAGACCCACAGGTTCTATGGTCATGGCAGATGGGGTTCACTGCCATGTCAGTTGGCCCTTCTTTGGAGCTGGTGTTTCTGCATGATGGAGCTGGACACAGATGGGATCTCTTTTCACAAGACTTTCATGCTACTTTACTGGAATTGTAGTTGGTGCTGGGGTTTAAGATATATCTAGGGGATTTGAATCTCTGGACTGACAATATGATAGCCAGGCCCTGAGCCTCAACAGACTTCAACTCCTACACTCTGATTTATTGGACATACCCCACACAGCTAACATGGAGTTGAAGAATGTCAACCACCACACCATGGAGCCTAGAGTGCCTACAACTGAAAGCAGGAGGATTGCATCCAGTATCCATGTGGAATCTAAGCCTCCTCTTGACATAGATGTGCAATGGACACAACCAATCCAAGGTCCACAGAGATAATGTGGCATTGGTGTGGGAAAAGTGGCCATGGTGGCTGCTGGGTGAGGGGAATGGGAGGAAGAGATGAGATGGGGAGGCGTTTTCGGGACTTGGAGTTGTCCTGGGTGGTGCTTCAGGGACAATTACTGGACATTGTAGATCCTTCCAGGGCCCACTGGATGGAACGTGGACGAGTATGGGCTATGATGTGGACCATTGACCATGAAGTGCAGCAATGCTCAGAGATATACTTACAAATGCAATGGATGTGTCATGAAGATGGGAGAAAGTGTTGCTGTGGGGGGAATGGTGGGGTGGGGGTGGTGGGATTGAATGGGACCTCATATTTTTTGAATGTAATATTTGTGAAAAATGAATTAAAAAATTTAAAAAAAATAGTACGGAGATCCCTTGTACCCTTGGGAAAAAAAAAAAAAAGGAATGCCTAATCATGTAAGGAAAATCAGAAACTTATATATACAAATACACAACTAATCCTATATATAAGTAATATCACAGGCAATTTGGTGCAAAAATATCAAGTATAAACTTGATTTTACTAAATAATTTTCAATAAAAATAAAATTAACTCATATCTATTACATCACTGCATGATAATGTTAGTAAACTTTATATAACAAAAAATCATAGAAACAAATGAATATGAGGAAGAAAAATTGAGAAAATATTTTCCTATGGTAATACTATATCTAATAAAACTGCCATTTGGCAAAAACAAGTAAACAAAAACTGATATGAATCTTACTGCTCTAATGATATTATCTGCTGTTTTCAATGATACAAGAATTATACTTTTCTCTTGCAGAGTAACTAAATTTGGAGACTGCACAGAAAAGAATATAGATGCATATTTATTTGAGCTTTCAGTAATACTTGATATTAATATAACATTTAAATGTTTCTATCAGTTTTCTATGGCTAAGTAAACTGCCTTTGAAGGAAATACAACCTATAGGAAGAGAATAAAACTCACCTTATTACAAAATTGTGACTGTCAATCTCCTTTCCACATTCACTATCTAGCAGAATGCCAGAATTTCCAACAACTGCACAGGTCTTAAACCTGCGATTTTTCATTGGTGAAACTTCAGGAAGGAGGCTATGAAGATCCTGAGAAATATTCAGTGTCCGGCGCCTGTCAAGCACATAGTGTATGACATCACCAGGTTTAAAACTGCTCTTGACCACTGAGACATCTCGTTCTGCATCTAGGAAACGAAGTATATTCTTCCTATATTTAAAACAAAAACAGTTTTCCATCAATGATAATATATACAAGAACTGATGTCATTTACAAAGTAAGATATGATGCAAATTGGTAAACTACAAATCTTACATTATCAGGTAGTATTAAACCAGGAAATTAAGTAGATTCTATAGGAAAGAGAATATGTATTTAAAAAAATAATTTCCAGGTTGTCAATGATTTTGTATCTATCATATATACACCTATTTGTGGAGTGAAAAAATCCTTCAACAAAATCTGTTATTAAACAGTTGTCATGATTTGACTTTGCATGATCAGATATTCTTCTAACTTCAATTGATATGCTATAATCATTTATTTTTTTAAGTTGTCTAGTAAAGGAAAATAGGAATAACTTCAAATAGCGTTGAATCACACAATAGTTAACTCTATTAAAATGATTACACTTAATAACAAGCTTATAAAAATTGATCCAGATCACATGTGCATATTATAATTACAAAAGAAAAATTAAAACTATGGCATACTAAAAGTGTATGGAAGTTTCTTCCAAGCTCTGCAACCCAGAAAGTAAGATGGGGTACATTAGAGAAAACATATAAAACACTGGACTGTGTGTGGAAGAGACAGATAATTGCTTCATAATGTCATTTCTTTCTTTCTTTCTCTTAACATTTGAGTCCTCTAAGTTTTACCTGGGCACAGGTGTGCTTATCTAGAACATTCTAAGTTTCTTTTGCAGCAGATTTGGTCATGTGAATTTTCTTATGAGTGGGCCACATGTATGACAGTTTGAGAGAAATAACTTCAAACCTGTTTATATTTTAAGGTTTCCTTTATATGGAGTTAGCCTATCCTATACTTAATACAGAAATGTATAACATGCAACACAAACATAAGATATATGGTATATGCTAGGTAGCTAATTAGTATAAAATGAGAAAATATTTATTGCTTTCTGGAAGCTGGCAAACCTTTATATGATACAGTAAAACACTTGATAAAGCTGTTGTCTGCAAGAGCCTGTTACTCTTGCAGAAGTGTTTTAAAAAGTGTTAGTATGTTGGTTTAGGTTGGTACTTCCTTTTAATGGAACACCAAAAGTGGTGAAGGCATGAAATAATCAAGTTGCAAGCTGAGATGGAAGGGAATATATCTCTGTCAGTAACCTATAATCTAAACTGTGTAAAACGCTAGTAACTGGAAACTCCCAAATATTTCTGTACTCCAATGAAGATATAAGACTACCATCAGAGCTATCTCAGCAACAAGAAGAATGCTGACTTCTCATCTAAGTCTATAAATTCAAATAACTCAATACTGGCTGCCATGAAATTGAAGGAGAGAAAGGGATATGCCATGATAATTACGGAGAGTTATAAGCTTATGAATTCTGTTCAGGAGAAATCTTAAAGTGGGCTTATTTATACATAGAAATAATGACAAGGAAATAGCCCTGATACTTAATAAAAAAGTTCTGAAGGAATTGTATCGCCAAAGAAACCAGGAAGTAGGCCTACAAAAGTCTGGAATTGTTTGATCCTCAGATTACCAAAAATGCATTAACAAAAAACTGAGAAAAATGCTACACAAGAGTAGAAGGTGGTCATATATGCTGAAGAACCCTTTTGCAAGCTTGTATTTTCAGAGTGCTTAAAACAACATCATTAATATACCATTCAAGGTATGACAGACACAGTTCCCTCCAGTGCTTTTAGGGTTTGAGCTCCATCGCAATTGGTAAATTTTTTTACTGATCATAGAGTATGTCCTACTACCATCATTCTGCCAAAAGAGCAATTCTCCAATTCACAATTATCAGCCAGAAGTATCACTATCAAGGAAGAATGCAGAATAAATAACTCATTTTTCCTTCAGTTTTCTTTACTTTGGTTGTCTCTAAAAAATTACAGTTTAGTATTTGATATAATTAGAGAATCAAGATGTTAAAAACATTATTTAGCCAGATTATATATGCAAGAGATATGCCCATCAGCTATCTGAACAAGAAAATATTTTCTGAATTTTTTCCTCAGATACTCTGATTAGGCTGATAAGAAGTGGAAGTTACATTAGAGAAAACTTGGTAAACACCCTACAAATTAAGTCACAGAGATCAATGGAAATACCATCAGACACTATAACAATTTATCTTAACAAAGTACAGATTTAACAGAGTACAGATTAATAAAGTACAGATTATATAAAAAGGGACTTACCAATGATATCATCAATTATATCATATTTAAAACAAAAATTTGGGACTCTTCATTACATCAAGCACAAACTATGAACTTGCACAAAGCATAGTAAAATATGGAACCTTTTGTAAATACTTATTAACTATCATTTGTTTGGGAGAAAGAATTAAGTACTGCCTGACACCTGTATTTCAACAGAAAAAAGTGCATTTCCTGTTAAAATGATGAGGTTGGCTCTAAAATAATGACTGCACGGATGTGGTTGAATCATCAAACCAGATAATTTAATTATTTTCCTTTGAATATAATTTAACAGGTCTTTCTATACCTGAAAATGTACACTCACAAGTAGTGGCATGTTTGCAAGTTTGAAGTGAATAGATTAGTGGTTCAGATTTGAAAGAAGACTCCTTAGCTTGGAAATACAAACGGGGAAATCCCTTTTACTTGTCAAAAAATGTTAACACTTACATACTTGTCAACTGATATCAAGAGAGGCTTTCCAAAAAATACATTTTCTGTGTTACAGAAAGTTAGCATCAAAAATATTTTCAAACCTAAGTCTTCTAAATTCCTGAACAGAACAGACCTTTCATTTATTCAATACTAGGGAAATTATATTTAAAAGGGGACTACAAGAGTTTAGCAAAATTTTTAAAGACATGATATCATCTAACTCTTAGAATAAAATGCTTAGTAGTACAAATAATCATTAAGTACACATGATATGATTGTATGTGCTTTCACAATGCTATGATATAGGCTCAGCAGTGAGTTTTGTTTTTTATTTTGTTTCTGTTTTTTAACAGAAGGAGTGAAAGTAATAGGAGCTTTTCAACATAGAGGAAAAAAAGAAATTACTAATTCACATAGACTAACCAAAATATGAAAAGAGAAAGTTTTTTAGGTAAAACAGAATACTTTTGCATAAGTAATTTGGTTTTTTCAACTGAAAGAAAGTAAAAAGGAAATCTTGTATTGTTGCAGTATTTATTCTTATAATTCAACCAAACTCTTAGTTTCTATTTTAGAGCTTAAAGGTATGCATGGAAAATTATCTAGACTAATATTTCGGCAAGAAAGACTGGAAATAATCATTCTGAATAAGTAATACTATGACTTAAATGCTTAATATATTTTGGAAACAGTAAGGACATGTTTGCCCTCTCTCCCATCCCCAGCAGGCTGAAGGCATTTTTTAGATCACTGACATAATGGACTTAAAAAGCTCTGTGGATTTTCTGAGTTTACATTGCATTCAGACTGCAAGTCTATGGGGGTCGGGGAGGAGAGTGGGGAAGAAAACCAGTTCTTAAATACAATTAGCTAAATGTCCCTATAAGCATGAAAAGCTAAGGTACTTAGATTGAACTGAAACAACACTCTTAACTATCACCAAGGAGAACATATATGTTTGTTGTTCAGAAGATAACTGACACAGATGAGAAGAGCAAGTTAAACAAATTTACTTTAGAAGTGAGAGCTACAAAGAGAAAATTCAGTTTAACTTCTGTGCTCTCAAACAAACGTGAATCAACAAAAGCTAATGTGTAATATGCAAGTAGTAACTGTACAAGTTTTGCTAAAATGTGGTAAATTTATCACCAGATACTTAAAGGCGGGTGTTGTGTTTTCTGTTTAAGACCTAAGTATACATTAAAAGTATAATGTTTATAATTAAGTATACATTATATATATACATCTAAAAAATAATTTTTAAAAAATCCCTCATAGGGCTTTAACTGTCATTCTATAAGCACAATGTATCACTGGAAACCCTATTAAGAGAGGTAAACACCTAAATTCAGCAACTGTTAAATATAACAGAAAGAACTTGAAAATAAGTTTCACTTTCAGTGAAACTAAAAAACTTAGTCATAATGACTATTTTTTGCTAGGCAACGTTGACCTAAACTGGAAGTTTGGTTTAGACTGTTGAACTGACAGGAATAAATTCTATACAGAAATTTTCAACTGAATTTTCAACTAGAGCTTCCCTTTCAACATCAGCCATAACTTGAAATAGCAGCTCTGAAGTTCTGAAGAAATAATTTACAAAACACTGTTTTCACTTGTGAAATGTTAAATACAGCTAACCTATTGCCAGGTGTCACAGTCTTCTCTGTATGTTTCTTGTCAAAAACAAGCATATGTGCCACAGCAACTAAAAATTAATCTAAATGACATTGGTGTCCCCATCAGCAAGTATTGTATGACAAATCTTAGTGCCAGAATGTAACTCAAATTGAGAAGCAAATTAGGTTATGAGACACCTATTAGGATTTTTTATTTTTTTGCAAACTTGAGTCGGTGACTCCAGAATGCAGCCTAAGTAATAGTATAGGTAGTTTTATAACAAATAGTATGGTATCAATTTCATACTTCATGCAAAGCATCTTTCAGAGTATCACCAGAATATATATTTCTATCTATTATTTACAGATATTAATTTGGTGTAGTAATACAATGTTTAAAAATAGACCAAAAAGCATCAAAGAAATAAAAAGCACTAAGGATAGTATTTATTCTAATAATTAACACAATAACAAAATAAAGTCTGAGCCTGATATGACATAAAATGCTTTAAATGTTACTTTAAACTTTATACATTTAAACTTAAAACTGTTTAAACTTTGGAAAACATTCAACAACAAAATATATATATATTCTCAACAGTCAATTCCTGAGTAGAAATACTTGAAAATAGGTTTCCATGAGCCCACTGGTTTGAAAAAAAAAAAGCAAAATGAAACAGAAAACAAAAACTAGTGATATTTAAGGATAAATATTTTCAGCCAGATTTCTATTATTCCACAGGTTCCTGTCTCTACATATACCTAAGGTGTGAAAAAAATAAGATCAATTAGATTTTTATTTTTTGCTGTCTTCTGTGCAAATTCATTTGGAACTGTGTTGAGCAAGACAAGTATATTAGTCTAAATTCTGTTTTCATAGAAAATACATCAATATGATTTATTCTACTCTATGGATTTCTAACTGGGTAATGAATTCTTTTTAGTTTTGGTGGTTAAACAAAAGTTAAGGAGTGAAGAAAGAAGGAAGGGTCAACCCTTACATAATACATAGCTTCATTGAATATTTGAATGCTCATAAAATATGTAATTTAATAATAAACATAATCACTAGTTATCATATTAAGCTTCAGTATTATAGGAAATACTACAAAGTAGAATAACATCAACAAAACCATACTGCCTTTAAAATAATGTGCCTGGGTGATTTCTTCTCTACTAACCAAAAAGAAAAAACAACAAAAAACTCAACTATACACTGTTTTTTATTAGTTTTTAAGAACATCAAACCATCTGATCAATGTATAATCTTAAAGATTGGAGCAAATGTCACTGAATAAATTCAACTAGTACTGAAACAGTTTATTAATAAGAGAAACAGTTTAAGAAATTTGAAGTGTGTCATTATGCCTACAAAAAGCAGAGAATACAAAATTCTTGTCTCAAAAGATTATTTCTGCAAGATAACTTGCCTCAAAGTTCTAAAAGAGCATGGTGTATTTATGCTCTGAGCATAGATAAGAAAAATCCTAAACAATCCCAACCAAATAAAAATGCAAACTTGTTTCAAAACACTTTAAAAAATCTTTGGTTTACTTTATACTCCAAACCACCGTTTGGTATTTAGCTTTGCATTTAGTAATATCTGATGAACAAAATCTTATTTTGTTATTTTAGAGCAAAGAAAAATATCATGTACTCCATAAAAATTTATTTTGTTGATATGCATTTTTACTATTAAAAGATAATCCTCTAAGAAATTTGTTTCATAATAAGAGCTTTGGTTCTGAGATAGTCAAGTCTGGATTTGAATCTTCACTCTGGCATTAGTAAATTCTGTGACTCCAGATTAACTCCAGTGGTCACTTACAGAACAAAGAAAATCATAGATTCATAGATGGTAATTAAGTGGACCTTTTCCTAAAGCAAATCTCTGTTCACTACAGAAAATTGTTGTTAAACTGTCAGGATATATAAATTAGTAATTACGTTTAGTTAACCTCCAAGCCTAATTTGTCTAAGAACTTTGATATAACATGATTCTCAGAGTTGAAAATATTTTCTCTACGTACGATGTGATTATGCTTTCCTGATACATCCGTATTTGGCATTTGTACTTCTTAGAGTTTCCATCAATGTATGAAAAATGAGAAGAAAAAAAAAAAAAGAAAGAAAGAAAAGCAACAACCTAAAGATGGGAAAAAAAGAAACAAAAAAAAAAGGGAAGAGAACTTTGCCCAGTGGTTAGGGGGTTTGTCTACCACATGGGAGGTCCGCGGTTCAAACTCCTGGCCTCCTTGACGGATGTGGAGCTGGCCCATGCACAGTGCTGATGTGCGCAAGGGGTGCCGTGTCATGCAGGGGTGTCCCCGCGTACGGGAGCCCCATGCACAAGGAGTGTGCCCTGTAAGGAGAGCCACCCAGCGGGAAAGAAAGTTCAGCCTGCCCAGGAATGGTGCTGCACACATGGAGAGCTGACACAACAAGGTGACACAACAAAAAGAAACACAGATTCCCGTGCCGCTGACTACAGAAGCGGACAAAGAAGAACACGCAGCAAATTGACACAGAGAACAGACAACTGGGGCAGGGCAGAAGGGGAGAGAATAAATAAATCTTTAAAAAAAAAAAGATGGGAAAAAAAGTCAAGTCACAGTGTTGGACACAAAACTTTTTCTGCAAGTTCACTGATTGATTCACATCTGATGCATTTCAATGTGTGTTCATGCTTTACAACAATAAGGAAAAAACGTATTCTATCAATAAAATCAAGCTAATTATTTTAATTGTGAAGTTATTTTCAAAATAAATTAAGTCTGCCCTAAATCTTGATAAGTCTTCAAAATAAAGTGAAAAAATATAGAGAACCATCTTTCTTAACCCACTCCCCACAGGTACAAATATGTGATGAATATTTGTCACTTCTGGGTGTGCCTTATGAAAGCAGCAGGCTGAGGATAGTGCTGACAAAATTAGTAAGAAGAAATTTCTGCAGATTTAGACAAAAACAATTTATCTTTAGTGACTTTCACATTTTAATGTAAATTGATAAATAATTTATAGAAATATCACAAGAAAATTATGAGTTTAATAGGATTTTTTTAAAAAAGAGAAAAATTTCTAAGCATGGTTCAATCATGTAAGATCAAAAACAATTCACTGTAACATCTTAATAAAAAACTTCAAAGTAGAATTTTTATAACACTTCAAATATATCCACAATTACAAGCAGATGCAAAGCAATATGGTTCTTCATAAATTCTAGAGTTGTGGGGAAGAGCAAAGAAAATCATTTTCCAAAACAATTCATGATTAGTTTCCAGTAGTACTTGAAAAATATATTTGTCAGGGCTAACAAGCAGATATTTTCATATTCTAAATTTTTTTACTACAGGTGAAAATTGATTAATACTCATGAGTTACTGCTACTTATAGGAAATTATAATTTTTATGGGATAGTTGCCCATTATACAATAATGGTTCTAAAAATGATTCCTTCCTTGCAAGGAAGTGACAACTTTGTATGTATTATTCAATATTTACTCAGTATCTTATTATTTACTTCTTTATTTGTTAGGGAGAACCATATGTAAAGAGTAACTAACGTTTCATTCATATTATCATATAATATTCATATTCAGTTTACTTATTAGACTATCCTTTATCTGACATGTTATTTAGCATGGCTTGGTATTTTAAATAAACTACTATGATTTCTTATTTTATTTTACTTTCTTCCATTTCTTTCCTTTACTTGATCTGTATAGTCTTATCAAAATGGCTCCCTACTTGTCAAACTATTCAGCTTGAAAGTTCTCTTTGCAGATGCTGGGGATGGAATCATGCACAAAAGGCAAGCTCAGGTCTCAATTGCTGGTTCTGTGGGAGTGAATCCATTTGTAAACAGGATCTTTGAAGAAGTTATTAGTTCAGGTAGGTTCAAACTGAAAGATGGTGGGCCTCAATCCAATATGGTGGAAGTCCTTGAAAGCAAAGGAAATTGGACATGGAAGGAGGAGCCACACAATTCAAGGGAACCCAGAAGAGAAAGGAGAGGATGCCACCATGAGCATTACCTTTTTATGGAAAAGCCAAGGAACCCCCAAAGATGGCCAAGATTATAAGGCTTCTAACCTCTCAAACCCTGAGCCAAAACATTTCTGCTGTTAAGCCAACCTTATATGGTGTTCGTTTGAGTAGCTGAGAAACTAAAACACCAGATATATTTTTTAAACTGTCCATATAACTCTCTTTCCAGTTCATTCCAAAAATGTGAATTCTTACTCTTTTCTAAAGTAAACCATACTCATGCATTTATAACCCCATTTTGGCCCATATTCTGCAGCTTTTTCCTTGCAATTATCTCATCTCTTACTGCGCTCCTAAATGTAAATGTAGGAATGGGAGTTTGAGGCAGAGAAAAAGGAGTTGGTAGGTAACTTGAGAGAAGTGTGCCCCAGGGGTAAAAATGTCGAACTGGAGTGATTATGGCTGTCACATCAACTTCAGCAAACCAGGGTTCAGGAGGAATACAAGTCCAGAGCTCTCAAGTCTTTACATTTCTCATGAGTATACAAATATCTATACTTTTATAAGGAAGCAATGGTTTTTAATGTCTCCCACCCTCATTTCGTTGAGATAATATTTGCATGCTGGCCATATTTTATCCAGATGACACCAATTCATATACTCTGTCATCAGACACTGCTTATTTTCTAGTTCTGGTACTAGGACCACAGATATACAAAGCTCTCCCTAAACTAAAAGCAATCAAACATCAACCACTTGACATTGCCATTGTCTGAATCCAAGTTTCACTTTTCAGTCACTTCCAAACTTTTAAACAAAGTAATCGGACAAACTTTACATTTCTCTGAAACCCATCTCTTGAATTTCAAGCCATTTTTTTCAAGTAAGTTTAACTCTATAGTGCCCGCAGTGCAGTGCATTTTAGGAAGTACAATGCTTATTCTAAAAACGAGTGAAGCATATGCTTCCTTCAAGTTGCTTGCAATCTTACACTAGAGATATGATCCAAAAATGCGTAGGTAGAAATTCAGGTAAATGGATAGCCTATTCTTTTAACCACTAAGCTAACCTTTAAAAACTAAAAAAATAAAATAAAAAATCTGTGTTAATATCCAGTCATTTAATAAATAGCATTGTGCCACCTCTAGAAAAATGTAACAATTTTATTAGGTAACCGATGTGTTCTTGCCAACATTTTACAGTTCCAATTTAATGAAATGCTCTGAACAGACATACCAACCAACCCATCAGTGATACTATAGATAAAAATGAAGATTTGGCCTAACTTTCTTATTTGTAATAGGTTATAATAGGATAAATGAGACATAATGGACTTATGAGTATGATTTCAACAACATGTGTTTCAGTTGAAATGCCAAAATCCTGCAAAGAATAAATCAGTACTGTAGAAAGTTTATTTTTATATTTTTACTCACTTGCAATGTAATTTTTGAGACTCCTATTATAGGGGCTCACATAGACGTACCTATTCATAGGTCAGACCAAGTTTATTTATAACTGGTCAACAATAGGATTTGAATAAACTTTATTTTCATCTAATATGAGAAAATGGAAAATCAGAATGAAGAATCAATATCGAAAAAGTTAAAGGTAATTCTCAAAATATGTCCATCCTGAGTAACTGAGTAAAGAAACTGTGTTAAACATTAGTACTCTGTTGAATACTTTATTCCATTAGTATAAAGGTACTATATTCAAAACTCATATAGTCATCCTTAAATTTCTGACAGTATAATGATTTCAGTTTTATGGATTCACAACCTTCAGTGAGCAGAGTTAAATGGAACTGGTGTGCTCTTTTATTAAAATGTTCATACTTAAACTATAAATCAAATGTTCAATATAAGTTTGCCAGGCCCAATACATTCAAGAACACGATGTGAAATTTATTATTACTTATTAAAGAAACTCACCTTATCTCCAGGACCAAAGAGGAATTGATTTTCCAGCCTTCTACAGAATGCTGGAAGATTGAAGAACCAGTCTTCCGAATGATTTTATCAGAACTATTGACGAGAGAGCGACTCAAGCACAATTCACCATCTCTGAAACAAAATCAAAACAATGCCAGCTTTGTGAAAGTAAGAAACATTTTATTTAAGCAGCATCATGCTTAATTCGGTTTATATTAATGATGAAAATTTATAACTATAATTTGTTCTACCTATTAGAAGGAGAGTTATGAGCATGATGAAGGATGTCAAAAGGATTATATGAATATGAGTTTATCAGGACAAACACCTACACTAATCCCCTTTTAAATGAGACCATATTCATATAAAGAAAACACCTCTGTGATACTTTTAAGAAAAAAAAAGTCTCATCAAAGCTCAGACCCGCCCCCTTCACTCAGACCATAGAGACAGGATGTTTGGTGAACTCCCTGCACCTGTACACTTGTGACGCCCAGGACTACAACTTTGTTTTTACTGAAGACATTGAAGCATAATGGAAGAGTTTTTGTTTTGGATTAAGAAGACATTAGGTGATCTGGGCATGCTTGTGTTTCTCCCATTTACTAGCCTATGTGTTCTTGGACAGATCATATACTCTTTCTAGGCCAAAGTGGCCTTACCTTACCATGAAAATTGCAATAACATTATCTAATGTGCAGTAACCTTGTGAGGACTGTATATGTTAAAGTAAAAGTGCCCGTTTTTAAAAGTGCATTCATCTCAAAACATCTCAACAGGGAGGACACTTTCCAGGTGTTGGTGGTCAGAAGAGGGAAGAAAACTCATTCATAGTCATTATTACTACTATTTTATACTACATCAAAGAATCTACTATGTTATCCCTCTCTAAATAATAGTGCCAGGCTAGTTTACCATGTTTCATGGTGGTACTTAGGATGCTGGTGGTAATGATGATAGTGATAAATATATGTGATATTAAGTTTACCATTAGGAAATTTATAGCTGAACCAATTCATAGCTCAATAAACTATTTTCTTGGAACTTTATAGGTATGAACACTGCCTCAGAGAGTCAAAAGCCACCAATTTATGGCATCCCAACAAAAAACACAGTCCCTTAAATATGTGCATATATTCCTTTACGTATCATACATATTTACATTTTAATTTTTTTAAAATCTCAAAACGTAGCTGGAAAGTAACATTATTCTTCACTCAATCACAAAGTCTAAATTTGTATTTACAACATAAGCAAGCCTCTCCTACTACCAGGGAAAATAATGCCTTGTAACAACTGCTGCATATATTTGGCATTTGGAGACTTACAGTTTGGTACTTTGATTTGCTTTCTTTATTATAGATGTAGTTGGAATTTGTAGCATCTCAAAGCTTGTCATGCAACTACTCCCTCTGAAATTTAGAACACTTTAAATTTAATATTTTAAACTCTTCTACTGATGAAAATGATACATTTGCATGCCTATGCATGACTAATAATAAACATTTTACAGAGGTCACCTAGGATACAAGGAAACATAGGGTAAAATTTACTAGACAGTGGCCAAGAAGTCAGGTTTTTTATATTACATGGCTACTGATAATAACTGCATATGAATGAAAATGTGGATATACACAGAAGTCAGCCTTCACAGTTTTGAAAATATATCTTCAAGAATATGGACACAAACTATCACCCTTTCTGGGGGTAAGGACCTTTCCAAACTTCATTCCATTAATAACTATCTCATCAATATCACAGGTTGCTACGATTAAAATAATTATTTTTGCCACCAGTGGACTTCCTTAGGATAAGTGAAAATATGTATGTGCTGAGAAATTTTTTATCTGTAGAAAATTGTTTTACTGAGTTATATGGAAACATCTACTTTTTTTTGTATGGCAGAAGGATTACTATGATCTATTCTCTGATTGGACCCTTTTCAGAACCTCTATAGTTAATTTTTTAAAAATCATTTTTATATGAATGAAATGTTAACATTTTACCATGCTGTTTGAATTGCTTTCCTCAAACTGATGGTTGGTTAAGTTTCAGAATTTTATTATTAGAAAGAACTTTGAATGAAATAGGAACAACTATTCATACTTTTCTTCCTTCTAGTCAAAAGAATTCACTTGCGAGAAGGCAAGAATTAGTGCAATTTGAGTCTCTAGAGCAAATTTCTTTGTTAAAAATTAAATGAGTGCCATGAAACTTTCCACTTGGAACTATTCTGTTTTAGAAAAGGTTTTTTTTTTTCCATGAATGCAGGACATGAAGAATGTTGCCACCCCTATACTAGTTTCTCATTCAAGATCAGACATAACTTCTTAACACTTGCAATGAAAATATTTCTCATATAGCCCTATAGCAAGATTCAATATATTCTCCAAAAGGAAAAATAAGAAAACACACAATGGGAGACATGCAGCATAAAGCTATTTATTACAAAATATCCCTGCTTATGTGAAGCTAAGCTATGTGGAGCTATGGAATACCACTAATAAAAGGAGCTAATCATTAGTTACGATGTAAGTATCATGCTAGTATCTGTAAGTACTCTTCTCTTTGAAATAGGACTTTCCAGGTATCACAATCAATTCTCTTTTTTCTGCAGTTCACAACAAATATAATTATTTTCACTTTATGAAATGAGATCACAAATGCACTGCATTTGGTGACATCATCAACATAATGACATAAGAAAACCACTAGAAATGACTCCCCTCAGACTCCACTAATAAAAAGATAAATCCCACTTGCCTGGAACTCTGGAGGAAGTAAGAGACTAGAGAAGAACTCCAAAAATGTTGAGTTGAAGAAAAAATCTCCAAATTCAGGTAAGAGGTTTCTGTCCCATATCTGGCAGACCATATACCTCTCCCTCACTAAGTCCCGCACAGCTTGGGAATCACACAGAAGCATCATGGCCAGGGTCCTTTCTGCAGTGATGCAAATCCTAGAGTCATTCACAGCAGCAAGTTAGAACCCCATGGGGGCTAAAAGACCACAGCAGGACTGTTGCAAGAGGTGCACACACTCAATACATTCTGTTTTCTGGACTACTTAAATGAAGAACAGACCTTTCTGGATTAAACCAACTTTCAGGATTGACACCTTCTGTGTCTTAATGGAAAAGAAACTTGAGGCAGAAAAGCCTCACAGAGAGACAGTAAGACAGGATTGGTTCCAGAAATGAAAAGTGTAAGGAAAAGTGGACACGAAGTGAGAGAGAACTGAAACAAATCATGGGAGCTGGAGACAACATTCTGCATAAAAACAAATAGATCAGATCAAGATTCCTAGAGAAGGGAAAATGATGTTTTCTCTTGGAGATGAAACAGTTGCACAAAACGTACAATCTTAAAAATTGTACCACATACAAAGTGCAAGAAACAAACAAGAAAGAGCTGAGAATATCTGAGAAATTACACATGGGTCACACTGAAGTTTCCAAATAAGTGGGGACAAGCTTCAAAGAAGAGGCTTTACATAATATATTGCCAATCAGCAATAATTCCAAGATAAGAAGGAGAAACTGACCTTTACAGTTAACACATTGAAATAATCATATGCCCATACATCAGAAAAACATTACAAGCTTTACTAAGAAACAGGAAGATATGACTGAGTCAAGGGAACAAATTAAAAAGTTGGAGGAGAATTTGGAACAACCAATGAAAGAAGTTCAAACAAATCTACTAAATCAACTCAAAGATATGAAAGAAAATATGGGTATAGAGTTAAAAGATATTAAGAAGACAATGTGTGAACTAAAGGAGAATTTAGAAGTTTACAAAATATACAATAATGAAGATTAAAAATCAACTAGAGGCATACAACAATGGATTCAAACATGCAGAAGAAAGAATCAGCAAACTAGAAGACAAGTTAATTGAAATCATACAGACAGAGAAAAGAATAGAAAAATTGAGCAGTGTCTCAGGGATTTGAGAGACAGCAAAAGCGTACACACATTTTCATAATGGATGTTCCAGAAGGAGACAAGAAGGGAAAGGGGACATAAAGAATATTTGAGGATATAATGGCTGAAAATTTCCCAACTCTTACCAAAGACATGTTCCAAACAGAATAAAGCATGTTCCAAACAGAATAAAACCTAATAGACCTACTCAGAGACATATACAAATCAGAATGTCAAATGCCAAAGATAAATTGAGAATTCTGAAAGTAGCAAGAGAAAAGTGATTCCTCACTTACAAGGGATTCTCATTAAGACTAAATGCCAATTTTTCATCAAAAACTATGGACAGAAGAAGGCAGTGGTGTAATATATTTAAGGCAATGAAAGAATAAATGGCTAGCCAAAAGTTTTTTATCCAGCAAAACTGTCCTTCAAAAATGGGGATAGTTTAAAATATTCTTAGCTAAACAGAAACTGAGAAAATTCATCAACAAAAGACCTGACCTACAAGAAATACTAACGGGAGTTCTCCAGGTTGAAGGGAGAACACAGCAGAGAATGGCTTGGAGTAGTGAGAAGAAATGAAGATCATCCAGTGAGGTAACTAAAAGGGTAAATACAAAACCCAGTAGTACTTTTAAATCCTTTAATGAGGATTCATTGGACAGTAACTCTGGGGCCAGCACCTATAGTAAATCCAACTCCAATAGCATATACTAAAGTTGTTGCAGTTAAAAGGTTCATAGTTGATCTCTCTGGAGCAGGCAAGAGATCTGCCATGAGGTGAGTCACTGTCAATCCCCACCCCTTTCCTCTTGGTGCACCCTTAATGCTATTAGCTGAGCATCCTGTAGGGCCCCAAAATAATTTACTATGAAAAAAATTAGAGTGTTCAAAGCAGCCCTGAGATGCCTGGATGCCACTAAATGTGTTCAGCAAAGTGGCAGAATACAATATAAACATGAAAAAAATCAGTACTGTTTCTGTACACCAGTATTGAACAATCTGAGGAGGAAATCAGGAAAAAATTCCATTTACAATAGCAACAAAAAGACTCAAATACCTAAGAATCAATTTAACCAAAGAAATACAGGACCCATATTCAGAAAACTACAAAATAGTACTAAAAGAAATCAGAGAAGACCTAAACAAAAGGAAAGACATTCTGTGTTCATGGATTGGAAGACTAAATATTGTGAAGATGTCAATCTTATCCAAACTGATTTATAGATTCAGTTCAATACCAATCAAAATTCCAACAGCCTACTTCACAGAAATAGAAAAGACAAATTTATTTGGAAGGGAAAGTGCACTTGAATAGTCAAAATATTCAAAAAAAGAAAATCAATGTGGGAGTAATTTCACCACTTGACATCGAAACATAGTAAAAAGTTACAGTGGTAAAAACAGCATGGTATTAGTATAAAGATAGACACTTTGATCAGTGGAAAGGAATTGAGAATCCAAAAATAAATCCACACCTTTATGATCAACTGGTTTTTGACAAACCTACCAAGACCATGTTATTAGAGCAAAACAGCCTCTTCAACAAATGGTACTGGGAGAACCAAATATCCATAACCAAAGTAATGAAAGAGGGCCCCTATCTCACTCCCTACATAAGAATCAACTCAAAATGGATCAAAGACCTAAATTTAAAAGCCAGGACCATAAAACTACTAGAAGAAAATGTAGGGAAACATCTTAAAGATGTTGTGGTAGGTGGTGGTTTCTTGGACCTTATACCCAAACGATGAACAACAAAAGAAAAAACAGATAAATAGGATCTCCTCAAAATGAAATTCTTTCGCACCTTAAAGGATTGTCAAACAGGTGAAATGACAGCTGATACAATGGAGAAAATATTTGAAAATCACATGTCCAATATCCATGATATATAAAGAGATGCTACAACTCAACAATAAAAAGATAAATGACCTGATTAAAAAGTGGACAAGAGACTTGAATAGACGTTTGTCCAAAGAATAAATACAAATGGAATAAAACATATGAAAAAATGTTCAATATCACTAGCCATTAGGGAAATGCAAATCAAAGTACTATATATTGTATGCTTTCACTTCTATAAAATATAAATATAAATCAATTCATAAAGATGGAATTAGATTAGTGGTTATGTAAGGCTGGGGAAGGATAGAGGGATTTGTAGGTGACTGCTAAGGGTGTGGAGTTCTGGATATTTTTGAGTAATTAAATTGTTCAAAAATTTTTTGTGGTGATGAATGCAAAACACTGATTATACTAAGAATGAATGATTGTACACTTTGGCTAGATTGTATGATAAGTGGTATATCTCAATTAAACTGCTTCAGGGAAGCAGATGTGGCTCAAGCAGTTGGGCGCCCACCTACCCACATGGGAGGCCCTAGGTTTGTTTCCCAGTGCCTCCTAAATAATATGAGCAAGATAGTGAGCTAATACGGCAGGCTGGCATGGCAAGCTAGCACAATAAGACAACACAAGGAAGAGAGACAACAAGGAAACACGAGAGACACAACAAGCTCTCACTCGGTAAATAGGCAGGAGTAGCACACCCAAATGAGGAAAATGTTGTCACCAAAATCCAAAGATATCAACTAAGCATTGTGCCTTTTTTGTGGCCAGAAGGAACAGGTTATCCTTTACTTTAGAAGGGATATCTCAACATGCCCACTACACTGGACACCTAGAAATTTCACTGAGGTGGTATGCCTCTGTATTTTTGTTGGAAGTCTGAGCAGAATTTAGGGTTTCAATGTTCCCACCAATATCATCATTAACTCATATGTTTCCATCCCAATTCTCAGGGTTCTACTCCTTTCCAATCAATGCACTCACTTTAACATCAGACATACTACATGCTCGAGATTTTAGTTTCCATTGTAAATCTGCTACTTGTACACTGAGGCTGTGAGTATGGATTGCAGGGCTCTTAAGACTGTGGCACCGCAAAACAAGATTTTGTTTCCCATGTTAATAGAAACTTTCACATCTTTCACGAGACACTTAAGTTACAAATTAGAAAACTTTAGCCCCTCCCTTTCTTCTTAAACTGTATCCAGCATACTTAGTAACAGCCAGCCAACATCACTGTACCTTTTAACTCCACAAAACTCTGTTAAGGTTGAAAACACTCTCACCCACATCCTTGCCTCTTATTAAGTCTGGAAGGAGTCATATTTAGTGGTGATATTTTGTGTATCTCTGTTGCTAGCTTATGCCATGAACTGACAGTGTCCTTTTGATTTTTGCAGAGAGATTCATTAGTGCCTGTGGCAGTTTGAAATTATTTATGAAGCCCCAAAAGAGAGATTATGTTTGTAAACTGGCCTGTTCCTCTGGGTGTGATACCCTTTGTATTAAATTCAAAGGTTTTAAGTTTACTTAATATGATTAATTTAGAGCCTTTGATTTGACCAAGCCAGTAGGGCATGCCTCCAGGTTGAGTCCCTTCCTCATTCCTTGGTGGGCTGATATAAGTGGATACTCACTCAAGAAGACACAGAAGGAAGAAGAAGGGAAAAGAGAGAGCTCCATAGATGCCAGAGGAGAGAAGGCTCAAATTGCTTAAATTCCAGGAAGAGAGTAGATTCCAGGCAGAGATCACTTTCCATCTTGTTTCAACATCTGGCAGCAGACCTTGGTGAGAAAGCAACCTTGATTTGGACTCTTTAGGGCCTTTTAACGATAAGCTTTTACCCCAAATAAATACCCTTTATTAATGTCAACAGATTTCTGGTACTTTGCATCAGCACCCCTTTGGCTGACTAATACACTTCCCAATCAAAATACACACTCTAGAAGTAATAGAAAATCTGAGGAGACCAATTACAAGTAAAGAGATTGAATCAGTCCTCAAAAACCTTGCAAAAAAGAAAAGCCCAGTACCAATGGCTTCATAGAGGAATTCTGCCAAACACTCCAAGAAGAATTAATACCAAGTCGGCTCAAACTCTTCCAAAAAAATTGATCAGGGGGAATAATACCTAACTCATTCTAGGAGGCCAACATCACTCTAATACCAAAGCCAGATAAATATATTAAAAGCAAATAAAATTATAGGCCAATTTCTCTTATGAATATAGATGCAAAAATTGTCAACAAAATACTTTCAAAATCAAATCCAACAGCAGGTTAAAGAAATTATACACCATGACCAAGTGGGTTTTGTCCCAGGTATGCAAGGGTGCTTCAATATAAGAAAATCAATTAATATAATATACCACATTAACAAAATGAAGAGGGAAAACCACATCATCATCTCTGTTGATAAAGAAAAGGCATGTGATAAAATCCAGCATCCTTTCTTGATCAAAACATTTAGAAAATTGGAATAAAAGGAAACTTCCTCAGTGTGATAAAAGGTATATATGAAAAACCTATAGCTAACATCATACTGAAAGATGAAAGACTGAAAGCATTCTCTTTAATATATGGAACAAAACAAGGATACCTATGGCCACCACTGTTCTTCAACATTGTACTGGAAGTTCTAACCAGAGAAGTTAGGCAAGAAAAAGAAATAAAAAGACATTGATATTGGAAAGGAAGAAGTAAAGCTTTCACTATTTGCAGATATGATCCTGAAAAATCTAAAATAAAGCTACTAGAGCTAATAAATGAATTCAGACAAGACCAACACACAAAATTCACTAATGTTTCTATACAATAGTAATAAGCAATCTAAGGAGGAAACCAAGAAAAATCCACGTACAATAGCCAACTAAAAGAATCATATATTGGAATAAATTTAACCAAGAATGTAAAGGGCTCACTACAAAACTTTGCTAAAAGAAATCAAAGATCTAAATGAATGGAAGGGCATTCCATATGCATGAATTGAAGACTAAATATTGCTAAAATGACAATTTTACCCAAAATGATTTACAAATTGAACACAATCCTCATCAAAATTCCAACAGTCTACCTTGCAGAAATGTAAAAGCCAATCCTCAAATTACTTGGAAGGGCATGGGACCCCAAACAGCCAAAACCAACTTGTAAAAGTACAAAGTTGGGGGACTCACATTTCTTGACTTTAAAGCCTCAATTAATTTCAATTTTGTAGTTTTATTTTTGTAATTGGAATCCACAGCATTTTCCTCCATAGGCCTCCAAAATACAATTTGGGCCTGGGCCTTCTGTTCTGAAATGAGTGGTAGGGGTAGGTAAGAGATGGGTGCACATTTGGCCCCTGAAGTCATCTGTTGGTGAGTCTTTGAGATCTGGTTTGATTGAAGCTTATGACCCAAATCACATCTTCTTGTCATGGTCCCTACTCACTGTAGTCTAGTGTGTTGCACTTGCTGAATGCCATCACATCTAATATCTCATTCACCCTTTTTTAAAACTTTTTTTTTAAATTAGAGAAGTGGAAGGCTTAATTAAATGTCTAGAAAATTTTTTTTAAAAGCCCTCCATTCAATCTCATTGAAAACTCTTCATGACCTTGCCCTGGAATTAATGTGTTTCTTTGGATTAGATTAAGCATCCTCTTTAATATAATTTTTTAAAAAGTCATTTAAAAAATAACTTGCATCAAACTAAGCCAGAACACAAGGAGAGAGAAATTTGAGTTTTTATCACCTAAGTGCCAAACAACTAAAAATAAAGAAATGGTCTACTTTACTTACTACTTATGATTTTTGGAAGAATTTAAATGTAACATGTGAAGTAAGTTGCAAATTATAGATTTTCTAATTTGCAAAGGTGAGTTCTACCCTAGAAACAATGACACCAACTTTGCTAACAAGGTTCATCTTCACTGTCAGTTCTATCTTAAGTTTTAGAACTAATGCTGTTGATCACTGAATGAGAAAATCTAAAGTACATGGTCAATTTTAAAATGAGAACTCTAGACCCCGAGAAAAATAATTTAAAATCTCATTAGGTAGTCAACTAGGGAAATACTGTATAGCCTTTTTCAAGGACTAACAAAATAAATATTTACATGACATTAAAGTTTCCCATAAACTTTCAGATACATTATTTCATTAAATGAGCACCCCAACATATTTTATCTATAGGTTCTCTAAGTTATCACATTTCCAATTATACCCCAAAGAACACACAGAACAAGTGAAATCATAGAGACTGTGGGCAATTTCCCATTAAGAAAAAATGTTCAGTTAAGAACAGACCACTTAATACCTTTCATTCCCTTTTGCGTTAACTTTTGCTAGTCATCATTCCCGGCATTTCCTAAGTTAGTATGTAAAGAATATGGTTTCAGGTGTACAAAAATTGTTACTTGACCTGTTCTCACATAATTCTTTATTAAAATCAATTCTAGGGGACAGGCGTAGCTCAGTGGTTGAGTGCCTACTTCCCATGTAAGAGGTCCTGGATTCAATCCCAGATACCTGCTAAAAAACAAACAGAAAAACCAACTCTCACCAGGGAGCAGATGCAGCCCAGTGGTTGAGCACCTGCTTCCCATGTAAGACGTCCTGTGTTGGTTTTGGTATCTCTTAAGAAAAAAGAAAGAGATGTGAAAACGGTAATGGTTGTTGGACTACTCAAAAGAATAAGTACATAATGTTGCACTAACGCTAGAGGGGCCCTCTAGTGATTGGGGCGATGGGAGGGGGAGGGGAAGGGGCGGAGTGCTTGGCGGATTAGGTAAAGGAACTGCCTATTGCTAAAACAGAAGCAGCAAAGTTAAAGATCAATCTAGGAAGATGTCAGATTCAAGGGCCTTTACAGAAAGTACGGGCCACCCGCAAGGCACACAGTGCCCCCCAAAGGTCAGAGACTGCCTCTGTTACCTTACTTTTGTACACTGGCCTGGGGTCCAGGACCAAACCTGCACTCCAGTTTATGCATCTCAAAAACCAGGTAGGGTAAAAAGTCAATGAGATGTTTAGATGAGGCAACTCCTCCACCAGAAGCACTATTTGGGATTGAAACAAAGCTGTGAGGCTGTATCACAGGCGTTCCCACTGAACATTTCACGCCAGGGGGAGAGGGAAAGATCAGAGAACTAGGTGTCCCCCTGCAGCGCTACGGTAACGGCCATCTCCACCGTCTCTGGAAGAGCCAGGCGGCGGTCGCTGCAGCCAGGACGCGGCAGGGCACGCGTAGACGCTCAATGCTGGCTGCCAGCTCTCTGCTTTGCCCCGCATGACTGTAACTGCGGGCTATTTAATTAAGGAGGAGCCAGGTTACGTGCAGGCTGAGCAATGAAACTGTTTTTGTTTTAATTTATTTTATTATTATTATTTTTAACACGAAAGGAGCCTGATTCCTGCAATAAAGCCTTTCTCGTGTCCTCTCACTCAATCCTTCCACCCTCTTCGCCAGCTCTTTTGGAGGAGGGTACAGACCTGGTGTGCACCACTCTTCCTGTTTGGTTAACTCAAGCGCCTGCCCCAAGCTTTCGCAGAGGAGCTGGGAGGAAACCTCAGCTTAGCCCAAAAAAGGGTGCGAACGAAAGCCTAGCCAGGCTGGTTCAACCGTCGCGCCTTTACCCTCGTCCTCTTCCTTAGCACCCTGGGCTGCACCCCCCGACCAAAGGCGTCTAGGAAGGTCCACAGGAGAAATGTCGCCCGTGAAATGCGGAGTGTTGTGGGTCGTCTCTTTGCTCCGGATAGCCCTACTCCTTCCTGCCCGCGGATTATGGAGGCCCAGAGAGGGCGCATCAGCTGCATCTGGCGCCCCTCTTTCTTCACTCGCCCTCCATCCCCACCCCCGCTCTCCGGGGTCCCAAGCCAAGGGCCGGAACCCTTTGCTTCCTGGCTAGGCTTAGCCGCTTTGTCCCAGTTTAGGCTTATCCGCGGAGCCCACCAGTCTGGAAAGGAACAAAGAGCCTCGACCCCCCACACCCCCGCCTCGCACTGGAGCCCCCACGCGCTCATTCATCACCTTCCTAAAGACCCCTTTGTCTGCTAAGGAAGCCCAGGTCTAACGGGATGCTTACACCCCCGCCAAAGGGCTTCTTTTCTGACAATTGAGCTAGACTGGTTTTCAACCCACTCGGTCCCTGCGTAAATGACCTCATACAGTTAAGCATATTATTTCTTTTTTTTCCCAGAAGAGATCATTTATAGATTTGTCGATGCATAACAACCATCCACCCAATTCCTTATTAGCTTTTACATTCTCTTTCAGTCCCTTTCGACTGTACTTCTGCTCTCTGGGTTTTCTATAATATAACAATTCCTTCTGAAACGATAAACCTGCGTTCTGCTCACTTAAACGCTCATCACTCAGGGAGGAGCAGGGGCATTAAGAAATGGGGTGCATGAAGTTTAAAGGTTGTATGTAGTTATTTCAGCAGCCCTAGATCGCACACATTCAGGAGAGAGAGACAGAGAGAGCAGAGCGAGAGGCTCTCTTCGTTTTAATAAAGGCCAGGGAAAATACAAAAACTAGGCGGTGGGTATCTTTGCCAGTGTGGAGTTTCCCATAGCAGATGCCTCCGGATGAGGGAGGATTTCCGAAACAGGACTTTGAACAGAGTTGACAACCAGGTTCACATTCTTAGAGAACACTTCCAAGCTATGTCAACAACTCAAAGTTGCAGCTACCCCCCTGGGTATACTTCAAAGTCAAAGTCACAGAGGCCAGGGGGAGGAAGGAAGTGAGATATTTAGAGAACTTAATGGGGTGGGGGATCTGAACTCATCTAGATAAAGAAAGCAGAAATACAGTCTGTGCGAAGCTCAGCACCCAGTTTCTAAAACTGTACAAATGACGCCCATGCGTTTTACCCACGCTTCTCCCTAAGGAAGAGCAATTGGTAGTATCCTTGGTGGTACTGGAGTTTCTAATTCAAACTACGATACACACATCTACTCAAAGTAGCGAAAAAAGAGGAGAGAGAGATTCCTTGCTTTTTGGTTTTCGGGAAAACAGCTTTCTCAAAAATCTCCAGAGTGAAAGGGCAGAGAAGGAAGGACAAGCGGATGGTGAATAAAGACAGCTCTCTTAAGTTGTGCACACAGATTAAAGGGACAAGGGCACAGTTCTTTGTTGACACTTCTACAATGACTTCTCCTTTGGCGAGGCGAGCCTTTGACGCCAATACAACTGTCACCATCATAGCACTTAGCAACTTGAACTCCTACTGGGAACAGCAAGCAGAAGCACACACACCTTAGCCACAGCCTTTGTTAATTTATAAGACTAAATGCATACAAGCTCACACGAACACACACTCTACCTTAACCCTCTCTCCACCGCCTATATTCTCTTTTCATTCATGGCTTGACTTTTTGTCATATCCTGAAATGAAGCTTTGCATTTACCCAATGAGTTGAGTCTCCTGGTGTTCTTCAGTTCTTGCTATTTCTTTTGTCTTATAAAAGATCAGGAGCAGACTTATCGTGCAGATCGTCCACCTCTTCCTGATGGAGCGCATCTTGGGTACCCGGGAAAGTCCTGGAGGCCCCAGCTCCAGCACCTTCTCTTGATACGAAGGCTCCGTTTTGGGGAGATATAGTCACGGGGGTGGGAGGTGGAGATCTGTAAAATGCCAGGAGAGCTTGGAGAGGGATCCCAGGAGCAGGTCGAGAGAGTCCGCTGCTGTGGAGCTCCCCACGGTCCCGCGCGCTACCCAGCGCCCTGACGCGCTGGTCGCGCCAGCCCGGCCCCAGTTGCTCCGCGCCGCCTCCCTGGGGCTCAGGTTTCTTTTCAGATGAGCCACCTTGTGCATAAGAGGTGGCAGCAGCTTCTGCAGCTGGGCTCAGGGGCGTCACTGGCCCTTCCCTCTTGCTAGCAGGGAAATGATGAGCAAAGCCAGCCAATCGCGGGGCTGAGGGGGCGGAGGCTGTTGCTGCCTAGCGTTGCTGGCGGCTGCCGGGAGAGTAGACGCCGGGGCTGCCTGCCAGTGTCGGGAGAGGAAGCCGACGGTCTTAGGCACACTCATACACAAGCACGGACGCGCGCGCACACGCACGCACACACACACTCCCAGGTACAAGTTCGCGAATATCTCGGGAAAAGCCCGGAGCTGCAGGGAGAGCCTGTCTCCCTCCCGGGACTCCCCAGCTTCAACTCTCAGGACCAGGTAGCTCCGAGAGGTTCTCTCTGCTTGAGCACCGAGAGCATCTCGGCCTGGAGACAGATTAAAGACACGTCCCCTCCGCGGAACGCTTGGGATAGATTTGGGAGTGGGCCGGAGGGGGCGCCTGTGGGGTAGTTTCTTCTCTGCGCCTCTGCTATAAAATACACGCGCACGCAAAAAAGCACGCATACGCATACGCGATGCCCCCAAAGTAGAATGAAACAGAGGGAAGGAGAAGGAGGACGCTTTATATTCCGGGTACAGCTCAATCTGGAAAGTACAATACACAAGTGATCAGATTAGTAGCCCGTCTCCCAGTATGTATGATGGGTGGTGACCCAGGCTCAGGATTCTGCAGGAAACAAGTGAGGACAGAGATGTCTTTAGGAAATTCATGGCTATTTATATGACGTTCTTTCATTGTCTTTTGGAAACTTCTCACGCAGAAGTCTAGGAAACTCCAGTCTCATTCAAAGTTCACTGCGGAGAATCAGAATTCAGAGAAAAAGCAGTTACCACCCACCTTAATTTTAAATGCAAGTACAAACTCACGTTCACGTGACGGACAGAAGGAAGGGAGGAAGGAAGAGTGGAAGGAAGGAAGGGGGAAGGGTGGGATCCGGAGGGAAGAAGCGCAAGGCAAGCTCTGCTCCAAAGTCTTAACAAAATGTATTCAGTCTCTGATTTTCAGTCACTCATACCTCTCACCGTTTTCCTTACTTCTAGTGTATCAAAATATTTTTGGAGTGGCAGGGATACTTTTTGAATTCTGGGTTGAACCTTCAGACCGAGTACGTCTCCACTGTTCTTTGGTCTCCTAGTCAATCGCAGGGACACTCTCCTGCCTTTGCATCAGTGCATCGGTTCTTTTCTTACCGCCGGCTGGTGGGGGTCAGGTGTGGAGGTACCCCTACCGAGAGACAGTAACAGGAAGCTAGTATTTCCGCTATCTGTACACGCAGATCCCAAGCTCTCTCCCCTCCCCAAAACCTCCCTGAAATTCCTGATTCCTTTAGGTTGGAGAAGTGGTTCCAGTGGTCAGCCACCCTTGGCCTGGGTATACCAGCTCCAGGCCCGGAAACGGTGAAACGCATGACAAAGTTCCCCCCGGCCGCGGGTGGAGGGGGGTGGGGTAGGAGTGAAGCTCTAAATTGTTAGATCTCCTGACAGCTGAAAGTAACACAGACAACGAGGAGTACCTTTTCTTAAACACATGGTCCCGGTGAATGCGGGCCCCTTCTTCCATTAGGCTTTAGAAAGTTAGGTACCTCGGTGTTCTCTAGCCGCATCTACGATGCTGAGGGAGCTGGGAGGTTGAGTCTTAAAGCTCCAAGGAGCAAGTAATTATGAGCCTTTATTGACACTACAAGTGGCCCGCCGGGAGCCTTTGAGTTTATACTGAAGGCTAGGCAAATCCTTGCGTTAATGCGTTTCTATTACCCTGACTACTCGACAAGTAGAAACTGCAAGGATAAAAGTTCAAAGGGATCTGGGACGGGGTGGGGGCGGCCACTTGGTTAAAAGCTAAATCCTCTAGATTAACTTTCAATTTTTTTGAATTTCAAATAAAATGCTACTCACTGATGGCGACCAGGAAATAAATAGCAATTAATTAAATTCAGCCAAACTCTCCGCAGTTACCACGGGCCAGGCAATGTTTTGGGGCATAAGAACACAGAAATGAAAATATATATATATACCACCTAATCAGATAGGAAGCTCATTCTCTCAGAAAAGAAGTCGGTTTTAAAAGAAATAAGTTGCAATATTATGGCACCATGAAATAACAGCAGCATTTGAACTATGTATTTTGTATCTTGGTAAGGTCCTGAGTCGAAGACTGGGGTGATGAAGTCTTTTCCAGCTAGAAGGGTGGGTTTTCTGGGGAAGAGAATACATAGGCTGAGTGGAGTTTTTTGTTGTTGTTGTTGTTGTTTTTAATTTTTTTGGCTTTTATTCTTTTTGAATTTTTAAAAATTATTTTTCTTAGAAGACATTTTAGATTTACAAAATAATCATGCATAAAGTTCAGAGTTGCAGTTCCCTTCTCACACTCATTCTCTTTTTTTAAACTTTTTTTTTTATTTTTAAAGAAGCTTTAGATTACATAAATGTTGCTTAAAAATATAGGGGCTTCCCATATGCCCCACTTCCACACACACATTTTCCCACATTAACAACATCCTTCATTAATGTGGTGCATTTGTCACAACTTATGAACACACATTGAAGCATTGCTACCAACCATGGACTATAGGTTACATTATAGTTTACACTCTCTCCCGCACAATTTTGTAGGTTATGATAAAATATATAATGGCCTGTATCCCTCATTGCAGTGTCATGCAGGACAATTCTAATGTCCACAAAATGCCCGCATGTTACAATTATTCTCCCCTATCCCTCCCTCAGAACCTCTGGTAGCCACTGCCTTTATATCAGTGATAAAAGTTCTTCCTTTGGTAGAATAATAATAAGTCTATAATAGAATAATAGTAAGTCTACTTTAGTCCATTGTTCATTCCTCTTTCCTGAGGATTTTGGGATGGTGATGCCCACTCTGATTCTAATTGAGCGGGTCTTATATCTCATGGGGCAGGTGGATGGAACTATCTTGCTTGTAGTTGCAGACACTCTCTGTTCCTTGGTATAGGTGTTGTCCATCATCATCTCCTTGTTTAGTTGTTCTAGGTGAGTCCAGTGAACTGAGGAGTAGGTTTTGCAACTCTGCTGAGATTCAGGGTTCTACTGGCACATGAACAGACCAGAGATTTAAGACTCTAGGACATATATTTAACAGTGCTAATTATAGATTCAAAAAAAGGGGCAGAAGAGCCATGTGAGGGGAAACTATAATGAATCTAATTCTGTAACACTAGTTACAGCTGAGTTTTAAAGCTGACTAAGAAGTAAACCAGGCAGAGTGAAGTAGAACAATACAAGCAGAGGGCACACTGTGTGCAATGACTGAGAAAATGAAAACACTGTTGCTTTGGGAACTTTGAAGCAGTTCAGTACTATTAGAACATGGAATGGGAAGGGAAATTGGAGGAACATAAATTTTCAGTATGGTCATAATACTCTATAGCTACAAAGTGGAAGTGACTTCTCTAATGGAAAAGCAAAAAGAAAGACCTCAAGAAGAAAGTAGGTTTTTATTCATGTAATAAACTTTATATTCAGTTAGGGGAAACTTCATGTGGCCACTGAAAGAACAAAATAAACCCACCAACCACAAAACAAAAGCACACCAAGAACGTCAAGACATTTAAAAGTCCAGAAGAGAAAATGTGACATTCCCCAATTTTGTAATATTGATGTTTCTGAATTTGTTAAATAATATCAGTTTACCTACTGAGTTTACCACTCTGAATGATTGCTAACAGTTCTGTGAGACACAAGGAATTTTGTCTTCTTATTTGAACAGTTTAGTGTTTGGATTATAATTTTTGTCATTTGTTTAATATTGTTGGATTCATGAAATATGCATGCATCACAATTTGTCAATTAAAAATCTCCTACAGGCCAACACAGGCCAAGCTGAGGATGGCCTGGTTCTTCTGAGTATGCTATTAGATACAAGAACCATAAATATTCCATAAACATCCTGTCCACAAACCAAGTTTTTTGGACTCATCTCCCTCAATTAGAATGCCTGTTTTGATGATCTTGAGCAATTAAAGTTGTTCTTAAATTTCCTTTCTATCTTTGAACTATTAGTTCTTCAAGAAAGAGAACACATTTTTCTTTATTCAGCACAATTCTTCAAAGACACCGTAGCCTATGAATAAATAATGCAAATAATGGCAGCTGGTTTGAATAAATGCTACTTTATCCTTTAATTTAATGTAAATTCACATTTAAATTGTTGGCAGTGTCCTCAAATTTAGCTTAAAGAAACAGATAGATACTTCCAGTCTCATACTGGGGGCTTTAATGGCCCATGACATTTTTAATAATAGAAATGTTATATGGTTAAGTTGAAGTTCTTGTTAATGATTTTATAATATACTGATTATTCATGTTTTGCTTTTTGTCTATAAATCAATGATCAGGCAAAGCAAAAAGACATACTCATGAGAATTTTTTTTCTGTTCACCAGTAGGTAGCATTCTCTTATTTTTATCTGGACAAAATAACCAGTTTAAACAAATATTCTAAATTAATTCAGTTTAACCTATGTAAACATCCATAAAGTCTTCATAGATTTGTTTCCTGTTTGTTTATTCACTGTCCTTCTGTTAAAATTTTTTTCAGCTGCAAGAAGCAAAGATAATAAGCTTACAAGAGAAAAATGACCTTTAGTTTATGTAGAGGACACAATCATGAATCTAGTATAATTTCCAGAGAACAAGAAAACCCCATCACTGCCATTCTCAATTGTTCCCCATTGTTTGACTCAGGCCATTTACAGCATTATCCTTTGCATTTACTATTCTGATCTCTATTTAAATATGAATGCCCTTGGAAGAGACAATTTTTAACTTCTGTAAGGCAACTATTCCTCAATTTGTAATTTTCATTTGATATATCCTTGTGAGAGATATCTTTTTACTATTGTTAGTCAAATATATCCCAATTTTGAATTGGGACTTCAATTACTCATAATCCACACTTTAATTGATTGTAAGTTCTCATCTCCTATACTTTTAGTTCTTGTTATTTTATTTCCTAATGCATAGACTCCTCAAATGTTAAAAAATATACTGATACACTATTCCAAACACATGTTTTGGGAATTTCCACATGTGCTACCTTATTACCTGTTGTCTTATTTTGCCAGAGCTGCTATTACAACTGCCACATAATGGATTGACCTAACAACAGGAATTTATTAGCTCATGATTTTGGAAGCTTAAAGCCTAAAATCAAAGGGTAAGCAAGATTATACCTTCTTACTGAAGTCTGTAACATTATTGTGCTGACTTGCCACAATCCTTGGGATTCCTAGCTTGCATCTCTTCCTCCCATCCTGCCAGTGGTCTCTGGGCTCCTATGTCTTTCTCTAACCCATGGCTTTTGATAAGGCCTCCAGTAATATGGATCAAGACCCACCATGATTCAGTCTGACTGTACCTAAGATCCTATTCATAAATGAGTCTGCATCTTAACTGATAACCATCTTCAAACCAGCCTGTTACAAATGGGTTTATACATGCTGAAATTAGGATAAGCACATGTCTTTTGAGGGGTTACATAATTCCCTTTACCACGTCTGGCTATATCTTTTCTTGTCTGGTTTCCCTTTTTATTGTGTTTCTCTGATCATTGGTGATGGGAGGAAGAGAATAACTATCAGACTGAGTATCCCTCCAAAAATGCTCTCCTACTAGTCTCACTAGCTAATTTTCTGTATTTCTATCTCCAGGAAGTATATTGTTTAGGAATAAAATTGCTTCAATCTGTGTGAACTTTTGAAAATTCTGTCTCACTTCTCATTTAGCCAACTTCTTTGTCTTCTCATCTTTCCTTTTGCATCTCAACTAATCCAATCAACCACATAATTTCTTTTTCAATGCAACTCGACTTTCTTTTATATTATTTTCAACTCACCATAATATAGGCACAAAAGAAGAAATGAGAGTACAAATTGGTCAAGGCTAAAAACAATTTGTATAAGTCTATCTTTTTCTTGATAGATATATTTATTTAATTGATTTTGTGTTGTATAGTTCTAGTAGGATGCAATGAATATCTCTGGAAAATATTGTTTCAGAGTACATATTATAACATGGAATAGTTCTATGTAAATTGAATTTTGTGAAGCAGATTAAATTTTAAATGATCTGTTGATGTTTACTATTTGAAGACTTTCTTATAATACTGAAATCGTCATTAACTGGTAGACTGGAAATACATATAGCCTACAGAAAATTTTTCATCTCCTGCAAAAATGGTTTGAAATTGAAAAACAAGCATTTAGTTTCCAATACGTCAATTTCCTTATCATAAAAATATAAAATTAATGATACTAGCCTCACCTTCTCTGATTATAAAAATTAGGTGGAATTGAGTAGAAGCTATGTTACCTGACATTCACTATAATTTTTTATTATAGATTTTTAAATTGATTTGTTACTTACTTATCCCCAAATTGCATTTGTGTTTTCAACCCTTAAAGTAAATAGTTCTGAGGGGATCCACACATCATTATTTATCCATTTATGAACTCCAACTTTTAATCATCTCAGGTTTGTACAGTGAATATTTGAGCAAATAACTAAATAATGTCCCCGTGACTAAAAATGCAAATGCCAAGTTTGAAGATGCTTATTGGTTCAGCAGGAGAAAGTTGCTCTCAGAGAATTGGTCAATAAATACTTATTGGAGTAAGCCTGTGGGAATAAGGGAAAAATAATGAGGCTAATTCACATCTGACCTACACTGACATATGACCAACATAATATAAATAATTGATCTGTTCTCTGCACAGTCATATTTCCTTACATTCCAGTAGAGAAGTTTATATTGATACCTATGGATAACATAGGTTTTTTGGCTAAACACACAATGTTCACAGATGTCACAGTTAATATCAATTGTGACAGCTTGTATTTGTTGTAGTAGTGACCCTGTAACTAGAAAAACAAGACATTTTTCTTAAAATTCTACCAGAAACTGGGAAATAGATGTGGTTCAGGTGATTAGGATTCTGCCTACCACATGGGAGGTTGCTGGTTCGGATCCCAGTGCCTCCTAAAGAAGACAGCAAGCTGACGTGATGGGCAGGCATGGAGAACTGACACAACAAGATAATGCAAAAAGAGACACAGGGAGGAAAAACATAATGAGAGACACAACAAAGCAGAAAGTGGAGGTAGCCCAAGTGATTAGGCACCTCCCTCCCACATCAGAGTTCCCAGGTTCAGCATCTGGTGCCTCCTAAAGAAACAAGGAAGACAAACAGACATAGCAAGTGCAAATCACAAGGCAGTGGGGAAAAATAAATAAATAAAATAAATCTTAAAAAATTTTACCAGAAATATCCAAAATGTCTGGTGGATGTTGTTGGGTTTTTTTATTGTTTGTTTGTTTTTATTCTTTAACCACTATTGTAACCTACAGTTTAAAACTATTTACCTTTTGTCCACATGTCTCAGATAGTATGAAGGTATGAAGAAAAAATAGAATGGATTTAATTATTTGTAGTTATTCTGCCAGTGGAATAAATTTACAGGGATTTCACAAGAATAAATAGGTTAATGTAACATTTCTGATAGGTAAAATCCCTGTGAAAACTAAGCTAGAATGCACAAAGAATCTGAGTGCTTGTCTTCAGTATTGCATCATATCTTTTCTGAGTTTAGCAGAGGTGTTTGGGCAGTTGATGATTCTTGTCCATTGCCGTGGGCCAGCTCAGGGGTTGCTGCCGGGAGGCCGGGGCCTGTTGGGCCGGCAGCAGGCAGCTCAAGGTTTGGCGGGGACGCACGGTGAGAAAGAAGGCACCGCGGAGACGAGGTCTATGCGCAGGTCTGCTTTATTAAGGAAGTACACTTGGTTTTATAGTGCGGGTAGGGGAGGGGTTGGAGCTAGGGCGGGCTAGCTACGGGGTGATAGTGGATAGGTGGGTAAGGGCGGGTGGCTATGAGGTAAGCAGTGACTAAGGAAGGAGGTAGATTCTATATTGGCAATGTGGGCGGGACTGGCGGGAAGAACAGCAACGGCTGGAGGGGGAAGATAACAGTGGCTGGGAGGAGGGGTGGAGGGAGGCAGCAGCATAAGCTGCTGCTGGAAAGGGCTATTGTGTACAGAGGTTACTAGGGGCTGGCGGGCAGGGGAATTAAGGTGGGGAGCAATTGCTCCCTTTTTTTGTTTTTTTTTGGGGGGGAGTGGAGCGAAGGAGAGGGTGGTTTAGGCCGTGCACCGGGGTCAAAGAGCCCTCGCAATAGGAAAGGCGTGACCAGTGAGGGGGGGCGGGTGGTGCAGCCCAAAATCCCCTCTGCACAGAGGGCGGTACACCCATACCTGTGGGTCAGGTGGACGGCACTGGCGCCTAGTGCACGCCCGTCTTTGCCATCCCTAGCGACAGACTCTAGACTGGGTGATTGGTGGGGTGATGGAAACAAGAGGGTAGGGGGGGGTAGGAGGGTGGCAGCTGGGGCGTGGGTTGGGCAGGTGAGGTAGCGCTGGTGGTGACGTGCACGGCAGACAGGGTGAGCGGAGAGGATCAAGACGGGTGCAGGCGGGTCTGGAAGCGCTTTGGGTGGCTTCTGAAAAACAAAGGAGGGGAGCTTGGTGGGGGGGAGAAGTTTATAGGGGGGTGGTGGTTTGGGCTGCGCGGGTGCGGCCTGCACGACGCGGAGGGGTTTCGCTGGTGGCGAGGCATTGGTAGTGAACCTGCACGAAGGAGCTGAAGACGGCGTTTGCTTGATCTTTGGCGAGGCGGACTATTCTTCGGATAGCCCAAGGCCCCACTGTAAAGGCCAGAATGAGGACAATGAGCGGGCCTAAAAAGGGGAGAAGGTATGGGAGGAGAGTGTGTAGAAGGCTGGAAGAATAGTTGGCATTCTCTCGCTCTCGGCGGCGCTTGTCAAGTCCCTCTTGGACCTTTTTTAGATTGTCTTCGGCTAGGCCGGTGGAATTGGCGTAGATGCAGCACTCTTCTCCAAGGGCGGCACACAGGCCCCCTTCTTTAATAAGGAGAAGGTCAAGGCCACGACGGTTTTGGAGGACTACTTCAGAGAGGGAGTTGAGGGAGTCTTTGAGGTATTTGACTGCGTCTCGGAGGTAGGTGATGTCTTCGTCGACGGCTTGTCTGAGCGAGGAAAGGGCGGAGGACTGTGTGGCAAGGGCAGCGATGCCGGTGCCTGCCCCTGCAAGGCCTAGGATGGAACCTACTGTAAGAATGGCAGTGATAGGCTCTCTTTTTTGGATATGAGCGGGGAATTCATGCCGTTGAAGGGTGGAGAAGAATTCGTCGTCACTGTGAAAAAGGACTCGGGGGGTTAGGAAAATGAGTAGGCAAATTTCATTAGTGGCGTCGAGCGTAGTGACGCTGAGGCAGGGGGTTAATCCGGTGGAGGTGCAGAGCCATTGGGAGGTGTTATGAGGGATTAAGAATTTGGCAGTGGTGCTGGGAGAGGAGTAACTAGAGCAGACACTAAGGGAGGGGTGAGGGCCACGACGAGAATGAACACAGTGTCCTATGGAGGAAACAGATTGAAAGGTTAAGGGGATAGAGGAGACATTCCAATTGCATTCGGTAGGATTCTGGTTGGAAGATTCGGTGAAGGAGAGATTGGTGGAGAAAGGCTCATAGAGAGGAAGAGAGGGGGAAAGGCAGAGCCAACAGTTTTGAGTTAGGTTGGGGTGAGACGCGTTTAGAGAGGTGTAAGAGGCATTGATTAGTTTAATGAGGGGATTGGAGTATTGCATAGGGGGCAAGCGAAGCTTAGGAGCAAGGGTACTGGGCGAAGGAGCAGGCGAGGTGGAGCGGGGTGGAGAAGGAGGCTGTCGTGCCTTTAGAGGATTGAAAACCTGATTCGGGCCAACGGCAGTGGAGGGTGAAACAGACAGTGGTTTCTTTTGGATAGTAAAGAGAGAGCCATAATCATAATTTTCCATGAATAGACGGAACCCCCATGTGCGACCTTGAAGCCAGATGTCTGAATTGGGGTCTTTGACTGTGAGCGTGATGTTATTGTGTAAAGCATTGCCCCTTTTTAGGGTGAGATAGGGGTCTTTGTTTGGGGCTCCTGACCAGCCATAGGCTATTGTTTCGCAGCCCCAGGAAGGGCAGAAAAAATGAGTCGGGTCATGGCAGCCTCTTGCAGAGGCAGGGCAGATATAGTAGCCAGAGATTTCATAATTCCAGGGGCTGCTAAGGCCGAACAATGAGTCGTACCAACATCGATGAGTTTTGTGTGTAATATCTATGGAAGAAGTGACGACAGGAAGGTTGGCAAGATTGCATATGTGCACTGAGAAAGAGGGAGCATTTGCAGTTACATCAAAAGCAAGGACTTTGTCGAACAGAGAGAGAGTCCAGTTGAAAGGTCGATGTGCCTGGTTGGCGGCAGTGGAGGAGGCAAGGGAAAGCATAATAATGAGGATGTGAAGGAGGATGGGGGTGTTTTGGGCAGAGGGAGTGGTGGAGGATGCCTGGGCACGGGCGAGCCGGAGGAGGCGGAGTATTTGCGGCTGGAGGGGATCCTCAGGGCTATTGATGGTTAGCTGGTGCATGCGATGGGCAAGGAGGCGGCAACGGCGGCGTTCACGGCGGGTGAGCCGAGGGGTAGGCTCTGGACTGGGCGCCGAGGAGCGGCTAGGTGAGTCTGGGGGCGAGGTGGTGGGTGGCATCTGTAAAACAAGAAGGGGAGAATAGGGGGAGGGGAGGAGGAGGAGAGAGGAGAGGAGTTTGACTTTCGTTTAAGGCATAGGGGCATTGCTGGTGGGGTTGGGGTCTCCGGTTGGGAGATCAGCCGGACCATGAGGAGTGAAGGGTTTGACAAGTCGGCTAGGGACCCAAACGGGTTGCGGTTCTGATTCCGGGAAGACACAGGCGAATCCACGTCCTTGGGTTAGGAGCGGTGTAGGTCCGTTCCACTTGGTAGTGAGTGGGTCGCGCCAAAGAACGGGGGGCGCAGGGGTGGGCCGAAAGGAAGGCCCCCAATGCTTGTGGATGGGTGAGAGTCCCTCAGAATTAAAGGTCATTAAATTGTGCTGGATGAGCATCTGTGTGATGGTTTCGCGGGGGGTGAGGCGAGGCTGAGTGTCTCTGATTTTCAGGATGAGGTTTTTGAGGGATTGGTGGGCACGTTCGACGAGCCCTTGTCCTTGTGGGTTGTATGGAATGCCGAAGTGATGGGTGATATTGTAAAGCTTAAGGAAGCTGGCAAAGGCGGTGCTCCGATAGGCGGGGCCATTATCAGTCTTAAGGTCCCATGGAACACCCATGAAAAGGATGGCTTCCCTAAGCGCTTAGATGGAGTACTTGGCCGACTCCCCGGGGAGGGCAGTGGCATAACAAAGATGTGAAAAGGTGTCTACTGCAACGTGGAGGTACTTCCATCGGCCAAACTGTGGGACATGAGTAACGTCGAGTTGCCATCTAGAGTTGGGGCGCAGCCCGCGGGGATTAACTCCTTGGGGCTGAAGTGGGCCTAGGGGCAACAAGGGGGCGCATGAGCGACAAGCGCGCACTAGATGTTTACAGGTCTCGATGGGCAAATCTGGAAGGAGCCGGTGTAAGGCGGGCGCCCCAAAGTGGAAGCGCGCATGTAATGTCTTGGCTTGATTGATAAGGTCTCCAGCTATAGTGGCCGGGGCCACTGCATGAAGAGAAGCTGCTTGAACTGCTTGGTCGGCCAGGCGATTGCCATGGGCCAGGGGGCCGGGGAGGCCTGAGTGGCTCCTAATGTGGGTAATAAACCAAGGATGCTTACGCTCTTCAAGCAGTTCTTGAAGTTTGAGAAGAGCCACGTTGATGGAGTCTTGGTTGGAACTGTTAGGTGCTAAGTATGTTGCAAAGGCGAGGACTTGGCTGACTTGGAGGCAATAGAGGCTGTCGGTGAAGATGTTTAGTGGGCGATTGGCTAGGAGTTGGAGGGCTAAGGCAACTGCTCGAAGTTCGGCAACTTGCACAGAAGATTGGTGAAGGTAGGTATGGCAACGAGGCTGGGAGCAGTTGGGGGAGTAGATGACTACTGCGAGCTTGTGTTTGGAGGCATCTGTGAAGGCGATGGTAGCATTGGGCAGAGGTTTTGAGGATGGAAATGGAAAGTGGTTGGGTGCTGCTATGGGGAGTAGGGGTAGGCCCTGAATTAACCAGTGTTGGGGGTAGTGGTTGTCAAAGGGGCCGGAGAACAGAAGGAAAAGCGCTTGCATATCGGGTGACTCTTTAAGCAGGAGAGTGACTTGTGGAGCTGTCAGAGGCCAGATGATGGAGTCAGGTTGGCGCCCATAGTGGTGGGTAGCTCGCTCAATGAGGGCTGTAGCAAGTTGAATGAAGAGGAACGATTGTGGGCTGATTTTACGAAGCTTGCTCTTGGCTAGGTGGGCCCACAAAAGTGGTCCGTTTTGCCAGAGGAGACCCGTGGGAGTGCCGCGGGTAGGAAGGACGAGGCCTAGGAGCGGTTCATCAGGGTTGAAGCGCTGGAGTTCGCAGTGTAGCAGGGCATCGTTGACATATCCAATTGCATTGCAGGCTTCATAGGTCAAACTTATTCTTTTGGTGGGTGCTTGGGACGGGGTGCCGGCTGTACGGAGAAGCCGGAATAAAGGCTGTAGTTGGCTGGTGGTGACCGGTAGAGACGGGCGCAGCCAGTTGATTTGGCCACAGAGTTGTTGGAGCTCATGGAGTGTTAAGGTCTGTGGAACGTTGATTAGCGGCGCTTGAGGCGTTACTGTCTCTGAAATCTCGAAGCCTAGGAACTGGAATGGAGGGTGTGTAGCAACCTTCTCTTGATTGACTGTGAGACCAATATGTTGGAGGTTTGTGAGCAACTGGGCAACGACGGCGCGCAAGGTTGGCTGGTCCGAGTGAGCTACGAGGAGGTCGTCCATGTAATGAATGATGGTGGCTTGAGAGCTTAGGGGCTCCACAGCAGTAGACACGAACAGCTGACAAATGGCCGGACTGTTCTTCATGCCCTGGGGGAGGACCTTCCATTGGAATCGCTGGGCGGGCCTTTGGTGGTTAGGCTGGGACACCGTAAACGCGAATTTTGGGCGGTCATCAGGATGCAGAAGAATGGAGAAGAAGCAGTCTTTGATGTCAAGGACGGCTATATGCCAATGTCGCGGGATTGCTGAAGGGTGTGGCATACCAGGCTGTGGGGAGCCCATTGGCTTGATGTGTTTATTGAGCTCACGCAAGTCATGAAGGAGCCGTGGCTTGCCAGACTTTTTGATGATGAAGAAGATAGGGGTGTTGTACGGGCTAGTGGAGGGCTCAACGTGACCAGCACGGAGCTGCTCGTCTACAAGGCCTTGAAGAACAGCAAGCTTTGAGACAGTTAGAGGCCATTGCTGCACCCAAATGGGTTCCTCTGTGTCCCATTGCAGAGGAACGGGTGCGGGAGGTTGAACACGAGCAATGGCCGAAACTATTGGGGGGACGGTGACGACTGGGACGTGGAGAGGACGGCCCCTGTTTGGTGGAGAATGTCGCGGCCCCACAGGATTTGAGAAACTTCTTTGAGGACGAGTGGACGGAAGAAACCTTGCTGCCCTTCGGCGTCTTGCCAAGAGACGTCTCTGGCTGCCTGCTTGGACGCGGACTGGCCGGTGGCCCCGATGACGAGAGGCCCATCGACGAGTGGGATGCCTTCAGCCTGGCTTAGCGGTATGCAGGAGATTTGTGCACCGGTGTCAAGAAGTCCGGTCATCCATTTTCCATCTACACAGACAGTGAGGAGAGGCTTTTCTGCGGGCGTGATGGGGACGGACCATTGGATGTTCACGGGCGTGGCTGGTGGCGGGTTGGCGCGCTGACGTTGGAAGGGGCCTCTTGGTGGCGGGGCTGAGGCTTGCCCCGCTGCCCCTTTAAAGGCTGGCGCGGAACACGGCAATCTCGGGCCCAATGGTATCCCTTCCCACAGCGCGGGCATGGGGTAGACGGTAGGCGAGGAGCGCGGGCTGTGACTGGCAGGCCTGGAGGTTCGGGTGCGGGGCGAATGGCAGGACGGTTGGGGCACTCTCTGGCATAGTGACCGTGCTCTCCGCAACAGAAGCATTGGTTGGAGGCTTGAACTGCGGCAATAACAGCAGCGGCCATAGCAGAGGCTTGGCTGGAGACGCCCGAGCAGGCAAGCACCCAGTCATGGAGGGGTTTGTCACGCAAGGGGCGGATAATTGCCTTGCATGCTGGATTAGCCCCCTCTTGCAAGATATCCTTAACGAAAGAAGCTTGCGCCTGAGTTCCGACCACCTTTCTCTCTGCGGCAGCTTGAACGCGGGCAACAAAGTCATTGAAGGGCTCTTCGGGCTTCTGGTAGAGCTTTACTAGGGGCTCTGGGGAAGCGGCAGCGCAGGAGCGGAAAGCCTTGAAGGCGCAGTCGCGGAGCTGGAGAAAGAAGCCGGGCGGGAGTCTGGCATAAGCCTGAGGCTGGCCGAAACGGCCAAGGCTGAGGAAGGCATTGGCAGGGAATGTAAGGCCGACGCGCATGTTGTCTGCAAGCTGGGTTTCGCAGAGCACTCCAAAGTGGGCACGCCAGTCGATGAACTGGCCAGGCATGAGGACTGCGCGGGCGAGGGAGATCCAGTCATAGGGAATGCAGCAGGGGACGGCCATGCGCTCAAGAAGGTCTTGCGCATGGGGGCTGGCTAGACCATCCTCTTTGATGGCAGTTCGGAGATTTTGCAGGTCTTTAGGTGAAAAGGGGATCCAAACTTGTGGATTAGCAGCGTTGCGGACGGGATTTAGTGGGTACAAATCTGCTAACGGTGTGGGTGGCGCACAGAGAAAGGCTGAGTCATAATCGGGTTGGGGGGGCATAGTCACCATTATCGTCATCACTATCGCCGTGGGCGGGAGGTGCAGAGGGTGCGTGGTAGGCCGGCGGTGGCGGGAGCTTGGAACGAGAGGAAGTTGGCGGGTTGAGCACAGATGGCGGTGGGTTGCAAAACGGGTTCCGGGAGGGGGCGGAGAAGGGCGGAGTGGCGGGTTGGTTTTCCTTTCCAGTTGGAGTTGGCCAGGAAGGTGGAGCAGCTGCGTTACTCCTGGGCGCTGGCCAAGATGGCGGGGTGACTGTGTCACTTCCGGGCGCCGGCCAAGATGGCGCCGGAGGCGCTTCCGGTTTAGCGGAAGATGGCGGCCGGAAGGCATCCGGGGCGGGACCGGATGGTGACGGGGCAGGAAGAGGCGGATAAAGGCGGGAGGAGGGCGCAGACGAGGAAGAAGGAGGAAGTGCGCCATGTTGGCATTGTTGGCAGGGCGCGGCGGATGGGGAAGAAGGCGGAAGTTCGCCATCTTGGTTGGAGTCCGGGTCAGAGGCTGCGGGGGGATTCAGTTCGAGTGCAGCCTCGAGCTGGGCAGACAGGGAGCGGGCATCGTCATCTCCATCGGAGTCGCCGCCGGAGGGGCAGCTGGGCTCGCAGGTGAGAGCAGAGGCAGGGGAGGGCACGCCCTGGAGGCAAGCGCGAATGGCGACGAGGGCTGGGATGAGACCGGGGGGAAACTGCTTGCGCTCATGTTCCATTGTGGATGTTACCCGCTGAATCAAACGTTCATAGGTGGTAGGGCTCCAGAGAGCGCAAGTGGCGAGCCAAGGATTGAAGGGGAGGAGGAGGTCCCAGTACCGCTGGAGTTGACGGAGAGAGACTGAGACCTGGTGGGTTTCTAAAAGGGCCGCTAACATGCGGACTTGAGGGACCTGTCGGGATGAGAGTGAGGCCCCCATCTTTGAGCGACAGGGAGGGGAATGGAGACGCCGGAGAGTCCCTACCTTGAGCGGCGGCGTGGGGGGACGGTGAGATGAGCCCCACGCTGAGGGAACGGCGAGATGGGCTACAGCCACGTTGGGTGCCAATTGCCGTGGGCCAGCTCAGGGGTTGCTGCCGGGAGGCCGGGGCCTGTTGGGCCGGCAGCAGGCGGCTCAAGGTTTGGCGGGGACGCACGGTGAGAAAGAAGGCACCGCGGAGACGAGGTCTATGCGCAGGTCTGCTTTATTAAGGAAGTACACTTGGTTTTATAGTGCTGGGTAGGGGAGGGGTTGGAGCTAGGGCGGGCTAGCTACGGGGTGATAGTGGATAGGTGGGTAAGGGCGGGTGGCTATGAGGTAAGCAGTGACTAAGGAAGGAGGTAGATTCTATGTTGGCAATGTGGGCAGGACTGGCGGGAAGAACAGCAACGGCTGGAGGGGGAAGATAACAGTGGCTGGGAGGAGGGGTGGAGGGAGGCAGCAGCATAAGCTGCTGCTGGAAAGGGCTATTGTGTACAGAGGTTACTAGGGGCTGGCGGGCAGGGGAATTAAGGTGGGGAGCAGTCCATGAATTCTGAGATCTCTTTGAGGATGCAATCACCTATAGGAAGCGTCAAAACTAGCCTTATAGCTTGTATTCTTTGATAAAAATGGCAGAAAAGGACAAGGATAAAAATGGCAGAACAAGGTAGATGTTTCAAACTACCAGTTAATTTAATAACCTATCTAATACCATGGTACAGTTACTCAGAACCTGTAATCCAAAAGCTGAAGAGGGTCTAGAAACCAAGAAGAGACAACGTATTTTCATCTTTTCAATTTACAGATAAAAAGTAGAATCAAAATATTATGAAGTTAATTTGTATATGATATTTGTTACCATAAACATGGCTATTTCCAATAGAAAGGCTCATCTGATCTGGCACTACAAAGGAGAAACATACCTCTCTTTTATTCATTTTAAATACCTAGTAGCATGCAATACTAGAACACTGATATCTCATAGGGTCTTTAGTTTACTATTTTATCAGTATTTCAGAGACCTATAGAGGACATAATCTGAAACAGTCTTCTGGAATCCAGGCGGTAGCTGTCCTGGTTGCTATCAGGACTAAGTAATGATTAAATTGCAGGCTAACAAAAGCTGCTAGCATTTTTTCTATTCTTTTTCCCTCCTTTTCTTTTATAGAGTTGTCCAGTTCAAAAGTTACTAAACTTTAACAGCACCAATTTTATTAATGTTGCTATCCAGATCCAATTAGAATTATCATGGAAACAGAATAGAGAACATTAATCTTGCTAAGTTTTTCTGCTTCTCTAGCAGTTAAATTAATACTATTTGTTATTCCTTTTACAAAACAACTCAAATTGCAAAATAGTATTGAAATTTAAAGACTCATTTTTAAGTTAATTTTCACTGTCATCCAATTTATACTGTGGCCAGGCAACATTGCAATAGAAAATTTTCTTTTTCTTAAGCATGTCCCCTCTGAATTTAGAACAACTATTCAATATATAACCCAGAGGAGATAAAACTACCATATTCAGAGCATTTCCCGTGGTTAGAAACATCAACAGAAGTTACAAAGACAGAACATCAAGAACAGGAAGTCCTCAAAATCAACAGGTTTTCCCCCAACTTCAAAGCAAAAATATGATTCCAAAATCAGCAGAAGAACCCCAAATCTGAGATCACATGTAATGGGACTAAAACCCTCCAGGTCTGTAATCAAGACCTCAGATCAATTCAAATTTCAACAGTTCCCTTAGCATGAGAAGACTGACAAAAACTATCCAAAACTCTGCTTGGCATGAGTAAACTGACAAAATTAGAGTAAGCACAGATTAGAAAACAGAGAATTTCACACAATTACCTAGCACAGGGAAGGACTCAGCTTCAAATTCACCTTCATACAAAGAGCTCAGTGTCCGCCCATGGTAGAAACCTCTCCCAGAATTACTAGTCTTAGTCCTCCAGGGAATTCCCCAGGCAACTGCTAGGCACAGAGCCCTGAATGTGGGGAAGCCCTGCAGTCAATGAGACATGGATCAGGGCTACTCTGGAGGGTTATGTCATGGAGCAACATGGATCCTGGATGACTCACAAAAAGTTGTTACCTTAAGCATGGCTATTTCTATCTGATCTGGCACTATGAAGGAGAAACTGTGAGAAGGTGATTTATTGCAAGTGCCTAAGCAAAAAACTGGGGGAATCTTCCCAAAATCAGTTCAAAGTGAGAAGGAAGGCTAGGATTGTATAGGGGAAGTAGGATCAAGTGGTGACTGTGATGCATTCCTGCCATGTGGGTGATGAGTCTGGAATTTTTTTACTGGGTCTCCTGAGACAAATGTGGGCAAATTTCTTAATCCTGTGTTATCTCCTGTATGCAAAATTCCCTTTTTTCCTGGTTCATAGCCTTTGCCCCTGAGGGAAGTTACGGATTTACTGGGCTATAATATGGATTTACTGGGCTATGAGGTGCTGCTGGTACATTTTGTGGTTTTGCTTTGAGATGTTATCTTATTCCTGATATTCCTGGAAGTAGAACTGGGAAGGTCTGGTTATTGACATTCCAGGAATAAGAACAAAAAGTAAATTACTAAGATTAGGTTAATAGAAAACCAGTTCAACTAGATCTAGGAAGGTATTTAAATTTTCAGAGCTGCTTAAGAAAATAAATGTTTAATAAGTACATTTTCCAGCTCTTATATTCATTCATTGTTGATTCATTCATTCAGCATTCAGCAAATATTTCTTGAGAAGATTCTGTTTGCCAGACAGTGTATTAGGCACTGAAAATACAGCAAAACAGACAAATTTCCTCCTCTTGAGGTATTTAATTTTTAGAAATAGAAAGAGATAATTAAGGGGGAAAAATGGAAATAGTTACATATTGTGATTAGTATTGAGAAATAATTAAGAGAGCAATGTAATAGAGAAGAATAAAGAAGTTATTTAGATAGAATCATCAGTGAAAGTGAAGGGGTCTCTGAGGAGGTAACATTAGAATTTAATTTGCAGGATAAGAGGGAAAAGCCATGCAAATTACCAGGGGAAGCATTACAGGCTGAGAGAAAAGCAAGTGCAAAGACTAGGAAGTAGCAAATGATTAGGCACAATGGCAGAAAGTAAAGAATGAAATTTTGCTTTTGTGACATCTTTGCATTTTCACATACATTTTAGAACCAGCTAGTCAATTTTGAGAGAATAAAAGCTTGTTAGTAGTTTGATTGGGCTTACTTGATTATATAAATCAACTTGGAGCAAAAGGAAATCTTAATAATATCAAGTCTTCCAATCCATAAACATGGTATGTCTCTCCATTTACCAAGGTCATCTTTAATTTATTTCAAATATGTTTTGAAATTATCAATGCAGATTTCTTCCAGATTTTATGTTAAATTTATTAATAAATATGTTCTATTTGTAATGCTGTTATGGTCATTTTAAAACTTTATTTTCTAATTCCTTGTTGCTAATATCTAGATATACAGTGATTTTTTAATATTGGCCTTATTAATGGCAATTTGCTAAAATCACTCATTAATTCTTGGAATTGTTTTGTAGATGCTTTGTAACTCTCTACATAGACAATTGCATTTTCTGTTAATAAAGACTTTTACTTTTTTATTTTAAGCCCACATGCCTTTTTTTGTTTCTTGCTTCACAACACTTGCTGGGGTCTAACATACAATGTTGAATAGAAGAGGAGAGAGATGACATTCTTAGTTTATTCTTGCTGCTAGAGGAAAATCATTCAATAATTCATGCTTAAGTTTATGGATTATTTTAAAGTTTTCAGAGATAATCTTATCAGGTTAAGGATACTACCTTCTATTTCTAGGATACAGAACATTTATTTTACTTTTTAATCATTATGAATAAGTGTTAAATTTTGACAAATACTTTTTTCTACCTATATTATATGACCTTATAGTTATCCTTTATTCATTTTATGTAGTGAATTACATTATTTGAGCTTTGACTGCCAAACTATGTATTCCTGCAAAACTCAATTTGCTTTGGAAATATTGCCCTTCTTAATATATTGCTGGATTTGATTTGTTAAGATGTTTTGCATTTATGTTCATGAGCGATATTAGTTTGTAATTTTATCACATTGAAAAATTTTTATCAGGGTTATGCTGAATTCATAAAACAAATTTGAAGATATTTCATTTTCTTTTATTTTCCGGAAGTGTTTGTGGAATATTGGTTTTATTTCTTTCTTACATGCTCAAAAGAATTTATTAGTTTCCTTTGTAGAAATGTGGGAGATTACAAATTTAATTGATTTATCAACTTAAAACTACTCAACATTACTTGCATTTTTTTTCTTGAATGAGTTTTGATAAATTTTGTTTTACAAGGAATTTTTCCATTTTATTCACATTGCGAAATTTATAGGCAAAAAGTGGCACAATATCACTTTATTAGGCTTTTATTATGCTTTTTATAGATGCTGCTATTAGGGGAGCTTGGGGAGAAAGTCAGTCTGCAGGAGAAGGCAGAGACCTGCAGAGCCATTATGACAGGAGTCCAGGATCTCCAACAGCCAGTTATGGGGGAGAAAAGCATCACATGAAGGACATTTTCACAGACTCAGAACTGTAAGATTTTAACCTAATAAATTTCCATTGTAAAAGCCAACCCACTTCTTTATATTGTTCCCAGCAGCTTTTAGCAAACTAAAACAGCATACAAAACTACAAGTTTCCTTTTATACACCACATTAGCTATATCACACATATTTTGATATATTTTTTGAAATTATACTTTTAATATTAATTGAATTGTGAAAAGAAAACATGCTTTATAATGTTTTAAGCTTTTTATATTTTTTGAGATTTATGCCCTGCCATATAGTCTATATTGAATATTTCATGTGCACTTGAAAAGGTTGTGCATTCTCTAGTTGTGTGTGATGTTCTGTAATTATTATTTAGGTCAAATTACTTGGTGTTCAAATGTTCATTTTATTTTATTTTTTTCTATTAATTTTTCATTAATTTGTTTCATTGTTTTTCATTAATTGTTCATTTTGTTTTTTTCTATTAATTTTTGAGAGTGTAGTGTTAACACATGCAATTATGATTGTGAATTTCATATTTCTCTCTTTATGTTTTTCAGGTTTTATTTCATTTATTTTAAACCTCAATTATTAGGTATATAATCATATAGGATCATTAAATCTTTGTGCTGAATTGCCTCTATCTTTATGAAATGTCCATTTTCATCTCAGGTAATATTCCTCTTCTTGATGTCTGATTTTATCTGATAGTAATACAAAATGTAAGCTTTTTTATGTTTTCTGCTTATATGGTATATCTTTTTCCTTTGCTATTTTCAACCAATATTTTAAGGGAAATTTTTTGACAGGATATCATTGGGTCTTGCTTATTTTTTTTGAATCCAGTTGTACACATTTTTTCTCTTTAAGTTTGAATTTTTAGTCTGTTTCTTTTAGTCTATTTAATTTTAATGCAAATATTGATAGAAGTCCATTAAGTGCTACTAATTTACTATTACTTTTCTATTTGATACATTTGGTTCTTTTCCTCCTTTCCTGCTTTACCCTCATTCTTTTGGGTTAGTCAAATATTTTTACTATTTAATTTTATTTTCTCACTATATTTAAGTATATTTCTTCTAATTTTTTAATTTTATTTTTTATCTCCCCATCCCCCCCTTCCAGCTTGCTTGCTATCTGCTCTCTGTGTCCATTTGCAGTGCTTTCTTCTGTGTGCCTTTATTTATTTATTTATTTGTTTATTTGTTTGTTTATTTATTTATTTATTTATATTTACACCCCACCTTGCGGCTTGCTTGTTTTCTGCTCTCTGTATCCATCCACTGCATGCTCTTCTATGTTTTTACGTGTCTCCCTTTTTGTTGTGTCACCTTGCTGAGTTGGTTCTCCATGGCACTTGTGGGCCAGTGGCTCTCTGTAGCGTGCAGGTGAGCCTGCTTTCACAAGGAGGTCCTGAACCCAGGGCCCCCATATGGTAGATGGAGCCCAACTGATTGAGCCACCACCACTTCCCTAAGTATATTTCTTTTTAATACTTTATTAAAATAGTAATTGATGTATGGGTTACAATATTCAGTCTTAAAGCAGTCTAAATATAATTAATATTATAAAACTTCATGGGCAATGTAACAAAATTTCAACCCTATAATTCCATTTATCCTTATATTTTATGCTGTTGTTGTCATTTTCCCTTTACATATATTATAAAACATAACAGTACAGAGTTATTTATTGTTTTTGCTTCAGTTACTTGTCCTTTTAAAATTTTTAAATAATGCAATTAAAAAATATTTATCCATATATTTACAAGTTTTGGCATTCTTATTCCTTTTTGCAAGTCTGAATTTCCATCTGGTATCATTTCTCATCTACCGGAAATATTTCCTTTATCATTACTTATAGTGCAGTACTCCTGAAAGCATATTCTCTTAGCTTTTATTGATCTAAAAATGTATTGTTTTCACCCTAACTTTCACAGGTTATATATATCTAATATAGGACATTGGATTGATATTTATTCCAGCTCTTTAATAATGTTTATTACATTGTATTTATTTCTCCCTTTTTTTCTGATAAGAATTCACCTGTGATTCATGTGTTTGTCCCACTGTAAGTGACTTCCTTTAACTTTTTTTTTCCTTACCTCTAATTTTCAGAAGATTTGATTATTATATGTCTAGAAGTTGTTCATCAAGCTTTTCAGGTCAGTAGGGTCATATTTTTCACAAAATTTGGAAAACTTTTGGCCATCATACTTAAACTTCTTTTCTAACCCATTCTTTCTTCTTCTTCTATGAAACCCCTAAAGCCTGGTCAGTAATTTTTTGGTTCAGATATTGCGTACTTTGTATTATAGAGTTTCCATTTGGTTCATTTTGATAGATCCTTTTTCCCTTCTGAGAGTAACCTTCTCTTCATTCATAATACCCATCTTCCCTGTAATACCTTGGGATATGTTTCTATGCATTCTTTTTTTCTTGTTTATGTGTCAATTTTCCTTTTTCTTTGTGTCTCAAAATAATATTTTTTTGTATGCTGGTTATTGTGCAAACATGATACATTGTAGGAATTCTTGGAGAGTTTTAACTCCAACATTCACCATCCTTTTGTTATTTCACTCAGCAATACTTACTTTCTGTTAAGTCTTGTGAAATCTTACTGTGTTCATGCTCAGCTCTACCCTTAGGCAATACTTTGTCAGAAAACACGTACAGAACTCTGGGGCTACTTCTCTGCATATTTCTATTTTTTCTTTATTTATTCTCAAATTCTAGCTTCTTCAAGTCCAGAACTCCATTATCTGCTTCAAAACTCAGCAAACTATACTCTGTCTAGACTGTAACTCTATGGACTTTAGTACAGAATGTGCTCAGGTCCAGAAGCCAGTGGGAACTTGAGGTTCTCCTCAAGATTTCCCTTCTTTCCAGGATCACAAATATGTTAGTTCATTTCCTCTGGGAAGCAGGAGCTGAGACAGGATTAGAAATGCAAGAGTATTAAAGGAAATGACTGTGATGGGGAAAAGAAGTCTGCGAAAGCCATCAGACTGTTATGCTAGTCTTATCTCTGTGAATGTAGAGGGAAAGAAATAGGGTTGAATAGGAAATGTTATCTCAGCCTGCAGTATGATTTTTTTTGAGTTTCAGCTAGGAATATGCAAAGTCCTTGAACCAAAATCCATTAGAGGATATTATTTCTGCTAATCCATGGCAAGCATGTCCCTAGTGGAAATGGGGCAGTGGATTAAGAGTGTGGTAGCTGGAGTCTTAGGTCACTTAGGCTCCCTGCAGCAGGACATCTGAGTGGTACATTTTCATGGCCTTCCCACTCCATCTCACAGAGAGCTGCTTTGCAGAAGATCTGGGTAGTGTATTTTCATGGTTGCCACAATAGTCCTTTTCTGACTGCTTGCTATACTGGAAGATAATAGTCTTGTATATTTTAATGATTTTAATTGGGAAGGACAAGGGGCAAACCTAATTTAATGAGAAGGTGATTTTGAGATCAGTTTTTCCATCATGACTTGAAGTTATTCTATCACTCCAACATTGGCATGTTTGTTCACTTGTGTTACCTCAAACATATGTTGCAGCAATATAATGAGAAATCAACATTACAATGTATATACTATGGAATATGTGCATGTTTGTAATCAATCATACTTTTCTTTTCTCTCTTTCATCCCAGATCCTAATCTGGGATTCATAGTTAACGTGGACATTATTTCTTCAATAAAACAGTGGAGAATTGAGAGGCACAATGAACAATCCACATCTACTCTTGACAGAAATCATGCTGAATTCTAGAGTGGCTTGAAAGGAAATTGGTTTTATATGCTTGGATAATTATGAATGTATGACTGGGGTTAGGGAGATGCAAGAATTAGGTCACAGTAGATACATGGGGAGGTAAAATCACATCATCCCAGAGAACAATAAGCATTTATCAAATACTTTAGTGTGTCATAAATCTCCCTTTATAATTTTTGTCACAATGTTCCATCATAAATAAAGTACTCTAGATTTTTAGGAAAGATTGCTAGGGGCCTTAGGCTGGGTCATAATTCCAGCTTCAAGTCCATATTCCTAATATCACAGTGGAAATCTCCAAAATATCTGGGTTTAAGGAAGTAGCTTGGATTATCTTGTTGTCTAATGTAGGGATAATGCACCAGACTGAACTAAAGTTAAATGTTACATTAGTATGCTAGCTGACAAAGACATTCAGATTTTCTTTAAGATGTGTACATTTTATTTGGGTACTGAAGAAACAGGCAGTTAGATAAAGTCTTGCATATAGAAATTTTATTTGCAAGTGTGCTTGATATCAACAACTCTGTTGGAATGAAGGAAATAAGATTGGGCGGTGAAAGTAGGTGGGCTATAATTTAGTCCAACAACAGTCTCAGTTTATCCCTAAGGGAACTATGAAGCCAGAGAAGTAAGGGTATCAGGTCTTATCTATCCTTTTAATGACTAATCATTGTATAGGGTTTGCTCCAGGGGAGATATTACCATGAACAAGGAAGATTTGTTTTACTGAGGGTAAGCCATGCAGTGGCACTCATCACATCCACTACAACCCACCCCTGTGCTATTCTAATCCATTCACTCCCTATAATAAATTTTGAACTTATTCTACATCATTTGGGTTGGTCTCTTATTTACAGACACTTAGGAAAGTAAGGTCAGTGGGATGAATTACAGCCTGTGCTGCTACAGTTGATTTTAGGACTAAAGGTATACCATGCAGAAGATTCCCTATTATTATCTTTAGTGAAGCCATTAATCAAACCCAGTACTTGTCCTCCTCTGTCAGCTAGAAAAAAGCAACTTGTATGTAATCAGAAGTGTAGGCTGAGGAAGAGATGCTGGTGTAAGAGTCGTGAGCCTAATCATGATCTGGACCACCTATTCCTGCAACTTACTTCTTCTTTCTGTCTCTGCACATTCCTGGTCCTGTATATAACACTTCCATGTTATAATGGTTTGCTACTGGGTCTGCTTTGTGACTTGCGGGAGCTGAGCTTATGATTGGCAGTTCTGAATGAATGGTCACTTGATTTTCCATGGTTAGCTGCTCCATCTATACCAGGGCCTAGGACTATGCCACAAGCAATTTTTTTTTTTGAATGGTGCATAATTCTCCACTGAAAATATCACACCCTTGGTCCAAAAACACAAACATCTGTATTGTGATTTTTCTATTGGAGTTTGCCATATAAAAGTTGCAAGGAGTAATTTCCCACACCCAAGCCTTTAATACAGCAAGATCTGCCAGGTTGGGGTATTTTTACTTTTTCTAGCCTTTATTTGCTGCCAAGCACTTTCCTGGCCTGTGTCCTTCTTACAGATGGCAGCCTTGCATGTCACTCTGCTAATGGTTCAGAGCAATATTCCTAAGTGTGGGAAATATTGCCTCTATAAACTGAAGTGTTCTAGCAGTTGCTGAGCTACATTTTTAGGGGTAGAATGTGCAAAATTTAACAATTTTTCCTTTACTTTGGAAGGAAGGTCCAGCATACCCAGATCACTTCACCTCAAAGGAATTGCACCGATCTGAAGAATTCCTAAATGCTTAGCACTTCTCCAGCCTGAAGGCTCAGAGGAAAGGTGGGATCAGATGCTGGGGGTGTGTGCATGATTCACTGTGAGGCAAAAACTTCTGCATCATTTCCAAGCAATGGGGGCAAATAGCCTTACTAGGAAGGAGTAGGTCTCTTATTCAAGCCCAGAATGCTCAGGGAGTCATAAGTTAATGTTTTAGGGTTCATCAACCCTGATGTCTTCGACTCAAGACTCAGGGTTCCACTTACTTCCAGCCAGGGAAATAAGCCTTTGTGGAAAGACTTCCCTGGAACTGTGCTACTACTATAATTGATTCCTGGGCCTGATTCTCAGTTTTTTCCTGCCTCCAGCTGAAGGAGATAAGAGTCTCTTTATACGCTGCCAAGGGACCCTCTGAATTTCACACTGAAGCTGGCTAGTAAGGTAGGGAATCAATAGATGGATCTGGAACCTGGCAAGAAGTCCCCGTGGACAACAATAATCCCAAGATGGCTGCTGGAAGACTCTCATGAGAAATCCAATTCAGAACAAGATTTCCTCTGGAAGCCAGGAAATACCCAGGATATTCACCAGGGGCCTTATTATTGGGCCCTCCTGGGGGATTGGTGGGTGAGGCAATCAATCAAACCAGCAAACAGCTGGGACTCCTCCCATGCCTATTAGCAAAGGGGCAGAATAATTAGTGGTTTAAAAAGTGGTTCAAACCCCCGGCCTCCTTGACCCGTATGCAGCTGGCACATGTGCAGTGCTGATGCGCGCAAGGAGTGCAGTGCCACGCAATGGTGTGCCCCGCGTAGGGGAGCCCCATGCGCAAGGAGTGTGCCCTGTAAGGAGAGCCGCCCAGCGCCAAAGAAAGTGCAGCCTGCCTAAGAATAACGCCACCCACACAGAGAGCTGACACAACAAGGTGACGCAACAAAAAGAGACACAGATTCCTGTGCCACTGACAACAGAAGCCAACAAAGAAAATGCAGCAAATAGACACAGAGAAAAGTCAACTGGGGGTGGGGTGGGGAAAGAAATAAAATAAATAAATAAATCTTTAAAAAAAAAAAAGCAAGTTCAAAGACCTCTTGTTCTCTTGCCTTCTCCCTGTCCTGGTGCCTGTCCTGGTACCAGTCAGTCTGCCTATTCCTGCCCTCTGTACCTTGCTCTCACCATTTTTCCCCTGCCATGGTTGCCACACAAGTAAAACCTGGGCATTTATAATCTATAATGTGGAATTGTAATTTGTAAACCAGCCTGCTTTATCAATCTTCAACCCCTTCTTCTCTACTTGGGACCCATGGTCTGTTATTTTCTCCCATTTCTCTTCCCACCCTACCTTAATAAATTACTGGCCTAACTAACTGGATGTGCTCTTGAAATTCATTTATGCAGCATAGTCAAGAACATAGACAAAATCCGGTTACAATACTTCACCTTCAATGGGTGATTAATCACCTGTAGTCTTTTATTAGCCTTCTCCAATGCATCAAAGTCACTCAAAAAGAGACATCTGATTAAATATCCTTTTAACTAATAATTCCTTAAATCCCTGAAAAGCCTGAGATACTTTACCTGTGAGCGCTTTCACTTGCACTAGCAGCCCATCCCAATTCACCACAGGTAAGAATTTTAAGAATTGCACTGTTGGCAGGGATCCAGTTTCAATGTCCCATAATAAAACTTGCTTATTTAGCCCACTGATGGCACCAGTTGTCTTCAATCAGGCGTCCTAAAAAACAGACTCTGAAACAGGGATTTTCCTGTGGAAATTGTCAACATTTAATGGGGGGAGAAGCATTAGAAATGGGCAAAGGATGAAAATGACCTTCAATGCAATTACTGGGATGACCTCATGTAATCCATGGGAAGCACTATAACTGGGGTGGATTTTCAGAGCTGTCTTTACTTGAGACCAGGGAAACTTGACTTTATATCTTTTTATTGACAATAGGCAGATCTCCACATTGTTAGGCTATGTGAATTTAGCACAGATACTCCTTTCATCTAAGGACATTTCTAGAGCAGGGGTTCTTAACAAGGTGTCTGTGAACTTGAATTGAAATTTTTAAAAAACCACATTATTCATTTTGGGATGTGTTGGTGCAGGTGTGATATATTTATTATTTAATACACAGAATAGTGTGTACTTAGTAAAGGGTCTGTGGACAAAGGGGTCCATGGAACAAAAAAGGTTAAGAACCCTTACACTAGAGAGAATCAGCTGCTGTCCCTCCCAACAAGTCTGGGAATGAGCGTCTCAGGGCCGGCAGGGGGAGTCTTGGTGGCACATCATACCATCGGCTATTTGAAGTGAGAGATTGACACAATGTCACTCACTCCTTTCAGTTTTTTTTCTGATCTCTTGATTTTACATTCTTGAGTTTATAGGCCCTTTTCTTCCTGATTGTTACTACTATAATTTCTGGGCGTATTAAGTTGATTCAGGTTCTCTAATGTTTATCCTCTACTGTCATTAATGCTGACACATGTGACAGCTATTTTAAATGAAACATGCTAGAGTTTTGTTATTTAGCATTTCAGTAAGAATTACAATGAATTTCTTTAAAGGAACCTGGAATTTCATAGCAAAAAGATAGCTTATTTTTGGCACCTCTTTCAAAGACCATTTTAGCAAATGCAATATTTTTGTAGGCTTTAAAAATTGGGGCTATTTGATTAATTCCTAGAGTCCAAAATGAAAATAAAAAGAAGTAAAAAAGTGCCACCTACAGTTTTATGTGGAATTTGCTCATCTTGCTACTTGAAGCAGCCAATTGTTACTTTTAGAAATCCTTTTCAACATTTATCTTTCAGATCACCTGTAATGCCACTGAGATTTTCTGTCTAAATGAAACAATCAAAATAAGAGACAGTCATGCAAGTGGTAAGCATCTCTGCTCTACTATCTCATTACTGTGGTATAATAAAGCTCAGGCCCACTGATCCAGGCACCAGTGTGTAAGAACACCCCATGGCTCATAGAACAAAATCCCAAAGATGATATGTGCAGAATCATATTCTAATATGGTATCAAAAGCCCCATTGTAATTTAATATATAACGTTATGGTTTGAAGAAAGAGTATTTTCATGAGAGATAGCACATTCAAACATATTGAATGTTCAATGTGGCATTTATTTGGATGGGCAATGAAAGATTCACATAAATGCTCATGAATGATCACACGATTGCACATAATATTCAGCAACACTTACCTGAATGTTTTCATATTGCTATGGGATGCATTGCTATACAAAGCCTGGCAGCACACATTTGAATGTATGATTAATAAAAATAAACCTAGTAGATATTACTTTAGCTTCATCTACCTAGCCTAATGTTTTTATAGGTCTTTATTATTATTCTCAAATTTAAAAAGAAAATATGGTATGAGAACTGTAAATATTTTTCACAGGTTACTCCAAAAGAATTAAAACACAAATGTACCAGGTACATTTTATTATTTTTCGTAGATTAAAGAAATATCATAGGAGACATTTTTCAAGTGAGTGTTTCAGAATTTTGTGAAAAGGAAGATAACTCAATTACCTTTGTATGTGTTGTCCTTGACACAAAAAGGGAACAGATTCTTCTCCTTTGTTCCCTTAGGTTCACACACTGTGACCACATAGCTCATTTAAAATAACCCTAATCTCTACCTGAAGCAATGAGCTTTGAGGGTGGTGGGGAGGGAATCGGGGAACAGAAGGATTTTACACATTCTAAGTATCTTAGGGAAGAGGAAGAAAGAAAATAAGGTATCTGGGTGAATAATTTACAAATCAATCAGAAACACTCTCTTTGCATCTTGCCTTAGGACCTATAGGAGATATTCACAAAAAGGCAAAAAAGAAAAAAAAAACAGTCTGATTTCTGTGGGTTGGGTGGCAGAATAGGAACTCCTTTAATAAGGTTTACTTATTTAATTATTGCTGTGTATCATATTGCTTTCCCTTTGGGAATATTTACACCAAAGGCTAAGTTTGGAAAATCATTTATACCTTGTGTGATCAAAACTGTGAATTAATTATCATAATACTGTAGTGCTTTCACAAATGAAATTGCAAATTTCTGAAGTCACTAGTGTCATGAGTCTTCACAAATGTCTTTATGTGCTATTGGCATACCATTGCGGACAATGGTAGGTACTTGAGAGATTAAAAAAGAGAATACAAAAGCACACTACTGGTGTTCCTTATTTTAACTTCCTGAATGTTACCCATTCCACTGCATTTTCTATACTCTCCCTCTACCCCTTCCTATAATGTGCCTTCTTCATTATGTCCTATAAAATCAGTGTGGCTTTGGTTAATCAGTTGTGTCTATTGTCCGTGTTGTAACAGGAATTGAGGGATTAATATAAATATAAATTAGCATTAATATAAGTATAAAATGATATAAATATAATTTATCAATATAAATGATATTTGAAACTTGGCTATTTGAATTATTTCGGAGATTTAGCCCTAATTACATTTTTCTTCTCTTCCTACCTATATCCTAAGTCCTTAAATATTCTCTGCTTGGACAGCAGAGCTTGCTTAGTTGAAAGATTATATCCCTAACTGCATTGTCAAGCCAGGTTTATGACTATATTGATGTGGGCTATGGGTGGGAGGCTCCTTGTCTCTTCAGAGATAACCTAAGCTGTTTGACTTGTGGGTGTGGAAGGTAAGAGGCTACAGTTCTGCCCTTAGTGACAATGGCAACGACTCCAGTCCCAGGAAACAGTTTAACAGTGCAAGGTCTATAAACTTTAAGTATTTAGGGGAAATGCAAACCAAATATGCTAAAAGCTTATCTAGAATGTCTGGAGTCCAGGCTAAAAGCTTACCTAAGATGTGGAAGATATATATACTAATTCAAGCCTATTGAGAACTGAAACAAAGGGACCATTTGGCCTTTCCTCTCTGTATAAAAGAAATTTGAAAATCTTGTTGGGGGCTCGGGATTGAAACAGAAAGCTCCCGAGTCCGGCCAGCCATCAGTAAACCATTTTTCCTTCTCAAAATCATTCCTGAGTCCTGGCCTCTCTATATGCAAATAATTGAACCTCTCTCAAATTCTACAACAATATAAACACTATCTATCTCAAGAAAGTGACATTAAAAGCAGTTTCTTTCATATTTTAAACCTCAGAATACAAAAACAGCAAATGGAAAAGGAAGAGGGGACTAAAAATTACTGGAAATATTATTTTCACCTGTTTTAGATTTTAAAAAAGAGAAAAAAACTATGGTGCTATAAATAGTTATATAAAGCAAAACTCCTAAAGTGACTATGGATTTTTCTCCCCAAATTTTCCTCCTTATCACCTTCTTAGCTGAGGAATTAGAATAGGCAATAAATTTTACAGCTTTTTTTTTTTTTTTACCTAATTGCGATGTTAATTCTCTAACAAGTAACATTCACTTAATACATTTGAATATATTTTTTATTTTAAATTTTTTATGCAGTAACAAATATACACCACAGAATTTTGAATTTTAATCACATTCTAGGGTGGAATTTAGTAGTAATAACTATATTCACAGTATTATGCCATGATAACTGTATTAGTCGGCCAAACGGGTGATGATGCAAAATACCAGAAATTTGTTGGTTTTTATAAACGGTATTTATTTGGGGCAGGAGCTTACAGATATCAGGCCATAAAGCATTAGTTACTTCCCTCGCCAAAGTCTATTTTCATGTATTGGAGCAAGATGGCTGCCGATTCTGCAAGGGTTCAGGCTTCCTGGGTTCCTTCCTTCCAGAGTCTTGCTTCTCTTTGGGTTCAAGTTTCCTTTCTTCCCAGGGCTTGCTTCTTCCTAGGCTCAGGGTTGCTCTCTTCCTGGGGTTTGCTTTTCTTTCCTCTGTGCTCACAGGGTATCAGCTTAAGGCTTCAGCATCAAACTCCAAAATCAAAACTCCAACATCAAAAACCCTCCCCTATGGAAGCGGATGTGGCTCAATTAATTGGGCTCCCATCACCATATGGGAGGCCCTGGGTTCGCTTCCCAGGGTCTCCCTGTGAAGACAAGCTGGCCTGCACCCAGGGAGAGCTGATAGCCCATGCCTGCAGATAGCTGACAGCCTGCATCCGTGGAGAGATAACACAGCGAGATGACACAACAAAGGGAAACAAGCAGACACAGAAGAATGTGCAGCGAATGGACACAGAGAGCAGACAGCAAGCAAGTGGCAAGGGGGGGATAAATTAAAGAAAAAAACAACTCTCCACTCTATCCTTTGCCAAACAAAAACTCACAAAGGCCCTAATGATGTGGCCCAATCAAAGCCCTAATCATAACTTAATCATGCCCAGGTATAGACCTGATTACAAACATAATCCAATATCAATTTTTGGAATTCATAACCACATAAAACTGCTACAATAACTGATATATATAACCTCTACTTTTTTATCACCTCAAATGGAAACTGCTCACCCACTAAGCTGTAAATCCCTCTTCCTGCCCTGGCCCCCTTCCCCTGGAAACGTGGAAACCACCATCTGTCTCTGTGATGCTTTCTTCTTCTAGGTGTTTTCTATAAGTGAGAGTATACAATATTTGACATTTAATTTCTGGCTTTTCTCATTCAACATGATGTCTTCAAGGTTCATGTTGAAGCATGCACCAGAACTTCTTTCCATTTTACAACTGAATAATATGCCATTGTATTAATATACCACCCTCTTTATCCACATAAGAATATTTTCATTAGGTATAGTTCAAAAGTAGGATTTTGCCATCAAAACACTAGGCTTCTATAACCTGTTGGGCCTTTGTGAGTTTTTGTTTTCTTGTTTTTATTTTTTGTGAAAGTTTCTAAAAGTGTTCTTCAGAAAAGTATGTTAATAAACTGTGAATTTTTCCACAAAAATCTTAAAAAGTGACTTAAAGGACTTCTGCTTTCAGGTACATCTTAGTTCCCTCTCTTAACAAGTGGAAAATTATGTAAAATATGTTTTCAGATACTTGAAAATATACTACCAGAAGTGAAAATTACCCTGGGTGATATTAATAGTAGATTAGATCCTACAACAGAAATGATCAATGAAATTAAAGACATAGCAATAGAAACTAAAAAATTAAAAATAAATGATGGTACAAGTGGAATAAAAAGATTGAAAAAAATGAAGGGACCTCATTGCTTTGTGGGACAATATTAATTGGTAGAAATACATTTAGTGGAGACAGAAAAGGAAGGAAAGAAAGTCTTTGTAGAATGTATATATACGTACCTTCAAATCAAGTAATCCCTCTCTTGGAAAACTAGCCTAGAGAAATAAAAAAGTAAATAGACTGTGTAGAAAGGATACTATTGAAGAATTGGCCTCAGTGTTAAAAATTTTCTAGGAATGTTGAATAATTATATTACTATATCATAAAATAATAAGCAGTCAAAACAAATAATAAAACAGCTAAACCACCTGACATGGGCAGATTTTCAAATTGCACTGTTAGATGGGAAAAACAATGCAAAAATTATTTGTAATATATTTTCACATTTTAATAGAGATTATTGAAAATTTATGTAAATGCATGTTTTAAAAATAAGATTCTGTAAGTATGGAGGGAAATATGAAAGGATTAATACTAGATTTAAAAACATAGATTATCTCCCTGGGGGGCTGTGATGGGTAATGAGGATAAATAGAAAACATTTGTTTTCTTTTTTAATTTGTTACATTTGTTTAAAATTATATATGTGGTTTTTAAAATTAGTATGTTGTGAAACTTAGAGGCAATGTTTAATTATAAGGAATTGGCTAAAAAGCATAGCTATTTCTCCAAAAATATACAAATGGCTAAAAAGCATATGAAAATATGCTCAATTTCATTAGTCATTAGGGAAATGCAAATCAAAACCACAATGAGTTACCACTTAACACCATTTAGGATGGCTATTAATAAAATATATATAAAATAACAAATGCTGATGAGGATGCCGAGAAATAGGAACCTTCACGTGTTGCATTGCTGGTGGGAATGTAAAATGGTACAACCATTATGGAAAACAGTTTGGCAGTTCCTCAGAAAGTTAGACATAGAAATACTGTAAAATCTGGCAATTACACTTCTAGGTATATATATTCAAAGGAATTGAAAACAGGGAGTCCAACAGATATTTTTACAGCACTGTTCATAACAGCATTATTCACAAAAGACAAAATGAGGATGCAACCTAAGTGTCCAGTAGTAAAAAAAATTGGAATATTTTTCACTTCATATGTTACCACCATAAACTACACACACACACGCACACACACACATGCACATAAGTAGAATTACAAACACATGTAGTTTTAATTTCCTTGGCTGCTCAAGCAAATACCATGCAATGGGTCAATTTACACAATGTGAATTTATTAGCTCATGGTTTTAGGTTAAAGAAAGTCCAAATCCAGGCACCATAAAGGTGGTGCTTTCTTTGTGCAGACTGGTATTCTGGGCTGGCTGCCGGTAATTCTTAGTCCCGGGCTCCTCTATCACACGGCAGTGCACATGGTGGCCTCACCTGGCCTCACCCTTTTCTTCTGGGTTCCATTGACCTTCAGTTTCTTGCTCCCGATGCTTTTTCTCTGTGTGTCTGAATTTTATTCTCCTTATAAAGAACCCCAGTAATAGAGTTAAGATGCATCCTAATTGAATTGGGCCACATCTTAACCGAAGTAACCTCATCAAAAGCCCTATTTACAATGGCCTCACACGTGCAGGAATGGATTACGTTTTTCTGGGGTAAATAGCTCCAAACTGCCACACTCCACCCTCTGGATCCCAAAACATATTCTTGTACATTCAGAATTCTTTATATATTTCATATATCTTGTTGCTAAAGCATTACAATTTTTTGTTCATTATGACTTAACAGCCTTAACAGATGATATGCACTTTCAATATTTTACTTGCATATTTTCTGATTTTTGCCTACTCAAATTATATTCAGTCAGTTTTCATCTTCCAGCAATTTTCCTCTTTATCACTTTTAGTTTAAGTATATAGTGATATCCTCTTCAAATATTGAAGCATTTTTTCTTTTTTCATAATAATTTTATATTTTAGCTAGTCGTAGTGACATTACAATATGTTTTTAAATTTTTAAATTATAGTTCTGTGGAGGTTTTGTAGTTAAAATTATTAGTTGCTATTAGAACTCTTCTTTGGTTTATAAGTTTCCTTAAACTTTTCTTGTATACTGAGAAATACTAGTGAAATCTATCGTGCATTTTTCTTTTACTATATGAAATAATATGCATTGCTTTGTTATGTTTATTTCCAAAATCAAAGTATTATTGCTTTTTAAAAAAATCCCTGCTTTGCCATAGTGCTTGTAAAATATCATTTAATATGTAATTTCAAAATATGAATATCATAAAATATTATATAATATAAACCACATCCATATTGGATTTTCTTTTTTTGTTGTTTATTGTTATTTTTTATTATATAATGATATATTAATTTACTCCATTTTTTGGCCACTATATCAACATCCATTTTTCTCTTCCTAAGAAAACCCTGTTTCCCTTTGAGAATCTATGATTACCCTATTAGTAGTAAAACTTGTAGAATGACAAATCAAGTTACCTTGTCCACCCCTAGCCAGAACATGATCTAAAGTTAGGCCAACTGTGAGATACCAGGAATTTGAATATTACATTGTGTATTGGTTTATTATTCTTGAACAACAACCCCAGAAGTCAGTGGCTGAAAAAAAAGATGTATTACTATCTCATTTGTCTGTTTGTTGGCTAAGTTTCTGCTGTTCTAGGCTGGTCTGTCATTGATTCTTCTCATTGGTTGTCTGCAGTAGCTGGGATGATATGTATCTCTTATCATCCTTAGTGCTGTGAGTGCTCTAAGACAGAGCAATAATAGAGTCCACTTAGAATTGGCAACTGCCGCTTCCACATATATAGTATTGGCCAAAACAAGCCACATGCATGGCTAAGCTCAAAGTCCAAGAGATGGAGGAATATAAGACAAATTGTCAATAAGAATGCTATTCAATAGAAATATAATGTGAACCAAACTTGAGATACAGAGAAGTAATTTTACCTCTCCTAATAGCCATATATGAAAAAAGCACACAAAATTAATTTAATAATACAATTCATTTAATTGAATATTTCAATATACAATCATTTCAAATTGTACTCAATATATAACTATTAATGAGCTTTTTTACATTTTTTGCACTAATAATTCAAAATCTACTGTGTAGTTTATAATTACAGCACAACTCCATTGTTCACACCACATTTTAAGTGCTCAATAACCACATGGTATTAGCGGCTATCATATTTGACAGTGCAAGTCTATATGGATTTTTATGCTGGGTGTGTGTGTCTAGTTTCCTTGTGAATTCCATAAGAATAGAGCTCTTGTTATATTCTTTGCTCTCATACCCATACCACCAAACCCAGGGTTTGCCAAACAATATTAGGCATTTAAGAATTGTTTTTTATCAAAAACTGGTTCAATATCATATTTATTTCTCTTTAGAATGAATAAGATATTCCCATTTTATTTATTTATTTTTAAGATTTATTTTTTATTTATTCCCTCCCCCCCCCCATTATCTGCTCTCTGTGTCCATTTGCTGTGTATTCTGTGATTGCTTCTATCCTTATCAGTGGCACGGGGTTTGACCCGCAGACCTCCCGTGTGGTAGATGGACGCACTATCCACTGGGCCAAGTCTGCTTTCCTGTTAAGCTAGTCCCATTTAAAATTTTTTTGTGTGTTTCAGTACAATCTATCAAAAATTGTGTTTATTAATAAGTTTTTGAAATCAGTTATTTATAATTCAGAGCCAAGATCTTATTTATAATCTTGCAATAATTTTCAGACTTTTAAAATAGTAATTGTACTGGTGAATTTTCTACTTACTGAGTCAATTTTTGTATTTTTTATGAGGAAAAATTATCCTTTCCATTAAAACTTTAACATTTTTAGCACAAATGATGACCTGTTCTATGATCAGACAATGGTTATATACAAAAGCCTACAAATTCCCTAACTGTATATTATTATATTATTATTATTACTAATTAATTATTTTGGAAAATATTTGGTTTCATGAACCATCAGTAGAGTTTCTTCATTTGGTACCATTATGAGAAATTATTTTCCCAGATACAAATACTAGTTTATTCCTATTTTTACTTTTAGGTTTCAGGTTTATATTTTAAAGATTTTAACGACATTTGTAGATAGAGAATAAGATACTCTTAGTAGCTATCTCTTTACCGAGAGATTTACAACATGTATTTTTGAGAATTTTAAAAAATAGAATCATTTTTTTAAATTATTAATTTTTAAATAGTCATATCTATCCTACAAAGAGATGTTCTCAAGTGAATTAATAAAAGTCACATGCATTTAACAAATCATTCTTTTTAGGTTTTGCTCTCATCTTTCCAAGGTGTGTTGTAGGGAAAGTTTATATGTTTTGGCTAAATACTATTATAATTTTGCTTTCTGATAATACAATATACTTACATGATTCATTTTCTTGGATTTAATTGTAATCTACTGTTATAATTTTCACAGGATTATGTAAATCAGGTACTTGTAGCTGAAAGTTTTAGCATCATATGTAAATAATTTTACCATGATTTTGCTAAGACTATGCTGTCTTAGAAAAGTGCATTGGATTTAAATGGGACATGATTTAATGATCCCAGGCCCTGCAATGAAAGACACTTTTTTAATTAAGATCTAGAATTTTTTTTTTTGAGCTATAACAATGCAAATTATAACCTTGTACTGCAGTTCTGGGATGTACTAAAAAAAACAAGAAGAAGCATATTGTTAATTGTGCCAGGTGGTGCATTTCTTTTGTAATGACAAAGCTTACTACTACACAAAATGAGTTTACTCTAAAAGGATACCCAAAACTCCTATCTTGTCCAACACAAATTTCTTTAATTACCTCTTATTAATGTACCTTCAATAGCAACACATGATGCTGACAAACTACCAGGAGTTAAATGTTTAAATGTTAACATGCATTTGTTATAAAAGGAAATATTTAAATACCTAATGATTTTCAGTTATATGAACAAAGACAAAAGTTTGTATTCTATTCTATTTTAGGGAAGTTAATAGTAACTGCTGAGTTTCTTTAACAATGCAAAATTGGGTTCACCCAAATATGAACCATAAAAGAAATCTTATGTCTGAACATTTCAAAATTTTAATGTGTTAATTACTTTCTAAGATATATACTGTCTCAGCCTACTTACAAGTTGAGGAACATATTGAGGAATTATACATATGTTGTTTAAAATATGTTGTCATATTCTACAGTAACTCAATTTCTGGAAAACCTGCCTAAGGCTTAAGGAAAAATAAAAAAAGAATTTGAAGTGTAATCTGTCTGCTTACTCAAAAATAGTATTTCATTCATTAAGTAAATTGCCGTAACAGTGAAATACAGAAATTAAGATGTATCCATATAATAATGTTTACTCAATAGAAGAATATTTCTGAGAGAAATTGGAATTATCAAAATGTTCCTGACATATCAAATAATGCACTTTTTTCCATCTTGACTGGACCTTGAAGTCAGACAACTGCTTTATTCCTTTTATGAAAGTGTCTTTACCACATGCCTTATGACTTTACTATTTTTAATCACCTCCTCATTGCCTTTATCTATAAGACTCCTGATAAATTTCCCTAATTTATTGAAAGGCTTTAGCATTGGGTTATTTGTCATTTTTGGACCTGACAACATAACTCCAGAACTTCATTCTAAATATAGGTCCCATTTAACTATGTATTTGTCCTCATTTCCAAAGATCTACTTCTTTCCGTTTTAGAAACCCATCATATATCCACATTCTGGTCTTCCTCATTATCCAGAATTGTTCAACCTCTGAAAGGACAAATTTTTGTACAGCAAGTTTTGACCTTAGCATTTTATTTTTACAATTTATGCCTGGTCAATTTCTTATAGCGCACACACACACACACACACATATATTTGAATATTATAATTTTCTCCTATCAGCTCAGTTTTATACAGTCTCTGTGAGACTTTTTATTACTTACTGCAAATTATTTAAATACAAGTACTAGAAATCTACAGTTTTTGTTTCCTTGGCTGCAAACTTGGTAACTTAAAATGACACACAGGTATTGTCTTAAATTTTTGTAATTCAGGGCAGCAGATGGCTCAAGCAGTTGAGTGGCCACCTTCCAAATGAGAGGTCCCTGGTTCAGTTTGCAGTGCCTTCTAAAGAAGATAAACCAACAACAAGCAGACAATGAGCAGACATCAAGCAAGAATAGTGAGCAGATATTGAGCAAAAACAATGAGCAAGATGACAAGCAAACAATGAGCAGACAAAGAGCAAAAACAAAACAAAACAAAAAACAGTAGAGAGCCGATGTGGACCAAGCAGTTGAGTACCCGCCTTCTACATGGGAGTCCTGGGTTTGGTTTCCAGTGCCTCCTAAAGAAAAAAAAAGACAGTGAGCAAAAACAATGAGCAGACAATGAGTGCAAACAACAAGTGCAAACAATGAGCTAAAATAATGAGCAAAGAGATGAGAGAGTCATCTTGGGGTGGGGGGGAATAATAGCATTGTATTTTCAGGATTGTAAAACATATTAAAGTAAAATCTGTGAAAACAATGGCTGAAATGAAAAGGAACAATTGAAAATAGAAAATTAAAAAAATTTTTTTTGTAATTCAGAAGTTCAGTATCAGTTTCACTGGTTGTCATCACACCATGCTCTGCCTGGAGGATCCTGGGGAAAATCCATTCCTTGCCTCTTCCAGCTTTAGTGACTGCTGGCATCCGTTGTGAGCACTTCACTCCAATATCTCCCTCCATCACCATATTGCCTCTCCTCTGCCTGTGTTTTATTAACTTCCACCTCCCTTTTATAAAGACTGCATGTCTTTGCATTTCAGGCTCCCCATGATAATCTCCCTATCCCAACAGTTTTAACTTAATCACATCTACAAAGACCATTTGTCCAAATAAGGTAACAGTTATAGGTCCTATATTTTAAGAACTGACAACTTTGGGAGACAATATCAACATACCACACTGCTCACACTAGTATAAGCAGAAATGAAGACTTTATAGCATAAATGAAAGATTCTCATGAAGTAGAACTTTGCGGCATGACAAGTAAGAACCAGGGCATGGAGAGCCATTGGACTGCCTTTCTTTTTCTCGCTCTGTTTCTTCCCCCCTTTTCTCAAATCTTCTCCTAATTTTCATTTGCTATATTTTTCCCACAAAACAAGTCTCTTCGTTGTACACAAGGTGAAAAAAACCCAAAAACGTTCATATAAGTCTTGTACCTGTTAGCTCAGATATGAACAGAATACATTCTACTGGTATTTTTTTTTTTAAGATTTATTTAATTCCCCCCCCCCCCCCGTTTGTCTGTTCTCTGTTTCTATTTGCTATGTCTGTTTCTTTGTCTGCTTCTGTTGTCGTCAGCGGCACAGGAAGTGTAGGCGTCGCCATTCCTCGGCAGGTTGCTCTTTCTTTCGTGCTGGGCGGCTCTCCTTACGGGGCGCACTCCTTGCGCGTGGGGCTCCTCTACACAGGGGACACCCCTGCGTGACAGGGCACTCCTTGCGTGCATCAGCACTGCGCATGGCCAGCTCCACACAGGTCAAGGAGGCCCGGGGTTTGAACCGCGGACCTCCCATGTGGTAGGCAGACGCCCTAACCATTGGGCCAAGTCCGTTTCCCTCTACTGGTATCTTGAAGTAAAAATTTCTAACTTTTGATCGGATAATCTGAATAAAATAAATTAGGTCATGTGGACTCCCCGAGATTAGGAGAATAAGGCCATGGAGCACAAACAAGGATACAGGCAGTCATTAAGGAATGGACAGGATTGAGCACCACTACTAAGTGTCCACTAAAAGGACATCTTCACTTCATTTGTTTCTCTATGAATTTCATATTTCATTTTATATGGTTATTCAATTCAGCTATTGTTGTCAATATCTTGAATTTTTTTTTTTTTTTTGAGGTACCAGGGATTGACCCCAGTAGCTAGTGTGTGGAAGCCAGCACTAAACCACTGAACCACTTTGGCTCTCCTGAGTTGGCTTTTTATTTGTTTACTTGTTGTTTGTCCTTTTGTTTTCAGGAGACACCAGGAACCAAACCGAGGACCTCCCATGTGAGAAGCAGGCGCTCAACTGTTCGAGCCACATCTGCTCCCTTGAATTTCTTATTCTTGCTGTTTTGTCATTATATTACCCAATAGAAACACAACCCTAGATAGATCCAATAGTCTCTTTTCTCTCCATCTACATCTGTACTGCTGGAAATTACAGGAGAAAATCTTACGTAAAGAGGATGGTATCATTGCAATAACGGAATTAAATCCACATAGGCCAAATTCAACCTGACCATATGGTCCTGTCCTCCTCTATTTCCCTGGGTACATTGCTCTTCCAACAAAACAAAACTAAACAAAAATTTAAACCTCCCACATTTTGCTCAGAGTTCCGCGGCCTCATCTGCCCCTTCACTTTCAGGTGCCTGTACGTTTATTTCACAAATAAACATAAGTACTCTGAATTGAATTTTCTACCACTAAATCTAGAAAGCCAATTGTATTCTGTCCTCAACTTTCTTCCCGTGTTCCAGAAAACCTCGGCCTGCCCTCTCTGGAGAAATTTTGAACTGTTTATTACTTGTTCACCTTTTTCTTGTTTCTCCATTACTCTCTACCAATTCTTTCCCTTCATCCTTTGAACATCCTCTTTTCTTTCCTCCCATTACAAACACAAAACCTTTGCTAAACTTTGCTTTTCCTTCCAGCTATCTCAGTAGCATTCCTTGTTTTACCCACGAAGAAACTTTCATTAGAAAATTTCTAGACTCTTTAATCAATTTTACTCCCTGCATTGACAATTTTTAACCCATTGAAATCTGCCTTTGTCCTTCCCATTCCTTTAAATGGCTCTGATCAAGGACACCAATGTCCTACTTGTTGCTAGGTCAACGGGGATTTATTTTCACTTCCAGTTTCCCCCATGCCTTAGAAATATTTGACAATACTGATAACTGTTTCCTCTTCAAACAATCTTTCCATTGAGTTTCATGACATTTTCAGGTTTTCTCCTACCTGAGCTACTAATTGACATTTCCCTTGCTATATCTTCCTTTCCTTTCTTTTTTAAAAATATATTACCCTCTTTTATTTTTATTTTTTGAAGGGCTGAGAATCTTTTAGCTTTTATTTATTTATTTTTTAACACTGAATGTTTTTTTTTAATTGACTTTGTAATAATATTACATTAAAAATATATATGTGAGGTCCCATTCAACCCCACCCCCCCACCCCACCTCTCCCCCCCCCCAGCAACACTCCTTCCCATCATCATGACACATCCATTGGATTTGGTAAGTACATCTTTGGGCACCTCTGCACCTCATAGTCAATGGTCCACATCATGGCCCATACTCTCTTCCATTCCATCCAGTGGGCCCTGTGAGGATTTACAATGTCCGGTGCTTGCCTCTGAAGCACCATCCAGGGCAGCTCCATGTCCCAAAGACGCCTCCACCTCTCATCTCTTCCTGCCTTTCCCCATACCCATCAGCCACCATGTCCACTTTTCCCAATCCAATGCCACCTCTTCTATGTGGACATTGGATTGGTTGTGTCCATTGCACCTCTATGTCAAGAGGAGGCTCAGATTCCACATGGATGCTGGATGCAATCCTCCCACTTTCAGTTGTAATCACTCTAGGCTCCATGGTGTGGTGGTTGTCCTTCTTCAACTCCATCTTAGCTGAGTGTGGTAAGTCCAATAAATCAGACTGTAGGTGCTGGAGTCTGTTGAGGCTCAGGACCTGGCTATCACATTGTCAGTCCAGAGATTCACATCCCCTAAATATATCTTAAACCCCAACATTAACTGCACCTCCAGCACATTAGCATGAAAGTCTTATGAAGGAAGATCCTATCTGAGTCCAGATTCATCACACATAAACACCATTTCCAAAGAGGGGCCATCTGACCTGGTAGTTAACCCCATCGGCCATGACCATAACTCCCATGGGTCTCTTTAGCCCTCAAAGGAACCAATATCTGGGGGTTGTATCTGCTTTATCTGTCTCTCTGACTCTGCTCAGTTGTGCATGAGGGCAATCCTTCTGCCAGCCTCCAGACTCTTTTTTAGAAACTCGTAGCCATATAAACTCATTTCTCCTTTCCATTTCCCCCTTACTTTAGGTCAAACAGCATTTTAAAGTCATGTTATTTTATGTAGACAGGGATATTCTGCTGATCCGCATTGAACCTTCCGTATAAGGTCATTTTCCAGTTGCATCATCAGTTGGTAGTTGATAGTGGTCCCTCGGTGCCAGGGAGGCTCATCCCCGGGTGTCATGTCCCACGCTGGGGGGAAGGCATTGCATTTACATGCTGAGTTTGGCTTCGAGACTGGCCACATTTGAGTAACATGAAGGCTGACAGGAGGAAATTCCCAGGCACAATGTTGCTCTAGGCCTTGTTCTTATTTTAGGCTTATCAACTCAGAAGCATAGTCATTAGCATCAGGAGCTCACTGTTGAACCCTCACTCCCTCCCGGTCCCCGCCGCTGTACCTGGGAGACTGTTGCTGCTCCCCTAGGGACCATGACAGAGCACCACTGGCCAGGAACCCAGTACCCCCCCTGCTGTGGTTAATTGTTGCCACTATGAGTATATCCAAACATTACCATGCACCCTGATATTATCCTCTTTTAAAAGATACATAGATGACACAAATTGTTTCATATTCCTTTTCTACCACTCCTTGAAGTCTCTTCCAGCCCCCACAGAAGATGTCCTAATCCCCCTTCTCTTCTCATAGGCACAAACTCTGTTATCTCATTCAATTTATGTACTTCTGTCACCTTCTTCATGTTGATGACCCCAATCCAAATTTAATTTGTATTTCCTTCCTGAGTGCAGAACACAAACTGTTTTGTAGACTTTCCTTTGAGATGTTTTGAGGCATCCCATATACACGTTTAAAATTGAACTAATAATACTGTCTGAATTTTGTCCCTTAAATCTGTTTTTCATCTAGTATTCATCTTAGCAAATATATCTCCATTATCCTCTCTGTTATCCAATGAGAAATGTCCTCCATGATTTTCTCTTACATCAAATCAGTAAGAAATCTATCTCAACTGTACTTGTGCTGAGGCTCTTGATTCTATCTTCTTTCCTTTCCCACAAATTCTTCTCATCTGGTCTCTCCATAAAGATGTTTATAGTTCTCTAATCAATTAATAACCTTAATGGTTTTAAAGGGTTATGTTTTAAAATATAAATCTGCTCATGTTGCCAGCTAGAACTTTTTTTAAGCTTCCTGTTACTTTTATGTTAAACTATGATAAAATCTAAACTCCTTTACATAATTTAAAATTTTTTTCACAATTTTTTGCCTGCGTAATTATCCAGTCTCATCATTTATTACAGGGCTTAGGCCAGGGGTTCTTAGCCAGGGGTCCATGAACCCCCAAGCAGACTGTGGAAAGATTTCAGGGGGTCTGTGAGCTTGAATTGGAAAAAAAAACAACTTATTTTCTTTATTTTGTCTGACCTGTAACTGAAATCTAGCATTTCCTTCACTTATGAATGTATGCAATAAATAAATTACAGTAGCATTCATTTCACCTGATGGCAAAGGGATCAGTGGAACAAAAATGGTTAAGAACCCCTGGCTTAGGCATTCTAGACTGCTTTTGACTGGCAGAATGTGCTGGGCTACTTTCCCAGCTACATGCCTTGGAGTGCATTGTTTCTAGGTCTGAAATCTTCTCCTTTTAACTGGCTGCTGTTCACTCATCCTTTGGGTCTCAGCATAAATGTCAATTACCTTGAGAGACAACCCCTTGACCTAAGAAAAAGATAGGTCCTACTGATAAATGTGTCCAGCACATTCCAGGTCCTCTATCATCACATTTATTTACTATGTTAGACTGTGGGTGGGTGTGGTCCAGTCAGGAAAGCGGTGTTTATATCACATAGTTTAATAAAAGTTGCAGAAGAACTGAAAATTCGAAAAGAGGATAATGAGGCTACCAACATATTAGCAGTAAAAAGAATTTGGTGGGAAAAAAGGAAAAAATGGTGCTACTAAAGCCTAATAGCCTGGTGGGAACTGAAACCATGGAGAGGACTTTTCAGTGAGAGGTGGGACCATGGAGAGAATGACTGGCCAAAAGAAGTGAGAACCACTGAAGAGATAATACCACCATCAGAAATGTTGCCAGGAGCAGAGAAAGAGGGGAAGGAATACAGTAGTTTCTCTCCTATCTTCCCTCTCTCGCATCTGAAACCGTGTCTCCCTTTGGCAGAATCTACACTGAATCCTAGTGACAGGGGAGCTAGTGGGATGCTGTTTGAAGTGTAAGCCCCACTGCAATACAGAAAATAGGGGAAAGGTAGGGCATGCCTATGGCACTGAATGCATGTTTTGGGAGGAGAAAGTCTTTGTTTCCCCTGCTTAATAATATATTTTCAAACTATGGTCTTGTACCTAGTTCATAGAAGGTGTTCATAAATATTTATGCAAAGAATTAATAATGTCAGTGTTCCCATTTGTATTCATATTTTATTATATAATACATGTCTTGTGCTATATCAGAAACATACTTGTTTATTAACATTCAAAATTCAAGTGTCTAGAATGGATAAGACCAGGAAAACACTATTCCTTATATATGATATCCCAATTAAGTTTGTTTCTGCCTGAATATGTTACATCTCTATTATTTATTTCCCTCCATAATGTATCCTTCACTACCTTATCTTCTGTTTAATTTATTTCTTAGGGTCCTTAATGAATAACAACTTCTACAATTTCTTTCAGAAGACTTGTGTTGTTCTGTGGTACAGATGACAGAAAGTTATACTAGGTTACCTAATATGCTTTGAAAGCTCTCATTTGAATTCTGACATCAAAGAACCATAGAATGATAGACTGATGGCCCTAGACTGAGCTTTTAGAAATCATCTAGTTTAATAATTTTCCTTCTCAAAGGTTAATAACTGCAATCTGTATAGTGGCTAATTCATACATTTGTTTACTTTCCTTTTACTTATGCCCTCACAGATGGCATTTCCTCCATCTTGCAGGTTATTCTATTTTATTCCTTAAAAATAGAGAAGTTTTTGCCTTCTTTTTCTTCTTTTCTTTCTCTTCCTCTGTTCCTTCTCCTCTTCTTCCTTTCCAGCCTCCTTCTCTGCTTTCTTTTTTAGAAGTTTTTTTCTTGTTTAAATATCCTGAAACATAAGAAATATCTTGTTATTTCTTTGCTTACATAATGGTACTCAATTTATATTATAAGATGGTCATTATATTATTGAGATGTGTTCATATACTGTTCATAGTTGGCTCACTTGGATTGCAAAAGTAAAACATTTTTCATAAATAAAATCAGGTCTTAGTTCTTTTTCTCTTTCTCACTCTCTGCCTTTCTCTCTCTCTCTCCCCTTCTCCTTCCTTTCTCCCTTCCTCCCTTTCATTTTCTCTTTGATTCTAATGGTTAAATATAATTATTTGATTAAGTATTTTCACTTTCCCTTCATTATTTTTCTTCTTTCTGTGAATGGTCTTAATTCTGGGTTTGGATGGTGAATGAGGCAGGCAGAGGCTTACATGGAAACAGTTGGATTATCTTCACCATTTGTTCTCCAGTCATAATGCAAGTGCAGTTATCTTTAACCCAATAGCAAGAATGCTCTACATCTACTTTTCTATTCTAGCCACCTCTGGTGGGTATGCAGAGCACTGGGGGATATTCTTCCATGTTACTTCAAATTCAAAAGCAAATTATTGCAGTGATGTGCAAGAAGGAATTTTCTTTTTCTTTTTTTAGTTTTACTTTTTTATTTTTAAAACTTTATTTTGAAATACTTTCAAACTTATAGGATAGTTGCAAAAATAGTACAATCCTCATAAATAGCCCTCCAATTTACACAATTTATCAATGCCCAGATCTACCAATATTTTGCAACATTTGCCCTATCAATCTATCTATCTATCTATCTATCTATCTATCTATCTATCTATCTATCTATCTATCTATCTATTATATATCTATACCTCTCTTTTTCCTGAACACTTGAGTATAGGTTTTATACTTCATGCTCCTTGAACACTATATAATATGTAACTTCATTGGGTTTCAGGTGGTATACAAGAATAAGATTTATTTACCCTGGAATCTTTTAAAGTTTTCTGCAACAACCTCCTGATACCTGTTCAAGAGTGCTAACAGACAGAAGGAGTTGCAAATGAGCTTGTTGTTTGCACATCCACTTTGGATTTTGATCTTTTGCAATATATCAAATTATTTACTCCTATGGGTTGGGAAAATGCCCTTACATCACCATAAATTCTCCCTCAGGCTATGGTTTATAGTAAAATAAACACAACTTTTTTATGTGGAGTCATCCTAATTTTAGAGGGACGTGGAAACTGGCTGAGGTACCCATTTCATGAACACCACATGGCTCTCTCTCTGGTACTGATGGCTCTCAAAGAAGGCTTAAAATCTGTGATATGACAATGGGTTCTTCTTCCAGTCATGCTGTGCGGTACAGTCTCCTCCCCCAAGGTACTGTCTAAAACTATATTTAACCAAGATCAAGATAATTTGTTTCTATGTCTGGTATTTTTATTAATTTTGTTTTGTGGCAAAGTCATGCTTTACCAAATAAATCTTTTGGTACCTAGATTAATTCCCTTTACATGTCACAGTTTTCATCATATAGTGAATTATATTATCACAGATTCCAGGGTGCAAAGACATAACAATCTTTATTCCCATAAAACTGAATTAGCTTTCAGACCTTAATTTTCTTTCTCTGATGTTTTAATTTTTTTGGCTTTCAAGCAAATATCTGCAATGGGTCAGCCTAAATAATGGGAATTTATTAGCTCATGCTTTTAGGCTAAAAGAAAACCCAAATCAAAGCATCATGAAGGTGATGCTCTCTTCCCAAACGCTGCCGTTCTGGGGCTTGCTGCTGCTGATCCTTGGTCTTGGGATCCTCTCTCTCATGACAGTGCCCACGGTGGCTTCTCCTGGCCTCACCCTTCACTTCTGGGTTCTAATGACCTTCAGTTTCTTGCTTCCTCTGTTTCGCTCTCGATATCTGTTTGAATTTTATTCCTCTTGTAAAAGAATCCAGTAATAGGATTAAGACCCACTATGATTGAGTTGGGTCACACCATAATTGAGGTAACCTTATCTAAAGGTCTTCCATAAATGGCTTTACATCCAGAGGAAAGGGTTATGTTTGAGTGCTTTTAAGAACATGTTTTTTGTTTGTTTGTTTTCTGGAATACATACAGCTCCAAACCACACCTGGTAAAGAAGAAATTTAATCTAGTAATTTCAAAGCAAAAGCTGTCATTTTGGAAATCAAACAAAACCTCACCAACATTTTTTAACTGTTTTTCTTTTTTAATATACTTGAAAAGCCAACTTTTTTGTCATTGTTATGTCATCATATTTTCCTTTTTGAATAAATTTATTTAACATGCATGATATGGACTTAATATACATTATAATACATTCTCTCTATTTCTGTATTTATCATTCCTCTCTGAACTGAGTGTGTGAGTGTGGGCTTCTGTGCCTAAGTTATAAAGTTAGAATCACTTTGGTTCAGTCTAGAGTGGTCTTTTTATCAAAAGAACACATTTCCTGTTTGAGGGTAATGGTGGAAAGGTTTTGTGAATGGATGGCAGTATTGGAAGCACTAAGCTGTGAGTGTAATTAACTCCCTGTATTGTATATATGAAAGTGGTTTAAACATGAAGATTTTTATTTGGTTACCAGAGTAAAATTTAAATAAACCGTAGAACTGTACAACACAAATATGAACCCTAATGTAAACCATGGACTACAGTTAACAGTGTATTTATAATAATATTGTTTCAATTGTAACAAAAGTACTATTATAATTTAAAGGGTTAATAATAGGGAAAACTGCATGGGGGAGGCTATGTGGGAACTTCGCATGATTGTTCTGTAAGCCTGCTACTTCTCTAAAAAAAAGAGGAACAGCAACAAAATAGAATGTAGCCTGTAGTCCAAAATAATTAAAAAAAAAAAAGTTAAAATTCTTAATTCATATTTCTCAAGATGCTAAAAGGAAACATTGTTCATTTCATGTCTCCTCCATTGTCCTCACTCTGAAGCTGCTCTCATCCCTCATTCTGCATACTCTGCTTTCCTGGCCAAAAGTGAGAAACTCCACTGCAAAGTCCAGCCCCAGCCCTAATCATCAGGGTTCAGATTGGGACAGTCTGTTTCTTTAGTCCTTGTTCCTAGTACACCATTTTTTTCTTTATATGTTGAAAGTCAGGCTAGTGTCTTCTAATGAAGAAAGTACAGCCAATGCAATGCATTTTCTTTTCTGACAAAGTGAGAGGACTGCTATTGAAGGTCTACTTTTACAAGTAAAACTTGCATTTTGAAACAAAATAGCACATTATTATAAGAAAATTGCTGAATGATGACCATGGCTGATTAATTGGTTCAGATTTTTAAATTCCAAAATAATTTTGAATTGTTTATATGATTGTCCCAAATGTGAGGTGCAGAAATCATCATCTCACTAATGCCTTCAAGTAAAATTTTTATTTTAAGTGAAAATTTTGCAGAGCCCTTTTTTGTTTTTATTGTTGGAGAGCTTTAGTACACTTTTTACTTGCTTCAATATGTTATCCCACACTGATAATTTACATAAATATTTGTAATATATTTGCATTAAGATGCTTTTGATCTCAGGATAGCATATTTCCTCATGATATTTTATATATTCTTAATTAATTAATTAATTCATTCATTTATATTAGAGAGCTGTAGGTTTACAGAAATATCACGCAGAAATACAGAATTTTCAAAGATCCCATCACACACATATATAATACAGTTTTCCCTATTATTAACACTTTGCCTTAGTATAATACCTTAGTTACAAGGTTACCCTTTTATCTTCCAGATAACTAACTGAAAGACAAAGAGTTAATATAAAAATTTGTCATAGCAATTAAAAAGTAATTTCTCTTAACCCATTTTTGTTACTCTCGTCAGTTAAATTAATTGGCACCAGCAGCTGTTCTGAGGCAAAGAGACCCTGTGATGTCATTATCTGCGATTTACCAATGGATTTCCTCTTTAAACATTGCTCAAAATGTGAGTGCATGTGAGTGTTTCCTCTTCATTGATATTTATAGCCACTGGTGTTTTCATCATTCTCCAGCACATCATTTATGGAACTGCTCTTAATCCTTCAGCATTGACTCAAATGTCTTTGCTCAGCTGAGAATTTTGCCTGTTTATTTTCATTATATTACTTGCTCAGAATCCTAGGGTGTATTAAAAGAGTTATTTTAGATATTATTATTTTCACAATTTAGTTTAAGATTAATTTTATTTAAAAATATGTCTGGCTCCTTGAAAATGGTTTTAATTACCATTGAGGGGTTTTTAACTAAAAATATGTCCCTTGTAGAAGTTTATTTTTTTAATTTTTAAAAAATTGTTTTCTTTTATTTATTTCTCTCCCCTTTCTCCCCGGTTGTCTGTTCTCTGTGTGTCTCTTTGCTGCGTCTTCTTTGTCCACTTCTGTTGTTGTCAGTGGGACGGAAATCTGTGTCTCTTGGTTGCGTCATCTTGCTGCGTCAGCTCTCCGTGTGTGTGGCACCATTCCTGGGCAGGCTGAACTTTCTTTCGCGCTGGGCGGCTCTCCTTACAGGGTGCACTCCTTGCACGTGGGGCTCCCCTGCACGGGGACACCCCTGCGTGGCAGGGCACTCCTTGCGTGCAACAGCACTGCACATGGGCCAGCTCCACACGGGTCAAGAGGCCTGGGGTTTGAACCGCGGACCTCCCATGTGGTAGACAGACGCCCTAACCTCTGGGCCAAGTCCACCACCCTGTTCCTTATAAGTATAAATTTGCTGCATCCCACACATTTCAATTCCTCTCGTCCTCCTCTAGCAACTCTGCTGTCCTAATGGCCTGGAGGTCTGACCCAGATGTTAATCCTAGAATGGTCTGGGTAGTGACATTCTCAGGCCATGTTTGTTACACTTATTATCAATGGACAGGGAAGTAGGCAACTATATAATGAAACAGATTCCCCTGTCTTCACTGTATAACATCATTCCTATCTCCTCCTGAACATCACGGTCAAGTACCCTGACAAAATGGGGCCTCCTTTCCTTGTCAGCTCTTGTCTTTTCACAAGATCCTGAAGTGGCTTAGCGATTACCAAAGCCTAAAACTTTTTGGGAAATTTTCTATCGAAAGACTTCCCCTATGGGGACCATTCCCTCCAAATCCATGGAGCCCAAGTTGCAGGGACAGTACAAAATGGATCACTGACAGTGATATTAAATGGAGTGTGATAGGCAGGAATAGGGCTCCCTTGAACTTCATGTCCTACTTTGACATCTGTGAATACCTCTTGTTTTAGTTTTCCAGTTGCTAAAACAAATACTATACAGTGGGGTGATTTAATAACAGAATTTATTGGTTCACAGTTTCAGATGTTAGAAATCCTGCTTCTTCAAGGTATTGAATGAAGCAAGATTCATCTTCATGGATGACAATTTTTAGGGTTCCTTGGCTTTTCTGTCACATAATAATGCACATGGCAGCGTATTCTCTGTTCTCTTCTGCGTTCCCTGGACTTCTTGATTGTGGTTTCTCCCCATGATTTCTCTTTCTATATCTAATTTCCTTTGATTCAGGACTTCTGCTTTATAGGATTAAAGCCCATCCAAATTCAGTTTGGTTATACCTTAACTAATAACATCTTCAAATGTTCTGTTCACAAATGGGTTCACACCCCCAGAGTTGGGACCTGAATATGCCTTTTTGGGGCACATGATTCAATCCCTAACATCATAAAAGGCAAAAGGGAGTTGAAATTGAAGAAAGAATTAAGATTATTTCAAAATAAGTCTGATTTGCTTACATCATTTCCATATATGTAAGTTACAGAAATGAATTATGGTGGTATATCATTTCACTAGAGCCTTCTGATAAATTTTCAAATTTCAGTGAAAATTTTACTGACTTTAAAATATGGTGATTATTGTGGATACTCCTGGCAGATTTAATGCAAACCCTTAAGACAAAAGGGAAAAGCAGAATGATCGGTCAGAAAGATGGAAGAAGAGGCAGGAAAGATTTGCAGCATGATAGAGAACCAACCCATTGCTGCTTATGGCTGTGAAGAAAGAAAAGAGGTCAGGAGCTAAAGAGTACGGGTGGTCTTTAAAATATAGAAATGGCTCTCAACTGATAGACAGCAAGAAAACAAGGACCTAAGTCCTATAATTGTAATCAACTGAATTCTGCTGACAACCTATTAATAAATGAGCAAAGAAATGGAATACTTCCTAGAGCATCCAAAAAGGACACAGCCCTCCCTGCTGGCTCCTTGATTTTAGCTTGGTGTGACCTCTACTTGGTTACTGACCTATAGAATTGTAAAATGATAGATTTTTAAATGTCCCTTAACATATTTAAAAAGAAAAAAATTATTATATGCAACATCATTTTTCTTTATATAAGATACTGATGTAATCCCTGTAAATATATGAGCTAAGTGCAAAGAGGGATCATTTCCTTAATGAGCATAAAGTCTAATTGACAATATCTTGACATTATAATTTAGCTGGTCCAAAATTATATCTTGCAGTGATTTTCACTGTTGAGGATAAATCATTATTGACTAATTTTTAAATAATATGAAGTCCTGTTTCTCCAACTTAAGCAATATACAGAACTCTTTGAATATAAAATAAATCCAAAATACTGGCTTAATGTAAAATATTTTTAGTGAAATATTAATCAAATATGTGCAACATTGAACTAGATACAAAGTTTATATGAATATAATTTTAATGCAACCAACAGATGAATTTAAATACAAATGGAGATAAAGAACAACTAAAAATTTCAAATTAAAATAACATCTTCAGAGGGATGATTGTAGGACGATGGTAAAGTAGGGAGCTCCAGGATTTAGTTCTTCCACCAAAACAGCTATTAAATAGACATGAACAGTCTGAAACAACTATTTTGAACTCTAGAGGCCAGAAGAACACAGTACAGCATCCAGGGTAGAGCAGGAAGAAGAGGCTGATAAATTATGAGCTAAAATGCAAATGCATAAAAAGGAATGATAACTCTATGCTCTTGGACTTACAATGTACAAAGACATAAGTGGTAACAAGCACATACAATAAAAGAGTAAGGCCAAGAGGTGTAGGAAAAGCATATGTGTGTGTTACTGAAGATAAGTTGGTATCAAACCAAATACGATAGTTATATATTTAAGATATTAAATATTAACTCCATGATAATCACAAGGAAAATAGATTTTTAAAATATCCAAATAAAATGAGAAGGCATTCAATATGTACAACACAAAAAATCAAATAACTATAAAAGTAGGCATTACCAGAAGTGAGGGACAGCAAAGGGAGAAGATATACAAAGGCTAAATAGCAAAATGGCAGTGGAAAGTCCTGTATTGTCAACAGTGATTTTAAGTGTAAAAGGATTAAACTCTTGGCAAAAGGCAGAGATTAGTAGAGTGGATAAAAAAGCATAACCCAACTGTATGCTGTTGGCAAGAGACTCATCTTAAAACCAAAGATACAAATAGTTTGAAAGTGAAAGCCTGGAAAAAAATATACTATGCAAATAACAAAAAGAGAGCTGGAGTAGCTTATACCAAAACCACATAAAATAGTGTTTAAGTGAAAAACAGTTACAAGAGACAAAGATGGTCATTATATACTGATAAAGAAAACAATTCAACAAAAAATACAACAACTATAAATATATATGCACCTATTAGCAGAGTCTCCAAATTATATTAAACAAATACTAACAGATTTGAAGGGAGAAGTTGCCACTTCTACATTAATAGTAGACGACTTTAATACACCATTCTCAATGATGGATAGAACTTCTAGTCAGAAGATCAATAAGGAAATAGAAGATTTGAGTGATACTCTAAACCAACTAGGCCTAACAGGCATGTAGAACATTTCAACCAACAAAAACAGAATACACAATCTTCTCAAGTGCACATGAATCATTCTCCAGGACAGACCATATGTTAGTACACAAAAAAATCTCATTAAATTAAAAAAATATGAAAATCATACAATGTATATTTTCTGACCACAATAGAGTGAAGCTAGAAAACAATAACAGAAGGAAAAAATAGAAAATTCACAAATATGTTGAAATTAAACAACATACACTTAAACAACCAATGGATTAAAGATGAAATCAGAGGGGACATTAGAAAACATCTTGAGGTGAATGAAAATGAAAATACAACATACCAAAACTAATGGGATGCTCCAAGGGCATTGCTGAGAGGGAATTTAAAGTGCTTATTTTAAACAGGAAGAAAGACTTCAAATCAGAGACCTAACCTCAAAACTGGAAGAACTAGAAAAGGAAGAGCAAACTAAACCCAAAATGAGGAGAAGGAAGGAAATAACAATTATTAGAGTAGATATAAATGAAATAGAAAATAAAAGAGACAATCAACAAAACAAAATTTAGTTCTTTGAAAAAAATCAATCAAATTGGCAAACCTTTAGCTGTACTCACAAAGAAGAGAAAAGATGAAAATAAAATAAAAAATGAAAAGGGAACACTACTGCCAACCCCACTGAAATTAAAAGGACTGTAAGAGGAAACTATGAATAATTGTGTGCCAATAAATCAGATAACCTGATGAAAGTAACAAATATTTAGAAACACGCAAACTATCTATATTCATTCAAGAAGAAATAAAAGATATCAACAAATCAATTACTAGTAAAGAAATTGAATCAGTAATCAAAAACCTCCCCAAAAGGTAAGCCCAGGACAAAATTACTTCATAATGGAATTCTAGAAAGCACACCAAGAAGACTTAATTTCAATTCTATTAATACTCAAACTCTTTCAAAATATTGAAGAGGAGAAACACTCCCTAATTCCTCCCATGAGGCCAACATCACCCTCATACCAAAGCCAAAGATACAACGAGAAAAAAAAACTATAAACCGTTATTTCTCATGAATATGGATACGAAAGTTGTCATCAAAATCCTAGCAAAATGAATCCAACAACATATTAAAAGAATTATTTCCATGATCAAATCAGGAATTTATCTCTGGTGTGCAAGGTTGGTTCAACATAAGAAAATCAATTTATGTAATACTCCACAATAACAAAATGGAGGAAAAAAAAAACACCCGATTATCTCCTTGATGCAGAAAAGACATTTGACAAAATCCAGTACCCCTTTGCCATAAAAATAAGTTGAGAACACTAGAAATAGAAGGAAATTTCCTGAACATATTAAAGGGCATATATGAACTGCTCACAGCTAACATCCTATTTAATGGTGAAAGACTGAAAGCTTTCCCTTTAAGATCATGAGCAAGACAAGGATGTCCACAGTCACCAATGTTATTCAATATTGTGCTTGAAGTTCTTGCCGAGCAATTATGCAAGCAAAAGAAATAAAAGCCATCCAAACTGAAAACAAAGAAGTAATTTTTTTCCTATTTGTAGGTGATATAACCCATATACAGAAAATACCAAAAAATCCACAGTAAAGTTCCTAGAACTAAAAAATGAATTCAGCAAAGTTTGGGGTACAAGATCAACACCCAAAATCAGTAGTACTTCTAAAAGCCAGCAATGAACAACAGGAAGATGAAATGAAGAAAGAATTTCATTCACAATAGCAACTAAAATAATCAACTATCTACAAATAAATGTAACCAAGGATTTAAAGGACTTATACAGGAAGCAAATGTCTCAAGTTATTGCACTTCTGCCTACCACATGCGGGGTCCCAGGTTCAGGTCCCAGTGACTCCTGGAGAAGGTAGGCTGGCACAGCAGGCAGGTGTAGCAAGCTGACCCGAAAAATGACATAACAAAAGAGACACAAAGAGGAAAGACAATGAGAGACACAACAAACCAGTGAGCTGAGGTGGCTCAGGTGATTGAGCACTTCTCTTCTACATGGGAGGTCCCAGGTTCAGTTCACAGTGCCTCCTAAAGAGAAATTGAGAGAACACAGCAAAAGGACACAGAGAACAGACAGTGACTGCAAATAACAAGGGGGTGTGATAAATAAATAAAATAAATCATTTTTTAAAAATAAAGGATTTGTACACCAAAAATTACAAAATATTCCTAAAAGAAATCATAGAAAACATAAGGAAATGGAAGGCTATTTCATGCTCTTGGATTTTTGATGACTAAATATCATTAAGATATCAGTCTTACCCAAAGCAGTTTATAGAGTCAATGCAATATCTATCAAAATTCCAACAACCTTCTTTTCAGAAATAGAAAATTCAATCACCAAACTTATATGGCAGGGTAAATGGCCTCAAATAGGTAAAGCCATTTTGAAAAAGAATAAGGTTGGAGGACTCCCACTTCTCAATCTTAAAAGTTATTACAAAAAATAAATAATTTTTTAAAAAGTTATTTCAAAGCCATAGTAATCAAAACAGCATGATACTGGCACAAGGACAGACATATAGAACAATGGAATGAAGTTGATAGCTCAGAAATCAAACCTCACATTTAAGGCCAACTGATTTTGACAAGGGAGCAAAGATGAGTCAATTGGTAAGGAATTCTCTTCAACCAGAGGTGGTGGGAAACCTCGATCTCTATTTGCAAAATAAAAGAGAACCTTCACCTTACACCACAGGCAAAAATCAACTCAAAATGGATCAAAAATCTTTATATAAGAGCTAGAACTATCAAAGTCCTAGAAGAAAATGTAGGGTAACATTTTCAGGACTTCGTGTTAGGCAATGGTTTCTTAGGCTTTAAACCCAAAGCACAAGCACCAATGGAAAAAAAAATAAACGAAATCTTATTAAAATTCAAAACTTTCGTGCCTCAGAGGACTTTAACATAAAATAAAACAATAACATACACAATGGGAAAAATATTTGGAAATCACTTATCGGACAAAGATTTAATATCCAGAATATAAAGAAATCCTTCAACTTAACAATAAAAAAGACAACCTAATTGAAAAATGGGCAAAAGACTTGACTAGACATTTCTCCAAAAAGAATATATGAATGATTAAAAAGCACAAGAAAACATGCTCAACACCACTAGTTATTAGGGAAATACAAATCCAAACCAAAATGCAGAGATCAGATGTAGCTCATGTGGTTAAGTGTGTTTTTCCTGGGTTCACTTCCCAGTACCTCCTAAAAAACCCCAAAACAAATAAACAAAAAAAAAAAAAAACCACAATGAGATACCATTCACACTCATTAGAATAGCTTCCGTTAAAAAAAAAAAAAAAAACAGAAAATTACAAGTGTTTGAGAGGATATGGAGAAATAGACACTCTTATTCATTGCCTTTGGGAATAATATGGTGCAACTACTGTGGAAGATGGTTTGGTGGTCCCTTGGAAAGATTTGCATAGAAATACCACATGGCCCAGCAAGTCCACTGCTCAGTATATATCCAAAAGAATTGAAAGCAGAGACTTGAACAGATATTTGCACACCAATTTTCATAGGGCATTATTGAGAATTGCAAAAAGATAAAAGCAACCCACGTTTCCATCAACCATCGTTATATTGTATATTTGATTAAAAAATAAATATTTAAAAGGCATCTATGGAATTACTCAACACATACACATGTAGTTAAACATGGATTTTACTTAATAGTACAACTACTAAAAGTACAACTATAAAAATGTGCCATCATCAATTGTAACAATGTTCCACAACAATACAAGGTGTTGGTTGTGAAGTATGTGTGGGAATCCTTTATTTTAAGCATTATTATTCTATAAACCTACAACTTATCTAATAAATAATACTGTTTTCATGTAATGAATTCTAATGAAAGGAAATATTATGTAATTATTAAATGGACTATGAAGATTAATATAATTTAGAAAAATCTAATAACAAATAGGTCTGAAAATATGTCATACTTCTGATATGGATTGATATGTATTTAAGGGTTTATATCCCTGGAAATAAATGATAGTTGTATGTCTTGATGATACATAGTTTTATCTTTTTATTTACTTCGGTATTGTCTGGATGTTTCATAATCAACAAGGAATTACTTTTATAATAGAATGCAAGTGCATTTATTTGCACCCTAAAATGGGTAGAGTGCAGATACACTCCCTACAAAGGACTTCAGGAATGAACATTGCCTACTGAGTCACTTTGGTAAATTTTGACATTATATGCATATCTGATGAATTTTAGATGGGCCAAATCATAACTCATCTCATCAGAGATTTACAGATAAACCAGAAAGCATTAGTTGGTAAATCTACATGAGAAATTTTATCACAGGACTAGTGTGGGAAAAGAACAAAGCAAGATAATTCTACAATCTTAATATCTAGTCTTTTAATGTCAAGCCTTTTAAGGCTTTATGGTCTGATGGCTCCACTAAAGGGATAAGATCAGTCTTCTGAGTGGGGGCTGCTCAGTGTACCAATTCCAAGTGGCCACAGTGACAGACTATCAGATGATGTTCTCAGTTTCAAAACCACATTTATCTTATTCTTTCTTCATATAACAACATGCATTTATTAAATTTCAGTTTTTATGTATCCATTCCAAACATGAAATGCACCGAATAATTACCAAGTTTCTTTCTCTACAATTTACAAATTGTCCCTTTGGGTGGGTGATATCTATGGCTAGATAATGTGTTTCTTTGTACAATTAAACTCTATTAGTTACTTTTTTCTCTATTTAAGGGCTGTCATTCTTTGGAAACTTTTATGTATAGACAAAAGATCCCAAAATTTTATTTATTTATATTTAATTCTCTTCTTTTCAACATGGTAAGTCACTTTTCAAACCATCTGGTATGAAATAGTCCTTCTTATACCCATTTGTTTCTGATCACATCTATCTCTATCTCATATATCTGTTTTATTTTATTTATTTATTTTTTAAGATATCAGGGCTGCAACTTGAACCCCTGATCTTGTATGTGGGAAGTGACACTCAACTGCTGAGCCACTTTAACTCCCCTGAGTTGTTTTTTTCGTTTGTTTTTTTGTGTTTTTATGAGGCGCCAGGAACTGAACCCAGGACTTCCCAGGTGGGAAGCAAATGCTCAACTGATTGAGCCTCATCTAGTGAGGGACGAGACGGGGGTCCCTGTTATGGGACGAGCGGGGTCCCTGTTGCGGGACAAGTGGGGTCCCGTTGTGGGACGAGAGGGGTCCCTGGCGTGGGGAAGAAAGCCTCGTACGGCCGCTGAGGCTTCCCTCGGGGTCTCCGAAGGCATGGAGGGCGCACGAACCAGGAAGGTGTCACGGAGACAGGCTGATGGCACAAGTCTGGTTTATTGCAGAAGGGGATGCAGATTTATAGGATTAGGAAGTGGTGTGGCGGGTTCTGATTGGCTAGGGCAAATGCTGTTTCCATATAAGGCAATGTTCTGGCATTGGGCTAGTGATTGGCCAGTAGAGTATGTGCTAACTCTTGATAGGCTGACACTGTTACTAAGCTGATAGGTGGAAGCTGTTGCTGGGCAAACAGTGTACTAAGAGATTAGGTTTAAGGGAGGGGGGAGGGGAAGTGAGAGCTGGGCTAGGCGGGAGACAGGAAGGGGGAGGGCGGTGCCGGCTAGCCGTTAGCAGCAAAGGCCTAGTCAGGCGTGGTCACCTTGTCTAGGCCCAGTGGGCAGAGGCGGTGTCACCTCCTGCTGCACTGTTTGCCACTGAGGCAAGCCGGGTGCCCCTCCTCCCACAATCTAGTCCCTCATTTATCTGATTTAACATACTATTTTGTTTCTTGCTCTATTTTTTTTCACCAATGTCAAATAAGCAGGTTAAATTACTGTGAATATGTAGAATATATTAAAAATTGGTAGGCAGTCTCCCTGCTTTTTATTAATTTTTAAAAATCAACTTGGATATATATTGATCTTATTTCCACACATATATTTTTTAATTTTTAATTTGAAATTATTTGAAATATACAGGATATTTGCAAATATAATACAAAACCAACACAGAGAACTCCAATATATTCCCCATACAGATATTATTTACCTACGTTTAATATTTTGTCACATTTGTTCTCTCTCTCTCTTTCTTTCTGTCTCTATCTATTTATCATCTAGCTATCAACAATGTATCTTCCAATATATTAGCTATAGCTAATGTATTTTCTCAATCATTTATGAGTAGTTTCATAAATTATGCTCCTAGAACACTTAATATTTCCATGTACATTTCCTAAGAACAAGGGCATTCAGTTATGTATCCACTTCAAGATCATGAAATTTTGCATTGATATAAAGCTTACAGTCTGTGCAATTTTTTCCCCATTTTTTTCTTACGTCTCAACAATGTCCTTTTGGACATTTTCTCTTTCAGTATTAGAGCCATTCAATAACCATGTATTACATTTAATTGTCATTACCTCTTTAGCCAAATCTCTCTGTTTTTGCATTCAGGAATATGTATACAACATAAAATTTTCCATCTCAACCACTTCCATGAATACAATTTACTGGGGTTAATCACATTCATAATATTGTCCTACCATCACCACTACCAATTACCAACACTTTTCCATGATCCCAAATGCTCATTATACATTGACTCCCTAATCCCTATTTCCCCACTATAATCTGTACTCTATTTTCTGTCTCTGTGAACTCTTATGTTTGGAGTATTTCTATAAAAGAGATCATACAATATCTATCTTTTGTGGATGATTTATTTCACTCAACATGATGTCATCATGGTTATTACATGCAAAACTCCATTCCTTTTTATGACTGAATACTATTCCATCATATGTACATATGCCATTTTGTGCATTCCTCTATTGACAGTTATTTGGGTTGCTTCCACCTTTTAGCTATTGTGAACAATGCTACTACCAACACTGGTGTACAATTATTGGTTAGGTTTCTGACTTTCAATTATTTGGATCATGTACCTAGAAGTGGGATTCCTGGGTATTATAGTTGTCCCATGCTTAATTAACATTGTGAAGAACTGCCAAACTCTTTCACAGTAGTTGAACCATTTTACATTCCCACCAACAATACTATCTCTCCTCATCTTTGCCAGCAATTGTCCTCCCTTCCCTTCCCCTCTTCTCCCTTCCCCTCTTCTCCCTTCCCCTCCCCTCCTTTCCCCTTCCCTTCCCTGCCTTCTATCTTTCTAATAGCTGTTCTACTGGTGTGAGGTAGTATGTCACTGCACTTTTGATTTTCATTTCCCTAAAGACTGATGATGTTGAACATGTTTTCAAGTGCTTATTAGTTCTTTGTATATATCTCTGGAGAAATGTTTATTAAAATCTATGCCCAGTTTTCACTTGGGATGTTTTTTTTGTGTCATGCCTTTTAATCATTCTGCTAATCTCTGCCTCTTGACTGGAGTGTTTAACCTATATACATTTAAAGTAACTAGTGATAATGCAGGATTTCTGCTATTTTGCTGTTTGGATTTTGTAAGGCTTATATATTTATTGTGCCTTATTTCTTCCAGTACTATCTATTTTGCATTTAGTTGATCTTTTGCAGAGAACCATTTAGAATTCCTTCACATTTTCTTCTTTGCATATTTTTCCAATATTTTCTTTGTAGTTACCATGAGGTTTAAATTTAACACCTTAAATCTATAACAATCTCATTTGTTTATTTTCAATATAATTTAAATTGCAGACTATGTCTCTACACTCTCACATCTCTACAGCTTTATGCTGTCCTTGTCTCAAATTACATATTTATGCATAATGAGTCCAAAAACATAAGTTTATCATTACTGTTTGTGCATTTTCATTTAAGATCTGTAAATAAAAAATGGGGTTACAGACTAAAAATATGATAATATTGGTGCTTATTTTTACCCATATCATTATCTGTACTGTATATCCTTATTTCTTCATGCAGCTTTGAACTATTGTCTAGAGTCCTCTTCTTTAAATATAAAGAACTCCCTTTAGAATTTCTTGTAGGACTAGTCTAGTGGTGACAAACTCCCTCAGCTTTTGTTTATCTGAAAATATCTTTCAAAAGAAATTTAAAGATAGTTTTCTAGATACGGAATTTATAATTGCAAATTTATTTTATTTGAACAGTTTTTTTTTTTTTTAAGATTTATTTATTTAATTTCCCCCCCTCCCCCGGTTGTCTGTTCTTGGTGTCTATTTGCTGCGTCTTGTTTCTTTGTCTGCTTCTGTTGTTGTCAGCGGCACGGGAAGTGTGGGCGGCGCCATTCCTGGGCAGGCTGCACTTTCTTTTCACGCTGGGCGGCTCTCCTCACGGGCGCACTCCTTGCGCGTGGGGCTCCCCCACGCGGGGGACACCCTTGCGTGGTACGGCACTCCTTGCGTGCATCAGCTCTGCGCATGGGCCAGCTCCACACGGGTCAAGGAGGCCCGGGGTTTGAACCGCGGACCTCCCATGTGGTAGACGGAGGCCCTAACCACTGGGCCAAAGTCCGTTTCCTTATTTGAACAGTTTGGATAGAATATCCCACTGCCCTCTTGATGGTTCTGAAAGAAATTGGCACAAACTTATTGATGGTCCTTTCTATATGATGTGTTGCTTCCCTCTCATGGCTTTCAAGATTCTCTTTTTGTGTTTGGTATTCAACCAGTTTGATTAGGATATGTCAGTGTGGGTTTATTTAAAAGTATCCTGTGGTGGCAGACTTGGCCCAGTGGTTAGGGCGTCCGTCTATCACATGGGAGGTCCAGTTCAAACCCCGGGCCTCCTTGACCCGTGTGGAGCTGACCCATGCACACAGCTGATGTGCACAAGGAGTGCCGTGCCATGCAGGGGTGTCCCCGCGTAGGGGAGCCCCACGCACAAGGAGTGCGCCCCATAAGGAGAGCCACCCAGTGCTAAAGAAAGTGCAGCCTGCCCAGGAATGGTGCTGCACACACAGAGAAATGACACAACAAGGTGACGCAACAAAAAAAAGAAACACAGATTCCCGTGTTGCTGACAACAACAGAAGTGGACAAAGAAGACGCAGCAAATAGACACAGAGAACAGACCACCGGGGTGTGGGAGAAGGGGAAATAAATAAATAAATAAATCTTTAAAAAATAAAAATAAAAGTATCCTGTTTGGAGTTTACTGAGCTTCTTCACTGTGTATATTTATATTTTTTGTTAAATTTGGAAGAATTTTAGCTATAGATTCTCTAAATATTATTTCTTCTTCATTCTCTCTTTCTTCTCCCCCAAAGTGCTACACTGTATATTCCACAACTGGCAATACTTTGTTCTCCTACAGCACTCTAGTTACCTTGTAAGCTGCCTCCTTGTGCAGGGCGATTACTGGGATGTCCTAGTTCAGTCTTTCAGGCTGCCAACAGTTGTACTAGCACAGGCATACATGCAACCTAGTATGTGCACAAAGTTGACTGTGCTCTCTCCAGAACATAGACCAGAGATTCAGAGTTTGTACTGGGAGATAGGCTGGCTCTGCACCAAGCTGTCGAGGGAAGGGGTAAGATCCAACAAGGGTGCCATGAGGTTTTCTTACTGTTTCTAAGTTGTGTTTTTCTGATTTGGCATTCTCCTAGTTACTGTAACCCTTTAACTGTTTTTTGGAATTCTGAGACAAAATTTTCAGCCAGATATTGCCTGTTGTTAAAACTGCTGTGAAGGGATGGGATCCTCAATCATCTCCCTCCATCATCTTTGTAATGTTACTCCCCTACAGGTGGTTTTGAATAATATTTCTCAAGTTTCTACAAAAAACTTCTGGAATTCTCATATGCACTTCTTAAAGATTTTAGGTTAGTTTGGGGGAAATATAGTTTTACAATATAGTCATGTTGTCTATGAATATTATGATTATTTCTTTTTTTATTTTTAGTTCTCTTAAGTATTATCATAGAATTTAAAGGTTTTATCCTTATAATTCACTGCTTTTTTATTAGGTTAATTCACTGATCATTTTATGTTTTCTCTATTGTAATTTATACTGGTTATTGCCAACATAGAGAAATGTTATTGATTTTACTTGTTTTTCTCTTATCTAGACATTTTCCTAAGTTTCTTATTAGTTCTAGTAGTTTAACTTTTTTTGTAGTTTTCAATTTATTTCATTTTTAAATGTACATGAGCTTTTCTAAAAAATCAATTTTATTGACACATATTAATAAAGCGTATAATTAATCCAAAGTGTACAATCAGTAGTATTTGGTAAAATCACATAGTTGTGCATTCATCATTTCAATCATTATTCAAGCATTCTCATAATTTCAATAATAATAATAAAAATATACAAAAAAACCCAGACAAACAAGAAAATTATTCTCACTCAGTCTCTCTGTTTCCCCTGCTGTACACAGCTGCTATTCTGGCTATTCTTGCACAATTATTTATCTATTATTTAAGCAGTATTTTATTGAGATATATTCACATACCATATAGTCTATCCATACACTGTATCTTAATAGTGTAAAACTTTCTATGTAGAAGATTGTAATGGAAACTACTGTTCAGAGATAACTGTCGTCATCATCAGATTGGTAAGATTTGCATATGGAGAAGAAATCCTTTTATAATACCTCAAGAAATACTGAAAAAATTTAAAGAGAAATCTGTAAAAATTCTCATTAGAATTTTGAAAATAATTTCAAAATATCTCATACTTAGTACAGATGGAAGAATATATACAGATGGAAATATAAGTAGGTAAATACATAGGTGTGGTAATAGCTAATAGGTTTGCATTATATTAATAGAATTAATCCTATTAATTCTGTGCATCTTACTTTAAGATAAATTTTATTGAAGCAAAACATACATACAAAAATGGATTTACAAAAAATTATCAATCCCTCTGTATTCAGATTAAGTTAAAAATAACATTATTCTAACTTCTAGCATTACAGATGAATTACTATGAGTTTATGTAAAGAATATAAAATTAATTGTTCATTAGGGAAGAAAATAAGCAAAGTAAAACCGAGGGAGTTAACACACTTCCTGTAAATATTTCCTTACCACAGAAGACATTGTGATATCAGTTGCAGAAAGTTCTGACATTTCAAACATGTTTATAGGAATATTTTGTAACTCGAATTATTCAATAACTCTCATACTTTGAAAATATATATTCATGTTTGAATGATGAGGGAATTAGCTACTTTGTATGTACACAATTTTAAAACTTCTGGTAGTTTATATATAGGGTGACTGTTTTAACTTTTGTTCTTTCCAAGTAACTATGAATTCTGTCGGAATCCTAAGTCATTTCATCCTCATAACTTTCGTTCAGGTTTTTTGTCTAGCATTTCTATTTTCAAATATAATATTTCCTTTGTGAAAGGAACTCATTTCCATGCTTTTCTAAATTTTAGAGATTAGTTCAGGTAACAGTACAATCAGGGCTTTCTGGTTGGTGGTCAGGTTACCAGGCTTCTTCTCTTGTATGCCTTGCTTCACCTCATCAGTTTTCCTTAGGTAGCAGGTTACATCACTCCATGCACACCAGAATTGGTGTGTCAGGATGACTTCCCCCTTGATTCCATTTCCCTTCATAGCCTCTCTTGTCAAATGACTATTCTACAGAAAAATCACTTGCCTCTCCCATATCTGTGCATGTGGCATCACTCTATTCCATGGATGGTGAAAAGAAACTGACATTTCTTTTTAGGTTTTCAATGGTTCTGAGGAGGAAAGTTTCAGGTTTTAGTGTTAGATTTTATGATCCTTAAATATACTTCATAGGGAAGAGTTGTAGCAGGCCCAATTTTTCATTGAAATTAGGGTCTCTCTCCTTATTCTTTTGATTATGTTTTAAGCGAGGGAGGGAAGTAAAATGAAATTGCTCTTCATCCTAAAACAGAATAGGAAATTTTATTTTAAGTTATTTGGTAATTTAGGAGAAAAGTGTATATTTAAGTGAGGGACTGTGAAATTTTCTTCAAAGGAAAATCATCTTGAGAGGATAGTTATAAGAACTGAGAATATGGCTGGTTTGTTAATTGATTTGGAAGCCTTGAAATAAGGCTTCCATAAAAGAATTGAAATAGCTCAATTCTTTATTTATTAAGTCAGGACCTGATTGGAAAGCCAGATGGTGATGCATGGCTTTACCCTTATCCTCTGCCAGTTTTGGGGAGACTCTGTTGAAAATCTAGCTCAGTTTTTAATTGTAAGGTAATAAAGCTACAAAAGAGATGGACACACAGATTTGTCAATTATCCTATAGCCAAATCAGGACCATGATAGGATCCTGACACTGATATGGGAACATGTGGGCTGAAGAGCTCTAAAATATTGAAACTTTAAATTCCCTTGCATTTTTCTTATAGTAGCAACATCCTCCCTTTTTTAAAGAGGAACCCCCAATCAGCTGGAGGTAATGTCATTATTTCATTTGTAGAAATTTCCTCATGCAATGGCTCTTATTTTCCTTGAAATATGCCCTACAACTCCTCAATGCCTTTAGATTGACAATCAGAATCAGGGCTCATAAAAGTAAATAAATATAAACACTTCTTCTTGAAAAACTAGCCTTTGTGCCAAAAGACCTCAGTAGAATGGAGGACTTTGTGTGGGTGCATATCACGAGGAGGTTTTACCAGGAATCTAAATATAAAAGGATAATTCATTGATAGTAAGGTACTTAATGTGACTGTGGAATTCAGTGTCATATCCAGGATACCTAAATCTGTTCTAATCAATTTCTAGAATGACTTCCAGGATACCTAAATCTGATCTAATCAATTTCTAGAATGACTTCTTGGAATATGGAATTTACTATGTCCTAATATACTACAAAATAGAATTCATTGTGAATTCCTTGCTACCTTATCACAAAGGAAAAATGACTCAGGTCTGGATCCTATTCTAGCTGAAGCATTCTTTTCATGTTATCTAGAAATTGACTGTTGGGATATTACAGCTCCATACAGAGTTGACCCTTCAAAAAATGATAAAGTAAATCAGGCCAGGGGGCAGAGGTGCTAGAAGTAAATCTCTAAAAGTAGGTTTGTTTGATCAGCCCACGTGGGTGTACTTATTTGATAAATAACTCTTTTATTACACTTGTCTTTCTTTTGCAAATTTTTCTTTATGAAAGTATCTCCATGCTAAACTATTAACTTCTTAGTGTCTACAAGATCAATGAACTTTTTTCTAGATAGTGGGCTTAGCAGTTTGACATTGTTTATGAATTCCAAAAATAGATATTGGATTATGTTTGTAAAATTGGGCTGTTCCTCTGGGCATATTAGATTGTATTAACATCAAAGGTTCCACATTTACTTGATTAAATTATGATTAGGGCTTTGGGTTGGGCTACCTCAGTAGGCCTTGGTGAAAGGGGACTCAGAGAAAACTACAAAGCAGAGGAGAAAGTTAGTTTTTTGATGCTGAAGCCCTGGGAAGTAAACATACAGAGAAGCAGATATGTGAGGAAAGAGAGAAGTCTCCATTAGACAGGGCAGAGGGCCTGGGAAGAGAGATGAGCCATTTCGCTGTTAGTTTACAGCTGGCTTTGTGGAAAGAGCAAAGAAGCTGAGCCTGGAGAGAAATGAGCCCTGGGAGATAAATGAGCCCCGGGAGAGAAATTAGACTTATCCCGGCCTATAGCTGATATTGGAAGAAGCTGGGGCCATGGAGAATTAAGAGGAAGAGGAAGAGGAAGGCTGAACCCTCACAGACATCATCTACCATCTTACATCAACATGTGGCCACAGACTCTGGGTGAGAAAGTACCTCTCATGATACCTTGAGTTGGACTCTCGGGCCTTGTAAGCTTCTACCACAAATAAATCCCCTTTATAAAATCCAAAAGATTTCTGGTATTTTGTATCAATACTCCTTTGGTGACTAATACAATAGGTCTCAAAAATGTGTAAATGAAAGAAAAAAATAATATATATTCTGGTACATTGTCAATGTACATGTCAGAAATTATCTGTCTAAAAACATATGATTCCTTTCTTATTAGGTAGAGGATAAAAACATTTCAAACTGCTGTAAATACCTTTGTTTAAATTACTTGATAGCTTGTATACTATAACATTCATCGTGAAATTCATTGTGCATAGCATTCATTGTGAAAAAATATTTGCTCACTGATGAACTAACAAGTGTCATTCTTTTGTATGAATACCAGTAAATGAGTTGGGTAACCATGTTAAGAATGGATTTGGTGGGAAGCAGATGTGGCTCAAGCAGTTGGGTCCCTACCTGCCACATGGGAGGTCCTGGGTTTGGTTCCCAGTGCCTCCGAAAAAGAAGACAAGCTGACACTGATGCAAACAACAATGGGGGGCAGGGTGAGAAAGAAAGAAATAAAAAATAAATCTTTTTAAAAACAAGAACAGATTTAGGGATTGCTGTGGATGTGGACATGTAAAAATAAACAATGATTTTTAAAAAGATTTATTTATTCCTCCTCCCCGCCCCTTGTTGTTTGTACTCACTGTCTGCTTTCTGTGTCTATGCATTGTGTGCTCTTTGTCTCTTGGCTTCCTTTTTAGGAGGTATGGAGAACTGAACCTGGGACCTCCTGTGTGGGAGGGGCCCAATCACTTGAGCCACCTCTGCTACCTTTTGTCATGTCTCTCATTGTGTTTCCTTATTGTGTCTCTTTATTGCATCATTTCATTGCATCATCTTGTTGTGTCAGCTCATTGTGCCAGCCTGTCGCATCAGCTTGCTGTCTTGCTCATCTTCTTTAGAATGAACCAGGAACTGAACACAGGACCTCCCATGTGGATGCTAGGTACCCAACTGCTTGAGCCACATCTGCTTCCCAATAATAATATTTTGATACCTTGTAAATTGAAACCAAGAACAATTCTGAACAAAGTCTTAACAGGTTTTGAGCAACAGATAGTTGAATACATGTTTAGTCCATCTTTTGATCCACAATCACACAACCAATACCATCCTGAGGATTCTGGGATGGTGATATTCATTCCACCTCTAATTGAGAAGGGACTTATAGCCCATATGGCAGATGGATGGGACTCTCTTGCTTTCACTTGCAGTCTCTCTCTATTCCTTGGGATGGTCATTGTCCATCATCAGCTCCTTGTTAGTTTTCCTGGCTGATACCAATGAACTAGAAACTAGGTGTTGCAACTCTGTTAAGATTCAGGGCCCTGTTGGTAGTTGGACAGCCCAAAGATTTAAGTCTCTTGGACATATACCTATTCTAGTACTAACTATCATTTCAAATAGAAGGGGCAGAAGAGCCATGTGTAGGGAAACCACAACTGAGTCTAATTCTGTCACAGTAGGGAGCATCAATTCCAAAGGAGGGCCCTCTGGCAGAGCAAACTCTTGAGTTGTCTTCCCTGCCTAGTGTTTGGATGTCTTCAGAGCCCTCAGGTGTCCCACTATTTGAGGTGGTATTTACTTTGTCAGTCAATGAGATCCTGCTGAGACCTGCATAAGCATAACATCTGGGATGACCTCCCAGCTCACTGAAGTCTTTTAGCCACATAAACTCATTTGTCTTTACCTTTTCCCCTTTTTGGTCAAGGCCTTTTTCTAGTTGTATTGTTAGTTGGTGCTTGGTAGTAATCCCTAGGTGCCAGGAAGGCTCATCCCCAGGAACCATGTCCCATGCTGGGAGCAGGGTAATGCATTTATATGTTGAATTTGGCTTAGAAAGAGGCCACATTTTAGCAACAAGGAGGCTCTCAGGAGGTAAATCTTAGGCATTCTATAATACTAGGCTAAGTTTCAATTTCAAAAATTAAGATTCATAAGCACAGGCATCAATATCCAGGGCCCATCAATGGATCATCTTCCTTCACTAGTCACTGCCCCTGCACTCGGGGGATTCTTGCTGTTCCATTAGAGAATGTGGCAGAACTCCCTGGAATGGGAATTTGATATTCTTTCGGTTATTGTGTGACTCTCCACCCACCGTGACAATGCCCCATGAACATCTGAACACATTTATAAACCTTATAGGTATATCCCAGGTGACCCTCATTCAATGTATCCCACCATCACTGACACCCCACCCCAATGATCTTCCCCTGTCATAGTTGTAACCCTTCCATGATCCAAAACTTCTCAAAATATGAAGCCAATAAAATAACCAAATACAATTAATAAGAAAATGAAATAATAATGGTAGTTTAAAAAATAAGAACCAAATACATAAATTTAAAAGAATAAAAAATTTGCTTCTTATCATATATGTTTGGTTTGTTAAAAATGTCTTTATGACTTCTCCACATACATTTTACAAACTATTAACTTATTTAAAGGACTTTCAAACAATTCTAATATTGTTTGGTCTTTAAAGCAGGATGGTCTTATATTTAATTATTTAATTATGTACGGAATAAAAGCTAATAAACAAGATGGGATTCTGGAGTAACAGATGGAAACTGGTAAACCGGAACATATGGTATGCTACCCTGAAGTACATTAAACTTATTTGTGATTGTGCATGTGATCACTTTTCTGTGGTTCAGGAAATGTGGAGAATCAATGATGATAAAGTTTCTCTAATTAGATCCCATCTATCTCTATCTGATGACTCTGGTGTGTTTTAGTTCAACAGTATCTGTGGTAGTATTGCTTGATAAGCATTCCATGATTCAGAAGGATGTGAACTTACAGATTATGCATTACTGAGAAGAGATACCCTGCCTTCTCTTACTTATCTAAATTCTTTGGGGTATAATTTCTCTTGCTTATTACTACCACAGATGATATAATCAGTAGATAATTCTGAGTTTTGCTTACCAGCACAGTGGCTTTTGAATCCCAGTGACAGAGATAAATGGGGAGTTAGAAAGGTAGTCTTCAGAGCGGGGAATTGTGAATGCAGGCACTTTGCCTTGCCCCTTTTGGATTTTCTATTTTACATCATTTAGTGCAAAATCCTTGCTAAGTGCTTTTAAAAACACATGTTAGAAAACCTCTAAACAGTTCAGGGATGCTAGGTGTGTATAAGCAGCTGGCTGAACAGAAACATTGTTTCTTTTATACAGTAAAAAAAGTACATAAGCAAATCAGAATTAATTGCATTGAAGAACAGTTTTTTTTTTTCCACTTTCTGTTTGTTGGCAAATTGTAACTTGTAAAACAGCTAAATATGTCAACTTCAGTAACAGTTTTCTCTTTTTTTGTTTGTTTTTATTTTTTTAAAATCTCAATTAGTCCATGAATATTTGTTAATTGACTTGCAGTTATTGGATTGTAATGCAGCAAATGCTTTTAAGTCATGGAATTACTTTTAGTAAATAGTACCATTATGTGACTAAGTGGTCACCAGGGATCTGTAAGATTCAGTATAAATTAACTAAGGAGTTGTTCACATAATTTCACTCTTAAAACTATTGTTTTCCACTTTAAAAATTTTTTTCTGGCTGAGTGGCCAGACAAATCACGTAAAAGCATTTAACAAAACCCAGAAATTATATGAAGTTAGGAGAGAAAACTTTAATTTCAAAATCTATGTTAGAGTTTTTATAAAAGCAAACAGTATACTCACAATAAAAACATATGGCTTCAGACTTTAATAGTTTAGAATAGTCGGGCCCTAGAGAATGAAACTTTTATGACTTCACAGTGAGGTTATCCAAAGATAAAAGTGCTGAATGTGTCCTGCGTTCAAAAAATTTCTAACTACTTTATGCCTTATATAATTAATAAGCCATTTTAAAGCCTTTCTGGAAAAAGACAGTATGGATAAATGTTTAAATAAAAAGATTGTTAATATTTTATTTTATCTAAAATTGAGATCAATAATGTTACCATTATGATTATACTTTAAAAATATTTATAGCCACTCTCCAAGTTTCTCTACCAAGTGTAACATAACAATTAAGTTGATTAGTATAGAATCAACTTATTAAAAACTTAAGGTGTGCTTGTATACAGTTCTGTAATCAAATTGTTATGATAATCAATCAAATTCATTTTAAAACTTTCCAAAGCTTCGATTTATACCATACTATAAAGAAGGAATATTAAAGATATATTGTGAGGGAGTGAATGTGGCTCACACAGTTGAACGCATGCTTACCACATGGGAGGCCCCAAGTTTTATTGGTGGCTGGATACTTTTATGCAATTTTATTGCTTTTTTATGTTAATTTAAAATTTATATAAATATTAGTATAATTACTTTACTTGAATTATTTTAAATTTCAATTATAATTTTATCCAAATTTGATTTCATAGAATGACCTCAGCTCCAAAGTTTTGCATTAAACTTTTATTAAAAATATTTTATATTAATTTTTCTTTAATATATTTTTCAAAGAAAGTAGGTTATCATTATAAGCTTTTTGTGCTCCTCCCCGAAATTCCACCACCAAGAGCATTTTGCTGAGAAATCACTTCAGTGTAGAGAATATAATTGCTTTCCTAAGGTCTGACAGTAGATCTTTTCAAAGGCAAAGTTAGAAACAATTGCACCGATGTCCTGAATGAGGCAGGTACTGTTCAGTTACAGTTCTTTCATAGATCTAGGCAATGGCCTTGAAGAGAATGAAGAGTATATAAGGATTACAAAAATAATTAGAATTCAAACTAAGAATCTTAATATACTAGCATACTACATGTAGACATGCCTTTGGGGGAAAAGAAGGTAGTATTTTAAAGAACACTGTGAGATTACTATGATTAGTTTACTAATAAATATCATATTCAAATGTATTATATTTTTGATGAGTAATCTGCTCCAATGGCTTTTGGGCCAAGAAGTTGAATGTGCTCCTCTCACTCTGAAGTGCTTTTTCCTTATTTAATTGAATTTGTGATTTATCTGTTAATGGTGAAAAATAAATATTAAGTCTAATGAAAAATGAAAAAAAATTATCAACTACACAATCTTGTAATTGATCAATCTACAATTAAAAATGAATACTACGTTGTTGAGACAATGACAACACAAAAAGAACTTACCCAATATACTCACCATGTAGATAGATAGATAGATAGATAGATAGATAAATAAATAAATAAATAGAATCACTTTCAATTAGTATATATTTAGGTCATTGACATTTGATTGCTTAGGATTGGCCTCTGTATGACAATATAGCTCAATGCACATGTTTGTTGTTGTTCATTGCAATCTCCTGTGGAAATTTTGATTCTGATATGTTCATTCTGTCCATGAAATTTGCAAAGAAAATGTTGGAATTTTGATCATAGGATTTTTCTTCTCACAAGATTTTTTAAAAATTCACACAGGGATTAGTGTAGATATGACGACAGACATATGGTGCTACCTATTCTACATCTAAGGAGACAGATTTTTCACTGAATAAAAAACTAAATTTTGGGAAACGGACTTTGGCCCAGTGGTTAGGGCGTCCGTCTACCATATGGGAGGTCCGCAGTTCAAACCCCTTGACCCGTGTGGAGCTGGCCCATGCGCAGTGCTGATGCGCGCAAGGAGTGCCGTGCCACACAGGGGTGTCCCCCGCGTGGGGGAGCCCCACGCGCAAGGAGTGTGCCCGTGAGGAAAGCCGCCCAGCGTGAAAAGAAAGTGCAGCCTGCCCAGGAATGGCGCCGCCCACACTTCCCGTGCCGCTGACGACAACAGAAGCGGACAAAGAAACAAGACGCAGCAAATGGACACCAAGAACAGACAACCAGGGGAGGGGGGAAATTAAATAAATAAATAAATCTTAAAAAAAAAAAACAACTAAATTTTAAACTTAATATCAAAATTGAACAGTGTTCATTCTCTCTCTTGACATCTATATTGTCAAATGAGTAACTGAACATAGGAGAGCTATTTGGGCTTGACAGATATTAACCCAAAGAGACCGTTTAACAACTGAACATAAATGTAAATGTGATATACGATAGCTAGGGCTGGCTGACCTTTGTGGAGACATTCAAAACCTTTAGTTCCAAAGGCACAGGACAGATTCTAGGAGAATAAAGTCATTGCCATTCCTTTCCTTATATAACATTTTCAGGTATAACCAAAGAATAAAAGAAAAACATACACAATTCTGCTCAGGTGTTATTTGGGAATTGTGGTGAGCAAATAATTAGAGTGTTATGTAACTGATCTTTCAAAAAATGCTACAAAAAGGCCTTGCCTTTTAGATGTCTTTTTTTTTTCCTTTGAGATTAAGACAGAAGAATCAAGAAATACATGCATTTTTCTTTATAATTAAGGGACATAAATGGAATTGTAACTAAGTTCTTAAAAATAGACATTAAGTTTTTAAGTAAAAATAGTTGATATTAACATAAGCTATTCATATTTTAACAATTACTCTCTTTTATACTAACCCTAAAACCCACATCTATAATTTAAGAAAGTTATATGGTTGAAGAAAATGAATGACTGAAGAAAATAGTTGATAGACGTTAGCATTGCTTATCTCCTGGTATTTAACAGTGATTTATATAGGAATTTTCTGAGTGCATTCTCTTTTTCTCTAGAAGTATTTCACATCATTCTTAAGTATTACAAACTTATCACGGTCAAGAATAACATGACCTGCTACCAAACTTTCTTCTTTAAACTCCAGTCCAAACTGATTTGTTCATTCAGTTTGACCTCCAGAACAGGTAGGGTGCCTGACATATTACAAGGGGTAAAACCGGTTGAATTGACAGTTAAAGGGACATCTTTCTCTTGTTTTAACTTTTTTTTGTTATGAAATAGGCACACACGAATTTACAAAATTATCATAGAGATGTCTCATTTCACCCAACTTTCCCAAAATGTTGCATCCCACCTAACTTACAGTACATATGAAAGCCTGGAAATTAGCACTGACTTATTACTGTTAGAGTACAGATCTTAGCATTTCATCAGTTTTTACATGCACTCATTGAGTGTGTGTATGTGTCTGTGTGGAAAGTTCTATAAAATTTTATCACACGTTTATTCACCATCACAATCAAGACACACATCTCCTTTATCACCACATAGAAACTTCCTCAGGCTACTCCATTATAATCCCACACCTTTTTTGCCTCAGCCAACACTTATGTGACACCACTGAATTATATTTCAGCCTGTTCCTAAAACAGATAGAATGCCTTCTTTGCCCCAGATTCCTAATTCATGTTTTTTATTAGATGTTTCCTCCACCATCTAGCCTCCTAGAAATTTAGCTAAATAACACTCACAGAGGTTAATATCCTCCTATTATCTATCAACTTTTGAATTATTTTTGTTCCCACAATATATATCTTCTAGCCCAGCAATGTCCAACAGAAATATAATATGAACTGTATATCTAATTTTAAATTTTCTAGAAGCCACATAACATAAATAAAATAAAAAGAAGCAGGTAAAATTAATTTTAATGACATATATTTTCTTTAGCCCTATATACCCAAAATACTATCTCAAAATGTAAAAATTATAAAATATGATTAATGAGGCATTTTACATTGTCTTTTTTGTACTAAGTATTTATAATTCTGCTGCATTTTATACTTATGATAAAACTCAATTCAGACAAGTCACATGTCAAATACTCAATGGCCACATGTGGCTATCACATAGGAAAACTCAGTAAAAAAAACAATTATTTGCTGCTAAATAACTAAGCAGATCATGTAAATCTTATTACTTATCAGATGTCTTAATTTCACTTTTAATAATATAGCATTTCTTTACCCAGCAAACTAGAAATTTGATGTGGAGGGTTTTGTTAACCTGTGAACTTTTATAAAGCCCAGTGCCTATGTGAACCTTAAAACCAAGTGCTGTTTCCCTTCAGCAGGAACAAAGCTGATTTTGCCAGTTGCTAACAGGTGCCATTTGGGTCATTGGCACCTTCATGTAAATATTAGTGATTCTCACTTCCTATTATTTGAAGACTGCCTAGTCAAAACTACCTTGATTATTTTTTCTGTAATTCTATGTTGGATAATTCAATTGATTGGTTTGCTAAATCAGATTCATAAACATTCAATATCTTATCTCAAATCAACCTTTACTAGTAACCTGAGGATATCAGCAAATACAAAGCACAAATGAAACATGGAGATACTGAACCCATCACCATCTCCAACCAGGTCCTTTCTTGTCTATTGGGAAATGCTTTGCTCCAGACTTAACATAGGAAGTCAAGTTATCACTGTGGGCATTATTTACAGAAAAAGGAGTTATCCCAAATGTGAAACATCTCCATTTTATACTCCAAAAATTACATAGTTTGTGTGCCCCTTTTTAGGGAATTTTGCCTTTAAGTCATCACATTCCAGGATTGTTTACTATAAGTAATCTTAGGCAGATTAAATGCATTCATAGATATAGACTACTAATAAATACCATTATTACTTTTCCTAGAAGGCCTGTCATTAAAATAGTTACATTGTCATCTCACTATGGTATCACAAACATATTATATGCCACAAAAGTATACCATGTCTTTTATGAATATTGTAAAATTAGAATGATTTGATGAGTTTGTGAAATCAGATCATGAAATTCCTATTTGCCTTACCATTGTCTCTCTCAGACACCTGCCCCTCAAAATAAAGTGATTTTGGTAAGAAGGTGTAAGAATAGTGTTAAAAAACTGGGTGAATATATAAAAAACATTTTTTTAATCATATCTATGAAATATATGCCAAACCCAGGCCTTGAAGATTTTCTCTTAAATTTTCTCCCTCTCCCAAAAGTTTTCACGTTTTAGTTTTTATATTAAGTTCTGTTATTCATTTTGGATTAATTTTTGTGGATAACGTGGAATAAAGATGAAAATCAGAGCAGATGTGGCTCAAGCAGTTGAACACCCACCTCCCACATGGGAGGTTTCGTTCTTGGTACCTTCAAAAGAAGACAAATATCGAGCAGACAATGAGAAGACAACAAGCAAAAACAAGGAGCAAAACAACAAGCAGACAATGAACAAAACCTAACCAGCAGGTAGTGGATGTGGCTCAAGCAGTTGAGTGCTCACTTCCCACATGGGAGGTCACGGATTCAGTTCCAAGTGCCTCCTAAAGAAAAAACAGGCAATGAGCAAAAGAAAAAGAAAAAGAGCCAAAACAAAGAGCAGATAATGAACACAAACAGCAAGCAGAAACAAACTGAGGAGGATGCCATCTCGGGTGAGGGGAGGAAGAAAATCAATGTCTCTTAATGTGCCCTCTTCTGGTTTATTGGTCTATATGCTTATCCTTAGGCCAATACTACTGTGCTGGAAATTAAATCATGTCCTTGCCAAAGACATGCTCAAATCTTATTCACATTGCTGTGATTGTACTCCTATTTGTGTATAGGACCTTTTGAAGTGTTTTTATTAGATAAGGTGTGGCCAATTTGAATCAGACCAGGTCCTAATCTATAATACTGGAGGCCTTATGAAGAGAGGAAATTCGGAAGAAGTTAGTTAGTAGAAGTCTGAAGTCAGAAGAAGCCAGACAGGAGTGACTTGCCATGTGATGGAGGACTGCCATTACCAGAACACTACCCACTACTGGAGAAAGAATGGAAAGAATGGGCTTGATGAAACCTTGATTTTGAACTTCTAGACAATTAATTCTTCTTTAAGTCAACCCATTGTGTGATATTCATCATTGAAATCAGCTAATTTGATCTGTACAAGTATTTCTAATTTTTCAAAATTCTTTTGGCTATTCTAAAGCCTTTATATTTACATAAAATTTTAGATTCAACCTGTCAGTTTTTACAGAGTACCTGCTAGGATTTTGATTGGAATTGTACTAAATCCCTTAAAAAATTTGGAGAAGATTGACATCCTAAAATTATGCCTAACAATCCATGAACATGTTACATCTCTCCATTAAATTATTTTAAAATTTCCATCAGCTATTTGTTGTAAAGGTGCTTTATATATCTTATGAACTATAGACTTGATTATTTCATATTTTTGGATGATATCATAAATTTTATTTTATAAATTTAATTATTCAAATATTTGTTATTAGTATATAGAAATACAGTTGAATTGTATTAATTGACCTTCTATCCTATGAACTTGTTAAATTCATTTATTAGTTCTATTATATATATATATATACACACACATATCTCAGGATTTTCAAAATACACAATTATATTGTTTATAAATAAATATTTTACTTCTTTCTCTCTAAAATATGTGCTTATTTTCTTGCTAATTTTAACAGGCCTATAGTATATTATTGAATAAAATTTTAAGGGTTAGATACTGTTGCCTTTTCCTAATCTTAGATGATAAATATTTATCATTTATTTATTAATTATAATGTTACCTCTAGGTATTTCTTAGATGTCCTTAATCGGATTTAGAAAGTTCCCTCCTATTTATATTTTTGCTGGAATGTTTTTTCTTCTTCATTGAATGTCTACCAATTCTTTGTTAACTATTGAATATTGTATTTTTCCCATTTTTGTGTACTGGACTTAATTGTCTTTTTTCAAAGGATATTGAATATTTTTCTGAAAAGCAGTTAATCTTAAGTCCAATCATCTTGACCCTTTTGTGACTTGTTTCCAACTTTGTCAGGGAATGTTTGGAGTAGCTTTTATTTTGTGGGCTAAAATCTCTACTGAATGACCACCTAGGTCTCTACTTAATAACTAGGGTGTTTGATGAGGACTTCCCACTCTGATTAGTTGTAATGGGAAGGTTTCAACCTCTGCGTGCACTCCAGCAGCTTCACTTTATTGATCCTTAGTTGTTCTTTCTCTGGCCTTGTAAAGTTCCTTCAATGCATTCAAATGTAGTGTTTAGCATCACTCATTTTTATTGGTGTGCAGATTCCTGGAGCTTCAAAATCTCTATTCACTATGCCAACACCTATTGTATACCCATCAATTTCTAACTGCTTACTTGTCCTCAGGCTCAGGTTTATTTCTCCTCTACTCAGCAAAACCAACATTCTTTGCTCAGGTTCATCCTTCCTACAACATGGTCTCTTTAATTAGAAAGCTGGGGCTTTCATTTGCTTTCTTTTAAGGATCATAGCATTGCACTTTCTGTTGTACAATATCTGAAAACATTTGTTTCATATATTTACACACATTTTGTAGTTGCTTACAACAGGCAGGGAAGTCTAGATACAGTGATTCTATCATATTTGTAAGTCATTCTCAATAACATTTGAGACATCATGGAGACTGAGAGTTGCTAAAAGATAAGATTTCCGTATGGGTTTGAATGTTTCAAAAAATTGGAGACTTTCTAGCTTTACTTTAATTCACTGGGAAAATTTTAGCATGGTGTATTAACCTGTTAGTTGATACAGAAGAAACTGGTAATAATTAGTATCATTTCACTAATAAAACTCAGGCAAATTCATGCATTAAATTTTGTACTAGTTAGTGTTACATATTGGAAAAATCATGTATCTATATATAACGTATATTTGTGTCAAGGTTTGATAATTTTTAATTTTGTATAAGGGCATGACTGAACAAAGCAGGATCGATAGTGAATTTATGCTAGATTATGCATCTTAACTTTAGTTTAAAACTACCTGAGTGAGAAGCTGATAATTTAAATGTGTTTGGTTTTTGTATACCAAAACCCTGCTATCTTGTACATGTAAGATAAGTAGCCTTGTTGGATTGGGGGTAATTTTGAAAGGTTTACATTTTCTCTTTTATATGTAGAGACAATCTACTTTTACATCAACATTTTTTTCCTTCACTGGAATCTCTCTTTATTTATACATAAAATATTTGTAACTCTCCTGAAAATTTCTTTGGGTAAGTGCTTCAATGTTAATAGAATACAAGAAAGAGAACATTATTAATTGAATGATTATTCATAATTGCCATTTTCTAAACAGGTTCTGAATTAAATAATTCTTGAACATTTTAGAAAAATTCAAATTATTAAACTCCTTTTAGTTCTCTGAAAATATTTCAGGAAAAAAAAGACTCTTAGATGCATGCATTTGCCATGCAGTTCTAGCTAAAAGTGTGAATGACAAAAGCATTGATGAATGGCCATAAAATATAAAAGAAGAATAGAGAGGCATATTTTAGGAATTGTATATGAAAGTACTGACTCAGAAATTATGGAATCAGATAAATGAATGAACAAGGCTCCTAGTCTAGATTATACAACCTTACTCGAAACAGGCTACAAACTTTATCTACTGCACAATGGCTTCAGAAAGAACGTGTTCTTTGTGAAGCTTAAAAATAGATGTAATAATACGTTACCATTTTCTGTATTACTACTCTATTCAGAGACTCTGAATAGAGTATGCACTTCATGGATGCCAGCTCTAATCATCACAATAATCCTCCAAACTAGGTGGTTTTACAGTAATTTCAAATGGAGAAATAAATCACCAAGAACCAAATTCTTTGCCCATGATAGAGCAAGGATTTGAATTTAGGTCTTCCTGGTTCTGGCTTGAGTGTCCACACCATTTTGCCTTCAATTACCACAAATGTGCTATAGGTTACCCTGACTCAAGATCTTTTATTATAAAAATTATATTTCTAGAATGTACTTCACAGAAATCCAGTGGTTATCATAGAGGCCAAATGGATTTCCAACTCACATTTCATTTGAATAAAGAAAGCTGTAACATATACACTTCTCTTAGAAGTATCCTGTTGCTTTTAAAATCTAGCGTGTTTATTTTTCCTGTTTTCATCAGAATCCTTGCCTTTGCTCTGAACCTATGCATTTAAAAGTGGCAATTTTAATGCAACGCTCAGTTTATGCAAATGTTACTATGTATCTGTTGTATTAGTTTTATTTTGTCTGCTAAAGAGGTTTTAGAGAAATATTTTTGAAAATTAATAAAATTCTGAAGGTTAACCTCATGTCCTTAAGTTTTTTTAATCCATTCTCTTCTTTAAATTATCATAGCGGGAGTGGATGTGGCTTAAATGATTGAGTGCCTACTTCCCCCATGGGAGGTCCCAAGTTCAGTTCCTGGTGCCTCCTGAAAACAAAGACAAACAACTAGCAAACATACAACAGAACCAACTCAGGTGAGCCAATGCGGCTTCGTGGTTGAGCACTGGCTTTGCACTTACAAGGTCCTGGGCTCAATCCCTGGCTCAGGTACTTCAGAAAATAGAAATGGTGTTGTTACAGCACCATCAAAAAAAATTATCCTGGGAACATTGCATCTGAAAATCTGAAAGTTAGGACCCTGAGGAATTACAGCACTATGGATCACTACTTCAAATTCAGAAACATTTCCCATATTCAAACTACTGGATTTTTTCATAGATAATATTTCTTTCAGAAATATTCATCTTGAGGCCATGATCTCTACAGATCATCATTATTTTAAATGTCCTGGATTCTCTGGTCCAAGCATCTTTATTTATCATTGTTAACCTACCAACATGATTTCTACTAATGAAATTTATGATGATGAAAACACAGCCTTATACCATCTAGAAACTGTTACTGTTATTTATATTTTACATCTCAATGGAATTTACTGGATCAATGAATTTTGTAACTGCATGTTTTCCTGGAATAATACTTCACTAAATTCCTATGTTTATTGACATGACAATTGATAGATAAAAGGAAGGCAGTTTTTCATTTCCTGCAATGGTGAGCCATGTGGTAATATTACAGAATTATTCTACTAAATTGTAACAATTAAAACTTCTCTGAGTTTGACTGGATGTAATAATATCCATACTCCTTTTTACCTGGAGTTACATATCTGATTTATTACTTACTTCTCACTTGGACTGTTTAAGCCTCAATTTCCTCCAATTACAGTATTTATAAACTATTTATTATACTATGTTATGATAAAGATAACACGGTGGAACATATAAAAAATGCCAGCACCATAAATCACTAAATAAATGGTGACAGAAAGAAGGGGACAGTTACTGTGGAACGAGTAGCTATAATGGCACATTGTGGAAACACAGGTCCAGGGTACGAAAGAAACTTTCAGCAAATGATTCCTTTATTACTTGCATAAATAATAAAGAGTTCAGAAAGGGCAAATAGTCTCTGTCACTTACTCAGCACAAAGACTCAAAAAGAGCAGGGGAAGAAATCCCATCAAGGCCACTCTCCTGGTGTGGCTGAGAACTGTTCCTGGTCCCAATCAGTAGATGGTAGCTCCACAGGCCCCATATCAGATGTGAGAAGTGAGACCAGTCTGCACTGCCTGAGTGTGGTTTTTCTCCACATAGAGGAGAGGGGGCCCAGCCCCTGAGAAATCCTGTTCTGATAAGCATCTGGTGTTGCTTATTCCCAGTTTCAGGTTTCTGGGTTAAAGGTCTGGCTGGGCCTTTTATTAAATTTACTGTCTCCTCCCATTTGTGGAACAGCACACAATAGAAAAGGAGGTGGGGGTAGCAAAAGGCCAGAGGATGGCCACTTAGCATGTGTTTGTGACTTCCGTAGTGAAGGAGGTGGGTGGAAGGTGAGGTCTGGGTGATGATTGTTTAATAAGTGTCTGTGATTTCCCTAACAATTGTTATGATATGAGAAAAATAAATTGAATCCTTGATGTGTTTAGTTTTGTTTCCATAAGAAATTTTTAAATGTTTTGTTTTACCTAGTTTATTCAATCTTCTAAAACTAAATGCATTTAGAAACAATAATAAAACAAAAACAGATGTGTGATTTTCATGAGTTCCAGAATATCAACGTGACAGGTAATAAACTAACACAGCAAGTAGAGAAATGTACTGCAGTAAGTAAATAAAATTTTGTAAATATATGCACAAATTGTGTTGCTAGAGAGTAAAACAAAGTCAATTTAGATGAAATGATTGAAATGAATATCCATAGAATTCATGGAAATCAGGCAAATTTTAGGAAAATGCTTTCATTTAGTTAAGACAGATGCCAATCAAGACAGGTGCTATTCTGAGCAAATTAAAATAAATTAGTTTAAATGTTTAGTATCGTTGTAAAAACATGATGTTTGTTTGAGAAGTTTCAAGATTTTCTCTTAATTTTAACAAATCTATACATTAGAGAAATGTTTTCCCTTTACTGAAATGACCTATATTTTCCTTCACTTTCTCTGAAGAGTTTGAAAGAAATCCTACATAAATTAAGTTTCTTTTAATTGATTTTTAAGACAAATATATGGGTAGTTTGAGGTTTTTGTGGACCCCTAAAAATTATTTTATTAAATTAAAACAGTCCTGGGAGTGTGACCCTATTGTAGGTGGGAACATTTGATTAAATCACATTAGAAAAGGGGTTTTGCTTAGGTTACTTCACTAGGGCATGACCCAAGGTGAGTGGGTATTGATCCTCTTTTGGAGTCATTTTTAAAGGTAAGCAGAAAGGGAGAAGAAAGACACAGGAGCTCAGAGAGGAACCCACAGAAGCTGAGAGAGAAGGCCACAGATGGAGCAGACAGTTGCTGAAAACAACAAGACCCAGAGAAGGGAGGTGCCACAATATACCTTGCCATGTTTGAGAGAAATCCAGTGTAGCCAGCAGGACTTTGTGGAAAAAAATCATTGCCCGATGGAGCCTTGATTTGGACATTTTCATGGACACTGAACTGTAAGCTTATAAGTTAATAAATCCCCATTGTAAAAGTCAACTCATTTCTAGTATATTGCCTTGGCTACCTTTAGCAAACTAAAAAGATATCTTACTTTTACAAAAGCTTTGCTTGTTCTTTTAAAAATTTGTCCTTCTTTCAATACTAAATGAATGAAAATAAGATAATTCGTTCAACATCAGTGATGGTTAATCTCATGCATCAACTTGGCTTGGTTATGGTGTTCAGCAAGCACCGGCCTGATTGTTATTGTGTGGGTATTTTGTGGATTTAAATAACTAATCAGTTGATGGCATCTATAGCCAATTACATTTATGATGGACAAAGGAAATTTCCTTCAGCAGTGAAAGGTTGGGGGATCTTGGAGAAAGACCTCAGCCTAGGGTAGGAGGGTTCTTGACAGAGCCTGGAGAAAGAATCAAGGACTAGTCATATAGTAGCAGGAAAATTTAATGTAAAGTGAAAGTACACATTCATATTGCATTGCGTAACTCCACATGATTTTGAACCAATATACCATTTTATTCACTTTGATTTCTTTTTCTCAGAGAATCATTATTTGGGTCACAGCTTAGCTTGAGTTTCTTTACTGAAGTTTAATATTTGAGCTCAGGTTAGATATACATAGTAATACTGGTGATGTAAAGGTGGTTTTCACAATATTACAAAGGATGCTGGAAGACACCAGTTTATATGTACAAATATGCCAATTTTGTACTAATGCCAATGAAAAGTACAAGTAACTTTTCAATTATGTCTATTATGTGATTGCTATTTTATTTAAAGTGATTTTTATTTAGTAAAAATAATGCAAGCTTATTCAAAATAATCTCCATAATGGAAAAACAAGAAGAAAGAAATGCTTCAAATTCAAACATCAAAACATAAATATGTGAATGTGTTTTCTGGAAACAGAATAGCTAGAAATAATTTTATAAAAATGAGGTCATACTATCAATTCAGTTTTTAATTAAAATAATTTGCATTTATTTTTCTTGAGGTTATTGGAAGGAAAAAAAGGAAATGAAAAATTGAAGACAATGGTAAACATCAGGTAAATATTTCCTCACAATAAACATAATCATTAAATGGCTAACATTTTGAAGATTTTGGAAAATATTAGTGAGTTATCATAAGCAAAGTGCTCATTTCCTTTTTCAAATTTCTCATATAGAAGAATATATAGAATATCAATATAATACAAATAGAGAGGCGAGCAATTGTAGCTCAAGTGGTTGAATGCCTGCTGCCCATGTACAAGGTCCCAGGTTAGATGCCAGGTAAGTCCTAAAAACAAATAAACAAATGAGAAAACCACTTCTCATTGGGGAGCAGATGTAGCTCAGTGGTTGAGTGACTGCTTCCCATATACAAAGTCCTGGATTCCCTGGTACCTCCTTAAAAATTTTTTTTCATTTTACTCACTGGCACAATAGTATCATATTACTTTAAGATACTTTAAGATGGAGAAAAATAAGACAATAAGTCAAAGAAGACACTTCATCATTGTTTGTCCTAAAGAAGTAATAGTTACTAGAGTTGGTAGGTGTACTCCAAGAGACTTACATGTTTGGGCTGTCCATGTGCCAACTGAAACCCAAATCTCCACAGAGTTGCAAGACCTACTTTCCAGTTCAATGAACTCCCCAGGACAACTAGTAGGGAGAATATGATGGACAAAAAAACATACCAAACAACTGAGGGTGACTACAACTGCAAGAAGAGAGTCCCATCCATCAGATGTATGGGATTGAAGCCCCACTCAATTAATGGTGGAGTGAGCATCACCATCCCAGAGCCCTCAGAACAAGGAAATGAACTGTGGACTAAAATAAACGTACTAGTATTCTACTATAGATTTATTGTGTTTCTCGCAATGGAAGAAATACCATTGTTTTGGAGGTAGTGACCCATGTATGCTCTTGGGCTAGGGAGAGGGAAAACAGGGTAATAGGGGGCACATTTTCAGGACTTGGGAATCATCCTGAATGATATGACAATGACTGATACAGGCCATTATATATCCAGCAATAACCTACAGAGTCGAATGGGAGAGAGTGTAAACTACAATGTAAACTGTAATCCATGCTTAGTGGCAATGCTCCAGAATGTGTTTATCAATTGCAATGAATGTGTCACACTGATGAAAGATGTTGCTAATGTGGGGAAATGTGGGATGTGAAGGGGTGGGGCATATGGGAATCCTCTATATATTCTCTGTAACATTTATATAATCAAAGTATCTTTTAAAAAATAAAAAAGTGGAAAAAAAAGAATAGTGTCAAAAACTCCTAAGGGAATGTATAAGTTAGTTTCCAATTAAGAAAACATAATAACTCTTGTTATTTCAATTAAAGGAAATTTAATAGAGCAAATTGATTACAGATGGTAGAAGAGATAAGCAGTTCCATAAAGGATGTTGAAATAACCTAGAGATGAACAATAGCAAGAAATCAATACCACATTTGGCCTGGAAGAACACAGAAACTGGTGTTTCAAGTATCCAGAAATATGGTCCCAAGGGTGGTTTGAAATATTGTGAGGTTTTCTGGTAGAAGCCAGATGCTTAGATCATAGAAAGATGTACAATATAGTCAGAATTGGAAATCATGGAGGAGAAACAAACATTTACCAAAAATCAGCACCCAAAGCAGACACAGAGAAAATAGAGAATCATAGCAAAAGATAAATCAAGAGACAGAGAGATAAAGAGATGTGTTCTCTGGTCTCTTATTGTTTCTCAATGTCTAAATCTACTGTAAATCATAAACCAGTTTTCAAGAGAGTCTGATAAAGAGAGTTTGAAGAAGACAGGTGCAGGTGAGAGTAGAAACCAACAGTATAAAGGAAGTTTACTGTCAGGAATTAATACCAAGTGATATGCAATTATATTTGAATGCATTTACTTTGTATGAGGTTTGATTTATCAATTTTATATTGGCTAAGATGGTATCAAATTCAATTTTCATATTTTATAGTCCAAGCATATTGAAAACTAACTTCAACATCTGGTAAAAAGGAGTAGATGTACTTTTTTTTTATTACTTCTGCTAAGTTCAATTAAAAACTCTGGATATATTGCATGTTAACACAATAAGATTCTGAAAGGTAGTGAGAAGGAAGAAGGGACAGTCTGTATAGAGACCTTGATACCCCAAAATCAACACAGTGCTGAGTCTTTATCTTATTTTTCCCTCATATGTCCAAGGATTGGAGCTGAAGAAACTGACAATCCAGACATAGTAATTGTTGCAGGCAATAAAAGCTTCAGTAAGAGCTTGATCTGTTAGGGGCCTTGCAAGATAAAACACTTATAGACAGGGAAGCAGCTGTGTCTCGAAATCGATTGGGCTCCCATCTACCATATGGGAGGCCCTGGGTTCATGTCCCAGAGCTTCCTTGTGAAGGCAAGCTGACCCACACCCATGGAGGGATGATGGCCTGTGCCTGCAGGAGAGCTGACAGCCTGCACCTGTGGAGAGCTGACAGTCTGCACCCTGATGGCCCGTGCCCATGGAGAGCTGGCACAGCAAGTTGACACAACAAAGGGAGACAAATAGACATAGAAGAATGTTCAGTGAATGGACACAGAGAGCAGACAGAAAGCAAGCTGCAAGGAGGGCGGGGAATAAATAAATAAATAAATAAATCTTTAATAAACAAAAACAAAAACAAAACCTTATACACAATAACAAGATGCAATCAAAGAAAGCCAGGTCAAGACACATCATAATTAAATTATAAAAAATAACAAAGCAAAGAAAAAATTTCAAAAGCAGACAGAAATAAACAACACCTTACCTAGAGGGGGAAAATAATTAGAATGAAAGTGGATTTCTAACCAGGAATGATGGAGGCAAAAAGGAAGTGACAAAATATTTTTCAAATGCTGAAACAAAGAAATCAACCCAGAAGCTTATATCCAGTGAAAATATTCAGGAACACAGGGGAAATGAAGATAGTTTCAGAATAAGGAAAACAAAGAAAATTTGTTGCAGCAGACCTATCCTAAAAGAATGACTAAAGGAAGTTCTCAGAAAAGAAAAGATAAAAGAAATTATTTTGGAAAATCGAGAATGAAGAAAACTTATGGAATGCAAAATCATGGTTAAATAGAATGCTTCCCTGTTCTTTTGAATGCTCTAATTAAATTTGATGGTCAAAGGAATAATTGACTCTGGTTAATATGGTTCTGAACATATAGAGAGTAAATATTCAACACAATTATATAACAAATGGAAGGATAAATAGACATGAAGGGAAGTAAAATTTTAATATTTCACTTGAACCAGTGAAATTATGATATCAGTAAACTCTGGTAAGTTATTTATATCATGTAATATCTAGAACAACAACTAACAAAGTTGTACTAACAAACTATATGAATTATTCCAAATGGAATACTGAAAAATGTTCAAGTAATCTATTGAAAGACAGGAAAAAGAAAATAGAGAGATGAAACACAGAGAATACACAGAATATTAAAGTAAAATGACAGGCTTATGACTAACATATCAATAATTACATTAAATGTAAGTGACCTAAATACACCATTTAAAAGGCACACTTTTGCAAACTGGATTAAGAAAAATGATCAAACTCACTTCAAATATATTGATGTGGGCAGGTGAAAAGTAGGCAAAAGAGAAAAGATATATCACACAAAGATTAATCAAAGAAAAACAATATATCTACATTAATATTAGAAATAGTAGGTAAAACAAATATATACCAGAGACAGAGAAGTACATTATGTAATGATGAAAGTATCCATTCACCAAGAAGAGAGTGCAGTCCTAAATATATATGCACTAACAATAGTGCTACACAATATGTGCAGCAAAATCTGATAGATGTGAATGGAGAAATGAAAAAATCTGCAGGTATTGTTGGAGACTCCAATAATTTGTTAAGAGTCTTTGTGGCAAGCACATAGCAGAAACAACACTATCAAACAACAGGGTTTAATCAACATTTTAATCCACTCAAAACAGCAGAATACATATTATTTTTAAGTGTTAACAGTTAATTCACCAAGATAAAATGAAATCATATAACATGTACTTTCTGACTGCAATACAATCAGATTAGAAATCAGTAAGAGAAAGATAAGAAAATCTCCAAATACTTAGAACCTAAGAAACAAACTTCTATTAACAAAGAGGTCAAAAAGAAAGTTTCAAAAGAATTATAAAAATTATATGGAACTGAATAGAAATGAAAATGCAACATATTAAATATTGTGAAACACAGCTAAAACAGTATTGAGAGGGAAAATTTATGTGAATGTATACATTAGAAATGAAGAAATATCTCAAATCGGTAATCTAGGCTTCCATCTTGAGGACCTAGGGAAAAAAAAAAAGCATAATAAACCAAAAGCAAACAGTAAGAATGGAATAATAAAGATAAAAGCAGAAATCAATAAAATTGAAAACAGCAATAGAGAAAATCAATTAAATAAGAGCTGATTCTTTAAAAAGGTAAATAGTAAAAAACTTCTAGCAAGACTGATGAAGGAAAAGAGAAAGAAGAGAGAATATACCGATAACCAATATTAAGTATGAAATGGGAATCTTCTACAGAGACTGCAAACATTGAAAGGAAAAACACTGCATACTATGGAAAGCTCTATATAAAAATTTGACAATTGAGATGATATATACCAATTACTCAAAAAAACACACAACAAAACACAAGCACAAACCAAACTTCCACTACTGATCCATATTAAACAAACCATTATGGACTTAAAACTATTAAGAAAATTTAATTCATAATTTTTAAAAATTCCTCAAAAAGAAATCTCTGTGTCCATACGCTTTTATCTGAGAATTCTAAAAACCTTAAAAGAAGAAATAATTCAACACAATATAAGAGCTCATAAGAGATCAGAAGATAGAATTTCCTAATTTATTCATATGAAACTTGTTTTACCTTTATTCTAAATAAGGTAAGGTCAGTAAAAAGAAAGAGAGAGAAAAGGAATGAAGGAAGAAAGAAAGGGAGGGAGGGAGGAAGGAAGGGAGTGAGGGAGGGAGGAAGCAACAGATCAAGTATCACTTTTGATTATAGATACAAAAATATTTAGCGAATATTAGCAAATAGAATTCTGCAATATATAAAATAATTGTACATGATGACTGAGCAGAGTTTGTTCCAGAGATGCAAACCTGGTTCAATATTTGAAAAGCAATCAATGTAATCCATAATATTAACAGGCTAAAGAAGAGAAATCATATGATCATATACTTTGAATATGAAAAAAATTTGACAACATCCAAAACCCACTCCTGATAAAAAATACTCAGAAAAATAGGAACAGAGAGAAACTTTTTACATTTTGATAGTCAGAATTTACAAAAACTCTACAGTTAACCTTTTACTTAATGGGGAAAGACTGAATCCTTTCCCCCTAAGGTTGAGGACAAGGCAAGGATTTCTTTTCATGTCACCCTGATTCAACATAGTGCTAGATTTCCTAGCCAGTGGAACAAGGAAATAAAATAAAATAAAATAAAATAAAAAAATAAAATAAAATAAAATGCATACAGATAGGAAAGTAGGGACTAAAATCTTTTGTATTTTCTGATAACACAATAGTTAGCATGGAAAATCTCAGGGAATATATAGAGAGAAATCTCCAGAACTTCCTAGAACTAATAAGGAAGGTCAGCCAAGTTGAAGGATACAAGAAAAACTTACAAAATCATTAGCATTTCCAAAGAGTATTATTGAACATGCAGAAACTGAAATTGAGAATACAATAATATTTATAATTGTTGATAAGATTTATACTCAGGTATAAATCTAACAAAATATACATAGGATTCAAATTCTGAAAACCATAAAGTCAAAGATCTATATAATTAGGGAGAAAACTCTCTCTTAGACCAATGTATAAGATATGCATGGCATAATGTAATTCCTAACAAAATGCCATCAAGATTTTCTTGTAGACAGAGACTAGATTATTGTAAAATTGTCACGAAAGATAAAGGAACTAGAATAGTTAAAACAATTTTAAAAAAAGAATAATTGTGAGAGGCTACAACCTGGCAAATGTTCACACTTATTATAGGGTTGTTGGAGGGATAGACATATAGATAAATTGAAAAGAACAGAAAACCCAGAAACAGTCTCACACAAAAATGCCTAGCTGATTTTTGACAAAGATGTGAAAACAATTAAATGGAAGAAAATAGCATTTTCAACCACTAGTGTTGGAATAATTGGACACCTATAGGGGAAAAAAAAAAAAGAACCATGACTTAATATAAATATTAACTCAAAATGGATCACAGACTTCAAAAAGTAAAATGCAAACCTATTGAACTTTTAGGAAAAAATGGATAATGTATTTGTCATATGTGTATGGGCAAAGCTTTCTTAGACATGACACCAAAAGAAAAGTCCATAGAAGGAAAATATTAATAATTGGATTTTATAAATATTTAAAACTTTGGCTCTGTGAAAGAACCTGTTAAGAAGATGAAAAGCCAAGCTAAGAAGTGAAAGAAAATACTTGAAACTGCATATCTGACATAGAGTTAGTATCAAGAATACATAAAGAAACAACAAAACTCAATATAAAAAAATAAACTAATTAGAAGTTTAGGAAAAGACACAAGTTGCTGCACTGAAAAGGATATATAAATGGCAAATAGGCACATAAAGAGATGGTTAGCATCATTAGCCATTAGGGAAATGCAAATAAAAATCACAGTGAGAGAGCACTGTGTAACCATCAGAGTGGCTAAAATAAAAAGAATTATGTGGAGTTGATGTGGATCAAGTGGTTGCACTCCTGCCCCCAACATGGGGGGTTCCTGGGTTCTGTTCCTGGTGCCTCCTATAAAAACAAAAACAAAAACAGACAACAAGAAAAACAAATGAAAAATTCAACTCAGGGAAGTCAATGTGGCTCAGTGGTTGAGAGCTGGCTTCCCACACATGAGGTCCCAGATTCAATCCCCAGGCCCCAGTACTGCAAACAAAAATTCTTTTTAATTTAAATTTAAAAACACTCCTATGTATTTCGAGAAACTGGGGCACCTTTACATTACAGGAGTGAATGTAAAATGACACAACCATTTTGGAAAACAATTTGACATTTTCTTTATAAAAATTAAGCATGCAATTATCATATAAACAAGCAATTACACTCCTGGGCATTTACCCAAAGAAATGAAGACTATTATTTACATAAAATCATATATATGAATGTTCATTGACGTTTTATTTGTAACGGACAAAAAGTGGAAACAATGCAGATGTCTTTCAATAGGAGAACAGTTAAACTATAATGCATCTATACCCTGAATACTACTCAGCAAAATAAAATGAAACTCACTATTGATACACACAGCAGCCTAGATGGAGCTTCAGAAAATTATGCTGACTGGAGAAAGTCACGACCCCAAAGTTACTTACCATTTGATTCTTATATAACATTCCTGATAAGGCAAAATTATAGAAAAGGAGAAAAGATTAATGGTTTACACAGGTTAAAGATTGGGTACATGTGGGAGGAAGGTGGATGTAGCTATAAAAGAGCAACGTGAGGCAACCTTTTGTTGATGGAAATGTTGTTTGTGTTGACTGTATCAGTTTAAATATCCTGATCATGATATTATCCTATAATTTTGCAAGAGTTTAGCATTTATGGAAAGCTGATAAAGGAAACATGGAATCTGTGTTAGTTATTTCTTAAAACTGAATGTGAATCTACAGTTATCTCAAAATAGTGAATTATATTTTTAAAATGTCTTGATTCTGAGAGAAAGTAATATTTTTTTCCTCCAGAATCACAATTGTATATAGGTAATTAAATTAATCATGCATATCTCAACGAGTTGCTTTCAACATTCAGATCCAGAACCCATTCCCAATATTAGTTTCAGAAAAGATTTGTATCTTAAGAGATGGGCATAATTCTTTTTCTTGTAATTTTTCTATCTGCTTTCCCCCTCTATTAATGGAATATAGAAATTAGTGGTAAAGGTGAGTATTAACAGAATCATATCTAGGTTGGCTGAATTATATGAGATATAGACTGAGTATTAATCATTAGATAAGATCAGTGTTTGAAAAATTATATTATTTTGCAATGGACTATGATAAAATTCTTTAATTTTCAAAATCACAGGCTTTAGAATGTGTCAGCTTGGGTAGGCTGAACTGCATTTCCCAGAATCCATTTCTTACATGTTTGTATGTTTCCACGGGAAGTGGGTAAGGACAAAACAGAGATCCTTTAGATTTGGAAGACTGAAGGGGAGAAATAGCCATTTTGTAACACACACGCATTGCCAATCTGTTAATTCACTTCATTGGCATGCAGCAGCAGCTGGGTCTACAACTGATCTACCTCACCCTAGATTATCCTTAGATAACTTCACTCTTGGACCAGGTGTGTGTGTTTAATTTCACAAAAAAGGGCCCTGGTGAAGGATCCTGGCTTCTGCAGGGATACTTCTGTCGCCAAGGTCAAAGGCATAAAAAATGGATACAGATTTCAGTCCATGATCTACCTTGTGAGCTTCATCTGGGGTTTGTGAGTTCCAGCCTGGTTCTGATCTCCCTTTCCTGATTGCTTGCCCTGTGAATTTGAAGTTCTAGACTAAGAGGTAAAGACATCAGTCTTATAAAAACTGCTTAGCCAACCCCACAATTGTGTAAACCACTTCCCCGTAACAAATCCTTGTTTTATCTCAACTGGGGATTGAATTATGTCCCCCCATAAAGATATCATCAAGTCCTAGTCCCCAGTCCTGTGGGTGTGAACACATTTGTAAATAGAACTTTTGAAGGTTTTATTAGATAAGGTGTGGGCAACCTGAATGAAGTTGGGCCTTAATCCAATATGGCTGAAGCCCTTACAAGCAAAGGAAATTGGACAAGGAAGTAGAAGCCACAGGTGGAATCCAGGAAAGAAGACAGATATTGCCATGTGAAAGAGGAAGAGATCAAGTCAGCATCCAAATGCTACAGATTCCAGGAGAAAGCATAGCCTGGTTATATCTCAATTTTGGACTTTAACTTCCAAAACTGTGAGACAAAATTTCCTGTTGTTTAAGCCAGCTAAATTGTGGTATTTTTCATCCCAGGCCATCTGAGACAATCTTGTACTGGATTTGGTTGAACCCTGATGGAGAAAATCATAGTGTGTTTTAAAGCAACTTTAAAAGATTATAATCTTTCTATAAATTTTCTTTAGATATACAAAAGTACAGATTTGATATGTCATCATGCCCTGAGACATATGGCATTATTACTTTATCATTACAAACAATGCTTCATTCTGACAATAATTAAAATCTTTATTGAGAGGTTATAAAATAAACACTTAAGAAATTTGAAATAACTAGTACAAATTTAAGTAAGAAATTACTGTGCAATTTCATTATTCATATATACATTAGCTTAATTTTAAGGTATGAAGTATATTTAATGTAAAGAATAATTTAGTACTTATAGAATATAACAAGATGTTGATTGTATATTAAGCATACAAGTCATTACAATATTAAAAAGTTGCCAATGCTAGGTTTATAAAATCCATTGATAGTAAGACTTAATATTGATTTTGGACTGCTTATATAGGTACGACTTCAGAGAAAGTCTTCTGTGTTGCCTAAGAAGGCTAAAATTCCAAAATAGATGTTGACTAGCCTGAGCTTTCCTTTTACCCCTGTTCTAAGATACCTTCTAAAAGTGCAAGCCACACAATGCAGTTTGACCAAGGAAAACAACTAGAATTTTACAGTGGTAAATAAGTATGGTTATGTATATTTGACTATATTAATAACTCTGTCTTTTCTCTAAATTGAAAATTATCTGCAACATTCTCATCTTCTCAGAGTGTAGTAGGCTTTGCCTTTTTGGTAATCTTCCTCACTTGAAGTTTGTATTGAATTTCAAATGATCAGTAACAGTACATAGTCAAATACTATTTACTTGCAGTGCATACATGTAAACAAATGGACTTGTATTATGGATCTGCTTTCTTGTGTGACCAGAAACAAAGTTCACATTATGATTATATTTTTCACTAATACCTGATTGACCAAAAGAAAGTACAATGTTTGCTTCAATATTCCTGAAGGAACTTGCACATGATTTATTCATTTTGACTAAACTATTCAAAACATGAACCACAATATGTGTGATATCTAAAGTGTTCTTATATAATACTATTCTTCTTTCCCTCTAGAATGTCCATGAGAGCAAGCTGGAACCTATAACGTCTCCTCCCAAAGCATCCATTTCCTTGTTTTTAAATCCCATCTGTCTTTTAAGTCAGTGTGTTTCCTCTAAGACAATGAGACCTTTGATGGCAGGATCCTACATTTATTGTCATTGTATTTTTAGTAACTTGGTTCATTGGCATTGTAGTTTAAAAGTAGTTGTTGAATGATAGAATAATACAATTAGACAAATAGATGATATGTTCTCATAACCAGAAATTACTCTGCCTTACTATGAAATCTCTATTAACTCCTCTGTGGTTTTTTTTTTTTTTTTTTTTTTTTGTGAACAACCTTAACACATTCAGGAGCTCCCATTCACCTACTGTTAAAGCTGTGTGTATAGTGTAAAATGCATGTGCATTTATGTTCTAGCAGTTCAAGGACTGTCTCCAGGCTGAGTCTCCTAAATCCTCTTTTGAACCTTTTTTTTTCTTATTTTTCTGTTCTGCTATACTTGAATTATTCTACTCCTCCTAGCTCAGAATTTTCGTTGATAATTTTCTGGTTACTAAACTGGGAATACTCAACAAACAAGACTGACAAAGTTTGCTTTAAGCAAGTTTATATTCTAGTGGGTTTTTGAATATCAGAAATGATGAGACCCAATTGCACACAAAGCTAGAAAAATTAAATTGTAACATTTTGCAAAAGGATTAGAAAAATATAAGAAACATAGTGACAGTGACACAAATAATTATTAGGTAGACAAACAATTATTGCATTGAACAAAAGTGCAAAATGTTTATATGTTGAAGAAGAACTGACAGATTGGACTTTGCTAAATTTTATAGCTTGTAATTTATATTTTAAAAATCTGAGAAAACTATTTAATTTTCATGAGTCATTTGGGGATTGTTCAGTTGCAGATTCCGGGACAGTAGTTCTGAGCTGACTAAGGATTCTGCATTTTGAAAACTCTGCCAAGTGATGTCAAAGCTGCTAATCCTTTGGCTACTCTTAGAGAAGCAAGTTTCTAATACACTGATTTTTATAATATAGTCAAATGAAAATCTAGAAATCTTTCATTTTAATCTATGCTGACTTTACTTTTAAATATATCTAATATAGTATTGCAGGCACATACTATAGCTATATACTACAAAAAGAATTACAAATCATTTTAATGTTAATAAAAAGACGGTGCATACTCCAACATTCGATGTTAGGTTCAATGATAGATTTATGCTCTTTTATTCAATTTTGAGTATATCATATTTGAGATTTTAGAATTTGGTTTTTGCACTTGCAGGATAGATTTTCCAATAGATTATACTGGATATAAAGTTACAGATGAGATATTCTTGTCACCAATCTCTTGGTGAAGGGTCTTGTTTAAGATATATGTATCTCTACATATAAGATAAATTGTGTATGTAGAGATACATATATAATTATCAGATAAGCTTAGGAGTGATATAATTATATGAAAATGTTGATAGCTTAGAGATCTTTAGATTCGCTTCTTTTCGGCTCTTCATTCATCCTAGTGATTTTTCTTTTTCTTTTGGTGTCCAGCAAATCAGGTAGTAACAAGTAATTCTTGGCTCAGCAAGAAACCAAATCTCTGCCTAGGGGTAGAATTCCATCTTTAGGTCCTGAAGGAGAGTTTTTCAGCATATCCAACAAATGTCATATATTTTTAAGGATAAAATTTTTAGGAAACCTTAAATTGTATATACAAAATCATGTTTCATCTTAGCACGTTTTCCTCTATTTTGAAAACAAAATAGCCAATCACTTGTGTAATATAAGGTAAAAAATAAGCAACTTAGCTTAAAATTTTCAGTACTAGCCTCACCAAACACACTAAACTCCTATAATATTATTGTAGTATCATGCAATTTAAATGTCTGCACGAGGTGCTATCTATTCTAACTAAAATGATATTAAAATTCTTGTCTTTAAGTTTAAAAGTGTTCCTCACCTTGTGGAAATATAAGTATGAAGGAAAATTTTCTTCTATGTGAGAGGACTATAGAGAAATCAGTGACCTAAAGAAATATACAAGTGTCAAATAAGACAAGGAAATGTAACATGTGCTAGTTCAGAGAAAATGTTGCTAACCCTAGAGTGGGCATATCAGAGAGGTTATTTGATGTTTGCAAAATGAGGCTAAAGAATGAAATCTCAGTAAAATGAACAAGTTCCAGGGAACAACAGGAGTTGGTATTCAGGTGCAATTAAATACATTACAGAGAATTGCACTTCAGATAGTGACCAAAGTAAAACAGGCATTTGTCATGGTGGATATTATCTTGCTATGTTCTTGGAGGTAGTTGGTCTTTGTGTTTGGAGTTTGGGTCTGTATTAGTCAGGATTCTCTAGAGAAACAGAACCAACAATAGATATCTCTAAATATTATGATATTTTATAGAATTGTCTTATATCACCACGGGGATATATAGGTCCAAATTATGTAGGGCAGTCTGCAAGCCCAGAATTCTGATGAAAGTCCTCGATACATTCCACAGGCAAAACTGGCTGTCTGAAGTAGAGATGGGAATTCTTTCTCCAACTCCTAAAATCACTTCTCTTTTTAAGGCCTGCAACTTATTAGATGGGACGCCTCTCATTGCAGAAGGCAATCTCCTCAGTTTATTGTAAATGTAATCAGTCATAGATGCAGTCAACTCACGGATGATTTTAAGTCCATAAAATGTCTTCACAGTAACAATCAGACCAGAGCTTACTTGACCAAACAACTGGGCACCATTACCTGGCCAAGATGACACATGAAGCCTAACCATCACAGGGCCCAATGATAAAAGGGTCATGTTTATGTTATCTGAGATTGGAAGTTTTACTTAGGGTAACAGTGGCTTGCTGATATAAACAAGCAAGTATTAATATTCCCAGGGGCAGGATATGAGAAAATTAGGTGCATTGGACTGGTCTTAGTCTTGCATTTGTCTTGCTAATGTTTGGCATTCTCTGAGGCTGACATTTTTCAATAAAATAGGTAATGTTTCCTCTGACATAATGTATGTTATCATGCATATCTTCGTTTTCTTTCAAAAGACTGAACAATAATTTGAAATATTTAAGATTATCTCAAATTTACTCTTAAGTGTTAAGAAATTACTCCTATAACTAAGATAAACACACATTTGGTTTGCTTGGGGGTAAGCCTAGTTTAGTTGTGTAAATATTAATATCACCTCCTTTTCATCTCAGAAGTGTCCTTATGTGAATAATAGATCATATTGCCTACTGTGGAGTGGTTAAGAGAGCAGGCTCAAAGAAAACTGCCCCCAATTGAAAAAAGGCTGCAATATTTATCAGCTGTGTGGTCTGAGAGTTAATATAAAGAGAAGTTGTAGCAGTTTGATATAGCTATGAATTCCAAAAATAGATATTGGATTATGTTTGTAATCTGGTCTATACCTGGGCATGATTAAATTAAGATTAGGGCTTTGACTGGGCCACATCATTAGGGTGTTGAGTCCCCAACCCTTGGTGATAAAAGGCGTGACAAAGGACAGAATTGGGGGTTTTTGATGTTGGAGTTGTGATGTTGGCGTTTGATGCTGAAGCCTTAAGCTGGAGCCCTGAGAAGAGAGGAACCCTAAGCCTGGATAGAGAAGCCAGTCCCAGGAAGAGAGGACCAGAGCCAGGAGAAGAACACAGAGGAATAGAGATGGCTCCTTAGACACAGCAGAAACCTCAGGGAGAGAGACAGAGCCACTCACCTGATAGTCTACAGCTGACCTTGTGAAGAGAGGCAAAATCTAGAGAGCCTCATAGTCTCGAGTTGACCTTGTAGAGAAAACAGGGGAGCTGAGCCAAGAGGAACCCAGGAACCCTGAACCCTCACAGACATCAGCAGCCATCTTATCTTGCTCCAACACATGAAAATAGACTTTGGTGAGGGAAGTAACTTATGCTTATGGCCTGGTATCTGTAAGATCCTACCCCAAATAAATACCCTTTATAAATATCAACCAATTTGTGGTATTTTGCATCAGCATGCCCTTGGCTGACTAATACCGAAGTCTTTAGATTTAAGATATAATTAGGGATATCATCATCAATACCTAAGCTTGATTTTAAGCAGAGACAGAAAACAGAAAAGGAGATATCTGTTGTTTGGTTGAGGAACTTGATATCTATTTTACTCTTTATTGAGATAATCTCCAAAAGAACAGCTAGGATGTGTGGTGAGGGAAAATTTCAAGAGAGTGAATTCTATTTTGGACATACTACTTTTTTGTGTCTATGGGGTATAGAAATAAATATGCTCAGAAGAGAGTTGGATGTGTAAATCTGAAGTCATATTATTACCAATTAACTTAGATAATGGTGGGAGGTAAGGAGGACTGTGAGTCTGGAGATTAACTCTTCAATGAATAAGACAAGTTCAGTGGTCACTTAGAATATCCATAGGCCTGCAGTTCTTTAGCCTACTTATTTCCAAAGTCCATCTCATCCATTCTGTCCACAGCTTGGAGCTTGACATCACAAAATCTGCATAGTATCCAAAATAAAATTTTAAATATTAAAGATTACTGTTTCCAATGCATGCTCTGAAATAGTTCTCACATATCATTGAGAATTCGAATGCTCTGAACCCTTAAATTTTTACTGTCGTGGGTCCTTTTTCATTCTTTTATTACATTAGATTGAATAAGCTCCTCCCATGCCCTCATAAACCCAACCATCTAGGTTTTTTCAGGCTACCAACCTTCTAAGCAAAACTGCATGCCAACAGTGAAGATTAAATTATCACAAATCCGTGATGATCAAATTTATCTGAACTCGCACAAATTTCGGAAAATAGATTATCATTTTACTGAAAAGTCCCATAACAGGCAAAGGAATATTATGTAACCTGTTAACTCTGTTCAGTCTTGCAATCTGCTAAATATGGATAATAATTACAGCAAAATCTCCTGAGAGATAACAAAACATAGCTAATCAAAACATAGTGAATATTTATTTAGCTATTATATATTGGCCTTATTTTGTGTTTCTCACTTTTGTAAATGATTGAATTGTATGAATTCAATTAATCGTCATAACTTTATGAGTAAATTTGTTCTCCAACTCTGTAACAATTAATGTGTACTTCCAACTGTTTCCTTAAATCCCAATTTTTCCTGTATACCTTATCATCAGATGATGACCTTGAAGTCCTTAAATACTTGTAAGGAATAATAAAAATCTCAGAAAATACTACAAATTCTTGATGCCAAATATAGAAAAGAACCTACAAGGGCACATTTTTCTCCTTCTCTCCTGTTAAAATGCAAGACATATACTTCCTAAGAAAGATCCAGGATTTCATCTATGATTTGGACTTTTCCTTCCTATAACTAACTCAAGAAACCCAATTCAGTTACTTCTCTTTTTCTAGTGTTCTTTCTCTCTCTCTTTCTCTCCTCCTCCTTTCTCAGCTTCTTCCCTCAGAATTCAAATATACTTTAGTCTTCTTACCTGAAACTAACAACCAATGTTTGATTATTCATGTTCCTCTAATATGTCTAATTTCTTTTAGCATCAAACACCTCAAGAATTTTTGAGTCATTCTACATTCATTACTTAACTTCCAGTTTGCACTTTATGACACTCAAGCACTCCACTGGATTTGCTTAGTGTGCTCTATATGCCATTTGTTGGTGACTTTAATGAATGCCACTCACTCCTCCTCTCAGTTGGTTTTGCATTGGCTCTCATCTATGTGGATGACTCACTTTTTTCTTGAAATACATATATCCCTTGATATCTAAGGTATCACATACTCCTAGGCTTTCTCCAACCTTTATGGCTATTCTTTCTTGGTTTTCTGTGATGGTTGCTCCACTGTTTATGGAATTCCTCCAGACTCATTCATAGGGTCCTTTTCTTTAATAACCGAGTATATTGTTCTCCCTATGAGTCTTATCCAATCCATGGCTTTAAATTCAATTTATACAGAAATATCTATATATTGGTGTTTAAAATTTAATTCTGCACTCCAGTCTCTTTTAAATTTATAAAACTCTTATAAGTATATATTGCCTTTGAGTATATTCAAAATATCCTTAAGTAAACACTAAAACTTCCTTGCTGAAAACAAATCATCTCTATTATTTGCCATTATTTACCAACACAATCATTACTTATCAATGATTGCCTAACTTCTCACATTAATAAACTATAATCCTGTTGAACAAATCTTCAAAATAGTTCAAGGACTGCAGTATAGCCATAATCTTGACACATTTGGAAATTGTAAAGTTACATTGGTACCAGTTTACTTTTAGGGAGATATTCTACCTGTACACACAGCGAGAGTAGAAAAGTGTGACTTGGTCACAGGTCAGCATTTTTTTGTGAGTTCTTCAAAGAACTGAATGGTTATACTGATTATGATTATGTTAAGAAAACAATTGAAATAATGAGCATGTAGTTGATAGAGGATAAATGAAAGCACAAGTTTACTGATAGATTGGAAGACAAAGGAGAAGTCAAAGGACTGGATCATCGTATTAATATGAAATTTATTTGGAATATAAATTTCTGAGACATAATCTTACTCTTTTATTTATTATCTTAAATAATATTATTGCAACTAGACCACTTCAAGGAAACAAGTTGCTTAAGCTCTCACAATATTTGTAAAATTTGTTTAGAATGCAGTGAGATTATCTGTAGTATTAATAATCTCAAACTATGTCATATCCTCGATTAATAATTATATTCAAATTTCAGATTTTTGATAGAATTTACTTTGTTTTACACATTCATTTTTTCTGATCTAAATACATTTAGAGTGCAAAATGTCTTTAATTCTATTACCTGGGTACACATAATAATATAGTAATAATAATAATAACAAAAAAGCTGGCCTGCAAATTCCAAGACTGGACTTCTCATTCCCTCCTTCAAACTACACAGACAATCTCAATGAGATTCACATAGTGGTATGCTATATCTTGATCTTGGAGAGTCACATTTATCATTAGTATATCATAGACTCTGAGAAATCTGAAGTCAGGCAGCTACTTGACCTTTTTTTTAAACCCACATTTTACAAAATTATTTCACAAAGGAATCCATCATTGGTGGAAGAGCAATTAATGTCCTTCAAGAAACAGTATGTTTTCAATATAGCTTTAAAACTCTGGAGTACAAAGAAAGTACATGAAGTCATTACACAATGAAGTAAGAGGTGGGTCATTGTAAAGATGAACATGTGCTTTAAACAATGCCCCAATGGATGTATATCCCTAGAGAATAATAGGACAGATTAGAAAATAGTGATCAAGAATAGAGGGGTTTACCATTAAATATTTTCATTTCACCAATAAATCTCCAGTTAGAGTTTCAAATATTTTGAGACTTTACTATTATTGACCCAATCCAAAAAGTTGATTATAACCCAATCTATATGATGTAGAAAAGAAAAACTGAGAAAAATGCAAAGCCTTACTAATTTCTTTAAACAGACATAGAATGTGGAAATTTAATATCATTTAACCTTGGGCATGAGATATAAAAGGTAATGTAGTTCAAATAATGTAATATTTCTAATGTTCCATTTTTGTGGAATAACAATAATTTATAGATTTTAATACTCTTCAAAATTTGAACTTTCATTATATGTTTCCCCTGGGAAATAATATTATTCTGTGCTATGTTTGCAAGAGGGTTAGAAATTCAGAACCATACAAAGCCAATACAATTCTAAATCTTCACAGGTGCAATTTTTGGCACTTAACTGCAAATTTCTTATGTACAACTATATATATATTTTAAAGTATAGACCCATAATTCACTTAGCTCCAACAACTAGAATCATTTCCTTTCTAGTTTTTTTAAAATTTTATTTTATAGCATACAGTTCCTTTCAAGCAAAAAGTGTCTATCATCTTATGCTTGTCAAGCATATTCTTTGAGGAAACTATGAAACAGCTGGAAAATTTTTTGAAAAATCAAACCATTTGAAAATATTTTAATGAGAGTGATTCTTTATATGGTCCTCTGGCAAATGCTAAGAATAAAATATATTCTTTTTGCCTCCTGATTCTCCACTCAAGTAACGAACCAGACTTCCCCTTGCCCCCACTCCTCCTACTTGCCCTTCCTCCACCCTCAGTCTCATGCTTCACCTTGTTTCAGACTTCAGACTTTTGATCTGGTGGAGTGTCTAAGAGGAACACTTTCATCTGTTTATTGTCTGAAAGTATCAGGAGAATTCTCCAACATATGTCTTCGAAATCATTTAAAGGTCGAGAGACTCAAGGAAATCTCAAATCTTTTTCCACTTTTTCATTCCTGCTGCAATTAAAAATATTTAGATACAAGTGTGTGGACAATTGTCTTTATTAAATTTAGTTATTATCGCCATTAAGATTTATGTAGGCACTGAGGAAGGCACAATATGGGGGGTTAGAGGGTGTAGAGGATTAGTGACTTTAAAATGGCTAAGCTTCAAATCATCTCCTCTAGCATTTTGTTTATATGTTGGAACCGTCAGCTGACAGTTTGAATGCCCAAAATAGCTGTTTTCCTGAGACAAATAATAAGAGAACTCTATGATTCTCGATAATTTTTCTTTTTTTTTAATTTCATTTTTCATTTAAGCTTCAATTGTCCATTTCATTTTCAATTATCTTGTATTTCAGGTCCTTGGTTCTTCCTTCCCCACTATATAATGAATTTAAACACCTTAATGCTGTTTCCTTTTTATTATACTCTTCGTTCCAAACATTCTTCTTCCACTTGCTGAGGTGAAAATGTCAAAGTGATAACACAATTTGAATGCATTAATAAAAGGAATGTTTTGAATAGAACATAATATCAAGAAACATTTTAGCACGCAATGCTTAGCTGTGTTTTCCACTGGCATTTAAATAAATCTGTATCAAGAATGCCAAATTATATTAAAGTATAATTTTTGTTCCCTATATGTAATGCAAATTAATTCAAAACTCTGGGAGTAAAACATTACCTCAGTAATTGAAGTAGAATCTTGGAGAATATAATTCTTCATGCATGGTGAGGTGCAAGAGAACCACAACTTTGCCAGGAAAATTAATAGGATAATGAATATAATTTACAGTTGGAATTGGAATTCACAGATCTGTGTTTTAGTTTTACCCTTGCCAGCTATTTAATTTCCATCAAGATATTTAATCTCCCTGAAAAGGTACTTTTTTTTCATTATAAAAGGGAGATAATAATAATTCTTTCCCTATCCACATTCATGAAGTTCATGTAAGTAAGTTAGACAATGTATATGTACTAAGTAAACTTTAAAATGACACACAGCTTTTTAAAAAAGTCAAAATACAAAAACTTATGGGGGTTTGTAGTGGGGATCTAGGCAGAGCAAGGAGATAATTTTTAAATCACAAAGCAGAGCAAGGATAGGATAGAACTGCCATTTATACCACATATAAGAGAGTTTAGTTTGGCATCTGGTTAAGAGGAACTTGGCATTAGATATTCAATAATGACCAACTTGTTAGCCAGGCATAGATAGTAATGTCCTATGTGGTGATATAATAAGGGATTTATGCATCCACATTCTCCTTATCTGGGTTTGTATTGACAATATATTATTTAGCATATAGTGTTTACAGTCTTATAAAGTGTGCATTAAAAGATAGACAGGTTTGTTTAATAAATTTACAGGCAAAGGAAGTAACAATGCTGAGCAATGATTCAAAGATAACAGAGTCAAGAACGCAGGACTAATTGTAACGACATCTAATTTCTCCTTAAATTTATACATATTTGCTCTGCAAAAATGACTGCTGGAAGAAATCAACTTTGATCCCAGAATCACTGGTTTAAGCCTTAGGGAGACAGTAAAACATTACCAGGATCTTTGTTCAGAAAATATAAATCGTAAAGCAATGTCCTGGTACATTTTATTACATGCCTCAGATATTTCAAGGTAACTTTGGCATAGAAGTAGAATATGCTGGAGTTTTTCATACTCACCCACCCCTCACAGTCAGAGCATGATACTGATAATCAAGACCTGTAACTTTGTTAATCAAACTGGTATATGTGGCCACCTCATTTTTCAAATTATTGATTGGTTACAACATCCATTTCTTAAAACTTTCTTTTACATTGTATGCTTCTCATACTTTCTTTAAAACATGCCTACTTTATGAGCTCAGAATGATTTCTTCTGGCATATATGTATTGAATTTCAGAGGCTTAAAATGTATTATGGTCTGTATATGGTCTTGATTATGAACTGAGCATGGCTGAGAATGAAATTACATCTGTGGCATTTTCCATTGAGATAAAACTTTCAAATTTTGCAAACATGTTTGTTATTCACAGATTTAAAACAGTTGACATAGATATTAAGCATCACCAAAGTGAAATTGTGAAACAGAGATTTGTTTTTCTATAGATCTGTAATTGTAAAAAAGCACTGGCACTTCCATTGTTGGTAATGGTTGACTTCATTGGCTAGTTAGGGAATAAAATTCTTTATGTTGAAAGGGGTTGCCCTTATTCTATTCAATTTGCAATGGTTCTATGCTTTGTGTCAATTTAGCCTTCTGTCTTCTGTTAATAACTCAAAATCTCACTGATTTATTTACCTACTCTTGCTCACAAAAACAAAACAAAACCAAAAGCAAATGATATGAATTAATAAACAAATTACAAAAAAGTCATCTATAAATCCATGCCTATGATCAATTATATGATTGCCTTCCATCTTGGTCCCTTTGAAACAGGTCATCAAAATGCATTAATTATTATTAATCTTTGGGAAGAACCAAGTCTGAAAACTATGTAAATTCAATTTTATTTATACTACCCTAAGGGCTTCTGACAGTATGATCTTTCTCTCAAACATACAAAGGAGAAGACCACCATGCTGTCCACTGCTCTATTATCCTATATGTTTGCAATGGTAATAGGTTGCTACCTCTTAGTAGCTGGAAAATTCTAAACATAGCCTGTTGGTTTGATCCAGTATAGAGGGTATTCTGCCCTCTGTACTGGATGCTAAAGACACTGTAGAAAAGCAGATCTAAATTTCTCCAAACTGTTCCATGAAAATATTAACAAAAACATAGTAGTTGTTTAAATCTCAGCATGTGAATCTTGATAATAGCTCCCTTACTCATCATCATTTCCTCCTTTGGCTCCTGAGGGAGAAATGAGAAGTGACAATGAGGAGAGGAGATCAATATGAGCAAACCAGAGAAAAGAAAGAAGAAATAATTGCAATAATAATGATTTCCAACATAACTTTTTCATTTTGTCTAGACATAATTGTAATTGTATACCATTAGATTGGAAGTAATCTGGAGGTCAATCCAGCCAATTCTAGCAAGGCCTTTGTGTATTTATGCAATTTTTAAAAAGTTGTTGGATTTGGTTGGATGAAAAGCACACTGGATGTGGAGTTGGAATATTTCACTCATGGTATATCAGGCCATGGAAAAGTTACATAATATTTCTGGGTTTTATAAAATTAGTAAAACAATAGGAGAAAGGGTATACATGTATTTATCCATCCAAATTGTTATGAAGGTCCTGGTAAAAATATTTTTAAAATCCAAAAGTACCATCCTAATAAGATGTGCAATCATTTTCCTTACGGCATATGTAGCAAAACTAAGAATAAAAATATCAAGACGTCAAGAATAAGTTTAGTTGGCTAAAGCAAGAAGCTTTATTGCTTCTTTAGATTCAGAAAAGTCCTAGAAAAGGAAAGGATGCTATCTAAAAAAAATAATGAATTCAACATTGCTTAAGTGATATTCACAAAAGAGAAAACAGGTTAAAATAATAAGATAATCTATCCAATTATAAAGGCTATATGTGGGTTGGGGAATATAAATGTTTTCTATACTTCCTTAAAAAGATGAAAAATTTCTATCTTAAACTAATACTTACCATTTTAAAATACAAAAGTTTGGAGCAAGACATATGTTCGCTAAGAGTACTACTATTAAAATTATTCTGAACATTATGGATACTAATATTATACACAAAAATCTGAGGAATAACAGAAAAAAAAGAGGTAAATTTTTATATATCATTTACTTAATAAAATTAAGAGCAGCTTAAGTGTCTGATTAGAGATCAGCAATCAGCTGATTAGAAATAGCTGATTAATAATCATCTTTTATTAAAAGTTAATAGCTTTTCCACATGCTAGCAAAAATACCTTATATTAGTCAAAAATTCTAGTTAATAGAAAAATATTATAAGAATAACAAGGATGACTCTAACAAAAAGTTGTTCATAACTTATAGAAAAGTCACATTTTCACAATGTAAAAATTATTTCAATAATCACAGAAAAAGACATTTTTGAATGTGAAGAAGTTTTTCAATAGAGTAAATGCTTAAAATATTCAAATATAAATTAGTAGTAAAATCCCAAATGACTTTTAAAAATGTTTTTAACTGTAATAATGCTACCATATATGAGGAAGAATATAGGTAAAAAGAAACTTTATTTTTTTGTATAAAGAAGGAAATGTACTTTAATTTTTGTAGATAAGTAATAGTTTAAGCCATTGTACTTCTTCTGGAAATAAGATAGAGAAATAAGATGAAAAAACAAATGAATCTAAGAATAACACATCCAGCAATTTAAGGAGAGAAAAAACTCAAACCTCTGTGAGTGCTACCAAAGGCAACAAAAATCCATGAGTAAGGGAAGGCTTGCACAACCCTCAGAGGGCCACTGTTGGCAGATCTCCAAATGCACCAATAAATTCATCTTTAAATGTGAGTGCATAATCTGAGAAGGCAAGTGTGTCTGTTGTTAACTGATTCCTGTGAGAGTCTAGGGAGGCTCCAACCTGTTAAATAAAGCCTCCTGAGCTCCCCCAGAGTAAATGACTCGAGAGAGAGCAAAAACAAAACCATAATGCCATTTTTAACCTAGTCTTAGAAATCCCACATTTTCATTTCCACCACATTCTGTATATTAGAAATGAGGAGTCGAACCAGAGTCCACCTTCTGAAGGCTAGAGTGCCAAAGGATTGTGGACATATTTTTAAATTCACTACAACTTCTATAAATTCATTTCAACTATTTGGTTTCCTTGAGATTCATTTTGTAAAGGAAAGGCAGGACAACTACTTATTTATTTCATATTATACTAATTATTAGAAAAAGGAATTGTTTCCTTAATATTTTATGTTTTAATTAATTTAATAAATTATTAAATAAATTTAATATATTTTTTTCTTTTTCATGTTCAAATTCCCCAATTTTTTCAGGAGCTTTTTTTTTAACTTTTTATTTTGGTATTATATATACAACTCAAAATATCCGAGCTTAACCACTTTCAAATGTACAATTCAGTGCTTTTAATTACATTGACCATGTTGTACTGCCATCCCCTCTATCCTATAATGAAAAATTTTTATCATCCCAAACAGAAACTCTGTGTACAATAAGCAATAACTCTCCCTTTCCCCTTCCCAGGCCCTGGTAAACTGTAATCTACTTTCTGCATCTATAAATTTGCAGATTTTAGGTATTTTATATGAGCAGAAATCATAAGATATTTGTCTTTTTATGTGTGACTTTTTGTGTTCAACATGACAACATCCAAGTTTATCCATGTTGAAGCATGGATCTGAACTTCATTCCTTTTTACCACTGGATAATAATATTCTATTGGATGTATATATCACATTTTGTTTATTATTTTGACTGTTAATGGACGCTGGTGTTGCTTCCACCTTTTGACTCTTGAGAATAATACTGCAATGAACATTGGTATATAATGATCTGTTCCAGCCCCTTTTCAATTATTTTGTCTAAATACTTAAGAGTAGAAATGCCAGGTCATATGATAAGTCGTTTTATGGTTGTTTGTTTCTGATTTTTGTTCCCCCCCTTCCCCCCACCCCAGGTGGCTCCTTCATCCATCTGTTCATTTTCTACTCCTCTTCCTTTTAGGAGGCGCTGGGAACTGAACCTGAGATCTCCCATGTGAGAGGTGAGAACCCAACTACTTAGGCCACTTCCACTTCTTGCTGGTTGTGGTGTCTGCTCCTTGTGGTGTCTCCTTGTTTCACTGTCTGCTCATCTTCTTTAGGAGGCACCAGGAACCGAACTGGGGACCTCCCATGTGGGAGACTGGTACCCAGTTGCTTGAGACATGTCTACTTCCCATACGATAATTCTAGGTTCAATTTTCTGAGGAACCACTAAACTCTTTTGCACTACATCATTTTACATTCCCACCAACAATGCTTATGTTTATATTTCTCACATCCTTGTCAACATTTGCTATTTTCTATTTTTTAATAGTAGCTATTTTAGTGGGTATGAAATGATATCTCACTGTGGTTTTAATTTGCATTTCCTGATGACTGATGATGTTGATGCTCTATTATTTTTCTGAGATGTTCCCTAACTATTCTTTCTCCAAATAAGATTTATAATCAACTTTTTAGCTAAGAAAAAAAAACAAAACAGGTGGTACTTCTGTTAGGATGTCACTTAATATTTAAATAACTCAGGGAGAATAGATATCTGTCATATTGATTTGTCTTACTCATTAACACAGTCGATCTTTTATTTGTCCAGATCTACTTCTGAATATTTTAATAGTTTTTTGGATTTTCCCTCATATGTGTTGCAGACATTCTTCTCAAAATTATTTCAAACTATTTTATTTTATTTATTCTTGCAATAGCAAATAGGGCCTTCACTTTTGTTATGTTTTCCACCTTTAGTTATATGTTGCTGATTGCTTCTTGTGTTTTGAATTTTTGTCCTAATAAATTTTCCTATTACTTACATTCATATGTAAGTAATACATTCATATGTAAGTAATACATAAATTGCCCTGTACTTTGAAAATAGAGATAATTTTATGTTCTCTGTTCCAATCATTTGCTTTTTTTCCTTTGTCATGTCCAAGTACATTGTCTCGGATTTCCAACACAACATTAAATAGCTCACCCAGGACAACAGACAGGGAGGTGATGGTGGACAACCATCATACCGGGGAGCCAAGAGAGCCTATGTCTGCAAGCAAGAGAGTCCCATCCATTAGCCAAAGGGGATTGAAACCCCCTCTCAGTTGGAGGTGGAGTGAGCATTGCAGTCCCAGAGTCTTCGGGATTGTGGAATGGACTAAGGACTAGAGTGGACTTGCTGGTATTCTGCTATAATCTTATTGTGATTCTAGCAATGGAAGAACTTTATCATTGATGTTGGGTGGTGACCACTGGAGCTTCTGAGGTTAGGGAGAGGGAAAACAGGTATAATACAGGGACATTTTTGGGACTTGGGAATTGTCCTGAATGACATTGCAACAATGGATACAGGTCTTTATATATCTTGCCATAACCTACAGAATTGTGTGGGAGACAATGTAAACTACAAAGTAAACTATAATCCATGTGTAGTAGCAATGCTCCAAAATGCTTTCATCATTTGCAATGAGTGTACCACACTAATGAAGGATATTGTTAATGGGGGTAAATGTGGCCTGTATAGGGAGCAGGACATATGGGAATCCCCTATATTTTTTATGTAACTCTTAGATAATCTAAATATCTTTTTAAAAAATTAAAAAAAAATAAAGTGTATACAAAAAAAAAAACATTAAATAGTAGTGGAAACTCTGGAAATGCTTGTCTTATTCCTCCCGTCAGGAGTAGAATTTCAAGCATGTTCCCATTAAGAAATAAGCTCACTTCTGAACTGAAATATATCATCATCTATTGTTAAGAAGTATCATTAAATGGGTTTTAACATGTATAGAATGAGTTTTCTGCATAAATGAAAATGTGTATATAATTTCCTCCTTAAATTTGTTTACATGATGAATTGTGTTCCTGTGTTTACTAATATTGAGCTACTCTTGCTTTTCTGGGTTACATTTCACTTGATCATAATGTATCTTTTTTGAATATTTGGAAGGAAAGTTCCAAATGGCTAATTTGTGATAGTCTCTTTACTGTTTCTCTACTGGAGTAGGGAGAAGGGCTCTAATTTAATCTAATTTCTTTTAAACATACTAATTGTGGGCCTTCTGCAAACAAACCAAATACCTTTTGCCAGCAGCAGTCCTTATCTATGAAATACTTTTTCAGAATGTAGTTGATTGGTTGGAACTGCTTATGGCAACTAAAGCTGGGCTAGATAGATTATTGAGCCATGACTCCATGGAGAATATCACATATAATATCTGATTAGAAAACAGAGATGTTTGATAACTAAGACAGGTCCTTCTTCTAAGTGTAATAAACTCATAATTTAGGATTTAATCTATCAACCTGATCCAAAGCATGTCTGATTCAGGAAGGAAGGATGAGATGTAGCATTATGCTGCAAATCCCAGACCTCTTTCAGCTTTGTCTATACCACTTGAACACTTGCATCTTTGACATTATTAGTGAAGCTTGATGCAAGACCTCTGATTCATGTGAGTCTGACTTGCTGGCAATTGGATATTTGTGTTATCAGATTCTGGTGCTATGAGAAGGAATGTCTTTTCAGACCCAACAATCAGAACATTAGGGTAAGGCACTTTTTGATAAGGAAAAGAAGAGGGTTAAAAAGCAATATTGATATGTGGATGCCTGCTGAAACATGTCTGGGAAAAGTAGTGAAACTTTTGAAATAGATTATAGGATATAAATCTTATCTGTGAAATTTGGTGGAAATGAACTTAGACCTGGGGAAAGGCAAATTAGTTAATGGATTAATAGGACGTATAAGGCCAAAAGGTATTAGCAAAATATTCCATTCATTGGCTGTTGCTATCAATGTGGTAAGATACTTTTGTTTATCTTTAGAATTTAAAATTAGGCAGAATTATGACAACCATCCACAAATTCATTAGGACTTTTCGAATTTGCAGCACAATTATAAAACTAAATCAACATTATGAGGAGTTTAAGAAGGTTGCAGTTTTCTTTCCCATATTATTTTTAAAATTTTTGCTCCTTGTCCACTTTTTCCTTTTTATACATCCCGTTTTTATGTATAGCTCTAGCTGCAACCTTCTTAAACTCCTCATAATGTTGATTTAGTTTTATAATTGTGCTATATTGCTTATTTTAATAATTTCATGAGATGTTCTAGGCCAATAAATCAAGTTCAATGTTTGTGCACCCTCTCCTTCAATTTATCCCATGAATTTTTAGCTGGGAAACATCTTCTTCATCTTTAGAAAATGTATATATGTGTTTCACATAAATATTTAAATTATCATAAGTACTCTATTGCTCTTCCCAAGTATTTTAATTTTACTGTATCTTTTCTGATGATTAAAACTGACTGGTCACTGCGTAACTCTGAAACTTACTTTTTTCTTTTTTTTTTGCTCATTGTAAGTTGGTTCTGGTGGTTGGACTATTATAAAATTAAGGATTTTTAATTTGGATCAATCCTGGACTTAACCACTAACTAACTCTGTAATATTGCATATATAACTTAATCTCTCTGTGTATCAGTTTCTTTATCTGTTAACAGAGAAAATAATCCCACACTATATATACATATATATATATATGTCTTACATTAATTGAATTAATATATATTAAAATAGCATCTGGCACCCAGAAATTCCCTTCAATTTTATTAAAATTATACCTTAATAGAAATATTAAAAAAAACTAAACTTTCTTTATTTGCAGATGTCATGATACTATATATAGAAAATCCTGAAAAAGCCACAACAAAGCTTCTAGATCTAATTAATTTAGCAAAGTGGTGGGGTGGGTACAAGGTCAACTTGCAAAAATCAGTAGTTGTATTAGTCAGGGTTCACTAGGGAAACAGAACTGACAGGCGATATCTGTAAATAGTGTGAGATTTTATAAAATTTTCTCATGCAATGGTGGAGATGCACAAGTCCAATTTCTATAGGACAGGCTGCAAGCCATGGGCTCTGATGAAGATCCTTGATGAGTCACCCAGGAGACACTGGCTATCTGAAGTAGAGATGGGAATTCTCTCTCTTAATTCTCTCTCTCTCCTTTAAAAATCTTCAACTGATTGCATGATACATCAGTCAATGTTGACAGCAGTTTCCTCAGCTGATTGTAGATGTAGTCAGCCATCCATGCAATCAATTCACAGATGACTAAAGTACATATCATGAGTTTGTATTACAACAAGCTCAGTGCTTTCTTGACCAAACAATTGGGCACCATTACTTGGCTGAACTGACATATCAGCCCAACCATTAGTCCACCACTCTTCAACTTGGCAGCCATACACATCACCACAAACCACACTTAATCTCTAAATAAAAACAATAACAAGTATATATATATATACTCACACATATATTTTTTTCCACCTAACAATACTCAACTGTTCTTCATACAACTGGAAACATACTAAATCCCACCATGATAGGGTACATATCCCTGGGTAATAGTCACTCTTAAACTTGACATCCATAAGTAGTATGAATGAAACTAATTCACATTATGTCATATGATAAGGGGAAAGGAGAGTGAAGAAAACAAAGAAATTCATTTTATGTACATATACAAACAAAATTCTAATAAAACAAGGAAAAAATATCTATGAGTATGACAGTTCTCATTTCTGCAACTGGTCACATGGTCAAAGTTTGTATTTATCACTACATTCTTTCACTGCCCATTGCATGTTCCCTTTACCTCAGTGAGCATCTCAACTGGCCATGGTTCTTTACCTGTTGTGGTGACCCAGTCTTTCATAACTGAAGATTCTGGGCCTTTGTTAGTCCTGTCTGGAAGAAAAGAGGGGTAGTGGAGATAGGTAAGGAGAAGCATTAAAAGTGTCTTCCAAGCCAATTATCTCATGACATTCTGTTGCAGTTTCATCTGGTGAGAGAGGATTAATCTCTTCTGGTCGGGGTTGAATAGCAGACTCCTCAGGGCATGGTAGAGGTTCTGTGATTGCCTCCTCAAGGCAGGTAGAAGGTTGGGACTCCTTAGGGAATGTTGAAGGTTGGATGGTGCAGGCTTGAGGTTGGGTGGTACTCTTCTCAGGGTGGGGAATAGGTTGGGACTCCTTGGGGCAGCCTGGAGGTTGAGTGGTGTGGGCTTGACATTGGATATTTATCTCCTCAGGGCTGAGAGGATGTGGGAGGCTGTTACCTCAGGGAAGACCATTTCAGGTTTATCTGGCAAAGTCTCAACAGAATTTAGGGCTTCAATGTCCCCACTGTCCTCATCATCAGCCCATACATTTCCATCCCAGTCCTCAGGATTCCACTCCTTTCCAATCAATGCCCTCGTTTTAACAGCAGACACTCAGCAAGGTTGATATTTTATTTTCCATTGTAACTCTGCTACTTGCACAATGAGACTTTGAGTCTAGTTTTCAGAGCTCTCATATCTGTAACTGCATGGAATAAGATTTTCTTTAAGGGTACACAGAGAAACTTTCACATCTTTCATGGGGCTCTTAAGTTGCAAATTTGAAGCCTTCAGTCCACCCCTTTCTTTTGTAACTATATCTAGGATATTTAGCAATAGCCAACCCACATCATTGTATTTTTTAACTCCACAAAACTCTGTTAAGGTGTTAAAGACATTCTCACTCAGATCCTAGCCTTTTATAAGCATGGAAATAATAATATCCAGTGATGATATTTTGCATATCTCTATTGCCAACTCACACTACGGACTGTACTGGCCTCTTGATTATTGGAAATAGAGTTATTATTGCCCTTGAATCAAAGAAGAGAGCCAATTGCAAAAATCCCAGAATCAATTCAGAAATACCATTTTTAAGATTCTGCTTCTCTAGAACTACCCCACTTTTAGTATCAGACTGTATTAGACTGGGTTCTGTCAGGAAACAGAACTGATAGGATATATCTATAAATTATATCAGATTTCATAAAATTGTCTCACTCATGGGGCAGACTGTGAGCCAGGGGCTTTGATGAAGGTCCTTGATGAGTTCCCCAGGAGACACAGGCTCTCTGAAGTAGAGATGGGAATTCTCTCTCTGAATGCTGAAATCACCTCTTCTTTTAAGACCTCCAATTGATTGGATGAGACATCACTCATTGCTGACAGCAGTCTCCTCGGTTGATTGTAAATGTAATCAGTCATCCATGCAATCAACTCCCTAATGACTAAACTCCATGAAATTCCCTTGTATTATAACTAGCGCAGTGCTTGCTTGACTAAACAACTGGGCACCATTACCCAGCCAAGTTGACACATTGACCTAGCCATCACAGTAGAAAAATTTGTACTTACATAATAACTAAAAGGGTCAAATACCCAGGAATAAATCTAACCATAGATGTACAGAATTTGTACACAGAAAAACTACAAAACATTGTAAAATATGAAAGGACACCTAACTAAATGGAAGAATGTTCCTTCTTCATGGATTGGAAGACTAAATATCATTAAGAGGTCAATTCTACCCAAGTCAATTTATAGATTCAACACAATCCCAATCAAAATTGTAACCTTTTTCTTTTCAGAATTGGAAAGCACCATCAACAAATTTTACAAAAGGCAAAGAGACCCAAATAGCCAAAATTTCTTGGAAAAGAAGGAAGTTGGTGGACTCATACTTCATAATTTTAAAACTTATTACAAACCTTCCATAATCAAAATAGTATGGTCCTGAGAAGCAGATATGGCTACCACATGGGAGGTCCTGGGTTCAGTTTCCCATGCCTCCTGGAGAAGATGAGCAAGACAATGAATTGGCATGATGGGCAGGAGTGGCAAACTGAGAGCTGAGGTGGCTCAAGCAATTGAGCACCTCTTTCCCACATGGGAGGTCCCATGTTTGATTCCCAGTGCCTACTAAAGAGAAGATGAGGACACAGAGAGCAGACAGTAATGGGGGGGGGGAGGAGGGGGAAGGGATAAAATCTTTAAAAAAAAATAGTATGGTCCTGGCACAAGGATGGACATATGCCAATGGAAAATAATTGAGGGTTCTGTAATAAATGCTTGCATCTATAGCCAACTGAATTTTGAGAAAGATGCCAAGTACATTCACTGGGGAAAATTTTAGGTTGCTTATATATTACAAGAATAATCGCTTTTTGTTTATTGACACAGTGAATCCTAATGTAAACCATGGGTTATAGTTAACAGTAAAATTATAATTATAATTTGATTAATCGGAATAACAAATATATCACATTAATGCATGGTGTTAATAATAAAGGTGTATAAGGGAACTCTATTTTCTGCATGATTTTTCTGTGAACTAACAACTTCTCTAATAGAAAAATTAATGCAAACAAAGCCATAGAACTGTACAATACAAACAGTAGATCCTAATATAAACTATGGACTATAGTTAATAGTATAATTAGAATAATGTTTCATTAACTGTGGTAAAGTTACAACACTAATGCAAAATATTAATAATATAGAAAGCTGCCTCTGTATGTGTGTAAAGAGTGTATGAGAACTTCATATTTTCTGCATGATTTTCCTGCAAGCTTCCAAAGTTTATTAAAAGAAAATGACAGCCCAATTTAAAAAGTGGACAAGGTAGACAAGGTTAGGGAAAAAAACAATGAGGGCATATCAAAGAGACATAAGAGCAATTAAAGAGCTGCCAATAGCAAAACCTGGGAAAATGTGAAGAGCAATGTAAATAATACGTTATCAGATTATAACACAAAGTATAAAATAAATACCCACGAGCCCATATTTATATAAATGATTGAATAAATAAATAATTTGGGGCAGAGAGATAAATCTTCTGTATGGAAGAATTCCAAATCATTTATGTAGATACCCATCCCTCTAGGAAGTGGAGCATCACTCCCCACCACTCAAGTATGACCTATGCATAGTGACTTCCTTCAAAAGCAAACAATATGGAAGAAGAGAAAACAGCAGCTTTGCGGTGGAGAAGACTGACAAACACTACCTCTACCATATGAACCTGGTCAACCTGAACAGTGATACGTCATGTTGTAGCATGTGCACTTGATATGATGGATGTGATGACAGTGGCACTTTACCCCTACAGTCTTCCTCCCTCAACCTATAATCCCAGTCTAACCATGATAAAAATATCAGATTAACTTGAATTGAAGGACAGTCTAAAATACCTGACCAATATGTCTTAAAACTGTCAAGGTCATCGAAAGAAGGAAAGTCTGAGAAATAATCACAGTCTAGAGAAGCCTGAAGAGTCATGACAACAAAAAGTAATGTGGGACCTTGGCAGGAATCCTGGGACAGTAAAAGGATATTAAGTCTAAGGAAATCCGCATAAAGTATGGAATATACCATGTCAATATTTGTTCACTAGTTGTGACAACTGTACCATTTAAATGTAAGATGTTAAAAGCCAATTAAACTGGGGGTGGGCTATACAAGAATTCTCTGGACTATCATTGCAACTTTTCTATAAATCTAAAACTGTTCTAAAACAAAACACTTCTTGAAAAGAAAAGAAAAAACAAACTTGTCAGGAAGGGGAGTGGGGAAGGGGAGAGAAGAGCTCATGAAGAAGAGTGAAAGTTTGTGTAGTCAGAGAGACAAAAGGAGAACCACAATCAAAAGCAAAATAATATTTCCATCTACCTGAAGACCCACAGTTAATCACAAACTAAATGTTCCAATAAATATAAATTAATTTGTATATTGATTAACAATAAATTTTAGCTAGGACGTACTTCCTATTTTGTGCTTTCCAATAACATTTTTCTTTTCATTTTATCTAAAGAAAACAATCATTTTCTACCCCACCACTATTCTGTCCCCAGCACAGCCTCCTCCTTCTGTGCTCCCATCTCAAGCAGGGTAACCTCAACCATCCTGTTGTTCAGGCAAGAAACTGTGAAGTCATCCATAACTCGGCCTCCTTCCTCACTTCCCGTCCAGTTCCTATGATCTGCAGTTTCCATTTATATTTATATATTTATATTTATTTCTCCCTTTCTCCATTTCCACTATTTAGGCCTCATCACCTCTGATTTAATCTCTCAGCATAAAAACATCCTAAGAGGAATTAAGACATGAGTGTAGGAATTCTGTTCGGGGAGAGGTGAAAGTTTTACTAATGGAATTTGGTGAGGATACTGAAATATCATGAATGTGATTAAGCCCATTGACTTGGATGCTTGGGAATGGTTGAGATGGAAAGTTCATATTGTAAACTTTATTGGGACATATGAAAAAAATGAAATATAGATTGTGAACTTTATATCAATGTTAAATTTCTTGAACTTCATAACCATTACTTAAAGTGGTTCCATAAATGAATATCCTTGTTCTTAGGAAATGTACATTGACATATTAAGTGTTCAAAGAGCATGATGTGTACAATCTGCACTCAAGTGTTCAGAAAATGGATGGGTGGATAAATCGATAGATAGAAAGATATAGAATGATATTGCAAATATGGCAAAATATTTAAACTGGTGGTAGATCTGGCTATATGTGTGTGGAGGATAGGGGTATGTTGGAGTTCTCTGTATGGTGTTTGTGTTATATTTGTAATTATTCTCCAACTTTTTTGGCTAGTGACATTAGGATATTTATTAATTTACTAAAGCTTATGTTTGAAGACAGCATTTCAAACCTTTTTTCACAAGTACGGTATTAAGGTAAAAAGCTATAACAGGAACTGATCTGAGAGTGCTCCTACAAAGTAAAACAAACTTCAAACTCCCTCCAACAAGGACATTCATAGTCCTATAATTTTATAATGCTGTGTGAAATATTTGAAATATTTACTAAAATTGGTGTTGACAGATGTATTAAAGAATTCGTCACACTTCTCATTACACTATCAAAACCATACAGCAGAAAGTTATCTATAGTACACAATTCTTGGAAATATTGCGAAATATTCTGGGACAAAAGCAGTAAACCCAGTAAAACATAAAATCTACATTTTCCTCATAGCAATTCTTCTATTTTATATGATTTTTTCTTTTAATGTTGTAGAAGACATCATTTAGAATATTGCTTTGTTGTAAAGACAAAATATTTGACTGGAAAATCCATATTCTAAATTTGTAATAAAAATGGGCATATATTGACATCAGTTTTGTTTTTTATAAAGTCAATGAAATAATTGTGTCATGTGTGCTGTAATCTTCTCCATAAATCTGTTTATATAATACCTTTTTGTCCTTGTCTCCAGTCATTTAATATGAAATTTTCTAAAAGGCTCCTGAGAAATTGGTGGTGATTTGGAAGCTCTGCTTCATGATCATTATCACATGACTTTAAGTGGGGTGTTACTATTAAAATACCTAAATATGTAGAAATGGCTTTGAAATTGGGTAATGGGTAGAGACTGGAAGAATTGCGAGGTATTTGATAGAAAAAGCTTAGATTGCTTTTCAGGGACTGTTGGTAGTAATACATATGTTAAAGATACTTCCACTAAGGTCTTAGGAGGAAATGATGAATGCATTATTGGAAACTGGAAAAAAAAGTGATCCTTGTTATAAAGCAGCACAGGACTTGGTGAAATTGTGTCCTAGTATTGAGTACAAAGTGAAACTTGTACTCAATGGATTTGAATAGTTGAGTTGATTTCCAAGCTATTTGTGAAAAGTGCAGCTTGGTTTCTCCTTTCATCTGATAGTGAGATGTGATAGGAAATAAACTGAGGATTGAACTGTTAAGCACAAAGAAACAAGCAACCGGTGATTTGGAAAATTCTCAAACAATTCAGAATAGTGTGCTTTGAGACTAAGATGAAAAATGGCTATATCATGGCTCTCTTTGAACTCTTGGGAGGTGAATTACCAGAAAACAAAGGTCCTGATGAGGTTTAAGTGAATAATCTTTTGCTAAAGAGGGTATAGCTGAACAAAGATTCAGTCAGACATTTCAGAGGAAGTCAATATTGGAAATGCAGTTGTTCAAGAAGGATTTGTGGAAAGTCCTTTTACCCCCTAGAACTATTGGAATGGAAAAACAAGAAGGTTTTTGTGAAATTTTTATGAACTGAAGCATTATTATCCTAGACTTAAAGGGGCAGAGAAGGGATGAATTAAAGTAAGAATGAGTTCAAGGGCAGAACCATGAAAGCAGAGGTCTGAATGAAAGATGTCCTCGGGCAAAGGGAGGGAACCCACTCATAAGTGTGAAAAGGGTGGGTCTACCCTTGGTCTTGGAGGTGGCAGGCCATCTAACTCTGCAGAGAGTTTGGCTTCCACCCCAATGCTTGGACAGGGTGAGGCCTACTTCCCCAGTTCTGGGGCAGAGTGAGACTTTCACTCCAGTGCATGGAGATTGTGGGGCCTAGGTCCCCACCATTCAGGGAGAGCATGGCACCATACAGGCACTTAGAATGGCCGTGGCTGCCAGTCCAACAGGACTGGAGGTTAAAACATCAACCAATAGTTGACCCAGACCTTGAGATATAATAGAGTTTGCTTTGCCAGGTTATAGAATTTCTTGGGATACATTATCCCTGTTTTCCTTCCAATTTCTCCCTTCTGGAATGGGAATGCCTATCCTCTGCCTGTCCCCTGTCTTAGTTTGCCATAGAGCTGCTGATGCAAAGTAACAGAAATGGGTTGGCCTTTATAATGGGAATTTTATATGGGGTAAAAGCTTATAGTTCTGAAGTCATGAAGTATCCAATCAAGGCACCATCAAAGATTTTTTCACAATAAAGCTAGCTACTGGCAACCCTAACACATAGTGGCAACCCTAACACATGGGTCCTAACACATGGTGAAGATAGTGGCTGATCTCTGTGATCTCTGTGATCTCTGTGGATCTCCCTCCCTTCCCTTCCAGACTACCATCTCCCGGATCTCAACTGTGGGCAACCAGGCATAGGCTTAGTCACTTACCAACCCTCTTCTCTCATTTTTGCCTGTTCTGCTTTTTTTTTGGGGGGGGCCTCTTTCCATGCCTCTGTGCTCTACTGGTTCTAGACTCCAATACCTCTCTTAGCCCTCAGGCTGTCTCTATTTTCCTGCAGTCCTCTCTCTCACACTGCAAGATCAATATGGTGGTTTCCTTTCTCTGTCTGTCTCTCTCTGTGTCTCTGTTTACATCAGCTCCAGCAAGAGGGCAGCAACTCAACCTGAGTCATGCTTTGCTGACTTAGTCCAATCCAAAGCAATCTAATCAAGTGACCTGAAGTCAATCTAATGCAATAAAAAGGGACCATACCCACAGTGATATGTTAGTTTAAGAACATAATCTTTGGGGATTCATGAAATAATTTTAAACTGTCACACCCACCATTGTATTTTGGAAGTGAAGTAGCTTGTTTTCCAGGTATCACAGGTGCACCAGATAGAGAGGAATTTTATCTTACAATTGACTATAAGCAGAGCCGAGTTTGATGAGACTTTGTTAATTGTCCTTGCTACTGAAATGACTAAAGGTTTTCTCCTTGGGAAGAATAGGTCTTAATGGGGTTGAGAGGGTGGGCTGTGGTGGATTCAATTATGTAACCTAGAGAAAACAGGTTCTGAATCTTGTTTAATCTTATTCCCATTTCCGTGGGTGTGAAACCATTGTAAATAGATATTTAGAAGACATTAAGTGAAAGTGTGGCAAACTGTTTTCAGGATGGATTTTATTCTTTTTATGAGAAGCCTTATAGAAGATCCAGGGGATAATCCAGGAAGAAGTCAGTGGGAACCTGACAGAGAAAGGAGAGGATATTGCTATGTGATAGGAAAGCCAAGGAACCCAAGGACTGACAGCCAACCTGAATGGCTACCAACCCAGGGGCCAATACATCCTCTAGCCTCTCAAGCCATGCGCCAATAGAAATAAATTCCTGTTGTTGGGCCAATCTATTGTATGGTATTGGACAAAACAGCCTGGAAACGAAGGGAATAAGGTAATGCCTGGAAGTGGGGTGAGGAATAGCTGGTGCTATTGCTGAGCTACAAGCTGGTGGTGAGCGGATGGTGCAGGCGCTGGGCGTGGCCCAGGGCAGCAGCGAGAGCGCCCGGGACATATGCTGTGGCTGGATGAATGGCCTTAATGGGTGCAGGGGCCAGCGACTAGACTTCCCCAGCTGGTGGAGGCCATTGAGCAGACAGGGAGGGTCAGTGAATCTCTGCACAGGCCACAGCCGCTTGACCCCGCACACAATGTTCGACGCGTAGCAGAGGGAGGCAGTAGCGCTGCCCAGTAGCTTCAAGGGCATCACCCCAGCGCTGTCTGTGCTTTCTGGACGCCGCAGGCAGCGGCAGATTCTCACCAGGCCTTGCGGGAGGCAGCGCTGCCAAAGGGGCCTACTTTAGAGACCCCGCCGCTACCGCCGCCGCTACCGCCGCCGCTGCTTGGGGCTCATAATTCTATGGGTCTTGCTCCAGCTGCCCGCGTGGCTGCTCCAGCGAGCCCGTGTCCTCAGCGCCTCCCTCCGCGCACCAGGCGCCACTTTCTGGCTTCAGATGCTGCAAGCGCCCGATGCCACAGAGGGGACTAGGTCGCCGCACTTCCCTGCGCTGCGGGTAGAGAAGGCCCTTAAGGAAGATCTGGCTGAGCAGGAGGCAGCACCCCTAGGTGACTTCCTTTTGTATTGTTATCTCTTGTAGAGCAAAAACAAAGTTAAAACATTTGTTACCTAAATTTTTTATTCTCGTCATTCTAGTGTGTATAAAATAGTATCTCATGATTTTGATTTGCATTTCCCTGATGACTAATGATGTTGAGTCTCTTTTTTATGTACTTAGTGGCAATGTGTGTCGCTTCCTTGGAAAAATGTTTATTCTTTTTCTTTATCCCCCTCTCTCCCTTTTTTAGTAAATGTCTATTATTGAATTGTATAATTTTAATTTTCTCATGATGTCTTTGGTTTTGGTTTTAGGAAAATACTCATATTCAGGGAAATGAATCACAAATGTGCTGGGAAGGGCTCAATTCTGTATTTTGGTAAGAGTTTGTGAAGAATGGTATTAATTCTCTTTTTAAATGTTAGGTAAAATTCAGGGGCAAAGTCTTCTGAGCCTGGATGTTTCTTTGTGGGTAATTTTTATTATTATTATTATTTTTTATTACCAAGTCAAGCTTTTCTCTTCTTATGTGTCTATTCACATTGTTTCTTCTGAGTCAGTACTAGTAGTTCGTGCCTTTTTGGGAATTTGTTCATTTCATCTAAGTCATATAATTTTTTGAATTATGCTCATAGTATTTCTGTGTAATCCTTTTTGTTTCTGCAAAGCCAGCGGTAATGTCCTCTCATTTCTGATTCTAGTAATTTGATTCTTCTCTCTTTTCTTACTGATCAGTCTAACTAAAGAACTGTTGGTTTTGTTGGAATTATCAAGGAATCATCTTTCGGTTTCATTAATTTTCTCTACTGTTTTTCTCTTCTCTATTTCATTCTTTCTCCACTCCAATATTTGTTGTTTTCTTCCTTCTGTTTGCTTTACGTTTAGTCTGATCTTTTTCCAGTGACTTAATGTGGCTTAATGTAAGGTTAAGCTATTGATTTCTTTCTTTTGTCTTAGCCTAAGTCTTACATCCATAATTTTCTCTCTAAACACTGATTTAGTTACATCCCTTAGGTTTAGTTTTTTTAAAATTTATTTACTATTATTTTTCTTTATTTATCACCCCTCCCCCATCTGTCATTGTTTGCTTGCCTTCTTCAGGAAGCACTGGGAACTGAACCTGGGACTTCCCACATGAGAGGCAAGTGCCCGACAGCCTCAGCCACATCCACTCCCTGTGGGCTGTGGCATTGGCTGGCTTGTGGCATCTGCTCTTTGTGGCAGGGGTAGCATCTAGCTTGTTATCACAGGGGTGGTGTCTGCTTGTCTTCTTTTAGGAGGCACCGAACTGAACCCAGGACCTCCCATATGGTAGGCGGGTGCCCACCTGGTTGAGCCACATCTGCTTCCCTTAAGTTTTGATATACTTCATTTTCATTCATCTCAAAGAATTTTCAGGATTCTCTTTATATTTCTTCTTTGAACCATTGATTAACTATGGGTGTTTAATTTTGACATATGTGTTAATTTTGCACATTTCCCTCCAGTATTTATCTCTATTCCCTTGTGGTTGGAGAACATTCTCTGAAATATTTTATCCATTTAAATTTAATGAAGTTTGTTTTATGGCATAGTGTACAGGCTATCCTGGAGAATGATATATGTGTGATTGAGAAGAATGTATATTCTATAGATGAATGGAATATTGTATCTATATCTGTGAGGTCTATTCATTTTATAGTGCTACTCAAGTTTTCCATTTCCTTGTTAATATTCTGTCTAGTCGTTCTATTCTTTATTGAAAGTGAGGTATTGAAATTTCCATCTATTGTTGAATTATTTATTTCTTTCATTTTTGCTTCATTTATTTTATTAGATGCATATATGTTTAAAATTGCTAAATGTCTTGATGTCCCATATCATCTTTAGTAACATATTTTTGTTTCACAGGATATTTTATTTGATAACAGTATGGCTATTCCATCATTTTTGTGGTGGTGGTTTTCACGGTATATATTTTTCCATCTTTTTACTTCCAATATACTTGTGTCTTTGAATCTAAAGTATAGCTTTAGGCATTTAGTTGATTATCTAGGCTGACAAATATTTCTGGGTATTTATTTTGGGGTTGCTTAATCCATTCACATTTAATGTTATTATGATCTAGTTGGCTTTTCTTCTGCCATCTTACATTTGTTTTCTCTGTCTCGTCTTTTTCTTCTCTATTCCTTCTTTACTGTTTTCTTTTGTATTAAATGAATATACAGAAAAGTTAGTCCTATAAAACTCTATTTTCCTTTTCCCCATTTGTGCCATTTTTGTTATACGTAGTATATCTATTAATGTTACAAACACAATACTTTGTTGTAATTATTATTTTATCATCTGTGGTCATTTCTACAACCTATTAGAGCTTTGCCCATATCCATCTCCTTAGTACTGTTATTGGCATATATATTAAATATGTGTTACATCAATATGTTATGTGTCCAACAATATATCTTATACATTTTATCTTATACAATTTATTTTTAAATCAGTTAAGGGCAGAACAAATAAATATATGCATTTAACCTATTTTTCATAACTAAATATTTATCTTTCCCAGTGTTCTTTGTTGTGTGTGTATGTGAATGTGTGTGTGTGTGTGTGTGCTAGAATTACCATCTGGTGTCTCATGCTTTCAGTCTGAAGAATTATCTATTTCCAAAGGTCTACTAGCAGTGAATTCTCTGAATTTTTGTTGATCCAAGAAAGTCTTTATTTTACATTCCTTTTTGAATGGAGCTTTGCTTGATGTAGGATTCTTGGTTGGCAGTTTTTGGTTTGAACACTTTGAATGTGTTTTCCTACTGCTTTCTGACCTTCCTTGTTTCTATTGATAAGTCAGCTATTAATCGTGCAGAGATTTCATTATAAATAATTCATTTTTTTTTCTTGCTACTTTCAAGATTTCGTTTTAGCCTTTTCAATGTGATGTGTCTGTTTGTGAATCTCTTTGCATTAATTCTCCTTGGAGTTTGTTGAGTTACTTGAATGTGTGGATTATTGTTTTTCAAGAAATTTGGACCAGTGTTTCTTCAAATATTCTTTTCTTTCCTTCTTGTAACAATTCTGCTTACTGTTTTTCGCATCCATAGGACCTACTATTATTTGCATACTTGTTTGTTTATTGATGGACTGGATTATTTTAATGAAGTCTATTTCTCCTTCCAAGTATTGAACCTCTGATGTTGCTCCTCAGGATGGCAGAGCTTTGGGTATGCCCATAGTACCTTTAGGAGGACAGTAATTTTGGTAGGCCTTTCTCCTTCTCTTTCCTTTACTACACCCAGCTGCTAAGGTACATCAATTTCTGGCTGATTGGTTGTCTTTATTAATACCCCTGGGCATAAACTTCCTTGAAAACTAATCTAATACATTTGGGAGTTCTTTGAAGTAAAAGTTTCAGTGGTCATTGTTTGAAGTATTTCTGACCCCAGGACGCCTCCAGCCATCTGACTTATTCCGTTGTTCTTTCCTGCAAACTTTGCAAATGACAGTTTAGCCAATTTCTTGAATCTTTTTCCAATTACTTTACAAAACAACCCCTTCTGATTTGGGTAGTACCCTTAAGCTTGACTTTCTCCATGTCATGTTGCAAATGAAGTAATTTCCTTTAGAAGAGATTAAGAGCTACCAGTTTTAAGGCTTGCTTTTCTCTGCAGCAAAATCTCTGGATCCAGAGATGGAAACAATGGCAAACTTTTCACTGAGTGAAATTCCTTCTTTAACAACAGGCAGCTGGGGACTGAATGAGAAACGCTGAATCTGCTCCTCCCAGGAAGAAAGTCCTCCAAGTGGGTGCTGCTGGTGAGAGAAGGAGCCCTGCAGTTTTGGCTGCATCAGTGTGGAGATGATCCTTTACCTTCCTGAGCTGGGAGGAGTTAGGGTTAAGTTACGGTTAGAGTTAGGGTTAGGGAAAGGAGGGAGTAGTCTTGGTTCAAATACCACAGATTCTTGTCTTTCCAGTTGAATTTTCATGTATGTTCTTGAATAAATGATTCTTCATTTGCTGTTTGTCCTTTTGTCCTTAGGGTCATTTCCAGAGGCTTAATTTATGTGTGTGTGTGTGTGTGTGTAAAGGCTTAATTTATATATATATGTAAGTATATAAATATATGTGTTTAACATATGTACATGTATATGTTTATGTATATATGTGTACATATATATTTTTCATCAGTTTCAATGGGGGGTGGGTCAACAGAAGTTCTTATACTGTCATGCTAGAAGTTGTTTTCTGATACCATTTATTTTTAAGACTACTTTCTTATGATGAGTATACCACCTCAATTATTTCATTATTGTACTTAAGTCCTGCAGGTGACAATGTCCAAATAGATACTGAAACTTTTGAGATTTCTGTTTGTTTCAAAGTTTCCAGTTGCCTATAAAGTTATAGAACAGCTTCATTTTATCCTTAATTTTCTCTGAGGTGTCATTGTATAGCTCTACCTGACCTGTCAACTTCTCAAAAATATGCTGATTTACTTGATACAGTAGTATACACTTTTGCCTGTTACTGTAAAATTCATTTTCTGAACTGACAACTTCCAGCTTTATATTACTGATCATCTCTGTAAGTGTGCAAGGATTGCTTAAAATTATTTGAATTTTGTTGTTTTTTAAAGAATATAACTATTATATTGTGATCTTTATAACCTGGCAAAATAATAGTAAGACAATTTACATTTATTTAAAATTACTTATTATTAAAGAGATAATACCATAGCAAAACTTTTGGATGGTAGATTATAGAAAAAGGTCACAGTAATCTCACCATTCTAATATGAATTGTTCATGTTTTGGTGTCTTTCATTTCTGGACTCTTTTCCCTATACTTATCATTATTTTGGAAGTAGAGATAACATAAGATTTTAATATTTCTCTTGTTTTTTATATAACATATATTGCTACATAATCTGCAAGAAAATATTAATTTTTAATGTCTACAGATTATTTACTGGATGATTACCATGGACCTTTTTTTGGCCATTTCATATGTATGCAAATTTCTCTATAACAAATACTCATAGTAAGCCAATGTATGTATAGGCTTTTAAAAATATGTTTTGAGTTATTTTCTTAGAAAAGACCCCAGAAATGAAACTACTGAATTGTAAATCTGAGAATCTTAATAGCTCTTATTTCCAACTAGTGCTGAATTTCCCTTGAGAATACTTATACATTTATGTATAGTTAGTTATGACAATACCATGTTTAACATTTATCAATGCTTTTGATATGTATTACTATTTGTTTTGGTTTTTATCATTAAATAGACATGAAATAGTGCTGTCCAGTATTAGCCACATTTGGGTATTGGACCTATGATTTACAGGTAGCTCATTTAAGATGTGCTTTAAGTGTAGAATACATACCAGACTTAAAACCCTTAATACAAAAACAATATAATCTATCACTCTGATAGTCTTTTTAAATTTTTTTTTTATTGAAGGATATCATTTGTATTTGAACACACATAAAGAATAAGTGTATAGTAAAGACTGCAAACTTAAAAATAAACATACATAATATCACACAGGGGTCTCACACACCACCCGTCCACCAACTCTTTGCATTGGTGTGAAATATTTGTTACAAACTATGCAAGAGCATTATCAAAATATTACTACCAACTATAGTCCTTATCTTACATTTGGTGTATTTTTCCCCCAACCCATACTATTTTTTAAAAATATATTTTTGTTACAGATTTGTGAGCTTGCAAAACAATCATACAGATGTGTAGATTTCCCATACAATTCCACACTCTGGTGGAACATTTTTTAGATTATGAGACAATATCATCAGACTATACCCACCAATCATGGTCCATAGCATATATTTGACACACTTTTTCCATACACCTCCATTATCAACATAGTACAGCTTGGCATTGATACAAGAATATTATATAGTATTGCTGTTAAACACAGTCAATAGGTCACACCAATTGTAGTTTTCCCACATTTCTCCATTTTCCCATCACCCTGCAATAGTGATGTACATCTACTCTAGCTCACAGAAGGACTCTCTTGCATTTGTACCCTTAATCACAATTCTCAATGGCCTCTGGGTTCACTGTGTTATTCAGTCCCTAGATTATTTAGCTTTCTTTCTATTGACATTTACTTCCCCAGACTACCTTTCTCAGTCACAATCCCATTTATAAACCATATATACCTACTATAATGTGTTACTATCAACTCTATCCATCTCCACGCTTTTACAGTCAAATTAATTAAAACTTCTATGTACATTAAGCATCCATAGTTCTTCTCAACCCTGCTTTTGTCTCCTTATAACCTATACTCTAGGTTTTAATTCCATGTGTTTATTATTTGTATTTAGTTCATATTAATGAGACCATACGATATTTGCCCTTTTGTGTCTGACTTACTTCATTTAGTATAATGTCTTCAAGACTCATCCATGTTATCACATATGTCCCAATTTAATTTCTTCTTATTGCAGCATAGTATTCCATCATATATATGTATATACCACATTTTGTTTATCCATTCATTGGTGGATGGACACTTGGGTTGTTTCCATCTTTTGGCAATTGCGAACAACACCTCTATGAACATTGGTGTGCAGATGTCTGTTTGTGTCATAGTTTTTAGTTCTTCTGGATATATTCCTAGTAGAGGAATTGCTGGATCATATGGCAGTTCTATATTTAGCTTCCTGAGGAACTGCCAAACCATCTTCCACAGAGGCTGCTCCATTTTACAATCCCACAAACAGTGAAGGAGTGTTCCTATTTCTTCACATCCTCTCCAGTACTTATTGTCTGTTTTTTTACCAGTGGCCATTCCATGTGGTGTTAGATGATAGCTCATTGTTGTTTTAATTTGCATTTCCTTAATAGCTGTTGATATGGAATATTTTTTCATGTGCTTTTTGGCCATTTGTATTTCCTCTTTGGAGAAATGTCTATTTAAATCTTTTGCCCATTTTTAAATTGGATTGCTTGCTCTTTTATTGTTGAGTTGTATGATCTCTATATAGAATGGAAATCAAACCCTTATTGGATAAGTGGTTTCCAAATATTTTCTCCCATCGACTGGGCTGCCTTTTCACCTTCTTGATGAAGTCCTTTGAACCACAGAAATGTTTAAGTTTGAGGAGGTCCCATTTATCCATGTTTTCTTTTGTTGCTCATGCTTTTGGTGTAAGGTTTAAGAATCCACCACCTACCACCAGGTCTCGAAGATGTTTCCTTGCATTTTCTTCTAGGAGCTTTATTTTACTTCCTTTTATCTTTAGGTCTTTGATCCATTTTGAGTTAATTTTTGTACAAGATGTGAGGTAGGGGTCTTCTTTCTTTCTTTTGGCTATGTATATACAGTTCTCCCAACACCATTAGTTGAATAAACTGTTCTTCCCTAACTGGGAGGGCTAGACATGCTTGTGAAAAATAACTTGGCTGTAGATGTGAGGGTCTGTTTCTGAGTCATCAGTCTGGGTCCATTGGTCTATGTGTCTATCTTTATGCCAATATCATGCTGTTTTTACGACTGTAGCTAGGTAATATGATTTAAGTCTGGAAGTGAGAGTCCTCCAACTTCACTTTTCCTTTTTAAGATGTTTCTGGCTATTTGGGGCCTCTTACCCTTCCAGATAAATTTGATAACTGTGTTTTCCATTTGCTTAAAAAATGATGATGGAATTTTTATTGGGATTGCATTTTATCTGTGTATCAATTTGTGTAGAAGTGACATCTTAATGATATTTAGTCTTCCAGTCCATGAGGATGGAATGTTTTTCCAATTATTTAGGTCTTTTTAGATTTCTTTTAGCAAGGCATTATAGTTTTCTGAATACAAGTGTTTTGCATCCTTGGTTATTTTATTCCTAAATATTTGATTCTTTTACTTGCTATTGTAAATGGAATTATTTTCCCTGACTTCCTCCTCAGATTGTGCATCATTAGTATATAGAAACACCACTGATTTTTGTGTATTAATCTTGTAGCCTGACATTCTAGTGAAATCATTTATTAGCTCTAGTAGCTTTGTTGTAGACTTTTCAGGATTTTCTAGAATACGATCATATCATCTGTGAATAATGAAAGTTTTAATTCTTTCTTTCCAATTTGGGTGCCTTTTATTTCTTTTTCTTGCCTGAATGGTCTAGCCAGAACCTCTAGTACTGTAATGAACAACAGTGGTTACAGTGGGCATCCTTGTCTTGTCCCTGATCTCAATAGGAAAGCTTTCAGTTTTTCACCATTGAGTACAATTTTAGCTGTGGGTTATTCATGTATTATCTTTATCATGTTGAGAAAATTTCCTTCAATTCCTATTTTTTGTAGTATTTTTATCAAGAATGCTGTATTTTGTCAAATGCCTTTTCTGCAGCTATTGATAAGATCCTGTGATTTTTCGTCTTTGATTTATTAATGTGGTGTATTATGCTTGATTGATTTTCTTGTGTTGAACCAGCCTTGCATGACTGGTATAAAACCCACTTGATCATGGTGGATAATTCTTTTAATGTGTTGTTGGATTTGATTAGCAAGTATTTTCTTGAGGATTTTTGCATCAGTATTCATTAGAGAAATGGGTCTATAATTTTCTTTTTTTGCAATATCTTTATCTGGCTTTGGTATTAGTATAATATTGGCTTCATAGAATGTGTTTGGTAGCCTTCCTTCTTGTTGAATTTTTTGGAAGAGCTTGAACAAGATTGGTATTAAATCTTCTTTAAATGCTTGGTAGAACTCACCTGTGAAACTGTTTGGTCCCGGGCATTCCATTTTGGGGAGTTGTTTGATGACTGTTTCAATCTCTTTACTTGTGATTGGTTTGTTGAGGTCTTCTGTTTCTTACAGTGTCAGTGTAGGTTGTTTGTACATTCCTAGGAATTTTTCCATTTCATTTATATTGTCTAGTTTTTTAGCATAAAGTTATTCATAGTATCCTCTTACTCCTTTATTTATGGGGGGTCAGTAGTAAGGTTCCCCTTTTCATTTTTTTTTTTTTTCATTTATTTGCATCTTCTTTTTTTCTTAATCGGGCTAGCTAAGGGTTTGTAGATTTTGTTAATCTTCTTGAAGAACCAACTTTTGGTTTGGTTAATTTTCTCTATTGTATTTCTGTTCTCGGTTTCATTTATTTCTGCTCTGATCTTTGTTATTTCATTCCTTCTACTTGCTTTAGGATTAGCTTGCTGTTCTTTTTCTAGTTCCTCCAGCTGTGTACTTAGGTCATTGATTTTAGCTCTTTCTTCTTTTTAAATGTAAGCATTGAGGACTATAAACTTTCCTTTCGACACTGTCTTCACAGCATCCCATAGGTTCTGATATGTTGTATTCTCATTGTCATTCATCTCCAGATATTGATTTCTCTTGAAATTTCTTCTTTGACCCACTGATTATTTAAGAGTGTGTTGTTTAATCTCCATATATATGTGAATTTTCCTTTTATTTGCCACTTGTTGATTTCCAGCTTTACTCTATTATGATCAGAGGAAGTGTTTTGTATAATCTAAATTTTGTTGAATTTATTGAAATCTGCTTTGTGTGCCAATATATGGTCTATCCTGGAGAAAGATCCATGAACACTTGAAAAAGATGTATATCCTGCTGTTCTGGGGTGCAATGTTCTGTATATGTCTATTAGGTTTATACCATTTATCATATTATTCAAGTTCTCTGTTTCTTTATTGATCTTCTGCCCAGATGTTCTATCCAATGCTGAGAGTGGTGTATTGAAGTTTCCAACTATTATTGTAGAGATGTGTATTTCTCCTTTTAGTTTTGCCATTGTTTGCCTCATGTGGGCATCCTGGTTAGGTGCGTGTATATTTATGATTGTTATTTCTTCCTGGTGAATCATCCCTTTTATTAATATGTAATGTCCTTCCTTGTCTCAAATAATAGTTTTGCTTTTAAAGTCTGTATCATCTGATATAATAGCTACCCCAGTTTTTTTTTTTTTTGGTCACTGCCTGCATGGAATATTTTTCCATCCGTTCACTTTCAATTTATTGGTATCCTTGGGTCGAAGGTGAGTCTCTTGCACACAACATATAGATCCTTATATTTTCTTATCCATCCTGCCAGTTTGTGTCTTTTGATCGAGGAGTTTAATCCATTAACATTCAATGTTATTACTGTAAAGGCAGTTCTTATTTCACCCATTTTGATCTTTGTGTTTTGCCTGTCATTTTACATTTCACACTTTCAGTTAGTGTTACTGATACATTTGTCATTCTAGACTCTCTTCCAGGCCTCTCTCTCCTGTCTTTTCTTTTCAGGCTGTATCACTCTCTTTAGTATTTTTCGGCAAAGTTGGTCTTTTTGTTATAAACACTCTCAGTTTCTGTTTATCTGTGAATATTCTAATCTCACCCTCATTTTTAAAAGATAATCTTGCTGGATATAAAATTCTTGGCTGGCAATTTTTCTCCTGCAGTATCTTAAATATATCACTGCCTTCTTGCCTCCGTGGTTTCTGATGAGAAATCGGCACTTAATCTTATTGGGTATCCCTTATGCATTATGCATTGCTTTTCTCTTGTTGCTCTCAGAATTCTCTCCTTGTCTCTAACATTTGACATTCTAATTAGTATATGTCTCAGAGTTGGTCTATTTGGATTTATTTGGATGGGAGTACATTGTGCTTCTTGGACATGGATATCTATGCCTTTCAATAGGGTTGGGAAATTTTCCACCATTATTTCTTTAAATGTTCTTCCTGGCCCTTTTCCCTTCTCTTCTCCTTCTGGGACACCCATGACACATATATTTGCATATCTCTTGCTGCCATTTGGTTCCCTGAGACACTGTTCATATTTTTTTATTCTTTTCTTCAACTGTTCTTTTGTTTGTTCACTTGTGGAAGCCATGTCTTCGAGTGCACCGATCCTTTCTTTTGCTTCCTCAAATCTGCTGTCATATGCCTCCAGTGTATTTTTAATTTCATTTATTGCTCCTTTCATTCCCATAAGTTCTGCTATTTTTCTATGCATCTTTTCAAATTCTTCTTTGTTCTCATCCAATGTTTTCTTAATATCCTTAATATCTTTAGTCATCTCATTGAATTTATAAGACTTGTTTGAACATCTAAGATTAGTTATCTCAATTCCTTTATGTCATCTGCAGGCATATTTTATTCCTTTAATTGAGCCTTCTCTTACTGTTTCTTGGTATGGATTGTAATTTTTTGTCGGTGTTTATGCATCTGGCTTGCTAGATGTATTTATTCTGGGTGTAGTTCCTCCCTTTAGTTTAGGGATTTCTTATCTTATCTTCCTTGCTGGTTGTGTAGTAGAAGCCAAGGATGTGGTTGGTGCTGTAAGCTATGGAGGCTGAAGCTGCCTGCATTGCCCCAGGAAGTGATGAAGCTTCTCCCACCTTTCTCCTCTGTCAGGAGTAGGGACAGAGCTGTGTATAATAATCCCAGTTATGCACAAGACTGTCTGTATTCACCCAGAGACACTATTGAAGCTTCACATTCCTTCCTCCCCTACCTTTGGCAGGAATGGAGCTATAGTTTTCGTCAGCAATCTATGCTGTGTGGGTCCAAAATGACCACAGTTGCTTAGGTAAACTGTTGTATCACCAGACCCTCTTCCTCCCAGGAGTGGGAATGGACCCTCTGGAGTGCTCAACAATCTAATCTCTGTCAACCAAATATGCCTACAGTTTCCCTGAGAGATTTAGGGAATACTGTCCATTCTGCCCTTTAGGGAGTGGGAACAGAACCATAAATGGTCAACAGTTCAGTCCTATAGCCTGAAAGTACCCATTGTTGCCCAGAGAGGTTGAGGAAGCACCAGCCCCCTTCTATCCTCTTAAGCCATGTGTTGGATCCACAGGCACCCAACAGTTTATTCCCTGTTGGCTGAAAGTACCCACCATTGTCCAGAGAGGCTGTGGAGAAACCAGATCCTATTGGGAGTGGGGGTAGATTCATAGGCATCCAATAGTCCAGTCAATGCAGGCTGAAGGTCTGCTGTTGCCCAAAAAGGCTGTGGAAACACTAGACCCTTCTTTCCTATTGGGGGATGAGGGTGCATCCACAAGTACCCACCAGACCAGGCTGTGTGGGCCAAAAGCACCTGCAGTTACCCAAAAAGGCTGGGCAAACACAGTCCATCTCTTGTCCTATTGGGGATGGAGGTGGATCCACAGGTGCCCAACAGTCAAGCTTGTGCAGCCCAAAGCTGTTGCCCTGTGAGGATGAGGCAACACCAGCCCCCTCCTATACTGTGGAAGGACAGAGGTGGAGATGGGCTCAAAGACTCTCAGCAAATCTGTGTGGGCTGAAAACTCCTGCCATTGCCTGGAGAGGCCAAGGATACCCAGCTCCTCTCCTATTCTCTTGGGGTGCAGGGATGCAGCCTCAGGTGTCCAACTATTCAGCCTCTGCCAGCAGAGAGCACTTGCAGTTGCCAGGAGAACCTGGTGCAGGTCCCACCAGCTACCTCTCTGCTGGAGGTGGGGTTGGAGTCTAGGTTAGGGCTGCAGTCTGATCTTAGTGGAAAGAAGGCCATCCCTAACTTCACTGGATTTCAGTCAGCCAGGCTTCCTCTCATGCCGAAGAGTGGAGTCAAAATGGCAGCTACCAGACTCTTTCTTGTTTGGACACGCTCAGACCCCAGCTGTCTCTAAGATTATACTTTAGCCAGCTGAGTCCATTAATCAGTAGGTGAGGTCAGTAGAAATCTGTCTCTTCCTCTACCATTTATGGGAAATGGAGCTTCCAACTCCACAGAATAGTTCCTGAGGCAGCTTGCACCCCTAGAGTAGGATGGTCACCATCCTCTGCAGCATGGCTTGCAGCTTCCCAGAGATCTGATGCAGGTCCCCCCAGCTTCCTTCCTGCTAGAGGTGGGACTTGGGTTTAGACTAGACCTGCAATCCAACCTGGGTGGAAAGAAGCTGGTCCTTACAAGCACTATGATTTTATTTCAGCGCCACTTCCCCTCATGCCCAGGGTGGAGTCAGAATGGCAGCCACCAGCTTCCCTCTGACCTGGACAGGCTCAAAGTTTAGTTGTTCCTAGGACTGTACTTCAGCCTGCCAAATCTACTAATCAGTAGCTGAAGCCAGTGCCATACCTTGTTCTCTTCCCATTTTTGGGGTGGGGAAATGGAACATGCAACTCCAACCATGGAATAGCACGGAAAGGCAGGCTTGCATGCCACGGGTATTGACCTTTGCAGTGTGGAGTGCTCTACTCCCGATTCCTCTATGCAGGTGGGTAGTTTCCTCCTTCCACACTGTCAAGGATGTTGCAGGATACTCCTCTGGTCTCCTGAGTCCTCCAAAAGGTGCTTTAGGTAGCTCTGGGTGACAACCAACTGCCCTGTTTCATGAGCTGACTCTAGGAGCTCCTTACTCTGATGCCATCTTGGCTCCACCCCCCTGTCTGATAGTCTTTTATATTGATTGAATGTTGAAATAAGAATTTTTTTTTATTTTTGGCTTAATAAGCTATATTATTAAAATTAATTTTGCATGTTTATTTTAACTTTTAATGTAATTACCAAAAAATTTAATATTACATATATGGCTTACATTTATTTGTGACTTACATTATAATTTTATTAGAGACTACTAGTACAAAATATCTGTTTATTTTATTTCAAGTTTAGTGTAGTAATTAAGAAGAGGGATGTCATTTCTTTATCTTGTATTAGCTACTTTAAAGCCATGTGGATTGTCATTTCAACAAGACTTTTAACCTCTAACATGAAAAACTCTTGATTCCTTGCACAAAAGTTATTAAATGTTAGCTATCATTATCATCATTATTATTTCAAGTTTCCTTACATTTTGTGAATTATATGTGCACCTCTTTTCTGTACTTATTTCCATGTCTTATGTCCCTTCTAATTAATATTTATCGTATTTAAAATCAAATAGTATGGGAAATGGACTTTGGCCCAGTGGTTAGGGCGTCCGTCTACCATATGGGAGGTCCGCGGTTCAAACCCCGGGCCTCCTTGACTTGTGTGGAGCTGGCCATGCGCAGCGCTGATGCGCGCAAGGAGTGCTGTGCCATGCAAGGGTGTCCCTGCGTGGGGGAGCCCCACTCGCAAGGAGTGCGCCCATGAGGAAAGCCGCCCAGCATGAAAAGAAAGAGCAGCCTGCCCAGGAATGGCGCCGCCCACACTTCCCGTGCCGCTGACGACAACAGAAGTGGACAAAGAAACAAGACGCAGCAAATAGACACCAAGAACAGACAACCAGGGGAGGGGGGGAAATTAAATAAATAAATAAATCTTTAAAAAAAAAAAATCAAATAGTAAATTGTGTTAATATTTTGGACCTTCTGTAATAAAGAACTGCAGCTGGAAGGCTTACAACAGCAACAATTTATTATCATATAGTTCTTGGTTCTTGAGACCAGAGGTCTGAATTAAGTGTTGGCAGGGCCCTTCTTCCTCTGAAGTCTATGTTTCTGGTGGTGGCTGGCAATCCATGAAGTTCCTTGGCTTGAGTCATAACTCAATCTCTAACTTTAGTACATACCAGTCTGTCTCTACATCTGTCTAATACTTAAGATGTCTAAATTTCTTCTGCTTATAAGGACAGCACTAATCCATTTTTGCCTCATCTTAACTAAGAATACCTTAAAAGACTACATTGATAAGTATGTTCATATTCACAGAACCAGTGGTTAGAGTTGAATATGACTTTTACACAATTCAATCAATAACATAAATATTTGATGAGTATATTGCTATACTTTTATAATATTATTTCTATATTAATTTTGGCTTTACACATTTTTCTGCCCCTGAAATGGCTGCCTTGTCTCTTATGCTTGTTGTTTTTGCTCATTGTTTGCTCATTGTTTTTGCTTGTTGTCAGCTTGTTGTTTGTTTGTCTTCTTTAGGAGACACCAAGAACCAAACCCAGGACCTCCCATGTAGGAGATTGGTGTTCAACCATTTGAGCTATGTTCACTCCTAGCTTTAAAATATTTTAAATACATTTGAATATGTATTTCTGTAAGTTCAGAGCTGTTGATCTTTTTCCTTGTGTTATTACCTATTACTTTAGAGAAAGTTTTCTCAGAAAGACTGATAAGTAGCAAAGCCCATTTTGTTTTGTTCTCTATGTAAATATTCATGTCCTCTGGTATTTATTTAATTATATGACATGAGGTAAGGACGTACATTGTTTTTTTTCAAATTATGAGAACAAATTTCCACCAAAAATTATTTATGTCTTAGTAAATAATTAATAAAATATTGTACTTTTGTTAAATTTATTCCTATGAGTTTGATTTTCATGCTATTGCAAGTGGAATTTTTTTCAATTTCATGTTTTGAATAATCATTATTGTTGAATCAATAAAATTGATTTTTTCATATTGATCTAGTATCCTGCAATCTGACTGAAACCACTTATTACTTCTAGTTCCTTTTTTAAAAAATGTATATATTCTTTAAGATTTTGCACATACAGAATCATGATATCTATGAATAAAGACATTTTTACTTCTTTATCAATCTGTATGAATTTTATATATTTTTGCTTGCCTAATTGCATTCGTTTGAGCCCCCATCACAATGTAAAATAGAACTGATAAGAGAAGACATTTTTGCCTCATCTTAGAGCATTTAGTCTTTCACCATTATTTATGATGTTAGCATTAGGCTTCTCATATATGTCCTTTATGTGATTGAAGAATTTCTCTTTTATTTCTAGTCAGTTGAAAGTTTTTATCTTGAGGAGGTTTTGGATTTTGTAGTGATTTTTCCTCATCTGTTAAAATAATCATGCCCTTTATTTGAATAATATTATACATTACATTAATTTATTTCAAGAAGTCAAGTTAACTTTGAGAGAGATTCCACTTGACCATGGTATATAATCTTTTTATATGTTTATGGATTCAGTTTGCTAATATTTTGAGAAATTGGTCTTTGTATTCCTCAGGGATATTGATCTGCAGCTTTCTTTATTTACAGTGTCTTTGAGAGCAGTGTTAGCTTAGTATTAGACTAATACTGGCCTCATAGAACTATTTGGAGGGTGATTTCTTCTGCTCTATTTTCAGAAGAGTTTGTGAATGGTCAGTTTCCAGCCCATGCGCAGTGCTGATGCTCTCAAGGAGTGTCCTGCCATGCAGGGGTGTCCCCCATGGAGGGGAGCCCCACGTGCAAGAAGTGCACCCCTGTAAGGAGAGCCGCCCAGCGTGAAAAAAAGTGCAGCCTGCCTAAGAATGGTGCCACCCGCATGGACAGCTGACACAACAAGATGACACAAGAAAAAGAGACACAGATTCCTCTGCATCTGACAACAACAGAAGCGGACAAAGAAGATGCAGCAAATAGACACAGAAAACAGACAACCAGGGTGGAGGGAGAGGGGAGAGAAATAAATAAACAAATAAATCTTAAAAAAAAAAATCAAGTTGTTAAAAGAAATTTTGGTAGAAGTCATTGGAGCTTGGACTTTTCTTTATCAGAAGACTTTTATTTACTAATTCAATTTGCTTGTGATATGTCTATTAATATCTACTATTTTTCCTTGGGTAACTTTTGATAATTTGTAGTTTTATAGAATTTTTTCCTTTTCATTTAAGTTGTCTAATTTGTTGACATAAAACTTTATCTTTCCTTCTGCTTACTTAACTTTTAATTTTCACTTCTTTTAATAGTTTCCTCAAATAAAATGTTGTTATTGATTGCAATTTTTTCTTTCTTTTTTTTGAAACAATTTGTTTACAGCAATAAATTTCCCTCTAAGCAATGCATTCGTTTAGCTTATAAATTTTTATATATTGCACTTTTGTTTTCATTAAGTTCAAAATATTTTCTGTATTTCCATATTATTCCTCCTTTAACAGGTGAGTTTGTGTTGTTTAATATACAATTTTTTTGTAGATTTCCAAATTTTCCTTCTATTTTGGAATTCAAATGTAATTCATAGTTAGAAAATATACTTTGTATGATTTCAATCATCTTAAATTTGTTGTAACTAGATTTATGACCTAACCTTTGGTCTATGCTTGAAAATGTTCATGTGCACTTTAGAAGAATTTGTGCTCTGATATTTTTGTATGAACTGATTTATAATTGTAAATTAGGTCAGGTTTTTTTTTTAATTGTTTGATTTTCTATAGCTTTGTTGATTTTCTATCTAGTTTCTATTATTGAGAGAGAATTGTTGGATTCACCAATTATTATATTTGAATTGTCTGTTTCCCCTCAATTCAGTTAGTTTTTTTTTTTTCATATATATGTATTCTCTCATATTGGCTCTGTTTTATGTACATATAGGTTTATTATTGTTTTCCCGATGAATTAAGCTTTTTATCATTATCAAATGTCTCTTTTTCTGAAATAGAATTTTAAAAAATCTAGTATATATTGTTCTCATATTTATATATAGTCACTGCAACTCTTTTATTATTAGTATTTTTTGCCCATTCTTTTCTTTTAATTTCAAATTATTTGCAACTTTAAACCTAAAAACAATATATTATTGGTTCTTGAATATTTTATCCAATCTTAAAATCTCTGGGAGGGGGCAAGATGGCGGCTGAGTGAACATCCCTGTTAGAGTCTTCTGCAGGGAATCGGCTGGGCGGCGTTGGAGACTCTGTGGGACCGGATTGTTTCGGGATTTTTGCTGGTCCGGAGGTGTCTGGACATCGATTTGGAGGGAAGGTAACAGAGAGGATTCGTCTGTGAAATATACAGGGAGATCCCAGCTACCTGTAGAGGATTCCCTTCTTGGGTAGGCGGAGACGAGGCATCTAGCCCCGCTCGGTGGGGCTGAGCCAGGCCGGGCCGCGCTGCGCCGGCGGTGAGCGGGGCCGGGCGGGGCCGAGCCAGGCCGAGCCGGGCCGCGGTGGCGTTTGGAGCCGGGCGGGGCCGGTGCAGGCCCCGGCTGCGGGCCGCGGTAGCGCTTGGAGCCGGGCGGGGCCGGTGCAGGCCCCGGCTGCGGGCCGCGGTAGCGCTTGGAGCCGGGCGGGGCCGGTGCAGGCCCCGGCTGCGGGCCGCGGTAGCGCTTGGAGCCGGGCAGGGCCGGTGCAGGCACCGGCTGCGGGCCGCGGTAGCGCTTGGAGCCGGGCGGGCCCGGGTCAGGCCGCGGCGGGTACGGAGCCGGGCAGGGCCGGTCCAGGCCGCGGTGGCAGGAGGTGGACGCCGGAGCCGGCTGGGCCGCTGTAGCGAGCGGAGCTGGGCGGAGCCAGGCCAGGCCAAGGCGGCGTGAGGAGCCGGGCAGAGCCGGTCCAAGCCTCCGCGGCGGGCGGAGCCGGGCCTGCGGAGGGGTTTCTGTTTTTTTTTTGTTTGTTTGTTTGTTTGTTTTTTGTTTTTGTTTTTGTTTTTTTTTTTTTAATTTTACTTAATTTTTTTTTTTTTTTTTTTTTGAGCATCTGCAGTACTGGGGAGTTCGTGGGCCCTGGGCGGCCTATTGGGGGTTTGTGGGAAGGGAGGTGCTTGCAGACCCATTTGGGCAGACAGACGGGGGGGTTTTAGGGCAAAGCGGGGGGAAGTTGTTGTTTTAGATAGTGTTGCAATTGTGACACGTGTGTACCTGTATCTCTCTTCTCCCTATCCGTTCCCCACCGTTTGCCCATCCTCTTTTTCTTTCTTCCTTTCTTCTTGCCTTTCTTTTTTCTTTATTATAATTAGTTTTTTTTTTTTTTCTTTTTTCGGTTTTCTCTTTCCCTCTTGTCCCTCATCTTCCACTTATTTTTACTTTAATTCAAGTATACAATAGGTGCTACAGGGAACACCTCACATTTGCTGGGTTTTCCCATCCTCCACTGCCTCATTTCTGTGTGAACTGATTTAGGCTACCTACACTATCCCCCTTCCCCTGCATCTTGATATCCACTATCATCTACTGTCTCTCCTATATTCCACCCCCCACCTCACGTTCTTTGATCCACAAAGTGTCTAACTCTTAATTTCTAATACCTTTGTTCTGTTTTCTGTCTATTATCCACTCTTGAAACTATTACCTTTCTTTTCTTTTTCCCTCTCTCATGAAAACAATAGCTGTGTAGTTCATACCATATTCCTCCCAAATTCAGTCATCAACTTCATAAAAGGTACTCTACCTACAGCTATAACTCTATACAATCTACATGAATCTAACCTCCATCCTTCCAGATCTCATATTCCTGCTTTATTAACATACATCACCAATACAACTTTACACTTTTCCCTTGCTTACACAATTGCCTTTCCCCAACACTAATACTTTCCTCTAAAGTGAACTTAACCAACAACAAGTAACTAGAATAAGAAGAAAAAAGTGACAAAGAGAAGATATAACACCTGTGCAAAAATAACAACTAATTAACCTCCAAGAGCAGACAAAGAAGCTAAGGAACTGATTAAATTCGTCAAAATAAAGAGATGACCAGAAAGCAACAAAAATCTACGAACCAAACCAATAATCAGGAAAACATGGCTGAATCCAATCAACAAACCAATAATCACGAAGGGGAGCAAAACTTGGCACAAGCAATGAAAGATCTCAGAACATTTATCACCGACAAATTTGATGCAGTAATGAAAGAGGTTAACAACATGAAGACATCACTTGGAGGGGAAATTGCAGACATACGCAAAAACATAACAGATATGATGGGAATGAACACCACAGTTCAAGAAATCAAAAATACACTTGCAGCAAATATCAGCAGACTAGAAGAGACAGAGCAGAGAATTAGTGATGTGGAAGACAGTACATCAGAAATCAAACAGATAGTAGAAGGGGTCAATAAGAAGATAGAAAAAATCCAATTAGGATTTAGGGACCTGAATGACAATGCAAAACGCTCAAACATACGTATTATAGGCATTCCAGAAGGTGAAGAGAAGGGAAAGGGGTCAGAAAGAGTGTTGCAGGAAATAATGGCTGAAAACTTCCCAAATCTACTGAAAGAGACAGATGTACATATCCAAGAAGCACAGCGCACTCCACAAGTCATAAACCCCAACAGGCCCACCCCAAGACATATACTTGTCAAATTATCCAATGCTCAAGACAAAGAGAAAATCCTAAAAGCAGCAAGAGAAAAGAAAACCATCACATACAAGGGAAGCTCAATTAGATTAAGTGCTGATTTCTCTTCTGAAACCATGGAGGCAAGAAGACAGTGGTATGATATAGTCAAGGTACTAAAGGAAAAAAATTTCCAACCAAGAATACTCTATCCAGCTAAACTAGCATTCAAACATGATGGAGAGTTCAAAATATTCGCAGACAAACAGAAACTGAAAGAGTATACCAACAAGAAACCTCCCCTTCAAGAAATTCTAAAGGGAGTTCTGCAGGAAGAAAGGAAAAAACAGGAAAGGCAAAGTTGGAGGAGAGTATAAGACCAACAACAACAACAAAAAAGACAAAAAAAAAATATACAAACAAAATATGACAAACACAAATCCAATCAAAATATGGCTAACACAAATAATTCCTTGATAGTAATAACACTGAATGTCAATGGATTAAACTCACCTATCAAAAGATTCAGACTGGGACACTGGATAAGGAAATATGACCCATCCATATGCTGTCTACAAGAGACACATCTTAGACCCAGAGACGCATGGAGATTGAAAGTGAAAGGCTGGAAAACAATCATACAAGCTAACAATAACCAAAAAAAGGCAGGAGTAGCTATATTAATATCAGACAAAATAGACTTTAAATGTGAAACAATTGTGAGAGACAAAGAAGGATACTACATTTTAGTCAAAGGGAAAATCTGTCAAGAAGATCGAACAATCATAAATATCTATGCCCCTAACAAGGGTGCCTCTAAATACGTCAGGCAAACGCTGGAAAAACTAAGTGAAAGAATAGATACATCTACAATTATAGTGGGGGATTTTAATACACCACTATCAACTCTGGACAGAACATCTCAAAAGAGAATCACCAAAGAAACAAAACATCTGAATAGTATATTAGAGGAGCTCGATCTAATAGACATATATAGATCGCTACACCCAAACACAGCAGGATATACATTTTTCTCAAGCGCACATGGATCATTCTCCAAGATAGATCATATACTAGGCCACAAAGAAAGGCTGAACGAATTCAGAAAGATTGAAATCATACAAAACATTATCTCTGACCACAGTGGAGTCAAGCTGGAGATTTGCAAGGGAAAGAAGCCCAGATTTCACACCACGATTTGGAAATTAAACAACACACTCTTAGAAAAACAGTGGGTCAAAGAGGAAATCTCAAAAGAAATCAATGACTACCTTGAAACAAATGATAATGATAACACAACATACCAAAATTTATGGGATGCAGCAAAAGCAGTACTGAGAGGGAAGTTTATAGCCATAAATTCATATATCAAAAAAGAAGAAAGAGCAAAAATTGAAGAACTAACTGCACATTTGAAGGAATTAGAAAAACAACAACAAAGTAACCCAACAGGAAGAAGAAGGAAGGAAATAACAAAGATAAGAGCAGAACTAAATGAAATAGAAAATAAGAAAGCACTTGAACAGATAAACAAGACCAAGAGCTGGTTTTTTGAGAAGATTAACAAAATTGACAAACCTTTAGCAACACTAACAAAGAAAAAAAGAGAGAAGATGCAAATACACAAAATAAGAAATGAGAAAGGCGATATCACCACTGACCCCACAGAAATAAAGACTATCATAAGAGGATATTTTGAAAAACTATATTCCAACAAAAATGACAATCTAGAGGAAATGGACAAATTCCTAGAAACACATAAACAGCCCATATTGACAAAAGAAGAAATTGATGATCTTAACAAACCAATCACAAGCAGAGAGATAGAATCAGTTATTAAAAATCTCCCAACTAAGAAGAGCCCAGGGCCAGATGGCTTCACAGGTGAATTCTATAAAACATTCCGGAAAGAACTGACACCAATCCTGCTGAAACTATTCCAAACCATCGAAACAGAAAGAACATTACCCAACTCCTTCTATGATGCCAACATTACCCTAGTACCAAAGCCAAACAAAGACATCACAAGAAAGGAAAATTACAGACCAATTTCTCTAATGAACCTAGACGCAAAAATACTTAACAAAATACTTGCTAATCGTATTCAACAACACATTAAATGAATTATACACCACGACCAAGTGGGATTCATCCCAGGTTTGCAAGGATGGTTCAACATAAGAAAATCAATCAACGTAATACACCATATAAACAGATTGAAGGAAAAAAATCACATGATTATATCTATTGATGCAGAAAAAGCATTTGACAAAATACAGCACCCTTTCTTGATAAAAACACTCCAAATGATTGGAATACAAGGAAATTTTTTGAACATGATAAAGAGTATATATGAAAAACCTAAAGCCAATATTGTTTACAATGGAGAAATCCTAGACTCCTTCCCTCTAAACTCAGGAACAAGACAAGGATGCCCACTGTCGCCGCTCCTATTTAACATTGTCTTAGAAGTACTTGCTCGAGCACTGAGGCAAGAACCAGAAATAAAAGGCATTCAAATTGGAAAGGAAGAAGTCAAAATTTCATTATTTGCAGATGACATGATCCTATACATAGAAAACCCTGAGAGATCTACAACGAAGATTCTAGAACTCATAAATGAGTTTAGTAAAGTCGCAGGTTATAAGATCAATGCGCAAAAATCAGTAGCATTTCTGTACACCAATAATGAGCAAGATCAGGAGGAAATCAAGAAACAAATACCATTCACAATAGTAAATAAAAAAATCAAATACTTAGGAATAAATTTAACTAAAGAGGTAAAGAACTTATACACTGAGAACTATACAAGATTGTTCAAGGAAATCAAAGAAGACCTAAATAAATGGAAGACTATTACTTGTTCATGGATAGGAAGACTGAACATTATTAAGATGTCTATCCTACCAAAATTGATCTACACATTCAATGCAATCCCAATAAAAATCAATGCAGCCTTCTTTAAGGAACTAGAAAAACTAACTATGAAATTTATTTGGAAAGGAAAGAGACCCCGAATAGCCAAAGACATACTGAAAAAGAAAAACGAAATTGGAGGAATCACACTACCTGACTTCAAAACATACTATAAAGCTACGGTGGTGAAAACAGCATGGTATTGGCATAAGGAGAGACATATAGACCAATGGAATCGAATTGAAAGCTCTGATATAGAACCTCACATATACAACCACATAATATTCGATAAAGCCACCAAACCCTCTCAACTGGGAGAGAGTGGCCTATTCAACAAATGGTGTCTGGAGAACTGGATAGCCATATGTAGAAGAATGAAAGAGGATTACCATCTCACACCTCATACAAAGATCAACTCAAGATGGATCAAAGACCTAAATATAAGAGCCAAGACCATAAAAACCTTAGAAAGCAGTGTAGGGAAACATCTACAGGACCTTGTAATAGGTAATGGATTTATGAATATCTCACCAAAAGCACGAGCAGCAAAAGAACTAATAGATAAATGGGACTTCCTCAAAATTAAAGCCTTCTGCACCTCAAAGGAGTTTGTCAAGAAAGTAAAAAGGGAGCCCACACAGTGGGAGAAAATATTTGGCAATCATATATCTGATAAGAAACTTATAACTTGCATATATAAAGAACTCCTACATCTTGAAAATAAAAAGATAAACAATCCATTTAAAAAATGGGAAAAAGACTTAAACAGACACTTCTCCGAAGAAGAAATACAAATGGCAAGAAAGCACATGAAAAAATGTTCCAAATCTCTAGCTATCAGGGAAATGCAAATCAAAACCACAATGAGATACCATCTTACACCCATAAGATTGGCAGCTATGAAAAAAACAGAAGAATACAAGTGCTGGAGAGGATGTGAAGGAAGGGGAACACTCATCCACTGCTGGTGGGAATGCAGAAGGATCCAACCATTCTGGAGAACAGTATGGCGGTTTCTCAAAAAACTAGCCATAGATTTGCCATATGACCCAGCAATACCACTGCTGGGAATATACCCAGCAGAACTGAAAACAAGAACACAAACCAATATATGTACACCAATGTTCATAGCAGCATTGTTCACTATTGCCAAAAGTTGGAATCAACCCAAATGCCCATCAACAGACGAGTGGATCAATAAAATGTGGTATATACACACAATGGAATACTACTCGGCTGTAAGAACAAACACACTACAAACACATGAGATAACATGGATGAATCTTGAGAACCTTATGTTGAGTGAAGCAACCCAGACATTGAAGGACAAATACTACATGACCTCAATGATATGAAATAAACAAGCTGCCCTAGATAGCAAGAGACTGAACGATAGGCTTGCAGGAAATCGGAGGGTGGAGGAAGGATATGAGCCGATGTCTGCAGGGGTGGAATTTAAGACGAGATGGTGGTAAGTATGAACACAAAGAAGAGATAAAAGGGGGGCAAGGGGTTGCCTTTGCTTGGGGCTTTGCGGGTTTGAGGGTGGCTGGGGAGGGACGGGTGGGTAACGTTGCCCAAAAGTGGGGGGAGGGAGGGGTAGCATACGAACCAGGAGAGGGTCAGGTGTTGGTGGAGAGTAAAATGCCAAGAAAATCATATCAAAATATAATAAAGAGGGTTACCTGTTTAGAATGCTCGGAGGGGAGGGTCTGATGCAGGACGGGCTCCTGGGGAATGTCTAAATGCTCATTCTGCCAGAGTGGGTGACACCATGGGGTAGAAACCCAAGTAGTGAGAGTGGGGGTGGACCCACATCCTGGGGAGGACTAATGCCATCCAATAGAGGGAACTGTATCCCTCGAGAGAAAGGGTGGCTCCCAGGGCATTGGGGCAGTTGAGCAAGTTAGGCCCTGAACACTATTCCATCTATCTCTGGAAGTGGCTCCTCAGGAAACGGAGGTTGGCTATCACTGAGGGCACCAAGGTGGAAGGGAAAATGGACGTTAAAGGTGTGGAACCAAAGTAAATGGGGGGTAAGAGAGGAGTTTCTTGAGAGTACACAAGGATGGATATAAAACATGTAATATTACACCATAACATATAGGAGATGACAGACTGATAATGTAAACCATAATGTAAAACATAGGATAACTAAAAATGTAAAGAACTGTGTATCCTAAAGTATGCACCATAATGTAAACACAGATGTCACCTTGTTAGAAAGCTAATGTCTCAGACTCTGTACATCACTTTAAGTAAATATGATATGAATAGGGCGTAAGAGTATCACTGTGGAAGGGAAAAGGTTTTCTGGTGGATGTGTGGGAGTGCTGTATATTATATATATACATTGCTGTGGTCTAGGACTCCTGTGAAGAAAAGCTGAATAATTAGGGGGGGGGGGGAAAAAAAAAAAAAAAGAAAAAAAAAAAGAAAAAAATAGGATGTGGAATTTTTTCAAGTCAACATTCTTTATCTAAGTTCTTTATCTAACTTTATCCAAGTTCTTTATCTATCCTTTAAACTCATCGCTATATGCCATTCCCTAGTAAGGGACCATGACATTATATTGGGCTTCAAATTTCGGGGAGTTCTGGATCACAGAGTGTTTCAACAATGGCAATGGAGGGATACTGGTATGGGATACCAATGACAGGTGATATATGACTGACAGGGAGCTGTACAGAACATATGTCCAGGGTGCATGATAATGTTTGGATATACTCATAGTGGCAACAATTAAAAACCACAGTAGGGGGGGTACTGGGTTCCTGGCCAGTGGTGCTCTGTCGTGGTCCCTAGGGGAGCAGCGACAGTCTCCCAGGTACAGTGGTGGGGACCGGGAGGGAGTGAGGGTTCAACAGTGAGCCCCTGATACTAATGACTATGCTTGTGAGCTGATAAACCCAAAATAATAACAAGGCCTAGAGCAACTTTGTGCCTGGGAATTTCCTTCTGTCAGCCTTCATGTTACTCAAATGTGGCCAGTCTCGAAGCCAAACTCAGCATGTAAATGCAATGCCTTCCCCCCAGCGTGGGACATGACACCCGGGGATGAGCCTCCCTGGCAACGAGGGACCACTATCAACTACCAACTGATGATGCAACTGGAAAATGACCTTATACGGAAGGTTCAATGCGGATCAGCAGAATATCCATGTCTACATAAAATACCATGACTTTAAAATGCTGTTTGACCTAAAGTAAGGGGGAAATGGAAAGGAGAAATGAGTTTATATGGCTACGAGTTTCTAAAAAAGAGTCTGGAGGCTGGCAGAAGGTTTGCCCTCATGCACAACTGAGCAGAGTCAGAGAGACAGATAAAGCAGATACAACCCCCAGATACTGGTTCCTTTGAGGGCTAAAGAGACCCATGGGAGTTATGGTCATGGCCGATGGGGTTAACTACCAGGGCAGATGGCCCCTCTTTGGAAATGGTGTTTATGTGTGATGAAGCTGGACTCAGATGGGATCTCCCTTCATAAGACTTTCATGCTAATGTGCTGGAGGTGCAGTTAATGTTGGGGTTTAAGATATATTTAGGGGATTTGAATCTCTGGACTGACAATGTGATAGCCAGATCCTGAGCCTCAACAGACTCCAGCACCTACAATCTGATTTATTGGACTTACCACACTCAGCTAAGATGGAGGTGAAGAAGGACAACCACCACACCATGGAGCCTAGAGTGATTACAACTGAAAATGGGAGGATTGCATCCAGCATCCAGGTGGAATCTGAGCCTCCTCTTGACATAAAGGTGCAATGGACACAACCAATCCAGTGTCCACATAGAAGAGGTGGCATTGGATTGGGAAAAGTGGATATAATGGACAAAGGGTATGGGGAAAGGCAGGAAGAGATGAGAGGTGGAGGCGTCTTCGGGACATGGAGCTGCCCTGGATGGTGCTTCAGAGGTAATCACCGGACATTGTAAATCCTCACAGGGCCTACATGATGGAATAGAGGAGAGTATGGGCCATGATGTGAACCAATGTATATGAGGCGCAGAGGTGCCCAAAGATGTACTTACCAAATCCAATGGATGTGTCATGATGATGGGAACGAGTGTTGTTGGGGGGGCGGAGAGGGGGGGTGGGGGGGTGGGGTTGAATGGGACCTCACATATATATTTTTAATGTAATATTATTACAAAGTCAATAAAAAATAAAAAAATTAATAAAAAAAAAAAAACTAAAGCTAAAAAAAAAAAAAATCTCTGATATTGAAAGGGATTTTTAGTCCATTTAATTTCAAAATAATAATTAATTCATTGAACTTTTGTCTGCTGTTTTTCTTTCTTCCTATATATGCCTGATGACATTTTGTTTCTCTGATCCTCCTTCTCTGCCTTATTTTGAATTAAATATACCTTTTCTATTGTACCATTTTAATTGCTTTGTTATTGTTTACTACATTGTATGAGAGATTTTCCTATTGCTTACTTTGGAGATTACAGTATATGTCTTGATTTAAAATATTCTACTTCGGATTATTTTTAGTTTAATTCTAATAAGTTATGGACACCTTGCTCCTACATAGCTCTCTTCTCTCTTCTATGCTTGTGCTATAATTGTTACATAGATTATATGTAACAGATCTTTTATTGGCATGAGCCCCAAATACAGCCTTAATTAATTATTATAGCTTATTCAAATGACTTTTAAATCAGTTATGAGAAAAACTATATGATTACTTTTATTGGTTCTCTTTCTTCCATGGTGTAGATTTCATTTACCATCTGGTACCATTTTCTTTCAGCCTGAAATATCCTTCCTTATTTTTTATTAGAGACGTTGTGGGTTTACAGTAAAATCATGCATAAAATACAGGGTTCCCATATAATACTTGTATTAGTTAGGTTTCTCTAAGAAAATAGAACTGGCACAAGATATCTGTTAATGTTATGAGATTTTATAATATTGTCCCACATGACTGTGGGAAAGCATGAGTATAAATTCCATAGGGAAGGCTGAAAGGTGGGAATTCCGATGAAGGTTTTCAATGAATTCTCCAGGAGAAGCTCTGGCTGACTGAAGTAGAGATGGACATTCTCTATTCTGACTGCTAAAATCATCATTTCTTTAAAGACCTTCAACTGATTGGATGATCCATCCATTATTGCTGAAGGAAATCTCAGTTCATTGTAGATAGATTAACCATAGAGGCAATCAACTTACTGATGATTTAAGTCCATAAAATATCCTCAAAGTAACAATTAGGACAGTGCCTCTTTGACCAAACAATTGGGCATCATTACCTGGCCAAGCAGGCCAGCCAAGTTGACATGAGCTTCACCATCACAGTACTTTATCGTTAACACCTTGTATTTGTGTAATTAATTTTTACATGAACCCTAAGATAAATCACGGACTACAGTTAATAATACAATTATAAAAATTCATCAACTACATGTTTATTTTAGTATTTCTTGAAAAGTAGGTCTACTAGCAATGGTTTCTCTCAGCCGTTGTTCATTTGTTTATCTGGAAATACCCTCAATTTGTCTTCATTTATGAAGCACCGTTTTTCTGGATATAAGGTATCTTGTTTGACTGGTGGGTTTTTTTTTCCTCCTAGCTTTGGATTATGTTTGTATTACCACTGCCTTTTGGCCTCCTTGGTGTCTGTTGAGAAGTCAGTTGCTAATCTTGAGGTTCCCTTATACATGATCAGCCATTTTTCTTTTGCTTCTTTATGGGTTTTCTCTTTTTCTATGGCTTTCAGAAATTTGACTATTAAGTGTCTGTGATCTTATCCTACAAGGAGTTTGTTGAGCTCATTTGATTTGCAACAAATTGAGGGAGTTTTTATCCACTATTTCTTTGAAGAGTTTTTCTGTCCATTTCTCTTCGTTTCTTGAACTTCCATTATGTATATGTCTCTCTCTCCCTCTGTCCCTCACTCTTGTCTCTCTCTCTCTCTCTCTCTCTCTCTATATATATATATATATATATATATAAACTTGATGGTATCCTATCTTTATGCCTTTGATTCTTTTTCTTCATTCTTTGTTTTCTTTCTAAAGATTGGATAATCCCTATAGCTCTTTCTTCAAATTTTCCAAGTCTATTTTATGCCAGTTTAAATTTACTGCCAAGCTGGCTCCTCCCGCTCCCTTTCCAGTATTTTGTTTGGTTTTGTTTTAGTCCTTTTATATACAAAACTGAAATTCCTGTTAGGTTCTCTCTTTTTTAATAATTTAAATTTCTTTATTATTATTCTCTATGTGATAAGACATTTTCTTCACATTTTCTTTTCATTCTTTAAGGTTTGTTTAATTTTTTAAATTTCTTTTTCTGCTAAATTCAACATCTGTGACCCTTTTCTGAGACAATTTCTACTGAGTTCTTTTCGACTCAGTACTTTTTGTTTTGATTTTCTATTGCATACTTTTTCTCCTGTGTTTGAGACTCACTTTCCTGTTTCTTTGTATGTGTTGAAATCTCTTTCTTAAAAATGGATATATAGTGCAGCAACTTTGGATTCTGATTACCCCATATATATATATACACACAATAATTACTGTTTTCATTTTATTTGAGTCTGCATTATATTATTTTAATCAAAAATTGAGTACTACTTTTTTTTAAGATTTTTAAATTTATTTTTTTATTTCTCCCCCCCACCCTCATTGTTTAGCATTTGCGGTCTGCTGTCTGTGTCCATTCACTGTTTGCTTTTCTGTTTCTGCTTGTCTTCTCTTTAGGTGGCACCAGGAGCAAATCCTGGGACCTTCTGGAATGGGAGAGAGGTGCTCAATCTCTTGTGCCACCTCGGCTCCCTGGTCTGCTGTGTTTCTTATTGTCTCTCCTCTGTGTCTCTTTTTGATGTGCTAACTTGCTGTGCCACCACTTAGTGTGGGCCAGCACTCTTGTGCAGGCCAGCACTCCTGTGTGGGCCAGCACTCCGCATAGGCCAGGTCTTTGCTTGGGTTAGCTCACCATCAGGCCAGTTTGCCTTCACCAAGAGCCGCCAGGAATTGAACCCTGGACCTCCTGTATAGTAGATGAGAGCCTAATCATTTGAGCCACATTCACTACCTGAGTATTACTTTTTAAAATCCTTGTATTTTTTCATAAAATATAAAATTCAGTTAATTTTCATTCAATAGCCATTAGTAAGTGGTTTTTATTAGCCCAGAACTCCTCTAGGCAGTTGGTATACAGGAGTGAAAAATGCAGACTGAACTTACCTTCTAAAGAGTGGAGACAAACACACAAAAAGCACAGATAAATATGTAAATACTGATAAATGCTGTGATAAAAATACAAAATGGTAATGGTTAAAGAATAACTTAGAAGGTGGTGGTGCCTGCTTAGGATAAAATGGTCAGTAAAGCATATTCTTGAAATTGACTTTTATGCTGTTAGCTCATGATGAGAAGATCCCAGCACTATGATGATATGGTAAAGATCATCCATAAAAGATAGATAAACTAGTGAAAATTAGCCTTCAGGAAAGTTTTGGCTTGGCTTGGGTGCTAGAAAGAAGGCCCTAGGATGACTGGAGTATAAACCAATCAAGTAGGGAGTGAAATGAGATGTTATCTGGGTGCTAAACAAGTGTTAAGACATAGCATACTCTATAAAGGATGCAAAGTCTGAGTTTTATTAAAGTCAGTTTGGTTTAAAATTTTAAAACACAAAATTAATATGGTATTGCATGTAAAATGATTATTTATATATGCATAAACTAATCTTAGAGTAAATATTTGTCTTGGAAGAATACAAAATGAAGATCATAATTTGAGTGATTTTTGCCCATAAATGTTTGGTAAACTTGAAAACTATAAAGCAAAACATGTTGTTAACTTTAGTAAATGACAGCTTTTGCTATTCACAGTATTGAATGTTAAGTATTATAAAAATAAGCTAGAAATTCTTTCAATTTTTATATAATTTGACTAAATTTTTGTGACATTGGAGAGCAAATAAAAGACAACAAAAAATTGATAAATAATATACATATGAGCTATTTTTTCCATTTGATATAAATGAATGGTAGTTTAAAATGATAATTAAAAAGTTTAGTAAGCAGGTTAAGATAATTTTGTAAAATAAGTTCAAGGAAAAGCATCCTTTTTAGTGCCTTCATAATTAATGCTATAAAACCAAATGAAAAGATTTCTAGCAACTACATTTTATAAGTATGCCCTCATAAATCAGACAATGAAAGCAGATGGAGGAGTCACACTCTAGAAAGAGGAAATACATTTAGATAAGTAGGGATGAATAAATATAGATTGTATTGCAAGGAATTAATTTGGGACTTGAAGGTCTGCTAGAACTTGGCTATTCCAAGAACTAACTCTTTGAGTTAAAGGAGGTAACTTTCTTGCTCCAAATATCAGTATTCTTATACAAAAAAATAATTAATGATTGGTGTCTATAGTTATACTGACCTCAGAGGATAAGTTGTGAGGATCAATTACTTATAAAATATTGTGCATTTAGCTCAAGATCTGCCAAGTCTTATCTATAAGTAAATGTTATATATAATGATCATGTAGAAGAAAGAGAAAGGAGGAGAAAATGGAAGAGAAGGAGGAGAAGAAAATGCTCTTTTGTGATGCAAATTCTTAGGAGTAAATAAAGACTTTATTTTTAGAAGTGTTTTCTTCTTTTCCTGGTTTGGCATTTTTTTTCTATAAAATAAAATGTAATTGTGTTAATAAATTTAATTATTTGGAAAATGTTATCCTATAACATAACATAAAATAAAATATAAAATATATCCTAAAAGCAATATAACATTGGATAATAAAGTATTTGTACCATATGAGAATCAATTTAAAATCTCTAGACCTGTAGCAGAGAGAGCCTAATTAGTTACTTCATTGCTGCAACTTCTAGTTTTTTTAACCTCATTTTTTATAAAATCGTTTAACCCAATTTTTTATAAAGACGTTGAGATCTAATCTATTTTTAGCATTGACATCATAGAAGCAATGCCTTTTTAAAAAACACTTTACATGAAGTTTTCCTAATTTATTTCATAAAAATTCAGGACTTGCATAAAACTGCTAGTCATCTCCTAGTACTATATATATAAGCTAATACAAAGTAAACTTCTAAGGTTTTGTGCTTCCAGTTACCCAGTAGTTACTTTGTAGTGTCAGCTTTGGGAGTTTGAGAAAAAGCTGTCACAATGAAAAAATAAAGCAATCTGGTTACATAAAGGGTTTCCAGTAAGATATATATATATAATGACAGCAAAACCAAGAACATCAACAGCAATTAAAACCAGAGGTCAGACATTTGGGAATTGGTATCAAAACTAATTTTGAGCACTGGTTTTAGGCTGATCTTATTCAATTTAGCTCGGACTTTCGGTTCTCTTTCGGGAGTATATGGCTTTGGTGTTCTTTAGAATTATCTGGAAGTTATTCCAGATTGACCCAGCCTAAACTTCTGAAGATGTTGCTCAGGCACCTGTATTTTGAGTAATTTGCCCAGGTAATTTGGATGCTTGTGCCATATTTAATTATTTGTTATATAATAAAGGACCCTTACTTTATTTAATATTCTAATACCACACATTTTGATTATAACAGAAGTCATCCATAAACCTATAGATGAATTTTCACCACCATCGGAACTGATGCAAGCATTTTGAGGTTATACCAGAAACAGACTGATAAGTGTTTTGGTCCTCTCACTGTGCTAGGTATCATGAAAGTCAAACAATCAGTGATATGAAGTGCTTTGATCTTCTAAGGGGAATAAATAACTTTAAAAAGACTTTAGTAGAATAACAGCATAGTATATCCCATGAGTTCTATAAAGTGTTGTATGAACTCAAAATAGGAAGAAATTATATATTTCTGACCCATATAATAAGGGAGAGTACATGAACAATATACTCCACATTACAGAGCTAGAATTGTGATGGATGAACATGAAGGTGAGCCAACTTGTTTGGTTTATAGTGAAGACGTTTCGTGTAAAGGTTAGCTGGAAATCTGACAAAAGGTTGGGGGATGAAGTTATGGAGGATTTTAACCATGTTATGTTGAAAAAAAAATGAAGAGCTACTGAGGGCCATTTTTGTTTAATAACAAAATTAATCTAATATTGCTGTGAAAATGAATTAGTGGAATGGTGGGGATAGAGCCAACATTATTGAACTGATAACAAGAACTGAGAACAAAGAAAAATGTTTAGATTAATGAAAATGAATAAAGAAAGAAATCAATAACTTTAGGTTATAGGCAGAATTTGATGACTAATTCCCTGGGTTCTGAGTCTATGTGATCCAGAGAATGGTGAGGATAAGAGGGTGTAGATGTCATAGTTGGGTTCCTCAGAAGCAGAGCCTGAGTCAGAAATTCATAGGCATGTAATTTATAGAATCCATGATCTTCAAGAAAACATTTTAGAAACTAAGGGAAGCAAGATAGTGAAGGACACTAACAATGGAATTGTCTCAGGTAAAGGCTGTCCTTGGCCTGATTGGGGGTAGGTTTTCAGGACTCATGAGCATAATTCTCACTAAAGAGTTGTTTTACAAAAGCAGTTTTCTGGAGAAGAGAACACAGCTGTGAGCCCAGCAATAACACTCACATCAATATGTAGTCCAGCCATAAAGAGGATCTGGATGGAGTATCTGCAGATCTCACTGCAGTTGACGCTCATTTTATTAGGAATATTCAATTTCAATGTTCTAATGGTTTATGGTTCAAGGCTGACATTAGAAAAACGATAAGAACTACAATTAGAATTTTGCGATTCATCCACTCATTTTTCATTCAAAACTGTAACAGAGGCACAGAGGCAGAGGCTTAAAAGGAGAGGACTTAAATGAGCAAGGCCATTTGAAACAGTGCTTTGTCCTAGGCACTCTTTTGCAGGCTCCATCCAAATTGTATCACATTTTTAAAGCAATTTTTTTTGTAAATTATAAACAATACATTTTTAATTTACTGTTGGGAATTTTGGCTGTGAATGAATGCGACAACAGAGCCCTGAAAACACAATGAAGGAAAATTGTGACACACTGAAACATAGGAAACAATGTCAAGAAGGACCAAGTCTTGTGATAATTGCTTGGATATATTTCGTGCTGTCACTGGGATAGTCCACATTTGTCCTCTGCTAGGTTATATAGACGTATATCCATGGTGAGCCTTATAATGTATTTATTATCCAAACCATGAGAGTGAAGGTGGGAGCTATAAATAATCATTGCACTGGGGTAAAGTATAACTGGGACTGTCCTGGGCAAGCCAAGGTTTAGGAACATCTAAATTATAATGTTAGTTCTCATGTATAATATATTTGTATATATGTCTCTCATTACCTGAGTGACATTATGATGACAGTTAACAATATTGACTTCATTTAAAATGTTTCTCCCTATAAATATAAAGGAAATGCTTCAAAGTTACCAACCAACAGAAAAGTTTTATTGATTCTGCTTTTATACCTACTAAGTTATTTTTTCTATTTCCTACCATATTAGTCAGCAAAAGAGTGCTGATGCAAAGTACCAGAAATCTGCTGGCTTTTATAAAGGGTATTTATTTAGGGTAGAAGCCTGTGGTTACAAGGCCCTAAAGAGTACAATTCAAGGCTGCTTTCTCACCAAAGTCTGTTGCCACATGTTGAAGCAAGATGTGGTCACTGGGCCTTCTTCCTCTTACATCTCTGTGGGCCCAGCTTCTTTCCATCTCAGCTATAAGCTGGGATAGGGCTCATCTCTCAGGGCTTCCTATATTGGTCTGGCATAGTGCTCATTTCTTTCCAGGCTTTGCTCAGCTGTTCAGCTAAAAACTACCAGGTAAATGAATGGCTCATATCTCTTCGGGGTTCCAGGATCAAAAGTTCTCTTTCTTTCTCTTCTGTATCTTCTTCTGTGTGTCTTCCTGAGTGAGTGTCTGTTTATATCAGCCCACCAAGGGGATGGCAACTCAATCTGAGTCATGCTCTACGGATGTGGTCCAATCAAAGCCCAAATTGATTTAATGAAGTGAAGGTAAAACCTTTGGATTTAATACAATCAAAGGGTATCATGCCCAGAGGAACAGACCAATTTATAAACATAATCCTTCTATTTGTGCAGTTCATAAATAATCTCAAACTGCCACACCTACATTTAATTGAAATTTAGCAGGCAACATTTTTCTGTTCCCATGAAATTGATTACCTCTATGTAAATATACACCAGAGTATTCATTATTAGACCATCTCTATTCACTGTGGCATCCTGTTATAAAACAAGTTACTGCCTTTAAATTAAGATTCTGAGCTTTCAGGAGGGGAAAACTATTGAATCCTGAATATATTCTATATAAACATCTATCTTCTTTGGCAAGAAAATATTTGAAAAATTAAGTTAACTGTAAATATCTTTCAAAATTATATCCCTTTAAGCCCTTCCCAACTCTATTACTCAAAAAAGACCTTGATTGTAGAGTCAAAAATCATCTGCTAATTAATTAATTATATATAGAACTTCTTAATTTAAATAAAATCTTTTCTAATTTAGATAATTACAGAGTAGGTATGGAATTTTAAAACTCTAGTTTTCATCCATTGTAAAACATAATTTTGGGGGGGGATATTATGTAAAAGGGAAGACAGAAAAATTCACTTATAAGAAATAGACAGAATATCATATAAGTGTACACAATCAGTTACTATATATATATTATATATATTAATTTTTCTAAAGATCCAAATCATAAATGGGTCCTTCAATTCCCATTACCTATCTCCATGGAGACCATTATCTATACTGTTAGAATCCATATTCCCTGCTGAATAGCTAAGTGCAGCTAACCATGAAGACTTCATATTTTATCAACATCACTTCCATACTAGAAATTGTGGCAAAACCCTTTGTTCTGAAAATTGAGTGAGTAAAGCAGATAAGTGAAAGGACAATGAAAACTACCCAGATTATATTAATGTGTTATCCATAACCTGTTAAGTTTTCAGGGTTGTTTTTTTAAGAAGTTTTAAGTTTATAGAAAAATTGAACAGAAAATATGTATTGTTCCCATTTATCTCCTCTACCACCCACACCCCCATTTTCCTTTTATTAACATTTTGCATTGGTATGCTCTATTGGTTATACCTGATAAACCAATATTGATATATTAGCTACATTCTACAGTTTACCTAATGTAGGTTAACTCTCTGTTGTACAGTTCTGTGGGTTTTGTCAAATGCATAATATCATTTCCTTTGCCTCTGTAAAAAGTCAGTTGGCTATAATTTTGTGGATCTATTTCTGGGAGCATTCCATTTTAAACTCCTTTGTGTACAGTTAGGAAATTATCCATTAAAACTCTCTGCAAAGGAAAATTGGCATAAATTTTATAGGATGAACAATTGTTTTTATTAAAATTTTACAGAAGAAATGCATTTGGTTGGTTTTCAGTAATAACTTTGTTACAAAATTAGTGATAGGCAAGCATCTGAGTAGTCCAAGAGCTATTGTTGAATGAAGTATGGCTGATAGAGTTCATGTTCTGTTCAGATGAGTGTGTTTCTGTTTTACTAGTCTCAGTAGTGACTCACAATCTAATAAAGGAGAAACTAGAAATTTCAGATCTTTTAGAATGTTTATGTTATCAAGAGAAATTATCATTGCTAGCTAATAAAATATATAGAAATTAAATATGAAATCAAATCATTGTCATCCATTATTTATGAAAATGTAATATTGTAAATTATTTATGCATCTTAAATGTCAGGCTTTCCAGAGGCATATAGTGTAATGTGAAGGTGACCACAAATCATGTTTCTTCTGTCTTTTGATTTTTTTTTTTTAGAAACTTTTGTAATGACTGTGTAAGCAGGCAAATTTTAAAAGCATAATTAGAATTATAAGCTTTAACTTTTTTACATTACTTAGAGTACATTTTAAAAATGCACAATATAAATATTAATATCTTAATTGCTTAATCTCAAATTTGTCTTTTTAAGAAGTTTATTTTTATTGTTATTTTTAAATCTGCCGTACTGGTTTTGGACATGTATTTCAGAGACCTTACAGAGTCCATGAAGTAAAATATATTGATATTAGTACTATGATGCAATTTGTCTAGTTCACTCTCAAATCTGCTAAATGTTTAATTGCAATTGGATGAAATCTATAGATCCTATATGGGAAGAACTAGCATCTTAACAATATTGAGTCCTTAATATAAGAACAGGGTATATCTTTTCACTTATTTAGGTCCTCAATGAATTCTTTCATAATGTTTTGTAGTTTTCCACATACAAAATTACCATGTATTTTTTAGGCTACACCTGAGTATTTCATTTTTTTATAGTATAATATATGGTTCTGTTTTTTTCATATTCAATTTCCAGTTATTAATTTTAGATATATAAATGCAAATGATTTTTGTAAATTCACCTTGTCTAGTGGTTTGAAGAGGTGTGCAAGCCTAAAATATCATCTTGCTTTCAGTCTTTCACCATTAAGGATGATGTTAGTCACATTCCTATGCATCCTTTATCATGTTGAGGAAGTCTCTTTCTATTCCCAGTTTTCTCTATGTTTTAATCAAGAAGGGATGCTTGATTTTGTCAAATGCCTTTTCTGCATCAATTGAGATGATCATGTGGATATTTGTAATTGGTTCTGTTAATGTGGCATATTACAATAATTGATTTTTTTATTCTTAACCATTTCCTTGCATATCTGGAATAAATTCACTTGATCATGGTATATAGTTGTTTTAATGTGCTATTGGATTAATTTGGCTAGTATTTTCCAGAGGATTTTTGCATCTATGTTCATAAGGACTATTAGTCTGTAATTTTCTTTTCTTGTGGTATCCATATCTGGCCTAAATAGTAGGGTGATGTTAGCTTTAGAGAATGATTTTAGAAGTGTTCAGTCCTCAAGTTTTTGGCAGTGTTGAAGCAGGATTAGTGATAATTCTTAGAATATTTGGTAAAATTCAACAGTAAAGCCCTTTGGTTCTGGATTTTCTTTGTTGGTGTTTTTTGATTACTGATTTGATTTATTTCTTATCGGTCTGTTGAGATCTATTACTTCTCAAGTAAGTGTTATTAGCTTATGTGTTTCTAGGAATTTGCCTATCTCACCTAGTTTATCTAATTTGTTGGAGTACAGCTCAAGAATCCTGTTATAATTGTTTTATTTCTGTGGGTTTGGTTGTAGTGCCCCTTCTTAAATTTCTGAGTTTTACCTGATGTTTCCTTTCTTTTTTGTTCCTTTGTCAGTCTAGCTAATGGTTTTCAAAGAAACAACTCTCTGTTTCGTTGATTCTATTATTGTTGTTCTTTTCCCTATTTCATTTATCTGTGCTCTAACCCTTGCTATTTCCTTCTTTCTGCTTGTTTTGGGTTTAATTAGCTCTTCTTTTTCTAGATTCTCCATGTGTGATGTTAAGTCTCTGATTTGAGAGCTTTTTTCTTTTTTAATGTAATCATTTAGAGCTAAAAATTTCCTTTTCAACAGTGTCTTTGCTGCATCCCGTATGCTGTGCTTTCATTTTCACTTGCCTCTTGATATTTCCTAATTTCCATTGTGGTTTTTTCTTTTGACCCATTGACTGCTTAAGGGTGTGTTGTTAAATTCTAACTATTTGTTAATTTCGCAGTTCTCCTTTTGTTACTGATTTCTAGCTGCATTCCATTCTTGCCAAGGAAGATACATTGTATGATATCAATATTTTTGTATTTATTTACACTTGTTTTATGACTTAACATCATATGATCTATCCTGGAAAATGACCCATGTGTACCAGAGAAGAATGTATATTCTACTATTGGTGGGTGAAGTATTTTATATATATATGCCTTTTATGTCTATTTGATTTATAGTACCATTCAAGTGTTCTATTTACTTATTAACCTTTCTCTTGATGTTCAATACATTATTGAAAGTAGAATATTGAAGTCTCCTAAGACTCATGAAGAACTCTATTTTCCCCTTCAAATCCATCAATATTTGCTTCATATATTTTAGGGATCTGTCATTATGCACATATAAATTTATAATTGTTATTTTTCTTATTGAATTGACCCTTTTGTCAGTATATAGTCACCTCCTTTGTCCCTTGTAATTGTTTTTGACTTAATGTCTATTTTATCTGATATTAGTATAGCTACCTCTGCTCTTTGGTGGTTCCTATTTGAAAACTATATATTTTTTTCCACCCTTTCTCTTTCAGTTAACTATGTCATTTAGTATAATGAGGATCTCTTTTAAACAATATATGGTTGGTCATATTTTTTAATCTACTTTGCCAATCTTTGTGTTTATTTTGGTGTATTTGTTCCATATACTTTTAAGGGAATTTTTGATGTGTTTGTGCTTAAGTCTGACATTTTATTATGTTTCCTATTTATTTCCTCTTGTTCATTCCTGGTTCTGTTTTTCTAACTTCTGTCAGTTTATTTTATGTGTTTTGAATTGTATTTTGATTTTTTTAGGTCTTGCTTTGATTGAAGTGGCAATTTCATTTCTTATTTTAGTCCCTTTACCATACCAAATTTTTAATAGCATTGTCTTGAGAGTCAAATGTTATAATTTATGTTTCAATCATCAAATTTATTTATAAAACTCATGAAGAAGGGAAAATCTATTATATATAGAATTATAATAGAATATACAAAATATATATTTTGTATATGTACAAATATATGCACAAATATATTTGCTCTTTCCATTGTTGTTCATTCCTTTCTGAAACTCCTGTCTTCCTTTTCTGTATCTTTTACTTTCAGTTTAGAAGGCTTTCTTAAGCCAGTCATTAACTGTATATCTGTTAGTGATGAATTCTTTGAATTTACATTCATCTGAGAATATATTTATCTGTTATTCCTGAAAGGTAGTTTCATTGGACATCAAACGTGCTATTGACTTCCTTGCTTTCAATACTTAAAAATATTGTGACACTTCCTTCTGAGCCCATGTTTTCAGATAAGAAATATTCTGTCATTCAAAATGGTATTCCCCAATAGGTAATGCATTTTTTTATCTTGGACTGCCTTTAAACATTTCCCTCTGTCTTTAGTTTTTGAAAACTCTTAAATCATGTATCTTGGCATGCATGTCTTTGAGTTTAATTTCTTTGTGTTTAGCTCAATCTCCTTTATCTGTAGGTTTGTGGCTTTCACCAAATTTGGGAAATTTTCAGCCATAATTTCTTCAATGTCTCTTTCAGCTTCACTCCCCACTATCTTTCTCCTCTTCTTCTTAGATTCTAATGATTACAGGATTTTAGATAATGTTATTTTTCCACAGGTTCCTGAATACCTTGAATCTGTATATGTGGTTATTCAAAGCTGTAAGTACCCCAGAAAAAAACATGTTTTTAAATCTAATCCATTACTGTAGGTATAAACCTATTGTAAGTAGGATCCTTTGCTAAGGCTAATTCAGTTAATTTGTGACCCACCTCATTCAGGATGGAACTTAATCCTATCACAAAAAAGATTCGTAAATGGAAAGGATACACACAGAGAGAGTAAAAGCCATGGAAGAAAAAAGCTGAAATCAAGGAAACCTGGAAGAAAAGGGACAGACCAGGAGACACTGCCATGTACCCTCTCATGTGACAGAAGAGCCAAAGATCACTGGAAGCCAGTCTTTGGGATGAAAGCATGTCATCCCATTACTTCTCAAAAAACACATGTATATCTAAAAGTCTATTATAATCAATGCAATGCATATATAAGGATAGCACAAGATTCATGCTTTATATGTGTTCATATTATTTCCTATATCACAAAATAGTATTGTTTCATTGTTACTAAGTGATGGAGATATTTATAAAATATACTGTGTTCATGCTTAAGGTGACCGAACTACCAACTACCATATGGTATATTATTGACACAACCAGGAATGGCAGAGGAACTCCAAGAGATGAATTCTGCTGTTATATGGCTTTAAGACCCATGCAAACTCTCCACTGGAATCATGATCATACAGCATCTTCCTCCACTGCAATGGGAATTTGGAACTAACTGGTAGGCTTGATGTGGTGGTTTGAAGCTTTGTGTACTCCCAAAAAACATGTTCTTAAATTGAATCAATTCCTGTGGGTCTGGACCCATTGTGAGTAGGACCTTTTGATGTGGTTACTTCAGTTGAGGCATGGCCCAGGATGGGCGCTGTGTTAATCCTATTATTGGAGTCCTCTGTAAGGGAAAGAAATTCAAACAGAAAGAAAACCACAAAACCTAGAAGCTGAAATCAATTTAACAGGGAAGTGAAGAGAGAGACCAGCAAACACTGCCATGTGCCTTGCCACGTGATGGGGAACCATGGCTCCCCAGCACCTAGTCTTTGGAAAGAAAGCATTGCCTTGATGTCTTGATTTAGACATTTTCTCCATTCCAACTGTAAGCTAATAAAATTCCCATTGTATAAATAAGCCAACCAATTTCATGGTATCTGCTTTAAGCAACCTAGGAAACTAAAACAGTCAGTTTATAACTTTATCAAAATTTGTGATATTTTTAGCCATTATTTCTTCAAACATTTTTTATCCCTACTCTTATACTCATCTCATGGAATTTTTATGAATTTTTCTTTTGTTTTAATTCGAAAGGTCCCTGAGACTGTTCAATTTTTAACGTACTTCTCTCTGTTGTTCAGATTATCTGAATTCTCTTGTTCTGTCCCCAAATTAACTGATCCTATCCTTAACCATCTCCATTCAGTGTACATCATACCCATTCAATGTGTATCTATGTTATTGTATAATTAAATTCTATATTTTCCTTTTGTTTTTTCAAGTTTTGCTTTATTTTACTTTTTAAAAATGGTTTATTATTTATTTGTTATCTCCCCCTCATTTGTGCTCACTGTCTGCTCTCTGTGTCCAATCTCTGTGTGAGCATCTTCTCTTTAGGAGGCACTAGGAACCAAGCCTGGGACCTCCCATGTGGTAAGTGAGAGCTCAATCACTTGAGCCACATCCACTTCCGGCTTTACATTTTTTATTAATAAGTTTTTGTTAGAGAAGGTGTAGGTTTACAGAAATATCATGCATAAGATATGTAAAATACAGAGTTTCCATAGATTGACCAATTATTAACACCTTGCATAAGTGAGGTACATTTATTATAATTTGTAAAAGAACACATGGAGTAATTAATCTATTAACTATACCCCATCATTTACAATAGGATTCATTGCGTTATACAGTCCTATGCTTTTTCATTTATTTTTTTATTCTAGTAACATATATATGAACTAAAATTTTACCTTGAACCACATTCACATATTATGATTCAATGCTATTAATTACATTCACAATGTTGTGCTATCATCACCACCATCCATTACTAAAACTTTGTAACAATAGAAATTCTGTACAATTTAAGCATTATCTTCCCATTCCCTACTCCCAACCCAGCCCCTGGTAACATGTATTTTAGGTTCTGATTCTATAACTTTGCTCTTTCTAATTATTGCATATCAGGGAGATCATACAATATTTGTCATTTTATGTATGGCTTATTTCACTTAACAAAATGGCTTAAAAGTTCATCCATGCTGTTGCATGAATCAGGACTTCATTTTTAAAAAATGGTGAATAATATTCCATTGTACATATAAAACATATTTTGTTTATGTATTCATTGGTTGATGGACCCTAGGGTTGCTTCCATCTTTTGACAATTGTGCTGCTGTGAACATTGGTGTCCAACTATCTGTTTGAGGCCCTACTTTCAATTATTTTGGATATATGTTTAGTAATGGGATTTCTGAGCCATATAGTCATTATAAACTTAGCTTTCTAAGGAAATGCCAAACTGTCTTCTACAGTTGCTGATCTAGCAATGAATGAGCATTCCTGTTTCTCCTACACTTTTAATTTTCTGTTATATTAATAGTATCTAGTGAGAGTAAAATGACTTTTCACTGTGGTTTTGATTTGCATTTCCCTAATAACTAATGATATTGAAAATCTTTTCATGTGCTTTTTAGCCATTTGTATATCCTCTTTGGAAAATGTTTATTCAGTCAGTTACTCATTTTAAATTAGGTTGTCTTTTTATTGTTGAGTTGTAGAACTTCTTTATATATTGTGGACATTAAACCCAAATTGGATATGTGCTTTCCAAATACTTTTCCATTGAATGGATTTTCTTTTCATTTATGTTATAAAGTTATTTGATACCCCAAAGCTTTTAAATTTAATGAGGTCCCATTTATCTCTTTTTTTTGTTGTTGTTACTAGTGCTTTGGTATAAAGAAACCACAAGATTCTGAAGATTCTTGCTTACATTTTCTTTCAGGTGTTTTATAGTCCTAGTTCTTATATTTATTTGTGATCTATTTGAGATAATTTTTGTATATGGCTGGAGATAGGGGTCCTCCTTCATTCTTCTGCATATGGATAACCGGTTTTTCCACACCATTTGTTTAAGATACTTTTCTTTCCCAATTGAGTAGGCTTGGCAGCCTTTTAAAAAATCAATTGGCCATAGATGTGAGAGTCTATATCTGTCCTCTCAATTTGATCCCATTGGTCAATGTATCTATCCTTGAGCCAGTACGATGCTGTTTTCTTACCACTGTGGCTAAGTAATATGCCTTAGAATCTAGATCTGAGAGTCGTTCAACTTCATTCTTTTTTAATATCTTTTTTGGCTATTCAGGTCTCTTATCTTCCAAGTAAATTTGAAAATTGATTTTTCCATTTGTGCAGAAAACGTTGTTGGTATTTTTATTGAAATTCTGAAAAATTTGTAAATCATTCTGGATTAAATTGACATCATAATAATATTTATTCTTCCGACCCATGACCATAGGATGTCCTTCCATTTAGATCTTGATTTCTTTTAGCAAAGTTGTATAGTTTTCCATGTATAAGTCCTTTACAATTTTGGTTAAATTTATTCCTGATATTTGATTCATTTAGTTATGGTAAATGGAATTTTCCCTTTCTTTCCTGCTCACATTGCTCACTACTGGTGTACAGAAACATTACTGATTTTTGCTTGTTGATCTTGTACCCGGCCACTTTGCTAAATTCATTTATTAGCTTTAGTAGCTTTGTTGTATATTTTTAGGGATTTATTATATATGGGATCATGTTATTTGCAATTAGCAAAAGTTTTACATTTCCTTTCCAAGTTGGAGGCATTTTTAAATTTTTCTTGCCTAATTGCACTGGTTCACTTCCAGTAAAAAGTTAAATAACAGTGGTGACAGTGGGCACCATTGTCTTTTTTAGATCTTAGAGGAAAAGCGTTCAGTCTTCTACCATTGACTATGATGTTAGCTGTGGGTTTTTAATATATGCCCTTTTTAATGTTGAGGAAGTTTTCTTCTACTTCTAGTTTTTTATGTGTTTCAGTTAGGGAGACTACTGGATTTATGTCAAATGCCTTTTCTGCATCAATGGAGATAATAATGTGGCTTTTTCCCTTCATTTTGTTAATGTAGTATATTACATTAATTGATTTCTTAAGTGGAGTCATCCTTGCATACCTGGGATAAAGCAGAATTATTATGGTGTATAATTTTTTTAATGTACTTTGGATTTGATTTGCTAGCCTTTGTTGAGAATTTTTGCATGCATATTCATTAGAGAAATTAGAGTATAATATTCTTTTCTTTTAGTATCTTTATCTGGCTTTGGTAGAAGGGTGGTGTTGGCCTCATAGAATGAGTTAGGGAGTTCTCCCCACTCTTAAATACTTTGGAAGAGTTTGAGCAGTATTGGTATTAATTCTTTTTGGAATGCTCAGTAGAATTCACCTGTGAAGCCATGTGGTCCAGGGTTATTCTTTGTTAGGAGGCTAATGATTCCTGAGTCAGTTTTGTTACATTTAACTGGACTGTTGAGATCCTGTATTTCTTCTAAAGTCAATGTAGTTTGTTCCTTTATTTCTGGAAATTGTCCATTTCATCTAGATTGTTTAAATTTGTTGGCATATATTTGCTCATACTATCATCTTATAATCTTTCTTATACCTGTATTTTTAGTAGTAATGTCTCTCCTCTCATTCTGATTTTATTTACCTGATCTTTTTCCTTTGTCAATGTAGCTAATTTTTAAAAATTCTCTATTTCATTTATTTCTGCTCTAATCTTTTTAAAATTTCTTTCCTTCTGCTTGCTTGTGGTTTAATTTGCTCTTCCTTTTTAAGTTCCTTCAGGTGTGCACTTAGGTCTTTGACTTTAGCTCTTCTTTTTAAATGTAAGCATTTATGTCTACAATTTTCCCTTTTAGCACTGCCTTTGCTGTATCCTATAAGTTTTGATATGTTTTGTTTTCATTTTCTTTCATCTCAAAATATTTACTGATATCCCTTTCAATTTTTTCTTTGATAAATTAAGTGTGTTATTTACTTCCATTTATTTGTTGATTTTCAAATTTTCTGCCTATTGCTGATTTCCAGCTTAATTCCATGTGGCCAGAGAAGACGTTTTGTATAATTTCTTTCTTTTAAAATTTGTTGAGACTTGTTTTGTTGATGTAGGATGTGGATGGGAGGCTCTTTGTCTCTTCGGAGATAACCTAAGCTGTCTGTCCTGACTTGTGGGTGTGGGATGGTAAGAGGCTGCAGTCCTGCCCTTGGTGACCATGGCAATGACTCCAGTCCTGGGAGGCAATTTAGCAATGCGAACTCTATATACATACCAGTCAGTCCAGGGAAACTCTGATGGTGGTGGTGCCGAAACTTAAGGGAACTTGGACTTGGCCTCGAATGGGAAATATAATATAGCTGTGCATATATTCAAAATCATCTAATTCTGTATCCAAGTGTACCTAGTCTCTAGAAATCCAGTTAAGTGATATGGGCTTTGAATGTTCAGAAAGGACGTAAGACTAGATGTGTATTCAAGGTTGCACCCAGGTGGAATGTGGGCAAGATGCTAATTCAAGCTCACCTGAAATGTGGGTGATATGTTAATTCAAAACCTATCTGGTACTCAGGCAAACACTTAACTAACAAAGAAAGTAGTTTTCTTTGATAAAAGCATCATTTGCCTCCCCACCCTGTATAAAAGGAATTTGAAAATCTTGTTCGAGGCTCGGGTTTGAAACAGAAAGCTCCCGAGTCCAGCTGGCCGTCAATAAACCATTTTTCCTTCTCAAAATCATTCCTGAGTCTTGGCCTTTCTATACACAAATAATTGAACCTTTCTCAACTTCTACAACATTGTAACCCAACATAGTTCTAGCCTGGAGAATGAAATGAGTGCAGTTGAGAAGAATGTATATCCTGCTGTGTTTGGGCTGCAATGTTTTGTATATATTTGCTAGATCTCATTCATTTATCATATTATTTGAGTTCTCTGTTTTCTTATTGATCTTCTCTATTAATGTTCAATATCTTGATAAGAGTGTTGTATTGATGTCTCCAACTAATTTGTATAGGTGCCTATTTGTCCTCCAGTTTTGCCACTGTTTGCCCCACATATTTTGGTGCATAGTGGTTAGGTACATAAATATTTATGATTTATTTCTTCTTGGTGGATTGACCCTTTTAATTATATCTAGTATCCTTTTTTGTATCTTGTAACAGTTTTTTAATTAAAGCATATTTTTCCAATATTAGTGTAGCCAGCCCAGGTTTTTTTTTGTTTAAAATTTGCATGGATTATATTTCCACTTTCACCCTATTTGTTTTTTTAGGTCTAAGGTGGGTCTCTTGTAAACAACATATAGTTGGATCATGCTATTTAACCCATTCTATCAATCTGTGTCTTTTCATTGGGGTGTTCAGTCTATTAACATTCAATGTTATTACTGTAAAGGCAGTGTTTGTTTTAGCAGCTGGGAGTGTAAGACATAAGGTAAAAACAGCTATCTCTGTTATATTTATTAATAACTTGTCCTTTTCCAATTTGCCTCTCCACACCTCTGGGGTAGTTCTGGGTTCTAAAAGGCTGCAATTAAATTAGATGTGAAAACCAGCAGCTTAATAGTGAATAATGGGTCAAAGTTTGGGACTCAGCATAGAATTTTCATTGTATTTTATGACTACCAGTATTCTGGAAATGCCCATTTACAGGCTTATCTTAATTTAACTTGGTTCAGAACTCAGCTATTAAAAATAACTTATTCCCTAAGACATTCATTAAAAACGATCAATGGCATTTTTTTTTTTAACATTGTAGCTGCCTGAGGCAGTGATAACAGATGGGGCAAACAAAGATGACTAAATACCTTTAAAGGTAAAGATATGTAATCAGAGGTTCTTAGAGAGCTTTGAAATGATCTTGCATGTTCCTTGGAATCCAGCAGAATATGTGCATATTCAGGTTTGTGCATATGTCCAAGAAAGACCTGAACAGGCACTGATATCTCTCACTTCTTGCTTGGTATGAGGCTCTGCACATTCAAGGAGTGAGTCTAAGGCAGAATTGTTAGATGCCTGGCTGAATGTTAAAATAGTGCCCCAAAATGTACACTGATCCCTTTGGCAAGGTTTGGTAGACATACTGGTCTCAGACATTTTAGGAAATCTGTATCCAATTATTTGGTGACCAAAGACTGAGAGACTTCAGTGGCCACACATAAATAAAATTAGGGAATATAGCATTATTTCTGGAAATTCACTAACCAAACAAACTGAAACAATAAAATAGCAAGAACAAAGTACAAGAATCCTTGGGGAAGTGGGACTCTGATGTCAAGGGATGACACATTACATTATTTGAAGTGTCCATTAGACACTGAGGAAGAAATGAAAGAAATTGCCTTGCCACTATACATCCAGGACAACACCTATTGCAGTGATGAAATGCAAAACATCAAAAACAAAGCTTTTTCATTTTTTCATTTTTTGATACTCCAATTTATTTTTTCTTTATTTAATTTTTCTAAATTAGTATGTATTCTATATCTAACCTTTAAACCCATCACTATAATACATTTTACTATTAATGGAACTTGGCAATATATTAGGCTTCATTTTTGAAGAAGTTTTAGACCATAGAGAGGTTCAACTATGGTAGGGGAGGAACACTAGTGTGGGGTGTTATTGATGGGGTGCACATGGTTGGGAGGGAAGTCTCTAGGGCATGTATACAGAGTACATAAAAATGTTTGGATATTTTCATAGTAGTTACAGTTAAAAATGACAACTGAGGGAGTGCTGAGTTCCTAGCCAGGGAAGCTCTATCACATTCCCTAATGAAACAGCAACAATCCCCCAAGTGCAAGGGCAAAGATTGGTGAAGAAGGATGGTCCAATGATGAGCCTTTGATACTGATGACTATGCTTATGATCCTGTGTGCTTGAAATTTCAAGTAGGTCTAGAGCTGCAGAGTGCCTAAGAGTTACCTCTTGAGAGCTTCCATGTTGCTCAAATGTGGCCACTTTTGAAGCCAAACTCAGCATGTAAATGTATTACCTTCCCCCCAGCATGGGACCTGACTCCTGGGGATGAGCCTCCCTGGTGCTGAGGGATTACTACCAAGCACCAGCTGATGATGTAACTGGAAAAATACCTTGAATAAAATGGTAACTCAGACCAGCAGAATATCTCAGCCTATGTGTAATATCAGGTGTTAAAAACTGATTTTTGACTTTGAATAAAAGGGGGAAATGGAAATGACAAATGAGTTTATATGGCTATGAGTCTCCAAAAAGAGTTGGGAGGTCATCAGAGGGGTCATGCTTATGCACACCTCAGCAGGGTCCCAGAGACAGCCAAAGTAGATACAACCCCAGGTACTGGTTCTCCTGATGGCCACAGAGACCCACAGATTCTATGGTCATGGCAGATGGCTCTGGTGTTCAGTGCCATGTCTGTTGACCCTGCTTTGGAGTTTGTGTTCCTGAGTGTGAGGGAGTTGGACTCAGATGTGACCTTTCCACACATGTCTCTTCTGTTACTTTTACCGGACCTGTGATTGGCACTGGGGTTGGTGTATACTCAGGGCACCTGAATCTCTGGACTGTCCATGTGACAGCTGGGCCCTGAGCCTCAGCAGACTTGCGACTCCTACCCTCTGGTTTATTGGACTTACCATGGCCAGCTAACAGGGAGGTGAAGAAGGTCAACCACCACACCAGGGAGCCAAGAGTGCCTACAAATGCAGAAGAATTGCATCCATCATCCATGTGGAATCTAAACCCCCTTACGATATAGAGGTGGAGTGGACATCACCATCCCAGGGTCCACAGGATGGGGGAATTGAGTATGGATTAGAGTGGACCTACTGATATTCTACTATGGAGCTATTGTGATTATTAATGGAAGAAATTGTAGCATTGATTTGGAGAAAGTGGCCATGGTAGCTGCTGAGGGTAGGGAGAGGGAAGAAGAGATATGATGTGGAGGCATTTTCAGGACTGGGAGTTGTCCTAGGTGGTACTGCAGGACAGATCCTGGGCATTATATGTACTGCCATGGCCAATTGGGTGGATTGGGGGAGAGTGTAAACTACAATGCAAACCATTATCCATGTGGTGCAGCTGTGCTCCAAAATGTGTTCACCAAATGCAATGAATGTGCCATGATGATGAAAAAGGTTGTTGATGTGGGAGGAGTGGGGTGAGGGGGGTGGGGAAGCATATGGGGACTGCTTATATTTTTTTAATGTAACATTTAAAAAAAATAAAGTGAGAAAAAAAGACTATTAAAATTTTGTTTTTAAAAAATATTTTAAATAATTTCAAAGAACTGAACAAATCATGTCTAAAAAAAAAAGAAAGTATGAAAAGTATCACAATAAAGACTGAATATCAATAAAAAGGTAGTCATTATAAGGGGTACCCAAATAGAAAATTTGGAGTTAATAAGTGCAATAAACAAAATTATTACTTCTCTAGAGGAGCTCAACAGCAAATTTGGGCTGCCAAAAGAAAGAATAAGCAAACATGACGATAGGACAATTGACATTATTCTCTATGGGACAAAGAAAGAAAAAAGAATGAAGAGAAATGAACATAAAATCTGAGATGTTTATGGGACACCATCAACACACAATTATATGCTTAATAGTATATATTTCCCAGAGTTGGGAAGAAAGATAAAGGGATAGAAAGAACATTTGAAAGCATAATGCTTAAAATTTTCCCCAAGTTCATAAAAAAGATTATTCTTTACACCCAAAAAGCTCAACAAACTTCTCTCAGGATAAACTCAAAGTGATACACATCTAGAAACATCATAATCAAACTGCCAAAAGAAAAAGAGAATCTTGAAGGCAGCAAATGAGAGGCATATAATGGATCTTTGTGGGAATTCCCCCCACTGGAAAGTCCCTAATGGAAGATGGCGCCTAGAGCTATCAAAGGGCGCCTGAGGCAAACAGTGCGAAAGTACATGGCATGAAAGTAAACACACGGAAAGTAACAAAAGAGCGCCTGGGGCAATGACCCAGCCCCTTTCCAAGAAAAGGTACCTGAAACCGAGTGAGCACAGACCCAATAAGGACAGGGCAACCAGCACTAGAGCTCTGATGTGCGTCTCACTTCACTCAATATCATCCAATCAACCTTTTACACGATCTTTCAAAAAAGAGTATAAAATAGCCTCCCCTCTTACAATAAACGGACTTGCTTCCTCCCATTAAGCAGTCTCCGGAGTCTCTTTGCTGTGTGGTTGCTGTGTGGTTGCTGTGTGGTTGCTGTGTGGTGTGTGTAATACCTCCGCGGTCTGTCCCCTCTCCCCAGAGCCTCCGCCCCGTGAGGTTGGAGCGCCTGGGGGAGCATCCAAGACCAAGTGACTAACCTTGGCGCTCATCGCTGCGGGCAGCGTGGTGCGCTAAGCGGTTACGGGAGCGACAACAGAGCTTCAAAAAAAAATTAATAGCTGATTGATCATCAGTAAGTGGTCATGGTTTGGAAGACAATGTTAAGAACTCTATATTCCCCATATTTATCTACAAAGCCAAATACTATCCTTACCAAAATCCTATTTGATTTTTTTTTTGCAGTAATTGACAAGCTGATCCTAAAATTCTTATAAGAATAAAAGGACTCAGAAGACTTAAAAAAATTTTTGTGAGCCTTCTTTCCTTCTGTCTCCCTTAAAAAATTTAAGGTTTTGATTTTTCTCACTTAGCCTGTTGAAGTAGCTCTGTAGCTCAAGCTCTCCTTAGTCCCAGGAGCTTCTCACCCCAATTAATTCTACATGTTGGTTCAGGGCAATATTTCTATAGTATGGTTATAACCATGCAGTTGTACTTCATTTCCTACTTGCTTATGGCATATCTTTTCCCTTCATTTCGTATAGTGTAGTCTTGAAGAATTTGGGCTGTGAACTCAATTTCTAGCTTAATAACTTAAAACATGTACAATAATAGCCATGTTACTTAATTACTTTAATCTCAGTCTTCTCATCAGAGTATTTGTCAAGAGAAAATATATAGTGCATTTGAAAGCAGTTTACTTGATGTTTTAATTTGGTAGAATGTAGAAGCAGAAGCAACTTCATTCTGTCACATTACTGCACTTGAAAATTCCTCTATAGAATCTTCTTTCCCATGAATGAGTTCTTGGGAAAAACCCACATGTTTCTCGTAATACTAACAAATATTAACAAATTATTTTGTTGTTGAGTATATTTCTAGTCAAATCCAATTTAATGTCTGATTTATTTTGCATGGTGTTTTGTTTATCTTTCTTCCCCTCTAGAATTTAAGCTTCTTGTAAACAGGGATTATATTTTACTATTAATGAGAACTGCCAGCTCTTTCATGATCTGGTACTTCTAAGTAATGATGGAGGTAAGGAAAGTGTAGTCTAGGAGCAGGCAGAAGAGTGGAGAGGATGAGATATGGTTGAAACATAGAGCTGAAGCTTGAGTTAAAATCCCAGTTCCAATGCGCATTAGCAGTGTGACCTTGAGTAATAACCTAATTAATCTGTACTTCAGTTTTCTTATCTATTAATTGGAAATAATAATGACATATGCCTCATAAAGTCATAGAATGTAATTAATATAATTAATAGAAACTGATATTTAGTAAACACTAAATATTTGCTTTTATCATGATTAGTTATGCTGATTGAATTAAGTATGTAATATGCATAGCATTTTAATGTTTGTTTTATTTTTTAATTTCTTTAAATTATAAGCTAGAATTACCTTTACGCCCATTTTTTTTTTTTCATAAGGAAACTGAGAAATCAAGTATCAAGTGTTTTGAAAATGACTCTCAGCTTGTATGTTAGAGTCTAGAAACCTGCATTTAATGCTAAGGAAGTGAGGGACACTCCTGGAGGTCATCTCCCAGCCCTCAGCTTCACCTTCTTTTCTATTATATGTGGATGTTTCAATATGTTTCATTCTGCAGCCTGGGGGAGATGTTAAATCTAATGGAAATTCTAATTGTACCTTAAACCTGAAACCAGGAACAAGCAGCCCTAGCTGCTTATCAAGGTAAGAGCTCTGCGCAAAGGTTGCTTGATGCAAGCTTTTTGCTCAGTGGCCGAGCGCCCTCCCCCTGGGATACCCAGTCCTCGGCATCCAAGTCAGCATGGTCTTTGATGCAAGCAGGGCGGTGTGGAACAGCCATCCGCCAATGCTGACTGAGCACTTGGCCTCCCAGGGTGACTGACCATGATGCGATGTTTTCCCCTGCTCTTTTGGATCTTTGTGCTGTGTTAGTAATAAAGTGGTCATATACACTATGCTGTAAATTTGACTCCAGAGCTTATTGTGTTGTTTAATGCTTCCCTTCTCTCTATGATATTGTAAAATTCCACTCACCCTGACACTGTCATTTTCTTTGAACTGTCTCAGTAATGTGTGCTTTTATGCATAAAAGTCAGTACCATGTATTTGATTTTACAATAGATATATTTAAAATCATGTTTTTATTTCCTTTGAATCCTGCTCTACATGATGGAAAGTTTTGATTTTTAGTCAATTTACAAACATCTAAAGTCTGACACTTGAAATATTCAAAGCAACCACATTAATATAAATTTTGTAGAAACAGAAACACATTTTTACAATAGCAAATCATGTTTTGACCAAGTTTGTCACACAGAAGACATCATTTTCCTGAAAACAAATGGTGCGTTAGGTTCAGCTGCCTTCAGAGTGACAGTACAAACAGCTAAAAGACAGGCTTATTGCCAAGTGTTCTATTTTGCTTGATAATGATTGTAAAGAAATTCACTGTGATACCATCAAGAAATGCAGATGTTTAGAATTTTGATTTTCCTAAAAGAAACGGCTACATAAAGTAGAATCCACCTCTGTGTTCACAATTGTGTGTATTTTAATACATCAAAAAATAAATAGTAACTGTTGGAGAAAATGCAGCGCTTACTGGGACACAGAGACTGATTGACCATAAGCAAAGAATTAATTCACTGAGAAGCTCTCGCAATGGCGGGGGTCTGAAGAACAGACTTCAGTGCCCCCACCAGCATGGTGGGGGTTTGAAGAGAGACTTCAGCCCACTCCTGGAAGGACGGGACTTAAATTTATACAGAACTTTCCTAGGTCGGGAAATGATAGTGGGAGGGGTGTTGAGGGTCTGAGTGAGGTTGTGGGAGGGGGTCAAGGAAGTCCAAGTCTTCTTGGAATGCTGCAGGAGCAAATGTTTCTTTCATCTGTAAGGTTTCAAAGGGTTTGTAAATAGTGCAGGTTTCTGTCTCCATCTCCCTCTGATATGCAGGTAGAGGTAGTAAAGATTTCCATCTCCCTCTGATATGCAGACGATGAAGATCTCTAGCTCCCTTTACTTCTGTCTCTACTCTCTACGGGGTTCCTTTGTTTAACTGGTGGGAAAGTGCCACACAGGGGAGGGGGTTTACCTTTTTCCCAATCATATCAGGGGAAACTGAGGTACAGCTTGTTAATTATTGCAAACCTCTAACAGTAACAATTTTATATTATGTTGTAACATTTTCTTTGTAAATATATTGACTAGGAAAATGTTCCTTTCCTGCAAATACAAAAGTCAAATATTTGAACTTTTTACTTCTCAAACCCACAACTGAAGAACTGCTAAAAAATTACTTTCCTGGTTATCTGCTATTTTCTTCTCTATCCAACTGGAAGCGAAATGTCTTGGGAAGAGATAGGTTCTCAGAGAATTGTAGCATGGTTAAGGAAAATGAACTAGAGTAGTGGTTTCCTTGTTTTTTCTGAACAACGTCCTCAGTATATAAAAGTTAGCATGTTTATATATTATGCCCCTTTAGTTTTAGACCATATAGCTTGAAATAAAATGCTTTTCAAGTTTGTTTCTTTTAATTGTTATTTTTAAATGGTATATATCTTATTTCCTTTTGGATATTTTGTTTCATTTCTTTATTCTATTTAATCAAAATCCTTGTATTAGGGTATTTAGAAAACTGCCTGTGTGCAATGCTCCTGACATGTATGCACACACGCATGCAATAAGTCAAGTGAAGGAAGTATGTTGTTCAGCTATCTGGTTGGGCCATTTGAGACTACCTTGCAAAGGTTAAGCTATATTTCAGGTAATACAGATTAACTTCATATTTATTTATAATGTAGGAGGTGAATTTGGAACAAATGGACTCTGTCTGCCTACAAAATAACATTTATTTTTCATATATCACCGGAATATAGTCTTTTTCTCTTATATTACTAAGGAATCCAGTCTTTAAGAGACACATGCTAAAATGTAAATACTTGTTAGCCAGTTCCTTTTTAGGGGATTTATAAATTAATTGGGGCTAGCTTTCTGATTCAAAGAAATGAATCTCTAATTTCAAGTAACAGTGATAGATGCATGGAATTATATAGTTTGACAGCTAAGTTCTCCTGGGAAACTTTCAAAATCAAAATTTTATATGTGGAGAGTATTAATTATCTTCTTTGTATATATTGCCAAACCAGAAGTCATCTTCTGTATTTCTTGCTTTTCCTACTTCCTGTTTCAATGTCAGATTTTCAAAAGCCTTATTTAAAATTTTAACTGTGAGATATAGATACCTTAAGATAAACACCTTAGAAATCAAACGCTTATGATAGCTGTTCAGGATATTGGGGAGAAGTGAAGTATGCACTCAAATATATTATTGGGGAAGTTAAGGGATTTTAAACCGTTCTTTTTCTTTCATATAGGACTACTCATGACATTTTCAATTTCTAATCCTTTGAAGTTTAATACAGCACACTTTCCATGCCTATCCGTTTATGCCTAGCACCATTTTGAAATTGCTTATCAGAATCTTACAAGTTTTATGGTTATTGGTAATGCAAAAAATCTTCCATGTTATTCTCTGTCAAGGAAAAAATTTACCTAATCACAGGGCCCAATTATTTTCACCATCCAAACATTTAAGTGCTTAAAGTCCCATTACATTTCCTCTCTTTTGTTATTACCTGCCAAGGCATTATGTTCACTATTCTGAGAGATATGATGAAATATATTTCATCTGCCCCTGACATAGGAATATTTATAGTCTGTTTTTTATTAACTGAAGAGTGTGAGGGGGCTAATTTCAGTAAATGTAAACTTTCAACATATATAACATCTGGCATTTAGGCATTAATAGATGGCTTATGTGCAGATGTGTTCAGATATTTGGCTACTGTTTCACTGTGGATCATAAATCATGGTTACACCTAAAGGCTCTTGAGCTAAAGAAAATTGATGCAATGATATTTTACCAGTTGGGGAGGGCTATTGGCAAGAAAAAAATACTTAAATCTCTATTTAAGTAGATGTTTTTACCATACCACTTTGATTACAACCAAAAGTGTTAGTAGGTATAAAAGATTACCTATCGAATCAAATATATCACTTAACAATATGATGAGCATGCTCATTATAAACATAATACATATTTCTATGTGTAAGTCACAAGATATACATATTCATTATTCTTCAAAGCAGCCTCATGATATAGGCATTACTGATACCATCTGAAGTTCTGAGAAGTAATTGAGAGGCAGAAAGCTTTGATTTGTCTAAATTTATTTGCTGGTAAACAGTGGAATTAAAGTGCAGTGTCAGTAAATTTGACTCTAGAGCTTATTGTGTGGTTTAGTGCTCCAGGCTATATAATTCCCCTTCCCTTCAAAATCCCCCCTTAAATTTATTAGTCCTAATTTTCATGTTTTGTAAATGCTTTTATTGTGGAAACAGAGAGATTCAATGATCACATATGGAAGGCCAGGACTCAGTAATAATTTTGGAAAGGAAAATTTATTTGTGACTGGCTGGGTTCAGGAACTCCTGTTCAAAACCCTGAGCCTGGAATAGGATTTTTGAGTTCCTTTTATACAGAGGGTGTAGGAGTTGGGAGTAAAATGGTGCTTTATTTGAGTGCTAGATAAGCTTCAATTAACACATATTCCCCACATTACCAGTAAGCTTGAATTAACATATGCTTTGCATTCTCCCTGAATATCCAATGTGTGTAGAGCCTATATCACTTAATTGGCTTTTGGGAACTGGAGAGCTTCATGTGGTTATGAGAGGTGGGGCTCCAGTTCTTATGATTGACACACACAACCCAGGTTATTCATGAAGAGATGCACAACCCCCACACATAGCTTATATCACTTTAAAGAGAAAAGTGGGGAGGGAATTCACAGACCTGTCCTTATAGAGATCAGAACAAAGGATGGATGGGTAATAGTGATGATCTAAGGGTAGACACACATAGTAACATAAGACAGTTTTAAACATCTATTAAGACCTTCAGTTTTATGAGTGGTTCAAACACAATTTGTATGATGCAATATTGTTTTTCAATTTTTATAGTATTCTGATAATATTGTTGTAGAGAAGTCAGGTGTATGCAGTATCGAAGGCCAGGACATGAGAACCCTGAGGAGGAAGTTAATTTATTTCTACCGGCCGGACTCGGCGGACTCCTGTCCTAATAAAAACCGAGCCCCAAATAGAATTTTGGATTCCCTTTTATACAGAAAAGATATAAGGGTTGGGAGTTAAATGGTGCTTTTATGAAAGAAAACGATTTTCCTTGTTAGTTAAGTGTATGTCTGAGTATTAGATAGGTTTTGAATTAAAGTACTCCCCACATTTCAGGTGAGCTTGAATTAGCATATCCTCCACATTGCAGGTGAGCTTGAATTAAAATCCCCCCCACATTCCGTCTGGATGCAACTTTGAATACACATTCAGTCTTACATCCTTTCTGAACATTCAAAGACTGTAGGGCCTGTATTACTTATTTGGATTCCTAGAGACTAGGTAAACTTGGATACAATTTTGAATTTATGCACAGGCTATATTAATATTATTCTTAAGATTATTTAAGACCACCTTTCTGTGTCAGTAGTTGCTGGTACCCATCTGTGGTGATTTGAAGCTCTAGGTACCACACAAAACATGTAATTAAATTTAATCCATTCCTGTGGGTGTGAACCCATTCTAAGTAGGACATTTTGATGAGGCTATTTCACTTAAGGTGTGCCCCACCTCAATCGGAATGGTCTTTTCCCTCTTACTAGATCCCTTTATAAAAGAATGAAATTCAAAGAGAGAAAAATAACAGAGAAGCAAGAAAATGAAATTAATGAAATCGGAAAAGGGAGAGACAAGTAGACACCACCATGCACCTCTTGCCGTGTGGCAAAGGAGCAGCTGGTCTTCAGGAAGAAAGCATTGCTTTGATGAAGTCTTAATGTGGACATTTTTTCAGACTCAAAACTGTAAATGAATAAATTTCCATCATTTATGCCAAACCATTTCATGGTATTTTGCTTTAAGCAGCCTAGGAAACTAAATCAAATTTTGGTACTGGGAGAATGGGATGCTGCTATTGCAAATACCAAAAATATGGAAATGGCTTTGGAATTGGGTAATGTATAAAGGCTGGAAGATTGTGAGGTGCTTGATAGAAAAGACCTAGATGGCTTTAGAGAGACTGTTTATAGAAGTATGTATACTAAATGTATTTCTGATGAGGCCTTACAAGAAAATGATGAATGTGTTATTGGAAACTGGAAGAAAGGCAATCCTTATTTTAAAATGGCAGAGAATTTAGAAAAATGAGTTATGATGTCAGATGGAAGGCAGAATTTGAAAGCTATGAGCTTGGACATTTAGCTGAGGAGGTTTCCAACCTAAGTGTGGAGAGTGCAGCATTGTTTTTCTTTGAAGCATGTCACAAAATGCAAGAGGAGAGGGGTAAGCCGAGAACTGAATTCCTGGGCACAAAGAAACCAAAAAGTGATGGTACAAAAAGTGATGGTGAGTTTCTAGAAAGCAAGTCCCCAGAGAACAGTGCTCCATGTGAGAGTGTAACTGAATATGGATCCGGCCAGCCATTTCAGTGCAAGTCAGGATTGGAAGTAAAGTTATCCAGAAAGGATCTGTGGAAATTCTTGTCATCTGATGGTTTGGCCTCCTGTGTACAACATGCAAAATGGACACTTTTTTTTTTTTGTGAAATCTGTACGAACAGAACCACAGCCACCCTGGATGACTAGGGACAGAAAAGGGACAGATTGAAGAAAAAATCCTTTCAGAGGCAGAACCATGGAAGCTGAGTTCTGGAATGATAACATTTTCTTGGACCAAAAGAGCAGGTCCACACATATGTATAAAATGAGTCATCTTTTGGTGAGCAGTCACATGGCATACAAACATCTTCACATTTTGCCCATTCAGAAAGGTCTATCCACATACCTCTCCCCAGACCTTGTCACCAATTTTCCTATCATTTTACTTCCAAGTCCCTGACCATCCACCCAAACAATGAGCCACAGCCCAGGAAATGGTATACAATTTACTTGTCATTTCAAAATTTTGCCCACAGGGAGGATTTCCCTTTACCATTGTTTTTCAGAGATGATACAGAAGGGAGTGTAGTGTTGCAGCTGGACACACTTGGATTGTGTCTGCACATAGTTCAGAACCCTCTGTAGACTAGATATGGGTTTCTTTAACTCAGTAAACTGATCATAGTGGACTTGCTGAAAAGTAATAGGTGTGGACTGAGAAAGAGAAGGTAACATAGAAAGAGTGGGAACCATGATGTGCTGTTGAGCTGCTCATGTAACTTGTTCTTTTGAAGCCTGATGGAGCCCAAACTTACATAACCTACCTGTGTTTGGTGATAGAGTATGGCTGTGCATGCCCAGCTTTATGGATTGATGGGTGCCAAAGGGGCGCTGATGCAAAGTACCAGAAATCTCTTGGGTTTTATAAAGGGGATTTATTTGGGATAAAAGCTTACAGTTCCAAGGCCATGAAAAGTCCAAACCAAGGCACCATAAGAGATGTTTCTCACCAAAGTCAGCTACCGTTGATCCTGGCATGTTGCCATATGATGATCTCTGACCAAGTTTCTCCTTTCCCTCCAGGTGTTCTCCCCCAGGCTCAGCTGCTCTGCTTTCTTTCTGATTTCAGCAGCTAGCTGGTATAGGACTTGTCCCTTTCTGGGCATCCTATGTCAGTCTCAGCTGTCCTGCTTTTTTCCCAAGCTCAGCTATAAGCTATCAGGCAAACGGCTTATCTCTTCCCAGAACCTCGGCTGTTTGAGCCTTCCTTTCTGTCACATCGCAGGACAAAAAATGACAGAGCTCTCTTTCCCTGTCTCTGTCTGTCTGAGTGTCCCTTTATATCAGACCCAGCAAGGAGGTTAGGACTCATCCTGAGTCCAGCCTCACCACTTAGTCCAATAAAAACCCTACAGCTATCTTTTCCAGTAACTTAAACAAAGCTCCCCCCGCCAGCTGAATTTAATGCATTCAAAATGTATCACGCCCAGGGAAATAGATTAGTTGACAAACATATTCTTTCTCTTTTTGGGATTCATAAAATAATCTCAAACTGCTACAGTATGTCAGGCAACACCCCATCCATAATGGAGCTGAGGTCCTATGGTAACTTTGTGGCCCATGGTTAAGTGCTCAATCTCTACTAAGGCCTAGCCTCAAGCCAAAGCAATTTCTTGAAAAGAAAGTTATCCACAGAGGATGGCAAGGCATTGCTCCAATATCCTAAGGATCAGCCCTGTGATTCACCTACAGGGTCCTGCCAGATTCTTCAAATGGCATCTCTATTTGCCATTGGAACTTCAAATATTATTGAATCATATGACCCAAGCTGCAGAGTAGCTTGTAAGGGAGCTCTCCCAGAGCCTTCTGTGTGCTGGTCCCCACTTAAAGCAGGCAGCTCTTTTGGGTCACTTGGCAAATGGACAAAGTAGCACATCCAAATGTGGAATCAATTGCCTCCAAAATCTAAAGAATCCCAGTAGGCATTATACCTATTTTCTTAGTTGTAGGAAGGTCCTCATAGACAGTTTATCATTCACCTTGGAATAGATGTTTTGACATGCCCCACGTAGAATGCCTGGAAATGTCAATGTGATGGAAGGCCTTGAATATTTATTGGATTTATGTTGCACCTTCTGACACATAAATGTCTTACAAATAAGTCTAGAGTAGTTGCTACTTCTTAATCTCTAGATCCAGTCAGCATAATGTCATCAGTCTAAAGGACCAGTGTGATGCCTTGTGAAGGGAAAGACAAATCAAGGTCTTGCATATTCAATTATGACACAGGGCTGGCAAGTTGATATGTCCCTGAAGTGCAACAGTGCAGGCATATTGGTGGCCTTTCCAGCTGAAAGAAAACTGTTTTGGGTGTTCTTTACTAAGATAAATTGAGGAAAAAACACTTGCCAGGTCAATAACTGCATGCCAGGTACCAGGGGCTGTGTTGATTTGCTCAAACAATTATACCATATCTGGAACAGCAGCTGCAATTGGATTCACCATCTGTTTAAATTTACAGAAATCCATTGTCATCCTCTAAGATCCATTTATTTTTTGCACAGGCCAAATAAGATTGAATGGGGTTGTGGTGTGAATTACCACTCCTACATCCTTCAAATCCTTGATGGTGATCTGATCTCTGCAATTCTCCAGGAATCCAATATTGCTTTGCTTTACTATTTTGGTAAGTGAAAGACGTTCTAATGGCTTACCCTTGGCCTTTGCTAATATAGTATCCCTCACTCCACAAATCAGGAAACCAATGTGGGGATTCTCCCAGTTGCTGAGTATGTCTATACTAGGTATGCATTCCCAAACTACAGAAATGACCACAGGATGGGTTCAAGAACTGACTGAATCCACTGTAAGATGGACATGAGTTAATACTCCATCGATCATGTGATTTCTTTGAGCCACTACTTTAATTGGTGGACTACAGAGATGTTTTGGGTCTTTTGAAATTAGAATCAATTCAGAGACAGGGTCCAGTAACCACCCAAAAATCCAATCATTTCCTTTTTTCCACTGTATAGTCACTTGTTAAATGACTATATGTCCCTTTGGGGAAGGTTGGGATAAAGACTATCAATCTAAATCTTTTACAGTGTATCAAGTTCCTTCCTCAAGGAAGAAATTCAGTCAAGAATTTCTGGATTATGTAAACTGTCTCATCTGGTAATTGACTGAGGTCATTGATTGAGGGACATGACTCCTTGTCTTTGTGATTCAAGTTGAACTTTTTTCACTTGACCTAGAACTCTTTCACTTACCCAGATCAAGTAAGAATATAAACTGTTCATCTATTGCACATCTAGGTACCCATGATCAGTTATCAAGTCCATAGGTCTCTGTGAGTCTGACTATTCTGATTACTGTTGGACTATGCTGTCCATTATGGTAACCACTACCATCTCTTCTTTGATGATTACATGCCACCACTTGGCCCCTGCAACCCCAGGATCTAATTATCCCCATTGCTGTTTAGGGTCCTAGTTCAGTGGAAGTATTTCTCATGATGATATCTGGCCTATAGAGAATAGCAAGCACAGCAATTTTAAAGGATTTCCCCTCAAAAGTTTATTTCTTATAGACATTGTGAAAGGTGTTGCCTCTGGACACTACAGGGATGGATGAGCTTGTCTTACCATGTAAATATACTCTTAACACTCCAAAGTCCCTAAGCTTTTGGATACCTTTTCTTCGATAATACTAGGCAGTTCTGGCATTTCAGCTTCATTTAGTATGGACCTCCTTTTGGTCCATGTTTCAGCCAAACAACCAAATTGTTAGAGCCTTTTCTACCCATTCAAGCTAAAATATTGAATCCAGAATCTCTAATTAGTGGGCCATTAGAAAGAAATTCAACCTGATCCAACTTCATGTTCTGTGGTAGGTTGAATTATTTACCCTAACATACACATGTCCTTAATCTTAATCCATACTCCTGTGGGTATGAACCCATTGTTAAAAAGTTCTCTTAAAGATATTATTTTTAGTTAATATGTGACCCATTTTAATAAGGATGGATCTTAATTTGGATTATTAGAGGCACATAAATCAAACCCAGAAATGATATATGTTAAAAAGTAGGGGACACCACCGTGTGGCATTAGGCAGAGATGTAAGCCAAGGAACCCCAATTATTGTGGCAAGTCAGCACATTACTGATGTTAATCTCATCTACAAAATACCTCCATATAAACAACAAGCCAAGGTGACCTATACAATTAACCATCACACTGGCTAAAAGCTCCTTAGTTCTCATCTTCTCTTCACTGTCATCATCATTATTGGTACTCAATTTTATTTTTAAGTCATTTTGACAGAGAAACTAATTTTAAATGAGTATGTTATACCTGCCCCACCACTAGTCAAGAAGATTTTATTGCAGTGTATGTACTGAGCAGTTCAAAGACAGTTAAAGGCTGAGTTTAAGGAGTATATGAAAACCTTATTCTCTTATAGCAAACTGTCAGCAAACTTAATGCATCACATTACTTATTTCATGAACTTTGGGAGACATAATGGTGAAACCATGAATTGTGGGTATTTAGAAACAAAAGTCTCATCAATAAGTGGTAAACTTGGCAAACTTGCAACCTTGGTCCAAAATTAGTTCACAGGCATGTTTTCTTTAGATTCCATCATAAAGTATGTGGATTTGGGGATTTGAACAAAAATATGTTTTTCTGCTTCCTTTTGAGAAGCTAGAGATCTGGCAATATGGGTATGTTTCTGCACAGTTGGGGATCCATAAACTTTTCACCTTCAGAATGACATGCATTCTCCCATCACCCATTGTCCCCATCTGAAATTGTTGTCTCTGTTCCAGGTCAGTCATTTAAAGGATCTGCCTGTCACTGTCTGTATTTGAGGAAAGTAATTAACTATATTCTCATTACTGTATGAGGCTCAACTCCACCCTCAGGCCACTTGGCTGCCTCAATATGAGTTGTATTCTCATTATAAAATTACTTTCTGTGCTCCCTCTACCACTCTGGTCCAAGGTCTATAAAAGATAATTTCACTGAAGCATACATACTGCTTCAGAAGATAAAGTGTGCACCAGTGATAGCTGTCATACTTTTCCATGTATTACAATTGAACTATTTGCTCCTTTTTCCTCATTGTTCATACTACTGACAACTTGTTTTAGATAGGAATTGGTAGAATGCAGAGTATTGTCATAAGAGGCTATTTGCATTTCTTTTGCTTTAGTTAATAGATATCCTGTGTTTTCATCAGCAAGGAATCTCAACATGAAGACGTGGTTTCACTGGTAATGAGGATATTAAAAGGCGGGAATGGAAAAGTGGCATCTAGCTGAGGAGACCGGCTCCAGCATTAAACATATCATGCCGATGAATATGATTTGTCGGTGACAGAGGAGGTGTTAACTAACTTATCAACACAATAGGCTAGAAGAAACCCATTGTGTTAATTGGACCCATAAATGAAAACCAATGCCTCTTCAGTTCCCACTATATCATTGTATCTATACACTTCATGTCTGGTAGAATAACAAGTGACTCGCATGGCATGCTGTGTACCACACACAGAGCAACACTTTTTTCCTTTATTACTTCAAAGCCAGAATTCTTCCTGCACTACAGACCTTAAAATCCTCCCTCTCAGACTCATAGAAGAAAAATCCAACATTTCCAGACAAAAATGGGGATACTGAAAATTTGAACCATACAGACTAGATCTTCTGTGTTGGAAGTTGTCATTCTTTCTTTATACCCTCTCTCCCCTCACGTAGAGCAGCAGTCATTTTATGCAGCTACTTCTCACACATGTGTGCATGTTGATTTTATTATTTAAATAAAAATCTGTGGCTGGCAAGGAAGCAGCAGAAGAAAGTAAATTGTTAAAAATTTACTTTCCTTAAATAATGTTGCAATATCCCTTCTATATGCAGATATACAGATATGACTGGACCTAAGCAAATATTTTAAAGAGGTATATGAGCAAACATATATTACTTCCTTTTTATTGATGCAGCAAGGTCTAATGGGGGCACTGGTTCCATAGTCAGAAGTTCTGGCTCCATTTTCACTTAATGTGAACCTTGGATTGTCTCACTTGTAATAGAGAATGACATTAATATATTTTACAACACTGTAAGAATCAAATGAGAATATACAAATAAATGCTTCCATAAAACTCGAAATAATAACAGAGATGATCATTATTATTATTAGCTGGTACCTCAACATCTGAGACCCTAGCTTTTCATAGCACTGTAACCCCTCAGCTACCCAATTCTCCTAGAATGTTCAGGTTGAATTCTAGTTGACTGTTGCCTTCTACTGAGAATTTTACATGGATATATCTACCATGGAAGAAATGCATACTTCAGTTTTTATTCTGCTAGATAAACCACTAGCCTATCAAATAAATGAGCCAGTATTAGTACTGGCTTTCTGTTTTATTCTGAGGAAATAAAGAATAAAAACAGAATAATAAATAAGAATTTTAAAACAAAACAAATGCTAAGTCAGTGTGCTATCTTGCATCATAAACTTTATATATTTATCTCTAATCCTCAAAACCACTCTGTCAGGTAAGTCTTATATTTATGCAAAAGACTAACTTATTGCTAGAGCAGGTAATAAGGTCAGATTTGTCATTCTCCAATGACCTTCTCTAAGGGCTTTGTGCTACCCAACTTCCTCTCTGGTTCTGGAGACAGTGTCTTAACTTAGAAGAGAATACTGAAAAGCATTTAATATAAAGTGCCTTAGCAGAAGGCATTTAAGAATGTCTTCATGGCACAGAATCTAAGTTGGGATCTGTTTAGATACACAAAGGGGTGGAGTAATACTTGAGATGTGCCCAAATATGCAAACCATGTAGAATACTTGAAGTAATTATTTGGGTAATTCTAGATGGAAACAAGCATCATCACCTTTTGTAGTTCGGGAATTGATGCTAGTGTCCAGACTGCACTAGTAAAGGTTTATTTCTTGCTAATTCCAAATTTGAAGCAGTTCAGGGACCCCTTCTTTATCTTGTAATAAACCATTGGGGACAAATGGCCTTTAGTAGGAAAAGTTAGAGATGGACCCTTAATTACTTCAGCCCAGAAGTGATACAATTCACTTTCATAGTCTGTTGGTGAGATCATAGTATGTTGGTGGGTCAACATAATTGCAATGAAGACCAGAAAATGGAAATATGCACAGGGATATTTGGTGCATAATACATATCTATTACACTTTGGTTTCTGTTTAGGTTTATATACTCATACGAAAATGTTCTTACACTTAATTATGTGAATAACTGTATAATTTATTATTTCAAATCCAAAATACATTTAGTGTAATATGGATGCTAAAGATTATGTAGTCTCCATTATCAAACGAGAAACCTGGTAACGCTAGGTCTCACTTGCATTCTTTACTTGTTTCCTCCCAAGCCATCAAGCAATTGAATGCAGCCCTTTATAGTGGCTATATTGAGATAGTAGTATAACATGGTGTTTCCAAGATTCAGAAATGATAATAGCATTATCCCCTTTAGTTCAATGCAACTATATGTTAGAAATCATTCCATCCCATGACAGTTGTTTCTAGTAAGATATCTTAGCATTAAAATGTCTGTCCCAACTTCCAAAATGTGAATGAGAGATCTAGGTATCTCAAATCTTTATTGATTAAAATCCTTATCAGGATTGAATGGAGATCATGACAAGTGAATCTAAGTGTATTACAAACATATGACATAACTTTACTCAATAGGGTTTCTCACTGTCAGAGAAGTTAAATAAGAAGAGCCAGAGGACAGGAAGAAGAAACCTAGAAAGAAACCTGCAGTGTTGATTAGAGTTGGAGATATTATGGATTCTGGTTTATTTTAAATATATAATATGTATATAGGTAGAACAGAAATAAAATAGATATGTGTTTGTATTTGGCCTTGTTTATATATAGAAATCCTATATCAGTTCCTTGATAGGACCTAAAAGCATTGGCACTCCAGCAACAATGAGCTTACCTAGAGCTCAGATCTTGGTTCCTAAATATCACTTGGTAATAGAAGGATGGTGCTGGGAAAAATGGATAGCCATTAAAATAAAATAGGAAGGAAAAAAAAAGAGGAGCCCTGTCTTGCATCTCATACAAAAATTAACTCAAAATGGATCTTTGAAGAAATGGCTAACCTAGGTAAATAGCTGATTTTAGGAGCAGGATAAATGAAGAAGAGTCTGAAGCTTTTTTTTTTTTTAAAGGAGGTACCAGGGATTGAACCCAGCACCTAAAACATGGGAAGCAAGCACTCAACCACTGAGGTACATTCACTCCCCAATGAGAGTTGTTTGTTTTTTTTTTTTCATTTGTTTGGTTGGTTTTAGGAGGTGCCAGGGAAAAAACACAGGCCCTTGTACATGGGAAGCAGGTGTTCAACCACTTGAGCTACATATGCTCCCTAGCCTGAAACTTCTTATTATACCAAAAAGTAAAGAGATGTTGAAGAAAGATAAAAGAAACAAGCTACGTAGGATGAGGTATGTCAAAGGAGACAGAAACCAAACTGAAAGAGCTTGCAATGACAAAAGATGAAACAATTTGTGCAAGAAAATACTACTATAACACTGGATTATAAACCCAAGTATAAGATAACTATTCATCAGTCCATACTGATAAAACTTGTGATTGAATAAATAAATGGAGGGGAGTGACAATTCTATTTTACAGAATAATTACAAATTAATCCTCGTGGAAGTTGTGAGAGAAGTTGAAATCACTTTTAAACCATCATAATAATTGCCTCAGGCATGATTTATTGATAAATGTTAAAACCAGTGGGTAAAACTTTGAGAAGCAGGATATTTGAATAGCCTCAAAGTATCTCCGCCAAATATTTTAATTACTGTCATGTCAACAAATAACCACAAGTACTTTATTATTCCTCTCCAAGAGGAAGTACTTAATTCACTCCTTCCAGAACATGCACTGGACTTAAATACTCACTTGTGAAGAATAGAACATGGAAAAACAAAAGAGTTATTTTAGAGTGAAGAAACCTTTAACACATTACCTTTGTTAAGTGATCAAGTAAGTGTAACCAGGAATAAATCGCGCTGAGCTTATATGTCCTTAATAAGATGCAACAAGGTAGGAGAGTAACCTCTGTGTTATTCTTTTCCTAAATCCATAATCTACGTCTATTCATGATAAAACATCAGACAAATCCAAATTTAGGAGCATTTTACAAAAAGTTGATCAATATTCTTCACCTTAGTCCTAAACTTCAAAAGTCTCCAAGAGTCTTTAAATGGAAGTGGACAATTATGAAATTATCTTGATGAAGGACCCAATATTATATTGACTGAATATTAGGTCTCTTTTTTATTGAAGCCAATAGTGCCATTTCTTTAAAAGATTCCTTGAGTGCATAGTTTGCAATATGGAACATGGCTTTTTAATGTTTCTGCTTTCCCCATACCTATTCCACTTATCTGGCAAAAATAAAATTCTAAATTCTAGGTTCCTATGCCTTTCCAAATATTCATCAATCTCTATACCTATTGATAAAATTCTAAGTATCCCTCATTAACAGTGTGGCTGGTACCTGTTGAGGATCAGGTGATGTGTCAATTGCATTTACAAATAATTTTCTTTATATCATTTTAAAGAAAAAAATTGAAATAAAAATATAGGTGATTTTGCAATGTGAATGAAAATTTTGTAGCCTTCTTTATTGAGCATTGCCTAATGTTGGGGAATTAAGATACACTTAGCAGCCATCTTCCGGTGCTTGCCTACCCAACCTCCTTCTTTTCTAGTGTGTGTCTATGTTTTAGTATATTTCCATTCTGCAGCCTGAGGTGGGGGTGGGGAGGGGGGAATTGTTAGGTCTAAAGAAAATGCCTGACCTTGCCTTAACCTGGAAACTGGGAACAAATAGTGGCTGCTGTTTATCAGGGAAGGAACTGTCAGTGACAGGGTCCCCTGGTCCTTTTAATACTCCCATCTGTGAGTAATGCAGATTTGTCCCTCCTTTTGTGAAGTGGGGCATGTGGGGCTGCCACCCACATGCAGTTGGCCTCTCCAGGAGACAGGTCATGAATTGGTATCTCTCTCCCTGTTCTTTTGGGCCTGTTGTGCTATGTAAGTAATAAAGCAGCCATTTGCTAAAAGTATCTTTTGTGCCATTATGCACCACATAGCAATGTGCTCCACACTCATTTGCTTTTGAATTTTGCATACTTTTATATTACTGGTAGGATAAACATGAGACATTTTTTCAGACTCATTATAGATAATTATGCTAAGCTATAATAATCTAATAATTAGAGCATAAATACTAAATTAGTTCAATATATTTAGATGATAAAGGATTAAACCATCCAATGGGACGCTATTAAGGAAAAAATAGGCATTTTGCCAAAGTGAATCCTCAAGCATGAGCTATAAAACTTTAGAATACTGGGAGCAGATGTAGTTCAAGTGGTTGAGTGCCTACTTCCCATGTACAGTGTCCTGGGTTCAATCCCTGGTACCTCCTAAAAAAACAAAAAACAAAACAACAAGATAAAAAGAAAACTCTAAAATACTGTAAAAGCATATGTATGAGAATAATAACACAAATAATAATCCAGAGCTGTGCTGCCTAGTCCTATATCTATTAGCCATATTTGGCTATTTAAAGTTAAATTTAAATGAAATTTAAAAATGCAGTTCTGCTATCACACTAGCCATATATGCCCAGTGTCTACTGTTTTGGAGAGCACAGATATAGAACATTTCCATTATTGCAAAAAGTTCTATATGCCACACTAATTTTGATCAAAATCATATAGATATAATAAAGAAAATAATACATACCTTTATGTAATTTTTCATAATAAACAATAAATCAATAAAATTATATCATTCAACATAACAGGAGATAACTAATTAATTTAATGTAATTATGGAAATCAAATACAAATGGAGAAGAGGCAAGATGGTGTAGGTTTAAGTGGGCACTCACCACCTCTCTTGCAAAAAACAGCATGAGTGAGCTGTTTTGGGAACCTTCAGAGCAGGAGGCTTCAGATCATCAATCTTGAGGGACCAGATCAAAGAGACAAAAAGTCCAAGGGAAAACTGAGTTTCTCACCTGGTGGCTAGAAACAACAGATGGTTAAGCCCCACCCTCAAGGCCAAAAGCCCTCCCTGACTCCCTCCAGTCACCATTCGATCGGGAGGGAGCATTCTCTGGGAGTAAGAGTGTTCTGGCAAAGGGTGGAGAGGGGTTTCATTTCTGCAGGTTTGAACTTTAGGGAACATACCAGTTGGCAAGAGATGGCCCTGGAAAGAGGGGAGAGGCGGATCCGCTCAAGCAGACTGATTTACCTAGCCGATGTGGAAGAGAGGAACTTGGATTGGGAAAGTGCCGAGTCAGGCAATTGACTGGTCTGGTGCTGAAAACTATCAAAATTCCAACTCAGGGCCTATTTAGGGTCCCTGGGGAGAGGGGAGGTCTGGAAGAGGGATGAGAGTCATTTCTCTGCAGTGAGTTCAGATACAAGGGTCCCATTTGAATTTCAAAAGGGAACTCAACCTGATTTGGAGAGGTGAGGGAGGATGCCCTCACACAGGCTATGGCATCCTGCAGCCCTGGGAGAGAAAGCCTTAAGAATAGAAAGGGGTAAGGGCAGTCAGGCTCCTAATCATCGGGAATAACCCATCTGTAAAGAGTTAGACCTGCTCTAGGGAAAGTGACTGGCTAGCTCTCTAGCTAACAGACCCAACAAGAAAATTTAGCTGAGTGGTGGAGTCTCAGCTTTGAATATATGAGGTTCCTGACTGGACTCCACCACCCCCCGCTTAGAGTAGTGATCTGCCGGGCCATCAAAGACCCTGCTGATACTTTAGGACAGGAAACAAGTAGACAGTATTTTTATATTAGCTTCTCTTGGGTCTTTCATTTTTCTTAAAAAAGGTTACTTTTTAAAAATTTAACTTATTTTAATCAATAAAACCTGATTCAAAACTTGCATGCTGCAGGGTAATTGATTGAGGAACACTGGCAGCCTGAGAAATTCCTCAGGGGACTAAGATGGAAGGCTGTTTTTCCTAAGATTTTGTTTGATGGCTTGGTTGAGTGTTTGTTTTTATTTTGTTTTTTCCCCCTCTTTCTCACCCCCCCAACTAAGTTTTTTTTTTTTTTTTAATTCAGTGCTGCCTTCTTGTTTCTTGTTTGCTGTAGTCCCACCTTCCTTTGTTTCCCCCTTTTTTTTGCTTACCAATTTGTTTACCTACACTATTTAATTTCTTTGCTTCATCTTCCTATCTCCTGGTTTCTGTTTTTCTTCTTACATTACACCTCTCTTTGTTTAGTCTTCAGTTTTTGTTTTTATTTCTATCTCCTCTATTCTATGTTTTCTTTCTTTTTTTTAACTTTTCTTTCTTATTGTCTTTTCTCTTTCCCTTTTTCCCTCTCCATATTATTCTGGCCTTTTAATTCATTCTAGATATTTTTCTCTATTTGGTTTTTCATTTCATTGTTTGCACCCCACTTTTTAATCCTTATTCCTGTGCACTTTTTACATGAGTTAATTATTCATTTTCCTAGGTCTTATATGGTTACTCTTCTAACTTTTGTTATTATTATTACTATTATTCTTTTCCTTTTCTGACCTCTTCCTTTCTCTGACCTTAATCTTTTTATTTAAAGTGAACATAGACAATGGCACAGAAATAGAATAAGAGGAACAAAGTGCCAAATAGAAAACTTATCACACACATAAAGACAGCAAATAAATAAAATCATAGAGCAGAGAGAGAAATTAATCAACTAAATAAATCCATCAAGATAAAGAGATGCCTAAAAACCAACAAAATATTTTAAACCATACTAAGAAATAGGAAGACATGGCCCAGTCCAATGAACAAACTAAAAACCAGGAAGAGATGCAGAATATGAAACAAGTAATCAGAGCTATACAAACAAATATCACGAACCAACCTAATGAAGTAAAGGAAGAGATTAAGAATATTAAGAAGACACTGGTAGAACATACACAAGAAACTGTAAACATATGTAAAAAGATAATGGTTATGATGATGATGAAAGGCATAATCCAAGAAATCAAAAATACACTGGAAGCACACAACAGCAGATTTGAACAGGCAGAGGAAAGAACTAGTGAGGTAGAAGGCGGTACATCTGATATCAGATGGATAGTAGAAAAAAATAGACCAAAAGAAAGCAAAAAATCCAGCAGGGACTTAGGGATCTTAATGACAACACAAAATGCACAAACATATATATTATAAGCATTCCAGAGGAGGAAGGGAAGGGAAAGGGGACAGAAGGAGTGTTGGAGGAAATAATAGCTGAAAATGTCCCAATGCTATTTAAGAAGCACAGCACACCCCAAACAGTATAAATCCCAACAGGGCTATACTAAGACATATACTTGTCAAACTTTCCAATGCTCAAGACAGAGAGAGAATACTGAAAGCAGCAGGAGAGAAGAGAGCCATCACATGCAAGGAAAGCTCAGTAAGATTAGTTGCTGATCTCTCATTGAAACCATGGAGGCAAGAAGGCAGTGGTATGACATAGTTAAGCTGCTAAAAGGGGGAAAAAAAAAAAAAAAAAGACTTCCAGCTAAGAATTCTCTATCCAGCAAAGCTGGCATTCAAAAATAATGGGGAATTCAAAATATAGAGTGATAAACATAAATTAAGAGAGCCTGCCAAAAAGAACCCTGTCCTTTAAGAAATACTAAAGGGAGTGCTGCATTCTGAAAGGAAAAAACAGGAGAGTGTAAGGAGTGTAAGGAAAATACAAAAAGAGAAATAAAAACAACATGTGATATACATAAAACCCAAAGAAAATTTGGCTAAAGTAAGTAATTCCTTGACAGTAATAACACTGAATGTTAAAGGATTAAATTCACCAGTCAACAGACACATATTGGCAAAAATGGATAAGGAAATATGATCCATCTGTATATTATCTATAAGAAAATCCATCTTAGACCCAGGGATTCAAGGAGGCTGAAAGTGAATGGCTGGAAAATGGTTTTATAAGCAAACAACAACCAAAAAATGGCAGGAGTAGTTATACTAATATTGGAAAACAGATTTAAATGCAAAATTATTTTAAGAGACAGACACTATATTATTAGTAAAAAGAGTAATTTTTTCAAGAAGAAAGAACAATCATAAACATTTATGCACCTAACCAGAGCATCTCAAAATACATGAGGCAAACTTTGGAAAAGCTAAGTGGAAAAATAGATGCCTCTACAATTACAGTGGGGGAATTTAATACACCATTATCACCATTAGACAGAACATCTTGACAGAGAATCAATAAACAAACCAAGATTTTGAACAATACATTAAAAGATCTGGTCCTAATAGACATAAACAGAACACTACACCCAAATATAGTGGGATATACTTTCTTCTTGAGTGCATATAGGCCATTCTCCAAGATAAACCACATGCTAGGTGACTGAACAATGTTCAATGAATTCAGAAAGATGGAAATTATACAAAGTAATTTCTCTGACTACAATGGAATGAAGCCAGAAGTCAGTAAGGGCAAGAGAACCATATTTAGGTACACATACATGGAAGTTAAACAACACACTCTTAGACAAACAGTGGGCCAAGGAGGAAATTATAGAAGAAATCAGTAACTACCTTGAACTGAATGAAAATGACAGTACAACAAATGAAAACCTATGGGATGCAGCAAAAGTTGTACTGAGAGGGAACTTGATAGCCATAAACACGTGTATCGAAAAAGAAGAAAGAGCTAAAATCTAAAACCTAACTACACACCTATAGGAATTAGAAAAGAACAACAATCTAACCCCAAAAGAAGTAGAAAGAAGGAAATAACAAAGATTAGAGCAGAACCAAGTGAAATAGAAAATAAAAAAGCACTAGAAAAAATAAAACCAAAAGCTGGTTCTTTGAGAAGATCAATAAAATTAACAAATCCTTAGCTAAACTAACAAAGAAAATAAGAGAGAAGATGCAGATACACAAAATAAGAAACAAGGAAGGGGATTTCACCACTGACCCCACAAAAATAAGAGTATCATAAGGGCATACTTTGAAAAATTATATACCAACAAGATGGATACTTAAGAGAAAATGGACAAATTGCTAGAAATACAAAAGCAGACTACATTGACAAAGGAAGAAATTGATGAACTCAATAGACAAGTCATAAGTAATGAGATTGAATTAGTCATCAAAAACTTCCCAACTAAGAAGAGTTCAGGGCCAGACAGTTTCGCAGGTGAATTCTACCAAACATTCCAGAAAGTACTAAAACCAATCCTCCTTAAACTCTTCCGAAAAACTGAAGTAGAAAGACTATTGCCTAACTCATTCTATGATGCCAACATTACCCTAATACTAAAGACAAACAAAGATGCCACAAGAAAGGACAATTACAGACCAATCTCTCTAATGAACCTAGATGCTAAAATCCTCAACAAAATACTTTTTAATTGTATTCATTAACACATCAAATGAATTATTAATCATGACCAAGTGGGTTTTATCTCTCATATGCAAGAATGGATCAACATAAGAAAATTAATTAATACACCACATAAGCAGATCAAAATTTTAAAAAATCACATGATCATCTCTAGAGATGCAGAAATAGCATTCAAAAAATACAGCACACATTTCTGATAAAAACACTGCAAAGGATAGAAATAGAAGAAAACTTCCTCAATATGATAAATGTTATATATGAAAAACCCACAGCTAACATAAAATGGTGAAATCCTAGAAACTTTCTCTCTAAGATGAGGAACAAGACAAGGGTTCCCTCTATCACTCTCCTAGTTAACATTGTGTTAGAAATACTTGCTTGAGCACTTAGGCAATAAAAAAATGTAAAAAGCATCCAAATTGGAAAGGACGAATTCATAATTTCACTATTTGCAGATGGCATGATCCTATACATAGAAAACCCTGTGAAATCTACAACAAAGCTTCTAGAATTTATAAATTAGTTCAGTAAAGTGGCAGGCTATAAAGCCAGTGCACAAAAATCAGTAACATTTCTCTACACCAATAATTAGTAGTCTTAGGATGAAATCAAGAAAAAAATCCTATTTACAATAGCAACTTAAGAATCAAATTCCTAGGAATAGGAAAATTTCCATACTAGGAATAAATTTAAAGATGTAAACAACTTATATGCAGAAAGTACACAACACTATTAAAAGAAATCAAAGAAGACCTAAATAAATGGAAGAATATTCCCTGTTCATGGATGGGAAGTCCATTATTAACATGTCTATCCTACCCAAACTGATCTACAGATTTAATGCAATCCCAATAAAATTCAACACAGCATTTTTTACTGAATTGGAAAAATTAACTATGAAATTTATTTCAAAGGACATGAGGCCCTGAATAGCCAAAGACATATTGAAAAAGATAAATGAAATTGGAGGAATCACACTACCTGACTTTAAAACATACTATAAAGCTACAATGGTCTTAACTGCATGGTATTGGCACAAGGATAGACATACCAACCAATGGAACCCAATTGAGAGTTCTGATATAGATCCTCAAATATACAGTCATCTGATATTCAACAAAGCCAACAAGCCCATTCAACTGGGAGAGAATGGCCTCTTCAACCAATGGTGCTTAGAGAACTGAATATCCATATGCAAAAGAATGAGAGAAGAACACCATCTCACACTTTATCCAAAAGTCAGCTCAAGGTGGATCAAGATCTAAAGATAAGAGCCAAGAACATAAAGACCTTGGAAAATAATGTAGGGACGCATCTATAGGACCTTGTAATAGGAACTGGTTTCATGAACTTTACACCTAAAGCACAATCAGTGAAATGGCACCTCTCAAAATTAAAAAAAAAAAAATTGTACATCAAAAGGAGTATGTCAAGAAAATGAAAAGGCAGCCTACTCAATGGGAGAAAATATTTGGTAACCATATATACGACGGTTTGCTCGGTCGGCAGAGGTGGGGTCTGGCTGCGGACGAGGGGTCGGTCCAGCTTGGGACAAGGGGTCGGTCCGGCTTGGGACGAGGGGTCGGTCCCACTTGGGACGAGGGGTCGGTCCGGCAGCAGACGAGGGGTCGGTCTCACAGGGGTTGCGCGGTTCGGCTGACGGGGTCGCCCAGCGAAGCTGGCGACGAGGGGGTCTCCCGGAGAAGCAGGCGACGAACTGGGGACAAGGGAGGCCAGGCCCTTGTCGTGGGCTCTCAGGACTGGAGGGCGCACGGCAGAAGAACTACCGCGGAGACAAGGTAAACACGCAAGTCCACTTTATTGAGGGAGAGGCAACAGTTTTATAGGAGCTGGGGAAGGCTGATTGGTCGAAGCCACGCTCTGTTCTGATTGGTTGCCGGAGAAAGGTCAGTGGGAGGTACTGGACGGGGGAGGGGTGGTGGTTAGGGATTGGCTGTTGCTGTTGCTGGGGGAAGGGGCAGGGTTTAGGGATTGGTGGCTGCTATTGCTGGGGTAGAGGGCAGACTTGAGTTTCCCGCCCACGCCTGGCTGTTGCTGCTGTCGGGGGGAGGGAAAAGGGCAGACTGGAATTTTCCGCCCTGCGCCTGCGCAGGGAGAAAGAAGGCATCGTGTGGCGCTGTCTGGGAGGAGAGGCGGCCACGGAAGCATGGCTGCCGAGAAGGGGAGACCCGAGGGCACTCTGCGCCCATGCCGAGCTTCCTTCAGGGGTGGCGGTGGGCCCGACCAACCACCCTATTACAGGGGTAGCGGTTTGGAATAGGCCTACCGCGGCCGCCGCCCCCTGCCAGGTCAGCAAACCACACTTCAGCCCAAGGGGCAACCGCACATATATCTGATAAAGACCTAATATCCAGCATATAAAAAGAAATCCTACACCTTGGAAATAAAAAGACAAACAATCCATTTTAAAAATTGCCAAGTGATTTGAAAAAACACTTCTCCAAAGAAGATATACAGATGGATAAAAAGGAAATGAAAAGATGCTCAACATCACTAGTTATTAAGGAAATGTGAATTAAAAATACAAAGAAATATCATCTTACACCCATTAGACTGGTGACCATTAAAAAAAACAGAAGACTACAAGTGTTGGAAAGGATGGGGAAAAATGAGAACCCTCATCCACTGCTGGTGGAATGTAGAATGGTGCAGCCATTGTGGAGGACACTTTGGCGGTGCCTCAGGAACCTAACTATAGAACTGCCATATGATCCAGCAATCCCACTGCTGGGCATATACCCAGAAGAATTGAAAGTAAGGACACAAACAGATATATGCATGCCAATGTCTATTGCATCATTATTCACAATTTCTTAAAAGGAAATTGTTTTCACTATTGCCAAAGGTTGAATCAAAAAAGCCCATGGGAAGTGACTGTGGTTCAATCAGCTGGGTTCCTGTCTACCATATGGGAGACCCTGGGTTAGTGTCCCGGGTCCTCCTTGTGAAGGCAGGCTCACCCACATGCTGCGGAGAGCCACCAGCCCCAAAGCGCTGCAGAGTGCTGCCTGGCCTGCAAGTGCTATTGAGAGCTGACTTAGCAAGGTGTGCAACAAAAAAGGAGACAAATAAAAACACAGAAGATCGCGCAGTGAATGGATACAGAGAGCTGACAACAAGCAAGCTGCAAGGGGGGGGTATAAATAAAAATAAATACAGACACACAGAAGAAACACAGCAAATGGACACAGCAGACAGCAAGCAAACACAAGGGGGGTGGGGAATAAAACAAACAAACAAACAAACAAACAAGAAAAATCCCATACTTACCTGGCAGGGAGATACTGTGATCAAAAAGGTGGCTTTCCCAGGGTGAGGCTTATCTATTGCACTTCAGATGTGCTGACTCCTGAGATTTTCCCAAATGTGGGAAACTCTACTGCATAATTTGTGGTAGTGGGGGACTGTATTTTCATTCTCCCCTATTAAAAAAAAAAGTAAAAACAAAACAAAACAAAACCAAAGGCCCATCAACAGATGAATTGATAAACAAAATGTGGTACATATGTACAATGGAATACTACTCAGCCGTAAGCAGGAATACAGTACTAACACACAGGATAATATGGATGAATCTAGAGGACCTTACATGGTGTGAAGCAAGCCAGGCATTGAGGAACAAATATTATATGACCTCACTGATATGAATTAAGCAAGTCGAGCAGACTCAGAGAGCTACAGTCTGGAAGATAGATTTATAGGAAATAGAAAGGGAGAAGAAGGTTGTGAGCCATTGTCTATCTGGGTGAAAGTTATTATAAGGTGGAAGTGAGTAGTCATGAAATGAAGGAATATGACAGGGGTGTAGAGATACTATTTAGTTGCATGGTGCAATTGTGATAGGGGTTGTAGGGTGTGGAGGGTGGGTGGAAAGCCCATGGAACTGGAATAGGGTTGGGCAAAGGAGCAGGTGAATACTGGGGATTGGCGGATATGTGGTTGAAACTACAATATTGGGAAAGCTCTTTTGGCAATATGACAAGGAAGACTTACTGGTTTAAGGTGTTGGAATGGGGGGCATTTGGGACAGGGCACACCTGGAACAGTCTTCTAGAGAATGTGCACATGACCATTTTGTCATAGTGTTTTGTATGAGTGGGTGGAGGCTCACATAATGAGCATGAAGGAATTGGACTTCCATCCTGGGGAGACTTGTTATGTTCTCAAACAGAGGGTGGATATCTCTTGAGAGCATGTACATTTCCTAATAGGGGAGGACAGACCAGTGTGTCAACCTTTAGTGTCATTGCAAGGAACTATGAATGTTGTCCTTCAGGGAGTGAAGCCTGGTGGTCGCCATGGAGCCCGAGGTGGGGGGAGGGAGGAATAGAGTAGATGGAAGAAGGGGTATTCAGGAAGCAAAGGAAGCGTTCTGCATGATCTTGCAATGATGGATACAGGTCATGTTGAATTTCATCAAAAATTTATAAAAGTGTATGTTCTAGAATGTAGACCATAATGTAAACCATTGACCATGGCTAGTGGCTATGTTTCAATATTTGTACATCAGTTGTACCATCCACATATAAAAAGGTTATTGGTAGGTAGAGGTGGAAAAGAGGAAAGATGTTGGGTATATGGGAGTCCCCTGTGTTCTGTATGTGACTTTACTGTGACCTAAAACTTCTTTGAAGACAAAATGAAAAAAAGTAAGACACTGGGGAAGAAATGGAAGAAAACATCACTGTACATCCAGGACAATGGATATTACAGTGATGAAAGGCAAAATGTGAAAAAAAAATCTTTTAATTTTTTCATTATTTTTTTAATATTCCAATTTTTAAATTTTCAGTTTTTCTAAATTATTATGTATTTTATTTTTATTTTTAAACCTATCATTAATATTTCATTTTCCAATAAATTGTATTTTGTGATATTCTTGGCTTCATTTTTTAGGAAGTTTTGGACCATAGAAGGGTTACAGCTGTGGCAAGGGAAGATCATTGTTGTGGAGTTTCAGGATACATGGGAGGAAGTTCACCTGGGTGTACATATAAGGTATATAAATGTGTTCAAATGCTCATGGGGCATTGTCACAGTGGGTGGAGATTCACATAGTAACTGAAAGAATATTAAAGTCCCACCCTGGGGAGCTCTGTCACATTCTCTAATGGAACAGCAACAACCGCCCAAGAGCAGGGCAATGATGAATGAAGAAGGATGGTCCATTAATGGGCCCTTGATATTGATGATTATGCTTATGAGCCTTTGTTCTTGAAATTACAACTTTGCCTAGTGTTGTAGGATGCCTAAAAGTTACCTACTGAGAGCCTCTATGTTGCTCAAAAGTGGTTTCTCTCTAAGCCAAACTCAGCATATAAATGCATTACCTTACTCTAGCGTGGGACATGACTCCTGGGGGTGAGCCTCCCTGGCACTGAGGGATTACTACCAAGCACTGGCTGGTGGTGCAACTAGTAAAAGACCTTGAATACCGGGGGGAAATGTAGAGAAGAACGAGTTTATATGGCTAAGGGACTTCAAAGTGAACTGGGATGTTATCCCAGAGGTAACACTTATGGAAGTCTCAGCAGGATATTGCAGACTGCCAAAGTAGATAATACCCCAAATAATAGGGCACTGAGGGCTCTGGAAACACCCAGGTCCTATGGTCATGATAGATAGCTCTGGAATTTGGTGCCTTGCCAATGGACCTTATTTTGGAGTTTGTGCTCCTGAGTGTGAACAGAGTTGGACTAAGTTGTGACTTCTTTACTCGTGCCTCTTTGGTCTCTTCTATTTGAACCTATAATTGGTTCTGGAGTTGGTAGGTGTATGTCCAAGAGACTTGAATCTTTAGACTGTTCATGTCCCAGATGGGCCCTGAGCCTCAGCAGAGTTGCAATACCTACTCTCTAGTTCATTTGACTCACCCAGGACAACTAACAAGGAGGTAAAGATGGACAACCACATACCAAGGAACTGAAAGATTCTACAACTGTAATCAAGATAGTTCTATCCAACAGTCATGTGGGATTGAGGGTCCCTCTCAATTACAGGTGGGGTGGGCATCACCATCCCAGAATCCTCAGGATTGGGGAATAAAATATGGAGTAGAGTAGAATTACTGGTCCACTCTACTAGAGAATTATTATAGTATACTTATTGTGATTCTAACAACGGAAGAAATTATATCATTGATATGGAGACAGTGACCACTGGAGATGATTAAGGCAGGGAATGGGAAAACGAGGTGTAATATGGGGGCATTTTTGGAACTTGGAATTGTCCTGAATGACATGGCAATGACAGATACAGGCCATTATATATCCTGCCATAACCTACAGTGGGAGAGAATGTAAACTACAATGTAAACTATAATCCATGTTTAGTAGCAGTGCTCCAAATTTGTCCATCATTTGCGATGAATGTACCACACCAATGAAAGAAGTTTTTCATGTAGGGAAGTTGGGAGGTGTTGGAAGTGGGGCTTATGGGAATTCCTTATATTTTTTTGTGTTACATTTTCAGTAATCTAGGTATCTTTTAAAAAAACAAAACATATTAAAAAAAAGGAAAAAAATACAAAAAAAAAAGACAAATAGAGAAAGATAGAGACTTAGAAATTTATTTCATTTTGGACAGCAGGTCCATCATAACTCAAAGCAGATCCATCTTACTTTGCTATACCACTTGCCTCAACTCTAACCTTTAGCCTACTTAATAAGCAGCTTTCCATCTCTGGACCCTCCAGCTCAAACCCACATCTGTGGCCACCTAAACTACACATGCCTCAGCTATACCTAAAACTGGTTCTAAGCAATAATCTAATTATTCCCACCACCCTTAGACCCCTAGTCCCTTCATGTTTTTGACAAGTGTTTCCTTTAAGTTAGCAGTCCTTGGGGCATATACTAATCTTCACCCCTGGAACACTATAAAGATACAAGTCCAATGGTCCCTCTTGCTTTGCTTATGTGCTTCCCACCTGCTGGTTGAGCCGTTGGAACTGGCCATGCTTTCACCTCATCGCATCCTCCTCTCCTGGGACCTATGAGTAACAAACAACCTCTTCTCGCTTATAATGGATTCAATTTTTCATTGTGTAGCACCTGACCTCCACCTAGACCTAAATTTAAAATCCAAATTTACTATTTCAACATGGTCATTGCCCAGGCTGAGTGAACATACAGTGCCCTTGATTTCTGATAATGGGTGAGATTTATAGTAACCCCACATGTCTAAATAGGTCTTCGATAACAGCTGTGTTTACCTTACGGCGTGTACCCTAGAAGTCTAGTCTTCCATCTTCTAAATTTGAAGTTTCATGTTGTACAATTTAAAGTCAACTATTTACAGCTACAATTAGAAAATTTATGATCATTTCATGTCTAATATTGTATTTCATTGGGTTGCCAATGCTTTAACTGTCAGTGTGTTAAAATGCGTATAGATAACCGTAGACATTTCAGAAAATTATTTTCACCACAAAATAAATTAAACTGAAGCCTGGAATGTGTTTTTCTGAGCTCTTATCTGAAATGGTTCCAACAGCAAATATAATTAATATAATAAAATTCTAACCTATTAGCAATAACATAAAATAGTAGAAAATGTCAAGAAGTAACTGAAAATAAAGTGTCATTAAAAGGAGGATTTATTTTTCAAGGAATTACTTTCATTATTGCATAGGACATGGGTTGCATAGTAAATTATTATATTTTAATATTAAGGTGAAGCTAGTTTTAACAAAATGCTCTCAGAAAAATCTTTATAATTACTTTATAATTACTTTATAATTTTACTTTATATACTTACTTTATATAATTACTTTATAATTACTTGTTATTGAATTATGATTTCCTAGATTTTATGAAGTGGTTCTAGGTTTTTTTCTATATTGATTTCATCATTCCAGAATACCACCCTCTACTTTATACCATCAAAGATTTCCCCTTATTTGCAAATATGCACAGGCTATTTTAGGAAAAGAGTACACAGAAAAGCAAATGCCTGGTCCTCAGTTATTTTCCTTAAAGTAAATTTCTGCTTTTAGGAAACCATCAGCCTGACAAGTAAAAAAGTCTCTGAAAACTTTTCAAAATGCATTGGCTATGAAAGCAACAGAAGAATAATTCTCTTGATTATATCATGACATTTAACATAAGAGACAATTTTTGAAATAGACTTTAAAAAAGATTTTATTTTTTAGAGAAATTCTCTGTTTACAGGGAAACTGCACATGAAGTATGTAGAGTTTCTACGTACCCCTTCTTCCCATCCCACAGTTTGCCTTACTACTAACATCTTACATTCTTACTACAATTGATGGGCCAGTATTGGTACATTATTATTAACTAAAATCTATAGCTTACATTAGGATTCACTGTTTGTCTTGTAGAGTTCTTTGGGTTTTAACCAATGAATAATGCCTTGTGCTGTATCATTCAGAACAGTTTTACCTCCCTAAAATTTTCCTATGCTCCACTTAATGCATCCCTCCCTCCTGCAACCAGAACTTCTGGCAAACAGTGATCTTTTTAATTTCTGTATAGTTTTGTCTTTCTGTGAATGTCATATAGTTGAAATCATACAGCTTGTACTCTTCCCAAACTTGCTTTCTTTTCTTAGCAATATGCATTTAAGATTCTTCCATGTCTTTATTTATTATGCTTGATAGCTTATTTCTTTTCACCACTGAATAATATTCCATTGTATGGATGAACTACAGTCCTTTTATCCATTCACCTACTGAAAGATATTTTGGTTCTTACAACTTGGGGCAATTATGAACAAAGCTGCTATAAATATTCCTGTGCAAGAATTGGGTGGACATAAGTTTTTAACTTATTTGTTTAAATCTAGAGTCCTGATTGTTGGATTGTACAGTGAGCCTATGTTTAGATTTTTACCAAATTGAAACTTTTAGCAAATCAATCTCCCTCTTTCCATTCTGGAAGTGCCTCAGTTACTATTAATTTCTGTCTTAGTTTGCCAAAGGGCTGCCAAAGCAATATCCCAGAAATGGGTTGGCCTTTACAATAGGATTTATTAACTTATAAGCTTACAGTTCTGAGGCTGAGAAATATCCAAATCAAGGCATCATCAGGAGATGCTTTCTCCCTTAGCTGCATGTGGGCAATCAGGCACATGGCAGGGCACAATGGTGCATCTGTTGGTCTCTGCCTTTTCCTCCAAACTCTGTTGCTGTCTGGCTACTTCATTTGTGGGTTTACCTGTCCCCTGCTCCCACCCTGCTTTCCGCTTCCTTGTACTTTACCCACCTGTTCTTCGAAATCTCTCTGTATTATGGCCTTTCTCAGCAGCAGCTTATGCTGCTGCCTCCCTCCGCCCCTCCTCCCAGCCACTGTTATCTTCCCCCTCCCAGCCGATCGCTGTTCTCCCCGCCTCATTTCAACCGCCCTCATCCCGTATCCGCCCCGGCACAACCTCTGAAACAACCCCCCCTGCCATCAATGGCTTACGCCCTAAACCACAGGTCCGCCCTTGCCTCTGCAGCCAATCCTCAGCTGCCCCGCGGACATGCCCCTCCCACAACCTCCCCGCACCCACGAGACTATAAAACCCCATGTACTTCCCTAATAAAATCAGACCTGCGCATAGACCTCGTCTCCGTGGTTCTTCTTCCATCGAACCGCGCGTCCCCACCAAGCCTTGAGCCGCCCGCTGCCTCCCCAGTCCGGCCGTGGGCTCGGCCCGACTCCCGGCAGCGACCCGCCCGCGCGGCAGCGACCCGCCCGCGGTACCGCAGCGGCGGCCACATTTACCTTTCAGCTTCTAAGAGTTTTTCTCTTGTGTCTGTGGCCTCTGTTCTTTCTCCAGTTTATAAGCGATTTCAATATGAGGATTAAGACCTACCCTGGGCTATGCCTTACTAGAATAATCTAATAAAATGGCTCTTAACCGAATCTAAAGTTCACATCCACAGGAATGGACAAATTTAAGAACATAATTTTCTGGGATCTGATAAGGACTCCAACTATTGCAGAGATTTTAGATGGTCCAAAAGCAAAGTTTGTTCTTTTACCTTATAATAAAAATAAATTTTTATCTGCACACTATCAAAACAGAGTTTCTACTCTTTTAATGCTCTTTTAGACATGTCTTATATTAGAAGTTGGTGAATAAAATTAGCACATAATGAATGTCATATAGTCATTATATATTTCATGCAATGTACCAGTCTTGGTGTAATCGCAGAGAAGAAAGCTTGCAAATGAATGTGAAAAAGGAAATAAACACAAAAACCCATTTTGGATACTACTATATTTAACTAAAATATTCTGTAAATGTATCATTAATCTTCCTCTGCATTGCAAAAAATAATAATATTGGTTAAGGAAATATCAGGAATAAAATAAAGTCATTGTCCAGAGAGAATGTTCTAATATTCTACAGTTACCCAGGCCAGTCAGGGAATTTCACCATTTTGGGGGTAGGCAAAACGTCATAATGCTTCTTGTGAGTTACTGTGTTCTTAGCCTGCAAAACGACCTATTAAATCAGAGTACAACAGCACAACTTGAAAACTACTTATTATCCTAAGGTCAGAGTTTCTATATATCAACTCTCCAAGAAACTAGACAAATAATTTCAGATATTTTAGAAAACAGATCTCCATATTGTGGGAAATGTTCTAAGTGTAGTTCCTACCATAGATACGTGTTTTACATTAAGAAAAATGAACTGTATTGTAGTGAAAAATGAAACTCCAATAATAAACCCTAATCTTTGAAAACCTTTTTCCATTTTTGAATACAAATTGGCTGATAGTAATAGTTCTTAAAGAAAGTCCATCATAAAAAGTGATATGCATACGGTAAATTCCTGCTTTCAAAATTCTAAATCAAGTTTTCAGGTCTTCAAAGACCCTAAGTCATATTAAGTCATATTAATGATATTGTCTTTAAACTTTAAAATAACTGATATGTAACCTAATCCTTTTTGTACACAGAATGGGAAGCTGAATGTGTTTTTGAACTGTGCAATTTTGCAGGTGCAAGTTCATTGGGAATTTTTGCTAGCAAAACAAAAATCTTAAATTATGGTGCTATAAATATCCTCAAATGCAAAGTTGCTCAACTTGAACATTTTTGTCCTTAAAGCAGCTGTTGCTTCTGGGAAGATTATAAACCTCATGGATATCATTTTCTTCCTTCTTTCCTTCCTAATAATAAAAATATATATTAAATGTTAGTTTTCTAGAAGCTGTGCATTTTTGTGGGAGACATGATTTTAGTTTTATTTTGTTTTTATGGTGAACAATTTATAAACTTACTTACTAGATTTACTAGATCATGAAGCTATTGTTAGAGGAAGAAGTTATTTAGAGAAATGGATTGTATTAAACTTGGGGGTTCAGAATTTGATTAATATAATCTAAAACACACTTTTGATGAAGAGAGCATCTGTAAATTCACAAATTCATACCCAAGTTATTCATTTAATATAACACATCAACAAAAGAAAATCTCATGATTTATTCATCTATGTTTTTGCCTGATTTCAAGGATAAATGATTCTTAAGATTTGCAGTTGAAACATTATATACAGGAATACAGCCTTCAGATGCTGAGCTAATATGATATTATCCTTGATTTACTAATTATATAAAATGGATGGAAAAGTAGTAACAAATATATACTGAGAGTATATTTCCATAATTTTTTTCCACCTGGCTCAAAATTTTATTACTGAATTAGGTGGCGAAGTCTAAATAACCTGTAAGTCCATATCAGCAATTCTATATCTACTAAATATACTTACTGTCCTGCAATTATTTAATTTAATTTAATTTAATTAATTAATTTTTAGGAGTACTGGGGATCGAACCTGGGACCTCATATATGGGAGGCAGGCATTAAATCACTTGAGCCACATCCACTCCTCCTTTTAATTTTTTTTTTTTAGGAGTTACTGGGGATTGAACCCAGAACCTTATATATGGGAAGCAGGCACTCAACCACTGAGCTACATCTGCTTGCCTGTTGAATTCAAAATGTAACTTTTTTTTTTTTTTTTTTTAAGATACCGGGGATAGAACCCAGGACCTCCTACATGCAAAGCAGGCACTCAAACAGAGACTTACATCTGCCCGCCTATTTCACTTTAGATCATAACGTTTTATAGTTTCTGAAATAAATTTGAGGTTATCTTATTCTTCATCATTCAAAGTTGTTGAATTTTTCTGAAGAAAAGAGTCCCCTAGAAACATGAGGGTCAAATTACAGTGCATACAAAGAAGAGTTTCCAAGGTTGGTCTTAAATTCATTACTTCCAAATGTATTTTTTTTATTTTTTAATTCTTGATATGGAGGAGCCATACATCAAATGTAGACTGAATCTCATTGGAAGGTGATGTGCAATGTTAGATATACTTTCTCTCTGCTGTCTTAGCTTTTTCTTTCTACACATTCACTCTTGTACATGAGACTCTATTGCTTCTTGGTGGTCTCAACAAAATTTTGTCATACCCCTTTAGAGCTTATATGCCATGCATAGAGACCAACTGACTGACTAAGAATTTAAATACAGCAATGAAATTGCCTTTTCAAAATCACCTGGTTGAACTTATTTTTAAGTATCATATATAGTAATTTTGCTTTTATTATGTTCAGGGATTCTATATTTTGGTTTGTGTGATGTTAAAATAGTAAGACATTACTATGCAAAGTAATAAAAGTAATAAAAGTAATAAAAAGCTTTACTATGTAAAGAAAATGTGACTGAAACATTTGAATTAGTTCCAGTTTGGTAAGGAGTAAATATACATATTTAATACACACATTTGTTTATTCATTTCTATTTTTACAAATATTTATATATTCAGAAAAATATAAAAGTGTATGGGTTTGTAGAAGTATATGGGTACAAATGAGACCACTCATTTATTCAGAAACATGGGATTTAAATAACTTGTTATTATGATATTTGTTGTATTGATTGTTATATAATAAACAGAAACACATTTATCTTTGAATATAACTTTATGCATTTAACAGAAATAAAACCTTTCCCCAATGTTAGCATAATTCATTTATTTTTAAAATGTTGTGTAATTAATAGTTTTGGAGTCCTTGTAGAAGCCACAGAGAAGAGTTAGGACTTTCATTTAATAGTGAATACACAGAAATCACTTATTACATGTGTAAATTTATAAAAGCTTGAAAACAAATAATAGTTTGAGCTGTTTGATATGTTTATATTAGATCTTCCAATATAGTCTTTAATATAGAGAGACTCAGTGATCAATTTCTTTGGCAATGAAAATGCCAATCATGTTACCCTAGTCAATTTAGCCTTTGTGGAGAAAACAATGGCTTTTAACATAGTAATTTCTCTATCACAGGGTCCTAGTGGCTGTAGGGAGCCACCCGCTGGGAGACCTATTTACGGCCTCCCACAACATGGCGGAGTTCACTAATCTGCCCTGTCATTTCCTTATTCTTCTCCTCCCTGCTTCTTTGTTCTCCCCCTCCCACCACTACTCAGGTGACCACAGCAATACGCATGCGCAAGGCGCAAAACTCCGCAGACCCAGTCGGTGCAAACTGTCGGCCAATCCCCTCCTTGGACGTCTGCCACCCAAAAGACCAGCCTATCACCTATGTACATGCTCCCTTCCCTCTCTATATATTCCCATGTTCTACCCCCAATAAACGAGGCTTGATCAGAACCCTGTCTTGCCTCCATTCTTCTCTTGACTCCTGCCCCACCCTGCTTCTTCCCACAGGTCCCTGGACTCGCCCCCGCCGGCTCAGGCAAATGGCAGATAGAGTATATATCCTTTGACAACAAGATTTGGGTCAATACCTATCTAGATATTATTGCAAGTGATCATCAAACAAAGCTGAGGATTAAGAAGTCAACTTTAGAATCAATTGTCTTTGTGCTGAGGAAGGAAAAATGACAGGTAAAATATAGTGACAGACCCAGTTTTGCGTCTTGGGGACAGAATCCATAATATACTTAAATTCCTGGGTTTAGAGTTAAAATAGAAAAATGAACAGAGTAATGCTTTAATGCATATCTTAGACATTCTTTTTTAATGGATTTGAAAATTTTTAAATATATCTTTAGTAAATATATCTTCATATTTACTAAATATATCTTTATATTTAGTAAACATATCTTCATATTTACTAAAGTAATGCATGTATATTTTCTGGCAAAAAATGTTTTATCTTTATACATGAAAGGAAATTTCTCTAAATATAAAGTTATTAGGTAATAATTTTGTTTTAAAAAATATGTTCTTAGAATCCATTGATCCCTTTAAGTTGCTTCTCCTTACCTCAGGAGAAGGATTTTCATGATACGTCTTTTCTTTTCTTTTAACTTGGTGATTACTATTCCCAATTGTCCCGGTTTCTACCTTATCTATCTTTTTAATTCTTAAATTGGTTCTCTATAATCTGTCTCCCTTAGTTATCCCCTTATCTGTAATAACTTTTAGCTCTTTTCATTTTCTTCTGAATTGTGGTTGACCTTCTAAATTTTGTCCATTAATCACTGATTCAATTTTTTTGTAGTGACAATTTCAGTCTACATTATCTGGTGTGGATTTTCAACGTGTTACCACATTTTAAATACACCTGCAATTTTTCCTCATCTCACCTATCTATGGTTTCATCTCAGATAATTTTCTCATTATGGGCTTTTTTTCCTACTGTTTCATAGATGCTATTGATTTTGGCTGTTATTGAGGAGTCTACCAATTGTATGTGTCTCCCAATATCCATGTTAGAATAATTCTGTAACTGTATTCTCCTTTTGCGTCTTGAGGTTGATGCGCTTTTTTGCTTCTGGTTTGTAATTGAGCTTTTCATTAATTTTCAAAGTGACACATTGTACTTTGTTTATTATCATCTGATTTATATGCAGAAAAATGCACACATTTTATATTTGCAGTTCTATGTTTTTGTCTAATGTATTCAACCATATTTGACTAATAGAGTCAATCAAATCAAGAACTAAATTTTTTCTGTCATCCAGAAACTTCATTTGGAGCACTCTTTAGTCACTACCAACACAATTGTGATTATGAACTCCAGCATTGTCAATTTGTTTTTTGTGTTTCTGAATGTCATATAAATGAAATTTATGACCTGCAATCTTTTGTATCTGACTTCTTTCAATCACAGAATGATTTTAAGATTGATCCAGGTCATTGCACTCATCAATATTTAATCTTTTTATTTCTTTGGAGAAATGTATCATTCATTGTTAATCCACTTTTCTCAGGATTTTGCAATTTTTAATAAAGTCTCTATGAACAATCTATAACAACTTTTTTGTGCATTTGGCTCATTTCTTTTAGATAAAAAGAAATGGAAGTTTCGGTTATACAATAGGCATATGATTAACTTATAAGAAGATACCAAAATTTGTGAGGAGGTTGTATATATTATATTCACAAAATCAGTGTTTGAGTGTTCATTTTCCCCCAGTCTGTGGCTTAATTTTTCATTTTATTAGTGATATTTTAACATCAAAAAGTGATCAGTAAATTTTAATATTAAGAATATCTAATTTTCTTCATGATTAACTCTTTTTCTAATGATGCTAAGAAATCTTTGCCTTACCCAAGTTCACAACTGAATACACATATTTTTTAGAGTCTTATGATTTCAACATTTGCCTTTAGACCCATGATCTCTCTGCAGTCATTGTGTGTTTGTGTGCATCTGTATGTTGCAATATTTCTAGTACCATTCATTGAAAGGACTTTCCTTTCCCCATAAAATTATAATCACACTTTTGTTTAAGGTCAGTTGGCTATATGCCTTGGATTATTTTACAACTTTCTTTTAGATTTCATCTGTTTATCTTTACCTTCACCAGATACACACTGCTTTTATTATAATAGCTTAACAGTAGTTTTTAAACAAGCTTTTGTGATTCAAAATTGAACGCCAGTCCCCCACCCATGTGGAAACCGTAGATACAAAGGAAACATATCCACAGATTGACATGCATTTATCTATATCTTTTTTCTACCTGTAATATTTTTGAGGACTAAGTTTGGATTATAACAACTACACATATTGAAATACACTAATATGTGTTTGACCTTTGCATTTCTGTTCTCATGATCATCTCTTTGTACACCAATTTGCTTATCTTCTTGAAGGGAGGTTCTGGGATGATTTGAATTGCTGTAATGGAAATGTACAAAGTAAAAAGTTGGACAGATCAAGGTTTGACTCTAATGGAGAAAAATGATCTTTGTACATTTTTTTTTTAATTAAAGAAAGTTGTAAGTTTTCAGAAGAATCATGCATAAAATATAGAGTTCCCATATATGACTTGTATTAGTCAGCTAAGGGGGTGCTGATGAAAAGCACCAGAAATCTGTTGGCATTTATAAAGAGTAGTTATTTGGGATGGAAGCTTACTCTCACAAGGTAATAAGCATAAGTTACTTCCCTCACCAATGTCTCTTGTCATGTGTATGAGCATGATGACTGCAGGTTTCTGCAAGAGTTGAGCCTTCCTCTTCCTCCTAAGTCTCCATGGTCCCAGTTCCTTCCATTCTCAGCTGTAGGTTAGTACAAGGCTCATGTCTCTCTCCAGGGCTTGTTTCTTTCTGGGCTCAACTGCTCTGCTTTCTCCACAAGGTCAGCGGTAGATTATTAGGCTGTTTCTTCCTGGGGCCTCTGCTGTGTCTATGGAGCACTCTTTCTTTCTGTATATCTGCTTCTGTGTTCTCCTTCTCTGTGTATTACTTCCTGGTTCTCCAACATCAAAACTCAAACTCTCTCCTCTGACGTTTTGTTTCTTTTTGTGTCCCCACCCACCAAATCATGATTTAATCAAATAAAAGTTAAGCCTCTGAATTTAATACAATCTAAAATGCCCAGAGGAACAGACCAGTTTACAAACACAATCCAATATCTATTTTTGGAACTCATAAACAATACCAAACTGCCACACCACCCTATTATTAACAACTTGCATTAATGTGGTACATTAGTTGAAATGGATGAAAGAACATTTTTATACCGTGCTATTAACTATAGTTCATAGTTTACTTTAGTGCTCACTTTTTGTGATGCATAGTCCTATGAATTCTTTTTTAAAATTTGTATTTTAATAACATATATACAACCCAAAAAGTCCCCTTTAATCATATTACATATGTATTTTAGTGCTGTTAAATACATTCACAATGTTGTGTTACCACTACTACTATCCTTTACCAAACTTTACTGTCAAGCCATATAGGAAGTCTGTACACTTTAACCATGAAACCCACATTTTGTACCCTGACCCTGGGCCCTGGTAACCTATATTCTAGTTTCTGACTCTCTGAATTTGCTTATTATAATTATTTATTATCAGTCAGATTATACAATATTTGTCCTTTGGTGTCTGGTTTATTTCCTCAACATGATGTCTCCAAGGTTCATCCACATTATTGCATATATCAGAGCTTCACTCCTATTTATGGCTGTATAATATCCATAATATACATATCATATATTTTGCTTATTTAACTTCCACATATTTGTAAATTTTCCATTCCTCCCTCTGTTATTGATTTCTAGCTTCTTTCCATTGTGGCCAGAGAAGATAACTTTTACATTACCAGTATTTTAAGATTTATGAGATTTACCTATTTATGGTCTGTACTAGAGAATGATCCATGAGCACCAGAGAAGACTGTGTATTCTGCTGTTGTTGGGTGAAGTGTTCTATATATATGTATTAGTTTAATTTAGAGTATCATTCAAATCTTCCCTTTCCTTACTGATAATCTCACTAGATGCTCTTTCCATTATTGAAAGTGGTATATAAAGTCTCCTACTATTAATGTAAAACTGCTTATTTTTAACCTTCAAATCTGTCAATATATACTTCATACATTTGGAGTCTCTGCTGGTAATTGCACATATATTTATAATTTTATGGCTCCATATTAAATTGACCCCTTTATCAGTTTACAAAGACCTACTTTGTCCTTTTTATAGGTTTTTTATTTTTTATTTTTTTAAGTCTCTTTTACCTGAAATTAGTATAGCTACCCTGTCTCTCTTTTGGTTACTGCTTTCCTGGTGTGTTTTTTCCTATCACTTCACGTTCAACCTGTTTATGATTTTATATTTAAGGTGAGTGTCTTCTACAGCATAAGGCAGAGTACTGCTTTTTACATCCATTCTGCCATTCTCTGATTTTTGATTGGAGAGTTTAATCCATTTACACTTAAACCAACTGCTAATAATACAGGGCTTTCTTTTACAATTTTGCTATTTATTCTTTGCAAGTCTCATACCATTTTTTGTCACTTATTCTTCTGTTAATACCTAATTTAATATTCATTTGAATTTGTATTGTACCATATTGCATTCCCTCTCATTTATTTTTGGATGTATTTTTCATACATTTTCTTTGTGGTTATCATGTGGTTAACATTTAACAGCCTAAACCAAATGCCTCCTTGTCTCAATGGTTTCCCCTGATAAATACACCCTTAATATAACAGGACCCCTCTTTTACATATTATGTTACTTTTCCCTTTCAGCTTTCAGAACTCTCTCCTTGTCCTTTGCATTCAATAGTTTGACCACCATGAGCCTGGGTATGTTTACTTCAAGTTTATCCTGTTTGGTGTTTGATGGGATTCTTGAATGTGCATGTTTGTGTTTTTTTTGCCAAGTTTGGGAAGTTTTCTATCATTATTTCTTTCATTATTCCTTCTGCTACTTTCTCTTCTCCCTCTGGGACTTCCAGAAGGTAAATATTAATACCTTTAATGGTGTCCCACAAGTCTTTTAGGTTATTTTCACTTTTTGTAATTATTTTTCTTTTTACTCCTTAGACTGACTTATTTTATTATCTTGTTTTTGAGTTCACTGGTTCTTTCTTCTGCCAGCTCCAATCTGCTGTTGAAACCCTCTTGAGTATTTTTTCTTTTCAGTTATTGTGGTCGTCAACAAAAGTAAATCTGTATAGTTCCTTTTTAAAATTTATATTTGCTTATTGAGATTTTCATATTGTTCATTCATGTTTTCTAATATAGCTTAGTTTTTTTTCTCAGTATTTTCCTTCATCTTCTTAAGCATATTGAATTCCTTTTTCTTGGTCTTTGTCTGGTATGTCCAAAGCCTGTTCTTCTTCACTGATATTTCCTAGATTTTTATTTTGTCTTTGGATGGTGATCATTTTCTATGTCTTTGTTTGTCTTGTAATAATTTTTTGCACCCTGCACATTTTAATATTTTTAAATATTACCTCTATGATTTAGTCCCTAAGCTGCTTCTTTTTTTTTTTAAGATTTATTTATTTATTTCTCTCCCCTTACTGCCCCCCTCCCCCCACCCCAGTTGTCTGTTCTCTGTGTCTATTTGCTGCATCTTCTTCTTTGTCCGCTTCTGTTGTTGTCAGCGGCACTGGAATCTGTGTTTTTTTTTGTTGCGTCATCTTGTTGTGTCAGCTCTCCGTGTGTGCAGTGCCATTCCTGGGCAGGCTGCACTTTCTTTCGTGCTGGGCGGCTCTCCTTATGGGGCACACTCCTTGTGTGTGGGGCTCCCCTACATGGGGACACCCCTGCGTGGCACGGCACTCCTTGTGCACATCAACACTATGCATGGGCCAGTTCCACATGGGTCAAGGAGGTCCAGGGTTTGAACTGCAGACTGCCCATGTGGTAGACGGATGCCCTACCCACTGGGCCAAGTCCGCTTCCCACTGAGCTGTTTCTTGAGTTTGTATCTAGCTAATAATATGACAGAGATTTTTTTTAGTGCCTGGAACTAGCTAAAACAAACAAACCAATGGGGAAAAATCTTCCGTAATCTTTGCAGATTGGCTTTGCTTTGACTGGTGCTCCTGTTTAATATTCAGTCATCATATCAAGAAAAGCCAGTGCCTTCCTTCAGATTTCAGCCCTGCTATCAAGAATGTCAACTCAAGGTGAATGCAAAGTGTAGGGTACTCTAGTCTTTTCTGGGTCTGGGTCTTGTAGTGGACTTGTGCTTGCTTGAGGTCATACGAATTCCTCTATTTACAGGAATTTAAATGCTCCCTCTACTCCCTGTATAATAGGCCTTCTCCCTCTCCTGGTTATTCCACTGCAATATTTAAAGTCAGGACAATTTGCCTCATTCTGCTCAACTCAGGTGTTTCTTACTTTGCTTTGGATGCCTCAAGCTAGCTGCTTCTGCCTGGAGGGCACAAAGGAAGTGCCAGCTGGCTCCATATTGTCATGATTATTGGTATCTATATCTTTCATAAGGATTGGAAAATTTTCAGTCATTATTTCCTCAAATATTTTTTCAGCTAATTTTCCCTTCTTTTCCCCCTTCTTGGACACTGATAATGTGTATGTTTGTGTGTTTTGTGATGTCTCTCAGTTCTCTGTTGCCCAGTTCCATTTTTCCATTTTTCCTCCTTTAGTTTTCCTATCTTCTCCAGTTAGATGTTCTATCCTCAATATCACCAATTTTTCTGTCTTTGCACAATTCAAATATGCTAAGTGCTTCTCATGTATTTTTTTCATTTTTTTAATTTGAGAAGTTGTGATCTTACAAAAAAATTACACATAATGTGTAGAATTCCCATAAATCACCCTTCAACTAAAACCTTATTTTGTTGTGGAACATTTGTTATTGATTATGAAAGAACATGATCAGATAATTATTAACTATGGTCCATAGTGTACACTTGGATTTTTCCATACACCTTCTATTAACTCTATGTATTAGTATTGTACATTTGTTATAGTTCATGAGAATACACAGTATATATTCCACCACGTGGCTGATTCTGTTATACAGTCCCATCCATGCCTTGTACATTCTATCCAAAATGTACAGTTTAGTGGCTCTCACTTTCATCACAGAGTTGTGCAGTCATTGCCCCAGTAAACTTTTGAATGTATTCCTTAGTCCAAAAAAACACCTTCCATATTCCCCTATTATTGATTCAGTGTTGTTATAATACCTTCATTGACATTGATGCAAGAATATTTCAATATTGCTGTTAACTATAGCCCATAAGTTACAATAATTGTTTTTCCCATTCATTATATTTTTTTACCACATTGTAATAGTGATGTACAATTGTTCTAGTTCATAGGAGAACATTCTTGCATTTGTATTATTAGTCACAATCCTCATGTACCTCTGGGTTCACTATATATTCATTCCCTAGATTATTGTCTGGCTTTCCTTCAATTGACATCTATATCACTAGACTATCCCTTTGAGCCACAATCCCATTTATATACCAGCCATGCTAGTTAAAATCACTATGATATGTTACCATTAACTCTATTCATTTCCACACTTTTACTGTCAAACTAATTGAAAATTTGACATACGTTGAGCATCAGTACTGCTTCTCAGTCCTCATCCTAAGTCCTAGTAACCTATAGTCTAGGTTTTAACTCAGTGCCTTTATTCTTTGTATTTAATTCAAATTAGTAAGACCATACAATATTTATCCTTTTTTGTCTGGTTTATTTCACTTAGTATAATATCCTCAAGGCTCATCCAAGTTATAATATGCATCCCAATTTCATTTCTTCTTACAATAGCATAGTATTGAATAGAATGTATATACCACGTTTCGTTTATCCATTTATGGTTGATGGACATTTGGGGGGTTTCCAGATTTTGGTAATTGTGAATAATACTGCTATGAACATTGGTGTGAAAATGTCTGTTCACATTATTGCTTTCAGTTCTTTTGGATATATTCCTAGTAGAGGGATTCCCAGATCATATGGCAGTTCTAAACTTAGCTTCCTGAAGAACCATGCTGTCTTCCAAAATGACTGTACCATTTTACATCCCCACCAACAGTAAAGGAGTGTTCCTATTTGTCCACATCCTCTCCAGCTTGTTGTTTTTTGTTTTTCAAATAATGGCCATTCTACAAGGTATGAGATGATGTCTCATTTTGATTTGCGTTTCCCTAATAGCTAGTGATATTGAATATTTTTTAAAAGATTTATTTATTTATTTATTTCTCTCCCCCCACCCCCCTGTTGTCTGCTCTCTGTGTCCATTCACTGTGTGTTCTTCTGTGTCTGCTCGCATTCTTGTCAGCGGCACCAGGAATCTGTGTCTCCTTTTGTTGTGTCATCTTGCTGCGTCTGCTCTCCATGTGTGCAGTGCCGCTCCTGGGCAGGCTGCACTTTTTCATGCTGGACAGCTCTCCTTGTGGGGCGCATTCCTTGCGCGTGGGTCTCCCCTACACGGGGGACACCCCTGCGTGGCATGGCACTCCTTGCGCGCATCAGCACTGCGCATGGACCAGCTCCACACGGGTCAAGGAGGCCCGGGGTTTGAACTGTGGACCTCCCATGTGGTAGGCAGACGCTCTATCCATTGGGCCAAGTCCGCTTTCCATTGAATATTTTTTTCATGTACTTTTTCACCATTTGTTTTTCCTCTTGGGAGAAATGTCTTTTTAAGTCTTTTGCCCATTTCTTTTGGTAATTATGGAATAAAGGTCAGGGTGTGGTACAGGGTGTGGTGGCGATGGAATATGGGGAAAGGGTGCCCATTTTTAACTGAATTGCCTGCTTTTTAATTGTTCGGTTGTGTGATCTCTTTATATAACATGGAAATAAAACCCTTATTGGTTATGTGGTTTCCAGATATTTTCTCCTATTGAGTGGGTTGTCTTTTCCCTTCTTGACAAAATCCTATGAAGCACAAAGATGTTTAATTTTGAGAGGGTCCTGTTAATCCATTTATACTTTTGTTGCTCATGTTTCAGTGTAAGAGTTAAAAACCACCACCTATCATCAGGTCTTGAAGATATTTCCATACATTTTCTTCTAGGAGTTTTATAGTTCTTGCTTTTATATTTAGGTCTTTGATCCATTTTGAGTTAATATTTGTATAAAGTGTGAGGTAGGGGTCCTCTTTCTTTTGGATGTGGCTATCCAGTTCTCCCAGCACATTTGTTGAATAGACTGTTTGGCATAGCTGGCTGGGTTTGACAACCTTGTCAAAAATCACTTGATCCTAGATGTGAGGGTCTTTTTCTGAATCATCAATTCAGTTCCATTGATATACATGTCTATTTTCATGTCAGTACCATGCTGTTTTATACCACTGTAGCTAGGTATTATGATTTAAAGTCTGGAAATGAGAGTCTTTCAACTTCATTCTTCCTTTTTTGTGATGTTTCTGGCTTTCTGGGGTCCCTTACTGTTCCAAATTAGTTTGATAATTGCATTTTCTATTTCATTTTTTCTTCTTTTTTGTCACTTGTTAAAAACACATTTCTTGAATGATGATTTATATGGAATATGAAAAGGGTTATACCATACCACATAACATGTCTTACACAATTTACTTTCAATTTATTGCAAAAATTATTCTATGGTTTACTAATACTTCTCACTAAACTTTCCTCTTCAGTTATCACCTAAACATCTTTGATGTCTTTTCTAGTTTTCAACTTTTTGGTTTGAATGTCATTTTCCTGTTTTGATTTTCTGGTAACTGCCTCCTCACTGACACATCGCTTAGCACTCCATGTATCTCTCTGATTGTGCCTGGTCCTTTAGGTAAAGTTTCAACTTTTGAGAGCATTGCATTTTTTTAAAGCAATTCTGCCATCTCTGTGGCAAGGATTTTCACTTTTCTAGATCTGAGGCACAGCTGATTCACTGCCATCTCTGGGACTTCTGAATTTCTTGCCTGCATTTTCTTCATTGGATTTACTTTGGGTTACCCCATCTGTATTATTTCTGAAAGAATAATATCAGTGTTTGTTTTTCTTAATCTGCAGGAGCAGAACCAGGTAAAGACTCCTGTACCTTAGCAGTGAGATGGATATTATTTCCCCTCCTGGATCTTAACTGCATATCCTCACTGGCTGCTATGTCCTGCTGCTTCTGGCTTTTCACAAGAACCTTTGAGGTTTTCTCCTTGTGTGGTATTTTTGTTTCACTAGATACATTCAGAAATCCTTCAAAGTTTATGTTTGCTTTGGTTTTAGACCTGGTAAAACTACTATCTTGAGCTGGATGTTTGTGCTGTAATTTTCTTTTTTTGTAATATCTTTATCTGCGTTTGGTGATATTGACTTCATAGAATTAGTTTGGTAGCATTCCCTCTTGTTCACTTTTTTGGAAGAGTTTGAGTAATACTGGTATTAAACCTCTCTGAATGCTAGGTAGAATTCACATGTGAATCATCTGGTCCTGTGCTTTTCATTTGGCGAGTTAATTGAAGACTGCTTTAATTTCTTTGCTTGTAATAAGTTTGTTGAGGTGTTCTATTTTCTTCTAGCATCAGTGTAAGTTGTTCATATGTTCCTAGAATTTTTTTTCATACCATCTACTACATTGTCTAAATTTGTTGACATACAGTTGTTTTAGTCTTCTCTTACGATCTCTCTTAATTCTGAGTGGTCAGTGGTGATATTCTCCCTTAATTTCTTATTTCCTCTATTTGCATATTCTCTTTTCTTTGTCAGTCTAGTTAAGGGTTTGTTGATTTTGTTGATCATCTCATAGAACGAAATTTTTGTTTTGTTAATACTATCCATTGTTTTTTGTTCTCAATTTCATTTATTTCTTCTCTGATCTTTATTATTTCATTCCTTCTGCTTTCTTTGGGCATAGTTTGCTATTCTTTTTATATTTCCTCCAGCTGTGTAGTTAGGTCATTTATTTTCTCTCTTTCTTCTTTGTTATGCAAACACTGAACCCTGTAAGCTTCATTCAGCACTGTTCTTGCTGCATCACACAGGTTCTAATACATTGTGTTTCATTTTATTTTGCCTTTTGGTATTTATTCATTGTTCTTATAATTTCTTCTTTAATCCACTGAATATTTAATAATGTGGCATTTAACCTCTCTATATTTATGAATTTTCTATTTTTCTGCCTGAGGAATTGCTTTGTATTATTTCACTCTTTTTATATTGATTGATGTCTGGTTTATTTTTTATTTTCTTTTTTAATTTAACTATTTTTTCTTTTTTATATAGTTTATATATTTAAAAGATACTTAGATTACATAAAAGTTACATAAAAACATAGGAGATTCCCATATGCTCTGTTCCCTACCCCTCCCACATTTTCCCACATTAACAACATTCTTTATTACTGTGGTACATTTGTTACAACTGAGGAACACATTTTGAAGCATTGTCACTAAGTGTGGATTATAGTTTACATTGTAGTTTCACTTTCTCGTGCACAATTTTGTAAGGTATGATAAGATATATAATGGACTATATCTGTCATTGTAATGTCACTCAGGACAATTCCAAATCCCAAGAATGCCCCCATGTTACACCTATTTTTCCTCTCCTTCCCCTCAGAACCTCCAGTGGCCATGCCTCCACATTAATTATAAAAGTTCTTCCATTGTTAGAGTCACAATAACTCTATAGTAGAATAACAATAAGTCTACTCTAGTCCATCATTCAGTCCACATTCCTGAGGATTCTGGGATGGTGGTGTCCACTCCACCTCTAATTGAGAGGGAGCTTAGATCCACTGGGGAGATGGATGGAACTATCTTGCTTGCAGTTGCAGACTCTCTCTTTTCTTTGGGATGGTTATTATCCATCATCATCTCCTTATTAGTTGTCCTGGGTGAGTCCAATGAATTGGAGTTTTGGTGTTGTAACTCTGTTGACAGTCAGGGTCCAACTGACACAAGGACAGCCCAAAGATTTAAGTTTCTTGGAAATATGTCTATCAACTCTAGTACTAACTATAGATTCAGATAGAAGGGGCAGAAGAGCCATGCGTAGGGAAACCACAACTGAGTCCACCTCTGTCACCCTGAGAAGCGTAAATTTCAAAGTAGAGCCCACTGGCAAGGCACCAAACTCCTGAGCTCTCTGCCCTGATGATAGTGTCTGGATGTCTCCAGAACCCTCAGGAGCCCTGCTATTTGAGGCAATATTTACTGTGACAGTCAATAAGATCCTGCTGAGATGTGCATAAATGTAACCTCTGGAATGACCTCCTGACTCACTTTCAAGTCTCTTAGCCATATAAACTCATTTGTCTTTACTCTTTCACCCTTTTTGTCAAGGTCTTTTTCCAGGTGCATTGCTCACTGTTGCATGTTAGTAACCCCTCAGTTTCAGAGGGGCTCATCCCCCTGTGTCATGTCCTCTAATCCCTCAGTGCCAAGGGGGCTTATCCCTGGGAGTCATGTCCTACACTGGTAGGATATCTGCTTTGTGACTCAACATATGGTCTATCCTGGAGAAAGATCCATGAGCACTTGAGTAGAGTGTATATTCTGCTGTTTGGGGGTGCAATGTTCTGTATATATCTATTAGGTTTGGTTTCTTTTTTTTTTATTTTTTTTTTTAAGCTGTCTGTGTCTTCATTGATCCTCTGCCAAGATGACCCATGCAATGAAAAGAATGGTGTATAGAAGTCTCCAATTATTATTGTAATGGTATCTATTTCTCATTTCATTTTTACCAGTGTTTGCCTTGTGCAATTTGGGAAATTCTTTTTGGACACTGTGATGGTTAGGTTAATGTGTCAACTCAACCAGGTAATGGTGCCCACTGGTTTGTTCAAGCAAGCACTGGGCTAATTGTAATGCAAGGGCATTTCATGGACTTTAATCATAAGCAAGTTGATTGCATAGATGGCTGGTTATATCTATAATCAACTAAGGAGATTGTCATCTAAAAGTGAAGTGATTTTAGGATTCAGAAAGGGAATTCCCATCTCTACCTGAAACAACTAATGTCTCCCAGGAACTCATAAGAGAGCTTCATCAGAGCCCCTGGTTTGCAGTCTGACCTGTGAAATTTGGACTCGTGAATTCCCACAGTTGTACAAGACAATTTTTTAATATCTCATACTATTTATAGGGATCCCCTGTCAGTTCTGTTTAGAACCCTGACTAATACAGCTTGATACTAGGATTGGTTCTTGAGAAATAGAATCTTAAAAATGATATTTCTGAATTGGTTCTGGGATATTTGCAATTGGCTCTCTACTCTGATTATATTAAAAGGCATTGTATTAGTCAGACAAAGGGGTGCTGAAGCAAAGTACCAGTAATCTATTGGCTTTTATAAAGAGTATTTATTTGAGGTAAAAGCTTACTGTTGCCAGGTCCTAAAGAGTCCAACTTAGGGTTGCTCTCTTACCAAGGTCTGTTGCCAGATATTGAAACAAGATGGCAGGTAATCTCTGCCTGGTATCTGCTCTCTTCTCAGGGCTTTAGCTGTTTGAGCTTTCTCTCCTCTGTCATCTATGGAGTCCTTTCTCTTTCTGTCTTCTTCCATGTGTTTATTCTTATATGAGTGTCCATTTATATCAGCCTACCAAGGGGGCAGGGATTCAACTCTTAGTCATGCTCTACTGACTTGGTCAAATCAAAGGCCCTAATTTGATCTTATGAAGTAAACTTAAAACATTTTAATTTAATACAAATAAAGAGTATCATACCCAAGGGAACAGACCAGTTTACAAACATAATCTCTCTTTTGTGGCTTCATAAATAATTTCAAACTTCCACAGGAACTAATGACTATCTTTACAAAAATCAGGAGAACACTGTCAGTCCATGACATGAGCTGGCAATAGAGAGACACAAAATATCACCACTGAATATGACTACTTCCATGCTTATAAGAAGCAGGGATCTGGGTGAGAATGGAGACAACAGAGTTTTGTGGAGTTTAAAGGTACAGTGATGTAGGCTGGCTGTTAGATACAGTCACAGAAGAAAGGGAGGAGCTGAAGTTTTCAAATTTGCAACTTAAACACTGCATGAAAGATGTAAAAGTTTTTATGTGTGCTATGAAAGAAAATCTTGTTTTGTGGAAGCTTAAGAGCTCTGAAATGCAGACTCACAGTCTTATTGTACAAGTAGCAGAGTTACAGTGGAAACTAAAATCTAAGGCATGTATTGTGTCTGCTGTTAAAGTGAGTGCATTGGTTGGAAAGGAGTGGAACCATGAGAATTGGGATGGAATCATACGGGTTGATGATAATATTGGTGGGAACATCGAAATCCTAAATTCGGCTGAGACTTCCAACAAAAATACAGAGGCCTTCCACCTCAGTGAAATTTCTAGGTGTCCAGTTGTGTGGGTGTTGAGATATCTCTTTTAAAGTATACGATAACCTGTTCCATCTGACCCCTTCCTATGAGTGCAGAAGAGGCACAGTGCTTAGTTGGTATCTTCAGATTTTCATGACAATAGTTTCCTCACTTGGGTGTGCTACTCTTTCCCATTTACCAAGGGATCCAAAAAGCTGCTCGTTTTGAGTGGGAAGTGCAATAAAAGAAAGCTCTATATTGCCAGTTGGGCCATATGATCCAATAGATCCAATGGTGCTGAAAGTGTCTGCAGCAAATAGAGTTGCCATTTGAAGCTTTTGGCAAGCCCATATAAGAGAATCACAATGCAGACTCTTAGAATTTTGGAGCAAAGCATTGCCATCCTCTGCAGATAACTTTTCATTTTGAGAAACAGCTTTTGTCCTGCTGCTTGGCCTTAGTAGAGACCGAATGTTTAACCATTTGTTCTAACTGGAATAAACACATATTCTGGATATGGGTTTGCTCTTCCTGTGTGCAATCCTTCTTCTAAAACTACAAAGCCTTTCTCTCTTGTCTTTTCTTTTCAGGCTGTAGCACTTCCTTTAGTATTTGCTGCAAAGCCGGTCTGTGAATATTATAAATTTGCCTGTATTTTTGAAAGATATTCTTGCTGTATATAAGATTCTTAGCTGGCAGTTTTTCTTTCAGTATCTTAAATAGATCATATGGCTGTCTTCTTGCCTCTATGGTTTCTAATAATCACTTAATCTTATTATCTCTTGTACGTGATGAATCTCTATTCTCTTGCTGCTCTTAGGATTTTCATGATCTCTTTGGCATTTTAATTAATATGCATCCCAGAGTAGGTTTATTCAGATTTATTCAGATGGGAGCACATTGTGCTTCTTGGACATGAATATCTATATCCTTCAATATGGTTGGGGAATTTTCTACTATTATTACCTCAAATATCCTTTCTGACCTTTTTCCTTTCTCTTCTCATTGTAGATCACCCATGACATGTATGTTTGCACATTTCTTGCTGTCATTTATTTGCCTGAGACCCTATTCAATTTTTTCCATTTTTTAAATCTCTTCTTTTGTATGTTTGCTTTCAGAGACCCTATCATCAAACTTACCCATCCTTCCTTCTGCCTCTTCAAATCTGCTGTTATATGCCTCCAGTATATTTCAAATTTAATTTATTGTGCCTTTCGTTCTCATAAGATCTGCTGTTTTTCTTTGCATGCCTTAAAATTCTTCTTTATATTCATTCAGTGTTTTTTTCTTTTATTTTTTTAGGTACCAGGTCCAGGGATTGAACCAGGGACTTCATATGTGGGCATCAAGCACCCAAAAACTGGACCACATCAGCTCCCCTAAGTGGGTTTTTTTATTGTTTTCTTGTTGTTTGTTTTTGTTCTTAGGGGACACTGAGGATGAAACCTTAGGCCTCCCATGTAGGAAGCAGGTGCTCAACCGCTTGAACCACATCTGCTTCCCTCAGTGTCTTCTTGATGTTCTTAATCTCTTTAGCCATTTCATTGAATTTATTGATTTTCAATTGAATTTATTCATCACATTGAATTTATTAACGAGATTTGTTTGGACATCTATGATTAATTGTCTGAACTCCTTTATATCACCTGGAGGCTTAGTTTGTTCCTTTGACTGGGCCATATCTTCCTGCTTCTTGGTATGTGTGGCAGTTTGATATTATTTATGAATTCAAAATAGATAAAGATTATGTTTGCAAACTAATATATTCCTCTGGGTGTGATACCTTTTGATTACATTAAATTCAGTTGAGATGTCTTTGATGAAATTACTTGTTAAGATTAAGGCTTTCCAGACACAAAAGGACAAATACTGTAGGATTGTGCTATTAGGAACTAAATATATTATGTAAATTTGCGGATGTAATAATTAGAATATAAGTCACCAGAAAATAAAATGAGAGTAGAGAATGGAAAGTAGATGGTTATCTGTGCAGAACTGGTTTAAAGGTTGGTTGTAAATCTTTGGAAATAAATAGAAATGTTGAGAGCACATCATGCTGTTTGTGACTAGCGGAGTTTTTATGTGGGTATGGCAGTCGTCAAAAGGGAAAGTCTAAGGACAGTTACATTACTGGAAGGAAAGCTAAAAAATGTAACTTGGGATATATAACAGTGAAATCTCATGGAAAATATGGATATGAGTGATGTTGAATGTATAAGATTGTTTCTATAAAATATAAATACAAATAAACTAGAGAGAAGGAAACAGAATAGCAGCAATGTATGGCAGGGGAAGCATAGAGAGATTGAGTGATGAGTTTTGTTTTGTTTTTGTTTTTTAGTATTGTTGGCAAATACTATTTCCAGTATTTTTTAGTTATTGTTGCTGGAATAATTAAGATGCTTTAGGAATGATTAGAGTGATGAATACACAAGTATGTGATTGTACCAATTGCCACTGATTGTACACTTTAGATGGATGTACGCTTTATTATTATGTATCAATAAAACTGATTTGTTAAAAAAAAATGATTAAGGCTTTTAATATTCAGTTAGCTGATGTTTGACAAGGCTACCAAGCCCACTCAACTGGGATAGAATGAACTTTTTATCAAATGATACTGAGAGTACTGGATAACCATATTCAAAAGAATGAGAAAGTATCACCATCTCACACCCTGTACAAAAATTAATTCAAGAGGCATCAAAGATCTAAATATAAGAGCCAAGACCATAAAGCTCCTAGAAGATAATATAGGAAAGCATCTACAAGATCTCATAATAAGAAGTAGTTTCATAAACTTGATACCTAAAACATGAGCAATGAATGAAAAAATAGATAAATGAGACCTTCTCAAAATTAAAAACTTTTGCACATCAAAGGTGTTTGTCAAGAAAGTGAAAATGCAGCCTACTCAACTGGAGAAAATATTTGGTAGCCATTTTTCAATATCCAGTATATATAAAATAAATCTTACATTTCAAAAATCAAATGACAAGCAACCCATTTAAAAAATGGGCAAGAGATTTGAATAGACATTTTTCTGAAGAGGAAATAATAGCTAAAAAGCACATGAAATGATGCTCAACAACACTAGCTATTAGGGAAATGCAAATCAAAACCACAGTGAGATATCATCTTGCACCTATTAGACTGGTGGCTTTGAAAAAAGTGGAGAACTACAAATGTTGGAAAGGATGTGGAGAAAAGGGAACCTCATCCACTGCTGGTGGGAATGTAGAATGGTGCAGCCATGGTGGAGGATGGTTTGGCTTTTCCTCAGAAAGCTAACTATAGAACTGCTATGTGATCTAGCAATCCCACTGCTGGGAACATACCCAGAAGAATTGAAAGCAGGGACACAAACAGATATATGCACATCAGTGTTCCTAGTGGCATTATTCACAATGGTCAAAAGGTAGAAGCAACACAGGCATCCATCAAGAGATGAATAGATATGCAAATTTTGGTATATACATACAATGAAATATTACTTAGCTATAAGAAGGAATGATCTATTGATACATGGAACAACATGGATGAATCTTGAAGACTTTATGTCAAGTAAAGAAAGGCAGTCACTAAAGGACAAATACTGCATGACCTCACTGATGAGGAAATTGAACAGACTTACATAGGTAGAGTCTGGAAAATAGGTTATCAGGAGACAGAAAGGGAGTAAAGTGTGTGGGACCAATTCTCAATACTGACAAAACCTATGATAAGGTGAAAGGGGGTGGTTTGGCAGTGGATGGGGTAATAGTAGTTTAGGGATATGAGTGGGGTCAGCAGTGCTGGAATGTGAGTATGAGTAGGGTGGGGACAGGGTTGGGTTGGACTGTCCAAGGAACTGTGGGGAGGGCTGGAGGAAGGGACAGGAGAACTCTGGGAACTTGTAGGTCTGTGGTTAAAACTAGAGTTGTGGAAATGTTCTTTTAGAAAATACAACAGGGAGTAATTATTGTTGCAAGGTGTCTGGGGTGGAGGGATATGCAGGAAAGTATGTACCTGGGGCATGCTTCTATGGAATATGAAAATGTTCATCTTGTCATAGAGTATTTTCTCAGTGGGTAGAGACCCACACAATAAACAAGAAAACATTTAATTCCAATCCTTGGGGAGTCCTGCTAGATTCTCAAATAGAGGGGCAAGAGTCTCTAGAGAACATAGGCAGTGCCTAATAAAAGAAGACATTCTAATATGTCAAGCCCTAAATATTAATGCATGTAATTATGAACCTTATACTTCAAAAAATTGCAACCTAGTGGGTACCAGGGATTCCGAGGGGAGGGGAAGGAAAGAATGGATGGAGCATGGGGCATTTTTAGGGCATTGAAATTGTTCTTCAATGACAGATATGGCCATTATGTACTTTGTTAGAACCTATAAAAGTGTACTGCACACAATGTGAACCATAATGAAAACCTTTGACCAAGGTTAGTGGCAATGCTTCAATATTTGTTCATCAATTGTAACAAATGTTTCATACTCATGTAAGATGTTATTAATAGGGGAAAATGTGAGCGGGGAGGGGGTGAGGTATATGGGAATTCTCTATATTTATGTGACTTTTCTTTAACCTGAAGCTTTTTAGAAAATAAAGTGAAGAATATAAAAATAATAAAAAAGATTAAGGCTTTTAGATTTGACTATGGCAGAAACAGGACACTAGTTGTGTTCCCGCCCCTTGCTAGATCTGATATAAACCCAGACACTCAAACAAGAAAACACATGGAACAGAGGAGAGAACTTTGTCAGTTTCTTTTTAACAAATCAACTTTATAGATACATATTAATAAAGTATAAATCTATCTAAGTGTAAAATCAATGGCATTTGGTGTAACCACATAGTTATGCATTCATCACTTTAGTTATTCTTAAAGTACTTTCATTATTCCAATAATAGTAATAATAATAAAGTGAAAGCATATCATGGTGTTTGTAACTAGCGGAGCCAACATATGGGTATGACAGTGGTTGAAAGGGAAAGTCTAAGGTCATGTATATTACTAGAAGGAAAGCTAAACACTGTAACATGGGACTGTATAAGATAATAAAACTTTGTCATTTTTGATCCTGCCATGTGACAGAAAGGAGAAGGCTACAACAGCTAAAGCCTTGGGGAGATACGGATCATTTGCCTGATAGCCTACAACTGACCTTGGGAAGAAAGCAGATATAGATATAGGAAGCCCTGAGAAACAAGCCCTATGTTATCCCAACCTGCAGCTGAGATCATGAAGAAGCTGGGCCCATGGAACCTGAATATGAAAAGAAGCCCAGAGGGGAAGGCTGAAACCTGGCAGAGAACACCTGCCATCTTGCTTCAACAAATTGACTTTGGTGAGAAAGTATCTCTTGTTGTACTTAGTAGAGATTGAATGCTTAATCATGGACAATCAAGTTACTGTGAGACCTGAATTGCCTATCATGAGCTGGGTGTTGTCTGACCTACCAAGTAACAAAGCAGGGCATGCACAGCAGTACTCCGTCAAAAAATGGAAGTAATATGTATGAGAAAGCACTTGCGCAAATCCTGAAGGCACGAGTAAGTTATGTGAGGAAGTGGCCCAAATGTCCATGCCGTCCTGTACTCCCACATTACCTGCTTTATTGCAGCCTACAGTTGTGGCCTCTTGGGAAGTTCCTTATCATCAGTTGACTAAGGAAGAAAAAATTGGGGCCTATTTAGCATATCGTTCTGCTAATACGCAGGTACCATATGAAAGTGGACAGCTGCAATGCTGTAGCTCCTTTCTGGTATTTCCCTGAAGGACAGATGTGAAGAGACATTCTCTAAGTGAGCAGAATTTTGAACAGTGCATGTGGTTGTTAATTTTTCTTTGAAAGGGAAATGGTTCAAGGTACATTTGTACACTTATTTATGAGCTGTCACAAAAAGGTTTCACTGGATGATCAGAGACTTGGAATGAACAATATTGCTAAATTGGTTTCAAAGGGCCTGGGGTAGAGGTATGTGGATAGACATTTCTGAGTGAGGAAAAAACATGAAGCTATTTGTGTCCCACATGATCGCTCACCTGAGTGTGACTTTAGCAGAGGAAGGTTTTAATAAGTGGACAGGATGACTGGTTCTATGGATAGCAGTCAGCCTCTTTCCCCAGCCACTGCTGTCATTGCCTAATGCGCTCATGAACAAAGTGGACATGGTGGTAGAGATGGATGTTATGCATGGCCTCAGCAACATGAACTTCTCCTCACCATGGCCAACCTGGCTACAGCCACTGCTGAGTGCTCAATCTGACAGCAGTATAGACCAACACTCAGTACCCAATATTGCCACATTTCTCAAGGTGATCAGCCTGCTACCTGGTGGAAGGCTGATTACATTGGACTACTTCCATCAAGGAAGGGGCAGCAATATGTTCTAACTGGAATAGACACATGCTCCAGATATGTGTTTGCCTTCCCTGCATGCAATGCTTCTTCCAAAACTACTATCCTTGGACTTATTGAATGTCTTATTCCCCACCATGGTATTCCACACAGTATTGCCTCTGATCAAGGAAACTGTTTCATGGAATTCATTGGTCTTACCATGTCCCTCATCATTCTGAAGCAGCTGGATTGATAGAACAGTGGAATGGCCTTTTGAAGATTCAATAACAGCACCAACTAGGCGGCAATACATGCAATGCATGGTGGGGCAGTGTTCTCCAGGAGGCTGTGTGTGTTCCAAACAAACATAAATTTTATGGTGCTGTTTCTCCCACAGCTAAGATTCTTGATTCCATAAGCAAGGAGTAGAAATGGGAGTTGCACCACTCACTAATACTCCTACTAATCCGCTAGAAAAAAATTTTACTTCCTGTACATGCAACCTTAAGCACTGCTTGTCTACAGATATTAGTTCCAAAAGGAGAAGTGCTTTCCCCTGGAGACCCAGAAATGATTCCACTGAAATACAAGTTAAGACTGTCACTCAGCAACTTTGGGCTCCTCATGTCTTTGAGTCAAAGGACAAGAAAAGGAATTACAGCACTTGTAGATTAATTGTTCCTATAAGGGGAAATCAGACTGAGACTGCACAATGAAAGTAAAGAAGTATTTGCCTGGCATATAGGAGTTCCCCTAGGGTTACTCTTAGTACTATCATGCCCTGTGATTAAAGTCAATGGAAAATAACCAATATTGGGCAGGACTAACAAGGCCCAGAAACTTCAGGAATGAAGGTTTGGATCACCCCAACTCAGAAAGAAGCACATCTACCTGAGATGCTGGTTGAGGGTAAAGGTAATAGGGAATGGGTAGTGGAGAAAGGTACTTATGAATATGAGTTATGCTTATGTGACCTATTACAGAAATGAGGATTGTAATGATTATGAATATTTCTATCTTCTGTTTTAATATAGAAATAAAGCAAATGTCTTTGTTTTCTTTCCTATTTTTTCCCCTTATCATATGATACAATTTGTATTAGTTTCATGCCTTAGTCTTTAAGTTGTAGGATATCAAGTTTAAGAGTGAATAATACCCAAGAGTTGCACTGTATCCTGGTGAGAATTATTGCATTTCTGGTTGTATGTAAGACAGTTGAGTATGATTTTGTGAAAATATGAGTTATTATTTTTTATTTTATAGATTATGGTTTAAGGAGATGTGTATGACTGATAAGTATACAAGGGGTGGAGTGTGATAGCTAAGTTCATGTGTCAACCTGGTAAGCTTATGGTGCCCAGTTGATTGGTCAAGCAAGTATTGGCCTTATTGTTATAGTAAGGATATTTCATGGAATAAACTATCAGTAAGTTGACTGCATCAGTGGCTGATTATATCTACAATCAACTGAGGAGTTTGACTTTAACAATGAGACAAATTTCATCCAATAAGTTTTCCTTTTTAAAAAAAGGAAAAGAGATGGTTTCAGCAGTTGGAAAAGAGAATTTTCATCTCTACTTCAGCCAGGCCATTTCATCTGGGAAATTCATCAAAAACCTTCATCAAAGTTCCAAAATCAAGTGCAACAATTCTTTTAAAAATCTCATATCTCTAGTTAATTCTGTTTCCATAAAGAAACCTGCCTAATACAGCTTCTATTTACCATAATTTCCAGCCTTTTCCTCCTATTCTTCCCTGGATGCTGCACAGTGCTCTACTTGATTCTAAAGTGTAAAAATTGTTAATTCCTGTTTAATAGTTGTTCTGGTAGAGGGACTGATTTCTGCAGCTTCCTACCCTGCCATCTTCTGACATTCTATTCTGTACATTCTTGGAGTAGTGTTCAATGGAGAGAACTATTATTTTTTGTTACTTTTGTTTTCATTTTTTATTGTTTTTAAATTTTATTTTTAAATCCACTTTAGATGCCATAAATGATACACCAAAAATAAAGGAGAATTAACACTCCACACACTTTCCCCCATTAACAGCATCTTTCATTAGTGTGGTACATTTGTTCCAATTGATGAACACATATTGAAGCATTGCTACTAACCATGGTCAATAGTTCACGTTATGGTTTACACTTTACAACACACATTTTTATAGGTTTAAACAAAATGTATAATGGCCTGTATCCATCATTGCAATGTCATTCAGAATAGTTCCAATGTCTCAAAAGCCCCATGTTACACCTATTACTCTCTCCTCCCCCCCTCAGAATCTCTGGTGACCACTGCTTTTATATCAATGTTGCAAGAACTTCCATTACTAAAATAATAATGTCTGCTTTAGTCCCTAGTCATATTCTTGCCCTATGTTTGTTCACTCCTCAATCTTGAGTATCTTAGGATGGTGATGCCCACTTTGTTTTTGATTGAGATAGGACTTAGAGCTCATGGGGCAGATGGATGGAACTGTCTTGCTTGCCATTGTAGATACTCTCTGTGGTTTTTTTTTGGATGGATATTGTCCATCATCATCATTTTGTTAGTTTTCTTGGGCAAGTCTGATGAACTGGAGAGTGGGTATTGCAAAACTGCCGAGATTCAGGACTCAACCAGCATATGAACAGGATGAAGATTTAAGTCTCTGGTACATGTTTTAATGAGTATAGTGCTAAATATAGGTTCAAGTAAAAGGGGCAGAAGAGCCATATATAGGGAAATTATAAATGAATCTAACTCTGCTACATTGGGGAACATATATTTCAAGGCAAGGTGCATTGATGGGGCGCTAAATTCCTGAGACTGTCTGCCCTGCCTGTAGTGTCTAGATGTTTCTAGAGTCCTCAGGAGTTCCCCTGCTTGAAGCATTGTTTACTGTGGAAGTCAATGAGATCTTCCTGAGAGGTGCATGAGTATAACCTCTGGAATGACCTCCCAATTCACTTTGAAATCCCTTAGCCATAAAAACTCCTTTGTATTTAAGATTTCCCCCTTTTGATCAAGGGCTTTTTCCAAATGCATTGCTAATTGGCACTTTTTGCCAGGGAGGCTTATCCTGGGGAGTCGTGTCTCAGTTTGGGAGGAGGGGTAGGTAATGAGTTTATATGCTGCATTTGACTTAGAGAGAGGCCACATTTGAGCAACAAGCAGGTTTTCAGGGGGTAACTCTTAGGCAATATATAATAGTAGGTTAAGTTTCAATTTCACAAGATTTAGGTTCATAAGTACACCTGTTAATGTCAAGTGCTTGGTGTATTGGTCTTTCCTTCTTCAGTAAACACTGCCCATGTACTCTAGAGATTCTTATAGCTTTATTAGAGAATATAGCAGGACTTCCCAGGGTGGGAATCCAATACTCTCTTGGTTATTGTGTGGGTCTCCAACCCCCGAGACAACACCCCATAATCACTTGAACATATCCATACTCTATAAAGGCATTCCCCAGGTACAACCTTCCCCACACATTCCCCCATCACCAACATCCCACACTAGTGATACTCCCCTACAACAGATGCAACCGTTCTGCAATCCAAACCCTGCCCCAAACCAAAAATAAATGAATAAAAAAATAAAAAATAAAAGTATTATGATAAAAGCAAATTAAATACAAAAATAAAAAAATAAATTCATTGTGTCTTTCATCACTGTAAGATATATTATCTTTTATGTACAGTGACAATTTCTTCTATATATTCCCACAGGGTCTTATTTTTTCACTTTATTTTCAATAAAGCTTTAGTTTACAGCAAAGTCACTTAGAAAATATTGGACATTCCCCTCTATTCTGCCCCCTTCTCTTCTCACATTTTCCCTTACTGATTACATCTTACATGAGTATGGCAAATTTGTTGCAGTTGATAAACAAATATTGAAGCATTACTACTAACCATGGTCAATGCTTTACATTATGGATTACATTTTGTACCATACACTTTTATAGGTTTTGACAAAATATAAAATGGCTGTATTTGTTATTTCAAGATCATGCAGAACAATTCCAATGCCCTATGTACCACCTATCCTATTCTTCTCTCCCCCTTTCCTTTGGACCTATGCTTTTCATATACTGTGAACAAGAATTGGGTGTATAAAAGATAAACATTTTTAGCTGAAGATTAGGTTTGTAGTTTTAAAACATCTCTTCACATTCTTTGAAACTCCATCAAATAGTGGAATTTAAATATGTGTTAGATTTACTGACTCTTTGATAACAAATAGAATTAGTAAAAGTGAATTGACTTGACTTTTGATGCTAAAGTCCTGATTCTTTCTCTTACTGTGCTCATCTGGAAACCCAGCCACTGCATTGTTGTCTAAGTCACTTGGATAGACCACATTTTATATTACCCTATGTCTCAATCTAAGATAAAAGCTGACAGTGGCATCAACCAGGAATTAAGTGAATGAATGATGCTTTCAATGATAACAGCATTCAGCTTTAAGCATCTTGCTTTTGAGCTAATCCATTTGGTGCTGGATGGAGCAGAGAAGGCTGTCTCCTCAATGTCCTGCCCAAATTGCACATTTGTATGCTAAATAAATGTTGTTATTGTTTTAACCACTTAATGCTGAACTGGTTTGTTTTTATCTCAGCAATAATTCCTGGAATAGGTTTTGGTTTCAGGAGTGGGGGGCTGTTATAATAAAATACCTAAAACAGGTGAGAGTGGATTTAGGACTGGATGACAGCAAGAACTAGGAACCATTTAGGAAAGTGTTCAGAGAGTCAAAAATGCCTCAAAGAGATCTTTAGTGGAGGGTTGGTGGTACTTCAGTAGGATGTTTGTTTGGTGATGACAGATTAAAGGAACATGAGAAAATTGTTATTGGAAGGTTGTAGATAGGGGGCCCTCATTATGAAGGGTGAAAAGTTAAACAATACTCTCACCTTTGCTCATATTGAAAAAGGAAAAAAAGAGCTAGAAGATATGTTAAGTGCATTTTCAAGCAGTGTTAAAGTTGCCATCTTGTCTTTTATGGTTTTTCATATTAAAATATGTGAGATGAGAGATAAGTTAAAGAAAACAATTTTAAATTAATAAGGATCCAGGCTTTCATAGTTTGATAATAAAGCCATTTGTCATCCACAACCTCTCTTGTTAGTAAATGAAATGATTCTAAGTTGTTAAAAGGGTCCTGGGCAGAGATAAAACCTAGGGCACTCTCAGTAAAATATAATCTAAGGAAGAAACTAAGGGCATAAATATAAATTCCTTTGCTAAGACAACAGAAAGATTGATTGTGGTGCTTTAAGCAGACAACAGTCCTAATATCTTAATGTTATGGCTCACTGAGTTATTTGTTAGATAATAGGAACTCTAAAAATCTTGAGGACATTTCTTTCAACAACCTTTCATGAAGCTGAAGGTCGAGATGGGCTTATCTTGATGAAATTTGTGAGTGTGTTTTTTGTTTAATGGAGTAAATACTATTAAGACTCATGGAAAAATCTGTAAAAAATTTAAGATAATATATTAGCAAAAACACTGCCAACTTGAACTAAGAAAGCAAGGCAGAACAAAATAAAATGAGACTATTGGATTCTTGAGTCACTATGGGCAAAAAAACATGTTAAAAAATTATGGGTAGAAAATACTGGTCATTTCTAAAGAAAAAGAAAACAAATCAAGAGATAACATACAGAATCTTAAGGCTAATCCAAAAGCTGTATCAAATCATGCCCAGAAAGTAGGACTGAGCCCTAATCAAGCAACAGGAAACACATACTTCTCTGAATTTCAAATCTCCTATGAACATATCATTTTTGTGTGCTTCTTTGTCCCCTCTTTTTGAATGGGAAAATCTATAGCAGTTACGCCAGGTCAATATCATTGTCTGTAGGAGACAAGAGGTAGATAATATGTCTTTGAGGAGCTGTACAGGAGGAACTGCACTTGACAAGCCTCATCCATACCTAGATCTCATTTAGTTAATGAAATGTTGAAGCTCAAACTTAAGCCTTATTCCAGTATAACTATGGCTTTCCTGAGGATCATGGGAGAGGATGAGTGTGTTTTGCTTGTGTGAAGAATTTTAATGGATCAGATAGTGGTAGTTTTAAACCATATCCATAAGTTCGTTGATACTTCTCCCTTCAAAATGTGAATTCTAATACCCTTCCCTTTGAATATAATTTGACTTTAATAATTTTCTTCTAATGAATCAACCAACATGAAAATGATGTTGTTATGATTTTCAATTTGGCAAATCTTCTTCCACCCGGCATTCTCCCTATTATGATATTCAAACTTTGTAACTGGTCATGATGTTTTAAGAAAGCCATTGTAATGTAATGCAAAGAGGCGAGGTTTAAGAGTTTTGACTGACAATCACTTCAAATTTAGATTCCCAGACAATAGCCGTACCTACCGACAGATCAGTAATTCACTCGGTTTTCCTAGCTGCCATTTTGAAAGGAGAAATGGGCAGAGGTGGAAATCCAAAGGATTGACTACATTTCAAGTCACCTAAAAGGAATATTTATAGTGAGAGAATATTTCAAACAAATGATTATGATGGAGAGTGGTGATGGTAGCAAATATTGTGAACATAATTATATATTTTATATATATACACACTGAATTATACATTTTAATGTGATTTAAAGGGAAAAGAGAAAATTTTAGTTTGTGCATGTATTAACAGAATACAAATTTTTAAAACCCATAGGATTGTACAGCACAAATAATGAACCCTAATTAAACTATGGATTTGAATTACTAATACAAATATAATATTCTTTTATTAGCTGAAACAAAGGTACCACACTAAGTCAAGGTGTTACCTATAGGGGAATATATAGGATCCCTGTATTTTATGCACGATTTTTCTGGAAACTACAACTCCTCTAGTAAAAAAATTAAATTAAAAAAAGATTATTTAAAATGACAAATATATTACAATACAGAACTCTGTAAGGAATTATGAAAAAGATCAGCTCAGTTCTGGAGAAAGAAAATAATATTTCCTTTTTCTTCACTTATTTGAATTTATTCAGTAGAACTGCAACCCACTATAGTTTTATTTATTTATTTATTTATTTATTTATTTATTTATTTATTTACTTCTCTCCCCCCCCCCCCCCCAAGTTGTCTGTTCTCTGTGTCTATTTGCTGTGTGTTCTTCTTTGTTTGCTTCTGTTGTTGTCAGTGGCATGGGAATCTGTGTTTCTTTTTGTTGCATCATCTTGTTGTTTCAGCTCTCTGTGTGTGTGGTGCCATTCATGGGCAAGCTGAACTTTCTTTCGCTCTGGGTGGCCCTCCTTACGGGACTCACTCCTTGTGCAGGGGGCTCCCCTGCGTGGGGACACCCTTGCGTGGCACGGCACTCCTTGCGCGCATCAGCACTGTGCATGGGCCAGTTCCACATGGGGTTTGAACCGGGGACCTCCCATGTGGTAGACAGATGCCCTAACCACTGCTTCCCCCCCTATAGTTTTTTAATCTATGTTATGAAAGTACATGAAGTAAAAAATACATTTTGCAAAAGTCTGCCTATACCTTATGCTATTCAATAATTTGTTGTTTCTTAAACCAGATTTAAAACCTAAAACATGCCATAAGTATGTAACATGAAGATTAAAGTTACATTTAGTTTAAATTCATATGTTCCATATTACAAAAATAGAAAATCAAAGGCTAAAGGCTTGTATTGGTATGAAGGTTATAAACCAGATATTAAGAACAAAATATTAGAATGGGAAATAAAGAATAACTATCTCTTTTAATGAATTGACAAAGGTATTTAGAAGGATTAGGACATTCTAACACAAAGAATTAAAAGTACTGAAAATGGTGTATTGTAAAGCACTTGTAAGCTCTTCAATTGAAGGGAAAAAAAGGATTGCTTACTTTTTCACATTAAAATACTAGATGATTTCCACTTCAATTGGAAACACAGTGATTGCTATCTAAGCATGAAGATTATCTAAACATGTAGATTCTTTTTCTTTTTTAATATCTGAGTGTCATCCTGTCTCTCCTGCCTTGTACATAGTTTATAGCCTCTCATTGTCCTCTTCTAATGCCTGTGTGGTAATGTGGCCAAATATATAGGGTAGCCAAAATAACTTGTATACATAGGATCTGGTAGTGCCTTAAAGTCCTAACCCCCTAATGCCTTCGATCTCATGTTTTTGCTATTGTTGTTGCTAAATCAAGGGTGATAGGCTTCAGGGTTCTCCAGTCACAGCTCTATTGTTTGAAGAAAACTATAAAACTTTACAAGGAAGCAGAAAACTTGGTTCACTTTAAAAGGACTTTGTGCTAAAGTGAACAAAATTTGAATAGCCCCTATGTCTTAGCCATCTTAACCCCCAGTCCAGCTCTGATCTTGAGCCACTCTAGGTTATCTAGACCCCAGGATTCACTCTTACTTTCCTGTGCATTCAAGACTTCCATTATCTTCTGAAACGCTACTAGGATGGATTCATTTGCCATTACACAGTTCTTAGGATGAATGGCATTTCATATTCTCTAGATTCAGACGCTAAAGAAGAAAAGGACAATCAACAAAACTGCTGAACTTAAAAAAAGAAGCTAATTAGCAAACAGTTGTAAATGGGCTTATTTACTTTAAGACCCTTGATTTCTTCCTGTTGTTCTATAACTTCCCTACACTGATTTCTGCATCCATCATCTTTCATGCCTCCGAAATAAGTTTTGCACTTAATGGTTCAGACTGGGCAATCAATGTTGATTGAAATCAATCTTAAATTGATGCAAGAGGTCTACTGCTACTCCAAGAACCAGCTGTGTGAGCCCAAGAGAAAGATAACTGTCAGCTTTTTTCCCTAATTATGTATTTCTACAGTTGCTTAAGCTTACTGATGTCATAAATACCCAGTAGGCACTTTATCTATAAAAGAAATCAATAAACTAAAGGGTATATCTCAAAATCCAACCATTTTGAGAAGATTTTTGACAAAAGATTTTACCCCTGGCTTATTAGCCTATTAGAAATTATTTGATTTCTTATATGGATGCAAGGACAAAGAACATGCCACTGTGGTGCTTATTGAGAGATTGTTGTTTCCCAAGGTAAACTCAGTGGAGGCAATGTCGTTTGTGGAATGGAAGATGGGTCCTATGTTCTTAAATTCCCCCAATCCAATATAATTCTAATTTCAACTTGATGATTTTCATAGAAAGGAATCTCAAAGCACTGAAAGACATAATTGTTTCATTTTTCTTTATTGACCATCAATTTTTGGCTTTCTTAATTGAAATTTGGAAACTTGAATTATCAACCCTTCCACTTTGTTGCCATGGGCATGCCATAGTCTCATTTCAAGGGAGGTTTAGATTGTCTCTGCAAGATTTTGCCTCCTCTTCTAACTTTTACCACACTTCTCTATAAAAAAGTTTCTGTGAAATCTCTTAGTGAAGTATGACAGCTGTTTGTTTCCGTAGTTTTAGTTCTACTTCATAAAATATTGTTTTGGCTTTTCACAGCAATGTCACTGCTGCTTTCAAAAAAAATCTCTTGTCCTAATTGTCCTTATTATACAATGAATAATTACTTTTTTGTTTCCTTTTACCCAATAGTATTTTTTTCAATTTGTGAAGGTTGGTTTATTTCTCCTACGTAAAAATCACCTGGCTATATCTCATAACTGTCAAAGTGTGTAGTTATGGCAGTTTTAAAAATGTGTATATCACAACAGAGTACTTAATTGTTTAATACAGTGTGAAGTACCACAATTTACCTTTCATGAAATTATTAATATCTCAGAGATTGCAGGTTCAGTTCTAGACCACTGCAATAAAGTATAACAATAAAGCAAGTCACTTGAGTTTTTGGTTTTCCAGTGGATATATAAGTTATATGCATACTATACTGAAGTCTATTGTGTGCAATAGCATTATGTCTAAAAACCAGCAAATATATCTTAATAAAAATACATTTTTGATAAAAAATGCTGTCATCTGAGGCTTCAGAACACCATAATCTTTTTGTGGGTGGAAAGGTTTGTCTTGACATTGATGGCTGCATTTTACCCACAGTAGAATTTCTTTTAAAATTGGATTCAATTCTCTCAACCCTTGCCACTGCTTTATCAACTAAGTTAATGAATATCCTAAACTCTTTGTTGTTATTTCAACAATTTTCACAGCATCTTCATCAGGAGTAGATTCCACCTCAGGAAACTACTTTCTTTGCTTATGCATAGAAGTAATTCCTCATACATTAAAGTTTTATCATGATATTGCAGCAATTTAGTCACATCATCAGGTTCCACTTCTAATTCTAGTTCTTTAGCTATTTCCACCGCATCTACAGTTACTTCCTCCACTGACATCTGAAAGCCCTCAAAGTTGTCCATGTGGGTTGGAATCACCTTCTTCCAAATTCCTGTTAACATTGATATTATCATTATTATTATTTTGTGAATAAATGTTACCTTTTCTTGAGTTCCATCACACAATTTTGCATAGTACCGGTATTTTAAGCACTAATTAAGCAAATTGAATTAACATATTTGAGCTCTAGTTTTCAGTATATAGATTTACCTAAAAAAGGACAAACCAAGTACAGTGGTACAATTTTCCAGGCACTTTCAAGTTGCTTAAATATTTACAACTATGCAAGTCCGCTGATTGAAAGCATGAAAATTTTGGTGTCAGGAGGTAGCATCCATGTATTTCCAATCTTTAAATTTTAACATTTGCACAGCACTAAATATTCCTGAGAAAGTTCAGTCTTGTCATTTTACATCTGCATTTCCTCATACTTCAACAGTGTATCTTGGAGAACCCTAACCTCTGTCACTTGAAGCACCACTAATTGCACAAAATACATATCATGTGTTGCTTATCCAGGGAGAATGCATTGTGTCTTCTTGAAATATCTGCTCATGGATAATGTCAGACAATTCTTTCACCATATCTCTGAAATTTGAGTTTAGCCCTTCTTGGTACTCAATCTGATCTTCTTCCATGAATGGCAAATGTTCTTAATGGCAACTAGGATGCCAGATACTTTCCAGATGGTTTTCAATTGACTTTGCCCAGGTCTATCAAAGGAAAGGAAGAAATGTGAGATTCTTCTTTTCACTTAAACACTTAGAAGCCATTGTCTGGTTATTAATTGGCCTAATTTCAATGTTGTTGCATATCAGGGAATAGGGAGGCCAGAGCAGAGGGAGAGAGATAGGGGTACACTAGTCAATGATGCAGTCATACCACATACAGCTTTTATCAATTGAGTTCACCATCTTATATGGGCACGGTTCTTGGCACCCCAAAACAATTACAATTGACACATCAGAGATCACAGATCACCATAACTGATATAGTAATAATCAAAAAGTTTGAAATATTGTGAGAATTACCAAAATGTGACAAAGACACCAAGTGACCACATTCTGTTAGAAAACTGACACCAATAAACTTGCTTGAAATAAGGTTCCACACTTTTGTAAAAATGTACTATCTGCGAAGTACAATAAAGCAAAGTATGATGATACAAGGTGACTTCATTTTACATTCTGACTGGTTCTAATATATTAGTTATTCATAAATTTATTCAACTCTTTTAAAAATCTCATCATTTTCCCTTCAAAGAATCTCTTTGAACAGTCCCACATAATCTATTACTATTATTGCATTTCAAACACATTTCCTCATGTATTTGTGATAAATCTATAGTTTGTTTCAGTAATTCCACTACAAAAGATGAAGAAATTGAAGCTCTGGACTTTGTGTCATACAGCATCTAAAAATTAGAGACAAAATATTATCTTAATTTTATGATAATTTGACTTCTGTCAATCTCTCTTTCTTGAGCCTTCCTTTTTTTTCTCCTTAAGTCTTCTTAATGATATATAAATTAAGACTTGCTTTCTGTTCTATTAGATGGAGAGATGTTCCCATAGAATATATAATGGGATCCATAAAAACACTCTGTTTGGTAGTTTGAATATTTTATATCTCTTGGCACTGGAGTACATTTTATCACCAGCAAATATACAATTGGGTAAGTTCCTTGTTTGTTCTAGAAATCCCTTGGTAAATCACTTGGTAGTGAACCCTCATCAATATAATATTTATATTTAATTGATGTAAATTTATAATTCATATAACTTAGCAATGATCTGAGAGCTAAGAGTACAGGACAGGTATATTCAAGTGTAAGGGAGGAATGTTAGATCAGGATTTGGGAATAACACTATCACTGAGCACACCAAAGAGAAGATTTATGAAAGCAACTTATGGAAAACATCAAATCCTGGAGAAAAATAAATAAATGGTACAGTAATGAATGCTGGGGTATAAAATATGCAGATCTTGAAATTCTGTCTAGGATAACAAGAAATAAAGGGGTTGTATATAGGATGTGGTAGAATTTTAATGATCCTTAGAAATTAACAGAGTCATGAAAACTGGATGGGAATTCTGCACACGTGCATGACAGTTTTATAAATTCACAACTTCTGTAATAAAATATATTAAAAATAATAATAGATTGGGAGGAAAATATACCAAATGTAAGATATAGACTATAATTAGTAACAAATATTTCATTGCAATGTAAGGTTGTTGTTGATGGGGTGATGTATGGGAGCCCTGTATGATTATGTGCATGTTTGTTTTGTAAGTTCACAACTTTTACTATACACTAATTGCTTATGTATGTTTATGTATGAGTGATATACTTCAATAAAATTTGAAAAATTAAAAATGGAGATGAAAGAATTTGTGAAAGTTTCATATATTCCCATAGTTTTCCAGAGAAAGACATGAGGATATCCAATAAACCAAGTGTGTCTTTCCCAGGACAGAGGCAGGATAAAAATAAAGGATTATATCCTTGCCATTCACACTTTATATGCTAGCCATGTTGCACTACTTGCAGTTACTCTGTATTTCATGCTTTTCACAATTCCTCTGCCTTAATACTTGCCACACGTTCAGCTAGATTTTCTTCTTGTGGTTCCTATTTACTCTTCAATATTCAGCTCAGTTGTTGCCTGCAAGCACCTTTGTAAACACTGTTCCCTCCACTTGAATGAGGCATCCTTCAGCTTCTTATTTTCACAATATATGCTTATCATTATTTATATATCAATCTATTAAATCTTTCTGTCTCTACCTAATCTATTATCTATTTATCCAGTTATCTTCATCTTGTATCTATTTCTATATTTGCTTATTTAATTTTCCATTATTCCTAACCTTCATGAATTCTTTGAGAAATGGAACTTCATACAGATTATTTTTTCATCCTTAATGCTTCCTTCAGTGGCTAACTGATAGTGGGTACCTAATAAATGTTAAATAAAGAGTTGAATGGATAACTTCCATAACTCTCATTTTTTGCGCTGCAAATTCTCTCCCATTATTTCCACCAAATGACAAAGAGAATTTCTCTTCTATGAATTATGGAATTTAAAATGGACTTTGCCATTTTCTCTCTACCTGCCATATTTAAAATATAATAAATACCACTATTCTCATGTTGGCTTCAATAATCTCTTTTAAACAACTGTTTTTTAATTAATTACTTAACTATGTTTCATTGCTGCTTTTTCAGTATTTTAGTCCTTATATTTGCAAACCCAGTAATGCCATAATATAGGAAAGACTTATTTAGAAAGATGTGTTTTACTTTTCAATTGTCATGTTCAATCCCCACATTCAAATAGTTAAGTACCCTGCAACCCTTATATATTGACAGGCCAAGTTAAACAGAGTATCCCCAGTCTCATTCTTTATTTCTTTAGAAGCCTCTGTAAATTCAGAACACATTAAAGGGTTAGGCGTTTTAGATTATTTCAGTTATTTTGCATTAAAAAAACACATTCGTCAAATTAAATGGACATTGTCAGTGTCAAAATGGAAGAATAGGAGGCTATGTGAAAAAAAATGACTAACTAAAATATTCTACAGAGGAGAACATTTCATAAATATTTTGCCCTTATCATTTACCAAGTAAGAAAGAAGATGCGGATATTGTATCCTAGCGTATGACAGCTATTTTTAACTTCTAATATTCTCAACTGCTTTATAAAGCCAATTTCATTTGGCTATTCCACATTCAGTTTTGGTATTTGAATATCAAACTTTTTATTGTTGGAATATGCTAAAAATCTACCTGAATATTGAGGAAAACTTGTGGCATAGAAATTTCACTCCTCTCTTCTCATAAAAATATATTCTATCTTGTGAGATCATTGTCTTTCAGGTTATGTTTATCATGCTTTATCCATCTAGAGATATGATTTTGGTTTCTACCTGTACATCTCTCTATCAAAGTTATTTTAGAAAACATGCTCATATGTGTCTAGAATTGTATGAATTGATTTGTATTAAATGATATTATAAGGTATATTGAGTATATGAATGTCTCCTTTATCTTTTATGGAGATACAGCTTTCTCTGGGACCAGATAATGGAATGTGATGCTTCATTTTTCCTAAATCATGGTGCCAACTTAAATTCATTAAAAAAGGCATTACTATACAAAGTCAGACAGATTGAGAATATAGGAATTAGAGGATCAGAGTTCCTAAGAATGTATCTTGAATAAAAATTTTAGCATGGGCAACAGGGAAACTTTATCTATACAAAACTTGAAAGTTTGAGTTCCACTAGAATAAACATTGGGACAAGCAGACAAAATGATGACAAGGGGATAAAATATAGTAGAGGTCATAAGAAGTATTGGATGAAGAAAATTCTCAAAATAAAGGGAAGTCTCTAAAGAGGCTTTGATAACTCAGAAATAAATGGGAAATGCACGATTAGAAATGCAAAGTTCTGGTTCTTCCAGTGGCTTCTTATATACTTCCTTCTGGAGTACAAGCAAACTTGTCATGAAGATAAACCTATTAAGTACAAGTACACTTACTCCAGCACAGCAAGTTTAAATAGTTCTCTGCAGAAGCCTGATAAAGATATTGGGCAGGAGACAGAAGGAAGACATACATGAAGGGATGTGAAAATAAAATAAAGATAATGTAAAAGTAATCTGAGGTGTGTAAGGTAGGCAAATGATAGCAGGGGAGATAAATCTGAGAATGGCCAAATGAAAAATATCTGTCTCTATTTCTATTGAGCAATATCATCTATATGAATGGGTGGAAAGCAAACCCCTCAGGAGTGATTTAAATGTTCTTTATTTGGTTGGTAACCTGTATTATTCAGTCAGTAAGGCATGGCAGTTGGTTATAGTATCATGTTAATTGCAAAAAATACAATCTTCTCTACTGTATTAAACTGTTGTGCATGGCACAGATTATCCTGAGTTTATTGGATCTTTATTACATCTGAATTTTGTAATCAGATGAGCAATAAGGAAAGTAAGCGTAAGAGCAGTAAGATGGTTCCCTAGCAGCAGAGTTCCCATAACTCTAGTATACACTGGGAGGGAACATTAAATATAATCTTTCCTTAACATCCTGGTAAGGAACATTTTGTCCTTCCTTTTCATTTTCCTTTAAATTGGAATGTGTACATCTTAAATGGTTGAATTGTGTTTGGCTACAACATTAGATTAGGACAGTCATCTTAATAGGGCAAGAAAATAACTCTAGTATTTTTACCAAAAAAAAAAAAAAAGAGCAACCCTTCTGTGGATCACTTAACTTTACTTTGGCCAATGATTATTTATCTAATTTAATTGTCAGCATGACCAACAATTAACCAAAGAAGGAAACTCTGAATGACTCATATACTACTAGTGGATATAGCACTCTAAACTTTTTTCTAGGTGGGTATAGGTTTGTAACATAATCTTAGGACAATGCAAAATTAATAAATTACTTGACCAAAACTAAAATCAAACTTGAAGATGAACATATGACTATAATAAGCTATCTCTGTACATACAACTGAACAATTTCTACCTTTCAAACTTTTATTATGAAAGTTCCTTAAGGAAAAAGGAAATTATTTAAATTATTAGTTGTGATTTTCTATGTTTCTATGCATTATATTGTCTGTAATTATTTTCATCAAGTGGATATGCTTAAAAAAGTCAACAATAACAGAAAAGTAAAATTATTCATGAGCACTACCTTAATTCATTAGATATTAAACAATGAAAACTTTAATCCAGTTTGTTTTTAAAACTATGCACACATAAAATCCTTTTCCAAAAATTATTTATGTTAGATTAACTTACTTGAATTTACAAAATAGTCCATCTGGCATTTCCAAGCTATCTTTCTGTAAGTAATCATAGTTGACACAAGTGAGTTTTAAGCTTCAATATTTTTATTAATCAATGTCTAAAATGAGAAAATTCTGACATTAATTCAGTGAAGGAATACAACTAGGTGATTAGAAAATAACATCCCCCATTAAATTAACTGTTTTACCAAATTCTTATATCTGCTGAAAGGAGTTTATTAAGCTTTATGAAGCTTTATATTCATCACAGTATCACCTTGGAATTCTGTATTATTTATATATATCATTCTATAAATCTTTTGGTAGGTTAAGATGCTTAAGTTAGTTTTCCAAAGCTAAATTATCTTCACATTGCTGATCCAACAATATAATCTTGAAAATGCTATTTGCTAGAACTTAAAGGATTTGCTGGACTCAATATACCCATTGTGGTATGTATCATGCAATTATTCATATTACTGAGATATACAGGTGCCCCTTCGTCCTGAGCCTCCGTTATGTTTGTGCTGCCTGGCCATCCATTTTGCCATGGCTCCTTGACTTTTGTTTTTGCTATTAATTCCCTTCAATGCACAGGTTTCAGTGTGTATCAGTCACCTCTTTCCAACCATCACCACCCCTACACCTTACCTAAGACCCACAATTGGTCTGAAATAATGAGCTAACCATCTCCACCATACTTATATTCCTAGTCCATATGCCTCACACCACGCGCAGGTATCACCATAAGACCCATAGCTAGTCCCATATAATAAGCTAACCATTTCCACTGCTCTCAGATGCCCAGTCCCTTTCCCTTTTTACGGCATTTGCTTTAAACTAATCAGTCCTTGACTTCCACCAGGATCCATTAAATGCCACCCCTGGACCAGAATCAAGTCATAAGCACATGGGTCCCTCTCCAACTGCTTGTGTGCTCTCCATCTGCTGGTTGAGCTACCAGAACTGCTCCGTGCTTCCCATTGGCCCTTCCTAGCACCTTTTTTCCCTTCTGGGGCCTGTAAGTAATAAACTATCTTCTTTCATGCATCATTGCTTCAGGCTCACCATTTGTGTTGTACCTGACCACCACGAGAATCTGTATTTAAAATCGTACTTAATCAATTTGGAACTCCCTTTCTAGTAGTTTAATAAATAATGACCCCATACTGTCAATTAACAGTTACTGTTCAAGGCACTGTATTAGAAACTGAATTTAAAGTGATGAGCAAAGGAGATCTGATTGTTGATTACTTATATTTGGTATAGAATTATAAGATATGATATCTGCTAATGAAGGAAAACTACCTGATATGAAAATATTTTGAAGTGAGGGAAGGATTCTCTAAGAAAATTACATTTAACCTGAGCTTTGAAAAATTGAACAGAAATCAATGAGAGAAGAGTTCTAATAGAGACCAGTCTACTCAAAGATCAGGAGGTGACAAAGAAGGTAGTATGCTAAGAGACCTGGATGAAGGTTGTAGCATAGTGAAATGGTGATTTCCAATTAAAAATTTTTACTTATTTTTTATTAGAGCAATTGTAATTATTCTGGAACATAGTGCAGAAGTATAGGGTTTCCATATGCCCCCCTTCAACATGCAAGGAATTCCTTATTATAAAATTTTGCCTTGGTCTAAACTATGTTACAATTGGCGAAATACTATTATTATAATTGTGCTATTAGCAATAGTCCATAGTTAAAATTAGGGTTCACTCTTTGTGTTGTTATTTTTTCAATTTTTATTCTGGTAGCATATTTAACTAAAACTTCCCATAATATACACTTTCAGGTATAAAACTCCATGGTGTTAATTGCAGTCACAATGTTGTGTCACCATTAGCATCATCCATTACCAAAACTTTTCCATTACCCCAAACAGAAACTCAATAAAAATTAAGCATTAACTCCCATTCTGGGGCCTGGCAACCTGTATTCTACTTTCTGACTCTTTGAATTTGTATATTTTAATTCTTTCATATAAGTAAGATCAAACAGTATTTATTCTATTGTGTGTGGCTTATGTCACTCAACATGATGCCTTCACTGTTCATTCATGGTGCATTAGAACTTCAAACCTTTCTTCAGCCAAATGATACCCCATTTTATAAATAGACCACAAGGTGTTTATCAGTGACCTTTTGATGGACAATGAAGTTGCATCCATCTTTTGGCAATTGTGAATAATGTCACTAAGAACTTTGATGTATAAATATCTGTTCAAGTCCCTGATTTCAATTCTTTTGGTTTTGTACCTAGCAGTGGGATTGCTGCATTATATGGCAATTCTCTACTTGACTTTTTTTTTAAGATTTATTTATTTATTTTTCTCCCCTTCCCCCCAGTTGTCTGCTCTCAGTGTCCATTTGCTGTATGTTCTTCTGTGACTGCTTCTATCCTTATCAGCAGCACCAAGAATCTGTACTTAACTCTTTGAAGAACTGCCAAACTGTTTTCACTGTGACTGCACCATTTTATATTCCCACAAGCAAGGAATGAGTGTTCCTATTTCCCCACACCCTTGCCAACACTTGTTATTTTCTATTAAAAAAAAATGTTAGCCATTCTAGTGGATGTGAAGTGGTATTAAATTGTGGTTTTGATTTGTATTTCCTAATGGCTAGTGATGATGAGCATCTTTTCATCTGCTTAGTAGCAATTTGTATATATTCTTCAGAGACATTTCTATTCAAATCTATGCATGCATATTTTTAACTTGCATTGTTTGTCTCTGTGGTTGAGTTGAAAGATTTCTTTTTATATCCTGGATATGAAACCCTTATCAGATATCTGGTTTCCAAATATTTTCTTCCGTTCCATAGGCTGTCTTTTTCCTTTCTTGGTAAAATCCTTTGATGCATAAATGTTTTTAATTTTACTGAAGCCTCCTTTATTTTTTTTTCTTTTTTTGTTGTTGCTCATTCTTTTAGTGTAATGCCTAAGAAACTATTGCCTAACACATAGTTCTGAAGGTGTTTCCCTATGTTTTCACCTAGAAAATTTATATTTTGGTCATATATGTAGGGTTTTTTGATATATTTTAAGTTATTTTTTAATATATGGTGTGAGGTTGGGGTCCACCCTCATTCTTTTTTCAAATGTTTACCCAGTTTTACCAGCATGATTTGTTGAAGAGTCTCTTCTTTCTTGGAATTGGCACTGTGTCACAAATCAACTGGTAGTAGATGTTAGGGATATTTCTGAACTCTCAATTCAATTCCATTGGTTGGTCTATATATCTGCCTTTGTGCCTGTACTATGATGTTTTGGTTATTGTAGCTTTATAGTAAGTTATTTTTTTCCATTAAAAATATAAAGCCCTTTACTAACACAACTATGCTGAATAAAGAAATATTACAAACTTATTAAAGTGTATAAACATTTAAAATGGTAATAGTTTTGGGAATATCAGGAATTGTGATTCCACCAACTTTGCTCTTTTCCAAGATGCTTTTGGCTATTTGGGGCACCTGCCCCCTCCATCTGAATTTGATAATTGGCCTTTCCATTTCTGCACAGAAGGCTGTTGGAATTTTTATTAGGATTATTTTTAATCTGTACATCACTTTGGGTAGAAGTAACACTACAAAATTTAATCATCCAATCTGTGAACATAGAATATTCTTCCATTTATTTAGATCTTCTTTAATTTCTTTCAGTAATGTTTTATAATATTCCATGTTTAAGTCTTTACATACTTGGTTGTATTTATTCCTAGATATTTGATTTTTTGGTTGCCCTTGTAAGTAGATTTTTTTTCTCGATATCCTCTTCTGATTGTTCATTATATATATAGAAAGACTACTGATTTGATGTGTATTGATGTTGTAACCTGCTACTTGGTTGAATTTGTTTTTTAGTTCTAGAAGCTTTGTGGTAGATATTTTAGGATTTTCTATCTATAGGATCATGTCCTCTTCAATGGAAGAAAATTTTACTTCTTCCCCTCTAATTTGGATAATTTTACTTCTTTTTATTGCTTAATGCTCTGGATAGAACTTCCAGCACAATGTTGAAAACAGTGTTGATACTGGCATTGGGTATAGTGTTAGCTAAGAATTTTTCATATATGCCCTAAATTATGTTATCAAAATTTCCTTCTATTCCTATTTTTCTCAGTATTCTTATCAAGAAAGCCAAATGCCTTTTCTCCATCCAACTGATATGATCACTTTTTCTGTTTCCAATTGATATGTATTACATTAATTGGCTTTCTTCTGTCGATCTACCCATTTGTACCTGGTATTGTGCTGCAGCTACAAAACCACAATGTCTGGTCCTAGGATGCTGATTTCCTTAGTGAGAAGCCCAAGGAATGCTTCTGGGAGACATAAGAAGTTCATACAATTGTTTAGTGCTAACAGAGACGTGGTCTCGGGCAGCAAGTGGACCCAGTTAGATTTCCTTTAACAGGGGAGGTTTAACAGAAGTTAACCTAGGCAAAGAACAAAGAAGGTGCATAGCCAGAGGGAAAGACAATCCTAAGACTTGGAAGGTATCCTGAGGAATACATTCTTTCTGAAGTTCTTTTTTATGGTCTGTGCACAAAGACCCTCAACAGTCACAAGAATGAATTTTGATCAGTACTGTCAATGTTTTATACTGGTCAAACTCTATGACTAGAAAGCTCCCAGTACCTAGAAGGTTGATGATGAATTAGGTATCCATTCATTCTCATGGAAGCAAAAGAGAAACAAGTAACCAGCATGGGGGTAAGCAAGGTTGCACTAGAAAAACTATTTACCCTATACCTGGGATAACTCCTACTTGATCATGGTGTACTGTTGGATTCTGTATGTTAGTATTCGTTGAGGCTTTTTGAATCTATATTCATGGGGGATATTAGTGTTTAGTTTTCTTTTCTTGTGGTATCTTTATCTGGCTTTGATGTGAGGGTGATGTTGACCTCATTGAATGAGTTAGGGAGTGTTCCCTCTTCTTCAATTTTTGGAAGAGTTTGAGCATGATTGGTGTTAATTCTTTTTGGAAAGTTTGAAAAAATTCCCCTGGGAAGTAATCTGGCCAGGGCTTTTCTTTGTTGGGAGCCTTTTAATTACTGATTCAATCTCTTTACTAGTTAGTGGTTTGTTGAGATCTACTATCTTTTCTTGAGTCAGTATAGGAAGTTTGTATGTTTCTAGGAATTTGTCTATTTTTATTCAGGTTATCTAATTTGTTTAGCCGGCAATTGTTCATAATATCTTCTTATAATCCAATTTATTTCTGTGGGGTTAGTCATGATACCCACTTCTTATTTCTGATTTCAGTTATTTGCATCCTTTCTCTTTTCTTCTTCTTAATCTTGGTAAGGATTTGTTGATTTTATTGATCTTTTCACATAACCGAATTTTTTTTAAAAGATACTTCACATCACACAAATGTTGCATTAAAAATACAGAGGATTCTCATATGCACCACTCTCAATCCCTCCCATGCTTTCCTACATTAACAACATCCTTCATTAGTGTGGTACATGTGTTACTATTGATGAACACATATTGAAACATTACCACTAAATGTGGATTATAGTTTACACTATAGTAATACTCTGTGCTGCACAATTTTGTATTACAACAAAATAGATAATGGCCTGTATCTGTCTTTGCAATGCCATGTAGGACAATTCCAATGTTCCAAAAATGCTCCCACATTACTCCTATTTTTCCCGTCATTTTCCCCTCAGAACCTCTGGTGGCCATTGCTTCCACATCAATGATAAAAGATCTTTCATTGCTAGAATAATAATAAGTCTATAGTAGAATAATAGTAAGTCTACTTTAGTTCATTGTTCATTCCCCAATCTGGAGAATTTGGGGATGGTGATGCCATTCTGCCTCTCATTGTGTGGGAGCTTAGATCCCATGGGGCAGATGGATGGAGTTAACTTGCTTGCAGTTGAAGACTCTCTCTGTTCCTTGGGAGGGATCTTGTCCATCATCAGCTCCTTGTTAGTTGTCCTGGGTGAGTCCAATGAACTAAAGAGTAGGTGTTATAATTCTGCTGGATCAGAGTTGGTCTGGATGGACCAAAGATTTAAGTCTCGTGGACATACACCCTTCAAGTATAGTACTAACTATAGGTTCAAATAGAAGGGGCAGAAGAATCATGTTTAGGGAAATCACAAAAGGGTCCAACTCTGTCACACTGGGAGCATAAATTCCAAGATAAGGTCCACTGGCAGGGTGCCAAACTCTTGAGCTGTCTGCCATAGCTATAGTGTCTGGATATTCTCTAGAACCCTCAGGAGCCCTGCTATTTGATGCAATATATACTGTGACATTCAATGAGATCCTGCTGAGGCGTGTATAAGTATAACCTCTGGAATGACCTCCCAACTCACTTGAAATTTCTTAGCCATAAAAACTCATTTGTATTTATCCTTTCTCCCTTTTAGTCAAGGTCTTTTTCCAGGTGTATTGCTAGTTGGTGTTTGGTAATAATCCTTCAGGAGTCATATCCCATGTGTGGGCAAAGGTAGTATGTTTACATGCTGAGTTTGGCTTAGAGAGAGGCCACATTTGAGCAACAAGGAGACTTTCAGGTGGTAATTCTTAGGCAACATATAATACTAGGCTAAGTTTCAATTTCAAAAGAAAAGGTTCATAAATAAAATTGTCAATATCAAGGGCCCATCACAAAGATCTGTCCTCTTTCACCATGCACTGCCCCTGTCCCTGGGGTGGGGAGTGGCCAGAATTCTTGCTAACCCATTAGAGAATGTAGCAGAACTCCCCAGGATGGGAATTAGATATTCTTTTAATTATTGTGTGGATCTCCACCCACCATGACAATGTTCCATGAACACTCGAACATATTCATATGACTTAGAGGCATGTCCCAAGTGAACCCCCTCCCCTGCATCCCCCATCACTGACACCCCACATCAATGATCCTCCTCTGCAAAGTTATGACCCTTCTGTGATCCAAAACTTCTCCAAAAATGAAGCCAACAAAATAAACAAAATTAATAAAATAATGAAATAATACTGATAGTTGAAAAATTCCAAGTAAAATTCAAAAAAATTTTAAAAATACTTGAAATAATAAAAAAATTTTTAGACATTGTGTCTATCATCACTGTAAATTCTGTTGTCTTGTATGTACTGTAACATTTTCTTTCATATATTCTCCCAATGATTTATTGTCTTCATTTTATGTTCAAAGAAGCTTTAGGTACAGAAAAGTCACATAGAGAATATAGAGGATTCCCCTATACCCAGTGCCCTTCATCTTTTCCACTCTCCCTTATTAATAACATTTTACATGCAGATGGTACATTTATTACAACTGATGCACAAATATTGAAGCATTGTTACTAACTATGGTCAATAGTTTACATTATGATTTACATTTTGGATCATACATTTATAAATTTTGACAAAATTTAAGATGATCTGTTATTGCAAGATCATGAAGAACAATTCTAATGGCCTAATAATGTCCTATGTTCCATCTATTCTATTCTTCCCTCTCCCCAGCCCCCTCAGGACGTATGTTAAGAACTATGTTTCACTTTGGGAGGAATAAGATTCATTGTTACTTGTAGTAATATTGGGGGCTGGACATATTGGTATGTTTTCTTTTATTAGGCACTGCCTATATTCTCAAGAGAATTTTGCCACTTTATTTGAGAATAGAGCAGGACTCTCCAAGATAGGAGTTTAATATTTTTTTATTTATTGTATGGGTCTCCACCCACCCATATAACAAACTATGAGAAGATGAACACTTACATATTCCATAAAAGCCTGCCCCAGGTGTGCCCTGTCCTTTATGCCACCCGCATCCAACACCCTACACCAGTAACCTTCCTTGCCATATTTGCTAAAAGAACATTCCCAACATTGTAGCTTTAACTGAAGACGTCCAAATCCCCAGAGTTTACCTGTTTCTTTTCCAGATCCTCCCCCCAGTTCCATGGATAGTCCAATCCAACCCCCCACTACACCCTCAAAGACCAGCACCACCAAACTCAAAGGTATCACTGCACCACTGTCACACCCATCCACTGCATATTTACATCTTTCCACTTTATCATAGATTTGGCCCATATGGGCATTGGCTAACAACTTTTTACTCTATTTCTCTCTCTCTCTTTTTTAAAAGATTTATTTATTTATTAATTTCTCTTCCCTCCCCTCCCTCCGCTGCCCCAGTTGTCTGTTTCTCTGTGTCTATTTGCTGCTTGTACTTCTTTGTCGGCTTCTGTTGTTGTCAGCGGCATGGGAAACTGTGTTTCTTTTTGTTGCATCATCTTGTTGTGTCAGTTCTCCTTGTGTGCAAGGCCATTCCTGGGCAGGCTGAACTTTCTTTCGGGGTTGGCGGCTCTCCTTACAGGGCGCACTCCTTGCGTGTGGGACTTCCCTACATGGGGAACACCCCTGCATGGCTCGGCACTACTTGAGTGCATCAGCACTGCACATGGGCCAGCTCCACACGGGTTAAAGAGGCTCGGGATTTGAACCGCAGACCTTCCATGTGGTAGACGGATTTCCTAACCACTGGGCCAAGTCTGCTTCCCTATTTCTGTCTCTTATAAACTTATCTTCCAGACTCTAGCTCTGTGAATCTACTCAGTTTGCTTAATTCAAATCAGTGAGCTAATTAATATTTGTCCTTCAGTGCCTGGTTTACTTCATAAAATGTAAGGTCTTCAAGATTCATCCATGTTATCCCATGTGTTAATACTATATTCCTTCTTACAGCTGAGTAATATTCCATTGCATGTATATACCATAATTTGCTGATCTGTTTTTCTGTTGATGGACATTTGGGTTGCTTCCAACTTTTACAAATTGTGAATAATGCTGTTGTAAAAATTGGTGTGCCTATATTTGTTCATGTTCCTGCTTTCAATTCTTCTGGATATATACCTAGCAGTGGGATTGCTGGATCATAAGACAGTTCTAAAGTTAGTTTCCTGAGGAACTGCCAAAAGTCCTTCACAATGGTTGCACCGTTCTGCATTCCCACCAGCAGTGGATGAGTGTTCCCTTTCCTCCATATTCTCTTCAACATTTGTAGTCCTCTGTGTGTTTTTAATAGCTGTCAATCTAATGGGTGTGAAATGATATTTCATTGTAGTTTTATTTGCATTTCCCTAATAACTAGCACTTTTTCATGTGCTTTTTAGCCATTTATTTTTCTTCTTTGGAGGGGTTTCTTTTCAAATCATTTGTCCATTTTTAAAATGGATTGTTTGTCTTTATATTTTTGAGATGTAGGATTTCTTTATATATGCTGGGTTTTAGGTCCTTATCAGATAGATGGTTATCAAATATTTCTATCATTGAGTAGGCTGCCTTTTTACTTTCTTGACAAACTCCTTTGAAGTGCAAAAGTTTTTTAATTTTGAGAGGGTTGTTTTTATCTAATTTTTCTTTCATTGTTTGGGCTTTGGCTGTAGGGTTTATAAAACCATTTCCTACTACAAGATCTTGTAGATGTTTCCCAACATTATCTTCCAGGATCTTTATTGTCTTGACTTTTATATTGAGATCTTTGATCCTTCTTGAGTTAATTTTTGTATAAATAATGAGATGATGATCCTCCTTCATTCTTTTGGGTATGGTTATCCAGTTATCCCAGTACCATTTTTCGAAGAGGCCATTCTCTCACAGATGAGTGGGCTTTGTGATCTTGTCAAATATCAGTTGCCCCTATATATGAGGATATATATCAGAACTCTTAGTTCTGTTCCATTGGTCACTATGTCTGTCTCTGTGTGAAAACCATGCCATTTTGACCACTGTAGCTTTGTAGTATATTTTAAAGTCAGGTAGTGTGATTCCTCCAATTGCATCTTTCTTTTTCAGTATGTCTTTGGTTATTCAGGGCTCTTACAAATAAATTTTATAGTTAGCTTTTCTGATTCAGTGAAAAATGTGGTAGTAATTTTTATTAGGATTGTGTCAAATCTGTAAATCTGTTTGGGCAGGATAGACATCTTAATGATGTTTAGTCTTCCTATCCATGAATAGGAATATTCTGTCATTTGTTTCAGTCTTCTTTGATTTTCTTTAACAATATTGTGAAGTTTTCTATGTACAAGTGTTTTACATCCTTAGTTAAGTTTTTTCCAGGTATTTGATTCTTTTAGTTGCTATTGTAAATGGGATTATTTTTTTTTCTTGATTTCTTTCTCAGATTGGTCACTATTGGAGTACAGAAATGCTACTGATTTTTATGCATTGATCTTATAACCTATGACTTTACTGAACTCACTTATAGTTCTAGAAACTTTGTTGTAGATTTCTCAGGGCTTTCTATGTATAGGAGCATGTTGTCTGCAAATAGTGAAATTTTGACTTCTTCCTTTCCAGTTTGGATGCCTTTTATATCTTTTCCTTGCCTCAGTGCTCAAACAATACTTCTAACACAATATTAAATAGGAGTGGTGATAGTGGGCATCTTGTCTTGTTCTCAATCTTAGAGGAAAAGTCTTTAGGATTAACCATTTTATAGGATGTTAGCGGTGGGTTTTTCATATATACTCTTCATCATGTTGAGGAAGTTTCCTTCTATTCTTATCCTTTGCAGTGTGTTTATCAGGAAAAGGTGTTGTATTTTGTCAAATGTTTTTTCTGCATCAAGATGATCATGCAATTTTTTTCTTTCAATTTGGTAATGTGGTGTATTACATTGGTTGATTTTCTTATGTTGAACCTCCTTGTATACCAGGGATGAAACCCACTTGATCATGGTGTTTAACTGATGTACTGTTGCATGCAATTAGCAAGTATTTTCTTGAGGATTTTAATATCTAGTTTCATTAGAGAGATTGGTTGGTCTCTAGTTTCCTTTTCTTGTGACGTCTTTATGTGGCTTTGGCCTTACGGTGATGTTGGCAATGTAGAATGAGTTAAGCAATGTTACCTCTGTTTTTTGGAAGAGTTTAAGCAGGACTGGTGTTAGTTCTTTCTGGAATGTTTGATTGAATTCACCTTTGAAACCATCTGGTCCTGGGCTGTTCTTTGTTGGGAGATTTTTAATGACTAATTTAATATCGTTACATGTGATTGGTTTGTTGAGTTCATCAATTTCTTCTTTCACAAATGTAGGCTGTTTGTGTGGTTCTAGGAATTTACCCATTTCATCTAAGTTACCCATTTTGTTGGCAAACAATTTTTCAAAGTATCTTTTTTAAAATCTCTTTATTTCTGTGAGGTTAGTGGTGATAACCCCCTTCCTCATTTCTTTTATTATGTATTTGCATCTTCTCTCTTTTTTTCTTTGTTAGTCTAGCTAAGGGTTTGATGATTTTATCAGTCTACTCAAAGACTAGCTTTGGGTTTTGTTAATTTTTTCTAGTGCTTGCTTAGTTTCAATTTCATTTAGATCTGCTCTAATCTTTGCTATTCCCTTCTTTACTTGCTTTGGTATTAGTTTGTTGTTCTTTTTCTAATTTTTCCAGGTATGTGGTTAGGTTTTTTATTTTAGAGCTTTTTCTTTTTTAATACAGGCATTTATGACTATAAATTTTCCTCTTAGCACTGCTTTTGCTGCATTCCATAGGTTTTGATATATTGTGTTGTCATTTTTATTCATTTCAAGGTAGTTACTAATTTCTTTTACAATTTCCTCCTTGACCCACTGATTGTCTAAGAATGTGTTGTTTAATTTCCATATCTTTGTGCCTAATCAGGTTCTCTGCCCCTTACTGACATCCAGCTTCAATGCATTATGATCAGAGAAATTACTGTATATAATTTCAGTCTTTTGAATTTGTTGAGTGTTGTTCTGTGGTCTATCCTGGAGAATGATCCATCTGTTCTCAAGAAGAATATATATCCTGCTGTATTTGGGTGTAATATTGTGCATATGTCTATCAGGTCTAGCTCCTCTATTTCTTTATTGATCTTCTGTTGAGATATTCTGTCTAACGTTGATAATTGTGTATTAAATTCCCCCACTATAATTGTACAGGCATCTATTTCTCCACTTAGTTTTTCCAATATTTGCCTCATGTATTTTGAGACACCCTAGTTAGGTGCATAATTGTTTATGATTGTTCTTTTTCTTAATAGTTTACTCCTTTTATTAATGTATAGTGTCCCTTTTTGTCTCTTAAAATAGTTTTGCATTTAAAGTCTATTTTGAATATTAGTAGATCTACTCCCACCCTTTTTTGGTTATTGTTTTCTTGTAAAATTGTTTTCCAACCATTCACTTTCAACCTCCTTGCATCCCTGGATCTAAGGTGAGTTTCTTATAGACAGCATATAGATAGGTCATATTTCCTTATGAGGCCAATCTGTGCCTCTTGATTGGAGAGTTTAATTCATTAACATTAAATATTATTACTTTCAAGGACTTACTTACATTTGCCATATTTTCTTTAGGTTTATGCATTTCATATATAGTTTTTATTTCTCTTTTTATCATTTTAGTTATTCTTACTAATGATTTTCTTTCTTATTCTCTCTTCCAGCACCCTTCTGGGTTTTTGTTTGTTTGTTTTTTGTTTTTTGTTTTTTTTTTTTTTCCTTTCAACCCACAGAACTCCCTTTAGTATTTCCAGAAGGGCAGGTTTCTTGTGACAAACTCTCTTAATTTCTGATTATCTGTAAATATTTTGACTTCTTCATTTTTGAATGCCAGCTTTCCTGGATGCAGAATTCTTGGCTGACAGTTTGTTTTTGTTTTTTTTTCTTGCAGCACTTTAATTATGTCATACCTTTTCCTTCTTGCCTCCATGATTTCAGATGGGAAATCAGCACTTACTCTCTTCAAGCTTTCCTTTTAGGTGATAGCACTCTTTTGTCTTGCTACTTTCAATATTCTCTCTTTGTCTTGAGCACTGGACAATTTGACAATTATACATCTTTGAGTATACCTGTTAGGATTTATATTGTTTGGGGTGTGCTGTGCTTCCTGGAAATGTATGTCCTTTTCTCTTAAAAGAGTTGGGAAATTTTCAGCCAGTATTTCCTCCAATAGTCCTTTGGTCCCCTTTCCCTTCTCTTCTCCCTTTTGGATGCCTATAATGCATGTGTTTCTGCATTTTGTATTGTGATTCAAATCCATAAGTCCCTGCTGGATTCTTTCTATCTTTTTAACTATTTGTTCTACTATAGATTTCAGATATCCTGTCTTTAGCATTGCTGATTCTTTCCTCTGCCTTTTCATATCTACTGTTATGGCCTTCAAGTGTATTTTTGATTTCTTGCATTGTGCCATTCATCACCATCAGAAGCATTACTTTTTTTATGTATGTTTACAATTTCTTCAGTATGTTCCCCCAGTTTCTTCTTACTTCCTTTTATCTATTCCTTAACTTCATTAAGTTTGTTCATGATATTTGTTTGGACACCTCTGATTAGTTGTTCCACATCCTGCATCTCGTCCTGTTTTTTAGTTTGTTTTTTAGACTGAATCATGTCTTCCTCTTTCTTAGTATGGATTGTAATTTTTTGTTGTATCTGTTTATCTAAGTATCTGTTTATTTTGGTGGGCTTATTCAGTTGGTTAGCTTCTTTTTCTACTCTAGGGTTTTTTATGTTGTTGTTTGTGTGTGTGTGTGTGTGTGTGTGTGGTAAGGTTCTTCTCTGACACTTGATTTCTCTTACTCTATTTCCTTCCATTTGTCTGTGTTCCTTTGAAAGAAAATATTAAGACCAGAGGAAAGGAAAAAAGATAAAAAGAGAAAAATAATAATAATAATGATAACAAAAAGGTAGAAGAGGAACCAAACAAAAGCTAGGAAAATAAGTAATACAAGTAAAAAAATCATAAAAAGTACAAATGCATAAGAATAAAAAAATGGAATAGATAAAATAAAACAAGAAAAAATAGAGAACAAAAATATAGAATGAATCAAAAGGCTGAAATGATGAGAAAAGAGAATAAGACAAAAAGAGGGAAAGAGAATAAAAATAAAATGAAGGCGAAACAGGAAGAGATGAAATGAAAGAAAAACAATACAAAACAGAAAATAGAAAAATGAAAGAAAGAAAAGAAATAAAGTAGGTAGAAAAAATAAGTAATATTTAAAAAATGAAATGAAGGGGGAATACAATAAATAAGAAAGAAAAAAATCAACAACTAAAAATAAAACAACCCAGGAAGCATCTCAGACGTCTGGTGCTTATTAATTAATCATCCTGCAGCCTGCCCTCCATGGGTGATGTACTAGGTTTTAGCAAATAAAATAAAGAAAAAAAAAAGAAAAGGAACCAATAAAAAATAAAAAATGACAAGTCCAAGAAAACTTAAAACAAATGAACAGAAAAATCTGTCTATATATTCCCTGTCATAGGGTATCACCTGGGTGTGTGATAATCTGGTAAATAACTTTATAAATCTCTTCTCAAAGGAGATCTAAGAATTATATCAGGGCCTCATATATGCATAGTAGGAACTCCTCCACTGAGCTACTCTGACTCCACACATTAAATAGATTCCAGAAAGCTTCTCTGTCTCTCTCCACTCCTATTCCCTCAGATGAGTTGGGCTTCTAACAGTTTGTCAGAGCCGGGCTGGTTAGGTGCTGTCTCACACCCCTCTCTAAACTTGTTCTTCTTCCTCCCATGGTGGCGGGGTATGACAGCCTGTCTGATCATATCCCGCCTCCCCTCTCCCCATGGCTGCCTCAGTGCCAGTCAGGATCTTTCAGGAGGTTCAAAGGTGACTCAGCTGGTCCAAATCATCAAAACGAAACCACTCTTCACCTTTGCCAGACCCCTCTTCCTCCCAGGGAACACTCCCTCTCACTCAGTTGGCTGAAGTGATCCAGGGGCTTTACTGAGGTTATTTGATTGAGTAAATGGGCCATTTCCAGCTATAGGGGCAAGTACCTCACAGTTTTCCTTTGGCTTTATCTGTCTAGTTCCTTCCTGGATGAAGCACAGAACTTTCCCATTTTATATATCTCCAAAGCTGCTTCCTCAGATAGGTTTCTTTTTAGAGATTAATTTAATTTATTTTTTTCTCTCCCTCCCTTATTTGTTTTGCACTCATTATCTGCTCTCTGTGTCTGTTTGTTGTGTGCTCTGTCTTTGCTTGTCTTTTTTTTTTTCAGGAGGCACCAGGAACCAAACCTGGGCCCACATGTGGGAGGGAGGTACCCAATTGCTTGAGCTATATCCATTCCCTACTTGTTGTGTCTCTCATTGTGCTTCCTCATTGATTCTCCTCATTTCATCAGGTCATTTCATCAGCCCTCTGTGCCAGCTGTGACTAAGCTCCAGCTCACCTTCTTTAGGATGCACGGGGAACCAAACCCAGACCCTCCCATGTGGTAGGTGGGTGCCCAACTGCTTGAACCGCATTCACTTCTCCCGCAGATAGGTTTTTACCCTTTCTCTGTTTTTTTTTCCTGTGACAGAATTGAATTCTGCCTATCTACTTTGGCTCCATTTTCTTGGAACTCAAGAAACAACTTTTGATTTAACTGACTGTCTCTTGGATTTTTATTTTCTATATCATCTATCTCTGCTATAGTAATTGTTATTTCCTTCCTTTTACTTGCTTTGGGTTTAGTTTGCACTTCTGTTTCTGTACTTTCCAGTTTTGAAGTTGGTCTCTGATTTGAAATCTTATTTCTTTTTTATTGTAGGCACTTAGAGCTATGTATTTCCCTCTCAGCACTGCCTTTGCTGCATCCACAAAATTTTGGTATGTTGTGTTTTCATTCTCACTTTCCTCAAGATAGTTCCTAATTTCCCTTGTGATGTTTTCTTGGACTCATTGGTTAAGAATACATTGTTTAACTTTCACATATTTGTGAATTTTCCATTTCTCCCTCTGTTATTAATTTCTACCTTCAATCCAATGTGGTTGGAGAAGATACAGTGTATGGTTACAATATTTTTTTAATTTATTGAGTTTTTTTGAGAAGTTTATTTATTTATTTATTTATTTATTTATTTATTTATTTATTTTTTATTTATTTCCCTCCCCTTCTCCCACCCCCAGTTGTTTGCTCTCTGTGTCCAATTCACTGTGTGTTCTTCTGTGACCACTTCCATCCTTATCTGTGATATCGGGAATCTGTGTTTCTTTCTGTTGCACCATCTTGTATCAGCTCTCCATGTGTGAGGCACCATTCTTGGGCAGGCTGCAGTTTTCTTTCATGCTGGGCAGCTCTCCTTATGGGGTGCACTCCTTGCGCATGGGGCTCCCCTACATGGGGGACATCCCTGCGTGGCACGGCACTCCTTGCCCATCAGCACTGCACATGGGCCAGCTCCACACAGGTCAAGGAGGCCCGGGGTTTGAACTGCGGACCTCCCATGTAGTAGATGGACGCCCTATATTGAGTTTTTTTGTGACCTAACAAATAGCCTTTCCTGTGGAATTAACATTGTACACTAGAGAATAATGTATACTCTGCTGCTGTTGGGCAAAGTGTTCTATATATGTCTGTTAGTCCAGCTTTTTAGAGTATCATTCAAGTTTTCTATTTTCTTATTGATCTCTCTAGATGTTTTATCCATTATTGAAAACCTCTTTTATATTTTAATCTTATCACAAGACTGACCTTTCCTCTGGTCTCAAATGGATGCTGGTAATAGTCAGAGCTATATGCTTCATGCATTCTTTTCATGGAGTTCATCTTTTTCCCAAACTCATTGACTAAATTACTCAGCTTTATATTGATTGAGCAAATATGAATAATGCAGTAGGATAGAGAACGCCATGCCATGATTTGCTTAAGCTCATGTCATTACCCATCAAGGAAAAAATTACTAATACACGGACAAACCTTGGATAACTACTGGATTTGGAAACCAACTTAGTACCATATAAAAGGCATGGTTATTATATAATTGCAAAAAAAGTAACAAGAAAAAAACTGTGGCTTCTTCTAGGAAGGGAGATTTTGACAATATGGTATTAAAAATAAACATCCATTACCAAAAAAGAAGTAATGCAGCTTGATTTTTATCTGAGAAGAATTAGTTTATTAGATATATAGACTTGGGATTCATTTTTTGAGTTTTATAATTAACTGATGAATATTTTGTCTTATCATTTAATTTTCTTTCTTAAATAATACCTTTTATCTATTTTTGCTGATATAGATATTATTCCACCAACATTCTTTTGGTTTGAAAGTGTTTGTTTCATCTTCCTTTACTTTCAAACTTTCTGGATTATTATATTTTATGTATTTTTCATGTAATAAATTTAAGTGCATACACACTTCCAAACTTGAAAACATCCATCTTATATCTGATTAGTTTATTCATTTATATTATTTTCAGTAGCAATATAGTTATTTGCAAGGTTTTGTTTTATATTTTCCCTCTTTTATTTATCTTTTTCATCATAATACTGCTTTTCTATTGGATGACTTGTTGCTACTTGAAATATTTGTCAACATTTACACATAAGAAATTTAATTCTATGCTTAAAATCCTATAATAGCTTTCTCTTTACCCACTACCCAAAATAAATTGTATAATGCTCTTTGGTCAGATGAAGAAATCTGATTTGAAAATGCTTGGAACTCATTCATTAGGAAAAAAGTATGTTTGAAAAATTAATTCCTTTAAATATTACTCAGGTTTTGAGTCTCCAGAATTACTCAGCAAAGTATGTTAAGCACATGCATATACGGCAACTACACATATAAAGTGAAACCTCTTAAGGCTGGAGAAAGTAAAAACCTAGGAATATGGAAAATAGTACCCAGAGTACAAACTATGCCAGCAAAAATTTCTGCTCCCCCAGGCAGGCTAAAAAACTTAATAATTTATAAGGAATTGTTTAGAGTCCTTAGAAGGTTTTAGTTGCAGTTGTGGGGGAAAATGAGCCCTAGATTAAAGCTGCTTTCACATATCTTAAAAACAAACTTTAAAAGGAAGTACTGTGTTTCTAAGTAACACAAGTGCATCCAAAAACAAATCTAAAAGCATTCATAGGGATATAAAAATAGCCATCACTTAATAGATAATATTTTCATTATCTGTCATTCTGTAAAAATTATTAGGCATGCAAAGAAGGAGAAAACACGACCCACGATAAGCAGAAAAATAAGTCAAGTGAAACTGACCCTGAGCTTTACAGGTGTTATTATAAAATTAGCAGACATGGATATTAAAATATTTATTACATCTAAGTTCCTATTGTCCAAAACGCTAAGTGAAAGAATGAATACGTTTAGCAGATTTGTAGAAGATATAAATGATCTGAAATTTCTTGAGAGGAAAACTACAATGCCTGAGAAGAAAATATACTAGAGTGGAACATTGATGGTTTATTAACTGGCAGATTTTAAAAAGACAGAAGTTTATGATATAGCAATAGAAACTATATAACATGCAATACAAAGAGTAGATAGACAACAACAACAGCAAACACAAAGCATCAGCGATCTGTGGAATACTTCATGCATCCTAATGTTCAGGTAAATGTAGTTCCTGAAGGAGAGGAAAGAGAAGAGGGAGAGTGAAAGATATAAATAAAGGAAAAACAATAGCAGGAAATACTTCAAATTCTATTAAAATCATGCATCCATAGATCTAAGGACCTAAGTGAACCTCAAACACAGAAGCATGAAGGAAACTACACTGAGGCAAATCATAATAAAATTGCTCAAAACCAGGAATAATGTGGAAATCTTAAAAGCAGCTGATGGTTGTGTGGAAGGTCTGTTAGACACAGAGGGTAAAGTTATGGATAAGGAGAGATGCAGTGAGATTGAGAAGATAGTGGGGCAAATACCTTTAAAAGCTAAGAGGAAATAAGATAGATAGCTGATAGATACATAGGTAGGTCAGTAGGTAGGTAGGTAGGTAGGTAGATAGATAGATAGATAGATAGATAGATAGATAGATAGATAGATAGATATAAAGCAAAAATAACTTTCAAAGACAAAGGAAAATTATAGATGGTTTCAGTCATACCAAAGCTGAAAGAATTTATACCAGCAGACCATAAGTGCAAGAAATGTTAAAAGAAATCCTTAATGCAGGAGTAAAATTACATCTGGGGAAAATATGGATCTGCGAAAAAAATTGAAGAGCACTAGAAATTATGTATCTATTATGCATATATGTATATTAATAGATATATATAGGTAAATATGTTTTTATTATCATTTAGAACTCTTCAAAGCATAAATTGTTTGAACAAAATTAGTATTTATGTAACAAGTTTTTTAAAATTTGTAGAAGTAATTGTATAAAAATAATATTAACAAAGGCCAAGAGTAGGAAAATGGAATAATACTCTTATAACGTTATTATACTAGATATGAAATGGTGCAAAATTACTAGAAATTAGACTGTGAAAAGTTGGAAATGTCTTCTATACCCTACAGTAATCACTAAATAAAATAAATGATGTAGTTAATAAGCTAACAAAAGGATCAAAATGGAGTCAATCAGTCATTGCCAAAGATAGACTCTGCTTACACTCATCAGAAAAAAAAACTGGATATATTAATATCAGGCAAGATAGAGTTCAAAGCAAAGAATATTATTGGGGTTAACAAATATAAATTTCATCATTAAAAAAAGGCCAGTTCATCCAGAGACTAACAATCCTAAACATTTATACACCTAATAACAGAGTTGAAATGCACAAAACAAAATTAATAGAACTGCACAAATAATAAACAAATTCAAAATTATAGTTGGAAAATTCGGTATCCTTCTATTAGTAATAGAACAAGTAGACAAAATACTTCTGGGATATTGGAGTAGTTATACTTTTAGTATAATAAAACAAGACATAACAACTATTTAAATTTATGGGGCAGGATTTGAAATTTGACTCAAATCTTAGTGCTTTATTCACAGATAGTTTAACCAATTTATCTCTGTCTTAGTTTGCCAGAATTGCTATCACAAATACCACACAATGGGTTTTTGGCATAATAATGGGAATTTACCAAAATCAAGATATCTCAATGCTTAATTTCTCCCTGTTGTGTTCTGTTGCTGGCTGCTGACAATCCTTGGGGTTCCTTGGCTTTTATTTTTGCCTCCAGTCACATAGTTATGTCTTCTCCTTTCTCGATATGATGAATTTAAGATCCTCTTTTAAAGGTCTCCAGTAATCCAGATTATGGCTCACACTAGTTCAGTTCAACCACATCTTAAGTAAAAATAACATCTTAATGAGGTCCTACTAACAATAGCTTTATACTCAGAGGGACACATATGAATATTAATATGTGTTTGTTGGGGTACATAATTCAACCAAGTACAACCTCAAAGCAGAAGGCAGACTATCAGAGCTAGAAGTGAATTTGGAAACATTAAAAACCACTTAAAATACTTCCCTTTACAGATTAATAAAAATAATTGTTCTACAGAACTTAAGATTCTATAACAGAATTATTATGTGATGAGATGTGCAATTTGGATCCCTTTGTATTGAATTTTTCCAAAATTATATATAATTATATATTTGAAAAATACAATTTGTTTGTGACCTGGTTACTTTTTAATAGTGAAATGGAGGAGCAGAATTTAAGATGCAATTTATATTCTCTTTGTAAAAATTCAAATTTTTTATTTCAGCTATTCATGTGCCTATAAAATTATCATGTGCCTATGAAATTATCACGGGTCAAAGCTGCCAGGGGGAAATTATAACTTTCTCTTCCTAGCTGACCTAATTACACATTGTCCATTGGAATTTCAGAGATATAGACCACTACACGACATGGACATAGAATTGCTAGATATGCCTTTAGAAATTTCTTGTTTATTGCAACAAAAGTTGTAATGACATTTGTAATAAGCATGTATAGTTTATAAATAACATTTTAATTATATTCTTTCAAACTTTGAAATTGTAGAGGAAAATCCCCTCATGCATGACAGTGTATAGAAAATGGAGGAAAGAGAGGAAAATAATTGTGCCAAGGTTAAAGGGTAGCGCCAGCACTGGGTCTAGGTCTACGCCTATAATTCTTATGAAATTACGTTAAATTGATACCATAGACTCACCAATACCGTGATACTGTGAAACAGACTTTCTAAAAAGATAAATAACCATAATTTTATCCTATTATAATTTACCACAATATTATAAAAATACAAATGTGTTTATGTACTATAAAATTATTTTTATTTTCTTGTTTCCTTACTTTATTAAGCCAGTCTACTTGAGAATAAAACAAAGGGAGAAGTTGCTATCAAAAGCAATTTTATCATTGGCATTCATGAATGAGGACTTTTAAAAAGTTTACTGTAAACCTTGGCAATTCATCGTGGACTAATATCTTTATGATCTCTCCTGTTGCCTTATTTATACTGAATTCTAAAGCACTTAATGATATTTGTCCTTACTTAGTTATCTTAGTTTGCCAAAGGGGTGCTGATACAAAGTACCAGAAATGTGTAGGATTTTATAATTGGGAATTTATTAGGGTAAGAGCTTACAGTTTTGAGGTCAGGAAATATCCAAATAAAGTGTCATCAGAGATGCTTTCTCACCAAAGTCATCTACTGATAATCCTGGTGTCCTGCCACATGGCATCTATGTCAAGGGTCCTGCCTTCCCTACAAGGCTCACTGTCTCCTGGAGTTCAGCTACAACCAATCAAGCTTATGTCAGGGCTTGTCTCCTCAGCCTTGAGCTGCTCTATGTGCCCAGTCCCTCAGGGGCTTCTTGCCATGCCTCTGTGCTCTCCTGATTTCAGTCTCTCTGGGGCCTCTCAGCTTCTCAGGGCCTCTCTATTTTCCTGCAATCTTCTCTTTTGCATGACAGGATCAAACTGGTCATTTTCTTTCTGTGTCTTTCTGTGTCACCATTTATATAAAACTCTAGCAAGAGGGTGGAGACCCAACCTGAATCATGCCTCACTGACAGTACAAAAAAAATGTCCCACATCCACAAGAGTGGATTTGTTCAAGAATGTAATCTTTCCTTTTTGGGATTCATAAAATCACTTCAAACTGTCACACTAATCATTGTTGCAAGTCCTTGATATAGTTACTATAGCCCAATGCCAGAGTCTCCGCAGGATTAGCTATTTTATCATTAATATATCCAGATAGGATCAAGTTCCCAGAACCTGATTAAGTCAATCTAAAAAAAAATAGCAGAATGTAAAAGAAAAAATGGAGTGCAGACTTATACATTATTAGTGAAGGACAATTTTTAAATGCAAGGAAGACACATATTTTCCTTTCTCATGACGAGTACATTTTCTCTGCATAGGATGTTATCTTTGGGGTTTTCTTGGTTTAATGAATATGTTATTTTATTTCTGGATTCCTGCACTCCTCTTGCTTTCATAAGATTGTTTTGCATTCTTGAAGACATCTTATTTTACTATCCTTATTCAGTTACTGTAGTTTAAGGGTGACCAATCCCACTTCCCAGATCTAGGAGCAAGACGTGCTAGGCCTGAACTATTAATTTTTCATCCATTATAAAAAATATTCATGGACTGAAAATCATCTGAGAAGCAGTGTTTTAAGATGCCTGGGATAAAGCACTGTGAAAGTCTTGCTGGCTGCAATAGAACTAATGCACTGTCTCTCCTCTGGATGAGGGTGGAGGCACATGTTTATATTGCCTCTTTGAACCTGCCTTTTAAATGCTTCTCTCCCTGACCAAACTCTTTCCTTTTTCAGTACCTTATTTTTTATTTAGATATATAAATTATTTCATATTAAACTTATAGTTACTTAAATTTTTGACTTCTAATGTGACTTTGGCAATTTCTGTTCTAGGCCACAATGTACTTATTTCTTAACTTAACTCTCGTAAAAATGATCTCATATCTTTTTTCCTTTGTTTGCAGGGCCTCCCCATTGATGGCATTTCCTATAGCCATTATAAAGACTCAGCCTCTTCTTTGCCTTGATTCAGAGAACTTTGTTTAAAAGAAAGTGAGCATTAATTCACATGTGGAGATACCAAAAAGCATGAAGAGACTAATTCTTAAAGAAGAGTCTCCATATAAAAACTTTTCAGTTGGAATATTTGGTTAAACAGAAATCTTGAGATGTTTGTGGGCAGCTTTGCAGATAACTGGTTATAAGAGATAAACAAACACTTCCATTGCAAAAGCATCTTTAAGCATAGTGTACTATCAAGATTTTTTTTCTTTTACTTAGTTATGAGACTATATTTCTTTAACATAGAGATGGTAATGTAGATGTAAATTAGGTGGGGTTTTTTCAGATAATAATGTTAAGATTAGTTAGTAAGTAAGGTATTCCCTCTGTTTTCATAAAGTGGTCATTTTCACTATTCTGAGACATAAATAGATTTTATGGAGTGAAGAATGAAAGTATACTCCAATGAGTACAGAATTTAATTATATTGAAAATGGGAATAATTTAAGTACCAGATTCTTAATATTGACTTTAATTAAAATGTGAAAGTTGGAATACTATATATCATTAGTAGAGAAAAAACTGAGATAAAGCTGTTAAAATTCTTTTTCCTGAATTAATACATAGCCTTCCGAAAGCAGTGAACTGCAGTTACTTATCTATTTTATATTAGCATGGTTAGTAAAGGTGGCATGCAGGGTGGTCTTTTCATTGAAAATTCAGAATGGGTTATTGAGAGGCCAATCAATAGCTGATATATATAAAAATCTGTATTCACAATATTTGTATGGGCAAATTTAGAAAATTGTAAAATGCTATATTTTACTTTTATGTCACATTTCTGTGGGCAGATTTTCATTCCAAATATATTTTAGAAACACTTAAAAAAAGCGTGTTAACTTATGCAAATACTTCTAGTAGCTAGAGGACATTTTAGCACTTGTTTTTTGGTGATAACGCCTTGAGAAATAGATTTACTCCCCCCCAAAAAAAGTTCTCTTGACATTTATACATTGTAAAATCTTTTGCCTTGGAATCAGGGACCAGGTTCAGTGTGCTCATTGGTGGCCACTGCTTGGGTTCCTACTCCTAGGAAGAGTGGAAGTTGGGGACAGTTGATCACTTTCTCAGGGCACTGAGGGCAGTCACCCCACCCACCTACCCACTTGCCCGTCAAAAGGCAAGTGGTAACAGCAGGAGAGGAAGCAAGGTGCAGTCTGAATACTCCTCTCTAAGGGCAGCACAGGTAGATTCACCCTGCCCATCTTGGGGGACCCAACACAAATGGTGGCAGTTGATTAGAGAACTCAGATTACAGGAGCTGGGAATTCTGCAACAGTTTCATCCCAACAAAGCTAGAAGCCTCAGTCTCAGCTATGCACACATCAGGGACTAAGTCAGCTGATGATTAAAGGTACAGCTATATCTTAGGGCAGTGGGGAACACCTGAATTGTGAGAGCTATCTGCTGGATACATTAGGAAAGCAAAGATCTGAGGACATGTCAAAGAGAAGGTTGGTGGAATTTAGGGTCTCCTCCCCAGAACAAGTTGGAATTGATCTTCATGTGTCCCTGAGCCTGGTTTGACTGGGGAATCTGATCTGGAGTTTGTCTCTGGGGGGACACTCTACCAAAATTAGCCCTGCAAATAATAGGAGCTAAAGAAAATGAAAGGAGTATTGAAAATATAGAGGGCAAATAAAAAATAAGTGTAATAGATTAACATTGTCAGAGGAGGAACTAGGGAAAGGAAGCTTCCTCCTGGGGATGAAATAAGTGGAAAAATAGTGCAAACTCAAAAATTGTACCATACATTCAGGGTAAGATTCAGATAAACAAGAGCTGAAGAAATATGATTTGTTAAGCATGAGCATAAAGGAGCAAAATCAGTTGAACCAAGTGTCAAACAGGACAACTTTCATGAAAAAAGCAAACCAGTAAGAAAGCTGCAGGCTAAAGGTAAAAACTGAGCACAGAATAAAGACATCAAAATAATCAGATGCCAAGACAACAGCAAAAAATTGCAAGACATAGTTAGAAATAGAGAAAACAGAGTTCGAAGAAGTAAATTAGGGAAGCGGACTTGGCCCAAAGAAGTAAATTAGGGAAGCGGACTTGGCCCAGTGGTTAGGGCATCCGTATACCACATGGGAGGTCTGCGGTTCAAACCCCGGGCCTCCTTGACCCATGTGGAGCTGGCCCACGCGCAGTGCTGATGCACACAAGGAGTGCCCTGCCACGCAGGGGTGTCTCTGCGTAGGGGAGTCCCACACACAAGGAGTGTGCCCCCTAAAGAGAGCCGCTCAGCATGAAAGAAAGTGCAGCCTCCCCGAGAATGTCGCTGCAAACATGGAGAGCTGACACAACAAGATGACGCAACCAAAAGAAACACAGATTCCCATGCCGCTGACAGCAATAGAAGTGGACAAAGAAGAAGCAGCAGCAAATAGGCACAGAGAACAGACAACCAGGGGTGGGGGTGGGGGGGAGACATAAATAAATAAATAAATCTTTAAAAAAAAAAGAAATAAATTAAACCTCCTGATGAAATACAGATTTGAGACAACTAATGAATGTCCTTAGTACATTCAATGAGAAGGCTCAATAGATTAAGAATATTAATAAAGCACTGGATGAACACAAAGAAGAAATTGAAAGCTTGCAAAGAAAAGTAACATACCTTATGGTATTGAAAGACAATGGATGAGATAAAAATTGTATTAGAGGCATCTTATCATGTAAGAGCAGTTTTGAAATGGCAGAAGAATGAATAATTGAATTAGAGAACAGAGTGTATGAACTTGCAGAGAGGAGAACAGAGAAAAGAATGGAAAAAAAAATAACAGGGTTTCAGGGAATTAAAGGATCGTGAAAAACATACAAGCATATTCATTATGGCTGTCTGGAAGAAGAAGAGAATGGAAAAAGGGCTGAAAGAATATTTGAAGAAATAATGGCTGAAAAATCCCTAGCCCTTATGAAAGGTATAAATATCAATATTCAAGAACTTTATATTTTTCTCTTCTTATCACTGGACCACCATCATAATTTTGGGGTTCTAGAATGTAATTAACTTTTCAGTTCACAGGTCATTAGGTCAGGAGAAGCTGTACCTGAGGAACTTCATTTTTGCTCTTTGTAGCAGTTTGGCATTGTTTGAATTCCAAAATTAGATATTGGATTATGTTTGTAAACTGGTCTGTTCCTCTGGGCATGTTCTCTTTTGACTGTGTTATGTTCAGAGGTTTCACTTTTACTCAATTAAATTAAAATTAGGGCTTTGATTCAGCCCTGTCATTAGGACATTGAGTCCCTGCCCCTTGGTGGGACTCAAGAAATGACAGGGCAGAGGAGAGAGTTGGAGTTTTTGATGCTGGAGCCCCAGGAAGTAAATACACAGGAAGAGAACATGGAGGAATAAAGGTAGCTTTGTAGACACAGCAGAGGCCCTACAGTTGACCTTGTGGAAAGAATAGTGCAGTTGACCCTGGAAAAATTGAGCGCCAGGAAGAGCCAAAGCTTTATGCCAGACTATAGCTGAAATTGGAAGAAACTGGGGCCACAGAGCCTTTAGAAGATGAGGAAACCTGAACCCTTGCAGATGTTAGCAGCTATCTTGCTCCAACATGTGGCAATAAACTTTGGTGAGGGAAGTAAATTATTCTTTATTGCCTTGTGGCTGTAAGCGTCTACCTCAAATACGCTTTATTAATGTCAACTGATTTCTGGTATTTTGCATCAGCACCACTTTGGATGACTAAGACAATTGTGGACTTGATTTAGATGATGAGAACACAGGCTTTAAATCTGAGCCTCATGTCATGGGATGGAACTTTGGGGATATTGGAAGTAGGGTGAGAAAAACATGAACTACTAAGGTTGTAACTCAGACTGGAGTAAACTGTCACTTCATAACCCCCAAGGAGGCATGCTGCTGGTCTTTACAAAGTGGTCTAGCCCCTCCCCATTGAATTTGGACTGGCCCTTTGAAACATTTAACCAGTGCATACAGTGTAAGCAACATTGTATCAGTCTCTGGACTTAGCCTTAAGAAAGATGACCTGCAAGCTTCTGCTTTTGTTTGTGGGTGAAAGATTCAAGGCTCAAGGCGTAACAAATTTAATCACCAGGAAACTCTAAGTTGTGAAAAGCTTCATTTAGCCACATTGAGAGGCCTTGTGTAAGAGAATTGAGACCTCAGTCAAACACCAGGTTTAGTCTAAAGCATCCATTAAAATCAACTGCTAGCCATATACATGACCTGATATTGGCAATGGATTCTCCAGCTCCACTTAGGCCACTCTAGTTGAGAAAATGAGGGGAAAATGCAGAGAACTCTGGAAATTTGCCATAGAACCAGGACAGATTTCACAATTGTGAGCTAATAAAATGGTTGTTTTAATCCATTGAGCTTTGGAATAGTTAATTTTACAATAAGAGAAAACTAAAACACTATTTTTCAGCTCTTTTCCACTGTTTACCTCGTTGGTTGCTGATATAAATTATTTCCTACTAGACATTTCTTACTAAGACATTAGATATGGTTGATGTCTTATTTTCTGGCACTCACTTATGACCAACAGAATATCTTACTTCTGACACAATACACACATACACACAAACACACACGCATTTATATAGATAAATCCATTTGACTATATAGAGAATTTTTAAAAATGAAATTAATTCCTTGTTGATTCAATAGCAAATATTTCATGACATGGTTAGAATAGTGGGTGTATTTTTATTAAATAAGAAATGACATTAAGAAGAATATACAAGTGAAAAGATAATCAGTTTGCTACTTAACAGTCAACACTTGTATTTATGCATAATGGTTTCTTGGGAAAAATTTGTCACGAGTATCTTCCAAAACAAAGAACCGCATTACAAATTCATAGAGTTGACAGAGATCTTTGAAAGTTCTCATGCATATCTATGTTTTATGAAGAAATATATATAACCTCCTCACCTTCTGCCAACTTGGGTTATTGAAATCTTTCAAGAATAGCATTACCAGAAGTTTGCTGAATATTAATTCGCATGTTTTTGTAGATTATGAATGGGGGTTTTCTGTACGTACTTATCATATACAATACAAACTGTGAAACAGTTTTTGAAATTGGGCATTATTCTTTTACAAGGAAGTATTTATTGCAGTAAATAATTTAATTCTATTTTGTCATTTTTCTTTATTTCCCCAGTTACTATTTTATATTTAATCACTTGGTTTATTTAGGCTTGCTATGTTGCAAAATGGTGGAATCATTCTACTCCAATCTTATACATCGGTGAATATTGGTTGAAACTATCTATGTGGAATGGAAAAAAAAAACACAGCTCATGCATTCAATGAATGGATTCATCATAGTGTGATGTCTCATTTAAATTGCAGCCTTGGTTATCTCAGCAGTGATTTTTAAAAATCTTCTATATAGTATTACAAAAATTTACTAACATGACTCAACATTTCTTCATCTTTATTTTCTTCCAAATGTGCTTTTATATTTTTAAATGCACAAGAAAATTCAAATATTATAAGTATACAAACTGATAAGATTTCAAAACAATCACATACATATGTAGCCACGACTGAGATTAAGAACCACCCCGCACGAAAAAAGAAGCACAGCTTGCCCAGGAGTGGCACTGCATACATGGAGAACTGACACAGCAAGATGACGCAACAGAAAGAGACACAGATTCCCGGTGCTGCTGACAAGAATACAAGCAGACACAGAAGAACTCACAGCAAATGGACAGAGAGAGCAGACAACTGGGGGGGAGAGGGGAAGGTGGTGGGGAAGGGAAGAGAAATAAATAAATAATAATAATAATAATAATAAATGAACCATAATGACAGCAATCAGAAGCACCACTTCTACCCCCATCAAAACAATCTTCCTCTCTACCTAAAGGGAAATGAGTATCGTAATTTCTACTATGATTGTGGAATTTAAAATGTACTGAAGTGGAATAAAGTGAATACTCTTTTCCATCTGGCTTCCTTTACTATACATTATGTTTGTGAGGATCTCACTCATATTGCTTCATGCGGTTGTAGTTTATTGCTTTTCATTGCTGAATGGTATCCATTTTTGAATGTATCACAATTGATTTCTTTTTCCACAGACAATGGACACTGGATAATTTATAATTTTTTCAATTATTAGTTATTATTATTAATTATAATCACAAAGTAGCTTCAGATTTTCTGTGGTTTTTCTTTGACCCCAAAGAAGAATTTCTATTATAGTACTAGTTGTTAAATTTTTACCAAAATATTTTTGAAGTTTTAAACTCTGTTTCTTCATCAATTTGGTTATTATCACTTTTTTAAAAAGATTTATTTTGTTTATTAATTTCTCTTCCTCTCCCCACATTGTTTGTGCTTGCTGTCTGCTCATCTTTTTTTAGGAGGCACTGGGAACTGAACCCAGGACCTCCTATATGGGAAGGAGGCACCTAATCGCTTGAGCCACCTCTACTCCCTTATAATCACTTTGGATGCACAGTTTTCTACTTGAGTAAATTTGAATTTTGTTTTATTTCTTGTTTAAAAAGAGTTTGCATTTTAAAAATAGATGCAAATTAGTCACACTAATACAATTTTTGTTTTTTAATCACTGGGCTTGAGAGTTTCCTTTCTTACAATACCTTTTCACATTTAAATATCAAGGTTATGATGGATTCATAAAAAATAATTAGGAAACATCCCTTTTATTCAAGTCCCTGCAGGAGGTTTTTGTTTTGTTTTGTTTTGTTTTTTAAGAGCCTGATATTATTATTTTACTAAAATGTTTGAAAGAACTCAAGGGTAAGATCTGATTTTTTTTTAACCTGAGGAATATTTTTATAATAGATTTGATTTTTTTGAGATTGAAAAATTCTTCTAGGTCAAAATTGTTACATTGTGACTTTTTAGCATTTTATGTATTTTATCCAAATAAACAAATATATTGAAGTAAGTTATGCTGATTATCTTTTATAAAATTATTTTTAAAATAATTTGTTGTGATGTATTTTAAATGATTTTTTTTGTTCCAGATATTGATATTAATAAATTACATTTCCTACATTTGGTTTTATGTCATTTTTCTAGATGTTTGCCAATTTGTTTTGTGACTGCCCATTTCTCTCTTTTCCTTTAGGATTCTAAAGTGCACATTTGTTAAATCCTCACCCACCATTCCACTTAACTTTGATCCCATTTTCTTTATTTTCCTGTATTTTTGCTCTGTGCTTCTGTTCAGATATTTTTTCTATATTTTAATTCAAGTCAACTAAGCCTCTTTTCTGTTAGATTTAATATGCATTTAAAATAAATTTAAATATAATTTACTCTATATATTCTAATTTTAAGCATACTATTGATTAGTTTTGTGATAGATGCACCTACATACCATCATATCAATCAAGATATAAAAATGTTACCATTACAGCAGAAACTTTCATCTTTCTTACTTGCCCTCATGCTTCACCACCTCTTGGCCCCAGCTGCACATTGTTATTCTTTTATATTTTAATTGTAATTTTAGGAGATATTTTTATTTATGAATTGTAAGTGAATTTCTATATTGTGGGTGGATACATGTCCTTTGCCAAATACATGTGCTATGAATAATTCCTCCAGATGTGATGTTACATTTTCATGTTCTTGCCTTTGGAATATTAATAATTAATATTTATAAAGTTCAGTTTATCAATTTTACTTGTTTGTGCTTTTTGTTTTCTAAGACACTTTTTAATTATCCAAAGTTAACAAGAATTTTCTCCTGTATTTTCTTCCGGAATCCTTACATATAGGTCTATGATTCATTTTAAGTAGTTTTTTTTTTTTTTTTATCACAGAGTGTGATGGCTAAGTTCATGTGTCAACCTGGCTAAGTTATGTTGTCCAGTTGTTCGGTCAAGCAAGTACTGGCCTGATTACTACTGTGAGGATATTTTGTGGACTTGAATCATCAGTATGTTGATTGCTTCTCTGGCTGCATACACCTACAATCAACTGAAGAATGTGCTATCATCAATGAGAGACATCTCATCCAATCAATTTAAGGCTTTAACAGGAGAAGCAATGAATTGGCAGTCAGAACGGAGAATTCCCATCTCTACTTCAGTCAGGCAGCTTTTGCTCAAGAATTCACTGAAAATCTTCAATGAAGTTCTCAGCTTGTGGTCTGCCTAAGGAATTTGGACTCATGCATCCCCACAGTTATGTGAGAAATTTTATAAAATCTCATTGTATTTACAGACATCTCCTGTCAGTTCTACTTCCCTAGAGAGCCCTAATAACAGTATTTACATAATATACACATATGTTTATATAGAGAACACAGTTATATATCTCCTTTTGGTTCTGTTTCCTTAGAAAATCAAGACTAATCCACAGGGATCAAAATTTTTTTTCATAAAAAAATCATTAATTCTTTAACCTTTATCTTTTCTAGCATCATAACCTTTAAATTACCTTGGTAATTTTGCAAAATATCGACTGTCCCTGCATGTGTGCATTTATTTCCAGACTCATTTTCTCTTCCAAGGATTCATATTTTACCCTTATATCAATACTAGACTGCCTTGATTTGTGTCCATGAGTAAGATGATTGCTGATTTTCAATTCTAATGACCTCACAAAATGAGTTAGGAAATGTTTAATTCCTTGCTTTTTTCTTTGAAATTAATATTATTTCTTCTTTAAATGCTTGATATAATTTGCAACTGAAACCTTTAGGACCTCTTTTTTTTTTTCATTGTTTACATGTTTAAAGATGAATTTTATTTGTTTAGTAAATGTGGAATTCTCAGAGTTGATTTTCTTTTTCTTATCTATTTGATAAGTTGCTTATTTCCTTGTGACATTTGTTTCAGCCAATTGAAGATTTTATCTAAATTGTTAAACTTGTTGTTGTAAAATCATCAGTAATATTCTTGTATATTCATTATGAAATTGGTAGGATCCCCTTTGGTTTTTCCTATTATTTTCTCCCTTTTTTATACCTCCGTCTTGTTGAATGCTAATTTTATTTTTATGCTTGCTCAATTTTCTCTCTCTTCTCCTTTTATAAGATGAAATTGAATATATGGGCTGAGTACATATTTCAGGCTTATAAACTTCAGAATCCAAGCTATTGACAAGGCTTGTACATGTCAATATATCTTTCATGGTCCATTTTCCAGTAGCTAGTAGAGCCTGGTCTTCTCATGGTGATCATTGGCTACTTCTCATTCCAATGGCCAAGGGAACTTCAAAATAAGTGGGCTAGATAGATCATTATATTCCTCTTCAGGATGGGAAGAATAGTGATCTGTAATGAATATAATCTAAATGACCAGAGTTTGCATTCTGGTTCACAAATTTATATTCATCCTTCATGCAAAATACAACCACTCCTTCTCCAAGGTACCACTAAAATCTCATCCATTCATTTCCCCATGTCAATATCCAGGAATGGTAGGGGTGGTGACTTATGTCAAGTATGCTATAAGTGGCCCTTGATATGGAGACCTATGAATAATAAAAACATAAGATTTGTGTCTCCCACACTTCCAACGTATAATAATAACACAGAGATAATATAAGAACAATAAATATCCTCTATCAAATTCTGAGAGTGGGAGACACATAGGAATCATGGCTCCAAAAAAATTCTGAAATCCCATTTACCAATACAGTAATAACCTCCTACACTGGGGAATAAACCTGAATTCCACTTCTTTGAAGGAGCTCCCAAGTCTATTGTTCTCCATAGCTCTTGGTCTGTTCTCTAGAAGCTCCTTTCCTGTACAGTATCCTTATGTACCACTTTTGAAAGTGATTTTGGAGAAAGCACCTGTTTGGAAAACTGGTCAATTTTCTCAGTCCACTTCCTCTGTGCAGAAGCCAGAGGGGATTTTTTATATCCCAAAGATGTATAGCCATTTTTAGTCTATGCTGGCAGTACTTTTGTCAATTCAGCGTTATAATATTTTTGTGAATTTTTAAAATATAGAATTGATTTCTGTTAACTTTTAAACCACATGCACAATTAATTTTGTGATCTCTCTCTCTCTCTCTCTCTCTCTCGATGGATGTAATTGCAAGTACTTTGGGAGTATATAGTCTTAGTTCCCTTTTTAGAGAGTCTGTAAAAAGTCTTAACAAAAAGGTTATAGTAGTTTTCTTAGTTTGGTTTTTGCCTTGAGCTTTTCACTTAATGGCAGTACTCTAGATTTTATCTTTGCCCTAAAGTTGTCTTCATGACAAATTTAATATGGTGAGAAGCATTTTCATTTAAAATTGAAATTTCAGGAATTTGTAAACTATTTTCTCTCAATTATGTTTGCATATAGGTCACTTTTTCTTTGAACTTGTCTCTATATTGTAATGCTTAATATGTTAAGATAATACAAATCACTCTCCACTCAAAATCTCCTTCAAAATTTACTTTTCCAAAGGCACAATTATATTGGGTGAAATTTTATTCTGTCTAAGTGGCCAAAGGTAAACTTTTTACCAAATGCTTTATTAATACATAATGCAAATATTTCTTCAGTTTTCCATAATGATTTTCTTTTCATCTACCACCAAGTTACAATTAATAAAATATCTTTTTGATTTTTGCTATGTGCCTTATTTCTAGGTGCCAGATTTTGTATTAGTCACTTTTTTGCAGCAAAAAATACTGTGAAATAAACAACTTTAAACATAATGACGAAACAAGTGTATATATCATTCACTGCAGTAGAGACCTATAGTAGATTAGCAGTTGAGCTCTTCAAGGCTGGACCCAGTTGGGATTCTATGTTGGCTGGACTTAGCTCAGTGATGAAAATGAGACTTTAGGGCTATGCTACAAGAGTTCTTGGACCTCAATAATAAAAATACAATTAATATAAATAAAAATAGGCAAGGATATTGTAGCAGTTTGATATTATTGATGAATTCCAAAAAGAAATATTGGATTATGTTTGTAATCTGATCTGTACCTGGGCATGATTGAGTTATGATTAGGGAATTGAGTCCCTACCCACCAAGGGGTAAAAAGCATGGCAAAGGACGGAGTTGCAGGTTTCCAATTTTGGAATTTTGATGTTGGAGTTTGATGCTGAAGACTTAAGCTGTGAGCCCCGGGAAGTCAGCATGCAGAGGAAAGAGAAGCCAGCACCAGGAAGGAAGGAACAATGAACCCAGAGAAATGCAAGCTGCAGGAATGTAGGAACCCAGGAAGCCTGAACCCTCACAGACGTCGGCAGCCATCTTGCTCCAAATAGACTTTGGCGAGGGAAGTAACTTACGCTTTATGGCCTGGTATCTGTAAGCTCCTGCCCCAAATAAATATTCTTTATAAAAAAACAACCAATTTCTGGTATTTCGCATCAGCACCCCTTTGGCTGACTAATACAGATATTAATAGAAACTTCAGCAAAGATGATGTATTGTTAAAAGACCCATAAAAAGATGCTCACCATCATTAGTTATCAAGGAAATGTAAATTAAAATCACAATGAGATACTACTACACACTCAAATGGCTAAAATGTCAAAAGTCTGACTTTAGGAAGTACTGGTGATAATGTAGAGCAACTGGAATTCTCAGCTATTGTTGGTAGGAATGTAAAAGTGGACATAGAAATGTACACTTTATTTATTTATTTATTTCTCACCCCACCCCACCCCACCCCACCCCACCCCACCCCAGTTGTCTATTCTCTATTTGCTGCATCTTCTTTGTCAGCTTCTATTGCTGTCAGCAGCATGGGAATCTGTGTTTCTTTTTGTTGTGTCATCTTGTGTGTCAGTTCTCCGTACGTGCGGCAGGTTGCACTTTCTTTCATGCTGGGCGGCTCTCTTTAAGGAGCGCACTCCTTGCGCGTGGGGCTCCCCTACGCGGGGACACCCCTGTGTGGCAGGGCACTCCTTGTGCGCATCAGCACTGCACATGGACCAGCTGCACACGAATCAAGGAGGCCCAGGGTTTGAATCGTGGACCTCCCATGTGGTAGACGGACGCCCTAACCTCTGGGCCAAGTCCGCCGCCCCAAAATGTACACTTTAGAAAAGCATATGGTAGTTTCTTATACTGTTAATATGTAGTTACTCTTCAAACTAACATTTCACTGTTGTTCTGGAGTGTACCTGCACTGGTCTCCTAAGATTTTTTTGTGCATGTCTCTTCTCAACTTTGCATTCAGGCTTGTAATGCTGGTATTCTGAAATCAGTCATGGGGGGAGTATTTATATTACAAACCAAGGCTTTACCTCCCCCAGTTTCCTGGAGGAAACATTTGTCATCATGCCTCTTTAGCAATTCCAAATCTAGGTATTTGCCTGAGGGATGAACACATATCTACAAAGAATGTGCAGAAATATTTATAGCAGATTTGTGATAATAACCAACACTTTAAAGAATTCAAATATCCAACAAGAGATAGAAGTATATGCAAAATGTATTCTGTAACAATAAATGACACAGAGCAGTGGTGTAGTACTCAGCAGTGAGAAAAATGAGCTATAGGTACAACAATGTGGATGAACTTAAAATCATTATCCAGAGTGGTAAAGTAAGACACAAAACCTGCATTCCTTATGATTGCACTTATACGACACTTTACAAATGTCAAAATGATAGGAAGAGCAATCAAAGCGGTGATTTCCAGGGACCGTGTTTATAGAGACAGGACTGACTGCAAAATGTTCTAAACACTTTTTGAGATAAAAATGTTCTATATCTTGATTCTGGTGTTGCTTATGTGACTGTACACATTTGCCAAATCTCATCACATAAAATGATTGTTATTAGCCAAAGGGGTGCTGATGCAAAATACCAGAAATCTGTTGGCTTTTAAAAAGGGTATTTATTTGGGGTAGAAGCTTACAGTTACCAGACCATAAAGTATAAGTTACTTCCCTCCTCAAAGTCTGCTGCCACATGCTGGAGCAAGATAGCTGCCAACGTCTGTAAGGATTTAGGCTTCCTCTTCCTCTTAAGAATCCATGGTCCCAGCTTCTTCCAGTATCAGCTATAGGCTGGGATAGGTGTCATCTCTTTCCAGGCTCAGGGACTCTGCTCGTTCCACAAGGCTATCTGTAAACTGTCAGATGAATAGCTCGTCTCTTTCCTGGGGCCTCTGCCGTGTCTAATGGAGCCTCCTTACTTCCTCAGGATCTGCTTCTCTCTGTATTTACTTCCCAGGGTTCCAGCATTAAAACTCCAACTAACTCCTCTGCTGTGTAGTTTTCTCTGTGAGTCCTCGCCCACCTAGTGGTCGGGGACTAAATGTCCTACTGATGTTGCCCAATCAAAACCTTAATCATAGTTTAATCAAGCAAAAGTGACACCTCTGAATCTAATATAATCTAATAAACCCTGAAGAACAGACCAGTTTACAAACATAATCCAATATCTATTTTTGGAATTCATAAACAATATCAAACAGCTACAGTGATGAATTTTGTTACAACTAAGTTAAGTCTTAATAAAAAGATTTAAACAAATGCACACTCTAAATCTTGGAAAACTGAGCTACAAATTTGAATCACATACCCAAACAATCATAATTTATAGAATTGGAAAATAAAATGGTAAAGAGAGGAAATCTTCTCATTAATCTACAATAAGAAATTAAAGACAGAAAAGCAAATATCTGGTTATTAAAATTTCACATATCATCTGAAAATATGCTTATTTCTACATAATGTTTATTTATATGTGAAAACTATTTCCATTCCAGATGTCCTTCCTATGGATATGTGTGAGTAAACACAAATGACTTTGTGATTTGATTCATATCATAGCATAACTCTATAATTTAGGAAAAATCTTTGACTTTTAAAAATCCTGCAGATAACAACAGGTGGTTCATTTAAGTGAGAAATATTTGTCTTTAGATGAAAATAAGTTCAATGTTACAAAATCATGGAAGGTTTGGTCAATATTATAAAATATATCATAGACCTAATATCAGCTCTTAAAATCTATTATAGATTCATATTCTTCTCTTTAAAGATGTAGAAAATCGTGTTAAAAATCCATACTGCACTAGCATAATTTTGAAAGTAGTTATTAATCTTCATTCTTAAACAGATACATAGGCCTAAAGAAATCAAAACCATGATGAATATTTTTCTTCACCTATTATCAAAGTATCAGTTCTATTCTGTTATTAATAGTCAGCATAATAGTGTTTTCTTACTTCCCTAATTATGAACTACAGAGACTCTAAACTATGTGAAAAGCAACTATTAAGCAAAAGATTTTTTTTCCCTTTAGTAAGATATACTTATTATTTGATATGTTATTGTTGGTATTACAGTCTTCTATAAAGTGATATTATTGAAAATCTACTATAAGAATCTCAAATTACTAATGCAATTCTTGTTATGGTATAAATAAAATATCTAAAATTAAAAAAAATGAAAATATAATAATATTGCCTTTGTAAAGTCAATTCTAAGAGTTTCTCTTAGTCTATGATGTTTTTTGTATCGCAGAAGATACCTGAATTCCCTCCTTTTCCATGAAACCATTTAATTTTGGATACATGGTTCTTTTTATTTTAATGACTAGTGTCTAGACTAATCTTTAAAATAAAAAGAACTAAAATTAGGAGGATAAGTAAATAACTCTAAGAAGTTAGGAAAGCTGGCAATGTAAAAACGAATTATCAATTCAAAACAAAGGAAGATTAGAACTTAATGAGGTACGTAATCCCTCAAGCCATGTTTGTCTTGAGGAACTTTGCAGAGCATAGCATTATTTAAATGTAAAACTTTCCTTTTTTTAATATAAGCAGAGATAAGTTAACTACTACTACTAATAATAATAAAAAGATAGTTTTATGAATACCCATAAAGTCAATATACTGATGTAACAAAAACCCAGATCAGGAAACAGTACATCCCACTACATTTCAGTCAATATCTCTCATGCCTTTCCATGAGTAACCACTGTCCTGAATTCATACCAAATATTAGTTTTGTTTCTTGTTAAATTTTATATATAAAATGAGTCATAGAGCAGAGTCAGAGAGACAGATAAAGCAGATACAACCCCCAGATATTGGTTCCTTTGAGGGCTAAAGAGACCCATGGGAGTTATGGTCATGGCCGATGGGGTTAACTACCAGGGCAGATGGCCCCTCTTTGGAAATGGTGTTTATGTGTGATGAAGCTGGACTCAGATGGGATCTCCCTTCATAAGACTTTCATGCTAATGTGCTGGAGGTGCAGTTAATGTTGGGGTTTAAGATATATTTAGGGGATTTGAATCTCTGGACTGACAATGTGATAGCCAGATCCTGAGCCTCAACAGACTCCAGCACCTACAATCTGATTTATTGGACTTACCACACTCAGCTAAGATGGAGGTGAAGAAGGACAACCACCACACCATGGAGCCTAGAGTGATTACAACTGAAAATGGGAGGATTGCATCCAGCATCCAGGTGGAATCTGAGCCTCCTCTTGACATAAAGGTGCAATGGACACAACCAATCCAGTGTCCACATAGAAGAGGTGGCATTGGATTGGGAAAAGTGGACATAATGGACAAAGGGTATGGGGAAAGGCAGGAAGAGATGAGAGGTGGAGGCGTCTTCGGGACATGGAGCTGCCCTGGATGGTGCTTCAGAGGTAATCACCGGACATTGTAAATCCTCACAGGGCCTACATGATGGAATAGAGGAGAGTATGGGCCATGATGTGAACCAATGTATATGAGGTGCAGAGGTGCCCAAAGATGTACTTACCAAATCCAATGGATGTGTCATGATGATGGGAACGAGTGTTGTTGGGGGGGGGGGGAGAGGGGGGGTGGGGGGGGTGGGGTTGAATGGGACCTCACATATATATTTTTAATGTAATATTATTACAAAGTCAATAAAAAATAAAAAAAATTAATAAAAAAAAAATAAATAAAATGAGTCATACAGCAGGTACTTTTCTTTGCATCTGACTTATTTTATCCCATAACATGTTTGTAAAGTGTGTGTAGTTGGTTCATTCACACTGCTGAATAGTATTCAGTTGTATGCTTATACCATGATTTGTATATCCATTCTAATGTGATGGATATTTAGCTTATTTCTAGTTTATGTCCCCTAGAAATAATGTTGCAAAAGGATTATTGTATGGTGCTTTTTGTAATGTATTTATGTAATTTGTAAGTATATGAACAGAATAGATGGTCCATGGACTGATGAGCATTTGGTTTTAGTAGCTACTGGCAAGCAGTTTTCCAAAGTATTTTTATGATTTGTAGTCCCACTAGCGACATATGAGGTTTGAGTTGCTTCACATTAGGTGCTGCCTATTTTCTTTTTTAACCTTCCTGATGGTTGTAGTTCTTATTGTGATTTTAATCTGCATTTTCCTGATGAATATTTTTCATATGTTTACTTGCCATTTGGTTATCTACTTTGGTATGATTCATTATCAGGTCTTTAGTCTATTTTTCTAAGTATTTTATGGCTCTTTTGTTATTTTTTGTAAGAATTCTCTTTGTTATTGTAAATAGCAGTTTATTGTATTGTATATACCAGATATATGTATTGCAAATACATTCTTCCAACTCTGTGGTTTGCTTTTTCACTCTCTTAATGAAGTCTTTCGATGAACAGAAAAGTCTTTTGATGATTCTTACTATAGACTATGACAGCATTTTTTTTGTCACAAATATTTTTTCTCATATCAAGGTCACAGTGATATGCTCCAATGTTCCTTTAATATTTATTGTTTTAACTTCTATATTTAGATCTGCAGACCGTCTGCAATTGATGTTTGAAATAGTTTGACAGGCGTGCTGATACCTCTTCCCATATGAATATTCAATCAACCCAGGATAATTTATTGAAAACCTATTCTTACTCTCTACATTTTAATGGCCATTTTGATATAAATCAGGTAATTGCAAATATATGGTCTACTTCTGAATTTGCTATTTTGTTCCATTCATCAGTTTGCCTGTCTTTCTCAATTATAATAGATTATAGAGTATCTGAATTTTCTACAGCAATAATTATATCATTTCTGAATAATGACAGTCCTATTTATTTCCTGTCAATAATTTATTTCTTCTTCTTGGCATGTTGCACTGGTTATATCCTCCAGTAACATATCTTTTTAAAAATGGTGGTAGCAGGAAACTCTGTCACATACCCAAACTGAAAGGAAAACTTTCAATAAGTTATCATTTTAACTAATGACAAGAGTAGATGCTCAATAAATATAGAGATATAAATCTCCTTAAAGAAGTAGCACTGTATACTAATTAAGAACACATACTGAATTTCAGAGATGTGACTTTGAATCCTGTCTCTTTCACTTCCTATGTTTATGAATTAGAGGAAGTTATTTTGATTTACTCTTTGGTATCCACATTTGTAAATTAGGTATAGAAATTAATTACCTATTTCTTAGAAATATTGTGATAATTAAAATAGTTAGTATATATGAAATCCTTAGTTTAGTAATTACCTATCTAGAGTCAACATTCAATGTATGTCAGCCAGTATTTAAATACATAATAATTGATAGGATTAATATATAAATACAGTAGTTATTTTTAAAAATTACTGATTACTTGATCATGAACCCCTACCTTCACAATGGTTCTAATTCTACACGACTTCAAAATGACATCTTTGCTCTTAACAAATCAATTTATTCAGTCTCTTCTTAAGGTAATATGCTTCCTCTAATGCAATTCATCCTACCTAGTATGCTATCCTTTCCTCTTTTAACTTCTGTAAATCTTAAAAATATTTGAATAAAACCATATTCTAAAGCCTTCCATAACTCTTAGGCTTCTCAGTAAAAGTTTCCTTCTCTAACAGCCCATTAGTGCAAGTCTTGGGTCAAGTGTCATCTTCTCAGAGACCTCTTCAGATAGTCCATTTACTTTGCATCACCACCATTATTGACTTTTATTAATCTCCCTTGCTTGCTCTATTTGTATCCTTTTCTAACATGATACATTTATTTATGTTTATGTATATGTGTACATTTATGTATTTATTATGTATAAATACATATATATGTATGTATGTATGTATTTATTTATTTGGTTTATTTTTTATTTATGGACTTTCCCAGTAGAGTACTTACTATAGGCCAATTATTTTGTCTATTATCTTCACTGATAATTTTTCACTCCTCAGAAGAGTTCATGACACATAGTAGGTACTCAATAAAGATTTGCAAAATTAGTGAATAAAAGTATGTGTGTTAGTCTTTCTCTTTGTTTCTATTCCAAAATGACCTAAGAGAATATCCTGTTTTCCTTTTTTCTTCTCCTTACATCACTAAAAGTAGGTCCTCCTCAAAGGGAGTTTTGTTTAGGATAGTCACCATTAAGAAAGAATACCCTATTACCAAAATCTGAAAAATAGGTTGGGGACAGAATGAGGCATTGAAAGATAATCAAGAGAGAAGGTTGGAATGGCATGAAGGTATTGGAAAAAGAAGAAGTTATGGAAGAGGCTGAGAATGTAGCAAAAAAAAAAAACAAAACCCAGCCTATTCAAGACAGGTTTCAGTATTGATCTGTAACTCGGAATATGTTGGATCTGTGGCAAGGCTGAGTGAGTAAAATCACTGAGTATGGGAAGGGTATCCCGTATAATGTAATGGTTCAAAGAGGAGTTACAATGCCCAAGGTCAAATCCTGGCTCTTCTGCTCATTGGTGGGTGTGAATACTCGGGAGAGTCAATTTTCTTCTTCTGTTCCTCAGTTTCCTCAACTGGAACAAGTTGAGAATATATATCACATTTCTCCAAGGATTGTTCAGAGTTAAATGAGATACTCTAGCACTTAACAGAGATTTTGGCTCATTGTGTGCTATTAATGAATGATATTCTTTGAGCCATGGCAAGTCTCCTCGATTTAGAGAAGATAAATAATACAGAAAAGATATCTATGATTAAGTCTTATTTTTATACAACTTTTCAAAGCTATTCCCCAATCTAATCTATCACACAGCACAACAATCCCTGGAGCCAGAGTTGCACTTCCCAGTAGCCCTTCAGTATATTATTTCAGACCTATAAATGTCATCCACTTGTGAGTTAGGCAGGCTAGGACTGGAAGCAGACAAGGCATATTCCATATTGAAAGCTATGTTACTCATATTATAGATTTCATGACGGTATTAGGCAATAAATGCACAGGATTAGAATCTCAGTAGATCAGAGACAAAATGCTACTTCTATGTCATCTGTGCAAGCTTTGTAATCTTGCTGCCCAACACCCCAAGTAACTGATCTCTAAAATCTCAGAGTTATTATGTAAAGCACCCACTATAAGTGGTAGCAAAAACAATTGTAAAGAAATATTATTTACTTCTCAATTATCCCCCTATTTTGCATGGCACATTGTGAATGGCATTTGGAGCTAAATAATTACTGTGCCTTTACTTCATGAATCTCAGATGTATAGTGAAATACCACCAGAGAAGGGAAATTCTGTGGATTTCCAGTTAGTCATCACCTAAGCTCTGTTCTCTAACTTTTTGGTGCTTATTGCTCACAGACAATAAATGCATGAATCAAAAATAATTGGATCTTCTAGGAAAAAGATGGCAATTTATGGTTGTGGTAACCATAAATTCATGGCAGTTGTATGATTTCTTACATACCAAAATAGTTTTGTAGCTTAAACTGAGTTGGGGCATTGGAAACTATTTAACTACTAGAGACAAAAAAAGACACTCACTTTTTATAAAATTAAGTCTTGAATTTTGAACTTCACATATGATCTTTAAATTGAACAGAAACTGACATTTTGTGAGAAAAATAAATGTAGAAAAATTCATTAGTATGGGAACAAACTAAAATGTTCTCCTTTGTTATTTTTATTAAGAATGAGTGAATTACCTGTTTCTTTTGTAAACTTAAATTTCTCTTTAGGCAGAGGAGCATTTCATATAAAGCACATTATTTTTCTTATACAAGAGTAATATATGCTCATTGCTGAACAAGAGAAAAGAATAATAAAGATTCAAACATAATCCCATCATACGGTGCCAACCACTGTTACTTTGTGTGTTCTCTTTGAGATTTTTTTTCTTTTGATAAGCTTTAACACTGCAGTTTATACTAATAGAATCATACTGGCTGTATCCTATATTTTCATGTAATTTTACAATGTGAACTCCTTCTTAGGTCATTATTTTATTTAACTGTGACTTTCATGGCTGCCTAAAATTCTCTTAAATGAATTATATGCTAATACAGGAATTTCACCTTTTTACTGTTATGAACAAAGCTGTGAATTAGCCAGAATTCTTGTTTTTGAGTGACAAAAACCTAACTCAAATTAACTTAGGCAGAAAAATAGACCAAAATAATTTGCTTAAAATATTAGCTTATCTCATTTAATTGAATGACCATCTGAACCACAACAAAACAAATCAAAGACAATACAGGGCTGCATAGACTCAGAGGAAAAATAGGAACCAGGATCCAAAAGCTGATAAAGCATCTCTTTCTACCTCTCTTCTGTCATGCTTGTTTCTCTCCATTTTATAGCTTCTTACTGAATGCAGACTAGCTACATGATGCAAGAAGAATGCCCTCGATAGTACCTAAACTCTCACAAATATGCAAACTAAACTCCTTCACACAGTTTTGAGAAGGATTTTAATTGCCCTACCTTGGATCTGTAGACACATCTAGTCTTATATTTGGCATCCTGAATTAAACACAGATGCTATCAAAGCAATAAGGAAGTGGGCTACAGTGGGGGACAGCTTGTAAGAGAAATGAGAGCTGCGCTACTGACTACAGGACTACCCAGGGTTGACACCAGCGTTTTCGTACACTTATTTTTACCCATACCTGTTATTATTTATTTAGGATAAACTACTAAGGAACAGGTTTATTCTTTCAAACCAAATGAATAATTTTCAACTTTTTGATACATTTTGCTATGATGGTTCTTAAAAATAGGTCATCAATTTTATATTTATATTTTTTTGAAATTGAGTGCAATGGAAAATTTCATAAATGTTATCTTGGCATATTAAAAAATTTAGTCAATTTGATAGATGCTATATGGTATGTTAATATTTTTTTACTCCTGAGTCACAAATTAGTGGCTTAAAGCAATAATTATTTGTTATGTAACAATTTTGTAGTTCAGGAGTTTGGGTGGCCTTGACTGAACTCTCCCTTTAGGGTGACACAAGGTGAAAATAAAAACATAGGCCAGCCCAGGATCTTATGTAGAGGTTCTGGGGAAGAATCTGCTTCCAAGCTCATTCCGATTTGTGGCTAAATTAAATTTTTTTGTGGTTGGGAACTGAGGTTCCCATTTTTTCACTGGGCATTAGCCAGAATTTGCTTTTAATTTGTAGAAGCTGTTCTCTGTCCTTCCATGCTGTATCCTTCTTCCCCCATCTTCAAGTCATCAGTGGAAAGCGGAATCTTTCTCATGCTTCCAACCTCTTTCTTTCTGCCATCACCATGAGAAAGCACTCTATTTTTAAGGTCTCATGTGATTAGATATAGCTGTGCAAAATGCTTGTTCCTAAGAAGGTAATCACCCTATCTTAAAGCCAACTGTACAATAAAACATAGCATAGTAACAGGAGTGATAAATCACTATATTCAGGACATCGCTGATGGGCCACTTTATAAATTCTGCCTTCCACATGTATTTGATTGTTTTCAACATATGGTTTTGTGTGTGGAAATCAGGGTATTAGATGTCTAGATCTGACTTACCCACTAATAAAATGTGTTTCCATGGGTGGTTGCTTTACCTGTCTAATCTGAATTTCCTCCTATGTAAAATAAAACTTTTGAATTATATAATTTTATTTTCTTTCAGTTCAAAGATGTTTGAAAGACTCAATATGAATCAGTAAACTCACCTGTAGTCTGTAGATGCTAATTAGTACCTATTCCTTAAATTGTACATCTGCACTTTAGTCTGACCTAGATTACAATATCTGACCTGACCCTTCCAATCAGACTTCCTCCATGTCTTCTTTTGATATTCAACTCCTATTAGAACTACACTTAAGAGTGGAGCTCTCAGGCACTTCACAGGCAAAAGTGAGCAAGAAATATTATCACAAAGGAAAGTTTTGTTCTGGCTTGCAGTGGGAGGAGTGAGAAGTAGGAAAAATATAAATCAGGAGAAGAATGAGCGTAAGTCAGGCCTTATCCCATCAGGTGACATTTTGAAAATTAGGAAGAGTATGGGAAATTTTATTAACAGTAATAGCAGAATGGGCTAGCGGTAAAAGCATTTATATAAGACACAGAAAATAAAGACTTTTCTAAAATTGGTTCATTAAAATTTTATGAGTTGTACATTCTTAGTTCTTTAAGTTATGCCAATGGGAGTTGTATGAATATTGCATTTTATCTCAAAATATTCTTTGAATATTAGGATAAATAAATAATTTATTCTAATCTGAAGGATTTTAATGCAATTTTAAAGGATTACCTTGACATAAAATTGAACATTGAGCTTCAATTTCAAAATGTTTATGCATTTTGATCAAATATACAAAGGTATATTAGAATACTTGGAAATAAAGAAAATGCCTTTACTATGAAATAAATGAAGTCCTCCTATGATCAATAATTTGTAAATACAATGTTAGAGGTTTGCAAGAATTACCAAGTCATAAGGCTTTGGCTCCATTCCAATTAACTGAGCAAACTGCCTACATGTGAAAGACAGCATATCTCCCCCCAAGAACGAGCCACATCACAGTGGGGGTGGAGCAGATAAGGACCCTCATTCCTCCAGGCCATCAAACGCTCCTGCATGCCAAGAAAACCCTGCCTCCTAACCCACATCCCCGAGCCATACACAAGAAAAATTCACTTTTACAGTCCTTTATTGACCCAAGCTGTACTTTGAACCCTAATTCCCTCCCCATGAAATAACTTTGCCCTGCCTATTGATGTACTGTATAAATTCACATCTGCACCTTCCACGAGTGGGCTGAAGTCTCTCTTCAGACCCCCACCATGGTGGAGGGGGGTGCTGAAGTCTGCTCTTCAGACCCTCTCCGTTGGGAGAGATTCTCAATAAACTTTCTGCCTGTGGTCATATCAGTCTCCATGTCCCATGAGCACTGTTTTGCTCCAATATACATATTTTCTTTGAATATATTTGTTTGTTGACAATTTGCATAATGGTACAAAAGATATTATGTTTGTACTTCTGTTTTGAAAGCAAAGAGGTATTCTTATAAATTTTGTCTCCCTGCATACGTATGATAGTAAGGGAGCACTTATGAATGATGTCAAATTATCTTGTGAAAAGTAGATCAAGAGTTTACCTTCTCATATTCTTTTTGCTTAATATCTTTCAGAATGCTGAATGCCATCTGGTGATATAAGTAAGACACATAACATAGTAACTCTATCTTTTTAGCAAGAAGGTATTCCACTATAGGCACATAGTACATGTTGGTCAGGGAATAACAGTAGCAATTTGTTTTTATGAGAAATCATGGTTATATTTTCTTAGGTAACTTTACAATTCTCAGTAAATTGAATTTATCTTCCTTTAATGTCTCTGGTTTGTTTTTCTTTATCTGGAAATGTATTATAGTCCATAAACAATACAGGAAATTATTTTAGAATTCCATTGGATAAATACAGTAGACATCACCACGCATTTTCGGTCTAACCAAGTTCTACATGAATGTGCCAATAGTTATTCTCAATGTGGCCTATGGATTTCCAGATGTAAGAAACCAGGCACCATACTGTATTTGACAATCTGAAAATAATAGAATTAAATATTATGATGGTGTATGGCTGTGGTCTATCTACCTATCATCTGTCTATTCATCTACCCAAAGAAAAACAGAGAGATGGAGTCTCATAGTCTACATAAGATGAACAAAAACCTAACAAGAAAAAGAAATACATAATCAACTGCTTTTACATTAATGCGGAGCCTACATTTATTCCTACCTTAAAATTGACAGCAATCTATTGTGTTTGCTCTCCTTACTTAAAAGTATGCTTTCCATTCTCATGTCATGGTTACTTAACTCTTTTCCCTCTGTGCCATACATTGATACCTGAATCTACTAGCGCATCATTTAACTGAAATAGTCTTTTTCACCTGTTCCTTCTTCTTGAACTTTCACAAATAGCATATTTATTTGATAAAATTAAATGAAAAAGAGAAAGGGCATTTATTGAGCGTTTCTATATACTAATTATCAAATTGTAGAAAGTAAGTATCATTTTCATGGTGTCTATTGAATTAGAAAATAGCTACTGACACTGCAAATGTGGCAAAATTAATTACTTTGATGATAAGTTATCCTGATTGCTAGGCTATCATTTCATCCAGGTGGTCTGAAAGATTTAATGTACTTCTTCAAAGCATTTATCATACTCTCTAGTAATAAGTTATGAACTGCATGAAACGGATTTGATTTCTTAAATTTAAAAAAATCACCTAAGAGATCTACCTAACTTTTGATTCAGAAAATGATTATTGCAATTCCAATTTATACGTATCAGTTGTAGTGGCCTTTATTACAAAACATTGTAATAAAGTACTTTCACATGTTTGCTAAAGTATAATTGTTTGAAATCCTCCGATGTTTTAATCAGGATCTAGCCTAACAAAATAAAAGATACACTTTTACTGGGAGAGTCACCAAAGACACATTTCACACTCCTGCAAGTAAACCTATTAGGTGCTGTTACACATTACATGACCTTCCACCCTATTTTTTTCTTCCTTGCTACATCTATTGCTTCCTGACCCAGGCTTCCTTTACAGCCATTGTGCAGATTTGAGGGTTGTTGAAAAAAACGGTTAAAAATAAAATCTCCTGCCAATGTAGTAAAATCTCTCCAAAAAATATAGAAAGGTACAAAACAGCAAAACAGTTTTATTATTGAATAAGCATTAAACCAGACTGCAATGTGAATCACTGGCCATCTGCTAAGGAGATTGCAAAGATGGAAAAAATCTTGTCCTTTTATATAGACAGGCAGATATAACCTATTACATGTAAGCTAATTGTCCTTCATCAAAGGCAGTGTAAAGCTTCTTATATCTTGGTTACAAATAGGAAGTTACAGCTTGGAACAGGCATCCACGCTAAGCTCCCACAGACACAGGGAAATAGTGGGCTAACCCCTTTGATGTTTGTAGTTTAAAGAGATGGCACCAAATTCCCCCAAAAACACATTCTTGGGATGTAAAACAGGCTAGACGCTTATTTAGCCATGTAAAAGATTTACACACACATCAAAGGGACAGAGATAAGATGCACAATTTCAAGTTCTATAAAGGAATGCTAAAAGGAAAGAGAGAGATGAGTTCTGTTTCTCTTTTGACACTAAGAAAAAGTAAAATTTACTTATTTTATTATTTTTAGTACTTTTCAATTTTATTGATATATATTAATAAATCATAAATACATCTAAAGTGTAAAATCAATGGTATTCAGTATAATCACATATTTGTGATCACTTCTATCAATTTTAGAGCATTTGCATTATCCCAGTAATAATAATACAAAAACAACTTATTTATTTTTTAGAATTGTGTTTACCCTTACATGGTCATCTCATTGTTTTTTGCTATTCATTATCATAATGATTGAGACAGCTCTGCTTCGGGAGATTTACTAAAAATTATTCATGAAACTATTTTGGTCAGCTTATGCTCTCAACCACCTAAATTTAGACAGTCAAATTCAGGGCAGGAGGTAAAGAGGTTAGAGACACCCTTACATATCTTCTTTCTTTTCCCTCCTCTCATCACTAGATCCTCACCAAATTAGCACTGTGTTTGCAAGTCTGCCTGAATGACCATGGGGTCAGTCATACATGCATTGATGGGGTAATGAATCAAAGCCTGATAGTCTACCAGTCAAAATGAAGTGTCAGGTGGCTAAAGGTGGAGTAAGAGATACTGGTATACAAAGCAATTTCAGTCCTTTTATTACACACATTCAAAATAATGTGCATTTTTTAGATTACTGAATGTGTCATCCTTATTTAATATTTTTATGCGTACAAAAATTATTTCATCTGAAAATATGTATAACATTTCATATCCTGTTACTAATTTTGAGTTGCTCATGAGTCAAATATAGTTCACAAGTCTTCAAATCTCCTCTATTATGTGCAACTACTCTAGCACTGACATGTATTTTGTGAAATGTGAAATACTGTATGTATCATCTTCTCAGAATGTCTGAAAGTAGAAAATATAGATTTTAATGACTCATTAGAAGAAAATTTTTAAAAGTTTAACAAGCTGCTTATGGAAAATTTCCCAAGAATGACCTAAGAATAACTTTGGAAACAGCTGGTAAATATTTTGTTTTAACAGCCTAAACCCGTGTTGTCCAACACAAAAGCGATCAGCCACCAACACTTGGTTAGTACAACTAGGGAACTGAGTTTTTTATTATATTATTTGCTTCAAATTTAAATAAAAAATCTGAAGCAGTATAACATTTCCATCAAATCCATTTTATTGTGTTGTGAGAATAATTTACTGTAAACATTGCGTCATTGAAGATATTGTTACAGTGACTGCATATAGTGGAATTGTAGTCCTTTCTCGAGCTAAATTCATCACCTACATAGTTGATATCAATGAATTATTTCAGTTTGAGTAATTTTTGTACACGTTGTAGTACCCAATTGATTTGAATATTTATTATGCAAACAACAGAAGTTACAGAGGCACCTACATAAATTATAATTGGAAAATATATTGAAATACTAAGCCAATATTGTAATTATAATATTTTTTTCTGATTAGAAAACAAGTATGTATAATATTTTATATTTAAAACTCCAGATGCAGAATTAGGTGGAATGCAGAAGCTACTATCATGCCAGGACAGTAAAGAAAATAATATGATGAACAGAAATTGCAATTTTTCATCACAGAATAAAGAGAAAAAGCTGTTTGTTTATTGTGTAAAAATTGTTAAAGATAATAAATTGGACAACATTAAGTGATATTTAATGAATTTGTCAAGAAATTTCCTTTTTAATGGTCAAGAAACGATGAAAGTAGTCATTTAGGTTCAGAATTAAACGTCAAAAAAGTTTTAAAAATATTTAATATCTGGACTTATAGCTTTGAATAACTATAAAATGACTTGTATTCTTTTGCAAAAAGTATGGCAAGAAAGATGGAAAAATGAAAGGAAAGATGGAGAAAGGGATGGAAGGAAGGGCGGGAGAGTGGGAGGGAAAGAAAGAAACCAGATTTTGAATTCTGAATCTTTCATACCTGTCAAAAAGTTTAGGTGTGGAAAATTAGCTTTCAACATGGTGGAAGGAGCTCTAGCTACACTGTCGAAAAATCCTGATGTTTTAAAATTTTACTTTAAACATTGAAGTAAGCAAGAGTCTGATGTGTCCTTTATTCTACTACTACACTGTATTATAAACATTGGAAATTTTTGTTTTTAGTTTTCTGAAGCAGACTGAAGATTTTCATGTATATAGTCATTAAAATGGAGCATATGTATCCATACTGTGTAAATTATTGGCAGTTTATGGAAAAATATAAGAAGCAGATGGCAACAAATTTGATCATTTGAGGCTTTTTGCCAATACTTGGTTCAGTCTGAAAGAGTTTTACAGGAATTACTGTATGGTTACCTTCAGTTCAAGATTTCCTTAAAACACTTGTGAAATATTCATTAGAGTTAGGAAGTGGAAGTTTAATGTGCTTTTTCTCAACCATGTCATGCTACATATGAAAGAGATAAGGTTGAAGCTCCAAGGAAAGGAAAAAGTCATTGGTATACATAGCAGTTTGATGTGGTCATGAATTCCAAAAATAGATATTGAATTGTGTTGTAATATGGCCTATACCTGGGTGTGATTAAGTTATGATTAGGACTTTGATCGGACCACTTCATTAAGGCATGGCAAAGGACAGAGTTGATGGTTTTTGATGTTGGAGTTTGATGCTGAAGCCTTAAGCTGGAGCCCCAAGAAGTAAGCTTGCAGAGGAAATAGAAGCAAGCCCCAGGAAGAGAGGAACCCTGAACCCAGAAAGAAGCAAGACCCTGGAAGGGAAGAACCCTGGAAACCTGAACCCTCACAGACATTGGCGGCCATATTGCTCCAATATGTGAAAATAGACTTTGGTGAGGGAAGTAATGTATGCTTTATGGCCTGGTATCTGTAAGCTCCTACCCCAAATAAATACCCTTTATAAAAACTAACCAATTTCTGATATTTTGCATCAGTACCCCTTTGACTGACTAATACAAATATACAAGAATTAAAGTTAAAATTCAGGTTATAAAATAATAATACAAGTGAATAATAATGATTTTATGTATTTTTCTAATATGATTCAATTTGAAGATTTTTATTGTAATAGATAATTTGTCCAGCTATAAAACTATAACATTTTTGTTGATGTTGGGAAAATTAATACCAATTTATACAATACTTCTTTGAATTTGATGTTAGTAGCAAAATAGACCAAATAATTAATAAAGGAGTTTTTCTCCTGCCCTCCCTTCCTCTTAGAAATAGTTTGTCTTGTAAAGTAGATGAACTAATGAAGCTCCCAGGCTTTTTCTATAGAGAAGTTAGGCATAACAGTGAGGCCAAAATTCCTAACGTTTGAGGTTCTTAGACAGTTCAGAAAGCTGATAAATTTCCTCTTTTTTTCAAGGCCTGGAACAATAAGAAGGCACTGAGTAAGCATGAACAAAAAAAAGGGAAAAGAACAAATAAAACAAAATAAACATATAAATTTCACTTACTTTGTAAATGAATACATTTTTAAGCAAAAACATCACCTTAAAATTATATTAGTACATTTGACCTTTTTTTTGCTTCACTTTGACATCCATAGCACTTTCCCCTAAAGCACAACTGTTTTCTATTTTACCTGATATTTGTTTCATTGGTTGTGAACAGCAGTCATTCAAAGGAAGGAACCCAATCTAAAGCATCACCGATAGATACAATATTGGGGTTATTTTTAAAATTAAGACATTTCTTAGAGAACATTTAGGCAATATTGCAAAACTGAACACTCTGTAGCTAAGAATGACTATGTCAGTGCTTCATTTCCTTTCAAACATCCACTCTTTTATATTATTCTGGACTTAAAATTATTTTTTCATTGGTCACATCTATTTTTCTTAAGGCATTGCTGCCTTTCTTTAAATCCTGATGGATTGTTTTTCTCCTTAATGGCTCTATTTTACCAGATTTTTAAAATGTTCTCTTAGGCATGGAGTTCTTTCATCTGTGTCTGCTTCTAGTGTTAGCTTTCAGAGAACAAATAGCTGGCCTACTACAGCCCTCCATTTTGCTGCTATCATTTTAAGTTTATTCTTTTACTTCCCTGCTACATACCTTAGACTCAGCTTCTGATATTTGTAGCAAAAGCTTAAGTAATAGAGAAGAAGTATACATAAATATCACTTCTCAGGATGTTGGCTATACCAAGGGAGGGACTAAGTGTTTGTTACTTATAAAAGTACAGGTTTTCCAGGAGCACTAACAGAAAAACTCTCTCTCAAACATGAGATCAAGCACCAGGTATATGATATTGCTTGGTCCCTCCATTTGAGACCCGTGTTCACCATCAATAATACAAATAGCAAGAAACATAAAGGTAAATTCCACAGGAATAGATGGTATCTTTAGAAAGAAAGAAAGCGAAGTCAGTGCCAATTGAATGGAAAGCTGGAAAGAAGCGGAACATTTTCACCTGTTGGTGAGGATCATGCAGGAAGAATAAGATGAAAGAATTTTAGAGAAGGATAGGAACTCAGTGATCATAGATACAATGCCTTCCTTTTTCATATAAGGAAAATAAGACCCTGTGATGACAAATAAAAATGAATAATTTTAGACATAGCTTATGCAGAACTTGTACTTTATCCTAATTCCTTTATTCTAGTCTCAGAATTAGAATTGATACTTCAAAGGCCTTTGGAACTATCAGTAGTTCTAAACATAATTGAATTAGAAGTTGCATATTAGAATCTCAGAGAGAATTTTGAGATTATCTGTCATTGGCCCCACTCCTGGAGATTGTTGGTCAATTGGTCTGGGCTGAGACCCATTTACCCATACATTTCAGAAACTCCTCAGGTTACTAGAAAATGCTTCCAGATCTGAGATTGAATAGCTAAGAAAAATGAAAACTTTTGATACCCAAAGTGTCAAAAGTTAGAATTAACAATATAATGTTCAAGCTTTATGGTATTATATAATTTTTAGAGACTTCCATAAATGTTCAAGTTGCAACATGTATTTTTGTGGAAATTACTAATTCATCTATATTTACTGGATTTTATTTTTAAAACCTTCCTCAAAATTCTGTTGTGTGTCTCAATTATTTACATTGAAGAGTTATTTACTGGGTGAAGTTCAAAATAGTTGTCAGCTGATAAGTTCTGTGGTGAATTAGGCAGGCAGGAGCAATCCCACAGAGTGAACTGTGCTAAGCTTTTCCACCTCTGTTCATAAGCAACATTGCATTTTCTTCTAATAGATTACAAAGATATATCAAAACAATATGCTGGCATATGACCAAATGATATTGAGAAACAAAATTTGGTTGAGAAAATCATTATTCCTCAACCTTGAAAACTTTAGACTATTGAATACTAAAATAGAGCAATATTTCTTTAAAATAGCTAACAATAAGTAAAGTTACATAATATATCCTCCAACAGCTCTGAATGAAAAATAAATCGACTTTGCCTGTCAATTCCTCTAAATAGAACAGTACAATTATATTTCCACCATCACTGGCCTTTCCAAGTTTTACCATATCTGAAATAAAATAGCTACAACTAACTATCTTCTTTGAGTATTGAGATGCAAGAATATGGAAACAGGAATCAAAAACTATCTTTCCTAATATATATTCCTTCCCAAAATGTGCAAAATAGTGTCTTCATCTCTTTTTGAATTAGAATGGGTGTGTTACAGAAAAATCATGCTGAAAATAAAGGTTTTCATATCCCTCCCAACCCACTCAAACAGTTTTCCCTATTATAAACATATTGCATTAGTGTGGTACCTTTGTTACAATGGATGAAGCAATATTATTATAATTATACTATCAACAGTGGTCCATAGTCTGCATTAGGGTTTATTGTGTTGTATAGTCTTACGGTTGTTTTAAAAATTTTTATTTTTTATTTTATTTTTTAAAGATTTTATTTATTTATTAATTCCCCCCCTCCCCCGGTTGTCTGTTTTCTGTGTCTGTTTGTTGCGTCTTGTTTCTTTGTCCGCTTCTGTTGTCGTCAGCAGCACGGAAAGTGTGGGCGGCACCATTCCTGGGCAGGCTGCACTTTCTCTCGCGCTGGGCGGCTCTCCTTTAGAGGTGCACTCCTTGCGCGTGGGGCTCCCCTACGCGGGGGACACCCCTGCATGGCAGGGCACTCCTTGCACGCATCAGCACTGCGCATGGGTCAGCTCCACACGGGTCAAGGAGGCCCGGGGTTTGAACCGCGGACCTCCCATGTGGTAGACGGATGCCCTAACCACTGGGCCAAGTCCGCCGCTCTAAAAATTTTTAAATTATGTTATACATATAACCTGAATTTCCCTTTTAACCACATTCAAATATGTCAGTGGTGTTATTTATATTAAGAACGTTGTGCTATAATCACCAACTTACCAAAACTTATCCATTACCCAAAGAGAAACACTGTACTATCTAAGTATTAACTCCCCATTCCCCAAAATTACATGTGGCAAAGCAGTGTGTCTTGGGAACACAGGCCCAAGCACAATAGGGATTCTCAGCAAAGGACTATCAACATCAGTGTGCAAATATCTGTTTTTGAATCTCTACCTTCAATTCTTTGGGGTATATATCTAGAAGTGGGATTGCTGAGTCATGTGGTAAATTTATACTTAACTTTCTGAGGAACTGCCAAACTATTTTCCATGGCAACTGTTTTCAATAGCAACATTTTATAGTCCCAACAACAATTAACAAGTATTCCTATTTCTCCACAACCTCCCTACCACTTGTTATTTCTTTTCTTTAACAGTAGCCATTCTACTGGGTGTGAAATGATATCTCATTGCATTTCCCTCATTGTTAACGATGCTGAATTTCTTTTTATGTGCATATTCATGGCCATATGTACATATTTTTTTGAGAAATGTCTATTCAGGTTTTTTTGCCCATTTTAAAAAATTGGTTTGTTTGACGTTTTGCTGTCTAGTTGTAGAATTTCCTTATTTATTCTGGATATTAAACCCATATCAGATATGTTTCTTCCAAATATTTTCTACCATTGTGTGGATTATCATATTACTTTCATAATGAAATCCTTTGATGAACAAAAGCTTTTAATTTTGGTTAAGTCTCATTTATCTATTTTATTGATTAATTGTGCTTTTGGTATGACATCTAAGAAAATGTTGCCTAAATAACATCCTGAAGATGCTTCACTATGTTTTCTTCTAAGAGCCTATTGAGTAGACTTGGCAACCTTATCAAAAATCAGTTGATGGTATCTGGTGAACCAAGATGGCAGCATAAAATGCTCCAGCAAGCCTTCTTGTCACAAATAGTTCGAGCAACTAGCAAAAAATAGCATAGTCATCTTCTTCCACACCAAAAACTAAAAAAAAAAAAAAAAAAAGAGTTGGAGTAACTGGATGACATCTGAAACAAGAAAATTTCAGCTTTATAAACCGTAGGAGAGGCTCATAGCACCTTTGATAGCTGCTCCACAAATTCTTCCCCAGCCCACTGTGGAGACAACCTGTGCTTCTATTGTGTATCTCTGGTCCAGTTCGAGAGGGGACGGGTAATCGTTATGCACGTACTGGAATGCCTTTATATAAGTTCCAAGCTATTAGATACCAGTCTTAAAGACAGAACCAGAAATTTTCTCTTTGACTTGTCCTCCCAGAACTGCTCTGTGGAAAGGAGCAATTTGCCTTCAACTAAAGCAGTGTAAGAAGCAATTATGTCAAAGAAGCTTTATGAAATACAATAGAGTACCCTTTTCAGGATATATGCATATATGATTATGCCATTGGAAAATAAGGAGAGTTTTACTCCTTCCTTTCCAATTCGAATGCCTTTTATATCTGTTTTCTTGCATAACTGCTTAGGTTAGAACTTCTAGTACAATGTCAAATAACATTGGTGTCAGTGGTCATCCTTGTGTTCCTGATAGTAGTGGAAACGTTTTCAGTCTTTCGACAATGAGTATGATGAATGGGTTTTACATATATGCCCTAGATCATGTTGAAGAATTTTTCTTCTATTGCTAGTTTCCTAAGTTATTTTTTACCAATAAAGGGTGCTGGATTTTGTCAAAGTTGTTTTCTATGTTATTTGAGATGTTTGTGTGTTTTTTATTTGATTCCGTTAATGTGGTATATTACATTAATTTATTTTCTTAGGTTTTATCACCCTTGCATACCTGCGATAAATTCCGCTTGGTCATGGTGGATAATTCTTTTAATATACTGTTGCATTTTGTTTGATAGCATTTTGTGGAGAATTTTTGCATCTCTATTCATAGATATTGGTTCTAATTTTCTTTTCGGGTCTTTATTTGGCTTTGGTATTAGGGTGATACTGGTCTCATAGAATGAGTTAGGAAGTTCTCACTTCTCTTCAAATTTTTGGAAGAGTTTCGGCAAGATTGGTGTTAATTCTTGGAATGGTTGGCATAATTCAATATTGAAGACATTGATACCTTGCTTTACTTGTTGGGACGTTTTTAATTACTGATTTAATTTCTTTACTTATTTGTCTGTTGAGATATTCAATTTCTTATTGAGTCAGTATAGGTAGTTTGTGTGTGTCTAGAAAATTTTCCATTTCATCTAGTTCCTCAGATTTGTTGGCATACAGTTGCTCATAGTATCCTCTTAAAATCTTTGTTATTTCTGTGGGGCAGTAGTAAAGTACACCCTTCCTATCTGATTTTAGATAGCTCCATCTTTTCTCTTTTGTTCTTTCTTAGTCTAGATAAAGTTTGTTGATTTTATTGATCTTTTAGAAAATTGACTTTTGGTTCTGTTGATTCTCTCTATTGATTTTGTGCACTCCATTTCATTTATATCCCCTCTAAATTTTTTCCTAATTTGGGATCTTTTTTTTCTTTTTTAATATAAGTATTCAGAGTTATAAATTTCCCACTCAGTACTGCCTTTGCTGCATCCCATAAGTTTTGGTGTGTTGTATTTTTGTTTTCATTCACCACACGTTATTTCCTAATTTCCCTTGTGATTTCTTCTTTGACCCATTGTTTAAGAGTATGTTATTTAATTTCCACTTTTTGAAATTTTCTAGCTCTCCTTCTGATTTTGATTTCTAGCTTCATTCCATTATGGTCACAGATTATACATTGTGTGATCACAATTTAAATGTATTGAGTTGAGTTTTGTGACTTAACATATTGTCTACTCTGGAGAATGACCCATATGCAATTAAGTATATATATCCTGCTGCTGCAGAGTAAATTGTTCCAAATATATGTCTGCTAGGTTGAATTGGTTTGTTAGGTATCTTTCAATCTTCACTTTATCAATCTTCAATAATTCAATAATGTTTTATACATTATTGGAAGTGGTATATTGAAGTTTATTATTAAGAAGGAGCTTTTATTATTAAGTTTCTATTCCTCCCTTCAAATCTGTTTGTAGTTCTCTCATATATTAATATTTTGACTTTCTGCCATTACATGCATTTAAAAAAATAATAGTCATGTCTGCTTGTTTAATTGACCCTTTTAATAATATATAGTGACCTTCTTTGTCCCTCATCACAGTTTTTGATTTAAAGTCTATTATTTTCAGGTATTAGTATTGGTAACCGGATCTATTTTATTTACTGCTTGTATAGTATATTTTTTCATCCATTCACTTGCAACACACATGTGTATTTAAATTAAAAAGACTGTCTTGCAGATAACATATAATTGGTTAGTACGGTTTACTCCATTCTGCCAATCTCTGATTTTTGACTGAAGAGGTTAATCCATTTACAGTTAAAGTATCTAATGATAATGCAGGATTTTTTTCTGCATTTTGTTATATGGTTGTTTAAAATCTTAAACATTTTTCCCTCAATTTTCCTTTTAATGCCCACTTTCATTTTTATTTGACTTTTTAATTTTGATTTCCTTACCATTTCTTTCTGCATAGATTATTCATATATTTTCTTTGTAGTAACCATGGGGCTTAAATGTAGCATCCTAAATCTATAACAGTCATGTTTGATTTGATATCAACTAAACTTTAATAATATACATGTATACTGTTCCTAAACCCCTCCATCACCTAATATTTTTTTGGTAATTGTTACAAATTATATCTTTATACATTGTCCAAAATCATAGGTTTATCATTACTCTTTATGCATTTATATTTTAGAATCTGCAAGAAGTAAAAAGTGAATTCATGTACTGAAAAGTAAAATATGGTGGTACTGGCATTTATAATTATCCATATGGTTACCATTACCAGAGGTCTTTATTTATTTATTCTACTTGGATCCAATGGCTAGAGTCCTTTGCTTTCAGTCTGAAAACCTCTCTTTGCATTGCTTGTATGGCAGGTCTAGTGGTGACCAACTCTCTCAGCATTTATTTATCTGGGAATGTCTTAATCTTCCATTTTTGAAATCTCACCACAAAAGAAATTCTTGTTTGCCATTTTTTCCATCCCTGCTAATATTTCATCACATTGCCTTCTTACCTCTATGATATCTGATGAGAAATTGGTACCTAATCATATTGAGATTCTCTTATATATCAAATTAATATATTGCTTTTCTCTTGCAGTTTTAGAACAGTGTCCATGTCCTTGGCATGAAACAGTTTAACTAAGTGTTTGGGCATGGTTCCCTTCAACTTTATCTTGTTTTGGGTTACTTGGACCTCTTGAATGTGCATATTTATATCTTAAATTTGGGAATTTTCTGCCATTATTTCTTTTTGTATTCTTTCTTCCTCTTTCTCTCTTTCTTCTTGTAGCAGTTTGATATGGTTCATGAATTCCAAAAATAGATATTGGATTATGTTTGTAAACTGGTCTGTACCTGGGCATGATTAAATTATGATTAGGGCTTTGATTGGGCCATGTCAGTAGGGTGTTGAGTACCCACATGGGTGGGGGCTCACAGATAAAAGATGTGGCAAAGGACAGAGTTGGAATTTTGATTGCTGGAGTTTTGATGCTGGAGTTTTGAGCAGGAGCCCAGGAAGTGAACACACAAGAGAAAAACACAGTGGAACAGAGACAGCTCCTTAGACATGACAGAAACCCTAGGGAGAGAGACAGAGCTGTTCACCTGATAGTCTGCAGCTGGCCTTGTAGAGAGAGACAAAGCCTAAAGAGCCATAGACTATAGCTGACCTTGTAGAGAACACAGAAATGCTGAGCCTGGAAAGAAATGGACCCCAGGAAAAGAGGAACCCAGGAAGCCATCTTGTTCCAACTTGTAGCAAAATTCTTTGATGAGGGAAGTTACTTATTCTTCATGACCTAGTAACTGTAAGTTTCTACCCCAAATAAATATCCTTTATAAAAACCAACCAATTTCTGGTATTTTGCATCAGCACCCCTTGGCTGACTAATACACCTCTCCTTATGGGACTCCCATAAAATATATATGCTACCTTTGTTGATTCTTACAGGTCTACTAGGCTCTGCTCACTTTTTTCCATTCTTTTTACTTTCTGATCCTCAGCCTGTTTTATTTCAATTGTCTTATGCTTGAGTTCATGTATTCTTTCTTCTGCCAGATCCCTTCTGCTGTTAAAAACCTTCAAGGGAATTTTTTTTCATTCAGTAATTGTGGCCTTCAACTCCACTATTTGTTTGGTTCCTTTTACAAAATCTCTCTCTCTCTCTATTGAGAGTCTCATATGATTCATTCATCATTTTCCTGATGTCCTTTACTTTTTATATTAGAGAAGATGTGAGCTTACAAAACAATCGTGCAAAATGTGAATTCCCACATATCACCCCTTCATTAATACCTTACATTGTTGGTGAACATTTGTTACAGATTATGAAAGAACATGATCATAGTACTACCACTATGTTCCATAGCATCACTTGGTATATTTTTTCATACCTCCCCCATTATTAACAAAATCTATTAATATTAATATCACACATTTGTTGTAATTCATGAGAGAACAGTCTCATGTTGGTAATGTTAACCACAGCCTATCTTCCACTCATAGTTTACTGTGTTTTATAGTCCTGTGCCTTGTACATTCTATCCAGAGTAAACAATCAGTGACTTTCACTTTCATCACAGAGTTATACAGCCATAGTCCCACCCAGTAAACTTTTGAACATTTTTCTTAGTCCAAAAGAAAAATTCTCTTACCCCCAGCAGCAGTTTTCAATTATTTTATTAATTGCAAAAAGAGGAAGATTATGTTTTTAAACTAACCTATTCCTCTGGCTGTGATGCCCTTTGACTGCATTAAATTCCACTTGGGCCACTTTGATTAGAATACTTGATGAGATTGCTGTAGGGTTTTTATTGGACTAAGTAAGTGAGGGTGGATTCTCTACTCCCTTGCTGGATCTAATATAAAAGAACACTCACACAGACACAGGAAGAGAGAGTTCTGCCATTTTTCATCCTGTCATGTGACAGAAAGGAGAAGGTGCAAACAGATGAGACCCTGAGGAGAGATAAGCCATTTGCAGGTGAAATTAAGAGGGGAGGGAACATCCCAGACTGATAAAGGAGATCCAGAAGGAAACAAGTCCTATGTCAGGAGAAAGAGGACTACAGAATCATCCAAGCACAAAGCCACAAGATGCTGGGCCCACTGAGGAGCTTAAGGGGAAACAGCAGAGCCCAGTGGAAAGGCAGAGACTTCAGTAGAGATCGCATGATATCTTGCTTCAACGTGAAGCCGCTGGCTTGGGCAGGAAAGGACTTATTATGGTGCCTTGAGCTGGGCCTTTCACAGCACAAGAACTGCAAGCTTCCACTCCAGATAAATACCCTTTAAAAAATCCAACACATTTCTGGTACCCTGCCTTGGAAGTCCTTTGACAAACTCAAACACCCCCTATTATTGACCCTTGGCATTAATATAATAACTTCTTGGACATTGATACAAGAATGCTGCAATATTTCTGTTATATTTTTGCATTAATAATATTTTTGCCATGCATCACTGTATTCTTTTCATCTTGTAACAGTGATATACATTTGTTCTAGTTCATAGAAAAATATTCATGTATTTTATCTATTAACCACAATCCTCATCCACCTCTGGGTTCATTATGTTATTCATTCCATAGATTATTCTCTAGCTAACTTTCAATTGACATTCACATCCCTAGATTGCCCCTTTTAGCAGCAATCCCATTTATAAACCAGCTGTGTTAGTACTCATTATAATGTGATACCATCGACTCTATCCATTTCCACACATTTACAATCAAGCTAATTAAAAATTCTACATAAATTAAGCATCAGTTCCCCTTCTCATTCTTCATCCTATCTTCTAGTAACCTATAGTACAGGTTTTTAAACTCCATGTGTTTATTCTTCTTATTTAATTCATTAGTGAGATGATACAATATTCATCCTTTTGTTTCTGGTTTATTTCACTTAGCATAATGTCCCCAAGTTTCATCCATGTTATCACATGTGTCCCAATTTCATTTCTTCGTATAGCAGCATAGTATTCCATCAAATATTTATGCTATATTTTGTTTTCCCATTCATTGGTTGATGGATACTAGGGTTGTTTGCTTGTTTTGGCAATTGTGAATAATGCCAATATGAACATCAATGTGCAAAGTTTTGTGTGTGCCACTGTTTTCAGTTCTTCTGGATTGACTGATCATTTGGCAGTACTTCCTCAGGAACTGCCAAATTGTTTTCCACAGAAGCTGACCATTGTACATTTCCACCAACAATGAAGAGGTGTTCATATTTCTCCACATACTCTCCAACACTTTTCACTATTTTTGTATTTCTCTTGGAAGAAATGTCTTTTTAAGATTTTGGCCATTTTTAAATTGGTTTGCTTGCTCTTTTACTGTTGAGATGTATGATATCTTTAAATGGCATGGAAATCAAACCCTTAATGGATATGTGGTTTCCAAATATTTTTGCCTATTGCATGGGTTGCCTTTTCATCTTGATGAAGTTCTTTGAAACACAATATTGTTTAAGTTTGAGGAGGTCCAATTTATTCATTTTTTCTTTTGTTGCTTGTGTAAGGTTTATGAAACCACCACCAACCACCAGGTATTGAAGTTTCCCTACATTTTCTTCTAGGAGTGCTATGGTTCTCACTTTTATATTTAGGTCTTTGATCCATTTTTGAATTGATTTTTGTATAAGGTGGGAGGTAGGGGTCCCTTTCTTTCATTCTTCCAAGGATGTTGCAGGATGTTCTTCTGGTCTCGGGGGACTCCCAAACAGGTGATTTAGATAACTCTGGCTGATTATTAATTGCACTGTAGGACAAGCTGACACTTGGAGCTCCTTCCTCTGAAAATATCTTGCCCCTTCCTCCCATGAAATCCTCTATTTCTTTCTCTGTGTTTTCATTTATCTCCTTGAGTAAGCAGAGTATCATTTTTTTGAAGTCTTTTTCTGGTACTTCCAAAGTCTGGTTTTCTTCATTGGTGGTTCCTGAATTTTTATTCTTTTTCCTTTGGATGGGTCATCACTTCCTTTTTTCTTTGTGCTTTATCTTAGTGCGCACCCTACATTTTAATATTTTAAAGTGGTAACTTGCAATTTAGCCCCTTAGCTGTCTGTTCTTTACATTTGTATCCATCTAGGGATAGAACAGAGATATCCTTGAGTAAAAGGAGCTAGCAAAAACAAGCAAACCAATGCAAACAACATCTTTCACAGTCTTTGGAAATTAGCTCTGTATTGGGTGGTCTCTCCTGTAGAGATTAGCCTCCCATAACAAAGCTCAGTGTAAGGTGAAGGTAAAGTTCATGGTCATGACCATCTTTTTCTGATCCTACATGTTTTCCTGGGCTTGTACTTGCTTGCCTTAGGAATTCCCCCATTAACAGAAATTACAATGCCCCCTCAGTGCAATATACCAGAAATAGGTTGACGTTTACAATGGAATTTATTAGCTTAAAAGTTTTCAGTTCTGAAATTGTCAAAGTGTCCAAATCAAGGCATCATCAGAGATGCTTTCTCAATGAGCTTCAGCTGAGAGCAATCAGGCACATGGCAGGGCACAATGGTGGTATCTGTCAGTTCCCATCTTCTCCTCCAGGTTTACTTTCTCCCTGAGCTTTAGCCTGGGCCATCATGCACATGACAGCATCTGCTTAGGTTTCCCCTCTCCTCTTGGCCTCATTGTTTTCAGTTTCCGGCTAAAGTGGCTTCCTCAGCTTCTGGAGCCTTCTCTCTCAGTTTCTGGGTTCCTCTCTGTCTCTGTGGCCATTTTTCTGTCTGTGGCTTTTTATTCCTCCATTTATAAAGGACTCGAGTAAGGGAATTAAGACTCATGCTGGGTCATGTCCTACTGAGATGATCTAATCAAAAGGAAGTTTCCTTAACTGAATCTAATCAAAAGTCCCATCTGCAATAGGTTTACACACACATAGGTGGATTAGCTTTCAGAACAGAATTTTCTGTGCCCACAACACACTTAAATTGCCACATTATGAAGCAGGCTTTTCTCCCTTCCTGGGTAATCTATTATATAAAGTCAAGCAGGTTATCTTTTGTCATGCTTTGCTTTGACTTAATTTCTTAAGTGCTTTAGCTGTAGGCACATTGCTTCTGCCAGCAGAACAAGTTCTGGGAGGGCCAGTCAGGGAGGAGGTTCCTTGTTCAGTCTTTCATGCTGACACTAATAGATTGGCAACTACACACAGGCACCACAATATGCACATAGGGTTTATTATGTAGTATGAGGACAGATTAATGCTGTCCTCTTTAATTTTATGCTCTTATTTCTTTATTTTCACTGCTTTGACTAAGGCCTCTAATATAATATTCTATAGTAGAAATGAGTATGGATAGCCTTAACTCATACCCAGTTTAGGGGGAAATAATTAAATAATAATCAACTGATTATTCAATACATTTATCAACAGGGTATTTATAGGTATCATTTGTTAGATTATCACTAACAAAATTATGATATTTTATGGAAACATGAGAGAAAATACATACACACATTGATTATTAGAATAAGAAAGAAGGAAGACATTCCTAATACGCTATAAGCCCGGAACTTTGTATTAGTCCTCCAAAGAGGTGTCAATACAAAGTACCAGAAATTTGTTGGCTTTCATAAAGGGTGTTTGTTTGGGGTAACAGCTTACATTCCCAAAGAAAGTCCAACTCAAGCTACCATAAGAGGTGCTTTCTCATCAAAATCAGCTGTGAAGTATTGAAGCGAGATGGTAGGCAATCTCTGCCATGTTTCAACCTTCTTCCCCTCTGGAATTTCTCCTCTTCTTGAGGCTTCATGGGCCCAGCTTTTTCCTGATCTCAGCTGTAGGATGGCATTGAGTTTATCTCTCAGGGCTTCCTATATCAGTCTTTCTTCTCTTCCCAATGTCAGCTGTAAGTTATCAGGCAAATGGTCCATTCCCCTGGGGCCTCAGATGTTTGAGCCTTCTTTCTGTCACATGGCAGGATCAAAAATGATGAAGTTCTTTCCTCTGTGTGTTTCCTTGAGTGAGTGCCTGTTTATATCAGACCCAGCAATGAGGAAGTGAGTCAACCTGAATCATGCTCTCTGACATAGCCCAATCCAAGAATCTAAGCCCCTTCTTGATGCAGAGGGGACTGGGCATATCCATCCCAGGGGCCACAGGATGGAGGAATAGAGTATGGATTAGAGTGGATTTACTGGTATTCTGCTGGCAAACTATTGTGATTAGTAAGGGAAGAAATTGTAGTAGTGATGTGGAAAGGGTGGCCACGGTGGCTGCTGATGGTAGGGCGATGGAAGAAGAGATATGGTGTGGGGGCATTTTCAAGATTTGGAATTGTCCTGGATGGTGCTACAGGGATGGATACTGGACGTTGTGTGTCCTACCATGGCCCACTGGGTGGACTGGGGGAGAGTGTGGACTGCAATGTGGACCACTATCCATGTGGTGCAGTGGTGCTCCAGAATGTATTCTCCAGGTGCAGTGAATGTGCTGCGATGATGTAACAGGTTGCTGATGTAGGAGTGGTGGGGTGGGTAGGGTGGGGGGTATATGGGGACCTCATATTTTTTTAATGTAACATTTAAAAGAAAATAAAGAAGGAAAACAATAAAACACAAACAACCAAAAGCCCTAAATTGATCTTATCAAGTAATCTTAATCAATGGTCCCTCAATACAATCAAAGGTTATCATACCCAGAATAATTTACAAACATAAGCTTTCTCTTTTGGGGATTCATAAATAATCTCAAACTGCTGCATTTCATATCAAGCTGAAATTTCTGGGACTTCTCATAGTTAAATTTTATTTTGAACTTATTTTATGTTAGAATAATCTAAATAGAATACAGTAAAATTTCTTTAAATATAGTTATTAAAATAATTAAAAATACCTGTATTAAAATGATTAAAACCTGAATTAATATTTATCTATTGTCATCGTTATTCTTTAACTACATGGAAGTATTGAATAGTACATGAAAAAGACTAAGAACTCACATTATCCTCTTTCTGTTCTATGAATAAATTAGCAATATAAATATTCAAATTAAACTTTATGAATTAACATCAAAGGATTAGTCTTTTGCTATCAGTAGGTTATGAAATTTCAGAGTAAGTTACAAAGACTTTGCCTTTATTTTATGAACATCTTTCCTTTGGAATCTACTGAATCAACTGTAAGAATTTTTTGTCATATTTCTTTGGATACAAATTTTCTTTTTAAAAAAATAATTTTCAAATGTACACATCATATAAATTAACATGAATAAGTGAACATTTAGCATCATTTGGCAAAACAAAATATATTAAATATGGTAACTGTGGGGAGCTGCCCGGAGCTACGCGCATTTGCGGTCTCCAGCAACATGGCGGTTTTCATAAGTACGCCTACTCCACCCCTGTGCTTCCGCCTTCTTCTTCCCCTTTCCCCAGTTTCCCGGGCAAAAAGTGTCGCGCCTGCGCAACAAGATGTTGAAGCCATGACCAGCATTGAAGACTCGCAACCTACAGCAAGTGGTGTAACAGCATTTTATTGCCTTATATGGAAGAGCCGCTTCATCAGCCTACCACCCCCTGCTACATACCCTCCCCTTAGTATATATTCTGATGCTCTATCCTCAATAAACGGAGACTTGATCAGAATCCTGTCTTGTCTCCGTTTCTCTCGCCTCTTGTCCCCCAATTCCCACTCCCTCTTTCAGGTGCCGGTTCGTTTGACCTGCGGGCCAGGTCAGGTAACAACTGGGCAAAACAGTAAAATTATCACTAAAATGTAACATAAAGATTATGTGTGATTCTAGAAGGTGTCCATTATAGAATATTATGAAAATATAAAATTTTTCAATGTAACCATATGCAAGATAATATTCTTAGGTTTCAAACTTAATGAATATCTAATGATATTTATTGATAACTACTTTAACTGTGTGTTTAATTCTCTTAAAACCATATAAAAGAAATACATACTTGAAAAACATTTGGTTTTCTCTCCGTTCTTTTATTGAGAAAGGGAAAAATTCCTTCAAGTTTTTGTATATACATTGGCTAGTTTTAGACCATGGATTTTATTGACTCTGATCCATAAGTCATTGAATTATTAATCTTTTCTGAGAGTAAAAGATGTGTTTATCCAGCTAGCAGTGAAACTAAGGTCCACACTGTGCAAAAAATAATAGGTGACTTTTGTCCGAAACCGGCGGGGGCGAGTCCAGGAACCTGTGGGAAGAAGTGGGGGTAGGGGCAGGGGACGAGAAAGAATGGAGACAAGACAGGATTCTGATCAAGTCTCGTTTATTAGGGGTAGGGTAGGGGTATTTATAACTAGGAAGGAAGAAGGTAGTACATACTGTGAAGTGTCTCAAACCCTTTTCTTCTCAGTGAGTCAGTTCAACATTTCTATTCTATTGCTATAACAGGAACTATGGGAAAGAGAGACCAGAGCATATAAAATTTTACATAGAAGAGACAGAATCTGACATTTTTCTACAAATATATCCTAAAACTTACCTAGGATTCTAACTTATCCTTAGTCCAAGGAGTGGAATAGTGAGTGTGGGGTTGCAGTGATCAGAATGTCATTTCTCTTAGACCATCAATAATACCTGCCTTATAAAAACATTTTCTTCAATTATTACCATTTCATTTCTTCCTTTGCAATAAAATATGACTCATATTTTTCCAAATATTATATTTATTCCTTAACCTCATGCTTGGAAACTTTCATATAATTTTCTTTTTAATATTTAGACATCAGACTCTAGAGGCTCTAATACAAAAAAAAAAAATCAACAAAAGATTAGCAAACTGAATTCAGTGATATTCAAAAAATGTATTTCATGAATAAGTTACGATTTTTCCATAGATGCAAGTTTAAAAAATACATTTCAATTAATTTAATTACCACTTTAACAGAATTGGGAGGATATAAAGTATTTTAGTCTCAATGGAGATTGAAAAGGAAATTGGAAGAATTCAATATCCATGAATGATTTTAAAGAAACACTTAGCAAAGAATCTTTTCAATCTAATAAGTGACATTTATAAAAGCACTGAAGGTAAATTTATTGAACAATTAGTTGCTTTATTTAATTATTTTCCCCTAAGTTGGATATGAGTCAAGGATGTCCATTCTCATCTCTACTATCCAATATTATACTAGAGGCTCTAATCAGTGAAGTGAAAATAACAAGGAAAAAAACCCCACACACTTAAAATTAGAAAGGAACCAAGAATCTGTCCTTACATGGCATAATTGTTCACATAGAAAATCCAAAGGGTTTGTAGAGTCTTAGGTCAAGTTTCAAAATTATCAGTATTTCTATACAATAAGAGCAAACAACTGGAAAATTAAATTTAAAAATTTTACTTATCTTGGTATCAAATTCATAAAATGCTTAGCTAGCAATATCTAAAAAAACTTTGCTGGGAGAAATTAAAGAATAAAAAATATGTTAATAGTCTGGAAGAATCAATACTTTCCATATGTCAATTTTTCCAAACTGATTTGCTCATTTAATTCAATTCAAATCAAAATCGAAACAAGCCATTTTATAGAAATTACAGAGATTATTCTAAAATTTGCATATACATGCAAATGATCTATGATAACCAAAAAATTTCTTGTAAATGACTAACAAAAAGTTTTCACACTGCATGATTACAAGACATTATAAAATTACATAAAGCCAAGACAGTGTAGTATTGACATAAGGATGAACAAATAGATTGCTGTAACAGAAAAGAGTCCCAGTACCTAGTTTTATATCCACTATCTGGGATGATAGAATTTTATTAGCATTGTATGGTGAAAAATTCAAACATTGACAACAAAAGGAAATTAACTGACCTACAAACAAGTCAAAGAAACCTCTTGCATTGATTGAAAAGGGATTTTGGTGTTAGTTCTGGCTCTGACACAAACTAGCTACTTTAGGCAAATGAAGATACTACTTTGGGCCAGAGCTTTCTTATTTCATATGAAAAGTTTGCATAAAATTACCATTAGGGTCACTCAAATTTGCCTTTGGATTTTTTCCCCTTTATTATAGAAGATGTGGGTTTACAAAACAAGCAAGCATAAAATAAAGAATTCACATATACCATCTTATATTAACTCCTTCCATTGGTGTGTAATGTTTGTTACAGCTGATGATAACACATTTTTATAATTATACTATGAATCATAGCCCATGGTTTAGCTTAGTGTTCACTGTTTGCATAGTGTAGTTCAATAGTTTTTAAAAAGTTGTACTATGTTATCCTAGATACAATCTAGTATTTCTCCTTTTAATCACATATATATTTCTGAATAAATATGTATACATCTGCTCTTCATAAATATGTATGTTATTAATTTCTACATATTTGGAATGATGGAAATGTTTTGGTAATCAGATTTACCTTTGGATTTTATCTTCTCATTGGAAATTTCTAAAAGCTATCATAATCATAACCATAGCAATAACAAAACCATTCCCCTAATTTTATATAGATATATATGAAATATATGAAATTATTGCAAATGTTTGGTCACTTCCCACTATCAGGCAAACAAACCATGAGGAAGGTGTAGGACCAAGGGTCAGGTAAAGGAGCAAGCACAGACGAGATACTAACTTTTAGTGACTGCCTTCTATATGCACTATATATATTTTTGGCACATTATTTTTTCAAATATATTCCCAACATAATTTTCATGGACACATTCCAACCAAGATATTTTTTAAAATAGATGAGTGAAGGGACTGGTTTTAGACAATGTGGTAGGACCATTCCCTTTGGTCCTCTCAAAAAGACACTTATTTCCTTTGTCTTCTGAAGACCATTTGTTATGCCAGGTGATTTGAAGAAGAAAATAAAGTATGTGCAGATTACAACAACTCCTTTATTTTTTTTTTAATTTTTTGAAATGATTTATTTATTTATTTTTCCCCCCACGCCGGTTGTCTGTTCTCTGTGTCTATTTGCTGCATCTTCTTTGTCTGCTTCTGTTGTTGTCAGTGGCGCGGGAATCTGTGTTTCTTTTTGTTGCGTCATCTTGTTGTGTTAGCTCTCCGTGTGTGTGGTGCCATTCCTGGGCAGGCTGTACTTTCTTTCATGCTGGGTGGCTCTCCCTATGGCGCACCTCCTGCGCGTTGGGCTCCCCTACACGGGGGACACCCCTGCGTGGCAGGGCACTCCTTCCAAGCATCAGCACTGTGCGTGGGCCAGCTCCACATGGGTCAGGAAGGCCTGGGGTTTGAACCGTGGACCTCCCATGTGGTAGACGGATGCCCTAAACACTGGGCCAAGTCCGTTGCCCACAACAACTCTTTTAAAACCTTACAATTTTCTACCAAATGGAAGTCTTAGTTTCTTTTATGTGTAAATTCAGGAATATTTTTTGGCATTTTTTCTATTAGAAAAAGAAACTTATTGAGGGTTGCAATTTTGTCTATTAATTCAATGCATTTTAGTAAAATATTCCACTATGATTAAGTTAGATTTCCATTCAAAAAGGACAATTTGAAGTGTAAATAAATATGACAGTCTTTGCAGTTATTGAACTGAGTATAAAAAACAAAACAAAACAAATAATCAAAAAACCGACAGGCTACATGGAGAGGAACCAAAATTGTGCTATTGGAATTTGTTGGAAATACAATTTGTATTCTTATCATTATCCTGAATCACTTGTCCTATTTTTTCTCGGACAACCTGCTTCTATAGATATTGAGAAACAGAACAGATAGCTCCAATTGCCACAACAGAGCCAATATAAAACCAAGAGAGAAATAAGCCTATAAGTTTCAAAATATTAGGTTCTAGTTATTTAACAAATGATTAAAAAGGCAAAAAATGTCAACTTAACCCTGATTTGATAGTCTAAAATAATTCTAACATAAATTCCATACAATCTCCTTTCTACATTTCTCTTTTTCTAATTAAAGCTTTATAAATTACTACTATAACCCAGTCAGGCAGATAAAATTAAGAAATTAAATATTCCTATATTCAAAGCACTTTGTTTAAAATAAGGGCCTCAGCATTTTGAAATATATTTTATTTAATAGATTGCTAACTTGTTTTATTTCCTTTAACGTTGCAATACAGGATTTTTCCCCAAAAAATGTTGCTCAATGAGAGGAGATAATCAACATGAAATTTCAAAGATAGCTATTTAAATAATAATTAAGTAATTAGTATTAACTGACCATATATTAGTGTTTATCTATGGTTTCAGCTTCTTACTGTAGCTAGTTGATTTTATAGTATTAGGAGGTGGTTGGGGAAGAAGGGATGGATCTTGTTTATTCTTTAGATAAAGCATTTAGCTCATTTATTAAATGGAGCTACGTTTTCCAGATATATTCTTAAACCATATATTTTTGAAATATAATTAGTCACGATGATAAGCATGCACAAATATAGGATAGAAATTTGGATACTATGAGACAACAGAACATGCCTCAGAAAATTGAAAATATATTTTGAGAAATTCACGTAGCCATTTTTCTATAAATACCACTCAAACCTACAACATCTGTGTTTTCAACTCTGAACCACTTCAGGATACAGGTTTAACTGTCACCAGATGAGCATCTGTACAATTGTTCTGAGTATAACGAGGAGCTGTATAAAATGATAACTTCCTGCTGAACTGAGGTATACATCAGACCAAAGAATAACTCAGACAAGGTCAGCTTGGTGAGTAAATGAACATTTATTAGGGGGCTTTTGGGGATCGTCATCCTTGGTGTCGGGAGTAGAGATGACAGTTCCGAGCTTGATTGTCTTCATTTAAGAAGCTGATGGTGTGTGCGGTGTTACTAAGGGCATGGACAGTCAAGTTAGCTAGGGCTGTACTTGTGTTAAAGCATCCAAAGTCCCGGTACCAGGAGGAAAATACCAAGTGGCCACTCCCACCATGCCAGAGAGGTTTACAGTCTAATGCCAAAATGGTCTTGTAGAGCTGTGAGGTTTTCAGGGGTGCTGGGTAAAATTTTCTTTATACTTACTGACCAGAAATGATATCCCAGAGCACATCTTCCCATCCAATTATAAGGTAAATATGGCCAGAAGCATGTTCCATATAACTGGCCTGTTTGCAGGGGTTATATAAACTCCATGTTTAATGGACCTTTGTCACTCAGTCCACTCAGTTAGCCAGACAATAATATTTCAGTTGCATATTTTCAATGGCAGCCATCACATATGATGGTGGGTTTCTTAATTGGAGACTGTTTTTTTGAAAGGCAGAAGGGTTTTTGGAAATCTAGGATACCTTGTACTGCCACCATTCACATGAGGCCATCCCAAACTGTTAAAAGGGATGGAGGGGTTTTGTTGAAATATTTCCTGACAATAGAATAGACATATTGAAGAAAAGCAGAGTAATTATAAGTATTAGTAGATTCTGGGAGTTGCTACCTAGAAGGTGGGTCATATTTGTAGTCATTATCCAATTACTCCAATTAGTCAAAGATAGGGGGAGGATGTTTCAGCAGAGAGCAGAGCTACTGGAGGTTGGCACTACCCACAGATGCAACAGTGCATTTAGTTATGAGTTGTTGCCACAGTGACAGCCCAGTTCAGGAGACATTTGACAAGCTCAAGTGAAGCAGGAAAATAAGCCTAAGGATTCAAACATAAGTATTTAGTGGATACCCAGAGAGGGAGGTCTTCTCTGGTAAGTAAAATCACAGTTTAAGTTTCTCCCATACGTCCAGAACATGGGCCACCAATGGGTGACTCCAGGCTTGTAAAAGCATTCATGTTGTCCCTCCATGGGAGCAGTCCATAAGGCCAGTTGTGTCTGTTTAGAGTCTATCCCCATCATGCTGGCCATTATTGCTACACTGGGTACATTTGTCACATGGCCAACACACCATAGCACTGTTGGTCCTTGAGAGAAAAAGAGGGTAGGCCCCAGTGTTCCACCAGCCTGGTGTACAGCACCCTCCGGCACTATGAAACAGCCAGTCTGAAGGCAATGTCCATAGCAATATCCAGCCACTGCCAGCTGGCAAAGTCACAGGAGTCCAAAGCAGCAACATGTTTCCCTCTACTTCAGGAGCATGGCCAGGGGATGTGGCAGATGCCTTTATCATTTTAGGAGTTACAGTGGCCAGTCTAGCCAGTATCTTAAATGGAGAGACCAGGTACGGTACTGGGGCTGGTTTAAATACACAAGGGAATCTGAGGACACTGAAATCCATTCCCATAATGAGTAGTTTTTTTGTTGTTGTTAAAGGTTTATTTTTATTTCTCTCTCTCCTCCCCGCCCTGCCCCAGCTGTCTGCTCTCTCTGTCCGTTTGCTGTGTGTGGTTCTTTTTGTCTGCTTTTGTTGTTGTCAGCGGCACGGGAATCTGTGTTTGTTGTTGTTGTTGTTGTGTCATCCTGTTGTGTCAGCCCTCCACGTGTGCGGTGCCATTCCTGGGCAGGCTGCACTTTCTTTCACGCTGTACGGCTCTCCCAACGGGATACACCCCCTGTGCGTTGGGCTCCCCTATGCGGGGGACACCTCTGCGTGGCACAGCACCCCCTGCGCGCATCAGCGCTGCGCATGGCCAACTCCACACGGGTCAAGGAGGCCCGGTGTTTGAACCGTGGACCTCCCATATGGTAGACGGATGCCCCATCCACTGGGTCAAGTACGCTTCCCATTTAGTTAACTGTTTTACCCGCTATTTTATCAAATCATTTTCTTTAACAATCTTGCTGCCATGAGGTTATAGGGTAAATGAAAGTGCCAATCAATATCTTGGTTTCTAGTCCATTGTAGTATGTTATACCTGGTGAAATGTATTCCCTTGATGTCATCTATGCAGTTTGTATTCTGTACAAACTGCTGAGCCACTTTAATTTTTTAATGGTATTTTTTTGGATAGCTTGTTTCATTGGAAGAGGTAGGTATCTACAGAGGTTAGTGCATAGCAATTGCCGGAGCTAAGGGGAATGGGACCTGACCTATGTAATCTATTTGCCAGTCTCATAGGGATATGTTAGCCTTATGGATACGTTCACTGTTGTAAGGTGCTGTTTGTGACCAAAATCTAGAACAGGTCTCACAATCCTGTACGATATGAGACTGGTCAGAATATTTTATAGAAGTGCCTAGTGTCTTAGCTGTGCACCATCCCATGGCAGCTTCTTGATGGACACTCCTTTTATGTAACAATAAATCTGCTTCTTAGCAAGGGTAGGGCAGACCATGTGGATATGAGTTAGTGCATCTGCTTCTTGATTCCCAGGTGGAGGGATTTTCTGAACGAAGGGATATAAAGAAGGCCTCTGGGGCTTGGAAATGGTCGTATATCTCCTGCCACATAGTAGTACCTCATCACAGGCAACCCCCATAACTTGATAATTATTTTTATGCCATTGATTTTTCCACAAGGTGAGGCCTCAATAGACAGCCAAACTATCTGTACAGAAAGTTTGACTCATAGGCTGGGATTTTTTTTTTATATATATAATAACCATCCAGGCTGCTTTTAATTCAGCTCATGGACAACTTTGCCCTGGACTGGAATCTAGCCAAATGCTATCAAATTGTACCAGTATAGCCATGGCTACCCAGTCCTAAGTGCTTCTTTTTCTAGACATATCAGTATATCAAGCATTCTCTAGGAATGGAAAGATTTCCCTCATATATTTTAGGAAGGCTTGAGACTGGACTTTCTACTCATGGTGGGTTTTCTGGGCCATCAAATAATATTGGTCCCAGAATTAAAACCTGGCTAAGGGGACTGGTGGAGATGGATCCCCCATTGCTATAAGTAATCATGCTAATTTTCTAAGATTTATAGTTGAGCTACTGATGATTGGTATCTGATTAACAGCCCCTGTATCTACCCTTTTATGGGATAAAATGTTTTGATAGACAGTTGAGCCCCTGTGATAGGCTTGTTGGAGGGCTTGATATATATCCAGCAGTTGTTGTTCCATAAAGGTATACTTAGCTTCTGTTCCATGCCTTGTCTGTGACCAAAGTCCTATGGACATTAAGCCTGAGGGTTTTTTTGTTTTGTTTTGTTTTGTTTTTTGCCATATACCACAATGCAAACCTCCCATACTTCTAGTTACTTCTAATATATAAGTGTGTTGGGGCAGTGGAGAACAAAGGATCTTGACCTGTGAGACCAGGAGCTTGACTTGCTTGAATTCTTTTTGTTTTTATATCCCCAGTCCAAGCTTTTCCTTATTTTATAAGAGCACGTAAAGTGTTGGACTTGGGTTATATGTTGTATAAATATCCTTCAGTAACCTAGGAGTCCTATGAAAACTTGCAGTTGTTTAACCATGGTTGGAACAGGTTGTTGTAAATATTTTTCTATTACTTTATCTGGAATGTTACAGACTTACCTGACAAAGTGATGCCCCCAAATTTTACTGCTACCACATACACTTGAATCTTGTTGGGATCACTAGCTTTTTAACCTAACAAGTACGGTTGTTAAAGTGGCTTCTAAATCTGTAAATGAACCAGAGGTTAACATAATACCATCAATATAGCAAAACAAAGCAACAACTGGTGGCAGAAAAATTTTTGACAGACCCATGACAGATGATGGAACTATGTAGATACACCTGGGGTAAAGCAGTGATCCATTGTTGGCCTTCTTACATGAAGGAAAATTGATCTTGGGATTGGGGATCCAAAGGAATGCTTCAAAAGGCAGTAGTAAGGTCTATTTCAACATGGGTAACTCCTAACTTAAGGGTTAGTTGATCAAGCAGTTAGACTATGTTCAGGAAAGTTGGATGTATGGGAGGAATCGCTTTACTGAACATTTGATATGCCACTGTCATCCTCCAGGTACCGCCTAACTTCTTTACTGGCCATAAGAGGCAGCTGAATGGATTTTGAGCTGGAAGTAAATTTGCACCTTTGCTAATTTGCCAATTGTAGCAGTTATTTTCTGGTGGCCACCTAGCAAGTAGTTTTATCTCATATGCACTATATACCATGGCATTGGTAAAACCACAGATTTCTATTTAGCTCAGTTTGTAAAACAGTTTTAAATACACACACCCACAGGCAAAATTTCCCAAGAATTTTATGAAGAGTATAATCCAATAAGACATCAATTTGTAAATTATTTTCCTGCTGAGGAGAGATATGCATGTATTCCTTTTGTGGGCAATTACCCACCCAAAAAACAAAGTACATTTGCCTTACTTGTACGGCAGAGTTGCCATACCCATCAGTGTAACCTGTTGCCCTTGGTATCTTTCAGAGTTCACACATATTAAAGCACATTCTGGTTCAGTATCTAATAGTACCCAAGTTATTTGCTTACTGCAGAAATTCTAATAAATTGTGAGCCCCACATGTGGCCACTGGGCACCCTGCAGAGCTCTGACATGTAGGTGACCGTGGCCTCCCCATTAGAGGAGGAGTTTGGGGAGAGTCTACCTGACCTGATCCTTCTTTTGGGGGGCTGTAGGCACTACAGTAATCTCATCATCAAATATGAGAATTTAGGTAAATTGTTCAGGGTTTTGCTTTCCACAGGCTAACTAATGCTGCATTTAAAAAAAAAAAAATCAATGCTTTCTCAGGCAATGCCCACTCTTAATAGGTTGGCCCTTATTTGCGTGAAAGTTATGTTGATGGGATCTTCAGCTGTACCTGACTTCTGATCCTTAGTATTTTCTGTATTCTGTTTCTGTTAAGGTCACTGAGGCTGGCCATAACCTCCCCTTTGGAATATATCTCATATGGCCAAGGGACTTAAGAGAGTGACCAGGGCACCATAGCATTCTCTTGGTTCCAAATTTATAAGCTTCTTTCTTTTTTCCATAAACATTGTACGATCAGTTCCCATAAAAATTTGGTAAAAAATGGAATCTCTTATGTCTAATTATCTTAACATGACTTGGTTCTCTTCAATCATTCTCTACCAGGTAGGTGATTTGAGAAGTCTGTCTGGTGACATCCATGTTTCTACATGCTAAGATAACCCAATTCATAAGAGAATGGGGGTCAGGAATGTGTTGTAAATTATGTTATTTTTGCCTTAGAGATGGCTAAGTGGTGGTATTATTCAACTTTTCTGATTCGCCTGAGGTAGACTAATCTCATCAGCCCCATTAGCCTACAATGGCACAATCCAGGTGGCAAGGGGCTCACGGGATTGCTGCAGAAATATCGTCCCTATTCCAATTGATTTCCCATCTGAATTCTCACAGAAAATCATGTTTTCATTAATTGGTCCACCATTCAGCACCCCTGTGTGTACGGGCTGTTGTTTTTGTGATTTAGCCTTTTCTGCACAAGATTTGAACATTAAGATTTGAAGGTTTTTCTTCTATAATTTGTACATCTGAAAATCTTCTCTTTTCCAGGGGTTCCAGGTTTTAGGATTCTAACCCTTTTTCACTAAGATAAGTCATACCCAGGGTGGAGGTTTTTATAAACCCCTAGTTGTAAAAACAACAGGTTAAAGTTTCCATATCCTCATTCTTTTTATTTAGCTGTTCAGAAAGATCTTTCACTGAAGTGGAGGTAGAAGTCCATATATCCCATTCTAGTTATGACTCCTCTTTCAAATGGTGTATTTTTTGTCTTTCTCAAGACAATCTGCTGTGGCTAACTGCACTGCCCATAATAACGCCCACTGGGTTATGTGGCAGCACGCTTGCTATCTTTACGGAATTTCATAATCTTCTCTTCTCATGCCATGCACGCTCTATTCTCTCAGACGTTTTTGAGGTATTCCTGTACTTATGCAGAGGTCCTAAACAGTCCAGCAAGGGGGCATCCTCACCCCACATGGAAGCAGCTGACCACTCAGGAATTTCCCCTGAGGATTGCCTGCCCTGGCTCATGCTTTGGTCTGATGTTCACTGACAACTATGTTTATTATTCTGAGTATAGCAAACAGCTGTATAAAATAACAGTTTTTTGACAAACTGAAAGGGATACATCAGACCAAAGTATAGTTCAGAAAATTTCAGCTTGGCAGGTAAATGAGATTTCACTAGGGGGTCCTTGTCCTCGGTGGTGGGAGTGGAGACTACAGTCCTGAGCTTGATCTTTTGCACTCACTGCAAAAAGAGAGGGGTCTTTTATAATGCATGTCTACTTGCAGAAGGGGAAGTCACATGAGGGAGAGAGTGGCTTTTACAGAATGCAGTGAGACAAGATTGATTAATCAGTCATGAGTTCACATCAAGCCAGGTCCCACAGCTTGCCTTTTAACTATTTAGGAATGGAATGCTGCTGCGAGTGGAAGGGGAAAGAACTGGAAGGGTTGGGGTAGAAAATGCAAAGTCATACATGTAACAGTAATTTTAATTATTTTCCTTCATTCAATGCACGTGATATTGAAAGATTAGAACTAAGCAACAGTGTCTTGCTGAACTGAAACAGTAATACACACTTTGGTGATGTAAATTTGAAATTACTTGAGCTCAAACAGCAATTTAATCACAAAATTCATGAAAGCGTTCTTTACTTTAAACAGAGATATCATACATGGGTTTAATTCAAGATTTTGATGTTTTCTATAATTTGAGTAAATCCATGTCTTAAAAGATGTGTGTGTGTGTGAGAGAGAGAGAATATGGAGTTAAATTTCATATTACACTGCTCTATTAACTTTGAGTGCTGATAGGGTCACCTTTTCAGGTATTTCCGGTTGGATGATTTGAGAATTTTGACCTACGAAACTTATTAAAGAGAAATTTGATCTTATAGCCCAAAGTTGCCGACTTAATTAATATTCTTATAATGATCACTGGTTTAATCACATTTATAATCTAAATTTAAGAAATATTGCTGTCAACTTTTATAAAGGGGTTTGGAGTTAGACATAGAGATAGTAGTTCATTTAATATTTGACTAGTAATCTTTACCAGACTGCTGTCTTCCTATTTCTTTTCAGGTTTATATCATATCTTTAAGAGTTCCTGCAAGATCAAAAGACCAAATCACTTTATAGGGAAAAGTATTGTATAAGTAAAAATGAGAAATAAATGTATTCTTTATAGTTGCACTTACATCATATGTCAGGTAAATTTCGCCATTATGAATAAGTGAATGCACAAACAAATGCAGATATATGTAGATAGATACTTAATTAAAAGCTGAATATATAAATACATTTTGATGCCGTTCATTAAAAACATACTAAGTGCCAGGCATTCTGTTGGGTGCTTACTGTACATTATGTTTAATCCTTTCAGCAATCCTGCTAGGTAAATGCTATCCCATCAAATATGAGAAAACAGGTTAAATTAAACTTTCTTGAACCCACACAGCTAAGAAATGGGAAAGGTCAGGTTAAAACTAAACATTTTTTGGCTCTGAAGTCCTTCCCATTGCCTTGTGCCGTGGTTGCCATAAAAGGATAAATGTCAGAAGCAACTGATTAACTGGTGTTTGTTTTCCTTTGTGTTTTACTGAGAAAAGTATCAACAATGCTCAATGTACGTTCATGGAAATTAGAAGCTTAATTTTTATTTTACATATTTACATAAAGGTAATAACTCCACAACTCTTTTCCTTGACAGCATAGTCATTATGCATATTCACTGAGATCCCCAAAAATTCTAGTTTCTAGGCTTTTTATTTTGCTTCAATTCTCTCAATGGAAAAGCTTGATTTTTTTTTCTATTTAACTATACTATATAAAACCAGCCCTCCAAAGATGACCTTGATAATAAACAAATATATAAATAAAAGCACCTCTCTTTTTCCTATTATCTAACCTTTTTCTTTTCCGTTTTTTCTCCACGTGGCACTCTGGTTCATCGGGCCCTTCCATAAGTGTGTGAGAGACCAAGGGATGGTTCATTCTCCCCATGGCAATGCTTACTCTGTCTTTGTGTGTATGGACTTGTTGTTGCCTGTCGCTATAAGCCTGCTATAACAAGTTTACCCTGCAATAGGGAGTAGAGGATGCCCATTTCTGGCAGAAAGGTCACATAGGTTATTGTTACTCCAATTGCCTTACATATATAAAATATGGAGGCAGGTTACCTCTCAGACGGCGAATAAGCAGTGATCAGGTCTATTTGTCTACCCTAATTTAGCAGTGAAGGTTGAGGATAAGAGAATTTTTAAAATTCCTGCTCAAAATTTTGTGACTGTTGAAGAAAAGAGTGGCCTCATTAGCAGAAAGTTGAAATACCTGGCAAATCCTGTCTGATAATTACAAAATATCATTTTAAACAGAAAATTATTTTGTAGAATATTTCTTCTCTCTGGAAAATCAAAATATTTTATTTAACTGACTGCTAAATAATTATTTTATTTAACTGGCTGTTAACAAAATACAATTAACTTATGGCCCAGCAAGGAAAAGGGAATCTCTTCTCCTATTTTCAAAAAATTTCCCTAAAACATACTTTTAAGATTTTTAGTGTGGTAAAAAATTGTGTGAGATACTTTTAAGTGATATTTGCATTCTGGATTTTATTCCTAAGCAATTGGCACCACACCAAAACTGTTCCATTTGGGTTTCTTGGCTCATAAAATTTACAATCAAGTGAAATTATTGTGAAAATAAGCAGGTGAGCTAATGAGGAGTGACTGTAGGGTTGGAATGAAGCCAAAAGAGCTGGACAATCTGAATTTGTAAACACTTGGCATTAATGACAGAAAGGGACAACAGGAATGTGGTTAAGCTACTCTTTGGAACAATTTCTTAATTTCTTTAAATGAACATGGAAAGAGCTGGAGAAAGTATATCTTCTTGTTAGCTCATTTGAAGTCAAAGTCGTTAATAGCATGGAACTTGATTCAGAATTATACCTTTATACAGTACATCTAATGTAGAGCAGCTCAGAGGGCAGAACCACTGTCTTAGGAATTACTCAAGCAGGTAGATAAGGCCAGGGACATACCATTTGTTTTGTCTCAGCCAGAGCAGCCTACTCATTCACTGTCACAGATGTGATGAACAAAACTTAATATTCAGTTGTATTCAGAGGAGACATATAGAAATAGAATTTGAATCACTAAGTAAAATGGAAATAACATATTAACCTAATTATCAGAGCTGGAAATAGTAAAATATAATACAAGCTGCCATAAACCACATAGTAAAAGATGTGGCTTATGAAAATGGCTAATAACAATAATTATTTCTTTGCTGAAAGGAAAATAAAGCACAAAAATCAGAACCATGTTTTTATTGTATTCAAATAACATGAACACTCTGTTTCATTGGATGTCCCATATTCAGCAATTTAATTGGGACAAACTAATTCAGCACTGCATGCTGAAAATTATTTTATTTCCTTTTAGTTCTGCTTCAAAGACATACTGATAAAAGGTGTTCCAAAAACAAGGTGGCTAATTACTAGGGGTGTTTTGCTCTGAGATCACATTAAAACTGCAATTACTCTAAAAGCAAGATGGATAGTTACTTCTGTTGTCCTGTTCTAAACTTATATCAACATGAAGGTTTTATGAGTATTAAATGGATTGTGACTTCACTGTTTTCTCTAATTATTTTGTTTATCTGGAAAAGGAAAGGAATAGTCATAAAACTGAATGTCCAATCATTTTGGCTAAACTGACCAAATGGTTACTGAAACATTCTGTAGACTAAAACAATTTTACAAATAAACCTTGGTCCTAAACATCTTTGTTGTGCCTCCCAGACTTCAATGCCATTTTTAAGAGTAAGAAAATTCTCTTCTTCAAAAAAGCATGAAAGAAAATATGTTTTAGGAGGTGAGTTTTCAAGATGCTTATTATACTATCTGACAGAACACATGGCTCTCATGGGATAATCCATAATAGTTTGGCAAAAAGAGAAAGCATTCAGTGAGAATAAATTGACTAGAGAATTCATTCTATTGCATAATTTAATATTATTTATGTATAATAGTCTACAAAATTTTAATTTCAGTATAGTTTATTAAAAAGGTGTATATATAGGTATTCATACATATATTTTCTCACAGAGATGATTTTTAAGCATTTACTAGAACACTGCTTATTCAAATCCAATATTTGATAATTATATTAGATGTCCAAAGATGAAAACCTCAATTAAAAGACAAGGATAGAGTCAAGAAAAATTGAAGAAATATATACTTATTATAAGAAATGCATCTTCCATATAGAGATGCAAAAATATTGAAAGTAAAAATTTATAGAAAAAATATACCATGCAAACACTAATCAAAACCAAACAAAAACATAAAATGAAAACAAAAAACTGATGTACTATTAGACAGAGTGGATTTGAATTCAAGAAACATTATTAGATAAAAAAAGGGAATTTCATAATGTGGAAATAATGCATCCTCCAGAATTACCAAGTAATTTATATTTGCAACTAATATGCAATGAATAACACTCTTAATATGTATGAGAAAAATAACAAAACTAAAATAAAAAATAGATAATCCTTAAAAATAAGATTATTTAAAGACATTGTTCTATAAAATGTTATGTAAAATGAAGAAAAATCTGTCAGAATATAGAAGATTTGAACATTAATATAGACATCATTGACATATGGCAATACAGAAAACACTGAATTTATCTGTAAAAGAATGCAATCTTGTTTAGGTACATATGTAATATTTAACATCATTTATTATACTCTGAACTATAGAACAAGGCCTATTAACATTTTTTTCTGGTTCCCAAGGCGTTATCTCAGTTATTTATAATAGTGATTTTTAGAAAATAATGATACATAAAAATTTCAGGAAAATACAATTATAAGTAACTCAGAGGTTAAAGAAAAAAAATGGAAAGGAAATTAGGAAAAAATGAAGTAAATAATAATAAAATCCCAACAATCAGAACTTGTAGACTTTATGTTAAGATATGACCAGAGAGAAAAATGTATGGTAACAGGCTTATAATGGAAAAACAGATGTTGAAAGCATAAAATCTATGTATCCAACTCAAAAGTTGGAATAAGTGTCAAATTAAACTCAAAGAAAATAGAAAAATGCAAAAAAAAACCACACCAGTATTGAGCAATGAATGAAATAAAAAATTAATAGATTCCTGACAAGGTTGATGAACTAAAAATAAGGAAGGAACAACTAAACAACTATGGAAATGAAAAAAATGTTAAGGCAAGAGAATTTACAGAAATGGAAAAAAATGAATATATCATAAACAAATGAAAATATATTTAAACATTTAGAAGTTATGAGTAAATATCCAAAAGATATAATTTACCTCAGTTCATAGTAAAATGAAATAGAAAATCTGAACATCTACAAACCTATTAAAGAAAATGCATCAATGCTTGTACTCTCCAAGTTCAGAGGAAAGTTTTGATTTTCCTAATAATTTAGCAACAAAATCAGAAAAAACTGACAAAAATATACTGGAGATTAGAAAAATTGATAACTCCAAAATCATTCTGAATTTGGCATAATCCTTATCTCAAAATCTCAAAAGAATATTACATGAAAAGGAAATATGAAATTACAAATCTCTCATATGCATATATGCAATAGTTCAAAATTATTGACAAATTCAGCTATGTGTTTTAATGATAATAATGATTATTAATTGGATTTATTCTGTTATGAAAGATTGGTTTAATGTTGAAGCAAAATCAATGCAATTCATCATTACCAGAATTAACAATCAGAAAAAATAATTTCATTATATTCAAAATTCATATTAAACACCTGTAACAAATCAGGCATAGACAAGAAATTCCTCATTCTAATTTAAATATTTTAGAAATACCTACAGCAATCATATGTTCAATGGGAATTATTGAAAACTTTCTCCCTGAGATTCAGGGATGAGACATGGCATGCTCATTTTCACTTTCTCATTTCAACATTTTACTGCAGTCCTAGTCAGTGCAATAAAGCAAGACCAAAAAAACGTAAGGATTGGAAAGAAAAAATGAAAAGTGTCATTGTTTACTTATGATATAATTTTAAATATAGTAAATACAAGGAATCCAATGATAAATTATTGTAATTTATAGGTAATTAGAGCAAGAATTCTAAAAATAATTCTATATAAAAATTAGAGTGGGTATTTTTTGCATGATAAAGTTTGCAATAGTATAAAATATTAATATCAGAGTATGAGCATACTGAAAGTTATGCAATGTCTCTTCATGGAAAAATACTGAAAATTAGAGGTAAACTAAAAAAGACATAACTTGAGAAGTGTTGTTTTATGTAATGGGTGATTTAACATTCAATGATGTAAGTTCTTCCTGAGTTATTTTAGAGATTCAACACAATGCCAATCAAAATCCAAACAGCTTTTTTAATGGAAATTAACAATTTATATGGAAATGAAAAAATGCCAACCGACAAGATAATTGCAAGAATTTAATTGGCTATTAAGACTTATTATAAAGGTTCATTATTTCGGTGTGTATGATATTGGCACAAAACAGACAAGTAAATTAATGGGCTTATTGAATAGAGAGAAAGAACTGAGAAATAGTCTTATACATATATAGTTTATACTTGATTTACAGATAATACATATATTTAGAAAAGGATATTCTTTTAAAATATAGTACTGGGTTATCTACAAAGCAACCTAGAATAAATACATTTTATTCATTCCTCACACCATACATAAATTAAGTCTATTTATAGATGTAAATCTAAAACTACTGTGCTAAGGGGCAAAAAAGGAGTATATAAAGGGAACAATATCAGGAAAATAGGAAAATATTATTACTACTTTGAGGTAAGAAAATTTTTTATATAGTCATAAATTGCACTAATCTAAAGGAAAATATGTTATTTATTATTTGATTTACTTAAAATTATAAACTTGTTCACAAGAAGATCTCATTATTTGAATGCATAAACAAACCACAAGTGGAAAAGACAAGATATCTTCTAACACATAAAACTGGAAAAGGACTCATAGCTAGAATATGTGTCATCCACATCCTAATCCCTGGAATCTGCGGATGTTACCTTATTAGGATAAAGAGTCTTTGCAGATGTAATTAAGTTGAAGATCTCAAGATAAAGATATCATCCAGGATTATCTAGGTGGGCTCCAAATCCGATGACAAGTGTCTTTAAAAGAAGCATTGAAAGGAGAGACAGAGAGAAATGGAAAAGGCAGTGTGAAGCACTGCAGCGCTACAGCTACAAACCAAGGAATGCTGCGAGAGGCGAGGAATGGAAGTGCCTAGAGCTTCTGGGAAGAGCATGACCCTGACAACACTTTGATTTTGGACAACAATTGCTGTTGTTTTAAGCCACCAAGAACATCACACTGTTACAGCAGCCATAGGAAACTAATAAAATATGGGGATGTGTATTATATTATGATATCTCTCCTATACCACATATCTGTATATGTATGTCTATGTGTGCATGTGTGTCTTGCTACAATAAAAAGAATAAGACATCCCAATAAAAATGGCAAAAGTCAGAAACAGGTACATCACAAGGAGAATATGTAAATTGCTGAGCTATATAAGGAAAATACTCAACCCGTTATTACTCAGAAAAAGGCAATTAAAATACCGATATACACATATCAGAATTAAGGACAAATAGTGGTTTATTAAAATGGGAAAGCCTCCTTGGTAAATGCAAATCAAGAATAAATTAAATAAGAAGCTAACACTATTGCCGTTAAAATAAGGTATGTGTTAGAAATGCACACTGTCACCATAAGAGCAAAATATGATAAATATTGTTAAAGGAAACACACTTGTTACATTTAAAGACTGACTTGAATGATATGCTATTAAAATTAATAAAATTCTTCATTTGATAGAGTTGCAGCATGCAATATAAAGATAGAAGATTCAATAACTTTCACTCTAGGTAAAGAAGGTATAGTAACTTCAGACTTAGGTCATTCTTTTTATTCAAACGTAGAATCCAACAGCCCATTGGACTGCATGTAATGGACAGTGGAGGCCCAGTTTGTTTTCTGCCCGGTCAGTGGAGTGAACATTTGTCCCCTACACTGCGTAAAGGAAAGTGCTCTGAAAGGAGAGTTTTGCTGGTATTGTGCCAAACATTTCAGTGGAAGGAAATAAATTTACAGAAAAAGACATTCATGTTGTAACTGTGGACTTTCCAAGCACAGCAGAAATTGGAAAATATATAGACACAATCTTATGACCAGGAACTGAACCAAACCACACCTTGGCTCTTTGAATAGATCTGTGGTATCAGCAGAGGCAGGAAACCTAAAGCTTCATTACCACATTATACAGCTGGGGTTAGATTGGGGTCTGGTGAAGGATAGAGGCAACCGCATATGCTTCAGAGATGGTTTTAAATTAAGTAAATTTAGGGTGTTAAAGTGGTATGATACAGAAAGAAGGAGTGTACAAAGATTTTGATTCCAAGATGAAATGTCATTCCAGAGTAAGAACAAATAGAGACAGTTTCAGAAATACAAATCCTAAGAAAATATATTGTTCACACACTTTCTCTTAAATAACTATAAAAGGATATATGTCAGCAAGAAAAAAATGAACCTAAGTGACAAGAAATGATAAAATATTAGTACAAATTTAATTAATAATCCACTCTAAAATATAAGTTTAATTTATGTATAGAAAAAAGTAAGTCAAATATAAACAACAATAAAAAGAGAGCATTACTTTCTATGGTCTTTTCATTTGGAAGGAGAAAACCTAAATTGATAATTGCATGTAGAGGTAGAAAATTTATGGGCAAGTACCAATGTTAACTTACAGTTAACGATCAAATGAAGAAAAGGAAAATTCGTAAACTAACAGAAACAAAAAAGAAGAAAGGGAAAAGGAGCATCTAAAAATCATAATTCAGTTGAAAGCAGAAGAGAAAAAAATAATAGTAGAGACAAATGAAAACAATATTAAACAAAGCACATAAATGACAGTAGAAATAAATTAGAATATTAATATTTTTATATAATGGAATATTGTATAGAAATTATTATGAACTGTTTTGTATAACTACAGATCTTTTTATAAATATAGCTAAATCGGGAGTTCCATATATTGTATATGTGACTTTACTGTGCTCTAAAACTTTCTGAAGACAAAATTAATAAATAAAAAAAAAAGGATGTCGGCACTGAGGAAGGAATGAAAGAAATTGCCATGCCACTGTACATAGGACAACACCTGTTACAGTGATGAAATGCAAACTGTCAAAAGCAAAGTTTCATGTTTTTCATTTTTAATACCTCAATTTATTTTTTACATTATTTTAGTTTTTCTAAATTAGTATGAATTCTATTTCTAATCTTTAAGCCTATCATTACTATTTTATTGCCCTCCTAATTAAATTTGGCAATATATTAGACTTCATTTCTGTAGGAATTTTTGAACCACAGAGGGGTTCAACTATGGCAGGGGAGGAACACTAGTGTGGAGTGTTATTGATGAGGGACACATGGTTGAGAGGGAGTTCTCCAGGGCAAGTATATAAGGTATGTAAAAATATTCAAATATTCATTGATATTTTCATAGTCGTTACAGCTATAAATGACAAGTGAGAGAGTGCTGAGTTTCTAGCCAGGGTAGTTCTGTGACATTCCCCAATGGAACAGCAACAATCCCCCAAGTGCAAGGGCAAAGACCAGTGAAGAAGGATGGTCCAATGATGAGCCTTTGATACTGATGACTATGCTTATGAGCATGTGTACCTGAAATTTTAACTAATCCTAGAGCTGCAAGATGCCTAAGAGTTACCTCCTGAGGACCTCCATGTAGCTCAAATGTGGCCACTCTCTAACCCAAACTCGGCATATAAATGCATTACCTTCCCCACAGCACGAGACATGATGCTGGGGGATGATCCTCCTGGCATGGAGGGATTACTACCAGTCACTAACTGATGATGCAACTAGAAGAGGACCTTGAATAAAATGGGGAAATGGTAAGGACAAATGAGTTTAAATGGCTAAGAGTCTTCAAAAAAGAGTCGGGAGATCATCAAAAGGTCGTGCTTATGCATGCCCCAGCAGGATCCCAGAGACAGCCAAAGTAGATACTGGTGCTCATGAGGGCTATGGAGACACGAAGGTTCTATGGTCATGGCAGATGGCTCTAGAGTTCAGTGCCTTGTCAGTGGTCCCTACTTTGGAATTTGTGTTCCTGATTGTGATGGAGTTCGACTTAGATGTGACCTTTCCACATATCCCTTTTCTGTCATTTTTATTGAACCTGTGATTGGTGCTTGGGTTGGTGTATACTCAGGATACTTGAATCTCTGGACAGGCCATGTACCAGCTGGGCCCTAAGCCTCAGCAGAGTTGCAACTCCTACTCTCCAGTTTGTTGGACTTACCCAGGTCAGCTAACATTGAGGTGAAGATGGTCGACCACCACACCAGAGAACTGAGAGTGCCTACAACTGCAAACAGGAGGATCACATCCATCAACCATGTGGGATCTAAACCCCCTCTTGATATAGAGGTAGAGTGGAAATCATCATTCCCAGGGTCCACAAGATGGAGGAATAAAATATGCGTGAGAGTGGACTTACTGGTATCCTAGTATAGAACTACTGTGACTAATAATGGAAGAAATTGTAGCATTGATGTGGAGAAAGTGTCCATGATAGTTGCTAAGGGCAGGGAGAGGGAAGTAGAGATGAGATGTGGGGACATTTTTGGGACTTGGAGTAGTCCTAAATGATATTTCAGGGATCCTGGACATTATATATACTGCCATAACCCACTGACTGAACTGGGGGAGAGTGTAAACTACAACGTAAACTTTCATCCATGCAGTGCAGCAGTGCTCCAAAATATATTTCACTAAGTGCAATGACTGTGCCACAATGATGAAAAAGGTTGTTGATGTGGGAGGCATTGGGGTAGGGTGGAGAGTGGGGTATATGGGAACGTCTTGTATTTTTTACTGTAGCATTTTTTGTGATCTATGTATCTTCAAAAAAATACAATAAAAAAAGAAAAATATATAGCTAAATCTCCAAAAAAGAATAATGATTGAAAATAATCAGTTTTCAGAAAATTTACAGACAGCATGACATGAAATCTTTATGTATCTTGCACTTTATTAATATAAATTAATAAGGAATGTTTCTGAAAAGTATGGATTTTCAGAAATATTTAATCACTGACATAGTGCTATGCTGTCTCATTAATCTCACCATGCTAGGATGCTTCCACACAACTTTTCATAGTCTGGGTATAATGTCTGAGAAAGACAATTCATTAATTTCAAAAGTACTTACATATATATACAACACATCAATCACTTATTGACCTGATAATCTATCAGGAAATGTGGCTTCACATAGGATGTCTACAGAAGGATTTATTGAGGAGATGACATTTGAGTGATTATGTGAAAGAAATGCCAGAACAAGTTGTGTTAATATGTACAGAAAGAGAAATGCAGTCAAAGGAAGCAGCAAATGCACAGACCCTGAGATAGAAGTCTGCTGGCAACTTAATGGCCAGAAAGTGGGTAAGTAGCCAGTGTGGCTTAAGCAGAATGAAGAGGATAAAGTGTTTTAGAAGATGAGGGCATGTAGGTAACAGGAGGTTAGAACACATAGTTGCTTATATAATAGTTCACTTTAAGAATATTGGCTTTTACTCTTAGAGAGATAGGAAGCCACTGGAGGATTTTGAGACAAAAGAAAGTCTCAGGATCTGACATATTTTAGCAGACCCATTCTGGATGCTGTATCATGAATATACTCTGGGGACGGAGGGCAAAAACAGGAACAGAGGGTATAGGAATCCATTAGAATAATCCACGAGAGAGATTTTGATAGTTTTGACTAAAGTGGTTGAAGTTGAAATAGTAAATGATGGTTAGATTAGGAATATATTCTCCTGGTAATATCAAAGGGATTTCCTGATGGATTGGAAATGAGATATAATAGAAAGAGAGGAGATTTTTGTATAAACTATTGGGAAAAAAATGATTTGCTATTTCAGAGCTGCTAACGGACCAAATGGGGGAAGTGGCAATGACTTTGATAAGCTGATATTATATTTGTGACATCTAATAGATGTATATTTGGAGGTATGTGGTAGACTCTTGGTTTTGCAGGGCTGGATTTAAAGGAAAAAAAATAAGTTGGAGTTACTGAGATCCAGAAGTTCTCAATGAGATGGGGTGAAATTATTAAGTGATTAACTGTGACTGAAAGAAAAGAGTTCTAAAGAATGAGTGCTCTAGTGTTTTGTATTCTGGTGGGTAACAGGGCATCAGTGAACAGACTGAGAATGTTTATTTAGAGAAGCAAGAGGAAAACCAAGAGAGTGGCTAAGTCAAATGAGTGTAGAGCTTTGACTATTAGGTGAATCAGTGTTTACATTACTTGTGACCTTGCTAAGATCAAAAGTCATGCAGAGTATATATCAAGAAATCAAATATATATTCTTAAAATTTATAAATTTTGAGATTTTTAAAATGTTATGCTTCATCAAAATATTTAAGAATATATATTTTTTCATTAAAATTACCTCAAATAACACAATATTCTGAAATTAATTTTATAATTGACTATACATCACAAATAGCTAGGAAATGTGGTTTTTTTATCTTCTAAATTAGCTTATACAGTATAGTTTTCTTAAAATGAAATTTAAACCTGATTTTATCATAAAAATGTTTAGAAGTTCATTTCCTCATTAAAAATATCTCAGATGCAATATTTTGAACCACAATATTTATTACTGATTTTTATTGAAGAATAGCTCAGGGCATTATATATTATTTAAATTTCCAACAAAAAATCAAAATAAATTGAAAAATCAGGTTTTCCTCAGAAATTACTCAAATTAGTTGTTTGAGTATATATATTATATGAATATATACATTTTGTACCTTGTATTAATGTCTGTGTTTGTCAGGCTGCTATGACAAATACCACCCAATTCGCTGGTTTATGCAATGGGAATTTATTGCCTCATGGTATTGAAGGGAGATGATAACAATCTGGTTGGTAGACAATCCTTGGAGTCCCTTGGTTTGTCCCTGCTTCCTGTCATATGGTGATGTCCTCTCCTTTCCCTTCTGCATTCCCAGTGACTTAAAGCTTTCTCCCTGTGTCCTATCTAGCTTCCGGTTTCTTCTCTTTATAAGGCTTTCAATAATCCAGATTTACACCCACCTTCATTTAGATGGACCAAACTTTAACTAAATATAATTAAGAGATCCTATTTATAATAGGTTCACATCTACAAGAATGTTAAGAACATGCTTGTAAGATCAAACTTTCACTATTCACTTATTGTTTATGTATGTTCATGTATGAATGATATAAAAAAGTTAATAAGGTGGGTTGGGGAAAAAATGTACCAAATGTAAGATAATTTGGTTAGTAGTAATACTTTGAAGATGTTCTTTCATCATTTGTTAAAGACGTTTCAAAACAATACAAGGTATGGTGTGTGGTATGAGTCCTGTATGATGATATTTGTTTTATAAGTTCACAACTTTTATTATACACTTATTGTTTATGTATGTTTATGTATGAGTGACACACTTCAGTAAATTTTTAAATGTGAAAAAAAGAACATGTCTAAATTGGGGTGCATAATTCAATCTACCACAAACCAAAATTGTGTTAATTTTGTGGAAAAATCAGACTTTTAAATGTGTTTTGATGACAAATTTGTTTTTATAAATAAATAAAACTTAATTTCACTAAATAGTTTGAGTTAATTTTGAAGAATATTTATTTGCTTTTGGAATAAATTTATGCAAAAGCAGAGATAAAATTTAATTTACTAAGGACACTATTTTTTATGGTTTTGATAAAATGGGCATAGGAAAATTTAACATAAACTAACATTTTTCGGAGGACACTTCCCCTCCTCCTGCCCCATGGAGTGGTACCCCCAGCCCACACCAGCCCAAATTCCACCCCAGGCCGCATCCAGGCACAGGCAGGCCCTTAGAGATGTGGAAGCTGCTGGTTACCAGCAACTTTGTGAAGGTCTTTCTAAACTAGCATTGGGAACTTGATCACAGAATGGCACTTAAGTCTTGTTGCCTAGAGCAAAGTACCAAAAACAAAGAACAATGGTTCCATTAAATCCAGATCATGAAGATGTTCAACCTTCCCAGTATTGTAAAGGCCTGTAGTGAGGAGTTGAATATTTTGCTTAATGATGTACCTCTCATCATAATGGAATACTCTCTGTAGTAGATATTTGTAAGCTACCCAACAAACCAGAAAACTGCTGCAGACTTAAAGAAAGGCAGATACTTTCTTTACTTAGTGAAATAGGGTCTGGGATTAAATATTTTCATGAAACCAAAATTATACATCACAATCTAAAACTTGAAAACATTGTTCTTCAGGATGTTGGTGGAAAGATAACATGTAAAATAACTGAGCTGGGATATGTTAAATATGTTAATCAGGGAAGTCTGTGTACATTTTTTTTGTGGAAACATTGCAGTATCTGCCCCCAGACATCACTGAGAATAAGCCTTACATGCCACTGTTTATTATTGGAGCTATATTGCTGGAAATAGCCCTTTTATAAAATACCATCACCAGCCATTTGCCTGGTATGAGAAGGTTAAGAAGGATCCCAAGTGCATATTTGCTTGTGAAGAGAAGACAGAAATTTGGTATAGTAGCCATTTACCTCAACCAAATAACCTTTGTAGTTTAGTAGCAGAACCCAATGGAAAATTGGCTACAGTTGGTGCTGAATTGGGATCCTTAGCAATGAGGTGGACCCAGTAATCTTGTTTCAAAACAGCCTAGATGTTTTGTATTATTGGATCATATTCTGAATTGATGTATCTTCAAATATATACCCTAAATATGGCCTCTGCAAATATTATTTATGTTTTGTTGCCACCTGATGGAAGTCTTCATTCTCTACAGTCTCATATTAAATGTGAAACTGGAATTAGTACTGGTTCTCAAGAGCTTCTTTCTTTAAGAGACAGGAATCTCTCTGGATACTTGGAAACCAGCTTCTCAATGTGTTCTTGATGGAGTCAGAGACTGTGATAGTTATATGGTTTATTTGTTTGGTAAAAGTAAGACTCTGTATGAAGAACTATTTATTCCCAGAAGTTTATCTGACTGAGTAAATTATGCTGTACAGGACAGCAAAATACAGCTACCAATTATACAGTTATGTTAAAGTATGGGTTGAAGCAGTGTACAATGTATCTGGGCTAAAAGAAGGCTACAGCAGACTATCAGGGAGCAGCAATGTTAAGTCTTCTTAGATACAGTGTTAACTTGACAAAAATGAAGAACACTTTGATCTCAGCATCTCAGCAACTGAACACTAAATTGGAGATTTTTCACATAAATATTCAGCTTGCCTTGGGAAGATATAATGAGTAGATGATTTTGGAATATCCTCAGAAGAAAATGTTAAAATCATGGAAGGAAATGAAAGAAAAGGCATTCACTACACAGAGGTTGTTGCCATTCACAACCTAGAGGCTCGGATCGTGTCTCTGCATACTGAAATCATGGAGCTACTGATGAGCCCTTATGGAAGACTTCAGGGAGACTTGATGGAATCTCTGGAGTAGCATGCCATTGATCTAGTTAAATCAGTTAAAGCACACACCTTCAGATCATTCCTACAGTGATGGCACAAAGATGCTGAAGGACATTGTGTATACTGTGCAGAGTCAGGACCATGTTCTCAAGGAGCTATTTGGTCACCTGTGCAAGTTGTTGGGCTGCCTGCAGAAGATTACTGATTTAATCCCCAAGGTGGAATTGTTCCTCAATAACATCAAAGAAGTTGATAACAGTATCATGTTTAAGCAGGAAAAGAGGCAGAAAAAAAGTTGGCATTTCCTTAAAATTGCCTTTACACAGGGTTCTGATTGGTTGCTTATAGGATCCAGCCTCGAATGTGCAATAACCCCTAAGACATCATCATAGCTCTTCCCACCTTCAGCAGAATGTGAATATACTCTGCATGTGTGGGAGACTTTAGCTTAAGTGATAGAAGAAAATTTGAACTATCTTGACCATTTAAGCACTTTTATTCATGAAGCAAATGAGGAACTTGGCAGTAGCATGATGAATCTTGATTGGAGTTGGTTAACAGAATGATCTGCTACTTGTTCACTGTCCCCAAACTTACGGAAGTTGTCTCTGCAAATGTTGGAAATTTGTTTTTTACTCGTGAAACCATTCTTCAACCAACAACCAATGGAAGAAATGGCTATGATCAGAAGTTAACTCATGATTTTACAAGTGCAATGTTTTGATTAATTTTAACTTCTCAACAGATAGGATTTTATAAAAAAGTCAATGGACTTGTTTAACTACAACTTAGGGGCAACTTTGTGCTCCTGTTTTCACATTTGGTACAAATATTACTTATTTAGCTGATTAAAATGTCTTTTAAAGTTTTGACTTTTGGGCATAAGGCCGAAAGTGGTATGGATAGATAGAGAAGTAAACTCCAACTACCATGCATGTTAATTAAGAATCTCTCCCTGTATTCCTGTGGAAAAGAGTGCTTGAAATAAAATGAGACTTCTTGAGCAATAAATCCTGCCTCTTTGTGTTGCATTCAACATGCAACACATGTTCTTCCTGGCATCATAAGAAGTTGGTTTAATTCCATTTTCAATTTTACTGCACATTTGACAGTTGGGATTGTGCATCTGTCTTTATTAACAGTTGACTCTCATAAATCTTGTTAGGTCTGCTACATGAACTGATAAAATGTATATGTATTTAAGGTGAACATTTAATAATATCAAAAAGAAGACATCCAAATTAATTTATAATGTATTTGAAAGTTTATTTGCTTTTTCACTTGTAAAAATGTGTTATTTGTTGAGAGTACTTTTCAAGTTTTGTCATATATATTTATAAAAACTAATTATATTTCATAAACTTGGTGACAAAATTTATTTGCTTGATATTGAATCTACTTATCCCATTAAGTGTGAATATTCATTTATTTTGCTGCAGAAATAATGACGTGTTTGATTATGGGGTGCTGCCACAGACGCTCCTGGGGCTTTTTGTAGTATATTGTATATGCACTGAATTACCTTTCTAATCTGGAAATTTCAGAATTCTGAAACATCTGGCCCCAAGAGTTTCAGATAAAGGATTGTGGATCTCTGTCGTCTGTTAAGTAATTTAAGTAATTTAGGTTTTACTTATGGTTGTTTTTTGCTTTTTTTTTTAATGTGAAATGCTTTTGTATTCTAAACAGGTTTTCATTTTGTGTATTTTATTGATTTTTAATTTCAAAGAAAATAACATTTTTCAATTACTGCACTGTTATATCTGGTTTTGATGGAAAAATACTGCTGTTATTGTGAAATATGGAAACACATCTTCTCATCTAATTTCAGGATATGGCAGGAGAAGCTGTTTGCAGATTGACTATTAAAATACACCCCTATTTTTTGCATACAGAAATTTAAAGACAAGTTAGCTTGCATCATGACAAATGAATCAAACAATCCTAATAGTTTCATAACTCTAGATAATCAAGGCATTTCACAATAATATGGGTGAAATGGCCCATGGTGATATGCAAAAGTTTGGTATTATTAGATAAGGGAGCTTAATTGTTCATAAATCTCATGGTGATAGGAGAATGCATTCTAAAGGGAACAAAGCTAAAACTTGGAGGGTGTAGGGATATAAAACTAATGGTTAGCCTAAGCATTGAAAGTTTGGGGAAGAAGTTCTTAGTTGAGACATAGTTACATGAAGGTATAGTCACAATGAGTGTTATGGGTGAATTGGGAATTCTACCTTTACAACATTAGATGAGATGGAAATTAATACTGCCTTAAGCTTTGTTTTAACTGGACACATAAAATTGAAACCTTTGCAACTGTTCAACTCTCTTCTGTAGTAAGAATTAAGTGACAATCATGGGAAGGCAACAAAATCATTGGTATGTCTAGGCAGTGGTTAAAGAGGAAGCATTGATTCCTTCAAACTACCTCTAGAACAATCTAGTCTAGCACAGGCAGTTGATAAAAATTGATAGTAGACTACAGAGATTAAACAAGTTTGTTCCTTAGATTAGTTCAGTTTTAGTTGCTTGGGTAAAAGAAGATATAAGAAATGCAATATTCCAAGGGTGATTGGTGTGCCACAATAGTCTTGGTTGATGTCTTCTTTTTCATTTCTATTTTGGAACTCAGGCACAATTCCCATTTTCATGGAATGATATCCAGGTTACATTTGTAGTTTTGTCAGAGGGATATTTAAATTCACCAGCATATTTTCAAAATCTAGCGTGGCAGGTAATGGACTTGATAACAATTTAACTTAAGTTAGTGGAACTTATTAATTGTATGATCATAACTGTGTCCTCAAAGAAAGAATGTAGGAGTGATTAAAGACTTTAATTACTGAAAAGATGAAAAGAGGTTGGTTTATCAACCCAAACAACACTTGCCCAGTGTGAAACTTTTTGAATTAGGTGGACCAGAACACCAGAAATGTCCTTCAAGTTGAGATGAATAATTATTTCTGATTTATCTTGTCACTAAACCTGAAGCTTGAAAGGGGTGAAATCACATTCCTTCTTCAGGGTATGGATGGTTGCTGTTCACCAAGGCACCAAATTAAACTTTTAATGAATCCCTAAGCAGGTACAAGCCATAGGGGATATTCCATGTCACTTGACCTAGGCCACACTCCAGACCTTAGACCTCTAGAAGGCATGAAGGATGGAGTCACTGGCAGAACTATAAATCTCAGGGGAGATTTCTGAGGTTTGGGGTTAAACACTGCTTTACAGATTACTTGAAAGAGAACTGCTTTTATTATTAAATTTTGGTTGAAAGTGTCCCAATATGAAGACATCAAATAATCTTGAGACCAGAAATAAGTATCCTGTCTTGGGTAATCAGATACATCTTGAATAGACAGAAAGAAGCTCAACAGAAGGCATTGATGAAATGGACATGTCATGTTCAATAGCATGCAAGAGGGATGCTCAGAGGTTCTGAATTATGTACACACTGAAAGGACATGCTCTTAATATTGATCCATGTTCCTGTTGGTGAGATTTATTTGTAAATAGTTTCTTTTGAATATGTTATTTTTAGTTAAGCTGTGTCCAACTTAATAAGGATGGGATTTAACCCATACTGCTGGAGGCCTTATAAGGATTAAAAAAAAAAAACCTGGAAGCCAGAAATTAGAGGCTGGAAGACAGCAGAAACCAAAAAATTAAGCACAAGTAGAAGTGCTTATCATGGTCAAGGAAGCAGAAATACAAGACTAGGAGCACTAAGGACTGAGGCTGCCTGCACCGAGTGCTACAGACTTTGGAGAGAAATCATTGCCTTGCTGACATCTTGATTTTGGACACCTCTGGCTTCCCAAATTATGGGCCAATAACTACCCATTGTTAACCCAAACCATTATGTTGTATGCATCATAGCAAACTGACAAACTAAGATGGAAGTGTGTAACAAATACAGTAGCACATTGCTTCATTGCCTGTGAATTCAAGCCCTCTGGGACCTCCATGCTCCACTGTTGTATGATTTGAACACTGTGATTCTTCCTCAGCCAATATAAAACACAATTCCGGATTCACAGTCAAGAGTTCCTGAATTGAGAGTGATGTTGTTTGGAAACAGCTATGATATGATATGATATGGACAAGAGAAAGGAAAATATGTACAATATGTAGAGCTTGGACATCTTTATATACTATGTGAGAAGGGCTTAGAGCCACACCCTTTAATGAACTTTTGGATATTTTTTGATTTGGGGACTTTTGCCAACTGTCTTGAAGAATAGAAACCATCTTTCTATAGTCAACTCAGGAATTATTTATGATAATTTAAAGAAAAAAAATTAATGTTAGTCATATAGATGCCAACAAAAGTCACAGCTGACAGCTGAAATGTGAACTTGACTGCTAAGATTAGTATCTTATCAGATTCCTAACTGATCAAACTGAGTTAAATAAATGAGAGGATCTGTGGTATCCCTAACCATGTACAGATGTGTTGAATGATAACATATTCCCTTCAAGCACAATGAAATCACAATGTGGGAAGAAAGTGTATGCACTGCCAGCACTGAAGAAGATATATGACTGGAACCAAGATTTCACCACAGAAGAGAGATGGATAGCAAATAAACACATGACACCATGTTCATCACAATTAGGTACTGGGGAAAAGTGAATTAAAACCCTACTGAGATACCAAACAACTACTGGAATAGCTAAATTTTTTTAAAAAATGCTGACACTGTAAGTATTTTAAATATCCTGGCAATATCCTGGCAAGGATATTGAGCAATAAAGTCCTCACACTTTCCTAGTGGAAATGCAAAGTGGAATAACCCCTCTGGAAAAAAGTTCAGTGGTTTCTTAGAAAATTTTACTTACATCTACCATATGACCCAGCATCCCCACTCCTGTGTGTTGATCCTATAGAAATTGGAGCACATATACAGATAAATTAAGATATTATGGACACTATCTTTCAGGTAAATAGCATTTTGTGTGAAAATAAAATAAAAATTATGAGGATAGAGGGAACTTACAGAGCTTTCGGGTCTGAGTTTCTAAATTGAAGACTATTTGAATGGTATGCTGATTTGCAGTCAAGCTATTTCTTAGTGGACATTACTATATAGTATACATTTGGGGTAATGACAGCTGGATTTTCATTATTTAATTATAGTTCCTCTCACATGGAGGAGCAGATAAGCATATAGACCTTAAAGGAGTGGGATAAGCAGGAAAAGGGAAATACTTGTCTTTCTTTTTATATACCACTGAATTATTCACATTTGTTTTACTAAGGAATAGGTATTACTTTTGAAATCCATCCAAATATTTATTGCAGACCTACTATGCCAAGGTGGTGTTCTAGACATTGGAGATTGAGCAATGGAAACAAAACGAAATAGAAAGAAGACAAAAGATCCTGCCTTTCTGGAACTTACATTCATATAAGGTAAATTTAAAATAAATATAAATGGCAGAAATCCTCAAATTCTGAAAAGGTATTTCTTTCTAGTAATAAAATAACTGATTTCTTGACAATTTCTAGGTTTTTAAATTTAGTTTATATTTTAGTTGAGACACTCATCAAAAAAGTATTCATTATCAGAAAACATACATAATAAATCTTGCTTTACTATTTTGTTCTCCTATAAAAATTATACTTTATTCAGTACAAAATGCTAATAATCATTTTAGGCTTACTTTATAACATTATGAAAAACATTCCACAGAAAATGTTACCAGATTTCATTTATTTTATATTCTGGCATTTAAAACCAACAAAACTTAATTATTAAAACTTGAATACTCATGCTACTCATTTTTCCCACCATGAAATTCATAATTTGACATATTTATAAAGTAAAATATATCATTTTATTTCATTTTCTCTGTAAATTGCATGTATTTATGAATATAACACATTTTAAATTCTTTTTAAAATGGCAAGGCAACCTGAGATATAAAGGCAAATTGTGTACAAATTATAATAACAGTGAAGATGATAGCAGTACTAGTTATTATATATAGAAAAGGAAATTACAGAAGCATAGAATCATTAAATCATCTAAACACCAAAGTGTTTAACCTCACAAACTTCCTGAGCCCCATTTGATGTCATTTTATCTTCTGGCTCAGGAGACACAAGTGAGATGAAGCAACTGTTAAAGCCTGGGTTTTAAAATCGTGCTGCTGATGTACATTATTATGTAGTATTATTCTATTATTATTTTTATATCTTGTTCCTTAAATAAAACGTGTGCTCCAGGCAGACTAGTCAATTCACAAGCTCTATAGAATGCCATGCATATTACCAACTACACTTTGTCTAAAAGTGTCTGAACTCAGAAGCCACCCCCATCCTCAGTCATCTATAGAAATGTTACCCATGATTCAAGGCTCTGCTAAAATCATGTCCAGGGAGCCAACCAGATAGTATTGATATTATGTACCTTCCTCACTCCTCTGATTAGTGACTCTTCAGTGTCTCCAGTGCCATAAAATAGAGCAGTTTTGATTTCATATGACTGTTGAATTTCACCCATGAAATATTAAGTAACCCTCAAATGACAGAAGCATGTACTTTTAAAAAGCATTCCTTAAGAATATGATGGGAATCTCTAAACCTGCCACTGAACATTTCATCATACGCTGCTCTGCCTTTGAAGCCTCCAGTGTTTGTATAGCTATTTATTGTATTTGTATTTAATTCTTGAGCTACATTTGTTTACATGTGTCTAAATGTTTCCTAATTTAAATACAAGCTTTAGAAATACAACTATGTCCCATATGTACTAGTACATTTCTGAACATTCATTGAATCAATGTTCAAAAAATGATTTTTAATCTAGAGTACTTGGTTGAATCTCAAAATGGAAGAGGTATTAAGAAACCACTGTATTATCCATTTACCTATAATCATCCTCTGGGTAATATAAAGTGTGTCTATATATATACAAAATGCTTTTAAAAATAATGTATAAATAGATGTATAATGATGTATAAATAAATGCATAATATTAATATTATATAATATTTTGATACATATATAATAATTTCTGAATTTCCTAAACTTTTGCCATATTAAATTACAAGTTGATTGTCTTTGTGATTCCATCCTGTATTTTCTGGAATTAAATTAAGATTAAACAACAATTATCAACTCATTCTTTTTCTCTGCAGTGTATATTCATATACAATTAAACATGAAACACTCATGATTCAGTATGATATATTTTCTAAAGAAAAGTCCTAACAAGGAAGAATAACTGTTTCACATTGAAAATGTTTTGGGGGACAGGTAGAAATGATTTGTTGTATCTGAATACAGAAAAGAAAGAGAACAGAAAGTAATTGCTTTTGCTTACATCACTTTACAGAATGCTGTGACTTACTTTTTCATCTGTTAAATTTCTAGTCCTAGTTTAAGACTCAAACTGTCCATTGTTTGAGAACCCACTTTATTACCTTACCACACAATGAATATACTCCCTTTTATAAACCTATTCTCTGATGTAGCTATTAATTTACAGAACTTTATTAATAAAATGACTATTATGATGGCACTTGGTTATAAGGCATCTACTCTGCACCAATCTCTGTTCTAAATGGTTTACATATATGATTTCATGTACTGTTTTGATAGTCCAGTGGAGTAGGTTAAATTATTATGCACATTTTACAGACAAGAAAATTAAGTCTTGGAAAGGTTAAGAATATTATTCAAGGTCATTACAAGTAAAAATGTCAGAACCCAGATATAAACGTATATATTTTTAAAAATTTATTTGAGCCACTCTAGCTTTACCAGAGCAAATATGCCACAAACATGTGGCATACTCCATTAGTATCTTAGAATCTTTTAATAAATTAATGTAAAAATCTAAAATTATTTTAGCCCCAAATTTTTCATTTTTTCAGGTTAACAGATTCAACTTAAATTTAATACAAACAATGAAAAAAAAAAAAAAAAGAAGCAGACCTCTGGCCCTTCCTGTTGCCTGCTTACTATTCCTGTGTCCTACATCTTCATGGAGCAGATTTGTACAAAATCACTCATGTTCTAATATTCTTGATACATAAATTAAGGCTTAATGGTGAGTTTTGACTCCTATCTAAACTGGCCTAGAGAAATGGTAGCAGACTACTCTTAATCCAACCTATATATATTTTTTACAGTTTATTAATTTTTCTATACTATACTGTGCTTTAAATTTGAAGACTGAATTTAAAAATAACACTTATTGATTTTTCTCAACATAAAACATCATAAAACATGATTTTAAATCATGAAAATCTATTAAGTCAAAACAGTGAGGAAGAGAAATTAAAATCTGATTAACCCCTAATAAAAGAGACCTAAACATTTGATGGATTTACATATAATAACTCTCAAATTAAATACTGGGACCTGTATAGGCTAGTCAAAAAAGAAGGTCTCACACTCAAAGGAGTATAAACAATCCAGCATACAGAAGAAATTTATACAGAAATAATGCCTTTATTTTTCTTTTTGCATAAAAGTCTTGCAATTCATCATCCATGACAAGAAGTTGAAAATTCTGTTTTCCCAGTTCTCACATTGCAATCCTTGTTCTGTTCCAACCCAACCCCTGAAAAGCATGAGTTGGTGCAGCTTCAAGACCAAAGAATATACCCAGTAATGAAACAGGAATAAGGTTCATTGGGACTTACGAATAGGAGAGGCTCTCTGATGGCAGCTGGTCAGAGAATGAAGATATCTCTCCACAAAGAGTTGGAAAAATGACGGGTGATATAAAAGGTTTCAGAACAAGAACATTCCAAAGAGTATGATAACAGAGTTTCTGCTAGGGTCATGTGGAGCATACATATAGGGTCTGATGATGTTTTCACTATGCTCATAGGAAGGATGTTTACCAAGGAGGGCCATGGGTCACCACAGTCCACCCTCATGTAGCAGGCTACATTAACTATAGGACAAGAATTGCACTCACTTTCCACAGAATATATGGGTGTGGTCAGGAGTATAGACACAACATTGAAAATTAACGAGGGAATGGGTCCCACCTTGTGACTCAGTAAGAGTATCTAAAGCCATCCGATTTTTTTTTAAAACTACCTTTTGTAATTGGGTAGTTCCTTTGTTTAGTAAGGAAATTGCTCCTTTGGAGTCATTAAGGGCTTGAGCAGTGTCATTGGCTAAAGCCTTTATGCATTTTTCAGTGACAGTTGCAGTTCCACCTGACACAGAAAAGGCCAATGGGTAGAACCACCAGGGGACATGCTTTACTCTATATCCAGTCTTGATAGTAAAATTACACAACTCAGGGTTAACCACCCCACATCAGAGATTCCCTCCTGTTTTTACATGCAGAAAGGGTGATGTGGTCTAGGGTGACAGACTCAGCCATTAACCATTCTAAAGCTTTATATATAGCATACACTAATACAGACCTGAGCTTATTCACCCGTTCCCTTACAAGAGCAAAAATGCAATTATGAGCCTCATTGAAAGATAGCAGCTGACTCTCAGTTTTAAATGAGAAGGTCTTGTTCGAAACTTGTCAATGGGTCACATTCTGCCATGCCAGCAAGGTGTTCCATGCTGTCCAATCTGCAGAATTTACAGTCCAAGGAAGGCCAGTAGCACCCCAGGATGTTAAGTCTGTGCAAACCCAACACTGGGTTTGATTGAGGGCATGGGTTACTGCCAAATCCCACTGTAGAAAGATACTGGCTAGGGTGCTATGGGTGAAAAGAAAGATGTTTATGGGGAAAAATAAGGCACAGATTATGCTGATCTAACAGTATGCAAGGAACATTTCCATTAGTAGATAACCAAGTATGAGGTAGGGGAGTCCTATGAGAAGGCTTCCAATACCACACATTTTCCTTTTATAAATTATTTGAGTTTTCTACAGTGATATCAAAAACTAGTTTAGGCATAAAGACAATCCACATAGACACACATAGGCCCCCAGGTATTTGTTGCATTAAATGGTTGCAGTTTTGCTTTCACCTGTCAGCTTTTAGGAAACCAGGGGGAAGGCGTTTCTGTTTGGAGTGATCCAGGACTTCTATTAAGTCCAGGACTTCCAAACTGGGCCTTGTGACCAGAGTCTTTGGTGGGCTTTATTCTGATGAATCCACCTTCCCTCTTTCCTGTACTAACATGCCTCAACTCTACCCTCAGAAAGTATACACCCTTATTGTTAACGGGGAACTGAAGGGCAGTGGTCATTCTTCTGTAGCTACTTCCTGCTGGTAAGGGGCAGTAGTCCCTGTCTGTTGGGTGTGAAACTCTCTGGCTATTCAATTGAGGTTGAGAGAAGGCAACTCTGGCACCAGGGTTGGAACTAGATGAAATCCCCACATGACAAATACCTTGTTCGGGAAGACATTGATTCTGGGAGAAATAAATTTTGTTAAAATTTTGAAGATTAACTCTAGAAAGAGATTATGGTAGATCTGCTGGGTTTGGTATAAACTGCCACCTCCAGGTCCCACAGCAGTAGTTATGCCTAGGACAGCTAGAAGAGATATGAGGAAAGGCATTGCTCTAGACATATGAAAATAATTAAACTTACAAAGACTTTTGACATATTTAATATCCTTCTGCATAGAAAAAGACCTTGAATAAAAGGGTCAACTCAGACCAGCAGAATATTTCAGCCTACATGTAATATCAGGTGTTAAAAACTGCTTTTTGACCTTGAATAAAAGGGGGAAATGGAAAGGATAAATGAGTGTATATGGCTATGAGTCTCCAAAAAAGAGTTGGGAGGTTACCAGAAGGGTCATGCTTATGCACGCCTCACCAGGGCCCCAGAGATAGCCAAAGTAGATACAACCCCAGGTATTGGTTCTCCTGAGGGTTGCAGAGACCTACAGGTTCTACGGTCATGGCAGATGGCTCTGGAGTTCAGTGCCATGTCAGTTGACCCTACTTTGGAGTTTATGTTCCTGAGTGTGATGGAGTTGGACTCAGATGTGACCTTTCTACACATGCCTCTTCTGTTACTTTTACTGGACCTGTGGTTGGTGCTAGGATTGGTGTATACTCAGGATACCTGAATCTCTGGATTGTCCATGTGACAGCCAGACCCTGAGCCTCAGCAGACTTTCAACTCCTACCCTCTGGTTTTTTGGACTTACTCTGACTACCTAACAGGGAGATGAAGAAGGTCCACCACTATACCAGGGAGCCAAGAGTGCCTACAACTGCAAGCAGGAGAGTTACATCCATCATCCATGTGGAATCTAAGGCGCCTCTCAATGAAGGAATAGAGTATGGATTAGAGTGGACTTATTGATATTCTATGGAACTATTGTGATAACTAATGGAAGAAATTGTAGCACTGATGTACAGAAAGTGGCCATGATAGCTGCTGAGGGTAGGGGGAGGGAAGAAGAGATATGATGTGAGGGAATTTTCAGGACTTGGAGTTGTCCTGGGTGGTACTTCAGTGACAAATGCTGAACACTGTGTGTTCTACATGGCCCACTGGGTGGACTGGGGGAGAGTGTAAACTACAATGTAAACCATTATCCATGTGGTGCAGGAGTGCTCCAAAATGTATTCACCAAATGCAATGAATGTCCCACAACGATGAAAGAGGTTTTTGATATGGAAGGAATGGGGTGAGGGCGGTTGGGGGTATATGGGGACCTCATATTTTTTTAATGTAACATTTGAAAAAAAATAGAGAAAAAAAGAGATATTATATTCAGCATGTATAATAATATCAGCACCTAATATTAATCAGTGCACTAATCAATGCACAAGTTCCTCTTTGAGCTTCAGTTAATAGATTTAAGCTCCAGGTTTGCAATACCATATATACTGTATATCCATGGGAACTGGCAATAATGCCATTTGTGTCTCTTTAGGTTCTATTCACATTACTCTGGTAATTATTGCTCCACTTGGTACATCTTTCACACAGCCAGCATGCTTCAGCAACATTGACCTTTGGAGGGAAGTTTCCGTCCGTGTTTCACTGTCCTGGTGCATAGTGCCTTTCAGCACTATGAAACAGAGCCAGTGTTTGAGGCAATGTCTATTGTAAATCTGGCCATATCAAGCCATTGCCAGCTACCACAGGAGTCTGAAACAGCAACATACTTTCCATCCACTTCAGGAGGATGTCCAGAGATATGGTAGATACTTTTATTATTTTCAGATCCTAGTGACCAACCTAGCCAATAACTCAAATCAGGAGACACCATGCATGGAACTGGGGCCTGGTTTAAATGCACAAGAGCATATAACAATACCGAAGTCCATCCCCTTAGTGTGTGGCTTTATGGATTTGTCCACTGCTATCAGGTATTATTCATGGCTGAAGCCAAGAACAGCACTCACAATCTTGTAGGAAATGAACTAGGGCAGATATTTAACAGGGATGCCCAGTGTCTTAGGCAGGCACAATCCCATGGAGGCTTCTTATGGCCACTGTTTTTATGTAGCCAAAGGACTGTTTCCTTATTCCTTCAGAGCTGTCTAATCTCTGGATTTCAAGTATCATACAGTACTTAAAAAAATTCTAGGGAGCTATTAGGTTATACATGAAGAATACATCATCTCAGCACTTAGAAATAACAATTAGAGACCAGAGCTCAGAAAACAATATGACTGTTGTAAGAGCTTAATTATAATTGTTTAATTTGTTTAATTTGATATTATCATCACAATGTATGAAGATACAACTGAGCAAATAGGCAGCCACAAATAGACACAAAAACACAACTCACTAATGTCACTTATAATTTTCATTCCCTTACGAAACAAATATAACTGTAAGATAACATCATATTCAATAATTATAATTATTCCAGAACCTGGCATTCAGTATGCTTTTAAGGTTATTAACAAATTTAGAATTTTATTAAAGAAAAATAAGAGGTTTTACCTCCCTGTAGAGGGAGAAAAAAAAAGAGAGCACATCTCTTGAATAAACTATAATTGTTCCAACTTTACTTAGCTTGGGTGTAATTCCCTTTATAAGACACTAATGAAATAAATTAGCATTATATGTATTAAATCTTTAAGATGATGAAATTTGTAAGTTTTTGGCTAAAGGTATTATTACAAACCTCTTTTAAAAATTTATCTTCGCTTAAATTGAAATGAATAGTTATTTTTCCTTCACTGAAAAGAATGAGGGATACATGACTTAAATGGATATAGGAAGAAGGAGAAGTTTTGTGGAAATGAATTAATAATTGATGCTAACTAAAATGTAAGTTTGTTTAAGGGAATGTGCTTTGTTCTAAGGTAAGATTGCTGGTTTTCATAAAATCAGGGTGGAAATATGTAAGACAAGGCTTGAATGAATATAGGAAGTTGTAGAAGGTAGCATTAAGTAAGGGAATGTGTTTTGTAAAGGTGAAATTTGTCTTGAGATAAAATGACTATAGTCTATGTGGTTATGGTTAGTTATGGGAAGTTTGTAAAAGCATTTCCAAACTGAAATATTATAATGAAAGTGACTGGTTTTGGGAAATCATTTTTAAGTAAAAATCTAGGAGTTAAAATTAATAACAAAAGGTAACTTTATTGCAGAAAAAATACCTGTTAGGCAATCTCAATTTATTATGCCCCATGCTAACTAAGATTTGTTTACCAAATTGTGTACTGATGTAAATCTAAAATTTGATTTTCTCTCTCTGTTAAAGTAAAAAAAAAAAAACTGTTTTCTTCCAATACTGCTGAATTTCTTTGTGGTAAACACATCTTTCTAAAAAAGAAAACATAAAAAGAAATTAAATGTGTAACTTATATACATATATATTTGAGGATAGTATAAAAAAATCTTAAAGACTTTTAAAGTTCTCCCTGCCTGTTCTAACCTAATCTTGATCTGCATGGTGACATTGTTAGTTATAGTTTTAGTTATTCTTATAAAAATGTGATATTATGAAAATGATATCTTTAAAGACAATTTCTAATTAATTTAATCTGCACTGTGACCATGCAGTTTTACATAAGAATTTTGTTCTTTTTAGTTATTGGCTTATATTCAAACCATTCCCAATGCTTTAAAATACAGTCTAATCTACAACATTTCCCTTTACTTCAAAGCTTTGCTTATTTCCCGTTTCATCTTTGACAGAATTTGGATGAGCTACACTAATTCTAGTATATTTTCACTGAGGTCATTGAAGTCTCAAGGAAAACTGGTCTGTCTCATGTCCCACTGCTTTTAGGACTGCTGATGCTCAGGGTGAGAGGTGCCCTTTCCCAGTCCTCAGAGATAACAGGATTCTGGAGGCTGCTGGACTAGAAGAGTGGATGTCCAATCCTGAACCCTGAGGATTCTAACAAGCAGCAATCTCCTCCAAATTCATGGGGTCCCTCTGAGCCCAGAATAGGTAAATTGGAACCCACACATGGGTAGCTATGAAAGAAAGCAGGGTTATTAAAACCAGTTGAAGGACTGGGGACAGGGGTGTCTCCATTGGGAACAGAAGTTGCCATGGATACAAACAGGGGAAATAGAGTAGTTACCATTACACAGGTGAGGCCAGTCCTGAAATAACCGTAAGTAAAGATTAAGTTCAGTTCAGAATTACCATTACTATAGCAAGCATACACAAGGGTGAGGCTAGACCTGAAGTAACCATCAACAAAGGTAAATTTGTCTAAGATTGTCATTAGGAAAAGTTCAGGCTAAATCCACCTATTATTGCAATTTCAGATATTATCCTTTTGGTGTTTTATAATATAAAGTCATCTATATAATGATCTTAACTCTTAGTTACAGTTTCTAGTAAGTTTTAACTTCAAAACAATTTGAGCCCTTTCATCTCTGCCTTTGCTAGGTGAACATCCCTTTCTAACTTTAACTTCCCTTCTAAATGGCACACAGAGTCCTTTACCACTTGTTCTTCCTTGGTAGCTACCCTTAAGGCTCCTAAATTACTGCTGCCATCTGGCCATCTCCCTTTTCCTTATTTAATCGCAGCTGCTCTGCTTCCTGCTGTAGCAGAGCCAGCATACCTGCTGGACTTTTCAAAGCACCCCTATATTTTCTTGGTGGTCCCCATTCATCCAGGAGGGCAGCAATCCCTCCCCACATGGATGTTATAGGCCAGTCCAGGATTTCCTCTGTGGATTCTCCTTTCCCTGAGCTCATGCCCACTACTACCAGTGGTTCTTTGGTTTCCTGGCTCTTGGCTTTGCCAATTGTTCCAATCCAACTCCTGAAGGGCATGAGTTGAGATCAAAGGACAGCCGTGAAATCAAAGAACACACCTAGTACTGAGTCATACTTAAGCTTTGTTGGGACTTAACAGGCAAGAGAGCCTCTCCAATGGCAGCCAGTGGGAGAATGAAGATAGCACTCCACAAAGAGACAGAAAACTGAGGGGTGCTTCAGAACAAGGACATTCCATAGGGTATGAGAACAGAGATTCTGCTAGGGTCACGTGAAGTGTACATGTGGGGTCTGTTGATGTTTTCACTGTGTTTGTAAGAAGGACACTTACCAAGAACATTTACTGCTTTGAAAAGATAGTAGTTTATGATACCATCTATGCATTCTCTTCCCTCTGGGGAGAGTTGTTAACCTTTAACTGATGTCTAGGTCATGCAAGCAGCCATGTGCTAAAGAATAGGAGGAGGTCTATGTCCCCACACCCCTCTTACATAATGTATCCAAGAATGTCTATGCCCATCCTCTACTATCAACAACTGTTAACTTCTTACCACACATATCACAGTTTTTCACCTACACTTAATTTTTCTCTCATTCTCTGGATTCTATATTAAAAAATAAAGGAAATCTTCTCACACACAGGATCTACACAGCATGTGGAAAGAACCTCAGCTGATATCTGACTTTTTCATTTATTCACGTACACATATATAAAATAAATTTAAATCATACTTCAATTAGAAACAGCATCTATTATCACTAAGTATTCTCCTAAAAGTTAATTTTGTTTTTCTTTACAAACTATATTTTCTTGTTTTGAAATCAAGAAATACCTTAGATTATTATGCTTTTATTTATACAAAGAATTTTGCTGATGTATCTGTGCTAATTTAAAAACATATCTAGGCCAATTTAAGTGAATAAATGTCCTAATGGTTAAAATTCCAAACCAATTAAAAGTAAATACAAAGTAAGTATATCTTCATTTCTCAGATGTAGAGTGTTCAAAGGCACTTCACTTCCATATTACAATAAAATTGGAAAAATTGTTTAAACTTAGGAACATGAGATAATACATCTGAGAAATATATTCTTAAATTGCACTATATGCTAATTAATAACCTATGGGTATACTTGATAAATATTTTTAGAAATGTCTTAATATTGATGTGAAACAACCCACAAATGTGACAACATCTCAAGTATCAAAGGCTTAAATAGAAATAAGCATACCAACCAAGAGGTACAGGCTATTTTTTTAAGTATCCATTGCATTTTGAAGTAATTGAGAAGTTTCCACTAAAAAGGAAGGGTTAACCTTAACATTCTTCCTTTGACCTCTATGGTGACTGATCCTCAGAATAAACTACCCTTACTAATTTTTTTCTCAGCTCTCTCTTTTCTTCTGATATCAAAAACTAAAGACAGAAAAGAGAGAAAATACTTAAGTAGCGGTGCCAGGAAATGGTAGTAAATTGTCCTTTAACAGCTGTGTCATATTTAGTGAAGTAAAACCTCACTCAAAATAATCATATTTAGTGAAGTAAAACCTCACTCAAAATAATCAAAATAGGAAACACATTTCATAATAGTTCCCATTATTCTCATGATCTATATTGATGTTAGTATCAAAAATATTTTTTAGAACCTAACCATTCCTTGATTAACTTCATTTACTTCTTAGTCAATTTTTAAATTATGCCAATTATTTAAATATATTTTTATTTATTTTTAAAAGATACATAGATCACACAAAATGTTACATTAAAAAAATATAGGAGATTTCCATATACCCCACTCCCCACACTCCCCCACTTTTGCACATCAACAACTTCTATCTATAGTGTGGTACATTCATTGCATTTGATGAATACATTTTGGAGCACTGCTACACAGCATGGATTATAGATTACATTGTAGTTTACACTCTCTCCCAGTCCATTCAGTGGGTTATGGCAGGATATATGATGTCTTGTATCTATCCCTGCAATATCATTCAAGACAACTCTAAGTCCTGAAAATGCCCCCTTATTACACCTCTTTTTTCCCTCTCTCTGCCTTCAGCAATTCCAGTGATCACTGTCTCCACATCAATGATAAAATTTCTTCCATTGCTAGAGTTACAATAATTCTATAGCAGAGTACCAGTAAGTCCGCTCTAGTCCATACTTTATTCCCCAGTCCTGAGGACTCTGGAATGGTGGGGACACTTTACTTCTTATTTGAGAAGGGGCTTAAATCCCACATGGCTGATGGATGGGATTCTCCTGCTTGCAGTTGTAAACTCTGTTTCCTTTGTGTGGTGGTTATCCATCCTCACCTCCTTTTTAGCTGGCCTGGGTAACTCTAATTACCTGGAGAGTAAGTTTTGCAACTCCACTGAGGCTCAGGGCCTAGCAGTATGCCAATTTTTAACAATGGGCTATATGAAGACTCTAGGAACTGGAAATAAGATGAACTGGTTATTTTCATCTTTTCTTACTTATCACTGGTTTTAAGTTTTTAAGGATTCAAAAACCAAATCCTGATGAAATTTTGATATTAAAATTTTAATAGGTAAATATTAAATATTTACAAAATCATGGCAATTATTAATTCATTCTTAATAGATATGCTAAATTTGAATTTCTTTAAAACTATGGAAAATTATGAACAACCTTGAGACCAACAAATTTGAAATGATGAATTAGAGTACGCAGTCTCAATGAAAAAATAATCTTTCATTAAATATCATCATATAAATTAATACATAGAGACAAAAATTATCCATCACATATTAAGTTAAAAAAATAATACTGTGAAACAATAATGAACTCCCCTGCCCCAGTAGCAATGATAGAATAATGGTGACTAAGTTTAACCTCTAACCATTATAAACAAAAAAACAAAAAAAACAAAAAACTGTGCACAATTTGTAAGAGAGCCATTTTCAGACATTGGACAATTGGTGACAGTGGATTATAATACCTGAGATAAAAGAAGCAAATGAAGTGAATTGTATGGTTGCTTTATCCTACTATTTGGGGAAATTTCCAAGCAGCAGAATATAGAGCAAAGGCACAGATTCCCATACTCTCTCAGATTTGAGGTAAGTCAAGAAGGATAGACTTAGTGAGAAGAATATAGGAGAAGAAAGGCTTTTACAGGGAGTGACCATTTGGGAATTGCAAAGGGTTTCCTTTCATTTTCTGGTTAAGTGCTAATATGCAAATACATAAGAAGAAATTAATTGAAGCTTAAGTTGAAAAATACCAAAAGGAGTACCTCCAAAAATTTCTGATGTGAAAATAGTTTGGCTTTCCAATAGTCAGACTGGAGATATGTCATAATAAACAGGGCATAGTAAGGAATCCTCAAAATTGTATTACCTTAGCAGTACCTAAGCTAAACTACATTAAAAGCTGTTCTTGACCTGCCTTTACAAATCTTTAAAGAAAGCCTGAAAAGACATCAAACTGATGACCGAAAAAAACTTAAATGCATGTCCCAGAACAATGTCCAGCACTAGTTGAAGGAATACCATAAAATCTTGGTACCAAAAATGTAAATTTCACAATGCTCATTTTCTAATTAAAAATTACCAAGCACTCAAGGAATGAGAAAAATATAACTTCACCAGGATAAACCATTTACTAGAAACAGTCCCAAAAGTGATAGAGATGAGAGCATTATCAAAATCATGAAAAAAAGATTTTGTAAAGGAGTGCCACATATTTAAGAAAGCAGAGGAAAAAGTGAGTGTGGTATATGATATATGATATATGAGAAGATATATGAAAGGACTCAAATGAACTTCTGTAGTTCTAAAATACTATATTAGAAGTGAAAAATATACTGAATTGGATGAACAACAGATTAGATTCTATGGAAGAAGGAACTGGTTATATTGAAGAGAAAAACAGTAGGAACATATCCAAAATAAAACATGCAGTGTAAATAAGAGTTAGAAAATAAAGAGTCTTAGTGACTAGTGGGACAAAATCAAATAGGCAAATATCTGTGTAATAGTCCTAGAAGGAAAAGTAAAATAAGGGAGGACAAAAATAGTTGAAGAAATGGAATAAGTGGTTTTATAAAACCTCATTTGCAGATTATATGATGGTCTCTATAGAAAATTCTAAGAATCTACACAAAAGTTTTGAGATTTATTACCATTTTTATTAAAGTTCCGGGATGCAAGCAACAACAAACGACCGTTTAAGTTAACACAGAATCATTTACAATAGTGTCAAATCTATGAAATGCTTGGGGATATACTTCAAAATAATTGTGAAAAAACCTGTACAATGAGAACTACTTAATATTGCTAAGGGAAATAAAAGAAAACCAAAATGAATGGAATGATACACTATGTCCATGGGTAAGTAGACCCAGTAGTGTTAAGATGTCAATTGTCCCCAAATCTAGCTATATCCTCAAAGAAGTCCTAATCAAAATAGACCTTGAGAAGCTTATTTTAAACTTTATATGGAAATTAAAATGATCATAAAATAAAGAAAATTTTGAGTACAAAAAATGTTGAAGAACTTGGATTACCTCATTTTAAAACTTTCTCTAAAGCAATGATAATAATAGGAAAGTGTTATTGACATAATGGTAGAAATATGGATAAAAGTAAAAGAATATGAAGTACTGAAAATGCCACTGTAAGACATCCCCTGCAAAAGTCTCCCAAGTGAATCAACTGAAAAAAGGATAAAGCCCGCTTGTTTAGAACTATGGAGGGTGGTAGAGACTGGACAGAGACTCCACAAATACTGAATCAAAGAAAAAAATATTAGGAAGGAAATTTCCATCATCTTGTGGGTCTGCACAACTCCCCGTCACTCAATCCCATGCAGTTTGGGAGTTGCTCAGAGACAGTGGCCTGGATAACTCCTGCCTTGGAGGCAGAATATATACAGCTGCAAGCTAGAATCCCACACATATCCAGACGTGGGGAGACAAGTCTTCAGAGACCCAGCACAGAACACAAGCTTCTTAGCTGAGCTGCACACAAATGGAGCCCAAAAAGGGGTTAAAAAAAAAAAAGAGAGATGGTGGCAGAACTATTGGCAAGATGTGCACTCAGTCAATCTGCTTGTAGTTGCCTGGACTCCCTAAACACGAAGTGGACTTTCCTGGAGTGACCCACCTTTCTGGATTGACTTCTATAAGATAAGGTTGGAGAGTAGGAGCCGGTTTGTTGGACTTGCACAGGTCGGCTAATAGGGAGGTGAAGATGGTCAATCACCACACCAGGGAACCGAAAGTGCCTACAAATCCAAGCAGGAGAATCAGATCCATCAACCATGGATCTAAGCCCCCTCTCAATACAGAGGTGGAGCAGATATCACCGACTCAGAGTCCACAGGATGGAGGAAGAAAATATGGATTAGAGTGAACTTATTGGTATTCCACTATAGAACTACTGTGACGAGTAATGGAAGAAACTACATCATTGATGTGGAGAAAGAGGCCAAGGTAGTTGCTGAGGGCAGGGAGAGGGAAGTAGGGATGAGATGTGGAGGCATTTTTGGGACTTGGAGTTGTTCTAAATGGTATTGCAGGGACAGATGCTGGACATTATATATCCTGCCATAACCTACTAAAGGTACTGGGGGAGAGTGTAAACTACAATATAAACTATAATCCATGTGGTTCAGCAATGCTCCAAAATGTAGTCACCAAATGCAATGAATGTGCCACAATGATGAGGAAGTTGTTGATGTGGGATGAGTTGGAGGTGTGGGGCGTGGGGTATGTGGAAATCTCTTATATTTTTTAATGTAACATTTTTTGTGATTTATGTATCTTTAAAAAAAGACAATTTAATAAAATATGTATAAAAATTAAAATTAAAAAATTAAAAATTAAAAAAAAAGTAGGAGGAAATTTAGGTGATTGGGTTTGGCAACGACTTTTTACATACAACAGCAAAAGCCTGATCCAGGAAAGAAACCAATGACAACTGGATTCTATGAAAATTAAAAATGCCACTCTGTGAAAAACACTGTTAAGTTAATGAAAAGACAAGCCATAGAGTGGAAGAAAATATTTGAAAAACACATAAATGACAAAACAAAACTAAAAAAAACTTTTATCCAAAATATAAAACAACCTCTTAAAATTCAACATTAAGGAAGCAAATAACCCAATTACACAATGGACCAAAGAGCTGAACCTCTTCAAAGAACATATATAGATGACAAATAAGCATATGGAAGGATGCTCTAAATCATATGTCATTACATAATTTCAAATTAAAACATTAATGCAATATCCCTATATACTTATTACAATGGCTAAAATCCAAAACTCTGACAGCACCAAATGCTAGTGAGGTTATAGAGCAACAGAAACTCTCAATCCTTGCTGTTGGAAATGTAAAATGGTACAGTGACCTTGGAAAACAGTCTGATAGTTTCTTAACAAATCTAAACACTATCTTACCACATGATCCAGTAATCGTTCTCTTAGGTAGCTACATGAATGAGTTGAAATGTTATATCTACACAAAAACCTGCAAGTGAATATTTATAACACCTTTATCAATCGTTGTCAAAAATTGGAAGTAAGCAAGATGCCCTTCAATGAATAAACTAATTACGGAATATCCATAAAATGGAGCATTACAAAGAGATAAAAGAAATGAACTTTCAAGCTATGATAAACATGGAGGTACTTTAAATGCATATTGCTCAATGAAAAGAGACAGTAGGAAAAAGTTTTATATGTTAGGATTCCAACCATATGACATCCTGGAAAAAGCAAAACTATAGGCGGAGTGGAAAATCAGTGATTTCAGGAGTTCCATGGAGAGTGGGGAGAGGGGTGAATAAGCGAAGCACAGGCTATTTTTAGTGCAGTGAATCTCTTCTGTATGATACTGTAATGTTGGATGCATGCTTTTATGCAAGTGGCAAAACCCACAGAACTGTACAACATTAAGAGTGAACCTTAATGTGAGCTATAGACTTTCTTTAACAATTATGTTATCAATTTTGGTTCATCAGTTGTACCAAATGTGATACACTAATGAAAGATGCCAGTAGGAGAAACTGTTCCGGATATGAGAGGAGCTATTTGGGAACTCTCTGTACTTTCTGTATGATTATTCTGTAAACTTAAAACTGCTATAAAATAATAAATATAAATTAAGAATAAATGCATTTTTAAAAGGAAAAGAAGGGTGGCAGAAGAAAACTAGAACAATTGTTGCCTATAGCTAGGAGTGGAAACCGAGATTACATGTGGGGGTAATGGAAAAGTTTTATATCTTCCTTGTGGTGGTTGTTTTACAGAGTCACACATTTGTTAACATTCATTAAACTATACACTCAATATGGGTGCAGTTTATTGTGTGCAAACAAAACCTCAATAATATTAATTTAAAAAAGGATGTTATTGTTCTTATCAGAATTGCAGTCACTTAGGAAAGACAGGATGAGGTTTTGGATTAATCTGACAGTTGAAAAGGGAAAAATAATACTTATGCCAAAAAAGTTGGGTAGTATTCCTGAACATATTTTACGTCTTGGGTTATATTTATTTCACTCTATAATTTACAGCCAATCTGTGACAGTAACTTCTTGAAGAGAAATTTGTAGGCATTGTATAAAAGTATGTAAGAAGATTGCACTTCTAGGTGATATTGCATAAATGTTTTACCAACTGGAAATTCTTGAGACCTCCATCAATATATTAGCTATGTCTTGCAAATGCACTTGATATCAAAGGGAATGGGAAAGTCAAGAAAGACAGATCACAAATAAGAATTTAACCGAATGCAATTTTTAACCGGCACTCTGTGGATAACTTCAATTCTAATGAGTTTTGAGTGTATAAAGTACATTCAACTATGTTTGCCTTTAATGAATGACAAATACTTGATTTTGCTATTCATCTTGCTGCTATATAATAACTATGTCTAAGGACCATAAAATGCACCCCATTTTAGAGTATGGAATGTCTGCCATAAACTCAAGTTATTAAAACCCAAAGAGATAAAAATTTCTACACAAATTATTATAATACAAGACATGATTCCAGAGCCTGGTTGGAAGATAAGTTCTGCATTTGGGAATAAGTTTAGAGAGTTTTGCGGCATATATGCATTTCACTTTGTACTTCCAAGAGGAGAAATTGCCATAAAAGGCTTCAGGAAAGTAAATGAGACATATACTCATCCATGCATTTAAGAAAATGTCTAATTTAAAAGTTTTCAAAAGATAAGTGTATTAATTAATAAAGTAGCAAAACTTTTACATGATCCTTTTATTTTCTTCTCTGACAACATCCTGATGCCTCACTGTTTCCTAGGATAATCAAAGTTTAGTGAGATACTCTCATTTTATGTGAAAACAAAATCATCAGAGGTTTGCAAAATATTTACTACAGAAGGGATCTTAAAAATTAGTTTGTTCGATCTCCTCATTTTATTGACTGGAAATTAAAAAATATTTTCTACAAAAAGAAATCATTTTTCCCCATGTTATCATCATGCAGAGAGCCTTGGATAACTTTGAAACAATGTGTCCTTATCTGGGTTACATGCACAGGTGACTCACTCTTCAGTCATGAAGTAGAGGCAAGCATCAGAAGGAAGATATTTAAGACTGGTAAATAAGCAGATGATAACTCAAAGCAGAATGTGGCTCACCTTTTTCTTCTGGCGATAAGTTACATAGGACCCAGAAGTGCAACAACTATAACAAAAGTACTCAGAGAAATAAAGCGGAGAGTACTGATCATCAAAAAAATTAATATTTTGTGGTTCACTGAGATAAACACACATTACAGAGGAACATGATAGTCTATGTGGTTGTGAATAACACAATCATTTTATTTTAATATTTTAAATTTTGGGGGACACAATATATTCTGTGCTTCTATGGTGACAGATACTTATGTCCAAGAATGGTATTTGAAAAAAAAAATTACTGCATTTGAAGATGTTTTCAGGTGACCCTGAGAATTCTGAAATATTACACAGACCTGGCTCAGGTGTTGGGCCACATTATGGATGCTTCACCTGACCAGCATTCAGATCCCCAGAAAGTTGTCTCTGTGAGGACAAAGCCGTGCTCTGTGGAAGCTGACATGATGAGAAAGGGAAAGTGACAGGTAGGAAACAAGACACCCACAACTCCACTGCCAGCCAACTTCCTACTCCCTGGACAATCACCATCAGTGAGGCAATATTAATGTAAGATGGAGACAGCCTCACAAAATAAATAAAAATAAAGAAAAATCTTTTCTAAGAAGTGTAACTATTTGCAGATAATATAATGGAACCCTGTGTTGTTAAGGTAAAAATCCCATGGCATTATGAAACAAAAGATCTAATTAGACTCTGCAGTCCCACTTTACTAACTTAAGATGTGGTTTTCAGGCAGGGGAACTAATCCCGAATCTTAGTCAAAGGGCAAATGTACAATTAAGCTAACACAAATGTCTCAGTCAATCATTTAGGAGAATTCTATTAGCCCTCGATTCCCTAACCCACCACAGCTTAATCAGAAGTTCCAGCTGCACTAAATTGCCATTTGTCAGGCTGAAAAGAGCACAGCCCTCTGTACTGCTCTACATCAGGTGGCACTTTGGTCTGAGCAGAATGTAAGTATAAAATAGTGTACAACATGCATAGGTGCTGAAATGGGAAACAAACTTTTTCTGCATTTAGAAAATACTGTTTTTTATTTCTGGTTCAAAAATAGCTCTGCCCAACATCATTGGAACACTCATACATAGTGTTTTTAGCTACCAAGCTGATTTGAAAATAAATACATGAAATCACAAGCTTTACTGAAAAACTGCCAGGAAAAAAAAGAAGCTCATTATTATGGGGATGCTTGTGCCACTGGCCCAAGTCTCCTCATGTGTTAATAGACAGAGGGATTTCTTGTCTGCAGAGTTGGGGATGGGTTGGAGTAGGGTTAGGTCACATACCTTGCTACTCTGAGTAAGTAATATTCTTCCTGGGGATGAAGTTTGTCTTCTAACTGGTGAGGGTTCACTAGCTTCTTTTCTCATTTTGCAGAGGGCCTTGTAGAAAAAGAGAATATGAAAAAGCTTTGCAAATAAAGCTAATCCGAGAAAATTGGTCCAGCCTTGGCTAATTTTGTGCACTGCTTTCTCTGTGCCACCAATTTCAATTCAAATGGACTCAAATTTAGCCAAAATTTTTGTGCTCCTACAACATAAAAGCTGATATTCCCAAGGATTCAAAAATGGCATGGAAGGGCGTCCGTCTACCACATGTGAGGTCTGCGGTTCAAACCCTGGGCCTCCTTGACCTGTGTAGAGCTGGCCTATGTGCAGTGCTGATGTGTGCAAGGAGTGCCGTGCCATGCAGGGGTGTCCCCTGTGTAGGGGAGCCCCATGTGCAAGGAGTATGCCCCGTAAGGAGAGCCGCCCAGCGCAAAAGAAAGTGCAGCCTGCCCAGGAATGGCGCCCCCCACACGGAGAGCTGACACAAGATGACGCAACAAAAAGAAACAGAGATTCCCGGAGCCGCTGATAAGGATAGAAGTGGACACAGAAGAACACACAGCGAATGGACACAGAGAGCAGACAACTGGGGGTGGGAAGGGGGAAGGGAAGGGAAATAAATAAAAAATAAATAAATAAAAATAATGGAGTGGAAAGTAGGATAGCCATTAACATTCAAAACTTTGAGTCTATTAGTTACAATGAAAACTTCATACATAAATATATCTCAAAGATGAATATAAAAATCTATGAAATAATAACAAAAATGTTTAGAGGGATAAAGTAAAAAGAGAGCAAATCCACCCAACCATGTAGACTTGCCCCACACAAAATAGACCTATTGGGTGTATCCATTTCTTCTTCAAAACACTTTACTTTCCTTTGTTTAAAATTTGTCACAAAATTCTACAGATCTTACATGAATAGAAATGTGAAAGGTACCCGTACAGTTATACAAAACTCTTGATGTGGTTGTCCTTTTATACATATCTCTGGGCCACAGATTTTTAAAGGGAAGCATTAAAAAGTGTCACTACTTTCAGATAATATAATCATTTCCTTAGAAAATATAAAATCTAACGGATCTAACTGACAAACTAGTAGAACTACTCAGAGAGTTCAACAGATGGTAGTTTTTAGGTCAACATGCTATGTGTAAGTGAAAATGTACCTGAAGAAAATATGAGAGACACAGGCAGGATATTTTGGGTTACTGTTTGACCGAATTATCAAGCAATAATTAACGAATTCACCTCATTGGCATATTAGCCTATGGAGGTTACTCGATACTCAACTATTTACCACGTGTTTACTGAATGTGTTTGTTCTGCTTTAGTTCCTTATCAGGGAAATAGACATTCACAGAAAGCAAAAGGACAGCTTTTACTATGCTGGGATGTAGGTTCAGAGTAAAATAAATAGGGTATTTTTAAAAATGTATTTTTGTATGGTAGCCACTTAGAATATCAAATATCATACATTTTACAATCAGGAACTGAACAGACAAAGCAAAAGGGGATGAGTTTATCTACTACTTTAAATTATTCTTCAAGGATTTAAAGAGAGATGCGATATGAGGGGGAAAATGTTTATGCTTGAATTTGTAATATCTTTCTATAGTAAATTCACTTTAAAAAAATAAGAGTCTCTGGGGAAATTTTAAAATTTCTTCTAAAGGACTCTTATTAAGGCAGTTTTGTCTGTCAATGGTAACATTCTCTTTGTCAAAGTTCAGCTGCTCAAACTATTTTATTTTTGACTTTACAAAGATAATTGAAAATGATTAGTAGAAAATTAGTAGAATATCATGCTAAATGGCAATAGAAAAGAATAGTTATTATGTCACAGACTATTAGTGTTCCTCAGTAGTTTACACATTAATTTCCAATTTCACTTTCTAACTACTTAACCAGATACTGTTAAAAGTATTTTCTCTTTAACCCAGATTTCTTTTCTTGTGCCATCTAGTTCACCTTTTTTTTAAGGTGGTTCTGAGTTCTTTACATACACTAGTCTATGCAAGAATGTCATTCTTTCAGGGCCATTTTTAAATCTATTTTAAAATCTTGCATGAATTCAGATTTCACATTCTTCATAATTTTTAAGTCAATTGCATGTTTAAAGTTTCACATTTCTAGCTTGCTGTGCTGAACACCTGTCATTTTCTATTATGAGGAAAATTAATTATTTTTCTTTGTGGTTGGCATACACCTCTGCATCTCTATGTCTTCTTCATAAGAGTCTTTCCCTCTCCCAGCTGATTGGGAGTTTTGTGTATCTATTTCATCCCTATATTACAAGTGTAAACATATATGTATGAGTGGCATGGAGAGAGGGAAAGGTCTTATGCCATGGATTTATTCTGGTTTATCTTGGTTCCTAGAAGAGGGTACAGTAAGATCTAGACTGCAGATAAATTCCTGACTTGGCAGAACTTAAGATACCATAAAACTAGCAATGTCTCAAAAACTATATTTAATCCATGACTGTAGTGGCTCAAGATTGTACTGTTAGCACATCATGATAGCTAGGAAAAATTTGAGGACATAATCATTTACGAGTTCTCTCCTCAGGCTTATGTCCACAGAAGGCTAGAAGAGGTCAAAGAAGAGCACCAGTTTTACTAATGGCCAGGCTGTGACTATTAAAAAGATTTTGATATACTCTCTTTAAAGCAATTACCAAGACCTGAGATAAAAATGATGTTGTGGGCTGCTCACTCGCAAATCTAAACTTCAAGACCAACTGTTGGATTTGTGGGATTAGGAATTTAGCCAGCTAGTCATTTGGAAAATCTTGTCCTGCTTCCCAAACCTGTCATCAGGGCCCCCTTATTACTTTCATGGGCACTAGGCACCCTTGCTTTTGTGGGCTTGTTTCTCCATAAATACTATTTAAAATTACATTTTTTGACTGCGTTGGTATGAATATTAAGTAGTTATATATTAAAACTTTGTATTTGACTTAAAAGGTCACTTTTCTTGTGATTTAAAAAGAAATTAGGAATTTTGTGGGCCTCTACAAGTTTTGTGCATACTACCACATATTCCCAATAATAAGATTTTCTCATTATCATGTGAACAGCTTTCTTACATTTGACTCCTATAAATGATTATGTTTTCTATTACTAATCACCCAATAATGAAGTTTATGAAGAACTGGGCTGGGAAAAATCAGATATTACGTTTAGGACAGTAGTAACTTGATGCTTATGAGATGACTCTGGCCTAGGGTCACACCTGCTCCCACACTCAAGAAAAGTGATAAATCTACCAGTGGCGAGTAAATACTTCTACTTGAAGGGTAAAGGAACGTAAGGCAGGAGTGTTGCATTGTACCAGACTTTGCTTCTTTGTCAAACTATACGACAGACGTGTTTTAGAAATTACTCCTTTTCTAAATTACATGAAGATAGGTATTTTTGTGTTACTGTGCTTTAGGCACAAACTGCTAGTTTTAAGTTTATCTTAATGAAAACAAGTTTAATGTTCTCTATTTAGTAAGATATATTTCATTATAGTGAATTATGCTTTAAGTTTATTTTTAGACTATATATTTACTCGTTTATTCATTCATTCAATAAATATTTCTTGAGAATCTGCTCCTTATGGAAACTATAGTAAAAAAAAACCAACGACTATATACCCAAAACTCTGTGAGAGTAAGTAACTTGCCAAAACTAAGATACAGTGAGCAGCAATTCTAGGCTTGAAACTGGGCTGCAGGAGACCTGATGCTTATGGATATAATATATTGTCTACACATTTTCACTTATAGATATTTGGACAAAATAAACTCTACTTTATATTGCCATTAAAATTGTATTGATGGAATGCTTAGGTGAAGAGCACATTTCATAAAATGTGACTCTAAATAGTTTAATTATTCTTTAGGGGGGCCCATTTTCAATGGTATTATAACTTTTTAGAGATAGTTGAAAACTTTAGGGAATGGATGTGGTTCAAGGGGTTGAATGCTTGCTTCCCACATGGGAGGTCCTGGGTTCCATTTCTGGTGCCTCCTAAAAACAAAAAACAAACAAACAACAAGCAAACAAAAGAAAAAACTCAGTGGTTGAGGGCCAGCTTCCCATATACAAGGTCCAAGGTTCAATCCTTGGCTCCAGTCCCTCACACACACACACACACACACACACACACGTAAATGGAAAGCAAGGAATGATAAATTCAATTACTTTGGAGAATGAAAACATCAATTTACCTGAAAGAAGTGATATATTTATTCCAAATTATCTTTCTAATTACAAACGGAATTTGTAAAGGAATCATTTTACAAAGCTCAGCAAATTCTAAATGTCATAAAACTAGAATGATTTTGCTACTGAGATCTTTTGTGTTTTCTTTATTGTTCTGATAGCATAAATTATAGGATCTTTCAAGTGATACTTTTTATTGTCATTGATTCAGAAGTCCCTATCCCTATCTTTTGATAAAATTTTAAAATTCAAAATCTCACCTATAAAAATAAGGTTTAAATGTCTACTCTTAGATTAGAAAAACAAAAAGAAGCCAAAAAACACTACCCCAAAGACTTTCCTTGGGCCAGCATTTCAAAAGAAAAGTAACGACCTCAATTTCAAATGATAAAATTCTTCAAGTTTTAGACATATGAAATGTGTTCCTATATAACCTAAACCACCATTGCACCCTCTGGACTATTGCTGCTCAACATTTAACTGTGACCCAAATCAATGCTCTATCATTTTCAAAACCATTTTCTTTTGAACAATATCAGCAATAAAATTCAGGTGGCTAGAGAATACTTGCAGTAGCTGGCTTCCAATTAAATGGTGGAACCCTTGAAGGCCTTTGTGTTTAGGCAACAGGGTAGGTGTTATTTATTAGTCATACGCTATCCATTCTGAAGACAGGAGGTCACACTATTGAATAATTCACTAACAGTTGTATTTCTGTTATTTGAAAATAGGTCTGTTGATCATCAGCACAGTAACAAAGAAAATCATTTATAAACATGCTTCAGGAATCCCGCACCGAATGGACATAAAACAGATAGACTGCCTCTCTGGGATTTCATCCTTTATTTCTGACATAATTTTCATTGCTGAGTTCTCCATGAATACTGGATGAACAATTTTTTTGTGTGTGTGTGCACAGTTCAAAGAAACAATTGCATGGCATCACTAAGATAGTTTTGTGCAGAATATTTAAAAAAATACAGTTATGGACATTGATAAAGGACTGGACGAAACTGGTGGTAGAGGCAGATCTGTTTTAAAAACTAGGTCAAGTCACCTCTCGTCATGTGGGTAGAAAAAGGATGCAATGTGCATGCCAAGAAGCATTTCCAATTCTCCATTTACTCAATTTACTACCTTTAATTCACTCTCAATTTTTTTCATTCTTATTTTCAAAATCATCATAACAAAATTGAAAAAGTTTGGCATTCTCACTTGGCTTCTAATTTACAGGGTTAGGAATAAAAGACATACATTATTTATTACTTGTCTATACCCAAGCTAAAAAATTTTATGGGAGTTAGTATATAGATAAATTCCTTCTAAATGAAGTCCTGTAAAATATAATGAAATATCAAAATGTAACAACTTTTAGCACTGAAAATATACATACATATTGTAGGGCAATATTTTTTTCTTCATTTGATAATACAACAGATATCCAACATAGTAAATTTAATAAATACTTTAGAAGCTCATATTAACTCACCTAATACAAGGGTTTAATTCACAGCATAATTTCAATGTTTATTGTTGATTATTGTCCATATCAGAGTAATGACTACTGTATTAGTTAGCCAAAGGGGTGCTGATGCAAAATACCAGAAATTGGTATTTATTTGGGGTAGGAGGTTACAAATACTAGGCCATAAAGCATAAGTTACTTCCCTTTCCAAAGTCTATTTGGAGCAAGATGGCTGCTGACATCTGTGAGGGTTCAGGCTTCCTGGGTTCCTACGTTCCTGGAGCTTGCTTTTCTCTGGGTTCAAGTTTCCTTCCTTCCTGGAGCTGGCTTATCTTTCTTCTGTGAGCTTACATCCTGGAGCTCCAGCTTAAGTCTTCAGCATCAAATTCTAACATCAAAACTTTAACATCAGAAACCCTCGTGTCTAATGTTCCAACTCTGCCCTTTGCCGTGCCTTTTATCTGTGAATCCCGTGGGTGGGGACTCAATGCCCTAATGACGTGGCCCAATCAAAGCCTTAGTCATAACTCAATCATGCCCAGTAATAGACCAGATTACAAACATAATCCAATGTCTATTTTTGGAATTCATAATTATATTAAACTGCTACAACTACCAACTACCATCAGGATTTAAATGCTAATATTTTATTTTAAAATATGCTTAATTTCTTTAATAATATTGATATTTAGTATATATAGGAAATCCTGGAAAAGTTTAGTTATTCAGAGTAGTTGGCAACATTCCTTCCTTGGTCAATAATTCAAAGTTGACGATCTTATGTTAAAATAACTTCTTGGTGAAATACTGTAATCAGGAAATCTATTAAGGATGTATTAGAAATAAAAGCCAATGAGAGCACAAAATAAACACACTATTCCTTTTTTTTTTTGCAAGAATTTATAGTTCACTTGAGATTATACACTAATCTATAGTAGTATAAATAAATATCTCTATGTGAAATAAATGTCACAGACAAAATATCAGAGAGAGCAGAGGGAGAAAACCATGGAAGATGTGAGGTCAGGGAGAATGGGCCTGGGAGGATGTGGATGGTTTGAGGGTAGAGAGTATTTTATTGAGTTCTGAGGAATGCGTAAGTGACATATAGGTGGTCTGCAGGGGAATCACATTGAAGACTGGAGACATATTATAAGCAAATACTAAGAGATGAAAGTAGATTTTATGGAAGCAGGAAGCAACAGATAGACCCTGTTGATTGTAATGAATGGAGAGTTCAAATAAGGAAATAGAAGAGGAAATCTGGAAAACTGGGGGAAAAGTTAAAAGAAATCTTGAATCTAAGCAAGTAACATGAAACTTACTATCAAAATAATAGGTTGCTAGTGATGTTTTTGGGAAGAAAGTTTTACTAGTTGTATTATCTTTTAAATTTCTATTTATGGTTTAATCTGGCTGCAAAGTGGAGCACGGATTTGAGTCTATGAAGAAACTACTTTGGCAGTAGGATGGAAGCGATAAGGGCCTGCACCACAGAGATTTCCATGTGACTAGAAGAGCAAGGTAAGAGGGGAATATAAAATGTTTTATGCTTGATGATTTAGATAGAATAAAGTGTATATATATTTATATATAAATAAGAATAAAGTATAATATCTGAATATTTTAAGTCTCTATACTTGTCTTGGTTGGTTTGTTTTAGTTTACAGATGGTACATTCAACTTGATGTTGAGTTTGAAGTGAACAGAAAATCAAAGTAGAAATATGATTTTAAAAAACACCTATATGATGGTTTTGCTTTGCAACCATGATTGTTGATTATTTACTTTTTGAACAAGACTCTTCCATTTCTATTATTTTTACTACTGAATAAATCCTAAAGATTAGTTCTAACAAAAACATAACAGTTTCTGATTTGTATCAATTTAAAAATACAAATACAAATTATAATTATACAAAATTGAAAATGTATAAACATGTATAAAAATATGGTTTTAATCAGAATAATATAAAGCACTTGGTGGAGGACTGTGCTGTCAAAATTAAGTTTCTTCTATGTCTGTCAATGCCAGGGAACCCTAGTACCTCTTACAGCATGTCTGAAGTAAAAGCAACCTGTTTAATGAATCACAGTGAATGTTAGCAAATATGGGCTATTTTGCTTGGATCAACATTCACTATGCTACCTTTGAAGGAGAAACAATAATTGGTCAAATGCTTTTTCTCAAGTAACATGCAAACACAGGTGGAATTGAGAATTTGGATCAGTACACAGTGAAATGCAAATAATGATATAAATATCACCACTTTAATGCAATTGAATTATGCATTCAATATCGGTATATGTACAGTATCTGTAAATATGTTAAATTGACATATTTACAGATACTACAATGGTACAAAGATAAATAAGCCCTCAGGGAAATTTATTATATAATAAAAGGTTAATGAATTTTGAACTTGGTGTTTCCATCTTACTGACAACTTGATCAACACATAACTTTCATTGCTCTATCTCATACCACACTCACAAACATACAAATACGCTCCCTTAATAGTAAAAGAAAATTTATTTAGAGCAAAACTGAGGGGTATATATGAAAAGAAGTCCACTACAATGCCTTTGTATTACAGAGGATACTTTGTATAACAGAGGATATTCCTCATAAATAGAAGATATAAAATGTCCAAATAAATTTTCCTTAAAATGTAATACAAAATAAGATGAAAATCTTGTGCCCTTAGCTTATTGGTCGATGCCATCAAATATACCTATCAAACTATTGTTTTTCCAAAGAGCATGCAATGATATATGTTTGAAGAAAAAAGAAATGAATGAGAAATAAATGGTAGAAATGTTCATATATATCTCTGTGATGAGATTGCTCTCACTTCCAAAACAAATAGACAAAACAAAATTAACATGATTTGCATCAACTAATGACTTGCTTTGGTCATTCTTTGTACTTGCTTTACAGTTCATTTGTTTACTCACTCACAAATGAGCTAAAGTGGAATATTGTTTAGCTACACCTCTAAGAGAAAAGTTTGGGAGATTTTAAAATTCTTTTGTGCTCATCACCATGCTTTATGTTTTATATGTATTTCTTCATTTCATCCCCCAGCAAATAGAAGGGAAACTGAACTATTTAGGTTAAATAATTTGCCAAAGGTCTTAACATGGGTGAGTAGCAATTAATATATGGATGTCAGTTTTGGTTGTAGGTGGTAGCTTTAGAGGAGGGGTTCTTAACCGGTTTTTGGTCCACTGACCCTTTTGCGAGTCATGTGAAAGCCATGGACACCTCCTCAGAATGTAGCGGCAGATAGTTTTATGTCACTCAACTAGGGTTGGGTCTAACAACTACTATAATTTCTAAGTATGGATGAAGGTAAGTGATTTTTGAGATATTCAACAACTGTAATGTGATATGAAATGAATATTACATTTATTGCATGTATTCATAAGTGAAGGAAATGCTAGATTTCAGTTAGAGGTCAGAGAAAATAAAGATAATAAGTTGATTTTTTTCAGTTCAAGCCCATGGACCCCCTGTAATTTTTCATGGGCCCCTTGTTAAGAACCCCTGCTTTAGAGTGTTTCCCAAACTTGTTTGTCAAAATGCAAAATGGCATTTTTGGAGAGGGAGTGGCTATTTCCTTTATTTTTTTTTTAATTTCTTTGTCTTTATTTTTTTAATATTACATTAAAAAAATATGAGATCCCCATATACCCCTTCACCCCACTCCTCCCATGACAAAAATCTCCTCCAACATCTTGCGACATTCATTGCACTTGGTGAATACATCTCTGAGCACTGCTGCATTTGAGACTCTGCTGTTGGGAGAACAGCAGGTTAAAACCCTTTGCTAAAGGTGGAACAGAAAAGTGGAGAAAGATATGGCCAGCTCCACTCTGAAAAATAAAGTAGAAAGGGCAGAAGCCTCCTTGACACTTGAGAAATTAGAGACCAAAAAACTGATCATTCAATTTTGTTTTTCTGGAATCATTATGATATCTTTCATGTTTGTTTTCATAAGAACAGATGCCTAAGGGAATAATCAGGGTGCAAAATAACAGTTCAGGAAGGTGAACCAAGATGGTGGCAGAGTAAGTCACTCCAAGTGTTAGCTCATCCTATGGGGAGTTAATAGTTGCCAGGAGAAGAGAAGAGCATCCTGCAACTTCCTAAAAGTATGGAAGGTGACTGCTCATCTGCAGCAAAGATTCACGAGTAGAGCCCTCTGTGCTAGAGAGGTCAGTGTCTGCAGCATAAGCCACCTCAGGAGCTTTTTCCGTGGCAGGAGTTGCAAGTTTCATTTCCCAGAATTGGGGGAGAAACAGATGGTTGGCCACTGACTTCAGCTACTGGTTCATGGATTCAGCTGACTAAATTATAACCTTAAGAACAACTAGAGTTTGAACCTGTCCAAGTTGGAAAGACGTCCACAGTGGCCACTTTGCTCTGCTCCTGACTTGAGGGGAAGCCAGAATGACTAAAAGTCAGTGAAATTAGGGACTGGCTTCTTCCACCAAAATCAGCCCTAGCCTAGGCTCCAGTCCCACCTACAGCAGGCAGGAAGGTAGGGAAAACTGCACCAGGCTCTTCAGGCAACTGCAGTTTCTTTCAGCCAGCACAGACTGAATTGTCAGACACTTGGGACTTCATCTCTGCACCACATAGGATAGGAGAGGAGCTGGGTTTCCTCAGCCTCTCTGGGCAACTGCAGGTGCTTTTGGTCTGCACAAACCTGACTCTTGGGCACCTGTAACTCCACTCCCACCCTGAATAGGACATGAGAGGGATAGTGTTTGCCCAGGCTCTCTGGATAAGTGCAAGTGCTTTTGGCCCACACAGCCTGGACTGGTGGGTATTTGTGGATCCATCCCCACTTCTCAATAGGAAAGGTGGGGTCTGGTTTTTATACAACCTTTCTGGGCAATGACAGGCATTTTGGGTCTACACAGACTGGACTGTGGGATGCCAGTGGATCCACCCATCCCACCAAATAGTAGGATAGGAGGGGGTTTGTTTTTCCTTTGCTTTTCTAGGCAATAGTTAGCACTTTAAACCTGCATGGACAGGACTGTTGGGTGCCTATGGATTCACTGCTACCCCCAATAAGATAGGAAGGGTCTGGTGTCTCCACAGCCTCTCCAGACACTGGGAGGTACTTTCAGCATACAGGGACTGAACTGATGGTTCCCTGTGGATCCAATCCCATGTCCTAATGGGATAGGAGGGGGCTGGTGTTTTCTCATTCTCCAGGGAACAGTGTGTACTTTCAGCCTTTGGGGACAGAACTGTTGAGCATCAGTGGTTCCATTCCAACCCCCTAAAGGACAAAAAGGACACTACTCCCTTAGTCTCTCAGGACAACTGCAGGCGTATTTGGCCCACACAGATTAGATTTTTGGGCACTGCAGAGGATCCATCTCCACCTCCAGTGGAGGAGGGGAGACAGTGCTATGTCAGTTTACCTGGGCAACTGTGCTCATTTTGGACCCATGTTGCATCCCAATCCCAGTTAGGGGAGGAAAGGGTATGAAGCTGCATCAGACTCTGGTAAATTACAGACAGTCTTGTCCTGCACAACTTGTATTATTACATTTGACTGCAGCTCTGTCCATACCCCTGGCAAAGGAGAAAGGAGTGAGAAGCTTCAATTCCTGGGGCAACATTGGAAACTACAGTCTTCATAGCTTATAGCACCAACTACATCTTGGTTCCTATGATATAACAAGCAAGGAGAAAAGACAAGAAAGCCCTTAACTAATGGGAGAAACTGCACCCAGAATAAATACGTATAGTAAGATAGATGTCAAGAACCAAAAAAAATTACAACCCATACAAAGAAACAGGAAGATATGACCCAGTTAAAGAAACAAGATAATCCTGCAGATGACATAAAGGAGTTGAGACAACTAATCATAGATGTTCAGCAAATGTTCTTAATAAATTCAGTGAGATGGCTAAAGAGATTAATGATATTAAGAAGACATTGGGTGAACAAAAAGAAGAATTTGAAAGCACACATACAAAAAAAGCAGATCTTATAGGAATAAAAAGTGCAATAAATGAAATTAAAAGTACACTGGAGGCATAAAGCAGCAGATGTGATGAGGCAGAAGAAACGACTGGTGAGCTCAAACACATGCCTTTGAAAGCAAACATACCAAAGAACAGATGAAGAAAAGAATGGAAAAAATTGAAAATGATTTCAGGGAACTAAATTACAGCAAGAAACTTGCAAACATACATGTCATGGGTGTCCCAGAAATAGAAGAGAAGGGAAAAGGGGCAGAAAGAATATTTGAAGAAATGATAGAAAATTTCTCAACCCTATTGTAGGACATAGATATTTAAATCCAAGAAGCACATCATGCTCACACCCAAAGCAATCCAAATAGACCAACTCCAAGACTCATACTAATCAGAATATCAAATGCCAAAGACAAAGAAAGAATTCTGAGAGCAGAAAGAGAAAAGCAATGCATAATATACAAGGGATTCCTAATAAGATTAAGTGCCAATTTCATACCAGAAACTGTGGAGGCAAGAAGGCAGTAGTATGATATATTAAAGATACTGCAAGAGAAAAACTGCCAGCCAAGAATCATATATCCAGCAAGATTATCATTAAAAAATGAGGGTGAGTTTAGAATATTCACAGATAAACAGAAACAGGGAGTTTATAACAAAGTAACCAGCATTGCAGAAAATACTACAAAGAGCGTAACAGCCTAAAAAAAAAAAAAAAAAAAGGCTTGGAAAAGAGCTAGAAATGATGAGTGTATCAGAAACAGTAACTAAATCTATCAAAAGAGTGTTGAAAATAAAATTATGAATAAAACCTAAAAGGCAAAATGGATCACCTTAGACCCAAGGATAGCAATAGATTGAAAGTAAAAGTTTGGAAAAAGATATTCCACACATGCAGTAACAAAAAACAAAACAAAACAAAACAAAAAAAGCATGGGTAGCTGAACTTACATCAGATGAAATAGACTTTGAAAGAAAAAGAGTTATTAGAGACAAAGGTGAACATTACATATTAATAAAAGGATGATTAACCAAGAAGAAAAAATAAGCATAAATGTATATGCACCCAACTAGGATGTCTCAAGATAAATGAGCAAACATTGGCAAAACTGAAGGAAGAAATAGACATTTCTACAATAATAGTTAGAGACTTCAATACACCACTCTCAACATTGTAGAGAACATCTGGGCAAAGGATCAATAAAGGAACAGAGAACTTAAATAATGTGATAAATAGGCTAAACTTAATATATATACACAGAAATTTGTACCCCAAAAGAGCAGGATATACATTCTTTTAAAGTGGTCATGGATATTTCTTCAGGATAGACCAGATGTTGGATCATAAAGCAGATCTCAATAAATTCCACAAGATCAAAATTATAAAAAGTACATTCCCTGACCATAATGGAATAAAGTTGGAAATCAAAAAGATACAGAAAAAGTGAAAATTCACATATATATGGAGATTTCACAATAAACCCTTAAATAATTAGTGGGTTAAAGAAGAGATTTCAAGAGAAATCTAATTATCTAGAGACTAATGAAAATAATAACACAACATATCAGCACCTATGGTGGGCAACAAAGGCAATGCTGACAGGGAAATTTATAGCTCTCAAAACTTACATTAAAAAAGAAGAAAGAGCTAAAATCAATGACCTAACTACACAGCTGGAGAAAGTAGAAAAAGAACAGCAAACTTATCCCAAATTAGAAGGAATGAAATAACAAAGATCAGGGCAGAAACAAATGAAATTGAGAATTTAAAAAAAAGTAGAGAGATTAACAAAACCAAAACTGTTTCTTTGAGAAGAATAACAAAATTGACAAACCCTTAGCTAGAATTACTAAAAAAAAAGAAAGATGCAAATAAATGAAATAAAAAATGAAAATAGGAACATTACTATTGATCCCACAGAAATAAGAGAGATCATAAGAGGATACTATTAGCAATTTTATGCCAAAAACTAGACAATGTAAATGAAATGGAAAAATTCCTAGGAATGTAAAAACAACCTGCACTGACTCTAGAAGAAATAGAAGACCTCTACAAACCAAACTACGTAAGGAGATTGCAACAGTCATCAAACATTTCCCCAAAATGAAAAGGCCAAACCAGATGGTTTCACAGTTAAGTTCTACCAAGCATTCAAAGAAGATTTAATACAAGTCTTCAAGCTCTTCCAAAAAATTGAACAAGAAGGAATGCTACCAAACTCATTCTATGAAGCCAATATCACCCTAATACCAAAGCCAGATAAAGATATTATGAAAAAATAATATTACAGATCTATTTCTCTAATGAATACAGATGCAAAAATCATCGATAAAATGCTTGCTAATCAAGTCCAACAACACATTAACAGAATTATTCATCATGATCAAGTGGGTTTTATACCAGGTGTGCAATGGTGGTTCAAAACAAGAAAATCCACCAGCATATACCACATTAAAAAATCAAAGTTGAAAAATCACATGACTTTATCAACTGAGAGAAAAGACATTTGACAAAATACAGCATCCTTTCTTGATAAAAATACCACAAAAGATAGGAATCGAAGGAAACTTTCTCAACATGATAAAGGCCATATATGAAAAACCCATGGCTAACATTGTACTCAATGATGAAAGACTCAGTGACTGAAAACTTTCCCATTGAGATCAAGGACAAGACAAGGATGTCCACTATCATCGTTGTCATTCAATATAATGCTAGATGTTCTAGCTAGAGAACTTAGGCAATAAAAAGAAATAAAAGTCACCCAAATCATAAAGGAAGAAGTAAAACTTACACTTTTCACAGATGATATGATCCTGTATCTAGAAAGTCCCCAAAAATCTACCACAAAATTGCTACAGCTAATAGATGATTTCAGTAGAGTGTCAGAATACAAGATCAATATGAAAAACTCAGTGGTGTTTCTATACAATTGTGATGTGTTATCTGAGGATGAAGTCAAGGAAAAATTCCATTTACAATAGCAATTAAAAAGAATCACATATTTAGGACTGAACTTAACCTAGGATGTAAAGCATTCACATTCAGAAAATTACAATGCATTGTTAAGGAAAAAAAAAAACTTAAATAATTGGAAGAATATTCCATGATCATGGATTGGAAGACTAATATCATTAATATGTCAATTCTGCTCTAATTGATATACAGATCCAATGCAATCCCAATGAAAATTCCTTTTTTAAACAAATGGAAAACATATCTATCAAATTTATCTGGAGGAATAAGAGACCTTAAATAGCCAGAAACATCTTAAAAAGGAAAAGTGAAGTTGGAGGACTCTCACTTCCAGACTTTAAATCATATTACCTAGCTACAGTGGTAAAAACAGCATGGTATTGGCATAATGATAGACAAATAGACCAATGGAACCAAATTAATGGTTCAGAAAGAGACCCTCACATGTATGGTCAAGTGATTTTTGACAAGCCTGTCAAACCCACTCAGCTGGGGCAGAACAATCTGTTCAACAAATGGTGCTTGGAGAACTGGATATCTATAGCCAAAAGAAAGAAAGAAGATCCGTATCTCACACTTTATTGAAAATCAAAATGGATCAGAGACCTAAATATAAAAGCAAGAACCACAAAGCTCCTAGAAGAAAATGTAGGGAAACATCTTCAAGACCTGGTGGTAGGTGGTGGATTCTTAAAGCTTACAACAAAAACATGCATAATGAAAAAGAACATTGATAAACGGGACCTCCTCAAATGTAAACACTTTTGTGATCAAATGACTTCATCAAGAAGGTGAAAAGGCAGTCCACTCTAAGGGAGAATATGTTTGGAAACCACATATCTGATAAGGGGTGGATTTCCCTTTTATATAAAAATATCATAGAACTCAACATTAAAAGAGCAAGCAATCCAACTTAAAAATGGGCAAAAGATTTGAATAGACATTTCTCCAAAGAGGAAAGACAAATGGCCAAAAAGCACATATACAAAAAATGTTTCATATCACAACTTATTAGAGAAATGCAAATCAAAACAACAATGAGATATCATCTAACACTGCATAGAATGGCCATTATTTTTTTTTAATCAACAATAAGTGCTGGAGAGGATGTAGAAAAATAGGAACACTCCTTCACTGTTGGTGGGATTGTAAAATGGTAGCAGCCTCGGTGGAAGACAATTTGGCAATTCCTCAGGAAACTAAATATAGAACTGCCATTTGATCCAACAATTCCACTACTAGGAATATACTCAGAAAACTAAAAACTATGACATGAACAGACATCTGCACACTGACGTTCATAAACAGCGTTATTCACAATTGCCAAAAGATGGAAACAACCCAAGTGTTTATGAGCCAATGAATGGATAAACAAAACATGGTATATACATATGATAGAATGAAATAGAGACACATAAGATAATATGGATGAATCTTGAAGACATTATGTTAAGTGAAGTAAGTCAGACACAAAAGGACAAATATTGCATTGTCTCATTTACATGAACTAAATAAGACGAATAAATGCATGGAATTAAAACACAGAGTGCACGTTTTTAGGAGATAAGAGTACTACTGATGCTTAATGTATGTAGAAGTTTTAATTAACTTGACTGTAAAAGTGTGGAAATGGATAAGAGTTGATGGTAACACATTATAGCGAGTAGCAGCTGGTTTAAAAATGGGATTATAGCTGAAAAGTGTAGTCTGGGGAAAAAATGGCCATTGAAAGAAAGCTAGAGAATAATCTAGGGACTGAATAACACAATGAACCCAGATATGGATGAAATTTGTGGTTTTTGGTACTGATACAAGAGTGTCCTTCAACAAGCTAAAAATTATGTACATCACTATTTCAGGGTGGTGGTAACGTGGAGAAGAATGGGAAAAATATAATTGGTATGACTATGGACTGTGGTTAACAGCAAAATTATAAAATTCTTGCATCAATGCCAAAGATATACTATGTTGATAATGAGGGGTATGGAAAAAGTGTGCCAAATGTATGCTATGGACTATGGTTTGTTGTAATAGTCTGATGGTATTATCTCATAATATGTAACAAATATTCCACCATGGTGTGGTGTGTTGGTGAAGGGGTGCTATACAAGAATTCTAAACACGTGCATGATTGTTTTGTAAGTTCACAATCTCTGTAATAAAAATATATTTTTAAAAAATAGGTGGATTGGGGGGAAAATACACCAAATGAAAGCTAAGGACTATAGTTAGTAGTAATATTTTGATGATGCTTTTGCAGTTTGTAACAAATATTGCAAAACAATGCAAGGTGTTGGTGAACAGGTGAAGTATGAGAGCCCTGTATGATGTTATGCAAGATTATTTTGTAAGTTCATGACCTTTACTATTACTTTTTGTTTATGCATGTTATGTATGAATGATATACTTCAATATAAATGTATTTTAAAAAATAACAGTTCATCAGTTATTTAATTTCACAATCTTTCCTAATTTATCCTTCCCACTTCTATCTTACTCCCTTTCCAGGAGTCCTTTTTTTTTTTTTTTTAATTGACTTTGTAATAATATTACATTAAAAATATATATGTGAGGTCCCATTCAACCCCACCCCCCCACCCCCCCTCTCCCCCCCCCCCAACAACACTCGTTCCCATCATCATGACACATCCATTGGATTTGGTGCTATTGTGGAAAGCTTTATGCTATAAAGCTAAGCACTGAGAAATCTAAAGCAACTTTGTGTCGTTTGTAGGAACAGGATACTTTAAGCTTGTACAAGGGGACGCTTGTGGAAATACTATAGCCAGACAAGAACAATAACAGGATGATGGTGCTAATGCATGAGCATCCCATCATTTGCTGAACAGGGCTGAGGCAATCATTCAGAATGATCCACAAACACAAAAAAATTGGAGATAATTTAATGAGGTAGTCTTACTGAAAATGGTTTCCCATTCATCTGCAGGAGGATTTAATTTCTCTGAGACTATTCTAATTCCTGAGAAGTAAGCTTCTAGCCCTGGGTGCCATGTTGGATCCTCATGGAAATTCTCAGATAGAAATACAATTTCTATTTTTTCACCAGAACAATCTCTCATGTCCAGTGAGAATACATGCTCCTTCCTGCTTTAAGAGAGAATGAGATGTGATCAGATCAATCAAAAAGTATAAAAAAGTGAAATTATGCTGAGACAAGCATTTAAAAGCTACATGTGCTAAAGGTTTGGTTGCCTTTAATTTTTCTGCTGAGGGAGCAATAATACAAGAAATAGAAGTGTATAGCTTTGACACAGCAAGAGGTACCCTATATGGTAAGGTGTCTTATTTTAAATACTTGTACTTTTAAACTGGGGAATAATTTGCAATATATATTAATATTCAATTACTTTTGACAGTTTAAACAACATTGTTGCTGTAACCAATACCCACAATGATATTTATAACTTTTCCATTTTTCCAGAAAGATATTCTTGTCCCTTTCTAGTCAATTTCACTCCCACACCTGCAGCATTCACTTCCTGAGTTTTGCACTATATATTAATTTTGCCTGTACATGGATTTCATGTAGATAAAAGTTCTTTTGTGTCTGTTTTATTTTGCTTAGAATATTTGTTTTGAGATTCACCTATGTTGTTTTGTCTATGAGAAAATAACACTTTTTAATGCTGAGTAGTTCTTCAGTGTATAAATATACCACAATAATTTTATCATTCTCCTCATGATGGTCATTTGACCTGTAAGTTTTTGTCTTTTATGACTAAGTCCAACATGTACATTGTTGTGCAAGTCTACTTGTGGACATGTGTTTTCTCTTTGGGGAAAATATTTGGGAGTGGAGGTTTTAGATCATAGAATATCTATACAATTAAACATACGAGAAACTCACAATTTTCCAAAGATTTTGTATCATTTTACCTTACACCAACTACATATGAGAGTTCCTTTTGTGTATTATTTATTAAATGTCTATATGGGCTTTTTTTTCATTTTTATTGAATTTCTTATCTTTGATTACTTCCTTGATATTTTTCTTTATTCTGGACATATCATTTGTAATTATGTATGTGTGTATATATACCTGTATAGTATATTTACACATATATATAATATACTTATATGTATATATGTATGTGTGGGTATGTATATATATAAATACCTTTCCAAATTGATTTGATTTGTCACCTTTGATTCTAGTTCTGTATTGTACATTTTACTCCATTGAACTATTGTTATTTCAGTAATATTCCAGTGACTTGATGTCTATTGGTCTATTGGTTTATCATAAGTCTTGAAATTAGTTAGAATTATTCCTCCAAATTTGTTGTTCTTTTTTTCAAGACCATTTTGACCATTCTGAATTATTTACATTTCCACATTAATTTTAGAGCCCACTTGTCAATATCTCAAAACCAATGCTGAAATATTAATAAAGATAAAATTTGATCTCCACATCAATTTATAAAGAATAAATTTCATAACAATACATCTTCTAATTCATGAACATAGTATATCTCCCAGTTCATTCAGGTGTCCTTTAATTTACCTCAGCAAAGCTTTGCAGCCATCTGTGCTGAGGAATTGTTCATATTTTGTTAGATGATTTTCCCAGGTCATTAATTTTTATTATCATTTTACATGGTATTTTCCTTCATTTCTTTTCCACTTATTTATTGCTAAGATACAGAAATGCAATTGGTTTTTAAATATTGAACATTTGTCTGATAACCTTGAGAAATTTTCTTATTAATTTTGATAGTTTTTTTTAATCCATTTTGTTTTCTATGTGAGTAATAATGGCATCAGTGAATTAAAACAAATTGTTCTCCCCCTCCCCCAATATAAATGCCATTCATTTCTTTTGCTTACTTTATAACACTGACTAGAATTTCTGGTACAGTACTGGCAGCCCTGTACACCAGGATTCTCATGAGATAAGCTGAGACTGAGCAAGACACTTCTACTCCAAGGCTTAAAGAGGATTTTTTTTTCATTTTTTAACATACCACCTCCCACAGACAGAAACCAGAAATATGTTGAAATTTTCCTCTTCGGAGCTACTTTGGATTCAAATACTTAATAAAAATATTTTAAGATTTGTTATTCAGATTTGGAGAAAGTGCACATCTGCTCTGATTAATCTAAGAGGACTAAGTTCTGGATCAGCGACACAAAGATGAACACTATGAAGAAGTTTCAGCAGTTGAATAGAAATGATTGGACATTCTACCTAACTTAGGCATAAGAAAAAACAGAACTATATTCCAAAGGCAATTGTAAATAATTTTTAGTGAACCCATTTCTTTTATTTAAGGAGTCAGAAACTGACAGCTTTATATCGGTGCCTCTTTGCTGAAATCCACAAGGCTGTGGCTGGTGAGCTTTCCCTCATTCTTCATTATTTACAGCTGAAGTTTGAATACTCAGTGTGGCAGTTTGAGATTATGAATCCCCAAAACGAGAGATTGTGGTTGTAAACTGTCCTGTTCCTCTGGGTGTGATACCCTTTGAGTGGGCATTAGATTCACCTGACATGTGTTGGTTAAATTACCTGCTAATGTTAGGGTTTTGATTCAACCATGCCAGTTGGGCATGCCTCAGGGTTGAGTCCCTGCCCCCTTGGTAGACTGATATAAATGGGCACTCTCTCAAGAAGACGCACGGAAGAGGAGAGACCTTGGACATTTCAGTTCTGCCATGTGACAGAAAGGATAAGGCTCAAATAGCTAAAGCCCCAGGAAAAGAGACAAGCCCTATGCTAGCCTGCAGCTGAGATTGGAAGAAGCTGGGTCACAGAACCTTAAGGGGAAGAAGGAAGGAGAGACCAGGCAGAGATGTCTGGACATACTACTTCAACATGTGGCAAACAATATTTGGTGAGGAAGTACCTCTTATGGTTCCTTGAGTTGCACTCCTTAGGTCCTTGTAATTAAGCTTCTACCCCAAATAAACACCCTTTATAAAAGTCTAACAGATTTCTGGTACTATGCATCAGCACTCCTTTGACTGACTAATACATTCAGTGACCCAGTCTGTGGTTAAAGACCTGTGTTCCATTGTGGTTCAAGTTAGCCATCAGACTCTGCCCAGAAAGCTCTCTGACCAGCCCATTCAAAATTTAAAGCTCTGGGTTTGCTTTTGCTTGCCTCACATTTTTGGGAAATTGTCAAAGAATGGAAAGTCAGAGGCTTTAAATATGTGATCAGAAAAAACCCTTGCCTATATTTTCCCTGTGTTTGTGAGAATGATCCAGGCTTGAGATGAACCAACTATAGAATTTTGAGGCTTTTTATTTTTTCTATGCCAGTGGCATCCATTCTATACAAACTTGACTGACTTTACTTATTGATGAATTGGTCAGTGCCTACCCATTTTCCGTAAGTACAAAGTTTGACCTCTATCCTCAATCTATTGCTTTATCTGCAATTTGACCTTATTAGGTTTGGGGGTGTTTAGTGGGGAATATCAGGAAACTCAGATTGAGACAGTCAGCTACAGACTATACTGGGAACTCAGATTGACCTTCTAATTAAACTTGTTACCAAGAGAGGGTATTCTTATCCCCTAAATTGAGAGGTAAGAATTTGGAGTAGCATTCAAATTTTGTAAAAGCACCACAAAGCCAGATGTTTAGCTGAGGTTCTTGGGAAAAACCCTTAAATTAAATTTCCTCAGGCTTGTTCTGGCTAGAGATTATTCTAGAAACCATAATGTCTTTTTTTTTTTTTAAGATTTATTTTTATTTATTTCTCTTGCCTCCTCCCCTCTTCCCTCCCCCCCGCTTTGTCTGGTCTTTTGTTTCCATTTGCTGTGTGTTCTTCTGCGTTCGCTTGTATTCTTGGTGGCACAGTGGATCTGTCTCTTTTTGTTGAGTCATTTTGCTGTATCAGCTCTGCATGTCTGCAGTGCCACTCCTGGGCAGGCTGTGCTTTTTAAAAGTGGGGTGACTCTCCTTGCAGGGTACACTCCTTGCGCGTGGGGCTCCTCTATGAGGGGGATACCCCTGCATGACATGGCACTCCTTACACATGGCAGAACTGTGCGTGGCCCTGGGTTTGAACCCTGGACCTCCTATATGGTAGGCAGACACCCTATCAGTTGAGCCACATCTGCTTCCCCACAATGTCTTAATAATAGTAGAACATAGTATATGAATACTGTTTCATACTTTGCCGGAATGTCAGACAAAAAGCCCTACCAAAACTGAACAACTAACAGCCAAAATTGAAACAGGACAGCCCTACAATTAAATTCACCTTCTTATTCTGGAGAACAACCATGGAGAAGAGCAGTGCTCTGATATATTAATGTTAATGACAGTGATATTTCTTTTGGCATGTTTCTTGGTCACATCCATTTTTAGAGGAGCTACTCAGAAAAGTTTATAAAAGAGCTTAAGTAGTTGAATTTAAACATTTTATTACTCACTTTTTCCCCCAACCATGGAAACTTTTAAAATATTACTACATAAAATCCTCATTAAACCAAAGGCAGATCTTAAACTAGAAAGATAAGGCACTTCAACAATAAATATTGGTACCAAATATAACTTTCAAGTAAGCAGAATAAAGTGGTAGTTATTTAATAATGCAAGCAATTTAAATTTCTCACCTAATGACAAAATGAATACTGCCACTGAAGTTACCAAGACCCCAGTTAAAACCAAAACCATTTTTAAACTTTGAATATAAAAGTAATTTAGTGATTTCTCAATAAAGATAGAATGTCTAAACTACTAGAAAGCTACATATTCAGAAGAAGAGTGATTCAATTCTGATATATCCAGAGACCAAAAACATGGTTGAACTATTCCACTTGCCTTTTTTCTCTTTTACTGGCTAAAGTAGGAAAGGGATATACTTTTATTAAATGTCAAAATATATAAAAGTATATGATATCAATTAATTTTATTTTTAAAAAATGGAGTTGGTCATTTCTTTTAAGGAAAAAAATTTGGCTGTTGAATTTTCTGTTGCCCTGGATAAAAAGTAAGTTTTTTTCTGATTGCATTAAATAAAAGTGGCAACGGAGAGTCTACAAACTGGCTAATCACTGCAAAACAAGGCAATCATGAAATTCTAGTAAAAAGAAAGCCCAGAAAATGATCACCTTTCCTGGAGGACAAGCTCCAAAAAGAATTAATGATTTACCAAGGGTCACACTTTTGACTTATATGTTTTCCCACTAAAAGTTATATGCTCTGTGTATTCATCTAGGTATTTGCTCTATGGTGTTCTTTATGTCTTTCTTTTTCCACATACTAAACTTTAGTTTTAGAGAATTTTTAGATTATAGAAAATTTATGTCAGCAGTGTAAGGAATTCCCATTTACCCACCTCTCCCTTCCACATTTTCCCCTATTAATACCATTTTACATTAGTGTTATTGGAGCATTATTACTAATTAAGGTCTATAGTTTACATTATGGTTTACACTTTGTGCTGTAAAGTTTCACAGGTTTTGACAAGATATATAATGGCCTATATCTATCATTGAAATAACACATAGAACAATTCCAATGTCCCAAAAATACCCTGTGTTCCACCTAATTCTTTGTTCCCCTGGCCGTCAGAACCTCTGGTAATCACTATCTTCATATCAATATTATTCTTACATTACTACAATAATAATAAGTCGACTTTGATCTATGTTTATATTCCTCCATTATATTTGTTCTTTCCTCAATCTCAAAGTTTCAGATTGAGAGGGAGCTTAGATCTTATATGACAGAAAGAAGGAATTGTTTTGATTGCAGTTGTAAATGATACTCTTTGTATTTTGGGGATGTGGTTGACCATCACCATCATTTTGTTAGTTGTCCTGGGTGAGTCCCATGAACTGGAAAGTAGGTGTTGGTTGCAACTCTGCTGAGATTCGGGGCTCTACAAGCATATGAACAGACCAAAGATTTATGTGTCTAGGACATATATTTAATGGGTATAGTGCTAATTACATATTCAAATAAAAGGGGTAGAAGAATCATGTGTAGGGAAATTAAAAATGAGTCTAACTCTGGTAAATTAAGGAATAGATTATTATATTTTCCAAATAAAGCCCACTGACAAGGTGCTAATTTCATGAGGTTGTGTGCCTTGCCCATAGTGTCCAAATGTCTCTAGAACCCTCAGGAGCATCTATGTTTGAGGCTTTGTTTACTGTGGTAATGTGAGAGCTGTCTGAGATGTACAGAGGTATAACCTCTGGTTTGACCATTCAATTATCTTTGAAACCTCTTAGCAATAAAAACTATTTTGTGTTTAATGTTTCCCCCTTTTATCAAGGTTTTTTCCCCAAATGCATCACTCGCTCACATCTGGTATTAATCCCTCAGTGCCAGGGAGGCTCATCCCTGGGAGTCACATCCCATACATAGTTGGCCAGGAGAAGATATTGAGTTTATTGCTGAGTTTGGCTTAGAGAGAAAGGTGAAGATGGAAATTACATATCTTATAATTTTTTCAGGGAGAATTTTTAAATAGTTTCTTGTGTGGGCCTGCTATCATCACTTCCTCTTAGCTTTTGCCTTTCTGAAAATTTCTTTATTTCCTTTTCATTTTTGAAGTATATTTTCATGGAATATAGAATTCTATACTCTTTCAGCATTTTAAAATATTGCCACATCATGCCTTTGCTTGGAGGGGTTAAACTTTATTGGTATCATTGTTTGTATGTAAACTTTCTTTTTTCCTGGTTCCTTGCGAAATCAGTTCCTCATTTCACTGTGATTTTCCTATGTGTGCTTTTATTTTTATTTATATTGGTTACAGTTCACAGAGCTTCTTTTCTTTTTGGTTAGAGGCTCTTCATCAAATTTGGAAAGTGTTTTGACCTTATATCTTCATATATTTTTTTCCTGCCTCTTTCTGTACCACCATACTTTCTTGTACTTCTTTATAAATTCAATAGACCCATTAACAGTTCCCTCAAAGATATAATAAGTGTGTGCATTTTAGTTTGGAAGATTTCTACTGAATTCTGTTCAAGCATACTGATCCTTTTCTTTTGTAAGTTCAGTATTTCCAGTAAGCTTACCTAATGAATTATTCATACCTGATATCATACTTCTAATTTTAGATATCACATAAACTTTTAAAGTTTTAAGAACCCAAGCATGTATCTTTGGATGTACAGAATGTATATGATTTTTTGTGATTTATGAGGGACTGTTGTACAGCTCAGTCAGGAGAAAACATCAAGCGAAAGAGTAGTAGCTATTTAAGAAATAGAAAATTATGACTTTCCTGGGAGCAGAATAACCTTTATGCATATCCTGGGAGCATGTATGTATGACCAAATCTGTTTGGTGGTGACCACAGTGACACATTGCCTCAGAATTTGCCCTGCATGTAGAAGGTGGTTCACTGAACTCTGTTACAGAATGATGTGGAAAAACAGTCAAGTTGTGCTCCATGGGAAAAGAGATTGCTGATTGTAGGACATCCAGTGCAATGCCCAGGAAAGAATTGGAATTTTTACCTAAGGAGCAGGGGCATTTTCTAGCCATGTAAACAGGAGACTCCTAAGACCATGTTCACATTCCCAAGACAAGAATCAAGCACAGAAAGATTAGGGAGGCTTCTATACTTTGTCCTGGAGCTATTCTCCAAATTTCTTGTATGGATAAGCCCTGAAGTAGAACACTCACAAAATTCAATCTGCAAAGACTGGCAAAGGTTTTTTGCTTCCTTCTTCCTCCTTTTTTTTTGGTTAGCTCCTGGCATTCTGTCACAATATTAGCAGGACTTAAGCTTAAGGAACAGATACTATATAGTCTAAATTGCAGCAATAACATACTGGAATGTCAAAATGTTCAGCTTTCAATGAAAGATTACAAAACATACCAATTAACAGGAAGTGACGGTCCAGGCAAAGGAGAGGATTAAAGCATTATGAACTAAGAGTAAGGATGCATTTCAAAGACTTTTAAAAAATGGTTGTAAATATGCTCAAAGAGTAGAAGGAAAACATGGACAAAGAACTAAAGGAAATAAGGAAAACAATATATGAACACAAAGAGAATATCATTAGAGAGATGTAAATAATGCAAAACAACAAAACAAAACTGACAACCACAGTAACTGAAATTAAAAATTCTCTAGAGGGGTTCAACAGCAAATTGGAGCAGGCAGAAGAAAGGTTCAGTGAACATGAAGTTAAGAAAATTAAAGAGCAGGGAAAAAAAAGAATGAGAAGTGAACAGATCCTGAGGAACCTGTGGATCACCATCAGGCATAACAATATATGCATTTCAGGAAGAAGCTAGAAAAGAGCAGAATATTCAATGGAATAATGACTGAAAACTTCTCAAATTTGACAAAAGACATGAATATATATATATACAAAATGTTCAACAAAATTCCAACAAATAAACCCAAAGAGATTCACACTGCACCAAGGTGTAATCAAACTGCCAAAGCCAAAGATAAAAAAAAGTTTTTGAAAGCTGCAAGAATAAAGCAACTCATTACATACAAGGGAGCCTCAATTAGATTAAGTGCCTATTTCTCACTGGAAACCATGGTGTCAAGAAGGCAGTGGGATGACATATTTAAAATGTTTAGAGCAAAAATATTGCCAACCAAGAATTCTGTACCTGGCAAATCTGGCTTTAAAAAATGAGGGAGGAATTAAGACATTCCCTGATAAAAGCTGAAGGATTTCATCACCACTAGACCAGTCTTACAATAAATGCTAAATATAGTTCTACAGGGTGAAAGGATTGGCTAAAGCCACATAAATAAAAAAGATATTTGGCAAAGATAATGATATGGATACATGTAATTATCATAGAATTGTATTTTTGATTTGTAACTCCACTTTTAAATTTTGTACAGAATCTAAAAGGTAAATGCATAAAATTTAATTTTGAATCAATAATTTTGGACTCAATATATAAATATATAAAATTTGAGATATGATTACCAAAAAGGTGGCAGATGGAGGGATGTAGGAACTTAGTTTACGTATGCTATTGAAGCTCATAAGCTGGTATCTAAGCAAATGGAGTTGTTAAAGATTTGGGATGATAAATTTAAGCTCCGTGATAATCACAAAGAAAATATCAAAGAATCTGAAAATTAATAGAGACAGAAAGTGAAGTAGAGATTCCCAATTGTGAGGGGAAGGAGCAATGGGAGTTAATGCAAGATGAGTATAGGGTTTCTATTTGGGGTTAAGGGAAAGTTATAGTAATGGATGGTGGTAAAGGTACTGAAACATGTGAATGTGATTAACCCCACTGAATGATATACTTGGGATGGGTTGAGATGGGAAGATTTATGTTATATACATTTTTTCCACAATTTCAAAAGGGAAAGAAAAACAAACTAAAGAAATAATGACAATTAATTGCAATATTTGATACTGGATGAGATATAAGAATGGAGGAAAAAAGGCACGAAAGGGTATTATTGTGACAAGAAAATATTAGAATAAAATGTACGCTTTATATCGACATTAAATTTCTTAAATTTAATAACTGCACTTAAGGTGTTAAACCAGTGAATATCCTTGTTCATAGGAAATACACATGCAAGTATTATGTATTCAAGGAGTATGATGTATTATTATACATTATTATATGTCAACTGTGTTCAGCTGTTCAGAAAATAGATGATAGAGATAGATGATAGATAGATTGGATGGATGAATGGATAGATAGATATAGAAGGATATGACAAAGGTGGTAAAATATTAAAATTTCTGGAGCTGGGTATCTGGGGGTGGGGTGGGGTTATGTTAGACTTCTCTGTATGTGACTTGTGTTATTTTGAAACTCTCTGGTAAGTTTAAAATTATTTCAAAATAAAAAGTTGGAAAGCAAAGTTATATAGATATGACATAAAGATAGATATAGGAGCATATATATATTCATACATATGTATGTGTATATATTCATGTATGTATATTACAATGCTGGATACATAATTTTAAATAAAAATTTTTGTATACTTACTTTTGTCTTTTATTTTCAGTATTCAGCATCCATGTAAATATATACACATATATCTTACTATCTTCACCTTATTTAACCTTTCAATATTCTTTTCTTCAGAGGTGAGTTCAAAGTGTCTGTAAACTGCTTAAACATGAAAACAATTATAAACTATATAAGTACCATAAAATAAAGTGATTCAGTGAAGAGAAAAAAACGATTATGCCAAAAGGGATAATAGCAGGTCACACATAATTGGTAAAAAATTTATCATGTGAGAAAATATATTTACCTTTGCCATAGGAGATCCTGGAATTACCTCTAAAATTTCCTTAGGACAACAATATTATATATCCTATTTTTAGATAATATGACCTGACTGCACAGAACAGGTGCTAACCATATTTAGCATGTTTCACAAAGTACTTTTCTAGGTCTTTTACGGATTTTTCACTGCCCTTCAAAATTATATGAAGACATTTAGCAGAATATATTTGTCCTTCATTGATAGAAAAAAAATTGCATTTCTTTATCTCTTCATACTTTCTGATATAGTAGAGTTTAAGCTCTCTTTTTCCCTGGTTCATAAAATAGTTAAGTCCCTAGAGATTCAAGATACATTTATTTCCTCAAAATGAAGCGGTTTTCTTATACTTTCAAGAGAATTTGAACCATGGGCTCAAAGGTTCAAATAGAATGTTAGGAAAAGGAGCATTGTGATGGGGATTATAAACAGCTTTGGTTCTATGTAATTAATATGAGGAACAATTCTTATGCACACTCTCAATGGACCCTCCTTTCTCATTTTAACTGATAGATCCGTCTTTGCTCATAATGTAGAGCCCTATACGATAGTCTAATATTTTCTGTTTGCTAACTGTGTAACCTAATACAAGTTTCTTAAACTCATCTACAGTACTGAGTAATAATGCTACCCAAATTCAGGTTATATAACAACCCTTCCACAATAATTTTATTTCCTATGGCCAAATTTTCAAATTATTTCTGGATGCCCACAGACTTTCTTGTTCATTATAGCTTTATTAAAGTATAATAAAAATATTTTGATACCATTTAAATTTCAGTACTTTACCTGCAGAAGAATTCAGTCTTAATAATACATTTCAACAAATCTGAAGGTTGTGTGTCATTAATTTCTATTTGCAAATGAGAAATTATCTTAGAATTCGAGAGCTGTGTAATATGAAGCATCAGACTTAGTGGTTGCATTTATGGCTCCATCTGCATGACCATTCCTGTAACATGGAGACAGAATCTATATTTTGCTGTCTGAATCTCAGCACTAGCCCCAGTTTTAAAGCAAAAGACCCATTCTGTTGACCTTAGCTTCTTTCAAGCAAAGAAGAGCTACTGCAAGGCTCGAGAAGAACCAAGGAAAAGTATTTCAACTGTAACATGTTTATATAATGACAAATGAAAAACATATAGAACACACTTGCCACACCTGATGCATAAGAGTTAATGAATGAGAATTCATATTATCATCATTTTTTCTTTGTCTAGAAAAAATAATGGATTCACATTCTTATTGTGACACTAACTGCATGACTAAAATAATTTCACTTGGATAAGCCTGATTTAATAATGCCTACTTCTAGACCTATTTTAATTTATTATGATATACTTTTCAAAGTCATATAATAATCAATGCATGAAATGTGGCAAGTACTTTTAAAAGAATTTATCCTTTCTTACTTATATACCTCTCTGTTTCATAGCACTAAGGAAAATGCTATACCCATATTATGGTGTCAGTAATTGATTTTTAATTCAATAAATAAATGAAATAAGGAAATGAATATTCAGTTAAATATGTAATCATTTAAGGAATATAATAAATAAATATTTGTAAATTCAACAATAGCTTTTGGAAAGAGATAAAGTGATTTATGTTAGAAATAATCATTTACCAAATATCAATTCATTTTATAATGTTTATACAATTCAGAGAAAAAATGATTCTACTGTGTCAGGTTTTATGCTATCCTCCCCACTCTTGTGACCATTAATGTGAGTTCCTAAGGCATCTTGGAAGCACACACTCCAAGCAAGATAACAATTTGCTTTCTTTAAACAGGATGGATAAGCAAAAATCAAATACCACTGCCTCAGAAAAAGATGTTTGAAGTTTCTGTATAATTTTAAAATATACTGTATTCCCTATCAGCTTAAGATTACCTCTTGAGGGGCATTTTTGGGACTTAGAAGTGTCCTAAATGACCTTGCAATAACTGATACAGGCCATTATATATCCTGCCACAACCTTCAGAATTGAGTGGGAGAGAGTGTAAACTACAATGTAAACTATAATCCATGCTTAGAGGAAATGCTCCAAATGTGTTCATCAATTGCCATGAATGGACCACATTCATGAAATAAGTTGTTAATGTGGGGAGGGGTGTGAGGTGTGGGGAGTGGGGCATATGGGAATCCCTTATATTTTTGTGTGTGACATTTTGTGTAATCTAAGTATCTTTTAAAAAAATAAAAAATATATATTTATAAAAGACTACTTCTTGAAAAAATAATAATACTCCATAGATATGGGCTTTGTTTTATCATATTTTGTACAGATATGTCTGAGATGGAATTCTTTTTTACTACAGTTGCTTGATCAGTTTGTATAGAATGACAATAGGAAAATGTTAAAAATTGTTAACATTTTAAATATATGTAAGATATGTATAAGGGAATACAATTGGGGGTAAGTAAAAGTATAAATTAATTTCCATTATTGACAACTTGTGATCTTAAAAAAACAAGAACTTATAAACTATTGTTAATATTTCATGTTGAAAAGATTTGCAATTAAGTGGACCAGGTGTTTCTGTTTTGTGGTGGTGGTTGTTGTTTTACTTTTCTCTCTATTCTATGTATTTGGGAAAAAAGATTCAATCTAAAATATAACCATTAGGATAGCAGAAAGTAAAAGAGATTTGGTTCAAATACTGATTTTAAATAATTCTTTGAGAAAATGGGAGTGCATCTGGGAAGCACAGTTGAATAAAAGTGCATCTATTTACATAAAATGATATATTCTGAAATATATATTTTAATGCATATATAAGTTGAATTTCTTATTATAAATACGCACACAAATACACATACATTATTTAGATATATATTCTAACTAGGATGTTTCCTTTCTAGCTTTAAGAGGTACTGCTGTTATTTAATATTATATATACTAAAGTAGAATGGGGAGATTGTCAAAGTAATAAATGCAATTGAATGCTGAGTTATAATCCTGGTGAAGACAAAAGTGTAGTAGCGAAAGTCAAATGTATTGAGATAATCAACATTTATGTTTCTATTAGTTCAGTGACAGTTGGGAGGAAAATACCTTTAAAATATAAATTATTAGTCAAAAGACTGGAAAATAAGGCTTTGAAAATTCAAAGGAGAAATCAAGGTGACTATCACAATAAGCAATTCACTTTTAACACTTTTGCCCAATAATAATCAGAAAAAAATTAGAAAGAAAAGAACTTCAAAGGTCTCATAAGCATAAAGAAGTCAAAGAAGGTCAATCTTGAAACAGCTGCTGGAGGGGATCAGAGAGATAAAACTTAAACCTCGTAATTACTGTTAGAAAATTAAAGGACTAAAAATGGCCAATACCAAATCAAAAGCTTTGAAAGTGGCAGAGGATATTCCTGAGAAACAGCAATAAAATCCATCCAGACGTAAGTGCTCAGAACTCATACTAAAAAATGATTAAAGAAAAAATAGCCGGCTACCCATTTATCAACATACTAACAAGAAATGCCTTAGAAATCATTCAGAATAAGGAATAAATGACGAGTGAGAAATACAACTTTTCCCTGAGTCATGGAAAATTAAAACCCCTGAAATTCTAAATTTGAAATCTATTAAAGCCCAGGACGTATGATTGCAATCTTCCATAACTCCTGAATAAGATCAAAGGCCCAGCTGAGTCAATTCTGATTCCACAGCCAAATGGCCCAGTAACTTCTATATATGAGAAATTTTAATTCATGCAGTTCCTTGAGATGGCAACTTGTAAACCGTTCTGGCGAATCAAACAGAATTCTTGAGCCAATATGAGTTTTCTATTGTCTGAACGTTCTTATTAATATATATCAGATCATTTCACACCTTTACTCAAAACCATCTGATGACACCTCACTATTCTCAGAGTAGAAACCAAAATCCTTACAAGCACCAACGAGGATGAGTGGGAACTTGTTCTTTTTTTAACGTTCTGATTCATCTTCTACACCCCTCCCTCTCATTCATTTTGCTTCATTCACACTGACCATTGCAGTTTCTTGAGTTTGTCATGTGTGCTCAAGCCTTAGAGAATTTTTGCTGCTATTTCCTCTGAACAAACTTTATCCATATATTAAATGATCTTCTCCCTTATCTCCTTCAAGCCTTTGCAAAAATATCATCTTCAAAAGGAGACTTATGGTCATCATTTCTATTTTGCAACTCATACTCAAAACCCTGTATTCCCTGTCCTCTTTTATTTAGTTTATTTTCCATAATATAATTTTTTACCATGTAATTTGGTTATTTATTTATTATGCTAAAATTAAATATCTGTATGCTAGCCCTAGAATATAAGCTTTATGAAAGCAGAAATTTTGATCTATTTGTTCCCTAAAATTCGCCCAGAATATTGCACAGAGGAAATGCTCAGTAACTATTTGTTGAATAAATGAACAAATGGTAATATTTTTGTTCCCTATATTCTTCTTTAATTATTTTTGTACATAGATATAAAATTAGAGTTTTTGGAACTTTGGAAGGAAAATGGAAGGAAGTAAAGTTGTTAGGTAAAAGGTTATGGAACAACACCTATCTGTGGCTCTACTAAAATATAAAGTAACCCAAAAAGAACCAAAAAAGCTTTAGAACTGGGATAAACTTAGGGTTCTTGTGGCACTCAGACAAGTAAGCAATCCCTTCTAGGCATTGCATTCAGTCCATCAGAATTGAGAATATTTAGGGTCATTTCTGGAACCATATTCATGGCTTGGAAATCTGCTTCTTGGTTTTAATACCTATATTAACAATTTGTTTTACTTGCCTTTGTCTCAATTCCTTGATATGAAGGATAGCAGTGGTAATATATATCTCATAACTTTGTGAGCCTTTAAAGAATTAGGAAGATCTTGCTATCAACCTTAGACTTATTTAATAAAAAAGAAATGGAATGTGTTCCTCCCATTTGCAACAGTTGTCCCATTATCACTTTGCTTGCTGAAGTTCATTTTCTGTAGGTTTCTTATTAAGCAGCCAGGGAAAATATTCAATATTCTTTCTTAATTTCATGACAATAGCAATTCTACTCAAAAGAAACTTTAGCTGAATATAAAATACAATTATTCCTTTACCCTTCCTTCCCTTGTACTTATAGATACGTTTCAATACCTGAGTATTTTTATTGAGCTTTGAAACACAGAATGGCTTTCTTCTCCTTTTATAAGTAACTTGATTTTGTTTTATTGTTTCCATTTTGATTTCTAAAGCTATAAAATATCATGCCATAGCATTCGCTTTTGGTTGACATTCTGTACAAATTTTCCTGTCACACAGCATGACTTTCACATAAGTAGATTTGTGTTTTGTTTTTTTTTTAATTTCAAAGAAGGTCTCTAAAAATACATCTAACATTTGTTTACTTCAAGTGTTTTGGTTTTCTCTTTTGAATTCTCAAATTCTCTAATTATATGTGTGTGTGTGTGTAATAAATTTCCTTTCTGGTCATTGCACTTCTAAATATTTTTAAAACATCATTTAATTCTATTGCATTCTGTTTGACTCCCTACTATTCTCTTTCTAGGCTTGCAATAAAATAAGATAAAATGATATAAATGAATGAATGAATGAGTTAATTAATAGAAGCAAACATTAAAAACAGATCCACAAGTAACTCTAGTAAGGGCATTATCAGATAATTATATTAAAATAATAAAAACGAATATATTAAAGAATAATAGAGTCAAAGTATTTCAAGTCATAACTTGATAACAGAATTAAATAGAGACAAATTCACAATTATAGAAAAAGGCTTTAGGAATTTTTGAACAAGTTATAGAAAAAACAGGCAAAAGTATTAGTAAGGATAAAGAATATAAGAAAAATACAAGTAACAGATTTGGACTCATTGGCATGTATAAATACACAACTGGCAGGACAATACATTCTTTTAAAGGCATAGAAAATATTTACAAAAATTCACTTTATTTTGGGCCAAACAACAAATTTTTAAAATTATAAATCAATAAACATCAAATAAAAATCAAATAATGAAAAGATAAGTTAAAACACATGAAAGTACATGAATATAAAGCAGCATACTTATAAATATGATTCAAATAAAACAATCTCATAGGACATTAGAAAGTATTTTGTACTGAAAGATAAAGGTATGACATATAAAAATGTGTGGGATGCAAAAGAAACATGCAATAAAACATTTAATATATATTAGATAAGAAGAAAGATTAAAACCAATCATCTAAGCATGAAAGTAAGTATAGAAAAGAACAAGAAATCACATCAAAAGAAAGTGGAAACCATAGTATATAAAATAACATGAATCAATAAAATATAAAGCAGATGTATACTAAATAAAAATCAGCAAAGCTAAGAATTCTTTGAAAGTATAAAAATAATTGTTAAACTTCTTGCAAGACTAATCAAGAAGAAAGTAATTGAACAAAATACCAATATTAGTTAGGAAAAAGTGGAGTCTGTAAAAATCATACTTCATTAAAGAATAACATAATCACAACATTATGCCAAAGAATTTGTCAACTTAAGTCAGGAGTTCTTAAACAAGAGTCTGTGAAATTGAATCGAAATTCAGTAAAACATTATTCTTGTGGGGAATGTGTTGGTTCAGGCATGATATATTTATTAAATAATACACAGTATAGTGTGGATTTAGTAAAGGGCCCATATTTTTCAACTAACTGGTAAAGGTCTCTGTGGAACAAAAAAGGTTAAGAACTCATGACTTAAATGAAATTGGGTAATTCCTTGAAAATCACAACTTAACAAAATTAACATGATAGAAAAATCCCAAAATTATTGTAGTTATTTATTATTATTTATTTCCATTTTTTGTTTACAATTAATTTTATTAAGGTATAATTTATGTACAACAAACTTTAATCCTTTTACGTGCATAATTAGGTAAACTGTGATGTTTTCAACTGTGTATGCACTGCTACAATCAAGATAGTTAACGGTTCCCTTAATCCTAAAAGTTTCCTCATGCATCTTTGCCATCCATCATTGCCTTTGTTCCTAGACATACACAACCATGGGTCTCATTTTCATCACAATAGGTTAATTTGCTTTTTATAGAAGTTTATTTAATGGTTTCACACCTTTTCCACTTTCTTGTCATAGATTCTTTCACTGAGCATAATGACTTTGAGAGTCATGCATGTTCTATCAGCAGTTTGTTCCTTTGTATTTCTGCATTTATTCATTGTGGGATATATCCCACATTCTCTGTATATTTAAATTGTTTATTTACCTTTCAGCTGATAGTCAAATGGTTGTTTCCAGTTTTAGGCTACTGTGAATAAATTGCTAAGAACAACTGTAGATGAATCTTTTTGTAAATATATATTTATTTTTCTTCATGACAAATATTAGAAGAGAACTATCCAGTGTGGTAGGTGGACATTTAACTTTTTAAGAAACTGACAATTTTTCAAAGGTTTCAAAATGTTTGTACCATTTTGTATTCACACCAGCATTGTATGACTGTTCCAGTTGCATTACATCTTGGCCAACCCTTGGAATTTTTAACCTTTTGACTGTTTTTAACTTATCTTATTTGGTGAGTTTCTGTTCAAATCTTTTGTACATTTTTAAATTGGGCTGATTATCTTCTTACTAAGTTGAGTTTTTATGTATTTTGGACTCCAGTCCTCTGACCAAATATTTCTTCTGTGATCGTCCCATTTTTGGCTTACCTTTTTGTCTCATAAATATCAAAAATAAAGTACAGATGTTATCTTAAGTAACATAAGCCCTTATCAATGATATTAAGTAAAGCAATATAGTGAAAATAGATTTTTCCATTTTACTTTTCTAGGATAATCATTATTTTAATTAAAATTTCCTATTGTTAGAAAGCTAAGTGCCCAGGGAAAATTATATTTGACTTGAGTTTGATATGAGATAAGAAAGTGTGTAGCACCGGCATCCAATGTGGGGAGAAGGGGAGTGAGTGTGCTACAGGAAAGCAAGTGTCTGTTCAATGTAAGAAGAGTGTTCTATATAAGAATTGTCCAGAGATGATGTGAGTGCTCTCTTTGACAAAGTTATTTCTTTTTTAGTGGATGTGCCCATTCATAGACATGAAAGTTCAATCACATAGGAACATTAAGACAATTCCATTGTTGTCCTGGAAGAGTAACAAATATGTTCAAACAATTGGAATTTCTGCCTGGAGCTAGGTTTCATTTTCAACACCTGCCTTTCATTATAGGGTTCCAGATTTATTCACATATATTTAAAGTATCATAAATTATTTGAATTGTTTAAAAACTTCCTTCTGAATAGAGTCCTAAAAAATATGCACAACCATAGAATTTGGAATGGAATATACTGAGTAATTAGGTAGACCAATACCACACTTAAAAAGACTTAAAAAGGAAGTAAAAAGACCCAGATAAAAATTAATGACACAGCCCAGAATAGAGTCCATGTTTCTTAAAATGATCAAAGATTGTCAATTTTTATTTCCAACATATTTTATCTACAACTTCTTAGTTAAGAAATATAGAAAGAGTAAAAGGAGCAGTTGTAGTGAAACTGGATAATTGTTAACATTTTTAGCAAGTTTCCCTCAGCTTTCTATTTTTTACAACTGCTAATTATTGACTATGTAAGGTATTTACTTTGCACATAATTTCATTTATTATTCACAATCACATTTTGAGGTGTGTATTAATTTTTCCATGTAACAGATGATGAACATGAGGTCCAGATATGTTAATTAGTAAAAATTTGCATATGATATTTACAGAGGATATAAAATTGTATTTTCATCATACATTTTTGAAAACTGCATGGAATCAGAAGTATGTTGTGAACCATATCTAGTAAATTAGAAAATATACATGTTCTCTATGACTTGGAATTCTGTCTTTCAGTATTTATTGTATAATAAAGATTCTCTAATTTTTTGTTCCTGGGGTCGTGGGAGTATTTTAATAGCCTTTTCAGATAATTTTGGATATTCTTTGGTACTATATGAATACATTAGGCACAATGTGAGTCTGTTATCATCAGAATAAACTTTTCAAACTGTTACTTTAAAAACCATTGTCAGGAAGCGAATGTGGCTCAAGCAATTGGGCTCCCATCTACCATATAGTAGGTCAAGGGTTCAATACCCAGGACCTTCTGGTGAGGGCAAGCTGACCCGTGGTGAGCTGGCCCATGCTGAGTGCTGGTGCAGCAAGATGACGTAACAAAAAGAGACATAGAGACAGAAAATAAAAAATGCAGCAGACCAGGGAGCTGAGGTGGCACAAAAAATTGAGGACCTCTCTCCACACGGGAAGGTTCCAGGATTGATTTCTGGAGCGGCCTAATGAGACGACAAGAAGAACACATAGTGAATGGACACAGATAGCAGACAATGGTCGGGGGGCGGGGGGGGCGGGGGTGGTTGAGACTAAATAAATAAATTTTTAAAAAATCCTTCATCTAGCTTTCATTTTGAATAGAGCTTTTATCAGTTCAAGATTTTGTTACACGGTACATTGATCATTTGGAAAATATTGTTTCACTGAATTATGTAGACTTTCCAAATGATGACACATTCTGTTAGAAAATTTTTTAAAAATTCATTTGTTATAATCACCAATAATTTTATTTTTTAAGAAAGTAAGCACTGGGGAATTGTCATGTTCATGTAGGTACAAATACTCTAAAATTCTAATTTTTGCTTGAAAGCTCAAATATTTAAATTTGGTAACAATATCGTCACCTTTTTATTCTTTAAAGCAGTAGACTCATTTAATTCATTATTTAGAAAATGTGAAATATTCAAAATCTAAATAACCATAGTTTGTAACTTATTTGTCATTTAAAAATAGCATTCAATAAATAAAGGAGTGAGTTCAGCTGTCAATTTAAACTATCTCACATATACTTTTCCTTGAAACTATCATTGCACTTTGGTATAGAACAGAAATGTTTTAGGCCTATTTCCTAATAGGAATATTGCTTCATACAGAATATTAAAAAAGATATTACCCGAGTGTCAAGATTAGATGAAATTAATAATTTTACTATTTGCTAATTTATTGCCTATAAACAATGACAAATACTAAGTGAAATGGATAGGCTTCTTTCTGTAAGTATGTGGCAGTGAAGAATACAGTGACTACTCAAACAATTTGATGCCACTGCCTTGGTTTATACTAAGGAGCTAGAAGCTTAATGCTGTAGTGCTTTTGCACCACCAATTTAAATGTCAACACAGTGAACTAGGTAAGTGATGTCTTAGCATTTTTATGAAAACTGTTTTATTTTTTGGTTATCTTCAAAGAGAATTGAGGACACACAAGGACCCAGGACCATAAGAGTTAATTGCTGTTCTAGGAAAAATCTTACTACATGGCCTCAAGAAGTTTATTGCAGCAATTTTTGCAATAATTTTTGCACTAAATTTGTAATAATTGTAAAAATTGGAGAAAAGCAATGAATAGATAAAAGTGTTGCATATCAAATGCTGGAATATTTTAGGACATTTAGAAAGGAGACATTAGCTGTCTCTCCACATTTATAGGTTACAACTACAAAATACTGACCTAAAATCTATTCCTAATGAAATATATATTGTAATATTATAATGCAAATTTAATACATGCAAAATAATGCTATATCTTTTTTTAATGGGTTAGAAGAATAATATACCAACTCCTTAAGAGTAATTTACACTTATGAGTGAAGGGAATGGGCACTTTGGGAGTGGAGGCAGAGTCAAAGTGGATTTCAAATTTATTTATAATAATCTATATTTTTTATTTAAAACAATGGAGGAAATCTAACAAAATGCTAAATATCAATCCCATGATTTGAAATTAAGTATCAAATATTCTGTTATTTAAAAATTCCTCAAAATAATGGTTTTAAGTTTGGAATTAGTAAACATAATGTAAATATAATCTTCATATCAGAGAAAAGTTCCTTGAACTTTAAAACAATCAAATGAAGCTTATGAATAATTTTGAAAATTTACATAATTTTTATTCCAATTATAATCAGGGAGGCTGATTGCAATGAAGTAAAATAAAATGAAACTAAGCTAAACCAGATTCTAAGATAACAAAGGGAGCTTAAGTTCTAAATAAGAAAACATGGGGATGATAGATATTAATTTACAAATATATACAAATTGCATATATCAAAACTACAAATAAAGATTTTCTTTGGATGGTGTGCTCAACAATAATTGATAAAATTAAATTTATGGTTAAAAAGGGAAATACAACATGAGAAATTAGCCACTAAGGAGAACATTACAGGCTTAAATGAAATGACTGATTTTCCTACGATCTGCACACTGCTGATGCTCTAGAGGATGGATTGTCTTTGGTACCTTTGTTCTAATTAAGCATGTGACATGGATGACCCGTGAGTGCTCCTAACATTCTTTAGCAATTGGGCAGATTTTATAAGGGTTATTAGTCCTTAGATTTCCAAGAATAAGCCCATCACTGCCTGGGGCCAAATAAATTTATCTCACCATGCTATATCAATGGCTAATACACTGCACAATTTCTTTTTCTTTTTCCCATTTGTGGAGGTTAATTTTATGAGTCCACTTGGACAAGTTATGGGTTCCCATTGTTTGATCAAACTCTGGCTTAGTTTATCCTATGGAGATATTTTGCAGATGGGATTAGTATTTACAATCAATTGGCTTTAAATATAGGAGATTAACCTCAGTAACCCGAATGTGCCTCATCCAATTAGTTGGAGGTCTTAAGAGTGAAAAGTTCCTTAAGGGATCATAAGGAATTCTGCCTAAAGATTACATGTGTATTCCTTCCTGAGCTGACAGTCTTCAGTTCAGACTGAAACTTCAATATCAATCTTATGCAATTTCCAGCCTCTTGCCTGCCCTGTGGATTTCAGACTTTTCAGGCAATCCTTTTAATAAATCTCTTACACACGCATACATATATCCTGTTGGTTCTGTTTTTCTGGAGAGCCCTGATTGATGTGATATTTTACAGAGCAGAATAAAAAATTTGCAGACTAGTTTGTTCGAGTACACATCAACACTGTCAGCAGACCACAGCCAGATGCACAACATAGAAGTGAGGGCCGCTTCCACATGGCACTCCTTCCTGACCCGGTCATCTTGTATTCCCATTACAGCATTTCATTAGTGTCTCTTCTGTGAAAATGCTGTGCAATGCTGGGAGGGGAACACTTACTCAAGGCTCAGGTAATAATTATTTTGAAATTGTGCTTTTTGGTATTCTTCTACTATCATCACTTGACAGATAGAGGGGTTTGGGGCATTTAGTGATTTGACCAATATGATTAGTGCTTTCAATAAAATCTCACTTTTTGTTAATACTTTATGCTTTGCGAGTGTTTTTGCCAATGTTGTTTCATTTGATATTCATCACATACTTAGGGAAAAAGAAGGAAGTGTATTTTAATGTCTGAAGTGGATGTAGCATTTAGAGACTTGCAGAAGCTCTCGAGGAGATACTAACAAAGCAAAAGCTTGAATCTAGTTATTCTGACTGCTGTTTTCACTACCTTTTCCATGATAATACCTTGTTCCTCATAACAAGTAGTACTAGTAAAGGTCAGGAATCATTAATTCTAGGTTCCCTGTACAATAAAGAGTGGATATAAACTTCCCATGGTTAAAGTGTGCCTAAAGTGGATACACACATACATATATATGCATACATATATCCTTTTTTCTTGTTAAATAACATTGTATAAATTCTATCTTGAGCCACTATATCCATTAGCAGTTTTTTGCCTCTCAGCTCCAAATGTACCCTTTAATAAATGCTCAATTGTGAACAACTGATTTCAAAACTTTTCTTTTTGAAAGTGAATACCATGTTAAATTCTTTCACCATAAGGGGTGCTAGAGGGACATAGAAAGAGGAAGAAGCTCCCTGCTCTTTCCCTTGTGGTCCACAGGCACAGAGAACTGTCCGTCTGGGACCCTGCAGCCTTGGTCTGGTGACAACTTTTCTGAAGCCCTCTTGACACAGAAACCAGAGCCTCCATTGCCAGCTACCTGCAGTCCAGCAAGCTGTCCCTGCTCCTCTTGAGGGTCACATATCAAGTAGTTATTTTTCCTGCAAGTTTCATGTTCTTTGTTCTGCCCCAACCAGCAGCACCTGGACACTTCCTGTGTGTCCAAGTCACTGGTTGGTGGTCACCTGCTCCCTGGCCTGCTCTCCTAAGGATTGTCTAGTATTTGCCTAGCAACTCCAGACCAACTCCAGCCTAACCAAACCAGTTAACTTCTCTGCTATTCAGTAACTGAACCACACCTTCTTCAAGGAGGTCTGACTCCTTCAAAGTATTCTGCCTCTGACCGAAGGTAACATATGGTTCCCTATATTTTATGGTTATTTTTAAAAATCACAGTTAATACTGTACATTAAACTCCCGGTTTAGACCACTGCATGTACGCAGATTGCTAGAGCTTTCAAGTTGTATGGCATGAATACATTAAACTTGTGAATAATACCAGCCATTTGTTAAAATTCAAATATGCAGGATTTTTTTTCTCATAAATATTTAACTTTCTCCCTCTCTTTTACTCCTAAGTAGCAGCTACATATAGGGATGCTATGGGGATCTCATGGCTTTAAGAACAAGTATTTCATTTGATCTCAGCATCTGTCTAAACTCAGGCATCCAATAAATTGTACAATTTCAAGACAGGCTAAATTCCTTTTTTCTCTTCTGTCTTTTCCATCTCCACAGCAAGAACTCAAAAAATATTTGTGGGAAGATTATAAAAAATGGGCCATGGAACTCTGCTGTTTATACCTGGGGCAATCTTCTAGTGGCCATGAGAAATGAACAAGAGAACAGAATAAAATTTGTAGAGCCTCATTAACTATTGGAAGAGAGTACAAATGCTCTAAATTTATTCTTTATTTATTCATTCCCTTTGACCCTGTGCATTGTTTCTTTAGAAGCATGTTTCATTATTTAAAAAGCATCTTTTTTTTTCTCTTCTAATCCTAAAACTACATACACTTAAAGTATTGTGATAGTTTTCCAGAGTGCTATGATAAATATCACACACTGGCTTAGCTTAAACAATGGGAATTTACTGGTTTATGACTTTGAGGCTAGGAGAAGTCTAAAACTGAAGTGTCAACAAGGTGATGCTTTCTCTTCAAAGTCTGAAACATTCTGGTAATTCTTAAGGCTCCTTGGCTTAGATCCCTGCCTCATGTCAAATATTCTCTCTTTTTCCTGGGTTCTGTTAACTTCTAGTTTCCAACTCCTCTCCAAGGTTTTTTATTACTGTCTGAATTTCTTCTTCTTATAAAGGACTTCATAATCTGGATTAAGATTCAACCTTATTCAGTGGGGCCACATCTTAACTAGAAATAATATCTTGAAAAGATCCTATTTACAATGGGCTCATACCCCAGGAATGTGGGTAAAAATGAAAGAAAAAAGCAAAACCTCTCTAAATTAGGATATGTAATCCAATATATCATACATATTTAGGAGCAACCTAGTGCAAAATTATCAATCTGTTTCATAAGTCTATACATTACTTGTCTCTTATATTTTGTGCACTTGTTGACTGGTTTATGTCAAACCACTTAAATCATCTAGTGAATAGATGGTTTGCTATTTGTGTTTGAAGAATAACAAAGCTACTGGATACATTGAGTTTATTGGTAATTTTGGAGAAAGCAAAGAGATCGAAATAATTTTAAATTAGAATAATTCTTTTGTCATTTATTTACAAGAATGATTTCATGATTGTGAAAAATAATTTCCCATTAAAAATACTCCTGATAAAGAACTAACTTTAAAATCATTGAGTAAAATAATAGAAACTTTATTATTTCCTGATTGTCACTCTTTTCTTCTTTTTTGTCAGGATGGCAAGATGATTTGTCAAGTTTTTAATCAGACTTTTATGCGTAAGATTCGATATCTGACATTCACAAGATATGACCATGTCTAAATCTGCCCAGGAGCTACTATTCCCATGCCCTGTGACCCCAAGATGAGAATCAATGTTTTAGTTCTAAAAATTATTGTTTTGGCATTTGGAAGATATCCAATCATATTAAAACCATATGCTTGGTGTTAAAAGTACTTCAGGATTTCATTAAATATTTTATTATTTCTGGTGAATAACATTTATTTCCTCTGTATATTTATGAAGGGAGTAGGCTATTTTTAGAATGCCGCATATCATTTACATAGTTTAGCAAAGTTATATAGGTCTGCAATATGTAGACTAATTCTCCTGCTTAGAAGGATTTCATATGAAAAATTATAGGGGAACTGATATATCAATTTATTATTAACTCTACTATATCAGAAAAACTTTACATTTCAAAACACCTAATAAGCTAGATTCTCTAGTAAATAAGTTAAAAACTTGGAGTAAATCACTTCAGCCAGCCCTTTAGTTCTTCCATGTAATTAGAGAAACTTTTCCTGTTTAAAAGGGCTTTTTATAAAAAACAGTAAGTATATATATATATATTTTTCTTTTTTATTTTCTTAAGACTTATTTATTTTTATTTATTTCTCTCCCCTTCCCCCCACCCTGGCCCCAGTTGCCTGTTCCCTGTGTCTATTTGCTGCGTCTCCTTCTTTGTCTGCTTCTGTTGTCAGTGGCACGGGAATCTGTGTTTCTTTTTGTTGCCATCTTGTGTCAGCTCTCCGTGTGGGCAGCATCATTCTTAGGCAGGCTGCACTTTCTTTCATGCTGGGCGGCTCTCCTTACGGGGCGCACTCCTTGCGCGTGGGCATCCCCTACACGAAGGACACCCCTGCGTGGCAGGGCACTCCTTGCGCACATCAGCACTGCGCATGGGCCAGCTCCACACGGGTCAAGGAGGCCCGGGATTTGAACCGCGGACCTCCCATGTGGTAGGCGGATGCCCTAACCACTGGCCAAGTCCACTTCCTTAGTAAATATATTTTAACAACTAATCATTACCATCTGTACCTCTTCAGCTTAGGAAGGATTTTTTCTGTTTTGCTTTTGTTCTGTTTTGACATGGAATGTGGGAGATATGAAAGACCTTTCCATAATCTTCCATTAAGGTCTTTGGTGTTACATTTTTCATCCTGGATTTCAGAAAGTCCTCTTTCTTTCCCTCGAAGAGATAGTTACAAATTTACTTTTTAATGTTCTTTTCATATTCAATAGCATAATAATAAGAGGTATTATGACCATGGAATTTGATTGTGATGTTTTTTTCACTTAAAATTTTTTTTGAAATATGTCATTCATACATGAATATACATAAACAATAAGTATATAATAGGAATTGTGAACTTGCAAAACAAACATAACACACAAGGTTAAAAGTGCACTTTTCATTATAAAGCATATACTATACTAGTTCAAACCATATTTTAGTGAAAGGCTTAATTTTTCCTTCAAAATATTTGCTATATTCAATTACAAACTTTCTGAAATAGAGAAAGGAAAGTATAATAATTAATTTTAAGGTAGGGTGGGGCAGTTAGAATATAATGTAATCTATAGTGCAAAAATTTAGTTGCTTTTGGAAGTAGAAAATTCATTAATTTATCTGTCAATCTTCTTAATGACTTTTCTAGAACATTAATTGCACATATAGATCTGACTCTAACAGCTAATGGAACAGAGGCACAGCTATGCAAATTATTTGTACCTTGGTTCTCTCCTTGTAAATAACATCAGCTGAGGTTCTGATATCACCATGGAGTAAATACAGTTTCTAGAAAGATTAATGAAAAAACTGGGATCCATTTATCTGTTTATATATTTATTTATCATCTAACATAGTACTTAAGTATTCTGATTCTAGCAAAAACTACTTGTGTTCACATACTTGCTTTAATAGTCATTACTTATTCATCTCCATCTAAATTGAATAATCCTGGTTTAGGATTTTGCACTTGCAATTTCCTTTGCCTAGAAAGTTCTTTTCTGGATATACATACCTTTGTCTTGTTCCCTTACTTCCTTCAGGTCTTTACTCAAATGTCACCTTCTCAGTAAATCTACCCTAAAAATCCTATCTAAAATCACAACTCCTTCTCCCTGAAATTTCCTATTTTTTAATATTTCGATTTATTTTCTCCTTAGTTTTGTCATGATCCAATATCATTTGTGTATACTCAACCAGAATGAAATCTCTCCTCTGGATTTTTCTTTTTTAAGCGGGATAGGACACGGGACCTCATAAATATGAAGCAGGCTCTCAACCACTGAACTACACCTGCTCCTTCTCCTAGGGCATTTTTACTGTTTTGTTCACTGTTGTGGTAGTGAGCAAATAAATAGAGGTTCTCAGTAGAATATATTTAAAAGGTGAATTAAGTTGTACCATTCTTTTCTTTTAGGTTATGTCATCTGTTAAATTAGGTCATCCATAGCTTCCTCATAGGGATTTTGAAGAATTAAAAGAAATATTTGATACAAAGTGCTTTGAACAGTGCCTAACAGGGTAGTATGCATTTGATCATTATATTAGTTTTTTAGGATTTGTTATTGTAGTTTTTATTATTGTTGTTGTTAATAGGAACAAGGTCACTCAGATACTCAGGGTGAAGTAATTTCAATATCTTGAGGCAATTCATGCAAGAAATGTCATAAACTGTTCTCCTTAATATGGCACTCTAGAGAGATTCAGTTTGCTTCTGAGAGACATATTCAGTGTCTGGTAAGTCTAGTAGGTGTTCAACAATATTTTACTAGTTTTCAAAGGTCATAAAAATAAAAGCGTATTTTTCCTTTTCTCATTGGGGAAGACACAAAAAGGAGTGGAGAAAATAAATCAAGAAAGATGCCGACTGAACCTGTATAATGGCAATTTAAGATGTTATATTGAGTATAAGTCTATTATAGAGAAGAAGAGGATGCAAATAGTAGGAAGTGCTTGAAAAGCAATTGCAAAACATTTTTAAATAGCACCATTTCAAAACTTGAAATTTGCTTCTTTTCTGAAATAGGGCTGATAAGAGGTGAATCCACTGAATGCACTTTAACAGCTTTCATGTTGTTACTGTTATCTAAGAAACTAATAGTGTTGGGTCTGGGAACCAGAGAGTTCAATCCCTATTTTGTTCTCACAATACAGAGACACAGGCTTTATGGTACATGTGTCAGACATTGGTACTTTCTTCAGACTGCTATCATGGTTTCGTAAAGAATCAGGCTTAAGTAATTTTATGCAATAGATGTACCTTTGAAAAGGTAGTTGAAAATTGATTGTTTTCTGTGAAACCTAGTATATCTAAAGTTTCTTTAAGAGAATTTACCAAAAGGAATTCTTTAATGGCTAGTCTAATGTGAGAAATATGTGATATTTAAAATGATATTGAATTATCTGTTTTCTAAAATTGAACATTCACAAAGTTATTTTGCTTTATATAAGTGGAAAACACCTGATAAGCATCAAAAGGATTCAAAGCCAGGTATTAGTTGGAACTTTTTTGTGCTTACATCACTGATGACATTGAACTTTTATTTGCTGTCCCCTGTGGTGCTGCCTATTGTTATCTATATTCTATTGAGCAAAGGACACAGAGGTAATAAACTACTAACTAATAATAAGTAATTTATAGGAATCATAATAAATCTTATTGTGCTAAAGAATTAATTGCTAATATAGACCTTATCACTTATTTTTCATATATTTTGACACTACTGTTTGTTTATAAAAGAGGCAAAGTATAACCAAGATTTACATTTTCACCTTCACAGATACACTTTAATGTCAGAATCCCCATGATCCTTAACTGGAGTCAGAATGAGGATATGTTTAAGTTTTCATATACAGAACCTTAAAAATAAGAATACATATAGAAGTCCAATTTCTAAATTTGCCAATGCCTATTCCCTGTGGCAGATGAAAATATAGCAACGAAATTGCCAGCATGGATATTAGAGTTGCACCCCTGCTTCTCCCCTAGCACCTGTATAATCTTGTGAAGGTTACTTATTCTGGAAGCTGAAATTTACTCACTTGATTCATAGGGGTCAATAATGGCACCATATTCATAGAACTTTTTATGAGTACATAATGATATTATTCATGAAGAATGTACCTGGTAATAGTATTTAATAAATAAATGCTAATTCTTGGTATTATTTTATAGCATTTTATTTACAAAATGATTGGAACCACCATGAACCTGAAAAACTCATGTCTCTCTTGGCAGCTATAACTATTATTATTATTGTTATAATTTTTAGAGAGATTAAGTTTTAGTGTTATAAGTGATCCTTTATGTACACATACACAGATATGCATATATATTTCCATTCCACACTAAATATATTTTACATGCCGTGCTACATATTTTTGAGAAGACAATTTTCACATATTTTATTTGCTTTTTTCAGGCTTTAAAGTAAGCAGGACAGGTAGGCTACTTTAAAAATTACTTCTGTCTATAAGGCATTCAATACGGTAATCCTAATCCTTATTTGGCAGACCTTTTTGTATTTTGAGTAACTTTACTGTGATAATATGAGTTTGTGATTCAAGGACATATTTAAAGGAACTTAAATGGTATTTGCATACTAAGACTTATTTAATCATAATATTCATAATCAAGTGAAAATCACTTTAGGTAAGTGTAGCTTTAATGAACCTAGTGAATTAGCTTTAATTTGCAAATGTGTGCTTTTAAATAATACTTTTCAAATTTCACTTAATATAGAAAAAAGTATTGCTTATTCTCTTAAGATCTTAAAGAAAATATTTGAAGTTGACAAGTTCAATTCTATCACTTTTTATTCATTTCTGAATGGAAAGTCTTCTAATATCTTATTGACTCATTATATCATAACTTCAGCCAATAAAGTCTATATTAATTAGTCAAACGACTGATCAAAGCCTTTTAAAATGATAAATTCTAGCTTTCAGTTCATAACCATCCCATCTACAAAATCACAACTGAAAAATCATGAATTACAGTATTACTTCAATGTCCTAGAAAATAGATCAAGGATATTATCAAGGATATGAATAAAGCATATTGGTATCTTTTATAAAAGTTTTCAAGAAAATCAATATGATGCTCCCCTTAGTTCCCAGGACTTTTTTTAAATAAATGACTCAATTAAATTTCTTAGTAATCACCTTCTTATATGTGATGGTAAAATAAAATAGATTTAAGAATGTGGATATCTGAATCAATAGGTCTCTGTGCCAAACAGTAATAATAATTATAGTTACTGTCTCATTTTCTTAGTGATTTATGAAGTATTATCAATGTAACTTTTAGAAAATACAAGTAATAATAAATATTAGCTGTTGTAATTGTTATTAGTGCTTGATAGAGGGAAAAGAATAGCTTTTCAAATGCACTCCTTGATAATTTGCCCACCATCATGGGACTTGTTCCTATTCAAGGGAAAAGTTTCAGGATATTGCAGGCCTACTATAGCAACCAGAACTGGATAAATTATCTCCTTTGCAGGCTTTCGCTTAATGAAAACCACAGGTATATTGTAGTTTCCATATTAGATTAAATTATGTTCCCTAAGGAAAAAAAAAACAATTTCTTAGCCTTAACCTATGTCCCTGTGGTTGTAAAAACATTGGTAAATGGCATCCTTGAATATGTTAAAGTGAGTCAGAGGTGGGCTCTGTCGTGAATAAGATGGTCACAGATTCTATTCAAGTGGGACCAGCTGAATCAGGGTGGATCTTAATCTGTATTACTGGAGGCGTTACAAAAAACCAGAAGTCAGTAGAAGTCAGAAGTTAGAGAAAGCCACAGAATGAGAGCAAGAAGGCAGATTGCTGTGAGATGAGAGGCAATGATGCAAGTCAAGGAAACCCAAGGACTGTGGAAAGTCAGCACAAAGTGCTACAGACTTTGGTAAGAAACCATGGCCTCGTTATCTTGGTTTTGGACTTCTGGACTTCCAAACCATGAGCCAAAAAATTTCTTTTATTAAGTCAACCCATTATGTAGTATTTGTCATAGCAGACTGGTGAACAAAGACATTTCCATTCACGAGATTTAAATGAGCTTTCTTTGTTCTCTACCATGTTAGATTATAGGTGCCTAGAGTACCTAATTAACAAACCTGTGTCCCATAAAACTAGTGTGACTCTCACATCTTCTCACTCACCATGAAACTTGATTCTATACCTTCAGTCCATTGCATGAATAGTAGGGGTTGGTGGGTCTTCATTGGGGAACCCACTCTGCAATTCAGCATACCAGCAGTGTTCCTGTACTTTGGAAAAAGGTTTATAGTAGTTTGGAATCTGACCTCCTCTCCACTGATTTGCATGGTGTTGAAATTAAATTGGGGTGACAGAGGTACATATCCATTTGAGAGTGCCTTACTATTATACCATGCGAGGAAATACAAACTATGACATATTTTCTTGTTCTATTTAAAAACTATTCCAAGAACTATGTTCCCAGTTGTTAGTAAATGTAAAAATAAATTTTTTACCTTCTTTTAATTTGCAAATAAGAGTTTTTAGGCAATCAACCTCAATAATCCACATCAAATTGGCATATTAATGATTCTCAAAAACAAATAAATTAGTAGCAAACTCCATTTTATAAATGAAGTCTTAAAGCATAGGAAGATATTGAGGTATGAAAGAGTCAAAATTTGGAAAGTTGGATTGTAAGCAAAGGATTCTTGATTTTGGACCATCAGGATTGCGTGTAAGAGGACACACACACACATATAGATAAGGAATATGTGGCAGGCAGGTAAATAGTAGTCTCTGTCTATTAACAAGTTTACTCTTTCATCTATTACCAACATATTCTTACATCATAATCATTGATGAAGTCAGTAAAAATTCTACAAGAGAACTGTCACATAGTTTTCCTTCCATGATAAATTTCTCTCAAATTTTCAGAGAAAAATTTGTAAATTTGATCTAAGATATACAGAAATAGAAGACATAGAAAATATAAACCAAAAGCTAAACACATTTGGCCAATGAGAAATACTTTCTTTGATAATGGATCATAATGACCCCTCACATCAGAGTCAGCTTTACAAAGTCTCATCATTTAATTGCTATATAGTGTCAGGAAACAAACACGCACAGCTACACACACACCACACACAAGGAAAGTCATATTGTAGAGCTTGCTTAAATCTTCTAACTTGATTTTTCATTGGCCTTTTGAAATAGAAAAAAATTTGAATTTGAATTTTAAAAAATTCAATTTAAAGAATAGCACTTAGGTCAGCTTTTTTTTTCAATTTCCTTTTTTTTTGCATTACATGAATTTCAAGAAGATTTTTCTTTTGTTTTATGTAAGTGATTATTAAAATAGAAATACCACTTGTTTATTTTCAAATTATGTTGTAAACCACATAATGCTGATTTTACTGAAATATTCATAGGGAAAGAATATCCATTTAAATGGAAAAAATTAGTTAAACACATAGCTTTAAGCAAGAGGAAGATTTTTCCTTAAATAATGTAGATCAGATTCCATCTTCAGTTATGCCTTGCTTGCAAGCACATTTCCAACACAGAATAACTTCTGGGGGCAAAATATTAACATTTTATATTTCCTCATTTAAGAATTGTTGGCTGTTACTGGGTAGAGTGCATAAATATTATTTCTCTTTTATTTGATATTCATGGATAGAGAGTACCATTCTTTCAGATGTTGCTCCACACTTAAAGGCAGTTACGTATAAGAGTATGGTGTCAGAAGAATTATCTCATTCAAGATGCAAATTTTGTTGTTACCAGGTTGTTGCTGAGGGGAGAATTTATAAATTTGTGAAGGATAATGGAGGGCTTTTAACTTTTACCAGTATCACTCATATAATTTATGCCTTACACAAATCATTTTGTAATCAAAATAGAAAAAATATTTAAACTTAAATCATCCATACTAAAACTTCAACTATAAGGCACATATATGAAATTAAGTGGACCTTTAATGATGGCCTACAAGCCTCCTTTAAAAACAATGATACATATAGAAAAGAACTCAACAATAAACAACTCTTAGGTTGTTTTAAGCATACTGACATGAAGGCAGATATGTGGGCTCGAATTCAGAGTCTCTTCCAATTCTTAGATGCAGTCATCTCTGAACAATTTCATTGCAAATTATTATCTACATCTCAACTTGATATGCAAGGAAAATAAGAACTTACTGGTTAATGGTGTATAGAATATAATGAATGCCTAATTTTGAGCACTTTCAGACAATTTATGGTTTGTGCATAAGAATGGAGTAAGCAGTTTAAAATTACTTGCTACCATTCTGACCACATATAGTTCCTAGCAATGAAAAGTCTCCAGGCTTTAATGATCTGACTGGAAAAAATAAGTGATGAAGAACCTAAAGTAATTTTCCTATAAACAATGGTATTATTGTTTTGATATTGTTAAGTAATTAAATATATGGATAAAACAATATGTAGAGTCTCTAAAAAGTCATTTCAATTCAACAAATATTTTATTAAATATCCTTAGTGTATCCTGGACTGTGTTAGACACTGAATATTCAAAGATCAAAACAAGATCTGTTTTGCCTCCTTCCAGGGGTTCAATGTTGAAATAAGTGCAACCTGGATGAAATGGTTCTGGCAATATGGTAAGCATATACTAACAGAGCAAACACACTACTATAAGCATACAAATAAGTATATATCAGACTTTCCCTGCTAACCAAACTTTGCTGAATTTATCTTATGAGTTAGACCATGCAAAGAGATTATATAAATGAAAAAGTTTGATGAATAACAGGTCATGAGAATGAAATTTTGACTCTTTGGGTATGGCTTTTCTCAAAAAAATTGAAATAGTGTTAAATGCAACATAGTATCCTGGAATGGATCTTGGAACAAAGAAAAGTACATTAGTGGAAGAACTGGTGAAATTCAATTAGTGTCCAGAGCTTAGTTAACAGTACTATATAACTGTATTTGTTTTACTGTGTTATGTTTATGAGGTTTGCAATCACTATCATATAGCACTAAGTTATTGCTGGATGTGACATCAAAACAATAGCTCCCAGAATATGCCTACCACTCATTGTGCACCCAGGCTCTGAGGAGAGGGAGGTGCCAGTCAAACTCCATTTCCCAAGGTGATTTTGTCTAAGGGTCCCTACTGATAAAACTGTTTAGATTAGCAAGGAAACCAAAGTAAGCTGGTAGTAAATTTCTCTAAAACTTAGATCTTATAAAATGAAAGAAACTTGATCAGTTACCAATAATATAAACAAATTCCTATCGATCACTACAGAGGAAGGTCTAAAATATATTTTTTTGCTCTATAGAAAATAATATGTAAAATTTTTCATTTGAAGAATCAAAGAACACACAGACAATATATAAAAGGATAAATTATTATAGAAATGGGTAGGGAGTTAATTAATAAAAATATTAATTTTCTCAAATTTAGATTTTTTACAATTTTAAATTTTGTAGAATTTAAAATTTGCCATTATTTTTTTCTTATTCTACATAGATATTCATTTATATATTATTTGAACCTATGACTTTTGCATTATATTTCTTAAAATGATTTCACCAAACTTTATAATCTTAAGGTCACAAAAAATCCTGATATACCTCTCTAAGTAGAGTCATTAAAAATGGATGATGAGGGAAGCAGCTATGGCTCAATCAGTTGGGCCCCCATCTACCATATGGGAGGCCCTGGGTTCATGTCCCAGGGCCTCCTAGTGAAGGCAGACTTACCCATATGCTGGGAAAGCCGCTCAGCCGGCAAGCGTTGCAGAGCGCCACCTCACCTGCAAGAGCTGCAGAAAGCCAAGTCAGCAAGGTGACACAACAAAAAAGGGGGACAAGCACAAACACAGAAGAGCATGCAGTGAATGGACACAGAGAGCAGACAGCAAGCAAGCTGCAAGGAGGTAGGAGAAATGAAATAAAAATAAATACAGACACAGAAGAACACACAGCAAAGGGACACATAGAGCAGACAGCACACAGACACACAAATGCCACAAGGGGAGGTTCAAAAAAAAAAAAAGAATGATGAGAAATAAAAAATTAAAATTAAAAAAAAAAGAGGCTGATGCATTGAAACCAAAGGAGTCTCTGTTTGGGTAAGATGGAAAAGAACATTTCAGATAAATGAAAGGCAAAATGAGCAAAGAAATTTGTTGGAGAAATTTATGCCAGGAACTTATTAAGGTGACAAACAAAGCCTGTATGTACAAAATGGACTGTTTTAATGTATATTATGAAAACAGAAGCAAAGGCAGCCCAGGGCAGATAAATAACAAAGTCTGATTTATATGCATAAATGACATAGAGGAAGAGGAAGTGTTTGATGCCTGTGTTGCTTTAGACTTCTGTGTGAAGGGGAAGGATTTTCAGAGAGATCAGACTAAGTGGATATTGGTGCCTTAATTCTGAGCATCACATGATAAGACATGGGGGTAATTTCCGATGAGATATCTAAACTGCTGCCATCATGCTCCACTAAAAATTAAAGGATATTAAGCTCAAAATTAACTGGGTGTCTTGAGTTTCTGTCTACAAACTTGTTGTAACTGTATTCCTGTAAGAATCAACTCATAGATCATTCCCTAACCATACCCTAAAAAAAAGTGCTTAACTATACAAATCACTCTTTTAGAGGGATGTTAAATCCTGGTTTCCACAGAACAGATGCTTTATGGGATAGCATGTCACATCCCACAGTGAGAAATGCAAATCAAGTATATCAGTCTATCGTAGTAGTCACTGCATATTCTCTCAAGTCCAACTGTATAAGGCTCAAATATAAATATCACGATTGAAAAATATTATGACATTGAGCAAGTTATTTTTCCTCTACACCTAGGTTTCCTCTTTTGTACAATAGGGATAATGATAGAAGTGCCCTCAAGTTATTGTAATGATGATCAAATGAGTCAATATTCATAAATTACTTAGAATGAAACCTGGCACATAATAAATACTATAAGCTGTTTGCAAAATAAAAATCATTAAAAGACCTACAACCATGGAGATGGCTTCAGAATAGGTAGGCAGAGCTCAACTCTCTCACAAAAACAATGGTGAAAGGCAAGAAGCTGGTGGAGCTTCTCTGGGTATCTGCAGCCCAGGAGAATGCTGTACATCCTCCAGAAGGGTGAGGGACAGAAAGTAGAAGAGGTTGAAATGAAAACCTGAGTTGCTAACCCATGAAATGTGGACTGGCAGCCATCTACCACCATCAAGGTGAATATCATGGATAAAACCCATGGTTCACTGCAGCCAAGCAAGAGGGGAACAGATAGCTTCCTCCCTGGAAAGAAGGTAGGTGCAGCAGAATTCTAAGATTGATTTTTCATCAGTGAATTCGGCCAGCAGACACTACATTGAATCTCTGCTCTGACCAGATCAGAATCATGGGCAAATGAAGGTGGAAAGGCAAACCTCTGTGGAAAGATTCACCAATGATCAACGTCTGCTAGTCAGCTGGGAAATTGTTGCAAGGGAAAAAAATTACTTTTAGGAGTCTTTCATCCCAGTCCCTTGGAATGAGGTTGTGCCCCATTAGTGAGTCCCTGGCTCTATTTTGGTATCTTAAATTGGGCAATTTTAAAGACTTAGAATAAGTTGAACCTAAAATCAAAGAAGAGCTGTGAAACAAAATCACTAAGCAAGGGAGAGAAACTGATGGCCAGAGCAAATTCACCAACATATCCAGATGCCTAGTCATCAGCAAAAAATTACAAGCTATACTAAGAGACAGGAAGAGATGACCCAGGTAAAGGAACAAACCACAGGATTAAAGATAACTAATCAATGATTAACACACAAATCTCCTAAATCAACACAAGGAATTGAAAGAAAATATAACTAAAGAGATAAAAGTTATTAAGAAGGCTTTGGGTGAGCATAAAGAATAATTTGAAAGCCTGCAAAGAAAAGTAACAGAGTTTATGGGAATGAAAGAGATAAGAGAGGAGATTAAAACTACATTAGAGGCAAATAACAACAGATTTGAATTGAAGGAAGACAGAAGTAGTGAGTTAGAGGCCTGAACATCTGAACTTGAAAAGAGGGAGAACAAAAAGAGAAAAGAATAGAAAAAATGGAAGAGGGTCTCATGGAATTGAATGTCAATGTAAAATGCATGGACATACACATTATCAGTGTCCCAGAAGTAGAAAACAATGGAAAAGAGGCAGAAAGAATATTTGAGGAAATAATGACCAAAAACTTCCCAACCCTTATGAAAGACATAAATATCAATATCCAAGGACAACACACCCCAAACAGAGTATATCTGAGTAGTCTTACCCTGAGACACCTACTATTAAGAAAGACAAATGCCAGAGATAAAGAGAGGATTCAGAAAGCAGCAAGAGAAAAGCAATGCATCACATACAAGGGAACTTTACACAACTGAGTACCTATCACTCATGAGAAACTGTGGAGGTGAGAAGAAAGTGGTGGAAGAGGGACTATGGTTAACAGAACAGGACTAACTGGCTAGGATATAGCCTTATATTTGGAAGTCTTTTTAAATATATTTCCCCATACACTTTCTTATTTGGCCCTCACTTAGACAGATACTTAATGTGTTTAATGAATAACTTTTTGTTTGCATACATTTTTGCAAAATAGGCAGTGTTGTTTTGTGTAGGTATATTTTTAATTTATATAAACTGAAATGAATCACATTTCAAACTATTTTCACTAAGAATTATGCTATTAATATTTATTATTGTTGCTTTCTATGTCTCTAATCCATTTCTTCAAACCATTGCATAGTGCTTCATAGTGAACTTTCAATCTATTTTACCCATTTTGTTCTCCAAGTGATAGACAACCAGTTCAAATGGCAAACAATAATAAAGGTGGATAAACCTTAATGTTAGGAAGAACTTGAAGTGAGAAGAATATTTCTGAAATACTAATAAAAGGGGAAAATGTTGTAGGCTCTGTGGGAAGCAGATAATTAATAACTCATTTTAATTTACATATTTCTGACTTGTGGAAATTGGAGGTGGCAAGATGGCACTGGTTTAAGTGGGTTCTCACCAGCTCTCTCACAAAAAATGACTAAGTGGGGGCAAGATCCTGCCCAAGTGAGCTGTTTTGGGAGCCCACAGAGCAGGAAGCTTCAGGGCATTGATCTGGAAGGAGCTGGACAAAGAGGTAAATTGCTCAAGGTAAAGCCATGAGTTTCTTGCCCCTGAACACTGGTAACTGTGGACAGCTAGAAAGGCAAAAATCTGCTATTATACCTGACTACCACTAGCCACCCAGGAACCCAGGAGGGAGCATTTTCTTATAGTAGGGGGATTCTAGTGAAGAGTGGATAGGGGTTTCCTGTCTGAGGGTTTTTTCACTGGACCCCCTTTGAGCTTTGAGGAGCATATCAGCTATCTTGAGGTGGTTCCAGGAAAAGGGGTGAAGCAAATCTGCGGAGGCAGCCTGATTTTCCTAATTGCTTGGAAATAGAGAAACTGGCCTGGGAGAGGGCAGAGTCAGGCAATTGGCTAGCCATATGCTGAAAACTATTAAAATTTCAACTCCCATAAGGGAGTCGGGCAGTAGGAAGAATTTAATAAGCTTCCAATAGCCTATTTAGGGTCCCCTGGGAGGAGAGGGTGGTCTGGAAGAGGGCTGAGAGTCATTTTTTGTGTGTGATGAGTTCAAACACCAGGGTCCCATTGGAATTTCAGAAAGAAAATCAACCTGTCCAGGAAAGGTGAGGAGGGATCCTCTCACACAGCCTATTGCATACTGCTGCCATGGGCGAAAAAGCAATAAGAATAGAAAGGGGACAGGGACAGACTCTTAATCAGCAGGAATCTATCCAACTACAAAGAGTCAAACCTGTCCAAGGGAAAGTGACTAGGTAGCTTTCTGAAGAGCTAACTGACCCAAGAAGAAAGTTTAACTCAGGGGAGGAGTTTCTTCCTTGAATATCTGAAGTCATTAGTTCAATTCCCATCTCCCCTTAGAGTAGTGATCTACTGGGATATCAAACATTCAGCTGATATTTTAAGACAGGAAAAACACAGACATCATTTTTGCATTAACTTCTCTTGGGTCTCTTATTTTTCCTTAAAAAAAGTTATTTTTTAAAAAATTTTACTTAGTTTACTCACTAAAATCTGCTTCAAAACCTACAGAGGGCAGGCTGCAGGTTAATTCATGAACACCAGCAGCCTGAGTAGAGCTCCTCAGAGACCTAAGAGGAAAAGCTGTGCATCCTTTGTTTTTGCTTGACTGCTTGCTTGTGTGTTTGTTTTGTTTTCATGTTTTTCTTTCCTTATTCTCCCCCCCCCCCCCCATTTTTTTAACTAGGTGCTGCTAGCTTGTTTCTTATTTGCTAAGTTCCTTCTTCCTTGATTTCCCCTTTTCTGTGTATACAGACTTTGTCTACCAGTGCTATCTCTGTTCCTTCATCTTTCTGTCTTCTGCTTTCTGTTGTTGCTCTTACATTCTACTTCCTTTGTTAGCCTGCACTTTTTCTGGTTTTTATTTCTAACTCTTCTATTCTATTTTCTTTTGTTTATTAACTTATTTCTTTTGGTCCTTTCTTTTTTTCTTCATCTCATTCCTCATGATTTTGGCCTTTTAACTAATTCTATATATTTTTTATGTGGTTTCCCATTTCATTGTAGGTACTCCACCTTTTTATTCCTATTACTCTACACAGCTTATATGTTACATATTCATTTTCCTAGGTCTTATATGATTCCTCTTCTAACTTCTACTATTATTATAACTATTATCCTCTTTTTTTCTTACCTCTTTTGCTTCTTTGGGCTCAACTCTTTTTCCTTCAAGGGAAACTAGACAACAGCAAGGAAATAGAATAGGAAGAACAAAGTGTCAAAGAGAAAACTTAACACACACAAAAATATCAATTAAATAAAACCCTAGAGTAGAGAGAGAAGCTGATCAATGGAATTAACCTTTCAAGATAAAACAATGACCAGACAGCAACAAAAATTTACACACCATACTAAGAAAAACTGGAAGACATGGTCCAGTCCAATGAACAAACTAAAAACCAGGAAGAAAAGTAAAGCATCAAACAACTAATCAAAGCTATGAAAACAAATATCATGGACCAACTTAATGAAGTAAAGGAAGAGATTAAGGACATTAAGAAACACTGGGAGAGCATATTGAAGAAATTATAAACATACATAAAAAGATAGTGGATATGATGGTGAAGAATGGCATAATCCAAGAAATCAAAAACACACTCTCAGTAAATAGCAGCAAATTTGAAGAAGCAGAGGAAAGAATTAGTGATGTGGAAGACAGTACATCTGAAATCAAACATATAGTAGAACAGATAAATAAAAAGTTAGGAAAAATCAATCAGGGATGTAGGTATTTGAAAAACAACACAAAATTCACAAACAAACACATTATAGGCATCCCAGAAGGAGACGAAAAGGGAAAGAGGAAGAAGGGGTGTTGGAGGAAATAATGGCTGAAAACTTACCAACCCTATTAAAGGAGATGGATGCATATGTCCAGGAAGTATAGCATACCCCAAACAGTATAAATCCCAACAGGCCTACTCCAAGACATATACTTGTCAAATTATCCAATGCTCAAGACAAAGAAAAAATACGGAGAGCAGCAAGAGAAATTAAAACCATCACATACAAGGGAAGCTTAATAAGATTAAGGGCTGATTTCTCATATGAAACCATGGAAGCAAGAAGGTAGTGGTAAGACATAGCCAAGGTACGAAAAGAAAAACTTCCCACCAAGAATTCTCTATCCAGCAGAACTGGCACTCAAAAATGATAGAAATCAAAATATTCATAGATAAACAGAAATTAAGATGGTATGGCAATAAGAAACCTACCCTTAAAGAAATACTAAAGGGATTTCTGCAGGTTGAAAGGAAAAAACAGGACAGGGAGAATTGGAAGAGAGTGTTAGAAAAATAGAAAGAGAAAAAGAGAGAGAAAAGCAACATACGACATACATAAATCCAAAGAAAATATGGCTAATGTAAGTAATTCAATGAGAGTAATAACAATGAATGATAATGAATTAAATTCACCAATGAAGATACACAGATTGGCAGAATGGATAAGGTAGTGTGACCCATCTATATGCTGTCTACAATCCCCACCCCCACCCCTTAGCCCAGGAATTCAAGGAGGCAGAAAGTGAATGACTGGAAAACATCTTACAAGGAAATAATAACCACAAAAGGGCCAGAGTAGCTATAGTAATATCAGACAAAATAGACTTTAAATGCAAAACTAGTGTAAGAGACAAAGAAGGACACTATATATTAGTAAAAGGGGTAATTTTTCAAAGAGAAAGAATAATTATAAACATTTATGCACCTAACCAGAGCACGTCAAAATACATGAGGCAAACACTAGGAAAACTGAGTGGAGAAATAGATGCCTTTACAATTATAGTGGGGAACTTTAATACACCATTATCACCATTGGACAGAACATCTCAACAGAGAATAAATAAAAAACAAAGACTTTGAATAATATGTTAGAGGTTCTGGACCTAATAGACATATACAGACCACTACACCTAAATACAGCAGGATACACATTCTTCTTGAGTGCACATGGTTCACTCTCCAAGATAGACTGCAAGCTAGGCCACAGAAAAATTCTCAACGAGCTCTGAAAGATTGAAATTATACAAAGTAACTTCCCTGACCACAATGGAATGAAGCTGGAAATCACTAAGGGCCTAAGAACCAGATTAGGCACAAAGACATAGAAGTTAAACACTTCACTCTTAGACAAACAGTGGGTCAAGGAGGAAATCTCAAAAGAAATCAGTAACTACATTGAAACTAATGAAAATGACAACACAACACATCAAAACTTATGGGATGCAGCAAAAGCTGTACTGAGAAGGAAAATCATAACCATAAATGGATATATCAAAAAAGAACAGAGAGCTAAAATCAATGACTTAACTGCACACCTTGAGGAATTAGAAAAAGAGCAACAAACTAACCCATAAGGAAGTAGAAAGAAGGAAATAACAAGATTAGAACAGAACAAAATGAAATAGAAAGTAATAAAGTATAGAAAAAATAAACAAAATCAAAAGTTAGCTCTTCAAGATCAATAAAATTGGCAAATCCTTAGCTAGACTAACAAAGAAAATAGGAGAGAAGATGCAAAACACAAAATAAGAAATGAGGAAGGGAATATCACCACTGACCCCACAGAAATAAAGAGTATTATAAGAGGATACATTGAAAAATATATGCCAACAAGAAGGATATTTTAGAGGAAATGGACAAATTTCTAGAAACACACAAGCAGCCAACATTGATGAAAGAAGAAATTGATGTCCTAAACAGAACAATCACAAATAAAGAAATAGAATCAGTCATCAAAAACATCCCAACTAAGAAGAGCCCAGAACCGGGCAGTGTCAAAGGTGAATTCTACCCAACATTCTGGAAAGAACTAATACAAATCTGGCTTAAACTCTTCCAAAATATAGAAGTAAAAGGAACATTGCCTAACTCTTTCTATGTTGCTGACATTACCCTAATACCAAAGCCAAAGAAAGACACCACATGGATGGAAAATTACAGACCAATTTCTCAAATGAACATAGATGCTAAAATCCTCAACAAAACCTTGCTAATCATATTCAATAACACATCAAATGAATTATACACCATGAACAAGTCAGTTTCATCCCAGGTATGCAAGGATGGTTCAACATAAGACAATCAATTGATGTAATACACCACATGAACAGTAAAAGAAAAAAAATCACATGATCATCTTTATCAATGCATAAAAAGCACTTTCCTGATAAAAACCCTGAAAAGATAGGAATAGAAGGAAACTTTCTGAACATGATAAAGTGTATGTATGAAAACCCCACAGCTAACATCATATACAATGGTGAAATCCTAAATGTTTTCCCTTTAAGATTGGGAACAAGACAATGATGCCCACTATCACCACTGTTACTTAACATTGTGTTATAAGTACTTGCTTAACCACCGAGGCAAAACAAAGATATAAAAGGCATCCAATCTGGAAAGGAAGAAGTCAGAATTTCACTATTTGCAGACAACATGATCCTATGTATAGAAAGCCCTAAGAAATCTACAACAAATCTTCTAGAACTTATAAATGAGTTCAGTAAAGTTTCAGGTTATAAGATCGGTACACAAAAGTCCGTAACATTTCTATACACCACTAATGTTCATCTGAGGAGGAAATCAAGAAAAAATACCATTTACAATAGTAAACAAACAAACAAAAAATACCAACAATAAATTTAACTAAAGATGTAAATGACATATATACAGAAAACTACACAATGCTGTTAAAAGAAATCAAAGAAGACTTAAATAAATGGAAGAATATTCCCTGTTCATGGAGAGGCAGGCTAAATATCATTAAGATGTCTATCCTACCCAAATTAATCTACAAATTTAATGTAATCCCAATAAAAATCAGCAGAGCATTTTTCACTGAATTGGAAAAACTAACTATGAAATTTATTTGTAAGGGAAAGTGGCCCTGAAGAACCAAAGACACATTGAAAAAGAAAAATGAAATTGGAGGCATCACACTACCTGACTTTGAAATATATTACAAGGCAACTCTGGTCAAAACTGTATGGTATTGGCACAAGGATAGACACCAACCAATGGAACTGAATTGAGAGTTCTTATGTAGATACTCAAATAAACAGTCATCTGTTTATTTTACAAGGCCACCAAGCTCTCTCAGCTGGGTGAGAATGGCCTTTTCAACAAATGGTGTTTGGAGAACTGGATATCCATATCCAAAGGAATGAGAGAGGAATTCTATCTCACACTTTTTACAAAAATCAACCCAAGATGGATCAAAGACCTAAATATAAGATCCAAGAACATGGAAGACCAATACCTTGCAGGATAATGTAGGGAAACAGCTACATTCCTCATAATAGGAAATGGCTTCATGAAGTTCACATCCAAAGCATGATCAGTGAAAGTAAAAATAGATAAATTAAATTATCTCTAAATTAAAATATTTTGCACCTCAAAGAGTTTATCAAGAAAGTGAAAAAACAGCATACCCAATGGGAGAAAATATTTGATCATTATACATTGGATAGAAGCCTAATATCCTGCATAGAAAAGAAATCCTACATTTTGAGAGAAAAAAAAGACATCCCTTTTAAAAAATGGACAAGTTATTTGAACAGACACTTCTTCAGAGAAGAAATAGAAATGGCTAAAGTGCACATGAAAAGATGTTCGGCATCACAAGCTATTTAGTAAATGCAAATCAAAACTACAATGAGATGTCATCTTACTCCCATTAGACTTGCAGTCATTAAAAAAGGGGGATTATAAGTGTTGGAGTGTGTGTGGAGGAATTGGAACCCTCTTCCACAGCTGGTGGGAATGTAAAATGTTCCAGCCATTTTGGAGGACATTTTGGTGGTTCCTCATAAAACTAACTATAGATCTGCCATATGACCCAGCAATTCCTATGCTGTGAATGTACCCAGAAGAACTGAAAGCAAGGATACAAACAGATATAAGTGTACCAATGCTCATAGCGGCATTATTCATTATTGCCAAAAGTTGGAATTAACCCAAATTCCCATTAACAGATGAATGATGAATGGATAAACAAAATGTGGTATATACATACAATGGAATATTACTCAGCTGTAAGAAATAATACAATACTAGCACATGGGATAACATGGATGAATCTTGAGACCTTATGTTGAATGAAGCAAGCAAGTCATTGAAGGATGAATATTGCATGACCTGTCTGATATGAATTAAGCAAATTGAGCAGACTCAGAGAGCAAGATTCTGGAAGGCAGGTTGATAAGAAAGAGAAAGGGAGAAGAAAGTTGTGAGCCAACATCCATATGGGTAAAATCTATGATGAGGTGGAAGTGAGTAGTTGTGCAGTGAAGGGATATGACAGGGGTGTGGGGATAGTATTGGGTTGGGTGGTGCAAGCTCGACAGAAGGATAGGGTGAAGAGGATGGGTCATACAGTCCATGGAATTGGGCGGAGAGCTGGTGGAGGGAACACTGGAGATTGGTGGGTATGTTACTGAAACTACTATGTTGAGAAAGCTCTTTAGGCAATATGAGAAGAAAGGATTACTTGTTTAGGATGTTGAAAGAGGTGGCATTTGGGACAGGGTGCATAGGCAATCTTCTAGAGAATGTGCAAGTGATCATTTTGTTTTAGTGTGTTTTGTCAGTGGGGGGAGACCCACATACTGAATGGGAAGGAGTTGGACTCCCATCCTGTGGACATCCAACATGTTCTCAGAGGGGAGGGTGTCTCTCGAGAGCATGGACAGTCCCTAATAGGGGAGCACAGACTAGTGTATCAAGCCTTCAGCATTGCTGCAAATATCTATGAATCCTGTCCTTCAAGGAATGAAGCCTGGGGTTGCCGAAGGCCCCAAGAGGAGAGGGAGGGAGGAATAGACTAGATGGAAGGAGTATTTAGGGGACAATGGAACTGTTCTGCATGATCTTCCAATGATGGAAAGAGGGCATGTTAAATCTCATCAAAAATTTATGCACGTGTATGGTCTAAAATGAAAAACATAATATAAATTATTGACCAAGGTTAGTAGCTATGTTTCAATATTTGTACATCAGTTGTCACAAATGTCCCATCTATTTGTCAAATGGTTATTAATATGGGAAGGGGGAAAAGGAGGAGGATGTTGGGTTTATGGGTATCTGCAATATTCTGTATGTGGCTTTAATGTGACCTAAAACTTCTTTGAAAACAAAATAAAAAAATATAAGACACTGGGAAAGAAGTGGAAGAAAATTCCTTTGTATATACTGGACAACAGATATTACAGTGATGAAAGGCAAAATGTCAAAAAAAATTTTTTTTTAAATAATTTTCATTTTTTTAATACTCCAAATTTTTAACTTTACTTTATTTTAGATTTAGTTTTTCTAAATTATTATATATTTTATTTGTTATATTTAAAACTATCTTTATTACTTCATTTTCCTATTAATTGAATTTGGCGATATTCTTGGCTTCATTTCTGAAGAAATTTTGGATTACAAAGGATTACAACTATGGTAGGGGAGGGCCATTAGTGTGGGGTGTCAGTGATAGGGCATACATGGGAGGAAGTTCATCTGGTCATACACATAAGGTATATAAATATGTTCAAATATTCATGGAGCATTACCAGAGTGGGTAGAGATTTGCACAAAAACCAAAGAGTATTGAATCTTCACTCTGGGGACCTCTGCCACATTCTCTAAAGGAACAGCAACAATCCCCCATGTACAGGGGCAATGGCTAGTGAAGAAGGATGGTCCATTGATGGCACTTGATATTCATGATTATGCTTATGAGCCTTTGCTTTTGAAATTGCAACTTAGCCCAATGTTGCTTAGTGCCTAAGAGTTACCTCCCGAGACCCTCCATGTTATTCAATGTGGCCTCTCTCTAATCCAAGCTCAGCATATAAATGCATTACCTTTGCCCCAGCATGGACTTGACTCCTGGGGATTGGCCTCCCTGGCACCAAGGGATTACTACCAAGCACAAGTTGGTGATGCTACTGGGAAAAAACCTTGAATAAAAGGGAGAAAAGGTAAAGACAAATGAGTTTATATGTCTAAGAGACTTCAAAGTAAGTCATGAGGTTATCAGAGAGGTAATGCTTATGCACCTCTCAGCACAATCTCATAGACTGCCAAAGTAGATACTACTCCAAAGAGTGAGGCTCCTGAGGGTTCTGGAGACACCTAGGCCCTACAGTCGTGGCAGATAGCTCCAGAGGTTGGTGCCTCACTGGTGGGTCCTACTTTGGAGTTTGTGCTCCATAGTGTGACAGAGTTGGACTCAGATATGACTTTGCTACACATGTCTGTTCTGCCCCCTTTATTTGAACCTATAGTTGGTGCTGGAGTTGGTATATGTACATCCAAGAGACTTGAATCTCTGGGTTTTCCATGTACCATCTGGGCCTTGAGCCCTCAGCAGAGTTGCAACACCTACTCTCTAGTTCATTGGACTCACCCAGGACAACTAACAAGGAAGTTAGGATGGACAACCACCATACCAAGGAACAAGGGAGTCTACAGCTGCAAGCAAGAGAGTCCCACCCACCCATCAGCCACATGGGATGGAAGCCCCCTCTCAATTAAAGGTGGACTGGACTTCACCATCCCAGAATTCTCAGAATTGGGGAATAAAATATGACTAGAGTGGACTTACTGGTATTCTACTATAGACTTATTGTGATTCCAGCAATGGAAGAAATTATATAATTGATGTGGAGACAGTGGCTCCTGGGGGTGCTAAAGTTAGGGAGAGGGAAAAAGAGATGTAATATGTGGGCATTTTCAGGACTCTGAATTTTACTGAATGACATTGCAACAACAGATGCAGACCATTATATATCCTGCCATAACTTACAGAATTGAGTGGGAAAGAGTGTAAACTGCAATGTAAATCATATTCCATGTTTAGTGGTAATGCTCCAAAATGTGTTCATCAATTGCAGTGAGTGTACTATACTAATGAAAGAAGTAGTTAATGTGGGGAAAAGTGGGAGGTGTGGGGAGTGGGGCATATGGGAATCCTTTATATATATATATATATGTATGTATGTATATCATTCATACATGATCACACATAAACAAAAAGTGTATAGTAAAGGTTGCAAACTTAGAAAATAAACATACATAACATCACACAGGGTCTCATACATCACCCATCCACCAACTCTTTGCATTGGTATGAAATATTTGTTACAAACTATGCAAGAGCATTGTCAAAATATTACTACAAACTATAGTCTTTTTTCTTACATTTGGTGTATTTTCCCCAACCCATACTATTTTTTAAAAATGTGTTTTTGTTATAGATATTGTGAACTTGCAAAACAATCATACAGATGTGTAGATTTCCCATACAACTCCACACCCTGGTGGAACATTAGTTACAGATTATGAGATAATATCATCAGACTATTACCACCAATCATGATCAATAGCATACATTTGGCACACTTTTTCCATACACCTCCATTATCAACGCAATATAGCTTGGCATTAATGCAAGAATACTACAGTATTGCTGTTAAGCACAGTCTATAGGTCACATCAGTTGTAGTTTTCCCATGTTTCTCCATATTTCCATCACCCTGAAATAGTGATGTATATTTGTTCTAGCTAACAGAAGGACTCTCTTGCATTTGTACCCTTAACCACAATTCTCAACTGTCTCTGGGTTCACTGTATTATTCAGTCCCTAGGTTATTCTTTAGCTTTCTTTCTATTGACATTTACTTCCCCAGATAACCTTTTTCACTCACAATCCCATTTACAAACCAGTTGTTACTCATTATAATGCGTTACTATCTACTTTATCCATCTCCACATTTTTACAGTCAAATTAATTAAAACGTCTACATACATTAAGTATCCATAGTTCTTCTCAACCCTATTCTTGTCTCCTTATAGCCTATACTCTAGGTTTTAATTCCATGTGTTTACTATTTGTATTTAGTTCATACTAATTAGACCATGCAATATTTGTTCTTTTGTGTCTGGCTTACTTTGCTTAGTATAATGTCTTCAAGACTCATGCATGTTATTACATATGTCCCAATTTCATTTCTTCTTGTTGCAGTATATTATTCCATCATATGTATATATCACATTTTGTTTATCCATTCACTGGTGGATGGACACTTGGGCTGTTTCCATCTTTTGGCAATTGTGAACAACACTGCTATGAACATTGGTGTGCAGATATCTATTTGTGTCATAGTTTTTAGTTCTTCTAGATATATTTCTAGTAGAGGAATTGTTGAATCATATGGCAGTTCTATATTTAGCTTCCTGAGGAACTGCCAAGCCATTTTCCACAGAGGCTGCACCATTTTACACTCCCATCAACAGTGAAGGAGTGTTCCTATTTCTCCACATCCTCTCCAGCACTTGTGTTGTCTGTTTTTTCAGTAATGATCATTCTATGTGGTGTTAGATGATATCTCATTATTGTTTTAATTTGCGTTTCCTTAATAGCTAGTGATGTGGAATATTTTTTCATGTGCTTTTTGGCCATTTGTATTTCCTCTTTGGAGAAATGTCTATTTAAATCATTTGTCCATTTTTAAATTGGATTGCTTGCTCTTTTATTGCTGAGTTGTATGATCTTTTTATATAGAATGGAAATCAAACCCTTATTGGATAAGTGGTTCCAAATATTTTCTCCCATCGACTGGACTGCCTTTTCACTTTCTTAATTAAGTCCTTTGAATCACAGAAATGTTTAAGTTTGATGAGATCCCATTTATCCATGTTTTCTTTTATTGCTTGTGCTTTTGGTGTAAGGTTTAAGAATCCACCACCTACCACCAGATCTTGAAGATGTTTCCCTACATTTTCTTCTAGGAGCTTTATGGTTCTTACTTTTATATTTAGGTCTTTGATCCATTTTGAGTTAATTTTTGTATAAGATGTGAGAGAGGGGTCTTCTTTCTTTCTTTTGGCTATGGATATACACTTCTCCCAACACAAGTTGTTGTATAAACCGTTCTTCCCCAACTGGGAGGGCTAGACATGCTTGTCAAAAATCACTTGGCTGTAGATGTGAGGGTCTGTTTCTGAACCATCAGTTTGGTTCCATTGGTCTACGTGTCTATCTTTGTGCCAGTATCATGCTGTTTTTACCACTGTAGCTAGGTAATATGATTTAAAGTCTAAAAGTGAGAGTTCTCCAACTTCACTTTTCCTTTTTAAGATGTTTCTGGTTATTCAGGACCTCTTTCCCTTCCATATAAATTTAATAATTGTGTTTTCCATTTGCTTAAAAAGTGCTGGTGGAATTTTTACTGGGATTGCATTGAATCTATATATCAATTTGGGTAGAACTGACGTCTTAATGATATTTAGTCTTCCAGTCCATGAGGATGGAATGTTCTTCCAATTATTTAGGTCTTTTTTTGTTTCTTTTGGCAATGCATTATAGTTTTCTGAATACAAGTGCTTTGCATTCTTGATTAAGTTTATTCCTAAATATTTGATTCTTTTACTTGCTATTGTAAATAGAATTTTTTTCCTGATTTCCTCCTCAGATTGTGCATTATTAGTATTTAGAAACACCATTGCTTTTTGTGTATTGTTCTTGCCCTTATACTTTCTATGTAATATTTTATGTGATCTAAGTATCTTTTAAAAATAAATAAAAAATTTACATGCATTTCATAAATTATGACTTTGTGCTTTCCTTGGATATGCTTCGTAGATTTTTTTTTAATTTTCCTCTTCTGTAAATCTTGCTTATTTCCTTTACAAATTTTTCTACTAAAATTTCTACATTCAGAATAGTTTTTGAATGTTTTATATCATAATGCCATGCTTATTTTAAATATTAAATGTTTTTTTCTCACTCTGTGTTCTAATTTTAACTTTTTATAATTCTTAAACAGGTAATCACAATTTTTTTTCCAAACTTGAAGAAAAATTTGTACCTAATAGCACAAATATCTATCTTTCTAGTGCCATATATCCAGATTCATCAATTACTTATATTTCCATGATTTGATTATGTATTATCATATACACAAATCATGTATATTTATTTATTTATTTATTTATTTATTTTTCTGAAGATTTGAGAGTAAGTTGCATACCTTGTGTGTCTTTACTTCTAAAATTTCAGTATGCATGTCCTGAAAGCAAGGGTATACTCTTAAATAACTACAGTATATTCTCAAAATAAGAAACTATAAAATTAATTTAATGATATATTCTAAACCATAATCCCTATGTGAGCTAGGCTCACACATTATCTTTCATTGCCACAAACTTTCATTCTCCGCCCCCCCCTTATTTTCTTTATTTTTAAAGAAGATTTTTATTTCATAAATGTTACTTTGAAAATGTAAGGGGTTCCTATATAACCCACCCTTCCCCTACACTTTCCTGCATTAACAACATCTTTTATTGTTGTGGTACATTTTTTACAATTGATGAACACATATTGAATCATTGCTACAACCCATGGTATATAGTTTACATTTTGCTTACCTTCGCACCACACAATTTTATAGATTTTGAAAAAAATGTGTAATGGTTTATATCTGTCCTTATCATGCAGAACAATTTCAGTGTCACAAAATTGCTCCATGTTACTCCTATTCTTCCCTCTCCCTCCCCCCAGAACCTCTGATGATCAGTGTCTTTTTATCAGTGTTGTAAGTTGCTTCATTACTAGAATAAGAATAAGTTGACTTTGGTCCATAGTTACATAACTCCCCGTTTTATTTGCTCATTCCTCAATATTAAGTATTTGGGGATGTTTAGGCCCACTCTGCTTCCAATAGAGAGGGACCTTAGATCTTTCAGGGCAGATGGATGGAACTGCCTTGCTTGCAGGTGTAGATACTCTCTGTTTTGGGGGGATGAGTGTTGTTCATCATCATCCTTTTTTAGTTGTCCTGGGTGAGTATGAAGAACTGGAGTAGGTGTTGGCTGCAACTCTACAGAGATTCAGGACTCAATGGGCGTATGAGCAGCCTGATGATTTAAATCTCTGTATCATATATTTAATGGGTATTTATAGATTCAAGTAAAAGGAACAGAACAGCCATGTGTAGGAAAATTATCAATTAAGTCTAACTCTGATACATTGGGGAGATAGGTTATCATATATTCTAAGGTAAGGCCCACTGATGGGGTGCCAATTTCCTCGGATTGTCTGTCCTGCCTACAGTGCTTAAGTGTTTCTAAAGCCTCAGGAGCACATCTTCATGAGGCACTGTTTACTCCAGCAGTCAGTGAGATCCTCTGAGACGTGCGTAAGTGTAACCTCTGTAATGATCTCTGCCTCACTTTGACTCCCTTAGCCATAAAACTCATTTGTATTTGATGTTTACCCATTTTGGTCAAGTCTTTTTCCAAATGCATTGATAGTTGGCACTTGGTAATAATCCCTCAGTGCAGGGAAGCCCATTTCTGGGAGTCATGCCCCATGCCAAGGGCAAGGCTGTGAGTTTATATTCTAGTTTAGCTCAGAGAAAGGCCACCTTTGAACAATAAGAAGTCCTTCCGGACATAACATCTTACATAATTATGGTGCATTTGTTACAATTGATGAACAAATATTGAAACATTGCTACTAACCATTGTCAATGATTTACATTATAGGTTACATTTTACACTGTACTCTTTTATTGGTTTTGACAAAAATGTATAATGGCCTGTATCTGTCATTGCAAAATCATGCAGAACAATTCCAATGTCCTAAAACTGCCTTATGTTCCACCTATTATTCCCCCCATCTCCCCTTGGAACTGATTATAACCACTAAGTTTTAATTTTTTAATAATAAGGTTCATAGTTACATGCATTAATATTGAATGTTTGACATACTGCTCTTTTTTAAAATTTATTAGGCACTGCCTACGTACTTGAAAGATTCTTGCTCCTCTATTTGAGAATGTAGGAGGACTCCCCAGGAAGGGAGTTTATTTTCTTGTTTATTATGTGGGTTTCCATTCACTGAGATAACATCCTGTGCCAACATGAACACATTCATATTCCATAGAAGCATGCCCAAGTACACCCTTTCCCACATATCCCCCACCACCAACATCCTGTACCAATGACCCTGCCACAATGCCATATTTGCCAAAAGAATATTCTCACCATTGTAGCTTCAACCACAGACCTACAAATTCCCAGTGTGCAACTGTTCCTTCCTCTACCCATCCCCCCAGTTCCATGGATAGCCCAACCCAACCACCCTGCTCACCTCACATTCCAGCATCATTGATCTCACTTACATCCCTGCACCACCACTACCACCATCCACTACAAAACCCTCCTTCCACCTTATCATAGGCTTTGCTCATGGTTTTGCCAATATTCCTTTATAATTAAAAAATAAACTGTTATGAGAAATTTTTGATTCATATTATTTTTTCAGACTCAAAATTCACCCCTCCCCTTGTTTCTGGCATCCATGAAAGATTTTAACTTATTATTCTATTTTTATTAGTTAACATTCAAAGTAAAGAAGAACTTCCCTTGTTTTTCCAATTACTTTTTAATTTATTTGTTTATATCTGTTTGGATCCATGGATTCTCGTGGTGAGTTATAAAATATGACTATTTATTTTGATTCCAAATTCTTCCAGATTTAACAAGTGGGGGCTATTTTAAATTAGTTTCCATGATACATGGGAAAATTACAGCTAAAATAACTTTATCATTTGGCAGGCCCCTACCTTTTTATAAGCACCTTCTTACTTTCTAGCACAATAGTATATTTCAGGTTTCTCTTACACTTCTCTTACCTATACCTCCTATATATGCCTTCCGTTACCTACGCCTTGGAATTAGCCATTCTTCCAATAAGTCTTAGATCTTTTTGTGGAAAATGGTGTTTAGAAACCCAGATCTATATACTTGGAGTGTTTATTTTTATTAGGGTATCATGCATCTATGCCTTCATTTATATTTATTTTTACTTTTATTTTTTTTATATGTAATATAATCATAATCAAGTTTTGCACTGTTATAAAAGGGAGTTGCAAATATGATAAGGGAAAAAAGCTAGATGAAATCTTGCAGTATTAATGTGAACTCATGGTTTCATAAATAGCTTGATGGAAGTTATAAAACAGACAGAAATATACTTAAATACACATTGAAGCAGTTTGGTATTATTTATGAATTACAAAAATAGATATTGGATTATGTAAACTGGTCTGTTCCTCTGGGTGTATTAGATTGGATTGGATTTGAAGGTTTCACTTTTAGTTGATTAAATAATAATTAAGACTTTGCTTGGGCCACATCAGTACGACATTGAGTCCCCTCCTGGGGATGGGGACTCACAGAGAAAACAAAATGGCAGAAGAGAAAGCTAAAGTTTTGAATGCTGGAGCCCCAGCAAGTAAATACACAGAGAAGCAGATACATGAGGAAGGAAAGAAGGTTCCATTAGACACAGCAGAGGCCCCAGGAAGAGAGACAAGCCATTTGCCTGAGAGTGTACAGCTGGCCTTGTGGAGAGAGCAGTGCAACTGAGCCCAGAGAGAGATGAGCCTGGGAGAGAGATGAGGCTTATCCCAGCCTACAGCTGATATTGGAAGAAGCTGGGACCATGGAGCTTTAAGCCTGAATCCTTGCAGATGTTGGCAGCCATCTTGCTCCAAAATGTGGAAACAAACTTGGTGAAGGAAGTAATTTATGTTTTATGGCCCCAAATAAATACCTTTTCTAAAAGCCAACAGAGTTCTGGTATTTTGCATCAGCACCCCTTTGACTGACTTATATGCACATACACACATATTAGTATCTATTTGCATATGTTCACCAATCTATGTAATAATTAATAATAGCATTTTAACATGTGGTAGGATGTTTTCTTTAGGTTACTTTTGTAGAAAATCCATGCATTTAAATATTAGAGTAAATTAATTATAAATTATTATATTCTTAAAAAATTCCAGTCGGAATTTTGATTGGAATTGCTTGAATATGTTTATAAGTATCTGAAAGTACAGTTATATAAGTCCTAAGACAAGATGTTAAAAGATCCAGATAATGAATAACCGGCAGGTAAAGCATTCAGGACAAGTTACAATCTAAGCTTTACTCTTCCCTTTGTAAAATTGAAGTAATAAATAGATAATATCAAAGACTGTTAAAATAATTAAATGATAAATTATATTGTGATTACTGTTTTACAGTTGTATTGTCTCCTCTTTCCAAATTGCTTTACCAGTTATAATTATTTCCTAAGTAGTATAAAGGTAAATCCCAAGAGGCTGGGATCCAGTAAATACTCACTAACAAATATATGTATTCTTAGAATGATGATTTCCTAGGTTTTGATTCCTGCTAGTTTTAATTATCATTAAATGCTGTGTTGCTTTTATGGAGTAATACAATATCCATACCATCTTCTTTACATCTTAATTAAACTGTCTCAAATTATATTACTTATGTTATGGATTTTATCTATAATCTATACAAACTGAACTAGCTGGACATGCTAAAATTTTAATATTTTCTAAAAATTAAAATAAGATAGATGGAATAATGGGATAACATAGAACTTCTGAATTTAAGATCGATAAAATAAAACTTGCTTTAAAAAAATGTTTTCCCATTGTCTCAAGTTCTTAGTGCATATGAAATTTTGCTCTTGGCATCCCTGCCACAATTTGGTAATGACTGCATGTAACCCTCAAATTAAAATATATATTAATATTTTATAATGCAATATTATATATACTTATGCATATAATATATATTTATAATTGTATTTGTTTTATTATGTAAGTTCCTGGTTAATCTTAACCAGGTGATGATAGTTATTAAAATAATTTTGTACCCATATTCAAGAGGGTCTGCTTCTCAAAGTATTATGTGATACTGTTTTTCCATCAACAGGGTCCTTGAAACTGTTCAGCTTGTTAGGCATTTGTTATTGAAAAATCCATACATGTTGGAAGACAAGATTCAGAAAACTACAGTCTTCATTTTCTCCAGTACTTAGTTTGTCCAAATGACTAGCCATTTTAACAGGTGCTAAAGATATGCATGCATAAGGCTTGATTATGCTAACAATGAAGCAGTATAATGAGTACTTACTATTTAAATTGAAGAGTTTCAAATGGATGCAAATTAGTATCTTATCTAAAGGGTAAAAAATATCCCATCATGTTAAGAGAAAATTTCTAGATTCTAAGTCTATTATAAACATTTAAAAAACAACCAGTTTAGTATGTTTGCTGAGATCATGTTATTATCAGTTCATTCCCAATGGGACAGCACTTCAAAGATACCAAAAATTCACAACTCTAAACAAAGTATGTAAGTTGAGGAGATGGAGATAGTAATAATTTTAAAAGTTTATTTGCCCTAATCTTGAGGATTTGGGGATGGTGATGCCCACTCTGCTTCTAATTTAGAGGGAGCTTCGATCCCGTGGGGCGGGTGAATGGAACTATCTTGCTTGCAGTTGCAGACACTCTCTGTTTCTTGGTATGGGTGTTGCCTATCATCATCCCTTGGTTAGTTGTCCTGGGTGAGGCCAATGAAATGAAGAATATGTTTTGCTACTCTGATGAAATTCAGGTCTCCACTGGCTCATGGATGGATCAAAGATTTAAGTCTCTGGGACATATATTTATCAAGTATAGTGCTAATTATAGGTTCAAATAAAATAGCCAAAGTGCCAGGTATAAACTATAAATGAGGCTAACTCTGTTACACTAGGGAGCATAAATTCCAAAACAAGGCCCACTGACAGGGCGCAGAATTCCTGAGCTGTGTGCCCTTCTTGTAGTTTCTGGATGTCTCTAGAGCCCTCAGGAGGCCCTCTGTTTGAGGCACTGTTTCCTGTGGCAATCAATGAGATCCTGCTGAGACTTGCATAAATGTAATCTCTGGAATGACCTCATGACTCACTTTAAAGTCTTTTAGCCATAAAAACTGATGTGGAAAAGTATGGGAGGGGGTGGAAATGGGGCATATGGGAATGCCTTATATTTTATGCAACATTTATGTAATCTAAAGTTTCTTTTAAAATAAAAAATATTATTTTAAAATGTTTATTTGCAAAAACAATATAAATGTTAAAATTAAGAGCAAAAATATTTAATTACCTGTTTTTTCTTTCATTGCTTTGAGTTATAACAAATTTAGTGATTTAAAAATTCTGACCCAGTTCTGTAGGTCAGAAGTATGGGCAGGCTTGGTTGCTTTCTCTGCTTAAACTGTTACAAAACAGAAGTCAAAATGTCAACTGGGCTGGACTCTTATCTGAACGCTCTGCTCGTGCAAGTTGTTGGCAGAATTCAGTTCCTTGCAGCTCTAAGACTGAGGAAGAGAAGAAAAAGAAGTCACCAATTGTAGCAGTTTGATACGGTTATGAATTCCAAAGACAGATATTGGATTATTCTTGTAATCTTGTCTGTACCTGGGCATGATTAAGTTATGAAAGGCATGGCAGAGAACAGAGTTGAGGGTTTCTGATGTTGGAGTTTTGATGCTGGAGTTTAATGCTGAAGCCTTAAGCTGGAGCCCCAGGAAGTCAGCACGCAGAGGAAAGAGAAGCTAGCCCCTGGAAGAAAGAAACCTTGAATCCAGAGAAAAGCAAGCCCCAGGAATGTAGGAACCTGGGAAACCTGAACCCTTGCAGATGTTGGCAGCCATCTGGCTCCAAACAGACTTTGGTGAGGGAAGTAACTTATGCTTTATGGCCTGTTATCTGGAAGCTCCTACCCCAAATAAATACCCTTTATAAAAACCAACCAATTTCTGGTATTTTGCATAAGCACCACTTTGGCTGATTAATACACCTATCCTCTCCTTAACAGAACAGGATGGAAATTTTCTGCTCCTCACCCACCCCCCCATTTTTCCACCAAGACAGCACAGAAATTTTTGCCCTTCCTCATTTTTCCACCCAGATCTCCTTTCTGCAGACACTCCATTTGTCACCTCTATAAATGCACTTGAAATAACAATACCCCATAACTTCCTATAGTGTGAGTGACAAAACTTCAAACCCATCTTCCAGTCAAGCATTTACAGAAAGTTGTGCTCAGGTAAGCAGGTACCAAATTATGGCACCTGAAATGTCTGATGTTCCCATACATATACAATTTTTAATAACACCACTCAAAAATCATTCTCAGGATTTGGCAAAAACTAAATAATTTCCCACAACATTACCATTAGAACATTTTATGTTACCAAAGAAGAGGCGCCGATTACCACACAATGCCAGTGTTAGTTCTTTGTCTTTTCTTTTAAACTATAGAAATAATAGAAAATTCTATACTCAGTAACATTCTTGTAAGTTACTTATAGATAGAAACATAAACTACTGCCAAACTAATTTCTCAAAGTCCACACTGGGTAAATCTTTCATGACATGTATCGATACTGTAAGCATTTTTTAGAAAAAAAATGTTTATTTTAATGTGAAAAAAACTTACACTTTTGCTATATAATCATAGAAAAGAGTTCTCTAAGTAGGCCCCTGATTTTCTACAAATATTCCTCATCAGTAACAACTAAGCTTTCCTGCAAATATAAATGATTTTTTTAAATGACAGGGAATGAGTCAAAAATTATCTTCGTCCTTCAAGTGTTAAACCTGGAGGGAAGAAAACTAAGAAGCCTTGATTTTCACAAATTATTATTTAGAATGTACTACTCAAAAATAACTTCTGTAATGAGATAAGAAAATTGCTCTAGAATATAAATCATGGCTGAATATATACATCTTGGAAATACATAGTTGGCTGTTTCTTCCAATGTCCAATCTATAGTCTAAGTAGTTTAAATCATTGTAATACACCAGAACCAAGGTGAAATTGTCATTACTTCTGTTTATCCAAGATCTGTGTTTTAAATAATTCTCAATACTCATAAGAATAAAGAATAGTAACAATATACGTTTTATTTGCAAAGAAATTAAATAAGTGCTTTCATACACCCATAGCCACATGCATATACACACACAAATGATATTTTTGATTAGTCTTCATAATACCCTTAGCTCAAAGTAATCACATAACTTAGTTTAATATAGTCAGTGGTATATTTACTTTTCCCACTTAAAAACCAGTGCAAAACTTAGTCGTTTAAAACAACATTCAAACATTATCTTCTCATTGCGTGTTTGCAATATTGGCTGGGCTCAGAGGCTGTCTGGTCTAGAATGGTTCATTGGAATCATTTTTTTCTGCTTTCATCCTCCAGCATAGTTTCCTGGGTTTGTACACAGGGACTTTGGGTATGGTTCCCAGAGTGAAAGTGCAAAAGTCCTCTTGAGACATAGGCTTAAAACTGGCTCATAACACTTGGCTTTCAATGTATCTTACTAATCATAGCAAATTTCATGCCTAGCTTATATCTAAGAGGTGAAGAGATAGAGGCCACATCTTGATGGCAAAGGCTGCAAAGTCACAATACAAAGAATAGATGAAAGGAAACCATCTGAACCATTTTTTTAAAAGTCAGTTGTAATTAATATCTATTATCTCAACACTTGAGTCCACATTCCCTCTTTATTCAGAAATTGAATACAAGAAGAAATAACACAAGAGCCTCAGTATTAAAAATGTAACAGAGGAATAGATACGGCTTGAGAGATTGAGTTTCTGCTTCCCACATGGAAAGTCCTGAGTTTGGTTCCTGGTGCTTCCTAAAAACAAAAAGAAACAAAAAGAAACAAATGAAAAAACCAACTCAAGAGAGCCCATGTGACTCAGGGATTAAGTGCTGGCTTCCGCATATGAGGTCCCAGGTTCAATACCCGGTCTTGGTACTTAATAAAAGAAAAGTAACAGTTAATTACTTTTTTGGCAAGATGCATTCTTTATAAAATCATACTATACTAGCATAGAATACTTTAAAGGAAATGGAGGAACATAGAAAATATCTCTTCTATATTCATTTTATGATACAGATTCTATATTGTTATTCTAAAACATATGTTTTAGATTGCCTTAGCATATTTTACCCAAGGAGAAATGACCAGGAAATAGAAAGAAAATGCGTTTATCAAATGTTTCAATGTCAAGCACTGTGTTCTCTTGTCTAGTAAATTATGAAACTACACTGGATCTGCCTTCAAAAAGCCTAAGGTGATTGGGGATGAGATAAGTTTGTTTGCAAAACCTGTGGGAGGAGATATATTTCTGATTAATTAATTTTTTCCATAATTTGATCTCTCCTTCATCATATTTTGAAAACCTGGAGAAGGAACTTTTCCATAGGTTCCCTTTTTATTTTTAACATGATGTAAGTCTTGAGGAAGAATCTGGGACAGATCTGAAAGGAAGGCTCCTACTCTCCTTTGGGAGATGTTATTGCAAGTCTATTCCATTGGGCCTGACAGCATAAAGCATTATAATTACAAGTCTATCTTAATAAAAAGAAAACCAGAATATTTAAATTTAGTACTTAGCAAATAATTTTCAGAACGCAAATATTCCCTTGAGTCAAATTGGCTTCAATTATTTCAGTGTTACTTTAAAAAATTGCATACATATGTATACAGATATTTATTTATCTCCAAACCATGAGTCCAGGTCCCAGTTTTCTCTTTTTTATACTCTGATGCAACTTGAACCTAACTACACTCTCTTGAAAAGAGTTAAATATTGTGTTTAAATTATTAAAGAAACAATCACTTAATTTAAAATGCCATTCTGATGCTTCCTGAAAGCAACTTGTCTTATCAACCACAGTCCTGAGATAGTTGGTCACTGGAACAAGGGCTGGCAGAAACACAAACGCACCTTATATTTCTTATTTCTTACTTCTAGATTTCTTATTTCCTTCTTATCTCCTGGTTCATCTCAATGGAATGAGTGGCACAGTGCTACACATTTCACACTTCAAACATTCATAAATTTACCACCTTCAACATTCTGAAACTACTATGCTCAAGACCAAGAAAAGATTTTTTTCTTCTTTCTGGTATGAAATATACATATATGTTTTCCTGATGTAATAGATGCAGTGATGGATCTCAATTTTCTTAGAAGACCCTGGCCCTGTTTTTGAGGGTTTTACCTTCACAACTCCATAGTAATCACTTGTTTATTAAAACCAGAAAGACCTGAGTCTCACGTTTTTTCAAGAATTCAATTCAGAATGGAACTTATCAGGGGAAACCTAACATGCCCATTAATGGAAAAAAGAATCAATTAATTCAATATTCCGTTGACAAGAAGCTACATGACATTCTCAGAACATTCTACAAACACTTTCTTTTGCCCTTCTTATGGATCTTCGGCTAGTTATCCAAAGTCCAGCCCTGCTGTGTTTATTAATCCTGTCTTGTTCCTCTTGAAAGCACAGTTTAGTCTTCCTCAGATATTTTGCTGCCTTGAGAAGCTGTTTCAGTTTAACCTCCATCTTGCCAGAATCTTATCCCTAATCTCTAATAATCACATCATATTTTTCACCTGAGTTTTTTCCTTATAAGATTCCTAGTTTGACCAATCCCAACATTTTTACACTGAAAAAGGGTAAAATCAAAAGCCATTATGCTGCAACAAATGATCACTGACAGGTCATTTAAATATTAAAGGGACTTTTGAAAGGGGATTTTAGGAATGCCAATTATAGCCATACTCACAGAGCCCTTAATAAGAAAAAAGATTGATTAACTATAGTCCCAGCTTGGAATCACAAAGGCAAGGAGTAGTGCTTAATAAAACTGACAATTTTTGAAGACAAAGCACAAAGAATCAGCAGGAGAGACCTACGGATGAATCTGCCTCTGGTTTGAGAGCACTTTCAACACAGTACAGCACAGTGAGGCATTGTGGAGTGAGCACTGAGAACAATCTTAAGAAATTTGGGCATGGTAAGGGCTTCAGGCAGAAAGAATGCTTTAAAGTAGATAAAGAAAGTCAGCCAAATGTAACTCAGATGAAGATCTAGTTTTAGGCAATTTAGCTCTTAATGACCTAGGAGAAAGAATGTCACATGAGATAACAAAATCCACAATTAAAAGAAAATCCAGATTGCTGGTGTATCCATTAAAAAATAAAATAAAATAAAACTGAATGGCTTGACTAGATTAGAACATTAGTAGAGGGTTTGGTTTATTAGTCTTTTAAATAAATATTTAGCGAACAAAAAGTGCAAGATAATGTAATTAGGTTAGACAGATTATAGATTAATCAGAGAAATAAATAAAAATATTGCTATAACATTCAATTTAAATGTCAGTGGTGGCCTGGAGAGTAATTAAGAGTTGGAAAATTAAGACCCCTTTTATAATACTGATTGGGGATAAAATGCTATAAAATATTGAAACATGAATAACTAATCATAGTCAGTTCAAATTAACCAGAACATATTGTTCATAAAGGGCACTCTTTGTTACCTCCTATCCCCAATGGCTTTTACATTATCTTGAGTCTATAATTTCTGCATTTTTAACACTTACTCAATTTTTTTTCCTTTTTTTTTTCTTTTTTCTTTATTTTTGCCTCAGCAAGTCTAATAGTATACATAACTGACCTCTGCTTTTCTCACCTCTTAAGGCTTCCAATATCTGAATTCCAGTGCAGATAAAGTAGTTTAAACCAGGTCAGAAGTCCTGACTCTGTAAGCCTATCCAGGTATTCCCAGGTATTCTCATTTCTCTTCTTCAGAATCTGCATTTCCTAAGCCACTGATGATGACCATTTGGCAAAGAGTACATGTAAGGTCATGCTTCACCTGAAATCTGTTACTGATCTTTTACACATAAACTTAGTATCCACTAGCTGTGCCAAAGGGCCCAGAGAATGAACACGTCTATGACATAGTAGGATATTTCATCAAAACATTTCTGTTAGCATTATATGGAGTTTCCTGCAGCTAAAATAGCAACTATCTTGTTAGTCTATGATGTACAAAGCCACTGTTCTGATACTTTACACAAATAACCTAATTTAATCCTTGTACACAAAAATCCATTAGGTAAAAGTTATTCCAATATAGTTCAAAATTTGAGGAACAAAGAAGTAGCTAGCAAAAGATCATAGTGTTCAATAATTTACACTGGCACAGCCAGGATTTGAGTCTCATTGTATCTTCCTTTAAACCTTGGAATCACCCTGATACCTGTTCATATAGAAAGAGGGAAAAAAATGTGGCTCAAGACATAATTTTACCTAAGATCATCTTTCTCCTAATATCAGGTTAGTTGAAGCTAAGATTTTGATTATTACTTAAAAAAGGACCTATGAAATGTTCTAATCTCTGTATACCTAAGAAATAAAAGAGAAGCTAGAATGTGCTGCAGGAGGATTAGCTGTGACTTGTCAGTAAGTCTACATTGATGAATAGAGTTTAGTTTTAATAGAGTCCAACTTATTTTTTTATTTCATGGTCTGTACTTTTGGTGTAGTATCTAAAATCTCATTGACAAATTCAAGGTCACCTAATTTCCTCCTATATTTTCTTCTAAAAATTTTATATTTTTGCATTTTATATTTGGGTTGATCATTCAATTTGAGCAAATTTGTATGTAAAGTGTAAGGTCTGTGTTTAGGTTTGTTACTTTAAATATGGTTGTGCAATTATTCTAGCATCACTTATTGATTATCTTCTCTTTGTGGAATTGCCATTTTGCTTTAGTCAGAAATGAACCAACTGAGCTGTTAGATTTCAAGGATCTGGGTGTCTACCTGACACCAGTACCATGATGCCTTGATTACTATAGCTTTTATCTTAAATCCTGTAATTGGGTAGGGTAAGTTCTCCGACTTTATTCTTCTTCTTCAGTATTGTGTTGACTGTTCTGGGTCTTCTGTATTTCACCATAAACTTTAGAATCGGTTTACTGATATCTACATAGTAGCTTGTTAGGATTTGTATTGGGTTAGTTTTGACTATACTGAACCCTTTGGGATATGTGGCATCTTAATATTGAGTCTTCATATACTGGGTCATGGAATATGTCTCAGTTTACTTAAATCTCTCTTTTTTTCCCCATCAATGTTTTGTAGTTTTCAGCATATAGATCCTGAACATATTCTATTTAATGTAAACTTAGGTATTAACTTTTCTTGGTGCTATTGTAAATGGTCTTTTATAAAACTCAAATTCCAATTGTGCCTTTCTGTTATATAGGAAAGTAGTTAGTCAATGTATATTGACCTTGTATGTTTCCAGTGACCTTTCTCTATTCACTTAATAGTTGCTGTGCACCTTTGGTAGATTCTTTTGTGCTTTCTAGAGAGATAGCCACTCTTTCTATAAATAAAGATACTTTTAACTCTTCCTTTCCAAAATGTATACCTTTTATTTCCTGTTTGTGTTTGTCCTATTGCTAGGAATAAGTGAGGACTTCCAGTAAAATGTTGAATAGCAGTAGTGAGAGAAAGCATCCTTTCCTTGTTCTCAATATTAAGTGCAAAGTGTCCATCTCTCACCACTAAGAATCATGTTAGCTGTTAATTTTCATGGATGCTTCTTATAAGTTGAAGCTTTCCTCTATTCCAAACTTGCTGAGAGTTTTTATTATGAATAGGTGTTGGATTCTGTTGAAGCTTTTTCTGTGTCAAACAATAAGATCATGTTTTCTCTTCTTTATCCAGTTGAAGTGGTGAATTACATGAATAAATTTTTGAGTTTTAAAACAAATTATTGAAGTATGTCACATACATAAACATACATAAACAATAAGTGTATAGTAATCGTTGTGAACTTACAAAACAAACCTATGTAACATCATGCAGGACTTTTATACCTCACCCTAACACCAATAACCTGTGTAGTTGTTAAAATTTTTAAACTGATTAAATAGCATCATTAAGATATTACTACTAACCAAAGTATTTTCCCCCAACCCATCCTATTATTATTTTTCTATCATTTATATATGAACATACATAAACAATAAGTGTATATTAAAAGATGTGAACTTACAAAGCAAGCATGCATAACATCATACACGGTACCACACATTGACCCTCCTCCACCAACACCTTGAATTGTCGTGAGATATTTGGTACAAATTATGAAAGAATATTGTTAAAATCTTACTACTAATTATAGTCCTTATCTTACATTTGGTGTGTTTTCCCCCCAACCCACGCTATGCCAGGAGTTGTAAATTTACAAAACAATCATCCACATGAGGAGAATTCCCAAACAATACACATCTATTAACACACCTCACTGTGGTGGAATATTGGTCATAGGTTAAAAGATAGTATCACCCAACTGTTACCATGTCCATAGTGTACATTTCACACACATTTTCCATACTGCCCCATCATCAACAATATATTTTTGGCATAAATACAAATGTTACATTTTAATTGCTAACCACAGTACATAGATCACTCCAGTTTTATCTTCCCATGCTTCTCCACATTCCCATCACCCTGTAATAGTGATGTACATTTGCTCTAGCTGGCAAAGGACACCCTTGCATATGTACCATCAACCACAATTCTCATCTACCTCTTAGTTTACTGTGCTATTCAGTTCCTAGATTATTCTCTAACATTCTGCCAATTGGCATTTATATCCCTAGACTACCATTTTCAGCCACATCTCCATTTGTAAACTGGCTGTTACTCACTATGTGCTACCATCCACTCTATACATTTCTACACTATTACAGTAAAGCTAATTAAAACTGCTACCTACATTAAATATCAGTAGTCAATCTCAGTTCTCTTCTTATCTCCTTTAAGAATCTACCACCTACCACCAGGTCTATTTTCCTACATTTTCTTCTAGAAGCTTAATGGTTCTTGCTTTTATGCTTAGGTTTTTTACCCCTTTTGAGTTAATTTTTTGATAAGATGTGAGATAGTGGTCTTCTTTCCTTCTTTTGGCTATAGATATCAAGTTCTCTCAACACCATTTGTTTTTTTTTGTTTGTTTGTTGCAATTTGTTTATTTGTTTGTCTTTATTTTTTTAATGTTACATTAAAAAAATATGAAGTCTCCAAATACTCCCCACCCCCCTCACCCCACTCCTCCCATAACAACAACCTCCTCCATCATCATGGGACATTCATTGCACTTGGTGAATACATCTCTGATCACTGCAGTACGACATGGTCAATGGTCCACATTATAGTTTAGACTCTCCCCCAGTCCACCCAGAGGGCCATGGGAGGACATACAATGTCCGGTAACTGTCCCTGCAGTATCACCCAGATCAGCTCCAAGTCTTGAAAATGCCCCCACATCACATCTCTTCTTCCCACTCCCTACCCTCAGCAGCTACCATGGCCACTTTCTCCACATCAATGCTACATTTACTTCCATTACCAATCACAATAGTTCATGAAAAGTATATCGGTAAGTTCACTCTAATCCATAAATCCATACTCTATTCTTCTATCCTGTGGACCCTGGAATGGTTGTATCCTCTCCACATCTATATCAAGAGAGGGTTTAGATTTCACATGGATGATGGATGCAATTCTCCTGTTTGCAGTTGTAGGCACTCTTGGCTCCCTGATGTGGTGGTTGACCTTCTTCACTTCCATGTTAGCTGAGTGGGATAAGTCCAATAAACCAGAGCGTAGGAGTTGCTAGTCTGTTGAGGCTCAGGGCCTGACTATCACATGGACAGTCCAGAGATTCAGGTCCCCTGGGTATACACTAAACCCCAGCGCCAACCACAGATCTGATAAAAATAACAGGAGAGGCTTGTGAACAAAGATCACATCTGAGTCGAGTTCCATCACACAGAAACACAAATCCAAAGTAGGGCCAACTGACATGGCACTGAACTCCATCTGCCATGACCATAGAACATGTGGGTCTCTGTAGCCCTTAGAAGAACCAATACCTGGGTTCTATCTATTTTATCTATCTCTGGACCATTTTTTAAATGGTCTGTTCTGCCCAAGCTGGGTGAGTTTGGCAGGCTAGTCAAAAATTACTTGACCATACAAGTGAGGGTCTGTTTCTGAACCAAAAATTTTGTTCTATTGGTCTATGTGTCTTTATGCCAGTACCACACTGTTTTCACTACTGTAGCTAGGTAATTTGATTTAAAGTTTGGAGATGAGAATTCTCCAACTTTGCTTTTCCTTTTAAAGATGTTTTTGGCTATTCAGGACCCCTTATCCTTGCATATAAATGTGATAATCATGTTTTACATTTATTTTTTAAATGCTGGTGGAATTTTTATTGGGATTGCATCAAATCTTTATATCAACTTGAGTAGAATTGACATTTTAATGATATTTAGTCTTCCAATCTGTTGTAGTTTTCTGAATACCAGTGCTTTAAATCATTGGTTAAGTTCAATCCTGAGTATTTGGGTTTTATCTGTCATATTTTATTTTCACCACTCTTTTGACACTTTTAGTTACTTTTATTGATATAACTTTCTTTTCTAGACTCTTCCAGGCATCTTTCTCCTGTCTTTTCTTTTCAGACTCTAGCACAACCTTTAGTATTTCCTGAAAATCAGAACTCTTGGTTAGAAAGTCCCTCAGTTTCTGTTTGTCTGTGAATATTCTAAACTTGCCCTCCTTTTTGAAAGACAATCCTGCTAGATATAAGGTTCTTGGCTGGAAGTTTTTCTCTTGTAGTATCTTAAATATATCAGACCATTGTACTTCTTGCTTTCATGGTTTCTGTGAGAAATCAGCACTTAATCTTAGTGGGTGTGCTTTCTATGTTATGCTGTTCTCAGAATTCTCTCTTTGTCTGTGGTATTTGACATTCTGATTAGTATGTGTCTCAGAGTTGATCTATTTGGACTTTTTTCTGATAGGCTTAGGTTGTGCTTCTTGGACATGGATATTTATGTCCTTCAATGGGGTTGGGAAATTTTCTACCATTATTTCTTCAAATATTCCTTCTGCCTGTTTTCTTTTCTTGTCTCCTTCTGGAACACCCATGACACGTATGTTCACTAATCATTTAGTTCCCTGAGACCCTGTTCAATTTTTTTCCATTCTTTTCTTCATCTATTCTTTTGTATGCTCACTTTCAGAGGCCATTTCTAAAAGCTTATCTATCCTTTCTTCTGCCTCTTCAAATCTGCTATTATATGATTCCAATGTAGTTTTCATTTATTGTGCCTAGATCTGCTATTTTTATATGTTTTATATGCTTTCAAATTCTTCTTTGTGCTCATCGAATGTCTTCTTAAAATCCTTAATCTCTTTAGCCATCTTATTGAATTTATTAAGGAGATTTGTTTGAATATTTATGATCAGTTGTCTCAAACCCTTTATGTCATCTGGAAGGGTATCTTGTTCCTTTAACCAAACCATATCTTCCTGTTGCTTGGTGTGGCTTATAATTTTTTGTTGTTTTCTTGGCATCTGGCTTACTAGAGTATTCATTCTGGGATAGTTTTTCTCTTCAGTTTAGGGCTCCGTGCCCTTTCTCCCTTGCTGGTTTTGCAGTAGCAGCCAAGGATGTAGTTGGTGCTATAAGCCATGGAGACTCAAGCTGCCCTCATTGCCCTAGGGATGAAAATATATAGAAGATTAGCATCTTACTTGATGGGGTCCTTAATGTTATTTTATATACAGAATTTCTCCACTCCCACCAAAACTGGAAATAATGAATAAGAACCAGGAATCCTGTTTCAGCTCTGGCCCTTGTTTTATGGTCATGGACTACTTAAATAACAGTAGGGAATTTTTCTCATCTATAAAACAAAGAGCACACTAGTGATACCAATGACTAGTAATTAGCACAGTATTAATTTGTGAGGCTTAAATAAAGTTATCTATATGCAATAAAATGCCATTCCATACCACAAGAATGGCTATTATTAAAAAAAAAAAAAGGAAATGTTGTAGAAGATACAGAGAAATTGGAACTCTAGTGAATTGGTAGTGGGAATGTAAAGTGATGCAGTCACTGTGGAAAGCACTATGAGAGTTCCTAAAAAAGTTAAAGATGCAATTACCATGCAACAAGAAAGAAAGTGAAAACAGGGCCTCAAACTGATACTTGTACACCAACATTTACAGCAGCATTATTCGCCAAAAGGTAGAAACAACCCCAGTGTCCATCAACCTGTGATTGGATAAAAAAAGTTTGGTACATACACACAATGGAATATTATTCAGACAAAATAAAGAACTAAATTCTGATATGTGCTACAACATGGAAAAACCTTGAACAACATATGTTCAGTTAAATATGCAAGACACATAAGGACAAATATTGTATGGTGTCACTTACTGGACATGTCTAGAAAGAGCCAATCCACAAAGACAGAATGTGTGTTAAATGTTACCAGTATTTATGGGTAGTGGGTAAGGGGAGTGGATATTTGGTGTGGATATGGAGTATGTGTAAATAAATTAATTAAAAAATAATGGCAAAATTTTAAAAAATGGTGACAAAAAAAGAAATAATGTTAAACAAAACTCAGCCTAATAAGAAACAAAGAATAAGTAGTAAATAAAAGGTATTGGGGATCATTACTGTTATTGGATTAATAGTAGCAATAGAAGTAATAATAGTTTTTTTTCTGTTGAAAACAAGTAATTTGTGCTCATCAGCCTGATCTGAAAAAGGGAATGTATCATCATTTACAGAGTATTCAAAACAAACAAACAAAAACCAACAAGATAATTGTGTTAATCCACATGTTAACTGAAAAGAGGTTTGCAATACAAATATCTTTTTTAAATATTTGAAATTGTTTTTCTTATGAAGGTTTCTACTTCTGCTATAACATGTAGATCTAAAGGAGATATAAATATTCTACCCACTAGGATTGCTATAATAATATTTTAAGGTAAAGTAAGTGTTAACAAGGATGTGGAAGTATGGGAAACCCTGTACATTGATGCAAAATGGCTCAATCACTGTGGAAAACAGTTTGATGCTTGCTCAGAAAGTTGGACATAGAATTATCACATGACCATACAATTCCATTTCTGGTTATAAACCTCAAGGAATTGAAAAAAGGTACTCAAACAAGTTCACATACATTCATCTTCATAGTAGCACTACTTAAACAGCTCAAAGGTGGAAGCAGTCTAAATATCCATCAACGAATGAAAAGATAAACAAATTGTGATGCATACATACAATAGAATCTTGTTTAGTAATAAAAAAAAGTTAAGTATTGATACATGATATATTTATAGTGTGAATGAGCCTTGTAAACTTTATGGTAAGTGGAAGAAGCTAGACACAAAATTCACATGGTGTATGATTCTATTTACATAAAATATCCAGAGTAGATAAATCCATAGACAGGATGCAGATTGGTGGTTGCCAGGGGTTGGGGTAAAGGAAAAATATGGAGAAACTGTTTAATGGGTAAAAGTTTTACCTGGAGTGTTGGAAATATTTTAGTACTTAGAAGCAGTGGTTGCAAATTGTGAATGTGTTAAATGCCATGGAATGTTCACTTGTAAAGGGCTTAATTTTACATTACATAAATTTCATCTTAATAACTTATTTAATGAAAAATATACTGATTTATCACAACACAGATATAAGAAAAGCTTGAAATTTTAATAAATGGCTACACCACCATTGATGAACATGTGGAGAACTTGGATCACTCATACCCTGTGGTATGGGAATATAAAATGGTACTGTCACTCATGAAAATTCTTCCAGTTTCTTTAAAAAATGATATATATGACTACCATTTAATCCAGCAATTGCACTTCTGGAAATTCATAACAGATAAATTAAATTTAGTCTCACATAAAAAATCTGTATATGAATATCTAGCAACTTTATTCTAATAGTCAAAATCTGGAAGAAACCCAATTTTCCTTCAATGAGTTAATGATTTAACAAACTATGGCACATCCTTACCATGAAATATTACTCACCAAAAAAATGAATGAGCTAGTGATACACACAGCAATGTTCTGGATTACGGATTATTATTTTCTATGAGAATTATGTGAAGTAAAAAAAGGCAATCTCAAAAGGTTATATACTGTACGATTCCCTTTATATAACATTATTTAAAAGAAAAGTTATAAAATAAAAAAACAGATTACTGGTTTTAGACATTAAGGAGGCAATGTGGATGAGAGAGAGGATTCTCAAATGTTTATTCAGCCCATTCTCTCAGGTCCCAGACCACGGTAACTGGACTGGCACCCCAACCCCTTTTCCAATAGAAGGCAGTCAGCTGAGGCCACAAAACATTACATACATTCGCACATGTCATCAAATACCTGAGGGAAAGATCCTGGCTTTGGTTGGCAAACAAGGCACAGTCTAGGGACACCCCCTTTGGGGAAGGCACCAAGACACTAGTGCTGCACTATGAGCCAGCACTCCCTGATCACAGGGTGGGCAACGGGTCAAGAGGAACTCCAGAGAGAACCTAGACTCTTCCTTGCATCTACTATATCCTTGGCTTTGATAGGGGTAGGGTTGTCCTGAGACCTCATCCAAGACCCATAATGTGCAAACTTTCCCTCAAAATAAGGAACCTCTTCCCTTCAAACGTGGCCTTGTTCTGTTAGTAGGGTTTCAAAAATCTCACATCACAGCCATGAATTAAAGAGACTTCTGTTTGCTCCATCCATGCTGCAAGGCTGGGTGTAGCTTCAAAAATGTCTTGTGGATTGAGTCATTTCCCTGACAAAGACATGTTCATGTGAATGGGAACTCATTTGTAAATACGATCTTTGAATATGTTATTAGTTAAAATGAGGCTAGGCTGAACTAGGGAAGGCCTTCATCCAATATGACTTTAGACTGCATAAGCAAAGGAAAGTGGAACACAGTTAAAGACAGACTGGAAGAGAGATGGCCATATGACAGAGGCAAAGCCTAAGTTATAATTTGCTGACAAGCCACCTCTAGAACATACAGACCTTAAAAAAATAAAACTACATACAGACCTTGAAGAAAGCATGATCCTTCCAAAACCTTATTCAAGACTTCTATTCTCCAATGCTGAGACAATAATAAATTAATGGTTTTTAAGCCAACCAACCTTGGTACATTTTTCCAACAGCCCTGCAAAACTTAAACAAAAGACAACATGAAAAATCCTTGTGATGATAGAAATTTTCTGTATTTAATTGTATCAATGCTAATATTCTGGCCTTTTGCTTTGTAACATGTTACCACAGGGGGGAGGTGGGTAAATGGGATTTTTCTATATTTCTTTCCCGTGCATATAAATTTACATTACCTCAAAATAAAAGCTTAAAAAGTGGAAGGGAAAATAGTTTTTAAATAAATCAGTGATTTGAAATATCAGGGTATGGAGCAGGGATATGGAGAATAAAAAACTGGCAGGACTGTGTCTGAATGTTAGGTAAAACATATGTGTGGATATTTAGTGCATACTGAGGCAGCCTAAGGCAGAATCAAATTTCTCTTCATGGTACAAATTCTGGGAAAGAAACTGCTCAGTTGAAACCATATTCCTCAGCTTCCTGCTCCCTTGCATTTAGAAAGAATCATATGACCAATTCTAGCACATAGATGGTCACAGAAGGTTGAATATATAAATTTCAACCAAAGACTTAAGGGAAATGTGACTTCACATTTTCTTTTCTCCGTATTTTAAATTGGATGATGACTCATGCCAATTTTAGAAGTCTGCTTTCTAGATGACAGAGTCTTTGTAGTCCATAACCCTAGACTGTTGAGAATCCAGCACTGCTCACCTATACCTGGAATGCCACATAACTAATAAAATAATTTTTATGGTTTTAACCACATTTTTAAGAGCTATTTTTAGAGTGAATAGTGTAACCATTAAAAAATATTATAATTCACTACCTCCTTCTCACAAGAGGGACAGATCAAGGACAAAAGCTCTACGAAACGGAGACATTTTAAAGAAACTTCAGAAAACAAAACCACAGCAATGAAAATAAAACTAAAATGCCATGGCTTATTTGGCACTGTCACTTAAATTGAAAGTAGTATTTCTCACCAGCCCCACGTAATTAGAAACTGGTCTTTTATGTGGTGTAACTTCTTCACTTAATTAACTTTCAAGTTTTTGAAGATACTGTAGGTAAAAAATCTTTCTACCTTAAAATAAATAACAAAGAATATATTTTATCTGAATGTACAGTTGATTTGTTAATATAATCCCCATCATGCAAAGTGGGAAAAAGTAAGCATACAAATTAGTTCTCAATAAAGTAAAACCAAGCACTTTAGTACTTTTTTTAATCAAAAGACATGTATCAGGAATTGATGATGAAAATTACGTAAATTCCTTTTCAAGGAACCTTGAAAAAATTATCTCTGATACACATACATATACACACAGCATTTTTCTTATTTTCTAGAAAATAAAACAAATAATTAAAGATAATTCTTCATATATTCCTATGATATTTTAACAATATATTTACCAGCTAAAGTACAAAAGATTAGAAGTAATGAAAGCGGCCAAATTAACTTCTTTGGTGTCTCAAGGCAAAACTGATGAAAAATTATGAAAATAAAATTACAAGTCAAAACTTTGTCAGATATCTAAAATGTGACTGAAAGAGGGAACAGGAATCACAGATTTTAGTATTCAAAAGCTCAGAATTGCAGTTTTCCTTGTACCATTTTACCATTCAAGAGCTTCTCTTAAATACTGAGTTTTCATTTAGCAATCAGAAAAGAGTATTCACCTTTAAACTCTTCATGGTATGTCTGAGTTCAAAATCAGATCTCTAATCCAAATTCATGTCATAATATATTAAAACAAATAATTGACTTAGGGAGTTTTACTAATGAGGATGAGTCTATTTCCAGCATATTGATTATGAAGGAATCTCTTTAGGGCATATTAGACAAGAGCTTTGCACTGAATCTGCTCCCTGAGCAATTACCTGTAAGAAAGTTTGTAGACAGAACCAGAGGGACCTAATTTACACAAGCAATATGTAAGGATTATAATAAGAAGAATAGCGATAGATAAAATTTGTTACACAGGTATATCAGGACATTTGCTAACCATGCTGCATGCTTTATCTTGTTTATTGTGAAAATGAAGTAAGTGTTCATTATTATAGGATAAAAAATAGGGAAACTGAAGCATTGATAGATTTATCATATTGCCCGAATTATTAAATTATTAAAAGTTAAATCTGAGAATTGAATCTATATCTCTTTGACTCCATGCTCTTTCCCTTGTTTTTGTACTAATTTCAACAATTTTCTTTCTTCTCTCCTTTTAAACTTCTGACACACTGTGGTTGTGATCTATTCAAATGTGTTTACCTGTTTCTGTCTTTCTTTCACTGCTCCTTTTGAAGTGTCTTTCTACATGCTGGACTTCTATTTTAATCGTATTTCTATGATCATTATTTTACAAAGTTAGATTATCATATCATAATTATTGGACACCCCAAAAATATGTGCGCATTGGTATTTAATGAGATCCATGTGACTTTAAAAAAATAATTTATTAAAGTATATCACTCATACATAAACATACATAAATAATAATCATATAATAATAGTTGTGAACTTACAAAACAAACATATATAACATCACACAGGACTCTCACAATTCGCCCTACCACCAATAATTTGCATTGTTGTTAAACTTTTTAACTAATGATTAAAGAGCATTACTGGGAAGTGGACTTGGCCTAGTGGTTAGGGCGTCTGTCTACCACATGGGTCGTCCGTGGTTCAAACCCCAGGCCTCCTTGACCTGTGTGGAGCTGGCCCATGCGCAGTGTTGATGTGCACAAGGAGTGCCCTGCCACGCAGGGGTGTCACCCGTGTAGGGGAGCTGCACGCTCAAGGAGTGTGCCTCATAAGGAGAGCCGCCCAGTGCGAAAGAAAGTGCAGCCTGCTTAAGAATGACACCGCCCACATGGAGAGCTGACACAACAATATGATGCAAGAAAAAGAAACACAGATTCCCATGCCGCTGACATCAACAGAAGCGAACAAAGAAGATGACGCAGCAAATAGACACAGAGAACAGATAACCGGGGCTGGGGGTGGGGGGAAGGGGAGAGAAATAAATAAATCTTTAAAAAAAATAAAAAATAAAAATAAAGAGCATTATCAACATATTACTACTGATCTAAGTATTTTCCCTCAACCAATTCTATTATTATCTTTATATCATTTATATGTGAATATACATAACAATTAAGTGTATAGTAAAAGATTTGAACTTACAAAGCAAACATACAAACATCATACAGAAGTCCCATACATCAACTCTACACCAACACCATGCATTTTCATGAGACGTTTGTTACAAATTATGAAAGAATATTGTCAAAATCTTACTACTAATCATAGACCTTTTCTTATATTTGGTGTGTTTTTCCCCCAACACACCCTATTATTATTTTATATATATATTTTTATGACAGAAGTTGTAAACTTTATAAAACAATAATGCACATGTGCAGAATTCCCAAACAACACCCCTCCATCAACACAACACACTGTGGTTGAACATTTGTTGCCGATAATATAATCCGACTCTTACAATGTCCATTGTATACATTTGGCTCAAATTTTCCATACTACCTCAGTATCAACAAAGTACATCTTTTACATAGATGCAAGAATATTATATTATTACTGCTGGTCACAGTCCATAGATCACTCCAGCTGTATTTTTCCCATGATTCTCCGCATTCCAAACACCCTGCAGTAGTGATGTATATTTGCTCTACCTCACAAAGGACACTCTTACATATGTACCATCAACTACAATTCTCATCCACCTCTTGGTTTACTGTGCTATTCTGTTCTTAGATTATTCTCTAGCATTCTGTCAATTGGCATTTACATTCCTATACTACCAATTTCAGCCACATCCTCATTTATAAACTGGTTGTTACTCACTATGTGTTACCATCTTTTTATACATTTCCACACTTTAACAGTAAAGCTAATTAAAACTTCTATATACATTAAACATTAGTAGTCCATCTCAGTCATCCTCTTATCTCCTTTAAGAATCCACCACCTACTATCAGGTCCTGAAGATATTTTTCTACAATTTCTTCTACATGTTTTATAGCTCTTGCTTTTATTTTTAGGTTTTTGATTCATTTTGAGTTAATTTTTGGATAAGAGGTCCTCTTTCATTCGTTCTGCTATGGATATCCAATTCTTCAACATCATTTGTTGAATGGATTGCTCTGCCTGAGCTGTGTGTGTTAGACAAGCTAGTCAAAAATCACTTGACCATACATGTGAGGGTCTGTTTCTGATCTGTAATTTGGTTCCATTGGCCTATGTGTCTGTCTTCATGCCAGTACCATGATGTTTTTACCACTACAGGTAGGAAATATGATTTAAAGTCTGGAGATGAAGGTTTGCTTTTCCTTTTAAAGACTTTTCTGGCTATTCAGGACCCCTTACCCTTCCAAATAAATTTAATAATCACGTTTTCAAAAAAATGCTGGTGAAAATTTTATCAGGATTGCATTGACTCTATATATCGATTTGAGTAGAATTGACATCTTAATGATATTTAGTCTTCCAATCCATGAGCATGGAATGTTCTTCCAGTTATTTAGGACTTTTTTGATTTCTTTTAACATTGAGTTGCAGTTTTCTGAATACTAGTGCTTTACTTTGTTGGTTAAGCTTATTCCTGACTATTTGAGTTTTATCTGTCATAATTTATTTTCACCTCTCTTTGACACTTTTAGTTATTTTTATTGACATAATTTTCATTCCTAGACTCTCTTTCAGGTCTCTCTCTCTCATCTTTTCTTTTCAGGATCTTGCACACCCTTTAGAGTTTCAGAAAAATCTGGTCTCTTGCTTAGAAATTCTCTCAGTTTCTGTTTATCTGTGAATATTCTAATCTCACCCTCATTTTTGAAAGACAGTTTTGCTGGATATAAGATTCTTGGCATCGAAGTTTCTCTTGTAGTACCTTACACATATCAGATCACTGTCTTCTTGCCTCCGTGTGAGAAATCAACACTTAATCTTATTACGTATCCTTATATGTTATGCATTGCTTTTCTCTTGTTCTCAGAATTCTTTCTTTGTCTGTGGCATTTGACATTCTGATGAGTATGTGTCTTAGAGTTGTTCTATTTGGATTTTTTTGGATGGGAATATGTTCTGCTTCTTGGACATGGATATTATGTCCTTCAATGGCATTGGGAAATTGTCTATCATTATTTCTTCGAATATTCCTTCTAACCCTTTTACCTTCTCTTCTCCTTCTGGGAAACCCATGACACATACGTTTCCATGCCTTTTGCTGTCAATTATTTCCCTGAGACCCTGTTCAATCTTTTCCATTCTTTTCTTCATCTGTTCTTTAGTATGTTCACTTTCAGAGGCCATTTCTTCAAGGTCACCAGTCCTTTCTTCTGCCTCCTCAAATCTGCTATTATATGATTCTAATGTTTTAAAATTTCATTTATTGTACCTTTTATTCCCTAAGATCTGTTATTTTTCTATGTATGCTTTCAAATTCTTCTTTGTGCTCATCCAGTCTCTTCTTAATATCCTTAATCTCTTTAGCCATTTCATTGAATTTATTAAGAAAGTTTGTTTGAACTTCTATGATTACTTGTCTCAATGCTTTTGTGTCATCTGGCAGCTTATCTAGTTTCTTTAACTGGGCCATAGCTTCCTATTTCTTGGCGTGGATTGTAGTTTTTTTGTCAATGTCTTGGCATCTGGCTTACTAGAGTATTTATTCTGTGCATAGTTTTTCTCTTTAGTTTAGGGCTTCCTGTCCCTTTTTCCTTGCTGCTGTGCAGTAGCAGCCAAGGATGTAGTTGGTGCTATAAGCTATGGAGGCTCAAGCTGCTCTCATTGTGCCAGTGACCAATGAAGCTTCTCCCAACTTTCTCCTTTGTCATTGGTGGGGACAGAGTTACAGCTGTGTGGAATGATCCAAGTTGTGCAGACCTTGATTGCAGTTGTCCACAGAGACAATGAAGCTTCATGACCCTTTCTCTCCTGCTTTGGTTGGGAATGGAGCTGCAGGTGTGAGCAGCAATCTTTGCAGTGCAGGTCTGAGATGACCTCAGTTGCCCTGGTAGACTTCTAATTTTCAGTCTGTGCCAGCCAAAGTTACCTGCAGTTATCTGGATAGGCTGATGCAGGGCCTGCCAGCCTCTTCCCTGACAGACTGGGCTCTAACCTCATCTAGGGCTGCAGACATATCTGGGTGAAAGAAACTGGTTCCTACCATCACTGTGATCTTCAGTCAGCTCAGCATCCCCTCAGGTTGGGGGTGAAGTCAAAATGGCAGCCACCAACTTCTTTTGGACCAGGGCAGATTCACACCCCAGCTGTTCCCACAGTTACATCTTAGCCAGCCAGATCTACCACTCAGTTGCTGAAATTGGCAGCCAACCATCTTCTCCTCCCCTGTTTTTGGAAAATGGGGCTTCCAATTTCAGCCACAGAATAGCTCCTGGATTGGCTCATGCCACCAGAGTAGGATAATCACAGGCCTCCATGGCTTGGCTGATAATTTCCCGGAGAGGCTGATGCAGGTCCTCACAGCTTCCTCCCTGCTGGAGGTGGCACTGGGCCTCAGACTAGAGCTGCAACCTAACCTGGATGGAAAGAAGCTGGTCCCTACCAGTACTATGATTTTCAGTCTGCCCCACTTCCCCTCATGCAGGCGTGGATTTAAGTTGGCATCTATTGACCTATTTCTGACTTGGACAGGCTCAAACTTTAGCTGTTCTCAGGATTATACTTCAGTCTGCTGAATTTATTCACCAGTAGCTGAAGTCAGTGCCCAACCTTCTCTTCCTCCCCCATTTTTGGGAAGTGGAGCTTTCTATTACAGCTGCAGAACAGCTCCTGAGGTGGCTTGTGCCTCTAGTGGAGGATGGGCACTAGCCTCTGTGGCATGGAGCACTCTATTTACAAGTCTTCTCTGCAAATGGGCAATCTCCTCCTTCCATTTGTTCAAGGATGTCACAGTATACTCTTCTGGCCTCCTCTAGCTCCCAAACATGTGCTTCTGCTATCTCCGGATAGCTCTCGCTGTTTACTAACTGCTCTGTAGCTGAAGATGACTCTAGGAGCTCCTTACTTTGCCACCATCTTGCTGGTTGTCCCAAGATCCATGTGATTTTGAGATAAGGGCAATAGGGTTATCTGCTAACCATAATTTATCCTCAGTGAACACATGTTCATGAATATCAGCAATGTTATAATAGGGTCAGAAGGTCTGACTGGGTGTATTAGTTTCTTGTAGCTGCTGAGATAAACTGCCACAAACTGGATGACTTAAATCAGCATCTTTTTTTCCCCCTTTTGTAGTTCTAGGGGCCAGAACCCTCTGGAGGTGCTAGGGGAGAATCCTTCCTTTTACTTCCAGCTATTGGTAGCTGTTAGCTTTCCTTGACTTGCTTGGCTTGTGGTCATATCACTCCAATCTCTGCCTCTGTCTTCTCATTACCTTTATTTCTGTGTGTGTCAAGTCTCCCCTGTGAGTCTTGTTTAAGGACACTTGTCATTGGATTTAGGGTCTACCAGGATAATCCAGGATGAACTCTTCATCTCAGAATCCTTAATATAATTACATTTTCAGAGATTTCTTTTCCAAATAAGATAACATTCATAGTTTCCATGAATTAATATGTGAACATACTATTTTTGGAACCATCATTCATCTCACTAAATTGGGTACCTGAAAGTAGCATGAATCCTTTGAAAATATATAGGACACAGACTTACTAGCCAGTGATTGTAATACTGGAATAAACCAAATGAAACACAACACTCAATTAATGGTATTAACCCAAAGCATCAAACCTGAAGAATCTCACACTGAAATACACTAACACATAAATTTTAGAGAAATCCTTATATGTAGGGACACTAACAATGTCAAAAAATTCCATGCAGCATCACAGAAAACAAACTTACATTGTTATTACTCTAGCTGTTTTGGGGAATATATTTTCTTTTTTATCAAGACAGAGCACTCATGCTATAGAGCATATAAATCTAAAATGTACAAATCCATTGTTTTGACATGTGTATGAATATATCTGTGTGCTCATCACACAGATCTAGATAGAGAACATTTCTAACTCTCTTGAAAGCTTCCTCATGTCCCTCTCTAGTCAATAGCCCCTCAAGGAAAACAACTTCCTATGTATCTATCACTAGATTGGTTTCATATAAGCAGATTAACATAAATAAAATCAATTATAAATTAAATTGATACCAATTCATAAAAGTAATATGTTTAGGTTTACATAAATAAAATCATGGAATTGGTGCAAAGGTATATAAGACAGATTTTGTTTGAGCAAATATAAAACAATTCTGACTTTATCCTACATTGGAATAATGTTGCCCTTTTTTTTCTTTTTGCCATTGAACAGCATGTCCTTCATTTGAAAAATAGTTGTGTACATATACAAAAGATGTATTATTTACTTGGACTACAAATGAAGCTTTGTGCACATATAGTTTATTCATTTATTTATACAACACACACTGAGCGAAAGAACATTGTATAAGCAACAGTGTCACAATGGATAAAATTGCAAATGAACAATAGCATGTTGCCTGCCTTCAAAGAGCTTAGAGCCTAGTGATGTAGCAAGTCATAATCAAATTTATAATTATCAATGTACATAAGTTCAAGGAAAAACCTGTGGTATTTTGAGAATGTAACAAGGAACCTGATCTAAAATGGCAAGGGAGTTGAGCTGGAACTGTGCTAATTATACTTTAATTAAGTACAGCAGAATCCAAAAAAGAAAAAAAGAACATTTTAATGTGAGATAATAGTACGGGTAAGGAGTGAATATGATATGTTTATGTCCTGAAAAAGAAGCCAGTGATCTAGATTGTGAAAATTAGGTGTTCCTTCTCATGGCCCAAGTAAAATTCTACAGATTTACATCATTTTAATTTATTTTATAACATTAAATAACTTGAGCAGGCACTGGAAAAGCAGACAAAATAAGGCAAAATATTCATGAGACAAAACGGACCTTGATTGAACATTGTATCCTCCAATTTACACTTCTCAAAATTGTACCTTTTCATTACTTCCCACCATCTCGATTCCCTCCTTAAAATTTCCGTACCACTGTACATATTCATGTTAACTTACGTTAAGAAATGTATCTTTTCAGGTCTTATATAAAATGCTTTTGAAACTTTATAAGTAAGATTATAGAAGTCATTGAAAACTTGTGATGTAGTGAAAATATGTGAAAAAAAAGCAGAGTCATTGTTCAGGGACTGGTTCAGGGATTATACTATATAAATTTACATAAATCATCTAATATGAGGCCAAATTGAATGGACCAACTAGTGATAAACCTGTTTCCAAAACAGAATAAAAAAGTCAATTTCTACTTCGATAGTGCCTTATTCCACCATTAGATCGTCCCCCTTTGTTAATAGTTCACAATACTTAGACTGAAATCTATTTCAACCCTTAGATTCTCCAGGAGCTTACTTTAAGCCAGACACCATCTAATTCTAATTTGACCAGTGGATTTACATCTGCCTGAAGTGTTAGGAGCTACAGCGTCGAGTAAGTAGTGTTGGTTATATTGAAATCAATGGCCTGATACGGTTTATTCCTCTAGTATCACATTGAATGGCAGCACCATCTCAAAGTTATACCTGCTTTAATGTGATGGTACTAAGGTGGCAAGATAGCTCAGAACTTGAAGGACCAACCCAGATCATGTTGGCAAAAACATGCATTAGAACAATTTCTAAGGAGGATCATTGGCAACATGCATCAAAATTTCAAATATGTGTTCCCCTTTGAGTCACTAATGTCATTTGGAAATTCATTCGTATATACAACACTGACACATATACACACAAGAACAAATTTTTCTATCTCTTTATTAGCAAAAATCTATAAATAGCCTAAAGCTCTATCAATCAAGAATTGGCCAGATATATTTTAATTTATTGATATGATGGGATATTTAACAACCACTAAAATACTGATGCATAAATGTTCATGAGGCAATGTTGCTTGAGTATGTGCATTTCTACACAAGATTTAAAAATTATCCACCAGGTTCCAAGTATCTCTTTGATAATGGATGACAGAGGGTAAGTTTGACTCAAGGGCCAACCATGACTATTGAAATCATGTCTTGTAGGCAATTGCCCTTTCAGGCCACTTGTAAGGCAGATAGGAGAGTCAAAATGCCACTTAAAAATCAAAAGTAATTTGCAAGAAAAACACTGATAATGTAGATTTTATTTATTTAACTATATCACATATATCTAAATGTCTGAATGTGGTATTTTGGGGGAAGGAAAGGCAATTTAAAAGTAAATAAAAGCATGTGACCTATGTAATCTGCTAAAATTAAAAAGACTAAAGTTGATATTAAGATGTAGGTGTTCTAATTCCAGGTCTATGAGTAATTAAGTTTATGACCTTAACCAAGTTATTTTGTGTCCTAATTTAGAAAATGAAAATAAAAATATTTATGTCCAGCCAGATCTAGATAAATGGTTAAGGAATATTGACTATATACTTATAAACTATAATAAGTTATATTAAGCACTCCCTGATAAATAATATTCTAATCAACTTGAATTTTTAAATTATTTCTTGGTTAAAGAGTAGTACATTTTTCAACCTTGCACTATATGTATTCCTTTAGTGTTAACACAGTTTTGAATTACTTGAGAATTAGTGCTTGTCAACAAAAGCTGCTTTCTTTTTGTAAATAGTTTAAAACCAGAATTTTTAGTATAAGTAAGTTCTCTGCATTGACATTTTTCACAGTGCCTGACAGGATATCAACCTAAATATTAAACTTTACATTCTCCTGAATATATTTTGTATTTTTAAATTGCTGAAAAGCAAATTTTCGTATAGCTTTGTGGTATGTATAGTACATAGCTTTTTTTACAGAAATTTATGAATAATAATTTATACAGGTGTACTTTATAATATCAAAGGCCAATAAGAACCCAAATTGCCCACTTGTTCTTTTAACCTCTATCTTAGTTTCCTAGAGCTGTCAAAACAAAGAACCACAAATAATTGTGGCTTAAAACAACAGAAATTTATTGCTTCTCAGTTCTAGAGACTAGAAGTCCAAAATGAAGATGTCAGCAGGGCCATGCCCTCTCTGAACCCTGCAAGAGAGACTCCTTCCTTGTCTTTTCCTAGTGTCAGGTGGTTTTTCAAAATTCTTGGAATTCCTTAGTTTGCAGCTGCAACACTTCAATCTCTTGCCTCCATTGTCCCATGATGCTGCCCTTTCATCTATCTATCTGTGTCTGTGTCCAATTCTCTTCTTATAAGGCAACCAGTTATATTATTATATGGCCCACCCTAATCCAGTTTGGCTTCATCTTAACTAATCACATTTTCAAAGACCCTGTTTTCAAGTAAGACTGCATTTATAGGACTGGGGATTAGGACTTGAACATATATATATTTTTTTAAGTGGGAAAAACACAGTCCTACATATCTAATATTACATTTCCTGGCAGTATAATGTCCCTTAGAAGTTCCAGAAACTTGGAGAACCCCTTGCATTCCCTCAGAGAACAGCACATCCACCAGGTCTGCAATGTTTCCATCATTGATCACTGTGATTATCTGGTGTCTATTTTATTTGGAGGCAGACTAACAGGGTTTAAATCCTGCCTCCCTAGTTAGTTGCTCAGTGACCTTGGGCTACTTACTTATTCTCCTACGCCTTAGCTTTGCTTTAATTTCTTCATATATAAATGGAGATGGCATTAATAACTCCTCCATGGGATTGTTTGGAAGATTCAGTGAGTTAAACAAGCACTTAGAAGAGTACCTGGTACTTTGTAAATATTTAACAAAAGCGAGTAAGTGATGCTGCTGCTGCTGCTGCTGATAAAGATGATGGTGTGGTTTCAATCTGCTGCCTAAATATTTTGTGCTACCACACATTGTAGCAAAGGGATAAAACTGCTGTTGATGTGTAGCTTTTTGGAAAGATAATGGTAGAGGTCAGGAATGGGAGAGTGAAACACTCCGTTCTGTCATGTACCAGAAACTAAGCCCAAACTTGGCTATGAATTGAGAAAAATGGCCAAGTAAAAGAGCAAGAGTTAACTATCTATTACTTTTGAAGAAGATACATATGATATGAAATGAACTCATGGCATGGTAACCACTTGTATATATATCTATATTAAATTTTCTTTTCCGATCTCTAATGTATAGATTATGATCCTCTTAAAATTTGTTGAATTCAGTTGAATTTCATACATGAACCACAACTTCTTATTCAGATGTCCAAGGAACACAGTCCTGTGTTCCCTCTTTCTATTACTCATGTATTTAATTATATCTCAACTTTAGAACTAAGTACGTTAGCAAGTAGATAAATCCTGTAATTTTTGTAATGCTTATCTAAAGTTGGCATTGTGTGAATATTTTATTTATGACTCTGCAAACATCAGAAAACACTCCTTTTGAAAGCAACCCAACCTTGAAATAAATGAAGGGGATTGTAGCCATATTACGATGATCAGGGATTGATCCCTTATCACCCAAGCTCTGTTAGGTCTTCTTGAACTGCACTGTCTCTTTTGAAAACAAGACATATATAACCCAACACCTCTTTCAAATCCCAGGGACCAAAACAACAAATCTCCAGAGGATGTTTTGAACTGGAGACAATGTTACAATTCACTCCCAAGAGTAAGAATGAAAAAGAGGGCTGACTGAATTAAGTCCCAAAAGCCACTACAGGAAACATGACTTGAAAGAGTATGTTAATCAAGCATAGGAGAGATAAGTAGACTATAGTATATGGATGGGAACATAAAAATGAGAGTAATAATGCAATATCAATAACTCATGATGCTGTAGATACTGAAATGGAGTAACCCAGATCTCCCATTCCCACTCACCACTCACCCACTCCAATACAATCACCACAGAATAAGAAATAAGTGAGCATGGAAATATGTTAAAATAACTAGTGAACTTTTTTCAACAAGCTGTATGTACATCAAATGCATAAAATAGCTAACAGCCTTAGAACATATAATATGCGATATGTATCATATAGAAAATATTGTACACATTAACTCATTTAATTCTTAGAACAATCCTGTTCAGTTGTGCTCTTTATCTTCATTCTATAGATGATGAAATTGAGACAGAGAGGATAAGTGATTTACCCATGAAAAGTTGGATGCTAGAATATGATCACTAAAATGTTTCATATTGACTCACTGCTATTTTTCCATATACACCTATCACAAATCAAAGTAGACATATATATGCAATAGGAAATCTGCATTAGACTGATAAGCAGCCTGTTCTATTTTCTACCCTGAAGGTAGCAAGGTTCCTGAGGAAACTAAACTGTTAATGAGTCATCTATGAATAAACTGCAAATTTCTCTTTCTAGTGCCTCTCTCAATCTGGCATCTTTCACAAATGCTAAATAAATTTTCAAAGACAACAAACAACAAGCAAAGAGAAGTCGTGGCAGGTGCTTGTTTATTTTGCCTTGTAAGCTGTAGCTGTAAACTTACACTTCTATCACTGAGCAATTGAGTAGATAATTCCAGTCAATATGGGTGAGAAATTTTAAAATATTCAGAGGCCCCTTGAAACTGAAACTATTACCTTTATGCACAGCTTTCAGTCCCGTCTACAATGTTACCAGCAGGTAACTTGTATAGGACTTAATCTCCATGTAACTTCTAACCTCTTTCCAGTAAACTGTTGAATCCAGTATGCTTCTGTCTTTAAATCTGCAACCCATGGTTTACTTGTAAAAGACCTGCCTAAAATTTCTAGATGTTTTCACATTGTATTTTCAAGGAATCAGAAATGTCTCCTAGTATGCTCAGTAAAGATTCCATTCTCATTGTATGAATGGGTTTTTCTTATACCATGGCCTGTCTCCCAGGTGGTCTTGTATATTTTGGCCCAGGCATGTAATTCATTGGGCTTTCTTTCCTTTTGCAGTCAAACGTTATTGATCCAGTAGAACTGGGAGTAAATAAAGTAACCAGCAGAACCGCACAACATAATCGCTTTTAAGATCCAAACCAATTTTAGTTATTGTAATTAGAGGATTCTACTCCCCACTGAGCATGCTGTCGTAATACTATTGCTGTCGAACTTAATTGACCAGCTTTTCCAACATTTTAAGGCTGCATACTAAGTTGAGCTTTAACAACTGAAATATTAAATATTAAAAAAAGGAAAGAAACAAAGAAAGGAAATATATCCATTACCTCATTCTAAAGAACAAATTCAAATTTACTTGGGAATTCAACCTAGTGATTGGAAAAGGAAATTGACTCACCAAATATCTGAATTGGGACTATAGAGGAATATGCATAATTAAAGGAAACAAGGACAACAATATGATTCAAAACCATCTAATATGCAATGTAATTATACCCAGTCCTATTCTTCATGTGTCTAGTCCAAAATTTCACTCTCTCACATTATTTGGTTTGAGTAAAAATGTGCAGGTAATGGCTAATTAGGTCCAGGCAAAAATGGCTCTTTTGAAGCACATTGTTGTGTAAAGGTTTTGTCTGTTCATCTGAGTTACTCTAAAAATAAATGCACAAACATCACTAGAAATAAAAGAAAGAATGCCATCTTTTCATTGTGGAATTATGGACACAATATTAAATAATAATTTAAAATAGGTTATTGCTAATACTTCTAAAATAGTAATATTTTTGGCTGTGAATGTTTTCTTTTACTTAGAAGCATTTTTTGCTCACCAATGCCATGTCATGCATAACATGAACTTTTAAGAACAGAGCACACTAGTGGTAATTTTCTCAAACATTTCATCACCTTCATTACCATAATAATTAACTCCAAATGATTTACCCCACATCTGCTTCATTAAACTCCTATATTTTGGACTACAGCTGCTGATATGTTGCTAATATTTGAACTATTCTGAGAAAAAATTATCAGGTTCTTCATAACAGCTATATTCTCTTCATATCTACTTGAAATGACAGACTGCAATCATTTTTAAGATTGCTCAACACAACCTAAGAACAGCCTAAGAAATGTACAGATGTTTGATTCAAAATATGAAGTAGTAACAGAGTAGTAACAATGACCCCAGGGCATACTTAAATACTCCACATAATTTTTCAGTGATTTTGCATCCATTTTTTCCATTTACCTTTAGAATAATACTGAACAAATTTTTCATAGACACAAACAGTTAATTAGCAAAATAACCATTAAAAATCAGATCTGTATATCTTTTACAATTGTACACATTAGTTGAAAAAATAGATATAACTTTTATGTTATTGGGACCCACAATTTTTCAAAATATAATAAAAAATGCTGCCACAAAAAGACTACATAACTACAGGAATTTTATACATTATCGTGTCCACAATATAAGCACTCTAGCTCAATTTTAAGAACATCTATTCTACTGCATATTGGTAGAGATGGTCTTTTCATCTCAGAGAAAATTATAAGTAAGTCATTCATTTAAAAACAGGAAGATCATTTGGCTAAAATTTATAATATCTTGTTTTGGTTGTAATTTAGTTTTGTGATAATGCATCAACATGATCAATGATTCCTTTCATTTTTAAAAAAAATTTATTGTATTTTTTGAAAATACATGATAACAAAAAATGTTACATTAAAAAATACAAGAGGTTTCCATATACCCCACCCTCCACCTCTCTACTCCTCCCACATCAACAACAACTTTCATCATTGTGGCACATTCATTGCATTTGGTGAATACATTTCGGAGCACTGCTGCACTGAATGGATTATAATTTACATTATAGTTTACACTCTCTCTCTGTACATTCAGTGGGTTATCACAGTAGTTACTGAGGACAGGGAGAGGGAAGAAGAGATGTGATGTGGGGGCATTTTCAGGACTTGGAGTTGTCCTGAATGATATTGCAGGAACAGATGCTGGACATTTTACATTCTTTCAAGTTTTTTGTTTGCTGGTTGATTTGTTTTTGGTTTTAGATTTCCACTCCATAGATTTTAAGGGACTATTACTCTGTAATAGAATGCACAAAATAAAGTTATTTCTATCTTTGAGCCTTTCAAAGTAGGTTTATTCTTATGAAATAAAAATTTTCTGTAATTGGAAGAAATTCTTTATTCAAAATTCCTAAAGTGAGAAATGTAGCAGGGAAAATATTCACAGCACTATTCCAATAAAAATATTATCTTATATTAATATAAGATTATCTTATATTATAAGATATATCTTATATTAATGTATGTTAGAGCTGTAAAGGTCCATTACATCCCTTTTATCATGTGTAGTTTTATTGTAAATTACAAAGCATGCATGGGGATTATTAAATTGTATGTTTAATAGTGAAAGATGATGTTTGCCTCTGAAGGGAAAGTGAAACTAAAAAGGCCCATTTAAGTCTCCCTTCTGTAAGATCGGCCTTCGTAAGCACAAACTCCTGTAGGATCTGACATTATTTCTATGGAGATTACTATAGATCCCATTAAAATACTTGAGTAAATTGCTTGTGAGTGAACTATATTGTGATAAGTTTTATGAAAAAAACTCCAGTTAGTTCTCCATGATCTGGGGTCTTTGAATTTATTACTTCTGATTGCGTCAGTGCTACGTAGCTATCTTTATGTCTAGGCTGCCAAAACTTGTTGCTCATATAATCCTTGATTTCCTACCTTGCTTTTCCTTACCCTTAGGTCTTTGTATTCTCTGTAAGATACCTTTATCAGTCTTCTCTATTAGATCCATTCTATTAAAGTCAAGTCCCATCTTGAGTACCCATAAGTGATTTAGAGAAAATTGTTATTGTAATAATGCATTCATTGGAGGGTATTTTAGGCTCAGTATTCAATTTTGAAGAATAGAATGATATTTGGCTAGGCCAGGAAAAAGTATTTTACTTTGACACAAGGCAATAAGAAACCACCATGAATTCTTGAGTAGGGCTGAAAACAGTTTGAAAAAAATATTGTCTGTGGCCAGTTTCACAAACTATTCTTTCCCTTCTAAATTTCTTCAGCTATAAAATGACACTAACAATCTAAATCTTCCCTGCAGGGACTTTCTGAGGTATAACGAATGATGCAAAATCATGCTAAAAACAAAACAAAGCGCAGAGATTTCACATTTACTATAAATTGTCATAATAAGACAAGAATATAAGCAAAAAGGACACATTTGCACAGTCATATATTGGATTATTTCACTTCTCCCTTTGAACAGGAATAGAATTGTCAAGGAAAGCATTTGTGTGTGTGTGTGCCTTATTATATCCTTATTGAAGCTAGTCTTGCTTTTCAGATTCACAAAGGGGAAAACAACATTCCTTTTATTCATTTATTTAAAAATAGTACTCCAGAAGTTGAATTACCTGACAGATGAAGGAAAAATTACAAGATACTCTGCAGATGTCAATTAGAAATATTTGCCACTATGTTATTTCCTTCTAAGGCAAAATATTAGAACTGTAGAAAAACAAAGTTAAACCCTAAGGGTTTTGAAGAAAGATTGAAAACTTTTAAGTGAAATACTTGACAAAAAAAACCTTTGCAACAAGATCATTTGGCTACTTAAGCACATGTAAAGAAAATGCTATTTACCTGGAAAATGTTAATTTTATTTCCATTAGCAGGAAGAGGCAGCAGAAGCTTTCAACAAAAGATTTATAAGCAGAAAACAATTAATTTTTAATTTAGATGAGAGGCCTTTTATTATTTTACGTCTAGGACAAAGAGGTTTGTACCGTAATAAGATTTCCTCAAGGATTTTCAGAAACTTAGAAGAATAGCATATGTTCAGACTATTTTTCTTAAAAGTTTTCTGTCAGGTTATTTTTTTCATCATTTTCAATTTCAACTCTCTCCTACTTCATCTTTTCTTAATTTTCTATGTAAAATTGTTGTCTTTTATATTTTAATAATAATTTAGAGTGTAATATTAAGTATTTACTATTGGTTAGGGCTGATAATCACTATGTACTAAAATTAGCTGACTGGCATAACAAAAAACAAAAACACCAACAATAAACACATAGATAGAAATTTCTAAGAACTAATGGATATATAAGTTTAAATGTCTATATTTTCTAGTACCATGCATAGTGAGATTAGGTTGGTTTGAAAATATATCTTATTGTATGTCATTGTTCTTACTCTTATTTGTTCTCTCTCCCCCACAAGAAGGTGAATCATAATGAAAAGACTCAGGTGAAAATGTGCGTATAGATAGGATAGGGAGAAAAAATCAAATAATGTAGATGGAGGAGGACCATTTACATCCCAGTGAGATCACATATATACATGTGACTAGAATGGCTAGCATAACAGCAAGAGGGATGTTTCATATTACAGGGTGAAATAATTTTTATTTCCCACGATCTGTATGCTGTTAACAAAGATAAGATTCAGGCAAGTTCATTTCTTACATTGCTCCATTTCTCATATTTAGTTTCTATTTAGCTATTTTATTTAGAATAAATAGTACATGTGCTGCCTAAATGTCACACAGCTTTAGAATATTCTGTAGGTTCTCCTTTTTAAGAAAGACAATGTCAACATATAGATAAACTGAAGCACAAATCTTACCATTTTAAAAGCTTTAAGTTTATACTGATCAAAATTAATTTAGTTGGTTTCCATTAAAACCCATTTTTTAAATTATTATTATTTAGAAGGGTTCCTAAATGCCCAGGGCTCATGCACCTTTCTCAGGAACACATCCTTATGTTCATTTACTCAATTCAATTCAAAACATGTCCACCTAAGTATAGTAGTCCCAGAAAATACTCAATTTTAATTGCTGGAGTTACATTTGAAAAGGTAGTTTCTGTACTCTTTTGCAAAATAACAGAAGCACTTTAAAGTGCTCTAATTTTTTCTTGTGTCAAATCTTTTCTAATTTGCAAGCATCCTTGCTTGGAACATCCATCTATATATTCCCTTTGGAAGAAATACTATAAAGACAGTCAAAAGTGATGCTACTAATTTGAGTGTGGCACGTATTTCTCTTTCTTGCATCCTTGACTTTTTTTTTTTTTCCTCCAGCACAGGCTGACACTGCTCCCTGCTCCCACCATCTGTAGGCTTCTTGGCTGAATTCTGGCAGGCCACCCTGAATATCTAGCATGCTGCTTATCATAGTAACTAACTCTATTCTAAACCCCTATTGTTTCACTGCTTTCATCACAGTTGTCAAGGGAAAATGAAAATGATCAAATTAAGCCACACTGAGGTATGAATGGCTGATCATTCTGTGAATCCACTTAGGCATCTCTGTTGAGCCCGGTATATTTCATAACGGGAGATTTTCAAAACTACTTTAGAGGAATTTCAGGGCAAGGAACACTTCAACTAACCCATATGTGAAGAGAATAACCATTAGGAAGAGGAAAGGAGTAAAGTAATAACTACTTGAGACTCTTAGCTCATCTCCCTCTTTTCAATGGGAAACATGGAAATAACTCAGAGGCAAAATCTAGACCACTAGTGCTTTTTCCCTCAGTTGACTCTAGTGCAGAAGAAAAATTTTTTACTTTCTAAAAATATATTTATTAATGTCGCTTACCTTTCAAAGGACCATTTATGCCCAATTATAGAAAACAACTGTTATACCAAGCTTTATAATTAGAATGTTGAATTTTTGTCCCTTTATATCTGCTGAATCTAAATCATCTGTTTGTTTTCTACTCACTGCTAACCAAGTTTAAATTCAGTATTTACTGGTTGCTTTTCAAGAATTTCTTTTGGCAAGACAAAAATAAACTCCAAAAAGAAACTAACCTGTTGTTGGTCCCACATCAAATATAATCTTTCTAAACATTTTTTATATTCTAGTTACATTTGATTTGTTGACTACTTAGTTAAACTTAGAAACCCAGGGAAAATATCAAAGATTCAGAATTTACATAAGAAAGTAAATGCTTTGGAGATTGTTAGAAAAAAAGTGTTTTCAAGGATGGGGTGGGGAAATGGGGAGAGTTTGAAGGACTCAGGAAAAATGAAAATTTTATAGAGCTTTCTAGTTGATTTAAATAGCTAAGGGAGTCAATTTTTGCTTCATGATTAAGGAAAGGAAACTGATTTCTTATATTCCAGGGAAAGATAAAATAAACTAGTAAACAAACAAACAAACACAAAAACAAAGAAATAAAGAAAGGTGCCAGCAATCTGGGAAACTTGTGGACACACTTTTCACAGATTTCAGTAAACCAACTGACCATGTTCATGAGTCTCTCCAAAAATAAGAGAAGATATTTATTGATAACTTAAGTGGATTCAAAGCTTCTTCAATATTAAGAAATTTGAAATCTTGGGCTCTGTAACTCAAAGCTCAAAGCAGCAATGTTGGCTCTGATTTAGTGTGCCAAGATAATACTGGATGTTCATGGCCCCCTTCAACAAAGAGGGTTGTGGTCCTGTGGACAATTAGTACTTGTCTTTCAGAGCTTGCTCCAAGCCACCAGGATCAAGAAGATGTGGTAGGAGGTTACAGGATCTAATATTCACAATAAACATGTTTCAGTATCCAAGAAACCCAGAATGGTGGCTGGATTCTTACAAGGCCCAGAATGTTCTTGTAAATTTTGAAGAAGCTCATTAACATATCAGAGGCTAACCTCAATGGGTGATATTATTTGAGGTTCAAAAAGAAAGGTCATACAGATGTTCTTAAACTTAAGAAGGCAGGGGGCAGTAGGTCCAGCTGGTATAAATCACTGGAGGACCAAAATGGAAGGTCCCTGAAAGTTTAGAAAATAAACATTCTTAATAGTAGATTAATTTTGCTAAAACACAAAACTGTACCTATATATGTTCCGCCTTCATTGTTCATGGCTGTGGTAGGCAGAATAATGCCCTCTCAAAGTTGTCCACATCCTAATTCCTAGAACCTATGGATATGTACATTATATGGCAAAGGAGAATTGGGTTGCAGATGCAATTATGATTACTGGAGCTTTCACTGTTGAAAGTGGAAGGAGACAAAAGATGGATCAGTTTTAGAGTGAAGCTGTGTGAGAAAGACTCCCCTTTGCTGGCTTTGTAAATGAAAGGAGACCATAAACTGAGGAATGTGGGCAGTTTCTAGAAGTTGGAAAAGACAAGGAAACAGATTCTCCCTTCGAGCTTTCAAAAAGGAGCACAACCCTATCTATGCCTTATTTTAGCCCAGTAGGCCTGTGTTAGAACTTCAACCTACAGAAATGTAAAATAAGGAAGCTGACTTGGCCCAGTGGATCAGGTGTCCGCCTACCACATGGGAGGTCCACGGTTCAAACCCTGGGCCTCCTTGACCCATGTGGAGCTGGCCCACACACAGTGCTGATGCACGCAAGGAGTACTGTGCCATGCACGGGTGTCCCCCACGTACGGGAGCCCCACGCGCAAGGAATGTGCCCCTTGGGGAGAGCCGCTTAGCCCAAAAGTTCAGCCTGCCCAGGAATGGCACCGCACACATGCAGAATTGATGCAGCAAGATGACACAACTAAAAGAGACACAGATTCCCTTGCCGCTGACAATAACAGAAGTGGACACAAAAGAACACTCACCAAATGGACACAGAGAACAGACAATGGCCGGGGGGGGGGGGGGTGAAAAATAAAATAAATCTTAAAAAAATATATATATATATAAAATAATAAATATATGTTGTTTTAAGCCACTTAGTTTTTTTGGCAAAAATGAATGCAATGGTTAATACAGTGTGAGAACTCTTCTAAAACAGAAACCTGAACATTGTTCAGGAAACAAATACTTGGTTTAATGAAACATAAAGCAAATATTTCAAACAGTTAAAAATAATATTCATGATTCATAATCATTTTTATCATTCAAGAGTCTTCACCCCATCTATTGACTCCTTGAGTTTTATGATTCTTATCAAAAGATATCAGCTTCTTGATCAGTGCTAAAATCCCAAACCCTGTATTAATATAGCCTATGCATAAATTTAAAATTATCTAATTCTGTATCCAATTGTGCCTACTCTCTAGAAATCCAATTAAGAAATATAGACCCTATAGCTTTGATTCAATGTGTATTCAAGGTTGCATCCAGACGGAATATGGGTGGTATGTTCATTCAAGCTTACCTGGAAAGTGGGGGATATGCTAATTAAGACCTATATGGTGCTCAGTCAAACACTTAACTAACAAAGGAAAGTCATTTCCTTTAATAAAAGCACGTTTTGACTCCCCACCCTGTATAAAATGTACCCAAAATTCTATTCAGAGCTCGGGTTTTGAACAGAAAGCTCCCAAGTCTGGCTGGCAGTAAAATAAATCTTTTTCCTTCCTAAAATTATTCCTGGGTCCTGGCCTTTCTATGCACAAATAATTGAACCTTTCTTGTCTTCTACAACATTTCTGGGGACTAGTCCAGGATTTGCAAACAAAGACCAGAGAAGGTAGCATTTCACTACCCCTTCCAGACCCCCAAGGAAACCAGGAGGACTCAGGTGAACACCAAATCTGGGTGCTCCTGGATTAAATTTAGTCCAGAAAAGATGTGGACTCAGAATCTTCCTAATGAAAATTGAGAGCAATGGAAGGTCTGAAAAAAAAAAGAATTCTGGGAACTAAGAAGACTCCAAAAACGGAAGAAGGTAAGACTCCCTGGGAAGCATAGTCAGGAAAACCCCAGCTTTAATTGCTAGGAAAGGGAGCCCAATCACCTCCCAAGACAGCCCTAGTACCTACAGAAATTTGGGGGAAGCAGTTCACTCTAGGTATGAAAAAAAAAAGAGAAACAAAGAGGGAAAAGCCTGGTGTTTGAGGTTTGTCTAACTGCATGTTAGCATCTGGTTTCTGGTCTTGTCTCCACTGAAACAGTAAAGGCTTGATTATAACAAGAAAGGATGTTTATAGGTTCAAGTCTTCACGTCCTGAAAATTGGTCTAGATTTTGAAAAACTTGGTTACAGAAAAATGAATCGGCTTTTTCGTGAAGATTGGTCTGGGTATAAAGTTAAACAGTGAAAAAAGGTCTAGCTGGAATCTTTTGTTATGATGCTGAATTGCAAATGAATTCACTTTATGTCAGATGTTAATATTAAGTGTTCTCTCTTTCTAAAGTTTGTAATGGCTGCGGGGGCAGCCATGCCAAAGAAAATATATATAGAACTTGTAAGTCAGATAAATAAATTTTGTGCTCAATGCTAGCGTTAGAATTGTGTAATTATAATAAGTGGTAAAATTTGGTTAAGCTGGAACCCTCCCTTGCCATTGGCAAAGAAGTAAATTGATAGTAGTTTATAAAGCAGAACTGCAGTGTGAATGTGTATGCGCATGCTCTGCTATCTTGCTTCTCTGGGTTGGCCCCTTTTGCAGGAACTCAGGGATTGTCTGTGTCTGTGTTCTCAGGGTGGCTGGTGGAGCCAGTGACTTGAATCATAGCTCTGCCAGGAGAGGGGTCCCTGGGAAAGGCAGTGAATTTGAAAAGTTTTTTCAAGCCATTTTAGTGGAGAGCTGGAAAGGGGGGAGTGGCTTGCCACTTTCCAGTGAATCCATGCCTTCTATTCGTAAGCCACATTCCTATTTAATCACTATGCACCCAAGTACCTGGAAGGGGGAAGGTGAAGGGGATGCAGAGCAGGATCAAAATAAATGCAATAAAGTTCCCTCCCTAAGGTGTCGAAGGCCAAAATAAATTTACATTCTGCAGGTTCTGCTTTTCCAAATCTCTCTCCCTGTGAGTCTATGTAAAAACCCTTTAAAATGTTTTAAAGCTGTAAACTTGTCAAAGGAACAAAGCTATTGCTTGAAAACAATAGACCTCTAATCACTTGGTAGCCCTTTTAATGGTCTGGCTGGGAATGTCAGCAGTAAGGGTCATAAAACTGCAGAAAAAAAAAGGACAAACCTCAACTTTAAAATCTGAGTTTGACTTTATTGTAAGTGTAAATTCTAAACTAACCTTACCTTCGTTTATGGTCACTTCAAGCCTAGCCTCACCCCTTGCCTTTGCTTATGGTTATTTCAGAACAGCTTCTGCCCCCATAGCCCAGGGAAAAGCAGACCTGAGACATCCCTGTCTCCTGTCTGACTGGTATTAGTAACCCTGCTTTCTCTCATGATTTCAAATGTGAACTATATTGCTGCCTGGTGGAATTCTTGACCCTCAGGGTTGAACATCCACTGGGCTCTTTTTATCTCCAAGGACTGAGAAATTAAGGAGGTCTCCTGCCTTGACTGTTGGGGTTCCTAAGAGTGGCAATTCATGAGAGAAACCAGTCTCCCTGAGGCCTCAATAGCCTCGGTGAATATACATAAAATTAGTCTTGCTCATTCAAAATCTGCTAAAGTCAAAGTAAAATATAAAGTTCTGAAACAAAGGAAAAATGTATTAAAGCATTGGGAACATTTTGGTTACAATAAATTAGTTAAAAAACAAAATTCTTGTGTAAAACTGCATGGTCATAGTGCAAAATAAGAAAAAAAAAAACCTTTCCAGAGTCTTTCAAATGTTTTGCTGTCACACTTATTTTGTAAAATGAAAGTTTTAAGTAAGTTATATTTCTGTGTCAAACTATTCATGTCTGCATATTTGTTCAAATTGTTGGGGTTAAATATGCAGTTATATAAGTAATATATATTTCTAGAACCCAAATTAAACTAAACTGTATATAAAATAATGCAAATTATAAGTAACATCAATGAATTGTTTTCCTGTGTCTAACTTTATTTGTGTCTGCATATTTGCTCAGTGTATATCTTTATACATTGGGAAAATAGTATCAAATTAACAAATGAAATTTCTTAAAAGAGCTCTATTCAAATTGTTAAAAAATAGATATGCAGTTATATATGTGAATAAATATTCCTGGAGCCCAAATAGACCGAGCAGGATGGAAAGGTCAGATAGAAATCTGATTACAGGAACTATTGGGAAAGGACCTTCTCTTTGCAAGAACTTTGAGGGAGGGACTAGGTGTGAATTAAAACTATCTTCTAGGCTGGGGAATTAAGAATCAGTTCGCCCTGTAATTCTCTTGTTTTAACCTTTTAAAAGCCTTAAAATAAGGGTGGTTAATAATTCTACTACCAAATTTCAGTAAGAAAAGAAAGTCCATAAAAGCTGTGAAAAGATCTTTCCTAAATTATGACTAAACAAATAATGCAATTATAATATATTTTGGACAAATAATGCAATTATAATATATTTTGGAACCTAGTAGTCGATATGCTTTTAAAATTATTCACAGTTTCTGAACGAACTTAAAGAAAAAGAAGTTTTAGCTTCCTGTAAAAAAAGTTAAGAGAACATTCCTTGCATAAACTATAATGTTTTCGATTTTATTTAGCTTGGGTGTAATCTCCCTTGGTTTATAAATTACCCATTAAATAAATTAACATTATATGTACAAAATCTTTGTAGTAATGAAAATTGTAAGTTCATGGTAATGAAATTAAGTGAAAGAAAATTGTAGATACACTCTCCTAAATGAATGGAGTAAACTTCTTTGGTTGGTAATTGTAATTTAATAAGTTTATTTAAATGTGAGGTAACTAGTCTATGTGGTTGTGATTAATTGTAAAATTTTGTAAAAACATCTTCCAAACTGAAACATTTAAATGGTTCTAATTCTAGAAATCATTGTTAACTAAAAATCTGGATTGGTATTGATGTCAAAAAGTAATTTTGTGGCAATAAAACCTGTCTGAAAGTCACTTCAAGGTGCATATTTAAGTAAATGGTAATGGAAAGTTATCTTGGTTCCATTAGGAATCTTCTGTTTTTATTTTAACAATGAAAAATACTTTTCTTTTCCTATATTACTAAAGTAAAATACCTACTATTATCTCCATGGTAAAATTGTATAAGTAAACAAAGTCATTTGATATATAATGTGTTGCATTAAAATGTTTAAAATATATAAAACAAGGGATAAACTTTAACATTGTCAAACTCTCTTGTGCATTCAAACCAGGCCTTTTTTTTTAATTTATTTTTTACTTATTTCTCTCCCCATCCCCCGCCCTTCCCCCTCCCCCCTCCCCCCAGTTCTCTGCTCTCCATGTCCGCTGTATTTTCTTCTGTGACTGCTTCTATCCTTATCAGTGGCACTGGGAATCTGTGTTTCTTTTTGTTGCATCATATTGTGTCAGCTCTCTGTGTGTGCAGTGCCATTCTTGGGCAGGTTGCACTTTCTTTTGCACTGAGCAGCTCTCCTTATGGGGCACACTCCTCGCACGTGGAGCTCCCCTACGCGGGGACACCCCTGCTTGGCTCCGCACTCCTTGTGCACATCAGCACTGTACATGGGCCAGCTCCACACAGGTCAAGGAGGCCCGGGGTTTGAACCACGGACCTCCCATGCGGTAGGCAGATGCCCTACCCATTGGGCCAAGTCTGCTTTCCCAAACCAGGCCTTGGATACATTACAGGTTGCCTCTCCATGCGAGTTATTGGCTAGGCTAGTCACTGACCCACCAAATAATAGAAGTATTTACTACATCAGGCCTTTGGTTGTGTTTCTGAAGTTGACGGAAACTATGTTGCAGTTTCAAGCTCCTGCAGCAGTCAATGTTGGCTCAGTACAGCCAAGTGTACAATGGCTATCGCCTCCAGACTGCCACTGTTCCATAGTGCTAGAGAGCACTGTGCACCAGGCCAGTAAAAAACTGGAAACTGTCTCTAGAATCAGTGATGCTGCGACTTGCTTACTTGGTGAGGAACATGCTAAGTGGAGCCATGACTACCAGGATACTGCAAGTAAAATTTAGACACAATTGGCATTATGTCCTGCTCCGTGGAGAGATAACATGTAAAGTATTACAAACCTGAAACTTAAGACTATTAATTGCAAATCAGAACCCTTATGCCTTAAGTAATACATTAATTACTATTAAGTGCTGAACTTTTATCCTGTTCTAAATATATGCCTAATAATTATAATGCTATATTTCCTATTCTGAACCAGGTACAAAAATACATTAGACATGTTAAATTCTTGGTAACTTCATTTTCTAAATAGTTAATAAACATGTCTATAAAATAAGGTAGGGATCTTAGCTGAAAACAATGGGACCACCAGTGGCTTGCAGGTAGCTGGTTAATTGGTACAAGTCTCAGCCACCCTACTACTCTACTCTACTCTACTGTGTAGCAAAATAAGGCTTGCTTGCTAGTAATGGGTCACCTATTGAACAGTCAAAATTGCCAGGAATTCTGCAATTGAAACCAAAATATAAAAAACTTCATTCTGTAGTTCTGATCACTCACACAGCTAAAGAGTAAAAGCATTTCCAACTTGGTGCCCTAATCCTGAATGAAACCAAGGGTCCAAAATTTGCCAGTTTACCACATGAGTGCCAGTCATTAAACAGCCTGAAATGCATCTTCAAAACAAAGTTAAGTACCTAATACTGTTACTTATTACAATTTCTTTCTGAAAATAAATAACTTAAATATATATACTATTCCCACAAACTTTTAAAAAGGGTGCCATCTTTATAGGCACCTAACCTTGTCTGCCCCTGTAATCCAATGTCCTCTTTTAAAAACAGATATTCCACAATTTTAATTAAGTATTTCTTTCAGAATGACCATCTTATTAACCATATGAAAACGTCATCCAGCTTCATACAGAATACCAGATCCATCTTCCTCCAGTTAAAATAAAACAACAGTTTTTACTTTTTGTTAGGTAATGAGTACAACCCATCTCCCTTTAGCACCCCTTTAAGATTAAAGGTGTAAGTTCTTTAAGGGTAAAATAAAATTAATAAATGGATTTGGAGTCTGGTGGGAAATCCATGTAAGTATCAGTGGTTCCAGGATGACTGCTGGGAGGCCCCACCCCAGAATTCTGCTGTCCAGAATGAAAGCTTCTTCTGAAAAGAGGATGGGCCTGAATATTATTTGTCTTTAGGCCCTCAATGAAAAATTAATGAGTGAGATAATCAATTGAAACGCAGGCAGCTGCCCATCTCATGACTCTATATACACACCAGTCAATCCAGGGGGACTCTGACAATAGTGATGCTGAAGCTTAATGGACTTAAGCTTGGCCTCAAAGGGGGAAATCTAATATAGCCTGTGCATAAATTCAAATTTATCTAATTCTGTATCCAAGTGTGCCTACTCTCTAGAAATCCAATTAAGTAATATAGGCCCTATAGGCTTTGACTGAATGTGTATTCAAGGTTGCATCCAGATGGAATGTGGGGGATATGCTAATTCAAGACCTATCTGGTACTCAGTTAAACACTTAACTAACAAAGGAAAGTCATTTTCTTTCATAAAAGCACCATTTGACTCCCCACCCTGTATAAAAAGTACCCAAAATTCTATTTGGGGCTTGGGTTTTGAACAGAAGCTCCTGAGTCTGGCTGGCTATAAAATAAATATTTTTCCTTCCCAGAATTATTCCTGAGTCCTGGCCTTTCTATGCACAAATAATTGAATCTTTCTCAACTTCTGCAACAGTATAATGACCTAATTCAAAAATATGCTACAACATTTTAGCTAACTCTATTTGTAAGCTACATCATATATAGCTTATCATATCTGATGTGTTGAAAATATTTCATCCCTGTCTCAGGCCTACTCATTTCATATTACTATTTTACTACTTGCTTAATAGTCTTTAATTTGCATTATGATGTCAATAGGCACTTTCATTAAAAGTTAATCTTCCTAATTAAGAAGAAACATTTACTTTATTTAATAAAATATATATGCACCTTTCCTAATAGAACTACTAATTCTAATTTAGGAATACCTACAGGAAGGCAATTTTCCTCTGGGAATAACTTAATTAATTATTGTAATCATTATTTTGGTTCAAATTTTACCATGCTGTGGAACAGAAATGAAAAATTTGGAAGAGTTGAGGAGAGCCAAACAACTTAGTCTTAGGACAAAGGCATAATATTCATGGAAAACATAGATGTTCAATTGTAATGAGTCTGTATTCCCCACCATGCCTGTGTAATGAAAATGAACAAATTAGGTCTGTTGTTATTATTATTATTATTATTATTCCTAAGAGGCACTGGGGGACTGAACCTGGGACCTCATACATGGGAAGCAAGCACTCAACCACTGAGCTCTACCTGCTCCCTGTAATTACTTTTTTAAAATTTCTCTCCCTTCCCTGCCCCACAGTTGTCTGCTCTCTGTGTCCATTCACTGTGTGTTCTTCTGTGACTGCGTCTATCCTTATCAGTGGCACCAGGGATCTGTTTTTCTTTTTGTTGCATCATCTTGTGTCAGCTCTCCATTTTCTTTTGCACTGAGTGGGTCTCCTTACGGGGCACACTCCTTGTGCGTGGGGCTCCCCCATGCGGGGGACACGCCTGCATGGCACGGCACTCCTTGCACGCATCAGCACTGCACATGGGCCAGCTCCACATGGGTCAAGGAGGCCAGGAGTTTGAACTGTGGACCTCCCATGTGGTAGGCAGATGCCCTATCCATTGGGCCAAGTCCGCTTCCCTGTGATTACTTTTTAAAGTCAGCATAGGTAAAGGAAGGGAAAATGAACCCCAAATCCCCATAGGGTTCCAGAATATATTAGACAATCTGTAATTTTTCTTTGTCTTCTTGTTTAGTAATTTCACATCTTGCCTCTTCCGCTCAACTGGTAATTATTAAGATTAAAGACTATCACTTTCTACTTTGTTTTTAAGCCCCTTTTTGGTTGATTCTTAGTAACTACAATTATCTAATCCCACTGATAGTTAGCAAAAGGCATATATCAAAGAACTCCTGCAGCATTTGCCACACCATTCTTCCCTAAATATACCTTGAACTCCAGGGATATTGTACTTGCAGAACTGATCATGGTCTTCCTGTGTAATTCCATCTCATATGCCTTGCTACTTGATCATGTAAATGTAATATCCTTGCCAAGATTGTATATATTTGTGTGTATATGTTTATGTTTATGCATGCATAGATAGATGATACATAGCTATCCTACCTTTCATAGCACCTAAGAAATTGTTATAAACATGGCTCAATAAATGTAACTGAAACAAACAACATCCTATTTTTCTGTCATTTTCATCCTTTCAGTATTTGCCTCATCATTTTCTTTAGAGCAGGGGCTAGTCCTCCTCATCCATCTTTTAGACTCATGTCCCATTGTGCCTTGTATTCTGTCAGGAATCATCAAAAATAGGATGATTGGTTTACCTATTCAAAATTGTTCTACCTCATTAAAAACAAAAGGAAAAATTACATTGATCTTCTAAATAATTCAGAATCTTCCTACAATTAAAAAAAGGAGAAATTATAAAGTATGCAAATTCATTTCAAACATAGTTCTAAATGCAAATTTTTGCGTGTTTAACTTGTTTCCAATTTAACTCTACCTAATGAAGTTAAGAAATTTTATTTTACAACACTTAATTAGAAGATTCTCCATTATTAGATAGTTATGATGTACAACTTGCTAAAAGAGTGACACTTTCCTGACATTTTCCTTTTACTCATTACTTTTCGAGTTTCCACAAATATGTACTTTACTTTTTCTGGATATTTCTTTATATGTCATTGGGAATAATCATAGATTGACTAAGACACATTAAACCTAAACAAAAGTGGTAAATCCTCCTTATCTGAAAACTGCAGAGTTTAAGTTAATACCATTTTATACTAGGACACTTGAAAGTTAAGCACACTGTTTTAGATAAAACACTAAGAAAATTAAAAGTAATCAGAAACAATGTATTTTTAAGTTGCCTTAATGGGTACTATGTTGCACCTATTAAATTTATGAAAGCCAAAATAATAATAATTTCTAGTACATATAAACATTTAGCTTAGTTTCAGTTAGTGATAATAAAAATTTCTAGAGCTATTTATGAATTAGTCTTGACAAAGTTTCAAAAGCATTAAATATATGTATATCATTACATTAAAATTTTAAGGGTCAGTATCTCTATATAGTAAATCACTTTCTGTGTTCTTCCTATTGCTTATCTTTTCTTGTGATTTTTCCATGTTGAACAGTAATTAATGATATAAATTGTAAATCCTCACAGGGCCCACTGGATGGAATGGAGGAGAGTATGGGCCATGATGTGGACCATTGTCTATGAGGTGCAGAGGTGCCCAAAGATGTACTTACCAAATCCAATGGATGTGTCATGATGATGGGAACGAGTGTTGTTGGGGGGGGAGAGGGGGGATGGGGGGGTGGGGTTGAATGGGACCTCACACATATATTTTTAATGTAATATTATTACAAAGTCAATAAAAAAAACAGATAAAAAATAAAATAAAATAGGTAGATAAAAAAAAAATAAATTATAATTTAAATAGAAAAAAGTTCCAAAACATTTAAAATATCTTAAATACTTACCTTTTAATTTCCTCTTTAATGATTTCTTTATAAAAATCAAAAAGAAAGAAAATAATTGATGCATGGAAATTTGTCCCAAATTGTTTAGAAGAGAAATATTAGGTATTGTTTAGAAAAGAAATGTTAGGTATGAACCAAAATTTCATACCTTATGAATAGCTAAGTAAATTTCAGTAGTCTAATTCCTTGGAATAAAAACAAGTTCTGGAAGAAAATGTAGAATAAAATCTATTAATTCCTAATAGTGAGGTGTTTTAAGATTTATTTATAAAATTTTCTCTCACTTCTCTTTATCAGGTAGATAAAATGAAAATGGCTAGAATCTGTTATTGCTATGCAATCCATTGATTGTGAAATAATTTTGTATCAGCGCTATGTTTCCCTTTCCTATCACTTTCTTCTCTCTTAATTAGTGGCAATAGGACCTTAAGATCTCTATAATGATGTTTTTAAGTAAGCATATCTATTCCATAAAGCTTAGTATTTGAGAAATATTCAGCAAGTAGATAGCTCTTATGGCCAGATCCTTATACTTGAACATGAAAATATGATTCTAAAGATAATTGTCCTACAGGGAAACTACACCATGAATGCAGTGTTCATCCCTAAAAATTTAAATATATATTCCCAAATTAAATGTGGCATTTTCTTCTAGAATCAGAAGAAAAATAACTGCTATAATAGCCTCATATGTCTATGTAAAAAATGTATTTGATGTTTGTTGAAGCATAATAATGTCTGTGAACAATGACAACAAAAAGTTAAAGGGGAAAGGGTCTTATTTCAACATTGCAATGATTCAGTAAGGCTTGTCAAAGAGCTGTACCTGACCTCTAGGAGCTGGATCACATGGTCTCCTGCACCACTGCTCAGCAGAACTAAAAAGACACCTTGAGCTTTTTGAAAATGCTTTCCAAATTCAGGACCTGACACTGATGAGTCAAGCATGTCCTTTTTCCTGAAGAGGCTGCCAAGCAGATCTTGAGGTCATTTCGGTCAATATACACAGTGTATGAGCAAAGAGTAGGCAGGTTCAGGATAAATATTCACTCTTGTCATATACCATCTCATTCTATTCCGTTTGCAAAGAAACAAAGAGCTTCAGCATAAATTTTGCAATTGGAAGGGAAAGCCACTTGATCTGAAGAAAAATTAATTAAAATTTTTTTTTCAGGGAAATCCATGATAGTTTTGAGCAGTTTAAATATTAAATATTTTATATTCATTTTTAATAATTACTAAATGCCAAGCAAACCTACTTTTGTGATTTATTTTAATGCCTCAAACTCCATGAACCAGATATTATAGAGAACACTGAGATTCTGGAAGAGAGAAATTCTGTGCCCAAGGTCATCATTGAACAATTCTGTGCAAGGGTAGACTACAAAAGAAAGCATTGCTGACTCTCAATATTTTTTCCCACTTATACTACTTTGCCCGACTTACTGAAAAGTTTTCTTCGAAAAGGTCAATTTTTTTTCCTGAAAGTCAAATATTAGGCCTGAGGCAAAGAGGGGGAGAAATAGTTAACACAGCAGGACTGTTTTAATCAGATCTTGCTTATTTCTAAAGCCAAGGCATAAATAACCTTTAGTTAAAAAACGAGCACAAAACGTCTGTAATGTTCTCATGGTAACTATATGAAGCAATGGGTGAAGATGAACCAGCTGTCAGCAAATTCATGACATATACCCAGTGACTGGGTTCGGGTTTGCACCTTTAAGAATTCTGGACCTGGGATCTCAGGTAAGCTTCTCGAGGTGAGCTATCACAAGGGAGAAAATTTTATCCTGTATTACCCTGGCAGAAAGAGTGGGAAAACATGAAAGCCTGTGAGTGACTTCTATAGCTTTTGCCTGTGATTTTCTTTTTCTTCTTGTTCCTGCACTGTATCTTTGCTAAAATTTTTGGCCATGAGAATACCTTTTTGCTGAATCATGGTAGTCCTTCTAGGGAATCACCAAATTAGTTGTGGCACTCTTGAAAAGAGCACAGATTAAAATATATGTTGATAAAGCAAACATTATATTGTTTAACATTTTGTTACAAAACACAACACCTCAAAATTGAGTGGCTTATTGAATAAATGAATATTCAAGAACCTTTTAAGTGTGTCTATTGTACTTCTCAAAGTCATCAATAAAGTGGAAAAATATCTCTAATTCTTGACCTCTAGTTTGATTTAATTAGATACCTTCATGCCTACGAATCTCTCAAGTTTTGAAAGTTTGATTTTCTGCTTCACTTTTTTTTCCTGACTTTTTTCCCACTTTTTAAATTTGTTAAAATATACTTCAATTACATAAATGTTACAGAGAATATATAGGAGATTCCGATATGCCCACTCTCCACACCTCTCACATTTTCCCACATTAGCAACACCTTTCATTAGTGTGGTACATTCATTGCAATTGATAAACACATTTTGGAGCATTACTGTTAAGCATGGATTATAGTTTACATTGTAGGTTACACTCTCTTGCATTTGTCTCTGTAGATTATGGCCAGCTATATAATGACCAGTATCTGTTATTATAATGTCATTCAGGATGATTCCCAATTACCCCCCCCTATTACACCTGTTTTTCTCTCTCCTACCTCAGAACATCCATGGGTCACTGCCTCCACAACAACGGTATTTCTTTCATTGCTAGAATCACAATAAGTCTATACTAGAATACTACTAAGTTTATTTTAGTCCATAGTTTGTTTCCAAATCTGGAGGACTCTGGGATGGTGATAACTACTCCACCATTAATTGAGGGGGTACTTCAATCCTATACATCTGATGGATGGGACTCTCTTGCTTACAGTTGTAGGCACTCTTGGTTCCTTGGAATGCTGTTTGTCCATCATCTCCTCCTTGTTAGTCATACTGGGTGAATCCATTGAACTGGAGAGTAGGTGTTGCAACTTCGTTGAGATTCAGGGCTCAGCTGGCACATGGATGGCCCAAAGATTTAAGTCTCTTGGATGTATGCCTATTAACTCTAGTACTAATTATAGGTTCAAAGAGAAGGACAGAAGGGCCATGAATAGGGAAACCATTGCTGAGTTTAACTCAGTCACCCTGGGAAGCATAAATATCAGATTTGGGCTCACTGGCAAAGGGCAAATTTCCTGAGCTGTCTGCCCTGGCTACGGTGTCTGAATTTTTCCATAATCCTGAGGAGCTTTGCTATTTGGAGTGCATCTACATTTGCTGTCAATGAGATTCTGTTGAGATGTGCATAAGCAATAACTCTGAGATGGCTTCCCAACTCACTTTGAAGTCTCTTAGCCATACAAACTCATTTGTCTTTAGCTCTTTATAAGCACAAAAGTCAGTTGGGATTAGATATGCAGTTAGAAGAGAGAAGTATTCCAGGAAGAAATAATTACCTGTGAGCAGTGTTAACCATGAGAGGCTCAATAAGGAAAAAGATACAGTGCAGCCAAGAACATAGAAACGTAAGTTCCCTGAGGACTGATTTCCACTGTGCAGAAAAGATGCAGAAAAAGGCCATCCAAGCCGCTTCAAACTAAGGGGTCCAGTGCACAAACAGACGTTGGGGGAAAATATTCTAAGAACACACTAAAGATATTTTCAAATATGGTGAGAAGCCTGAATATTAAAGAAGATCATAACAGCTGACTGAGGATGGATAGCCCAGCAAATGGAGTGGGCACTCATAACATGGGAAACAAGCAAAAACAAAGGAACAAAACTGTCTTGCATGTTTCTAAAACCCTTCTAAAAATTATCATAAGAGAACCAGTGAATCATGGAGTTGGAGATTTTGATTATATGTTTCCTGTCTCAAAAGTTCTGATCACTTATTCCTTTTCAGATATACCTTTCCTAAATGACTGCATTGCTTCTACATATAATTCTTAAATATAAGGTACAGTTTTATTCTAAAGAACAGTAAGTATATCTATCTTACAAGACATGTGTACTTAATAACATGTATTTTTCCCAAAGGTTTCAAGCCTTTTATAAGGAAAACTTTGTAAAATACCATTTACAGACACTTCTGCCTTTCAGCTGATGATTCACTGCAATTATACTAAAAATGTTACTATTTTTTGAGTACTGTTGCCAAAAATTGATGAAGATTTAAAAGTAGCTTGTGTGGTTCATATTCTAGCTCATTTTTACAAAGTACATGATCATGGCAGCCGACTGGATTCCTCTTCCCAAGATAATATCCTTTATGTATCTAAATGGATTGTGATTGTAAACTATAATGTGAACTGTAATCCATGCTCATCAATTGTAACAAATGTACCAAAGTAATAAGGGATGTTGTTGATGTGGGAAAGTGTGGGAGGAAGAGTAAATGTGGCATATGGAATCCCTTATATATTTCTTTAAATTTTAAAAAATTTATTGTAGTATATTACTCACACGTAAACACACATAAACAATAAGTGTATGTAATAGTTGTGAATTTACAAAACAAACATATATAACATTATAAAGGACTCTCATACCTCACCCTACCACCAATGTCTTGTATTGTTGTTAAACATTTTTGACTAATGATTAAAAAGAAAGAGCATCATCAAAATATTATACTAAGCAAAGTATTTTCCCCTAACCACCTTATTACTATTATTATCTTTATATCACTTATATATGAACATTCATAAACAATAAGTATAATAAAAGTTGTGAACTTACAAAGCAAACATGCATAACATCATACAGAGGGCCCAAAAATTGACCTTCCACCAACACCTTACACTGCCATGAGACATTTGTTACAAATTATGAAAGAATATTGTCAAAATTACTACTAATTATAGTCCTTACCTTGCATTTGGTGTATTTCCCCCTAATCCACCTTAATTTTTTTAAAAATATATTTTTATGACAGAAGTTGTAAATTTACAAAACAACTATGTATAGTCCTTACCTAATTATAGTCCTTACCTTACATTTAGTGCACTTTCCCCCAATCCACCTTATTATTATTTTTAAAATATATTTTTATGACAGAAGTTGTAAATTTTCAAAACAATCATGCACATGTGCTGAATTCCCAAACAACATCCCTCTATCAACACACCACACTGTGATAGAACATTGGTAACAGATTATAAAATAATATCATCTGATTGTTACCACATCCATAGTGTATATTTGGCATACATTTTCTATACTGCCCCATTATCAACACAGTACATCTTTGGCAGAGATGCAAGAATATTATATTATTACTGCTAACCATAGTCCATAGGTCATTCCAGTTGTATTTTTCCCATAATTCTCCACATTCCCAAAACCCTGTAATAGTGATGTACATTTGCTCTACCTCACAAAGGACACTCTTACATCTGTAGCATCAACCACAATTCTCATCCACCTCTTGGTTTACTGTGCTGTTCAGTTCCTAGATTATTCTCTAGCATTCTACCAATTGGAATTTATATCCCTAGACTACCATATTCAGCCACATCCCCATTTGTAAACTGGCTGTTACTCACTATGTGTTACCATCCCCTCTATACATTTGCACACTTTTACAGTAAAGCTAATTAGAACTGCTACATGCCTTAAACATTTGTAGTCCATCTCAGTCCTCCTCTTATCTCCTTTAAGAATCCACCACCTACTACCACGTCTTGAAGCTATTTTCCTACATTTTCTTTTAGAAGCTTTATGGTTTTGCTTTTATATTTAGGTTTTTGGTCCATTTTGAGTTAATTTTTGGATAAGATGTGAGATAGGGATCCTCTTTTATTCTTTTAATTATGGATATAATGTTCTCTCAGTACCATTTATTGAATGGGCTCTTCTGCCCAAGCTGAGTGAGTTTGACAGGCTAGTCAAAAATCATTGGACCATATATGTTAGGTTCTGTTTCTGAACTATCAATTTTGTTCCATTGGTCTATGTGTCTGTCTTTATGTCAGTACCATGCCGTTTTTACCACTGTAGCTAGGTAATATGATTTAAAGTCTGGAGATGAGAGTCCTCCAAATTCACTTTTTCCTTTTAAAGATGTTTCTGGCTATTCAGGACCCCTTACCTATCCAAATGAATTTGATAGTCATCTTTTCCATTTATTTTAAAAATGCAGGTAGAATTTTTATCAGAATTGCATTGAATCTATATGCCAATTTGAGTAGAATTGACATTTTAATGATATTTAGTTTTCCAATCCATGAGTGTGGAGTGCTCTTCCAATTATTTAGGACTTTTTTATTTCTTTTAACATTGAGTTTTAGATTTTTGAATCCCAGTGCTTTAAATCATTGGTTAAGTTTATTCCTGAATATTAGGGTTTTATGTCGTTTTATATTCACCACTCTTTTGACACTTTTGGTTTCTTTTATTGATGTAAAACATCATTTCTAGACAGTCTTCCAAGCCTTTCTCTCTGGTCATTTCTTTTTAGGCTCCAGAATGCCCTTTAGTATTTCCTGAAAATCCAGTCTCTTGGTTAGAAAATCCTTCAGTTTCTGTTTATCTATCACTATTCCAACCTCACCCTCATTTTTGAAAGATAATCTTTCCAGATATAAGATACTTGGCTGGAAGTTTTTCACTTGTAACATCCTAAATATATCATACCACTGTCTTCTTGCTTCCATGGTTTCTGGAGGGAAATCAGCCCTTAATTTTATTGGATATCCCTTATATGTTATGCATTGCTTTTCTCTTGCTGTTCTCAGAATTCTTTATTTGTTTTTGGCATTTGCATTCTGATTAGTATTTGTCTCAGAGATGGTCTATTCAGAATTTTTTGGATGAGAGTGTGTTGTGCTCCTTCGACATGGACATCTATGTCCTTCAATAGGGCAGGGGAATTTTCTACCATTTTTTCTTTAAATATTCCCTCTGCCCCATTTCTCATCTCTTCTCCTTCTGGGATACTCATGACACACATGTTTGCAAGTCTCTTGCTGTCCTTTAGTTCTCAGAAACATGGTCAACATTTTCCATTCTTTCCTTCATCTGTTCTTTTGTATGTACACTTTTAGAGGCCATTTTTTAAAGTTCACCAACCCTTTTTTTTTTGCCTCCTTAAATCTGGTATTATATAATTCCATTGTATTTTAATTTCATTTATTGCACCTTTCATTCCCTAAGATCTGCTATTTTTCTGTGTATGCTTTCAAATTCTTCTTTGTGCTCATCCAATGTCTACTTAATATCTTTCATCTCTTTAGCCATCTCACTGAATTTGTTAAAGAGATTTTTTTAATATCTATGATTAGTTTTCTCAACTCCTGTGTGCCATCTGGAGGCTTATCTTGTTCCTTTAACTGGGCCATAGCTTCCTGTTTCTCTGGTATGGTTTGTAATTTTTTGTTGGTATTTGGCGTCTCATTTACTAGAGTACTTATTCTGTGTGTAGTTTTTCTCTTTAGTTTAGGGCTTCCTGCCCTTTCTCCCTTGCTAGTTGTGCAGTAGGAGCCACGAATGCAGTTGTGGATGCTCAAGCTTCCCTCATTTTCCCAGGAAACAATGAAGCTTTTCCCAACTTTCTCCTTTGCAAGCGGTAGGGATAGAGTCACAGCTGTGTGTAATAATCCAAGTCATGCAGGCCTAGACTGTAGTTGCCCAGAGAGACTGATGAAGCTTGATGACCCTTTCTCCCCTGATTGGGAAAGGGATGGAGCTTCAGGTGTGGGCAGCAATCTACGCAGTGCAGTCCAAGATTACTATAGTTGCCCTGGTAGACTTCCTATTATTCAGTCTGTGCCATCCAAATGTACCTGCAGTTACCTCGATAGGCTGGAGCAGGGCCTGCCAGCTTCCTTTCTGCTACAGGTAGGGCTGAAGCCGAGGCTCTGCCTGCAATCTGACCTATATAGAAAAAAACTAGTCCCTACCATCACTGTGATTTTCAGTCAGCTCAACTTCCCCTCATGCTGGGGGTGGAGTCAAAATGGTAGGCTCTGGCCTCTTTCCAACTTGGACAGGTACAAACTTAAGCTCTTCTTAATGTTGTACTTTAGCCAGCCAAATTTACCAATCCTCAGATGAAGTTGGTGCCCAACCATTTCCCCCTCCCCTGTTTTTGAGAAATAAAGCTTCCAATTACAGACACAGAATAGCTCCTGGGGCAGCTTGTGCCTCTAGTGGAGGATGGATTTTGGCAACCATGGTGTGGAGCACTCTACTTATGAATCTTCTTTACAGGTGGGCAGTCTCCTCTTTCCATTCCTTTAAGGATATTGCAGAACTCTCTTCTGGCATCCTGGAGCCCCCAAACTTGTGCTTCAGATAGCTCTGAGTGATTACTAACTGTCCTGTAGAAGGAGCTGACTATAGGAGATCCTCACTCCCCCCACCATCTTGCTGGTTGTCCTCGAATCCCTTATATTTTTTATGTATCATTTATGTAATCTAACACTTCTTTAAAAATTAAAAACACTAATTAAAAAATAAATGAATTACTATTAATTGTTCTACTTACTGACCTCTATGGTCTTCCCCAAGGAAAAGATCATGTTTTTGGCTAAAGAATATTAAACTACAAACATCAACCACAAACAATCAGCCTCTCAATGAGGTAAGAAAGGTAACTCAATACAATTTATATTTTTTATATTCAACTTACTAATGAGAGGTATTTTAATATTCCAGTGATGCTTAAGACCCAAAATTGAGGAGATGGCAGCCCTTGGGGAAAAAGAAAGTGATTCCTTCCTTTCTTAGGGAAGGAAAAGCTGGGACATGGGTCAGTGATGTAGGTAGGAAGAGTAAAGGGGAATTCATTGGCAAAGTTGAGAAACTGAAAGAAAGTTCAAAGACCTAAATTCTGAAGAAAATATTTTTCAATCTAGTTAAGTACAAAAAAGAAAATTAAAAAAGTCAGAGCTCAGTAATATAAGCACACTACTTGCCACTTCTCAACTTTAATGTATTCTCACTAAAGCCATCTGTTAATTTCTTTAATAAATGGTATATCAGCTTGTATCTTTAAAATTCTCATGAGTAATTATGTAAATATTCTATGTTAACATAGGCATGCTTTGTTTACACTGACTTTATTCAAGGTCAGAAGCATTTAATTTTCCTATTAAATAATATATTCTGTCTTCCATTAGATTTAGGAATTATGTAAAATATTTAGTATTCCTCCACCTTTTCTTTGTTATTGTTCTGATGATTTGTTGGTTAGGTTGGAATTTCTAGTATATGTTGCATTTAGCTTAAAACAATTCATTCACTTTGCTTGAATAGGGATATTTATGTCACTCAAACCCTATAATATCATCTGTCAGAAAATTAGTCTAGATTAACAAATGAAATAAATTGAAATTTGCATTATGTTGAAATTTACTTAATCTACAATTTTCATATATAAAGTAGGTGTGCCTCATCATTTAGCCCAAGTGGTAGTGATTAATGTAGATTACAATAGCCACAAAGTTGTCACTCATTTTGTTTGAGTATTTGAATCAGAGAGTCACTAATCTATATGATCAAGAATGCTTAATTACTTTTCAAGAGAAGCTCAGAATCATGATCCTTTAAACCTCAAAGCATATATTTTTGCTTCTAGATCAATGTTTAATAATTTATATCTGCACCTACAGATATACTTAATTTCTCATTAAGAGTTTAAACCTGCAAGTCAACAAACATTGCTCTAGTTCTATTTCTCTTAAGCACACAGTCAATTAATTATGAGCAGTGATAACTCTGTGCTTACTATAATGTAAGATGATTTCTTCATGTGATGTTTTTTGAAGTGAATATCCTATCAGTCATGCTAAATATTCTCCCATCTTTCAGAATTTTATTAAAAGTTATGGATTTTTAACCACAAAGAGAGGTAAATGGCATTTAATGAAATCTTGCCTTGAGAAAACTACATCTAATGGTTCAGTACTCTGCATGCTCATTTGCTATTGGTAAGACTTTTTTTTAAAAGAATTGTTTTTTTTATTTATCGCTCCCCCGCCCCCTTCCCCAACCATTGTCTGCTCTCTGTGTCCATTTGCTGTGTGATCTGTGTCCACTTGAATTCTTGTCAGGCAGCACCAGGAATCTATGTCTCTTTTTGTTGCATCATCTTTGCTGCATCAGCTCTCTGTGTGTGCCGCACCGCTCCTGGGCAGGCTGTACTCGGGCAACTCTCCTTGTGGGTCACAATCCTTGTGCGGGGGACCGCTCTGCATGGCACGGCACTCCTTGCACATGGCAGCACTGCAGGTGAGCCAGCTCACCACATGGATCAGGAGGCCTTGGGTACTGAACCCTAGACCTCCTATATGGTAGGTGGACACTCTATCAGTTGAGCCACGTTTGCTTCCCTGGAAAGACCTTAAAAAAATTATTTGCCATTTGATTACATTTTGTGGATAGTGTTACCTACTCACACATACCTTCATTCTTGATGCATATGTATATGCTTATAAGTATATACATATACAGAGTTCATAAAATTATTAGAAATGTCCCTGAAATTAAAATGCAATTGACATCTTTAGGAAAATAATAATACTTCAACTATTCATTGGTTTGCTTAGTCATTCTTTCTAATGGGAATATTTTTAGCTGAAATAAAGTACCTTAATCATTTCTGTTTAATAAAACTTATGCTTTTATTTTCATGATAACAATATCTCTTTAATTAATAGACAAGTCACTAAAACTAACATACTGAATTAATATTGCCATTACTATAAATCTAATAAAACAATATTTACTAATATGTTAAAATTGCAGATGTTGTCAAATTATATTACTTTCTTCATAAATTATTGCCTAGTAAAATCTGTGGCTTTGTAAAATAAGGGTTTTTAGAAAAGCATACTACCCTTAAAGAAATACATTTTTATATATTTGGTTAATTTACATGATGTATACAGAAACGTCAAAATTTCCTTATCTTGTTTTTGTTCTAATTCAGTGATTTAGTACATTTCATTTATGACTATCTAGATATTAAATTTATATTAAACATAATAAAATTTAAAACTGCAATACTTTTAATGTATATTCCCCACATAAATGAGAAGGAGTCTAGAGTTAAAGAGGGAAGAATGAATGAAAAGGTGGAGTTGGGTCAGTTGATAAATTGTCTTGAATGAAACAATAAGAATTTTGATATTATTACATGATAAAAACATGATAAGCCTGCAAACAAATGGGAGAAGAAAAATAGGCAAAATCAACATAGAGTAAAACAAATAGGAGATAAAAAAAAAAGGGATATTCCCAATAAGACCTTTTAAGGTTGATATGTCTCCAGACATTCAGTCATTCAGAAATCTGAACTAAGGCTTAGGAGAAAAGTTTAGAATACAAATTTGAAGATCATTTGATGTCATGCTAATAATTGAAGCTATGAAAATAAGTTAAATTGTATGGAGTTTAAAGATCGGAAGCAAAACTAGAAATCTCATCATTTAAATAGAGGAATAACTAAAGAGATGAAAAACAAGTAGAGAAATAGTAAAGAGAAGATAAGTTTCAGTTAGAACAATTTTAGGAAAAACAGGAGAATAAAGGATGAGAATTTGGAAATTAAAAGGTTAAGAGAGAACTTGTGTAGCCAAAGGAGTGATGTAAGCAGTAAAGGTTGATTGCATTTTTTCAAGACTTGCAATGTTGGCAGAGACAGATGTGATGGTAATCAAATGGAAAACATTTAATTTAAGATGGGAAAAAAAAAAAAAAATATATATATATATATATATATATATTCTTTTTAGGAGATAACAGGGGATTGAACCTGGGACCTCATATAGGTGAAGCAGGCACTCAACCACTGAGCTACACCCAGTTCCAAAAATGAGACTATTTGAATTCTGCTTTAGGAAAAAAATTTTCAGTAGAGAACCATAGTGAATATGCAAAAAACAAACAAAGAAAAAGATGGGGTAGTGTTTTAAGTTTCTGTTAGTAACAGTGCAGGCTTAACCTCTGTACTAAAGAGAGATTCAAATACGGTGGCATAAACAGGATATAATTTGGTTTCCATTTTACATAACAGACCAGAGGTAAGTGAGGAGACAGGCAAGAGAAAGCAGCTCTGCAATTCTCAACTCACAGCTTCCATTTCTGAATCCAAGGTGGCCATGTAACTCTTGCCATCCCCCAGCCAATGAGAAAGGGAGCTTGAACGATTCATGAGGAAGAACCGTAAATAACACTTCTCCCTTTCATTTATAGCCTACTCATCAGAACTTAGTCCCTTGACTAAGGAACACTAGAACGTTGGAGGATTGTATCTTTTAGTGTACAGCCATACCCACTGCAGTTTTTTAAACTATGTAATAAAGGAAGAATAGCTAACAAGGGACACTTAAAAGTCTGCAATAAAGCGCAAAGGAGGACAGAAAAATTAAAAACATTTTTTGCATACAAACAGAAAGAAAGGAAGAGCTGATATTGGTAAAGAAAAGGAAATTTTTAACAAGGAAATAAATTAGGTAATCAACATGGAATAGACATATGCTTGGAGTGATTGAAAGTTTTACACAAATGAAGGCTCAAATACCACCTCTATCTGTTATTAGCTGTATGTCTTTTACAAAATTGATTAATACTAATTTAATTGAGTTTCCTTCAATATTTTAAAAAGTGATAATAATAATTACTTACAAAACTCTTAAGACTAGAGTATGTATTAAAGCAAAAGGAAAGTGGATGGTACGGTGTATTAAAATACTTCTAAAAATATAAATAATAATAATTATAATTATTATAATAATTATAGAATTGGAGATTCTGGAATTAAACTTGTAAAGTATAAGGAAGTTAGTATATAGTGTAAAGAGCTTAGCTGACAGAATATGAAATGCAAAATAATAGCTTATAATTATTTTTATAAGAGCTACATTTCTTGTTTGATTTTAGTTCTTTAAAATTAAAGTTCAGTTGGTAGAAATATAACCAATTATTAGAAAAACTAAAACTAATTTTATGCATTGCCTTTCCATTTCCTTCTTTTTTGTCTGTTATCATTACTAAATTTATCTTAATAAGGAATGATTTTAGAATAATTCTAACAGCAGTGTTTCTACCCAAGTGTCAAAACCACCATGTTTCTTTCATTGAATAGCTAGATTATTGTTTTCTTTTAATGAAACTAAATAATTAGAAAATGTAGTACACTAGTAAGTTCTGTTTAAATAAGGAACAAATGCTTTGGAAATTTAAAGAGATGAAAATGCGGAGGAGGTTACATTTGATCATTGTTAGAGCGGATAGAATTTGGAAAAAAAATAGAGTTATCTGACTAGCATCTAATGATAGTTTCTTGGAATTTCTCATTTGAATATTGGGGAAGAAATGAAAAAAGTGAAAGTGTCATATCATACCACGCCATATGGGAACTGACAATATGAATGCTAGAATCTGGAAGAAATTTTTACTGACTGCGAAGCCAAAATAACAAGTTGATAGCCCACCTATCCCAAGCAGATAGACACAGCAAGTCTAGGCATAATAAGTTAAATAGATCTTCTCATAGATATACTATCTGTTCCAGAGAACAAAGTTCTATAATAACCAAAAACCAGAGAGACCTTCTCTGCTGCATGAATATTGCTCTTCCTATCACTATTCCTGCTTTCCTTCAAAGTGAATGTTTCTCAATACACAATCAATCCAAAACCAGGATTCCTAGAAAGTAACTGTATCAGAGGTAGGATGGCATTAGCAGTGGTGCACTGCTGTATGGAGGCTGGTAACCACAAATGTGAGATGAGTGGGGCCTGAGACACAAAGGGGCATAGAAGCAGCGCTTGCTGTGAGTTGTAATTTTTCATGTACCCCATATTTGCAGATGTAGTTCTTTAGCTATGTAATGAGGTTAGTAAAAGATCCATTCTCAGACCCTAAGAGCCTGATTATAAGGATGCTTACTAGATATTAAGACTTAATTTAGGAATTGTACATATCAATTGGTGTGCACTTGTGGTCCTCAAAGACAACTCACGCCAAAGAAAAAATGAATAGAATTTTTTTTTTTAAGTTTGAACAGATATCTCTTCTTTTAACTAACCAAAATTGATATAAGCCTGGAGTCCATAAAAAAATCCTAATTCTGAAAGTTTTTAAAAAGAATCAGATATTGGTGGGGCAATGTTATCCAGAAACCTCTGAGGATTAACAAATGTCCAAAATTAATTTATCATAATTTCTGAAATGCTAGCGTGCATCTTCTCTTGATAGCTGTGTATGACTCCTGAACTCAGCCTCCGAGATTCGGGCAGTCCATCTATCTACTAGCTTTTTCATTGCCTTAAAAGTCCCATCCTGGATACAGAACTGTTTAAAATGACTCATCTCCATCCATTTACATCCACATAAACTGGATCTGCAATTGCTCTTTCTCCTGTATCTTCCTTCCTCCAACGTGTTCGTGATCTTCTTTTCCTAAATGCATACCTATTGACTCCACGCTTCAACACATTTTCATGGGGTTTCAGACATCTTGTAATTTTTTCCTTTTCTGTCTGCCTGCCTAAGGACGTTGATCTATTTTAACCAGGTCCCTCCAAAACTTGTATAATCCCATTCCTTGTATAAATCATATTGATAGGGAGCTAGATATAATCTTTGACTTGTTCAGCTTTGTTTAAACTCTGACTGATAATATTACAGAATTCCCCTGCCCTTATGTGGATGGCAGGCAAAAAGGAGAAAAATGCCAGGATAGATTAAAGATGACAGATGTAAGAAAAACTCCTGTCACTGATATCATTATACAAATATATCATGTTTTATAAGTATCTTCTTCCTCTCTTGTCTAATTCAGTGAGTAAAATTTGCAGATAGTTTGAGAATAAATAATTTAGTTGCTTTGAAACTTAAAGATTATTTTTTTAATAAGAGATTATAACTTTTTTAGAAGAGGATGTAGCTCCTCTTCTTCAGTTGTCATTTTATTTCATAAAATGGTAAGTAGCAAAATATTAAACTCTACTTTGCTTACTCGACTCTCGGTGTGACTGATACATAAGGTTTAACAGATTTTTGTCAAACTTCTAGGCTAGAAAAGCCTGTTCTTTTTTCACATATGCAGAATTAAATGCAAAAATCAATATAGCCTCTAAGAGAAACAAGTGGTTAAAACAAATGCCAACACATTCCATTCAAATTTAGCCAATCACCAATTTAAATATCAAAATAGAAGTGACAAACTTCAATTAATTTTTCCTGGCTGTCAAAGGATGATTGTAACATAAAAACTGCAAAGGCATTAAGGAGTACTCTTAAAATAAATCTGAAAGAACTGAATTTTCCATGGCTTAGCAATAAACCTAGCAACAGAAAACAAATAAGAATGTGCTTTCAAAGTTCTACACTTAGAATTTCTGAGGTGACAGAGAATATCATTAGAAAAATTTTAAAAGTGTTATATAAACTGTTTTTGATCATGATTTAGGGGGCTGAGGCTGAGACAGAGTAAGTATTAAAGAAAAAGTAGAAATAACAGCTGAATGAACAACTAAAATGTGATGTTTGATGGGAAGAAGGAATCTGCAATTGGGGAAACAAAAAGGAATTATCACTAGACTCTCACTTGCATGCAAGTGAGTGTCTTAGTTTGCTAGGGCTGTTATGGCAAATACCACACATTGCTTAGCTTAAAAAACTGAGATTTAATTATCTCATGGTATTGGAGGCTATAATGCCAATATCAAAATCTCTACTGGATCATGCTCTCTCCTGTAGGGTGTAGTGTTCTGGTCCCAGGTTTCCATAATCTTTAGGGTTCCTTGGTTTGCATCTCTTCTTCCCAGCACAGAGAAATATTTCCTTTTTAAACATTTTTTTTTTCATTTTAAAAACAATGTATTGGAATATATCATTCATGCATGAACATATATAAACAATAAGTTTATAGTAAAAGATGTGAATTTAAAAAACAAACATGTATAACATACACAGGGCTCCCATACATCACTCCACCATAAATATATTGCATTGTTGTGCAACATTCATAACAAATTGCAAAAGAGCATCATCAAAGTATTACTACAAGATATAGTCCATATCTTACATTTGGTGGATTTTCCCCCAACCCACCTTACTTTTTTGTTCATAAACCACATAATTTATATAAAGTTTACAATCAATGGCAGCAGTATAACCACCAAGCTTGTGCATTCATCACTTCAATCAATATTAGAGCATTTTCACTACTCTAAAACAAAAAACAAAAAACAAATATAAAATCCATAGTTAGCACCACTAAATACACATCCTATGATGTACTTTCACCATTTCTATCCATTTCAAAACATTTACAGACAATTTTTTACCAGTTCAGCACCGATTAAACCTCAGCTTTCCATTCTCTAATCACATTTTATTCTCTGGTCACTTATTCTAAATCTTACTTATTCTTACTAAGTCTTACTTATTCTAAGAATACTTACTCTTATTCTAGCTATTACTCCATGAATTTGCTCATTATATTTAGTTCACTATAGAAAAAACGTACAATATCTGTCCTTTTGTGTCTAGCTTGCTTCACTCAACATAATGTCCTCCAGGTTCATCCACATTGTCGCATGCTTCATGACTTCATTTTTCTTGCCACAGTATAATATTCCTTCGTGTGTATGTACCATTTGTCAGTTGATGAACACCTGTGTTGGTTTCCATCTTTTGGCAATTATGAATAATGTTGCTGTGAACATCAGTGTGCAGATGTCTTGTCTGTTCATGTCACTGCTCTCAGTTCTTTCTAGTATGTACCTAGTCACATTGCCAGGTCAGATCACACGATAGATCTGTATCTAAGTTCCTTAGGAACTGCCAAACAGACTCACAGTGGCTATCCTATTCTATATTCCCACTATTCTATATTCCCACCAACAGTGAATAAGTGTTTCTCTCTTCACATCCTCTCCAACGCTTACAGTTTTAGCTTTTGTTAATAGCAGCCATTCTAGGGGGTGTGAAATGATATCTCATTGTAGCTTTGATTTGCATTTCCACAGGGCGATCTTTTGCCTTTGTCACATGCTCTGGCTTTCTTTGCTTGCTGGTTTCTACTGACTTCTGGCTCTACTGACTACTTTGGTATTTCCTTTGCCTTATAAGGACTCCAGATTATGCACCAACATCCATTCTAATTTAATTTGGGATCTTTGAAATTAAGATTAACAAATGAATCCACATCTTAACTAATAATAACATCTTCAAAGGGCCTATTTACAAATGAGCACACACGCACAGTAATGAGGTTTAAGAGATAAATGTGTCTTTTGGTGGGTACATGATTCAATTAGAGCAGTGTGAGCATAAATGGACCTCATCCTTTCTGGATATTAAATCTGAGAAATTTATTTGACTGATATATTCACCTATGGGAAAAATATATGTTAAAGATATTCATTTTAGCATTAATGGTAGAAGCAAAAGATTAGAAACAAGCTAAATTTTCATATAATAAAAAGTCTGAGTCTTTCTCTACATACTCAAAATAATTTTAAAGTTGCATTGCTTAGAGAAGAGAAAACATATTGTAGGAGACTACTGTATAGCAATGTGATATTTGTATATACATAGACTATCTCTGGAAGAAAAAATAAAAATGAAAAGTAATTATAAGGGAGGAAAACAGGGAGGTAGGAGAGTAGAAGGGAGACTTACCTTTTACTAAATTCCTTTTAGAGTTGTTTTAATTTTTTGTCATATATGTTACATTTTGAAAAAATCTTTGGAGGTAGGATTAAATATATATGTATAAACTGAAGATTTTCTGGTATTTTCAGGGGAGCAGGTAATAATACCAGAAATTGCAGCAAGAGCCTCGCATTGCTTCTCCTAATGAGTCTGAGGCCCTAGAGGATTATTTGGAATATTTTTCTTTTTCCTCTGGTGAGGATAAAAAAAATGTGTTCCTGAAAGTCAGCAATACAAGCCTACTTGTCAGTTCTGATTCCTGCATGTGCACTTGATTGCTTCGCATAGTCAAAGGTTTGTTTAGCTGACAACTGAGATTTAAAGAAAACTTTAAAAAGGAAAACAAGCTTCAAGTTGTTGAGCTCTGTTGCCAGCTCACTGTGCTGTTTAGTCACACTTGGCTCTATGAGCCACTCAGAGAAAGGGCTTCACGTTGGCTTTCCTTTGCCTTGTCATCAGCCCCCAAACAACACTGAGCAGTGGGTGATGCAGCAATCTTCACTCCTGGTCAGCAATGAGAAAGCTCAGGTTTTAAATCTTCTCTCGTCCATGAAGCACTTGACCATCTTTTTCTGTTGGCAGGTTGCTCTCTTCTCTCTCACAGCAGAGTTTTCTGTACATTGAGTATCAGAGATTTTGTACCAAAAAAAAAAGAAAGAAAGAAAGAAAAAGAAAAAAACAAAGGAATCAATTTGAAAGTCTGACCTGGAAATTTGTGTGATAAATCAGTTTTCTACATTGTATTTCCATTGTGGTATTTTTTATTGGGTAGCCAATTCATGCTTTTTTCAATCACCTATGGTTAAGAAATTTCTATGTAACTATGGGGAGACTATAAACATATGATCTCAGAAATCACATAGTCCACCAAGAAAAATAAATAATTTCAGAAGACTCAGGGAAGATAAAACAGTTCAGAAATTATTTACAAATCACTTGCTTACAGATCTTTTGGAAATACTTGCTCTTTTTTCCTGCTTTCCACTCTAACATGCATAATAACATTTGCATCCTAATGTATATATCTCTTTTAGGTGACACACACACAGGATTTTTATGTTTCACGTCTATTTACAGTTGTTAAGGATGAAATTAGGGTTCTTGTTTCCAGGGTCACAGACATCACTTACTGGAATAGTTTTACTTGTTGAGGCAAACTTCATCTATCCTAAGCAAATGCCATCTACCTGTCTGATACATGTTTTCTGAAAGGTATTGAATTGGGCTGAGAAGATATGTTCCAAATCAGATGATGAAGTGTCAAGATTATGAGGAGACATGAAATGAGCTTTTCCTGTGTAGTTTACAAGCTAGGACACACAGCAAATATGTTGGGCTAGTCCATACCCCAGAAAAAGAAAGTTTAAGCCCCCTTCCATCAGGGCCTGAGGGACTAACCAAGTCCAAAGTAATTTATCTAATTTCAACCTCACTAAGTCATAATTTAAGTTAGAATCTACTCTTGCCCTGTCTCCCTAATGGAACCTCTGCTGACAATCTAAGCCTCACAAGCCTCCTATCTTCATTCTTAGAACTCACACTGTGCTTCCTGCCTATGTTACACAATGTAGCAATCCATAGGAAATATTACTTTCCTGAATTGCTCTCATTGTTTCCAAATACAGAAAGCAAATAATACATACTGCTCCCTTTAAGAACAGGACCTATAACTCTGATTGCACTGTTCCCCAATGTCCCCGGTATAGTGCTAGGCAATTAGAAGGAACTCAGCAAAGACGTATCCATTTGATGGAAGGGTAGTGACTAAAGAAACAGTGTCTCCATTTTTAATATATAAATGAATCAAGGTCTAAATTTTTTTTAAAGCATTCAACTTGAGTCATTAAATGAAATAAATTATCCTTTGCTCTTCCTGTAACCTTTTATTAAATTTCCATTTTTGTGACTAGTAGTGATAGAGGCTGTGGTAAAAATGGATGCAAGATTAGTTGTTCTGGGAAATGTTTATCATTTTCATAAAACGAAATTTACTTTTCCAATAAATTACTGACATTTTTAAACATCTGTCAAAAATTGTTTATGCAAGACTTTTTTGTTCCCCACCAAAGAATGTTTTGTTCATATGGAAACTACCATGCCCCACTTGGTCCCCATAGCTCTTCATCTGAATATATTCCCTTGTTTCCTTCAGATGGAAGAGGCTGAATTTCCACTCTTTCCAGCAAACCTAAGACCTTAACTGAATATTTCTCTTTCTGTTCATGTGCTGGTATTATACATAGAAAAACATCAAAAAGCACCCATAACCCTTGAAAATCAAGTATTCTTGTTAAATGTAAGAAACATACTGAATCCACTCTCACATAAGTAACTCATGTCCAAAATATTGTGAACACATGCAGTTTCATAGTAAATTTAGGGAAATTTAGAGACTAATTTGACTAAGTTTCTTGATTTTATAACATATTGATTTTGGGATCCCCTGTATTTTACATTCTTATAACAACTGCTATTTCTACTTTTGTGTTACATACACATATATATGTATGTATATTTATTTATTTATATTATATGTATATTTGGATTACATTTTGATTTGTACATTTCATTATTAATGAATATTTTCCTTGCTATTCTCCATGAAAGCATGGTCTATACTTGTGTTTGTACTTCTGTATCCTCAGTGTTTAATAGTTACTTACAAATAATCAGAACTCCATATATATTTGTTCAAAAGTTAATGAACAAATTAAGAAAAAATAAACATAATAGGTACTCTATGGCCGGCAACACACAAATTAGAATCTCTTAGAAAACTACCAGTTCAAGTCTTGGTGAACTAGCACATATTAGACTAACCTTTGGTTATTAACAACTGTAAAAACTGGACAAAGCATGCTTAAGGATTCCTTACAAGCATTGGATAGCACACAATGCAGAGGGAAAAGAATCATTTTCCCTTTCTCTTTAAGGAGATTTTCCAAACCATAATTCAAGGAAATTGAACCCAAGCAAGGACTAGAAAGAGGAAGCATACATTGTATATGGGTTGCCAAGATTACCTGGATTTGGGATCACAATACTGAGAAGGAGAAAGTTACAGAAAAGGAAGAATAAAAATTTGAATAAGTGTTCACGCCAGGTCATTAACCACCTCCTAAGCTGTTCACATGTTTCTGGAAGGACTAACAGAGAAAAGTGCTGAAGGCTGAAGGCAGAGAAGGTCTTAGTGCTGGAAGACATTGAAGTTTAAATTCATCTGGAGTAGAGAGGGCTTTGCAGAAGCAACTGGCTTTCAGATGAGACTTCAGAAAGGTGATGTCCTAAGCACAAGGGCAACACACTGGAAATAAGGGCTACACCTTAGGAATAAGAATAAAACTAATATAGAACCACTGTAACAAAATCTAAAACCAACTTACGACAGACTCAGAATATACTACCAATAATTTCCCTATATGACAGAACAGATTTTAACATTCTTAAAGGAAGATATGATGACCCAGTACTTCAATATCTAGTTATTCATAATGTGCAAAATATGATACAAAATGATGAGGCATGAGAAGAATCAGAAAAGTAACTGATGAGAGAGAAAGAAGGCAAGAGAGGCAAACACAGTGAAGATTCAGACTCAGTTAGAAGACAAGGGCCACAAAGTGACTGCAAATGGCATGTCAAAGGTGGAGGAATTCACCAAAAATGAAACAAATAAACATTTTAGAACTGTAAAATGCGATATTTAAGTACCCAGTAGATGGATTCACAGAAGACTGGACGTATCAGAAAGCAGGATTAGTAAATTCCGAGACAGGTCAATAGAAAATTCCCAAACTGAAGTACAATAAAAGGAGGAAAACAAAGAATGAGAAAAAGGAGAACAGATTCAAAGAGAGATACGTGACAAAATCAGAGGGTTTCATACATAAGTGTAAAAAGTATATATAAAGATAAATTATTACAAGCATACAGAGAAGAGACGACATGTATAAGAATATTCACAGAGGATTTGCTCAAAATAGTCCCAAACTGGAAATCACCCAAAAATCTGTCAGCATGGAATGGATACACAAAATGTATCAAATTCATTAGGTAAATACTACTCATCCTTTAAAGAGAGGATTGTGAATATACAGAACAATATGTATTAATCTCAGCAGATTTAAAAAGAAATCTTCAGTATTTCAACAAAAGCAGCTAGAATCGAAAGGGCACATGCTTTATGATTTGGTTTATATGAAGTTCAAGATCAGTGAAATGAAACAAAGTTTGTAGAAGTAAGAATAATAGTTCTTATTCAATATCTAAGGTGATATTGCCTGGGAAGGACAATAGGGAATTATCTGAGGTTATAAAAATATCCATATATTGACTTGGAGTGCTTTTTTTTCTCTCCTTGTTGATTTATTCTAATTATATTATAGTCTAAGATTGTTCAAGGAATAGTATTAAAAATTTCTATGGATAATTAAATTCAGTACCATACAGTATGATGTTAATGATTATTAATGTTTACTTTTTCCCTCTAATTTGTATTGTGTGATGCCATTTTACAGGAAGAGTTTCTAGAGGAATGTGGTGCTTAGCTAGGAAACAATCTATTCCAGCTCGAGCCCCCTTGCAAGAGGCAAGGATACTCTGAATGCTGTCTTCTAGAAGCCATCTAATGGGGAGAGAAAAACAATAGCTCAGGGACACATACATAAGTGGGACAATTGCTCAGTGTCATAAATGGTAAAAAGGAAATAAGTAAGGAGATGAGAAAGATAGGAAGTTGGAGTGAACTCCTTAACCTAGAGTGGGCAGGATTTGACATTTTAGGCTAAAAATAGTGAAAAGAAAGGAAAAAAGAATCTAGCCATGGGCAGATCTACGCGTTGCCATTTGTGAAAAGAACATGTAGACTCTTCCTTTTCTAAAATTGTTACTCTGCTGACTTGCTATGAAATCACATTGTTTTTTTTTTTATTGACCATAAAATTTCCCTATTTCCTCATTCATTACTCTCTCTTCCTTTTCCTATTCTTCCAATTCTTTCATTGAAAAGGCAGTCCCAGAAGCTTTCATATGGCACCCAAGAAGTTCCAGTTCTAACACATACTCTGTGATTTTGATTCTGGGGGTCTTCACATAGTACAATTAGAAAAATATATATATATTTTTCTATAACATATGCTATGATTAGCTTCTCAGGTTCTTCTCTTTGTGTTGATTTATGAGACACTGAGAATTTAAATATATTTCTATGCAGAATCAGTTTTAACTTTAAGGTTTTTAATTTAATTGGTATAACTTTCAGGATCCTAATCTCATTTACAAGTATTGATGATGTCTCACTGTTGCTCTTGTTTTCTCAGTGTTTTCCCTGCAAGCACTTGAAACGCTTTTAACTGAAGAAATAGACCTCACACTTGAATGTAAATGGGCTTAGATCCACAACAGAAACTCAATTTGATAGTTTCCCTTCTTTCTTTCCTCCTTTCCAAAAGCTACCAATTCTTCAGAATTTTAGATTTTTAAATGTACAGTGCATATCCTGACACATTCATGAGACTTTTTCTATTATGGCATAAAGTTACCTTTTATGCATTCCAATAGCATTAGAAAAATTATATCTTATACTTTGTCATTACTTTAGAGATTACTTTTTCCAACCCATATATTTGAGAAAACTGGAAACAAGCAGATTAAAAATAATCCCTCACAAAACAGCAAATTAATGTCACACTGCATTAAAAGGCCATGCTCTCTAATTCATGATGGAGAACCTCTAAACACAGCTATACATACTTACAACAGCTTCTAATTAATAAACAGTCAAATATTTCCTGTTATTGTTAATTTTTTTTCTTCTTTTAAATATTTAAATTCTTCTTAACCTAGATTATCAATTTCTTCACAATAGACATCATGGTTTAAATTTCCTTTTAAATCCCTAGTTCAGTTTGTCAAAAGACTGCCATTGCAAAAACCAGGAAAGTTTGGCTTTTATGAAGTGAATTTATTTGGGGTAAAAGCTTACACTTCCAAGGCTGTGAAAAGTCCAACTCAAGGTACCATAAAAGGTGCTTTCTCATCAAAGTCAGCTGCCCCGTGGTAAAGCAAGATGGCCTCTGATATCTGCCAAGGTCTCAGCTTTTCCCTCCAGGCTCACCCCATCTTGGAGTCCAGTCCCCAGAACTCAGCTATGTGCAACCAGACATAGGGCTTGTCTTTTTCTGGACTTCTCTCTTGGTCTTGGCTGCTCTGCTTTCTTCCCAAGTTTAGCTGTGAGCTATAGGCATATGTTCCATTTATCCCCGAGGTTCAACTCATTGAGCCTCTTGGAGGCTTCTCTCCTTACAGCTCAGCTGTGGGTGAAATTGGAGTCCTTTCTTTCACATGGCAGTATCAAATATGGTGGTTCCCTTTTCCTGTGTCTCCATTTTCATCAGACTCAGCAAGAGGGCAGAGACTCAACCTGAGTCATGCCTCAGTGAAGTAGTCTAATTAAAAGGGTCTCTCACACACAGGAATGGATTATTTCAGAAACATAATCTTTGTCCTTTTGGTATTCATAAAATAATTTCAAACTGCCACAATCCCCCTCAGAAGCTACTATCATAGGGCATTACAGTGATTTTAATATTGCATTTCTTATTTCTTTTTCCAATAACGTAATGTATAACTATGTGCATGAAAGAGTAAATCCATGTATTTGGAAAGACCAGAAAGGGGGAAAATGGTCTGGGGGGGAAAAGCAACCAAAGCAAGCAAAATGAGTCTCCATGGTAACACGAAGTTCAGTTTGTCATTCCCCTGGTTTCTGGCATTTCTCATATGTTCAGGATGCAGATTGCCATCTAGTGGTTACATTTTTAAATCTCACCATTTCAAGGTTAGCTTCCAAATAAACAAAAGAAATATGTTCTTTTTTTAATGGGCCCCCCTGCAGTTCTGGAATAGAGTTGGAGCTTGTTTTTAAAAATTTGTAGTTTGAAGATTTGCCATTTAGGGAATTGCTGTTTGCTTTGCTGTGTTTAAAATAAGATGCTCATGTAGAAATAGGCATATGTAAAATTTTACATTTATTAATAATAGGTGCAAAATGTGTAAAATTTTAAATTTATTGAATACACAGAGATCAATTCACATGAAGAAATATGTGTGGAACTTTATTTCCAAATCATTCATTATGATTTTTTTCATTTTTTTCTACCAAAAAAAGAGAAAATAAGAAATGCCATGGTTTTCTTTGTGGTCTTTATTTTCATTTTAGTCTTAATGACAACAGTATCTAATTATTAAATAAATTTGATTATATAAATATATATATTGCAATAGAGTGGAGTTATTTCATAACCCTAGATCTTACAAAGACCTCAAACTATTTTAAATAAATATGTATGGTATGTGCAAGTCTTTTCAATAAGTCAAATTTTCATAGTCGGTTGAAAAGCAATACCATATCATCCCAACAATGCTCTTCCAGATTTCTGTCTACTAATATCTAAATACCAACAATAGAACCCAAGAATTATTTGCAAAATCCTTTTACTGAGAGAAAAAAAATGGCTCTCTTCTTTATTTCTGTGTCTGGAGTTTCCATTCTAACTACCTCAGTGAAGAAAACTCTCCTCTATAACTCCTGACCCATCTCAAGCATTCATTTGCACAAAGCCTCAAAGAGTAATGAGCAAACTAGCACACTTGTTTCAGTGGTTCTCAACTCTGGCTGCAAACTGGAAACAACTCGGGAGGCTTTAAAATCTTCTGATGACTGTGGTCCTTCAGAGATTCCATTTAATTGATCTGGGATGAAGACCAAATTGAGTATTAAAAACATTTCTAGGTGAGTTTAATGTGCTGCTGTATCTTAGTCCTTTCATTTTTTATTAAAATATCTGCCCTTCACTTCAAAATATGCTCCTTAAATGAAGAAGTATTGAGAAGTATTGTTGTAATATCAACTTTGGCCTTGCTTTTTTTTTTCTTTATCAAAAACACTTAACATACTGCTGATATATATTTGGCATTAATGAACATGTATTGGATTGTGCTTACTAAAGATATGGACAGGAATTGATGGATGATGATTGGGTAGTGTTTAGGACAGAGAATTATTTGGGAAATGTGACGAGAAGCTATAAGTTCTGGTGTTCTGACACAGGTAAAGATGAGCTTAGTTACAGTCAGGAATATTTGTCAGAGATAAACAGAAAGCAGGGATTCTTAGATAATTTGTTTTACTAGGTAAATTTCAAGGTCAAAGAAACAAAGAAGGAAATAATGTTAAATTCTGTGTCCTTGGCTTTCCCTAATTAATACTAATTTGTGCATAGAACTGTGTGGTACGAGACTGTGCACTCTTTCACTTCAGTTTCTTTCACCAAAGACAGTGAAGAGACACAACAAGCAAGATGATGATGGAGTAAGGTGCTCCTAGAGCCACCTCCTGTTTTCAGGGCAGTTAGCAACATCCAGAGCTCTCTGGAGCTAGCTGAAGCACCTTTTTAGGGGTTCCAGGAGACTAGAAGAGCATCCTGCAACGTCCTTGAAGGAGTGGAAGGAGGAGACTGCCCATCTGCAGAGAAGGCTCTTAAGTAGAGCACTCCATGCCGCGGAGACTGGTGCCCATCCTCCACTGGAGGTATAAGCCACCTTGGCAGCTGTTTCCCAGTTGGAATTGAAAGCTCCACTTCCCCAAAATGGGGGAGGAAGGGACGGTTGGGCACCAGTTTCAGCTACTGATGAGTAAATACAGCGGGCTAAAGTGTAATCCTGAGAACAGCTCAAGTCTGAGTCTGTCCAAGTCAGAGATAGGCCGGGAGCTGCCCTCTTAACTTCACGCCTGGCACGAGAGGAAGCAGGGCGGACTAGAAATCCCAGTTCTGGTAGGAACCGGCTTCATTCCATCCAGATCAGGTTGCAGCACTAGCCTAGGTGCCAGTGCCAGCTCCAGCAGGGAGGAAGCTGCAGGGACCTGCACCAGCCTCTCCGGGAAATTACTGGCCAAGCTACGGAGGTCAGTGATTATCCTACTCTGATGGCACGAGCTGCCCCAGGAGCTGTTCTGTGGCTGAAATTGGAAGCTCCATTCATTCCCCAGAAACAGGCAGGAGGAGAGGGTTGGCTGCCGATTTTGGCTATTGACTGGTAGACTTGTTTGGCTAGGGTATAACCCTGGGAACGGCTGGGGTGTAAACCAGCCCAAGTCAGAAAGAGGCCATAGCCACCATTTCGAGTCTGCCCCCAGCCTGAGAGGAAGCCGGGCTGACTGAAACTCTCAGTGTTGGCAGGAGCCAGTTTCTTTCACACAGATCAGCCTAGAGCCCTAGCCTAGGCTTCAGCCCCACCTCTGGCGGGGAGGAGGCTGAGGAGCCCTGCGCCAGCCTATCCAGGTAACTGAAGGTAACTTTGGCCGGCATAGATTGAGAATCAGAAGTCTACCAGGGCAACTGTGGTCACCTTGGACACGTACTGCATAGATTGCTGCCCACACCTGAAGCTCCATCACTTCCCTAGGCAGGGGAGAAAGGAATGTGAAGCTTCATCAGTCTCTTGAGGCCCTATAGTCTAGGCCTGCACTTGGATAATTCCACACAGTTGTGACTCTGTCTCTACCCTGGCAAAGGAGAAAGCTGGAAGAAGCTTCACTGGTCCCTGGTGCAATGAGGGCAGCTTGAGCCTCCACAGCTTACAGCACCAATTGCATTCTTGGATCCTACTGCACAACCAACAAGGGAGAAAGGATAGCGAGCCCTATACTTAAGAGAAAAGCTGCACCCAGAAACAACACTCCAGTAAGACAGATGCCAAGACACCAACAAAAATTTACAAACCACACAAGGAAACAGGAAGCTATGGCCCAGTTAAAGGAACAAGATAAGCTTCCAGAAGACATAAAGGAGTTGAGACAACTAATCATAGATGTTCAAACAAATTTCCTTAATAAATTCAATGAGATGGCTAAAGAGATTAAGGATATTAAGAAGACACTAGATGAACACAAAGAAGAACTTGAAAGCATACATAGAACAATAGCAGATCTTATGGAATTAAAGGTGCAATAAATGAAATTTTAAAAACCATTGGAATCATATAATAGCAGCTTTGAGGAGGCAGCAGAAAGGATTGGTGAGTTTGAAGGAATAGCCTCTGAAAGTGAACATACAAAAGAACAGATGAAGAAAAGAATGGAAAAATTGAACAAGTTCTCAGGGACCTAAGTGATGGTAAACAGGCATGCAAATATACATGTCATGGGTGTCCCAGAAGGAGAAGAGAAGGGAAAATGGGCAAAATAAATATTTGAAGAAATAATGGTAGAAAATTTCCCAACCTATTATAAGATATCGATATCCCTGTCCAAGAGAGACCACATACTTCCATCTGAAAAAATCTGAATAGACCAACTCTGAGACACATACAAAATAGAATGACAAATAACAAAGACAAAGAGAGAATTCTGAGAGCATCAAGAGAAAAGCAATGCATAACCTATAAGGGATACCCAATAAGATTAAGTGCTGATTTCTCACCAGAAAATATGTATCAAGAAGACAATGGTAATACATATTTAAGATACTACAAGAGAAAAACTTCCAGGCAAGAATCTTATACCCAGCATGGCTGTCTTTCAAAAATGAGGGCAAGATTAGAATATTCACAGATAAACAGAAACTGGCAGAATTTCTAAGTAAGAGACTAGATTTTCAGGAAATCTAAAGGGTATGCGAGAGCCTAAAAAGAAAACACAAGAGAGGCCTGGAAGAGAGTCTATAAATGAAGATTATATCAATAAACATAACTAAAAATATGCATAGATTGGTGAAAATAAAAAATGACAGATAATACTCAAATAGTCAGGAATAAACTTAAAAAATGCTGTAAAGCACTTGTATTCGAAAACTGTAAGCAATGTTGAAATCAAAAAGGCCTGAATAACTGGAAAAACATTCCATGCTCATGGATTGGAAGACTAAATATCATTAGAATGTCAATTCTACTCAAATTGATATACAGATTTAATGCAATCCTGATAAAAATTCCACCAGAATTTAAGAAAAAATTAAAAACACAATCATTAAATTTATTTGGAATGATACAGGGTCCTGAATAGCCAGAAACATCATAAAAAGGAAAAGTGAACCCTCATCTCCAAGCTTTAAATCATAATACCTACCTGTTGTGGTAAAAACAGCATGGTACTGGCCTAAAGACAGACACAACAGACCAATGGAACCAAATTTATGGTTCAGAGACAGACCCTTACAGGTATGGTCAAGTTGTTTTTGACTAGCCTGTCAAAACTCACACAGCTCAGGCAGAACAATCCATTCAACAAATGGTGCTGAAAGAATTGGAAATTCAATTTCTGAAAGAAAGAAAGAGGATCCCTATCTCACACCTTATCCAAAAATTAACTCAAAATGGATTTAAAGAAAAAACTAAAAATAAAAGCAAGAACCATAAAACTTCTAGAAGAAATTACTGGAAAATATTTTCCAAGACCTGGTGGTAGGTGCTGGATTCTTAAAGGAGATAAGAGGAGAAATGAGTGGACTACTGATATTTAATGTATGTAGAAGTTTAAATTAGGTTTACTGTAAAAGTGTGGAAATGTATAGAGTGTATGGTAACACATAGTGAGTAACAGTAGTTTTATAAATGGGGATATGACTGAAAATGGAAGTCTAGTTATGTAAATGCCAATTGACAGAATGCTAGAGAATAATTTAGGAAGTGGATAGCACAGTAAACCAAGAGGTGGATGAGAATTGTGGTTCATGGTACAGATGCAAGAGTGTCCTTTATTAGCTAGAGCAAATGTATATCACTACTGCAGAGTGTTGGGAATGTGGAGAAGCATGGGAAAAATACAGCTGGAGTGACTATAGACTGTGGTTATAGTAATAATATAATATTCTTGTATCTATGCGAAAGATGTACTGCATTGTTACTGAGACAGTATGGAAAATGTGCGCCAAATGTGTACTACGGACATGGTAACAATCAGATGATATTATTTTATCTATAGCAAATGACACATCACATTGTGTTGTGTTGATGGAGGTGTGTTGTTTGGGAATTCTGCACATGTGCATGATTGTTTTATAAGTTTACAACTTCTGTCATAAAAAATATATTTAAAAAATAATAATAGGGTGGGTTGGGGGAAAAACACACCAAATGTAAGATAAGGACTATGACTAGTAGTAATGTTTTGACAATATTCCTTCATAATTTGTAACAAATGTCTCATGACAATGCAAGGTGTTGGTGGAGGGTTAATGTATGGGACATCTGTATGATATTGTTCATATTTGCTTTATAAGTTCACATTTACTATACTTGTTTGTGTATGTTCGTATATAAATGATATAAAAATAATAATAGGATTGGCCGGGGAAATTATTTTGGTTAGTAGTAATATTTTGACAGTGCTCTTTAATCATTAGATAAAATATTTAACAATCATGCAAGTTATTGGTGGTAGGTTGAGTTATGAGAGTTTTGTATGATATTGTATATGTTTGTTTTATTAGTTCACAACTATTATTATACACTATTGTTTATGTATGTTTATGTACATACTTCGATAAGTTATGACATACTTCAATAAGTTAAAAACAAAACAAAAGAAAACAAAAAGACAGTGAAGAGACATAAATGAAAGGAAATAAATGAAATGGAGTAGCAACTTGACCCTAAAGGCTAAAAACATCCTCTCCTCCCCTCCAGCATTATAGACACAAAACCTTACGAACCAAATGTTCTGAATGTTCATAGCACTTCATTAGGAAGAAAATGGAAACAAAATCTGGCAATGTATATGTACTCAAGATGCCTGATCACTTGACATTTACAAGGGTACAACTGAGTCATGATACTGTTGAAGCTCACTGCTCCCAAGAGTAGAGGTACATTTATATTTTTGCTTCCGTGTTTTCTAAATGTAATTAAACCCAGGTAATTGCTGTTTTCTCTTGCAATTTTCTCCTTGACATACTAATTTTTTTTATTGTGTTAACTTCCATATATTTGTGCTTATTCTTTTCTCCTTGCTACTCAAATGTGATCTTTCTCTAAGCCAAACTCAGCAAATAAACTCCCTACCTCTCCCCTAACATGGGACATGACTCCCAGGGATAAGTATCCCTGGAATTAAAGATTACTACCAAGCACTAACCAACAATGCATTTGGAAAAAGACCTTTACCCAAATGCGGAAACATTACATACAAAATAATTTTTATGGCTAAGAGATTTCAAGTTGAGTCGGGAGGTCATTTCAGTGGTTATGCTTATGTCTAAGGCAGATCTCACTAACTCCTACTGTAAACAAAGCATCAAACAGAAATGCTCCTGAGGGCTCTAGAATCATCTAGAAACAATAGGCAAGGCACACAGATTCATGAGTTCAGTACCTCTTCAGCAGGCCATATAACCTTGGACTATATGATAATCAGTTTCCCCAATATAATAGAATTAGACCCATTTATAATTTCCCTAGTCATTATTCCTCTATGCATTTTATTTGAGCATATAATTAGGGCTATACCTGTTAAATATATGTCCCAGAATCTTAAATCTTTGGTTTTCATATGCCATTGAGCCCTTCTCAGCAGAATTGTGACCAAAAGATCAACTCAAGATGGATCAAAGACCTAAATATAAGAGCCAAGACCATAAAAACCTTAGAAAGCAGTGTAGGGAAACATCTACAGGACCTTGTAATAGGAAATGGATTTATGAATATCTCACCAAAAGCACAAGCAGCAAAAGAACTAATAGAAAAATGGGACTTCCTCAAAATTAAAGCCTTCTGCACCTCAAAGGAGTTTGTCAAGAAAGTAAAAAGGGAGCCCACACAGTGGGAGAAAATATTTGGCAACCATATATCTGATAAGAAACTTATAACTTGCATATATAAAGAACTCCTATATCTTGAAAATAAAAAGATAAACAACCCATTTAAAAAATGGGAAAAAGACTTAAACAGACACTTCTCCAAAGAAGAAATACAAATGGCAAAAAAGCACATGAAAAAATGTTCCAAATCTCTAGCTATCAGGGAAATGCAAATCAAAACCACAATGAGATACCATCTCACACCCATAAGATTGGCAGCTATGAAAAAAAACAGAAGAATACAAGTGCTGGAGAGGATGTGAAGAAAGGGGAACACTCATCCACTGCTGGTGGGAATGCAGAAGGATCCAACCGTTCTGGAGGACAGTATGGTGGTTTCTCAAAAAACTAGCCATAGATTTGCCATATAACCCAGCAATACCATTGCTGGGTATACACCCAGCAGAACTGAAAACAAGGACACAAACCGATATATGTACACCAATGTTCATAGCAGCACTGTTCACTATCGCCAAAAGTTGGAATCAACCCAAATGCCCATCAACAGATGAGTGGATCAATAAAATGTGGTATATACACACAATGGAATACTACTCGGCTGTAAGAACAAACACACTACAAACACATGTGATAACATGGATGAATCTTGAAGAACCTTATGTTGAGTGAAGCAACCCAGACATTGAAGGACAAATACTACATGACCTCAATGATATGAAATAACCAAGCTGCCCAAGATAGCAAGAGACTGAACGATAGGCTTACAGGAAATCGGAGGGTGGAGGAAGGATGTGAGCCGATGTCTGCAAGGGTGGAATTTAAGACGAGATGGTGGTAAGTATGAACACAAAGAAGAGATAAAAGGGGGGCAAGGGGTTGCCTTTGGTTGGGGCTTTGCGGGTTTGAGGGTGGCTGGGGAGCGGCGGATGGGTAACATTGCCCAAAAGTGGGGGGAGGGAGGGGTAGCATATGAACATAGGAGAGGGTCAGGTGTTGGTGGAGAGTAAAATGCCAAGAAAATCATATCAAAATATAATAAAGAAGGTTACCTGTTTAGAACGCTCGGAGGGGAGGGTCTGATGCAGGACGGGCTCCTGGGGAATGTCTAAATGCTCATTCTGCCAGAGTGGTGACACCATGGGGTAGAAACCCAAGTAGTGAGAGTGGGGGTGGACCCACATCCTGGGGAGAACTAATGCCATCAAATAGAGGGAACTGTATCCCTCGAGAGAAAGGGTGGCTCCCAGGGCATTGGGGCAGTTGAGCAAGTTAGGCCCTGAACACTATTCCATCTATCTCTGGAAGTGGCTCCTCGGGAAACGGAGGTTGGCTGTCACTGTGGGCACCAAGGTGGAAGGGAAAATGGACGTTAAATGTGTGGAACCAAGGTAAATGGGGGGTAAGAGAGGAGTTTCATGAGAGTACACAAGGATGGATATAAAACATGTAATATTACACCATAACATATAGGAGGTGACAGACAGATAATGTAAACCATAATGTAAAACATAGGATAACTAAGAATGTAAAAAACTATGTATCCTAAAGTATGCACCACAATGTAAGCACAGATGTCACCTTGTTAGAAAGCTATTGTCTCAGACTCTGTACATCACGTAAAGTTAATATGATGTGAATAGGGTGTAAGGGTATCGCTGTAGAAGGGAAAAGGTTTTGTGGTGGATGTATGGGAGTGCTGTATATTATATATATGCATTGCTGTGGTCTAGGGCTCCTGTGAAGAGAAGCTCAATAATTAGGGGAAAAAAAAAAAAAAAGAAAAAGATAGGATGTAGAATTTTTTCCAAGTCAACATGTATTCTTTATCTAACCTTTAAACCCATCGCTATATGCCATTTCCTAGTAAGGGACCCTGACATTATATTGGGCTTCAAATTTCAGGGAGTTCTGGATCACAGAGTGGTTCAACAATGGCAATGGAGGGATACTGGTATAGGATACCATTGACAGGTGATATATGGCTGACAGGGAGCTGTACAGAACATATGTCCAGGGTGCATGGTAATGTTTGTATATACTCATAGTGGCAGCAATTAAAAACCACAGCAGGGGGGGTACTGGGTTCCTGGCCAGTGGTGCTCTGTCGTGGTCCCTAGGGGAGCAGCGACAGTCTCCCAGGTGCAGCGGTGGGGACCGGGAGGGAGTGAGGGTTCAACAGTGAGCCCCTGATGCTAATGACTATGCTTGTGAGCTGATAAGCCTAAAATAAGAACAAGGCCTAGAGCAGCATTGTGCCTGGGAATTTCCTCCTGTCAGCCTTCATGTTACTCAAATGTGGCCAGTCTCGAAGCCAAACTCAGCATGTAAATGCAATGCCTTCCCCCCAGCATGGGACATGACACCCGGGGATGAGCCTCCCTGGCACCGAGGGACCACTATCAACTACCAACTGATGATGCAACTGGAAAATGACCTTATACGGAAGGTTCAACGCGGATTAGCAGAATATCCCTGTCTACATAAAATAACATGACTTTAAAATGCTGTTTGACCTAATGTAAGGGGGAAATGGAAAGGAGAAATGAGTTTATATGGCTACGAGTTTCTAAAAAAGAGTCTGGAGGCTGGCAGAAGGATTGCCCTTATGCACAACTATATAGCAGAGTCTGAGAGACAGATAAAGCAGATACAACCCCCAGGTATTGGTTCCTTTGAGGGCTAAAGAGACCCATGGGAGTTATGGTCATGGCCGATGGGGTTAACTACCAGGTCAGATGGCCCCTCTTTGGAAATGGTGTTTATGTGTGATGAATCTGGACTCAGATGGGATCTCTCTTCATAAGACTTTCATGCTAATGTGCTGGAGGTGCAGTTAGTGTTGGGGTTTAAGATATATTTAGGGGATTTGAATCTCTGGACTGACAATGTGATAGCTAGGTCCTGAGCCTCAACAGACTCCAGCACCTACAATCTGATTCATTGGACTCACCACACTCAGCTAAGATGGAGTTGAAGAAGGACAACCACCACACCATGGAGCCTAGAGTGATTACAACTGAAAATGGGAGGATTGCATCCAGCATCCATGTGGAATCTGAGCCTCCTCTTGACATAGAGGTGCAATGGACACAACCAATCCAATGTCCACATAGAAAAGGTGGCATTGGATTGGGAAAAGTGGACATGGTGGCTGATGGGTATGGGGAAAGGCAGGAACAGATGAGAGGTGGAGGCGTCTTTGGGACATGGAGCTGCCCTGGATGGTGCTTCAGGGGCAATCACCAGACATTGTAAATCCTCACAGGGCCCACTGGATGGAATGGGGGAGAGTATGGGCCATGATGTGGACCATTGACCATGAGGTGCAGAGGTGCCCAAAGATGTACTTACCAAATGCAATGGATGTGTCATGATGATGGGAATGAGTGTTGCTTGGGGGGGGGGGGGGGGAGAGGTGGGGTGGGGGTGGTGGGGTTGAATGGGACCTCATATATATATAAATTTTTAATGTAATATTATTACAAAGTCAATTAAAAAAATAAAATAAAATAAATACTCTCTATTTCATTGGATTCACTCAGGACAACTAACAAAGTGATGATGATAGACAATTCCCATCCCCCAAAGAAAAAAGCATCTATAACTGCAAGCAAAGCAGTTCCTTCCATCTGCCACTTAAGATCTAACCCCCCTCTCAGTCTAAAGCAGAGTAGTCATCACCATCCTCAAATCCTCAAGTTTGAGGAATGAACAAACATTAAGTTGGGAAAGCAAACATTGGCAGAAGAAAACGTAATATTATTCTTCCAATGGAAGAACTTGTAACACTGGTATGAAGATAATGGTTACCAGAGGTTCTGATGGGTGGGGAAGGGAAGAATAGGTAGAACATAGGTATTGGAGTTGTTCTGCATGATATTATAATGGCAGATACAAGCCATTTTACATGTTGCCAAAACCTATAAAACTATACAGTGCAAATTGTAAACCATAATGTAAACTATAGACCATGCTTCGATATGGGTTCATCAGTTGTAACAAATATACCACAGTAATGTGAGATGTTATTAATAGAGGAAAATGTGGGAGGGGAAGGAAGTAGGCTGTAATAGGAATTTCCTATACTTTTTTTTTCACTTTTTACAATTAATTTATTGAAGTGTATAACTCATACATAAAGTTTATAGTAATAGTTGTGCACTTATAAAACAAACATATAACATCACACAGTATATGCATAACTCACCCTACCACCAATACCTTGCATTGTTGTTAAACCTTTTTAACTAATGATTGAAGAACATTGTCAAAATATTACTACTAACCAAAGTATTTTCTCCCAACCCTCCCTATTATTATTATCTTTGTATAATTATATCTGAACATACAAATACAATTAAATTGATATTAAAAGTTGGAAACTTACAAAGCAAACTGCGTAACATCATACAGGGGTCCCATACATCGATCCTCTACTAACACCTTCCATTGTCAAATTATGAAAGAATATTGTCAAAACATTACTACTAATCATAGTCCTTATCTTATATTTGGTGTGTTTTTCCCCAACCCACCCAATTATTACTTTTTAAATATATTTTTATGACAGAAGTTGTAAACTTATAAAACAGTCATGCACATGTACAGAATTCCCAAACAACACACATCCAACAACACACCACACTGTGAATGATCATATGCTGCAGATAAGATAATATCATCTGATTGTTCCCATGTGCGTAGTATATATTTTGCTCATATTTTCCATATTGCCTCATTATCGACACAGTAAACTTTGCATTATTTCTGCTAAACACAGTCCATAGGCCACTCCAGTTGTATTTTTCCCATGCTTCTCCACATTCCCAACACCCTGCAGTAGTGACGTACATTTGCTCTATCTCACGAAGGGCACTCCTATATCTGTACCATCAGTCACAAGTCTCATCCACCTCTTGGTTTCCTGTGCTGTTCAGTTTCTAGATTATTCTCTAGCATTCTGTCAATTGACATTTACATCCATAGACTACCATTTTCAGCCTCATCCCCATTTATAAACTAGCTGTTACAATTTGTTAGCATCCACTCTATATATTTCCACACTTTTACAGTAAAGCTAATTAAAACCTCCACATACATTAAAAATCAGTGCTCCATCTCAGTCCTCCTCTTATCTCCTTTAAGAATCCACCACCTACCACCAGGTCTTGAAGATATTGTCCTACAATTTCTTCTAGAAGTGTTATGGTTCTTGATTTTATTTTTAGGTTTTTGATCCATTTTGGGAAAAATTTTTAGGTAAGGTGTGAAATAGGGATCCTCTTTCCTTCTTTCAGCTATGGATTTCCAGTTCTTTCAGAACAATTTGTTGAATGGACTGTTTCGCCTGAGCAGTGTGAGTTTGACAGGCTAGTCAAAAATCACATGGCCATTCATGTGAGGGTCTGTTTCTGAACCACCAATTTGCTTCTATTGGTCTAAATGTCTATCTTTACGCCAGTACCCTGCTGTTTTTACCACTATAGCTAGGTGATATGATTTAAAGTCTGGAGATGAGGTTTTGTTCTTCCATTTTATGATGTTTCTGGCTATTCAGGACTGCTTTCCCTTCCAAATAAATTTGATAATTGTGTTTTCAAATTTTTTTAATGCTGTGGAATTTTTATCAGGATTGCATTGAATCTGAATATCAAATTGAGTTAGACTTGACCTTGTAAAGATACTTAGTCTTCCAATTCATGAGCATGGAATGTTCTTCCAGTTATTCAGGTTTTTTAAAATTTCTTTTAACATTGAGTTGCAGTTTTCTGAATACAAGTGCTTTACATCATTGTTTAAGTTTATTCCTGACTATTTGTGTTTTATCTGTCATATTTTATTTTCACTACTCTTGACACATTCACTTTTATGTATATGATCTTCATTTCTACACTCTCTGCCAGCCTCTCCCCTATCTTTTCTTCTCAGGCTCTAGCACACCCTTTAGTATTTCCTGATAATCTGGTCTATTACATAGAAATTCTGTCAGTTTCTGTTTATCTGTGAAAATTCTAATCTTGCCCTAATTTTTGAAAACCAGTCTTGATGGATAAAAGATTCTTGGCTGGAAGTTTTTCCCTGATCTTAAATATATCAGACCATTGTCTTCTTGCTTCCATGGTTTCTGGTGAGAAATCAGCACTTAATCTTATTGGGTATCCCTTATAGGTTATGCATGGCTTTTCTCTTGATGCTCTCAGAATTCTCTCTGTCTTTGTTATTTGTCATTCTATTTTGTATGTGTCTCAGAGTTGGTCTATTCAGATTTTTTCAGATGGAAGTATGTGGTCTCTCTTGGACAGGGATATCGATATCTTATAATAGGTTGGGAAATTTTCTACCATTATTTCTTCAAATATTTATTTTGCCCATTTTCCCTTCTCTTCTCCTTCTGGGACACCCATGACATGTATATTTGCATGCCTGTTTACCATCACTTAGGTCCCTGAGAACTTGTTCAATTTTTCCATTCTTTTCTTCATCTGTTCTTTTGTATGTTCACTTTCAGAGGCTATTCCTTCAAACTCACCAATCCTTTCTGCTGCCTCCTCAAAGCTGCTATTATATGATTCCAATGGTTTTTAAAATTTCATTTATTGCACCTTTAATTCCATAAGATCTGCTATTGTTCTATGTATGCTTTCAAGTTCTTCTTTGTGTTCATCTAGTGTCTTCTTAATATCCTTAATCTCTTTAGCCATCTCATTGAATTTATTAAGGAAATTTGTTTGAACATCTATGATTAGTTGTCTCAACTCCTTTATGTCTTCTGGAAGCTTATCTTGTTCCTTTAACTGGGCCATAGCTTCCTGTTTCCTTGTGTGGTTTGTAAATTTTTGTTGGTGTCTTGGCATCTGTCTTACTGGAGTGTTGTTTCTGGGTGCAGCTTTTCTCTTAAGTATAGGGCTCGCTATCCTTTCTCCCTTGTTGGTTGTGCAGTAGGATCCAAGAATGCAATTGGTGCTGTAAGCTGTGGAGGCTCAAGCTGCCCTCATTGCACCAGGGACCAGTGAAGCTTCTTCCAGCTTTCTCCTTTGCCAGGGTAGAGACAGAGTCACAACTGTGTGGAATTATCCAAGTGCAGGCCTAGACTATAGGGCCTCAAGAGACTGATGAAGCTTCACATTCCTTTCTCCCCTGCCTAGGGAAGTGATGGAGCTTCAGGTGTGGGCAGCAATCTATGCAGTACGTGTCCAAGGTGACCACAGTTGCCCTGGTAGACTTCTGATTCTCAATCTATGCCGGCCAAAGTTACCTTCAGTTACCTGGATAGGCTGGCGCAGGGCTCCTCAGCCTCCTCCCCGCCAGAGGTGGGGCTGAAGCCTAGGCTAGGGCTCTAGGCTGATCTGTGTGAAAGAAACTGGCTCCTGCCAACACTGAGAGTTTCAGTCAGCCCGGCTTCCTCTCAGGCTGGGGGCAGACTCGAAATGGTGGCTATGGCCTCTTTCTGACTTGGGCCGGTTTACACCCCAGCCGTTCCCAGGGTTATACCCTAGCCAACCAAGTCTACCAGTCAGTAGCCAAAATCGGCAGCCAACCCTCTCCTCCTGCCTGTTTCTGGGGAATGGAGCTTCCAATTTCAGCCACAGAACAGCTCCTGGGGCAGCTCGTGCCATCAGAGTAGGATAATCACTGACCTCCGTAGCTTGGCCAGTAATTTCCCGGAGAGGCTGGTGCAGGTCCCTGCAGCTTCCTCCCTGCTGGAGCTGGCACTGGCACCTAGGCTAGTGCTGCAACCTGATCTGGATGGAATGAAGCCGGTTCCTACCAGAACTGGGATTTCTAGTCCGCCCTGCTTCCTCTCGTACCAGGCATGAAGTTAAGAGGGCAGCTCCCGGCCTATCTCTGACTTGGACAGACTCAGACTTGAGTTGTTCTCAGGATTACACTTTAGCCCGCTGTATTTACTCATCAGTAGCTGAAACTGGTGCCCAACCGTCCCTTCCTCCCCCATTTTGGGGAAGTGGAGCTTTCAATTCCAACTGGGAAACAGCTGCCAAGGTGGCTTATACCTCCAGTGGAGGATGGGCACCAGTCTCTGCGGCATGGAGTGCTCTACTTAAGAGCCTTCTCTGCAGATGGGCAGTCTCCTCCTTCCACTCCTTCAAGGACGTTGCAGGATGCTCTTCTAGTCTCCTGGAACCCCTAAAAAGGCGCTTCAGCTAGCTCCAGAGAGCTCTGGGTGTTTACTAACTGCCCTATCACAGGAGCTAACTCTTGTAGCTTCTTACTCTTCCACCATCTTGCCGGTTCTCTCTTCGGTATACTTTTGACGTAAATTTTCTGTAATCAACAGTTCTCCTGAAAGAAAGTTTGTTATATACTCCAAAAAATAATACTCAAACCCTACTAAAGTAAGTGAAAAATGAATGAATGAATCCTTCAATCAATCAATCAATCAATCAATCAATCTACATAATTAAATCCAAACCACTCTCAATAATTCATGGGTTCAGTTTTAGTATATATTAATAGTTAACCAGATCCTTGAAAATAACAATATAAAGATTTGCTTTTTTGTCTTTTTAACACAAGCCATCACTTATACAGAACCCACATGTCTAAAATACATGACATTAAAACTTAGCACAGAATAGTTAAAGAATAATTAAGACATACCTTAATCACAAAGACTATCTTTCTTAATCCACTAACTGAAAATCATTTAATTACAACTAAAATTCTACATCTTCACAAAATGAAAATTTTGAAAGAACAATGGTCTCAGGATCAAGTGTCCTTGGGAGCTACCCCAAATTGATCATTGACAAAAAGGTCTTCCTGTATATGAACATCTTTCTTTTTATATATGTAAGATATGGATGTGGGAGCAGTTACTGGTGATTCAGTGAGTTAATATGATGTAAATACTAAAGTTTCCAAAATGAATTTAAGGATATTTTTAATATGTCCTCTTCAAGCAATAATAATTTCATGGAACCAACTCACTGAGAATTAATATAATAATTAATAACGTTATGTAGACACCCAGCCATTTTAGAAAGATCTAATCTACAACAAATTCAACACCATCTATTAGCCAACCAACCAGAGGATTCTTGATGTGTTTAATGATGTTGTAAAAAATATGAGGAATTACAGAATGCTTATTGTCCTTCAGACTGTGCAGAGACCTTTATAAAAACTATGTCAGTTAATAATGATAAAACCCAGGGTGGCAAATACTAATATTTGAATCTTATAATATATATGAGGAAACAGACTTAAAGAGGTTAAACATTTTCCAAGGTCACATATCTAGTACATTCTTCAGGAAGAAACAATTATTGAGAAACTACTGGGCCCCAGTATTTTATAGAACCGAGGTTGCAGTAGTGTTTGAGATAAAAAAAGGTAATTGTTGTGCTGGAGCTTACTTTTCAGTGGGAAAGAAAAACAGTAAAAATAATTTTTAAAAATAATGCAACAGATAAATAAACATGGTGATGTCGTCACAAATAATTCACAAATACCAATTAGAATTATAATATATCATTTAAAATGTCATCAAAATAAAAAACTCTTAGAAATACCTGTAATAAAATATGCTTAAGACCTAAATACTAAGAACATGGAAGCATTACTGAGAGAAATTTTAAAATCTAATTAAATGAAGATATATATCATGTTTATGGACCAGAAGATTCACTATTACTAGAATATCATTCCATTCAATTTGACCTATAAGTTTTTAAAAACTCCTAATCAAAACAATAAAAATGTTTCAATAAAAATTGACAGGCTGATTCCAACATTTATTGAAAATGGAAATGTTCTACAATAGCCGAAACATTAAGAAAAACAGCACAAAATTGATGACACACAATACCCGATTTTAAGTCTTTCTATTAAACTACATTAATAAAGACAGGATAAACACATAGACCAATGGACAGAGTAGGGAATCTTGAAATAGACCCAAAGCCATATTATTATTTCCTTTTTTTAATTAGAGAAGTTGTAGGTTTACCGAAAAATCATGTCAAGAATATACATTTCTTATATACTTCTCCCCCAAACACAATTTTTCCTCTTATTAACATTGTGCATTAGTGTGGCAACTTTGTTACAATTAATGAAAGGATATTATTACAATCGTATTATTAAATATAGTCCATAGTTTATATTAGGGTTCACTATTTGTGCCCTACAGTCCTATGTATTTTTTTCGTTTTTGTTCTAATAACGTATGTAAACTTATAATTTTCACTTCTAACCACATTTAAATATATAATTCAGTGGTGTTAATCACATTCACTTTGTTGTGTCCATATATTAACACAATTTTTCAATCATTGAAAACAGAAAATATGTAACAATTAAGAATTAACTCTCCATTCCATAACCCACCTTGGCCCTAGTACCTCGTATTCTAGTTTCTGACTATATGAAGCTGCACCTCTACTTATTTCATATCAGTGAGACAATACAATATTTGTTCTTTTGTGCCTGGCTTATTTTACTGAGCATGATGTCTTCAAGGTTTATCATATTCTCATGTGTATCAGAACTGCATTCCTTTTTACTGCCAAATAATATTTCATTGTGCATATATACCACATTTTGTTTATCCATTCATTTCTGATGCACACTTGAGTTGCTCCATTTTTTGGGATATGTGAATAATAACACTTTTAACATGAATGTGTAAATATCTGTTCAAATACCTGTTTTTAAATCTTTTGAGTATATAACTAGTAGTGGGCTTCCTGGCTCATATGGCAATTCTATATTTAACTTTCAGAGGAACTACCAAACTGTTTTCCACAATGGCTGCACCATTTTAAATCTCCACCAATAATGAGCAGGTTTTCCTGTTTCTCAACATCTTCTTCATCTTCTTCTTCACTTGTTAGTTATTATTACTTTAATAGTAGCCATTCCAGTGGGTATGAAGTGGTATCTCATTGTGATTTTGATTTGCATTTCCCTAAAGGTTAATTGATCATCTTTTTATGTGTTTTTTGGCCATTTGTATATTTTCTTTTTCATTTTTTTGTTTCATTGTTGTTGCTGTTGAGTTGTAGGATTTCTTAATATATTCTAGATATTAATACTTTATCAGATTGTGGCTTCAAATGATTTTTATTTTGATCAAGCCTCATTCATCTATCTATCTATCTATCTATCTATCTATCTATCTATCTATCTATCTACCTACCTATATAGTTGCTTGTGCTTTGGGTGTAAAGTATACAAAACCGTTGTCTAACCCAAGGTCCTGAAGATGCTTTCCTATGCTTACTTCTGTGAGTTTTAAAATTTTGGTTCATATATTGAAGTCTTTGATCCATTTTGATTTATTTTTCTCTGTGGTGTGAGTAGGGGGTTAAATGCTTTTTTGAAATTTAGTAGTTTTATTGATATATATTTATGCACCAAATAATCCATCCACAGTGTACAGTTAGTTGCTCACATTATAACCACAGAATTGTGTAATCATAACTATAAACTATTTCAGAACATATTCATTATCTACAAAAAAAACCCCGTGCCCTTATAACCCCCTATGATTGACAATTAACATTGGAGTGGTAGCTTTGTTATAATTATGAAAAAATATTAAAATATTACTTTTGAGTAAAATCCATAGTTTGCATTGGTTGTGTTTTTCCTATACATCACCCTATGTCTAATATCTTGTAGTATTGACATATGATTGTTCTAATTCCTGAAAAAACATTTGTGTGTGTATATATATATAGTATTAACCAGTCTTGCTCCACAACAGTATTCTCTGTTTCATACAGTCCATATATTGTTTTTAATCAGAAAAGATATAGGTTTACAGGAATCACACAAAAAATTCAATATTCCACTATTGTTGACATTTTGCACAAGTGTGGTACTTTAATTACAATTGAGGAAAGTATATTAAAATAACAAATTCCTTCATTGTAATTGATAAAAATACTACAGTATTACTGTTAACTATAGACCATAAGTTACATTACTTTTATTTTCCCAATATATCACATTAGTTTTAATACCTTGTAATAGTGACATACTTTTTTTTCTGGTGCATAGAAGAACATTCTTGTATTTATACAATTAACCATGATTCATCCAACACAAAATTCACTATATTATACAGCCCCAGGTTTATCCTTTAGCTTTCTTTCTAGTGACAATTACAACCTTAGATTACTGCTTCGGTCACTATCATATCTATAAATCACAAGCATTATATTCAAAATAATGTGTTATCATTATCTCTATATATTTCCAAACATTTCAAATCAATCTTATTAAAAATTCTTCACACATTAAACATTAGCTCACCCTTCTCAACCTTAATTCTATCTCCTAGTAACCTATACTCTTTAACTCCATGAATTTATTCAAAGTATTTAGTTCATATTATAGAGACCATACAATATTTGTTCTTTTGTATTCGGTTTATTTAACTCAACATAATGTCTTCAAAGGTTCATCCAAGTTGTTATATACATACCAACTTCAACTCTTTTTACAGCTGAATAGTATTCCATCATACTTAGAAACCACATTTTGTTTATCCATTGATCAGTTGATTGACACTTGAATTGTTTCCATCTTTTGGCAATTTGAATAATGCCACTATGAAGAATGGTGTGGAAATGTCAGTTCATGTCCCTTCTTTCTGTTCTTCTGAATGTTTTCCTAGGTGTGGGATTGACAGATCATAAGGCAGTTCTATATTTAACTCCTGAGAAACTGCCAAAGTATATTCCAAAGAGGATGCACCATTCTACATTTCAAACAACAGTGAAGGAGTATTCCTATTTCTCCACATCCACTCCAACACTTGTAATTTTTGGAAGCTTTTAAAAAAATATATAGTGGCCATTCTATAAGGTGTGAAATGATATCTCATTGTAGATTTGATTTAAATTTCTGTAATAGCTAGTGATGTTGGACATCTTTTCATGTACTTTTTAGCCATTTGTATTTCCCCTTTAGCAAAATGTCTGCTCAAGTCTTTTGACCATTTTTTAAATTGGGTTGCTTGTCTCTTTATTATTGATTTGTAAATAAAGTTTTCACTTTCTTGACAGTTATTGGAAGCTCTAAATTCTTTAATTTGAGGAGGTCCAATTTATCTATTTTTTTCTCTTTCAATGGTCATGCTTCAGGTATAAAGCTTAAGAAGCCATCTCCTACCACAAGATCTTGAATAAATTTCTCTACATTTTCTTCTAGGATTTTTATATTTCTAGCTTTTTTATTTAGGTATTTGATCCATTTTGAGTTAATCTTTGTATAAGTGTGAGATAGAGTTCCTGTTTCTTTCTTTTGGATATGTATATCCATTTCTCCCAGCACAATGTGTTGAATAGACTGTTTTAACCCAACTGGTTGGCCTTTCAGCCTTGTCAAAAATCACTTCACTGCAGACGTGATAGCCTATTTATGAATTTTCAGTTCAATTCTATTGATCAATATGTCTTTCTTTATGCCAGCACCATGTTGTTTTTAACCACTGTATACTTGTAATAAGCTTTGAAATCAGGTAGTATGAATCTTCCAATTTTGTTCTTCCTCTTTACAATGTTTTGGCTATTTGGCTATTGGAACCCCAATGCTTCCAGATAAATTTGATAATAGACTTTTCCTTTTCTGCAAAAAAAAAAGGCTGTTGAAATTTTTGTTGAGATTGCATTGACTTTTTAAATCAATATGAGTAGAATTCATGGCTTGATATTTAGTCTTCCAATCCAAGGATAGAGAATGTCCTTATATTTATTTAGTTTTTCTTTCATTTCTCTTAACACTCTTAACAACATTTTATAGTTTTCTGAATACAAAACTTTTACATCTTTGGTTAAGTTTATTCCTAAATGTTTGACTTTTTGGGTTGCTATTATAAGTGGAATTTTTTCTCTGACTTCCAGTTTGGATTATTCATTACTAATTTATATAAAAACTACTTATTTTTGCATATTACTCTTATATCCTTCCACTTTGCTGAATTTGTTTATTAGCTATCATAGTTTTGTTGTAGTTTGGGGGGAATTCTAGATATTGGATAGTATCATCCGTGAATAGCAAATGTTTTACTTTTTCATTTCCAATTTGAACTGGATTCCTGTTATTTCTTTTTTCTTGTTTAATTGCTCTAGCTAGAACATCTAGCACAGCATTGAACAACAATGGTGACAGTGGGCATCCTTGTCTTGTCCCTGAACTCAGCAGGAAAGCTTTCTGTCTTTCATCACTGTGTTTCATACCAGTGGTTTATACACATATGCCCTTTATCATGTTGAGAAAGTTTCCTTCTACTCTTATCTTTCATAATATTTTTATTAAGAAAGGATCCTAGATTTTGTTAAATGTCTTTTCTGCAACAATGAGATTATCACGTTGTTTTTTTTCTCTTTCAGTTTATTAATGTGGTGTCCTACAGTGACAGATTTTCTTGTGCTGAACCACCCTTGCATACCTGGGATAAAACCCTCTTGATCATGATGTATAATTCTTTTAATGTGAAGTTGGATAAGTATTTTGTTGGAGATTTTTCATTAGAGAAATTAGTCTGCAATTTTTTTTTTTTTTTGTAGTATCTTTCTCTGGCATTGGTATTAGGGTGAAGCTGCCATCATAGAATGAGTTTGGTAGCATTCCCTCCTGTTCAATTTTTTTGAAGCTCTTGAGCAGGACTGGTGTTAAATTATCTTTAAATGTCTGGTAGAATTTGCCCATGAAGCCATCTGATCCTAGGCTTTTCTTTTGTGGGAGAGTTTTTGTTGTTGATATTTTTAGCGATACCAGAAATCAAAACAAGGATCCCATACAGCGGAAACAGGTGCTTAACCACTGAGCTACATCTCCCTCCCAATGAGAGTTAGTTTTTTGTTTGTTTGTTTCTTAAGAGGTACCAGGAATAGAACCCAGGACCTTGTAAATGGGAAGCAGGCACTAACCATTTGAGCTACATATGCTCCCCTGGAGGATTTAATGACTATTTCAATCTCTTTATTGTACTTGTGTTGATTTGTTGAACTCTTCTATTTCTTCTAGGGTCAGTGTAGATTGTCCAAGTATTTGTAGGAATTTGTCCATTGTCTAGTTTGCTTGCATACAGTTGTTCATAGTTCCTCTTATGATTTTTTAATCTTTCTGTGGGATAAATAATGACTCCCTCTCATTTCTGATTTTATTTATTTGCATCTTCTCTCTTTTATTTTGTCAGCCTAGTTAGGCATTTGACAATTTTGTTGATCTCTTTTAAGAACTAACGTTTGGTTCTGCTGATTCTTTCATTATCATTTCATTCATTTCTGTTCTAGTGTTTGTTATTTCTTTCATACTTGTAGTTCTGGAATTGTTAATCGCTTTTTGTGAATGGTGACAAGGTAATTCAATGGAGAATGTACAATATTTTCAACATATGGTGTTCCTATATCCATATGGGAAAATGAACCTGGGTGATTATCAATACCATGCAAAAAGTAACATGAAATGGAAAGGAAAACATTTTGGTTGGGTTTTTTTGAAGTTATATAGCAATATTTATATCATAAAATACAGGAATCCTTTTCCTAGGACTGAAAATTTATCTCATGAAGATGTAGTCAAATGTTACTAGGCTTGCATTTTATTCTAATTGTGAAGGTGGACAGGGCTCTTTTGGAGTGGAGTGGAGTCAATTGTATAACTGGCATTTAAATCTCTATATATCTTGGAGACCAAATGTATGAAAATCAAGGGTACGAACATGGAGAGCAATTGGGAGACTATTGCAGTAGACCAAGAGTGATGTGAATGTGACAGTTTGAACTTCTTTTATGAATCCTAAAATAAAAATGATTATGTTTTTAAACTAATCTGCTCCCATGATACATTTTGATTGCATTAGATACACTTTAGATCACTTGATTGGATTGCTTTTAATCAGACTACATCAGTAAGGGGTGAACCAGCTTGTGTCTCCACTTTCTTGCTGGGTCTGATATAAACAGACACACACAGAGAAAGGAAGCTGACATACCATACTGAGCCTGCTATGAGAAAGAGAAGACTCCAGGAAAAGAGAGAAACTCTGAGAGGCCGAGAGAGGTTCTGGAGTCTGGAACTAGCAGAGTACAGCGGCCCTTTAAGAGGTCCCCAGGGTCTGGGTCCATGGAGCAGCTCATGAGAAGTTGAGCCATATGTCTGAGAGTTCACAGATGAACTTAGAAAAAAGCAGAGCAGCCAAGCTTGAGAAAGTAGGCAAAGTAAGAGACAAACACTATGCCTGGTTGCCGACAGCTGAGCTCTGGGAGAATGGATTCTGGAGGGAGAGACGTGGAAAGAGATGGTGGCCATCTAATTGTGCCAGGAGGTAGGACCCTGAAAAAGCATCTCTCCTGATGCCTTGATTTGGACATTTCCCAGCATTAGAACTATAACCTTTTACCCTAAATAACATCCCCATTATAAAAAGCAAACTATTTCTGGTACTTTGCATGGACAACCCTTTGGCATACTGAGACAGTGATGAAGTATTGAACTGGAGTATAGTGGTGAATTGAAGAGAAGGCAAGTTCATAGGACTGATGACGGATTCATTGATTTAGTGGGTGTCAAAAGTGAGGGAAAGGGAGAAATTAAAAACCACGTCTAACATTTTTTCCTGAGAAATTGGAGAGATGTGGCTGCCATTTTATGAGCTGGGAACATTAGGAGTAGGTGTGGGTTTTAGGAGATGGTTTTGCATTTTAGAGACAGGACTTGAATATCCACATTTTAATGTAAGGGACCATACCATTCTCTGACAGAAGGAAGATCTCATAATAGATAATATCTTATTTATATTTTCTTGTAACTTTAGATACTTTCTTGAACAAAATTTACATTTCCTTTTCATCTCCTCCTGTCTGCTTCTATTTAAATGCAGAAATTCCAGGTGCCAGAAGTTATTTAAAGTACATTTTATATTTTATAAATTATTTTTTTCTCTATAACAAAATACAAATTACAAGAATAATGACAAAAGACCAGCTCAAAATCTCCAATGGCTTAAACTGGAAGGAGATATACATTGCTCTTTACGGGAAAATCCTTATAAGGAGAATATTATGTTAAACATATGACAAAGCTGAAAGGAGCAGGAGGATGTGAAAAACCATTAATTCATTTCTTCAATGGTGAGCCCCTGCCAAAACTATGCTTAACTACTATATATTAAAATATGTGCTCATAAAGTCAACAAAAATAGTACAAATCTATTGAAAGAGGAAAAACATTCTTACCTCCAGGGTAAAAATCAAATGATCATATCACCAATACCATGCCTGGCACTTAATAGGTGCTCATTAATGTTCGTTCAACTTAAGAAAATCCAATATTGGCTTGTGCAATAGAGCTTAATCATTGTTATGCATATTGCTTGCATTCTCAAAACTAATACTTATTGAGCACTTAAAGATCTAAGTCACTTGTTTTCAAAATGTGTAAAAGTGCCCTTGGGTTCTGTGGACAGATGCAAACATTACAAGAGAAGACCGCTGCATTTCATGCTTCACACCTACTTCCTCAGCTTTACTGTGACTAGAAGGCCTACATTTTAATGTTGTAAAATAATTGCTATTGAAGAAGATTTGGCAAAACTTTTTTTGCAAAGGGTCAGAGAGAAAAGATTTTAAACTTTACAGGCCATATAGTCTCTGCTGTAATGACTTAAATTTGCTGTCGTAGTACAAAAGTAGCTATGAGCAATACATAAACAATTGTGACTGTTCTTTCATCACTCTTTTTTTACAAAATCAGAAAAATCAGACTGCTGGTTGAATCTGGCCTGTTGGCTGTAGTTTGCCAACCCCAGCTCTAAGAAAATATTTTTTTCCCTAAATTCCTACTTCTCCAGGTTTATTTCCTAACTCTTGAACATGATGTCATTCAGGTGACTAGTGAAATTGAGTGAAATATGGATCTTTGAATAGCCCTCATTAATCTCATAGATTCTCACTCCCATTTTTATTATAGTAAGAGCTATAATGAACACTCCACAATAAGATTAAATATTCTTTGGAAATTAATATTCTTTTATATTTCTTTGATATTCTTTCAGTTCATTCTCGCATTCTTAAAAAAAGAACTACTGAGGGTTCAAAAAATAAAGTAAAATACAACAATTAGGAAATAGCCTGTACATTGTATTAGTGTATGAGAAAGCAAGTGAGAAATGGATTAATATTGCTCTTCCTTTTCACATTTATGTCTGAGATTTTAGAAACCTTGGACCAATATCATAGAGCTAATGGAATCTAATAGGCATCTTTTTTTCATTTTTCTATCACAAGAACTTCAGACTAATAGTTTAGTCATAGATGGAGGAGAAAGAAATCCCAAATGGATATACAAGGTTGATAGACACTAGGCAAGGGTTTCTCAACCTGTGCACTACTAACATTTTGGGTAAGATAATTTTGTGCTTGAGGGTCCTGTGCATTTGCAGCAAATTTATCAGCATACTTGGCCTCTACCAACTAGAAACCAATAACAGTTGTGTCAACCAAATATATCTTCAGATATTGCCAAATGTTCCCGCGGGGTAAAAACTTCCTTCACCAAAGAAGAACTAACTCAGATTCAGTAAAGGAACTATCACCTGCTTTTTCACTTTAGCAAGGACAAATATATTCTTCCATGTTAATAATATTTCATATTTTAGAAACTTATAAACAAAATATACGTAAAGAGGATGAATTATTCTTAATTATTTTGTTCTAATGTTTGTGGAAAGTGGTTTGTAAATAAATTTATAAGGCTAAATATATTAAGCTATTACCAAATAGTAGATGCTCCTGTTAGTTTGTATGGCACATACACTTTTTTACATTATCTATTAACATGCAATGTTTTATTTCTGACAACTATTAACACTGTCCCTATCAAATAGGAAAAGTGCATTTAGTAAAAATCATAGTTTTAAAAAAGAGACAAAATGGGCAGATTATTGTACCAGGAGCTACATTGAAAGTTATGAATAAGTTCTGTTCAGGCAATTAAGATTCTAAAATAATTTTATATTAATTTTGCTAAAATCACTTTATTAGACTTGAATGCAACTCTCACAGCATAATATGGAAACAAGTTTCATTTAAGCAAATTAAAAAGGCACTAATTCCTTATAAAAAGATATATAGTTTATTGTAGTAGAGTATAAATATGTAGTTATTCCATAGTAATATCTAATTGTGTAACATCTTAAGTAATTAAAATATTATATTAAACAGAGTATGTTTCATAGCCTACTAATATTTCTATGCACTTTCACAGCTCTGAGTATTTAAGAGAATTTGGGCCTATTAAATTCTCACTATGTTTATATAAACTCTATGTAATTATTTATATTTATTGAGAAACAAAAAGTGTTAAAGGTAAGGATAATTGAAAGAATAAGAAATAAAGATTTGTAATTAAGAGCTCGCTAATTTAATTATTGGCCAAAGGCTCAAATTAAATGTTGTTCAGAATCAACAGAGAGCAAGACTTGCTGGGATATGCTTTAGCATTAGAGAGCTCTCTGATGCATGGATACATATCATCTGACATATGATAGCTTTTCACTATTGAAATCCATATTATTCTGTAGAAATTTAAAAACTTTAGGATATACTCCTTAGCATGTATTACCTAAGTCTTGCACAAGTATCTTATATGCTACACTTTATATATGAGATATTCAGTACATGTCAGCATTTATTGAACATCTCCTTTAATCAAGGCATTTCGTGAGTGCAAACATGACTAAGACACTCTGCCCTAAGCAGCTTACTCTCCTTAGAGAAAGAATCAAGATGTAGTTAGATTCAATGTGGATCAGCAGAATATCCCTGTCTACATAAAATAACATGACTTTAAAATGCTGTTTGAACTAAAGTAAGGGGGAAATGGAAAAGAGAAATGAGTTTATATGGCTACGAGTTTCTAAAAAAGAGTCTGGAGGCTGGCAGAAGGATTGCCCTCATGCACAACTGAGCAGAGTCAGAGAGACAGATAAAGCAGATACAACCCCCAGATATCGGTTCCTTTGAGGGCTAAAGAGACCCATGGGAGTTATGGTCATGGCCGATGGGGTTAACTACCAGGTCAGATGGCCCCTTTTTGGAACTGGTGTTTATGTGTGATGAATCTGGACTCAGATGGGATCTTCCTTCATAAGACTTTCATGCTAATGTGCTGGAGGTGCAGTTAACGTTGGGGTTTAAGATATATTTAGGGGATTTGAATCTCTGGACTGGCAATGTGATAGCCAGGTCCTGAGCCTCAACAGACTCCAGCACCTACAATATGATTTATTGGACTTACCACACTCAGCTAAGATGGAGTTGAAGAAGGACAACCACCACACCATGGAGCCTAGAGTGATTACAACTGAAAGTGGGAGGATTGCATCCAACATCCATGTGGAATCTGAGCCTCCTCTTGACATAGAGGTGCAATGGACACAACCAATCCAATGTCCACATAGAAGAGGTGGCATTGGATTGGGAAAAGTGGACATGGTGGCTGATGGGTATGGGGAAAGGCAGGAAGAGATGAGAGGTGGAGGCTTTGGGACATGGAGCTGCCCTGGATGGTGCTTCAGAGGCAATCACTGGACATTGTAAATCCTCACAGGGCCCACTGGATGGAATGGAGGAGAGTATGGGCCATGATGTGGACCATTGACTATGAGGTGCAGAGGTGCCCAAAGATGTACTTACCAAATCCAATGGATGTGTCATGATGATGGGAACGAGTGTTGCTGGGGGGGGGGGGGGGGAGAGGTGGGGGGGGGGATTGAATGGGACCTCACATATATATTTTTAATGTAATATTATTACAAAGTCAATAAAATAAATAAATAAATAAATAAAAAAGAAAAAAAAAAAGATATAGTTAGAAACACTTTTATTACATGGAAGTTCACCAAAATTGCATATTAGTGACATAAAATGCCATGGAAATGCAAAGAGGTGGGGAAACTGTTTTTCAAGGTGACACAGATTTCACAGAAAAGGGGTAATTCAACAGGGCAATAAAAATGCTGTTTTAATCATGAGACATAAATATACAGTTGAATCAAAATATGCCAAATGAACCATAGTTAGTGGTAATAGTCTGATGATATTATCTCATAATTTGTATCATATGTTCCACAATAGTGTGTTGTATTGGTGAAGGGCTGTTGTTGTATGGGAATTCTACACGTGTGTGATTGTTTTGTAAGTTCAAAATTTCTGTAATAAAAACATATTTTTTTAAAACCCAAAAGGTTTTATTATAGTTGGATTATAACTGTGGGAGTAGGTACATTTCTTTTGGGCCCCAGACAGGAAAGGTTAATAGTTTTGCTTTGTTTTTTGTCTTTATTCCATCTTTTTTAATTTATTTTTTTAAAAATTACAGTTAATAGATCACAAGGAGTGTTACAATAAAAAACATAAAAAAGCAAAAAACATAAGAGGTTCCCATATAACCCACTCCCCACCCCCACCACATCATTTTTGTAAATTGTATTTTTTTGAAGATATGTGCATCACAAAAAAAGACTCAGAGCTCATGTAAAGACTATGCAATCTCTCTGCAGGAAATAGGAAGCAAAGAAGGTCTTTGCATGGTACATTTCAAATGCCAAAAAATATGCTTATCCTTAGCAAGTCTATTTTAGGTTTATATAAGGAAATACTAGTGGAAAGATTTAACTAAACTTATGCACTTAGAAATATTGTTTATACTAATGAAAGGTATAAAATAACAATCAATAGGGATAGTTTCAATAAAGTGTGGTTCATTCAATTAATGCATATACTATGTTGAAAGTATAAAAACAAATTTTAAGGAAACAGCTTACAAATGAGGATACCATGACTCCTCTTAATTAAACATAAAAAAGGCAAATAACTTGGAAGTATAATTAATGGCATGGAAAATATTTACAAAACATTGAAAATCTGGTTAGCCAATACATATAGTATTTCTGTTTTGTAAATTATACACATTGATATGAATATTAAAATTTGACTAATAAATACAACAATGTTAAAGGTAATTGTGTCTGGTTTGAAGAAATGTCAGTAACCATTAATTTAACCTCTTAGTTTATCTACGTTAGCTAAAACTCCTACCATGAACATAAAATACTTTTATAATAAGAAAAAAGCCTATTGGAATTGCCTATAAAATTAAGGAATTTCTAATAAGCTGAGTGAAATAACTTATATGAGTTTTTTAAGAATTCTAGGGTACCAGCTTGAAATGGAGGAATCAAAAGTAGCTGAAATTTCAAACATAACATCCAGAGATGTTGATGATGCTATTGCCTGCGACAGTGGTGAAAAATGAGCACGTTTTGTAGAAAATAATTAATTTGGCTTTGTGTTCAAAGTAGAAATTTTGTATGGAAATGTATGTAGAGATCCAGAAATATTGGTTCAGAGTTAAATAGAGACAGAGCTCTCTAGGAAGTGCTTGAAGGAAATGCAGGGATACACATAGTAAGGTATGTGGCCTCTAGGTTCAGAAAACCCATTCTGCTGTTCTTATTCTGAATCCTTATTTTGCTGTGGAAAGCATTGAAATTTGACCATCCTAAATGATATTTTCAGAAATGTGATCACCCTAAATGACATTTTAAGAAATTTGATAAATTTGCAAATTAATATTTGAAAATCCCTGCAGCTCTGAGTAATATGATCAGTTAACTCAGGGATGATGGGTATGCTTTCCAGTTCCAGTGATTTCATAACCAAAAGCTATCACCCCATAGTATAAAAGAGAATTCATTGCACCTCAAAAAGGATGAAATTATAATATAAAAATTAATTTATAACCTATTTATCATTAAAATCCCATGACATGTGTCATTAACCTTTTGTAATCTTTAAAATTTCAGGAACTACCTTAGAAGCATTAAATTCTTAAACATTAGCTTGTATGTTTAAAAATAAAAATACGTACTTTTAAAATAACAATTTTTTTCTTACTGCTGTTTTATATCTAAAGTATTACCAAAAGCATTGCAATTAAGAGCAGAATAATCAAAAGCAATCCCATTTACCTCATATTACAGAATCCAATGATGAAAAAAATAGATGTGACAGAGGCAAGGGTAACAGAGGGTACAAAATTAAGACAAATTCAACTTTATACATTAACTAAGATACTACTGCCCATTGTTTATCACATAAATCATGCAGTAAGTTCATCAAAAGATGTAATTCTCTTGGCACTTCTTAATTGTTTTAGATAATCAGTAGCTGCTATCTGCATTAGATTCTTCTGGAACATCAAATAAAATAGGTTTGAGCATCAAAGAAGAGATACATTGTGTTTGTGTTTTGTTCTCTAGGAATATCATAAAAACAGCTTCTCTACTTGGTCCAATGGTGTAGATGCCATCACTGGCCTTCTGGCTACTTAGATACAGAAAACTTAGCATCACTTTTTTAATAATAAACTTTTAGACTTACGGAAAAATTACACTGAATGCATCTGGATTTCCCATATAACATCCCCCTCCCACACACACAGTTACCCCTATTATTAACATCTTATATTTGTGTGGTACACTTGTTATAATTGATGAACCAATACTGAAGCATTGCAACTAACCAAAGTCTGTATTTTACATTATGACATTCTTAAGGCAGATAAATTGTTCTGTATGATCATGTAATGATAAATACATGACATTACACTTTTGTTAAAGTCTATAAAATGCTACAGTACAAAGTGTAAACCATCATGTAAACTTCGACTCTCTCATCATCATCTTTGTATTTCACAGGTAAGAATCATCACTCATTTTTCTTCCTCAACTTAGTGTTTATTTCTTCTCAGTGTTCTATGCAATTTCTCCTCATCTTGTTCATTTCTAAACACTGGATTATTCCATGATCAATAATTGGATATCTTCTGTATCTTCATTAACTCTAGATGTGATTTATTTGCTGCTGATCTAAAAATTATATCTCTACCCAATCTCTCCCCAGAAAATCACTCATGCAGCTCTTATCCTATCTGGCTTCTCTGCTTATTTGTCACATAGGCGTCTTACATTTTACATGTTCACAATAAAAAATTTTACACCATGCTCCCCCTTCAAAAATTGCCTCTCTCATTCTTTCTGTGCTCCTTATCTTAATAATGGCAACTTTCCTTCTTGAGATGCTCAGAGAAAATATGTGATTGTAACATTTCCCTTTCCCACACTCTACAGCAATATTTTAAAATTTAATATTAAAGAAATATATACAGAATCCCACCATTTCTCACCATCTCCAATGCAACCAATTGTTATGTAAGCCAGCATTACCCCTAGCATGGATCATTTCTAATAACCTCATAACTTGTCTGCCTAATTTGCATTTCTTGCACATCTAAATACAATTTAAGAACACCACAGAGATCCTTGTAAAAATATACCTGTTTTCAAATCTTGATTTTTTAATCTTCCAATGGCTTCCCATCTCACCCAGGATAATAAAATTCAATGTTCTTATTTTGGTCTGTCAGGTGCTGCATGATCTGATTTCCTTCACCTCCTGACTTGTTTTCTTCTTCTTAAACCCTTCGCTCACCTTCCTCTAACCATACTGGCCTCCCTGCTTTTGCTTGATCATATTTTGCCAGCTTCTGTCTCACAGCCTTTGCACTTACTGTGCTGGAATGTGCTTTCTCCAGAAACCAATGACTCACTCCACCACTTTTTTCAGGTTTCTATGCAGAATTGCTTCACAACACAATATATCCCCTATCCAGTGCGTTTTATTTTTTTTTTTAGCTTCAGAGTATTTATCAACACCTGATTGTTGATGAACAGTTTATTATTTATTGCCTATCTTTCCACAATCAGAATGCAAGCTCTATGTGCACAAGGAGTTTTTTTTCTGGTTTGTTACTACAGTATATTCCACTTGTAGACATTAGATAGGCACATAATAAAAGCTTGTCTAATGGATAAATAATTGAATGGTTATTTTCAATATTAAAAATATCAATGATCCTCTACTTTCTTGCATCATGTTTTTTTTTAAGGTTTATTTATTTTTTAATTTCTCTCCCCTTCCACATTCCCCCTCCCCCGTTGTCTGCTCTCTGTGTCCATTTGCTGTGTGTTCTTCTGCGTCCGCTTGTATTCTTGTCAGCAGCACTGGGAATCTGTGTCTTTTTTTGTTGCATCATCTTGCTGTGTCAGCTCTCCGTGTGTGCAGTGCCACTCCCGGGCAGGCTGCAATTTTATCATGCGGGGTGGCTCTCCTTACAGGGTGCAATCCTTGCACATGGGACTCCCCTATGTGGGAGACATTCCTGAGTGGCAGGGCACTCCTTGTGTGCATCAGCACTGAGCATGGGCCAGCTAACCACATGGGTCAGGAGGCCCTGGATTTGAACCCTGGACCTCCAGTGTGGTAGGTGGATGCTCTATCAGTTGAGTCAAATCTGCTTCCCTGCACCATGTATTTTTGAAGAAAGAAGCTGTGATGGTTAGGCCCATGTGTCAAATTGGTCAGGCTATGGTGCCTAGTTGTTTGGTCAAGCAGGAACTGGCCTGATTGTTACTGTGGGGACATTTTGTGGACTTAGTGTTCAGGAAGTTGATTGCATCTACTGCTAATTGGGTCTCCAAACAACTGGAACATTGTCTTCAACAATGAGAGACATCATATTCAATCACTTGAAGTTTAAAAAGAGAAGTGATGGTTCCAGCAATCAGAAGAGAGAATTTCCATCTCTACTTCAGTCAGCCAGCTTTTCCAAGAGAAGTCATCAAAATCCTTCATGGGAGTTCCCAGCTTACTGCCTGCCTTACAGAAATTGAACTTGTGAATCCCCATAGTCACATGAGACAGTTTTTACACTATAATATTTACAACAGAACTTGCTGGTTCTATTTCCCTAGAGAACCCAACTAATAAAGAAGCATACAGGATTAACATATTCAAAAGTCAAAAAAATGAACTGAGAGTTTCCAGTAGCTAGAATCAAAATGCTTAAGGAAACCACCAAATTTATCTGACTTTTAGACAAAAACATGAAAGACCTATTTTCATCATTTCTTTTTAAGATTTATTTATTTTATTTCTCTCCCCTTCCCCCCTGGTTGTCTGTTCTATTTGCTGCGTGTTCTTCTTTGTCCGCAGCGCGGGAATCTGTGTTTCTTTTTGTTGCGTCATCTTGCTGCATCAGCTGTCCTTGTGTGCAGCGCCATTCCTGGGCATGTTGCACTTTCTTTCACGCTGGGCGGCTCTCCTTACGGGGTGCACTCCTTGCATGTGGGGCTTCCCTATACGGGGACACCCCTGCATGGCACGGCACTCCTTGTGCGCATCAGCACTGTGCATGGGCCAGCTCCACATGGGTCAAGGAGTCCCAGGGTTTGAACCGCGGACCTCCCATGTGGTAAATGGACACCCTAACCACTAGGCCAAGTCCGCTTCCCGGTTTTACTTTTTACATAATATAATATTTGGAATGATATTACAGTACCACTTTGTTCTGAATTTATACTACTTTTCTTCTCAAACTTAGTGTTTTTTATGAATTAACATTAGTTTTCATTTACTTCTTTTTTACTATCTTACAAAATACGAGGTGAATGCAAATAAATCTCCAAAACCTTATGTCAATATCACTGCAAAGACAAAAATGTTGATTCTACCGAGCAGAACTCTTGGCTAATAAGCAACATCATCATGCAATAAACTTTTACTTTTCAGTCGATATACAAAAAAAAAAAGTTTGTTTTCTAAATGGGAGATCATGAGTGAGAGTGTGGCCTAAATAAAAATTGAAGGAAAAGTAAGTACAAAATTGGAGGAATTCAACTAACTCAGTCACCTCTGAGCTCTAAGTCAGTGGAATCAGAATTTCCTATGGGTACATAAAACAATTTAGATTTTTCCATCCCCAAAAATACTGAGCTCCTGGATCTTCAGAAGATAACATATTAGGATTTTTAGCAAGAAACTTTGGTGCTTCTGATGTAGGATGCCTGAGATACACACTTCTTAAATAAGCACAAAATACATGGGGAAAACATTAGGGTATTGCATACATTTTTGTTTACTGCTTGTCTTAATGCTTTATATACATTGTATTCTTCTTGGTATTTTAAGCTTATTGACATGATCTAAAAATAAAGGCTTTTACTTCTGCTTCATCATTGAACTGAAACTGCTTTCTAGGACTACCATTTCCTTGGCCTCCTAAATCTTCCTTAAATGAGGAGTCTGAATAGTGTTTTAACTTCATACTTATTTCAGTAGAGTGTAGACAATAAAAACTTGTCTAGAACTGGCTTTCTTAGCCTCAGGCTCCTGGGAAACAGCTTGTAACTGCTTCTTCCATTAGTTTGTCAGTTTCATTCCATCCCAAGGAAAAGACCTTAATGGAGGTTGCAGAGAATATATTTTCTTTGATGCTGAAAAAGCTACAACAGTTAAAATCTTGTTTTGCAGAATTCAAATATTATTTCATGTTCAATAATAAATAAAGATTCCCTATAGCTGGAAATTTTAACATAATTAACTGTAGCTCAACTTACATTACATTTATTTTAATAAAAGTGTTACTTTTTAAGGCAGTAAAAATCAATTGGAGTGTTTTTCATTCCTCTGGAGACTTGGTATTTATGCTAATACTTCTCCAATTATGTTGTATGCATTTTCTTTTGATTTTTTCAGCATTCTTTCACTTAGAGTAAAATCTTACTAAACAAGTTTTTATTTTTGAGAAATAGATAATTGAATTCAAAATGCTTCTTAGGATACAATGTTAAATTTTGAATAAAGTACAGTAAGACTTATATCCACTAGTAAACAAATTTATTACCTGAGTATTATCAGATATTTATATTTTTTCATGAAGTTGAATATATTAGTAACTGCTTCATATTACAATCTATTTGAAAATCATTCAGTGTCCATCTAAATGTGTTATACACTTATGGATATTATTCTTATTGTTATAGATAAGAGTGTCATATGGACTTCTGGAAATTTTTCACATTTAACAATAGTGAACACAGTTAAAACAGACAAATTAGATGAAGAGAGCATGCAGTAAGGACAGAAATATGAAGTTTGTATATATCAAAGTTCTGAACAGTACTAGAGAGGATTTTTATGTGCAATGTGATAGAAACACCCTACTTGAAGTGGCTTAAGTAAAAGGAACTTTTTTATTTTATAATTCAGAATTCCAAACATAGCTGGGCTATTTTTTTTTTTTTTTTTTTTTTGTATTTTCTTCACTTACATGAAGATTATCATCACCTCCTGGAGAATGCTGGGTTCAGAAGTTCCAAACCACCATTTGGAAAACTCCATGCAGACAAGAGAGATTTTGCTTGACCAAAAGTTTCAATGAAATAATGGGCTTTATAGTAGGCGGACCATGTATTAATCCATGAACCAGAGCAACTGGAAACTTGGTTCTGGCTCATGGTCCCTACTTTGGAGGTAGAGTTGGAATCAATATTAAATCTGCAAGGAATGCTGGACTCAGAATGGGGAGGATGGTTTCCCCAAAGTAAGATAGACTTTTTGCCAAAGGTGAAATGAAAACTGAGAAGGCAGAAAAAACAGATATCCATCACATGAAAATTGACCTACGACTAGTCTAAGATTAAAGACAGCAGAGTTAATAGCATTTTAATATTTTTATTAGACAAATTGCAAGCTTACTAAACAAATACACATAATGCATAGAATTTCTATACATCATCCGTCCTCCAACACCTTGCATTATTGTGGAATATTTGTTACAGATCATGAAAGGACATCATAAAAATATTTCTACTAACTATGGGCCATAGCTTACATTTACTTTATTTTTTCCATACATCCTGCTATTATTAAAACCATGTATTAATATTGTACATTTGTTATAGTTCATGAGAGAATGCTTTCATATTTCTACTGTTAACCACAGTCCATCATCCACCACATGGTTTAGTGTGTTATACAGTCCCATGCCTTGAACCATCCATCTGAAATGTACATTCAGGGACACTCACTTTCATCACAGAGTTGTGCAGTCATCAGCTCAGTAAATATTTCAATGTTTTCCTTAGTCCAAAAGGAAAAATCCCATACCCCTATTATTGATCCTTAGCATTGATATAGTACCTTCTTAAATATTGATGCAAGAATATTACAATATTGCTATTCACTATAGTCCATAAGTTACATTGATTGTATTTTCCCATGCACCACCATATACTTATCACATTGTAATAGTGCTATCCATTAGTTCTAGTTCACAGAAGAACATTCTTTTTATTTGTACTATTAACCACAACTCTCACCCACCACTGGGTTCACTATTATTCTGTCCCTAGATTATTCTCTAGCTTTCTCTCAATTGACATTCATATCTGTAAACTGCCCATTCCAGACACCAGCACATTTTCAAACCAGCAGTTTTAGTCATACTCACTATATTGTGTTACTGTCAACTCTACCCATTTCCACACTTATATAGTCAAGTTAATTAAAAATTCTACATATTAAGCATCAGTCACTTTTGTGCTTCAAAGGACTTTGTCAATGAGGAGAAAAGGTGCCCTACTCAATGGGAGAAAATATTTGGAAATCACATATCCATTAACATTTTGATTTTTATGATAAATAAAGAAATCATACAACTCAATAATAAAGAGACAAACAACCCAGTTAAACAAAATGGGCAAGACTTGAATAGACATTTTTTCCAAAGAGGAAATACATATGGCTAAAAACACATGAAAAGATGTCTAACATCACTAACTAATGGGGAAATGCAAATCAAACTGACAATGAGATATCATTTCACACCTTATAGAATGGCCAATAATTAAAACAAACAAACCAAAAACCCAGAAAAGTGTCAGAGAGGATGTGGAGAAATAGGAACACTCCTTCACTGTTGGTGGGAATGTAAAATGGTGCAGCACTTTGGTGTTTCCTCAGAAAGATAAATACAAAACTTCCATATGATCCAGCAGTCCCTTTACTAGTAATATATCCTGAAGAACTGACAACAGGGACACAAACAGACATTTGTATACTGATATTCAAAGTGGCATAATTTACAATTGTCAAGCGATGGTAACAACTCAAGTATCCATCAACTGATGAATGGATAAGCAAAATGTGGTATATCCACAGGATGGAATACTATGCTTCTGTAAGAAGAAATGAAATTGGGATAGCCATAGCTTTCTTATCACATTTAGAAATGGTGCAGCTTCAACTCCCTAGCATTCTGTTGTTTGATGCTTGAACCTGCCAATCAATGACATGGTAGAGTAATATAGTGAGATAGATGGGCTCCCTTATCATCCTGGGTTAATAATGCTAATATTGTTTGGTATTTTTCAAAACATCAGTATTTATTTGTAGCAGTTCAGTAATTTTATTCAGAAGATATCCTCAGTATTTCCAGAAGTGATGTGTCTGCTTTAATTTCTTTGCCTACTCTTGGGAGAAAAGTAGGCTTAATTTGTTTTTAATGAACTACAACTCCTAATGCAAATAGTTCCATATATAACTATGGAAGCTATTTTATTGTTTTATTGACTTAGCTATTTATAATTCCCATCTGTTATTTTCTTACTAATACTACTTTTCAGATACATTGAATCTTCTGTAAAAGTAAAAAAAGAAATAACATTTGGCTAACATCTTGTGTCCATAAACAAAAAAAAAGACAAACAAAAATGCTTAAATTGGTTTAATATACACAGTTTTTTTCTTCATGGAGTCACTCTTTGGACTGATCAGGTATATTATGATAATTAACTTGAGATGAGTTGGGAAATTACGTTGTCAATGAACACAGATACAGAAAGATATTTAATCTCAATATTTGCTTTACATCCAGAATGATAAAGCTAGACAGGTAATTATGTAAATGCGTAATTAAATGTGGTCTTAAAATTACATTTATCAAAGCATTCCAAGAATATGTTAAAGGGCCACTTATCATAGTGGCCAATCTCATGCTTTGAACGTATTATTTAATAATAATAAGAAAACTGTAAAGTAATCTAGTTTAAACACTTTCCCTTATGAATGTGTCATTTAAAGAGCATAGAGATTAACTGTCTTTCCAAATACACATGACTGTAGCCAAACTTGAACCTAAAACCAGAGCCCTTAAAGAAAGCCTAGTGGTCTATCACCTATTTAATAAATTTTGGACAAAAAAATGCCTTAATCCCAGATCAACTATAGTGTCTTCTGTTAAACTCGTATTGCTTTGAAACTTGGCTCAATATGCAATAACATGCAAACATAACTTTAAGATAACAAAGATACATATTAGAAAAGATGGGTAAACAGGGTCATGAAAATATTATCTATCAGTAAGTGGATATTCCCAAACTTAAGAACTTAAAAAAAATAGTATCTTTCAGAATTTTGTTTATTGTGTAATCTCTGTGATTTGGCTCTGAGTTATTCTTTTATAATCACAATGAAAAGATTATTATCAAGCCATTAGTTTTAATTTTTACATTTGAAGGTGGAGGTTACCTTCAATTTCAGAATAATTTAAAAATAACATGGCTTGGGAGAGGGGGGGTGGGGGGGTGGGGTTGAATGGGACCTCACATATATATTTTTAATGTAATATTATTACAAAGTCAATAAAAAATAAAAAAATTAAAAAAAAATAACATGGCTTGTACTTAATGTTAGGAAAATAGTACTAATTGCAAAAAAATAATTTATTAGCTTACGCAAGCATGCAATTAATTAATTGCCCAAAAGCTCAGTCTGTTCCATGAGTTCTGATCAATGAAGCCATACTAATTCTGTGCCTATTTCTATACAGCCAACACCACATCAGGTGCAGGGAAATTTATAGAAAAAAAGATCTCACAATCCCTGTCTAGAAAGCTCTTAAAGTGGATCAGAGAGAAAAGACTTCTCTGGACAGACCACTTGAGAAAATTACAGAGCAGTATACAATGAAATAATAAACACAATCAAACAAACTGAAGTATCATAGACACACTGATAAAGGGAAAAATCAGATAATTCAGTTATGTTGAATTTATTTATCATCTCTTATTCGATTCACTTCACTGTACTCCTTCTGGTATGCTTTCTAATCCATAAATTGCAAAACAATGGATTCCAGTTTAAAAGCCATGTGGGAAAAAGCGCTATAAGGAAACTCAAACTTCTTGGCATGGCATATAATGGCTCTCCATCTCACCCTTGTCAAAGAAATTTAAATTGTAACCATTTTCACATTATAATACAGTCATATTGAATGACTTAAAGTTTTGCCAATGTTTCAAATTATTGATGGCCTTCCTGGAATACACTTTCTTCACCCACCCTCCATTTTTGCCTTCATCTCTAACCTTTCCTTATATACACCTCTTCCACTGCTTGTCTATGGCAAATATAATCTCCAAGAAGTCTATATTTATTCCTTTGCTACCCACTATTTAAGTAATCACTTCTCTCAGTTTGTCATTATTGTATCTTGTGTGTGTTTCTACCATGATATCTGTGTTACCGATTGACATTCCATATAGAACACATGAATGAGAAAGAACAAAAAACAGTTCCTAATGTCTGAAAGCTAAACTTCAAAGTTATTACAAACTGCTCTGTTGCTTACAGCTAAGCTATTATTTTTCTCTTCTTGGCCATAAAAATTCACATGGAAATTAGACATCAAAGTGGTCACTCTGAGATTATCATAAAGTGAGACAAATTAGGACCATTGTGCCTCTTCTCTGGCTAAATGAGTGTGGCTACTTCATTACCAATTACAGCTTTATTCTCTCTCTGGACAGGCCTCTCTTTGAATAAGATTTATTGACATTTCTAATCAAAGAATTAAATCCTTTGTATGAAAACACTCAATCCATATTAAGCCTCCATTTTTTAGACTGTTCCTCAAATTACCCAAACAAAGCCCAAATCCTTTAATAGGTATTTTCTAACTCACTCTTACTGAGATCCCCCATGTTTGCTATGATGGGTTCTTCCTTTTGCAATGAATGATGGACCTAATTTTTTAACCAACAGATGTGTTCAAGATGAAGTTTCTCCAAAGTTAATTAATATCCAACCCATATAGTTGTGTTCCCCATCCACTGATTTTGGGGAAAGAAATTAGTTCATTAATGCTATCATAAGCTAACAGAAGTTTTCAGTTAATTCTACTCTTGTATAGACTTTGCACTGACTAAATGAATTTTAATAGAAAAAAATCATAATCACTATTATACTGGGACACACCATGTCAACATTCTCTAATCAGGTCTCAACTACTGTGTACATCAAATCATAAATTTATGATCACACATTTGTGGTTTCTATTTAGCTCACTCACATATGTCTTTCATTTAAAAACTATCCTAATTAATGGTCTGTGATATAAGTTTGCTCATATTAGGGTTTCACAATTTTTAGTATGTTACTTTGTAAAATGCATTTTACATTTGCTGATGTCAGTGCATTATATCTTCTGAGTGTTTTTTAAAATCCACTTTTAATGTAGAAGAAAATTAAATTTACAGAAAAATTGCAAAGATAGTTCAGAGAATTTCTATATGCCACCCACCCAGTTAACTCTATTTGAACAAATATTTATACATTATTAATAAAGTGTATGCTGTATTCACCGTTTCTCAGTTTTTATGCACTGTTCTACTTCTGTCCTAGAATTCCACCTAAGAGATCACATTACATTTATCCTTCATGTCTTTTTAGGGTCATCTTGGCTGTGATTCTCTTTCTTTATTTTTGATGATCTTGAGAGTTTTGAAGAGCACTGGTCAAGTATGTTGTAGAATGTTCCATGATTGGGCATTATGCGATTTTTTTTTCACACAAATTGCCTGGAGTTATGGGTTCTTGGAGGAAAACCTCAGAGGTAAAGTTCCATTTTTATCACATTATGTCAAGGATAGGTATTACCAACATCACTTATTGCTGTTGACCTTGAACACCTAACTAAGGAAGTGTTTGTCAATATTCTACACTGTAACATTGCTCTTTGCATTTTAAAAAATTTTTATTTTTAATATACTTTTTATTTTTGTTTTTTAAAGAAACTTAATTACATAAATACTACACAAAAATACAAAGAATTCCTCTATGCCCTGGTTCCTAGCCCTCCCACATTTTCCCACATCAGCAACATCCCTCATTAATGTGGTATATTTGCCACAATTAATGAACACATTTTGGAACATTGCTGCTAAGCGTGGTTTATAGTTTACATTGTAGTTTACCCTCTCTCTTGCACATTTTTGCACATTATTACAAGATATACAATGGCCTGTATCTGTTATTGCAGTGTCATTCATGAGAAATTCCAAGTCCTAAAAATACCCCAAATTCCATATAATTTTCCCTCCTCCTCTAAGAACCTCCAGTGGCCACTGCCTCCACAACCGTGAAAAATGTTCTTCATTTGTGAGGATAACAACACGTCTACAGTAGAACAACTGTAAGTCTACTCTTCCATTGTATATATCCCAGTCCTGAGGATTATGGATGGTGATGCTCTTTCCACCTCTAATTGAGATGGGGCTTAGATCACATGGGGCAGAAGGGTGGGACTTTCTTGCTTGCAGTTGAAGACTCTCTGTTCCTTGAGATGGTCATTGTTGACCATCTCCTTGTTAGTTGTCCTGGGTGAGTCCAATGAGCTGGAGAGTAGGTATTGCAAGTCTGTTGAGATTCATGGCCCAGCTGGTACATGTACAGCTCAAGATTTAAGTTTCTTGGACATATACCTATCAACTCTAGTACTAACTATAAATTCAAATAGAAGGACAGAAAAACACAGGGAAAACACAACTGAGTCCAATTCTGTCACACTGGGGAGCATAAATTCCAAAGTAGGGCCCACTGGCAGGGCACCAAACTCCTGAGCTGTCTGCCCTGTCTATAGTGTCTAGATGTCTGCAGAGCCCTCAGGAGCCCCATTATTTGAGAAAGTCAATGAAATCCTGCTGAGACCTGCATAAGCATAAACTCTGGGATGACCTTCTGACTTACTTTGAAGTCTCTTAGCCATATAAACTCATTTTTCTTTACCCTTTCCTACTTTTGGTCAAGGTTTTTTCCCATTGCATTGCTAGCTGGTGTTTGGTAGTAATCCTTCAGTGCCAGGGAGGCTTCTCCTTGGGAGTCATGTCCCATGCTGGAGGAAGGAAATGCATTTATATGCTGAGTTTGGCTTAGAGAGAGGCCACATTTGAGCAACAAGGAGGCTCTCAGGAGGTAACTCTTAGGCACTCTATAACACTATGTTATGTTTCAATTTCAAAAGTAAAGGTTCATAAGTACCGACATCATAATCAAGGGTCCATCAGTGGTCCATTCTCCTTTACTAGTCACTGCCCCTCTACTCAGGGGACTCTTTCTGTCCCATTACAGAATGAGGCAGAGCTCTCTGGAGGGAAATTTGATATTCCCTTGGTTATTGTGTGAATCTCCACCCACTGTGACAATGTCCCATGAACACATTCATATGCCTTATAGGTATGCCCCAGGTGAACTTCCTCCCATGCATCCTCCATCTCTGACACCCCAAACCAATGATCCTCCCTTGCCACAGTTAAATCCCTTCTATGATCCATAACTTCTTCAAAATTGAAGCCAACAAAATAACCTAATACAATTAATAGGAGGATGATATAATAGTGATAGTTTAAAAATAATGAATAATATAAACATTTTTTAAAGTTTGAAATAATAAAAAATAAAAAATAAATGGCATTATGTTCTTCATCACTGTAAGCTCTGTTTTCTTGTATGTACACTGACATTTATTTCCATTTATCTGCCCAGTGTCTTTTTTTTTTTTTTTTTGCATTTTGTCTTCAAAGAAGCTTTAGGTTACAGAAAGTAATATACAGAATATAGTGATTTCCATATACCCAACATCCTCTTCCTTTTCCCTTTCCCCCTATTAATAACATTTCACATGTAGATGGTACATTTTTTACAATTGATGTACAAATACTGAAATATTGCTACTAACCATGGTCAGTGATTTACATTGTGGTTTACATTTTGAACTGTACACTTTTATAGATTTTAATGAAGTTTGATGTGGACTGTATCCATTCTTATAAGATCATTTAGAACAATTCCATCACTCCCAAATTGTCCCATTTTCTATCTATTCTATTCCTCCCTCCCTCCCCCTCAGGAACCACAGTAACCACCAAGATTAAGTCATTGAAGGCCTAGATTCATTGTTATTTGCAACAACATTGAGGGCTTGACATACTGGACTATCTTCCCCTATTAGGCATTGCCTATGCTCTCAAGAGACTTCCTCCCCTCTATTTGAGATCATAGTGGAACTCCCCATAAGGGAAATCCAACACCTTTCCATTCATTACATGAGTCTCCACCCCCTGGTACAACACACTATGACAAGATGATGTTACACACTCCCTAGAATCCTGCCCCAGAAGCACACTGACATGTGTGCTCCCCACATGCAACCTTAAACCAGGAACCCTCCCATGCTATATTTGTCAAAAGAACACTTGCAATGTAGTTTCAATCACATATCTACAAATCCCCAGAGTTCACCTGCTTCCTCTCCTAACCCTCTCCCCAGTTCTATGGATAATGTAAACCATACTTCCCACCCTACTCCCCTCACCGACTAGCACCACCCAGCACCACTGTATCACTGTGATGCCCATTCACTGCACAAATACACCCTTCTACCTTATCGTAGATTTTGCCCATGTGGGCGTTGACTCACAAACTTCTCCCTTTCTGTCTTATGTAAACCTATCTTTCAGATTCTAGCTCTGTCAGTCTGCTCAATTTCCTTAATTCATATTTGTCCTTCAGAGCCTGGCTTGCTTCACTCAATATTAGGTCTTCAAGATTCACTCATATTATCCCATGTGTTAATAGCTCATTCCTTCTTACTGTTGAATAATATTCCATTGCATATATGTTACACAATTTGTTTATCTATTCATTTGTTGATGGACATTTCAGTCATTTCCAACATTTGGCAAAGGTTAATAATGCCACTATGAATATTGGTGTGCATATATCTGTTTGTGTCCTTCCTTTCAATTCTTCTGGGAATATATCCAGCAGTGGGACTGCTGGGTCATATGGCAGTTCTGTATTTAACTTCCTGAGGAACTGCCAAACTGTTCTCCTATGGGCTGCACCATTCTATATTCCCACGAGCAGTGGATAAGAGTTCCCATTCCTCCACATCCTCTGCAACTCTTGTAGTCTTACATTTTTAAATAGCCACCAGTCTAATGGATGTAAGATGATATCTCATATCTTTGTGTCTAATCTGGTTTTCTGTCCCTTACTGATTTCCAGCTGCATTCCATTATGGTCAGAGAATTTACTTTGCATAATTTCAATCTTTCTGAATTCATTGAGAATTGTCTTGTGCTCTAGCATGTGGTCTATACTGGAGAATGATCAATGTGCACTCGAGAAGAATGTATTTCCCACTGTATTTGGGTGTAATGTTCTATATATGACTATTAGATCAGATCCTCTAATGTATTAGTCAAAGTCCTTGTTTCTTTATTGATTCTCTATCAAGATGTTCTGTCTAATGGTGACAATTCTGTATTAAAGTCACCCACTATAATTGTAGAAGCATCTATTTCTCCACTTAGTTTTTCCATTGTTTGCCTCATGTATTTTCAGGTGCCCTGGTTAGCTACATAAATGTTTTTTGATTGTTCTTTCTTCTCAGTAGATTACCTTTTACTCATTTTTAGTTTCCTTCTTTGTCCCTTACCATAGTTTTGCATTTAAAGTCTATTTTGTCTGATATTAGTATAGCTACTTCCACCCTTTTTTGGTTATTGTTCAGATGTAAAATTGTTTTCCAATCATTCATTTTCAGCCTCCTTGCATTCCTGGGTCTAAGCTGCGTTTCTTGTAGACAGCATATAAATGGGTCATATTCCCTTATCCATTCTGCTAATCTGTGTCTCTTGACTGATGATTTTAATCCATTAGCATTCAATGTTATTACTGTCAAGGAATTACTTACATTAGTCATACTTTATAAAGGTTTATGTATGCCATATGTTGTTTTTATTTCTTGCTTTGTCTTTTTAGTTATTTTTACACTCTCCTCCTACTCTTTCTCTCTTGTTTTTTCCTATCAACCTGCATAACTTCTTTTAGTATTCTAGAAGGGAAATTTTCTTATTGAAAAACTCTTAATTTCTGTTATTTATTAATATTTTGAACTCTTCCTAATTTTCCAATGCCTGCTTTGCTGGATAAAGAATTCTTGGCTAGAAATTTATTTCTTTCAGCACCTTAACTATGTCATATCACTGCCTTCTTTCCTCCATGGTTTCAGATGAGAAACAAGCACTTAATGTTATTGAGTTTCCCTTGTATGTTACAGATCTCTTTTATCTTGCTGCTTTCAGTATCCTCTCTTTTTCTTGAGCATTGGGCAATTTGACAAGTATATGTCTTAGAGTAAGCCCATTATGATTTATACTGTTTGGTATGTGCTGTGCTTCCTGGATGTGTACATCCATATCCCTTAATAGGGTTGGGAAGTTTTCAGCCATTATTTTCTCCAACTCACCCTCTGTCCCCAATCTCCTCTCTTCTCTCTCTGGAATGTCTATAATGTACATGTTTGTACATTTCATGTTATCATTCAGATTTCTAACTTCCTGCTGGACTTTTTTTCTGTCTTTTTACTTATGTGTTCTACTATCTATCTGATTTCAGATGTACTGTCTTCCACATCACTGATTCTTTCCTCTGCCTGTTCAAATCTGTTGTATGTGCTTCCAGTGTATTTTTGATTTCTTGCATTGTGTCATTCATCATCATCACATCCATTATCTTTTTATGTATGTTTACAATTTCTTCAGTATGTTCTCCCAGTACTTTTTTTAATATCCTTAATCTCTTCCTTCATTTCATTCAGTTGATTCATATTTGTTTGCAAATCTCTGATTGATTCTGCATCTCCTCCTATTTTTTACTTTGTTCAGTGAATTGGGCCATGTCTTCTTGTTTCTTAATTTGGCTTGTAAATTTTTGGTTGATGTCTATGCATCTCTTTATCTTGATGGGCTTATTCAGTTGATTAGCTTCTCTTTCTACTTTAGGGTTTTATTTTGTTGTCATTTTGTGTGTGTGGTAAGGTTTCCCTTTGACACTTCATTCCTTCTGTTCTAATCCTTATTGTCGTTGGTGTTCACTTGAAAAATATTTAGGACCAGAGAAAAGGAAAGAAATAGGAAGAGAAAAAGAATAATAGTAATAATAATAGTAAAATGTAGAAGAACTGTACAAGACCTAGAAAAATGAATAATTAGCATGAGTAAGAAGCAGAGGAATATGAATAAAAAAGTGAAGCAGAAACAATAATGAGAAATGGAATATAGAAAGATATACAGAATGACTTAAAAAGCTGGAAAGATGAGAAGAGTGGAAAAGAAAAAATAAAAGAGAAAAAGAAAAAAGTAAGAAAATAAAGAAAACAGAAAAATGGAGAAATAAAAACAAGAAAAACTTAAGACCAAACAAAAAGAAGTGAAATGAAAGAACAGCAGAAAAAAAAAATAAAAAAAGAAGGAAAGAAAGAGATAATGTGGGTAGAAAAATTGGAGAGAAGAAAAAAAGGGAACCAATGAAAGGGGAAATACAACAATCAAGAAACAAGACAGTAGCAGCTAATTTTACAAAGGGAAAAAAAGAAAAAAGAGCAAAAAACAAACAAAAGTAACAACAAGGACACACAGCCTTCTTTTTTAGGTCCATAAAGAGCTTCTCAGGCTACCAGTGTTCATCAGTCAATCACTCTGCAGCCTGTCCTCTACAAGTTTTGAACCAAGTTTTAGTGAGTTAAATAAGGAAACTGAAAAAGGAATCTCTTTTTTTTTAAATAAGAGATCTGAGAAATGCTAATACAAAGTGAATGTCTTTATGTTTCCTGTCATAAAGTATCAACTGGATGCCTGATAATCTGGTGGATCACTCCTCTAAGATGAACTGGGACTCTAACCAGGAACCTTGTATGTGCAAGGCTGGAATTATTCCACAAAGCTAAAATATTTTCTTAGGTTAGTTAGTCTTTCAGAAATCTATCCACCCCCACCCCCGCCCCTTCCTTTCCCTTGGGCAGGTTATATTCCCAGTAGTTTATCAGCTTCCTATTAATTAGGCACATGTCTGTCCCCGCCCTCTTTCTAATCTAATTCCTGTCTTTACCCAGGTGGCTGGACATAACAATTAGTCTTAGAATAAAGTTCCTTTCACTGGAGAATTATATTGGAAAACAAGATCTGATTGCTAGGTATGTTTTTTGCTACTGGAGAGTTATTGCTTCCATGTGATCTCACCTGAGATACCAAAAAAATATCAGCACATATTACAATATGCAACCACCTGTATCTATGTCAAGTTGAACATATGCTCACACTGGTATTTTTCATCTCAAAATAATTTCATAGTCACAAGGATCCTCTGTGTTTTTGTTTTGTAACCACATCTACCCAGGTCCATGCCTCAACACTGGCAATCACTAATCTGATTTCCATTTCTGTAATTTGTCTTTTCAAGTGTGCTATATATAGAATCATAGAAGTATGTAACCTTTAGAAATTGACTTCTTAATGCAGTATCATTTCTTTCAGATTCATCCAAGTTGTTGCACATATCAATGACTTGTTCCCTTTTATTGATGAACTGTATTCCATGGTATAGGTATGGATGTACAATTGTTTGTTTAACCATTCATTCACTGGAGGACATTTGGGTTGTTTCCAGTTTTGTGATCTTTTGAATAAAACTGGTAGGAGCATACATGTATAGTTTTTATGTGAACATAAATTTTCATTTCTCTTGGATAAATGATCAAGTGTGCAATTCTTGGGTCATTTAGTCATTTCTGCGAATTTTTTTCTGCTAATTTTGCAGGAAGTGTGAACTTATTTTGTAATTTCACATAGGTAGTTCTAAATGTTTATGTTATATAAATAATAATGTTTGAACATTTGCAACTTTAACAGTATCAATTAATTATAGCTACAACCCCTAATCCAAAACTTTTTATTGACTTTTTTTTTCCTGGCAATAGTTTACCTTATTGTTCTATAGGACTTAAAGCTTGTAAACAGAGAGTTCAGGAAAGGACATAAAACATGAGACTCCAATAAAACACAATTTTGCAAGATAACAATTTGCAAATTAAAGAGAAATTTATAAAATGTAGGATTCCAAATATCTGTTACCTCTGAAACTCTATCATTATTACTCTGATAATCCACTTAATTTTTGGAGGTGATTCACCTATTTTGGCATTTTTTGTATTCTTTATTGAAATTACTAGCCTGGGAACAAAAATGGAATTATTTGAACATACCAACCATAGAAATTATAAGACTATAGACACAATTGTCACAGCTGCAATATGTGATAGGCATATGATGAAATAAGCAATAATGCCTATCAGATATCTATTAACCAACTGATCTTAAGAAATAAAAGAAATAATATATCAGCACTATTTTTTGTATCGTAAGATGTTTCAGAAAGAGTGAGTGTTACTCTAAATAAATCACTCAGGTCAAGTTAAAAAGAAACTGCACATGCATGAATGCCAAATTAAATAGAGTTGATAGTATATAGAGCAATTTCTCTTGGATGACTAGATAAAGAGTGACTTCTACAACTATTGGTGATCAGGGTACTTTCTTTAGCAGCTCCTTTGAAACACCCAACTAATGTGTTTTAAAGTTGAAGGGCATTTTTACAAATGTTCTCATGTTGCTTTTTAAAATTGATTGATGGCAGTATTAGACAAAATGTGGAAAAATGGAGCAAGAGCCAAGTTTTCCAAATATGACCTTGATGCCCAGGATGTCAGGAATTCCAGGAAATCAAGTGGTGTCATAATGTCTTAAGAAAGAACTAAATTCCCCATTTAGAAGAGTACTTATATTTTGGAATCCAACATTTCATATAGCACTGTTCTAGCTTTTAATCCCTAATTTATCAAAATGGGTATGTTTAAATTATGGATCTGTTAAATTAGGCATCTGCTAGTTTTGAAGGGCATTGAGAAGCACTCCAATTTCCCTCACAAATGTATAACTAACGTCTGGAAATTCTCTATCCTTTGTTTATTATTTTATATATTGTAAGAGGATTTTGCAATACTAAAAGGCAAATACCCCAGGAAGAAAAACATGCTAAAATATTTCATTCATGAGCAAAATGGCAGAGACAGAGTGAACCAGTCAGTAAATACTTTTGCATATAAAGTTTTCTCATTGAAATAAGGAGCTACCATTTACTGAGTGCCTCTTATGTACCATGTGTTTTTCCTTCCTATTGCACTGCTATTCAACATGCAGTAGCCACTCCAAGCTACTGCTATCATGTTCAACTGTCCAAACACCTCTTCATTTATGGATAAACATGAACTCAAATCTGACAAATACTATGTAAAGGAAAGTTTCTAGAAAAGCATTTTTGCTTTGTGATAAAAACAGAGGCAAAAGAGAAGAATTTGCCCAGGCACCTTTTTGGCTACCTGCCTGCTGAACACAACAGGAAAACTGGATTTGTGGTACTCATCTTGTTACCCCTCTGCCAAACTTTGGTTATTTAGTTGGCCTCTATAACCCATAAAACTGCTCATATTTCAAATAATATTTATAAAAAGACACTTTTTCTAAATGATCCTTCCTTTATATTTAAATGATTTCATTATTAGACAATTTTTCTAAAGTTTAAGTTTATTTGAAATTATACCTAATTGATACATGGGAGGAGGTTCACCTGGGGCACACCTATAAGGCATATAACTGTGTTCAAATGTTCACAGGCATTGTCATGGTAGATGGAGATTCACAAAATAATCAAAAGAATATTGAATTCCCATCCTGGGGAGCTCTCTACATTCTCTAATGGAACAACAAGAATCCCCTCAGTACAGGGACAGTGGCTAGCAAAGGAGGATAGACCACTGATGGGCCCTTGATTGTGATGTCGGTACCTATGAACCTTTATTTTTGAAATTGAAACATAACATAGTGTTATAGAGTGCCTAAGAGTTACCTCCTGAGAGCCTCCTTGTTGCTCAAATGTGGCCTCTCTCTAAGCCAAACTCAGCATATAAATGCATTTCCTTCCTCCAGCATGGGACATGACTCCCAAGGAGGAACCTCCCTGGCACTAAGGGATTACTACCAAGCACCGACTAGCAATGCAATGGGAAAAAAACCTTGACCAAAAGTGGGAAAGGTAAAGAAAAATGAGTTTATATGGCTAAGAGACTTCAAAGTAAGTCAGAAGGTCATCCCAGAGGTTATGCTTATGCAGGTCTCAGCAAGATTTCATTGACTTCCTCAAATAATGGGGCTCCTGAGGGCTCTGTAGACATCCAGACACTTTAGACAGGGCAGACAGCTCAGGAGTTTGGTGCCCTGCCAGAGGGCCCTATCTTTGGAACCTATGCTCCCTAGTGTGACAGAATTGGACTCAGTTGTGGTTTCCCTACACATGGCTCTTTTGCCCCTTCTGTTTGAACTTATAGTTAGTACTAGAGTTGATAAGTATATGTCCAAGACACTTAAATCTTTGAGCTCTCCATGTGCCATCTGGGCCATGAATATCAACACCTACTCTTCAGTTCATTGGACTCATCCAGAATAACTAACAAGGAGATGATGATGGACAAGAACTATCCCATGGAAAAGAGAGAGTCCGGAAGTGCAAGCATGATAGTTTAATCCTTCTGCCCTATGGGATCTAAGCCCCCTCTCAATTAGATGTGAAGTGGGCATTATCATCCCAGAATCCTCATGATTTGGGAATGAATGCTGGATGAGACTAGAATTACTGTTATTCTATTATAGATTTATTCTGATCCTAGCAATGGAAGAACTTATATCATTGATGTGGAGTCAGTGGCCACTGGAGGTTCTGAGGGGAGGGAGACGTAAAAGCAGGTGTACTATGGGGACACTTTCGGGACTTGGGAATTATCCTGAATGTCATCGCAATGACAGATATAGCCCAATATATATCTTGGCACAACTTAAAAAAATGTGCGGAATAAAGTTCAAACGACATTGTAAACTATAATCCAAGCTAAGTGGCAATGCTCCAAAATGTGTTCATCAGTTGTAATAAATGTACCATATTAATGAAGCATGATGCTAATTTGGGAAAATGTGGGAGGGGTAGGGAGCCAGACTATGGGAATACCTATATTTTTAAAGTAACATTTATACAATCTAAATCTAAGTATCTTTTAAAAAATAATAAAAATATATTTTAAAAAGTATGCCTACTTATTGATCGCTGATGCTGCCTTCCAAATAACTGTTAATTATTTTTCCTTCAAGGTCTAGCAAATTGAGTGGAGACAGACAATGATTAAAGGAACAAAGTCTTGTCACATGAACAGAGTAAACTGCCTAATCTGAAAGAGAGGAGGGGAACATTTGTCTATTCCCCACTGATGGCATTCTTGCTTAGACTCAACATCTGAACTAAACAAAAAACACTATTTATTCTCCCTGATATGTTTGGTAAAAATTTTTTAAATTACCATAGAATGATTCCTAACTCATATCAATATTATTTCTCTAAGTCCATTGGAAACTAACTCTGAGAAAACGATCAGGCAAATTTTGCCTCTGTGCATTTGTGTGTGTGTGTTGCAGATAGGATAGAGGATGAAGGAGACCACTGACCAGGTGCATTCCATTATAACAGTGTATTTTTTTTTAAACCTTTTTTTTTTTTAAGATTTTTTTTCTTTCCCCTTCCCCCCCTTTCCCCCCCCACCCCGGTTGTCTGTTCTCTGTGTCCATTTGCTGCATCTTCTTTGTCCGCTTGTTGTTGTCCATGGCACAGGAATCTGTGTCTCTTTTTGTTGCATCATCTTGTTGTGTCTGCTCTCCGTGTGTGCGGTGCCATTCCTGAGCAGGCTTCACTTTCTTTTGTGCTGGGTGGCTCTCCTTACAGGGTGCATTCCTTGTGTGTGGGGCTCCCCTACGCGGGGGACACCCCTGCATGGCACGGCACTCCTTGCACACATCAGTACTGCGCATGGGCCAGCTCCACACGGGTCAAGGAGGCCTGGGGTTTAACCGCGGACCTCCCAGTGGTTAGGGCCAAGTCCACCACCCCTATAACAGTGTATTTCCATGAACAATATGTTCTAATGGAAATATAAGTCAAGAGAATGGTTTAGTATATGGTGATCAAAAACGTGTCTACTTTCAAATTTCAACACAATTACAACTATGTGACCCTGCAATTCTCATTAATTTATGCTCAACCCATTCCCCCTCTAGTTCATGCAGGTATCTCTTATCACACATTGGACTTAGTACATGTGTCATGCACACTTTCTCTTTACAAACAACTATTATCAATTGTGCTTACCTAATTCTAGTATGAGTAATCAGGAAGAAAAACATTTTGCAGTAGAAAGATGGGACCGGGGTGGATAATTATGCAAATATTAAGAAAAATATAAATCATAAGTGAGTTTTTGTGGGAAGGGGGTAAAGATAAGATGTTTAAAAATAATTTGATACCTCCTAAAGAATATAAGGAAGTATCTTCTCTCTGAAATGGAAGAAAAAAATCATAGACCAAGATTAAAAGGCCAAAATGTGGCATAAAAAGGCAAGAAGAAAATTATACAGGGTTCATGGAAAGTAAAAGTACCATAGTAAAGTTAAATTCTGCATAGAAGTCCACCAAACAAAGCACTTATGTGAAGACATCCAAGGTGAAAAATTATTCCAAAATAAAGAAGAGCATTATTGTGAATATGATGATAAAAACCACTTTAAGTACACAAGGCAGAGAGTGGAGATCTAACTATGAATAACTTATTTTATTAAAGAAGAATGTGTAATAAACAGAATAGGAAAACAACAAAAAAGGCTGGCTGTTTCAAGCTAATAGAAATCATTATAATCAGAAAAAAATGTATAAAAACCAAAATAATTGTATTAATTGCTTCTCACCACATATTTCTCATATATTTCAAGTCCACCAGCCTTTGTTAGACTCACACAGCAAAGAAAATTGGCTTTCAAAAAGGCAAAACTCATTATAAGGGCAGAACATCAAAAAGCTGTAGGGCATACGTTTTAATATTGCAAATTATAGACATTTCCTTGCCTAGTAAATAAACGATAAAAAAATCATTAAATAACTATCTTCCTCTCTCAGAATAAAACAATGTAAAGTTCATAAACTGTAACTAGATGTAATATTTTTAAAAAGATGTATACAATGTTCAATGCACCGGAATGATTACTTTTTGAGATTTTTTCCCGTTATGTCTTATTGCATATCAATAAAGTAGCATTATAATCTTAAACATAAGAAACTTGTATTAAAATATATACAAAACAAAAGACATTTTGGGGCTTTATATCTAGACATGGAATAATCAGCTATTGAATTTTAAAACTATTGTTTTACAAATAATAATAGATTCAAGATTTATTTAAAAATCATGTCAGGGAAGCAGATTTGGCTTAACTGATAGAGTATTTGCCTACCACATGGGAAGTCCAGGGTTCAAACCCAGGGCCTCCTGACCCATATGGTGAGCTGGCCTACACGCAGTGCTGATGTGCACAAGGGTGCCGTGCCACTCAGGGGTGTCCCACATGTAGGGAAGCCCCAAGCTCAAGGAGTACACCTATATTATAGGGAATTTTAAAAGAAGCTCTTCAAGACTGAAGGAAATGGCAACTTTGATAACCTTGGATCTTCACAAAAGAATGAAAAGAGTCCAAAATAATAAATGTGCAAGTAAATAAATATAGCATATCATTTATAGATGGTCTACTTTTTAAATATGTTTATCATTTTTGTATAGCAACCCTATCTCTGGGTTTATGTCTCCTTTAGTTTCATACACATATAATTTATATTTATTCCTAGCATCTCTATTCTTCCATTTTTTATTTTAATTATTTAACCTCCCTGGATTTACTTTGATATACAGTATGAATTAGTCAAGTAAGGCTTATTTCTTAAAGAAATAGAGAAACATACTCTTACAGTTATTAAAGAAACTTTTTTCTTACTGAATAGAAATCCCACTTTCCTTTGTACATTGAGTTCTCACATGTACTTGAATGTCTATTTATGGGCTCTTTGTGTTCTAGAAATTTATTTTTATTTTCCAAGATAGTCAATCTTTTAAATTATAGTTATTATATAGTAAGCTTCAGCATTTAGTACAGGATTCCCCCACCCACAAGTTTTCATTTTTGTTGTCTTCATTTTCAGAATTTTCTTGGTTTTTCTTGAACAACAGTTATTCTCCATTTTCTGATGGGGCTTTCCCTTGTTTAAATGTATCTAAAGCCAGGGCCATGGGAGCTCTGCTGATGAAGCTCTCATAAGTTGACTTTCCAGGCAAACGACCGGATAAAGAAGTGTCAGAATGTATCTTGAGGCAAAAATGAATGATTCTAAATCCATGTATTATACACAACTTTCCAAGTGAATTTTTACAGATAAACAGCAGACTAAAAGGCAGGCATAATAGGAATGAGAGATGCTACTTACTGAGAATTGAAAGTTTACTTCTATATCATATTGAAATTTATGCTGGCATTCTGAGGTCAAGAAAAAAGGGACAAACTAAAATGCATTCTCTGAGTTCATGCAAATAAGAAATTCCATATTGGAAAAGTAATGAAACAATTTAGCGAGATCTGGTGGCACAAAATCTACATTTTCTACTTTAATTTGTTTTTAATAGATATTTATTTTGAAATTTGAAAAGATGATTATAAAATATTTTGCTTATCAATATGGGAAGCAGCATAAACAAGAATATATGGCTCAGAATTAGAAGTAGTAATATTAGCATTGTGAGAGCAATGTTATTTTAACATAAAACCTGTTATATTAGAAATATTTTCAATACTATTATAAGCTGTGCTGTAGTTCAATAATGGGACCCAGAAAGAATGTATCTAGAGCTATCAACTCATCTTTCATGAACTTTTATTCTCCATAGGATTTGCAATAGTATGTAGTGATCATTTCTTTACATATGTTTGCAATATAAATAATTAAATATTTCTATCATAGGTTTGGTTAAATGGGGAAAAAAAACCCTGAAATGTTTCACTTCTGCTCTGATTGGTCCAACATAGTAGAAAATGGTGATCATTGTTTGTTTGTATGTTTTGGTTTTGTTTAGATTTAAAATGGTGTAGCTGGGGTTGCCATTTCATAATCTCATTTCTTTTTAGATTTGTTCTTTCTCCATGATCCTGTCCTTCTCCTCTTCTCCTTCACTGTCTCCCCCTGCTCTTTCATATAGACACACACACAGACAGACAGACAGACAGACACATGCTTATCACACACAAACATACACTCAGAAATGGTTATTAATTTCAAACCCCATGATAATCCTGTTTCTTTATATGATACATGTAGAAATATAGAAAAAAATCAAAGAAAACAAAAAATACATGTAAAAAATGAAAATTTTCTTTTCCCACCACATTCCTAGATCCTAGCCCATAGGATAGCTACTGTTAGGGAAAAAAAGGGGCGGCGGGGGGGAGGGGGGGAGTTAGGCAAAATCTGCTACCTCTACCTATTTTATTTTCTTTATTTACACACACACACAAAATCTATATGCATTATACTTCAGTTAGCTTTTTTCACTTAACAATATTTCAGAAATGTATCTTTGCACCAGCCATTTTATTTTAACCCATTAGTTAGGATAATTATGTAGTATACCATTTTATGGATATGCCACAATTTAGCAAACCACTAATCTTTTGTTTAATTATACTTAATCAGAAATTACCTTTATAAAATATAAAAGAATAGTTATTATTAATATGTAGAATGTAAGCTCAGGTGACTGATAACATCAAAACCCTAAAAATAAAATAATGTCCCATTAGGGCCAAAAATTCTTTAAGTTTCATCTCTCTTAAAAGGGATATTAGGTATTATTTCATTTCCAGGATGTATCTCATAAATATAATGATGATGAAGGTATTCACAATCGGCCTCTTGATCAAAATTGCACATCCTTGACTTGCCTCAGAGCCACTTTCCTTATTAGTTTTCTGAATTAAAAATGCATGATTTTTAAATATTTAAGAAAATATTAGCAAATATAATCCAAATATATATAAAATTAAAATGCTAGAAATATACACAGAAGAACGCAGATGACTTTAACATAGGGAAATCATTGTAATTTACCACATTAAGGAATTCAAGAAGAAAAAACATGATTACAATAAATGAAGAAAAAGTATTTGACAAAATAAAATACCTATTTATGATTTACAAAAAGACACTCTAAAAAAATAGTAATAAAGGAAACATCCTGAACTTTATAAAAGAATCAGTGTAAATTACAGTGAAAATTATATTTAATTGTGAAAAACTGAATACTTTCCCAATATTATGGGGAATAAAACAATGACATCTGCTCTCATGACTTATATTTATCATTGTCTTGGAGGTTGTGGCCATTGCAATAAGACAATAGGAAGAGTAAATTACATTAAATATGGGAAGAAAGAAAAAAAACAGACTATTTATAGAGGATATGTTTGTGGTCATTAAAAAATCATAAAGAACCTGCCAAAAATCTTCTAGACTTAAGAAGTGAATTTCTGAAAACTGCAAAGTGGTTTTTCAGAATCAACTGTATTTCTATATTGTACTAATGAAAGGTTAGAAAATAAAATAAAAGTACTACATATGTAATAGAATCAAAGCACCAAATATTTAGAAATTTGAAAGAAAGAAAATGTGGAAGGTAGAGGCCTATAAAATGGACTTTAAATATTGATGGAATAGACATTCTAAGATGGAGAACAGAGTGAAACAAAAAACTGACAATGGAAAAGATAGGTATATTCAAAGAACTTATAAATAAAAATCAATTTGATTGTAGATGTTAATGTAAAACAACTAAGATACAAATGCAAACAAACAAAAAAATTTTTACAACTTTAGAGTCCGCCAAGATTTCTTAGAGAGAACACAGAAATCAGGAAAAGAAAAAAAAAAAGGAATGGATGAATTGGACTCAAACATAATGAAATGTTCAGCTCATCATAGTTTGGGAGACAGCTCATAAAACTGATTGGGAGAAAAAAATTGCAACATAAATAGCTGATAAAGGCTTGTATTCATAGAAAGAACTCCTATGAATCAATACTGAAAAGAATAAAAAAAAAGATGGGCAAATTATTTGGGCCAACATTTTACAAAAGAAAATATCCAAATGGTCAATAATCACATTAAAAAGTGCTCAATATCATTAACCATATGGAAAATTGTAATTAATGATAGTTAAACCCATCAGAAGATACAAATAAAATGAAAAAAATGAAAGATCAAAATGCTAAAAGTTAGAATGTGGAGCAAACAAAACTCTCATATGTTGCTGGGAGTAATATAAAAATTGTATAACCCCTATGGAAAACTGTTTATATAAAAAATAAAATGCCCTATGATCTGGTAATTCTGCTGTGAGATATTTATTTAAGATAAATAAAAATATATAACCTCAAGAGTCTTGAAAAGAATATTCACAACACATTTATACATAACAGCAAAAAAGAAAAACTGGAATTAAACAAGATATTCATTAACAAGAGAATGCATAAGCAAACTATGGTATATTTCCACTCAGTAATAAAAAGGAACAAACTATTATACATGCAAAAACATTGATGAATCTCAAAAATAGTATTCTGGCTAGACTCTAAGAAAATATACTACATGATCCCATTAATTTGTAATTCAAGATTTTCAAAACTAACCTATATTAAAGGAATCAGATCAATGGTTGCTTCTAGGAGAGAGATGGGCATGAGAGAATTTTCAATGTAATGGAAATAGTCAGTGTCCTAATATATATTTTCAAAACTGACTGAAAGGTGCACTTGAAACAGCAGATATAAAATTATACTTCAAACAAAAAAGAGGAAAAAATGCCCTAAAGAAATAACAAGTTTTGCAAAACAAACAACATATATAAAATATAAAACTGGCTAAAATCCCCACCTAGCAAAGGGCAAAAAGTTATTTTCCAGAGATTTTTATTTGAATACTTTTTAAAGTCTATGCCAAATTCCTTCTCATCTCAACTTAGGCTAAATCATTGGGAAAAATAATACTCAGTAAAGGCAGTAAAGCCATAGCTACATATACAAAATTTATGTAGACGTGACTGCTAAATTTAACTTTGAATCAACTATCATGAGCAGGCCATCAGTGGAGAAATATGGTACCTATTTGGTTCAAATGTCCTTGTGTTTTCATGTAAGACCCCATCACTGTCAACAACTGATCAATGGATTCATTCCCAGCACATTCAAATGGTCTACCATGGTTTATTTTGTTGCCTCATTACTATGATTTGTAAATCACTGGTTTTAAAATGATTTGAAATCTTAAATGGAAAGCTATTTTGCTGCCATTTACTAACCTTGGCATATATAGTAACTAACCTAGAAGTTCTGAGGCTCATTTCTCTGATTTAGTTATCAGATTTTTTGCTTTCTCACATAATACAGTCAATGTCTGTTTATTAGAAGTGAAAAGAAGGCATTACTTATTTAGTTGAATCTCTGATTTTCTCTTTAGCTAATCACTAAGGACATCTGCTATTTTTGTTTTGTTTTGTTTCAGAAGAGGATGGACTGGAGGCAGGATGACTGGACATTTTGTCTCATAGCAGGAACAAAATGTTGCAAGCCTCCCTTGGAGTGTATCAGAACTTTGAACGTCTAAATTAAAAGCAATAAACTTCCAAGAGCACAGACTAAAACAGTAGCACTAGCTAACTTTCATCTCAGGTGACTTTCTCAATTTTATCTCTGAAATTGATTTTTACCTTGAAGTGTATAGCATGGGTTAGAAAAATAAAGACCATATCAAAATATCTCACATGAGAAAACTAGCTTCTCTTTGAAACTCGGAAGGTAAGAAATAAGATATTGCAGACAAAATAGATGTTGCACCTATACTTGCCCATCCTAAACCACTGGAGAGACTGAAATTATTTCTTCCTCATTGATTTCTCTTCCTTATACATTCTAATGATTCATGGCAGTATGTTTTTGATTTATTTCATCTATACTATATTGTTTTATATGGGCATAGCCTAAATTACCTTCTTTTGGATAAAGAAATCGGTGAAATGTAAGTTCTAATAACAAAAGAAAGTCCTTTGTGCAGTTGCAAGTATCTAGAACAGCTATGTGTGTTACAAAAGTTCATATTGTAATGCTGGTTGTATAACTGAATAGCTATGTAAAGTCAGTTTGCTATTCTGAACATATTCTCATATGTAACCAAGGAGGTAATAATGATAATTAAGATAATGTGTGTACAATGTCAATCAGAATATAATTCCTTCGTTCTTGCACTATATTCATTCATTCTATGCTTTCTGAGCAGGACGATAATATGTTAATAGAAAATTCCATTTCTGTGGCTGTGTTTCCAGCCAGGCAATGCATTATAGGAATTGATATCCTGCACCACTCCACCTCACTGTGGCAACTGCAAGGATATGCCCCTGTCCCAACAAATTTTGGCCATCGTGGTAGGGTGAATGGTAGTGCACCTACCTCCTTGCTGCATTGTGCAGCAGTGGCAATATCGTCTTCTTGGTGAGGAGAAGGAAACTACTGATTTCATAAAGACCTTCAATCTGTGGGTGTCCTCCACTCTACTCTCTCTGCCTAAATAAACCTAATGTGGCCATGAAAAAGGCAGGGAGATTGTGGTGGCTGACTGGAGATTATCTGTGCTTGAATGCAAAAATGTCCCCTTTGGCACTTCTGTCTCAGACATTCTGATTCTCACAGAAGCCATTATAGCCTCAACCAGCATTTGGTATAAGTTGTAGATGTGGTAAATGCCTCTTCTGCTATCCCACTTGAAGAGCAAGACCAGGATCAATTAGCTTTCCATTGGCAATGCCTACAGTATACCTCGACTGTACTGCCACAGGGGTATTTTAATTCTGCCACTATTTGACACTAATGGGAAGGCAGGATTTGAGTACATTACTCCTGCCCAAGAGACTCCAAATATTTCATTATGTTGATATCTCATGTTGGTGGAACAGAGCTAGGAACAAATTGCCCAAGGATTGCATGCATTGCTAACTAGACTTCATCAGTCTCACTGGCCAGGGCGGGAGGTATGAGGAGTGGGGCAAATGGGAATCACTTATATTTTTTGTGTATAGCATTTTGTGTAATCTAAGTATCTATCAAAAAAAAGTTTAAAAAACAACAAGTGTTAGAAAGTATGTGGAGAAATAGTAGCACTTATTCATACCTGGTGGAAATGAAAATTCCAAAACAGCTGTTGTGGAAAACAGTGTGGTAGTTCTACAGGAAGCTAAGTATAGAATTATTGAATGAACTGGCAATCCTGCTATATATATCTATATTAGCATATAGAGACATATATCTATAGATATTATATTACATATATATTATACTTAATATATACATACATATATTTATACCTAATAAATACTTATATATATTAACACCCAGAAGAAGTGTAAGCAGGTATTTGAACAGATATTTGCACACCAGTATTCATAACAACATTATTCACAGTTTCCAAAAGATGGAAGCAACACAACTGTCCATCAACTGATGAACAGATAAACAAAATGTGGTATATACATATGCTGGAATATTATTCAGCTATAAAAAGGAACAAGTGGAGTATTGACACAGCAACAACATGGATGAACCTTGAGGACTTTTTGTTGAGTAAAATAAGTCAGACACAAGGGGATTTCACTGTTATGATCTAATTATATTAAGCAAACTCATACAGTTAGAATCTAGAAGGTAGTTTACCAGAAGATAGACTGATTTAGAGAATTGGGAGTCAATGCTTAACTTGTACAGAATTTCCATTTAGACTGATTTTAAAGGCTAGGAAACGGATGGTGGTAATGGCAGCACAATATTGTGAGCATAATCAACAATGCTGACTTGTATAGGTAAATGTGGTTAAAAGGAGAAACGTTAGGATGTGTATAATACTATAAAAAAATTAAAACAGAACATATGACAACCCAGTGAATACTATTACACTATTTTAGAAAATGGACTTTAGTTAACTGTACAAGTATAAGAATATTCTTTCATGAATTATAGAAAATGTATGCTACTAGTACATGGTGGTAATAAAAGGGTGGTATATGGGAAAAACTATACCTAATGTAATTAATTGACAAGAGATAGAACTATTTTAATAGTATTTCTTCAATTGTAACAAAAGTACCAACTGTTAAAAAAAGTACAATTATTTTTAAAAGTGCTGTCATCAATAGTGACAAATGTTTCATGCCAATGCAATAAGTTAGGGGTGGGGTGGTGCACACAAATCCTGTATTTTTTGCATGATTGCTTTGTAAACTCACAACCTCTCTAATAAAAAATATAAATAAATAAATAAATAAATAAATAAATAAATAAATAAATAAATAAATAAAATTCCATGTTAATATTAGTAGTGGCTTCTTTAAAGTTATGTGTACCTACTAATCTGCTCTAGAATTACAAATTATAACAATTGTTTATGATCATGCTGCAAAAATACAGTTGAAAAATGTAAAAAAAAATAATCTTACTGTCTTTGTTCAGTGAACTCCTGTCTAATTATGGAGATTAGAGTTTCCACAATTCATGAATTGTTCCCACACACACACACAGAGGTTTAATGTGTTTAATAAGTTTACCCCTTCATTTCTTATTCACAGCACCCAATATTCCTTTGCAGACAGATGTGGCAGTGACCAACAGTAAACTCAGACCTCTCAGAGTTTAAATGTTTAGGTTCTATGACCATTCTTTATTGCCGTGGCACATATGCAGAACTGACACCTCCCCATACTTGGGAAACTTTAAATGTACCAGTGCAAAAAAGCTTTTTCCCCTTCAAGGAGGAGAGAAAAAAATCACTCCTCAAAACCAGCAGATCTGGGTGGGTGGTCTTTCCTTCTGTCCCATGTCTTCAGGCTTGATTTCTGCAGTGAAGCAAGAGATCCAAACCTAATCTGAGTTACAAGATACAAGACAGTGTTCCAGTGACCAGGAACAAGTTCCTTTACCCCCACATCCTATGCATGTGCTTCACACAAAAATAAAAATAACAAATCCACAAATTACAACAACTAGATACACAAAATCCACTCATCCAAAGGTGCTGGAAGGCAGGGAGGGGAGGTAGGAGGGAAATGGCACAGGTTGAAAAACAAGTATTCAAATCAGCACAGGCACCAGGGCTAGCAAACAGTAGAAAATAGCTGCTGAAAATCTGTGGTATTTTCAGAGTTAGGGTGGTGTTAAGAATCCACATACTGGTGTCAGGAAATTCTGTCTTACATGCACCAGAGACAAAAATTCCAATTCCTCAGTAAGAAGGGCATATGCAGAGGGCACTTGGCAGAGTGGGTACTGCCTTCCCTGGGTAGGGGAAGACGAAGAGGGAAAAGATCTGCCATAGCCTTCCAATCCCACCACCGCCTTTGGAAGGCAGGAGATTCGGTGGCCTGCAGCAGCCTCCAGACAATGGATGGATACAGTGAAGAGAACTTCTCTGCAGAGGTTGAGTTACTCAGGGGAGACTGTAGGTAAATTGTTTTGTGGAAGTGTCTGTTGCTTAAGAAGACCACCACGGAGAAGTGGCACAAGTAGAAAAGGTATGCTTTGCTAGGGGTCTTTGCTTCAATGGCACTGATAACGAATAAAGGAAAGAAAATAGAGAAGAGGCAGTGGCTGATAATGTATGACAACTGCTTTGCTGTGAGAAAAGCCAAGGTCAAACGAAATCCAAAGTAGTAAGGCCCATTCCTATGTAAATTTGACAGCCACTGGTCCATTTCAATTTCTTTATTGAAACAGTGATATTCAAAGCAGTAAAGTAAGTAGAGAATGGACATGTGCAAGAGACTCACGAGCTGACCAATGAGATGTATGGGAAAGAGACTCACAAACATCCCCTGGATGAGGAAAAGAGCCTGCACCAAGAGGCTAAAGAGCATGTCAGCAATTATTTTGCTGACACTAGGGAATGGATGAGGTTTCCTCCTTGACACCTCAAATCCAAGATCAGCTATATCTTGAAAGCAAATGGCATTGACAGCTTTGCTACGTACAAACAGGGGGAGCACCCAAAGAGCACTAAAAATTCATGTAAGGAAGAATTTCAGCCAACCCAAACATCTCCAGGTAATGAGGGATCACCAATAATTTCTGCTGCTACTCACTAAAGCACAGGAATAAATGCTGGATAAAACTAGAGAAGACTGAAACAGAATGCTCTGCCATTCCAGGCATTGCACTGGAAAATTCTAATACTAACAATAGGTGATTGGCTCTCCTGCTTCCTCTCAATGCTCTGGGCTCACTACTGGGCCAAGACACTACTAGCTCTTCTCCAATGCTTCTCCTCTATTTTGCTGGATTCGAGCACATACTTTGAGATGGTACCAATACCCCAAATGGAGTCTTTGATTTTCCTGATTCCCCTGCTTCGTTTCTGGAGAAAGGTTTTGACATTGTCAGCCATCTCTCACCACCCAAACTATCAATTACACAGAGGACAGAGAAGCATTTCTCATCAAGAAGGACCCGGCAGCTCTGCTACCCAAGCTCTTACCTGGCCCGGCCCCTCAGCCACCAGGGGTCCTGTAGGTTGCTTGGCATCCAGCAGCCGGCTTCCACCAGGGATCTACCAGTGCAGGGGCTGCTGCCCCCACACTTGGCATGCCTGGGTGGCCCAAGAATTGTTTTAATAGTCCTCTCTGAGATCTGCATAAAGTCAGCTCAAGTTTTAATTTTAACAATGCAAATGCACTTGCATTTTTCAATTTTTCATAAATGAGTGTAAAAGATTAATGAACAAATGATTAAAAAATAATTATTCTTTATAGTAATTGCAATTCACTAATTGAGGGGATGGCAAACTCTTTCTGAAACAGGACAGATATTTTCATCTATTGGAACCATACATTACTGTTATACCTGGCTTTGTATCACTTCATAAAAGCATAGCAGCTTTAGATAATACATATGTGAATGGGTGTGGCAGTGTTTCAATACAACTTTGTTTATAAAATCAGGTGGCCTTCCAGATTTGTACTGTAGGCCAAAGTCCCTAGACCCTTTACTCTAATTAGTTAAAATCTTATTTTCCATTAGCATAAAGAAATAGGCTATAACAATTATGTCCTTTTGGAGCAAATTACAATAATGCACTGTGGTTCACAGCACAACAGATACTCAGCAAATGATCACTTTATCATGCAGACTAAAGTCTCAAAAGAGCAATCTCCTTGTCACTTACATAGCACAGAGTCCAAATGAGAAGGGGAAGAAATGCCATCACAGCCCATCTTCCAGGGCCCTCTCTGGCCCACACCCCCCTCAAAAAAAACTACTCTGAGTCAGGGTTGATAGATAGCAACTCCACATGCCCCACTTCATATGAAGGAAGGGAGGCAAACCTATAGTTTGTTTGATTGTGGTTTCTTGATACTGCTTGCTTGAGTGTGATTTTTATCTACTTCGGGTGTAGGGGGCTGAGTCACTGAGAATTTCTGTTATTATATCTTGATTTCTGGTTTGAGGTCTGGCAGGAACAGATTTAACATCTCCTCAAAGTTATGGAATGTCACATAAGAGGAAAGCAAGTAGGGGTAACAGAAACCTAGAGGATGGACACTTAGCCTGTTTATGACGTCCCTGGAGAAAGAGGTGAGGGTAGGTGGAGTCTGGGAGTCGGACACTTAACAGGTGCAGTGACTTACCTAATAGTAATAATAATTTCATCCAAATAATCATCAGAAAAGGTAATGAATTGACCAATCATTTCTGTCATCACCACCTATATTAATAACCACAAACTATTTAAAACACTAAAGCATTAGCTATAACAGTCTCATAATTCTACCTACTAAATATTTGATTGCCCCTTCCTCTAGTCCTGTCCTGTAGAACTTCTATTCTATTTTAGTTGTATTTGAAGTGCTATCACTACTAAATATTATCACAACTTACATGTGGGTAGTCTTTAACAGTTAATCATTCATTGTTGTGATAAAAAATGTCCAGTGCTTACATCCATGTACAAGTCTACAAATGCACGTATTATTTAGATAAGGAGTTGTATGTCATGTATTTTACTAATATTCTTTATGTATTTTCTGGTTTTATTTTTCCAAAAAGGGGAGGAAGTGTGTATGAAAGAAAAGGAGAGAGATGGAAAGAAACAAAATAAAGCAAAATGTGTAGCGATGTTTTATTTTGTCAGAAGTGAAAAAGAAACAGTCTCTTTTCGTTGCTTACTGATTGTATTAGTTTGCTAAAAGCTGCTGGTGCAAATATACAGATATGTGTGGTATTTTACAATGGGATTTATTAGGTTAAAAACTTATAGTTCTGAGGGCATGAAAATGTCCAAATTAAAGCATCATCAGAGAGGCTTTCTCCCTGAGCTGCGGCTGCGGGCGATCAGGCACATGGCAGCATTTGCTCATCTCTCCCCTCTCTTTTGGACCTAGCTGCTTTCAGCTTCTAGCTAAAGTGACTTCTCAGTTCCTGACACCTTCTCTCTCTGCTTCTGGGTTCCTCTCTGTCTTTGCAGGTTTTTTCTGTGTCTGCAGCTTTTTATTCTTTCATTTATAAAGGACTACAGTAGGAGGATTAAGATGCACCCCTGGGTCACACAATCTAATCAAAATCCTTGACCGAGGTAATTTAATCAAAACGTTCCAGTAACAATAGGTTTATACACACAGGAAAAAATTAAAGAGTCAATTTTCTGGGGTCCACAAAAGTTTCAAGCTGCCACACTGATTGCATGATTATCTTTTTAGGTAGGGATGCAGGAGTACCAGCCTGCACACAACATAATAATAGTGTACTAAGATGTCTTACAACATTTGAGTTACCCAAAGAATCTCCCCTAAAGAGACTTCTCTCCTTGCAGTTCAGCTATGGGCAAAACTGAAGACCATTCCCTCCCAGGTCAGGAACAAATATGGTGGTTTGCTTTTCTTGTGTCTCCGTCTTAACAGACTTAGCCTCAGACACATCTTACTGATATACAAATGAAAAGTCCTCAAATCCATGGGAATGGATTAGTTCACAAACATAATTTTTCTCTTTTGGGGAGTCATAAAATAATTTCAAACCTACCACAATAGTAAAGAGATTTTAAATGATATTGTAATTCCTTCCTCATTTTTTTAAATTACTTGTTTCTGTAAAAAATAAATCTCTTTAGTTTATGCATTATAGAAATAAATAGAAATATTTCACTTAGGATCAGATTTTGAAACACTAAATTTCTTTTTAGTACATGACTAGATACAGAAGTTAGTCACCTGGGAGATGTTAGCTAACATCATTTTTCAGTGTTACAAATCAAGCAAAAAGTGTATGATAAAGTTCAAAACCCACATTGGCTTTAAAACTTTATTCATATTAGTAGTGATCTCAATAATATTACGTCTATGTACTAGTCAGGGTTCTTCAGGGAAACAAAACATACAGCTTGTAGTACAGTAGTTCTCTTCTTTAATTGTTTCAGAGGCATGAGCAGCCCAGTGTGGCCAGGTAGCAGTCTTAACTTCTAGTATGGTGGAATCATCGATGTGTCTTTTGATGGAAACACCCCTCTTTTCGGAACTTAGACCTATAGACGAGCAGAGCTTAAAGTTGCAGGAACAGGAAACAAAAATTTTTTACTGGATCACTAGGGGTATAGTGAGTGATGACACTCCCAATTTTACTCTGTGAATCCTTGCTGTGGGAACTACAGCACCAGAGATTGGATGTTGATTTAGAGCATACACAGCTTTTTAGAGAAGGTTGCATCTGCCCTGCAAGGTTTTACAACCCAATTGGTCCCCTAATTGAGTTTTCAGAAACCATTACACTTTTATCAATCAACTGCTTCAGGATGATGGGAAACATGAGAAGACCAGTGAATTCCATGATCATATGCCCATTCTTATAGTTCATTTAAAATGAAGTGGCTTTTAAAAGTTGTTTTTCTTATATTTAGCTTTGTTTTATTCTGTTGTTTTTTGGCCTCACAGCCCTCTATTATTTAATGAGAAAGGGAAAAAATCTCATGTCAGTTCAAGTACTTGAGTATTATAATTTTGGAAATGACAACTGATGCTTTCAAAACTTCAAAACCTTAATTTAAGGATGTTTTTAAAACTACGGAACAGAGTACATATGAATATTGCACTCTAGTTGAAATCAGTGTGTGTCTACTTACATTGTATGTCCAGATAATTTAAATAAGAAAATTATATTATACAATCATGTTAAAAATCATTGGTTTAAATGGTGAAGTTTATAAAATATAATTTTTGAGTTACTGTCAACATCATAAACATCTGACTCAAGCTCCATGAAACTCAGTCACATATATAGTTTATTATAACATCTTTTCCAGTTTTAAAAGTTAGGAAGATATAAAGACATATTGAGAAGTAATTTATATTTTTATGATATTATCTTAATAATTCATGGGTCATAATTGTGCACCTGATGGAGATTTGGTGTTTGGGTTTATATATATATATATATATATATATATGAAAATAATGGGCTATTTCTATTTGTGGCATCAATTTTGGACTCATAATTATGAGACAAACCAGTGTAAAATGTGTATCATTCAAATAGAAAACATATTGGTCTGCTAATGTTAAAAGAATTACTACATAGCCATGTTATATGGAATAAAAAGGAGAAAATTTATAGCAGGCACTTTAAAATAAAACATGAAATGTAAAAATCACAAAATATGTGAAATGCTTAACAAGAAAGAGGAAGGATGGAAGGATGGAAGGGAGGGAGGGAGGGAGGAAGGAAGGAAGGAAGGAAGGAAGGAAGGAAGGAAGGAAGGAAGGAAGGAAGGAAGGAAGGAAGGAAGGAAGGAAGGAAATGGGAAATGAATTTAATATGAAAATAACAGTAGCACAGTGGCTTCCTGGAGGGAAAATCTCATTGGCTGTAATAAACATCAAGGTAAGAGGCCAAGATATATTTGAACAATTTCCTTGCTCTAGCAAAGAAACTGAGCAAGAACGTAATTAATCACAACTGGACACCTACCCTGCTGTTATATGGAATTGTTCTAAAGACTTTCTGGTTAAAAAGCTGTTGTAGTTAGAGATTTATGTAACATAAATTGGGATATTGGCAGAGACCTTCACTAACTGTGTTTGGAGCTAAGCTCAGAAGGAGGGCATTTATTAATTTTATGAGTACTTCCGGCTTTTCATCTTTCAGACCGAGTGGAATAGATATCTATCTTTTACCTTTCACTAAAGCAATCAGGAAGCAAATTAGAAACAAATTGCTATTAAAGATGAAGAGAGTTACTGAGGGTAACTGATTTGAAACTGGTAGAATGCAAATGACAGGAATGGAGATTTTATAGAGGAATTTTAAATGACAGGCCTTTGTAGAGAAAAAGGGAATGAAAGAAGAATTAATAGCATCATACAAGAAAACTTTTATTTTTAAAGATAGCTGGATCCCTTCATTTATTAATAGTTGCTTCATATTAAGTCAAGCAGCCTCAAAGTTAATAGTAAATGAGTCCAGAAAGTACTGTGTTATACCATATACACGTCTATGGATTTTTATATTCCCAAAAAATAAAGTAAAAGAAACTGGTAAGGAAGGATTCCATTTCAGAGTACTAGAATCCTCCAAATTTTTTTTACAAGCATAACTTTTTGACATATAATTTATGATGAATTGAATTTAAAATGTTTTCAGGGATGAGCATTTTCCCATTTTGTTAACTTGCTCCTTTTACACTTTTCAAAACAAACGATCATGTTCTGAAATAAGCTCTGCCCATACATGGCACATCTGTCATGGGGTACCATATTATACCACAGATTAAATTGCAGAAGGCAAATATCCTGCCCTAAAGTTTAATAATTGCTTAAAAATTGGTCACCTCAATTGGTGTTCATCAGACTGCCTAATTTTCTTATCATTTTTAATTTAATTTAAGAGCAAAAGAAATATTTTGAAGTTCCCCATTCTTGAAATGTTGCATATTTTTAATCTGAATTTAATTTTCAAGCAAGTTTTATTTTGTAAATTAGAGGTTTTTTGGAGAATGTTAATGTACTTCAATTACAGACAGGATTGTACCTACCCTAAAAATACCATAATCCTGTTGTTTTGAGTGTGTATGTAATAGAAAAGTTTTACAGATTTAAAAAATTAAAAAAGGAAAGAAAATATTGGAACCACAGCATAATCAATAAAATAAACTCTAATGGACAATATATTCCAAAATATGTCATAATCTGGAAGTCAGTGTTTAAGATAGTAAGAAACTTCCTTTTCTTCCCATATTGTTTTCTTTTTCTACTTTTTCTCCTGTTGGGACAAGTTATTTGCCCTGGGACAAGGGCACAGGTATTGGATTAGGTACCTGGATCAGGTTTTTACACAGTCCTTTTAGAAGAATTACTGAAACAAATCACTGAAACGCTCAAGCCTGAGTTTATAGACTGTAAATAATGGTAATTGTTATCTTGTCTATTAAGTTTTCTGTGCAGATATGCAAATAAAATTAGGAAATGTATGAAATTATGCTTCTTTATATAAATGTCTATTATAATATTGAGTATATTTTCAATATCCTAATACTAAAAATAATCTTCTTTAGGCCAATTCCATTTAATTCAACTTTTCTATCCTTTGTTGACAACACACCAATGTTAGACAGCTGGTTATGTGTTTCAGCATATTGAAGTGATTCTTTTCAATCAGCTATGTTTAGAATTGGACCTGAATGCTTTGTAGCAATTGTCAATGAACCTTGGATTCTCTAATAAGCTGGCATATGTGTTGTTTTGAAAATCACAAAAATAATGTGTTCTCCTCTTGCACTGATTAAAATAATAAATATGGAAAGCTGATTTCAATGTTCAATCAAAATTATTTAATTTGTATATTCTATGTGGGGCTATGCATGGTGATGGAAAAAATAGGAAGTATTTTATAAACATGCTTGTTATTTTTGTTAATATTAAGTTTACAACCTATGAGGGTTTTTGTTTTGTTGTTGTTGTTGTTGTTTTTACTTATTTTTTATTTTTTGAGGTAGCAGGGCAGCGAATTGAACCCCTGACCTCGTATGTGGAAAGCCAGCGCTCAACTACAGAGACACATTGGCTCTCCTGAGTTGGTTTTTCTTTTGTTTGTTTGTTGTTTTGCTTTTGTTTTTAGGAGGCACTGGGGATTGAACCCACATCCTCTATGAGTTTTGAAAGTGAATTAAGCTATTAGGTTTAGAGAAGAACAATAGGAAGGAGAATGAAGATTAAAGAGTGAATATTGTCTTGATTTGTATTATGAATGTCATCTTACAAAGAATAAAATGAATTAGTTTGCTTTATGTCTAAAGGATAACAGTATATGTACTCATGCATTTAAAGAAATATTCTCAAAGAGCTTTATGACTTAAAAAAAATCATAATGGCGTATGAAACTGTTATTTGCAAGGTACTCGCACCTTGCCTAAATTTATCTTTAAGAAAACCACTGTGTCTGCCCTGCAGAATCAGTTTTCTAGAGCATAAATAACACTGATTTATAAAATTTGAATTTAACGCGATCTAATGACTATGGTCTTTTAATCGAAAGACTTAAGCTCCAAATATGCTGAATTTAACCAAGAAAATACATCTAGATTGCCAGGCATTTCCTATTCTTTCATTCTTCTGATTTTTACCTTGCAGTTTTTTCATTAGTCCCAAACCAACCAATTTATCATCATACAGTTTTAAAACTGAAATCACTTCTTTTCTGACCATAAAATCAACACATGTACTATGTAGAGAACTTTTAAAATTTGGGGGGGGGGGGGCGGGGAGGCAAAGACCAAAACTACTCAGGGCCTTTCTTTTAAGTTTGTAGGTACAGATGAAATCACACTAACAACTTTGGAAAGTTTGGTGAGTTTACATTTTGCATCAGAATTATACCTTGGTCTTAGGAACTTGCTTGCACTTAGGTATTACTTACACTCCATTGCCTCACCAAGATTTTTAGTGAACCAGCCTGTAAGCTCTTTATTGTATCTCTTATCTCTCCTAAGAATAAACATAAAATCCCTGTAGGCACCGGATGAAGTGATAAAACCAAGTGGAAGAGCCACTCTACTCAAAGGCATTGTTCTCATCTGATGAAAAGGGCTTTGTTATATGTTCTAAAATTTCTTTTGTCAGTCTATCAATGCAGCAGGCATGGCCTCTCAGAGCTGGCCCCCAAGATAACAAAACTGTAGGTTCTACTTGGAAACCTTAATACAAAAGTAAGTAAAAATCACTTATAATGCCACTACCTAAATATAATCTTCTTAACGATTTTATGTATACAGTTCTCATATTATTCTATATACACATGTATTGCATTTCTAGCATATATTTCTATAACACTTGTGCTTCTCATTTTTTAACCTAAACTTTTTATTATTAATAACTTATTGCACCACTGCATATTTTAAAGGCAATATATTAATGGAAGCATATTTCACTGTATAACTATATGATTGCTTATTTTACATTTTCTTATTGTTCATTTAGGTTATTTCCAAATGCTTATTATCATAATTCTATCAAGCTATGGGCATCATTTCATAAAATTTGCTTCAGTTGTTTGCTTCATTAAAATTGATTCTCATTGTACATGAGTATTGCCCATTATAAAGGCCCTTGAAGCAAGTTGACAGATATTTTTCCAGATTTTCACCAAAATGTACTAAAATTTACAGTTTGTAAGTATACTTTTATAATGATATCATTGTCAGTATTTGATTAATCATCATTATTTTAAGTAGTGTTACTCTTTCTCTTTTCAGATTTCTTATTGTTTTGTCAGTATAAAAATTCTGCACATGCTTTGAATTGAGAAATTTATTAGGAAGTTGAAAGGCAGAATAAATCCTACTTTATGGCAAAACTGGTGAGTTTTCCTTTACCATCTGATGTATATCATATCCTTGGTAGAATTTGAAGTCATTGGGAAGTTGAAAGATAGAATTTATAAACCAAAACCAAAGGAGAATTTTTTAAAATTAAATACATTAAAATATATGTATAATATATTTGCATAAAATAACTTGACATAAAGACAAATTCAAATGAGTTAACCTTTAATTTCAATAAATTAAAACTTTCTTGGAAGTTTGCATTATATACATCTCAAAAATAATAATAAATTTTCAGGTTTCTATAAACCAAAATATATATGCAGATATGAAATAATACAATACAATTTCTGAGTGTGTCCATAGAACAAAGAAACACTTACTTTAGAATGACTAAAATAAGTACAAAAAAATGTAGAATTTGGATGTTGAATAACAGGATGAGGCATGGGTAATGCAGAGAGATTACACAATCCTTTTAGTTGGGAAAATTTTTCAATTTCATAGTTATTTGATAAAAGTGAAAAATTTTAACACGACTGTTTTGAAGATTTAGGGCAACTGGTCTGAAATCACCCCTAATATATACTTCAAATGAATTACAGGATAATTGGTGAGATGAATATTCATATAAGAATATTTTTTATCATATGTAATTGTATGACTACTGCCATAAGGAAGCCATCTACCCTGAATTTTATATCCAGCAAAAATATCTGACAAAACAAAAATGAAATAAATACATTTTAAGATAAAATAACAATAAGAATATTTACTGTCACAGAAGTAAAGCATTTCAGGTTGATGGCACTAATTACCAGTTAGAAATTCAATCCTTAGGAAAAATGAGGAGGAGGTAGAGGAAGAGGAAGAGGGGAAGGAGGGAAAGAGAAGAGGAAGAGGAAGAAGTAGAAAAAGAGGAAGGGGAAAGCAAAAGCAAAGGGAGAGAGGATCATCAGAAATGGTTCATATCTGGTTAATTGTAAAAGATTACTTCTGGCATTTTTCTTCTTAATTTAATATAAATTATACAGTTATTTAAAGCAAAAATTTGGAAGTAGTCTTGAGTGTTTTCTAATATATGTAGGTTTCATGCAATAACAACTATAGCATAAAATATGGAGGGAGTATATAACCTATATATTTACAAGTTTCATGTATTAGAAGACTCAGTATAGTTAATAGTTCAGTCAATAGTCAATAGCCAATAGTTCCCAAATCTCAACAAAAATTCAGCAAACTTTTTTATAGAAATTCACAGAATGATTCTAAAATATATGTGGCAATGCAAAATATCTAGACTAATAAAAATATGTTTAAAAGAAATAACAATATTGGAGGACTTAAACTACCTAATTACATTACAAAGATATCTCCAAAGCTATAGTAATTAGACAGGGAGGCATTGACATTAAGGATAGAAGTAGAGATCAATGGAATAGTATAGAACATGTAGCAATAGATCCACTCATGTATGATCAATTCATTTTTAACCAGGGTGTCAAAAAATTCAATGGAGGAAAGGTAGATATTTCAGCAAATGATATTGGAACAATTAGATAATCATAGGAAAAACAATGAATTTGTCCCATGCTTCAAGGTATTTTAAAAAATAACTAAAAAAGGGTGAATAAAAATATAAATATAAGAGTCAAAGCTATAAAATTACAAAGGAAAATTACAATAAAATATGGTGTCCTTGGTATAGGAAAATATACCTTATATAAGAAAAATTTTTAAAGCATGACCCATACAACAATAAGACAGATAACTGAACATCAACAAAATCAAAGTTCCTCTTTGAAAGTCACTATTAGGGTGGGAGGGAGGGGCAACATACGAATATGGGAGAGTGTCAGAAGTTCGTTGAGAACTAAATGTTGAGTAAAACGTATCAAAGTACAAGTAGGAGGGTTACCTGGTTAGGACGCTCAGGGGGTATGGTCTGATGCGTGACGGACTCTGGAGGGAATAGCTGAAGGCTCATTTTGCCAAGGTGGGTTCTACCATTGGGTGGGGTGGACCCATATCCTGGGGAAGACTAATGCCGTTGAATAGAGAGAACTGTATCTCTCGTGAGAAAGGACGGCTCCCAGGGTATTAGATTGGCAGGCGTTGTGGGCCCTAAGGGGAGGGGAAAATGGATGTGGAATGGATGGAACAAAGGTAAATAAGGGGGAAAAAGAGGAGTTATGTGAGAGTACACGAGGATGAATATAAAACAGCTAATATTACACCAAAAACATATAGGGGAAAACAGACTAATAATGAAAACCATAAGATAAAACATAGGATAACTAAAAAATTTAGAAAACTGTACAGCCTAAAATATGGAGTAAGCACAAATGTCACCTTGTTTGAAAACTATAGTGTTGGAATCTGTACATCAGTTTCAGGAAATATGATATGAATAAGTTAAAAGATTATTGCTGTGCAAGGGAAAAGGTTTTATGGTGGATCTGGGGAAATACTGTATATTGTATATATGAATTTCGGTGATCTAAGACTCTTCTGAAGCTGACATTATGTTGGGATTCACTTTACGGGAAGTTTTGAATCACAGAGTGGTTCAACAATGGCAGCGGAGGAATACTGATATGGGATGTTATTGACAGGATATATATGGTTGACAGGGAGTTATACAGGGCATATGCCCAGGGTATATGGTAATGTCTATATATACTCATAGTGGAAACAAAAACAACAGCTGGGGGGGTACTGGGCTCCTGGCTGGGGGGTCACTGTTGTGGGCCCTGGGAGAGCAGCGGCAATCCTCCAGGTGCAACGGCAAGAACCAGGAAGGAAGGAGGGCCCAACAGTGGGCTCGTGATACTAATGGTTACACTTTTGAGCCTATACACCTGCAATAAGAACAAGGCCTAGAGTAGCATTGTGCCTGGGGGTTTCCTCCTGACAGCCTGCATGTTACTCAAATGTGGCCACTCTCACAGCCAAACTCAGCATGTAGATGCGATGCATTCCCCCCAGCGTGGGACATGACACCCGGGGATGAGCCTCCCTGGCACCGAGGGATCACTACCACATACCAGCTGAAGAAGCAACTAGAAAATGACCTTGAATTAAAGATTCAATGCGGAACAGCAGAATATACCTGTCTACATATAATGACATGACTTCGGGAAGCTGTTTGACCTAATGTAAGGGGGAAATGGAAAGGAGAAATGAGATTATAAGGCTGTGAGTCTCTAAAAAAGAGTCTGGAGGTTGTCAGAAGGAATACCCCTATGTACAACTGAACAGAGTCTAAGAGACAGATAAGGTAGATACAACCCCAGGTATTGGTTCTTTTGAGGGATAAAGAGACCCACGGGTTCTATGGTCATGGCAGAAGGGGTTCACTGCCATGACAGATAGCCCTTCTTTGGAGCTGGTGTTTCTGCGTGATGGAATTGGACTCAGAGGGGATCTCTTTTCACAAGACTTGCATGCTACTTTATTGGAATTGTAGTCGGTGCTGGGTTTAAGATATATGTAGGGGATTTGAATCTCTGGACTGATAATATGACACCCAGGCCCAGAGCCTCAACAGACTTCAGCTCCTACACTTTGATTTATTGGACTTACTCCACTCAGCTAACATGGAGTTGAAGAAGGTCAACCACCACAACATGGAGCCTAGAGTGTCTACAACTGGAAGCGGGAGGAGTGCATCCAGTACCCATATGGAATCTAAGCCCTCACTTGACATAGATGTGCAATGGACACAACCAATCCAATGTCCACAGAGAAAATGTGGAATGGGTGTGGGAACGGTAGCCATGGTGGCTGCTGGGTGTGGGGAACGGGAGGAAGAGATGAGATGTGGAGGCGTTTTCGGGACGTGGAGTTGTCCTGGATAGTGCTTCACAGACAATTACGGGACATTATAGATCCCCCCAGGGCCCACTGGATGGAACGTGAGAGAGTCTGGGCTATGATGTGGACCATTGACTATGGGGTGCAGTGATGCTCAGAGATGAACTTACCAGGTGCAATGGATGTGTCATGATGATGGGAGAGAGTGTTGCTGTGGGGGGAGTGGGGGGCGGGGGGCGGTGGGGTTGAATGGGACCTCATATTTTTCATAATGTAATTAAAATAAATAAATAAATAAATAAATAAATAAATAAATAAATAAATAAATAAATAAAAAAGAAAGTCACTATTAGGAAAAGGAAATGCAAGCAACAGAATGGGAGAAAATATTTTCAAAGCATAGGTATGATAAAAGACTGGCAACCAAATCTATAAAGAATTCTTATAACTCAATAATAAGAATCCAAAAGATTGAATCAAATTAGTGTAAATATTTGAGCACACTTCATTGAAGAAGCTATACTGATGTGTATATGAAAAAAAAGACAGTCAAAATCATCAGTCATTAGAAAAGTAGAAATTAAAGGCATAATGAGATAGCACTACAAAATCATTAGAATACCTAAAATTAGAAATACTGATAATGCCAATTATTGACAAGAATGTAGAACAATTAGAATTCTCATACATCATTGATATAAATAATATATATGTACATATATATACACATGCATGAGAAATGAAAATGTGTCCACTGAAAAATGCATAAGCAAGTATTCCACCATAATTATTCATAATAGCCCCAAAATAGCAACACAAATTGTTTATTAATTTGTGAATGAATAAAAAATTATGTTATTTCTATACCATAAAATATTTGGCAACAAAAGGGTAACAACTGCTGACACAATATTAAAGAATCTCAAAAAGCATTAAGTAAGGGCAATTCACTAAACAAAAAAGACATTATGTGATTGTATTTTAATGATTTCTAAAAAAGCCAAAGATATAGGTTCAGAAAGTAGATCATTGGTTGCATGTGTTTGAATATAATCATGGGAAGGAATTGAGAACCCAGGGCAAGAGGGAACCATTTCGAGTAGAAGGAACCATTCTGTATTTTATTGTGATGTTAGTTATGCAATAGCATACACTGGGCAAAACAAGCTGAACTCTAATCATAAAATCATTGAATTTTGTTTTACATAAATGATATCTCAATCAAGAAAATTATCCAACCAACCAACAAATCATTCTTACATTTTTCAGCTTAGAAAAAACATTTCCACCAAATTATCACGAGAACTCATGTTTTTACCATATATCTGGTTATTTAGGGTGTCGTATAGAATTCTGGTTGATTATCAGAAAAAATGGGGAATTTTCAAGAAATGCATATTTCCCACCTCTTACCCCAACTAATGAATCAGCATCTCTGGGACTGAGGCTTAGAACTCTATATGTTTATTAACCTCCTCCGTGGACTTCTACTATTGGTTAAGATGAGGTAACAAGGACTATAATGACTCTGAAACAAGCAAAAATTGGATATCACATAGGAAAGGATGGTTTGCTGTTCACTGAACAAAAGCAATAAAAGACAATGGTCCTTAAAACACAGGAGCACCATGATTACCTCTGAGTACTGCCTTGGGATAACTTCTAGACTATAACACAAAGAAGAGAAACCCAGGTTTCCCAGGGTTCCCTCTGGGACATGGAACTGTGTGTTCAAAAGAACACATCAGAGTACGCAAGACAGACCATTAGAGAGGAGGGAACTGTACAGAGACATCTGTATATCTACATCAAGTCTCCTTAGAAAATCAGTTGATTACTAATCAGAGTACCCATGTGAGGTAACTACCAGAGACTGGGAAAAAGTCTACCCAAAAGGATTGGAGAATGCAAGGCCTGAAGTTCATTTACAGCTAGGAGCAGTGTTAGATCTCCCTAGCCACTCCAGAAAACCTCATGCTTCACAAGGCATTGTACAGAACACACAAAATGTTCCCTTAGTAAAGGGGATAATTAGCCTTAGATTGAGTACTGCTCAGGTTCTACCAAACAACTTTCTAAGGAAAGACTGGCTGTATTCAAGCTCTTTCCAAGAAACTTAAAGTGCTACAGAATAAAGCATGGTAATATTTACAGTGATTAGAAAAGCTTCAGTATTCAATTAGGAACTTTCGCTGTGTCTGGCATACAATAAAAATTAAAAATTTACAAAGATGTAGGAAAAAACACACACAATGACTATAAAAGTTGATCAACAGAAACCAATCAAGAACTGATTCAGGTGTTAGATTAGCAAAATATGATAAAAATATTATTGTAACTGTGTTCCATTAGTTTAAAATTTAATCAAAGCCATGATATATGCTTTTAAAAAAAGAACCAAAGTAAACTTCTCAAGAAGAGACCTACAATGGGTGAGAAGAAAACTATACTAGATAGGATTAAAATCAGAATTTGAAAAGCACAAGTATAGAGTATTAGGGAACTATTGGACAATTTCAAGTTGTCTAATGTCCTTATAAACATGCCCCTAAAGTAAAGGAGAGAAAAAGACAGAAATATATGCAAAGAACTTATATCTGCAAAATTTCCAAATTTGATGAAAACACTTTCAAAAGATGAGCCACCCAAGCAAAATAACAGCAAGAAAACCACACCAATGTTCACCATAATCACATTTTAAAAAGCTACATTACACACAAATGAAAAAGACTGAAATGCAGCACCTTTCTCCCTGGAAACAATGTTGACAAGAAGATAGTGGAACAAACTCTTCAATGTACTAAAATAAACAAAAACCAAAAAAAGAAAAAATAACCCAAAAACAAGGTGCCAACCTGAAGTTTTAGACTCAGTGAAATAGATTTCTAGTTGAAATAGAGACTTTTAAGAAATACAAAATCTGAAATAAGTCATAACCAGTAAAAAAAAACTAAAAGAAAATCCTCAGTTAGAAGGAAAATGATTCCAGATGTGTTTATAGCTCTACAAAAAGAAAGGAGGAGCACCAGAAATAATAACTAGAAAGGTATATATTTATATATATGTATATATATGTATATATATATATATATAAGATTATCTTCTCTTTGTCAAAATATATTTCAAATCTTAGAGATGATAAAAACAAAAATAACCAAAGTATAGTGTGGGATTTGTACTCTATGCAAAATAAAAATGCATGACAACAACAGCAAAAAGGTTAGGAGTGGAGAAGAGGAAATAAACTATTTTAATGTTGTTAAAGGTAAAATGGTATAAGAATACATGAAGTAGACTGTGCTAAATAAGAAAGAATACTCTAAATCCTAAAATAACCACTAAAATAATCAAGAAAATTGAAAAAAAAAAACTGCAATGAATCCAAAAGAAGGCAGAAAGAAAATTAAAAGGGAACAAAGAACAGAAAGGAGAGATAGGAAACAGACAGGAACATCATAGATCAAAACCTAATCCTATCAGCAATCACATTAAATATAAAATATGATTTTATATTTGCATAAAAATGCATGACTGTATTATACCTACAAAAATATACCTTAAATATAAGTGCATAAATGGGTTTAAAGCTAAGGGATACATATTTATATATATATATGACACTAATAAAAGGGAAATTTAAATGCTTATATTATTATAATATAAAATGTAACTTTCAGAGCAAATAATATTACTTGGGTAAGAGGTTATTCTATCAAGAGGGCATTATTTTAAATGTTTATGCAAGTAATAACAAAGCTTCAAAATACATAAAGCTTGATTTATAGAACTGCAAGAAGAAATAGACTGTAGACAATTCTACAAATACAGTCAGAGATTTCAATGCAACCCTTTCATTAATTTATAAAAAGTATACAGAAAATCAGTGACCATATAGTAGACTTAAGTGCACTATCGAGCAGTTTGACCTAATTAACCTCTATAGAACAATCCATCCAATTAAAGCAGAATAAATATTCTTTTCTAGGGCACATAGAATATTTATCAAAATAACCAAATTCTTACCCAAAACACTAGTTTCACACATTTAAATGATTTAAGGCATTGAAAGTTTGCTCTTTGCCCAAAATTGTCAATTAAAGAACAGTAACAGAAATATAACTGGAAAATCCACAAATATGTGGACATAAAATAATACTCTTTTCAATAGTCCATGGATGGGTCAAAGGAAAATTAAAAATTATTTTGAAGAAAATCAAAATGAAAAAAACACATCAAACTTAAAGTTGTTAGGGAAAACATATAAATATATATAGAGATACACATATTAGAAAAGAAAATGGTCTCAATTCAGTGAGCTCAGACAGCAACTTAAAGTAAAAAGAGAAAAGCAAAGTAAACACAAAATAAGCAGAGAAAAATAATAAAGATCAATGTAGATATCTATGAAACATGAAACTAAAAACAATAGAGAAAAGTCAATGAAAACAGAAGTTGGTTCTCTGAGTTGAGACATAATTATGCTGAGTGAAAGGATGATCAGGAGAAAAAGAAAGTACAATAAATCAAAGTGAAGAGATATCCATTAGAAAAAAAGAATTTAAACAGGTATTTTTTAGCAGATGACATGATCATCTTGTAAAAATAATCTATGAAATGCATAAAAATTACTATATCTACTAAACATGATTAACAAGGTTAAAGGATACAGGATAAATATACAAATCAAATTATATTTCTACATACTAGTAAAGAATATTTGAAAAATGGTATTTTAAAAACAATGCAATTTAAATTTGCATCAAAGATAAAATAATTAGAAATAAGTATGCTGAATTATGTGACATATACATTGAAATTTACAAACATTGTTGAGATATTTTATAGAAGCTCTAAATAAATAGAGAAATAGACTGTATTCTTGGATCAGAAAATTTAATATTGCTAAGATGTCAATTTACTCATTTGCCTAATGGGTTAAACATGATCCCAGTTAAAATCCAGGAGGCATATCTGCAGAAACTTAGAGAAGATTTATAAAATCCATGTGGTAATGCAAAGAACCTAGTTTCATCTTTAAAAATAAAAATTTTTTTAAAGAAGAATTAAATTGAAGGGCTAACACTATCTTATTTCAAGTCTTATTATTTAGCTAAATAATTAAGAAAGTATAGTATATGTGGCCAGTTGGACAAATTGATAAATTAAATGGAATAGATTCTGGAAACAGACCCAAACATAAATGAATTACTGAGTTTTACAAAATGTGCAAAGGCAATTCAGAGGAGAAAAGTTGCTATTTTCAACAAATAGTCCTGGAACAATTGAATATCTTTATGCAAAAAAGATATATCCTAGACCTAAGTTGAAATAAATATAGAAATATAGAATATGAACTCTAAAACTTCTAGAAGAAAACACAGGAAAATTAAATCTTTGTTATCTTAGATATGACACCAAAATAATGATCAATAAAAGAACTAATTGAAAAACCATACTTCATCAGCCTAATAAAAAACAAACAAACAACTGCTCTCTAGAAGACACTGTATATAAAACAAAAAAGACAAGTCAGAGACTGGAGAAAATATTTACAAATCATACATTTGGTAAAGAATTTGTATGCAAAATACCTTCATATCTCTATTGTAAGGATATACTAGGTGAAGGCAAAATACTCAAATAGAAGCTTTAGACTCTTTACCACAGAATGTACGTAAATGATAAATAAGAACAGGAAAAGATTCAACATCATTTCTTAGAAAATTTCAGATCAAAATCCAAATGAGGTAACATTACATATCCTACACACCAATTAGAATGGCCAAATCGAAAGACTAATTATACAATGTTTTGATGTGGAGGGAGAAACTGGAACTCATATCTAGTAGTGACAAGGTAAAATGTTATTACCACTTTGGAAAATAATTGGGCAATTTCTTAAAATGAAAAGCACATACCTCTCATATTATTGAGCCATTTCACTCCTGAGCATTTACCCAAGGGAAACGAAAACATGAGTTCCCACAAAGGCTTGTACATTGATATGTGTAGCTGCTTTATTTGTAAGAGCCAAAATTGTCCCTCTGTAGATGAATGGATAAACAAAATCTGGTATAGCAACACAATTGTACACTACCCAGCAATAAAAAGAAAGTATTGTTGATAATATAGCAAAGTGGATAAACTCAAAACAATTACACTTAGTGAAAGAAGAGAGATAAAAGAGTACATACTGTACTATTTTATTTATATGGAATTTTAGAAAACACACAATAATTTGTAGTGAGTGATAAACATTTGCCTGGAAAAGGGGCATGCAAAGAATAGAGGAAAGGAGGGATTACAGAAAGTATCTTAATTGTGGTGATGGTTTAAAAAATATATGCATATGCCAAAAGTTACCAAATTGTACACATTAAATATGTACACTTTATTCCATGCCAATCATAACTCAACAAAAAATAAAATTAAATAGAAATATAAAAAGATAAAACAATATCTACCCTGGTTTTCTGATTGTCTGGGTGATTTGGGAACCTCTAATGCAGAAGTAGTCCTATTTGCTGGATTTAATTTATTAAACATATTATGTGATTTAGAATGTGTTCTTTCCTCCATATTTTTCCAAGCATGTCACTTGCTTTTAATGATCTTAATAGCTATGATTTATCTGAAATTGCTTTGGAAAAGAAATAAATTGGTTTTAAATGCAACTGGTGATTCATTACTGTGTGGTGTCTTTTTGTAGCTGATAATTCCTTCAAAATCCTATATAAATAATGATGTCAAGTTATTAAAGTTTGCAGTTTTAAAAAGTTAATTAGTATAATCTATCTGAACTATATATTTTGCAAACTGTTGTAACACCAAACCATTTTTATTGTCCCTACCTATAAAACAAATAATCTGCTGTCGTGAGGCCTGAGAATAGACTTTACTAAATAACTGATCTTTATCTGGCAGTTGTCTTCAAGGATCTGTTATTTCAATTTTACTTTTTAGTGGAATGGAGCTATTTCTTTTTCCCATTATTATTTTCTCTTTCAAATCTTATTTCTAATCTTCCCTAACCCTTTTAGAGTTATTCTGGTTTGTCATTTTTAAAATGTAATTTTCCCCCTGACAAATAAATATGAAAACACACAAAAAAAGCCATAATAGTGTTGTTTTGCGGGGTATAGATTTTTGTGGTGTGGTTTAGATAGTTACCTTATCTGTTTCTTAAACATTTACATAAAAATCTATGAATACCAGAACTATGTAATAATTTCACTGATAAATTTGATGGAAGTTAGTTGCAAAGGATACATAAAAGTATCAGAAAGAGGTCTGTGTTTCAATGAAATTATTATTGTTCACTCTTCAAAGAGGATTCCCTTGAGCATCTTATCAAAAGGAATTACTTTCAGGTTTTTTAAATCACCTGTCCTTATATGTTTGATTCACAGTAATTTCCAGAATCTGTTTTCATCATCATGCATCTGCTTTGTTCATTATCTGTCTCATTTTCAAAAAAGTGTAAGAGTTTTATAAAGGATAGGACATTTTCCCTTTTTTTATATGCCATAAACCAGGACCAAACTCTATAACTAGAATATAATACTAAATGAAGGAATAAATAATAATTTGAATTTGGGTTATAGTCTTTTTCCATGTCGGTATCAGAGAGTTTAGTAATCATAAACAGAAGCTAGTTACACACAACTATCTCTTACACTACTATTATTTATTTGGTGATAAATGATATTAAATCCATAACATGAATTTATGTTGGAAAAAATAGATTTTTAGAATATTGCATGCTCACTTGTGGAAGAGTGAAAAATGATAAGGGCACTGAAAACTAACATAAAATAGATAAATTTGAAGCTGACTAGGCATAATTTCATTGAAGTCTGAATTATTATGAGCCCTTCTAATTACCTAAAAGAAAAAAGTAAGGTTACCTGGTGATCAGAACTTTCTGGCAAGTTTTATAAATAATCATTTTCAAGCATCTCGGCAATCACTTCCTTGCTTTATTTTCTAGTCATCTTTTCAATCACCAAAAATTATCAAGACTGAAAATATGCAAATATTATGTGAGGATGTAATATCAAAATATATTCATAAAACTCATGCTGTTAGTGAAGAAATACACGAACTGCTTATTAAACAATTTAAGCATCATTGTATGGTATGCCACAAAAGTATTTAAAAAGGAGATCCTTACTTATACTAATAAAATTTATAAAGTTGTCATATTTTTGTATAATTTTGCTATCCTTTTTTCACATAATACAGTGTGTTTATAATAGATGTCAGTAACAATCAAAATACAAGAAAATTCTGGTTCAAATATGGAGCCAAGTGAAATATGGCATTTCGTGATTTGCTGGAACATGAGAGAAGAGAATATTTTTGACTGGGACCATTGTGTGGCTCTAAAATTGTATCATTGTATTCATAAAGAAGTAAATAACTCTAATGCATTCTTGGCTCTGTACTGAAGCATATTTACAAAGTTTGAAAATGTATACCCTATTTTTTGGTTTTCAACTTAAGAATCATCTCCACAGAAAAACGTAGTAGTCTTATTCATAGCTATTTAACAGAAAATAAATGCTAGCTATCTCAAAAACGCAATAGTGAAGAGAACAAAAGTGGAAATTGGAAGGTACATAATAGTGCAGACAGATGAAAAAACTGCAGTCCTGCTCATGTGGTCATCTGACATAATGAGAACCCAAGAGACAATCTTGGTTAATAAAATAAGATGTAGAAATTTCAGTATATGATTTCATGCTGTATCAATAGAAGAGGAAGCATCAGCACAACTATTCAAAATTTGAATGGGAAAGGGAAGGGCAATGCAAAGTTATGATGAGATAATTTAGAGGAGTTCATGCCTTATCTTTGTTTTATTAAATAAAGCTAAATCAATAAAATTCTGCATTTATGTATTATTTCAAATTACATAAGCTATAAACAGAAGGGTTAAAGTATCTTTAAAAATTAAAAATGTTTTTGGAGATTAGATAAGAGTGAGAGTCAGGTATAGGGGTAAAGAGAATGTCATCATTCCTTATAAAGTTTCCGTAGGATTTGACTCAACCTTAATCCACGTAAACCTATTTTTGAGAGAGGAATATGTTTAAATGGCAATTATTTGAAGTTTCCAGCTTATACATTAATATTTTAATTTGAAATTATCATTGGGAAAATGCTTGAAGCTTTAGAATACAAACACTAAAATAATAAATAAATCATATTAACCACTTAAGAAATACATGTAATCATTACTTTTGAAACTATTTTACTTTCTTTCCCATATTTTTCTTATTTGTTATTCCAGCAAAATATTTTATTACTTAACATAAAAGTTGACACTAAAACCTAAGAAATATACCTAGGAAAAATAAAATTATCAATCATATGAAAAACAAAACTGAATGGAGTCTTCATAGTCATTTCTTGCATTATTCAGTCATATCTAGAACTACTATTTTTTAATGTAATGAATAGAATCATTGAACATTTACCATTAAGTTTCAGACCTTATTTTATGATGTTTTAATACATGTCATATAAAACTACTTAATTTTTTCTTTCATTAGTACTTCTATGTCTATCAAAATATACATCACTATTACAAGGTAGTAAGAGTATAGAGATGCATGGGGAAAATACAATTAATGTAACGTATGGACTATAGTTAATAGCAATAATATAATATTCTTGCATCAGTCAAAAAGATTCTGTGTTAGTAATATTGGGGTATGGAAAAATATACTAAATGTATACTATAGACCATAGTTAGTGGTAATAGTCTGATGATGTTCTCTCATAATCGGAACAAATCATCCACAACAATGTAAGATGTTGGTAGAGGGGTATTGTATGGCAGTTCTGCACGTTATGCAAGATTGTTTTGAAAGTTCACAATTTCTCTAATAAAATATATATATAAATAAAAGAAGAAGTAAAGAAAAACAAATTTAAACAAAATTCCCTTGTGTCTCTAAGGCAACCATTTGCAGGATATATTTGTTTTGTTTTTAATATGTTTTAATGTAGTTCTGTTACTATATTTTTAATTAAACTTTTAATTTTGAGATCACTGTAGACGCATGCATTTCTAAGAAATAATTAAAAATTCTGTGTATTCTTTAGAGTTTTCCCCAATGGTAACATTGTACAAAACTTATAATACAATATCACAAACAGGATATTAACATTGATTATATCTACCAATCTTCTTTAGATTTCTCCAGTTTTATCTATACTCATTTGTGTGTGTCTATGTGCATGTGTATGTACTTGTATGTATGTCTTCACTGTTGGCTTATACAATTTTTTAAAGATTTATTTTTTATTTATTTCTCTACCCTTCCCCCCTGCAGTTGTCTGCTCTCTGTTGTCCATTTGCTGTGTGTTCTTCTGTGCCTCTTGTATTCTTTTCAGTGGCACCGGAAATCTGTGTCTCCTTTTGTTGCATCATCTTACTGCATCAGCTCTCCATGTGTGTAGTGCCTCTCCTGGGCAGGCTGCACTTTTTTCGCATGGGGCAGCTCTCCTTACAGGGTGCATTCCTTGTGCATGAGGCTCCCCCACATGGGGGACAACCCTGAGTGCCACGGGACTCCTTGTGCACATCAGCATTGTGCATGGGCCACCTCACCACACAGGTCAGGAGGCCCTGGGTTTGAATCCTGGACCTCCCATGTGGTAGGCAGATGCTCTGTCAGTTGAGCCAAATCCACTTCCCTAGCTTATACAATTTTATCACATATGTCTGTTCATACATTCATCACCACAGTCATGTTAGAGGAATGTTCTGAAAGGATCTCTTCTGTTGCCCTTTTGTACCTATACTACGCTCCCTTCCATCAAAACCCCTTTCTGTCCCTGATACCTGGCCATAACTAATATGCTCAATTTCTAATATTTTGTATTTGCAAAAATGTTACATAAGCAGAATCATAAAGTGTTTTGCCATTTGGTTTTTGTTTTTTTACTCAGTGTAGATCTATGGAGATTCATCCAAAATATTGTGTCTACTAATATTTTGTTCCTTTTTATTATTGAGTAGTATTTAATGGGTCGGGCATGCCACAGATTATTTAAGCATTCACCTGTTGAATAACACCTACATTGTTCTCATGTTTAGGCAATTATAAATCCAATTGCTATAAACATTTGCACACAAGTTTTACGTGTACATAGGTTTCATTTTTCTGGAATAAAGCTCAAAAGTGCAATTGCTTGCTCCTACGATGTTGCAAGTATACATGTTTTTTTCTTCTAAAGAAAGTTCCAAACTGTTTTCCAGAGTGGTTTGACCATGCTGCATTCCCATCAGCAGAACATGAGAGAACCAGTTTCTCCACAACTTTGCTAGCATTGGTATTACTGCTATTTTTTTCTTTTTTTAATAGATTTTTTAAAATTTAAAGATACATAGATCATACAAAATGTAACATTAAAAAATATAAGAGGATCCCATATACCTCTACTCTCCACCCTCCCACACTCAACCCACATCACCAAATTCTTTCATCAGTGCGGCACGTTCATTATATTTGATGAATACATTTTGGAGCACTGCTACACAGAATGGATTATAGTTTACATTGTAGTTTCTACTCTTTCCCAGTCCATTCAGTGTGTTATGGCAGGATATATGGTGTCCTGCATCTATCCCTGCAATATCATTCCAGACAACTCCAAACCCTGAAAATGACCCCATATCACACCTCTTCTTCCCTCTTCCTGCATTTAGCAACTCCTATAGCCACTGTCTCTACACCAATGAAACAGTTTCTTTCATTGCTAGAGTCACAATTCTATAGTAGAATACCAGTAAGTCCACTCTAATCCATCTATTATTCCTCCATCCTGAGACACTAGGATGGTGAAACCCTCTCCACCTCTATCTTGAGAGGGAGCTTAGATCCCACATGGCTGGTGGATGGAATTCTTGAAGTTGTAGACTCTCTTGGTTCCCTGGTGTGGTGTTTGACCATCCCCACCTCCCTGTTAGCCAGCATGGGCAAACCCAATGAATCAGATAGTAGATGCTGCAACTCCGATGAGGCTTGGGGCCCAGTCGGCACACAGTCCAGAGATTCAAGTCTGCTGAGCACACATCAACCCCAGCACCAACCACAGGTTCAGTAAAAGTGGCAGAAGAGTCTTGTGTAGAGAGGTCACATTTCAGTTTAACTCCATCACATTTAGGAGCACAAATTCCAAAGTAGGACCCATTGTTAGTCACGGAACTCCAGAGCCACCTGTCATAACCATAGGACCTGGGTATCTCTGTAGCCCTCAGGAACACCACTACCTAGGATTGTATCTACTTTGGCTGTCTCTGAGATCTGGCTGAGATGTGCATAAGCGCAACCCCTCTGACGACCTCCCAACTCACTTTGAAGTCTCTTGGCCATAATAACTCATTTGTCTTTACCATTTGCCCCTTTTATTCAATGTCTCTTTCCAGTTGCATCACCAGCTGCTGCTTGTAGAAACCCCTTGACGCCAGGGAGGCTCATTTCCAGGAGTCATGTCCCATGCTAGGGGGAAGGTAATGCATTTATATGCTGAGTTTGGCTTAGAGAGTGGCCACCTTTGAGCAACATGGACACTCTTAGGAGGTAACTCCTAGGCACCCTGCAGCTCCAGGCCCAGCCAAAATCCCCAGCACACAGGCCACTAAGCATAGCCACCAGCATCAAGGGACCATCATTAGACCATCCCTCCCCACTGGTCCCTGCCTTTGTACTTGGGGGATCACTGCTGCTCCTTTGGGGAGTGCAACATAGCTTCCCAGAATGGGAACCCAGCACTCCCTCAGCTGTTGTGTGAAACTCCACCCACCATGCAAATACTCAATGAACATCTGAACATATCCATATACTCTATATGCATGCCCTGGAGGACTCCCTCCCACCCATACATCAACCATCAACGAAACCCCCTATTAGTGCATCTCCACTTGCACAGTTGCACCCTTCTGTAATTCAAAACTCCTTAAAAAATGAAGTCTAATATACTGCCAAATTCAATTGCTAGGAAAATGAGATGGTAATGATAGGTTCAAAGACCAGAAATAGAATACATAATAACTTAGAAAAACCAAAACAAAGCAAAAAATAAATTGGGGTATTAAAAAATTAAAAACATCATCATAATTTTTTTGATATTTTGCCCTTCATCACTGTAGTAGGTGTTGCCTTGCATGTATAATGGCAAATCAATCTCCTCCACTCCTTCAGTGTCTACATTATTTTGTTTTTATGTCTTCAAAAAGGTTTTCTGTCACAGTAAAGTCACATATAGAATATAGTGGGCTCCCATATCCCCAACATAAAACCCTTTCCCCCTTCCCCAGCAATGATCTTTTTACATGTGGATGTTACATTTACTGCAACTGATGTATAGACATTGACACATAGCTACCAAACATGGTTCCATTATGGTGGATATTATGTTTTATATTTTAGACTGTACACTTTTATAAATTTTTTTATTACATTATGATTTACATTATGGTTTACATTTTAAATTATACACTTTTAAAAGTTTTTGGTGAAATTTAACATGACCTGTATCCATCATTGTAGGATCATGTAGAACACTTCCATTGCACCCCCCCCCCAGCTACTCCCTCTTCCAACTATTCTATTCCTTTCACTCCTCCCCTCAGGGCACACAATGATGACCATGTTTCACTGCTTGAAGTACAAGATTGCTAGACTCTTGCAACAATGTTGAGGGCTTATTATAGTTTCTAAAAAGTTTTCTCAACATTATAGTTTCAACCACATACCCAACAATCTCCCATGTTAACCTGCTCCCCCCCAACCCTCCCCCCAATTCTGTGGACCATCTGACCCATCCTACCAACCCTAGCACCCCTCAAGCCTACAAAGCCCAATCCAATAGTATCCCTATGCCCCATCTACTCCCTTTAATGCACAACCACTTACCTCCATTTTATCATAGATTTCACCCATATAGGTGCTGGTTCACCTCCTTCCTCTCCCTGCCTCCATTTCCTATAAGCCTATCTTCCAGTCTCTGGCTCTCTGAGACAGCTTAACTTGCTTCATTCATATCAGAGAGGTCATGTAGTATTTGTCCTTCAATGCCTGACTTGCTTCACTTAACATAAGGTCCTCAAATGTCATCCCGTTTGTTAGTACTATATTCCTTCTTACAGCTGAACAGTATTTCATTGTATGCATATACCACATTTTGTTTATCCATTCATCTGTTGATGGGCATTTGGATTGATTCCAAATTTGGCGATAGTGAATAATGCTGCTATAAACATTGCTGTGCATATATAGATTTGTGCCCTTGTTTTCAGTTTTTCTGGGCATACACTCAGCAGTGGAATTGCTGGGTCATATGGCAAACCTATAGCTAGATTTTTGAGGAACTACCAAACTGTTCTCCATAAAGGCTGGATCCATCTACATTCCCACCAGCAGTGGATGAGGATTCCCATTCCTCCACATCCTCCCCAACACTTGAAGTCCTCTGTTTTTTAATAGCCACCAGTCTAATGGGTGTAAGATGGTATGTCATTGTGGTTTTGATTTGCATTTCCCTAATAGCTAGTGATGTGGAGCTTTTTTTCATGTCCTTTTTAGCCATTTGTATTTCTTCTTTGGAGAAGTGTCTGTTCAAATCTCTTGTCCATTTTTAAGATGGGTTGTTTGCCTTTTGATTTTCAAAATATAGGATTTCTTTATCTATGATGGATATCAAGTTCCTATCAGTTACACGCTTACCAAATATTCTCCCATTGGGTAAGCTGTTTTTTCACTTTCTTGATAAACTCCTTTGAGATGCAATAGGCTTTAATTTTGAGGAGGTCCCATTTATCTATTTTTTCTTTTGCTGTTCATGCTTTGTCTTCCAAGGTCTTTGTGGTCTTGGCTCTTATATTTAGATCTTTGATTCATCTTCAGTTGATTTTTGTATAAGGTGTGAGATGGTAATCCTCTCCCATTATTTTGCATATGGATATCCAGTTCTCCAAACACCATTTGTTGAAGAGGCCACTCTCTCCCAGGTGAGTGGGCTTGGTAGCCTTGTTAAATATCAGATGACTGTATATGCAAGGATCTATATCTGAACCCTCAGTTCAGTTTCATTGGTCGATATGTCTATCCTTGTGCCAATACCATGGTGTTTTGAAAAACTATAGCTTTGTAGTATGTTTTAAAGTCAGGTAATGTGATTCCTCCAGCTTCATTTTTCTTTTTCAATATGTCTTTGACTATTTGGGGCCTCTTTCCCTTCCAAATAAATTTCATGGTTAGTTTTTCCAATTCAGTGAAAAATGCTGTGCTTATTTTTATTGGAATTGCATTAAATCTGTAGATCAGTTTTGGTAGAATAGACATCTTAAAGATATTTAGTCTTCCTTTCCATGAACACGGAATATTCCTCCATTTATTTAAGTCTTCTTTGACTTCCTTTAATAGTGTTGTGTAGTTTTCTGTGTATAAGTCTTTTACATCTTTAGTTAAATTTATTCCTAGGTATTTAATTCTTTTATTTCCTCCTTGGATTGCTCATTATTGGTGTACAGAAATGTTACTGATTTTTGCACATTGATCTCGTAACCTGTAACTTTACTGAATTCATTTATAAGTTCTAGAAGCTTTGTTGTAGATTTCTCAGGGTTTTCTATGTATAGGATCATGTCATCTGCAAATAGAGAAATTCCGACTTCTTCCTTTCCAATTTGGATGCCTTTTATATATGTTTCTTGCCCCAGTGCTCGAGCAAGTACTTTTAACACATTGTTAAACAGGAGGGGTGATAGTGGGCATCCTTGTCTTGTTCCTGATCTTAGAAGGAAAGATTTAGGATTTCACCATTGTAAATGATGTTAGCTGTGGGTTTTTCATGTTCAGAAAGTTCCCTCTATTCTATCTTTTGCAGTGTTTTTATCATGAAAGTGTGTCATATTTTGTCAAATGCTTTTTCTGCATCTATAGATACGATCATGTGATTGTTTTCTTTGATTCTGTTTATGTGGTGTATTACATTGATTGATTTTCTTATGTTGAACCATTCTTGCATCCCAGAGATGAAACCCACTTGGTCCTGGTATATAATTCATTTGACGTGTTGTTGAATATGATTAACAAGTATTTTGTTGATGATTTTAACATCTAGGTTGATTAGAAAGATTGGTTTGCAATTTTCCTTTCTTTTGTTGTCTTTGTTTGGCTTTGGTATTAGGGTAATTTTGCCATCACAGAATGAGTTAGGCAATGTTCCTTCTATTTCATTTTTTTGGGAGAGTTTAAGTAAGATCGGTGTTAGTTCTTTCTGGAATATTTGGTAGAATTCACCTGTGAATCTCTCCAGCCTGGGGCTCTTCTTAGTTGGGAGGTTTTAAATTACTGATTCTATCTCTTTATTTGTGATTGGTTTGTTGAGATGATCAATTTCTTCTTTTGTCAATGTAGGCTGCTTATGTGTTTCTAGGAACTTGTTCATTTCCTCTAAATTGCCCTTCTCATTGGCATATTGTTTTTCAAAGTATCCTCTTCTGAAAGTCTTATTTCTGTGGGATCAGTGGTGATATACTCTTTTTCATTTTTTATTTTGTGTTTCTGCATCTTCACTCTTTGTTTCTTTGTTAGTCTAGCTAAGGGTTTGTCAATTTTATTGATCTTCTCTAAGAACCAGCTCTAAGTTTTGTTTTTTATTTCATTTAGTTCTGCTCTGAACTTTGTTATTTCTTTCTTTCTCTTCCTTTGGGGTTAGTTTGTCATTCTTTTACTAATTCCTTCAAGTGTGCAGGTAGGTCTCTGATTTTTAGCTCTTTCCTCTTTTTTGAAGTATGAATTTATGGCTATGAATTTCCTTCTCAGTACAGTTGTTGCTGCATCCCATAGCTTTGATACGTTGTGTTGTCATTTTCATTAGTTTCAAGGTAGTTACTGATTTCTTTTGAGATTTCATCCTTGACCCACTGTTTGTCTAAGAGTGTGTTGCTTACCTTCCAAATCTTGGTGCCTAATCTGTGTCTCTGGCCCATGCACATTTCCAGCTTCAATCCACTGTGATCAGAGAAATTATTTTGTATAATTTCCATCTTTCTGAATTAATTAAGACTTTCTCTGTGGACTAGCATGTGGTCTATGTTGGAGAATGATCCATGTGAGCTTGAGAAGAATGTATATCCTGCTTTATTTGGGTGTAGTGTTCTGTATATGTCTATTAGGTCCAGATCCTCTAACATATTATTCAATGTTTTTGCTTCTTTATTGATTCTCTGTTGAGATGTTCTGTCTACTGGTGATAATGGATAATGGTGTATTAAATTCCCCCACTACAGTTGTAGAGGCATCTGTTCCTCCACTTAGTTTTTCCAGTGTTTGCCTCATGTATTTTGAGGCACCCAGTTAAGTGCATAAATGTTTATGATTGCTCTTTCTTCTTCAATGATTACCCCTTTTACTAATATATAGTGTCCATCTTTGTCTCTCAAAATAGTTTTGCATTTCAAGTTTATTTTGTCTGATGTTGGTATAGCTATTACTGTCCTTTTTTGATTATTATTTTCTTGTAAGACTGTTTTCCAGCCATTCACTTTCAACCTCTGAATCCCTGGGTCTAAAGTAGGTTTCTTGTAGACAGTATATAGATGGGCCATATTTCCTTATCCATTCTGCCAATCTGTGTCCTTGACAGGTGAGTTTAATCCATTAACATTCGGTGTTATTACTTTCAAGGAATTACTTACATTAGCCATATTTTCTTTGGATTTGTGTACGTCATATGTTGTTTATATATATATTTTTTGTCTTTCTGGTTGTTCTTACACTCTCCTCCAACTCTGTCTCTCCTGTTTTTTTTCTTTCTTCCTGCAGAACTCCATTGTTCATTGGACTGGGCTATGGCTTCCTAATTATTGGTATGTTTTGCAATTTTTTGTTGCTGTCTGGTCATCATTTTATCTTGGTGGGTTTGTTGAGTTGATTAGCTTCTCCCTGTAGTCTTGGGTTTTTTTAGGTGCTATTTGTGTGTTTGTTACATTTTCTTTTTGATACTTTGTTCTTCTTATTTATTTCCTTGTTGTTGTCTAAATTACTTTGAAGGAAAAAGATTAGGGCCAGGGAAAGCAAAAGAGGTAAGGAAAGAAAAAGTATAATAGTAGTATTGGTAGTAAATGTTAGCAGACAAACCATATAAGACCTAGAAGAATAAATATTAAACTAATGCAAGCAAGCAGTGTATAGTTATAGGAATAAGAAAGTGGAGTACCTACAATAAAATGGGAAACTGAATATGGAGAAGAATATAGTATGAATTGAAAGGCTAGCATGATAAGGAGAGAGGGAGAGAGAAAAGAAAGTACAATAACAAAAAGAGTTAATAAAAGATAGAAAACAGATGTGTTAGAAATAAAACGCCAGAAAAATGGGGGCTAAACAAAGGGAGGTGGAATGTAAGAGCAGCAACAGAAGGTGGAAGGTAGAAAGATGTAGGAATGAAAAGAGATAACATTGGTAACCAAAATCAGTACCCACAGAAGAGAGGAAGTTGAGGAAAGACAGCAAACAATAAACAAGCCAACTTCACCTAATTGGAAAAAGAAAAGAAAAAAAAAGGAGAAAAAAGGGTGGGGGATAAAGAGGAAGGAAATACAAGATAACAATAAAAAACAAAACAAAAGGAAACACAAGCCCTCAAGCAAGGAGTTGACCCAAATAATATAAAAACCAGACTTCCCTCTTAAGCTCTTGTTTAGGGAAAATAAGAGACCCAATGCAAGCTAATACCAGCATAATATCTATGTTTTTCCTGTCTCAAAGTATCAGCTCATATCCTAGTGGGTCACTACTCTAAGAGGAGCTGGGAATTGAACCAGAAACCTTCCATATTCAAGACTGACATTCCTCCACTGAGCCAAACCTTCCTTCCAGGTCAACCTACTCCTCAAAAAAAGTCCCCTTCCAGGCACAGGATAGAATCTTTGTGATTGAATAAACTGATTAGGAATCTGTCCTTCCCCCTTTCTCCCTTTCTCACTTCCCTCTCTGTCAGGGCAGAAAGAAGCCCCTGTGAGAGCTCCCTTCTGACATTCAAATGGGACCCTGGTGAACCAAATCTCCATGGAAGATAATGACTCTCAGGCTCTTTGACCTTGCTGGGAACCCTAAATATGCTCTTGGAAGCTACCAAGCACTTCCTACTGTCCCCCTCCCTTAGGTGTGTTGCACAGGATTAGTTAATTGCCAGGCTCCACCTTCTCCCCAATATAACCTGGTCACAGAGGTTAGGTAAATCCAGTTGCCTCAGCAGATTCACCTCAGCAGATTTGCCTCTTCCCTCTTCCTGGTTTCTCCTCAAGCCAAATGATATGCTCCTCAAAGCTCAAAAAGGGGGGTCCAGTCAATTGAACCCGCACTCGTAGGACTCAACTCCACACTTCACCAGAAGCCTCCCACTCTCAGAGCTTTTCTCCTCTGGCTGTGTGAGGTTCAGGGGAAAGCTGTGGTTTCTTGCCCCAGGGGAGGGGCAGAAACCTGCAGCTTTACCTTGAGCTATCACTCTTTTTGTACTGCTTTCTCCAGATTGATGCCCAGAAGCCTCCTACTTTGTGGGTTCCCAAAACAGCTCACCCAAGCAGGATTTTGTCGCCACTTAGTCGTTCTTTTGTAGGAGCGATGATATGGGTTCTCCTACTCTGACGCCATCTTGCCCTGCCTTCTATTACTGCTATTTTTATTTTAGATATTCTGATAAGTATATAGCAATATTTCACTATGGTTTTAATTTATATTTTCTGATGACTACAATATAAAACATATTTCCATATGTTTATTTTCCTTCTGTATAGCCCCTTTCATGAAATATCTCTTTATGTCATGTCTATTGGTTTTTGATATTTTTTTGTTGTTCAGATCTAAAATTTCTTTATATAATCTAGATAAGTCTTTTGAAGAGTATGTAGTTTGCAGTTGGTAGCTTATATTTTGTACTCTTAACAGTCTTTCATGGATCGATAGTTCTTAATTTTTATGAAGTCAAATTTATAATTTTTAATTTTTATAGATCATAATTTGGTGTCAAGTTTAAAAATTATTTTCCATGAAGCAGATTTGGCTCAACTGATAAACCCACCTACCATACGGGAGGTCCAGGGTTCAAACCAAGGCCTCCTGATCTGTGTGGTGAGCTGACCTACACGCAATGCTGATGTGTATAAGGAGTGCCACTCAGGGCTGTCCCCTGCATAAGGAAGCCCCATGTGCAAGGAATGCACCCGTTAAGGAGAGCTACCTAATACAAAAAAAGTGCAGCCTGCCAAGGAATGGCTGTATACCAAGAGCTGACGCAGTAAGATGACACAACAAAAAAGAGACACAGATTCCCAGTGCCACTGACAAGAACCCAAGTGGACAAAGAAGAACACATAGCAAATGGACACAGAAAGCAGGTAAAGGGGGTGGAGAGAAATAATGGAGTTGGATTCAGATGTGACTTTTCTACATATGCCTCTTCTGTCACTTTTACTGAACCTGTGGTTGGTGCTAGGGATGGTCCACACTCAGGAGGCTTGAATCTCTGGACTGCCCATGAGCCACCTTGGCCCTGAGCCTTAGCAGAGTGGCAACTACTACTCTCTGGTTTGTTGGTCTTACCCAGGTTAGCTAATGAGGGTGGTGAAGATGGTCAACCACCACACCAGGAATCAAGAGTGCCTACAACTGTAAGCAGAGGAATTGCATCCATCATCCATGTGGAATCTAAGCCCCCTCTTGATCTAGAGGTGGAGGGGACATCACCATCCCAGGGTCCACAGGATGGAGGAGTCAAATATGGACTAGACTGGACTTACTGATAGTCTACTATAAAACTATTGTGATGAGTAATAGAAGAAATTTTAGCATCGAGGTGGAGAACGTGGTCACAGTAGTTGCTGAGGGCAGGGAGGGATGGAAGAGATGTGATGTGGTGACATTTTTGGGATTTTGAGTTATCCTTAATGATATTGCAAGGTCAGATGCTGGACTTTATATATACTGACAAAATCCACTGAATGTACTGGGGGAGAGTGCAAACTACAGGGTAAACTATTATCTGTGTAGTGCAGCAGTGTCCCAAAATGTGTACACCAAGTGCGATGAGTGTGCCACAATGAGGAAGGTTGTTGGTGTGGGAGGAGTGGGGTGGAGAGTGGGGGTATACAGGAACCTCTTATATTTTTAATGTAACATTTTTTGTGATGTATAAATCTTCAAAATTATGTAATTTACAAAAATGATGTGGTGGGGATGGGGAGTGGGTTATATGGGAACCTCTTAAGTTTTTAATTTTTTTATGTATTTTAATGTAACATTCCTTGTGATCTATTAATTTTAATTAAAAATAAATAAACAACAATTTAAAAAATAAAATAAATAAATCTTAAAAAAATATATTTTCCTAGTCCTAGATCTTAAAGAATTTTACCTATGTTTGTTTCTGTTTTACATTTTACCTTTAAGTCTCTGGTCCTTGTGGTTGCTTGAAGTGGTATGTACCCCCCAAAAAATCATGTTCTCAAATTTAATCCATTCCTGTGAGCATGAACCCATTTTAAGTATGGTCTTTTGATGAGGATACATCGGTTAAGGTGTGAGCCACCTGATTCAGGATGGGTCTTATTCTTTGTTTGTTTGTTTTTTTATTTTTAAAGAAGCATTAGATTACATAAATGTTACATCAAAAATATAAGGCATTTCAATATACTCCGCCCCTTCCCATTTTACACGTTCCCCCATCAACAAAATCTTTCATTGTGTGTTACATTTGTTACAGTTGATGAAAACATATTGAAACATTGCCACTAATGATTGTCTATAATTTACTTTATGGTTTACACTTTGCACTACACAATTTATAGGTTTTGACAAAATGCATAATGGCCTGTATCTATCATTGCAATGGCATGCAGAACAATTCCAATATCCCCAAAATGCCCCATGTTACACATATTCTTCCCTCTCCCTCCCTTCAGAACCTCTGGTGACCACTGACTTTCTATCAATGTTACAGGTTCTTCCATTATTAGAATAATAATAACTCTACTTTATTCTATAGTTGCATTCCCCTTATGTTTGTTCATTCCTCCTTCTTGAGGATTTTGGGATAGCGATGCCCAGTCTGCTTCTGATTGAAAGGGGCTTAGATCCCATGGGACAGATGTGTGGAACTATCTTGCTTGCAAATGTAGATACTCTCTGTTTACTTGGATGGGACTTACTCTTATTACTGGAATACTTTATAAATGGAATGAATTAAGACATAAGAGAGAGAGCTGCAGAGGGAATGGAGCAGCCAGAAGTTGAAAATCAATGGAACCCAAAAGAAAAGCAAGACACCAGGAGATAATGCCATGGGCCTTGCCATTTGGCAAGCTAAAGACAAAGTGTTTCTGGAAGCTGGTCCTAGATGCCACACTCTTGGCAAAAGAGCATTGACTTAATGATGCCTTGTTCTGGAAATTTTCCTGGTCTCAAACCTATAAGCTAATAAATCCCTAATTGTTTAAGCTGAACCATTTTGTAGTATTTTCTACAGCAGGTTAGAAACTAGAACAGTTATTTTCAATTATTTTGTGTAAGATGTTCTTTTCAGTTAATTTTTTTGTAAGATATGAGGTAAACAATGTCCTTTTTCTTTTTCCTCACAGACATTATTGTTCCAGAGTAATTTGTTGAAAAGATTTTCTGCCTTCCATTGAATTGCTTTTCCATTTTTTAAAAAGCAATTTGGTGTATTTTTGTGCATCTATTTATGGGTTCTCTATTCTGTTCCATTGATTGTGTGTCTGTCACTCTGCAAAACTATCTTAAATAGTTTAGCTACAAAGTAGACCCTGATATGAATTAAAGTGATTCCTCTTATTTTATTCTACTTTTCCTGTATTGTTTTAGCTCTTCTAGGGCTGTAACTTTCTATGTAAATTTTAGAATAAATTTGTCTATGTCTACTGGTCCGTGACACAGTAAACAGTTATATTACTGTTCTCCAAATGATTAATTGGCATCGACTAACTTGCCATTTAATGCAACTTCATAATAGTCTTGGCCAAATGTGAGATACATCATTATGGAAAAGGTGAATCTTGAGGTTCTAAAGCAACCTACTGTTCCCTTCCCAGGCAAGATAGTGAATTTTTTAAAAAATCACATCTCAAGGGAGGATGGCTTAGATACTTTGTTAATGAACTAAAGAATATAGAGGTAGAGTTCTCTGTTATATTTCCACTTAATTCAATTTAGCCATGCAGAAAAAAAGATAAATGCTAGAGGAAGACATTCTATCTTTGTGTCTTTGCTATAGTAGATTAATTTGGCCTCAGGTACATGGTATAATATCAAAAATTTAGCAAATGGTTTCTACTTAATCCAATCAACAAAGAGAATCAGAAACAATTCAAAATAATATGGTAGAAAGCAATATACATTTACAATTCTGTCCTCATGTTACTTTTACTGAATTCTGCCAAAATACAGTCCAAATAGAGCTGTATTTTGGATATTCCAAAGAGAATCAATATTGATCAATTATATTGATGATGTTATTCAATTAGACTAGATGAGTAAGAATTTGCACAATTGAGGCCATGTTAGTATACATGCAGTCAAGTGACTAAGAGATATATATTGAAAAGATTCTGAGCCCTACTACATTTATAAAATTATCTAGTGTTTCAGTCATAAAAAGCATGTTATAACAACTCCTCCTAAGGAAAATATAAATCATTGCATCTTGTATCTCCTAACACAAGAAGAAATCATATGTAATGGTTAATTTCACGTGTCAATTTGATTAGATTATGTTGTCTAGTTGTTTGGTCAAACAAATTTTGTCCTGATTGTTACTCTGATGGTAATTCATAGATGTATTTGTGTTTATAGACAATTGATAGCACTTATGGGTGATTACATGCCTGATCAACAAAGGAGATTACCCTCAGCAAGGAAGGGAGTCTTTTTATCCAATACATTGATGGTCATAAAGCCAGAACCTTGAATTTCAGAAGTCAAAAAACAAAATTTCCACTCTACTTCTGCCAGCCAGCTGCTCCCAGGGAATTAAGCTTTGCATTCATCCATGTTTATAACTTGCAACCTGAGCTATGGAATTCAGGCTTGTCCATCCCCACAGTCACTTGACCCAAATTTTATAATCAAACCCCGATTCATATGCAACACCTGGCAGATTTCTTTGAGTAGTTCTCTGGTCCTTAGTGGGTAATGTGAAAGTGTGTGGACGGCAGTGGACCTCAGACCAGAAAAAGGCCTAGTAAAAATTTCAGGCTGTGTACAAGTAACCCTACTCCTTGGGCTAAAATGATCCAACAGACCTTAGAGTTTCAGAGGGATTAGTGATTAGAAAAAGTATGTGTAGAGCTTGCAATAAACCCCAGTTGGAGAAAAACTGCAAGTACCTGGTTTTCTGGAATAAGTCAATGACACCTGAAGTGAAAAATTACACACATTCTGGAAAAGGACTCCTGGCATGGTACCAGGCCCTGATTAAATGACTTATCATGAGATAGTAAGCAACCATGAATCTAATACTGTCCATCATCAGACGTATCATATTAGAACAATCAAGCAGGATCAGAAAACAAATCCATTGAATACGGAAATGTTACAAATGATTTTGAACATAAACAGGACCCGAAGGCACCAGAAAGCTTCATAAACTGCTATCCCTAAAAGACATGGACTCCACCACCATTCTACTAGCATCACTCCTCATCTCTCACTTATAGATTTTTGGGAAATTTTTGCAAACAGATGAAAGAGGAGGAAAAATTCTGAGCTCAATTTTTGGGTAGAATTCCCAGGTCTGTATGTGAAAGGTGAAGATGGACAGAAGTTGCATTATAGCCATAAGGCGGCATTGAAAGACCCTGGAGATGGGACATCCTACCAATTGACCCAAGCATGGTGAGCTTTGCCATCCTTTTTATGTTGAAAGATATCTAGCCCAATTATAGAATATATACAAACTGATGGGAAGTTTCAGAAAGTTTGACTAGATGACTGGAAGTATTGATGGAATAAGATTGGAATTGGGAGACTGAGGACAAGATCTGGAGTAGACACACAGAGACAAAGATTTGGGAGTGGACACAAAATGTGAAAACCTGTGTATCATATATATATATAAAGATAAAGATATAGATACAGATACAGACACAGACACAGACACAGACACAGATACAGATACAGATACAGATACAGATACAGATACAGATATAGATATAGATATAAACTCTCTAGAGAGCATCCAGATTGAGTCTATCTATGGTACCAAGAGCAAGAACTCCCACTTACATAATAGGTTGATCTAGCTATTTCTGGAGTTAACTATTAGGCCTGACATCAATGAACATGAGGATTTGACACACGAGGAGACCAGTTAGCAACACACTGGAAACTTGATTACATTTTGCCCTTGACAGGCCATATTTTGTTACTATATTTCTTTTATTTCTCATAGGAATACATGTATGCTGTTAATAGGGTTGCCTTTCCCACTAACAGTATTTCATTCACCATTACTGAGGAGTTAAGAAAGATTTGCTCCACTGGCATGTGACTCCATATAATGACATAACCAAGAAGGAGACACAGGACACATTTTACAGAAAAGAAGATGAAGGAATGAAGCCAACCTTATGATATAATGATCCATCCATGAAGGTGCAGCTGAAGCCCTGGCCCAGAGACAATGCTCTGAAGATGGGGTGCCATCCTGCAGGATGCAGTATATGCATGGAAACAAAAACCTTTTATTGCACTGTATCCAAGATAGTGTAAAATACTTGGGTCTAGGTGAAAGGGATGGTAGTAAGAGTGGCCATAGATATAAATCCCAAGGATCCACTGTTGGACCCTAGGGTTCCTGTTCCCACAACTCTGGTCTCAGTGTTAGTGGACCTTGACCTCATGGGGTCTGCCTATATTCATCAGACAACATCAGATTCCCTTTAAATTTTAAGCTAGCTGCACTTTGCATCTTTGTGTGCAGAAGCCAGCAAGAAGGATGAGTCGTTGTCTTCATAGTAAGAATTGACCTTGATTATCAAGAGGAGACAGAGTACAATTGCACAATAAGCATCCAGTCTAAATGAGATATTTCACTACCGCTTGATACTTTCTTGCCCAACTATGATGGTGAATGTCTAGGTACATCAATTCTGCATTGAAAGCTGTATGAGGTATAGGGTCTGGGTCATGGCTTGAGCTAAGCCACTCAAGCCACTTGAGCAAAAGTAGTAGCTGAGGATAAGAGGAATTTAGGATGGATAGTGAAGGAGAAAGATCATGGGAATCATTTGGGGTCTAGTCCAGTTGCAGCAGCAGGATCTGCTTTATATCCCACTAACCTTCCTTCTAATTTATCTTTGGAAATAGAGATTCATGAGACTCAGGAAGGAGGTGCTTCTTGAACACATATGGAGACATGGATCTAAGCAGCACAAGGGTAGACTGTGAGAGAAATAGAGACACTTCCCACAAGTTCCATTCTAAAAGGACTTGCTACCCAGTGCAGAGAGTGTGGCTAGCAGACAATATTTAATTGTTAGCTTCTTCAATGTCTACGTCTGCTGCAGAGAACGACCTTGGTCAATATCAGCCCTGTCCAGAGGCAGTTCTTATCCAATGACTGATCCACACGAAAGGGAACTGGCATTTCAGACTGTCAAATTCCACAAGATTACCAAGGCTTTGAGTGGCAGGAATTTCAGTTTGATTTCCTCCTTGGTCCAATGTGGTTCAACTCTCAACTTTTTACAGGTTTAGTACCTGATGCTCATCTTACAACCTACGCTCTATCTCAGAATCTGCTTCTGTAGAACTAATCTTAAATAGAACTGGGCTGTTAATAAAAGTATATAAAATATGGATGTAAAAAGATAGGCTGGATGACATCCTTAAAATGTTATATTGAAATGTTGTTTTACAGATCATCCACCAATTTATTTATTTATCATTATTTGATTTTTCTATTTAATATTAAGTAAGGACTCAGACTCTGTGGAGTTACATGTTAAATTTGTAAAAATTGTTCAGAAGAAATGCAAAAAAGTACTGTTGTAGAAAACATAACATTAAATATTGCAGATTTATTCTTCTTTAGGAGATTAAAGTTATGCTTTTAACTCTGCTTACTTTGAAATACCTTTCCTTGTGGACTGGATAGTTTGTGAATGTTCTAATTCTCAACTGACCAAGCTTTATTATTCCAATGACATGTACTCATTTTATATTTGTACAAAAGTTATGTTTCTAAATCTTTGAAAATTTTACTCTGTCAAAGGTTTCCTGAACTACTTTTTCCTTTTCACAAATGGAGGTGGGAGGAAGTTAAACATGGAGACTGTGTGGAGACAGTTTTCCTTTCCCTTTATGTTCCTACATCTTACCTTACTGGAGAAAATAATCATTCCCCAAAGTTATAGATATAAGAGAGTTCACACTTACATAAAAGTAAAGGGAAATGCAAATGAAAAGGAAAAGAATTTAAAACTGCCACTTGTTAATTGGCTCTTTTTCATAGTCAAATGAAAAGATCTTAATAATTAACCTTCGATAGAGAGCCCTCTGTATTTAGGTCCCTCTCCCCAGGACCCCTACTTCTGTTTCTAGAGAGACTTCAGTACAAACTTAAGTCACTCTAAAGAAAAGTTTTGTTCCTAGAACATAGGTTAAACTGAACCCAGAATATACTCCTCACCCCGCCATGCCAAAATGTAGGTATTATTTTATCACTTCAGTCTTTCACAATAATGCAGGATGAGAGCAGCACTCTAGTCGTGCCCCTTTTAGGCCTTCTTACTAGAAAATTTGTGCAAAATAGCTTTGTTCTTATGGGCTTTAGCAGGAAACTGGTAGAGATTCTCTCTCTCTCTCTCTCTCTCTCTCTCTCTTCTCTCATTCCATCCATCACTCCTTTCCTGTGGTGATTTGAAGCTGTATGTACTAATGTACAATAGAAAAACATGTTCTTAAGTTTAATTCATTCCTGTTGATGTGAACCCATTTATAAAAAGGACCATTTTATGAGGCTACTTCAATTAAGATATGGTCTGCCTCAAACAGGATGGTTCTTAATCTTATTACTGGAGTCTTTTGTAGGTGGAATGAAATTTAAACATAGAGAGAAAGAAGAACACAGGAAGCAGCCAGAAGCTGAAATTCAGCATAAACCAGAAGAGAATGGAGAAACCAGGAGAGGCCACCATGGACATTGCCATATGAAAGAGGATCAAAGAACCAAGGATACCTGCCAGTCATCCCCAGAATATCTTGGGAAAGACAGCATAACCTTCAGGATACCTTGATTTGAATATTTCCCCAGCCTCAAATCTGTGAACTAATAAATTTCAATTGTTTAATGCTACCCATTGCATGGTATTTATTTGTGCAGCCCAGGAAACTAAAACACTTCCTCACATACACACTTGTCAAATATTTAAAAATAATTCTGAGAGACACAAAATTCAAGAAGTATGAAGAAGAAGAAAAACATCTTCTTTTGTTACAAAAAACATCCAAATTTGAGCTAGGAAATTATTATTTGATATGGCCTGCTTAATTACTAAATATAGTATAATTCTTCTAATCAGCTTGAAAGTGACACTTATAAGACCTAGAAAGGGTATGGGTGAGTTTTCCCTTTCAGGGAGCCATTGGCAATGAAACTTGAAATCTAACAGTTTTGGCATGCCAAACTAATATTTTGACTTAAACCATCAAGAAACTGGAAAACTTCAATAATTTTCTTGCATGGAAAATATGACATAAATGGAAGTATGCTTTAGAAATATTTATTTAGAATGAACTAGTGTGTGTACATGTGTGTGTACATGTGTGCATACACATAGGCCAGAAATGGGAGAGATATAAAGTAGGGTGTCCAGGGGAAATACATTGGCAATAGGGAAAAGGATATGAATAATTGTCATGGCAGCAGGAAGAGAGTTGTAGAAATGCATGATATTATTTATAAAATAAAGAAAACAAGACAAAAAAAAAAAGGTCTTTTGCATGTATCTACATAATTATCGTTGCAAATTCATTTGATTCTTTTCTGAGAATTTTAGTTTGTATTAGCTATTATTTCCTTTCCACCTGAAGGGTCCCTTTAGCGTTGTTTATTTGTAAGCAGGTTCGCTTACAAATAATTATTTTACTCTTCTTTTCATAAAAAGCTATCTTTATTTTACCTTCATTTTTTTTCATCTGTTAGAGAAGTTGTGGGTCTAGAGAACAATCAAGCATAAAATATGGGATTCCCATATACTACCCTGTTATAAACATCTTGTATTGGTGTGAAACAATTTTATAATTTATGATAGTTTATTTTTATAATTGCACTTTTAACTATAGTCCAAAGTTTAACTTAGGATTCACTGTTTGTGTAGTTCCATGGATTTTGTAAAAATTGTTATTCTGGGAAGCACACTTGGGCCAGTGGATAGGGCGTCTGTCTACCACATGGGAAGTACGCAGTTCAAATCCCGGGCCTCCTTGACCTGTATGGAGCTGGCGCACCACAGTGCTGATGCGCAAGGAGTGCCCTGTCACACAGGGATGTCCCTGCATAGGGGAGTCCCACGAGCAAGGAGTATGCTCCATAAGGAGAGCTGCCCAGTGCGAAAGAAAGTGCAGCCTGCCCAGGAATGGTGCTGCACACACGGAGAGCTGATGCAGCAAGATGAGGCAACAAAAAGAAACACAGATTTCTGTGCCGCTGACAACAACAGAAGCGGACAAAAAAGAACATGCAGCAAATGGACACAGAACAGACAACTGGGCGGGGTGGGGAGGGGAGAGAAACAAATAAAATAAATCTTTTAAAAAATTGTTATTCTGTTACTATATATACATCCTAATATTTCCCCTTATAATCACATTCAGATATATATTTCAGAGTCTGCTTATTCTAATGATTTCAAATCAATGAGATTATTTAATATTTGTCCTTTTGTTATGGCTTATTTCACTCAACATGATGTCTACAAGGTTAATCCAGGTTGTTGGATTTATTATGACATCTTTCCTTGTTACAGCTGAATAATAGTCCATTGTATGTATATATCAAAATTTTTTTATCCAATGATTGGTTGATGGACTCTTGGGTTGCTTCTACTTCCATATTTTGGAAATTGTGAATAATGTCACTAAGAACATAAGTGTGTAAATATCTGTTTGAGCCTTTGCTTTCAATTCTTTTGGATATATACCTAGTAGTGGGATTTCCAGGTCATATGGCAGTCCTATACTTAGCTTTTTGAGGAACCACCAGACTGTCCTCCATAGCAGTTGCACCATCTTTCATTGTCATCAGCAATGAATGAGGGTTCCTATTTCTCCACATTCTCTCTACTACTTGTTCTTTTTTTTTTTAATTATAGCAAACATTCTAATGTATGTGGAATTGTATCTCACTATTTTGATTTACATTTGCCTGATGACTAAAGATGCTGAATGTCTTTTTGTGTGCTTTTCTACTCAAGTCTTTTGCCCATTTTAAAATAGGGTTCATTGTCTTGTAAGTTGCAGATTTTCTATATATTTTGAATATTAAATCTTTATGAGATATGTGGTTTTCACATATTTTCTCCCATTGTGTAGGTTGTCATTTTATTTTCATGATAAAACCCTTCGAGGCAAAAAAGTTTTTAATTCTGGTAAAATCTCATTTATTTATTTTTTCTTTGGTTGCTTGTGCTTTGGGTATAAAGTCTAAGTAACCATTGTCTGAAATAAGTTCCCTAAAGATTCTTCCCTACATTTTCTTCTAAGAAGTTGATAGTTTTACTTCTTATATTTATTTCTTTCATCCTTTTTGAGTTCATTTTTTATAAGATATGAGGTAAGTTCCCTCCTTATTTTGCAAATGGAGATCAAGTTTTTTTTAAGAGACTATTCTTTCCTAATTGAGGATCTTTACCCCTTGTCAAAAATTAATTGCTCATAAATGCAAGGGTTGGTTTCTAAGTTCTCAATTTGATTCCATTGTTCTATATGTCTGTTCTTGCTGTTACTGTGGCTTTGTAATAAATTTTGATCACAAAGTATGAATCTGCCAACTTCATTCTTCTCTTTCAAGATGGCTTTAGCTTTTCAGGACCGCTTACCTTTCCAAATAACTTGATAATTGATTTTTTCTTCATTTCTTAAGAGAAGATTATTAGAATTTTGACTGGGATTATTTCATATTTATAAATTGCTTTGGGTAGGCTTGACATCTTAACTGTACTCTTCCAGTCCTTTAATAGAGAATGTCATTCCATTTATTTAGGTTCTTTGATTTCTATAGTTTTCTGTGTACAAGTCCTTTAAATCTTTGTTTAGACTTATTCCTAGGTATTTAATTCTTTTAATTGATATTGTGAATAGATTGTTTTTTCCTTGATTTCTTATTCCAATTGTTCATCACTTGTGTATATAAATATTACTGATTTGGAAATGATGATCTTGTAGACTGCCCCTTTATTGAATCATTTATTAACCCTAGGAGATTTGTTGTAGATTTTTCAGGATTTTCTGTTTATAGGATCATGTCATCTGAAAATAGGGAAAGTGTTACTTTTTTTCCAATTTGGATGTGTTTTATTTCCTTCTTGCTTATTTGGTTTTGAAAGAACTTCTAATATAATGAGGAATAACAGTGGTGACAGTGGGCATCCTTGTCTTGTTTCTGATCTTAGAGGGATAGCTCTTAGTCTTTCACCATTAAGTAGGATGTTAGCTGTGGCTTTTCATATATGCCCTTTATCATGTTTCTACCGTTTTAAGTGTTTTAATCAAGAAGGGATGCTGGATTTTTTCAACAGTCTTTTCTGTCTCAATTGAGATCCTCATATGGTTTTTTCCCTTCATTGTATTAATGTGCTGTAGTACATTGTTTTTTCTTTTTTTGTTTATTTTTTCTTTTACATTAATTGTTTTATATGTTAAACCGACCTTGCATACCAGAGATAAATCCCAGTTGATCATAGTGTATAATTCCTTTAATATGCTGTTGATTTTGGTTTGCTAGTATTTCATTGAAGATTTTTGCTTCTATATTCATGAGAGATATTAGTCTCATTTTCTTTCTTTCTTTCTTTTTTTTTTTTTTGGTGGTATCTTTATTAGGCTTTGGTTGAGGGTGATGCTGGCTTCATGAATGAATTAGGGAGCATTCCTTCCACGTTAATATTTTGGAAGAGATTGAGCAGATTTGGAGTTGTTTTCTTGGAATTTTTGGTAGAATTTTACTGTGAAGCCATTTGATCCTGGACTTTTCTTTGTTGGGAGCTTTTAGAATATTGATTAACTCTCTGTATTAGAAACAGGTTTGTTGAGATTTTCTATTTGTTCTTTAGTCAGTGTACATAGTTTATGTGTTTCTCAGAGGTTGTCCATTTCACTTAAGTTATCTAATTTATTGGCATAAAGTTGTAAATTGAATCCTCTTATAGTCCATTTTATTTTAGCAGGGCCATTAGAGATGTCTCCCTTTTCATTTCTGATTTTTGTTATATGCACCCTCTCTCATTTTTCCCCCCCTTTCATCAGTCTAGCTAAAATTTTGTCCATTTTATTGTTCCTTTCTAAGAACCAACTTTTGTTTATGTTGATTCTATTGTTTTTATTTGTTTCTTTGTGTTGTTTATTTCATTTCTCTCCACTTTAATCTTTATTATTTCCTTTCCTCTACATGCTTTAGGTTTAGTTTGCTCATCTTTTTCTAATTCTTCTCATTTTAAGGTTAGGTCTCTGTTTTGAAATCTTTCATCCTTTTTAATATGTGCATTTAGAGGTATAAATTTCCCTCTCAGCACTGCCTTAATAATATCACATAAATTTTGGTGTATTATACTTTCATTTTCTTTCAATTCAAGATATTTTTTAATTTCCCTTGTGATTTCCTCTTTAACCCACTGATTGTTTAAGAGTCCACATATTTGTGAATTTTCCAATTCTCCCTCTGTTCCTGATTTCTAGCTTTATTCCATTATGGTTGGATTATATACATTGCATGATTTAAAGAATTTTAAATTTATTGAGACTTGTGTTGTGACCTAACATATGATCTATCCTGGAGAATGACCCATGTGCACTCAAGAAGAAGGTGTATTTTATTTTTGTTGGATGAAGTGTTTTACGTATATGTTAGGTCAATTTGCTTTAGAGTTGTTCATATCTTGTACTTCTTTATTCTTCTTCCAACTAAAATTTCTATCCATTATTGAGTATGGTGTGTTAAAATCTCCTACTGTTAATGTAGAACTATCAAATTCTCCCTTCATATCTGTCAGTATTTGCTTCCTATATTTTAGGTCTCTGCTGTCAGGTGCATATATATTTATAATTGTTCCATCTTATAGAATTGTTTCCTTTATAATATAATTACTATCTTTGTTCCTAGCATCTGTTTTTGAAATAAAGTCTATTTCATCTGATATTAATATAGCTATACTAGCTCTCTTTTGGTTGCTAGTTGTGTTGTATCTGGTCTATCCTTTCACTTTCAACCTATATGTATTTTTGAATTGAAGGTGAGTTTTTTGCAGACAGCATGTATCATGCTTTTTAATCTATTCTGCCAATGTCTGCCTTGTGACTGGAGAGTTTAATCTATTTAAGTCATTAATGATAATGAGGGAATTTCTTATGCCATTTTGCTATTTAGCTTTTGTATGTCTTCCATACTTTTTGTTCCTCAAATTTTCTGTTAATTATTACTTTAATATTAGCTTGATTTTTGTGTTGTACCATATGGAGTGCTACCATATGGAGTGCCTTATCTTTTCTACATGGATATATTTTCACCTGTTTTCCTTGTGGTTACCATGGGGTTAATATTTAACATCCTAAATATATATATAACAATCATATTTGGCTTGATACCAACTTATTTCAATACACTTTTCCTATGACCCTCTGTCCACTCACCTTTTTTTGTACTTGCTACCACTTGTATATATTTACATTTTATGTATGTTAAAAGCCATAGGTTTATCATTTATTTTATGCATTTTTATTTTCTCACCCATAGGGAGTAAGAAGTGGAATTATATACCAAACAATATACTACAATTATACTGGCACTGATTATTACACAAATTGTTACCTATACTGCAGGTCTTTATTTCTTTATGTTCCTTTGAACCACTGTCTAGAGTCCTTTCCTTTCAGTCTTGAGAACTCCCTTTAGCATTGCATGTAGAGCAGGACTAGTGGTTATAAACTCCTTCAGAATTTGCTCATCTGGGGAAATCTTAATCTCTCCCATATTTGTGAAAGGAAGTCTCACTGGGTATAACATTCTTGGTTGGCAATTGTTTTCTCTTAGCACTTCAAATATGTCAACCCAATGCCTTCTTGCATTCATAGTTTCTGATGAAAAATCAACTCTCAATCCAAATGACACTCCCTTGTACAAAACACATTGCTTTGTTTTTGCAGCCTGCAGAACATTTTCCTCGTCCTTTGCATCTGATAATATGATCAATATATGATGGGGTGGATTTTTTTTTTTCATGTTTATCCTGTTTGTTTTTCTCTGGTCTTCTTAAATGTGCATATCACATCTTTTGCTAAATTTGGGAAGTTCTCTGTCATTATTTCTTTGACTCTGCCTTCTGTCTGTTCATTTTTTTCTCCTTCTTCTAGGTCATACATAATGCATATATTGGTGCACTTGGTCTTGTTCCAGAGTTTTCTTAAGCTATTTTCACTTTTATCATTCTTTTTCCTTTCTGTTCCTCAGCCTAATTTCAAGTTCTTAAGTTCTTCTTTGAGTTTACTGATTCTTTCTTCTGCCAGCTCCAATCTGACTTTTTTTAAAAGGAGGTACTGGGGATTGAACCTAGGACCTCCTACATGGGAAGTAGGCACTCATCCACTCCCCCAATCTGTTTTTGAAACTCTCCTGGCAAATTTTCATGTTAGTTACTAGTTTTTCAACTCCAGTAGGTATTTTTAAAAATTTCTATTGCTCTACTAAGATTCTTATATTGATTATTCACTGTTTTCCTGATATCCTTTAGTTCTTTCTTGGTATTTTCTTTCATCTCCTTAAGCATTATTAAAATCATTTTTATAAAGACTTTGTTCAATATGTCCACATTCTGGTCTTCTTTGGTGTTTTCTGAAATTTTATCTTCTTCCTTTGGATGAACAATAATTTATTTTTTCTGTGTTTGCTTTGTAATTTTTTGTTGCACAATGTACATTTTAATGTTGTTAAATGTCACTCTGGGATGTATTCCTTGAGCTGTCTCTTAATTTTGTAACCAGCTAGATATAAGACAAAGATTCTTTTGGGTTTCAACCCTCCTGTAAGAAATGTAATGTCCAGGGTTTTTCCTGCCTTTCTGGGTTTGTGTCTTTTCCTTGGTTTTGCTTTTTAGTTTATTAGAGTTACCTCTTTACAGGTGTTCGATTGTCATGTTTCCTAGTGTTTAAAGCTGGGAAGACTTTATGTCAGACTGTTCACTTCTATAAAGTTTCTTTCACTCCTTTTGTTGTCTTAAGCAGCTTTTGACTGGAGGGCAAATTCTGGGCGGAGGGACATGCCAGAGTAAACTTTCCCAAATCATTCTTTCCCAGCCAAAATGGGGTCAGGGATCCACAAAGAGGACTCCAAAATGCCCTAGGGAGAGAGTCAGAAGGGCACCAAGACCTTCTCCATGGTTCACCAAAGCTGAGCCTCTATAAAGGATTCTCCAGGTACATATTATTTAATGTTTCAGGTCAATTGTTCTTAACCTGAGGATCTTGCGGAAAAGTCTGGGACATTTAAAAATTGGTAGGAAAGAGTCTTGTACCAGAAGTGGTAATGAGTTATGGAAACAGATCGAATTGGCTTCATTTATATTTTTCTTATCCTCCCTTTCCCTTATTGATGTATACTGAAAATTCTTCATGATGGCCTGATTAGTCCCAAGCCGGGGGTTCTTGAGGTGAAGTCCTTTCGTTATGTTCCAAAATGTGGAACCATTATGAGTAGGATATTTTCATGAAGTTACTTCAGTTAACATGTGGCCCTCCTCAGTAATGATGGGTCTCAGTCCTATTACCAGGGTCCTTTATAAGCAAAATAAAATTCATTCAGGGAGAAAGAAAGTCACAGGAGTAGCCAGAAGCTGAAATTCAGTGGAACACTAGAGAATGGATAGGCCAGGCAAGGCCACCATATGCATTGTCATGTGACAGAGGAGCCAAGGACCAGGATCACTGGCAGCCAGCCCCAGAATGCTAGTGTCTGGGAAAAAAAATACCTTGATGAAGCCTTGATTTGGATTTTCTCTTAGCTCGAAACCATGAGATAATAAATTCCCATTGTTTAATCAATGCTTTTGCACGGTATTTGTCTGAATAGCCCAGGAAAGGAAAAAAGGTACTCTCAAGTACTCTTGTTACTTTAAGCCATTTATTTTTTTCTGTGTTCAAAATTTATAGTTGTTTTCAAAGGGAAGAGGATCATGTAGTGGGGCCTTAGTCTGTGACATGCAGAAACGTGTACATTTTTATAGATGAAATCATGTTAATGTAGTTTCGTATTTTGATTTTTCTTCTACCTTAAAATTGAGCATAAAACTTTTCCATGTTTCCCTGTAGTCTTAATGATTATAATTTTGTTTGTGTTTTTAATTTATTGAAATATATCACTCATACACAAACATACATAAACAATAAAAGTGTAATATTTGTGAACTTATACAAACCAAACATATATAACATCAAACAAACATATATAACATCTCACCCTACCACCAATAACTTGCATTGTTTTTAAACTTTTTAAACTAATGATTAAAGAGCATTGTCAAAATATTACTACGAAACAAAGTAGTTTTCCCTTAACCAATTCAATTGTTATTATCTTTATATCATGTATATATGAACATACATAAACAATTAAGTGTATAGTAAAAGTTGTGAACTTCAAAGCAAACATGCATAACATCATACAAGGGTCCCGTACATCAACACTCCACCAACACCTTACATTGTTGTGAGACGTTTGTTACAAATTATGAAAGAACACTGTCAAAATCTTACTACTAATTGTAGTCCTTACTTTACATTTGGTGAGTTTTTCCCCTAACCCACTCTATTATTATTTTTAAATATATTTTTTTATGACAGAAGTTGTAAACTTATAAAACAATCATGCGCATGAGCAGAATTCCCAAACAAAATCCCTCCATCAACACACCACAATGTGGTGTGTCATTTGCTACAGATAAAATAATATCATCTGATTGTTACCATATCAATAGTGTATATTTGGCTCACATTTTCCATACTGCCTCAGTATCAACACAGTACATCTTTTGCATAGATGCAAGAATATTATATTATTACCACTAACCACAGTCCATGGGTCACTCCAGCTGTATTTTTCTCTTGCTTCTCCACATTCCCATCACCCTGCAGTAGTGATATACATTTGTTCTAGCTAAAAAAGGACACTCTTGCATTTGTACCATCAACCACAATTCTCATCCACCTCTTAGTTTACTGTGCTATCTAGTTCCTAGATTATTCTCAAGCATTCTATCAATTGGCATTTACATAACTAGACTACCATTTTCAGTCACATCTCCATTTATAAACTAGCTGTTACTCATTGTGTGTTATCATTCACTCTACATTTCCACAATTTTACAGAAAAGCTTATTAAAACTTCTACACACATTAAACATCAGTAGTCCACTCAGTCCTTTTCTTATCTCCTTTGAGAATCCACCACCTACCACCAGGTCTTGAAGACATTTTCCAATAATTTCTTTAAGAAGTTTTATAGTTCTTGCTTTTATTTTTAATTTTTCAATCAATTTTGGGTTAATTTTTGGAAAAGATGTGAGATCGGGGTCCTCTTTCCTGCTTTCAGCTATGGATGTCCAATTTTTTCAGCACCATTTGTTGAATGGATTGTTCTGCCTGAACTGTGTTAATGATTATAATTTTAAAAGCAGAATAAAAATGTTTCCAAGGATTTATAGGTGGCGGACTTGGCCCAGTGGTTAGGGCATTCGCCTACCATATGGGAGGTCTGCGGTTCAAACCCTGGGCATCCTTGACCCATGTGGAGTTGGCCCATGCGCAGTGCTGATGCGTGCAAAGAGTGCAGTGCTACACAGGGGTGTCCCCTGCATAGGGGAGCCCCATGAGCAAGGAGTGTGCCCCGTAAGGAGAGCCGCCCAGTGCGAAAGAAAGTTCAGCCTGCCCAGGAATGGTGCTGCACACACGGAGAACTGACACAACAAGATGATGCAACAAAAAGAAATAGATTCCCGTGCCGCTGACAACAGAAGCGGACAAAGAAGACGCAGCAAATAGACACAGAGAACAGACAACCCGGGTCGGGGTCGGGGTGGGCGTGGGGGTGGAAGGGAGAGAAATAAATAAATAAATCTTTAAAAAGAAGGATTTATAATTTATATAAATATTTCTTATACTTATTCATTTAAATGTTTTAGTTTTTTTTATTTTTTTATATACTGCGTAAATGAATATCTTCATACACACAAATAATTTTCTTTATATTGAATCATTTTGTATAATCATTTTCCAGTAGTGTAGTCAGATAATATTAGTAAAATTCTACTTTTTCATAATGTAATAATTTATGTGATTATTATCAAAATGTACGATTGTATTAAATTCATCATAATTTAACTATTAATTTTTATGTAATACCTAAAAATATGAAGCACTTTAAACACTTTTTATTTTAACCCATATCAGATATAATGGCCATTGTACAGACTGAAAAAAATTAGAGCTGTAATTCTATGTCTTTGCCATTTTAATTATTTACATCCTAAGATAGTCATTTTTTTAAAAATAGATTTACAGAAAGAAGTTTCCTTTGCAAAAGAATGAACAATATTAGATGTAAAATATGTTGTTGAAATATGAGGGACAAACAGAATTGCAAGCAACTAGTGCGGTTTTCAGTCAGACTTTGCATCCAAGGAAGCTTCACAATAAATTTATATAGCTCTGAGGAGAACCAGTGTTAGGATGTGAGTTCTCCATAATGTGGTTACCTTATTGAAGAAACAATTCTAATTAGTAGAGTTATCATTTTCCACCATATTTATTCAACTAAAGTGATGGGAATAATACCATTTGACTAAGGTTATAGTTACCATCCACCATTTGTTTCTCCTTTCCTTTTGGACTCAGAGAAAATCATATTTTACAACATTTTTTTTAGTGATATAGAGCATTATTACCTCCTCTGGTCATAATAAATGAGAAGTGCTATACCTCTAGTTACATCATTTAATTGTGGCACTCTTTCCTCCACTTCTGCTACTGCAATGACCAAATATCCTCAACTTTTCAGATGGTGGATTGATAATAAATGATAATATTCATTTATTATACAGTATATTATATTATACTCTCCCTTATACTGGTTCCTTATGATTTTGTGGGATAGAGTCAACCAAAATGTGCACTGGACATTTGTGTGACAATTAATGATATTATACAACTAACTAATGTGATTTTTTTTCCCCTATAGCATACCCTTTGCTAAATTGTTGATAGGTCTTTCCTAGATACTTCTTTATCCAGGTTCTAATTCATAGATTATGTTCAAACATTCTAGTGATGAATTATCTCCCTTATCTATTGTTTGACTTCATAACCAAGCAATTCTTAACTATCCTATCTTACTAAAATCATAACTATAACTTAATCTGATACTTTCTAAATTCAAAAACTTTAGGAATATTTTCTTTTCTCATTTGTAGTTCTCTTTCTCTGAGACTACTACTTCCTTTAAAATTTTATATTTAAAAGTGTAAAATAATGCAAATTATACACATATCAATGTAAAATATGTATGAAGAAAGTAAAATGAAACAAATTTGCACTGAAATGTATAAGGATGGTGGATTTACAGAATACCTCCCCCTCTATTTTCATATGTTCTATATTTTATCATGATTTTATAATTAAAAGGAGGTTGTGAACCATAAGAAAATGTGCTAAAGTATTTTATTAGTTTATCCCCTATGTGACTCCTTTTTAGACATTACTATTTCCATGGAGCTATACAAATGAATTGATATTGTACCATATCCTGTAGTCTTTGAAATGAAGAATTTACAGAGGGTAAGGATTATAAAGAGACTCCAAAGCAGAAATATATTGCAATAACATAAAAATTATAAGTCAATTACCTGCAGATAGGAAAAAACAATTATGTTTGACAATTTAGGAATATAAATGTAAGGAAAACACAATTGTTTTCAGTTTAATCTTTCATAATAGAAGATACCCAATTACAGTATGTTCCAAATTAGAAGGCTAATTAGCTCTTCAGAGTTAGCATCATTGTGGTAAAAGGTATTGTATTTCAAATTTCACCTTTTTAATTTCAAATGTGTATGCTTCAATTTATAAACTTAAACTAAGTCTCCATATATGCATACATATGTATATGCATATATGTTTGTGTGCAAACACATTTTTTTCACTTTTTTACTTTTTAAAAGACACTTTGATTACATAAATCTTACAAAGAATATATAGGGGATTCCCACATGTCCTGCTCCCCACACTGCTCACATTTTCCAACATTAGTAACAGCTTTTATCAGTGTGGTACATTCATTGCAATTGATAAACACATTTTGGAGCATTGCCACTAAGCATGTATTATAGTTTACATTGTAGTTAACACTCTCCCTTTGGACTCTGTAGGTTATGGCCAGGTACATAATGGTCTGTATCTGTCATTGTAATATCATTCAGGATGATTCCCAAGTCCCAGAAATGCACCTCCTTTACACTTGTTTTTCCCTCTCCCTAACCCTAGGACATGGGTCACTGCCCTCACAACAACAGTATTTCTTCTATTTTTAGAATCACAATTAGGTATAGCAGAACACTACGAAGTTTATTTTAGTTCATAGTTCATTTCCCAATCCTGAGGACTCTGGGATGGTGATGCCCACTCCACCATTAATTGAGGGGGGTTTCGACCTCATACAGTCCATCAATGGGACTCTCTTACTTGCAGTTGTAGGCACTCTCGGTTCCTTGGGATGTTGTTTGTCCATCATCTTCTCCCCATTAGTTGCCCTGGGTGAGGCCTTTGAACTGGAGGGTAGGTGTTATAACTCCATTGAGATTCAGGGCTCAATTGGCAAATGAACAACCCAAAGATTTAAGTCTCTTGTTGTAGTTCTACCAACTCTAGTACTAATTATAGGTCCAAATACAAGGACAGAAGAGGCATGGTAGGGAAATGACTGCTGAGTCTAACTCTGCCCACAGTAGGGAGTATGAATATAAGATTAGAGCCCATTATAAAGAGGCCAAATTCCTGAGCTATCTGCCCTGACTACAGTGTCAGGATGTCTCTATATCCCTAAGAGGCTTTGCTATTTGGGGTTGTATCTACTTTGTCTGTCAGTATGATCCTGTTGAGATGTGCATAAGCACTACCTCTGGGATGGCCTCCCCACTCACTTTGAAGTCTCTTGGCAATACAAACTCATTTGTCTGTAGCTTTTCCCCCTTTTGATCAAAGTCTTTTTTTTCCTTCCCCCAGATGCATTGCTTGTTGGTACTTGGTAGCAATCCCTCTGTGCCAGGAAGAGTCATTCCCAGGAGTTATGTCCTATGCTAAGTGGAAGTTATTGCTTTTATATGCTGAGTTTGGTTTAGAGAGAGGCCACATTTGAGCAACAAGGATGCTCCCAGCAGGTAACTCTTAGGCACCCTGCGTCACTACACTAAGTTTCGATTTCAAGAGCAAAGGTTCATAAGCATAGTCATCAATATCAAGGATTCTTCAATGGACCATCCTCCTTCACAAATCATTGTCCCTGTACTTGGGACATTCTTACTGTTTCATTGGAGAATGTGGCAGACCTCCCCCAGATGGGAATTTGATATTCTTTCAGTTAATGTGTGAATCTCCACCCACCATGACAATGCCCCATGAATATTTGAACACATTTATATGCCTTATGCGTACACTCAGGTGAAATTCCTTTCATGTTTCCCCCCTCACTGACACCTCATACCAAAGATCCTCCCTGTCACAGTTGTAATCCTTTGTGTTCTAAAGCCTCTTCAAAAATGAAGCTAATAAAATAGCCACATACAATTAATAAGAAAATGAAATAATGATAGTTTTATACATCAGAAGTAAATTACAGAAAAAATAATAAAAAATAAAAATATTTTAAAAAAATAGTATAGACAAAAATAATGAAAAAATATTTAAAGAAAAAACTTTTTTGACATTTTGCCTTTCATCACTGTAAGACTGTTATCCTATATAGTATAGTGAAAATTTTTTCCATTTATTATCCCTAGTGTCTCACTTTATTTTATTTTTTTTTTCATTTTCTCTTCAAAGACATTTTAGGTCACAGTAGAGTCACATACAGAATACAGAGGATTCCCATATACCCAACATACTCCCCCTCTATCCCTTTCCCCAATCAATAACATTTTATGTGTGTATAGTCCATTCGTTACAATTGATGCACAAATATTGAAACATAGCTACTATCAATCATCAATGGTACACATTATGGTTTACATTTTGGGCCATAATCTTTATAAAATCTGACAAAATTTAATGCAGGCTGTATCCATTATTGTAAGATCATGCAGAACACTTCCATCACCCCCAAAATGTCCCCTGTTCCATCTATTTTATTCCTCCCTCCCCCTTCTCTTCAGACTCAGAGTGACCACCAGGCTTGACTTCTGGAAGGACAAGATTCTGAGTTACTTGAATCTTTACTGACGGCTTGACACACTGGTCTGTCCTCCCCTTTTACACACTGCCGATGCTCTCAATTGACTTCCATCCCTCTGTTTGAGTACATAGCAGTCCTCAAAGGATGGACATCCAACACTTTCCCACATATTATGTGGGTGGGTCTCTACCCACTGATGCAACATGTTAGACCAAAATGGTCACTCACACACTCTCTAGAACCTGACCCATGTGTGCCCTGGCCCAAAGCCCCCCATCCAACACCCTAAATCAGTAACTTTTCCTTAATGCCAAATGAGCACTCCCAAATGGTCATTTCAACCACACACTCCCCAATCTCCAGTGTTTAACTGCTCCCTCCCCAACACTCCCCGAAGTTCCATGGACCATCCAACCCAAACTCCATACACTATCACCCTGTTGAACCAGCCCACCCAACCCAATAGTACCACTACACTCATGTCATTTCCTTTCACTACACAACTACACATGTCCACCTTGTCATAGATTTCACCCATATGGACATTGGCTCACAACCTTCTCCCTATTTCCTGTAAACCTGTCTTCCAGACTCAAGCTCCGTGAGTCTGCTCAGTTTGCTTAATTCATATCAGTGAAGTCATGTAATATTTGTTCTTCAATGCCTGGCTTGTTTCACTCAACATAAAGTCCTTAAGGTTCATCCATGTTATCCCATGTGATAGTACTATATTCCTTCTTAGAGCTGAGTAATATTCCATTGTATGTATTTAACACATTTTGTTTATCCATTGATCTGTTGATGGGCATTTGGGTTGATTCCAACTTTTGGCAATAGGGAATAATGCTACTATAAACATTCTTGTGAATGTATGTGTTGATGTCCTTGCTTTCAATTCTTCTGGGTATATACCCAGCAGTGGGATTGCTGGATTGTATGGCAGATCTATACTCACTTTTCTGAAGAACTTCCAAACACTCCCCTACAATGGCTACACCATTCTGCATTCTTACCAGCATTGGACAATTTGATAAGTATGCCTTGGATAGGCCTCTTGGAATTTATACTCTTTGGTGTGCACTGCACTTCTTATATACATACACTCATTTCTTTTAATAGGGTTTGGAAGTTTCAGTCACTATTTCCTCCAATACTCCTGCTGTCCCATTTCCCTTCTCTTCTCCCTCTGGGATGCCTATTATGTGTATGTTTGTGTGTTTCATGTTGTCATTCAAAGCCCTGAGTCTGTGCTGGATTTTTTCTATCTTTTTATCTATCAGATATTTATCTGTTTGATTTCAGATATACTGTCTTCCACATCACTGATTCTTTTCTCTGCCTATTCAAATCTGTTGTGTGTTTCCATTTTATTTTTGATTTCTTGAATTGGGTCATTCATCACCATCATATCCATTATGTTTTTATGTATGTTTATAATTTCTTCAATACATTCTCCCAGTGTCTTCTTAATATCCTTAATCTCTTCCTTCACTTCATTAGGTTGATTCATGATATTTGTTTGGACAGCTCTGATTAGTTGTTCTATGTTTTGCACGATGTGTTCCTGTTTCTCACTACGCCTTGAATTTTTTTGTTCATGTCTAGCCATCTGTTTATCTTGGTGTGTTTATTCAGTTGATTGGCTTCTCTCTCTGCTCTATGGTTTCATTTTGTTGTTTTTGTGTATGGTAAAGTTTCACTTTGACACTTTATTTCCCTTTATCTATTTCCTTGCCATTGTCTATGTTCCCTTAAAAAAATGTTAGTATCAGAGAAATAGGAAGTGATAGGAAGATAAAACGAGTAATAGTAGTGATGTAAAATTAGTAAAAGTAAAAGGTAGGAGAGGAACTGTACAAGATGTGGGCAATTGAATAATTAACCCAAGTAAGAAATACAGAATAAGTTCAGAAAAGTGGAATGAATTAAAAGTCCAGAATGATGAGAAGGGGGAAAAAGAAAAATTAGAAGAGAGAAGGAAAGAGAAAAAAGGTTAAAAAAAAAAAATGAAAACATGGAGAAAATAGGAGAGTGAGAGAAATTAGTACAAGAAAAATTGAAGACCAAGCCCAAGGAGGTGGAATGAAAAAACAACAACAGAAAATAGAAAATATAAGGATAGGGAGGAAAAAGATATAGCATAGATGGAGAAAATTGGGAAACGAAAGAGAGGAAAAACTAACAGACAAACAAACAAAGGAAGGGGGGATACAACAATAAGAAATAAAGACAGAAGCTACTTGTCTTTGGTTTTGTTTTGTTTTGTTTTTTGTTTTTAAGAAAAAGAGGAAGAAGACAGGAAAAAGATAAAAAACCCAACATATACATGGAAAAACAGCCTTTTCTCTTGGACCCTTAGTGATCTTCTTAGGCTGTTCCTATCCAACAATCAATCACCCTGCAGCCTGTCCTCTGCAGGTTTTAAGCCAGGGTTTAGTAAGTAAAATAAGGAAAGTAAAAAAAAAAAAAAAAAAAAAAAAAAAGAATCTTTTTTTTTTTTTAAATAAGAGATCCAATAAAACTAATCCAAATAGGATATCAGTATGTTTCCTGTCAGAAAACTGCACTGGATGCTTAATAACCTTGCATCACCTTTCAAAGAGGAGTCAATATTTGAACCAGAGACATATACATGCTAAATTAGAACTCTTCCACTGAACTAACATTCCTTATTAGGTTAGCGAGGCTTTTCAGAAACCTGTCCACCCCTATTCTCTTCCTCTTATCTCTGCCTCCTTTCTGATGTAAATTCTCTCTTTACCTAGGCTGCTAGACAAGGCAGTCAGCTTGAGGAGATCACCATCCCCTATCCCTGTAACAAGAGGGTCCCTTCTGACACCCAAGAGGGGCTTGGTGCTAAAATAACCACCAAGAGACCTGCTCTCCACCCTCTCAGACCCCTCCCTCTCCCCAGGAGGCCACTGCCACACTCTTTTGGAGGAGGAAGCCAGCCGACAGTGGCTCCACTTAGGCTGTTTGTCCTGAGGGTGAGATATAATGGCCTCTTCCAGCTAGTGGCAGAAGAAACTCCAGGTTTTTCGCCAGCTTCCTTTTCTTTCCAGTGTTTTGGATTTTGTTTAGGTTCTTGGCTATGCTGCAGAAATGAATTTCAAGAGCATGCTGGTTGAGTTAGGCCAGTAATTTATTCAAGTAGGGAGGGAAGAGAAATGGGAGAAAATAACAGTGCAGGGGTTCCAGGTAGAGAGCAAGGAGTTAAAGTGATAAAGAGGGCTGATTTACAGGCTATAATTTTCCGTTATAGGTTATAAATGCCTAGGTTTTATTTGTGTGGTGATTCAAATGTGTGAAAAGGCAGCTGGAGTCTGGGTCCAGAGGCAAGAGTGAATGAGAGAGCAAGAGAGCCTTCAGGCCTTGCACCTGGCTTTTGAACTACTAGTTATCCCACCTCTTTGCTAATGGCAGGGGAGGAGGTACAGCTGTTTATTGTTTTGACTGCTTATTTCCCCCCCCCCCACCAATCTCCCAGGGGGGTCCAATCTTAAAGTCCTTAGGGAATATCTGGGGTTTCTCCTGGCTTCCAGAGAAAGTCTTCTTCTGAATGGCAGAATCTTGGGGAGGGTCTTCCAGCAGGCATCTTGGGGTTGCTGAGGTCCACAGGGACTTCTTGCCAGGTTTCAGATTCATCTATTATTTCCTTATCTTACTAGCCTGCTTCACCAGCACCCTCCTAGATGATCCAGGGCATCCCCCCCTCCACATATATCTTAAAGTCCTGATAGGGAGGAAGAAGTCTGTTCTCCTTTTAGCCAGATACCATTGCCAGGAATTTTACCCTCACCTGTTATCTCAGGGATGGAGTGGGGAGCCCTTCCTGGTGGCCAGGAGGATCAATAACTCACAGTTTGCTGTTTTGGCTTCCTCCTCTCTGTCCCTGACTCTCCTGTTAGTTGTGAAGCAGTGTCCTGGTCTGCTGTACCTCTAAGCAGGTCGCCAAGGCAGCCCTAGACTCCCTCTCATTTGTTTTAGTAAGAGCTAAACTTCATCTGTCCACCCCTCAGCCATGTTTCAAATGTTATATCAAATATATTATTTTATAAATAATACTTCAATTTTTCCATTTGAGCTATATTTTATAAAGTCAAAGTCAAACAAACAAGCACATACTTGACTCTACAGTAGTGCTAAAGAACACAAGTAAGAAAGTAACAAAAAATATTATCTTCTAGGACCCAGAACAATTTTTCAAACCTTGTAGATAGAGTGTTCCCTAACCTGATTTATACAAAATTACTTCTGGTGAATTTTCCTAAAAAACCTTTCTACCCATTTATGATATTATTTGCAGTTTTACTAAAAATTCATTGGACATTTATATTTATAAAATGAAAGAAAGGAGTGAAGTAGAACACAGATGCTAGTACAGCAATATGTTGAGAAATAGGCAGTCAGCAGAAGGATGTTTCAATAGATCAAATCTTAATATCCTCCTTCAGCTGCATTGCTAAAGTGAGAATTATTGTCAGCAAAGTGTCTAATGGTAATGATGTGGGCTATGGGTGGAAGGCTCTTTGTCTCTTCAGAAATAACTAAGCTGTTTGACTTGTGTCTCTTCAGAAATAACTAAGTTGTTTGACTTGTGGGTGTGGAACGGTAAGAGGCTGCAGTCCTGCCCTTAGGGACGGTGACAGCAGGCTCCAGTCCCAGGAAATGTTTAACAAAGCAAGGGCTATAAACTTTAAGTATTTAGGGGAAATGCAAAAACCAAGGCTTATCTAAAATGTCTGGAGTCCTTGCTAAAAGCTTACCTAAGATGTGGAAGAGATATATGCTAATTGAAGCCTATTGAGAACTGAAACAAAGGGACCATTTGGCCTTTCCTCTCTGTATAAAAGACGTTTGAAAATCTTGTTCGGGGCTCGGGATTCAAACAGAAAGCTCCGGAGTCCGGCCGGCCGTCAATAAACCATTTTTTCCTTCTCAAAATCATTCCTGAGTCCTGGCCTCTCTATACTCAAATAATTGAACTTCTCTCAAATTCCACAACATTAATGGCGACCGCAAAGGGACAATAAATGAAGGCCAGAGACGGCATTTTGCTGCCCCTTCCAAATCCCCGAGGAAGCCGGGAGGACTCGGGTGAACCCCAAATCTGGGCGCCCCTGGATTAAATTTAATCCAGAAAAGATGTGGGCTCCACCAGAATCTTCCCGACAAAATCAAGGGGCAATGGAAGGTCTGAAGAGAAAGATTCTGGGAACGAAAAGGAGCTCCGAACAGGGAAGAAGGTAAGACTCCCCGGGTGAGCAGAGTCTGGAAGGCCCTAGCTTTAATTGCTAGGAAGGGGAGGCTGATCACCTCCCGAGAGAACCCTAGTAGCCCCAGAAGGCTGGGGGGAAGCCGTTCTCTCTAGGCTTGGGAAAAGGAGGAAAACCGGGGAAAAGCCCTGGTGTTTTGGGTTTGTCTAACTGCATGTTAGAATCTGGTACTGGTCTTATATCCACTAAAGGAGTGGAGTCTTGATTTTAATAGGAAGGGTATTTATAGGTTCAAGTCCTAATATCCTGGAAATTGGTCTAGATTAAGGAAAACAAAACTTGGTTACAGGAAAATGGATCGGCTTTTCTGGTGGAGCTTGGTCTGGGTGTAAAGTTTAAACAGTGGAAAAGTCTAGCTGAAATCTTTTGTTATGGTGCTAATTTGTGAATGAATTTGCTTTATACCAAATGTTAAGTGTTCTGAGGTTTGTGATGGCTGTGGGGGCAGCCGTGGTGAAAATAAATATATAAACTTGTGAGTCAGATTAGTGACCTTTGTGCTTCTGTCTGTGTCAGCTCAGTGTTAGTGTTGGAGTTGTGTCCTTATGTAAAGTAGAATTACAGCTGAGCTGGAGCCCTCCCTTGCCATTGGCAAGGGAGTGAAATGATTCTGGGGCAAAAGCTGAGGAGTCTAGATGTTTGTGCATGTTCTGGTGTCTTGTCTCTGGTCTGGCCCTTTGCCGGGGCTTGGAGGCCATCTGTGTCTGCGCCAAGCACCCAAGTCTGTTGGGAATGTCCCAGTCAGGGTGGCTGGGTCCCTGGGAGAGTTGCCAAATTTGAGTAGGTTCTGTCTGCCCATTTTGGCTGAAAGCTGGAAAGGGGGGAGCGGCTTGCCCCTTTCCAGTGAGTCCACCCTTCTATTCATAAGCCGCATTCCTGTTTGTTGTGCACCCGACTGCCTGGAAGGGGGGGAAGTGAAGGAGGTGAAAAGCAGAATCAGAATAAATGCAGTAAAGTTCCCTCCTTAGGGTGTCAAAGCCAAAATACGTTTGCATTCTGCTCAGGTTCTTAGAAGGTATTGTAGTAACCTTAAGTAAGAGAATGTTCTGTGAAGGTAAAATTTGTGTTAAGGGTATAAATATAAAAGTTTTACAAAGCATTGTTTAAGGTATTTAAGTGGCTAATTGCAGAAAGTCATTATTTAACAAAACTGAATTGATAATAATAATAATAAAAGGCAATCTTATAACAAACTTATTCGGCAGCCAATCTCCCCTGCCAACTTGCTTCCAAAAAAACTGTTTCTGGTATTACATGCTACTAAGTATTTAAAGTGAAGAAAAGTTCATTATTTTAACAAACTTGTTTAGTATTAATGGCAATTATATGTTGCAAGAAGTTTGCCTGGTAACTTAGTATGTGGGATATATGGAGTGTGTTTTTATTGTTAAGGCAACAGAAGATGATTTTGTCCTAAGATAAAATGATTGATTATTGGAAAGAGTAGAGTGTGGGACAGAACCTGAATGAATACTGAAAGTGTAGAAGGTTTGTGGAAGGGAAATTTTTATGATTAAATTGAGTAAGATCAATATATAAAGAAAATCATTTATCAATAGCTTCTTGTGCTTTAACCTCATCATATCCTCAATGTTTGAAGAAGAGTCTTACCTCTTTTAAAAGAACATTTTATGTTCTAGAAATCAAATCCTGAAAAGTAGCCTTTTATTTCAAACTAACTGCAAGAGATTTATTCTTTCACTTTAAAGGAAAAATTAAAGTAATGGTTAAGTTCATTTAATATGTTATAAGTTGAATGAAAGGTATTTAAAGGTGTTATAAAATTAATAGGTTTTAAAAAATTAATAAAAACTGTAACTAAGAGTTAAAATCATTTATAAATGCATTTATATTGTAAAACAGTGGAAAGACAATAACTGAGATTATAGCTGGGTGAATTTAGCCTGAAACTATTATTTAAGTGTAAATTCTACACTAACCTTTCCTTTGTTTATGGTTGCTTCAGGCCTAACCTTGCCCTTTGCCTTTGCCTGTGGTTATTTCATAATTGAGAAGAACTGGGACATCACTGTCTCCTCTTCTGGTATTAGTAACCCTTTCTCTCATGAATTCAAGTGTAAACTAAATAAATTGCTGCCTGATAGAATAAGGTTAAATGACCACTGGAGTTTTATTATCTCCAAAACCAAAAGGGGGGTGGAGGGGGAGAAGTCTCCTGCCTTGACGGTCAGTGTTCCTAAGAGTGGCAATTCATGAGAGAAAGCAGTCTGTCTCCCTGAGGCTTCAAATAGCCTCAGTAAATATATATAAAACTAATCTTGTTGCTTATCCAAAACTCTGCTAATTTCAAGGTAAAATATAAAGTTCTAAAACAAAATGGTGCTAAGGCATTGAGAACATTTTGGTTATTACAATCCATTAAGTAAGAAAGAAAATTCTTGTGGTAAACTGCATGGTCATAGTGCAAATTAAGAAGAGTTTCAAAAGTCTTTGAAAAGTTTAAAGTAACTAAAGTCATGTTGTTGTGTCAAACTATTCATGTCTGCCTATTTGCTCAAATTGTTAAAAAATATGCAGTTATATTTATAAATATTCTTAAAGCCCAAATTGAACTAAGCAGGATGAAAAAGTCATAGAAATCTGATTATGGAAACAATTGGGAAAGGGCCTCCTCTTTGCAAGAGCTTTTAAGGCAAGACTAGGTGTGGCAGATTAAACCTATCTACTAGGCTAGGGAATTAAGAATCAGTTTGCCTGGTAATTTCCCAGTTTAAACCTTTGTCAGCCATAAATTGGAAAAAAAAAAACACACAAAGATTAGGTTAATTTTCACAGAAGAAAAATGTTGATGTAACCCGGCGGCCTGCTGCCTCAGTCTCCCACTCCCGGGTTGGACAGCAGTGGAGGAGACCAGTTTAGGCCAGTCCTATAGGCAGTGGAAGGATGCCCAAGAAGGAGCTAACTAAGTAGGTGCCATTTCAGCACTAAATTCTATTCCTTATTTGACAAAGGGGGGAGCAGGTAAAAACTAAAATGGTTGGAATGTGATAGAGGAAGCAGTTAAATCAAACTTTTGCGTGGGAAAGTTAAATCTCAGATAAGCTGTAACTTCTGAAGTATCCAATCTATGGAAAAACAGGAAGAGCTTGCATGCTAGGCTTAGGGGTATAAATTGTGTCATTTTTCTTTGTTCGGGGCACCAGCCATGTCTGGCTCTGCGCCCCTTCTTGCAAGATTGAGAATAAAGTATTTTCTTCTCCACAATCTGGTGAGCCTTATTTTCTTCCAGAAGATTTCTTTCCAACAAAATAAGGTAATTAGTGGCTCTATTAACAATTTCAGTAAGTAAAGGAAAGTCCATAAAAACTATGGAGAGATCTTTCCTGGGTTATGATTTTAAAAAAATTAAGTAATTGTGTAATGTGTTTTGAAACCTGGAAGTCAGTATGCATGTGTTTTAAAACCTGGTAGTCAGTTATGCTTTTAAATTAATAATTTTCATAACTTAAAGAAAAGAAGTTTTTAGCTTCCTGTAAGGGAAAAAGAGAACATTCCTTGCATAAACTATTATGGTTTCAATTTTATTTAACTTGAGTGTAATCTCCCATAGTTAATTTATAAACTAAATTAACATATGTACAAATCTTTATGGTAATGAAAATTGTAAGTGAAAATTGTAAGTTCACATTGGTGAAATTAGGCTAAAGGGAAAAGATTGTAGATATGCTCTCTTAAATAAAGAGTAAATTTCTTTCATTGGTAATTGTAATTTAGTAAGTTTATTTAAACATGAGGTGTCTAGTCAATGCGGTTATAGTCAATTATAAAGAGTTTGTAAAACATCTTCCAAACTGAAAATGTTTAAATAATTCTAGTTGTAGAAGTCATTGTTAACTAAAGAAACTTAGATTGGTATTGGTAGCAGAAATAACTTCATGATAATAAACCTGTCTGAAGGCCACTGCAAAATACACATTTAAGTAAATGGTAATAAAAGGTTGTCTTGATTCTATTGGAAATATTCTGTTTTCATTCTAACAATGAAAAATAATATTTTTCCTCTATTACTAAAGTGAAGTACCTACTGTTATCTTCATAGTAAAATTGTGTAAGTAGATGGTCATTTGATATATGTATTGCGTTAAGTTGTTTAAAATATATATAAAACAAGGAATAGACTTTAACATTGTCAAACTCTTGTGCATTCGAACCAGGCCTTGTATACATTACAGGTGGCCTCTCCATGTGAGTTGTTGGCTGGGCTGGTCACTGACCCCTCAATTGAAAATATGTGCTATATCAGTCTCTGGTTCTGCTCCTGAAGTTGATGGAAACTATATTGCAGTTTCAAGCTCCTGCAGCCAATAATGACTCGGTACAGCCAAGTGTACAATGGATATCGCTTCCAGACTGGCACTGTTCCATGGTGCCAGAGAGCGCTATGCACCAGGCTAGTAGAATACTGGAAAATCTCTGGAATACTGGAAGGATGCTGCAACTTGCTCACTGCGTTGAAGAACATGCTAAGTGGAGCCATGATACCAGGAGACTGTAAGTAAAACTTAAACAATTGGCATTATGGCCTGCTCTCATGGAGAGATAACATGTAAAGTATTACAAACCTGAAACTCAAAACTAATAATGGCAACTCTGAATCCTTATGCATTAAGTAATACACTAGTTAATATTAAGTGCTGTACCTTTATCCTGTACTAAATATATGCCTAATAATTGTAATGTTATCTTTTCTATTTTGGATCAAGTGCAGAAGTATATTAGACATGTTAAATTCCTGGTAAAATCATTTTCTAAACAGTTAATAACATGTCTATAGAATAAGGTGGCAGTCTCAGCCAGTCTCAGTTAGCAAAAGTGAGGCTTGCTTGCTGATGGTGAGTCACCTATTGAACAAGTCAAAATTGCTAGAAATTGTACAATGAAAACCAAGGTGTAAAAATCTTTATTCTGTAGTTCTGATCACTCCCACAGGTGAAAACTAAGAGTATTTCCAAATTAGTGTTCTAATCCTGAGTGAAGCCAGTTGCCCAAGGAGTACCAGTTCACCAGGAGCATCTGACAGAGCGAATGAGTGTCAATCATTGAACAGCTTGGAATGTGTCTTCAGACAAAGCTAAGTGTCTGTTGCAATTTCTCTCTAAAGATGGATAACTTAAAAAAGAATATATATGCTGTTCCCACCAGCTTTTAAGGAATGCCATCTTTATAGGTACCTAACCTTGTCTACCTCTGTAATCCAATGTGTCCTCTTTTAAAAACAGGTATTCCAAAATTTTTAATTAAGTTTGTTTCTTTCAGAGTGAACATCTTATTAACCATATGAAAACTTCATCCAACTTCGTACAGAATGCCAGATCCATCTTCCTCCAGTTAGAATAAATTAAAGAGTTTTTACACCTTATTAGGCAATGACTACAGCCCATGGCCAGCAGGAAGCAGTTACAGAAAAGAGATCGTCTCCCTTCAGCACCCCTTTTAAATTAAAGGTGTAAACTCTTTAAGAGTAAAATAAAAGTAATAGATGGATCTGGAACCTGACTGGAAATCCACGTGAGTGCCAGTGGCAGCAGAATAACTGAGGGAGGCCCCTGCCCAAGATTCTGCTGTCCAGAATGAAAAGTTCTAAACTTCTAAAAACGGTCCTTGATGCTGTACTAAAGACTGATAAATAATCAGTCAAGACAACAAACAGTCATCCACCTCATAGCTACAACAATAATTATGCCAAAGCTTAGCAAGTAAACTTTGACAAAGGGGGGAATGATGTGGGGTATGGGTGGAAGGCTCTTTGTCTCTTCAGAAATAACTAAGCTGTTTGACTTGTGTCTCTTCAGAAATAACTAAGTTGTTTGACTTGTGGGTGTGGAACGGTAAGAGGCTGCAGTCCTGCCCTTAGGGACGGTGACAGCAGGCTCCAGTCCCAGGAAATGTTTAACAAAGCAAGGGCTATAAACTTTAAGTATTTAGGGGAAATGCAAAAACCAAGGCTTATCTAAAATGTCTGGAGTCCTTGCTAAAGCTTACCTAAGATGTGGAAGAGATATATGCTAATTGAAGCCTATTGAGAACTGAAACAAAGGGACCATTTGGCCTTTCCTCTCTGTATAAAAGACGTTTGAAAATCTTGTTCGGGGCTCGGGATTCAAACAGAAAGCTCCCGAGTCCGGCCAGCCGTCAATAAACCATTTTTTCCTTCTCAAAATCATTCCTGAGTCCTGGCCTCTCTATACTCAAATAATTGAACTTCTCTCAAATTCCACAACAGGATACTGAAGTTTATGACCACAAAGAATTATAAATCCAATCAGGAAGAGATTGAGATGACATGAATGTCAGCTAATAAACACAAGATTGTATCTGATGAAAGTCCAGTGATATTTGTAAAAAATGTTTTTAGGTAGACAGAATTACTGTAAGTGGTGTTGGATTAGTTAATTTATTACTTTCCCCATAAAATTTATCATAAATTCAAGAATTCATAAATAATTTTAACCATGGTTTATGTTTCTCCTATATTTAGCTCCACTTTGAGTCAATGCTTTTAAATCATATGTATGCATAGTATTTATATATTTATGATGACAATATTAGTTTGTAATTTCTTTAGTATAGATTCCCTTTTTTTTGATAATAGCATAGAGAGGATCTGAAAATAAGAATATTCTCCTCTGTACTTAAATACCTGGGAGAACTCTTTTGTGAGGAAATGAAATTAATCTTTAAACCAATATTAGAGCACCTAATATTGAGCTTTTTATTTTATGCTTGGTAATTAAAATAAATATATTAGAAGGCTAAGGAAGAAAAACTATTGAAATAGAAAGTTCCCAGGTTATTAGAACTTTGTAATTATAGATCTCATATATATCTAAACTTGAATATTAAAAAGCAGTGAAAAGAGTGATGTCATGAGGATAGTGAAGAAGGCCAGAGCACTCTTCAGCTGGGCTCCTTCCCTTCCTGGTGGCAGAATAGATAAACATACCATACAAGGCTAAGTAGGAAAAGTGGCGTTATTTGCTGGCAGGGGACTAGAAATTTACAATCTCGATTAAGCCTCTCCATTTAGGGTTTTTCTCACAATTTTTATATCAATTGAAATAAAGAAAGCTAATCATTAGGGTGACATTTCTAAGAAGGGTCCAGAATTTAGTTTTTCCTTTCTCAGTTAATCTTAAAATATTCATGGTGCCTGGGTTTGAGTAATCTTGGGATGATAAGGATGACACAGGGTGCCATGGATTGAAGGTACATATAGTGATGGTTGTGAAGATAACCAGTTAGGGAATATATGGTTGTATTTTTTTGGTGGAACTAAATCTGGTTAATGTTAAATCTGTAGCCCTGTGTGCCTCCTGACATGTGAGTAGGAGTTACACTGAATTTATCTAACATTATAAGGTATAGTACAATGCCTTCGAATTGATTTTTCTGGCTCTAAAATGTCTTAAGTTTTCGCTTAGAGACAGCTAAATAAAAAGGAAGATTCCATGTCCTCGGTACTCTGGAAAACAATAGAGATTGGAGAAGACTATAAACGTTTAATTGGAGGTAAAAACAAAACAAAACAAAAAACAGAAAAAAAAAAAACCAAAAAGCAAAAAGAACGTAGGCAATCCATGACTTGGACCTGCCAGTCTGGACCATTCTCCCACATTTGGTCCTGCATAGTTTCAGAGTCATTCAGTGGTAACACTCTAGCTCAGGTATCTCCCACTGTGGTTGCTGCCTAGAAAGTCACCCATGGCAGCAAATAAGCATTGGAGAATAGCTGAACATAGAACCAACTTATAACAAAACCCTCAGAAAGAGGGAAAAACTGACTTCCAGAGTTGGCATATCAAAATAATCAAATTCCCAGAAGTCAGTAACATTCAGGGATGGGGACTGAAGGCCACTGAGACAAAAGGTGATGCCCTAGTCCTCAGTGAGCATATGGATTCAAATCAACACTCGGGAAAATAAGAGTCACCTGTGATACCAAAAAACTGTAAGTAAAACTTAAACACAATTAGCATTATAGCCTGCTCTCATAGAAAAATAACATGTAAAGTATTACAAACCTAAAACTCAAAACTAATAATTGCAACTCTAAATCCTTATGCATTAAGTAATACATTAGTTAATATTAAGTGCTGTACTTTTATCCTGTACTAAATATATGCCTAATAATTGTAATGTTATCTTTTCTATTTTAAATCAAGTGCAAAAGTATATTAGACATGTTAAATTCCTAGTAAAATCATTTTCTAAACAGTTAATAACATGTCTATAAAATAAAGTAGCAGTCTCAGCCAGTCTCAGTTAGCAAAAGTAAAGCTTGCTTGCTGATAGTGAGTCACCTATTGAACAAGTCAAAATTGCTAAAAATTGTACAATAAAAACCAAGGTGTAAAAATCTTTATTCTGTAGTTCTGATCACTCCCACAAGTAAAAACTAAAAATATTTCCAAATTAGTGTTCTAATCCTGAGTAAAGCCAGTTGCCCAAAAAGTGCCAGTTCACCAAGAGCATCTGACAGAGCGAATTGAAAACTGAAACAAAGAGACCATTTAGCCTTTCCTCTCTGTATAAAAGACGTTTAAAAATCTTGTTCCAAGCTCGAGATTCAAACAGAAAGCTCCCGAGTCCGGCCGGCCGTCAATAAACCATTTTTCCTTCTCAAAATCATTCCTGAGTCCTAGCCTCTCTATACTCAAATAATTAAACTTCTCTTAAATTCCACAACAGTAGAACTGTTAGAAAGTGGTGCACTTAAATTTTTTAAATGAGTGTTTTTGAACACTGACCCCATCTGGATCCCTGGACTAGATAACCTAATGTGAAAATAAGCTGAGTAAGAAAAGTTGCAGTGGATAAGGGGAAACTACACTGTCATAAATCCTGGTAGATCCAGAACTGCAGGCTGTAGTGAAAAGATGATCCTGAGTAGAGGAGAGCAGATAAGCAAATCATTGCTGCTAGGAAAGAAAATTTGGATAAATCAAGCAGAACAGCCCAGAACTCCCAGAGGAGGAACAGAAGAAATCACCTCCTAGAGGAGAAATACTTGGACATAACAGGGTAGTCTCTAAAGGTGCAGTGCAAATCCAGGACAGTGAAAGGTGAAGAGGACCAGAAAAAAAATCTAAGCTATTAAACATACACTGCTCTAAAGTTTCAGTATAAGATGGACCAAGAATTGGTGAAGAGCCTTAACACAAAGCAGGTATACAATAAAACCCTAGGCAAGAGAGAGAAACTGACTTCCAGAATTAGTAAATCAAAATAATCAAACGTTCAGAAGTCAGTATGCAATCACAAGCTATTCAAAGAAACAGGAAGTTAAGGCTCATTCAAGGGAAAAAAAATAAAACGTCAGAAGAACCACTAGAACAACAAAACAAAGAAGTTCAAACAAATGTTCTAAATCAGTTCAAAGGGCCAAAGAAAAATATGGGTAAAAGAAACAATATGGTTATAGAGCTAAAAAGTTATAAAGAAGACAATATGTGTGAACAAAAAAGAATTTAAAAAGAGTGTAACAGAATATACAGGGATGAAAAACAATTTCAGATATTAAAAACATACTAGAAGCATGCAACAAAAGATTCGAATAGGCAGAAGAAAGAATTGGTAACCTAAAGGAAAGGGTAATCAAAATCATACATTCAGAAGAACAGATAGATAAAAGAATTTTTAAAAGTACAGAGCCTAAGGGACCTGTAATATGACATGAAATTTAACAATCTATGCATTATGGAAGTTCCAGAAGAAGAAAAGAAGCAAAAAGAGTAGAAAAATATTTGTGGAAATAAAAGCCAAAAACTTCCCAATTCTTTTGAAATACGTAAATATATATGTCCAAGAAATACAATGTACACAAAACATGATAAACCCAATAGACCTTCTCCAACACACATACTAATCAAAATGTCAAATGCCAATATAAAGACAAAATTCTGAAAGCAGCAAGAGAAAAGTGATTTGTTATATGCAAGGGATTCTTAAATAGAATATGTGCCGATTTCTTAGCAGAAATGATAAAGGTAAAAAGGCAGTGATACGGCAATTTAAGGTACTGAAAGAGAAAAACTGCAGCCAAAAAATTATTTTTCTGGCAAAACTATCTTTCAAAAATGAAGAACGTATTTAAAAGTTCAAAGATAAACAAAAACTGAGTGTTCATCACCGAAAGATCTATCCTACAGGAAATGTTTAAAGGATTACTTCAGCTTGAAAGGAAAGTACAGGAGATAGCTTGGAGCAGTGAAGATCTCCAGTAAAGGTAATTGCATAGGTAAATGCAAAACTTAGCAGAACTTTACCTCAGTATATAACTCAACTTTTTATTTCGTGTAACACTTAGAATAAAATTGAATAAAAAGTAAACATATTTCCTTGTAATTGACATGCAAAATACAAAGGTAATGTGTGACAAAAACAACATAAAGAGGAAAAATGAAAGGATATATGAGCAGAGACTGTGTGTGCTATTGAAATTAAGTTTGTTTCTTTTCAAACTTGTAGGCTGTAGATTTAGATTGTTTAATAAAAATTCAAATGTAACCAAAAAGAAAATATTTAAACTATATATTGAAATGGAAATGACAAGAGGATCAACCAGTTATATCACAAAAGGTCAACTAATGCAAAAGGAGGCTGCAATAAAGGAAAATAGAGACAGAGAAGATATAAGATGATTTTTTAAAGGGTAAAATGGCTGAAGTAAGTCATGCTTAGTTAATAATAGCAATTAATGTAAATGTCTTAAACTCTCAATCAAAGGGAACAGAATAGCAGGATGGATAAATGCAGGATCCAACAATATGTTGTTTACAAGAGAATATTTTAGATCCAAAAATATGAATAAGTTGAAAGTGAAAGAATGGAAATATATTCCATGCAAATAGTAATAAAAAAAGAGTTGGTGTATCTATCCTAATACTGGACAAAATAACTTTATGTCAAATACTGTTAAAAGAGAAAAAGAAGGAAAATATTTATTAATTAAAGAATTAATATACCCAGAAGAAATAGCAATCAGAAACATTAATGCAACTAACAATGGTGTCCCAAAATATGTGATAAAAACATTGACAAAACTAAAGAAGATATAGATACTTCTACAATAATAGTTGGAGACTTCAATGCACCACTTTCATCAATATATAGAACATACAGACAGAAGTCAATAAGGAAAAGGAGAACTTAAACAAGACAATAAATGAATTTTGCCTTACAGGCATATACAGAACACTGCATGCTAAAGCACCAGGATACATACTCTACTCAAGTGTGCATGGATCATTTTCCAGAATAGGCCACACATTTATAAAATGAGGAAAATAATTGAATAGACATTTCTCCAAAGAAGATACGCAACTTGACAATAAGTATATGACAAAGTGCTCAAAGTCATTAGCTATTAGGAAAATGCAAATCAAAACCACAACGAGATGCCATCTCAGACCCAATAGAATGACTACTATTAAAAATAGAAAGTAACAACTCTTGGGAAGGATGTGGAGAAATAGGAACAGTCATTCATTGTTGGTGGAAATGTTAAACACTGCAATCACTGCAGAAAATAGTTTGGTGATTCCTCAGAAAGTTAAGTATTGAATTGCCATATGACCTGGCAATCCCATTTCTAGGTATATACCCAGAAGAATTGAAAGCAGAGACTTGAACAGACATTTGCACAGCAATGTCCATAGGTGTATTATTCACAATTGCTAAAAAGTAGAAACAACTCTAGTATTTATCACAGCTATTGAACAAACAAAATATGGTATATGCACACAATGAAATATTTTTTGACTGTAAAAATAGTATAAAGTTCTGATGCATACTATAACATGGGTGAAACTTTAAGACATCACGTTGAGTGAAATAAGCCAGATACAATGGGACAAATATTGTAAGATATCATTTATATGAAATAAGAATAATAAGAATATTCATGAACTGGAATATGGATTAGCAGGGGAATGGGGAGTCAATGTTTAATTGGTATGGAATTTGTTTGGGGTGATAAAAAAGTTTTGGCAGTGTATGAGGGGATGGAGGCACAACTTTACATAAGTAATTAACACAATTGAATCACATATTCAAAATGGGGAAAAAAGAAAAATTTTAGGTTATATATAATTACCACACACACAAACCCATCGAACTGAACAACTTAATAGAAACAGTGCACTAAAGTTAATAGCACAACTATAATAATATTGTTTCATGAATTGTAACAAAGTTACCACACTAATACAAAATTTTAATAATAGAGAAAACTGTGTGTGTGAGAGAGAGAGCTCTGTATTTGTTGCATTTTATTTCTGTAAACCTACAATTGATATGATTTTTTTTTTGACGCACCAATAAAATCCACATTGCTGGGAACATCCTGGAAGATGGCATCAAAGTAGTTAGGTAGGGCTTAACACTCTCACTGAAACAATGGAGAAAGGACAAAAAACTATCCAAGGAGGCTGCTTTGGGATCTGCAGACCAAGAGATTGCTATGCATCCTCCAGGAAGACAAGGGACTGAGATGAAAAAAACTACAAAAACTGTGAGTTACTAACCCAGCATCTGGGTATGGCACCCATCTCCAACCCACAAGGTAAAGCTTGTATAAAACCCGTGGTTCACTGCAGCTAAATGAGCCAGGAAAAGATGTCTTTCTCCCTGGAAGTGGGAGCATATAGCATAGGGTGGGGAGTAGTTTCTTGTTACTGCCTCTCTCCACCCCTTCTCCCAGCCATTGTTATCTTCCCCCTCCAGCCCTTGAGGTCCTTCCCGCCAGTCCCACCCACATTGCTAGCATATAATCTGCCTCCTTCCTTAGACACTGCTTACCTCATAGCCCTCCGCCCACTTCCACCTATCCTCTACCACCCTGTAGCTAGCCCACCCTAGCTCCAACCCCTCCCTCCACCCAACCCTATATAACCTGTTCCTGCGCTCAGGCGGTCTCCGTGGTTCCTTTTTAACCGCGCGTCCCCCAAGCCTGGAAGAACTGGTGCTCCTTTCAGGAGTACCTCCCGCCGGTGGTTAGGCAGGAGCGAGCCCCCCCTGACTCTTCGGCATAAGCGAGGCCGAGCCCTCACTCCAGACAACATTACAACATTTGGCGCCCAGCGTGGAAGCTCCTCCCCCGGCCCCTCTCTGCTGCTGCTGCTGCTGCTGCTGTGAATCGGACGGCCCATCCTCGTTCTCCAGGTAGGGACCCCTCGCCGTCGTCCTGTCTCTATTTCAACATGGGTGCCTCTCTATCTACGCGTCAGGCGCCGCAAGTCAGGGCCCTCGCCACCCTGCTCGACACCAATGGAGTCCGCGTTTCCCTGCGGCAACTCCAAAAATACTGGGACCTTCTGCTCCCCTTTAATCCGTGGCTTGCCACTTGCCAACTCTGGAGCCCAGACACATACTCTCGACTCATAGATCGAGTCGCCTCTGCAATGGAGCATGAAAAATGCTCCTTCCTGCCAGGCCTCTTACCCGTTCTAGTCGCCATCCACGCCTGTCTCCTCGGTGCCCCATCCAAGACTATTCATGAGGCTTCTCTCAAGCAGCCTCTAGACTGTAATCCCAATGAGTCCGCCGACACTGACTCTCTGTCTGACCAACTTGCGGCCGCCCTCGAGCGTGAGCCCCCCCGTCCGAGCTCCCCGCGGCACACAGAGACCGCTCCTGCGGCTCCCCAAAATGGCGAACTTCCACCTTCTTCCTCCACCTCTGCCCAAAATGGCGCACTTCCGGCTTCTTCTTCACCGGGACCGGAGCCCGCCGGCGGGAACAAAGGCGCTTCTTCCCGCCTTTACCCGCCTCTTCCTGCCCTGTCAGCATCCGGCTCCGCCCCGGAAACTGTACGGTCGCCATCTTCTGCTAAACCGGAAACTTCCCCCACGCCATTTTGTTCACAACCGGATGCAGTTACTCCGCCATCTTGGCCGGCGCCCGGAAGTGACGCAGTTACTCCGCCATCTCGGCCGGCGCCCGGAAGTGACGCAGTTACTCCGCCATCTCGGCCGGCGCCCGGAAGTGACGCAGTTACTCCGCCATCTCGGCCGGCGCCCGGAAGTGACGCAGTTACTCCGCCATCTCGGCCGGCGCCCGGAAGTGACGCGGTTACTCCGCCATCTCGGCCGGCGCCCGGAAGTGACGCGGTTACTCCGCCATCTCGGCCGGCGCCCGGAAGTGACGCGGTTACTCCGCCATCTTGGCCGGCGCCCGGAAGTGACGCGGTTACTCCGCCATCTTGGCCGGCGCCCAGAAGTGACGCGGCCACCCCGCCATCTTGGCCCGGAAGTGCCCCGCCGCCATTTTGTTGTCGTCAAAATGCTGCCCGGCCGCCATTTTCTCACTTATTTTCCGCTTATCCCTCGCCACCACCGTATGGCAGTAGCCCTCCACCTACTCCTAGCGAGGCACCCTCTCATACCCCCCAGCTTTATCCACTAAATCTACAACCTACGCCGCAACGACCTCAAACTTGGCTGCCCTTCACAGCGGAAGAAGTTAAAACCCTCCGCAAAGCTGTTAAAGAAGATGGAGTCGGCAGCCCTTATGTAACGCAGCTCCTTGAAGAGCTGGCAACTCAACTCGTTCTCCCATACGACTGGATTTCCCTGGCCCGCACCATCTTAACGCCAGGCCAGTTTCTTGAATGGCGAGCTCACTACCAAGCAGCCGTTGACCGGCAAGTAGTAGAAAATGCCCAAGCTGGTGTCTTAGATCCGCCTGATGCGTATACGGGGATCAACAACTACGCGGACCCTCGTCCATATCTACACATTGACCCAGGATTTTGGCACCGGGTAAAATTCCTCGTCCACCGGTCCTTTTCTCTGGTCTCCACCAAGCAGCCCACCAAGCTCGCACAACTGCTTCAAGACTCCAATGAAACTTTCCCAGCATTCGTCGCCCGCGTCCTGGAAGCTTGCCAGCGGAAAATTTCTAGTGAAGACGCTCAGTTCGCACTCGCCAAAGAGCTCATCATAGATGGATGCCTTGCGCCCTTCCGGGCTGTGGTCCTCCCCATACGTGATAAAGATATCCACGAATGGGTTCTCGCCTGTCGCGACGTTGACCCGCAAGTCAAAACGCTCACTGCTGCCTTTGCTTCTGCCATGGCCGTTTCATCTACTCCCACCTCCGTCTGCTTTCGGTGCGGTCAGTCCGGCCATTTCGTCCGCGAGTGCCCTCGGCCAGGCCCAGCACCCCTCTCTGCCCTACCTCCGCGAAGACCAAGAGGCCCTTCTACGCCGTGTCCATGCTGTGGAAAAGGATATCACTGGGCTCATGACTGCCGTGCCATCCAAAACTATCAGCAGCCTTTAAACTCCCAGCGGGGCAGGCCTCAGCCCCACCCGCAAGAGGTCCTCGAGAAGGCTCCCAAGCCATAATGTGGACAATGCCTATCTCGCGTCATCAAAAACCCTCATTAGAGCTTAAGATAAATGGGCAATGGCTCGATGGACTCTTAGATTCTGGCGCTGAAGTCTCCTGTATTCCCTTCGAAGTCGCTGCGTTCAATCACTGGCCCCTTGAGACTGGCCCTCAAGTCATCGGCGCCACGGGAGCCGCTACCTCCTGGAAAACATCCCAACCTCTGCATTGGAGCGACCGAGAAGGCCATGAAGGCCAAATTCGCCCACTCGTCCTCTCTTCGGTCCAAACCATCCTGTGGGGGAGAGATGTCCTCAGCCAGCTAAAAGCTCGAATCACCACAGAAGCCTTCTTAGCTGTGCTGCCCCCCCCCCTTATAGGGGCCACTGCTCCCATCTCAAGACCTGACCCTATCCCTCTGGAATGGGACACAGAGGAGCCCATCTGGGTCGAGCAGTGGCCCTTGCCAGCTCACAAGCTACAAGCTCTCTCTGCCCTCATCGAAGAGCAATTACAAGCAGGGCATATTGAGCCATCCACCAGTCCCTACAATTCGCCAATCTTCGTCATTAACAAGAAAAACACAGGCAAGTTCCGCCTTCTCCACGACCTCCGAGAAATCAACAAGCATATTAAGCCAATGGGATCACCTCAGCCAGGATGCCCGCATCCCACCGCAGTCCCCCAGCATTTTCACGTGGCGACCATCGACATCAAGGACTGTTTTTTCTCTATTCCTCTTCACCCTCGAGACTGTCCATGATTTGCGTTTACAGTCCCACGCACCAACAACCAGGGCGCAGCGCTTCGATTCCAATGGCGAGTGCTACCGCAAGGTATGCGGAACAGCCCAACCATATGTCAGCTCTATGTCAACCATGCCATTGAGCCGCTGCGCTCAAGGTTTCATCCAGAGCAAACATACATTCTCCACTATATGGATGACCTTCTCTTAGCAGCGAGCTCCAGCGCGCTCCTCAATGACCTACTCTCTGCAGTGATGACAAACCTTTCAAGCCTCGGACTTACCGTGCAATCAGACAAAATAAACCTCCAACCTCCTTTTCAATTTTTGGGCTTTCATTTTCATCACTTCATTCAGCCCACAAGCCCACAAATTCATGTCTCTCACAAGATGACGCTGACTGAACTCCAACGACTTTGTGGACAAATCAATTGGCTTCGCTCGGCGCTGCCCATCACAACAGCGCAGATGCAACCCCTCTTCGAGCTCTTGCAGACCAAAGACAGCCCACCAACTGCAGCCACCCGTAGCATCACCATCACTCCTGCTGCTCAAGAAGTCGTCCAGCAAGTTAGCGCCGCGCTGCAGCAGTGCCGCCTAGAGCGGTTCTCCCCTAACCTTCCAATTTTAGCTTTAGTTCTGCCAACGCCAATCACTCCCACAGGTCTCTTGTGGCAAGATGGCCCTCTCCTTTTTCTGCATACATCAAAGAGCAAACTCCCGAAAATCTGCCCTTTTACAAGGGCCTGGATCGCGCTGGCCACTGACTTAGTACTTCTCTCCATACAAACGTACGGCATCCCGCCACACACCATTGTTTGGCCTTTAGATGCAAAGGAAGTTACCTCCCTCATCATGAACAATGCCCAAATGCAAAGCCTGGTAGAGCTCTTTCGTGGCTCCTTTGACAACCACTATCCTCATCACCGATTGCTGCAGGGAATGTCTCAATTGGCGTTTTCCAACCCGTTCCGTCCATTGCCCGCACGGAACCCAATCCCTTCAGCCATCACTGCCTTCACAGACGCCTCAAAAACGGCATTTGCAGCCATCATATACACTCCTAAAAATCCTGAGCCACGGCAACTGCTGTTCGCAAATGACTTTTCTGTTCAAGTAGGCGAACTTCTAGCTGTCGCTGCAGTCCTCAATCTCCACCCAGACCGGCCTCTCAACATCTTTACTGACAGTCTATACACTCTTCAAGTGTGTCGTAGCCTTCCACTTGCCACTTTCTTGCCAAGTGACTCAAACATCGATCTGGCACTCGCCTTTGTGCAGCGACTGCTTGAAGAGCGGCAACAGCCCTGGTTCATCGCTCACATTAGAAGCCATTCTGGCCTACCAGGGCCTCTGACTCAGGGAAATAACCTCGCTGACGCTTCCGTGTCCGCCCATCAGATAAACCCAGTCACTTTTCGAGAAGACTCCACCTATGAACCGCGGCTTGGAGACTTTGTCAACCAAGCCAAGCTTTTACACTCCCAGTTTCACTTCTCTGCACGGTCCATCCAGAAACTCTTTCCAAATATACCTATTGAAACCTGCAAGCACCTCGTGTGTGCATGCCGGACTTGTGCGCCTTTGCTGCCACTTGGACCTTTGCAGCCTCAGGGCGTCAACCCCCGCGGTCTCCGCCCAAACTCGAGATGGCAATTTGATGTCACTCATGTCAGCGCCTTCAGCCGCCTCAAATATCTTCATGTAGCAATTGACACCTTTTCGCATCTGTGCTATGCAGTCCCCCTCGCAGGGGAAAGCGCCAAGCATTGCATCAAGGCGCTCCGCCAAGCTATTCTGTTCATGGGGGTCCCATGGGATCTCAAAACAGATAACGGGCCAGCATATCGTAGTGCTGCCTTTGCCAGCTTCGTGCTAATGTATCACATCACACATCACTTCGGCATTCCGTATAATCCACAAGGACAAGGGATCGTCGAACGTACTCATCAACAGCTCAAACTGCTCATTCAGAAGGAGAGAGCCTCCTCCCCCCACAAGGCCCCAACAGATATTGTGACTGTCTGCCTCATTCACCACAATCTTCTAACCTTTGACAATCTAGGACTTTCTCCCACCCACAAGCACTGGGGGCCAATGTGGCAGCCTTCGCAAGTCCCCCTAGTCCATTGGAAAGACCCTGCCACCAATCGTTGGCAAAATCCCGCTCCCCTCCTAGCACAGGGGAGAGGCTTTGCTTGTGTCTTTCCAGATTCTGAGCCGCAACCTCTCTGGATTCCTGGGCGCTGCATCCGGCCTGCCACTGACCCATTGGTCCCAGCAAGCGATCAGCACCCTATGCCCTCAGTGAGAGATAACATTGACAGTGGATGTGGCCCAGATGTCGCCCCATTCGCCCAGATCCAGCACCAGCCATCATCTAGAGACGCCTCCTCATAAAATGCGTCTAACCCTTACCTCACCCCCTTTATCCCCCTCATGTCACCCGCTCGCCATGAGTGGAGAGCGAGGAGTTTTCTTTTCTTTTATCTCCACAGATGCTGCCTCGTCAAGTGATGCCTCTCTACAGCTTCGTGGCCATTCCCTGCACCCTGGCCTTCTTCGCCCTCTCAGCCGCTGGCAATCAGAATCACCGACCTTTCAACTGGACTCTCACTCAGTTTGACAAACTCATCTCCTTCAACGTAACTGCAGGTGCCCCCTCCTTTACCCTGCCCTTTTGTCAACTCGCCGGCTTCCGGCCCAAGTATCAAACAGCAAACCGGCGCTCCTTTGTCAACTGCGAAAAACCTGGCCCCACTCGCGAAGAGACTATAGTCTCATCCGCCACTGGTTTTTATATCTGCCCAGCTTCCGCCATTGGCTGCCAAGACCCAACAAAATTCTTCTGCCCCTCCTGGGGCTGTGAAACTATAGCCTACGGCTGGCGAAATCCTCCTAACCGAGACTCCCATCTCTCTCTCTTAAGCACCACCCCCCTGCGAACCAACCTGGCCGCCAGCATCACGTTTTCAATCAAAAATCCCAATGATGACCAATGGTTGACTGGCCGCACGTGGGGAGCTCGCCTATATGCACACGGCCACCACCACGGCAGCCTCTTCACCATACAAAAGCGCCATGCAACCACTGCAACACGTCCCTCTGCAATAGGCCCAAATCGAGTTCTCAACCTTCCTAAGGCACCGCCTCCTCCTCCTTCTCCACCCCCGCTCCGCTCCACCTTGCCCACTCCCTCATCTGGTACCCCCCTTACCACTGTCTCCCTCAGCTCCCATGCTCCTAAGCCTCGCTTGCCCCCTATTCAGTACTCCAGTCCCCTCATCAAACTAATCAATGCCTCATACACCTCCCTAAACACATCTTACCCCAACCTCACTCGGAGCTGTTGGCTCTGCCTCTCCCCCTCCCTTCCTCTCTATGAGCCTGTCGCCACCAACCTCTCCTTCAGCAAATCCTCCGAACAGAATCCCGCCGAATGCAATTGGAACGCCTCTTCTGTCCCCCTAACCTTTCAGTCTGTTTCCTCCACAGGACACTGTGTTCATTCTCATCGGGGCCCTCACCCCTCCCTTAGTGTTTGCTCTGATTACTCCTCTCCCGACACTACTACCAGATTCTTAATTCCTCATAACACCTCTCAATGGCTTTGTACCTCCACTGGACTAACCCCCTGCCTCAATGTCGCCACCCTCGATGCTAATAATGAAACTTGTGTGCTTATCTTTCTCACCCCTCGAGTCCTCTACCACTCTGACACTGACTTTTTCCGCCATTTGCTGCGCAAACAAACCTCTCTCCACCTACAAAAAAGAGAACCAATCACTGCAGCCCTAACTGTTGCTTCCCTTCTGGGTCTCGCAGGGGCAGGCACCGGCATCGCTGCCCTCGCCACACAGTCTTCTGCCCTCTCCTCTCTCAGACAGGCCGTAGATGAAGACATAACCTATCTTCGCGAAGCTGTCAAATATCTAAAAGACTCTCTTAACTCTCTCTCCGAAGTAGTCCTGCAAAACCGTCGTGGCCTCGACCTCCTCCTTCTCAAAGAAGGAGGTCTTTGCACCGCTCTTGGAGAAGAATGCTGCATATACGCCAACTCCACCGGCCTAGTCGAGGACAATCTGAAAAAAGTCGAAGAGGGACTAGAAAAGCGCCGCAAAGAGCGAGAAAACGGGAACTATTCTTCTAATCTTTTTCATGCCCTCCTCCCCTACCTCCTTCCATTTCTAGGCCCACTCATTGTCGTCATTTTGATTCTCACTGTGGGCCCCTGGGGCATCAAGAGAGTGCTCAGCATTGCCAAAGATCAAGCCAAAGCTGTATCCAATGCAGTATTCAGCTCTTTCATGCAGGTCCATTACCAACACCTCGCCACCGATGAGCCCCCTCCCCACCATCCTCTTCGCCCTCTCCGCCCGTGAGACCTACTCTAGCCACTCCCTGTCATTTCCTTCCCCTCTAATAGGGGTTCTAGGGCATCGCAAGGCCGCTTCGCTGGCAAGGCTCGGTGTGCGTCTAGCACCGGCATGCACCGACCCTGAGGGCTAATGCATGCATCCTGGCCAGATGCTATGTCATTCGTCCATAGCCAGCCGGTTTTGCCCCCTTACCCCTCGCCTTCCCCCGCCTATTCCCCTTTCCCCTCATTATTTCCTTCTTAAAAACAAAAGGAGAGCAATTGTTACTGCCTCCCTCCACCCCTTCTCCCAGCCATTGTTATCTTCCCCCTCCAGCTGTTGCGGTCCTTCCCGCCAGTCCCGCCCACATTGCTAGCATATAATCTGTCTCCTTCCTTAGACACTGCTTACCTCATAGCCCTCCGCCCACTTCCACCTATCCTCTACCACCCTGTAGCTAGCCCGCCCTAGCTCCAACCCCTCCCTCCACCCAACCCTATATAACCAAGTGTGCTTCTGCAATAAAGCAGACCTGTTCCTGCGCTCAGGCGGTCTCCGTGGTTCCTTTTTAACCGCACGTCCCCCAAGCCTGGAAGAACTGGTGCTCCTTTCAGGAGTACCTCCCGCCGGTGATTAGGCAGGAGCGAGCCCCCCCTGACTCTTGGGCATAAGCGAGGCCGAGCCCTCGCTCCAGACAACATTACAACAGTTTCTTATCTGGGAATTTGGCCAGCAGTGCCTTCATTGACTCTTAGCCAGACCAAAATCACAGGCAAGTGGAGTTTGAGATACCACTCTGGAAAGAATCACCAAAAACACCATCTGCTGACCAGCCAGGAAACCATAAGAAGAAAAACTGCTTTTAGAAGTCTCTTATCCCAGCCTCCTCAGAGCAGGTCTGCACCCCATTAGTGAGTCCCTGGCCCTATTTTGATAACTTAAACTGAGCAATTTTAAAGACTTAGAATAAGTTGAACCAAAATCAATTAAGAGCTGTAAAAAAATCATTAGGCAAAAGACAGAAACTGACCATCAGAAAAAAATCATCAACATATTCAGATGCCTAGACATCAGCAAATAAAATAAAATTAGAATCCATACTAAGAAATATGAAGAGATGGTCCAGGCAAAGGAACAAATCAAAAATCCTGACAAGATACAGGATTTAAACCAACTAATCAGTAATAATCATACAAATATCTTAAATCAATTGAAGCAGTTGAGGAAAAATATGACTGAGATAAAGGATAAATATGAGAACATACTCTTATGAATGATAACAAATACATAATACTAATTAGGGGTGTTAATAATAGGGTGGGTTTGAGGAAAATACCAAACGTAAGATATGAGATATAGTTAGTATTAATATTTTGATGCTGCTCCTTCATAGTTTGTAATAAATGTTTCACAGCATTGCTAGATGTTGGTGGGAGGGTCACATATGGGAGCCCTGTATGAATATATGCATGTTTGTTTTGTAAGTTTACAACTTTTGCTATACATGTATTGTTTGTGTTTGTTCTTGTATAAATGATGTACTTCAATAAAATTTTATAAAAAATAATATAAATTTTAAAAATGCACATTGCTGATTTTTTTTCATTTTCATTAGAAAATAAATGAAAATGACAAAAATACACTAATGTTAGAAGTTTGCTCCAATTTACTGTTTCTAGAACATGAAATAAAATTAATCTAGACTAAAAATAATCCTCTGAATTTTCTAATTTTAAAATAATAGTATATAATGAGAACGCCAAAACTTTGCATGAATCTATAGTGACATATGAATTACTGAAGAATCTGATGGTTATTCACCATCCATTTCTTCTTGAGCCTTTCTTCCTCAGAACTTGATAGCTCGTTTGTGTAACTGCATTAAACACAATACTCTATTCACATAGATGGCTCTATTAAATTCAGAAATGAACAATTATGACCTTTTTTCATAGTCTTCCACAGTCTAACTAATATTTGGTACTAAATCAAAATGTTTAAACCAAGTTTTATTGTATATGGGTTTCAATAGCTGTTAAAAAAATTCTTAGGCCAGGAATGTTAAACATTTTTCTTTATTGAAAGAAGTCCCATAACCTTAAAGGGCAAATTTTTATGATGGAATTATAAGGCAGAATAGTTTAGGTATAAAGTTTTCCAAAATTATTTGACTATGGGGAACTTCATGTGAATAGAAGAGTTATTTATAACTTTACAATAGAAGCTTTGAGTCAATGCATAACTCGTCATGTTCTCTTTTTCCTTCTGCTATAGCAGTTACCATTGTATCAGACAGGTAGCCTAATCCCGGAATAAGGAAGACATTCAGGCTTTGGGTACCTGACTCCAAAAACTTATGCAATGAAGATGCAGCATGACAGAAAAATAACCTTCTGCTGAGATTGTGGGGGTGTTATATACCACAAAATTACTGATTATATCCTATACACTTCAAGTATAGAACACACTGCTTTGTAGGTAAAAGAAACAAAAGCAGTGTGTTAAATGGAAACAGAAGGGATCTATAAGATTATCAGTATTTACGTAAACAATGAGGTCAATTCACCCAGGTTTTTGTTGTACCAGTTGTCAGGAAATTATAAGCAAAATAAATATACCAGATATTTTTATTTTGCTAAAACAATTTCTGTAAAAAAAGTTTATATTATCTTGAATTTCCACTCAAAGTGGTCAAAATCATTGTCTGCAATTTATTGTATTCAGTGATTATCCATAGCATGCCCAAAGAAACAAGCAAACTAAAGCCATTGTTTCCATACTTTTCAGTAATCTTTACATTATTCCACATAGAAAATCAGCAAGCTTCCAAAGTAAAACCTAAATTTTAAAGTGGTTAACAAACCTTATTTTTTTTACTTTGGGATTTTTTAATAAAACCTGATCACTGTCTTCAATATGTATGTAATTGGACATGTATCTTCTCGCAATCATATTACCAGGAGAATTATTACAATTAGTGTGGTATTTGAATTAAAATAACCTATCAATTTCCTTCTCTATTACAAACTATTTTGCCTCCTGTGGTAGAACAACACCATTTGAATTCCATGGTTTTCGATCCCTAGATGCTTTGTGAAATCCTAGAATTGGCAAATGATATGTATATATTGTGTTTCTGTAGTACTTTGAAGGGTTAGAGGGAAACTGTGGTTGCATACTAATATGTATGCCACTCTAGTACACTATGTGTCATAATGCTGTAATGATATTGAAAATAGGGCTAGATACTGATTAAAAAGTTGTAAGTCAGAATTTTTCAAACTGAATTTGTAATGTATTTGTGGTTGTTAAATAAATTTATGATGTTGGAACCAGCATTTATATAGAATAGAATATGGGAGTTTACTAGCACTGGGGTTCTTTTCTCTTTTGAGAGAGGTTTTAGAAGTGATTTTCATCTTACTTTTGGAAATTTAAGTATGAGAAGGTTTAGAATATCTGCGGTTTTCTTGATATCAGCCTGAGGATGAAATTCACACCAGTTGCTCAGTTGTATGAACCAAAATGTCCATTTAATGCCTGTTAGAATAGAAATGCTTACAGCAGTCATAATAGTCAATGTAATAATGTGTTACAGGTTATGCCAAAATATTGTATTAGGAACATTTGAATGCCAATCATATTAGTGAAGCACCGAGGTCAGGTGCATGGAAAGAAAACCTAATTAACAGTACACAAAACAATTTAGTTGGTGGTAATAGTCTGATGATATTATCCCATAATTTATAACAATGTTTCTCAACTATGTAGTGTGTTTGTGGAGGAGGTTTCACATGGGAATTCCATACATGTGCCGGATTTTTTTTGTAAATTCACAATTTTAATAAAAATATATTTTAAAAAAGCAATATATGGTGTCATGTTTTTCTTATGGAATGAAGGGTTAGGCAGCTAATGATGTATTTTCAGATACTCAAGAATATTAGATCTAAAGTCTCAGTGACACTCTTGGCCTTTTATTTATGGATGTAAGATAACTGTTTCATTATCAGAAATCTTGTTTGAATTCTCAGCAGGAAGAAAGTACCCAGAAGATGAAGGGAGAATGAGCAATCTAGGTTTTCTTTTTCAGCTTGAAATGCTTTACTTCCATACAAAATTGGGATTTTCATTAGGGAATAAGGATAGAATGCCTATCATATAATAAGCCAGTATTTTCTGACACATCTGCTGCAGTACAGACAAGAACAAGAAACTTGAGTGCGTACTTAGAAATTTCGTCTTACAGATCACATGCATGGCAGATGTGGATCAAATTCCCAAGTTAAGTCAAATTCTGGGTGCTCTAGAAATCTGGGGAAAGGAGACTTATTTTCCCAGAATTCTCAAGAAAGGGAACTGAAAAGACTTTTCAGGTTTTATAGGAGCATGTGCCCTCTATGTAAGACAAGGGAAGACTTAGTTTCCAGTATGGAATTACAGAAAGGATAAATCAGTTACATGACAGCCACTGTTCAAAATACTAGAATTCTAGCACTATCAAGATGAAGTAATGATCCATAGACCATAATAAAAGTGTTCATTATTCTGAGCAGATATATTTTATATTTCTCAATAGTATGACAGAATGTTGCTCTTAAAATAATTATATTATCCATATTTTAAAAGACAGTAATGGAAGAGAATTCTCAATGAAAGCTACCAATGGAAGAAAATTTCGTATCTAAAGATTGCGCACTGAAAGGATTCTCTCAATTTGTGAAAATTGTTCATTTTTATTTAAATGTATCTATATATATTTATATATCTATAGTATATCTATATCAATATATAATAGTCAATGAGATTTTTAAATAAATGTTAGCGATCAGAAGGCTCTTGATTAAAACGTTTCAGAAGTGAATCATTGGTTTGTTAAGATCCTCAATTTCTTCTTTAGTCAATATGGGCTGCTTATGTGTTTCTAGGAATTTGTCCATTTCCTCCAAATTGTCATTTTTGTTGGAATGTAGTTTTTCAAAGTATCCTCTTATGATAGTCTTTATTTCTGTGGGGTCAGTGGTGATATCACCTTTCTCATTTCTTATTTTGTCAAACAAAAATAGATTTCATCTTCCTAAAATTTTGGTCACTTGTTTGAAATGACCACTTGCAGAACAAACTATGGTTGATCACTGTACAAACAAAATAAACACTGGAAAATGTGTTGTTAACACATACAATAAAAACTTAAACTCATTTTGAGGGAAATTAAATAATATCTGATGGTGGGATAGACTGTGATTACAGATTAGATGACTCATTATTATTAAGATGCCAATTTTTACCAAATTAAGTGAAAAATCCAACCTTAACAAATCAAATCTAGCAGCTTTTTTGTTCTTTTGTAAAAATTGTTGTGCAGATTCTATACTTCGTATGGAAATGTAATGAGCCTAACATAACCAAAGCAATTTTGGAAAACAACGAAGGTAGAGAACTAACAGTAACTGATTTTGACTTTTACAAGTTGTAATTCTGAGAGTATTGAATTGATATATGGAACAGAAAAGGAAGCCTAGAAATACTCCCAAACATAAAGAGAAAATTGATTTTTGCAAAAGGTGTAAAGGCAATTTAGCCAAGATAGTCTTTTAAACAAATGCTATTTGAGCAATTGTATATCTGTATGAAAAAAGGAAACTTCGATCTATATATTATATTGTGTAGAAAAAATAATTAAATGTGGATATTAGACCTAAATGGACAACCTAAAACTCTGTAAAAGCAGTAAGAAATTGTAAGAGAAATCCTTTGTGACCTTTGGTGAGGCAACAGTTTCATAGATCCAACTCAAAAGCCATGATCCATAAATAAAAAGTATGATACGTTGGACTTCATTAAAATTAAAAATGCTTTCTCTTTGAAAGAATTCTCAAGTGAAGGAAAAGAGAAGACATAGACTAGGAAAACTATTTGCAATTCGTATCTCAGGAAAGAATTTTATTCATACTATATAAAGAAACTTCTAAACTCAATAATGAGTACAAAAACTCAATATAAGTAGGCAAATTTTTAATCAGACACTTTATCAAAGAAGACATGAAGATGGCAATTAAATCCATGAAAACCTACCCCCACAACATTATTATGTAAAAGACTCATAAATCAATGTTCATCTCAGCTTTATTTGTATTAGGTAACAACCAGAAACAACACAAATATCTATCAACAACTAAATGGATGAACAAATTATGGTATATTGATACAGTGAAATACTTTTTAATATTAAAACAGAAGGAGCAATTGATACATGCAACCACATGGATGAACCTCAAAAACATTATGCTGAGTTCTATGAAGTCAGACAAAGGCGGGCATTTGTGTGGTTTTACTTAACATAAAATTCTGGAAAATGCAAGTGTAATCTATAATGTTTGCTTAAGGAACAGATAAGGGACATGAGGCAAAGGAGAACGGAATTACCAAAAGATAAGAGAAATTTTTAGGGGTGAAAGTTATGTTCATTTTCTTGATTTTGATAAAAGTTTCATACATATATACCTAATTCAAAACTTATTGAATTGTACCATTTAAATGTGTCAGTTTTTGTCTGTCAATTATATATCAAGAAAGAAGGTGAAAATAATATACTAGAAAAGACAAATGGGAGTGGAAGAAGAGTAATAAATACCTTTTAAAATTGGCAATGACGACGACAATAATAATGAATCCCAAATAATGTTTACCTCATTAATCTTCAAAACAATATGAACTCAGTATCATGGTTACCCAGTTTTACAAATGAGGAAATGGACACATAGAGATAGTAAGTAATTTACACAGTCATTCCAGTAAGGAGAAGAGACAATATTTAAACACTGACAGTTTAGTACTGGAGCTCACAATCTTAACCACAACCCTATATTTTCTCTCAATTACAAACACATTTAGGCTGTTCAGTTTGATGAGAATGATGATACCGATAAAGATAATAATGAGTTGTTAAAATTTTTCCTTTGGAATCCAAGCTTCCTAAGAATAGGACTCTGCTCTGTTTCCTTCTGTATATCTCATGCACAGAAATAAGGACCGGCATACAGCAGAGGTTCATTAACCTATCTTGAGTTTTTTGTTTTGTTTTGTTTTTTTAATTTTTTCTCTATTTTTTTAATGTTACATTCAAAAAGTATGAGGTCCCCATATATACCCCACCCCCCTCACCCCAATCCTCCCACATTAACCTATTTTGAAATGATTTGTTAAATAAAAACATCTGATACTGTCGGAATTTATATATTATATTTTTAATTTTGAAATATTGAGTCAGTCCATCTAAATGAAAAGATACTTGGTAGTAGGAGCAAAATGTAAAGCTTGTTAGATTACAGTTCAAGACTCCTGAATCTTATCTTCAAGACAAAAAGAATTTCTGGCAAAAATGGATATTTCTTGCCTTTTTCCAAGCAGCTATGTCTCTTTCAGTAAAATGAAGTAATTAAAAATGACTGCTGCATTGAAATTTAATTTTTACTGCAAAATATCCTCCCTTTTGTTTCCACTTCCTAGAGATAACTCTATTTTTAGGATAATAAGAAATGTGATTTGAAGATCCATAAAATAAATTAACTCCAATGTTCTTTCCAGGTATAAAATACTATGACTTCCAAATTTAAAACAGCGAAGGTTTTCCCAAATTTTTTTCAATGTTACCCCTATTTTCCTTGCTTGGAAATTCCTCTCTAGTCTAGTCTTGAACTCTCTTTTCAACCTCTATCTCAATCCTATATTACACAATCTTTCCTAGTTCTCCAGTCAAAATTAATCTCTCCAGTCAAAATTAATTCTTTACCTCCTGAGCACATTAATTGTACTGTGTCTATGGAGTTGATCACATTTCTCCTAAATTGTTATGGAAGTCTTTGTCTTCTCCAGAATGCACATTTTTGAAGGAAAGGGCTGTGTTTTATTCAATTCTAAATTCTCTACAGGGCTTTGCTCAAAGTTGGCTTTCAAAGCTTGGCACTTTACCATTCATTATATACCTTCTTTTGGGAGAGTAGTGGTAATAAGTTATATGCCATTTTAACTTAACACCACAAACTTAATTCCCTGATCAGGCAGTGAATTAGATTTCAGGACAAGAACTTCATCAAGTCACCAGCCTCACAAAGAAAAATGTATTCCTTAAGAAATACGTATTGAAGATAAAAGTCCTCTTCATAAAGCCCTTCTTTATCTACATACTTCTATTTTTGCTAACAGATAGCTTTGAACATTTAATCATGCTTGAATTCCCTGCACTCATCTCTGAAATTTACATCATAGCAAAGTCTGAGCTGTAATAAATTCAGATTGATGCTAAATTTCTCTTTTGACTTAATGCCTCATTTTATTTCAGGTGACCAAGCAGAAGCAGGGTAGACAGAGAGTTCTTATTTAGCTGCATTATACCTTATAGCAAGCTAACTGCCAAAGCAGGGCAATAAATACAAAGCATGCATATCATCAAACAACACAGCTAACATGTAGACATTTGTTTTAAAGACTCCGGGGGTTTTATGAAGATAAACAACACAATGTGCATGGAAGAAGCCTATAGACCCTCAAATTCTTGAGCAAAGTAACTTCAACTTCTTTCTTTCCTACCACCTTTCTTTTTTCATCTTTCCTTCTCTTTCTCGTTTTTTCTACTTCTCTTTTTCTTTCTTTTTCTTACTTTTTCTTTCTATTCCTTTCTCTTTTCTTTCCTTCCTTCCTTATTTTATTTTATTTTACTTTATGTCTATTTCCTAGCCCCAGTTTATCCTCAGGAAGCATACTGATACCACTGGTAAATAATTGAAAAGTTCATTAAAAGGAATAAAGAACTTTTTTATTCAGTTTGGATCTATTATAGAACAATGGATGGCATTTCAACCACTTCTTAAGACTGAGAGGGAAATGGTGGTGTTCCATAGAGAGCTTAAACACGTTTAAATAATATCATGTTAATGACTTCTCTATACATATATACTGGCATAAATGAAATGGTTAGAAAATTGAAGTGTTCAATAACCATCTGATAAGATCAATAGTTAACATGCAAAATGCTGTTTTGTGCCAAGGATTATGCTAAACAGTTCCCATATTTTGTACAATATAAAATACTAGCAGAAATAAAATGTCATACTTTCAAGTTATCCTTTGTGGAGAAATATGCTCAAAGACAATATCTAATTCATAAGGCATTTTTATATTAAGTATTTTGCATCCATTTTATTAAAATCTCTTTAGCTGCTTATAGAAGAGGATGTTTTATTTTTTATCTCAAAAACATTTAAAATATATTTCACCAACTCTGTGTATAGTCAGAAATTTTAGTGAATAAAGAACCAATATTTTTCTTGGATTTATTTTTCAAAAAATGTTTAGATAAATATATTTTTATTAACTAAATTTGATGGTTTAGTTTAGGGAAAAATAAATAATTTTGACATAGAACATTTTACTCTAATATTCAGGGATCTGTCTCTCTAAGTGACACAGGTCATGAGGAGTTTAGAAACACAAAACTAAAACTTTTGAATTTCCAAATAGGTAACTTTCTCTAGGAAAAATTAATGCATAATAGCATCATTAGTGGAAAACAGACAAATTTCTCTATGAAACATTTCTTTTAAGGAGAAGTCATTGTTATCAGGTAATATAATTTTCGTGTCTTTCCTTGTAGTTCTGTTACCTGTTTATGAAACATATTCTTGTTTTTCAACAGAGATGTTTTCTACCACTTAATTGAAGTAAGTAAATCATTTTAAAATTTTGTATTAAAAAATCCCACTGCTCCCATTTCTTGTATGATATTGATGAGGTTTTCATGCATGGAGTTGACATACATACATACATTCGCTATATACATTTATTGCTTTCTGATTCCTTAATACTTAATCACTGAATGCCAATAATATTTGAGGTCTGTATTGAATAGCCAAGAATTTCAACAAATATAATACCCCCACCCTCTCACACACACACACATTCAAGGAAGTCAGCCAAAACAATTGTAGGGAAACTGTTATATAGAGAAAAACAATAACAGGTAATTTAAAGTAAGAGAGTATTTTCTAATGAAATTCCCTCAGGTTTAGAAGATACATAATTCTTAGTTTTAATAAAGGAGAAATGGGTAAGTACTACAGATATTAAAGACTTTTGAAATCAATTTGTACATTTTTATGCCTGCAACCAAGATAAAAGAAACTAGGGTAAACTTCTTTAAGGATATGAAACAGGTTTTGAGAATAAGTTGATTAGTCGGACAAACCCATTTTGGAGCAACTTGGTAGGCAAAATACCCGGGGATATAGAGGCCACATTGGAAAAGAATACAATGAAGTGCCTTGAATGGCTATAAATCAAAAAAGAAAACAAACGGCTTGCATAAAAGGAGGAAAGCTATTACTGAAATGCAACTGATGAAAGTTCTCAGTTAATTTTCCTCTAAACCAACAAATGATTTAGGTTTAATTTCTGCTGGATTCTGTTAACTAACAGATCGTGCATGTCTTCTGCAATTTTCACCTGGGGAAAGTCAGTAAAAGATTTCTTGTAATACTAGCACCCTAAGCCTTGTATTTTTAGCTCGAGGACATAGGGGCATAACTTTGATGTGCTATTTTTCCTTTCACCTAATTAAGTTTCCATTTACTCCCCCCACTTATTTTCATTAGCATTAGTTTCAGAAAACATTGTAAAGGAGGAAGAATAAGCACAATCAATTTGAAATGACCTCCTGGTCAAGAGAGTAACATCATGGATTTTAGGGCATTAGGGGATGTTTCAAGGAAAACAGAATTGCTCCTGATTTCTCTACCATGAAAAACATGTATTACTCCATAGGTACTGGGCAAATGATCCATTGTGTTCAGGGTTTGATTCCCTCAGAGGCCTAGACATAAAACAAAACCTAAAGTAGAAGGAGCTTTAAAATGTATCCTGTACCTTTCTGGCTTTTCTTGAAAAGCATATTATATAAACATTGAATTTTATCGATTACATCTGGGTTTTAAGAAGGAAAAAGCTCCCAGTTTTCCAGGTACCTTGCCATTTTACCTACTACAGAAATGTTCTTCACCTCACCAACAATTGATTATGATGCTATTTAGAAAAAAAGTCCATGCATTCTACTGTTATTGATTTTTTAGTTTGCGAAAAAGTGAATTTTAAGTGCTTTCTTCTTGGATAAGTCACGTCACAGAAACTGGTCATGATTTGTGTTTTAGGTCAGTATAATTCTGTAAGACGACTATGTTTATATAAATTTATATTTGGAAAAAGCTCCTGTCATATACTTTTCTCATAGTGTCATTTTTATATTCAAATGGAGCTTTTTTCCTGATTTCTAAAAAAATTAATGGATCATACCATTTTTACAACAACAGATAAGAATATGAAATACCCTGCATATACCACGTCTTCTTTCATATCTCAGAAAAAAAGTTATTTCCTTTCTGAAGTTCTTCCTTGATTCCTCAGATTTGGTTGGATTCCTCAATTTTTGCCATTTTTTGGCATATTTAGTGTTCTCATTTGTAAAAGAAAAAGTCTTTATACACAAATTACTTTTTCTTTTGTCTTGAGCTTTAACTATGTTCTATATACACAAAATTTAAAGAGGCAAATTTTTAAAAATTATCCCTAAGAGATCTCTATCCCACAATTACTCTTCTACAAAAACAGCCTCTTTAAATTTTTTTAGCCAACTATTTTTCCTATTTTCTTAAATATCCCTAAATAACATACTGACTTGCTACTTCTTGATTTTTAATCTTGAGGCATTATCAATAGACTTCTCATAATGGAGTAAAACAGTTTGTGTCTCTTTCCGTTCCCTGTCCCGTCCCTATACAAGCATAACATCCATCTTCCCAATTTGGCTATATCAGAATTTAGATGAGAGAAATAGTGTGTGTTTACATTTCTGTATTAATCACATAGCTATTTCTGTAACAAACTACCCCTAATTTCTTCAGTTTACAATTGCAGAAGTTAGTTCCTGGCTGTTGGCTTTGATAGTGCTTTGAGTGTAGACTGCCTGTAGTAATTAAGTAGACACAACCTCTTCTTATCCACATGTTTGTTGGACACCAATTCACTGTAGCTTTTCTTTCTTATTTTCTTAACTTGTTGGTTTGCTATTTTTTCTAAAAGAGTCCCACTATTTTGTCTTCTATTGATTAAGTTCTTCCATTATATCCTTAGTTTCTAGGGTTCTTTTTCAAATTTTTTCAATATTCTTTTTTTACATGCTATTTCATATTTGAGACTTTTCTCCAGTTTGAGGATTCTTATTTGCCTCATCATATTAAGATCAGTGCACTAAAAGACTTAATGAAAGCTATGAGCATCATGATGGAAATTACTGGGTGTTAATCTTACTGGGCAATTTTGGTGAAACACTACCTTTCTTTTACCAGTAAGATTCCCCAGACCATAATTTTCCATGATCTTTCCAGGAAGAGAAAGACCTGTGTATATGGGGGAAATACCAAGGAATCCAGGCATTCGAAACATAACTAATTATTTAATCGCTACATTTTCCAAATGGTTTTCCCCCTTTCAACCATGCCTGGTGTCCTAGAATCTTCCATTCTTTTCTCTTCACTGTTGTGTGGCTAGACCATGAGTCCTGTATTATTAATATGTTGGGGGAAAAGCAAGGGGAAGGATGAGGCACTTGTAGCTACTTAAACTTTCCACCAATCTTACTTCTTTTAGCAATGCCCACATTCCATAATTGCCAAGATATGGAAATTCTGATAGGTAAATCATGTTGCTTCTTTTCCACATTATAGGCATAAGGCTCAGTTCTCTCTGCTCTTCTGAGTCTTTAACATTTGACCTTTACATTTTTAGCTTCAATAACACTTTCTCCTTGTTTATTCTCTCTATTCTTGTAGAATTTTTTCTTATAAAGAGTCTCTTTAACCACGTGTGTGTGTGTGTGTGTGTGTGTTGGTTTCATCAGGAATGGACAACATGTATGTGGGTTTTCATTTTTCCATATTTAACCAACATACATATTTCTGTAATGTTTGTATTTTTCCATTAGACTGCAAATATCATAATGGCAAGAAAATTGATTTCCTTCTTGAAACTCCAACATCAACTATCCTAAACATTTATCACAAAGCTTTGTTTGGATCTGTGCCTATTTGTCATATTTCTTTTTCTCCTTCCTTCCTCCTTCCTCTAAGCTTATGGTTCACAAACTTAGTGATTTAAAAAAGCAAAACCTTATTGTCTGACAATTCTGGAGGTCAGAATTATGAAGTAGTTGTCTCACTGTACTAATATATAAATGCTAGCAGGACTGCATTCCTTTCTGGAGACACTAGGGGAGAATTGTTTTAGGTGTTGTTTAGCCTTTTCCAGTTTCCAGATGCTGACTCATGGTCATATTCCATCTTCAAAGCCAGCAATGTTCAGTTCAAATGTTCTTCACATCATATCACTAAGACCCTGACTCTTTTACTTATAAGGAGCCTTATGATTACATTGAGTCCACAAAAATAATCCAGATAGTCTCCCTATTTTAAGGTTAGCTGAGTAAGAACTAAGTTATAAAATCTAGCACTTTGAACAGTTTTTATTCAGTACCTCAGTGATACCATTAAGCCATTTCAAAATTCTTTAATATCCTCAGTGTCTTATGGTCCAAAGATGGCTCCTATGGTTACAGACTTTTTCTTACACAGAAATTCAATTGGTGTTGTCCTTCAATTAACAAAGGAAAATGAAAGAGAGGCTCTTGGAAAGGTACTTACAGTGACTGTTACATATCCCTTGCACTTGGTTCAGTGCTGAATACTTGGTGAGTGTTCAATAAATAGCTTATGTGTGAATGAATGGATGGACTAGGTTTCAATGGAAAGAGTATTAACTCTGGAATTGATATTTACATAACAACTCTTTCCCTTTTCCTTATAGATTTCAGTGATTTGGGCTGAATTGTTCAATCTGAACCTCAGTTTTCTTCATATATATGAAATAATATCCTTCTGGAATACACTGAGGTTTAAAAGATTGTTAATAATGTGTGAATGTATCTTTTACATATTTGGCATATAATGGAAGTTTTACAATAAGAAGAAAAATGTAAAACTATGCATTGGATATTGTATAGGAAGCCAATAAGAAGCAAGCACACCTGGGAAAAGTCCTTTGTGTTTTGTGTTTAGATTTTAATGACCTCTCATTTATATATTGATGGGGCAACGCCAATCCACACTTAGAGGGAATCTGCAAGTGCTTGCTTGTGGATGCTACAGCTTACTCTACGGAACTTCCACTCTGTTTTAACTCCTCCTTTCCCTTTGAATTCAGTTAAGTTCAGTAAATTCTCTCAGGCTATTCTAATATTTTATAAAGCCATAGATTCTACCAATAATAGAAAAATAGTGCCAAGCAAGGATCCATATCTTGCTTCACCCATACTCTTGCCATTTTCAATTTTATATTATTTTCATCCAAAAAAAAATCAATGCTTGTCTATTCAAAACAATATTTTAGTGGTTTATATGCCAGCACTATCAAAGTGAATTGAGGATTATTTTTGTGAGGATGACTATTATATATATAGTCATACTATAAAGGAAATTCACAAAAATACTTTGTGAATTGCCAGATATAATGCTAACATTTATGCAGTGTGATCAACCATGGCCAAAATATATTTTGCAATGAGCTTAGCCTAGAAATTTTTGTGTGAAAATTCCTATGTAATATATAAGACCTTATGTTAAGATGAAAAGCTCTAAGCCATGTGGCATCATTATAAGTCTATTATCAGGAACCCAGAAACTAAGTCTCTGGCATATGCAATCACAGAGTGGTTGCATTGCCATGAAAGGCAGCCTTTATGGCTTGGCAAACTGGATACTTGTACTGAGGGTAGTTTGTCTCAATGCTCCTTTGACATTGTGTGATGCCTGCGCTGAATTGTCCACAAAGTCCTTGAAATGAGAAGATGCCCTTGTAGGGAAGGCACGGGACAGTTTCTGCTATTTCACCATGTATTACATCTCTTCCCTTATCTAATTGAACTTAATAAATTACTTAAGATAATACAATGTTTGCAAAAACATTGAATATATACCCAAGAACTGATACCTACTGATGCACTTATCTCTTGAATGCTATTAAATAGAATAAGAAAAACTTCCTTTCCATTAACAAAAATAGCCAAACCCAGACCTCTGGCTCTTACATGAGTGCTGTGAAAACAAATTTTTTCTTTGAAAGCATCTAATGTTTTCACTTACACAGCATTCTTCTTTTCCCAAGTCTGTTATGTATACCTGACACCATCATTATGATATCCAAAGTATTTGAAGTATCTGGATGAAAAGCATTGTGGAATTGCAAAAACACATTAATGAGTATTATTTTTTACTTTCAAGACAGAGAGAACGTTACTTCTTTTTAAGCGACATCCTATTATATTCCTCCCAGATCTTTCCCAATGCTATTATTATAATGCATTTCTAGAAAAATTCTTATCTTCGGCACATTTTAAGATATTTTAAGATATAAGAATGACATTTTAAAAAAGACTCAGTATATTTTTACCGTTATAGTTCTCAATTAAATCATGAATCATAGGACAAATTACTTTTTCTTTATTAGATAGTTTATGTACGTTTAACTCTGGAAAAGGCACATTGGGGCACATTTTGAATACTGAATATATATAGAAATTAAGCAAATTAAAAGCATCATATGCAGTTTCTGTCCTATTAAACGTTCCCATAAAAATACACTATTATATAGCCAGTGTGATAAAAGACTGTTTCAACCATTGAAATGGCAGAAATATTAAATTCAAGGTGAATTATTTATCTGATTCTTAGGCTATTGTGTATTTTGTGCAATACTAAAACATAATTTCCCAAAATGTATACTGCAAAATAGTAGTTACTCAATACACTCATAGTAGAGAAAAATTCTGGGGTCCAAAATGTTTGGAGAACAGAATATGCCATAACCACTTCGGTTACTTGACATATAATAAATTACCAATTCATCTAAAAGCACTGAAAAAAAATTTTCAATTTATTACTTATAGTTTTCCATCTTTAATTTACTTTGGGAACTTCTTTCTTTGCCTGGCTTTCAATTTAGCAGTACTAGGATAAACCTGATTTACATAAAAACTAAAGTAAGGCAAATATGGATGGGGCTAGAATTACATGACTGACAGAGCATTTGATACAAGTTCTAGAATCCTCAGAAAGGTAAATTCCCCTATATAAATGTGTGTCTATTTTTGACAAGGAGAAAGATGAGAGACATGACTATAGAAACCCTGACTGTTTCTGAAATACTATCAAAACTTGGCCAAGCTATTTTATTGATTTGTTTGATCCTGTCTTAAAAAGGAGGGTTTCCATCTTCTTGTTAAGTTCTTAGTTATTTTTTATATCTAAAATATAATGAAGGTGTGATCTCCTGATATATCATGTATCTTGCATCCATGTTAGGTTTTCTGTTAGGAACTAACACAAACAGTCTAATGTGTATATTTCTTTTCTCCTCAAGACCTTGGTCCTGGCTGTTCCACATGCACAATCCCTGACCATGGACTTCATATACTCTGTTTCAGTTTCCTAGGCTGCTTAAGCAAATACCATGAAAAGGGTCAGCTTAAACAATGAGAATTTATTTACTTACTGTTCTGAGGCTGGAAAAATGTCCACATGCAGGCATTACCAAAGTGATGCTTTCTCCTCAAAAACTGTGACCCATAAGACTGAACGTTAGCAATCTTTGGCTCCTCTATCACATGGCAAGGCACATGGTGGTATCTCCTGGTCTTTCCCTTCTCTTCTGAGTTTAGTTGATTTCAGCTTCTTACTTCCTGTGGCTTTCTCTCTCTTTGTCTGACTTTCATTCTTTTATAAAGGACTCCAGAAATAGATTAAAATACATATCCTGAATGAGGTGGACTATGCCTTAACTGAAGTAACCACAACAAAAGACCTTACTTACTTCACACCTAAGGAATGAATTAACTTTAAGAACATGATTTTCTGAGGTACATACAGCTTCAAACCACCATAGATTCCATACTCCAGTCACAGAAAACTGCTTTAGTTGTGTGACCAGTTCAGGTTTTCCTTCCTTACTTTGCATTTCCTCCCTTTTTCACTCTGGATGAAATGAACATGGCCTAATTCTCTGCTTGCGAAATGCCAATTCCTCTTTCAACAATCTACTCAATGGTAATTTATCATTAAGTCTTTCCTGATGCTCATTTATGAGTGAAATAGATCGCCTTTCTCTTGTACCATAATTATCTAGTACATGCACTTCATAAAATCTATACGTTCAGTGTCGTATATTTTTTCCTTTTTAAGATTCTCAAGACTCTTCTTTTAGTGATACTGAAGGTAGGTCCAATATTGAAACTAAAGTATTTTTCTAGTAGAAATAAATTCAGGAAGATCCAGGGAAAATATTTTCTTTCCCTATAACTATGAAAGATCAGATATTATTATTCTTCATAAAACTAGTTTTTATCAGTTTCTGTAAGAACATGCAGATTAACATCAGTTTAACTCTCCTTTCAAAATGTGGGTGTTCCTATAAATATGTACTATGTTGTATTGCTTTCTATTTAACAGACACTTTTTTAAAGCACTTGTAGCTCAGTATTTGTTGTTATATGCTGTAAAATATAACTGTTCACCTCTATGAGTCTAAAATTCTGATTATCTTTCATAATAGCTATTGATATTGCTCAATTTTAAAATTGGCAACGCTTTTTAAAGTTTCAAATATTTGTGAAGTATCTTTGAAACACTAAATAAGAACCATTGAGATTCCCACTATTTCCCTTTATTCTTCAAGGATAATCAACTGCCCTGAATCTGTTAACTTCTTTATTACAACAAAGGGAGTGAATATCATTGTCTTATTTAAATTACACTGAATAGGGCTGTGGAGAGAGGTGGGGAGGTCATTTCATATTATATAAGAATATACCCTTTAGCAGATCTCCAGTTCTCCACTTTTATGTCCATTGTTATAGTGCTAAAAGTATAGTATTTCACTATATTATGAGTTGAAATAATACATTGTCCAACTTTCTGCTAATCTCCTCTAAAATATCAGTAGATAAGGCAGTAAGAAAATTCATCTTCTCATAATAAATTCATTTTGGTCATATAACAATAAAATTCTGGTGTGCCACAGAAAAAAATTATTTTTCCCATAATTATAGACAGTTTTGGACAGGTTGGGAGTATTGCTGGATCAGATGGTAGTCTCTTAAAAACACAAACTTTTCTTGTAACCACTACTCTTTGTGGTACTACTCTGTGATTACCACTCAAATTGCCATGTTTCTTTTCTCCTGTCTTGGTACAAAAATCTATTCCTCCCTGTCAGAATTCTTGATCATTCATGTTGACTTTTCCCTTATTAGAGCCATTGTCCCACCTTCAATCTGGCTTGCATCAAAGTCCCCCAAATCGTTGTTTAAGACTCCCATTCCTTTCAATAACAATGAAGAGATATATCCCCCACACAAACCCAGTGTCTAGAAAAGGACAAGTAAAGACTGTGTACTAGCAACTGTATCTGGTAGTAACAAGGAAAGATCCCACTTCACGCTCCCCTTTTGGAGATGTGTCAGAGGAGGCCAACAAAAATAGACTACTTAAATAAATTCTATAGTTTCATAACATAAAACCCCAAATGTCCAGGTTTCATTGATAATCACTCAGCATACAAATAACCAGAAAATAGCAACTCATGTTATAAAAGACAATAAATAAATTCTGAAAGAGAAGTAACAGAAGTGCTAAAATTATCTGAAAAGTATCTTAAAGCAGCCATCATAAAAATGCTTCAACAAGCAATTACAAACGTGATTGAAACAAATGAAAACCCAGAAAGTCACAACAAAGAAACAAAGTCTCAGTAAAAAAATAAAAGATAAAAAGGGCAAAATTGAAATTTTAGAACTAATGAATAAAAAAACTAAAAAATGCAAAACTGCAGAGCTCAATGAATAGGCTCAACAGCAGAATGCAGGGAACAAAAGAATCAGGGAACTTGAAGTTGAATGGTAAGCATTACCAAATATGAATAATAGAGAGAAAACAATTGAAATAAAAATGAACAGGCCTGAGAGACAAGTGGGATTATCACAGAAGATCTTACTTGTGTGTCATCGGAGTCATGAGAAAAGAAACATGGTTGTTTGAGACTTAAACACCCCTCTTTCAAAAATTATAGAACTAGATGGAAAACCAGTAAGAATATGGAAAAACTCACAACCACCATTTGACAGAATCTAATTGATATTTGTATAATTATCCACTGAACAAATGCAGAGTATATCTCTTTTTCAAGCACCCATGGAACATATACAAAGTTAGATGATATCTTGGACAATAAAACAAACCTCAACAAAATTAAAAGAATTAAATTTGGTTTTCTTACTATAATGAAATCATAATAGAAATCAACAGTAGAATGATAGCATGTAGGAAAATCTCCAAATATCTAGAAAGAAAACAGTAGTTTCAAAATAATCCATGGTTCAGAGGAAATCTCAAGAAAAATTTAAAAAAAATACAATGAACTGAAATGAAATTAATCAAAATGAAAATACATCACATCAAAAATTTGGGGGAAACAGCTAAGGCAGAGCTGAGAAAAATTTATAGCATGAAATACTTACATTAGAGAAAAAAATATCTCAAATCAATAATCTAAGCTCCCTCTTCAAAAAATTAGGAAAAGAAGTGCAAAATTAACCAATAGCAGCAGAAGGATGGAAATTATAAAGATATGAATGAAAAATAATGAAATTGAAAAAGCACAAATGATAGATAAAATCAATAAAAAATAGACAAAATCGACAGTTATCCAATAAAGTTGACAATAAAAGAAAGCAGACACAACTTATCAATATCAGAATGAAACAGGGAATGTCACTCTAAATCATTTAGACAGCTTCAGAGTAATATAGGAATATTATGAAGAACTACAATGATATATTTGACAACTGGGATGAAATGAACCAATTCCTCAAAAAGTATGCACTCTCAGAACTTACTCAAAATCAGACAGATAATTTGAATAGCCGAATATTTACTAAGGAAATTAAATTTGAAATTTAAAATTGAGATCTCAGAAAATAATTCTCCAGTATAGTATCATTGGAGAATTCTAAAGAACTCTAATATATATATTTTTTAAGGAAAATTCAACACCACTTCTTCAGAAAATAGAAGGGGGGCCTTTCCCAATTCATTTTATGAAGCCAGTGATGTCCTGATATCAAATCTAGAAATTACAGTACAAGAAAAAGAAAACAGAACAGCAATATATCTCTTAAAATTAGACTCAGAAGTTCTGAACAAAAGTTTATCAAACAGAATTCAGCAATAATCAAAAGTCATTGTAACCTATCATATTAACAGAACTGAAAAAGAAAAATAAAATAATCACATAAATTGATGGAGGAACATCATTAGACAAATAATGAAATAATGAAATCCATTCATTATTTTAAAAAAATAGAAAATTGGAATAATTTGAAATTTTATCAACTTGACAACAGCTACAAAAAGAATTCCACAGCTAACATTTAGTGGTGAAAGATGGAATGCTTCCCCACTGAGACTGAGAACAAAGCAAGGACATTTGTTCTCACTATTGCTATTCAACATAGGCTTAGAAGGTCTACCCAGCATAATAAGGCAAAAAGAGGAAATAAAGGAACCCAGGTCAGAAAGGAAGTAATAAAACTGTCCCTATTTATAGATGACTTGATGGATGTGACAGTTTGAAGTTCTTTTTGAATCCTAAAAGATTATGGTCTTAAACTAATCTATTCATGTGGGAATATAGTTGTGTACATTATTTTATAGCTATAGAACCTGCTTATATATGAAAAACAGCTAAGTTCATGCAGGCAACTGAAGAACTGGACTCATTACTCATGAAATGGAATAAATAGATAGTTATTTTTCTCGGAATTTTCATAACATTTTACAGGAACTAAAAATTGAATCCAAAGTTCAATGTAAACAAGATGCAGAAAAACATAATCCTTCATATGTTTTGCTCCCACGTAACTGATAACTTGCAAAACTGCAAGGCATTAGAAAAGTTTTTGACAAACCAGCATATGTATTTGGACAATGTGAACTCTACATTTTTATTATAGGAGTAAACAGATTGTCCTTTAAGAAACAATTTGATATCTGTATTGTATTTATTAAGGAGTGTTCATGTGAATCTCAATAAGGTCTTAGTGAAATACATGCTATCAAATCACTGTGATTTCATTCATTCAACAAGCATTTGCTGAGTGTGCCCTATACAACAGACACTGACCCACACACTTGGAATTTATTAGTGAAAAAAGGCAGATACAATTCAAGAACCTCCTGGAGCTTACCTTCTAGGAGAATACAAATAACGTACATTAAACATAATAAGCAAATTTTACCTACCATTATTATTTGATCAGTGTTAGAGAAAATAGATCAGAGTAAAATTATATTTTCTTTCAACCCTTATAAATATTAAATTTATAAAAACTGGAAGAAATATTTTAGGCTCAGAAATTTGGTTTTCATTAGAAACATTCATTCATGTAAATAATTTTTATTTCTAGGGACTATAATTTTCACAGCTTCCATTTTTAGGAGGGATATCATTTGCTGTAATAATGTCTTGATGTTTTTCTCCCGAGAGAGAATTTTTTAACTTATTGCAATGAAAATAAAATATATTTTAACATGTGGGGGAAATCCTTGTTTGAAGGAGAATCTCCCTGAAATTATTTTCTTGTTTAATATTCTGCTTAAATATTGCTTTATGGATAGTTTGCCTAATGAAGGTAGTTAAGAAAAGTTATAGCATTGGTGCAGGGAGAGAGCTGCAATTATCTTATGAAAACAAGCATGACTTAGTATAAAAGCAGTTAGTAATACATTTTCTGACCATATCTGAGTCAAGAGTCAGATGGAGGTTTTAATAGTCATTTAGAAATAGTCACGCTTGTCGGGAAACGGACTTTGGCCCAGTGGTTAGAGCATCCGTCTACCACATGGGAGGTCCGCGGTTCAAACCCCGGGCCTCCTTGACCCGTGTGGAGCTGGCCCATGCGCAGTGCTGATGCGCGCAAGGAGTGCCGTGCCACACAAGGGTGTCCCCCGCGTGGGGGAGCCCCACGCGCAAGGAGTGCACCGGTAAGGAGAGCCGCCCAGCGCGAAAGAAAGAGCAGCCTGCCCAGGAATGCCGTCGTCGCCCACACTTCCGGTGCTGCTGATGACAACAGAAGCGGACAAAGAAACAAGACGCAGCAAAAAGACACAGAAAAACAGACTGGGGGGGGGGGGCGCGGAGTTAAATAAATAAAAATAAATCTTAAAAAAAAAAAAAAGAAATTGTCACGTTTGTAAAAACATTTTATATTTTGATTAGTTCTGTTTGGTTAATTGGATTTTGTTTAGTTCTGTTTTGCTGGCTAGGGTCTTTTCTGCATCCCAAATTGTCAGTAGCCTTTGTCATTATGAACAGTCCAAGTTTGTTCAATCCACCAATATTTAAAAAGATCCTTACTGATGATAGTTCTTTAAAGGGTCAATTGCAGAATTAAAATGTGCAAATGATTTTCAAAAAAAACCTTTTCACATTTGTTCTCTCCACCTCTTTAATAATTGAAGTGAGAATTAACAGTTGGGATCATTAATCACAATTTTTTGTTACCAGAAGCAAATAACTTAATTATTTTTTCTACAAATTGAAGGAAAAAATGGCAGAAATAAAGCAATCAACACCAAAGATACTATATTCCTTTCAATGTTTACATAAAATACAGAATCACAATATCTGAAAACTACTTGGGTTGGAGTGCAAATTTTTTTAGTTGCTCTACATGATTATGATTCTAACATTTATATATAACTTACTCTAGAGTCATCCTGAGAGACTTTAACCAAACCCTTCCAAGATCCTCAGAAGACAGAGAGGAAGGAGTTTGAATCCCCTAGGTAGAAGTATTTATAAATACCTCAGGCTTTCCACAATTCTTCACTACAGATATTCAAAGTCATGAGGGAATACTTAAATGCCAAAGCAAGAATCAATATTCATCAGGAGGACTGGATCTAGGGTGCAAAATTTAAGTGAGTGCCTAAAAACTAGAAATTGTGATAAATAATGCATGGTGCAAAATTCAAAGAAACAAAAATGATGCAAAAATGCATGACAAAAATATTAAAATTTTAAAGAGAAAGTAACAGCCTTAATATTTCCTTTTGTATCAAGCTCTGATATAATAATTTGAATTAAATTACAGATACTGAAGTAAATTAATAAAGCATAACAATATGCTGAATCATTATAACTATTTACATAATATAAAATATTCTCACTCTCCTGATAAATCAGCAATTTACTTTTTAAAAATGTATAAAACATAGTTGTGTAGAAGTTAATGGCAGTTATATTTATTACTTTATTATACATTTTTAAAAAAGCATCTTATTTCAATATTCACTAGAACTATTGAAAGAAATTTTAGTTAGAATAAAAGGACCATAACTAAACAAGGATTGAAAATGTTGATACATCAAGACAACTGTAACAGGAGGTGATTTAGATGCTACAATTTGCATATCTTTTTTGTGTATTGCTTATATCTGTTGGAAAATTGGGAAAGTCAAAAAAGTAACTAATAGTTGGAACCATAACTGTAAGTATCACATCTATAAATATCAGAACAAAACATATAAAGAAGCAAACAACTAAACATCAATTATTATTGGAATCAATTATTTTTTGTACTAAAAAATTAGCCTATCATCAATAACTTTACAAAGAAGATGAGATTCAACCTTGACAATAGAGGTGACAACACCAACACAAACTGAATGGTACACATATTCATATGCAAAACAGTTAAACAAATTTTCTCAGTGACTAAGATTCTGTTTAATGAATCCTCAGCTTTTAGTCTGTGGACTAATACAATTACATACCTATTAGATTCCTATTTTTTATTATTAAAAAAAAGCTACACCCTTTTCAATTTTTGTTTTATTTTGCACCTTTTTGTTTTATTTGAGCTAAAGAATAAATAAAAACACTTATGCCTTTGGGAAGTAATGAGTAGAGTTGGAATTACAGATAAAAATATAAGAAAATTAAGTCCAATGAAGGCAAATTCTTTTAGACAACTGTTGCCATTCATAGAAATGTCATGGAAGGGTGCATGACACTTTAGCAAAACTGTGATGAGTACAACACCTCCAGGCTTTTCTGTGAGTTATGAATTCAAGGGAGACATATTTTGAGGAAGAGAGATAACTGGGCTACTTAATTGCCTTGAGAAATGACTGCCTGTTTTTGCATAACCCACATTCCATTTTACCAGCCCATCTCTTTAACTAAAAATCATTATAATTCTATTCAGCAAAACCTCATCTCTCTCTTACACTGGTAATCTAACTCACTCTCCTCAGTGTCATTTATTTGAAATGAAAAAGAAACACCCTAATTCCATATTTCCTGAGTCAATTGTACTTGTATATATTCAATTCTTATTCTCTCATGAAATATATTATTGAAGAGAAGGGATAAAGTTATTCAGAAGAGGTTGCCTGTAATCTAGCATTTTTGAAGAAAGGAGAAATGGTTGAAGAAGGTAAATTCTAGAACTTGTTACTCAATACATACTTCCTAGACCAGAACAATGGCATTACCTGGGAGCATGGAAGAAATGCAAAACTGATTGCTCCACCCCAGACATACTGAATCAGAATCACATTTCTAGGAGATTTCTAGGAGATGCATATGCACATTAATGTTTGAGAAGTACTAGCATAGAATACATTGATGTGAAGTCAGTCTAATCTGCTTGAAAACCATTTAAATACTATGCATGTATAAGAATATATAAGCATTTCTTATTTAAATATAGATTAAAAAGACATCCACCTGAGAGATATGCAGGGATGTAGAGGTGGGGAATTTTGTAGAGGTTCATTTATATAAGTGAAAAACTAGAGCATAAAAAGAAATATATAGAGGTTGCTGTAGTAAGCGTATTTTAACTAATCAGTGGAGAATTGTAAAATGATTATAAGAACTGAAGTTACATTTCTTATCTAATCAAAAGGTGAGAGACTACCAACAGAGCATAATTAGACCAAGTTTTTTCTTTTTATTAAAAAATGTATTATGGTAGTTTACTTTTTTGTTTCTTCTTCTCTTTTCACAGCTATTGTTATTGAATAAGTCATGCAACTGGACCCAAGAACATTATTTGGTGCCCACAAATAAAATGGCATAGGGTAGGTGGTTTGTATTTTCTAGGTTCTACAAATGACTTGCTACATGACTTTGGAGGAGTTATTTCCTTAAGGCTCAGTTTCTTCATGAAAAACTAAAATGCATGCCTATTTTCCGGATTTGTTATGAGGATTAAAAAGAAGTTATCTAAAATATTTTTGCATTACATTTTACATAATAGTTATAGTCAATAGTAACTGATACTATCTGTATAGTTTCTTAGATGTGGGGTTTTAGAAGGGAAGGACTACCATCCTCAGTCCCACTTTTTCTGAAAGACGTAACATGCTTCATGTCCCTAAGAGATCACCTGTGACTTTGAACATAGAAATCATTGAGAAAGACAGATGTCAGAGGTCAAACTATGAGATTTTCTTGCGTATATCAGATAAGACTGGGACAATATAAAGAAAACCTGTGAATTCCCATCCCCCTTTTAAAATTTGATCAGATATGTGGTCCATTGACTATGGGGTGCAGTGATGCTCAGAGATGAACTTACCAGGTGCAATGGATGTATCACGATGATGGGAGAGAGTGTTGCTGTGGGGGGAGTGGGGGGCGGGGTCGGTGGGGTTGAATGGGACCTCATATATTTTTTTTAATGTAATTAAAAAATAATAATAAATAAATATTTAAAAAAAAAAATTTGATCAGATATAAGTCAGATTGTGTAGAAATCATGTCAACCCAAGATGCTCCAAACATATTTTCTATTGACTTAAGCACTTAATAGCTTTACTTTGGCAAATTACCTACTTTCTCTAGGCAACGTTTTCTTGTCTGTGAGATATCTACAAAGTGCCTAGAATGTGTTTTATATCATTACTGGTTAATGAAGGTTATTTTTATTATTAAGTTTATCTTCCATTGAAAAATTACAGCTTAAGCCCTGATCTCTTCAACAGCAAAATTCAGAAAAGTATGTCACCACAAACCCCTTAGTATTTTTTAATGTTGTACTTGAGCTCTTCCATTCATGATTTCAATTCAACTCGTTTTTCAGTATTTATATCATCAGTTAGTTAGCATTATCCTTCAATCAAATATTTTGTGAGATAGTCTCCCTTTGCCAAGAAGTACATCATTTTATTTCTCCCAAACTTAACTCTCTCATGCTTCAACATAGTAAGCATTGAAAATATAATTTTAAAAATATTTCAGTAAAAATATCAATAGTAATAATTTCACCAAAGAAGTTTTAAGAATAGGCCACTATATTAGTCAGTCAAAAGTGATGCTGATGCAAAGTACCAGAAATCTGTTGGCTTTTATAAAGGATATTTATTTGAGGTAAAATCTTACAGTTACAAGTCCTAGAGAGTCAAACTCAAGTCACCATGAGAGGTACTTCCTCACCAAATGTCTGTTGCCACATGTTGAAGCAAGATGGTGGGTGACATCTGCAAGGGTTCAGCCTTCCTCTTCCTCTTAAGGCTGCAATGGGTCGGGCTTCTTCCAATCTCAGCTGAAGGCTGGAGGACTCATTTCTTTCCAGGATCAGCTGCTCTGTTCTCTTTACAAGGTCATCTGTAGACTATCAGGCGAATGGTTCATCTATCTTGTTGGGGCCGCAGGATCAAAGTTCATTCCTTTTCTGTATCTGTGGTGCTCTCTCTTTTCCTCTGTATTTCTTCTTCTCTACCATGACTTGTTCTGTTTATCAACTTCATCTTCTGCCTTCTTGTTTGAGTATCCTTTTATATAGTCCACCAAGGGGGCAGAGACTCAACCCTGCATGCCCTAATGATGAGGTCAAATAAAAGCCCTAATCTTTGATTTATAAGTAAATGTAAAGCCTTTGAATTTAAATCAATCAGAGGGTATCATGCCAAGAGGAACAGACCAGTTAACAACTCAGGCAACTGGAAAACAAAGGACTATAGGAAAAATTATCTTCCAGTAGTAAGGCTTACCGTTCAACTAATGCTTTCAGAAATTAACACTAAAGATGATAAAAATCAACATCCCATTAACTTTAAATATCCAGCACTTTATAAAATTAAATCCAGAAAGGATATGATGGAAGGCATTCCATGAAATATCTTTTAGTTTCTCAAATTATATCCAAACATGACTAGGCAGTTATGACTTCTTAGTTTAACTCAGTTCTGTTCTTTCCCCTCTCAAATAGAAAGATTACATTTTTATCTTATTACAAAAATATAACTTTTCTCTTAAAATATTTTTTAGTGTTTTATTCAAAAGTGTGATTACATTCATCTTGGGGCTTACTTCTCTCCTTGGAAAAACATCTTATTTCATATTCATCATCAGTATAAAAATAAATTTTTTGTTTGTTTTCTTGCCAATTTTTCCTACTTCTTATGCTTATAGCATTTATTAATGCTTTCCTGAAAGTTCACAACTTCTCAAACAAAAAGTAAAGTGCCAACATCTTGTCTGCATTTAGGTACAAAGCACATGTGTTTATTAATACTGGTAATAAGATTGTAAGGGTATATACTTCCATTGATGTAAAACTGACTACCAATAGTTTTCATTATTCACAGTGATTTCACAGTATAAAAGTCAAGTTTTTAAATATTTCTCCTTTTGACACAAGATATTGCTGACATGAAATTGAAAGCCAACGAATCAAGGTAGAAAAACTGCAAACTATTTCCTGAGAAAAAGACGGAATACCTAAAAAATCATATATTACCTTGAAAGTAACTTGTCAATAAGAAAAACAATTTAATTCAGTGAACTCATTTAATAGTAAATAAAGTGTCTTTCAGTGTCTTTCATATAAGAGCATGAATAGTTTGCCTTTCAGTATTGTTGTGTATTAAGAAATTTATTGATGATTTTCTAAAAACAATGTATGCAATTTTAAACTCTTACATAAATCCAACATATTAATATTATCAGCACATGTTGAGTAGATTTGTGAAGTTTTGTCAGTACTCAAATTACTAACTAAAAGCCTTAGATTCTAACTATTTGGTACTTATCCATACCAATTTTTAAATAAATAGCAGTTAATACTCAAGTGTGAGTTGCATTCAATATTTCAAATGGCCTATAGAAAGATTAAATAAATATTTCTCACTGTTTTATGTTGGCTACATACTTTTTTATGCTTTTAAATATTAAAAATGGGAAATAAGCCACTAATGAAAATGTTCTCTCATAGAAAATTTTGTAGCATAATATAGTAAAGAAAGAAAGCTCTAAGGACAGAAAGGAGATAATATGCTAGCTAAAATAAGGGGAAATTGGGGAGGCATGTACCTCAGTGGTTGAACCCTTGTTTCCCATGGTCACATATGAGATCCTTGGTTCAATCCCCAGTACCTCCTAAAAGAAAGAAAGGGGAGTGAGGGCTATTAATTGAATAAAGTTTATAGGAAGGCACAACAAGAACTCTGTAAATGTATAATTAAATTAGAGACATAAATATAACATCTTGGTATTAAAAAATTCCTTCAGACCCAGAAGTGCCAACCAAATACTGAAGAAGAACATATTCAGAAGACTGACACTAATCAACTAGAAGACTTACTCTAATGCTCTGATAATTAAAACTGTCTGGTGTCAGAGAGAAAATAGACATATCAATAGAATGAATTAGAAAGTCCAGAAATAGACTCACATAAATAGAGTTAACTGATTTTTGATATAGGAGCAAAAAGAATTAAATGGAAAGAGCATAGTCTTTCAACAAAGGCTGTTTGATATTCACCTACAAAAAAATGAATCTAGACACAGCCCTCACACATTACACAAAATTCAGCCACGTGACCAACAAGCGAGTGTACCAGGCAGTGAGGGAATGGCTGGGCCGCATACATGGTGCCTGTGGCATCATCATGTCAGGAACTCATGCCCCCTTGCCACGTGGACAGAATAGCGGAGGTGGGAGCACCCTGCCGAGTCAACCACCATCAGCCTCCCTCAACTAGTGTCTCAGAACAGTGCCCCCCGTGAGAAATGCCTTTCCACACACTTTCTAACTAGTCTGCCCAGGGCCATTCTGGATACTTGGACACTAAGGCTGTATCAGAGAACACAAATGATATTCTGATTTTGCACATTTCAGACGGGTCTCCATTCCTTGGCCCTCTTTCTAAATTTTGAACTTTATTTCCCAGGTTTTTGCTTGCAGTGTTGGCACCAAATGGATCAGCTTCAAGAACCACTACTTTGGAACATTTCATTGTGTTTCATTTGCTCCATTGTATAACCCTAACAAGAACTACGGAAGTAATCTGTACCCTAAATCATAACCCTGACATTAGCCATAAGCTTTTCTCTAACACTAACCTTAACCTTAATATTAGCTCTAACACTAATATTGTCAAATCCAACTTATTTGCTAATCCTGAATACAATGTTTTTAAAAAAAATGCAATTTGCTTTGGAAATAAAAAAAAATTAACTGAAAATGGATCATAGATCTGAGTGTAAAATGTAAAACTGTAAAACTTCTAAAACATAATGTGGAAGAAAATATAGGTGATCTTGGATTTGGTGATGACTTCTTAGATACAACTCCAGTATCATGATCCATGAAAAAAAATAGTAACTAAGACTTCATTAAAATTAAAATCTTCTGCACTGAAAAGGGATAAGAATGAGAAGACATATTTGACAAATATACAGATCCAAAATATACAAAGGATTCTTAAAATGCAACAACTAGAAAACAAAACGTCCAATGTAAAAATGGGCAAAGGAGCTGAACAGACACCTTGCCAAAGAAGATGTGCAGGTGGCAAATACATCTATGAAAAGATGCTCAATATCATACGTCACTAGGGAATAAATTAAAACAACAATGAGATACCACGATGTACCTATAATATAGCCTAAAATCCAAAATATGACAACACCAAATGTTGGCAAAGATGTGGAAAAACAAGAACACTCATTCACTGCTGGTGGGAATACAAAATAGTACAGCTACTTAGGAAGACAGTCTGGCAATTTCTTAAAGAGCCAGTATTGTCTTACCACATGATTGAGACATCATGCTTTTAGGGTTTACCCAAAAGACATTGAAAAAGTATGTCTATATAAAAACTGCACATGAATGTTTATAGCAGTTTTAGTCATAACTGTAAAAATTTAGAAACAACTAAGATGTTGTCAATACATGGATAAATAAACTGTAGTGCATACATGCAATGGAATCTTAGTCAGAAATAAAAAGAAATGAGTTATCAAGCCACAAAATGACATGGGGGAAATACATATTAATATTTCTAAGTGAAAGAAGCCAATTTGAAAAGCCTACAAACCATATGATTCCAACTATAAGATATTCTGGAAAAACTAAAATTATAATGATAATAAAATGACCTGCGGTTTTCAAAGGTTCAGGGGGAAGAGAAAAGGACTGAATAGATGGAGCACAAGGCATTTTTACTGCAATGAAGCTATGCTGTATGATACTGTAGTGTTGAATACATAATAAACCCATAGAACTGTACAACACAAAGAGTCAACCCTAAAAGAAAATACAGACTTTGTTACTAACAATGTATAAAAGTGTATCAACACTGGTTTACCAGTTCTATAATAATGTGCCATACTAATGCAAGATGTTAATAATAGAGTGATTATTTATGAGTAGAGATAATATGAGAAATTTGTACTTTCTCTGCAATTTTTCTGTAAACCTAAAACTGTTATAGAAATAAAATTTATTGTTTAAAAATAAAAAAATCCCTTCTCATATATTAGAGAACCTAAAACTTCTGGTGGCACATTCTCTGACACAGTGCTTAGTAGGGCAATTTCTTTTGACCAAGCACCCAATTTGTGACTTTAATTTTGTTCCCAATAAAATACAGCTGAATCAATGTTTGGGGCATGGAAAGTCCAGATAACCCAGGGATAAACTTGCTACTGTCAGAAAGCAAACATAATTTCAAAGATGTCCTAAATAGTACCAAAAAGAATGAAGGAAACAGAATATCAGACTTGCCACCAGCAACTGATAATTTGGACTTCATAAAAAGAAAATAGCAATTTCAATCAATTGTATTTAGTCACTTCTATAAACAGCTCTAAGATCATGATAACATCGAAAAGGAAAAATACTTTAAAATGTGCTAAATGTAGATCTCAAAGGATTTTCCCTAACAGATTTATTTATTTTTAAATGCTTTGTGCTATTGAAAAAGGTTATGCAAGTAATATGTTTTAATTTTGGTGATCATATACATTAAAAATCATAAATGATATGCAATGATTTTAAGAACATAACCAAAATACCTTTTAAAAGTATTTATATAGCTTGTTAATTGTTTGCTAATTTTAATATTTAATAAAGTTTGAATCCATGGAGCCATCTAAAAGACTAAATCAAAACTATGAACAATCATTAGGTTTCTAACATATTGGTAATAAAATATAAATGCTATGATATCAATGTCAGAAATGTCATAAAATTACATAATGTCAATGGTATATATGACATAATAAAACTGCATACTATTTTATCAAAATTAAATAACTCAGCATAGTTGTTCACCCATTACTATAAAATTCATAAATACTATGTAAAAGAGAGTTGTATAAAATTGAGATAAACAATTGTATAGTGAATTCAACAACATTAATTGATACAAGAGAAAATGCCTGTGGGGAGCCTACTTATAATTGTGTGAGGTTGTTTTATGGAATTACAGGTAACAAATCTTCATTGCAAAAAAGGTCAAGCACCATGTCCTAAAGAGGTAGGCATAAATAATAACTTCACAAAATAAGGAACAGGAGAAGAGATTTAAAGTATTATAACTTTCAGGCATGAAATAACATACAGTCATAGAAATTAGTCAATCAATGTGAAAGTTCTGTTCTGAGAACAATGGCAGGGGCTTACAGATCCCAATTAATTTGTACTGCCTTAATAGTTTAAAAATGATTTATCTCAAGGAATATAAAGTGAAGGTCAGTAATATCATTCCATACCTAATATGCAGTTAAATTAAGACTTCGGTTTGTAGGTTTTCCTAATCTAGCTGATATTAAAACAAAGCAATTACATTTGGCACCATATTGTGTGTTAATACATCATAGTAAGGTCTGGAAAATGTTTTCTCTTGACAGAGAATAGATATGTGAAATTTTTTTTTTTGGAAGCAGAAACTATTTTATTTGACATACAAAATCAAATTAAAATTAATTATAATTGTTTATTTGCTTTAAGAAAACATGATTTGGGAAAATTATAAATATGAACACGAACTCATAATTGAAATTGAGGCACTTATTTACTGAGATAATATAGCAATTCCCCAATTACAAATTTTAAATTACATATTATTTGATATAATTCATTTGTCTTATTTTCCTGCAAGGTAAAATTCCTGCAAGAATGTCAAACCTTATACAGTATTAGTCTGGAAAGAGGCATCATGGAGATTCTTATGAACTGAGAATCAGCATAGAAGAGATAAAGCACACATTCCTCCTCTCTGGAAAATTCTGTGGATACATGGTGTGGGTACACATGACAGTGGGAAACTCAGACTCACAACGGATCCTTCTTTTTATAGAAATTATCAGCACAACTTTCTCAGTGGACATTAAAACAGATGATAGAGGCACTGGGCCACCTTGATTGGAAGGCAGCTTTTTGAAGGAATTGCCTAAAACACCCACCTACTTCTTGAGCTCTTGGCATGTGGGAAAAGACACCATCTTTCGTTAGTGGGCAGATTATTTATGAATCCCCCCCAAAAAAGAAAGATTATATTTGTAAACTAATCTGTTCCTCTGGGTGCGATGCCCTTTTGTTATTGGATTTTGTCTAGTTTCTTGACTATGCTGCAGAAATGAATTTCGAGAGCACATTGGGTGAGTTAGGCCAGTAATTTATTCAGGTAGGAAGGACAAGAAATGGGAGAAAATAAGAGACCAGGGGTCCCAGGTGAAGAGGAAGGGGCTGAAAAGTGATAAAGTGGGCTGATTTTACACTATGACTCCCCTTTATAGATTATAAATGCCCACATTTTACTTGCATGGCCATTATGGCAGAGGAAAAAAAGGGAGAACAGGGTACGGAGGGCAAGAACCGGGGTCCAAAGGTGAGAGAGAGCACATGTAGGCCTCACACCTGCTTTTTTGAACTGTTAATTATTCCACTGTTTTGCTAATGGCTGGGAAGGAGTCTCAGCTGTTTGCTGTTTTGATTGAATCCCCCACAAGGGTCCAATGATAAAGTCTTTGGGGAATATCCAGTGCTTCTCCTGACTTCCAGAGGAAGTCTTGTTCTGGATGGCAGAATCTTGGGGAGGGTCTTCCAGCAGCAATCGTGGGGGTTACTGATGTCCATGTGGACTTCTTGTCAGGTTCCAGATTCATCTATTGATTCCTTATATTACTACCTGCCTTCAATTTGATTATATTAAATTCAAAGGATTTAAGGTTATCCTTTATTAATTTAGGACTTTGGATTTTTTTATCATGCCAGTAAAGTGTGACTGAGGTCATGTCTCCACCTTCTTGGTGGGCCAATATAAATGGACGTTCACTCAAGAAGATATACAGGAAGGAGAGCTCTGTCATTCTTGATCTTGGGGCCCCAGGGAAAGATGAACCATTCACCTGACAGTTTGTAGCTGATATAGGAAGTCCTGAGAGATAAGTTCCATGCCAGCCTGTACCTGGAATATAGGAAGCCCTGAGAGGTGGGCCCTAATAGGACAGATAAGACTGGAGGCCCAGGGGCAAAGGAGAGACCAGGCAGAAATCAGCAACCATCTTGCTCACCATGTGGCAACTGACTTTAGTGAGAAAGCAGCCTTGAGTTGGACTCTTTAGGGCTTTGTAGCTATAATTATTTACCTCAAATATACCCTTTATAAAAGCCAACTTATTTCTGATACTTCGCATCAGTACCCTTTTGGCAAACTAATACACCAGGGATACTTACAGAAGCTAAGTTCATATGCATATTCTATTAGAAGAATGAGAGAGTTTCCCCAGTACAAGAGGAATTTTCAGGGTCATTTTTTGACAATTTTTTCATTGTACCATATTAAAAAAAAATTCACCATTTTATTCTTCCTTAATTATACCTTCTTTAGGTACATCTTTTATTTGCTGTTGAAGAAATTATGACATAAGGCTAATGGCACTGATTCATAACACATTCTTCACATCACACAAAGAATAAACTCCCAGAATGACAGGTTCAACAGGGTGAGAATTAATTAATTTCCTATACTCCAGCCCATTCATAGGGTTAAGGCTCCACTCCAGAAGAGGCAAGCCAAGAAACCAGAGACAGCCCTCCACCCCCCACTCCAGCACCCTGATCATGAAGCAAGAAATGGGCCATTGCACCGATCCATAGCTCCAGAGCATTGGCACAGAGTCTTTACTCAAAGAGAAAGGCGGGCTGTAAGAACAAAGAGTTCTGAAGCTCTCCCCAAAAGAACTAACTTGGAACAGAGTGTGAGAAAGAACACACCTAAGAGTACTCTTGAAAACAGTGGTCACTGTGGTGACAATTAAGGGGAGGATAGCCCCATTAGAGCAACAAGCTAAAGAATTTGAACCATCTAGAAGTTGATCAGAGAGAAGGGAAAGAGACAGTTAGTCTACCTGGAGTAGGAATAAAGCTAAAATACTGTTCCCAAAGATTATCCCTGCAAAGGGGCCTGAATTTAATTGAATCAGATTATGGGCCAATTTATACCCCCAGGGAATTATTAAAATCAACAGCATGACCAGTAGGGAATTAGTATAGTCTAACAGCTGGATGTTATACCGATAAAATATGACAGCTTAACTGAGAGGCTATGGAAAGTGATAATCAAAGAAAGCTGTCCTAAGCTTGTGTAATTGTTATGCCACAGTAAATGTGAACATGCTTAAGTCCCTCTTAGGAGGGACATCAGAGACTGCACAAATCAGAAATAAATTTCTTTAAATAGTTCAGCCACGTTTTTATTGTTTGAATGCCAGCGCGCCAGCAAACAACAAGAAAACAAGCTCCAGGATGGGTGAGGAGAAGAGGGGGAATCAGCATCCGGAGTTGCTATAATATAGTATCAAAACGTCTAATTTTCAACAACAACAACAAAATCCTGAGATATGAGATATGCAAGGAAACAGAAAAGTGTGACTCATACAGGGAAAAAAAAACAATCTAAGCAACAGAAATCATTTCTGAAAAGGTTCCAGATCTTTTTGACTTATTAAAGATTTCAAAGAAGTTATTATAAATATTCATAAATAAATTCATACGTTTTTATAGTCACTTTGATTTTTGGTAAGGGTCACAAGACAGTTCAACTGGGAAAGAATAATCTTTTCAACAAATGCTGCAGAGTCAATTGGATCACTGTATGCAGAAGAATGAAGATGGAACCTTATCTCACACCATGTTAAATTTAACTTAAAATGAATCATGGATGTAAATATAAAAGCTAAAACTACTAGCATTTTAGAAGACAATATAGGAGTTAATCTGACCTTGAACTGGGCAATATCTTCTTAGATATGACACTAAAAGCAGAAGCAACAAAAGTAAAAGTAGATAAATTGGACTTCATCAAAATTGAAAACATTTATGCTTCAAAGGACACCATCAAGAAATTGAAAAGACACCCACAGAATAGAAGAAAATATGTTTAAATCCTATGTTTGATAAGGGATTTATATCTGAAATATATTGAACTTTTACAACTCAACAATTAAAAGAAAATTACAATTGAAAAACCAGCAATGGATCTGAATATATATTTCTCCCAAGAAGATATACAGGGAAGTTGATTTGGCCCACTGGTTAAGGCGTCCGTCTACCACATGGGAGGTCTGCGGTTCAAACCCCAGGCTTCCTTGACCCGTGTGGAACTGGCCCACATGCAGTACTGATGCATGCAAGGAGTGCCGTGCCATGCAGGGGTGTCCCCATGTAGGGGAGCCCACGCACAAGGAGAGCGCCCTGTAAGGAGAGCTGCCCAGCGCAAAAGAAAGTCCAGCCTGCCCAGGAATGGTGCCGCACGGATAGGTGACACAACAAGATGATGCAACAAAAAGAAACACAGATTCCCATGCCGCTGACAACAACAGAAGTGGACAAAGAAAAACACACAGCAAATAGACACAGAGAACAGACAACTGGGGCAGGGGGGAGGGGAAGGGGAGAGAAATAAATAACTAAAAAGCTGTTCAATATCAAATTGGAAATAAAAATCAAACAATAATAAGGTACTATTTCATACTCAATAGGATACCCAATTATTATCTACCCAAAAAGATAGGTGATAACATGGTGATGTTGATGTGAAGTAATCAGAACACTTGTAAATTGTTGGAGGGACTGTAAATTGGTGCAGCTATTTTGGAGATAATCTGAAAGTGCCTTTAAAAATTAAATACAAGGAAGCAGATGTGACTCAACTGATAGAGCATCCACCTACCATATAGGAGGTCCAGGGTTCAAACCAAAGGCCTCCTGGCCTGTGTGGTAAGCTGGCCCAAGCTCAGTGATGCTGCATGCAAGGAGTGCCATGCCACGCAGGGGTGTCACCTGCATAGGGGTGTCCCATGCACAAGGAGTACACCTCACAAGGAGATCCACCCTGTGTGAAAAGTGCAGCCCACCCAGGCGTGGCACCACATACATGGAGAGCTGATGCAGCAAGATGACGCAACAAAAAGAGACACAGATTCCCAGTGCCGCCTGATGAGAATGCAAGTGGACACAGAAGAACACACAGCAAATGGACACAAGAGAGCAGACAAGGGGGAGGGGTGTGGGGGAAAGGGGAGAGAAATAAATAAAAATAAATCTTTAAAAAAAAATTAAGTACAAGGTGGCCATATCTAGTAATTCTACTCTGAGGTATATACCCAAGAGAAATGAAAACAAAAGCTAACCTACACATGAATGTGCATAACGGCATTATTCATAGTATCTAAAACTTGGAAACAATCAAATGCACATTAACTGATGAACAGTTTTCTAATATGCAAGCTTGCCAAAGGCAGCACATCAGAATTGGGTTGGTTTAACAATGGGGATTTATTAGCTTACAAGCGAAGGCCATAATGGTATCTGGTGGCCTCGTCCTTCTCATCTGCATTTTGTTGCTTTCAGCTTGTGGCTTCCACGGCTTTCTCTCTTTGTATTCATCCTGTTTATAAAGGACTCCAGTAAAATGATTAAGACCCATCCTGGTCCACACCTTAATTGAAGTTACATAATGAAAAGGCCCAAAGTTCAATAGGTTTACACCCACAGAATGGATTAACTTTAAGAACATGATTTTGTGGGGTCCTTAAATCTTGAAACCGTCACACTACACACTTGGACCCCAAAATGACATGTTTTTTCCATAAGCAAAGTACATCCATCCATCACAATATCCTAAAGGTTTAAATTATTTTAGTAACAGTATTAAGTACAAAGTCTCCTCAAAAGTAGTTATACGTTTGATCTATCCTGGGGCACAATTCCCTTCCAACTATGGACCTGTGAAATTTAGAGAGCAAGTTATCTGTTTCCAATATACAACGCAGGGACAGTCAGAGGATAAACATTCCCATTCTCATAGGGATAAGTCGTAAAGAAAACAGGAGTCACAGGTATCAAACAATTCTGAAACCCTGAAGGGTATATTTCATTAGATTTCAAAGTCTGAGAGTATTCTATGGAATGATGATTTGTCCTGCAGGACTGATGGAGTGACAGCACCATCCTTTTCAAGTGTTTGCACAGCAGCCATACACTCTTTGAACATTGAGGTAAAGTCTCCTCCCAGTGAGAAAATGGTATGACATCCAGACCCTCCACAATCTCTAGGGCACAGGCTCAATCCTTTCAGAACAGCAAGGAAGTGGCCAGACTTTCTGCAATCACCAGGAAATATGTTTCACCCTTTCTGAAACCTGGAGATGTAGCACTCTTCCAGAACAATGGGGTAGAGGACAGCCTTTTCCAAGTGCCAGGGCATATGCACCTTTCCACACATATGGGTGGGCTTGCTCTCTTGCCCAAGAAGATGCCTTTGGTCTAGACCTCAGCTTCCAAGGTTCTATCATTGAAGTAATTTTTTCCTTTCCCTTTCCCTCTTAGTCCAGCTGGCAATGGTTCCATTTACACAGATATCACAAAAAGTCTTTGCATATAGTTGCATATAGTTTGTTCCAACCCATCAAACAAAAGAACATTCCAAAAATCCTTTCTCAATAACGGCATTTCCAATTCTGACTTGCACTGAAATTACTGCCTGGTTCCATGTTGAGTTAAACCCTCACATGGAGAACTATTCTCTGGGGACTCACTTTCCAGAAGCTCAGAATTTTCCAAGCCATCAAAGTCTAGTTTCCTTGTGCACAGGAGATCAATTCTTAACCTATTCTTCTCCTCTTGTATTTTACTATAATTTGCAAGGCAAAACTAGACTACAAGTTCCTCATTTCACTCAGATACCTCCTCAGTCAAATAGCCAAGTTCATCACTCTCAATTTCTGTCTTCCATCTAACACCAGAGCTCAATTTTGTGAAGTTCTCTGCCTCTTTAAAGCAAGGGTCATCTTTCCACCAGTTTCCAATGAGAAATTAATCATTTTTGTCTAAGTCCTCATCAGAAGTACCTTTAACATACATATTTCCACCAACAGTCCCTTCAAATAAATCTAGGCCTTTTCTATCAAAGAGATCACAATTCTTTCACTCTACCCACTACCAAAGTCCAAAGCTGATTCCACATTTTCAGTGTTTGCAATAGTAGCACAACCCTTCCTAGTACCAAACTATGTTTTATTTTCTTAAACTGCTCAAAGAAGATACCATGAGATGTTTTGGCTTAAACCATGGGAAATAATTAGTGTACAGTTTGAGGTTGTGAAAATGTTCAAATCAAGGCATTGTCAAGGCAATGCTTTCTTCCCAAATACTGGCTGGCAGTGATCCTTGCCTTCTTTGCTACATGGCAAGGCACATGACAGCATCTGCTGGGCTCTTCTTTGTAATCTGGGCTTCATTGCTTTCAGCTTCTACTGTGGCGTTCTCTCTCTGTATTCCTTCCATTTATAAAGGACTCCAGTAATAGGACTAAGTCCCATCCTGTGTCAGATGGTTAACACCTTAACTGAAGTAGCCTTATCAAAAATTTCTACTTACAATGTGTTTACACTCACATGAATGGATTAATTTAAAGAAAATTTGACTATCCGGAGTATATACAGTTTCACACCACCACATATGAATTGACATTGTCTTTCCTGAAAGAAATTTCTTCATTAAAACATTTTTAAGAGTCAACTAACTTGTCTCCCACATTCTACTACCAGTGGACTCCAGGTAGGACAAGTGCCCTTTTTTCTTTTCATCACTACTTATAGATCAATATTCCTGCCTCCATCCTAAACCCTCCAGCTCTTGCCATTGGGCTATTTCACTTACTTCCATTCCTTGTAATGAATTCCAGAAATCTACATTATTGACCTTAATTCCTTGAAGATTTTAGCACTTAACTGTTGATATGATAGCAAATCCTACTAATATTGAATTTCTACCAATTTCCATTTTATTTTTAACAATTTATGATTATATATTTATAGGTATAGTTTGTTGGGAGACAACATAAATCATGGTGTTTAAATACTCTGAATTTTATTATAAAAAATTACATTTTTATTTAATACATTTTTGCCTTGGATATATTTTTGTTTGCTATTTATACTATATATCCACCCATTATAAGTTTAAATTTGCTAGATATATCATTGTTCATGCTTTTACACTGTTGGAAAATCAAATTCTCATACAATATACATGTGATTCAGTTTGATGTAACCTTCCTTCAAATGAATTTGCTATTACTGCCACACTTTGTTTGGTGGTTATCTCTATTGATTACTAAGTATTAAAAAGCATCCTTTTGATTTATTACTACCATTACAATGATCGTTTTCTAAACCAGTAATATAATGCTAATTTTTTGTAAAGATTAATTTATCAATAGTCACAAAATGTTCGTATCATAATTAAACAGCCAAATTAAAGCACTTCCTACATATATATGTATTAATAATTAGTAAATTTCTGAAAAAACACCCTAATCAGTAGCTTTGTCTTTTTTGTGGAAGATGCTGTATATGATACAAATGAGGAATAAAAGAGTCTGTCTAGCAAGAATGACATTATAATTACATCAAATGTATTATTAGAACTCCAAAATTAATTCCCTTGCCTAAGGTATATTTTCCCTTTAATGTCATTCTTCAGGTTGGCAACTGTGAAAAAACCTTAATGAATTTTTAGCTTTATCTTCTATTAAAATCAGAAGAAAATGAATATTTAGCTTTTCCAAATAGTAAACCTAGAAAATGCATCTCAATCAAAAAAAGGAAAAAAAAAATTACAGAAAATTTCAGGAATATGACATGAATTGAACCTCACTTTTTTGTTTGATCTAAAGGAAGTCAAACTTTTCAGTGAAACTTAGCCAATAATATGAAGAACGTGTTATCAAACCTCTTTGCACTTATACTCTGCTATTCAGTTTTAGGTGAAAAATGCAACTTTTCAGAGAAAAATATGTTTGAAATTTCACCTACACTCTTAGATGTCCAGGTTTTTCAGAAGCAGTACTTCTGGCATGGTAATTTCTTTCAACTGACATATAAATATTTAATTGGGTCAAGGATTTTCAAGTATAAAACTTGGTTAAGTAACAGTGAACTAATTCATACATACCAAATATATGTACCACTCTTTCACATAGAAAAAATTTCAAATTTTACATGAGACTAAATAAAGCCCAATATAAAAATTATTACATAACAACAATGAAAAGATCCATGTATTTAAGTACTTTAAAACTGAAATTAATTTATTCAGTCCACAGGCATGTGATCATCAACTAGTCAAGAAAGTGCATTTTTTGTCCAAAAACAAAAGGAGATCAATGGAAAAGAAGATACAGTCATGAACTATACCCACACATATTTAAAAAATTAATTTTTTTCAAAGGTGCAAAGGTAATTGAGTAGAGAAACACTATTTTAACAAATGGAGTTGAAACTATTAGATACCCATATGATAAAATATTAATTTTGGGGAAACGGACTTGGCCCAATGGTTACCACATCCCTTTACCACAAGGGAGGTCTGCAGTTCAAACCCCAGCCCTCTTGATCCATGTGCAGCAGTGCTGATGCACGCAAGGAGTGCCCTGCCATGCAAGGGTGTCCCCTGAGTAGGGGAGCCCCAGGCACAAGGAGTGCGCTCCGAAAGGAGAGCCACCCAGCACAAAAGAAAGAGCAGCCTGCCCAGGAATGGTGTCGCATACACAGAGAGCTGACACAACAAGATGACGCAACAAAAAGAGACACAGCTGACAACAACAGAAACGGACAAAGAAACAAGATGCAGCAAATAGACACAGAAAACAGACAACCAGGGTGGGGGGGAGGGGAGAAAAATAAATAAATAAAATCTTTAAAAAATACATTAATTTTGATTCATGCTTTGTACAATGTACAAGCATTAATTAATTAGCTAAGATGTATTATAGAAATAAGTATAACACCTAACACTAAAATATATCTAGAAGGAAACATCAAAAAAATATCTATGAACTTGTTTAGGCAAAGAATTCTTAGACATGGCACCAAAAACTGATCCATTAAAAATTAATAATTAGGACTTCTGAAAAGTTTTATTCTTTGAAAAATATGTTAAAAGACTGAAAAGACAAATTACAGATTGGGATAAAATATCTGCAAAATATGACTGATAAAGAACTTATATTCAAAATAAATAAAAACACTCAAAATTTAATAACAAGTAAGTAACTACCCTAATTAATGAATTAGGCAAAAGATTTGCAATGACACACTGACAAAGAAGGCATATGGATGCCAACTAAGCATATGAAACCATGTTCATCATCTTTAGCAATAAGAAAATGGGAAATTCTAAAATGAGCTACCACTAAAAACATATTAAAATTGCTAATAGTGGAAAGACATACCAAGTCTTGACCAGAGGAATTTGAACTCTCATACACTGATGGTGGGAATGTAAAAGGGTAAGTCTATTTTGGAAAATAGTTTGGTAATTTCTTAAAATGTTAAACATACACCTACCATACTATCCAGCCATGTCACTTCTAGGTATTTATGCAAAAGAAAAGAAAGCAAATCATATGCCCAGAGAAAATCTTGTGCACAAATGTCCTACGCTTCTAAATGGAAACAACACGAAAGTGTTCAATGAATACTTAGCAATAGAACAGAATGAGCTATTAATACTCACAATAAGTATGCATTTCAAATAATTATGTTGACTGAAATAATCAACTGGAAAAAAAAGAATATATATGATACCATTTATATTAAACTCTAGAAAATACAAACTAATATATAGTGATAGAAAGTTGATCAGGGGTTGCCAGAGAAGAGGGGTAGGGGTGAGAGAAGGGTTACCTTGGGTTACAGAGAGGCATGTGGCATTTTACTGGAGTGATGGACTTGTTAAAAAAAAACCTTGTTTGTGATAATGGTTTTAAAGCTATGTACATATACATATGTATGTATATATCTGATACGGACTCCAGCCATATTAGATTAAGGACCCATCAATTTTTCATCATCTTATTAAAATCTTCCAAAATCCCATTTACAAATAAATTCATACCCACAGGACAGGGGGTTTAAGACTTGAACATGTCTAAAGGGTCATGAATAAAACTCAAAATAATATTGCTCAACAAAACATCGTGGCAAAAATGACAATGAATCTCTAGACCAAGTACAAATTTGAGATAAGTTAAGTGATTATTCTTACACATTGCTATAGGGAACTCATCAAGGACCTTCATCAGAGTTCCTGGCATAAAGCCTGCCCTATAAAATTTGAACTTGTGCATCGCCATGGTTGTGTAAAACAATTTTATGAAATTTCATACTATTTACAAATATGGCCTCTCAGTTTTTTCCCGAAAGAACTCTCATACAGAGAGGTTACAGGTTGTTTGTGTTGTGATTTGTATTACTTGTATTTTCTTTTTATTTTTCCATATCAAACACAATATCTGGAGAGTGGGTGTAGCCCAATGGTTTGAGAATTTGCTTTCCATGTTTGAGGTCCTGGATTCAAACCCTGGTACCTCCTAAAAACAAATAAACTAACACACACCAAAAAAAAAATTATCTGTCTAAGAAAATAAAGCTTAAAATAAATGTCAGCTATAAATGTGAAAAAATTATGAAACTCATCAAATAATTTATTCACTTATCACCAATCATAGATATTGAATCATTTATAAGATTCATTTTTTCCTATATATAACAATTGATGATTGTTTTTCATTGGAAAAAACCGTGAAACCATTCTTCTTAAGCAGTTTTTTCTCTCCTTCTCATTACCAAACCATTATATTTTCTTCAGTGTTTTTGTGACTTGGAGTTTAAATGGAATATTTTTGTAATTGTGGATTTTTGGATATTTTGTAAGAAAAGTAACAATGTCTGTATTTTAACATCTCTGAATTTATCTAGGAAAAAATCTTTGCCTTACTTGAATCTCTATCAATTTGTACCATGCCATGCATATGGGAGATCTTAAATGATATTTGTCGAGTGAAAGAGTAGGTGATTGAGTAATGGAAGTAAACAGATTATCATCATAAAACAGCCCTTTATTTCTTCTATTAAGAAATGCAATTAATAAGAACAACTTGTTCTTTCTTCACCTACTTATAATTGTAAGGAAGATACTTTAATTGAATAGTATGACAATTAGTGCTTTTTTAGAAAATTAAACTCAAAAAGTCCATGTTGACCCATGTTCTCACATTGTAAAAATTAATTTCTCTATGTATCATTAAAAAAGGATCTTTAAATGTACTTTAGCCAGTGACAAAAATAAACCTTTAAGGAAAACCTTATATATGGCCCCATTGTAAGCTCATTCTAAGCTTCCAATTACTGATCTCCCCCCACATATATACACACAAACATTCCCACTTCAAGTATTTAAAAATCCACGTTCCTTCTTAGTATCATTTTCAATATAAAAATCAGCAATCAGTCTACTGTCACTCTGTGCAGTCAGTTTAAACACTTAAAATAAATCTGTCATTTTAGTTGCAGGGTTTAATTGATGATTGTGAAATTAAATGTTTATCAATGGGCAAACTATTTTCAATAACAGCACAGGTGCAGAAAGAGTTTGCAGATATCAATCACCCCTGGTTTTATCTCTCACATCTCCATATTCCTGGAACATGTTTTTGTTGTCTAATGACTAAGAAATTCTGTAAAGATTCCTGGGAAGAACGGGAGATAAAGGAGTAGGTTCTGTAATCCCTAGTATTATAATTTAATGACTAGGAATTGAATAACAAAATAATATTGATAACAGAAAAATATTTATGATAATGAAAAGCCTGTACTGAACACTTTACAACTAATAATTCATATAACCCTCACAGACATCTACAAAAAGGTAGTACAATATGCCCCATTTTCTGATGAGGGAAGTGAGGTTCATAAATTAAGAAACTTGATAATCAAGGTCAAACAAGTCCATGGCAGAGTTCATGTCTCAACCCAGGAACTGGAGTCTTCCTGACTTGGCATTTATCATAAGTACCACTTGTAGTAGTTTGGCATTGTTTATGAATTCCAAAAGTAGATATTGAATTATATTTGTAAAATTGGTCTGATCCTCTGGGCATGATTAAATTATGATTAGGGCTTTGATTGGGTCATATCAGTAGGACACCCTTAAGGGGTGGGGACTTATGGAGAAAATGGCAAGGCACCAGAGTTAGTCGGAGTTTTGAGCTGGAATTCTAGGAAGTAAACACTCAAGAGAAGAACACAGAGGAATATAAACAGTTCCATAGACACGGTAAGAGACAATCTGTTCACCTGATAGTTTATAGCTGGTCTTGTGGAGAAAGCAAAGCAGCTGAGCCTGGAGAGTATCAAGTCCCAGGAGAGAGATGAGAATTATCCCAGGCTACAACTGATACTGGAAGAAGCTGGGATGACAGAGCCTTAAAAGGAAGAGGAAAACTGAATCCTTGCAGGTGTTAGCAGCCATCTTGCTCCAACATGTGGCAAGAGACTTTTATGGCCTGTACTGTAAACTTCTACCCCAAATAAATACCCTTTATAATTCCTACCAGATTTCTGATACTTTGCATCAGCACCCCTTTGGCTGACTAATACACCACCTCTATTCCCTGTATCAGGTGGAAATCTTCCTTCCACTGCCTAAATATAATACAATCCATTCTTACCAAAGTTTCCAATGCTCACAGTTACATATTTAATGTTTGAGATACATTTTATCACGTGTATCCGCTGCCATAAATCCTTACTTTTTAAAATCTAGAATGCATGAAAAAGCTTCTCTATCATTTGAAATTCTGATGATAAATTTTCTGGCAAAAATATGGAAAGATAAAACCCATTCTTTTAATTAATAGAGAGATTAATTGAAATAACTGGGTTATTTCAATATTTAGGTGGGCTACACGTAACTAAGATTTAAACATTACATAAATCCTTGGTTACCAATAATTTATAGTCTAGTTTTAAGAAACTATGTTTTGCATGTTGATAAAGCAGAGGTACATTCTATCTCATATTTTGTTCTCTATATAATACAACTTTTGGAATATATATCTCTATATGATGACATATATATATATACACTTACAAATAATTTAAATCTCTATTCACATCTTTTTTTAAACCAAATTGCCATTTTTGTGTTTATTTACTCTTTTGGTAAATATTTATTGAGCACTATATTGTCTGGCAAAGGGGTGCTGATACAAAGTACCAGAAATGGGTTGGCTTTATAAGGGGTACTTATTTAGTGTAAAAGCTTACAGTCCCAAGTTCACTGAAAGTCCAACTCAAAGTACCATAAGATGTACTTCGCAAAATCAACTGCCATATGTTGAAGCAAGAGGTGAACAATCTCTCCCTGTCTCTCAGGGCTTCTTATATTAGTGTCTGGCATAGGGTTTGTTTCTTTCTGGGCCTTCTCTGCTGCTCAGCTGCAAACTATCAGGCAAATCATCTCTCCCCAAGGCCCCAGGATCATACAAGATCTCACTCTCTCTCTCATCTTGTGTGTCTTCTTGAATGAGTGTCCATTTATACCAGCCCACCAAGGGGGCAGAGACTCAACTGGAGTCATGGTTGACTTCTGACATGGTTGAATCAAAGCCCTAAACTTCACAGATAATTTAATTGAGACATGTCAGCAGAATCTAATGCATTCAAAGGCTATCACATCCAGAGGAAAAGATTAGCTTACAATCATAATCTTTCTCTTTTTGCAATTCATAAATAATCTCAAATTGCCACACTCCACACTCTGAATCCCAAAAAAGATACTAAAATATTCAAAAAACCTTGAAACTTTTCAGTTAGCAATGCTAAGTACAAAATCACATCACAGTTTTAGAAATACAGCATGTCTTGGGGCAAAGTCCCCCCTGACTGGAGGCTTGTGAAACTTACAAAGCAATTTATATGCTTCCAATATACAAAGGGACAGGCATGGGATAAACGTTTCCATTACCCCAAGGAAAATTTGTCGGGAAACATTCATCACTGATCCCAAATAGCTCCCCCAAACTGCAGGGCATACTCCATTAGATTTCAAAGTCTGACAGTGACTCTCAAGATGATGGTTTCTTCTCCCTGGGGTCGTATGGGTTCACCCTTTCAAACAGGCTTGCCAACATCCATTCTCTTGGTTCTATCCTCATCAAGCATCTGCATGGCATCAGCAGCCCAGACCTCATCCTCCAAGAACATTGAGGTGATAGCCACTTTTCCCAACCTCTGGGGAAAGTCTCAACCTCCTTATTACATTGTGGTGGTGGCAACCTTCTCCATAATCTCTGGCATAGAGATCTAACCTCCTCAGAACAGTGAATTGGCAAGCTAGCCTTCCCTAATCTATGGGGAACAGGCTCACATCTCTCAGAGCACTGTAGTGGCCACCTCACTCTTCCCAGCACTTTGGGAATGAACTCCACTCTCTCCATAGCCTGAGGCAGCAAAGTTCTTCTTGAACAGTGAGCTGGAACATCCAGACTTTTCAATGCGCAGGCAAATTCACACTCTCAATACACAATGGTGGGGTCTCACTCTTGGCCCAAGGAGATGTCCTAATTCCATACATCAGCTTCCATGGTTTTCCTCTTAAAGCCATTTTCCCTTCCATCTCTTTCCTCCATGTCCCTTTTAGTCCAGACTGACTGTGATTTTTCTCATACACCACTTGCAAAAAACTTGTTGGTTTAGCAAGCAAGAAGTAGGAGTCCAGTAAATCTTTCTGCAAGCCTTTCCTGAATAACTGCATTTTCTATCCTAAGTTACAAATTCCAAGTTTAGTTAATTCTTCAAATGGGGCACTATTGCCTGGGGGCTTGATTTTCAGAGACTTAGACTTTTTGGAATAAGTTTCTAGTTCTTTTGTGCCCAACAATTCAGTTCTCAACTTATCTCTTCTCCTCTAGTATTTTGCTGTTAGCTTCAAGGGAAGCCAGGTTGCATTTTCCAAACTTACTTTGGAAAGATCTTCACGTAAATGCCCAGGCTCAACTTTTTCAAACTCTGCTTTCCATATAACATTAGGAGTCAACCTTTCTAAGTTCTTTGCAACTTTAAAACATCGATAGCCTTTCCTCCAATTTCCAATAATAGTTTCATCATTTCCTTCTAAGGCTTTATTAGAAATAACTTTAGTCTCCATATTCCTACCAACGGTCTCTTCTCAAAGCAATCTAGGCCTTTTCCACAAGCATCTTACTATTTATCAAAAAACATACCTCTTACCCATTTATAAAACTGCTCCATCATTTTTGATAATTGCATCAGACTGTACCCTATTCTTCTGGTACCAAATTCTGTTTTAGAATTTGCTGACTCAAAGTACCAGACATCTCTTGGCTTTTATAAAGAGTATTTATTTAGGGTAAAATCTTATAGCCGCAAGTCTGTGGAAAGTCAACTCCATGTACCATTGGAAGTACTTTCTTACCAAAGTCAGCTGCCAAATATTGAAGCAAGATGGCAGACAATCTCTGCCTGGTCTCTTAGGGCTTCCTATATCAGTCTCTGACATAGGGTTCATTTCTTTCTGGGTCTTCTCTGCTGCTCACTGCTCTATTCTCTTCAGCTGCAAACTATCAGGCAAATGGCTCTTCTCTCCTCAGGGCCCCAGAATCATACATTGCAGAGCTCACTCTCTCTCTTCTTGTGTGTCTTCTTGACTGAGTGTCCATTTATACCCACCCACCAAGGGGGCAGGGACTCAAATGGAGTCATGCCCTTCTGACATGGTTGAATCAAAGCCCTAATATTCACAGGTATTTTAATCAAGACATGTCAGCCAAATCAAATGCATTCAAAGGTATCACACCCAGAAGAATAGATTAGCTTACGAATATAATTTTTTTTCTTTTTGGGATTCATAAATAATCTCAAATTGCCACAAGCACCTATAATTTATATTCAATTAGAAATAGTTTATAATTTGCTACTTTCATTGCAAAAATTTATTCTTATTTAAGTTACACAGTTTATCAAAATCCAACATCATTTGGATAGTTCATACACAGAACAAGAACGAATGTTACTGCTTGTATATTTTAGAATATTGAAAATTATTCAGAAACTCCACCAGAGCAATCACTTACTTAGCCAACTGTGTGGATACACTGATAGTGACATCCGTATCATTTTCAAATTGGATGATGTCATCTTCTGTCCAGTGAAAGAAGGAGTATTTTAATTGTTAGAGCAACAGAAATGAAATATATTTTTCTGAATACATTCACTGAAATTTTGTGAAAGGAAATTTTACCCCCTATTTAATTTCAGTGTTCGTCTTCCTCCAATCATGTCTATCTCATGAAGTGTTGGACAAAGCACTGGATTTTAGTCATCAGAAGTAGGCCAAACAATTTATGTTGATATCTGGATAATAACAATTGTATTTTTCAAATTAAGCTGTGTTTTTTTAAGCACCACCTTTATTTCAATTGTTGTTTTACCGAAATTTTACCTTGAATAGAAGGAAATATTTTTGACCTTTTATTTATTGCTATGAAACTTTAACTTAGCTATTCCATTGACTTGCCTATAATTTAGATAACAGTCAAATGGAGATAACTGTCATCTTCAGAGAAATATGAGCCTCTAAAGGAGTTTCTATCCCTGTGTCTCATTGCAGAGGATCTAATACATCATTGTGATATCAGAAAGCATGGCATACAGTCATCCATTTTGTCTTCTTCTGTTGCCACATTTAATCAAAATAGATTATCTAGAATCTTTTTTTACTGGGCATATGCTTATATTTTCAGACAATGGTGGTGCACAAGATAACAAAGAGCTTAAAGGATAAAACTCTATTTAATAATTGCAATTTCCTATAGAATATATTCAGTTTTGATCCTAATAAATGTTAGTATTTTACCTTATCATACATTTTCTTGTAAGTATGAGGAAACTTTCCTTTTATCTTATTGGTATTATTAAAAATATTATTTTATCTAAATGTAACCTCAGAATTAATTATATTGTTTCATTATTTGGCATACAGTTAATATTTTGCAAAAATTTTTGAAGTATAATTCATATTCCAGGTAATCCACCATCATTGTACAATGCATTGGCCTTAATTCAAATCACAGTTCAACACAGTTTGCCATTATTCCACTTAAGTTGAATATAAATTCTTATGAAGAATATTACAGTGAGTATCTTAATATACTCAGGCTTCTGATTTTTATACAGGTAGTATCAACAGACATTTTTCATTATATTCAGAAGTTCTGGTTTGAGAATTAACTTTGAATTCAAATGTACTTTAATTTTATTATAATAGAATGATCAATGTCCAGGCTGTGACACAGCCCTATAGAAGAAACAACGTAATAATGACAAGATCTAATAGCACTGAAGGAATTTATATTTGTTTCCAATGATATTTTTTCATCCATTATAGGTGAAACAAGATAATAATGATAACCTTTTATATTACTGTAGTAATTTATAATTGTTTACAGAATATTTCTACATTTATTATGTCATTTGAACTTCATGAGATTAGAAAGTACGTAGATATCATTAATCCCATTTTATTATTTGGTAAACCAAAAGCTAGCTAGTACCTAAAACATGTCTACAACACATATTTTTCAGAGATCAGGGGCTAAAAAGCAGTAAATTATAGGACCATTTTGAAGGCAAGGGGGATTTCAAAATTAATTCCTATCATACAAAGATGTTAAAACTATACGAGAAAAAATAAATGCATATTCCCGATTGTAATCTGTTTTGAATCCCCTACTTTTTTACTCCCATTACTGAATTTGGAAGTGTATTTCATATGTTTTTCCTTAACATCATAAGAGCCAGACCTGTGTATTTTACCTTTTATTGTCATCTAACAAACTCTCTAAACTACATAAAATGTATAATATGTGCCTATTCAATGACTGAATGTTTCTTTTCTAGAAGCAGCCTAACTAAATTTGTTCCTCTCTCTTCAGTGGAAATTTATTCGTTGCCTACAAAATATTTTATATTTATGTCTTAATTTTGTTGTGCAGAAAACAATGATTTCCATGCTACATTACAACTGTTATCTTTCCACTCTAATGTTTTTTAATTGAATGACTGTCATCTATCCTTCATTAATTCATCCATTCATTTATCTCATTTCATTTCAATCACTAGATATCTATTTAGCATCTATTTATTTGGTATGATATGGGGACTGGGGATTCTAAAGCAAGTATAGTATGTAGAAATCTTACCACTGAGGTGCTTATACTCCAGGGTGAAGAGAGAAATTAACAAAGTACATACTAAAGATATGAAAAATGCTAAAAATGAAAACGTATGAGAGTCATGAAAACTGAAGGAATGAAAGCTGGTTGACTCTCTGGATTCCAGAGAAGACAACATAAAGAATGTGAAAGGTAAGCTTCTATTTGAAAACACACATGATTTTAAGTAGCCATAAAGAAAGAAAATATCATTCTAGGCAGAAAGCACAACATATGTAAAGACCCAGTTTTTGAAGGGAAGGTGGTTCATTACAGGAAAAAAAGAAGGAATCTATTGTGGTTGGGCCACAAAGACCAAGCAGAGGTGTTATACTAAATGAGGGAGGGGCTATGGGTAAGGATCAGATAGTGAGGAACTGCAAGCAGTGTTAAGGATTTTAGTTTATAATCTCAAAATGAAAGCCAAAGAAGTAGTTCAATTTGTAGGAACATTCTCAGATTTGAGATTTAAATGATGATGATTCTGGCTTTATTTGTGAAAACTAAGTGTGAGAATGGAAAAAGTAGATATAAAAAGATTGTTTCTATGTCTAGGTCATAGTTATCAGGTTGCTGGTTTAGATGACATAAAAGTCACTAGATATTTCAGGAATTGGTTGGACTCCAAGAAGGTAAAGTTGAGCAGGCTTTGATGGTTAGTTGGATGTGGGTGAGTGAAGGAAGGAAGGGAGTATTAAGGAAGTCTAATATGTATCTAGATTTGAAACTGAAAGTAAAAATGGTAAGTGGAAAACTCAAAGGGAGCAGCATTTGGGTCCGGCTCTAGTAAGCAAATTTCCATGTTACACATGGGTGTGAGAAGCCTTTGAAATATTCACATGAATAAATTGAGTAGGCAGCTGAACAAATGTTAGAGATAAAGAACTGGAACAAGATATGAATTGAATTTGAGAGTCATTAGCATAGGTATGGTAAATGTGTCTGGGCAAGAGATTTCTCAGGGATAAGAGAAAGGAAAAAAAAAAGGGTGAATGGCTCAAACCTTGAGGTACTTCAGGTAAGCGACTGTGCCAGCAAAGCAAAGGAAGAGGGGACAGAGAGGTTAAGAGGAATCCAGGAGAGAAATGATGTTAATCAAGGAAATTTGTTTAGATGTCATTCATATGTGGGACTGAAAAGTTAATAAGGCATAGAATTGACTGATGACCATAGAAAGAAACATTTTTGGTAGTTGTAGTATAGTGTTTTAAATTTTGAGTGGACAGTGAGGACAAGAAAATTGCAAACATAAACAACTATTCTGACAAGATTGGCAGTAAAAAAAAAAAAAGAGTGAGAATGATAAGGAGGAGCAAGGGAGAGTCTTTTTCAGTTTAATTTAGAAGAGTTTTTAAGCAATTGAAACCCTAATAGAAAGTATTCTGTAGAAGGCAGAGGCTGATAAATGGGAGAAAAAAAAAATATATATATATCAATAATTTCAGATTCCCAAATAGATAGGACTGAATTGGGTCCAGAACTCAAGAAAAGTACATTGTATCAGTTAAGAAGATGGAAGTAAGAATTGGGACTCAGAGACAGGAATAGTAAACCTGGTAGTAGCACTTGAGGGAGCATCCAGCTCTTAACTTCTAGATTCTGTGGGAATAAAAAACAGAAAAAGTGCTGAGGATGAGGAGGAAAGAGCTGGTGGTGAAATGGATTAGCCATATGATAAGAATGGAGAAAGACAGAAATAGGGCCTCAAGAAAGTAGGAGAGTGAACCCAAAAAGTCCTTCACCCCATATGCCATCTCTTAGAAAAGTCTAACAACAGTTCTTAGACTTGTCCTAGTTATTTGTGCTTTTATTTAAAGCACTTTTTCCCCCTCCCTTCCAGCTTTTTGCATGCTGTCTGCTGTGTCCATTCACTGTATGTTCTTTCTGTGTCTATGTTTATTTATTTATTTTATTTTCCCTCCCCCTTGCAGCTTGCTTGCTGTCTGTGTCCATCCACTGCAGGCTCTTCTGTGTTCTCGATTGTCTCCCTTCTTTTTGTTATGTCACCTTGCTGAGTTGGCTCTCCGTGGCGTCTGTGCGCTGGGCAGTGCTCCACAGCATGCGGGCAAACCTGCCTTCACAAGGAGGCTGCTGAGACGTGAACCAAGGGACTCCCATATGATAGATGGGAACTCATCTGATTGAGCCACAGCTGCTTCCCTTTTTATGCACTTTTTAATCTTATTTTATTTATATACTAATATGATTTTTCAAGTAGGAGAGAAAAATTTAAATATCCCTTGATAAATACATAATATCACTTTATTATTATTTTACATTTATCTGAACTGACCTTTTCAAGTGTATTGTATTCACTTACAGAAAAATATAGCTGTATTTGCATTTATGAGAAATGTTTTCAGATGTAAATAAAAGAAAAAATGTGCAAAAAGGCTTTATTTTCAATCACATAACAAAACTTAAAAAATAGGTAAAAAATTAAAGTCAGAATGTCAGTGCATGTATTTTGAAATAGTGAGGTTACATAATTATATTAATGCCACTATTTTATTAAAATAAATTATTTAAGATTAATTGGAAACAGAGTAGGACTACATTTTGATATATTTTAATTAAAAAATATAGTCATTATGCAATACATCAAGAGAAATGCAAATTTTTAAACATAAAAGTGTTAAACATTAATTTACATTCTAATATAAATTATAATCTGCTATTGATGTGGGCTATGGGTGGAAGGCTCTTTGTCTCTTCAGAGATAACTAAGTTGTTTGACTTGTGGGTGTGGAACGGTAAGAGGCTGCAGTCCTGCCCTTAGGGACAGTGGCAGCGGCTCCAGTCCCAGGAAATGTTTAACAATGCAAGGGCTATAAACTTTAAGTATTTAGGGGAAATGCAAAAAGTAACTATGCTAAAAGCTTATCTAGACTATCTAGAGTCCATGCTAAAAGCTTACCTAAGATGTGGAAGAGATATATGCTAATTGAAGCCTATTGAGAACTGAAACAAAGGGACCATTTGGCCTTTCCTCTCTGTATAAAAGACATTTGAAAATCTTGTTCGGGGCTCGGGATTCAAACAGAAGTTCCCAAGTCCGGCCGGCCGTCAATAAACCATTTTTCCTTCTCAAAATCATTCCTGAGTCCTGGCCTCTCTATACTCAAATAACTGAACTTCTCTTAAATTCTACAACAGTATTACATGCTACTAAGTATTTAAAGTGAAGAAAGGTTCATTATTTTAACAAGCTTGTTTAGTATTAATGGCAATTATATGTTGTAAGAAGTTTGCCTGGTAACTTAGTATGTGGGATATATGGAGTGTGTTTTTATTGTTAAGGAAAGAGAAGATGATTTTGTCCTAAGATAAAATGATTGATTATTGGAAAGAGTAGAGTGTGGGACAGAACCTGAATGAATACTGAAAGTGTAGAAGGTTTGTGGAAGGAAAATTTTTATGATTAAAATTGAGTAAGATCAATATACAAAGAAAATCTTTTATCAATAGCTTCTTGTGCTTTAACCTCATCATTTCCTCAGTGTTTGAAGAAGAGTCTTACCTCTTTTAAAAGAATATTTTATGTTCTAGAAATCAAATCCTGAAAAGTAGCCTTTTATTTCAAACAAACTGCAAGAGATTTATTCTTTTACTTTAAAGGAAAAATTAAAGTAATGGTTAAGTTCATTTAATATGTTATAAGTTGAATGAAAGGTATTTAAAGGTGTTATAAAATTAATAGGTTTTTAAAAAAATTAATAAAAACTGTAACTAAGAGTTAAAATCATTTATAAATGCATTTATATTATAAAACAGTGGAAAGACAATAACTGAAATTATAGCTGGGTGAATTTAGCTTGAAACTATTATTTAAGTATAAATTCTAAACTAACCTTTCCTTTGTTTATGGTTACTTCATGCCTAACCTCACCCTTTGCCTTTGCCTATGGTTATTTCATAATAGCTTCTGCCCCTATAGGCCAGAGAAGAGCTGGGACATCACTGTCTCCTCTCCTGGTATTAGTAACCCTTTCTCTCATGAATTCAAGTGTAAACTAAATAAATTGCTGCCTGGTAGAATAAGGTTAAATGACCACTGGAGTTTTATTATCTCCAAAACCAAAAAGGGGGGTGGAGGGGGAGAAGTCTCCTGCCTTGACGGTCAGTGTTCCTAAGAGTGGCAATTCATGAGAGAAAGCAGTCTGTCTCCCTGAGGCTTCAAATAGCCTCAGTAAATATATATAAAATTAATCTTGTTGTTTATCCAAAATTCTGCTAATTTCAAAATAAAATATAAAGTTCTAAAACAAAATGGTGCTAAGGCATTGAGAACATTTTGGTTATTACAATCCATTAAGTAAAAAGGAAAATTCTTGTGGTAAACTGCATGGTCATAGTGCAAATTAAGAAGAGTTTCAAAAGTCTTTGAAATGTTTTGCAGTCATACTTGTTTTGTAAGAATTAGAAGTTTAAAGTAACTAAAGTCATGTTGTTGTGTCAAACTATTCATGTCTGCCTATTTGCTCAAATTGTTGAGGTTAAATATGCAGTTATATAAGTAATATGTATTTCTGGACCCCTAATTAATTAAGCTAAACAGTATATAAAATAATACAAATTATAAATAATATCAATGAGTTTTGTTTCTGTGTCTAACTCTGTGTGTCTGCCCATTTGCTCAGTGTATGTCTTCATACATCAGGATAATAATATCAAATTAACAAATGAAAATTCTTAAAAGAGCTCTATTCAAATTGTTAATTGAATATGCAGTTATATATGTAAATAAATATTCTTAAAGCCCAGATTAAACTAAGCAGGATGAAAAAGTCATAGAAATCTGATTTTAGAAACAATTGGGAAAGGGCCTCCTCTTTGCAAGAGCTTTTAAGGCAAGACTAGGTGTGGCAGATTAAACCTGTCTACTAGGCTAGGGAATTAAGAATCAGTTTGCCTGGTAATTTCCCAGTTTAAACCTTTGTCAGCCATAAAATGCAAAAAAAAACAAAGATTAGGTTAATTTTCACATAAGAAAAATGTTGATGTAGTTGATGTAACCTGGCGGCCTGCTGCCTCAGTCTCCCACTCCCGGGTTGGACAGCAGTGGAGGAGACCAGTTTAGGCCAGTCCTATGGAAGGATGCCCAAGAAGGACTAAGTCGATGCCATTTCAGCACTAAATTCTATTCCTTATTTGACAAGGGGGGGAGCAGGTAAAAACTAAAATGGTTGGAATGTGATAGAGGAAGCAGTTAAATCAAACTTTTGCGTGGGAAAGTTAAATCTCAGATAAGCTGTAACTTCTGAAGTATCCAATCTATGGAAAAACAGAGGAAGAGCTTGCATGCTAGGCTTAGGGGTATAAATTGTGTCATTTTCCTTTGTTCATGGCACCAGCCATATCTGGCTCTGCACCCCTTCTTGCAAGATTGAGAATAAATTATTTTCTTCTCCACAATCTGGTGAGCCTTATTTTCTTCCAGAACATTTCTTTCCAACAAAATAAAGGTAATTAGTGGCTCTATTAACAAATTTCAGTAAGTAAAGAAAAGTCCATAAAAACTATGGAGAGATCTTTCCTGGGTTATGATTTAAAAAATTAAGTAATTGTGTAATGTGTTTTAAAACCTGGTAGTCAGTATGCATGTGTTTTAAAACCTAGTAGTCAGTATGCTTTTAAATTAATAATTTTCATAACTTAAAGAAAAGAAGTTTTTAGCTTCCTGTAAGGGAAAAAGAAAACATTCCTTGCATAAACTATTATGGTTTCAATTTTATTTAACTTGAGTATAATCTCCAATAGTTAATTTATAAACTAAATTAACATTATGTATGAAATCTTTAATGAGTGAAATTAGGTAAAGGAAAAAGATTGTAGATATGCTCTCTTAAATAAGGAGTAAATTTCTTTCATTGGTAATTGTAATTTAGTAAGTTTATTTAAACATGAGGTGGCTAGTCAATGTGGTTATAGTCAATTATAAAGAGTTTGTAAAACATCCTCCAACTGAAAATGTTTAAATAGTTCTAGTTCTAGAAAAGTCATTGTTAACTAAAACTTAGATTGGTTATTGGTAGCAGAAATAACTTCATGATAATAAACCTGTCTGAAGGCCACTGCAAAGTACACATTTAAGTAAATGGTAATAAAAAGTTATCTTGATTATATTGGAAGTCTTCTGTTTTCATTTTAACAATGAAAAATAATATTTTTCCTCTATTACTAAAGTAAAGTACCTACTGTTATCTTCATAATAAAATTGTGTAAGTAGACAGGCATTTAATATATGATGTGTTGCATTAAATTGTTTAAAATATATATATAAACAAGGAATAAATGTTAACATTATCAAACTCTTGTGCATTCGAACCAGGCCTTGTATACATTACAGGTGGCCTCTCCATGTGAGTTATTGGCTAGGCTGGTCACTGACCCCTCAATTAAAAATATGTGCTATATCAGTCTCTGGTTCTGCTCCTGAAGTCGATGGAAACTATATTGCAGTTTCAAGCTCCTGCAGCCAATAATGACTCGGTACAGCCAAGTGTACAATGGATATCGCCTCCAGACTGGCACTGTTCCATGGTGCTAGAGAGCACTATGCACCAGGCTAGTAGAATACTGGAAAATCTCTCTAAGATGAAGGATGCTGCAACTTGCTCACTGCGTTGAAGAACATGCTAAGTGGAGCCATGATACCAGGATACTGTAAGTAAAACTTAAACACAATTGGCATTATGGCCTGCTCTCAGGGAGAGATAACATGTAAAGTATTACAAACCTGAAACTCAAAACTAATAATTGCAACTCTGAATCCTTATGCATTAAGTAATACATTAGTTAATATTAAGTGCTGTACTTTTATCCTGTACTAAATATATGCCTAATAATTGTAATGTTATCTTTTCTATTTTGGATCAAGTGCAGAAGTATATTAGACATGTTAAATTCCTGGTAAAATCATTTTCTAAACAGTTAATAACATGTCTATAGAATAAGGTGGCAGTCTCAGCCAGTCTCAGTCAACTTTTATATTCTGCTGTACTGTGCTGTGTAGCAAAAGTGAGGCTTGCTTGCTGATGGTGAGTCACCTATTGAACAAGTCAAAATTGCTAGAAATTGTACAATGAAAACCAAGGTGTAAAAATCTTTATTCTGTAGTTCTGATCACTCCCACAGGTGAGAACTAAGAGTATTTCCAAATTAGTGTTCTAATCCTGAGTGAAGCCAGTTGCCCAAGGAGTGCCAGTTCACCCGGAGCATCTGACAGAGCGAATGAGTGTCAATCATTGAACAGCTTGGAATGTGTCTTCAGACAAAGCTAAGTGTCTGTTGCAATTTCTCTCTAAAGATGGATAACTTAAAAAAGAATATATATGCTGTTCCCACCAGCTTTTAAGGAATGCCATCTTTATAGGCACCTAACCTTGTCTACCTCTGTAATCCAATGTGTCCTCTTTTAAAAACAGGTATTCCAAATTTTTAATTAAGTTTGTTTCTTTCAGAGTGAACATCTTATTAACCATATGAAAACTTCATCCAACTTCGTACAGAATGCCAGATCCATCTTCCTCCAGTTAGAATAAATTAAAGAGTTTTACACCTTATTAGGCAATGACTACAGCCCATGGCCAGCAGGAAGCAGTTACAGAAAAGAGATTGTCTCCCTTCAGCACCCCTTTTAAATTAAAGGTGTAAACTCTTTAAGAGTAAAATAAAAGTAATAGATGGATCTGGAACCTGACTGGAAATCCACGTGAGTGCCAGTGGCAGCAGAATAACTGCAGGAGGCCCCTGCCCAAGATTCTGCTGTCCAGAATGAAAAGTTCTAAACTTCTAAAAACAGTCCTGGATGCTGTACTAAAGACTGATAAATAATCAATCAGACAACAAACAGCCATCCACCTCATAGCTCCAACAATAATTATGCCAAAGCTTAGCAAGTAAACTTTGGCAAAAGGGGGGAATGATGTGGGCTATGGGTGGAAGGCTCTTTGTCTCTTCAGAGATAACTAAGTTGTTTGACTTGTGGGTGTGGAACGGTAAGAGGCTGCAGTCCTGCCCTTAGGGACAGTGGCAGCGGCTCCAGTCCCAGGAAATGTTTAACAATGCAAGGGCTATAAACTTTAAGTATTTAGGGGAAATGCAAAAAGTAACTATGCTAAAAGCTTATCTAGACTATCTAGAGTCCATGCTAAAAGCTTACCTAAGATGTGGAAGAGATATATGCTAATTGAAGCCTATTGAGAACTGAAACAAAGGGACCATTTGGCCTTTCCTCTCTGTATAAAAGACATTTGAAAATCTTGTTCGGGGCTCGGGATTCAAACAGAAGTTCCCAAGTCCGGCCGGCCGTCAATAAACCATTTTTCCTTCTCAAAATCATTCCTGAGTCCTGGCCTCTCTATACTCAAATAATTGAGCTTCTTTCTAATTCCACAACACTATCAATTCAATTATTTCCATTGATGCCAGTCAACAGTTTTGTTGAGGAAGCACTTGCAGTGGTTAATTCTAATATAACTGTTCTGATGAAATTTTAGTTACTTCTGAGGCAGGCTAGTTGAGGCAATAGGAAGACAAATCTAAGAAAATCGAGCAGAAAAACATGGCCGTGAAACATGTGGTCATGGAACCCTGTCAGGAAAATCCCCCTCCAGAAGGCTGCTGGAAGAACCCCACAAGAATCCCCCATTTAGAAGGGGATTTTCACCAAGATCAAAAGGAAAAGCCTCGGATATTCTCAAGGTGCCTTACCCTTGGGCCTCCCTGGGGTAATCGATCAAAACAGCGGACAGATGGGACCCCTCCCCAAACATTAGCAAGGGGAGGAGTAATTAATGGTTTAAAAAGCAAGCACACAGGCTAACACTCTTTCTTCTCTTTCTGGACAAGCCCTCAAGTATACCTGGGGAATCTGTTATCTGTTACTTTTCCCCTTTTCTCTTCTTTTCTCTCATTTTTCTTAATAAACTACTGGTCTAACTAAACTAGCATGTTTTAAATTCTTTTATGTAACAGAGTCAAGAACTTAGAGGAAATCCAGCTTCCTTTTGTGTTTAATTTTCTGATGGTCATTTTCAAAATGACCATTTCTAGCAGTTCCTCTTATCTTCCCAATGGTAATGAGTGCAGCAGCTTTGATTTTTCCCTGTCAACACATGAAGCATGGGCTTACGCTTGTCTTCTCCAGTGGAGAGCTGGATCCCTCTTTGTGAATTTCCCCTGGACTATGATCACCTTTCCTTAGAGGTAAGAGGTAAAAAAAATTGTGAAGACTTGTGGTGAGGCAACAGAAATGAGTGGGGAGAGAGGGGATTAAAGAAGAAGGTCAGGGATGATTAGAGTAGATCCAGAAAAATATACAAAGCTGTTCTGTTGAATAATAGCTGAAATAGCATATAACCAACAAAACACAATATTGATATAAAGCAATGAATTCAAAAGAACAAAAATACTTCAATACTGGAGTGGTGAGTGCTAGTATTACCATTACCATTACGACATACAAAGTCTTGAGGAAGGCACTGCTGCTGTCAAGGTTGACTGATGACAGGATCCAGCATCTCTCTGATTTTCTTGGCCTTCATGGTAGAATGATGGTGAGCAGCTCTAGGCGCCATATCTGTGTTCATATCAGGAAGAAAGGCATGAAGGAAGGCCTCAGCTACACTGTAGAGAAAAAGAGTTGGAAGCAATAACCCACTCAGAGCAGAATGTCATTTGGCTTAACTGTTTTTAGTTTCCAGCGTGAAAAGTGTCCAATACTCCAGCTACACTCACTGTAATATACGTTTTTCTTTTGGCAAATTCTGTTTAGCACTCTACAACTGAATTCAACTTGAGTTGCATAGGCTTGCGTTAACTCTAGGAATTTTCAAGTCAATAGTTTTTAAAGAGAAACCATTAAAAAAATAAAATCTTGTATTATCTACATTGTTTCCATTTCTACCCACTGGAAATCATAATAAAAACAATAAACTTTTAAAGTCAAGTCAATGGAAAATGAATAGTCTTCAAAAAATGTTACAAATCCATATGCCAAAAACAGAACTGCAATCTATACCACAAACTATATAGAAAAATTAACTCAAAATGCCAAAACTATAAAACACTTAGAAAAAAACCATAGGGGAAACATTTTGATCTTAGGTTTTTCAAGGTTTTCTTCAATACAATTAAAAAATGTGGCCCAAAAAGAAAAAGAAATGATATATAGAACTTCATAAATTAAGAAGTTTTGGTCTTCAAAACATATTGTTAAGAGAATAAAAAGAAAATACATTGACTAGGAGATATTACTTATAAATCACATATCTGATGGACTTTTTTTTTTTCAGAAAACAGTATGGTATTTTCTTTAAAAGTTTAACATATACCTACCATATAATCCTGCCATTCCATTCTTATGTATTTTCCCAAGAAAAATAAAAACATATGTCAACCCAAGCATTTGTACATGAGTGTCTGTTGTACCTTATTGTAATAGCCAAAATCTGAAAACAGCCCAATTGTGAATTAACAGGTAGATGGACAAACAAATCATGGTATGTTTACACAATGAGTTACTACTTACAGTTAGTAGGAATTACTATCAAGTATACTGAATAAAACTAGTCATGTGTAAAACAGTATATGCTTTGTCATTTTTTATATAAATTTCTAGACAATGTGCATAAATATATAATGACAGAAAACAGATAGGTGATTGCCTGGGGGTAAATAGAGCTGGGCAGGGCTAATGAAAAAAGGGAATGATGACAGTTTTGGGGATGATGAATATGTGCATTATCTTTATTGTGGTTTTATATATATAGGTAGGTATATATATCATTTTGTCAAAATATATATTTTAAATATGTTGTTTAATTGTCAATTATACCTCAATAAAGTTGTTTAAGAAACAAACACAGCAAAAGGAAATTATGGGCTGTGGACTTGGCCCAGTGGTTAGGACATCCGTCTACCACATGGGAGGTCCGCAGTTGAAACCCGGGGCCTCCTTGACCCGTGTGGAGCTGGCCCATGTGCAGTGCTGATGCGCGCAAGGAGTGCCGCGCCACACAGGGGTGTCCCCGCGTAGGGGAGCCCCACGCGCAAGGAGTGTGCCCCATAAGGAGAGCCACCCAGCGTGAAAGTGCAGCCTGCCCAGGAAAGGTGCCACACACAGGGAGAAATGACACAACAAGATGACGCAACAAAAAGAAGCACAGGTTCCCGTGCCGCTGACAACAACAGAAGCAGACAAAGAAGACGCAGCAAATAGACACAGAGAACAGACAACCGGGGTTGGGGGGGGGGGATGGGGAGAGAATAAATAAATACATACATCTTTAAAAAAAAGGAAATTATGGATTATGAAATAAATATATCAAATTTTCTGTTATTTTTCACACATATCAGATAACAATGGTAATGATTACATTTCCATAGAAAAGCCAAATAACTCATTTTATTTTTCTAATCTGGTATTATACTTCAAAACTAGTACTATCACAAAATAAAACCCCACTGGAATCATTCTTTCTTTAATTAGAAAATATATTAAAGTTCCATATTTTTTAACATTCTTGGAAATAATTTTTTAACTCTAGTCTTTTTTAACTCTTAACAACAAAATGGTATTTGAATGTCTGATAGTGATTCTGAGTGTGTCTGTTTGCCTTAACTACTTTTCTTTTTTAATTTTTAAATTTTTGTTGCTAAACACACTGTGCTTTTTAAATTATATTTTCTCTTTATTTTATTCCTATGGCATCCTGAAAGATATCTTAGGAGGTTAATGCCTATTTTCAAGTGGCTTTAAAAAGTTTACAGTGTCTAAATTTAAATATAATAAAAGTAGGCAGTAGAGAAAAAAAAAACTGGAATTAGTTTTGAGATAAAGCTTTTAGGCAATAGACACAACAGTTTTGATATAAGCAAAAGGCCCAAGAATTCTAAACTAAGCAGCTGGTGATGGCGTTAGGAGGAGAGACTCTGCTAAGGCATTTCAAGGAACTTCTGAGCTTTTAAGGTCACCATTAGCAATCAGAAAAATAAAGTATAGATGCAGGAATTAAGTAATTTAATGAGATGGGATATAATTCAGTAGATTCAGTGAGCCAAATCTTTATTTTTAAAAAAGACACTTCTTCCTGCTTTCTGTACATTTGAAGGGAAAAAATCTGGGTGACTTATACTGAAACTACATCCCCTAAAATTTTAAGCAAGAATAATTAAGAATTCCTGATTTAAATATACTTAAGTATTTAATAACGAGCTTTTTTCAAATAATGATTTTAAAACAAGTAGTTTATCCTTCTATTATTCATTAAATAAATAAGTTAAATATTAAAACTATATGCCACGCAGGGGTGTCCCCCACATAGGGATGCCCCATGCACAAGGAGTGCGCCCTGTAAAGAGAGCCGTCCAGCATGAAAGAAAGTGCAGCCTGCCCAAGAATGGTACTACACACACACGGAGAGATGACACAACATAAAGAGACACAGATTCCCGTGCCACTGACAACAACAGAAGTGGACAAAGAAACAAGATGTAGTAAATAGACACAGAGAACAGACAACTGGGGTGAGGGGTAAGGGAAGAGGAATAAATAAATAAATAAATCTTTAAAAAAAACAACTATATGCACCTCAGAATAAGTACAAATCTTAACATTTTGGGCAGTGAATAATATAAGAATATTAATTGACTAGAAGAAAGCTATTAATTTTCAATAAACATTTTTAAATTTCATATTAGAAAATATATTTTTAATTTCGTATTAGGGAAAATGCTTTCTTAAAAGGTCTATTATTAGTTTGTTTTTTAAACAAATCAATTTTATTGATACATATTAATAAAGCATACAGTTTATTCAAAGTGTATAATCAATGGTATTTGGTATAATCCAAAGGTTGTGCACTCATCATTTCAATCATTATTAAAGCACTTTCATTATTTCAATAATAATAATAAACAAAAAACAGACAAACAAGTAAATCCTTACCTCTCAATCTCTTTCTGCTTCCCCTGCTTTATATATATATAGCTGCTCTTTCTGGCTATTTTTCCACAATTATTTATTCATTTATTAAGTAGTTTTATTGAGATACATTTTTATACCATATGATCTATCTAATGTGTATAATCAGTGGCTTTTAGTATAATCACAATGTTGTAATTCATCATCTAAAAAATTTTAGACCAATTTCAATACTCCAAAAAGACTCCACATCCATTAGCATTCCTTCCTCAGACCTATCTAACCTCTAATCTCTTTCTGTCTTTATAAATTGATTTATATTTACATTCTATATAAATTAATCATACAATATGTAGTACTTTGTTTCTGGTCTCCTTCACTTTGTATGATTTTGTCTGATATTAAAATTTTGTATTATTAAATTTGTTCAGCTTCAAAGGAAAACTGTTATATATCCAGTTCTATCCATATTTATATTTCACATGTATTTATATTTCAAGTCTATGTCTGTTGATTGTATATTTCAAGCAATTAACATTTAATGTTACTACTATAAAGGCATTATATACCTCATCTATTTTGACCTTTGGCTTTCCATTGTCATATTGTACTATCATCTATATTTTTACCCTTTAATTTACCATTCCTAATATTTTTCATCAACATTCTTCTCCAAGTCCTTACCCTGCTTTTTTCCTTTCAGGTTGCAGCACTACCTTTAGTATCTCTTGTAAATCTGGTCTTTTGGTAACATATTTGATCAGTTTGTGTTTGCCTGTGAAGACTTTGAATTCCCCTACATTTTGGAAAGACAGTTTTGGCAGATATAGGATTCTTCATTGGCAGTCTTCTCTTAAAACACCTTAAATATATCATATCACTTTCTTCTCTCCTCCATGTTTTCTGATGAGAGGTCAGCAGTTAATCTTATCAAGTTTCCCTTGTATGAAATGCTGTGCTTTTCTCTTGCTGTTTCAGAATCTTCTCTTTATCACTGATATTTGTAATTTTGAGTAGTAGGTGTCTTGGGGTAGATCAATTCAGATTGATTCTGTTTGGTGTGCATTGTCCTTCTTCAATATTGATGTTTATGTCTTTCATAAGGGTAGGGAAGTTATTGGTCATTATTTTCTCAAATATTCTTTCTGCCCCTTTTCCATTTTCTTCTTCTGGGACACTGATAATGCATATGTTTTTAAATTTCACATTGTAATTCAATTCTGTGAGATCCTGTTCCATTTCTTTTTCCATTCTCTTGTCTTTCTATTCTCCTGTCTTTTCCATTTCAGATGTTTTGACTCCAAAATCACTAATTCTGTCTTTGAGCAATTCAGATCTGCTCTTATATGCCTCTAATGTATTTTTAATCTCATCCATCATGTTTATCATTCTGATAAGGTCTGTTACTTTTCTTCACAGACTTTCAAATTATTCTTTCTGCTCACACAGTGACTTCTTACCTTTTATTCTTTAGTCATATTTTCTTTCAATTCTTTAAGTTGATTTAGTAGAGTTGTGTGATTAACACTGATTAATTGAATTTAATTCTGTACCTCTTGAGGAATTTGGTTTGTTTCTTTAGTTGGGTCATTTCTTCCTCTTTTGTAGTATGGTTTGTAATTTTTTTGCTGATGTCTAGACATCTGAATATGTTGGTGAATTTATTCTGATGGTCAATTTCTCTCTTTTGCCTATTGCTATTTTTTTTTCACAGTTCTTTTTTGATATTTGGTTCAACTTATCATAAGCCTTTGCCCAGTTTAAGTTATCAAAGTCATGCCAGGGACTCATTAATGGGGTATAGATTTTCTCCCATGGATAGGTTAAAGAAAAACTTATAAGCAGAAAATTGCATAAGTTCATGTAATTTTCAGACCAGCCAGCAGATGGCACTCATTGGTGCACATATCCATGGAGGTGCACTTTCCTTGGGTTTCCTTTGTTTTCATCTGGCCAGAATTGAGATTCAAAGTGGGCTCTGATGGCCAAATTCACTGAAGAAAAGCCCCCTGACTCTCCCTTCCTTTTCCTTTGTAACAGATGACAGGGAGTAAGACATTGTTCTCTCAGTCAGCTGCAATGAGCCAGAGGTTTTATCCCCACTTAAAATCTCAGGGGTGGGGAAGGGGAGCCCTTCCTGGTATCTGAGTGGTTTTTTAACTCACAGTTTGTTGTTTTAAAATTTTCATCTCTCTGTCCCTCACTCTCCTGAGAGTTCTAAAGTACTGTCCTGGTCGGCTGGCCCCCAAAGAAGATCCCTCAGGTAGCTTTTGGCTCTTTCTCTATTGTTTTTGTGAGAAAGCTGAGCTTTGTCTGCCTAATCCAATGCCAACTTCCCACAATCCTATTAGTACTTTCAATGAAAAACATTCATTAACAATGAGGCAGACTATACCAATGGATAAGAACCCTGGCACTGAAATCAGATAGAACTGTATTCAAATCTCAACTTGGCAGTCCAATACCTGAGTGCTAGTGGAAGCATTTTTTAAACTAGGGTTCAATTTTCTTCATCTACAAAATGTGATAACACCAGTTAAATCATTTCAATTGGGACAGGATTTTCTAGGTATCAGGTCTCTTAACTGATTTTATATGAACCAGTTTTGTATGAATTTTATATGGATTATCATGTTTTATTCTATCTGGTTGGTGCAAAAGGAATTGCAATTTCAGACCATTAATTTTAACTCATTACAACTAGGCTCAAACATATCTTTATTAATCAAAATAGGAACCATTACAATCAGTACATTTTTTGCCAGTAAGAAATAAGTTTGCTTATTCCTGTAGCTTAAAAATCCATGCTTTGTAATTCTACCAACTCTTGGAAAGCATTTTTTGCATCCTGCTGGTTGTGGAGATATATTTCCTGCAAAAAGTTGCTGAGATACTTAAAGAAATGGTAGTCATTTGGCGAGAGGTCAGGTGAATATGGTGGATGAGGGAAACCTTCATAGCCCAATTCACTCAACTTTTGAAATGTTGGTTGTGCAACATTCAGTTGGCTGTTGCTGTGGAGAATAACTGGGCCCTTTTTGTTGACCAATGATGGCTGCAGGCATTGCAATTTTCAGTGCATCTCATTGATTTGCTGAGCAAACCTCTCAGATGTAATGGTTTTGCCAGGATTAATAAAGATGTAGTGGCAGCAGATCATCAAACAGTGACCATGACCTTTTTTTTTTTCTTTTTGGTGCAAGATTGGCTTTGGGAAGTGTTTTAGAGCTTTTTCTTGGTCTGTCCACTGAGCTGGTCATCACCAATTGTATAAAGTCCACTTTTTCTCACACATCACAATCTGAGGAATGGTTCATTGTTGTTGCATAGAATAAGAGAGGAGGACACTTCAAAATGATTTTTATTTTTTATTTCAGTCAGCTCACGAGGCAACCACTTATCAAATTTTTTCACTTTTCTAATTTTCTTCAAATGCTGACTCACCATAGAATGGTTCATGTTGAGTTCTCTGTCGACTTCTCACGTATTGTAAGAGGATCAGCTTCAATGATTGCTCTCAATTGGTCGTTGTCAACTTCCAATGGCCAGCCATTATGCTCCTCATCTTCAAGGCTCTTGTCACCTCTGCAAAACTTTTTGAACCACCACGGCACTGTACATTTGTTAGCAGTTCTTGACCAAATATTTTGTTGATGTTGCAAGTCATCTCCACTGCTTTATGATCCATTTTGGACTCAAATAAGAAAATTGCTCAAATTTGCTTTTTGTCTTACCTCATTTCCATATCCTAAAATAAATATAAAATAAACAGCAAGTAAATTCATTAGCAAAAAAACATAAAGTGAGAAAACACATTAAAATGACCTATAACATAACCACATTTATTTAAGAATGTATGCCAATATCAAATAGTAAATTTCAACAATGTAAAACCACAATTACTTCTGCACCAACCTAATAAAAACAGCCCTGTGAACTATGTACTATGTTTATCACTCCAATTTTATAGTTGAGAAAATAAAGTCATAGAATGGCGAAATGATTTGCCCAAGAGTCACACAACTAGTGAGTGGGATAACATGTAATAAACTCAGATAGTCTGCTTCCCTAATCTACACTTGTCATATATTTTAAGGATTACATGTGATAATGCATGTATCATGCTGATAAAATGCACCAAATATACATTCAGAAAAAAGGTAGTATTCATTAATATGGAAGTAAAATTGTGTCCTAAGATGTACATCTACAAGATATATAATGAATACTATAACTTTTTCTTGGCTGTGTTTCAGGGAGTTGATTCAAATATAATGAGAGCAAAATAACACTGAATTTTGGATTTATTGCCTTTGATTTCCTTTTTGACAAAATTTAGCCTTTGGAGCTATATATAATGAATTAAAATTTTAGCGTTTAGCTCCTTTATTGACTAATTTAATTGTTATAGACCACCTGTCATACCATACTGGGACTGGCAAATTAAGACAGTTTTAGTGCTACGCTACCCAATGGCTGGGACCCTTCTATCTTGGCCCAAGGAGATATCTTCATTCCAAACCTCTGTCCCCATGGTTCTACCTTGAACTCATTCTTCCTTCATTTTTTTCCATCTCTGTCCCTTTTAGTCAAGCCTGGCAGTGCTTCTACTCATGCAAAATTCTGACAGCCCTTCTCAGTTTTCTGTGCAATTCAAGGGGTCTGAGCCATTATATAAAAGGATCCTTCACACTCTGAGCAGGTTGATTGGATCAAGATGTCTCATCCACCTAATCTCAACAAATGACTGTTTAGCCACACTTTTTTAGCAAAGGGATATTCAGTCACATCCTCATGCAAAGTCCTATTGTTTGAGAACTTACTTCCCAGAAGTGCAGAGAGGGCCATACTAGGACTGCTTCAGGACCTAGTCTTGGTTTATTGGTAGTCAATTATAACTCAATATAGTTGTTTAAGAAACAACAAGAATAAGAGGAAGTTAAATAATCTGAAATAAATATATCAAATTCACCATTACTTTTCATACAGATCAGATAACAGTGAAGGATGTTACATTTTCTGCATCTTTCAAACTGTTTTTGTTTCTTAGGCTATTCAAAACAAATACGTGAAATCAATCAGGTTAAACAATGGAAAATTGTTTGCTCATGGTTTTGAAATCAGGAAAGTGCCCAAATCAAGGCATCATCAATTTGATATTTTCTTCCTGAAGACTGACTGTCCAGGATCCTTGGCACTTCTGTCACATGACAAGGAGCATGGCAGCATCTGCTGGTCTTTCCCTTCTTTCCTGGGTTATGTAGATTTCAGCTCCTTGCGTCTGTGGCTCTTTCTTCCTTTGGATTTTATTTTATTATAAAAGCCTCCTGTAATATAATAAAGGACCATTCTGAGTCTCAAGGTGTCACACCCTCTTAAATGAAGTAGTCCTATCAAAAGTTTCTACTTAAAATGAGTCCAAACCTAAAGGAACAGATAAATTTAAGAACATGTTTTTCTAGGGTACATGCAGCTTCAAACCACCACACACCATCTTGTGGACCCCCAAAAACATATTCATTCTAAATGCAAAATGCATTCATTCCATTACAATATTCCAAAAATCTTAAATAAATCATTTCAGAAACAATGCTTAGTACAAAGTCTCATCAAAGTTGGTTATGGCTGTGGTCTGTCCTGGGGCATAATTCCCCTTTGTGAATCCTAGAGAACAAATTATCTGCTTCCAATATACATGGAGGGACAGTCATAGGATAAACATTTCCATTCCCGTAAGGAGAAATTGGAAGGAAAACTGGGGTCATGGGTCCCAAACAATTCAGAAACCAAGCAAAGCTATTTCATTTGATTTCTAGGTCTGAGAGTCATTTATGGAATGTTTTGTCTTCTAGGTTAGATGAAGTGGCAGCCCCAATTCTTCCAAGTTTGTGTGCAGCAGCCATGCTCTCTCCAAACACTGGGGTGAAGTCTCTACCCTCTCCAAGCATTAAGGTGGTAGCCAGACTCTGCAATCCCTGGGGCACATTCTCCACTCTTGTCCAGCATTGGGGTGGTGGTCAGATTCTTTAAAAAAGGATCGCCTTTCTTCCAGTTTCCAATAACACATTCATCATTTCCTTCTTCAACCTTATCAGAAGCACTTGTAATGTACATATTTCTACCAACAGCCATTCTGATGCATTTTAGACTTTTTTTTATTAATGCTTCAAAATTCTTACAATTTCTATCCATTACCCAATTCCAAAGCCACTTCCTTATTTTTCTATATTTGTCATAAGAGCTCCCCAATTTCTGGTACAAAAACTGACTCAGTTTGACAGAGCTTCTATGTCAAATAATGCATAAAGAGTTGGCTTAAATGCAGGAAATTATTTTCTCATAGTTTGGGTTGTTAGAAATCCAACATCAAGATATGCCAATCTATGCTTTCTCCAACAGTTTGCAGCATTCTGGTGATAACTCTCCAGTAGTCCTCCATCACATGATGATTTGTTTCTTTGTGTCTCCTCCTCTGCTTTCTCTTGACTGACTGTCTGAATTTCCTCTGCTTAAGGACTCCAGGCATATGGATTAAAGCACACCTTGATTCAATTTAGACTTATCTAAATAGGATTTTGTAAGATCCTATTCACAAATTAGTTTACACCCACAAGATGAGGAATTAAGACTTGAATTTATCTTTGTGGGGAACATGGTTCAATCTACCTCAATACCTACCTGGAAAATTCATTACCCAAATTGCATTATTTGCCCTGAATGAATATACTGATCAAATGAACCTAATAATTGCCAAATATGCACTTTGTATTGTAGCAATGTCATTGCTGGTATATTTTGAAGAAATACAAACAAACACACTTGCTGAAAAAGTCAATGAAGCATTTAAAAATAAGCCATGCTTTTCCACTTGTGCAATGTCCACTTATTTTTCTTCTCTGATAATTCTGAAGAATAAGTTTTGATATTTGGGAAATATCTAGGTAAAATCCTTCTTGGATTAAATCATTTTGAAAATGCAGCAAAAACTGTGAATTCACATATAAAAATAATACATAGTGTTAACAGGGAAGATGACTGATTAAAAGAAAGATTACAGACAGTAGGTGATACTGAAAATCTTTTAAACTGGTATTTGCAGTTACGGCTTCAAATTCAATAATGAATATCCTTGAAAACAAAAGCCATCAGATTAGAAGAAAAGCCAAGCCTGAAACTTATAAACAAATCAGTGATAGGTATAGGGGTAGCTAGAGTCCAGTAGTTAAACGGCCTAAGCATCCTGGATACTTCTTTGCTATATTCGAACACAATGCACAGCATAACTTCACTCAGCTTCTGGGGGATGAACTCGATTCTAATTGACCATATACCAGCTAATGAGTATATGTAACATGGTAGGTATGCCAATCTAAGAGCCAATCATATATTCTGATAGTAATATAAAAGCAGCTCCCATGTAAATAGAGGAGTAGAGAGAACAAAGAAGCTTAAAGGAGCAGGAACAGGAGAGAGCAAAGAGAGCAGAGAAAGGTGGAAAAGAGGATGGAATAAACTCAATATGCATAAACTCCCCATAACTCCAAGAGTCTTTTCCTTTGCTAATGCCCTGTCTCCCTCACTCTGACAGAGGATCTCAGACCTGACAATAGGTATTAAGATTAGGGGCAAAGGTGAATTTTACAATAACTGAACACCCAAGCATTAATATTGGACTAATAGCCCCAGCTTCTTAGACATCATCTCTGGTGCTTAGAAGAAAAACATAAATTTCTTAGAGAGTATTGTTTAAGAACTAGAAAATCCATGCAAATTTCAAAGACAGAGTAATACCTTCTAACCATTCCCAGCTCTTTCCTCAGTCCTCCTTCTGAGCATCTCTCCTGAGACAGGCATGGTACATCTAAGGATGAAAGGAGGGAGTAGACAAGAGAACAAAGCTGGCAATTTATTTTCTTAGATTAAAATGACAAATAATTCAATGACTTAGAAAGCGTTGCTTCTTAATTCACACTTTGCTATAAATAGAACAAAGTAACAGATTTATAACAGAATTAATATAGAGATATATAAAAAGGAATTTCTTTTTAAAAGAACAAACCAACTTTGCTTTTCTTAATGATTAGAAAACAAGAAAACACACTGGACGATTGTAAGCATGTCACAGGAAAATTCTCATTTTAAGAAATGATTGACAATTTATCATAAAGTCAAAGCAAAACTAATCCCATGTTGAGAACTTGAAAATAAATACTCTCTATGTTTATAAATAGTCTGTATTACTTGCACAGCAATAAGCAACCAAAGCACAAAAAAGGAGAGTCAATTAATTCTGAAAGAAAAATAGTGATGAGAGTTTTTTGTTTTTATCATTTACCTCTTTTTTTAATCTTACAATGAATGGAATATGAAAGCACATCTCTGCCTTTGACTTTAAAGAGCAAGTATGTTTTGGCATGCTCTGAGAGCAGACCAAGATAAATTCTAATGTAATACTTACTTGTAGTGGCATCTCCATGGAGGTAGTAGACCAAATTAATATGGGCTTTCTCAGTAACAGCAAGTTGGCAGGCACTGGAGCCAGGTTTTGGAATTACTTCTGACATTTTCGTTGACTACAATTATAGCTGTTAATCATGTCTAATTGAGAGAACAGCAAAAACAAAACAAAAACCTGTCACTTGTACAGGACAAGTGGTGTTTCAGTATTCCCATAAACAAAGCTCCTGCAAAAAGTTTAGAGAGAGAGCAGACATGAGAGAGGAGTAATTTGGGCCATGGCCTCAGAGATGTTAAACTAGAATAAATGTTTGAGTTGAGCTACATCTACGTAGAGTACAATCAAAAAGGAAAGGCTCACTGTTAACCCTATGAAGGCACTAGAACCTCCTGATAGATACCAGAACAAATTCTGGTATAATCGGTGTGGCAGTTTGAGATTATCTATGAAGCCCAAAAAGAGATAGATTATGTTTGTAATTATGTTTGTAGATTATGTTTGTATTCCTCTGAGTGAGTTATCCTGTTATTGTATTAAATTCAGTTGAGGGCCCTTTGATGAGATTACCTGGTAAGATTGTTTTCAGTGCTTTTGGATTTTACCACATCAGTAAGGCTTGATTTAGGTTGAGTCCCACACCCTTGCTGGGTATGATAAGAATAGTCACTCATTCAGACACAGGAAGAGAGAGCTCGTGTCATTTTTGACCCTACCACATGACAGAAAGGAGAAGGTTTAAACAGCCGAGGCACCAGGAGAGTTGAATCATTTACCTGGTACATTACAGCTGAATTGAGAAGAAAGCAGGACAGCTGAGACTGCTGTAGTAAGCCCAGAGAGACAAGCCTTATGCCAGCTTGCAGCTGAAATCAGGAAGAAAGCAGAGTAGCCAAGCCCTAGACAGGAAGCCCAGAGCAAAACGCTGCAACCTCGCAGAGATCCTCGCCCATCCTGCTTCACCAAGCAGCAAAACACCAGGATCAACAGCAGCTGACTTGGGTTAAAAAGCATTTCTGCTGATGCCTTGATTTGGCCTTGGAACTGTCAGCTTTTACCCTCAAATAAGTCCTGATTTGTGATGGTTAGGTGAATGTGTCAATTTGACCAGGTCATTGTACCCAGTTGTTTGGTCAAGCAAGCCCTGAGCTAATTGTAATACAGGGACATTTTTGGACTTTAGTCACCAGTGACTTTACTGCATAGAGAGTTGATTATGTCTACATCAATGAGGGAAATTGCCTGCTGTCAGCAATGAGTGACACTTTATCCAATCAAATGAAAGCCTTAAAAGGGTTAGTGAATTCAGCATTCAGAGAGAATTTCCCAGCTGGTCTTTGGACAACCAACATCTCCTGGAAACTCATCAAGGACCTTCGTTGGACTTTCATCAGAGCCCTGGTTGTAGCCTGCCTGCGGAACCTGGACTTGTGCATCCCCACCGTCATATGAGAGACTCGTAAAATCACATACTATTGACAGATATCGCCTGTTGATTCTGTTTCCCTAGAGAACCCTGACTAATAAATCATTATGAAAGCTAAAAGTTTTCTGGTACTTTGTATCAGCAATCGCTGATACAAATGGCTCCTGCATGCAGTTGCCAGGGCCCCTGAGAACTCCCACTGCATAGTCTTTGACTCCAATGCCTGCTTTCTACTCTGCCAGACAACATCTCATCTTTTTATTGGCTGTCTGCCTAGGACCAAGCTATTGGCTTGTCTATAAATTTCCAGCACTGTGACACAGACCAGCACCCACTGACTGCAGAAGTATGAAAGGGCCCAAGCAGAACCAAACCCAGAATCCTAAATAACGAGGGTGCTTTGTAAAACACTACCAACTTAGAACAGATAAAACTGACACAGAAATCTCATATTTCACCTTATTTTTAAAGCCACATAAATCTGCCTAACAGTTGCTATTTCAAAAAGCACTTCCCATCTACCTTATATAATGTTTATAGTAACTATATAAAATAGGTACTCTGAAGAAGCATAATTTGCAAATGAGAAAAGAAATTAGAACCTCTTGCATAAGACTGCAGAGATAGTGTGTGCCAGGGCAATGCAAATTCTCACCCTGATTCCATATCTCATACTCTTTCCACAGAAATATTGTTGTCTGGCAGTAAAATCTAAGTAGAAATCTAAGCAAATGTTGAGTCATCAAAAGACCAGGACTAAAAACTGTCAGAAAAACAAAACAGCAAACAAAATATATTATAAAACCAAACAGAGCAAATATCTTAATGTTGATTTTAAAATCGTTTTTTTTTGTGTGTGTGTGTTTATTTCAAATATTTTATCTTCCTATATCTCCTTCCCGCTCTAGACACAGTGATTCTACTGCTTTAAGCTTTGGTTTTATTCCCTGCATTTCCTGTCCTGTATCCCAACCTTTATGGATCCCAAGTCTTCTTTATCTTCCTCTCTCTTTACTCTGTCTTCTCCCATTGCTTAATGCAATGCCAAGTTCACAATTGGTCCTTATCTAGAATAATAAGCAGATATAAAATGATCCAGGGATTGATGGTTATCAGAACATTGCATATTCCGTTCTGGCTTTTTCAGTATTAGGGAGGCAATGGCAGGAGTCTACTAGCATAATCCCTTTTATTTCCTCCTGGAAACATTGTCAACCTCATCCCCAGCCCAGCCCATACCTTCCATTACCCAGGGAGCAGTGAAGATATGGATGGGACCAAACTCATCCCACACAAAGCCTTCGCCTTGCTCTAGCTTTTGAATCTTAACTCTGTTCCAAGAAGATCCACTTCAAGAAAAATGCTTTAACTTTCCCATGCTGCATTTGTCAGGCTTTATTAAGAAAAAAATGGTCAGCATTCGGTAAGCAGTGGTCCTACATGTAAAAACAGAGAGCACCCATACAGCTCACAAAATTGGGCAACATTAGGTTTTATGTCAAACAGCCATGGGGATCTCAAGATTCAGAAAATTTACTGCCTGTACCCAAATTTGAGTGTAGAAGAGAGGCTAAAACCACTAGCACTCTGAACATCATAACTTCTGAGAAAGCAAGGGTTCTCAAAAGTTGAGAATGGAGAGAATATGCAATATTCACTGAGTTCATTCTTTCTATACTGGTTTCAAAAAGCCTTTTAAAGTCCTGTGCTATTTTGACTAATGTGATGTTTTCATTTTTTGCCAACTTATAATGAACGAGTTCATGAAGGTTGATTCTTATCTTTAGTTTTCGAACAATTACCACTAAAATAGTATTAGTTCCCTATGTTAGAACTTGATTTCTGTCTTTATTTCTACTCAGTCAATCTGATCTTAGAAAAAATATATATTTAAACGTGATGGAAATAGCTAACTCTGAGAATCTTGTTTAAACTGTGCCTGGCTCATTTATACACAATGCATAAGCACATGAATGCATTCCAATATACTATAGCACATGAAATCACTCTGAGGTGTGGGAAAGCTGGAAAGCAGGGGTTATTTTCTGGTGGCTTTGATTCGACTTTCCTATTTATCTTCTACTGCAGATTAAGTACAAGTGTGTGTCTCCTCTTGTCTCCCTCCTCCCTACAAAAATTAAAGCTACTGGAAGGAGATGGCCTGAGTCTTACCTCTTGGTGCAGCATTGTGTCACATGTGCACAAACCCACCATAGCACTCCCCACCAAACTTTCACCAACACTTTGTGAATTAATTTAAAAAGTATTTTCCTAAGTATCTACAAATACCAACTCCAATATTCACTTTAGGCAAATCAGTTGAACCCCACCACCATCATAAGTCTAGTAATAACAGTAAAGGAGTACTTCTCTATGCCAGGTATTATTACATGTGTTCCACCTATACTGCTTCATTTAATCATCCCAACATCCTGTGAGGTAGTTACTAAGGCACCAGGCATCAACCCCATTTCACAGATGAGAAAGCTGAAGCACAGGAAACTTAAGTAGCTTCCTGAGGGTCTCTCAACTTTCCTGGGATCTTCAGTCAGGCCAGGCCCTGAGCCATGACATTGGCCATTATCTTAATATGGCTTTGACTCGAGATTTTAAATGTGGGGTTGAACTACAGGAATTCGTAAGTTACTGAATTCTAAAATTTAAGCTCTTTCTAGTATTCTGTAGTAGGTATGCATGTCAAATCAGCCAAATTAATATGCTCACCAAAATACTTAAAATTAAAAAAAAAATAGAGCTGATCAATGTTGGGTGATGTTTGCACAATATGATTAAATGAAGACCATTCAGGGCAGAAATGATATCCCAACTTCTTAAGAGATCCATTGTGGCAAGCAGTCAGTGCCACATATACAACTAGATGCTACTTATAAATGTGATTCCATTTATAAAACTCTAGTCTTTCTGCACACCTTTTCTAAATTGGATATGCCTTACAAAATATTAAAATACTATGTAGGCTACTATAGAATCTTTTAAAAAATCTGTAAGTGACAGAATATTGGTGTGATAAACACATGAAATGCTGCTATGTCATGAAAACCTTTTGCTCTTACTCCCACAAAATACAAAATAGTAGTACAGAACTAAATAAATTAATCCCTTCTGTCATCCAAAAGGGGTGGGACAAACAACAAAATACTTAGAAGCCCTTTATGGACATGTTGCTTCATTCTTCAGCCAGATGTTTCCAGTTTTCATGGTCAATATCAAGATACAGAACAGGGTAAAGAACCAGCGAGTTATGAGAGTTTGCTATGTAGTATTTAAGAAAGTTCCATGCAAAGTGTGAGTTTTGACTAATTTCATGTTAGTGAAATGAATGTCAGTCCTTTCAGTAGCAGGTATGTTAATGTTAACTCATTAATAACATGAATAATTAGACATGAGGTATAAGTTAAGATTTTACCTAATTTTATGATTATATTAGGAGGGAAATGAAAAAATAGTTCTACAAAAATGCATATGTGATATATGCTGTATGTAAACAGCATTTTATATCTTCTATATCATAAAACTGAAAGTAATTTTGACTACTCAATTACAATAATAAATTGTTGATCCATTTGTATTTAAAATCCCCTTTCTTCCTAGAAGAAAGAGCAGATTTCCAGACCTTTTTCAAACACACAGAATTCCCATCTTTTCACTCAGAGGCCACATTTGGTAATCTACAGATAAGAATGTATTTATTTATAAGTAGAATCAAGCTGTCATAAGTTGGAATGGTGGAGGAAGTTTCAGAACCATGTTTTTCATGTATTAGCTAACTGAGGGTCCTTTTAAAGAAATGAAATCATTCCCACTCACTTCCGATGGAATTACACATTTTTGTTAAATGCTAAATATGTACAAATATAAAACTAATTACAAATCCATTATACTTTCAACCATTAACCAATTATAAAACTAAAGCCATTTTACAGACTAAATCTTTAAAAAAGCTTCAAAATGAATGAAATTCAAACTAATGACTTCTATGTAATATGAGTACTATTGTTTTGCTAGTGTGACTGGGGTGGTCAAATCTATGACAGATTGTTTAGAGATAGGTATATTTATTCTACTTTTTAAAGCTAACATTAGTTGAGCATTGGGGTCAGGTATTACTTTATAATAGATTTATATTTCTAAAGTTCTTTCACCTTCATCACACTCCTATGAGGAAACAGTGTTGTTTTCATGCAAGAGCAACTAAGACAAGAGACGGTAAATTCTCAGGGTTGAAGTGAGAAAGTGATGAAGCAAGTTTAAAAGTCGACAGTCTGGCAACAGGATCTTCTTAAATACTACACGATACTGCCTCTCAAATAATATGCATCACTTCACTCTTCCTCTAAATAAATACACATTTGATAAAGATATATATTTTATAAAATATATTTCTAGCATGGAAAACAGCCTGTGGCTGTTGGAAATAAAAGCAGTGTATGTGGGAAATGCAGATGGAACCAACAGCAGTAAGGGAAGTGAAGGGCCAGTTGTTGGATAGCCTTAAATAGTGTTCAGTTGTTCTTCGCTATGGAGAAACCAAGAATAGAGCAAGCTACTAAAATTGTTTCCTCTATTTTGAATATGTCACAAGCTTCATGCAAGGATGGAGGCAACAGGTTACAAGATACTCAAATATTTAGTATTTAGGAGTATGATTGCGGCTTGATTAAGACAGAATAAGGAGTGAAAGCCTGCTAGATTGGATAGTTTGCAATGGTTGGAAAAATTTAAGTGCACACAAGTTTCAAACTTACTTCCTAAAGAGGAGTGTGAAAGCTCTAAAGCAGTCACCATTTTAGATCCTATCATCTGGAAGAACAGTTGGTGCAGAAAATACACCAACCCACAGTCATTACTCAGAACTGGCTTCACAAGGAGCTGGAATGTCTTTCATGTTATTCGCGTTTTCCTGTGTTGGCCTAAGTGGTATTAGGCAGAAAAATGTCCCAGGCCTTTTGTGAGGGGATGCTGATGATATTGAGAATTGTTTAAGCCTCCACACAAACAATCCTCACATTGTCATTTATAAGCCAGAAGAAGTGAGTGTAAAATAAATTCATGAAATGCCTTTAGCTAACCTGCTTCTACTTACCTGACTTTCGGGTTTAACCCATGCCTTCTAGACTGCCCATGACACTCTGAATCTGCAGTGAATCCGCACAGTTCTGTCCTTAACAGTGAAATTGCATGTGTCCAACAATACTGGTATTTTTTCCAAAGCATGTTTGTGCTATTTATATTGTCATTTTAATTACCTGATTTAATTAGGTTGAATACTTTAAACATTACATAAAATTTTTGATAGTAAATCAAATGTGTTATGACCATAAAATATTGAGGAAAATGGTAAAATTTTAATTTCACACCCAGAGTTCTTTGAAAATACATTTAAGTTTATATACTAATTTTAAGAAGCCTAAAATGAAAATACAGATGCCCTATGGGCACAAGTTAGATAATAAAAAGCTGAACTTAAAGCAACTTTAGGCATATATCAGTATTTTAGTAATATATAAACATCATGCTTTAATTTTTTTGTAATAATAAACTATTTTTATAGAAGGTTTAGATTATAGAAAAGTTATATCAGAAGTACAGTGGAAACTCCTCTTTGGAGGTAGTCAACATCCATTTCTTGGGTGTATGCTTTTCTCTTTTCTCTCATTTCTCAAAAACCTCTTTTTACTGAACTAAAAAAAAAAGTACAGGGGATTCCCATATAACCCTCCCAACACACATTTTTCCTTATTATTAACATCTTACATTAGTGTTGCATATTTTTTAAAATTTTACCACAATTGTAAAAAAATAATAGTAACAATTTATAATAGGGAGATATATAGGGGAAATGCACCTAAATCATACCTCTATGGGATATGAATGTATTTCATGTTATCATAGGTGTATTTAATCAGTAGATAGAGAACCACAGAGTAGCCAACAAAACAATAAGCTTCCATCCTTGGGCATTTTACTACTTTCTCAAATAAAATGGAAAACTCTCTGGAATATATAGACAGTGCCTAAAAAAAGAGGACAGGCCAGTATGCCAAGGTCTTGATCTAAATGCTTGAATTTACAAACCTTATTCCTGTAAAAATGAAACTAAGCCTAATTATAATTAATGGCTAAGAGTTACCTCCTGAAAAACTCCTTGTTCCTCAAAAGCCACTTTTCTCTAAGCAAAACTCAGCAAATTAGCTCACTACTTGCCCCCTCTTCCCCAACATGGTACATAACTCCTGGGAATGAGCCTCCCTGGCACTGAGGGATTATTACCAAGTGCCAATCAGTGATTCATTTGGAACATGTCCTTGACCAAAAGGGGGAAACATTAAATAAAAAAGAGTTTTTATGACTAAGAGATCTCAAAGTAAATTAGGAGGTCATTCTAAAGGTTATACTTATGCATGTCTCTGGCAGATTTCACTTACTGCCACAGTAAACAAAGCCTCAACAAAAGTACCCACAAGGATTCTAGGGACATCCAGTTACTAGAGGCAAATCACATAGCCTCATGAAATCAACATTCCCTCAGTGGGTCTATTTCCTCAATATAACAGTGTTAGAATTGTTCATAATTTCCCTACTCATGATTCTTCTCCCCTTTTTATTTGAATCTATAATTATCACTATACCCATTAAATATATGTCTCAGAGACTTAAATCTTCAGTCTCTTCATTTGCTAGCTGAGCCCTGAATCTCAGCAGAGTTGTGGCCAACACCTACTCTCCAGTTCTTTGGACTTGCCCAGTACAACAGCATATGTTTTAAGTTAAAATAATATGTGTTCATATACATATTTAGATTACCAAAAATTACATTTTAGATTACAAATTTCAAGTTTTTTGTTTTGTCCATCAATTTAAATTAATTTAATAATTGGAGTATGACATAAAAATACCCATGATATATTTTTATCTGTGTGTTTGGGGTACATGTGACACATCACAGAATCTTCTTCCCCATTCAATTATAATGTTCTGCTTTGGTCATGACCAGATAATAATATGAGTCAACCTCAAAGAATTCTTATTTCTTTTTAGCAATGTGTGGGTGTATGTTTATGTATGTATGTGTATATATACATATTTTTCAGTCTGTTACATAAGAAATAAAAAATGACATATATTTCAGAGTTTGCAAAGCTAATTTCTTCTAATTTCATGGATTATGCTCCATTACATATTAAAATGCAAAAAAAATTGTACTTTTTTCAAAGGCGTTGAGATATTATTTTATGATTTAGTGTGAAAGGGTAATAATTGTGTTGGGATTTGGACTTTGTATTGTACCCCCCTTATTATCAACTGATGGTACACTACTGTTCACAGCAATCTAGACTGGGGTTTGATGTTTTTAGAGTGAATTACTTTGGGTAAAATAAAAATTACACAAAATAACTTTTCTCATAAAAAATGTTTTTTTAACTTTTAAAGAGTTCATTAAACCACTTCATTCCAAGCAATTAAAAAGTATTGATGTAACCTCATTCAAGTAACCATATTTTTCAGGAAATATGGTTGTATTTGTTTATAAGTTTAATACTTTCGGCTGTTTCAGTAGCTTGTTTAGGATTTCTCAGTACCATTTAAAAACTTTTGCTTTGGTTCATAAGCTACTCCCATGAAAATAAATGCTAAGAGCTTAAAGGCATGCCTTATAATTTAAAAGAATTACTATTATTACAAATGTACTAACATAGCAGAGAAACAATTAATAATTTAGGAGAAACTCTCAATAATAAAGCAAACGTGAATATATAAAGTATTTCCCAAGAAATTGTATTGTGTTACTTATGCAACATTATGGTATTGTGTTATTTATGCAACATTATGGAAAAAGGAGTGGTTTTGTTTCTCCTGATTAAGTGCTTTGAAAGTAATATCCAGCAGAAGACCAAATATCATGACTTTATACAAGTGAGTTTATTTTGTCAATAGTTGTCCTGAAGAAAACACTTCATATATAAACAATTAACACACGATTTTTTAAAAAAGGTTTTCCTTACTGTGTGTATTTTGCATAAATATTTAGTTTCCTTTTTGGTATAATAGCCAAAATTCTTTTCCAACATTACACAAATAACATTTCCATGTAAGTTACTCAATCACTGTAGAAAGCTTTGTCATTTAAAAATCTAGGTTCAAATTCTGTACTTTTCCAGTTATTTAACCTTTAGGCCTCATCTGTAAAAATAGAAATCATACATCTAAAGCTTATTTTAGTTTGAACAGGCAATAGTATGTTTCAGATTGCTATGCAAGCAGTCAGCATGTGGCACATAGTAACAATTCCAGAAATAGTTGTCTCCTTCCATCCTCAACCATCTTTCCCATGGTTTCTGTATAAGAAAACAATTGAAAATAATAGTTTTTATTTTTAGAGTTGACAGGTTATTATGACTGTCAAGGTATATTCTCTTCTATCTGTAGTACCTATTCACCTCATTTTTAAAGCTCATGCTATAGTTAAAAAGAATCTGTTTACTTGAATTTTTTCCTTTCTCTATCTGAGGAATGAGGCATCTGTAGTCAAATCAGAGTACAAAGGATCAAAAAACAAGCCTCCACTAGGAAAATGAAATCTTTCTGCCTGACCAGATTTCCAGTATGAACATATATTTGAAATATGACCTGCAGGGCTGGTTTAGAAAATTTTACCCCTTCAGTACTTTTCAAAAATTACCAAACACCAAAACTTAATCAATATATATTACAACTTCATCATATCAAGATGACTTACAAAACAGATGTGGAACTGTGATATGAATGTTTCTTTTCAAGTTTTAAATATACATATTTTAATATATTTACATATATTACTTATTTTATTAACTCTTTCTCCATATATATTTTTTCTAGCACATAGAGTACAAATATTTTCAGAGTTTTGTTCCCCATTATATATATATCAATATATGTTCATGTTATATCATTATGCTATGTTTTTATTCAAGATGTTTAAAGTCAAGGACAATTTTATTTACAACTTTTAAAAACTGGCAAACACAATAGAAATTTTATCAAAATCTAGGATTTGTCATTCTGTGTTAATATTTTGACCTCTACAATGGGTTGGCTTAAACAGCGGCACTTAACTAGTGGTCCATGAGCTTGGATTGAAAAAAATCAACTTACTATTTTTATTTTCTGTGACCTCTAACTGAAATCTAGCATTTCCTTCATTTATTAATTTATGCAATAAATTACAGTAGTATCCATTTCACATCATATTATACTTGTTGCAAATCTTGCAAAATTGCTTATATTCATCCATACTTTGAAATTACTGTAGTTGTTAGACCTGATGGTAGAGCACATGTGATTATAGTCCTGCTGTGTATAAACTATTATGCCACTTGGTTGGCCAACTATCTAGCAAAACAGAATAGGTAACATACAGAAGCAAACCTCCCTAAGGGTGTCTTTGATCTTTTGAAGTATAGGGCCACCATTTGTGAAGATAAATCACAGGGTTGGCACAAGTTATAATGTCAAAAATTTCATTCCACAATATTACTATAACAAAAAATTAAAAAATACAAAGCAAAAGTATAACTTCATGAAATAAAACACACATGAAATACATAAAACCTCCAATTCATGCTGCACACTTATTAGGAATTTAAACCAAGTCACTTGTATTGAAAATACTGGAACATCATATCAAGGAAACAGTTATGATGTTATAATTAATAACCAAAACATGAAAAATGACAGATTGAAAATGTCTTAAGTGGCAAACACAAAGACACTTGTACATTTTGTCCTGATAACATGGCCGCCTTTGTTGCACAGAGAAAATGCGCATACTTTTCCCGCCAGCTGGAGAAATCTATGTTTGTTGCCTAATCTGTGTTGGCAACTCCATGCCTAGTAGTCATTCAGCTACCAAACGGTGAAGTTGAGCATTCTTACTTTGGTTGCCCAGTGATTGCTGTTACATTCAAGTATTTCCCTGTTTACAATTGTTAACAAATAAGTGAAAGTATGTAAGTTGTTTTTATTGATTATTAACATTTTAGAAAACTGGTCAGTTTAAATGAAAATTCATAACTTTTCATAAGTAGGTTACTTTTAACACAAACAGGCACATTGACTATGAGTGTAAATCAGGCACACCCACCATGAGTTTGCCAATCCATGTAATCCACGTTTATGTCTTTCAGTTGCTGATATTGCAGTGTCTAACCATCTGTGATCCTAGCGATCCTAGCGATGTCTCAAATGTCCACATCATTAAACATTTTTCTTTCGCCATTAGGTTTCTAGAAAAGTTCTGAAATCCATGTAGCTTTACCCACAATTTCGGGAAAGACACCTAATTCCAGAGAGGACATGAACCCTGATCTCCTACTGTAACCTGTGTGTCTATCTGGTTGTTAAAAATTACTTATTTGTATGCATATTTATAAAAAAACTTATTTAAAAACCTTGCAAAATACTGAGTATTAAAAACTGTCATTTAAATTATATATCTTATTTTACAAACCCAATTTAAGTTGAAGTCTCAAAGTAAATAAAGAATGATGAAAGTTATGCATTATTTGATTTAACATGCATTAATGAACATGATGGAACTCAAAAACTGAGTATTTTTGTGTAGAAAATTTGTTGCAAATGGAAGTATGAAGCCAGCAAAACTAAAAGACCATCTCATGTCTGTGCATGCTGAGAATGCATCTAAAGTTGCAAGGGATTTTGTGTGAAAAAAGTTCATTTCAAAAAAGCAAGGACACTTCCAAAACTTGGATTTGCCATTTCACAAAACTTTCTGTTTGAAGTATCTTACAAAATTGCTTATAGGTTTGCCAAACAAAAGAAGCACTACACTCTTGGAAAGAATTTAGTAAAGATATGAGCACTGGAAATGGTCAAATTGGTGTGTGGACTAGAACAGAATAAGAAACTAGACGTGGTTCCCTTGTCAAATGATGTAATACATTCTAGAATAGTTGGTATGTATTTTAATATTTTAAAACAAGTGTAGCAATTTAATATTATTTATGAATTCCAAAAAAAGATAATAGACTATGTTTGTAAATTGGTCTATCCCCTTGGGCATGTTACTCTTTGACTGTATTAAATTCAGAGGTTTCACGTTTATTTTATTAAATCAATATTAGGATTAGGACTTTGATTGTACCACATCAGTAGGGCATGCAGAGTTGAGGCCCTGCCCCCTTCCTTAGTGGTATAAAACAGACTCTCACATGGAAGTAAATACACAGAGAAGAACACAGTGGATCTTGCAGCCCTGGGAAGAGAGATGAGCCTGATAATATACAGCTTAGCTTGTGAGGAGAACAGCACAACTGAGCCCAGAAAGAAATACGCTCTGGGAGAGAAGCAACCTATAGCTGAGATTGGAAGAAGCTGGGACCATGGAGCCTTAAGAGGAAGAGGAAGGCTAAATCCTCACAGACATCACCTGCCATCTTGCGTCAACATGTGGCAATGACTTTGGATGAGAAAATACCTCTTAGGATACCTTGAGTTGGGCTCTTTAGAGCCTTGTAATTCTAAGCTTCTACCCCAAATAAATATCCTTTATACACCTTTGGCTGATTAGTACAATAGATCATCCAGGAATTGGCAGCCTTGCCATTTCCCCTCTGTATGCAGTTGGATGAAACTACAGATACCTTTTAATGTAGCCAACTCTTTGTTTATGTTCACTTTGTGCATGTTGACACCATCAAAGAAGAATTCTTATTTTGTGAGTCTCTTTCTGAAACTATGAAGGCTGCTGACATTTTTGAAATGGTAGAAGTTTTTTTTTTCACAAACAAAACTTTGATTGGAAAAAAAGAACTTCATTCTCTTTGCACTGATGGAGCTCCTGTGATGCTTGGTAATATGTCTGACTGTGCTACTTTAATAAAAAAAGAAGCTCCTCAAGTTGTCCTCACTCATTACTTTTTTACACAGACATGAACTGGCAACAAAGACTCCTCCAACAACCCTTAATGAAGTTTTGTCAATAGCCATAAAAGTTATCAGCTTTATTTTAAAAAGTTCTCTGAATCATCATATTTTTAAAAGATTTTGTTAAGAAATGGAAACAATATGAAGTCCTTCTCTATCACACAGAAGTGCACTGGCTTTCAAGAGGGCAGGTCTTAAAGCACATATTTGACCTAAAGGCAGAAGTTTCACTTTTTCTGAAAGAAATGGAAACACATTCTTAGAATATTTTGAAAGGAAAGATTTTATACATGGGTTGGCTTACCTGGCAGAATTTTTTCACCCTATGAATGAGATAAATCTTTCCATTCAGGTTATGAAGCCACCATTATGGCTGCCACTGAAATAGTACAAGTTTTCTTTGCTAAGTTACCAATATGGAAGAAGAGAGTAGAGGCCGACATCCTATAAACTTTCCAATGTTGAAGAAAGTGCTTTACCAAGATGGAGTTGAAGTACAAAATTCTCCATTTTTTTTAAGAGACATATGCAAATACTTGGAAAAATTACCGAACTCTTTTTAAAGTTATTTCTATCTTGATGGCATAAAAATTGAACCATGGACCTGCAGTCCTTTTCTTTCTGATATAAACTGTATCAAAGATGTTGATATAACCAAAGATGAACTCATTGATCTTAGGACAAAATCTTAAGATTAACTCAAAAAGCCTTGGAGAATTCTATTGTTCCCTGAGAAAAGCCTATCTTCATCTTGCAAAGCAAGCTATGGAAGCTTTTATTCCATTTGCAACAATATATCTTTGTGAAACCAGATTTTCAGCCCTCGTAACAATGAAAACAAAAAATCAAACTCGATTAGACGTCCAACATGATATGTATGTCACCTTGTCAAATATTACACTACAGTGTAATGTTCTTATTCAAGATAAACAACAGTCTGCACATTGACATGTCTTTGAAAAATAAAATTTAACTTTAACATTCTTATATTTTTGTGTATTGCATTATTATTTAATGTGTTAAGAAAGAAACACATATGTATAATATTATATGGTTTTTTTAAATTTTAGTAACTATTTCAATATATGTAACTGATTTCCTTTGTAATTTTACTTTATGCGTTTGAAAACATTATTCTTGTGGGGACATGTTGAAGGAGGTATGATATATTTATTAACTAGCACACAGTATAGTGTGTATTTAGGGTGATTTTTATTTTGATATAACGTGTTCTGAGTGCAGTAGATAACTGCCTGCAAAATGGTTAATAAAGTTGGTGGAGATGGTTTTATGATGCCATGGGAAAATCTGAATTTCTAAATTTTTGCCAAAAAGGACCATTTGAACAGATGCTGAACTGTATTACATTATTAGGTATTGAAATTATGGGAAAGTTATAAAACAATTTTGAATAATCCTAAAATTTAATTTAAAGACATGCTGATGCTGAGTGTCATAAAACTATCTGTCGCTACATTCTGAGACGGGGTCCTTGGTTTTCACCTAACTGGCAAAGGGGTCCATGGAACAAATAAAGTTAAGAACCCCTGGTTTAAAGAATAAAAATTATCTGTTCATGATTTTGAGGCTAAGTATCTGCTCATGATTTTGAGGCTAAGAGATGTTCAAAATCAAGGTCTCAGCAAAGTGATGTTTTTTTTTCCCCAAAGTCTGTAAAATTCTGGTGCTGACTGCAGTAATCCTTGGGTTCCTTGATCTGTGACCCTGCCTCTCACGGTGATATCCTCTCTTTCCTCTTGCAGGTTCCAGTTACTTCCAGCTTCTGGCTTGTGACTCCTCACCATGGCTTTCCCTTACTATGTCTGAATTTCTTCTGTTTAAAAAGGGCTCTAGTAATCTGGATTAAATCTGAACTCGTTTAATTGGCCCGCACCCTAACTAAAAATAACATCTTCAAGAAACCTATTTAAAATGGGATTTGCAATTAAGATTTAGAACATGCCTAAATTCAAGCACGTAATTCAACCTACCACAGCCTCCTTAGTACTGTATCTGGATTACAATTTTATCTAATTTAATTTCTCCCTTATTATATAATTATGGACCAATAAAATAAGATGAAACTTATGACTTGGAGTGACTAAATGATATATAAATATGAATGATCAAAATTAAAACCAAATTTTCACTCTATATCTTAAATTTATCTCCTCACAGATGGGTAAGAGGCAGAAATGGGATTATGAGTAATTGAATAGGTAATTGAGAACTGAATATGTTTTTACAGTTGCTGTGATTAATTATTGAGTACATTTTCTTGCCCTACTCCTTAATTGTAGTTACTGATCCCATTTCATTGCTATATAGCAATGAGGGCACACTCAAATCTTTTGTGAAAGAGGACCCTATAAACCAGTACAGACCTGAGGCAGGCTAGTAAAATAGGAAATCAATAGATCTGGAACCTGGAAGGAAAATCCAGGTGGCCATAGATACCCCACAAGATGGCTGCTGCAAGAACCTACTAGGTTCTTCCTAACCTACTAGGAAGGCCTAATGGGTAGCTGGGATGCCCACCTTTGTGCAGCAGTAACAAAGAGCTTCTTTTACCCACTGTTGTTAATGGAAGCCAAGTGAGGAACCTGGACTTCTATACAGATCAGGCAACAAAAATGTGGCACCTTTTTCTTCTACTAGTGTAGTGGGGCCAGCTAGAGAGCTAGATAGAACAGAAGCTTCAAATAAGAGAAAGATTCTTATAACATAGTACTCAGTTGTCCAAGTTCCAGTTGAAAACCACTATTTCTACCAAGAACCTATATCTCCAACTGAATAAAAAAAAGACAATTAGTAGATGCACTCTAAAGGTTACAGAGATTTTAGAATTAACTGATAAGCACTTTAAAACAGCCATCATAAAAATGTTTCACTATGCAATTACAAACACACCTGAAACAAATGAAAAAAAAAAAAAATAGAAAGTCTCAGCAAAGAAAAAGAAGACAAAAAGAAGAACTAAATGGAAATTTTAGAACTGACAATTCCAATAGCCAAACTAAAGCACAAATGGGAATGGTTCAACAGCAGAATAGATGGACGAGAGATATGAATAGTCAACTGGAAGATAGAAATATATAAATTATCAACCTGGACAACAGAAAAAAAAAAAAACTCTGGAAAAAACAAAAAACAAACAGAGCCTCAGGGACCTGATGGACTATAGCAAATTATATAACATTTATTGTGATCAGATTCACAGAAGGAGAAGAGAAATAAGAAGGACTGAAAAAAGACTAAAGAATAATGGATCTAAATTTCCCAAATTTGGCAAAAGACATAAACCTACAATTTCGAGGAAGTGAATGAAACCCAAATAGGATATAAAGAATTTCACACCAAAAAAAAAAAAAAATTGTAGTAAAATTTCTGAAAACTAAAGGCACACACAAAAAATAAAAATATTGGATGTTGTGGGGGAGAAATGATACCTTTCTTGTGAAGGAAAAATTTTAATGAGAGTGAATTTCTCATCAGAAACAATTGAGGCCAGGAGAAAGTGGCATAGTATGTTTAAATCCTAAAAGAAAAGAATTGTCAACAAGAATCGCATAGCCAGGAAAAATATACTCCAGAAATGAAGAGGAAATCAAGATACTCTCAGAGGAATTTGTTAACAACAAAATCACCCTCTTGAGTTTCAAAATTATGTTTGATGATTGAAACAAAAATTATAGTACTCTGTGATATGATTCTAAATGCAGGAGGGTAAGGGTATGTAAAGATAAGTAAGGTTTCTACAGAGTTCTAGTCTGCTAAGCTGTTCAAGCAGACATCATAAAATGACGTGGCTTTTAACAACGGATATTTATTAGTTTAAAAGCTTACAGTGTCAAGGCTGAGAAAAATGTCCAAATCTAGGCATCATCAGACAATGATTTCTTCCCCAAACTGACTGCCAGCAATCTGGATTAATCTGTCACCTGGCAAGGCAGATAGTGACATTTACTGGTCTTTCCATTCTCTTCCAGTTTTTAACTGCTTTCAGCTTCTTGTATCCATGGTTTTCTCTATCAGCTTCTTCTGAATTTCATTCTCTTATAAAGGTCTCCATTAAGAGGACTAAGACCCACCCTGGTCCATGCCTTAAGAGAAGTAATCTAATCAAAAGGTCCTACTTAGAATAGGTTTACACCTACAGAAATAGATTAGCTTTAAGAACATATTTTTCTGTGGTCCATACAGCATCAAGTTATATACATATCACTAGAACTGATAAAATGATGACACAAGTACATAGTTAAATGCTATTTAAATATAATGCAACTACTAAAAATGGTATGAAAGAATCATACTAAAATACAAACAAACACTATGACTAGAACCTAGCACTACTGCAATGTTAGCAAGAAAAGTTCTGTGAACTAACTTCTCAGTGAAGCAACTGTACTTGTGAATTTATTAAAATCCAACCAATTAAAGTCTTGAAAATTGTCCTAAGAGCATGCAGCAAATGGAGAAACATTTATTCAAGAGACTCTATCATGTCTTGATAGGGACAAAGAATCTATAGCATTTGAGCAATGAACCAGTCCTTTTGCCCTCCCCAGCTCATTGTGATGGAAGCTCCAATCCAGGAGTATGCAGTCAAGATGATGGGACTCCCTTTACTATCAGCTCCAAGCTAGAACTACAGTTTCTCCTCAGGAGGAGGTGGTCACCAGCATTCCTCAACAACCCCCCCCCCCCAATATCTGAATTGCGGAAATTATATTCCAGGCAAGAGGGCTAAGTAAGCAATGATTCCCTTCCTTCAGCTAACACCCTAAAATACGGAGAGACTCAACTCCAAGCTCAGCAGGTCAAGAATACTGGGCCCCCATCTCCATTGTCCCAGCTCACTCAAAGATTAAAGTATCACTCTGTGAGAAGCAAGCTGAGAATATTAGATGCTATCACACCCAAGAAATACTCTGTTCTTAGTGCAGACGTGTCACTTCAAGTAACTCATGCCTCCTAACGGCAGGGATAAGAAAAGGAGATCTGCTTTTGCCATTTTTATTTAATATTGTAATGGAGGTTCTAGTCAGACAAGAAAAAGAAATAAAAATCATCCAGGTTAAAAAAAGGAGTGGGGAGCAGACATAACTCAAGCAGTTGAACACCTGCTTCCATGTATGATGTTCTAGCTTCAATCCCCAGTACCTCCTAAAAAGAAAAAAAAAAAAGAAAGAAAGTAAAGCTCTCTCTTTGCCAAAGAAATCATCTCATATAAAGAAAGCCTTATCACAAATCTATCAAAACTAATAAACCTTTCAAACAAGATTTCAAGATTTAAAAATCATATATAAAAATAATTATATTTCTGTATACCAGCAATGACCAATCTAAATATAAAACTAAGAAAAAAATCCATTTTTATTAGAATTAAAAAGAATTAAACTCTTAAGAATAAATTTAACAAAAAAGTATAAAAATTCTACTCTTAATAATACAAAATACTTTGATAGACATTTAAAACACTGCCATAAATTGAAAGACGTTTCATGATGATAATATCTCCAAAATTAATCTACAGATTCAACAATATTCCTATCAAATTCCTAGCTACCTTTTATACAAAAATTGATTAGCCGGCCCTAACAATCATATGGAAATACAGGGAATTCAACTAAAGCAGATTTGAAAAGAAAAACATAACTGGAAGATACACACTTCCTGATTTCAAAACATACTAAAAAGCTACACCAATCAAGGCAGTGTGGTACTAGCATGAGGACAGATATAGAACAATGGAACAAAATCTTTATCATAATCACATGAGATAACCATTATTTCTCTCTTAGAAAACAAAGATGAATTATTTTTAGCACCATGAGCAGAGTATTGCGAGATAAACCTTGTTTTAAAAGTTATTAAAGATCCTGTGGAACATAAAGTAAGAGAAAAATTCTGAGATAATGTCGTTTTTTGATATAAATTAGAGTCCTAGCTACATACTATCACATTTCATACATACCCTATTGTGAAGCATTAGGAGACATATTAACTGGTCTGTGTCTGTTCACTCCCTTTACCCAGGTAAAATAAAGAAGAGAGGTTAACCAATCTAATCTCTACCTCATAAGTGGTCAATGACATTTTTTTAGAACAAAAGCACTTATTTCTGGAATGATATTAGCTAGATGTTCTTGATTAAGTATAATGTACAATAAATAAACTCAGAATCCACATTTTGTGAGACATAGCTCCCTGGAAAATGTTACATATCTGCACTATAAAACGGAGATGTTTCATAACCTCAGTGCTTCCTCCCACTTTGAAGTTACTCATAAATCTCCCTTAGAGATCTGGATCTCACTTATTATGCTAAGCCAGAGAGCTCATGTCCAATGAGGGAAGAAAATACCTAAAAAGCCATGTGTGACATCTTAGACCTGCTTTGTCTGAGCACCTTGTTTACTTATATCCTTGATATTATTAGTAAAGCTTGACATTAGGTAGGATCTATAATTTGTATAAATCTAATCTGAGAACTCAATCCTTCATGATGGTTCAGTCAAGAATACCACATTATCACATACCTTTTACGTATATAATGCAATCATTGATTGTTATAAACTGAGATGGAATATTATTGATAAAAATATACACACGTATATACAAAGAATCTATAACCAGCATACCATCAATAAACTTTTCTGAATCTTCATCAACATTTCTTTGTTTTCTTTCCTATTTTCCTTTATAATATCTTTTGAAAATCTGATCAGTTTGTTATCTTTTAAAGAGCAGGAACTTTCTCTGTCCTGTTCACTCTTGCCTCATTAGCACCTAGAACAATATCAGGTATGCCATAGGAATTGAGAGATAGAGAGATGATAGAGAGGTATAAGTATAGATATATAGGTTTAGGTATATAGATGTAACTGAGATAGAGATAGAGATAGATGATAGATAGATATATAGATACATAGGTATACAGATAGAATAAATGGATGAAGAAATATATATTCTATCTTTATTTTAATTTCTGGTACCCAACAAAATTCTTATTAGACATACCATCATGAATGTTTGCTAAAATAAGCATTTACATATGTATCTTTCTTTATCTTACAGTATGTTAGAACTCTTAAATAGCTGTGACCAAATGCTATGTTTTTGTTGTTGTTACTGCATTATAATGTCAAGATGAATTTTCTACATGCAGTAATTATTGAATAAATAATGAAAACAGTAGAGAAGAAAATGACTTCTCAAAAACCACCCTGATTTTGGCATTTTAAAATATCAAAAAATTTTAAATATACACAAGAAGTAGCCTATTCAGAGCAACATGTATCCATATATTTCATTGTCAATTACTCTCTTTTCTTTTCCACTCTCTTGAAGAGATGAATAGGTCCTTTCATCCTACTAATCCTCTCCTAAACCATACAACTGGTGTAGTGGCAAAGATAGTAACTTTTTATTCTATTATTTAGCTTTACTATATACAAATGTGCTATGCAATTGCTTCTTTGCTAACCCATGGAGAAGTTATTTTCATCATTTAATTCTAGTGTGCTTAATGCTAGCAAATCCCAAAATATGATATTCCCATTTTGCAGACAGAACCTCTAGAAAATATCTGATGAAACATATAATCCTTTCTACTCTTAGAAAGAAGCCACATAACCAACTAAATGGGCTATTTTCATATAAAAACACCAACTGTTGTTGATTTTTTTAAAAAAAGAAAACTTTTCCTGTGAATGAATTAAAAACTGTAATCTTGGTAATCTATTAATGTAAGTGGATATTTCTAAAAACTTCATAGTGTCAGGCATGTCAAAGGCTTAGTATCAGATCTCAAAGAGATTTCAGGAAAACTACATGTTATGCATAAAGAAGATTTATAGCAAAACAGTTCATTGCTCAGTTTCTATGTCAGAAGATGGGGGTTCAACCTCAGGACCCAAATCAATCCTGTAAATCCATTGATCTTATCACCTTTTCATTGTCAAGCAAGAGACTCATGTTCACATTTCCCTCATTATCCAGTTTAAGTTTCACATTCCACCATTCTCACTGCTCTCTTAAATACAATCTCAACCGCATTGCCCCCTTCTTGGTTTGCAATACTAGTTCGGAATACACCATCCTAATTAAAGCCAATCTTTAAGCCAGAATCAACTGTACACAGAGCCACAGTTAATCTTGACTTGGGGAAAGCACGACTGTGCTAACGTCCTCATATTTTTAAAAACACCACCACTAGCTTCAGGTATGACCTTTGTGCTGCCTAGTAATTTCATCTCATTCCCAAAGGTCTACTCACTCTCACACTCTTCCAATTCAAATCCTACACATCATCCCTGACCTTCACCCTCAGCCTCCTTGCTTTCTATTTGACAGAGGAGGTAGAAACCATCAGAATATTATTTCTACACCACCACATCTTTTTTTGTACTAAAAATACTTTGTTTACTTGGAATAATTCTGTACTTTTGTTTTGTCACTAACTTGTAATTCATTTACGCTCGTAGGTTTAGTTCATTTTCAAGATTTAGAGACTTTCATTTTTGTGGGATTTTTTAATTAAAATTTTTATATTTAGATAATTATAGATTCACGTACATTTAAAAAAAAAATAATGTAGAAAGATCCTGTCACCTGTTAAGGCTGGTGCTGATTTCCAGGTTCTTGGTTACATAGTAAAAAATAATTCAGAGATGCACCACAGTTATGAGAAAGTCAGAAAAGAGTTTAATAAGGGGAAAGGACACTCTCAGACGTGATGTGGGTGTACCCAAGGTAGAGCCAGGCTCCCTCGCTCTGTCCCGAGGTTCCCTTTTTGATGGGCTACCATACAGGGTTAGGGTTTGCGCTATTTGTTGTTTTTGCGACAAAGCAAGGGAAATTTATTGGGTGGTTTGCTTCTTTAGGGCTTCCTCTCCGATGGTAATTGGCCTCTGGTTGCTGCCTACACGCTCTGCTGGAGTTTGCTATGTGAGGTGTATGAAAGTGGTTGGGAGGTGGGGGCAGTGCTCCTCCTGCCCCTTCCTTCTTTCTCCCGTGCAGTGATTTTGCAGGCTGCTTTCTGATAACACCGCTGCTGGGTAAATGCTGCAAGTTGCCCCCGATAGCCTGCTTGTGCCAGTCAGCAGACTGTTGCCTCAGCATATTTTACCAGGTGGTGTTTTTGTAGCTCATTGGGTTTTCTGCCCCCTCCACCTTAGCTCCCCATTCTATTCTGCCCCATTTATTACCTAATTTCCCGGAATGGTAATATCACGCAAATCCTTTCTATGGGGAGGTCACAAACACATGCTAGGATGCCATCCTCTGCCCTTCCACTACAGCTACCTCTGCCTCATTTTCTATTGTGTGCTGCTCCACAACCTGGGGGAGATATTCAGTCTATGAAAAGGCCCTGGAATAAGCAGCTCAGATGTTTATCAGATCAATCCTCAGGGGCAGGGCTCCTTCCCTCACAGCTCCTCCTCCCAGGTGGATATAGGCCACATTTATTCAGTATAGATTGGTCTAGCTTCTCCAGCATGAAGTGGGGTATGCAGAGATGCCATCTGTCAACCCCAGCCATCCTGGAAAAGTGGCCATGATGGGACTTCTTTACCCCTTTCTTTTGAACTCTTTGTGCTGAGTAAGTGATAAAGAGATAATTTGTCTTCTTTGGACTCTTTTATTCTGTGCAGATAATAGATAGGTCAATTGCTGAAAGTTTCTGCAAAGTCCTGAACCTGTGGTTCTATGATGTACTTCTGTAGCATCCGCAAAGGATAAAGATATTGATAAAGTCAAAAGTCAGAATAGTTCCATCACCGCAAGAATTCCTCCTATTGCCCTTTATAGCTTCACTGTCCACCTTCCTTGGACCCTGACAATCACTAATCTATTCTCCATTTCTATAATTTTGTCATTTCAAGAATGTAAGAATGTTACACAAAGGGAGCCATACTTTATGCGACCTTAGTGGATTAGCTTATTTCACTCAACGTAATTCTCTTGAGATTCATCCAATTAATTGCATGTAGCAATAGTTTCTTTTTTAATTGCTGAGTATTATTTCATTATGTAAACGTACCACAAATTTGTTTTGTTTTAAACTGTTCAGCCTGAGAAGCACATTTGGTTTGTTTCCACTTCAGAGCTATTATGAATAAAACTGCTATAAACATTCTTATACAGGTTTTTGTATGAACTTAAGTTTTCATTTCTATAGGATAAATGCATTAGCTGAATTGCTGGGTCATTTACAGTTTTAAGAAACTGTGCTAATATTTCCCAGGGTAGCCAAACCATTTTACATCCCTGTTGGAAACTGAGGCATAGTGGCCTCTCAAGGAGAGACGTGCTGTCTCCATGGCTACCCTTGCTATCTAAGGAATGTGGTAATTAAGAGTTCCAGGCAAACAGCATGAAGCTGTGAAAGGCTGAAAGAAAAGATGAGCAGATAACATTTGTGTAGTAAATAGAATACTTATCTTTGTACCTTGATAGAAGATTTCTTAAATTCCTTAGACAGTGAGTAATGTTGATGGTTAACTGAATGTTGCTGCTTCTACCCACGTGGACTGGGGTATATATAGAGCCCCTTGTGAACAATAAAGTTGTCTGAGGAGTCATTACTCGCAGACCCCCTGATCCCAGCTCTCTCATTCTTTCTCTTTGTTTCCTTCTCCCTTTTCTCTTTCTTTCATTCCCGATACCCTTCGGGTCCAAATCTCCAATACATTCCCGTCAGAAATATATACGGATCCTTTCTCCACACTCTCACTAGCATTTTTGTGCAAATATTTTTTATTGTATCCATTTGAATAGGTGGGTGGTAGTATCTCGTGATTTTTTTTCACATTGGAGTGTGTTGCTTTTTTAAAAGAAAATTTTATTGAAATATTGCATTTATATATGAACATACATAAACAATAAGTGTACAGTGAAAGTTGTGAATTTACAAAACAAACATGCATATCATCACGCAAGGCTCCCGTACATCTCCTCACCACCAACATCCTGCCTTGCTATGAAACATTTGTTACAAACTATGAAAGAGCATCATTAAAATTTAACTACTATTCCCCGTAACTTACATTTGGTGCATCTCTCCTAACCGACCTGATTATTCACACCCTGTGTTCATATGTATTTGTTATCTTTCATGAGAGAATGTTCTTTTATTTTTTCTGTTAACCACACTTTACTTTCCACCACTGGATTCCCTGTGTTTTACAGTCGCAAGCATTACACAATCCATTCAAAGTGTACACTTGGTGGCTCTCAATTTTATCACAGAGTTGTGTTGTCATCACCTCAGTCAGTTTTGTAATTTGGGGTGTAGTGTTAAAGAAATTACCACCCATCACAAGATCTTGAAGATGTTTCCCTACATTTTCTTCTAGGAGCTTTATTGTTGTAACTTTTATATTTAGATCCTAAATGCATTTTGAATTAATTTTTGTATAAGGTATGAGATAAGAGTCTCCTTTCTTTCTTTTAGAACTGGATATCCAGTTCTCCCAGCACAATGTGTTGAATAGACTACTCTGCCCCTGTTGGGTGGGTTTGACAGCCTTGTCAAAAATCACTTGACCATATATGTGAGGGTCGTTTCCTCAGTTCTCAATTCAGTTGCATTGATCAATCTGTTTATCTTTATGCCAGTACCATGCTGGGTTTTTTTTGTTTTTGTTTTTGATTTTTGGAGTTGTTTGTTTTTTACCACTGAGGCTAAGTAATATGTATTAAAGTCAGGAACTCCTCCACCTTTGTTCTTCCTCGTTAAGACACTTTTGATTATTCAGGGCCTCATATCCTTCCAAATAAATTGTATAATTGGCTTTTCCATTTACGCAAAAAAAAAAATGGCTGTTGGGAATTTTTATAAATTTTATAAATGTATCGAATTTATAAATCATTTTGCATAGAATTGACAACTTAATGATATTTAGTCTTCCAGTCCATGAACACAGAATGCTCTTCGATTTATTTAAGTCTTCTTTGGTTTCTTTTAGTAATGATTTGTAGTTTTCTGAATATTTAAGTCCTTGGTTAAGTTTATTCCTAAATATTTATTTCTTTTAGTCACTCTTAGAAATGGAATTTTTTTTTTTTCTGATTTCATCCACAGATTTCTCATCAGTGGTATATAGAAACACTATTGACTCTTGCATTTTAATCTTGTATCCCACCACTTTGCCAAATTCATCTATTAGTTCTAGTAGCTCTCTTGGGGATTTTTCAGTTTTTTCTAGATAGAAGATCACATCATCAGTGAGTAGTATAAGTTTTACTGTTATACTATTACACTATTTTTCTATCCTTTCCTACTTAGTTTCCTTTGATTTCTTTATCTAGCCTAATTGCTTTAGCTAAAACTTCTAGCACAATATTGAACAACAGTGATGACAGTGGGCATCCTTCTTGTTCTGGATCTTGGCAGGAAAACTTTCAGAACTTTCATTTTTGAGTACAATGCTAGCTGTAGTTTTCTCATAAATGCATTTTATGTGTTGAGAAATCTTCCTTTCCTATTCTTATGGAGTGTTTTTATCAAGAAAGGGTACTGTATTTTGTCAAATGCCATTTCTGCATCAATAGAGAGGATCATGTAATTTTTCTTCCTTAATTTATTAATGTAGTTTATTATACTAATTGATTTTCCTGTGTTGAACCACCCTTTCATACATGGGATAAAACACACTTGATCATGGTGCATACTTCTTTTAATGTGCTTTTGAATTCAGTTTGCAAGTATTTTGTTGAGCAATTTTGCATTTTTATTCATTAGAGAAATTGGTCTATAATTATCTTTATCTGGTTTTGGTATTAGGGTGGTATAGACTTTATGGAATGAGTTTTGTAACATTCCTTCCCATTCAATTTTTTTGGAAGACCTTGAGCAAATTGGTATTGGAGGTCTTTAAATGATAGGTAGAATTCACCTGTGTAGCCATCTGGTCCTGGGCTTTTCATCTTTGGAGGTTTGTGATGACTTTTTCAATTTCTTTACTCATGGTTGGTTGTTGAGGTCTTCTATGTCTTCTAAGATCAGTGTAGATTGTTCATGTGTTATTAGGAATTTGTCCATTTTGTCTATGTTGCCTAATTTTTTGGCATCATTTGTTCATAGTACCCTCTTATGATCACTCTTATTTCTGCAGTCAATGATAATGCACCACTCTCATTTCTGACTTAATTTATTGACATCTCTCTTTTTTTTTCTTTGTCAGGCTAGCTAAGGGTTTGTTATTTCATAAATCTTTTCAAAGGATCAATCTTTGGTTTTGTTGATTCTATTTTCTTGCTATTAATTTCATTTATTTTTACTCCGATCTTTATTAACTCTCTCCTTCAGCTTGATTTGGAATTAGTTTGCTGTTCCTTTTCTATTTCCTCCAGGTGTGCAATTAGGTCTTCAATTTTAGCTCTTTCCTCTTTTTTTAATATAAGGATTCAGGGCTATAAATTTCCCTCTCAGCATTGCCTTTGCTGTGTCCCATAGATTTTGATATGTTGTAGTCTTGTTTTTCTTTTGTCTCAAGATATTTACTTATTTCTCTTCCAATTTCTTCTTTGTCCTAGTCATTATTTAACAGCTTAATGTTCAATATTTTACCATCTGCTATTGATTTCCAGCTTCATTCAATTATAATCTGAGAAATTGTTTTGTATAATTACAGTTTTTTTAAATGTACTGAGACCTGTCTCGTGACCCAACATATACACTATCCTAGAGAAGGATCCTTGAGTACTTGAAAAGAATATATATCTTGCTGTTTTAGGATGTAATGCTCTATAACTGTCTGTTAGATAGAGTTTATGTATCTTATTAGTCAAGATCTCAGTTTACTTATTTATCCTCTGTCCAGATGTTTTAACCCATGCTGATTGTGTTGTATTAAAGTCTCCAACTATTTTTTTTAGAGATGTCTATTTCTCCATTGAGTTTTGGCAATATGTGCCTTATGTATCATGGGGCACCCAGGTTAGGTACATAAATATTAATTATAATTATTCCTTCTTGGTGAATTGCCCCTTTTATTAATATATAATTACATTCTTCATTTCATAACAGTTTTGAATTTAAAATATATTTTGTACTATATTAGTATCACTATTCCAGATCTTTTCTGCTTACTGTTTGTGTGGAATAACTTTTTCCAACCTTTCCCTTTCACCTTGGTTGTGTTCTTACATATGAGATGAACCTTTTGTAGGCAGCATATAGATAACTCATATTTTTTCATCCATTTTGTCAGTCTATGTCTTTTGATTGGGGAATTCAATCTATTAACATTTTGTAATATTATTTTAAAGACATTACTTCCTTTGTCCATTTTATCCTTAGGATTTCCATTGTCATATCTTACTGATGTCTTCTGTTTATCCTTTGTATTACCCTTCCTAATAATTTTCATTTCTACACTTTTCTCCAATGCTCTTGCCCTTGTTTTTTTCCTTCCAGACTGCACAACTCATTTTAGTATCTCTTGTATATCTGATCTTTTAGTAACATATTCTCAGGTTTTGTTTGTCTGTGAAGACTTTAATTCACCCTCATTTTTGAAAGAAAGTTTTGCTGGATTCAGAATTCTTGGTTGGCACTTTTTCCCTTTCAGTGTCTTCAAGACATCTTACCACTTTCTTCTCACCTCCATGGTTTCTGATGAGAGGTCGGCATTTAATCTTATCAAGGTTCCCCTTTATGTGATGCTTTGCTTTTCTCTTGCTGCTTTCAGAATCATCTCTTTATCTCTGATATTCATCATTCTGAATAGTAGGTGTCTCAGAGTAGGTCTATTTGGATTTATAAACCTACTCTGAGACACCTACTATTGTGTTGTCCTTCTTGGATATTGATATTTTTTTCATAAAGTTGGGAAGTGTTTGGTCTTTACTTCCTCAAATATTCTTTCTGTCCCTATTCCATTCTCTTCTCCTTCTGGGACACTTATAATGCTTGTGTTTGTGCTATTTTCATGGTCATTCAATTCACTGACACCCTGTTCCATTTTTCCCATTCTTTACTCTTTCAGTTCTCCTGTCTTTGTAAGTTCAGATGTCTGTCCTCAATATCACTAATTATGACCTCCATCAATTGAAATATGCCTCTAATATAATTGTAATCTCATTCATTGTGACTTTCATTACCATAAGCTCTGTTTCTTTTCTTTGCAGTATTTCAAATTATTCTTTACCCTCATTCAGGGTCTTCTTAATATCCTTTACATATTTATTCATATTTTCCTTCAACTCTTTGAATTGATTTAGGAGATTTGTGTGATTATCATTGATCAGTAGTCTTAAATCCTGTATCTTGTCATAATATTTGGTTTGTTTCTTTGACTAGGCAATCTCTTCCTCTTTCTTAGTATGGCTTGTATTTTTTGCTGATGTCTAGGCACCTGAATATGTTGGTGAATTTATTCTGTTGGCCATTTTTTCACTCTTGTTTAGTGGTTTTGTTTCACAGCTCTTCTTCAATTTTTGGTTTAAGCTATACTGTGTCTTTAAAATTGCCTATCTTAAGTTATCAAAATCAGTCCAGGGATTGACTAATGAGGGACAGATGTTCTTCCAGAGGTTCAGGACAAAAGAGACATAAAAGCAGTTTTTCTCCTTGCAGTTTCTCTGCTGGCCAGAAGATGGCATTGGCAATGAATCTTTCCATGGAAATGTCTCTTTCAACCTCCACTTGCTTGTGATTCTGGTCTGGCTACAGCTAAAATTCAAAGTGGGCTGTGCTAGCGTCAGTGAGTCATGGATCTTATCCTGGCTGTGTTCCTTTAGGGGGGTGGTGGGTGCTGTTCCAGGCTGCTGTGGGCCTTGGTAACTCACAGTTGTTTTTGGGGGGTTCTTCAGCTCTGTCCCTCACCCTCTTAAGGGTTATGCAACACTGTCCTGTTCTACTGATCCTCAAAGCATGTCCCTCCGACATCTTTTTGTCCATTCTCTGTTGTTTTTGTGAGGGATTTGAGTCCTGCCTGACTACTCTGAAGCCATCTTCCTTGAAGTCTAGCTCATTGTGCTTTTAAGTTGTATTTACCTAATGGCTAATGATATTGAACATTTTTTCATTTGCTATTTTCCATCTGTTTATCCTCATCATTGAAATGCCTTTTCATATCTTTTTCCCATTTTCTAAAGGAGTTTTTAATGTTGAGTTTTGAGAGTTCTTTATGTATTCCAGATATTAGTGCTTTGTCAGTTCCATGTTTGCTAATATATTCAGTCTGTAGCATGTCAGTATATCTGTTTATACTCTTAACAGGGTCTTTCCTGGAGCAAAAATCAGAAAAATAGGAAATAGCGAAACGATAAAGAAAATTTTTAAAGCTGAAATTTTAATAAAATCAGTAAACCTTGGCAATAATATTCAAGAAAAAAAAAGTAGAAAACATGAAATACCTGTCAAGAACTGTAAAGGGACTGAGATTTAACTTGCCAACAATACATGAAGGCTGCCCAAGGATGAAACTCCTAGATTATAGCCAAAGGACTTTATTATTTCATTATTTATGACATTTCAAGCACCTTGTGCTCTATGTTTGTGTTTATCCCCTTTATCTTGTAAGGCCTATGGGGCAATGTCAATCTGTGCCAGGGGATACTGTGCACACTATAAGTTTGTAGCACAGCTGAGATCCCCAGAATCCCCAATCCTTTAAAGGAGTTCTAGCATACTTCCCTAACATTTAAAGCCCCAGGATTATCCATCATCTTTATTACTCTCAACAGCAAGCAAATTGGTCCTGCAATTTATCATATCATAAATTTGTTGTTATCATTATTACATCATAGGGTATGTGGAATTTTTCATAACCTATCCTTTGCCGCCTATCTAGTTACTGCCTTAAGGGATCAGGAGTTTATATATGTTCTTCTATTTGTTCATTTCTCCTAGGTCTTTAAAAGTTTTTGTCCATCCTTCACAGATCAGATTATTAATTTATTTAGCATACTTGTTAAATACTAGAAAGTACAAGAGTACTATATTTCCTTACAGTCTCTGCAAAGATCTGATCTACTGCTCATTTATTATTTACTTTGAAATATTTACACCAGTGCCATTAATTATTCCCTGAGTTTAGATTTTAAGAATATTTTTATCAATATATATGTCCCAAGGTGCTCATATGAATCCTCAAGCTCTATTTTCTGGGAAAACTAAGAATGATAATAAAATTTTGGATGATTCTCTCAGAATAATCTCTTTATTTGCTATTGCATAACTAATTTTAGAGAAATTTGGAATCATTTTATTTCTAAATTCTAATATTCTCAAAGAGTAATTAGATTTTAATATTTCATTCAGTCAGTCTGCATTATTTGGAATTCTCTTCTAAATGAATTAGCTAGGAGTGCTACCTTGAGGTCTATTTATACTTGGTAAATATCTGTGTTTTCAACACAAAATAATTCTAGTTAATACTTGACATTGAAACACACTTTTTCTGTCCATTCTTTATTTTTGAAATAATTGACTAGAAACCTCAAAGACACATTATATCAAGTTTTGCTGTTGTTAATTTATAAAAGTTTATTACATAATATCCTAATGTTTGATTAAAATAATTAATTAACCGTATCTTCACATTTACTAAATAATATATATTTTATAGACAAAGAAAATCCTACTTTCATTTGTTAGTGTTTTATGAAGTGGCAGCCAATTATTAGAAAATGTTTGCATTCCTACTTGATTAAATGTTATTAATGTGTTTATTAGTAAGAACTTCCTTTTAGTTTTATTTTTAAATTTTCATTTAAAATATTTTACACTTGCAAAATCATTGCAAACATATTACAAATGCTCAACTATTCCTTCAGTCAGAATCAATATCTTATACACCAAATGCCAACAAGTTATGTAACCATAATTATCAAATTCAGAAATTAAATCAATACAATTAACTCTTCTTTATCCTTTATTCAAATTTGATCAGTTGTTCCACTACTTAAAATTTTTTCTCTGCCTGAATTCAATTCAGGACCATGTATTGCATTTATTCAACATGTCTTTTTAGCCTCCTTTAAACTGGAACAGATACTCAGTCTTTATTTTTCTTTTATAACCTTAACACAGTTGACAAGGTCTAATGAGTAATTTTGTATCTTTCTTATGTTTCCTCATGATTAAATTCAAGGTAAGGATTTTCGGCAGGAGGTGAAATGCTCATATCAAGGAGGATATGATGTTGCTATGTACCATCCCTAGTGAGGCTAACTTTGATCACTTGGATTATTTACTGCAATGTTATTATTTTTCCCTCTTTAATTAATACATATTGTGTGGGGAAAGAATTTGAAACTGTTTAATGCCCTGTTTCTCATCATTCTTTAGCCCACTAATTTTATCAATGATAAGCCTTGCCTTACATAATTATTACTCTGCTGTTTGCAAATGATGACTTTATATTTCCATTTATTCTACACTAAACAATTGAAATCTTATATGAGGGTTTACTCTTTTTCCACATTTATTTATTTCATCATTTATTTATATCCATATAGAATCATGAATATTTGTTTTATTCTATGTATTTTGCCCCATTAGTGTAATTATTTTATTGCTCATATTGTCCCAGGTTTGGTTATTAAGAACCCCTTCAAGGTGACTCCTCAGTTCTTTTAAGATGTTTTGATACCAAGGTCTAGGTGCTAGGTAAAATCGTCAGTCATCATTACTGGGTGAAAAAGTATCTAGGCCCTCTCAATAGACAGAGCTAGGGAATTGGGTATGTACACATACACAAATATACATATTTACATGTTTTCAGGTGTATTTGTTTGTACATATACCTATACGAGTGTGTGTATTTAAAAACAGGAATGCACGCCTATACCTACATTTCCAACCCCATATCACAACATGCAACTTAGCCATCTGTTTTAATTTCCTAGGTTGCTTAAAGCAAATACCATGAAATGATTCAGCTAGTAACAGTGGGAATTTATTGGTTTACAGATTAGGGGCTGAGAAAATGTGCAAATCAAGGCATCAACAAGATAATGCTTTCTTCCTGAAGATAAGGCACATGGTGGCATCTGAGTCTTTCCCTTCTCTTCTGGGCTTCATTGATTTCACCTTCTTGCTTCCATGGCTTTATTTTTTGTCCGTCTTCTGTTTTTAAAGGACTCCAATAACAGGAATAAGACCCATCGTGAATGAGGTGGGTCACAGCTTAACTGAAAGAACTTCATCAAAAGTTCCTATGTAAAAGTGATTTACAGCCGTAAGTGTGGATTAGATTTAAGAAAATGTTTTTTTCTGGGGTACATACAGCTTTAAACCACCATACCTTCCTCCTTTCCTGATTTTCAACTTCTATTCCAACAGTGAGCAACCTGACTCTCATTATCCCTATGGTATTTATATATTTGCTCAATCCCAGAATGTATATAAAATAGTTTCAGACTTGCCAACCCATTCCCCCATGAAATACAAACTTAATAACTGGAATAAAATATTTATATGCAGCTATTTCTCTAAGCCTTGGAGTATGTCATCAAAATACCATTTTCCAAAGTAATTCAAGCTAATTCTTTTATTTGTCACCCATTTTCATGTAGTTATGACACTCACATATAATAATAGAGTTAGGTTTATTTTCCCAGTTAAAAATCCCCTTATGCATACACCTTCCTCCCACACATAGCTGTTGATTTTAACTATTTAATTATAATTTGAGCATATGAAACAGAACTAGACAAATGAAAGTCTATCCAGAGAAGTTGTCACTTTCCCTTCATTCTTTCTACAGTGTTTTCATTTCCACATGCTTTCCACGTTATTCCCACCCACACTTTGCAAATACATGATGTCATTCATTTCTAGTTTATCCTGTGCATGGTTGTAGAATATGTGTACATGTATGTGTGCATGTATGTGGTTTCCTATAAATAAGTAGTTACAGTATATTCTCTTATTTCCCTTCCTTTCTCACATGAAAAGTTGCATACTATGGACTCTCTTTTTTACTTTCCTTTCGTCAAGATACAATATGTCCTGGAAATTATTCTATATTATTTTGTGGGACTTATCCCAATCTGTCTCTTTTTTTTATATTCCATGTACATGTACTACAGTTTACTCAAACACTCACCTTTTTAATATGTACTTTGATTTTAATAACCTGAACTGTTAAACCTTGCACAAATGCATTTTTGTGTTCTTGAACATTTAACTTGAGATTAAGTTCCTAGAAGTGGGTTTGATGGAAGAAAATAGAAGTGCATATGTATAACATTGTTTAAATTATGTAAATTATTAATTGTACTATATCAGCATGATAATATCCAAAATGATATACATAAAAATAATTTCCAGATTTTAAGTATATTTTTAAAAAGAGAATTTGAACTTATCAGCCCCCATGGTTTTGTGAGCCACTTCCTATAAAAAGATATATAGATATAGATATAGATAGATATAGATACAGATATATAGATATATAGATATCCCATTGGTTATGTCTGTCTGGAAAACTCTGACTTATGTATTTGTCTCCTTGTTTTTTCTTACCTTTTGGCATGCTTTGTAGTTTTCTGTTGAAAGTTATACATGTATCATAGACAATAAGAATTGAGATAAATAAGACTTTATATTATTATAAAGATAGTGGTTACTGGAGATTCTGAGGCCAAGGGAAGGGAATAACAGGTGAAATATAGGGCCTTTTTAGGGCACTGGAATTAAGTGTAAACCACAATGTAAATTATAGATCTTGGTTAGTAGTAATGTTTCAATATTTATTCATCAATTGTAACAAATATACCACACAATTGTAAGATATTATAAAACTGGGGAACATGTGTGTGTGGGGGAGGGCATGAGATATATAGGAATCCTTTATACTTTTGATGTTATTTTTCTTTAATCTAAACCATCTTTTAAAAAATAAAGTTTATTTTATTAAGAAAAAAAAGAAAAGAAAACTGGGAATGAACTTTAATAGAAATAGAATGACAGAGGGAGATAATAATCTATCTTTTCTAATTTTCTTTTATTTACAAAAGAAAAGGTGGAAATGGGCAAAGCCATTGAGATAGGACTGTAATGTATGGCCAGGAAACCCTGAGCAGAAAGGCCTGGCTGGAACAGAGGGTCTGGTAAGTGAGGAGGGAGAGTGACAAGATCTCTGGAGGAGATTTTGAGCCTGTAATGGCCAGGATTATAGGTTGATATTGTATATGGAGGATAATAGCAGGAACCAGAGGATGGTAAGGAGAATGTGATGGAGTCAAAATAGGAGAGTTAAAGTCAAGAAGGCACAGAGAACAGGTAGTTGATCCATCAGGGTGTAAAATTCCCTGTAATTTATACAGCAGTAGGTACAGCTAACACTTTGCTTGTTCAAACATGAGCAGCTATATCTATGGAACAGATTGTTTCTGGTGACCAGAAAGCTCCTGACTATAAGAGAAGGGTCCATGAGAAGTGATGATAGGTAGAATGGCTCCCACACTCTAATCCCTGGAACATGTGCACATGTTAATTTGCATGGCAAAAGGAAACTTGAAGATGTGATTAATATACAGACCTTGAGTTGGGGAGATCATCCCAGATTATCTGGGTGGACCCAATCTAATTGCATAAGTCTGTAAAAAAATTTAAAAAGAGAGTTTACTTATGTTAATCTATGAGTGGCTGTGTTAAATGCTCGTTGTACTATAGGTATCAGAGACTTCAGATTTCTCTCATGTCCTTGATTTCTTTGTGTTTTATTGGGGGGAGGGGGTGGGGAGGGCAGTTAAAATTTCTATTCTTGTCTTTGTGTTTACTTATGTATTCCTTCTCAAGGAGAGTCTGCATGTTACAAATCTTTTGGCTACAATTCACTATTATACTGGAAAATTGATGGTATGGTTGTAGATATGTGGGAGAGGAAAATTCTATAATGGGGCAGAGATCTCACAAGTTTTTGTCTCCAGTGGTAATGCTCACTCCTCCCTCTCCCCCATACTCCTTTCCTCAGCTTCTACCTTTGACCCCTGTTGACTAGGTTCTTCCCCTTATTTGAGATAAGAAAGCTATGGGGAAAAAAATAAGAGAAATTTCCTTATTCCTCATGGGATAAGATTCTACAAAAGTCTTTTTCCCTAAACAGTGGTCCTTTGTTATGGAGAGAGCTATCTATACATCTCACAATGATCACTCTTCACATCCTTCTCGTGGACCACAAATGATCCCCAGATTCTGAATGTGAGAAACTGGTGGGTTACCTGGAGGGAAATCCCAAGAAAGTATGGTGATTACTTGAACTACCACCCCCAGGACTTTCCCACCCTTAAACTAGTCGACTCTCAGCTTCCAGCATTCATCAAAATAATGAAAAAGTGTTTTTATGAATTTATGTCTCCAAAGCTTCTGATCTAGATAAATTATTTTGGCTTCAGTGTCTTTCTGTATGTGACCCTTTCTCCCAATTTCCAGATGGTGAATAATTGCCCTTAGACCCAGTTCTCTGATGCATCCTAGAAGTTATTGATTTAAAACTTTTTCAGCTTTTTGTTGTAAGAATGGGAGTGACAGCTCTCATGACTTGTTCAGTCTGAAACTAGGAGTCCTCTAAAATACTTTTATTTGTGGATTATCAAATATTTTTGGAATTGTACAAAGAAACTCAGTCACATCAAATACTTTCAATAGGATTTCCCTACTTGAATGTCAAAAAAATCATTGCGTTTGCCTCCAGAAAGTTTCTTGTATTCAGAGGGAGAGAGAGAAAAAGAAAGGGAGAAATAGGCATTGCTACAATGAGCTCCAATGTTTGTTATTTATGGGATGAGAATAGCATTAAATATTTTTACAATCATAAGATCGTATCATTAAAAACTAAATCAAAAGTAATACTAATTCACCTGCTTGTTTTATAGATAAACTTGGACCTATAAAAAAGATGTCTTGCATTGTTAATAAAATCTGCAGTATCCTGGAAATTAATTTGTTAAATTTGTTCTAGTGCCAAATTAATTAACATATCTCAAAACAGTGAAGAGATACTTTTTCCCACATATCTAAACAATGAGACCCAATCATTACAATTTAAATTCTTTGGGGGAAAAAAAGTTTTACACCTTCTCTATATTATGATTATCATGATACATTTTTCAAGCAGCATTTGAAGTAGTGTAATTAATCAGAAACTACACAAAACAAAATGGTGAACAATGGAAGACTAGTTTTCTTAACTAAGGATTTAAAGAAATCACAGAAAAATGTTTAATGTTTTTGAGTTTTAAAATGCTGTTATACTTATCTTCCAATTGTGTCATACAAGTGACTGCTTTTTATAATGAGTTGTGCATGCTGAAGAGTGAGCCAATGGCAGATTTTAATGAGCAACATTGGCCTTGCATTTAAAGAAGCTGTGTTCTTCCAGCATCACAATCACTGCTTCCACACTAGGTTTTCTGTTTATTCTCAGAATTTTAAACATTTGCTAAATGACAACTGAGTCATTAATGACTGATATCCAACCACTCAAAAAATGCCTTCAGCCACACCATTTCCAGTCCTTTATCTTAGTTGGGGATGCAAGTAATAGATGCGCATGTTAATATTCACTGTGACAAAAGGCTTTGAATATTATTTCATTTCTTGCTTTGTTTAGCAGCTTATTTTATAATTACAAATGCGTATCTTCTGTAATCTACCCTCTAACATATTTGAAAGGATCTATGTGAAGAGAAAATAAAAGAAATACCATAGGGATGCCTACAAAAGATCTTAGAGCAACAAAATTTATTTTTTGACACATTTCATGTTACAAATAATAAAACAACTTATAGCAATGCAAAAATTTAAAATGTTAAGCATTGCTATTTGGGAAATCAAGAAATTTTTGCTTTTTGTGAGGTAACATTTAACATAAATTATTAATTTTGAGAAAAAAAGAAAAAGAAAACATGCCAAGGGTTGTTCTTCCATGTTGAACTTTGAAAGAAGAATGCAAAATTTTGAGCTAAAGCACTCTTGGTTCCAATTAGGGAACAGTGAAAAATGAATCAATGTTATATAAAGTACATGTAAAAGTGTAAATCCTCAAAAGAAACAAAGACCACCAAATGTCATCAATGCTAGCAAGAAATTTAAATCAGATTGACTTCAACTACAAATGTACTAAGTTTCTGTCCATGACATCATTGCCAAGGGATGTTCAGGCTGTCTGTACAAATAACTTTTTAATTGAAATCTCACTATTAATTTTTAAAATTCACTATGCACTCTCAGATATTCTGATGAAATTTGGGTGTACACAATGTTTCTCTAGATTTTCCAGGGAATTACTCTGAAAGACATAAGAGATTGATGGAGTATCCCTCCATGCTCTTAAAGCATCATTCAAACATCTTTTCACACACTCAATATTCTTTCAGATCTTTGTGTTTATCTTTAAAAATTAAGGATATCAAGCATTCTACTACAAAATGTATTTGTTTTTTTACTTGTCTCTTAGTGGGTGAGATTCACCTATTAAATTCTGCAAAAAAACTATACAGATTGAAAAGCCCTATTTGGTTAGATTCCCAGGAAATTCTCTCCCTTGTTTCCATGTCAGAATATTCTCAGAGACAGACTCATACAATAAGATGGAATCAAAGGATTACTGTATTTGTGCTATATGACAAACTATATGAGAATAATCATTGAAGAAAGGCCTGAGAATGCTATAACATTGGAGGCTGCATAATTTAAATAGCTATTGAATTCTACTTTATGTAGAAAATTGTTCAAGTGTTTCTTCTTGTGAGAGGGCAAATTTCTTTTGTTAAGACAAGAATGAAAAGTTCTCTAAAAGCACTTGTAAGTCTTTTATATAGTCTTCAGGAAATTACTATTAAATATTAACTACCAATAAAATATTTATTAAAGGAAATTTAAGTGAAAGGTAAATAAAATGTTTTAAAACCATGATTGCTGGAATTTTCATCATGCAAATACCTATAATTGTAAATGGTTATGTAATCCACTCTTTTCAGCCATTTCTTAGACCTTAATTTTTCTACATCAAATTTGTCATAGTTTTTATTGTCATTGTGCTTTAGAGTGTTCAGTCTTGATAGAAAAACATCTGTTAAATAAGCTACTATGGTAATTTATCCTTTATCATTAAGGGGATAGATGCCTTTCATTAAATATATCCAGACTGAACATCCTTTGTCACAGCATCTTTTTACTTGCATGAAAATAAAAACTAAATAATTGTTTTCTGTATTCATAAAAACTGATGAACGATTTACCCTACAAAAGCCAGAATATTCCATTTAATAAAGAAAGCGTACAAATGCCCTTCTATATCATTAAATGCTTGTACACAAACATGTATTTTGAAATCAGATTAAGACAAATTTGAAGTTTGCCCATAAAAATGCAGAGAAGCACAAAGGAGAAACGCTTTGGTGCAAAGTTTGGCAAATAGTTGATGATACCAGACGCTCATTGATCTTGATATGTGCTGTTCCTCCTGCCAGTTTGGACCCATCTATCATCTGCCCATAGCATCTTTTTTGAGTCAATGTTGTACAAACACACAGATACATGCACACAAAAAAAAACCACACACAGATGAAAAAAATTACTTAATCTGTCTTCTGGAATGTTCCCTTTTAAAAAAAATGTATTATTAAGAATAGACAATGCAGGAAGACACACATCCATATTGATGGTCTTCAGTCAATGGCTCTGTTTCTCTGCTGAATTCCAGGGCAATTAACTTGAGTCAGTCACATTCTCCACCAGTTTTTGTGCTTTCTTTCTATTACATCTCTGTACCTTATGCAAACCTACTACTGAGACTGCAATAAATATTTTCTTGCAAGAATTAATAAAAACCTGCTATATAAAAGCTAAATAGGTCAAATTTTATTTACAGATGAGACTGCTAGCATGAAATAGAACATTTCAGAGACACTTGCATGGAAATTTCAAGACTACTTTAGAGTGAGCCTCAATCTGAGAAATATTGGAAGAGAAAATGTGAGGGTTTCCTTAATTACAAAAGAGCTATGGTAGAGAAGAAAAGACCCAAATACAAAGCTCCTCTGGCAAAAGAAAAAATGATTTATAATAAAAGAAGTTCAGATAGTAATAAAGTACTGATATTAAAGACAGCATAATTAAAGATGAAAATATTACTCTAGGAAAGTATAAAGATAGAAAAATACATGCTTGTGCTTCATATTCTAAAATATATTTTGACTTAAAGGTAAAATTGCTGAAGAAAATCATCAAGTATCAAATAGAAGGTGAAAACACATTACAACTTCAGTGTACTTCAAGCATATGACATGGCTTTATCAATTCAAGCATTTAATTGCCCTAAAATGAATCTTTAGGAAACAAAATATAGGAGCCCTCTGATTAAATTTTAGCCCAGTAGTCTGGAAAATAGATGCTAATAAATCCAAAATAAGATGATGACTTGTATTAAGCATAGGATGATAAGGTTGGGCTATTTGTCACACCCAAGCAACCCTCAAAACTATCACAGATTTAACACATTTTTATGTATCAATACCTACCATGCTATTAACAATATGAGGCAGGAAGTTGGGATACATAATTTTAATTCTTTATTCTTAACATTTCAGGATTTATGTTTTTAAACCCAGGGGGCATATGTTAGCTGTAAACTGACAAATTCTAATTTTAAAAATATAATATTGAAATCCAAAGCAAATATTAAATATATGTATTATACCAATTTTATTATAAATTAATTTTTCTAATACCTAAATATCTAATGTTCTGAAGCAAGAAAGCAGAAACTTCCCCATTTTTTTATATTTAAAAATCTACATTCATTTATTTAGTATTCCATTGACTTTGTTTTAAATTCAAATATTAGCATACATGAAGTAAAATTCACTTTTTTGTACATTTCTATGAGTTTTAATAAATGCATATAAGTCATGTGAGTATCATGGCAATCAAGATAAGGAGCAGTGACATCAGCCCAAATAATTCCTTTGTGCTCCTCCTTTGTAGTCAAACCAGACCCAACCATTGAGCTGAGCTCTGCCTCTAGTTTTGTCTGCTTTCTCCAGAATATTGTATAAATGGAATCATACTTAGGAAATATATTTGAGAATAATCCATCTTGTTGCATAATCTATTTTTTTTTCATCACTGAGGAGTGTTTAATTGCATGGAAATTCCATGTTTATTTATCCAACCACCTGAAGGATATTTATGTTGTTTTCAGTTTCTGCCATTTATAAATAAAGCTTCAATTACATTTCATAAAAGGATTTTGTAAGAACATACATTTTGATTTCTCTTAGGCAAATTCCTAGGCATGATTGCACATCCATAAAGACATATTTACTTTAAAGGAAACTGCCAAATGGCTTTCCAAAATGTCTCTACCATTTTGCATTCCACCAGTGTACGAGAGTTCCATTTGCTCAGCATCCTTCCCAGAATTTGATATGCTCAACTTTGTTTTGTTCATTATTTTCTATTATAGTCCATCTAATCAGTGTGTTGTACTATCTCAATGTTGCTTTCATTTACATGACATTAATGACCTATGGTATTGAGCATCTTTTCATGTTATTTGTTGTATATTCTTAGGCAAAGTGTCCAAATCTTTCGTCCATTTGTTTAAAATTGGGTTGCTTGTTCAGTTTCAGATGTTCTTTACATATTCTGGATCTGTGATTTGCACATTTTTCTCCCACAAACTCTCTGTGGTTTGATTTTACAATTTTCTAACAGTGTCTAGTACAAGCAAAAGGTTTTTTTTTTTAATTTTTTACTTTGATAAAGCCAATTTATCAATTTTCTCCTGAGGGACCAAGTTGTGTTATATCTAAGAACTCATCATCTAAATTTGGTCATTAGGATTTTTTCTCCTATTATTCTTTTAAAATTTTTATAGTTTTAGATTTTATGTTTATGTCTATGATCCATTTTAATTTTTCTATAAGTTGTTTGTTTTATAATGAAGTTCTTTTGTTTTACATATGGAAATCCAGGATATAACCAAGTATTTTTTGTTGAAAAGCTATTCTTTAACCATTAAATTGCCTTTGGAGTTTTCTATAAAAAGTAAAAATAAATTTACCAAATTCATGTGAGTCTTTTTCTAGATTCTACATTCTGATCTACTGAACTATTTGTTATAGTCAATCATTATATTTTCGATATTTTTTAAAGAAATTGATATTTTCCTCTCATGCATGTGCTAAGCATTGTGCTTATTAGTACCCTGCATGTGTTCAAAATTTTGTTATGCACATAAGTATCCATAAATGATCTATTGTATGAATAACAATTCTCTTAAATGTATATGAATGGAATAATTCTGTATGTATTGTACTGTAATTCATCCATGTTATGTGTATCTGTATTTTTACGGTTCTAGTGTATTCAATTTTATTTCTAATTCTATATTAATCCTTAACTCAATGGACACCAGGATTTTTTTTTCTCTTGTGCATAACCAAATCTAACATGACTTTTTAAAAAGATGAGTGTGGCCCGTGCTTCCACATTGCAGTGCCTCCCACAAATCTCTGGATGTCTTGGCAGAGGACCAGCTGGCCCAGATGTCACAGTTGGATATGTTCAAGACCAACCTAGAGGAATTTCACAGCAAATACAAACAGTTGCTCCAGAAGAATCTCAAGTTCCAAGTCCAGTTCCAGGACATGTATGCCACCATTGTGTGGATCCCTGGCCTGTAAGGAGTTATCTGTACGGGTCCATTTTTCTCAGATAGGAGCTCCTGAGGGACTGTAGCATCATCTTTAGGCTTCAGGAAAATTCAGAGGATGTTTCTAGGGAGCATCTAGAAGGATGGCTAGGATCCCTATCCTCAGTGATTGCCTAGCCTGATGGGGAAAGATGGAGAGCCTGGTGTGCAGGCTGAGGAGCTGTTTACTGATCTTCCTTTGAACTATCTACAGGTGATTTTTTTTTCCATGAAGTTGTAGGTTTACAGAAAAATCATGCTTAAAATACAGAGTTCTTATATACCACCTTGCATTAGTGTACATTTGTTATAGTTGATGAAAGAACATTTTTATGATTTTATTATTAACTATAGTCCATGGTTTATATTAGAGTTCACAGCTTGTATAGTTCTATGTGGTTTTATTGTTTTGTTTTGTTTTTGTAGTAACATCTATACAAACTAAAAGTACCCTTATTAACATTCAAATATATAATTCAGTGCCTTTAATTAGGTTGTACTTCCATCACTACCATCCATTACCAAAACTTTTCCAACTCAAACAGAAACTCTGCACAGTTTAAAACATTAACTCCCTTTTATCTACCCTCACCCTTGTCCCTGTCTTCAGTAGACTTTTTATGGTTGTTTTCCCCCCTTCATTAAAAATTATTTTATTTTAATAATAAAAAGAGGAGTGTGAGTTTACTTGAGGCATATTCTAAGAGTAGAATTCATAGTGGCTTTATTCAAATAGCCAAAAGCAACCAAAAAAACCCCAAAAACCAAACCTGGATAGAACACAAATACCCAGCAAAACAAGACTAGGGTAACATTCTGTAGTATATTAATTCCAATGGAACATTATACAGTAACATAAGGAACAAAGTACTGACATATGCAACAATTTGGGTGAATCTCAAAAACAGATTGAGCAAAAAATATTAGATGCAAATGAGCACATATTGCAGGCTTACATATTCAAGAACAGGCAAAATTAACTTATGGTGATAAATATCAGAATAGGGGCTGATTAAGTGAAGGTGCACAAAAGAAATTTTGGAGGTAAGTGAAAGTTCTAAATCTTGACTTGGTGATAGTAAGATAGGTATATTGTATATTACTAATATAATGAACATTTAAACTTTGTACATAACATTTTTTAAAGGAGGTACCAGGGATTGAACCACTGAGTTACACCTGCTCCCCTGTACATATGCTTTTATGATCTTTATACTGCAATAAAATGTTAGCTTTAAAAAAATTGCTTGGTAATCTCAAATTCCTTTCCAAATTGCTTATAGCAATATACACTCACAACAATAGTGTATTATTAGAATTTCACTTACTTCATATCTTACCGATAATGATACTGATAACTTTATAGGATTAATTTAGAACTTCAATGAGGTTGATGATTTTTTAATTATATTTTTGTATTAATCTTTAAAAAAATAAGATTTTAATATTGCTTACCCAATATCTACTGGTTTTTTATTTTCTCTTCTTCACCTGCAGTGAATCAAATATTTTCTCTAGAACTGAACCTTGTCTTCTATATTGTTATTTTGTATTTCAAAAGCTAAAAACTTATGATGAAGCCAAAACTAAGAAATAATTATGTGGCATGTGTTTCTATGTGTGTCTTTTCAAAGAAATAATTATCTGATGCAAATAGTTATATTTTTTCTCCTATATTGGCTTCAATCCTCCTAAAATGGTTTCTGAGTGTTCGGTGTTTGTGGGTATGCATGCATATGCATATTGTAACAGGCAGGAATATAATTTTACTATACTTTATATTTTACTTTATTTTCTCCACATATGTTGTTAGCACTATTTATGCAGGGGACTATATCTGTTTTTCTTTTGTTCTGTCTCATTAATTTTTTTTTCTATTTCTGTGCCAATCTTTTTTATCATTTTATAATAAACCCAGTTGCTTAGGAATGACGGTGTTCCACCTTGATTTTTTAAATATTGCATTGGCTCTCTTTGCCTGTTCTTCATTCATGTACATTGCAAAAGCATTTTGTTAATTTCCATTTAAAAAAAATCAGGATATTGATCAAAATTACATTGAATTTAAGGGTTTACTGAGATGAATTAATCAACCTCCAAAGGACATGTTGCTTCATCATCGACTTTTGTATTACATTTTTTTTTCAAGCGCACTTTTCACTGATATCCTCACTGTTACTGGGTTTAAGAGGAACTTTAGTATGAAAACTCAACTTTGTTTGAACAAAGACCTTCTCTTCTGTCTCTTGCATAGTTACTGGAAATCAGAAAGCCTTAGTTAAGTCACCATCTTGAGGGCTTGGTTAGTCCTACAGATTGATACTCCTGCTTTACTTTCAGCTTATGAATTTCCTTATTAATTTTCCACAAGCTCAGAAGTACATTCTAAGTTATCACTTTTAGAGGTTCTGTAGTGGCATTACATATTAATATATAATTATTCATATTGCTTAGGTTGGGCTTTCTCTATTAATGGCTGAAGAACATACACTCCCACTCTGAAGTTTTCTCTCTGTCTTCTCTCAACTTATTAATATGACACAGGATTACCATGATATGGCAAAGACTTTTGTATACTTAAAGGATGCCTTAGTCATGCAACCTAGTTTGAAACTTTAAAGTGCATTGGAATCAACCAGAGGGATTATTAAAGCATATGTCTTTGGGACCTACACCCAGAGTTTCTAATTCAGTTCAGCACTCTGTATCAGCCTGCTAAAACTGAACGTTGTAATACTACTTGCATAACGAAGAAAGAATTCTAAGATAAATGCATTTGCCTTATTTGGAGCAAAAACAATCATGGATAGATTTCTACCCTTCTAAATTTTAAGAAACATGTCAAGACAATTTAGAACTTTTGCAAATATTCTACATAAAATCCAAAAAGATTAAGTTAATAATCAGTATGCCAAAGATGTGGAACTTAAATTTGAAGAATGTTGTCTCCCAAACAAAATAAAAGGACATGGACAGTTTATATCATGAAATAAAACAACAGTCTAATATAGTAACTACAGTTTTAGCTAGCAATACCATGCTAACATTTCTGTATAAAATATTTCAATAAGTTTTTATAGTATCCTGTAAAATGGTTAGCATTATTACCATTTTTCATGAGGAAAGTGAAGCACAAAGTGATTAAGTGACTTGTCCAAATTCAATTGACTATAGTTCACTCAAGGTCTCAAAGAAGTCCTCTTCATATACTGTTGGTAATGTTAAATAAAGAGTTTAAGATGCAACAAAGAATAACTGAGGAATGTAAAATGATGCTAGAGTCAGAAATAGAGTCACAAGTACAGGACATTAAAGTGTGATAGGAAAGCTCAATTTGTAGAAATCACCTGGAAAATAAAGAAAACAATGGAACAAAAGTAAATAGTTATAGAAAAGCTGGTAGATATGTTTTGCTAGTATCTTCTATCTTGAAGGGGCTTTTTCTCCTTCATTACTAAATTGAATTTTGTATTTGTTTGCTACTCTAAAGTTGGGATCACACAGTCAAAAATTGTATTAGAGATGATTCGATTACAAAGAATCATTTTTGAGACATGTATTAGTCAGGGTCCTCTAGGGAAACAGAATCAATAAGAGATATCTGTCGATAGTAAGAGATTTATCAGTCTCTCACACAGCTATGGGGAAGCACAAGTTCAAGTTCCACAGATAGGCTGAAACCAGGAGCTCCAATGAAAGTCCAATGAAGATTCTTGACGAGTTCTGGGAGATGTTGGCTGTCCAAAGAAGAGCTGGGAAATTCTTTCTCAATGCTGGAATCACTTCCCCTATTAAGGGATTCAACTGATGGGCTAAGTGTCACTCACTGCTGATGGCAATCTCCCTGATTGATGTAATTATAGCCAGTTATCTATGATTTACAACTGCAGTAAAGTCAATGGTGACTAAAGTCCATAAATGCCCTTGTATTACAGTTAGCCCAGTGCTTGCTTGACCAAACAACTGGGCACAATTACCTGGCCAAGTTAACACAATAGCCTAACCATTCCAAGTCATGAAGAAAAGGAGCAGTAAATTAATGACACAGATTGCAATAACTTACCTTGAAATAAAAAAGAGTAACTCATAGAGATATTATTCTGTTTATAGTACATTGTACTATGTACTATATAGTACATATGTATAATGTGCATACAGTACATTGAATATTAAGGAGCACTCCTACAATCATCTGCCACAAAGAAATAATACAAAGGAAAGCCAAAATGGGCATTAAGATTATTCTTTTCAACATTCCAAAAAGTAATAAATTAATGGTTACATAATTTGGAGTGGGAATAGAATTTGTGACCCAAGAGTTGTTTTGATTAAATAAATTCTATGAAAAATAGCAACAATTAGACCAACAAATAGAACATAAAGAATGAAAGTATATTACTCATGAGCCCTTCCTTAAACTTTTTTTTCACTCTAGTCTACAAACTGATGTGTCAAAAAAAAAATCAGAGTAAAAAAGATATAGCATGAATTGTGATCAATGAAGCATTTAAGCAGAAAAGGAAATTAAATTACCTGCAAACAGTAAATTGGTTTAACTTGAATTTATTTTGATGAGGAATTGAGAAAAGCACTTTGAGTGAAATTAGAGTCCAGTCCAAGCAAAGTTATATTATTGCCAATCCTAAACTCCAGATTTATGTGTACTAAGAAGACTCATATCACAGAAATGCAGCTTAGATGTGGATAGAGTTTCTTGAAGGTGATGGATAATGGACACTTAACAAAGAATGAAGACTGTCCATTTGTATGAGTGATTTAGTCTACTCTGTTTAGTCTACTCTGTTTAGTCTACTCTGAATGATGGTGGAGCATAATAACACTCTGTATGTCTCCCTCTGACATCACTGTCTTTCCTCCAAGTTGACAATAGAGTATACCATGGCATTGTGCTAGGACAGGGCTGATAGAAGATTTTTACAGCAAACTCTAGTAAGGCAGCTAAACACCAAATCAGATATCACTAAGCCTCTCTATGCATCAGTGACCCACTTTTAAAATAAATCCATAAGGAAACAACTTCACATTCTAACAAGATATGTTAGTTACACAGAAGTTGTCCAAAAATCTTAGCTGAAACAACACAATTAACTACCAGGCAGTTTTTAAAGTAAGCCCTCTCAGGCAGTGGCATAATTGAGGTTTGGATGAGGAAAAGAAGTCAAAGATGCTAGTTTCAGTGGGAATATTAGGAGAGTAAACTGTGTGTTAAGTCATGCACATGTCCATAAATGCACACAATTCTAAAACTGGTAATATACCACAGAGCACTGTTCAGCAAAATTAAAAACTAATGAAAAATTATAAATCCTCCAAAAACTTTCCACAAATTTTGAAGTATTCTAAGTCAAACTTGGAATGTAATATTGGAAGCATATAATGTTAAGAAAATAATAATGGCAATAAAATATTTAAAATACACTTTGGAGGGAAGCAGATGTGGTTCAAGTATATTGAGCCCCTACCTACTACATGGGTGGTCCATGGTTTGGCTCCCAGTGCCTCATAAAGAAGACAATGAGCTGATTTGATGGGAAGGCAGGGTGAGCTGATAAAACAAGAGACATAAGAAGAAAGACATAATGAGAGGCATAACAAAAGCAGGGAACAGAGGTGGCTCAACTGATTAGGTGTCTCCCTCCCACATCAGAGGTCCCAGGTTCAGTTCTGGGTACCTCTTAAAGAAATAAGGAAGACGAGCAGACACAGAAAGTGCAAACAATGAGATAAAATAAAATAAATCTTAAAAAAAAATGCACTTGGGACACAGCCCAAATTTTATATAGAAAAAGATTCATAGCCATAAATGTTTCACTAGTAAATGAGAAGAAAGGAAAATAAATTCTCCATTAACCCAAAATTGCTGGTAAGGAAATGTAACAAATCTCTGAAAAGTTAAACTAATGACAGAAAACAGGAAAAATATTTTCACTGATAAAACCAAGAGTGATTCTGTGAAGAACCAGTGTAAACTCTAGATGTCTTAAGAGAAAAAATGAGAAAGAAAAATTATTTTAATCAAAGTATGACATTATCATAATCATAATTCAATATTATGTGTATGTCTTAACTAATCCATTTGAATTCAATAAATGGATAATTTTTTATGAAAACAGTTGAAATAAGAAGATTAAAAATTGTGAATAGAACAATACCCATGAAAAATTGTAGAAAAAAAGTGTTCTTAGGGTATTATCATACAAATAAATGATGGGTCCAGAGATTCAAAACCATAAATTTCTTTCAATTTTTAAGGCTCAGAAAATTTCTATAGTGTTTCAACTGCTATAGAACTCAGAGACATAATTGAGTGCTTCTCTATGTTTTCATGACTTCACAGTGAATATAATCCTGAAACCAAAAATTGAAAATGATAAAAAACACACATAAGCATGAACTCCTTCCTACCCTCCAGATACTATTGGTTCCTTTAAACCACCTCTTTAATTTCAATTTCCTGTAGTCCCTAGTGAGAACCTGATTAACCTTGAACAACATATCACAAAGGAAGGTATTCTGATCACAGGCGTTGGTATGTAAAGTGAGAATCTTCCCACATGGTAACATTCTGTAAAGCTTTCTGTGTTGATCAGTAGCAAGAGTTCATTCTTATTCACTTGTGTTACCATCAGTAACAGAATAAATGTTCTATATAAAATTTTTATAATATTGATAATTATTACATCTCTACAAAATCATTACATCTCTATCATCTCTATGTTTATAGAAATAATAATAAAATTCCAAATTTATTTTTTCTATGAAATTTTATTTAAATATATTTAAAGATTATTCATCTGAAATGCCAGATAATGCAACTGGTGTTGAATAAATTAGCATAAGTATTTATTATTGTTTTCAAGACACTGAAACAAGATTTCAGGGGGTCTGTGAGCTTTAATTGAAAAAATCAACTTTTTACCATTATTTTGTCTGACTTCTAAATGAAATCTAGCATTTCCTTCACTTACAAATGTGTGCAATAAATTACAGTAGTATTGTTTTTAGACATTGAAGGTACAATGGGAAAAAGTGTATACATAATTGTGAGGGAAGACAAAAATGAATAAATTCACAAATTAAAATATGTGAAGATACTGATCAGATCATTAATAAAACATGATATAATAAAGAATGTTTACAAGTCTACTTCAGACTGGATGATCTCTTTAAAAAGGTAAGATCAAAACTTAGATGTGATTATAAAGGGGAGCAGAAGGAAATGGAGGGGAACATTTAAATTAAGAAAACAGGCAATGTAAAGTTGCTAAGCTGAAATGACCTTGGCATGACCTGGGCCTGATGCTGCTGGAGCCGAGGGCAGCTACCCTTCTATCCTCCTACCTGAGAATTAATTCAGGAATACTGTTCCTCTTGAGACTGTCCCTAAATATGTTTTTGGTTTATTTGTTAACAAATGCACCAACTGCGAGCCAGAATATATTTTTGTAAGGATTAAAAAAAGTAGAGCAAGACACCAATGGCCTTTTTTTATAGATGTTGTGGATTGAATTGTTTCCTTCAAAGAAATGGTCAATCCTTGCTGCCATCTGCTGAATGAGACCTTATTTGGAAATAGGATCTTTGGAGATACCAGTTAAAATAAGGCCAAACTGGGTTGGAATCCAACATGCCTGATGTCCTTCTAAGTCAGGGATTCTTAACCTTTTTTGTTCCATGGACCCCTTTGCCAGTCAGATGAAATGAATACTACTGTAATTTATTGCATACATTCATAAGTGAAGGAAATGCTAGATTTCAGTTAGAAGTCAGACAAAATAATGATAAAAAGTTGATTTTTTCAATTTAAGCTCACAGAACCCCTGAAATCTTTCCACAGACCCTTTGGTTCTGTGGACCCCTGATTATGAACTAAAGAAAGGAAATTTGGACAGTCAGTAGGAGATTAGGAGAAGATGGCCACATGACAGAAAAATTGAATTATGCCATGACTGACCACAAGACACTGCCAGCATGCCAGGGAAGCATGGCCCTGCCGACACCTTGAGTCCTCGCATCCAGCCTCCAGAACTCTGAGACAATAGATTTCTGTTGTTTAATCCAACTGACACATGACTCTTTGTTACAACAGCCCTGAGAAGCTAAGACATAGATAGACTCCTTATGCTGAGCATTGCTTTCAAGTGAGCAAAATCCTTTTTACGAAATTAGATATAGCATCATTCACATGACAAGATGAATATTCTGTAAGTAGGTGTCTACACCAACTCTGTTCATTAACACCTCCCCCCAAAAGCCACCCTGAATATTGACCATGTTTAAGTAATCCTGCTAAGGTAATATCCACTATGATATTTAATCTTCGTTTCTCTCCTCCTGACCCCTACCTGACAAAATCCAGGGTGACAGCTCTTTTGGAAAATTTTGGCATTTTTCCTTGACAGTTTGTTGAGACAGGGAGCCAGGACTTCCCTGTGTCAGAGGTGTATGTGGATGAGATGCTGGGAAAGCTCATGGAAGGGTTGGAAAGGAGAGCCAGTCTCGCAGAGTATTACAACCTATTTGCATTTCCAAACAGACCTTACCTTTTAAATGAAGGAATCTTCTTTCCTCCCATTCAGCATGGGAGACCATAGAGGAGATAGGTTGAGAATAGTAGTTTGGAGCCCTGTGACCAAATTAGGGCTCTGCTAGCATACATGGAAGAAGAGGGATGCAAGAAGAAATACATTCCAGACATCAGCAATGACTATGTTCTCTTTCATGGCCTTCTCTTTAAATTGAATCTAAGGAATTTTTTAAAAAACCTGCATAATAAGAGCAAAAAAGTCATTAACGTGAATTCAGAAAACAGTAGTAAATGCACAGATGATTACCAGCACCAATTTAGCTTTACATATTATTGATGCTAATTATATACGAGGCAAATTTCTAAGTGATATCTGACGATCTTTCCTTCAAATTTGCCTGCTAATACATGGTAATAAATGTTTTATATAATCTCTGAATGTAACCATGAATTTAAAATTATTTCCAACACGTGATAACTTGAAGTTTATTTTTGTGTTATTTTTATTTTAAATCAGTGTAGCCTTTGTTCTCAATTTATAAAGAGCAAAATAAAAGCAAGTATCTATATTGAATATGAAGTAATTTCTTGGTAAAACATTTTATAATAGAAAACAAGAATATTGATTCTAGTCTTCTATTTCTATTACATAATAGCTAATAAAAGGATGTCAAATAAAATTTGAAATCTTAAAAAATTGTTTAACACCTTGACTGAAATCTATAGAAACAAAATGTTCTTGCCTTGCAGTACAAAAGCTTAAATAAAAACATGTTCAAAGAAAAAAAAACAGGTAAAGTTTTTTTTTTTAAATGAGGTTAACCCTGCCTCCTTCTGTATTCATGTTCAAATAAGAACACCATTACATGGTCTGATAGTACATTTATACTTTAAAACAGTACCAGAACAAAAATAACAAAAGTAATAGATCTGTATAACAGAAAGAGTTGTAAACTATAGATGATAATCACTAATTTTAATAATATTGTTTCATCAATTGCAACAAAGTTATCATTACCACACTAGAGAAAAATGTTAATAATAAGGAAAACTGTGTGCATTGGGGAGTATTATGCAAACTCTATTGACAGCATGATTTGTCTGTAAACCTACAGCTACTCTAATTTTTTTAAAAAGAAAAATAAGAAATTTCACACCCCAAAATAAAACAGCATGACTGAAACTATAAAATAATTTATGATACTATAGCTGATGAGAAATAGGATGAGGATATATATTACCTATGGAAGGTCCTGGTTCAGAGTCAGAGAGATCTCTGCTTACTAGAATTTGACTTACATGGACACATATGAAAGCCTTATTCTGAACCGAAATACAAGATACTGAGTTATTACTATTCAGATTTATTTTTAGCTGCTTATTATTTCTTTTCCTCTCCCATACATATCTAAAAACACATATTTTCTTAAGGATCTCAAAATAAAGTGAGTGATCCATCTTCATGTGATAACAAGATACACCCACACGGTACAGAACTGAAGGAAGAGTTTCCAGAGCTGGTCCACCACTGCTGCTTATCCCTGGTCTTAGTTTCTAGAAAAATCCAATTGCAGTCTATGTAGGTTATGTCAGCAGTTATGGCATAAAATTGTATCTATCGGTATTATTAGAGACTTATGCTAGACTGTTAGCTCCATGTTTCTCTAAAGCAGGGGTTCTTAGCCATTTTTTGTCCCACGGACCCCTTTGCCAGTCTGGTGAAAACCACAGACCCTTACTAAGTCCACACTATGCTGTGTATTATTTAATAAATATATCACTCCCACATCAACATGTCTCCAGAAGAATAATGGTTTTTTGCGTTTCAATTCAAGCTCACAGACCCCTTGTTAAGAACCTCTGCTCTAAAAAAATATAGGAAGAGAAATACATACACCTGTTTGGGTAAAATTTTTAAAATCCTACTTGACCACTTAACAGTTTAATCCTGTGAACCTCATCTCAGGGAATGGGGTCAGAACTATTTCCTCCTTAAATTCCCAGAAGAGCATATAGGAAAATCAATCCCAGGTACTTGTTAAAGACTGTATCTAGATATAGCATTGTTAATACCTAACACCCAATGTAAATATTATTGGCTAATTTTGTTCACACCATGAAGTTGATAGGGTCTGTCTGTTCATGTATGTGTGTTTTATTGGTTCTTACTTTAAAGATATAAGCTTTGCAACTGGGGAGCATCAAAAAAGAGAGAAAAGTGGCTGCAGAAAGTTGTTCAAAGATGAGTGGGACACCAATCATTCTCCCACTCTTTCCAAATCAGCTCTTTAAATACAAGAATCTTGACTCTATTATTCCTGGATAATGGATAAAAGATATCCAATTTCAACATTCTTATGCGGTGATAGGTATGATTCATTTGTAGCAACAGGAAACACTATGGCAAATGACTTAAATTACTGGATGATGCACTGTCAAAACCTCATTCTGCATTTCCATTAGAACTCTGATTACCCTGGAAATCAGACTTCCCTCTCTACATCACAATAGGTTCAGCATCAGGGGGTTCAAAGTTGTAAAATGTTCAAGGTGTACAACTGAGGAACATAACACTTACAGTGTGGATGGTATGCACTGCACCTATCCCAAATTACCTCATGCACAAAGGAGAGTTTTACTTTAAGGTGTTTATTCTGAAGAGCAGTAAATCTAGCCTGGATGTAGAGTGATAGAGAACATAGAGTCTTTAGGGAACCCCAAGGATTTGCTGAATAAGCAATCATTAGGAGATTCTCACCAACTTCTATCTATATAACAGCCAGATTCAAAAGAAACAGAAGAAAAAAGGAAAACAACAGAATCACCTCTATTTCACCAGCTCGGAGCAGCAGAAAATCATAGCTTTGGGGAAAAATAACAACAGAGCGCATCATCAATCACAATCTCTAGTATCTCTGGTATATGCATTAAATAGAATAGAATATTATGCTTTCTTATTGCTAAAGAAGTGAATAAGAAAAAAAAACGGATTCAGAAACTGTAAGCTGTGCATTTCAATTCACCCATCCTAGAGATGTTACAATATCTAATTACAATGGGATTTAAATTTCTATAGGAGGGCTTCAGCATTCTTTAAGTTATTTCATCTTTCACAATGCAGTAAAAAACATTGGCTAACCATTGCAATGACCAATGAAATTCATTATCTTCTGTCTTTTTTCCAAAGTAGTTAAAAAATAGAAATATGCCAGAAAATATGCTGACTTTGATATAACAACTACTACGTATTTATGACAACTGTTCATATACCATTTAGTATAGATTTATTCTAAAAATTTGTATAAACAAAAATTAGTTTGTAAAGGATTATTTTCTATAATTGCATAAAGAAAAAATAGAGGAGTATAATATAATTATTAGAGGAATATATTAAAGCCTTGGAATATATATACATATATAATAAAATATTAAGATTAAAATAATCTAATTTTATTTCTTGTAGATATGATCTAAGAAAGGGAAAAAATTATAATCTATCTTGGATATTCTAGAAAGATAAGTGTGTGGTTTGCTGGGGAAACATAAATTTGTACCAATAAATCTAGGAGCTCTGGCTTTACTTAGCAGCCAGATAATTCCATGGTGTTCAAATGGGAGACAATGGCATCATGTACATTATGGGGCACATTCTGATCTTTTAACACTTGAAGTTTCTCCTCACACATTTTCTCTATTATTTTAATGTATTTAAACTTGCACAATTCAAAGCTCAACAAAAGATGGAACCTTATGCATCTTAAAAGAGAATAACAGGCCGACTTAAAAGGTCTGAAATCCAAGCCCCCCAATCCTCAAGTTATCACAAATTGGGTATTACATGAGAGAAATAGGTCAAGGTATTGGAAACTATATATTTTTTTCTTTCCCTCATACTATTACAGTTTTTTAATGTAAGAAATACGAGTTCTGTTAATTACCTATACATACTTGTATCGATTTCTAAAATCAAAGTTATAACAAATTCATTTTTAGCTACAAGTTCCCAAATAGTTGGGCCTTTGCTTTTTACAAAGTGGTTCTCTGTGTATTCTCACAATAAGATAAGAATCACTACAAAAGTTTGTGCTAACTCCATCATAATGTCACACTGTATTTTAATTACCTGTTTATCAGCCTCCCATTAGTCTGGGAACTGCTGAGTGCAGGGACTGTCTCACCTTCCCTTGTAGAATGCAAGGTCCACATAGCTACTAAATTATTAGCTAAATGACTAATGAATAATATTTATTTTAAAATTTTTTAATGATAATTAGATTACATAAATGTTACATAAAAAATGTAGGGGATTCCCATACACCCTGCTTCCCACACCTCCTATATTTTCCCACATTAACAACATCCTTCATTAGTGAGTACATTCATTGCGATTGATGAACACATTTTAGAGCATTGCATCTAAACATGGATTAAACTTTATATTGCAGTTTACACTCTTTCCCACCCAGTTCTGTAGGTTATGGCAAGATATATAATGGTCTGCATCTGTCATTGCGATGTCATTCAGGACAACTTCCAAGTCCCGAAAATGCCCCCATATTATACCTGTTTATCCCTCTCCCTCCCCTCAGCACCTCCAGTGACCACTGCCTCCACATCAATGATATAATTCCTTCCATTGCTAGAATCACACTAAGTCTGTAGTAGAATACCGGTAAGTCTACTTTAGTTCATATTTCAATCGCCAATCCTGAAGATTCTGGGATGGTGATGTCTGCTCCACCCCTAATTGAGAGGGGGCTGCGATCCCATGAGACTGATGGATACGACTGAATAATATTTCTATTCAAATGATCCAAGTACATTTACCCATCATTAATAACCTCCAAATATCCTAGTCTATTAATGATTTAAAATTCTTAAATTTAAACAAAATTATAACAAGACTTTGTGCTAAATAATTTCTCAAAACTTACAGCTTTGAGGCTGTTTATTTTTAAAAATTACTAATGACATACATAAATTTATATGAACTTAAAATTCATCAAACATTTACTTCATTTCTTAGTTTGGCCTTCTAGTAAATCTTTAGCTTCATTGATATTGGCTGCTAAATAAGGAGATCCTCCCTTTGTCTGGGTGATTTAAAAGCATAATTTGTCAATCAGCATCTTTTATTTTTCCTTTATTGGCAGGAGGGCCTATGCCTAGTATTACTGCTGCCTCCTGTTTTGTCATTTTGGGCTCAAACCGACCTCCGTAACAGCCACCACTGAAGGCAGATTTTGGGAGACTTTGAAAAACTTGTTTACTTGAGATTCCATATACTTCATGGCTTGCAAAATATAACAACTTGCAAATCCTGCAGCAGCAATGGTCAGTCCAACTGCTACCACTGTACTGGCCATAGCTCTGGCTTTGCTCCCTGTCTTCCAGTGGGAGTGCATTTCATCCCAGTCCAAAGGCCGCGGTCAACCATGCCTCCACCAAAAAGTGATGCTCACATCTTCAGCCTATCACTGTTTTTAAAGAGACATTCAGTATCCAATGATCCTGGTCAAATCTCTTAATCTGGGCATCATCAGTTAATCTGCAGTAGAGAGATTAGGCAGATTAATCTCTTGAATCAGTTATTTATTATTTTTGGTTAACCACCTGTTCTTTCTTGATAATAGGCGTCATCTCTTTTTCAGGGGAGGAAACCTTTCCTTCCGCTATTCTCATGTCATGTGGTTTTTGCAGGTGCTGATGTGATACCCTCCTCTTATACCACATTTCCAATCTAGTAAGTGACATATAACTCAGGCCTAGCCAGTCTGTACTTCCCACAACCTGAGCTAAAGCAGCTTTTTCAGGGATGGACATGTGATGCAAGTTAGTCCAGTATTTTACTTTCTCTCTATATGTCTGAATTTCGTTCCATTTATACAGGACTCCAGTAATAAGATTAAGACCATCCTGATTGAGTTTGGCCACACATTAATAATATAATCTCATTAAAAAGTACTACTTACAATAAATTCACAGCTATAAGAATATACTAAATTTAAGAACAAGTTTTTCTGGGAAATATACATCTACAAACCATCAAACACAATGAGAGTCAATCTCAAGAATTTTTCAGACGTTATTCAAAACAAGAAATTTAGTTCTGCAGAGTTGTTAGAATTAAAATGGTAGAATAAAGCTTTTGATGAAAATATCTGCTGCCTCATGGGGTGAGTTAGTGTGAACAATAGAGATAGAAAGAAAGTAGTAAAGCTACAAAATGGAAAGAAAATAGTTCTCATTCTGTCATCTGAGATTCTATATCCAGACTGCCCAAAGCCATCTAGATTCATTAATATGAACTCTGTAACTATATAAATCCAAAGATTCCAAATGAAAAACCTAATTTAAATTACTGATATATCATTTATGATTTTGATAACCCCAAATAATAAATTCCAGGTAGGAGTACAATACAGAGATTCTATTTTTCATATAATCAGGATAAGTCAGTTTTATTTCTGTGTTTCACTGAGTTCTTTGAAAAAATCTACTCCTCATCTTTATTCATATATTTCATCAAAGTACTAATTGAATATACATGATGTTATGTACATATTTGTAGCACATATGTTAAAAAGATCTTATTTTTAAGTCTTCATATGTCTGACCTTGCAATAAATCACCTTATCTAAGCCCTTGTACTTTTTATATCAATAGCCATCATCACACAACTAGCTTTTTAATACAGATTTTCTTAATAACCACTGCTGTGTAAAAGAACCTAGTATATTTTTCTTAACTTATAATTTATTTTCCAAATAAACTTATATTTGTTGGCGGTCTCTTATACTTTAAAGCAAAACTGAGGGTGAGTTTAAAGTCTTCACAGACAAACAACTGAGAGAATATTGTACCAAAAGGCCAGAACAAGAGTGTCTAAAGATAGTACTACATCCTGAAAGGAAAAGACAAAGGTGTGAGTCATGGAGAAGAGTTTAACAATTAAGATTATTAGGAAGGGGAAATTAAAGGGCAAAAAGAAAATAGTACAATATGACAACAGAAAGCCAAAGGATAAAATGGACCAAGTATGTAATGAGTTTACAGAAATAGCACTGTACTTAAATGGATTGAATTTCCCAATCAAAAGACATAGACTGACAGAATGGATTTAAAAATATAAGCCATCTATATGCCATCTTCAAAAGACTCAACTCAGATGTAAGGACTCAACGAGGTTGAAAGTGAAAGGTTTGAAGTTATTCCACACAAAGAGTAACCAGAAAGGATATGGAGTAGTGATACTAATATTGGACAAAATAGATTTTAATGTAAAACTGTTATGAGATGAAGAAGGTAATTATATATTAAGAAAAGGGGCAATTCACTGAGAAGAAATAACTGTAATAAATATTTATGCACCTTATTTGGATGTTCCAAGATATATGAGGCACACACTGGCAGAAAGAGACATCCTTACAATAATAGGTGGAAACTCAACACACCACTGTCAGCACTGAATAGAAATAAAATGTGGGTTGAGAATGGGAGCTGATGTTGAATATATGTAGCATTTTTAATAAAAGCGTAGAAGTGAATAGAGTTGTTGTAAGACATTATATTGAGTAAAACTGACACTGCTTATTTATAAATATGATTGTGGCCAAAAGGGCAGTCTATAGGTGTAAATGACAGTTGAAAGGAAGCTAGAAAATAATCTAGGGACTGTGTAATATAGTGATTTTAGTGGTGAGTGAAGATTGTAGAATTTCTTTAACAAAATGTAAAAAATATGGTGAAAATTCAACTAATGTAACTTATGGGTGATAGTTAACAGTAATTTTGCCTCATTGGCAAAGATGATATTATATCAATTCTAAAGGACAACAATGGAGAGTATAAGGGGGTATGGGATTTTTCCTTTTTGAGTAATAACAATGTTCTAAAATTGACTGAGGTGATGGCAGCACAACTCTATGATTAAAATGAGAGCCACTGAATGTACACTTTGAATGGATTATACAAAACATTTCACTGTATAACACAGGGAATCCAGTGGTGGAAGACAGACTGTGAGAATATGAGAGCATTCTCTCATGAAAAATAACATATAACACTAATAATACTCATCTAGACTGTTAATCAGGAGGGTTGGGGGAAAAATACACCAAATATAATATATGGGCTATAGATTTTGACAATGTTCTTTCATAGTTTATAACAAATATTTTACAGCAATGCAGGGTTTTGGTGTTGGGGAAATGTATGGGAGCCTTGTATGATGATACGGATGTCGGTTTTATAAATTAACTGGTTTGACTATGTTTATTGTTTATGTATGCTCATGTATGCATGATATACATCAATAAATTTTTTTAAAGACCCCTATCATTCTAGTTATTAGGTTTTCTAATGTGTCAGGAGCATAACACCATTTAATAGTTAAGCTTTCCTATACTGAAGAGATCCTTCATTCATTGGATGAGGCATGGCTTGCTAAACAGGGAAAGCTGTAAGTTGTCAAGCAACTAAGAGCATAGTTTGGTATAAAATGATAAATCCAAATTATATTAATAATCCCAAATAAATTTGGGGGACATTAAAAAGAACCATTAAAAGTATAAGATCTCAAAGTAAAAGAATCTAAAATGAAAGATCTCAGAGAGATCATGAGCTAGGACTAAGGCTATAATGGATCATGTTAAAGGTGTAAAAGAAGACTTTAGCACAAATCCAAAGGATAGTTGCTCCTTTATTCCCTTTGAATCAGCCCATTATCACAAAAGTGCCAGGAGGCTTGAAAAAGAAGGAACAACAGCTTTGCAAGAAACTAAACTACATAGTGAATTCAATGAGAACAAAATGCTAGATGTAACAAATCTAAGAGGTGATATGACATATTAAACACATAATCTCTATCCTTTAAGAAGTTATCATTAGCTTAATTGGGATTCTGTATCTTGCAACTAGAGGTGCTGGACACACATACCCAAGTGATATTGTAATGACAGCATAATTTCTTACATAATCACTGTTTTTATTTAAGTTTGTATGAGCATGTGGCAAACTTATTGAAATATTTGCCCTCCAAAAGTATAGGACAAATATAAGGAATGTTTTAAATGGGAGAGAAAGCTAAGTTGTAACAATATTATGATATTGGCTTTTATCAGTGGACATTAGAAACCATAACCATATAAAAATGAACTGCATTTGATATAAGAATAATTTATATCTTTCAATATGTCATCGCTCAAAGTTCCCCCACAGGAAATAGTAATCTATTTGGAAAAATTTGTGTATTCTTCCATTCTGATAAGATAGAATGGTCCTCTTTGACCCAGCTGCAAAAAGAGGTTCTGAGAGTACCAGGTAATACAAATTAGAATAATGAAATTACCTTTATGTGGTTTGTACATTCTATTCCTTCCCTTTTTGATGCCCTTGGTTCACTATTTCTGGGTATGTTTTTATAACCTTATTTTAAGTATACAATTTATTATAATTACCTGTCAGTGCATTTTAGATAGAGATGGAATATAAATAAACAGACAATAATTGATGAAAATCAAATTACTACAGTTAGATAAACAAAACAGGACATTTTCCCTTAGACAATGCAAATACCTTTCAATGAGCACTGCTGCCATCTATAGATTTTTTTCTTTGCCTTTCACTATATTTTAAGAGTAGCATTTCCTTACTGATTTTAGTTTATGTTTTGAATTGCATTCAAGTGGGTCTAGATGAAAAGTTATCCATGAACATAATAATTAAGAATATAACAAGATAGTGATTAATATGCTTGTTAAATACATAAATTATTACCTTGCTATTATTTTTTCCAAGTGTATTGATGTTTTAGTTTGTCACCAAAACATTTTTATAGTAAGAATGAAGTAATATGCCCCCTTGAGTTTTTGTATATTCCTACTTCACTGAGTTATAGGTGGGAAATACGTTCATTTATTCCATGAATAAGCAATGTTCACCAGGTATTAGATACTTTCATAGATTGGGACAATGTACCATATAATTTGATGAACAGCTATGGAATTATCTAGTGTTTCATAGTTTAAATATCATAGGAAACAAAAGTTTATCAAATAATTCTAAAATTGAATAATTTGGAGTTAATAAAATGTACATTTTTATGATAATACCACAATTTTAAAAGATTATTATTGTGTTTATTCTGAATTATTATAACAATTTGATATTTTTAATTGAACATTTTAATATATTATGGTTTTATCTAGTTTAAAAAATGTTTTATGACCCCAAATCATCTGAAATTATCTCAAACACACATACACACAAAAACATACAGATAGAAATATATATATTGCAGGTTCCTGAAACTTTTGTAAATGAAGGAAAAAATGGACTGGTGGTGAACACCTTGCTTTATTTTTCAATTGAACATTCCTAGATATTAAACTATCATAAAAATATTCAGTATTTTCTTTAATGGCCCTATATGAAAGACTACTATGAACATATCTATCAGCTTAAAATAAAATCATTTTAAATCATATGATGTAAGTTTTCTTGTTTTTGACTATTACCCATTGGAAAGATGTGTATATATCATAATCACTGCCACCATCAATAACAAGTTATCAACTGCCAACAACATTCCCCTAGACCACATGTTAAACTGATGAACTAGATAAACCTGAAAAGTAAGGCCAAGGTAGAAGCTGTAGTCATTTATTTACTTTCGTGATCTTCTTTATTTTTCACTAAGTTTGATGCTCAGAATGAGAATAGTTGCAGTAGAGGGTTGCAATAAAGGGAGATTAGAGTTCATCCAGATGCTGAACACACACACACATACACACTATGTATATATTAGTACTTTTTTGAAAATTCAGTAACTTTGCCTTTGGAATATATGTTGGGAAGCACATACATATTTTTGAACCCAGTCTCAGGATACTGCATGGAAGCATTGGCTCTCAGCAATTGTTTTGTAGATTAACATTTCCAAAACGAAGACAGAAGAATGTTGTTTTTATGTAAGCTTATTCTGACAGTAAGCAGAGGTAGGCCATTTACTGCAATTTCTTTTAGTAGTTATAGATTTATAATTAACCTTAACTTTAATATATGTGTTTATATTGAGTCTACTGCTCTGCTTTGTCTAGATCAGTGTTTATCCCTATATTCAAGCAAATAACTTGGTAAAAATATAAGTAAATGTAATGAAAGTTGAGCAGGACATTTTCTCCATTCACAAGGATTTTTGTTTGAAGCTCCATAGTGGAACATAATGAGCAGTGTGTTCCCACATATTCTACACCAAAGAACTTAAGACTTACTAAAAGATATCAAAAATAATCCATCAACCACTATCCAGACCAAATAAAAAGGCTAGCAATTCACTGAGAGAGAAAGAAATTCTTTGAAGGAATTAATGATACTAGAGTATTCCAGGGCATACTCCCTCACCCACTTCAAGTCAAGTCAGGTAAAGATCATAGCAAGATCTCCTTAGAGAGGAGTCAGGGAGATTCCTTTCCAGAAGGTGGACCAGGATCTTCCTCCTAGCTTGATATTTGATTATCTGTAGAAACAGATCTGGACTGTTAGGACACCCTTTGTTGAATACAATGAGAGACTGTTTGGAAAACTTGACATGGCATGGTAATCTGGAGTTTTGGTGGGACATGATGATTTAGATATGACTCTCCTAAATTTTCAAGGAGAGCAGTTGATTGGGGTTGCTTACAGAACAGAACAAAGAAAGAGGATCAGAATGAGAGTGGCCTTTGCTTCTCGGCTTGGTTTGGCAGCAATGCATGAAATCCAGTGGTTTGCTACTCCCTGGACCAATGGGCTGCTTTTTTAAAAATGTGGGTCAGGATATCTGCCTTCTAGATCCAGGTATTCTAGTAGAAAGGCTGGAGGTATAGTGCTGAGGGCAGAAGTTTAGAAGGATATATAAGAAGTTAATTGAATAGAGCATTAACTACAGCAATGGGTAATGACTCAGGACAGCTGTCTCCAAAGGAAAAGTCTCAAAAAAAACACTAAAGATCCTTACAAAAGAAATGACCAGGATTTGGTCATGCACATACAGCTAGAGTACATCAGCACCAAAAAAAGAGCAATTTTACCTTTCTCTGTAATTCACCCTCACTCTACACCACTACCCCAAACTCGCAATCCTGAAGGAGCTAAAAACATTCAGAATCTGGAGAACAAAGTCTAACAAGGAAAGCAAAAAGAACAGACTATGTCCTTTCTCCTAAGCTGGTGTGAGAATTCTAGGAGTTAGACAGGGTGATGCGTTTAGATTGGATAAGAAATTAAAAGTTTGATTTATATTTTATGGGGCTTTTAAATAATAAAAATGAAATTGTTCTATTAGCTGAAAATAGATGGAATTTGACTAAAAAAAATGGAGATGGGGAATTTGAGAAAACGTTTTAAAATTCCATGGAGGAAACACTAAAAAGCTATTCCCATGTTGTTTCCTACTGAGAATAGCATGTTGTATAAACTGATCAAACACAGACAAGCACGTAGTTGGGTGAAATGAATAAAAAATCTCCCGAAGTCTTACCTGCTTATCTTCTTCTCTCTCAAAGTGATTCCACACGGTCATTCAGGTTGTGAATCACATGGCTTTAAACCATTCATCTAGATCAGGTGTTACCACATCCGTCCACAGACCAGAGCCTGTTTCTGATAAAAATTTTTCCTGGTCCATCTGGAAACAACAAATGAAGAAAACTAGCAACTGTTTTCAACTAAATTTATTCAACTTAAATGACAAATGTTTGTTGTATGATTATGTACTTTCTATTTTTCATTTTAAATATCCATTACATAATGATGGGAAAGGAGAGCAGCAGCATTTTTCTTTTATTATACATTCTTTTTGGTAAAAAAATAAGAGTTGCCAATCCTATGTCCACCCCCACAGAATATTTTAATTATCCATAAACTTTGTTGATACAGGTCATCATTTATTGAATTAGAATATTTCTTGATAAGCTTTCTTTCTATTCTCATTTCAGTGATGTAAGAATGATATATTTTATAATGTGGTATCATGAAATTAAAAATAAACAGATATACTTTAAGGTTTTCTATGGTAAGATAAATGAGTTATTTAGTGTTTTAAACTGATGAACCTGCAATTTTAATCTCAGGCTACATTGAATTCTTCATTGAATTAGTCTCCTTTACTATTAGGAGAATGTTCCCTTCTCCATCTCTGAAGGAACAACTGAGGGGACCTTATAATGAGCCGTGTTTGGAATGGTCTCTCAAGGAAAAACTTTCGCATCAAGGAGGATTCTTACAGAAAATGCCTACTTCTTTGTCCTGTTGATCACTTCCTTTTGCTGTCACTTCTAAGATACAAAGACATTTTCATTCTTTAAATGCACATAGCTATTCAAACCATGTAGCTAATCATTTTGGTCTGAGAAAACAAAATGCTACGGAGTTGAATGAATTATTTTCAAGAATAAGTTCCAAATGACTACTCTCTTCATCGTTTTTACCATCAGCAATTTACTTTATAACACAGTGATTTCTGCCAAAGTATTTTTAATTGGCATATGGGGGAGTGGGGAGAAAGATTCAAAAGAAAATTTGAATTGAATTGAGTTAAATTCTCCCAATGTATGCATCTTTAATCAAATGCCGTTTCCTCAGATGCCTCATGAGTATATTATGTTCTGTGCCTTATTTCAGGTATTTTCTTAAACTAGAATTCTCTCCTCTCTTCACTAGACTCACTACCATGAACACCAGTATCTAGATGTTATCCCTTCTTCAATGGTCAGCTCAAAATTGTCCCCCAACCCGCGCAAAATTTCCTGATAATTCCATTGTTCAATACCTTCCTCCTCAGCTTATATCCTTTCTCATAGTCCATCATAAAGATCCTAACCTAATCATCTGTTGTTGTGTATTTCAGGGTTTACTCCACTAAAAAGAGATCAGCCCTGTGAGAGCCAAGACATATTTTACTTTAATTTCTGAGGCAATTTAGAATAGGAGTTAGGATAAGGGCTTCGGAGTCAGTTTGCCTCAATCTGGATTTCATCCCCTCCATGAACTAGCTGTGTGACTTTGTAAAGTCACTTAACCTTTCATGTTTCCTTTTTCTAAATTAAATTAGGGATGAAATTGTTCCTATTTCACATTTTAATGAAAAATTAAGAAGGAGCAATCCGTATCAGAGGGCTTGATGAACAGAAAGCATACAATAAATTCTTCTCGTTTTCATTATTGCTGTTATTGATATATTCGATGTACTTAAACTTAACAGCACTGAATATTTACTAGGAACTGAATAGATACTTATTACTTCTGTGAAAATTCGTTCTTAAATTCATTCAGTCTCTGCTACCCTGCTGGATTTTTCACATATCTGTATTTTTATAAATGGAGTCCAGCCTTCATTAATCTAGTGGTGGCATGTGAAGTCCTGTGTACATAACTTCTGCTGCCTCTTCAAAAACAAAAAAGTTAAAATTTTATTATATATTAGGATGTGCATGTATAGTTTAGATCTAACTATGTTTAATTTAATAATAATAATAATAACTCCTTAAAATAGGTATCAGGAGACCATTTTGACTATGCTTAATGAATTTCAAAGAAATGACAGATAAAAGGAGTAATGCCTAATCTCAAAAAGAAAATGCTAGTTCTTATACAATTAAATGCTAACATTTGAACAGCCTAGTCAAGTCTTGGGATGAAACGGGCCTTCTCCACCCTTTTCTTTTCTTTCTGGACCCAAGCTTTTCAACTTTTAAGATGAGCTCTTAACCAATAGAATTCTATTTTATAGAAAATATTATTTTCATTAAAAAGGAGTTAAAGTTTATAAATTCTGAACAATAAAAAAATAGCTGCTACAAATCCTGTCAAACAGAACATCAGATATTAGATCTCAAGGCCAAAAGAATCTTTTTAAAAATGCAGAGTCCTATAGATGAGGAACAAACACAAAACCATGAAAATGAGGTCTCATTTTTCTCATCAAGAAAACTTCCCGCTGGTGATCAGAGTATCTCTTTTATCTATATTCCTTGTAACTCTTCTTTTCCAATTTATTTGAACATCCTTTCAAATAGATTTTCTCATCCTAACGGTGGATAATGCAACTTTCTCTTCTGAAACTCAAACTAATGCTCTGATATAAGGATAAAAGGAAATAACACACATGCATGTATTTATTTCTTTCTGCTTTTATGTATGTGTCTTGAAAGAACAGAAGGCTGACAGCATGGGAAGTACAGTTTCCTCCTATTTCCATGCATCATTTGCCATATAAGTTCTGCTAGATGGATTCTGGGATGAGTGCAGACCCCACTGGCTCTCACAAAACACCATTTCTGCAGGGCAGACTCCCTGCTAAGGCCCAGGAAAGGGCAAAGGGCCTGCTGCCAGGGGCAGATGCTGCTAAGGTTAATAAATATAAGCCCAAAGTACATTATGGCTAGTCCTGTCTTCTTTTTGGAAAAAGTGCATTTCTTATTTATTTTATTTTCAGAAACATAGCAGATCCAGTGAATATGTAATAAGCAATCTTGCCTGAAAATGCAGTGGTACATGAAGTGCTTTATTTTTAAGATGAGGTCACCCATTGATCTAATTGGACCCTCTGTAAAAATGATTTCTGGTGATTATTTTGTAAGTCTACATGGTTTTAAATATTCACCGATGACTTTTCAACTTCAAAAATCAGACTTCTGTTGTCAGACCTTCACTCTTGGGTCTTTTAAAGAAGAACATACACAAACACAAACTCAAATGCAAACACATCCACATCCACAAAACGGTCAAATATCTGCAGCATAATATTACCTTTCCTAAAAATCTTTTCATTCCTGCTTACATTGTCAGCCTTAAATTTTATATCCCTTAGGACATAGGAAAATTTCTTTAAAATCTTTAATATTTTAAAGACTCTCAGACAAGAAGAAGAATAGTACTGTGCTAATATATTTTTTTAAAAGAAAAACATTGAAAAAGCTCTACTCTAGACTTTTGTCATACATACTTTCAAATAGTGAAGTAAATAGCAGTTAGAAATTACCATGATAAGAATCATCCCATTATAATGAGTACATAATTTGGACATCACTTGAAAAAATGATTAGTGCCAGAGGAAAATTCTACCCAGGAAATCTAAAAGTTTACTGTGTTCTCTAGTACAGTTGATATTAAAAATACTGAAATAAATATTGACATTATTAAAACATAGAGACTAGTATTGCTAAGAAGCAGATATATAATTTAACATTTTAACTATTTTTCTTAAACTATATCAGAAGTAGGATCAATTTAATCAACAACAGATAGCCTTCAATCACACATCATTTTTTTTTTTACATTTTTAAAAATTTTCTTTTCTTTTCTTTTTTCTTTTAAGATTATATAAATGTTACACTAAAAATACAGGGGATTCCCATATGCCCTACCACCTCCTCCTCCCACACTTTTCTCCATTAACACCTTTTATTAATGTGGTACAATATTACAATTGATGAACACATATTGAAACATTGGTACTAACCATGAACTATACTCTACATTGTAGTTTACACTCTGCCCCACATACTTTGTAGGTTAAGACAAAATGAAAAATGGCCTGTATCTGTCATTGCAATGTCATGCAGGATAATTCCAATGTCCCAAAAATGCCCCCTTGTTATAACTGTTCTCTCTCCCTCTCCTCAGAACCTCTAGAGGTCATTGCCTTTATATCAATAATAAAATTTCTTCCATTGCTAAAGTAATAATAAGTATATAATAGAATAATAATAACTCTACTTTAATCCATTGTTCATTTCCTAATCCTGAGGATTTGGAGGTGGTAATGCCCACTCTGTTTCTAATTGAGAGGGGGCTTAGATATCATGGGGTAAAATGATGGAATTATCTTGCTTGCCGTTGCTGACACTCTCTGTTCCTTGGGATGGGCATTGTCCTTGATCATCACATTGTTGGCTGCCCTGGGTAAGCCCAATGAACTGGAGAGTAAGTGTTGCAACTCTGCTGAGATTCAGGCCTCAACCAGCACATGAACAGATCAAAGAGTTAAGTCTCTGGGGCATATGTTAAAAAGTACAGTGCTAATTATAGGATCAAATAACAGGGGAAGAAGAACCAGGTTTAGGGAACCTATAACTGAGTCTAACTCTGTTACATTGGGGAGCATAAATTCCAAAATAAGGCCCAGTGACAGGGTGCCATATTCCTGAGCTTGTCTGCCCTGCTTGTAGTGTCTAGCTGTCTTTAGAGCTCTCAGGACCCCCACTGTTTGAGGTACTGTTTACTATGGCAGCCAATGACATCCTACTTAGACGAGCATATGAATAACCTCTGGAATAACGTCCTGACTCACTGTAAAATATCTTAGCCATAAAAACTCATTGGTGTTTAATATTTCCTTAATATTTCCCTCTGTGGTCAAGGTCTTTTTCCAAATGAGTTACTAGTTGGTACTTGGTAATAATCCCTCGGTTCCAGGGAGGTTTGCCCCCAGGAGTCAAGTTCCATGTGGGAGTGGGGTGAGGAGGTAGTTTGGGTGGAGTGGGGTGGCAGGGAAGGTAATTTCTTTATTTGTTGGATTTGGCTTAGAGAGAGGCCACATTTAAGCAACAAGGAGGCTTTCAGGAGGTAACTCTTAGGCAATATATAATACTAGGCTAAGTTTCAATTTCACAAATAAAGATTCATAAGTACAATCATTAATATCAAGATCCTGTTGTAATGGTCCATCTTCCTTTGTTAGGCATTGTCCATGGGCTCAGCCATTCTATTAGATTGTAGATGCTATAGATTCTTGCCATTCTATTAGAGAATTTAGCAGGACTACCCAGGATGGGAATTCGATATTCTTTCCTTTATTGTATGGGTCTCCCCACACCAAGACAATGCCCCATAAACACTTGAAATATTTATATGCCTTAGAGGCATGCCCCAGGTGCACCCTTCCCTACATAACCCCCCATCACTGACACCTTGCAATAGTCATCTGTCCCTGAAACAGTTGTGACACTTCCATTGCCAGACTTTTTTTCTAGGTTTTTGGCTAAGCTGTAAGAAATGAATTTTGAGAGCAAGCCAGCTTAGTTAGACCAGTAATTTATTAAGGAATGGTTTAAAGAGAAATGGAAGAAAAAAAACAGATCATGGGTCCTAGGTAGAGAGGAAGGGCTGAAGAGTGATAAAGAAAGATGATTTACAGACTATAACTATCTATTACGGATCCCAGATTTACTTATCTATTGATCCAATACAAGGGTGAAGAAGGCCAGAATAGTGCACAAACAGGCACAGTGACAGGGCCAATTCACGTTCTCAATTGCCTTTTAAACTATTAACTATTCTGCCCCTTTGCTAACAGCATGGGAAGAGCTCCAGCTGTTTGCTATTTTGTTTGATTACTCCACCCACCAGTACCTCAAGAGGGCACAATGATAAGGCCCCTGGAGAATATCTGGGGCTTCTCCTACCTTCAGGAGGAAATCTTGTTCTGAATGGGAGTTCTCATGAGGGTCTTCCAGCAGCTATCTCGGGGGTAATAAAGAATACATGTTTAATGGCTTTGGTTTTTCTGCCTCTAAGAAGATACTGGACCACAAAAGTAGGAAAGGTCAGGTGCCTATGAAGGCTGCGTTTTCTCAAAGTTGATGGGAAAAAATATCCTTCCTTCAGTTACTATATGCTGTTGGTTAACTTTAGGGAGAGGTTGCAATAGACTACAGGGTTAGGTATAAATTGCCAATCCCAGTTCCTATGATAGAGGAGAGGAATGTGAAGAGGCATTGCCCTTTTCAGTTAAGCTATGGGACATTAAAACAGACAAGGTTTCTTAAGGAGTGTCTGATTTGCCCTTCCCCTAGCAATAGGCATTTGGGCTAGAGTTGGAGGGAACAGCTGACTTTGACTCAGACCCTACTTAGCTTTGTCTTTTGAATAGGTATCTAATGATTCATTTGTGCATCCCATTAGGTGGTTCTGGTGAGCAGGTACTTCCTTGGGCAGCTGACTTCACTCAAGATAAGTGCATCAACCTGGGAATTTCTTTAACGTTAATAGCTGTGGGAGTGATCAGAACTACAGAGAAAGGTTCCTTTAATTTTGCTCTAATTGAGAGTGAGGCTTGTTTCTTTGCTAAGTTTTGATCAGAACCTGGTTTCCAGGTCCTGGGTGAAGAAAGGTTGCCCATGGGCCATCTCAAAGGGAGACTAATGGGTCCTAGCCACCTTATTTGCTGTTCTCTTCTGGTGGAAAATGCTTAGCCTTGGCAGGGTGGCATCTGGGTTTGCCCATCCTCACCAGGATATGAGTGGGACAGTTTCTGGAACAAGGGCTAGGAGGAAGACCTAGAAAGGAGATGGGGTTTAAGCATGTCTTTCACCCAGTATGGAGTGAAGACTGAGAGGTTGCCCCCAAGTTAATTTGGTGGCTTTTTAAGTTAAATGTGCTGTTGCCCCTGACTGCTCTCAGGCAAGGTGGCCATTTTTTCTTATAGGCACATCCTTTAACTACTTGGAAAATGGAGTTTACCAGGACTTTTTACATGTTCAATATCCCTCTGCATATGGTCTAAAATAGAAAAGATGCGACCATAATCATCAGACATATATCCAGATTAGGAGATTATAGGTATAGTACTTAATTAGTGTACATGGGAGCAGGCTTAATGCTAATTGTTAATAAGTTCTATTTACATCATTCTGGTGATCATTGTTTCACTATACCATACCAGTCCTTCACACAGCCAACATCTGCAGCACTGCTGATCCTAGAGAGAAGCTAGGAAAGTAGGCTCCAGTATTCTACCAGCTTGGTGCTTAGCACCCTTTAGCACTATGAAACAGAGCCAGTCTGGAGGCAATATCCTTTGTACATTTGGCCACTTTGAACCATCACTCCCTGCTGCAGGAGTTTGAAACTACAATGTAGTCTCCATTGACTTCAGGAGCACAACCAGAGATGCAGTAGATACCTTTATTGTTTTAGGGGTCAGTGACCAACCTAGCCAATGACTCAAATGAAGAGGCAAAATGCAATGTACTGAAGCCTTGGTATGAATGCACAAGAGTTTGACAATGCTGAAAGGTATTTATATAATTATCTTAACAGTTACTGTTTCTAGTAAGTTTTTACTTTAAGGTGAATTGGGTACCTTTATTAACTAAGCCAGATGAATTTTATTAGTAACAACTTTGCTAAGTTTTCTGCTTTTCTAGCAATTGAAACAATTTCACTTGTGATTAAGTCCACTCACAAGACAGTATTGACATTTAAATATTCATTTTTATGCTACATTTCACTGTTATCTAATATATAACAGATGAACCCAAATCTAATTTCCTAGGCACAAGCAAGCTAACAAAGTTAAGCACCGATTTCAAAGTTGAACAGAAAGTTAAGCACAGATTAAAACAGAAAAAGAATTTTACCCTTAGCATTTCTAGGAGCTTTTTTTATCTTAGCTGATGACACGTGAGGTTTCTTGTTTCCCAGGAGAGGTTTAGTAACCCAGTGGATCTTGATCCTTATTCACAACTTTTACAAGCACAACTGACTTTAAACTAATGGATGTTTGAGGTGTATTTCTTCATTTCTTTAAGGAGACATGACATGAAGCTTCTGGGCCTCAGATCTATCTGTCCTCCTCTTTTACATTAGTTTAACTGGAATTCAGGGTTCCTATTCACAGGCTGATCTTGCCTATACTTTGGCCATATAGACCATCAATAGGCAAATTTCCTGATATCTGAGAAGACACTCCTATGGGGAGTCTCCTGGTAGGCTAGAGAGCATGCCCATTATTCTAGAAAAAATGAAGAAGTGCTTTATAGTTGACTGATCTGGCATTCCAGAGTCCAAGTCTGACCAAAACATTTACCACTCCAAATAATTTGGAGCCGATGCTCTTGTCTCAGCATTCTGAGAATTTAATCCAGAACCCTGCTGACAGGCATTCCCAAAGCCAAAGTAGGTCTTGGGGGATGCCTGAACAACTTGAAGTTCAGGTCAAAGGGTCCAAGACACATTGGGGGAAGACATTGGGAGCAGTTACCCCAAACTGAAGTGCCTGAGTGAGATTTCAGAGGACATTTAGCTGCCCTCTGAACAGAAGGGACAAAAGCACATCTTAGGGGTCATTCAGAATTTACTGCTCTAGTTCTTGGCACCCCTACATTCCAGGGCCTGAGATTGACTGCACTGTTACTCAAACTAAAGCATCCGAATGAAATCTCAGGGGATGTTTGGCTTCTCTGTGTTCCTGCTACCCCAGGAATCACAGAGCCCCTGCTGCCAGGCACTTCCAGGGCCATTTTGGACTTAGAAGACAGACTGAAGAGATCAGATGGCTTCCAAGCTAAATATCACACCTTCTTGGAGAAGGGGCAAAAAACTTATTATTATTATTCTTACAGAGGTCTTGGAAAGCAGTCATAGTTTATAACTGGGAGTTTCCCAGTTATACCAGCCATTGCATTACCTTCCCCCCAGTGTGGAACATGACTCCTAGCGATGAGCTGGTGCTGAGGGATTACTACTAAGAACCAGTTGGTGATGCACCTAGAAAAAGACCTTGAATAAAAGGGGGAAATGGTAAAGCCAAATAAGTTTATATGGCCAAGAGACTTCAAAATGAGTCAGGGGTCCTTCAGAGGGGTCATGTTTATGCACATCTTGGCAGGATCCCAGAGACAGCCAAAGTAGATACAGCCCCAGGTACTGGTGCTCCTGAAGGCTACAGAGACACCCAGGTCCTATGGTCATGGCAGATGGTTCCAGAGTTCAGTGCCTTGCCAGTGGGCCAAATTTTGTAATTTGTGCTCCTGAATGTGATGGAGTTGTGAGGGTGAGAGCTGGCGGGCCTCGCTGCAGGCAGGACCGACGCAAGTGATACTCACGGAGACGGCTGACGGCGCAGATCTACTTTATTGCGGAAGCGAAACCTATATATAGGGGTTCCTGGGCTGTGATAGGCTTTGGGTTAGAGGTGGAGCTAGCTTGAGAGGGAAGCGGCTAAATCAAATGGGGGCGTTTTCACCTCGCACCATTTGATTACCGAAGGAGACGGATGGCTATCTCATACTCGGTGTTAGCTACACTTGCCAACCAGATTTTGGCTTGCTCTCCCTCAGAGTTGGACTTAGATGTGACCTCTCTACATATGCCTCTTCTGCTACTGTTACTGAACCTGTGGTTGGTGCTGGGGTTGGTGTAAGCTCAGAAGACTTGATTCTTTGGACTCTCCATGTGCCAGCTGGGTCCTGAGCCTCAGCAGAGTTGTAACACCTACTCTTCAGTTCATTGGATTTACCCAGGTCAGCTTACAGGGAGGTAAGGATGGTCAACCACCACATCAGGGAACTGCGAGAGTCTACAACTGCAAGCAGGAGAATCCCATCCATCAGCCATGTGCATTCGAAGCCCCCTCTCAATTTAGAGGTGGAGTGGATATTGCCATGCCAGGGTCTTCAGGATGGAAGAATAAAATATGGATTAGAGTGGACTTACTGGTATTCTACTATAGAATTATTGTGACTCTAGCAATGGAAGAAATTGTATCATTGATGTGGAGATAGTGGCCACAGGAGTTGCTGAGGGCAGGGAGAGGAAAGAAGAGTTATGATGTGGGAGCATTTCTGGGACTTGGAGAGGTCCTGCATGATATTGCAGGGATAGATGCAGGGCATTATATATCCTGCCATAACCCACTGAATGGACTGGGGAAAGTGTAAATTACAATGTAAATTATAACCCATGCTGTGCAGCAGTGCTCCAAAATGTATTCATCAAATGCAATGAATGTGCCACACTGATGAAAGAGATTGTTGATATGGGAGGAGTGTGGGGGATTGGGGACTGGGTATATGGGAACTTCATCATTTTTAAGGTAACATTTTGTGTGATCTATGTATCTTTTTGAAAAAGACAATAAAAATTATTGTTAAAAAAAGGTCTATTAAGACAGCAATTGGTCTAGCTATCAGGCCTTTGAGCCCTGAGGCAATAACTTCCTCACTAGCAAAGGCATTTTCAGTTTTACAGTTTTTAAGACATTCAAAAGCATTTTACAGACCTGTAATGAGAAATTCATTAGTAGGAAGTGGCAAGATTAAACCTGTGTAAGGGTTAACTATGAATGGAGCCCTGGCCCATGAAGCCCCTGGGAAAGGCAACTCCCACATCATCCCCCTTGGCCCTGCCTGCTGCCACCTTCGCACCCTGTCCCAGACCCTATAGTGGAGTGTGGTCATTAGGCAGGCAAGCCTACGAAAGCATGGACGCATGCGGCAGCTTCACAGTGCCGGGAGCTTGGCTGGGAAACCCCTGACTTGGCAAGCCCCTGCTTTGGGCCCGGGGCCCTGTGCTTCTGCTCTCCTTGCTAGAGTCAGATCTCACAAGCCTGGGCATGTGCCAAGGATGCAGAAAGGTCCCCCGCCCTGGTGTCCTCCCTCCAGTGATTATATCCTTTGGGGGCTCATAGGCAAACCTGTTTGAACTGGAGAACCAAAAGAGGGCATTAAATAGGCGTAAGCCATGGTTTCACTCATCAGTACATCCTGGCTGGCAGTGCCAAAATATGTTGCTGGGATTTTTTCTAGGTTCTTGGCTAAGCTACGAGAAATGAATTTTGAGAGCAAGCCAGTTCGATCAGTTTATTAAGGAATGGTGAGAAGAGAAATGGAAGAAAATAACAGATCATGGGTCCCAGGCAGAGGGGAGGGGGCCAAAGAGTGATAAAATACAATGATTTACAGACTATAATTATCCATTACAGATTACAAATCCCCAGATTTACTTGTGTATTGATCCAGGCAGGGATGAAGAAGGCCAGAATAGGGCACAAACAGCACAGGGACAGGGCCAATTTGCTTTCCTATTGCTTTTTTTTGTTCCTCTTTATTTTCTTTAAATATTACATTAAAAAAATATGAGGTCCCCATATACCCTCCCCCATCCGACTCCTCCCACATCAACAACCTCTTCCATCATCGTGACACATTCACTGCACCTGGTGAATATATTTTGGAGCACTGCTGCACCACATGGACAGTGATCTATATTGTAGTCTATACTCTCCCATTCCACCCAGTGGACCATGGCAGGACACACAATGTCCAACATCTGTCCCTGCAACACCAACCAGGACAACTCCAAATCTTGACAATGTGCCCACATCATATCTCTTCTTCCCTCTCCCTACCATCCTATTGCTTTTTAAACCATGAGCTATTACACTTCTTTGCTAATGGCATGGGAAGAGCTCCAGCTGTTTGCTGGTTTGATTGGTTACCCCACCCACCATTACCCCAAAGGTCAATGATAAGGCCCCTGGAGAATACCTGGTGCTTCCCCTGGCTTCCGGAGGAAATCTTGTTCTGAATGGGGGTTCTCATGAGGGTCCTCCAGCAGCCATCTTGGGGGCACCAGAGAACATGTTTAATGGCGTTGGTTTTTCTGCCAGGTTCCAGATATATCTATTTATTCCCTGCTTCACTTCTGTCACACATCATTACTTGACCTTTCAGTACAAATAAATCCTCCAGATTTACAGGCACAGCCATAGATCATATACATTGTTTACTTTAGTGGACCAATTAAAATGTATTTTATAAATCTACTTCATACAGTTACTAATGCCAAGTTCAAAATACAAACAAATGGTGCTTACATATGAGGAGTATAGCTGTTTATTATGTATTAATATTTTGCCAAGAAACATGAAAATTAAATTTGAACAGAAGTTCCAAATCATAAATATTAGTTGAATAATAAAAGTAAGCATTATCAAATTTTAGAATATTAATTTTATTGCTATTGTTCCTATTTCTGTGTTTTGAAGGCAGAATTATTACATGAGTATTTATTGAGAACTTTTCTGATATGTTATTTTCTCCTCTCTGAATCCTGTCAATAAAACACAAATTTTAACCCAGGTCATAATTAGTCAGACTCAAAATAAATGTGGCATCTTCTAAAATGTGATTGCTCTGTATAAGCTAGACCTCATCGAAGGGTATATCAGATTCTCACCCACTGACTTAAATGCTGCTCCAGCAATGTTCGTCATTTACCAAAAATTTATAAAATACTTGCTCTGTGTCAGAGTGCATGCTATGGACTCATACTACAAAAATACTACACAATTCATTATCATCAAGGAAATATGGACTAATGGAGGCAACAAGCATGTAAAGAGATAAGTGTAATCTATTTTGGTAATTCCAATATAGAGAGATACAGTCACAGAGATGGCACAAAGGAGCCACAACTTAACTGGAAGGAGATAGTTTGAGCTGAGATTCAATGAATAATTTAAAGCTCACTACTTAAATGAAAGTGTTCTAAGTGTAGGGTTCAACTGATGTAGATTTCAGGAAACTGCCAGATATTTGGTAAGGCAAGAGTACTGTAAGTGAAGTAAGAGATGCAGCAATGTAGATTGAAGAAGCAAAAGCAGGTAAGGGTCAGATTATGGAGATTCTGAAAAAATGTAAGAAAGGATTTTGTTTATTCAGGGACATATCCAAAAGACATTGTGCAGAGGACTGACACAATCAGGCAGGCATTTTAAAAAGATATATCAGACTAAGTCTTTTCAGTAGTATGAAGAGGACAGTTCATTTAGGAAGTCATTTCAATAATACATGTGAAAGATATTGAAGAGTGAAGGTGGAAAGCTACAGCTGATATCAAAAGAAGCAATTGAATCAAGAAATAGCAACCTAGCCTAAGCTTTATCTTATTTATGAATACAAATTTTCGATTACTTAGATGGAAAACTTAGAATATATTAGTTCACCATATATTCTGGAAGTTATATATGTGGGGCCCAGAGGAAAACAGAAGTTTGAAAAAGACAAAAAAACATCTCCCTAATCATTAAAAGAAAGTGTGGACACAGTCATTAAAATATAAAGTGATCTATTGTCCCATGAAGTGTTGAATGCCTATAGTGCAAACTAAAATTAAGAGAATATTTGTGCTAGTCTTGACCCTTTGGATCTTTTCTGGTAAGGGTCAGTCACTTGCACTCTTTGTTCTTCCATTATTCTAGCCATAATTAGAACCAACTTAATATGAAATGAACAAAATAATTTAAAAAACACATGAAAACACTGTTACCACTCATTCTATTATTTAGTCTAAATAATATGTATTTAGTCTAAACATATGTATTTTTTAGATTCCTTGAATAGTAACAGCAGAATTATGAGTAAACCTACATCTTATGTAGTAAGAAGGCCTCAATTATGTTAGCTCTTTCTTGTCAGTTTGTTAGTAGGGAAGAACACAATACAAATATAAAGAGCTATTAATTTGAAAAAGTCACTTAAAATAATAATTTATTTGTCTCCCTCTTTTCTTCCATTATATAGAAATAATTTAAATAAACTACATGAGAAATTGAACCTGTCAATCATAGTTAAAGTAATTGAAACATCAGATAGCAGTAATTAGAATCTTCTGGCTAAGCTAAATAGATTTATCCAAAACTTTCCGTGTTAGAATTGGGAGGACACAAGGACTATTTATTGAGAAATGATAACTGAATGCATTATCAGCCATGCTTATTTCACTTATTAATCTCCATTTCTGAAACTGAAAAATTCACTCTGTACAAATGTATTTTGTATTCTATGAGAAATTCATGTCAAATACCATTTTGAATATCATGTTATATTTAAAAGACTATCACCTTTGAAATGCTGATCTTTTGATAACTGCTGTTGGTGACTGAGATTTTAGAAAGTATTATAGCCACTGGTATTTTGAAATGCACCACTCTTACATTAAATCAATTGCCTTTTTAACCATCTTTTAAAAATTTATTGAAGTATATCACTCATACATAAACAATAAGTGAATAGTAGTAGTTGTGAACTTTCAAAACAAACATAATATCATACTGTATTCCCTAGCAAGATCAGTAATGTGAATACCACTCTCATCTTGACCTATTTTTTGTTCTGCTCAGTGATGGTGTAAATTAATTTTTTTTCTGCTCAGTGTTATGACTGCTCATTTTCTTAAGATCCATGATGAGGAAAAAACCCACAAAAATATACAAATGACCACAGAAGCTAAATTAAGACAGCAATGGGATGTGCACAGAACAAGATCTACTGCATGAATAATGTATGACCCTTTGTTTCGGCTGGAAAGGTTAGTGAGTCAGAAGGCAACCAACACCAGGTTCTAGCTTCCATGTTGATTTCCAGACAAACAGTGATTTCTGAGACAAAATTTTCACATCAAAATGCATTGAGTACCATATTTGATGAGTTTCAAAACATTCGAGTATCAAGATATGACTGTATTGCAAACTCTAAGAAAGGTGGTTCTTATTTTAAAGCAGCAGAGAATTTGGCAAAATTATGGTCAGATGTTAGAGGGAAAACATAATTTGAAAATGAAGAGCTTCGATATTTAGCTGAGGTGATTTCCAAACTAAATGTGGAAAGTGCTGCCTTGACCCGACCCGCGGATCAGCCGAACTGAGACCTGAGGGAGAGAGTGGGAATGAAAAAGGGACAAGAGACACAAAGAATGGAGGCAAGACAGGATTCTGATCAAGCCTCGTTTATTGAGGGTCAGTCAGGGGTTCTTATAGCCAGGGATGAATGAGGTGGTACATATTGACAACACATGATTGGTTAACTAGATTTTGATTCTCGTGCCACACACACCTGCAGATGGTTATTTGGCAATGTCCGGGGAAAGACTTTTGTGCTCTTTAGGGAATGCCTAATTGGAGCCCCGGGGAGTGGCGTAAGAATAGAAACTTAATTGCTTCAGCAGGGTGGGGAAAGGAAACTTAACTGGGTTAGTATCTAAAAATAGCGCTTAGCAACAAGATGGCCAATACAGCACCTGTGCCAGAGGCAGCTTCCCACACTGCCTGTCTTCTGCTTGAAGTTTATAAGCTTGGAACTGAACCCCAGGGTACAAAGAAACCAGAAACTGATGGTTTGGAAAATCCTGAGCTTCCAGAAAGTGAATGTCCAGAGAATAGTAACTCAAGTGAAAATTTAACCTAACATGGAACTAGTCATCCCTTTCAGTTCAAGCCAGGATTGGAAATGCAGTTATCAGAAAGGATTAGTGAAAAGTCTTAGTGTCTCACAATTTTGGGCTTGTTTGTACTACATGCAAAACCAAGTTTTTTGCAAGATCTTTGTGCATGTAACCATGGCCAGCTTGGACTAAAAGGGACAGTTTCAAAGAAAAATTACTTCAAATGCATAACCATAGAAGCTGAGGTTGTGCCTGAAGACATTTTCTTGGGGCAAGGGAGTGAGCCCACTCATGTGTATGGAAAAAGTAAGTGGAAAGGATGGATATTCCACACTGTTGTTCAGGAAAGTGCTGCCATCCCTGACTTCAGAGAGGGTGGAGCACATTCCCCAGGGTTTGAGAAGAGTCAGACCATCACTCCAGTGTGCTGAGAGGGTGAAGCCTAGAATTTGGTCACCCAGACGCTGGATGAGTGTGGTACTGAGAGCATGACTGCTGCACAAACCCTTAGAAAGGGTGCGACTGTTGCTCCATAAGGCCTGGAGGACAAGACATTATTCTGTAGATGATTCTCATACCTTGAAACCTAATGGAGTATGTCCTGAAGTGTTTCACAATCTGTGACCCCTGTTTTCCCTCCAATTTCTCACTATGACAACAGACATTTTTATCCTATACCTTTCCCTCCCTTGTGTATTGAAAGCAAATAACTTGTTCTAAGTTTCCACAGGTCCATAGCCAGAGGGGAAATGTGCCCCAGGACAGAACACACTTACAATAGCTTTTAATGAGATTTTGTATTTAATATTGTTAGTGAAATGACTTAAGGATTTTGAAATATTGGGATGGCATGAAGGTATTTTGCAAATGGAGAGAACATTCATTTTTGGGGTTCAGGGGATGGGGTGTGATGGTTTGAAGCTGGATGGAGACCAGGAAATTATATTCCTAGAGTTAATCCATTCCTGTAAGTATAAACCTATTGTGTGTGGAAACTTTTGATTAGGTTACTTCAGTAAAGCATAGCCCTGGCTGAGTCTTGATGCTCTTACTGGAGTCCTTTATAAATGGGATGAATATGGAGAGAGAGACAGAGAGAAAAAGCCTCTGAAACCAGAAGCTGAAAACAATGAAGCCCAGTAGAGAAAAGAAACACTAGCAGATGTTGCCTTTACCTTAATATGAAAGAGAAGTAGAGGATCAGCAGCTAGTCTCTGAGGAGAAAGCATTGCCTGATAATTCCTTGTTAATTTCAACACTTTCATGACCTCAGAATTGTAGGCTTTCAAGTTAATAAATCCCCATTGTAAATGCCAACCCATTTCTGTTATATTACATTTAGACAGCCTAGCAAATTAAAACACAAACATATACAAATGTCTGTTTTTGTGTTTTTCTAGTGTAGCACAGTGAACAGAGATCACCATCCTCCAGCTACCAAATCAGAAATGTAGGGATACAAGATGAGATTTACAGTTGGTGACATGGTATCCTCCATTTTAAATGATTGAAAACCATTTGCATCTAATGTGTTCCCCTGTCTGATGAGAATCTGTTCAACAAGGTATCAGATCATTCTCAGTACAGTGATGACAAGGTTAATTTTTCACAAGGAAAAAATATGACAGGTTAACAAAATGAATATATTTGCATTGTACATAATTCCACTGGGTTTACTCCTAACAGTAAAAATATGTTTCGAGTGCAATTTTTTTTTGCCCTTACATATGGAAGAAACCAGTTCCATGTGTCAGTATTTTGAAGACAGGTGGAGGGAAAAAATTAGACATTTCTTTTTCTTGATATAAAGAGAAGAGTTCATTGAGAAAGACAAGGATGTCATGGAAAGGCTGTGGGAGTGGGACAAGAAGATTTAAGGAGATAATGTTATCAAAATCAAATTGCAGCACTAATCACATGGTACAACCTTCAAAATATGAAATGTGATTATTTATGCCTGCTCACCACAGATCATATCTTTTGCAAGGAAATACATTGGTTGGTTAAAGTCTCAATTCCCAATCCTCCTACTCTAAAGGTTTTCAGTTTAAATAAAGAACTTCCCCAAAATAAAAAGAGAAGACCTAGGATGGAGTTATGTATGGAGCCCATGACACAGAGTGGTAACTTGAAAGAGATTCACTAAACGAGAAATATCTGTCTTGGATGAATATGTGAGTAGGAAATAAAATTCTAATATTTAGGCCTTTTCATGTGTCTAACAGCTTGTTATAGCAGTTAGCCTGCTCTGACTAAAACAATAGTTAATAATTGTTTCTTTCTATTTTAATCGAAGTGAATGATACAATGAACAGTATCAGTATTGGCTTCAGGTAATCCAAAATCATTCTTAACTTGTCTAATTTTGATTCTCTTTTTAGCTTGACAAATTGAAGAAAAAATGCTGCCCACAATGTTGAGTCCTTCTATATCTTAAGCCTTATAAATCAGGATTCTAGAAAACACTGAAAGCCAACAATATTTTCCATTATGTTTCCAAATGGCAGTGTGGGCAAGGATGAAATAAAGTATTTCAAAACACCTAGAAAACAGGTGCTTTTAATTTTTTTCTGTTTTAATATTGGATGTGAAATATCAATAGTATTAGAATATTTATTTATAGATACCTATTTTTGTCTCTTTATTCTTAAAATTATTTTTTGGAATCATTTGAAATGCAAAAAGGGAGAAGAGTAGATATCAAATACAAAAAACCTTATAGTGCTCAGAACCAGAGTGTTATCATGCCTTCCAAAACAATGGAATTGAAATGCACTCTACTCATTGAAGTATGGCTGCTTCATGATATTGACATATTTGTTGAATGCTTGAGCATTTGTTTTTATTTTCATATTGACTTTATAATCAAGGTAGTTATTTGACTTAAAAATTTAAGTCTAAATTTATTTAGCAAAATAGTGCTGTTATATTTTCTTTATAGAATCCATATTGCTGCATGAGCTGTAACAGAGTTTAAATGAATCTGTTCAAAACCTTTCCTACAGTATTTAGAAATGAATGTTGTAATTATTTTCTGTTAGGGGGTGTGAGATTCTTCACTACTATAAGGTTTATTCATTCTTAATTGCTGCTTAACTGTCATCTTTGGGAGTGGAAATAGTGGCTTGTTCCTTATGAGGAATTACTAGTCATATTTGAGAAAGCAAATTTGAAAAATCAACTAATTTGTAATGTAACTGTGGATTTATTTATACAAATACCCCATAAATTATGTTGTTTCCCAAATCCACAGAGTTATGTTAAATCTTTGAAAATATAAAAAATGTACACAGAAAATAGAAAATAAGAAATAGGAAATTAAAATGATTTAATTTGTTTAACAAAAAATCCAATGATTGAACCACAATGAGTGTCCATACCCTTGATTTGTGCTTAATCCTTTGATCCCTGATTCTATCTTTGGGAATCTTATTAAGGTAAGAGCAAATTTCTATCTTTAGAAAATGTGTTTTCTTTATATATGTTTTCATTTATAATATCAAAAGTGATTTTAGAATTGTGGGAAGATGGTCCAATAGGGAGCTTCAGGAATTGTTCCTCTATAAGAACAACTGTTAAATAAGCAGGAACAGTATGAATCAACTATTTTGAATATCCAGAATCATTAGAACACTGTGCATCATCCAGGGAAGAGCAAGTAGAAGAGGCTGGTAAACTGTGGAAAATAGCAGTGAATTGCTCTATCTATGTGGCAGGCAGCCATGAGTTCCAGTGTATAGTGCAGGAGCTTTCTGGTACCAGAGAAGAACATAAAACCCAGTTGCCCAAGATCTTGGGGGTGGGGTAGCATGGTTTAATTGCTCATCACTGCTTTTGATTGACTACTTTAGATTGCTGGGGGCTCAGCTCTGAAGGCAGTTATGGTTCCAACCTTCCCTAGACAAAGGCAGGAGAGGAGACTCTAAAGGTGGCACACTTCCTCAGTTCTGTGGAGGAGTTGAAGGACCACATTGGCTGAAGAGTGGCCAAATCAAGAAAGTGCAGCACTGGGAGGAGTAAAAGATCCTGGGCCTTCCCCGGCCCCTCCTTCATCTTTTTCCTAGGGGAGTTTGGAGCCAACTGACGCTCCCTTTGTGGGTGGCCTTGTTCTGTCTTGGAAAGGCTGGCTTGAGAAACTCCTTTCCAACTTGTCCCCCATCCCAGAATTTACCTTCCAGGTAAGAGCAGCTTGAGACAAAGAAACCAGTTTAAGAAACTATTGAGGCAGGCAGCTAAGGGCAAAGAATTATGAGCTTCAGTCCTGCAGTGGAACATCCAGGAGATTGAAAGGTATGTTTCTTGGAAATGTGAGGGGACACAAAGAGAAAACTACAAAATGCCAGAATAAAGTTCTGCATTATATCATAGTTATTTTAAAAGTTAAGGGACAAAATTCTACAGTCCAAAGGGAGGGATTGGCAGAATGGATAAAAGATCATGACCAAACTGTATGCCAAAACTTACAGGATGCAAAAAAAGGAAGTGTAGAGAGGGGAGTTTATAGCTCTAAAAGTTTATATTAAAAAAGAGGAAAGATTTCAAATAAGAGACCTAACCTCAGATCTGGAAGAACTAGAGAAAGAAGAGCAAACTAAACCCAAAGTGAGCAGAAAAATGCCTTCCATCTAAGATCAAGAACAAGACATGTGTTCCCTGTATTACCACTGTTACTCAACATTGTCCTGAAAGTGATAGCCAAAGGAATTAGGCAACAATATATTTTAAAAAGACATCCAAATTGGAAGGGAAGAAGTAAAATTTCATTATTTGCCAATGGCATGATCCTACATACAGAAAATCTTGAAAAATCTATAACAAAGTTCTAAGACCTAATAAATCAATTCATCTAGTTGCAGGCTACAGATCAATACCCATAAACCAGTATTGTTTCTGTGTACAAGTAATAAAGAAGGCAAACAGAAAATAAAGGAAAAAATCCATTTACAATAGCAACTAAAAGAATCAAATATCTAGCATTAAATCTAAGCAAAGATTTAAAGGACTTGTATACTGAAAGCTACAAAACATTGCTAAAAGAAATAAAAGAAGAACAAAATAAATGGAAGGACATTCTGTGGTCGTGGCTTGGAAGACTAAATATTGTTAAAATGTTAATTCTACCCAAAGAAATTTACAGATTAAACACAATCCCAATCAAAATTCCAAAATTTTCTTCTTTACAGAAATGGAAAAGGCAATCATCAAATTTATATAGAAGAAAAAGTGGTTCTAGTCATCTTGAAAAAGAAGAAGGAAGTTGAAGGATTCACATGTCCCAATCTTAAATCTTATTGCAAAGTCACAGTGATCAAAAGAGCACCCTAATGGGAAGCAGATTTGGCCCAGCGGATGGGGCATCCGCCAACCACATGGGAGGTCCAGGGTTCAAACCAGCGGCCTCGTGATCCATGTAGTGAGTTGGCCCACACACAGTGCTGATGCAGCAAGGAGTGCCATGCCATGCGGGGGTGTCCCTTTCGTAGGGGAGCCCCACACATGGGGGGTGTGCTCCGTGAGGAGAGCCACCCAGTGAGAAGAGGGTGCAGCCTACCCAGAAGTGGCGCTGTGCACATGGAGAGCTGACGTGGCAAGATGCTGTGACAAAATGAGACACAGATTCTGGGTGCCACTGACAAGAATACAAGTGGACACAGAGGATGACACAGCAAATGGACACAGCAGACAACTGGGGCAGGGGGAGGGAAAAGAAATAAATAAAAATAAATCTTTGGGAAAAAAATAATGCACACACAAAAAAGAGCACCCTACTGGCACAAGGACAAACATATAGACCACCACAAACAAACTGAGTTCAGAAATCAACGCTTGCATTTATGGCAAGTTGAATTTTGACAAGATTACCACTCAGTTGGAAAGAATATTCTCTGTAACAAATGATGCTGGAGAAGCTGTATCTCCATATGCAAAAGAATGAAAGTGAACACCTACCTCATTGCATATACAAACATCAACTCAAAATGGATCAAAGAACTAAATATAAGATCCAAAATTATAAAATTCCTAGAAGAAAACATATGGGAGCATCTTCAGGATCCTGTGTTATACAATGGCTTCTTAGACTTTATAGACAAATCACAAGCAACAGAAGAAATATTAGATAAATGGGGCCTCATAAAATTAAAACTTTTGTGCATCAAAGGATATCATTATGAAAATTAAAAGACAACTTACTCAATGGGAGAAAATATGTGGAAATCACATATCCAATGAAGTTTATTTATTTATTTTTGCAGTACTGGGGCTGGGGATTGAACCTGGGATCTCATATGAGGAAAGCCAGTACTCGACCACTAAACCACATCAGCTTCTCTGAGTTGGTTTTTTCATTTGTTTGCTTGTTGTTAGTTTTTTGTTTGTTTTTATGAGGCACCAGAAATCGAACCTGGGACCTCCCATGTGGGAATCTGGCACTTAACCATTTGAGCCATACCAGCTCCCTTCAAAGAAGTTTTAATAGCCAGAACATACACAGAAATCCTTCAACCCGTAAACATAAAAGACAACACAATTAAATTAGGCAAAATATTTGAATAGATATCCCCCCAAAAAAAGATATAAAAATGGCCAGGAAGCACATGAAAAGTGGTCAACATTATTAGACATTAAGGAAATGCAAATCAAAAGCACAATGGGATACAATTTCATACCCACTAGAATGGCTACTCTTAAAAAAATAGGAAATTACAAGTGTAGGAATACTCATTCATTTTTGTTGGGAAGGTAAGGGTATGCAGCTGCTGTGGAAGAGAGTAGTTTGACAGTTCTTCAGAAAGTTATAGAATTAGCATATGACCCTGAAATCCTACTTCTAGGAATATGTCCAAAATGGTGAAGGAAGGAACTCAATCAGATATTGCCCACTAATTTTCACAATGGCAGGTTTCACAATTGCCAGAAGATAAAAGCAATCTAAGTGTTCATCAACTAATGAAAGTAGGAAAATGTGGTATAGCCACACAATGGAATATTACTCAGCATTAAAAAGGAATGAGGTTCTGATATATGTGACAACCTTGAAGACATCCTGTTGAATAAAGTAATCCAGACACAAAGGACAGCTATTATATGATCTCACTGATATGAAAGAATTAGAATAAACTCATAGAGTCAGAATCTAGAATATACCTTATCAGGAGATGGAGTCAAGGTGGGGAATAGGGAGTTAAGGCTTTTATGAACAAAGTTTCTATTTGGGATGATGCAAAATTTTTAGCAATGGATGGTGATGATGGTAACACAACATAGTGAATGTAATTAACAGCACTGAATTATATATTTGATGTATCTAAACGGAAATTTTAGGTTGTGTGTATATTACTAGAATAAAAATTTTTTGTGGATCTATACAATACAAACAGTAAACCCTAAGTTAAACCATGGATAATAACTAATAGTACAATTACAAAAATGCACTTTCATCAATTGTAACAAAATACCACCCTAATTCAAGTGTTAGCAATAGGGTAGGATATGGGAACCCTGAATTTGATGCATGAGTTTTCTGTAAGCCCACAGCTTCTCATATAAAACAAATAAAAGAAAAAGGAAATTATTTTAACCCCTTCAAATTGGAAAAAAATATGTATAAAAACAGATATGAAAGGGGATCAGAATAGCTGAGAAGGTTTTTAATACAGAAATTAAGAAATTTTAATTTAGTTTTGGATATGTCTTGAAAAGGAGAATATGAATATATTTAGAAACTGAGTATGCTTGCAGGGGAGTGCTAAGTAGAATGGAGATGGGTGAAAATGGTATGCCGTCTCCACCATGAGAAGGCTCAGTCAGAGGAATTACTATCTCATCCTCACTCTGACTATGCCACCAACAGGCAGGGTCACTGGTCACTAGAGCAGAAGCTGACTCACACACACATTCCCTCACACAAATATAACTTTTATTGCCCACGTCAAGCACCTGAATGGTCCATCTGATGCAGCAGAAAGCACATTTTTTTAATTTTAAGAGGAGGTCCTGATACTACTTAAGTGACCTGGGATCATTCCAATTCTAAAAGTATAAGATTTGCTGGAGTTTGCATGATTAGCTGTATAGCCACAATTTGAAAAACACTGAAATTAGGCACTAGATATTGGTTCTTGTCCCATCTTCACCATCACTAACCACCTGGATCTCAACCTCCTTATCAACAACATAGAGATACCACCATTTTTTACCTGACATAGAGAGTACTTGTGCACATCAAATGGGGTAATATGATCATTTCATAAACTGGTAAGTACCGTAGACATGTGAGCTATTGTTAATGTGGTATTGTATAGAAGAGGAGAAAATGGTGGACTTGGAAGGGTAAAGACAGCCTTTAAGATACCATATTGGCAATATGGTATCTGTCCTAAGGAGGGGGTAAAGAGCCAGGGAAAAAAGCAATGAAAGCAAGAGCTGTTTGTCTCCACATATCCCTTGAGCCTTGTAGTGCCCATTTGTGATTTGTGAATATGTATGAAGAATGTTTAATGTTGAAAAAAGTTATGCTAAATGAAAGGTTGTATCCTATTTAAGATTTACCAACCATGAATTGAATTTATCTTAAGGAGACAGAAAAAAGCACAGAGAATAGCAGAAAGCACTTTAAATCATAAGTGAGAGTTGGCCAACTGGACAATACAGATAGTTTGCTCTAAACAGGCCGTCTTTACTCCAATTCTTAAAATACATGAGAGTCTCAGGAGTATCAGGAATGTGTATAAACATTCTGTGAAAAGTCCAACCCCAATTTATACATACCTATCTTGCCTCTTTAATTGCAAATACGGTCAAGCTTACTTATAATGTATTTTTTGAAAGACAGAGACTCCCAGACTTATTTATATTTTTAGGAATATTTAGGCTTTGTTTACCAGAGAAGTTATGGGTTTACAGAAAAACATTGCATAGACTGTAGGATTCTCATATACCACTCTTTCATTAAAACGTTGCACTGTTGTGGTACATTAGTTACAATTGATGAAAATCATTTTTATAATTGTACTATTAACTATAGTCCATGATTTAACCTAGGATTCACTGTCATAATGTATTTCTGATCCACTAGCTGCACATCTAGGAAAATTGAAATGTGATCTTTGGAATTTTAATTAGAGGATATATTCATAATTTCTATTACACAGGAGAAGTTCCAAAAATACCAAGGTAAGAAAAATAAACAGATTCCAGGAATAAAAGGTCAATAAACTGTAAGCCATGTCATTTTTCAAAAGCAGTAACATTAAACATGTTAGTATTGTGCCCAAGAATAAGTGTAGAATAGAGGGAGTCATTCACCATTATCTATTATTTGTCCTAACAAATTAATTGCCTAGAGGCCCAGGAACAGAGTAGCTCAGAAAGGGGCACAGTTACAAATTCATAGTGACTTCTCTAACCTTTAAGTCTGTGCTTTATTACAAAAAGCTCTGTAGGACATGCTTATAGAATATGCAAAAAAGCGTTTTCAATTTTTATAGCAAAAAAGAAAGACATGCATATTGTCAAGGCATAAACAATATTCAAGCAACCCAATTTTAAATGAGAACATGTCTGTGCATAATATAGCTACAGTACTATATCATAAAAGTAATTTATGTGACAACAAGTTATTTTATGTTCTAATTTTCTCCATTTAAATGTTGATTGTTTCTCTAAATCACAGTTTTTAGCACGAAGCCTAGAAAACACTGTAAGCATGTGTTATTGTCTCTATGATCTTACAAGAAAAATGTAAATACTCAGAGGTTTGGAAGACTTTTTGTAGGAACAAAATTGGATTTGGTAACCAAACTACTAAACAAATCACCCAGGTAAGGTAATGTGCCTTTAGATTGCTCATGCTAATCTTTATTCCATATTCTATTTTTGCCTCCCAATGGGATACTCAACATTCCAACTACCTGAATATTGTCTTTCAAACATCTTTGTTCACCAGGTTATAAATAAATATACAAACAAGTAAATTCTAAGCAACAAGCATGGATGGTATGCCAGGTTTCCTCAAAATTCTGGATCATATGTTGCTCATTATTCTTAAGGAAAACACTGAAAGAATATAGGCACTTTGCTCAAGTTCCATACATAATTGAACCAATAGTAGTTTGTCAATCATGATTCTGACATGGTTCTTATGTGCAGAGATTTTCCTATCACTGATTTAACCATCAAAGAAGTGTGGAATTTCAAATGTTCTGTCTTAGGGCCTTCATAAAAAAAAAAAAAAAAAAAAAAAAAGATAATAGATAAGCCATGTTCCAAGGAAACATTACTGTGAGAGATTTTTATCTGCAATTACTCCTAGCAAAGTAAAGAAATTAAGATTTGGATTTTTTTTTAAAATAAGGGCCATGAACATAGATATTAAATAAATTCATTAAATTATTTTTAACCTATGCTCTATTAATTCAAGAAAGTTAACTGGTTAAAAAACAAATAACAACAAAACCTGAAATAAGGGGGTGGTCTTGTTGTTGCTGTTTGTTTTTAATTTTGTCTGTTTTTTTTTTTTAAATGATAAGAATGTGGTTTTTTTCCTTGTTCATGAACTGACAGGATGAAGTTAGCACAGATATTTTCTTCACCAAATGGCTAGTGGGCATATCAATTTCAGCAAAAAATAGCAAACTAATGACAGTTACATCAAGGGAGATGAGATTTTTGTATGCACAGGTATCTATTAAGTGGTCTCCCCTATGAACTGGTCTTGGAGAAGGAACTTAGAGACAGACTATTTAATGTTTTCAGATATTTCGTTGAAAACATACTTTTCCTCCCCATCTGCATACCGGGTGCTTCAAAGTATTATCTGAACATGAAAGGGAAAGAAAATGGTGAATAAAAATTATAGCACAGGAAAATTTGGGAATATAGCATTTTCAAACCATCATGTGTCAATTTCCAAGTTATAGAAGTGATAATAAATCTATATATGAATTTAAATCACTAACAAATGTAAAGCAAATGAAGAAAATATTCTCTCTTCTTTTGTCATTCCCACAGCTCCTCAGAATCAGAAAAAGAACCTACTAGAATATGTACCAAAATGATACACTGAATAAGAAAAATAACAAATTTGTTTTATATTTCCTCTGGCTTTCACCAGTAGAAATAACTTTGCTCTAAACATTTTGAATTAGGCACTTGTCACAAATTTCTGGACATTAACATTATCATCATAAGTCATGAAGCAATTTCTGGTTCTCTTTGCCAAAGCAATCTCTCCTCCTTGTAGTCTGCTGTTTCTCTATGTTAATCTTTCTTAACAATTACTCTTGAATGCCTTATGAACAAACCTTTTATTCTTCACTATTAAATTATAAGGTCCACAGTGACAGAGCCCACTTGGCATGAATAGAAGATTCCATTTTTCCTCATCTTATTCTCCTTAAAGTCATGACTAAATGTAATTACTTACAATTTTTGTTAATTGAGAAATATGATGTACTCAAGGGAATAAATACCTATGAGAAATCAAAATCATCTATTTCTGTATATTATATATAAATTTATTTTTAATTATTATAATATTTAAATTGTCTAGGTGTGTTGCTCATGTTTATTTGAAATGATAGTTTTCACCCTCCCCCAATCTCACTTCAACAGATTTTTCTCCTTTTATGAGGTTTGTATGAATGAAGTAGGTGTATCTGTGACCTATGGGACATATGCAATGCTTTTTAAAGTACTGAAAATTTTAAGATGCCTCCAAACAAACTCAAATTGCAAAATATGCAGTATTTGCCTAATGATACTAATCCACAGATTTTTTTTAATAGCTTCTATTTCAGTGAAGACTTAATAGAATCTTAGCTGGCAAAGACTCTGCTTAAAGCAAATTACTAAAAAAGATTTTGCAACTATAAACCAAACACACGAGTCTTTCATAGCTTCATATTTACTGTCAAAAATTGTTTGCCAAAAGGAAAGGTATATAATTTCTTCTGTATCTCAAAATGTTAATACTTTCAATAGAATGTTTCATGAAGTATTTATATAGCCCTGCTGGAGACTGAAGTGAATTGTATAATAAATCATGATACAATTCAATACAAGACTCTCAGAAATAAACTCCATGATTTTAGAAACACATCTAGTAGTCTACTTTTATATTTGTATGCCTAAGATTTTTCACCTGTTTGGATATATATGCACACATACACACCAAAGATCTTTGATTCAGGGTAAACTTCCTAAAATGTGCTCACTTTTAAACCTACCTCAGAATCAAACAATGAATATAATCAACACCACAATCTATTAAAGGAAGAGTTTTTAAAAAAAAAAGATTAAGAGAACTTATAAATATACAGAAAATGAAACCACAAGCTTACAGTTTCCAGTCCCAAACCTTCTAACAGCGGCTGATCACATGTATTCATCAAGTAGGGCCAGGAAAAAGGAGTCAATGAATCAGATCCCTATGAAGGTTCAATGAAAAAAGCCCTTGCTGAGAAGGGTCAGAGTTAAAATTTATCTAGGTCATAGGTAAATAGAATTGTTAGATGAATATATTAATGAGTGAGTGAAATAAAAAGACTGAATTTTCTTGGGACAGCAAAGTTGCAACAGTTTTATCTCGATTTGTTGGATTATGTGCTATGGTATAAAAATATAGTAGACTTTGTTGATTTGTTTTCATGTGTATTATACAGAAGAAACTTGAGTACATAAGCAATTTTACATTTATAAAATTGTATTTTGCAATTAACATGGAAAAATTTGTTTAGGGGATACTACAGCTAATTTTTTATACTTAACAAATAAATTGATAGCTGCTTACTATATTGTTTAAGATAATACTGTGAAGGTATCCAAACAGCATTTAATTTACGTGGAATAATTCATGTTGCTCCAGCTCTGAAATGTAATTTATCATACAGATATGATGAATCTAACAGCAAGAAGTGAGAAATAATAAATTTGCATAAACAAATATCTTCAGTAATAAAGTCTGAAGCAATAAATTAGCAAAATCTGTGAAATACAATTTCAGGAAACCAGCATTGTTGTCTAGGTAGTCTTAAGTTAACACAATACAGGGCAGTGGTTCAGAGCACAGTCTTGAGAATGTGATCTGAAAAAAGTAATGTAAGCCCTTTTTACTTCTGTTTATCTATAAACAGATCTTGTTGATTCAGATCTTAACAACAAAAAGGAGAGATCATGGTAGAACTGTTGACAAGAAGTGGGCATATTCAATCCAGTCTCTATTCACTGGACCACCTAATACAAAACAGACCTTTCTGGATTAGCCCACTTTCTTGATTGATCCCTTGTGGACACCCAGGATGGAAAACCCTAATGGGAAAGAAAGTGGAGGCAGAAGACCGTCAAAGACAATAAAGGGGGAAGGGGGAACTGAAGTAATGTTAGACATGGCAGGTCCCAGAATTGAAAAGTGTAAGGAAAAAATGGGCACTTAGTGAGGGAGACCATTTAAGCAAATTGTAGGAGTTGGGCAGAAAATTCTCAAGAGAAACAGACAGAACAGGTCATGATACCTGGAGAAAGAACAGAAGAAAGAATGCTCTCTCCTAGAGGTGAAATAACTGCACAAAACATACAATTTTATTGCACTGACTTCCTGAAAGATGGCACTAGAAAGACACGGGACTCTCTTCTCCTCAAGAAAAATAGAGGATAGGTTGAAACAGCCTAGAAAAAGATCTTCTAGAGTTTAGGATACCAGGTGAAGGCTGGACACTGCCAATTGAGGAGAAGGACAAAAGATGGAAATTGCGATTTGAAACCAGCAGCTCCTGCTGCCAGCTCCATCGCTCACACTAAAGACACTTTAAAATTCTTGGTCCTCTGGACCTGAGACTACAGACAAAGGGGGCACTAGGGATCGACTACCCCAAGAAGAGGGAGAGAGAGTGACACAACCTAAGGCTGACTGAGCTTCTGACCAACAAATTTGGTCTGCTTGTCCAGGTCAAGTGGGACAACACATTGGTTTGCCCTGTGAGCTAAGAAGGACTGAAGAAATCCAACCCTTGCAACCTCCCTCTCTTCTAGCTGGGACTAATTATTGAGGATGTCACAGGAAAGGGGAGACAGAGGGACACAGCCTAAGGCTGACTCAGCTTTTGACTCACAATTTTGATCTGCTGCGCCCCAAGAGACCTTCCAGGCCTGGTGGGGCTACACCATTGTTTGCCCTGGAGCCAACAAGGGGCTAAAGATATACAACCCTTCCAATAGCCTCCTCTACCAACAGGAACTGATTGTTGAGGACTCAGAGGGGAGTGGAAATATTTCCAACATGTGGAGAGGGAGGGAGCTGCCAGAGAAGGTTGGAGAACTGTCTCAGAGAAAGTTTGAATTACAAGGCTCATAGACTTGAAAGGAAGCTCTTTCACAGTGATCCAACCTGTGAGCAGGCATTGAACTGAGAACTGCCAAAGAGTGCCATCTGCTGGCAGGCCAAGGATGTGCACTCAAGAAAATTAAAAATAAGGAGAGGCTTTTTGCAGCCTCTATAGCCTCCCACCCCAAAATACTAGGAAGTGACTGGGACCAATGTCTGATTTTAAGCAACCAGCAGGACAATCCTAACAATCCAGGTTGAGTCAAGAATCAAGGGGCAATGGTAACAAACAGCCTCCTGCCAGTAAATCCCTACAAAAGAAAAAGAAATTGAGTATCTGAGTAAACTTCATCCTAATCAGATGCCTAGATGTCAGCAAAAAATTATAAGCCATACTAAGAAAATAGAAAACATGACCCAAGAAAAGGAATATATCAAAGGTCCAGAAGAGATGCAGAATTTGAGAGAACTAATCAGCAAGATGCACACAAATTTCCAAAAGCAAATTAATGAGTTGAAAGACATTATAGTCAAAGAAATAAATAACATCAGGAAGACATTGAGTGAGCTCAAAGAAGAATTTGAAATCCTGAACAGAAAACTAACAGAACTATGAAAATGAAAGACACAATAGGTGATATAAAAAATACATTTGAGGCATGCAACAGCAGACTTGAAATGATAGAAGAAAGAATAAGTGATACTGAAGACAGAGCAGCTAAAATTGAAGAGAGAATAGAATGGAAAAAAAATGGCAGGGGCTGAGAGAGTTGAATGACAACACAAAATGGAACAACATATGTGCCATGGGAGTTCCAGAAAGAGAAGAGAAGGGAAAAGAGGCAGAAAGAGTCTTTGAGGAAATTATAGATGAAAATTTCCCAACTCTCACAAAAGAAATGAACATAAATGTCCAAGAAGTGCACCATACCAGAATCTGAATAAATCTGAATAGACCTACTCTAAGACGCATACTATTCAAAATGTCAAATGTCAGAGAAACAAAAAATTATCAGAGTTGTAAGGGACAAACAAACCACCATGTACAATGGCAGTCCAATAAGACTTAGTGCACATTTCTCTTTAGAAACATGGAGGTGAGAAGACAGTGGTATGATAAAATTAGAATACTGAAAGAGAAAAGCTGCTAGCTGAGAATTCTTTATCCAGCAAAATTGCCTTGAAATATGAAGGTGAGTATAAAATATTCACAAACAAACAGAAACTAAGAGAGTTAGCAAAAAAAAAAAAAAATCCACCTTTGCAGGAAATATTAAAGGAAGCCTTAGAAGCTGAAAGAAAAAGACAGGCTTGGAGGAGAGTACAGAAGAAAGAATAGCAGAAAGAATAACCAAAAGAGTAAAAAGACAGAAAAAAAAAGATATGCCATATGAAAACCAAAGAATAAAATAGAGGAAGTAAATAGGGCATTTACGGTAATATCATTGAATGTGAATGGATTAAACTTCCCAATCAAAAAATACAGACTGGCAGAATGGATAAAAGAACATGAACCATTCATATGTGGCTTATAAGAAATTCACCTTAGCCCCAGGGATACAAACTGGCTGAAAGTAAAAGGTTGGGAAAAGATACTCCATGCAAATAGCAACCAGAAAAGAGACAGAGTAGCTACACTAATATCAGACAACAGACTTTAAATGTAAAAAAGTTATAAGAGATACAAAAGGTCATTATATATGAATAGAGGGACAATCCACTAGGAAGACATAACAGTCATAAATATCTATGCACATAACCAGAGTGCCCAAAATACTTGAGACAAAATCTGGGAAAACTGAAGGGAGAAACTGACATCTCCACAATAATCATTAGAGACTTTAACACCCCACTCACATCATTAGATAGAACAACTAGATAGAAGATCAACAAGGAAACAGAAAACTTGAACAATATGATAAATGTGTTAGATCTAACAGACATACAAATCACACTGCATCCAAACTCAGCACATTATGCATTCTTCCGATGAAGCTATGGATCTTTCTCCAGGATAGACCACATATTAGGGCACAATGCAGTTCTCAATAAATATAAAAAGATTGAAATTATACAAAGCACCTTCTCATGTTATAGTATAATCAACTGGAAATCAATAATGGACAGGAAAAAAGTAAATATGCAATTGTGTGGAGCCTGAGCAATACACTTCTAAATGATTATTGGATCAAAGGAGAAATTGCAAGTGAAATTAGGAAATATATTGAGACAAATGAAAATAAGAACACAATATATCAAAACTTATGGGATGCAGTTAAAGCAGTCTTGAGAGAGAAATTTAGTGTCCTAAATGCCTATATTAAAAAAGAAGAAAGAGCTAAACTCAAAGACTTAACAGAAGAACTAGAGAAACCAGAAAAAGAACAGCAAACCAATCCCAAAGCAAGCAGAAGGAAGGAAATAATAAAGACTATAGAAGAAGTAAATAAAATTGAGGAAAAAAAAATAGAGAAGGAAAGCAGATCTGGCCCAAGTGATAGAGCTTCTACCTACCACATGGAAGGGCCCATATTAGATCCCAGGGGCCTCCTGGTTAAAAAGAGGAAAAGAAATCATGCCCATATGGTGAGCTGGTGCCTGCTTGAGTGCCTGAGTGGTAAGCCAGTGCCTGTGCAAGGGTCTCCAGAACTGAATCTCAATGAATCCTAGAGGAGAGAAAATGAGAAGAGAAGACAATGCAGACAGCAAAAACAGCAGGATGGGAGGAGAGGAAGTGGGGAAAATAAATAGATAAATCTTTTTTTAAAATAGGGAAAATCAACAAAAGCAAATCCTGGTTCTTTGAGAAGATCAATAAAATTGACAAACTCTTAGCTAGATTAATAAAGAAAAAAGAGAGAAGATACAAATAAATACAATCAGAAATGAAAGGGGGGAAGTTACAACTGACTGCAAAGAAATAAAAGGAATCATAAGATAATATTATGAGAAACTGTATGCCAACAAATTAGGCAACCTAGATGAAATGGACAAATTCCTAGAAATGCACAAACAACTTACGCTAATGCTACAAGAAATACAAGAACTTAACAAACCAATTACATTTAAGGAGATTGAATTCATTATTTAAAAAATCTCCCAACAAAGAACTGTCTAGGACAAGAAGCCTTCACAGGCTACCAAGCATTTGGAAAAGAATTAACATGAATCCTGTTTACACTCCTTCAAGTTATTGAAGTGGAGGGAAAATTACCCAACATATTTTATGAGGCCACCATCACCCTAATACCAAAGCCAGATAAAGATACTACAAGAAAAGAAGTTTAAATACCAATCTCTAATGAATATAGTTGAAAAAATTCTCAACAAAATACTTGCAAATCAAACCCAACAGCATGTCAAAAGACTTATACATCATGTAACCAAATCGGATTTATTCCGATTTGGTTTAATGTAAGAAAATCAATCAATGTAATACAACACTTTAACAATTTGAAGGAAATAAACACATGATAATCTCAAATGATTCAGAAAAAAGCATTTGACAAAATTCAGCATCGTTTTTTGATAAAAAACACTTCAGATGATAGGAATAGAAGGAAAATTCCTCCATATGATAAAAGGCATATATGAAATATCCACTGTCAACACCGTACTCAATGGGGAAAGGTGGAAAGCTTTCCATCTAAGATCAGGAACAAGACAAGGATACCCACTGCCACCATTGTTATTCAATATTGTGCTACAAATTCTAGCTAAGACAGTTAGACAAGAAAAAATCTTAAAGGCATCCAAATAGGAAAAGAGGAAGTAAAACTTTCACAGTTTGTAAATGACATGATCCTATACTTAAAAAATCCTGAAGTATCAACAACAAAGCTACATGAACTAATAAATGAGTTCAGTGAAGTGGCAGGATACAAGATCAATACAGGTAAATAAATAATGTTTTTTTACACTAGTACTGAACATGCTGAGGAGGAACTTGGGGGAAAAACTCCATTTTCAATAGCAATAAAAAGACTCACATACCTAGGAATTAATTTAACCAAAGAAGTACAGGGCCTATATGCAGAAAACTACAAATCAATGCTAAAAGAAAGTTTAAAAGACTTAAACAAATAGAAAGACATTCCATGTTCATGGATTGGAAGAATAAATACATGAAGATGTAAATCTTACCCAAACTGATTTATAGATACCAATCAAAATCCCAATAGCTTACTTTATAGAATTTGAAAAGGCAATCACCAAATTCATTTGGAAGGAAAAGAGCATCTGAATAGCCAAAAGCATTCTAAGAAAGAAGAGCAATGTGGAAGGAAATTGACTGCCTGACCTTGAAACATATTACAAAGCTACAGTGGTCAAAAAAGCATGGTACTGCCATAAATATAGACACATCAATCAGAGGAATAGAGTTGAGAACCCAAAAAATAAACCCTCACTTATACAGTAAACTGTTTTTTGACAAATCTACCAAGTTAATGGGACAAAACAGTCTCTTCAACTAATGGTGCTGGGACAACTGGTTATCTATTACCAAAAGAATAAAAGAGGACGCCTATCTCACTCCCTATACAGGAATTAATTCAAAATGGATCAAAGAATAAATATAAGAGCCAGGACCATAAAACTACTGGCAGAAAATGTAAGGAAACATCCTCAAGACCTTGTAGCAGGCGGTTGTTTCTTGGACCTTACACCAAAGCATGTGCAACGAAAGAAAAAATAGATAAATGGGACCTCCTCAAAATGAAATACTTTTGCACCTCACAGGACTTTGTTAAAAGAGTGAAAAGCCAGCTGACACAATGGGAGAAAATATTTGGAAATCACATATCTGAAAAGGGTTTAATAGCTAGGATATATAAAGAGATGTTACAACTCAACAATAAAAAGAAAAATGACATGATTAAAAAATGGGGAAAAGGTTTGAATAGATGCTTGTCCAAAGAAGAAATACAAATGGCAAAAAAGCACATGAAGGAATTTTCAACATCACTAATCATTAGGGAAATGCCAATCAAAACTATAATGAGACATCATTTCACACCTATCAGAATGGCCACTATTATAAGGACAGAGAACTACAAGTGTTGGAGAGGATGTGGAGAGACAGGAACACTTGTTCACTGCTGGTGGGATTGCAGAATGATATCACCACTCTGAAGGACTGTTTGGCAGTTCTGAAAGAAGTTGAATATAGACTTGCCATATGACCCTGCAATACTGTTACTGGGTATATATCCAAAAGAACAGAGCAGTGACACAAACAGACACCTGCAACCAATGTTCATAGCAGTATTATTCATGATTGCCAAAAGTTGGAAACAACCCAAGTATCCATTACTAGTTGAATGTGTAAACAAACTGTTGTCTATTCACACAATGGAATGTTATGCAGCTGTAAGAAGAAATGAAGTCATAAAGTGTATGAAAACTTGGATGAACCTGGACGACATTTTGTTAATTGAAGCAAGTCAGACATAAAAGTACAAATACTGTATGATTGCATTGCTATGAACCAAACATATTGAGTAACATATTGTATGATTCCAAAAACATTTATAGGTATCCAGTATATTTAATTGACAAATGTATGTTTTTATTCAACTGTTTTCTTTTTAGTTTTTAATTGTTTATATTTGCAATTATTAAATGTACAAAATAAAGTTTAAAAAATTGTACTGTGTATCCAGAGCAAGTATCAGATGAAGAGCTGAGAAAATCTGAACAAGTAAACATGAGCTTCTATAAAGGTCTAGAATAAGTTGGTCCAAGCATGAAAGAATGGCCTTAATTATAAATCAATCACTAATAAAACCCTTACCAAGAGGGAGAAATAGACTGTCAGGGTTAACAAATCAAAATAATCAGATACCCAGATATCAGCAAAGAATTACAAACTATACTAAGAAACAGAAAGATATGGCTTAGTCAAGGGAAAAATTTAAAATTTAAAAGGAGACACAAAATTTGGAACAACTAATCAAAGAAGTTCAAATAAATCCTCTAAATAAATATAAGGTGATGAAGGAAAATATGGATATACAGCTAAAGGCTATTAGGATGAGAATGTGTGAGCATAAAGAAGAATTTAAAAGTTTAAAATGAAACATAACAGCAATTATGGGCATGAAAGTCACAATAATAGAGTTTACAATACACTAAATATATACATTAGATTTGAACAGGCAGAAGAAAGAATCAGTGAACTAGAAGACAGGGCAAACAAACTCATATAGTCGGAAGAACAGATAGAGAAAAGGTGAGAAAAATATTGAGCATTGTTTCAGGGACTTAGTGACAGCACGAAGCATACAAATGTATGCATTATGGGTGTCTCAGAAAGGTAAGAGGGGTAAAAGAGACAGAATTAATATTTAAGGAAATAATGGCTGAAAATGGCCCAACTCTAATGAAAGACATAAAAATACATGCCCAAGAGGCACAATTTATACCAAACAAAATAAAACCAAATATACCTAATCAGAAACACATACTAATCTGAATGTCAAATGCCAAAGACAAAGAGAGAATTCTAAAGGCAGCAAGAGAAAAGTGATGTCATATAAGGGATCCTCAATAACACTAAGTGCAGACTTCTCATCAGAAACCATGGAAACAAGCAGGCAGTGTAATGATGTATTTAAGGTATTTAAGAGAAAACTGGACAGCCAAAAATTCTTCATCTGACAAAACTATCCTTCAAAAAATGTGGAAGAGTTTAAAATACACAGATAAAGAGAAACTGAGACTATAGAATATGAATGCCTTCCGATGGTCATAGGGTACTATCTCAGTGGATGGATACCCACACAATAACAAAATATTAAATTCTCATCCTGTAACATTGTTATTTTACATTTATTTGGTCTATTCCAGCTCTATTTTTGGTTACTATATGCATGAATACCTTTTTCCAACCTTTCACTTTTAACCTGGTTTTTCCTTAGGTCTGAGGTGGGTCTCTCATAGACAACGTATAGAGGGCTCATTTTTTTTTTTTCCAATCTATCAGTCTATGTCTTTTGATTGGGGAGTTTAATCCATTAACATTTAGTATTATTACTGTAAAGGTATTTCTTACTTCATCCATTTTGTCCTTCGGTCTTCTGTTATCATATCATTCTATTATGTGATAACCTTTAGTTTACCCTTCCTAATAATCTTCATTTCTAAACTCTTCTCCAAATCTCTTTCCCTTGTTTTTTTCATTTAGGCTGCAGCACCAACTTTAGTATAGCTTGTAAATCTGATCTTTTGGTAACATATTCCATCGGTTTTTGTTTTTCTGTGAAAACTATGAACTCGCCCTCAATCCCTACCCCACCCCCCCAGTGGCTTTTTTTTTCTTCATGTTGCTTGCTCTCTCTGTCCATTCACTATGTATTCTTCTGTGTCTGCATTTATTTATTTCCCCTTCCCCCTTGTGGCTTGCTTGTGGTCTGCTCTCTGTATGCATTCACTGTGCACTCTTCTGTATTTTTGCTTGTCTCCCTTTTTTTGTTGCTGCATCACCTTGCTGATTTGACTGTCCATGGTGCTTGTGGGCCAGGCAGCATTCCATGGCACTTGCAGGTTGGGTGGTGCTCCATGGCACTTGCAGGCCAGGCAGTTCTTGCGGGCCAAGTGGTGCTCCACAGCATGCAGGTGAGCCTGCCTTCACAAGGAGGCCCTGGGATGCAAACCCAAGGCCTCCCATATTGTAGATGGGAGACCAACTGATTGAGCCACAGCTGCTTCCCCTCACCCTCATTTTTGAAGGATATCTTTGCCAGATAAAAAATTCTTGACTGGCAGTTTTTCTCTTTCATCATAAATACATCAAACCACTTTCTTCTCTCCTACATGGATTCTGATGAGAGGTCAGCACTTAATTTTTTTGAGTTTCCCTTGTATGTGATGCTTTACTTTTCTCTTGCTGCTTTCAGAATACTCTTTTTTATCTCTGATATTTGTCATTCTGAATAGTAAGTGTCTTAGGGTAAGTTTATTCAGATTTGTTCTGTTTGGGATGTGTTGTCCTTCTTGAATATTGATATTTATGTCCTTCATAAGGGTTGGGAAGTTTTCAGACATTATTTCCTTAAATATTCTTTCTGATACTTTTCCATTCTCTTCTCCTGGGACACCAATAATGTGAATGTTTGCACATTTCTTGCTGACATTAAATTCTTTGAGACCCTGATCCATTTTTTCCATTCTTTTTTTTTTTCTATTTTCCTGTCTTTACCTGTTCAGATGTTTTACCTTTGAAGTCACTAATTCTTTCTTCAAGAAATTCACATCTGATCCTATGTTCCTCTGATATATTTTTAATCTCATCCATCATGTATTCATTTCATTACTTTTCTTTGCAGGCTTTTAAATTGTTCTTTATGTGGTCCCAGTTCTTCTTAATGTCCTGTACTTCTTTAGTCATATTTTCTATAAATTCTTTGAAGTAATTTAGGAAGGTTGTATGATTATCACTGATTAATTTTCTTAAATCCTGTATCTCTTCAGCATATTTTGTCTGTTCTTTTGACTGGACAATCTGTTCCTGTTTTCTAGTATAATCTGTAATTTTTTCTGATGTCTAGGCATCTGAATATGTTGGTGAATTTAATAACAATATTATAGCGTACAAGCAATTATTCATTGCAACTATAAAATTATTCCTGTGATCAGAATCCTGTAAGTTTCTTCATATAAAATAAACACCTGCTGAGAGGACTGGAAAAGAGACATATTTTTGTATACTTCATTTTTCCTTAGCTCTTTCTTATGTATACTCATTAATTAAAATAATCCATCTCCATCAGCAATGATTTGCATAACTATTGTCACCAAAAAAGATTTGGAGTTTTTCTGCCTCATAAAATGATAAGTTTGCATATTCTTATCTGGTATAATTCTTTCCAATAAGATGTGAAGAATTCCAAAATAGGAATTTGATTATCCAAAATAATTTTGGCCTAGATAGAAATTAAATAACTAAACCAATAATTTATTTCATTTTTAGATTATGTCCAATCAATAGTTGTAATATAAAAATTAGAATTATGTTATAATAGATTTTTATTACATTAGAATATTATTTACATTTATAAATGTTTGTTGCTATACTATTTCTTATCATTGATTATATTAAATCTAATCTGGCCTTGCACTCTCTTTTGTAATTTCTTTCAATCTATTTTTCTATTTAATTTACAATTTTACAGTAAAGGTCTTTTTAACAGTTAAAAAATAGTCATTGATTATACACTTTGGATAAACCATATGGTACATGAATATATCTCAAAAAAACTGCCTAGTAAACAAAAAAAAATAACTGTGCAAGAATAGCCAGAAATAACAGCTATGTATATCAGGGGAAACAGAGAGATTGAGAGGGGAGGAAATTCCTTGTTTGTTTGTCAGTTTTTGTTTATTATTATTATTATCACCATAAAAATGAAAATGCTTTATGATGACTGAAGAGATGAATGCACAACTATGTAATTACACCAAATACCACTGATTTTACACTTTAGAAAATCTGTAAGCTTTATTAATAAGTACCAATAAAATTGACTTGTTTAAGAAAAAATAGGGTGGGTTGGGGGGAAAATATGCCAAATGTAAGATATGGACTATAGTTAGTAGCAATATTTTTATGATGCTCTTGCACAGTTTGTAACAAATATATCACAGTAATGCAAGGTATTGGTGGAGGTGTGATGTGTGGGACTGATATATGATGTTATCCATGTTTATTTTGTAAATTCACAACATTTCCTGTACACTTATTGTTTATGTATGTTCAAGTATGAACGATACACTTTAATACAATGTATTTTAAAAATAAATGAATAAATTCTCATCCTGGAGAGTCCAGCTACATTCTCTAATAGAGTGCCAATAATCTCTAGAGTACATAGGCAGTGCCTAATAAAATTAAACAGACTGATAAACCAAGCACTCAATATTACTGCTTGTATTATGAACCTAATTTTTGTAAAATTGAAATTTAGGCTAATAATATCTATTGCCTAAGAGTTACTTTCTGAAAAATCACCTTTTACTCAAATATGACCTCTCTCTACTAGCAAACTAGCAAATAAACTCCCTGCCTTTCCCCTCAGCATGGTACATGAATTCTCAGGAATTAGCTTCCCTAGCACCAAGAAATTATTACAAAGTTCCAACCAGTGATGTATTTGGAAAGATCTTGACCAAAGGGAGGGGGGCAGGAATTAAATACAAAAGAGTTTCTATGGCTAAGAGATTTCAAAGTGAGCCAGGAGGTCATTCCAGAGGTTATGCTCATGCATGACTCAGGCAGATCTCATTAACTGTCACAGTAAACAAAGCCTCAAAAGAGAGGTTCTTAAGGATTCTAGAGACAGCTGGACACTATAAAGAAGATATACAGCCCCATGAAATCAGCACCCCATTGGTGTGCCTTACCTTGGAATAAATGATAACCTATATGCCCACTGGAAGAGTTAGGCTCGTTTGTAATTTTCCACACATGATTCTTCTACCCCTTTCATTTGAACCTATGATTAGCACTATACACATTAAATATATGTCCCACAGACTTAAATCTTTGCTCTGTTCATGGGCCAGTTGAGTTCTGAATCTCTCAAGTGTTGTGGCAACACCTACTCTCTAATGAATATTGGACTTTCCAAGGACAACTAACAAATGATGATGATGACCAATGCCCATCCCAAAAAGCAGAGTATCTACAACTGCAAGCAAGACAGTTCCTTCCATCTGCCCATAAGAATGAAGTTCCCTCTCAATCAGAAGCAGAGCAGACATCACCACCCTAAAAGGAATGAACAAGCATAAGAGGAGATGCAACCATGGACTCAAGTAGACTTATTATTGCAGTAATAGGAGAACTTGTAGCATTAATATATAGATAATGGTTGTCAAAGATTCTGAGGAGGAAGGAAAGCATAGGTGGAACATCAGACATTTTTAGGGTATTGTAATTGTTCTGCATGCTTTTGCAATTACGTTTACAGGTGGTTATACATTTTGTCAAAATCTATAAAATTGTATATTGCAAAGAGTAAGTAATAATGTAAAATATTGACCATGGTTAGTAGCAATGCTTCAATATCTATTCATCAATTGCAACAAATGTACCATGCTATGTAATATGTTATTAATAGAGGAACATTTGAGAGGCAGATGGGGTGAAGTATAAGGGAATCCCCTATATTTTCAGTGTAACTTTCTGTAAGCTAAAATGTATTTAATGTTAAGAGAGAGAGAGAGAGAGAGAGAGAGAGAGAGAGAGAGAGAGAGAGAAAGAAAGAGAGAGAGAGCGAGAGAGAGAGAGAGAGAAAGAGAGACTGAGAGAGTTCATCAACCAAAGACTGTGCTACAAGAATTCCTAAATGGAGTTCTGCAATTTGAAAGGAAAAGACAAAAGAGAGTGGCTTAAAGAAGTGTAAAGCAATGAAGATATTAAGTAATGATAACTAAAAGGGTAAATGCAAAATGTAATAGTACTGTATCCTCAATACACAACTCTAAGTTCTGTAAGAATCAGAATAGAATTGAACAATAAAAAAGGAATTTTTCCTGATAATGGACACACAAAATATAATGATGTAATATGGGGCAAAAATATCATAAAAAAGGGAAACAAAGAAATATAGAAGCAGAGAATACGTATGCTATTGGGGTTAAGTTGGTTATCTTTTCAAATTAGTAGGTTATAGACACAGATTGTATAACACAAAATCCAGAGTAACCACAAAGAAAGTATTTAAAGAATACATGGATGCAAAAAAGAGAAAAGGATCATTTTGATACTTCACAGGTCAACTATATAGAAACGGAGTTTGCAACAAAGAAAGAGAGACAAAAAGATATGGCATATGAAAACCAAAGAACAAAATGACTGAAGTATATACTGCCTTTTCAGTAATAACACAGATAATAATGGATTAAACTTCCCAACCAAAAGTCAGAGATTGGCAGAGTGGATATAAAGACATGATCCAACTATATGCTGTTTACAAAAAACTCACCTTAGACACAAAGACAAAAATAGTTTGAAAGTAAAAGGATGGAAAAAGGTAATCCATGCAAATAGTAACCAAAGAAGAGCCAAGTAGCTACATTAATAATGGAAAAATAGCCTTTAAGTCAAAAGCTGTTTAAAGAGACAAAGAATATTATATATATATATAATGTATCAATAAACCAAGAAGAAATAACAATCATAAATAATTATGTACTTAAACATACTGCCCCAAAATATATGAGGTAAACCCTGGCAAAACTGAAGGGAGAAATAGACATCTCTCCATTAATAGCTGGAGATTTCTATTCACTACTCTCATCAATAGAATATCTAAATAGAGGATCAATAACAGCAAGACATACATTCTTCTCAAGTGCACATGGATTTTTCCACATGTTGGATCAAAAAAAGTCTGAATAAATTTAAGAAGATTGAAATTATACAAAAATTCTTTTTTGACTATAATGAATGAAGTTATACATGAGTGACCAGCAAAGCTCTGGAAAATCCACAAATATGTGGAAGTTAAGTAACACACACAATCATGAGGTCGAAGATGGAATTACAAGGGAAATAAGTGAATATTTGTGATAAAGGAAAATGAGAACAAAATATATCAATCCTTCTTTGATGCAGTGAGGACAATGCTGAGAAGGAAATTTATAGCCCTAAATGCTTACTTTAAGAAAGAAGAAAGATGTAAAATCGAAGATCTAGCAAACTAATATCAAACCAAGCAGAAGGAAAGAAATAAAGTTTAGAGAAGAAATAAATGAAATAGAGAATAAAAAATAGAATGCATTATCAAAACTAAAAGTTGGTTCTTTGAAAAGTCAATCAAACTGACAAACCCTTAGCTGGACTGACAAAGAAAAAAAGAGAGAAGATGCAAAAAATAAAATATGAAGTGAGTGGAAAGACATTGCTACTGACCCCACAGAAATAAACAGATCGTAAAAGGATACAATGAACAACTGTATGCCCACAAGTCAGACAACCTAAATGAAATGGACAAATTCTTAGAAACACACAATCTGCAATGACTTTAGAAGAAACAGAAGATATCAACAGAACAATAACAACTAAAGAGATTGAATTAGCCATTAAAAACCGGTACAAAGAAAAACCCAAGACCAGATGAATTCTATCAAATATTTCAAGAATAATTACTATCATACCAGCTCAAATGTTTTCAAAAAACCTGACAGAGGAAACATTGATTAACTCATTATAAAAGGCCAACAACACTGTAATACCAAAACCAATAAAGATACTAGAAGAAAAGAAAATTATAGGCCAATATTTCTTATGAATATAGGTGCAAAAATCCTGAAAAAATACTTGCAAATCTAATACAACAGCATATTAAAACCCATATAAAACTATGATCAAGCAGGTTTTAACCCAAATATGCAAGGCTGGTTCAATATAATAAAATTAATTAATGTAATACAACATACCAGCAAAGTGAAGGGATAAAAACACAAGATCATCTCAATTGAGGCAGAAAAGGCATTTGAAGAATGCATCCATTCTTGATTGATTAAAAAAATACTTAGAAAAATAGGAGTAGAAGGAAAGTTCCTCAACATGATAAAGGGCACATATGAAAATTCCACAACTAACATCATATTCAATAGTGAAAGACTAAAAGCTTTCTCTCTAAGATCTTGAACAAGACAAGGATGCCCACTGTACCACTTGTATTCAACATTGTGGTGGAAGTTCTAGCCAGAGCAGTTAGACCTGGCTAGGAGAAATAAAAGGCATCAAAATGTGAAAGGAAGATGTAAAGCTTTCACTATTTGCAGATGACACGATCCTATATATTGAAAATTCTTCAACAAAACTGCTAGGACTAATAAAAAGTTCAGCAAAGTGATGGGGTATAAGCAAAGCACAAACATCAGTAGTGTTTCTAAACACTAGCAATGAGCAATCTGAGGTGGAAATCAAGAAAAAAATTCCATTTACAATAACATCTAAAAGAATCTAATATCTATGAATAAATTTAACCAAGAGTGTAAAGGACTTATACACAGAAAACTACCAAACTTTTCTAAAAGAAATCAAAGAAGATCTAAATAATGGAAGGGCATTCCATGCTCATGGAATCAAAGATTAAATATTGTTAAGATGCCAATTCTACCCCAAATGATTTATAGATCGAACCCAATCCCAATCAAAATTCCAACAGCCTAGGCGAGCAGATATAGTTCAAGTTGTTGAGTGCCAGCTTCCCATGTATGAGGTCCCAGGTTCAATTCCCAGTAACTCCAAAAAACAAAGCAAACAAATGAAAAAAGCAACTCTCATTGGGGAGCAGATGTAGCTCAGTGGTTGAGCAACTGCTTTCCATGTATGAGGTCCTAAATTCAATCTCCAGTACCTTCTAAAAAATTCCAACATCCTACTGTGTATAAATAATATAAAATATAAAAGCTAATTATCAAATTTATTTGGAAGAATAAGTGAATCCAAATAGACAAAACCATCTTGGATGACTCACACTTCTTGACTTTAAGGCTTATTAAAATGCTAAAGTGGTCACACAACATGGAACTGACACAAGAACAGATATACAGGCTAATGGAATTGACCTGACAGTTCAGAAATAGACCTTCATGTTTATGGCCAATTGATTTTTGGCAAGGCTGACAAGTCCACTCAATTGTGAAGGTACTAGGGGAACTTGGTATCCATATTCAAAAGACAGAAGGAGGACCCCTATCTCACACCATATATAAAAGTTAACTCAAAATGGATCAAAGACGTAACTATAAGAGCCAGGACTGTAAAATTTCAGGAGAAAATGTAGGGAAGCACCCTCAGGATCTTGTGTTAGGCAGTGCTTTATTAGAATTTACAGCATAGCACAAGCAACAAAAGGAAAAATAGATAAGAAGGGCTTCATCAAAATTACAAACTTTTGGGCAGCAAGGGTCTTTATCATAAAAATGATAAGAAAACCTACTCCATGGAAGGAATATTTGGAAACCACATATCTGGTAAGGGTTTAATATGCAGAATACATCAGGAAATTCTACAATTCAGCAATAACAAGAAAAACAAGCCAAGTTTTAAAAATGGATGGAAGACTTGATTAGACATTTCTTCAAAGAGGATATACAAATGGCTAAAAAGTACATGAAAAGATGCTCAACATTGTGCTCTATTAGGGAAAAGCAAATCAAAATCATAATGAGATAGGATTTCACACCCACTAGAATGACTACTAAAAAAACAAAAACAGAAAATTACAAGTGTTGGAGAGGATATGGAGAAATAAGAACACTTGTTCATTGTTGGTGGGGATGTAAAATGGTGTAGCCGCTGTGGCAGACAGTTTGACAGTTCCTCAGAAAGCTAAATATAGGATTATCATGTGCCCTGGCAAGTCCCACTATGAGGTATATATCCAAAGAACTGAAATCAAGGGCTTGAATTTATTTTCACACTTATGTTCATAGCAGCATGATTCACAATTGCCAAAAGTTGGAAGCAATCTAAGTGTCCATCAACTGATGAATGGATAAGCAAAATGTAATATAATCACACAATGCAATATTACTCAGCATTAAAAAGGAATGAAGTTCTGGTTCATATGACAACATGGATGAAACATAAAGAAATATTATTGAGTGAAATAATCCAGACACAAAGGACAACTACTGCATGACCTCACTAATGTGAAAGAATTATGATAAGCAAACTCCTAGGCTTAGAGTCTAGAATCTAGGTTAGGGACTGTGTTATAGGTAGTGAATGGCAAGTTAATGCTTAATTGGTACAGAATTTCTGTTTGAGTTGATTGTAAAGGTTTAGAAATGGATGGTAGTAATGGTAGCAGAACATTGCAAGCATAATTATTAGCACTCAATTATATATATAAAGGTAGTTGAAAGGGGAAATTTTAGGTCATATATATGTTACTAGGATTACAAAAATAAAACAAAACCTGTACAACACAGTGAACCCTATTGTAAGCAATAGTATATAATTAATAATACAATTACAGAAATGTTCTTTCATGAATTATAACAAATGCACTAATTTACAAAAAAATAAATAATAATTTAAAATTACAGATACTTATTTGTTAACATTATATAATCCAAAACATTAATTAAGCCTGCACCTACTTTATTGCATTTTTTGCCACTGAGGGATTTGTGGTTCTAAAAGGACATACCAAAAAGTATGTGATTATAAGGAGGTTTTCAGTATATCATGTTGTCTTAGTTTGCCAAGGATGATGATGCAAAATACCAGAAATGGTTTGGCTTTTATAAAGGGAATTTATTAGAGTAAAAGCTTACAGTTCTAAGGCTGTGACAATGTTGAAATCAAGGTACCTAGAGAGGCTATCTCACCAAGGTTGGCTGTGAGCAATCCTGGACTCTAGCCAAATGGTGAGACAAAAGGGGGATTCTGCTTGTTTCTCCCTGCCTTCTCCTCCAGGCTCACTTTCTCCCCGGATTCAGCTGTAGGCAATCAAGCACATGACAGGACTCTTCTCTTTAGTTTTGAGCTGTTCAATGGGTCTACCCTCTTGGAAGCCTCTTTCTATGCCTCTGTGCTCTGCTGTTTCCAGTCTCTGACCTCTCTCTGAGCCTCTCAGCTGATCCTGGAGTCTTCTTACACATGGCAGGTAAAAATGACTGCTTTTTCTGCTTTCAGTTCTCCACTTATATAAGCAGAAAGCGGTGACCTAAAGTGGGTCACGCCTGACTGACATAGTCCAATCAAAGGCCCTAAAGTGATGTAATCAAGTAATCTCATCAAAAGATTCCTTAACTGAATCTAATGCAATCAAAGAGAACCACATCCACAGATATGAATTAATTCAAAGAACATGATCTTTTCTGGAATTCACAAAACTTCCAACTGTCATAAATATTTTACTTTTTTTAAGTTTCTTTGTCTATTGGTAAGGCCTCTATTAATCAACACTTGTCAGGGCAAACCAGGCAGTATTAGCAAAGCCTGGGCCTCATGACCCATTGAAGATGCAGGCAAATATTATTGAAATTAGAGTCATTAATGAAAATCTAGGATTTTCCACATATATAGGAAAAATTATATACTGTTACTGCTCTGAAATAAAATATTATTCTGCCATAAAATGACATGTAATATCAACAAGGATATATATATATGAAATAAGGAAGCTCAATATACAAAATTATATATTTAACTTAAATTATAAAGCAACACAAAATTTAATATATTTTTCCTCAAAATAGCTAAACAATAATGAACGTAGAGAAATAATTGTTTATCTAAATGCCTTAATTTTATTGAATGAGAGACATGCCATCTATTGTTTCACTTCACTTTTAAGCACAAAAATTGCACTTGCTTTTATACTTTCTTTAGTCTGGAAAAAATAATTTTCTTTTCATTACAAACTAAGTTATTCTTAGATCTTTGGAGAATGTTTTCAAAAATATTATATGTGTGTATGTATACATGAATATGGAAAACATATATACTTAATCTCCACCAAACCATATTTCTTGGTTGTGATATTTAAAAGGCCAGAGCAATGCCTAATAAGCTGCTTTTTTTCATGTAAGAGTTGGCAATAATTTAACTTTAAAAATTCTGTATGATAATCAGGATCAAGCATAAACTTCCCTCACATTCTGTCATGTGCAGTATGACTTATCTTCAGATTAAATGATATTTCCTAGGATTTGTTATAAAAATAAAATCAATGAATCAACGAAAAAGCAATAAGCAAATCTTTTCATAATGGTATTACATATACAAAGGACACACTGTCCTGGTTCATTTCCCATTTTCCAATGTACTTGGTCAGAGTGGAACTGGGTATATGTCAAACAGCTCTTTGTCTGATAAAGACATCTGCCACACTATTCAGCATATCCTTCTACTTCCAAATGCCCTGATACAGATATCCATTTTTTAAATAATATGCAATGCTATCTCTTTAATTGGAATATGTAGTTGATGTATCCTGTGGTGATTCATTCAGAGAAAGAAATTAAAACAGCAGCTATTTATATGTTAATTAATAATGTGACATGCAGAGCCCTTTGATTAGACTATGCACATAGCCTATTGAGCACATTGCTATTTTCGATTTTCCTCACAAATGAAGATGAAGAGCTGCCCTCTCAAGCCCTCTTTTAGTCTGGTTATGCAAATAAGCTCTGTCTCTATAATCTTATTAATGAAGGGCATACCCATCATTAAGAATAATTTTAAGGGAATAACAACAATTGCATATATGACATCACATTGATCTTATTCTATGTGCACTTTGACAGACTTTGCTAGAAACTTCCTTTAACAACAAGGGCTCTCTTAGAATTGGATGGTAGGAAAGGAAAGATTGAATAATCCGAAATTAATGGAGGACCATAGCAAAGAGGAATATTTTTCAAAGCCACCAAGGAGTCATTATGGTAGATGACAACGTGACCCTACTATCTAAACCAAATACTATATGCTGATTACAGTTTATTTAGCTTCCCTTAATACGTATTGAGGACCTACTGTGGGAAGACTTTGTGAAAACAGTAAAAGGGAAATACAGATGGCGTGGAAATCTAATAAAACATTCTTGCAGTGTGCTTAACATGAATTATAATTATGTGAATAACAATTTGATGATTATGTTATAAACCACCTTCACAATTTAGTGGCTTAATACAGAAAACTACTTACCAACTCAAAAAATTCTTAACATGGATTAGTAGTTTCACTCAGGCTCAGGTAGGCTTTTCTTCTGCTCATCTTGATTAAATTCATTCCTTCTTCTACATTCAGCTGCGACTTCTGTTTCTGGGGTTGACTGACTTTCAGCTAAAGAGGTGACAGTAAATGGGCTATGTCTCCCTCATCTAATAAACCAGCCCTGGCATCTCCATGAGGAGAAAACGGCAAACATCCAAAGTTTATCAAGATAAGGCAAGCCCTGACAGATAAGCTCTTCTTAGTTATCTGCTTCATCAAGTGTGCTCTTGCACTATTGACCTAAACAAGTCAAGTGTCTAGGCCAAGATTCAGTATGAGAGAATACCCAGCACGAACATGGCAAAGCAGGAACAAAGGGGAAACCATAATGTATCAATATCTACCATATTATGCCCTGAGGCCCCAGTGATTCACTGCCCTTAAACATGCAAAGTATATTCATTTCTTACAAGGAACCTCAGAGGTCTCATTGGCTAATCATGGCATCAGCCTTGAAGTACAAGATCACATAATTTACACTGAATTTTAAGGAGGACCTTTGATAAAGTTACTTTCGATTCGGAGACCTGTGAAATAAAGCCAAGTTATCTGCCTTTCGCATATGGAACACTCTGTGAAGATAGGGAAGGGGGTAAACAAAATGTTCTCCAATTTAAAAAGGAAAAGAATAGGAGATGTGTCAAGTTTCCTGCTACATAGTTTTTCTGAAGATCATACAGGTACATGTTGCCAAGACCCTTACTCCAGGGTCAGGGAATGTTCCTTTATGAAGGCCAGTTCTCTCCCTGGCAGCAACTTCCCAGTCCCTCAATTTCCATTTTTCTTGCCTCCTCCCTCAGGTCTCTTGGATTCACTCACCCACAGTTTTGTCCTTCCCTGTTTAAAATGGTCTGTAGTTGCAGTGTAATAGCGTTCTCAACCTGATTCCTGCCCATAAAAAGGCCCTGAAGTCTTTTTTTTTTTTCAGTTTTAGCAATCGCATTCCAGTGTCATCCAATTTGGTATAGTCCTTTGGTAGTAAAACACCTTTAAATATTTCAAGGCTTTCTATGTATCATATTCTGTTCTGCTCTACTCGATAAAAGATACACTAGCAGTTGTTTTTGAGATGGGCCCCTCTCCACTCCGGGCATTTCAGACTTCTATGGAAAATGCCATAAAAATCCTTAGTATCTCTTTTGTTTGGCTCATTAGCTCCTAAGATTGGTTTTGCCCCTCAGGAGACCTTTGACAATGTCTGGAGACATTTTTCATTTTCATATCTGGGGAAGAGGATGCTAGAGGATAAAATCCTGGTATGCTTCTAAACATCATTCATTGTACAATACCCCTCCCTGACACACACACACAACAAAGAATTATCTGGTCCCAAATGCAAATGTGTCAATGCTGAGAAAACTTGGTTTAGCTTATAGTGACTATGAGGTGCTGCCTAAATACTTCTAGAAGTTTCACCAGAAGTTTTTAGTTCTTTCAGCCACATTCTTGTTCAGAAATTTGTCCTCAGATTTCATTTTACTTTGAAAATCTTTTACAAGCTTGTGAGAGTGGAATAAGGGCAGTTTGATTTTCCAATTAGAACAAGTCCTGTCCCTCTGCAGTCCCTATAAATTCTGCTTACAAATTAACTTTCTATTTTTGTTCAACTCTATGTTATAAAACCTTATCATATGCAGTTAGGGGGACCTAATAGATGGTTTCAACAAGGGTTTCAAAAGAACACATGCTTTCAACTGGGTCTTTTCTACCAGAAAAAGCCCTAAACTGGGTCTTTTCAACCAGACTCAAAAAAATTACTACATGAGCCAATTGTTTGTTACTGCTTCACCCAAGTTGCCACTTCTCCAGCCTCCAAAAACATGTTTTTTACCCTTTATTTAGTCTTCACTAACAATTTTCTCATTGCTATTTGGGACTTCATTAACAATTTTCTTGTTATTCTATAAACCAACGCTTTCTCATTATTTCAGACATTGCCACATGTTATGTTTTTTATGAAAGCAGCCTCTTGTTTCCTCCATCACTTGTTTGTTTTTTAACCAGTTAGCTTTTTCTCCTTCAGTTTGTGTTGGTCCTTCTGTTGGTATCACAGTTGCTATCACATGCATCTGCAGCCAGTTGCTGGTCATCTAGGAAGCTCTGCTTTTCAGGGTGACTGGCTGTCCTCCTGGGCAATGGGAAGAACTATGTCACAAGTCACTCAAAATGCATAGGTTATTGCAAGCGTCTTCAAAATGTGACAGTAGCAATGTTCCCAAGAATAACAATAGAGGGAAAACCTTAATATACAACCAATTTTCAAAACTCTGCTTCTGTCATTACTATTAACTCATTGGCCAAAACAAGTCACATAGTCAAACCCATATTCAGTTTAAGAGGTGATTACTTGAGGTCACAGAAATACGGAGGCATAAATGCATTCAGATCACTGTGCAAAAATCAACCAGAGGACTTTTTACAGTTTTTAAAAGGTCTTTATCAATAACAGCAAAGACTATTAAACGTTAGATTAGTCCCTTTAGTAGCAAAAATGATTATTTGTAGATTATTTACTTTTTTCTTCAAAAATTTCTCATAACTATGAAAATGGTAGACAAATTTTGTGCTGTAAACATGTATTATATATGTATATATTATATATATACCATATATATATATATACCATAGCACAATCAAGTTATAATATGATAACACAAAATGAAAACTCCAGATATTTGATCTCCAAATGTAATTTGAAAAGAGATCTGGATCAGCATTAACTAGTTTATTACCTGAATGCTGGTCCTAATTCTTAAAACATTAAGCATTTTGAAAGGACCACCTAAGACGGATATGAAATTAGCACTCCGTACTCTTCACTCCTACATGCCCAAGAAAGAAGAGTGAAGAGCTGATACAACCTCATTCACATCAGCATTTCAGGAGCTTTTTTTTTTTTTTCCAAGATTCCTATTAATTCAGTAGAGAGACAGAGACTGAAATTCTCCTTATTCTCCTTTTATCTTTTAAGAGTTTAAGATTTACATTCAGGGATTTACCTAATAAAGAGCCAATGCATCAGTCAATGGTTTTCATTCCACAGATGGTGAAAAGAACTCACAGAGGCATATTTGCCTATGGGCTGTTGCCAAAACTTGAAACAAAGAATAGGTACATAACAGTCCATTCTATCTAATGCATAAACAATTCAGTCATCTTTGGAAAAAAATAAATAATTTTAGTCTTCATTCAGATATGAAAGACTAATCTCCAAAATGGTAAGAATTCAAATCCTTAATTTCTGCTTCTTTGTATTTTTATTAAACGAAAACAAACCTAAGGAAGCATAAAAATTATATTGATTTAAAAAACAAAACTAAGTCATTTTTTTTTCCTACCACAAAACCCTCATGTAACTGTTTCCAAGGTTTTGAGAATTTGAGGAGCAAGAGGGGTTTGGGGTTTGCAGGTGACAAGAAGAAAATGGTAGCAAGAAAAGAAAATTCTAAGCAATAAAGTTTGAGTAAAAAAAAGATGAATATAAAAACTTCTTTCTGCAGATTGCAGTTCTTCTAACTATAATCTTATCCTGAAACACTCATGCATCATCTAACTCTATTGTACAGTTTTGTGAACATAATATAATCAGTTTTGTTTTGTTTTGTTCTGTTTTATGACAGTCATGACAATTAGAAAACTTTTAATTTCAGCTCCTTATTTTGCAGCTCTTACTTTTGACTTATTAAAAAAGACACAGTGATCTAAGTCATGTGGTGAGGATGTTTACTCATTTCTTTTCTGACAGAAGTGATTAACAAATTAAAATTCATTGATTTTTATACATTTGGTGGGTGATATAGGAAGACTAAGATTATGTTAAACCCTGAAATGTGTCTTAAATCTATAACTATTACATTAGATCCAGATAAATGTCAAAGCTTCTTTAATATTTTCTCATAATTGAAATGTGTAAACATCTTGACCTTCAAAACCTGATGACTTTTCTACATTTCTACATCTCTTTCATGCAGCTAAGATATTAACATTTAACGAAATTAGAGTTATTATTTATTAAAATACTACATTCACAATTAAGTTCACAGGGATGTCTTCAGGTAAAATATCAATTAAGAATCAGTGGGGGGAAGTGGATGTGGCTCAAGTGATTGGGCTCCTGTCTACCATATGGGAGGTCCAGGGTTCGATTCCTGAGTTCTCGTGGTGAAAGCAAGCTGGCCTGCACAGCAAGCTAACCAGAGAGGAGAGCTGGCATAGCAAGATAATGCAACAAAAAGAGACACAGAGGAGAGACAGTAAGAGATGTATGTAGCAGACCATGCAACTGAGGTGGCACAAGAGATTGAGCACCTCTCTCCCGCTCCAGGAGATCCCAGAATAGGTTCCCTGTGCTGCCTAAAGAGAAGACAAGCAGACACAGAAGAACACACAGTGAATGGACACAGAGAAAACAAAGGGGGAAGAGGGAGATAAATAAATAAATCTGAAAAAAAAAAAGAATCAGTGAGTGGGAACAGAATTGGCTCAAGCACTTGAGTGCCTTCCTCCCACATGGGAGGTCCTGGGTTCAGTTCCCAGTACCTCTTGAAGGAAAAACAAACAGACAATAAGCAAACAACAAGCAAAAACAACACACAGACAATGAGGAAAATGAAACAATGAGAGGACAACAAAGAAAACAATTAGCAAACAATCAGCAAACAGATGAGGAAGCAAACTCAGGGAGCCAATGTGGCTCAGTGGTTGAGTGCCGACCTCCCATATATAATGTCCAGGGTTTAATCCCCAGTCTTGTTACCTTAAAAAATAAAAATAAAAATAAACAAATAAAATAATCAATGGGGGATCATTTTAATAAATAGATTTAAAGCTCCAAGTAATGCAAAAGATTTGCTCTGAGTGCATATATTTATTGAGGTTATAGCAAAAATGATCATTAAATTCAAATAAGCAAAGACTTAAATACAACAAATGCTTTTCTAAATATATACTGACAATCCTGTGATTATATAGGTTATGATTATAGTTAATATATCAATTTATCAGTATTTTTATTGAACAAATCTCCTGGATGGAAGCTAGACTAAACTGTTTCAGTGCGAATTTTTAAAATGATTCATAGAATTCATGATATAAGGCTCGACTATTCAGTTGTCTCAATGAGATGTTTAACTTATAAATATTGATTTGTATGAAGATGAATGAAACAATATCTAAAGATACATTACAGTCTCTAAAAAACAGTCATGGTGAAAATATGTGAATAAAGTTTAATTAAATCTTATTTATAGAGTATCTTTTTTATTTTCTAGTTATCAAGAAATTATTAGAGTGTCTGTATGGAATCAAATATATTACTAAGTACAAGACTCCTTAACAGGCTTTCTACTTAAGAACATTCAACTTTTAAATTTTGTTCTTTTTTCATTTGTATTTTCATTTTAAATATTAACTATGACAGAGCTATCCATTTACGCAGGTTTGCTCTGCTGCCGATACTTTGTTCAGCACTTTGTGACTTTTTTATTTACAAAATTGAGAATCTGTAGTTTTTTATTTTGCATAATATGTTCATATCTTCTATTAGGTTGAGTTTTTTTTCATTTTTTTCATTTTAACTTTTTAAATTTTTTATTATCTTTTTTTTAGAGATACATAAATGGGTTCATATCTTCTATTAGGTTGAGTTTTTTTCATTTTTTTATTTTAACTTTTTAAATTTTTTATTATCTTTTTTTTTAGAGATACATAAATGGGTTGTTTTAAGTCTCTCTTTACTCAGAGTTTATTCCCATCCAGGTTAAACATGAGTTGTCATTTATCATCTTGTATGTTATGAAACATCACAGAAGTTCTTCACATTTAAATAGTAAATTTGTCATATTCAAAATACTGGCAACAAATAAAAGATAAACCAAGACTAGTACAATACTTAAGGGAATCTGGATAACTTTCTCCCATTTAATTGTAATATATTTCATTACTTTTAAAAATTTCTATTTTTTCCTTAAATTTTTGCAACCCTTTTCCCATTTACTAGTAAAAGGCAGCAGATGATAAATGCACAATTATGTTTTAAAAAAACAAAAAACATAAATATCTCAGAAGAATGCTTATTTTCACAGCTTATGTTTCTATGTATACTTATAGGAATCTGGACATGAGTGCTTAAGTTTGTAATTTTCATGAAGCATGCATGTCATTTAAGTCTGTCAACATCCAGATAGTTCCTTGTGTATGTTGGAATTCAGTTAATGAAACTTTCATGGTTACACACCGAGCTCCTTGACTTTCAGAGCTCTTCATTGAAAGAAACTTGAGAGCTCTGAAGCTGAATGCCTCTTAATCACGAACCTTAACTGTTAGCCAATCATGGAAATAAGAGGAAACACCATCATTGCAGAATTGGAGAGCAGGAAGACAAATCAACAGTGCAAGCCCATTGCCAAAGGCTAAATTACTTTGAGTTACACAAAAGTAAGTTATTTAGCACGCATGTTATGGAACAACAGATAAGTTTATGCCCTGTAACGTCTTAAAAGGCATTTCACAGAAAGGGAAATGATTAATGAGCAGCTAATGCAATGACCTTCTGCTACGGTTAATAAATGGGAGACCACCATTGCCATTCTCATCCAAGGAGGCACTTATCATAACTTGTCAGCTTATGAACATGTTAATACTTGCTCCAGATTCATTGCATTTTTAAGGAAATTTAAATCATCTCAAGTGGTAGAATGTCTCCAATAATGAGCACAGAAATGAACCCAGATTTTTATTATCAGATGCTGAAGGCCTGGGAATACTTCATGGGGAACTGAGGTACTGCACAAACAATTTTTGGGCCATTTTAATTATACCAGTTCAACAAAATTTCCTTAATGATACGATATTTATATTGCATATATATTCTTTTGTGTGTGTATCTGAAATAGTGTTTTACTAAGGTTTAAGACAAGCAATTTTGCATTATTATGAACAATTCTGGTCAGGAGGCATCCTTAGAAGTTTTCCAGCAATGCATTTTGCCCTGATAAATTTCCAGTCACAACTCAACTCCTAAAGCAACACAAAGAAATTATATTATCCTTTCAACTCATTCTTCTAGTGTATTAAGAGCACAGATCTACTCAGTTCCAAATTACAGGCACCAAGAAGAGGATAGATTAGGGTGGCCATTCTTGAGAAAAAGCATTAGAAATAATGTTAGAATGTGTACTTCAATAACTTTAGAAACCAGCCTCCAAATTACATGAACACCTTTGAGAGCACATTCCAATGCAGAATTCCCAACCAAGCTTCATCTCACTACACTTTGAGACAATAATAAAATTTGTGAAAGCCTTCAGTGTTTTATGTAGCTACAATGTCAGGGCAGCAGATCCAACTTGTTGGCATCAATGAAGCCAATAGAACATGGTAAAGATAAAATCAGAATCACAGTGCATTAAGGATTTACTTGTGCAAGGGAAAGTACTAAGTGCTGGGAATATAAATGATAAAGCTAGAAGTAGAATCACCTCATTAAGCTTAAAACCTAGTCTAAATGTATTCATATCTTTTCACATGCTTTTTCCTCATGCTGGAATATCTCTCCACCCTTCTTCCTAAGAAATTCATATTTATACTTTGAAGCCCAGGTTAAGAATACATCTTTTAAGTCATCTTATATCATCCACCAAGAAAAAAAGATATTCTCTCTGAAATATTCTTATTAACTCTTGCACATGCCTCTGTTATGCCTTGCCACCCATGACTGAGAAAACATTTCTTTAAAATCCAACCTCTATCCATACCTGGATATTGCTTGAAGTTATCTTGCTTGAAGTTCATATCTTCTTATGAACTGTGGCTTATATATCAAATGGCTCATCTATAGTTGGTATTTTAGTTTGCTAAAAACTGCTGGGAGCAATATACTAGAAATGAGTTTGCTCTTACAATGGGAATTTATTAGGCTAAAAGCGTACAGTTCTGAGGCTGCAAAAATGTCCAAATCAAGGCATCATCAGAGATACTCTCTCACTGAACGCCAGCTGCTTGCTGGTTACCCTGGACTCCTGCCACATGGCAAGAAATGATGGTGGCTTTGCAGGCTCTCCCTCCTCCAGGCTCACATTCCCTCCCAGCTCAGCTATGGGCAGTCAGGCATGTGGCAGAATCTGCTTGTCTCTCCCCTCTCCTCCAGACCTCACTGTTTTCAGCATTGGGCTCTCTCTGTGGCTTTTCTCTCTCTCTGATTCATCAACTTCTGGAGGCTTGTGGCCTTTTTCTCTGTGATATATGTGGCTTTTATTCATCCATTTATAATCCTCCAGTAAGAGGATTAAGACCCAGCCTGGGTCACACCGTGCTAGAGCAATCTAACCAAGTGGCCCGTAACTGAGCTATCTAATCACTAGTTCACAATAGGTTCAATTTAAGAAGATAGTTTTCTGAGGTCCACATAAAAGATTCAAACTAACACAGCTGATGTTAAAAAAAAATAATGGTTTTGTTGGATGAATAAGTGAATGAATGAATGAATGAATGAATGAATTAGAAATATAGATGCTTCTTTAATTTTTTTCTTAGTGAACTGGGCATTTGTTTTGAACTTGAACATACCAGTAGGTGACTATTTAATGATCCTTATATGGGCAAATTATTTCTATATAATTTAAACAGGAAAAAAATTACACAAAAATATATTTGCTTATATAAAAACCATATTAGTTGTCTATTTCTGCATAACAAACTACCAATCTAGTGACTTTAGATGATGTACAATTATTATCTCAAAGTTTTCATGGTTTAGGAGTCCAGGTGCAGTATGGATCCTCTGCTCAGGATCTCACAGGACTGCAATCAAGGTGTCTAATGGACCATGTTCTGGAGCTCTGTGTCTTCTTCTAAGCTCACATGGTTGCTGGCAGAATTCATTTCCTTTCCATTAGGGTGAAGGTTTCTAATTCCTGCTGGTTGTCAGATGGGGGCTGCTCTTATCTCCCAGATGCTGCTGGCAATTCCTCACCATGAAGCCCTTTCACAGACTCTCATAATATGAAAGCTTACTTCTTCAAGGCCACAGAAGAATTTCTTACTCTACTCTGCTAAGGAATTAGGGAATGACATCTCATTAATTTTGCCATATTCTGTTGGGAGGAGATTATACAAGGCATGGCTCAAAGGTGATCACCTTAGACCAGGGGTTCTTAACTTTTACGTTCCATTGACCCTTTTTCCAGTCAGGTGTATTATTTAATAAATGTATCATATCTGCTCCAACACTTCCCCATTAGAATAATGTTTTTTAAAAAATTTCAGTTCAATCTCATGGATCCCTGGTTAAGAACCCCTGCCTGGGACAGTTACCGGACATTGTATGTCCTCCCATGGCCCACTGGATGGAACATGGGAGAGTGTTGGTATAATGTAGACCATTGACCATGAGGTGCAGTGGTGCTCAGAGATGTATTCATCAAATGCAATGAATGTCTCATGATGATGGAGGAGATTGTTGCTATGGGGGGAGGAGGGGTGTGAGGAGGTTGGGGGGTATATGGGGACCTCATATTTTTTTAATGTAATATTAAAAAAAATAAAGACAAAAATAAATAAATAAACCCTATTACATCAAAAAAAAAAAAAAAAAAAAGAACCCCTGCTTAGATGGTGACTCTTACCTTGTATTAGTCAGGGTTCTCTAGGGAAACAGAATCAAGAGGAGATATCTGTCAATAGTATGCAATTTTATAAGAGTCTCTCGTTGACCTTGGGAATGCACAAGTCTAGGTTCCGCAGGAAGGCTGCAAACCAAGGCTCTGATGAAAGTCTAGTGAAGGTCCTTGATGAGTTTCTGGGAGATGTTGGCTGTCCAAAAGTGAATTGGAAATTCTTTCTGAATGCTGACATCACTTCCCCTTTTAAGGCATTCGACTGATTGGATAAAGCATCACTCATTGCTGATGGCAATCTCCCTGATTAATGTAGATATAATCAGCTATCTATGCAGTAAAGTCACTGGGGACTAAAGTCCATAAATGTCCTTGTATTACAATTAGTCCAGTGCTTGCTTGACCAGACCACTGAGCACAAATACTTGACCAAGTTAATACATTAACCTAACCATCACATACCCCTCTGTCTCTCTCTCTCTCGCGCGCGCGCTCTCTCACACACAAACACACACACAAATTCAATTTTTGCAAGTGAAAACTACCAAAAATAACAGTAAAAATTATGAGTGAAGAACAATTGATCATTATGACAAATATTCAAAATGTTCAACCTCACCTATCAATAGCAAATAAATGTCAAGGAAACCTATCACTATATTTCTGTCTAGAGAAATTTTCTTGAATTCTAATGCTTGTATAGTATTCAATGCTTTTGAAAGGCATATAACAAGATGGGTACTTCCAAGTACTTCTTATATGTCTTAAAACGGTGTACTCAATGGAAAATAGAAGAGAGAAAAATATCAGAGTCATCACCTGTCTTCTCCAATTGCCCCTGTAGGACAAGATCATTACAATGTATCGATAAGTAGGAAGAGCATGTGGGAATTCTCTAGGTCTGTAAATCTGTTTTACAATTAGTTAAACTATTTGAACAAATTGTAGGGCTATTAAAACTAATAAATATCAAAAGGAAATTTTCTATCTCCAAGAAATGGAAAGTTACTACTTTCCTTAACATTGCAAATGTTAACAGACCCTGAGCTCTGCTTTTAACAGCTTCAATGAATGAGGAGGAAACAATGTAAGACAAGGTATACCAAAGATGCAGGCCTTGGAACATGGGCACCCCTATGGACTGGGCTCCAATGGCTATACTGTGGACATAAGAGACCTTCAGAAATAGACCAACCCTAGCGGGGACTGATGCTCAGTTCAAATCGTTCACCTCTCATTCCAAACCAACACCAGATCTTGAGGATTCCATTATTTCTATGTTTCCAAAATCATTCAATTATGTTTTACACATTGTCATATTCACCTCACATTATTCCTGGATTACAGCAGTTGCCACCTGCCTGTCCATCTCACCTCCAGAAGGCCAGCAGAATTACCTTCTAAAAGTGAAAATCCTCTGTTTTAAGCCTTTCAATGTCCTCTTCCCCTGATCTCAGTATAAACTCTAAAGTCCTTCTTATGGTTTATGAGGCACGAAATAATGTAGACCACTGAACAATTCTTCAATTTCATCTTCCACCATTCACCCCCCTCCTTCTCTCCACCACCTTACTTACCTCCTAACTTCCTATGATGTTTGTTGTTCTTGGAATGGGAAAAAAATTGTTTTGCCTCTAGGCCATTTTACACAGTCAGCCATCGACATGGAATTGTCTATTTTCTCCACTCTTTACCTGGTTATCTCTTGCCCTTTCTTATGATTTCACTTAAACATTTCTTTCTCATCACTTCCAAGAAATCTCCCCTTACCACCCAAGAATGTTTCAGAATGTGTGTGCCTTTAACCATTACCTAGACACTGTAAACACTCCTTGGTAACCTGCCAAGAAAGTTCTGTATGAGGCAAAACTGTTTTCCTTCACTGTTTCTTTTTTTTTTTTTATTGACTTTGTAATAATATTACATTAAAAATATATATATATGTGAGGTCCCATTCAACCCCACCCCCCCACCCCCCCTCTCCCCCCCCAACAACACTCGTTCCCATCATCATGACACATCCATTGGATTTGGTAAGTACATCTTTGGGCATCTCTGCACCTCATAGTCAATGGTCCACATCATGGCCCATACTCTCCCCCATTCCATCCAGTGGGCCCTGTCCTTCACTGTTTCTTGATCCCAGTGCTTGGCATGGAGCGGATTTTAAATAAGCATATTTTAAATGAATAAAGCACCTAAATATTCAAGGAATGTTTGCAATTGTTCAAGTAATAATAACAGATTCCAGATTTCAGACTGGTACAGGGGCGTTGGCTTTTCCTGAGCAGCTGACTGGATACTTAGGTTGGCAGATTTAAAGGGGACACTAAAGCATCTAGAGCCGCAGAGTTGGGAAAGAGGAGGGAAACCCAGGGCACATCTCAGCTAAGATTTTATAGCTCGTTTGGTCACAGATGGCCTGTGAAAGCATGCCTCTGTGTGCTCCAGCTTATAGTTCTTTCCGTCTATAAAATAAGCATCTTACCTTTATGGCTATCTCTCCAGGGGAGGCCCCACAAGGATTCATGAGTTCATTTTTCCAATGTATGTATTGGTATGCCTTGAATGAGATACCCTATGAATACAAAGCATTCCTTTTTCATAAGTCCAGGTGCCTTTTTTCAGTACAACTTATTTGATTTTGTGCTACCAAACAGCTGCCGGCACCCACCAAGAGCATCTGGTTTCATTTCATGTTGGCAAGGGCCCCATTAACAGTAAAACAGCTAATGCTTTTTAGATGGCCTCATGATTACAGCTTTTATTGGTACCCAAGGTAATTGAGTTAATAAATTTAATTGCCAAAGCTGACACTTCCTCCCATCCACCTCTCCTCCTCTAGCTTCTTCACTAGTTCCTCTTTGTCACCTCTCAAAAAAACAAAACAAAACAAAACAACATAAAGTGAAGGAAAAAAGCAGAGAAACCATTAATAAGAATATGCATCTAATAGGACAGGTGACCTCACAAAACACTTCTGAATGACTTCAAAATGTCACTGGGGCCCACCCCAGTTTGTTTATAGCAGCATACGGTGCCATGACTCACATTTACTACCCTTTTCCTTTCAAGCAAATTTATAGAACTGTCCACACTACATTGAGCAATACCCAGAGTGTATAGTGTATTGCCACAGAAATTTTCAAGACAATATTTATTGGTGCATAGGAGAATATGGGAATAGATTTCTAGAATTCGCAACCAACAATTTATGTACTACATTGTAAATCATGGTGAAATATTACATATTACAAAGTAAAACAACAACTGAGAAGAGACAATTGAAAACTGAAATCTCTTAGGAGTCATTTTTAAGATCTTGCTGAAAGAATAACAGATCATTGACTGCAAAATACATTTCTCTCAGAAAGGCACTTTTTTGGATAGTTTTGTTTTTTTTCTGTTACTTGTAGAAAAGTAATGGCATTATCATTACTAGAGAATATGCACAAATTGCTCCTTGTCGTCCCAAATTAAGTCTTTTATCCCCTTGTAAAATAAAATGCATCACTCTCTGCCTAATTAAAATAGGCAGGTGGAGATATCAGCGTTTCAGATGTTCATTGTCACAATAAAATATATGCCACCAAATGTGCATTATCCAGATTGCTTTTGTGCCTGACACTTGCTTGCTCAGTGACCCCTTAAATTCTATCTTATGATCACCAAACTCCTGCTTCTGTTTCATGGCTCTGTGTGATTTCACTCTCAGAATTTAAAACGTTAACTCAACTTGGAATTGGAAATTATATCCAAGAGGGCACCAGTTATTTATTAGTCAGTTGTGTCCATAACTAATCATTTCACAAATATTATCATATTTAATTCTCACATCCTGTAAGGCAATGATTCTCAACCAGGGGGAATTTTGACCATAGGGGACATTTGGTAAAGCCCAGAGATAACTTTATTTGTCACAGCTGGGGAGGTACTACTGGCATCTAGTGAGGGATGCTGCTAAAATCCTACATTACATAAGACAGCCTCCCATCACAAAGGATTATGCAGCCCCAAAGTTCAATAACGCTGAGGTTAAGAATCTACTATAAGGTATTGTTCCATTTTACAGAAGAGGAAACAGAGACTCAGAAAGTTAGAGGGTTGCCCAGCATCATTCAGATTGTAAGGGGTGGAGCATGATTTCAAATCTTGGTTTATCTAGCTCTAAAATCTCATATCTTTCCGCAGGATAATCTTGCCTCCAAGAGCTTCTGGAAACTAAGAGGGATGTAGGGGAGTTGGAGCAGTAGGTGCTATAACTGTGAAGTACCCACAACAACGTTATGTCAACAGGACTTTTAAAAATGGTTATCCCTTACAAAATCACATGACTGTGGTCATTGCAGCAGTCTCTGCCACAATCTGCAGACTGGATATTGTGATCTTTTGGCTACATATTTCTACTTGGAGGCATCATTGTGGCCCATCTACAAAATGCAGATATGTCAAGAAAAGTTACTTATCTATTGATCAAAAAAAAATTCTGTGCAAATACATTTTAAGTTATGAACATGTCAAAAATTTATAAAACAAAGGTCAATTACTACTGAGAAAATTATGTTCCTGTGTATAAGCTGAAAGGAAAAAAAAATGCAAAGGCATAGTAAGAGTTAGAAGATGACAAGGGCACATCTTTTCAAAAGAGCTTTCTACAGGTTTCTTACAGAAAATCCTGGTGATGAATGATTTTGCCCTTACCACCAATGGCGTCCACTAAATTAAGGAAAGAAACATGCATTGTAAAATTTAATTTTGTATGTAAAAATGAACAAATTCACTTTTTAAATTCAAAATCTTTATGTTTAATGAAATGTGTTATCTTTTCTCTTTCCAGCTAAATCCAGATATTTTCAATAAATGCCAAATACTGCATGCTTCCATCAGTTGATTTACACGGTGTATTTATATTAAGCAAGGAGATTTTTTAAGATCTTAATGCTTTTCAGATTTTCTACCCTGTGGAAATTAGATATCTAAACTCTGGTGATTTGTTTGGATTGGCAAGGCGATAATGGGAGTGAGTGGAGAACATGACTAAATCAATCCAGAAATGGAACTTGGTCAAGGAAGACAGGAAAAAAGATAACCAACCTAAGGACATTCTAATCAAAGACGAAGAGTAAACCAGAGAAGATCCGCTGCAGGTAGAACCAGGAAGCTCACCAGAGAAAGACTTCACATCTGAGGTACCAAAATTCACAGAATAAGGCAAATGCTGCCAAAGCAAGAACAGTATTCAGAAGGGAGATAGATAACGGCCAGTAGTGGCCAGGGCTGGGATTATCCTAAAATGCGAAAGCTGGAAGAACCTTCGAAGTGTCTTCTTTCTAACATGGGAACTGAGGATCCAGTGTTTTCTTATGCTATTCTACTCAGAAGTGGCGGAACTAGAGCTAGAGCCTTAATCACAATAGTCCTTCATTTAGGTGCAGTGTCTAAGAATAAGGAAGAAAGAAGTTTTGGAAAGCTCAAGCCCTCTAACGTGCCCACTTAGTGAAATGTGCTGCTCCTTATTGCTCATAATCGCCAGGGGATTTTGCAGTCTTGGCCCTCAGTTTCCTAGCTGAGCGTATGTGGTTGATTTGCAGCTTGAGGCTCCTCTACCTGATTTTAGCGTAGCGTCAGCTTCTCCATAGTCCTTAGTTATCCCTTCAGCTTCCACCCTCTTCACATCCTCTCCTTTAGCCTTGTTCCCTGGGCACAAGGTTCAGAGGTGATCTGCTGCCACCTACTGGCGGCAGGCAATACTAACTAGGTTGATGTGGGACATTCCTCTAACTGATCAATGCTTTGACGTTATGGAATCCTTTGATTTCCAACAAATTTTTCCCTACCTTAAAAACGAAACTAGTGCATAACCTTTTTTGACTATTGTCAGTTAGGAAGTATGTCCCTTGGCCTTGTACCTTCAGTCCCCAAAGTCTCCAGGGATTTCTGTTCTGTCATCGATTATTTTTATCACCATAAAGTCTAGTAGAGTTTCATATGGTATATGTCCAAAATAGTTTGGCATGGTTTGTCATCATAACCAGAATTAAAGTGGCTTTTAAGGAAAAAAAAAATTATTCCATTTCTGCCACTAGGACCCATAATACAGTGGGAAAACATTGCTTTCGCTGGACTACCAAAGGACTTTCCTATCAGTCCTACCCCCTAAAGATTGCTTGTCAACAGGATCATAAAGGGAAGAGAAAATGACACCAGATTTAACTAAGCCACCTTTATAATAAGTCAAATATTAATTTGGGGTGGCTAAAGTTCCAGGAACAAACAAAATAATGTAATTATGCTTCTCTCTTACTCTCTATCTATCTCTATTTACCTATCTATCAATCGATCGATTTATAGATAGATATCTACTTATAATCTATCTATCTTAAAGGAAGAGCATGGATTATTGAATGGTTGGATGATTGGATGGTTGAGGGAAGAAAATAATTCAATTTGCCTGGCACGTTTTCCTACCCATCTAACCTCTCCCTTTTGGAATATGGAAGAAGTAAGAAGTGGATTGGTTAAAAAAAAAAAAAAAAAAAAGAAAGTAAGTTTTCAAAATGTTTTAGATAATGGAAACATTTTTAAAATGGATGTGCTATATGGAAATATAATATATGTAAAGCAAATAAAATCTTAGAATAGTTTCTAACTTCAGCCCTATCAAGATCCATGAGGAGTTCTCTGAAACTGTGGGGATATCTTCAAAGCACAGACTGCAAATTACTGGTGGGATGGAAAAGCTAGGCTTTAAAGTAAGCCAGTTCTAGAGTAAATCCAGGTAATCAGCAGTGTGTCCCTGACAAGTTTGTCTTTCTTTTGGGGATTCATTTTGAAAAACAAAATGTGCAGGGCTTTGCTAGAATGGTAGACCTTCCTCTTGTGTTACAGACTACAAAAAGCACTGGTTGAGATTCCCTTGAAGAATTTCCCAATGCCTATGGGTCACATTCCTATGAATTTCAAAAACATATATATCCAGGGAAAATGGAGAGTTTGTATGTAAGAACATTTGACTGGACCCATTTCCTGTCTTAGAAAATTAGAGAATATCCCATAGCAAGTGGGCTTAAGCAGTTATATGTAATCCAGCTTTTGGACTTTGGTTCTAAGGACAGTTGCTGAGGCACTCTTAGTTTTGTCACTTCCATTACAGGGCAGGTTCTTAACAATCCCAAACATCTCACTCACTCTTGGTGGAAAAATCACGTTTATATTCTGTTAATAATGGTGGCATCAATATCAGGTAGTATAGAATATGTCAAGCAGATAATTACAGAAAAAAAAAAAAAAGCCCAAGCACCCCAAATATGCCAAGGAAGAGACATTCCAGCAAGGAGTTTAGGCTGTGATTCTACCATTCTGTAAGTACAATACTAATAAAAGTATACTAACAGAAATTATACTGAGAGTGCCTTTTCAGTTAGGATGGGAAGAAAAGTATTTTCAGGTATATGCTAGTAACAGCTTTTTGTAAATGGCTCTTTGACTTTCTGATACAGTTGAGCATCATAAAACTAATTCCTATTCTTGTCTTTAGAGTGTCTTAAAAAAATGCTTGCTTTTACCATAAATATGTCTGTGCACTCCAAAAGCAAAGCAAGTCCCAAAGAAAGTAGTGAAGGAGGAATACCACAGCTTCATTTTTATCTCCTTGGCCATATCCTCACTTGAAGCAGGAGTAAGGGAAGTTATTTGTTATTTGTATTGCTACCCAGAGAAAAATAAATCCTTCCTTGGCGAGAGCATAAATTATTCTTCATTAGTGAGTCAGAAAAATCTCCCTGACTGGTTGGATTTTCACAAGGCACAACAACTCCTTTTGGTGAAAGGACATCAAGTGGATGACATAAGCCTTCCTTCCTTATTGTTACTCTTCATAGGAGTCTTTTGTACCCAAGAGGCTAACAGAAAGCACTACTGATTTTAGGGAAGTCTTTAGTTTAGGAAATTTGGTTTGTGGCTGTACTAAAATGTCTATGAAAGCAAATTAATTCTACTCAAATGTAAAATAATGTTTCTGTGCTCTCGATATTGGGAAACAGTGCATTTGAATGTGCCTGTATATATACAGCCTTTAGGAACTGATACTTTGATTGCAGAAAGACAATTTTCTACCATCACCAGCAGCACTTATCTATCTCTACTCCATGCCAGAGTATACATTTTTGGCACATACAAAATACTAGGAGACACAGAAAACTCTATTTCATTTAAGAAGTCTAAATATGCTTTAAAACCTTGAGTTTAACCTTCATGTTGGTATATGTAGTTGAAAATGCATTCACATGATGATGTGAAATATGTCAAGAGTTACAGAGTGGATCATCTCTTTGATATATTTTACCCTTTAGGTATAAAGCTATCAAGAGTGAGTTGATATAAAGCACAGTAGCTACCAAAAGTTACCCATATATTCTTCCTCATTTTAAAAAATGAAGTAGCACAATATATATTAGAGCAAGTGAAATGCTAAGGAACAGAGTACAGTACAGACTCGAAGACTCCAGTAAAACAACAGAGCTGAGAGGACTCTAGTAAAGTAATATAATATTTTATTGAATGAATCTTAGTGGTCTAATTTCCTCACTTTACAGAAGAATAAACTGAGACCCTAAGGTCATGATGTTAGTCAGTGACAGGGTTAAGCAAAATTTAAGATTGTGTAATTCCTAATTCAATGTTTTCCCGCAATCGTTCAACAATTACTTCTGGATACAAGGCTTACTTCTTTCTTTATTGCCATGAAATTATGAGATATTGGATTATGAATTTATTTTACAGAATTATGATTCATGAATTAGGAGATTGTAGGGAAAATCCCTCCAAAAGAAAAGAAAGTGGTATATTTTGAGGCATCAACCATGTAATTATGGCAGTCTCAAATACTTATCTTTCTCCCTGGCTCCCAGTGACTACTATTCTCCAGCAGAGCAATTTTAACAGCAAAGGAGGGGAAAGAGTGCCTATTGGGGAAGGAGGGGACAGGGGGTAGGGTGAATTACAAAGGAACATCAGCAGTAGCCCTCTGTTGCCCATCAAACCATGCTGTTCCACTCATCCTGTCCATTTGATGATCTGAGGCCAGTACAGCGAATGCCAATGAAGACCTCAGGAATACCAACTGAGGTAGCTTGATTAGACTAAACTCTGTTTTAGTTTCCTAGTTTGCTCCAAGCAAATATTATGAAATGGATTGGCTTAAGCAATGGCATTTCATTAGCTTACAATTTTGAGAACATAAAAATGTCCGAAGAAGTCACCATCAAGGTGATCTTTCTTCCCAAAGATTGGCTGCCAACAATCCTTGGCTCCTTTCCCATGTATATGGCAAGGCTTATGGTGTATCTAGTGGTCTCTCCCTTTTCTTCTGGGCTTTGTTGATTTCAGCTTCTTGCTTCCTTGACTTCTTTGGTTTTCTCTCTCTCTCTTGTGTGCGCTCTCTCTGTGTCTGTCTCTCTCTTCATTTCATTTATAATGAACTCCAGGAATGAGATTGAGACCTATCTGAATGAGGTGGGTCACACATCAGCTAAAGGAGCCTCATCAAAAGCTCCTGTTTACAATAGGTTCATACCCATAGGAATGGATCATATCTAAGAACATAAGAACATGCATTTCTGAGGTACCTTTAGCTTCAAATCCACACATGCTCCTTTATCAGTCCAACTGTTGCCAAAGTCAAAGCCATTTTACTTACCCCATAATGTATTTTGTATGTCCATGAGCTAAGGACTCTGGAATTCTGGAAGGACCTAATAACTGTGGGCAAGTTCATTAATTTCCTATACTGGGGATGGGGTTAGTCCTACACAATTATATCAGTTAAAGAATATTTTGGGGTATGATTAAAGCACAGGGCATCACTAACTTAGTACATCATTGATAGGGTGTCCCAAGCTATGATTTCATCAAGGTGATTTTGATTTTTCTTCTCTGCTTTCTCATTATGAAAAGAGAGCTGCTCAGGCCCAAGAACCTAAACTAGGAACTAAGAGTATTCTCCTTATGGTTCTCTCCCTTATTAGGAAGGAAAATATTTTCCAAAAAGTTTTGAGCAGATGTCCTTTCGTATTTTATCAACCTCATGCTACATATTGGGCCTATCTTGGACAATAGCATTAAAAGGAATTAAAATAATCTTTGACCAATTAGGATTTATCTTAGCAGTAGGAGCATGGCAACTTGCAGAAGGCTTTATTGTGGAACATTAAACTAAGAGTGAATACAGATATGAGACATTCACAGGTTCCAGAGCAGGGGCCACTGTGGATTTCTTTGGCAGGCACTCCAGAATCTTCTCATATAACCAAATTTTGAAGTCTGTGCTCAGAGGCACTGTATTACATAGCATTATTACTCTGTGCACATCTGGCTATTTCAGGAGAAACTGAAATCAACTACCTCCAAGTTCAAAGGAAAAAAAAAAAGGATCACATTTATGTTCCTGTTCTTACCTGAGGGTTTCTAACTACTGCCTAACAACTCCCTATATCTTTTTTTCAGTCATAACAATGTATTTTGGGGCCCCACCTATGAGACATGCTAAATGACATTAAGAAGCTTCATCAGGAGCCAAGGTTTTAGCCATGGAGTTCCCATTCCTCAGCTATTTACCTATTTAGCTTTTCAAATGCGAAAAATTATAGTTTTCACTATATTAAATAAGCACAGACAACAAATTATAAGTCTTCATAGATTTTCCAATGCATTCGCGACCACAATCAGAAAATTAAGGGAAACCCTGTTGCTGGTCATTCTCCTGTAGCAGAATGGACTACTTCATGCTTGGAAATCTGATTTTCAGAGATGAAGTCCTCTCAAAACCAGAATATCTGAGATATTTTCCCAGAATATTTTCCCAGAAAAGGAATAGGGGATTCCTATTTCAAATATATGGGAAAGGATGGGATCCAATCTTCCTATTAAAGATTCTCATATCATCTTGTACCTATCTTTATAGCACTTGTCATATTGCTAATGTAAGTTTGTTTGTGTTATTACTTAATTAAATTTTCTCTATCTCTGGAAAGTTATCTTCATGATGATTGTGGAAATGTATGATTCTTTTCATTATTGTTTACATATGGCTATCATAGGGCTTGGTACATAACACATACTTGATAAAAACAATAGTTGATTGGAAGAAGAAAGGAAAGAAGAGATGAATAGAGAGAAGAAAAGAATGTAAGGATAGAGGGTGGAAAGGTAGAAAGAAGGTGATAGGAAGGATGGTTCCTGCATGAGAAGCAAGGTAATGATAGATTAGAAGACACTGTACCACCTCATAGACAAAGCTTTGGCAAAGCAGACTGAGAGCCCAATAGGCCAAGACTACACTAATGCCTTAGAATGGGGCATTCCTGGCCATGTATGCCCCATATTATGTGACCAGTGGTACCTGAGACTATTTTATCATATTTACATAGTAAGAGGAGGAGATATACGCATAAGCTAACATTATTCACTGCTGTTTATTTTCTCCCTGGTCTTGTCTGAAGATTCATTACTCTGTAATCTTCCAGGAAACCCACACATTCTAAACATGTCAGGCTGCTACTGCTAACATTTATTTTATCACTCAGTAGTCTCACCCTTCTCTCCATTCCTGGGGCTGATAATATTATGATGGGTAGTCTCCTAAGAGGGAAATCACCAATTCCTTTCCTCTCAGAACATTGATGGTGCTTCTCAAATCAAAGAATGAAATCTCCTGACTCAACTTGAATCTGGCTTGCCTACAGTGACTTGCTTGGCGGAGATGACTTTCTGGAATGCCTGGGTCTAGGTTATAGGAAGGTTTTTCAGTTTCTGACAGAATCTCATGGAACATTAGGTTTTGGAAAGGCCTTTATAGGGTAAGTCAGTTGCCACTAAGAAGCCTAACTTCCTCGAGAATGCCATACTGTGTGGAAGCTCAAAGTCTCTATGTGGAGAGGCTACAAGGAGAGAGTTAGGTACCCAAACATTGTCTAGCTGTTTTAGCCATTCCAGCTGCAGGATCAGACATGTAATTGAAGAAGTCTTCTGAGACCTTCAGTGTAGTTGAGCCTCCAGATGACTTCTGCTCAGGTGTCATCCAACTGCACAAACATGCGTGATCTCAAAGTGAGAATTTCCCAGCTAAGGCCAGTCGACTCACAAAATTGTGACAGATAATAATACATTGTGTTGTCTTTTAAACCACAAAATGTGGGGGGGTGCATTTGTTATGCAGCATTAAATTAAAACAACAACAACAACAACAGCAAACTTTACTGAACAAAAGCCTTCCTTTGTGGGATGTATTTTGAACAATGAGGCAGAAAATATCTAGCATGACTAATATGATGATGTAGGACTAGGAATTGGTTCCTTGCGACATTGCTCCTACAAAAGGGATGTATAAGTTCTCTAAGCTTTAAGTAAATCCCCATATGTAAATAGATATCAACTGCATCAAGTAGTCACCAAGCCTTCCTTCTCTCCTCTGAAGGCTTTAATTTTTATGCTGCAAGATGTTATATTTCCCCCTTATTTTTGCATTTCTGTGGCCTCAGTGCAGCCACCATTCAAGATGAAAACCAATACCCAATTAGGGCAAGATCTTAAAATACTGTTCTTTAAAAAAAAACAAAATCTAATAGACTTTATTTTTCAGTAACGTATTAGGTTTATGGAACAATTGAGCAGATTGTAGATAGAGTTCCATATACCCTTCCCAACATGGCACTAGTTTCCCCTATTATTAATGCTTTGCATTAATGTGGTACATTTATTATAATTAATACACCAATATCAATATGTTGTTACTAAATATAATCCATAGTATGCATTTTAAGGTTCATACTTTGTGTTGTATGGGTTTTGACAATTGCATAATGACACATATTCACCATCACAGTTTCATACAAAATAGTTTCACCACTCTAAAAATATGCTATGCTTCCCTTATTGATCCCTCCCTTGGTTGCAACAGGGTCTGCCAACCCTTTGTCAATGTGCTTTTCCACCTTTGTTTATGTCAAGCCCCAATCTTTCCAATATTTCCAATGAATATCACAGTTAGTTCTTCAGTGCTCTCCAGTTTCAAATCCATCTGCATAGTAGCTACATTTCTGGATTTACAGGGTTGGGTTATATCAATAGAAGATGACTCAAAGAATATTCTGTTCCTATTCTTCCTGCCAACAACACAAATCACTTTATCAACCATGAAAAAATTCAATTTTGTCCCATCATTACACTGTCACTTCTGGACTCCATAATTCATGGAAACTATGGAGAAATACATCTCAAATATCTCTAGGATAGGATTCCCATTCATTTATTTATCAAACGTTTCATCTGCAGGGAAATATCTGGAACCAGGAAGTGGCACAAGCCAGAAAGGCAAGGTAAATCTTGAAAAAAATTTAAGTTAGAATATGAGAGGGATAAACTCTCAAGGTTAAGTTCAGTGGTCATGGAGTCAAATTAAAATACCGATGGAAAGTGTGTATGAATGCAAATCTATCTCATTGACTATTCCTCGTTTCCTGATATACTTTATCAGCAATTAAAGAATCACACCAAAAAGTTCTGGATAAATGCCTTACAATATTGGAAATGCACAACATACTAACATTAGCAAAAAATATTATCAATATATTGCATATGTTCAATAGAAAATTGAAACTGAATTTTTTAATCATATGAGATATAAAATTCTGTTCCATTGTATTGGTATTTTCTAGCCTTTTTAACTCTCATTTAAGAAATGCATTTTCTTTAAAGTGTATTTGGTGGAGACAGAAGTTTATTGTTGTGCTGATTTTTTGTACTCAAATAATTTTCAGTATTTGTTAAAACAAAATCATTCCCTTCACTTGAATCCGTTTGATTTGACAGTACAATCCTTCTCACCATAACAATCAAGCTGAAGCCTGATTTCACCACTTAAGTGAAAATAGGTTTTCTAATGGAAAAATGCATCATAATTGTTTTGATATAAATCCTGAGCAAAGCCATTTAACAATACAAGATTCAACAGCAACTCTTTATGTGCAGAATACCTTTGAAAATTGCTTCTTAGGACACTAACTGTTCTGTTGTTTACTTATACTAGCTCTTTTCTTATTACTCAGTTTTTATAAACTGGCTGTGTAATTCAACAAAGATCAGCACTTAATAATATGACTGGAAATGCCACAAAATTATTTATAATCTTCCATTTTGAGGAAAAGAAACATTTCTCCTTTTAATATGAAAAAAAAATAAGTAGTACCACTAGCTAAGCCACAGTTGTAGTAACTGAATGACAAGGTTATTGTATTTCCGAAGAGTTACATGGAGAAAACTTTGTCTCTTTCTCCTCTAAACATATCTCCTTTGTTAGTCTCCATAGTTCAGTTATTTGTCAGCTTGAACAAAGAAGGAAAAACATCACAAAAGCACATAGACTGTATTTTATATTCTCCTAATCTCTAATCCCATTAGAGATATATATATATATTTTCTTCTCTCCCAATTGCCACCAAGACTATTGAAGATAAATAGTATCTCATTAATCAGATACAAATTTAAGTATTATTAAGCAATTGTGTAAAAAGCTAAATCCTTTGCAGAAACAGATTAGAAGTATGATTCGAAATAAGAACAATGTTCATACATAGGATTATTACAATTTTTTAAAATAAAATTAAAGTGATGGTTGGTTAGTATTCTAAAAACCTAAGCAAGTTTATATATTTCTAAGAAAAATGTTTGTGTTTCTCCATCCTGCCTTAAAAATTAAAATGGCATCCCAGCAGATATTTAATAATATTTCATGATTGTATGAATGTTATACTGGTCTTCAAATTGTCTCCCAAAATAGTTATACTAATCATATTATTAAAAAAGAAATTAATGTTATACCATGTAGTAAAGAGGAAACTAGGGACCTACACATGGTAAGTGAAACATTTTCTTCATTGTAGATAAAGGATGAATTAAAATGCAACAACCGTTTTCAATTTTGACGTTTTCAGCATCCCCTTGTGGTGTGAGTGTCAGAAAAGTGGAGCAAGTAATTGTGAGGCCCAATATCTGCTTCCCTTTTTTTTATAATTAATAAAATAAGGGTATGCATTCCACTTTGGAGAATAGGCTGCTTTTGGTTTACAAGAATGATACATTTTCCATACATTTCACAAAATGCCTTGGTGAATATTGTACAGGAAACAAGGACATTGGTAGCTAATTGGGAGATTAAGGCAGGCCTTAGAAATAGAAATAAATTGTGATCCATTTACTATTTAATTGAAGGCATAGGATAAATGAAAATCAGGCTTAAAGCAAAATTAGTTATAAGATTTGGGTTCTGCAAATCTGTTGATACATCTTGGCAAACAGGGTCATAAGAAATGTCAAAAGTACTTCAGCCCCATGATCATAATTGAGTAATAGGACATTCTAGGACATTTTACTGAGCTCCCTGGGAAAATGCATTGAAACTGCTAGTGATAGCCAAAATGAAATCTTTCTAACAGCAATTGCACATTAAAACAGAAGTGTTGCTTCAAGGCCAAGGAAGAGAAAGAACAGTGAGTGCCTTTGACAACCTTTTGTCTGGGTATTTCAGATTATCCAGACAATAACAGAGAAAGCCAGATTGCCAATCAAGTGATTTATACCAAGTCTGAGCAAGGACTATGAGTACAAGAATATATAATAAGCCTTCTACATTTAGAACAGTATAAACTATGAGGGTAATCTAACAAAAACAAAAGAAAATCTGATAAGGGGTAAGATGGAAAACAGTTAAATTAAAATGTATCTGGAGAAGAGAATTGATAGACATAGGCAATCCTATGAGAAAACCTTATTTACCACACAATGACACTTGGCATCGGAATTATTTCTGCTATTGTGATATATGAAAGCATCAGAAGAAATGTGTCAGGCATTCTGGGACCTTTGGTGCACTTAGCAGAGCCTGAGAATCTGAGATATGGAGTAAGAAAAAGATTAATAATGCGTATTGACAGATGGCAGGAACAGAGAGATTGGTTACAGATGTCAGCCTCTGTGGAAGTGTCAACCAGTGCTTCTCAAATTTTAACATGCATGCAGGCAAATTTCTGGGGGATGTTTTCAGAATCCATTTTCTAATTCAGTGGTGTGGGATGGTGGGTCGTGCAATTCTGTATTTATATTAAGCATCCGGTAATGTTTGTGCTGTCCCTCTGGCACAATACACAATGAGAAACAAGACTATGGAAGAGTGTGATAGCTGTATTTCTTGTCTATTTGGTATTTATTCCTGCCCCCTCTTTTCCTTTGTTCTCTTTCTTATTCAGAGCTCTCTCTCTTTGCATTTAGGGGTGGCTGATTCCTGATCACCCCTGCACCCTTCGTCCCAACAGAGGTTGGAACTCTACCCAACTCTACCAATAAGATTCCCCATCTTGCAGACTCAGTGACTTGTTTAGGGGCGGACACATAACCTAAGCCAGGGAAATCTGAATCCCTTAAGGAATGTTTGCTAAAACTTTTGGAAAAGATTCTTTCTCTTTCACTAACTTTTCTAACTTGAAAGAAAATGTGATCCATCTGGCAGTGGCTGTCTTTATGACCATGGGGGAAAAAAACTAAAAAAATGAAGCCGACATATATGGAAGTAGTGATGAGAGATGGAGAAAGGGACAGATTTCTAATTACTGTGGTACCTCAGTACTTATCATTCCAGGAAGCATGACATGAAACAAAAATGATATTTACCAAACAAGAGTTTCCTATAAACAATAATGTAAATAAAATTAATGCATTCCCAAACCAAAGGCAATGCATTTTTAAGGCAATATGTGAAAAGATAGGGTTGTATATTATTATTTTAAATGAGAAATAAACCTGAAAATTAATAAATACTTAGATTAAATAAAATAAAAACTTCTCTTTACCTGTACTGAGAAGAGTCCAAGGCCCAATGGGATGGTAAGAGGAGAGTGGTGTGGAGGAGGGGTTACATGAAATATTGCTTAGAAGAAGAGTTCCCCTCCAATAGAACATTGGGCACTTGTACTTCAGGTGTTCTTTCTCTTTTCTGCCTTTTCTCAACTTGCACCACAGTCTCTGACACACTCTTTGTCAACTTTACTAAAAACTTATCCAATGAGGACAGAGTCTGTCTTTTCAGAATTCCTCAAAAGTGAAATTGTTTGGTGATTCAATAAATTACATTTCTGCTTATCAGAGTTTGTCTGGATGGTACTTCTCCACAAAGTTTTGAACTTCTGCCTATTTTGCATACATTTCTTTTATCAAGGAACTGGGGCATCCTCCCTTATCTCCTCCTCACCGGAAGAAATCTCTTCAGCCACTTCTTGTTGCTTCTCATTCTGTAATTCCTGCCGCTCCTCAGTGCTGAGCTTTTCACAATATTACTCCACTATCTCCTCAACATCAGTAGCATCGACCTCCAGGCCCACGGATTGGCCCAAAATCACAACTGTACCCTCTGTACCTGCAGGCTTGGAGTCAGCCTCAAACCCTTCAGACTCTCTGAGTTATAGCTTCTGACCCCAAATTCTTCCACATCAAATTCATTGTCCTAAAACAGTCTTTGTTCCAGGCCTTATCAATAAGGTTAAGGCAGTACAGGATACTGAAATGTTCCTTCCAGAATTCTGTGAGGGTCAACTGGGTGTCAGGGGTGATCTCAAAGTACCTCTGGAAAAGTGCCTTGGTCTACAACACTTTGAAGATTAAAATGACCTGCTAGTCCTTGGGCTGGATAAGAGAAGTAGTGTTGGGGGGCAGGCACCTTAGAGTGATGAAGCTGAACTCCTCCATTAAGTCATCATCCAAGCCTGGAGGCTGTGCAGGTGCATTCTCCAAAAGTAGGAGAGCTTTCAGAGGCAAATCTTTCTCTAGCAAATATTTTTTCACTGAGGGACCATATACTTCATTTATCCACTTGGTGAAAACTTGCCTTGTGACCCAAGGTTTGCTGTTTGCCTTCTACATCACTCGGAGCTTGCTTTTTATGGCATCATGCTTCTTGAAAACACATGGGCTTTCACTATGATAGAATAGCAGAGGCTTGAGTGTTAAGCCCACACTAGCATTGCCACACAGCAATAGATTGAGCTTGCCCTTCATTGGTTTATGACCTGGTAATGCCTTCTCCTCTTTTGTGAGGTAGGTCCTACTCATCATTGTTTTCCAAAAAACTCCAGTCTCATCCCAGTTAAAAACTTGGTGGGGAATCAAACACTCAACCTCTACATAGTCTTGAAATTTACTGATAAATTCATCAGCAGCCTTTTTATTAGCATTCACTGCCACACCATACCTCATGACACTGTAGATGTCAGTCCTCTTTAAAACTATCAAACCAGTCGTGGCTGGCCTTAAAAACTTCAACACTTTCATCAATTGGTCCCAGTTTGCTTTTCAAAATGTTGGCATGCAACAATTTCACTTTTTCACATATCTTACCTTCGGATACACTGTTACACGTAACTGCTTCCCACTTACCCAAATAAATAACAACTTTTCAGTTTTCTGTGGTGATAGGGAACACTGCTTTGTTACTACTTAAACTTCTTTAACAGCAGGCTTTCTTATCATTTCTTTATTCTTAATGATGGTGGAGACCATTTTCATAGGCATACCATATTCCCTAGCAAGATCAATGTGAATACTGCTCTCATATTTATGTATTATTTCTTTTCCTTGCTCAGAGGTGGTGCAAAGTAACTTTCATTTCTGCTGAGCACTATCGCTGCTCATTTTATTAGGACCCATGATGAGAAAAAAAAAACGCAAAAATACACAAATTTACCACAGAAATTGAGACAAGACCGCAGTGGGATGTGCAGAAGGCAAGAGCAACTGTGTTACTAACTCATGACCCTTTGTTCCATATGGAAAGGGTAGTGAGTTATGAAGCAACTGACACCAACAAGTTGTAGGTTGTGTGTTCAGTACCAAACAAATGACAAGTACTGGGATAAAATTTTCACGTCAAAATGAGTCTAGTACCAAATTTGATGAGTTTCAAAGCAGCCGAGTACCAAGGTATGACTGTACATTGCTTTAATGCCTGGATCCAGTCATGAATGAAATCTGGCTTATCTCTTTGAAGTTCCAAGTTAGTGATCCAATACATCCCTTTATTCTATTTATGCCAGTTTGAGTTGGTGTCCTTGATGAGGAAAGACTGGCTTTTACTCACCTCATAAACCTAATATTCTCCTATGTAATAAATATTTCAGCTTCCATTTCTTGTCCCCATCAGCCCTTTAGTTTCTAACAGAAATCCTTAACTATATAGACTTTCTCCTTTCTCAGGTTTCACGAACAACGTTGATACAGGAAAGCACTCTATTTTGACCTTCAGCAGGTTTCAGAGACCCTGTTGGTGAATCATGTATTATTAAAGGTCCAACAAAACATAGTGGACTGTTTTAGACATAATTCTTTGTGTCATGACCTCTTTCCATCTTCACAATCTTGTCTTCTTTCAGTTGTATTTATTTGATTTGGCAGTGGAATGGTGCTTTTACAAATTCTGCAGCTGATAACACTTATCAATTAATTCTAATATGTTAAATGTTCGTACAGAAACAACCTTTTTCTGTTTAGCCATTTTCTGCTTTTTGATACACTTTCCATTCACTTATATGATGCAGAATAGATAGAGCAGAAATCTAGTAAGCAAGCAGAAACTTTGTAAACATGAAATCTCAGCAGAGGTGAAGTAGAGATGGCACTATTGTCAATCAGCATTTATATTGCTCTTTATAACCACAAAATGTCACGATACTTTTAAATCTCCAACAGTTAATGTCTGTTTTTTTTCAATGAGGTAGGAAACTTAACAAGGTCTTTCTTTCTAAAAGTAAGGTAGTTTCAAAGTCAATTAGTCCCTAAGATGGACATCTGGAAATTAAATTAAACATCTGGTGTTGAAAGCCTAATTTCATACAAAAGCAGCTCTAGTTGTTTTTTTTAAATGTGTTTTTGCTTGTTTGTATAAACAAAGTTGTATGTACAGTTGGTATAATTTCACTGTAAGCAGTGGTTAATGTGATATTGTTCATGACCTTAAAATCCTCCAATTCGGGAATTACTGTTTTATCCTAGACCTACATAGGAAAAATGCAATGATATATACTACACTTTCATGAGTTTTAATTCTCATTATGGGGAGATGTTTTCCTCCATTGGCTACAAGATCAACACATAGCTTTAAAAATGTTTCTATGAAAATGCATAGATTCAGAAACTCATAGTCAGCTCCAAGTTTATGGAATCTTAGTCCTATCAAATGAGGCAAGAAAATCACCTGGGTTTCCAGCACTCTTCTGGCTTCTTCCTGTATCTGTATTGCTAAGTGTTATTCATTTTCAGCACTTGTTTCCCTTAAACCTCTATCCCACTCCACCTGTACTTTGCTCAATACTGAGATCCTGCATGCTATTTCTTCACTTTCTGGAACTCTGCTTAAAGTTGCTGAACTTTTTAACCTTCGGGTCCTCTCCTCCAAATCCCAGTCAGTTTTATTCCTATAAGAAAAAGAAATTCTCTATTGTTTCTTATTTGTAGACCCTCAATGAAGTCTCTTAAATAGTGCTCTATTTCTGATGCCTGAAATTTTACCAATAGAGCTATCTTCTTTTTACAGAGCTCACTAACCTAACTGATTAATTCTTACTAGCGAAGTATTAACTATTAGTGGTTTCATGTTTTAGCTTTACCAGGTGTAGCAGTTTGATATAGTTATGAATTCCAAAAATAGATGTTGGATTATGTTTGTAATCTGGTCTGTACCTGGGCATGATTAAGTTATGATTAGGGCTTGAGTGGGCCATGTCATTTGATTGGCCTCCTTGGCAGGTGGGGACTCACAGATAAAAAACATGGCAAAGGACAGAGTTGAGGGTTTTTGATGTTGGAATTTGGTGCTGAAGCCTTAAGCTGGAGCCCCAGGAAGTAAATACACAGAGGAAGGAGAAGCAGGAAGAGAGGAACCCTGAGCCCAGGAAGAAGCAAGCCCTGGGAAGAGAGGAATCCTGAACCCAGAGAGAAGCAAGACCCTGGAAGGAGGATCCCAGGAAGCCTGAACTCTCACAGATGTCCACAGCCATCTTGCTCCAACACAAGAAAATAGACTTTGGTGAGGGAAGTAACTTATGCTTTACGGCCTGGTATCTGTAAGCTCCTACCCCAAATAAACACCCTTTATAAAAACCAACCAATTTCTGGTATTTTGCATCAGCACCCCTTTGGTTGACTAACATACCTTGTAAAACTATATTTTAATAAAACCTTATTACATCAAATGAAACTTTAATTATGGTAATTTCATGTGCTACAAAAGATTTGCTGCAATACCCAAATCCCTAAACAGAGAAACCCATCAGCAATAATCAATGGTTTCTTTGTAGGTAGCCTTGTTCTTTTTCTCATGCATGTTTAACACCTTGCACAATGCCTGGCACTCAGTAGATACTTAGTAAGTCATTGATGAAGGTAAGTTAAATATGTGTTTTGTGTTGGAGATTTGGACCCGAAGGGTATCCGGAATGAAAGAAAGAGAGAAAGAGAGAGTGAAAGGAGAGAAAGAAAGAGAGAGAGCTTGGATCAGGGGGTCTGCAAGTAATGACTCCTCAGACAACTTTATTTTCTACATGTGGCATTATATATACTCAAACTATTGAGATAACAAGCAGTGTAATTATACATTAACAATACTCGTAAATTAAAGAACTTATCTCAGAGTACAAAGATTCAGTATTCCTTTCAAACTACAAAGTGTGTTTGCTCATATTTCTCCCTGCCGGGGACAGCTCCATCCTGTTGACTCAAAAGGCTTAATTGCTGCATTCCTATACTAAAAGCATAGCCATAGAAACAGCACGTCTCTCTTTGTGAGACCACTATACCTCAGTTTCCAACATGTTTGGACCGGAAGTTTTTCATAGTTTCACGAAAGCTACTCATGTTTGGGTCCAGAGCAACCTGGATGGGACAACTATTGGCAAGCCATTAATTTGCCAATTGCCTCAATCATTCTTTATTATTTCTCTATGAAATAATCTACTGGACACCCATTGACCCGTAAATCTCCTTGTCACAGCCTCCGAATCTTTCCACCTCTTCACTGAAATTAAATTTGCTAAATCATCAATGACTTTGATATCAAATTTAAATTGGCTGGCTCTAAATGTGTCCTCAGTGGAACACTGCCATAAAATGAAGTAGAGGCGGGGGGATACTCCTTTGATATGCACCAGTAAGATTTTCTCAAAATGTTGTTTTATTCAACTTGTAAATGCTAAGAACTGGCCCTGATTTCATCATTATGTAATTGCTAGGACTGTGTCAGATTCAAATCTCTGCAGGAAAGGCAATAAATACTGACAAGATAAAGACACTGAGAACTGTCAAAAGCTGCATCTTTTTCAGGGCATTGAAGGAAAATCTGTCTTCTCGGCTTGATTTTCTTTCCTCTATTACCCAACTTCTCTAGCTTAAAATAGCTTCTACTTACTCAACATATATGATTGCCCATGATACATTTCAACTCCTCTTCTAAATCATTCAGTTTCTCAATTAAATCAGCTTTTGGACATAACATCAGCTACCTCAGTCACTGAATATTGTCCAATACCAAATAGTCAAGGGAGTAGTCTGATCAGCCTACCTCATCCTTCTGAAACACATTATATTAGGGCAATAAATTTCTGGCTAATGATATCTTGACATCTCCATACACTTCTAGTTTAATCCTTGATGGTAAATAATAGGTAGTGAATATGTCTACTTAGGAAGCAGGACCTATGGACAGAAATTTTCTTCAAAGTAATTATGATCCGGTACAGTTATAACTTGAGAAAACTATTAAAATAATTGGAAAGAGCTTGCCACTTGTGAGAGAATGACCTGTTACTGTATGTCTCTTTTTGTCTTTGAATGAATGTTGTGGTTAGTGTATGGTATTAGGGCATGGTATTTACCTTGAAATTTTCTTTTTCAGGAAACCAATTGTAGGTAATAAGAGGAAGGAAAGTGCTATCAGCCTATCTCTTAGTGGAGAATTTAAAGTCTGAACTCAAAAGAACACTTATATGTGAAGAATGTGAAAGAAGCATTTGCCACAAGGAGCCAGGTATCTGAGGGACACAGATATATCTCTTTCTATTTATATATTTCTATATAATATCTCTTTCTATTCTTAAGATCCATTTAGAATGAGGCAGAAATTCTGAAAAGTTATCCAGGACCTTACACAAGAAAAGCAAAACAGCTGTTTTTCTCCAGACCTCATATTTCTAAGAAAAATAAAATTTTGAGATTATTGATTCAGCTAAAAAAGGTTTTATATACTCATTACTCCTATTTACATGTTAAAAGTGTAAAATTATTCATAGTACATTAAAGAGCAACAAATTTGTATCATTCATTTGGATTTATTCATTATTAACACACAAAAATGATAGTGGTTTTTAGACGTCTCTCAAATTCTGACAGCCTCTAAAATATTCCTTCTCATCCTGACTCTTCGTAACTGTCAGAACTCATGTATTTTCTCTTACTCTCTGGCTCTTTGCTCTTTAGATTTTAAAATAACTCCAGCTCCACACAAGATAATCAAAGGAAATTTCTGTTTTCCAACTTGGTGCAGAGTGTTAGGAGGGAAGGTGTAGCAACTGAGCTCATAGCAATGGCAGCAAGTAATGAAATCCTCAAGGAGGGTGAAAATTTCAAGAAGCTGTTCTAATAACCACTCAATCCCCCTGTCCCTTCATTCTAAGAGATTTCCACACAGCTCTAATTCTTGATAACCTAGAATTCTTATTTCTTAGAGATTTTTGTCATCTTCTCAGGCTTTATTAAATGCCTTCTCATGATTATATCGTATACCTGGGATTTGAAAGCTTATACTAAAAAGTTTGTCTCTGTTAGTTATAAAGCAAAAGTAAAACTGTAGTATTTAGGATTTAATTTGCTAAATTAAAAATTATGTGTGGGCAGTGGACTTGGCCCAGTGGTTAGGGCATCCGCCTACCACATGGGAGGTCCATGGTTCAAAGCCCAGACCTCCTTGACCCATGTGGAGCTGGCCCATGCGCAGTGCTGATGTGTGCAAGGAGTGCCCTGGCATGCAGGGGTGTCCCCCGTGTAGGGGAGCCCCATGCACAAGTAGTGCACCCTGTAAGGACAGCCACCCAGCACGAAAGAAAGTGCAGCCTGCCCAGGAATGGTGCTGCACACACGGAGAGCTGACACAACAAAATGAGGCAACAAAAAGAAACACAGATTCCTGTGCCGCTGACAACAGAAGTGAACAAAGAAGACACAGCAAATAGACACAGAGAACAGACGACCGGGGTGGGGAGGGAGGGGAGAAAAATAAATAAATAAATAAATAAATAAATCTTTTTAAAAAATTATGTGTGGCTTTTGACTTTTATCTGAGTATATAAATAGGATGTAAACAATGGTTTTACTTTTCATCAGTTGAGCTATATCCATAAAAAATTAAAAAGAAATGAAAAACATCATTTTTATCACTGCTTAGACTAACAATTTCATGTTAAGGTGAGGCATTTTATCAGTCTCCCTTTATAATTGCATTTCTATGCCCTATGAATTTCGGATGTCTTTTAGTTAAGACAAATAGTACTATAGGAAACTGTTCAACCATTCAGTGTTGCCATGTGCCAAAACTTGTCTTTGTCAAGTAACTGTAACTTTGTAGATTTAATGATCACACTCTTCCTTTTTTAACCTTGGGGAAGACAAAAGTGAAAGGAAAGAAAGTGTTAGCAGCTGAGAATGGGAACCTTTTTGACAACTACCTCTGACCCTTCTAAATCACATTTGACACATTTTCCCTGTGCAGATATTGCTTTATAATTTATTGATACAGAATTCTTATACCATTTAGTTTGATTTAATCTCATTGTAGGAATAAAAACAATGTCTGGTGTTACAGATTTTAAAATTCTCCACTTTTTGGATATGATTAAAATTCATTTTCAATAGATGTACTCTCCTTTAAAAAATAAGAATAATAATCACAGATATGTTGATTACATTTCATTGATGTCTGGAAGAGTCACTATATGCATGAAGAATTTACTAAACATTTCACATTATTCAAGTTTTGCTATACTCTGACCTCTTCAGCTTTAATAGCCCTTGCCTGTGCTGATAGGAATGTATCCAACTGTACAGACTAAGAACGTGCTCCAGCTCATTAAAAGGAAGAAGCACTTATTCTAAAATTTTAATGTGTTCTGCACTCCCTTTTACAAGTGCAGCTAATTTTATTCCTTATATGATATTTTTTATTATCATCATTAAACTCTCTAGTTATACACAAAATGCAAACCCCTCTTTCCCCCCCTTTCTTTAAAAAAAGTAAAAGTACTGAGCACTGGGCTAGTTTCTGTAATTGACTGTTGTATATAAGCCTATGTGTATTATTCTTACATCTTGAAAAAATCATGAACTGTAAAATAGCAACCATCATTTCTAGATTTAAAGTATCAGTTTCATAAGTACAACCTCTCTCTGAAAAGCAAACTAACATAGTAATCATACTAGTTATCCTTTTATTTTCATTTTAATGTTGGAGACTGTATCTTGGAAATGATACCTAAAGAGGTGTTGAATTTTTCCAATGATTATTCTTATAATTTTAAATTATTTTAAAATATTAGTTAAAATTATTACTTGCAACTGGGAAAATGTTTAAATTTTATCTTGAAGGTTGAGTAGGATTTCAGCAGCTGGTTATAAAGGGGAAGTAAAGTAAACAATTTAGGAAAAAGAGCTGATTATGATGAGTCCTATTTACTGATTACTCATTCTGCCAAGTCTATGCTATTTGTTTTTTTTTAAAGTCATGTAGTGAGATTTAATCTTTAGAAAGGATTTATATCCATATTACATATGATGAAACAAATGCAACCTATGTTAAACAAATATCCAGAATAAATAGTTACCTATTTGAATTAAAAATAATAAAAAGTTAGAATTAGTGTAAGTCTTCCTGACATTAAAGTCAAAGTTATTTCAAATGTACATGTCTTGGGAAGCAGACTTGACCCAGTGGTGGGGTGTCTGTCTACCACATGGGAGGTCCATGGTTCAAACCGTGGGCCTCCTTGACCCATGTGGAGTTGGCCCATGCACAGTGCTGATGCGCACAAGGAGTGCCCTGTCATGCAGGGGTGTCCCCCACGTAGGGGAGCCCCACACGCAAGGAGTGCGCCCTGTAAGGAGAGCTGCCCAGCGCGAAAGAAAGTGCAGCCTGCCCAGGAATAGCACCGCACACATGGAGGGCTGACACGCAAGATGAAGCAACAAAAAGAAACAGATTCCCATGCCGCTGACAACAGAAAAGGACAAAGAAGAAGACACAGTAAGTAGACACAGAGAACAGACAACCGGGGAGGAGGGGAGAGAAATAAATAAACAAATCTTAAAAAAAAATTGTACATGTCTTTTCCCAAGTAGAGTATGGATATTACTGTTTGTAATGAGAATTGGGGATGATTTGAAGAAAACTTTTTAAAAATAGTACTTAATTGTTTTATGATTATTTTCTGTGTACATCCAGGGTTATTGATACAGTGATATAAAGTTCCCCTTTAAAATAGAGTTATTAAAACAAACAATGAGACCATGGCATACCACAGATTAACAATATCCCAGGGTCCTCTTGGGCACTCACCTGGCATGTGATGTAACACAGATTTCCACCCTTTATCTTCTCTCTAGGACACTTCTGGTTTTGATTGTCTGAGTTGGCTTCCCTGAAACCTGAGCCTGGGGTGAGGGTTCTTATACAAGTAACATATTAAAGGAGTGTGCTCAGGTTAAATCCTTAAGGGATTAAAGGAATCAAAATAGGACAAAGGAGCCCAGAAGTAGGTTCACTGAAGTCCCTCAATCTAATGCCACAGAATGTGAGTGGAAACACAGAGTTGCCTACCCTCTCTCAGCAGCCCTACCTTTTTTAGCCTGGCATCCATCAGTCATGGGCTGACTATTGTGTCTAGGATGAGCCTCTAACCTCCTAAATATTTCTGGGCTAGGTGGCCCCCCTTTGTGACAGTTTGAGATTATTTATGAATCTCCCAAAGAGATATTATATTTGTAAACTAAAATATTCCTCTGGGTGTGATACCCTTGTATTAGATTCAGCTGAGATGTCTTTGATTAAATTATGTTAAGATTAGGGCTACCACATCAGTAGGGCATGACTCTGGTTGAGTCCCTGCTCCCTTGGTGGACTGATATAAATGGACACTTACTCAAGAAGACACAAGGAAGAGGGGATAGCTCTGTTATATTTGATCCTGGGGTTCTGGGGTGAAATAAGCCAGTCACCTGATAGTGGCAGCTTAAGAGAACAGAGTAGCTGAGCAGCTGAGAAAGCCTGGTAAGAAACATGTCCTATGCCAGACTGATACGGAAAGCCCTGAGAGATGAGCCCTATGCAGGACTATAGCTGAGATCTGAAGAAACTGAGCCCATGGAACCTGAAAAGGAAGAAGGAAGGAGAGACCAGGCAGAGATCACCTACCATCTTGCTTCAACACATGGAAACTGACTTGGTGAGAAAACAGCCTTGAGTTGGACTCTTTAGGGCCTTGTAACTGCAAGCTTTTACCCCAAATAAATACCTATTATAAAAGCCAACAGATTTCTGGTACTTTGTACCAGCACCCCTTTAGCTACCTAATACACCCTTACTAAAGGATAATTATCAGGAGACGGCTGTGGTTTATAATGCCTTCAATGATCAATATATTGTTTATAAGCATACCAAACAATTTTCAAATTTTCAGGAATTTTTCCTGTATCTTGTTATTAATATCTAATTTTAATTCTGTTGTGGTCAAAGAACACAATCCATATTATTAGGAAATCTTATAAATTTATTGAGACTGTTTTGTGGCCCTGAATATAGCTTATTTTGGTTTATTTGAAAAGAATATATATTTTAACATTATGGTGTTATTATAAATATCAATTAGAGCAAAGTGGTTGTCAGTGTTGTTAAAGTCTTCTAATCCATACTAATATTCTATCTATTTGTTCTATAAATTCTTTGTAGAGAAAAGTTGAAAAATGCACACATAATACTGTATTTATTAATTCTTTGAGTTCTGTGTCTTTTGCCTTATGCATTTGAAGTTCTAAAATTAGAGGTTTTTACATTTACAATTGTTATATCTTGATGAATTGATCAAATTAGCATTATGAAATGCCTCCCTAATCTCTCATTATATTTATTGTCCTATAGTCTTCTTTGTCAAATATTAACATAGCATCCTATATCATTTATGATTAATGTTAGCCCTGTATACTTCTTTTCATCCTTTTAATTTTAACATATCCATCCATACCTTTATTTTTTTTTAAATATTTATTTATTATTATTATTTTTTAATTATATTAAAAAAAATATATGAGGTCCCATTCAACCCCACCGCCCCCGCCCCCCACTCCCCCCACAGCAACACTCTCTCCCATCATCGTGCCTTTATATGTAAAGACTGTTTCTTTTAGAGCACATCTTGCTATATCTTGTAATTTTATTTTTAGATCTTTTAAACTTAGTGAGCTTTTCTAGTTTTCACTCTACTGGTCTTAAACATTTGTTAAATTAAACCTTATTTATTTCATATTTTCTGATGATATTTTAATGATAATTTTACTTTCTAATTGCTTGTTAGTATGCCAACATAGGACTGACTTTTATATGTTGATTTATAACCTGTGACCTTACTAATTCCATGCATATAAAAACATTCAAGTAGTATTTTTGTGCATTCTTTAGAATTTTCTATGCATAACAATTTTTATTCTGTGGTTAAATACATTTTTACTTATTCTTTTCTATTCCATGTGCTTTTTATTCCTTTCCCATTCCTTACAGCATCTGCAGACTATCAATACATTGGTAATGTTTTTAGAAATTCTTAGTTTGCTCTAATCTTAGGGAGAAAACGTTTCAGTCTGCTACTATTAAATATTATGTTAAACATTAAAATTTTTCATTGATACCCATTCTTGGGGTGAGGGCAATTGCTTCAGCTCCTAGATTGGTGTGCATTTTTGGTATTATTGGTGGTGTTGCTTTATCACACATCAGTGGTGAATTTTCTCAAGTACTTTTCTTCTACCTATTGAGTTGATCATATGTTTCATCTCCATAATATGGTGGAGTTTTGAATATTTATCCAACTTTTCACTATGGAATAAATCCTCCTGAGGCATAGATGGGCTTCCATTTGTTTGTTTCTCCTCTGTTAGTTGTCACAGTCCTGTTCTGAGTGCTGTCTAGTATCACAAAACTGTTGTCTCAAATACTTTGTCCAGTATTGCAGAATTTATTTGAGTGGCCTCTACTCTGTTCTTTCCTATCTCAGAAACTTGATCACTGAAAAAGATTGAAACTTTGTAATTCCCCCTGGTTTGGAGTCCACCCCCAGCTTGTTCCACCACTTAATGTTTATTAAGGAAGGAACCTGCCATCAACTCCATACTAATTATTCATTAGCACCTGATACTATAAAATATTAGTATTTCTGCAGGTTATAGGGGCTGTTTGGGGACATTTAAGGTAACTTATTTGCTTATACAAATAAACATTTTCTCTCTTTGAAAAATAAAAAGGAATTTATTTGAGAGGGTGGCAAGGAGTAGTGGTGAGGGGGGCAGTTCTGGAGGAAATGGAAGTCTTCCACTAAATTAAATTTTAAAGTAAATTTTATAAATATTTACCATTTGCTACATTCTTCAATCTTTTGTGTAGATCGAATTTCCATCTAGTTTCATTGTTTTCTGCCTGGAGAACCTCCATTAATATTTCTTGTAGTACAAGTTTGCTGGCTAAGAACTCCTTCATTTTCTATTTGTCTAAATCAATCTATATTTTATGTCTCTTTCAGTTAAATATTTTGTTACATATATATCTTACTAAGTCAGAGTTTCTTACCTAGAAATTTTAAAATGTAGTTACTTTGTATTCTGGTTTTCATTGTTTCTGAAAAGAAAAAAATGGACCTTCTTATATTTTGTTGTTACTGCTTTTCAGCAATTTTAATTATGATATTCTTTGATATGGTTTTCCTTGTTTTAATATGTACTGGAATTTATTGCAATTCTTACAGCTATGGGCACATCATTTTCTTCTGGGACTCTAAATGCTTGATATTGTCTCTCAGGCTATTGAGATGCTGTTCCTTTTTTTAAAGGCTTTTATCCTCTCTGTGTTGGAATTTCGATAGTTTCCATTGTTGTGGCTTCAAGTTTCATTATTTTTTAACCTGCAATATCTTATATAATATTAATCTGGTTCAAGGATATGTTCATATCATACATTATAATTTTTATTTATATAAGTATCTTAGTTTACCAGGGCTGCTATATAAAGTACAATAAACTAGTTGGCTTAAACAGCAGGAATTATTTTGGCTCACAGTTTTGGAGGATAGAAGTACAAAGTCAAAGTATGGGCAGATGCTGAGTTCTCCCACGTCTGTAGTGTTCTGATGGTGGCTTGCTGGCAATCAGTCTCTGCCTCTGTCATATGTCATCTGTCTCTTTCCACTTCCTCTGGTGGCTTCAACTCTATGCCCAAATTTTTGCTTATAAGGACTCTAGACATATAGGAAAAGGTCCACCCTGATTCAATTTGACCACATCTTCATCATATCCAGAGGACCAGGACGTAGGACATGAACACGTCTTGTGAGGAACATGATTCAATCCCAAATAGTATGTATTATTTGATTATTTTTTTATCTTTTGATTTTCTCCTTTACTTATTCCTGAGTTTTGTGTTTTTTTATTCCATGTTGGTTTTAAAGTTCTTAACTGTTTATTCCATCATCTATGCCATTTCTGAATCTTTCATATAGGGCTAGTGTATCCCTACTACTAAGGTTTACATTTTATCTTCATCGATAGCCCTAGTGTTTAAGAGGGGAGGTTTCTTCTCTCTTGCTCTTGAGGATTTCCTGTCTCCCTGTCCTGCATGAACTCTGAAAGCTCTTCAGACTACAGCTGTTCAGTAATTTTTTTTCCTAGTTAATTGTCTTTTCCCAACCTATAGAGCCTTACTCAGTATTCAGTCAAAGACCCAAGCAGAACTTGTGTATTAGTTAAGGTTCAGGGTTCTCCAGAGAAAGAAAACCAACAGAGATTTGTTATAAAGAATTGGCTCACACTACTGTGGGAGCTGGCAAGTCTAAACTCCCTTGGGCAACCCACAAGTAAGAAACTCCAGTAAAGGTGATGTGGAAGTCCTTAGTCCAAATTCCCCAGGGTAGGCCGGCTGCCTGCAGGAGCTAATGCTGAAGCTAAGGGAGAAATTCTCTTTCTGACCTCTGAAATCCTCAGCTCTGGCTTTTAAGACCCCAACTCTTCAGATACGGAAACTCCCCATCTTGCTGACGGAAAACTCCTTCGCAGATTATAAATACACAACCAACTAATTATATATGCAAATTCCATCTATAAACATACCTTCACAGTAACAAGCACCATAGCCTAGCCAAGTTGACACACGACATTAGCCATCATATCTTACTAAAATTTCTGTAGCTCTTTCTCTGTTTTGTCATTCCTCTTAGGTACTATATTATGCAAACTCCATCTACCTCAGCTTTCTGAATTCCAATATCTGTGGCTTCAACTCATCCAGCTGCCCTGCTCTATTAGATTTCCCCAGCTCTGATGTGGTCTATGAGTAATCTCTAAGCAGAGAGGCAGGGTGATTTTAGAACTCACTTCAGTTTTCCTCTTTCTCTTTGTGATCCCAGTTCTGCGCTGCCTGTGTTATCTAATGTCTTACAAACAGTTGTTTATGTTTTTTGTTCAGTTTTCTAATGTCTTACAGTGAGAGGGCAAGTCCAGTAGCAGTTACTTTGTCATGGATGGAAGAGTAGATCTCAATTGAAGTTGTAAAGTGCTATTATAGCATATATTGATATATAAACCCCTTCTACTCAATAATATCTTTTCTAAAGCTTACCACATAGCCCATGGCACAGTTTAGCTCTCTAAAAGGAAGTTAAGCCCATGTTAATACAGCAAATGAAATGGAATCGGTGGTCTAAGTACATATCATCTGGAGAAGAAAATTTTGAATTTAAAAGCAACATGTTTCCCAAATTTGATAAAAAATGGTTAGATGCTTTTCATAAGAAGAAAAGCCGTATTGTTAATCACTGTGACATTGTTTTGAAATCACAAACCTATTGAATATTGTTATAATGTTAATTAAATCTAGAATAATGTATCTTTTTCAGGATAAATCCTGTTAATCAGTTTTTTGTAGGAAATAATATGAAGTTGAATTCTGACTCTTGAGGAAAACGACTGTCTAACAATATCACCTGTTGCATTATCCCAAATTGGAATTATAAATATTCCTTGAAAAAGAATATTAATATTTCTGCCTCTAGCAATCTAGTATCTGTTTTGAGAGCTCATAATTTATTTCAAATATATTTTAACGATACATGACTTTAAGAAATTTATGCTGTCAGACTGATTCTCTCTATAAAAAATGAGGAACAAAAAATAGGTGGATGGCCTGATTGTTATTCATCAGGCTAAAAAACATCCAATTTATGTTTCATTATCAATCTTCATGACAAATCAGTACATCTGATAAATACATAGCAATTATGTTTTATATGTTGCCTGTGTTTGTAACTTCCAAAGGTATCCACATGAAATGACTTCAAAAATATTCTTTTTAAGTGTCAGAATTAGTAGTGAGAACAACTGTCCCAATTTTCCCACTACTAAACGGTTACCAGGGACTTGGGAATTTCAGTGCTAAAAGTGGAAAATATAATGAATATACACCAAAAACTTATTCATGGTTTCTATGAAATTCAAATTTAACTCAGAATTCCGTATTTTTTCTGGCAACTCTATTGCCAGGAGAGAAAACCCATACTTTATAATCCTTGTCGATTTCTGGGGATCAAACACTTTTACCATGTAGGATTTCAGGTTGGAAAGAGATGTGCGTAATTGGTTTTGGCAATCTGTCTTGAGCACACTTAAGCACACTGCTGCATACACATGTATACACAATGAAAATCAAAACAGGTGAGTTTCTGTTTTAATCTAAAACCCAGAGATATAGAGATTAATGAAGAATTTTAAAAGCTGTGATGTGTGATGTGTTGCACAATCTAATTTATTATTGTACAATAAATTTGATAGTTTATGTACTAATTTGATAAACACCAACACAAGATTTAAGATTAAAGAACTTCATGTTGCTTGTTAAGAAGAGGAAGACACCTATGAATTGCAAGTTATCATTTACAGTAGTCATCAGGACTTGTCCCATGTGTTATTAAAAATGACTTTTTAAGCATAAGCTGAAATTATGTGAACTAGAGTCCACTTTTCAATTAGTGAAAATAATTTTACTGTAAACATTAAGTAATTTAATATTCAATATTTATAAATTATGGTATGTAAATAGCCCATGACCTGAATGCCATTTTCTACACTATAACTCATTGCTTTGCTCAAGACTGGTAATGATGGGAGATGTTTCTCAACTGGAGAAAAAAAAAAAAAAAGAATAGAACAGAGCAGAATAGTGTAGATTTAACAGAAAAGAGTAAACTTTAAAATAAAGTAAAATAAAATAAAACAAAACAATATAATGAAAACCAAGATAATCCTCAAGAAAATGCATACTGATATAATCATCACATTTTAAGGCTTTTTGGAGATTCTATAAGAAACTCAATTTCACGTTGCCCTGATATTTGTTATATACATACAGGCTAAACTTTTTAAAAATTTATACCTGCTTATTTACTGTTCCTGGGTGTACATTAAAAAAAGAAATTATTGTTGGGCCTTATCTGTACAGGTTCCTCTGCAGGGATGGATTAATTAAAGAAGAGCTTGAACTCAAATACTATACCGTGCATTTGGACAAAGGAAATTCATGAACCTAATTGGGAAGTACAGGATAGCTCATTGTGACCTTGCCTTCTATCCCTGTAGTAGCACCCTTCCCTGGCCATCCTACTGCATTCAGGATGCACCAAACAAAAGCACCACCAGTGTCTGTTTTCACCCATTCTGTGTTCATGTACAATCACAAACTCCAGAGCACATAAAAGATTCTTCCAAGAACTCTCCATTTTGCAACATAATGAATTTCCAAATCTTTTTTATATTTTTTTCCCTTGAACATTTTTTCCATTTTAATAAACATGATAATCAGTTACCTTAAAGTTCTAGCTAGTAAACCCCAATGTCTGGATCAAACACCTATAGGTTCTTTTCAGTTATTTGATTCTTCTCATAGAAATTTCATCTGGAGTCTCCAAAAAAGACTAGCATAAAATGCCTGACATTTAATCTAAAACTGCTAGACATTATATAGATAGCAAGTTCCTATCTCACTTATTCACTATTGATGGGAATTAGAATGGTACAGCCACTGTGGAGGACTATTTGGCAGTTCCTAATGAAGCTGAATATAGACTTGCCATGGGACCTGACAATAGCATTTCTAGGTATATATCCAGAAAAACTGAAAGCAGTGACACGAATGGATATCTATGCACCTATGTTCATAACAGTGTTATACACCAGAGCCAAAAGTTGGAAACAACACAGGTGTTCCTCAAATGATGAATGGATTATTAAATTGTGGAGTACACACATGGTGGAATATTATGCAACAGTAAGAAGAAATTAAGTCATGAAGCATATGACAACATGGATGAACCTGGAAGACATTATGTTGAGTGAAGCAAGCCAGACACAAAAGGACAAACACTGTATGATTGTGCTATTATGAACTAAATATATTGTGAAAACTCATGGGGTTAATAATTAGAATATAGGACTCCAGAAAAAAGAAGGAGGGTAGAAAATGGAAAGTAAGAGTTAATCTGTACAAAATTGGTAAAAGGATAGTTTGTAGATCTTTGGAAATAAATAAAAAAGTTTAAAGCATATCATGGTGTTTGTAACTAGCAGTGCTATTGTATGGGTATGACAGTGGTTGAAAAGGAAAGTCTAAGGTCATGTATATTACTAGAAGGAAAGGTAAAAACTGTTAACATCTGACTCTGTAAGGTAGTAAAACCTCATGTAAGACAAGAATATGGGCGACATTGCATATCACTGTTCTTACTAAATATAAATACAAATATACTAGAAAGAAAGAAAAAGAATAGCAGCTATGCACAACAGTAGAGGCATAGAGAGATTGGAGAGGTAATGAGTTTTGTTTGCTTTCTGTTCATTATTATTACTGCAATGGTGAATGTACTTTGGAAGTTATTGGGGTGATGAATGCACAAACATGATTACACAAATACCTTTGATTGTACTCTTTGGATAGATTTATGCTTTATTAATATATATCAATAAAATTGGAAAAACTAATTGAAAAAATAAGCTTTATTTGAAATTAAAAAAAAATGAAATGGATTCTCATTCATAAAGTGGAAATATTTATTATCCTTTCACCTTGTATTAGACAGAACTTATTATAGTATGTCCCTTCAGCTATCCTGAAGATTAACATTCACATCATAAATGGTCATCTCTCTATGGAGATGTAACATGGTTCAAGCTTATTTAAGATTTATTTGCTAATTGAGCATACAGGCTTGATGCTTTCACTGTGTTCAAGCTCAAGTAGTGCTTAGGCCATGGCTAGTTTCATGAGAACATTCAGCTCATTTACAGTAATAAAGACTCAATTATAATATTATTGTGTCATTCCAACTAATTTGTTTCTATTTTCAATGACTGCTCATCTGGACACTGCTGTTGGAACCAATCTTTAATTAAAGATAAAATAAACGTGTGTACTTTCACTTCATTTTTTTAAAAGCTGTCACAAAATCAACAATTCAAGCAGTAGACTCCCCAAACCACAGCTAACAGATAAGCCACATAGAGCTGAGCACAATTATCAAAGTCTCATATAGGATAGGGTTGTTGATGGAAGAGAAATGGGTTGTGGGAAGAAGTGAAGTGTCTGAGGAGTAAGAGTAATTGCAAATACCTTACCAAGGACACATCCTACTCAGTAAAAGTGAAACATTACTCACACATTCACCTCATAGCTTTTAAGGTCCTTAAAGGCAAAGAAATCAAGTCTAATTCATCACTGTTTCCTTGTTTCATCAACACCTTATAGCATAGTGTCTCATGTATTGTAGATAGTTAAAATGATTTGTTGAATAGCTTTTGATCTTTATAAAACTAAATATATAATCCTGAAATATCACATTGTTCTTCCACTGAGTGTAGTATTTTCTCCCTCTCAAAGCCTCCAATTCCATTTTCCATATCTGTGATCTCTTGACTTCCCTAAATTCCCAAATCCCAGCACCCTTACTCAGGATAACGACTATTAATTCATTCGAATTGCAGATATTTCTTGAGTATTGGGTAAGTGGGCAACACAGTATTCAGTGCTGGCAATTAAATGCTGAACATGTCCTATCTTCCTGAAGCTCAGTCTATTAAATGGTTAAACTTAATATAATGGAATTGGTGTCATAATGGGGAAGGCAAATGTTGCACCCTAAATAGGAAGTCACCTAAAACAAGAAAAATATTTCAAAGGGAAGATTATCTCTAAACCTAGAATTGAAAAATGAACAAGAACCAGCCAAATGTTGAATTGGGGTTGAATGTTCCTGGAGGAATGTCCCAGAACTGAGAGAAAGTCCTGTGCTGAGAGAAATAATGTCTTTAATGAATAGGAAGAAATTCAATGTTTCTGTAACAAAGAGTAAGGAAGACATCTGGGCAGGACATGTTATATGGTAAAGAATGGTTAAAAAGAGGCTAGATTATTAAGAGCATTGTTAAGTACCCTCAATTTATGCCATTTTCTTTGATATTTACAAACCAATTTCATCTACTTTAAATTGCTCTGCATATTTTGCCTTATTTTTGTCATTGTTTTTTATTTATTTTTATTTTTTTGCCTTATTATCCTTTTAAAAATTAGATGAGATCAAATAAATCTGAAAAATTATTTCCATGTTCAGTAAAGTTAAAAATATTCCTTAGATTCTTGCCCATATTTTTAGAATCCTCATTAGTTAGGATATGTATATAAACCTTTATATTATGGCCACAGAAACTTCACTAAGAAGGAACCCGTTGGAAATAAATGGACACTGAGTCTAGTTGAGATATTTTATACTTCATTCATTATAATTTCAATTTGAGAAATAAACCTTGTCATAAATTATTTATTAAGAAAATAAAGCACTATTAATCTCACAATATCAGATAACGCATGAAACAAACTATAGATCAAACCAATTTCTTCTTTCAGCAGGTTCTGTTACACTCCCACCATTGACACTATATCAAATAAGATGCTTTCAGCTACAGGTAATTCAAATAAGTTAAATTTAAATTTTATGTCATAATATAAGAAGGACTGAGATGGTATTATTTCATTTAGAAGTTCAAAAAATTTGTGAAGAAGAATCTTGTGTATTTCCTTTTTCTCTCTGCCATCCTTGGTTTTGTCTTCTTTCTAACTCCCCTATTGTCACACAATGAATACTGCAGCTGTGTTCCTCACAACCAGATAAAGCAAAACCTAGTAAAGGGAAACTAATAGATGCTTCTCATTCACTTTAGTTGTACTGAAAATTAAAAAAAGAAAAAAACATCCTCTCAAGAGTTCATATAGCTTTCATCCTCTCACATTCCATTGGCCAGTAGTGCATCACATTCCTATGTTAATTAATCATCTAGGTTGAATCTGGGATTCCAATGATGGGCTTAGTTTAAATCATGTTTACCCCTGAACTGGTGACTTGGATATTGCCCTTTTGGAATAGGTAATTGAACAAAATCACAAAATCAGTCTCCATTTTTAAAAAAAAGAAGTGAAGAAATGGCTGTTGTGCAGAAATAAAATAAGGTCTGATAGTCTCACCCCATGCTATTATTGAAACAGGAAGCACCATAATTTCAGCTGCTAATAAGTTCCTATTTATACCCTGATTAGATGTTTTTGACATTTTATTAATGTTTTGACAGAATATAGAATTTTCTACAGCTCATAATTATGTATACAATGTATCACCAATATTAGTTTGATCCTTGGATTTAGTTATATTAACGGACACACACAGTTGTAGTAATATAACAACCCCTAGGAAATTTTGGACACAAGTGCACATTCTGGAATTGCTTGGTAAAGTATAGAAACATTCCATTTGAAGTGTGATTGAGAGAGTAAGAGATAATCTGTAAAGTGTCAAGAACAGAATCTGGAGTATTTATTATGCTTAATAAATGGCTGCCAAATAGATGCCATATAAATGGCGAAAAGGTGAGTTCATAATTATGCTTATTCCAAAAGTTATCTTAATGCTCATCTATTTGGGAATATATGGTAAATACAGCTCATATTTCTTTAAATGCTTTTAAGAATCTAAAATAAAGGTAATTGTTAGACTCAATGATTAAATAACAGGTTAAATTCCCTTGGCTACATATTGTATGAAAAGATGTACTTCTGGGTAATTTTAGAAGTAGGAAGTGTAACTCTTGAGGTGATAAAAAAACAGGTCTCTGAAAAATTATCTGGGTAGAGAGCCTTTAGGGCCTTGCATCCTTGATTTGTCAGCAAGAATATGCAGGGATGCTCTGGTATATTGGTAAATTATCTCTCCCAAGACCAAAAAATGTGAATGATTGTGAAGTGTAATATGCATACTGGAACTAACGTGGCATTGCTAAATTTTATTATGCTTCCCTTTTATACCTGTAATCCATTGTGCCATATATAAAACTCCCTAGTCATTCCAACCATTTCTATTATTAAAGAAAAATAGTCTAATTTAGTCATTTTAGTAAGTCATTCTAAAGTATTAGTTATAATTAGTAATAAAGTATAAATTTAAAATAGTATGAGTCTCTTCTGTCTTCTTGTCTAATTTTTCCTCTCCAAATTAATACCGTTGCAGTTGGATAATATAATTCTATGAAAAAATAGAATTTCTAGAAAAGAAAATTTGATTTTTAAGAATAATTAAAGATACCTTTGTGCTGGAGTAAATTAATGTGAGATGATTCTCAAATTGGACTTGGAGACTGTATAACATTTTGTTCAACATCAATGTTTAACAGAGAATTTGATTCTTGCAGAGGTGACAGCTGGTTCCTTACTGAGTAGAAAGATAACAGCTGTTATGCAGCTAGGATCAATAATTTACATAGAAGATGGCTAGGAGGCCAATCTATAATTTGGTAACTGGTGAAAAGTAGTACATTTGTTTTCCTTAGTCTTTCAAATAGGCAGATTACTTCAATCAGTATTGTCTTCACCTTCTTGCATAGGTAGCTATAAACTCAAATGGAAGTGGCAGAAAGCCCAAACTTACACAGTTAAAAAAAAAAGCATTTCTCTAATTAATAAAAGAATATTTCTTCCACTTAAATAAACTACTTAATCTGCTTCTTAAGCGTGTTTTCTTCAGGGTTTTCTGGTTGTTGTGTTGCTTATAATATGCTATAAAGTTTCCTAATGGAGATCAATAAAGTTGTGAGAGACTATGCAACAATAAACATACATCAGTGATGCATATACAAACTCATTGTGATTGTCTAAACACCAGTGGGCTATCTTTCACTAACCTCCTGTGGTTAACATCATTCTGGAATGACTGTGTTTATACAATTATTGAGGAAGAAATTAAGTTGCAGTTTTGTTTTGTTTTTTCTTTTTCAATTAGAGCAATCTAGATTTACATGAAGTACTCTTTTTTTTTTAATTACAACCTGGAAATACGTTGAGACTGAATTAAAAAATAAACATCTAGTACTTAGGCTTCTCATTTGAAACCCATGATTATAAGTTTTCTAGGCATTTCTCAATCAAATAAATAAGCAATTTCGATAGTTCTGCTTTAAAATTTTGTCACACATAAAATTTCTCACATCATTTATGAATACTATGGTTCTCTTAAAACTTGGAAAATGGAAGAGGTGAACATGCTTCTTTGAAATATGACACTATATCTCATTTTACTTAATTGTCTTAATGTAAAAAGTAGCAGTAGCCAATTGATTTTAAGAGAAATACTCTGAATTTTAATATAATACATTTTAACCAGTTTAAGACCTAAAGCCAGGAGCAGTGGCTCCAAAATGTGGTTTCCAATGCAACATCATCCAGACACTTAGCGACTTGTTTGAAATGCAATTTTCTAGCCCTAGTGAATGAGAAACCATCATGTTAGGGCCCAGAAATCATGATGGATACTAAAATTGGATAATCCTGGGCTAGAAATCTGTTCTCCACTATTTCAGTGGCTTTAAAATTATGATGAAGGAGTGTACTAATATTTGACATTCCCTTTACAGTCCAACATAAATTTTGAGATAAAGGAAAGGTTGCATGTATTCATTGTCAAGGACTCTGAAAGGTAGAATCAGTTTGATAAACCTCACACTTGAGAATATCAGGAGATGGTAGAACCCCAATCATATTTCCAGTTACCATTTCATTAAGTGAGCAAAGAGTAACTGTGGAGCCTGTATTAAACTGAAAGTTTTCTGTTTTTAATTTAATTTAATTTAATTTTTAATTTATTCCCTTTATCTTTTCTTTTAATGATTAGAACTAAATATTCTCTAGACAGTAACGTGCCACATATTTGTTGGGGTATCAATGAACTAGGGAGGTCTGCCAGACTCTTTGCAGGTTGGCTTGAAGGAAAGACTACCCAAAATAAAATGCTAACTAGTCCCAGAAGGAAGGAGATCAGGCTGAGCACCCAGAGTTTGAGGTTGGAGTGAAAGGAGAGCCCATTAGACAGCTCAAAAATAGAAACAGCCACAGTAGAACTCCTAACTTGATTCCCTCTTTTGTCAAACCTTTTTAAATTTTTTTTTGCTTAGATATTAATATCTAATATATTTGCCATTCGAAGTAAAATTGTGAAGTAGGATATAAAACTAAATCCTTAACTGGAAGGTCCTCAGGCATCACCAATCTAAATTATGGAAAGTCAAGCCAAAAGAAGATAATTTGCTAAAGTGACACAAATAGGTCTACCAATAGCAATTCCTATGGCCCTGAGCAAAATAAGGCAATGATTAGAAAAGCAGACTCAAACGTAGAAATTGCATGGTTTTGCTTTCAGCTCTTTTATGTATTAGGTGATTTGGGCGAGTTAAATTATTATCTGCTATTTCAGTTACCTAGTCAACAAAATGAGGATACTGCTCAAATGTAATATGATTGTTACAAGCATCTAATGTGATAATATGTAAAGAGTTCAGAACAGTGCCTGGAGCACATAGTAAGTGTTCAAAAAATATTAGCCTTTCGGGACTATATGCTGTAGCAACAATCATCTTCCACATCCTTGTATCAAGTAACTATTGTTGAAAAATTCAATACTGGAAAAAGTCAGTAGCTCACAAGCTTTCAAAAGGGGAGTGAAGATTGCCTGGACAGGCCTTCTGCACACTTACCCATTCCCAGGGGCCTCCCCCACGCATCTATGTTCATCTAAGTGGTTGCCTGTGCAGTCTGTGCTTGGCCTGTCTCACATACGTGGAGTATCAACTGGGCTGGCATACCTCTGCTCCTCATGGCCTCTCATCCTCGAGGAGTCTAACATTTGTTTGCTCACATGGCAGCTGTTAGAGTTCAAAAAGAGAGAGCAAGCATGGCAGGCTTCTTGATGCCTGGGTTCAGGTAAGACACAGCCTCATTTCCGTCAGAGTTTATTTCCTAAAGCAAGTCTCAAGGAAGCCTAGATTTAAGGAGTGCATGATGATTCCAGGAGTTCTCACCTGGAAGGGTGAGAACTGTACTGTTGTGCTGATAATAAAATGAACAGACTTTAGGAAACGAGGTATAGAGCAAGTTTACTGAACTAAAGTTTTGTTAATGAAGAAGCAGCACCAAAGAGGTTTCTGTTCAAAAGTTTGAGTTGGGGAGCAGCTTTTATGGCTTCTTGAGACAAAGGGAAGGTGTCACGGAATGAGGAGGGATAAAGAGAACATGACTTATGCTTGGTACATTCATACCAGCACCCTATGTACTATAGGGCTGGGGGATGTTTGGGCAGGGTGTCCCTGACGGCCAGTTCGTTGCTGGTGTGAGCTTGGACTCTTGTTACAGATCTTCCTCCTATGCTGGGGCAGGAAGTTTTTATCAATTCAGCAGAGGATTATTGGTATGTCAGCCTACTTCAGTTAACCTATATGTCTTCTTTATAATTCCCTGGATAAAATGTAAGCTCACTTATCATTCCAATTTCACAATGCCCTTCTTTCAATCTGCCATAGGCTTATTTCTCATTTTTATTATATGTTTGTGATCATTTGAAGCTTTAAAACAAGTTTTTAATTTTAATCCATTTCTGGGGATGTAAATCCATTTTTTCATCAAAAAAGCACCTTTTGATGAAGTTACTTCAGTTAAGGAGGTGTGGCCCACCTCAATCAGTGTTGCTGCCTCTTGCCACCCCTCCTCCCCTTTCCAGCCATCGCTATCTTTCCCGCCAGTCCCGCCCATATTGCCAACGTACAATCTGCCCTCTTCCCCAGTAACTGCTTACCTCCGGGCTGTCCATCAGCTTCAGCCTGTCCACTACAGCCCCGTAGCTAGCCCTCCCTCCATCTTACTCCTCCCTCTCAACCCTATATAACCTAGTGCACTTCCATAATAAAGCAGACCTGTTCTTGCGCTCAAGCGGTCTCTGTGGTTTTTTCCCAAACCGCGCGTCCCCCACGCCTGGAGAACCGGTGCTCCCTTCGGGAGTACCCCCCGCCGGCGGTTCGGCAGGAGCGAGCCCCCCCCCCACTCTTGGGCCTTAGCGAGGCTAAGCCCTCCAGCCCGACGGCAAATCAGGATGGGTCTTAATCCTATTACCAGAGTCCTTTAAAAGTTGAGTGAAATTCGAAGAGACAGAGAAAGCCACAGTAAGAGAAAGCCTCAGAGAGGAAAGAAACAGGAAGCAAGGGGCTGAACATCAGTGGAACCAGGAAGAGAAGGGAAAGACCATGAGATGCCACCATGTACCTGGCCATGTGAGAGAGGAACCAAGGATCACTGGAGGCCAAACCCAGAAAGCCAACCTTCAGGAAGAAAGCATCGCCTTAATGATGACTTGATGTGGCCTTTCTTTTAGCCTCAAAATCATAAGCTAATAATTAACTTAACCCATTTCATGGTATTTGAGCAGCCTAAGAGACTCAAACAGAATTCATTATTGATATCTGACACCTCTGCTCAACATAAACCTCGCTCTTGGACCCTGACTGATAGAGACACCTGGATAATTTGCTGTGAGGAAAGAAACCTGGACAGCATTTGACCTTGCAATTAAATGTACTGGCCCAAGAATGACACATCTCATTTTCACTCACCACTAGTTACCCATAACTAATTAAAGAGTCAGCCTCATAAGTTGTGGGTCCCAGTGCAAAATGAAAATTTGGAGCCTCCTATTAAAAAAATATTAAAAATTTCGAGATGGTGGCAACAAAGCATTAACTCAAGCATAGGAACATTCTAACAGGTGGTTTGTAGCCCTGCGCAGCTTACATGACCATGAAGTCAGTCCTGACTAACTACAAGGGCCTATCTAACAATTAGTGGCAAAGAAAGTGAAAACCTACTATCACCCCTGAAGGCAGGGAGTTAGAAGAATTTGAAGAACATCACCAAAGATTCTTACAACGCTTTTCCTTTCACTTATTATTTGGGGAAGTAAGTCACTTAAACTAAGGAATGTTTTGATATTCTTTCAAACATTTACTCCGTATACACTTCATTATGATGCCTCTCTGACTCTGATATGCCCTGTGCCATTATCCCTACCAAAGTTGCACAAAATCCCTCAATAAAACGTATTAGTCAAGCCTGACCCTTCTGAGTTAAATTTAGATTTTTCTCTCTCACACATGTTTTTACCAAGTTCATCCAGGTAAAAACTTCTAAATATTTTATTCTTACCAAATGGTTAAAGTTAATGTTTCAAAACATTCTGCCACCAGTCTATAAATTTTCTAGTGAGATATACTGTTTTCATTCATTGGACTAAATCTCTATTAATGAAAATTTTCACATTAATATTTGTCTTGTGTGATAATTTTTTAACTTGATAATTTCTGACTTCTTACATCATACTGGACAGAACAATGCCAATGTAGAGAGATGGATGCACAGCAACTATCCTATCAGTATTCCCAATATTAAACTCCTTTTCCATTTGTGTCAAGTTATACTTATTAGTTAGGACCATCAGAAAGAAGTGACATACATCACTTCCAGTTAAAAAGAAAACAAAGGCTATACTTGAATCACTGTCTTGTTTCCTGCTCTGTTACTAGAAAGACATCTATTACAGATATTGATGCTCTTAAATGTGAAGGAACACTTCATCAGCCTGGGTCCCTGAGTGAATGCATAAAGCAGATCTCCCCTTCCCACTCATTTACCTGTGTTGTTTATAAAGTATGAGGAAAAAAAACACACTTTCATTGTACTAAGTCACTGATGACTGATTTGGGGATTGTTTAAGGAGGCATAGCCTAGCATGTTCTGACATAAATGGTTGGTTTGTTCATAAATTCTTTTCCCATCTCTCAAAAGTATTGTATAGCAGATTCTTCAGTCTCACATTCAAATGTATCAACATTGGGCCAAGAACAGGGTGAAATCCCAAGCTTTTAGAGCTTGAGAGTATTTTGGATGTTATGTGGAAGTTTACTGAATGATGAGGTGCAAACGCAGACAGCCATGCAGGTGAGAATGCATGGAAGAACAGCTTTGTTAAATCAAAGGCCCTGAGCAGGAAGAGGGAAGAATTATAACAGCAGAAAAGCTCTGGACTTACCTTACCTAGGCTCTATGCAAGGGTCCTGAAGATCCATGGGGGGCAGGGAGAGGACGTATGGGTTCAGGGCTCTTGCCTTTTTTGGGACCCAGATGGAGGGGTAAGGCTTTCTCAAAGATCATAAGGATTGGCTATTTCAAACTATACAGCATGAAAAGTAGATGCAGCAGCGGCTGTATAAAGAAGCTAGGGACTGCTCTTATCATTCAAACCACATAGGTAGGAAGAGGCACCAAATTTAATTTCTTTTATGCCATTACAGAAGGGATAATTAATGCTGTTTCATACCCAAAATATCATATTTTGTCAAAACTAAAAGGTACAACATCATTTATTGTACCACTGTAAAAGAAACAATTATTCCAATTAGAAAAAACATTCATTTTAGAATAATTAAATTATGGTCATGTTTAAGTGTTCATAGCTTTTGGTCTTCCAACTTAAAATGGAACAAAGGCCTTTTGAATCTTCAGCAGCATATTTTTACATTTTTGGAACAAAATAATGAAAAAAGATGGCATTAATGATAGCTGCAAATTCTCCCCTATTCCTCTCATTGAGATTTGGAGTCTAATATCCCTCTTCTAGAATATGGGCTTACCCTGTGAATTTTGGTAGAGGTGGCACTGTGTAACTTCTGACAATGTGTTGCTTTCATCTTGAATTTTTGGAAGGCTTCCTCTTAGAATTCATGGCCATGTGGTGAAAACTCCAAGCCATGTGGAGGGAACACCTGTAAGAGGAACAAAACATTCTGATTGAAAGTCCAAGCTGCAATCACAGATAAGCATCACCATCATGAGTGGGCTTCATTGGAAAACCCCACTCCATAGAGCTTGCAAATGGCTGTAGCCCCAGGCATTATTTCGTGGAGCAGAAGAACCACTATGCTGAGCACAGTCCACAGAATGATTGTTGTTTGCAGTTTAAGCCAATATATTTTGAGTAGTTGGCTTCACAAAAATACAAAATTTAAACAGGAAAAATGCAATTCTAAACGGGGCTAAGATGAAATAATTTGATTAACATGAGAAAGGAGAGGATGTTACTCATACCAAAAGAACCAATGTTTTATGGAGCTAATGTAGATGAGAAAGGAGAATGGAAAACCAAAGTTGAGTAGAGTTTTATGAGAGAGAAAGGTAACATTGAATTTTGGGGGTTGATAGTTAAAAACTGAAGAGCAATTTCCAGAATGAGAGTGGGATTGCAGGGACAGGAGGAAGTTTGAAGGAATTTTAGGGTGCATTTTTCCATGTGATGGCCAATAGAATTCCTTTGTGATTTTTTGAAGATCACATATTTAAATATTTAAATTACCTTCATTTTATTTATTTATTCAGATCTGTATTTCTTTTGAATGAGATGATATTCTTTTGAATGATGATGATATTTATCAAGGAATAGAACAGCTTTAACTGGAATACAATAAAACAGAGAATCAGTAAATTTGAATAATTGGAAAAAATAAAGTATGCAGAACCCAACTAAAAGCACATATGCATTCCTTCAGACCCCTCACACTTTTGACTTAACAACTACCTGTCTATTTCTAGAAGAATTGTAAAAAGGGAGGAAAAAAGAACTAAGGGATAGAAAGTGTCCCAAGTATGGCAAATAACTGTGTAAAATGACACCTTCCTGCCAAACTGAAGTGGATATGTCAGACCAAAGAAAAGCTCAGACAAGTCCAGCTTTTTGTGTAAGGAGCATTTATTTAGGGGGCCTTTGTGGGGTCCTCATCCTTGGCAGCAGAGAAGAGACAGAATTTTCTGAGTTCTATTGTCCACACTTTCCGCAAAGCGAGAGAGAGGTCTTTTATAATTCATGTCCACGTGCAGACGGCAAAGGCACATGAGGGGCAACAGAACTTCTAAAGAATGTATGAAGTGATCAGTCACTAGTTCACAACCAGTTCCCCGGGCTTGCCTTTTAACTATTTAGGAATGGAATGTTGCTGCAATTGGATGGGAAAAGAACGGGAAGGGTTGGGGCAGAAAATGCAGTCACATATGCCACTGAAAGAGAACACATCTTAGATGAAATCCCATCTCTGTAATATTCCATATGGTTGAAACCAGGTTAAACAAATATTAAAATACATGCACTGTGTTTAACAGGAAAAAAAAAATGTATAAACTATTCTGGAAGTACCATGTGCTAGAAATCTTCTGTTTGCCCCTCTGGATCCATTCTCCACCTATCTGCATCCTCCTCAACTCTGGCTTTCCACCCAGGGAAGCTAATCAATAAGGATTACCTCAGAGGTCTCCCACATACTCAGTTTCCTATTGCTTTTGACCACCAAGATTCCTGTTAAGATCAGAGGCAGGAAGTAAAGTGAGTATGGAGTATTTATTCACCCATCTCCTACCTTTATGGTTCTTTTGGATTCTCTAAGTCCTTCCAATCATGGTCACTGCTTTTCTCAAGGTGGTTTCTCTCTACAGGGCTTTCTCTTTCCTGATTCTGAAAACCACCCTCTTCCCTTGCTTATTCATGTTTAAACATAGTGATGGCTACTATTTATTCTTAGGTATACACTACAACCTGTGACTTATACATTTTATCCACACTTTTGTATTTTCTTTATGAAAGTCTCCTTGGTATATTCAGATCTGAGCATGTCATTATTTTCTACTAATAAACCTGGCTTACGCATATGCTGGACAATATGCCTGTTCCATTTACTTCTGTCACTGAGCACCTAGCATAATGTCTGACATAAACAAACAGCAAACATTAAATTCATTAATAAATTCATGAATGAAGGAAGGAATGAAAAAGTAAAAACTCTCTGTGAAAGGCAGAAGTCCTTACTACTTTACTACTTGGTATTTAATGGTTGTCTTTAGGGAATTTTTAAGGGAGGGCATAATTGGTCTCTGCAGTAGGCTTCCAACATCTTACCTGGGTTACTTTTATTACTTCTTTGATGATTGGAAATTATGGCTTTTTATTGATTACAAAGATATGTTCTAGTTATTAATAATGAATAATTATATAAGTATAATATAATAATTTAATAATATTTAATTATAATTCAATATAATTAAAATCTGATTTGTTCTCTGAAATTTTTAAAGAAACCAGTATGATTCTTTAAATCACAAGTCACCATATTTTCCCATGATTTTATTTACCATGATTTTTGAATGGGAAAATGTCAATAATATAAGATTTAATCATATTTTAATACTAAAATATTTAATTTTTAATATTTAATAATATTCAATAATATTTAAGTACTTATTGAACTTTTCTTTGTTACTCAATATAATCATTATTGTCTTGGTAAATTACTCATGAATACAGTATATAAATTTCATTATATATCTATTAATTTATTTAATGACTGTTTGCAGTGCCTTCTATATATCAGCCATATTATCAATTAAATTTTGCCCATTTGATCAGTATTATTGTTTATTTTCCAGATGCATTTGTTTTCATCATTTTTATGTTTATATAAATTGTTGCTTTTTAGACTTCAATTCTTTCATCTATCTATTTGAATTGTATTTGTTATTATTTGATGATTATCTTTATCTTATTTTGTATTTTTTAATCCATTCTTTTCTTTGGTTTGACATTGAATTCAGTTCATCATGTCTTTCATTGCTATGTTATTTTCTTTAGATGTATATCTTGCAAATAGCATATTGTTCAGTTTTTGTTGTTGTTGTTTTGTTTGAGCTGTTTTTACAGTATAAAACTTATATTTTAATACCAAACATAGGAGCATGTACCTTCATCACTGTAATTATTATACATGGTTTAACTTGTTTTGCTATTTAACAGTTTCTCCATTTAATGATAAATTATTTGTTTTCTATTTTGTCTTCTATACATGACATATTTTTATAATGTGTTTTTTGGGGGTTATTAATTAAGACAAATATCCTAGTTTTATTTTTTTGACCAGAGAGTATTTTTTAAGCACCTAATTCACAGATGTTCTTAATAATATGTGTATAAAAGAAGATAATATATGTATATATTTATAATAGTTTGATAAGAAAAAAACATTATTTTATTTTATTTCACTAAAGGCCAGTGAAAATAATTTAAGTGTTTTGCCATATAATACAACAGAGAGATGCCAAGAGGAATACAACTTTGAATTCAAATTTCCCAGGCTCTTTTACCTCTTCTATATATAAGTCTAATAATTTATCCAATTGTTGATCTTTGTCATTAGAAAAGAATCCCCCTGCAACAAGAAAAGCTTGAGCACAAGGCATTGCAAAGATCTCTGCCAAGAAGAAAAACATTAAAAAGTTTAAAAAATTTACAAAAATGTTCTGTCATCCCTCTTTCAATATCCTTTATTGCTGATAGAAATACAAGTTATTGCCATCACTATGGAAAACTACTGGGCTTATTAATTAAGTTGAACCTATGCAAACCCTGAGAGTAAATAATTCTATCTTTTTAAGAAAAAGAGAAATGTTAGATGTATAAATCAATTAGACAATAGTATAAGAATTAATGGGCTTGGATTGTCACGCTTAAGCATTTAAGAGGCCGTTTGATCAGCCGTAACTACCAGTGTCCATTCTTGAGTGGCAAAATGTTAGAATTAAAAGCTGTTTTAAGATCTCAATTTCAGACCTTAAAAAAGGATCTTCCTGCAAGAATAAAAAATCGTATTGTACACATTTAAAAATGTTTCTACATAATTAATTCAGGTTACCTTATTTCAATAAAGTCATCATAACATACAAATTTCCATGATCTCCCTGCTATGAGGAGATCATTATATAGGAAAAATCACTATGCTCATTTCAGCTGCCAAAAAAACTTAGTTTGGTAGGGAACCCATTTACAGATATAAATGAAGTCAACTAAGTAATGCCAAATGTCACCATTAGACCTTTTCTATTTTTGTTGTTTGTTTTGTTTCATTTATTTGAATTTGAGAGAAATACTGTTTTGTATGACATCATGTTTTTGCATAACTTAAAGCAAAATTTCAGATGTCTGGAAAATTAAAGAACTCCTTTTTTCACGGACTTTGAGCCGAAAGTATGAAGTGTGCTCAGTGTTTTGTGTTTTTTTTTGCTAAGACTGTGTGGAAGAGGTTGTGTTCTGGGCAAATTTCACTATAGGTTATGACAGAGTTATAACATAATGGCCATTTTGATTATTTACTGTTAAGACAGCGATACTGCAAAGTAATTTTGTTAAAACTTCATTCTCAGTCTTCCAGATAAGCAAGGTTTTCTATCTAATTCTGTTTTTCAAAGTGAAGTCATCACCTGCCAGGAAGACATCAATTTTCATCAAGTTGCAGAGTAAGATGTTTAGAGCAGTCCAGTCTGGAACTTACTGATACTTCAGGTTTCCTTCATCCACTTTTTCTTGCTCTTTGTCATGATTCCCTTATTCAGTCAGACCCATTCTTGCTATGTTTTCCTTGCTGTATTTCCTTCATTAATTAGTGCTTCCTTCTCAGATTTCCCCCTCTCCTCTCCACTTTTCACTCTCTTCTTTTGCCTTTTCCCTCCTCCCTTCTCCATTCTTCCCATTCGTTTGCTTTAATACAAACTCTCACTTTCACATCCCTTCAAACACTTTCTCCCACTCCCAGCCCCACCCTGTTATTTTTTAGGGTACAGAACACAAACTAACCAGAACCAACTTTACAAGAAGATACAGTTGTTTCCTTTCTTAAATAAGGGATGAGATCCAAGAAAGACTTCACTCACATAAGGTTTCTGGCAGGTCCCTGAAATAAGACATGAAGTCATTGCTTGGAGTAAGAAAGCTCACTGTGGTCGGAGTATGAAGAGAAAGTGGAAAACCCTCATCTTGAACAGCAGGAGAGTAAAGGAATATAGAAATATGCTCAGCTAGTTGGGTAATAATAACAAATAGATGGAAATGTAGGTTTAAGAAAGACTGGTGTGTTTTTTTCTAGCAAGAACATTCGATGATCAGAAGGCAGGGGATTTCTCTAGTTCTCTCTTTCTGGACCTCTCAGATATCAATTACCCATACATCCTGCTCCGATATGATCCCAATCTCCATCACATACACATTGAATGAAACCTTTTTGTGTTCAGGGATTTGTCTGGTCAGAGGTCATCAGGAACTTCCCAAGTTTTCTGCACACTTGTCCTTGCTGTTGTGTACAAGCTTCTCAAAGTTTTATAAACCATTTTGGAATTGATTTCTCATAAAAGAAACAAGAGAACAGCATTTGGTCTACAAATCGTGTCAGTCTTTGAACAACCCATGGAATGCTGGAGGTCTGGCAGTGGAGATCGTCCCAATGCATGTAAACAACAGCTATAAATGAATAATCTTTGATGCAAAATGTAACTGAGTCCTTCCTATATTAATAGAGAGTAGATACAGTAAAATGTATTTTTTTCGAAGGAGGGATACTTGAATTAATCTATTTACATTGAAGAAACTATATTTGAGATTGTTTTTGTGAATCCCAAAAAGAGAAATATTATGTTTGTGAACAATCTATTCTTCTGAATGTGATACACTTTGATTATATTGGATTCAGCTGACGGCCCTTGGTTAAATTATCTGTTAAGATTAAGGTTTTGATTCAAGCACAGCATTCATATGTGACTGGGGTTGAGTCCCCACCTTCTTGGTGGGTCGATATAAATGGACACTTACTCACAAAGGCATGCAGGAAGAGAGAGCTCTGTCATTTATAATCCTGGGGTCCCAGGGAGGGACGAGCAGCTGACCTTGTCTCAGAACAACTCAGACTGATATAGAAGGCCTAGAAAGAAATGAACCCTATGCCAGGAGAGAGAGAAAGCTATGAGGAACAAGCCCTGTGACAGCCTGCATCTGAGAGAGAGGAAGCCCCAAAGGGAAGGCTGAGCCCTCATAGAGATCAGCGACCATCTTGCTTCAACACGTTGCAACTGACTTTGGTGAGAAATCAACCTTGAGTTGGACTCCTTAGGGACTTGTAACTATCAGTATTTACCCCACATAAATAGCCTTTGTAAAAGCCAACAGATTTCTGGGACTTTGCATCAGCATCCCTTTTGACAGACCAATATACTGGGTTTTAAAATATTCATTCTACAAATCTAATAATTCCAAAGTTAAGGGTAACTGTGATCTAATATCACTGTAGTGGCTGTTTGTTACTCCTTTTACTATAAAATTTCAGGAAAAAATCCATGAAATTATGGCTACTAGAGAAAACTCACAAACACAGATATTTCATGTCAACGATAAGTACAGACATGAAAGAGCCTCTATTCTCCTTAGAGTTCTGAGAGCTTATTATTCCATAATGACCCTGACAGAATTGATTACTCACTTCTAAACATGTTTTTTCCAACATCACACAATGTAGAAGGATTATTATTATTTTATTATTATGTTAGTTATTATTTTAAATACAAAGGCCCAGATGCAGCTGCTCTTGTGAGTGATGGAAGCAGAGGAGGTGACCTTTCTCCATGTATAGCATAAAAGATTGGACAGTCCACATTACTTTTTTTTTTATTATTTATTCCTCCTCCTCATGGCTTGTTTGCTGTCTGCTCTCTGTGTCCATTTGCTGCATGTTTCTTCTGTGTCTGCTTTTCTCACTTTGTTGCATCATCTTGCTGCGCCAGCTCGCCGCGGGTGCGGGTACGGGTGCCAGTGTGGGCACAGACATGGGCTATAAGCCCTCTGTGGGCGTGAACCAGCCTGTTTTCACAAGGAGGCTTTGGGATGCAAACCCAGGGCCTCCCATATGGTAGACAGGAACCCAACTGATTGGCCTCAGCTGTTTTTCTCATATTGCTTTTAATGTAACAACACTTTTCTTATTTTTTTACTTTGTTTTCATTTATGATCATTGTATTTTGCTTCCTGTATTTTTCTTGTTTGAGAAAAGAGAAAAAAGTAGATAATATTATATAATAAGTGTTTTAGAATTATTACAAAAGCAAAGGAATGGCCTATACTTTTAAATGCTTATGGCATTTATTTACAGATAGAAAAATGATAGATAAATAATCCATATGCTTATCCCTGATTTATATCTTCTTACCTGTAAGTTTGTTCATCTTTCCCTATTTCCTACCTGCTATTAGGCCTCAGAAAAGAGACAGAGTGAATGTCATCTCAAAAAGGAGAAGGCTATGACCTAGGGAACTTCTGTTAATTAAGAGTGTAGAAGAGCTGCCCATTAGGGACTCAGTGGACATTAAAGAGAAGAATTACTGATTTAGAGATGGTGGTAAAATTTAAACATTTATGTTCTTGTATTTCCCCTGTGGAATAGTGCAGTAGAAGAAGGTAGATTTTGACAACATCAGGGAAGGGTAGCCAGTGACATGTTTACCTAGGAGAAGTTTGGGAAGGTTGCAAGACCCTGAGATAATCCTGTCATGTGGCCATATCCAGTGCATATGATACTAGGAAGAAGTGGTTCAAAAGCTAAGTCTATAGGTAGCCAGGCAGTTCCTATGAACTTTGGTATGCAGGAGATTAAGCAGTTTCTTCTTGTCTTGGAAATGATTTGCAGTGGACCAACAGAGACCTGAGGTTGGGATGAAGAGTCTGCAGTGTGGCACACATTTGAACCATACACTTCAAAGTAGTTGTCCATACCAATGTCCAAGGAGCCATCAGTCCAGGGAGCAGAAGGGTCCAGCCACTCTTCAGCAGAGACCAGATGATGCAGAGGAAATCATTTTGATCCATGGGCCCTGTCTCCTGACACTATACAAGGTCATGGAAACCTTATACTTAGTACACAAAAAGCATTTTAGAAAGAGCAGGTGGAGGCAGAAGAAATCTGAACAGATTGAATCATTCAAGAGACTAGTGTACCTAAAGAAACTCATTTAAATCTAGCAATTTAGACTATTTTAGTACCAAGTACAATGATGATCTAACAGCTCACAGACACAGTTTAATATAATATTGTAAATGGAGCAAATTAAAGTTCCATTTTCCTAACTGCCTTTTTCAAAATATTAATGATAGAGATGGGCAACATGGATCTGCCAGTATGGTAGTGTTTTTTATAGCTCAAGTAGTACTTTATTTCTTTCTGGTAATTGTAAAATATCCAATTTAAGATGCTTTTTTCAAAGGTAGAATCAAGGACTTCAGACCCAGGCACCACATATCCCAAGCACATATCCCACAAGGACCCAGGCACCACATGCCCCATTATTCTGAAATTTGAGGAAAGATTTACAATGACCTCCTTAGGGTGTTTGTTTATTTGTTTTTCTGGCAACATCTAAGAGAACATTCATTCATGAAGGCACAGATTTGTGAGAAAACATTTTTCTAAGTCTTTATACTCCTATGAAAACAAAAAACTCCCTGAAGCTCTTCGGTTGCATATAACAGGATATAATGCTAAGCCAAGGTCCAAGATTCATAATAAGGATGTAATTTATTTTTAAGTGTAAATGCTTCTGTTAAAATCATATAAAACCCATGGTTTTAGTGATAAGAATACTGGTGGTATCCATATTCTTATCTACTGCTATTAAACTCTATTAAGGAATTCTCATCTTTGTTGAATAAAGTACAGTCTATTGTTTTACTAAGTAGCTTATTTTATAAAAGGATTTGGGGACTGAAAAAAAAATAAGTTGCACCGCCAATTTGATCTCTATTTCTTAATACTTCTTTCTTAATTACAGTCTTAATTTCACACATTGTCTATTCCAAGTAAGGAATATGGAGAAATAGAAATGAAGAAATCATGAAAGAAGATATGCACATAAATGTGTTATCTACTTACATTTTCTTCCCAGTTTTAGGCTTAAGATGTTCAAGTACCTTTGTTTAACAAAAAGGGAAAAATACTGTCATATGTATTTGTTTTCTTTATAGTACCTCTCCACCCACTTTCCACCCCCAGTTTCAAACAGGTAGCCAAATCAGTACAGTGGTACCTCAGTACTTGTCATTAATTGGTTCCAAGAGGTGTGATAAGTACCAAAAATGACAAGTACAAAGCACATTTTTCCCATAAGGAATATTGTAAATAAATTTAATGTGTTACCAAACCAAAGACAATGTGCATTTTTAAGGTAATATGTGAAAAAATAGGGTTGTATATCATTACCTTACACTATTGCAGTCATCCAGCCCATGGACCAGGAGTAGGGTTAGGGAGCAGGAATCTTATAGTGATGAAGCTGAACTCCTCCAGTAAGTCTCACTCCAAGCCTGTAGGGTGGGCGGGTGCATTGTCCAAAAGCAGTAGAGCTTTCAGAGGTAAATCTTTCTCCAGCAATTTTTTTTTTTTCACTAAGGGACCAAACACTTTATTATCCACTTGGTGAAAACTTGCCTCGTGACCCAAGCCTTGCTGTTTGCCCCTCACCTCACAGGGAGTTTGCTTTTTATGACATCATGCTTCTTGAAAATTCATGGGCTTTTACTATGTTAGACTAGTAAAGGCCTGACTTTAACGTCCTCACTAGCATTCCCACACAACAACAGAGTGAGCTTGCCCTTCTTTGTTTTGTGACCTGGTAATGCCTTCTCCTCTTTCGTGATGTTGGTCTTACTCAGCATTTTTTTTCCAAAAAATTCCAATTTCATCACAGCTAAAAACTTGGTGGAGAATAAACCCTAAGTGTCTTCATATAGTCTTGAAATTCACTGACAAATTCATCAGCAACCTTTTAATTAGCATTCACTACCTTACCATGCCCCAAGATAGTATGGATGACAGGCTTCTATTTATATTTATCTAACAAGCCATGGCTGGCCTTAAAAACTTCAACAATGATCTATGCATCTTTTAAAAATAAATAAAAATATATTTAAAACAAAACAAAACAAAAATTCCTCAATGTTCTCATCATGTGGTTCTGGTTTGTTTTTAAAAAAATCAGCATGCAACACTTTCATTTTTTTCATGTATCACGGCTTCTGATACAGTGTCTCCTGCTAAATGCTTTTCATTTATCCAAACTAATAACAACTTTTCAACTTCCTTGAGTGTTTGGAAATGCTGCTTTGTTACTGATTTAACTCCTTTCATAACATCAGTCTTTTTTTTTGCTTCTTTATTCTTAATAATGATAGAGACCATTGTTCTAGGCATACTGTATTCCCTAGCAAAATCAGTAATTATCAACATGGCTTTCATATTTACCTATTATTTCTTTGTTTTTTCCTCAGTGGTGGTGTGAAGTAATTTACTGCTCAGTGCTATCACTGATCATTTTCTTAGGACTCATGATGAGAAAAAAAAAATGCAGAAATACACAAAATGATCATAGAAGCTAAGACTGCAATGGGATGTTCACAGGCAAGAGCTACTGCATGACTAATGTGTGACCCTCTGTTTCTGCTGGAAAAGGTAGCATGTCATGAGGCAACAGACCCTACAAGTTCTAACTTACGCATTGGGTACCAAAAAACAACGAGTACCTGGACAAAATTTTCACATCAAAATGCACTGAGAACCAACTTTGATGAGTTTTAAAGCAGTCGATTACCAAGATATGCCTGTATTTTTCTCCTTGCAATGTTAAAAATATAGAAATAAAGTGCTGGAAACCAAGCTTTTAAAAAAAGTTTAAGCTTATTAAAGAGATTATCCCAAGACCTTGGGTCTTGCGTGTTAGAGGGGAGAGAAAGAAGCAAATCTTGCAGGAACTTATGGTTCTAGGTGAGAGAAGGAAGAAGGGACGGGTAAGCCAAGAGGAAGAGGAAGCAAGAGAAAAGGCCTCTAGGCGTCTGGGATTAGAGAAAATGAAGACTGACATGACACAAATCTGCATTACCATTTCCTATCCTGAATTCCTGTTATCTGTCATATAGGTCACCATAGAATAGATGCATAATGAAATTTCCCTTTTGCAAATGATACAAAAATCTCCGCAATTTCACTGTATATTGATGTGAACAGAAAATTGCTAATGACTTTTACTGGGAGGACGGTATAATAAAATGCCAGAATAAATTAACATAATTATTTCTATAGGAACATGTATCTCAAATTATCAACTATATATTTGAGAAATCTTTAGGAAGAACCATATTTTTATGTACTTATGGTTTTTTAAAAATTTTATATTGTTTTGTTTTAATAAATAACAGAACAGTTGATTATGATCAAAATAACTAGGTAAATTCTCTAATTTCTTACAGTATTCGATTTATATAGCCCATATACTTTTAGATCCTGAACTAGTAATTCAATACCATTTTGTGTGATTGGTATATTGGGTTGTTAGAATGAATTTATTTTAGGAAATTTTTCAACATACATCCTATTAGCATTTTTACAGAGTGTTTTAATATATTTTCCATCAGCACAGACTAAAAGAAACTTAAAGGAAGTTTTGCCAAATTTCTACCAAATAGCTTCATTTTACCTCATTTTAATTCTTCCTCATAAGTTAAGAATAAAATTTGTATAGTATAGTAAAATGCACCATTAAGAGCACTTACCCATACACATATTATTTCATCATAAGTGAAAAACATTTATTGCACAGGCAAAATTAAGGTTTTCATAGTCATATTTTAACATTTGTTTTTGTCATTATTGGCAATGCCTAAATGTATTTACGTAAGGCTTATATATTGTATTGTTGCCAGTGCTGATTTCCAGGTTCTTGGTTACATTGTAAGAAAGAATTCAGACATGCGCCACAGTTATGAGAAAGTTAAAGAGTTGAATAATGGAAAGTCCACACTCAGACATGAATGCAGGTGTGCTCAAGGTAGAGATGTGCTTACTCTGCTCTGGGGTTCCCTGTTTTATGGGCCATCCCAAGGAGTTGGGGTCTGCACTGACTGGCATATTTGAAATAAAATGAGGGAGATAGTTGGGTGGTTTGATCTTTAGAGGTTGCTGGTGGTGACCGGCTTCTGACTGCTGTCCACGAGATCTAGGAGTTTGCCTCGCGAGGTGACATGAAAGTGGGAGGGTGGGGGTGGTGTCTCACTTGCCCCAAGCTGCTTTCTGGTAACACTGCTGCTAGGTGTGTGCTACAGATTGCCCCGAAAACTTGCTGGTGCAAGTCAGCAGGCTGTTGCCTCAGCTTCTCAAACACATGGTGTTTGTGTGGCTGAGTGGGTTTTCTGCCCCTCCTCCTCAGGTCCCTATTCTGTCCTGCCTCAGTATCAACATATGGAACGTAACATGCCAGTGAATTACTATCAATATATTAAGACTTACAATTTCTTTGATATGTATAGGTTTAAAGAGATTTACATTAAAAACTACCATTTAAAATATATAGATTTTGAGAATATCAAAGTTCTGTTTATATTAATCAATTATTATTACCTCATAGAACTTGTTAGGGGATATTAGTGGATGCAAAATCTGTATTTTTAAGTCAACTATTGATTTACAGAAGCATCAAAGAGAAACTTGCAAAAAATATGATAGAAAAATAAAAGAAATGCCAAGGTGATCTCAAAGTGCCCTCATAAAAACACATTTTCTTCACTGTACAGCCTGCTTTATTTAAAAAGATGTGGAAATTCCTGCCCTAAGTAAATCATAAAAATTACAACCCTTGTCATACAAATCAAGTGAATAGGTACCCTATCCATCTAGTTCCTGTACTAGGGCATCACCATTCAGTGGTGTTTTTTTTCCTGACATATTTATTACAGACCTGCTATGTTCTTCCTGACCAATCTATGACCCGTTAATAATTTTGACCTATACAGTAGAGGTGAAGTCACAATTTAAAGGACAGTGAAAAGCCATGTGAAAAGAAAGTAGGACTGTGGAACTTGGTACAGGGTGCCTTTGACCTCTAGCTAGATGAAGCTGTGTCTTCATATTGTTACTGGGTTTTGTCTAGGTTCTTGACTATGCTGCAGAAATGAATTTCAAGAGCATGCCAGGTGAATTAGGCCAGTAATTTATTCAGGCAGGGAGGGGAAAGAAAAGGGAGAAAATAACAGATCAGAGGTACCAAAGAGCGAAAGGAGTTGAAAAGTGATAAAGCAGGCTAATTTACAGACTACAATTTCCCCTTATAGATTATAAATTCTCAGGTTTACTTGCATAGTGATCCAAATGGGGGAGAAGGCAGCCGGCGTCGGAGTCAAGAGGCGAGAGAGCGCATTCAGGCCACATGCCCGGTGTTTGAACCATTAAATGTTCACCCCTTTGCTTAATGACATAGGAGGAGTTATAGCTGTTTGCTCTTTTGATTGATTATCTCACCCATCAATCCCTTATGAGAGCCCAATGACAAAGTCCTCGGGGAATATCCAGGGTTTCTCCTGGCTTCCAGAGGAAGTCTTTGTTCTGAAGAGTGGAATCTTGGAGAGGGTCTTCCAACAGCCATCTTGGGGGTTATTGATGTCCATGTGGACTTCTTGCCAGGTTCCAGATCTGTCTACTGATTCCCCATCTTACTAACCTCCTTCAATACCCTTCAGTCTTTGCTGGTATTGCTGATAAGTCAGTGCTGCAAGAGTTTTGTGGAGTAGGTGGCTACAATGGCATCAAAGAAACAGAGGCTCATGAACAGAAAAGAAACTTTCAGCAAATCACCTCTTTATTTCTTGCACAGCATAAAGAGTCCAGAAAGGCAAATAACTTCTTTGCTTCTTACACAGAAGAGACCAAAGAGCAGGGGAAGTCCTATCACAGCTGACTCCTGGAGTGGCAGAAAACTGTTCAGGTTGTAGATGGTAGATGGCAGCTCTGCCTGCCCCACTACACATTGGAGAAGAGACACAAATCTATACCATTTAACTGTTTTTTTTAATGCACCTTGAGGTGAGGAGGCCTGCCACTGAGAATTCCTGCCTTGATTACCATCTGGTGCTGTTTATCCCCATGTTTCCTGGTTTAAGTTCTGGCTGGACTTTTTCTTTTTGACTTAACATTTCCCCTGGCCACAGAAGGGCACACAGTATATAAGGAGAGGGGGTAGTAGGGAGGATGGCCACTTAACATGTTCTGGTGACTTCCCCAGAGAAAGTGGTGAGAGTAGGTGAGGGCTGAGTCATGGCTACTTAACAGGTATCTGTGACTTTCTTAACAGTTCCAGACTTGTAGTAGAGACACCCCATGGACCAGGCAAGAATTAAGTGTAAGTAATGGACCTCCTGCAAACACTGTCAGAGAAGAATGCCAGGATGTGACAAGCTTATTGAGTCATGCTACTGATCTAGCCAGTAATGTGCTCGAATACTTCAGAAGATAAATTCCTTTAGAGTAGGGAATTGTGATACTTTAAGCTGGGCATTTCTTTATTGTGAGTGGCTGTCCTATGCACTGTATTATGTATAGCAGCATTCCTGATCTTTACCTGGGTCTCTACTAGATACCAGTATTACTTCCTATACTAGTTGTGATGACCAAAATGCCTTCAGACATACCAAATGTCATTAGGGTGCAAAATTGCCCTCAAGTAAGAACTACTGCTTAAGAAGAAGAATATGGAAAGTATGTCTTTATATGACCTCTAATCATCTACCCAAAAATTATTTAACAAATCAAGAAAGCTTATATTTATTGAGAAATATTATGTGTCAGAAACCAAATTAAGTTCCTCCATATATATATATATATATATATATATATATATATATATATATATTTAAGATTTTTAAAAATTTATTTCTCTCCCCTTTCCCCTTTTCCTCCAGTTGTCTGCTCTCTGTGTCCATTTGTTGTGTGTTCTTCTGTGACTGCTTCTATCCTTATCAGTGGCACCAGGAATCTGTTTCTTTTTGTTGCTTCATCTTGCTGTGTCAGCTCTCCATGTGTGCAGCTGCCATCCTGGGGAGGCTACACTTTTTTCACGCTGGGCAGCTCTCCTTATAGGGCGCACTCCTTGCGCATGGGGCTCCCCTATGCGGGGGACACCCTGCGTGACACGGCACTTCTTGCACGCATCGGCACTGTGCATGGGCCAGCTCCACACATGGATCAGGGAGGCCCGGGATTTGAACTGTGGACCGCCCATGTGGTAGGCGGATGCTCTATCCGTTGAGCCAAGTCTGCTTCCCCATATATATTAATTTATCTATTCCTCCCAACAACTCAGTGAAGTAGAGATTTCTGATGAAGAAATGGAGATTTACAAAAGTTAGTTGATTTCTTGGGATTCAAAGTTAAATGTTTGTGATACCAAGTAACATAAAATGGAAAGAATAAGGAACGTGATGCTTGTTAGATCTGCTAATTTGTTGTTCAGAATAGTTGTGTGTTAGTGTTAGTACTCTAGAACTGAGTACAGTCCAGAGATGAGTTTCAGAACTTGAGAAAAATAATATGCATCATAACATTTTCTTGATTTAAATAATCTAGATTATTAGAAAACAACATTTGATCTCATGTTCTTATAAATGATAAAACAACTCCATTAGGCATGCCAATTGCAATCATCATTTATATTGTAAAACTTCTCTCCACCAAGATACCTAGCCAAGTTTTGCCTGCTACTGGAAGGGAAATTGCTTTGGAATGGGATTTAGAATGGAAAATCATTATGTAAATTTCCCTGGGCCAGATGCCTCTTCTTCTGTAGGCTTTTATAGAGGCCTTTTATCAAATGTAGTAAGTCTCCTTCTGTTGGTAGTTAGCTGAGAATGGCTAATGAAGTTATCAAATAAATATTTTGCTTCTATTTAAATTATCATATATATATATATCCATTATTCTATTAATGTGGTAAATTATATTGAATTGCATTCCTGGGATAAACACCACTTGGTTATCATGTATTATCTATCTTTTCTATGTATTGGTGGATTCCACTGGCTAACATTTTGATAAAAATTTTTGTGCCTAAGTTCCTGTGTAAAAATGGTCTGTTGATTTTTCGGTTTGCTAGTTTGTTTTTGTAATGTCTTTGTCAGTTTTATTATCATTATGTTGGCATCATAAAAGAAGCTGGGAAGTATTCCTATTTTTCTTTTTTTTTTATATCCCAAAAGAGTTTTTGAGAGATTGATAGTATTTCATCCTTAAATGTTTTATGGATTTATCGGTGAAACAAAATGGATTTGCATTTTTGTTATGGAAAGGCTTTTAAAATATATCCAATTTCTTTAATAGATATTGGGCTATTCATATTTCATTTTCATCTTGTACCAATATTTGTAAGTTGTATATATTTTTTAAATTGCCTATTTCATGTAAGTTGTAGAATTTAGGGCATAAAATTGTTTATAATACACTTGTCCTCATCATCATAATGCAAACCACAATATGAATGCCAACTTAAAAGAGAAGGTATTTTATTTTTTTAATTCCAAGAGATTAAAAATAAATAATACATAGAAAGGTGTTTTGCATAAAACATCATAATAACATGATTAGTTGAAACAAAAAGGCATAACTTGCTCTGGCCTTAGGCTAACAAGATCTGTTTTAATTTATGATAACTAAGAAAGAACACAAAAATGTTAACATAACTGCTAAGTGTGCCATTTTTAAGGGTCCAAATGGTGCTCTCCCAATCAGTGCTGATGACTCAAAGAATGATGTCACAGTATGCCAAAATTTCAGTAGTAGAAAAGGAAGAAAATATCTTGCATTTTAGTAACTCCTCAGCATGAGTTCCTTTTACACAGATTCTTTGGGTTCATATTTCTCCTGGTACAGTATTACCTTAACAAACATAGAAAATTGCTTCTCTTTATTAGTTTAGTGTTTAAACTTCTGTGTTTCCAGATATTAAATGATCTCAGTGATAATTTAAGTAGTGAAGAAAAGTGATTTACAGTAACTTCCTGGAAGAAAACTGATTAAAAAGGACAAGAATCACACATAATTCTCAATGTAAGTACAATGTTAAAATTTATCATACATGGAGATACCAAAGAATTTACATTTCTGACAAACTCCACTGATTATCAACATTTACTTTTCAATCTAAAATTTAAGATTGTTTTCTGAGCATTAAAAATAAAGTCTGGGGAGCAGTTGTGGCTCAAGCAGTTGAATGCTGGCTTCCCACATGGGAGATCCTGGGTTTAGTTCTGATGCCTCCTAAAAAAACAATAAACAAACAAATAAAATGAACAAAAATCTCAGGGGAGCTGATGTGGGTCAGTGGCTGAGCACTGGCTTTCCACGTAAGAGGTTCTAGGTTCAATCCCCAACCCTGTACCTCAAAAAAAAAAAAAAAACAAAAAGTCTTCTGTTCCCATGGTTCACTCTTTCTAAGGCTGAATGTTTTTTCTTTAAAAAACTTTAGGATCTGGCTATTTCTATGAGGTAAAAATAATGTGCATATGTATGAGTATTTGCAAGAATTGGGAAGGACATCAATTAATAGTTCCTTAAAACATTTGCTTTTTAATTTCTATAGTTAATAAATAAGAACAATGAATTATTAAGTTGTGTTCTATAACATGGAAATACCTTGCATTGAGTCAAAAAATATTATCAGTTTCTGTATAACTTAACTCATACCTCTTTAACTGATGATTGTGGCATCATGTTGCATCTTTAGTATCCTAATTTTTTAAAAATATAAGCAATATCAGAAATGTCTCATTTGATCATTAGAATTTAGACAATAATTTTCAAAGAACATTCTTCCCTTTGTGATCCATGTGAGAGAAAAGAGATTATCACCTGAGAAAATCACCAAATGTAAGGAAAATACAAAGGAAAGATATATTTTAAAGGTTTCCCTGAAGATACAACAAATCCCTGAATCCTTTGTTGAAGTCAAATTTTTTTCTTCCCTAAAAGTAGCCCTTTCTCCTTTAGGAATCAGGGGGTTATTTATCCAAAGAATACATACTTATAATTTCAAAAGTCTAAGGAGTGCTAAAGGCTTATTTAAAGTAATAACGGTAAGGAACTTAATTTTCTTCTGTATCATACTTCCTCATGTACTCACACAAGCATACCCCTCTAACTCCCAGAAGTAACCAGTTTCAACTCACCTGTTCTTTTCTTACTTTTACCTCCATGTTAAATAATGTGTCTTTAGTGCTGGCTCTTCATTCACCAATTGTAGACATCGCCTATTGACTGTCCATTGAGGTACATGTAGATACTATCCTTATACTCTTCTTTCTCTCCCACCCATCCTCCCACTAAAGTGGTATAGTTTTTGGTTAACTGTATTCAATGTTTTATTATTGGATGACTATTTGCTTGTATACCAAGTGGAAATTGTAATTTTCCATTTTCTGTACAACTTTTTATTTTTCTGGAATGAATGCCTGTTTATATTGTTTAAATTAGTTATCTTTGAACCTAAAGCTATTTTCTCTTACTGTACCAATTAGGATTTAATGAGTTAATTATACCAGAGGTTTCAAAGGTAATTTAATGTAACAATATATTTATGTAAGTGTTGAGAGATCTGACAAGCAATTAAAAAAAAGAGAGGTCACCTATTTTCAACCCAGAGGTTAACAAGAGCCAGAAGTCACTGCCACCTTTAAGGCCACACTATAGTACATAGGGATAAGGAGGCATGAACAGAGTCCAGAATTTGGGGCGCAGACAGAAGTAAGACTCACAGTGGGACTACTTTGCCAAATATGGGAATAAAGAAGGTGGAGTGTACCTCCAGTACAGGACCACAGAGAAGATGCAGTTGCTGCTGGAGATGCTACTTGATGCCAAAAAGATTCCACTGAACGCTGCATACTTAGGAAATATAGTTCCCATTGTACAGAGCAGAGCAGGGAAAGGGAATGGAATAGATTTAGAAGAACAAAAGCACACATGGATATTAGTATTTGATTGCTGCATAACAAATTACTACCAAGAGAGTGGCTTAAAATAACATGCTCTTATTATCTCATAGTTTCTGTGGGTCAGGATCTAGGTGTCAGCTTGGCTTGGGGTCTCATTGGAGGCTTGGGATCCTCTTCCAAGCTCTCTAGTTTGTTGTCAGAATTCAATTCCTTGTGGTTGTAGGACAAAGTTTCTCCTCCCAGAGGCCACTCTTCCCCAGAGGCAGTTCACAATCTGTATGCTTCATCAATCCAGCAGGACCATCTTTCTCCACTTTGCTACAAAGGAGGCATTTCTAATCCCATCATATTCACAGGTCCCACCTGTACTCAAGAAGAGATTATGCAGGGTGTATATACCAGGAAGAGGAAATATTTGAGGCCATTTTAGAATTCTGCCTACCACAGCATAAATGTAATTTTCTATAAGGTCAAAATGTAAGATTATCTATCAGTTTTAATTTTTTCTGAGTACATACTCTTGTAGAGCCTACAGCTCTTCTGCTCCCAGCTGAAATAGTTGCTTTTTAGACCTGCTGCAAAGTTAACAGCTTGAGACTATCCTTCATTCTCTGCCATTGGAACCCTCTGTTTTTTGGATTCTGTTTCTATTTTGGTTACTTCATCATTATGCTTTCCATAGGTTCCTGATATGGTACATGGACATAAGTTTTGAAACTTTGCTTGACTAAAAACATTTTAATCTTATTCACATTTTTGATTTTGCATATATTAGAAACCATAGTCAGAGGGTAATTTATCACCTATTTTTTTTCTTAATTTCAAAGAAGAAAGATGAAAACAAAAGAAACTGTATATTAACCTTGAGAAGAATAAAAATAAATTAGGAAGATATTTAATAAAGGTAAAAACTAAAAATAGAAGCAAGAGGGATAAAATAATTCTAAAAGAATATTACATAAGCTCTGTGACAAAAAAGGAAAAAAGTAAAAAGAAATAAAACTGAGGGAAAATGAATAAAATTCCACAACAAAGTCTAGATTACAAAAATTACCCAAAAAAGAGAATATAAAGGTGACCAAAGTTTTATCACTGAAAAATGCGTAAGGACCATATGGGGTCACAGTTGGTTTTGTCTTTTGTTTAAATACTTTAAATTATTCATGCTATTCCATGCAGAAAAAAATGGAAATCTAACTGATTTTTTTAATGGCAAAAAACAAAACAAAACAACACACACACACAAACACAAACCAAAAGATCTTTACTATGAAAATCTGATAAAGAAGTGGATAGACAATCCACACTTTTAAACACAAATGCAAAAAAGTCTAGATAAAACATAAGCATATAAAAAACTATACTATAACCAAGTAGAACAGTCAAGTAGGGGTGATATGATGTCCAGAATCTATTAACCTGGTCCATTCAATCAGTATATTAATATAGAAAAATAATACCAAAGATGCAGATAAGACATTTCATAAAATTACCTGCAATTTCGTACATACACACACAAACATATGTATATATAAAGCTAAGTAAAATAGCTATAGAAGGATCTTTTTTAAATAAAATTAAGATAATTTGTGAAAAACTATATTGACTTAAGAAACATAAAAAAAAATCAACACAAAATAGAACTTTAGAAATATACCTGGAATTACTGTCACTGTTTATGATTTTTAAAGGAGATTTTAAGAAAAGCAATGTGATAGCTGATGCAGGTTAAACCTGGATATTGACAATCTGTTTAGGACATACCCTAATCACCAGGGTCCTCTCCTTAGTTGCCATCCTGATCACATAGCTTATGTCTCATGATTCAAGATGGATCTTTGAGCTTTAGCCAACACATTTTCTCCAATTTTGTGCACATCATTTCTGCTTATATTACTTAGTCACATAGCCAATTTTAGCTACAAAAAAGCCATTTTCTCAACTAAAATTCAGAGGGTCTATCAGTGAAGTAAAGAAGAATGGATACTAAGAGATGAGCAGCCACATGTATTATGAAAGAGCAAATGAAAAAAAATAGCCTATAAGAATGTATTTATAAGGGTATTTGTTGTGGCATTGATTTTAGTAGAAGAAAACAGGATACTGAATAAATTCCCATTAATGGGAAATGTTTAAATAATTGGGGTACATTTACAGCATGTAATGATTGCCGTCATTAAAATGTGTTAATTAGAGGGGTATGGATGCCTTAGAAGCATTTCCAGAGTATTGTTAAAGGGAAAAAAAATGAGAAACTGACCTAAAGCCTTTATTACCTTGGGATGATGATTAATGCATTAATGACTCCAAAGGCACTTCGAAACATAAAGTGCCATGAGAATGTAAGGAATCATTTTGCAATATATATACTGTAATCTGCATAATGCATTGTCTCACTCAACAGTTATTCTAAGTCTTTCAGTATGTCCTCTGTATTGCATTGGCTGGAAATCTAAACATTACATTTTCCGGACACCCTTATATCTGGAGTTCTGTATGTGATTTAGGCTCACCAATCAGATGTATTCCTAGGAAACTAGAATTCAGAGCTGAATTAAGTGTTTAAAGATGTAGGGCATGAAGCACCATTTTCCTGATGCATGGCAGAGGCAGCAAGGTCCTGAGCAGGGAGCTGAGACTCAGATCCCTGGCTCACGGAGAGCAGCCTGATTGTGGCAGAAGGTGTAGCTCCCTCAGCTGCCCAGGTCTGTGGCGTAAACTAAGAAATCATTCCTGTATATTCATTCTGAAGTCTATTGCATCAGCTTGTCTGATCATTTTTAAGAGATTCAATATCCTGCAATAAATTCCTTTCTGCTGAAACCAACAAGAGTGGATTTTGTTCTTGGAAAGGGAATCCTATTCAATATAGCTCTTTTGTTTTAATCTAAAAGAATTGAAAACCATTTATATTCTTAAAAACATGAAACATGCCAATACTCATAATTTATAATTTTGCTAAAATGAATAAATCAGAACATGCATGAAATATTCAAAACATTGTGACAAGAATCTAATCTCTATAAAATTACAGTTATGTTACCTGACTGGACCAATTTCCTAGGCTCTGCCTCTTTTTTTCTTACCTTTAGCTCTAAAAATAAGGCTATTAAAATTTATCCCTCCCTCTTTTGGCCCTTTATAGTCAAGTGCATATCATCAGTATCTTGTAAGTTCTAGCACAATCTGCTTACCCAGGGAGAAAGTACACAGATGGAAAATGCTGCCTGATCTTTGTTCTAGTTTTCCCTTCCACTCCTGTGCTTGACTGCAACCTTGCCACAGAAATAATGAAGCATATTATTCATATTTATTAGTATATAATAATGAGATTGAAAAATGGCTATCCACCAAAAGAGACATCCACCTAAATGAGGGCCAGACAGTCTGGAGCTAGCAGTTCAATGAATGTTGAGAAAATGTGCTCTGACAGTACATCCCTTCATCCATTGAAGAGTTATTAATGTATTAATTCAGCAGTTTTGTGACTTATGAAGAGGATATGACATTGGAAAAAGTCTGCTTTCAGTTAGATAAACATAGCCCACAGCATCCTTGCTCTTTGAATTGCCACATGCAAATAATTGTCTGTCATGTATCTAATTATCTATACCATGTCGGGAAAGGATGCTGGATGGGGAGGGGGGAAGGGAGAGGATAAAAAGGAGTTAACCTGTAAGCACTAACCACCGGACAAGTCTGTTTTCTCTGATAAATACTGGATTCAAAAAACATTGCCAAGGAGGGTCGTTCACTTTAACTAGAATGAAACACAATAACAATGTAATTTTTTAAATCTCCTGTATGACTTCCCTTCCATGCATACATTTCCATCCCTCATTTCTTTTGTCTCATTTCATGTCTTCTATTATAGTGGTTTTACTATGATTGCTCCCCAATCTCTTATTGGCCCAGCTTCAAAACGCTTACTGTAGGTAATTAGCTTTAGTGTGCCTGAGCCTGTTATCTCAACCTGTTCTGTTCACAGCAGCCGTTTATGAGTTCTCTTCTTTGTTTTGAATGTAAGAGTCAAAATAGAATCAATGTCTGCAAAAGGACTGTGTGGCTTAGTTTGTTCATAATTCTAAGCAACTAATTGCTCTGCTTCATTCTCTTGATTAAAAAATATAAATCTGATGTTTAATTTAAAAATAACAAGTGAAGTAAATCTAAAATTAAAGCAAGAAGGGAGCTGCCATGTAATTAAATCACTGAATACAAATACAAGTCAACTATAAAAATATGGGATAAAAATCACACTTAGAAGATTGAAACCAGATCACTGGTTTTGCCTCCATTGATAGCAAACAAAATAATAATAATAATAAATTATAGTGGATTAAATTGTGGCTCCCCCCAACAAAGATATCCACTCAGAACCTGTGAATGTGACTTTATTTGGGATAAAAGTTAAGGCGGCTCAAGATGTTAAAACAAAATAGAGATGTTAAAGATGTCAGAACATAAATGTCAAGGAGCTCAAGATGAAATAATCCTGATTCAGGTGAGTCATAAATCCAATAATAAGTGTCCTTATAAAAGAAGAGAAGGAAAAAAGATAAGAGCAAGGAAGATCATGCCAAGGCCCATATGAAGACAGGACCACAGACTGGGGTTATGCTGCCACCAGCAAAGAATGCCTGAGGCACCAGAAACTGTTAGAAGCAAGGACACATCCTCTCCTTGAGCCTCCAGAAGGAATGAGGCTCTGCTGAAACCTTGATTTCAGACTTCTGGTCTCCAGAACTGTGAGAGAATAAATTTCCATTGTTTTAAGTCACCAGATTTGTGGTAATTTGTTATGGAAGTCCCAGGAAACTAATGTAATAATAAATACATGACCCAGCCAAGAAATATTTTCCCAAAGCAACACAATAACAACAAAAACATTCTGCCAGTATCTTTGAAAAGTAGTGATCCCCCCAAAAAGTACTTGAAAATACTAACATGTTTGTGCAATGATTCCATCTGCTCCCCCACCCCAGAAAACATGCAGAGAATAGAAAAGGTGTTTAGAACATCCAGAGAATGTTCACTAGTATTCATAAATATACAAAAAATGTACCATGTGGAAAGACTGCACCTGCAACCAGAAAAAGTCATGAAAGAAACCATTACAATGACGTTTCATTTGAAGAAGGAAAACATTCCAGGAGACAAGCCCTGTTTATACTGTCTCTTCCGACTAAAATAAAAGGGAAAATAGAAAGTAAAATTATCCTACTTCTATCTAGATAATTATTCTAAGCAATAAACTAGTTGCACAGAATAGATAAGATTCTCTAACGTAGCAGTGTTGTGGGGGAGGGAGTACACTGAAAGCCCCAGGTCAGCTGGCCATCATACTCCACTCCACAGACACCCTTCTTACTTTTCCCTCTGCTGTAAGGGGACGTACAATCTGCTGCTAAAGAGGCAAAATCTGATTAAATAAATAGAATGAACAATCAGGCTTCAGGTTTCAAATCTGAATCGCAGAATTCCCAACCCATGGGCCGGTATTTTTTAAGCTTGGAGGAGAGAATCTGGTAGAATACATTGAACACAACCTCAGAAGCAAAGGAAGAATCCAGGTTCCTGCAACAGAGGCTGCAAGTTGTCCCTACCTTGTACCCTAATGAGACATATCACAATAGTGGATATAAAGTAATACCTAGTCCCAAACTCCAACCCAGAGAGAAGGACCAACAGAACACATATAAAAAGTCACTCATCCCAGCCCACTCTCATTTGAAATCCTACACTGGCCTTTTATAACACTTAGAAGTAAACCTGATTCTTTAATCTTAACACATAAGGCCTCACATGATCTGCACCATACTCATCCCCCAGCACCTTATATTCATTGTGGTTTTACTCTGGCTATCTTTTTCCTTTCCTGAAACATTCCAAGTGACCCTTACCTTGGCACCTATGACTTTGCCAAGATCTTCATATGGCTGATTCTTCCTGGTCCTTCAGTCCCTGCTCAGATGACTCCTCTTCAAAGAGGTTTTCTCTGATTTTACAGTTGTGATGGTTAGAAACTACCCAGAAAAGTATGTTCTTAAACTTAATCAATTCTTGTGAGTGTGAACCCATTATAACAGGATCTTTTAGTTAGTATGCTCTTAAATTAAGATGTGTCCCACCTCAATCAGGGTGAGTCTTAATCCTCTTACTGAGTATTTTATAAGAGAATGAAATTTGGAAAAAGAGAGAGGGAGCCATGGAAGGAAGAACCTGGAAGCAATGAAACTCAGAAGAGAAGGAAGAGAGAGAAAGCACTGCCATGTGCCTTCCCATGTGATAGAGGAGTCCAGGATCCCAGGCAGCTGGTCTTCAGGAAGAAGGTATTGTCTTGTGGTGCCTTGATTTTGACATTTTAATGGCCTCAGAATTATAAGCTTGTAAGTGAATAAATTTCCATAGTTAAAGCAAACACATTTTATGGTTTATCTGCTTTGAACAATTTTAGCAAACTAGAACTCCAGTATATTCCATATTATCTGCATCTAGACAACTGCCTGGGAAATTGTCAGCAATTGATAAATATATATTGAAGGAAAGAAAGTGATAATGAGGGGTTCCAAAAGAGCTCACCTAAAATGTAGAAAGAATCCATAGTATGGAGTGAAGTCTGGTGACAGAAATGAAATAATATCTCTGCAATTGTTATATCAGTTTAAGTGAGAAAGGGAGGGAGAAATTGTGGAATGGAAGAAACATGAAAAAGAGAGATGGTGAACTCAAACTTGATGAACACAGTGAATTCAGCAGAAAAAAAAAATCAATATATTTCTCATTAACAAAGCAGATAGTTTTTACATAGACACACAAAGATGAGCAAAACAAGATGTTAAACCCAAAGAGATGAAAAGATAAATGATGGTCTAAGCAACAAAATAAGCATAAAATGACACAGTAACAGATAGAACAGATAAATTAGAAACACCAATTAAAAACCATAGAGCAAATAAACTACTGATATTGGATAAAGGCTTGAGATCTCCACTGAATGTTGAGGTAAAAGGGTAAAAAAGTAAAGCAGTTGGAGTGAATATGATAGATAACATAATGTGAAAGGAATGAGTTTCACTATTTTCTCTGCATTCTTGTTGCACTCTTTAAAGAGTATGGGATATAGACACCTTCTGCCCTTATTGCTACCTTTTTCTTATTTCCTAGTGGAGGGAAAGGTGATTTATCTGATGGATGAGAGTCTAATACCCTTGTCCAAACTAGCTAGCTAGAGATGATGTGTTAAATACTGCTATTCTCAGGTGTTCTTTCTGTGTGTCAATGGGTTTGTAGCAGACACAATACACCATGCAGCTACTTGAGTAACTGCTGTCCTGAAAATTAGGAAGTCAGTCAGTCAATTTAGGGCACTGTTCCAAGCCTTATATACATCTGTCTAGTTTAAGTGAAAAAATAAAAGCTGGTAGTCTTACATTCCTTTGTCCATTTCTCAATTCATAATAGGTCAAGGGTATAATAAACAGAATTTTTACTTTCAAATCAGTATATGACATATAAATATATTTATTTAATATTTTATTAATTTTCTTCTGAATGTGCACACTAGGTGTTCTGGAGCAGAGATAGATTTCTTATTAGTTATTCTTCAGTAAACAATAAGTATGTCTGCCCCCTTTGTTCTGGGTCTTATCATAAATATAATGAATGCAAGGCCAAAAGCTCATGCAAGTTAACCTGAAACTTCAAAGTAAAGGGATAAGGGAAAATGATTTTTCTCTGATTACAAAAGGGAAGGAGGCAGCTGACCCTTACTGGGAAAGTCATGGGCATATGCTTCGCAGCTATCTCCCAGCCCTTGCCTACTTCCCCCTTCCATTGTGCTGTTTCCATTCCACAATGTGGGGGCGATGCTGAGTTTAATGAAAAGGCCTGTTCTGACCAATAAACAAGAAACCAGAAAAAGCAACCCCAAATGCTAATCGAGGCAGGAATTCTCAGTGGCAGGGCCCCCTTCCCCCAAGATAGATAGCAAACTTAAACAGTACGAACAGGTGGCTCTGCTCAGTCCTGAAGTAGGGCATGTGGAGCTGCACATACATTGACCCCAGCTCAGAACAGTTCTCGGTAGATCACCTGTGACAGGACTTCTTTCCCTGCTCTTTTGGACTCTTTATGCTGTGCAAGTGATAAAAAGGCCATTTGCTGAAAGTTTTTGTTGTGCCCATAAGCTTGTGTGCCCACAGTCTACCATTGTAGCAACTTGCTCCACAGCCTTTCCCCTCCTGAAAGGCTTTCCCCTAATTCCAAGTATTTGGTATATAAGTAAGGTCTCGCCAAGAGGAAGATGGCACCCCATGCCTGGGGCTTCATAGTTATTCATCCTAGGGAGATAATGCTCCAGTCTTCCTCATATCCTAGAGCCTAATGTAGGGCTCTAGTCTGGAATATATCCACCCTAACTAACTAGACTAATGGCTGCAGATCTCATTCTCATGATATGTGAAGAGTCTCAGGAGGCCAGAGATTTTTTCAGGAGTACTGAGAAACCCAGAAAAGTTTTATTTCCCAACAACAGATATGATTTTATGCAAGTATCAAGTGGATGTAAAAAGGTATTAACAGGATTAAATACAGCTCAAGTGGTTGAGCACCCACTTCCCATATGGGAGGTTTTGGGTTCGTTTCTGGTGGCTTCTGAAAAAAAAAAACAACAACAAAGAATAAGCAAAAGAAATGAAAGAACCAACTCAAGGAAGCCGATGTGGCTCAGTGTTTGAGCAGCACCAGCTTTTATGTACAAGGTCCTAGGTTCAATCTCTAGGCCCAGATACCTCAAAAAAAAAAAAAAAAAGTATTAACAGATATAAAGAAAAACCCCACAAAATGTATATTTGCCTCTACAGAATTAAAGGGCACTTTCTGTTTGAAGAATATTCAGCCCACTTTGTTTAACTCCAAGATATATCCCGTTTATATAATTGGAATTTAAAAATAAAGAATGCTTTAAGCAAGTCACTTATAAAAGGAGAAAGATAAACTGCCCTCAGACTTTGCTACAGTATGATTTAGTATTCAGCCTCCAAAATATGGAAATAAAATGTGATTTAAGATATTAGACCCAAAACTTCCGGGAAGATGGTGGACTAGAAAAACACAGGACTCTCCTCTCCTCCAGAAAAATAGCTAGAGGACAGGCTGAAACAGACTAGAGAAAGATCTTCTAAGGTTTAGGACACCAGACAAAGGTTGGACAATGCCTAGAGGATAGAGGGACAAAGAAGGGAAGTCGCAACTACATAACTGTGAATTGAAATCAGCAGCTACTGCTGCCGGCACCAACCCCCACACTAAGGACACTTTAGAATTCTTGGGCATCTGGGCATCTGGGCCTGTGACTACAGACAAAAGGGCTCCAGGGATCTATCACCACAGGAAACAGGAGAGAGAGGGACAAAACATAAGGCTGACTTAACTTCTGACCCACAAATTTGATCTGCTGTCCCACCGACTTTTCCAAGCCAGGTGGGACCACACTGTGGTTTGCCCTGAGAACCAGCATCGGACTGGAGAAATCTGACCCTTTCAATCTCCCTCTCTTCTAGCCTGGACTGACTGTTGGGGACACAGGAAAGAGGAGAGAGAAGGACACAGCCTAAGGCTGACTCATCTTTTGACTCACAGATTTGGTCTAGTGTGTCCCAGGAGCCCTTCCAGGATGTTGGGGCCCTGCCATTGTATAACTTGGGAGCTGGCAAGGGGCTAACGATATACAACTTTCCCAATCTCCTTCTCTACTAACTGGGACTGATTGTTGAGGACTCAGAGGGAAGTGGAAATATTTCCTAGCCAGGAAAAGGGAGGGGGCTCTCAGAGAGGCTGGAGAACTGTCTCAGAGAGAGTTTGAATTACAAGGCTCTTGGCCTCCAGGCAGGAAGCTCTATCACATTGACCCCATTTGTGTTGCAACAAATGCACTCCAAATAGGCATTGAATTGAAAGTTGTCAAAGAATGTGATCTGCAGACAGACCAAAGAAGTGCACACAAGAAAATTAAAAATAAGTAGGAGAGACTTTTTCTGGCCTCTATAGCCTCCCTCCCCAAGGCCCTAAGAAGAAAGTCTACAACAATTTACTGGTACAGTTCTCAGTTTTGAGCAACTAGCAGGGACAATCCTAACGACCCAGGTCAAGCCAAGAATCAAAGAGCAACAATAATACACAGTCTCCTGCCACTAACTCTCTACAAAAGAGAAATAAATTGAGATTCTGAGTAAACTACATCCCAATCAGATGCCTAGACATCAGCAAAAAATTAGGAGCCATATAAGAAAATAGAAGATATGACCTAAGAAAAGGAATATATCAAAGCCCAGAAGAGACACAGATTTTGGGAGAACTAAAATCAAATTAATGAGTTGAAAGACAATATGGTTAAAGAGATAAATAACATCAAAAAGACATTGAGGGGGTATACGGGAACCTCTCATGTTTTTTATAATGTAATCTTTTTTTTTGTGATGTATGTATCTTCCAAAAAATACAATTTACAAAAATGATGAGGATGGCTGGTGGGGAATGGGTTATATGGGAGCCTCTTATGTTTTTTTAATATAACATTCTATGTGATCTATTAACTTTAATTTAAAAAATGTGTTAATAAAAAGAAAAGAAAAAGACATTAAATGAGCACCAAGAAGAATTTGAAATCCTGAACAGATAAAACAAAGCTTATGGGAATGAAAGACATAATAGGTGAGATTAAAAACATATTAGAGGCCTACAATAGCAAACACAAATGTTAGAAGAAAGAATAAGTAAAACAGAAGACAGAACAGCTAAAATTGAAGAAAGAGTAGAAAGAAAAATGAATGGAAAAAATTGAGGAGCTCAGAGAGTGGACTGACAGCATAAAATTCAAAATGGTATGTGTCATGAGAGTTCCAGAAAGAAAACAGAAGGGAAAGGGGGCAGAGAGTATTTGAGGAAATAATAGCTGAAAATTTCCCAAAGAAAGAAATGAATATACATGTCCAAGAAGTACATTGTATCTCAATCAGAATAAATTTGAATAGAATACTCCAAGAAATATACTATGCAGAATGTCAACAGTCAAAGATAAAGAGAAAATTCTCAGAGCAGCAAAGGAGAAGCAAATCATTACATACAAGGGATGTCCAGTAAGACTTAGAGTGGATTTCTCTTCGGAAAACATGGAGTCAGGAAGACAGTAGTATTATACAATTACGACACTGAAAGAGAAAAACTGCCAGCTGAGAATTCTTTATCCAGCAAAATAGTCCTTCAAATATGAAGGTGAGTATGAAATATTAATAAACAAACAGAAATTAAGAGAGTTTGCAAAGCAGAATTCACCTTTTCAGGAAATATTAAAGGAAGCCTTAGAATCTGAAAGAAAAAGACTGGAGAAAGAGGCTTGGAGAGAGTATAGAAGAAAGCAGAGCAGAAAGGATAACCAAAAGAGTAAAAAGACAGACTAAAATATGATTTGACATATGAAAACCAAAGAATAAAATGATGGAAGTAAATAATGCATTTACAGTAACATCACTGAATGTGAATGGATTAAACACTCCAGTCAAAACATACAGGCTGACAGAATGGGTAAAAAAACATGAGCCATCCATATGGGGCTTACAAGAAACTCACCTTAGACCCAGGGATAGAAAATGGCTGAAAGTGAAAGGTTGGAAAAAGAAACTCCTCACAAACAGTAACCAATAAAGAGCAAGGGTAGCTATAGTAATATGAGACAAAGCAGAATTTAAATGTGAAAAAAGTTATAAAAGGTACAGAAGGCCATTATATATTAATAAAAGGGACATACCACCAGGAAGATATAATAGCCATAAATAACTATGCACCTAAACAGGGTGCCCCAAAATATGTGACACAAATTCTGGGAAGACGGAAAGGAGAAACAGACATCACTACAATAATTGTTGGGAATTTTAACATACCACTAACATCATTAGATAGAACAAGTAGACAGAAGATCAACAAGGAAACAGAGTACTTGAACAATATGATAAAGGAGTTAGACCTAATAGACATATACATAACACTGCATCCAAACTCAGTGGGTTATACAATCTTCTCAAGTACCCATGGATCTTTCTCCAGAATAGAACACATGTTAGGGCACAGTACAGTTCTCAAAAATATAAAAAGATCAAAATTATACAAAGCAGCTTTTCTGATCATAATGGAATGAAACTGGAAATCAATAATAGACAGGAAAAAAGTAAATTTGGTAATGTGTGGAAGCTGAACAATACCCTCCTAACTAATCAGTACATCAAAGAAGAAGTTGCAAGTGGAATCAATAAATACATTGAGACAAATGAAAATGAGAAGATAACTTATCAAAACTTATGGGATATAGGGAAGGCAGTCTTGACAGGGAAATTTATAGCCCTAAATGCCTATATTAAAAAAGAACAAAGCACTAAACTCAAAGATTTAACTGAACAACTAGAGAAACTAAAAATAGAACAGCAAACCAACCCCAAATCAAGCAGAAAGAAAGAATTATTAAAGATTAGAGCAGAAATAAATTAAATTAAGAACAACAACAACAACAAAAACATAGAAAATCAACAAAACCAAAAGCTGGTTGATTGAGAGGATCAATAAAATTTACAAAACCCTAGCTTGACTAACACAGAAAATAAGAGAAAAGATGAAAATAAATACAATCAGAAATGAAAGGGGGGAAGTTACAACTGACCCCACAGAAATAATGAGAATCCTAAGAGGATATTATGAGAAATTGTATGTGAATAAACTAGACAACCTACATGAAATGGAAAAATTCCTAGAAATGCACAAATGTTACATGAACACTAAATAAAAGACTATTTTTTTTTTCACTCTAATCCATACTCTAATCCTCCATCCTGTGGACCTTAGAATGGTTGTGTCCACTCCACATCTATATCAAGAGGGGATTTAGCTTCCATGTGGATGCTGGATGCAATTCTCCTGCTTTCAATTGTAGGCACTCTTGGCTCCCTGGTGTGGTGGTTGACCTTCTTCACCTAATAAAAGAAAATTTAACAAACCAATTTTATTTAAAGAGATTGAAACTGTCATCAAAAATCTTCCAACAAAGAAAAGTCCAGGACCTGATGGCATCACAGGTGAAATCTACCAAGCATTTCAAAGAGAATTAACACCAATCCTGTTTAAACTCTTCCAAAAAAATTGAAAAGGAAGGAAAATTATCCATCATATTTTATGAAGCCAACATCACCCTAATACTAATATAGCCTGTGCATGAATTCAAAATTATCTAATTCTGTATCCAGGTGTGCTTACTTTCTAGAAATCCAATTAAGTCCTATAGGTCCTATAGGCTTTGACCGAATGTGTATTCAAGGTTGCATCCAATGGAATGTGAGTGATATGTTAATTCAAGCTTACCTGGAATGTGGGGGATATGCTAATTCAAGACCAATCTGGTACTCAGGCAAACACTTAACTAACAAAGGAAAGTCATTTTCTTTCATAAAAGCACCATTTGACTCCCCGCCCTGGTATAAAAATAACTCAAAAAATCTTATTCGGGGCTTCGTGTTTGAACAGAAAACTCCCGAGTCTGGCCAGCCATAAATAAATCTTTTTCCTTCCCAAAATTATTCCTGAGTCCTGGCCTTTCTATATGCAATTAATAGAACCACTCTCAACTTCTACATTTCTGGGGGCTCGTCTGGGATTTGCAAATGAAGGCCAGAGAAAGTAGCGCCAAATCTGGGTGCCCCTGGATTAATTTAGTCCAGAAAAGATGTGGACTCCACCAGAATCTTCCTGATGAAAATCAAGGGCAATGGAAGTTCTGAAAAAAAAATTCTGGGAACAGAAAAGACTCCAAACATGAAAGAAGTTAAGACTCCCCAGTGAGCATAGTCAGGAAAACCCTAGGTTTAATTGCTAGGAAAGGGAGCCCGATCACCTCCCGAGAGAGCTCCGGTATCTCCAGAAATTTGAGGGGAAGCCATTCTCTCTAGGTCTGAAAAAAAAGGGAAAAAGCCTGATGTTTGAGGTTTGTCTAACAGCATGTTAGAATTTGGTAATCGTCTTGTCTCTGCTGAAATAGTGAAGGCTTGATTATAATAAGAAATGATGTTTATAGGTTTGAGTCCTAATGTCCTGGAAATTGGTCTGGATTTTGAAAACCTTGGTAACAGGAAAATGAATTGGCTTTTTTAGTGAAGTTTGGTCTGGATGTAAAGTTAAACACTGGAAAAGTATACATAGAATCTTTTGTAATGGTGCTGAATTATGAATGAATTCACTTTATATCAGATGTTAATGTTAAGAGTTCTATCTTTCTAAAGTTTGTAATGGCTGCAAGGGCAGCCGTGCTGAAGAAGATATATATAGTCTTGTGGGTCAGATTAATGAGATTTGTGTTTCTGTCTGTGTTAGCTCAATGCTGGTGTTTGAGTTGTGTGATTATGTAAAGTGGTGGAATTTGGTTGAGCTAGAATTCTCCCTTGCTGTTGGTGGAGCGAAACCATGGCATGAGTGTTTGTGTGCCTGCTCTGCTATCTTGCCTCTTTGTGTTGGCCCCATTTGCCAGAAATCAGGGATTGTCTGTGTCCATGTCCATGCCATGCACCCAAGTTTGTTGGAGTTGGCCCCATCAGGGTGGCTGGTGGAGCCAGTAACTTGATCATAGCCCTGCCAGGACAGAGGGTCCCCGGGAAATGCATCAAATTTGAAAAGTTCTTTCGGGCCAATTTTGGCAACCTGGAACTCACCACCATTGTCTTGTCTCACCTCCTCCCTTTAGGAGGATGAATAGTGGAAGCTGAAAGCTGAGCAGGGGGAACAGCTTGCCCCTTTCCAGTGAGTCCCCATCTTCTATTCATAAGTCACATTCCTATCTAACTGCTATGCACCTGACTGCTGGAGGGGGGGGGCAGCGGGGAAGGGAACACAGAGCAGGATCAAAATAAATGCAATAACGTTTCCTCCTTAAGGTGTCAAAGGTCAAAATAAATTTGCATTCTGCCCAGGTTCTGCTTTTCTGAATCTCTCTGTGAGTCTATTTAGAAATGCTTTGAAATGCTTTAAAGCTATAAACTTGTCTAAAGGAAGGAGGCTATTGCTTGAAAACAATAGACCTCTAATCACTTGATAGCCTTTTTAATGGTCTAGCTGGGAATGTCAGCAGTAAGGGTCATAAAACTGCAGAAAAAAAAAAAAGGATAAATCTCAAGTTTAAAATCTGTGTTTGGCTTTTGTCAGTTGCTTGCACCTAAGAATTCATGGCAAAAGGTAGTTTAAAAATGAATCTTTAAATGCCAATACTCTTTTGCTGGTGAATTAAATGCATAACTCGCAAGTGAGAATTTGTTCTGTTACTAGGAAAAGGTAGAACTTCACAGAAATGTTACTAATACAATTCTTGTATCTTAATTAATAAAGGTATCCAATTCACCTTAAGGTTAAAACTTAATGAAAATTGTAACTAAGAGTTAAGATAATTTATAGATGCATTTATATTATAAAACGACAGAAGGATAATAACTGAAATTATAACTGGATGGATTTAGCCTGAACCTATTATTGTAAGTATAAATTCTAAACTACCTTACCTCCATTTATGGTCATGTCAAGCCTAGCCTCACCCCTTGCCTTTGCTCATGGTTATTTCATAACAGCTTCTGCCCCTATAACTCAGGGAAAAGTAGACCCGAGACATCCCTGTCTCCTATCCTACCAGTATTTTTTAAAAATTTATTTATTTATTTATTTATTCCTCTCCCCTCCCCTTACCACCCCACCCCGGTTGTCTGTTCTATGTGTCTATTTGCTGTGTGTTCTTCTTTGTCCACTTCTGTTGTTGTCAGCGGCACGGGAATCTGTGTTTCTTTTTGTTGCGTCATCTCGTTGTGTCAGCTCTCCGTGTGTGCGGGGCCATTCCTGGGCAGGCTGAACTCTCCTTCATGCTGGGCGGCTCTCCTTACGGGGTGCATTCCTGCGAGTGGGGCTCCCCTACGCAGAAGACACCCCTGCGTGGCATGGCACTCTTGAGCACATCAGCATTGCACATGGGCCAGCTCCACATGGGTCAATGAGGCCCAGGGTTTGAATTGCTGACCTTCCATGTGGTAGATGGATGCCCTAACCACTGGGCCAAGTCTGCTTCCCCCCACTGGTGTTAATAACCCTGCTTTCTCTCATGATTCCAAGTGTGGACTAAATTGCTGCCTGGTGGAATTCTTGACCCTTGGAGTTGAATGTTCATTGGAGTTTTTTTATCTCCAAGGACTGGGAAATAAAGAAGGTCTCCTGCCTTGGCTGTCAGGGATCCTAAGAGTGGCAAATCATGAGAGAAACCAATCTCCCAGAGGCTTCAATAGCCTCGGTGAATATACATAGAATTAGTCTTGGTCATCCAAAAATCTACTAAAGTCAAAGTAAAATAAGGTTCTGAAACAAAGGAAAATTGTGTTAAAGCATAGAACATTTTGGTTATAAACCATTAGTTAAGAAACAAAATTCTTGTGCCAAGCTGCATGGTCATAGTGCAAAAAAGAAAAAAAGGAAAAAAAAAACTTTCAGGAGATCTTTCAAATGTTTTGCAGTCACACTTATTTTGTAAAAAAAATGAAAGTTTTAAGTAACTAAGTTGTGTTTCTGTGTCAAACTATACATGTCTACCTGTTTACTCAAATTGTTCAGGTTAAATATGCAGTTATATATGTGAATAAATATTCCTGGGTCCCAAGTTAGACTAAGCAGATGGAAAGGTTATATAGAAATCTGATTATAGGAACTATTGGGAAAGGGCCTTTTCTTTGCAAGAGCTTTGAGGGAGGGGCTTGGTGTGGCAGATTAAAACTATCTTCTAGGCTGGGGAATTAAGAATCAGTTCGCCCTGTAATTCCCCAGTTTAAACCTTTTAACAGCCTTAAAATAAAGGCGGTTAATAATTTCAGTAAGTAAAAGAAAGTCCATAAAAGTTATGGAAAGATCGTTCCCAAATTGTGATTAAATAAATTATGCAATTATAACATATTTTAGAACCTAGTAGTCAGTATGCTTTTCAAATTATTCACAGTTTCAGAACTTAAACAAACAAACAAAAAAGAGGTTTTGCCGCCTGTAAAAAGGAAAGAGAGCATTCCTTGCATAAACTATAAAGGTTTCCATTTTATTTAGCTTGGGTGTAATCTCCCTTGGTTTATAAAATAGCCATTAAATAAATTAAAATTATATGTACAAAATCTTTGGAGTAATGAAAATTTCAAGTTCATGTTAATGAAATTAAGCTAAAGAAAAAAATTGTAGATATGCTCTCTTAAATGTATAAAGTAAACTTCTTTGGTTCATAATTATAATTTAGCAAGTTTATTTAAATGTAAGGTAACTACTCTATGTGGTTGTGGTTAATTGTAAAGAGTTTATAAAAACATTTTCCAAACTGACGCATTTAAACAGTTCTAGTTCTAAAAGCGATTGTTAACTAAAAACCTGGATTGGTATTAATGGCAAAAAGGTAACTCCATAGTAATAAAACCTGTCTGAAAGTCACTGCAAGGTACATATTGAAGTAAATAGTAATGAAAAGTTACCTCAATTTTATTGAGAATCTTCTGTTTTCATTTTAACAATGAAAAATAGTTTTTTTTCCCCTTCTACTACTAAGGTAAAATGCCTGCTAGTATCTTCATAGTAAAAGTATAACAGTCATTTAATATACAATGTGTTGCATTAAAAATGTTTAAAAATATATAAAAACAAGGGATAAACTTTAATATTGTCAAACTCTCTTGTGAATTCAAACCAGGCCTTGAATACATTACAGGTTGCCTCTCCATGTGAGTTATTGGCTAGGCTGGTCACCGACCCACCAAATAATAGAAGTATTTACTACATCAGGCCTTTGGTGGTGCTCCTGAAGTTGATGGAAACTATGTTGCAGTTCAGACTCCTGCAGCAGCCCATGATGGTTCCCTACAGCCAAGCATACAATGAATATCTCCTCCAGACTGGCACTACTTCATAGTGCCAGAGAGCACTATGCACCAGGCTAGTAGAATGCTGGAAACTGCCTTCTTGGCTTCTCTCTAGGATCAACGATGCTGCAGCTTGCTCACTGCATGAAGAGCATACAAAGTGGAGCCATGATTACCAGGATACTGTAAGTAAAACTTAAACACAGTTGGCATTATGGCCTGTTCCCATGGAGAGATAACATGTAAGGTATTACAAACCTAAAACTTAAAACTATTGATTGTAACTCAGAATCCTTATGCATTAATACATTAATTAATATTAAATGCTGTTCTAAATATATGACTAATAATTATAATATTATCTTTTCTATTCTAGATCAAGTACAAAAGTACATTAGACATGTTAAATTCCTGGTAACTTCATTTTCTAAATAGTTAATAAACATGTCTATAAAATAAGGTAGCAGTCTTAGGTGAAAACAATGGGGATACCAGTAGCTTGCAGGTAGTCCGTTCATTGGTGCCAGGCTCAGCCACCCTACTATTCTATTGTACTCTACTGTGTAGCAAAAATGAGGCTTGCTTGCTAGTGATAGATCACCTACTGAACAGTCAAAATTACCAGAAATTGTAATTAAAACCAAAATGTAAAAAATCTTTATTCTGTAGTTCTGATCACTCCCATAGCTAAAAACTAAAAGAATTTCGAAATTGGTGCACTAATTCTGAATGAAACCAACTGCCCAAAAGATGCCAATTCAACAGGAGCACCTGACAGAGCACATGAGTACCAATCACTAAACAGCCTGAAATGCATCTCCAAAATAAAGTTAAGTATCTGTTACAATTTCTCTCTGAAAATAAATAACTTAAAAAATATATATATATACTGGTTAAAAAGTTAGTGGAGAATATACTGTTCTCCACTAACTTTTAAAAAGGGTGCCATCTTTATAGGCACCTACCTTGTCTAACTCTGTAATCCAATGTCCTCTTTTAAAAACAGGTATTTCAAATTTTTAATTAAATTTGTTTCTTTCAGAATGAACATCTTATTAAACATATGAAAACTTCATCCAGCTTTGTACAGAATGCCAGATCCATCTTCCTCCAGTCAAAATAAAATAACAAAGTTTTAACACCTTGTTAGGTAATGACTACAACCCATGGCCAGCAGAAAGTAGTTACAGAAAAGAGATCATTTCCCTTCAGCAGCCCTTTAAGATTAAATGTATAAACTCTTTAAGGGTAAAATAAAATTAATAGATGGATCTGGAGCCTGGTGGGAAATCCAAGTAAGTGCCAGTGGCCCCCAGGATGACTGCTGGGGGTTCCCACATCCAGAATTCTGCTGTCCAGAATGAGAGCTTCTTCTGAAAAGAGGATGGGCCTGAATATTACCCAGGAACTTTTTCTTTAGGCCCTCACTGAAAAATTAATGAGTGGGGTAATCAATTGAAATGCAGAGAGCTGCCCATCTCTTGACTCTGTATACATACCAGTCAGTCTAGGGGGACTCTGACAATAGTGATGCCAAAGCTTAATGGACTTAAGCTTGGCCTCAAAGGGAAGAATATAATATATCCTGTGCATAAATTCAAAATTATCTAATTCTGAATCCAAGTGTGCTTACTCTCTAGAAATCCAATTAAGTAATATAGGCCCTATAGGCTTTGACTGAATGTATATTCAAGGTTGCATCCAGACGGAATGTGGTCGATATGTTAATTCAAGCTTACCTGGAATGTGGGGGATATGCTAATTCAAGATCTGTCTGGTACTCAGTCAAACACTTAACAAAGGAAAGTTATTTTCTTTCATAAAAGCACCATTTGACTCCCCACCCTGTATAAAAATAACTCAAAAATCTTATTCAGGGCTTGGGGGTTTGAACAGAAAGCTTCTGAGTCTAGCCAGCTGTAAATAAATCTTTTTCCTTCCCAAAATTATTCCTGAGTCCTCCTGGCCTTTCCATACACAAATAATTGAAGCTCTCTCGACTTCTACAATAATACCAAAGCCAGAGATAGATGGAATAGTGTTCAGGGCCTAACTTGCTCAACTGCCCCAATGCCCTGGGAGCCACCCTTTCTCTCGAGGGATACAGTTCCCTCTATTGGATGGCATTAGTCCTCCCCAGGATGTGGGTCCACCCCCACTCTCACTACTTGGGTTTCTACCCCATGGTGTCACCCACTCTGGCAGAATGAGCATTTAGACATTCCCCAGGAGCCCGTCCTGCATCAGACCCTCCCCTCCGATCAAGATACGACAAGAAAAGAAAATTACAGACCAATCTCTCTAATGAACATAGATGCAAAAATTCTCAACAAAATATTTGCAAATCAAATCCAAAAGCATATAAAATACTTATACATCATGATTAAGTGGGATGTATTCTTGGTATGCAAGGCTGGTTCAACATAAGAAAATCAATCAACATAATACAACACTGTATTAACAAATTGAAGGAAAAACACTGAACGATAACCTTGATCAATGCAGAAAAGGCACCGGATTTATTTAAAGGTGGCTGGACTCAGGAGCTTTCTGTTCAAAACCCGAGCCCCGAATAAGATTTTTGATAAAAACCCTTCAAAAAAAGGAATAGAAGGAAAATTCCTCAATATAATAAAAGGCATAAATGGAAAACCCACAGCCAACATCATACTCAATGGGGAAAGTATTAAAGCTTTCCCTCTAAGATCAGGAAAAAGACAAGGTTGCCCACTGTCACCATTGTTATTCAATATTGTACTAGAAGTTCTAGCTAGAGCAATTAGACAAGAAAATAAATAAATAAATAAATAAATAAATAAATAAATAAATAAATGCATCCAAATAGGAAAAGAGGAAGTAAAACTCTCACTGTTTGTGGATGACATGGTCTGGTACTTAGAAAACCCTGAAGTATCCACGACAAAGCTACCTGAACTAATAAATGAGTTCAGCAAAGTGGCAGGATACAAGAGCAACACACAAAAATCAGGAATCTTTTTGTACACTAGTACTGAACAATCTGAATTGGAAATCAGGGGAAAAATTCCATTTACAATAGCAACAGGAAGACTCAAATACCTAGGAATTATTTTAACCAAAGAAGTATAGGACCTATATACAGAAAACTATAAAACAATGCTAAAGAAATTTAAAAAGACCCAAACAAATGGAAAGACATTCTGTGTTCATGGATTGGAAGAATAAATATCTTGAAGATGTAAATCTTACCCAATTGATTTATAGATTCAATGCAATAGCAATCAAAATCCCAACAGGTTACTTTACAGAATTAGAAAAGGGAATTATCAAATACATTTGGAAGGGAAAGTGCACCTGAATAGCCAAAAGCATTCTAAAAACAAAGAGTGATATGGGAGGAATTTCACTGCCTGACCTTGAAACATTACAAAGCTGCATTGGTCAAAACAACCCAGTACTGGCATAAAAACAGACACATCAATCAGTGAAATAGAACCGAGAACAAAGAAATAAACCCTCACTTATAGAGTCAACTGGTTTTTGACAAACCTACCAAGTTAAGGTTAACAGGACAAAACAGTCTCTTCAAAAATGGTGCTGGGACAACTGGATACCTATAACCAAAAGAATGAAAGAGGACCCCTATCCCACTCCCTATACAAGAATCAACTCAACATGGATTCAAGACTAAATATAAAAGTCAGAACCATAGATCTACTGGGAGAAAATGTAGGGAAACACCCTCAAGACCTTGTAGTAGGTGGTGGTTTCTTGGACTCTGTACCCAAAAGCACACACAACAAAAGAAAAAAATAGGTAAATGGGGCCTCATCAAAATTAAACGGTTTTGCACTGGACAGGACTTTGTCAAAATGGTGAAAAGACAGCCTATTCAATGGGAGAAAATAACTGAAAATCACATATCCAATAAGGGTTTAATATCCAGGATATACAAAGAGATGTTACAACTCAATAAAAAGACAAACAATCCAATTTTTAAAAATGGGCAAAAAACGTGAATAGACATTTGTCCAAAGCAGAAATAAAAATGGCAAAAAACACATGAAGAAATGTTCAACATCACTAATGATTATGGAAATGCAAATCAAAACTACAATGAGATATCATTTCACACCTATCAGAATGGCCACTATTAAAAAGGCAGAGAACTACAAGTATTGAAGACAAAGTGAAGAGATAAGAACACTTCTTCACTATTGATATGAACGCAGAAAGGTACAGTCACTGTGGAGGACTACTTGGCATTTCCCAAAGAAGTTGAATATAGATTTACCACATGACCCAGAAATACCCTTACTGGGTATATAACTAGAAGAACTGAGAGCAGTGACACAAACAGACATCTCTACACCGACATTCATAACAGCTTTATTCATGATTGCCAAAAGCTGGAAATAACTCAGGTGTCCATCAATGGATGAATGGTAAACAAACTAAGGTGCATTCACACAATGGAATATTATGCAGCTTAGAAGAAATGAATCCATAAAGCATATGACAATATGGATGAAGCTGGAGGACATTATGTTGAGTGAAGCAAGCCAGACACAAAAGGACAAATACTGTATGATTGCATTACTATGAACCAAATATATTGTGTACCACATTGTATGACTCAAAAAAAAAAAAGTATATGTATCCAGTACATTTAATTGATAAATGTATGTTTTTATTTAAAAACATAACACGAAAAAATATGTTAGACCCAGGCAATCTGTCCTTCATTTCAATGTGCAACTGGCAGGTATTCTCATATTTGAAATAACTAAGTGTATATGGCACCTACGAACTTTTCTTCATAAACAACATCAAAAAATACTCAATGATGATATTCAGCCAAGATAAAATGAATGAAAAACATGGTAAAAGGATTAATGTAACATTCAATTCAAGGAATCATTGTCTTAGGATTCCAAGCAAGAGTAAATATAACTCAAGATTTTGTATGCATTCAGATCTTTGAGTATAAAGGAGACGCATAATATAAAATAAAGGAAAAAATCAGGAAACAGATTTGTGCATTTTTCTGGAAAATACAACTTGCCAATTGAATTCAATTAACCAGAGGACATTTAGCATATAAAACTATCAAGAATTAGATATTTTATACTGGAAATACTACAGAATAATTGGTACATTCATACTCTTCTAATAGAAGGATAAATTAGTAAAATTTTTCTAGCAAACTTGTCAAAAATAGATTCGAATGCTTATACCTTATATTCTAATTGTTCACTTCTCAGAATTTACAATGAGGAAATTATTAAATATTTGAAAAAGATAATCTGATTAAAGACAGTGATGCAGCATTACTAGCAAAAGGATACAATTTTCAAGTATATTATGGACTAATATGCAGCCCTAAAAATTTAATTGTGTATGAGAATACCTAATGATATAGAAAAGAGAAATAAGGTCAATAATGCCAAAGCCAAACTATAAAAGAGAATACACAAAATAATCCCAATTTAGCATATGAATAGAATAATCCAAGGTCTTAATGATGACAATACCTGGCTGATAGCTTTATGGATTATTTTTGTAAAAGGATGGATAATTTTGTTTTCTTGTATTTTTATTTTTCAGTAATCATTTACTTATTTGGTAATTGAACATATTTGTAGCTGAAGATAAAAATAAATTGAGTATTTGAAATCTAAACAGCTGAATTTAAGTCTCTACAAAACTGTATCAAAATGAGATGAGTGTTCTACATAGAATGAAATCTATCATGTACTTATCAAACTGCTGGTTCATGAAATAGAAGTTTTCACCAAGAGATAAGAATCTCAATGGTAACAGAAATATAATATTCATAACGAAAAAATATATGGGAAATTTATTGAATAAAAATTATGTTCAGAAATTTACTTGTATACTAAATGGTCAAATACATATTATACTATGGATAAATTGAAACTAAATTTTCTGTGAGTGGAATCAATCATTTCAATGATGAGTAATTATTTTAAATATATACATATATGTTATATAGTATATGCATATTATATATGGAATATAAGTAAATAATGTATTTTATATGTAAGGTTATACATATGCCTAGAATGACTCACTTTTGAAATATTTATTATAATCTGTCCCATTAATATGTAATGAATACATATCTTGTACACCTGTCAATACGAGAAGCTTGGTGAAAAATCAAATTAAGTTAGAAAATCTCTTAATCTAGGAGAGGAAATATTTGTGGATAACAATTTTTAACAAAAATTTGGTCATTAAATAAGTTTTTCCTAAAATAGTAAAATATACTTTTGCTAGATGAAGAAATCAGTATACAGTAATCCCATTATTTCCTCTATCATGTGTTCACAGTATAATTTATTGTTTCTATTATTTTAAATTATGTTTTAATATATAAAAGTTAAAAAGGCATGTATGTGTTGGGATGAGGAAAAAAGAGGTATTATATTTATTATATTTCAATTTTACCCAAAATGATTTCTTTAAAAATATTACACTGACAATTTTAGATAAATAAAATTGTTTGTGATATATAAATAATATACATTATAGATATTATGTGTTATATAAATACATTTTTTATTTTTTGCTTTTTTATTTTAATGAATTTCTTTGTTATGTAAAAAAGAAAGGTAAATTAAATACATCTATTACAATAAGCTTAACTCTTTCAAGGAGGAAAGAAAGAGAGAGAAGGGAGAGAAAGGAGAGAAGAATGAAGGAAGGATGAAGGAGGGAATGAGAGAGGGAGGGAAGAAGGAAAAAAGGAAGAGTGGTGGTTTAAGTCTTTCGTGGACCCCAGGAATTTATGTTCTTAAATTAACCCATTCTTGTGGGTGTGACCCTATTACAGGTGGGCCCTTTTGATCAGATTATTTCTTCAAGGACATTTCATTAGATTACTTCTGTGAAGCTTAGCCAAGACTGGGCCTTAATCCTCTTACTAGAACCCTTTATGAATGGGATAAATACACCGAAAAAGGCTGCAGACACAGAAAGAAATCCCCAGAAACTGAGAGAGAAAATCCTAGAAGCAAGAGTCTCAAATCATTGGAACCGAAGAGAGAGGAAGCCATAGAAGCAGAGAAGACACAAGGAAAGAAAGAGCTGAAAGCAAGGGAGTATGGAGGAAAAGGCAGAGACTCACAGATCCTGCCATTGTGCCCTGATGTGGTAGAAGCTCAGGATCCCCAAGAGCTGATCTTCAGAGAGAACTGTAAACTTGTAAATTAGTAAATCCCCACTGTAAAAGCCAACCCAACCTTGGCAACATGTAGTGAACTAAAACAGGAAGGAAAAAAGAAAAATCATGGAAGGGAGTGGGGGGGAGATAGGGAGGAAGAAAGAATCTTTTTATACATCTATTGTAAGAAGTATGAAATATATTGTTCTAGAAATGATTTGTAGAAGAATTATATGTTCAATGCATGTGAGAAAAATTAGTTTATAAAGATGTTTTTTTTATATTTGTGGATTTATATAAATAAAAATAGACATGAATCAGTCCATTTGCAAATTGAAGAGCTCAAGTACAAAGTCAGAAAATAGAATGCATACCTTGTCAAAAGAAAACATATAATACTCTATGTATGAAATTCAGTTCAATTATAATAATCTACAGAATGCATTCAGCTACAATTAACTGCATTCCCAATCCAATGAATGTACCTTTTAAAACAACTTTAATATTTTTAAACATCAAAAGAACATATTCTTTATACCAACCAAACATATATTAACATGTCTGTTGTTTCATCAGTTTCTCAGAGGGCATTAAACTTTCACATAGCCAAGAAGCCAACAATATTTACAAATCAAACATATGAAATGAGAGGTTTGGGCAACCATTTAGCCTGTGTTCTCAAAACCCACATGGCATAGTAAAAGGAACACTGGACTGATTGGTAGGAGGTGGTCATTAGTTGTATGACTATGGAAAACCATTTTTCCATTCAGGACCACAATTCCTTAAATGAGGATATTGAACAAGGTCAAACTGAATGTCATTTACAGGTTTCTATTTTAATAATTTATGTTGATATTATATTTCCTCATTTTTATTTTTCCTGCATCTGGCATCTTACAAAATTGTACTGTATAATTCTTTCTACCTTCAAATCTTATCTAGCACCAATCTCAATGCTATCTTCAGTTTATACCAGAACATATTTAAGTCATTACTTTTTATTGCTAATAAAATACAATATTTTTATAAATTAAAATAAAATTAAGGAAAGAAAGCACACTAATAATATATGGAGTCTAATACTTTTTGCCATCTGAAATATATTTATGTAAAATATGGGGGAATTATAATGTAAGACTTTTGATATACTGAATTAAAAATGATTCACAATATTTAATATTATAGTTCATATAAAAGTAAGCTACTAGGATATAAATGGAAATGGTATTAGAGAAACAGTTAAACTATAAACTAGGTGAAAAGAGAACCCATTCTTTTCTTATATGTTATATAAATCAAACTACATATTAAAAACTGAAAAACAGCTTTCCACAGTCACCATTAGGTAGCTTTTCTCTAAGGTTATATTAATATTTTCTTATCACAAACCACAAAGTAATACTTTAATAAATATAATTAAGATGGTTAAGAGCTATTAAAGAATTAAGTGATTTGGGATACTCAGTAATTAGATGAGCATGAACTGAATTGACAATGTAAGGGAATATTGCTTGAAATCAATACAGATGGAAATATTAAATGCAAATTAGATAAAAGGAAGTGTGTGTACAATATATTCACCCTTTGAGCAAGTTCATTATTTTAAATTAGTTTGTTTTTCTCTATTAAGATGGATCTTGTAGAGATAAAATAAACAAAATATATAAAAGAGTTTATATTCACTTCAGTCTGTTGTGATATAGAAAAAAAAATACCATCTCTGATGGATTCAATTGTGTATCCAGTTTGGATATGTTCTTGGTCTTGATCCACATTCTGGTAGGTGTAGACCCATTGTAAATGGATGTCTTCAAGAAGTTACTTCAGTTAAGGTGTGGCCCATTGAACCAGGTTAGGTTTTAATCTGGATTACTGGAGTCCTTTGTAAGCAGAGTGAAGTCAGAAAGAGGGAAAAGCCATGGGAAGCAATCAAAAGCTGGATGTAAACAGAACCCTAAGGAGAAAGGAGAAGACACTGTCATATGCATTGCCATGTGACAGAAAAGCCAAGGACAAAGGATCACCAGCAGCCAGCCCTAGAACATAACAGTCCTCAGGGAGAAAGCATCACTTTATTGATGTCTCAATTTTAGATTTCTCCTAGTCTCAAAACTGTGTGCCAATAAATTCCCATCATTTAAGCCAACGTATGAAATTTGTTTTTGCAGCTAGGAAACTAAAACACCATCTTAACTAAAATATAGCAGAATGGCAAAAGTCATTAGGACTACAGATTTCAGTTATTTGATAAGATAGTGATTCTTTAATATGCAACCAAGTTAAATAACAGCAGACTCAGTATTCTCTTCTAAATTTATTTCACCTATCACCTTTAAGATTAGGATATAAATTGGAGGTTAGTGAGGTAGTTGCTGAGACTCAATAGAATACAATGATGATTCTTTGAGTAATGACTGTAGGCCACACACCCTATTAAGTGTTTTGGAGGCAAAGATAAATGAGTCATGGTCTCTGCACTCAAGAAAGTCAGATGAATGATAAAAAAGATAATCATTTTTTTTCTTCATTCACCTGAAGACCAATCTTATAAATCAAATAGGTAATTGGAACTTGACTTAGATAATTTTTAAAAAGTGAATTTTTAAAAGATAATTTCCCATTCTATAAATATTTCCAGGTACCATATACATATTACAGCATATCTGCAAGTACCATATATATTGTACTGTTTTTAGCTATAAATTTTTTGATAATTGGCTTATATTATGCAACAAACTTTACATTTGTAAAAAATATGAAAGCAGAAATAGAATGCATATTAAAAAATTGAAAAAGGCAAGAGTATGAATTTGTTAAGCAAGGTAGAAAATGGCTGATGAGCTTATGAAAAGGCAGGAAGGAAATATTTTGGGATGTATTGAAGAAGGATCAACTCATCATGAATCCACATCAAAGCAGAAAACACAGATAAAGAATCAGGTGACAGAAAGCTACTTATCTATTAGTACAGTTCATAGGATAAAAGTTTAATACCATCATGCCTCATATACAAGTTTAATATATTCTGTTTGATTTTGACATTCATGAGAATGTAACTTATTACCATCAAATACATCACTCCATCATTTAACTGAAGCACTATCAAAGTAGGTAAAGTAATAAGTATGAGCCAGGAAGGTAATAACAAGACAAATTCACATACATTATATCATTTAATCTTCACTACAAATTGGAAAATGATTTCATACAGTTTATAGAGATTATGTTGAATCCGTGCTCAATAAATTAGATCAACCACTGTCACAGAACTGTTTTGAAAGGGCTGAACTGTAACTGTAACCAAAGGTCAACCAATGGAAAGCTTGACTTTCTTTTCACTCAGATATGTTGTCTTCAGGACTGCAAATTTCACCATCCTAAGGATGGGCACAAAGAATTTACACTAATAAAGAACATGCAAAGTAACCTGAAGAAGTTTTCCTGTCAATGTTCACACTTCTCTGTGTTAGTGTAAAAATAGCTCTTCCTGCAACAGAAACCTTCCACGATAGAACATTTGTTGGACACCTACAAATAATATGCATAAACTTACTCAAAGCATAAATCTTGAAATTTTATTATTATATGTCATGCTCTTTCAGAACATAGGCAATATTCTCACAATGTTTAAATCATATATAGCAAATAATATAAATAACCCTTATTAACTAAAGCAGGTGGAAATGAGGAGCCATATATATGATATAGAAAAGTGCATATTGACTTCTGTGGCCATTATTTCAGTTGTTACCAATTAATCACTCATGATTCTTTAAAAAAAGGTAATGAGCTTGAAAGATCTTACATTCTAGATTCTGCACTCAAAGGACTATAATTGCTTGTGCAATGTCTTTTTCGTTAATTCACTTATTTTTGCATTACAGGAGGCAAACAGGCATTTATATTGATAATCTAGTAGAAAAAAAATTGTGTCATTAAACCTAAGACTAGAAAAAGATTGCTTTTAACTATAGGTTTCTGGTTATATTTTTCTGAATTTTTAATTAGAGTAGATTAATATCTCTTTATTCTTAGAGAATTTTTGTTTTCTTATATTAAGCACTATTACATCACAGATTAATCAATCAAAATTAGAATTTAATGCTTCAATATTACAAATATTTTATATATTAATAGCACATATTTTATATGCAAAAATAATGAAATATGGGTATTAGCAGGATACTATGAGAAAAAAATCGCAATTGTCAATTATATGGGAAAAGGATAGAATTCAGATAGCTTAAACACTTATTTGGCATAGTCATTTTTAAAGCATTTCCATGTCAACCTCATCCATTGTTTTACCTGTTAAAGATCTCATCAAGTCAAACAGAGCCAGAGTGACATGGAATGGTTGTATTTTCATGGTTTTAAAGACAAGAGACCTTTTTCTGGGCTAAAGCTCTTCATAGATTACTAATATTGAGTCAAGAAATCCAAATATAGGGATCAGGGGAACTTATTATTAAATACTTAGCAATCATATATATCTAGAAACAAATGAATGTAACCTTTAAAATTTAAAGTAGGAAAATTGAAAGCATCATTTTCTAATCAGATAAATCTTCACAAATATTTTATATAGAGTAATATATGTTTACCTGTGGTACAGTTCTTAGCCAATTCTGTTTGTAGAGTTTTAGTCTCTAGTGCTAAATGTAAAGATAATAAATGTTATGAATAAATTTATGTTTAAGGCTTTATTTCTTTGCATGTAATTTCAGTATATTTATAAATAAATAAAAATTTTAAATATTTCATAAAGAAAAAAGAATTTGTAGAAAATAAGGATGTTACATGAATTGGATGGAAAAAAATAGGCAAATAAAAATTTAGAAATAAAAATAACTTCTTTGTAAACAACCGTTGAAATACAACTTGCTGATTATGACAATTGCATAGTATTTGGTAGAAATTATAAATATTAAATTAACCAAAGTAAAATCACCAATAGATGACATTTCAAATATGCTTTAGGTGCTAGATTTTTTTTTAGATCTTCAGAATCGGTGCCTATCTACCCACTTGTAGTTAATATTTAAATAAAGTCCTCCCATAAAAACTCCCCTTATGGAATTAAATTCCTTTAAAAACTGCCATTCTCCTCTTATGATCAGAGTCAGTCAATACTATTTATTCATTACATTTGTATATACCACACAATTCTAGTTACTTATCCAGTCTTCAAAGAAAGAGAAACCATGAGGGTGGCTCTGATTCTATTTTACCTATCAAGATTTATTATGGAAGTTATTTCCCTTTATGTATCACAAAACTAATTTTCTAAACCATTTTGAAACCATGACATTCACAAAAGCCTGTGTGATAATTCTTGGTTTTTCAGATATTAAAAATCTTCCTTCAGAAGTGGATTTGGCTTAATGGATAGTGTCTACCTACCACATGGGAGGTCCAGGGTTTAAACCCAGGGCCTCTTAACCCATGTGGTGAGCTGGCCCATGCACAGTGCTGATGTGCACAAGGAATGCCATGCCACATAGGGGTGTCTCCTGCACAGGGGAGCCGCATGGGCAAGGAGTGCGCCCTGTAAGGAGAGCTGCCCCTTGCGAAAAAAGTGCAGCCTGCCCAGGAGTGGCACAGCAAGATGATGCAACAGAAAGAGACCAGATTGACAGTGCCACTGACGAGAATACAAGCGAACACTGAAGAACTACAGCGAATGGACAGAGAGAGCAGACAACTGGGGGAGGGGAAGGGGAGAGAAATAAATAAAAAATAAATCTTTGAAAAAAAACTTTCTTATACCTTTTATTATACTTTCATTCATTAGTTATGACGTTGATCTAATTTTATTCACAGGATCAAAATTGCATATAGGTGATACAAGACTATGAGGTTTACTACAATTCATCATGGACTTTTTTTTCCTAAACTATTTTTTAAATATTCTTAGATAATCATTTTAATTGCTGAATTCCTTTAGGCTAGGCAATAATATGAAAATAAATTTCTGATTTTAATCTCAATAAGCAGATCAATACCTAGACTACTTAAATTTATAGTGGACACATTATATATGCAATTGGTAGAATATATGTATAATTATATATTTGTACTTACATATAGGTGTACATGTATATACGCACATACAATATATTTCTATACATATTTACACATATTTATGTTGGTTTTGAATAAATTTGAGCTAATTGTATAGAAAGTTCATTTAATGGGTATTGTATTCATATCTAAATATTTAAGTTATCTTTATATAGGAAAAATGTCATTTTATCATGTAATTCTTTTATATTTTGTTTATTATGGCCTGTTATATTGTAGTATATATTTCCCTCAGGTTCTCTTCCTGTAACGGTTAACACATATAAAGAATTTGATAATTTGAAGAGCAATTGTTGCAGAGCTCTTAAATTAAATTAAGATAAAATCTTCCAGTTGTAAAGGAGATATAATAAAATTTCAATGAATTTTTTTACAACTTAACTGTATTATAAAGTAATAGCAACTGAGTAAACCTGATGTGCACTTTAATCTGCATTTAAAGGCAAAGCCATAATGGAGATTGAATCAATGATTTAGATAATAAATGTTGTATATCATGGTGTTTCAGATAAGATAAATATTGATTAAGTGCCTATTATATGTAATGTGCTAAAGTGAGAAAAAACCATCACTACCTCTAAGAAGCTTAAATGTAAGTGAGGAAAACAACAATATAAAAAGGTAAATAACATTTTACAACTATAATAAAAGTAATGTTGCAATGATGAACATGAGTAACTGCCAAATGAACTATTCAACAAAATTGCATCTGATGTATGAAAGAAGCAGAAACTGTCAGCTAGAGTGGTCAGGGGCTACTTTTGGATGAGAAAAGGGTAATGAAGAAACAAAAGACCCTGCATGACTGCATTAGAATGTTCAAGAAGGCCATCCAGAAATAAAATAACTTCTTTCTTCCCCAGAGTTAATATTATAAAGATAAGTAACCTCTGTATGTCTTTTTGGAACTGAGTTTATGAAATCCACAATGCAGACTTTAACAAAAACAAAAACAGGACATCACTGGATTCCATCTTTCCTTTGATTCAAAGAAAGGATAATGATGCTCCCAATTATTTGCAATTAGCATTCAAGTTATTGTTTCCCAGTTCTGCAAAGATAACAAGTGAAATAACGCCAAGTTATCTGTAACTTATTCTGTTCAGAAACATCATTAAATTTTGGAATTCATTCATTTATTTACTCTAAAATATTTATTCATTGAACAAACAAAACAAAACAAACCCCTGCCCTTGTTTAATGTACCTTCTTTCTAGCCAGGAAAAATCATTTAAAAAATTGCATATAACATAGAAAAAAATGAAGCTGAGTAAAAGAGTAGGAAATAAACAAAAGAAGGGACAAGTTGCATGACAAGTCCCGTGTAACTCTAAACTGACTCACAGATGCTAAAAAACAGATTGAGCAAGTGTGCAGCATTTATAAAATTGCAGTACCAATTCAAGACAGCATAGCAGAATTAAAGTCTTTCCTGCTAAATACGAGGTATTAAATATTTATTCTGACATCAGTCTGAAACCATATGTAAATAGTAGCTTTTAAACAATAACAGAAAAGGACAGTCTAAAAATGAAAATTCTGATCTATAATCAATCTTTGATTATCCACAGTGACATTTATAAATGGTGATATGGATACTTTAGATAATGTAATTCTCAATTAATCATGATTTAATTTTGAAATATCATTTTTATTTTTCATTCAAATTAATTTTGCGTGTATTTTGTGGAATTCAAAATCTTCAATCAAAAGAGTTAAGGAAAACAGAAAGCAAGATGAAAAAAACATGCAAATTTTCATTTCTAATTTCTCTCATTTTTCTTCATTTTAGGATTTTAAACCTAAAAGACATGAATAAAATCATGTAGTTCAAGCTGTGACTTTACTAATGCAGGAGATTAGGAACCAGAGAGATTAAGCCATTTATCCTAGTTCACACAACAGTTTTTTTCTTCTTTTAATATTTTCTTTCCCTCTTCCTTCTCTCTTTTTTTCTTTTCCCCTCCCTTCCTTTCTTTCTTCCTAAGCAAAAGTATTCTCCTTTCTCACATTTATCATTAATTTAACCAATATCTATACTGCTTAAGTACTAGGCACTATTTAGGTATTAGGAATGCAGAAATGTTCACAGTTTAAGTGTTCCAGGAATTCATGGTCTGGGATGTGCAGTGCCAAATATTTGGAAAGTGCACTGAGGAAGAGCACCAAAAACAAGCCAAGGTTTAGGGCAGAGTGGTTGGAGAAACATATCTTAAAGGGTGAGTAAGGGAGGGATAGGACACATCAGATAAAGCATAGAACTACGAGAGGACATACAAGAAAAACAGACAATGCGCATATTGCCTAAGGCAAAGAGTGGTGAGAAATGTAGTTTGAAAGAGTAAAATATTTGTTTTAAAGAAATATTTATGAGTTTAACAGAACTGTGGGTATGAGAATAGATTATACTGTCTCAGGCACTAAAAGTTGACAGTGTAAATGGAACTAAAGTACAACACATGGATTACAGGGAATGAGCTTGAGAAATATTTTGGATACAGGATCATCAGGGTTTGGTATCTAATTGACTGAGGATTTAAAACTAGATGGAAAAGTCCAGGGTGACTACCAACTGTCTAGATTTGGTATTTGGAATTTGGGATTAGAACCAGTTTAGGGAAAGAGCTATTGGATTTGGATTTAAACATACTGAAATTATGAGCATCTAATTCAGAGAAGAGTTCTGGTCAATATTTATGGACCTTAAAAGTCATTAGTGTATTAATCACACCTGAAACCCTGAGACAAGATAAATTTAACCACATAATGTGTGAACAGTATAAAAACCAGGGGAGTTCATCCATTGAGTAATAAACTAAACTAGGTATTAGTAATATATATATATTTTTTAATGAGTAGAAATTTATAAATTTTTACAAATCTATTAAAAAATGACTCACTCATTTAATGTTAGAGGACAAACACACAATTATACTTAGTAATCAATGTTAATGATTAGAAAGAAAACAATTGTCAATATGGCTTCATTATAAGTATTCTCCTGACTTATTAATATATGCATAAATAATTCTAGAAAAGTCAGGGTTAATAAAATGACATATTTTATCATTAAGATCAATTCATGTTCTCATTACTTACATAGCTAGTGTATGTCGCAAGTTCATACTATAGCTTATTTCATAAGAAAACCAGAAGATTCTATCAAAAAACATCATAAAGATAGAGACACCCACAAGTATATAATAAACTGATGAAGTCTAAATTTAATGAATGAAATGATTAGAAAAAGGAAGAAGGAAGGTATGGGGAAGGAGTTGAAGAGAGCTGAGAGATGGGATAGACTGAATGGAAGAGTAAAACATTTGAATTGGGAAGTTATATAAAACAGTGAGAAAAAATCTTGGTAGAAGATCATAGTTACTAACAATATTTAGTAAGTAATAGAGCAAAAAAGATTTAATTTTTTAGTGATAGATAGGCAACCACTAACAGAACTGAAAGGAATAGAAAAATATACAAACAAATGTAAGGAAGGAAAGGCAGAGAGAAAGCTAAGTAGGGAGGGAATGAAGTACAACTAAATCATGCTAGCAAAACTAAGAAGAAAAGAAACAATAGTTAAATATAATAAGTAGTTAATGTAAAATATTGTTTTCTTGGAAGAATGGAAAGCTGAGACAAAGCATATAAGTTGGAATCATAAATATGAATGGGCTGATATAACCGTAAAATCTAATTAAGTCAACAGAACATAATCAGATTTTTTTTAAAGCTATGAAAACCAGCTGTTTGTTTTATAATAGAAGCAAACTTAAAAATAAAAGAGTAATATTATGAAATTGAAAGCAAAGCAACAGGAAAAATATTCCTGGAAAATGCAAAGGAAAAGAAAGGCTTAGTAATATTAATATAAGAAAGATAGAATTAAAAACAAAAGAAAATTAGTATAAGTAGTAAAAATCATTATCTAATAAGAACATAGCACAACGAGAGCATTTATTTAGGGTTCCAATAATGGTGGCTTAGAAACTAGGCAGTCCAGAAACCACCCTGTTGATAACCAGAAAAACTGGACAACATGTTTTTAAAAATATACTTGGACTCTCTTGCATTTGTACCCTTAATGACAATTCTCAACCGCCTCTGGGTTCCATGTGTAATTCAGTCCCTAGATTATTCTTTAGCTTTCTTTCTATTGACATTTCCTTTCCCAGACTACCTTCTTCAGTCACAATCCCATTTATAAACCAGTTGATACTCACCATAATGTGTTACATCAACTCTATCCATCTCCACACTTTTACAGTCAAGTTAATTAAAACTTCTATGTTCATTAAGCACCCATAGTTCTTTCAACGCTCCCCTTATCTCCTAATAACCTATACTCTAGGTTTTAATTCCATGTGTTTATTATTTGTATTTAGTTCATATTAATGAGACCATGCAATACACATCAGTACTGCAGGGTGATGGGATTATGGAGAAACATGAGAAAACTACAAGTGATGTGACCTACAGATTGTGATTAACAGCAATACTATAATATTCTTGCATTAATGCCAACCTGTACTGTGTTGATAACAGAGCTGTATGGAAAAAGTGTTCCAAATGTATGCTATGAAACATGATTGGTGGTATTATGATATTATCTCATAATCTGTAACAAATGTTGCACCAGGGTGTGGAGTTGTATGGGAAACCTATACCATCTGTATGGTTGTTTTGCAAGCATACAATATCTGTAACAAAAATATATTTTTAAAAAATAGTATGGGTTGGGGGGAAAATACACCAAATGTAAGATAAGGACTATAGTTGGTAGCAATATTTTGATGATGCTCTTGCAAGTTTGTAACAAATGTTTCACACCAATGCAAAGAGTTGGTGGATGGGTGATGTATGAGACCCCTGTGTGATGTTATGTATGTTTATTTTGTAAGTTCACAATCTTTACAATACACTTATTGTTTATGCGTGTTCATGTATGAATGACATACTTCAATTTAAAAAAACAGAAATATATATATACACACACACACACACACACACACACACATATACTTGGAGGACTTCTGGGAAAATAGAGGACTAGAAAGACATGAGAGTTTCTTCTTCCCCACAAAAATAGCGAGAGGACAGGCTGAAATAGCCTAGAAAAAGATCAGGGTTTTGGAAACCAGGCAAGGGAGAGGAGAGAGGAACAAAGGAGGGAAATTGTGATGACAGAACTGTGAGTTGAAACCAGTGGCTGATGTCACCAGCACCATCCCCCAAACTAAAGACAATTTAGAACTCTAGGGCCTCTGTCTTACAGAAAGTGTGAATTACAAGGCTCATAGAGGTTCCAGACAGGAACCTCTATCACACTGATCCTGTCTGTGTTGCAACAAATACACCCTGACCAGGCATCAAACTGAGAATTGCAAAGAGCGCCATCTGCTGGCATACCAAGGAAGTGCACACAAGAAAATTAAAAAGGAGAGGCTTCTCTGGCCTCTACAGCCTCCCTCTCCAAGACCCTAAGAAGAGACTCGGCAACCAATTATATGGTCCAGTACTCACTTTTCAGCAACCAGCAGGACAATTTTAACAATCCAGGTTGAGCCAAGGATCAAAGAGCAGTGGTAATATGCAGCCTCCTGCCACTAACTCCCTACAAAAGAGAAAGAAACTGGCATCTGAGTAAACTACATCTCTATTAGTCAGGGTTCTTTAGGGAAACAGAATCAACAAGAGATATCTGTCAGTAGTATGCAATTTTATGAGTCTCTCATATGACCATGGGGATGCACAAGTCCAGTTTCCACAGGCAGGCTGCAACCAGGGGCTCCAATGAAAGTCCCATGAAGGTTTTTGACAAGTTCTGGGAGATGCTGGCTATCCAAAGACAAGCTCGGGAATTCTCACCCAATGCTGGAATCACTTCCACTTTTAAGGCATTCATCTGATTAGATAAAGCATCACTCATTGCTGATGGCAATCTCCCTGATTGATGTAATTGTAATCAGCTATCTATGATTTACCACTGCAGTAAAGTCAATGGTGACTAAAGTCCATAAATGACCTTGTATTACAGCTAGCACAGTGCTTGATTGACCAAACAACTGGGCACAATTATCTGTCTGAGTTGACACATTAGCCTAACCATCAAAACATCCTAATCAGAGGCCTAAATATCAGCAAAAAATAACAAGCCATACTAAGAAAATAGAAGTCATGGCCCAAGAAAGGATATATATCAAAGCCCCAAAAGAGATGCAAAATTTGAGAGAAATAATCAGTGAGATGTGCACAAATTTCCAAAATCAAGTGAATGATTTGAAAGACAGTATAGTTAGAGAGATAAATGACATCAAGAAGATATTGAGCAAGTGCAAAGAAGATTTTGAAATCCTGAACAGAAAAGTAATAGAGCTCATGGAATGGAAGACACAAAGGTGATATCAAAAGCAAATTTGAGGCATACAAGAGCAGATTAGAAATGAGAGAAGAATAAGTGATACCAAAGACAGAACAGCTAAAATTGGAGAAAAGAATGGAAAAAATTGAGCAGGGGCTCAGAGAGTTGAATGACAACACAAAATGCAACAACATATGTGTCATGGCAGTTCCAGAAGTAGAAAAGAGAGGAAAAGAGGCAGAAAGAATATTTGCAGAAATAATAACAGAAAATTGTCCTTCAAATATGAAGGCTAGAATAAAATATTCACAAACAAACAGAAACTAAGAGAGTTGGCAAAAAAGAATCCACCTTTGCAGGAAATATTAAAGGAAATCTTAGAATCTGAAAGAAAAAGACAGGAGAGACAGGCTTGAAGGAGAGTTTAAAAGAAAGAATAGCAGAAAGGATAACCAAAAAAGTAAAAAGACAGACGAAAACATGATATGACATATGAAAAAAAAGAACAAAATGGAGGAAGCAAATAGTGCATTTACAGTAATATCATTGAATATGAATGGATTAAACTCCACAATAAAAAGACAGAAGCTGACAGAATTGTTTACAAAAAAACCCATGAGCCATCCATATGGTGCTTACAAGAAACTCACCTTAGACCCAGGGATACAAACCACATGAAAGCGAACAGTTGGAAAAAGATACTCCACATGAATAGTAACAAGGAAAGAGCAAGGGTAGCTAAACTAATATCAGACAAAGCAGAACTTAAATGCAAAAAAGTTATAATACAAAAAGCCATTATGTATTAATAAAAGGGACACTCCACCAGTAAGATATAACCATCATAAATAACTATGCACCTAACCAGTGTGCCCCAAAATACATGAGACAAACTCAGGGAAAACTAAAGGTAGAAATAGATATTTCTACAATAATCACTGGAAACTTCAACACCCCATTCACAACATTAGATACAATAGCTAGACAGTAGATCAACAAGGAACCAGAGCACACATATACAAAGCACTGCATCCAAACTCAGGAGTTTATACATTCTTCTCAAGTGACCATGGATCTTTCTCCAGGATAGACCACATGTTAGGGCACAATGCAGCTCTCAAAAATATAAAAAGATTGAAATTTACAAAGCACCTTCTCTGATCATAATGGAATGAAACTGGAAATCACTAACACAGGAAAATAAATTTGCAAATGTGTGGAGGCTAAACAACACACTCCTAAATAATCAGAGGGTAAAGAAGAAATTGCAACAAAATCAGGAAATGTATTGAGACAAATGAAAACAAGAACATGACTTATCAAAACTTATGAGATACAATAAAGATACTCTTGACAGGGAAATTCATAGCCCTAAATGCCTATATTAAAAAGAAGAAAGAGCTAAACTCAAAGATTTAACTGAACAACTAGAGAAAAAGAAAAAAGGACAGCAAGCCAATCCCAAAGTAAGCAGAAGGAAAAAAAATAACAAAGATTAGAGCAGAAATAAATGAAATTGAGAACAAAAAAATCAATGGAGAAAATCAACAAAACCAAAACCTGGTTTTGAGAAGATTAATAAAGTTAAAAAACTCGTAGCTAGACTAACAAAGAAAAAGAGACAGAAGATGCAAATAAATACAATCAGAAAAGAAAGGAGGGAAGTTACAACTGACTCCATAGAAATAAAAAGAATCATAAGAGGACATTATGAGAAACTATATGCCAACAAACTAGACAACCTAGATTAAAGGGACAGATTCCTAGAAATGCACAACCAAACTACACTAATGCTACAAGAAATAAAATACTTAACAAACCAATCATATTAAATCTGTCATCAATAATCTCCCAGATAAGAAAAGTTCAGGACCAGGTGACTTCACAGGTGAATTCTACTAAGCATTTCAAAAAGAATTAACACCAGTCCTGTTTAAACTCTTCCAGAAACTTGAAGAGGAGGGAGAATTGCCCAACACATTTTATGAAGCCAGCATCACCCTAATACCAAAGCAAGATAAAGCTACTACATGAAAAGAAAATTTACAGACCAACTCTCTAATGAACATAGATGCAAAAATTTTCAACAAAAGACTTGCAAATCAAATCCAACAGCATATCAAAAGAATTATACATCATGACCAAGTGGGATTTATTCCTTGTATGCAAGGCTGGTTCAACATAAGAAAATCAATCAATGTAATACACCACATTAACAAATTGAAGGAAAAAAAATAACACATTAGATCTCAATCAATGCAGAAAAGGCATTCAAAAAAACCCAGCATCCTTTTTTGATATATATTTCAAAAGATAGTAATAGAGGGAAAATTCTGCAATATGATAAAAGGCATAAATGGAAAACCCACAGCAACATCATACTCAATGGGGAAAGTTTTAAAGCTTTCCCTCTAAGATCAGGAAAAAAGACAAGGATGCCCACTGTCACCATTGTTATTCAATATTGTACTAGAAGTTCTAGCTAGAGTAATTAGACAAGAAAATAAATAAATAAAGGCATCCAAATAGGAAAAGAGGAAGTAAAACTCTCACTGTTTGTGGATGACATGGTCTGGTACTTAGAAATTCCTGAAGTATCCATGACAAAGCTACTTGAACTAATAAATGGCCTCACCAAAATGGCAGGATACAAGATCAAGATGCAAAAATCAGTAATGTTTTTGTACACTAATACTGAACAACCTGAGGAGGAAATCAGGGGAAAAATTCCACTTTCAAAAGCAACAAAAGACTCCAATTCCTAGGAATAAATTTAATCAAAGAAGTATAAGATATACATGAAGAAAACTACAAAACGATGCTAAAAGAAATTTAAAATGGAAAGACATTCCATGTTCATGGATTGGGAGAATAAACATCATGAAGATGTCACCCTTACCCAAACTGATTTATAGATTCACTACAATACCAATCAAAATTCTAACAGCTTACTATATAGAATTAGAAAAGGCAATTACCAAATTCATTTGGAAGGGAAAGTGCACCTGAATAGCCAAAGGCATTCTAAGAAAGAAGAACAGTGTGGGAGGAATTTTACTGCCTAACCATGAAACATACTACAAAGCTACATTGGTCAAAACAGCATGTATTGGCATTAAGGTAGACACATTGATCAAGGAAATGGAATTGAGAACTCAGAAATAAAACCTCACCTATACAGTCAACTGGTTTATGACAAACCTACCATATCAATTTTAACAGGACTAAACAGTCTCTTCAAAAAACGGTGCTAGGACAACTGGATATCTACAATCAAAAGAATGAAAGAGGACCCTTATCTCATTCCCTATATAAGAATCAACTCAAAATGAATCAAAGACTTAATATAAAAGCCAGGACCATAAATTTACTAGAAGAAAATGTAGGGAAACATCTTTAAGACCTTGTAGTAGGTGGTAGTTTCTCGAACCTTACACCCAAAGCATGTGTGACAAAAGGAAAAAATAGAAAAATGGGACCTCCTCAAAATGAAATGCTTTTGCACCTCCCAGGACCCTGTCAAAGGGTGAAAAGGCGACCAACTCAATGGGAGAAAATATTTGGAAATCACATGTCAAATAATGGTTTAATATCCAGGATATATAAAGAGATGTTATAATGCAACAATAAAAAGACAAACAACCCAATTAAGAAATGGGTAAAAGACTTGAACAGACATTTGTCCAAAGAAGAAATACAAATGGCAAATAAAAAGCAAGAAAAAAATGCTCAATATCACTAATGATTAGGGAAATGTAAATCAAAACTACAATGAGATATCATTTCACTTCTATCAAAATGGCCACTATTAAAAAGACAAAGAACTACAAGTGTTGGAGAGGATATGGAGAGACAGGAACATTTATTCACTGTTGCAGTGGTACAGTCACTGTGCAGGACTGTTTGGCAGTTCCTAAAGAAGTTGAATATAAATTTGTCACATGACCCTGCAATATCACTACTGGGTATATACCCAGAAGAACTGAGAGCAGTAACACAAACAGACATCAGTACACCAATGTTCATAGTGGCATTATTCATGACTGCCAAAAGTTGTAAACAACTCGGTGTCCATCAACAGAAGAATGGATAAACAAACTGTGGTCTTTCCATTTGATGGAATATTATGCAGCTGTAAGAAGAAATGAAGTCGTAAAACATATGACAACATGGATGAACCTGGAGGACATTATGTTCAGCAATACAAGCCAGACACAAAAAGACAAATAATGTGTGATTACATTACTATGAACCAAAAATATCGTGTAACATATTATATGATTCAAATATATATATATATATATGTATCCAGTACATTTAAATGAGAAATGTATGTTTTTATTCAACTATGTTTTCTTTTTAGTTTTTAATTGTTTATATTTTCAATTAATTATTAAAAGTACCAAATAAAGTTAATAAACATACTTGGAAAATATATATATATATACACACTAGGAGGCATTGGAGAACTTTTGAATCAGTGAGGAATTATGTGCTAATACGCAAGATAAAATGGAAACCCAAAGAAGTAAGTTAGTGGGCACATTGTGCTACTTTTGCCATAAATACATTTGTGATTTCAGTAAAAGTTGATGACTATAAACAGGTAAGCAGAACACTCAAGAGATTAAAAATTCGGGGGGGACAAAAATGGTGTACAAGGCTTATCAAGGAAAAGGAGTTGGTAAATCTCCAAGCTTTGGGTTAGAATTTAGGAGGGTTACATTTTAGAAGTAAGAGTGAAGGTGAATTACAACAGCCCTCCCAAATGAAGCAGTATGAGACAAAACAGCAAAACGAAAAACAAGCCGAAGGAAAGGGGTATTAGAAATGTATTAGTTTTGTATTCTTGTGTATCCAATTACCACAACTTTAGCAACTTAAAACATACACATATATCATATTACAGTTTCCATGGGTCAGGATTCCAGGCATGGCTTAGATGAATGCCCTGCACCAGGTCTCACAAAACTGCAATCAAGTTATCAGCTTGGCTGTGTTTTCCACTGGAGACTTAACTAAGTACAAATCCACTTCCACCTCCCATAGTTGTAGGCAGCGTTCATTTCCTTGTGGATGTATGACTGTCCATAGTTATAGGCTATAGACTACCATTAGGTCCTAGAGTCTGTCCATATATCCCTTCCATGTGATCTTCTCCAAAAGTAATTCACAACATAGAAGTTTATTTCTTCAAGGTCAGCAGGGAAATCTCCTTCTACTCTTTTAAGACAGAGTCTAATATACTGTAATGTAATAATGGGAATGACATTCTATCATCTTTGCTCTATAATGTAAACTAATCAAGGTAGTGACATCTCACCTCACTCACTACATTCTATTGGTTAGAAGCAAGTCATGATATTCAAGGGAAGAGATATAAAGAACATGATTCATTGGAGTCTACCTTAGTGTGTATCCATCCACAAAATGTAAGCACACAGGATCTCCAGATACTGGCATCATTACTCTTCGAAGTAAGTATTTTTACTATGTGCAAAGAGATTAAGGTTAAAAACAAAAATAATTTAAAAATAAAACAAGATCAAGGATTTCTACAGAAACCTTTAAACCATTTTTAAGTGGATTTGGGAAAAATACTAGAAATAATAAAAAACAAAAGCATCAATTTAAACAACTGTGCCTGAATTTTGCTGCATATCAGATACAGCTGAAGAGAGAATTCCTAAACTTGCAGATAAGGAGAAATAAACATTCAAAACAAAGAAAAGTGTTTAAAAAAAGAGAAGAGAGCATAAGAGACATGAAGACATACGAAGGACTAAAATAAGTATAACTGGAGTCCCAGAAGAAAGGAGAAAATAGATCAGAAGTAATCTCAGAAAAAATAATAGAGCAAAGTTTCCTAATCTAATATATATCCCACCACATATTCTAGAAAACCCTACAAACTTAAACTAAGACAAATAAAAATAGTTTCAAGCCTAGAAAAAGCATAGTAAATCTGCTATAAAACAAAAACAAAGAAAAAAATCTTAAAAGCAGCTTGGAAAGAACGCAAAGTATTTTTAAAGGTTCAGCAATATGACTCACAGCTGAAATCTCAGCAGAAACACTGGAAATGAGAAGGGAACTTAATAAAATATTTAAAGTGCTGGAAGAAAATAAATGACAACACTTTTTTTTTTTAGAAAAGTAAAAGCACATAGATCTGCTCAGAAAATCCTAAAGGGCAGAGTTTAGAAGGAGGAAAATTATTCTAAATATGGAAGTTCCAAGATGCAGTAATGAGTTAAGAGCAATGGATAAAGTTAATATGTGAGGAACTTTAAATGAACATTTATTTATAAAGTAACAAAAGAAATGCATTTTAGTGTTTCAAATATAAAATAATTAATATATAGGACAACAATGGGATATTTTTTGGGAATGGGCAAATGAGTAAATGGATTCTAAGATCTTTTAGTATCCAAGAAGAGAGCAAATGTACCATTTAACATTTACTTTAACTTCATAGTAGACATAAAAATCTCCAATGTAATAATTAAATAGTAAAGGGATATATAACTATGTGGCTAATGAGTGACTCAAACTTATTACTCAAGAGAGAACTTGTAACAAGATTCTGAAGCAGACCTCTTGGTGGAGGAGGTAGTAGAATCAGCAATTCTCTACATAGGATTTCTGGAATGGGGTATATGTTGAGAAATCATATTAAATATTATAGTTGTTTTGAATTTCTAGAGTTTAAATATAGGTTCAAAAATAATGTTAATCATTAAAATTGTTTTGATATGGTTTTAATCAAGATAGGACATTTAGAAATTCAATATTTCATTGATGGTAGCTAAGCCATCTGGAAAATCTGAGATGTTATTTAAAAATTGTCACAGTGTTATGCAGAAATGGCTTAAACACATGCACATATACATTAGAAATACTTATGCATGTAATATTGGGAAATAGGTATCCAAATCATCACTGTATGTGGTGCATTCTTAATCAAACTGACTCTAATATATTTACAAATTTGAATAAAATGTACTATGCTTAAAACTCATTTTACCTATCTAATAACTCTATTAAATAATATATAAGGTTTTTTTTTTTAGGAGGTACTGGAGATTTACCGGAGATTTTGAACCTGGGACCTAGTATATGGGAAGTAGGTGCTCTAACCACTGAACAACACCTGCTCACCTAAAGTTGCTGATTTTAAAAGGGGTCAGTAATCATGTTACTTTATTGCTTTATGCATTTATACAAAAACATTTTTTCATTCAGCAACCATTTATTTTTGAGGCCCGCTTTATGCCAGGCATTTTGCATGAACAGGTGAAGAATACTAGCGGGCATGATTACTTTCTTGGGGAAGATAACTGAGGCCTAATGAGCTGCTATATAGTGGAATTTGTATTTAAACTGAGACAGTTTGCCTTCATATCCTCTTAACCTCTGTACTATACTTATAACTGCTGCATAGTAATATCTATTTATCAGATAATTAGCGTTTTAAAAATTCTTTTAAAAATGCAATATGATATATCAAGAAAACATGAATTCTCTTAAACTTCTCATGTACCCAGGTTCCCTGAAATGCTCTGGTTCAAACACATCAATCAATCCTGCAATGTAACTATAAAGAAAAATGACCTGCTGCCTCCTCCAGGTTTAGCACATCTAATGGTAACCTACTGTTTTATATTAGTAGATACCAGCAGGAAATGAGACAATGGATATATATGAAAATTCAATTTGGTTTCAATGGCTGATGTTTTAGCTAAAGTGCAAAAATTTTACAAAGGATTAGCCAGTGCTCAAGATATCATTTTGCTTTTTTAAAGCCATAATTTTTAAAAGTATATATTTTTTAAGTATAATTATTGCAACTTTTATAAGACACTCTTAAAGACATACCCATTTGGGACCAAACTTACTTACAATTGTAACCAAAAAACTGGTGTGTAGACACTTTTCCCTTAATATGAAGAGAAAATACAACAACAGAAGACTTAGCAAAAATATTTTAAAGACAAATCTTAGTGTGCATCAAACTGAGTAAACTTTATTAATGTGAAAACAGTATATTCAAAATTCACATTTTCATCCATTAATGTGCAAATTTTGCTTTTATGGATTCACATTATTCACTGAATATTGTTAAAAAGAGCTGACAGTCTCTTGTTAAAGTACTCATTTTAAACTATAAATCAAGTGTTCAATATATTAGCCAACATCAAGACATCCAGAACATGATATAAAATGTATTATGCTTCATTAAAGAAACTCACTTTATATCCAGGACCAAAGAGGAACTGATTTTCAACCTTCTGTAAAGTGCTGAAAGATTAAAAAATCTGTTGACAAGAGATCAATTCAAACACAGTTCGCTAACTTTGAAATGGCATACAAAAATTAAAGCTTTGTAAAAATAAGAGGAAATTTGCTCAAGTAGCAAAATCCATAATTTAATTCCATTAATGGTTTAAAAAGTTATAAATGCTATACAGTGTACATGTTTTAAGAATAGTAATGAACAGTCTAAAAGGAAATTATGTACATTAGGACAAACACCTACACTTAGACCTTTTGAAATGTAAGCTTTCTCATATAAAGAGAAGCAGGATTTCCAGAACTGGTTATTAAAGTAATTTAAAACCAGCTTCACCTCTTCATGAATAGTTCAAGCTCTGTCAGAAATACCAAATTATAGCCACCTCCTGGGTAAATTTCAAAGTCACAGGTGATATTGTTAAATTTAAAACCTCATTTGTGCCAACAAAAGAAAAGGTTGATGAAATCTATGCTTGCAGTATCCAGTTTTTATAAATTGCTTTTGCCATCCCCAAGCCTCTAAATAAACTTTCCTCCAAGGATGGCCTTAAGGGGATGGCCTTGTTAGTACTGGAGCTTCTGATTAAATTCATAAATCTAGAAAAGGCAGGGAAGGGGGAAGAAACAGAGGAGACAGGCTTTCTGAAAACAAGCTTTCTCTAGTATTGCCTACAACGATAGGACAGAAAATTAAGGAAGAACAACCAGATGGTGAATAAAGACATCTCTCTTGAGTTCTGCCCATGGATTAAAAGGACAAGGGCACAAGTTCTTTGTCGACAACTTCTGCAGTGACTTCTGTGGTGTGGCGAGCCCTTAGCACCAATAAGACCGTCACGCCCCACCCCTGCACTGGGCAACTTAAACTCCTACTGGGAACTGCGCGGAGAAGCACACACACACTCAACGGCTGCCTTTGTTAATTCAAAAGACTAAACACACACCAGCTCACACGAACACACACACACTACCCCAACCCTCACTGTACCGTCTGTACTCATTTACATTCAAGGTTTGACTTTCTGTTATATCCAGAATTTATCCCAAGAGTTGCATTCCTGATGATCCTCACTTCTTCCTATTTCTTTGGTCTGACAAAAGGTCAGGAGCAGACTTATCGTGCAGATCTTCCCCCTCTTCCTGCTGGAGCGTATCTTGGGTGCCCGCGAACGTCGTGGACACCGGAGCTCCTGGAACCGGATCCCAGGAGGAAGTCGCGACAGTCCGCCGCCCCCGAGCTCCTCAGGTCCCCGCTGCCTCGCGACCTCCCCTCGCTGGGCGCCAACCACGCCTGAGCCGCTCGGCATCGCCTTCCCAGGACTCAGGTGTCTCCAGATGAGCTCCAGCTCCCGGGAAGCTCCGGGCGCCACTGGCCCTTCCCTCTCCTTCCTCCAACCAATCGCCGGACTACAGGGGTGGAGGCGGCTGCTTCCCAGTAAGTTCCGCGGCTGCTTGGAGAGCAGGTTGGCCGGGGTTGTCGGGACAGTGTTGGGAGAGGAAGCTGACAGTGGTATGCACACGCCTACACAGGTACACGCACTCACTCGCACGCACACGGACACCCCGCGCAGAGACCAGCGCGCCAGCAGAGAGGCCGCGCTCTCGGGATGCCCTCGGAAGGCGGCCTAGATGCTCTGTCTGCAGGACGGTGGTTTTCAACCGAGGACTGAATAGGGAGGCAGTCTATTAGAGGAATGCTTCAGGTCGAGCTAGGGGAGGAGTGCAGGAGAGGTAACTGCTTCCAAACGCCTTGGCTAAACTTTCACACGCACAGGTACCGCACAAGCAGCACGCCTGGCCTGGGTTTTTCTTTTCCGGGAGCTCTAAGTGGAGGTGGGATAGAGAGAAGTCTCCCTCTGGGCCTCCTGTCCGTCCTACCTACTCCACAGCCTTCCTGGACTTCTCCATGTTCTCAGGATGGACAGTGCAGCAATCCTGGTCATTTTTGTTGCTCTTTCACCCAAAAAACGCAGTGAAGCAAGACCACTGATCCTCCACCCCAGGGGTTCTTAACGCAAGGGGTCTGTGGAAATATTTCAGGGCGTCTGTGAGCTCGAAATGAACATTCATTAAAAACAAAACAAAACAAAAAAACCCACCATTATTCATGAGGGGACGTGTTGGTGTGGTGGGTATGATAAGTATATTAAATAATACGCAGTACAGTGTAGACTTAGTATGATTTTTATTTTTAATAGTATGTTCTGAGTGCAGTAGATAATTACCTGCAAAAAGATTGGTAGGATGATGGAGATGGTTTTATGACACTGTAGGAAAACTCGATTTTCTAAATGTTTGCCGAAAATGACCTTTTAAACAGATGTTTAACGGTATTAGATTATCAGGTATTGAAATTATGGAAAAGTTGCAAAATGTAATTTTGAATAATCCTAAAGTGTAATTTAAAGACATGCTGATGTTAAGTGTTATAAAACTATCTGCTACTACATTATGAGAAGGGGTTCCTGGTTTTTACCTGACTGACAAAGGGGTCCATGGAACAAAAAGGTTAAGAGCCTCTGTGCCACCCTGAAGGAGTTGTCTACCATTCCTGCTCAGGGTAGGAACTGATTTTAGAGCCAGTCATTGCAGAAGTGTGAACTAAGGAATTGAATCAAGAAAGCTCTAAGTAGTGACTAATTATCGACCTTTTTTGACACTTCTAATGAATCATTCAGAGCATCTCATGTTTATTAATATTTATGCAAATCTCACTTATATAATGTATTTATGTTACTCTAACTTTTTCTCAATGAACAAAACTGCATAAATAAAGCTGGCAGAAGTTGGCATTTGTTGTGATTAGGTTGGTTAGGATATCAATTCCTCTATATTAGTTTGTGATTTTTAAATCAGTAAATGAATACATTAGATTAAATATAAAATACCAATAGCACACACTAATGGAGAAATATTCACCACTTATTTAAAGTCATCCTACCTTCCTTGGTCAACTAGCAGTGGGGCATGTTTAGCATAAAAGTGGGGTCATAGATTTAAAACACAGCTCCTGACCAGACAAGGAGCTCTTTATTTCAGAAAGGAAACAGACTTTAAGAGATATAAATTGCAATATAGAGTATAATAAGCTAACAGACCATTGAAAGTCTTTTTTCAGCTCCTTCAGTGGTTAAGTTTTGGAAGGAAAGAGGTTAATGGGAAGACACCTTTCTAGAGGAATGTGTTGGATTGAATTATGTACCCCAATTCAGACATTTTCTCGGTCTTGTTAGAATCCCTGTGTATTCAGAACCCATTGTAAATAGGATCTCTTTTGGAAGTTATTTTAAAGTGTTGCCTGACTCAATGAGGTTGGGCCTCAATCCAGACTGCTGGAGTTCTTTACAAACAGAAGAAAGTTAGACATGAAGAGAAAAAGGCATGGGAGGAGCTGAAGCCAGAAGTCAAGGGAACCTGGAAGAGAAAGGAGAGGACATCTCCATGTGATGGAGAACCTAAGGGAGCCAAGGATCGCCGCCAGCCAGAACAATGCTGAAACTGTGTACCAACAGGTTGCTGTTGTTTATGCCAAAACTACTTTGTGGTATTTGTGATCTCATCTTAGCAAAACTAAGACAACAGTATGTTTTCAAGTCTAAGTAGGAAGTTAGCCAGGCAGACAAAAGGAAGAATATCTCTGTCAGAGCAAAGAGCAAGTGCAAATTGAGAGGCAAAGAAACAGTGGTGTTTCAGGGAATGCCAAACTATTCAGTAAAGTTAGAGCAGCAGGTGGGAGGGCAACCTCTCAGAAGGTAAGATTAAACATTACATTGGACTTATTTCATTGTAGGAATGTTTGTAGATGGACCTGCAGCAGGAACTCCTTAAAAGAACAGTTGGTTAGATAACCAACTGAATAAAAACTCAAACCAAATCAAACCAAAATCTACCCACCAGGAGAAAACAATACTCATTCAAGAACTTGTTAAGGGAAACTTTAAGACATGAAAAGTCAGAAGGACAAAAAGTGGAACTTTGCAATTTTATAATGCTGCACCTCCTGGAAATTTTTATAGGATATCCTGCTTTGTATGTTTCTAAACTCTTCTGAATGGCAGCTCATGTACCACTGAGAATCCAGGAACTCTGTATCCCATATTAGAGCAATTTAGTGAATAGAAAAATGTTTTTGCACTCCTTTAATATAGTAGGTCCATGAAATAAATATTCACTTCAATTTGCCAAAAAATAAATAAATAAAAAACAGGTGTAATCTAACATTCAGGCGAAGTTGAGAACAGTCTGATCTTAATTGTTATTAGATTCAAGTACCCTACAGATTGGGTAAGTAGTCCTTTTTACAAAACGAATTTTTTTACTCCGCTCTTCCAGTTAGAACTATGTAAATCACATTTTGTGGAGATGATAGTATTTGTCAAGGTTCCTTGAGCTCTTACTCTTCAGATAATTTTAATAATGAGGGGTCTTCACTAACTGGCATCCTGAGGGTGGATATAACCCACAGAAGCGGTATGTTTTCCTGCATAATAATTTGTAAGATTAAAAATTAGTTGCAAACTTAATTAAAATCATGAAATTTCACATAAAACAACTAAGACGTACAGGCTATATTGAAAAAGAAGAGCAGATGATCAGGTACAATTCACTAACCTTCCCCAAGTATAACAATTGATTGTAGTTGAATAGATGTTACCTCTTTTAAATGGAGCTCTTCCTACACTTGTTCATTATTGCATTCTTGACACCAACTGAACCCAGGACCTCCTACATTCAAAGTAGGAGCTCAACCAATGAGCTATACCCACTTCCTTGTGTTGTTCTTATATGTGATCTCCTGTATGCATTTATTTTAACTAATGGGTTCCACTGCATTTAAAATTAAATGTCCTTAATTAGGATTTCTTATCTGAACCAAAGAATGAGAAAATGCTCTAAGTGGCAAATTTCTCAATTATCTTAAGGATGTTTTAAAACTTGTATCATTTTAGATACATAGGAGATAAATTAATCATCACATAAATGGAAATCTTAGGGCATTAGAATTTAAATCTTCTCTTAAACCTCAATTCAGAAAGACTTGGGATAAGCACTTTAATTTTTTGTGGATATACTTTTTCATAACATGGGGTTACAAAAGTGAATAGTTGAATTGAGCAAATAACTAAATGAAGCACTTGTAACATGAAAATGTGGATGAAGATTTAGGGAAAGCACACACTGAGAATGAATCAATGAATACTTGCTGGTGGGGGCCTAAGGGAATAATGAAAAATTAATCTAATTCACATATGACCTGCTTCTGCCCAAAGTAATATAAATAATTGATCTCTTCAACGGCCACAATTATCTTTCCCCACTTTCCTTTCAGAAGTTTTATGTCAATAACTATGGATAATTTAGAGAAGACTGTGTTCTCATAATATGACAGCTTAACCAAATTTTGTGAGTTACAATTGTGACCCATAATTAGAAGAGTCAGGGAAATGCATTTTAAAATTCTCTCAGGAAAATTTAAGCTGCATCTATTCATTAACTTCAATAAAACCTAAAGCACCAACTACTCACCTTTAAGTCATGCGCCTGGATAGATAAAAAGGCATTGCAATGGAAGCCCGTAGGTGGAAGTAGGGCAAATCCACTTAATTTAAATGTAATTTATATATACATATGTACACATATGTATATGCATAGCAGGGAAACAAATGTGCAGAAAGTTCTCAGCTGTGAATGAGTTAGTGAAAAATATATAAAGGGTAGAATCCTGTGCACATGCAACTAGAATGCACAGGAGGCCTGATTGATTTTTCAGGGTACTACAGAGACCCATCACGTTTCTGCTGAAGTGATTTTCTACAAAAAGAGGGTGCTTGGATTGCTGATTGCTTCCTTCCTCTCTCTTGATGGATAGACTTCTTTGGGGTTGTAGCATTAAAGCAAAGAACCAGCAAAGAGATGTAGCAGCCAATATATAGCATCTATTCTCTGAGGAAAAATAGCCAAGCAAACTTAAATAGACACCTCAGAGTATCAGTGAATTCAGCCCAAGCCTGTGGGTACAGTTACTCAGACAATAGTCAAGGGGTTGGAGATTTGACTAGAATCATAGAAGATACTTTGCGTATCATATAGTCCAATCCTCTCCTGTTATAATTGAGAAACCTCAAGTAAAGTATTTTTAAGTGATTTGCCTAATGTATCATTTACCCACTAATTCATTTATTCATTCATTCAGGAAAAAATTTTTGGCTGTCTCCTATATACGACATACCATACCAGGCTCTAGAGATAAGGCAGAGAACAAAACAATAATTCCCTCCCTCTCTTTCTAAAATTGAGAGAAAAAAACCACAAAAACTACTTGAGATAATTATATAAAGATACATATTTAAAAATTTAATAAGGGCAGGAAAGGAAATATATGGGAGAATTATAGGGAATAATCTTAAGATGGGTTAGCCAGAAAAGGATTTCTGAGCAGATAATATTTAACTTTATGCCTAAAGAATAAGAAGGAGCTGTTTTTACAAAGCAACAATGAGTAAAGAAAATTTAAGCCCAGAAAGCATAAAATGGCTTAGCAAAAATGGTTGCAAATGAACATTAAAAAGGCCGTTATGGCTAGTGAAGCAATTTAGATGGTCATAAAAGAAGGGATTTGAGATATTTGATAATATTTGATAAAAATAAACACCTCGTATAGTTATATCAGAATTTGGAAGAACAGATTACTAAATAATTTTATGTAGTATTTGTTTGAAAGCATGAATTTAAAGAAATACCTTTCATATCATATGTGTCTACTATTCAGGTACATAGAATATGTATGTATATAGTTAAGGTCTACGAAGTTGGGATTTTACCAGACAATATGAGAGAGAGAGAGAGAAGACAAAATATTGAAAGTGATTTCCATATCATGATTATAATTATGGACTACCAAACCCAAGCTAGGTAAAGAGGGGAGTAAACATGAAGTAGTACATGTAGCAATGATACATGTCAAGAGGTCAATTAAATGAAAACTTCATCACATAGAATTACTATAATGGGAGTAATAGAGAAAGTGAACTGTAAATATAGGAAGTGTGATCAGTGAATGGAATATTTGAAATTGGGATTTCAGAGATAGTGGAGTAGGTAGTGCAGACATGCAAGATTCAAGGTGTGTCCTTGGGAGTAAGAGGCTGAATGAAAGTAGAGGAAATATTTGCTAGAGCTGAGAATGTTGAGAAGCAGTGACAAGGGTTTTGAATGGGTTCTGAGTATTTGAAGTTCCAAGAATGATGATAAGAGTAAGTGTGGGGTGAGTGGGTAGAGGTAAACTGAGGCAATCAAGTAAGTCTTTCAATGACTGAGAGTGAATGGCTGGTTGATAGCTGATAGCATGAGGAGAGGCAGAGGGAGATACCATTGAACAAGTTCTTTATAAAGAAGAAGGAGGATAAATGTTTTGGCATTTCTTGCCCTCTTCTCCTGGCCATGTCTGCATGACTTGTAAGATAAAAAGAAATCTTAGCTTGAGAGGGCTACTGGGGAAGGAAAGATCTCTCCTTAACTATTCAGGACTGACCATTAAATGATCAGAAGATTAGTAACTTCATCTCAAGTTACTATACCAAAAGGCAAAGAAAACATTCTTTTCAGCAATTATAGATTGATTGGTATTATCTTCTTGATTAGTTTCAATATGAATTTTTAAATAAATTCAATCTTATTTCTAACATTTTAGACAGTATTTTTTCAACTCTTGATATATCATATAAAATGGATTTCAACTTTTGTAAAGGCAAGGCTAATAATTAGAAAAAGAAAAAGAAAAAGAAAGTACGTAGACACTGAGGAAAAGATGGAAGTTGCCTTGCCAATGTGCATACAGGGCAACACTTATTGCAGTGATGGAAGGCAAAACATCAACAACAAAGATTTTTTCATTTTTTAATTTTTGATACCCCAATTTATTTTTACTTTAATTTTTCTAAATTAGTATGTATTCTATATCTAACCTTTAAACCCATCACTATATTCCATTTTACTATTAATGGAACCTGGCAATATATTGGGCTTCATTTTCAGGGAGGTTTTGGGCCACAGAGGGGTTTGATGGTGGTGGGAGAAGAATACTGGTGTGGGGGGCTATTGGTGGGGGGGTGCATGATTGGGAGGGAGTTCTCCAGGGCATATGTGCAGGGTGCATAAAAATGTTTGGATATTTTCATAGTCGTTACTGTTGGGATGGATGGCTGAGGGAGTGCTGAGTTCCTGGCTGGGGGAGCTCTGTTGCATTCCCTAATGGAACAGCAACAATCCCCTGAGTGCAATGGCTAAGACCAATAAGGAAGGATAGTCCAACGATGAACCCTTGATGTTAATGACTATGCTTGTGAACCCGTGTGCCTGAAATAAGAACTAGGCCTAGAGCTGCAGGGTGCCTAAGAATTACCTCCTGGGAGCCTCCATGTTGCTCGAATGTGGCCAGTCTCAAAGCCAAACTCAGCATGTAAATGCATTGCCTTCCCCCCAGCGTGGGACATGATTTCCGGGGATGAGTCTCCCTGGCACCGAGGGATTACTACCAAGTACCGGCTGATGATGTGGCTGGAGAATGACCTTGAATAAAAGGGTCAACTCAGACCAGCAGAATATCTCAGCCTACATGTAATATCAGGAGTTAAAAATGCTTTTTGACCTTGAATAAAAGGAGGAAATGGAAATGGGTTTATATGGCTATGAGTCTCCAAAAAAGAGCCAGGAGGTCATCAGAGGGATTGCCTTATGCACACCTCCACAGAGTCCCAGAGACAGGTAAAGTAGATACAATCCATGTATAGGTTCTTGTGAGGATTACAGAGACCCACAGGTTCTATGGTTATGGCAGATGGAGTTCAGTGCCATGTCACTTGGCCCTACTTTGGAGTTTGTGTTCCTGGGTGTGATGGAGTTGGACTCAGATGTGATCTTTGTTCACAAGCCTCTCCTGTCACTTTTACCAGACCTGTGCTTGGCACTGGGGTTTAGTGTATACTCAGGGGACCTGAATCTCTAGACTGTCCATGTGATAGCTAGGCCCTGAACCTCAACAGACTTGCAACTCCTATCCTCTGATTTGTTGAACTTACCCAGCCAGCTAACAGGGAGGTAAAGAAGGTCAACCACCACACCAGGGAGCCAAGAGTGCCTACAACTGCAAACAGGAGAACTGCATCCATCATCTAAGTGGAATCTAAGCACCTTCTTGATACAGAGGTGGAGTGGACATAGCCATCCCAAGGTCCACAGAATGGAGGAGTAGAGTATGGATTGGAGTGGACTTGCTGATGCTCTATTCTGGAATTGTTGTGATTAGTGAAGGAAGTAAATGTGGCGTTGAGGTGGAGAAAGTGGCCATGATGGCTGCTGGGGGTGGGGAGTGGGAAGAAGAGATGTGATGTGGGGGCATTTTCAGGACTTGGAGTTGTCCTGGGTGGTACTGCAGGGACAGTTACTGGACATTGTGTGTCCTCCCATGGCCCACTGGGTGGACAGGGGAAGAGTGTAAACTTAAATGTGGACCATTGACCATGTGGTGCAGCAGTGCTCAGAGATGTGTTCACCGAGTGCAGTGAGTGTCCCATGATGTTGGAGGAGGTTGTTGTTGTGGGAGGAGTGAGGTGAGAGGGGTGGGGGGTATATGGGGACCTCATATTTTTTTAATGTAACATTAAAAAATAAAGACTAAATAAATAAATAAGATGTCAAGAAAAAATGGATTTCAAGTTTTGCAATTACAATTTGACTACTAAAACATTTTCTTTTAATTAGCATTTTTAATAAATCAATGTTATTGATACATATTAATAAAGCACAAACCCATCCAAAGTGTACAGTCAGTGGTATTCAGTGAATCACTTATTTGTGTATTCATCACTTCAATCATTCTTAAAGCACTTTCATTATTCCGATAATAATAATAATAGTAATAACAAACAATACTCATCACCTCTCAATCTCTCTATGCTTCCTTTGCCATACATAGCTGCTATTCTTTTCCTTTCTCTTTAGTATAGTTGTATTTATATTTTGTAAAAACTGTCTTATATATTCAGTATCACCCAAATTCGTGTTTCATAAGAGGTTTTATTCTCGTATACAGTCCCATGTTACTGTTTTTAGCTTTTCTAAGGTAATATACATTACCTTAGATTTTCCCTTTCAACCACTATCATATGCATTTAATAGCTCTCCTAGTCTCAAACATCATGATGTGCTTTCACCATTTCTTTTCATTTCCAAAGATTTACAAACAAGCTTTTTACCAGTTCTTCACCAATTAACTCTCAGCTTTCCATTCTCTACCCTCCTTCTTTTTTCTGTTGACCTATATTCTAATTATTAACTCCATGAGTTTACATAATATATTTAGTTCACAATAGTCCAAGCATACAGTATTTGTCCTTTTGAGTCTAGCTGGCTTCATTCAACATAATGTCCAACAGTTTCATCCATCTTGTCATATGTTTCATGATTTAATTTCTTCTTACAGCTGCATAATATTCTATCATGTGTATACACCACAGTTACTTTACCCATTCATCAGCTCATGGGCACCTGGGTTGTTACCAACTTTTCACAATCGTGAATAGTGCTGCTATGAACATCAGTAATCAGCTTTCTTTAACTAGTGCATTAAGTTTATTTGTTAGCTGGATTAGTAACACACTCAAAGTCTCAGTGGCTAACAGCAAATATTTCTTTCTCATGTTACTTGTCATTGATTGTGGGTGTACTGCTGTGGTTCTGCTCCATTTGCCTCCTTATCTTGTGTTCCAGGACCTAAGAGTTGACCCTCATTTGGAACATACAGCAAACATCTTGCGGAAAATGTCAGTACCTTGTAAAGCTTCTGTTTAGATATGGTGTTATGTTCACTCAAATTCCACTGGTTAAAGCCCATCACATGGCCAGACCCATTACCATTGAAGGCAGGCATCAGTCACAATATCATTTTCCTCAGTGTGTATCTCATGACAACATATAGTACCCTTACAGGGAAAAGAAGAAAGGGAAACAATCTGGAGCAATAAAAATAATATAGCTTCACAAGCATAATAAATTCATAATTTAAGCTAGATATATCAGATGATCACAAGCAAAAATAATTTATGGAATAAACCCAAACTCATCTGGGAGATGCATGTCCACCAAAGTTAAAATAATAAATACTATATAATGTCTCCAGGATCCAAAGAGGTAAGGAATTTAAGAAAAAAATAGTCAATTTTATGCTTAAACCATAGGAAATAAATGCACGTAGAGCAATATGATACTTATGGTTTGTTGGAAAATTAAGGCTGGCTTAATCTATCTCCTTACAATCCTGAGTGGCAATTATCCTTTGTTTAGTGTGTGATGGCAAAATGTAGTGGTCAAAAATGTAGTGGTCCAGATATATGGTCTGGTCATTATTCTGATTTCAGTTTTAGGTGCTAAGATGAATTGCATCTAACTGATAAAATAGTATCTCAACTGACTGAGTGGTGGAAATGCTTTTGGGAGAGATTTCCAGATTGGCCTGGTATTACTCTCTCATTTAGGCTCCCCTAATACAAATATATTGATTTTATATGAGTAAGCATTTCAGGGCTTTTATTCTGAATGTCTTCTATATTTGTATTTGTAAATTGTATAAGCTGACTGAAGGGTATACAATTGTTTATTCTCCTTTGTCAACTATGTTGACATATCTACCAGCCATTTTAAATAAAAATACCACTTTGTATTCCTATGAAGATTACAAAATGTTTCTTTAAAGAAAATCCAAACCACATAATGAGAAATCCTCTCTTAGCTGAAGTCTTGTCCTTCTCCAGTAGTTTTGAAAGTTTTACATAAATTGGACTACTTAATTAATTCCTGGAAGCCTGTAAGGGGAATAGAAAGAAGTAAAGAAAAAAAAAAAAAACATAAAATACACCCATATATATCACATTTTGAAGCATGCCAGTCTTAACCTCAGAACTGTTTATCATTTCTCCTTTAAACATTCAGATAAAATTTAAGGCCACTGAGATTTACAAACTTATTGAACTAGGAAAGTGACAAGTATTTCAGCACCATTCTTTCTATGTAGTGAGATAATAATGCTCAGATTGATTGAGCCAGGCACCACAGTATAAGAGCACCCTATAGCTCATAACACAAAATCCCAAAGATGATATGTGCATACTCATACTCTAATGTTATACTAAAAACCTCACAGTAAGTCAAAGTAAAATCATGGTTAAATGAAAGTGTATTTTTGTGAGACATTGTACATTTGAACTTACTGAGTGTTCAATATAGCATTACTTGGAAGGGTGATAGATTTAAACAAGTGTCCACAAATGATCACACAATTGCACATTAGATTCAGAAACACTTTCCCAAATGCTTTTGCATATATATATATGAGCTGCAGGAATGCACCACGCTATAAGCCCACATTTACATGCATTATTAATAAAAAATAAACCTAATGTATTTTATCCTAGGCATCATCCATCTACAGGACTTAACGTATTGAGGGGTCCTTAGTGACTTTCAAATATAAAGAAAGAAATGAAATGAATTTTATGAGAATGTTTATCAGCCTATCCCAAAGAATTAAGAAATAAAAATGGAGATTTATCAGGTGCCGTTATTTTGAATCTTTCACAGATTAAAAAAATCTCAATGGAAGTCTTTTACAGAATGAGTGTTTTTGAAACTTGGTATAAAATGGAGATGGCTTGATTGCCCTTTATAAGGGTGTCAGTTATGTGCTTTCATACAAAAGGACAAAACTCTTTTCAGATCTAAGCTCCACAACCAGAGTGAGGGAGTCAGGTCCACTAGCAAAGAAAAAGGCATGTGGAGCACGGGGAGTTTATGCATATTGAGTTTATTCCATGTTCTTTTCCACCTTTCTCTGCTCTCTCTGTTTCCTGCTCCTTTAAGCTTTTTTTTTTTTTTTTTTTTTTTGTTCTCTTCATTCCTCTGTTTGCATGGGAGCTGCTTTTATGTTACTACTATCAGAATATATGTTTGGCTCTTACAGTGGCATACCTATCATGTTACATATACTGATTAGCTGGTACATGGATAAATCGGATCAAATTCATCCCCTGGAAGCTGAGTGCAGTTATGCTGTATCACTGCATCCCAGATACAGCAAAGAAGTACCCAGGATACTTAGGCCATTTAATTATTGGGTTCTGGCTGGCCCTACACTTGTAGTCTCTGTTCACTCTATTTCTCTTTATTTTTGGCTAAACCAAAGAAATTATATTATTTTTATTACAGTACCTTAGGGTATGATATGGTGACTTCTGAAGTTCATGTGGCTTCATAGTGTCATTTTGGGCCACTGGCAGGTGAAACCTTTATGACATGAGTGCAAATATGACCCTGGAGTATTCTCTAACCTCTCCCTCCAGTGTAGATGTTCCTATTCCAGTGCAGTTCTTATAAACTTCTCTTTCCTTCTGCATCCCATACCCCCCTCAAATATTTTAAATATATGGACATTGATCATTTTATTAGTCCCATTAATTTATAAGCTCTTTTTCTTCTTGTCAGTATCTTATCAAAGCCCAAAGAGGCATTTACATTAGCATAATTTTGTGCAGTTCCAAGTATGGAAGCAGGTCATGCAAATTCAATCAAAGTAAATATGTGAAAATTTAACCCTGTCAACAACCAAAATAACCCTATTAGCTTTTTCTTTCTTTCTATGCATGCAAGTTTAGTCTCATAAACTATCTTTGTCTTATCTTTTTAATGGAAATTCTGACATCAAGTTCTGAGCAACAGCATTTCTCCTGTTGGGGGAAAATAAAAGAAAATTCTCTCCTATGCCAATCCAGGGTTGGTCCAGAGTAAAGCTGTAGTGGTGTTGTGAGTGTGGAAGAAAAGAGCAGTGAAAAATTCTCACAGGGACCATCTAGTCTGTTTGTGACTAAGGAGACGAGACATAGCCAGAAGTAGTCACAAAAGTTATACATGCTCAAAGTAGTTTCTAAGACCTAGTTTTACTCTCTAATTTTCCTGCTCCCTTTAATTAGAGGAATGGGTTCAAATAGGCAGTGAAAGGGTTCTATTTCCTTGACTACTTACTTTCAGTAACCTATTGATTTGGTCCATAGTTATGTATGGACACTGGGGTCCATAGTATGCATCAAATGTGGGATTCATCTAACCATGACAGAGAAAAGTTTTCTAAAGCCTTTTGACTTCTAGTAGGTTGTTAGAGAAGAAAGACTATTGCTTTCCTGTGAGTCATTGTTCACAGTCCTAAAGTAGCAGTGAAAGAGCAAAAGAAGCATCATGAATAATTTAAAAGCATTGCTCTTATAAATATATAATGTAAAAAGGTTATGTCCCAAGTATTTTTCCTTTCACATGCATTTTTCCCATTTAATCCATACAATCATCTTTGAGATAGACAACAGCATTCTCTCTATTGTATAGATTAGAAACCTGTATCTCAGGATAATGCATTTGGTGGAGTCACATCCCCATGGAGACAGATATATAATTAAAAGTAGACCTGCCTCCAGTTCCCCTTTCCTTCTCAATGTGTCTCCTTCTTAAGAAATGTTCTCTGTAATAGCCAAGATAGAAAACACATAATATAAACTATGTAGATTATATTTTAAATTTTTATATTGTGTCTTCTACAAAAAATAGACGTCCATAAGTTTCCTTCTCCCCGACTAATATCTGTGAGCAATTGGATTAGTGCTCTATGCTCATGCTTCTTTTTTCTAGGCTGGTAAAAAAGGATTTATTGAGAAATGGGGAAAAGGAACAGTGCTTGCTGAGAAATAGGAGATAACAACAGCAATACACACTGAAATTTGATGCGAGCTCCTCTAGGCAGAGGAAACAAGATTTGGCTATGTGGTTACCTTTTAAGCTATTAATTAATCCCTCCCTTGCTAATGCTAAGGGGAGGGACCCCAGCTCTTACTGGTTACCTGACCAATGGTGGGGGCCAATGGTGAAAGGCCTTTTGTTTGGGGTTATTCAGGACCAATGGGAAGGCCTATTTGAAATTACCCAGGCCTCACCTCAGCCCCCAGAAAAACCCCAGCTGGAACCTCGAGATCAAGATCAAGGTCTCAGCAGGGTCTCACAGCCATGTTCTCTGCCAGCCATGTTGTCTGTCAGTCATATTGTCTGTTGGCCATGTTGTGTCTCATCTTCTCCTCAGTTTTCCTGTACTACGAAATTGCCTCAACTTCCCACTTAGAGAGTTCATGCCCTTATTCTTAAGGGGGTGCTAAGGGGTGATGTTCATTCTTCCATAGTTACTTCCTGCTGGTTAGGACAGTAGTTCCTGCCTGATGGGATGTAAACTTCTCTGGCTATTCTATTGCAGTTGAAGGAAGACAGGTCAGGCATTCTTGCTGGAACTATATGAAACCTCCAGATTACTAATAAGGAATTGATTCAGTAAGAAATAAACTTAATTAGAATACTGAAGCTACATGGTCCCACCAAAAGGATAAGGAAGATGGTGATAAGTAGGCCCAAAAGGGGGGCCAGCCATGTTATACTGTTTCACGAGTGTGAGAAAGGCCAGATGTCTTCAGAGGCTGCATCCTCCCAGATTTGATCAGAAACAGCATTCTTCTTTGGGTTATTTTATACTGTTGGTTAGCTCTAGAGAGAGATTGTGGTAGACCTACTGGGTTTGAGTATAACCTGCAACCCCTGTTCCCACAATAGTGGTTATACTTAGGACAGCAAGGAGAGGTATGGAGAGGCACTGCCCTAGATATAAACTCACAAAGACAGTATAGGCAAGAACAAGACAAGCATATGGCAAACAACATAAAGGCAGTATTTAAGAGAGCCGTTCCTTTATCTTATAGGTATACTCGTTAACTACTTAGAAAATGAATTAAATTTATCAGGACTTTTAACATGTATCCCTCTACATATGATCTACAATATAAAAATGTCATCATAATCATCAGTATATGGGTACAGTTCTTAATACTAATGATTGCGTAAGTTCCTGTTTTAGTTGCATTTAATAGATCTAAGCTCCAGGTTTTTGATACTATATATGTTATCTCTCCAAGGGAGCAGGCCATAAATGCCAGTTGTGTTTGTTTAAATCCTACTCACAGTACTCTGGTAATTGTTGCTCCATTTGGTGTGTCCTTCACTAGCATGCTGCATCACCATTGGCCCTAGAGAGAGATTAGGAATGTAGGGCTCCAGTGTTTCACTGACCTGGTACATAGTGTCCTTTGGCACTATGAAACAGAGCCAGTCTGGAGGCAGTGCCATTGTACATCTGGCCATATCAAGTCATTGCCAGCTGCTGCAGGAGTCTAAAACTGCAACATATTCTCCATCAACTTTAGGAGCATAACCAGAGGTGTGATAGATACCTTTATTGTTTTAGGGGTCAGTAACCAACTTAGCCAATAACTCAAATGGAGAGATACCGTGCCTTTGCTTCTTTATGGTGCTAGAGAAATGGGACAGATTTTTGCTAAACGTTTCAGTCACAGTTCAAAATGACTGAACAACTAAAGACTGTTTTATTTCAAGAATATGGAGGCTGGTTTGATCTATACCTGATTAAGTTGTTTGGAAAACTGGATGTGAGCATGTGGAAATAGCTAAATACCTGTAATCATATCAGTCCTGTTCTTTTCTCTTTATTTTCATATAAAATACATTAACCATCTACTTCTCCATAAATACATTACCACATTTTACAATCATCTGTTGTTTTTAATATTGTTCATTGTTTTGTAAATCAGTAAATTCTTTGAAAACAGTGGCATGCATTATTCACCTTATATCTTCAGATTATTAAACAATGCTTAGACTTGTGCATTTGAAAAGAGTTTCATTTAATGTTTGCATAATTAATAGATAGGTAGAATGAGATCTTCCATCTGACTAGCCATAACTTCATTTACACTCTCTGAAATTTGTCTTAAGTCCTCTATGATATTTTTTTGTGTGAACAACCTCAACATTCTTGGGGTTTTACTCACTGCTGAGATTGTCAGCATCATATAAAATGCATTTGCATTTATGTCCCAGCAGTTCAAGGAACAGGCTGAGTTTCATAATACTCTTCTGAATTCTCTAAGATGGTATTTATTATTATATTCTGTTGCCTTAGATTCTGACACTCCTAGCAGCTAAAAATGCTTCACTGTTCCTGGTTAGTGCATCTTGGATTACCCTTGTCTGATGTTTTACTGCCTAAGGCTCTGAACTATCTGTTTCTAATATATACTTTGTAAAGTTAGCAACACATTTTTCTATATATCCATGATTTTTGGTTTTATTAAGTCTTAAAAAATTGAACTTTTAGAGTGTGTTCCCTTTTAGAAAAGACCTTGATTCAAACTATATTTCACTAAGATATATTTTCCTTGATTTTTAAGAGAGGCAGATAGAGATTTGATACAAGTAAAAAATGTTAAACCTTTTCTACAGGTGCAATTTAGATCATGTAATTCCACATTTCCACCCAATATAAAAATGTATGCATTTTTAAAATGTATTAAAAATTGAATAATTTCATTTCAGATTTTATTTTTTTGCCATATAGTACTTTTCATATCAGTGATAGCTATCATTTTGAGATATTTAAGCATACTCTTTCAAGATATTATGAAATAACTGGAAAATTTAGGAAAAATCAAACCAATTGAAAATATCTTAATGCACATACTTCTACATTTAGTCTTTGGAGAAGAGTAAGAAGAGAAAATTTCCCTTCTACAACCTGATTCTACAAAGATATGTCCCCCTATGTCTCTACCACCATATTCAACTGTGAAGGTGTATTAATCAAGGTTCCCTAGGGAAACAGAATCAACAGAAGAAATCAGTAAATAGGATGAGATCTTATAAAATCCTCTCTTGTGACTGTAGGAATGCACAAGTCCAGGTTCTGCCAGTAGGCTGCAAACCAGGGGCTCCAACGAAAATGTAATGAAGGTCCTGTATGAGTTCCTAGGAGATGTTGGCTGTCCAAAGACAAGCAGAGAAATTCTCTCTGAATGCTGAAATCACTTCCCCTTTGAAGGCATTCAATTGATTGTACTTTATATCATTTGTTGCTTATGACAATCTCTCTGGTTGATTGTAGACATAATCAGTCATCTACTCAGTAAACTCACTGATGACTAAGACCCATAAATGTCCTTGTACTACAGTTAGCCAGTGCTTGCTTGACCAAACAACTAGGCACAATTGCCTGGCTGAGTTGATGCATTAGCCTAACCATCACAGAGCGGATGGCCAAAATTGAAATAGCTTTCATCTGGTTATTATCTGCAAACATCAGAAAAATTCTCCAACATGTGCCCATTAACATATTCACAAATCCAGGCAATCCTGTGTCTAACCACTCTTCCCATCTATTCCACTATGCCACAATACAAACATTTATACCCCATAGATAGATAGATAGATAGATAAGTTCCTTCACTGAACCTTGGATCGTGCCTAGTTATATAGTGAGACCCTAAGAAGAGAGAGACATGGCAGAAGTAGATGTAAAAGAATTATTTACCCTCAGTTTATGTTTCTGCCCTGGAACAATCAGTTGACAATTTGAATACTCCAAATAACAGCTTTCCTCAGACAAATGTCAAAGGACCTTTGTTATTCACAATGATTAATAACAAAAATTATGCTATTCTACTTACTAATTTCCTTTTAACTTTACTTTTCTTTCATATTTACCTGACTATTTCATTTCCAACTATGTTATTTTCCATGTCTTTTTATCCTTCCCACTAAACATCATGTGTGAGCACTCCAACTCTATTTCCTTTCACTATGTCATTCACTGCAAATAAGCTTCCTCTATTCACCTAGAAGAAAATAGCAAAATGGTAATAAGATTTTGAATACATTAGTGAAATGAACTCCAAGTAGATACTACTATTACAAGCCATTTTACTGTAGTAAGAAGCACAGTGGTTTTCAAAGTTGGCTAAATACCCCTGTGTTAATGATGATACCTTTTTCAGTTATATCATCACTAAGAAACAATGTTCTCAATTTCATTTCTCACTTTACTTATACAAATCTCTCTTTTTTGGTTGGTCTAGTTAAAATTTTGTTAATTTTATTGCTATTTTCAAAAAACTACTTTGTGCTTTGTTGATTCTCTCAAGTTTTTTCTATTTTCAAGCTCAGTCATCTCTGCTCTAATCTTTATCATTTCTTTCCTTCTGATAATTTTAGGTTCAATTTGCTCTTCTTTTTCTAATTATCCAATTAGTGGAGTAAGGTTATTTGCGATCTTTCTTCTTTTTTTAATGTAGGCATTTACAGCTATAAATTTACTCTCTGTATAATGTTTGTTGTATCCCATGGATTTTAGTATGTTGTGCATTCATTTATTTTCCTTTTAAATTTTTCAAATTTTAAAATCTATTTTATTGAAACTTATTCATAAACCATACAATCCATCCAAAGTGTACAATGACATTTGATATCAACACAGAGAAGTGCATTCATCAATATAAAAGCATTTTCATTACTCCAATAATAATAATAATAAACAAACACCAACAACAAAAAACAACCAAAAAAACCCCAGCAAAACTCTACTAATTAGAAATCATCTCTCAATGTCTTTACATTCCCCTGGCACATATAACTACTAATCTATTCCCAGCTCTCTAATTTATTTGTTATTTATATTTTGTATAAATGAAGTCATAAAATATGTAGTACCTTTTTTTCTAGTTTTTTTTACTTAGCTTATTTCCCTCTTTTTTTTTGTGCAATTAATGGAAGATTGTTAATATATTACTATAGCATACTATTCATAGCTTGTTTTGGTTGTGTTTTTTGCCCAAATATCACCATGATATTGATAGCTTGTAACATTCATGTGCATTTTTTTCTGTTTCAGAGAAAAAGTCTTTTGTTTAGGAAGTACCAAGGATTGAACGCGGGACTTTGTACATGTGAAGCATGCATTCAACCACTGAGCTACACCCACTCAGCAGAGAGAAAAAATTCTTACATATGCACTATTAACCATATTCGCTTTTTATTTGATGGTTCACTGTGCTATAAAATCCCATAATTATTTTTTATCTTTCCTTTTAGTGATATACAGGACCTTAGATTTTCCCTTTCAACCATTATCATAACCATATATTAGTGCTTACAAACACAATGGTGTGCTTTCATCATTTCTATTTATTTCCAAAAATTGTGAACAACCATTTTAACCAATTCTGACCATATTAAACCTCAGTTTTCTACTTTTTAACCCCATATTATTTTCTGGTAACCTATACTCTAGTTATTAACTCCATGATTTTACTCATTATATTTTTTTCATAATAGCAAAATCATATAATATTTGTCCTTTTGTGTCTGGCTTGCTTCACTCAACATAACTTCCACCAGGTTCATCCTTGTTTTCATAAGCTCCTTGACTTCATCTCTCCTTATAGCAAAATAATACTCCATTGTATGCATATACCACAATTTGTTTATCCATTTATCAGCTGATGGACACCTTGGCTATCTTCATCTTTTGGCAATTGTGAATAATGTTGCTATGAACATGGGTGTGCAGAAGTCTGTTCATGTCATTGCTCAGTTCTTCCTGGTATATACTTGGTAGTGGTATTGCCAGGTCACATGACAGATCTATATTTAATTTTCTTAGGAAATGCCAAACAGTCTTCCACAATGGCCGTCATTCTGCATTCACATCAAGAGTGAATAAACCCTGCTATCCCACACATTCTCACCAACACTTAGAATTTTCAGTCTTTTTAGCAGTGGCCGTTCTAATAGGTGTGAAATGGTATCTCATTGCAGTTTTGATTTGCATTTACCTAATAGCTAGTGATGTTGAACATTCTTTTCATGTGTTTTTTTTTTCCATTTGTATTTGTTCTTTGGAAAAATGTCTACTGAAATCTATGGCCCATTTTTTAATTGTTGAGTTGTAGCACCTCTTTATATGTCATGGATATTAAACCCTTATCCAATATGTGATTTCCAAATATTTTCTTCCATTGAGTAAGTTGTCTTTTTACCCTCTTCACAAAGTCCTTTGAGGTGAAAACATGTTTAATTTCGAGGAGGTCCAATTCATCTATTTTTTTCTTTCATTGATTGTGCTTTGGGTATAAAGTTGAAGAGACTCCCCCACTCCCCCAACCACAGGATCTTAAAGATGTTTTCTTGAATTAACTTCTAGGAGTTTTATGGCCCCAGTTTTTATATTTAGGTCTTTGGTCCATTTTGAGTTGATTCTTATATAGGGAGTGAGAAGAGTCCTCTTTCATTCTTTTGATTATCAATATCCAGTTTCCAAGCACCATTTATTGAATAGACTGTTTTGTTCCAGTAACATGGACTTGTTAGACTGGTCAAAAACCAGTTGACCGTAGAGCTCTCAATTCTAGTCCATTGGCCTGAGACCGTGAGCTCTCAATTCTGGTCCATTGGCCAATGTGTCTTATCTTTTTGCCAATACCATGCTGTTTTGTTCACTGTACCTCTATAATATGTTTCAAGGACAGAGAGTATGACTCCTACTTTACTCTCCTTTTTTAGGACGCTTTTAACTATTCAGGTCCTTTTCTCTTCCAAAATTAATTTGATAATTGACATATCTGTTTTTAAAGCAAACTTAGAATTTTGACTGGGATTGCATTGAAACTATAAATTAGTTTGGGTAGGATTGACATCTTCACAATATTTAGTCTTCCAGTCCATGAATATGGAATTTCCTTCTATTTGTTTAGGTCTTCTTTGATTTCTTTTAGTAGTATTTTGTCATTTACTGAGTACACATCCTTTACATCATTGGTTAGATTTATTCCTAGATATTTGATTCTTTTGTTGCTATTATAAATGAAATGTTTTTCTTGATTTCCTCCTCAGATTGTCTATTTCTAGTGTATAGAAGCACTAATTTTTATGTGTTAACCTTGTATCCTCCACATTACAGAACTTATTTATTAGCTACAGTAGCTTAGTTGTAGATATTTCAGAATTTCATAAACATAGGATCATGTCATCTGTGAAAATTAAGAGTTTTTCTTCCTCTTTTTCCAATTTGGATGCCTTTTCCCCCCTCTTTTTCTTGTCTAATTGCTTTAGGCAGAACTTCTAGCACAATATTGAATAACATTGTACTGTTGCCATTCTTGTCTTGTTCCTGATCTTAGAGGGAAAGCTCTCACCCTTTTCCCGTTGAGTATGGTGTTGGTTGTGGGTTTTTTATATATGCTATTTACTGTGCTAAGGAACTTTCCTTCTATTTCTATCTTCTGAAGTGTTTTTATCAAGAAAAGATGCTGGATTTTGTCAAATGCCATTTCTGCATCAATTTAGATGATCATGCCTTCTTTTCCCTTCAATTTGTTAATGTGATGTATTACATTTATTGATTTTCTTGCATATTAGGACTTAAACCCACTTGGTCATGGTGTATAATTCTTTAATATGCTGTTGGAGTCTATTTGCAAGTATTTTGTTGAGACTTTTTGCATCTATGTTCATATGAGAGATTGGTCTGTAGTTTTCTTTTCTTGTAGTATGTTTATCTGGCTTTGGTATTAGGGTGATGTTGGCTCCATAAAATATTTTGGGTAATTTTCCCTCCTATTCTATTTCTTGGAAGAGTTTAGATGGAATTGGTGTTAATTCTTCTCATGAACTCATTTTTACTGGTCTTTAATAATTTTCTAATTTCCTTTTGAATTTCCTATTGTACCCAATGGCTGTTTAAAAATGCATTGTTTAATTTCCATATATTTGTGAATTTTCCAATCCTAGTAGGAATTTCTTATTCTGTATCTTGCTGATATCACTCTGACTCAACAACTGTTCTTGCGCCTAGATTTTAAAAAACAATGTACTTTTACTTAAGGTCTCTGAACTAAAATTTTGAAAATGAAAAAACAGTGTTTAAAGAACAGAGATTATACAAAAAGAATTGGCAACTATTATCCTTATGCCAGTTAAAGTTTCATTGGAGACTCAGGGAACATGGATCTTTGACTTTGAAAATTTTGTCTTTTTATCACTCAGTTTATAATGGCTTCTTTTTTGATATTAATTTTGTAATTTATATTTCCAACTATGATTACTCAGGAAGTCATTAGTTTGCTCTCCTATTGTTTTTGAGATGGTGTGCAGGGAAGACAAAACAAAACAAAACCAGATATATTAATTTTTAAAAATAAACACAATAAAAAAAGTACAAGTCACCTGTATATTCATCTAAATATGTTATTATCATTACCCAATGTATAGTCACAGTTTGATCATTTCATCAAATATGTATCATTCATTATTAAGCACTGATGGATGTAGGATGACTGAATACCTGAAAGTAACTTGTTTCTCTCCCTGTTGCTAGGATACAAAGGAAAGAATTGTATATAAATTAGAAGGTAATGAGATGCAACCCTCTCTTGGTGCCAAATTCCACTTTTGGTGGTGGTAAAGAACATCCTGTTGAAGCAATGAAGTAAGAATACTGGCTTCAACCAGTTGGCCAGACCTATGCAGAAGTCCTATGTGGTCCTCACTTCAACTTGCTTAATTAACATACTAAATTTACCACCCAGGGGTGGAGTTATCTACCCCTTTTTTGATCATGCAGTGTATGTGCAAGTGTGATTTCTTAAACATACTAATCATTCAATTATATAAGTAGCTCTGTGTGTTCATCCATGTGCATAAAAGCTAATGCAAAATCAAAGCAAATGCTAAGTAGTAATGGGTATTTAAGCAGAGTGAAACCACAGCACAGGGAGTTGGGTCTGAATTATTTCGGACTGACCTTGGCTCCTTACCTCTGCAGATGTAATAAATGTGAGTTTGCCTAACTCTAGTGTTGAAGTTTTCTTCACACCATCTCTGGTTATCCATAAAGGCCCTGCCTTGAGACCTAAGAGCACCTTAAAAGAATTGAGTCTAAGAAGTATAGTGATCAATGTTCACTGTAAATCCCAAAGCACTTGCAAAAACATAAATTCTCTCTCTCTGTCAGACATCCAAAGCAGATTCCAAATTATCCACTACTATATTAGATTAAAATTTTATAACTGTAATAAATTGCTACCTTCTCACAATAGGAATGCTCCTTTTCTTTAACATGAACTATGTAGTTGGTTATACCTCCACAGCAGAAAACATTAAAATCTCTGCCTCTAAATGGAACAATGTCTACTGAACAGTTGGCACATTCATGTTCAAATGCAGACCAAAATTCCCCCATCCCGATCCACAAAAATATCATGAAGATCATGGGCTTTGTTAACTGAGCACCTAGGACTTCACATAGAGATAATGAATTAAAGCAATGTGTAGAACCCAAGCATAATCCCCTATGCCAAAGGAAACCTCATAGTGTAATATCAATTCCTAACTCCTTAGGGGGAAAAGAGAGTAAAAGATGAAAATAGGGAAGAAATGAAGTAAGGTACAGTGGAAATGAAAGATTTCTTCTTATTCAAACATAACTATTAATTGTAGAATTTTGAAATTGGAGTCAACATCAAGCTAATTAAAATACAATATGTACAATGAAAAATGTGTGCATATCAAAAATTTTTTTAAAAAGATCAGTATCAGAAAGCTGTAAGGAACACTGAAAATGTAGTTAGCATATCTCACTTGGAATTGGAATTTGGGAGTCAATGGGGATGTCATCTACTCTGTTTTGTTGAGTTATCTGTATAATAATAAGAGAAATTAGTATAAAGATCTTGTGAAAGTGTTCACAATTTCCAAAGAACCACCCAAATATGAGATATTATTATTGTGTTTTATTTGCACCATATCTCAATATAAGTTAGGTACAGCATCAGCTAAAAGTTTAGTTGGTTAGTGTAAGAACCTTTATTACTCTTTTAGAAGAAGAAAAAGGATACTATAAAAAATAAGGGAAGAAAATAACTTTGCTTTTATGGACATTAACCAGATAAATCAGGTTACAAAAATAATAAAATATTTTATGCAATCATAAATCATGTGATAGATGGAAATAGCTTATAGGATGAAAGAAAAATGCAAAAGAAATTACTGAAATTTAAGATCAAATTTGTAAAATGTTTTAACTGCTGAAAGTAAACAACCAGGTTTTGTTCAACATAGAAAACTTAAGTGAGAACAAACTAGAATTTTCAGCAGCACAAAAAATAATCCTTGGAAAGAATAATGTCATGGAGTAGCAATGCACACTTATATACTTGTAGTTTATAGAAAAAATAAGCCAAGAGAAATAAAAATGGATGGAGAAACAAGGTCTATTGTTGGAAACCATACCCATAATTTCAGATTTTTGGGGGGCAATTAAGGAAGTACAGACTCTAGGCTTGGCAAAGAATACGTGGTGAAATTTAGTTTATTTAGGCATTAGCTTAACACCAGGAAGAGACTCATTATTAAAGGTATGAGCTCATTATGAGCAAGAGAAGCAAGTCTGTGATGATTAAGTACATGTGTCAACTTGGCCAGCTTAGGGTGCCCAGTTGTTTGGTCAAGTAAGCATTGATTTGGTTGTTACTGTGAGGACATTTCATGGATCTAAATCATCAATAAGTTGCTTGCATCTATGGATTCTGACAGCTACAGTCAATTGAGATTGCCTTCAATAATGAGAAAAGTCTGAAGGTTTTAAAAGGAAAAGTAATGTTTTCAGCAGTCAGAAGAGAGACTTTCCATCTCCACTTTAGCCTAGATTGTCTTGGGGAATTCATCAAAAATCATCAAAGTTCCTAGCCTGTGGATTGCGAATTTGGATTTGCTGATCCCCACAGTAGCATGAGACAGTTCTTATCTCATAATATTTATATATACCTTCTGTCAATTGTTTTCCTAAAGAATCTTGAAAAATGCAAGGCCCAAGGCAAGTATGAATTTTAATTGAGTCATATTTCATTCAATTTTCACTTTTTCAAACCATTATTTATAGGACAGTTAAAATATATTAATAAATATAGGATAGCTATCCCAAGCCCCCTAAACTCACATATGTTAGTCCAAATGCACTCTTTTCTAGAGATTTGTTTGTTTCTTTGTTTGGATGCCCACTCAGTGCTTATATTTAGGGGAGTTCACTGAACAAACAAACCAAAGTTTGATTCTGTAGCCCCAGAGAGGACAGGCATAGAAAACATTATTATATTTCAAACTGGGTTTTATTTTTTAAAGATATTTAAATTACATAAATATTGCATAAAAATATAGGGGATTCTCATAGGCCCTGCTCCCTACACCTCCCCCATTTTCCCACATTAACAATATTCTTCATTAGTGTAGTGCATTCATTAAAATTGATGAAATCATTTTGGAACATTGCCACTAAACATGGATTATAGTTTACCTTCTAGTTTACACTGTCTCCCACATAATTATGTAGGTTATAGTAAGATAGGTAATGGCCTTTATCTGTCATTGTGATGTTATTCAGGACAATTCCTAAGTCCTGAAAATGCCCCTATATTTCACATGCTTTTCCATTTCCCTACCCTCAGAACCTCCAGTGGCCACTGCCTCCACATCAATAATATAATTTCTTCCATTGCTAGAATGACAATAATTCTATAGTAGAATACCAGTAAGGATATTTTAGGCCACAGCTCATTCCCCAATCCTGAGGATTCTGGGGTGGTGATGTCTAGTCCACCTCTAATTGAAAAGGGGTTTAGATCCCATGGAGCAGATGGATGGGACTTTCTTGACTGCAGTTTTAGATTCTCTCAGTTCCTTGTGATAGCCATTGTCCATCATCATAGCCTTGTTAGTTGTCCTGAGTGAGTTCAATGAACTGGAGAGGTGTTGCAACTCTGTTGAGATTCAGGGCCTAGCTGACACATGGACAGCCCAAAGATTGTAGTCTCTTGGATGTATACCTTTCAACCCTAGTAATAATTATAGTTCAAATAGAAGGACCAGAAGAGCCATGTTTAGGGAAACCACAATTGAGTCCAACTCTGTCACTCAGAGGAGCAAAAATTCCAAAGTAGGGCCCACTGGCAACTAATCAAACTCCTGAGCCCTCAAGAGTCCCACTATTTAAGGTAGTATTTACTTTGACAGTCAATGAGATCCTGCTGAGACTGGCATAAGCATAACCTCTGGAATGACCTCCCAACACACTTTGAAGACTCTTATCCATATAAACTCATTTGTCTTTACCCTTTTTTCCTTTTGGTCAAGGCCTTTTTTCAGGTGCATTGCTATTTTGTGCTTGGTAGTAACCCCTCAGTGCCAGGGAGGCTCATTCCCAGGAGTCATGTCCCACACTGGGGAGAAGGTAATACTTTTATATGTTGAATTCTGCTTAGAGAGAGGCAACATTTGAGCAATAAGGTGGCTTTCATGATGCAACTCTTAGGCACCCTATAATACTAGGCTAAATTTCAATTTCAAGAATGAAGTTTCATAAGTACAGTCATCAATAATGAGGGCCCATCAGTGTATCCTCCTCCTTCACTAGTCATTGTCCCTGTACTCAGGGAGTTCTTGCTGTTTCATTAGAGAATGTGGCAGAGCTCCCCAGGATGGGATTCAATATTCTTTCAGTTATTATGTGGATCTCCACCCTCTGTGACAATGCTCCATGAACAATTGAACACATTTATATGCCTTATATATATGCCCAAGTGACTGTCCTCCCATGTATCCCCATCACTGACACCCCAAACAAATGATCATCCCCTGTCATAGTTGTAACTCTTCTGTAATCCAAAACTTCTTGAATAATGAAACCAACAAAATAGTCAAATACAGTTAATAAGATAAATAATAATAATTTTATAAAGAAATAAAATACAAAAAAATTTTAAATTAAAAAATATTTGGAATAATAAAAAATGAAAATATTTAGAAAGTTTTGACATTGTCTTTCATAACTGTAAGATCTATTGTCTTTATGTAAAGAAACATTTCTTCCATTTATTATTCTATGATTTACTTTTTTTCATTTTCCCTTCAAAGAGATTTTAGGTTACAGAAAAGTCACAAACAGAGTATGTGCAAGGGATTCCCATATACTCAACATCCTCCTCCTTTTCCCCTTTACCATATTAATAACATTTTATATGTGGATGGTACATTTGTTATAACTGATGTACAAATATTGAAACATAGCTATCAACCATGATCAATGGTTTACATTATGGTTTACATTTTTGAGCATACACCTTTATAAATTTTGATGAAATTTAACCTGGCCTGTATTCATCATTGCAAGATCATGTAGAACACTTTCATCACCCCCCAAAATGACCCATGTTCCATCTATTCTATTCCTCCCTCCCTGTCTCCTTGGAACCCATGGCAACCACCAGGCATCACTCCTTGAAGGACAAGATTCACAGTTACTTGCAAAAACACCGAAGGTTGACATACTGCTCCATCCTCCCCTATTAGGCACTCCTCTATGCTCTTGAGGGCTCTCACCCCTCTCTTTGAGAACATAGCAGAATTCCCCAGGATGGAACTCCAACACCTTCCTGCTCATTATGTGGGTCTGAACCCACCGATACAACCTATTATGTCAAGAAGAACACTCACACACTCCCAGAAGCCTGGCCCAGGTGTGCTCTGTCCTGAATGCCCCCCACATGCAACACCCTAAACAAGTAACCCTTCCCTGCCATGTTACTAAAAGAGCATTTCCAATGATGTAGTTTTAACCACATATCTGCCAATCCCCAGTGTTTACCTGCTTCCTAACTCAACCCACTTCCCAGTTCCATGGACAGCCCAACCCACCTTCCCCACCCTACACCTCTGGCAAACCAGCACTGCCCACCCCCGAAGTATCACTGCACCACTGTCATGCCCCTCCACTGCACAACTACGCAATTTCACCGTTTCATAGATTTTGCTCATATGGGCATTGGCTCACAACCTTCTTTTCTTTTCTAACTCTTGTAAACCTATCTTCCAGACTCCAGCTCTGTAAGTCTGATAAATTTACTTACTTCCTATCAGTTAGGTCATGTAATATTTGTTCTTCAATGCCTGGCTTGCTTCTCTCAACATAAAGTCAAGAGTCATCCATGTTATCCCATGTGTTAATACTGCATTCCTTCTTACAGTCAAGTAATGTTCTAGTGTATGTATATATCACAATTTGTTTATCCATTCATCTGTTGATGGCATTTGGATAGATTCCCACTTTTGGCAATAGTGAATAATGCTGCTATGAACATTCATGTGCATATATCTGTTTGTGTTCTTGCTTTTAATTCTTCTGGGTATATACTCAGCAGTGGAATTGCTGGATAATATGGCATTTTATAGTTAACTTTCTGAGGAACTGCCAAACTGTCCTCCACAATGACTGCACCATTCTACATTCCCACCGGCAAAGGATAAGGGTTCCTGTTCCTCCACATGTAGTCCTGTTTTTGTTAATAGCCTCCAGTGTCATGGGTATAAGATATCTCATTGAAGTTTTGATTTGCAATTCCATAATAGCTAGTTATGTTGAACACCTTTTCATATGCTTTTTAGCCATTTACATTTCTTCTTTGGAGAAGTGACTATTCAGATCACTTGCCCATCTTTTAAATGGGTTGTTTGTCTTTTTATTTTTGAGGTGTAGGATTTCTTTATATATGCTGGATATTAGGCCCCTATCAGATAGATGGTAAGAAATATTTTCTTGCATTGAGTAGGTTGCCTTTTCACTTTTTTGACAAACTCCTTTGAGATGCAAATGTTTTAATTTTTTGGAGGTCCCATTTATCTATTTTTTTTTCATTGCTCATGCTTTGGGTGTAAGGTTCATGAAACCATTTCCTAATACAACGTCCTATAGATGCTTCCTTACATTATTTTACAGGATCTTTAGGCTCTTGGAGCTTATATTTAGATCTTTCATCCATCTCCTGTTGATTTTTGTATAAGGGGTGAGATGGTGTTCCTCTCTCATTCTTTTGCATATGGAGAGCCAGTTCCAAGCACCGTCTGTTGATGAGGCCATTCTCTCCCAGTTGAATGGGCTTGTTGGCCTTGTCAAATATCAGTTGACTATATGTGATAGGATCTATATCAGAACTCTAGGTTTGGTTCCATGGATCAGTATGTCTATCCTTGTGCCAATACCATGCAGTTTTGACCACTGTAGCTTTGTAGTGAGCTTTAAGTCAGGTAGTGTGATTGCTATTTTTCATTTTTCTTTTTCAATCTGTCATTGGCTATTCAGGGGTGCTTGCTCTTCCAAATAAATTTCAAAGTTAGCTTTTACAATTCATTAAAAATGCTGTGGTGAATTTTATTTGGATTATATTAAATCTGTAGATCAGTTTGAGTAGAATAAACATCTTGATGATGTTTAATCTTCCTATCCATGAACAGGGAATATTCTTCCATTTATCTAGGTCTTTTTATTTCCTTTAGCAATGTTGTGTAGTTTTCTGCAAACAATTTGTTTACATCTTTAATTAAATTCATTCCTAGGTATTTGATTCTTCTAGTTGATGTTGTAAATGGGATTTTTTTTCTTGATTTCCTCCTCAGATTGTTCATTATTGATATACAGAAATGCTACTGATTTTTGCACATTAACCCAGTAACTTTCTACTTTAATGAACTTGTTTATAAGCTGTAGAAGCTTTAATGTAGATTTCTCAGCACTTTCAAGTATAAGATCATGTCATCTGCAAATACTGAAATGTTTACCTCTTCCTTTCCAATTCCAATGCCTTTTAAATATTGTCTTACCTAAGTGATTAAGAAAGTACTTCTAACACAATGTTAAAGAAGAGTAGTGACAGGGGCATCCTTGTCTTGTTCCAGGTCTTTGAGGGAAAGTTTTTAGGATTTCACCATTGAATATGATGTTAGCTGTGGGTTTTTAAATATATACCCTTTATCATCTTGAGAAAGTGTCCTTCTATTCCTATCTTTAGAATTGTTTTTTTATCAGGAAAGGATGCTGTATTTTGGCAAATGCTTTTACTGCATCTATACAGATGATCACGTGATTTTTTTCTTTCCATCTGTTTATGTGGTGTATTACATTGATTGATTTTCTTATGTTGAACCATCCTTGTATATTAGTCATGAAACTCATTTGGTCCTGGTTCATAATTCATTTGATGTGCTGTTGAAAATAGCAAGTATTTTTTTGGGTGTGAGGATTTTAGCATCTAGTTGCATTAGAAAGATTGGTATATAGTTTTCCTTTCTTGTAGTGTCTTTGGCTTTGGTATTAGGGCGATATTGACCTCATAGAATGAGTTAAGCAATGTTCCTTCTACTTGTATTTTTTGGAAGAGTCTAAGCATGATTTGTGTTAGTTCTTTCCAGAATGTTTGATAGAATTCATCTGCGAAGACTTCTGGCTTAGGCTTTTCTTATTTGGGAGGTTTATAATGACTCATTCTATCTCATTATTTGTGATTGGTGTGGTAAGTTAATCAATTTCTTCTTTTACCAGTATAAGCTGCTTGTGTGCTTCTAGGAATTTTTTAATTTCCTCTAAATTATTCATCTTGTTGGCATAGAATTTTTTCAAAGTATCCTCTTATGATACTCTTTATTTCTGTGGAGTCGGTGATAATATCCCCTTCCTCATTTCTTGTTTTATGTATTTGCCTCACCTCTTTTTTTTTTTCTTTGTTAGTCTAGCTAAGGACTTTGTTAGTCTAACTAAGGGCTAAGATGAATTTTATTAATCTTCTTGAAGAACCAGCTTTTGGTTTTGCTTATTTTTTTCTAGTGCTTTCTTATTTTCAATGTCATTTAGCTCTGCTCTAATCTCTGTTATTTTCTTCTTTCTACTTCCTGTGGGATTAGTGTTGTTATTATTTTTGCATTTCCCCCAGGTGTGCAGTTAGGTCTTTGATTTTAGCTCTTTCTTTCTTAATATAGGAATTTATGGCTATGAACTTCCCCCCAGTAAAGCTTTTGATGAATCCCACAGGCTTTGATGCATTGTGTTGTCATTTCATTCATTTCAAGGTAGTTGCTGATTTCTTTTGTGATTTTCTCCTTGACCCAAAGTTTGTCTAAGAGTGTGTTATTAATTTCCATATCTTTGTGTCTAATTTGGTTCTCTGCCCCTTACTGATTTCCAGGTTCATTCCATTATGGTCAGAGAAATTACTTTGTATAATTTCAATCTTTCTAAATTCATTTGAGATTTGTTCTGTGGATTACCATGTGACTTATCATGGAGAATGATCCATGTGTACTTGAGAAGAGTGTATATTCAACTGTATTTTGGTGTAATATTCTATATATGTCTATTAGGTGCAGATCCTTTCATGTATTATTTCTTTACTGATTATCTGCCAAGAAGTTCTGTCTAATGGTGCTAATGGTGTATTAAAGTCCCCCACTATAATTGTAGAGGCATCTATTTCTCCACTTAGTTTTTCCACTGTTTGCCTCATATATTTTGAGGCACCCTGGTTAGGAGCATAAATATTCATGATTTTTCTTTCTTCTTGATAGATTACCCCTTTTATTAATATATAATGTCCTTTGTCTTTTACAAATAATTTTGCTATTAAAGTCTATTTTGTCTGATATTAATATAGCTACTTCTGCTCTTTTTTGTTTGTGAAATTGTTTCCTAATCATTCAGTTTCAGGCTCCTTGCATCCCTGGGTATAAGGTAGGTTTCTTCTAGAGAGCATATAGATGGGTCATATTCCCTTTTCCATTCTGCCAATCTGTATCTCTTGACTGGTGAATTTAATCCTTTAACATTCAACGTTATTACTGTCAAGGAATTACATCAGCCATATTTTCTTTAGTTATGTATGCCATTTGTTGTTTTATTTCTCTTTTTATCTTTTTGGTTGTTTTCATACTCTCCTCCAACTCTCACCTTCCTGTTTTTCCTTTCTACTTGCTGAATTCCCTTTAGTATTTCCTAAGGGTGATTTTCTTATTGGTATACTCTCTTAATTTCTGTTTAATGTGAATATTTTGAACTCCCTCTTATTATTCAATCCCAGCTTTGTTGGATACAGAATTCTTGGGTGAAAGTTGTTTTCTTTTAGGACCTTACCTATGTCATATCACTGCTTTCTTGCCTCCATGGTTTCAGATGAGAAATCAGCACTTAATCTTATCATGCTTCTTTTGTATGTGATGGATCTCTTTTTTGTTGCTGCTTTCAGTATTTCTTTGTTTTGATCATTGGACAATTTGACAAGTATATGTTTTGGAGTAGACCTATTATGATTTATACTGTTTGTTGTGCATTGTATTTCCTGGGTATGTACATCCATGTCCGTCAATAAAGTTGGGAAATCATCATCCATTGTTTCCTCCAACACTCCTTCTGTCCCCTTCCCCTTCACTTCTTCCCCTGGGATGCCTATAATGCATATGTCTGCACATTTCATGTTGTCATTCAAATTCCTAAGTCCCTGATGCATTTTTCCTATCTTTTAATCTCTCTGCTCTACTATCTGTTTGATTTCAGATGTACTGTCTTCCACATCACATATTCTTTCCTCTGCATGTTCAATTATTTTTTATTTCCTATATTGTGCCATTCATTACCATCATATCTGTTAGCTTTTTACATATGCTTACAATTTCTTCAGTATGTTCTCCCAGTGTCTTCTCAACATCTTTAATCTCATCCTTCACTTCATTAAGTTGATTCATGTTATTTTTGGACATCTCTGATTAGTTGTTCCATGTTATCTGAATCATGGACTGAGTCATGTCTTCCTGTTTCTAGGTATGGCTTGTAATTTTCTGTTGGTCTCTAGGCATCTTTTTGTCTTGATGGGTTTATTCATTTGACTATCTTCTCTCTCTACTGTAGGGATTTATTTTGTTGTATCTGTGTGTGGTAAGGTTTCACTTTGGCACTTCTTTCCTTTTACTCTATTTCCTTTCTGTCATCTATGTTCCTTTGAAAAAAAATTAGGGGGAGAGAAAAGGAAAGAGATAGAAATAGAATAAAACTAATAGTGATACTAATAGTGAAAGGTAGTAGAGGAAAGACCTAGGAAAATTAATATTAATCTGTAAGAAATACAGAGAAATAAGATTTAAAAAGTGAAATAGAAACAATGAAATAAGCACAGAGTAGAGAAAAATATATAGAATGAATTAAAAGGCCAGAATTATGAGAAGACAGTAAAAGAAAAAAGAAATGAGAAAGAAAAAAGTAGACAAGAAATAAAACAGAAAAAAGGAAGAGAGAAAGAAATAAAAACAAGAACAATTGAAGACCAAACAAAAAGAGGTGGAATGAAAGAACAACAGAAAACAGAAGATAGAAAGATGAAAGAGAGAAAAGAAATAGCATAGATAGAGAAAACTGGTAAGCAAAACAAAACATACGGGGGGGGGGTGTGGGGGCAGGAAACAAAGGAAGGGGAAACACAACAAACAAGAAACAAGATAGCAACAATTCATTTTTTAAAAGGAGGAGGAGATAAAAAAAAAAAAGAACCAACAAAAATAAACACAGAAAAACAGCTTTCCCTCTTAGATCCCTAAGGATCTTCTCAGGCTGCTGTTATTCATTAATCAATTACCCTGCAGGCTGCCCTTTGCAGGTTTTGAACTGCGTTTTAGTGAGTAAAATAAAGAAAATCTAAAAAGGGAAACTTTTTAAAAAAAAAAGAGATATCTAAGAAAAACTAAGAGAAAGAGAATGTCTATATGTTTACTGCCTTCAAGTTTCAGCTGGATGCCTGATAACCTGGTGGTTCACTTTTCTAAGAGCCAGGAATTGAACCAGAGACCTCATGGATACAAGGCAGGAATTCCTCCACTGAGCTTACCCATCTCCGTAAGATCGTTAGCCTTTCAGAAGGTTATCTACCCCCTTTCCTCCCGGCAGATTAGATTCCTTGCAGTTTGCTAGAGTCTGCTGATTAGGCACCTGTCTGTCCCTGCCTCCTCTCTGATCTATTTCCTCTCTTCACCTGGGTGGCTGGGCATGAGAGCCTGCCTGAGGAGAACCCCCTCCCCTCTCCCTGTCAATTCGGGATACCTTCTAATATTCAAGGTGGGCTCAGCTGGCCAAATTCACTGCAAAGAAACAATTCTCTACCCTCCCAGATCCCTCTTGCTCCCTGGGAATCTGCCCACACACTCTATTCGGAAATGGGAGCCAGCGGCTCCACGTATGCCATTTCCCCTGAGGTTGGCGTATATGTGCAGCTTCCAGCCACAGGGGTGAACAACTCATGATTTTCCTTTGGCTTCTTTATCTTTCCAGTACTCTCCTAGATGGCTCAGAACATCTTTCTAGTCCGTTTATTTCCAAGGCAGCAGGCTAGGGAAAGACGTCTGCTCTCCTGTCAGATGTAATTAGCCAAGAGTTTCACCCTCACTTAATATCTCAGAGGTTGAGGAAGCCAGAGCTTCCAGGTAGCCAGGAGGTTTAATAACTCTCGATTACTTGTTTTGGCTTCTTTGTCTCTCTGTCTCTCACTCTCCTGGGTGTTGCTTCACAACTGTACCACAAAGCAGGTCCCCAAAACAGCCTTTGGCCCTTCCTCCATTGTTTTAGTGAGAGCTGAGCCTTATCTGTCTGACCCCACAACCATGTTCCCACAATTCCCCCTCAAACTGGGATTTTAATCCCAAATTCTGGTTTGACCTGTGATACAGATAGATTATATATGAGACTGGCTGACTGTGACAGGGCATGATTACCAAGATAGTGCTGCGATGTACATACACATTTCCTTTTTTTCTTCTTTTTTTTAACTAGTATTTCTTTGAAAATTCATAGAAGTAAAATCACTGGATCAATGCACGTGCAATTTTGCTGGATACTTCCAAATCCCCATTCCATAAGGGTTTTACCATTTTTTTTTTAAAGCAGCAATATGTTAGAAAGACTTTTTCCCTACTGCCTTGCCAACAGAGTGTATCTAACTCTAGGATGTTGCCACATTAGTAAGTATGAAATAGTGCCTCAGCACTGTTTTAACTTGCATTTTACTTATTATGAGTAAATCTGAACATATTTATATTTGCTAAATATTTATATTTTCTGTAAACCATTTTTTCTTTTACTATGGGTTTGATTTTTTCATTTCTATTTTTAACTTTTAACCCTTTGCCTATGATATAATTCATAAAAATTTCTCCCAATTTGTAATTTGTCATTTTACTTTGCTTAATTCCTTGGCATGTAAAAGATTTGTATTTTTATACAGTCGAAATGATCAATATATTCCCTACCTTTCACTAAATTTTGAGACATAGCTTGGTAAAATTTCCCCTCTCCCAAGTTATTGCAAAATTCATCCATGTTTTCTTCAAGTTCTTGTATTGTTTATCATTAAGTTTTAAATATGGATATGAATTTTATATGGATAAAATTTATCCTGGAGTATAATATAATAAATGAATCCATCTTTATCTATTTCCATATGACTAGATTATTTTCTCTAATACTCATTAAAAAGCCCATCTTTCCCTCATTGATTGGTAATGCTGACTTTATTATATATGAAGTTTCCATACGCAATAATAACTATTTCTGAATTTTACAATATGTCTCACTGGTTCGAGGCATTTTGGCAAATGTTTAAAGTTACATAACCTCCATACTGCTCAAAATAGAAAACTGTTTTTTAATATTTTAATTAAATTTCCTTAAGCAACCTTATTATTTTTAATTTTTGATTTTTTAATTTAACTTATTTTGTGTATCTCCAGAATTTTTCTATTTCAATTGGCACATTTTCTAATTATCATTCTTGCCCTTCTCAGCCTGGCTGTTGAACATGTCTGAGAGATATATTGGATCTATTGTATAACGTCTGCCTTATTTTCTTCCTTCGTAAAATAGTGGTTATAATTGTATTTACCATATGTTTGTTTTGAGTGTTTACTGATTATTAGAACAGCAGCTAACACATAGAAACTATTAAAATAATATTAGCTACTATTATATATCAATTTTATATAAATATACAGATTAATATAAATATTGGTAAATGAGTGGTAGGAAAAATATTAAAACATTATAGGTAGATATCCTTTGTTAATAGGATTACAGTTGATATTTCTTCCTTATATCTTTAAAAATTTTCCAAGTTTTCTATAAACAAGATATTTTACCTTTTTTATTAACTTAAACACAATAACAAAACATTTTAAGAGTCTAGTCACCAGTAGCCAAATTCAGGCTTTGTTGACAAAGGATTTATATATATACATATATGAGAAATGTTTCCTCATAAACTGAAAACAGCAATGTTTACATTTCATTTCACTCAATCTCAGAATTTCCTGAAAATTGGTATTATCTAAAATCAATATTCTTGCAGTACAGGACTGATTATCTATTTATGGATGAGGGGGTCATGGACAGATTTTGGTAAGTGACACCACCTTTGTTTACTAGTCTTTCTTACATCAAATGAATTTGTGTGATATCAGTTCAGTTCAAATCATCCAGAAAAGCAAGCTTTAAGAATTGAAAGTTGTCAGCAATAAGAAGAACATTTATTATCGAACTTTGTTAACGGTTTGAAAAAAATTAGGGTGAGGAGAAGATGCCTTTAGAGACTATTTTAAATCCAAGAATTGTAGATTTCCATTTCACAATAGAAGTTGTAGCCATTAATGAGATTAACAGCTTGAGGAGATGTGGGGCAGATGGCATCCTAGTAAATACACAATAGTCATCTTTCCTGCAAAGGACTGGCTGAATGGTGATGGAATCCTGCTGGAGCGGGCTGTTTCAGGAACCTACAAAGCAGGAGGTGTCTAAATGGTGATCTGGAGAGACTGCAACAAAATTACTGCTTGCTCAGGGTAAAACAGGGTTTCTAACACTGAGCTCAGAAGTTATGGGAAGGTAAATCCCTTCCCCCTAGGGCTAAGGGCGCAGCACTTCCTGAGAACTGTTGATCATGCTGCAGCATTCCCAAGCCCCATGTTCCCCAAATGCATGAGCCCTAAGCCCATGTTCCATGAACCCCCGCAAACCTCATTTCACAGACCTATGTATCCCAAGTCCACTTTCTCCTGGGCTTCTGTTTCCCAAGCACAACATTCGGGGAAATCCAGTATTGCCTTAGCCCTCCAATCTCGGACTAATTCTGAGAGTGGGAGGGTTAAGGTGGGAGGTGCGGAAGGACCCAAGGAGTACAGGTTCAATTTTCTGGTCTCCCAGAAAATTGAGTTTGGAGGAGCATATCAGCTGACTTGGGGAGTGCCTAGGAAGAGAGGTGAGGGAAATCTGCTGGGACAGCCCAATTTACCTAAATGCCCTGGGATAAGAAATTTGGTCTGGGAGAAGGAGGAGTCAGAAAATTAACTAGCCCTCTGTAACACACATAAGGGAGAGGGACAGTAGGCCATGCTTTACAGGCTTCCAATAAAAAATTTAGGGTTCCAGGCAAGGGGTGAGTGCTCTCTCTCAAAAATTAAGAGACATTATTTTCTCAGGTGAGTTGGTTCACCAGTGACCCATTTGAATCTCCTATGGGAACCTTACTACTGCCCTGAGAGAGAGGGAATGAGGAAGGGAGAAAGGGGGAAGGTCAGATTCCTAAACAGTTTATTCAATTGCAAAGAGGATTCCTTGCCTGAGGCCTTGTCTCAGTCTTTTTAGTCTAATTTTTTTCTTGGTCTTCCTTCCTCTTTATCCCCCCATGGGCCTTTTTTCCTCCCTTTTCTTCTTTCTCTTTTTCTTGCTTGCTTTTTCTTTCTTCCTTTTCCCTTTTTTTTCTTCTTCTTTTTTATATTAGGTGCTGCAGGCAACATTTGTTATTTGCTGTGCTCTCTCATCCTCAATTTCCTCGTTGCTGTATGTACAGATTTTGGCTACCAACACTATCCCCTTCCCTTTACATCTTTCTATCCTCCATCATTTATTGTTTCTCTTACATTCCACCTCTCTTTGTTTAGGCCCCAGTATTTCTGACTTTTTATCTCTAGTACCTCTATTCTATTTTTTATCTTTTATTCACTCTTTACATTATTATCCTTTCTTTTCTCTTTCCCGCTCACCTGACCACACTGACCTTTTAATTCATATTATATTCCTCCCCATATTCAGTTTACTATCTCATTATAGGTACTGCACTTTAATACTGTTATATCTCTACACAGCTTACATGAGCTCAATGTCCATTCTCCTAGATCTCCCATTGTTCTTCTCCTAACATTCACCATCAACACTATTATATTTTTCTTTTCTTACCCATTTTGCTTTCCCTGGCCCTAATATTTTCCTTCAAGAGAACTTAGCCAACAACAAGAAAATAGAATAAGAAGAACAAAGTGACAAAGAGAAGACTTAACACACACACAAAAACAACAACAAATTAAACCCTGAGACAAAGAAGTTAATCAACTGAATAAACTCAACAAAATAAAATGATGACCAAACAGCAACAAAAAACTACAGACCATACCAATAATTAGGAAAACATGGCTCAATCCAATGAACACACTAAAAACCAGGAAGAGGAATGGAACACCAAACAACAAATTAAAGTTCTCAAAACATGTATCACGGACCTATTTAATGAAGTGACAGAAGAGATTAAGCATATTAAAAAAACACTTAGAGAGCATACAGAAGAAATTGTAATCATACCCAAAAAGATAACAGATATAATGGGGATCAACAGCACAATTCAAGAAATCAAAAATACACTGTCAGCAAATAACAGCAGATTTGAAGAGGCAGAGAAAAGAATTAGTAATGTGGAATATAGTACATCTGAAATCAAATGGATATAGAAGTGATCAATGAAAAGATAGAAAAAATCCAACAGGGAGCTAGGGACTAGAATGACAACACAAAATGCATAAACCTATGCATCATAGGCATCCCAGAAGGAGAAGAGAAGGGAAAGGGAACAGAAGGGATGTTGGAGGAAATAATGGCTGAAAACTTTCCAAACATATTGAGAGAGATGGAGGTACATGTCCAGGAAGCACAGTGTACCCCGAACAGCATAAATCTCAACTGGTCTACTCCAAGACATATGCTTGTCAAATTATCCAATGTGCAAGACAAGGAGAAAATACTAAAAACAGCAAGAGAAAAGAGAGCCATCACATATAAGGGAGGCTCCATAAGATTAAATGCTGATTTCTCATCTGAAACCATGGAGGCAAGAAGACAGTGATTTGACATAGTCAAGGTACTAAAAGAAAAAAATTTCCAACCAAGAATACTCTATCCAGCAAAGCTAGCAATCAAAAATGATGGAGAGTTCTAAATATTCACAGATAAACAGAAACTAAGAGAGTATGCCAACAAAAAACCTGACCTTCAAGAAATACTAAAGGGAGTTCTGCAGGAAGAAAGAAACAAACAGGAGAGACAGAGTTGGAGGAAAGTGTAAGAACAACTAAAATGACAAAAAGAGAAAAAAATCAAACAATATATGACAAACACAAATCCAAAGAAAATATGGCTAATATAAGTAATCCTTGAAAGTAATAACTCTGAATGTCAATGGATTAAACTCATCTATTAAGAGACACAGATTGGAAGATTGAATGAGGAAATATGACCCATCTATATGCTGTTACAAGAAACATATCTTAGACCCCGGGATTTAAGGAGATTGAAAGTGAATGGTTAGAAAACAATCTTACGGACCAATAATAACCAAAAAACAGGCAGGAGTAGCTATATTAATATCAGACAAAATAGACTTTAAATGCAAAACTCTTGTGAAAGACAAAGATGGATACTACATATTAGTGAAAGGGATAATCTTTCAAGAAGAAAGAGCAATCATAAACATTTATGCCCCTAACAAGGGTGCCTCCAAATATGTGAGGCAAACACTGGAAAAACTAAGGGAGGAATAGATGCCTCTACAATTATGGTGGGGGATTTTAACACACCACTATCACCATTGGACAGACTATCTCAAAAGAAAATCGATAAAGAAACAAAGACTTTGAACAATATATTAGAGAATCTAGATCTAATAGACATACAGAACACTACACCCAAATACAGCAGCATATACATTCTTCTCAAGTGCACATGGATCATTCTCCAAGATAGACCACATGCTAGACAACAAAGAAAGTCTCAATGAATTCAGAAAGATTGGTATTATACAAAATAATTTCTCTGACCACAGTGGAGTGAAGCTGGAAATCTGCAAGGGCCAGAAGCCCAGATTTGGCACCAAGATATGGAAGTTACAAAACACACTATTAGAATAACAGTGGGTTAAGGAGGAAATTTCAAAAGAAATCAGTAACTACCTTGAAACTAATGAAAATGATAATATGACATACCAAAACTTATGGGATACAGCAAAAGCTGTATTGAGAGGGAAATTCATAGCCATAAAATCATACATCAAAAAAGAAGAAAGAGCTAAAATTGAAGAACTAATTGTACAACTGGAGGAATTAGTAAACAACAACAACAAACTAACCCCAAAGAAAGAAGAAAGAAAGAAGAAAGATTAGAACAGGAATAAATGAAATAGAAAATAAGAAAGCGCTCAAAAAAATTAACAAAACAAAGAACTGGTTCTTTGAGAAGATCGATAACATTGAAAAACCCTTAGCTAGACTAAAAAGAAAAAAAGAGAAGATGCAAATGCACAAAATAGGAAATGAGAAAGGGGATATCACCACTGACCCCACTGAAATAAGACTATCATAAGAGGGTACTTTGAAAGACTATATTCCAACAAGAAAGACAATTTAGAGAAAATGGACAAATTCCTAGAAACCCATAAGCATCCTACATTGATAAAAGAAGAAATCAATGATCTCAACAAACCAATCACAAGTAAAGAGATAGAATCAGTCATTAAAAACCTCTCAACTAAGAAGAGTCCTGGGCCAAATGGCTTCACAGGTGAATTTTACCAAACATTCCAGAAAGAACAAACAACAATCTTGCTTAAACTCTTCCAAAGAATCAAAATAGAAGGAACATTGCTTAACTCATTTTATGATGCCAACATTACCCTAATACCAAAGCCAAACAAGACACCACAGGAAAGAAAAATTACAGACCATCCTCTCTAATGAAGCTAGATGTCAAATTACTCAAGAAAATACTTGCTAATCATATTCAACAATACATTAAATGAGTTATACACAATAACCAAGTGGATTTCATTCTTGGTATGCAAGGATAGTTCAACATTAGAAAATCAATTAATGTAATACACCACAAAAACAGATTGAAGGAGAAAAATCACATGATCATATCTATAGATGCAGAAAAAGCATTTGACAAAATACAGCACCGTTTCTTGATAAAAATACTGGAAAAGATAGGAATAGAAGGAAATTTTCTGAACATAATAAAGGGTATATACGAAAAATCCACAGTTAACAGCATTTACAATGGTGAAATCCTAAACTCTTTCCCTCTAAGATCAGGAAAAAACAAGGATGCCCACTATCACCCCTTCTAATTAACATTGTGTTAGAAGTACTTGCCTGAGCACTGAGGCAAGAACCAGATATAAAAAGGATCCAAATAGGAAAGGAAAAATTCAAAATTTCATTATTTGCAGACAATATGATCCTATACATAGAAAGACCTGAGAAGTCTACAACAAAGCTTTTAGAACTTATAAACGAGTTCAATAAAGTCACAGCTTATAACATCAATGCACAAAAATCAGTAGCATTTCTGTACAATGATGATGAGCAATCTTAGGTGGAAATCAAGAAACAAATACCATTTACAATAGTAAATTAAAAAAACAAATACCTAGGAATAAATTTACCTAAAGATGTAAAAGACTTATACACAGAAAACTATACAACACTGTTCAAGGAAACCAGAGAAGACTTAAATACATGGAAGAATATTCCCTGATCATGGATAGAAAGACTTAATATTAAGATGTCTATCCTGCCAAAACTGATCTACAGGTTCAATGCAATCCCAATAAAAATCAACAGCATTTTTTTAACGAAGTAGAAAAACTCACTATGAAATTTATTTGGAAGGAAAGAGGCCCTGAATAGCCAAAGACATATTGAAAAAGAAAAATGAATTGGAGGAATCACATTACCTGACTGCAAATCATACTACAAAACTACAGTCATGAAAATGGCATGGTATTGGCACAAGGATAGACGCATGACCAATGGAACTGAATTGAGAGTTCCTCATATATACACTCATCTGATATTCTACAAGGCCACCAAGTCCACTCAACTGGGAGAGAATGGCCTCTTCAACAAATGGTGCCTAGAGAATTGGATATTCATATGCAAAAGAAGGAAAGAGGATTACCATCACACACTCCAGATGGATCAAAGACCTAAATGTAAGAGCCAAGATCATAAAGACCTTGAAATGCAATGTAGGGGAGCATCTACAGAACCTTGTAATAGTAAATGACTTCATGAACTTCACACCCAAAGCACAAGCAGCAAAAGAACAAATAGATAAATGGGACTTCCTCAAAATTAAAGCCTTTTTCACCTCAAAGGAGTTTGTCAAGAAAGTGAAAAGAGAGACTACACAATGTGAGAAAATATTTGGTAACTATATATCTGATAGGAAACTTATATCCTGCATATATAAAGAATGCCTATATCTCAAAAATAAAAAGGCAACCATTTAAAAAAATGGGAAAAAGATCTGAACAGATGATTCTCCAAAGAAGAAATACAAATGGCTAAAAAGCACATGAAAAAAATGCTCGAAATCACTAGTATAAGAGAAATGCAAATCAAAACTACAATAAGATACCATCTTACTCCCATAATACCGGCAGCTATCAAAAAAACAGAAGACTACAAGCCATACATTGAAGGACAAATTCTACATGACCTTTCTGATATGAAACAAGCAAACCAAGCTGTCTCAGAGAGCTAGAGACTGGAAAATAAGCTTAAAGGAATTTGGGGGGGAAAGGAAGGTTGCAAGCTGATGCCTACATGGGTGAAGTCTATGATAAGCTGGAGGTAAGTATTTGTACAGGGAAGAGATAAGAATGGGGTCATAGGGATACCTTTGGGTGGGGCTTTGTGGGCTTGAGGGGGGCTAGGATTGGAAGGATGGAACAAATGATCCAAGGAATTAGGGGGAGGGCTGGGGATAACAGTTGAATAGGAAACTCTCAGGTATGTAGTTGAAACTATAATGTTGAGAGCACTCTAGAAAATATAATAAGGAAGGATTATGTGTTTAAGGTACTTAACAGGAGGCATCTGGTACAGGGACAGGCTTCTAGGGACTGTATGAGTGCTCATTTTGTCATAGTGCATTATAACATTGGGTGGAGACCCATACAATGAGTGGGAAAGTGTACCCACATCCTGGGGAGACCTGATGTTCCCAATCAGAGGGAATTGTGTCTCTCAAGAGAATCAATGGCTCCCAATCGGTTAGGGAAGTGTACTATGTCAAGCCCTCCACATTGTTGCAAGTATCTGTAAATCTGGTCCCTCAAGTACTGAAGATTGATTGTCACTGTGGGCCCTGAGGGGAGGGGTAGAGAGGTATAGAATAGATGGAAGCAGGGCAACTGGGGGACAATGGAAATGCTCCACAAGATCATGTAATGATGGATATAGGACATGTTAACTTACACCAAAAGTGTATAAAAGTCTATAAGCTAAAATATAAACCATAATATAAAACATAAGGAAACTAAAAATTTAAAAATGTGTACAGTCTGAAATATAAACCATAATGTAAACCAAAATGGAGCCATGTTTGACAGCTATGTTTCAAAATCTGTACATCAACTGCAGCAAATATAACATGAACATGTAAAAAGATCATTGCTGAGGAAAGGGAAAAGGGTTTGATGTGGGATATATGGGAGTCCCCTATATTGTATGTGTGAATTACTGTGATCTAAAACTTTTTTGAAGACAAAATTAAAAATTAAAAAAAAGGATGTAGACACTGAGGAAGAAATGAAAGAAAGTGCCTTACCGTTGTATATACAGGGCAACACCTATTACAGTGATGAAAGGCAAAATGTTAAAAACAAAACTTTATAATATTTTTCATTTTTTAATACACCAATTTATTTTACTTTATTTTAGTATTTCTAAATTATTATGTATTATATTTCTAAACTTTAAACCCATCACTATATTTCAATTTCCTATTAATAGGATTTGGCAATATATTAGGGTTCGTTGGACTTACCCAGGTCAGCTAACAGGAAGGTGAAGATGGTCAACCACCACACCAGGGAACTAACAGTGCCTACAACTGTAAGCAGAGGAATTGCATCCATCATCCATGTGGAATCTAAGCCCCCTCTTGACCTAGAGGTGGAGAGGACATCACCATCCCAGGGTCCACAGAATGGAGGAATAAATTATGGACTAGAAGGGACTTATTGATATTCTATATAAAACTATTGTGACTAGTAATAGAAGAAATTTTAGCATCGAGGTGGAGAAAGTGGCCACAGTAGTTGCTGAAGGCAGGGAGAGGGAAGAAGAGATGTGATGTGGAGGCATTTTTGAGACTTTAAGTTGTCCTAAATGATATTGCAGGGTCAGATGCTGGAATTTATATATCCTGCCATAACCCACTGAATGGACTGGGGGAGAGTGCAAATTACAGGGTAAACTATTATCCATTTGGTACAGCAGTGCCCCATGTGTTCACCGAGGGCAATGAGTGTGCCACAATGATGGGGGAAGTTGTTGGTGTGGGAGAAGTGGGGTGGGGAGGTTTGGGGTACATGGGAGCCTCTTATGTTTTTTAATATATAAAAAAAAGAAAAAAAAAAAAAGAGCCTGGTCATAGTTGAGATTTAAAAAAAAAAAAGTCAGCTTGAGGAAAGGCCAGTTGTTTTGATATAATTTGGAGAATTATATCAGGAGAATACCTGGAAATATTTTGGTATTCAAGCACTCATGATGGACAAGTGGGGTTGCTTCTTTTTTTCAGAAGAGTGACTAGAATTAATTTATAAAAAGATTTAGGGAATTGGATTTGGCTCCACTGATAGAGCATCTGCCTACCATATCAGGGGTCCAGGGTTCAAACCCAGGGCCTCCTGACATGTGTGGTGAGGTGGCCCACACACAGTACTGATGTGCTCAAGGAGTGCTGTGCCACGCAGGAGTGTCTTCTGCTTAGGGGAGCCCCACGTGCAAGGAGTATACCCCATAAGGAGAGCTGCCCCACATGAAAAAGAGTGCAGCCTGCCCAGGAGTGGCGCCACACACACCGAGAGCTGATGCAGCAAGATAACACAACAAAAAGAGACACAGATTCCAGGTGCCACTGACAAGAATACAAGTGGATGAAGAAGAACACATAGTGAATGGACACAGAGAGCAGACAATGGGAGGGGGTGGGGGGCAGGAAAGAGAAATAAATAATATTTTAAAATCTTTAAAATAAAGGTTTAGATGGTAACTGTCATTCATTTTCATGTTACCTTTTTAGTTAAAACAGAATTGAGGGAAGCAGGTGCAGCTTAAGCAGTTGAGTGTCTGCTTTCCACATGGGAAATCTCAGCTTTGATCACCGGTGCCTCCTAAAAACAAAACAAACAAAAACAAACAAGCAAACAAGCAAAAAAGCCAGCTCAAGGAAGCTGATGTGGCTCAGTGGTTGATTGCCAGCTTCCCACATTTGAGGTCCCAGTTTATTCCCCAGCCCCAGTACCTCAAAAAAAAAAAAAAAAAAGAAGAAAGAAAAGAAAACAAAAAATCCAGAATTGAACATCTAATCACAATAACTTCTATACTCTTCCTTGGTTTTACACACACACACACACACACACACACACACAAACACACATATAACACAATTAAAGAAATTACTAGTTTACTTAGTCTTTGCTGAAAGCCATTTCATGATAACAATTTAGCTATTATGATGCTATAATTTAAATTAAATTCAAGTAGAAAAATGAGTTTTAGCACAGTATGCTGGAAAGGAATACAATATATCACTGTATAAAAGGAAAAAATTATAAATTTAAAAGGTACCATTTATATCACATTCACAAAATAAACGCTGAAAAGATTTTGAAAAGAATGCCTTGCAGAGGGTATATATTCTATCACAAATAGGTTGCTATTTCTGGCAAATAATTTTACTTTTTAAAATAGTAGGAATTATGTATTGTTTCAAGTACTCTAAAACTTGAGAAGTATAATTCTGAACATGAGAAACCATGTTGTGGTTACAGTGTTCCGGTTAATTTACTGTGATTAGATATCACTTCAGCATCAATGATAAAAGTCAGTACGTGTTGATAAACGTTGTGGAAAAGAAATCCAAGGGAAGTGTGAATATTTATTAGCAAGGACACATTTGATAATTCTGCCACCTTCTGTTTTTAATGTTCCCTACAATTGTTCTGCTTCAATATTAAATTAATACAATTAAATCTCTATTTAAAAATATATACCATTAGTTTATTCAACACAGGCCAATAACTTTATTCTTGGGACACTGCTGGCTTTCATTTATATATTGTCATCAATGTAGACAGATATAGTTTTATTAGTCTCTTTTGAACTCTACTAAAATGTATACGGAGAGTATATATGCAATACATTTAAAATCTTGTAAATAAAGTTACATAGTTTTATCATTTTCCATAGCTACTTAACTGTTTTCTTTTTTTCACTACAATTTTCTTTTTACTATATATGCTGGTTATAACTGGAAAGGCAGTTTTACCACATAAAACAAATATTCCTGGAAATTTTATTAGCAGAGTGAAGTCACACAAGTAGAATAAAATATGAGAATTTTATGTATCATACACAACAAAGAGGAGTTTGAACAGGCACTAGGGAATCAGATTTATGAAGCTCTATGAAAGCAAAAATGTTTTTCTTGTTGAAATGCCTTTTGCATATTAATATACTAAAGTTTTCACATCTCTTTCTCTAACATTTTCAGCACTCCCATTTTAAAAAAAGTAATTTCATGACTGTTCTCATAACCATATTATCATCGAAGAAACAGAATAATATGAAGTAATCTATGATTGTGCTATAAAATAAAGCAAGACCAAACCTTTTCTCCTTAGGACATTCTTACACCTGTATGGTATTAACAGTGTAAAGCATTTGAAAATTATAAAAAAATCGACGTGATCGGGTATATTAAAGACCCTCTTTTTTTTCCACCACATTGAAAATTCCACCCACTAGAAAAGTGGCTACAAGATAGAAATTATTTGAAAATAACTCAATGAGTACTTGTAGGTAAAAAGCAGCAAATGAATTCCATTAATTGTCGATAATTCCTATCTAAAATGCAATCTGTTTTTCTCGGAATGATTCCTCCAATTATTGTGACTTCATAAAAGGGTTCACATGAAGATTACCTGGAAACAGATTTTGAAAGATGGCTTCGGACAAAACTGTGGTGTTTGAATGAAAGGCTGAATATTTTAACTATGTTTTTCCAGAAAAAAGGAAAGCCACTAAAATATCTGAATATGATAATAATAATATAATCCAAAGAAAACTGGAAGAAAGACAATTTTGGGGAAAAAGTATTTAAGACACTATCAAAATTATACAATTACAATGAAATAAATTTAATTGGATTGTGATTAAAAAAACAGAAATAATGCATTTAAGACAAAATACACAGAATGTCTTATTAGTAGGATTGAATGACCTATGTGAAATAAGATCAAAACAAAAAAGGGGAATCCAAAATTTCCCTAGATTTTGAACTAGGTGATCCAGAGAATGGTGATTTGAAGAGTGAACGGAAGATAAATTTTATATTAAGAATGTTGGTTCTAATGCACTAGTGAAGTTTATTTTAAAGGCACTAGTGGTACAAATGTACAGTAAGCTGCTGGAAATTAAGGGCTGACATTGAGGAAATTTATAGGGAGTATAGATAGCTTTGATGAGACTAAGTGCTCAGTTAATATGGTATCAGTAAGTGTCACTGACAAAAGATACAGAGAAGATAGAAAATAACAGCAAGGCCATCTTAAAACAAATTATGTCAAACAAAAAAAGTATTATATATTTTCTGACAAACTTGGAAAATATGTTCAAAATAAATCTAAAATTTAGGAAATGAGAAAATCATGAGAGTCCTGAAAACAAAGGAAATTTGAAAGTTTTTCGTAAGAGAAGTAAAGAAAATCAAGAGGGAGCCGCCTTGTGACAGTTCTTTGGGGACCCTGGCACTGGAAATTCATTAGATATGAGACTTCCTTCACCACCAAGACAGTATCTTGAGCCCATGGATTTCTTTTGTTCCTTGCTAAATCATATATAACTATGACTTATATAAAATTTATTGTCAAGCTTTCTGAATGTAAGTGTAAAAGGGAACTTTCCTGATCAAAGTTGGCCATGTGATTACCCAAACAATAATTTTATTCTCTCAGTATAAAGACTTCACAGCCACCATGTAAGCGACATGACCATGATAATTCATAACAGCTGTCTTTTATGTTTAAAATATTTCCCCCAAAAAGATGCAGTAACTACTTTAAACTTAATGATCATTAGTAAAGTCCTTTTAATTTTGCCTTCATAGCTTTATAATTGTATGCGTCATCTTATGTCATCTCAAGACTCTAAATTATTCTGTCCTGCTCAGTGTTTTGCCTCCATTTAAACATCCACCTTACAGACCTTGTTGGTAGGCCACCTCTGTTCTCTGGGTCCTTTTGTAAGCACCTTATTGTCTTTTAGCAAAGAATTAGAACATTTACATGCAGATGAAAACATTCAATTTCCAAAATTTCTATAAGAATACCTATCTAATTTGGTGAGGAAATTAAACAAATCAAGACAACTGAAAATATCCTTCACAATTATGCCTCATTAGATCCTTCGTCAGTCTACTACCTATAAATATGACTCAACCTTGTTTACAGAGTCTAAAATAAGATGCTAAATAATCATGTTTAGTATGAAATACCAACTTCTATTATTTAAATGGTTATGTGAAGGTTATAGTTTTTAAAAATTAGTTTGGTAGTTTTTATCTCTTAAAAACTTAAATCTCAGATACAAATTTACAAAAAATGAAAAGATAAGGAATGTTACACAAGTGCACATAATTAATTGTCTTCTTCATATACACTCATTTCTCTAAACATTCTAATTTATTGAAGTAAGACAAGTTCTTAGTTCTTATTAAATATCCCTACAGAGACCATTAAGGATACTATTCTAATTTGTTTCCCTTGCTGCAAAACTAAGTACAGCTAATCAGGAGGGTTTCAGACTTGGTAGGACTTGGTCATCACTTGCAATTGGAAATTGGCAAAGCCCTTTGATCAGAGAATGGACCAGGCAAAAGAGATAGGGCAAAGGATAATAAAAATGACATGCTATATTGCTCTGATATACATAAATTGTGAACATTTCAGTTTTAAATCCCTTTTCTAATAGTTGGAGAATAATCATCTAAAAAATCACTGCAATGATAAATTGGCACAAAAACTATACAGATCGACAATTAATTTTAATTAAAGATTTTCAGAAAAATGTGTTTGGCTTTTAGTAATAGAATTAGTATAAGTAAATGACACAAATGCATCCAAGCAATCCATAGGCAAAAAAAAAAAATGTTAATTTTAATGACATCCTGCTGATTTATACTCATACTATAGATAGAAAGCATATGGTCTAGCTTTGCTTATCTCAATCTAATCAAGAGCACTACGGACATTTTATGCTATGAAAAAAATCAGTGTTTCTGATTAATATAAGCTGCTCAGCTTGGTTCAAGCTAAGTTCAAAGCCAATGCCATTTATTAATTTCAATGCTTTTATTTATTAAATTACAGAGTGAATTTTAAATCTCAGGCATTACAGGATTACATAGTACTATGAAATATAGGAAAATGATCATAAATATAACCTATATTCTTCCTTTTGAAATAACATCTGAGACAGTAGGTTATAAAAGAATAATTAGAATTAATGTACCTCCAAATTTGTCTTAGTAATATATTATTAAATGAATACCTTTAAATTACGTAAATCAGGAAAATTGATATACATAACTATTTCTAAATTTGGACTTTCAAAATAGTACTGTAACCATTATTTATCTAAAACATAATATATCTACAAAGAATCAATTGAAGTTGAGATCTGGGGATTATTCCAAGCATTTATTCAAAGTATGTCAAATTCTTTGTTCTTCATTATCTAACACAATAAAAAATCTTCCTTCTACTCTCCTTCACTTACCATGTATATTATTTTGCAGTAAAATATTTTTGATCATGTCCAATGTTTCCTCTCATTGACAGAATAAATGCCAAATAACTTACATTACATGACCAGTTTCTCTAATCCTGAATTTCAGGACTCCCCCTTTTTATTATCCTTTGCCCTGTCTCTTGCCTGCTCCATTCTCTGATCAAAGGGCTTTGCCAATTTCCAATTGCTTTCTCAGCTGCCACACTGGCTATTCAAGATTGCAGTTACTTTCAGTTCATTTAACCAGTTATGTAATTTGTCACCACTATGCTTTACTTCACTGTCCCTTTTTCCCCTACTCATCTTCCAATAATCAGCTCAAATATCATCTCATTTCTGTAGATGAATTAATACGTCTTCATTTGTGTTTTCCAAACACTTTCTATAAAATTCCTTATGAATAGTATTATTTTGTATTTCAATTATTTGTTATATACTTGCTTCTCATAGGATAAAATGATGTGAAGGATATAATTATGCTTATTCCATCCTTGTGTAATATGGATATGACTATTAAAAAAGAAATGAGAGGAAGACAATGGGGAAAAATAGGAAAACAAACCACCTTTTAAAATAAATATCAGAAAAGAGAAATTCAACTAACTGGCTAGATTAAAACCAAATATATGTATTCAATATGGGTGCTCAAATATTCTTCCCAGAAAGCCAGATAGTATATCAGTAATTGTAACTCAAAAAACAATAGACAAATTATTACAATTCACAAAATTTTCACAATAAGTATATTTGCATCTTCTCTCTTTTTTTCTTTGTTAGTCTAACAAAGGGTTTGTCAATTTTGTTGGTCTTCCTAAAGAAACAACTCTTGGTTTTGTAGGTTCTCTCTATTGTTTTTGTTTTTGTTTTTGTTTTGTTCTCCATTATATTTATTTCTGCTCTAATATTTAGTATTTCTTTCCTTTGGCTTGATTTGGTATTAGTTTACTATTCTTTTTCTAGTTCTTCAAAGTGTCCAGTTAGATCTTCAATTTTAGCTCTTCCTTCTTTTTCAATGTAACCATTGAGTGCTATAAATTTCACTCTCAACACTGCCTTTGTGGTGCCCAACAGGTTATGATACATTGTGCTCTCATTTTCATTTGTTTCTATATATTTACTGAATTTTCTTGAAATTTTTTCTTTGATCCATTGATTGTTTAAGAGTGTGTTTAATCTCCACAGTATTTATGAAATTTCCCCTTTTCTGTCCATTATTGATTTCCAGCTTCATTTCATTAAGATCAGAGAAAGTATTTTATATGATTTCAACCTTTTAAAATTTACAGTCCTATCTTGTGACCCAGCATATGATCTATCCTGGAGAAATATCCATGAGTGCTTGAAAAGAATGTATATCCTGTTTTGGGGTGCATTGCTCTATAGCTACCCATTAGGTCTAGTTAATTTATCATATTATTCAAGCTCTCTGTTTCTTTCTTTACCCTCTGTCCAGATAGTCTATCCAATATTGAGAGTGGTGTAATGAAGTCTCCAACTATTATTGCAGACACATCTATTTCTCCCTTCAGCTTTGCCTGTGTGTACCTAATGCATCTTGGGGCAAACAGGTTAGGTGCATAAATATTTAGTATAATTATTTCTTCTTGGTGAATTGACCATTTTATTAATATATAATGCCCTTCTTCATCCCTTATACCAGTTTCACACTTAAAATATTTTGTCCAATATTAGTATCACTACTTCAGCTCTTTTTTGGTTACTATTTGCACGAAATATATTTTTCCATCTTTTCACTTTTTTTAACATTTTTATTGAAGTATATCATTCATACACGAACTTGTATAAACAATAAGTGTATAGTAAATATTGTGAACTTACAAAATAAACATACATAACATCACACAGGGATCTCATACATCACCCGTCCACCAATTCTTTGCATTGTTGTGAAACATTTGTTACAAACTATGCAAGATCATTGTCAAAATACTATCGTCTTTATCTTAACATTTGGTGTGTTTTTTCCCCAACCCATACTATTTTTTAAAAATATATTTTTGTTACAGATATAGTGAACTTGCAAAATAATCATACAGATGTGTAGACTTTCCATACAACTCCACACCCTAGTGGAACATTTGTTACAGATTATTACACAGTATCATCAGACTATAACCAATCATGGTCCATACCATACATTTGGCACAGTTTTTCCATACAACTCCATTATCAACACAGTACAGCTTTAGTATTGATGGAAGAATATTATAGTATTGCTGTTAACCAGAGTCTATATGGAGAAGCATCTTTTCACTTTTAAGCAGGTTGTGTTCTTGTGTCTGAGATGAGTCTCTTGTAGACAACATATAGAGGCTCATACTTTTTGCCCACTCTTTAAGTTAGAGATTGAAACAGTTTTCAAAAACCTCTCAAAGATGAAAAGCCCAGGACTAGAAGGTTTCACAGGTGAATTCTACCAATCATTCAAAGATGATCTAATGCCAGTCTTGCTCAAGATCCTCCAAAATATTGAACAGGAAAGAATACTACCAAAGTCATTCTATAAGCCAACATTACCGTAATACCAATAACAGATAAAGATAATACGAAAAAAGAAAATTATAGGCCAACAACTCTAATGAATATAGATGCAAAATACTCAACAAAATACTTGCACACCAATTCCAAAAGCATTTTAAAAGAATTACACACCATGATCAAGTGGGTTTTATTTCATGTATGCACGTGTGGTTTAACACAAGATGGTCAATTAGTGTAATAAGCCACATTAATAAATTGAAGAAAAGTTACATGATCCTCAATTGATGTAGAAAAAGCATTTGACAAAATATAGCATCCTTTCTTGATAAAAACACTCCGAAAGATAGGAATAGAAGGAAGCTTTCTCAATATGCTAAAGTGCTTATATGAAACACTACAGCTAGCATTGTACTCAACGAAGAAATACTGAAAACTTTCCAGCCGAGATCAGGAACAAGAAAAGGATATCCACTGTGATCATTGTTATTCAGTATTGTGCTAGATGTTCTAGCTAGAGCATTTGGGATAGATAAAACATATATAAGTCATCCAAATAGGAAAAGAAGAAATAAAACTTGCACTATTAGCTGATAATATGAGCCTATAACTAGAAAATCATGAAAAATCCACAACAAAGCTAGTAGAACTAATAGATAATTTTAGTAAAGTGGTGAGATACAAAATTAACATGTAAAAATCAGTAGCATTTCTATACACTATTGATGTGCAATCTAATGAAGAGATTTTTAAAAATCCATTTATAATAGTGAGTAAAATAATCAAATATTTATGAATAAAGTTAACCAAAGACATAAAGGACATGTAGTTAAAAAACTACAAAGAATCGCTAAAAGAAACCAAAGAAGAATTAAATAAATGAAAGTTCATTCCATGTTCATGGATTGAAAAACTAAATATTGTTAAGATATCAGTTCTACCCAAACTGATTTACAGATTCAACACAATCTCAATAAAAGCCCCAACAATGGAAAAGCCAATTATCAAATTTATTTGGAAGGGTAAGGAACCCCAAATAGTCAAAAATGTCTTAAAATGAATAACGAAATTAAAGGACTCTCACTTCTGGACTTAAATTCATATTACATAGCTTCAGTGGTATAAAACAACATGGTATTGGCATAAAGACAGATACGTTGACCAATGAAACTGAGTCAAGAATTCAGAAACAGACCCAAGTGACTTTTAACACAGCAGTCAAGTCCTCCCATGCGGCTGGGGCGGCTTGCACCCCGACGCTGACGGGGGGTTTGGAGGGGTCAGCTGGCTGCAAAGGCGTCTGAGGCTGCGGCAGACAGCCTCAGAGGGGCTCTCAGGCGTGGAGGACGCGCGGCGAGGGGAGAAAGAATGCCGCGGAGACCAGGTCTGGTACGCAAGTCCGGTTTATTAAGGAAGTGCAGTGGGTTATATAGAGAATGAGGAGGGCGGGGTAGAGCAGGAGGAGTGAGGGCTACGGGGCGGCTGGGGATTGGCAGAAACTTGTGGGCGGACTTGTGGTTTTGTGCTGTTAGCTGTTGCTAGGGAAGTGGGCAGATTTCAGGTTATGATGCAACATTTGCCCCTTTTTCTCTTTTTTATTGGGGGGGGTATAGGTGAGAGGTTTGCTTGGGTGTGTACTTATGGACGTGTGCTGACTATGTTGGCCGCTAACAGGGGGCGAGTGGCAGGTCCAAAGAGTGGCAGGCAAGCAGAACAGACCAGCTGTGCTACACGTGAGTGGTGGGCTGTGCACTTCCCCCACTAGGTGCGGCTACGCTTGCCATTCAGACTCGGGCCCGCCCCGCCCCCTGCTCCCTATTGATTGTCAAGCAGTTCTAGGGTGGTGGCAGCTGGGGAGGGGAGTGAAGTTGGCTGTTAAGGTGGGGAACGTGCGGGCTGGGGGAGCAATGGGATGTGTTGCGGGGTTTTTAGGTGTTGGGTTGTCCTTGATTTCTTCTTGGGGCGGGCTGAGCAGGGCTCGTTGGGGGGGCTGTCTTCAGTGGCGAGCTGATGGTACTGGATGCGCACGAAGGACGTGAGGATTGCGTTGGTTTGGTCCTTGGCGAGCTGGATGATCTTCTTGACAGCCCAGGGCCCTATGGTAAGAGCTAGGAGAATTATTATTAGCGGGCCTAGGAGAGGGAGGAGGTATGGGAGGAGGGTATGGAAGACTCCGGAAAAATAGTTAGCGGCTTCACGCTCTTTTTGGCGCCGCTCTAGTCCTTCTCGGACCTTTCTTAGGCTGTCCTCGGCAAGGCCAGTAGAATTGGCGTATATACAGCACTCTTCTCCAAGGGCGGCACAAAGGCCTCCCTCCTTGAGGAGGAGAAGGTCAAGGCCCCGGCGGTTTTGGAGAACTACCTCAGAAAGGGAATTGAGAGAGTTTTTAAGATGGGAGATAGCGACTTGGAGGTGGGAGATATCACTGTCGACAGCTTGCCTGAGGGAGGAAAGGGAAGAGGATTGTGTGGTAAGAGCAGCGATTCCCGTGCCGGCCCCGGCGAGACCTAGAAGGGTAGCAACTGTGAGGATGGTGAAGGGTTCTCTCTTCTGGAGGTGAGCAGGGAGTTTGTGACTCTGGAGGGCGGAGAAGAACTCTTCGTCACTGTGGAAAAGGACTCGAGGGGCTAGGAGAATGAGTAGACAGGTTTCATTGGTGGCGTTGAGGGTAGCGACGTTGAGGCAGGGGGTTAGTCCGGTGAAGGTGCAAAGCCATTGGGAGGTGTTAAGGGGGATTAAGAATTTGGCGGAAATGTTGGGAGAGGAGTAGTTGGAGCAGGCATTTAGGAGGGGATGGGGACCTTGGCGAGAATGAACACAGCGCCCTGTGGAGGAAACAGATTGAAAGGTTAAGGGGATAGAAGAGGCGTTCCAATTGCATTCAGCAGGATTATGTTCAGAGGATTCAGTGAAGGCGAGGTTAGTGGCAACGGGCTCATATAGAGGAAGAGAGGGAGAGAGACAAAGCCAGCAGTTTGCAGTTAGGTTGGGGTGGGAGATATTCAGAGAGATGTAGGTGGCTCTAATTAGGTTAATGAGAGGGCTAGAATACTGAGTAGGGGGTAAGCGAGACTTGGGGTTGTGGGAGGTAAGGGGGGCAGTAGCGAGGGGGGTGCTGGGCGAGGGAGAGGGTGAGGCGGAGTGGGGGGGAGAGGGAGGCTGTGCCTGTGGAGGATTGAGAACCTGATTTGGGCCCACTGGGATGGAACGTGTGGGAATCGGCTCTTTTTTTATAATGATAAAGGCACCGTAGTCGTAGCCGGTTGCATACAGGCGGACTCCCCACGTGCGGCCAGACAGCCAGACTGGATCTAGGGGATTTTTGACTCGTAGGGTGACGGAGCGCCAGTTTGCGCCGCTGTGGATGAGCTTAATATAGGGGTCTTTGTTAGGGGCACCGGACCATCCGTAGGCGATGGTCTCGCACCCCCAGGAAGGGCAGTAATAGTGTGCAGGGTCATGGCATCCTCTGGCGGTGGATGGACAGATGTAGAAACCTGAGAAATGGTTATCATTGGGGCCACGGCACTCTTTGGGGAGGCCCGCACCGTACGTGGCTGCAGGGGTACGCCTGCTGCGGCGCGATGGGGGTGAAGTATAGCAATGAAGGGAGCAGCTAACGAAGGCACTGCTATAACTGGACGTGTAAGCTAGGTTGGTGAGATTACAGATGTGCACGGTGAAGGAAGGAGCGCTTGCAGTGACATTTGCAGTGAGGAGCTTTTCCTGCTGCCAAAGGGTGAGCGTCCAGTTGAAGGGTTGGTGTGAGGGGTAGGAGAAGATAGGCGGGAGAAGAGGAAGGAGGAGGAGAAGGACTGGGTACAGACGAGCTTCAGTCCTCTGCTCCATTGGCGTAGTCGTCTCGGGGGGTGAACGAAGAGGGGGTGCTCGGTGGTGGACCGTTGCTTGATGGCACAGGCGCAGCGTTCTCTGGAGGTGCTGGCACCGGCGTGCGTCGGATGGCGGTAAAGGGTGCCAGATCGTCGGGTGAAGGGGTGTGGTCCGTTGCAGGTACTGTGGCAGGACGGATCAGACGAGCTGGGATCCACAGGGGCTGCGGCTCAGAATCTGGAAAGACACAAGCAAAACCTCGCCCTTGGGCAAGGAGGGGGGCTGGTCGTTGCCAGCGGTTAGTTTGGGGGTCTTTCCAATGGACAAGAGGGGCTTGGGTGGGACGCCACATGGGGCCCCAATGCTTGTGGGTGGGAGAAAGGCCTTTCTTGTCAAATGTGAGCAAGTTCAAGTGAATTAAGCAGGCGGTAACAACGTCTCCTGGTGGCTTTAGAGGAGCTTCGTTTTGCTCTTTGTGAATAAGGAGCTTGAGCTGTTGGTTAATGCGCTCGACGATGCCTTGTCCTTGTGGGTTGTAGAGAACCCCGAAATGATGTGAGATCTTGTACATTTGTAGGAAGGCAGCAAAGGCGGAGCTCCGATAAGCGGGGCCATTGTCTGTTTTGAGGTCCCATGGAACGCCCATAAAAAGGATGGCTTGGCGTAGCGCACGGATGGCGTGTTTGGCTGTTTCTCCTGGAAGGGGCAGGGCGTAGCACATGTGCGAGAAGGTGTCGACGGCAACATGCAGGAACTTGAGTCTTCCAAAAGAGTTGACATGAGTAACATCCATTTGCCATCGGGAGTTTGGGCGAAGACCTCGCGGGTTGACGCCCTGTGGCTGTAATGGGCCGAGGGGTAAGAGAGGTGCGCAGGTGCGGCAAGAGCGCACGAGGTGCTTACAGGTTTCCATGGGCAGATTGGGAAAGAGCTTATGAATTGAGCGCGCTGAGAAGTGGAACTGCGCATGCAGTAGCTTGGCCTGGTTGACAATGTCCCCAAGATAAAGCGGCCAGGGCACGCTGTGGTTGGCAAGTGCGGTGTGCCGTGGTTGGCATGTGCAAGGCATGCTGTGGCAGGCGAGCGCAGTGTGCTGTGCTGGTGACGCCTGAGCTGGTGATGGCTGGACAGCGCGGTCGGCGGCTTGATTTCCAGCGGTTAGCGGGCCAGGGAGGCCGCTGTGACTTCTGATGTGAGTGATGAACCAAGGGTGGTCTCTGACTTCTAATTGGTGCTGGAGGAACTGAAGCGCCCTATCGATGGCTGTATCCGTAGGGAAGAAGGTGGCAAGAGGCAAGGCATGGCACACCTGCAGGGTGTATAAACTGTCTGTGAAGATATTGAGCGGCTGGTTGGGGCAGGTGTGCAGAGCAACAGCGACTGCGAGCAGTTCTCCGACTTGGACGGAGAACGCGTTTGAAAACACAAGGGTTCGTGGCGTTGGGGAACCAGGTGAATAGATGACTGCAGCATAGGAGGTCTTTGAGGCATCTGTAAAGGCCGTTACTGCGTGTGGAAGAGGTTTCCTGGCCGGCAATGGATGGAACGGAGTGGAGAATGCGAGTCGCGAGAGGCCTTGGAGAAGTCGGTGATGAGGATAGTGGTTGTCGAAAGAGCCTCTGAAAGTTTCAGCGAGCACTTGCATGTCCACGTCGTGGATGAGCAGGTTGGTAGTAGCCTTGGCGTCAAAGGGCCAGACGATTGTGGAAGGAGGAACTCCGTAGGTATGCACACATAGCCCTACAAGGTCGGAGGCGAGGGCGATCCATGCCCTTGTGAAGGGGCAGATTTTTGGGAGCTTACTCTTGGAAGTGTGTAGCCAGAGCAGTGGCCCGTCTTGCCAGAGGAGTCCAGTGGGCGTTACTGGCGTGGGAAGAACCAGTGCGAGGATTGGCAGTCCTGGGGCGTAGCGCTCGAGGCGGCAGGCCTGAAGGGCCTCGTTGACATCCTGCACAGCCGCTCGGGCTGCTGGAGTGATGACGATGGGGCGGGTGACTGCGTCGGCTGGAAGATCCTTAGTCTGGAGGAGCTCGAAAAGAGGCTGAAGTTGAGCCGTGGTGATGGGGAGCGCTGACCGAAGCCAATTGATTTGGCCGCAGAGCTGCTGTAGCTCCGTTAGAGACATCTTGGGCGACACCTGTAGCTTTGGTGCTACTGGCTTAACATGGTGGTGAAAGTGAAACCCCAGAAATTGAAAGGGGGATTGAAGGCGAATCTTGTCAGGCTGAACAGTAAGTCCGATCTGTGAGAGATTGTGGAGAAGCTCCGAGACGAGAGTTTCCAGCTCACGAGGATCCTTAGCGGCAATGAGCAGATCGTCCATGTAGTGGATGATGTGGGCGCGCCTGTGGGCCTTCTTGCGGAGTGGATCGACTGCGCGATCGACAAAGAGTTGGCAGATGGCCGGGCTGTTGCGCATTCCTTGAGGGAGGACTCTCCATTGGTAACGCTGGGCTGCACCTCGATGGTTTGTTTGAGGCACCGTGAAGGCGAACCGTGGGCAGTCTCGTGGATGGAGAGGAATGGAGAAGAAGCAGTCCTTGATGTCGATGATGGCCGCGTGCATGTGCTGAGGGACAGCGGTGGGGTGCGGGCACCCTGGCTGCGGCGATCCCATTGGCTTGATGTGCTTGTTGACCTCATGTAGGTCATGGAGAAGGCGATATTTGCCACTGCTTTTCTTGGTAATAACAAAGACAGGTGAATTGTAGGGACTAGTGGAAGGTTCAATGTGTCCTGCCCGTAACTGCTCTTCGACGAGAGTGGAGAGGGCTTGCAGTTTGTAAGATGGCAAGGGCCACTGCTCGACCCAGATGGGCTCCTCTGTGTCCCATTCCAGAGGGATAGGGTCAGGCGTTGTGATGGGAGCAGTGGCCCCCGCTAGGGGGGGGGCAGGCTGAGCGAGAGGGCCTCAGTAGTGAGGATGGCTCCCGTTTGGCTGAGGATATCTCTTCCCCAGAGAATACCACCAACGGTGGAGAGGATGAGGGGGCAGAAGCGACCGTGCCGGCCCTCTCGGTCCTCCCATTTGATAGGAGTGGCGCATCTCCAGGACTCGGCGGAGCCTGTGGCCCCAATTACCTGAGGCCCCTGCTCAAGAGCCCAGTGGTTGAAGGCGGCGATTTCAAACGGGATGCAGGAGACCTCTGCACCGGAGTCGAGCAGTCCCTCTAACCATTGCCCTTCGATTTTGAGCTCCATGACAGGCTTGGAGGAGCTTCTGATGGGAACCGTCCACATCAAGGCTTGGGGGCTCTCTGGTGGGTGGCCTCTTTGGGGCGGGGCTGAGGCTTGCCCCGCTGGGAGTTTAAAGGTTGGCGAGGGCTTCGAGCGGAGCGGCAGTCGCGGGCCCAATGATATCCTTTTCTGCATCGAGGGCATGGGGTGGAAGGCCCTCTCGGGCGGCTGCCGGATGCTGGGAGGGGTGGTCTCTCGGTCTGCAATTGTGGGCAGTCTCGGGCGAAGTGGCCCGTCTCACCACATCTGAAGCATCCGGAAGAAACGGCTAGGGCCGTGGCGATGGCTTTGGCAAGGCTAGTGGCCTGCGGGTCAAGGTTGCGGCAAGCCAAGACCCAGTCATGGATGCCCTTATCCCGCATGGTGAGGATAATCTGCCGGCAAGCATCGAGGCATCCTTCAACGATGAGATCTTTGGCGAGAGCGACCTGGGCCTCCTCTCCGCGGACCTTACGCTGGCAGGCCTCGATGACACGGGCGACAAAGGTAGCGAAATCTTCGTCTTTGCCCTGGGTCATCTGGGCGAGCTTTTGAGGTCTCGTGGCGGAGACATTGCGGAAGGATCGCAGGGCTAGTTCTCTAAGCCGGAGCCAAAAACCGGGGGGCGCATTGAGGTACTGCACAGGATCGGTGAAAGTACCAATGCCTGTGTACGCCTCTGGGGGGTCCTGGATACCCGCACTGGCATTCTCGGCGATGCGCCTCTCAGCCTCTGCCTGGAAGTGGCATCTCCATTCCACGAACTGTCCTGGGGCCAGAATGGCCCGGGCAAGTGAAATCCAATCATAGGGGAGAACAAGTTGTGCCCCAAGTTCCTCGAGCAGCTGTTGGGCGTACGGACTCCCGATGCCATCCTCCTTAACTGCGCGTCTAAGGTTTTTAATTTCATCAGTGGTGAAAGGGAGCCATTGCTGGGGGCGCGCTTGAGAGGGCGCCGGGTTCAAAGGGAAGAGGTGAGGGATGGCCCCTGTCATGGGTGGGCCGGAGTGGCCCAGCCATGTGTCTGAACTGGTCCAAGGCCTGGACGCTGGTGCCGGCGGAGCGGCCAATGGAGGAGGAGGTGGCGGCCATGTTGTCTGAGAGGGGGGACAAGATGGACGCAGAGGAGTTTCCGGTTGCAAACAAGATGGCTGCGGAGCAGTTTCCGGCGGACAAAATGTCCGCGGCAAGGCTTCCGGTGATTTATAAGATGGCGGAGGCTCTCCTTCCGCCCTGCGCCAAGATGGCGGAGGCTCTCCTTCCGGTTTGCGCCAAGATGGCGGAGGCTCTCCTTCCGCCCCGCACCAAGATGGCGGAGGCTCCCCTTCCGGTTTGCGCCAAGATGGCGGACGCTCTCCTTCCGGTCTGCGCCAAGATGGCGGACGCTCTCCTTCCGGTCTGTGCCAAGATGGCGGAGTGACCGGAGAGGCGGGTAAAGAGAGGCGGGATTTCTGCCTGAGGGCCCATACTTCCTCCCCTCAGGCGAAGAAGAAGGAGGAAGTGTGCCATCTTGGTGGCCAGGTGGGAATTTCCCCCTTTCAAGCGAAGAAGAAGGAGGAAGTTCGCCATCCTGGCGACCAGGCAGGGACCTCCCCACCTCAGGCGGGGAGGAAAGAGGAGGCTCGCCATCCTGATAATGGTCGTCCCGAAGAGGATGGAGCTCAAGGTCGGCATTGAGCTGACTAGATAAGGACTCAGTATCTGAGTCGGGAGTGTCCCCCTTATCAGGGTCGCAGTCGAGTGGCCGCGCAGCAGCCCCGGCGGAAACCTGGTAAGCGTCTTTCGGGGCAGGCGCGCCAAGGAGGCAGGCGCGGATGGCCACAAGCGTGGGCAGGAGGCCGGGGGAAACGACCTGCCCTCATGCTCCATAGAGGAGGTGACGCGGTCAATGAGACGCGAGTAAGTGTCTGGGCTCCAAAGGTGGCAGGTGGCCAGCCACGGATTGAAAGGCAGGAGGAGATCCCAGTACTTTTGCAGGTGGCGGAGGGAAACCCTAACGCCATTAGTGTGTAGGAGGCCAGCAAGCGCTCTGACTTGCGGCGCTTGGCGGGAAGATAGACGCCCGCCCATTTTTCTGCCGGGGGCCGATAACGGGGGTCCTTACCTTGAGAGCGCGGCGAAGGGGTGGGAGCGAGGTCCCACGGGGGTGAGGCAGTGGTCACGTCGGACCGGACTTGAACTGCCACCACGTTGGGGCGCCAGTTGCGGCTGGGGCGGCTTGCACCCCGACGCTGACGGGGGGTTTGGAGGGGTCAGCTGGCTGCAAAGGCGTCTGAGGCTGCGGCAGACAGCCTCAGAGGGGCTCTCAGGCGTGGAGGACGCGCGGCGAGGGGAGAAAGAATGCCGCGGAGACCAGGTCTGGTACGCAAGTCCGGTTTATTAAGGAAGTGCAGTGGGTTATATAGAGAATGAGGAGGGCGGGGTAGAGCAGGAGGAGTGAGGGCTACGGGGAGGCTGGGGATTGGCAGAAACTTGTGGGCGGACTTGTGGTTTTGTGCTGTTAGCTGTTGCTAGGGAAGTGGGCAGATTTCAGGTTATGATGCAACACTCCCAGTTGGACCAGAACAGTCTATTCAACAAATGGTGCTGGGAGAACTGGATAGCCTTAACCAAAGGAAAGAAAGTGAGCCCCTATTTTACCCTTACACAAAAATTTAAAAGTGACAACCTTAAAACTTGTAGAAGTGTAGGAAAATATCTGTAAGATCTTGTGGTAGACAGTAGTTTCTTAAGACTTACACCCAAAGCACAAGTAACAAAAGAAAAAATAGATAACTGGGGCCTTCTAAAAATTAAACACTTTTGCATCACAAAGGACTTTGTCAAAGGCTGAAAAGGTAGCCAACCCAATGGCAGAAAATATTTGGCAATCATATACCCAATAAGGATTTAATATCATGATATATAAAGAGATATCAGAACTTAGCAATAAAAAGACAAACTACCTGATGAAAAAATGGGCAAAAGATTAGAAAAGACAATTGTCCAAAGAAGAAATACAAGTGGTAAAAAAAAAAAAAACATGAAAAAATGTTCAACATCTTTAGCAAAATGCAAATAAAAACTAAAATGATATACCATTTCATAGCTATTAAATTGGCCACTATTAAAATGTCAGAAAATTTTAAGTTTTGGGGAGGATGTGCCCAGATAGAAATGCTCATTCACTGTTTTGGTGGGAATGTAGAATGGTATAGCTACTGTGGAAGTCTATTTGGCAGTATTTAAGGAAACTGAATATAGACTTGCCATGTGACTTGGCAATACCATTACTAGGTATATATCCAGAAGAACTGAGAGCAATGACATGAACAGACATCTGTACAAGGATGTTCATATTGACATTATTCATGATTCTCAGGTGTCCAACAACTGATGATGGATAAACAAATTGTGGTATACACATGATGGAATATTATGCAGTAGTAAGAAGAAATGAAACACATGACAACATGGATGAAAATGGAGGACATAATATTGAGTGAAACAAGCCAGACACAAAAGGCCAAATGCTGTATGAATGTGCTGTTATGAACTAAATATATTGTTATTTACTCTCTGTGTATATAATAAATTCATGGAGCTATTAATTAGAATACAGGTCAACAGTGAATATAATGTGGGTAAAGTATAGAAAACTGCATGCAAATCGGTGCAGAATTTGTAAAAGGTTTGCTTGTAAATCTTTGGAAATGAATAGAAAAGGTGAAAGCACATCATAGGGCTTGTAACTAATAGAGCTATTATATGGGAATGACAAGTGGTTGAAAGGGTAATTCTAAGACTATACTTTCAGGGATCATTTCTATAGTTCATTACTAAGGTCATGTATATTACTAGAAGGGAAGCTAAAAAATGTAAGATAGGACTGTATAACATAGTAAAACCTCATATAAAATACAAAAAGGGATATGTTTCATATATGAGACTGTTTTTAAAATATAAATACAAATAAACTAGAGAAATGGAAACAGAATAGCAGCTAGGTACAGCAAGGGAAGCATAGAGATATTAAGAGTAGTTGAGTTTTGTGTTTGTTTGTTGTTTATTATTATTAATGGAACAATGAAAATGCTCTAAAATTATTGAAGCAATGATAACTTAGTAATTATACCAAACACCATTGATTATACACTTTGGATGGATCTATGCTTTATTAATATGTATCAATAAAATTTATTTGTTAAAAAATCACATTGAGCATAAATACTTACCAAAGTCATCAGACTCATATTCTTGACATCCTGTAATGTTCTTTTCACAGTCACCTATGAAGTAAACAGTGAAATCTGTGTTAAAATTCACCTTTGCTTGACTTATTGTTGCTCATTTTTCCTTTGGGTAAAGCAAAGCTTTCCTATATTTGTTCTTTTTTAATTTACTATTTGTATTAGTCAGCCAAATGGGTGCTGATGCAAAGTACCAGAACTCTGCTGGCTTTTATGAAGGGTATTTATTTGGGGTAGAAGCTTAAATCACAAGGCCCTGAAGACTTCAACTCAAGGTACCATGAAATGTACTTTCTCACCCAAGTCTTTTGCCACATGTGAAAGCAAGATGGCAGGCAATGACTATGAGGGCTCAGCATTCTCTTCCTCTTAAGGGCTTCTTCCTATATGGTATGTAGGCAAGCATAAGGCTTGTGCCTCTCCCTGGGGCTTGTTTCTTTCCAGGCTCAGCTGCTCTGTTCTCTTCACTGTAGACTATCAGGCTCATCTTTCTTCCTGGGCCTCTGCCATGTCTAATGAAGCCTTCTCGCTTTCCTCAAGTATCGGCTCTCTGCTTCTCTGTGTGTCTACTTCCTTGTGTGAGTCTGGTTTATCCCCACTGAGGGGTGGAGACTCTACCCTGCACGCCCTAATGATGTGGTCAAATAAAAGCCCTCATCTTGATTTAATATAGTAAAATTTAAACCTCTGAATCTAATACAATCTAATACTCTCAGAGGAACAAACCAGTTTAGAAACACAATCCAATATCTATTTTTGGAATTCATAAACAATACCAAACTGCCACACCGTTAAAACAAGATGCATGCATTTTCAAGGATGGCAATTGTAAGACTTCAGAGTCTTTTGCAGCCTCATATTGAACCTCATACTGAATAGCCTGGATGGAAAATATTGTACAGAAGCAGAGAATTAGATGAAGAGAGAATTCTGGATTTCTAGACTTGACTCAGCCAATGAATTGGGTTGGTGACCTTGGGTAAGTAATTCAACTTTTCTGTGCTTCAGTTTTCTCAAGTAGATATTGATGAAATGAGACTGATGTCTGTGATCCTTGGCAGTATTGTAGTATCAATTAATTGCCTTAGATTAACTGTTTAAACTTTGATAGTTTAAGCTCTATTTTGACGTCATAAAAATGTGCTATCCATTGACTTTAATGGTGTCCTTCCATTATAAATAATGGTCAGGTACACTACCTGCCATGCCTTTCCAAATGATTGATTAAATGCAAAGATCATTGACATCCTTTGTAGGCTTAGGGCCTGGACATGTGGACATACATTAACTACTTGTGCATCTGTTTTGCCTGAAGCATAGTTTCAGTGGTTCCCCCAACTTTTACAGAATAAGCCTAGGAGACCAAATGGAGTGAGCTTTTTGGTGGGTGTGCAGTGGTATATCAATGTGTTTTAATTTTTATTTTTATTTCCCTGATTACAAATGAGGCTAGGCACTTCTTCATATGTTTATTGATGATTAATTATGTAATCTCTGTGAAATGCCTGTTGAAGTTTTTGAAAACGTTATTTATTGTATTTTGTATTGGTATTCTCTTTAAGAAAATCTTTTTTTCTCTGTCTGCAAATTACCTTTTTACTTTCTTAATGGTATCTTAAGATAAACAAAAATTCTTAATGTAATTGGAAACCAGTTGGTCAATCTTTTCATTTTTGGCTAAAGTTTTATTTAAAAATTAACAAACTATTACCTATCACAAAGTGTAGTAGATTGGATTAAATACTCCAGTTCAGAAAATGTTTTCCATTTTAATCTGCATTCCTGTGGGTATGAACTCACAGTAAATAGGACCTCTTGGAGACATTATTTTTAGTTAAGGTAACCTGAATGAATAATGGTGGTTTTAATTCAGATTACTGGAGTCCTTTATAAACAGAAGAAATTCAGACATAGAGAAAAAGGGAGGAGATGGGAACTGAAAGTCAACAGAACCTGAAGAGAAAGGAAAGGACATTGCCATGTGATAGGAAAGTCAAGGAACCCAAAGATTTCTGGCCATTCAGAATGTTCAACTCCAATGCCTTGATTTGGACTTCTGGTCTCTGAAACTGTAAGCCAAATAGTAGGCCAAATCATAATGTGGTATTTGTCATAGCAGCCTGGAAAGATCCAAGGTCATGAAGATAGTCAAATATTTTGTCGTCACGAAAGTTTAATATTTAACCTTTTACATTTTGATCTTCAATTCATTTTGGAACTAAATTTTTCATATGGTTTGAGAAAGGAGTCAAAATTCTTTTTTCCCATAATGTTATTTTACACTTATAGCACATCCCAATGCAAATGCTACATTTTCATCAGAAATACTTAATCTTTACTTAAGTATCATATTAACTAGAGAAGATTTTGGTGATGATGACATCCTGACTCATTCATTTATGATATCAAAATTCCAGTATATTTCATGTGTCTTTCCATCACTAATGAGATTATATTCTGAGGGTAAAATCTCTTCATGTCATCATTGTCAAAATACAAAAAAGTCTATTTTTTAACACCGCTGAGCCTACTGATGATACATAGGATGGGCCACTTTTTCTCCACTGCTTGGAGTAAAACTACCATATAGTGTCCCAAGTGACTAGAAACAGGTGCACTATCCACCAGAAAATGTAGTTTTTAGACTGCTCCAAAAAGAAACAAGAATGAATTCAGAAATGTACATTTATATTTTCAGTTGTATTGTTTTTGATAGATTTAAATTATAAAAATAATCTAAAATGAATGTTATTTCATGTCCTCTATAAATCCTCCTTATAACTAGAAAAATACCTTTGTTAAGGTTCAGAATATATATATTTGGACTTGTTAAAACTTATCCATGCCACTAAAAGAACTGTAAAAATAACTTTATTGGGTAACTTTTAGATGGCTTCCTCTCTACCTAGTAATAAAATCTTCAAGGAGCAGATAAAATGCAAAAAAATGATGGCATAGTCAAAGAAAATTCATTAGAGAAATGGGTTCTCCTGCATTTCTATGAAGATGGTGTTCAAGGTACAAGTGCTAACAGGTCCTATATTGTCCATAACTTTTTTTTGTCTTTATTTATATTTTTGCTGTTACATTAAAAAAATATGAGGTCCCATATACCCCCTACCCCCCTCACCCCCTCCTCCCCCTATAACAACAACCTCCTCCATCATCATGAGACATTCATTGCATTTGGTGAATACATCTCTGAGCACCGCTGCACCTCATGGTCAATGGTCCACATCATAGCCCACACTCTCTCACAGTCTACCCAGTGGGCCATGGGAGGACACACAATGTCTGGTAACTGTCCCTGCAGCACCACCCAGGACAACTCCAATCCCCGAAAATGCCCCCACATCACATCTCTTCCTCCCACTCCCTTTCCCCAGCAGCCACCAATGCCACTTTCTCCACACCAACGCCACATTTTCTTCAATTAATAACAATAGTTCATGAATAGAGTATCAGTAAGTCCACTCTAATCCATACTCTATTCCTTGTCCATAACTTTTTATATCATGTGGCTTCTATAGGAACAAATTTGTAACAAATTTGTTACTTGATATCTTAAATAAGGATATTTCTTCATTTCCTTGTGGGCTTTTGGTTCAGTCTTTTATTCTAATCAAAGTCCCTGTACTTGGAATATTTAGGAAAGAGGTATATGCACATGCATTCACACTTGTACGTATTCACAGGAACACAGAATAAGGAAAGAAAGTGTTGTTCAAAAACCTTGTCTCAACATGATTTGGAGGAAAAAAACTAGAAACTTGCAAAGTAATATAATTTAAAATTATGTGTGCCCAAAATGCAAAGAGAGAAACAGGAGGAAATGACTTTGTCTGCTTCTGATAACATTTCCTCTCATAATTCTTGAGTACTAAAAAACCTGCAAAATGACTAGGCTGTCAGTTATATCAGAGGCACATAAGGAGATACCTGAAAGTCAGTTCCTTTTAGGGGATGCAGAGTTTAATAGGGGCTGTCTCCACAACTCCAAAAAAAATGAATCTTTAATTTCAAACAACAATTGCAGATAATGGAATAATATTTTTTAGAGTGGTGGTTCTGGGAGCCGATAAAATTGTTTGATATTGAGTGTTTTCCTTTTCTTATATTAGACATTATCTAATAACATTTTTTTTCTTTTCATGTGTATTGGAGGACAGAATATATTGGAACTCCCTGCACTTCCTGTTCATATTGCTGTAAATCTAAAACTTCTCTAAAAACAGACATTTTTAAAAATTAGAGAAGTTTTGGGTTTACAGAAAAATCATGCATAAAATACAGAGTTCCTGTTTATCACTCTATTAATAACACCTTGCATTAGTGGGGTACATTTGCTACATTTCATGAAAGAATATTTTTATAATTGTACTATTGATTATAGCTCATTGATTACAAGATACACAAAGTGTATCACTTTGTATTTTATAGTCCTATGTTTCTTCTACACATAGTCCTATGTTTCTATGTATCTACTACACTTTGTGATAGTCCTATGAGGGATCACTTTGTATTTTATAGTCCTATGTTTCTTTATAAGATTTTTATTCTAGTAACATATACAAACTAAAATGTCTCCTTTTAACCATAGTCACATATATAATTCAATGCTGTTAATTACATTCACAATGTTGTGCTACCATTATCATCCATTACCAAAACTTTACAATCAGCATAAATATTTATTCTGTACAATTTAAGCTTAATTCCCTATTCCCTCCCCCTTCCTCCCACCAGCCCTTGGTAACCTGTATACTAAATTCTGACTCTGAGTTTGCTTATTCTAATTATTTCATATCAATGAGATCACAAAATATTTGTCATTCTGTATCTCGCTTATTTCACTCAACATGATGTCTTCAAAGTTCATCCATGGTGTTGCATGTATTAGAACTTCACTCCTTTTTATAGCTGAATAATATCCCATTGTATGCCTATGCCACATTTTATTTATCCATTAATTGGTTGATTGATAGACACTTGTGTTGCCTCCACCTTTTCATAATTGTGAATAATGCCACCATGAATATCAGTCAAATATCTATTCAAGTCCCTGTTTTCAAATCTTTTGGGTATATATCTACAAGTGAAATTACTGGATCATATTGTAATTCTATACCTAACTTTCTGAGGAATGCTAAGCTGTCTTCCATACTGGCTGCACCATATCGCATTGCCACCAAGTATTCCTCTTCATCCATATCTTTTCCAAAACTTGTACTTTTCTGTAGTATTTTAAATAGTAGCCATTCTAGTGAGTTTGAAATGGCATCTCATTGTGGTTTTAATTTACATTTCCCTAATAGCTAATAATTTTGAGTATCTTTTCTTTTTTTGGCCATTTGTATATTATCTTTGAAGAAATGTCAAATATTTTTGCCCATTTTTAAAGTTGGCTGTTTGTCTTTGTATTGTCAAGTTGTGGGATTTCGTTATGTATTGTGGATATTAAACCCTTATGAGGGAAACAGATGTGGCTCAAGTGGTAGGGCTTCCCTCTACCACATGGGAAGGGTCGGGTTCGAACCCTGGGCCTCCTGATGAAAAAGAAGAAGAGAGAGTGTGCCTACAAGGTGAGACAGTGCCAGTATGGCTAGCTGAGTGATCATGTGGCAAACTGAGTGCCTGCCAGGTGAGGCGAGTGCCTTCATAAGTGCCCATACTGCGAGCTGAGGGCCCACGCAGTGAGCCGAGTGCCCATGCAAGTGCCTGCATGGTAAGCCAAGTGCCCGCTGGTGAGCTGAGTGCCCATACAAGTGCCTTCATGGCAAGCCAGTGCCCACACGGTGAGCCAGTGTCCGTCGGCAAGCTGAGTGCTCATGCAGTGAACCACTGCCTGTGCAAGTAAGTCACGCAGCAGCAAAATGATGACAAAACAGAGACAGAGGGGAGAGTCAAGGTGAAGTGCAGCAGAGACCAGGAACTGAGTTGGTGCAATTGACAGGGAACCTCTCTTCAAATTGGAGGTCCCCAGGATCGAATCCTGATGAATCCTAGAAGAGAAGACAAAAAGAGAAATAGATAGAGAAGATCACACAGTGAATGGACACAGACAGCAAAAATAGCAGGGCGGGGAAGAGGGAGGAAAATAAACAACCTTACCAGATATGTAGCTTTCAAATATTTTTTCACATTTAGTAGGTTGCCTCTTCAATTTCATGATAAAGTCCTTTGATGTCCAAGTTTTTAATTTTGATGAGAGCTCATGTATTTTTTTTTCTTTTGTTACTTGTATTTTGGGTGTAAAGTCTAAGAAACCATTGCCAAACACAAGATCCTGAAGATGCTTCCCTACATTTTCTTCTAGGCATTTTAATAGTCCTAGTTCTTATATTTATATCTTTGACCATTTTAAATTAATTTTTGTATACGGTGTGATATAGGGGTTCCCCTTCATTCTTTGTCTTTGGATATCCAAAGATTATTTTTATAGCATTATCTAATAAGTTTATTTTTCTAGCTTCTGCTTTCCTACTACCTGTGTAATGGTTTGAGTACATATTTCTAACATTTAAAGGGAAGAACACTTATCTGGGAACAATATATTTTCAAAGGACATTTACTCTTGGCCAAACTTGAGAATCAAGGGACTAGGATCTAATGTCAGACAAGAGATAAACTCTGTGGTCAATATGTTTTGGTGACTATGGCATTTAAAACTGTTTTCTTTCTTTACTACAGGTATCTTCAGGAACTTTACTGTGATGATATGCCTCAATTGAACTGAATCTTGGATTGAATCTCAATCTAAAGTTAGAGAATGCAGCATCCCTTCTTTTTCCAGAATGCCTATCTACAGATTGCAAGCTGCGATTTTCTAACTAGCTTTATGTCTATCAGTCTTTTAAAGCATCTTTTCTTCAAATGGAAGCCTGCAGCAAATATAACCTGTAGCAAAGCTTCAGTGTTCAGATGAATTTTCATAGCATTTCTCATATTCTTCTAGGGCATTATGCTCAACATCTTAGGTATGTTTTTGAATGCCTGTAACTCATGAATATTTTCAGCTTTTAAAATGGTTTTTGTTTTTGTGGTTTTTGTTTTTTAGTTAACTGCAGTTTTATGAGTTGGCTAATTACAAGTATCGGGACAATTAAAATAAATATAAATTTCCAACATATTTAACATCTGGTGTTTAGGCATAAACAGATGGCTCAAGTGCACATGTTTTCAGATATTTGGCTACTGTTACCTTGTATATCATAAAATATGGTTATTCCCACAGTCTCCATAGCTAAATAAATGCATGCACACATACATAATACATATCTACAAACATACATACATACATACATAGTAACTTGATATAATGTTTTCTTTAAAAACAGAGAGGTACTTTCTGGTTTTAAAAAAGTACACTAAATCTCCATTTATCTATCTCACTAGTTTTTTCCCCACATCAATAAACTTTTCTACTAAAGTCATAAGGAAGCAGGGATATAAAAATTAAGGCATCACATCTCAGCTACTCTTGATGTCAGTCTATTCCTACACAGGATGATGGCTACACTCTTAATAGCAAAGGTTTATCCAGGACTTACTATGTGCCAGATACTGCTCTAAGTGCTTGACATGTATTAATATATTTACATTTAAAAACTCTTCATGATGTAGATAGTGTTATTATCGTCCTCATTTTTGAGACAAAACTGAGAAGCAGAGTTTGAGTAGCTCAACTTCACATGCTAGTGGAATATAGTTCCAGGAAGTTTCCTCCAGAATCCATGACCTAAATACATGTTATGTTATAAAAACACCAGGTTATATGATGATTCTAATCGTTATAAAAAATGTGTTCTTATTAGCATGTGCCAACCACTAAATGCCTTTAAGATTAGATGTCCTTACTATTTAGTAGTTCATTATCCAAGAAACCCTGGTATACTGAGGTAAATAAATGATGTTCCAAGAATAAATTCTATGCTAAATAAAGAGCCTGATGTTCATCCCATGGGATAGAGAATAGGCCACCTTTCATGTCTTTCAAGACATGGCTTAGTCCCATATGTTCCACAAAGGTCCTCTGATTATTAAAGTCATCATGTCTATTCTTCTTATTTTGTCCTCTATTTTTTCAAGATTTTATGTTTTGTCTCTACAGTCAGATTGTGAGTCCTTGAACCCTCATCATTAATACCCATTGTGGTTATAATAGGTGTCCCATTTAACAAGCATTCAGAAGACACTTATTGGCTTGTCAATTTGACCTGTGATGACCTGCAATAAAGCTCCTTTCAGGAATATGAGTCTTGGGGAATCTTCTGATCTCATGTCCCAAGATCATACTCAACTGACCACAAAAGCCCAAAATGAAGCATGGCATATTTTATAGTCAGAACAAAGGATGATCTGAGGCCACACAATAAATAATAGTTCTAGATTGGGCTCCATTAAGACTATTAGTCATAAATAAGATTTATATGTGTTATATTTTATGTGAAATTATTTTTTAATTAGTGGGGATTTCTCATTCCTCTTCTTTCACACATGTCCAACTACAATAAACTTTTATTTTATTATCTAGGTGACATTTTTTACTTTCATAATGGATATATCTAGAGTCTTTTAAGAATATACAAATTCACAAATTTCATTCTACTACATACTTTCTTGCATGAATTTTATATTGGTGCTAAATTTATTCTCAGAGCCATTTTCATACAGAATGAAAGTTCAGTCACCTCAAGGAAATTTTTCTACATGTTTCAACAAATATATGTGTGTCTGCGTGTGTGTGCATAGTTTAAATATCATCTGATTCATTTACTCTCTTAGAGCAGAATTGCAGTTGTATATTTAAAATTTATATCTCAGAAAATTATCACATTCCTACAGATTAGGGATATTTAAGAGTATGTTTTTGGTGAAAATATATGTGTGTTTTATTTGGAATAACAAAAATCTAGGTACTAACCTGATCGGAGTTAGCAAAATGGAAACTTAGAGTCTAAAACTAGATAAGAGACTAATTTTTTTTAATCAATTATGGTCAGTCAATACCTTAGTTGGGAGATATTTCATAAAACTCTATTTTTATTATTTATTTAGAGAAGGAAAGTGATCTGGCAACATGGATTTGTTATCGCATGTCTAGAGCTGAGTAAGAATTTCCTTTTAAGACATACATTTATTATTTCATCAACTATGGTTCCCACCTTACTGTATTCCAACTGACCAAGGACAATGATTTAGTTAGTTTCTTTGTTCTCTGTTGTTTCTGAGGCTAGTGACAAAATTGATCCACATTATTATTCTGGATTCAACTTTACCTTCAAGTCTGTCCCCTGATACATGGCCTGATATGAGTGAAAATCTTATTATAAGTTCCCTCTTTTTGTCTACTCTTTCAACTCTATGGTGTTGGTATATAAAATATAATATTATTGAAGTTCCCATGCTGTCTTAAAAGGTAAAGAACATCTGTGGAATCATGCATTTGACTATCCAGTGACAGTACTCTTAATGAACTATTTGCTCCTATTTTCTCATTCACATCACTGACAACTTCCACTAGAAAGGAGTTGATAGAATAGTTTTAGAATATTATGGTAATAGGTTATTTTGCATTTTTTTGCTTTATTTAATAGAAATCCTTGTGTTTTCATCAGGAAAGAATCTTAACATAAAATATGGTTTCACAGATAATGAGAATATTAAAAGGAAGGAAAGGGAAAGTGGCATCTAACTGAGTAGACTGACTCCAGCAGTAAGTTTTATCATGCTGCCCAATATGACTTGTCTGTGGTAGAGGAGGATTTGCTTAATTTATCAACACAACAGATTAGAAGATAACCCCTTGTGTTAATTGGCCTCAGAAATGAAAAACAATGTCTCATTAGTTCTACCATATCATTACATCCATGTTTTTCACTTGTTATAGATTAACAAGTGACTTACCTGCAGTGCCACACACCAAACGCAAAGCAACCTTTTCCTGCCTTACCACCTCAAACCCATAATTCCTTCTGTATGCAAGATTCTGAGTTACCTTTCTGGAAAAAAAAAAATAAACAGTATTTCAAGACACAAATGGAGAGTGGATCACATATGAACAATATTTTGAGTGAGAACACATGGGTACCGTCTTCTTTGTATCTCCTTTATTCCAAGTGAAATTGAAGATTGCTAGCCAGTCATTTCCTATCTCATGCTTACATCCTCATTTTACCACCTCCTTACCATCTGTGGCAGGCAAAGGAGCAAAAGAAGGAAGAGTTGACAGTTTAAAGTTTTCAAGTAAAATGAAGCATCTCATGTATGTTTATATACATACCATATATATCATGTACACATACACACATACTACACATCACTCATGGACAGATGTTAAAAAGACTTTGTTTTACCCCAAGAGGTACAGCATGACCTAGAGGAGGGAACGACTTCTTGAGTTAGAAGACTTAACTCCATTATTCACTAAGGTAATTTAACGATGTTGTATTACCTGTCTGAGCTATATTTGGTTTACCTGTAAACAAGATGACATTGCTGCTGCTATTACTACTACTAAATTACAAAATTCTAAGAGATGAATGTAGATATATAGATAAAGGCTCCAAACACAAATTTATATAGTTATAATAAATGTGATAGAAATTATTATTCTATAATATCTCCTCATTTGAGCCCCCTGGTATTTTCACAGTGTTCCACCCTCAATGTTGAATTCATGTTGAGTGTGGCCCTGTCAAAAAGGGAAGAAGCACAAATCAAAAGCAGCTAAGAGATTTCTCTTCCTCAATTGCCTCTCATCTTAGCTGGCCTAAGTCTTAGCTGGCCAAACTATTTAGTTTATCAAATAAATCCATCATTGCTAAAGTAATAATAGATTAGGGGTTAATTTTAAATGAAGAATAATAACAATAATAACGGCAATAACAAGAGTTCTTGAAATTAGCAGCAGTCACTTTACATATATATTTGTCTTTTTGCATGGAATAATGGCCCATCACTTTTTTGGTGAGGCCCTTTTTGAGTGCTTTATTTATTAAATAGTAAATATTAAATGAATATTAAAAGATTTAAATGAATGTAATGCCCTTGAATGAAGATGTCATCAATGTGAAGTTACTCCTGTGTTCCTGGAAAAAAATTAGTGAGGTAAAACATTTTCATAAAATTTGATAATTTGCAGTAATTTCAGTTTAAAAGCTGGCAGTTGAAAATATATTAATACTACTTGTTCACCAATTTATGCAATCCTTTTAAAGATCCACTCAAATTTTCTAATCTCTTTTCTAATCTTTTCTCATTGTCCTCCAGGAGAGATATGTTTATTTTTCTTCTACCTCATTTCAACTTACCTATTGCTGTCCCTGTGATAGGATATGGAAGATTCCATTGCCCTCAACTAGGTTATAGTTTTCTCATCATTTAAAGCACAATTCTTTATGAAGACTTCTTGGACTGAGGAAAAAGCATAACCTCTCAGTTATTGTTCCTCAAACAACTCTTTTAGAAATTACTGGATATATTTGCATGCCATTACCAAAAAGAGAAAAGAATATTTACATTTATACTTTACTGGGGATTTTATGAAGAGCTTTCTTATATTTTTCTTTATTTGGTTATTACAACAAAAATGAAAATAATTATTTTTATTATACTCTAAAAGAAGAGGAAACAGAATCTAGAAAGTAAAATGGACTGCTTATGGGCACACAACTGCAGAGGATACACACTCAGTTTTCTGATTAATCAGCCTACTCAAATCTCTATTTCTTGTATTTGAACTGAAACGTCATAATTATTTATATACCTTTCCAATGTTAAGACCACCCGGACCTGTTGTATGTGTATATAGACAGCATGATGTTTCTGTGGCACATTGAAAGGGAGCCATTAAAAGTCTCTGACGCTTTAAATCTTTCCCGTTTTAGTGTGACCTCACTTCACTGTTAACAAAATATCCTTCTAGGGTAAACTATGGCTCATCCCAGGAATCTCTTGCTAAATATATTTGGAAAAGAAATCCTCTTAAAGATAATTGCTATATTTAATTGAGTTTAAATTCATTTGTCATATTGTTTAGCAAAGATTTGAGCATATGCACTTTGAAATAGGCAACTTTTGGTGAGCAGAAGAGAAAAGAAAGGTTGAATTAGAAGTTGGAGGGACCACTTTCAGTGGTTCACTTTCACTGGTTCCAGAATATCACAAGGTCCTGGCTTCAGGGAGAAAACTGGGAAAGGGAGAAAATGTTAAAACTGATAAGATCACATACATCAATCTTAAACTTTTGTGTAGGATTAATATAGTCATAGATAGCAATAAATATTAACAACATTTAGGGTTGCAGTACAATTTCAAAAAAGCATTGTGAATTCCACTGAATCATAAATAATTGGAGAGGAAAAATATTAAATGACTTATTTACCTGCATCCTTTGCAGGTAAGAACATGGGAATACCAAATAAAGTTACTTGTTCAAAGACAGAGGCAGGGTTCAAACCAAGGTTTGTTTTATCATCATTTGTATTCTATAGCGTAGCCATATGTAAGAATTTACAGTCCTCTCTTTGCATCATGGCTTTGTTTTTTCCTGTCTTTACATTCACTGTTGCTCTCTACTGGATTAAGCTCATAAGGCTTTTTTTTGCCTTTTAAGACTCAACTCCGGTGTCAGTTTCCAGATCCCTGTTATCTCAGCCAGGGTTAGTCCTTCAATGTGGCTTCTTAGCAATATGAGCTTACTTTTATCTGGTACTTATCCCACAGGGGAAACTCTACTGATTTATGTGTCCTTCAGACCCTACTCTTAGTTCCTTACAATCCCATTGCTCTTCATATGTCCAATGCTAATTCCTGTCCCCAAACCCACAGCTGCTGACAAAGAGTGGGAGCTAAATAAGTGTTTGTTGAATACAAAAATGAATGGGTCCCTGCTAGAACTTTCGTTTTATACACTATAAATGTGCTATCCTTATTTCTACTTAACTATAAGGTGAACTCCCTTCAATACAATATAAAATTCAAAGTAGACTGACTCATTTCCCCTCAAACAGCCATAATTTACAATATCAAAATATATGCTAGCATTTATCTTTTGAAGTTTAATAATATTTCTCTTCACCATATGCTATTGAATCCATTTTATAGCTTTAATTTGCTCTTATTTTCTAAACTTCTTATAGCCCTGTCATTTCCATTTCCCAATAAGGTCGCCAAACCAGAACAAACCTGTTTAGAAGGATGCATTATAATTTTCAATTGTCATAGTTCCTTCATTTTTTCTACATATCCAACAGGCATTTCCCCTTATATTTTGACAGCTTCAGTTCCACTTACATATTCATAATGTTCCTAGCCTCAAGCAGTATTTTCATTAGAAGCTTCTATAAATTCAGGACACATGAAGAGAATAAAAAATTTTAGGGTATTTCGGCAATTCTGCATTGAACACAAACACATTCATCAAATTAAAGGGACATTGTCAGAGGCACAATAGAGCAATGGGAATCTCTGCATAAAAAGTAGCTAATATTTCATATATCTTCATTATTTCCCAAATAGTAAAGAGAAAGTGGGCGTATTATCCAAGTATTGACAACTATTTTAACCTTCTAATATTTTCAACTTCTGTTATGGAGACAATTTTCTATGGCTTCACTAAATATACTTAATTTGAGATATTTGAATATATTCAACAATTGTGGAATAAAAATTGCACCTCACTCACTTCCTCAACAACGGAAAGTGGCCATTATGTAATTCAAATTGCATGTATGCATTTTATCACCTTCTGAACTTATTTTAGAAGTGTAAATATATCTGGGATAGAACAAAATTATATCCAGTGCTCAGATACAAAAACTATAAAGTGTATGTGATATTAAGTATGGTGAAGGGTCTGTGATTTTGTGCTACTTGCCTAGTTAACAAGTTAGCCTGCCACAGTGTCACAGATGTTGAAAAAAATACACGAGTCTCCTGGGTCAACCAGAAAGGACAGTTTATAACTTACAGAAATAGTAGTAGTCAGAGTACAATCATTTTCTTACACTGGTTCCCTGAGTCTCATTTCCAAAAAGATGTGATAAGGGTCAGATCTGTGTATTCAATGGATTTTGTTATGGGAGAGGAAAACTGAATATAGGAAACCTGAATCTTTTAAAAGAGTTCGTAAGCAAATCTTCTCTTTGTCCTGAAATTAGAAATTATCTTTATTATGCTGGACAGTAAACAAATCTGTGCTCTGCCTCAGATGGTGGCATTATCTCCATTTTCTAGGCTACTTATAATCCTGAAAAGAGATCTCAAATCAAAGAACAAAAGCTGTTAATGCCTCTACTTGCAATATATGCAGGAATGTGAAAAAAATATGGAGCATTGACCCTCCATAAGTGACTACCTCATTTTATTTTTCACTTAAGATGGAAATGTATTATTCTCCCAGAATAAGGAAAATGACATGAGACATAAGGCTTTTCACATTTCTGAAGGAAATTTGAAGTAGTGCATAGGTCCAGAGAAAATTGTTAGGAAGAATCCAGGACTGGAGGACATAGAAATATAAGAGTGTAGAATAAACTAGGGCTTTTTTTCCTTTTTTTTTTCTTTTCTTTTTAAAGACACTTAAGATTACCTAAGTGTTACATCAGAAATATAGGAGATTCCTGTATATCCCTCTCTCTCCCTCCCTACACTTTTCCCCATTTACAACATCTTTCATTAGTGTGATACATCTGTTACAGTTGATGAATACATATTGGAGCATTGCTGCTAACCATAGTTTATAGTTTACATTATAGTTTACACTTTGCACTGAACAACTTTACAGGTTTTGACAAAATATGTAATGGTTTGTTTCCACCATTGCAATGTCATGAAGAATAATTCTGATGTCCCCAAAATGCTCCATGTTATACCTATTCTTTCTCCCTCCCATCAGAACCTCTGGTGACCATTGCCTTTATATCACAGTTACAAGTTCATCCATTACTAGAAAAATAATGTTTATTGCAGTCCCTAATTGCATTCCCCTTTTATGTTCATTTCTCAGACTTGAGGATTTGGGGATGGTGATACCCATTCTGCTTCCAGTTGGCAGGGGGTTTAGATTCCATGGGGATGCTTGCTGTGATAGATACTCTGTTTTCTGGGATGGGCATTGTCCATCATCATCCTTTTGTTAGATGTCCTGGGTAAGTCTGATGAACTGGAGAGTAGGTGTTGGCTGAAATTCTGCTAAGATTTAGGGCTCAACTGGCATATGAACAGCCAGAAGATTTAAGTTTCTGGGACACATATTTAACAAGTAGAGTGCTAATTATAGGTTCAAATAAAAGAGTCATAAGAGCCATGTATAGGAAAATTATGAATAAGTCTAACTCCAATACATTGGAGAAATAAGTTGTCATATATTACAAGGTAAGACCCACTGACAGGGTGCCGAATTCCTGGGACATTCCCAGGAAAACTAGGACTTTCTGATGCCAAAGACCAAATGGTCTTTTGATCTTTGGCAGCAAAATTCCTTGGTGAGTTGACCAAATCCTAACTCCTGAGCACCAGCTCCAGACTCACTGGATCAGAATCACTTGTGTTGTGACCTGGCAATTGGAATTTTCAACACTCCCTGAAGGGGATTTTTATGTACACTGTAGCTTTAGAACAATGCTGAATGACAGCTCAAAACACCCAAGATGATTGTAGAAGAAACTTACAGGCATCAGATGAGAAAAACAGTTGAGGTAAAGAGGGAAGTCAATAAAATGTTGAGAAAAAAGGAATACCATAAATAGAACCTGACAATTGCTGAAAGTTTTCGCTCCTCTAGTGAATTCGCCTGCATCTTATTCTGGTGTATGGGCCACCCCAAACCTGAAATTGCAACAGATGTCAGCACAGCACAAGTCATTCTCAAAATTTTCCTTTAATCTTGTTTGGAGTAAATTGCCAAAAGAAAAGTCTAATTTGGTGACAAATAGAAGAAATTGGAGTGCTTGTATCCCCTTCTATCATTTTCTTCCCTAATGGACTTCTCCAAAAAACCTTGCTAAAGTCTTGCATAGTGTTAAATAAGTATTTGTCAAATACATATATTTATATTTATACCTATATAGTGTGATGGAAAGCAAATAGTACAATATACGTGCAGAGAAATGTGGGTGCAGTGATTTTGTGTTCTCTTTTTGGAGTCGAGGTTTCTGACATGTATTTTTCTAAATGGGTCATTGATTCAGCTAGATAAAGGAGTTGCTAATCATAAATGAACTTGTAAAATTGCTTCCACTTTTAATGGCCTCTAAAAAGAGAATGTGGAGGCTCTTTTATTGTGCTATCTGCCAGCACAAGATCTGGTGAGACTCATCTTAGGTTTATTGGGTCTTTGCAAGAATCAGATTCTCAGTTGACAGTAGGGAAAACAGCAATAACAGTGACTAGATATTTTCCTAGGGCTGATGATCTTAATTCCATTACACCAAATAAAGGAGCATTAAAGATGTTATTCCTCAGTGGCTCAGTGGTTGAGTGCCAGCTTCCAACATATGAAGTCTTGGGTTCAATCCCTGGTCCCCAGTACCTCACAAACAAAACAAAACAACAAAAAAACAAACAAACAAAAAATAAAGGTGTTATTCCCTTCCAAATTTGTGTAAGGTACATTTTATTCACCTTACTTTTCTTTTCACAGTTAGAATGCGATTCTCAAATGCTCCAAATTTGCTAAATAATTTGCATTATTGAATTGATTGCTGTGTTTTCCAACCTGGTAGTTTAGGACACCATAATGAAGGTAAGGTGTTACTTTGCCATATTTTGGCATAAAAGGGCAACACTTTTGTGTGTTAGTTCATTTTTTTTTCTCATTGTCTATGCTCTTAATCTAATCCAGCATTTTGCAAGCTACAGCTCACAGGCCAAACTCTAACTCTTGTTTTTGTAAATAAATTTTTATTGAAACACAAATATGTCAACACATTTACATATTGTCCATGATGGCTTTTGTGCTACAAAGGTGGAATTGAATAGTTGCAATATAAATCTTGTTGTCTCTAAATCCAAATATATTTGCCAACTCCTGATCTAATCTATTCCTTAAACCTGACCAAAAACTAAAGAAATGCAGACATTTCAGAATAAAAACAAATGTTATTGGAGAAGATACTCTTAGATAATGTCCCAAGTGGTTATGAATGTGTAATAATTCTCAAAAAATGATGGGTATGAAAGTGTGACAGTTTGGATTTGGTGAATCCCAAAGAGAAAGATTATGTTTTGAACTAAACTATTCCTGTAGGTGTGAAATCCTTTTGATTAGACAACATCAGTGAGGCATGACTCAGGTTAAGTCTCCACCTCTTGCTGGGTCTGGTATGAATGGAGACATAGAGAGAGAGAGACATACAAACAGAGGAAAAAGAAGCTGCCATATTGATCTTGCCATGTGAGAGAGAGGACTACAGGAAAACAGAGAAGCCCCAGGGCTGAGAGAGGTTCCAGAGCCTGGGACCAGTAGAGTATAGAGGCACAGAAGGAGGCCTCTATGAACTGGGCCCACAGAGCAGCTTAAGACTCAGGAAATGAGCCCTGCCTTATACTTGATAGCTACACAGGTGAGCTTGGGAAGAAAGCAGAGCAGCCGAGACTAAGAGAGGAGGACAGAAAGACAAGTCCTATGCTTGGTTACTCAGAGCTGAGCTTTGGGAGCTGGGATCAAAGATATGGTAAGCCTGGAGGGGAAGGCTGAGACCTAGGCAGAGATCATACACAATCTTGCTTTACCAAGCAGCAACTGACTTTGGTGAGAATGCATCTCTTCCACTTTTTTTTTTAAGATGGTACAAGGGATTGTACCGGGACCTCAACCAGGTACTCAGCCATTGAGATACACTTACTCTGTGAGAAAGCATCTCTGATGGTGTCTTGATTTGGACATTTCATAGTCTTGAAACTATAAGCTTTTGCCCTAAATAAATCCCCTTTACAAAAGCCAACACATTTCTGGTACTTTGTATCAACAGCCCTTTGGGGGGTTCATTCAAGATGGCATCAGCTTAGGTGGGCACTTACCAGCTTTCTCACAAAAAACAGTTGAGATGAGGCAAAATCCCACCCAAGTGAGCTGTTTTGGGAACCACAGAGCAGGAGACTTCTGAGCATCAATCTGACGGGAACTGGACAAAGAGATAAAGAGCTCAAGGAAAAACCATGTGTTTCTCACCACTGTGGCTAGAAAAGATGGGTACTAAGCCTCACTCTCAAGACAAAAAGCCTCCAAACCCCTGATTCCCACCAGCCACCTAGTGAGAAGGAGCATTCTCTGGGAGGAAGGAGGTTCTGGTGAAGAGTGGAGAGGAGTTTCCTTTTGTGGGCTTAGTTACCTGGGCCCCCTTTGAACTTTAGGGAGCATATCAGCCAACATTGAGGTGTCCCTTGGAAAAAGGGATAGAGGAATCTGCTCAGGCAGTCTGATGCACCCAGTCACACTGGGAGAGAGGAATTTCAGTGGGGAGAGGGTGGAGACACAACTGACTAGTCTGGTGCTGAAAACTATCAAAATTCCAACTACCCTAAGCCTCAGTAAGCTTTAAAGGGCCTATTTAAGGTCCCCTGGGAGGAGGAGGAGGAGGAGTCTGGAAGAGGGTCAAAAGTGGTTTCTTTGCAGTGAGTTTGGTCACCAATCTTGGAAGGGACTTCAAACTGATGAGGAGAGGGGAGGAGGGATTTGCCCACACAGGCTGTCATGCCCAGCTTCCCTGGAAGAAAGAGAAATTAGAATAGAAAGTGGGCAGGGATCAGACAGGTGCCCAATCAGCAGGACCCTGGCCAACTGCAAAGAGTCTAACCTGCCCAAGGGAAAGTGGGTGGATAGCTTTCTGAAAGGCTAACTGACCCAAGGAGAAAGTTTACCTCAGTGGAGGAGTTCCCACCTTGAATATATGAGTTCTGTGGTTCAATTCCTGGCTCTTCATAGAGAAGTGATCCATTAGGTAATCAGACATCCAGCTGATACTTAAGGACAGGGAACATATATACCTTCTTTTGTATTAGCTTTTCTTGGATCTCTTATTTTTCTTTAAAAGAAAAAAGATTTTTTTAAATTTAACTTTGTTTACTCACTAAAACCCAGTTCAAAACCTGCAGAGGGCAGGCTGTAGGGTAATTGACTGATGAACACTGGCAACCTGAGAAGCTCCTTAGGGGCTTAAGAGAGAAGGCTGTTTTTCAGGGAGATCAAAGTGTTTGCATTGTTAACATAAATACTAAAAGACTGATAATCAACCTCCTGCTAAATATAGGTCTTTCTTTTACCTTTTTCCTTTCTACTAATCAATTTGTACAGTCTGCTACTCTAAGTAAAATGACATTCCATAAAAGAGTGCCTAGAGTAGTGAATGGAAATTTTTAAAAAATTATTTAGGTAATGTATAGGAAAGGTATGACATTTATCAATATTTAGTGTGATATAAAATCTTACAACCACACAGTATAAGAAACATTTTGATCCCCCTGAATGCTTTAAAAATAAAATATATGTGTTCATTGCATTTAAGTAATTTTGTTTTTGCTCCTGCCTATACTGAAAGTATACCATTATTTGTGAATGTACTAACAGGTCACATTTCTAAAGAACATATGTTTAAATGTGCTGTGTACCAATTGTTCATCAGGGTTATTCATATAGAAAACAATATTCTTCTATAAATTAGACACTTTGGTCTAATTTCACACTTTTCAAAATTTGACTTTTAAGTTGAAATTATGTTATTATTATTATGTTATTATTGTTAGCTTACATCAAAATATTTTTCACATAACGCTGAACCAAAATTCCTGACACAAATAAATATATGCTGAAAAGATATAACTGAGATACAAATGAGTACATACTGCACATATAAACTATGTGTTTTGAAAATACATATTTTGAAAATAATCAAAATCAAATATGGTATAGGAATGCAGGAGAGCAGGAGCGTCACTTCCTTCAGAGGGGTAGGGGATGTTTGAAAGAAGTCTTGAGGAGGACCTCAGATATCCTGTTAATAGTCTATTTCTTAACCTGGATGGTATTACATACATTTATACTATTTGTGATAATTCTTTGAACTGTCTACCTTTGCCTTCTCCGTTTTTTGGTATGTATGTTATGCTATAGTAACAATATTTGTTTAAAAAAGATACTAAAGTCTATTAAAAATTCTTTCAATTGTACTCTTTTTCAACAAGAGAAAATCAATTAATTTTAATATATTTTGTTTAAAATAGCATGCTCTATAAGTTCCATTTTTTCTATTTTTTTCCTTTAATACTATATATATTAGAATATATTCACCAAATGTGATCATTTATTTCTGGATATTATGATATGGTATGATAGGAATATTTTCTACTTCATTCTATTACTTTGTATTTTCAATGAACATGTATTATTTTCATATAAAAATAAAGTCATTATTCTCAAATTGCATAGTATGTAATATTTGGTATGGGCCTATTTCAGAACAGGCATTTGGAAATCACTACAAAAATCTCTTAAAATTTGAAACCAGATTAGCAGGAGGTAAGAGAAAATTGATTAATGCAAAAAAAAAAGTACTATTTGATAGAGTTGAAATGCACTCTGAATTCATATAGCCATTTCTGTGATTTGAAGATACTGTGTGACATATCTTAAATTCAAATATATTTTAAACACAGCAGACTTGCTAATGGTAAAGAAAAGTACTAGCTATTAGAAACATGTAACTCCATTTTCCAAGTGTAGAAAAATAACATTTAAGGCAGATTACCCAAATATACAGGAAACAAAGCACTGCATGGGGTATAAATACATATCATGTTGTAAATATGTGGTAGAGAAATATTCAGTATGATATATTTTTCAGCAATAGGGTGTCTACCTGAAAATGATATTTAAAATGGACTGTTGGTTAATAACAAAAGCTAGAGAGAGAAAGCAATTTCAAATTCACAAAACTTTGTTTATTTTGATTCTCTGTCTTGAACAATACAGAAAATTATTCTCTCCACAATATCTTCCAGCAGTGAGAACTTTGACTAAGGGTTCGAAGTATCCTTGTCCTCATTTCACTGTCTTGCAGTACTTAGAACCACAAATGTCAACTATCCCTCAATTTCTTAATACAAACATACTTGGAGCAATGAGGTGAAGATGATGGGGGAGAGCCAAAACGTGAAGGAAATGAAGAGGAAATTCCAGTCTGCGCGCTTACAGATTAATCCAAAAAAACAGCAGTGGGGCAGTTTCAAACCTTAGGCTCTGTGCTGAGTCTCACCACTAGTTCTCTCACCACACCCACACAGGAAAACACACATGTCAAGGATACTTCTCATGTTAATCACAAAACTGAGTATTCTCTCTATAAATACCCCTTTGTGTCATGAAGATGTCATTCACATTTTATTCCAACTCTTTTCCACTTAAATCATAGTCTCAGAGCATCAATTTCCTAGATGACTTTTTCTCCCTTTTCTACAATTCATTAGTGCACTCTTACCCAAATGCAATCTGGTCCCATCCAAAACAAGCACCTTGGACTCCAGTTTTCTTTGATCATTTTCAACCATTTCCCGACTTTATTTTAAAATGTCAACTAAATACCTAAGGAATAGAAAAATTTAGGTACATATACAACCGAAATGCCCTCATCATATTGAAACATATTTAAGTCTTCATCAAATGAATTAACTTATGAGAAATCTAATTGAAAATGAAACAATCAAGTAGGAATTTAAATAGAAGAAAGGTCAGGTTTTTTAAATAAGCAATTTTACCAAATAATCTTTCCCAAACTTTCACTGTGAACTACAAAAACTTTTTAGGAAAAAAATAAACCTGTGCTATGTGAGTGTGCAGGAGATAAAAATTAGGAAATGTTCTGAGGAAATGTTAGTGAAATAGTTGCATAAACTCTGAGACAAAGAAAGGTATGTTTATATTAAGATTTATTACCACAGTCTGTCTCTGGCTGGTTTATATAATGTGTGAAAGCTCCTGTGTAGGTATGGACTATTACCTTCCAACACTGTTCATTGTTCCATTCTTCTGGGAATAGAAGCAATATGCCGTAAGACATAAAGTGCTCTTTTATCTCCAATTATATATAATGTCATAGCATTGCTTTTAATGCTTATATGCTTTAGAAATACTCATAAAAAGATCGTAATGCACTTTTATCCCAAATGCCAGAATGAAATTCAAGTCAAAATGCATATTTTAAAGAGATAATTTTTGCTTTTAATAACATTGCTTATTTGAGTTTAATTTCCAGACTTTATGCTGTCTGTTTCTAACAAAGAAAGGGGTGATAGAAGCAAAAATTCAGCACATTTTTCTTTACATTAGCACTAAGCATATTAAGCCATACAAAATGACGTTTTATAAAATAAAAAGGTAAGGTTGGGACTGTTTCAATTAAAAGCTGGGTCCTTAATGACACATAAGGAAATTTGTAATTCATGTGTATTCATGTAATGCACGTAGATATATGTTTTTATAGTTTGTATGTTCATGTATTTATGTATATATGTTTAATAATTGAATTTCATAACTTATTTAGATCTTGTTCTTTCTAGAATTTTCCTTCAGAATTTTCAGCAAATCACTAATCATAGATTAAGTGAATACCTACTTTTATATAGAGTAATTGTTAGGGTAGAAAGTGAACATCACTAAAGATCTTTAAAAATCTTAATATTCACTTTATTTTTTATTAAAAATATATTTATTTAATGCCTATTGTGTGCCAGGAACTATGTTAGGTGCTGAGTGTGTAATGATAAACAAGATAAATATAGGCTCTCAGTTTTTGTGCATATCAGTGAGTGAGGAGAATTATTCAAGTCAAAAACGATGCTATTGTGCTGAGGGAGCTCAATAGAAGAAGAGCCTCCACATTCAAATTATGGAGTTTAAGAAAAAGATTCCTGGGAAGAAATGAACTATATTTTAGATCTGAGGGAGAATTTATGTTGGTGAATTTTATGTGGGAATATGGGAGCTGATTTGGGATACATATAAATTCAAATTGGTAAGGCATGTTTGAGAATGGCATTTTGGGGAATTTATGTAATATTAGTATGAGCAAAGAATGTATATGGGAAAAATTTGGAAAGGATGAAAAGGCTGGAGACATGCAGCACTGTAAGCACACTTTAGACTTTGGAGTATGACATAAGAAAAACAGATAGTCTGCATTCACATAGAAAGTAGAAAACTGAAAAAAGCATTACTCCCAATGTAAGGATAAGAAAAAGCCAGATTATAATGCCCTTGAACTCATTTTTGAGCTGATGTTACAGGGCAACTAAGCATGAATCTAAGGAAACTATAGGTCCCTCCAAAGAGTCCCTGGATGCAAACTCCAGAGTGTGAAATATGTTTTCTCCTATTTAACTCAGGAGAAATAGAAGTCAACTCAGGAATTGAAGGAAACTTTCTCAAACTCATAAGGAGCTTGCACCTACAGCTGACATTATATTTAGTGTGAAACTAATTTTGTTCCCACAATGTTCAGAAACAAGTGTTCTCATCACTCCTATTCAACAACATGCAGGACTTGACTCATAAATCCTCCTTACACAATTCCTTTATTCAGTCTCTCTAAAATTCAGCCCACTTCCATCTCCCACTCATCAACTTAATCATACCCTATATATATATACAAAAATAGTGCACTTGTTAATTATGGAAAAGAAAACCATGAATTTTAGAATGAAGTTAGCATAACATGACTTTGTGTCTCAATCTTTAAATTTCTAAGAACTCCTCAAAAAACTCCTTCAGAATGTTTTAGAATCAGGCCTGCTTTATTCCAAGTGCTGTAGTCCAAAGTCATTGATTTTTTCTTTAGAGGCCATTATTTTACTCAATGTTATTTTCTTCGTCCATTTAAATACTATTTGTACAATAATGAATAGGTGCTTTCAAAAAATAGTTCACCGTATTCTAACCACAAACTTTTGAATTTATTATTTTCTCTACTTCAACCAAATAGTCCCAAGAAAATCTGAGAATATTGACCACAACCCAACAGGTAGGTGAGTGTATGAGTCAGGCTTTGAAGCTTGCATTTTAAATCTAAAATTTAGTGCAGTTTGCACAATTGGAGCTGATAGTACTACCATCTCACATGTTAATATATAGTACATATTAAATATTAAAACAACCACATTTTTAATATTATAGGTTTTTACTCATCTCTCTACCTGAAATTTGATATAGATACCCAGAATCCAATATGTGCTCAAAGTGCTTTAAATCATCAGACTCCTAAGCATAACACCTTACTTTTCAAATAAAGACACAAAATCCAGAGACATTAAATCTTATACCTATACTCCACACTGTGTTAGCTTGTTTTTCATGAAAGCTTCAAAGTATATTTTCATTTCATTTTGACTTGATCATCAAAGATCATATCAAGTATAATATTCTCTCTACAAGTGATACTAAATTGCATTTTGAGATATTCTTGTGTCATAAAAACTTGCTATTTACATGCAGATCTGTTGCACTTTAAAGGAAATAGGAACTTTAAGTTCCTACCTGTTCTGTCATAAATCCCGCATTTGAATTTTATAAGTAATTCATTTAGGCAAACAGAAATGGATGCAGAAATGGTAAGCATGTATTAAGAAATTCCTTGTCTCTTGAACAAATCCACATTTAAGAATAAAATAACTCAAGAGTTTACAAATACCATTTCAATTATTTTTCATTCATAGTTAAAAAAAACACACAGCATTATGCTTACCTTCTAAAATGGAACAAAGAGAAACTGAGCATCTAGTCAAGTTAATATGTATTTAAGCAGAATCAGAACAAGGTCTAGCTTGTTCAGGTCCTTCAGACTTTTCTAAAAAGAAATGTAACTTGACAATTCCTTCACCTTTTGTCTTATGATCAAATCTAAGATTGCTGAATCATAAGCCATGAAACTTTGGAAGAGTCATGAAATTGCTGATAAAGTCATAAAGTCATTGTATACAAGTATAGTCTCTTATATTGGATGGATATTTATTTTCTAAAAAAATTATATAACTATTCATATGTTTTCTTTATTTTGTTTTGTAAAATTAATTTTTTTTCTCATTGCTTCTTTCCCTGAGGAAATGTATTTCAATATCATTTTTTTCTTTTGAGCATGATAAAAGGGCAGAGTTGGTCTCACAGACAGTTTGACTCATGGCATTATGAATCACTTTTTATTTTTATTCTTATTTTTAATTTACTGGATTTCTTGAGTTCAAGGTGGTTGGAATTCTATTGTAGTTTGTTTTTGTTGAACTTAAGACGTTGCACGACTTTGACTTTTACTTAATGATCATCGAAGGTCCTTGCTATGGTCATTCACTGTGATCACAATCAGAGCCTCAGATGTATTAAACTAGAAATTCGACTGTTAAAGGTTAAACATTTACAGTAATCTCAGAAAAGAGTGATGGAAGATTGATGGAAGAATGCTTGATTTTATCTTGTCAGTGAAAATCTCTATTTTTTTTTCTCTGTTATTCCCATTATTTCCTCACACTATCATGATTTTCTGTAGACATTCTCTTATGTCTCACTCTCCATTTTTTGCTTTTGGAGAGGCCATCTGCATTACCCAGACCTGAAAGAATATAAGTGATCCAATCCTGGGCAATAACTGATTTAATTTTTATAAATGTACCAGATATTTATGGATGATTTGCCATGCAACCAGCAGTTTTTTAAGGATTGGTGATACAGTGTAGTAGTAAAACAAACAAGGCTGCCAATTTCTATTCTTATTTCCTCTAATAAACTTTCAGTTTTAAAGGGATTTTAGGTACAGAAAAGTTACATCAAAATTATAAGGGATTTCCATATATCCTACTCCCTCTCCCTCACCCATCTTCTTCTATTAACATGTACAAGAGTGTGATGCATTTGTTACAATTGATGCATAAATATTGAAGCATTGTTACTAACCAAGATCTATAGTTTACATAGTGGTTTACACTTAATCTCAATGCCCTAAAAACACCCTCTGTTCCACCTATTAGTCACTCTCCCTCCTCTTGGACCCTCTGGTAACCACTATCTTTATATCAATGTTACATGTTCTTCCATTTCTACAGTAATGTAAGTTTACTTTGTCCATTGTTACATTGCACCCTTATATTAATTCATTCCTCATCCTTGAGGATGGTGATGCCTGCTTTGTCTGCTTCAGATTGAGAGGGGGCTTAAAATTTACGGGGCAGATGGAAGGAAGTATTTTACAGTCGTAGGTACTCTCTGTTTGGGGGGGATGGTGTTTGTAAATCATCATCATTCTGTTAGTTGTTCTAGCAAGTCAGATGAACTGGAGAGTCCGTGTTGGCTGCAACTCTGCTGGAATTCAGGGTTCAACCAATATGTGAACAGACCGAAGATTTATGTCTCTCAGACATATATTTAATGAATATAGTGCTAATTATAGGCTCAGATAAAAGGGGTAGAAGATTCATGTGTAGGTAAATTATAAATGAGTCATATTCTTTTATGTTGGGGAAATAGGGTGTCCATATTCCAAAGTAAGGCCCACTGATAGAAGGCTGATTTCAAGGGATTATGTGCCCTGCAGATGGTGTCTGGATCACTCTAGAGCCCTCAGGAGCACCCCTGTTTGAGACTTTGTTTAGTGTGGAAGATAATGAGATCTGCCTGAGACATGAGTAAGTGTAACCTCTGGAATGATCTCCCAGCTCATGTCTTAGCTGTAAAAACTCTCATATTTTCTCCTGTCGGGTTAAGGTCTTTTTCCAAATGCATTGCTGATTGGTGCTTGATATTAATCCCTTGGTACCAGGAAGGATCATCCCCAGGAATCAAAGCCCATGCTGCGTTTCTTTGCTGATTTTGGCTTAGAGAGGCCACATTTGAGTAGTCAGGAGATTTTCAGAAGGTAAGTCTTAGGCAATAGTTATTATTAAGTTAAGATCAATTTTTTCAAGAATAAGGTTCATAAGTACATGCATTAATATTAAGGGTTTGGCATATTGATCTGTTTCCTTTTAGTAGGCACTGCCTATGTATTCTAGAGCTTCTTGCTCCTCTATTCGAGAACATAACAGGACTGCCCAGGATGGAAATGTAATGTTTTGCTGGTTATTGTGTGGGTCTCTACCCACTGAGAAAACACCGTATGACAAGATGAACACATTCATATTCCATAGACGCATGTCCCAGCTGCACCCTTCCCCACACAACTCCCCACCACTAACACCCTGCACCAGTGACCCTCCCCAGACATATTAGCCAAAAGAACATTCCTACAAATGTATTCATTCCCACAGACCTCCTCCTCTCCCCAAAGGTCACCTCCCCCCAGTTCCATGAATAGACCATCCCAGCCCCCACCCTCACTCACCCTCACACTCCAGCACAATTGACTGCACCCACATCCCTGTACCACCATCACCTCCATCCACTTCCCAACCACCCCCATCCATCTTATCATAGATTCTATCCAGATTGAGCTTTGGGTCACCACTCTTTACTCCCTTTCTATTAGTTCGGTGCAAAAGGAATTGCAGTTTCAGACCATGAATTTTAAATCATTATAACTAGGCTCAAACTCATCTTTATTAATCAAAATAGTAATCATTATAATCAATACATTTTTGCCAATGAGATATAAGTTTGCTTATTCCTTTGGCATAAAAATCCTTGCTTCAGGATTCGACGAACTCTTAGAAAGCATTTTCTGCACCCTGCTGGTTGTGGAAGCATTTTCCCTGCAAAAAGTGTTTGAATGCTTGAAGAAGTTGTAGTTGGTTGACGAGAAGTCAGGTCAATATGGCAGATGAGGCAAAACTTCATAGTCAAATTTTTTCAACTTTGGAAGCATTGGTTGTGTGACATGCGGCTGGGCTTTGTCATAGAGAAGTATTGGGCCCTTTCTGTTGACCAATGGTGGCTGAAGGTGTTGCAGTTTTCAGTGCTTCTCATTGATTTGTTGAACACACTTCTCAAATGTAATGGTTTTGCTGGGATTCAGAAAGCTGTAGTGGATCAGACCAGCAGCAGACCACCATACGGTGACCAGGATGTTTATCATTGAAATTATGAAATAGTTCATGTTCTTTAGTGATTGGGTTACTTCACGCAATGTAAGGTTTTTGAGATTCATCCATGTTGTTACATGTGTCAAAATTTCATTTGTTCTTACAGCTGAGTAATATTCCATTGTGTGTGTGTGTATATATATATATATCTTATTTTGTTTATTCATTCATCCACCGATGCATTCTTTACTTGGATTGCTTCCAACTTTCGGCAGTATTATATGATGCCACTATGAAAATTGCTTTGCATATATCTGTTCGTGTTCCTGCTTTCAATTCTTCTGGGTGTTCCTAGTAGTGGGATTGTCAGATCATGTAGCAGTTCTGTACTTAGCTTCCTGAGGAACTGCCAAACCATCCTCCACAGTGGCTGCACCATTCTACATTCCCACCAGAAGTGGATGAGTGTTCCCATTCTGCCACATCCCCTTCATCATTTGTAGTCCTCTGTTCTCTTAATGACTGCCAGTCTAATGGGTATAAGATGGTATTTCATTGTAGTTTTAATTTGCATTTCCCTAATAGTGATGTTGAGTATTTTATCATGTGCTTTTTAGCCATTTGTAGTTCCTCATTAAAAAAGTGTCTATTCAAGTCTCTTCAGGCCACCAATTTCATGGAACATAGATTCACATATAAAATCTATGCATTCCATACCCTTAGCCATGATATTCAGCGATGGGCACATGATTCATTCCAGTCATATCAGAAAAGAAACTTGGTATTTTATAAAACTATTTTATATTTCATTTTCAAAATTCTTGAGGAAGGGTGAGATCCCCTATGGCCCTGATCACCACTAACATTGCCCTAGGTCCTACTCAGCCTCTTTTTTGCCTTTCTTAGAGAGCTTCTTATTTAAAAGAAGCATGATTTTACATTTGAGGATAACTACACACACCAAGGGACCAGTTCCTAATGATAACTCTCTCTTAAGAAATGAGAGACACTGTGAAAACCTGGTAAAGGGAAATTTTAGGAGGTGTTTGTGAGCAGATGCTCAGATCACTAGATAATAGGGAAAATCTTCAAATATTTTAATAATAATACAGCATCAAGGACATTTATATTTTCATTTAGGATCTTGAAATCATATCCCCAGTAAATGGAGAGGGTATTTAGATGTTTTTTAAGTCTCTTCCTCAGAAAGTGGTTTCTTTGAGAAATTAATGTTTTCCCAGTGAGACTTTCAGCATAATAAATCTGATAACAAAAATAGTCTTAGAATTACCAAGGGGACATTTTCATTCGTATGAGGTAGAAAGTGATTTTTGGGAAGTGGATAATGAGGGCAATTTTATTTTAGAGAAAAAAGGTTTAAATTACATTAGAAAGAAATAGGGATAACATTTAAGTTTATGGTCCTCTTGTCTTCAATTAAAATGTGAGACTCGAAATATTATATATCATTTAGTAGAGAAAAAATATAATAAAACTTTTAACATGCTTTCCTGGATTAACAGGTGGAGTTCCAAAGATATGGTGAATCCCAGCAAGCACTATTATTTATAATAAAATGGTTATTAAAGATTGAAATTCCTATTGAGGGTACAAGATTGATTATTAAGAGATTATTAAAATTCTAAATGTGAGATTGTAAACATTCTTTACACATCAGGATTAAAACATTTCTTTTAGGTAATGGAACATATATTTTAAAAAAACTATGTTAATGGCTCTTATGCAAAAAAAATTAAGTTCAGTTTTTTCATGGGCAGTTGTTCATTTTTATTATGTTTTTGGATACACACTAAAATTTCAATCATTGTATTCCTTATACTTATCCATCCAATAGCTAGAGTAGCTGTCAGCAGTTCTTTGGTGATTTGTCACTTGAAAAATAAAAGCATTAGAGAAAATGCAATTGCATGCTATATTTAGAGTGCAAACTATACATTAATTTGTAGCTTTACCAATTTTATTGTTTGTTAGAACTTATCTTTTCTGGGCTAAGTTACTTTCATTTTATTTCACTAATTAGAATCATTAAAAACACTCAGCAACTGATTTTGTGCAGAGTTAGGAATTTCTGTTAAGGTGAAAGTTAGTTTCTATTTATCTTCCAATAAACTATCTAAATTACGTTAACTTTATTTTTCCTTCTTCTTATCTTAATTTTTTCAAAATTTTTGTTTCTCTTATATTTCCTTCCCATAATGTTCTATTTTAACACAGAACACATTTCCAGGTGAGGATTGGAAGGAGTATACATTTTTATAACTGCTTAACAATATCAAGAGACATGACAATAAGAAGGTTTATTTAAGACATAAACTCTCAAGGATCGAAAACAAATGCTAGAGGGTAAATGTTGGAAACTGGAAGATAGAGGTTCAAAATGTGTTAGGATTGTGGACCTTTGCATCTTTTTCTAAGTGAACATCCTGCTAGTGATGGGATGGCATTAGGAATGGAGTAAGGCATTAGTTACAAGGAAAGCAATAGTGGTTTTTTTTTTAATCTTTGTGTCACTATTAGCTATATGACTGAAGTGAAAGTTAATTTTCCTCTTCCATTTCTTAGTTTCCTCAATTGTAGGATGAAAAGAATGACAGTACTTACTTCATAAGGCTATTTTCAGTTTAAATTAGTTCATGCAAGTACTTTACACAGTTATGACACATTATTATTCTTCAAATCACTGCAAGTCCAGAGTTCCCATTCTGCCACCTCACATAGATAAGCTGCACATTGGCAAAACTGCTCCCAAATCCACTGATCTTTACAAGCTTACACTCACTGGCTTACCCTGGACATCAGAGATGACACTTGCCAACAATCAGCACCCTCCATAAACATGAGGCCCTCAGTCCTGTTCCATTGGGATTGAATCAGGGACTTTATGCACTCAAAGCTGTGGACAGAGGGAGCGAACGTTTTTTATACATATTACAGACTTATTAAGGCATTAGACTGAAAACAAACTGGCTGAGTGGGGACAGGATCCCCTGAGTTGACTGTTTTGGGAACCCATGGAGCTGGAGGCTTCAGGGTGTTGACCTGGAGAGAGCTGGGCAGAGAGAATTGCTCAAGGAAAGGAACTGAGTTTCTTGACCCTGAGGCTGGAGGCTGCAGGATGTCTGAACTCCACCCTCAAGACAAAAAGCAACAGCGAGCCCTGTCTTCCACTGGGAGTGTTCTTCAAGAGTGGGAGGGCTCTGGCGAAGGGTGGAGAGGAGTTTCCTTTCTGTGGGTTTGGTTGCCTGGACCCCCTTTGAGCTTTGAGGAGCATACCAGCTGGCTCAAGGTGGCACTAGGGAGAGGGAAGAGGTGAATCTACTGAGGCAGCCTGATTTACCTAACTGCCCTGGGATAGAGAACTTGGCCTGGGGGGAGGACAGAGTCAGGCAGTTGACTAGTCCCACGCTAAAAATTTTCAAAGTTTCAAGCTTCTAAGGGAGGTGGACTGTAGGAAGCCCTTAATAAGTTTCCAAGACCCTATTTAGGGTGCCCTGGGGGAAGGGTATGGTCTGGAAAAGGGTTGAGAGTAGTTTTCCTGCAGTTAGTTCAGTCCACAGGGTCTCATTTGAATTTCAAAAGGCAAGTCAACCTGACCAAGAGAGGTGAGGGGGGATCCACTCACACAGGCTATTGTGTCCTGCTGCCCTGGGAGAGAAAGCAATAAGAATAGAAAGGGGGCAAGGGCAGGTTCCTAATCAGCAGGAATCTATCCAACTACAAAGAGCCACACCTGCCTGAGGGAAAGTGACTGGATAGCTTTCTGGAGAGCTAACTGACAAGAAAGTTTAACTCAGTGGAGGAGTTTCTGCCTTGAATATACAAGGTCCCTAGTTTGATTCCCCAGTCCTCTTAGAGTAGTGATCCACCGGGATACGAAACATCCAGCTAATGCTTTACGACAAGGAAAACATAGGCATTATTTTTATATTAGCTTCTCTTAGGTCTCTTATTTCCTCCTCCAGAAAAGGTTACTTTTTAAAAATATTTAACTTAGTTTACTTGCTAAAGTTTACTTCAAACCCAGCAGAGGGAAGGCTGCCGGTCGTTGATTGGTGAGCACCACCAGCAGCCTAAGGGGATCCAGAGCGGCCTAAGAGGGAAGGCTTTTTTTCCTTAACTTTTGTTTGACTGTTGGTTTGTGGGCTGGTTTGTTTTTTTGTTTTTCTTTCTTCTTTCTCCCCCCTCCCCTCCTTTTTAATTAGGTGCTGGTGACTTGTTTCTTGTTTATTGTGTTTCCTCATCCTTGATTTCCCCTTTACTGTGTATACTGATTTTGTCTACCAATACTCTTTTCCTTCCTTCATCCTTTTATCTTCCATTTTCCATCTCTCTGTTTAGTCCTCAATTATTCTGGTTTTTATTTCTAACCCATTTATTCTGTTTTCTTTCTTTTATTAACTTTTTTCTTTCCTTGCTTTCTCTTCTCTTTCTCTCTCTCCTCACCATTCTGGCCTTTTAATATATTCTACATATTTTTCTCTATTCAAAATTTCCCATTTCCTTGTAGGTACTCCACTTTTTCATTCCTATTACTCTACAATTCTTATATGAGTTAAATAGTCATTTCCTAGGCTTATATAGTTCCTCTTGTAACTTTTACTATTATTATTATTATCCTTTTTCTTTTCTTACCTCTTCCACTTTCTCTGGCTCAAATCTTTTTCCTTCAAGGGAACATAGACAACAGCAAGGAAAAAGAATAAGAAGACCAAAGTGTCAAAGAGAAACCACACACACACAAACAGCAACTAAATAAAACCCTAGAATAGAGTGAGAAGCTAATCAACTTAATAAATCCATCAAAATAGAAAGATGACCAGACAGCAACAAAAATTATACAAACCATACCAAGAAACAGGAAGACATGACAAGTCCAATGAACAAACTAAAAACCAGGAAGAGATGCAGAACATTGAACAACTAATTAAAACTGTCCAAACAAATATCATGGACCAATTTAATGAAGTGAAGGAAGAGATTAAGAATATTAAGACACACAGGGAGCATACTGAAGAAATTGTTTACATACGTAGAGATAAAGGACATGATGGTGATGAATGGCACAGTACAAGAAATCAAAAATACACTGGAAACACATAACAGATTTGAACAGGCAAAGGAAAGAATTAATGTTGTGGAAGACAGTACACCTGAAAACAAACAGATGGTAGAATAGATAGATAAAAAGAAAAAAATCCAGCAAGGACTTAAGAATTTGACTGACAACACAAAATGCGCAATCATATGCATAACATACATCCCAGAGGGAGACAAGAAGGGAAAGGGGACAGAAGGAGTATTGGAGGAAATAATGGCTGAAAACTTCCCAACCCTAATGAGGCAGATGGATGTACATGTCCAGGAAGTGCAGAGCACCCCAAAAAGTATAAAGCCCAACAGGCCTAATACAAGATATACACTTGTCAAACTGTCCAATGCTCAAGACAAAGAGAAAATACTGAAGGCTGCAAGAGAAAAGAGAACCATTATATACAAAGGAAGCACAATGAGATTAAGTGCTGACTTCTCATCCAAAACCACAGAGGCAAGAAGGCTGGGAAATGACAAAGTTATAGAACTAAAAGGAAAAAACTTCTACCCAAGAATTTTCTATCCAGAAAATCTGGCATTCATAAATAATGGAGAGTTCAAAATATTCACAAACAACCATACTAAGAGAGTATGCAAATAAGAAACCTGCCCTTGTAGAAATACTAAAGGAATTTCTGCAGGTTGAAAGGAAAAAACAAGAGAGAGTTGAAGGAGAGTGTAAGGACAACTAAAAAGACAATAAGAAAAATAAAAACTACCTATGACATTTATAAACCCAAAAAATATGGCTAATGAAGTGATTCCTTGAGGATTAACACTGAATGCTAATGGGAAATATGACCTATCTATATACTGTCTATAAGAAACCCACCTTAGTTACAGAGATTTAAGGAGGCTGAAAGTGAATGTCTGGAAAACAATTTTACAAGCAAACAATAAACAAAAAAGATTAGGAGGAGCTATACTAATATCAGAAAAAAATAGACATTAAATGCAAAACTATAGTAAGAGACAAAGATGGATACTATAATTCAGTAAAAGGAGCAGTCTTTCAAGAAGAAAGAACAACCATAAACCTTTATGCACCCAGCAGGGTGCCTCAAAATACATGAGACAAATAATGGAAAAGCTAAGTGGAGAAATAGATGCCTCTACAATTTTACTGGGGACTTTAATGCAGAATTATCACCATTAGACAGAACATCTCAAAAGAAAATCAATAAAGAAACAAAAACTTTGAATAATACATTAAAGGACATGGAATTAATAGACATATACAGAACCCTACACCCAAATACAATGGGATCCCACATGCTAAGCAACAGGAGAATTCTCAAGGAACTGAGAAAGGTTGAAATTATACAAAGTAATTTCTCTGACCACAATGGAATGAAGCTGGAAATCAGTAAGGGCCAGAAAACCAGATTAAGCACAAAGATATGGAAGTTAAACAACATACTCTTAGACAAACAGTAGGTCAAGGAGGAAATTTCAAAAGAAATCAGTAACTACCTTGAAACAAATGAAAATGACAACACAACATATCAAAACCTAGAGGATTCAGCAAAAGCTGTACTGAGAGGGAAATTCATAGCTATACATACTTATATCAAAAAACAAGAAGGAGCTAAAATTAAAGACATAACTGCATACCTGGATGAATTAGAAAAAGAAAAAAAACTAACCACAAATTAAGATAAAGAAGGAAATAATGAAGAACAGAGCAGAACTAAATGAAATATAAAATAAGAAAACAGTATAAAAAGTAAAAAAAAATTAAAGTGGATTCTTCAAAAAGTAAATAAAGTTGACAAACCCTTAGCTAGAATAACAAACAAAAAAGAGAGAGAAGATGTAAATACACCAAATAAGAAATGAGGAAGGGGATATCACTACTGACCCCACAGAAATAAAGAGTATCAAAGAGGATGCTTTGAAAATTATATGCCAACAAGCAGGGTAATTAAAGGAAATGGACAAATTCCTAGAAACACACAAGTAGCCTACATTGACAAAAGAAAAAAACTGAAGAACTCAACAGACCAATCACAAGTAATGAGATAGAATCAGTTTGGCTTCACAGGTGAATTCTATCAAACATTCTGGAAAGAGCTAACACTAATCCTTAAACTCTTCCAAAAAAAGAAGAAAAATTGCCTAACTCATTCTATGATGCCAATGTTATGCTAATACCAAAACCAAACAAAGATGCCACAAGAAAGGAAAATTACAGACCAGTCTCTCTAATGAACCTAGATACTAAACCTCAACAAAACACTTGCTAATCATATTCAACAACACATCAAATGAAATATACACCATGACAAAGCGGGTTTCATCCCCAAGGATGGTTCAATATAAGAAAGTCAATCAATGCAATAAACCACATAAAAAGATTGAAAGAAAAAAAACACATGATCATCTCCACAGATACAGAAAATGCATTTGGCAAAATACAGCACCATTTCCTGATAAAAACACTGCAAAAGATAGGAATAGAAGGAGACTTTCCGAGCATGATAAAGTGTATATATGAAAAACCCACAGGTAACTTTATATACAATGATGGAATTGTAAAAGCTTTCCCTCTAAGATCAGGAACAAGACAAGGATACCCACTGTCAACCCTCCTGTTTAACATTGTGTAAGAAGTACTTGCTTGAGCATTGAGGCAAGAAAAAGATATAAAAGGCATCCAAATTGGAAAAGAAGAAGTCAAGTTTTCACTATTTGCAGATGACATGATCCTATGCATACAAAGCCCTGAGATATCTACAAAAAAGATTCCAGAACTTATAAATGAGTTCAGTAAAGTAGCAGGTTTAAGCTCAATGCCCCCAAATTAGTAACATTTCTGTACACCAATAATAGAAATCTGAGGAGGAAATCAAGGAAAAAAAAACACCATTTACAATAGTAACTAAAAAAAAAATACTCTAGAGTAAATTTAACTAAAGATTTAAACAACTTATACACAGATAACTACACAACACAGTAAAAGGAAATCAAAGAAGACTTAAAAAAATGGAGAAACATTCCCTGTTCATGGATAGGAAGTCTAATATCATTAAGATGTCTATATTACTCAAACTAATCTACAGATGTAATGCAATACCAATAAAATATCAACAAAGTATTTTTTATTGAATTGGAAAAACTAACAATGAAATTTATTTGTAAGGACAAGAGGACCCAAATATTCAAAGAAATATTGAAAAAGAAAAATGAAATCACAGGAATCACACTACCTGACTTAAAGCATACTGCAAAGCTACAGTGGTCAAAATGCATGGTAATGTCACAAGGATAGACATACTGACCAAAGGAACTGAATTAAGAGTTCTGATATAGATCTTTGTATATACAGTCATCTGATATTCAACAAGACAATCAAACCCAATCATCTGGGAGAGAATGGCCTTGTCAACAAATGGTATTTGGAAAACTGGATATCCATATCCAAAAGAAAGAGAGAAGAACACCATCTCACACCTTATACTAAAAACAACTCAAGAAGGATCAAAGATCTAAATATAAGAGCCAAGACCATTACCTTGGAAGATAATGTAGGGAAGCATCTACAGGCCCTGTAATAAGAAATGGCTTCAAGATCTTCATACCCAAAGCATAAACAGTGGAAGAAAAAATAGATAAATGAGACCTCCTCAAAATTAAAAACCTTTGCATCTCAAAGGAATTTGTGAAGGAAGTGAAAAGATAGCCTACCAAATGGGAGAAAATACTTGGTAACCATATATCTGATAGGTGTCTAATATCCAGCATATATAAAGAAACCCTCTATCTCAAAAATAAAAAGACAGCCCATTTAAAAAATGGGCAAGTGATTTCAATGGACACTTCTCCAAAGAACAAATATAAATGGCTAAAAAGCCCATGAAAACAGGCTCAAGATCAGTAGCTATTAGGGAAATAGAAATAAAAAATGCAATGAAATACCATCTTATAGCCATTAGACTAGTGGCCATTAAAAGAACAGAGGACTACAAATTATGAAGAGGATGTTGTGGAATGGGAACCCTCATCCACTGCTGGTGGGAATGTAGAATGGGCCAGCCATTGTAGAAAACAGTTTGGTGGTTCCTCAAAAAACTAACTATAGATCTGCCATATGACCCAGCAATACCACTGCTAGGTATATACCCAGAATAATTGAAAGCAAGGACACGAACAGATATATACACACCAATGTCTATAGTAGCATTACTTACTATTGCCAAAAGTTGGAATCAACCCAAATGCCCATCACCAGATGAATGGATAAACAAAATGTAGTATATACATATAATGGAATGTTACTCAGCTGTAAGAAGGAATACAGTACAAACTCACAGGATAACATGGATGAATCTTGAGGACCTTATCTTGAGTTTAACAAGCCAGTCATTGAAGTACAAATATTATATGGCCTCTCTGATGTGAATTAAGCAAATCAAACAAATTCAGAGAGCTAGAGTCTAGAAGTAGGGTCACAGAAAATAGAAAGGGAAAAGGTTGTGAGCCTTGCCCATACAGGCGAAATCTACAATAGGGTGAAAGTGAGAAGTTGTGCAGTGAAGGGGTATGACAGGGGTGTAGGGATGCTGTTTGGTTGGGCATGCAAGTTTGATGGGAGTAAGGTGGGGAGGATGGGTTGGATGCTCTATGGAACTGGGGGAAAGGCTGGAGGAGGGAGCACGTGAACACTGGGGATTGGCAGGTATTCAGATGAAGAAAACTCTTTTGGCAATATGACAAGGAAGGGTTACTAGTTTAGGGTGTTAGAAGGGGAGCATTTGGGACAGAGAGAAACTGGGGTCGTCGTCTAGAAAATGTGCGTGAGTGGTCATTTTGTCATAGCTTGTTGTATGTATCAGTGGGTGGAGACCCACATAATGAGTGGGAAGGAATTGGGCTCCTACCTAAGGAGGCCCAATATGTTCTCAAACAGAGGGGAGGGTGTCTCTCAAGAGCATGGATGGTTCCTAGTAGGGGAGGACAGACTAGTGTGTCAAGCCCTCAGCATTTTTGCAAGTATCTATGAATCTTGTCCTTCAAGGAGTAAAGCCTGGTGGTTGCCATGGGCCCTGAAGGGAGAGGGGAGAGGAATAGAATAGATGGAAGGGAGGTAGTTAGGGGGCAATGGAAGTATTATGCATGATCTTGCTATTATGGATACAGGCCATGCTAAATTTCATCAAAAATTTATAAAAGTATATGGTCTAAAATGTAAATCATAATGTAAACCATTGACCATGGTTAATAGCTATGTTTCAACATTTGCACATTAGTTGTAACAAATGTACCATCCACATGTAAAAAGGTTATTAATAGGGAAGGGGAAAAAAAGAAAGGATGTTGAGTATATGGGAATTCCCTATAACTGTATTTGAATTTACTGTGACCTAAAACTTCTTTGAAGAAAAAAATGAAAAAAAGTAAGACATTGGGGAGAAAATGGAAGAAAATGCTACTGTACATGCAGGACAACAGATATTACAGCAATAAAAGGCAAAACATCAAAAGAATTTTTTCAATTATTAAAAAATAATCTTCCTTTTTTAATACTCCATTTTTTAACTTTTTTACTTTATTTTAGTTTTAGTTATTCTAAATTATTACATATTTTATTTCTTATGTTTAAACCTACCATTATTAATTCATTTTCATATTAATTGAATTTGATGATATTCTTGGCTTCATTTTTGAAGAAATTTTGGATCACAGAAGGGTTCCAACTATGGCAAGGGAAGATTATTGATGTGGGGTGTTGGTGATGGGGGATATATGGGAGAAAGGTCACCTGGGCATACATATAAAGTATATAAATATGTTCAAATATTCATGGGGCACTGCAATAGTGGTCAGAGATTCACACAGTGAGGGACATGACTCCCCTGGATGATCCTTCCTGGCATCAAGGTATTAATACCAAGCAAATGCTGGTATTGCAACTGGAAAAATACTTTGAATGAAAGGGAGAAAATGTAAAGGCAAATGAGTTCATATAGGTAAGAGACTTCAAAATGAGTAGAGGTCATCAGAGAGGTAACACTTAACGCACATCTCAGCAAGATCTCACAGACAGCAGGAGAAGATACTACCCCAAATAGTGGGGCTTTTGAGGGCTCTTGAGACACTCAGATCCTAAGGTCATGGCAGATAACTCCAGAGTTTGGTGCCTTGACAGTGGGTCCTACTTTGGGGTTTGTGCTCCCAAGTGTGACAGAGATGGACTCAGGTGTGACTTCTCTCCCATGCCTCTTCTGTCCCTTCTATTTGAACCTATAGTTGGTGCTGGAGTTGGTAGGTATACATCCAAGAGACTTGAATCTTTGGGCTATCCATGTGCTAGTTGGCCCCTAAGACTTAGCAGAGTTGCAACACCTTTTCTCCAATTCACTGGACTCACCCGGGACAACTAACAAGGAGGATGGACAACCACCACACCAAGAAACTGAGAGAGTCTACAACTGCAAGCAAGAGAGTTCCATCCATCAGCCATAGGGGACTGAAGCACCCTCTCAATTAGATGGGGAGTGGGCATCACCATACCAGAATCCTCAGGATTGGAGCATACAATATGGACTAGAGTGAATTTATTGGTATTCTACTATAGACTTAATGTGATTCTAGCAATGGAAAAAAATATATCATGGATGTGGAGACAGTGACCACTGGAAGTGCTGAAATCAAGGAGAGGGAAAAAGAGATGTAATATGAAGGCATTTTCAGGATTTGTATTGTCCTGAATGACATTTCATTGACATTTACAGTCCATTATATATCCTACCATAACCTACAGAATTGAGTGGGAGAGAGTATAAACTACAATGTTTAGTGCAATTAATGTAACACACTAATGAAAGATGTTGTTAATGTGGGGAAGGGTGTGAGTTGTGGGAAGTGGGACATATGGGAATCCCTTATTTTTTTTATGTAACATTTTATGTAATTAAATATCTTTTAAAAATAAATAAAAAATATATATTTTTAAAATAAAGACATTAGACTGAGTAATGCATAGGATTTGAAAACTGACAGATGCAAGGCCACATATTGATTCTCTTTACCTATGTGGCTTCAGGTAATCTACTTAATCTTCCTACCCAGCTCCACAAATACCTAATCTTCCACATGGAGTTAATACCTATCTCATAGTGTGATTATAAAGCATGTAGTGCATAGCTTTTCATATAGTAGATACTCTATAAAGGACAGCTAAAGAATGTATTAAAATTTTAAAAAAACTCTTATGTTTCTCTGAGATATACTCTGATTTTGTATAGCACATTGGTTAGCACAAAATGTTATTTTAACTGTATTAAGAAAGCTTGTTTTCAATGATAGGATTCCAATTTCCTTATCCTGAGAAAGTGATCCGTTGTCTCTAAAGTAGCCATGGTAACTCTGTTTATCTTAAATTTTTTTTTAAAGATTTATTTATTTAATCCCCCCCCCTCCTGGTTGTCTGTTCTGTGTCTATTTGCTGCGTCTTGTTTCTTTGTTCGCTTCTGTTGTCGTCAGTGGCAAGGGAAGTGTGGGTGGCGCCATTCCTGGGTAGGCTGCACTTTCTTTCGCGCTGGGCGGCTCTCCTTATGGGGTGCACTCCTTGCGAGTGGGCTCCCCTACGCGAGGGACACTCCTGCGTGGGGCAGAACTCCTTGCGCGCATCAGTACTGTGCATGGGCCAGCTCCACATGGGTCAAGGAGGCCCGGGGTTTGAACTGCAGACCTCCCATGTGGTAGACGGATGCCCTAACCACTGGGCCAAGTCCGTTTCCCTGTTTATCTTAATTTTTCTTGGTGCTCAATGTGTGTATATACCACATAAATGGGTTAACATTAATTGCATCTACTTTTAAAATGTCACAATATGGTGCTAAGGAACATAAATCCATAACCCAGTTTTGTGATTTCATATATTTTATGTTTATTTTGGAGGAGGTACTTGGAGGCTCCATGAGCACCAAAGACCAAAAAATTTCAACCAATGATTTAGATATTTTTGATAAAAACTTCTACCAATGACTTAGATATTTTGAATTTTTTTTTTTTTAAAGATTTATTTATTTATTTAATTTCCCCCCCTCCCCTGGTTGTCTGTTCTTGGTGTCTATTTGTTGTGTCTTGTTTCTTTGTCCGTGGCACGGGAAGTGTGGGCGGCGCCATTCCTGGGCAGGCTGCTCTTTCTTTTCACGCTGGGCGGCTTTCCTCATGGGCGCACTCCTTGCGCGTGGGGCTCCCCCACGCGGGGGACACCCTTGCGTGGCAAGGCACTCCTTGCGTGCATCAGCGCTGCACATGGCCAGCTCCACACGGGTCAAGGAGGCCCGGGGTTTGAACCGCGGGCCTCCCATATGGTAGACGGACGCCCTAACCACTGGGCCAAAGTCCGTTTCCCAGATATTTTGAATTTTTAAAAAAAATCTGATCCATTCTGACAGTTATTTAGAGAAAGTTAATGTTTGGAAGTATAAATATTTGACACTGAAAAAATAAGAGGGTAAAAACAAGAAAAAATAATTTACTAGTTTTACCGAGAACACAAGTGAATTTTATATACCTTTTTAAAGGAACAAATTGCATTTAATTAGAGCAACTTCTGAATTAATACATATTAATTTTCTTACAAAAGTAATAAATGTTCCTTGTTCAAAAATATAACCACTAGCCATAATTCCATTATATGAAATAAACATTGTTAATAATTTAGCATTTCCTCTTTGACATTTTCTTTGCAAATGCCTCATCATTTTAGTATTACAAAGAGAATTATACTGCATATACTTTTATTAGCATATCAATTTTATTGATAAATAGTAATAAAGCATAAATCCATCCAAAATGTGATAAATCCATCCAAAATGTGTACAATCAGTGATATTCAGTGTAATCACATAGTTGTCCGTTCATCACATCAATCATTGTTGGAGAATTTTCATTATTCCAATAATAATAATAATAATAATGATAAAAACATAAAAACAAAACTCACCTCTCACTCTATGCTTTCCCTGCCATACATAACTGCTATTCTGTTTCCTTCTGTCTAGTGTATTTGCATTTATATTTTGTAAAAACTGTATAATATGTGCAATATCAGTGTATTCATATTTTATATGAAGTTTCACTATGTTATAGTCTATGTTACATTTTTTGGCTTTCATTCTAGTAATATACATGACTTTAAACTTACCCTTTCAAACCCTGTTTTACCTATATAATAGCTCTGCTAGTTTCACACACAATGAAGAGCTTTCACCATTTCTATTCATTTCCAAGGATTTACAACCAACATTTTTATCAATTTTGTACAGATTAACCCTGAGCTTTCCATTCTTTCCATCATTCTATTTTCTGGTGGCCTATTTTCTAATTATTAACTCCATGAATTTATATAACATATTTACTTCATAATAAAGCATACAGTATTTCTCCTTTTGTGTCTGGCTTGCTTCAACCAACATAATGTCCTTCAGATTCATCCATGTTGTCATATGCTTCACAACTTCATTTCTTCTTACTGCTGCATAATATTACATCGTGTGTATACCCACAACCTTTTTATCCATCAGTTGACAAACACCTAGGTTTTCTCCATCCTTTGGCATTCACGAATAAACCCTGCTATGAACATCAGTGTGCAGTTGTCTATTCATTTCACTGCTCTCAGTTCTTTTGGGTATATGCCTCATAATGGTATTACTGGGTCACATCTTCCTTAGGAACTTTCAAACAGTCCTACATAGGGGATGGAACAATTTACATTCTCACCAATGGTGAATAAACATTCCTATCTTTTTACATCCTCTCCAAAATTTACAGTTTTCTGACTTTTAAATAGTGACCAGTCTAATAGTTGTGAATGATATAGTAGTTTTGATTTGCATTTCCCTAATCATTAGTGATGTTGAACATTTTTCATATGTTTCTTTGGCATTTGTATTTCTTCTTTGGACAATCATATTTTCAAGTCTTTTTACCATTTTTTAATCAGGTAGTTTAGCTATTGTTGTGTTGTATCTCTTATATATCATGGATATTAAACCCTTATCAGATACGTGATTGGCAAATACTTTCTACCAATGAGTTGGTTATGTTTTCACCCTTTTGACAAAGTCCTTTGAGGTGCAAAAGTGTTTAATTTTTAGGAAGTCTCATTTATCTATTTTTTCTTTTGTTACTAATGCTTTGGTTATAAGGTTTAAGAAATAACTGCCTACCAGAAGATCTTGAAGATGTTTTCTAACATTTTCTTCTTTTAAGAGTTCTATGGTTGTCTCTTTTATATTGAGGTCTATGATCAATTTTAAGTAAACTTTTGTATAAGGTGTGAGATAAGGGTCCTCTACCTTTCTTTTGGATATGGATATCCAGTTCTCCCAGTACCATTTGTTGAATAGACTATTCTGACCCAGCTGGGAAGGCTTGAAACCTTCTCAAAAATCACTTGCCTGTAGAGGTAAGGGCCAATTTCTGAGTTCTTGATTCAGTTCCACTGGTCACTATTTGGGACCCCTTACACTACCAAATAAATATGATAATTGGCTTTTCCATTGCTACAAAAGAAGGCTTTTGGGATCTTTATTGGGCTTGCATTGAATCTGTTAGCCAGTTTGGGTTGGATTGACATCTAAACGATATTGAGTCTTCCAATACATAAACACTGAATGCCCTGCCATTTATTTTAAGTCTTCCTCAGTTTCTTTCAAAAATGTTCTGTAGTTTTCTGAATACAGGTCCCTTATGTCCCTGGTTAAGTTTTCCTAAATATTTGATTATTTTACTCACTATTATAAATGGAGGATTTTTTTCTGATTACCCTTTCAGATTGCATATCAAAAGGATAAGAGCTACTGATTTTTGCATATTGATCTTATATCCTAAGAAGCGGACATGGCTCAAGCAATTGGGCTTCCACCTACCATATGGGAGGTCCAGGATTCAATTTCCACCTCCTCCTGGTGAAAGCAAGCTGGCCCAGGCAGAGAGTTGGGTCATGTGGAGTGCTGGCCCATGTGGCAAACTGGTCCAAGTGGAGTGCTGGCCTGTGCAGGAGTGCTGGCCCACACAGCTAGCTGGCCCAAGAGGAGAGCTGGCACAGCAAGATGACACAACATAAAATGACACAGAGAAGAGACAATAAGAGATGCAGTAGGCCAGGGATCTGAGGTGGCACAGGGGATTGAGCACCTCTCTCCCACTCCAGAAGGTCCCAAGATCAGTTTCCAGTGCTGCCTAAAGAGAAGACAAACAGACACCGAAGAATGCACAGTGAATGAACACAGAGAGCAGACAATGGGTGTGTGTGTGTGTAATAAATAAATAGATAAATAAATACATAAATCTTTTAAAAAAATTGTATCCCACCACTTTGTTGAACTCATCTATTAGTTCTATCAGCTTTGTTGTGGATTTTTCAGGATTTCCTAGTTTTACAACCCATGTCATCAACAAATAGTGCAAATTTTACTTCTTCCTTTCCTCTTTGTATCCCTTCTATCTAAAAACAGAAATATCTTTATCTAGCCTAATTGCTGTAGCTAGAACTTTTAGCATAGTATTGAATATCAGTGGTGACAGAAGGCATATTTGTCTTCTTTCTGATCTCATTGGGAAAGCTTTCAGTATTTCATTGAGTACATTGAGTACAACGCTACCTGTAGGTTTTTCATATATGCACTTTACCCTGCTGAAAAATCTTCCTTCTATTCCATTCTTAGGAGTGTTTTTATCAGGAAAGAGTGTTGTATTTTGTCTAATGCCTTTTCTGCACCAGTTGAGAGGTTCATGTGATTTTTCTTCTTCAGTTTATCAGTGTGGTTTATTATAATAATTGGTTTCCTTGCATACCAGGTATAAAACCCACTTGATCATGGTATATAATTCTTTAGATGTTCTTTTGGATTTGGTTTGTGGAGGAGCTCAGAGCCTGGACTTACCCTCCTTAAATGAAACACAACCCAAAGCACGTAGCCACAGACATAACCTTGACATTCACTAGTTAAAAAGTAACAAGCTTCCCTGGAGGAAAAAAAGTGGGCAGATGGTACTTTAATCTTCTCAAGGGGGTATTCTAACCTTTCTAATACAACATCACCAGACACCCATTTGTATGCTTCATGTAACTGTCAGAAACTCTGTTCTCTCACTCTATAGAATGCCTTTGTTCTGAGTTCCCTTATATTGATCCTCCTTTTCTCTCCTCTTTGCGGAGTGTTACTTTCATTCTTTGGCCTGTCACCACTGGAGGTCCTCTCCTATCCCTTAGTCCCAATAAAGCTCATGCTGAATGTGTCCTTTGGTCTTCTGGCTGCCCTGACCTGTGTACTTTAGGAGCTGGGTTGGAACAATTGGTGAGCCAGCCAGGAGACTGAGAGAACAATGGAGCAATGGGGAGCCACAGGGAAATCCTCAGTTGGCCTAAAACATTCATGTAGGAATGTGTTTGGAGACCACTGAGATAATATGGGGACACCCTGAAGGCTCCAGTGGGTACACTGGCTGTGTTATAGAAGGTAGCAGAGCAGCTGTTTTTAATAAAGGGTGACTTCCAAATAGTGGAGGCTATAACTTGGCCCATGCTAAGAGCCTTGTGGGTGGCTACTGAGGCAGAACAAGTGGCAAAGGCCTCTGTGAGCTGCTTAGAAGAAAATTGTGATTCAGATATAGGAACTATACAAAAAGAATCTTTAAATCTTAATGTTAGAATGCTTGTGCAAAGGATGGTTAAATCACAGATGCAACATTCCACACAAGCAGGAGTGCTAAATAGGGCACTTGTAGTGAAACATGCTTGTAGGAACATATTCTGCTGGAGAGTGAACTGAGATAGGGAAAACCTTCTGGCAACAGCTCTGCTAATGCTTTGTCACCTGGATGGTGTGACTGTGGGCTTGTAGAGGCTGATGAAATTACTTTAACTGCTGGAGAAGTGGGAAAACTTAGTACCATAAATATTCTCTGTCCTGTTTCCATGTTAATTTTAATTGGACCTGAATAGTCACACCAGAGTTATTCCATTTTTTGAGAATCACGAATAACACTAATATGAACATCAGTGTGCAGATGTCTCTTTGTGGCATTGCTCTCAGTTCTTCTGGGTATATACCTAGTAATGTTATTGCCAGATCAATGGCAAGTCTATATTTAACTTCCTTAAGAACTGCCAAATAGCCTTCCATAGTGACTATACCATTCTACAGTCCCACCAATAGTGAATCAGCATTCCTATCTCTGTGCATCCTCCCCAACACTTAAAGTTTTCTGACTTTTTCATAATGACCAATCTAATAGGTATGAAATGGTAGTTTTGATTTGCATTTCCCTAATCACTAGTGATGTTGATAAGGGTTTAAAATGTAAGATATACAAATAACTCAACAATAAAAAGACAAGCCATCCAATTGAAAAATGGGCAAAAGACTAGCAAAGACAATTGTCCAAAGAAATACAAATGGCAAAAAAACACGTAAAAATGTTCAACATAATTACATCAATGATAAAAGTTCTTCCAATGCTAGAATAATAATAAGTCTATAATAGAATAATGATGAATGTACTTTAGTCCATTGTTCATTCCCCAGTCTCGAGCATTTTGATATGGTGATGATCACCCTGTTTCTAACTGAGAGAAGACTTAGATTTCATGGGGACAGATGGATGGAACTATCTTGCTTTCAGTTGTAGGCCCTCTCTGTTCCTTGTGCTTTGTCATCTCCTTGCTAGTTGCCCTGGGTGAGTCTAATGAACTGGAGTGTAGAAGTTGCAACTCTGTTGAGATTCAGAGTCTGAATGGCATGTGGGAAGCCCAAATATTTAAGTCTCTTGGACATAAACCTATCAACTTTAGTACTAACTATAGGATCAAATAGAAGAGTAAAAAGAGCCACGTGTAGGGAAACCACAAATGAGTCCAACTCTGTCACACTGGGGAGCATAAATTCCAAGGTAAGGCTCAATGACAGGGTGTCAAATTCTTGAGCTGTCTCAAGGATCTGGCCAAGTGGAAGAAACCCATGACTGTAACCCTATTTCATTATATTGATGCTATTATGTTAACCAATAATACTTTTTCAGAATTAAAAAAGCATCAGAAACAATAGAATCTCATCTTGAAAGCAGGGGATGGGCAATGAATTGGGACAAGCTGCAAGGCCCTAGTGGCTCTGTTAAATTCTTGTGTGTTGTTTGGTCAGGTAAGACAAAAACTATACCTTCTTCTGTAACCTATGTTTCTCATTGTACAAACTCCATAGCAATTGATGGCCCTTCTAGGGTTGTTGGAGTACTGGAGTCCATCCCTCATTTAGCTCAGATAATAAAACAATTGTATGTGTTAATCAGGAAAGGCCATGCATGGGAATGGGAGGACCTCCAGCAGCTGCTTTTTTTTTTTTTTATTGACTTTGTAATAATATTACATTAAAAATATATATGTGAGGTCCCATTCAACCCCACCCCCCCCACCCCCCCTCTCCCCCCCCCAACAACACTCGTTCCCATCATCATGACACATCCATTGGATTTGGTAAGTACATCTTTGGGCACCTCTGCTTTTGAAGAAGCAAAGAGCGCAATAATATAGGCTCGAACAGTAAGGGGGTGGACCATGACTTACCCTGTGAATTGGATGTGGCCAGGAACAATATTGGCTTTGGGTAGGGTTTGTGGCAAAGGCAACATTCTAAACAAATACCCTTTGTGTTTTAGTCACATTTGCGGAAAGTGGCCTATTTACAATATAGCCCCTTAGGAAAGCAATTATGAGCAGCATTCCACACCTTATTGAAAGTGGAGGGCTTAACCCCAAGGTGTTTGGTAACTCTGAAGACTGCTATCCCTATTCAGGGCTGGACTGCAGATACTGAACCAGTCTCACACTGGTAGTGTGCAATTAAGTACCTTAACAAAGTGGGAAGTCTACCTGCTACAGCGAAGTCTATAGCCCATTAAGAAAGAAGATGCATGAGGTCCTAGATCCAGCGTCTTACATGGAAAATTCTTTGGTCCAAGTTACAAGCCCAAGGTAGCCATTGAAGTGCCCACTAAAGAATGTGTAAGAATAGTTCCAGAGAACGCACAGAACATGGATAGTTCAGCTAGTGGGCAGCCTTCCATGTGTATGGCTGTAGCTGTGCAGCCCAGCACTGACACTATTTGGTGGGAAATAGGCACTATGCAAAGCAGTCAGTGGGCTAAGTTTCCATGTGGATGGTTATAGTACATGAGCCTGGAGATGCATTAACAAGCTGTACAAATAGTTGGGCAATATACAAAGACCTTATCATCTGGATGGCAACTTGGAAACAGAAACAATGGACTGTAGTGGGCCACCCTCTGAGGGGGATGAACATCTGGGACTCCTGCCAGTGATGACAGGTAACTGTCTATCACCTCCCTGTCTACTCCCCTAACACCCCTCTCAGAAATGTTGAGGCAGATACCCTCACAAAGATCCAGAGCCATACCGTTGAGACCTGAGAAGTGGCAGAATGGCTCCACAGGAAAAGTGGACATTGTGGCTACCAGACCCTGTGGCACCTAGCCCGGCAGTTCCAGCTGCCCTTTCACTTGCCAACAGCTCATGAATATTACCCATGAATGTTCATCATGCTTGCTCTGCTGACCATGACAGTTACCTCACCAGATGGGACATTTTGGCCAAGGACAAAACTCCAGTAGCATGATGGCAAGTGAATTACACCAGTCCCCTCCTGCTCTTGGAAGGGGCAAGGAATACCTTTACTGCCACAGGCACTGCCAGGGGACTCTTGTTGTCCTTCCCAGTAGGAAAGGCCAATCAGTGGGCCACTATAAACAGCATAGAAAAAGTAGGTGTCCTATATGGGATGCCAGTCCAAATTGACAGTTACCAGTTACCTCATGTAAGCTTGGGCTATGGGCCAGGACATTGTCCAGATTTTCCATCTACCTTATAACCCCATTGGTGTAGGTCTTAGAGAAAGGATAAATGCCCTTTTAAAGGAGTGAATAAAAGGTGGCAATGGATCCTTACAACAATGGGTATCCAACCTTGACCCTTTTATTTTCAGCACCATGGGCTGCCACTCCTGCTCCAGGCATAATGCTAATGGCAGGACTGATGTAGGCATTGAGAACACAAGGACCAACCACACTATAGCCCAAAAAGGGAAATTATAATAATCTGTTGTTGTCTATGTCTCAAATTATAGAAACAAGAAAATGAGATTTTTGGTCACAGTACTGGTCTATTCAGTCTCACTAGTTGGGAATCTTAAGCCCATGGGGGTAGGAGTTACCCAAAACATTGTTATAAGACTACAGTTTATTTTTTCTTATGCGAGTAAAATCTTTATTAATAATCCAAGTTCTCCTATTCCTTCTATGGCTCTGTGTGTATCTATGTGTACTCTCCTTATGCCTAAACAAGTTTTTAATGTCATTGAAGAAAACTCAAAGAATTTAAGAGGGGGAAATGTATGGTATTGGAAACCTCTGCATACCACCCCCCTACTTGGTACTTTGTTATCTACTATTGTAAATGTAGCGTGTGTTCTGTTAGACCAGCATGATGTGCCCCTTATTGTTCACGATAAATAACTCTTTTCAGCCATAGTATCCCAGCCAATACTTTCCTGCAGTGGGCTTCAGCAGTAACTCATGCCCACAGTCAGACCCAATGCTAGGTTTGCCTTGACCTGCCACCCTTGGGTGATACTGGCCTTCCTTAGACTATCACTCCTGCAAACTAGATGGTGTGAAACACCTTGCTGACATGGTAAAATGCAACCCATCAACAAGTTTGGAACAAGATCTTTTCCTTTAAGACTGAAATTCAGTTACCACCTTACCATATGTCTCAAAAATATGTTTTTTCCCTTGTAAGGGAGCATGTGTATAAGTCTAAACCTTTATTAGGATATGCTGTATATGATCATTTAGAATGGTTTTAGATAATCTTATTGCAGCACAAGGCTGGACTTGTGCCCTCATTAATGTTCAATGTCATGTATATATTCCTGACCACTTTCACAATATTTCTTAAGCTCTAAATCATATGCAAGATCATATATAGCACATTGATAAATTAGCTACTGACCCCATATCTGACTGGTTTAATTCCTTTTCCTGGCCCTGGCAAATTGTTTCATATATCTACTAGCTTTTAATGGAGAACTCTTATTATTCTCTTGTCTGTTATACTGTTGCTGTGGAATGTGGATGCAGTGCATGTCCTATGGTCAATGACAGCTGCTACATGGGGTGAATTGTGGGGACCCAGGACCCAGACTTCTTTTCCTCAAGTGAAAAATGGTTCAAAGCTTGTAGCCCCGGCATAACCTGGAAACTCACTAGTTAAAAAGTAACAAGCCTCCTTGGAAAAAAGAAATGTGCAGATGGTACTGTAAACTCTAATCTTCTCAAGACTGTATTCTCCCTTCCTGGTATAATATCACCAGACACCCCATCTGCGCACTTCATGTAACTCTAGCAGACACTATTCTCATACCCTACGGAATGTCTTTGTTCTGAGACTCCTTACACTGCTCCTACTTTTCTCATCTCTTTGCAGAGCACTATTATTCTTCAGCCTGCCACCACTGGACATCTTTACCTGTCCATAAGTCCCAATAAAGTTCATTACTAATCCAGTTTCAAGTGCATCCTTTTGTCTTGCAGATGCTCCAACCTGTGCCCTTCATGAGGTGAGCTGGAATATTTTTGAGTATTTTGGTAAGAATTTTTGCCTCTATACTCATTAGAGATATTGGTCTCTAATTTTCTTTTTTCATAGTATCTTTACCTGGTTTTGGTATTAGGGTGATGTTGGCTTCACAGAATGTGTTCTTTAAGGTGAAAAAATGTTTAATTTTGAGGAGGTCCCAATTATCTATATTTTTCTTTTGTTGCTCATGAGTAAGGTTTAAGAAACTACCACCTATCACAAGATCTTGAAGTTATTTTCCTACATTTTCTTCTAGGAGTTTTATGGTTGTCACCTTTATATTTAGGTCTTGATTCATTTCGAGTTACATTTTGTATAAGATGAGAGATAGGGGTCTTCTTTTTTGTTTTGGCTATGGATATCCAGTTCTCCCAGCACCATTTGTCGAATAAACTGTTTTGGCCCAGCTGGGGGGCTTGATTGTCTTGTCAAAAATCTCTTGACCGAGGATGTGAGGGTCTATTTCTAAGTTCTCTATTCATTTCCATTGGTCAATGTGTCTATCTTTATGATAGTACCATCTTGTTTTTACCACTGTAGCTATGTAATATGCTTTAAAATCCAGAAGTGAGAGTCCTCCAACTATATACTTCTTTTTCAAGTTTTTTTTGTGCTATTTTGGACCCCTTACCTCTCTGAGTAAATATGATAATTGGTTTATTCATTTCTGCATAAAAGACAGGAGTTTTTCAGGGATCACATTGAATCTATAAATCAGGTTGAGCAGAAATGATAACTTAACAATATTTAGTCTTCCAATCCGGAAACATAGAATGTCCTTACATTTATTTAAGTCTTCTTCAATTTCTTCCAGCAATGTTTTGTAGTTTTCTCAATACAGGTCCTTTATGTCCTTGGTTAAGTTTATTCCTAAATGCTTGATTGTTTTAGTTGCTATTTAAATGGAATTTTTTTCTGATTTCCTCCACAGATTGCACATCATAGTGTAAAGAAACACCATTGACTTTTGCATATTAATCTTGTAACCCACCACTTTGCTGAACTAGTTTATTACTTCTAGTAAATTTGTTGTAGGTTTTCAGGAGATTCTGGATATAGGATCATATCATCAGTGAACAGTGAAAGCTTTACTTCTTCCTTTTCTATTTGGGTGCCTTTTATTTTTTTATCTAGCCTAATTGCTCTAGCTAGAGGCACTAGCACAATACTGAATAGCAATGGTGATGATGACGATCCTTGTCTTGTTCCTGATCTCAGCTGGAAAGCTATCAGTCTTTCACCACCGAGTACAATGTTAGCAGTAGGTTTTACATACATGCACTTTACTATATTGAGAAAGCATCTTTTTATCCTGATCCTTTGGAATATTTTTATCAAAAACAGATGGTGTATTTTGTCAAATGGCTTTTCTGCATCAATTGAAAGGTTCATGTGATTTTTTTTCAATTTATCAATGTGGTTTATTACACTAATTGATTTTCTTGTTGAACCACTCTTGCATACCTAGGATAAAACCCACTTGATTGTGGCATATAATTCTTTTAATGTGCTTTTTATTCTGATTGCAAGTATTTTGTTGAGGATTTTTGCATCTATATTCATTAGGGAAATTGGTCTGCAATTTTTTCATGGTATCTTTATCTGTTTTTGGTATTATAGTGATGTTAGCTTCATAGAATGTGTTTGGTATCATTCTTTCCTGTTCCATATGAGCAAGATTGGTATGAAACCATCTTTGAATGATGGGTAGAATTCACCTGTGAAACCATCTGTTCCCAGGCTTTTCATCTTCAGGAGGATTTTGATGACTCTTTCAATCTCTTCATTTGCAATTGGTTTGTTGTGGTCTTCTATTTCTTCTTGGGTTAGTGTAGGTGGCTCATGTATTTCTAGGAATTTGCCCATCTCATCTACATTGCCTAGTTTTTTGGCATAGGTCTTCTTAGGATACTCTTATGGACTCTAATTTCTGCGGGGTCAATGGTAGTGTACCTCCTCTCATTACTGATTTTATTTATTTGCATCTTTTCTCTTTTGCAGTCTAGCTAAGGATTTGTTGATTTTATTGATCTTCTGAAAAACCTTTGGGTTTCTTTGAGTCTATTGATTTTTTTGCTCTCGATTTCATTTATTTCTGCTCTGATCTTTACTATTTCTTTACTTCAGCTTGGTTTGGGATTAGTTTGCTGTTCTTTTAATAGTTTCTCCAGGTGTGCAGGTAGATCTTCAATTTTAGCTCTTTCTTATTTTTGATATAAGCATTGAGGGCTATAAATTTCTCTCTCATCACTGCCTTTGGAGTGTTCCATTGGCTTTGATATGGTATGTTTTCATTTTCATTTTTCTAAAGATATTTACTGAATTCTCTTGAAATTTCTTCTTTGACCCACTGATATTTAAGAGTGTGTTGTTTAACCTCCATATATTTATGAATTTTCCTTTTTCTATTATTGATTTTCAGCTTCATTTTGTTGATCAGAGAAAAATTTTTGTATAATTTTAATCTTTTTAAATGTACTGAGTCTTGTCTTGTGACCCATTTATGGTCTATCCTGGAGAAGTTTTCATGAACACTTGAAAAGAATGTATATTCTGCTGTTTCAGGGGTGCAGTATTCTATAAATTAGGCCTAGTTCATTTATCTTGTTTTTCAAGGTTTCTGTTTCTTTATTTATCCTCTGTCCAAATGTTTTATCCAATACTGAAGCTGTGTATTGAAGTCTCCCATTATTGTAGAGAAATCTATTTCTCCCTTCAGTTTTTCCAATGAGTGTCTCATGTATCTTTGAGCACTCAAGTTAGGTACAAAAATATTTAGTATAGCTATTTCTTCTTGATGAGTTGTCCCTTTATGACCTTTGCCATCACTTGTAACAGCTTTTTATTTAAATCTATTTTATCCAATTTTAGTATCACTACCCAGCTCTTTTTTTATTGCTATTTGCATGGAATATCCATTTCAATTTTTTCAGTTTTAGACTGGTGTATCCATATACCTGAGGTGAGCTTGTAGACAGAATATAGTTGGCTCATATTTTTTTAATCTATTGTGTCAGTCTATGCCTTTTGATTGGGAAATTTAAGCCATTAACATTCGATGCTGTTACTGTGAAAGTGTTACTTAACTTCATTCATTTTATTCTTTGGCTTTCTGTTGTCATAGCACACTACTGTCTGTCTTTTTACCTTTTCCTTTTTCTTTCCTAATAATCTTCATTTCTAAACTCTTCTCCAAGTTTCTCACCCTTGTTTTTTTCCTTTCATGCAGCAGCACTCCCTTTTGTATATCTTATAATTCTGGTCTTTGGTAACGTATTCTATCAGCTTTTGTGTGTCTGTGAAGGTTTTGAACTCACCCTCATATTTGAAGGAGAGCTTTGCTGGATATGGGATTCTTGGCTGGTGGTTTTTCTCTTTTAGTACCTTAAAAACATCATAAAACTTTATTCTATCCTCCATGGATTCTGATGTCAGGTCACCACTTTATCTTATTGAGGTTCCCAGTATGTGATGATTTGCTTTTTTCTCTTGTTGCTTTCAGAATCCTCTCTATATCTCTGATATTTGTCATTTGTAATAGTAGGTGTCTCAGGGTATGTCTATTTGGGTGTATTCTGTTTGTGGTGCATTGTCTTCTTGGCTATTGATATTTATGTCTTCCATAAGGGTTGGGAAGTTTTGGTCATGATTTCCTCAAATATCCTTTCTGCCCCTTTTTAATTCTCTTCTCCTTCTGGGATACTGATAATGCATATATCTGTGACTTTCAAATTGTCATTTAATTCCCTGGGACTCTCTTTCATTTTTTTCATTCCTTTCTATCTTTTCCAGTTCAGATATTCTGTCTTTGAAATCACTAATTTGGTCTTCAGCAATTCAGACCTGCACTTATGTGCTTCTAATGTAGTTTTTTTTTTTTTTTTTTGGATGGATTTGTGCTTTTCTTTTTTTTTTTATGTATAAATTTTTTTTTATTGACTTTGTAATAATATTACATTAAAAATATATATGTGAGGTCCCATTCAACCCCACCCCCCCACCCCCCCTCTCCCCCCCAACAACACTCGTTCCCATCATCATGACACATCCATTGGATTTGGTAAGTACATCTTTGGGCACCTCTGCACCTCATAGACAATGGTTCACATCATGGCCCATACTCTCCTCCATTCCATCCAGTGGGCCCTGTGAGGATTTACAATGTCCAGTGATTACCTCTGAAGCACCATCCAGGGCAGCTCCATGTCCCAAAGACGCCTCCACCTCTCATCTCTTCCTGCCTTTCCCCATACCCATCGTCCACCATGTCCACTTTTCCCAATCCAATGCCACCTCTTCTATGTGGACATTGGATTGGTTGTGTCCATTGCACCTCTATGTCAAGAGGAGGCTCAGATTCCACATGGATGCTGGATGCAATCCTCCCATTTTCAGTTGTAATCACTCTAATGTAGTTTTAATCTCATTCACTGTGTCTGTTACTTTTCTTTTCAGTCTTTCAAGTTGTTCTTTATGTTCTCCCAGTGTTTCTTGATACCTTTACTTCTTTAGTCATATTTTTCTTTCAGTTCTTTGTATAGAATTAGGAGATTTTGTGATTAGCAATGACTAATTGTCTTAAATACTGTATCTCTTCAGGATATTTGTTTTTTTTCCAATGGCTGGGCCATTTCTTTCTGTTTTCTAGTATGGTCTATAATATTTTGCTAATGTCTAGGCATCTTAATGTGTTGGTGAATTTACTCTGATGCCCAATTTCTCTCTCTTATCTATTGTTTTATTTCCACAGCTGTTTTTTTATATTTAGTTCAACTTTTTCCAAGTCTTTAAAATTGCCCAGCTTAACTTATCAAAACTGGGGCAGGGACTCACTAATGGGGCACAGATTTTCTCCCAGGAGTTCAGATTAGAGAAACCTCTAAAAGCCATTTTTCTCTGTACAATTTCCAGACAGGCCACCAGATGGTGCTTATTGGGACACCTTTCCAAGAAAGTGTTTCTTTCCGTGTCTGCTTTCCTGTGCTTTGGTCTGGCCAGAGAGAAGATTCAAAGTATGTTCTGCTGGCCTAATTCACTGAAGAGAAGTCCCCCAGCTCTACCTCCTTTTTCCCTTGTAATAGTTGACAGGGAAAAAGACCGAAGATGTCTGTTCCACTCTCAGTAAATTGCAGTAAACCAGGGCTTTTACTCCAGCTTAATTTCTAGAGAATGGGGGAATGGAGCCCTTCCCAGCCACCACAAGGGTTCCCTAACTTACATTTGTTGTTTCAGGGCTCTTTGTCTTTCTGGTCCTCATTCCCCTGGGAATTGTGTAGCACTGTCCTGGTCTACAGACCCCCAAAGCAGGTTCCTTGGACAGCTTTTGGCCCTTACTCCACTGTTTTTGTGAAAGAGTTGAGTCCTGCCTACCTACTAGGATCCATCTTCCTGGCACCTCTCCCTGTATATACTTTTTAAAAAAATTTCTTCACACCCCTGTTGTTTGCATTCACTGTCTGCTCTCTGTGCCTGCTCATCTTCTTTTTTTAGGAGGCATTGGGAATTGAACCCAGGACCTACCGTGTGGGAGGGTGCACTCAATAACTTGAGCCTCAGGTCCCTGCTTGTTGTGTCTCTCATTGTGTTTCCACATTGTGCTATCTCACTGTGTCAGCTCAATGCCCCAACACATTGCATCAGCTTGCTGTCTTGCTCGTCTTCTTTAGGAGGAACTGGGAACAAAACGTGGAACCTCCCATGCAGTAGGCAACTGTCCAACTGCTTGAGGCATATCTGCTTCACCCCGTATATACTTTTTAAAAAAGTTTTGTTCACACACCATACAATACAGTCAAAGTGTACAACCAATGGCTCTGAGTATAATCAAAGAGTTATGCATTCTCATTGACCCCCCCAAAAAAACTATACTTCTTATATCCCCATATTATTGACAACTACAATTGGTATAGTACCTTTGTTAAAAATGATAAAAGAATATTGCACTATTATTGTTAACTATAGTCCTTAGTTTGCTTTAGTTGCATTATACACCACCCTATTATTAACACCTTGTAATAGTGACATACATTTGTTCTAATTCATGGAAAAACATTGTTTGTACTATTAAGCAGAGTTATCATCCACAACCAAGTTCACTCTGTTATACAGTCCCATGTTTTATTCTCTAGCTTTCCTTCTACTGACATCCATGACCCTAAACATCCCCTTTCAACCATAATTCAGTGTTGTTAAAACAATGAAACTGATGAGCTACCATCACCTCTATCCATTTCCAAACATTTAAAACCCAGTTTATTAAAAATTCTGCTCAAATTAAGTATCTGCTCTCCATTCTCTACACTCATTCTATCTTCCATAACTTACACTTTAGATTTTAACTAGGAGTTTACTTACCATAATCAATTCTTAAGAATGAGACCATATAATATTTGTCCTTTTGTGTCTGGCATATTTCATTCAACAGAATGTCCTCACAGTTCATCTATACTGTCGCATGTGTTGGACTTCATTCCTCCTTACAGCTGAATAATATTCCACAATATTACATATCACATTTAGTGGTATGTTGATGGACACTTAGGTTGTTTCCTTCTTTTGGCAATTGTGAATAATGCCACTATGAACATTGGTGTGCAAATATCTGTTCGCATCCCTGCTTTCAGTTCTTCTGGATAAATTCCTAATGAGGAATTCCTGGAATATATGGCAATTCTATACTTACCTTCCTGAGGAATAGCCAAACTGTCTTCTATAGTAGGTGGACGATTCTACATCCCCACTAACTGTGAATAAATGTTCCTATTTCTCCACATCCTTTCCAGCACTTATAGTTTTCTGATTTTTGATAGTATCCATTACAATGGGTGTGAAATGATATCTCATTGTGATTTCTATTTGCCTTGCCCTATTAGCTAGTGATTTTGAGCATTGCGTGTAATTTTTTATCTTGTTTTTTTCACTTGGTATTATAAATTAAATAGTTTCACAGGTTATTAATATAATCCTCAAAAATAAGATGTTAAATATCTGCACAAAAAAAATTATACCATAATTTATTTATTCTCTTATTGATAATGTGAATAATGCTAATTTGAATAATTAGGTTGAAATCTTAGTTTTGAATGACAGAAACTTACCCCAAGTTAACTTAGAAAAAACGTGAATTTATTCGACAAATATTAGTGTTCCTCATGTAAATGAAAGAAGAGTTGAAAATCCAAACGATGAGAAGATGCAGAAATGTCCCATGAACAAATTATATTCGAGGCTCATATTCTGCAAGATTTTTTCTCTCTGTCTATATTTGTGTGTTGTGTGTATTCTGCTTTTCTCTCAGTGTCAACTTCAGTTGCTTCTGGTTTTGTATAAAGTTCTTCTTTGAGCATAGATTATCTTCCACCACTTGACAAAAAACAGCCACGGACTGAAGCCAAGCTGTATTTCTCATGGCTATTATATACACTCATACACACACACAGAGGGACCAACTCCCTTTTTTCATTTTCAACTCAACATATATAAGTGAAGGTTTTAAATGACCTGGCTTGTGTCAATTGAAAACCCCTGGTCCATGAGATAGCATTCTGTAATAATAGGCAAATCCACAATAGCCATGCAGGTATGAGTTACTGTGTGTGTCTGTGGGGGGGGGGGGGGGGGAATTTCCAGAAATATCATAGGCTCTATATATCATTGTATAGATAGCTGTTACTTATTGGAATCTGTATCTCTGTACATATTTCTTTGCACATAACTATGAATGTTTTAAAATCATGAACTCCTTTAATTAGTATTACTGTTTAAAAGGGCAAAAGTCATTAAAGGTCTTTGATATATATTCACATATGTACCTATAGAAATTGGTATTAATATAATGATACCGTTGTAAAAGTGAGTTTAAATGAAATCTCACTTGTGACATCTTAGCTTATTCTGATATATGATATCCATGTATCATGCTGTTTACATTGCAAAAATAGTATGAATCAAGACATTTAAGCGTGTTATCGAGTCATTAAATGTGTGAGCAAGAACAGTTCACTGATCTCTGTTATCATAATTCCCTCCATGAATACAAGTTTCCAATTATATACAATGCCTAGTGTTTTTTTTCCTGTTAATGAACACATAATATAAGAAATACTAATATATTGTAGCAAATTATTCTATAGTGTAGGAATGTGACTATTTACTTGTTTTGTTTTTAGAATTTATACATTGTTCTGTTCTTTCATCTATCCCAATAACCACAATCAGGCTGTTTACCTGATGACTAGCTTATTTCCCAGTCTCTTCTTCACAAACAGATCTGCCAGATTAGGACTTGTATTGGTTATTGCTACTACTTACCATTCCAGGGATGTTTTAAGCTTAACCTTAAAGTTATTTATATGCTATTAGGGCAAGTTACCTTCATCATAAAGTAAATGTTTTGGTATGACTAATTTTAAACAAGATTAAGGAATCAGGAAATGAGTGGGGGCAAAATGGTGCCTCGGCTCCAGACATTGGCTAGGCATTTTTCCATTAGATGTCATGTTGAGATAGATGAGTGATGTTAATAACAAGGAATCAAAGTTCTTGGTTATTAGAAAAGAAAGAACACTCTATAATCCAGATATAATGACTTTCCTTAGATTGATTCATTTAATACTTTATTTATTGAACAAGCTTGAGTCATTAAATTATGCCACTGCAAATTATATGAAACACTGAATTCTACATCAAAATACCCTTTATGTGTTAGGATAAATGCCGTCTTTTTAGTGAAGAACTTGAATGAATTTATGAGTATATTTTGACATAAGATGCACATAAGGATTTCCTCTACAAATGGTAATATATTTTGAAAAATGGACAAATATATTTTAGAATAACAGAAACATCCTTTATTATAAACCAAATGGCAACACATTCTTTCTGTTCCTCAAATTTTTTTTGTATGTAAGAAATAAATATTTGAATTAACATTAGTTGCATATGCTAAAAGAAAAGCACTAATATATTGTCCTAATGATTATAAAAATCATCACAGTTTTATGAGTTCCTAAATGTCAGAATAATTTTGTGGCTTAAATTTAGGGAGGAAACTTATTAACTACATGAATGGGAGTGTTGTTGATTGAAGAAAGGTAGTCTATGATTAGCATCATATAAAGTCATATTTATTAAAAATCAACTACTATGTTTGGTAATTTACATAAATTTGCAAGTGTTTCAGGAGATATTTATGCTCCTATTTTATATTTAATATATTTGCACATCTCTGTATGACTAATTTCCATTAAGACTGATTGTAAAACACATAGTGTTACTTTTGGTGGAAAACATTTGGTTTTCTGCTGTGTGCTGAACACCCTGATAAATGTACTATCTAGGAACTCTTTAACCAAAATGTTGCCATGCATTACTGTAAAGTCAATCTATGCTAGACAAGCAACATAAAATTATTGAACAATATATGGTTATTGAATTTCCGTAAGGAAATCTCACTATTGTTTCCTTCATTGTTTTTTAAGAGAGTATTTGTTTGTTATCACAATTGAACTTTGAGAAAAATAGATCCAGTATTTTTTTTTCTTAGAACACAACATTTATCACAGTGCTGTGCTTCATTTGGTTTTGTGAGTGAAAATACTTTCCACGACATTTATATATCTTTAGGAAGAACGTACCATTCAAGCAATACAATCTAGTATGTCAGATACTAACAGTACCATTTGTTGTTGTTTTTTTTAAAGAGAAAACATAGTTTGATTGTCTTAGGCAATTTCAAGTTTTCTAGTTCATTATCATTATCAGACATGAGGGCTCTGGTTTAGTGTTTATTTTTCAGCCATATAGAATCGAAGTAAATGCAAATGATTTATATTCCATAAAGCAATTCAGAAAATCACTGAGCGCACACATTTTCATCATTGCTGCAATTCAGGCCATTTCATGGCAATGGCATTTAGAATTCAATTCCATTAAAAAAGCCTACAATAGCACAAATCATTGGTCTACATAGTATTACCTGAACGTGCCAATAGTTACAATTAATGTGCTCTGTGGTTTGCTATTACTGGAGGAAACCAGGCACTCCTTTCTACTTCACAGTCTTTGTAAATAACAGGATTATATTATTTTTGTGTTTGTTTGTGTTTTGTTGAGAGGGAAAGAGAGAGTGTAAGGGATATAGAAAGATGAAGTTCTTCAGATTCAGATGAAATAAACAGAAATTTGATAAAAAAGAAAGAAAATCTCTGTAGCCATCCTTTCACTAAGACTCTCCCACTAAGCTTGCCTTTACTCTTACTTCAGAACTGACAACAGAAAGATCTTTTACCTCTTCCTGCTCTTATATACATGTTCGTCATCCCAAACTCATGATTTACTCAATTCTTTATATCAGTTTACTCCATAGACAATCATCCGCTCCTAATAGAACACTCTAAAATGGATTAAAAAAAACTTCTTGGTAAATATTTCCAACAGTGCCTTCTTTCTGTAGTTGACAAATTATATGTTTAAAAAAGAAAAAAAAAGGTAAATTATACAGTCATAGCCATATTTATTTTGGGCCAATCTGTGTAGCACAAAATATTAAAGGGGAAATGTCTTTTTAGAAAACAACTTTGGGCAATGATAAATTAATTTTTTAACTGATAGAAAGTATTCTAGTAATTTTGGTTTTGTTTTGAAAGAGGTTTTAGATCACAGAGGGTTCACAATTGTGGCAGGGAAAGATCACTGGTATGTGGTGTCAGTGATGGGACAATATGTGGGGAGAGGTACACCTGGGGCATGCCTCTATGGCATATAAATATGTCCAAGTGGTCATGGGGCATTGTCTCAATGTGTGGAGACACACACAATAACTGAAAGAATATTGAATTTCCATACTGGAAAGTCCTGCTACATTCTCTAATAGAGTGGCAAGAATCCCCTGAGTACATGGGCATTGCCTAGTGAAGGAGAACAGCCCATTACTCTAGGCTTTTGATATTGATAATTGTACAAACCTTGTTCTTGTGAAATTGAAATTTAGCCTAGTATTATATATTGCCTAAGAGTTATCTCCTTAAAGCCTCATTGTTGCTCAAATGCAGCCTCTCTCTAAGTCAAACTCAGCAAATAAGCACACTACCATATCCCACCCACAGCATGGGACATGACTCCTGGGGATAAGCCTCCCTGGCACTGAGGGAGTTATTACCAAGCACCAACCACTGATGCATTTGGAAAAAGACCTTGATTAAAAGGGGAAATATGAAATACAAATGAGTTTTTATGGCCAAAAAGATTTCAAAGTGAGTTAGGAGGTCATTCCAGAGGTTACACATATGCACTTCTCAGCAGGATCTCATTGACTGCCACAGTAAAGAGTACCTTAAACAGTGGTGCTTGTAAGGGCTCTAGGGACAGCTAGACACTATAAACAGGGCAGAAAATCTCAGGAATTTGGCACCCTGTCACTGGATCTTACTTTGGAATATATGCTCCCCAATGATTCAGTTAAACTCACTTATAATTTCCCTACAAGGGGCTCCTCTGCCCTTTATTTGCACCTACATTTTGCACTATGCTCATTTGATAAATGCCCCAGAGACTTAAAATCTTTGTTCTGTTCATGTGCTAGTCGAGCCCTGAATTTCAGCAGAGTTGCAACACTTACTCTCCAGTCCATTGGACTTACCAGGACAACTAACAAAAAGGTGATGATAGACAATGTCCACCACAAAAAACAGAGAGTATCTACAACTGTAAGCAAGATAGTTCCATCCATCTGACCCAAGGGATTTAACCCCCTCAATCAGAAACAGAGTGGATATTACCATCTCTAAATCCATAAGATTGAGGAAGGAACAGACATAAAGGGGAAATGCAACTATGGACTAAGGTAAACTTTTTATTATTCTAGCAATGGAAGAATTAGTATTATTGATATAAAGGCAGTGGCTGCCAGAGGTTTTAAGTGGAGGGAAAGGAAGAACATGGGACATTTTGGGGACATTGGAATTGTCCTTGTGACATTGCAATGATGGATGCAGGCCATTATATATTTTGTCAAAACCTATGAAAGTGTGCAGTGCAAAGTGTAAACTATAATGTAAACTATAGACCATGGTTCATTCCAATACTTCAATACGTGTTCATCAATTAAAAATCTACCACACAAATAAAAGATGTTGTAAATGGGGAAAAATGTGGGAAAGAGAAGAGGTGGGTTATATGGGCATCCCCTATATTTTTGATGTAACATTTTTATAATCTAAAGCTTCTTTAAAAATAAAAAAATTAAAAAGAAAGTATTTTAATTACCAGGTTAACATTTAATCCAGACTCAATTCATAACATTTCACTCACCAGAAAGACTTAATGCTCTTCCTTAAGGTATTTATCCAAGTCTGGTGATAAACAACATGTCATAAGGATCATATTTATCCTCTAGATATGGTTTATTCTACCTCCTTTAATTTTGGGGATCATGAGAGAGGTATTTCATGTACCTAAAAGTCAGTCTATTGGCTGCAGTCACCAAATTACCCCACTACCCATCATGCGCTTTATTTCTGCAGCTATTACTTGTTGACTTTGTTTTCCCATAAGCCATTATGTATAATTGCATAATATGAAACTGGTGCAATTTTGTACTGTATATTATGCAGAAAGTTTCTAAAAATTTTCTCATAAAAATACTTCTTTCAACTTGTGCTTTCAATAAGAGATATTACTCTTCATCTCCAATAGCTGCATTATTTGAAGCTGATGACTCATATAATAGTTCCTAACACCCTGAAATACCACCATTATGGGAAACTGCTCAGAAACTGTCATTTAGTTTGTGAAATATGAAAGGCTGCTCTATGGCTTCTCAGAATATTCAACAGAATAAAATATAGATGACAATTACTCACCAAATGGATATCTCAAAAAGATGAACATACAGTGATCACACTACATTTCTCAAGAGGACACTCCCTTAAACTTGGGGCTTATAACCATCTATTAATATTTTGCTTTAACATTCAAAAAGTTAGTTACTAGAAATGCAGGATTTTTTTAATCTACTGCAACCTTTTTATTTTATAAACTGGATACCATAGGAGGTAAATCAAATAACAAAGTCAAGAAAATAGGACAATAAAAATGGTGGCAGTAAAAATCTGATTTGAAAGAAAGTTTAGAAACCTGATAAATGCCCCCATTTATTCAAGATCCACACTGATGATAGGAAGGCACTGAATAAACATGAAAAAAATCAAAAAGAAAATTTCAAGACAAATAAACAGAACATTCTGCATATAATTTAGTGCCATTTTAAATCTGGGAATAATAAAATTGAAAAATATTTAAATTAATATTCTAGGTTAATATTGCATTTTCTGGATTACTTTATGTTGTTTAAAATTGATATTTACTTTTACACATTAATAACTATAAAACTTTTCTCACTGCATTAATGCATTTCTGTTGCATGATCATCTCTTGGATGGTTATTTGTGTTGATATGGATAAAAGGTGAGGAAAATTACCCAAATGATTTACAGATTCAATGTAATGTCCATCAAAATTCCAACAGCCTTATTTTCAGAAATAGAAAAGCCAATCATCAAATTTATATGTAAGGATAAGAGTTAGCAATGAGACAACACCATTTTGAAAAAGAATAAAGTTGGAGGACTCACATTTCCCCATCTTAAAACTTAATACAAAGCCACTGTAATCCAAAGGGCATGGTACTGGTATAAAGACAGACATATAGACCAATGGAATCAAATTGAGAGTTCAGAAATAAACTCTCACATCTATGGCTAAATGACTTTTGATTAAGGTGTCAAGTCTACTCTGCTGGGAAATAATCTTCTCTTCAAAAACTGGTGCTGGGAAAACTGGATATCTGTAAACAAAAGAATGAAGGTAGACCCTTACCTCACAGCATATACAAAAATAACTCAGAATGGATCAAAGACTTAAATATAAGAATAATAACTATAAAATTCCTAGAAGGAAATATAGGGGAGCACCTTCAGGACCTTGTGTTAGCCAATGGTTTCTTAGATTTTATACCCAAAGCACAAGAATAAAAGAAAATATATATACATGGTACTTGATTAAAATTTAAAACTTTGTGCAGTAAAAGACTATTACATGAATTTTTTTTTAAAACCTACAAAATGGGAGAATATATTTGGAAACTATATATCCGACGAGGGTTTACTATCAAGAATATATAAAGAAATCCTACAGCTCAACAACAGAAAGACAAACAACCCAATTTAAAAATTGGCAAAAGACTTGAATAAACATTTCTCCAAAGATAATATACAAATGGACAAAAAGCACTTGAAATGATGCTCAATATCATTAGCTATAGTAGGGAAAATGCAAATCAAAACCGTAAATGGGAAAACATTTCACAGCCTCTAGAATGGCTACTAATTTTTTTTTTTTAATGAAAGTTACAAGTTTTGGGGAGGATATGGATAAATAGGTAAACACATTCATTGTTAGTGGGAATGTAAAATGATGCAGCCACTGTGGAAGAAAGTTTGGCAGTTCCTTAGAAAATTAAGTTTAGAATTACCAGATGACCTAGCAAATCCACATCTAGCTATATACCCCCAAAGAATTAAAAGTAGGGACTCAAACAGATATTTGCAAACCAAAGTTCATTTGCCAAAAGATGGAAGCAACTCAAGTGTCCATTAATTGATGAATGAATAAACAAAATGTAGGTAAAAGCATACAATGGAATATTTTAAGAAGAATAAAGTTCTGATACATGCAACAACTTGGATGAAGTTTGAAGATAACATGTTGCATGAAATAAGTCAGACACGAAAGGACAAGTATGGTGTGATATCACTGATATGAATGAAGTAGTGAGAATGGACAAATTCATAGAGTCAAAAACTAGAATAGTGGTTGCCAGGGGCTGGGCTGGGTTAAAGAATGGGGAATTAATGCTTAAATTGTACAGATTCCCTGTTTGGAGTGGTGAGAATGCCTAAATTGTACAGATTCTCTATTTGGAGTGGTGGGTAATGGGTAGTGGTGATGGTAGCACAACATTGTGAATGTAGTTAACAGCACGGAATTATATATTGAATGTGGTTAAAAGGGGAAATTTTAGGTTGTATGTATGTTACTAGAATAAAAAATTTTAAAAACCTACAGAATTCTACATCACAAATAGTCAAGCCTAATGTAAGCCATGGATAATGGTTAATAGCACAATTATAAGAATATTCTTTCATCATTTTTAACAAATGTACAACAGTAATACAAGTTATTTAATAATGGGGGTGAGGGGTGATATATGGGAACTCTATTTTTCGCATAATTTTTCTGTAAACCTACAACTTCTCTAATACAAAAAAAGACCTGAAATGGAAATTAGCCAATTATATAAATAATAGTTCTCGTAAGGTTGGTTATAAAAAAGAGAAGAAGAAATGCAGAAACGGACTCAGTTTGAGGACAATCAAGGGATAACTTAAGATTGTGCTGTATGAGTTACTGGTAGCCTGATGAGAAGATGACATTGAAAGTAGTTTTGTTGTTTCATATATGCAGATTTCCTCTCACATATCTTTGATATAGTTCATCAGAAATTCAAAATACTTTCCAATGGGTGTGTGTGTTCAACAGTGGTTTCACTCATATGTGACACTGGACTGAACTTGACCACTAGGCATATGAGCTGTACACCTGTTACATATGTTAGTATAAATCTGTTATGAAATGGTTGGAAGATATAAAAACACGCAAATGTTAGAGATTAAACTTCTACTTAATATACTATAAGGATTACAAACGATTATTAAAATCAGATGATTCTGGGAATCTATTTACATTCATTTAAAAGCAATCCTGTTTTATTTCAGAAAATCAATTGCTGTTATTTTGATAACAAGAGAGAGATCAAGAATTATAACTTTGTGTAATAAAAATGTAAACTCTTTTGATTTCCTTTGAATACCTCAGAATACTTTCAATCCACTGACGTTAATTCTGTCTAAAAGAATATAACGCTTTTCTAGAGAGAGCAGACAAATTCATATACATGAGGTTATTCTTTGTTTCCTGCTTGTTAGGGTTTTTTCTTTAGCAAAATTTTCAAAGTGAATTCATTGTTATTCAATCACTTTTTGAAAAAATTGCTCTTCTTAAATCTTTAAGAACAAGTTGTGTTTTGATGTATTATAAGATGATATAAGATAAAAGATTTCATGCCTTTCTTATCAGTATAAGATATGTTATATGGAAGTAACAGGTCCACAATTTCAGTGGCTTAAAACAACAAATACTTATTTTTTTGTACATGCTACCTATCTATTATTAGTCATGGCAGGGAAGTTGGAGTCCTGTTTGTTACAATCACTCTGAAACTCAGGCTGATGGAGTTTTCTTCTTGACATATGGCAGGAAAACAAGGCAGGAAAAGAAGATACAGTGAATTTTGCTTTGATCTTAAACTACTACCTCTACATGACTGTACTCATTACCATTCATATTTAATTGTCCAAAATTGTGAAATAGCAACACTTTATTTCAAGGGTGCTGGTCATTGCAACCCTACATAGTATATAGATGTGGACAAAACCACGAATATTTGGTGAAGGGTAGGAATGATTTCTGTACCCTAAAAAATAAAGATACCTTTTCTGTAGAACTATATAACAGCATAAAAACAGTAGGCCAGGGAAGCGGACTTGGCCCAGTGTTTAGGGCGTCCTCCTACTAAATGGGAGGACCGCGGTTCAAACCCCGGTCCTCCTTGACCCATTTGGAGCTGGCCCATGCGCAATGCTGATGCACGCAAGGAGTGCTGTGCCACGCAGGGGTGTCCCCCGCGTAGGGTAGCCCCACGCACAAGGAGTGCACCCCCTAAGGAGAGCTGCCCAGCGCAAAAGAAAGTGCAGCCTGCCCAGGAATGGCGCCACCCACACAGAGAATTGACACAGCAAGATGATGCAACAAAAAGAAACACAGATTCCCATGCCACTGACAACACAGAAGCAGACAAAAAGAACACGCAGCAAATGGACACAGAGAACAGACAACTGGGGTGGGGTGGGGGATGGGGAGGGGAGAGAAATAAAGAAAATAAATCTGAAAAAAATCAAACAAAAAAAAACTATAGGTCAAATAAAAAGTAACAACAAAAAGTCTTAATTCTAGTAAGAAGTGAAGAGCTTAGAAAGCAGGTAAAAATTGTAAATTTACAAATACCAATAAGGAAAACCTCTTCTTGCCCTCATTTAGGACAAGATAAAAAGAATAAGTAACAGTGCCCAAAGAACTCCATGTATGCTGTGGGTATTCAAGCATTTAGGATGTTACTAATATATTTTCAGGTCATTAAATTTGACTTAGTAACAAAAGACACTTTACTTGAAAATAAATGAGACATTATGACTAAACCAAACTTTCTAGTGAATGATGGCTGTTTATGTTTCATTTTACTTGTCCTCATGCACCTTTGTATTTTACATTTCTAAAATTTTAATTTAGGGTCTCACAGATTTCTCAGATAGACCAGTTTCATATGTATTTCATGTCAGTTACTGTTAAAACATGGTGACCTTTACACCAGCTACATGCAGAGTCCATTCCTTTCCTTCATGAGTTTTTTGTTCCTATACTTGTTTACTGCAGAGAGTTGATCACACTCTTTTATGAATATGAAATTATCATCAATATTTTTTCTGCGCCTTCTGATCTCTTGTTAAATGTTCTATTGTTATCTAACAAAGAACCTGCACACTGTCTACACCATGCCACTGCTGATCTTGCCAGCCACTCTCATTTTATTCCTTTACTTCCCTGTCCTACTTTGAAACTTGACATCTGACATTTGTATTAAAAAATTTTAGTAGACAAATGAACTTGTAATTATCTCTCTTGTGTTCTTCATTACACCAAATAGTGTAACTATGAGTTTTCACATCATGAAAAGATTGACTTCACAACAGTGCTACCATAAGAATTATCTCCCAAACAATAAAACAAGCACAGAAAAGTATTTTACTACCCTCTCCCTTTGAAGAATTCCTGTTTCTAGCCAATTAGGCCAAGTAGGTTAAGAAAAATAGAAAATTAAAGTGCTTTTTGAGTGAGGAAAAAAAATTTCTGTGTTTTACTCTTTATACTTGCTAGTACACCAAAAGGAAGAGGATATCCCAGTCATGTTCCTAGAGGTAAGTGGTAACATCTGGTTGTGGACTCAATGTGTTTAGAAATTTGTTTTTTCTGCTGGAGTTAATTACACAGGAACAGGGGAAATATATAAAGGACATCACTCCTAATGTTTCTTCATACTGTGTAGGCATAAATAAATGATATAGTCATGAATCTAAGCTGATGTGGTACCCAACAGAAAAGGAAGTAAAAAAGATAAGGTATTGTGCCTCTCTATAGGAGAATTGAGAAAAAAGCAGGAGTTCATCTGAATCATATAAAGAAACCTGGAGAGGAACCCAACGGTCAGTGGATCCAATACTTTCATATTTCACAATGTGATGGCTTGAAGCTGTATGTACCCTAGAAAAACATGTTTTTAAATCTAATCTATTCTTGTGGGTGTGAACCCATTTTAAGTAGGACCTTTTGATAAGGATACCTCAGTTAAGGTGTGACCCAGTCTAGTCAGAATAGATCTTAATCCTATTATTTGAATTCTGTTAAAGTGAAGTGAAATTCAGAGATAGAGAAAGCCACAGGAGGCAAGAAACTGAATCTGAAAGAGAAGGCAGTTACCAGGAAATTCTGCCCTGTGCCTTGGCATGTGATAAGCTAACCCTGGATCATCAGCAGTCAACCCCAGGATGCCTCTGTCTTCAGGGAGAAAGTATTGCCTTGATGACACCTTGATTTAGACTTTCTTTTAGCCTCAACATAATAAGCTAATAAATTCCCATTGTTTAAGCTAATCCATTTCATGGTATTTGCCTGAGCAGCCTAGGAAACTAAAACACACAGTAAGAAAACAAGACTCGGAGAGTTAAACAGAGATTGTATCCCTATATAATGATGGTACCTAGACTTGATCATAAATCAAGAATTAGACTTGGTTCGAGGTCATTATTATTATAAAATGGGGAGGGGATTAAAAAAACAGCCATATGGAGACTTAAATAATCATTGTGCCCCATTCCTGGAGATGGTTGTTCAAATGATCTGCAGTGGGATTTGAGTGTCCATAAATTTTTAAAGCTCCCATATTAGGTGCCATATTGTTGATAAACTTAGGTTTCTCTAATTATCCAGTTACATATTTGTGAGGGAAAATATTACTGCTGGACCACACAACCAAGCCTGGTACAATTTGAGAGCTTCTGTTCTAAACCACACATCATGGCCCTAAAGAAACTATTTTCAAAAGCCAAATTCAACTAACTCAAATATCTTAGGGAAAGCTAACCATAAAAAGGAAAGTTTTAGTCAAAATGGTCAATTTATTTAAAATGGATGAAGCAGAATCCCACCCCCACCCCAACTTCCATTTTATAGATTCCCTGCCTTATATCTATTACAAGATCCAATGGCTGGAGGACCTAAACCGCTAAGGGGGAAGGAGACCACCTGTGGTTACATCTCTATCTTCTCATGCAACTTATTCACAAATTACTTCAGTTCCTCAGTTTTCCTGGATATAATCTGGTTGACAGATTCTAGTTACTCTTGATAAAATTCTTAAGTAACTCAAACAGGCAGGAAAATTCTTGCAAAAACTATGAAGTATGCTAAGCTTTTCTCCCTCCATTCATTAACTACATTCTTTTACTAGATCATGAAAATGTATTAAAACAATTTGCTAAAAAAGTTCACCTGACAGATGCACATGTTCACATAAAGCCAAAAGATAATGAGGAACTAAAGGTTTTTGTGTAAATTATTTTTCCCTGACCATGAAACCACTTCAGATTTTGGAACATTAAAATGGAACAATCATTCTTTAAAATAGCTATCAAGAGCAAGGAAAAGTGAAATAATAAATCTACCACAAATGCTCTTGGAAAAATAGATCCACTTTGTCTACCAATTCTGCTCAAAGGAATAGTTTAATTTTATTTCCACTATAGCAGTCTTTCACAAAGATGATCATATCTGAAAGACAGGTATTCTTAAAGTATGTATTCTTAAAGTACATTATCATGAATGTAAAAATTCAAGACCTTTCTTCTTTGGTGCAAACATTCTCCCAAAAAGTATAAAGGTATTTCTTGTGACTTCAGTGCCTGGGAAATCTTATTACTTATTATAAATCACAATATGTCTGTCTCCTGAGGTGGTTCCTTCTATGCAATGATGTTTCCCTGTATCTTTATCTAGCATGTATGCACACTTCAGGAATGTATTAATTATATACTTTTTTAGTAAAGTACTTGTGTGAAATTAGAAAATAATCCTTGTAGAAAATAACTAAATCTCTACTATCCACATCAATTTTGTTTCAGAAATAATGAATATATATAAATCAATCTATATAAATGGGATGCAAACATCTCTGGATGGCTATTTCCCCCTGCAGTTGTCTGTAGCTGTTACCCAATTGCTGCTAAATGACTCACAGTGCTGAGCTATCGTGCTCTACGAAAGCTGAAAGGTGACCTCATTTATACACTTCTGTTCTTTGCTCTTTCTACACAGGACACTTCCTCTGTGATAAAAATGGTTAAAGTAAATAACCACCTAAACCAGTTCAGCCCATTAGTAAATACTGTCTTATCCTTAGGTAAAGTCACAGGTGCCAAATAAAGGCTACTATGCACTGAATTTTCTTGAGGATCTTGAATTCACTTTCTGCTCCAGTGCCTTTGTTCTGTTTTACTAAACTAATTTGGAGAACTTTTGTGTAGAGAAAGTTTTGGGTTTTGTTTTTCTTTTTCTTTCTGCCCATTCTTTTGGGTTTAAAGTTTGGCCTTCCCGCATTTGTTTCCAGTATCGATTTTATTGGTTTTCCTTTAACTATCATCTCTTTGCATCCATCCTTTTTCTAACTTCAGCTCTTGAGAATATGACCAGGGCCAGAGACCTTGCATTCTTGATTGTCCAAGAGAGAGGTTATATATGGTGGGGTCGGCTCATCTGGGCCTATGAGAGCCAGATGTGTGCATCTCTCCCCAACTCTGTGTTCAGTGACTTCATCTTGATAGCTTTGAATTGACCATTGCAAGAGTATTTGTTATGAATATTGACAAACCTTACAAATCAGGGCTCATTTTCCCCTGGAGAGCTAGTATGTTAACATCTATCAGCACACCATTAGCAATGGAGATTGCCCTCCATATTTTTCTGTTTCCCTGAGTTGAGAATGACAACACTCATGACATTTACCATACTGCCACCTAGCCTTATGCAATAGCCTAGGCAACATCTTCTTAACAACACATTTTTCCATCGCCCCAAGGCACTTCACTTGCCTTGCTTTATGGTGGCAAACCAACACTTAAACACTTAAATTTCCCAGCATTAAATATTGCTAACAGTTTCTTGTGATCCTTTCCAGGATTATAAAAAATAAATAAAATACCACAATGCGTAAACGAACATACAAAGAAGCACACACATACATATATACACACATACATAAATTGTATAACATGCTTTTTTATGTGCCCAAAAAGTGAGCATGCAAAAAAGTGTTGTCCTATAGCAGTTGCCATCATTCTAAAACTTTTGTGTAACAAACCAACCCAGAATTCAGAGATTTGAAATAGCAATTGCAAAATTTCACAGATATTCATGGACTGATCTAAGGTGAACTCAGCTAGGTGGCTCTCCTCTTCCAGCTGGGCTTTGGCAGCCTTTTTGACATGTGCCGGGGTCAGCTTCCCAAGGCTGGTCTCTGCTCCACTTGTATCTCATCCTCCTCAGGAATCCAGGGGAAATGAAATTCTCATTTCAATTTGCAGAAGTGCTAGAATCAGAAACAGAATCATACCTGGCAAATGGTGAAAGGCAGGAATACAGGGCAGGAATACATGGTGAACAACTGAGGATAACAATGTGATCTACCTTATGTCCCTGATTTTTACTCTCAGTATATTTTCTTGTAGATTTTTCCAAAGTGCTAAATGTAGATCCACATAGTTCTTATTTAAAACTGCTTAGAATTCCATCATAAAGATATACCTTAATTAAATTGATTAATTGCTTTTTGAATTATATTAAAATATATATTATAATGAATATACTTTTATTATACAAAGTGCATTGTTGGTATATGTAGAAAGAAAATTCTAAGAAGAATGATGACTGGGTAAAAAAAAATTTAGCATTTTGATAGGTAATGCCAAAAATGCCCCATATTTTAAGATTTTTGAAATTTCTACTAGTAGTGCACAGAGTGCACAACTATTTCTTCATACCCTCCCAAGAGTGTTATATGTCCATACATTGTTTAACCTTTTGATAAGTAAAAACTACCATGTATTTTTGGTTTGCATCTTTACTTAAAAGTTATTTTGAGCCTTCTAGTGAATTTAATGGCCATTTTATATTTATTTTTTCAGAAAATTGCTTAATTTCTAATATTTAAAATTATCAAACCTTTCTGAACTTTATTTCATTTCTTTATTGGAAATGAAGTTTTAGTGAACATATGAGGGGCTTTAGTTTCAGACCTAAATTTGCAGATTGCATAATTAACTACTTGGAAGACATTAGAGGCATAACTAACCTCTCTTTGCATTAGTTCCTCTTCTAGAAAATAATAATAATTTTCCTATAAAATGTAGATATTCTATGTTTTCTTATTTAATAACTATAATAAAATAGTTATTCAATTTATTTTACAGGGTTTTATATAAATCAATCAATCAATCACTCAATACATAAATAAATAAATAATATTCCCATTGTTATTAGGCATCTCAACCATGGTTTGGCAAACTAAGGCCTGTGGTCCAAACTAGCACATCCCCCATTTTGGTAAAAAAAAAAAAAAAAAAAAGATGAATTGAAGAACAGTCATGTTCATTTATTTATGTAATATCTATGGCTGCTTTTGTGTTGTAATGGCAGTTTTATGTGATTGTCACCAAGACTGTATGCACCAAAAATCCTAAAATATTTACTATCTGGTTTTTTACAGAAAAAAATTTGTTGACCCCTGGTCTAGATTGTGTGGAACTTCTCTTTCTTCCACCACCATGTAAGTCAGTGGTTCTTAAACTTGAGCAGACATCAAAAACACCTGCAGGGCTTCTTAGAGTACAAATTGCTGGACCCCATCTCCAGAGTTTCTGATTCAGTAGATTTGGTTGGAGTCCCAGCATGGAATCAGGAGCAACACTTTAAGAAACACAGACCTAAGCTATTCTGCAAATGAGCTTCAAACATCTTAGGCAGCTGACGTTGATGTCTACTTCCTTTTTCCTAAGATCAGATAAATTTGCTTTGTTTGGTTTGTTCATTTGTTTTTGTGTTTGTCTGTTTTTGTGGTTGTTGTTGTTTGCTTGTTTGTTTTGCCAGAGTGGGGTGTTTCCAATTTCATGTGGGGAAAAATATCTCTGAAATCAGAGACACAACTGAGAGTACTAGTTCACGCCTTGTCTCCTCCTGTCTAAGCATCCCCAGCTTCTTCCTCCCTCCACCAGGACCACTGGAGTTGTCACCCTAGCAGCATCTCTACCTCTGTGTAGCCTCCTAGACTCAAATGCTTTTACAGTCTTCCTACTGTATGCCCAATCTAGGAGTCGGTGGATGATGATTACTGAAAGCTAAAACAGCTCTGCTTGTGAAGATAGAGATTAGACAATTTTGTGCAGGAGCACTGTTACATTGACAATGTTCACAGTATTAGACCACGAATTAGACATTAATGTAACTGAAGAAACTAAATTGTTAAGTAATGATTAATGCATTTTAAAATATTGATTTGGGGAATATAGGTGACCCTGACACTGTGTTTAAGGAGAAATAAAAATTCAATTTAAACCATCAAGTATAAGTACAATTTCTTTCTATAATAAAGTTACTTTGAATTTTAAATGGTGGAAAATTAATGACCCAAATTATAGCTTTAAACCAGACTTCTTAAAATTTTCAGAAATTCTAAAAAACAAGTATCTATTAAACACATCTATATACAAAGCATTGTAAGATATAATAAAAATATCAGTAAGAGACTGATTTCCTTGTTTTCATGCATTTATGTAATAGGAGGGATGGAATTAATGTATAATTAATAATAAATAAAATAAAAAATAAATTAACAAATACATAATAATAATATGATATCATCTCTGGTAAATGCTCTTAAAATATAGCATTAATGTGGAGAAAGTGGCCACAGTAGCTGCTGAGAGTAGGGAGAGGGAAGAAGAGACATAAGGTGGGGGCATTTTCAGGACTTGGAGTTGTCTTGGATGGTACTGCAGGAACAGTTGCTGGACACTGTGTGTCCTGCCATGGCCCACTGGGTGGACTGGGGGAGAGTGTAAACTACAATGTAAACTATTATTATCCATGTGGTGTGGCAGTGCTCCAAAATGTATTCACCAAAGGCAATGAATATACCACGATGATGAAAGAGGTTGTTGATGTGGGAGGAGTGGGGTGAGGGGGTAGGGGCTTTATGGAGACCTCATATTTTCTGAATGTGACATTAGAAAAAAAGATAAAAAATATTAATAGACATATTTTGAAACAAATATTAATTTTAATTTTAAATTATAAATACTTACGGGGATTAGTTCTACCACCTCAGAATAAAAAATAAAATAAAATATACAAATCTATAAGAGATCAAAGGAAGGAGAAATCCCTGTGGAAAAGTAAGTCCAGCCAGTTACCTTGAAGAATATCTTACTGGAAAAGGGTCATGAATGATGGCAACATTTCCACAGACAGATTTGATGGATGGATTAGGGCATTTAGGATAGAAGGAACAACGTGAGCAAAGTGAAATAAGCTAGACACAAAAGACCAAATATTGTATGATTTGACTTCTATGAAATTCTCAGAATAAGCACATTCACAGAGACAGAAAATAGATTACAGGTTATCAGGATCTTGGGGGAAGGGGAAAGGGAGTTATTGTTTAATGGGTGCAGTTTCTGTTTGAGGTGATGAAAAGTTTCAATAATAGATGGTGGTGATGGTAGCACAGCACTGGGGGGTGAATATAATTAATATCAGTGTGTTTGAGTTGTATACATACCACAATAAAAACTATTTTTTTTAAAAAAGCAATGAGTCAGAAACGTATGAATTCTTGAGGATGGAAGGAGGCACTATTTGGCTGTTCATATACAAGTGAGAAACAGGTGATGAAAATTTTTTTTAAATGTGGATTTTAAGAAAGGTGCACTTGATCTAATTTCCGATATGCAGGAATTTTTGAGTAGGAAGTGATTTGTTCAGAGATAAACCACAAGTTTCCAAATCTAAAACTACATTTTGTGGTATTTGGGAATAAGTTAGAGGTAAAGGAATTATGAGCATCTGAATTAGCAGATGTTATAGAAAGATGTTAGTAGAAGTTGTAGAAAGAGAGATGAGAGGTTCATTACTATATGCATAGAGTAAATACATCATGATGTTTAATATATATCATTTCAGATATGTTTAAAATTGTGTATGAATAATTAGGGAAAATACTTAGAAAAGCAAAGTTAACAGATTGATATTTTTTCCTATATAGGTGATAAACAGTAGAAACACGGAAATAAGCATTCCTAATATTAATATGAGGAATATCAGAAGAAATGTTTATTTAATTTTCCATTTTTGTTATTTCTACATTCAAATTTTTCTACAAGAGTATATGAGTTGTATTATAAAAGCCTTGAATTTTATTTTTTAGAATCAGGTGTGTACTCGAGCGTCATTTATCATAAGGTTATTTTCAAAAACTCATTAATATGTGTGCCAAACCATTTGTTATGTCAGAGAAAGTATGATAGCATAGTAATACTGATTAGTCATTTGTTAATATTATTGGAACAATTTTCATTATTTTATGATGCCATGCTCCTAAAATTCAAGATAGATTCTTCCCATTTAATATTGTTAGGAAACTAGTAAATGTTCCCTGGGATATAAATATGAAAAAATATGAAGGATAAAAGTTTAAAAGGCTGTTACATTTTGGAGGATTCTTAATTTTCATTTTGAAGGAAAATGTAACTTGCTATGATTCTATTAATATTTTCTTGTAATTAGTCACCTCTTAAAGGCAGCGTTATCATATTCCCATGCTAAAGAAAATATTTCTGCATGACTAGAATTTACTGGTTTCCTTAGGCAAAAGTGAAGAAACAGCACTTAATTTATAATGGTTGTCACTTCCTTTTGGGATTTTGGAGGTTCTATTTTCCTCCTCAATTTTTATATATTTCCAAACATTGACCAGCAAAACTTAAAACATACAATTCTTGCTTTATGTAAATGAATTCCCCTAGAACATCATGTAATTGGTTGTGATAATTTTATATTTCTAGCACTTTACCATCATTCAAATTAATATTAAATATAAACGGGTAGAAACTTAAGGCTAAACGCACATACCTACACTGTTGGCATGGATTAAGTGTGGAGTTGATTATAGGAGCTGGAAGATACATAGCCCCTGTTCAGGGAAAAAACAAAACAAAACAACTTCTAATATCAGTGGACTTTAAAATTCAAGGCAAAAATTGTAGTAGATCTGGCTAGTGTTTCATAGAGATATGCACAAAATTCTATGGTAAAACAGGTTAGGAAACACCCATATCTTCCTAGAGAATTAGGGGTAACAACTCAGAAGATGAATATTTGAATTAAGTGTTTAAAAGGAGAATAGGAGTTCAGAATAAATAGCAGACAAAGGAAGAAAAATGTGCAAGAAAGACATTAAAGAATATGACAGATTACCAGTTTAAGGAGATATTCAACATGATCAGACATTTTGTATTGTTAGCTTGATTCAGGCTGAAAATTAAGCCGTTAAGACACACTGGTCCCAGATGGTGAAGTCCTATATGCTAAGCAGCTCGAACTAAATCCTGATGGCTTATGTTTTAAATAAAGAATTATTTCATTTGCATTACACAAAGGTAACTTTGGTTGCAAGTAGAGGAATGGGAGTAAAAAGGGCAGATTCATTTCAGAGTAGCCTTATCCTGAGACATGTTGAATATTTTCTTCTCTTCAGGCTCTTTGTAGCAGAGGACCATTCTAAACAGTTTATTATTAGCTTAGTAATTATAATTACTGTAGCGTTGTATAATCAGTCTTATTGCCAAATTTGTGTGTAGGCTATAAAGGAATAGTGAAAGAAAAATATTTCAATTTCTAAATATGTATATTGCATATTTTCACCTTGCAGGATTATGGAGCCTCAAAAGTCCATTCTGTGAAGGGCTGAATGTTTACCCCACTGATGACTCATGTTAGCCCAGATTTATCTTGCAATTTATAAAGTACCCTTAGTTCAGATTTTCTATGTTTCTTGATGTTGTAATAGACATTCTCTTAACACTGAAGTTTTGCTTCATGACTCATGAAAAACTTCCATGTTTTATCTACTTAAATGTTCATTTTGAATTTCTTTTTGCAACTGTAAGGTAGATTATAGTCACAGTTCTTTTTCTAAATTTTTATACAATTACTTAAAGCTTTATATACTAAAATGATGAAAACTCTGATAAATATTGATCCATTTGCAATGCTAGTTTTTAAGTTCATCAAAGAGTTCATCTTCCCAGAAGAAATTAATGGCCTTTGAAACTAAAGAAGGATAAACACAGTCCACTGTTATCATCTTTTAGGGATATTTTAAATAAGTTAGCAATTCCATTATTCATTTTAAACTGCAAGAATTGATATCCAAGGACTAAAAGCTAGATTACTCAATTGCACAGCAGGTTGTAATGGTCCTGATTTAAAATAATTATTGTCTTCTACTAAATATTTACATATAGCAGTTTATTCTATGAACTTGCTTCCTTTGTTATCTACCATATCAAGTCCAAAAAAAAAGTCATCATATTGTTTTGTATTGCTTGGTAGGTTTTTCTTTTCTTTTTTTTATAAAGTAACTTCCAAAAACACTTTTTTGGAAAATTAAGTTATCAAAATTAAGTTACCAGGTATCTGTAGTTAGCATAGATGGGGTAAAAGATGGTATGATAAAGAACCAGAGTATGGGCCATGATGTGGACCATTGACCATAAGGTGCAGAGATGCCCAGAGATGTACTTACCAAATGCAATGGATGTGTCATGATGATGGGAGTGAGTTTTGCTGGGGGGGTTAGTGGTGGGGTGGGGGTGGTGGGGTTGAATGGGACCTCATATTTTTTTTAATGTAATGTTTTTACAAAATCAATAATAAAAAAAAACACCACAAAATTGGATTTAAAGGGAGAAGGTAAATATGAGACTCTAAAATAATAGAATAATTTTGAAGAAATAATTTTAAATATCACTGCTTACAAAATATGCCCTTTTTAGTTTCCATTTTTTTTAAAAAGTAGTAAAGGATTATTAATAATTAGAATATACTTCTTTTATTTGATAATCATAACCCTTAAAGTGCTTGATTTTAGTTTAAAGCCCTAAGTCATTTATTTTCTTTATTTTCCTTTTATTTTCTTTTTTTTTTTTCCTTTCTTGTCAGACGGGTAATGTGCAGACTTCGTAACAAGGCTTGAGGGAGGCACATCTCACGCAAATGCATGAACACCCATTCATCATGCTTATGAACCACAAAATGATCATTTTTTTAAAACCAATTTTATTGATACTTAATAATAAAGCATACAATTCAACCAAAGTGTACAATCAATGGTATTTCCTATAATCACATACTTGTGCATTCATCACTTCAATCATTATTAAAGTTTTCATTATTTCAATAATAATAAACAAAAAACGGACAAAAAAAAAGAAAATCCCTCACCTCTAAATCTCTCTATGCTCCCCCCACTGTACATAGCATCTGTTTCTGGCTATTCTATCCAAAGTGTATAACCAATGGCTTTTACTATAATCACAATGTTGTACATTCATCATTTCAAAATTTTAGAACAATTTCATTACTCCAAAAGAAAGACTCTACACCCCTTAGCATTCCTTCTTCAGACCTACATAACCACTAATCTCCTTTTACCTTTATAAATTGATTTATATTTATATTTTATATAAATGAAATCATTAATTCTGTCTTCAATCTGTCAAATCTGCTCTCTCAAATCTGTGTTCAATCTGTTCAAATCTGTGTCTCTAATGTATTTTTAATCTCATCCATCATCTCTTTCATTCCCATAAGGTCTGTTACTTTTTTTTGCAGACTTTCACATTTTTCTTTATGCTCACCCAGTGTCTTCTTAATATCTTTTATATTTTAGTCATATTTTAATTCAATTCTTTAAATTGATTTAGAGAGTTGTGTGATTATAATTAATTAATTGTCTTAAATCCTGAATCTCTTCAGGATATTTGATTTGTTCCTTTGGCTGCACCATCTCTTCCTGTTTCCTAGTATGGCTTGTAATTTTTTGCCAATGTCTAGGCATCTGGTATTTTGGTGAATTTAATCTAATGGCCAATTTCTCTCTTTTGTCTATTGTTATTTTTTCACAGCTCTTAGGTATTTGGTTCCACTTATCCTAAGTCTCTAATACTGTACAGCTTAAGTTACCAAAATCAAGTCAGGGACTCACTAATGGAGTGCATACTTTCTCCCAGGGGTGGGGTAAAGAGAGTTCTGGAAGAAATTTGTGTCTATATAGTTTCCAGACCAGTCAGCAGATGGTGATTGTTGACTTACCTTTCCACAGAGGTGTATCTCTCTGTTTTCCTTTGTTTTTGTCTAGCCAGAGCTGAGATTCCCAGTGGGCTCTGCTGGCCAAATTCACTGAAGAAAAGACTCCCAACTCCCTCTCCCTTTTCGCTTGTAACAGCTGGCAGGAAGGAAGATGTCTGTTGTCCTCTCAGCTAGCTGCAATGAGCCAGGGATTTTACCCCAGCTGAGTATCTTGGGGGTGGGGGAAGGAAGCCCTTCTTGACAGCCAGGAGGTTTAATAACTCACAGTTTGCTGTTTCAACTTCTTTCTTTCTCTGTCCTTCACCTTTCTGGGAGTTGTTACTCCCTCACCAAAGTTACTTCCTCCCCGAACTCTGTTGCCATGTGCTGAAGAATGATGGCAGGCAATGTCTGCAAGGGTTTAGCCTTCCTCTTTCTCTTAAGGTTTCATGGACCCAGCTTCTTCCTATCTCAGGTGTAGGCAGGCATATGTCTTGTCTTTCTCCCCAGAACTCATTTCGTTCCAGGCTCAGCTGCACTGGTCTATTCACAAGGTCAGCTGTAGACTATCAGCTCATCTGTCTTCCCAGAGCCAAGTCTATGGAGCACTCTCTCTTCCTGTGTATCTATTTCTGTGTTTTACTTCTCCAGCAATTACTTTCGGGGTCTCCAACATCAAAATGAAAACTCTTCTCTGACATGTTGTTTTCTCTTTAAGTCCCCACCCACCATGGGGATGGGAACTCAATGTCCTACTGACATGGCTGAATCAAAGTCCTAATTTTAATTTAATCAAGTAAAAGTGAAACCTCTGGACTTAATTCAATCAAAGGAGAACACATTCATAGGAACAGACTAATTTACAAGCATCCAATATCTATTTGGGGAATTCATAAACAATGTCAAACTGCTATAAGCTTTTTTATATAACTCATTTCTAAGTAAAATTAGTTAAATATATGGAATAAAGTCCAACATCCCTTAGACTTCCTTGTATGAAATATTTTAACATCCATACCAGAAGACAACTTTGATAAAACTCTGCTATACACAAAACTTTATTTTACTTTTATTAGTTGCCTTCTCTTCAAGTTTGTTTGGTTTCCAAACATTAATTCTAAAGGGTAACAGACTTGATATTTTGATCTGTTGAGCTTCTGATAAGTGCTTATAGATAAAAAGTGGAACAGAAACTGAGGTGGGAAAATTTCTCCTCAGAGGGAACAACTGCTTTCAAGAAATGAAAGAATAGGAGTATCCTGGAGAAAGTAAATTAGAAGTCTCCCTGAGTTTGCAGTCCTCTGCAAAAAGGACCACTCAAAGGATGATATCAGGTGAATGCAATACAGATAAAACCAATACAGTCTCTGATTTCTTTCATTTTTTCCAGTTACTCTGTTTTTGACATATTAACTCTCAGCTCTTTTTAACACTTTTTATTTTATCTATTGGGAAAATAAATACTTTAGACATTACTTACTTATTTAGTCTATTTTAGAAATATTTTTCCTGGCAAACAAAACTGGAAACTACTGTTTTTAATTATCTCTTATTTACTTTTCAGAGATAAAAACAAGTATGTCCATTACATACATTTTTCTTTTCTTTTTTCTCAATTCTTCTAATTAAAATAGAAATATTAATTTCTTATTTATTAAGGATTTATTCTGCCTTGCTTGGGAGTAAGGACTATATTGACTGATCCACAAAAATCCCTGAATTATTATATTTGAAAGTAAATGTAAAAGTAGACATGTTTATTAAGCTAATGATAAAATTAATATTTGGGTAGAGTAAAGGCATGGAAAGATGACCTTTGAAATCAAATAACTTAAAAGGTTGAAGATATAGAAATGTGGATAATTTTGTATAAGAAAGAAATGCATTTAATGCTGGCCACATAGGTTCAAAATGAATATTTGAGAGCAGTGATGATGAGTCACCAGTACCTCTCCTTTACAAAGAACCCAAAAGGCAGCCCCTGTTGATTTTTTCACTGCAATTTATAAAGAATAATACCTAGTTGAGGATCTTGAATTTTTAAGAATAAGATCTAAAAAAGAAGAGGAAAAAATTTTTGGAGGGGCCAGGATGGGGGAATTGTACCAGGACCTCATATGTGGGAAGACGGAACTCAGCCACTGAGGCACATCGGCTCCCCTGAGTTGATGTTTTTCATTTGTTTTTCTAGTTGTTTTTTTGTTATTGTTGTTTTTAGGAGGCACTGAGAATGGAACCCAGGACCTCCCATTTGGGAAGCAGGCTCTCAACCACTTGAGTCACATCTGTTCCCTGAAAAAGCAAAAGCAAATATTAATAAATATTTTAAAAATACCACCCCAAAACAAGTTAAAAGACATAAGATTACTCATCCTTCATGCAAAAGGAAAAATAGAATATGTTTTAAGACAAGTAAATTTTTTTTGTCAGAACAAGAAACACTTGGATAGTTATAGAAAAGGGATTATGTGTTTTTTTCATCTTCACCCTCCAAACTTCATGTATGCACAAAAGAAATTTTGACTATAACTAAATGTAAAATCGTGTTGATGCACTGTTTCACATAGTAGCAGAATGTATAAATTTACAAAATTTTTTAAAAAGTCAGTCAACACGATGACAGTCTCCTGCCATTGGTTTGAATAAGGAATCTCAACCTTGGTCAAAATGATATTCTTGCTGGTTTCTGTGGATGCTTCTTTATGACCACTTGGCTTCATATGCTTCTCACTCATCCTGCCATAAGATCTGCTTAGAACTGACGCCTTCCTCATAAGTTTTTTTAAGGAAAACTTTATGGTATTCTCTCACTCACTGTGTATACAGCATGCTTAGGAACAGTCCCAGGCCCTTCTACCTTGATATACCACACTACTACTCTTTCTACTCTTCTTCTGTCTCAGCATAGTGCTAAAGAACAGAGATACCTGCACCCTACTTTTCATTTGAGAAAAATGGTTTATGACCTCTCAGATAATAAGTAGTAACCCCTAACTTGTCTTTTCTGACATTCCCTGTTCTAAGGAATGGAACTGAGGGGAAGGGTTGGTGAGGGCAGGGTTCAGGGCCTGTTTTCCTACTTTCAGCAACTAAATAACTTGCTTTCCCTCAATTCTTCTTTCCCTTTTACCTAGACCACTTAATTATTCTCTGGTAGGGAAACTGACTTTTATATTATTCTCCATTATTTCAAATGTTTTTGTTTATTCCATAAACTCTGCCTGAAACCTTCAGATATTTACTTTTAGATACACTAAGACAGTCTTCAGAAATTTAAAAAAAAGATCAGTCACCACCACTACCAGAACAACAACAATAAAACCTGCTTTTCAAAGTTTTTTCCTCTGCTATAACAACCAGAAGTTTATTCTGAAATCCTCAGAATTGAGAATTGCCAGCATTTCTGTGGAATTAACTCTCCCCTGAGGACAGTGATTTTAGTTTGTATCCTTTCTGCCTGCTTGAAGGTTGATGGCCTTTATGGAGGAGGTGATTGGGTAGAAATCTATCCTTTTCAGAACTGGGCTGAGAAACTGTTCTAGTTTCTTTTCTAGAACAGTATGTATTGGGGTCAGCTCATGCCTTCCATAAAAGGCATGTTCAAGGTCCCAAGTCCTGGTCCTATGGGTTGTACCCATTTGTAGATTTGTAGATTTAAAGATTTTGTTAGTTAAGATATGCCCAAACTGAATGAGTGGGCCTTAATCCAATAAGGCCAAAGCACAGGAAATTGGGCAGGGAAGGAGAAGTCGAAAGTCAATTGAACTCAGAGAGGAGGAAAAGACACTTTCACGTGACCAAAAAACCAAGGAACCCCAAAGATTGCAGGCCAGCAAGAAGAAACCAACCCTGGGAGGAAGTAAGCCTTTTAACCTCTGAAATCTGAAACTATGAACCAATAAATTCTTGTTGTTAAGCCAACACATTGTATGGTATTTGTTTTAGCTGCTAAGAAACTAATACATTATTTTCAATGCAAAATGTTCTTGGGAGACTTAAGTCAGTTCCCTACTTTTGAAAGTCTGGTTCTAATTTATCTTGTCTCACCATACAATCTAATCACAATAATCACTTCTCATATACACACTTGCAAAACCACACATTACCGGAAGAATTCTATTAATTTATTTTTATTTATGTATTTATTTATTTTTGTTTTTTGTAGTACTGGGAGCTGGGAATTGAAACTGAGACCTTGTATGTGGAAAGCCAGTGCTCAACCACTGACCCACATCACCTTCCCTAAGTTGATATTGTTTTGTTTTGTTTTTGCTTGTTGCTTGTTTTTGGTTTTTCAGGAAGTATTGGGAACCAAACCTGGAACCTCCCACGTGGGAGGTGGGCACTCATCCACTTGAACCACATCAGCTCCCTGTATTTATTTTATGTGAATTATTTTTAGAAAAATAATTCTAACATACATACATCTTTTCAATCTTTTTCATACGATTAATGAGGAAAATGATTTTAAAAGTAATTTTGGAATACATATATGTATGACAAAAACATATGCCTGCAGGCATGTCTTGACTTAAGCTATTATAGTATTTCATTTATCCAAAAGGATAACAATTTTTCATACCTTCTGTTAGGGTTATGTTATATTACTAGTCAATTAGCAAGAAAAAAATTGAAATAGCTTAACCCCATTTTTTTACATAATCATCTACCCTTTTACCAGAGACTGATTCAAATATATAATACTCATGTATATTCACAAAGATTATATTTATTTACTTTAGAAATATGTGCTTTCTATGAATAAGACTGCTGACTAATTGGACCAAGTTAGAATTGTACTAATTCATAGCTGTATTAGTTTCCTATTGCTGCCATAACAAAGTACCACAAATTGGATGGATTAAAACAATAGAAATGTTTTCTCTCATAGTTCTGGAATATAGATGTCTGTTTCCTCTGAAGGATCTAGAGTAGGAATCTGTCTTTGCCTCTTCCTAGCTTTTGGTGGTAGCCAACAATCCTTGGCATTCTTGGCTTGTAGCTGCATAACTCCAATCTCTGTCTCCATCTTCAAATCAACTTCTTCTTCCTGTCTGTCTCTGTCTCTGTGTCTTTTCTTTTTATAACAATAGCAGTCTTAATGGATGAAGGGCCCACTCTATTCCAGTATGACCTCACCTTAATTTATGCAAGGGTTCTTATTTCCAAATGAGGTCACATTCAGGTACTGGGTATTAAAATTTTAACATATCTTTTAGGGGGACACAATTCTACTCTTAACAGTCCACTTTGGCCCCTAAAAATCCATGCCCTTCCCATGTGTAAAATATATTCACCCCATCCTTGCATCCCCCAAATACTTAATACAATCCAGCATTAACTATAAGTATAAAATCTCATTTAAATATAATATACTAAAAAAATTCCACCTTTCCTTCTAAGTCTTTTAAATAAGATACACTTTAGACTCTGGGTATCATTCATCCTAAGGCAAAATTCCTCTTTGTGTGTTGGCCTCTGAAACCTAGAAAACATATTTCTGGTTCCAAAATACTATGATGGGACAAGCATCAGCTAGACATTCCCATTGTGAAAGGGAGAGAATGGAGGGGATAAAGGAGTCACTGATCTAAAGCAAGACTGAAATCCAGCAGGTAATTTCCATCAGGTTTCAGGGCTCTGTGCTCAAAGCAATGTCCTGTCCACTGGGTTCATAGCTGCTGAGCCAGTGTCCTACTGAGCAGCAGCCCTAGTGGCCTCTACTGGCCTCTAAATCACTCTTAGAGTCATTTTGCCTTTCCTTGAAGGGTAGGAAATGTGCATAGAGAAGATGCTCTATCAACTTATATAGAATCTCAGAAGCCAACCACCTTCCTTCATTTACTCCCATCTCTGTTCCCATCAGTCCAAGCTGGCAGTGTTTCTGCTCTGATGGCTGACTGGATCCAGAAGCCCTAGGCCTTATCTCTTTAGGAAAAGGTTGCCCAGCCACATCCTTGGCTTTGTCTCCAGAGCACATTATCTGGATAGGAAGAGAATTTTCTAAATCATCAAATGCTGGTTCCTTTTTGCTTAACAAACTCTCCCTCAATTTATCTCTTTTTTTTTCTCATATTTTGCTATGATTAGCAAGGAGAAATCAGGCCAAACCTTCCATAATTTGCTTGGACATTATGGTAGATTTAATTATGTTCCTCACAAAAACCTGTTTAATCTTAACCCCTGGTCCTGTGGGTGTGAACCCATCTGTAAATAGTACCTTTAAGCTGTTATTAGTTTCGGTGTCGCCAAACTGAATGAGGGTGGGTCTTAATCCAATACTGTTGAAGTCTTTATAAACAAAGGAAATGGGACATGAAATGGGAACTAAATCTTGCCAACTCCTTGATTTTGGACTCCTAGCCTCCAAAATTATGAGATAATATATTTCTTTTGTTTATGCAAAATACCATTATGTGGTATTTGTCATAGCAGCCCTGGAAAATTAAGGCAGAAATATCCTTAGATAAATATGTAATTTCATCACTTACAAATACTCTTTTCTACAAAATAGTAGAATGTAATACAGCCAAGTTTTTGCCACTTTGTAACAAGGTTCACCTTTCTACCAGTGTCTAATAACATGTTCATCATTGCCTTTTAAGGCCTCAACAGAAGCGCCTTTAATGGCCATGTTTATATGACCTATCTTTTCAAGGCAATCTTGGCTTTCTAAATCATGTGCCTCAAAATTCTTTTAGCTACCATCCACTAATCAAGGTCAAAGCCACTTCCACATTTTAGGTATTTGCTACAACTGCACCCCACTTCCACATACCAAAAAATTTGTTAGTTTCCTGAGGACTATTGTAAGAAAGTACCACAATCTGGCAGGCCTAAAACAAGAGAATTTAATTCTATCGCAGTTTTGGAGGATGGAAGTCTGAAATCAAGGTTCCATTAGGACCATGCTCCCTCTGAAGGGTTTAAGAGAAGAATCTTTCATTGCCTATTCCTAACCTCTGGCAGTGGAGGAAAATCCCTGGTATTCCTTGGTTTATCGCAGTTTAACTCCAGTCTCTGCCTCTGTTTTCACCTGGCTATCTTTTCACTGTGTGCTTTTGTCTTTGTTTCTCTCCTTCTCTTCTTTAAGGACACTAATTCATATTGGATTAAGGATCACTCTGTATTCCAGCATGACTTTATCTTAATTAATTACATCTTCATGGATCCTAGTACATAATAAGTTCACATTCCCATGTACTGGGGGTTAGGACTTCAATGAAACTTTTGTCATGACAGGGTAAAACCCATAGTAATAACCAAAGAGGGACTCTACACCCCTGGGATTTTAAACACTTGATATTATACCTTTTATACTTCTTAACACTGTATCATATTAAAAATCTGTGATTCTAAAATTCGATTTAATCTCTCTAATTGAAATTCTGGGTTTGAAATTCTATCCCAATCAGAAAGAGACTATTCTATCTACATGCATATGTATAAAGTGGTATGCCCCCCAAATTAAGTATGTAACAGATATTATGTTGAAATTATTCTTATTCTAAATTTCTTAAGCAATATACCTTTTTATGCTTTGCTTTTGGAAAATGACTTCTAATAGAAATATAAGTAAAAAGGAAAAACTCAAACAAACAAGGAACACAACAACCAAAATTCTTGGACTATGAGATTCTGTTTCTAACTCTGTCTCTGACACAAGCTAGACATGGGATTTTTATGTAGATCATTGTTTTAATGTCCTAGGCTGCTTAAAACAAATACCATGAAATGATTCAGCTTGCACAGTGTGAATTTATTAGGTTACAGTTTTGAGGCCAAGAAAATGTCTAAATGAATGTTTTCTTCCTGAAGACCAGCTGTTGATGATCTTTGACTCCTCGGCTACATGGCAAGGTACATGGCTACACATGCAGGTCTCTCCTCTCTTCTGGGTCTCATAGATTTCGGTTTCTTGCTTCCACAGCACTTTCTCTCTCTCTCTCTCTCTTTCTCTCTCTCTCTCTCTCTCTCTCTTTCTCTCTCTCTTTCATTTTCTCTTCATTCTGTTTAGAAAGGACTCCAGGGCTCCAGTACGAGGATTAAGACCATACTGAATGATGTGCGCCACACCTAACTGAACTAGCCTCATCAAAATGTCCTACTTAACAATGGATTTCCACTCACAGGAGTGGATCAGACTTAAAAATCATGTTTTTCCGGGATATATACAACTTCAAACTACCACAGTCCTAATGAACTGTCAGGATCTGAATTTTCGCATTCTAACATAAAAACACTGACATGAAATTCATGGTTCTTTCCAGCAATATATTCTTTTATTATATCTTCTCCCTTTTGGCAATTTAAAGAAAAAGTATTCTACACTAATATAGACAGAAATAAATGATGCAAAGGCATCATTAGGAGAAAAAGAATGAGAGGATGGGCTAGGGCCAGTTGGGGGTATCATGCAAAACAATTCCTCTTTCTGATCATCTATTGTATGAGTCTTGCAGATTTACTTGCACATTGCTTCCTTAACATTTTTTCAAACTGGTTTAAAATGTTTCTATCTACCAAGCAACTACCTTAAAATAGTTTTCGGAAGCCTCCACTTTTGGAGATCAGACCCAGTTGTGAGACTAATTGTCCTGTTGTTTCCTATATCCCGGTAAATTTTTTCCTTAGTAGTTAAGGGATTTGCTAGAGAGGTGATGAAGTAGCCACGATTTTTACTATGAGTGGTTAACATCTGATGAGAGATAGTTGAAGACAAATGAACATGAAAACCAAATGAACTTCAAATCAGAAAGTTACCATATTCTAGTCATAACTGATAACAGTTTAATAGATATCTATACTACTGCTGGAGTCACCCTCAATCTCCTTTCCAAATCTAAACTAGTGAAAATATCAAAGTTCATTTGCAGTTCCTTCTACAAACTTGTTTTTACTCTTTTGCCAAGTGCTTCAAGTGCTGTGCCTTTTAGAATACTAATCTTGGTTTTTCACACACTGAAAATTCTGATAAAAATACTATTTCATATTTGCCATTTAGTATTTACTGTGTCATTCTAACTATGTTAATTGTATTTTTAGCCCTTTGTTTTAGTTTTCTTTTTTTTAAAGTGGGTTTTAAATTAGTTTTACTTTGATTTTTGAACCTAAAACTAAAGCCTTTTGTTCTACCATCTGTAGTCACTCCTGACTGAATTCACTTGACAGCTCTATGCAAATTATACAATGTAGCTTCAATGGTTGACTGCCTTTTCTTTACTTTTGCTTGTGTCTTATGAATTCTCTTGATATTTTTCTCTGAAAGAAGTTAAATTTTTATTACCACCTTGTTTTCTTTTTATTCAGCAAGTAGATAGAGGACATATCTTAGTCGGTTTTTCAAAAATGTGCATACAAAGTATACTGACAAATAGAACAGGCTTATATTACATTTTACAAAATAAATGGATGCCTCACAAAAATCAAAATGTATACAGAAATAATATAAATATCTATTTTTATATATGTTTCATAATCCTAAAATCCCTGCCCAGAGTTAAGTTCAAACTGTACAGTTAGTAGGGATATTCCTCACAAGACTGCACTCTCTTCAGACATTACCCACAAGTTTGGGAGTCTCCAGGATCACCCTCAGTTCTAATCAGCTGGCTACAAATTTGGGGTCTCCAAAGTCTCCTGCTGGTTTGATAAATCACTAAAACTACTCACAGAACTCAGGAAAGTACTGTACTTATGATTTTTGTTTTACTATACAATAGACAAAAATCAGAAATTAAGAGTCACATAGGGCAAAGTCTGTGAGTGTCTCAAATATGAAGCTTCTATCATTCTCAGGGATGCTTTACCCTCTTGCAAATCAGTGTATGACAATACTCCATGATTATTGCCAACCAGGCATGAGCTTTAGTGTCCAAAGATTTTAGTGAGACTTTATTATGTTGACAGGATTAAATCATTCCCATGTGGTCAAACGGTTGAACTATCTCCAGGACCCTCTACCACTCCAAAGGTTGGGATGCTGTCACATAGCTAAAATCTCGACCTTCTAATCACATGGTTAGCACTTCTAGTATGGCCAACCCCATTTTAAGACTACCAGTATGGCCTGGCACTCCCCTGAGACATTTATTGGGCTATCAGTTTTTGTCAAGATGATCCACTATAATTAAGGCACACCTATCTCTTGGGGAAGTCCCAAAGATTTAGAGGTCATGCCCCTTCCCAACAACCAGGACAAAGGTCAGATCTCTTCTTTGTTGTGTGTGGCTTAAATAATAGTAATTTTTGGCTCAAGGTTTTTAGCCTAGGAGAAGTCTAAAATCAAAGTATCATCAAGGTGATGCTTTCTTCCTCTGTCACAAGACAGTGAACATCTTCTGGTTCTGTCCTCTCTCCCAGATTCCATTGACTATCTGCTTCTGGATGCTCCCACTGGCTGTTTTTAAAAATTTCTTGTTAGACAAGTTGTGTGTTTACAGAACAATTATGCATAAAATAAAGTATTCCCATAGGGACCACACCAACACCACTTTGCTTTGATGTGGCATATTTGTTACAACTGATGATAATACTTTTTCATAACGGCACTATTTTTTAACAGTAGTTACCTTTGTTATAATTGATGAAAGATCATTAAATACTACTATTAACTATCAACAATACTTTATACTAGGCATTTTCCATGTACTACCCTATTACTAACAACTTGTATTAATGCCATGTATTTGTTATAATTCATGAAAGAATATTCTTATACTTTACTGTTAACTATAGACTGTTGTCTACAATAAGATTCACTGTGTTATACAGTCCTATAATTTATCTTTTAATTTTTATTTGAATAACATTTGCAAACTAAGTTTTCCCCTTTTAATCAATTCACCTATATAATTCAGTGCTGTTAATTAAACTCAAAATAATGTGCTACCATCACCTCCATTCAATTCCAAACCTTTATAATCAAGCTAGAAAGAAATTCTATACAAATTAAGCATTAACTCCCTATTTTCTAACCTCAATCTATCCCCTGGTAACTTGTAGTCTAGATTCTAACTCTGTGATTTTCCTTATTATATTTACTCATATCACTGAAACCATATGATATTTGCACTTTTGTGCCAGGCTTATTTCATTAGGCATAGTGTCCTCAAGTTACATCCATGTTGTCACATTTCTTTTTACAACTGAATAATATCCCATCATATGTATATACCACATTTTGTTTATTCATTCAGTGGCTGATGGACACTTGGGTTGCTTCCATCTTTGGGCAATTGTGAATAATGCATCTATGAAAACTGGTGTTCAAATATCTGTTCAAGTCCCTGCTTTCAATTTTTCTGGGTATATTCCTAGTAGCTAATTACTATGTCAAATGATAATTCTTACACTTAAATTCCTAAGGAGCAGTCAAATTGTCTTCCACAGTGGCAGCAAAAGTTTACATTCCCAACAGCAATGAATGAATGTTCTATTTCTCCACATCATCTCCAACACTTGAAGTTTTCTGTTTCTAATAGTAGCCTTCTAGTGGGCATGTAAGATATTTCATTACGGTTTTGAGTTGCATTTCCTAATAGCTAGTTATGCTGAAATTCACGTGTTTTTCAGATATTTGAATATCTCCTTTGGAGAAATGTCTATTCAAATATTTTGTCCATTTTTATTGTTAAATTGTATGATTTCCTTTTATATTCTGGGTATTAGACACTTATCAGGTAAGTGGTTTTCAAATATGTTCTCTCATTAATTGTCTTCTCACTTTTGTGACAACTCCTTTGAGGTACAAAAGTTTTTCATTTTGAGGAGTCCCATTTTTCTATGTTTTCTTCTGCTGCTTGTGCAGTGGGTATAAAATCTAAAATAATATTGCCTAGCAAAAGATCCTGTAGATACTTTCCTATGTAGTCTCCTAGGAATTTTATAGTCCTGGCTTTTGTATTTAGGTCTTTCATCCATTTTGAGTTAATTTATCTGGTTTGGGTTTTAGAGTGATGTTGGTCTCAAAGAAAGGGTTCAGTTCCATTCACTCCTTACAATTTCTTAAAAGACTTTGAGCAGAATTGATATGAATTCTTCTTGGAATGACTGGCAGAATTCACCAGTGAAACCACATGGTCCTGGGCATTTCTTTGTTGTGAGGTATTTGCTGACGGATTTAATCCCTTTAAATGTCTATTGAAATCTTCTATTTCTCTTAAAGTCAGTATAACTTGTTCATGTTTTTCTAGGAACTTTTCCATATAATAAATGTTGTCTAATTTGTGGGCATACAGTTGTTCATAATATCCTATTACTATCTTTTTTATTTCTATGTGTTGTCAGTAGTAATTTCCTCTGTCTCATTTCTCATTTTATTTATTTCTACCTTTTTTTCTTTGTCAGTCTATGGAAGGGTCTGTCAGTTTTATTTATCTTTTCAAAGAATCAATTTTGGGTTTGCAAATTCTATTTTTTATTCTCAATTTCATTTATATCTGCCTTAATCTTTATTTCTTTCCTTCTGCTTGTTTGGGTATTAGTTTGTGGTTCTTTTTCTAATTCTCCTGGTGTGCAGTTAAGTCTAATTTTAGCTCTTACTTTTTTTTTAATGTAGATTGTTTAGAGTTATAAATTTTCTTCTCAGCACTGCCTTCACTGCATCCCATGTGTTTTGATATGAATGGTATCATTTTCATTCATCTTAAGACATATACTGATTTCTCTTGTAATTTCTTTGACTCACTGGTTATTTAATAGAATGCTATTTAACTTCCATGTATTTGTGGATTTTCCAGTTCTCTACCTGTTGATATCCAGCTTCATTCCATTACAGTTAGAGAGGATGCCTGGGATAATTTCAATCTTTATAAATTTATTGAGACTTGTTTTTTCACCTAACATGTGTTCCATTCTGGAGAATGATCTAGAGAACAATATATATTCTGCTGTTTGTGAGTCCAGTGCTCTGTATATGTCTGTTAGGTTTTTTTTTCATTTATCATATTATACCAGTTCTCTGTTTCTGTATTGATCTGATGTCTTCATGTTCTTCTATCTATTAATGAAAGTAGAGCATTGCAGTCTCCAATTATTATTTTAAAGGTGTCTACTTCTCCCTTCAATTTTGCCAAAGTTTGCCTCATGTATTTTGGGGCACTGTTGTTAGGGACATAAATATTTATGATTGTTATTCCTTTCAATAATATGTAGTGCCCTTCTTTCTCTTTCCTAATATCTTTGACTTAAAGGGTTTTATATATATATATATATATATATATATATATATAAGCATAACTACTCCAGCTCTTTCCTTGGTTGCTATGTATATGGAATATTTTTCCAGCATTTCACTTTCAACCTGTTGGAGTCTTTGGGTCTAAGGTGAGTCTCTTGTAAACAACATATAGCTGTGTCATGCTTTTTTGGTCCATTCTGCCAATCTGTGTATTTTGATTGGGGAATTTAATCCATAAACATTCCAGTATCATTACTGTAAAGGCAGTACTTACTTCTATCATTTTTTCTTTGGTTTTTTATGTGTCATATCTTTTTTGTCTCTCTTTTTCTTTATTCCAACCACTTTTTGTATATAGTTGATCCTTTATCATGTATCTGACTGACCCCTTACTCATTTCTGTTTCTGTGTATTTTTAAAAATATTTTCTTTGTAATTATCCTAGAGTGTATAACATACAACCTATGTATGTAACTTACTAATTTGAAAAGATATCAACTTAGCTTCAATAGTATGCCCCACTGCCCACTCCTATAACCCACTATTACCTCTCTTTATGTTGTTTTTGTCCCACCTTTCCACTTTACATTTAGTATGTCCATTATCTGGAAATATGGCTTTGTAACATTGTTCAATTGTATTCTGATCCTGATGGGAAATAAAGAGTAGAGTTGAATATTGATGTTATGCTACTAATGGGTTTTGCATTTGCTCTTTTGATCATCCTTCATGGTGATCTTCATTTCCACAAACTATTCCAAGTCACTCTCTCCCAACTTTTCCTTTCAACGTGCAGAAGTTCCTTTAGTAATTATCATGGAGCAGGTCTCTTTTTTATGAACTCTCTCAGCTTCTGTTTATCTGTAAATATTTTAAACTCTCCTTCATTTCTAAAGGACAGTCTTCTTAAAATCCTTTATCTCTTTAGGCATACTTTCCTTCATCTCCTTGAATTGATTTATTTGAACTGCTTTGATAAATTTTTCCAAATTCTTCATCTTCTCTGAAGTTATTTTGTTCTCTTGACTGAGACATGTCATCCTGATTTTTAACCTAGCTTGTCATTTTTGCTGATATCTCAGCATTTGACTATTTTGATTTGTTAACTCTGAAGGTCAGTTTCTCCCTCTTGGTTGTTTTTTTTGTTGTTGTTAATTGACTTTGTGATGAGGCTCTTCTTTGATGCTTGGTCCAACTTATTCTGAACCTTTAGACTGTATTTACATGTTCAGATTTAGAGTAGCCATGTTTACCTGTTCAGATTCTTCATCTGATATTTGCACTGAATATGCAGTACAAATGTTAAGATTTTTCACTTCCAGCAGAAAACTTCCTTTCCTTGTTCCTTCTCCAGGATTCTTGATCTGTTTTGTTTGTTTTTGTGCAGAATTTTCTCTCCAGTGCCTATAATTTGTTTAAATTTTCTCCCTTACTCAGTACCACACTTTCCTTACAATTTTCAGTTCTGGGACTCTCCTGTCTTACAGCAGATCAGTTTAACCCCCATCTTTTTTCTCTGGGAGGATTTTCTGTCTCCATTTCTTCCCCTTTTAGTGTGTCTTGCCCAGAGGGACAGATGGAGTTTATTTAGAAAGGAGGGTCACTCCAGAAAATGATCCAACTGACAGTAACTAGATTGAGGAAATGCACCACTTGGCATCAGTCTCTCTCTCTTTTTGCCCCTTAGGGGCCCTTTTGTTTGCAGCATTCCTCAGTAACTTTTATTCTACTCTGGGTCTCTGTGAACTTGGGTCCATGTGCCTGGATATGTATGTGGTTCTAATTCAGTGCTGTAAGTGCCTTCACAGCCTGTTTCCCTGGTGGAAGGGAGGGATCTGGGTTGCTACTTCTGAGAAACACCAATCTGTGTAGGTTGAAGTGACAGTGATGGGGAGGCAAGAGGATAGGCAAATTTGGATAGAAGTTTCCTACCTAATTTTTTTTCTTTTTCTTCAATTCAGCATTCCAGTGTCCTTCTCCAGTCTCTGCAGTCCTCCAGAGTTACAATAATTTGGGATTTGTCCTTTATTTTTCTGAATATCTCAGGAAGTTTTTTAGGGATGTTTAAATCACCATGTTGATGATGTCACTCCAAGATAACAAGGCAGATTGTCTTTTTGAATAAACTTAAGTCTTCACAATATCACTGTTTCTTAATTCTCTGGTGATTTCACATTCAAATTTTACTTAACATAAAAAGCGGTCTCAAAAAGTATTAAGAATTTATGTGAGAGGTAGGGCAAGATGGCGTCTGAAGGAGCATACCGGCTGGCTTGGGGAGAGTCTGGGAAGAGAGGAGTGGTGAATCTGCTGACAAAGCCCAATTCACCTAAATACCCTGGGATAGGAAATTTGGTCTGGGAAAAGATGGAATCAGAAAATCAACAAATCCTCTCACAGCACACCTAAAGGAGAGGAGCTGCTTTCCAAGCCTCCGGTAGCATACTTGGGGTTCCTGGAGAGGTGTGAGTCCTCTCTCTCTGGAAATTAAGAGTCATTGCTTTCTGTGCAGAGCTGATTCAACAAGGACCCACTTGATCCCTCTACCAGACCTCTCAGGCAGCTTTCCTGCTGCTTGGGAGAGAGGGAAGTGAGGAAAGGAGAAAAGGGGGAATGGAACGTCAGATCCCTAAACATTTTATTTAACTACAAACAGGATTCCTTGCTTGAAACTTTCCCTAGTATTTGGTTGGTTTTCCTTGTTTTTCCTTCCTCTTTATCCCCCCAAGGCCCTTTTTTCTTTCTTTTTTCTTTCTATTTTTCTTTTTCCTGCTTACTTCAAACAAGTAATTAAAGATCTCAAATCATATATTAGGGACCAATTGGATGAAGTGAAGGAAGAGATTAAGAATATGAAGATAACAATTGGAGAGAATACAGAAGAAATTGCAATCATACCCAAAAAAATATAATGGATATGATCAAGATGAACAGCACAGTTCAAGAAATCAAAAATACACTCTCAGCAAATAACAGCAGACTTGAAGAGGCAGAGGAGAGATTAAGTGATGTGAAAGTACATCTGAAATCAAGCAGATAGTAGAACTGATCGACAAATGATAGAAAATCAAGCAGGGGCTTAGGGACCTGAATGACAAAGCAAAATGTGCAAACATACATATTATAGGCATCCCAGAAGGAGAAGAGAAGGAAAAGGGGACAAAAGGGGTGTTGGAGGAAATAATGGCTGAAAACTTCCCAAACCTATTGAATGGAAATGGATGTACATGTCCAGGAAGTATAATGCACCCCAAAGAGCATAAATCCCAACAGGCCTACCCCAAGACATATACTTGTCAAGTTATCCAATGCTCAAAACAAAGAGAAAATATGAAAAGCACAAGAGAAAAGAAAACCATCACATACAAGGGAGGTTCTATAAGATTAAGTGCTGATCTCTCATCTGAAACCATGGAGGCAAGAAGACAGTGTATGACATAGTCAAGGTACTAAAAGAAAAAAATATCCAACCAAGAACACTCTATCCAACAAAGTTAGCATTCAAAAATGATGGAGAGTTCAAAATATTCAAAGATAAACAGAAACTAAGAGAGTATGTCAACAAGAATCCTGCCCTTCGAGAAATACTAAAGGGGGTTCTGCAGGAAGAAAGAAAAAAACAAGAGAGACAGAGTTGGAAGAGAGTGTATGAGCAACTAAAAAGACAAAAACAGAAAAAGAAAATCAAACAGAATATGACAAACACAAATCCAAAGAAAATATAGCTAATATAAGTAATTCCTTGAAAGTAGTAACATTGAATGTCAATAGATTAAACTCACCTGTCAAGACACTCAGACTGGAAGATTAGATAAGGAAATATGACCCATCTACATGCTGTCTGCAGGAAACACATCTTAGACCCAGGGGTTCAAGGAGGTCTGAAAGTGAATGGCTGGAAAACAAACTTACAAGCAAACAATAACCAAACAAGGGCAGGAGCAGCTATATTGATATCAGACAAAATAAACTTTAAATGCAAAACAATTGTGAGAAACAAAGATGGATGCTACATATTAGTGAAAAGGATAATCTTTCAAGAAGAAAGAACAATCATAAACACTTATGCTCCTAACATGAGGCAAACACTGGAAATACGTGAGGCAAACACTGGAAAAATTAAGTGAAAGAATAGATGCCTGTACAGTTATAGTGGGGGACTTTAATACACCACTATCAACTTTCTTGGCCCAGTGGTTAGGGCATCCATCTACCACATGGGAAGTCCGTGGTTCAAACCCTGGGCCTTCTTGACCCATGTGAAGCTGGCCCATATGCAGTGTTGATGCACACAAGAAGTGCCCTGCCACGCAGGGGTGTCCCCACATAGGGGAATCCCACACTCAAAGAGTGCACCCTGTAAGGACAGCCACCCACAGAGAAAGGAAGAGCAGCCTGCTCAAGAATGGCACCACACACACACAGAGCTGACACAACAAGATGATGCAACAAAAAGAAACACAGATTCCTGTGCCATTGACAACAGAATTGGACAAAGAAGAACATGCAGCAGATAGACACAGAGAACAGAAAACTGGGGCAGGAGGGGGGAAGGGGAGACAAATAAATAAAATAAATCTTAAAAAAAAAAACCTTTGGACAGAACATTTCAAAAGAGAATCACTAAAGAAACAAAGACTTTGAAAAATATTTTAGAGGAGCTGGACCTAATAGACATATACAGAACATTATACCAAATACAGCAGGATATACATTCTTCTCAAGTGCACATGGATCATTATCCAAGATAGACAACATGTTAGGCCACAGAAAAAGTCTCAATGAATTCAGGAAGATAGAAATCATAAAAAATAATTTCTCTGAGCACAGTGGAATGAAGCTGGAAATCTGCAAGGGCCAGAGACCCAGATTTGGCACCAAGATTTGGAAGTTAAACAACACACTGTTAGAAAAACAGTAGGTCAAGGAGGAAATCTCAAAAGAAATTAATAACTACCTCGAAACTAATGAAAATGATAATATAATATATCCAAACTTATGGGCTGCAGCAAAAACAGTACTGAGAGAGAAATTAATACCCATAAACTCATACATCAAAAAAGAAGAAAGAGCTAAAGTTGAAGAACTAAATGCACACTTGGAGGAAATAGTTAAAAAACAACAAACTAACCCCAAAGGAAGAAGAAAGAAAGAAAGAATAAGGATCAGAGCAGAACTAAATGAAATAGAAAATAAGAAAGCACATGAAAAAATAAACAAAACCAAGAGCTGGTTCTTTGAGAAAATCAATAAAATTGACAAACCCTTAGCTAGACTAACAAAGAAAAAAAGAAAGAAGATGCAAATACACAAAATAAGAAATGAGAAAGGGGATATCACCACTGATCCCACAGAAATAAAGACTGTCATAAGAGGATACTTTGAAAAACTATATCCCAAGAAAAACAACAATTTAGAGGAAATGGACAAATTCCTAGAAACACATAAGCAGCCTACATTAACAAAAGAAGAAGTTGACGATCTCAACAAACTAATCACAAGTAAAGAGATAGAATCAGTCATTAAAAACCTCAAAGAGCCTACATAAAACTACATACAAACTACATAAAAAACTACAAAGAGCCCAGGCCAGTTGGCTTCACAGGTGAATTATACAAAACATTCCAGGAAGAACTAACACCAATCTTGTTTAAACTCTTCCAAAAAATGGAAACAGAAGGAACATTGCCTAACTCATTCTATGATGCCAAAATTACCCTAGTACCGAAGCCAAACAAAGACACCACAAGAAAGGAAAATTACAGACTAATCTCTCTAATGAACCTAGATGCAAAAATCCTCAATGAAATACTTGCTAATCATATTCACGAACACATTAAATGAATTATACACCATGACCAAATGGGGTTCATTCCTGGTATGCAAGGATGGTTCAACATAAGAAAATCAATTAATGAAATACACCACATAAATAGACTGAAGGAAAAAAATCGCATGATCATGTCTTTAGATGCAGAAAAAGCATTTGACAAAATACAGCACCCTTTCTTGATAAAAACACTACAAAAGATTTGAATAGAAGGAAACTTTCTGAACATGATAAAGGGTATATATGAAAAACCCATAGCTAGCATCATTTACAATGGTGAAATCCTAAAATCTTTCCTTCTAAGATCAGGAAAAAGACAAGGATGCCCACTATCACCCCTCCTATTTAACATAGTCTGAGAAGTACTTGCTCAAGCACTGAGGCAAGAACCAGACATAAAAGGCATCCAAATTGGAAAGGAAGAAGTCAAAATTTCATTATTTGCAAATGATATGATCCTATACATAGAAAACCCTGAGAAGTCTATAACAAAACTTCTAGAACTTATAAATGAGTTCAGTAAAGTCACAGGTTACAAGATAAATGGACAAAAATCAGTAGCATTTCTGTACACCAAAAAATGAGCAATCTGAGGAGGAAATCAGGAATCAAATATCATTCACAATAGTAAATAAAAATATCAAATGCCTAGGAATAAATTCAACTAAAGAGGTAAAAGACTTATACACAGAAAACTACACAACACTGTTCAAGGAAATCAAAGAAGACCTAAATAAATGGAAGAATATTCCCTGTTCATGGATAGGAAGACTAAATGTTATTAAGATGTCTATCCTACCAAAACTGATCTACACATTCAATGCAATCCCAATAAAAATCAATAAATCAACCTTTAGTGAACTAGAGAAACTAAATATGAAGTTTATTTGGAAAGGAAAGAGCCCCTCAATAGCCAAAGACATATTGAAAAAGCAAAATGAAGTTGGAGGAATCACACTCCCTGACTTCAAAACATACTACAAAGCTACAGTAGTGAAAACAGCATGGTATTGGCACAAGGATAGACATATTGACCAATGGAACTGAATTGAGAGTTCTGATATAGATCCTCATATATACAGCCATATGGTATTTGACAAGGCCACAAAACCCTCTCAACTGGGAGAGAATGGCCTCTTCAACAAATGGTGACTGGAGAACTGGATATCCATATGTAAAATGTAAAAGAATGAAAAAGGATTACTAACTTACACCTTATACAAAAATAAACTCAAGTTGGATCAAAGACCTAAATATAAGACCCAAGACCATAAAGACCTTGGAAAACAAAGTAGGGAAGCATCTACAGGACCTTGTAATAGAAAATGGCTTCATGAACTTCACACCAAAAGCACAAGCAGCAAAAGAACAAATAGATAAGTGGGACTTCCTCAAAATTAAAGCCTTCTGCACCTCAAAGGAGTTTGTCAAGAAAGTGAAAAGATGTGATAGCCAGATCCTGAGCCTTAACAGACTCCAGCACCTACAATCTGATTTATTGGACTTACCACACTCAGCTAAGATGGAGGTGAAGAAGGACAACCACCACACCATGGAGCCTAGAGTGATTACAACTGAAAATGGGAGGATTGCATCCAGCATCCAGGTGGAATCTGAGCCTCCTCTTGACATAAAGGTGCAATGGACACAACCAATCCAGTGTCCACATAGAAGAGGTGGCATTGGATTGGGAAAAGTGGACATAATGGACAAAGGGTATGGGGAAAGGCAGGAAGAGATGAGAGGTGGAGGCGTCTTCGGGACATGGAGCTGCCCTGGATGGTGCTTCAGAGGTAATCACCGGACATTGTAAATCCTCACAGGGCCTACATGATGGAATAGAGGAGAGTATGGGCCATGATGTGAACCAATGTATATGAGGTGCAGAGGTGCCCAAAGATGTACTTACCAAATCCAATGGATGTGTCAGGATGATGGGAACGAGTGTTGTTGGGGGGGGGGGAGAGGGGGGGTGGGGGGGTGGGGTTGAATGGGACCTCACATATATATTTTTAATGTAATATTATTACAAAGTCAATAAAAAATAAAAAAATTAAAAAAAAAAAAAAAAAGAAAGTGAAAAGAGAGCCTACAAAATGGGATAAAATATTTGGTAACCATATATCTGATAGGAGGCTTATATCTTGCATATATAAAGAACTCCTATATCTTGAAAATAATAAGACAAACAGCCCATTTAGAAAATAGGCAAAAGATTTGAACAGACACTTCTCCAAGGATGATATACAAATGGCTAAAAAACACATGAAAAAATGCTCAAAATCCCTAGATATTAGAGAAATGCAAATCAAAACAACAATGAGACACCATCTTACTCCCATAGGACTGTCAGCTATCAAAAAATCAGAAGACTACAATTGTTGGAGAGGATGTGGAGGAATGGGAACACTCATTCACTGCTGGTGGGAATGCAGAAGGATCCAGCCATTCTGGAGGACAGTTTGGTGGTTTCTCAAAAAACTAGCTATAGATTTGCCCATATGACCCAGCAATTCCATTACTGGGTATATACCCAGAAGATCTGAAAACAAGGGCACAAACTGATATATGCACACCAATGTTCATAGCAGCACTATTCACTATTGCCAAAAGTTGGAATCAACCCAAATGCCCATCAACAGATAAATGGATAAATAAAATGTGGTATATACATACAATGGAATAATACTCAGCTATAAGAATAAAAACATTACAAATACATGTGATAACATGGATGAATCTTGAGAACTTTATGTTGAGTGAAGCAACCCAGGTATTGAAGGACAAATACTACACGACCTCTCTGATATGAAATGAGTAAACCAAGCTGTCTCAGAGAGCTGGAGACTCGATGATAAATTTTAAGGTAGTTGGACAGTAGAGGAAGGTTGTAAGCTGACAGCTACTTGAGTGAAATCTATGATAAGCTGAGGTAAGTATTTGTACAGGGAAGGGACAAAATGGGGGCATAGGGATAACTTTGGGTGGGGCTGCATGGGCTTTAGAGGTGCTAGGGATGGGAGGATGGGTCAGATTGCCCAAGAAATTGGGGAGAGGGTGAGGGGAACATTTGATCATAGGAGATTGTCAGGTATGTGGTTGAAATTGTGTTGCAGAGAAAACTCTTTAGAGAATGTAATATGGAAGTTTGCCTGTTTGGAATGCTTATGAGGGGGACATCTAACACAGGGAAAGCTTCTGGGGAGTGTGTGAGTGCTCATTTTGTCATAGTGGATTATATCATTGGGTGGAACATCAGTCCTCCTGGGGACTCAAACAGAGGGAATTACATCTCTTGAGAGAATCTGTGGGTAACTCCCAATGGGTTAGGGCAGGCAAGTATGTCAAGCACTCAACATTTTTGCAGCTATCTCTGAATATGGTCCCTCAAGTAATGAAGATTGATTATCATGGTGAACCCTGAGGGAAAGGGTAAAGAGGTGTTGAATAGATGGAATCAGGGTAACTGTGGGGTAATGGAAGTGTTCCACAAGATCTTGCCATGATGGATATAGGTCATGTTAAATTACACCAAAAATGTATAAAAGTCTATAGGCTAAAATGTAAACTATAATGTAAAACATAAGATAACTAAAATTTAGAAAATTGTAGTCTAAAATATAAACCATAATGTAAACCCAAATGGAACCATGTTTGAAAGCTCTCATTTCAATATCTGTACATTAGCTGCAGCAAATATAATATGTAAAAAGATCACTGTTGGGGAAGGGATAAAGGGTTTGATGTTGGATATGTGGGAGTACCATATACTGTATATGTGAATTACTGTGACTTAAAACTTATGTCAAGAGAAACTTAATAATCAGGGGAAAAAAAGAAAGAAAGAAAGGAGGTAGACACTGAGGAAGAAATGGAAGAAATTGCCTCGCCACTGTACATACAGGGCAACACCTGTAGCAGTTGATGAAAGGCAAAATGTCAAAAACAAAGCTTTTTCATATTTTCATTTCTTTGATACCCCAATTTATTTTTCCTTTATTTAATTTTTCTAAATTTCTATATATTCTATATCTAATCTTTAAACCCATCACTATATTCCATTTTTCTATCAATGGAACCTGGCAATATATTGGGCTTCCTTTTTGAAGAAGTTTTGGACTACAGAGAGGTTTACTAAGGCAGAGGAGGATGACTTGTGTGGGGTGTCATTAGTGAGGGCACACAGTTGGGAGGGAGTTCTCCAGGGCATATATACAGGGTACATAGAAAGGTTTGGATATTTTCATAGTGGTTTCAGTTGGAAACGACAGATGAGAGAGTGCTTCATTCCTGACCAGGGGAGCTCTATCACATTCCCCAATGGAACAACAACAATCCCCCAAGTGCAATGGCAAAGACCAATAAAAAGCCCTTGGTACTGATGGCTCTGATTATGTGCCTGTGTGCCTGAAATATGAACTAGGCCTATAGCTGTGGGGTGCCTAAGAGTTACCTCCTGAGAGCCTCCATGTTGCTCAATGTGGCCGTTCTCTAAGCCAAGCTCAGCATGTAGATGCATTGCCTCTCCCCAGCGTGGGACATGACTCCCATGGATGAATCTCCCTGGCACCAAGGGATTACTACCAAAGACCATGAACAAAGAGATCAACTCATATGGCAGAATATCTCAGCCTACATGTAATATCAGGATTAAAAACTGCTTTTTGACTTTGGATAAAAAGGGGAAAATGGAAAGGACAATGAGTTTATATGGCTAAGAGTCTACAAAAAAGAGTCGGGAGGTCATCAAGTGGTGATGCGTAAGCATGCCTCGGCAGGGTACCAGAGACAGCCAAAGGTAGATGGAAACCCAGGTGCTGGTTCTCCTGAGGGCTTCAGTGATCCACAGGTTCTATGGTAAAGACAGATGGCTCTGGAGTTCAGGGCCATGTCAGTTGGCCCGACTTTGGAGTTTGTGTTCCTGAGTGTGATGGAGTTGGATTCAGATGTAACCTTTCTACACATGCCTCTTCTGTTACTTTTACCAGACCTGTGGTTGTCATTTGGGCTGGTGTATACTCGGGAGACATCAGTCTCTGAACTGTCCATGTGATGGCCAGGTCCTGGGCCTCAGCAGACTTGTGGCTCCTACCATCTGGTTTCTTGGACTTAACCTGGCCAGCTGACAGGGAGGTGAAGAGGGTCAACCACCAAGCAAGCCAAGAGTGCCTACAGCTGCAAGCAGGAGAATTGCATCCATCATCCATGTGGAATATAAACCCCCTCTTGATGTAGAGGGGGACTGGATATAGCCATCCCAGGTCCACAAGATGGAGGAATAGAGTGTGGATTAGAGTGGATTTACTGGTGTTCTGCTGGGGAACTATTGTGATTAGTAAGGGAAGAAATTGTAGTAGTGATGTGGAGAGGGTGGCCATGGTGGCTGCTGATGGTCGGGAGAGGGAAGAAGAGATATGGTGTGGGGGCACTTCCAGGAGTTGGAGTTGTCCTAGGTGGTGCTGCAGGGACAGATGCTGGATGTGGTGTGTCTTGTTGTGGCCCATTGGGAGGACCGGGGGAGAGTGTGGACTACAATGTGGACCACTGTCCATGTGGTGCAGCGGTGCTCCAGAATGTATTCGCCAGGTGCAGTGGATGTGCTGCAATGATGAAAGAGGTTGTTGATGTGGGAGGGGTGGGGTGGGTGGGGTGGCGGGTATATGGGGACCTTATATTTTTTTTAATGTAACATTTAAAAGAAAATAAATAAGAAAAATAAATAAATCACACTACAAGCAAAAAAGTATTTTATAATCTCAAAAAAAATTAATAAAAATTAATTTACATATTCAAGTGCATCTAAAAATTAAGTTTAGTAGCAATTAGTTTTGTTATATCAAAACAACTATAAGAATGAGGGACAATTCAATCAAATAGTACATTTGATTTCAAACAAATAAGCAAATATTTAAAAAATGACTATTGTCTTATTTATTCCAGAAATAGCAAGTTATTTTGGTAACATTATTCATACTACCTACTGTGGTTAATATTTCTAAAATAATTTGAAAAATAACCACACTTTTTTTTTTAATTTTATTGACTTTGTAATAATATTACATTAAAAATATATATGTGAGGTCCCATTCAACCCCACCCCCTCACCCCACCTCTCCCCCCCCCCCCCCCCCAGCAACACTCCCTCCCATCATCATGACACATCCATTGGATTTGGTAAGTACATCTTTGGGCACCTCTGCACCTCATAGTCAATGGTCCACATCATGGTCCATACTCTCCCCCATTCCATCCAGTGGGCCCTGTGAGGATATACAATGTCCGGTGATTGCCTCTGAAGCACCATCCAGGGCAGCTCCATGTCCCAAAGACGCCTCCACCTCTCATCTCTTCCTGCCTTTCCCCATACCCATCAGCCACCATGTCCACTTTTCCCAATCCAATGCCACCTCTTCTATGTGGACATTGGATTGGTTGTGTCCATTGCACCTCTATGTCAAGAGGAGGCTCAGATTCCACATGGATGCTGGATGCAATCCTCCCACTTTCAGTTGTAATCACTCTAGGCTCCATGGTGTGGTGGTTGTCCTTCTTCAACTCCATCTTAGCTGAGTGTGGTAAATCCAATAAAACAGATTGTAGGTGCTGGAGTCTGTTGAGGCTCAGGACCTGGCTATCACATTGTCAGTCCAGAGATTCAAATCCCCTAAATATAACTTTTAACATATTAAAATAAATATTTATTCTAGGCCATATCAATGTCCATGAAGGCAAACCAAAGCCTGTCTACCATTAAATGACAGATTCACTTCCAATTTAATGACAATTAGCCTGAAAATTATTTACCCATATAAGGCAACCTCATGAAAACCCTTTTTATCTTGGGACATTCACATTTTTTAATTCTTTCTAGATTTTCCTAGTTCTATTAATAGCATCAATGTTCTTCTGGCCTCCCAACTTTAAAATCTCAGGGTCTTTTCTGAATTACGTTGCTTTCAGTTCTTTCAGGCTTGACACATTGATTGCTTTTTCATGAAGCTTTATTTTGTATCCTCCTTTTTATTCATAATACTACCAAACTATTTTCATAGTTAATGCTCAGATTTATATATAATTTTGGCAGAGTTTCCTAAATAATCAAACTGATTTGTGTAAACTATTTTAGGTTCCTAGGATGCTTAGGCAAATACCATGCAATAGTTAGTTGGCTTAAACAATGGGAATTAATTTTTTTCATGGTTTTGAGGCTGGGACAATATCCAAATCAAGGCATCATCAAGGCAATGCCTTCGCTCCCAAAACTGTAGTATTTTGGGTCTGGCTGCCAGAGAACATTTTTCCTTAGTTTATCACATGGCAAGGCACATGACCCCATCTCCTGGTATCTTCCTTCTCTTCTAGATTCCAGTTCAGCTTCTTTATTCTGTGGCTTTCTCTCTTTCTGTCTGAATTTCATTCTTTTACAAAGGACTTCTGTAATATGATTAAGACTCATTCTGATTAGGTGGGATGCACCTTAACTGAAAATAACCTTGTCGAAACGTCTTATTTACAATGGTTTTACACCCACAAGAATGGATTTAATTTAAGAACATGCTTTTCTGAGATACATACAACTTGAAATCACCATAGTCGCCACCAATCTTTACTACATTGGAAGAGTTAATCCTCGTATCTTTTTTCTTCATGAACTGCTGCAACACAAAATCTTGCTGTTGTCTTGCACAATCTACAGGATAAAGGCAAAATTCTTCAGTTTGGAATTTAAGGCTATATATAGATTTTCATACTTTCTCCCCAATGAGTATAATTCAACATAAATGGTTTTTCTGTGTGCATATTTCTAAAATAATTTTATTAAAGTATAATTTACATATAACATAATTCAGCAAATTTAATTGCACAATGTGAAGATTTTTAGTAATTTTATGTAATCGTGCATAATTTAGAAACATGCATTCTACCAAATATTTCCTTTGCTTGTTTGCAGTTAGATCCATTTCCTAGCCCCAACCCTAGGCAATCACTTATCCAATTTTTGTCTCTATAATTTTACTTCCTCTGGAAATTTCATATAAAAATAGTACAATATATAACCTTTTTTTCTGTCTTCATTTAGCATGATGTTTTATAAATTTATCCAGGCCACAGTATGTGTCAGCACTTTGTTCCTTTTTTATTGCCAATGAATTCTATTTTATGGATACGCAATATTGTGATTATTCATTCAATTGTTAATGGTCATTTGAGTTATTTCCAATTTTTTTGCTATTTTGATTAATGTAATTATAAAATCATATACAATTATTTTGTGGACAAATGTTTGAATTTTTCTTGAGTAATGAAAACTGAGTCATATTTAAACTATTTGCTGATTTTTTTTAAAAAAAGAGCAAAACTGTATTCTAAAATGACTATTAGAAGTCTACCAGCAATATAAGAGTGTTACAATGTCTCTACATCTTTGACAACATATGCTATTTAGCCTTTTTAATTTTTGCCATTCTAGCAATCTCCCTTTTGTTTTAATTTAAATTTCCCTAATGGAGTCTCATAGTGGTATTAATTTGTGTTTTCCTAATGGCTAATGATGCTGAGCCAATTATAGATCTTCTGTAGCAACAAACCCATTCAAATCTTTTGTCAATTTTGTTTTAATGGGGCCATTTATCAATACATTTAGTTGTAGAAGTTCTTTACATATTATGGATAAAAGCTCTTTATCAGATACATGTTTTAAAATATTTTCACTATGTTCTTAATAGTGTATTTGAAAAGCAAACATTTTCAATTCTGATGAAGTCTTATTTATCATTTTTCTTCACTGTTTATGTTTAAATCATATTTAATAAACCTCACCTATAATTGTCTCCTATATTATTAACTATAATGTTTTAAACTCTAACTTTTAGTTCTATAATTTATTTCAAGTTTATTTTTATACAATATGAGCTAAGGGATAATTCTAAAATTTTCTTTGGATATCCTTTTTTTTCCAGCAAGGCTTTTTGAAGTCTAATTTTTAGTTCATTCAACTACTTTGTCTACTTTGTCAAAATAAATTGACTATATAGGTAAAAATCTATTCATGTAGTCTCTATTCTGTTCTATCAACCAAAGTGCTTATCTGTATGCAAATAACATGCTTTCTTGATTACTGTAATTTTATAGTAAAGTTTGAAATAAGAAAATGAAAGCCCACTACTGTTGCAATTTTTCATTGTTTGGCTATACTGTATACTTTGCATTTCCATATACATTTTATGATCAATTTATGAACTTCTACAAATTGCCTTATTGGTATAGTTTTTTAAAGATTTATTTACTTATTTCTACGTCCCCTCCCCTGTTGTTTGCACTCACTGCCTGCTCTCTGTGCCTGTTCATTGTGTGTTCTCTGTGTCTTCTCATCTTTTTTTTTAGGAGGCAGCAGGAACCAAACCCAGAGCTTCCCATGTGGAAGGGAGGCACCTAATTGTTTGAGCTACCTCCTCTCCTTGTTTGTTTTGTCTCTCATTGTGCTGCTTCTTTGTCTTCTGGTTGCATCATTTTACTGCATCATCTTGTTGCATCAGCTTGCAGCACCAGCCCATCATGTCAGTTCACTGTCTTGCTTGTTTTCTTTAGGAGGCACCAGGAACCAAACCCAGGACTTCCCATGTAGTAGGCACATGCCCAAATGCTTGAGCCACATCTGCTTCCCCTAATTGGTATTTTGATAGGGATTCCATTAAATCTCTATATCAAAGAGTGGATACTTAGCTTTTTAACAAAATAGAGTTTTCCAATATATAAACAAAGCATAACCCTCCATTTATTTAAGTTTCCTTAATTTGTCTCAATGTTTTTTGCACATTTTGGTGCACAATTTTTGCAATTCTTTGTTAAATTTATTCCTAAGTGTTTCATTTTTTAATGCTATTATAAATGGAATTATTTTGAAAGTGTTTGTGGCTAGAGCATAAAAATACAAATGTATTATTATACATTGATCTTAAGTATTAAGATTCTGGTGAAATTTTTTTTTTTTAGAAATAGGATAGTGATTTTTAAGAAAAATTTTTAAATATTTTCTATATAACCAGACCATGTTGCCTTTGAATAAAAACAGGTTTTTTTCCTCCTTTCAAATATTTATGACTTTTCCTTTCCTTATTACAATGACTAGTCATCTAGTACAATGTTGACTAAAAGTGGCAAAAATGGTCCTTGCCCTGTTCCTGCTCATAGAGATATATGTTCAGTTGTCAACAGTAAGCATGATAATGGCTATAGGCTTATGTTAATGCCCTTTTTCAGGTTGAAAGGGTTTTTTCAAGCATAAATGTGTGTTTAGAGTCAATCAAATGCTTTTTTGTGTCTATCAAGATATGTGCTTTTGTCTATTATTATATTAAATATATATAATTAATTGAATTTCAGATACTAAGTCAGCCTTGCAATATTGGGATAAATCCCAATTCGTATTGATTTATAATCATTTTTATATATTTCCAGATTTGACATGCTAATATTTCTCTAAGTATTACTTTTATAATTAATTTCATGAAAGATATTTGTATTTTTCTTTCTTGGGATTATTTTTTTCTGATTTTGGTATCAGAATAATGCTGGAGTTATTTAATAGCTTTTAATGCTGATACTTTGATTATTGATTTGAGACATTTCTCCTTTTTGGATATAAATTCTTAAAGCTACATATTCTCCTCTAAAAACTGCTCTACCTGAAGAATGCCATAACTTTTGATATGCTGTAGTTTTTTTTTGTTTCATTCAGTTCAAATTATTTTCTATTTCTCTACTGATTTATACTTACACCTATGGATTTTTTATAGCTGTGTGTTTTGCCAAAGCTTGTTTTCCAAAATGTCCTTCTGTTATTAATTTCTAATTTAATTATTTTTTGTTATTAAATAATACTGTGTATAATTTAAATATGTTTACATTTATTAAGACTTGTTTTAGAGCCAGGTATATAATCTATTATGGAGAATATTTCTTGTGCTTGAAAATACACATATATCCTACTATCTTTGGATAGAGTATTCTATAAATATCAGTTAAGTCAAGGTGTTTGGTAGTGATTTTCACATCCACTCTTCCCTTGCTGTTATTCTGTTTCTTCTGTCAATTTTATGAAAAGTATATTGTATCATTCAACACCAACTGCTGATATGACATTTTTTACTCGTGATTCTGTCATTTGGGTTTCCTATATTTTAAGGCCTTGTTGTGAGGTATGCATACATTTCTAATTTATATATCTTCCTGATGTATTGACTCATTACCTTTACAAATTGTCCCTCTTAATATATAGTAACATCTCCTGCCATAAAAATCTCTTAGATTATATTAATATAGCCAATCCAGATCTCTTAAAATCACTATTGCATGGTATATCCTTTCCTATAATGTCAATTATTTTTCTCTTCCTTCTTTCAACATATTCCCTTAGTCTTATTTTTCAGAAGTTTTATTATGATGTGCCTTTCTATTTGAGTTTATCCTATGTAGAGACTGCTGCTATTCTTAAACTATCAATTAATGGTTTTCATCAAATTTTGGATCTTTTAATATTTAATCACATGTTTTTACATTCCCTTTCTCTCATTTTCCTCTTGCTGGGACTACTATTCATCCCATAAGAAAATTTCCCTGCTATGGGTGGCTTCCTTTCATATGTAAGGTCTTTGCTGAACTATCATTCTCTGTTTCTTTGCACGTTTTCAAAGTTTTTGTGTTTTTTTTAAGTTGGCCATTTAAGAGAATTTTTTTTTGCTGTTTCATGTTTGTTTTTAAGTAGTTTGCATGGACTTAGTCTGCAGAATCTTTCTCCCGCTCAGAATTCAGTAGCTGATGTGCTTGTAGTCTTATTTTTTTAATTCATATTTTTTATTTTTAACTTGGTTTCCTAGGTTATCCACCTGTGTTTGCATAGCTCAGTATTCAGCCACAGATTGATCAGAAGTTATGCTTTAATGCTTCAAGTCAGTAAAGTTTCTGTCCTCAGCCAAAAATTCTAAAATTGGGCTGGGAAATGCAAATTATAACCATAAGAGATAACAAAACACACCATTTGGGTGAATAAAGTTTCTAAAAGTCTAAAAATTCTAAGTATTGAAGAAGATATAGGATAACTGAAACTCTCATATAATGCTAGTGTTTATTAAATATAAAACACTTTGCAAAACTTTTTTGGCATTTTCTAAAACTTTAAACAACATTCAACTCACCCATTTTACTCCTAGGAACTTGTTCAAAGGTTATAAAAATACAAAGTCTTGTATACAAATGTTCATGACAACTTCATTCAAAGTAGCAAAACAAATGAAACCAGCCCAAATGTGCCGTATCAAACACAATGTGGTATATCTACACAATGAAATAATACTATTTATTAATTTAAAAAATACAAAACAAAATGACTGTTGATCACCATGACAACATGGACTTATATAAAAATTAGTATTCTGAGTGAAAAAAGCCAGATATAAATGAAAACATATTGCATGATTCTATTTATATAAAAATTTAGAGAAGGCAAAATAATCTAAAATGACAAAAGGTCAATAAGCAGTTGTCTGGGCTAAGGACAGAGGTAGAGAAGGGCTGCCAATGGCCAGGGGAGAATTTTGTGGATGATTGAAATGTTCTGTATTTTGTTTTTTTTTTTTTTTTTTAATTTTTTTATTTTTTATTGACTTTGTAATAATATTACATTAAAAATATATATGTGAGGTCCCATTCAACCCCACCCCCCCACCCCCCCTCTCCCCCCCCCCCCCCAACAACACTCGTTCCCATCATCATGACACATCCATTGGATTTGGTAAGTACATCTTTGGGCACCTCTGCACCTCATATACATTGGTTCACATCATGGCCCATACTCTCCTCTATTCCATCATGTAGGCCCTGTGAGGATTTACAATGTCCGGTGATTACCTCTGAAGCACCATCCAGGGCAGCTCCATGTCCCGAAGACGCCTCCACCTCTCATCTCTTCCTGCCTTTCCCCATACCCTTTGTCCATTATGTCCACTTTTCCCAATCCAATGCCACCTCTTCTATGTGGACACTGGATTGGTTGTGTCCATTGCACCTTTATGTCAAGAGGAGGCTCAGATTCCACCTGGATGCTGGATGCAATCCTCCCATTTTCAGTTGTAATCACTCTAGGCTCCATGGTGTGGTGGTTGTCCTTCACCTCCATCTTAGCTGAGTGTGGTAAGTCCAATAAATCAGATTGTAGGTGCTGGAGTCTGTTGAGGCTCAGGATCTGGCTATCACATTGTCAGTCCAGAGATTCAAATCCCCTAAATATATCTTAAACCCCAACATTAACTGCACCTCCAGCACATTAGCATGAAAGTCTTATGAAGGGAGATCCCATCTGAGTCCAGATTCATCACACATAAACACCATTTCCAAAGAGGGGCCATCTGCCCTGGTAGTTAACCCCATCGGCCATGACCATAACTCCCATGGGTCTCTTTAGCCCTCAAAGGAACCAATATCTGGGGGTTGTATCTGCTTTATCTGTCTCTCTGACTCTGCTCAGTTGTGCATGAGGGCAAACCTTCTGCCAGCCTCCAGACTCTTTTTTAGAAACTCGTAGCCATATAAACTCATTTCTCCTTTCCATTTCCCCCTTACTTTAGGTCAAACAGCATTTTAAAGTCATGGTATTTTATGTAGACATGGATATTCTGCTGATCCGCATTGAACCTTCCGTATAAGGTCATTTTCCAGTTGCATCATCAGTTGGTAGTTGATAGTGGTCCCTCGTTGCCAGGGAGGCTCATCCCCGGGTGTCATGTCCCACGCTGGGGGGAAGGCATTGCATTTACATGCTGAGTTTGGCTTCGAGACTGGCCACATTTGAGTAACATGAAGGCTGACAGAAGGAAATTCCCAGGCACAAAGTTGCTCTAGGCCTTGTTATTATTTTGGGTTTATCAGCTCACAAGCATAGTCATTAGTATCAGGGGCTCACTGTTGAACCCTCACTCCCTCCCGGTCCCCACCACTGTACCTGGGAGACTGTCGCTGCTCCCCTAGGGACCACGACAGAGCACCACTGGCCAGGAACCCAGTACCCCCCCTACTGTGGTTTTTAATTGTTGCCACTATGAGTATATCCAAACATTACCATGCACCCTGGACATATGTTCTGTACAGCTCCCTGTCAGTCATATATCATCTGTCATTGGTATCCCATACCAGTATCCCTCCATTGCCATTGTTGAAACACTCTGTGATCCAGAACTCCCCGAAATTTGAAGCCCAATATAATGTCATGGTCCCTTACTAGGGAATGGCATATAGCGATGAGTTTAAAGGATAGATAAAGAACTTGGATAAAGTTAGATAAAGAACTTAGATAAAGAATGTTGACTTGAAAAAATTCCACATCCTATTTCCCCCCCCCCCCCCCCCCAATTATTCAGCTTTTCTTCACAGGAGTCCTAGACCACAGCAATGTATATATATAATATACAGCACTCCCACACATCCACCAGAAAACCTTTTCCCTTCCACAGTGATACTCTTACGCCCTATTCATATCATATTTACTTAAAGTGATGTACAGAGTCTGAGACATTAGCTTTCTAACAAGGTGACATCTGTATTTACATTATGGTGCATACTTTAGGATACACAGTTCTTTACATTTTTAGTTATCCTATGTTTTACATTATGGTTTACATTATCAGTCTGTCATCTCCTATATGTTATGGTGTAATATTACATGTTTTATATCCATCCTTGTGTACTCTCAAGAAACTCCTCTCTTACCCCCCATTTACTTTGGTTCCACACATTTAACGTCCATTTTCCCTTCCACCTTAGTGCCCTCAGTGATAGCCAACCTCCATTTCCTGAGGAGCCACTTCCAGAGATAGATGGAATAGTGTTCAGGGCCTAACTTGCTCAACTGCCCCAATGCCCTGGGAGCCAACCTTTCTCTCGAGGGATACAGTTCCCTCTATTGGATGGCATTAGTCCTCCCCAGGATGTGGGTCCACCCCCACTCTCACTACTTGGATTTCTACCCCATGGTGTCACCCACTCTGGCAGAATGAGCATTTAGACATTCCCCAGGAGCCCGTCCTGCATCAGACCCTCCCCTCCGAGCATTCTAAACAGGTAACCCTCTTTATTATATTTTGATATGATTTTCTCGGCATTTTACTCTCCACCAACACCTGACCCTCTCCTGGTTCGTATGCTACCCCTCCCTCCCCCCACTTTTGGGCAACGTTACCCACCCGTCCCTCCCCAGCCACCCTCAAACCCGCAAAGCCCCAAGCAAAGGCAACCCCTTGCCCCCCTTTTATCTCTTCTTTGTGTTCATACTTACCACCATCTCGTCTTAAATTCCACCCCTGCAGACATCGGCTCATATCCTTCCTCCACCCTCCGATTTCCTGCAAGCCTATCGTTCAGTCTCTTGCTATCTAGGGCAGCTTGTTTATTTCATATCATTGAGGTCATGTAGTATTTGTCCTTCAATGTCTGGGTTGCTTCACTCAACATAAGGTTCTCAAGATTCATCCATGTTATCACATGTGTTTGTAGTGTGTTTGTTCTTACAGCCGAGTAGTATTCCATTGTGTGTATATACCACATTTTATTGATCCACTCGTCTGTTGATGGGCATTTGGGTTGATTCCAACTTTTGGCAATAGTGAACAATGCTGCTATGAACATTGGTGTACATATATTGGTTTGTGTTCTTGTTTTCAGTTCTGCTGGGTATATTCCCAGCAGTGGTATTGCTGGGTCATATGGCAAATCTATGGCTAGTTTTTTGAGAAACCGCCATACTGTTCTCCAGAATGGTTGGATCCTTCTGCATTCCCACCAGCAGTGGATGAGTGTTCCCCTTCCTTCACATCCTCTCCAGCACTTGTATTCTTCTGTTTTTTTCATAGCTGCCAATCTTATGGGTGTAAGATGGTATCTCATTGTGGTTTTGATTTGCATTTCCCTGATAGCTAGAGATTTGGAACATTTTTTCATGTGCTTTCTTGCCATTTGTATTTCTTCTTCGGAGAAGTGTCTGTTTAAGTCTTTTTCCCATTTTTTAAATGGATTGTTTATCTTTTTATTTTCAAGATGTAGGAGTTCTTTATATATGCAAGTTATAAGTTTCTTATCAGATATATGATTGCCAAATATTTTCTCCCACTGTGTGGGCTCCCTTTTTACTTTCTTGACAAACTCCTTTGAGGTGCAGAAGGCTTTAATTTTGAGGAAGTCCCATTTATCTATTAGTTCTTTTGCTGCTCGTGCTTTTGGTGAGATATTCATAAATCCATTACCTATTACAAGGTCCTGTAGATGTTTCCCTACACTGCTTTCTAAGGTTTTTATGGTCTTGGCTTTTATATTTAGGTCTTTGATCCATCTTGAGTTGATCTTTGTATAAGGTGTGAGATGGTAATCCTCTTTCATTCTTCTACATATGGCTATCCAGTTCTCCAGACACCATTTGTTGAATAGGCCACTCTCTCCCAGTTGAGAGGGTTTGGTGGCTTTATCGAATATTATGTGGTTGTATATGTGAGGTTCTATATCAGAGCTTTCAATTCGATTCCATTGGTCTATATGTCTCTCCTTATGCCAATACCATGCTGTTTTCACCACCGTAGCTTTATAGTATGTTTTGAAGTCAGGTAGTGTGATTCCTCCAATTTCGTTTTTCTTTTTCAGTATGTCTTTGGCTATTCGGGGTCTCTTTCCTTTCCAAATAAATTTCATAGTTAGTTTTTCTAATTCCTTAAAGAAGGCTGCATTGATTTTTATTGGGATTGCATTGAATGTGTAGATCAATTTTGGTAGGATAGACATCTTAATAATGTTCAGTCTTCCTATCCATGAACAAGGAATAGTCTTCCATTTATTTAGGTCTTCTTTGATTTCCTTGAACAATCTTGTATAGTTCTCAGTGTATAAGTTCTTTACCTCTTTAGTTAAATTTATTCCTAAGTATTTGATTTTTTTATTTACTATTGTGAATGGTATTTGTTTCTTGATTTCCTCCTGATCTTGCTCATTATTGGTGTACAGAAATGCTACTGATTTTTGCGCATTGATCTTATAACCTGCGACTTTACTAAACTCATTTATGAGTTCTAGAATCTTCGTTGTAGATCTCTCAGGGTTTTCTATGTATAGGATCATGTCATCTGCAAATAATGAAATTTTGACTTCTTCCTTTCCAATTTGAATGCCTTTTATTTCTGGTTCTTGCCTCAGTGCTCGAGCAAGTACTTCTAAGACAATGTTAAATAGGAGCGGCGACAGTGGGCATCCTTGTCTTGTTCCTGAGTTTAGAGGGAAGGAGTCTAGGATTTCTCCATTGTAAACAATATTGGCTTTAGGTTTTTCATATATACTCTTTATCATGTTCAAAAAATTTCCTTGTATTCCAATCATTTGGAGTGTTTTTATCAAGAAAGGGTGCTGTATTTTGTCAAATGCTTTTTCTGCATCAATAGATATAATCATGTGATTTTTTTCCTTCAATCTGTTTATATGGTGTATTACGTTGATTGATTTTCTTATGTTGAACCATCCTTGCATACCTGGGATGAATCCCACTTGGTCGTGGTGTATAATTCGTTTAATGTGTTGTTGAATACGATTAGCAAGTATTTTGTTAAGTATTTTTGCGTCTAGGTTCATTAGAGAAATTGGTCTGTAATTTTCCTTTCTTGTGATGTCTTTGTTTGGCTTTGGTACTAGGGTAATGTTGGCATCATAGAAGGAGTTGGGTAATGTTCTTTCTGTTTCGATGGTTTGGAATAGTTTCAGCAGGATTGGTGTCAGTTCTTTCCGGAATGTTTTATAGAATTCACCTGTGAAGCCATCTGGCCCTGGGCTCTTCTTAGTTGGGAGATTTTTAATAACTGATTCTATCTCTCTGCTTGTGATTGGTTTGTTAAGATCATCAATTTCTTCTTTTGTCAATATGGGCTGTTTATGTGTTTCTAGGAATTTGTCCATTTCCTCTAGATTGTCATTTTTGTTGGAATATAGTTTTTCAAAATATCCTCTTATGATAGTCTTTATTTCTGTGGGGTCAGTGGTGATATCGCCTTTCTCATTTCTTATTTTGTGTATTTGCATCTTCTCTCTTTTTTTCTTTGTTAGTGTTGCTAAAGGTTTGTCAATTTTGTTAATCTTCTCAAAAAACCAGCTCTTGGTCTTGTTTATCTGTTCAAGTGCTTTCTTATTTTCTATTTCATTTAGTTCTGCTCTTATCTTTGTTATTTCCTTCCTTCTTCTTCCTGTTGGGTTACTTTGTTGTTGTTTTTCTAATTCCTTCAAATGTGCAGTTAGTTCTTCAATTTTTGCTCTTTCTTCTTTTTTGATATATGAATTTATGGCTATAAACTTCCCTCTCAGTACTGCTTTTGCTGCATCCCATAAATTTTGGTATGTTGTGTTATCATTATCATTTGTTTCAAGGTAGTCATTGATTTCTTTTGAGATTTCCTCTTTGACCCACTGTTTTTCTAAGAGTGTGTTGTTTAATTTCCAAATCGTGGTGTGAAATCTGGGCTTCTTTCCCTTGCAAATCTCCAGCTTGACTCCACTGTGGTCAGAGATAATGTTTTGTATGATTTCAATCTTTCTGAATTCGTTCAGCCTTTCTTTGTGGCCTAGCATATGATCTATCTTGGAGAATGATCCATGTGCACTTGAGAAAAATGTATATCCTGCTGTGTTTGGGTGTAGCGATCTATATATGTCTATTAGATCGAGCTCCTCTAATATACTATTCAGATGTTTTGTGTCTTTGGTGATTCTCTTTTGAGATGTTCTGTCCAGAATTGATAGTGGTGTATTAAAATCCCCCACTATAATTGTAGATGTATCTATTCTTTCACTTAGTTTTTCCAGCGTTTGCCTGACGTATTTAGAGGCACCCTTGTTAGGGGCATAGATATTTATGATTGTTCGATCTTCTTGACAGATTTTCCCTTTGACTAAAATGTAGTATCCTTCTTTGTCTCTCACAATTGTTTCACATTTAAAGTCTATTTTGTCTGATATTAATATAGCTACTCCTGCCTTTTTTTGGTTATTGTTAGCTTGTATGATTGTTTTCCAGCCTTTCACTTTCAATCTCCATGCGTCTCTGGGTCTAAGATGTGTCTCTTGTAGACAGCATATGGATGGGTCATATTTCCTTATCCAGTGTCCCAGTCTGAATCTTTTGATAGGTGAGTTTAATCCATTGACATTCAGTGTTATTACTATCAAGGAATTATTTGTGTTAGCCATATTTTGATTGGATTTGTGTTTGTCATATTTTGTTTGTATATTTTTTTTTGTCTTTTTTGTTGTTGTTGTTGGTCTTATACTCTCCTCCAACTTTGCCTTTCCTGTTTTTTCCTTTCTTCCTGCAGAACTCCCTTTAGAATTTCTTGAAGGGGAGGTTTCTTGTTGGTATACTCTTTCAGTTTCTGTTTGTCTGCGAATATTTTGAACTCTCCATCATGTTTGAATGCTAGTTTAGCTGGGTAGAGTATTCTTGGTTGGAAATTTTTTTCCTTTAGTACCTTGACTATATCATACCACTGTCTTCTTGCCTCCATGGTTTCAGAAGAGAAATCAGCACTTAATCTAATTGAGCTTCCCTTGTATGTGATGGTTTTCTTTTCTCTTGCTGCTTTTAGGATCTTCTCTTTGTCTTGAGCATTGGATAATTTGACAAGTATATGTCTTGGGGTGGGCCTGTTGGGGTTTATGACTTGTGGAGTGCGCTGTGCTTCTTGGATATGTACATCTGTCTCTTTCAGTAGATTTGGGAAGTTTTCAGTCATTATTTCCTGCAACACTCTTTCTGACCCCTTTCCCTTCTCTTCACCTTCTGGAATGCCTATAATACGTATGTTTGAGCGTTTTGCATTGTCATTCAGGTCCCTAAATCCTAATTGGATTTTTTCTATCTTCTTATTGACCCCTTCTACTATCTGTTTGATTTCTGATGTACTGTCTTCCACATCACTAATTCTCTGCTCTGTCTCTTCTAGTCTGCTGATATTTGCTGCAAGTGTATTTTTGATTTCTTGAACTGTGGTGTTCATTCCCATCATATCTGTTATGTTTTTGCGTATGTCTGCAATTTCCCCTCCAAGTGATGTCTTCATGTTGTTAACCTCTTTCATTACTGCATCAAATTTGTCAGTGATAAATGTTCTGAGATCTTTCATTGCTTGTGCCAAGTTTTGCTCCCCTTCGTGATTATTGGTTTGTTGATTGGATTCAGCCATGTTTTCCTGATTATTGGTTTGGTTCGTAGATTTTTGTTGCTTTCTGGTCATCTCTTTATTTTGACGAATTTAATCAGTTCCTTAGCTTCTTTGTCTGCTCTTGGAGGTTAATTAGTTGTTATTTTTGCACAGGTGTTATATCTTCTCTTTGTCACTTTTTTCTTCTTATTCTAGTTACTTGTTGTTGGTTAAGTTCACTTTAGAGGAAAGTATTAGTGTTGGGGAAAGGCAATTGTGTAAGCAAGGGAAAAGTGTAAAGTTGTATTGGTGATGTATGTTAATAAAGCAGGAATATGAGATCTGGAAGGATGGAGGTTAGATTCATGTAGATTGTATAGAGTTATAGCTGTAGGTAGAGTACCTTTTATGAAGTTGATGACTGAATTTGGGAGGAATATGGTATGAACTACACAGCTATTGTTTTCATGAGAGAGGGAAAAAGAAAAGAAAGGTAATAGTTTCAAGAGTGGATAATAGACAGAAAACAGAACAAAGGTATTAGAAATTAAGAGTTAGACACTTTGTGGATCAAAGAACGGGAGGTGGGGGGTGGAATATAGGAGAGACAGTAGATGATAGTGGATATCAAGATGCAGGGGAAGGGGGATAGTGTAGGTAGCCTAAATCAGTTCACACAGAAATGAGGCAGTGGAGGATGGGAAAACCCAGCAAATGTGAGGTGTTCCCTGTAGCACCTATTGTATACTTGAATTAAAGTAAAAATAAGTGGAAGATGAGGGACAAGAGGGAAAGAGAAAACCGAAAAAAAAAAAAAAAAAAAAAAAAACAACAACAAACTAATTATAATAGAGAAAAAAGAAAGGCAAGAAGAAAGGAAGAAAAAAAAAGAGGATGGGCAAACGGTGGGGAACGGATAGGGAGAAGAGAGATACAGGTACACACGTGTCACAATTGCAACACTATCTAAAACAACAACTTCCCCCCGCTTTGCCCTAAAACCCCCCCGTCTGTCTGCCCAAATGGGTCTGCAAGCACCTCCCTTCCCACAAACCCCCAATAGGCCGCCCAGGGCCTACGAACTCCCCAGTACTGCAGATGCTCAAAAAAAAAAAAAAAAAAAAAAATTTAAGTAAAATTAAAAAAAAACAAACAAAGAAACAAAAAAAAAAAAAAACAAAAAAAAAACAGAAACCCCTCCGCAGGCCCGGCTCCGCCCGCCGCGGAGGCTTGGACCGGCTCTGCCCGGCTCCTCACGCCGCCTTGGCCTGGCCTGGCTCCGCCCAGCTCCACTCGCTACAGCGGCCCAGCCGGCTCCGGCATCCACCTCCCGCCACCGCGGCCTGGACCGGCCCTGCCCGGCTCCGTACCCGCCGCGGCGTGACCCGGGCCCGCCCGGCTCCAAACGCTACCGCGGCCCGCAGCCGGGGCCTGAACCGGCCCCGCCCGGCTCCAAGCGCTACCGCGGCCCGCAGCCGGGGCCTGCACCGGCCCCGCCCGGCTCCAAGCGCTACCGCGGCCCGCAGCCGGGGCCTGCACCGGCCCCGCCCGGCTCCAAGCGCTACCGCGGCCCGCAGCGGGGGCCTGCACCGGCCCCGCCCGGCTCCAAGCGCTACCGCGGCCCGCAGCCGGGGCCTGCACCGGCCCCGCCCGGCTCCAAGCGCTACCGCGGCCCGCAGCGGGGGCCTGCACCGGCCCCGCCCGGGTCCAAGCGCTACCGCGGCCCGCAGCCGGGGCCTGCACCGGCCCCGCCCGGCTCCAAGCGCTACCGCGGCCCGCAGCCGGGGCCTGCACCGGCCCCGCCCGGCTCCAAGCGCTACCGCGGCCCGCAGCCGGGGCCTGCACCGGCCCCGCCCGGCTCCAAGCGCTACCGCGGCCCGCAGCCGGGGCCTGCACCGGCCCCGCCCGGCTCCAAGCGCTACCTCGGCCCGCAGCCGGGGCCTGCACCGGCCCCGCCCGGCTCCAAGCGCTACCGCGGCCCGCAGCCGGGGCCTGCACCGGCCCCGCCCGGCTCCAAGCGCTACCGCGGCCCGCAGCCGGGGCCTGCACCGGCCCCGCCCGGCTCCAAACGCTACCGCGGCCCGCAGCCGGGGCCTGCACCGGCCCCGCCCGGCTCCAAACGCTACCGCGGCCCGGCCCGGCCTGGCTCAGCCCCACCGAGCGGGGCTAGATGCCTCGTCTCCGCCTACCCAAGAAGGGAATCCTCTGCAGGTAGCTGGGATCTCCGTGTATATTTCACAGACGAATCCTCTCTGTTACCTTCCCTCCAAATCGATGTCCAGACACCTCCGGACCAGCAAAAATCCCGAAACAATCCGGTCCCAAAGAGTCTCCAACGCCGCCCAGCCGATTCCCTGCAGAAGACTCTAACAGGGATGTTCACTCAGCCGCCATCTTGCCCCCTCCCTGTTCTGTATTTTGATTACGACAATTTTTCCATAGACATGTATGCTTGACAATACCCATCATATTGTATATTCTTATAACCCAATTTATCATACTTACCTTGTTCCTCAATACAATTAGTAAAATATTAACTTTGCATGCATACCATTGTCCTTAATTAACTGACCTGCTTATAGAATACCTGCCTATGTAAATTTTGAGATAGATGGATACTTCCCAATGGTCACAAGGAAGTTAAAAGGGAAATGCTAAGTTTTATGCCTTTAGGATGAACAACATTAGCCCTGGACACATGTAATCAGCTTAACCCAGTTTTGAAAATCTTAAATAACTTTAAAGTGAAATCCACACAATCTCTTTTCTAAGTATTTCTTATTCTAATTTACTATAATTAAAATAATTTATACAGACTACAATACAAATAAAATAAATAACCAAATAAATGAGTAGATAAATAAATAAACCTACAGAGATATCGCACTTTGGGGGAACAATATAAGTGCTCAGTATTTGAGAGATCAGGTTTGAGTTGATAGTCTAAGTAAAAACATCTAAGTCATTTGTTTTCTTTTCTTTTTTTTAAAGATTTACTTATTTATTTCTCCCCCCTCCCTCCATTGTCTGTTCTCTATATCCATTCACTGTGTGTTCTTCTGTGTCTGCTTGTATTCTCATTAGACGGTTCTGGGAACTGATCCTGGGACCTTCTGGAGTCAGAGAGAGGAAATCATTCTCTTGCACCACATCAGCTCCCTGGTCTACTACATCTCTTATTGTCTCTCCTCTGTGTCTCTTTTTGTTGTGTCATCTTGCTGCATCAGCTCTCTGCATTGGCCGGCACTCATGCACAGGGAGGTACTCTGCATGGGCCGGCATTCCATGTGGGCCAGTTTGCCACACAGGACAGCTTGCCTTCACCAGGAGGCCCTGGGTATTGAACACTGGACCTCCTGTATGGTAGACAGGAGCCCAATTTCTTGAGCCACATCCTCTTCCCTTATTTTCTTTTTAAGCAGGAATGATGAAGAAAGATAATTAGATGTTCCATTCTCAAAGATACTAATGTATTTATTTGTTTGTTTATCAACCATCATTACTGGGTGGTTATCTGGTCTTGAACCCTTGACCTATGGTTTCAGGCCCTGGAATGGAGAGATAACAAGTTTGATATGGCCCTTGCCCTAACTGAAGTTTGAGTCCAAAAGGAGAAAGAAGACAATAAACAAATAACTATTACATATGTGTGATTTTTCTAAGTGTTACAAGAAGAATATAAAAATGTAAAGGAGATATGGAGAAGTGGTAAATATGGGGATGTAAATGGCTAGTTAAGTAGATGGGTGCTTAAAAAAGAGAATGCTTCTCAGAATTGCTGATATTTGAGCAATGACCTTAAGTATGAGAGGGAATCTCCTCTATGGACATCTCTTGAAAGAACTTTCAAGGCATAAGAAATAGCAAGCACAAAATGGTGGAGATCAGAGTGTATATGTTCCTGGTAAAGAAGGGATGCCAACTGAGCCTGGGGGTGATGGCTCAGGTGTGTGTGGTCAAGGGAGTAGGGTGGGCAAGGAAGTTGAATGAAAGGATATGGTTCATTAGCCAAATCCCCAAATAGCACTTTTTACTGTTATTCAAATTTTAATAGTTTTAATCTCAAAGGCAAGCATATAACACTATGGAGTAAACATTCCTAGTATACAACAGCAAAATAAGAAGAACATGTAACAAAATTTTTCTTCCAACAGCACTTAAAACCTTAAAAACAGCAATTTTAAGCCCACATGGTCAATATTTGCCTGACTGATTAGATATACATCTTTAAATATTGGAGATACACATTTCATTCATTGAACATTATACTTAAAGATCAGAATTGAACTATAATATCTTGTTAACCTGAAACAATCATGTACATATTGATAATTCAGATAGGAAATTCTCTAGAGTTCAGGAATAGCAGTTTAGACACAGTTTGCTACTTCAAGCACAAATTCACTTTTGATTTAACTTAAAATTTTGAATATTTTTCATAATTTGAGCATATGTGTGCTTATTTAAAAATGTGTGCAAATATAAAGCATCAATGAAATAAAATTTAAAAATAAAGAAAAAATTTTTTAAAAATTTTAAAAATTGAAGTTTAATATCATCAGTATTCGATTAACTTTGAATTGCTCATGTGCTCACCTGCTCAAAAATTTTGGTTTGCTCATTTGCAAAGCCTACAACATTTGAAATTTATTAAATAAAAATTTCATTATATGGCTTCAAATAGCAGATATCATTAAAGTTATTGAATGTCCATTGCCTTAATCACACATAATTTTTCTTGAAGACTTCCTAATAACAGTTTATAGTCATGATACTAAAGTGTGAATCATGTAATGTTTCATTAGTAATCTTTAACCAGCAGCTGTCTCCATCTTCTAGTCAGTATTCCTGTTTCAGATATCTGAGATATCAAAAGATACCAAATATAGATTCACAAAATGGGTCATAATCTAAAATAAATATTTGTTTTATGCTGTATCCATATATAGTAACAGAAAAATTTAAACTCAAATAAATAAGTGAATAAACAGATACATAAATACATAAATAGATAACTAAATAATAAAGAATCTAAGTAAGGAAAAAAATCAGTGCCATCCACTAGGTAAGTAATAAGTGCTAGGCATTTGGTTACATGCTGAATATGCATTATCTTTAAAATTCACAACTATTCTACATATATAATGCTATCATGTCCTGTATCAATAGCAGCAGTTCAAAGAAAGTTGGCTAGGAAACAAACAACTAATGGCAGGGGCAGAAAACAGATTTGAAAACAAATTTTATGATCCCAAAGTCCTGTTTTTCCTTTGTTTCATGTTGCCACTAGGTGAATTAATGTGAAAAGCAACTGATTAACTGATATTTTACTATTAATATTCTGCTTTTGTTTTACATGTTCATAGAAATTAGAAGCTATTGAGTCAGTAAACCTGGCACTGGTCATAAATAGAATGGAGATCAGACATACCAACCGAGCCCCAAATGTGTTAGCTTTTGGGTCCTTCATTAGGACACAAGTCATCAAGTGGTTGCCTGCATTATTTTTCATGTTCAACTCCAGAGGGCAACATAAAAAAAAGTGGGAATATATTTTTTAACATGTATTTTTTCCACCCTTTCCCCTTCTCTCATCATTTAGGTAGTATAAACACATTTATAAGGTGTTCTGGCTTTTTTCACTTAATGTTTTCCCTCTTTAAACTTCTGAGGAATGTATCAACACCAATAATTTTTGATGTGGAATTGGGAGAAAATAGAGTTATAGAAACAATAAAAATAGTCTAGTGTGTTTCATTTAGAAAGTTTGTAAGAGCAAAAGAAGTGCTATGAATTATTGACACACAGGAATCTGGGAGGCAAGGAATAGGAAAGTGCTGAGATGTAAGTGATGACAGTGTAGAAGGGATTATTTTCTGGAGTTTGGGTCATGAAAATCATTGAGGTTTGATAAGTAGATGGAGAGTTTATGAGTTAGTTAAAGGGGATTTTAGAGATATTATAGGTTAAATGATGTCCTGGATTATGGAATCCTTGCATAACACTCTTTCACAAGTCACAGGCTCAGTAATTTGCTGTGGCAATGCTTAATCCACCTGTCTCTAGATGAACTTGAACACTGCCACTGAGAAAACCTTGTGTAGCAAGGCTAACTTTAAATATCACTCTAAGAGGAACCTGTATTCCAAATGAGAAAGGGAGGGTTATAATGAATTATCATTACTGTGGATGGTCGTGGGTATAAGAATGGAGTAGGCTATGACTCAAAGGGGAAGAAGGAATAAGATTTGCTCATCTGTTCTAAATCAGTGCTAGGATTTCTTAGACTTTTGGCATTGTTCAAAAAGAGTGCTGAGGTTCAATCTGTGCAGAATTGGTAAAAAATTTGTAAATCTTTGAAAATGAATAGAAATGATGAAAACACATTATAATGTTTCTAACTAGCAGAGCTATTATATGAGTATGACAGTGGTTGAAAGGGAAAGTCTAAGGTCATGTATATTACTAGAAGGAAAGCTAAAAGTGTAACATGGTACTGTACAGCATAGTAAAATTGCATGTGAAATATGAATATGGGTCAAATTGCATATATAAGACTGTTTTTGCAAAGTAGAAATACAAACAAACTAGAGGGACAGAAATAGAATAGCAATTATGTGTTGCAGAAAAAGCATATCGAGATTGAGAGGTAATGAGTTTTGTCTGTTTTTTGTTTATTATTATTATTATTATTAGAGCAATGAAAATGCCCTAATAATGATTGAAGTGATGAATGCACAACTATGTGATTATACCAAATACTATTGATTGCAACTGGAAATAGATTTATGCTTTATTAATATGTACCAATAAAATTGGTTTGTGAAAACAAAACAAAAAACAACAAAAGAAGAGTGACTTCATAGGAGAAGCAATATTTGATACTGACTCTAATACTGAACGCAAAATAAGATACTTTGCTAAAGCACTTTTCTGTCTAAGGGAGCTGAATATTTCATTCACTGGCTTGTTTAAAGGAATTATTAAATAATCTACAGACTAGCAAGAAAAGAGTCTCTTCCTACCTTTTGAGGAACAATTCCTAAAGCAACTTCCTTTAATCTTTTAAATGCATTATAATAAATGAATTGACCTCATTCAAAATTAATTTAGATTTTGGATTATGTTTTCCTGAAGTAATTACCACTCCAAAACAGGGCCCAATGAGTTTTTGGTTCATAAGGCTTATAAGTAGATAAAGAAGGAGGGAAAATAAGCCACTAACCTAAGGAGAAGTGAAGAGCTGGGTGCAGTGAAAGTGAAGTGGGATCAAGCAAGGGAAAGTTGACCAACCTACATCTGTGAACTCTTATGTCTTTTAACAGAAAATGACTATAGAACTTAACTTCATCAGTGAAATAAGTTCTATTTATAAAATAATTTTATTAATTTGTTCTGACAGGAATGGAGCAGATATCTATACATTAGAGCATCACATTTCAAGTCAAAGTCATTATTTCTGGGAGCTTGTTTCAGAGTCGCATACTTATAAAATACAGCTAGGGGTCAGCATACCTCTCTCCGTTATCACTCAAGCTGTCAGCTGTGCAGATGAACCAGCGATGTATCATTCATTCTACCTTTGTCAGTTTGGCTTACTCATCTACTTTCATATAAACCATTGCCAATTTTTTTTTCTTAAATTCTGGGGAAACATGAATAAGTAAAAATTGATACAGTGATACTAGTCCCATCTCAAGACTTGTGTAATAAAATGTTCTAAAATACTGAGAAACTTAAAATTTTATAATATAATTAATAAATTAATATAAAATACAGTAAGTAGAACCAAGATTTTTGTGCAATAAAAGAGTAATGAATATTCAGGTACATTGAATGCCCTGTGTTCAGTGCAGTAAATTAATTGCTACAAACTACTTCAGAAACAAAGTATAGTAAACTGAAAAATCTTCATTTTATTTTAGTTCTGCTTCAAAGACAAACATAATAATAATAAAAAGTTCCATGAAGTGGTTAATTACTAGAGTTCTGCTCAGATGTCACATTCAAAGTCCAATTACTTTCAATTCAAGATAGATAGCTACTTCAGTTCCTCAATTTTGAAATTTTATCAGATATGCTGGTCTCATGATTATTTAAATGGCTATGTGTGACTTCATTAGTTTTTCCAAATATTTTATTTGGGAAATCAAGGCAATAAACATGAGTGGATCTCTAATCATCTTGACTGAACCTACAAATTTCTACTATACCATTTTGGCAGTCTGAAAGACAATTTTATGTATCTATCGTAATTGTAATGACTAGGATCAAGGTAAACTTAGAAAATAATATTAAAATTAGTTGTTTGCTGCGTTTTTCATATTTAATTACCAATATCTGATTCTAGGAACCCAGAAGGGAGTTAAACAGGTACCTATTTTACAGATTTTCCTGATCACCTTTGTTGCCGCCTTTCTCCACCCCTCCTCCCCTTCCAGCTCCCGCCTTCCTTCCCGCCAGTCCCGCCCATATTGCCAACCCACAATCTGCCCTCTTCCCCAGTAACTGCTTACCTCAGGTCTATCCATCAGCTTCAGCCTGTCCACAGCCGCCCCTTAGCCAACCCTCCCTTCATCACACCCCTCCCTCTACCCAACCCTATATAGCTAAGTGTACTTCCGTAATAAAGCAGACCTGTTCCTGCGCTCAGGCGGTCTCCGTGGTTTTTCCTCAACCGCGCGTCCCCCACGCCTGGAGAACCGGTGTTCCCTCTTGGAGCACCCCCCGCCGGCGGTTCGGCAGGAGCAAGCCCCCCCGACTCTTTGGCCTGAGCGAGGACGAAACCCTCACGCTCAGCTACAATCTTTCCTCAAATTGCAATCATAATGTTCTCCTCTTCCCTTAACCTCTCACTGTTCCTGCAAGCTACATTCCCAATAAAATTTCTAACACTTTACTGCATGGTTTGCTCCTATGTCTTCCTCCATCTTCTAGACAGTAAGCCTCTCAAAGACAAGTATTATTTATACTGTATAACATATTTGTACTTAATAACATTAACATAATTCTTAGAACATAGTACTCAATACAGCTGCTGAATGAATTGCTCAATAACTTTTGAGAGCCATCTAAACAGGACTGAAATATTATATAGAAAGTCTTGGATGGTTTCTTCAGATCACAGCACATCCCTTATTCTTCTCTTCTCAAATCTACTAACACAGAGAACCCTGGAGGTTAGAATAGATATCACATTTTCCCTCAAATATGTTTCTATAAGGAAACTCTTGGGTAAGTTCTTTGCTCTGCTCTGAAAAGTTTTAGTACACTGTCTTTCAGACTTAAAGAGTAGACTAACCAAGTTTAACAACACAGAAGATATTCATGAACCCCCAACCAGGCCTGAAATGCATTGTTAGTCTACTTTACATTTAAGTTCAATTATAAAACTGTGCATAGAATTTTTACATTTATAAATTTTTCAGTATAAAACTAAAATTCATATTAAATGCAAAAAAATATGGAAGGTGGAATCCTTATTTCTTGTTTTCTTAATTCTGTATCTCCCTTTCTAGAACCACGATTAGCCTAATGAGACTACTGTTAGTTTCTAGAAGCCAGGCTTCAAATTCTCAGATATCACAGGAGAATAAGTGAATAGTTTCACTGCTTCTTTATTAGTCAAAGAATAAGGAAGATGAGAATAATCAGCAGCACAAGTTAAAGCAGCTTTTCTTGGAAAGAGTTTGGAAAATCAGTGGATTTAATGTGATTTGAGCCAAACTTACTTGTTTAGTCCACCAGAGAAGAACTGTAACTGCCAATTTGATAATTGCATTCTTGAAGGGCTATGTCTCCTGACATTTCGTGATGGGATAATAAGAGAAATTTCATCATGCTGAAGAAAGGAATATAAATCTGATGCTACTTGTATTAGTTAGGGTTATCTAGGAAAACGTAACTGATAGGTGACATATGTAAATATTATGAGATTTTATAAGATTGTCTCATGTGACTGTGGGGATGCACAAGTTCAATTTCATAGGGCAGGATGAAAGCTGGGAACTATGGTGAAGGCCCTCAATGAATTCCCCAAGAGGAACTGGCTGGCAGAAGTAGAGATGAAAATATTCTTTTCCAACTGCTGAAATCATCACTGCTCCTTTTAAGGCCTTCAAATGATAGGCTGAGAGGTCTCTCATTGCTGTAGGCAAACTCCTCTGTTTATTGTAGATGTAATTGGCCATAGATTAAGTCCAGGAATTACCCTCACAGTAACAACTAGGCCAGTGTTACCTGGCCAGGTTGACACATGAGCCTAACCATCACACTTCTTCTGAAGATCCTTAGACCAGAGGTGTCTGGTTTAAGAAAATACAGAAAAAAAAGATGAAACAGAAAGCTTATTTTGTCAAGTCTGTTGACTTAGAAAACTGCAGTTAATAAAAAAAGAGAAAGAAAATATTTAGGCAATGAAGACAAAAATGATTTAATACTTCCAAAGGGGCAACAACAAAATATTCAGATCACTTTCCAACTTAAACAATTGAACTCAGAAAATAATGGCATAAAATTAAGATAATTACAAACATAAAATTTTGTTAAGATAGAATAAAGTCATTTTGGGGGAAAAAGTATTTTCCACACACAGACAAAATTATAGCCAGTTTAAAAGTGCATTATTGTAGAGCGGATGTGGTTCAAGCAGTTGGATGTCCACCTGTCAACAAGGCGATCCCAAGTTCAGTTTCTGGTGCCTCCTAAAGAAGACGAGCAGAGACAACAAGCAGACACAGAGAGCAGACAGATGAGGGAGCATCTCAGGAATGGGGGAAAGTAAAAAAATTTTAAAAATAAGTTCTTAAAAGTGTATTATTGGGGAGCAGATGTGGCTAAGCAGTTGAATGCCTGTTTTCCAAGTACAAGGTCTTTAGACAAGCTGGGAAATTCTCTCTGAATGCTGAAATCACTTCCCTTTTTGAAGTATTCAACTGATAGGATAAATGTCCCTCATTGCTGATGGCAATTCCCCTGGTTGATCAGAGAAGTAATCAGCCATGTAGGCAGTAAACTCCCTGATGACTTAAGTCCATAAATGTCCTTGTATTATGATTAGTTCAGTGCTTGCTTGGCCAAACAACTGGGCACAATTTCCTGGCCAAGTTGATATTTTAGCCCAAGAATCCCATTCTACCCTTTGTCAATTTGGCAACCATACACATTACCTTAAAACATACTTAGTCTGTAAGTAAAAGAAATAGCAGACATGCATGAATTTCCACCTAAGAATATTCAACTGTCTTGTGTAAAACCAGAAATGCATTAATTCCCTATAGAATAGGGTACAAGTCCTTGGGTAATATTAATTCTTAAACTTGACATCTTTAAATATTATAACACGAAGCTAATACAATTTGTCATAAGGGAAAATATATTCATTTTATGTACATATACAATCATACTCATAATAAAACAAGGAAGAAAAATTTAAGACTATTACAATCTCATTTCTGTAACCAGTCATGTGCTAAAAGTTCATATTTATTGCTACCTTCTTCCACTATTCATTCCATGTTCCCATTACCCTCAGGAAACACCTCAGCTGGCCATGGTTCTTTGCCTGGTAGGATGACCCAAACTTTCATTCCTCAAAATTCTGGGACTTTGTTAGTACTGCTTGGATTGGGTTGTTGTAATTTTTCGTTGACTTTGATCACAAGGCATGGCAGTACTAGGAGATGCCCTAGAGGATCTCCTGTATTCTAGGTAAGCTCTAATTTACCTCCATTATGTAGATGCAGTCCTATTTCCCCTTGATAGTCAGGATCAATTGCCCCAGACAGTATAGTAATTCCCTTCTTGCCTGTTGATTCAGAGGTAAGAGAAGCCCAAGTGGCCAGGTGGCAGTCTTAACTTCTAGTTCAATGGAATCATTGTTGTGTTCCCTGGTGACAGCACTCCTCTTTTTGGAACTAAGGCCTGTAGACCAGCAGAACTTAAGGTTGCAGGGACAAGAGGCAAAAATTTTCCTAGTGGATCATTAGGAGTAATAGTGTGTGGTGCCACTCCTATTTCTACCCCTTCATTCCTGGACCCATAAATCCTGGTTATAGGAGAAACCAGAATAGAGTGGACACTAATGGAGAGCATACACAGCTCCTGGAGAACATTGCCCCAGCCCTGCAAGTTACTGCCAACTAGTTGGCACCATAATTGAGTCTTTGGAAGGCATTCCACTGTTCTATCAATAGAGCTGTTTCAGGATGGTGGGAAACATGATTAGACCAGTGAATTCCATGGGCATGTGCTGATTCCTGCACATTATTTGCTGTGAAATGGGTTCCTTGATCAGAAGCAATGCTGTGTGGGATGCCACAGCAGCGGATAAGATATTCAGTAAGTACACAGATGGCAGTTTTGGAAGAATCATTGCATGCAGGTAACACAAACCCATTATCTGGAGTATGTTTATATTCTAGTTAAAACAAACCACTGCCCCTTCCATGATGGAAATGGTCCAATGTAATCAGCCTGCAACCAGATGGCAGTCTGATCACCTTGGGGAATGGTGCCATATAAGTGGCTGAGTGTGGGTCTCTGCTGCTGGGAGATTGGGTACTCAGCAGTGGCTGTAGTCAAGTCAGCTTTGGTAAGGGGAAGTCCATGTTGCTGAGGTTATGCATAACCTCCATCCCTACCTCCATGGCCACTTTGTTAATAAGTCCTTTGGGCAATGACAGGAGTGCCTGGGGGAAAGAGGCTGAGTGTTAAAACAGAGGAGATCATCTTAGCCACTTGCTTATAAAAATCATCCTCTGCTGAAGTCACTCTGGTGAGCATTCACATGGGACACAAATACTTTCATGTTTTTCCCCACTCAGAAAGGCCTATCTACACAGCTCTTCCCCAAGCTTCTTTGTCACCAATTTTCCAAGCATGTTCTTTCCAACTCCCTGACCATCCAACCAAACCACCTCTGGCCATTTATTTTCCAAGAAAAATCAACAACCAGGTGCATTGCTTGAAGTTTGGCCCACTGGGAAGATTTGCCTACAACACTGTCTTTCAGGGATGTTCCAGAAAGGGGCTGCAGTGCTGCAGCTGTCCACTTTTGTGTGATACCTGCATATCATACAGAACCATCTGTAAATCAGGCCCTAGTTTTCACTTCCTCAGTCAACTGATTGTAAAAGACTCCACAAGAAACCAAAACTATGGGCTGAAAAAGAGAAGGGCAGGGGTTGTGACCATGGGCATTTGGGATATTTCCTCATGTAACTTACTTGTGCCTTCAGGACCCACTCAAGCCCTATCTCATATATACCACATCCACTTTATTATGGAGTCATGCCCAACTTTATGGTTTGGTGGGTCAGACAATACCCAGTTCATAATAGGCAACTCAGGTCTCATGGTAACTTGATGAAATTTTACCAAGGTCGAAGTCCCTGTATTTTTGTTGGATTTATCTCCCATGTTCTCCCACACAAAGCTTTACCAATAAGTCTAGAGTCTTTTTTACTTCTTGCTTGCTAGAGCTTATCAACATGATATCATCAATATAATGGACCAGTGTGAAGTCTTGTGGGAGGGAGAGACAATCAAGTTCCCTGTGGACAATATTATGACATAGGGCTGGTGAGTTGATATACCTCTGAGGCATGACAGTGAAGGCATACTGCTGGCCTTTACAACTGAAAGCAAACTGTTTCTGATGGTTCTTACTAATGGCAATTAAGAAAAAATTATTTGCCACATCAAGTAGTTGCATACCAGGTACAAGGAGATGTGTTGATTTGCTCAAGCAATGATACTACGTCTGGGACAACAGCTGTAATTTGGAGTTACCACCTGGTTAAAATTATGATAATCTACTATCATCCTCCAAGATCCATCTGTTTTCTGCACAGGTCAAATAGGAGAGTTGAATGGGGATGTGATGGGGAATCACCACCCCTGCATTCTTTAGAGCCTTGATGGTGACACTAATCTCTGCAATCTCTCCAGGAATTCAGTGTTATTTTTAATTTACTGTTTTGCTAGGCAGGAGCAGTTCTAGTAGCTTCCGCTTGACCTTTCCTACAATAATGGCCCTTATTCCACAAGTCAGGGATCTAATGTGGGGACTCTACCAGTTACTGATTATGTATCTTCCAATTATGCATTTTGGAACTGGGGAAATAATGACAGAATGGACCCTGGACCCACTGTGAGAAAGACCTGAGCTAAAACTCCATCAATCACCTGACCTCCATAAGCCCCTACTCTGACTGGTGTCCCAAAGTGATGTTTTGGGTCTCTTGGAATTAATGTCACTTCTGAGTTGGTGTCTAATAATCCCTGAAATGTCTGAACATTTCCTTTTCCTCAGTGCACAGTTACTCTGGTAAAAGGCTGTAGGTCTCCTTGGGGAAAGCTGAGAGGAACATTAGCAGTATAAATTTTTGGCAGTTTGACAGGATCCTTCCCCAAGGGGACCCGGTTTCTCCTCATTCAAGGGGCTCTGGGTCTATAAACTGTCTCAAGTCTGGGAATTGATTAAGGGGCCATGATGCTCTGTGTCTACAATTCTAGGTAGGGTTTTGTTCACTTGACCTCAACCTAGAACTCTTCTGCTTATACATATCCAGAAGGAATTTAGTAGGCTGCCCATCTATTTCACTTCTAGGTACCCCATGATCCATTGGCCAACATCATAACTCTGTGACTCAGACTATTTTGATTGCTGCTTTGAGTCTGCCTTTCACTGTGGTAGCCACATCCACCTTGTCTTTGGTGATTAACTGCCAATACTTGACTTTTAGTGAACCTGAGATTCAATCACCCCATAATGTTTAAGGATTCCAATTCCATTGCACTCTTCCTATGGTAATATCTGTACTAAAGAGAAGAGAAACTACAGAGTTTTTCAGGGAATATGGAGTTAGACATAAGAATTTATTCCTCACCATCCTGGTTAAAGGTGTGGCCTCTGGACATTCCTGGGGTGGGTGGACCAGTCTTAAATGTTACATCCATACTAGCATTCCATTCTCTCTAAGCCTTAGAATTGCCTATTCTACTGTACACCAGGGCAAATCAGACATCACAACCTCAGGCATTCTAGGTCATCTTTTGGTCCATGTTTCAGTCAGGCTTCCAAATAAATAGTTAGAGCCTTTTCTAACCCTTCAAGCTACAGCATTGAATCCAGAATTTCTGCTTAGTTGGCCCATATCAATAAATTAAGGCAGATCCAACTTTTTATTCCTTCCACCTTTATCCTATACCCTTAGTATCTATTCCACACATATTCCTCTGATTTCTGTCTATATAGATTGGAAAACTCATGCAGTTATTTTAGAATATAGGACTTCCTCATGGGTAATACTTTGTATTTTACCTTTGGGGAATTGTTTATGATTTTAGTCTAATAATAGGTCTCAAAGAGAAGAGGGATGGTTGGGGTGGGTAAGGAGAAAGATTAGAAATGCCTCACAAGCTACTGACCTCAGAGCATTCTCTCGCATTTCCATCTGGTGACAGGATTAATCTTTTCAGGCAAGTTTGAAAGCCAGATTCCACCCGGCAGAGTGGAAGCTGAGCAAAGCATAGTGGAGTTTGGCTGATAACTGCCTCAGGGCTGGGAGGAGGCCCAGTCTCCCTGGAGCAGGCCCAAGGTTGGGTGATACACGGTTGACAAAGTGTGGTTTCCACAGTGCAGGCCATCACAGGTTTATCTGGCAAATTCTCAAAAGAATTTAGCATTCCAAAGCAATGTCCCCACTGATATTATCATCATCCCATTTCTCAGGGTTCCACTCTTTTCCAATTAATGCTTTCACTTTAAATGCAGACATTGTGTGAGATTGTGATTTTATTTTCCTTTGTAACTCTGTTACTCATACAATGAGTCCATCTGGTTTTCAGATATCTCAAGTCTGTGGCTGCAGGAAACAAGATTTTCTTTCAGAGCACACATAGTAACTTTTACATCATTCATGCAGCATTTAAGTTGCAAATTTGAAGACTTTAGTTCATCTCTTTTTTTGTGTGACTGTATCCAGTGTATCTAGGAGGAATCAGCCAACTTCATTGTTCCTTCTGATTCCACAAAACTCTGTTAAAGTGTTGAAAACACTCTCACCTAGATCCCTGCCTCTTATAAGCATGGAAGTAGGAAGATCCAGTAATGATATTTTGCAAATCTCCATTGCCAATTCATGCCATGGACAGTTAATGGCCTCTTCACTATTGCAACCTCAAGGCCAATTAGACTAGAGAGTCAATCACAATTACAATCCCAGAACCATTTCAGACATACCATATTTAAGATTCTGTTCCTCAAGAACAATCCCTGATACCAAGCTGTATTAGTCAGGGTTCTCTATGGAAACAGAATCAGTAGGAGATATCTATAAATAGTATAAGATTTTATAAAATTCTCTCACATGACTGTGGGAATGCACAAGTCCAGGTTCTGCAGGCAGGTTGCAAACCAGGGGCTCCATTGAAAGTCTGATGAAGATCTTTTATGAGTTTCTGACAGACATTGGCTGTCCAAAGACAAGCTGGGAAATTCTCTCTGAATGCTAAAATCACCTCCCCTTTTAAGGCATTCAGCTGATGGTATAAAATATCACTCATTGCTGATGGACATCTCCCTGGCTGATTGTGGATTTAATCAGCCATGTATGCAGTAAACTCGCTGACGATTAAAGTTCATAAATGTCCTTGTATTATGATTAGCACAGTGCTTGCTTAACCATACAACTGAGCACAATTACCTGGCCAAGTCAACACATTATCCTAACCATCACACCAACATTCCTCGTCTATATGGTCTATCTAGAGAATGATCCATATGCACTCAAGAAGAATGTGTACTCTGCTTTTGTTGCACACAGTATTCTATATATGTCTGTTAGATCTAGTCAGTTAAGTGTATCATTCAAGTCTTGTACTTTATTATTTTTACTTTGATATTCTTTGATATTCTGACCAGATATTCTATCAACTATTGAGAATGTTGTGTTAAAAAAACCTCCCACTATTAATGAACAGCTGTAAATTTCCCCCTTCAAACCTGTCATATATGCTTCATGTATTTTGAGACTCTGGTCTTAGGTGCATATATATTTAAAGTTGTTACATCTTCCTATTGAATTGTCCCCATTATCAGTATATAATTTTGATCTTTCTTTTGTTTTTGACTTAAAGTCTATTTTATCTGATATTAGTATAGTCAACCAGCACTCTTTGGTTTCTACTTGCATGTTATAATTTTGGCCATTTTTTATTCTCAACCTACTTGTATCTTTGAATTTAATGTGAGTCTCTGGCAGATAGCATATAGTTGGTTCATGCTTTTTCATCCATTCTGACAATCTCTGCCTTTTGACTGTAGAGATTAATCCATTTACATTTAAAGTCATTACTGATAATACAGAACTTTCTTCTGCTGTTTTTCTATTTAGTCTTAGTAAGTCTTACTTTATTTCTTTCCCTCACATCTGTTAATGTCTATTTTTATGTTTATTTGCCTTTTTGTGTTGTACCATGTTGAGTACCTTCTCATTTCTATCTGAATGTATTTTTCATTTATTTTCCTTGTGGTTACCATGGGAATTAAATGTAAAATGATAAATATATAAAAATCATATTTGGCTTGTTCCCAGTTTAATTTTAATAACATGCATATATACTTTTCCTATACTTCTCTGTCCACCGTTTTTTGTACTTGTTACCATTTATATCTTTATACATTGAATATTCAGAAATGAAGATTTACATTAGTTTTTATGCATTTGTATTTTAGCACTTGTAGGAAGTAAGAACATATGAAACAATAAATTAGAATTATACTGGCATTTATAATCCAGATGGTTACCTTAACTTCAAGTCTTTATTTCTTTATGGTACTTTCCTTTCAGTCTGAAGAACTCTCTTTATCATTGCTTGTAGGGCAGGTATAGTGGTGATGAACTCCCTCAGCTTTTATAAATCTCAGAATGTCTTAATCACTCCTTCATTTTTGAAAGAAGTTCTTGGCTTGCAGTTTTCTTTCAGCAACTTTAAGTATTTCTACCCACTGCTGCCTTATCTGCATGGTATCTGAGAAATGCCTTGGGCTAGTTTTGCTTTTAATATTTTCCTTTCTGCTCTTCAGCCTGACTCATTTCAAGTTTCTTATCTTAAAATTCACTGATTCTTTCTAATGGCAGCCCCAATCTGCTGTTGAAACTCTCCTGAGCATTTTTCATTTCAGTTATTGTGGTTTTCAACTCCAGAAGTTCTGGTGTTGGTTCCTTTTTAAAATTTCTATCTCTTTACTTAGACTCTCATATTGTTCTTTATCCTTGAGCTCTTCCTCTGTGTTATCCTTAATCTTCTTGAGCTTTTTGAAGGTAACTTTTTAAAAGTCTTATTTGGTATGTTCACATTCTTATTTTCTTTGTTTTTTTCTCTACTTTTATATTCTACCTTTCAATGGGCCATCACTTCCTGTTTCTTTGTTTGTCTTGTACTCTTTAGTTGCACTTTCTACATTTCAATATTTTCAAAGTTTAACTCTGGCATTTATTTCCTGAGGTATCTGTTTCTTGGTTGTGTAAACAGCTAATAATAAAGGAGATTTTTTTGAGTTTCAGCATTCCAATGAGGAAGTTCTGCCCAAGGTGGATGCAGTGTTTAGGATTTTCCCTGTCTTTCTGTTCCTCTGTCTTATCCTCGGATTTCCTTGTTGTTTTTCCATCCACCTCTTTACAGAAGTGTATTTGTCCCCTCTTTTTCCCAGGAGTCAGATCTCACTCTCCCTGGTCTCTGAAGCTAGAAGATCTTTCTCCCAGACTGCCACCTCTACATACTTTACCATTCTTTAATTATCTCAACTTCTTTTGCATGAAGGGCATGTTCTGAGAGGAGGGGCACCAAGAAAGAACTTTCCAAAGTCAGTCTTTCCTGCCAAAATAGGGCAGCAACCCATTTAGGAGGCACAGACCAGCTCCAAATTGCCCTGTAGAGGAGATCAGGAAAGGTGCCAAGATCTCTGACAGCTCTCCAAAGCAGAGCTTTCCTGCGGAAATAATGCATTTTTTAAGGACCTCAAAAACAAAAATGAAAAAAGGCCATTTGATATTATTTACATGAGGTAAAGATTCTGTTTCCAGAATTTTAAACCTTTATTCATTGAAATGTCATATTTCATTTGAATATATAAACATGAACCAGCCACAAGAAAATGCCTTAGAACAGCAAGGTCATTGTTTTCTATACTGTTTTGCATTAGACTTACATCTATGTGCCAAAAAATGATTTCTGAATTCTCACATTGTCTCCTCTGAGGAGTTTCCAGTCTGAGAAGTCAAACAAAGTCTTGGAGTTTATCCCTACTCCACATCATAGACCATCCAGGCCATCCCAGGTCCTTATAATGGTCTACAGGATCATTAAGCTCAGTTCAGTCTCCTCTCAAACTAACCCTTGCTCTGAATAATACCCTATCCTTTTTTTCTCTGGCATACTATAAGTTCAAGCCTGCACATGCCCTGCCTTTTTAATTAAAACTTTTCTATTGAGGATCCAGGGAAGATGGCCAAATATGGAGCTCCAAGACTCAGTCCTTCCACCAAAGCAATTAATGAATAGTCAGGAAGTGTCTGAAACAACTATTTTGAAACCCTGGAGGCTGAAAGAACACTGTACTGCATCTATGGAGAACCTGGAGGAAGGGATTGATAAATTATGGTAAAGAACAGTAAATGGCTTTCTCTAAGTGGTGGCTACTAGTGCCCATCTCCTAGTCTCACAGCAGGCTGCTATGGTTTCTATTCCTGCCTAGCTCAGTGGTGACAGAAAGGCTCATAAAATTTCTCTCTCCCAAGAACAAGGGTGGGCATGGCTAATCAATAACCATGGATCTTATTAGTGAATTCAGATCACTTAGGTCCAGCTGTGAGGGCCACTATTATTTCTCTCAGCCTCCAGACAAAGGCAGCAGCAACCATTGTTTCAACCCTCCCTGGATAAAGAAAGATGCAGTGTTTCCTCAAGGCTTCAGAAGACAGTTAGCTGAAGGGCTGAATTGATATATGGGCATAATTACTTATTTAATGACTGCTTTCCTTATCAAGGTCTATAATGGCACAATTTATACTCTCTTATTTTTACTTTTGAATCATTATTCTTAAGAATTACCTTCACAAAATAGATTCTCAATAAATAATTGTTGAGAAAGGAATGAACAGAGAAATTCTGGCTTTAGTTTCAACTCTAAAGAACTTGAATGCATCACTCATATCCTTACAAAAAGAAAGAGCTGAAGAAACTAAACTGTCATTGAAAACCAATGATATTCATTGATCCATCAGAAAAGTAAGGGACAGAGCAAACATCCACATCAAAATTTGTAGAATCAAGCATTTGCAGAAAGATAAAACAATATTGTTTCTGTTTACCTGAATCAAAAACCACTGGAGTCAAGAAGTGGTAGGAATAGTTAAACAGCAATTTTCATAAATTGTCAGAACCTGAATGCAGACTACCATCAGAATGAGAACCCAACAGGGACCCAGTCTTAGGGCAACCCCATATTTTCATGAACATTCCCTCCAGGAACCCCACAAGGGTCTAATGGTGAAGAGCCTAGAAATTTTCCCTGGTAACCCAGAAGGGAAGGAAATCATTGCAAAACAAATTCAAACCCTTCCCCATATCAAATGAGTACTTTAAGGGGAAAGGACTTCACCAGACTGCAGTCACATTTTCTCCCCACTACAGTACCCTCAAGCCTTTCTATTTCACCTAAATGGAGTAAGCACACAGTCAACACCTAATAGAGCTTCAAGAAAATGGGTTGGAAATACTGCAACTAGATAAGGAAGTAAGGAGAAGGGGAAAACAGCTACACAACTGAAGGAAGGAAAGAAACACTTGTTTAGGCAACAGGTCCAGGACATATGCCCTTTAAAAATCTGAGAGTTAACCAAATGATTGTGGAATGTTCTACCTCTCACATAACCTAATGATGTGGGCTATGGGTGGGAGGCTCATTGTCTCTTCAGAGATAACCTAAGCTCTCTGACTTGTGGGTGTGGAACGGTGAGAGGCTGCAGTCCTGCCCTTAGTGACAATGGCAACGACTCCAGTCCCAGGAAATAGTTTAAGAATGCAAGGTCTATAAACTTTAAGTATTTAGGGGAAATGCAAACCAAATATGTTAAAAGCTTACCTAGAATGTCTGAAGTCCATGCTAAAAGCTTACCTAAGATGTGGAAGATATATATGCTAATTGAAGCCTATTGAGAACTGAAACAAAGGGACCATTTGGCCTTTCCTCTCTGTATAAAAGGGATTCAAAAATCTTATTCGGGGCTCGGGATTCAAACAGAAAGCTCCCAAGTCCCACCGGCCATCAATAAACCATTTTTCCTTCTCAAAATCATTCCTGAGTCCTGGCCTCTCTATACGCAAATAATTGAGCCTCTCTCAAATTCTACAACACTAACACTATATCAACCAGGCTCCACTTTAATAGCAGTTAAACTATTAAGTTACAGCTTAAAGAGTTATAGACATATACTCTTTCCTAAGAAAAAAGTACCTATAAAATCCTCTAAAGAAAAGAGAGGAACAAAAAGAAGGATGCTGTAAGATTGTGAAGCCCATGATAACTATACTGACAAGAAATATTAAACATTGTCCAACCCCTAGACAGACCAACATAAATACACACATTACATGCCTATTTACCTTTGTTCCTATTACACAAAATAACATCTTTTTTTTTTTTCTAATTTCCAAGGTATTACAAAAGGCAATAATACACATAGTATGAAGAGGCAAAGTCATAATCAGCACCAGATTCAGATATAATACAGGTGTATTCGATTTTTAAATTTTTTCTGACGCTAATGAGTTCATCATATTGTGTATCTTCTTTGTCCTGAAACTCTAATGAGTTATAGTCATACAGATTGTTTTTTGTATGTCAAACCTTCACTGCATTCCTGTGACCCAGGCATTCATGAGGTACCTTCCTTTTTATATATTGCTAAATTGATAACTTAATATTCTTTTGCAATTCTTTGTATCTATTTTCATAAGGGATCATGATCTCTAGTTTTCTTTTCTTGTAATAAATTTATCTGTTTTGGATATATAATGGTGACCTTTTAAAATGAATTAAGAAATGTTTCCTCTGCTTCTACATCTGGAAAAGATTATGAAGGATATGTGTTTTTTCTGCTTTGACTATATGGTAGAACTCACCAGCTCTGGTGTTTACTTTTTTGAAAGATTTTTAAATATGAAGTAAATTTTTGAAAATTAGACATAGGGGTATTCGAATTATCTATTTCTTCTTCAGTGAGTTTTGGTAGTTTGTGCCTTTTAAGAAGTTGTTCAATTTAATCTAAGTTGTCAACTTTATGAGGAAAGGGTGACATATGTTTTGTTCTCTTATTATACTTTAATATCTTTATAATCTATAGTGACATCTTGTCTTTTGTTCCTGATGTTGGTAATTTGTGTTCTCCCTGTGAATTGCAGTGTCAGCTCCTGCACAGCTCCTGCACAAGAGTTTCCAGCTTGTCAACCTGTCCTACAGATTTTAGACTTGCCTAGCCAGACTTGCCAATCACATAAGCCTTAGCCATCCCCTTGGGAAAATTACTCATGTATAAATATGTCTCCTAGTGGTTCTGTTTCTCAGGAGGAATCCTGCTTACTTGGGCATTATGGGTAGAAGTGCATCAATTTTAATGACCTTATCAATCACCTTTTGGTTTCATTTCTTTTTTCTATTGATGTTCTCTTTTAAATTTCAGTAATTTCTGTTCTTTTGTTATTTCCTTCCTTCCTCTTGCTTTTAGTTTAGTTTGTTCTTTATTTTTTAACTTAAATAGAAAGCTTAAATTAATATTTTAAGAACTTTCTTCTTTTCTAATGTAAGATTTAATGCATTGATTATTCAAAGCACTATTTTAGTTTTATCTCACGCATTTTGATAACTTTAACTTTCATTTTTATTCAGTTCAGAGTATATAAACCTTTTAAATTTCCTGAGACTTCCTCTTTGTCCTCAGTTTGATTTATATAGGGATTACTTAATTTCCACATTTTTGAGAAATTTCCAGATCCTTCCTTTTCTTAAAATTATAGATTAACTTATTTTATATTTCAAGAATATACTTTGAATTATTGCTCTAATTTTGAATTGATTAGGGTGTGTTTTTGTGGCCCAGAAAATGGTATATTTTGGTTTTTGTTCCATGTGCACTTGAAGGAAAATTATATTCTGCTGTTTTGGGTTGGAGTGTTCAATAAGTGTCAGGTTGATCTATCTATCTATCTATCTATCTATCTATCTATCTATCTATCTATCTATCTATCTATCTATAATATAATAGTATTGTTTGAAAGTTTACATCAATTCCAGTTTCAATTCTGATATATAAAAAGTTTGGAAAGCATCACACCAATCTTTACAATACAGAAAAGCTGAACAAAATTGAATAACCATTTTTTTATACCATCAAAGATTTAATGTCACATTCTAATATCTGGAGAGAAAAACATATCCAGAATGATATAGCGATTGAGATCGGCTTATCTTTAGGCCCCTAGAAAAGCTCGTAAGATATTTTTTGGCTCCTTTGGTGAAAATAAGCAAATTATGGTTACAAATAAGTAACACAAGCCCACTCTTCCATTCTCACAAATTATGGTTACAAATAAGTAACACAAGCCCACTCTTCCATTCTCATTCCAGCATGTTTAGTGAAAAGTTCATTTGGTCAAACTTTGCTTTGCTGACATCTCAGGTTTAAAGAAAACAACAAAAGGAAACAACCTCAAAGTGGCTCAGCTCTATTATAAGCTCACTATACTATTTAGTCACGCTCAGTTCTGTGAGCTACGCAGAGAAAGGGCTCTGTGCTGGTGTTTCTCTGCCTTGTTATCAGTTACCGAACAACGGTGAGCAGTGGATGATCTGCTATCATTACTCTCTGTCACCCATGAGGAAGTTGGAATTTTAATCTTTCTTCCATGAAGCACTCTAGCATATTTTTCTGTTGGCTGCCTGATCTTCTTTTCTGTCTCACAGCAGGACTTTCTGTTCATTCTGTATCAGGTACCACATATTTAAAAATAAGAAAGGAATAAATAAGAGAATTTGACCTGGGTATTTGCATTATTTTTCAGTTCCCTAAGTTGTATTTCTGTGGGTGTTACTGCACTTTATGATTACTGTGTAGTGTTCCCAAAAACCTATAGTTTTTAAATGTCTGTGGCACTTTAGGGGGGAAAAGAAATGTAGACTCCCTTACTTCACATAATGCTACAAACTAATGAAATTTTCTCATGAATACTAGGAAACACTAAAAATTATACTAATTAGTTACCCTAAATTTTCCTATATGATTTTATGAAAGTCTTTCATATAATTCCCACATTGAACTGAAATGTATAATAATTATAGTCAACCACTTGTCTTGATAATGCAATATTCAAAAGAACATTACCTGATCAAATCCAGCAATACATAAAAAGGACAGCACCTCATGGCCAAGTGGGTTTTGTCACAGGAATGCAAGGAAAGTTCAGGATTCAAAAACCAATCACTCAAGGCCCAGCTGGTAAATGGACGGTCCAAAGATTCAAGTCTCTCAGATCTAACACCTACCAACTACCTACACCTACCAATTCCAGCACCAATTTTAGGTTCAAATAGAAGGGACAGAAGAGGCACATGGAGAGAAGGCACATCTGAGTTCAACACTGCCACACTCAGGCAACACCTACTCTCCAGTTAATTAATTGTACTCACCCAGCACTACTAACAAGGAGGTGGGGATGGACAACCACCACACCAAGGAACAGAGAGAGTCTACAACTGCAAGCAAGAGAGTTCCATCCATAGCCATATGGAATCGAAGCCCCCTCTCAATTAGAGGTGGAGTGAGGGTCACAATCCCAGAATCCTCAGGATTGGGGAATAAAATGTGGACTGTAGTGGAATTACTAGTCTTTGACTACAGACATTGGAATTCTACTACACACTTTGGTAGTCTAGCAATGGAAGAAATCACATCATTGAGGTGGAGACAGTGGCCACTGGAGGTGCTGAAATCGGGGAAAGGGAGAAAGAGTTGTGATATGGGGGCATTTTGGGGACTTGGCATCGTCCTGAATGACATTGCAACAACTCATATTGGACATTATATCTCCTGCCATAACCTACAGTATTGAGTGGGAGAGAGTGTAAACTACAATGTAGACACTAATCCATGCTTAGTGGTAATGCTCCAAATGTGTTCATCAATTGCAATGACTATACCACACTAATGAAAGAAGTTGTTAATGTGGGGAAGGGTAGGAGGTATGGTGAGTGGAGCATATGGAAATCCCTTATTAATTTTGTTTTGTGTAACATTTTATGTAATCTAAGTATCTCCTAAAAATATGCAGAAAGTATGCATATATAAAGCAATCACTGTAACTCATTATACTTTCAGGTCAAAGCAGAAACATCATATGATTAAACCATTAGAGTCAGAAAAATAATGTTGACAAAATAATAAATATATATGTGTACATATATATATTTATCATAAAAACTCTCTACAAATTAGAAATGAAAGACAATGTCCTCAAGCTGATTAAGGGTATTATAAGAAACCTACTGCTAACAATATAACCATCACTTTCCCAATGAGCTTGAAAATAAGGCATGTAAAATATTTCCTATGAAATATAATGTATTGCACTGGGATTCTTAGCCAGTGCATAAGGAAAGAAAAGAATTAAGAGGGATATAAATCATAAAACAAAAGAAATAAAATTGTTTTTATTTTCCATTGACATTCTTCTCTCTATAGAAAATTCCAAAGAATGTGCAAGATCTCCTATAACTAATAAAAGAGTTCAGCGAGGTTGCAGAATACATAGTTAATCTACAATATTAAATAGCATTTACAAATTTAATTTAAAATTTGAAAATCAAATTTAAAAATAACATTTAAAATAGCACCCAAAAAACCCTGAAATATTTAGGTATACAGCTAACAAAATGAATGCAGGGTCTTTATGATATATAAAAGAAACACTGATACACTATGTTCATACATTAGAATATTCAACATTGTTCCATCATTCAATATGAAGACTGTCAGTTCTCAAATTGATTTATAGACTTTCTACAATATCAACATTTTTCTTCATTATTATTGTTGTAGATATTAATAAACTAATTAGAAACTGTATGAAATGGCAAGGGAAATTAAACAAAAAAATTTGAAAAGAAAAACAAAGATGAAGGATTCATATTATCCAATTTCAACACTTAGCATAATACTACATACTACTTTATTCAAGACAGTGTTGTATTGCCAAGAGAATAGGCATAAATACATGATACAGTAGAGAACCCGAGAACAGGTTCACACTAACTAAAAGAGTTCACAGATATTTATCAATGATACAAAGAGAATTTGAAGGAGAAAAATTGGTCTTTTTTTACCAATGTTGCTGGAACAATTGGACTTTCAGGTGAAAAAGTAACCCAATATATATTCCAAATTTATACAAAATTAACTCAAAATGACTTCTAAAGTTAAATGTAAAATAAATAACTATTAATATTTCTAGAAGAAAATCTATGTGGATATGGGAGAAACAAAATGTTTTTAGAGATGATTCCAAAACCACAACTATGAAAGTAAAAAAGGTGACACTTTAGATTTATTATTATTAAAAATATTTGAAAGAAATTATTAGGAAAATGAAAGAGGCAAACCCTAGACTTAGAGAAAACAGGGAAAATCATAGTTTAAAAGAACTTTTATCAATAAATCCATAAAGAACATTCAAAACTCAAACATGAGAAAGCCAGAAACCCAATTAAAAGACAAAAGACAAACCTGCCTAAGTACCTAAACAGACATTTCATTTTAAAAAAATGGTATATGGATGGCAAGTAATCATATGAAATAAATGCTCACCCTTATTAATAAATAGAGAAATGCAAATTTAAATCACAATTACAGGTGGCGGACTTGGTCCAGTGGTTGGGGCATCTATCTACTACATGGGAGGTCCGCAGTTCAAACCCCAGGCCTCCTTGACCAGTGTGCAGCGGGCCCATGCGCAGTGCTGATGCGCACAAGGAGTGTCCTGCCACTCAGGAGTGTCCCCGCGTGGGGGAGCCCCATGCGCAAGGAGTGTGCCCCAGAAGGAGAGCCACCCAGTGTGAAAGAAAGTGCAGCCTGCCCAGGAATGATGCCGCCCACACAGAGAGCTGACACAACAAGATGATGCAACAAAAAGAAACAGATTACCATGCTGCTGACAACAACAAAAGCGGACAAAGAAGATGCAGCAAATAGACACAGAGAACAGACAACTGGGGTGGGGAGTGAGGGGAGTGGGGGGAGAAATAAATAAATAAATAAATCTTTAAAAAAAACACAATTACGTACCTCCACAAATTTATTTAGATGGGGGAAAAAACCTGAAAATATCAAGTGCTGCTAAAGATTCTATGTTACTGAAACTTTTATACTTTATTAGTGGAAATAAAATTGGCATGGTTGCTGTTCACAACTCTGGCACTTTCTTATAAAGTTAAACTCTTACCATATGACTCAAAACTTCCACTCCTACATATCTACCCAATAGAAATGAAAATATAAATTCAAACAAAAACCTGTACAAGAACGTTTATAGAGTCTTTATTCATAAATGTCAAAAATTGGGAAAAAATTGTCCTTCAGTCAATGAATGAGTAAAACAAATTGTGGTATATCCATGCCTTGGAGTACTACTTAGCAATAAAAATAAATGAGAAATAACATGGTTGAATCTTAAATGCATTTTCAAAGATATCAAACCTATAGAGTAAAAATTTATATGATGGTCTGGAAAAGGCAAAATTGTAGGAGTGGGAAACGAATCAGTGGCTACCAAAAGTTGGGAGATGATTTGAGAAATTAACTGTAAAGGAGTAGCAAGGGAATTTTTTAGCTGAAATAACTGTTCTATATGTAACTGTGAAGGGATATACATGACTTTATGCATTTGTTAAACACTTAGATTTGTATAATACAAAGCATAAAGTTTAATCTATGTTAATTAAACAATAACAACCAGGTATAGCAGGAAAGATGGAATGCAGGCTATTATAAAGGGATTTAATGTGTTATAAATTAATCACATTGCCAAACAGAAGAGAATGGAGGAGAAAGCAGCTAAATTAAGTTTAATAAATAATGTTTTAAACGGACACTGGTACAAAAACTTGTACTCTGATTGATATATTTTTTTCCATAGAGGCATAGGTAAGCAATTTTAAAATTACTTTAGTTATGTATTAGGATTGATCCAATAATAATACTATGCTGTAGATAATGAGAGCCACTTTTCTTGCGTGGAAAAACAAGTTACAAAGGTTACATTAGAATCAAGGCTGTGCTGCTAGATTGGAATTGGAGATGCCAGTATTGACTAATTTTCTCTCTTTCCTTTCTCATATACACACATGCTGATTAACATACAGACATAAGCATACACTTGTATGTATTCAAGGCTTAGTATGCCTACGTATATTTCTAACTCTTTTCATTGAGATGGAATATAAGTAGTGACACTCAGTAGCAATGTGCACACCTAGGTTACTTATTTAAAAAAAAAAATCATTTGCATTAATTTTACCTGGCCAAGGCAGATTCCATCTGAGAGACTGACTTTCCTTGGGTCAGCTGGTCACCATGGTTGCACTGGCTCTAACTATAGCAGGAAGGTAGAATCAGTACATGGAGTCTCACTCAGTGGAGATAATGAAACACTAATTTCTCCTATAAGTGGCTGTGGATGTGGCAGTGCCTATTTGACGGTCTAGTGTTTGTTTATTCATTAAAAAATTTCAGCATTTGCCTACATGCTGGTGAAATCAAAGTAAAAAGACTTTTACAAACTGGGATCTCAAGGAGATTAAAGTTTAACAAACTATACAGCACATACAAGGAGACATAAAGCAAATAGCACAAATAGCATATAAAATGGTGATTATGCTATTAACAAATTAACCAAAGGGCTGTGTTCAATAATAACATTAAAGCAAAATGATATAATTTAGGGTGGTGAGAGAAGACCCACAGTGGTTATATTAGCTTAGATGATACCTAAAAGATGAAGAGCTAATTATGCTAATATCAGGAAAAACATTTCAAAGTATAGAATAGGGCTGTTGTAAAGGCCTTGAGAAAGCAAAGAACTTAGCATACTTGAGGAATAAAAAGAAGAAGAGTATGGCTGGAGTATGATAACAAAGAGATAAGTGGGACTAGCAAAGAAAATTGTTAGGATCAAACAGTCTTTCATAAGAAATTTAGATTTGATTGACAGGTAATTAATGTCATTAAAAACGTGAAATATGAGAATAATATGCCATGTTTTATATTCTAAAAATAAATTAGAGGTGTGAAAAAATAGAAACATGAAGTTCAGTCCAAGGAAATTAGGATAAAGTGGTAGATAACGAAAAAAATCAATGGACTCAGATTTTCTTGGAGATGGAATAATCAAAATTTGATGATATATTAGATGTAAATGGTTGGAGGTGAGAGAAAAGAAGGAGTCATGTGTGAGATATTCAAAGTTACAAAGGATATATACATTAAGTTCTGTAGGACATAATTTGTTGAAATTTCAAAAATACCTAATCCAGTGCTATAAATAATTTATTGATACAAGCAGAGCTAGTACATATATAAGAATGTGGAAAAAATCACAAGGAATGTATACAATATATCCCCTTCAAAGGAAAGAAATGGTATATAATTTGGGAGAGATAACTTCAAATATATCTGGATCATTTTATTTCTTTTAATTATCTGAAGCGAATATGTCAAAATTATACTTGCCTATGCCTATTAAGCACAAGGACATATGAGGCATGCATCTCTTTTTGGTACCTTTTGTAATTTAAGAATTTAAAGAAGAAAATATAAATGGGAGATAAGAAAAAGAAATAAGTGTAGAAATATTTAAAAGAAATTTTGCTGTAGAGGGGTCCAGGTAAATAGGGTCACATATAAATACAAATTTAAAATAAAAGTAAGGAAAATGCAATGAACAAAATGAAAACATAGTGGACTAATGACTATATCCAGACTTTTGGCACACTTCAGATTAAACCTTTGGAGTTTGGCAAGTATTCATTAGATATTTAGAAACATTTTTAAAGAAAATTAAATAATTCCACTAACCCCAAGTTTGGAGAACCTAATTACTAATGTTCTCCAGAGGACATTTTGAAAACTCCTGAATTTATAACACTCCTTTTTCTTAATCTAAATCATTTATTCACAGAAAAGAAAACCAAAGTGAGCAAATGCTCATTTACATAACTAATTAGCTATTGGTGTTAAAGTAAATATGTTTGCTCTCCAACCCATTTACAAATGTCACTATGGATTGTATAAGCAAAACTCAGCATGAAAATGCATTACTTTCCCCTCAGTGTGGGACATGACTCCCAGGGATGAGACTCCCTGGTGCTGGGGGATTACTACCATCACTAGCTAGTGATGCAACCAGAAAAAGACCTTAAATAAAAGGTGTAAATGGTAAAGACAAATGAGTTTATATGGCTAAGGGATTTCAAAATAAGTCAGGAAGTCATCAGAGGAGTCGCTTTTACGCAGGTCTCAGAAGGATGCCAGAGACAGCCCAAGTAGATACAACCACAGGTACTGATACTCCTGAGGGCTATGAAGACACACAGATTCTATGGTCATGGCAGATGGCTCTGGAATTCAGTGCCTTGCCAGTGGGCCCTACTTTGGAATTTGTGTTCCTGATTGTGATGGAGTTGAACTCAGATGTGACCTCTCTATACATGCCTTTTCTGTCACTTTTACTGAATCTGTGATTGGCACTGGGGTTTGTGTATGCTCAGGAGACTTGAATCTCCAGACTGTCCATGTGCCTGCTGGGCCCTGAGCCTCAGGATAGTTGCAACACCTACTCTCCAGTTCTTTGGACATACCCAAGTCAGATGATGGGGAGGTAAGAATGGTTAATCACCACACCAGGGAACCGAGAGTGTCTTCAACTGCAAGCAGGAGAATCAAATCCATCAGCTATGGGGGATCTAAGCCCCCTCTTGATTTAGAGGTGGAGTGGACATCATCATTGCAGGGTCCACAAGATGGAGGAATATAATATGGATTGGAGTGGACTTGCTGGTATTTTACTATAGAACTGTTGTGACTCTATCACTGATATGGAGACAGTGGCCACAGGAGTTGCTGAGGGCAGGGAGAGTGAGGAAGAGGGGTGATATGGAGCATTTTGGGGACATGGAGTTGTCCTGAATGATATTGCAGGGACAGATGCAGGACATTGTTTACCCTGCCATAACCCACTAGATGGACTGGGGGAGAGTGTGAACTATATTGTAAACTATGGTCCATGTGTTTGGAGTGCTGTAGGATGTGTGCACCAAATACAATGAATGTGCAGTCACCCATGAAAGAGGGTGTTGATGTGGGAGGAGTGGGGTATATGGGAACCTCTTATGTTTTTTAACATAACATTTGGTGTGATCTATTTATCTTTTTTTAAAAAGACAATAAAAAATAAAAATTAAATTAAAAAAAGAAAGAAAAAATAAATAAATTACAGCAGTCACTTAAGATGTGAATCTAAGTTTCATTCGCTGTCAGATCAATCAGCTTTATCCCATTTCCTATTAGGCTTTGATGGATAATAATAAGAGCTATTTGATTAGAAATATAAGTGTTTTTAATATTCTCTGTTAATAGAGATTTATTTAGTAAATTAATGCTGCATTTTATGTGTCATATATAAACATAACCCACATGAGTTTTGAATTTTATAATGACTTCATAATCTTAGCATCTCTTATAATGTGTTCTGGACTCACACAGTAAAGCAAAATTACTAGGAAAATATAGCAACACTAGCATACTTATAAGTTAAGCTATGAAAAACAATACTGCAGTGTATTTCTTTATTTTGGAAGAAAGGTTGCAAGAATTTGTTGAATTTCAAACCAGACATGTAAATAAAACTTTAAACTTCTGTAATCCTGTAATTACATAAACCAATCAAACATGATTAAATGAGAGCAGAAAATAATCACCATCCACATTATTTTTGTCTTTTAAGTAAGATGGAGAAAGAGATCCCAAGCAAAATGCTGAACACAATTGAAGCAACTGCATAAAATCTGGTTGACATCCTGTGAAAAAATCTTTTTTTTTACATTTACACAAAAGGAGTTAAGAAATGAATTTTATAGGAAAAAATGAAAATGATAAAAATTAGGTCATAAGTTATTCTTTTATAATCTAAGTAAATAGATAATTATAACACCACACTCTATTTAGAAAATGCTTTATAGTTTATAGCTGGAAGTGAAACTAATAAACTATTTTAGAGCAGAAGAACGGCTACAGTCATCTAAGCCCAGCTTGACATTTAACTCAGCTGGTTTCTTAACTCCCTGTTTCTTGAACAAGTATGTGCATAAAACATTAAACAATTAAATAAAAGTTGGAAATGACTTGAAACTTCTTTGGGCGTCCATAAAATGAAAAGTTTATACTAAATGATTTCTAAAGTATCTTCCTGTCTTAGATTCTGTGGTATTTTATATAACCCAATCATTTAAGCCTATTTGCATTTAGACAATTTAAATGATGAATATGATCCTAAAATATAGTGACTGCCTCCTTGACTTTAGATGCTTTCAGGTCACTGACAAATATTCCGACACACATGCAAACCAATTTTTTTTTTGCAATCTCATAATTTTATTCAAATAAATTCAGTTTTCTCTGGAATATAAAATATATACATTTTAAAGTAAAATTGCAAACATAAATGTTGATAGTACAAAATTTTAATAAACATTCATTTCCTTATATTTCTTTTTTATGCAAAAATGACATACTAATCCTTCTGGCGCACCACAAGTGGCATCCATGGGTGTTCTGTGGCCCCAGCAAGGCAGCGAGGTCATATGCAAATTAACTTTAAGTCAATGTAATATATACATAAGGAAACTATTTCCCTCAAATATGTGCCAAAAGTAGCATTTATCTTCAAATAAGCAATGTACTATTTTCTCATTAATTATGTCCATTTATAAATAAATACATTGTCCTTTTTTTTGATAGACAGGAAGATCAGTGCCAACATTTTTCAGACTAATATTAATTGCTGAATATTAGGACAGGGATGGGCAGCTCAAAAGTATAGACTGTCCTTTGCCTCATTCCCCAGAGAATTAAGAGAACAGCGTACATTTGTTAATGCTAATCCAGAAGGATATGCCAGATATACTGGGATATTAAGAAGCTGGAAGTATTTTATTTCAATTATTTTTAAAAATATAATTATTTTTAAAATTAAGGTGCTGTGGACAGAGGAAACAAATCGAGTTTCAAATATGGAGACTAAATTAAAAGTTAAAAGGGAGATATCTTTTAACGTTTGGCATGAATTTGTGACCAAGCTACTTCTCAAATGGAAATCTCTGTGCTCCTATAGCAGTAATTTATTTACTCACCTGTGATTCCTCTGCCTGGGAAGAGTAGACAGGCACACAGAAGGCATAAATAAGAATATATGTCAAATTGTTCATTGTGATCTCATTCTTGAGAGTGAGGAAGGGAAAGGGAGGGGAAAAAAAACTCTATATATACGTCTGTATTTGTTTGCAATTTTTAACCAGGAGAACGTTTTACTTTTGTGATTCCTTTATTAATTCTAAATAAAATAAATACTCTTTTGAAAATCTACTAATTGTTCTAGGAACTGAAGAAATGCAGTGGACAAAATTAATAAACATAACTAACTTCTCAGTTTATATTCTGGTAGAGTAATCACAAAAAAACAAAAATAAGATTATAAACGTAAAAAGTACACATTGAAAAATTCAGCCCCCTAAAATATTTCTTATTAATGATATGGACAAAGTAATTGATTTTCTAACAAATTTTGTCTTTTCAATTTTTTTTTTAATTTTTTTATTTTTTATTGACTTTGTAATAATATTACATTAAAAATATATATGTGAGGTCCCATTCAACCCCACCCCCCCACCCCCCCTCTCCCCCCCCCAACCACACTCGTTCCCATCATCATGACACATCCATTGGATTTGGTAAGTACATCTTTGGGCACCTCTGCACCTCATATACATTGGTTCACATCATGGCCCATACTCTCCTCTATTCCATCAAGTGGGCCCTGTGAGGATTTACAATGTCCGGTGATTACCTCTGAAGCACCATCCAGGGCAGCTCCATGTCCCAAAGACGCCTCCACCTCTCATCTCTTCCTGCCTTTCCCCATACCCTTTGTCCATTATGTCCACTTTTCCCAATCCAATGCCACCTCTTCTATGTGGACATTGGATTGGTTGTGTCCATTGCACCTCTATGTCAAGAGGAGGGTCAGATTCCACCTGGATGCTGGATGCAATCCTCCCATTTTCAGTTGTAATCACTCTAGGCTCCATGGTGTGGTGGTTGTCCTTCTTCAACTCCATCTTAGCTGAGTGTGGTAAGTCCAATAAATCAGATTGTAGGTGCTGGAGTCTGTTGAGGCTTAGGATCTGGCTATCACATTGTCAGTCCAGAGATTCAAATCCCCTAAATATATCTTAAACCCCAACATTAACTGCACCTCCAGCACATTAGCATGAAAGTCTTATGAAGGGAGATCCCATCTGAGTCCAGATTCATCACACATAAACACCATTTCCAAAGAGGGGCCATCTGCCCTGGTAGTTAACCCCATCGGCCATGACCATAACTCCCATGGGTCTCTTTAGCCCTCAAAGGAACCAATATCTGGGGGTTGTATCTGCTTTATCTGTCTCTCTGACTCTGCTCAGTTGTGCATGAGGGCAAACCTTCTGCCAGCCTCCAGACTCTTTTTTAGAAACTCGTAGCCATATAAACTCATTTCTCCTTTCCATTTCCCCCTTACTTTAGGTCAAACAGCATTTTAAAGTCATGGTATTTTATGTAGACATGGATATTCTGCTGATCCGCATTGAACCTTCCGTATAAGGTCATTTTCCAGTTGCATCATCAGTTGGTAGTTGATAGTGGTCCCTCGTTGCCAGGGAGGCTCATCCCCGGGTGTCATGTCCCGCGCTGGGGGGAAGGCATTGCATTTACATGCTGAGTTTGGCTTCGAGACTGGCCACATTTGAGTAACATGAAGGCTGACAGAAGGAAATTCCCAGGCACAAAGTTGCTCTAGGCCTTGTTCTTATTTTGGGTTTATCAGCTCACAAGCATAGTCATTAGCATCTGGGGCTCACTGTTGAACCCTCACTCCCTCCCGGTCCCCACCACTGTACCTGGGAGACTGTCGCTGCTCCCCTAGGGACCACGACAGAGCACCACTGGCCAGGAACCCAGTACCCCCCCTACTGTGGTTTTTAATTGTTGCCACTATGAGTATATCCAAACATTACCATGCACCCTGGACATATGTTCTATACAGCTCCCTGTCAGTCATATATCACCTGTCATTGGTATCCCATACCAGTATCCCTCCATTGCCATTGTTGAAACACTCTGTGATCCAGAACTCCCCGAAATTTGAAGCCCAATATAATGTCATGGTCCCTTACTAGGGAATGGCATATAGCGATGAGTTTAAAGGATAGATAAAGAACTTGGATAAAGTTAGATAAAGAACTTAGATAAAGAATGTTGACTTGAAAAAATTCCACATCCTATTTTTTTCTTTTTTTTTTTTTTTTTCCCCCCCCCCCTAATTATTCAGCTTTTCTTCACAGGAGTCCTAGACCACAGCAATGTATATATATAATATACAGCACTCCCACACATCCACCAGAAAACCTTTTCCCTTCCACAGTGATGCTCTTACGCCCTATTCATATCATATTTACTTAAAGTGATGTACAGAGTCTGAGACATTAGCTTTCTAACAAGGTGACATCTGTGCTTACATTATGGTGCATACTTTAGGATACACAGTTCTTTACATTTTTAGTTATCCTATGTTTTACATTATGGTTTACATTATCAGTCTGTCATCTCCTATATGTTATGGTGTAATATTACATGTTTTATATCCTGTCTTTTCAATTTTACCTGATCTTTTAGTTGATCTTTATGAAAACCCATGCATTTAACTTTCAGAAAAATAATCATGCCATGATTTCTTTTGTTAATATTCTACAAAAATGAAATGATACTTCATTTACCACAAAACTTCTAATCTCATTTTGGCTTACTTGTTTATATAATATAAATTATTCTATGAAAAAAGTTACCAAGATATTTCCTTTCTACAGCCTCAGATTAAAAAACAACCAACCTGGAATGGATGTGGCTCAAGCCGTTGAGCACCTGCTTCCCACATGGGAGGTCCTGGTACGGTCTGGGTACCTCCTAAAAACAAAAGCAAACAAGAAAACAAAAGAAAAAAACCAACTCAAGAGACAGTGTGGTGCAGTGTATGAGCACCCGCTTCCTGCATACAAGATCCAGGGTTCAATCCCCAGCCTGTACCTTAAAAAAAAAAGCTAATTTTTATATAAAACCCTTGTTTATATGTCTTTTTAATGTTATAAAATATATAACTTCACTTAAGAATAATTCTATTTTTCCTTTAAATTGTACATATTTTTATATGGCATATTATAAATTATTTTTAAACACCACGGCAAAATGAGAAATTTTAAATCTCTCACGACTTGTACATCAAAAGATTGAAAAACAGCAGAAATACTTAGCATAGAGAAAAAGGGAAATAGGGAAGCATAGTATCATTGAATGATCTAAACATAAGTGTCCACTTTTTCTCTGCAAGTAGACATCACCAGAGTCTGTAATCCCCTGAGTGAGCCCCTTTAAGGCCTATTTTATCATCCACGTTAAAAGATCTAGGTAAGATGCAGCAATTGCATATCAGAATGCTGAAACATAGAACACACATGCATTAAATATCTTCATTTTTCCTCCCTGCTTTCTTATACAAAACATATGCCCAGGGGAGACTGGTGAATTCATTATCTCTATAAAATGATGCATATATTCCCAACTTCACTTTGCCTACAAACGTCTCTTAACTGAGAATCCACCCTCATTCCCTATCAACCTGTCTGAAAACCGCCCATCCCACAAGGTTCTGTTAGAGTCACATGTTTTCCAAAAAGTCACCACAGTTCACTTTAGAGCCCCAGCTCCTTTCATCCCTGGGATCAACCAGCCCTCAATCCCTGCAGAGGTTGCCAAGAGGAAAACGCAGGCTGACTTCACGTGAAGCACAGCCCCTGAACTTCACCTGAGAGTTACTGGCTAAGTAAATCCAGAGAGACAGAGATAAGCAGTTTTCAAAAGCATTTCAGGAGATTTAGATAAAGACACCCAGATCTCTCTGTGGACACTTGTTCTTGTACTATTATCTATTGTGATGTCTTCAGGCCACAGTTCATAAACTCCTATGTTACATACATTTTCATGTAGATTCCAAGACCATGAAGAAAGGGTCTAACTGATGTGGGCTATGGGTGGCAGGCTCTTTGTCTCTTCAGAGATAACCTAAACTATCTGTGACTTGTGGGTGTGGGATGATAAAAGGTTGCAGTCCTGCCCTTGGTAAGCAGGAAACAGTTTAACAATGCAAGGTCTATAAACTTTAAGTATTCAGGGGAAATGCAAACCAAATATGTTAAAAGCTTATCTAGAATGTCTGGAGTCCATGCTAAAAGCTTACCTAAGATATGGAAGACAGATATGCTATTTCAAACCTATTGAGAACTGAAACAAAGGGACCATTTGGCCTTTCCTTTCTGTATAAAAGACATTTGAAAATCTTGTTCCGGGCTCGGGATTCAAGCAGAAAGTTCCTGAGTCCGGCTGGCTGTCAATAAACCATTTTTCCTTCTCAAAATCATTCCTGAGTCCTGGCCTCTCTATACGCAAATAATTGAACCTCTCTCAAATTCTACAACATAACCACATCTTGTTTTTCTTATATTTCCTCATATACCACTGAATATGTATTTCTACAGCATTCCACACGTTTTTAATGAAAGAATAAATTAATTAATTACCTTTTGAAATAGTTCATGGCATCTCTAAGGGGAAGAGCATTTTTAAAAAAAAAATTATGTCTATTTACCTAAGCTTAGGAGAAAAACATCCATAACTACAACTCTAAGCTATAAAAATTGCATGCTATACTTTTAATTTTCAGAGAAAGAAATATGGTGAGGTCAGTGAATTATAAGCTAAGCACCAAGATCCAAATTGTTCGTTATTCATCTTATCCCCTAAACATTTTATGAGTTTTGTCATCTTTTGTGATATTACTTTCCATGGGATTAATCATCTTAATAAAATTACCCTGTATCTTAAAAGAATTGGTTTATTCATTTGGAAGGGTATTCATCAAATATCAGTCATCTTATTCCTTTCCAAGTTACAATCATGCACCTTTACCCATGAAGAACTTCCACATAGTATAATGGGTTTTATAAAGAAAGATTCTAACAACAAACAGTAAATTATCTTATACTGAAAAATGTTAGGACCAGAAAAAAATGATAAATTTCTTTTTAAATGATAACATCAAGGAAAACACAGAAGTATTACTTTTTCAAAGACTCCTAAAGCGCTAGCAACTGCATATAACATGCTAAACCATAAAAAGTTCCTAAATTAACTCTCTGTTTCCTGGCGAAATAAATTAAATAACTTCCTACAAAAAGGGATGATTCCATATATGGAAGCATTCCCTTACTTTTTATGGAGTAGTCCAAAACAGAACCCCTCATTTTTTTTACCTTAAGGATAATATATTGGCCAAGTCTGTGAAAGAAAATAGAAACTGCTTCCAGCCTTTAAAACAGAGCAATCTGGTTGCAGGAAATGGATAATATAAAGAATAGAGTTTGCAAAAGCAAAACAAAGGATAGAGGTGAATAGATGAGCAACAGTAAGAAGTCAAGACCCAGCCTCCACTCCCCCCATACACATACACATCACACACACACACACACACACAGGTACACTCGCTCAGCCTCGGAAACAAAGGAAGAAGAAGTTGTTAACCAGAGTGAAGGGGCTGGGTCATGGGATGGAGACTGGAACTAAACAAACCTTTCCAGGAGAAAAAAGACCTACAAGTGGAAGCAACTATTGTCAAATAAGCCATACTAGGCAGAGAAGAAAAAATATCCTGGCCTATCTCTTGCTCTCTAAGCCCTACAAACTTTTTCCACAGCTTCCCATTAGCCAAGTCAGCCTGAAGCTGGTCGTGCATGAGCCTGGGAAATGTAACCAGTAGGTTTCAGGCCCACTCTGATCCTGAGCAGCACAAGAAAGGGAAAAGAACACACCTGAAGGCTGCCAGGTCCAAGCCTGGTGCTGATGGGTCCACAGCAATTTTTTGAAATTGAGTACAAAGAAACAGTTGTGAAAGTTGCAGTCAGCCACAACTGATTTATGTAGATATAATAATGCCAGTTAGAGGACATTTATTGCATCAGTCTCTGAATTAAGTTCTTTAATTATATAAACTCATTTAAATTTTGAATAAACATAGGAAGGAGGCATTATTATTAACATAATTTTACCCGTGAGGCTCAAAGTCAGACAGCTAAGCATCAGATTCAGTATCAAATCTGTTACTATTTTTTAGGTTCCTCAATCAATTTACATATTCTTTACAACCAATTAATATATTCTTTAAAAGGAAAGATTATATGTTACTTTCATAACCCCCTAGAATTTCTTAGATTAATAGAAATGACAAAATTGCTTTGGCACCTTAGTTTTTAAATTTTTGATATTTTTTAACGATCAAATAATATCAATAAGAAATCTAACATATGTAGTATAAATAAGCAGATTCACCCTGCTTTAGTGCCCTGAGTATTCTCTTTGGGCCCTAGGGTTTCATGGAGCATACGTGAAAATCGCTAGTCTACCTAAGTAGTATATTCATCAGGAAATTGAGGCCTAGAGATTTTAAAAAAACTGTCTCAGGTCAGTTGTATTAATATTGGTGGAAATGGGAAAATAATCTAGGTGTTCTGACTCTCAACCTAGTGCATGATTTGTTGTTCTTTTATTAATTTTCTATAGTATACTGTAACCCAATTAATTGATTTATCATTATAATAACATTTATTGGATTTTCTGATCAAGAAAAAATAAAGGGAAATTATTAAATATTAAAAGAAGAAATTGAGAAGAAATAAAAAATCAGATAACTATACATATATGTATTGGGACATATTCCACATTTATCTACTCAGTTAATTCCCAAATTTAAAAGTGGGAACTTGTAAACTATTATGAAACCAACTGTGGTAGACTAATTAATGGCACTCCAAAGATGACCACATCCTAATCCAAAACTTGCAAGTGTGTTTCCTTAAATGGTTTATTTATCAGTGAAGAACTGTATCTGTCTGTTGGATAATTACATTCTTGAAGGGCTGTGTCTGCTGATATTTCCTGCTGAAATAAAATGAGAACTAAAATTTTGTTGAGAGGGGAATGCCTATTCATTGCTCATCTTAAGGGAATTTAGACCAGGATGTGTTGGTAGTGAGGTATTAAATGTGACAACTCATTAGCTATTGACCTTAAAAGAAAAGCAAACAGAACAAACAAGAACAAGGACAAAAAAAGAACATCTTTTTTCTACAGTCTCCTGCTTCACAAAACTGCAGTAAGCAAAAATATTTAAAAAAAACATGTGGAAAAAACAACACAATACCTTCTGTATTCTAGAAGTTGGAAAAGGCTAAGAAACAGATTGCCCCCAGAGCCTCCAGAAGGAAGCAGCTTTGCTAAAGCCCAGTAAAATTTTAGCCCAGTAAAATAGTTTCAGACTTCTGGTTTCCAGAACTGTAAAACAATGTTCTAAGCCACTAAGCTTGTGGTAATTGGTAACAGCAGCAATAGGGATCTAATATAATAATTTAAGGGCTAAAGGGATACAGTGACTAGAACAACCATTAGTAATTAAAAGTGAAGGTACATTTTATTTTGAATTTCTAAACTTTCTATTTTGAAATAATTTTAGAGTTACAGGGAATTTGTAAATTAGTATGGATTTCTCTTATGCCCTACTTCCCTAATGTTAACTTTTTACACATTCGTGATACAATTACTGATAAAGACAAATAACATTAGTACCATACTATTAACTAAACAACTCAATTAATTTTAATTTAACCAGTTTTTCCACTAATGTCCTTTTTCTGTTTTAGGATCCATTGCAGGATCCCACATTGCATTTAACCATCATGTCTCTTCAGTCATCTCCATTCTGTGACATTTCCTCAGTGTCTCCTTGTCTTTCATGAACTCGACATTTTTAAAAGTACTGGTTAGATTCGTTATAAAACATTCTTCAATTTGCGTTTGCCTGATGTTTTCTCTTGATTAGATTGACATATATTTTTAGCAAGAATTCCAAAGAAATGATGTGTTCTTCTCAGCACACCCCATAATGGGGAGTGTGATGTCAATAAGTTTCATTACTGCTGGTAACGAGCTGGACCACATTGTCTGTCAAGGTGGTGTCTGCCAGATTTCTCCACTGTAAAATTATTTTTTCCCTTTTTAATTACTTGTTTTTAATAATATTTTTGGTGTTTAGAAAATTCTGCATTTTTGTTGTAGGAGTTGCCTTTGTCCCTAGACCTTTTTTAATGACTTTAGTCCATAGCTTCCTTGTTTAAACTTTTATCTGATTCATCAGAGCTTTTGTTGGTTTGCTTTTTTTTGTTTCCAGTAGCCTTAAAAGCAACATGGTTTACTTTTTTCATCTTTTCCTCTCATTTCTTCTCCCACTTTTGAGTTGTAGTAATTCAGCTTTAACTCAATATGTGGCATTTCTTCATTGAATTCCACTTTCGTCTCCACATTTGTTTTAGTGTTAGATATTTATGACCATATTTTATAATACTTATCAACAATTTCGATGAAGTCTTCCCAGCTATTGCTTTGTTGTATAAAACTCATCTTCTAGTAAATTCCTAAAGAAAAGCTGATGGGCACAGAATTCTAAATTCACATCCATGTGAATAAGTGTAGATAATAATGCATTTGCTTATGAAGTTGCACTCTGTTCCATACATGGTGTGCTGAGTATCCGTCTAGCTCTCCATTAAGTTATTGCCCTTCTGTGCTCTCCTTTATAACACAGGAAAGCTGGAGGCCAACAAAATATATTTCCTGGACTCTTTTGCAGATTGGTTTCAAGTTAAGAGTGTGCCAGTGAGAGCCACTCTGGCAGAATACTATGCACGGGCCATTTCTTTTCTACAGTTGGTAACAGCTCTGCAAATGACAGGCCAACTGCGTTCCCGGTCTCCTGTTCAGATAGCACGGTTCCAACAGCAGCAGTAGCAGCTGTGCTTCAGCATGCTCAGCAGCACACTCTCTGGGTTTTTGTTCATAGCAGTATCCAGGGACTGTGGCTTACTGTGGGACGCTGCCATATTGACAAGTAGTGGCAAGTGGCTGAGAGCAAGGCTTCTTCTATCAGGCTAGGAATTGCTGCTGTAATGGTATGAAAGAAATTATATTTGGTACCCATCATTTTGCCTAGTCAAAAGCTGGCCCTGCCCTAGGCATAACTGCAACTAGTAATGCATACACCTCCATAAAGTTTGGATGATAAGAGCCGCCCTGGCTCTCCAAATGGCCCTTTCCATTTCTGTCCTTGGCATTACGTAATTTAGTAGCAGGGCAGGTACTGACATTTGGCTTGGATGTTAAGAGCTGCCCTCAACTTCTTCAAAAGCCCCATGCAGCTTCTGCTATCCACACAGGATAGTTTAAAACTGCCAATTCCCAGGATCCACAGAAATGTCCTCTCTCTCCCCTCTGCACCACAATAAAGACAAAAGCCCAGGACCCACAGGCGCGCTCTTCCTTCTCTCCTCCACAGACCCTAGGTTGCGTATATCCTGGGTCCCTCCGCCCTGTTCATTCTTCCCCCTTCCCCCTTGATTTAACAAAGCTGTCCTTTCATGCCTTCTGAATATTCTTCCATGCATTCTGAAAAAGCTATCTATCTGTGTTTACGCCTCTTCACCCGAAGAACTTCCACACATAGCATCCAAAACAGTGCTGGTGCTTCCAACAGAAGCATCGCCAGCTGATACCCCAGCATGTTTGACCTCCGGGCAATACCATTTTACATTTTGCTTCTCTAATTACAGGTTATGGTAGCAGTTTTTGGTTGTTACTATTCCTGGGTAAATTCACCTTCTCTTTAGACCTTTGGTCATTCTTTGTCCTTTTAAAAAGTACATATTCTCTCGGTAGAAATTCTTAAAATGTTTTCTGTTTTACTTCATGGGCACTTATTAATATATGTTTATGACATTATTTGTTCAATGACTTTCCTATAAATTAAAATGGTTTTATCTACAATTTTTCCTCCTTAAAGAATTTCAAGTGAATATACTTATATATGCATACTCATCTGATCATTTCCTTAGAATAAATTTAAGGACAGGAGTGATTGGAAAAAAATATTAGTATTTATTTTTAATATATGCTGTCATATATTCTTCCAAAAAGGATGAAACATTTTATTCCTTCCAATGCTGTAAGACACTGCACTTAACCAATAACCGGATGCTGTAATGTAGTGGTGGTTGCTCTCAGTCTGTGATATTTTAAAAGCTGAAGAATCGTGCTGACTAATCTTCTGTTAAGAAAAAATATGGCATCTTGCAACAAAAAGCTTAAAAATGAAGATTAAAAAATATTTCATGAAGCCAATTTTTTAAAAAATGAAATATGAAATCCAGAAAGAGAGGTTGCATTTCCTAACTGTGTCCCATGACTGAATTGTTAAGCTTGCTTTAGGCAAGTGAGAATATTGGGTTCCAGAATAACTGGGAAATAAAAACATTTATTAAAAAAAAACAAAAAACAACCTTTTAATGTTTACTATGGAATTTCCCACATTTTTCCATTTCAGAGTTCACTTAGTGTTTCATGACACCTTAGATCTGTTGAAACACCTACAGTACCATTTCTAAAATATGTAGGCCAAACAACTTGCTAAGTATTTATGTCCTAACTACTCAGCACTACTTAAGCTAGTAGTTTGTGCTGTATATAACAGAGGTAGCTGTATTTCCCTTACTTGCCCCTGCAATTTCACTGAGGTACCCCTGGGTTGAATGGACCCATACCTAGAGAACTTAAAGTTCAGAATTTTTTCCTACACTCTGAAGAAGGTGAAGGTCTTTGCCAACCTTGCTTTCATTGTATGATTTGCTTAGCTTAGGGTGAGGTTATTTCTACCACTATGAAGGCTTTCTGAAGACCAGCAACTTCTGCCTACATTTAGTTTAGAATCATTCTTAATACAGGCATATCTCTTAGAACTAGTAAGTTTTATTCCCAATTACACATTAATAGACTTAAAACTTCATCTTTCCTTCATTGCATATGGCTCCATGGTTTCAGCTGTGTATTTTAGTATGAAATGTCCTTTTGATATTTCTGTCCCTCAGCTTGCTAAAGTGTCTAAAACCACTGACACTCTTGTCTTTATACAATTATTAAATTGAGTTACTTTGTAACACTCTTGTCTTTATACAATTATTAAATTGAGTTACTTTGTAATAGTAGAACAGACTGATCTGCATGCTTTCTTAAGGGGCCCAGTTAGTGAAAAAGACTTTCATGTAAGTATGTTGTTTACCAACCTTCTTTATGTAGTCGCGTGTCTTTTGAAGAAATTTGAAATGTAGTGTTTCAATCATTTCAATAGAATCCCTGATCACACATTTAGCAAAGATGCAGAGTATCATCTTCATTCCTTGATTTCCATTTTCCTTACATGGTGTCATGCTTTTACAAAGTTTGTCTTCTCTAACCAAATTTAACCAGAGAACATTTAGAATCTTAATTTCAAACCCTTTTTTTGACTTTATCACTAATTCACTTTAAGAACTTGGCTTAAACTTTCAAAGCATGGAATAACACTTCTGATAAATATCTCCTTTATTACCTCATATGCTTATCCCTCCATTACTAGACCCTAAGTACATTTAATCCAAAAAAAGAATATCATCGCAAATCCCACTCAAATGAAAATAAACACCCACAGAGGTACATTCAGAGTTTTACAAATTAATAAGAAATTGTGTCACTAGCATATGGAAAAATGGAAATGTTGCCATAGGAACATTAAAAGAGATTGAATTTATACTCTCTGTTGACCTGGACTGTAGGCTCTAACTTCAGAATAAATTGCTCTTACATAACAAATTGTTCTTTTAGTTCTCAGCCATGTCTGACATCAAAAAGGGCAAAATACAGGGAGAGATAATATGAAAATAAAGACAGGAAATAATTGTATCCTATCAATTATTTCTCATATGTTTGGTAAATATTAATTGAATTAAAATTGAAAATATATAGCACTCCAATATTCCATACACTAAACCAAGGGAATTGGTCCTAAATCCATTCTATATTTTTATAATTCCTTGAATAAATTGTTTGTCTTATCAGTGATTCTGCGTTTTCCTATATTTATATGTTTTTCATGGTTTATTACACAATTTTTCAGCAATGATATACATGACCCCTAGGAATTGGAAAAGATGTTTTATCTAACACTGGGTAAGTCTTACAAGAGCTATAAAAAATTTAAATGAAGAAGATAAATACAGAAGAATAAAATATCTTATCTCACATTAAACATTCTCACTGTAGGAGATCCATGCAACACTCTTTAAAATCATGGAAAATCATATACAACCTAAAAGTCACACAGAAGATGGTTGATTTTGTAACATACATCTTTACCCTTAAAACTTGCCGATATTTTATTTATTATATTTCACAGTATACAGAACCAAAAGCAAATGTCAAATTTTGACCTATTCCCATGGAATTTCTAGGTTATGAGTAAGCTTAGATGAACAATTAACTTTTACCCCCATTCACCCAGGAATTTTGTGATTGAGAAAGCACTTGAAAATGCCAAAGCTTTCCAGTTTAATTTTAGATTTTCAATTGTGTGCATAAAAAAATGAGGGAGTCTGAGGTCTAATGAAGTGACATTTACAAAGCTTCTTGGCTTGCATAGTGTATTCTTTTTCTCTCCCAGTGTTTCAGAGGTGACTTGACTTTACTTTCTTAGAAGAGGCTTCCTCCTAGCACCTGTTTCCATCTAGATCCTTTATCCATGCCCAGCAGTGGGCATTCTTTATAAGAATCTGTACAGAATAGTCTCAGCGGTACCACATGCTTATACCTTGAATCACATGGAAAGCAGTAATTGTCCAATATTTGTGGAGATCACAAAATGGCTCTATGTGCCAGAAACAAGGGAAAATGTTCCAGAGCTGCACTGCATCTGTCTTATGTCCATCTTTTACTAAAGCTCCTTACAAAGATTTTTCTTTGTCGCTGTGTAGAGTCTCAAAAGACCTACCTTCAAATACCATAAATAAAACAGCAAGTAGGTTGTGCAATGATCTGACCTGCTGTTCTTAAGGTTCTCAAGGCCCCACCTTTTAACCGAAACCCACCTACCCTGAGGGCTCTCCAGTCACCTGACTCCATATGGCTTTAGTGTTCAAAAGCAATTTTTAAAAAACATCTAAAGTGTTAATTTGAGTCACAACTATATGTGAAGCAGTAATTGTGCAGAGGGTTGAGATTATAATTTAGGTCAAATAGGACATGCTTTGAATGTTTAAAAATTGATGCATATCCTCCTTTGACAATGAGGTACTGATTTCTATTTTGAGATAGCTAAAAGGAGTTTCTTGCCAGTGTTTTCAGCCATTCACCTTTTCTTGCGCTATGAAGGTTGTGTGAGTGATGGTGTTCCATTGTTTGGAAAAGAGTGAACTTTGAAATTTTGTAAAAAGCAGTTTGATACCTGTTTTTCAATATTTGTTTTGTCAATGAAGGCATTGATAAATGCAATCTACAGAAATATCTTTTTTTTTGTATGCCAGAAAAATAGAAAATTCAAAAATGTCTGTAATTACAGTAATTCCCTTTCAATGACTTTAGGAGTTTGCTGAGCAACTTAAGATAAGTCCTTAAAAATCCCTCTTGATAATATGCAACATACTTTGGAATAAATATATTTTTACCTGTTTACTTCTCTAAGGAATCTTTGTTTTCTGTTCTTCCCTTTACATATTTTTCATTTTATGGCCATTGTGTATGGTTATGCAAAACTCCGGGAGGCATCATTGATATTTGTGTATGTTTAATGATAGTTTTCAACCCCATGAAAGTCGTGTGCTTTGAAGAGGAGAGAATTTTTTATTCACTTCACCCAAAGGTACAATTCAGGTTTCAAGATTTGATTCTTTTACTTAACCCTTTGTTTGCATTCCTTTCATACTATTGATAATCCTCTTGAGAGGTATTATTTTGTGAACTTTTCTTTTAAAGATTTATTTATTTATTTATCTCCCCTCCTCCACCCAGGTTGTCTGTTCTCTGTGTCTATTTGCTGTGTCTTGTTTCTTTGTAAGCGGCATAGGAATCTGTGTCTCTTTTCTTATTGCATCATCTTGTGTCAGCTCTCCGTGTGTGTGGCGCCATTCCCAGACCGGCTGCACTTTCTTTCGCGCTGGGCGGCTCTCCTTGCGTGTGGGGCTCCCCTACGCGGGGGCACCCCTGTGTGGCAGGGCACTCCTTGCGGGCATCAGCACTGCGCATGGGCCAGCTCCACATGGGTCAAGAAGGCCCGGGGTTTGAACCGCGGACCTCCCATGTGGTAGACAGATGCCCTATCCACTGGGCCAAGTCCGCCGCCATTCTTACTAATAAACTGAAAGCTTTGACATAGAGAATGTGTCTCACCTTTGTGTTCCTGGAAATATTGAGCATAACAACTTGCTTGTTATAAGAACACAAAGATATTGGCTAAACTTAATTGAACTGAAACTAATTTGGTAGAGTGGGAAGTGCAGGATATAAAATAAGCTACATTCAGGTTCCTTTCCAAAGTGACCTCATTATTCCCTTTCTTATAAGGACCTTCACAAGAGGAGTGCAGCTAGTTAACCTTCAAGTCATCAGCCAGTTTTCACTCTTAGGATGGGTGATGTTTTTTCACCACAAGCTGTGTGACCTAATGCTAGTCAGCCCCACTCATTGGACTAAAAATAATTCCCTCATTTTAATTCATGAGAAGACTTTGGCCAGTGGTATTACTGGCACTAGTATTCCTGGGTTGATGAGCTTACTTGTTATACAGTTTTATTTTCAGAAAACCTAAGATTTGTTTATATTTATTTGTATTCATAATAGAGTGGTGGACAAAATTTTCACTACTTAGAAATATTCCAACATTGTCTGGAAGGGAAATTTTTAGATCAGAAATAAATAGGAACTTTTGCAAAAAGTTTGTTTTCAACTCCAGCAACTAGATGTCTTGTACTGTATTTTATACTCACATTCTGAAGTGCTAATTGGTGTAGAGCAAATTAGTGGACTCTGCCCTTTCTGACAAATGGAATTGGTACAGTTGGGATTTTTATTAAACTAGTGTAGGTTAGGAAGTCCAAGGCAAATAGAATTCTCTGAAATGATTGGTTGAGACATTTGTATTAGTTTAATTGCACATTTGCCCCTTGACTAAGGTTAAGGGTTAAGTCCATTCCTTGGAAATTGCATCTTAAATTAGTAAGAGGTAGGACTTCACATTCTTAATTTTTTTCCTATTTCATATAGCCATGGAATTTTTACCTTAATAAAAAAATACATAGTTCCATTATGTTCCTTTCCAGAAATGATTATTTTTTCTCTTCAGAGTTTGCTTGCTGTGTGAGGCTGTCTGTAACTTTTATTAACATAATTCACCAATGACTTTCTCAAAATGACATTTTACAATGTGTAGAAAATCAGCTAGCATTCAACTATGGTGGGCATTCTGCATAGTGTCATTAGGTGCCTTTTTTTTTTTTTTTGGAGGTAGGGGAATTGAACCCAGGACTTTGTACATAGGAAGAAGCAGGCACTCAACCACTGAACTACAGCTACTCCCTATTAGTGGCCTTTTTTTCCATCATGTCTGCTGAGATGAAGTATTGCACTGTTTAAGAAGGACAGCTATGAATGGATCTGAATGATGGCTGATTGGATCAATAGAGGGATCAACAAATGACAGTTTTTGTGTAAAACAATATTTGGTTATCAAATGCCTCCTTGAACATAGATATTGGTAACCATAGAAACTCAAAATCATTTAATGATGTAAAATATTTAAATGGCCCCAACAGGAAAAGTATTGGCTCTGTAACCACATAAAACACAGTCCAACGGATATGGTTTCAGGTATAATACCACACAGATTATTGAGTTTTTTTGTGATATAGGTACTCCCCACTATCTTTGCTCATTGCTTTTTTTCCCCTCAAGCTAATTGTGGGGGTGGATGTGTCTTTGGATTCTATGTAAACTAGCCCCTGCCTGTTTGTACAGTTAGTCTCAGATAAATCCTACATATGTCTTATCTTTCTAAGTCTTTTACAAGAGAAAAAAATTTAAACAAAGAGCAGAGCTGGAGAGCATGTTTATAATGTGCAATGCACTGACACAGTTAAACCTGCTAAAACCTATTCCCAAATTCAGAATTTATTGGGTAAACTGACTAAACAGTAAAATTCCTTCAGATTAGAGTAAGTTATATAGAAACTTCTCATCACTTTTAGTTTTAATTGCTTGGGGTTACAGTTTTTATTCAAGACTCTAAAATAAGATACTTTTCTACGGCCTTCAAATAGCAATATGGGATAGCAAAATGAACGGCAAAATAAAATTCTTGCCATACATTAAAGCCTACCAAGTTTGACACTGCTTCATCTCCTGAAACTCTCCTGAACTAAACACCACAGCAGAAGTTAAATGCACATTCCTTTAAATTCTAATGTGTGGTATTTAAGTGAAACTGCTTTTATTTCATATTTAAACATGATTTTTCCATTGTATATTGTGTTTTTGCAATCTATTGCAAATATGTTGATGAATTCTTAAGATTTTGTAATTGGCAAAACATTCATGTAATGTGTATATTCCTTTTTATCCGAGTAGCATTACGTTTTATGGAAGTACCAAAGTTTATTTAATCATTCTCTAATAGGTAGACATTTGGGTGAATTTCAGTTTTGGGTGATAATGAACAAAGTGGCTATAAACATGAGCATAAAGGTTTCTATCTTATGACAGGTTTTTTATTGGACTTCAATAACCTAGAAATAGGATCGTTGGGTCATAAGATAAGTGCATGTTTAACCTAATAAAAAAAAGTCCTAATAAATCTATTATGGCTGAGATTATTTTTGACAGTATTCAATTTGTCAATTTTTTAATTGTTTGTGTGTTTTGTGTTTTAAGACATCTTTTCTTAACTGAAGATTGCAAAGATTTTTCTTTGTTTTCTTCAAGAAGTTTAATCATTTAGGTCCAATAATTAGATCCCTGAACCACATGGAGTTAAGCAAATGTTTACATTTGATGTAAGGGTTAAATTTTCTTGTTTATTTGTTCTTGATGTTTTTTAAATTTCTAAAAAAAATTTTTAATTATATTTTTTTAAAGTTAATAGGTCACACAAATGTTACATTAAAGAACATAAGAGTTTCCCATATTCCCTGCTCCCAACCCTCCCACCTCCATAATTTTTTAAATTATATTTCTTGAAGATACATCCATCACAAAAAATGTTACATTAAAAAATATAAGAAGTTCCCATATACCCCACACACCCCACCCCACTCTTCCAACATCAACAACCGCTTTTATCATTGTGGCACATTCATTGCTTTTGGTGAATACATTTTGGAGCACTGCTGCACAACATGGATAATAATTTACATTGTAGTTTACACTCTCCCCCAGCACATTTATCGTAGATTTCACCTATGTAGGTATCTACTTATAACCTTCCTCTCCCCTTTATTTCCTGCAAGCCTACCATCCAGTCTCTAGCTCTCTGAGACAGCTTGATTTGATTTGCTTTGTCATACCAGAGTGGTCAGGTAGTATTTGTCCTTCAGTGCCTGGCTTGCTTCACTCAACACAAAGTCCTCAAAATTCATCCATCTTATCCCATGTGTTAGAACTGTATTCCTTCTTACAGCTGAGTAGTAATCAGCTGTAAGATATGTATATATCACATTTTGTTTATCTATTCATCTGTTGAAGGGCAATTGGGTTGATTAGAACTTTTGACAAAAGTGAATAATGCCACTATGGACATTGGTGTGCAAATATCGGCGTGTGTCTTGGTTTTCAGTTCTTCTGGGTGGAATTGCTGGGTCTTATGGCAAATCTATAGCTAGTTTTTTGCGGAACTGTCAAACTATCCTCCAGAATGACTGGCTCCTTCTGCATTCCCATCAGCATCCCATTCTTCCACATCCTTTCCAACACTTGTAGTCTTCCGTTTTTTTAATAGCCTCCAGTCTAATGGGAGTAAGATGATATCTCATTGTAATTTTGATTTGCATTTCCCTTATAGCTTGTGATTTAGAACATCTTTTTGTGTGCTTTTTAGCCATTTGCATTTCTTCTTTGAAAAAGCATCTGTTCAAATAACTTGTTCATTTTTTAAATGGGTTGTTTGTCTTTTTATTTTCAAGATATAGGTTTTCTTTATATATGCAGGATATTAGTCTCCTACCAGACATATGGTTACCAAATATTTTCTCCCATTGTACTCAAAAAAAAAAAAAAAAAAAAAAGATGGATCAAAGACCTAAACATAAGAGCCAAGACCTTAAAGACGTTGGAAAACAATGTTGGGAAGCATCTACAGGACCTTGTAATAGGAAATGATTTCTTGAACTTCACACCCAAAGCATGAGCAGCAAAAGAACAATAGATAAAAGGGGCCTCCTCAAAATTAAAGCCTTTTTCACCTCAAAGGACTTTGTCAAGAAAGTGAAAATACAGCCTACCCAATGGGAGAAAATATTTGTTTATTTGTTTGTGCATATGGCCATACAGTTTTTCCAGCACCATTTGTTGAAAAGATTTTCCTATCCATTACAATGCTACTGTAAAAGAGGGAGAAGGAAGAGGAAGAGGGAATGGAGAAAATGTCTCAACTCCAAGACCTAGGTTTCAACATTAAGAAAATTAAAGCAAACCTATGAAAGAAAATAATAGAGATAACAGCAAAAATCAATGAAATTTTAATGTATAACAAGTGTTTCACAACAATGCAAGGTATTTGTGGTGGGACGATGTATTAGTAGCCCTGGATGAGTTTACACACATTTGTTTTGTAAGTTTACAACTTCTACTATATACTTATTATTGATGTATGTTCAAGTATGAATGATATACTTCAATAACATTTTTTAAGTTAGAAAAATGTTAATGAAATTTTTAAAAGTAAAAGCATAGAGTAAACGAGTAGAAACAAAATATGGTTATTTGAAAAGGGAAACCAAATTGAAAAAAAATCTATCAATAACAATTAAGATAAAAAGGAAGAGACACAAATTACTAATTCCAAGATTTAAAGAAGGGATATCATTAAAGAGTTTAAAGATGTTAAAGAAAAATACAGGAACACTTTTAATAACTTTATGTCACTAAATTTAATAAAATATTAAATATTATATCATATATAATGGACTGTATATATAATATGTAATATATTCATATAATTAGCACTAAATATACATATATATATATAGACAGAAGAAATTAAATTCATATTTAAGGCCTACCCCATAAAATACCAAGCCCAGATGGCTTCACTGGTGAACTCTATTGAATATTTAAGGGTGAAAAATTATAAATTCAACAAAAAAAAATCTGCCAGAAAATAGAAAAGGAGAGAAGGCATCTCACCTCATGTTCTGAGTCCAACATTTCCTCACTACTAAAAACAGGTAAAAACATTTAAAAAAGAAAATGTCAGACCTATATCCCTTATAAACATAGCTATACAACTGTTTAATAGAATATACTTAAAGAAAAACTATATAAAGTCCTAACCCTGACTTATCTTTTAGGGAAAAATGGAGGAGCAAGTGATGAAAATCTGCAGAGTAATAAATTAATAGTCCAGTCATGCTTGATATTTAACTGTAAAATTATGTCAATTATAGAGATGGAGAACAATTAGTTGTTGCCTATGACTACATAACAGGGATAGTTCTGTTCTTTATCTTGACTGCGGTAGTGTTCACACATTTGATAAAATTTCATGGAAATGAACACAAGCATATAATGCTCAAATTAGTGCATTTAAAACTGGTGAATCTGAATAAGGTCAGTGGATTTTATCATGTTAATTTTCTGGATTGGGAAATTGTATTGTAAGTTATACAAGTTATTATCTTTAGGGAAAACTGGGTGAAGAGTATGGAATCATTCTGTAGTATTATTAGTTACATGTGAATCTATAATTATCTCAAAATAAAAAGTTTTTTTAAAAAGCATTTGTCAAGGCATTCTGAAAGAGTTTATACTTGTTACAAAAATAAATTTGCAATTTCTTAAATCACTTAGAAGTAATACAAGGGCTATATTACTAATACATGGATTTATCAATGATCACAACAGAAATGATAGAGAGAAAAAAATCAACTCAGGATGTATTAAATAAACAGGCAACTATTTAGGGAGAAATTATGCTACTTATCTATACAACCATCTCATTTGCTAGAGTAAGCTTTTTCTCCCAGTAGCACAACACACAAAACAGTATAGGGTGAAGAAATCAGTAGGAATTAGTTAAGGCTTTCATAAAGAAGGCTAATGACCAGTTAAATTCTATAAGAAGAGATATTTACTCTACATCTCCATGCAGCATTGATTTGATTATTTGACTCTTCAGTCAATTGGTCAAATAACCTATTTCAGTAAAAGCTATTTAACTAGTTGTGCATGTAAAAGGAATGGAAAAAGTCCAATTGCAACAAAAAAGTAATTATGTGATTAATATATATTTCCCTTCAATTATTTAATACTTAACACAGTTTTTGAGCAAAATTTTCTATCTTCTTGAAGTTTGTGAAAGTCTAGGAAAAATGATAGTACAATGAGTTTCTTTGAGAAAAAAAAATTTTAGATGCACATCACCACATCCATAGGAGTGAAATAGAAAGACAGATGTTCAGTCACTATAAAGCAAATGTTCTACCATTCAGAAATGTTCAAAGGTTAAGAAAGCTTTCTCTTTTGAAGGAAGCAGTTTCTCTTTTTCTGGACATGTTCAATCGTAGACAAAAATGTTCAATCATAGTAGTAATAGAAAAATTATTGTATTTTCAGTTAAACAATTGGCCTGTAAATTATTGTAAATATGTATATTATATCAAAAAATGCCCTTCCTAGTGGATGCATTTTTAAAAGGAGAACTTTAAGGTTGGAGGGACTGAGGAATCTCATAGCAAATCTTAAGCCTAAACTTGCATTTGAAAATGAGGGAAAGAAGGCCCAGATATGTCAGTGGTACAACTCAGAATAAAGCCCAAGTCTCCTGAAACTAGTAATAAAGACTTTGTTAAAACTCTTCTTTGCTTCTTGAATATCAGATATTGAGTTTCTGTTTCACATGTAATCACTCAACTCTGAAAGGAGTGAAAGAAGCAAGTATTTGAAAGTGTATTTAAACACCATTAACATATTCCAGAGAGAGAGAGAGAGATAACCCTCCATTAATTGCCATACCTGTTAGGCACTCTAAAAAGACCTTAACACATAACCTCATTTAATCCTCACAACAACCCCCTAAGGTGTGTATTAATTAACTGAGGAAAGGAAGGACATTCAATAAGGAATAAAAGAAAAAAGGAGAAACATTTCCTAACTCATTCTATGAGGCTATCATAACCCTAATCCCAAAACCAGGCACACATTACTAAGATTGAAAATTACAGACCAATGTTTCTCAGGAACATAGAGGCAAAAATCCTCAACAAAAATAACTTTAAACTAAATATATAGGTAAAGAATTATATAAAATGGCCAAATCAAATTTATTCTGGTTAAACATATGAAAAGTGATTAATGTAATTCACCACATGGACAGGCTAAAGAAGAAAAATCACATGATTGCATCAATACACGCAGAAAAAGTATTTGACAAAACTCAACACCCATTCATGATAAACATCTCAGTAAATGAGGAATTGAGAACTTCCCAAACTTGAAAAAGAACACCCACAAAAATCCTCTATCTAACAGCATACTTAATGTTGAAAAGCTACATGCTTTTTCCCTAAGATCTAGAGCAAGACAAGGATGTCCTTTTTAACATCATTCTAGAAGTCCTAGCTACTGTAATAAGGCAGGAAAAAATGGAAATAAAAATATTCAGATTAGTAAAGAAGGAATAAAACTGTCTTTGCTGATGTTGTGATTACCTATGTTAAAAATCAAAATGAATTGACAAAAAAATCCTAGAACCAGTAAGCAATTATAGCAAGGTTGTAGGATACAAGAATATAATACAGAAGTAGATTGCTTTCCTAGATACCAGCCACAAAAATTGGAATAGGAAATTAAAAACACACCATTTATATTAGTGCCATAAAAATCAAATATTTAGTTATAAATCTAACAAAATATGTGTAATATCTATATGAGGGAAAGCACAGAACTCTAATGAAAGAAATCAAAGGTCTAAATAAATAGATATTCAATGTTCATGGGTAGGAAGGCTTAATCTTATTAATTTGTTACTTCTTCCCAGTTTCATCATATATTCAGTGTAATCCCAATCCCAATTCCAGCCAGTTATATGGTGGTATTGACAAACTGAATCTAAGGTTTACATGTAAAGGCAAAATACTCCAAATAGCCAGAGGACTGACACTACCCAACTTCAAGATTTACTATAAAGCTACAGTGATCAAGACTGTGTGGTATTGGGCAAAGACTAGACAATTAGATTAATGAAATTGTGCAGAAAACCACAAATAGACCCACAAAAATATAGTGAACTGATCCTTTACAAAAGAGTGAAGCAATTCAATGGAGTAAAGATAGTCTTTTCACCAAATTGTGCTGGAATAACTAGACATCCATGTGAAGGGAAAAAAAGAATCTGGACATAGATGTTATTTCTTGCACAAAACTAACTCAAATTGGATCGTAGACCTATATGCAAAACTCAAAACTGTACAAACTTCCAGATGAAAACATAGGAGAAAAGCTGGGTGACCTTGGGTTTGGTACTTACATTTTAGAAACAAAAGCAAAAACATGAACCATGAAAAAATAAATTGACAAATCAAACATCATTAAAATAAAAAACTGCCCTGTGAAAAGTTCTGTGAAAAGAATGAAAGTATAAGACACAGACTGGGAGAATATATTTGCAAATCACATAACTGAAAGAAGACTTGTAAAAAATGTATGAATTCATAAAACTAAACAATAAGAAAATCAAAAACTTAAATTTAAAATGGGTAAAAGAAACTATACATCCCGCCCACAAGATACAATGGTGCTCAACATCATATGTCATTAGAGAATTAGAAATTAAAACAATGAGATACCATTACTCATCTCTTAGAAAGGCTGTGATCCAAACACTGACAGCACCTCAGGCTAGCAAGGATGTGTAGGAACAGGAACTCTCATTCTTTGCTGGTGGAGAAGTGAAATACAGCCTCTTTGGAACATAGTCTGGCAGTTTCTCACATGGCTAAACATGGGTTTACTATATGATCCAGCAATCACATATCTAGGTATTTGTGACAGTTTAGGTTATTTTATGAATCCCAAAGAGGAAGATTATGTTTGTAAATTAATCTGTTCCTCTGGGTGTGATATCCTTGGATTGCATTAAATTCAGTTGAAGGGTCTTTGATTAGATTACCTTTTAAGATTAGTTTAGGACTTCTGATTCAAATAAGTCAGTAAGGTATGACTCAGTTTGGGTCCCCACCTCTTTGCTGGGTCTGATATAGATGTACTTACATGGACAGACTGACACAGGAAGAGAGAGTCTGTTATTTTTGATCCTGTCATTTGACAGAAAGAAGGCTCAAGTAGCTGAGGCCTGGCAGAGAGATGAGCCATTGATCTGATAGCTTAGAGCTGAAATTGAGAAGAGAACAGAACAGCCAAAACTGATAATAGGAAGTCCTAAGAAATAAGCCCTATACCAGCTTGCAGCTGAAATTGGGATGAAAGCAGAGCCACTGGACGTGAGAAAAGAAGCCAGGAGGGGAAGGAGAGACCAGGCAGAGATCGTCCACCATCTTGCTTCTACACATGGCAACTGACTAGTGAGAAAACATCCCATATGGTGCCTTGAATTGGACTTTTCATGACCTTGTGACTATAAGCTTTTATGCCCAAATAAATCCCCATTATAAAAACCAACAGATTTCTGGTACTTTGCATCAGCACCCCTTTGGCAGACTAATAAAGTATTTATTAAAATAATTTGAAAACTTACTCCACCATAAAATTGCTCATGAATGTTTATAGTAGCTTTATTCATAACTGCCAAAAATTTCCTTGAATAATGTATAAACAAAGTGTGATATATCCATGCAATGGAATATTATTTGGTAATGAAAAGAAATGAGCTATCAAGCTTCAGAGAGACGCGGAGGAAACTTAAATTCATTATTGTTAATGAAAGAAGTCTATCTGGGAAAGCTATCATGGTGTATGATTCTAAATGTATGCCATTCTGGAAAGGCAAAACTATATAGAGAGTAAAAAGTTCAATTATGTCCAGGAATTCAGGGTGAAGAAGTGAGAGGTGAATAGGTGAAATTTGAAACACAGGGCATTTTTACAGAGGTGAAACTATTCCATATGAATCTGTAATGATCAATATATGATATTATGTATTTGCCTAGCCCATAGAACTCTACAACATTGCAGCAGTTTGATATGGTAATGAATTCCAAAATTAGATATTGGATTATGTTTGTAATCCGATCTGTAACCTGGGCATGATTGAGTTATGATTAGGAAGTTGAGTCTCCACCCCTTGGTGGGTGGGGAGTCAGAAATAAAAGGCATGGCAAAGAACAGATCTGAGGATTCTTAATGTTGGAGTTTGATGCTGAAATCTTAAGTAGGAGCCCTGAGGAAACAGACAGAGCCATTCACCTGATAGTCTACAGCTGACCTTGTGGAGAGAGGCAAAGCCTAGAGAGCCTCATAGTCTATAGCTGTCCTTACCAAGAAAACAGGAGCTGAGCCCAGAGGCACCCAGGAAGCCTGAACCCTCACAGACATCAGCAGCCCTCATTCCAACACGTAAAAATATACTTTGGTGAGGGTAGTAACTTATGCTTTGTGGCCTGGTATCTGTAGGCTCCTACACCAAATAAATACCCTTTATAAAAACCAACCAATTTCTGGTATTTTGCATTAGCTAATTTAGCTAATACAAAAATAAAGAGTGAATTCTAATATATAACAACATATCAATATTGATTCATCATTTGTAACAACTATATCGCCTTAACGTAAGATATTAATAACATAAGAAACTGCCAGGTGCATGGGCAAAGAGGATATATGGGAATTCCTTGTACTTCCTGGCCAATTTTTCAGTGAACCTAAAATTGCTCTCAAAAATAAAATCCACTACAAAAAAACACAGGGTACAAAGAAAATTTGTTGCATGATTTCTAAGAAATTTGTAAGTATATACATATCTTATGATGCAGAATTACACATTTGCATATGTATTCTAGGGGTATTCTTGCACATAAGCTCAAAGACAACTGTCTTTAAAAGTTAAAAATTGGAATAAAAATCAACAAATAAAATGTTGCATATCGTATGTCATAATACTACAGAATACATATGTAATTGCTCCATCTTTACAGATATCAAGCACAAAATATTGAATTAAATATTAATTTCTAAATGAAGAATATATTAATAATAATCGGTATCATTTATGCAAATTAATCATGCATAAAATAATTATATAAATTTTTTGTGTAGACTAGAAGACTACATAACAAACATATAACAATAATCATTATAAGGATGAGTTGAACAGAATATATTGAGGTAGAATGAAAGAAACCTTCCACTGGCTGAAGTATTTTCTATCTTTCAAAACTGAAGAAAATGTGAAAAAATAATACAACTGCCAGTTTTGCAGGATGAAAACAGAGTTCTTACATTATTATTTGAATTTTCTATTTAAAATTTCTCAAAATAAATATTTTAAGTATATCTTTACTCCATGAAAAGGTAAACCAAAAAGTTACCATTGAGAGAAAAGTTTATTAAAAGTTAAAAATGTCAAACTTGTGAGCTCTTTTGAAAAACTACTCAAGATACTGTTTTCTCTTTTCAGCATTTTCCAGGAAATCTGAATAAGATGAATTTAGAGAAAAAAATTAAACATTAAAATAATGAAATGTTCATTATCTATGGAAACATCAGAAAAGGGAGCCTAACTAAATGTAAAAATATGGTGATGTGAGAGATTTATTTTAAAATGTTTACATATTGCAAATATAAATAAAAACCTACAAAAATAAAACACTGCTTTTGATGATGTACTCAAAAGCAATTGATGCAATTAAATTATAAAGAGAAAAGTAACAGGAAAAAAAGGACACAATGTTTAAGGGATATAAGTGAAATGATGGACTTCCCATATCAGCCTACTTTGGGACCCTAGCATATTGTCTTGAACTCTTGCATCAATTTGATCTATGACTCAAATGGTGTGTGGAATGCTTCTGAGAGGTTTTATAGCAATCAGAACACGTTGTTGTGGTTATTAATCCCTGTGTTTCCAGGAGTAAATTGATTATTCCCTAGAGCCAAATAAATGTATTTCACAGTGCTTTATCAATGACTAGGTGTGGAATGAACCACATTTGCTTTCTATTTTCCCTTTAACAGAACTGAATGAATGCTTTTCAGACAAGCATGCTTTAGTATCCATAGGTTTCATCACAAGAGCCAAATGCCTAATGTGGAACACCATGAGTGCTCTTCCCTACATGGGTCTCTGCCCTGGCCCATTAATTTATGGCTTTATTTCCATTTGCAGTTTCATTAGTGTCCCTTCTGCAAAAGTGCTGTGCCATGCTGCTAAAAGATCACTTGCCCAAACCTTAGGCAGGATTTCTGGTGAAATTTTATTTTTGGCATCCATCTCAGCGGCATTTGACAAGTCATGGGGTTTGAGTATTCACTTATTTTGCTGGGTTCCTTAGGTTGTTCATTATTGTTAATGAAATATCACTTTGGGTAAACTGCTTCATTGTTTGCTGAATGTTTTTACCTAGGTCATTTGATTTTTATGATACACCAGGGAAGTAAGGAAGGCATTTCTGACTCCTGTTTATACAGTTGAGGAAAATGAGGCTCAAATAGAATTAGTTATTTACAGAAAGTGTCACAGTGATATTAACAGACCTAGAGTTTGATTCCAGTTTACTTTTTTCTCTATGTACAATATTCATTTTATGACAGCACCTTGTTTTCCATAATACACAGTGCTATAAACTTCAAAGAGGCAGAATAATTGTCCTCCAAAGATGTAGATAAAAGTGGCATAAGGGACTATGCAGGTGTGATTAAATCACAGATTTTGAGAGGGGGAGATTATCCTGGATTATATGAGTAGGGTATTCACAGAGGTCCTTATAAGGGAAAGAGGGAGGCAGGAAAGTGGAAATTAGAGGAGATATAACAAAGGAAGCAGAGGTCGAATCATATGGGACTATGAGCCACACATACAGCCGCTTGAAGCTGGAAAAGGCAAGGAAATGAGTTTTCCCCACAGCCATCAGAAGGAACATACAGAGCCTGACACCTTGATTTTAATTCAATGGGACTCATTTCAGAATCTGACCTCCAAAATTTAAGAGAATAATAAACTTGTGTAGTTTTAAGCCACTATTTTTGTGAAAGTTTGTTACAGCAACAACAGGAAACTAAAACAAAGCCTGTAAATAAATAAAATTTTGCTCCAAATACATTATTCTGGCTAGGAATTTGCCTCTCAATAAAAAACATGAAGAAATCAAAACTAATAATTTCATCTTCTTGTTTTATTAAGTTTCATTGTATTTCTCTATTGCCACTTTTCATTGCTTAATCAAACTTTTTTTTCCCATTAACCATGGAAGTCCTGAGATACATGTTTTCCACATTCTTGTTAAATACCCTTCTTGCCATTGGATTCCTTTCAGATAACTTTATTAAAAGGGAGCCAATTTTACAGGACATATTAGTAATTTATGCATACTCACAGTACCTCAGTATAGCAGAGATCAATATGGCATGAGATTCTAAAAGTTTTATGGCCAGTTTCTCTATACTGTGATAATTGAATATTAATTTCTTATGGTCACACTCACTTGTATAAAAAATAAATATTACTTTAAGTTACTTGTATTAGTTTATATATGGGCTTATACTACATTTTCTTTCTGTATAAATAAATCTTTTCAAATGAGAATAATCCTGGTCATTTATATTTATGCTTTTTTCCACAAATATGTGCTTCCCTCCATCCACCCCACCCCCACCATTTGCTCTAGTGAGGGACTTCAGAGTAATTTCTGGACTTCAGGACCTTTATCAAACTTTTCATATCCCAATACGAAGGCTCAAATATTTCATAGGAAAAGAAATTGTGTGAAAATAGAAAATGGAACCTCTCTGGATGCCTGGGTCCACATATTAATTGTCATGTGTTGCAAGAGAACATTTGTAAATTCTTATTAATGATTTGAAGAAGAATGATCAAGGGGACTGTGATGGTGAGGCTATTGTGTCAGCTCGGCCAGGTAACTGTACCCAGCTGTTTGGTCAAGCAAACACTGGGCTAACTGTAAAACAAGGGATTTTATGGACTTTAATCACCATTGACTTTACTGCAATGGTAAATCATAAATAGCTGATTACAATGACATCAATCAGGGAGATTGCCATCAGCAATGGGTGATGATTTATCCAAACAGTCGAATGCCTTAAAAGGTGAAATGATTCCAGCATTGAATGAGAATTTCCCAACTTGTCTTTGGACAGCCAATATCTCCCACAACTTGTCAAGAACTTCCATTGGACTTTCCTTGGAGCCCTTGGATAGAACGTGCTTGTAGAACCTGGACTTGTGCATCCCCACAGTCATGTGAGAGACTCTTATAAAATTGCATACTATTGGCAGATTTCTCTTGTTGATTCTGTTTCCCTAGAGAACACTGAATAATACAGCTTGGTACCAGGAGTGGCTTTGGAGGAACAGAATCTTAAACATGGGGTGTCTGAGATGGTTCTGGGAGTTTTGCAATTGGTTCTCTACTGTAATTGGACTCAAGGGTACTGATGACTCCTTTTCCAATAATTAGGAGGCTGCTACATGTCCATGGCATGAGTTGGCAACTGAGATGCACAAAATATCATCAGTGGATTCCCCTACTTCCTCACTTATAAGAATCAAGGATCTGGGTGAGAGTGTTTTCAACACCGTAATAAAGTTTTGTGGAGTCAAACGGTATAATGATGTTGGCTGGCTCCTCCTGGATACTCTGGACATTGTTACAAAAGAAAGAGATGAGTTAAAGGCTTCAAATTTGAAACATAAATACTACTTGAATGATATGAAAGTTTCTATGTGTGCTCTGAAAGAAAATCTTGTCTCCTGTAGTCACAGACTCAAAATATCTGAGAACCAAACTCAGACTCTCATTATATGAGTAGCGGAGTTATAAAAGAAACTAAAATCTCAGCCCCACAGGGTTTCTGCAATTAAAGTAAAAGCACTGATTGGAAAAGGGTGGAATCCAGAGAATTGGGATGGAGACATATGGGATGATGATAATATTGGTGGAGACATTGGAACCCTGAATTCTGCTGAGACTTTGCCAGATAAGCCTGTGATGGCTGCCCTGGCAGACCACAACTTGTCAACCTTGTATCATCCAGGCTCCAGCTTGCCCCATGGAGTCTGGCACTCCATGGGCATTTCCAACCCTGAGGTGGGTACCAACCAAACTGAATCCTGCCCTGCCCAGCCTCCAACCAGGCCCAGGGAGTCTGGATCTCCTCCCAGCCCTGAAGCATGTACCAGCCAAACTCCAGCAAGCACTGCCCAGCCTCCAAGCTACCCTGAGGAAACTGCCTTCCAACCCCTGCCTGAAGAAGTTAATCCTGTCTCACCAGATGAAAATGCAAGGGAATGCCCTGAGGTCAGTAGCTTGCAAGGCATTTCCAATCCTTCTCCTTACTCACCCCCACCACCTGTCTTGTCTTTGAGACCTATTACTAGACTAAAATCACAACAAACCCCCAAGGGTGAAATACAAAGTATGACCCATGAGGAAGTAAGGTATACTCAGAAAGAACTGCATGAGTTTCCCAATTCATATAGACAGAAATCAAGGGATTATGTATGGGAATGGATACTAAGGGCATGGAATAATGGTGGAAGGGATAAATATTTGGATCAGGCTGAATTTATTGATAAGGGCCCACTAAGCAGAATTTATGGATTCAACACTGTAGCTTGAAGGTTAGAAAGGGCTCTAAAAGTTTGTTTGGGTGGCTGACTGAAACATGGGCCAAAGATGGCCTAGCATGTCTGAGGCTGAGATGCCCGATTTGTCCTGGTATACCATAGAAGAGGGAATTCAAAGGCTTAGGGAGATTGGAACGCCAGAATGGATATACCATTTGAGAGCTGCCCTCCCACCCCAGGAATGTCCAGAGGACACACTTTTAAGCAGAACTGTGAGGAATACATTTGTACAACTAACTCCATCTTTCCTGAAGAGCTCCATGGTTGCTCTTTTCTGTAGTCCAGATATTACTGTAGGGAAGGCTGTGATGGAATTAGAATCCTTAAACATTATGGGAATGATCAGTCTGGTAAAGTCAAGTGTCAGCACTTAATCACCAAAGTCAAGGTGGGCGTGGCTACCACAATGAAAGGCAGATTCAAAAAAGCACTCAATAGTCTTGAGTCATATAGAGTTATGGCATAGGCTAATACATCATGGGGTACCTAGCAGTAAAATAGATGGTCAGTCTACTAAATTTCTTCTGGATCTGTATATACAGAAGAGTTCTAGGTCAAGTGAACAAAACCCTAACTCAAATAACTCAAATAACAGACACAGAGAACCAGGGCGCCTTAATCAATTCCCAGACTTGAGACAGTTTACAGACCCAGAGTCCCTTAAATGAGGAGAACGCCAGGTCTCTTTGGGGAAGGATCTTGTTAAACTGCCCAAAATTTATACTGTTAGTCATCCTCCCACTTTCCCCAAGGAGATCTATGACCTTTTACCAGAGTAACTGTGCATTGGGGAAAAGGAAATGAACAGACATTTGGGGGATTATTAGACACTGGCTCAGAGGTGACATTAATTCCAGGACACCAAAAATGTCATTGCGGTCCACCAGAGTAGGGGTTTATGGAGGTCAGTGATTAATGGGGTTTTAGCTCCGATCCATCTCACAGTTCATCCAGTGAGTCCCTGGACCCATTCTGTGGTTATTTCCACAGTTCCAGAATGCATAATTGGAATAGACAATCCATATTTGGCAGAATCACCACTTTGGACCCCTAACTTGTGGAGTGAGGGGTAGTATGGTTGGGAAGGTCAAGTGGAAGCCACTAGAACTGCCCCTACCTAGCAAAATAGTAAACCAAAAGCAGTAATTATACCTGCCATGTTACCATCATAAACTACAATCTTGGGATTATAATTTAGCTCACCAAATTTACTAATCAGAAGCGGAAGTTGGTGCCACACCATGTCTTCCTCTCCTGTTTTTGGAAATGGAGTTTCCAACTCCAGCCATGGAAAAGCTCCTGAGACAGCTTGTGCTACAGGCACTGGCCTCATATTGTGCAGAGCCCTACTCACGAATCTCTGCAGATGGACTGTCTCCTCCTTTCATACTTTCAAGGATGTTGCAGGATACTCTTCTGGTCTCCTGGGGACCCCAAACAGATGCCTTAGATAGCTCTGTGTGATTACAAACTGCCCTGTAGGATGAACTGACTCTTGGAGCTCCTTAATCTGACACCATCTTGGCTTCCTGGGATAGATGTTTTAAAGCAAAAATTATCCCACCCTCTATAATGCCAGTTCTGAATGTATAAATTTATAAATGCAAAGGTCAAACACAGAGCAAGAAGCAGAAAGAAGCAAGACAAGAAGCAAGGAGAAAACAAAGCAAGATTAATGGCTGGGAAGATCCTGGCCAAATGGATGAGAGAGATGGTGATCCTCTCTTCAATTGCCAAAAAGATCAATTTTCTGTAATAAGCCATGTTGAGCAGTGAGATTCTAGTGTGTTAGTTGAAGTGATTTATTCCCAAATTGAAGTAATTTATGGAAAGAATGATCAGATTAGCTATTCTGAAATTTAAAGTTTTCTGTTTTAATGTCAGCTTTTCTATTTCTGTTAATGCCCTCTAGCCAAACACTATCACTAACACACTTGTAGTAGAACAAGTTGGATTTATTACTCATTGCAGTGAGAGATCCCACACTCTGTGTTTTCTAAGAGGGTACAGTATTAGAAATAATCTATTATAGAATTGGGTTTGGTTTAGTGATTTGAGAAAGGGTTTAAGGAAATGTGTTATTGCTCTAGGCCAGATCCTGTCAGAAGGTAGGAGCAATTCTATGATTGGGTAAAGAAGTAGCAGTCATTCACTTTGTTTGTTCACTACCAAACAAGAGGGGTCATGTTTGGTATTTTGAAGTCAGTTGTTCAATCTCTCTCTCTCTCTCTCCCTCTCTCTCTCTCTCCTCTCTCTTTCTCTTTCACATGTTTCAGAACTTTACTTAGACAACTTTTTATCTTGACCAAGAAATCTTTCTAAGCAAGGGAAATTAGGCTACATATTGTAGATGTAGACACTTCTGATAACCTATGCAAGTTAAATGCAAAGTCCAAAAATATTCTACTTCCTTCATGAATATATAGAGAAAATAAAGGTTATTCAGCATATTGATTTAGTTAATAAATTCCTGAATAATTTTAAACTTTGAATATATCTTTTTAATAAGTTGCTATTTCTTCTAATGACCAGAAATAACTTTAACAATAAAAATGCCTTTAATTTTGGAAATATATGCCATAGCAATATCTGTTCACAGGCTAATAGATTTAGCAAAATCAATATTTGTATTATTTTGAAAATATCTAAATGACAATGAAATATGTTTTATATTTTTTTCATTTTCATTAGTTATGTTATATGGTTTATAATCCTTGGAAGTCAATATACTGAGAGAATTAAATGACTCTCAAAATGCTTCAATATAATTTCTTCAGAGTCAATATTTTTCTTCATGTTTTTCATTTTCTTTCTTATCTTTTGCTACACTGACTTTTCTAATAGACTTTATTTTTCTTTAAAGATTTATTTTATTTATTTGTACCCCCCCATGGTCTGCTCTCTGTGTCCATTCGCTATGTGTTCTTCTGTGTCTGCTTGCATTCTCATTAGAGGGCTCCAGGAACTTTCTGGAGTGAGAGAGAGGTGATCATTCTATTCAGCCACCCCAGCTCCCTGTTCTGCTATGCCTTCTTATTGTTTCTCCTTTGTGTCTCTTGTTGCATCATCTTGCTGCAACAGCTCTGTGCATTAGCTGGCACTCCTGCCTGGGGCGGCGTTCCCATGTGGGGCGGCACTCCTGTGTGGGCTGACACACCACATGGGCCAGCTCACTGCACGGGCCAGCTTGCCCACACCAGGAGGCCCTGGGCATTGAACCCGGAACCTCTTATATGGTAGACGGGAGCCCAACTGATTGAGCCACATCTGTTTCCCTCTAATAGCCTTAATATTTTAGAACAGTTTTAGATTTTCAGAAACACCGAGAAGATAGTTTAGTTTCCATATACCTTGCACCCAGTTTCCCCTATTATTAACATTTTACATTAGTATGACACATTTGTTACAATTAATGGATCCATCTTAATATATTATTATTGTTAATTAATTATTATGTTATTAATAATAATGTATTAAGATTGGTCCACAGCTTATTTAGATTTATTTTCACCTAATATCCTTTTTCTGTTCCAGGATCCCACCTGGATACTGCATTTCATTTGTTGTCTTGCCTCCATAGGCTCCTCTTGGCTGTGACCATTTCTCAGATTTTCCTTATTTTTAATGACTGACAGTATTTTGCAAAATGATGCTCTTTGGAACTTGTTGAATATTTTTTTCACAATGAAACTGTGATTATGGTTTTTTTTCAGAGGAAGACCGCAGAGATAAATTGCCATTTTAATCATCTCATACCAAAGGTATATACAACCAACACAATTTATCACTGTTAATGTCGACCTTGATCACTTGCCTGAGGCAGTGATTGCCAGGTTTCTCTAATGTAAATTTAATCTTTTTCCACACTGTACATTTGGAAGGAAATCTCTATGCACAGCCATACTTAAAAAGTAGGGAGTTTTGTTCCACAATTTCAAAGCAAAGTATCTACATAAATTATTTGGGATTTTTCTGTATGGTGTATTTGTTCGCCAATTATTTATTTGTTCAATAGTTTATTTATATGAATAAGATTCATGGAAATATATTTAATCTTTATGTTATAATCTAATGCTATACTATTTGTTATTTAAATTGGCCATGGGGAGTTCTTTGTTTGACTCCTGTGTCGCTTTGTCATACCCTATCAAAGTGTATTTGTGTTTTTGAGAATGTCCTTACTTTTTGGCAGTAAGAGATGCTCCAGATGATCATGTATATTTCCTGCCCAGTCCTAAAATAATTCATTTCTCTAAGAAGCTCTGGTGCATTTTATTGAAAGATGATATTAGAAATCATAATCTGGGTGGTAGGTGTGCTCATTATTCCTGGGATGTCACTAATTCTAGACCCAGAAGGTGACAGAGAAAGGAAATATATGTGTGTATATTAACTCAGGTATATACACATATCTACAAATATTCCTATATGTCACATTTGTATCTATGTTAAGATAAACATGACTTGATATTGATGCCTCCAACTCTGATTCATTACCACATAGATCATTCTAGACTTCTTCCCTTGCTTTGATGTATATTCCTACTCCAACAGTGAAAAACCTGGCTCCTAACATTTACCATACTTTTACTTAGTTGTTCAAGTCCAGTATAATATATAGTAGTATCAGAATTTGAACCCAGATCTGCATTGGGTACAATTTTATCAACTAGAGTAGTGATTATGTACCATTCCTTTTGCCTTAGTTTTCCAGCTCCATTTATATCCAACATTTCTTATGTGGTTAACTTTTTTCCACCTCCTCCTGTGAGGGCCATGTATTTACAATACAGTTGAGTTGTAGTTTCTTTCTTGGTATCACCCAATGTCACAAATAATTTTTTTTTATTAGCAAATTTTAAGGTTCATTTATGTCTTATAAAATTTTATGGCTTTGAAAAATGCATAATCCACATGTAATCCACAATTACAACATCCACAGAATAGTTTCACTGCCCAAAATAATCCCATGTGCTTCACCTGTTCAGCCCTTCCCATCTCCCCCAAATCCTTAGCAACCATTGAATTTTCAACTATCTCTATAGTTTTGGGTTTTCCAGAATGTCTTGTAATTGGATCCTATAGGATATAGCCTTTTCAGATTGCCCTTTTTCACTTAGAAATATGCATTTAATGCTCTCCCATGCCATTAATGGCTTGACAACTAAATTTCTAATCACTTAATATCATTCTATTGTATGAATATACCATACTTTTTCTTGTCCATTTACTTATAGAAGAATATATTGGTCGCTTCCAGTTTTGACAATTACAGTTATGAATAAAGCTTGCATAAGCATTCCCATGTAGGAGTGCAATTACTGGACTGTATAGCATGACTATGTTTAACTTTGTAAGGAACTGCCAAAATGTCATTCAATGTGGCTGTGTCATTTTATTTTACCCCTGCAATGAGAGTTCCTGTTTTTCCACATCATTTTCAGCATTTGATATTGTCACTATTTTTTTGTGAATTTTAGCCAATCTAAAATATGTGTAGTGGAATATCATCACTGGTTTAATTACAACTCCCTCATGACAAATGATGCTGAATATATTTTCATATGCTCACTTGCCATCTGTATAACTTCTTTGGTCAGGTGTCTGTTCAGGTCATCTTCCCATTATTCTCATTGAGCTATTGATTTTTATCATTGAAATTTAAGAATTCTTTGACTCTTTTGGATATAAGTAGTTTATCAGTTACGTGTTTTCTGAATGCATTTCATACTCTGTGGCTTGTGTTTTCAATCTCACAACACTGTCTTTTGCAAAGAAGATTTTAATTTTTATGAAGTCCAACTTTTCAATTTTTCTTTCATGGATCAATGGATCATGCTTTTGGTGTTGCACACACTAATTTTTGATTACTGATCTACATACCCTCCAAAATAAGTGCATGTTCTATTAAAAACATTATTTCCATTTTCCTAAATGCCAGCTAAAATATTTTCTTTAATTCCTGCTTATTTTCTATATTATACACCTAGGAGAGAGGTAGAAAACTGTATAAGTACACTACATAGTGTAGAATTCAATAGACATTTTAAAATCTAACAATGAAAATACTTAGATAACATATAGAGAGATAGATAAATATATAAATAGATGTATACATAACATATGCATGAAATTAAACTTTGGCTAAAAATGTATAAAAGACACTGGGTGGATAAATTTTAATGTTTATGACTAATTTTAAAAATATTTGGAAAATATATGATATTTGGAGTGAACAACTTATGCTAATAGCTGATCAAATTTCTTGAACTGTTTTTTTATTTGAAAATTAAAATGCAAATTTAGACCTTAATATCAGGCTAGAGAACATGTGGACTGATATATCTAGGCAGCAGAGGCACATTGTTTAACCCAAAGTATTCTGAGAAATAATTTTCTTGATTACATTTGTAAATAGATCTACCTTAGAGATTATCGAGTTAATAGGAGATTTTATGCTTTGAGAGACATTATATCTTGGATTCCTGTGCTACAAGCATCTTCAACATTATAATTTTTCATTTTTATGAAAATAGTAAAAATTTCACAGATCACAATGTTAAAATTACCCTTTAACTATCAAACGTTAAAAATTTGCTCAACACTTGTCATTTTTATCATTGTGCTCCTTTTGATAGCACTAAACAACAATTTTTATAAGTATGATTTGATTTGCAGTACACTTTAAAATACATTTTTGAAAATATTTTTAATGTAAAGAATTTTTATTATATAGCTCTGATACTAAAGTACTAATACTCTTGGCTGTACCATCTGGATTACAAACATTATACATACTAATGCATGACTGATTGAAAACTATAAAAAGTAATTCAGTTATTTTGAGGTAGGAAAATGCAAGGACTAGAAATCAGTTGACAAAGAATTCTCCTTTATTTACTTATCTAAAGTTTCAAAGTCTGCTGCTAGAAAGAAAAAACAAAAAGTTGATATTACCTATGAAAATTTTGAACTCTGCATTGCAAAAATAAAAACCCATACAGTAATAACTTTAAATTATAGTAATTTCCTTCACTCCTTATGGAGATATAAATCACAATGTCAGTGAAACCAGAAGCTTCATTATTCTTTCAACACAAATAATAATGAATTCTGGGTGAGCCGGTAAGTGGATATTTGTAAAAGCTATTTAAGTGTTTTGATTTAGAGTAGTCAGTGAGCTCATAAAAACACAGAGGACAACTTAAGGAAAACACCATGAAACAGATATGGTAATTTGGCACTGGCTTGCTCTCTAAATACTTCAAGGATATTCACATGTTAAGGATTCAGAATAAACATTGTTTCTTTTTAAAATGAAGTGGCTTTGTGAAGAAACCAAGCAGAGTTCCATGTGATGGAACAAGTAAAGGATACACTTGGGCTTTTTTAAATTCTCTTTTGAGGATTTTAAATGTCCCTGTGTTAGTCAGGGTTTTCTAGGGAAACAGAATCAACAAGAGATGTCTGTCAATAGTATGAGATTTTATGAGTCTCTCATGTGACCATGGGGATGCATGAGTCCAGGTTCTACAAGCAGGCTGCAACCAGGGGCTCCAATGAAAGTCCAGTGAAGGTTCTTGATGAGTTCTGGGAGATGTTAGCTGTCCAAAGATGAGCTGGGAAATTCTCACTCAATGCTGGAATCACTTCCCCTTTTAAAAGGCATTCAACTGATTGGATAAAGCATCACTCATTGCTGATGGTAATCTCCCTGATTGATGTAACTGTAATCAGCTATCTATGATTTACCATTGCAGTAAAGTCAATGGTGACTAAAGTTTATACCTGCCCTTGTATTACAGTTAGCCCAGTGCTTGCTTAACCAAACAACTGGGCAAAATTACCTTGCTGAGTTGACACAATAGTCTAACCGTCACACACCCCAAAACAGCATTATATACATTCTTTTCAAGTGCTCATGGATCTTTCTCCAAGACAGACCATATGTTGGGTCACAAAGCACATCTCAATAAATTCAACAAGATCAATATTTTACAGAGAACTTATTCTGGCTAAAATGGAATGAACTTGGAAATCAATAAGTGGCAGAAAAAGGGAAAATTCACATATATATGGAGATTAAACAACACACTCAAATAATCAGTGGGTTAAAGGAAGAAATTTCAAAAGAAATCAAATATCTTGAGACAAATGACAACGAGAACACAACATATCAGAACCTATGAAATGCAGTGAAGGCAATGCTGAGAGGGAAATTTATAGAACTCATCGCTTACGTTAAAAGAGAAGAAAGAGGTAAAATCAATGACCAAACTACACTGCTGGAGGCACTAGAAAAAGAACAACAAACTAATCCTAAAGCAAGAAGAAGGACTGATGTAACAAAGATCATAGCAAAAATCAATGAAATTGAGAACAAAAAAGCAATAAAGAGAATTTAGCAAAACCAAAAGTTGGTTAATCAAGAAGATTAACCAATTCAACAACCCTGAGCTCAACTGACTAAAGAAAAAAAGAGAGAAGATGCAAATAAATGAAATAAAAATTAAAACAGAAACATTAATACTGACCACACAGAAATAAGAGAGACCATAAGAGGATATTGTGAACAACTTTATGCCAAAAAATTAAACAATGTAGATGAAATGGAAAAATTCCTACGAATGTACAACTCACACTGACCCTGGAAAATAGAAAACCTCAACAAACCAATCAGAAGTAGAGATTGAAGCAGTCATCAAACATCTCCCTAAAATGAAAAGCCCAGGACCAGACAGTTTTCAAGATGAATTCCACTAAGCATCCAAAGAAGATGTAATACCTATATTACTCAAGCTCTTCCAAAAAATTGAAAAAGAAAGAATGCTACCAAACTCATTCTATGAAGACAGTATCACCCTAATACCAGCCAGATAAAGATATTACAAAAAAAGAAACTTGCAGACTCGTTTGTCTAGTGAATACAGATGCAAAAATCCTCAATAAAATACTTGCTAATAGAATCCAACAACACATTAAAAGAATTATTCATCATAATCAAGCAGGTTTTATACTAGGCATGCAAAAGTAGTTCAACACAAGAAAATCAACCAGCATAATGCACCTCATTAATAAATCAAAGAAGAAAAATCACATGATCTCAACTGATGCAGAAAAGGCATTTGGCAAAATAGAGCATCCTTTCTTGATAAAAATACTACAAAAGATAGGAATTGAAGGAAACTCTCTTAACATGATAAAGGCCATATTTGAAAAACCCACAGTTAACGTTGTACTCAATGGTTAAAGACTAAAAGCATTCCCATTGAGATCAAGGATAAGACAAAGATGCCCACAGTCACCACTGCTGTTCAATACAGTGCTAGAGGTTCTAGCTAGAGATATCAGGCAAGAAAAAGAAATAAAACGCCTCTAAATTGGGAAAGAAGAAGTAAAACTTCCACTATTTGCAGATGATGTGATCCTATATCTGTAAAGTCCCGAAAAATCTAAAACACAGCTGCTAGAGTTAATAAAGAATTTCAGTAGTGTTAGGATATAAGAAAAAAAAGCCAAAATCACTGGTGTTTCTATACAATTGTAATGTGCAATCTGAGAAGGAAATCAGGGGAAAAAATTCCATTTACAATAGCAACTCAAAGAATCAACTATTTAAGAATAAACTTACCCAAGAATGTAAAACACTTGCATTGAGAAAACTACAATGCATTGTTAAAAGAAATCAAAGAAGACCTAAATAATTGGAAAAACATTCCATGCTCATAGATTGGAAAGCTAAATATCATTAAGATGTCCATTCTACCCAAATAAATACACAAAGTTCCATCATTTTTTAAACAAATGGGAAACACAATTATCAAATTTATCTGGAAGGGTAAGAGGCCCTGAAAAGTCAGAAACATCTTAAAAAAGAAAAGTGAAGTTGGAAGAGTCTTGCTTCCAAACTTTAATCACATTACCTAGCTACAGTGGTAAAAAACAGCATGATATTGGCATAAAGATAGACACACAGTGTCATGGAACCAAATTGATGGTTCAGAAACAGACTCACACATCCATGGCCAAGTGATTTTTGACAAGCTTGTCAAATACACCCAGATGGGTCAGGCTTTTCAACAAATGGTGCTGGGAGAATTGGGTATCCATAGCAAAAAGGAAGAAAGAAGACCCCTATCTCACACCTTATACAAAAAATAAAACAAAATGGGTCAAAGACCTAAACATAAAAGCAAGCACCATAAAGCTCCTAGAATAAAATGTAGGGAAACATCTTCAAGACCTGGTGGTAGTAGTGGATTTTTAAAGCTTACACCAAAAGCATGAGCAATGAAAGAAAGCATGAATAAATAGGACCTCCTCAAACTTAAACACTTCTGTAATTCTAAGGACTTCATCAAAAAGGTGAAAAGGCAGCCCACTCAATGGGAGAAAATATTTGGAAACCATGTATGTGAAAAAGGTTTGATTTCCTTTCTATATAAAGAGATCATACAACTAAATAATAACATAGCAAGCAAACCAAATAAAAATGGACAATGGATTTAAGTAGACAGTTCTCCAAGGAGGAAATGCAAATGGCCAAAAAGCACACGAAAAAAATGTTCCATATCACCAGCTATTAGGGAAATGCAAATCAAAACCACAATGAGATATCATCTAACACTGCACAGAAAGGCCATTATTTAAAAAAAAAAAGAAACACACAAACACAACAATAAATGCTAGAGAAGATGTGGAGAAACAGGAACACTTTCATTCTTGGTGGGATTGTTAAATGGTGCAACCTCTGTGGAAGACAGTTTGGCAGTTCCTCTGGAAGCTAAATCTAGAACTGCCATATCATTCAACAATTTCTCTATTGGAAATATATCCAGAAGAACTAAAACTATGACGCAGACATCTGCACACTGATGTTCATAGCAGCATAATTCACAATTTGCCAAAAGATGAAAACAACCCAAGTGTCCATCAACCAATGAATGGATAAACAAAATAGGGTATATGCATACAGTACAATACTCTGCTACAGTAAGGAGAAATAAAATTAGGGCACATATGATAACATGGATAAATCTTGAAGACATTACACTAAGCAAAGTAAGCCAGTCACAAAAGGACAAATATTGCATGGTGTCATTAATCTGAATTAAATACAAAGAATAAACACATGGAGCTAAAGCCTAGAGTGTAGGTAATTAACAAATAAGAGGAGGGTTGAGAGATCTACTGATGCTTAATGTATGTAGAAGTTTTAATTAACTTGACTGTAAAAGTGTGAAAATGGATAGAGTTGATGGTGACACATTATAGTGAGTACTAGCTGATTTATAAATGGGATTTTGTCTGAAAAGGATAGTTGGGAAAATAGATATCAATTAAAGAAAGCTAGAAAACTATCTAGGGACTGAATAACACAATGAACCCAGAGATTTGTGGTTGATGATACAGATGCAAGAGTGCCCTTCTGTGTGATAGAATGTACGCACATCACTATTGCAGGGTGATGAGAATGTGGAAAAGCATGGGGAAAAAAACTGGTATGACCTATGGACTGTGGTTAGCAACAATACTATAATATTCTTGCATCAGTGCCAAAGATGTACTGTGTTGATAATGGGGGGTTGTGGAAAAAGTGTGCCAAATGTACACTATGGACCATGGTTGGTGATAATAGTCTGATGATATTATCTCATAATCTCTAATAAATTTTCCACCATGGTGTGATGTGTTGGTGAAGGGGTATTGTATGGGAATTCTACACTTGTGCATGATTGTTTTATAAATTCACAACTGCTGTAATAAAAATATGTTTTTTAAGATATAAGGTGAGTTTGGGGAAAAATACACCAAATGTAAGATATGGACTATAGTTAGTAGTAATATTTTGATGATGATCTTGCGTAGTTTGTAACAAATATTTCACAACAATGCAAGGTGTTGATGGAGGGGTAATGTATGGAGTCCCTGTATGATGTTATGCATCATAGTTCACAACCTTTCTATAAATTATTGTTTATGCATGGTCATGTATGAATATATACTTTAATAAAAATATATTTTTAAAAATCTATTCCATCTAATTTAAAGATTGCTGAAGAAGAAAAAGATTTACTATAAGAAATTTCCAAAATACATTAAATATTAAACATGTGTGTTCTTTAAAGTTGGCAGTGGTGATTAGGATATAATGTGAAAGTGTTATGCAAAATATTTATTCTTGTTTTGAAAATATCAAATTCAGGGACATATTTTCTGATCATTTCTTCAATGCTTCTGATAAGTACTCTAGAGTGTTACACTCTATATTCAGCTCTAACACTAACACTTCATCGAATTTTGGTCAGCCACATACATGGTTAGTTACTCACTTTTTAGGTTTAGACATCGAACTAGGCTAAACAAGATTTTTAGAAGGAATAATAAACTAATTGGCTGTCTATTAATCAATGATTCTATTTACCTATCTATCTTCTTGCCTATTTATCATTCATCTTTCTCTTCATTCATTTATCCATTCAATTATTCATTGATCTATCTGACTATCTGCCTATCATTTGTCTCTTGCAGTTTAAGTCTTTGGTTTTTGCCTGTGATTTGGAGCAAGTTACCTCTCTAACGTCATCTCACAACACCTTCTTCTACTCACTTAGCCTCATCTTTGGCCCAATGTCCTTCCTCAGGACCTTTGCACTTAATTTTCAGAGCTTGAAAGCTCTTCCTACAGATAGACATTTGCCTTTTGCTCCCACTTTCTTCTGGTCCAGTGCTGCCTTCTTCATAAGAACTTCCCTGAACACTTCCCAAAACTGCTCTCCCTTCCCATGACCCTTCTACCCTGATCCCTTTTTTCTTTCTGTTTAAAACAAATTTATAATATTATATATTTCACTTGTTCTCTCTAGATATTTCACTTATTTTGTTTTATTTTCAATTGTTTCCTCAATTAAATCATCACCTCTAGTAGGGAAGGATTTTTGTCTGTTAGTTCAATTATGAATCCCCAGTGCCTAAAATAGAATTTACCCGTAGAATTGCCCAAATGCTCATTAAATATTTTTTGCAATGAATAAATTATTTTTTAAAAATGTTTAGTTGCCTTATCTATGAAATTTGAACACCAATATCTATTTCAAAGACTTTTTGAAAGGGTTAAAGAAATATTTTATTTAAACTTTTATTCACTCTACTGGCACAAGACTGTGCTTTTGATGACTTGATGATATTGTTAAACCCACAAGTACCACTTTTCCCAACCCAAATTTAATGGAGACAGATTCTCAACAAATTGAAGTATTCGATATAAGAAGTATCACAAGCTTCTCTCCCTAAAATTGAGCTAGAGAGGCTTGTTTTTATTTGAAAAATATGTTCCTTATCTATTAATTCTAGTAGAATTTCGAAAATGTTTTCTGTCTTTTCAACAGACATATAAAATATCCAGTAACACTAGTTTTTTTAAAACAATTTTTTCTTTGTTAGGAGGCACAGGAGAAATAGATTGTAAAAATCAAGAAAGGAGAAGATGGGGGCTCACCATGGCATTTTCAACTGCTAGAGGAGAGTATGGGCCATGATGTGAACCATTGTCTATGAGGTGCAGAGGTGCCCAAAGATGTACTTACCAAATCCAATGGATGTGTCATGATGATGGGAACGAGTGTTGTTGGGGGGAGTGAGGGGAGGTGGGGGGGTGGGGTTGAATGGGACCTCACATATATATTTTTAATGTAATATTATTACAAAGTCAATAAAAAAAAATAACAAAAAAAAATTTGGAGGAAATTCTATTATGGAGAGGGTAGAATAAATATATTATGTAGTCTGCATGTAGGGGTGCTTGAAAATGGTTTGCATAATTCTTTTTAAGTAGCACAATTTCAACACTTGCAATTTTCTAGTTTCTGAAAGGGGTTTACTAGATACATAAACTTGAGGTGATCACATAAGCCTCTAAGCTAACTTTTCTCATTTGTATACAGGTACAATAATACTGTCAGACTCTTAGGCTCTTGGAAACATGGAAGACAATTCAAGTAATGTGCATGCCACTTTCAATAGTATTTTATATTACATAGAATATGCTTGCAAGTGCTCATCATTCTCTTGTCATATATTATTATTATTATTATTATTTTAGTTGTTATTAGAAACATCAGGAAGTTTAGAAACAATATTTAAATATATGCAAATATCTTTATTTACTTTATATGGAAGGGTTAAATTTTTTGCAAGACGATGTATTTTGATAAACTTTATTGTGATTATATGAGATTATGATTTAAGTAAGATATGTTAATTAACAACTGATATTTGCGTAACTATAACTAAATCATAATATCCATAACAAAATCAGAATCACTGAAGATAAATGTAGCTTTAATGAATGCAGTTAATTAGCTCTAATTTGCAAATGAGTGCTCTTAAATAATGATTTAGAAATATCATCTAATAAAGTAAAGAAACACTGATTATTCCCTTACAATTTTAACTACGGTACTGGATGCTTATAAGGTTAATTCAGCCACTTTTCCTTAGTGTCTGGATACAGAAGTATAAAATACATATTATTATCTGAAGAAACTTTAATAACAGGTGTGACACTATGTTAGTCATAAGATTGACTGAACCTCTTAGAATTATAAAATGTGAGCTTCCAGTTAGAAAACATTTCATTTATAAAAAGAATTAACAACTGAAAAATAAATCCTGAGTTGCTGTACAACTTCTGTGTACTGGAAAACAAGTATAGTGTATACATGGAAGTATTGAGAGGTAGTTTCCTGTATCCGGTTTATATCAAGGACAGTATTATGAAACAATCAATAGTCTTTGTTTCTTGGTGAAAATTAGAAGGATTTAAATAAAAATTTTAAAGTATTAAAAGCCTCCTCTTTTGTTTTCAAGCATGTAGATTCTTAAGTCACACTGTCTCTCTCTTTAATTTGATAAGGTGACTTTGAACAATTCACCTCAACTCTCCAAACCTAATTTTTCTCATCCGCTTAATAGCAATAATGATTGTTGAGGGTATTACAAGATATTTTCCAGTAAATCTTTTAGTAGGAATACTATTATTTAAAACAAAGGAAAAACTAGCCTCACAGTATATTCCTTGATATCTCCTGCCCTCACTTTGGATACTTTTGCTGACAGGAAGCAGATTGCACCAGCTATATGACTTCCTAAGCACAAGTTTGGCATGAAGTCTATTCTCTCTGTCCCAAGGTAGATGACAGACTCCAGGACAGTAATCCAATGAGTATGAGATCTATACAGAAGGAAAAGGAGGTGAGCATGACACTCACCATTTTGATATCCCACATGTGATGCTCTCTGATATTTCTAAATTCTGTACACTGTGCCCATATTTATACTTTGGTGGGATTATTCCATTGACCAACCCATTCTGTAAGTATGAGAAACTGTAGGAAGAGGTAACAATTTGTTGCACTACATGGAGTCAAAATCTGACATAATGTCCTTCTTAATTGTTGAGTACAGAGGGTTTCTGCTAAGGGTGTTAAAATAAACCAGTTTCCAAATTAAATAACTTCCTTGTTAAGAGTAATTTTCTCTCAGGTAAGGAAATTTACATTGTAACTATATTTTTTGGTCCTCTTTTAAATCACATTCCAAAAAGAACTATTTCAACACTCAATGTTATTAAATGTAGGAATATGATTAACTTTTTCAAAGTGCGTTAAAATCAATTTTCAATTCCTCTTTTGCCAACAAATTCTTCAGAGATATAGGGAGCACTAATTAAAAGTTTGATATTCTAAATGCCTTGAAAAATGAAAATATTGAGGAAAGGAAGAAAACAGAGTCAGAAAGCTGGAATGTAACAGAGGATAGACTAGATTTCCTGTTTTGAGACCACCAAACGTCTCTACCAAATATCAAATATCCCTTTGTGGAAGGCAACTGCCTTCAGTTAAAATTCTCAACTAGGGCATCATAGTAACTGTTGAGAATGCTTAAATTAAGAGTCTGCCTGAGAAAGGGCTAAAACAATGCATCTTAACTCTTAATTCTGCTATAAATTCTCCAAATTATCCACATTTTTTCCAAATCCCTGGTTACATTATTTTTCATTTTGAGGTATTCACAGAAAAAATAGAGAGTATATACCAAAGACTCAGCAAAGTCTGTCAATAAGAAATATTTTCCTTGGGTCAAGTAGATCTTAGTAAGCCCTCACATAAAGTCAGCTTTATAATGATTTAATTTTAAATCAACTTGAGAAATAGATAACAGTTATTTTGGGGGAAGATGGGCACAAAAAATATATGACAGGACTTCATTGAATGCACTAAATCTTAAATAAATACATTTACACTTCTGAAATATAAAATTATTTTGATTTTGTTATTTAAGGAAAATATATTTTCCATTTATCAATTTAAAGGACATTGCTTTATGTATATTTTTGAATAAGTTATGCTACTAGTTATTTTATTTTCTTCTTTTTAAATATATTTTTATTACAAAAGTTGTGAACTTGCAAAACAATCATGCCCATGTGTAGAATTCCCATACAGCACCCCTTCAGCAACATACCATACCATTGTGAAACATTTGTTACAGATTTTGAGATATCATCACACTATTACCACTAATTATGGTCCATAACCTACATTTGGCATATTTTTTCCCATATGCTTCTATTATTAACTCACTACATCTTTGGCACTGATGCAAGAATACTGTAGTAGTCTTAGGTTATATGAAATGTATTTTTCCTATACTTCTCCACATTCCCACCATCCTGCAATAGTGACACACATCTGTTCTAGTTCACAGAAGGACATTCTTGGATTTGTATTATTAATCACAGATCTCACCACCTCTGGGTTGACTGTATTATTCAGTCCCTAGATTATTCTCTAGCTTTCTTTCACTTTACATTTACATTCCTAAACTACCTTTTTCATCCACAATCCTATTTATAAACCAGCAGCTACTTACTATAATATGTTAGCATCAATTCTATCCATTACCACACTTTTACAGTCAAGTAATTAAAATTCTACATACATTAAGCATCAGTAGTTCTTCTCAACCCTTCTCTTATATCCTAATAACCTAACCTCTAGATTTTAACTCCATGTGTTTATTCTTTACAATTAGTTCATATTAATGAGATGATGTAACATTTGTCCTTTCGTATCTGGCTTATTTCATTAAGTATAATATCTTCAAGATTCATCCATATTATCATATATGTCCCAATTTCATTTCTTCTTAGTGCAGCATAACATTCCATTGTATGTTTATATCAACACATTTTGTGAACATCAGTGTGCCAATGTTGGTTTGCATCACAGTTTCAGGTTCTCTGGATATACTCCTGGTAGAGGAATTGCTGGATCATATGGTAGTTCTATATTAATCTTCTTGAGGATCCACCAAACTGTCTTCCACAGAGGGTGCACCATTTTACAATCTCACCAAAAGTGAAGGAGTGTTCCTATTTCTCCACATCTTTTCCAGGACTTACTGTTTTCTGTTTTTTTTATTATGGCCATTCTATGTGATGTGAGATGATATCTCATTGTCGTTTTAATTTGCATTTCCCTAATAGCTAGAGATATTGGATATTGAACATTTTTTATTTGCTTTTAGCCATTTAAATTTCATCTTTGGATAAATGCCTATTTAAATCTATTGCCATTTTTTAAATTGGATTTCTTGCTCTTTTATTGTTGAGCTGTATGATCCCTTTATATAGAAGGGGAAACAAACCCTTAATGTATATGTTGTTTCCAAATATTTTCTCCTATTTAGTGGGCTACCTTTCACCTTCTTGACAAAGTCCTTTGAATCACAAAAGGGTTTAAGTTTGAGGAGGAGCCATTAATCCACGTTTTCTTTCATTGCTTGTACTTTCAGTGTAAAGTTTAAGAATGCACCACCTATCACCAGGTCTTGAAGAGGTTTTCGTACATTTTCTTCTAGGACCTTAATTGTTCTAGTTTCATATTAGGTTTTTGGTAAATTTTGAGTTGATTTTTGTGTAAGGTCTGAAATAGGGGTTCCTTTTTCTTTCTTTTGGCTATGGATATCCAGTTGTCTCAGCACCATTTGTTGAATAGACTGCTCTGCTCCAGCTAGATGTGTTTGACAGGCTTGTCCAAACTCACTTGATCATAGCTGTGAGGGTCTGTTTCTGAACCATTAATTCTATTCCATTGATCTATGTGTCTGTCTTTATGCCAATACCATGCTGTTTTGACCACCATAGCTAGGTAGTATGAGACAAAGACTGGAAGTGAGAGTCCTCCAACTTCACTTTTCCTTTTTAAGATGTTTTCAGCTGTTCGGGACATTTTACCCTTCCAAATAAATTTGATAATTGTGTTTTCCATTGTTTAAAAAATGCTGGTAGAATTTTTATTGGGATTGCATTGAATCTGTATATTAATTTAGGTAGAATTGACACATTCATGATATTTATTCTTCCAATCGATGAGGATGGAATGTTCTTCCAATTATTTAGGTCTTTTTTGATTTCTTTTAGCAATGCATTGTAGTTTTCTGAATACGAGTGCTTTACATTCTTTCTTAAGTTTATTTCTAAATATTTATTCCTTTAGTCTCTATTATAAATGGAATTTTTTCCTGTCTGCCTCCTCAGATTGCCCATTATAATTGTATAGAAATAACACTGATTTTTTGCATATTGATTTTGTATCCTGACACTTAAATGAAATCATTTATTAGCTATAGCAGTTTTATTGTAGATTTTTCAGGACTTTCTAGATATAGGATCTTATTTACAAATAGTGAAAGGTATACTTTTTCTTACCTGGTTGCTCTAGCTAGAACCTCCATAACTATATTGAACAGTGGTGACAGTGGGCATCCTTGTTTTGTCCCTGATCTCAAAGAGAAAGCTTTCAGTCTTTCACCATTGAGTACACTGTTAGCTGTGGATTTTTTTTTCATACATAGCCTTTATCACAGTGAGAAAGTTTCCTTCAATTCCTAACTTTTGTAGTATTGTTTATCAAGAAAGGAAGCTGTATTTTGTCAAATGTCTTTTCTGCGTCAATTGATAAGATCATGTAATTTTTCTTCTTTGATATATTGATATGGTGTATTACGCTGATTTATTTTCTTGTGTTGAACCACACTGTATGCCTGGTAGAAAACCTACTTGATCATGATGAATGAATCTTTTAATGCGTGGTTGGTAGAAAACCTACTTGATCATGATGAATGAATCTTTTAATGCGTGATTGGATTTGACTAGCAAGTATTTTTTTGGGGATTTTTGAATCCATATTCATTAGGGAAATGGGTCTCTAATTTTCTTTTTCATAATACCTTTATTTGGTATTAGAATGATACTAGCTTCACAGAATGAGTTTAGTAATATTCTTTCTTTTTCAATTTTTTGGATAAAGTCTGAGTAAGATTGTTATTAAACTTTCTTTGAATGATTGGTATTAAATTTTATTTGTGTGAACTCACATGTGATACCATCTGGTCTTGGGCTTTTCATTTTGGGGAATTGTTTGATGACTGTTTCAGTCTCTTGTGATTGATTTGTTGAGGTCTTCTATTTCTTCTATGACCAATGTTGGTTGTTTGTACATTCCTGGATGTTTCCATTTCTTCTACTTTGTCTAGTTGTTGGTGTACAGTTGTTTATAGTATCCTGTTATGATCGCTTTTATTTCTGAGGGTTCAGTAGTAATATTTATTTGAATCTTCTCTTTTCTTTCTTTTGTCGGTCTAGCTAAGGGTTTGTCAATTTTTTAAATCTTTTCAAAGAACCAACTTTTGGTTTTGTTAATTATCTCTGTTGTTTTTTTGTTTTGGTTGCTCTCAATTTCATTTATTTCTGCTTTCATCTTTGTTATTTCACTCCTTCTACTTGCTTTGCAGATAGTTTGTTGTTATTTTTCTTGTTCCTCCAGCTGTGTAGTTAGATCATAGATTTTATCTCTTTCTTCTTTTTTACTGTAAGTGCTGAGGGCTATAAATCTCCCTCTCATAATTACCTTTGCTTCATCCCATAGGTTCAGATATGTGTGTTCTCATTTTCATTTGTCTCAAGATATTTATTGATTTATCTCACAATTTTCCTTGAAACAATGATTATTTAAGAGTGTGTTGTGTAATCTCCATGTATTTGTAAATTTTCACTTTTTTGCCTATTCTGACTTCCAATTTCATTCCAATATGGCCAAAATAAGTGCTTTGCATAATTTTGATGTTGTTGAATTTATTGAGATCTGTTTGTGACCCAACATACAATCTCTCCTGGAGAAAGACCCATGAACACTTGAGAAGAATTTATATTCTGCTGTTTTGGGGTGCAATGCTCTCTATATGTCTATTAGGTTTAGTATATTTATCAGATTATTCATGTTATCTATTTCTTTGTTGATCCTTGGTCCAGAAGTTCTATCCAATGCTGAGAGTGGTTTTTGGAAGTCTTCAAATATCATTGTAAACCTATCTATTTCTCAGTTTTGCCAGCATTTGCCTCAGGTAATTTGGGGCATCCTGGTTAGATGCATATACATTTATAATTGTTATTTCTTCCAGGTGAATTCCCTCTTTTATATAATATATATAATGTCCTTTCTTGTCTCTAACAACAGTTTTGATTTTAAAGTATTTCATCTAATATAAGTATATGGATGGGATGGAGTTTCAGGTGTGGGTAGCAATCTATGTTGTATGCATCCAAACTGACTGCAATTGCCCAGGTAGACTGATGTAACACTGGACTCCCTCTTCCCCTACCAGGGGTGGGAATGGGCCCTCTGGTGTGCCCAGCAATCTAATCCATGTGGGCTGAATGTGCCCAGAGACTGAGGGATTACTGTCCCTTCTGCCATTTAGGTGGTGGAGATCAAACCACAGGCACCCAGCAGTACAGTTCATGTAGGCTGAAAGTGTCCAAAAACTCTGAGGAAACACCAATTGGGGGGAGGGGTGAATCCACAGGCACCCAACAGTTCAGTTCGTGAAGGCCAAATGTGCCTGTCATTGCTGAAAGCTGAGGAAACATCAGGTCCCTCCTATCCTATTGGGGGTGGGTGAGTATGGATCGACAGGCACCAAACAGTTCAGTCTGTGCAGGTTGAAATTACCTGCTGTTGCCCAGAAAGTCTGAGAAAGCACACTCCCCTCCTATCCTACTTGGGGGAAGGGATGGAGCTACAGGTGTCTGATTATTCAGTCTCTGTGGGCCAAAAGCACCCGGAGAGGCTGGGCAAACACTGCTCCCCTCTTGTGCAATCAGTGGTAGGGCTGGAGACACGGGGGCCCAACTGTTGTGTTTATGCAGGGCAAAGTGCCTGCAGTTGCCAAGATTGCCTGGTACAGTTTCCTTGCCAAATGTGAGGCTGAGGCCTAAGCTAGTGCTGCAATCTGATCTAGGTGGAAAGAAGCTGGCTCCTGCTGTCACTGTGATTTTCAATCAACCCTGGCTCCCCACATGCCAGGGCAGGGAAAAAATGGTTACTGGCCTCTTTCCTACTTGGTCAGGTTCAAATGTTAACTGTTCTTAGGAATATACTTTAGCCAGCTAAATTTACTTATCAGTAACTGAAGTCAGTGGTCAACTGTCTCTTCCTCCCTCATTTTTAGGAAATGGAGATCCAACTCTATCCACAGAATAGCTCCTGAGGTGACTTGCACCACCAGTGGAGGATGGGCACTGGTCTCCTCGGCCACAGTACTCATACTACTCATACTACTTCATTGCAAATGGACAGTATCCTCCTTCCATTCTTCAAGGATGTTGTATGATGCTCTTCTGTTCTCCTAGGCCCACCAAACAGGTGTCTTAGATAGCCCCATTTAGATTATTATAACTTTCATGTAAGACAAGCTGATTCTTGGGATGCCTAACTCAGTCGCCATCTTCCTCTCCACCCCTATCCTGCCAGTAATGATTTTCCTTGTATTATTTCCTTTAAAATATTTTTATTTTAGCTTTGTTTAATTAATATTTACTTCCAAAAATAAATGACATAACATTTGGTGTGTTCATTTTCAAAATAATGAACAGTAGCAAACAGTGTGGCATATTATTAAGTCAAAGACTCTTGGAAGAACATTTTACTTATTTATAGATAAAATTAGTTAAATCATTGCTAGAGTAACAACAGTTCTATAGTAGAATACCAACAAGCCCACTCCAATCCATATTATATTCCTGCATCCTGTGGACTCTGGGAAGGCAATGTCTACTCCACCTCTAAATTGAGAGGGGGCTTAGATCTCATATGGTTGATGCATGCAATTCTCCTGCTTGCAGTTATAGATGCTCTCAGTTCCTTAGTATGGTGATTGATCATTCTAACCTTCCCATCAGCTGACCTGGGTAAGTCCAATGAACCAGAGAGTAGGTGTTGCAACTCTCCTGAGGGTCAGGGCCCAGATGGCACATGGGCAGTCCAGAGATTCAAGTCTCCTGAGCATACACAAATCCCAGCACCAATCACAGGTTCAGTAAAAATGACAGAGGAGGCATGTGTATAAAGGTCACATCTGAGTCCAACTCCATCACATTAAGGAGCACAAATTCCAAAGTAGGGTCCACTGGCAAGGCACTGAACTCCACAGAAATCTGTCTTGACCATAGAACCTGTGTGTCTCCATAGACCTCAGGAGCACCAGTACCTGAGGTTTTATCTACTTTGGTTGTCTCTTAGGTTCTGATGACCTCCTGTCTTATTTTGAAGTCTCTTAGCCATATAAACTCATTTGTCTTTACCATTTCCCCCTTTTATACAAAGACTTTTTCTAGTTGCATCACAAGCTGATTATGGTAGTAATCCTTCAGTGCCAGGGAGGCTCATCCCCAGGCATCATGTCCCATGCTGGGGGGGGGGAGGGATAATGCATAATGCATTTCCATGCTAAGTTTGGCTTTAAATCATTGATGTGGCAATAGTGGCCATGGGAGCTACTGAGGGCAGGGAGAGGGAGGAAATTGTGAGGTATGGGGAATTTTCAGGACTTGGACTTGTCCTGAATGGTATTGCAAGGACAGATGCAGAGCATTGTATATCCTGCCATAACCCACTGAATGGACTGGGGGAGAGTATAAACTACACTGTAAACTATGGTCCATATGGTGTGGCAGTGCTCTAGGGTGTATTCAGCAAATGCAATGAATGTGCCTTACTGATGGAAGGGGATGTTGATGTGGGGGGAATGGGGTATATGGGAACCTCTTATGGTTTTTAATGCAACGATTTCAGTGATCTATTTATGTTTTTTTTAAAATGGCAATAATGAAAAAAGAAAATGAAAGAAATGTAAAAAGCAAAAACAAAAAAGTTACCCCAGCTGACACCAGAAGAACCAGTCCAGCTGATCTACAGACTCAAATGCCATAACAGGCCAATGAGTTAAGCTATAAGTTTTGGGGTGGTTTGCTATGCAGTAATACCTGAGACATTATTTTTAAAAATCAGACTGAGATAAAGGCTCTGTGAAAACACATGCCTAATTATATCACTTCATGAAAGTGGAGGATTCTCCAGCACATTGACCCAGTTAGAGGTCACAACTGCTTTCATAGGAAGAAAGTAAGTCATGTTTCCGTTGCAAAAAAAATAGTTAAATCTACAGCTTTAAGAAAAAAGAAGACTTTACCTTATTATCATGTGACTCTGATTCTATCCTTAGCTATTTATTGCAAGCACAGTACTTTCAAGATAGAATTCAATTCAGGATATAAAACTGAGTTCTGTCTTTCCACACTGAAGTTATGTTGTCTAAGTGTTCGGTGGACTAAATAAGCCTTATCTATTTTAGATTTAATATTTCCTCCCAATTATAGAATTAGATATCAATGACTATATGTGACTTCCAGTAGAGTAGAAGGATTATAAATCTCTACCCTCATTGACTTCTGTCTTACTCACATGGCTCAAATGACTTCGATAAGCATTACATATTTTCACTTTCCCCTCTTGCCTTTCTACCTTCCACCATGAAAAAAGCATGCCTCAAACAATTACTATTCCTTTCACCTCTGTTGGAGAATGAGAGATACATGTAGCATTCCTGAAGCCATGCACAGCAAATCTCCTCAAGCCATAGACTGATGCTTTTTTATAAAAAGTTTCTAAAAGACTTAAATAGGCATCTGTATAAAAGGATAAAAGGTATCTTATATTGTTCTTCAAGTCAAAGATTGCTTTTCCAGATATGAGGTTTGTCACGCGTTTTGAAAGGAATCAGAGTTTACTTTTACTGTAAAAGCACATTTGTGCATTTCTCTAATAGGAATGGACTTTGAAGTTGAAGATGGCAAAGATATACACAACTCTCAACAAAGTGCACAGTTGGGAAGATGAGATAGTAATAACTGTGCTTGGAAAGATCATCTAAGGAAAGAAAATTTAGGTTTGCTACCTGACAAAGTTAAAAATAAGAAAATGACCTCTTCTATAATAGGACCTAAATGTATGTGATCATTTTTCCTGTATCTTTACCCAAAGCTTCCAGGAATGTAGGTGGTCAAACCATGATTGATGTCCACAATTTCGACAATTTGTAGTCCTTTTCATCGCTCAGCTTCTTCATTACTTGAGTCATTTAAGATACGCATTTATTTTAGATCCTCAGCTTAGTGGTCCTGAAAACTGTACCAATGTAGTCTATTGAGGGAGATCACATCATAAAATAAATCCAAAGTAAATTCTGTTTTCCTTCTCTTCTTACTCGGATACCTTGCTTCTTTCTTGGACATCTCTCTTTTTTCTTATTTCCTAAAACAATTTCTATTTTCTTAACTGCTCTAAGTTTTAGAAAGCTCTGAGTATTAAGCAAAGAGGTTGCTGTTTTTAAAAGAGACTGAATAATAAAATGATATAGTATACCTAAATGAAAATTATTTAGTTGTTCCCTAAAAATAATCACACAATTAATCTAAAGAACAAGATCTAATGCATATTTCAACATATTTGCTTAATACATCTTAATTTTGTGTTAAAAGAGATAATTTTCCATGAAGAGAGTATAAATGTTTATTATCCTCTAATAAACCCCCTATCTCACTAAGAATGATAATCACCATTTCATGAACAATATGTGCCAGTTAGAATTAGCTAGGCTCTGCTGTAGTAATAAATAAACCTTGACATTTGAGGAATTTAGTACTATATAAATATTTTTCACAGAAGATTCAGTGCAGGTTAGACAGGGTTTTCCTTCCATCTCTTGATGATTTCTAAGGTTGTCAAGGAGGGAAAGTGAGAGATGGAAAAAGAGACATAGCTTTTAAGTGTCTCAAAGTAAAGATTACACATCATTTCCTTTCACTTTCCCATTTTCTGAAACACAGCCATATAGTCCCACAATAAGTTAGGCTCAGGAATGTTGTTATCCTGTCTGCCCAGAAAGTGAAAAATGGTTGTTGAAATTTAGGATTGTCTTCAACAAATAAATAACATATGTCATCTTTTTAAATCCATTCAACATTCCTATTAATTTATTCTCATGCTTATTAATTGCAAGTGATCCCAGATCTCTAATCCAGAATCAGGACTACATTCTCCACCTGTCATCAACTGTATTTCCATGGTGTTTTGGGCAAAGTTTTAGAATATAATTTGTTCCCAGAAGCAGATTAGCTCACTGACCATATTTATGTGATCCAAGTTCTTTTAACTCCATTCAGTGTTTGCTCTCAGACAAAGTCTTGTGGGACACACTTTCCCCAGTGGTGAACTGCCATGACCAGAAACGGGAAGGTAATGGTGTTCTCAAGCTCACTGACTTTTCCTCTGCAACGGAAACCACAATAAACCACAGGCTCTAGCAGCCGTTGGAAGGGCACTAACTGTAGGAATAACATGAGGGCTTTTGTACAGATGAAAATCTAGAAAGGGAAATGAGATGACCAGATTAACAAAGAGACATAAGAATAAACAGTCATACCAAAAGCAAGAAGTCAACAATATTGGAAAAGAGCAAGAAGACCCTCAACACCTAACAATACAGATGCTTCTTCTGTCTTTCACATTCTTTTCTTTCTTCTTTTCCTTCTTTCTTCCTGTTTTTTGTTTTGCTTTTTTTCTTTTCACTACTCTGGCATTTGTTTTATTAGCTACTATACAGAAATGTTATTGGAAAATTATCTTGCTTTTCCAAAACTTAAAGGGATGATTCCAGCTATCAAATTCAGGAAAATTTGCCAGGTTAATCTTTGATAAAAAGCAAAATTAAAACAGAACAAAACAAAAATTTTAAGTCTTTTCCTTTAGGGAGCCACCCACTGTGAAACCTATCTACAGCCTCCCACAACATGGCAGAGTTCACAAATCTGCCCTGTCATTTCCTTATTCTTCTCCTCCCTGCTTCTTTGTTCTCCTCCTCCCGCCACTACTCAAGTAACCACAGCAATACGCATGCGCAAGGCACGAAACTCCGCAGACCCGGTGCGAACTGTCGGCCAATCCCCTCCTTGGACGTCTCCCACCCACAAGACCAGCCTATCACCTATGTACACATTCCCTTCCCTCTCTATAAATTCCCATGTTTTACTCCCAATAAACGAAGCTTGATCAGAACCCCGTCTTGCCTCCATTCTTCTCTCTACTCCTGCCCCACCCTGCTTCTTCCCACAGGTCCCTGGACTTGCCCCAGCCGGCTCGGGCATTTTCCTAATTTCTGCTTCCTCTGCATTCCTCCACCCCAGTCTCTTTTCTTCAGACAAAGCAACTGAATCAAAGTGTCAGTGACTGGCCTTTATTTAGTGTGAGGGATAAGAACACAAAACCAAGTTTTTCAGTTTGGGTCTCAAAGGAAAGCTGGGTTCAGCGAAGCATGTGCCAAGCTGCTGTACCCTGAATGCCTGATACATCTATATCCTTCTCTATTTTTAGTGACAGTATTCAAAAGCCATTTCAAGAGTTTATAAAAATGAAATGACTTCCTAGAACACTACCATTAGAGCATTTTATGCTACCATAAAAGAGGCACTAATTACCACAGGAAGTCAGGGGCAGCTTTATATTTTTTCCTCTAAATTACATAAAACATTTTAAGCTCTATATTTAGCATATCATTTTTGTCATGAGTTCTTTTTAGATTTAAATATAGACCATTTCCAAGTTCATTTCCCAAAACTTGCATCTAAAAAGACATGAGTAACATTTATACTGTATGCATTTCTTAAAAATAGATATAGTGATAGTATTTCAGACCCTACCCTCCCCCTCAATTTTTCATTTGTGCTAAATAATCACCAGAGAGTGTTTCATATCCCAGCCTCCAATTTATTATGTGATTCCTTATCAGCAACAATGAAGCATTCCTGGAAATGGAAAGGATTGAAACATGACAGATTCTAATGAGAAGGCTTCAAAAGCTGTCTTCATACTGCAGGCACTAAACCTGGATGGAAAAGGAAGGGAGGTTTTCATTTTATTGGATTACTACAAATTGTTGCCTGAGATGGTGGTACTTCTGGGAAAGGGCAAAACATCAAGACAAGATGTTATCAAAAGTAATTTTGCTCTACTGTAGTTTAAAGATAAAAGTCCAGGGAAGTGGCTGTGGATCAATCAATTGGGCTCCTCTCTACCATATAGGAGGCCCTGGGTTCACGTCCCAGGGTGTCCTTGTGAAGGCAAGCTGGCCCACGCCTTGGAGAGCTGACGGACTGTGCTTGTGGAGAGCTGATGGACTGTGCTTGTGGAGAGCTGGTGCAGCAAGATGATGCAACAAAGGGAGACAAGCAGACACAGAAGAACATGCAGTGAATGGACACAGAGAGCAGACAGCAAGCAAGCTGCAAGGGAGAGGAACAAATAAAAATTTTAAAAATCCACTAAGGTCCATCAAAAAAGAATATTTTTAAATAATTCAAAAGGAAAAAAAAATGAACATGACATGCATTCCGTGGACATTAACCACAACACAGGCTGACATGATAGGTTAAATTATAAGTTGAATACAATTGCACTTTGAATACAGTTGTTTTTTCTTTCAGTGTTTAATCTTATTCTAGTCTTTTTCAGATCGATTTTACTGTTTCAGACCCAAGCTGTAATTTGTTGTCATTATATTTTACCACAGAGATGTGCTGTAAGAGGGTACTCAGTGAACCCTAGGTAATAGTGATAATTGTGTATCACATAAGCATGGAATTTGAGCAAAAGCAGCACAATTGCAAGTCAAATATATTCCCATATACCTATCACATAAACCCTGCACTTAAAGTCATTAAGTAGCTACTTAGTTATATAATTGGTAAGGGCTGACACAGGATTTGAATCTAAAATTTCCTCACTCAAAATCCAGGAGAAAAACAGAACAGTGAAACAGAACATTGGCCTTGAAAACAGACTGTTAGCTATAATATTATTATAAGATATAGTCTTTATAAAATCATGCTATTCCATCATCATTATCTTGAAAAGGGATGGAAGAGTGTAGAAAATCAACTTTTCTGTTTGTCTCTGTATTAGTCAGCCAAAATGGATGCTGATGCAAATTACCAGAAATATGTTGGTTTTTTCAAAAAGTAGTTATTGGGGGTGGAAGCTTACAGTTACAAGGCCCTAAGGAGACCAACTCAAAGTTAGTTCCTCACCAAACTCTCTTGCCAAACTCTCTTGTTGAAGCAAGATGGTGGGCTATGTCTGCGATGGTTCAGTCTTCTTCTTTCCTCTTAAGGCTCTGTGGACCCAGCTTCTTCCTATATCAGCTGTAGGCTGGCATAAGGTTTGTCTTTCTCCCCAGGGCTCATTTCTTTCTGGGCTGAACTGCTTTGTTCTCTCCATGAGGTCAGCTGTAGACTATCAGATTCATCTGTCTTTCCAGGGCCACATCTATGGAGCACTCTCTCTTCCTGTCTGTCTACTTCTGTGTTCTCCTTCTCCATGCATTTACTTCCCAGGGCTCCAGCATCAAAACTGAAAAACTCTCTCCTCTGCATATTGATTTCTCTCTGAGTACCCACCTACAAAAGGGTAGGGACTCAACATCCACTGATGTGGCAGAATCAAATCCCTAGTCATAATCTAATCAAGTAAAAGTGAAACCTGAATTTAATACAATCTAATATGCCCAGAGGAACAGACCAGTTTACAAACATAATCTATATTTCTTTTTGGAATTCATAAATAATATCAAACTGCCACAGTTTCATTAGAAAGATTCTGTATGTTTTTATTCCAATATATATATATATATATATATATATCATCACCTTTTCTGGTGTTCCTTAAGGAAGTAAAATAGTGAGAAATGTGGAATATCATGCACTTATGAAATGCCAATTATATGCCTAACACGCCACTCTTTGTTTGGAATTAAACCATTAAAAATGAACTCTCCTTGCCCTGAAGAAGCTTATGCTTTGGTGGAAACAAAAATACACACACATTTCAATTCAACAAAATAATTCTTATAAAATGGGTATATAACAAATATAGAATATCTTAAATACTTCTGATTTGTTTAAAGCCCCCATTTGTCCCATCATGTAATTTTTTATTTACATAGCTTGTGAGGATGCTAAGATCACAACAAAGTATATAATTTTCCTATAAATTAGTTTTCTTTCAGCAAACCAGGTGCACAACTTAATCAAGGGAAGATTCTAGAAGAAAACAGAGAGTATATTTTCTGGTCTGTGAGATTCTACTTCCAATTTTTCTGTGTAGCCTGGAATTAAATAATGATAGAACTATTAGCAGAGATATTACATTGAATTTTATAAGTTGTACACAACAAAATAACCTAGCAAAGAGGCATGTGAAGGCTGAAATTCAACCCACAGTCATTGGCAGAACCATGAACCTTGGCAGTAAGCCTTATCCATGAACTGTCTTCCCAGAGGGAAATTCATTTACTAATTCATGTAAAGTTATATTATGGACTACTGGTAGCTCTGAGTATAAAGGTCCCATTGACCAGGCAGGGTCTCAAATGTCTGTTCCTGTGAAAGGTCTCCAAAATGAGGCCAACCCTTCTAAGTAATCCATCTGCTCTCAGCTCTTGGGGTTCTTAATCTCAGTAACTAAGTTCAGAATCCCCTTGGAGGATATATTTGTCCATATTACACTGTACTTTCTTGAATACAATGCAGACCTATGAGGGAATTCATCTTCCTTAATAAATTTAACCTAGGACATTTAAATGTTAAATATTAGACTGAAAATTTCCAAATAGCAAAATATTCCTGAGATTCAAAGTAGTCCCAATTATTTATCCTTAATTTTTATTTTAACCTAAGATATTTCACATGTTGATAATACGATCTCCTAAACAGTGAATCCCAGAGTCCTTTTTCCCATATATTTATACTGTGACCCAGCTTATATCCAAAATTCTAATTCCTCTTGGTAGGCTTGCTCTAAAACTGTCTTTCTGCATTTGCCCTGGCCAGCATGTTCCACACATAAAGGTCCATTTCTGTCTTGAGATAGCAAAACACTGGACAAAAAGACTGACAGACATTCAGAGGCATCTTGTCTACATTTCTGTCCTATCTCCCTGTCAGCTTCTACCTAGGGATAGTATTCATATTATACCATCAAGGAGCCCTCTTCTATTAACACTCTGAAGCATCTTTGCTCAGAAAGATCAAAAGAGAGAGATTTCCATTCTGTAGCCCCTCTAGGCTTTACCTGATTTCCAGTTTCTGGCGTGAGAAAAGCTCCCACGTTTTCCACTGAGGTAGTCAATGCAGTGGTGGCTCCTAACCTTCTGAAAAGGCTTTGCCACAGAAGCTCAACCTTTGCAACCCTGCAGGAGTCACTTCCATCTATAACAAGAGGTATCAGAAGGGACCTTGGTTGCAAAGTTTTGTTAAGAATCCTCTGAGATTGCTTTTGTGATTTCAAGGTATGATTTAAATAGTTCCACTCTGAATAGAACTAATTAGAGAAGACCCAAACTGTTTATGGATCAAATAGGAAGAGATTACTACTAGAACCTTTCTTATAACCAGTTAGAAAACTTCCTCAGAACTATCTCATTTCATATCTATTTTTGAGCATTCTACAAGATCCAGTCCTGACCCTTTTGCTATTGCCCCTCTTGACCTCTCCTTGGGATACCCTTGAAGCCTGTTTGAGTGTACTTGCTGCCCTGAGAAGCTGGTTTATTTTGCCTGTGATCTATCTCCCTAGGACACTATCCCTGATTCTGCTGATCAGATCACAATTTCATCTCTTTGTTGTTGTTGTTGCCAATTTGTGTTGGTCTGATTGTTTAATTCCTTCATTATCTACAACTTGATGCAACCCAACATTTCTGCAGTGGGGAAGGGGAAATAAGAAGCCATAAAAATCAAGGGCAGAGCTGAGCTTTGAAAACTAAGTCAGGCTGCCTGGTACTGGAAGTAGCCAGTCACGTTAGCAAGCCAAAAATAGAGAAAACACCAGCTCCTTCACTGTTCCATTTTCCTCCATGAAACATAGACCAGCACTACAGAGCAGGGCCAGATGGATCAGTGCACTGAAGGGGGCTCTCTCACTGCCTAGGGAGCACCAAACTAAGGCTCCTGAAGTTTTATTGACCTAGGCACCAAGGGAGAGAATGGTAAGAAGAAGCGATAGGGATGGTAAAATTCATAATGCTAAGCCAGAGTGGAGAAAAGTGTTTTCAAGTTACTCTTCCACACCTTTCCTCCCCACAGGAAGACTCAGCAGAGGCTTTCTGAGAAAGGCCTTGGTTTCCAGCATTCAATAGGGAGGTGCTTCAGCCTAGGAATGCAGATCCATGTAAGGCCATGACTGGCCAGAAGGGACCTTGCCTCTAACCTCCCATCAGAGACTGCAATGCATTGGCTGTGCATCAAGGCTGATATGAGGAAGGCAGCTTCCCCCATGAGGTCTGCCAGGTAAAGACTTTGTAATTGCCTCTGGTTTCTTGGAAAAATCATACCTAAGATGTTGACCAGGAGCTGGACACTTCAATTACACTGTAACAAATTTTTACATAAAAAGATGTTTAAAGGAATTTGAAAGGATGGAACTCTAGAAATGTTAATTAGAACCACATTTGCAGAGTCCTAAATAATATAAAATGTTGATTAAATAAAATCATACCTTGAAATCACAATAGCAATCACAGTACCTGATAAAGCTGACAGTTTTTTTGATCAGAGATCATAGACTTATCAGAAGATATCTATGACCATAGTTAACCTCAGTTTTGAGAGTTTTTCAATGCAGACATACATTAAAGATATTACAGGTTTGGTTTCAGATTACCACAATAAAGTGATTATGTGATAAAGCAAACACACAGTTTTTTTAGTCCCCCAGTGCATATAAAAATTGTTTATACTATACGATAGTCTATTAATTATGGAATAACATCATATCTTAAAAAAGAATGTATACATTAATTTTAAAATACTTTATTGCCAACATATGCCAACCATCATCTGAGTCTTCATCTACTTATAATCTTTTTGCTGGTGGAGGGTTTAGTTTCAATGTTGATGGCTGCTGACAGATCAGGGTGGTGGTAGGGGGGGTTGTGAAAATGTCTTAAAATAAGACAATAATCAAAGTTTGCCATATTGATTGACTTTTCCTTTCACAAAAGACTTCTCTGCAGCATGTGATGCTTTTGATAGTATTTAATCCACAGTTAAACTTCTTTCAAAATTGGAGTCAATCTTCTCAAACCTACTGCTGCTTTATCAACTAGATTTATATAAAATTCTAAATCCTTTGTTGTCATTTTAACAATGTTCACAGCATCCTCATCAAGAGTAGACTCCTTCTCAAGAAAGCACTTTTTCCATCCATAAAAAGCAACTTTACCCATCTGTTAAAGTTTTTATCATTAGATTGCAACAATTCAATCACATCTTCAGGTTCCACTTCTAATTCTAGCTCTCTTGCTATTTCTACAACATCTGTAGTTACTTTTCCACTGAAGTCTTAAATCCTTCAAAATTATCCATGAGGGCTGGAATCACCTTTTACCAAACTTCTGCTAATGATAATATTTTGACCATGACCCATGAATTACAAATGTTCTTAGTGTCATCTAGAATGGTGAATCTTTCCCAGAAGGTTTTCAATTGACTTTGTCCAGATTCATCAGAGGAATTACTATTTATAGCAGCTATAGTCTAATGAAATATATTTATTCAATAATAAGACTTGCAAGTTGAAATTACTTCTTGATCTATGGACTGCAGAAAAGATGTTGTGTTAGCAAGCATGAAAACATCATCTCATACACCTCCATCAGAGCTCTTGGATGACCAGATGCGTTGTCAATGAGCAGTAATATTTGAAAGGAATATTTTTTTCTGAGCAGTAGTTCTCAACAGTGGGTTTAAAGTGTTCTGTAAACCATGTTGTAAACAGCTGTACAGTCCTCCAGTCTTTGTTGCTCCATTTGTAGAACACAGGCAGTGTAAATTTAGCATAATTCTTAAGGGCCCTAGGATTTTCTGAATGGCCAATGAGCACTGGCTTCAACTTAAAGTTACTAGCTCCATTAGCCCATAACAAAAGAGTCAGCCTGTCTTTGAAACTTTGAAACCAGGCATTGAATTCTTCTCTCTAACTATGAAAAGTCCTATATGGTGTTTTCTTCCAATAGAAGTTTGTTTCATCTACATTGAAAATCTGTGGTTTAGTGTAGCCACCTTCTTCAATTATCTTAGCTAGATCTTCTGGATATCTTGCTGCAGTTTCTACATTAACACTTGCTGCTTCACCTTGCACTTTTATGTTATGGAGACAACTTCTTTCCTTAAAACTCATGAACCAGTCTCTGCTAGCTTCAAACTTTTTTCTGCAGCTTCTTCACATCTCTCAATCTTCATAGACTTGAAGAGACTTAGGGCCTTGCTCAGAATACAGCCAACCAGATTCCCAAGGCCCAGTTTTCAAAGACAAGCAAAGCAACTAAAAATTAAAGTGGCCCAGTCCACAGACAGAAAAATACTTTAAATCAAGTGTGACTGGGTCAAGGATTGAAGGGTATCACAATAGCTGACCTAGTGACCTGATAGCTCACCAAAAGGAATACACCTCATCTCACAGGGGGAAAAAGATAATGCTACAAATATCAAAATGTATACACAATAGCCAATGACACAAGGAGTTGGACATCTGGGGTATACTTGTCCTCATTGTTTGTTCTAATTATAGTTATCTGAAAAGATCACACTGTTTCCTCAATACCATCTACAAATATAAAGTGTGTTTTCCCCAACAAGAAAAGAAGACACTTATTTTACAAGACAGATAGAAGTAATAAAATAAATATTTTGCAAGAGTTTCCCAAGAAAAATATTGTAAAAAAAATAGCATTTACAGATTTCATTTTATCACTTAATCCATAGCATCTTTGCCATAAAATGCCATAAAATGAATGAAGATTTAAAAATACCTTGTGTTGAATATATTTTATTTCATTTTTATGGATAGCAAAGTTTTCCTAAATTTAATTGTATCAATGCAACATCTTTTACAGGTTTAAATATTTTATTTGAAATAAAAATTATTAACAACTCTTGTTATTACTCTCTTAATATATCCTTTAGTGGGAGAAGTAAGGCTACTGCTTCAAAAATCCTAAACTACCAACGTTCAGAAATTGTACCAATATCTTAGTGAGATAAGAAAAAAATTCCCAGGTTAATTCTATGTAAATATTCACATCCACCTTACTAATATCAATAATTTAATTTAGTCACCAAGCCTGACTTTTTTTGCTACTGAATATTTACCTTAAAATTAATCAATGCTAGCTCTTAGATGAAAGAGAAATCTTCCTTTCATATGGGCAGGTGTACAGCAGTGAAATCACTGTGTGAGTGAAGTAGGAAGGAAAGGGAAGCTGTAGCAAAGGGTATAAGGGGAAAAATTAAAAAAAATTAAAGATCTCAATTTTAAAACAATAAATTAAAAAAAAAATAAAGGAGCAAATGATTTCCTAAGGTTAGGGATAAAAACTCCTACTTAAATTTTCCTGTTCTGATCTTTAGAATACTCTCACTACTTTAAGTAGTATATAAAATGTCTTAAAATCCAGTGTTACATACATTGTTTTTTTGCAAACTAATATCCATAGTAATATTATGCAATGATTCTATAATAACATAGCCCTGCTTTATTTCCATTGATGTAACTCTATGTCAGAGGCATTTTACATTTCTGTTAGATACAATGGTTTGCCTTCCATTAAATCGGGGTTTTTTGTATTTAAATATCCTAAGGGGTAATTTTCCTTGTTTGGTTTTCTGGTAAATGCCGATTTTTTTAATCCTAAAATGTCACAATCATTTTACTTTAATAAAGTATATATGTTTATGATCATCAGAAATCAATAATCTCAAACTTATCAAAATTAAAACTTTTGTGCAGCAAAGGACTTTATCATGAATGTGAAAACACAACCCATTCAATGCGACAAAATACATGGAAACACCACATCTGATAAATGTTTAATAACCAAAATACATAAAGAAATGCTATAACTCTACAATAAAAAGACAAACAATCCAACTAAAAATGGGCAAAAGACTTGAATAGACATTTCTACAAGGAAGATATACAAATGGCCAAAAAGTACATGAAAAGATGCTTACATCATTAGCTATTAGAGAAATGCAAATCAAAACCACCTTGAGATACCATTTCTCATCCACTAGAATAGCTATTACTTAAAACACACGCACACACAAAAGCAAAAAATTACAAGTGTTAAAGAGGATGTGGAGAAATGGGAATATTCATTCATTACCAGTGGGAATATAAAATGGTTCAGCTGCTATGGAAAAAAGTTTGGCAGTTCCTTAGAGAATTAAGTAGAGAATTACCATGTGACCCAGCAATCTCACTTCTAAGTATAGATCCAAAATAATTGAAAGCAGGGGATTGAACATATATTTGCACACCGATGTTCATGGCAGCATTATTCACAATTGCCAAAAGCTGGAAGCAACCCAAGTGTCCATCAACCAATAATGGATAAATAAAGTGTGGCATATGCATACGATGAAATATTATTCCACCATAAAAAGGAGTGAAGTTTTGATACATGTGACAACATGGATGAAACTTAAAGATATCATATTGAATGAAATTAGTCAAACACAAAATGGCAAATATTGTATGATCTCATGGATACAAAATAATTAGAAAAAGCAAACTCATGGAGTCAGAATCTGGAGTGTAGGTTACTAGGGGTCAGGTTGTGGGTAGAGAATGGCATGTTAACACTTGAGTTTTACAGAGTTTCTATTTGAGTATTTGAGTTGATTTTAAAATTTGGAAACACTTTTTTTTAAGAGGTACCATGGGCTGAAACCAGACCTTGTACATGGGAAGCAGTGCTCAACCACTGAGCTAATCTGCTCCCCAATGAGAGTTGGGTTTTTTTTTTTGTTTTTATTTTTCATTTTTATATTTTTAAGAAATACAGGGATGGAACCCAGGCCCTCATTCATGGAAAACAGGCAGTCAACCACTTGAACTACATCTGCTCCCCAATAAAATTTTGGTAATGGGTGGTGGTAATGGTAGCACAACATTGTGAATGTAGTAAACAGCACTGAATTATATATGTTAAAGTGGTTAAAAGGGAAAATTTTAAGTTTCATATATGTTGCTGGAAAATATATTTATACCATAGAAACAATGAACCCTATTGTAAACAATACTTTAATTAATAGTACAATTATGGTTAATAGTACAATTATGGTTAATAATGCAATTGTAAAAATGTTCATTCATGAATTGTAACAAATATACAACAGTAATGCAAGGTGTTAATAGGGCGGTATATGGGAACTCTGTATTTTATGAATGACATTTCTGTAAATCACAACATCCCTAACAAAAAAAAAGTTATTGAACACCTACTCTGTGCCAGTCACCATAAAAAACAATAGTCTTATCCATGAGCATATCAAACCAGTTTAAAAATGATATAAATTGTAATCTATATTATGTTGAGTTTTTTTAATGTTATTTTTACATCTGTAATTAGTGCTTCTAATCATTAAACCCATATGGTAATGGATAGTGCCGATTATGGCAGTAACAAAGATATTCTGTGTTTGCTCAGAAAGCCACTAATAGATAATCCCAAATGTTTGATTATTTTTCAGAAGTAGGCAGAGGTTGACTCAAAACATTTATCTTGCTAATAGATAAGTGTTTAGTAATACATATCTGCCTCTATAATATCAACTTTCTGTTAGGGGTATTTGCTACAGGCAAACATACTGATTTCATTTTGTTTTCCTTTAGTCAGTGCCTGTTACATTGTGATTAGCCATTGTTCTTCCTATTACATATGATAATTCCTGTAAGCTATCACTTATGAAACAAAATAAAAGGAAATTATATTATTGTGAAAAACTGACTTCAATAAAACCTTTAGTTTTGTAAACACAAGGAGAGGCAAATAGCATCTTATGATATCAGAACCCTGCCTTGCAAGCAATACATCTGATTTTTCAATACCTAGTAATGTTTTCATTACCTTTCAATGTTTTTCAAATATATATATATATATATGAATGACCTCAGAAATGGTATTCTTTGATGTTATTGCCACAGATATGCATTGCACTTGGAAATCATTTATATCATTAAAAAATAATATGTAATATTTCTTTAAGGCAATGTTCAGAGCAGGAACTAACATAGGACCATAAGTTGAAGGCTTCCATATCATAGTATTATCTATCTGCCTGCCCAGCGATACTCGAAGGATAATCTTTTTTTTCCCTTCTTCCAATTAGAGAATATTATATGTAGATACCACTTTTCCATTCAAAAATACCTTACTACACACACTGTTTCATATTTCTTGCTACTGAATATGTTCCCAAACTTATTTCATATCACTATATAGAGAGCTGCCTTCATTTTTATGGCTACAAAATATTACATCCATTATATGCATTAACACACACATCACAGTTTTAAAACCTAGTCCCAGGCTTTATATATTGCAAGGAGCTCAGTGATAATACTGGGAAATTGTGATAAATGTCTAATCCAATGTTAACTCATTTTATAATGAGCATAAGGCCTCAAGAAATGTGTGTAGGATATTTTTATGCCTCGCAGAGTAAAAATAAGAAAACTGTGGGTAAGACTAAGCAACATGAGCCCACTTTTTCATCCTGATTCCAGAATGTTCAGTCAACAGCTTCATATAGTCAAATGCTACTTAGCTGACAACTCACAAAAACTAATTTAAAGAAAACTAACAAAAAATAACAGACTCCAAATTGCTCAGGTTGTTGCCTGTTCATTTAGTCACACTTGACTGTGAGCCACACAGAGAAAAAGGTCCGTATTGGCTTTCATCTGCCTTGTTATCAGTCCCCAAACAACACTGAGCAGCAGGCAATGTAGCTATCTTTACTCCTTGTCACCCATGAGAAAGCTGAAGTTTTAACCTCTCTTCGGTGAAGTACTCAAGCATCATTTCCTTTGGCAGTTGTTCTCTTCCCTCTCACAGCAGGGCTTTCTGTTCATTCTGTATCAGAAAGTTTATATTAAAAACCAGAAGAGGAATCAATTTGAGAGTCTTCCCTGGATATTTGTGTTTTCAACCCTAAAATGTATTTCTGTAGATATATTTGCTATTTGTAATTAGTGCATAGTGTATATGGTTAACAAATATTTTTGTGCTATGGTAGGAATGAAAAAACACAGGCTCTCTTACGTCACATAATCCACTTAAATAACAAAATGATCCCATGATGCTAGGAAACACTAAATATTTTATAAATTATTTATCAATAATATGCCTACAACATTATGAAAAAGCTATTCCCTTTATTATAATTTCCACACTGCAGTGAAATGAATAATGATAGTCATCCACTTGTCTTGATACCCCATTTATAAGCCACAAGAAAATAAGATTTTTAGAGTTATTTTATATGACTAAAAATAAATATATGATATATATAAGGAAGCGGACATGGTTCAACTGATAGAATGCCCATCTACCATATGGAGGATCCAGGGTTCAAACCCAGGGCCTCCTGACCTGTGTGGTGAGCTGGCCCATGAGCAGTGCTGCTGCGCACAAGGATGCCATGCCATGCAGGGGCGCCCCTGTGTAGGGGTGCCCTATGCTCAAGGAGTGTGCCCTGCAAGGAGAGCTGCCCCTTGTGATAAAAGCGCAGCCTGCCCAGGAGTGGTGCTGGACACATGAAGAGCTGATGCAGCAAGCTGACCCAACAAAAAAGAGACGCAATTTCCCAGTGCCGCCAGATAATGCAAGCGGACACAGAACACACAGTGAATGGACAGAGAGCAGACAACGGGAGGGAAGGGGAAAGAAATAAATAAAATAAATCTTTTAAAAAATGATACATATAAATATAAATTTTGAAAAAAGACATGAGATAAAAATTCTGTTGCCAGAATTACAAAACTTTACTCTTTGGAATGTCATGTTTCAAATGACTGTATGAGCCCAAACCACCTCAAATAAATACCATTGAGCAGCCAGCTCATTCTTTCTGTAATGTTTTAGATTAGGTGGGACTGCTATGGGTAAAAAATGATTCATGAGTATCTCCCTATGTATATCTTCTCTGAGTAGTTTCCAGACTAGGAAGCAAAATAAAAAAATTCAGGCCCTTCCAGGTCCTAGCTTAATGATCTCTAAGATCATTTATCTCATTCCACCATTTACTCATACTGAACCTGGCCCTGAATTATATCCTTGTATTTCTTTTCTGGTCGTCGAAAGCATACTTTACCTCACACCTAACATATGCCCTGCCTCCTCTATCAAACCTTCTCTGACAATTCTAGTGATGAAAGCCTCTCTACATTATTTATTCTATAAACTCAGTTTGTACTTACTGTCCATATCAAATACTAGCAATTAAATATATATCATTGAATTTCTTGAATTGCACATATTTTTTCTCTAAGATACTGTGTTTTATTTAAATAAAGGAATCATAAGCTTGTTTTCAATATATACCACACCATATATACTAAGTGACTATCACATCCTGGGCAGTAATTGCCTGTACATTTGATAGCAAAAAAAAAAAAAAAAAACAGTGGCTACACCATTAAATTTTGAATGGATTTGGGAACAAATGCTTTCTTAAAAATTCTGGTTTAGATTTTAAGTAAAACAGTGTTTCTTGACCTACTGAGAATGTTACTATCAATTAAAATTTGATACTTTGAATAATTGGAAAATGGCTTTGTGCTCAGCTGTTCTAGGAAATACTTAACATTTCAAATAATGTTACCAACTTTTCCAGTGCACAACTGGCTTTCACAAAGCTACAGTCAAAATTTGTTTACATGAAACGGATTCATCCCCAAACAAACGTGATATTCAAGTAGAAACACACATGTCCATTTGGTCTTCATTAGCAGATCCTCACCCAAATATGTTCACTTGATTCCTTGAAAGGAATTATGCTGATGTCATATCCTCTGTAGCAAATATAGAATATTTTAACTAAGCACATTATGAAGATTATAATGGATCCAACATTATTCATATTAAAAGATTGTCAAGGAAATGCAGAAATCAAGTTCTCTCCTTTCTCATCTAAGTTTTGCTTAAACAACTCTAGGGCAGGGGTTCTTAAATCTTTTTTGTTCCACGGACCCCTTTGCCAATCAGGTGAAAACCACAGACCCTTTCTCAGAATGAATGGCAGATAATTTTATGACACTCGACAATAACATGTCTTTTAATTAAATTTTAGGATTATACAAAGTTAAACTTTACAACTTTCCCATAATTTCAATACCTGATAACCTAACACAGTTCAATGTCCATTCAAGTGGTCATTTTGGCAAACACTTAGAAATTCAAGTTTTCATCATAAAACCATCTCCACCATCCTTACCAACATTTTTGGCAATCAGTTATCCACTGCGCTCAGAACACACTACATCAAAATAAAAGTCATGCTGAGTCCACACTTTACTGTGTATTATTTAATAAATATATCAAACCTGCACCAACACATCCCACAAGAATAATGTTTTTAGTTTTTTGTTTTTGTTTTTGTTTTTCAGTTCAAGCTCACAGGCCCCCTGAAGTTTTAACCGCTTGTTAAGGACCCCTGCTCTAGGTTCATGCAGGTATCTAATGATATCTAATGGCAACCTCAAGAGATTAATTCAATTAAATTTCTTTAAATTTTAGCATATTTATTTTACAGTTTATCCTAACATACCTTCTCATAGCAATCCTTTTCTGATGTTATGCTTGTTATTTATATATATATATCTATAAATGGGCTAGTGAACAGACATATATCCTTGCTCTGTCAGTTGATGAATTCTTACAAGCAATGGCATCCCAGTAGGAATGGGCACATGTAGTGCCCACATCTTGCTTTTCTAATATCATTTTCCAATATAAAGCTTCAAAGCTACTTGGAGAAATGGCTGATCCAAGGCTGACACAGGTCTAGACACAATGATCCTGGAACGTTTTATAGTACCAGAAAATATGGAAGAACTAAACACAATCTGCATGCCTGCACGCACGCACACACACACACACACATACACACAACAATGGGAGTATGTCAAAGGACATAGGGACCAAATGAAAGAGCCTTCAATGACTAAGCTGGAACAATTTGAGCAATAAAATGTATAAAGTAGTATACCATTAAAAACTAAAGTATAAAATAAATCTTCATGAGTCATACTGTTACAAATAAATGATTGAACAAAGAAATAAGTAAACATAGAGAATAGACAACATCTGCCTTGCAGAAGAATTCCAGATAATTTATTTAGATGCTCACCAAAGAAGTGAAACATTGCTCCCTTCCCTTTAAGTATGGGCTTCACATAGTGACTCCCTTTCAAAGAGTACCAGTAAGGAAATGGAGTGGAATGGAATGTAGCAGAGAATAAATTTACACCGGAGAAACCTGATGCACATTATTTCAGCCATATTATCAAGGAAAATATCAGCAATGATAAATTATGTTGACAGCATATACCCTTGTTATGATGTGATGAGAATGGCACACATTATCTTTGTGGTCCTCATCTCCCAAAAACATAACTCCATTCTAATCATGAGGGGAACTTTGGCAAATCCTTTTTTCACTCATATAATAAACTTTATTTTAAAAGAAATTTTAGATTCCAAAAAAGTTACATTGAAAGTGTAGAGGATTCCCATATATCCCACCACCTCCCTTTAACACATTTTCCCCTATTAATAACATCTTACATTAGAGTGGTATATTTGTTACAGCTGAACAAATATACAGTTTATACTTTGCACTGTACAGTTTTATAGGTTTTGACAAATTGTATAATGTTCTGTATCCATCATTGCAATGTCATGTAGAACAATTACAATGCCCTAAACATGCCCTAAGTTCCACCTATTCTTCCCTCCTCCTCCCCTCAGAACCTCTGGTACCACTATCTTTATATCAATATTACCACGTCTTCCATTACTACAATAATAATGTCCGCTTTGGTCCATGGCTGCATTCTCCACTCTTGTTTGTTCATTCCTCAATGTTGAGGATTTGGGGATTGTGATAACTGCTCTGTTTCAGATTGAGAGGGGTCTTAGATCTTATGGGACAGATGGAAGGAACTGTTTTGCTTGCAGTTAAAGATGTACTTTGTTTTCTGTGATTAGGGATGTCCATCGACATCATTTTGTTAGTTGTCGGCAACTCTGATGAACTGGAGAGTAGGTGTTGAACTGCTGAGATTTAGGGCTCCATTGGCCCATGATTACCCCAAAGATTTAAAACTCTGGGAAATATATTTAAAGGATATAGTGCTAATCATACATTAAAATTAAAGGGGTTAGAAGAATCATGTGTAGGGAAATTATAAATGAGTCTGACTCTATTACATTGTAGAAATAGGTTGTCACATATTCCAAGGTAAGGACCACATGTGCTTTGGCTATAGTATCCATTTGTCTCTAAAGTCTCAGAATTACCTGTTACAGCTTTGTTTACTGTGGCACTTAGTGAGATCTGCCTGAGATGTGCATAAGCATGACCTCAGGAATGACCTCCCAACTCACTTTGAGATCTCTTAGCCATAAAAATTATTTTGTATTTAATGTTTTCCACTATTATTCAATGTCTTTTTCCAAAGACATTGCTGGTTGGTTATTGATATTAATCTCTTGGTGCCAAGGAGGCTCATCTCTGGGAGTTATGTCCCACACTGGGGAGTGGAGGAAGGTAGAAGGTTTATCTGCTGAGTTTGGCTTAGAGAGTTCCAGTTCCTCTAACATTATTCAAGGTCTCTGTTTCTTTATTGAACCCCTGTTGAGAGGTTCTGTGTAATGATAATAATTGTGTATTGAAGTCGCCCACAGTGGTTGTAGTGGTGTCTATTTCTCTCCTTATTTTTGCCAGTATGTGCTTCATGTACTTTGGGACTCCCTGGTTAGGTGCATAAATATTTATGACCGTTCTTTCTTCTTGGTAGATTACCCTTTTTATTAGTATAGAGTGCCCTTCCTTGTCTTTTACAACAATTTTGTATTTAAAGTCTATTTTGTTCTACATTAGTATAGCTATTCTTGCCCTTTTTATTGGTTACTGTTTGCATGTAAAATCATTTTCCAACCTTTCAGTTCCAACCTATTTGTGTCCTTGGATCTAAGGTGAGTTTCTTTTAGACAGCATAAATATGGGTCATATATTTTATCCATTCTGCCAACCTGTTTCTTTTGAATGGAGCATTTAATTCATTAACATTCAATGTTATTATTGTAGAGGCAATATTTACTTTAGTCATTTTTCTTTAGGTTTATGTATGTTATTTTTATTTCTCTTTTTATCTGTTTAGTTACTCTCAGTAATGATCTTCCTTTCTGCACTTTCCTCCAACCTTCTCTCTCTTGTTTTGTTTTTTTTTCCCCCCTTTCAATCTGCAGAACTCTTATTAATATTTCCTGAAGGGAAGGAGTCCTGTTGACATATTCTCTCAATTTCTGTTTCTCTGTGAATATTTTGAACTATCCTTCATTTTTGAATGACAATTCTGTTGGCTACAGAATTCTTGGCTGATGGTTGTTTTTTTTTTTTTCTTTTAGCACCTTAACTATGTCATACCACTGCCTTCTCACCTCCATGTTTTCAGATGAGAAACTAGCGGCTTAATCTTATCAAGCTTCCCTCACATGTACGGATCTCTTTTCTTTTGCTACTTTCAGAATTCTGTCTTTATCTTTTGCATTTAACAACCTGATAAGTCTGCATCTTGGGGTAGGTCTGCTAGGATTTATTGTGTTTAAAGTAAACTGCACTTCCTAGACATATACTTCCATGTCCCTCTTAAAAGCTGGGAAATTTTGGGTCATTATTTCCTCAAACACTCCTTCCACACATTTTCCTTTCTCTTCTCCCTCTGGGATGCCCATATTGTGTTTGTTTATGTGTATCATATTGTTATTCAGTTCCCCGTAATTGATTCTCTTCTGATTTTTTCCTTTTTTGTGTGTGTATCTGTTCTACTATCTGTGCAATGTACTATTTTCCACATCACTAATTCTTTCCTCTGCTGTTCAGATCTCCTGTTATGTGCTTCTAGTGTATTTTTAATTTTTGTATTGCACCGTTCGTTACCATAAGATCTGCTTTTTATGTATGTTTACAATTTCTTTTGTATGTTCTCTAGTGTCTTCTTTTTAAGATTTATTTTATTTATTTATTTCTCCTGCCCCCCATTGTTTGTGCATGCTGTCTGCTCTCTGTTTCTGTTCATTGTGTACTCTCTGTGTCTGCTTGTATATTTTTTTTAAGAGGCACCAGGAACCAAAGCTGAGACCTCCCACATGGGAGGGAGGCACCTAATCACTTAAGCCACCTCCACTCCCTGCTTGTTGTGTCTCTAATTGTTTCCTGTTGTGGTTCCTTGTTGCATCATCTTGTCACATCCTCTTTTTGTGTCATCTCACTGCATTGTCTTGCTGTCTTGCTCATCTTCTTTAGGAGGTACCAGGAACTGAACACAGGACCTCCCACGTGATGGGTGGGCACCCAACTGCTTGAATCACATCCATTCCCCCCCCCCCCAGTGTCATCTTGATATTCTTTATCTCTTCCTTCATTTAATTTGTTCATTGAAGGTGTTTGTTTGGGCATCTTTGGTTAGTTATTCCACATTGTGTGCCTCCTCCTGCTTTTTAGTATGCTCATTAGGATGGGCTGTATCACTTGTAATTTTTTGCTGATGTCTAGGCATCTGTTCATCTTGATGGGTTTATTAATTTGGCTAGTTCTCTTTGTAGTTTAGGGTTTTATTTTTGTTTGGTTTTGTGTTAACTGTCTTCTTTCATACTTGGCTTCACTTATTCCATATATTTGTAGTTGTCCAGTTTCAACTGAAAAAAATAATTAGATCTACAAAAAGGGAAGAAAGAGGAAAATGAAAAAAGAAAGAAGGAAAAAGAACAAAAGAGAGGCATAAAAATAAATAAAGAAAATAATAGAAAGCAGTAAAAATTTTAAAAGGTAAAAAACAGAAACAGGGAAAAATAAAACAAAAGACCAAGAAATGAGAAAAGAAGAAAGAAAGGTAAAACAGAGAAAGGCAGAAGGGAAGAAAAAAAAAGAAGAGAGGGTAAAAAGAAAAAGAAAAGAAAAAGAGGAAGAAAATAGAAAAAGAGGGTAAAAAATAATAAAAAAGGTAAGGAAAAAAAAGTGAACAAGGAAAAGAAAAAAGAAATGAGAAGAGAAGAAGAAATGAAGAATAAATGGGAGAAAGAAAGAAAATAAGGGAAAGAAGAAAAAACAAACCAGAAAAATATGGCTTGCCTCTCAGACCACCAGGAAGCTAGGCACCTCCTCTCAGGCTGCCTGTGTTGGCCAATCATCCCACAGCCCCCTCTCCGCAGGTATCTGTGTGGAGAGAGAGAGAGGAAAAATAAAAAACTAGGCCCCCCCATCAGGCCACCAGAGACCCGCTAGTCTCCTCTTCTCTGGATGCTTTTAGCCTCCAATCAGCCATTGCACTGTTGGTCTCTCAGTCCATACCCAGAGGAAGAAGAAAAAAAAAATGAATAGGAAATAGAAAAATAATAATAATAAAAGAGAGAAAAGAGGGGGGAAAAAACCCTTTGTTCCCTCAGCTCTCCAGGCAGCTCCCACCTGCTCCTCCCTATTATAAACAGGCCATGCGATGGCCTGCCTTTGGGGTCACCCCTCAGCAGTTCCACTCTACCCCAGAGCCCACTGAATGGCTCCCTCCTCCCTCAGGCCAACTGGACTGCTCCCCTCTCCCTCTCGCTGGCCAGTTCACCTCTCTCCTCCTGGGGCCTGCTTGGCAGTCTCTCTCTTCCCCGATCCCAGTTGCCCTCTCTCCCCCACCTTACACCGGCTTCGCTTATACCAGGCTAGCCCACCTACTTTCCCAGTTTCTGGAGGAAGGGTGCAACCTGCCTGCCCTACTCCACCATCTTGGATCTCTGATGAATCCCTTTTGAAGGATGTTCTGAAAATATCTGACTAGTGCTCCTTAAAACTGTCAAGGTCACCAAAAAGATGGAAAGTCTGAGACACTGTCACAGTCAAGAGGAGTCCAAGGAGACATAATTACTAAATATGGCATCCAAATGTGATCCTGTTAGTTTTTAAGACATTGGGTAAAAACTAAGGAAAGCTGAATAAAGTATGGGTTTTAATTTATAATAATTCATAAATATTGGTACATTAGGTGTAACATAAATTCAAATATGAGTGGAAAAATTGCAAGTTCATAGAGTCAGAAACTAGAATACAGGTTAGCAGGGTCCTGAGTAGGGATAGGGAGTGGGAGTTAATCCTTAATTGGAGTAGAGTTTTTAATTGGGGTGATGGAAAAGTTTTGGTAATGTGTAGTGGTGATGGGAACACAACATTGTGAATGTAATTAACACCATTGAATTATATATCTGAATGTGGTTAAAAGCGGAAATTTTATATGTGCTACATATGTTGCTAAAACAAAGCAAAACAAAACAAAAAACACATGATTACTTTAGGATTATACAACACAGTGAATCCTAATAAAAATATGGACTATAGTTAATAGTACAGTTCAATAACATTCTTTCATCAATGGCAAAATTTACTATACTAACGCAAAATGTTTCAAATTGGGGCAAGCATTTTCTGTATTTTCTGCATCTCTTTCTGTAAACCTACAACTTATCCAATAAGTAAAAAAAAAGATGGGAAAATTGGATGTGGGAGATATGGAAACCTCATAGTACTTTCTCGAATTTTATGCAATTCTAAAACCATCTAAAATAAATAGTTTCTTTAAACAATGAAGTAGACCACAGGTGTACTAAATTATCTGATGCTTTAATATGTCAAATTAGAATCCCCCTAACCAAATACTAATCACTGTCACTTTCACACAATGCAGATATATTAAAGCCTCCTGATTTTTTTTAAGGTTGCACCAGAAAATGAACCCAGGACCTTATGCATGCAAAGCAGGTGCTCAACCACTGAGCTATACCTACTCCCCCTCCTAATTTATTGGTAACTATTAGTCTTCATCCGCTCTGCCATTTTGCAGTTTGTAGAACTTAATTCTGATCAGGCTCACTTTCAACATTCACTGGCTGCATGACCACACGCAAGTCACTGAATGCCTTACTGTCTCTGCATGTCTCTTACACGAACTGCACAATATAATTTTAATTTTCTGAGTATCTAGCTGAGAATTCTTATGTTTTACCTAACTTAGTTGCTTGTCTCTAGTGACACTGGGACAGCTAACAGGTTTGCTTTTATTTCTCTTAGTTAAATACTTAGAAGTGTAATTACTGGGATGTGTGGTAAAGGTATGCTTAATTTCTTAAGAAAATGCCAAACTGTTTTCCAAGTGGTTGTAGCATTTTACAATCTCACCTTCAGTGTATGGAAGTTCCAGTTACTCCACTTTCTTGCCAATTCTTGGAATGGTCAATATGTTTAATTGTAGACATTCTAATAAGTTTGTGGTTGTAATTTAAATTTCCCTATTAACTAATAATGCTAGCATCCTATAAGATATTTGTCATTTGTACATATTCTTTGACACATTTTCCACCTCCTGAGATGGCTCCCTCATCTGTTTGCTCATTGTTTACGCTCATTGTCTGCTAATTGATTTTTACTTGTTGTTTTTGCTTGTTGTCCTCTCATTGCTTTATGCTCATTGTCTGCTTGTTTTCTGTTTTTTTTTAATTTATTTTTATTTATTTCTCTCCCCTTCCACCCCCACCCCAGTTGTCTGTTCTGTGTCTATTTTACCGTGTGTTCTTCTTTCTGTCTGCTTCAGTTGTTGTTAGCAGCACGGGAATCTGTGTTTCTTTTTGTTGCGTCATCTTGTTGTGTCAGCTCTCCGTGTGTGCAGTGCCATTCTTGGGCAGGCTGCACTTTCTTTTGTGCTGGGCGGCTGTCCTTATGGGGTGCACTCCTTGTGCATGGGGCTCCCCTACGCGGGCGCACCCTTGTGTGGCAGGGCACTCCTTGCGCGCATCAGCACTGCACATGGGCCAGCTCCACACGGGTCAAGGAGGCCCGGGGTCTGAACCGCAGACCTCCCATGTGGTAGACGGACGCCCTATCCACTGGGCCAGGTCTGCTTCCCTTGTTTGTTTTTTTGTTTAGGACGCACCAGAAACCAAACCCTGGACCTCCCATATGGGAGGCAGGCACTCAAATGCTTGAGCCATATCTGCTCCCTGCTTGTTTTGTTTTTGCTTGTTGTCTGCTCATTGTTTTTGCTCATTTTCTTGCTCATTTTTGCTTGTTGTCTGTTCATTGTTTTTTTTCTTATAATCTACTCATTGGTTTTGCTTGATATCTGCTCATTGTTTTTGCTCAATGTCTTCTTGTTGTCTCCTCTTTATTTGTTTGTCTTATTTAGAAGGCACTGGGAACCAAACCTGGGACCTCCCATGTTGGAGGTGGATGCGCAACTGCTTGAACCCCATGCACTACCCTGACCCACGTTTTTTTCAGGCTAGTAAAAAGGATTTATTTGGCAAATGAGGGAAAGAACAGAGTCTGCTTAGAAATGGGAGAAAAAGACAAAAATACAAACCAAGATTTGGTGCCAGCTCCTGACCCATATTTAAAAGTGGGTTTTTGTTAACTACTTATTGAATTTTGAGATGTATTTGGTTTGTCAATCGTGTTCCCACCAACTGTGGCTTATCTTTCTATTCACTTAACAGTGTCTGCATAAGAAAATATCTTAATTTTGAAGAAAACCAATTTATCAATTTATTCTTTTTTGATTCATGTTTATTGTGTCACATCTGAGAAATCTTTGCCTAATCCAGGGTTGTGATGGTTTGCTTTTTATGTTTTCTCCCAGAGTTCTTTAATTTTAGGTTTTAAATTTAGGTTTATTATCCATTTTGAATTAAATTTTGTATATAGTGTGAGGTATGCATCAAAGCTAACATTTAAATAAGGATATCTGATTTTCCCAGCCCTATTTGTGAAGAAACTATCCTTTCCCTACTAAATTGACTTTCCTCTTTTGTCCAAAATCAGTTGTCTATATATGTTAGGGTCTATTTCTGGACTCTTTTCCATTTCAATAATCTAGCTTTATACACCTTTAAATTAGGTAGTGTTATATCACCACATTGTTCTTTTTCTTCAACATTGTATTGGCAATTCTATGTCCTTTGCACTTCCAAATGAATTTCAGAATAAGTTTTTTTTTCAGTTTCTACAAAATCACTGCTTGTATTTTGTATTGGGGTTGATTTGAATCTATAGATCAATTTAGGGAGATTGATATTTTCACAATATTGAGGCTTCTGATCTATGAAAACAGTATATCATCTCATTTATTTTTCTTTAATTTCATCAGTTTCCTAGTATTCAGTATATAGGCATTTTATTATTTTTTTATTTGTAGCTTTATCACTATGTATTTCATATACAATGACACCTTTTAAAATGTATTTTTTAATTCAGCATCCCATTGTTCCTTTCTAGTATATAGAAATGCTTTTGATTTAACCTATGCATATTGACACTGCAATCTTGTTATACTCACTGAATACTGTTAGCAGGTTTTTTTGTTGTTGTTTTTAATTCATCAGATTTTCTACATGGATGACTGTGACGGTTTGAGATTATTTTTATGAATCCCAAAAAGAGAACAATTATGTTTGCATATGAATCCATTCTTCTGGGTGTGATACCCTTTGACTGCATTAGATTCAGGTGACTTGTCTTTGATTAAATGAGCTGTTAAGGTCTGGCGCAGCTGTAGGCCTGTGCCAGGGCACCATGGCAGGACGGGGAGCCAGGCCCTCAGTGCCCTGGGTACAGCTAAAAAATATATAGCTCTACTTGGTAGCTTAACTTCCAAAAAAGGACTACTGGAATCTTCTGATGTTAAGAAGATAAGGAAAAAGTCACCTTAATCATCACGAAGTTCCTGTAGTGAGGTGTCTTTTTCAAATATAAGAGGAATAAAGAACTCACTTCCCCAGTTGTCATCATCTTCTGACAGACTGAGCAAGAATATTTCAAGCACTACCAGAAAGGACAGCCCATCAAATCCTCGATGATTATCAGCCCTGTGTTTTTTTCAAGAAAGGCAATAGGGCAAATTACTCTCATCAGAAAAAGAGTAATATGAATACTTGGCCATCTTGGAGTAAAGTGCAATATTTCAAGACTTGGTCAGGAAAAACGCAGAGTAAATCTGAAGTATTCCTTGTTTCTTCCCAGTTGAAAAGCAATCCTGTAGCCTAACGAAGTGAGGATAAATGTAGAGAAAGTATTTACCCAGCAGGAAAACCTTAAAGGAGTCCATTTGAATCCAGGTGTCCGGGAACAAATTGTTTCTTAACTTTCAGTCAATGAATGTTATTAAAGAAGATGCTAGAAGCAGATTTGGCTCAAGCTGTTGGGCACTGGCTTCTCGCATGGGAGGTCCCAGGTTCCAGGTTCGGTTCCCAGTGCCTCCTGAAGAAGACAAGCAGATGCAATGAGCTGACACAAAAAGCTGACTCAATGAGCAGGGAGTGGATATGGTTCAGGCAGTTGAGCTCCTGTCTCCCACATGGGAGGTCCCAGGTTCAGTTTCAGGTGCTTCCTAAAGAAGATGAGCAGACAATGAGTGAACATACCAAGCAATGAGCAGACACAACAAAGAGACAACAAATAGATACAGTGAGCAGACAAGGAGCAGACAGACAAGACAGTCATTGGGGGATGGGGGGAGAGCGTACCCATATGACCAAGAATGAAAAAAAAATATGTATATTTAAAAAAAAGAGAAGATGCTGATGAGGACAGAGCAAGTGATTTATTAATTTTTTTAATTTTTAATAGTATAAACAAAGATAAGTGGGTACCCATAGTGGGAGGAGAATGGGAGAGGAGGAAGGGGGGTGAAGGAGAATAATAATTTTTAAAGTATGAAAGGAGGGAACAGATGTGGTTCCCTCAAGAGGTTGGGCACCTGCCTCCCATATGGGAGGACCCAAGTTCGGTTCCCATTGCCTCTTTTTTTTTATTTTTTATTTCATTTTTTTAATCTTACATTAAAAAAATATGAGGTCCCCATATACCCTTGACACCCCTCACCCCACTCCTCCCATAATCACAACCTCCTCCAGCATGATGGAACATTCATTATACTTGGTGAGTACGTCTCTGAGGACTGCTGCACTACATGGTCAATGGTCCACATTATAGTTTACATTCTCCCCCTATCCACCAGTGGGCCATGGGAGGACACACAATGTCCAGTAACTGTCCCCGCATTCCACCCAGGACAACTCCAAGTCCTGAAAATGCCCCCATATCACATCTCTTCTTCCCACTCCCCACCCTCAGAAGCTACCATGGCCACTTTCTCCATCTCCATGCTACATTTACTTCCATTACTAATCACATTAGTTCCAAAATAGAGTATCAGTAAGTCCACTCTAATCCATACTCTATTCCTCCATATTGTGGACCCTGGGATAGTTATGTCTGCTCCACCTCTGTATAGAGAGGGTGCTTCGATTCCACTTGGATGATGGATGCAATTCTCCTGTTTGCTGTTGTAGGCACTCTTGGCTCCCTGGTGTGGTGGTTGACCTTCTTCACCTCCCTGTTAGCTGGCTGGGGTAAGTCCAATAAACCAGAGGGTAGTAGTTGCAAGTCTGTTGAGGCTCAGGGCCTGGCTATCACATGGACAGTCCAGAGATTCAGGTCCCCTGAATGTACACTAAACTCCAGCACCAACCACACGCCCAGTAAAAGTGACAGGAGAGGCTTGTGAACAAAGATCACACCTGAGTCCAACTCCATCACACTCAGGAACACAAACTCCAAAGTAGGGCCAACTGACATGGCACTGAAGACTATTTGCCATGACCATAGAACCTGTGGGTCTCTGTAGCCCTCAGAAGAACGAATACCTGGGGTTGTATCTACTTTAGCTATCTCTGGGACTCTGCTGAGGTGTGCATTAGGGCAACCCCTACGATGACCTCTTGGCTCTTTTTTGGAGACTTATAGCCATATAAACTCATTGTCCTTTCCATTTCCCCCTTTTATTCAAGGTCAAAAAGCAGTTTTTAACTCCTGATATTACATGTAGGCTGAGATATTCTACTGATCTGAGTTGACCCTTTTATTCAAGCTTGTTCTCCAGCCACATCATCAGCTGGTACTTGGTAGTAATCCCTTGGTGCCAGAGAGGCTCATCCCCAGGAGTCATGTCCCATGCTGGGGGAAAGGCAATGCATTTACATACTGAGTTCGGCTTCAAGAATGACCACATTTGAACAACATGGAGGCTTTCAGGAGGTAACTCTTAGGTATCCTGCAGTTCTAGGCCTAGTTCTTATTTCAGGCGCCGAGGCTCACAAGCATAGTCATTAGTACCAAGGGCTCATTGTTGGACCATCCTTCCTTTTTGGTCTTAGCCATTGCACTCCAGGGATTGTTGCTGTTCCATTAATGAATGCAACAGAACTCCCCTGGCCAGGAACTCAGCACTCCTCCAGCCATCATTCCCAACTATAACCACTATGAAAATATCCAAACATTTTTTGCACCCCACACATATGCCCTGGAGAACTCCCTCCCAACCATGCACCCCCCACCAATAACACCCCACACCAGTATTCCTCCCCCACCACCATCGAACCCCTTTGTGGTCCAAAACCTCCCTGAAAATGAAGCCCAATATATTGCCAAGTTCCATTAATAGTAAAATGGAATATAGTGATGGGTTTAGAGGTTAGATATAGAACACATACTAATTTAGAAAAATTAAAGTAAAAATAAATTGGGGTATCAAAAACTTTAAAAATGAAAAAGCTTTGTTTTTGATGTTTTTCCTTCCAACACTGCAATAAGTGTTGTCCTGTATGCACATTGGCAAGGCAACTTCTTCCATCTCTTCCTCAGTGTCTACGTTCTTAATTTTTATCTCTTTTTTTTTCCTAATTATTAATCTTGTCTTCACAAAACTTTTAGACCACAGTAATTCATATATACAATATATGGTTCTCCCACATATTCAACATCAGATACTTTGTCCCTTCCCCAGCAATAATCTTTTTACATGTTCATGCTATATTTACTACAACTGATGTACAAATATTGAGACAATAGCTTTCAAACAAAGTTAAACTTGGGTTTACATGATGGTTTATATTTTAGACTATACAATTTTCTAAATTTTTAGTTATCTTATGTTTTACATTATGATTTACATTTTAGCTTATAGGCCCCTATACATTTTTGGTGTAATTTAACATGTTCTATATCCATCCTTGCATAATCTTGTGGAACACTTCCATTGCCCCACAGTTACACTGATTCCATCTATTCAATACCTCTGTCCCCCTCCCCTCAAGGCCCACAGTGACAATCACTCTTCATTGTTTGAAGGGCCATGTTCAGAGATACTTGCAACAATGTTGAGAGCTTGACATACTCGACTGCCTTAATGCATTGGGAGCCACCATTTCTCTTGAAAGATACAATTCCATCTATTTGAGAACATCAGTCCTCCCCAGATGTGGGTATACTTCACTCTCATTGTATGGGTCTCCATCCACTAGTATAACTAACTATGACAAAATGCACACTCACACACTCCCTAGAAGCCAATTCTCCCCTTTAAGCATCTTAAACATAACCTTCCTTATTATATTTCTGAAAAAACTTTCTCAACCACATACCTGACAAACTCCTATGTTCATAGGTTCCCCCACCCAACCCCCAATTTCTTGGGCCGTGTTACCCATCCTCCCATCCCTAGCCCCCTCAAGTCCATAAAGACCCACCCAAAGGTATTCCTATGCCCCTATTTTATCCTTTCTCTATACAAATACTTACCTACAGCTTATCATAGGTTTCACCCAGATAGATGTCAGCTCGCAACCTTCCTCTATCCCCCAAATTCCTTTAAGCCTATCATCCAGTCTCTAGCTCTCTGAGACAGCTTGGTTTACTTTTTTCATATCATTGAGGTCATGTGGTATTTGTCCTTCAATGCCTGGGTTGCTTCACTCAATATAAGGTTCTCAAGATTCCTCCATGTTATCACATGTGTTTGTAGTGTACTCATTCTTAAAGCTGAGTAGTTCCATTGTATGTATATACCACATTTTATTTATCCATTCATCTATTAATGGGCATTTGGGTTGATTCCAACTTTTGGCACTAGTGAACAATGCTGTTATGAACATTGGTGTGCATATATCAGTCTGTGTCCTTGTTTTCAGTTCTACTGGGTATATACCCAGCAGTGGAATTGCTCAGTCATATGGCAAATCTATAGCTAGTTTTTTGAGAAACTGCCAAACTGTCCTCCAGAATGGCTGGATCCTTCTGCATTCCTACCAGCAGTGGATGAGTGTTCCCATTCCTCCACATCCTCTCCAGCACTTGTAATCTTCTGTTTTTTTCATAGCTGCCAATCTTATGGGAGTAAGATGGTATCTCATTGTAGTTTTGATTTGCATTTCCCTAAAAGCTAGAGATTTGGAGCATTTTCTCATGTGCTTTTTAGCCATTTGTATTTCTTCTTTGGAGAAGTGTCTGTTCAAAATTTTTCTCATTTTTTAAAATGTGTTTGTTTTTTTTTTTATTTTCAAATATAGGAGTCCTTTATATATGGAGGATATAAGTCTCCTATCAGATATATGGATACCAAATATTTTCTCCCATAGTGTAGGTTTTCTTTTCACTTTCATGACAAACCCCTCTGAGTGCAGAAGGCTTTAATTTTGAGGAAGTCCCATTTATCTATTTGTTCTTTTGCTGCTCGTGCTTTGGGTGTGAAGTTCATGAAGCCATTTCCTATTACAAGATCCTGTAGATGGTTCCCAAAATTGCTTTCCAAATTCTTTATGGTCTTAGCTCTTATATTTAGGTCTTTGATCCATCTTGAGTTTATTTTTGTGTAAGGTGTGAGTTGGTAATCTTCTCATTTTTTTACATATGGATATCCCGTTCTCCAGGCACCATTTGTTGAAGACACCATTCTCTCCCAGTTGAGAGGGTTTGGTGGCCTTGTCAAATATTATATGACTGTATATATGAGGATTTATATCAGAACTCTCAACTCGGTTCCATTGGTCAGTGTGTCTATCCTTTTGTCAATACCATGCTGTTTTCACTACTGTAGCTTTGTAGTATGTTTTGAAGTCAGGTAGTGTGATTCCTCCCATTTCATTTTTCTTTTTCAATATGTCTTTGACTATTTAGGGCCTTTTTCCTTTCCAAATAAATTTCATAGCTAGTTTTTCTAGTTCATTAAAGAATGCTGTGTTGATTTTTATTGGGATGGTATTGAATCTGTAGATCCGTTTCAGTAGGATAGACATCTTAATAATTTTTAGTCTTCCTATCCATGAACAGGGAATATTCTTCCATTTATTTAAGTCTTCTTTGATTTCCTTGAACAGTGTTGTGTAGTTTTCTTTGTATAAGTTTTTTACATCTTTAGTTAAATTTATTCCTAGGTATTTGATTTTTTTAATTTACTATTGCAAATGGTATTTTTTTCTTGATTTCTCCCTGAGATTGCTCATTGGTGTACAGAAATGCTACTGAATTTTGCACATTGATCTTACAACCTGTGACTGTACTGAACTCATTTTTGAGTTCTGGAAGCTTTCTTGTAGACTTCTCAGGGTTTTCTGTATATAGCATCATGTCATCTGCAAATAATGAAATTTTGACTTCTTCCTTTCCAATTTGGATGCCTTTTATATCTCGTTCTTGCCTCAGTGCTTGAGCAAGTACTTCTCAGACAATGTTAAATAGAAGGTGTGATAGTGGGCATCCTGTCTTGTTCCTGATCTTAGAGGGAAAGATTTTAGGATTTCACCATTGTAAATGATGTTGGCTGTGGGTTTTTCATATATACCCTTTATCATGTTGAGAAAATTTCCTTGTGTTCTGATCATTTGCAGTGTTTTTATCAAGAAAGAGTGCTGTATTTTGTCAAATGCTTTTTCTGCATCTATAGATATGATCATGTGATTTTTTTCCTTCAATCTGTTTATATGGTGTATTACATTGATTGATTTTCCTATGTTAAACCACCCTTGCATACCCAGAATGAATCCCACTTGGTCATGCTGTATAATTCATTTAACGTGTTGTTGAATACGATTAGCAAGAATTTTGTTGAGGATTTTCGCATCTAGGTTCATTAGAGAAGTTGTCTGTAATTTTCCTTTCTTGTGGTGTCTTTGTTTGGCTTTGGTACTAGGGTAAAATTGGCATCATAGAATGATTAGGAAATGTTCCTTCTGTTTCCATTTTTTGGAAGAGTTTCAGCAAGATTGGTGTTAGTTCTTTCTGGAATGTTTTGTAGAATTCACCTGTGAAGTCGGCTGGCCCAGGGCTGTTCTTAGTTGGGAGGTTTTTAATGACTGATTCTATCTCTTTACTTGTGATTGGTGTGTTGAGATCATCAGTTTCTTCTTTCGTCAACAGAAGCTTCTTATGTGTTTCTAGGAATTTGTCCATTTCCTCTAAATTGTCCTTCTTGTTGGAATATAGTTTTTCAAAGTATCCTCTTATGATAGTCTTTATTTCTGTGGGGTCAGTGGTGATAACTCCTTTCTCATTTCTTATTTTGTGTAATTGCATCTTTTCTCTTTTTTCTTTGTTAGTCTAGCTAAGGGTTTGTCAATTTTATTGACCTTCTCAAGGAACCAACTCTTGGTTCTGTTTATCTTTTCAAGTACTTTCTTATTTTCTATTTCATTTAGTTCTGTTCTTATCTTTGTTATTTCTTTCTTTCTTCCTCCTTTGGGGTTACTTTGTTGGTTTTTTACTAATTACTCCAAGTGTGCAGTTAGTTCTTCAATTTTAGCTCTTTCCTCTTTTTGGACGTATGAATTTATGGTTAAAAATCTCCCTCTCAGTACTGCTCCATAAGTTTTGGTATGTTGTGTTATCATTTTCATTAGTTTCAAGGTAGTTATTAATCTCTTTTGAAATTTCCTCCTTGACCCACCTGTTTTCTAAGGGTGTGCTGTTTAATTTCCATATTTTGGTGTGAAATCTGGGCTTCTGGTCCTTGCAGATTTTCAGCTTCACTCCACTGTGGTCAGAGATACTATTTTGTATGATTTCAATCTTTCTGAATTCATTGAGACTTTCTTTGAGACCTTGCATATGGTCTATCTTGGAGAAAGACCCATGTGTACTTGAGAAACATGTATATCCTGCTGTATTTAGGTGTAATGTTCTGTATATGTCTATTAGGTCCAGCTCCTCTAATATACTATTCAAAGTTTTTGTTTCTTTATTGATTCTCTTTTGATATGTTCTGTCCAAAGTTGTTGATAGTGGTGTATTAAAGTCCCCCATTATAACTGTAGAGGCATCTGTTCTTTCACTTAGCTTTTCCAGTGTTTGCCTCAAGTATTTGGAGTTGCCCTTTTTAGGAGCATAAATGTTTATGATTGTTGGTTCTTCTTGAAAGATTATCCCTTTCACTAATATGTAGTGTCCATCTTTGTCTCTCACAGTTGTTTTGCTTTTAAAGTCTATTTTGTCTGATATTAATATAGCTACTACTGCCCTTTTTTGGTTATTGTTTGCTTGTAAGATTGTTTTCCAGCCATTCACTTTCAACCTCCTTGAATCCTTTGGTCTAAAATGAGTTTCCTGTAGACAACATATAGATGGGTCATATTTCCTTATCCAATCTTCCAATCTGTGTCTCTTAACAGGTGAGTTTAATCCATTGACATTTAGTGTTATTACTTTCAAGGAATTATTTATATTAGCCATATTTTCTTTGGATTTGTGTTTGTCTTATGTTGTTTGATTTTTTTTTCTCTTTTTGTAGTTTTTGTTGTTCTTACACTCTCCTCCAACTCTCTCTCCTGTTTTTTTTTCTTTCCTCCTGCAGAACTCCCTTTAGTAGTTCTTGAAGGGCAGGTTTCTTGTCGGCATACTCTCTTAGTTCCTGTTTATCTGTGAATATTCTGAACTCTCCATCATTTTTGAATGGTAGCTTTGCTGGATAGAGTATCCTTGGTTGGAAATTCTTTTCTTTTAGTACCTTGACTATGTCATACCAATGCCTTCTTGCCTCCATGGTTTCAGATGAAAGATCAGCACTTAATCTTATAGAACCTCTCTTGAATGTGATGGCTCTCTTTCCTCTTGCTGCTTTTAGTATTTTCTCTTTGTCTTGTGCATTGGATAATTTGACAAGTATATGTCTTGGGGTAGGCCTGTTGGAATTTATGCTGTTCGGTGTGTGTTTTGCTTCCTGGACATGTACATCCATCTCTCTCAGTAGATTTGGAAAGTTTTCAGCCATTATTTCCTCTAACACCCCTTCTGTCCCCTTTCCCTTCTCTTCTCCTTCTGGGATGCTATAATGCATATATTTGTGTGTTTTGCATTGTCCTTCAGGTCCCTAAGTCCCTGCAGGATTTTTTCTATCTTTTTGTCCATTAATTCTACTATCTGTTTGATTTCAGTTGTACTGTCTTCCACATCACTAATTCTTTCCTCTGCCTCTTCAAATCTGCTGTTATTTGCTGAGAGTATTTTTGATTTCTTGGTATGTGCTATTGATCCCCATCATCCCTGTGATTTTTTTGTGCATGATCACAATTTCTTCTGTATGCTCTCCAAGTTTTTTCTTAATATGCTTAATCTCTTCCTTCACTTCATTGAATTGGTCCATGATACATGTTTTGAGAGCTTTAATTACTTGTTCGGTGTTCCACTTCTCTTCCTGGTTTTTAGTTTTTTCATTGTACTGGGCTATGTTTTCCTGATTATTGATATGGTCTGTAGTTTTTTGTTGCTATACAGAGAGACATGGATTGTAAGAGAAACAATAAATGATGGAGGAGAGAATGATGTAAAGGAAAGTGGATAGTGTTGGAAGCCAAAATCAGTACATCCAGAAAAGAGAAAATTGAGGATGCAGAAACACAGCAAATAAGAAATGCTGCCTGCAGCACTAATATAAAAAAAGAAAAAAGGGGGGGAAACAGAGAAAGAAAGAGAGAGGAAGAAAAAGCAGAGAGAGGGGAGAAAAAAGAAAAAAAAAAGGGCAGTGGGGGGATAAGGAGGAAGAAAAAACAAGAAAACAGACCAACAAAAAAGACCAGACAAGGCCTCAGGCAAAGAATCCTCTTTGCAACTGAATAAACTGCTTAGGAGTCTGACCTTCCCTCTTTCTCCCTTCCTCACTTCCTTCTCTCCCAAGGCAGCAGGAAGGCTGCGTGAGGACTGTAGGAAATTCAAATGGGTCCCTAGTGAACCAACTCACCTGAGAAAATAATGACTCTTAATTTCTCAAGAGAGCACCCACCCTTTGCCAGAAACCCTAAATATGCTACTGGAAGCCAGTAAAGCATGTCCTACTGTCCCTGTCCCTTAGGTGTGCTACAAGGGGGTTGGTTAATTTTCTGACTCCACCTTCTCTCAGACCAAATTTCCTATCCCAAGGCATTTAGGTAAATTGGGCTCTCTCACCAGATTTGCTTCTTCTCTATTCCCAGGCTCTCCCCAAGTCAGCTAATATCTCCTCTAAACTCAATAAAAAGGGGGGGACCAGAAAATTGTACCTGCACTCCTTGGTCCCTCTGTACCTCCCACCTAAACTCTCCCACTTCTGGAGTTAGCCCGCATCTGGAGGGGTAGGGCAATGCTGGATTTCCGGGAGTGCTGGGCTCGGAAAATAGAGGCCCGAGAGAATGTAGACTCGGGGTATTTAGCATGGGCCATGGGGGCTCAGTGGCCACAGGCTTGGGGTTCACGTGTTTGGGGGACATGGGACTTGGAAACTCCACCCCACGACCAGCAGTTCTCAGTGAACACAGAGGCTCTTAGCCCTAGGGGCGGAGGGATTTACCTTCCCATGGCTTCTGCCTTCAGTCTTAGAAACCTGCAGTTCTACCTTGAGCAAATGCCAATTCTGCTGCAGCCTCTCCAGATCAATGTCCAGACACCTCCCACCCTGCAGGTTCCTGAAACAGTCTGCTCTGGTAGGGCTCTGTCACCACACAGCTGGTCTTTTGTAAGAAAAATGACTATGGTGTACTTACTCAGATATCATCTTTCACTGCCTCCAGTGCAAGTGATTTAGAAGGAATTCCCATTCTTCTCTCCTCATACCTCCAGAACTTAATCTGAAAGCGGAAGAAATTGATCTGATTTACTTCAATCTTCACCCAGATCAGAGCCCGGTGCTGCCTGAATACTATTACCCTGATTTCCTTCCACCCCCACCCCCCTTTTTTAATAAAGATTTATTTTTTATTTATTTTTCTCCCTCCCCCTGCCCCAGTTGTCTGCTCTCGGTGTCCATTCGCTGTGTGTTCTTCTCTGACCGCTTCTATCCTTATCAGCGGCACTCTTTCTTTTTGTTGTGTCATCTTGCTATGTCAGCTCTCTGTGTGTGTGGTGCCATTCTTGAGCAGGCTACACTTTCTTTTGCACTGGGCAGATTTCTTTAAGGGTGCACTCCTTGTGCATGTGCCTCCCCTACACGAGGGACACCCCTGCGTGGCAGCGCACGGCACTCCTTGCGCGCATCAGCACTGCGCATAGGCCAGTTCCACACTTCCATGCCTCTATTCACTCCTAGGACCTAAGTGATGGCTCTGCTTCTGTACTTGGAGTGCAAACCAAAGCCATGTCATGAACAGGACGTCTTCTTGAGAAATACTTTGCTAGACTTATTCAGCTCAAGTGGCTGCAAGCACCAACTGTACAGAGTGAAAAAGGAACAGGAGCCAAGGCAGGACCCCTGACCGCCCCTGCAACTTTATGGGCTCTGAAAAGCCCCAGAAAAAAGTAAACTCATTGCTACTGTTATATCCAAGCCACTCTCTCACCAGGAAGGGCTTCAAAGTCATTGCCTTCATGAGGGAAAGATTTTCATCATGAAGAAGTCCATGCATCATATTACACATTTCAGACTTCCTCCAAACTTGTAGTAGCAGGTTATATTATCAGAAGCAAACTCCAGAAATTAAGACTGAGAAGAAGAAAAATAAATCAAATAAGAGTCCCAAGCTGCAGTGTATGGATTTTGCCTGCAGTCACAACAGTTCTAAGATTCAAACCAATGATAATCTTCAAATTCCCAAACAGTCAGTGACTATTTTTGACACAGCAGACTCTTGTACGCCTCCATAACACAAATACACGCAAATCTTAAGAAAAAGGAAAATGTAAATAATTGTGGTCATTCCAATATATCTGGTGAGAAAAAAGACAAAACAAATGAAGTAAAGCAAATTCAAATGATTTTAAAATGATCACTTGCAAAGACCTGCAGATACCCAAATATCCCTAGTTACAATCCTATGAATTTTAAGATACTTTATTATTACTGACATGTAAGTAGTTAATTAGTTCTTTAGTTTAACCCCATCCGGCCCCACCTGCAACTGGATTGTTTTCAAAGAGAAGTGCCTTGCATTGAGCCTTCCTATGTATTAATAGTCCCCTTAGATAAGTTCTCTTAGATAAAAATTCACCGAAGTAAGAGCCATAAAAACAAGTATAAACAAATAAAATGACAATTTTCCAGGGGAAGAGACAACTAACTTCTGAAAAAGTAGCTAGCCTAGGTAGAACAGACATAGTCATATTTTATCTCCCAATTTTAACTTGAGCATACATGTATAAAATAGCACATGCTATTTTAAATGATGTAGAATCCTAAACGTTTAAAATAGGACTCCTGGCCATCCTTGCCTGCCTCTTGCTTTTGCATAAACTATTCAAGTTGAAATTCTTTGTGATTATTTCATTCCTAAGAGAAGCTTCAGCTCTTAGGTCAGGGAACACGGTTGTTTCTATTTAAAGCCAAGTCATTTATCACTAACTGCTTTCTCTTTAGAGAACATGGAATCTAGTGCTGTAATGTATTTCCCATGTCATGGGTTAAAAAAACAAAAAGGCATTTCAAATTTAGACATGGTGGTCAAGTTCATTTTTGAGTTCCCTAAACTGTGGTGGAAATAATTTGCAAACTCTCCAATTGGGAAGTTAATGGGTCTAAGCATATTTACTGCTATTTGATAGGGGTGAGAATGAAATATTTGGCATAAGAAAATTTCTCTCCAAAGAGGTGCCACAGGAAAATGCTTTTAGAATTTTAAGTGAGGGGTCTATAATAGGATAGAAACACATGGAAAACTTTGAATGTAGCAGTTGCTGTCCGTAGTAAAAAATTATGATCTGTTCAGTTTGCAAGAGCAGGATTTTATAATCTTTTCAGGTATGTTTTAGAGAGGAGGGCTGTGAGGGCAGTGGGATGAGGTTGTAAAGAGGCAGTTTACCGCAGAGGGGATTGTGCAACATAAATAAAGTTGCTGAATGTATTCTTAATCCTTATCTGGCTCCGTGGCTTCCTGACTTTCCTAAATGCTCTTTTCATTGCAGTTAATAACATCTACTTGTTCCTCTAGCTGTAAGCTTTCTGTTGATGTTTGTAAATCTCTTTAAATCCTTTGGTTGACTGCTTCTTGATAGGCAATATACTGTAATGTCTTTCATTGAGTTATCTGTTTAAACAGTTAGTCTCTTTTATTTTTTTCTTGTATGTTCCAAATTCATTTTTATTTTTTACCTTTGGAGCAAATGAAAAACTTCATTTTTCATTTGAAAATATGTAACTTTCAGTCTTTTCACACAGCAGTAAATGTCATCAAAGCTACTTTATAAGTCACTGGTATAATGGGACAAGGCTCCTTCACTTTATAATTAAAACAACATACAAAAGTTAAGTATTAAGATCACTTTTAAAATCTGATTTTAGTCATACTAAAGTACTTGAGAAAATATTTATGGTAATCTTCTTTTACCAGGACTTTATTTCCCGATCTTTTCCATTCTCTTCTATCCTCTTTATTTCTTCACCGCCTGACCGGGGAAGGCCTACCCCTGCACTTCGCCATGTAGACAGAGGAAGAGTAGGGTTTGCTCCCGTGGTCTGCAGTGCACTCTGACTTTTGCATGCAGTTTATGTACTGTATTTGGGAAACCAGGCCTTACCCCACGGTTTCCTCTCTGTGGTTCCTAAGTGGCACCCCATGTATCACCTCCTGCCCTGCTGCTTGTGAGTGCTGGATGAGCCCATCACAGGTGGCTGGCACCACCCTTACAATTTGTTCTTTGCTAGATTTTAATGCAGCTCTATACGAAGTTTCATGGCTGATAATTCTCTGTAATCAAGACCTTATATGTTATACATACACACACATATATATTCTCCTTATACTAACACTGTATAGTTTATATTGAATTGCTGCCTTTCCCAGCAATGACTCCTGGTGGGCCTTCGCAGAGCTCTTGAATAGGTAGAGGTAGCATGTTTTACTTTTCCTTGCCTTGTGTGTGTCTGAGCTGAAGACCACCATGACTGAGAAATTTATAGATGTTGCCTCATAGGTTACATTTGTCCTGAGCTTTTTAAATTGAAATAGGTTGCTTAATTTGGGGCATCGTCACATTGTCTTGTTAAGACTGTTTTAAAAGTCTGAAAAAAAGGACTTTGCTAGGGTTTTTTGTTTTTGTTTTTGTTTTGTTTTGTTTTGTTTTGTTTTGCCTCTGGATGATCCTTTATTTTATTTTAACCTATTCCATTGTGGTTGGTGCAGCGCTCCTAACAAATAGTGTTAAATGTTTAGTTAAGTTCATAATAGAATTAACATAGCCATGCTTTTAATTTCATGATTCCTGATAATCATCTAACACATCTTAATACACTAACTGCTGTTATTAAAAATATTCCTACTTCAAAGACACAATTTTGAAAAGTTTAGTCATGAATTCATTTATTATTTAAAGTTATCAAGTCAATACTCTTGAGAGTCCTACGAGTCCATGAGTTGTGTTTCTAAAAAAGGCCTCTCATTTCTGGGCAGTTGTTTACATACACACTGTATTTAAACCAACAAAAACAATCCAAGGTTGAAAATGAAACAACCAAAAAGTATGTTGAGAGAATGTAAGAAGAAATACTGCAGGCTTTGAATAACGTAGTGGGAAAAAAGAAACTATAACAGTGTAAAAATGAACTAAAAATATCAATATGCTCTACAATCCTTTAGATTTAGACTATTTCCAAAATCTTTAATAACTTAACAGGCCGAAGATTTGTAAGCAAACTGAATGCAGTGGAATTGGTAGCCTGTGAACCAGGAGATCGGAAGATAATCTTAGGTTAGCTAAAAGGCGCATGGTTAGCGGTTTCTTGGGCATATTAGGCTAGTTTCCAGAAAGACATAAGACTTTCTACCTTATATGAAATAGATACTATCTATTTTCTCTTTCCTTTATGCTCATTTACTTGAGTAGTTACATAAAAATATAAAACAGCATTATTGTTATTCCACGGTAACAAAAAGCAGCATTTGTTATTTATTTATGTACATGTAAAGGGTGCCATTCAAAAGGGCCTGAAAATATTCACCATGTGTTATTTGCTGTTAAAGTTATTTTATGCTTGATTTTGTACATAATGAAACAACTTGTAAGTTTTTGTGAACCTGTTTTCTTTCCTCTCATGATCAATTAAACTGTAGAAAAAATAACCTGCTAATATTAGGACTTTGATTCAACCACGTCAGTAAGGCGTGACTCACACTGAGTCCCCACCCCTTTGGTGGGCCAATATAAATGGACATTTACTCAAGAAGACATACACAGAAGAAACACATGAAAAAAAGCCCAACATCACTAGTGTTCAGGGAAATGCAAATCAAAACTACCATGAGATATCATTTCACACCTATTAGACTAGTCATTATTAAAAAGTCAGAAAACTGTAAATGTTGGAGAGGATGTGGAGAGATAGGAACACTTATTCACTGTTGGTAGGCATGCAGAATGGTATAGCCATTGTGGAGGACTCTGGCAGTTTCTAAGAAAGTTGAATATAGACTTGACATGTGACTTGGCAATATCATTACTAGGTACTTATCCAGAACTGAGAGCACAGACTGAAACAGATATCAGCACACCAGTGTTCTTAACAGCATTATTCACAGTTGTCAAAAGTTAGAAACAACCCAGGTATCCATCAACTAATGAATGGATAAACAAATTGTGGTATATACACACAGCAGAATATTATGCAGTGGTAAGAAGAAATGAAGTCATGAAACATATGACAACATACAAGAACCTGGAAGACATGTTGAGTGAAGCAAGCCAGACACAAAAGGACAAATACTGTATGATTTTGCTATTATGAACTAAATATATTGTGCAAACTCATTGAGTTAATAATTAAAATATAGGTCATCAGAAAATAGAAGGAGGGTAGGGAATTGAAAGCTGAAGTTTAGTGTACACAGAATTGGTAAAAAAGTTGTTTATAAATCTTTGGAAATGAATAGAAATGGTGAAAGCATATCATGGTGTTTGTAACTGACAGTACTATTGAATGGGTATGACAGTGAAGAAGGGAAAGTGAAGGGAAACTCTAAGGTCATGTGTGTTACTAGAAGGAAAGCTAAAAACTAACATGAGACTGTATAAACTAGCAAAACCTCATGTAAAACATGAATATGATATTGCATACACAAGACTGTTTTTACAAAATATAAATACAAATATATAGTGAGAAGGAAAAAGAATAGCAGCTATGTATGGCAAGCATGGCATAGAGAGATGGTGAAGTGATGAGTTTTGTTTGGTTGATTGGTTTTTGTTTATTATCATTATTGGCATAATGAAAGTGTTCTGGTAATGACTGGGGTAATGAATGCACAATTATGTGATTACACCAAATATTGATTATACTCTTTGGATGGATTTATGCTTTATTAATATATAACAATAAAATTGATTTTAGTGAGAAAGCAACCTTGACTTGGACTCTTTGTAACTGTAAGCTTGTACTCCAGATAAATGATGTTTATAAAAGCCAACAGATTTCTGGTACGTTACATCTGTACCTCTTTGGCAGACTAATACAATGGTCATATTGTCTGCAAGGAAAAAGACAATTTTACATCTTCCTTTCCCAATCTGGTTGTTTTTATTATTTTCTTGCCTTATTGCACTGGACAAAACATCCAGTAAAAATGTTTAAAAGAAGTGGTAAGAAAAAACATCCATGCCTCTTCCCTGATCTCAGTTTTATACCAATATATAACATGTTATAGCAATTTTGTAAATGCTCTTTATCAAAATTAATAAGTTCTCTTTTATTTCTAGCTTGCTGATGGTTTTTAAAAAAATCAAGAATATATGTTGAATTTTGTCAAATGCTTTTACTTCTACTGAGTTAATCATATGACATTTATTTTTTGGTTTGTTGACATAATTAGTTACACTGATTTTCAAGTGTTAAATCAACCTTGCTTTCCCAGAACAAATCTCATTTGGCCATGATGTATTTTTCTTTTTTATATTTTGCTGGAATTGATATGCAACAATTTTAGAAGAATTTTTGTATCTGCATTCATTAGAGATATTGGTCTATAGTTTTATTTTCTTGTGACATCTTTGTCAGATTTTGGTATCAAGGTAATAGCCTCATAGAGTGATTTGAGAAGCATTTCTCGAGAAGCAAAAGTTTTAGAAGGGTTAGAGCCACAATTTCCTTCAGTATTTAAGATATATACATTCATAAAATTACTCCAGAAGAACATTTCTATATGTCTTCTCTAGAAGATAAAAATTGCACTTTTCCAAAGAAATATTTTAGACAGTTATATCTCTCCAAGTATAACATTTCTCCAGGATTTTGTGTGTTTTTTAAAATTCTCCAGCAATTATGCTTTATTTTTTTTTACCAGTCTATTATATACAGAATGGTAAGCATAGTGTTACACTACTACCCCCAAAAGTATTTTAAAAATCAAAGTAGAAACTTTATTTAAAACTCTCTTAGGTTTATGTAATGCAGGATCCCATTACTTGTGAATCTAAGGTGAGCACAACTTTGAGTGTGACAAGAAATTTAGGGTTAACTCAAGAAAAAACTGTAAAATTAATAAATTTGACTTCAGTAATTTTTCCTTCCTTTTATTGAACTTCAATTTCCTTTAAGACAGGGAGAACTTCTCCATGTGTGAATCTCTGAAAGTATCTTGCAAAACGTTTTGAAAGCAATTTGTGCCAAATAAACGTTTGTGAGAAGAGTAGCTGGTACTTATGTATATGGAAATGTACTATCAGGAATATAAGACATCATACATGTCTCATAATTCTGTTGCCCCACCCACTTTCTCAGGAATATGCTTATATTTAGCCCTTAGTCAGTTAATGTGCATAAGGTATTTACAGTTGCTAGCAAGTAAGCTTTTCCTACCAAAGTTGAGACTTAAGCAAATAGAAAGGAGCTATTTCTGATGTAGAGGTTCCTCAAAAAAATACATTAATAAAAATGAGGTTATGCCATTTTTTCACATTAATATATGCTATAATTACTTCTTTCACTGTTTTGGTTTAGGAGACACCTAAAATTTAAAGGCACTTTTATAGAAAATCAATCTCAACTTTTATGCTTTTTTCAGATTTTATTAATATAAGTCTTAGGGCCGTACATCGTTTGCAAGTCCTGGGGAGTGGTTATGAGCCTCCAGGTGTATACATTGTATTTTCTAAAAGCACCCAAACCCTTTTAGTTGAACAAATATATTTCACATCTGGGCATATCTGCATGACATCAGATTCCTCACTGCTTCTCCTCTTCAGACTTTGCCTTTACAAATATTCATTATAAATTTCTATTTGTGAAACTTTTCTAACTATTGTGGCCTAAAAAGCCTTTCATACAACTCCTGTAATTCTAGATGTTAGAAAAAGCCATAACTTATTAGAGTTGGAAGATGCCTTGGAGCTCATTTAGTTTAACTAAATATTTGAGAAAACTCAGGAAGTTTAAAGAAACTGCTGCATGTAAACCAACTAGTTAGTGGCCTCTCTGGGTTAAGATTCACATCATCTAGTTAATCACGTAGTATTCTTTTGAACAGATCGTATTTATGAAAGAAGTGAATGAAAGCTCAAATTTAATACTAAAGATATCTCATGTCTTTGCTTTTTTTCCTCCTTCATGATATGTATCTTAAGTTAGTTTATAAGCTGCTTCAAGACCATGACCAAAATTTTCTTTATATTCTCCACAGAAGTGAGTGGCACATAATGGCTACTCTAAAATGGTTTATTATACATTTCTTCTTCTTCCTCTTTTTTTCACTTTTTACTTTTTAAAAAATTAGAGACAATGTAAAGCCATGTGGATAAAACAAAGGAACTAATTATTTGAAAAAAGGAGAATGAAAACAAAAATGAGTGTAAGAAAATAGAAACCAGACCAAGCTAAGCAGGTTGTCATGGTAACACTAGGTTCAAAATTTTATTTTAAATTATCTGACATTTCTCAGACATTAAGGATACAGAGCACCATCTAGCGGTTAATTTCAAATTCAAAACATCCAACCTTTTCAGGTTCAACTTAGAGTGGTGGAGCGAGATATAGGAATCCTGTATATCCTGTACACGATTGTTTTGCAAACTCACAATTTCTCTAATAAAAAAGAAATAATAAGAAAAAAAATGAAAATGCTTTTTTCTTTTCTTTTTTTCTTCTTTTTATAGCTTCATTTCAACTTCAAAAAAATAAAATAGCAGACAAAAGGCAGCTTAACAAATTATGGAAGCACGGTTTTTAAAAAATCCTGTCCAGGCACATTTATCTTATTTAATCCTAAAAACAAACTCACTTGTTCTTCAGTGTTCCAAAAGATGAATAAATGAGCACGGAGATTAGTTAAATGACATGGCCAAGGAAGGTCTCCTTGATAATGAAGAAAATGAAAAAAAAAAAGTGTTTGATCACAGTCACATCTAATGAAACTAAATCCCATATTTTTTAAAGAAGCAATGCTCTACGTCTGAAGTACAGCTTTTTAGAGACTCAGAAACAAAGTGAGAAATTTTGTGTGATGTGCAGAATGCAAATTTCAGACATTTGTGATTTATAATTTTCTTTTCAGGGTTAAACAACAACAACAAAAACAGCTAATATTTGTCATGAAAGACTGGGGAGTGAGTTGCTACACAGGGCATTATGGGAACAGGCTCAGGCACAACAGAGATTCTCAACAAAAGACCACTTCACTACTTACACAGCACAAAGGGTCCAAAAGAGCAGCAGGAAGATTTCATCACAGCTGGTTCGCTGGGGAGGCCTAATGCTTGGGTCAGAGTCAGTAGATGGTTATGCACAGCCCACTTCATGTCAGAGATGAAGATGCCTGTGCATTTATACACCCCAGAAAGAGAGCCCTGCCACAGAGCAAAATGCCGGTGGTACCAAGGAACATTTGTGCAGCATTCTGTCTTGATAAGCAGCTAGGGCTGCTTGTTTCTGGTTTGGGGTTCAAAGTAAGGTCATGACTTTCCATTAAACCTAATATCCCCACCCCCTCTTTGAAATAGAAATATATTGAAACATCTGCCCACAAAGAAAAGGAAAAGGTTAGCTGAGCATGTTGATTTCTCTAACAAGGACTAATGACATGGTATTTGCTTAAAACATTTTAAGAATTACATGCATAATATGTAAAATTATAATTTTATATGCAAAATATGTAAAATTTATACATATGGCATATACAGAACTCCATTTATAAAAGTTCACATTCTGATGAATTTATACTAAGAAAGAAAGAGAGAAAGGACTTTTATTCTGTAGAAATCTGGACGCATTTGCAGGGGAAACAGTTTCCACTCCATAAATATTTGCTCTCCCTGTCATGTCATTAAACCTTGGCCTTCTTTTTAATATGCCTAACCATATATATAATAGAAAATTAGGTACAAGTAAAAGTTGCTGCATTCCAAAAATATACTCACAACCAAATCTTGACCAAGATTATTCACTTCATACTTTGTATTTAAGGATAGTAATAACCAGTTTTTTAATCCCACATAAATTACATTTATTTAAATGAAATAAATGCTCTTGGGTCACTGGAGTGCACAAATTCAGCTTTTATACTTGGGTTCCTTTATGTCAGAAAATATTTATTCACCTTATTGTCCCCCAAATCTGGGTAATATGTCATGTTTTCATGGGCCTAATGTATGTTTTGCTATATCATTCTACCAATTCTGCCCCACTCTTCTATTAATACTAAAATCCAGGGGCACAGACTGGAGAAATACTAACAAGAGCAAGAAAAAAAGTTAGGTTGACAAAACCCATTTATATAAACATTAAGATTTCCCATAAGCTAATGGGCTGGTAATCAATGCTTCCTTCCATGCTAGTTTCTCTCCTTGCAGTATCCATTTCACCTTCCACATCCTCTCAGCAATCCTTGAAGCATCGCATGAAAAAAAATCCTCTCATCTATTTTTTATTTGCCTTTTAGCAACTGGGTATAACTCTACCTCAATGATTCTCAATGTTGACTGCATATTGAAATCACTCTGGAAAATATCAGAGGTTTTTATTTAATTGTTGAGGATGAAACCTGACCATTGCTATTTTTAAAAGCTCTCCAGACATTCCAAAGTATGGACAGAATTAAGAAGCACTGCTCTGTTTTCTACCTGCTATGCTAAACTGAAAGTATATGTTTATGGTTGTGTCTACCTCAACTGGAGTGAAAACACTTTCATGAAAGAAATTTTATCTTAATTGGTGTTTCTATGCCTAAGCCCTTAAGAGAGTGTTTGGTATATATAAATACCCAATAACTATGAATAATATTGAATTGAACTGAAATTCCAACAGGATCACAGGTTTATGTTAGAGATGAAGAATTTGAAAAGGGAAACCCTTGGGATAAGGCAATCCAAGATACAATGTTATAAGGGAAATGGAGAGGGCATCCTGAAAGAGATATTTGTGGGCTGTGTTAAAGGCCAGGAATATAAAGAGAAAGCAGGAATTCTTGCCTAATTTGTGGTACTAGTAAACATCAAGGGCAAAGGAAGCAAAGATGGAAATGGCATTTAATATCAGTTAAATCTTAAATGGGCATTCAAATTGCAGTGGAAATTTCATAGCGTTTTATGTTTTACAAAGGGTTTTTACTTCTATTACTTCACTTTATCTTTATTCAAAAGTCTCCAATTCTATTTCTTGAATAAATGAAAAAGATAGATGGCCATAAAGTTGTTTTTTTTTTTTTGCTTTTTTAAATATAATAAACTATTTATAGAGAAGTTTAGATTGCATAAAAGTTACATTGGGGAAGCGGACTTGGCTCAATGGATAGAGCATCTGCCTACCACATGGGGGGTCCACGGTTCATATCCAGGGCCAACTGACCTGTATGGTGAGCTGGCCCACGCTCAGTGCTGATGCACACAAGGAGTGCTGTGCCATGCAGGGGTGTCCCCTGCATAGGGGAGCCCCATGCGCAAGGAGTGCGCTCCATAAGGAGAGCCACCCAGTGTGAAAGAAAGTTCAGCCTGCCCAGGAATGGTGCCACACACACGGAGAACTGACGCAGCAAGATGATGCAACAAAAAGAGACACAGATTCCCAGTGCTGCTGACAAGAACAAAAGCGGACACAGAAGAACACACAGCAAATAAACACAGAGAAAAGCCAACTGGGGTGGAGGTGGGGGGAAGGGGAGAGGAATAAATCTTTTTTTTAAAAAATTACATTGAAAGTATAAGAAATGGAAGAACTTGTAACATTGATATAAAGATAGTGGTTACCAGAATCTGAAGAAAAAATCTGAAGAACAAATATGAGACATCTTTTGTAACACTTTCTATAAAGAACATGGACATGAAATCAGGCACTGTCTTATGTTATGGTGATGCCTAATCACTTGTCATTTAACAGGATACAGCTATGTTATACAGCTGTTAAAGCTCAGTGCAACCAAGTTATAGACATTTTTCTTAGCAATCTTGTTTATTAAACACAAAAGATATTAATATCCCACAGAACTCTTCTATCATTTCATAATGTATACTAACTTGTTGGTGTGAACCTGATTTGCCTTACTATATTTTCAAGTCCTTAAAAAGAAAAACCTATGCTTTCTATTTCTTTGGTAAAGCATGACCATATCCACAAGTACCCACCAGCTCTCCACTGTAAAGAACTGACCTTAATAACTGGGCACAAAGCATTTGTAGAGTGATAAACAGTCATATCTTACTGACTATCCAATGACTATATTCAGGAACTGCTGAGTAAAATTATAGGCAAAAACAAAAAAAAAAGTAGTGGCCTATACTAATTTCTAAAATTATAGAATTGAAAGGACATTAGGGGAAGTGGATGTGGCTCAAGCAATTGGGTTCCTGTCTACCATACAAAGGGTCCTGGGTTTGGTTCCAGGGGTCTCCTGGTGAAAGTATGTGGAGAGCTGGCCCACACAGAGAGCTGGCGCAACAAGAAGACACAACAAAAGAGAGACATAATACCCAGGGAGCTAAAGTGCCTCAAGCAGTTGAGTGCCTCTCTCCCATATCGAAGTTCCTGGGATCAGATCGGTTCCTGGTGTCTCCTGAAGAGAAGACAAGCAGACACAGAAGAATGAACAGTGAATGGACACAGAGAGCAGACAGTGAGTGCAAACAGCAAGAGTGAGGGGGATAAATAAATAAATAAATCTTTTTTAAAATAAATAAAATGCAACCTAAAGGACATTAAAAAAAAAAAAAAAAAAAAAAAGGACTTTGGTCTCAAGGTACAGAATCCTAGAAAAGTAGCCCTGACTTTGAAACTGTGAAAAGAAAACAACAACCTCAAGCACATCACTTAAAAACTATGGCCATCTATCTTTTCATTTATTCAAGAAATAGAAGTAGGGACTTTTGAATGAAGATAAAGTGAAAAAGACCTTTGTAAAACATTAAAAGCTATGAAATTTCCACTGAAATTTGAAGGACCATTGACGATGAAGATCTTTCATAAGGCTGAAATTGATTTATTGAACCTGGTTTTGCAGAGCATTAGAATGATAAATGCTAATTTTACATAGCCATCAGTTCCCTTTAGAAAGAACTAATCTAGATAAAAATGGATCCAGTCATTAGTCAACATGCCATAGCAGTCCTGATGTGTTTAAATAATTAATATTAATAATAATAATATTTTCTTTTTGTAGGATGTGCTAAGCTATAGCAAATCATCATAAAATATTAATAAAAATCCCTGAAAGTATAATTGGTTAATCTTTTTATAGCTGAGGAAATTCATTCTTTCCATAAAAAATAATTATTGAGAGGCCGGTATGTGCTAGGACTTCCAGATGGTTAGGGAATTTGCAGTGATTAAGATACACTACTTCCATTCATGGGGTGTATTTTCAGTAGAGGAGGAGAGATAATATAAATAAAGGTGATATTTATAATTATAAAGATATATAAATATAAAGATAATATTTATAATTTATAATAAAATAAAGAATATAAATAAAGAGGCTGCAAAGAAAAATAACGAATAGAGCAGTAGTATACAAAGAATCTAAACATGCAATTAAAAATGAGTGACTAGGTGACTAAAGAACTCTCTAAGAAAGTGGCTTTTAAAGCCAGATAGAATGGCTAGAAAAATAAAAGCCCTACGAACATCAGCATTCCAGACGAGAAAAGACCAAGTGTAAAGGCTGTGAAACAGCAGTGAATGAATATGGTACCCTCAAAGAAGAGAAGGAAGGCTAGCATGGCTGGAGTGTGCAAAAGGAAAATAGGCATGAGAGAAGACTGAAGAAGTAAACAGAGGTCAGATCACTTAGAGCTTTATAATTGAGGGTAAAGGCTTGGATTTTGTTCTAAATGTAAAGGTTGAGAATGAAGTTATAGAGTGGAGAGGATTAATAAAATAAATTATTTTTAAAACAGCTCAGCTTTAAAGAGTCCAGATTCTATAAAAGCAAGTGTACAAATATATACAGCAATTGGCAAAATAGATTGAGATAAATGTGATGAAGTCTTAGGCCAGAGTGGCCTACGATATGAATTTATATCTGGAAGGAGAATAAACAGTATATGCAGAGAATTTATTTTCCCTAATTCATATTTTCAAAGCATGTGGAAGGTATTTGGAGGAAGAAAAATGCATGGATGTATTAAAATGACATTGTATGCATGTGTTAATCTTTAAAGGCAAAAACAAATGGTGGGATACCAATTTAGAATTTATTTTCTGAGCAAAATAATATGAATTATATCTAGCAATCACAAATAGTATTTTCCAAAGCCCATGTAATCAGGGAACATTACCCCCACAGTTTCTTAAATAATGAGATCACTGATTTCACTGCTTTCAACACCTGCCCTATGAAATGGAAAAATTCCATTTGGTTAAACTGGATTCTTACATAGAAGCATAATGGGAAAATCACTGTATGAAAAGCCATATTAAAAGTTATGACCTAGTTCTGTCCAGGAAAATAATCTTAATATGACTTCATAATTTTATATTCCTCAAATTATTGATTTAGTTTGGAATGAAAATCTTGAAGAGTGATGTACTAATAAGTTTAATTTAGGCAAACAAAAATAAATGATTGTATTATTAAATATAATAGTGATATATTTAATCTGGAAATAACATAAAAGTATAATTACATCTAAATATATGAGTGATTATTATCTAAATCAGAGCATGTTTTATATCACTACCACACTGATACCACTTTACATTTTCAGTTCTACGACTTTTAGAAAGCATTCTCCACTATCAGATTCCTACTAGTTTACATAAAATTTGATGCAATGCAATTAAATTTGTTGAACATTTACTATGTGTTTGGGCTAAGAAAAAAATCTGGATAATAAAAGAGCTCATTAATTATACTGTTTTCTCCAGGTTCAATTAAGAAGTTATCCCAGAATTCATTAGATAGCATGTTTTTTTGGAAATGCTTTGTGTTAGATGGCTCTCTGATCCATGCAGTCACAATAATGTCATTTTGCTTTAATCAGTTAGGATGCATACTCTTACATGAAAATGTTAACATACTATCTTCAGCATTCAACACATATTTGTTGACTTTTTACTAAACTTAGCATATTAAATATGTGATACAATTCAAAACATGAAGTATTTATTAAATACCTCCTTTTGGCAAGAGATTTTGATACAAGAAAATAATGGCCAAGGCAATGGGCCCTGAGGAGCTTACAAATAGGATGGGGGGAGTCAATATATATAATCATCATCACTCTTGCTACAAGGAAGTTAATCAAAAACATGTAAATAGAGCATCAAGTATTATAGGAATTGGAGGAAGGAAGAAATTATTCTTAACAATAAGACCCAGACCTGGGACAATTTCACATTGTAGGTGTTCTTCAACATGACATCAAAAATGCTGACAGATCTTCAACATCTATGAACCAGTTCAAGTTGGAAAGAAGCCAGTTGCCACTATTTTAGCTCAGTACCCAGCAGAGGGGAAGTAGGGCTGATTGAAAATATAATGTGAATATAGGGCCTGGCTTCTTTCCACCCAGATTGCATTACAGCTTCTTTAGCCTAAGCTCCAGTCCCACCTCCAGTAGGGAGGAAGCTGAAGTGACCTGCACCAGCCTCTCTGGACAACTGTGGTGCTTTTGTGTAGCACATACTAAATAGCTGACAACTGGATTTCCATCCCTGCACCCCAATTAGCTAGCAGGGACCAGGTGTTTCTTCAGCTTCTCTGGGAAACTGCAGGTGCTTTCATTCATGCAGAATGGATACTTGGACACTTGTAGCTCCATCCCTACCTCCCAGTTGGGCAGGAGAGGAACTGTGTCACCTCAGCCTCTCTAGGCAACTGCAGGTGCTTTTGGCCCACCATATGAACTGCTTTGTTGAGTGCCTGGGACTCCACCCCTACCTCCCCATAAGATAGAAGAGGACTTGTGTTTTCTCAACTTATCTGGATAACTGCAGGTACTTTGGGTCTCCATGAACTAGACTGTTGGATGCCTATGGATCCATCACTACCCCTGATAGTACAAGAGGAATGCAGTATCTCTCCAGCCTCTCTGGGTGACTGGGGTGCTTTGGGCACATACAAACTGAATAGCTGAAAAGCTGTGGCTCCATCCCTGTCTTTGCCCCCGGTAAGACAGGAGGGGAGCTGTGTTTCCTCAGCCTCTCTGGGCACAGCAGGTACTTTCAGCCTGCACAGACTAGACTGACAGATGTCTGTAGATCTACCACCACCCCTCAATAGAAGAGGAGGGGACTGGTGTTTCCTCAGCCTCTCCAGGCAATAACAGGCACTTGTGGCCTGCATGGACAGGACTGTCAGGCACCTGTGAATCCACCCCCACAAGACCCATTAGGAAAAGAAAGTTGCTGTGTTCTTCAGCATTTCTGGGCAACTGCAGTTGCTGTCAGTCCAATGGACTGATCTTTTGGGAGCCTATGGTTCCATCCCCAAACCTTAAAGAGCAGAAGTGACAGTATTCCCTCAGAATCTCAAGGCAACTATAGGTGCTTTAGCCCACACAGATTGTTGGACACTCAGAGGGTCCATGCCTACCCTGGTAGGGGAGGAGGGAGGCCACTTCTGGGTCAGTCTTCCTGGGTAACTGCATTCAGTTTTGATCTGAACAGTTTGGTTTACTAATCACACCTTTGGCTCCATCCATGCCCCAGGCAGGGGAGAAAAGGATGTGACCCTTCACTGGTCTCTCTGGATAACTGCAGACATTCTTAGTAAGCATTATTTGTATCACTACACACAGCTACAGCTCTCTCCCTACACTTCACAGAGGAGAAAGTTGGGAGAAACTTCATTAACTCCCAGTGCAACACAGGTAGCATCAGCCCCCAGAGCTTAAAGTGCCAACTACATCTTACTAAACAAGCAGCAAGGGAGAAAGTGCAAGAAAGCCCTACAGTAAAGAGAGAAACTGCACCCAGAATAAATGCATCTAGTAAGCCAAATGCCAAGACACCAACAAAAAATTATAATCCATACTAAGAAACAGGAAGATATGATCTAGTCAAATGAAAAAGATAAGCCTCCAGGTGAATTAAAAGAATTGAGACAACTAATCATAGATGTTCAAACAACATCCTTTATAATTCAATGAGATGGCTAGAGATTAAGGATATAAAGAAGACACTGGGTGAGCATAAGGAAGCATTTGAAAGCATTTAGAAAAAGAACAGATGTTATGGGAATGAAAGGCATGCTAAGTGAAATTAAAAATACACTGAAGAGGGAAGCAGCTGTGACTCAATCAGTTGGGCTCCTGTCTACCATACAGGAGGCCCTGAGTTTGCATCCTGGGGTCTTCTTGTGAAGGCAGGCACAATCGCATGCCATGGAGAGTGGCTGACTGCAAGCACCATAGAGTGCCAACTCAGCAAGGTGATGCAACAAAAAGGGAGACTAGTAAAAACAGCAAATGGACACAGAGAGCAGACAACAAGCAAGCCGCAAGCAGGGGTGGGGGGATAAATTTAAAAAAAATACAGACACACAGAAGAATGCACAGTGAATGAATACAGAGAGCAGACAGCAAGCAAGCCATAAAGGTGGGGGGAATTTAAAAAATGCACTGAAAGTATATAATAGCAGACTTGAGGAGGCAGAAGAAAGGATCAATATACTTGAAGATATGGCATCCAAAAACAAACATACAAAAGAACTGATGAAGAAAAGAATGAACAAAAATTGAAAGGATCTCAGGGACCTAATGACAGCAAGAGATGTGCAAACATATGCATCATGGGTATATCAGAAGGAGAAGAGAAAGGAAAAGAGGCAGAAAGAATATTTGAAGATGGACATAGATATCCATATCCAAGAAGCATAATGTACTCCCATTTAAATAAACCCAAATATACCTACTTGGAGATACTTATTAATCAGAATGCAAATGCCAAACACAAAGAGACAATTCTGAGATCAACAAGAGAAAAGTGATGTAGGGAAGCGAATTTGGCCCAATGGATAGGGTGTCTGCCTCCCACATGGGAGGTCCAAGTTTCAAACCCAGGACCTCTTGACCTTTGTGATGAGTTGGCCCATGCGCAGTGCTGATGCACACAAGGAATGCCATGCCACGCAGGAGTGTCCCCTGAGTAGGGGAGCCCCACATGCAAGGAGCACACCCTGTGAGGAGAGCCGCCCAGCATATCAAAAGTGCAGCCTGCCTACGAATGGCGCTGCACACACAGACAGCTGATGCAGCAAGATTCCAGGTGCCTCTGACAAGAATACAAGCAGACACAGGAGAACACACAGCAAATGGACACATAGAGCAGTCAACTGGGGCGGGGGGGGGGGAGGGAAGGGAAAAGAAACAAATAAAAGAAAAGAAAAGTGATGCATCACATACAAGAGATACCAATGAGATTAAGTGTTAATTTCTCATCAGAAACCATGGAGGCTAGAAATTAATGACATGATATATTTAAGATACTGCAAGAAAAAAACTGCCAGTCAAGAGTTTTTTATCTAACAAGATTGCCTTTCAAAAATAAGGTGAGTTTAATATTCACAGATAAATGGAAATTGTGGGAGTTTGTAACCAAGAGATCAGCTTTGCAAAAATACTAAAGGAAGTGCTACTGCCTGATAAGAAATAACAGGAGAAATAGGATTGGAAGAGAGTCAAGAAATGAAGAATATATTAGTAAAAGTAAATAAAAGTGTCAAAAGAGTTGTGAAAATGAAATATAACAGATACATTTCAAAGGTCAAACTGTGTGAAGAACTGACTCTATAGTAAAAACATTGAACTTTAATGGATTAAACTCCCTGATCAAAAGGCACGTACTGGCAAGATGGATAAGAAAATATGAGCCATCTCTATTCTGTCTTCTCTGGATACTATGAACAGCAGAATGTTAAAAATCTAGTCAATGTAGATAAAAAGAAAAAAATTCCTAGGCAGGTAAAAACAACCTACATTGACTCTAGAATAAATAGAAGACCTAAACAAACTAATCACAAGTAACACAATCAAAACAGCCATCAAACCATTCTCCAAAATGAAAAGCCCATTACCAGATGATATCACTGGTGAGTTCTAACAAGCATTCAAAGAAGATTTAGTACAAATTTTACTCAAGCACTTCCAAAAAATTGAAAAGGAAGAAATGCTGTTAAACTCATTCTATGAAGCCAATATCAACCTAATGCCAAAGCCAGAAAAAGATATTAAGTAAAAAGAAAACTACAGACCCATTTCCCTAATGAATAAGCATGCAAAAATCTTCAGTAAAATAGTTGCTAATGGAATCCAACAATGATTAAAATAATTTTTCATCATGATCAGATGGTGATTCAACACAAGACTATCAAACAACATAATACACCACATCAGCAAATCAAAGAAGAAAAATCACGTGATTTTATCTATTGATGCAGAAAAGGCATTCGATAAAATACAGCATCCTTTCTTGATAAACAATACTACAAAAGGTAGGACTTGAAGGAAGCTTTCCTATCATGATAAAGACTGTCTATGAAAAACCCACAGCTAACATTATACTCAATGGTGAAAGACTGAAAGTTTTCCCATTGAATTCAGGGACAATACAGGGATGCCCACTGTCACCACTGTTGTTCAACATAGTTGTAGATGTTCTAACTGGAGCAATTAGGCAAGAAAAAGAAATAAAATGTACCCAAATCAAAAGGAAGAGATAAAACTTACACTATTCACAGCTGATATGTCCTGAAAAATCTACAATAAAGCTGCTTGAGCTAATAAATGATTCAATATAGTGTCAGGATACAAGATTAATATGCAAAAGTTAGTGGTGTTTTATACAAATGTAATACACAATCTGAGGAGGAAGTCATGGAAAAATTCCATTTACAATAGCAACTAAAACAATCAAATATTTAGGAATAAACTTAACCAAGGATGTAAAACACTCATATTCAGAAAACTACAGTGCATTGCTAAAATAAATTGTAAAAGACCTAAATAATTGGAAGAATATTCCATACTCATGGATTGGAAGACTAAATATTATTAATGTATCAATTCCACCCAAATTGATATGTAGATTCAATGCAATACCAATAAAAATTCCACCAGCATTTTTTTAAAAATGGAAATCACAATTATCAAATTCTTTTGGAAGGGAAATAATAGCCAGATAGCCAGAAACATCTTAAAAATAGCCAAATAGCCAGAAACATCTTAAAAAGGAAAAGCAATTTGTAATTCTCTCATTTCCAGTCTTTAAATCTTATTCCCTAGCTATAATGGTAAAAAAATAAAAAAAAATTAAAAAAAAATAATAGCATGGTAGTGGAACAGAAATAGACACATAGACCAATGGAATTGAATTGATTGTTCAGAAACAGACCCTCACAGCTATGATCAAGTGAGTTTTGACAAGTCTGTCAAACCCACCCTGCTGGGGTCAAATAGCTTGTTCAACATATGATGCTGGGAGAATTGGATATCCATAACCAAATTAAAGAAAGAGGAACCCCTATCTCACACCTTATTCAAAAATTAACTCAAAATGTGTCAAACATCTAAATATAAAACTAGAACCATAAAGCTCCCAGAAGAAAATGTAGGAAAACACATTCAAGAACTGGTGATACGTGTTGCATTCTTAAACTTAAACAGAAAGCACAAGCAATGAAAGTTAACATGGATTAATGGATCCTCCTCAAACTTAAACCCTTTTGTGGTTCAAGGGACTTCATCAAGAAGGTGGAAAGTCAGCCCATTCAATGGAAGAAAATATTTGGAAACCACATATCCAATAAGGATTTTATTTGCATTCTATATAAAGAGATCATACAACTCAACAATAAAAGCAATCCAATTAAAAATGGGCAAAGATTTAAATAGACATTTCTCCAAAGAGGAAATAAGAATGGCCAAAAAGCATATGAAAAAATGTTCCATATCACTAGCTATTAGGGAAATGTAAGTCAAAACAATAATGGAATATCATCTAACACCACATAGAATTGTTTTAAAAACAGATAACAATAAGTGCTGGAGAAGATGTGGAGAAATAGGCACACTCCTTCACTCTTACTGGGATTGGAAAATGTGTAACCTCTTTGGAAGATAATGTGGCTGTTCCTCAGGAAGATAAATATAGAACTACTATATGATCCAGCAATTCCTCTATTAGGGATATATCCAGAAGAACTATGTTCATAGTGGTGTGATTCATAATTGCCAGAAGATGGAAGCAAAGCAAGTTTCGATCAACCAATGGATAAAGAAAATATATTATAGACATATGATGGAATACTATGCTACAGTAAGAAGAAATGAAACTGGAACACAGATGATAACATGGATGAATCTTTAAGACATTATGCTAAATGAAGTAGGCAGGACACAAAGGAAAAATATTGCATGGCCTCATTAATATGAACTAAATATGCAGAATAAATGCATGGAGTCAAAACCAAAAGTATAGGTTATTAAGAGAGTAGAGGAGAGTTGAGAAGAACTACTGATGCTTAATGCATGTAGAAGTTTTAATTAACTTTTCTGTAAATGTGTGGAAATGGGAATAGTTGATGTTAACACATTATAGAGAGTAGCAGCTGGTTTATAAATGGGAATGTGGCTGAACAGGGTAGTCTGGGCATGTAAGATAGCTACAGAATAATCTAGGGACTGAATATCATAGTGAACCAAGAGGTGGATGAGAATTATAAAAATACAAGAACGTCTTTCTATGAATTAGTAGAAATATATATCACTGTTGCAAGGTGGTAAGAAGAGAAGCATGGGAAAATACAATTAATGTTAACATTTGGACTATATTAACAGAAACACTAATATTTTTGCATCACTGCAAAAGATGTGCTATGTTAATAATTGGGGAGTATTGAAAAAATATACCAAATGTATTATATAAGTCACAGTTAGTGGTAATAGTCTTATGATATTATCTCATAATGTGTAACAAATGTTCTACAACAATGTACTGTGCTGTTGGAGGGGTGTTGCATGACACATGTGCATGATTATTTTCTAAGATCACAACCTCTCTGATAAAAATATATTTTTAAAAATCATATTAAGTGAATATGCACATTAGAATCCTATATTGTAAAATATGTATGCATTACTAGTAATAATAAAATTGTCTTAGAAAAAATATTAATAATAACCTCTCTACATAAATATGAAACTTTTAGCATATGTGCATTTCCCAAATCTTCTATAATGTATATGTAACACTTTTATGGTAATATGGAGCCAATTAACATTACTTTTAAAACTAAAGAAAAAAATGTAAGAGGAATGAAATTACTCAGATCTGTTGCCTAGGGAAAAAAATATGTATCACGGAAGAAATGGAAAACGGTGGTGTTTCAACTTGCAGAGAAAGTTTGTTATGTCATTTCCTAAGACAGAGGACTCAAAGTGAGGACATTTTGAAGATCATGGCTAATTTGGTTTTGTGCATGATGTTCAGTATGGAAGTTCTGTATGAAAATGCCAATGAAAACCTGGAGTTTTTGCCCAGATCTCAGTACAAATCAGAGTTTGCTAGGAAATGCTTGAGTTCACAGAGAGGTTACCTCTAGAGATTTAGGGATCTTGCTTTTATATTCTTAGGATGGATGCTTATTCCTCTGTGGAAAGTACAAAAGTCTGGCCATCCTAAAGGAAATTCTTTTTAAACTTGAAAATTTGAGGAATTTTTATAACTCCTCTTTATAATTGCTAAGTAAAATATCTAAGTCCTGCTGCTCTTAGAAAGATGAGCAGAAAACTCAGAGAACATATCAATCTCTTTCAGGAAATTTCATAACCCAAATTCTCCCTTCTCAGAATGGTAACATTATATTTTAGAATATAACTGGATTTATTTGGTACCCTTAGAGAACAGTGATAGTCTAATAGAGGTCAGGGAATCATATAATCTAGTTATCAATAAAATCCCCCAGCCTTTAAACAAAATATCAAATACTAAAATTATAAAACACATATTAAGAATTTAATACATTATTTGTTTTATCCTTTAAATATCCATATTTTAAAATGTTACTATTAACTTTATATCAAATTCTTTTATCAATAACTTATACAAAAAAGCATTTCAGTTTTAAATGGAAAAGCTAATAATAATCCTACTTACCTTAATATAGTAATGTCCAAAAATGAGAAAGAAGGGAATGAGTCAGTAAATAAGTGTACTAACCATGCAAAACCAAGACAAATTTAACAACACATATCGACCAAGATACTACTATTCAAGATCTCTCCATAACACAAATTATGACAAAAAGCTATCATGGCTCACATCACAGATCAGCTACTGTCTTGATACTTCAGGTCTCAATTATTTGTTTTGCATATATGGTACCTGGTATATTTTTTAGGCTTTATTGGTAAATAAAGTAAAAATACTTTGCGATTTTCAAGGAAGTGATAAATTGTGTTTGCATTTTATTTTTCAGGAATGTATTATAAAACCGTCCTGTCTTTATCTTTGCCCCTAAGACATTTCACTCTCTTTATTCTGCTTCTATCACACTCTGTTTCTTACAGGTTTCCTTTCCTGATTTCTTCTTTTTTAATCTCTAAACAATGAAGTGCCCTGAGGATCAGTTCTTAGATATCTTCTCTATCTAGTTCCTTGGCTTTAAATAATACGTCTTTGCTGATGATCCCAAATTTACATCTCTAACCCAAACCTCTCCCATGAATTCCAGACTCACATATTCATGTACCTTTTTGGTATCCCCACTTACAGACAATTAGGCATCTCAAAATTACCATGTCCAAATTGAAGCAAGTTATCCCACAATTCCCTCTCCCACCTCAATTACACCTCTCAGTGCTGTCCTCACCTCATAAATGGCAACTCCAATCTTCTAGATACTCAGATTAAGAAATTTAGAGTCATTTTTCTCCCTCTTACATGTGAAATAGAATTTCCTCATATCACACTATGAAAACAGGTCCAAGATCTGGCCTCTTCCCACTACTACTGTAATTGCCTTAGTCTGAGATGCCTTTATTTTTAGTTTAGACTATTTTAAAAGCCTTGTAACTAATCTCCGTATTTCTACTCTTGCTTTTCTATAGTCCACTCTCTACTGGTAAATCAGAGCAGTTCCTTGTAAAGTATGTTGGATAGTGCCAATCTGCACCAGTGGTTTCTTTCTCCACCTAGAATATATCCAAACTCCTCACGAAAGTCTACAATGCTTTCCATAATCTGATCCCCTGCTACCTCTCTGATATTTCCTTCTACTCTACACCTCCCCTCATGCTGCCGTAACCATACAGTCCTCCCTGCTTTTCTTCAGATATGCTACACTACACAAGCCCCTGCCTCACAGCCTTTGCACTTGTTTCTTCTGCCTAAAAGGTGATTTCTCCAATACCTACATGGACTATTCTTTGAATTTTTCAGGTCACTATTGAAATGTGATGTTATCAGAAAAACTTTTTTTGATTATGCCAAATAACATGGCACTCCAATAACCTGTTTTATTTTTCTTTATAACATTTGTTATTACCTGACAGATATTCATTTGGTTATTTTTTGCCCTCATCCGTAATACACACACACAAATGGAAGGTCTGTGGGAGCTTTATATATATATTCAATCTGTTTGCCTTATTGTCTTTTTGTTATGTCACTTCACCGTGCAGGGGACTTGCACATGTGAGAGCTTTTTATTTTGGGTTACTGTAGCATATAGTGTTGCTAGAAGAGTTTTAGCAATGTACTAGGATAGATTGTCAAAAAATACTTGTTGAATGAATGAATAATGAATATCACAACATTATATAAGGAAGTAATCCCTTAATTTCATAAATAATAACTTCCTGAAAGAGATATGGAAGTAGAACAGTATATATGCATATGAATATATTTGTAGATCAATAGATGAATAGATGGATAGATTCCAATCTCTAAGAAAAAAATATTTTTGGATCCCTAATTACAACTTACTTTTTACAGTTTTGAAAACTGTATTTCTAATGAGCCACATATATTCTTGAATTTATTTATTTTGCTTCTTTTGCAAATATAATAAGACAGTTTCTGTCAGAAAGACATTAAAATTCATTTTAATTAACTCCAATCTATATCTTTTTCTCATATTCTTAGTTCCATTGAAATTCATGACTTTTAGTTTCTTGTTTTCCATTATTTTTAGTACGTATAGGTCAAAGTCAGTAATATATCTATAAGTACACCAACAATGCTGTGAAGACAAAGAAATTGACTCTGTTGAGGTAAAACTAGTGACCAGTAGGCAATTCTGCCATGCAATAGCCTTTAGTATATTTCATCAACTAATATGCAAACATCCAAGTTTGGTGTTACAACCGAAGTTTCATAGTTATTATATAGATGTGTGAGTTGTACAAAAGTCCTATACAAAGAAGGTGCAAAATTGGGGAAAGTTACCTCACATAATGATGAGAAGGTAATTTTGGAATAATCATACCCAACCTCTAAGTCAGCAGTTCTTATAGTTGAACATTTATTGATTCCCCTGTGGCCTCTACTAAAAACTCAAAATCTCAGCCCAACCCAGATAATATGACTCAACAGTTCCAAACAGTCCCCAAAATAGTATCTTTAGCAAACAACTCAGGTGATTCTGGTGCAGCCAGTCTGGGAACCACACTTTGAGAAGTGCTTTTAAGTGAGAAAAGTATCATGGTAGCATAATTTTATGTCACTACTATTCAATTCCTATATTAGAAATAAATAACTTTTCTTGATGCATATTTTTCTTTTGTGGACTTCAAGCTTATTGACACAATGGGCAGACTTTACCTTCAGTTTCATAATTGAAATGAAATTGCATTTAAGGAGCTAGACTTCCTCATCTCTACCTCCTTCATCTTTCTGAAATGAGGAATATGATTCATTTTTTGCCATCATACTCATTTTTGGAGAGTGTAGATAAAAAGAATTTGTCTAGCACTGACTTTTAAGCCTCAGGCTATTCAGTAGCTACATATAACTACAACTTCAATTACTGTGTCAGAAAATATTGCTCCATCTCAAGAAAAATACCATAATGGAGGTTTCAGAGAATACATTTTGTTTGAGGTTGAGAAAGCTACAGCATTTCAAATATGAATAAATCTTCTCTTGGCAGACTCTGAAATTCTGTCTCAAGGTCATGTTAAACAAAGATTCAACATAGCTAAAAGTTTTTATATAATTAACTATAACACTATTTAAGCTATATTTATTATAATCAGAAACTTATTTTTCAAGGCACAATAAAAAGATCAGATGTAATTGTTCTCAGGGAACTTCTGTATGCATGTTAATTCCTTACCAGTTATTTTGTAAACATTTTTCTTCATTTTTAAAAAGTATTCTTTCATTTAGTCTGTGATCTAGATACAAAAATTTCAAAAGAATTAGTTCAGACTACTCCTTGAAATAGAATGTTAAATTTTTAATTAGATAAAAATACAACTTATATCATCTAACAACCCAAGCTTTTTCCATGGACTAAAATAAATGCCTGGTTTCTCTGAGTTGTAGCCTTAGCTAAATGAGTTATCTGAGAGACTCTCAGTAATTGTTTATGGTCTGTTACATGTCTATAAATATTTTACATATGCCTGCAGTTCATAGGGATACCCAAAATATTTTAATGTATCAGTAGTTAAAAACTGCTAATCCCATTAATATAACAGACAAGTAAGCAATTATGACAATAAAAATATCAGAGGTTTATACAGAGTTTTATATATGCACATACTTGCAACTATATTAGTATGCAACTTTCAGATGCCAAAATATAAAATACCCTTCACAAAGTAGTTTAAAGAAAAGAAAATTTTAGTTTTTGTTGCAACTGACAAATTCATTCATGGCTGGGCTAATTTACTCTGTTTTCTTCCATCACAGACTGACTCGAACCATAGGAAAAGATACCGCCTATAAAGTTTCAGGCCTATACCCTATTCTGTCAACAACCCTAGCAGAAAAGAGAAATTCTGTCTTCCTATGAAGTTTCAATAAAGCCAGAACTTTGGAAACCTGACCAAAATTAGGTCAGGAGTCTACCTGAAACAATCACTCTTTTAGGGGAAGTGCTGATTGGCTTAAGTCTGGTCACAGTCACACCTTGGTACTGGGTTGGTGTCATTCTGCCAGGAACACAGGACTCAGCCTGGGAAGGATGGCTTCCTCAAAGTTAAATTAGGGCTTCTTTGCAAGACAAAGGGAAAACAGCAACTGAATAGGCAGAAGTGAAAGATGTTCATTCCATCAAAAACTGCCATACATTCAGTTCATGGACTGTTACAGATAAAGTGACTTCATAGGTTAACTGTATAATCAAGAGCAAGATAAGACTTATCACTAACCTAAGATTAGTGGTAATGGAATAGTTCCCACTTTTCCATTCTGAACAGGGTTAGAAATGGCAATGTTGACTCCCTTTATCATTCTTCTGCTATATGCTTGGAAAGAAGGTCTAGGATTTTCTATAAAAGCACCAGTAATTGCTAAGCTGCCTATTATTGTTGCCAATTGTTGAGGAAAGACTAGAAGGGGAGGGGAAAAGAGCACGAACGCAGGAGTTAGAAGGAGGGGGAGAATCCCTAATGCCCATCACTCCGATCTTTTCTTCATCATGCTTATTTAGGGAATTATAAGTCAAAGAGAATCAAAACTTAATAGTAACTTACAGCAGTTCTGTTATTCTATTTCAAAAGTTAAGTCGTCATTTTCTCAAGGGGATACAGGGAGAAATTTATCAGAAAACTTACATTTTATAAAAAGATAACACTAGACACATCTAATAATTAAATGTGAGATTAAAATTACACAAAATAATCTGACAGGAAGAGGTTAAAAGATCATCATGCCATTATGGTGACCAAAATGATTCGTTTTCTCCAGGTTTTAATAGATCATAGACTGTTGCTCAATACATAAGTAAAGGAATTATTTTGGTCACCCTGGTGATAGATTGATTATGGAGGATGTCACCTAAATTTTCTAGAACTGCTGTAGCAGAGTATCACAAAGTGAGCTGTTTAAACAGGAGAAACACATTCTCTCACAGTTCTGGAACTTAGAAATCTGAAATTGGGCATTTGGCAGAGTCATACTCCCTCTGAAACCTGTAGAGAAGAAACCTTCCTTACCACCTCCTGGCTTCTAGTGTTTTGCTGTCAGTCCTTGGTGCCCCTTAGTTTCCATAACTTAATCTCTGCCTTAACTATCACATGGCAATCTTCCCCTGTCTCCATGTCCAGATTTTTCCCTTCTTATTAGCACGCCATCATATTAGATTAGGGCTCACCCTAATCCAGTCTGGCCTCATTCTAACTAATCACATCTTCAAGGAATCTATTTCCCAGTAAGGTCATTTTCATGGGATGGAGGTTAGGATTTGAACATATCTTTTTTTTCTTTTTATTGGAGAAGCTGTGAGTCTACAAAACAATCATGCATAACACAGGATTCCCACACACTACACCACCACCACCACCTTGCATGGTGGTAGAGTATTTGTTACAATTGATAAAAGAACATCCAAATATTACTACTAACTATAGTCCATAGTTTACATTAGGTGTATTTTTCCCATAATCCACCCTATTATTAACACCATATATCAGTATTGTACATTGTTGTAGTTCATAAAAAAATGTTCTTATGTATATACTGTTAACCACAGTCCATCATCCACCACAAGGTTCATTGCATTATACTTTCCTTTGCCTTGTATGGTCCATCCTAAGTGTATACTCAGTGGCTCTCATTTTCATCACAGAATTGTGCTTCCATCACCTCAGTCAATTTTAGAATGTTTTCATTACTACAAAAAGACAGATATTCCCTACCATTGTTGACCCGTGACATTGATATAGTACCTTTGTTGCCCTTGGTGCAAAAACATTACATTATTACTGTTAACTATAATCCATAAGTTACATTAGTTGTATTTTCCTATGTACTACCACATTCTTAACACCTTATAATAGTGACATACATTTATTCTAGTTCATAGAACATTCTTATATTTGCACTATTATCTACAATCCTCATCCACCAGAGTTCACTATGTTATATGGTACCAAAATTGTTCTCTTTCTTTCTATTGACATTTATGACCCTAGACTATGACCCCTTTCAGCCATATTTACATATATATAAATCAGCAGTGTTAGTCATACTCACTACAATGTGCTACCATCATCTCTATCCATTTCAAAACATTTGCAATCAGCCTTTTTAAAAATTCTACTTTTATTAAGCATCAGCTCCCCCTTCTCAACCATCATATTTTCTAGTAATCTTTACTCTAGATTTTAACTCCATGAGTTTACTCATTGTGTTTAGTTTATATTAGTGAGATGATACAATGTTTGTTCTTTTATGTATGGCTTATTTCACTCAACATAATATCTTCAAGGAGCATCAATATTGGTATATTCACCTCTATTTCATTGCTTCTTACAGCTGCATGGTATTCCATACTATGTACATGCATATTTTGTTTTTCCCTCCACTTGTTGATAGACACTTGGGTTGTTTCCATCTCTTGACAATTGTGAATAATACCACTAAGAACAGTGGTGTGCAAATGTCAATTTGCATCCATGCTTTCAGTTCTTCTGATTATATTCCTAGAAAATCTCATTCTAATTTTACTGATAATCCTCATTTCTAGTCTCTCTTTCAAGCTTCTCTCTCCTGTCTTTTCCTTTCAGGCTGCATTACTCCCTTTAATATTTCTTGTAAGGCTGGTTTCTTGGTGATGAACTCTCTTTTCTCTGACTGTATCTTTTTGAGGAACACAGTTCAACCCATAACATATATTAATAAAAGGAAGTGCATGGATATGCATGGGAAAATACAATTAATGTAACTTACTGACAATAGTTAACTTCAATATTGTAATATTCTTACGTCAATGACAAAGAAGTTACTGTGTTAATAATAGGTGGTATGGAAACAATATACCAAATGTATGCTAGAGTCTATAGTTAGTATAAAAGTCTGATGCTGTTCTTGTAATCTGTAACAAATTTTCCACAAAAATGTAATGTGTTGGTGGAGAGATGTTGTATGGGAATTCTGCACATTTTGCATGATTATTTTGCAAGTTTACAACCTCTCTAATAATTATTATATATATAAAGAAAGAAAGAAGTTGACAAACATCTAAAATAACCTACTATTTATATGAGTCAATTAAAGTACACAGCAACTAACTGATGAGTGAAAAAGCATTTAACTTTCACCTAAACTGAAAATAAAACAAAACTAAACCTACAAAAAGGACAAAGAAGCCTTTATCCCTTTTTAATAATTTGTGTAAGAATAATGCCATATTCCCAGATTAACTATTGTGTCCTCTATTATGTTCTAACTACTTTGAAACTTCTCTCAAAATGCAGTAACATGCAAACCTTATAACCTTAAGTAGGTAAATATTGAAAGTGATTTGTAAAATGGTCAGGAAGTTATCACCCTTCATGGAATTTGTTTACTTTGTAAGCCCTGCCATTAGTTCTGTGCAATTTCATTATAATAAAATGTAAAAGTAATTAGTATGCCAACGGTTTTAATTTTAACATTTGAAGCTGAAGGCTCTTCCCAATTTCAGAGTGATTTAAAAATAATGAATTGTTCTTAATATAGCAACATTAGATTGCAAATCAACTGTCTAAATATTTTGGTCTGTTCCAAGAGCTACAACCTAATGAAAACTTACTGTATTCTTAATTATTATCTGGCCAACACTGCAAAACTTCTGAGAGGTTATAGCAAAAGACAGGGATTGTCTCAAAAGGATTTAACAAAGAAATCAGTTAGACAAATTACATAGAGAAACCATTATATAAGGAACACAATAAAGTGTTATACTTTATTATGCAAATGCTTATACATAGACATTTGAGAGTGATAAAGAATGGGACAATTCCTATCAATTTTATTTGTCCAAGTTTCTTGTATCCATTCCTTCCTCTCTCACTTCTGCTATTCTCTAAGTTAGTGGTTTTTGAAGGGTGATCTCTGGGAGTTTGTGGTAGCCTTTCAAGAAATACAAAAGTCAAAACAATTTTATTAATATATATTTTCTCTTTTTCCCATGTTGGCACTTGCACTACAGATGCAAAAGCAATGATGGATAAATTGTTGGCAGTCTGACAAATAATAAGGAAAGGATACCAAAATATGCTAGCAGTTATTTTATTCTTCACCTCATGCACACCCAGAAAAAGAAAAAGCCAGTTTCACTTAAGAATGTTCTGGATACAACAGTAAATATTATTAATTTGTTAAATGTTGACGATTGATGCATTTCTTTTTAATATTCTGTATGGTGAAATGAGAAGTACACATAAAGCATTTTTGTTGCACACAAACTATAATGGTAGATCAGAAGAAAATCATTGTGTGGTTGAGTTTCATGCTGCTTTTATTCATAGACCAAGAAGCTTACTTGATTAAATAACTACAAACTAGTTATTCAGACTTGAGTATTTGTCAAATATTTTCTCAAAAATTATTGATGAGAGTTTGTAAGTTCAAGTAAGCTAAAGAAAATACGTGTTGCTAATGACATAATGATAACATTTGAGCTTTCAATTAAAAATTTGACTTTTGAAAAATATATTCATCATTATTGGCTTGAATGTTTTCAAATTTTTGAAGGCTATTTGGATGAGATCATAAATGATAATATGTATGAATTTCAAAAAATATTGTGTAATGTAATATATCAATATTAGGTAGATGTAAATAATGCAGTGAACCAATAGTTTTCAAAAAACCAATTATGTTCTAATAGAATTAAAAAGAAAAATCCATTCAAAATGAAATATGACAAGTGTATTTTAATGTAACAGCATGCAAAAAGTTTATTCATAGAATTTCAGATTCCACATTGTAACTAAACTTTAGTAAAATACTATTTGTTAAATTTAGGTATAGAAGTAAAGAAGAATATCCAAAGTTATCTGAAAAAGTTACTAAAGCACTCCTTTTTTTAATACATATCTGTGTGAGGCCAGGTTTTCTTCATATACATCACACAAAATTACATTATTTTGAATGCAGAAGCAATATGAGAATCTGGCTGCTTCTAAACCATCCAATAAAAAGATTAACAAAAATGTTACATAATGCCACCCTTTCCTCTGAATTTTTGTTTAGAAAATATATGTATTTTTATAAACATACATCATTTACATTGGGATGTAAAGAGTTTATGAATTTACTAATTTTTTAAATATTCTAATTCTTAATATATCAAATTTGCAAAATAAATCAAAAGCTCTTTGAGTCCTCAATGTTTTTTAACAGTGTAAATGAGTCCAAAAACCTTGAGAATCACTAGTCTAAGTCTTTACTTTCATCATATGCTAATTGGATGATTATAGCAACCTCCTCAAGTCATCTCCAGTCTACCCATGCTATAGTTATTAGCAGTTTACTTGTCTCCTGTCCTCAATCCAATTAGACTTAAACTTTTATGAATTCAAGAAAGTAATTTTATGCTCTAGTGTCCCATTAGACACACTTTCCTTTCATCAATGATGTACAACATAACAATACAACAATTTAAGAGATAAAATATTGACAAATGAAATATTCATCAGCTTAATAACTTTCTTCTCACTCATTTCTGCTGTGCTGTATGTTTTATCTCATTCATTTCTATTGTTTTATATATATGTCATTATCTGATATTTATTAGAAACTTGAGGGACTCAAATAAAAGGGGCAGAAGAGTCTTGTATAGAGAACCTATAAATGTGTCTGACTCTGTTACACTGCGGACCATAATTTCCAAAGTAAGGCGCACTGGCAGGATGCTGAATTCCTGAGCTGTCTGACCTACTTACAGTTTCTGGATATCTCTAGAGCCCTCAGGAGCCTTCCTATTTGAGGCACTGTTTACGGGAGCAGTCAACAAACTCCTGCTGAGATGTGCATAAGCATAACCTCTGGAATGACCTCCCAACTCACTTTGAAATCTGTGCCACAAAAACTGATTTGTACTTACCTTTTCCCCACTTTGGTCAAGGCCTTTCTCCAGATGCATTGCTAGAGGTAATAACCCCTTGGAGCCAGGGGGGCTCATCCCCAAGAGTCATGTCCCATGCCAGGAGAAAAGTAGTGCATTTATATGCTGAGTTTGACTTAGAGAGAGGCCACATTTGAGCAACAAGTAGGCTTTCAGGAGGTAGCTATTAAGCAGTATGTAATGCTAGCTTAAATTTCACAAGAAAAGGTTCATAAATACAAGCATCAATGTCAAGGACCTGGCATAAAGGTCTGTCTTCCTTCACTAGACATTGCCCTTGCACTCAGACGATTCTTGCTGTCCTATTAGAGAATGCAGCAGAACTTCTCAGGATGGGAATTCAGTATTCTTTTGATTATCATGTGTATCTCCACCCATCAAGACAATGTCCCATAAACACTTGATCATATTTATATGTATCAGAGCATGCCCCAGGTGAACCCCTTTCCATGCATCCCCACATTGACACCCCACACCAGTAATCCTCTTCTGCCACTGCTGTGACCCTTCTGTGAACCAAAACCTTTCCAAAAATAAAGCCAACAAAATAAGTGAATAAAATTAATAAGAAAATAAAATAATTTTTAAAATAACTAATAAAATACAAAAATTAAAACAATTAAAATAACTTGAAATAATCAATTAATAATCAATATTTTTTAAAAATTTAGATGTGTTTTTCCTCACTGTATGATCTCTTGTCTTCTATGTACAGTGACATTTTCTTCCATATATTTCCCCTGTGTCTTATTTTTTTCATTTTATCTTCAAAGAAGCTTTAGGGAACAGAAAAGTCACATAAAGAATACAGGTGATTCCCATATACCCAACTGTAAAGGCAGTAACCACCAGAGGTTCTGAAAAATGGAAGAGAGAAGAAAAAGTTTATTACGGAGGTACTTTTGGGACATTGATTTTTCCTGCATGACTTCACAGTGACAGATATAGGCCATTTTATATTTTGTCATAACTTACAAAATTGTGTGGGACAAAGTATAAATTATAATGCCAACTGTAGTCCATGTTTAGTAGCAATGCTTCAGTATGAGTTCATCAATTATAGCAAATGAACTAACACTAATGAAGGATGTTGTCAATGTGGGAAAGTATAGGAGAGGGTAGGAATGGGGCATATGGGAATCCCTTATATTTTTTTATGAACATTTAAGTAATCTAAAACTTCTTTAAAAATAAAAAAATAATAATAATCATAAAAAAATACCTGAGGGAAAATTGTAATTAAATAGGAAGTTTTCTGCATCAGAAAATACCAAAGATGATTGAAATTGTGCTAGATGATAAAAATTTTCTTAGTTGTTCTAGATCAAAAAAGATATATTTTTTTCTTTACTATTGTTTATTAATGTTCCTAGGAAGCACTGTCTTTTTTTTTGCAATTCAAACAAAAGAGTAAAATAATTATTTAAGAAATATTTGCTCTCTCTTTCTGTCTTTCTCTCTGTCTTTCTCTTTCTATACATATATACGTCCCAACATATGGCACTAAATCAAAGCATAGGCATGTAGAAATTAAATTTAGAGATCCTTATTATGGTATCTTGCCCTGCAAACATGCCAGTTTTTAGAGGGTATGAGTCTCCTATAATGAACTATAATGTAATTGAGTCATATGATTTTGAGATATGAAATTGGAATCAATTGAGTTTTCCTGGCATTTTTATTCCTAAATTATCAACCATAATTTTTTTTATTTTTGCAGGTAATTGATTTGCAATTTTTGTAATATTATTGGAATATATTCTTGCTTTGAAATTTTTTCATAATCCATATTCCAACAACTTCTTCATTTGAAAGACTTGAGTATGTTATAGTTTTAATCTTATAATAATATCCTATGAAACATTCTTTACTAAAAGTGAGATGCTTTTTGAGTAAACTAATAAAATATTTTATCACACTTTCTTATAGATGGCAATAATATTTTTATTATAAAATCATTATAAATATTACTGAAATATCTGAAGTAGAGAGGAGTAATAATCTATAATAATTTCATCATCTTGATATGACAGCACTGCAAATTTATTCTATTATTTAAACTTTTATATAATTTATAATTGTTGTTTGTATGAAATTTTTGTATTATGTTTGACATTTTCAAAAATAAAATTATTTAGAACTAAGGGGCATAAGATAAGATCATTAATTCTAAAAGAACAAGAAAAGAGAGTAAACTATTACTGCATGTTTTGAATGCACAGAATGATTATATTGAGTAATTTATTGGGAAAGAAGATAGGCAAAATTTAAGAGAGCAAGAATTGGTTGGTTAAATTACCAAATAAAAGATTTTTTTTTTTTAATATTAGGCCCAGGGATTGAACCTATGACGTTGTATGTGGGAAGTCAATGTTCAACCCCTGAGCCACATTGGCTCCTGATGGGGTATTTTCAATACAGTATTCTTCAACTAATGGATGAGTAGGAGCATGGAAAGTATCAGTCAGTTTTGATTGCAACATCCCTGAATCACAGAGGAATATGTTAACAACATTTATTTTGCATTTAAAATACCTATCCAGTGCATGTCCTACATAGTTTTCTGTCTCATGCAATCACACAGAGACACAGGTTGATAGAGGCTGCACTCTGATATTTTTTTTTTAATTTTTTTATTTTTTATTGACTTTGTAATAATATTACATTAAAAATATATATGTGAGGTCCCATTCAACCCCACCCCCCCACCCCCCCTCTCCCCCCCCCCAACAACACTCGTTCCCATCATCATGACACATCCATTGGATTTGGTAAGTACATCTTTGGGCACCTCTGCACCTCATATACATTGGTTCACATCATGGCCCATACTCTCCTCTATTCCATCATGTAGGCCCTGTGAGGATTTACAATGTCCGGTGATTACCTCTGAAGCACCATCCAGGGCAGCTCCATGTCCCGAAGACGCCTCCACCTCTCATCTCTTCCTGCCTTTCCCCATACCCTTTGTCCATTATGTCCACTTTTCCCAATCCAATGCCACCTCTTCTATGTGGACACTGGATTGGTTGTGTCCATTGCACCTTTATGTCAAGAGGAGGCTCAGATTCCACCTGGATGCTGGATGCAATCCTCCCATTTTCAGTTGTAATCACTCTAGGCTCCATGGTGTGGTGGTTGTCCTTCTTCACCTCCATCTTAGCTGAGTGTGGTAAGTCCAATAAATCAGATTGTAGGTGCTGGAGTCTGTTGAGGCTCAGGATCTGGCTATCACATTGTCAGTCCAGAGATTCAAATCCCCTAAATATATCTTAAACCCCAACATTAACTGCACCTCCAGCACATTAGCATGAAAGTCTTATGAAGGGAGATCCCATCTGAGTCCAGATTCATCACACATAAACACCATTTCCAAAGAGGGGCCATCTGCCCTGGTAGTTAACCCCATCGGCCATGACCATAACTCCCATGGGTCTCTTTAGCCCTCAAAGGAACCAATATCTGGGGGTTGTATCTGCTTTATCTGTCTCTCTGACTCTGCTCAGTTGTGCATGAGGGCAAACCTTCTGCCAGCCTCCAGACTCTTTTTTAGAAACTCGTAGCCATATAAACTCATTTCTCCTTTCCATTTCCCCCTTACTTTAGGTCAAACAGCATTTTAAAGTCATGGTATTTTATGTAGACATGGATATTCTGCTGATCCGCATTGAACCTTCCGTATAAGGTCATTTTCCAGTTGCATCATCAGTTGGTAGTTGATAGTGGTCCCTCGTTGCCAGGGAGGCTCATCCCCGGGTGTCATGTCCCACGCTGGGGGGAAGGCATTGCATTTACATGCTGAGTTTGGCTTCGAGACTGGCCACATTTGAGTAACATGAAGGCTGACAGAAGGAAATTCCCAGGCACAAAGTTGCTCTAGGCCTTGTTATTATTTTGGGTTTATCAGCTCACAAGCATAGTCATTAGTATCAGGGGCTCACTGTTGAACCCTCACTCCCTCCCGGTCCCCACCACTGTACCTGGGAGACTGTCGCTGCTCCCCTAGGGACCACGACAGAGCACCACTGGCCAGGAACCCAGTACCCCCCCTACTGTGGTTTTTAATTGTTGCCACTATGTGCACTCTGATATTTTGATCCACCATCTGGGACATGAGGCCACCTCGTTTGCTGCAACAAAGGAAGCAAAGAAAGGAGACACCCATAATTACATGCTTCATTCCAGAAGTGAGCCTTATCATTTCTCACACATTCCATTGCCCAGAACTAGTCATATGCCCCTGCCTTGCCATCAAGAAGCAGGAAAATACTGTATATATTACCCAGTAGAGGATGAAAAATAGATATTGGTGAGCACTAGTATTATCCATTTTATAAAAATAGATGTATTTCTGTTATATTTCATTTGCTTATCATTCTCTTAAGAGATTAAGAAGTATTCAAATTTTAAATAAGATTGTATATTCAAATGATGCATTCATTTTTCGAAAGTCTTAAGTAATAGTTTATTTTATGAAAAAAATATGACAAAATGATAACATTGGCACCTATTTCTGTTTGAACCGGCTATTTGAAATATAGGTTATTCATCTAAAGTTTTTTGCTGTTCATTTTATAATTATTTTGAAAAGGCATTGTTTATGGTAAGACTAAATTATTAAAAAAATGGCCCAGGTACCCAACTTCAAGTATTTGCTGTATTAAGACAATAGAAAAGAAATTTACTTTCTGAATTTTATTTATAAAATGATAATTATAATGGTTTTGAGGGAGGTGATGTACATTAAACAAAATAAAATTCACTTTCTTGGAATTCCATAATTAGTTAAAAAGCTGGTGAAACTGTAATGAAGTAGATAAATCATACGTTTTGCTAATGACCTATATAATTAGTATGCCCTTTTAGATGAAGCAGATTCTATTAATGTATATCAACAGCCATTAATCATCTGACTGTACTGTCATAAAATAATTTAATAGAAAGAAAAAACTCTAGTGTAAATACCTTCATTTACATATTATTAAAATGATGAAAAAAACAATTAAATGGAAAAGAGTAAGGAAAGAGGTTAATTATGACTTTATTGAATACATTTTATTTGTCTAATAAAATTACAATCCTGAACACTTAATGGAGATATAGAATTTCTTTAAGGGGAATGTTTTATTGGAATTAAACATATATGTAATTGCATGGTGTTACAGGTTGCATTAAGTCCCCAAAAAAGATTTGAAATCCAATTCATAATACCAGTGGGTGTGAGTTTATTTGGAGATAGAATCTTTGCAGATATAATTAAGATTAGGTGAATCCTGGTCCAGTATGATTTGTATCCTTATTAGAAAAAGAGAAGAAGCACAGACACAGAGAGGAAGATGTGAAGATGGAGTCAGAGACTGAAGTTATGTTGCCGCAATGAATCATATTTTTGCAACCTCTGCCTCTGTTGCTTACTAATGTCCCTTTGGTCTAGTAAGTCACATGGTCAAAACAGATTTAAGGCCTTCTTGAAGGAAGATTGAGACAATTACCCTGACCAGCTGAGAGTGAGGTGAAGAGGGTCAACCACCACACCAGGGAGCCAAAAGTGCCTGCAGCTGCAAGAAGGAGAATTGCATCCATCATCCATGTGGAATCTAAACCCCCTCTTAATGTAGAGGGGGACTGGACATAGCCATCCCAGGCTTACAAGATGGAGGAATAGAGTATGGATTAGAGTGGACTTACTGGTGTTCTGCTGGGGAACTATTGTGATTAGTAAGGGAAGAAATTGTAGTAGTGATGTGGAGAGGGTAGCCACAGTGGCTGCTGATGGTCAGGAGAGGGAAGAAAAATATGGTGTGGGGGCATTTTCAGGATTTGAAGTTGTCTTAGGTGGTGCTGCAGGGATGGATGCAGGGATGTTGTGTGTCCTGTCATGGCCCACTGGGTGGACTGGGGGAGAGTGTGGACTACAATGTGGACCACTGTCCATGTGCTGCAGCGGTTCTCCAGAATGTATTCACCGAGTGAGTGGATGTGCCACAATGATGGAAAAGTTTGTTGATGTGGGAGGGGTGGCATGGGTGGGGGGGTGGGGGTTATATGTGGACCTCATAATTTTTGAATATAACATTTAAAAGAAAATAAAGAAAAAAAGAAAAAAAAAGAAAAAAAAACAATATAAGACACTGTGGAAGAAATGGAAGAGATTGCCTTGCCATTTTATATTGAGGGCAATACCTATTACAGTGATGAAAGGCAAAATGTCAAAAAAAATTTATAATATATTTTTTCATTGTTTTAATACTCCAATTTATTTTTTACTTTATTTTAGTTTTTCTAAATTATTATGTACTTTATTTCTAATCTTCTAATCTTTAAACCTATCATTAAAATTTAATTTTCCTATTAATTTAATTTGGCAATATATTAGGTTTCATTTTTGGACAAGTTTTGGATCACAGAAGGGTTCAACTATGGCAGAGGACAAGCAATGGTGTGGGGTGTCATTGATGGGGGATGCATGGGTGGGAGGGCATTCTCTAGGGCATGCATATAGGGTATATAGATATGTTCAGATGTTCATTGGGTATTGACATAGTGGGTAGAGTTTCACACGACAAATGAGGGAGTGCTGAGTTCCCATTCTGGAGAGCTCTGTTGCATTCCTCAATGGAACAGCAACAATCCCCCAAGTGCAAGGGAAAAGACCAGTGAAGAAGGATGGTCCAATGATAGGTCCTTGATACTGATGACTATGCGAATGAGCCTGTGTGCTTGAAATGTCAACTTGGCCTAGAGCTACAGGGTACCTAAGAGTTAACTTCTGAGAGTCCATGTTGCTCAAATGTGGGCACTCTCTAAGCCAAACTCAGCGTATAAAGGCGTTACCTTTCCTCCAGTGTGGGACATGACTTCTAGGGGTGAACCTCCCTGGCACCAAGGGATCACTACCAAGCATCAGCTGGTGATGCAACTAGAAAAATACCTTGAATAAAAGGTGGAAATGGTAAAGAAAAATGAGTTTACATGTCTAAGACACTTCAAAATGAGTTGGGAGGTCATCAGAAGAGTCACGCTTACACACATCTCAGCAGGATCTCAGAGACAGCCAGAGTAGATACAATCCCAGATAGTGGTACTCCTGAAAGCTACAGAGACACCCAGGTCCTACAATAAAGGCAGATGGCTCTGGAGTTCGGTGCTTTGCCAGTGAGCCCTACATTGGAATTTGTGCTCCTGAGTTCGATGGAGTTGGGCTCAGATGTGATTTCTCTATACATGCCTCTTCTGTCCCTTTATTGAACCTGTGGTTGGTCCTGGGACTGTTGTATATCTGGGAGATTTGAATCTCTGGACTGTCGATGTGCCAGCTGGCCCTGAGCCTTAGCAAAGCTTCAACACCTACTACTCTCCAGTTCGTTGAACTGACCCAGGTCAGCTAACAAAGGAGATGAGGATGGTCAACCACCACACCAAGGAATCATGAGAGCCTACAACTGCAAGCAGGTGAATCCCATCTATCAGCCATGTGGGATTTAAGCTCCCTCTCAATTTAGAGATGGAGTGGGCATCACCATCCCAGGGTCCTCAGGTTGGAGGAATAAAATATAGATTAGAGTGGACTTACTGGTATTCTATTATAGAATTATTGTGTCTCTATCTATGGAAGAAATTATGTCATTCATGTGGAGACAGTGGCCACAGGAGTTGCATAAGGCAGGGAGAGGGAAAAAGAGGTGTGATATGGGAAAATTTTCTGCACTTGGAGTTGTCCTGAATGATATTGCAGGGATAAATGCAGGGCATTACATATCCTGCCATAATCCACTGAATGAACTGGTAGAGAGTGCAAACTACAACGTAAACTATAATCCATGCTGTGTAGCAGTGCTCCAAAATGTATTCATCAAATGCAGTAAATGTACCACACTTATTAAAGAAGTTGTTAATGTGGGAGGAGTGAGGGGTGTGGGAAGTGGAGTATATAGAACCTCTTATATTTTTTAATGTAACATTTTGTGTGATCTATGTATCTTTAAAAAAAGAAAAAAAATGCACTGATTTTCAGATATAACCCTGAGCTACTTTCCCACAGCAAATAGAATAAATAATACTTGAAAATTTTCCTAAAGAGGAATCAGATAAAAATTGAAATTTGAAGAATGTAATTCCATCAGACAAAAAATGTGAAATTTGATTAATGTAACTCTTCTCCTCCCATTACTGAAACTACATCCTGAGTGCTGGGGCCATGCAAGGACAGATCTGAATGCTTCAATGAAGCAGCTCTCTCTATCTGTCACCTTCATCCAATAAATCGTTTATTAAATAATCCACCACTAATTATGAATCATTTTTTGTTGGTGTACATTGTTTGGAAGGAAGAATGACAGTAGTTTCAGAATAATATTAAGTTCAAAGATTTTCTAAACCAGAATGAGAAAATATGGAGTTATAAATGGAAAGTCTGGCCAGTTTTCTCACACTCATCTTTATTTTATAATAAGATAGAACCATTTATTATAGCTACAGAAACACTTTTGCACTGGAATTAATTGCACAATTTTCCAAATTCTTATGAAGTGCTTCACTTCAGGCACACACAAATGCAAACTAATCCACTCCAAAATGATGAATTATACATATATTTGTCCAGGCATGTTTAATTTTTTCTTATATTTGTTGTCTACCATAATGTTTTTCATGATTTTAGTTTGCCTGGTTATTTGCTTACTAAACAAAATTTATGTCACACACCAGATAACTAGGATCATGATTTGTAAGTTTAAGTCATGAATTCTTTTCTGAGGATGATTTATGACTCTATGATTCCATAAAATACTAAGGTTCTATGATAACATAGTATCTTTTATTAAAGACTTAAGCCTTTTATTTATTGACTCTCTGTAAGCTATAAAAATATATAGATATAGAATATGGAGATAGATGTAAGTATATATGTGTGTGAGTATGTAAAAAAACATTTATATAACCACTAAATATAATAAAAATATTTTGTTTAATGAATTCAAACTGGCTGGGAATAAAAGGTGTTTTTTAATATCCACATTCATTTTCTTAGATGTAAACAATTTTACATATGTTCAAAGAAGTTTGTTAGTGTTGCGCTAACTTTTGTATTATTTTCTCTCAAAGCGAAGCATTTCAGTGAATCACATCAATAAAATAATATAGAGATGCATTTCATTTGGAAAAAGCAATACTCTAGTTAATCAATAAAATGTCTGAATCTTCCTTCCCCACTTTTATCTACAATTTACTTCCCCCTTGAGCTTTCTGCTCATGTTACCATTAAATTTATTCATCACATAGGCATCTCAAATTGAAATTATATGAAGTAAATTCATCTGACTTACAAACAATACTTAACTGGCTCTATTTCTGCTCTATGTTGATGGCATCACCATCTACCTGATCATTGAAAGTAGAAACCTCAGATGCTTAAAATTACCTAAATTCTTCTCTATCTGAAAGAAAAAGTAAGACTCCTTTAAAGCAACTCCAACCAATATCCCCATCCCTATGCATGTACACAAATGCACACACACATGTAGGCTACATTTTGACCACATTATATACTACTTGAAATTATTTCAATAGGTGTTGTACCATCCTACTTCTTTGCTTTGGTAGACAAAGAATACATTCATTCATGCATTTGCTCATTCATATTTCTTGAAGGTCTACCATGTTTCAGATACTTCAGACAATTGAGACACACATGTGAACAAAAAGAAAACAAAATTAAATGTCTTCATGGAGCTTTCTAGATTTAATTTCCAGTTAAACAGAATCATTTAGGATGGAGATATCAATTTGAGCATCATCAGCATAAATATGATATATGAATACATGAGAGTAAATGACATCACCAAGGGAATGGTATAGATAGATAAAAGAAAGGGGCAAGGGCTGAGGAAAAGAAGAGGATGGACAAGCAAAAATACTGACAGGTTCAATGGATGGGAGGTCACAATGAGGTCAATAGATAGTTGGATTTGAAATTCTACAGGAACTGAGCTAGAAAGAAGGGGATTTATTCAAATAATAAGATGTAGAAAACTGAGATTATGGAAAGGTCACAGGTATTGGTATTGACAAAGTCTAGGGCATGACTATGGGAATGAGTGAATGGGGTAATTGATGTCCAAGTAGCTCAAAGGACTGTGAGGTGAAAATGTTGCTAGAGTTAGCTCTATATACTGAAAACACCAAGAAGTAAAATAAAAGTAGAGCTGAAGATAGAGACAATAAGATAGTATCTAAAAATCATTGAGAAAGGGTTACCCAGATATTTGTAGATAAAAACACAATGAAGAACAGTAGTGATGTACTGCAAGACAGGAGATAAAAAAGTGTGAGTTTTAGGGAAAAGTGTGGAAAGAAACCTGGAATTATCGATGAGGAACCAGAAGAACAAATACTCCACCTTTGAGCTGGTGGTCTTAGGTGTGTGGAAGAAAAACATGTCACCAGTTGATAGGGCTTCAGGACAAAAGAGTATCATCAAGGGAAATCCAGGTCTCTGGATTCTGAAGGTCTAAGATTCTGAAGGAAATGCCCAAAACAAGAGGTTGACGATATAGATTTTGCTATTGGTGGGTCATGAATTGTAAAGGGTTCGTAGAGGGTGAGAGATGGGGACTTACTAGTGGATATACAAGGTTATAGCTCAGGAGACAGCCCAGGATGTATGTGGAAATCTGGGGCTTATGATGATAACTGCAGAAGCATCATGAGTTTAATCCTAATCAGATACATTACATAGTTTTAGCAGAAATGTGATTGTTATGGGGTATAGAGTAGTGAGTATCCAGAATTCTCTCATGAATTCTGTCTACAAAGGCACAAATATCTTGAGAAGCTAAATCTGACTTTGGTGCTTAAAGACCCCTCTTTACTCCTGACCATAGGGGAAAGGAGGTCTGGGGAAGTTTGTTCTTTATCCCAATGTACAGAAATAAAAATCCCATCAGGAGTTACATAGAGTTACTCTGAGTATGTACATAGAATTGAAGACCTCATGGAAAGTTTGTCTTCCTCTAAGCACAATTCCCACATAGCCCCTGTTGCTGAAGGGTGAAAGCTTGGGGAATTCACCCTATCCTTTAAGGCCCACTTGTAAATATCAACCCCTATGTCTTCTCTGACCATGACAAGAAAGATTTATTTCCTTTACTTGTTTCCTTAGTACTCTGTTCACTCAAATATCTCCATATATGTGATATTTGTGACTGACTTCCCTACTAGACTGTGAGACTCTTAAACACAGGAATAATTGATCTTATTCCTCAGTGTCGAGCATAGGGTTTGACATAATCGGGAGACAACCCAGGAGCAAAGAGGAAGTCTGGGGCATACTGTAGAAACAATTTCTAACAAGAACTCAGTTCGTGCTGATGCCGCTATTCCTTAGCCACACTTTCGGTTACATGAGGTGATGGTACACATCAAACGCTAGGCACTGGCGCAGGGTGGTGGCGGGTCCGCGGGCCGCCGAGCGCGCTCCCAGGCGCTCCGCCTCTCGCCTTCCCGCGCCGCCAGCCTTTCCACCGCCACTGCCTCTGCGCAGAAGATGGCTGTGTCTCCTACATATGTTGATCTTGGGAAATCTGCCACGGATATTTTCACCAAGGGCTATGGATTTGGCTTAATAAAACTTGATTCGAAAACAAAACCTGGGAATGGACTGGAATTTACAAGCTCAGGCTCAGCCAACACTGAGACCACCAAAGTGGCGGGCAGCCTGGAAACGAAGTACAGGTGGACTGAATACGGTTCTGACGTTTACATAGAAATGGAACACTATGCACCGAGATTACCGTGGAAGATCAGCTCACACATGAACTGAAGCTGACCTTTGATGCATCCTTCTCACCTAACACTGGAGAAAATGCTAAAATCAAGACAGACTACAAGCGGGAGCACTTCAGCCTGGGCTGGGATGTAGATTTTGACATTGCTGGACCGTCAATCCTGGGCGCGCTGGTCCTGGGTATGAGGACTGCCTACCTACCAGATGAATTTTGAGACTGCAGAGTCCCGGGTGACACAAAGCAATTTTTGCCGTTGGTTACAAGACTGATGAATTCCAGCTTCACACTAGTGTGAATGATGGGACAGTGTCTGGTGACTCCATTTACCAGAAGGTCAATAAGAAGTTGGAGATCGCTGTCCATCTCGCCTGGACAGCAGGAAACCCTAATACCCGTTTTGGAATAGTGACCAAGTATCAGCTAGAGGCTGAAGTGAACAACTCTAGCCTGATAGGTTTAGGATACCCTCAGACCCTAAAGCCACTATCAAATGACACTGTCAGCTCTGCTGGATGGCAAGACTGTCAACGTTGATGGCCACCTGCTTGGTCTAGGACTGGAATTTCAAGCATAAATGAATACTGTACAATCATTTAATTTTAAGCTATTTTGCAGGATAGCTACCTTCAGAATTTAGTGTACCTTTTGATGTCGTATGTCTGGAATGCAAGAATTGCTAAATATCATGTTAGACCTCCAAGTTAAAGATGTTTCAGCTTTAAGGTGTTACCCTTTCACAGGTACAGAAGACACCCAATTCAAAAAAAAAAAAAAAGTCCTTTAAGTGGTCAACTTTTTGGGGGAATTGGTTGGCCCTCTAAAGATGCCAGGTTTCTTTTATCTTTAATTTTTTTAATTTTTAATTTTTTAAAAAATTTATTGAAATATATCACTCATACATAAACATATATAAACAATTAATGTATAATAGTTGTGAACTTAAAAACCAAACATATATAATATCAAACAAACATATATAACATCTTACCCTACCACCAATAACTTGCATTGTTTTTAACTTTTTTAACTAATGATTAAAGAGCATTGTCAAAATACTACTACTAAGCAAAGTAGTTTTCCCCTAACCAATCCAATTGTTACTATATTTATATCATTTATATATGAACATACATAAACAATTAAGTGTATGGTAAAAGTTGTGAATTTACAAGGCAAGCATGCATAACATCATACAGGGGTCCCATACATCAACCCTCCACCAATACCTTGCATTTGAAAGAACACTATCAAAATCTTACTACTAATCATAGTCCCTATCTTACATTTGGTGTGTTTTTCCCCCAACACACTCTACTATTATTTTTTAAATATATTTTTTTATGACAGAAGTTGTAAACTTATAAAACAATCATTCACATGTGCAGAATTCCCAAACAACATCCTTCCATCAACACATCACAATGTAGTGTGTCATTTGCTATAGATAAAATAATATCATCTGATTTTTACCATGTCCATAGTGTACATTTGACTCACAAATCCATATTGCCTCAATATCAACAATGTACATCTTTTGCATAGGTGCAAGAATATTATATTATTACTACTAACCACAGTCCATAGGTCACTCCAGCTGTATTTTTCCCATGCTTCTCCACATTCCCAACACCCTGCACTAGTGATATACATTTGTTCTAGCTAACAAAGGAACTCTTGCAAATCTGTGCCATCAACCACAATTCTCACCCACCTCTTGGTTTATTGTGCTATCCAGTTCCTAGATGATTCTCAAGCAATCTGTCAATTGGCATTTACATAACTAGACTACCATTTTCCGTCACATCCCCATTTATAAACTAGCTGTTACTCACTGTGTGTTACCATCCACACTATATGTTTCCACAATTTTATAGTAAAGCTAATTGAAACTTCTCCATACATTAAACATCAGTAGTCCACTCAGTCCTTCCCTTTTCTCCTTTAAGAATCCACTACCTACCACCAGGTCTTGAAGATATTTTCCAATTCTTCTAGAGGTTTTATAGTTCTTGCTTTTATTTTTAGTTTTCTGATTCATTTTGAGTTAATTTTTGGAAAAGGTGTGAGATAGGGGTCCTCTTTCCTTCTTTCAGCTATGGATGTCCAATTTTTTCAACACCATTTGTTGAATGGATTGTTCTGCCTGAGCTGTGTTAAGTTTGACAGACTAGTCGAAAATTAATTGACCATACCAGTGAGAGTCTGTTTCTGAATCATAAATTTGGTTCCATTGGTCTATTGTGTCTGTCTTTAGGCCAGTACTGTTGTTTTTACCACTATAGGTAGGTACTATTATTTAAAGCCTGGAGATGAGGGTTCACGTTTCCTTTTTATGATATTTCTGGCTACTCATGACTCCTTACCCTTCCAAATAAATTTAAAGATCATGTTTTCAATTTTTTCTTTAATGCTGGTGTTATTTTTATTGGGGTTGCATTAAATCTGTATAACAATTTTAGTAGAATTGACATCTTAATGGTATTTAGTCTTCCAATCCATAAGCATGGAATGTTCTTCCAGTTATTCAGGGCTTTTAAATTTGTTTTAACATTGAGTTGCAGTTTTCTGAATACAAGTGCTTTACAGCATTGGTTAAGTTTATTCCTATTTGAGTTTTATCTGTCATATTTTATTTTCACCACTCTTTTGACACTTTTAGCTACTTCTATTGATATAATTTTCATTTCTAGACTCTCTTACAGTCCTCTCTCTCCTGTGTTTTCTTTTCAGACTCTAGCACACTCTAGTTTTTCCTGAAATTCTGGTCTCTTGCTTAGAAATTGGCTCAGCTTCTGTTTATCTGTGAATATTCTAATTTCGCCCATATTTTTGAAAGACAGTCTTGCTGGATATAAGATTCTTGGCTGGAAGTTCTTGTCTTGTAGTATCTCAAATATATCAGACCACTGTCTTCTTGCCTCCATGGTTTCTGGGTGAGAAATCACCACTTAATCTTATTGGATACCACTTATATGTTATACATTGCTTATCTCTTGCTGCTCTCAGAACTCTGTCTTTGTCTGGCTTTTGACATTCTGATGAGTATGTGTCTTGGAGTTGGTCTATTTGGATTTTTTCAGATGGGAGTATGTTGTGCTTCTTGGATGGAGATATCTATGTCCTTCAATAGGGTTGGGAAATTTTCTATCATTATTTCTTTAAATATTTCTTCTGCCCCTTTTCCCGTCTCTTCTCCTTTTGGGACACCCATGACACATATGTTTACAGGTCTTTTGCTGTCATTTAGTTCCCTGAAAACTTGTTCAATTTTTTCTGTTCTTTTCTTTGTCTGTTCTTTTGTCTGTTCACTTTCATAGGCTATTTCTTCAAACTCATCAATACTTCCTTCTGCCTCCTCAAATCAACTATTATATGATTCCAATGTTTTTTTTAATTCCATTGATTGCACCTTTCATTCCCATAAGATCTTCTATTTTTCTATGTATGCTTTCAAATTCTTCTTTGTGTTCATCCAGTGTCTTCTTAATATCCTTAATCTCTTTAGCCATCTCATTGAATTTATTAAGGAGATTTTTTTGAACATCTATAATTAGTTGTCTCAACTCCTTTATGTCATCTGGAGGCTTATCTTGTTCCTTTAACTGGGCCATACCTTCCTGTTTCTTAGTGTGGATTGCAATTTTTTGTTGGTATCTTTGCATCTGGCTTCTTAGAGTATTTATTCTGGATGCAGTTTTTCTCTTTAGTTTAGGGCTTCCTATCCTTTCTCTCTTGCTGGTCGTGCAGTAGAAGTTAAGCATGTAGTTGATGCTCTAAGTTGTGGAGGTTCAAGCTGCCCTCATTGCATCAGGGACCAATGAAGCTTCTTCCAACTTTCTCCTTTGCCAGACGCAGGGACAGAGTCACAGCTATGTGGAATAATCCACTTGTAGGGCTAGACTTAGTTGCCCAGAGAGACTGATGAATATTTACATCTCTTTCTCCCCTGCCTGGGGCAGGGATGGGGCTGCAGGCGTGGGCAGCAATCTATGCAGTGCGGGTCCAAGATGACCACAGTTGCCCTGGTAGACTTCTTATTTTCAATCTATGGCAGCCAAAGTTATCTGCAGTTACCTATGTAGGCTGGTGCAAGTCTCCTCAGCCTCCTCCCCACCAGAGGTGGCGCTGAAGCCTAGGCAGGTTGCAGGCTGATCTGCATGAAGAAACTGTCAGCCCCGCTTCCCCTCAGGCTGGGGGCAGAGTCAGAATGGTGGCTACTGTCTCTTTCTGACTTGGGCTGGTTTGCTCATCCCACCCACCCCCCCCCCCCTCATTCCCAGGGTTATCTCTTAGACAGCCAAGTCTCCCAATCAGCCAATCAGTAGCCAAAATCAGCAGCCAACCATCTCCTCCCCTGGTTCTGGGAAAAGGAGCTTCCAAATTCCATTATGGAACAGCTCCTGGGGTGGCTTATGCTGCCAGAGTAGGATGATCACTGGCCTCCACAGCTTGGCTGGTAATTTCCCGGAGAGGCTGGAGGTGACACTGGGTCCTGGGCTAGATCTGCAACATGATCTGGATTGGAAGAAGCTGGTCCCCACCAGCCCTGGGATTTTCACTCCGCCCCACTTCCCCTCGTGCCAGGCGCAGAGTTAAGAGGGCAGCCCTGCCTCTTTCTGACTTGGACAGGCTCAAGCTTTAGCTATTTTCAGGATTATACTGTAGCCCATTGAGCTTCCTCATCAATAGCTGAAATTGGAGCCCAACCATCTCTTCCCCCCCCCACCACCACCACCATTTTGGGAAAGTGGAGCTTTCAATTCCAACTATGAAACAGCTCCCGAGGTGGCTTGTATCTCCAGTGGAGGATGGGCACTGGCCTCCGCTGCGTGGAGCGCTCTGCTTAGGAGTCTTCTCTGCAGATGGCCAGTCTCCTCCTTCCACTCCTTCAAAGATGTGCACGATTCTCTTCTGGCCTCCCAGAGCCCCCAGACAGGTGCTTCAGCTAGCTCCAGAGAGCTCTGTGGGTTTGCTAACTGCCCTGTACCAGGAGTTGATTCTAGGAGCTCCTTACTCTGCTGCCATCTTGCTGGTTGTCCAGGTTTCTTTTTTTATCTAGAAATGGCTGTAAGTGGAAGCTGATAATGTATAGGCACTTTTAAATTCCTATTAAGTAAATGAGTGAAATTGTAATTTCCTGGGAATCCAACCTAGTTTTCCTAACCCCAGTTGCAGAGACTCTGCTTGATGGTCTGTACAAACTTATCTCAAAAGGACTTTTCTAGACAGATGTTCATGACCTCTTTTCACTCCAGTCCATCACCTCTTTTATATCAAAAGTAGTCTGCAGGACTTGGTAACTGTTTCTTTTGTGCCATTTTGGGATTGAGAGGGTGGATGTGATAAAGTCCATAATTCAGGACTTAATTCTCTATCCGGTTGTGGTTTTATGCCCTTGCACCAGAATGTAACAGAGCTTCCAAGAGCTCCAGCTTCAAGATGAGAAGAGTCTCTGTGACTGTAATCACATGGTGACAACACTCTGAATCTAAATTGGACTTCTATTGTAGTCTCAACACTCAATTTATTTTTAACAGTTTAATGGATACATTTTAGAGTTTTCCATTTTGTGTGGAATTAGAGCATCTCTTTAAAATACTATAATTAACATAACAAAATAAAACTTAAATAAAATATTAAAACCTCAAAAAGAAAGGTAGGCATTTATACATTAAAAATTTGATTAGTCATTAAATTTGACTTTAAATTTGGGTCAATAAAAAAGTATCTATTTTTTTTGTTGCTTTGATAACAATAAACACTTTTTCTTATCTTCTAAATTTTGGTTTGTTCTATTCTTTAATAAAGCCTTGTATTTTAATGTTGAAGTTCATGTAATATTGCATATTCTGGAAGAATGAATCAGGGAAATTAACCATGAAGTTTTCTGAAGAGGAACAGAAGTAGGTAACTAAAAATAAATTAGAATAATGCCCTCAGATATGTGATCAAGGAGCATTCAGTGTCAGCAGAACTCATCCGATATGATAACATATTTGACCCTGTATCTCAGGAAACAAGACACCATTTGGAAGAGAAATTTCAGTAGGGCCATGACTTTAGTCACTAAGTTAGTCAACTTGTTAAATAGTCTAATTTCTTAGTAGTTGGATCTTATTAAATTTACAATAAAGATTTGTACTTAGAGGACATTCTCCATTATAGTACCATGTGATCAATATTTTAAAAGCATTCTAGGAAAAGTGACCAGCTAAATCCATCTAAGACCAAAGCACAGGAATTTTGAGTTACAGGGTAGACAATATCCTACTCCATAAAAACATTGAGTTCAGACTGCTTCTACACTGAATATAAAGCAATCAGGTTATTTCATGGGGAATTAACATAATGAAATTAGGATTTTTTAACTTTAGATTAGAGGCAAAAATACAATTTTTTTGTAAAAGTAATGTACATTTTTTTAGCCACATATTTTCCTTTTCTAAATCTCTACATTGAATATTTCAAAATTCAATAGGAGTGTCATAAAGTCAGAGAAAGAGTATTATACCAAGACTTTCTATGATAAAATTAAAAAAGAAATTCAATGTTCTAAACATTTGTTTAAATATTTTGAGATACATATACTGATGAAAATTTCACTCCAAATCACATTGTTTTCAGAACTGTTTAAGTTGTTAATCATTGTATTTCTATTAGCTAGAACACCAAGGTTTTCTGTCCTTCCTCAATTAATTGGTAAGCACTACAGAGCCTTTGGAGCCTATTGGATGTTGGATGTTTCCATATAAATCTAGTCAAACCTTTATCTGTATTTACAACATAGAAAAATCTTAAAGTATTAGGTAATAAGAAATATGTAATGTTATTAAAGCCAAAATCTTCTACTCATTTCACTGAATTACATTTGATAGATGAATTTATAATTAAAACTATGCTTTAAGATTTCTTCACTTTTTTATATGACTTCTGAAGTGAAAACTTCTTAAATCCCTATTAGAAAATCTATCAATTTTAAGAATAATTATCTATTAACTGAAAATTTAGAGCTGAATAATTTTTATGATTAACTACATATAAATAGCCAAGTAAAAACTTTAAAAGTATACCAACCAAAATTTTATGTTAAAGATTTTCCACAATAACATGTTGTAGTAATATACTAATATCTTAAATGAAACAGGCTGAATATAAGAATAAATTTTATTTTTAAAATTTCTTTAGCTATACATAAATATTTGGCATATATCATAATTATTTCTATATTCTAGTTTTAAACAATTATTCTTTTTTTTTTAAAGATTTATTTTTATTTATTTAATTCCCCTCCCCTCCCCTCCCCTCCCCTCCCCTCCCCTCCCCTCCCCTCCCCTCCTCTCCTCTCCTCTCCCCCGGTTGTCTGTTTTCTGTGTCTTTTTGCTGCATCTTGTTTCTTCGTCCGCTTCTGTTGTCGTCAGCGGCACGGCAAGTGTGGGCGGCGCCATTCCTCCGCAGGCTGCTCCCTCCTTCGCGCTGGGTGGCTCTCCTTATGGGTGCACTCGTTGCGCGTGGGGCTCCCCTACGCAGGGGACACCCCTGTGTAGCAGGGCACTCCTTGCACGCATTGCACGTTTCCTATTATTCTTTATTGAATGAACGGGTTAAGAATATCTATGTAGGGAAGCGGACTTGGCCCAGCGGTTAGTACGTCCATCTACCACATGGGAGGTCCACGGTTCAAACCCTGGGCCTCCTTGACCCATGTGCAGCTGGCCCATGCGCAGTGCTGATGCGCACAAGGAGTGCCCTGCCACACAGGGGTGTCCCCCGCGTAGGGGATCCCCACATGCAAGGAGTGCGCCCCATAAGGAGAGCCGTCCAGTGCGAAAGAAAGTACAGCCTGCCTGGGAATGGCGCTGCACACATGAAGAATTGACGCAGCAAGATGACACAACAAAAAGAGACACAGATTCCCATGCCGCTGACAACAACAGAAGCAGACAAAGAAGAACACACAGCAAAATGGACACAGAGAACACACAACTGGGGTGGGGGGGAATCAATAAAAATAAATCTAAAAAAAAAAAATCTATGTAATTTTCCTAACAATTTCTAGGGCTCATTTAAACATTCATTTATCTAGTAATAAATGAAATCGCAGAAATCATATAAAAGGTCAGACAGTGCTCAAGCCCCTTGATTTTATTTTATTTTTTTATTTTTATTCATTTCATGTAACTATTTAAAGGTATGTGCTGGGAAATTGTTCTTCAAGACTTACTTAAGAACCGTTTTATGTTAGATGAGCTGATAGGGTAGGGTAGGCAGCCACCTTTTCTCTAGAGTACAGATATAATTAGTTATTTTAGTAACATCAGCCTTTGGCTTATCTGAAGATCCTTTTAGAAATCAAGCAGAAATAATTTCCTCTTTTTTCAAGAAAGAGTCTCCATTTACTCGTTTTTCCTCCAGTTTATTAAATTTAATCACTAACTCAAACCTATCCTATATCTACCCTGTTTGTATAGTATGGTCAAATGGCCTTTTGCTGTCCTCCATCAAAATCTTTCATTTGACTTTGACCCAATTATTCATAACTTGTATAATTCTCGATTTCCAACCTTTTCACTTCAGATCTGAACCAAAAAGAATGCTGTTAATGAACGGCACTGCATGCTTAATCTCTTTGGACTCTTCACTCTTATGACATGCACTTTTCTCCCACTTACTAAGATTAAACCCTGCTGTCTCCACACTTATCTCCTTCATTTAAAGATAATAGTGCCCTTCATTTTCTTCAAGCAGTTACAGCACATAAACTCTACATCCCATCAATTCTTTATTCATGCAAGACAATGCAAGCACATTCATTTTCTCCTTCAAATTATTCCATTTCTGTTTTGTTAATAGTTTCTTAGTGAAACACACACACACACACACACAAAACTCTAATAATTAAAAAAAAACAAAGAAACAATTTTATCTTGACCTTGATGCCTTCTCTGGTAATCATTTAATTACTTGACTTAAAATATATACATATTTTTTATTGGGCTTATACTTTATTTCTTCTTCATTCGAGCACTTAATTACCTTTTGATCTATGGAGTTATGAAGTATAAATTTTCAGAGACCATAAGAATACTTTCTTTTTCTCTTGTGCCAGATCAAGGGTTTTTTCTATTTCTTTTTTCCATCGAATTTACACTCTTGGTATTAAATGTTATTTTCCAGCACAGTCATCTTAATAGACTCTCTGGCTCTTGCAACACTCCAATCTCCTAAACTTCTTACCTTTTCCATGAATCTTTTCCTCTCCCCTATAAGATGTTTTCTATTTATATGTAAATTCAATATATCTTCAACTCATAACTATTTAATACCAAACGTAATCTCCATTCAAAGTACCAAATTTTCTGTTGTCCAAATATGAAAAACTTGACACCAATAAATTTTAAAATTAATGTTTAATAAAACAAATAACGGAGCATCAATAGGGTAAATAGCTCGCTTCTCACAGTGGAGGAAGGAAGGCACTGGAATGATTTCCCACTAAAACTGAGAACAAAACAAGGATATCCATATTGGGGCTATCTATTATCAATGTACTAACAATTCTAACTAATGGAACATGAAAAAAAAAAAGATAAATTAACAAATTAAGAGCATCCAGATAAGAAAGACAGAAACAAAATTATCTTTATTTGCATATAACATGATCCTGTACAATAAAAATCCCAAGGTAGAAAAATTGCTGGAACTAATAAATGAGTTTAACAAATTCCCAGAACACAAGATCAATATTCAAAATTAAGTCTATTTCTATGTACTAGCAACAAACAAACTGAAATAAAAAACAGAAAATAATTCTACTCACAATAGCATCAAAAAGAATCAAATATTTAGGAATAAATTTAACAGGAGAAGCATAAGACTTATACACTGAAAATTAAGTTAAAAAAAAACTTCTTGGGGAGTGGATGTGGCTCAGTGGGTTGAGTGCCTGCTTCCCATGTATGAGGTCCTGGGTTCAACCCCTGGGTGCCTCCTTAAAAAGTTTATATTAAATTTTTTTAAAAAGTTAAAAAAAATACATTGTGGAGAGAAAATAAAGATCTAAATAAATGGAGAGGTATTCTTCATGGATTGGAAGAATCAATATTGTCATAATATCAATTATCCCCAAATTGCTCTATAAATCCAGTGTACTCTCTACCAAAATTTCAGCAGACTTATTGTAGAAATTGAAAAATTAATCCTAAAATTTTTATGGCAAAGCAAAGAAACTAGGAATATACAACATTGCTTTCATAAAAGAAAAATATATTTGGAGGGTTTTATATCCTATTTCAACTTTAAAGTCATAGAAATCAAGATAGTGTGATATTAGAGCATTAATAATCATATAGATCAATAAACCAGGATTGGAAGTCCAGAAATAAACCATTATTTAAGCTCAATTTGTTTCCAACAAAGTTACCAAGACAATTTAAAGAAGAAATATTAATCTTTTCTATAAATGTTGCTGGGCTTATTAGATATCTAAATGCATGAAGAAGGAAAAAAAAAGAATGTGGATCCTTACCTCATACCATACACAAACTCAAAATAAACCATATACCAAGAAATTCCCTTATAGGAATCAATTCAAGAAAAGGAAAACAAATGTCCACATGATGATATATATGCCTATGTTTATAGGAGCATTACTCATAAGAGACCCAACCAGGAATAATCCAAATGTCCACAATTGGTGAATGGAGAAACAAACAAAAACTGGAGATATAATATGGAAATGTAATAGCCAAAAAAATGAAATAAGGAAATATAGCATAAACAACCATCCCAGTGTGTGTGAAATTAAGGGTTTTCCTGGGTCATGGTACTTTCTGTGCTAAAACCAGGAAAGCCCTACTCAAACTGGGACAAGTTGGCCATACTTTGAAATATCCTAGAACTGGATAATGGTGATAGCTCAAAATTCTAGAAATTTGCTAAAATCATTGAATTGTTCATCTACAAAGGCTGAATATTATGGCACATAAATTATACTTCAATAAAGCTGCTAAATTAATAATAAAATATTAAGAATAGTAGGCTTCTTTCACAATTACTGTATTGATTACTAAAGTAGATACACTAAAATAAATTTTTGGAGACTATAAATGTCAAAACCAAGAAAATATATTTCTAAATTTATTGAAATGAAAATATATAGACTAATTTAGGTAGAATGAATGTTACAGATTGTGCATTAATTTCTCAATAAATGGCAATTTTACAGTTTAGGTTACATAAATAAAAACAAAACTAAAAATGTTGATGACATCTAATGCTAAATTAAATGTGTTACTCTTTTGTAGGATAGGTTGGCAGTTTGATAAACTCATCAAGTAAATCCAGTTTAACCTGTTTCTCAGTGGGGGAAAATCCACTTAGTATTGAAACAGCTATTGAAATATTTTAACTTATCTTCTTCTGAGCACATATAATATATAAGAGAATAACTGTCTTTGAGTGAGCTATTTTCTTAAAGTTAGAATCTTTCACTTGAAGAAAATAAAAATATTTTCTTTTCAAATAAATCAAACCATGTCAACTAAAAGTCATTTTATTTTACTCCTTAATGAGGAGAGCTCATTAGAACATAGAAGCACATTTCATTTTACATTTTGCACAACCCTAGGTATCTCTACTCTAAGAGATCTTAACAAGGGGTCCATGATCTTGAATTGAAATTCAAAATAATATTATTCTTGTGGGAATGTGTTGTCGCGGGTGAGATACTTCTTTTAAATAGTACACATATAGTGTAGACTTAGCAAGGGATTACTGGTTTTCACCTGACAGGCCAAAGGGGTCCTTGCAACAAAAAAGGTTACAAGCCCCTCCTCTACTATATTACAGTGGTGTTTAAAGAATATAGCCAGAAGCATTTCACTATTTTAAGGTATCTGAAGGAAAGCATGATTGTAAATGTGCATCTCTCCAAGAGCTTTACTCTAACGACCCAGTGCAGAGCTGAATTAGTTAATACCCTTTTTCCAGGAATCCCTTTCCTCCCACCACATTCTCTATTCCTATGGCTAGCGTAACCAACTTCTCCCCACACCCCCAGACTGTGTGGGTGTTAGACAGTGTGGGTGTTAGACTGGAAATTAGAGTGGAGAGAAAGGTTACTCCAAGCATTCATAGTCTAGCATCCTTACTATTTTCAGAATGGCTGTGGAAACACCCAAATATGTTAATGGGGAATCCCAGTAAATTCTGAAAATGTATCCTAGAGGACTGGGTAACTTTCAAGGCTATTTGCAAACCTCAGTGTCCATCTAGCACCGGAGCATTCCTGAACTTATTAAAAATAGCTGAGAGAATTATTAAGATGAAAACAGATGCAATTCTCCCTTTGTAAGGATGTTTTTTAGACAGAAAAATAGGGAGAGTCTGAAACATCAAATGTTTACAATGTAAATGGATTACTACAAATGATGCTATTTAAAATAATGGACAAATTTAGTTCCTTCCAATCTGCCATCATCAAGATTAAATGTATGCGCACACACACACACATACAAACACACACAAGAACTAGAAAATAAAGAATGTTATATATATATATATATTTTTTTTAAGATTTATTTTTATTTATTTAATTCCCCTCCCCTCCCCCATTGTCTGTTTTCTGTGTCTTTTTGCTGCGTCTTGTTTCTCTGTCCACTTCTGTTGTCGTCAGCGTCAGCGTCAGGGGAAGTGTGGGCGGCGCCATTCCCTCGGCAGGCTGCTCCCTCCTTCGCACTGGGCGGCTCTCCTTATGGGCGCACTCCTTGTGCGTGGGGCTCCCCTACGCGGGGGACACCCGTGCGTGGCAGGGCACTCCTTGCGCACATCAGCACTGCGCATGTCCAGCTCCACACGGGTCAAGGAGGCCTGGGGCTTGAACCGCGGGCCTCCCATGTGGTAGACCGACACCCTAACCACTGGGCCAAAGTCCGTTTCCCAAGAATGTTATATTTTTTGACACTTAAATATTGTATACAAATTTTCAACCATAACAAATTTCAAGTCTTAGAACTCAACATGTTGCAATATTTTTGAAAAGGTTATTTTGTAAAGGAAAAATAAAACAAACAAAAAAAAAAGAAATTAAATAGTACCTCCAAGAGAATGTGGGATCAAGAGAAATTTATTTCTTTTGCTAATAAAAATATGATTTTCCCTTTCAAGTCACTTATCTCCTAAGGTCAATAAATTCTCTTCCCAAACAATTGTTTATTCTCAATGATTACAAATTCTTAAATTTCTAACTTCTATTTTACTCTCTTCTCATGGTAATTTGTTTGATTTCCATCCCTACATCTCTCTCCTTTTCCTCCCTGAAATTTTTACCAAATGTGATATCCTGACAACAGATTGATTTATGGGTCATCATAAGCTTTAGAAGGAAAATTTCTGGGATATGGAGGAATGCATATTTCACATATTTCATACCACATGGTATGCATGGGTAAGGATAAGAAAGGTAAGGGTTATGTCTTCTCCAAAATTCCATTGAATTTACTGGAAAAACCTAGAATCTATAGAACTTCAAGAGAAGAGATTATTTTACATTCCTTGCCTAACCCACAAGAAAAATATTTTATTTTTTCAATCTCTTACTTTAACATCAGTTCATAGTGATTATGCCCCCTTCCTTCCTTTTGATGGTTGATAGCTCCTGTTTCTTTAAACTGATAAAATATCCTTAAAACCACATCCAGTAATTTTTGCTCCTTACCAGATATACATCTCACAAAACTTAAGATGAAAACAGGTCATGTTTTAATATTTGTATTAATTAAATAGTATATCTATTCATATTTTCTGAGCTAAAACCATGCATCGATAAATGCAAATTAAACTGCACATGCTGAAATAAATCAGTGAGATAAAATTTTATATGCTTCAACATATTATGAAAATGTGTAGGAATTTTGTGTGACTTAAAAACATATTCTCCTAAGATTAGCAATCGATTTATTAGGTCCCCAAATACTGAAAATTCTTAATTTTAATAAGGATGACATGGTATACTGCATGTAGGAACTAGTTGCAACTGTATTCATTATTTTATTAAACATACCAAAAAAATACACATTTGCTTCAAATTTCACTGGAATCAATGACTGTATTAGTTAGTGTTTTCAAAAAAAAAAAAAACAGCCAAGAGCATATATATATATACACATATAATGAAATTTATTATAGAAATTGGCTCATGCGACCATGGGGTTTGTCAAGTCCGAATTCTACAGGGCAGGCCACAAGTTGGGAACTCTGATGAAGCTTTAAAGAGTTCCCCAGGAGAATAGGACTGGCTGACGTAGAGATAGAAATTCTTCTTTCCTTTTTTTAAAAGTAAACTTTATTTCAACTTCAAAAAATAAAATAACAGGCAAAAGGCAGGTTAACAAATTATGGAAGAATTACCTATAAAAATTATGTCCAGATACAATTATCTTTAGTCCTAAAAACAAATTCAATTGTTTCTCCAGTGCTCAGAAAAATAAATAAATGAGCACAAATTGGTTAAATGGCATGACCAAGATCTCCTTGTTAATGAGGAAAATGAAGAAAAAAATATGTGATCATATTCATACCTTATAAAACTAAATCCCATATTCTTTTTTTATCTTTAGCATTGATTTAATATTTTCTTTGCCTTTGCTACAAAAAAACTACAATATTACTGTTAACTATAGTCTATAAGTTATATTAGTTGTATTTTTCCCATGTGTCACTATATTCTTAATACCTTGTAATAGTGGAACATTTTTGTTTTCATATTATTAACCACAGTCCTTGTCTACCACCAAAATCACTATGTTATACAGACCCTATATTATCCTCTAGCTGTTTTTCAATTAACATTAACCTTCCTAGACTACACCTTTCTGCCACAATCACTTTTATAAATCAGCAGTATTAGTTCAATTCATTATAAAGTGCAACCATCAACTCTATCCAGGAGGTAGGTAGAGAAGGGGGAGCTGATACTGAATGTATGTAGAATGTTTAATAACGTTGATTGTAAATATGTGGAAGTGGATAGAATTTTTTTCCTTTTGATGGCTGAAGGCATAAATTCTTCCTTAAAGGGTTGCAACAGATTGTGAGACTCTTCTCATTGCTGAAGGCAATTTCCTTGTTGATTTTAGATATAATCAGTCATAGATGTAATCAACTGACTAATGATTTAAACCCACAAAATATCCTCACAGTAACAATCAGACCAGTGTTTGCTTGACCAAACAAATGGATACAATAACCTAGGCAACTTGACACCTGAACTTAACCATCACAAAGACTCTTCATTTATAAAAGAAATTCAGTCCAAAATATCTGTGCCTTGTGTAAAGAAAGAGGATTGAAAACTCTAATGTATCAAAGGATATATAGCATGATGTAATCTAGATGCTTTCACGGTATGGCATGAGTGGAGGAAGTCTGAAGAATCACTTAATAACTAATAGATGAAATTATGCTGTAAAGAACACACCTATAAATGTCCAAGGAAGGAAAACAGTACTATAGCAAGTTGTAGAAGTCTGAAACACTAGGGGAAAGGAGGCAGATAGTTCTCTGAAGACTACTTAACCTAAGGACACAATGCAGTTCAGGGGAGGAGTTCCCGCCTTGCATATACCAGGCCCCTGATTTGATTCCCAAACTCAAAAAAGAGAGTAATCCACCTGGTTATTAGGTATACAGCTGATACCTTATAACAGGGAACATATAGACATTCTTTTTGTTTTGGGCTTTCTTGGATCTGTTTTTGTTTTTTTTAAAGGTTCCTTTTTCTTTTTCTTTCTTTCTTATTTTGCTCGCTAAAACCCTGCATATCACCTGCAGAGGGCAGGCAGCAAGGTGATTCATGAAGACTGGCAGACTGAGAAGCTCCTGAGGGGCCTAAGAGGGAAGGCTGTTTTCCCTTGTTTTTGTTTTTGCTACTGTTTTGTTTCTTGTTTGTTGTGTTGCCCCAGTCTTTGTTGCCTCCCCCGTTTTTTCTTTTACCAATTTTTTCTACCTACATTATTTCTTTTATTTCCTTCTTTTTTCTATCTTCTGTTTTCTGTTGTTTTTCATTAATTCCACCTCTTTTTGTTTGGTCTGTAATTTTTTTGGTTGTTTTTATTTCTCTCTCTCACTGTTATTTCCTGTCTCCTTTCTTTTAAATTTTTCTTTTCTTTTCTTTCCTTTTCTCTTCTTTCTTCTTTTTTCTTTTTCTCTCTTCTCTTCATTCTAGCCTTCTAATTCATTCTGTATATTTTTTCTCTATTTTGTTTCTCATTTCATTTATTCTCTTTCATTTTTAATTCTTATTCCTCTGTACTTCTTAAGATTTTTTTACTCATGTTAATTATTTATTTTCTTAGGTTTTGTACAGCCCCTCTTCTAACTTTTAAAAATTATTATTACTATTATTCCTTTTCTCTTCTTATCTTTTTCCTTTTCTCTGGTCTAATTTGTTTTTCCCCCAAAGGAACATAGACAACAGCAAAGAAATAGAATAAGAGGAATGAAGTGTCAAAGTGAAACCTTACCACAAACACAAAAATAACAACAAAATAAAATTCTAGAGTAGAAAGAGAAGCTGACCAACTAAATAAACCAAATAAACCCAGATACTTAAACCCCAACAAAAAATTTCAAGCCAAACTAAGAAACAGGAAGACATGGCCCAGTCTAATGAACAAACTAAAAAACAGGAGGATATGCAGAACATGGAACAACTAATACATGTTGCCCAACAAATATCATGTATCAATTTAATGAAATAAAGGAAGAGATTAAGGGTATTTTAAAAAGACACTGGAAGAACATACCAAATAAATTGTAAACATACATAAAAAGATAACCAATATGATGGTGATGAATAGCACAATGCAAGAAATCAAAAATGCACTGGAAGCACATAACAGCAGATTTGTAACAGGCAGAGGAAAGAATCAGTGATGTAAAAGACAGTATATCTGAAATCAGACAGATAGTAGAACAGATAGATAAAAAGATAGAATAAATCCAGCAGGGACTTAGGGACTTCAATGGCAATAGTAAATGCACAAACGTGCATTATAGGCATCCTAGAGGGAGAAGAGAAGGGAAAGGGTCAGAGAAGTGTTGGAGGAAATAATGGCTGAAAATTTCTCAACTCAGTTGAGTAGTCCAGGAAGCACATACTGTTTATCCCAAACAGTATAAATCCTAGTAGGCTTACCTCAAGACATATACTTGTCAAATTGTTAAATGCTCAAGAGAAAGAAAGAACACTGAAAGCAGTGAGAGAAAGAGATCCATCACATACAGAGGAAACTCAGTAAGATTAAGTGATTTCTCATCTGAAGGCATAGAGGCAAGTAGGTTGTGGCATGACATAGTTAAGGTGTTGAAAGAAAAAACTTCCAGCCAAGAATTGTCCAACCACCAATGCTGACATTCAAAAATGAGGGAGAGCTCAAAATATTCATAGACAAACAGAAATTAAAAGAGTTTGTCAATAAGAAACCGGCACTTCAAGAAATACTAAAGGGAGTTCAGGCGGCGGACTTGGCCCAGTGGTTAGGGCGTCTGTCTACCACATGGGAGGTCCACAGTTAAAACTCTGGGCCTCCTTGACCCTTGTGGAGCTGGCCCATACGCAGTACTGATGCGCACAAGGAGTGCCCTGCCACGCAGGTGTGTCCCTGCACAGGGGAGCCCCACGCTCAAGGAGTGCGCCCCATAAGGAGAGCCGCCCAGCGCGAAAGAAAGTGCAGCCTGACCAGGAATGGCACCACACACACGGAGAGCTGACACAACAAGATGATGCAACAAAAAGAAACACAGATTCCGACACAACAGAAAGAAACAGATTCCCATGCTGCTGACAACAGAAGCGGACAAGAAGATGCAGCAAATAGACATAGAGAACAGACAATCGGGGTGGGCAGGAGAGGGGAGAAAAATTAATAAATAAATAAATCTTTAAAAAAATAAAGAGAGTTCAGCAAGTTAAAAGGGAAAAACAAGAGAGATACAGAGTTGGAGAAGAGTGTAAGAATAACTAAACAGATAAAAAGAAAAATAAAAACAACATATGGCACACATAAACTTAAAGAAAATATGACTAATATAAGTAATTCCTTGACAATAAGAATGCTGACTGTCAATGGCTTAAACTCTCCAAACAAGAGACATAGACTGGCATAATGGTTAATGAAATATGAGTCATCTATATGCCGTCCACCAGAAACTTACCTTAGACCCAGAGATGCAGGGATGCTAAAAGTGAATGGTTGGAAAACAATTTTACATGCAAACAATAACTGAAAACAGGTGGGAATAGCTATATTAATATCAGACAAAATAGACTTTACGTGCAAAACTATTGTAAGGGACAAAGAAGGACACTATATATTAATAAAAGGGGAAATCTATCAAGAAGAAAGAACAATCATCAACATTTATGCACCTAAGCAGGTTGCCTCAAAATGCATAATGCAAACATTGAAAAAATTAAATAGAGAAATAGATGCCTCTATAATTATAGTGGGGGACTTTAATACACCATTATCACCATTAGCCAGAACATATTGAGAGAGAATAAATAAGAAACAAAAACCCTGAATAATACATTAGAATTATTTAGAAATAATAGACATATACAGAATGTTGCACCCAAATATGGTGGGAGATACATTCTTCTCTAGTACACATGGATCATTCTCCAGGATAGGCCATGTGCTAGGCCACAGAACAACTCTCAATGAATTCATAAGATTGAAATTATACTAAATAAAACTCTGACCACACTGGAATGAAGCTGGAAATCAGTATGGGGTAGGAAAGCAGATTAGGCAAATAGATATGGAAGTTAAACAACACACTGTTAGATTATCAGTGGGACAAGAAGGAAATTGCAAAAGAAATCAATAACTACCTAGAAATGAATGAAAATGACAATACAACACATCAAAACCTATGGGATGCAGCAAAAGTTGTAATGAGAGAGAAATTTATAGCCATAAATGCCTATATTAAAAAGGAAGAATGAGCTAAAGTCAAAGACTGAACTTCACACCTGGAGGAATTAGAAAAAGAGGTAGAAAGTAGAAAAAGAAAAAGAAAAAGAAAGTAGAAAGAAGGAAATAACAAAGATTAAAGCTGAGCTTAATGAAATTGAAAATAATAAGGCTCTAGAAAAAATAAACAAAACTAAAAGCTGGTTCTTTGAGGAAATTAATACAATTGACAAACCCTTAGATAAAGGAAAAAGAGAGAGAGAGAAGAGACAAATACATAAGAAATGAGACAGGGGATATCACTACTGACCCCACTAAAATAAACAGTGCCATAAGATCATAAGAGAATACTTTGAAAATTTGTATACCAGCAGGATGGATAACTTAGAGGAAATGGACAAAAGCAGCTTACATTGACAACAGAAGAAACCGATGAACTCAACAGACCAATCACAAGTAATGAGATTGAATTAGTCATCTGAGTCCTCCCAACTAAGAAAAGCCAAGGACCAGACTGCTTCACAAACATTCCAGAAAGAACGAATGCCAATCCTGCTTAAACTCTTCCCAAAATTACAAGTGGAGGGAACACTGCCTAACTCATTCTGGGATGCCAACATCGCCCTTATACCAAAGCCAAACTAAGACAACACTAGAAAGGGAAACTATAGACCAATCTCTCTAATGAAACTAGATGCTAAAATTCTCAACAAAACACTTGCTAATCATATTCAAAAACACATCAAACAAATTATACACCATAACCAAGTGGGTATCATCCCCGGTATGCGAGGATGATTCAACATAAGAAAATCAACCAATGTAATACACCACATTAACAGATTGAAATTTAAATTCACATAATAATCTCATTGATGCAGAAAAAGCATTCAACAAAATACAACACCCTTTCCTGATAAAAACACTTCAAAAGATATGAATAGAAGGAAACTTCCTCAAATTGATAAAGGGTATATATGAAAACCCACAGCTAACTTCATATTCAATGGTGAAATTCTAAAAGTTTTCTGAACTCTAAAATCTGGAAAAAGACAAGGATGCCCACTGTCACTGCTCTTATTTAACATTGTATAAGAAGTACTTGAGTGAGCACTTAGGCAATAAAAAGATATAAAAGGCATCCACATTGGAAAGGAAGAAGTACAAATTTCACTATTTGCAGATGACATGATCATATATCTTGAAAACCCTAAGAAATCTACAAAAATAAGCTTCTAAAACATAAATGAATTTAATAAAGTGGCAGTTTATAAGATTAATGTGCAAAAATCAATAGCATTTCTGTACACCAATAATGAGCAATCTGAGGAGGAAATCAAGAAAAAAAAACGCATTTACAAGAGAAACTAAAAGAATCAGATACCTAGAAATAAATTTAACTAAAGAAGTAAATGACTTGTATGCAAAAACCTACACAACACTGCTAAAGGAAATCAAAGAAGACTTAAATAAACAGAAGAATATTCCCTGTTCATGGATAGGGAGACTAAATACCATTAAGATGTCTATCCTATCCAAACTAATTTACAGATTTAATGCAATCCCAATAAAAATTACCACTTTTTTTACTGAATTGGAAAAGCTAATTATGAAATTTATTTGGAAGAGCAAGGGGTCCCAAATAGCCAGAGAATGTTGAAAAAGAAAAACAAAACCAGAGGACTCAAACTACCTGACTTTAAAACATACTACAAGGCTACAGTGGTCAAAACTGCATGGTATCATCACAAGGATAGACATAGTGACCAATGGAACCTAACTGAGAATTCTATGATATGGCTCCTCACATGTACAGTCAACTGATACTTACTTGACAAGGCCACCAAACCCACTCAACTGGGAGAGAGAAGAAAACTATCTCACACCTTATACAAAACTAACTCAAGGTGGAACAAAGATCTAAATATAAGTGCCTAAACAATAAAGATCTTGGAAGATAATATAGTAAAGCATCTACAAGATTTTGTGTTAGGAAATGGTTTCATGAACTTTACATCCAAAGTACAAGCAACAAAAGAAAAAATAGATAAATGGGACCTTCTCTAAATTAAAAACTTTTGTGCTTCAAAGAGTCTGTCAAAAAAGTAAGCCTATTCAATGGGAGAAAATATTTGGCAACCATATATCTGATAGCGGTCTAATATCCAGCATATCCTAATATCCTACACCTCCAAAATAATAAGACAAACAACCCAATTAAAAAATGGGCAAATGATTTGAATAGACTTCTCCAAAGAAGAAATACAAATGGCTAAAAAGCACATGAAAAGATGCTCAACATCACTAGCTATTTTGGAAAAGCAAATCAAAACTACAATGAGATATAATCTTACACCCATTAGACTTGCAGCTCTTTAAAATACAGAAGACTACAAGTTTTGGAAAGGATGTGGGGGAATGGGAAGCCTTTTCCTCTGCTGGTGAGAATGCAGAATGACAGAATGATGCAGCTATTATCCACATTATTCTTGGTTTTATAATGTGCCTTTTCCAATTATAAACTTATTTTAAATTTTAAGTAAGTCTTTATTCACTCCAGTTATCTTTCAGGTCAAAATATTTTGTGAGTTACATCCAATTTTCCAAGTTGTATCTTTTTGTGAAAAGCAGTTTTATTGAGGTATAACTTACATATAACATGCTTTCCCAAATTTAAGTGCACAATTCACTGAGTTATGATCAATATATATATAGTCATTAGTTATCACCACAATGAAGATATAAATATTTTCATCAACCCCCAAAATGTCCTAAAAAGATCTTAGGTTTTTCGTATTTTTTTTTCCTTTACCATTTGTGACTTTAAATCAAACTATATTAAAGTAAAAGTATTGAAAGCACATTATAAAGTCAAATAAGTACTACCACTTTGCCACAAATTACTTCCCTTAATTTCTCTTAAACGTAACTCCTTTAAGTGTGAATGGGGTGGACATTGAAAACATAATTTTTAAATTATTTAAATAAACTGCTGTAATAGCTTCAAAAGGATTCTTCCATAGAGAAAAAAGTTGCCCTCCTCCAAAAAATGTATCTGGGTGATAATTCAGGATATTGTTCCCAATAAAAGCATTATGAGAAAAGAATAAAAGTCTTCTTGGAATGAGGTTTGCCATTCACCTAATTGCTTCAGACTTTAACACTGGAGAGAATAAAATCATCTTACTGACTGTTGCTATCTAGCACATTTAAAAAGTTGATTTAACCAAGTAGTTAGGGATACCTTTTAAACAATTTTTGGCTCTGATATATCACATTTAATTCAAATAGGACTTCTCAGAATATAAAAATTTAGCTACTTGTGGACTTTGAGCAAAAATCCAAATATGTGCATGTTTTCTCCTCCAATGGAAAGATAAGATTTTTTTAAAAATAATAAATATAACTTCTGTCTTGAAATTCTCAATTGTGGTTTTATTTCATCTTGAGGGTGGCTTCTTTTTCAGGAAGATATATATAATTTCACAGTCATAAGCATAGAAGATGTAGTATTTTTAACACATGTTTTACTGCCAACTTTTTCTACTTTTTAGTAACATTTAATTTTGCAGATATTTGAAAGACAGTATTCTTCTTAGCCTAAAATGGTACTAACATTTTATCTGTATCCAGAATCACTTCTGATTTCTCCACTTAACTCAAAGTTAATAATGGTATGAAGCTTGCAAATGACAGCTTCCTGCACTGAAATAAAACCTGCTATCAATCAGTAAAGGACTTTTCCTTATTCATGGCAATTCTGGGCATAAACAAGTTTTTTAATAGGTCTTTCCTTCTTTCATATAACATGGAGACAAAGTTATTGCTGCCACAGAATTGAAAGCCAATGAAGTAAATGCAAAGCTTAAAATTGATGGAAATATTCCAAACCATTTCCTGAGGAGAAGATCTAAATCCACACAAAAAAATACATATTGCCATTTTATGTTGTCAACATGAAAAACAATCTGCAGGGAATATAAGCTTGTCAAGTCATTTAAAAACATTTGTGTTCATGCAAGAAACTACTAAGTATTTTGGTTTTCATTCTAATTATGAACTAAAAACCTGATGATTTTCTTTTTGAATGGATAGGCTAGTTTAACCCATTAGATAAACCCAACATACAACAGTTTACAATTAATGTTATTGTTATTATTATTTCTATGGATTGTTATCACCTCAGGTTAGTTTGGTTTCAAGAAATAATATGAAAAATATGCTAGTATGTTATAATCATTTATTGTCATATGCCCTCAGCAGACTTACCCTAAGTTATCTATTGACTTCATTCTTGTCATATATCTATATGTAGGTAGCAACAGATTTCTATCTAAAACTTAGATTGACATAGCTCTCCCTAAGTAAACAAAGTAATCACACACAGAGAAAGAGAGAGAGAAACACATACACAGTTCTCTAATACAGCAATTGTTTGTTCTGCTTAATATCAGCTATTACAAATTATTTCATTGGTTTATACGTTAACTTTATATACTACTTATAAATCCCCTTATACAAATTCTAAGATGAAGAAACCATGTTTATTGTGTTCACCATTGTTTTATACCACCCAGCACATAGAACTAACACTTTTTCTGGTATTCATTCTGTAATTTTTTTTCAATGAATCAAATAGAAGAAAATCCAATTTTTGTGAAAAAATTTTGGAGACAGATTCTTCCATAGCATGCAAAAGTCTCAGCATGTTGGGGACTGGATGTAGGTCAAGTGGTTGAGTGCCTGCTTCCCATGTACAAGGTCCTGGGTTCAATCCCTAGTGCCTCCTAAAAAAAAAAAAGTCTCAGCTCGTTATCTCATACATCTATAACTTACATTAACTGATACTTAACCATTTATTGTTCCATTTTAAAATAGCAACTAATTCTACAAAAAGAAATGCTTCTTTGAGACTCACACAGTATTGCATTTTCATTGTCCCTCCTGTCATCATTCTTGCTACTGGTCAATCAGGGCAGAGCCTAATGTGAAATAATCTCTTACATAATTTACCTGTGATAAGAGATAGTATATCCATAATTGATTTGCCCATGACTTTTAAACTGCCAGTTTAAGCATTTTTAATTTTTTATAGCATTCAAGTTGGTTAAAATAATTTCAGTAATTCATTCAGTCATTCCATTATCTACCCCCCTCCCCCCCACCGCCTTTCTTTCCTTCTTCCTTTCTGGAATAAATGTTGAGGGAGAAATGTCTTAGGGTTTCATCATGCATTATTCTCTGGTCCTTTAATATCTAAATTGTTATTATACTTTCTAGTGTTCCATGAATGCTTGTACTAATAGCTATCTGTACATAAACTTGTGAATTACTTTAAATCAGTCTCTGTTCCATTGCTTCACATTTCCTTGTACACCATCAATTTTCCTCATGTCTCAGATCCCTTCCTTCATATAGCTACAATATTATTAGGAAAAAGATAGACTATTCACAAGGCAAGAGTTTCCCTCCTGTGCACTCTGCTGTGTCCTCTAGGAAGTAGCTGGCTGAAAACAGTGTCACCTTCTACACTTGTGCCTGAACAGTAACTCAAAGTCTGCTTACATTCAGACTATAGGCTAACATACCTCTAAAAGTAAATAGTAGGGTAGTAAGTTATTTTCAGCACTTCAGAAAGTCTATCAGAAATGAAATAAATTGGTACTCAGTGTTTTTTGTCATGTGCTTAGTTATCTAGGTCTTTATAGAATAAACATGGGATATTGAAATATTACTGGAAAAATACTGCTTAATACACATATAATAGTATGATATATTACAGTTTTAAAAAGAAAACTGTAAAAATCAGGGGAGTGAGCTGGTCCCTTTTAAGGGGAAAATAGGTTGAAGAAATTTAAAAGCTGAAAATTATGAATATGTTATGATTTAGGCCAGAATCATAGACATCAATGTAAACTCATGACCTTTTAAAAATTATTTCTCTGTCAACTGTACTCAAACAGAGTTCCCACTGCATCCAAATTAAGGCTTCTGATGCTGTCTTCAAGTGTTACTCACCAAAGTTAACAGTGTGCAGCAATGTTAAAATATGCTTTTAAAATAATAAAACAGAGCAGGTGTAGCTCAGAGGTTGAGTGCCTGCTTTGCAAGTATGAGGTCCTGGGTTCAATACGCGGAATATAAAAATAATAATAATAACAACAAAAACAATAATAATATATGGCAACTTTTGAAAATTAAATTAAAAATATTTAGACTGCATGGAGCCATCTACAAGCTAGAATAAAAAATTAGTGATTACTGAAATAAAATATGATGAAAAGGTGAAAAATAAGCAAATAAACTATCAATATTAAAAGTGTTTTAAAATTGAAGCTATAACATAATAAGACAAATGCCCCATTTTTTAGAAAATTAAATATTTGATTATATGAATTCCTCAAATACTGTGTATTTCCCAGGCTTTCTGTATGTCACAGTTGTAAAAAATTGAGATATAATGATATTTGATTTCTCAACAACCAAAAATATGATGTAAGAGTCAAATGTGATAAGTATCTATTTAAACACTATGGTTTATATTCTGCCATGTAACAATACTAGTTGTAAAGTAGATCAGGCCATCTAGAAAGCCATCCATAAACAAAACAGTGGTAAACAGGATAAATATATCTATTCTAATATTGGTATCACCTTTAAAAGATTAGAAAAGAGGAAAAAGATATAAAATCTTGGTCACATTTTAATAAGCATTATTAATGAATCAATTAATAATCAATTAATGAATCAAATAATGAATCAAATAATAATTAATGAAGCAAATAATGAATCAATTAATGATATAGTTCAATTGTGAGGGACTCAGAATGATTACAACCATTCTAACTTGTGTTACCTTATTGGTTTAAAAATGTTTTGTCATAAAAATACATTATGGTACAATAAACAATATTAAGACTGAACCCAACAGGCGGGAAAATGAAGACCTACCTTAGTTTGTTGATTATATCTCAAGTTAATACTCTAGGGAGTTGTTCTGAAATTTAAAGTTTAAAAGAATGTAACAGAATAAAAATTATTCAGAAAAAGGCCCTGAGAGCTCACTTACTGTTTAGGGAAACCTTCAATTGAGGGGCAGCATACAAACTCAGCTTCCATCAGCATCCTTAGATTTCTTCAGGGGCTGTTCCTCTAATAAGCCCCAGTTTCTCCAGATGTTGAGGTTTCTAAGTAATTTTAAACAGTTTATAGTCAGATGAGAAGACATTTCACATCGATGAATTTCCTCTATTCATCTGTTCTCAATAAAAAGTAAAATACAAGATGATCTATTTTTTCAGAAGATTTTGATCAAATTTCTCATTATTTTCTGAACTCCCCCTAACTAACAATATACATTATTTTGTAAACAGATATTTTTTGATTACTGAAATGATCATACCAAGGCATGCAAACACTTTCCAGAAGATAATTTCCATAAAGTGTAAAAAAATAACATTAAGTGTGAACAATTTCTTCTGAAAGCTTCTCTGTTTACTTGTCAACATTAAAAATTATTGCTATTACAACACAAAGCCCAAATGAATCTGCCTCAAATGAAGTAATGTAGATAAGACCAGAGGTCATGATTGCCAATCATTTCTGCTCAAGGGAAAGTTACAGAAAAGACCAGAACCCAACTCCTTCCATTTAAACAAAATACCCAACTGCAGCAAAACCCTTTATTTTGCACCCACTTCAAGACCATTAAAAATTGGTAGTTCAAATATTTGCTTCTGCTGTTAAAAATAGAAAGAAATTACATTAAATGGAAAGTTGAAGAGCATGTGATACTATCTGAATATTTTGTAAGACTGTTGTGAGTAGAGATTAAATGGGGTGACTCAAATAGCACTTTGATTTGCTTTTATTCTCATGTTGTTGTTGTTTTGTTATTGTTTACTAATTTGCTTATCTTAAAAAGACTATAGTCTCAGCCTAGAGAATTAGGTCACCTCTGTGCTTTGTAATTTCTTGTTAAAGTAATCTAGCTGATTCCCCCAATGTGGGACATGACTCCTGGGGATGAGCCTCCCTGGTACCAAGGGATTACTACCAATCACTAACTAGAGAAGCAACCAGAAAGAGACCTTGAATAAAAGGGTCAACTCAGACCAGCAGAATATCTCAGCCTACATGTTGGATCAAGTGTTAAAAAATTCTCTTTGACCTTGAATAAAAGGGGGAAATGGCAAAGACAAATGAGTTTATATGGCTAAGAGTCTTCCAAAAAGAGTTGGGAGGTCATCAGAGGAGTCGTGCTTACACACACCTCAGCAGAACTCCAGAAAAAGCTGAAGTAGATACAACCCTAGGTACTGGTTCTCCTGAAGACTGAGGAGATCCTCAGGGAATATAGTCATGGCAGATGGATTTGGAGCTCTGTGCCATGTCAGAGGGCCCTATTTTGGGATTTGTGCTCCTGAGTGTGATGGAGCTGGACTCAGATGTGACTTTCCTACACATGCCTCTTCTGTCACTTTTACTGAACCTGTGGTTGATGCTAGGGATGGTCCATACTCAGGAGACTTGAATTTGGACTGCCCACGTGCCAGCTGGGCCCTGAGCCTCAACAGAGTGGTGACTCCTACTCCCTGGTGTTGGTCTTACCCAGGTCAGCTAACAGGGAGGTGAAGATGGTCAACCACCACACCCAGGAATCAAGAGTGTTTACAGCTGTAAGTAGAAGAATTGTATCCATCATCCATGTGGAATCTAAGTCCCTTCTTGATCTAGAGGTGGAGAGGACATTATCATCCCAGGGTCCACAGAATGGAGGAATAAAATATGGACTGGAGTGGACTTACTGTTATTCTACTACAAAACTATTGTGACGAGTAATAGAAGAAATTTTAGCATAGAGGTGGAGAAAGTGGCCACAGTAGATGCTGAGGGCAGAGAAAGGGTAGAAGAGATATGACTTGAGGACATTTTTGGGATTTTGAGCTGTCCTTAATGCTATTGCAGGGTCAGATGCTGGACTTTATATATCCTGCCATAACCCACTGATTGTACTGGGGGAGAGTGTGAACTACAGGGTAAACTATTATATGTGTAGTGCAGCAGTGCCCCAAAATGTGTTCACTGAGTGCAATGAGTGTGCCACAATGATGAGAGGGGTTGTTGGTGTGGGAGGAGTGGAGTGGGAAGGTGAGGGGTATACAGGGACCTCTTATATATTTTAGTGTAACATTTTTTTGTGTGATGTATATATATTTAAAAAAATACAATTTACAAAAATGATGTGGTGGGGGTGGGGAGTGGGCTATATGCGAACCTCATGTTTTTTGTTTTTTTATGTTTTTTCTTTTAGATTTAGTTTTTTATTTATTTCTCTCCCCTTCCCCCCTTTTTATGTTTTTTAATGTAACATTCCTTGTGATCTATTAACCTTAATTTTTAAAAAAAGAAAACAAAAAAGGAGTTAGGGCTGCATAGAGAAATTGAGAGGTGATGAGTTTTTTGTTTGTTTTTCGTTTATTATTATTGGAATAATGAAAATATTCTAAAATTGAAGTGATGAACACACAACTATGTGATTATACAGAATACCATTGATTGTAACTTTGAAGAAATTTATGTTTTATTAATAAGTATCAATAAAATCAATTTGTTAAAAAATCTAGCTGACTCTGTGTGAGATAATATTTGTATGGAAAGATATGCTGAATCCTCATGTACTTAACTAGAATAAAGGACTACATGGATCTGAGTCCTTGTATACCCAGTCTTCACTTAAACTAGCACAACTCCTCCCCAGAACCTATTGCTTAAAAGTTGCTGATCCTTCTATTAGTTTTCAGTGAGAATTGTAGTTTCTTAGAATCCAGCACCTCACTGGTAAGTACCAACAGCATGATGTCCCTTCCATATTCAAAGAATTTCTTCAGTTCTTTCCCAACTTAGACCTTAGATTGAATTGATAAACTCACTACTCACACAATCATACAACTCTAAGCCTAATATATGAGTAAGCCCAAAGAAATGAGGTAGGGCCCAGGATGTCTAGTTGTAATGGTGGTTGTGGAAAATTCCCTCAATCTATACAGTGGGACAGGCTGAAGAAGCTAATTATAACTCTCTTGCAGCCTGATAGTTCACTTCTACTTTAACACTTTTATTTATCCACTTTACATAATTTCCTTAATTGTTGGTTTATTTTAGAACCTTACTTCTGAACACAATAAATTTATTGCATAACTTGTATGTCTATAAAATAATTAACAAATATTCCATGTTATTTTCTTTCAAGTATTGCTCTAATACTTCAGTAGAAAAATTTAATAATTACACTTGGTGATAACAATAAATACCTAATACTGAAGAAAACAAGGAGAAAATTGTTCTTCAATTCATTTAGAAAACGAGAGTGAAATATCAATTAGGCTAGAGTTTAGCAAATAAAAATACTGGATGCCCAGCTAGATTTGAATTTCAAGTAGGAAAGAATAATTTTAGTATAATTATGTCCTGAATTCTGCATAAGATATATTTATACTAAAAAATTATATGTTGTTTATCTGAAGTTCAAATTTGACTGGGCATCCTGTATTTTTTCTGACCCATCTTATATTAAATGTAAAGGTTAAAGTGAAATGCACATAGCTAGTATAATACAGCCATATGACACTTATACTCCAGTATACTTGAAATGTAAACTACATATTAAAAAATATGTCTTTTCTGCGAGCAGAAATAGGTGTTCTATGCACTTGTATACTGACATTTGAAAGCTTGATATTTTGACTTTTGAAGGATGAAAATTGTCTTGAGAAAATATCACTGAAGGATTATAATCACTAACAAGATCTGTGTTATAGTGAAGATTGAGTAACATTCTTAAGGCATATTGGTATTTTATTTCGGTGACTTTTGCAAAAGTTGACTTTTGGATTAATAATGAAAAAATAACAAAACAAGAAATGGGAGACTCATATCTGTAGATTGGAAAACGTGACAAACATGAAGACCATAATCCTTGTGTTACAAATGGCTATCTTTTGCAACTTTGTAACTTTCCTTACACAAAAGGGTTATAAGAACACCCTCCCCCCAAAAAGTGAGTAGCCATTCTAAAAGTTAAATGTAATATAAATTTTAAAATAACTTCTACTCAAGAAAAGTAATTCCAGATGTGAAATTTTTACCACCACAACCCACTGCCATTATCTCTGGACAATTCTTGAGGCTATATGTGCTCCTGAAGGTCAGGGTCTCATTGACTTTCAGTCTTAGTGCCCAGCATCCTGCTTCCCACAGCACTTTGCTCACAGCAGAATGTCAGTAAGCAATCAGTTATTACACTAACTAAATTCACCTCTGACCAAATTAGACTGGAACCATATCTTTCAGGAGATATTCATCAGAAAAGGGGAGAGTAATTTTCAGATAAGCAAAGTAACTGTACCATAGATCACAGATTACTAGACTCCAGGAAACCATGGATGTAAACCATCTATGTGCTTAACATATATTCTGTTATGCATTTCCATCAGAAACAAATAAAAAATAGAAAATAAAGGCATCCAAACCCACAAGTAGTCTCTTTTCATCATGTGACTTAGAATTAAGATTGCCCATTGAACATATTCCTTACAAATGAGTTTCTTATTCATTAAAGTTAGCTAAAAAACAAACCAAAAGTTAGCTTAATGTATTTTTTATAGTTAAATATCTTATCAATGACAAAACTATGTCTTTTAAAAGCAAGTACTTCATTGAAAATAAGGTGTCAGATGGGAGCCATTGTGGCTCAATGATTGAGCACCAGCTTCCCATATAGAAGATCCTGGGTTCAATCCCCAGGCACAGTACCTCCAAAAAAAATATGGTGCCATACTTTTGTGAGGAAGTTAACCTTTTTTGTATCTTTATTTGCACTGATTATAATACAAAAATATATCACTGGATAATAGGTAAATTAGAAAAATGTCAATTTTTCATACCTCTTGTTTTTGGCAATGCCTGTTTTACAGCATTCAGTTCTTTCCCAGATGGTATACCTGTCCCTGGCTGGGAGGAAATGGGTTCCTCACTGTGGCAGCACACAAACGCAAGAGAGGGGTGCTGTGCAGGAACATCTCTGTGCACCACAGCTCGAGATCTGCTGGCTGTGGGGAAAGGACACTCACTAGGGAAGCTGACCTTGCTGTCTCTTCTCTTTGTCAGTAAAACCTCTTTCCACAGGAGCCAGTGTGAGTCATGCTTTTTCTGGCAATCCCAACACTGTATTGGAGTGGCTTGGCATCTCTTTAGGTGTCTCTCCTTCTGACTGACAATTACAGTGGATTTTTTTTCATAATAGTTTTGATTATCACAACTGCTCAAGTTTATGGGTTTAGAAAGTCTCTTCAAAGAAAACCTTATGAACACAAGCTATTCTCTTGAAGTTCTATGTTTGAAATTTTGATATGTTTAACATGTGAATTCTTTTTTTATAAAAGGAAAAGTGGTCTTCAGGGCTGTATTGGGCTTAAACCAATAAGGACCTCACTTTTCAGTTTGACAAGTAAAACAACATTTTATTGTAAAGTTCAGACCTTTATATGATGTTTTACATCCACAGTTTCCTAGAGTCTAGTAATCTGTGATCTATGGTGTGGTTACTCTGCTTATCTGAAAATTCCTCTCCCCTCTTCTGAAGAATATCTCCTGAAAGATATGGTTCCAGTCTAATTTGGTCAGAGGTGAGTTTAGTTAGTGTAATAACTGATTGCTTACTGACATTCTGCTATGAGCAAAGTGCTGAGGGAGGTGGGATGTTGGGCACTATGACTTTAAAGGTTTAACAAATCTTGTTAAATGAAAATTCATATTTACACATTAGTGAATACCTAAAGCTTTTTACACATTTGAAGAGCATTTTTAAATATATGCAATAGGAAAGACAGATAACTTCATTGTGTGCAAAGCTGTTAAAACATGTCTCATCTCTCTCTGCCTAGAGGAGCCCATACCAAAACTTGGTGTGTATTTTTAGCCTTCTCTCCCATTTCTCAGCAAGATCTGTTCCTTTCCTACATTTCCCAATACATTCTTTTTACTGGTCTAACTAAACTGGCATGTTCTTAAATTCTTTTATGCAACACAGCCAAGAACCTAGATGAATCCAACATTTTCCTATCTTCAATCAGAGAAGTCTGTAAAACTGCAAATTTCTAGGCCCCACTCACTAAGTAATTTAGGGATAAGACCCAGAGAATTTGTTCTTTTCTTTTCTTTTCTTTTCTTTTCTTTTCTTTTCTTTTCTTTTCTTTTCTTTTCTTTTCTTCTTTTCTTTTCTTCTTTTCAAATGTACCCAGCCTCTTTTGAAACACACTGTGTCAAAAAGGTCTTTGAGGAACATTCAGCAGAAATAAGTTCTTCAGAAGAACACTTCAAACAAGCCTTCTCAAGGTCTTCCTGGCATGCCTGAGGCTTATTTAATTTAGCAGCACAGGGAGGCAGATGCAGCTCAACAGATAGAGTGTTCGCCTACCATGTAAGAGGTCCAAGGGTTCAATACCCAGGACCTCCTGGCTCATGTGGTGAGCTGGTCCATGTGCAGCGCTGATGTTTACAAGGAGTGCTGGCCCATGCAGGGATGCTCCCATGTAAGGGTGCTCCCCATGCAAGGAGTGACCCCTGTGCAAGGAGCGCTGCCCAGCAGGAGATCACAGCCCTCCCAGGAGTGGTGCCACACACAGGGAGAGCTGACACAGCAACATGACGTAATTAAATTAGAGGTAGATCCCCAGGGTCACCTGATGAGAATACAAGCGGACACAGAGGAGCACATAGCTGAATGGACACAGAGAGTAGACAATGGAGTCGGGGGGAGAGGATAAAGAAAACATGTTTTAAAAATTTAGCAGCACAAACTAAGTATTTGTCAAATTGCTTAACGTCATACATGAAAGAAGCCTGTTGGCATCTATCTGGAGGAGATGGAGGTGCATGCCAAGCTTGATGAGTCATGTGGGGGAAGATAGCTCTTGATCCTAGGAAGTTCAAGATAAGACCTGAACCACCGCCCCACAAAGATTAAAAGTCCTGCTAGCTGAACTCAAGCACAGATGCAGAAGAAAGGTGAATGATCCTAAGCCAGGGCACGCCCTGCCCTGCCTCCTAGTTTCCAGCCTTCTCCTACCACGCAGGGGCAGAGTTAATTAGGATGGCAGCAGGTAGATCTGGAGTTGAAGAAGGCATTCACAGAGCTTCAAGCCAAAGTTATTGACGTGCAACAGAAGTTGAAGCTTGTGGCTATACAGAATGAACAACTAAACAGAACAAAAAAGCGTACACGTCTTACAGATGCAGTTATAACTCTGGTGGATGAGACTAACATGTAGGAAGGTGTAAGAAGAATGTTTATTCTTTAGTCCAAGGAGGTAATTCACAACCTGGTATTAGAGAAACAAAACAGCAGAAGGAAAAATTAAAGATCTGGAAGTGATATTTGAGCAGAGTCCTAAGGAAGTAAGAAAACAAGCCATGCGGACATCTGGGAGAAGCAGGCTCTAAGCAGAGAAAACAGTAAGTATAAAAGCCCTGAGCAGAAAAAAATTCTGTCTTGAGCAGAGCTTGAGGGAAGCAGAGGACAACATCTGGGAGATGCAGATGCCTAGAAGGGCACAGTAAGAAGTCCCTCTAAGTAAAGTTTTTCCTCTGGGACCCCTTCCCTTCCTGAGGAGGGAAGAATGGTCTATGCCGGGAACACCTCTTCTGCCACATGGACTTTTTCTCTGCAGAGCCTAGGAACCCCACATGTTCTCCATTAGCCCAAGTCCCTTGCATTTCCCAACCTTGTTTTTTTCTCTTGGCTCTGCCTACCACCCTTGCCCCAAGAAACTCCTCTCTCTTCTGAACTCCCAGGGAAAGGAAGAGGAGATCCAGGACAGACAGGGAAGCTGCGCTTGGGTCTACCACCAGAGGTGCTGGTCCCTCCGATAAAAGGCATCTGTCCCCCTCTACTAAGTCTGCTTGTTTTGAACTGAGGGATGATAACAGAGGGCCAGAGAGGCAGTGGCTTTCTTAAGTGTTCTTCCCAGTCCCTCCACAGAGCTGTGTCCCAGCTTCTTCTGCATCGAAGGCTTTCCCTCCTTGAGGTTAGGCTCCTCTCTCTTCATTTTTCCTTTTCTGTTCAAGTTAAATCCCTCAACTTTTGGTCCTCCACGTAGCATATGGAAAGGAAAGAAGCAGACCGGGTAGAGCTGAATTCAAATGAACAGAATAGTGATTATTCTGTGGCATTCTGCTTAAGGATGCCTTATCCTCCTAAACATTCCAAAGGAAACTTCAGTAATAAACCAGCAAGGCCACCAAGACTTCTCCCTTGGGCCAATATCATAAGGAAGGTAGACACCACAGTCCTGAGGCCTTCTACAGGCTTAGGAGCACTGGTATGCTGGGACTGACTTCTACCAGCTTGCAAGAGCCAATTATTAAATTTTCAGGAGTTCTGTTGCAAGCTCGTTGTTAAGCCTAGGCATTATTAAAAATTAAATTATATAAATTTATAATTAAATAATAGTAAAAGCAAGGATAATAAATATTCAAAACTCCTCCCTTCCAAATTTAAAAAAAAAAAATAAGACATTTCTGAAAGAAGATATACCAATCTGCTAACAGTGTTCACCTTTCCAAAAGACTTGAGTTTTTTTAGGATAGATAATCAAGGAGGAATTTATTTCTTATTTTAAAGTGTTTTCCCATATAAAGATAGTATCCATTCATTACTTATAAAATTAAAAATGGATGAAATCAAACTAACACAATTGTAAAACTTGAATTTGTCCAGATTCATGGGGATGAAAGAAAATTGAAAGTACAGGTCAAAAGTTTTGCAAAAGCCTCAGAGTACTTAAGGGCATTAGCATATAAGTGCTATCTGTCACTGATGAGAAATGCTATTTTAGCAAATAGGTATATATGATCTGTACTATTATAAGTTAGATGCCAATTACATTTTTGTCTAAGGTATTTTGCTTTTATGTCTTATTATAAAAATATCTATTGTAGAGATTTAAATAAGTGAAAAGTATATTGTTGATATTTAAATAAATGCAAGTAATAAACTTAGTCTTCCCTAACACCCTGCCCTACCTGACACCCTATTCACTAGTGATAACCACATTAAATGTCTGGGCCTATCTCTGTATCTCCTCCTCCTTTCTAACTCCTTTTCTCACCCACCCCTGTCCATCTGTATTCCCACGAATTCTCACTTCATGATAAATTTATCGTCCAACCACTCCTCTTCGCCTACAGTGTTACCACCTGGCCCAAGTCATCCTCATATCTAGCTTTGGCTATTGAAATAGCCTCTCCACTGGATATTCACACATACCTCTTCCTGCCACCTCCACTATCTTTTCTCCAAATAGCAGCCAGAATGATCAGTTCAAAGCATAAATCAGAACATTTCACTCCTCTGCTCAGTACCCACCAAAGACTTCCCATCTCACTCAAAATAAATGCCACGAATTTTAGAATCATCTTCAAGGTTGCTCTGACCTCATCTCTTCCTACCCAATCCCTCCTAGTTATGTATTTCACCTGAAACTATTAAAAAATGGAAAACAACCAGGGTATATGGTGAAAAGATAAGATAATATGATCCTTCTATTACTGGGGAAACTTGGCAAAAAATTTTACATTCCTAGGAAAGATAACCTCAATAAATCCTGTTTTCCTTACAGTTGCTGCTTAGAATATACTTGTTATGTATATTATTTAGTAAAATAAAATACTCATTTTCTTTTCATTTAAATAGTCAACAAGACTAGAAATCCATAAAGGTTATTCACAGTTGCCAAAATGATAAATGAGACCAAAGGGAAAATATATCTTAGACATAAGACTCAACTGAAGTTTCCAAGTAAGACATTTGCTATAATTATGTCACCTTTGATGGACTGACTCTTTCATTTCCCATCTATAAACAGTCTCATATATTCCCCCAAAAAGACAAAGCTTCTCATTGATTTGTGCATTTTGTTTAGCAAATCAGTTGCTATATCACATATTTGTACACGTTTACTCATACAAATATGCAACCTAAAGAATACTTATAAAAGTTTTATGATTATATTATAAATAGATATGCATATTTTCCCACTACTACTTTATAAATTAAAGAGAATGATATGTACTTTCAATAATTAATGTAACATATCATACAATTAACATTTGTAGTGATAGTAAATTATTAAGAATACTGGTCCTATTTTAAAAATCACCTTTGTTAATATCACCATCAGTCTCATGAGAAACCTTTTAAATATCAGAAAGCTGTCAAACACAGGGTGGCAGTTTGAAGTTTTCCAAAATTTTAGTTTTCCTTTTATAGATCAAATTCTGACTTTGACTTCAATACTGTCAGTTATCTTCCTTTTCAGGGGCAGACTCACTGCTTATTTTCAAGAAAATGCCTGCCATATACCCTGGTTTAATACATATAGTTTGCTTATCAATCATTTTTTTTCAATGCTCATATGACATTTAGTCCCATAAGTGCTTTTCCTCCAGTGAAATTTCACACTTTAGTTTGCAGCAGAAATGTTTTATGCGTACTTTGCATTTTGTACCACAGAGTTTAACAGAATAAGTACTTAAAAATCAAGATTTAATAAATTTATCATTTCTACTGCTTCAACAGGGCATTCTTAAGTGAAACTGATCATTGTTTAACTGTAAGAGTGTGCCGATGAAGAATACAATAAATATTAGTACATTTGAGTAACAGTACTTTGATTTATGCTAAGGAGTCAGGCATTTTGACTTCTGTTGATTCTGCAACATCAGAGTGAATATAAACATAACACAAAAAGAAAAATAGCATAATAGTATTATTATGAAAATAGTTTTGTACTTGTGGACTCCTTAAAAGAGTCTTAGGTCCCTGGTTGGGAAGCTTGGACTGCTGGTTTTGCTAGAGCTGATTGAAACATTTATATGTCTGCATATGTTGGTATAACTGTAGGAATATAGATACATGTTTATTCTGGTAACCTACAGAAAGGATATTTTTGGTTTAATTATTATTTTATCATTTATTGTTATTATTAAATTAAGGCATCACCAGGAGTTAGTTGCTTAAAAACTTCTTAATGCCAGCTGTTTCATATAAATCCCTCAAAATAAAATACCTGCTAATAAGAAGGACTTGGGGCATTTTGGGGACTTGGAGTTGTCCTGGGTGGTGCTGCAGGGACAGTTACTAGACATTGTATGTCCTCCCATGGCCCACTGGGTGGACTGTGGGAGAGTGTAGGCTATGATGTGGACCATTGACCATGAGATGCAGTGGTCCTCAGAGATGTATTCACCAAATGCAATGAATATCTCATGATGAAGGAGGAGGTTGTTGTTATGGGGGGAGGAGTGAGGTGAGGGGGGTGGGAATATATGGGGACCTCATATTTTTTAATGTAACATTAAAAAAATAAAGACAAAAAATGAAAAAAATAAAAAAAAATTAAATGATTAAAAAAAGGAAGGACTTGGAAGACACAGTAATATTTATTGTTAATACTTTCATTAATGAGGCAACACCAGAGATTTATTTAATCACAAATATTCCAAATATTCTTTAACTATTTTTCCTTGCACAGTAATCCTCCCAAATGAAATTCAAGCCAACAAGTAAATTCATTATAATAAAGCCTTTGGTTTTGGTTATTGTCAACAGTATATAAGTATTTTTTTAAACAAATCAATTTTAAGATACATATTAATAAATCATACCATTCATACAAAGTGTACAATCTGTGGTATTTGGTATAATCACACAGTTGTGGATCCATCACTTCAATCATGAATAGAACATTTTCATTATTTCAATAATAATAATAAAAAACAGACAAGCAAACAAGAAAATTTCAACCTCTCAATCTCTCTATGCTTTCCCCACCATACATAGCTGCTGTTTCTGGCTGTTCTAGCCAAACTGTATAATCAATGGCTTTTAGTATATTCACAATGTTGTACATTCATCATATCAAAAATTTTATAACAATTTCATTACTCCAAAAAGAAAGATTCTACACTCCTTAGCTTTCCCTCCTCAGATCTACATAGCCACTAATCTCCTTTCATCTTTATAAATTGATTCATATTTACATTTTATATAAATGGAATCATATAATGTATAGTACTCTGTGTCTGGTCTCCTTCACTTAGTAGGTTTTGTGGGGTTTTTTTTGCCTGATATTAACATTATGTAGTATTAATTTACATTTGTTCAGCCATGAAGTAAAACAGTCATATATGAAATTCTACCCATATTCATATTTCACACATTTATATTTAGTTCATAACAGGGCAATCATACAATATTTGCCCTTTTGTGTCTGGCTTGCTTCACTCAACATAATGTCCTCCAGGTTCATCCATGTTGTTACGTTTCACTACTTCATTTCTTCTTACCACTGCATAATATTCTTTTTTTTAATGCTGAAAGAACTTTACTAAATTTGATCATATGTTTTTATATAAAGAAAATTACAATGAATAACAAAAAGCAGAAATAATACAAAAACACATACATTGATTAGGATGAAATTAACAAAATGTCTTTCCAAACAAGAAAATCAAACCCAAACATTAACCCATGTAATCCAAATGATTAAAAATAAAAACAATAACATACAAATGAAAGAACTTAATCAAAGTGACTATTAGATCTTATTTAGAAATTAAAGGCTATTTAGATAGATGAGATATATGATGAGGATGAAATGATAGATTCTTAATATATAATATTTAATATATGGTATCATGGGAGATCTACAATACATTATGTTAATATATAATATTCAACAAAACAACACTGAATAAAATGCATATCTTTCATTGTTTTGATCAATAAACAGAATTAATGCACAGAACATTCTACTTAAACCCTAAACAAGAGAAAATAATAAAACTGAGCATCATTTTAAAAGTAGTTGGGAAACAGACTTTGGCCCAGTGGTTAGGGCGTCCGTCTACCACATGGGAGGTCCGTGGTTCAAGCCCCGGGCCTCCTTGACCCGTGTGGAGCTGGCCCATGCGCAGTGCTGATGTGCGCAAGGAGTGCCCTGCCACACAGGGGTGTCCCCCGCGTAGGGGAGTCCCACGCGCAAGGAGTGCACCCATAAGGAGAGCCGCCCAGCGCGAAGGAGGGAGCAGCCTGCCGAGGAATGGCGCCGCCCACACTTCCCGTGCCGCTGACGACAACAGAAGCGGACAAAGAAACAAGATGCAGCAAAAAGACACAGAAAAAACAGACAACCTGGGGAGGGGAGGGGAATTAAATAAATAAAAATAAATCTTTAAAAAAATAAAAATAAAAAAATAAAAAATAAAAGTAGTTAAAAGTAGTTAAATGAGTAGTGATTATTTTAAGATGAAAAAATGTCAAATATTAGTAAATTTAACAACATAATTTATCTTACTATTACTATTAAAATAATATGATCTTGATAGATTGCAATATATGTTATAATAGTTCATATCCATGCACACCAAGAGAAAAATCTTCATAATCTTGGAAAAGACAAATATTTCCTTGATTATTATGATAAGTGAAAAATAACTGAAATTTCTAGCAAAATAGGGGAAATAAAAATATCAAGAATATTTTTCATCACCATTCTCAAGTTTGTTCTCTAAAGTCTAGTAAATGCCATAGAAAGAAACAGAATAATTGATATGAATAATGGAAATATGGATGTAATATCATCATTATTTACTTATGATAATATGCCTAAAATATCAAGGAACTACATTTTATAAAAGCAAAACCTTTTCCATATGACAGCAATAACTAGCCAGAAAACAAAATAGAATGCTGTAAATTAGATAACATAATATAATTTTAATAAAAATAAACACCAGTATGTGTTTGCATGGTTTCGTCTGTTTATATCAGCATGAAGAATACAGTGGGGGAAGGACACACACCAGTACACTACAACAGTACTGGGAGAATTGAGGGTATTGAATATGATAGCAAACTTTTTTTTATAACCATTTTATAATGATCCATGTATTACTAATTGTAGTTGTTGAAAAATATAAAACTTTTAAAATAAAAATGATAAATTACACAAATTAGAAGCTCTAAAACATCATTAGTGTTTATAAACTTAACAAGAAATTTATAGGCATTAGCTAAAGAAAAGTACAATGATTTCTGAAAAATAAGAGGAGACAGAGAAATGAAGGGGGGGAAATCCATGTTCTGTGATAGGAAATATCAATGTTATAATATATGATATTTTGCCTATAAGTTATCTAATGTCCTATAATTACTAATACAATCATAATAATATTCTTTCATCAAGTTAACGAAGTTGCCACACTAATGCAAAGTATTAATAACAGAGGGAGCTATATGGGAATTCTGTATCTTCTACATGATTTTTCTGTAAACCTGCAACTTCTCTAATAAAAAAAAAGTATATGTCAGTTATCAGCATACTTATGATGGGATTATACTGAGGCATCTATCATCTTTCCCTGCAAGTATCCCTCTCATAATCAGAAAATAAATGGATCACAGGAAAGCTGCTTTAATTTCTTGTTTAAGATTTTTTGTGTGGTTTTTCTGTGTAGGCTACTTTGAGTTTCTGAGTGACATGATTATCTCAGGAAAATAATACTGCTTACATGATGGTTGAAGGCGTAAAGAGTGAGAAATCTAGATAACTAAGCAGAGTAGCACCAAATTTTATGACCTAGACACAGAAATCAAATAATGTCATTTCTGCTGTACTTTATGGACTAAAACAATCACAAACAAAATATTCCACCTAGTTTCAAGAGGACAGGACATAGAGAAGGGAGTTAAAGTCACATTGTAAAGAGATCTTGTGGGATGATAGATATGGCTGTAGTCAACACTGGAAAATATAATCTCCCACATTGTCCCCATTGTCTAATAATATTGATACAAGAAAAGTGAATCATTATTGATACCCATGTTCGAGAACAGGGAAAAAGAGAGAAGCACACAACAGTCACTGATCCATATTAATTCTGAAATGTAGTCAGGCAATTAAAAATTGCTAGTTCCTTGACTGGAGCTCAGTACTACTCTCTGGAAATTACTTGTTTGGCTCTTGGCTCCACATATTGATACTCTTTATTCTGCTCTGCGTTTGTAACAGAGTAAATTTCTTACATTGCTTTCAGCCTAAAGTCATTCAGAAATCCAAAGACTACCATTCATTTTGATTAAAATCTGTAACATTTAGTTCAAGTCAGCAGTAATTCTATAAGTACAATTCCCTTTAAAAAGGTATAGGTTTTCCAAACATCTTAGAATGGCTCATTGCATTAAGTGAAAGCCACAATCAAAAGAGTCTTTTAGACAGACAGGCATCCTTCTCGGGCTCCCTGTAATACAGCTAAGCAACCCCTTAAAGAGTCTCAGAAGCCTTATTGTTTCAAATGGTCTACAAGCATATCTTTAAGACTCTTAGAGAACTGTTGTCTATCTGAAATTTCTCTAATATACCCCATTTGATAATTCTTAAGTATAAAAAAAAAAGGATTTTAAAGTTTCACTATTGATCTGAACTTGTTCCAGAAGTCATTTCTTAATTTAAGAATACTTTGCTGACTGAAAAGGCTGTTCTGGACTCTTTAACTTTCACTACAACTGGATCTCTGTGCTCTGTTGTTTGGTTTATGTCTCTTCTCTCATTTTTCTAGTTGCCTAAAAGAATTCAAGCAGAACCTTGAATACTTTGCCTCTCCTTAGCTCTAGTATCAAATTCACTAGTTACAATTTCTATTTTCCATATTAATGCAGACAACATTTTTACTTCACTACATAAGTGTCTCCTTCCCTCAAGCTTCTAATAAGGCTTTTCTCACTTTCCTTTAAGCCATCACCAGCAGACTCCTCAAGGTCCTTTAGGATTCTTCCAAGCCCTAGGTTGTAACTGACAGCAGACCTTTGGTCTGCAAGCCAATGAGTCATGTTTTAGTTTTCTGTTACAGTAGTGCCATCCTATTAGGTATAATATTTCTGTTCCAGTTTCTATTGCTGTATAACAAATCACCCTGAAATTTAGTGACTTAAACAACAATATTATTTTATTTTTATTATTATTATTTCTTATGGATGTAGTTGGTTAGCAAATCAAGATAGGTTCTGTTGGAAAGTTCCTATCAGAACAATGTCTAGAGCAAAAAAAAAAAGGTAGCCAGCATAGATGGGGCTGACCAGATATTGTGTAAATCCTAACCTCTGGTCTTGTGGCTCTCAACTCATACATAAATGGGATCTTCAAAGTTCCTATTTGGGTAAGGGCACACGGGGTGAGCCTTAATCCAATATGACTGATGTCCTTAGAAGCAGAGGAAATTCAGATTAAGTCAGTCTGTACGAGCTGGAGGAGGAGATAGAAGGCAATTAGCTGTGTGGCTGAGTCAGAGATGCATCCATCTAGCAATGAAGGTACACCAAAGAAGGCCAGCAAGCCACCACCAGAATGCTACAGACTTCAGAGCACCTGGATTTAAGACTTCAGCCTCCAAAACTGAATGAAAATAAATTCTTGTTGTTTAAACCTAACAGTTTTTGGTATTTTATTAAAACAGCCTTGACAAACTGAGACACTTTCTCTTCATGTACTGTAGACTTCAGAATTAGGGCAAGAAAGCAAAAGGACATTAAGTCTATATAAATAAGAGTAAAACAAAATAACTCTGGTCATGACAATTATAGGAAAGAAGATAAACTTTATAAATGCAATACAAAAATAAATACATGACTAGTGAAAAGGGAGGAAAGTGTGCATAAATGTGCTAATTTTCTTATCTTTTAAAACAAAAAATTAAAATAACAATCCATTTTGTAGGAAAATATCACAGTGATTTCAATTATTTTTAATATTCTTCACATTTTTCATAACTATAGAGAGATCATTTAGAAACATTTAAAATTGATTCATTTTTAAAAATAAAAATTTAATAAAAATTAAATTGAGTATGTTTAATTAAAATATAGCATATAATCCCATTTCTAAAAATAATGTCTATTCATTTTTATGTTTAGAATCAAAAAGAGGTGTGAAGACTAATATGTTTTAAATGTTAATACTGGTTATTCTAGGTGGTGGTATTCTGAGTGATGTAAAATTTTCTCTATTGCAATCTTATTAATATTTTAAATGGGCACATAAAACAGCAATAAAAAGAATATTCGTGTAGAAGCAGTAATTATATTGAACATTATATGAGGAAACCTATTTTTCTATCTTTTCTTAACTGCCTTTGCAATAGTGCATGTGCCAATCAGTTCCTTGAATACTGTTTTTCAATTTGTTTGTAAATAAGGAGAGTGTGGGGTGGGAAGGTAGATACTCCTTTTACCTTTAGAACCAGGAGAACGACTCCAACTTTAAGGGACATGGTATATTAAATGCACCTTCACAGCAATTTCTATTTCTTCATCCATAACTTGCATTTCTGCATCCATAACTTGCACAGAAGTTTACAAGGAAATATGTTTGAGCTGAAAATTAAGGAAAAATGAATATAAGTAAAATAACATTAAAAGAAAACAACAGACTGTTAAATATTGTTTTATTAGTTAATAAATAATGGCCGTATTTGTGGAATGGGAAGGACTGCTCTATTTTCAGACTGTGCCTTTAAGTTAGTCAATACATCAGCACAGTATTTTATTGGTGATCCCTCTGCTGCCTTTTCTTCCAATGTTCTGCTCTTCTGTCCTTTCTAAGAGTGTGGTCCTTGGAGCTTCTCTTCAGGATGACCATGTTCCCTCATGATGTGCTTCATCATCATCAGACATTTCTGCTTCCAACCCACTCCCCTTATTTTTCCATTTGACCATACTAAATGAGTTTTACTGGAATTCTTATGTCATATATTTTCAATCTTAGCAATTACCTTATTTCATAAGGATGGAGTGGGATAGAGCACATGCACACAATTAACACATTAATATTTCTTTAGTGAGGTAACTGGGGTAGTGGAAGTAGGGCAGAGAATAAACCAGATCAGTCAGAAGTCCATGATCTGGTAGAGACACTTTGTGTAATGGATTTTTTTAAACTACCAAAAGGTTTAGAGGAAAGCTGATAAATTATCCAAAGCAAAAAGTTCATCTCAAAACTATATACCAGGGGAAACAGATATGGCTCAAGCACATGTGCACCCACCTCACATGGGAGGTCACAGGTTCGGTTTCCGGTGCCTCCAAAAGAGGACAAACAAACAGTGATCAGACATTGAGTAAAAACAGTGAGCAAAACAATGAGCAGACAACAGGTAAAAACAAACCAACAGCATACAGATGTGGCTCAAGCAGTTGAGCCCCACCTCCCAAAGGGGAGGTCCTGAGTTTGGTTTCCAGTGCCTCCTAAAGAAGCAAAACAGACAATGAGCAGACAAGAGAAAGAAAGAAAAAACAACAACAACAACAACAAACAGAAAACGATGAGCACAAACTGAACAAAAAACAAAACAAAACAAAACAGTGAGCAGAGGAGAGAACCATCTCAGGGGTGGGAGGGAAGCTATATACCAAAGGATAGCCACTATTCATCATTTTATGTTACAGGAGAAATATAATAAGAGAAAATTAAGCATTTAATTTTCTATTAAATTGCATTCATTAGTTTTTTATTTTTCAATCTTTAGAAAAGGAACTCGCTCAGAAATTCTGTCTTAGTTCCCTTTATTTGTTCAGCATTTGATATTTTAAATGTTTCATGACCATTTTGATTTTTAATTTGTAAGCAGCTCATTCTATTATTTTCTGATATTTTACCTATAGCAGGTGAAACACCAAATTTCTCAAGTGATGTTTAACAACTTAAATGCAAACTCTAAAGAGTTCCTTCCTATTTAGGAAATTCCATAATTGTATGATGAATTTTTACCCTACTAATTATAATTACCATGAGAAAAAATTGGGAAGATGCCAATGGACAGATTAATGTCGAAATTGCTATGCCCTCAAAGGATTTTGGACTCCTGGTCTCTTATTTGCTTAAAAACTCTAACTTTCTTGTCCTGCAAGTATGAACAGCCTAGTAACTAGACATTATTGCAAGTAAATATAGCTTTTCTCAAAACTTAACAACATATTTTGCAAAGAACCATGTATTGGCTTTAAAAGGCAGAGACTGGTCTCAAAGCAAACCAAAAGGATATTGAGAAAAATGATTCAGCATCTGTCCTTGAACCAACCAACAGGTAACAAAAGTATTGAGTTAAGTAGAGTAGAAGTTAGCACAATTTTAAACCAGATAATATTAACATGGACTTGGAGTTGCTAACAGATTTCAGAAGGCAGAGATGTGGGCTCTGTCACAGAAGTATTCTGTCCCAAACGTCCATCCCCATACTATAGTATTTTTTTTTATTTTTAAAGAAGCTTTAGATTACAAAAAAGCTGCATAAAAAATTACAAGGAATTCCCATATATCCCACTCCCTCCCCTCCCATCCTTTCCCACATTAACAACATCCTTCATCAGAGTAGTACATTTGTTACAACTGATGAACCCATGGTATTTTTATTGGGCAGTCCAGACATACTTGGCATTTGCACCCTCAGTTTCTTTAAAACCTTGTGATCATCTGGCATGGTGACAGGGATCAAAATCTTATCAAGAAACAATTGAATTGGTCTCAGCGAAAAAATAGATAAAAGCACCAGCCTACTCAGAACATTCTTTCTTTCTTCATTCTTGAGCTAAACTTTAAACATCCTTTCTTTCTTCATTCTAGAGCCAACCTTTATCTAGATCCCAAAGACTTGAACTAAAGGAGCATTTTTAGAGGTTTGGGCATGAGGACCAACTATAAAGTTAGAAACTAAAGTTAGCTTCCTTTGTTTTCAACCAATTCTATATTTTCACAATGGCATAAACATGCCTAGGACAGGCAGCAGATAAACTTGAGAATTATCACTATAGGTATGCCTGTGGTCCCATATTCAGAATGCAGGAGAAGGGCTAAGTTTATAGGATATAATGAGCTGAGTTTTGAAACTTGCTGAGTGTAAAATATTAGACCATATAATATAGTGATAATATTTTATATTAAAACACTTCATTTTATGTAGTGTGATATTTTAGCTACATATCTAGGACAGTCATTTTTTGTGACTGAGAATTTACTCTCGGGAGAAGGTCAGATACTTTTCAACAGAAATCCTGTTCTAGAGGCTGCTACAAGTGTTTCAGGCTTTTTCCCCAATACCAGTTGCTTTTGTAATTTGCTTAATGATTGTTTATCATTGTTGTTTTCATTGGTGAGAGTAGATCCTTGTTCTTAGTGTACTGGATGCTTTAATAATAGGACTTGAATTGTTGAAATCAATAACAATTGAACTGTGTAAACTGGCTAAAATATTTTAGGTGCAGTCCCCTCTTTATGACATGGTTATGAGAATCTCACAAACCCTAAAGCCTTTAACATTAAGAAATATCCCTCTATTGTCCTGGATTCAGCCACTGTACAGGAGAATTATGGTAAAACAATGCCACCAGAAGGGTAAAATAATTCTCTATCTTAAAAACTTTTTCTGAAAGTGCTGGTTTGCAAATTGTTACAGCTTTTTTTTTAAACAGCAATTTTGTAGCAACTTGACAGTATTTTTAAGTTTTTTGAATCTAATAATCATTTTTAAAATCTAGGACTTACAGTTTTTATGTATTTTTTAATAATTTATTTCTCTAGATTTTTATTTAAACTTTGCAGAAATATTCATCGGGAATAAATTGAAAATAAAAAATATAGAATGTTCCTTCACCATTATATACACACTGCTCTAAAATGTACTGATCTGCAAGGAGTGGTCGAATTATTTTTAAATGATTTGAGAGCTAAAACATTCAGTTTAGACAAGTATGAACTGTTTTGTACTTGCTTACTAGTAAATTCTGTATGTGTGGTGGAATTCAATCTGAAACTAACTTGCTTTTGAGACTGGCAGTAGGGTTGTTAATTTAGCATTCACCCAGTTTGAATAAACTTTTTTGATCACAGTGACTTAAATTGGTTTATAACATCATCTGAGAAAATCAGTATGGAGCTGAAAGGAGGTCAACCTCGGAGAAATAGTTTTGGGCATCATCATTGTACACGGTAATTGATGAGGCCTAATGTACAAGTGAGATCATGCAGATCAAGTGATTAGACTGAGAGTAGCAAAGTGTTGAAGACACAACACTCTATAAAAACAATCTTTAACCATTTGACAAAAAGTAAGTTCTGAAAATTATTATTTTTTATATTCAATTATTATATGATTAATCATTTTCTTCTTGTTAGTAACCCCATATCTATGTATGAAGACTTCCTTTTGTGTTGAACCCCCTCTCACTTTCAGGTCATAGAGATATTTTGTAAAATCATTATAGCATTTAACACCAACAAATAATTTATTTACATTGCTACCTTCCAAAAAAGATAGTGTGAGTAGCTCAAAATAAGATCATATTTATCCATCTTTGTGGTGCACCAGTTCTCTAATAATACCTAATTCAATGTCTGACCTATAACAAGCAATCACTGACTAGTAGATTAGTAGATAGATAGGTAGATAGATAGATAGATAGATAGATAATATGTTCATGTGTACATATGTGGATACATATAAGCAAATGTACATATATATACATAATTATGATAATTATGTCCATTTGGATGATTTTAAGGACTCCAGAGACTTCACAAAGTATTAACAAAGTTAAGAGAGTATACAGCAAAAGGAAGAAAGCACAAGAAAACATCTTAGAAGTCTAGTCCTTCTATGTGATTTTAGAGTCCTTTCTCAATTTCACAGGTGGTACTTCAACATTGGAGTGTGACCACCGTATCTGTGAGATACATTTGTCTTAGAAAACACACAGTGTTATAGGAAGAGGTCTTTTATAGTCCACTAGTCAAGTAGCCAAACTAGGCGACCTGACCAATACTGTCAACAGCAGTAACTAAGATACCACAACAGAAACTAATATTAATACTTAAAATTTTCTACAAACAATAGTAACAACCAGAACCTCATCTTTCCCCTAACCTCATATGGAGGCTAAACAATCCATCCTTAATTAAAAAAAAAAATCTGTCTTGACTAAAGTCATTCCTAGCTAATCTGATATTTAAACAATGAATGGGCAATATAACTTCTGGATTAGGTTTTTTGTTCTTTTTTTTTTTTTAGGATTTATCACAGATTGAACCCAAGACCCTGTACAAGTGAAGCAGGTGCTCAACCACTAGCTACACCCACTCCACTGGATTAAGTTTAAATGAAGAAAACTGTGACTTCTATGTATTGAAGCAATAGGTTCAGCAACAAAATATGTTCCCAGCTAGATTCTTACAAACATGTTTTTCATTCATATATCCCTGAAGCTCTTGCAAAATTATTTAAACACTGTGATTCCATTTCTTCATCTGTGTAATAAGAAAAAAAATAGTATCCCTCTCACTATATTGTTGTGAGAATTAAATTAGTTCATAGATGTTACATTTTTAGCAGTATGCCTAACATGGGGTAACAGAATATTAGATAAATTATTATTTGTATTATTAGATAAAATCTTAGTAGTAGGGGAGGCAGCAAGATTATGGGAGAGAGCAGGGCTCTACCTTCACCCCAAGTGACCATGAAAACTGCCTTGCATGTCTCACACATGTTCATCTTGGTAACTTCTTCTGACTGTGCCATGATACTGGAGGCCTTTGAGCCGGACGTTCAATGTGGAGTGGACACCTGCTGAGCCATCAGCCTCTGACTGTGCGGGTTGTGGATGTGCACCCCGCTGGGGCAGGAAGGTGAGGACTGCGACCCTGGCAGCCACAAAATCCCCTTCTTCAGAGAACGCCAACACCACATCTGCCCCTGCTCGCCCATCTTGCTATGCTCCTGGTCAACGGCAGGTATCACTGATTCGTGGAATTGAAGAACATCAACTTTTAGGAGCTTGCGGGTCCAGACACTCCACAGGACCTCTCTGTAGCATACCCTAGGGCCATCTCTATGGGTGCCCAGCACCCTCTGGTCATCCAGTCCCCATGCTCCAACCTGCTTCCCCCATCCCTCTGGCTAGCACACATATGTGCTCATGCATGCACAGGTACACTCATGGGGTGACGGGGCCCACTAAGACAGCCTGGGGTGTTAGAGCAAGGAGTTGACCACCTGGCCTTCCCTAATCCATGGGGGACAGGTGCACCCATCTCAGACCTGTACGGTACTGACCTTAACTGCCCTAATCCTTGGAGAATGTGCTCCACCCTCTCTGAACCCTGTGGTGGCAAAACCCTCCCAGAACATCAGAGAAGAATATCTGTCCTCTGCAACTGGTGGGATAAACTCACCCTCTCTGTACACATAGGTGGGGTTCCTCTCTTGGCCCAAGGTGATGTCTTGATTCCAGATCTCAGCTTCCATGGTTTTCCTCTTAAAGCTCTTTCTCCTTCAATTTCTCCTTTCCATGTCCCTTTTAGTCCAAGATGACAGTGGTTTTGTTCACACAGTTCTCTCAAAAACCTTGTTGGTTTTGCATGCAAGAAATAAGGGTCCAAGCCATCAGACAGTAAGACTTTTCATAAGTCTTTACAAGATAGCTGCATCTTCAATCCTGATTTACAAGTTGCAAGTTTAGATAATTTCTTCAATAGGGCACTTTCATCTGGGAGCTTAATTTCCAAAAGACTTGGAATTTCCAGAATCAGTTTCTGTTTCCTTTGTGCCCAACAGTTCAGCCCTCAGTATATCTCTCTTGTCTAGCATTTTGCTATAAGCTTCAAGCAGAAGTCAAGCCACATTCTACAAGTTTACTTTGGAAAGTTCTTCAGCTAAATGCCCAGACTTGCCATTTTCAAATTCTGCCTTCCATACAACACCAAGAGTTAATCTTGCTAAGTTCTCTGTGACTTTAAAACACAGATTGTCTTTCCTCCAGTTTCCAGTAATAGTTTCATCATTTACTTCTAAGGCATAAGAAAAAGTCTCATTAGCATCCATATTGCTATCAACCATCTCTTCAAAGTGATCTAGACCTTTTTATCCAAGCATCTCACAATTCCTCCAAAAAATACCCTTTACCTATTCAGAAAACCATTCCAGCATTTTGGTAATTGCAAAATCACTCCCCCACTCCTCAGTACCAAATTCTGTTTTAGTCAGCCAAAGGGTGCTGATGCAAAATACCAGAAATCTTTTGGTTTTTATAAAGGGTATTAATTTGGAGTAGGAGCTTACAGATGCCAGGCCATGAAGCATAAGTTACTTCCCTCACCAAAGTTCATTTCCACATGTTGGAGCAAAATGGCTGCCGATGTCTGTGAGGGTTCAGGCTTCTTGGGTTCCTCCCTTCCTTTGGCTTCTCTCTGGGTTCAGGGTTCCTCTCTTCCCAGGACTTGCTTCTTCCTGGGCTCAGGGTTCCTCTCTTCCTGGGGCTTGCTTCTCTTTCCTCTGTGAGCTTACTTCCCGAGGTTCCAGCTTAAGGATTCAGGAAATGCCAACATCAAAAACCTTCAACTCTGTCATTTGCCACACCTTTTATCTGTGAGTCCCCACCCACCAAGGGGTGGGGCCTCAATGCCCTAATGATATGGTTCAATCAAAGCCTTAATCATAACTTAATCACAACCAGGTACAGATGATTTTACAAATATATTCCAATACCTATTTTTGGAAGTCATAACCATATCAAACTGCTACAGCTTTTATTTGCCATTTTATTCTACAGAGGGATGCAAACATTAATAAGACAAGAGTTCACTATGCATGATTGTTCAAACTAAGCTAAGGTGAAGAATACTTCCTATTCTACATCATAAAATACCCTAACTGAAAGAGACCTCAAAGATGTACTCTAAGTTACGATTTTTAGCCAAGAAAGGTAAAGTCTGAGACCTTAATATATTCATTATCTTGGAAGGAAATTCCTGGAAGGAATTGTTATTGTTATTACAAATTGTGTTTCTCTAACATTTCAAGTAGTATACTTCATCAGGAGATACACACACACAAGAACGAAAGATAGACGTCTTAGCATTCTTAAATGAGCATCAAAGGAAATTTTAGAATGTTTTTGGCTCTGGTATCATGTTATACTTGGTTTCCAACTGTGCCACAATAGTTCCCACTTTTCACAGTGAGATGTTATGCACAGCCGGAGAACTAGACAAAAGAGATTTAATAATCAGAAATGGTCCAACATTCAAAGTTGTTAGACTCTGAAAACCTAGGAAACAATCACTGCTTCCACTGGGGTTTTGTTTATTCTCATTTTTTAAAAAAACATTTGTTCAAAGACATCTGCACTATTAATGACTAATTTAGAGTCAATCAGAAGGCACACAGCATTTAAAATGAGCCTTTATACCTTAAACACTCTATTCCCATCAGCCACTGTGTTTTACATGAGAATATAAGGAGTGGCAAGCATTTGTGTAACATATTAACTATAAAATATAATTGTGGATATTACAATCTTTGTTATTTTCTCTGTTGGTAGTTTATACTGCATCAACAGATACAAACATTCCTTCACCTTAGTTTTTCACATGTCTGAAAGAATTTATGTAAAAAGATTACTTTATATGTGTAAAATATGTTAGGATACAAAAACATTCTTAATTTGATGCATCTCATATTAAAGATAATAAAACAGTATATAATATTGCAGAAATTACAGAATGAAGCCAGTGAAATTGTGTGCTTTTAAAAATACATCACTGAACAAAATGAACAAGAAAATTACTATATATGTCAATATTGAAGAAATGTCATAAACACATTAAATTTTAAAACAAAACAAGATCTATTTTCCATGCAAAACTTTGATATAGAACATGGAAATTTGAACTAAAAGTCTAAAAAATTTAGGAGCCAAGTAGGAAATAAATTTAAAAATATCAAAGTACTAAAAATGCATGCAAAATTTAATTTCTTTTAAAAAGAGAGCAAAAATACCAACTTCTTTTATTCATGCTGAAACTTAAACCTAATTTCAACTGAAATTCTACTTAATTTTTTCCTGTAACATCTCTTCAAAATGGTGGTCCATTCTTTGTTTAAGTCCTGTGACAGAAATCTCACTACCAATTATGGAATAAAAAAGCTATTAGAAACTACAATGTCTGTTATACGCCATATCTTTCACTAACTTTCTGAGAAAATTACTCCTAAAGGCAGAAGAGATAGAATGAGCACCACTTGGGCTCCTGAATGCATCACCCCAAACAGATTTTCAAAAGTCAAGTTTCTTTGAAAGCCTGGGGTTAGATTTAAAATTTTGAAGACAGTTTGCATTATACTCTGTCCTACTTTCCCAGTTGCTAAAATAAAAACCACACAATGGATTAGTTTATACAACAGGAATTTCTTGGCTCATGAATTTGAGGTTAGACAGTCCAGAATTGAAGAGTCCTCAAGATGATGCTTTCTCCCTGAAGAAAGTGGCACTCTGCAACTGACTGCTGGTGAGCCTTGGGTCCCTGGCTTTCCTGTCACATGGTAATTCACGTGGTGGTAGTTCTTTCTCTTTTGTTTCCAATGAATTCCACTTTTTGCCCTTCCCCTTGATAACCTTCTCCCTGATACCTTCTCTGAAACCTCCAGTAATAAGATTAAGACCCATTCTGAATGAGTTGGCCACACCTTAACTAAAAATAACATCCTAAAAAGGTGTATTTATAATGGATTCATACCTGCAGGAATAGATTACTATTAAGAACATGTTTGTTTCTGGGACACATAATTCAACCTACTGCATACTCCAAAATGTATCCCTATTTCTTGGTAATACAGTGTTCATTATCAATCACTATGAGAGTGAAATTAATCTCTGAGTTTCTACAAACTACCTAACTGAATAGAAGAAAACACATCAGCTTGGATAAGTATGTTGCATTTCCTTGTTGTCATGGTGTTTTCAGAAACAGACACAACAATATACATGCAAAGGGCAAATGTATCAGTGCGTGTGATTCTTTATATGCTTGGCTATACATGGACTATTTCACAGTAGGCATTGAGAAGGCCAGAAAATGTTATCAAAGAGAGAATTTCAATTCAGTATTTTTGTGTGACTACTTGTGGAAATTTTGAGGAATGTTTCTTTATATTGACAGATCAGGTTGTTTTGTATCATGTAGAGGGCTAAAAAGTTTGTCTTTGATCCGTGGTCAGTCTTGCATACATTTAAAGAAATTTTTGTTGAAAAGGGTTAGTGATATTAGCTTTTATTTTTCTTAAAACATAAATGGGAGGAGGGAGGGGCAAAATGGCATCAATTGAATGCACCCACATCATCTCTCTGGCAGAGGAAGGCTGAATGAGAGCAAAATTCTGCCTGGGTGAGCTGCTTTGGAAACTCACAAAGCAGGAGACTTCAGGATATTTATCTGGAGAGAGTGTGACAAAAAAGAGTGATTACTCACGGTAAAACTGTGAGTCTCTGCGTATTGAGGCTGGAGCTATGGGAAGGCAAGCCCTTCCCTCAGGGCAGGAAGCCTTGGCATTCCCCAAATCTTGCTGTCACCCAGCAGGTGACCAACTGAGAGTGGGAGGGTTCTGGTGAAGGGTGGAGAGGAGTAGCTCGAGTGCAGGTTCAATTGTCTGGATTCCCCTTTTTTGAGCTTTGAGGAGCATTCTACCTGGTTTGAAGAGAAACCAGGAAGAGGGAAGAGGCAAATCTGCTGAGGCAGCCTGATTTACCTAACCTCCCTGGGATAGGGAAAATTGGTCTGGGAAAAGGTGGAGTCAGGCAATTAACTAGACCTTCACAACCCACCTAAGAGAGGGGGGACAGTAGGAAGTGTTTAATAAGCTTCCAAGAGCATATTTAGAGTTCCCGGCAAGGTGTGGGTACTTTCTCTCAAAGAGTCTGAGAGTCATTATTTTCTGTGGCGAGTTAATTCACCAGGGTCTCATTCGAATTTCAAAAGGGAACTCTCACACTGGCTTTCTGCTGTGCTGGGAGAGAAAGAAGTTAGGGGAAAAAAGATTCCTAATCAGCAGTTTACCCAATTGCTTAGAGTTGATCCTGCCCCTGGCAAGAGGACTCTTTCTGTAGAGCAAATCAACCCAGAAAGAAAGTTTAGCTCAGTGGAGGAGTTTCAGCCTTGAATGCGCAAGGTCTCTAGCTCAATTCCTAGCTCCTCTTAAGAGTAGAGACCCACTGAGATATTAAACATCTAGCTGGCACTTTAGGACAGGGAAAATATAGACAATATCCTTGTATTAGCTTCCCTTGGGTCTCTTATTTGCCCTTAAAAAAAAGGTTACTTTTGTTACATAATTTAATTTAGTTAACTCTCTAAAACCCACTTCAAAATCTGCAGAGAAAGCCGCAGGGTAATTGATTGATAAACACTGGCAGCCTGACAAGTTCCACAGGGGCTTAAGAGGGAAGTCTGGTTTTTCTTAATGTTTTGTTGGTTCCTTGCTTGTGAGTTTGTCCTTTTTTTGTTTTCATGTTTTCTACCTCTTTATTCTACCACCACCACCACCACCCACCCCACCTCCCGGCTTTTTTTTTTTTAATTAGTATAGCTATTCCAGCACTTTTTTATTTCTTGTTTGCTGTGTTTCATCTTCCTTGGGTTCCTCTTTTCTGAGTGTACTGATTTTGGATACCAACACTCTCTTTTCCTCCCTACATCTTTCTATCTTCTGCCTTCTGTTGTTGCTCTTACCCAATTTTTCTGTCTTTTTATTTCTAACGCTTCTATTCTGTTTTCTATATTTTATTAATTCTGTTTTTGTCCTCTTTTTTCTTATTTCCTCATCACTCTGGCCTTCTAATTCATACTATTTTCTTCTTATTCAGTTTCCCATTTTACTGAAGGTACTTCACTTTTTTATTCCTATAACTCTACACTCCTTACATGAATTTAATATTATTCTCCTAGATCTCATATGGTTCTTCTGCTAACATTTACTACCAAAATTACTATTATACTTTTTCTTTTCTTACTTCTTTTGCTTCCCCTGGCCCTAATCTTTTTCCTTCAAGAAAAGTTAGACAACAACAAGGAAATAGAATGAGAAGGACAAAGTGCCAAAGAGAAAATTTAACACACACACACAAATAACTAAATAAAACCTGAGACTAGATGGAGAAGCTAATCAACTGAACAAACCCAACAAGAAAAAATGGTGAGCAGACAGTAACAAAAAATTATAAACCATACCAATAATCAGGAAAACATGGACCAGTCCAATGAAAAAACTAAAAACCAGGAAGAGAAGTAGAACATTGAAAAACTAACCAAAGCTATCCAAACAAATATCATGGCCCAACTTAATGACGTGAAGGAAGAGATTACGAATATTAAGAAAACAATTGCAGGGACAATTACTGGACATTGTAGATCCTCCCAGGGCCCACTGGATGGAACATGGGAGAGTGTGGGCTATGATTTGGACCATTGACCATGAGGTGCAGCGATGCCCAGAGATGTACTCACCAAATGCAATGGATGTGTCATGATGATGGGGGAGAGTGTTGCTGTGGGGGGAATGGTGGGATGGGGGCGGTGGGGTGAATGAGGACCTCATTTTTTTAATGTAATATTTTTAAAAAATGAATTAAAAAAAGGAAAAAAAAGAAAACACTTGGAGAGCGTACTGAAGAAATCATAAACATAAGCAAAAAGATAATGGGCATGATGGTGATGAATGGCACAATTCATAAAATCAAAAATATGCTCTCAGCAAATAACAGCAGATTTGAACAGCCAGAGGAAAGAATTTGTGATGAGGAAAACAGTACATCTAAAATCAAACAGATAGTAGAAGTGATAGATAAGAAGACAGAAAAAATCCAGCAGGGTCTTAGGGATTAAATGACAACACAAAATGCACAAATGTAAGCATTATTGGCATCCCAGAAGGAGATGAGAATGGGAAAGGGGCAGAAAGGATGTCGGAGGAAATAATGGCCAAAAACTTCCCAAAACTATTGAGGGAGATAGATGTCCATGTCCAGGAAGAGCAGCACACCCCAAACAGTATAAATCCCAACAGGCCTACTCCAAGACATAAACTTGTCAAATTATCCAGTACTCAAGACAAAGAGAAAATATTAAAGACAGCAGTGAAAAGAGAACCATCACATACAAGGGAAGCTCAATAAGATTAAGAGTGGATTTCTCATCTAAAACCATGGAGGCAAGAAGGCAATGGTGCGACATAGCCAAGGGACTAAAAGAAAAATATTTCCAGCCAAAAGTACTCCATCCAGCAAAACTGCAATTCAAAAATGATGAAGAGTTCAAAATATTCACAGATAAACAGAAACTAGGAGAGGATGCCAATAAGAAACCTGCTCGTCAAGAAATACTAAAAGGAGTTTTGCAGATTGAAAGAAAAAAACAGGAGAGACAGAGCTGGAGGAGAGTGTAAGAACAACTAGAAAGACAAAAAGAGAAATAAAAACAACATTTGACATGCACAAATTCAAAGAAAATATGGCTAATGAAAATAATTCTTTGAGAGTAATAGCACTGAATGTCAATGGATTAAACTCACCAGTCAAGAGACAGAGATTGGCAGAATGGATAAGGAAATATGACCCATCTATGTACTATCTACCAGAAACCCACCTTAGACCCTGGGATTCAAGGAAGTTGAAAATGAATGGCTGGAAAACAATCTTATAAGGAAGCAATAACCAAAAAAGTGCTGGAGTAGCTATACTAATATCAGACAAAATAGACTTTAAATGCAAAATATTGTGAGAAACGAAAAAGGACACTATATATTAGTAGAAGGGATAATCTTTCAAGAAATAAGAACAATCATAAACATTTATGCATCTAACCAGGGTGCCTCAAAATACACGAAGCAAAAACTGGAAAAACTAAGTGAAGGAATAGATGTCTCTACAAATATAGTGGGGGACTTTAATACACCATTATCACCATTAGACAGAACATCTCAACAAAGAATCAATAAAGAAACAAAGACTTTTAATAACATATTAGAGGATCTGGGTGTAATGGACATATACGGAACACTACTCCCAATTACGGCAGGATATACATTCTTCTCAAGTACAAAAGGATCATTCTCCTAGATAGACCACATGCTAGGCCACAGAGAAAGTCTCAATGAATTCAGAAAGATTGAAATAATATGAAATAATTTCTCTGGCCCCAATGGAATGATGTTGAAAATCTGCAAAGGCCAGAGAACCAGATTAAACACAAAGATATGGAAGTTAAGCAATATACTCTTAGAGAGGTAGTGGGTCAGGAAGGAAATCTTAAAAGAAATCAGTTAACTACCTAGAAACTAATGAAAATGATAACACAGCATATCAAAATTTATGGGATATACCAAAATCTGTACTGAGAGGGAAATTCATAGCCATAAATTCATACATAAAAAGAAGGAAGAGCTAAAATCAAAGACCTGGGAAGCAGACTTGACCCAATGGATAGGGTGTCCACCAACTACATGGGAGGTCCGTGGTTCAAACCCCGGGCTTCCTTGACCCATGTGGAGCTGGCCCATGAGCAGTGCTGATGTGCTTAAGGAGTGCCATGCCATGTAGCGGTGTCCCCCTCATAGGGGAGCCCCATGCACAGGTAGTGCACCCTGTAAGGAGAGACATCCAGCATGAAAGAAAGTGCAGCCTGCCCAAGAATGGCACCACACACACAACAAGGTGAACTGACACAACAAGATGATACAACAAAGAGAAGCAGATTACCAGTGCCGCTGGTAAGGATAGAAGCGGTCACAGAAGTACACATAGCAAATGGACACAGAGAGCAGACAACTGGGAGTGGGGGAGGGGAGAGCAAAAAAATCAAAGACCTAACTGCACTCTTGGAGGAATTAGTAAAAAAAAAAAAAAACAAACAAAAAAACAACGAATTAACCCCTAAAGGAAGAAAGAAAAAAATAACAAAGGTCAGAGCTGAGCTAAATGAAGTCAAAATAAGAAAGCACTAGAAAAAATAATTAAAGAGCTGGTTCTTGGAGAAGATCAATAAAATTGACAAACCCTTAGCTAGACTAACAAAGAAAAAAGAGAGAAGACACAAATACACAAAATAAGAAAAGAGAAAGTGGATATCACCACTGACCCCACTGAAATAGAGTATCATAAGAAGATACTTTGAAAAACTTTATGCCAACAAGAAGGACAATTTAGAGGAAATGGACAAATTCCTAGGAACACATAAGCAGCCTACATTGACAAAAGAAGAAATTGATGGTCTCAATAAAGTAATCACAAGTAAAGAGAATCAGTCATTAAAAACCTCCCAACTAAGAAGTGCCCCAGACCAGACAGTTTCACAGGTGAATTCTCCTAAACATTCCAGAAAGAATTAACACCAATCTTGCTTAAACTCATCCAAAACATTTAAATAGAAGGAACATTGTCTAACTCATTATGTGATGACAACATTACCCTAATACAACAAACAAACAAAACCAACAAAAGAAAGGAAAATTACAGAGCAATCTCTCTAATGAACCAGATGTTAAAATCTCCAACAAAATACTTGCTAATCATATTCAACAGCACATCAAACGAATTACACACCAGGACCAAGTGGGTTTCATCCCTGGGATGCAAGGATGCTTTAACCTAAGAAAACCAATCAATGTAATACACCACGTAATAGATTGAAAGAAAAAAGTCACATGATCATATCTATAGATGCAGAAAAAGCTTTTGACAAAATACAATACCCTTTCCTGACAAAAATACTGCAAAAGATAGGAATAGAAGGAAACTTTCTGAACATGATAAAGGGTATATATGAAAAGCCCACAGCTAACATCATATACAATTGTGAACTCCTAAAATCTTTCCATCTAAGATCAGGAACAAGACATTTAACATTGCATTAGAAGTACTGCTTTGGGCACTGAGGCAAGAAACAGATATAAAAGGCATCCAAATTGGAAAGAAAGAAGTGAAAATTTCATTATTTTCACACAACATGATCCTATACATAGAAAGCCCTGAGAAATCTATAACAAAGCTTCTAGAACTTATGAATGAGTTCCATAAAGTCACAGGTTATAAGAACAATGTGCAAAAATCAGTAGCATTTCTGAACACCAGTAATGAGCAATCTAGGGAGAAATCAAGAAAAAAAATACATGTACTATATAAAAAATAAAATCACATACCTAGAAATAAATTTAACTAAAGATGTAAAAGATTTATACATAGTTACTATACAATACTGTTAAAGGAAGTCAAAGAAGACTTAAACAAATGGAAGAATATTTCCTGTTCATATAGGAAAACTAAATAGCTTAAGATGTCTATCTTACCCAAACTGATCTACAACTATATTGCAATCCCAATAAAAATCAACACAGCATTTATTAATGAACTAGAAAAACTAAGTATGAAATTTATTTGAAAAGAAAAGAGGCCCCAAATAGCCAAAGACACATTGAAAAAGAAAAATGAAATCGGGGGAAACTCCCTACCTGACTTTAAAACATACTGCAAAGCTATAGTTGTTAAAACAGCATGGAATTGGCACAAGGATAGACATACAAACTCCCTACCTGACTTTAAAATATACCGCAAAACTATAGTGGGTAAAACAGCATGGTATTGGCTCAAGGAAAGACATATTGACCAATGGAACTGAATTGAGAGTTCTGAAATAGATCCTTGCATATACAGTCATCTGATATTTGACAAGGACCAGTGGGCCCAGGAAGGAAGTTCTCTACCTGACGTTTTATTTTTTCTTCATTTCTGTGTTTGTGGAGTCCTTCTCAAGTCTCTACTGTCCTCCAAAATTCCAAGAAAGTGGGATTTTTCCTTTTACTCGCTGAATCTCAGAGTTTTTTTCAGGGAATGGCTTATGTCACATGTTCTGCATTAGCTCTTAACTAAGAATTCTCTATTTCTGGTTGCAGAAAAATTCATACTTTTCTTTTAAAATGCATGCAATTTTTAAATTTGTTTGTAAAAATTCTGCTTTTATGTCCCAGTGTGATTAACAACTAACATCATTTCATAAAAAAATAAAACTAGTTTTTTGGGGTTTTTTTTAAAGATTTATTTTTATTTATTTCTCACCCCCCCCCACCCCCCACCCCGGTTATCTGTTCTCTGTGTCTATTTTGCTGCATCTTCTTTATCCGCTTCTGTTGTTGTCAGCAGCACGGGAATCTATGTTTTTTTTGTTGTGTCATCTTGTGTCAGCTCTCCGCGCGGGCGTCTCCATTCCTGGGCAGGCTGCACTTTCTTATGTGCTGGGTGGCTCTCCTTACAGGGTACACTCTTTGCGCGTGAGGCTCCCCTACGGGGGGACACCCCTGCATGGCACGGCACTCCTTGCACACATCAGCATTGCACATGGGCCAGCTCCACATGGGTCAAGGAGGCCCTGGGTTTGAACCGTGGACCTCCCATGGGGTAGACAGACGCCCTAACCACTGGGCCAAGTCCACCACCAAAACAGGTTTTAAATTAGCATCTACATATGCCCTATTATTTTGAGACTTTTTTGTTGTTGTTTACAGCTGATTTTACATCAGCTTCAAATTTACATCTAAAACAACTCTTTACTTTTGCAGATTGTTCTAAAACACTTTTAAGTCTTCTTTACTCATTTTTCCCCACAGCCACAATTCTAAATGTAGTGGTACACCCCTGCTTTTATTCCTGGGTCTTCTTCCCTGATCATAATCTCTTTCTAAATGATCTCTTCCTTCTGTGGTGACTTTCTCAATCTTTTTGCATTTCTTTGTTTTTATAAATTATTTTGCAGCTACTTTGGTCACTTAATGGGCCTTAATTATCATGAGTGTCTGTTCATTACGGTAAAAAAATACAAATATGACTTTTAATTTTTATATTTACTTAATAAACATACTCCTATATAAATCTGACATATTTTCATATTGAACATGATTATTGTTACTTAACTGCATCACCATCCTCTTCTCATGTTGTAAATAAAGAGAGTGAGCATCACAAGCTCCCTCCACTAGCCTGCACTCACAGACACCCTGTCATTTCTATTAATAATCTGATGTACATCCCATTGAGAAAAATTATCCAAAACTTATAAATAAAGCAAAAAATGTCTACATATCTTGGTCTACCTAAGGATTATTACATTCTCTACAAGAAGTTTCCTTATTTAACATTCTATTTAAAAATAGGTAGGGCCCAAACTTTTCTAAGCTATCTGTTAACCCATGCATTTTTGTACAATAAAGATGAAAATCTTTCTACACAGTAATAATAATAAGTTGAATGTCATGGACTGCTTGCCCTATAAGACATTAAAGAGTTTTGCCTCATTTTGTAAACTTCTTTCAGCATTCTATTTCTGACAGAATACATAAATCTCTGTTCCCCAAAATGCACACTCAGGCATATACATATTCAAGAATTTAAGACACCTCAAGGCATACAGAACCAATAAGCCTTTCTTGGAAATAAAATTTGAAGATAAAACCCAATTAAGCAAGAAGAATGAAGAAATATTGGCATCTGCCATAATGGCTCTATTGAACTTTGAACCTATGGTTTTGCAGTGAAGACAAGTTGATATTGTGAATGCCAATGTTCACAGTCTTGAAAACTAAATATAAAAACATAGAAGAAAAAGATTAAAGGAGTGAGAATTTAGAAAGAAATGTAAATATGCTCAATTCCTCATTGTTCATCGAGTAGTTAATATTGAAATAAAAAATGCTGGTAGTGGAAAAATATTTAAAGGGTACATATTTGTTTTCATAGATCAGGCAATGAAGGGTGGATTTGCAGCAAAGAAGTAATAAATTGATAAATGGCACAATGTATGTTTAAGCATCATAATGCCCTCTTAAAAGTTTTTATCACTTTTTTCTTCCTAACTTTAGAGAGATTACTTAAGAACATATTTCATGTGGCAAACACATTTTCAGTATGAATTTCTGTAATTCTGCTTTCACTGTAGTTTGTTTTCCCTTTTGCTAACTGCATATAAAATCATTTCAATACAATTTATTAAAAGTAATGTCTGATGTATGACACCAATTTTGTATTTTTAAAAATCTACCTATGTGTCTCTACCTATTTATCTGTCTTAATGGTTAAAGGTATATGAAAATGTGTTTATTTACAGTTAACAATATTTATCTTATGATAATGACATTTAGGATTATTTTTATTTGTACTTCTCTCTATTGTTTGGATTTTTATGAATTTTTTCATTTTTTAGAAAAATAAATTATTATTCTTTAAAGAATGCTCATGGTTTAGAGGTCCTTAGAAGTCATAATCAAAACAAAACAAAAAAAAATAAATTATTAAAAGAATATTTTTTTATAATTCCACTCTCCATAGTACTTTGAAACCACCCCCACACACAAATTTTTAGATGGCTTTGAAAGGTAGAGCGTAGTACATTTATCCACATATTGGTATTTCAGAACTTTATCAAAGTAGTACACTGGGCCAAAGGTTTTCACCAATTCAACATTCAAAATACTACTTGAGAAACAAATATTATCTAACTTTGGTCATAACATCCTGTTAATCTAAAGCCAAAGAGTCATTAATCACTAAATTGAAAAAGCACAACTCTATTATTTCCCTAAATAACTAGGTGGCCCTAGCCTCTTCATTTTGTGATGTAGACATGCATATATAAAATAAATAAATATAATTGCTTACTGACAAAGTACTATTTAAAATATTTAAACCTATGGCCCTCAAATGGAGTGTCCTAAAACCTCTGATATTATTACGGCATAATGTTTCTCACCCTGAAGTAAACGCCACAGTTACATCATCTCTGTGTGCGAAATCCAACTTCCCACTTAGGAGATCTCTTTAGTTGTTCTGAAGCTCTTCAATCCATCAGCATTATTAAATTAATTAATTAGGAAATAAAAACTGTCTAAGGAGGTTGTTATAAATAAATTATTGGTATTTATCTTTAATCCAAGAATCAAAATCTGCACTGAAGTTAGAGAAGCACTTGGCTGAACGAAAAGAAGTTAAGAGGAAAAAAAGGGAGGCACTCACTCCTCTTCTCTCATATTCTTCAGCCAACTGTGGAGATTTCACTGAACTTCAGGACATTTTATGTTTCAGTCAGTTTCTCCAATACATTTTAAGCTTCATGAGTAAGAATTCCAGTCTGTTTTTGTCCTCTTTGTTATCCCTTGCATATAACATAATGCCTGCCTTTCTACTAAGCATCTGGTATATATATTCTTGAATAATTGAGTGAGGACCTATTCCAAAACTCCAGTAGTCCGTATCATACATTCAAATTTATAGAAGAGTTAATTAGTTCCAACAAAAAGCCTTTCAGAGCTCTTACATGATAATCTTCAAGAGAAATTGGCTTAGAACAACATAAAGTTCTTTCTACAAAATATAAAATTAATAAATTAGAGTGTGAAAATCCTATAAGGGAAAGTTCACCTTATAAAAAAAGGAATCATCAATGAAAGGAAATGTTCAAATTTTATTTAACAAAACATTTTGAGAAGAGTAAAGTTTGCAAATAAAAATGAGAACATATTTTAAAAAGTTTAAAATTTAATACAAAGTAATGTTGTTTTATTCTACTATTTTTAAGAATATTATGATTCAAAGATAAAGATATGAGGAAAAATGGCCAGGATTAAAAATGAGGTGAAACTTTTGAAGACCATTTGGCAGTTTCTTATAAAGCTAAACAAAGTCTTGAAATATTATCCAGTAATTGCACTCATAGTTATTTATCTTATTGACTTGAAAATTTATGTCCACATGGGAAGCTGCCTGAAAATGTTTACAGCAGCTTTATTCATTATCTCCAGAACCTGGAAGCAACCAAGATGCCCATTAATAGGTGACTGGATTAAAAAACAAACAAACAGAACCTGTGGCATATTCACACAATGGAATACTATTTAGCAATAAAAAAGAAAACACTACCAACAAAAAGACAAAGAAGAATATTAAATGCATATAAATAAGTGAATGAAGCTAGTTTGAAAGGCTACATACTGTATGTGTCTAATTATATGTCATTTTAGAAAGGCTGAACTATAGAGAAAATAAGCAGATCAGTGGTTACCAGAGTACTGGTGAGTGAGGAGGCTTAAACAGGTAAAGCACAGGGGATTTTTTAGGGTGGTAAAACTATTTCATATGGTACTCTTATCAGCGGGCACATGACATTGTGCATTTGTCAAAACCCACAGAACTTATAGGGCAAAGAGGAACCTTAATGTATGGAAATAAGAAAATCATCTAGGAGGATGGAGGATCAAATATACAACGCAGACTGTGACAAATGAATGTATTATATTGTAAATCTATGAAATTCTCTTACTTTCAAAATTTGGAAATGAGCGTAGAATGAAGGTCTAAGGGCAAGGAACTGAAATTAATTACTGTACTCTAGTTGAAAAAGTTATTTTTTTTTCCCTGGGGATACAGGTAACAATTTCAAAACAACCAAATGTGTATACTGGAATTGAAAACTAGTAAATGTATGACAGATGGTGGGAGCCAGGTTTCCCCATTGGAGTGGAAGTTTACTGCTAAGCAAAGGGAAATGGTTAGAATGATCAATGTGGTACTAGATTAGAATTGGAGACATCAGTATGTATTCATGTTTAGCTTAATGTAGATACACATGGATAAATATACAACTATTTATAGATACGGGTATATGCATGGGCAAAGGGGTCTGTGGAACAAAAAAGGTTAAGAACCCCCGCTTTAGATGCTGTTATTTCTAGCACAGGTAAGCAGGCAGAGTCTTTCATAAGCTCAAACAGTGGAATCTTTGGTTGCTACCTTATCAGCTGGCTTGCAAACAAGAAGTCAAGCATTTTAAGAAGGCTTTAAGTTAACAGCTGACAAACCCAAAGGATGGAAAACCCCTAAGAATGCACAATTGTGAGCATTTACAAACATCACAACTGTGGCAGAAAACGGTTCATGCCATCCTTCTGAAATGAGATCTCAAAGCAGTATAGTTCAAAATAAAGTTTTAACAAAAAATTGGCATATGTACAATTTCTCCAATTTGTGTCAAGCATTTAGTTAATTTTCCCACTTGAAAAAATGCAATAGAAAACTAGACACCATGTTTCAGTCTCTCACTTAATATTCACAATTACAGCACAAAGCCCCAATCTTAAATCAGGTAATTTAATCAAGGACATCTCAGCTGAATCTAATACAATCAAAGGGTCTCACACTCAGAGGAATAGAGTAGTTAACAAACATAATCTTTCTCTCTTTGGGATTCACAAATAATCTCAAACTGTTGTACCGTCCCAAGCCTAGAATCAGCCATTTCTCCAATGATTCCTTTTGTTGAAGAATTTGTTTTAGAAACTAAGACCTAGTGCTAGGTGAGCTGACTCCTTCTCAGCCCTCTCAGCTGACAGAGCACTTAGGACATGCTATGCCAAAATAAAAATCCTAGTTTAATCATGAGAAAAACTACAGACAAATGCAAATTGAAAGACATTCCACAAAATATTTTACCACTCCTCAAAACTGTCAAGGTTGTCAAAACACAGAAACTCTGAGAAATTGTCATAGCCAAAGGAGCTTAAGGAGACAACAAGCTAATGTAATGTTGTACCTTGGGTGAGATCTTGGAAGAAAAAAAGGATATTAGCCAAAAACGAAGGGAATCTGAGTAATGGATGCACTTAAGTTAATAATAAGATATCAATACTGGTACATTAATTGTGAAAAATTGACTTTACTAATTTTGAATAGGGGAAACTAAGTATGAGATATATGGGAAATTTCTGTACTTTTCACAACTTTTCTATAAATTTAATGTTATTATAAGACAAAAAGCTTATTAAAAATGAGATGGCAGATTTATAACTATCTCAGCTGACATTACACATACAATGTAGTTTTTTGAATTTAAGCACTTACCTAAAAGGATTATTTAGAAAGTGACATGTAGGAGTTTCTAAGATTACTCTCTAGGTCCGTTGCCTGGGAAATATGTGGTAAATTCTACATTGGAAGATTGCTTGTATCATGTGGGATCTAAGCCCCCTCTCGATTTAGAGGTGGTGTGAACATCGCCATCCCAGGATCCTCAGGATAGAGGAATAAAATATGGATTAGAGTGGACTTACTGGTATTCTACTATAGAATTATTGTTACTCTAGCAATGGAAGAAATTAAATCGTTGATGTGGAGATAGTGGCCATGGGAGTTGCTGAGAGCAGGGAGAGGGAAGAAGAGGTGTGATATGGGGACATTTTCAGGACTTGGAGTTGTCCCGAATGATATTGCAGGGACAGTTGCAGGACATATATCCTGCCATAACCCACTGAATGGACTGGAAGAGAGTGTAAACTACAATGTAAATGATAATCCAAGCTGTGTAGCAGTGCTCCAAAATGTATTCATCAAATACAATGAATATGCCACACTGATGAAAGATGATGTTGAGGTGGGAGAAGTGGGGGATGGGGGGAGAGGCGGAGTGGGGATATATTCGAACATTTTATGTGATCTATGTATCTTTAAAAAAAGATAATAAAAAAGTACATTCTTTTAAAAATAAATAAAGCTTACTACAAAGCTACAGTGGTTAAGACAGCGTGGTATTTGAACAAGTACATATATATATTGACCTATGGAATCAAATTGAGAATTCAGAAATAGACTCTTACATCTATGGCCAATTGATTTTTTAGATATATTTTTGTTGAAGAAGTAAAAAGTGAAACTTAAATATGGACTTTTTGTCATATACAAGCAAACCTCTTATCACAGAATGAATAGACTGTTATCAATGTAAATGTCTATCAAAATGAGAGTGATTTTACTCTAGAATGTAGATAGCTTATTTGTAGTTCTTTAGTCTTAACATTTTGAGATTGGTCTTTGCAAAACATTGGGGGAAAAGTTAGTTATATACTGACCAAGTAGGTATGCTCTGAACACAAAATTAGTATAGGCTGTGTGGGCTTTCCCACATAAATCTCTAATCATTCCCACATTCTCGTTCAGGCTAGTTTGTGAAAAAATAGATCCTTACCTTTTTATCTTGGATTTTAACTGTTTATATTATTTCATTCAGTCTACCCTATACATTGACTATCATTATTATTACCAGAAATAAACACACAACTACTCCTTGGGTGAATTAAGGTAAATCCCACAGAACTATTTGTATCAGACTAGAACACCTAGAAAAAAACCATTCTTGCTTTTTCTCTATCATTGAATTCTCACATATAGTTAATAAGAAAATAAGTCTAGGTCCCTGATTTAGATTATTTCAAAGTTGTTCCTAATAGCCAATCCAAATATCACACAGACATACATAATATCAACCCTAGTCCACTTGTATGTTTTAATTAGAAACCAGGTACTTCCTCACTGGAAAAGCCTCTCTCCATCCAGAGGAAGAGGAATTGCTTCAGGATTATATTCAGGATTGTATTTCCATAGTGACTGTGTCGCTCTCTGAAGGTAACTTCCCACCGTAAATGATATTCCTTTTCTAGGGACATTAGAGGAACAAGTCCCCTAGGCTGAAAGTTCATTTTTCAAGTCCAATTTCTCAGAACAGACATCTGTTAAGACAGAGATTTCTGATTTAATAGCCACTACTGTCTCTGTCTCTCAAATCACCTCTTTGGAGTAAAATAATCTCTATCCCATTATATCAGTAAAATAGGTTGAAATTGTCCTGATTCAAAATTTATGGAAAAATTAATCTGAAGCATTAGGAAATACAGCAGCAAGTAAATTGCAGGATTACATGGTTTAGTTAAAAGGCTCGTCCTCCATGTCTATTTCTTTGAAAAATTAGCATTACAAAATTATTGTTACACCTAAACTACATATTCCAGCTTAACATTCGTAAATCATTAACCATCATTAGTTTTACAGTTATCAGAAGGCTTTAAAAATCTATAGCATTTGCCCATGAAAATACGTCCACAAGCAGGAGATGCAGTGGTTAAAATTTGTTTTCATGTTGGCAGATGCTGGCACGAGAGAAGAGTGCTCGGCTCTTCCTGTCCTGAATGACATTCCACATCATTAATCTTGACAATGGGATTGTACCTGTTTCCTGTGATGCCACAGTGTGTTTCACTAAATTCTCAACTTGGAACTTAAAGTTTAATATTTGGAACTTTAATCTTTAAGCTACCATCCAGAAACTCCAACCAGGCGGGCACAAACAGCTTAGGTGCAAATTTCAGAGAAAGTATAAAATGTAAAAAATAAAATCAAGGTATAGTTACTGTTTCATACACACACATTAATATAAAAAAGCTAATATAATAAAACAAAGAAAAGAGTTTGCACACTAAACAGAATGGAATCTAGGCTCTACTGTTGAAAAAAAAAATTGCCTGAGAAATAGACAGAAAGCTCTAGAGATGTACAGTACTGTAATTTGCTATACCATTATATTTTAAACGAAGAGCAATATGAGTAACTTCAGAGTTGAGAACTTCCATTTCCTCATCATAGTTTCATTTTCAATTAAGCAACAACAAATATGACTACCCTCCGAATCACCAATGAATACCATGGTCTCATCAATGTTTTCCAAAATAATTAAGAAAATAGAACATATGCAGGAGACTTTGTGGTCTGACTTATGATAGTTATTTGTGTACAATTTCCAAAGGTTCATTTTCTAAAATGGCACCAACTAAGAAAGAGAAGGATACTATTTAAGATAATTACTAAACATAATATTGACTCACACAGACTTTGTGTTCAGTAGAAAAGCATAACAATTCGAAGTTCAATTGGAGAAGAAATATAATTTTATGATTCTGTTTGACTGTTTACTTTGTTTTAGAATGGCAAGATCTAGACTTGATTCTAATAATACCTAATGAAATGTGACGAAACTAAGGATGTGAGGTAGAGATATGTGATTATTAAATGTATATATAATAAAAGAATTGGACATAAAAATAAATAAGAAAGATCTTGCTCTGAGTGCAGATGGGAGATGCAGCCAAATAAAATCATCTGGATAAACATAGAGGCTGTTAGTCAGAGTTGAAGATATGCAAGTTTGATGGTCTCTTATTCAATGACTGCGTTACAGGTGAGATTTTTGTTTTTGTTTTTTGTTTTCAGCTTATTGCTTTTTAAAATATATATATTTTTTAAAGAAGCTTTAGACTACTTAAATGGTACATCAAAAATACAGGGGCATTCCCCTATACCCCACCCTCTTCCCCTCACACTCTTGCCCATTAACAACATCTTTGATTAGTGTGGTAAATTTGTTACAGTTGATTAACACATATTGAAGTATTGCTGCTAACCCTGATCAATAGTTAACAAATGTTTACATTTTGCAATGCACATTTTTATAAGTTTTGGCAAAATGTATATTGCCTGAATCCATCATTGCAATGTCATTCAAAACAATTCCAATGTCCCCAAAATGCCCCATGTTACACCTATTCCTCCCTCTCCTTCCTGTCAGAAACTCAGATGAGATTCTGAGAACTAAAACAATTTACTCAGGGTCACAGGAATAAGTAGTTGGCAGAGAAAGGACTTCAACCCTGTTTCTATTTTCCAAATCCACACAATTCCTATGAAATAAAAATACAGAAGGGAAAGGATGGAGAAACTTGGAAACTTGAAGTAAGAGGGAATGCCTTTAGGAAGTAAAAAAAAAAAATCAAACAACAGGGAATCAACCTATGCCTTATCAACATTGAGAGACAAGTTGATATTTTCTTTTAAAATATTTTTCAGACATTCTAATTTCTGGATCATCTAGTTTGTCCCTTATCTTCTGTGATGATACAGGGCATATTGTGAAAATTAAGCCCAAGTACTAGAGACTGTAAGCCACAGTTTTCCTGTCATGCCCTATAATCCTTTTAGGTGACCATTACCTGCTCATACACCCAGTTGAAGCTGTGTCCTTGAGTTCATGTATTGTATGCCCATCTCTTTTAGTCTGCTGGGCTGCTGAGAGCAAAATATGGGAAATGAATTGGCTATTGCAAAAGGAATTTATTATCCTACAAGCTTACAGTTGTGAGGCCATGAAAATCAGAGCATCATCAAGACAATACCTTCTTCTAGAAGACTGGCTGCCAGCAATCCTGTACTCTTCTGTCATGTGGCAAGGCACACAGCAGCATCTGCTGATCTCTCCCTCTTCTTCTGGGTTTTATTCCTTTCAGCTTCTTGCTTGTGGCTTTCTCTCTCCATGTTCATCTTAATTATAAAAAATCTCCAGGGAAGCAGGTGTAGCTCAGTGGTTGAGCACTTATGTATTTCCTATGTGCAAGGTCCTGGGTTCAATCTCTGGTACTTCCTTAAAAAAACAAAATAACAACAACAAAAACATCCAGCAAGAGAATTAAGACCCACCGTGGGTTACACCTTAACAGAAGTAACCTAATCAAATGTCCCACCTATAATAGATCCACACCTAGAGGAGTGGATTAACTCTAAAAACATACTTCTCTGGGGTCCATACAGCCTCAAACCATTACACCATCTCACAAGGCACAGCTGAGTTTATCAGGACTTGGCACCTGAACTAAGGGAATCTGTGATTGGCCAACAACTGGTAGCATAGCTAGCCCAAAAACATGATAGGATATCAGAAAAAGCAATATAAAAATAACAAAGACAAAAGTAGGCAAAGCTAAATCTGAAGAATTATAAGGTAAGCAATGTCATGAATAAAGTCATTCAGCCAAAAGTGTGTTGTGTAAATAGTGGAAAAGAAATTTTCTCCTCTACTTCATCTGAACCAGTCCATCGATTCAAGGCAGCATGATGTCCAGTAACAGAAGCAGTCATAACTATGTAAGACATCATGCCCAAGTGGAAAAAAAATAGACTTTCAAATGTTTATATATTCACTGTAAAAATAAGTTCTTAAAGTGAAATTTAAGGATATGACAAACCTGCTAAAAAATCCTGCCACTCAAATAAACAATAGACAAATTAAAGTAAAACTTTAACTGAAAGGAAAATTTAAATTGTGTTTGATTATGCTGATATGGGTTCATTTAGTGGTAATTACAAGAAAAAACCATATAGAATATATTTTATAAATATTTCAAAACTCATATAAACCTCTATCTTTGTCATTACTGAATGTCACGTGTATAAGACCCCACATAAGAAATTTGCTTCAGAGTATAATATGAAGAAAGCTATAATGTTCTTCAGTTCTGGTAAGACAAAAGTTCCCTTTCTTAAATTATCTATTAAGATGGGGTGTCATAGTTCAAAGTAATGACATTATTTTTTCAGGGTTTGCACGTTTTATTCCTCCATCTCTTATGTCCTTGGTTTACCAGTTTCATAGGAGAAAGAAAAGTAGTGAAATTATGGCAGTTTCATTAACCTGTTATCTACTATTTTTATATGAAATAATTAAATCCTAATTCGAAGGTACATCTTTATGATAATATTAGAAATAACACTACTATTACTATTAGATTCTGAACATTAAGTGTTCATTTTTATCTTATCCACATGTGAAACTATCAATATACTACAGCTCTACATAGTTTAACAGTTATTTATTTTTAATGTCCAAAAATTATCTATAGCCATATAAAAAAATAGCCTAGGTTCACAAAATACAGATTTGTGGAAGGAGAAAAAACGCAATGGCCTTGATTTTTACTTTGTTTTAGTTGATCTTTCTTGGGCATTAAATCACTACCATAAAAAGGAAGCTCATCATTTTCTTTTATGCCCCTTTATATGAAAAATCATTACAAATGTATCAGCTTAAGACAGAAACATCTAAAGTCACATGACATTAGTTTTCTAGTTTCTGTATAATATACAGTAGACAGATGTCGATATGTCATAATCATTGCCATCACCAATAATATGCCCCAGGCAAGGATGACAAAACCAGGTGAACCTGCAAAGTGAAGCCCAGGGCAGAGTTTGTAACCATTAATTTTGTTTTATGATGTTCTATTTTTCATTATATTTGATGCTAACATTGAGTTTGGTTCCAGAATATTAGCCTATAGCAATAAAGGCAGGTTAGATTCTGTCACAGAAAGTGGTCAACCAAAGCAAAAAAGGTTAATTTAAATTCTATAAGAAGGATTTAAACTAACCACTTGATTTGCTAGAAATATGGATAAATCATGTTATATCTATATCATAGTTATTTTCCTATATTCAGACAAAAAAAACTCTGCAAGTATAAATAAGTAGAATGTATGTATAAGGGACTTTTCCTGTCCTTCCAGATATTGTAGCTCCGAAGCTGAATGAATTGTGTGTTAAGTTCCAACACATTTGAGGCAGAGGTGTTTAGACCTATCCATATTAGGCTTAATGAAAGGTGACCAAAATGGTTCAGTGAGGGCTACTCCATCCAGGCTATATAAAAGAAGATCAGGACCCATTGAGGACAGTAAAAGATTCTTTGAAAAAAATTGTGGGGATAGAAAAGCCTGGGGTTGGTAAGATGGTCACCAAGAGAACTCCTTGATATGACTGTGGGAGAAGTTTTCCAAAGAGGGAAATGATTCTTTCCCAAAAAGGGAAATGATTCTTTTCCAAAAAGGGAAATGATTCTTTTCCTCAAACTGAATGTTTGCTGAGGTATAGATGCTAGAGTCTAGACCTGTTATGATACCATAGCTGAGCACAATGAGCCAAAGCTTGGAAAAATTGACATGTTTTTCTAGAGTTCTGGAGGACATACAGACAGGGACTAGACTCTTTCCTAAACTTAGAAGGCTGGAACTTCCCTTACCACAGAACAAGGAAAGAAGACAACAATGTGAGCAGCTTATCTACACTTCCATGTTGGATGGAGCCATGATACATGAATTCCAGTGGACTGTGTGCTCTGTACAAGTTGAGTTAACTTGAAAAAATTCTGCTCAGAAGATCTGCCTTCAGGGTCCAGGGACTCCAACAGACAGGATGGAGGTGTAATTCCAGAGGGCAGGAAGTTAGGAGGACATGTAAAGAGGGTCTTCAAAGAGGTCATTTGTTGTAGAAAGGAATATGCAACACAACTGTGTCTAGCAGAAAGGTCTTCAAAGATGCCACAAAAGTAGTTCATGCAAACAGCCAGAATTTGGCCATCTACCATAAAAGACCCAGTGATAGCCATGCTAAATCAGCCTTAGGCAAGAAGTACTTTCCTTATCTTTCTAATCCAATCTCCCTTCACCCCTTGTACATACTGGAACCAGAAACAACAAAATGAATTGGCCAGGAAGAAGAACACTGAGTGATAAAAAATAGCACATAGTCCTTTTCTCCTATGTTAGTCTGAGAATTTTGAGTGAAGCATAAGTTAGGCAGGGGGAAAAGATTTGAATTGATTGAGAGATGAAAATGTTTTAGATTGAACAGAACAATTTCATACCTAAAGAGGATACTGTTCCAATGGTCAGGGGGGAAAATTATTGGAAAGTCAAGGGATATTCTTGAGTTATTTGCAAGAGGAATGGGGGATCTGGGAAAGTCATTTGAAGACTCAATACTGAAAAAAAAAAAAATAAAGCTATTTCCATATTGTATCCTACTGAGACCAGGTCATTCTATAAACAAGGAACAAAACTAAAGAAAATAAAAACAGTGTTAACCTGGGTGAAATAAGAGTGGTATTCCCAAACCTCAGCTGCAGCTGCTCACTAGCTCCTTTCTCATATTGACCCATGATCATCCCTTTGGCTATAAGAAGCATATTTTAAAACCACCTATCTGTGTCACTAGTTCCCAATCCTACCAGTGGTGGTTTGAGGCTGTGTGTTCCCCAGAAAAGCAAGTTCTTAAATCAAATCCATTCCTGTGGGTGTAAACCCATTGTAAGTAGGACCTTTTGATGAGGCTGTGTCAGTTAAGGTGTGACCCACATCATTCAGGATGGCTCTTAATCCTATCACTGGGGCAGAGGGCTTGGCCCTGTGGTTAGGGCGTCCATCTACCACATGGGAGGTCCGTGGTTCAAACCCCGGGCCTCCTTGACCCATGCGGAGCTGGCCCATGTGCAGTGCTGATGCATGCAAGGGGTGCCAGCGCCACGCACTGGTGTCCCCACATAGGGGAGTCCCACGCGCAAGGAGTGTGCCCTGTAAGGAGAGCAGCCCAGTGCGAATGAAAGTGCAGCCTGCCCAGAAATGGTGCTGTATACACAGAGAGCTGACACAACAAGATGACGCAACAAAAAGAAACACAGATTCCCGTGCTGCTGACAACAACAGAAGCAGACAAAAGAGAAGACACAGCAAATAGACACAGAGAACAGACAACCGGGGCGGGGGGGAATGGGGAGAGAAATAAATAATAAATAAATTTTTTGAAAAAAATTCCTATTACTGGAGTCCTTCATAAGCAGAATTGATACAGAGAGAATAAAAACCATGAAGCATAAAGCTAAAAGCAACAAAACCCAAAGAGAAGAGAGAGACCAGCAGACACCACCATGGGCCTTGAAATGGAGCAGAGGAGCCAAAGATTGCCAGCAACCTTTTTTTGGGAAGAAAACATCCCTTGATGATGCCTTGATTTGACCATTTTCTTCACCTGAAACTGTAGGTTAATAAATGTCCATTGTTTAAGCCAACCCATGTCACAGTAACTGCTTTAAGCAGGCTAGGAAACTAAAATACTATCTATACCAGTTTGATATAGTTATGATTTCCAAAAAGAAATATTGGATTATGTTTGTAAACTGATCTCCTCTCGGCATATTAGAATAAATTGGATTCATAGGTTTACTTAAGTAATCATGTAAAGCTCTTGTGCCAGTAGGGTACTGAGTACCCACCCTTTGGTGGGTGGGGACTCACAGATAAAAGGCATGGCAAAGGACATAGTTGGGGTTTTTTTGATGTTGGAATTTTGATATTGGAGTTTGATGCTGAAGCCTTAAGCTGGAGACCCAGGAAGTAAGCACACAGAGGAGAGAGAAGCAAAACCCTGGAAGGGAGGAGCCCAGGAAGCCTGAACCCTCACAGTCATCTTGCTTCAACGCATGAAAATAGACTTTGGTGAGGGAAGTAACTTATGCTTTATGACCTGGTTTCTGTAAGTTCCTACCCCAAATAAATACCCTTTGTAAAAACCAACCAATTTCTAGTATTTTACATCAGTACCCCTTCGGCTGACTAATACACCACCAAATAATGTTTCCCTAATAAAGTTTCATTTGTCCAAAGAAAAAAGAAAATAAGGAAAATGTGGTGAATTAATGTGAAGCTAAATTTATTCTTCTTAAATCACTATGATGTATTATATTCCTGCTTAGTTATTTTATTATATGAATAATTTTAGGAAATGATGAAATGGAAAAATGGGAGAAAGTTTTTGTTTGCTCTTTAAACAATAGTTCTTGAAAAAAATTGAAAGTTGGTTAACTGATGTCAAAGACCATTTTTTCATTCATTCATAAAGTCCACTTACTGAGCCTAAAATCCTCTAGTTAACATTTTTCAATTTTCATGATACTGATTTAAGACTGACATATAAAATATGTATTTTTAAATTTGATATTACTAAGAATAAAAAAGATAGAACTATGTTGTAGACATCAATAGTAACCAAAACAGGTTATTTTGTATCTATAACATCCAAGTCTGAGGTTTAAACTCATGTAGCAATAAACTGATGTTCACTCCATTTCTTTACTCTTCCATAAGATTCTCTCATTCTGACTCAACCTCAGGTGAGTTATCCCCTAGTTCCACTTTCCAGAATTTTCTGCACCACATTCACCCTTAATTTCTACCACTAAAGAAGTCATTGAGTGTGATGAGTATCTCATACCATGTTCAGAATGATCCAATTTTCATTCCAGGAAAAACATCTTACTCCAAACAGAAACTCTGATTGAAAATGCTTATGTCACAAACATAAGTCACATTGCATTTACCATCTCTTCCAAAATATCTTGGCACTTTGTCCTTTGAATGGACATTGCTATTCAAATCACATAGCTACTTGTTTCAGAGAAAACTGAATCATACGGTGTTGAACGAGTCACTTTAAAGAATAAGCACCAAGTAGCTACACATCTTTTTTTTTTTTCAGCTTCATGATTGGTTTTAGCCAAACATTTTATTTAGTATTCTGTAGTTGTTTAACACACACTTAAATGGTACCACTGGGGAAGGAGGAAAGGAGAGGTTCTTGCAGATTCCTAAAGAAATGTCAGAAAGCCAAAATATGGCCAGCATTATCCATTTGCTTTTTTGGGTTTACTGGGTAAATAGCACTTTCTTTACACAAGCATCTAATCTCAGTTTTTCATACCAAGAAACTGAAATTTCAGTTTGAAGACATCTGAAATCCTAAGAGTAGCATTACCCCAACCACCCTCTAATATATAGCATGCATAAGCAGAAAGATTCATCTCTCCATTTTAGATGGCTAACTGTGGGAAATCTTAGGAGTGCTTGCCACATTTACTGGGAAAATTCAGAAACAAAGTGGCCTTTAAGGACACTTTTACTTGGAAAATTGCATTAGTACACAAGTCAAGTCTTACACATTTAACATTTGCTTGTTGAAAGCAAAGCCATAAATCAAATAAAATTAAACATATTTTACTTTTTCCTCACAAGAACATAAAAATTATGGAGGAGAACTTAACAGGCAATTTTAAAAAGGCAATGCAATTTTTCCTCTTAGTGGTCCTTGGGTATTTGTGACAACGGTTTCCACTTTATATTTATTTCTTTGAACAGGAAATTTGATCCATAGTTTTGTTTGTTTTTGGTAACAGTTACTGCCTCCCCCTCTATCAGATTGGCTTATTCAACCACCACTGCCTCTCAAAGAACAAGAGAGCAGCAGTTCCCTTGGTGGTGGGCCTCCATAACTATCTGTTCCATGTGAGGCAGGAGCTCTCCCTCCCATCCCACTGCTGCTGTCAACTGGTCCTGAGGGTGCAGGGCTTTTAGGGGGAGGACTCCCATTTCCTGGTAGTGGTCTACTTCTTACTGGAAGTGGGCCTCAGGAAGAAGTCATGTTAAATTTCCTGGAACAGCTACCATCTTCCATGTGCCCTCCACCTGAGGGAGGACCCCCCGCCCCTTCCTCTGCTTCTGCTTCTAAGATCTCCAGGTGGGCCTCTAGAGGTGGAGGTAGTTCACATCTACCACTTTCAAATAATGGTTCAGTATCTTGTCCCACTCTGATGGCTTTTCCATCTAAGGACTTTCCATTCACATCTCTGGCTGCATCCTTGGCGTCTGCTAGGATTTCAAAAGTGACAAAGCAAAATCTCTCCATTTGTTGGCTTCATGGTCTTTCATCAGGAGTACTTCCACTATTCGTCCATGGTTGCCAAATACTGTTTCAAAGGTTTTCTCCTTTGCTTCTGTATTGAACCCACCAATGAAGAGCTTTCCTGATGATCTGCTCCACCAAATTTTTCCCCTAAGTTGGAGAGGTGAGGATGGTTCCGAGCTTCCAGACCTCGCCGAGAGGCACTTTCCCGTGGCTCTGGAGGCATAAGGGCTGCTGGGTGGAATCTGAGGGCAGGAGGGGGAAGCCACTAGCACTACTGAACAACGAGCTACTCCGCTCATTTTTGTTTCCACCAGCACTTTACTTTATAAAACAGTGATTTCTGCCAATGTTTTTTGTTTATAAAGTTGGAGTAGGTAGTGGGGGAAGTCTGAAAGCAATTTTGAATTGAATTGAAATCTGTAAATATTTTTTAATCAAACTCAGTTGTCCCTATTGTCCCATGAACACACACATTGTGCACTGTGCTTCGTTTCATATTATTTTCCTAAATTAAATGTTTTCCATTCCCCCTCCCTGAATAGCCAACTTTTTATTGACTTTTTGTCCCTCAGTTCCAAATTCACCCCTTTTTGACTGCTCACTGGAAATGGATATGGATCCTGTAAATATTTTCCCTTTGTCAGGTGGCACTGTAGATTTAACTATAGACTAGGGCACAGGAGAGGCAATTTTGCCTCCGGGTTCTCTTGCGCTCTCTTGGGAGGCTCCTGCAGCAGACACCTATGACACCTCCTATGGGGTTTTGAAGCCAGAGGCACTGAGTGACCAACATCTTCCTCAGCACCTACCATTCGGTAGTTTTGAGTGGAGTGCATCACTGAGGGAGCTCCCTGTGAATAGCTTCCCCAGGCACCCATGGGGCAGAGTTCCAGCAAAATCCACTGGTACAGATGAACTATGAGGGAAAATGTGGTGTCTCCTCCTTAGATGCTCTATTTTAGTCCATTTTTTTATTCTTTAAAATTACCTTTACTTCTTACTATTGTATCCTATATTACTCTAATCTCTTGTTATACTTAGCAATTCTGTACATTAAACTTGCACTGTTCACATTTCCATGTGTTTTCCTCTCTCCTGATTGGACAGAGGCTGATACAGTCCATCACAGTTTTATGTGGCAATATACTCCAGACCTTTAGCATTGCTCTTTCAATAATGTAAAATAGTAAGGACAAATATGGTATACTGTATCAATCAATTTTTTAAAAATGTTAAATAAGAGAAAGATATCAAATTTCGAAAACAAAATTGTGGTCATTATAAAAGTATTTTAATTCCGAAATTATGTAGCACATTTAGTCAGAGGATAAAATAGTTACCTTCTTTTGAAACCAGAAGAAACTAGTAACCTTTTTAAACATTTAACCATTTGTAATTTTTAAAAACAACATCTTTTAATCAAAAGGAGTTACAATGTCAAAACTTCTAAATTATAAGTTATCATTACTGGATCTTAATCAACCTGAGCACTGGAATTAGATTCCAAGTGCAAAAGAATCCACAAAAAAATGTCAATTTCTTGGATATGAGCTTGGGGAGGAAAAAAAGGAGAAAAATTAAAGTAGATTGGCCCTCATTTCCTCAGCAAGACAACTGCTATCTGCTGATTAGAGCATCTCTTTGTCTCCATTCTCCTTCTGTTTTTCCAATTTAGTTAAAATTCCTTTCAAATCGCTTTACTCATCCTAATATTACATAATGTAGCCCTCTCTTTTCTAAAGCTAAAATTAAAATTCTGTGATAGAATAAAATGAAGAGGAAAGTACATGCCCCATCTACCTTTCTTATGTGCTTAACTTAAAAAAAAAACAAAGAAAGCATACAGTGTGGATGGTGGTGGTTTGTCTTATTTCCATGCATCATTTACTACATCAGCTCTCCTGGATGCATATTCTTTGCTTTCCAGGAAGAGACAGCAACCCACTGGCCTTAACACAATACAATCGTCCTTCTTTATCAGACCCTTTTCTAAGCACCAGGAAGCTAAGTACCTGCTGTCAGGAGCATATGCTCCTAAAGTCAGTAAAGGTTAAAGTAAAAAGAGGGTGGTCTAATCTTCTCTTGGAGAAAATATGTTTCTTTTTTGCTTTCCAGAAACAGAACAAATCCAGTGAGTATACAATGTAAAAAAAAAAAAAAAAAAAAAAAAAAAAAAAAAAAAATTCCTGAAAGCACCACAGAATATGCAGTGTTAGGTTTTGAAGAAAAAAAAATTACCAATTTATTACATTTTGCTATGCCCACTTGGTTTTGAATATTCACTATCAAATGCATTTTTAATTCAACAGAGAATTCTGTTGTTGCACAGTTGATTTTAGCCTTCGTAAGGAAGAACATAGAAACATGCAAACAAAATAGTCAATAGCAGCAGAATAATAATGTCCTTCCTAATAATTCTATTTGTTTACAGTCTCAAAATTTAAATACCTTTAGTAATCCAGAGATTTAGCCTTACATGAAGAAAATTAAAACGTGAAAAAGGAAACAAAAATAAGTTCTTGAAGAATACTTTTTCCTTACTTTACTCTACAAAAGCACTTTCAAACAGTGGAGAAGTACCTGATGGGAGCCCTCAGTAAAACGACATGGTTTCCATTATGTTGGGGAAAGACTACTTGCAAAGCAAAAGCATCCTCTCGGAAATCTGATAAGCATGTTATTTTATTTCCCAACACAATTGGCACCAAAGATTCCAGTGCAAATATTAAAAGGCATTAATTGAACCACAAACACTAAAAATGCTATGAAGCAGATGCTAATTTTATGCTCAAACTTTTATTCTAAAACTGTATTGCAAGAGTGAAAACTACAATGTAAACTATAATCCATGCTGTGTAGCAATGTTCCAAAATGTATTCACCAAATGCAATGAATGTGTCACACTAATGAAAGAGGTTGTTGATGTGGGAGGAGTGAGGGGGCTGAGAAATGGAGGTATATGAGAACCTCCTATATTTTTAATGTAACATTCTGAGTGATTGATGCATCTTTAAAAAAAATAAGATAAAAAAGTATAAATGTTAAAAAAAACTGTATTGCAAGAATAATACTTCAATTCACACAAGACATTTTTCTGTGCACATGGCATTATAATTTACACTTATAAAAAAGACAAATGAATTCTCCCACTCTTCAGGTCATACCAACCGATGGTTTTAGATGCTTATTTTAATGCATTCATTCAAATATATTTTAAGGTCGCTTTGCTTTGTGAAGATAATAATCCCAAGTTAAAATATAAACAAATAGTACTTACACTTATGTAGCCAGCTGTTATTTTAGTTAAATATTTTTCTCAGAAGGCATGAAATTAGATTTGAACAGAAGCTCAAAATCAAAACAAAATCTCTTTAATAGTACAAATGATACATTATCAGTTCTCAGTTTACTGGGTTTTTATTGTTATTTTTCTCCTTTGCGTTTTGAAGCCAGAATTCCTTCATGAATATTCATGAGGATTATTTCCAGAACCTCAATAGTCCACACAGCTACCTGACATTAAAATAGAAGGTTAAGTCAGGTCACTTACTAATCAGGCTCAAATTTGACATACATGGCTTGTTCTAATATGTAATAAATATGAATAAAGGCAGGCATCTGTTCTGGGTTTAACAAAATCTGAAATGTTGTACCTGATACACTGATTGTTGCCACATATTTATAAGCACCCACTATTAATTGGGTTGCAAGACTATAGATTGATGATACAAAAAATGTATGATAAGCTCAATTCTATCCTCAAGCAGATTCAGAGACTGGTCTCAGCCACAGGCACATTGATCAATAACAGTAACAGTACCATCAGTGTTACTATAGTTTGGTATCATCAGTGTTACCTTAGTTTGTCTCAAAGTAGGCATGAAGTGTGGATGTCCATGTGGCTATAAAGGAAATATTTGAGCTGGGATTTGACGTATATTTAGGAGCTCACCAAGTAAAGAAGTCAGTTCTAGGCACAAGAAATAATAGGTATGCCAGTCGTGAAACAACTTGAAGAGTTCAAAGGATTGCCAGAGGCTAGGAATGGTGTGGTTCAGAAAGTGAGATGGGGAGATAGAGAGGATGAGGTGCGAGAAGCAGAGGCAAGGACCAGATCATGGAGGCCATGCAAAGGAAATGTTTCCATAGAACAACATAGAACTAACAGAACATCCAGAGGAGTTAGTGACATACACAGATAAGCATTTTATAGGCCACTAATTTAAATTTCAATATTTACAAGAGACTGAAAGCTAGTTCAGAAGCTGTTTCCATAATCCAGGTGTAAAGGTGTTGAGATTCTAAATGGAACAATATCTGCTCTGAAAATAGGCAATAGACAGAAGAAACAGCAACCCAACCCAGTTTCTACATTCTTAATGAAACCAAGTATTCTGAAAATTATGTGTGAACCTCAGAGATGTGAGAAGAGGAAAAAAAAGTCCTCTTGGTAACTCAAGGGAAGTATGCCTACAATACTAAATACATAAAGTGTTTCATTGTTCCACAAACTCAGTGTAAGCCCATAATTCCAACTAAAATAAAAAGAATAATGTGTGGTACTCCTGACTCTGCTATCAATTTCTTGGAAATGGTCAGATACTTCCTTCTAAATGCCTTCATTACAGTGTTCATTTCACAGTTAAAACCAAATTCCTATAATCCACAAGACAATGTAATAAAAACATATATTAAAAGAAAATACTTACATCATTCAGGTTTTTAATTAGAAATAGACATACTCAAAAATGCCCACATATTTATAAAACAGGGTTTTCTACATATTCTATGTATTTTGTATAATGTACTTAAATTTTAGTATCAGAATTATGATTAAAATATTCCACCTGAGTTACAAAATAACCTCATTTTTTTTCAGATTCACTTTTCTTGTTAATTTTCTTTGATGAGAAGGAAAGATTACTTTTCAAAAATAATGAGCTATTAAATTTGAAAAGGCCATTTGATTTCTTAGGATATCTTTTATTCCAAAACTTAGAAACAATGTAAATAAGCTACATCTGTAATAATGGAAACTGTCAATTAAAGTAATTCAACCGTCAGCTTGCAGAAATTTAAAATCTTCCACCAAAGCTAAATATCCAGTTTAAAGGAATCCAAACTGTTCTAATGGGGAGCATTTGAGGGCTATTTACTAAGAATTGAAAAATGGATGTCTTGTGAAATCAGTTAAATATGATTATAAATCTGCATTTCTGAAACTAAAAATCTTTGTGTCAACACTCTGGCACAGAGTAGACATCCATGAGTGAACTATATAAATAGGCTATGTATTGTGGGGAAAATATCCATGCAGGAGAGTAATATGAACAACATTCTATTTTTGAAGGATGCCACTCTTGAATGCTCATCTTTTGCTAATTGCTTTTAGTGGCTCAACCTTTCAAAGATCTGATATTCACTGGCATTTTAAGTGTTCCATTGTTTCTTTAAACGAACTGCATTTTTAATTTTCAAGTGATCAAAAAGATTTTTCTACTCTTGCTACACTCCACACCACCACCACCCTCTCCTTTTCCTACTATTGTTTTACACTTTGAAACAGGCAGTTGAATGATAAAAATAAATGAGGGCTTGGTAGAGGGCTGTGCTTGAATCCTTTTTATTATGTACCCCTATAAGTTTACATTAAGAACTTTATAAACAAAGTTGGCATATAAGCGAACAATTCAAAATTCTGACAGCGTATCTTTTACTTGTGCTATCATATAAAATATACTCTGCAATCATTAAAAAATAAGACTTTGCCCTTTTTTTCACTTTTTAATAGCATATAATCTGTAATATCTTTCTTAAACTAAAAAGCATTTGACTTGATTTAACTTCTCTTAAACTCTAAGAACTAACAGATTTCCCTTACATTTACAAAATGCAGAATTTTAATTTCTTTTAGTGGGACAAAATGAATGGAAATCCCTTCTACAGAGAAATTTAGGGATCAGAAGGATAAGATTTATGGGTGGTGGTAGCATGGGGTCATCCATCCCATAGTAATCTAACAGAAACAATTTCATCTAATGTAGGGGCTCTTTTATGAGATTCTTCTCAGGTTTAAGTGTCAAAAGTTTCGCAGTACAATAATGTCAGAGTTAATTTTTTATAAGGTAGAAAGCAAAGAGAAGTTCGTAGAAGGAATATGATTTTTTTATGTATAACTCTACCAGTTTTACTATGGAAAAAAAAAAGGTAAATGTGTTGAGTGTAAGATATGTTTTCTCTTACAAAAGTAAGATCTCAGCCAAATTCTTAATAGTAGATTCTGAACTAGAATTAGATCAACATTTTCCCATCTCTTCATTTGTAGTCAGCTAAATACTCAACTAAATTTTCAGTCATGAAAAGCCTCCATTAAAATTTGGCTACAGCCTGATTCATTAGAATTGTCAAGAAGAAACAAAGGTCAGAAGCTTATTTTGTGTGTGAGGCTAAGTGGAGTTTCTGAAAGATATAAGGAGGATGAGGGAAAAGGGTCAATTGGATTAAGGAGATGGAGGTAAGTGTCAGAAGTAAGTTGAAGGAGGTATAAATTCAGAGGCTTTTCCCCGATCTATATCTTTAAAGGACTCCTGAAGGAAACAAATTTACCAGTTAATCTCAGTTCTCCTCTATAATACCTTAAGTTGCTTCTCTGACCATTAAATAGAGAATGTCTAATAGTCAGTGGAGCTTAGCATACAATCAGACAGGGGACAGCATGGTTTCAGGGTACTTAGGAAGGAGACAGCACCCACTTCCTGTTGACCTGGTGGGGTCCAAGTGAGAAGCACACATAGACCACAAGAAAAAGAGCACAGACACATCAGCGGCAACTCCTCAAGCATGACAGACCACGAGACTAATTTTCCTCACCTTTCCCAATCTCTGATATTGTATTATGGAACAAACTACCCACTCAACTCCTGAAAGTGAAGAGGCTGTTTCGTTTGGATTACCTTCTGTCCAGACTGGAAAATAGAAACACTGCTTTTACCTTCGTGTCTCTGAAAGTGAGGTGTTTAAGTAAATGGGTGAGAAACTGTGAACTTGATTTCTTTCAGACTTCAGTAAAATATTGTTCCTATGATGCTGAATGCAATTAACTAGCATCCAGTGAGTTTTAACATACCCAGAATTATGCTAGACCCTATGCAAAGATACAAAGAAAAAGCAACAAAAAAATAGTCACTTAGAATCTATTTTAGTTGGCAAGATGCTTATGACATAATATTAGAGACTATGGCAAAATGTACATAACTAAATGTTAAGTTCTTTTTTAAGTATTTAGAGATAGTAAATATCTCTTAGAATATTTGCAATAGTTTAGGAGGACTTTCTGTAACAGGTAAAACTTAAGGAAAACCTGGAAAAATGGGATAAAGAATATTACACATACCCCACCCCCAAAAAGGGAAATAGGATTGAACTGGCTTCTTCATGCTGTTCTTCATAACAGCTTTATTCCTACTTGAGCAAGCCAGAGAAACATAGTCTCAGGCAAAAGTTCCACTCTGCAAAATCTCTATATTAACTACTACACACCTCTAGGGAATACATTTTCTCTTTCCTTTTTGGCAATAAATTCAACAATATTTTCTTCTCTTTAACACACAAAAAAACCTGAACTTCAATTTATTGCTCTTATCATAGCGATGGGGAATGAACAATCTTTTTGTGCAGAGAAACAGACATTTATTAAGTTCTACCATGATTCATGTATGTTAGACTTTGCCCACATTCTCTCTTTTATTCTTCAAAGTAATCTTGATGGGTGCTACTACCCTATTTTATTGATGATGGAACCAAAGCTGAAAGAGGTTAGGGAACTCTGGACAGAATCCAAATCCTTTTCTCCCACACACCAAAGCTCATGCTCTTTCCCTTATTTTACGTGTTTTCATTATAAAGAACATAAATTTTGGTTTGTGAGGGACATTTCACAAATACCCTACCTGTCTGAGAAAGGAGAGAAACAGTATCCCTTAAGACATTTTTCATGACCACTATTTCTTATACAAAACTCCCCTGAGATGATTGTTCCTTTGGCCATGACATTGATAAACCCAGGACATTAACTTATGCACTCCCAGCATATAATGGCAGCAAAATCAATGATAACATCCTCCTCCTTTCCCAGACACACAGTGCTAGAGGTTTCAAGCAGCACTACTCCTAAGTTTTCTATAAAAAAAGAATTCTATGTCAAAATAAGTATAGGAAGTAATTGTTAAACAAAGTTAAGCTATTTTAATGTGTTTCCTCTGGTTCCTAATATGCTAACATTAGGTGTGATGCTACTACAAAGGATGTCCAAAAATGCATTTATCAAAATGTGTGGGGGATGAGGAATAACATATCTGTTAACAGCTGGAGAAAATAGTGATGTTTGATAAAATCTAGCTTGAGGAAAACAATCACAGAAGAGGGATTACAATGTGTGAATGTCCACTTCAGAGATGCCAGAAGAATCTGACTTCTGGAAAGGAATCCATAAAATGAAATAAGAAGCAAACTAGTGAGGTAAACTCCAGTGTACCAAGTTGTGTTTTCAAATGTTGGAAGAAACTAGCCTAATCCTGACTGGTTTGGAGGGACCTAGAAATAATCTACCACATTAATAACAAATAGAGTTGAAATGAGCTGGACCACCCCATGTTTCAGGTTCAGAGAGTCAAGAAGAGATGCTATTGAGAGGAAGTAGTATTGGCTGGATGAGAAGTGAAAAACAAGTTCTGCTGTAAGCACCACTTTGTGCATGATGATCACGGCAAAGACCACAGTGCAGTCCAGAAATTTTGCCAAGGAATAACAAGAAAGAAACAGGTGGGGATTTATCAGCCATAAAAGACAGATCCTCGATGAAGAGCCAGGATTCACCAAAATTCCCTTTCAGCTGAAACCAGACAGCAGACTTTGTGCAAGAACTCAACTTGGGAAGACCTGCTGTGGGTAGAGACATGGTAACAGACCTGTTGAGTTGTGGCTGGACTGGATAGATCAACTCTCTTCTAAGGGATTCAAGAACTTGGAGATGCCACCCTGGCCCACATGGAAACCCCAGCACCATGGCTTTTCTAAATACCTCAAGTATAATGGTCCATATCTTACCTAATCTGATTCTACACAAGTGCATATGCAAAGAGGGGTGACTACAAGTCTGTGGAGGTGAGATTTTTCCACAGTTCTTATTGGGGGCTCAATATAAAAGATGCTGACTTCTCAAAAAGAAACAGGGTCTTTAAGCACCTGGGAGTTAACAGTATACTTACACGAGATTTTTTAAATCCAGGGGCAAATAAAAGTTAAATAAAATTTAATTAGTAATTTTGCCTCTAACTTTTTATTCACAATGCTAGCAAAAAAAGCACATCTCCTTTAAATTTATGGTCTCTCTCTCTCACTCTCTCATTTATTTTTCTCCCACCAATCTACACATAGATATGTAATTGAAAAAAGGGCTGTCCTTCAAGCCATATGTGTATACATTAGAACCACTAACTTTAATACATCAATGAATATAAAGAGCAACAATATAACATAATAATCAGTAAAAATTAGAGTGATATTGGCTGAGATTCTGGGTATTTAACCCTTAAATCTGCATAATCTGGAAATTACCATGATAAACCTGATTTAAATATATTTTTCACTGCAGGTTTCAAAGCATTTCACATACTTTTTGATTTGAAAAACCTACATGTCCCCGTCTCCTTCCCGCCCAGTATTGGCAGCCGGCGCTGCCCCTCCTTCTCCCCTTCTCCGTCTTCCGCCTAGCCGTTATCTAGACAGCCCACACTTTCCCCTTCCCCTCCCTTGCTCCTAACCTCTTAGCCAGCTTACTGTCCAGTAACCGCCTACTGTCCAGTAACCGCCTACGCAAGCAACAGCACCCACCGGCACCAATCAAGTCCCTTTACGTATCCCTAGACCCTATAAAACCATGTCCTCTTCAACAATAAAGCAGACTTGTGCCCAGACCTTGTCTCCGTGGTGTTCTTGCTTGCACCGCGCGTCCCCCGTGCCTGAGCGGAGAGAGCGAGGGCCCAACGGCTTCGTGCCGAACCCCCTCCTCTCCTTCGACCGTGAGGCAGCCCCCGTCCGGAGAGCCCGCCCGGCCAACCGCACCGACCCTCCCGGAGGCCCGCCGCTGCCCGCACCTACATGTGGTTTTCCATTCCCAAAAGGCAATTGCAAAGGCTTTACGTGGCAGACCTTACAGCGGAAGCTGCCCTCCCCACACCAGACTTGGTGCACAGCCAGTGCATTGCAGTCTTTGATAGGAGCTGCAGTCAAGGACTCAGACCCTGCTGTGGAGCAAGTTGCTATATGCTGTGTCATGGGAACACAGGCTCCAGCACAACAGAAATTTTCAGTTAATGACCACCATGTTACTTACATAGCACGAACGGTTTAAAGGAGCAGGGAAGGAGATTCCATTATGGCCCGTCTAACCAGGAGGCCAACTGCTCAGGTCAAGGTCTCTGGATGGCATCTCTACACACCTCACTTCTAGGCAGAAAGGAGACACAAATCTGTGCTGCCTGGAAGTGGGGTGTTTATACAACTCAGGGAGAAAGCCCCTGCCACTGAGAGCAGCAGAAACTGATAAGCAGCAGAAACTGCTTGTTTCTGGTTTCCAGGTTTAAGGTATGGTCAGGTTTTTTCCTTAGACCTATCATCAACCTCCTGCAATGGAATGGAAACATATTGCAATATTCACACACAGTGGAAAAGGAGTGAGGTAGGAGAAGGCTGGCAGATGGCCCCTAGGTGTGTCTCTGAATTGCCCAGCCCTCCTGACCTGTCAAACTTTTACCTGTATCTACATTCCCAACCTGAGACCTACCTCAGGCTTTTCTGCAGACCTCTTTGGGGAAGGTGGGGTGGTAGAAAGAGGAGACACATGAAAGAATAGAAGATACCTTTTTCTACTCTGACTCAGTGCTTTTCCACTCCTAGTCAACCCCCCTCCCAACCCTCTGTGCCCATAAACTACAGGATCCTTTTGTTCAGGTGCTCCCTCCACAGTGAGCCATACCTACACATCTACACAGATTTTTCTAGCACTTAGTGGCAATGTTCCATAGGAAAAACTGAAAAGGGGAAGCCAGCACTTTTCATCAGTGCCATCACAATAAGTCACCTTTGATACCTGGCAGCTTGGTTCAGTTTTCTCAGTTTAGCTCAGCTCAGGGCTTGAAATTTTTTGACAGTCTGACAAATTAAATAATGGAGGGGAGCAGATGTAGCTCAAGTGGTTGAGCACCTGCTTCCCATGTACAATGTTCTGGGTTCAAAACCTGGTACCTCCTAAAAACAAACAAATGAAGAAACCAACTCTAATTGGGGAATAGCTGTAGCTCAGTGGTTGAGCACCTGTTTCCCACACAGGAGGTCTTGGGTTCTGTACTGGGTTCAATCCTCAGTACCTCCTAAAAATAAATAAACAAACAAACAAATAAATAAAAAGTAGAGACACTGGATCACAGAGAGATTGAGTAAACTCAGCTATGGGTCAAGTGTGTCATAAGCAAAATTTGTGTTTTTATTTCAGGCATTAATCTAAAAGGTAATGGGTGACAGAGCCTGGCTAGCTATTCATAGTTCCCTTTTCCTTTTCCTCTTGGGCATACAGTTTGGCTACATTTCCCAGCCTCCTTTCCTGAAAAGTACAGCAATGAGACAAAGTCCTGGAGAAGAGAATATGGGCAGAAGCAATGCACAGCACCTCTAGGTCTAGCCTAGAAAGCCCTTGGCATAGAATCCCCCTGTCCCATTTCTCATCTGCCCGCTGCTTGGAGATGACTCCTAGTCTAAAGGAGGAAAGGCACAAAACAGAAGGAGAACCTCTAGACCAGGAATATCTGCATGGAATCATTGAGGGAACAAGTATAGTATTCCTATTCTAAGCCATTGAAATTTGAGGAAATTTCCTTATAGCATTTAGCCTACTCTGATAATACAGAAAAAATATTTATGATATTTTCCTCAAAATGAATATTTCTGACCACAGCCTCCCATTTTGCTACCAGTAATTCAAATTCACTCCTATCTCACCTAATTTTGACATCCTCTTTAAAGACTGAAAGGGCACATTCTTCCACTGCTGTTTACCTTTCATGCAGTGACACCACCTGCGAGTCTAGAAAATGCTGAAAGCCTGCCGTAAATGCTTTTTACTTTGCTGTCCAATCCATAATTCTGATGATACTGGAATTAAACAATTTCAAAAATAATTAGGAAAATGGTGCTTTTTTATTTTCTTCTTCTGGACTATGAAATAATAATTCAATAGTTTTTTCATTATTTTTCTGTGAAAATATAGCTTTATCTTTGACTGGTTTATTTTTAAATATATTTATGTCTTCTTTCAAAAAGTACACAGGGAAAATGGTTGACAACACAATATCAAAAAATATACAGTATTTAAAGATGGAAACTTAATTTGTAAAATGATAAGATTCAATCAACGCCCCAGTTTTTTAGGTATAACTGCCACATGATATATAGACATATTTTATGTGTTTTTGATCTTTTGACTTTCAATTAACTTTATAATCATAGCAGTGGTGGTTTGACTTAAAATTGTAAGATTTACTTTGAATTTAGCAAAGCTGTTATAGCTGTCTTTATAAAATCCATTTCTTAACATGAACTGTAACTGATTTGAGAGCTCTTAAAAAAATTCCTACAGATTTTAGAAATGCTGTAGCTATTTCTACAAAATTGTTTGCCTCCCTTGGATGTATTCACTCCTGATTGCTGCTGAGTGATCCTAAGACTCTCAAGGAAGAAAATAGTAACTTTTTCTTTAGGAGAAATTACCAGTCTCATCTGAGAAAGCAAATTTGAGAAAAACACTCATTTATGGCATATTTCTAACCCTGCATTAATGTGAATGTCCTATCCGTACACTGTTTTCCAAATCCACATGACAGTAAATCTTTGAAAGCAGCATAGGATATTTTCCCCGCAGAAGCAGACGTACACAGAAAGTGTTTTCAGAAAATGGAGTGGGTGTGCTTTACATCAGAAAATTTCAATAAACTGAACTACGATAAGTTCAAAATATTTTTGTGCCTAGTTGTTAAGCCCTTGATTTCTATCTATGGACATTCCATAATGGCAAAATCATAGATTATCATGTTTGGAAATTTAAACTCTACTTATTTTTCCTTCATGTTCTCAAAAGTAGCTATTGTCCCTTTGAAAAGAAAAGGCAGATGTGGGAGACAACACAAAGCCTGGTAGGCACAGCAAGAAGGGAGATAAAGCAGAAATTAAGAGCAATGCTGTGTTTATTCTGGTGATGTGCTGAAAAGGACAGTGAACAAATAAGAAGCTGAAAATGATAGGAAGGAGGGATGTCAGGTAAAACATATGTTTGAAATAAGAGGGATATTTGGAATGACAATCCCTGGTCTGGAAATTGGGCTTAAATTACTTGGAGCTGTTTCTGCCACTGACAGGCAACGTCACCAGGTCAAGCAGTTTATACCCTACACGAAGGTACCCAGCTGAGGTGTGAGGGATAAATCCTGCCTGCATTCTGCTCCCCTGGCAAAGCACTCTGGTATCAATCTGCATACGGAGCTAGGAAACAGTGCCTTTAACTACACACACGCGCGCACGCGCGCGCGCGGGCGCGCACAATTCTGCTAGGCATGATCTATGTGCGGGCATCTGTCTGTCCTCCAGGTAGAATGTTTTTCTGATTTTCTCAAAGGTATGTCTAGGCTAGCCAGGGCCTTATAACCGGTTGAGTGACCCTGAGCTCCTTCTGATGTTAAAATTCTAGGATTAGCATGTGCACAGTATAGGTGTGACTGGTTTTGCAGCAACAATTTGGAGACACTGAAATTCGTCAACAGATATGGGTTCTATTTTCAACAGTAAGTAATCACTCTGACTCTCAGCCTCCTTATTGACAACACAAAGATGCCGCCTTTTCATCTACCACAAAGCTGGTAGTGTGCATCAAATGAGATTAAATAATCACATCATAGGTACTATGGACTTGACAGTACATAGAATAAGAGGGAGCGATAAACTTAGAAGAGCAAAAACAACCTTTACTTGGATGCTATTCATGAGCCAGTAGTAAAATATTCCCCTCCACCAAAAAAAGAAGATGAAAGGCTAGAGCAAAGCAAACCCTTTTAAGCCCACACATCTTCCAAATTTCAAAGGTCCTAAACCAGGAACTGATTTGTGATTATTCTTCAAGTGCGTTTGATGCTGGAAAATGTTCAGGCTAAGTTAGAAGGTTGTTTCCTTCTTATATTCATAGAATTTCATCATATATTTATTGAACTTAATGAGCTCCGAAAGAAAGAGCAACAAAGACAAAACAAAAGAGAATAATTTAAAAGATGTGGGAGAACCTGCGCCTCCCCTCTGTGAACGTGGACTCCACTGCTGCACATGAAGAGAGATGCAAATGGGTTGTTCTCTCGACCCCTGTGCTCTCAGGAGAAGCACTTCACCTGGACGATTATTTAAAGATTTTAAGATGGACTCAAAAAAAGTAATCTATTCAAATCTAGGGTCGAAAACGGTTTCTGGGACCCCCGAGATCGGGCGCCGCCGGGGTCTGGGGCAGTCCGGGACCCGCGAGGCGGGTCGCGCTTCTCCGCGTGGAGACCCAGAGCGCGCGGCCCCGCCCCGCCCCGCCGCGCCCCGCCCCGCCGCGCCCCGCAGCCCGCCTCTGGCCGCGGAGCCGCCGCTGGCGCCCGGGGCTCTCAGAGTGTCCAGGAAGCTCCTGACGCAGAGGTGCAGATCTTCGGGAAGACCCTGACGGGAAAGACCACCACCCTGGAGGTCGAGCCCAGCGACACCACGAGAAGGTCAAGGCCGAGCTGGCAGACGGGGAGGGCGTCCCCCCGGGCCGTCTCATCGTGGCGGGCAAACCGCTGGAGGACGGCCGCACCCCTCGGCCTACGGCATCCCGGGCCCACCCTGCCCCTGGACATCCCCGAGTTCACCCTGCCCCTGGGCATCCCCGAGTGCACCCTGCCCCTGGGCATCCCGGGTCCACCCTGCCCCTGGGCATCCCCGAGTGCACCCTGCCCTGGACATCCCGGAGTCCACCCTGCCCCTGGGCATCCCGGAGTCCACCCTGCCCCTGGGCATCCCCGAGTGCACCCTGCCCCTGGGCATCCCGGAGTCCACCCTGCCCCTGGGCATCCCCTAGTCCACCCTGCCCTTGGTGCTGCACTCCGGGGCGGCGTCATCGAGTCCTGCCTCCGCTTGCTCGCGCAGAAGTGTCACTGCGACAGACGATCTGCCACAAGGGCTCCGCACGCGTGCACCCTGCCGTCAACTGCCGCAGGAAGAAGCGCGGCCGCACCAACAACCTGCGCCCCAAGGTCAAGTGAGGCCCCTCTCCACCGCGCCCCGGCCTCCCGCGGGCAGCCTCGAGACCCCAGTGAAGTCCCCTTGGTCAACTGAAGAAGAAGAAGAAGAAGAAAAAAAAGGTTTCTGTTGGACTCCGAATACTGCAATATGTGAGGGAGTTAAGGAATTTTCCCGAGTAATTTCTACAATATTTGAATCACACTTTTCTCACTGTAGAGTTTAATCCACATGTAAAATGTGATTCCACTCTATTATATCAAATCATTCTAAAAATATTGGAGTGACTTCCTAATTAATCTCCCCTGGTTCTAACTTCGGTCCTTTTCAACACACCCTTCAAGAGCACCCAAGTGATCTTTTTTAAATGAAAACTGGATCACCAGTCTCCCTTGATTAAAATCTTCTCCAACAAAATTTTATTACCTAGAGTAAATGTCAAGTTATTTAGCTGGTGTAAAAGCCTTTCCTTGATTTGACCCCTAACTTTTAATTTTCATTTCATTGCTCTAACCATACCAAGCTAATACATAATGCTCCAACTAAACTGAACAGCTTATAGTTTCTTGCTCAAGATATTCCAAACATTTATTTACACAAGCTCTTCTGTGTGCCTAGAATACCTTTACACCTTCCTTTCTATCTGAAAAACCATTATTCATCTTTTGAAACTCACCTCAGATATTACCTTACTTAGGAAGCCTTCCACAAGCCCCGAGTCAAATTTAATTTCTCTCTTATCCGTGTTTCCTTTTTGCTTTGGCATATGTGTAATCTTGCATTTTTAGCACCACACTATAAATATTTACTAGAAAATGTTGTCAAACATTCCTTTGCCACTGGGTAAACAGTTCCTTTAATGATACTAAGGCCAATTCCACTAAAGTTCAGGCCTTTCCATTAGAAAAACAGTAGTATAGCAGTTATTGTGGCGATTTAAAGCTTTTGTGGATTCCAAAAAAGCATGTCCTTAGGGCTAATCCATTCCTGTGCATGTAAACCTATTGTAGGTGGGGACTTTTAATTAAATTGCTTTAGCTGAGAGCCTTTGATTAGATTGGGTGACCAAGGGTGGGTCTTAATCCTCTTATTGGAGTCCTTTATAAACAGAGGAATAAAACACCACAGTTACAGAAAAAAGCTGCAGAGACAGAGAGAGAGAGTAATCCAGAAGCTGAGAGAAAAAGCCTAGTGAGCCAGAAGGTGAAATCAATGGAACACAGAGGCTGAGAGGAGGCCACTGAAGCCAGAAGCGGAAAGCAACAAGGTCTGAAGGAGAGGGGAGAGACAAACTGATGCCTCCATGTGCCTGATTGCCCACAGCTGCAGCTCTGGAAGAAAGCATCTCCTAATGATGCCTTCATCTAGACAGCTTTCTTGACCTCAGAACTGTAAGCTTTTAACCTAATAAATGCCCATTACAAAAGCCAATTCTGGTATATTGTTCTAGAGAGCAAATTCTAGCAAATTAAGTTATTAAGTTATTCCTGTATATATATTTTTTTAATTTACAATGTATCAGTTTAGAAATTCAGGCTTACTCCATGTGGGCTGTGCCTATTGCCCACTGGCTTGGTATAAAGTGTGTCGTAACTGGTCCTAGACCCTGGTGCTAGAGTGGGAAGGAGGAAAAGAAAAAGCAACACCTATGTACGTGAGTGTCATGTGACGTCTGCTTTCCTCATGTTGATCATTACCCTTGAGCTAGACTCAGTGGCACTCACAAGCAAGGCTTAACGTCTTCCAGATTAACCATAACTCCACCCCACCCTAACACACACATACCTTGGCCCACAAAACATCCCTCTTGTATGTGTACCTCCTTGCACTATATGGTGTGGTGGTCCCAGCAATCTCACTGTCCCATCTCACTTAACTTCAAGGGACCAACACTGGTGTCAAAGAGCCTGGGAGAAATTCATCTTCTATACCCAAAGAAATCAGGGATTTGGAGGTTAGTCTCCATGCTCTCTCCACCAGGACTTTCATCACATCTACTATAATGGTATCTTTCCTAATGCTTTTTCTCTAGTTCCCAAGTATGAGGAAATTCAAGATAGGAAAGATATCAATCTCCTTTCTTGCAGACACACAGATTTTCTGAATGGTTCTCTTCCCACCCATTTACTCAGCTTTGGAAGAGGAAACCAATATTGTAGCTTATACCTTTTCCCACAGGAAGAGAGAAAAGAGAAGAGTGTGTTGATTTTCTCAAACTGTATGCTCCATAAGAGTGATCTGTCTTAACTGTCAGTCCTACTCCTTTATTTCCCACGGTAAAAGTCAACATGTTGTTTTGGCTTCTTTTAAAACTGAGTATTATCAACTCACTCCAAAAACTGGGTTCTCTTTGAAATAGCCTTGGATAATTTAGTAAATGCTTACATCAGGCATCTCCACTGCCATCCCTAAACAATTTGGTATTCTAAGTAGGGAGGATAAGCTTTTCATCACTAACTCCTATCATATTGTTACCTGAAACTTCTTTCAAATAGAGATAATCCATGAATAATCAAAAGTGAATTTAAATACACACATTGAACTCTGTACACATACACTCATTTGGCAAAAAAAGCTACTTTTCCACAATCTTTAAAAATCCTGTAACTTGGGAAATGGATGTGGCTCAATCAGTTGGGCTCCCATCTATCATATAGGAGGTCCAGGGTTTGATGCCCAGGCCCTCCTGGTGAGGGCAGGCTGGCCTATGTGGAGTGCTGACCCATGGAGGAATGCCACCCCATGTGGCAGTGCCACCTAGTGCAGAAATGCCACCCCACACAGGAGTGCCAGCCGATGTGGAAAGCTGGCGCAGCAAGATGACGCAACAAGAGACAGAGAGGAGAGAAAATAAGAAGATGTAGTAGAAGGAGGAGCTGATGCAGAACTTCCCTTTGTGCCCCACATTGGGTACCAGTTGCTGCGCTAAGTCCCCTCACAATAGGTCTGCACGAAGGGAAGGTGGTGTATAACTTAAAGAAATAAAGGACAGAGAGAGACACACAAGAGAGGAAGTGAAAAATGGGACCAGGGGACTCACAGCTTCTGGAACTGAGAGCCTCAACCCTAGTTTCCACAGCATATTTATTTGGAAACTAACCAGCAGCTGTTTGCTATCAGAACTGCAACATCATCTACAATAACAGGAAGCAGCTGCAACATCTACAATAAGGCAACATTTACAATAACAGGGAAAAGTAATGATTATACTGAAAGAGCAATTCAAATTTACTGGTTCTTGGATATTCTCACAAATTATGTTGCATATGAGAAATGTCCGGGACTCCTATGATAATGAAAACAAATAGTGATTATAATCATAATTTTGACAATATAAACCATGCCACTATTCAGCAATAGCAATGCCATGCATGTGTCAGTATTACAGACCTGTTTCACATCAAGAGACTGAGGAATAGAGAGTCATTCACAATTCAACATTATTTGCACTAACAAATTAAGTGCCTTGAGGCCATGGTTTTAGAAAAACTCAAAATGATTTTAGAGAAACAGATACAGTCACTCTTCAACTTTTAAATCAGTACTTGGTTACTAATAGCTCTGTAGGATGTGCTTATAGAATACACAAAAAGCATTTAGGAATTTTAATAGCAAAAGTGTCATGTATATCATAAGGCATCAACAATATTCAATATTCAACAATATTCAAACCCAAATTCAAGTATAACATGTTCATGTATAACATAACTACAGTAATGCATTAGTTAACCAAAGGGGTGCTGATGCAAAATACCAGAAATTGGTTGGTTTTCATAAAGGGTATTTATTTGGGGTAGGAGCTTACAGATACCAGGCCAAAAAGCATAAGTTACTTTCCTCACCAAAATCTATTTTCTCATGATGCTGCAAGATGGCTGCTGACAGCTATGAGTGTTCAGGCTTCCTGGATTCCTCCTTTCCAGGGTCTTGTTTCTCTCTGGGTTCAAGGTTCCTTTCTTCCTGTGGCTGGCTTCTCTTTCCTCTGTGAGCTTACTTCCTGGGGCTCCAGCTTAAGTCTTCAGCATCAAACTCCAACATCAAAACTCCAACATCAAAAACCCCCAACTCTATCCTTTCCCATGCCTTAATGGTGTGGCCCAATTAAAGTCCTAATCATAATTTAATCATGCCCAGGTACAGACCAGATTACAAACATAATGCAATATCTATTTTTGGAATTCATAACTATATCAAACTGCTACAAGGAGTATATCCTAAAATTATTTTATCCTGAGCCTCCATTATGTTTGTGCTGCCTCAGCATCCAGTTTGCCAGAAACTGTTGGCCTTTGTTCTAGCTGTTAACCCACTTCTATGCCAAGGCCTCATTGTATTTCAGTCACTGCTGCCCACAATATGTCCCAAATAATGAGCTAAGCATCCACACTGCCTTCAGACTTGATCCCCTTCCCTTTCTCCCTGTTTGCTTTAAGCTAACTGATCCTTGACTCCTGTGGAGAACCAACCTACTGACTACAAACCTGGACCACAATAAAGGTACAAACCCATGGATCTCTTTCTTCCTGCTTGTGTGCGCCCCCCACCTGCTGGTTGAGCACCACCACCCTCCCGCAATGGCTTGTGCTTCCCACAGGCCCCTTGTGGTGCCCAGCTCCCCCTCTGGGACCTGTAAGTAATAAACCACCTTGTTTCAAGCGTTATTGCTTCTGGCTCCCCATTTTTATCATACCTGACCTCCACCTGAACCCAAACTGAAAATCCTACTTAATCAATTTGAAAACTGTTTTATGTGCAATAAGAGTTATTTTATTTTCTAATTTCCTCTGTCTAAATGCTGATTGTTTCCCTGAATCACAGCTCTTAACAACAAGTCTAGAAACCACTGTCAGCATGTTTATTGCCCTATGGTCTTCCGAGAAAAATGTGTCTGCCCAGAATGTACACATTTGGAAGTACTTTTGTTAGAACTAAATAGAATTTAGCAACAAAACTAATAAATAAATCTAGCAAGTGAAGCAACATGCTTGTGAGTGCTTAAGATAATCTTCATTTTATATTATTTTATTACTCCATGTGGAAATATTCAGTGTCACAACCTCCCACATACTAACCCTGATAACTTCAAGCAGGTCACATAGAAAAGGTGAAGCACCACACATGGGTTGTGTATGAGAGTTTTCTCATAAATTCGTCATAATTTTTACGTAATTATTAGAAAGACCTTGAAAAATAGTGGACACTTTGCTTAATGTTCCATGTAAGAAAATGCTATTAGCATTTCACTCATGATCTGATATGATTCTCTTATAAAAATTAACTTTGAATTATAAGTTACTTTCTATTCAATTTGCTTTATTTTTGTAAGTTTTAATTTATAAATTCTTCTGTTTTATTAGTGTACTTAGAAATGTTATATTTTCCTAACAAACTGTTCCTTTTACTCTCTGTCTTAAAATATATTTTGTGTGATAGTAATATAGCCATTCCAGTTTACTCAGATGAACAGCTTACACAGATGTATAGCTTACGCTGTATATGTTTTTTTATCTACTTTCAATTTCAGCCTTTAAGTGAAGACAATATAGATTTGGGTCTTATTTTTATCCAACCTTATAGCTTCTGTCTTTTAATTAGAGTGTATGTTCATTTGCATTTAATGCATATTTAATCTCATTGGGTTTATGTGTACCATCTTGGTATATATTTTTCATTTTTTCCTTCTTTTTTTGTTCCTCTGTATCTTATCTATTCTTTAGGGATAATAGTATATTCCTTAGTATTACATTTCAATTTTCTATCAAATTTGTATAAGTCTTCATTTTACCAATTCATACTTTGTATTTCTTACTTCTCATTTCATACTTCACACCTCAAAATGTATAAACTTAAAAGAATATAATTCCAATTACCTGCCCTTGTCCTTTGCATTATTCTTGACATAACATATTTTTATATATTGTATGAACTCCAACTTAAAATATATTATTTTGACTTTAAGCAATCACTTGACTTTTAAACAAATTATGAAACAAATCAGTGTTTTTATTTACCTATTTATATACTATATTTGGTTCTCTTTATTCTTTCCTGTAGATCTGAGATCCTATAAAATAGCACTTACTTTCTATCTAAATAACAACTTTTAGTAATTCTTATACTGAATTATCTCAGCTTTCATGTACTGAAAATATATTTATTTTTACTCTTGTTTTTTGAAGGATATTTTTTCCAGATATAGAATTTGGAATTAACACTATTTGTATTTCAGTACTTTAAGAATGGTTCTGATTTTGCACCACCATTGCTTCTGATAAGAAGTTAGTAAGTTATCTCAAATCATCAGCAGCTTTACTATGATATAACTAGACATGGTTTTCTTTGGATATGAAAATTGATGTTTTTTCCAAATAATGGAAATAAGAGAATTATTAGTTCAGATATTTTTCTAACTTAGTTTCATTCTCTTCTTCTGAGATTCCAATTACTAATACATTAAGCCACTCAATATTTTCAATGCTCCCAAAGTTTATGTTCATTTTTTACTCAATCCATTTTCTCTCTTCATTCACATTAGAAAATTTTTCTTGATCTGTTTTCAAATTCACTGGTTATTTATTCTTCTATTTCCAGTCTCCTATTACATTTGTCCAGTGAGTTTTTCATTTCAGCTACTATAGTTTCAGGTATTGATTTTCCATTGAGTCTTTTTTTATAACTTCCATTGCTGTCCTAAAATTCCACCTATTCACTTTATGACTTTTTTTTTCTGAAATCACTGAACATATTTGATTGTCTATTAAAATATTTTAATATAAGTTGTGAGTGATATATTTTAAAGACTCTGGATACTTTTATATTCCTTTGAAGAGACTCTATTTTCGGTCTAAAATACAGTGTAGTTGCTAGTTGACTTTGTGTAGTCTTGGTTTTATGCTCTGTTAGGGCAGGCTGTGGCAAGCCCAAGGTATGTCCAACTTCGTTTTTTTCACAGTCCTCAAACTCCAAATTCTGACTCCCCTGTGACACCTGTCACAGCTTCGTCTTTTATGTTTCATTTTATTTTTTTATTTTTTTAAATTTATTGAAGTAAATCACTCATACCTAAACATACATAAACAATACATGTATAGTAATTGTTGTGAACCTATAAAACAAACATATATAACATCATACAGGACTCTTATACCTAACCCTACCACCAATACCTTTCATTGTTGTTAAACATTTTTAACTAATGATTAAAGAGCATTGTCAAAATATTACTGCTAGCCAAAGTATTTCCCCCAACCCACCCTATCATTATTACCTTTATATAATTTATATATGAACATATATAAACATTTAAATGTATAGTAAAAGTTGTGAACTTACAAAGCTAACATGCATAACAACAGACAGGGGTCCCATACATCAACACTCCACCAACACTTTGCATTGTTGTGAGACATTTGTTACATATTATGAAAAAATATTGTCAAAATCTTACTACTAATCATAGTCCTTATCTTACATTTGGTGTATTTTCCCCCAACCCACCCTATTATTATTTTTTAAATATGTTTTTATGACAGAAGTGGTAAGCTTACAAAATCATCATGCACATGTGTAGAATTTCCAAACAACACCCCTCTATCAACACAACAGCCTGGTTTTAAGATTTTAAAGGAGGGTCTAGAGTAGCCATTACTCTAAGGAGTAGACTTAACCCCCAAATCACTACTTTTCTTCTTTCTCAGCTGGTTTCCTGGGGTGATGCATGGTCTCTCCACTCTAGCTGGGTCAGAATTTTCATTAGAACAATGAAACTTCGGGAATCTCCCTGAGCAACTGCTCCCTGCAGAAATTGCTCTTCGGTAAGCCTTGTACAATCTTACCTTAACATGTTGCTGCCCAGTCCTCAATCAGGCATGTGCAAAGGGACTTCCACAGGCATTCTTCACTCCCCACAACATACACACACAACTCTTGATCATTGGTGCTCTGTTTCCACAAAGTCTGAAAACTGGGGTTATTGTTGGGCTAACTTTGTGAATTTCCTTTTTTCTTGGATCATAACCTACCACTGTCTGTTATCCAATACCCAAAAACTGTTGCCAGGATTTGTAAGGTTCTATTAGTGTATATAGAAGGGCGCCTAATCTGGTTCCAGTTCCTCTGTCATAGCTCTAAGGTTTTTTATGTAAGGATCTCCACATCCCTGAATTCAACCATTCTTTGAATTTCAAATATTCTATCTTTAATTCCTTCATTAAAAATAGATGTTGGGGGGAGCAGATGTGGTTCAAGTGGTTGAGCTCCCATCTCCCACGTGGAAGTTCCATGGTTTGGTTCCCTGTGACTCCTCAAAAAACAAAACAAACAACAAATGCAAAAACCAGCTCAGGGAAGCTGATGTGGCTCAGTGGTTGAGTGCTGGCTTCCCACATACAAAGTCCTTGGTTCAATTCCCAGACCTGGTCCCTAAAAAAAGATAAAAAGCTTAAAAAAATTGGATGTTGGGAAGCAGATGTGGTTGAAGCAGTTGAGTGCCTGCTTCTCACATGGGAGGTTATGGGTTTGGAACACAGTGCCTCCAAAAAAGGTAAAACGAATGAAAAAAACAACTCAGGGGAGCTGATGTGGCTCAGTGGTTGAGCACCAGCTTCCCACTCACATGGTCCTGTGTTCAATCCCCAGCCTCCAGTACCTAAAACAAAACAAAACAAAAAGATATGCCATAATCAAAGAAAGAGAATGTGTTATAAATCTTGTTCCACAATCCTTCTTAATGATGTAAAGAGATCATCAGTTGAAAAAAAATTATGAGAGAATCCAGTATAGCAGTCCCGTAAGTTAATTAAATTAGCTATGTAAGGGACTTCCTGTTTCTAACCCATGTATTATTAATCCAAGAAAGCTAACTGGAGCTAAGTGAAAAACCACAGAGCTATGATATTTGGGGTTTTATTTGAGATTTGGTTGGTTTGTTAAGGATATCTAGAAATAGGATTCTGATCATATCATCCACAAACTGATAGAACTAATTCCAGAAGATGAATTCTCTCTTTGTATTGGGTAAAGTGGGCATATCAATTTCAGATAAAAACAATCAAGCATTTTCCTGGGGGCTTTAAATTCAGTATGGAAGGCAGAAGTTCCTGCGTGAGATCTAGTCCATCCTACATATATAATATTTTCTAACATATTGCATGAAGTTCTACTGTGAAAATTGGTCTGGAAAAAGACATAATGAAGAAGGATGTTCTGTAGTGTTTTCAGATATTTAGACATTTCACCCAGGATATGTCATATACTTGAATATAAATCACTAATAAATTCAAATATGAGTACACCATGTCTTCTTCATCTTTATCATATACATAGTTACCTGGTGTCTGGAAAAGAACCCAGTAAGCAATGCATTGAAAAAAAAATGAATTAAAATAGAAAAAAAGTAAACCAAATTGACATGTGCATACGACTTTCGTAAAATTATCAGTGCTTTAAGTAGTAGGGACTTATTAGAAATATCAGCATTCTAGCATTATCAACTTAAACCACTGATCAATTTATAGACCTCTTTGGGAAAAAACTAACAATATTTCCAACCTCTGGTCAAGTATATCATTTTTTTTCTTTCTTACCACTGTTTTTTAACACCTTATGTTGTAATTCATGTACATGTAATTTCATTTCTGTATCTCTGATACTAAACACAGTGATTCGATTAGGACAGAATTTTGATGAACTGTTATTGACTATAATTGCACAGCTTTCCTCAAACTTTCACTCCTGAAGTCCTAACAAAATACTATTATTTAAAATGATTTACTTTGGTTAGTGAAGATCTTTAATAATTAGAAAGTTTCTAACTGGCTATTTTATTTATAAACACTTCATTTTAAAATCTTTTTTAATATAAAATTGGGAGTGTTGTTTATGATTGTTTTGAATGATAATTCTCACCCTTCTCCAATCTTACTTAGGCAGTGGTATTGTTGTTGAATTACATAAGGAGAAAGAAGTGCATAATCAATGGGAGAAATACAACACTACTTAATGTGCCATTATCTTTAAGGCACTTCAGAACAAACTTCAATTCAGCATTTGCCTAATGAAAATTATTGTTACATACTGAGGAAAAACACCCATGTCATACTTTAGACTTAATGAATCTTGACAGGCAAAGTCTCTGCTTGTAGTGACACACTAGAAAAGTTTTTAAATTATAATATCCTTTACATCACCATATTTACTGACAAAAGATTACTTACCACACACAAAGACATATAAATAAATAGTGCGGTATCTCTAAATGCAATACTTTGAAAAGAAATTTTATATTTATAGACATTGTTGGGGACTCTAGTGACTATAAATCATGATATACTTCAATCAACAAAGTCTCTAATATGTGAATACATTAATTTTAGAAACATGTCCAGCAGATTAATGTGATTTTCCCTAGGATTTTTCACTTGCTTGTTTTGATGTGTTTACGTACATGTGTATTTACCTTAAACAGAATTTTAAGTCCGTGATAAACAATGTCTCCACTTATCAAACTGTAAAAGTAGTACTCAATGAATAAAATCATTGTTACCAATGGACAGAGAATTAAGGTGACTGGGCTCATTAACATGGATCAGTATTCTCAAAATTTTCTTTCCAGTATATTTGTATATTTCTAAACTCTCCGTATTATACTTCCTGAAGGATGCAGAAATAGAAAATATCAGACCTATTTTTGCCATGTTCCTAGTAAAAGAATAAGGTACAAAAAATACTTGACACTAAAAAGGAAGTGTTAATATAATAAACAAGTTTAGATACATAGAATCTAGAAATAGTGGATTTACAACTTCCTGGCACTTGAAAGTTCAGAGCAGTGGTAGATATTTACATGTCATAGGGGCAACAATTTAGAATTTTGGAGTTTCCAGCCAAGAGCTTTGAATCTAAGATGCAATAACAAGAATTCCTAAAGAGTCAGGAAAAGAAAACAAAAACTCCAGATACATTTGAAAGTCCCTGTGAAGGAAGTCCTTGGTGAAAAGGGACCAGAATTAGAACTATAATTAAGCTCTACAGAAGAGATACTCAACAAATATTTTTTGTGAATAAATGAATGTATCAGGTTGAGCCATTGTCTGGAGCCACTGATGAGGCTGCATTCAGTAGCGAGCTTGGCTAGAGCCAACTCAGTTCTCCTGCACATGTGCCTTCTCTCTTTCCATTTGATTCCTCTTCCCTCCAGTTCTTTCCACACGGTCACTCTTTCCAGCAGGGTAACCTAGACTTACTTCACTAGAGCATGGTGGCTATATTTCACAATACTGAAGCACAACCAAGATGGCTATTCAGTGACGCCCTCAAACTAATGTTTAAATCATGAAATGTTGGTTTGTATGAGTGTGAGTAAATGGATATTTAAAGATACAGTGCATTATGTGCATTATGTAAAAGACAGGTCTCACTGATGTATGTCATTATAATGTGGTAAAATACATTGATGTTTTATTTAGTTCATATATTTTGGTTCATTAAAAATTAATGGGAGTGTGTATTTTATGTCAATCACATTATTAGGTACTAGACTCTGACAGTCTTTCCATGTAAACATATTGAAATTTCAGTTTAATGTGTTTTGTCATTTTTAAAAATTTGCTTCTCATGGGTTATTCATCCATATACATAAACTCTGCCATAAATGCTTTGTGCTGTGATTTACTTATTTCATATTATTGAATTGTATTTATTTTACTATTCAGTTAAAAATACTTACATGCATATTTTGCTTAATTTGTCTACCCCCACCAGCCACCCACCTTCAAAGTAGCTGGAGAGATTAAGGTGTCTTTTAACTCAAACTTTAGCTCCATCAAGTCCTAAGCCTAACCTGCCTTACATCCCCTATAACCTGATGAATCTAGTAACATAAACTAGAATCTAGTCACATAATTAAGAAAGTAGAATTCTGATACTCAACTATGGCACCTGAACTGAGGTATCCCATGACTAAAATCAAATGATGGTGTTATTTTACCATTCCTTAATGGAAGTAGAGGGCAATATTCTCAATCATAATTTTAAAATATTTTAACTTTTAATTTTCTTTATATTTATTTAAACATTTGGAAGTTGCTGTGACTTGATTATTCATGTTTCTATTTGTATTTCCATGAATGTTTATATATGTGATTTCTATAGAAAGTCATATATATGGTATAATTTGTCAGCAGGTGAATAAGTCCACATGTATCCTAAATTTGAATTAGTATGTATTTCAACCATAACACCTTGATTTCCAGAACACCACACCTGAAGATACTCCACAGACTTTAACTGAGGATGTTAAATCATAAGGCTTTCAATTGCTAAGTAATTCATAAGAGCATGGAAAATGTCATCAGAGAATAACTGGAGAGTAAGAGGAGGCAAACAAAAAGAGCAAATCTCTAGGCAGACTGTCGTGTCCCTCTGAGCCACCCAAGACATATTCAGACAAAGTGTTACAGAAAAACAGATTTTGGAGAGTCCTTTTACATCTTAAAAGACATTTTTATAAAAGGGAAATGATTAATGAGCATCAATGCAAGACTTCTGCTGGGATAAATAAATGGGAGACCGCTGCCACCAACCACATCCAAGAAGGCCCTAATCATAACTTGTCATCCTAATAACATTTTAATGCCATCTCCAGATTCATTGTATCTTCATGTAAATTTAAAGCATGCCCAAGTATGGAATACCACCTCCAATAAAGGGCATGAAACTGCAAAGAGATTTTGATTAACATCAGCTACTTAGAGAACCAGAAATGTTTCATGGAGAGCTGAGGGGTTGCACAAATTGTTTTTGGGATCTTCTAATGATATCAGTTCAGCAAAAATTGTTATATATATAGTGTATTGTGCATTTGGGTGTGCATCTGTGAATATTTTTTCTTAAAATTTAAGACAGAAATTTTTACCTTTTTGTAAGAAGTTCTTGTCATAACGCTTCCTTGGAAATTTTATTTAGCAGTGCATTTTGAACAAATGGGAAATGTTTAGTCACAACCTACTCCTAGAGCTCACAAAGTAGAATATTTACATAAGCACCAGCTCCTTCACCTTTCTTTGAAATTGTGGTAGAAGCACATTTCTCAACTCCAGATTATGGATGCTGAGAAAAAGATTAATTACGGTAATCCTACTTGAGAAATCACAACATGAATTACACTTCAGATAACCTAGGAAGCTGACCTCCAATTTATATGATCACCATGTGGAATACACACCAACATGGTCTTCCTAGGCAAGGTACATCACACGAACACTTTGAGACAGTGGAGGTGATGAAAATCCTTGATATTTTTACATAGTGACCATGCCAGGACAGTGGGTCAGGCTCTTTGGCATCTCTGAAGCATGCAAGACCTGGAAAGGGTGCCATCTGCTTCACAGATGATACAACATCAGTGGTGTTTTAATAGTGATACCTTGCCCCCTTTTAATCATCATAGATCTATTGGTTCCCTGCCAGTACTTTTTAAAACTGTACATCTTGGATCTATATTTAGGTAATTTTCAAAAAAAATATGGGATTCATTTAAAAAAATTACAAATAGTAATACTATTTACTAACTTCCTAGTAATACTAACTTCCTAGCCATTGCCAGGCTGTTCCCCTTTATGCAATATGGGCTTATTATGTAGTGTCAGTAGATAAAGTGGCTGGTCATGGCTTTGTTTGTTAGAATGGATGCCAGGCATAAGGGCTTTTCACAAACTTTATCTCGTACTATTACTGTTCTCCATAACACGACCATCACAGCTCCACCCCATGCTCTGGCCACATCAAAGCTCCTTCTTTTCCATAACCTCTCACTATTTCTGGTATTCTTGCATGTATTCACTTACTGTCTCCTTTTAAAAACATTAAGATTATACTTGCGAGGCAGAGGGGTGAATGCCAGGCCTTCACAAATCAACGAACCACAAATGGCCACTCTCTTCATAGAATTTACTGCAGGATTGCTGAAGCATATGTTAGTTCTATATTTAGTTGCCTGAGGAACCACCAGATTGTCTTCCACATTACTATATTACTCAACTGTAAGAAGAAATCAATTGGGAAAGCGGATGACAACATGGAAGAACATAAAGATATTATGTTGAGTGAAATAAGTCAGATATAAAAGTTCACCAATATGAACTAAATGCAATGAGTGGACTTATGGAGTTGGACTATGACATGTAGGTTCGTGGGAGATGGAATATGATGAGGTAGAGAAGATGCTGGATATATGCAGAATGCTTAAGAAGGTCAAATGTAAATATGTGGCAATGGTTGGACTTGATAAAACACATTATAATGAAATTAAGAGGAGTTACTAATTTATGCATGTGATTGTGGCAAAAATGAGTCATCCAGGGAGATTAATGTTAGTTGGCGGACAGCTGGAGGGTAATACTGGGAATGTACAACATTCTCCATGAGACCTTGACTATGTCATTTAACTAATCTGTGTTCATCTGTGTATCTTTCTGAACACAAGAGGATCAATTGACTTAGCACTTGAAATTAGAGTAGGTAAAAGTGCCTGAAAGACAACGTCTTAGGAGGAATGTTTCCATGACTTATTGAACTGCCTTTTCTGTTCTCTTATTTTTGTGAATTTGAAATAAAGTTGCTAATTAAAAATAATTTTTTTAATTAAAGAATATCTTCCAGTAGTTTCTGAAGGAGGAAAATAAAATTGTCTGGGAACTTACCAGTTTGTCCAGCTTTTTTGTGACATCATAGAAGCAAGTGAAGCTAGGAAATTCTATTTGCCCCAAATTATCTATTTTCTGGTTATATAGAAACTAATTCACCTTTGGTGAAGGACAATGAAGAAGTCAACAGAAATGGTTAAATTTTTTTGTTTAAATAAGATTCAAGTCAAAAGTTTCAAATTTTTGGATTTCATTTCCATTTGCCTTTATTGAGACAAAACAAGAATAGGACAGAATCTTGAAAAAAGAGCAATAAAGGAGGATCTGTTGAACAAAGCACATTCTGCTTATATCCCGATATCAATTGGTGACATCATTAATGTTTTTCTTTGCATCTGACTGCACATTATCTAACTATATGCAGTTGCTCTTCTAAAACATGCCCCTTATACAATGGAATGTTTGTATTTTCCACAGATGATTTAACTGTGGTAAGAGTTAAGTGCTAGCCTAATAAATACCAATTTGCTTTATATTGCCAGTAAGAAATCTTGATAGTGTTTTCTTTTGTTTTTCCCCTGAGGCAGTGGATATCTATTAAATGACAGAAGTAAGTGTCTTTACCTAATGTTTTAAGAAAATGCAAAGAAAATCAGAAACTCTAGTCCTTATATAAATCCTAAGAGCATCTGATGCAGTTATTAGAAAAAATGAGTCATAACACAATAAAGATAGTAATACTTTTAGAAAATGTAACATGACAAATTATGAGCTAGAAAGTTCAATTCTATTCTTTCCTTTCATTGAAACATTTGGTAGACTAATTCATTCTGCTAATAAGAAAGCAATAAGGAAGCTGATGTGGTTCAAGTGCCTGAGCGCCTACTTCACACACAGAAGGTCCCAGGTTTGATTCCTGGTGCCTCCTAAAAACAAACAAGTAAACAAATGAAAAACAACTGTGGCTCAGTGTAGAGTGCTGGCTTCCCACTTACAAGGTCTCCAGGTTCAATCCTCAACCCCAGTACCTAAAAAAAAAAGAAAGAAAGAAAAGGAAAAAGCAATAAGTTTGCTAATGAACCACTATTAATTGTCCAGATCCCGATTAGGGCCTTGCTGTAGTAAAAGCTATAATCAGGGAATAACTTTGGCCAGATTTGGATAAACTCAGTGGAAGTAGTTGCCATTAAACACCAGCAAATTAATTTGAACAAGAAGCTCTTCTCATTTTACACATTCTATCTATAGCAATCCAATCTACTTCCATGGCTTCAATCCTCATCTTTGCTTATGATTTTCAAATCTATTTTTCAGCATAGATCTCCCTCCTTTATTCCTAGATCTCTATACCCAATTGCATACTGGGAATTTCCATATAGAAGTTGTATAGACAATACAGATGGAACATTGGAAAGCAAAACACATTATCTGCAACCCACCATAGACTTACCTTCGTAAAGTGGAAATAACATGTCAGTACCTCTCTGAAACTTGCAAAGGCCTTCACCACTGACCACATAATAAAATCAGAAATCCTTAAGGTTTATAAGCCTTTCATGATCTAATTCTCTGAATAACTCTTATACCCTCCAGCAATCCCCTCTCTTTCTTGTCTCTTATATCTCCATTCACCAAACTATTTCTACTTCTTAGAAATAATGTCTGGTTTGGTTTTTGTTTCCTTTAGGACCTGCATATGTCCTTCCTCCTACCACAAATTGTTTTCCTCCCTTACTTTTTGCCTGGTTAGCTCTTCATCTTCCTTCTAATCTAGCTTAGACATGTCTTTCTTAACACTTCTTCCAAGGATTCCTCCCAGATTGGGACAGAAACTTCAGGTAGTGCCCTCCTCATGGTCAGCCAGTTGTATGTAAATGCCCATATATTGCTTCTGTCCCCTACAAGATTCTGTTACCTTTGACTTTATCATCTCCATCCCACATAGTAGATTTTTTAATGGATCCTGAGATAGGTATCCAAATATCCAAATGCTAACATTACTTTCTCTGCAGTCTAAGAACCAACCTATAATTGTTCATAAAATAATACAGTAGATGCCTTCCCCCAATCCTCTCACTGGATACTTTGGTTGACAGATTTAAAGGGGCCCTAAAACTTCTGGAGCACACCCAGCCGTGGACCTGAGAAGGAAAACCAGAGTCATATCTCAGCAGAGATTTTATAGCTTGTTCAGTTACAGAAGGCCTGTGAAAGCTCACCTTTGGGTACTCCATGCATAAACTGATCATCTGCCTTTATGGCTATCTCTCTAGGGAAGCCCGGTAAGGATTCATGACTTCAGTTTTGAAAGGACAGATTAGTATTTCTCAACTGAGGATAATCTATGGATTAAAAGTGTATTTAAAACTAAATGGAATCAATTTAATTTTATGTTACAAAAAGAGTTGCCAGCACTCACAAAGTATATGATTCTATTTTATTTTGATACAGGCTGATTAGTAGTAACACATCTAGATTCCTTTAGATGGCCTTCTTATAATTACAATTTTCACTAGGAATACCCCCAAAATCAGGGCAACAAATTTAATTGCCTAAATTGACACTTTCTCCCACCTATCTCCAATCCTTTAAATTATCCCTCAACTGTTCTTGTGTTCCTCTCAAGATAGGATAGATGCATGGATAAAGATAGATAGATGATAGATAGATAGATAGATAGATAGATAGATAGATAGATAGATAGACAGATAGATAGATGGAAGATAGATGATAACTAGCAATAAGTGAAAAATAATAAAAAATGAAGGTATAGAAAATGGTAAAAAGAAGATGCTTCTAATAATACAGGTGACCTAAGAAGACAATTTTGAATTATTTCTAAATGTCATAGGTCCCCCCCGCCCTTACTTTGATAATAGTGAAAGAGGTGCTATGACTCACAGTTATATTTTTTTTCCTCTCCAAACAAATTATGACATTATCTTCACTACATTGAACAATACCCAGAATATATGATATATTTACAAAGCAATATATATATTGCATAGAAGAATATGGCCATAGATTTCTGTGTTTCACAACTAAAACTTAAATACTATGTTGTTAATCATGGTGAAATATGACAAATTATACACTAAAACATAAATAGGGGAGAAACAAATGAAAGGAGAAATTTCGCCTTCAGCATCATGTTTACTATCTTGCAGAGAGAATAACAGATTCTAGACAACAATGTACATTTCTTTTTAATGACAATCTCCTGGATAACCTTATCTTTTACCTTACCTTTAGGGACTTCCTGAGTCATCACTGACTAAGGAAATGCAGTCAGATTGTTAGCCATAGGCGAGATTCTCTACCTTGTCTGTGTTTGAGATGGCTCGTGGCTCTGTGTACTTTCATTCTAAGTATCCACATGGTTAACCAAAATCAGAGTATCTTAATGAGAGACTCTGTACACTAAGAACTTCTCAGATGTTATCACTTTTAAACCTCAAAATTCTGTAAGTTATTGTCCCTATTTTACTCCTAAAGAAAGAAGAGGCTCTGACAGATTAAGAAGCTTTCCCATCAAAACACAGGTAGCAAGTGATTCCGCACACTTTTCTGACTCCAAGGGTCAGGTTCTTTCTAAGGACAGTCTTGGCTTCAGGAAATTCTGGAAACCAGGAGTGGACACAAAGAATTGAAGTAAGGCATGTCATACCATTTCTGTCAGAGTTCTGTCAAAGACACTCTATCTAGAAAATGTCCAATAACAACAAAGGGTTTTAAGAGGGCATTTTTACTAATGATCATCCATTTTTAGAAACCATATAATTGCTTTCATTGCAGAAGTCTCTGCCATGAGCACTTTGCAGTGCAGGTGGATGGGTGGATGTTGTGATGCTCTGGCTACAAATTACCACTTGGGGATGTCATCTACAAAATGCAGATGGGGCAGCAGAGGTCATGGTAGATACTAAAAAATGACTCTGTACAAAACAATTTTATGTTATGAAAATGTCAACACTTTCATGAAACTAAAGTCATTTATTACTCAGCATGAGATTCTCTAACACAAGCTGAAAGGGAAATCTGGTAAGCAAAATAACACTTAGAGCAAAGAAGAAACAAGGTTCATCTTTTTAAAAGTTATATCATCCTCACCTTCATATTCTGATTCTTTCAGAAAATCCTGTTGATAGGTGATCTTGCCACAACCTTATGATCAGTGACTTCCCAGGAAAATTAAAATTGTACACATGTAAATTGATGCATAGTGAATTTTGCTATTTTTAAAGGAAAGAGTATACATTGCAACATTTAATTTTGGACACAAGAATTGATAAGTGAATTGTATTTGTTTTTATTAAATCCAAAACAGCATTGGTTATAGAGCAGTTGTTTTATGTTTTTAGCAAAATCCAGATGTTTTCAAGAGATGCAAAGTAACCAGAATACTTATTGCTTTCTTCTGCTGAGCTATGAGACATATATATATATATATATATTTAGGTACTGGGGATTGAACACAGGACTTTGTCTGTGGGATGCTGGCACTCAACCATTGAGCCATATCAGCTCCCCCAGATATAATATATTTACATTAACTAAAAGATTCTCTAAGGTGTATGTGTATTATTAACTTGTTCATTTATGTTCTATACCATTTAATATTTAATATGCCTAGATTAAAAAGTCTTTTGTCCTTTTTGGGGGGTTAGATCCCTATATTGGGTTGAGAAGGTGGTAGTGAGAGAGGTGGAGGACAAGATCAAATCTATCCAGAGATGGGGCCAGGCCAGGATAAGAGATAACAAACCAAAACACACACAAATCAGAGAGCAAGGATAAGCCACAGATGATGCGCTGGCCCACAAAAGCAGCCAGAGAAAGACAGTAAAACTGAGACTGAGACCGAGGGAAATATCCACAAAATCAGGTGACGAGGACAAAGCCAGGATTCAGATGTGAGTCAGGAGAGGGTGAGAGGTGTCCAGGATTGGGAAAATCATAAAATGCTGGACCTGGAAGTACCTTTGAGCTCCTTTCTGAAAAGTGGAAACTGAGGCCCAGTGCCACTCTACTCATGAGCAGCAAAACTAGAGCTTGTACCAAATCCCCTTTGTTTCCTGTTGCTGTGTTTGGAACTGAGCTGGGAATATGCCTGAAAGGCTCAAGCTTTCTAAGGTACCCACACAATGACCTTGTGTAATTTCTTTATTTGCTCATAATCGTTTGGGAATTCAACAAGCCCCGCCCTTCTGTTTCTCACCTTTATGTATACATGATTAATTTGAAGATTAATTTCGGCTACCCTTTGAAGTCTTTAACTGGGCTGCATTCCACTGTTTCTGGCTCTTTTCTCACATCGTTTGCATTAAAGCCCAGTTTTTCTGTGGTCAGGCCAAAAGTTCTACCAACTCAGAAGGGCTCTACTGTCCCCTACTGGCACAAGGCAGTACTACCCTGGCTGCTCTGGAAAATGCTTTCACCTTTTTCCTATCTAGATCTATCAAGACTCCTGAGGAATTCTCTGGATCTGCGAAAATTTTTCAAACTACAGACTGAAAAACACTGAGATGGTAGAAAGGACACAGAACCTGGAATAAGACAAACATTAGTTTGAATAGAGTTATTAGCTAACTGATCTTGAGGACGCTGCCTATATGTTATAACCCTCAAACTGCAATTACATCCATACAGTTTTATACAATTTCTTCTTAAATCAATTAAGGGCAAAAAAGGAGAATTATATAATTATATTGGATTTTATAATTAGCTATATAATTACCTTTACCAGCACTCTTTGTTTTAAGGTGCAGATTCAAATTAACTGTCTCGGGTCACTTGTTTTCAACCTTTAGAACTTCCTTAAGTATTTCTTTTATGGGAGATGTGCTACCAGTGAATTCTATTTTTGTTTATCTGGTAATGTCTTTATTTCACATTCATTTTTGAAAGATAATTTTGCTGGATATAAGATTCTTGGTTGAGAATCTATTTTTTCTTTCAGCAGTTTGAATATCATCCCATTACCTTCTGAACTCTGTTTTTCTAAATTGACTCATAATATTACTGCAGTCATTTTTCTCTTGCTGCTATCAAAAAATTTTTTGTCTTAGTCTTTCATTATTTTTATTTTAATGTACCTTGATGTTGATCTCTGTGTTCAGTCCACTTCATTTTGATGTTTCTGGGTATAGATCTATTTGTGTTTATCCTACCTGAAATTTATTGAGATTCTTGGATTTGTAGATTAATAGTTTGTCTGATTTTGCATTTTTATTCTTATAAAAAGCTTATTACAAGTAAATCACCATTTTGAAGTGGACATTTAGTATATTCACAAAGCAACTTTTTTCATCAACCCAAAAGGAAACCTCATATCATTAAGCAATCACTCCCCATTCTCCCTTACCCCACCCCTGGTAATCACTAATCTGCTTTCTATCTCTATGGATTTGCCTATTCTAGGTATTTCCAGTACATGGTATAATATAATAATGTGGCCTTCTGTATCTGGCATATTTCACTTAACATAATGTTTTCAAGGATCATCCATGTAGTAACACGTATCAGTACATCATTTCCTTTTTGGCTGAGTAATATTACCTTGAATGGATAGGTCACATTTCGTTTATCTGTTCTTCAGTTGCTGGACATTTTGTTTGTTTCCACTATTGCAAATAGTGCTCTTATGAATATTCATATAAAAATTATTTTTGAACACATGTTTTCAGTTCTAAAGAGCTGAAAAGGTATATAACTAGAAGCAAATTTGCCGGGTCATATAGTAGTTCTATATTTAACTTATTGAGGAATCATTGAAGTATTTTCCATAGCAGCTACACTATTTTAAATTCCTACCAGCAATGTATGAAGATTACAATTTCTCCACATCCTTGCCAACACTAGTTCTTCTTCTTCTTCTTCTTCTTCTTCTTCTTCTTCTTCTTCTTCTTCTTCTTCTTCTTCTTCTTCTTCTTCTTCTTCTTCTTCTTCTTCTTCTTCTTCTTCTTCTTCTTCTTCTTCTTCTTCTTCCTTCTTCTTCTTCTTCTTCTTCTTCTTCCTCCTCCTCCTCCTCCTCCTCCTCCTCCTCCTCCTCCTCCTCCTCCTCCTCCTCCTCCTCCTCCTCCTCCTCCTCCTCCTCCTCCTCCTCCTCCTCCTCCTCCTCCTCCTCCTCCTCCTCCTCCTCCTCCTCCTCCTCCTCCTCCTCCTCCTCCTCCTCCTCCTCCTCCTCCTCCTCCTCCTCCTTCTTCTTCTTCTTCTTCTTCTTCTTCTTTTTGTTATAGACATCCTAGTGGGGATGAAATGGTATCTCATTGTTGTTTGAGATTAATATTTTTACCAAATTTGGGGAGCTTTCAGTATATTTTGAATATTTTCTGCAATCTACTCCTTCTTCTTCTGATAATTCCATTATGTGCATGTTTCTTTGCAGTCCTGTTCATTTTTGTGCATTCTTTTTTCTCTTTTCTTCAGATTACATGATCTCCACTGATCTATCTTTAAATTCACTGAATCTTTCTTCCACCAGTTAAATGTTTGTTGTGTCTTTCATTGTCTTTCCTCTTTATGTCTCTTTTGTCATGTTATCTTGTTGCATCAGCTCGCTGCGCCTGCCCACTGCACCAGCTCGCCTTCTCCTGGGAACCAAACCTGGAACCTCCTGTGTGATAGGCAGAAGCCCAATCATTTTAGCCACACCCACTTACCTCCTTAGCTCTTAAATAGTATATCTGAGACCTCTCAAAAGCAGTTTCTATGCCTCCTTTTTTCCCTGCATATGGATCATACATTTTATTTCTTTGCATGTCTCATAATTTTTTGGTGAAAACTGGACATTTTAGATAATTTATTGTAGCAAATATGGATACTAATAACCTTCCCCCTATTGTTTGCTTGCTTATTTGTTTGGTGATTTTGGTAAATATTTTAGAGAAGTTTATTTCCTCTCTCAGTGTGCAGTCTCTGATGCCATTCCTCAGAAGATTCAGCCTTGGGGGTGCCACCAGTCATCTGGGACCACAGCAGTTTTAGTAAGGTTTTCTTTGTCTCTTTCCCTAATCTCTCAGTTAAACTGCTTCCCTCTGTTGGTAGCACACCCAGCTGTTTACTTCCACTAACTTCTGGATGATTGTTTTAACAGTGTACCAGGGCATTAATTACTCTAATGTCCAATCCAATTAAATTCTGGCCCTTTTGCAGGGATAATCTTTCAGGCCAGTCTTTGAGGATTTTTTTCCTAGCTGACTCTTTCCCCGGTATCTCTGTGAAGTGTCTAGCTGACCTGTACTTTAGCTTTTTGCTCTCATTGACCAACCTACTACCAAACTCCTCTTAAATGTTACCACCAATACGTTGTTTGTTACTGACAATAACCTACTGCTCAATAAATCAAATAAAATCAGTTCTCTCAGGAATAACAACTGAGCATTCTGCTGCTAAGAACTGCCTCTCTCCCCTTGGAAAACCTCTGAGTCATTGCTATGGAAATGAGTGTGGGGACAATGCCCATTTCTCTTGGAGCAATGATCCCGTTTTAAAAGTGGGGCATGGGAAAGGGCAGTAGTCCCTGGTCTTCTCAGTATACTTCACCAAAAGTGGAACATCACTCCTCCAAATGACCTGGGGCAAGGGTGATCAGGGCTCAGTATTCCCAACCAGCTGCACCCATGTTAGAGTTTCCAGTTTACAAGGGGGAGACGGGTGGAGGAAGGGACCCCCAGACATTGCAGCTACTCTAGCCTGGATTAGATGTCCTATAATATGGAGCTGAAGTGGGGGTATATGAGAAATGCTGATGGTCTGCCACTCTTGGAGTTATACCCTAGTGCTAAATAGGACACTGGGACATAGAGAGAGCCATATGTTCTTAATTGCCCCCATTTGGAGTAGAAATTCTGTTACATTGAGTTGGGGTGAGAAGGAGGAGAAGGTTGTGGCTCAAATGCCCTCCACAGACTCTCATTGTTTTCAAAGAGATTTCCTTCAATAAATGTTTGTACACTTGCTATATGCCTTTCTAGCAACTTTCAGGGACTTCGAATGATGGGAATATTTTATAATTTCTACCAATCATAGTTGTTTTATTGGTAAGGTTGTTTAAACCACCATTCTGGAAGTTGTAATGCCCATCGTTTCTTTTTAAATTGGGTTTTTAACAATATTTTTTAGAAAAAGCAATTTTCCTAAGTAATCCTTTTCAGATCTTTCTATTGAGGTACAATTTCCATTCAATAAAATGCATGGATCTTAAGTGTACAGGCCAATGGATTTTGACAGTTGTGTAAATTTCTGTAACCACCATACCAAATAAGAAAGAAGTCATTTTCATCACTCAGGAAAATTTCTTCATGCCCCCTGTATTAGTCAGCCAAGGGGTGCTGATGCAGAATACCAGAAATTGGTTGGTTTTTATAAGAGGTATTTATTTGGGGTAGGGGCTTACAGATACCAGGCGATAAAGAACAAGCTACTTGCCTCACCCAACTCTATTTGGAGCAAGATGGCTGACTATGTCTGGGAGAGTTCAGGCTTCCTGGGTTCCTACGTTCCTGGTGCTTGCCTTTCTCTTGCTCAAGGTTCCTTCTTTCCTGATTGTGGCTTCTCTTTCCTCTGGGTGCTGACTTCTGGGTCTTCAGCATGAAACTCTACCATCAGAAACCCCTGCATCAAAAGATCCAACTCTGTCCTTTGCCATGCCTTTTATCTGTGAGTCTCCACCCACCAAGGGGTGGGGACTGGGTGGGGACTCCATGCCCTAATGATAACTCAATCATGTCCAGGTACAGATCAGATTACAAACATAATCCAATATTTCATTTTGGAATTCATCAATTATATCAAACTGCTACACCTGCTTTGATGTAATGCATGTCCCTCAGCTCCTACTTCCACACAAAACACTTTCTTTCATGTATCACTACAGGTTAGTATGTTGGAATGGATTCTTTCAGTCAACACAGCATTTGTGAAATTTGTTCAAATTGTTACATTCATAGCTTCATTTTAATCTCTGATTTTGGGGATTTATTGGGGGAGGATATGAACTTTGTATTGCTACTCAGGACTATAAATCTTTCTTTGACAAGATCATAAATTATTCTTTCCAGACAAAACAGAAACCTCTATATTTGACTAGGTAGATTCTTACGAAGCTTAGCAATTGCTTTTGGCAAAAGGGCATCAATACAGGAGTAACGGGCCAGTTACTGGCATCAACATTGTTTAACAGGTTAAAGTTTGGAAAACATTCAAACTTCACTGAATGCTGTAATTAAAACACTTAACTAGGCTACCTAATTTTCTCCTCTATTATAACCAATTTCTGCTACTCAAATGCAATATTACTATTAGTATTACTAGTAGTAATACTGAGCATTAATCTACCTCTGCCATTGGAAAACTTAGTGATCTTCTGCAGCATTTCATTGAACACATGCATCCACAATTTAAGCATTGATTTCTGTGACCCAAAGAAAGACACATTTCTGCCTCACTGGCAGCAATCACAAACCCACAATTCCAACTCTAAGATATATACATATATTGTGTGTGCGTGCGCGTATTGTGTGTGTATACATATATATATATATACAGAGAGAGTGTTAGTACAAAGTGTTAAAAAGCACAGAAAACTCTGTGAGCCATTGACACTTTAAGTTAGCCAAAGACACTTTGAGACCTTAACTACTGCCAGAGCACTGGCAAAAGTAGCTGGAAATGCATTGATGAGATGATGTAAAATATGTCAAGAATTAGAGAGGATCATTCCCTTGATATATGCTATCCTTTAGGTATAAAACCATCCAGAATAAGTCGATACAAAGCCCATTGACTACAGTAAGGTACGCATATGCTATTTCTCATTTTTTGAAGAAACATCAAAATATATTTTAGAGCAAGTACAGGGCTGAGGACTTAGAGTGTAGCTCAGGTTAGAAACTTTTACTTAAACAACATAGTGATGAGGTCTATGGTAGAATTATACAATGTTTAACTAGAAAAGACTATAGTATTCTAAATACTTCAGTGTGTTGATGAATATATAGAATCTCCAAGATCACACCCTATGCATCAAATCTTAGAATAAATTTTTGTTTATTAAGGAAAACACTGAGGAGTTTTCTAGTAAAGAAGTCATTTGTATTGGCAGAATTCAGCTGCCAGTCATAACTGTAAACTCTGGACAAAAATTTTAAAAAACAAAAAAACTATCATTTGAAGGCCCTGGAATGCAATGAAGAGCAAATATAAACTAGAAAGCATTAAAAAGGAAGGTAAAGAAGTGATGTCACCAAGTTGGCCAAGTAAGATGCTCCCAGGTTCCATCCTCCAACATAATTTTTGAACTAGCAACATAATTTGTCTCAGAGCACCAAAAAATAGTTAAGAGTTGCTGTAACTTGAAGAGCATTAAATCAAGAAAAAGCAGCTTAAAATGGTAGGAAGAGGACAGCCAGGAAGATTGCAGCAGAATAAGGTGCCCTAGAGTCAGCTCCTGCTACAGGGAAGTTAGTGAACACCCAGGGCTATCTGGGGCTAGCTGAAGCACCAATTTGGGAGCATCAAGAAGCCAGAAGAACATCCTGCAACATACTTGAAGGAATGGAAGGAGGAGACTTCCCATCTGCAGAGAAGGCCAAACCATGGAGGCCAGTGATTATCCTACTCTGGCGGCACGAGCCACCCAGGAGCTATTCTGTGTCTGGAATTGGAAGCTCCACTTCCCAAAACAGGGGAGGAAGAGTCAGTTGGTGGCTGATGTTGGTTACTGATAGGTAAACTCGAATGGATAAGATATAACCTTGGGAACAGCTGGGGTGCAAATCTCCCCAAGTCAGAAAGAGGCTGGTGGCCGCCATTTTGACCCCACCCCCAGCCTGAAGGGAAGCCAGGCTGACCGAAAATCACAGTGACAGTAGGAAACAGTTTCTTTCACCCAGATCAGAATGCAGTCCTAGCCTAGACTTCAGCCCCACCTCTGGAAGGGAGGAGGCTGGCGGGCCCTGCACCAGCCTATCTAGGTAACTGTAGGTACATTTGGTTGGCACAAACTGAATAATTGTAAGTCTACTTGGGCAACTGCGGCCATCTTGGACCAACAATACATAAGTTGCTGCCCACATTTGCAGCTCCATCCTCCCTACCCCTGGCAGGAGAGAAAGGGATGTGAAGCTTCATCAGTCTCTCTAGGCAACTACAGTCTAGGCCTGGATGACTCAGATTATTCCACATAGCTGTGACTCTGTCCCTACCTCTGGCAAAGGAGAAAGTTGACAGAAACTTCACTGGTCCCTGGGACAATGAGGGCAGCTTGAGGTTCCACAGCTTATAGCACCAATTACATCCTTGGCTCCTACTGCACAACCAACAAGGAATAAAGGGCAGGAAGCCCTAAACTAAAGAGAAAAACTACACTCAGAATATTCGAGTAAACCAGATGCCAAGACACCAACTAAAAATTACAATCCACACCAAGAAACAGGAAGCTATGGCTCAGTTAAAGGAAGAAGATAAGTTTCCAGATGATTTAAAGGACTTGAGACAACTAATCATAGATGTTAAAAAAATCCCCTTAATAAATTCAATGAGATGGCTAAAGAGAATAAGGATATTAAGAAGACACTGGATGAGCACAAAGAAGAATTTGAAGCTTACATAGAAAAATAGCAGATCTTATGGGAATGAAAGTTGCAATAAGTGAAATTTAAAAAGCATTGGAATCATATAATAGATTTGAGGAGGCAGAAGAAAGGACAGGTGAGCTTGAAGAAATGGCCTCTGAAAGTGAACATACAAAAGAACAGATGAAGAAAAGAATGGAAAAAATTGAACAAGGTCTCAGGGAACTAAATGACAGCAAAAGATGTGCAAACGTATGTGTCATGGGTCTCCCAGAAAGAGAAGAGAAGGGAAAAGGGGCAGAAGGAATATTTGAAGAAATAATAGTGGAAAATTTGCCAACCCTATCAAAGAACATAGATATCTATGTCCAAGAAGCACAACATACTCCCATCTGAAAAAATCCAAAGAGACCAACTCCAAGACATATACTATCAGAATGTCAAATGCCAAAGACAAAGAGAGAATTCTGAGAACAGCAAGAGAAAAGCAATGTGTAGCATATAAGGGATACCCAATAAGATTAAGTGCTGATTTCTCACCAGAAACCATGAAGGCAAGATGACAGTGGTCTGATATATTTAAGATACTACAAGAGAAAAACTTCCAGCCAAGAGTATTATATCCAGCAAAACTGTCTTTCAGAAATGATGATGAGACTAGAGTATTCACAGATAAACAGAAACTGATAGAATTTCTAACCAAGAAATGAGATTTTTGGGAAATACTAAAGGTTGTGCTAGAGTTGAAAAGAAACGACAGGAGAGAGAGGCCGGGAAAAGTCTAGAAATGAAAATTATGTCAATAAAAGTAACTAAAATTGTCAAAAATGTGGTGAAAATAAAGTATGACAGATAAAACTCAAATAGGAATAAACTTAACCAACAATGTAAAGCACTTGTATTCAGAAAACTGCAACTCAATGTTAAAAGAAATCAAAAAAGGCCTAAATAACTGGAAGAACATTCTGTGCTCATGGACTGGAAGATTAAATATCATTAAGATGTCAATTCTACTCAAATTGATATACAGATTCAATGCAATCCCAATAAAATTTCCACCAGCATTTTTTTAAATATTGAAAACATGATTATCAAATTTATTTGGAGGGATAAGGGATCCTGAATCATCAGAAACATCATAAAAAAAAAACAAACCCTCATTTCCAGACTTTAAATCATATTACCTAGCTATAGTGTTAAAAACATCATGGTACTGGCATAAAGTCAGACACATAGAACAGTGGAATCAAATTTTTGGTTCAGAAACAGACATGTATGGTCAAGTGATTTTTGACTAGCCTTTCAGACCCACACAGCTCAGACAGAACAGTCATTCAGGAAAATGGTGCTGATAGAACTGGATATCCAAAGCCAAAAGAAGGAGAAAGGACTCCTATCTTATACCTTATCCAAAAATTAACTCAAATTTTGATTTAAAAAAATAAAATAAAAATAAAAGCAAGAATCATAAAACTTCCTGAAGAAATTGTAAGAAAATATCTTGAAGACCTTATGGTAGATGGTGGATTCTTAAAGGAGATAAGAGAAAGATTAAGATGGACTATTGAGGTGTAATGTATGTAGAAGTTTTAATTAGCTTTACTGCAAAATTGTGGAAATGTATAGAGTGGATAGTAACAAATAGTGAGTAACAGCTAGTTTATAAATGGGGATGTGGCTGAAAATGGTAGTCCAGGTATGTAAATGCCAGTTGACAGAATGCTACAGAATAATCTAGGAACTGAATAGCACAGTAAACCAAGAGGTGGATGAGAATTGTGGTTGATGGTACAGATGCAAGAGTGTCCTTTGTGAGCTAGAGCAAATGTACATCACTACTACTGGGTGTTGGGAATGCATGGGAAAAATACAACTGGAGTGACCTATGGACTGTGGTTAGCAGTAATAATACAATATTCTTGTATCTATGTGAAAGATGCACTGTGTTGATACTGAGGCAGTATGGAAAATGTGAGCCAAATGTGCACTATGGCCATGGTAACAATCAGATCATATTATCTTATCTGTAACAAATGTTCCACCACAGTGTAATGTGCTGATAGAGGGGTGTTGTTTGGGAATTCTGCACACATGCATGATTGTTTTGTAAGTTTACAACTCTGTCATAAAAAACACATTTAAAAAGTAATAATAGGGTGAGTTGAGGGAAGAACACACCAAATGTAAGAAAAAGACTATAATTAGTAGTAAGATTTTGACAATATTTTTTCATAATATGTAACAAACTTCTCATGACAATGCAAGTTGTTGGTGGAGGGTTGATGTATGGGACCTCTGTCTGATGTTATGTATGTTCGCTTTGTAAGTTCAGAGCTTTTACTATACACTTAAGTGTTTATGTATGTTCATATATAAATGGTATAAAGATAATAATAATAATAGGGAGAGTTGGGGGAAAAATACTTTGTTTAGTAGTAATATTTTGACAATGTTATTTAATCATTAGTTTAAAAGGTTTAACAACAATAAAAGGTGGTGGTAGGGTGAGTTATGAGAGTCCTGTATGATGTTATATATATTTGTTTTGTAAGTTCGCAACTATTACTATACACTGATTGTTTATGTATGTTTGTGTGTGGACTATATAATTCAATAAATTAATTTTTTTTAAATGGTAGGAAGATCTTGTAACACCCTGGCAGTTCCTTCCTCTGTCCCTTCCCCATTTGTTAAGAGGCCTACTTGTGCTCCTAGTGCAGTACCCTGGTCCTGGTTCCATAGGGAGAAGAGTAACCTTTGTGTGTGCATGAGGATGCATACATGTCTGTGCCAATTGGCCTGGTGGCAGCCTGAAGGACTGAACCAGGGGACATTCACAGGCTCTCCATTCCAGAATTGCCCTGCACATTAGGAAGTGGCTGGCAAGTCAACACTTGGCAAAGGAATGCCAGCTTTAAGTATACAGTGTGCACATGGGATCTGGAAGAAAGTTTCCTAGGGAAAAGTGTTCATTTGGATCCATGTGGATAGGGGAATTTCAGTGCCACAGGTGCAAGCCCAGGACAAGGTGCATGTGCCAAAAAGATTTGTGAGGGCCTTATGCGTTTCTATCAGGCTGTTCCTTAGATAGGCCACCTTAGCACCTTACCATGAAGGAAAACACTAGCAAAACTAATCTGCAAGGGTTGGGAAATGTGATATTTGTATGTTTGTTTTGTTAGCTCCTGGTATTCAAGGAAATCTTTGTTTAAAAATACCTGAATATGGGAAGCAGACTTGGCCCAGTGGTTAGGGTGTCCGTCTACCACATGGGAGGTCCATGGTTCAAACCCTGGGCCTCCTTGACCCATGTGGAACTGGCCCACGTGCAGTGCTGATGCATGCAAGGTGTGCCATGCCATGCAGTGTGTGTCCCCACGTAGGGGAACTCCACGCACAAGGAGTGTGCCCTGTAAGGAGAGCTGCCCAGCACGAAAGAAAGTTCAGCCTGCCCAGGGATGGTACCACACACACGGAGAACTGACACAACAAGATGATGCAACAAAAAGAAACACAGATTCCTGTGCAGCTGACAACAGAAACGGACAAAGAAGAACAAGCAGCAAATAGACACAGAGAACAAACAACTGGGGCAGGGGGAGGGGAGAGAAATAAATAAATCTTAAAAAAAAAAAAAACCTGAATATAAGATTATGTATTCATAATACAAGATTACGGGAAACGGACTTTGGCCCAGTGGTTAAGGCGTCTGTCTACCACATGGGAGGCCCGCGGTTCAAGCCCCGGGCCTCCTTGACCCGTGTGGAGCTGGCCCATGCGCAGTGCTGATGCGCGCAAGGAGTGCCGTGCTACACAGGGGTGTCCCCGGCGTAGGGGAGCCCCACGCGCAAGGAGTGCACCCATAAGGAGAGCCGCCCAGCGCGAAGGAGGGAGCAGCCTGCCGAGGAATGGCGCCGCCCACACTTGCCGTGCCGCTGATGACAACAGAAGCGGACAAAGAAACAAGATGCAGCAAAAAGACACAGAAAACAGACAACCGGGGGAGGGGAGGGGAATTAAATAAATAAAAATAAAAATCTTAAAAAAAAAAAAAATACAAGATTAGTAACACCCCAGTTACTAAATTCCAGGGATAGTGCATTAAAATACCAAAATATCCAGTATGCAACAAAGGATTAACAGGAATGCAAAAAACAGGAAACAATGGTCCATACAAAAGAATAAGAGAAAGAATTAGAAATCATCCACAAAGAAGATCAGATTTTTAACATACCAAACAAAGATTTTTAAAACTATCAAAGTGTTTAGGATAAGGAAAAAGAAAACTGTTAGAGGAACACACAAGACAATATTTTCAGGATTCTTAGATTTTACACAAAAATCACAAGCAACAACACAACAACAAAATAAATTGAACTTTATTAAAATTAAAAATCTTTTGCATAAAAGGTTAGAATAAAGAAAGTGAAAAAACAACTTAAAGAATGAAAGAAAACACTTGGAAACCATATGTCTGATAGAGTGTAAAAGCTAGAACATACAAAGAACTCTTACAACTCAGCAACAGAGATAAACAATCCAATTTTTTAAAAACACAAAGGATTTGAATAGTCATTTCAACAAAGAAGATATACAAATGGCCAATAAGCACATGAAAAGATGCTCAATATCAAAGTTTTGATGATAGATTATGGTGATGATAACACAATACTGTGAATGTGATTAATGTTTGGGGAATGGTTGGGATGAAAAAACATTACATTATGTACATATTACACAATGTTTTAAAAGACTAATGAGGCAATGGCAATTAAATGCAAGAATGATACTGGGCTGGAACTAATAATGAAGAAGAAAATAATACTTAGAGTTAATGTTAAATGTAGTGTTGTTGCTGCTGATAGATAGATAGATAGACAGACAGACATATATACTTTACATTGAAAACTACAAAATATTGCTGGGAGATGTTAAAGAAGGCATAACTTAATAGAGAAATACATCATGTCTTTGAATTAAAAGACTATTTTTAAATATCAGTTCTTCTAATTTGATGCACAAAATCCCAATCAAAACTACATCTAGATTTTCCTTGCAAAAAATGAAATGCTGAATGTAAAATGTATACAGAGAGACAAAGAAACTAGAATAATCAATTTTTTTAAAGTAAGAACAAAGTTAAAGGACTTACATGTTCAAGATTTATTATAAAGGTACAGTAATCAAGAAAGTACGGGATTGATATAAGAATTTCCATGAATCAATGGAACAAAATAGAGACAAAAAGTGGAGCCACACACATTTATAATCAATCAATTTTTGACAAAGTTAACAAGATGAAAGCAGGAGGAAAAATTTTTTTTCAACGAATGGTGCTGGAACAATGAGATATCTACATGGAGAAACAAATAGACCTTGACCCTTATCTGAAATCACATGCCAAAAAAAAACAACACTTAAAATTAATTACACATGTAATGTACAGGTAATACTATAACATTTTTAATAGAAACCATAGAAGAAAATATTCAGTTAGACCAAGATTTCACAGAGGGAATATAAAAATCATTATCCATAAGATTATATTAATAAATTGGGCTTCACTTTTGCTTTTCAAAATATATTTCTAGGAAAATGAAAAGACAAATTAAACACTTGTCTTTTGTGAGTTATGAATATATAGAGATCTAATGAAGGATTTGCATCCAGAACTCTTATTAAAGACTTTGAGAGAACTATGCAGTCATCCATGTGACAATTGTCTCATTCCCAATATATATTTTTGTGTCATTATTTAACTTCTTTCCTTTCTTATTGGACTGAAAATTTCATAAAAATGGGAGCAGTGTATGGTTTTGCTTACACATTCTTCCCAGTGCCTAGTAAAGCACCTGGCTCATAATAAATACACAAATTATTAGTTGAAAAAAGGAATTAAGGAAATAGAAGAAGGAAGGGAGGGAGTGAGGAATAGAGAGGGAAAAGGCAGGAAGGTTAGTTCTACCAAAGGAATGAAACCATGATGGATTTGAAAGTATTGGACCTATTCTTGCGTCAAGCTCTGGACAAGAAATAAGGTATCCGAATTGGCCGATGCCTAGGAACACAGCTAATTTAAACTCTTTACTATTGAACTAATGATTTCTGTGGCCACTCCTATCAAACTTTACAAAAGAGGATAAACAGAGAGATTTATATTTCTCTTTCTTACTAGTTATGCTTCCCTCTCATCTTGCCTGGAGACACATGACTCCATTATCTCCCAGAAAGCCCACACCTAATAATTCCCCATTGGTTTCTGCTGCTAGCGCTGTCTACATGTTCCAGTAGTTACCACTCTTCTTGCCATCCCTATATTAAGGAATATACTGCACAAATATATCATTTTGTGAAAGGTTTTTTCAATATGGAGGCAGAGGATCTGTTTTAACATAACAACATGCTGATGCACTCCAGTATTCTCTGGTTCTTAAGGCCAAGGTTTCTATGAAGTGGATTCACCATGTCTCTAAGATTGATATCGATACCTTATATTACTCGCTCATGTTCTGGATCATTAGGTTTTCCTTCTTCCTTTAAAAGTCTAAATGATGTTTATAAGAAATGATAATGAGGTTCTTCTCTGGCAATAATTTTGTGACTTCAGTGCAGTTAACATGTTTAGACAAGTACATGTATCTACTGAATCCTGACATCCTGGCCAAGAGTCACAAATTTGTGGCTTTATTAAAACAAATTTTCATAGTACTCTATCCTCAACCATATACAGGTAGGGAGTGAAAGAGAGCAGAAATGTTTCATCCTGTCCATTCAAGTTATCCACCAATCCACCATTTTTCAAAGACTCCCCAGATTCCACTAGCAAGCCATCCTTATATATTGTGCTTGTGCTATGATGCCCTTTTTACATTCTACCAAAACCCATCCAAAATGTTGACTGTTAACTGTGCAGACTTTTGATAGTCCTATATTGGAATATATTTATGCTTACAAAAGCTTCACCTTTCAAGGATATCCCTCTTTGCATTCCCAAATTCTTAACTAATCATTGCGCACATTATTCTGGACTTAATATCTTGCTGGCTCATCTTGCTCTATAACTTTGCCAGCATGTAACAGTCATCACCTTACAAAGGCAGGTGTTTGTCAGTGTAATGGTCTACCTCTATATATTGTCAAGTTCCAGAGCTTAAACAAGAATCCATCGTTTTTAGGGAGCTCTGAGTTCACAACACCTGTATTGATAGTAATGGATTGTATCAACTAGGAACTCAAAGAACAAATCCACTATTATACTACATTCAAACAACACAACGAAGTCACCTAATTTGTCACTGAAAAATTCACTTTCTCTAAATTACTACCCTCTTCAATGGACTCTATGATTAAACAAAACTATAGCTTATATACCTCACCAACATGAACAGCTTTCAAACCTCTCTAGGCTAAGATTTACTCATTTCTTTAGTAGATATTTATTGTGTGCCTCTCCTATGTGCAGGGACAGAGCTGAAGCCCATAATCACCATAGGAAGCCACGAACCAGAGAGGCAAGCCAGGTCTATTGAAACAATCCAGAAAGCAAATATCTCAATGTTAAACAAGAGTCAGAAGGGTAGGGAAGCAGATGTGGCTCAACTGATAGATCATCCGCCTACCATATGGAGGGTCCAGGGTTCAAACCCAGAGCCTTCTAACCCGTGTGGTGAGCTGGCCCACATACAAAGCTGCTGCAAGCAAGGAGTGCTCTGCCATTCAGGGGCACCCCCTGCATAGAGGTGCTCCATGCACAAGGATTGCACCCTGCAAGGAGAGCCACCACATGTGAAAAAGCACAGCCTGCCCAGGAGTGATGAAGCACACAGGGAAAGCTGATGCAGCAAGATGACACACACAAAAAAAGAGATGTAGTTTCCCAGTGCCACCTATGGTGCAAGTGGACACAGAAGAACACACAATGAGTGGACATAGAGAGCAGACAACAGAGGTGGGGGGGAGAAATAAATAAAATAAATCTTTAAAAAAAAAAGAGAGAGAGAGAAGGGTAGAATTAAATAAGAACCCAGTTGGGGAGTGGTTGTAGCTCAAGTGGTTGAACACCTGCTACCCATGTACAAGTTCCTGGGTTCAATCCCCAGTATCTTCTAAAAAAAAGAAAAACAAAATGAAAAAATATCTCCATTGGGAAGCAGATGTATTAATAGTTCAGTGGTTGAGCACCTGCCTCCCATGTACAAGGTCCTGGGTTCAATCCCTGGTACTTCCTAAAAAAAGTCCCAGAGTAAGTTGTGTTTGGATACATTTCTGTTTCTGGTTTCAAAAAAATGGCTTTCGAATAACAAAAGAATCATCCCAAATTAAAAGTTGTGAGGATAAAATCTTTCAATATTGGAAGAAAAATATAATTATAAACAAATATAAAAATGTCTTTCAGGCATTTACTAGAATCAAAATAAAATGTTTTTTAACCAATATGGGAAATTAAATTTTGTTTGATGGTATATTTTAGAGTAGACTGTCAGTCATTATAAACTCCTTTTTAAGAAAAAAAGAGCATTTTCTTTTATGCTTACTTGATAATGTTAGAACTTTATTGTTGTGCTGCTCTTTTGCACTCAAATAATTTTCAGATTTCTCTGAATAAAAATATTGCCTTCACATGGATCCATCTGAATTGACAGCATAATCCTTCTTACCATAAAAATCAAGCTGGAGCTTGATTTCACCACTTAAGTGGAAATTGGTTTCCTAATGGAAAAAAAATGCATCAAACGGTGTCAGTAAAATTCCTGAGCAAAGTCATTTAACAATGTAAGATACAACATCAACTCTTCACTTTGCAGAATACCTCTGCAAATTGCTTCTCAAGACACCAAGTATTCTGCTTTTATTTTTTCATTTGTTTCTTTGGGTTGTTTTTTTTTTTATGTTAGAATTTTGTTTTACTTTACTAACTACTCTCTTTTTTAATCCATTTTAAAAATCTGGCTATTTAATTCAACTACCAACTAAAATTAGCCCTTGATAATGTAAGTGCCCCTAATTTATTTTTAATATTTATTTTTGAGAAAATAACATGTTCTCCTTCTAATACAAAAGGCATATTACCTCTATCAAAGCTGCAGATGTTGTAACCAAGCACCAAGGTCATTGGTAATTTCAATGAACTCCCAGAGGAAACACCTTGGGGTCTCTTTTCCTTTCAAAATTTTAGGCCTTTGTTCATCTCCATATTTTAGGCATTTTAAATCTTCCACAGAAATTCAAAAGTCCCCTGTTATTGATTGAATTATGTCACCCAAAGGATATGTTGGGAAGCAGATTTGGCCCAATGGATAGGGCGTCCGCCTACCACATGGGAGCTCCAAGGTTCAAACCCAGGGCCTCCTGACCCGTGTGATGAGCTGGCCCACACGCAGTCCTGATGCATGCAAGGAGTGCCATGCCACACAGGGGGGTCCCTGCATAGGGGAGCCCCATGTGCAAAGAGTGTGCCCCGTAAGGAGAGCCGCCCAGCATGAAGTAAGTGCAGCCTGCCCAGGAATGGTGCCGCAGACACAGAGAGCTGACGCATCAAGATGATGCAACAAAAAGAGACACAGATTCCCAGTGCCACTGACAAGAATACAAGTGAACACAGAAGAGCACACAGCTGGGGGTGAGGGTGGGGAAGGGGAGAGAAAAAAAATAAAAAATAAAATCTTAAAAAAAATAGAATATGTTGAAGTCCTGGTACCTCAGAATGTGACCTTACTGGAAATAAGGATATACTAATAGAATTAGGCAAGTTAAAATGAGGTCATATTACAGAAGGATGGACACTTAATTTTACATGGCTGGTGTCTTTATAAGAAGAAGAAATTTAGACATAGTGAGAGACAGAGGAGAACACCATGTGACCACTGAGGAAGAGAGCCCTATGAATTTCCAGCAAGCCACTACCAGAAGGTAGAAGAGACATGGAATGGATTCATCCTCCTGGACTTGGAAGGAAGCATGTCCTTCTAATTACTTGATTTTTGGACTTTTGTCCTCCAGAACTGTGACAGAATAAATGTCCTTTGTTTTTAGACACCCAGTTTGTGGTACATTGTCCCAGCAGCCCTAGGAAAGTTAGACACCTCCCAAACTCAAATATATTGCATTTTATGTTTCCCTAACCACATACCATGTTAAATGGTGCAAATATTCCTAGCATGGTCAATTCCAAGCTACCAGCATGACTTCCTTGAATGAGAAGTTGAGAAGAAATGAGCTGTGCCACACTATCACATAGTATTTTACCGTACAAATGTAGAGAGACAAATAACCTCAAAAGTACAGATAGGGAAGCAGATGTGGCTCAAATGATAAAGCTTCTGCCTATCATATGGGATGACCCAGGTTCAATCCCTGGGGCATCCTGGTGAAAAAGAAGTGAAAGCATGCATGTGCAGTGAGCCAGTGCCCACGTGAGTGCCTGCACAGTGAACCAGTGCCTGCACCAAGTGAGTCACGCAGCAAGATGATGACACATCAAAAGAGAGACAAGGGGAGAGTCAAGGTGAAACACGGCAGAAACCAGTAACTGAGATGGCACAATTGACAGGGAACCTCTCCATATCAGGGGTCTCCAGGATTGAATCCTGGTGAATCCTAGAGGAGAAAAAATGAGAAGAGAAGACAAAAAGAGAAATAGATAGAAGATCACTCAGCAAATGGATATAGAGAGCAAAAACAGCACGGTGGGAGGAGGGAAAGGGGGAAAAATAAATAAATCTTTTAAAAAATAGTGCATTAAAAAAGTATAGATAATAGTATAATGAATAAAAGTATAACTTTCTTTTTAAAATAATTTATGCTTAATCTTTTATTATTTAATTTTTAATAGTGACTCTATTTGAAAACTAGCTAGCAAAATTCCTTAAAATTTTACAATTAATCTCTTTTGAGCAAAGTGCCAGCTCAACCTACCAGTGGTTATATGGTTTATGGAAAAAAGTGGGTGATTTAGACCTTAGCAAAGAAGAGTGAAGGGGGTAAGTTATTGATAAAAGTTTCAGAGAAGAAATTTGTGTATTTGTGTAGGTCAAACATATCAGCTATTAAGGTAAGGACTGTGAAAATGGAAATTTAAAGAAAGAAAAATGAGAACAGCTAAAGCTGCATTTCCTAAAATAAGTGTGACAGAACATTAGTCTAGAGAAATATTCCATGAAGCAAGGGTTCCATGACTAAATATCAGCTTTGGTTTCTGTTGCTGGCAGGTTAGACTCCAAATCCATGGTAAGTGGGACCCACAGTGTTGGGCCCATAAATAGTCCCCAATTCTACAACCAGGGCCACTTTGCTCATATGGTTATTACTTCAGAACCAGGGTGACAAATGGCAGGAGCTTGCTGTGAGCCAGCTGAGTTGTTCAGCCTACTTGGTTTTAATGCCTCTATTCTGGTAAGTGCTCTCTGGTGGACATTATCCTGAGATATAAGGATTTTCACACTTCTGCTCATTCCACATGTCCATGGGGTAGTACCCCAAGAGGCCCTCATTCCTGATCTCCCAACCTTTCTTGAAGGCACTTGACCAGCTGAAGCAGTAATTTATCACTACCTCTTAGTCAACGTATATTCTTACCTTGGGTACTTCTTTTTCCATACAAAGAGAATTGACATGTGCACCCCCAAAGGTCTGCCCATTTAAGGGTTTTACATCTTTATTTTTTCTCTCTTTCAAAGCCACCACTAAGTAGGACTTTAGTGCAGCTGTTTTCCTTTTTCAGTTTGCACTCAAATACTGAGCAGACACATTCATGAGCCAACTTCAAGCTTTACACTCTTCTATCAGCAAGTCTTATTAGATCTTCCCTATGGTCCTGGGTGTGACTTAAGAGAGAGGCACTATTAACAAGAAATGACATGAGACAAAGGTCCAAGTTTCCTGCCCATGCAGTTTGTTCTAATTTTTAGTTCTGCTTGAGTTCAATCCCAGATATACTAATTACATCTTAAAACAGATTGTTTCTGGGTCAACCAGACCTTATGAAAAATCTTAGCTCATGGTAGATAATGGGTAATAGTGGAATATTTTGTTAAGCAGTAAAAGGTACAACTTTAATTACATAACAGCAGATTAAATATGTAAGTTTAATAGTCAGGATTCATATTAGAGTAAAAAACAAATTAAAAGAGGATCAACTGGAACCTCCCCAGGGATGAACTGGCTGCTGACATACATGGATCCTGGCATTCAAACAATGTGATTAAGAATCTGTTTTTTCCTCCATATCCAATATCTACTTCCCTGCACATTCACTTCATTTTCCATTTGGTCCTCCCTTTGGGTGACAAAGAGAGCTACCACCAAATGACCTTCTATTTTCCTTACTACTAAAATTCATGTTTCCAGCAACCCTTAGAGAAAAGACTCTTATTTGCCTGACTTGGGTCATGTGCCTACCCATAAATCAATCATTTTTTAAAAAAGATTTATTTATTTTTCTCTCCCCCTTTCCCACCCCCAGTTGTCTGTTCTCTGTGTTTATTTGCTGCATCTTCCTCTTTGTTCGATTCTGTTGTTGTCAGCGGCACAGGAATCTGTGTTTCTTTTTGTTGCATTATCTTGTGGTGTCAGCTCTCCGTGTGTGCAGCACCATTCCTAGGCAGGCTGCACTTTCTTTCACACTGGGCAGCTCTCCCTATGGGGCACACTCCTTGAGTGTGGGGGTCCCCTATGCGAGGGACACCCCTGCGTAGCACGGCACTCCTTGCGCACATCAGCACTGCGCATGGGCCAGCTCCACACGGGTCAGGAGGCCCTGGGTTTGAACCTTGGACCCGTCATGTGGTAGACGGACGCCCTATCCACTGGGCCAAGTCCGCCACCAAATCAATCATTTTGATAGAGACTAAGATATGCATATTGGTAAAACCTGATGAAGTAGGGAATTGAAGTCTGAGGAGAAGCCAGGCATAATAAAGACAGAAAAGGGGAGTTTCCCATGAGAAAGAGGCTTTTTTTATATTAATCAGATGAGGTAAGGAAAAACACAATGTGCAGGTAAAAATATGGCCCCAAAGATGATTTCATGTATATAAACAATCTCCCCATCACTGCTTTTTGCCAGTTTGTTATCATTGGAGATTCTTTACCCCCATACTCAAACTCTTAGGCTCTCCTTAGTGGCTTACAGTTTCTCCTAAGACTCTCATATTTCACCTTGATACATGGTGACATCCTTGAGATGCAAGCTATAGTTTTCTCTAAAGATTGAGCATACCAACATTTATTCTTCTCCAGCTAAGTTTGGCTTTGTTTTCTACCTTATCTATTATCAGTCCTCTTAGTTTCCATACGAGTACCCTAAAACTTACACAGAAATAAATTTAGAAGTAATATTGGATATAATTGTAGTCCTTGCATGAGTCACTTAATTGGCAATTTGTTTTCTCTGCTATTTTCTGATGAATTTCAAACACACAGACAGGGCTGTCAGAAACATTTACTGTTCTCTCTCTTCCTTTGCCTCGATGCTAAGTTGCTGTTTCTCATTTTATATTAATGTGACATTATTGTCAGAAAGTTTTCATTTAGGCCATCACTGGTAGTGTCATTGCCTTTTTCCAATGCAACTCAGTAAAATGCCCTGAGATGCATTGTTACTCAGTTGTAATAAAAGATGTGAAGTGACTTTAGCATCTCTTATGGTTCCGTTTACCAAAAATTTAGTTTGGCACCTCCCTCCTGATTACAGCCATTGACAGAATAGAAAGAAGAAATTCCTTACAGAATTTCAAACTTGTGCCTCAATATGGCATTACAATGCCTGTAGTGGCTAAAATTAATAATATTCTTATAATTACCTTACAAATAACCTTTTATTGCATTATATTATTTTCAAAATAATTATAAAATTATAAGTGTATGAAAGATATTTGTGTATTAAGATCATTCTGATCAATGTAAATAAAACAATATTAAAATTTTCTAATAGTTATTAGCATTTCTTCACTTTCTGCAATCTTTTTTCTTTATTTTGGAAAAACTGTAGATATGCAGAAAAGTTGTCGAGTAGAGAGGAGTTACATTATGCCCCTCATGAAGTTTCAGTGCCTTCCTCCTGTGGGCTGGGACTAAGAGTGGGAGAGTTTGATAAAGACCTAGACTCCCAAACAGCAATGGAATGATAGGACCCTGAAACAGAGGGAAGGTGGAGCCTCTTAGCCTTCATAAGCCAGGTGGATTCCATTTTGTAATGAGTGACACGGTCAGAAGGTCAGAGGACATGGGCAATTGACTGAGGAAGTCAACCTGGAGGAACTTAATAGGATATGATGTCCGAAAATAAATGGGGAGCCATCAAAGGTATAAATAAATTTGCATAATCAAAACAAATCAAAGTCAAATGATCAGGAGACTGAAGTTACCTAGTAAAAAATCTTGCCCATTTTCCAGACCAGAGTCAGTTTTCAGACTCAGATCCATTGACTGAAGAAGATGCCAGTTCCTCAAGAGGAAGAAGCTCACAAAACCATACTAAAAGTACAAGATAGTATTTTCCCCAGCTCTTCTTCAAAGCACCTTATGACCATTGATTCAGGTAACTGTGCCCTTTGGGAAGATAAACACCCAAACGTTTTGAGAACAGTAGGATACAGGGTTCAAACTGTTGTTTACATACGGATACCCACAGTGCTCACCTCTGAACCCAGGTAGCTTTGCTCCAGAATGTCTCTCTTCTTAACCATTACTTTATGCGATTCCTTGTCAAATGGAGAAAGTTTTTTTCCTCCTTTCTCTGACTCACTTTTCGTACCTCCCTTTTTTCTCTTGTTTTCCTCCTTCCCAAACAATACCTTTCTTTGGCATCTTGTTGTCACTGTGTCTGATAAGGGATTGAATATGTGCGTGTGGCAGCCTTGAACACTAATCTCAGTTCAGGCGTTGTGCTGGGTGCTTTGCATACATTTTTGTATTTAAGCCTCATAACAATTTGTTGAGATTTGGGTTGTTTTCTCCACTGCACAGAATAGTGATTAAGAGTTGGGACTCTCTGCAATCTGGCTGCCTGTGTTTAAATCTCAGCTTTGCACTATTTTGTCATCATGGAAAGAATGTCCCAAGGATTTTAAATATTTGCACTCATGCTTTAATTTATCTGAACTTTATTTTTCTAATATGCAATTAATTCTAAGTAGCTCATTTTGAACAAGGTAGACTGGAAAGTTGCCTTTTCACTGCTTTCCAACAGAGGATCATTGAAGCAAAATATGATGTTCTTGGTTCAAGGTGTATGGAAGGCAGATTAATGCCCCCAGCCCAAAAATGTCCTAATCCCTGAAAATTGTGAATATGTTACATTTACAGATTTGATAACAGGTAAGGATTTTGAAAGGGGGAGATTATCCTGGGTTATCCAGCTGGGCCCAATTTAATTACATGAGTCTTCGAAAGTGGAGAACCTTTCCTGGCTGTCAGAGAGATTTGGCATTACTGGCATTGAAGGGACCCTGTGCCAAAGAGTGGGGGACCCTCTAGAAGATGGAAAAGGCAAGGAAACACATTATCTCCCTCAACCTTCACAGCCCTGCCAAAACCATGATTTTAGCTCACTGAGATCCAGGTACTACACAAGTGTAAAAAAATAAATTTGAGTTGTTTTAAGTCACTAAGTTTGTGCTAATTTGTTAGGGCATCAATAGAAAACTAAGACAAAGTGCTAAAAGAGAAGACAAAACTTCTGAGTTCACAGTATCATTAGCAGTAATCATAAGGAGAAAATCTTCACATTTTTCTGTTTATCTTTAGAAGAAACCAAAGTCAAAAAAGAAAAATTTTACCAAAGTGAGAAAGAGGGTTCTCTGTATTTATTGCTCTTTAATTCAGTTGTAGGAAGAAATTAGTTTAGCACTATGTATTTTGTTTTTAATTTAATGTGGTTAGAAGAATGATGCTTAAATGTTAGTGTCTAACAAACTGGAAGCATTCTTTTTGAAAAAAATTAAAAATAATAAACATCAAGGTTCACTTCTAAACTAACATGAGTATCTTCTTAATTATATACAGCTATTTGAAATACACTAATAATATCAGAAAGAATTGCTATATGCAAGAAGACATTTATTAGTCATTTACTATTATTCTAGTTTATGGTACAATCTGATCTTTTCATGTTTAATAGCCTTCTGTTGTCATGATAGGAATGCATCAAATTGTACAGACACAGAATATGTGTTAGGCAGACATTCTTACTCTAGCAAATTTTAGTATGCTCTGCACTCCTTTTACAAGTAAGGCTAACATATATGTATAAACACATTTTTGTTCTTTATAGGAGTATTTTTATTATTGTTATTAAGGTGTCTAGTTATAGTCTCTTTAGACTTTATGAGCACCCTTTAAAATATTCTCTGCTACAATTTGTGTGTGTGTTTGTTTGTATTATTGTTATAAAAACACGAAATTAAATCATGACACTTAATACAGAAACTACATTTTGATAATTAAAAACAATTCCTTTTTATGAAAACAGCTCTTCTCTGGCAAAAAACAACAACAAAACAAACTCATTCTCTCTTTGTACTAGTTAACCTTTGTTTCTTTTAAAACTATGGGAAATTACATGCAATAAAAGACAAAACAAATTGTTTGCATTTTCTGATTTTTCCTTTTATGTTTGGCATAAAAACATTTTTAATTGCTTTAAAATGTTAGTATAAATTTTTATTTACAGCAAAGAGAATAGGAAAAGTTTTGATGAAAGAAGTATTTTTCTAATGTAGGTCTTGAAGCTTGAGTAGAATTTCAGCAGTTGGAGATGAGGATATAAATGAAGAAAACAGCCTAAGAAAAATGGGATAAGATATGCAACTTATTGTTAACACACTTTGTCCCAGAATTGCAATTTGCTTTTCTCATATCATTTCATTATACTTAATTTTAAAAAACCGCACTAAAATGTAGGTGAAATTATCTCCATATTACAAATAAGAAAACTGAGGCTATGATATGTTGAGGCTATTCAGATTACAAATCAGCATTTAAAATACATACAAAATGCAAAGATTTAATCTACATCTGCCAGATAATAGTTGTCTTAGTTTGTCAGAACTCCTATGAATAATATAACACAATGAGTTGGCTTAAACAACAGACATTTATTGTTTCACATTTTAGAGGCTGAAGTCCAAAATCAGCAAGACCATGCTTTCTCCCCACTTTCTGTAGTATTTTGGTGCTGGCTTGCTTCAGTCCTTGAGGTTCCTTGACTTGTGTTTCTGCGTCCTGTTGTGTAATGCCCTTCTCTCCTTGTAGCTGCTCTTGCGTTTCCCCTGACTCCCCTTTGTAAGGACTCCAGGTACATGGATTAAGGTCTGCACTGATTCTGTTGAGCCGTAGCTAAACCGGATATTAGAAGATCCTAGTCACAAATGGGTTCATATCATCACTGATAAATTCATCTTCAAATGGTCTTATTTGCAAATGGATTCACAACCACAGGAAGGTTGAATAATATTAAAAGCATGCCTTTTGTAGGGGTGCATAATTCAGTCTATGGCAGTCTACCCTCTGGACACCAAAAAAATATGCTCTACCCACATGCAAAATACATTCACTCAATCCCAATATCCCAAAAGCCTTAAGTCATTCAGTAACAGCTTTAAGTCTAAAGTCTCATCAAAATCAGTTATGGGATTTTGAGGAACTGTTAAATTTTTCCAAAGTGACTGCACCATTTTACATTCCCACCAGCAATGGATAAGGGTTTTAACTTCTCCACATTCTCACCGACAATTCATTGTTTGTCTTTTTTATTATAGCCAACCTACGAGTATAAGGTGGTATCTAATTGGGGTTTTGATTTGCATGTTCCTGGTGGCTGGTGATGTTGAGCATCTTCTTGTGTGCTTGTTGGCCATTTGTGTATCTTCTTTGAAGAGGTGTCTGTTCAAGTTCTTTGCCTATTTTTTCAGCTGGGTTTTCTTTTTGTTGCTGAGTTTTAAGAATTTACATATTATGAATACGAATCCTTTGGAGATAAATGATAGACAAATGTTTTCTCCCAGCTTGTGGGAGGTCTTTCATTTTTTAAACATATATTTTATGAAGTCTGATTTCTCTACATTTTCTTTTGCTCCTTATGTTTTTGGTGTATCTGAGAAACCACTGCCTAATTTAAGCTTTTGGAAATTTATTCCTATGCCTTTATCTAAAGAGTTTTATAGTTATAAGTCTTTGTACCCCTAGGAAAAACTTTTTCGTAAACTTAATCCATTTCTGTGGGTGTGAACCCTAATAAATAGGACTTTTTGAGGAGGTTACTTCAGATAAGATGTGGCCCAGGATGGGTCTTAGTCCTTTTACGAAGATCTTATAGGGAAGGTCACAGAGAGATAAAAGTCACAGAAGGAACAGCCAGAAGCTGAAAGTCAGCAGAACCTAGAAGAGAAGGGAAAAGCCAGGAGAGGTTGCCATGTGCATTGCCATGTGTCAGAGGAGCTCAGGACCAAGGAGAGTGGACAGCCAGCCTCAGAATGCCAATCTTCAGTGAATGATCATCACCTTGCTGATGCTTTGATTTGGACTCCTTCTTGCCTCAAAACCATGAGCCAACAAATTCCCATGTTTAGGCAAAAAAAAAAAAAAAAAAAAAAATCAGTTATGAGTTTGGCCAATCCTGTGAAAATATCCTTTCTGTCTGTGGACCTGTGAAATCTAAAAACAATTATCTGCTTCCAACAATGGGACTGGCATTGACATTCCCATTCCAAAAAGGAGAAATTAGAAAGGAAACAAGAGCCTTGGGGTCCCAAACAAGTTTGAAACCCAGCAGGGCAAACTCTATTAGGTCCAACTCTCTCCACATATTGGGATGGCAGCTAAACTTTCCCAAAACACCAGGGTAGAAGACCCATGCTCTGCAAGTCTTGAGGAGGAAAATCTATCCTATCCCAAGTCATGAGTAGAAGTCCCTCCCTCTTGGCACAAGGAGAACTCTTTGGTCCAGAACTTTGCTTTCATGGCCTTACTCTTGAAGCCATTTTCCTTCATTTTTCCTGTCTCTGTCCCTTTCAGTCTAGGCTGGCAGTGCATCTGCTCATACAAAATTCTCAAAGCATCTTGTAGGTTTTGCTTGCAGTTCAAGTGGGCCCAAGCCATCAAGCAAAAAGATTTTCTTAATTCTATATATTTTCTTAAGTATATATATATATATATATATATATATTATATAATATATATAATTAAAACCTATATTAAATATATAAATTTAACATACATATAAGTGATATATAAATATGGTGAAAATTGTGAAGGTGATGCTCAAATGACTCAAGATATATGGGTTACACTTTGATGTACTATAAGAAAATTATAAATATACCAGTCAAAGCATTCTAGGGAAGCGTACTTGGTCCAATGGATAGGGCATCCGCCTACCATATGGGAGATCCGTGGTTCAAATGCCAGGCCTCCATGACCCGTGTGGCCCAGCACAAAAGAAAGTGTTGCCTGCCCAAGAATGGTGCTGCACACGTGGAGAGCTGACACAACAAGATGACACAACAAAAAGAAACACAGATTCCTGGTGCCGCTGATAAGGATAGAAGTGGTGACAGAAGAACACACAGCGAATAGACACAGAGAGCAGACAACTGGGGGGATGGGGAGGAGAAGGGGAGAGAAATTTTAAAAAAATAAATCTTTGAAAAAAACAAAGCAAGCATTCTAGAGGCTCTAACATTGGGTTCTACACTAATTATTGCTCTAGAGTCTTGGGAATGAGTCCTTTCATCTTCATAGTCGGCTTCACTCCAAAATCAACTCCTGATTTTCCATGATGGAAGAAAAGTCTTTGAAAGCTTGAATAGTCCACATTTATCAAAAATTAGTTTTGAGTCTACTGAAGATGTCCAAGCAGATCTAATTCTGCTCTACCATTTGGAATTTCTGTGGATTCTGAAATTTTAAGTATTTTGTGGAGACCCAGCACCATGGAAGGAACACCATATTATTCTATATTTTGACAATGCTCTGAATTATGGAATCAACCTAGATCATGGTCTTAAATCATAGGACTCCTTCATGAGGAACTTAAGAAAAAAGATGATTTTCTTCTTCATGAGAAATAGGCATTGAATTGTTTTGATAAGTATGATACTATAATAACAGTTGACCAACATGAACCACTTATGATAAAGTGTTAGAATGCACATTGAATCTATTGAAAATAAAATTTCAAGTGTTCCTAGGCTTCTCAATTTATTGCATAGTTTTTCTTCCTTGAGATTCAAAAACTGATAGGTTTTTTCATTACGTACTTAGAAAATAAACTTGATGGCTCCGAATTGCACCAAAACTAGGCATTTTCTAAAATGTAAAGTAATAATAGTTCTGAGCATAAAGTGTTTAAAGGCAAACACACTGAACTACCACATGTGAAATGTGCTTGCTGAATACCTAATATCCTGTGCAATTAAGTTCTCACAGTCTGAATATATCACCTCAAAATGTTCTTCAGTCTTAATTCTGTCTGTGATGTCAATAATGCAATCTTTCATTACATGCTTAAATTATGAATCCAGGAATCTTGGATTATTTAAAAAGATCCCTTACAAATGCCAAAAGGACATGGTAAATGGAAATAAAAATTTAGCTTTCACTGATTCTCTCCTCCCCTCCCCCCGTTCATCTCTCTCTTTTTCTGGTGTGCTTTCATACATACAAGAACACCTACAGACTTACAAACTCCTGAATTAGTTTCTAATTATGAAAAGAAGAACATCTGATTCCTGCGTGACTGGGGAAATATTGGCTCATGTTTGTTAAATTCTTGAAACCATTTAGTAAATTGCAAATCCAAATTTTAAATGACACCTTCAAACTCAAAGATGCAATAATTTTTTCTCCACCCTTGACAAAAGTATAACATTTCTTCCATAGATTCAATGAGTACTGCAGTAAACTCAGATCTAATGACTGAGCTCTCACACAATCTGACTGTGTGAGACAAGACCATGTTTCTGTAATCTCTGAAAAGAACAGAAGGAAATATGAAATACGTCTGGAAAAATAATTGCAGTCTCTAAGTGACTTTTAAAAAAAGCAAATCAATTTTATTGATATATATTAATAAAGCATACAATTCATCAAAGTATACAATCAATGGTATAGTCATATAATTGTGCATTCATCACTTCAATCATTATTAGAGCATTTTCATTATTTCAGTATTAATAATAAACAAAAAATAGGCAAACAAACAAGAAAATTCACCTCTCAATCTTTCTGTTTCCTCTGCCATACATAGTTGCTATTTTTGGCTATTCTTGTACCATTATTTATTTATTTATTAAGCAGTATTATTAGCTATATCCACATATCATACAGTCTATCCAAAAGTGTAAAATCAATGGCTTCTAGTATAATCACAATATTGTGCATTCATCAGCATATAAAAAGCTTAGAACAATTTTTTTTACTCCAAAAAGAAAAATTCCACATCCTTTCCAACAGTTGTAGTTCTCTGTCTTTTTAAAGTCAACATTCTGATAAGTGTGAAATGATGTCTAATTGTTCATTTTGATTTGCATTTCCCTAATTGGTAGTGATGTTTAGATATTTATGACTGTTATTTCTTCCTGATCGACCCTTTTATATATATATAATGGCTTTCTGTATCTCTTATAAATCTTTTACATTTAAAGTCTGTCTTGTCTGATATAAGTATAGCTACCCCTGATCTTTTTCAGTTACTATTTGTGTAGAGTATATTTTACTAACCTTTCACTTTCAGCCAGTTTGTATCTCAGGGAGTAATGTGAATCTCTTATAAGCAGCATATGGATGGCTAATTTTTTTTATTCATTCTGTCAGCCTATGTCTTTTGATTGGGGAGTTTAATCTATTTACATTCAATGATATTTCTATAAATGCATTATTTACTTCTACCATATTATTCTTTCTATATGTCATATCTTATTTTTATCTCTTTCAATGATATTTCTGTAAATGCATTATTTACTTCCACCATATTGTTCTTTTCATATGTCATATCTTATTTTTATCTCTTTTTCTCTTTTGATTACTGTTATTCTTTTTCCTATACTCTCTTCCAAGACTCTCTCTCCTGACCTTCTCTTTGGGGCTATAAGCCTTACTTTAATATTTCCTGCAAAGATGGATGATTCTTTTTTATAAACTCTCTTAGTTTCTGTTTGTCTGCTCAACTTCTCTCTCTTTCATAGGGTTTTATTGGCAGGAGGCTGTGTGTTACTGATGTTCCTTGATTATTGGTTTAACCTGATCTGAGTCCTTCAGATTGTCCCTTCTAGTAGCCTAACTCTGGGCCCTGGACCGTGTAATGGGTTTCTGACCCACTTCCAAAGGCTTTGGGGAGGAAGGCTTTAAAGGGCTTCATATTTTAAGGGCAATTTTGCTGAAAAAGAACTCTTGGTTGGCAGTTTTTCTGTTAGTATCATAATTGTGTCGTATCACTGTCTTCTCACTTCCTTGATTTCTGATGAGAAATATGCACTAAATTTTACTGTTGTTTGTGATATTTGCTTCTCCCTCGCTGTTCTCAGAATTTTCTTTTTTTATATTTGATGTATGACATTCTATAGAATGTGTCTTGGAGTAGTCCTACTCACATTTTTTCCTGATCGGGGTACACTTCTTGGATATGCAAGTTCATTTCTTTCGTGAGAGTTGGGAAATATTCAGCTGTTATTTCCTCAAATATTCTTTTGCCCCTTTTCCCTTCTCATCCTCTCTGGAACTCCTATGACACATATGTTGTTGTGTTTTATGTTATCATTCACCTTTCTCATACCCTGCACTGTGTTTTCCATTCTTTTCTCTCTGTTTTCTTTTCTCTGTTCAATTTCTGCTGTCTTCTGTATCACTTATTCTTTCTTCTATTATTTTGAGTCTGCCATTTTATGCCTCTAATGTGTTTTTGATCTCACTTTTCTTTCATACCCATGAGCTCTGTTACTTTCTTGTTCATGTTTTCAAAATTTTTCTTTGTGCTCTCATGTCTTCTTGATGTGATTAATCTCTTTAGTCACATTGTGTTTCAACTTATTAATTTGATTTTTGTAATTTGTGTGCATTTCATTGATTAGTTGATTCAAATCCTGCATCTCTTCTCTGGCTTTGATACATTCCTTTTCTTGGGGCTTTTCTTCCATTTTCTTAATATGGCTTGTAATTTTTTGCTGACATCTTCACATCTTGTTAGGTAAGTTTACTTAGATACTTGATTTCTCTCTCTTTTGTAGGGTTTTAGTGGCAGGAGGCTGTATGTTACTGCTGTTCTTTTATTCTTGGTTCAACCTGTTCTGGGTCTTTAGAATTGTCCCTGTTAGTTGCTTAAACCTGGACTCTGGACCCAGTAATAGGTTGAACGCTTACTTTCTAGGGCCCAAGGGAGGGAAGCTGTAAATGCAAGAAAAAGCCTTTCTTATTTATTTACTTTTAATTTTCTCACATGCACTCTGTACTATTTAATGTGAATGTGAATGGATTAAATTCCCTAATCAAAAGACATAGGCTGACAGAATGAATAAAAAATTAGCCATCCATATGCTGCTTATAAGAGATTCACATTACTCCCCAAGATACAAACTGGCTGAAAGTGAAAGGTTAGTAAAATATACTCCACACAAATAGTAACCAAAAAAAGAGCATGGGTAGCTATACTTATATCAGACAAAACAGACTTTAAATGTAAAAGATTTATAAGAGATACAGAAAGCCATTATATATTAATAAAAGGGACAATCAGGAATAAATAACAGTCATAAATATCTAAACATTACTACCAATTAGGGAAATGCAAATCAAAATGAACAATTAGATATCATTTCATACCTATCAGAATGTTGATTTTAAAAAGACCAAATTTGTGGGTCAAAAGCTGAGTCAGCCTTAGCCTGTGTCCCTCTTTTCCCCTTTTCCTGGGGAGGTGGGTACCTGGGGCCCCCTTTGTCTGTAGCTGCTGGCTCTGAGGCCTGAGAATTCAAAAGTGTCTGTAGAGTGGTGGAGGATGCCAGCAGTTGCAGCTGCCTCTTTTAACTCACAGTTTTGCCGTTGTCCTTCTTTCCCTTTGCCCCTCTCCTCTTTGCCTTCCCCTGGTGTCCTAAACTCTGAAAGATGAAGATTTTTTTTCCAGGTCAGTGCTACCTGTCCTCTAACTGTTTTTCTGGGAGAGAAGAGGGTCCCATGTTTTTCTAGAAGTTCTCCTTCCCCAAGTCCTCCTCAAGTGACTTTTTTAATAACTTGGAAAGAGTATTATTAAGACCTTAAAGGAATTATATAACTTTGTTTTGCTTGCCTTGTCATTTCACCACATCTTTATGATTAAATTTGAATACCAGGTAGAGATGGACATGTCTCTGGAGAAGCTGAAAGAATATTTTCTTTAATCTAGGACCTAATTTGAGCTTTATAATAGAAATTGCAATATGGAATAATGTATTCAAATCACATTTATTTCAATAATATTCCATAGTTCCACTATCGTCATAAAGTATTTGATCTACCAGAATGTGATATGGATGGTATGGTGTTACTCATTCAATGCATTATGCTATATGATCACATATTTAATTTGATAGTAAAATTTTTCCAGATTTGACCTTTGGAAGCCCCTTCAGAGCTGGCTTCTTTCAACGTGTCCCCATTATTCTTAAGCACTTACTTACTTTATCTTACAAAAAAGTTCAGCCTTACTGGGTTTATTCCCTGTCCGAGTTCTGTCTGTTATTCCGTGTCCTCATCTATCTGCTCACTGTTTCTGCTCATTGTCCACTTTCTGTGTCTGCTCACTGTGTCTGCTCATTGTGTCCACTTGTCTTCTTTGGGAGGCACTGGGGAGCCAAACCTGGGATCTCCCATGTAGGAGGCAGGCATCCATCTGCTTGAGCCAAATCTCTTCCCTGCTTGTTGTGTCTCCTCTTTGTGTCTCCTCATTGTGTCAGCTCATTGCTTCTGCTTGTTGTCTGCTCATCTTCTTTAAGGGACACTGGGAACAGAACCCGGGACCTCCCATTGGGAGGCAGACTCCCAACTGCTTGAGCCCCATCTGCTCCCTGCCCACAGTCATTTTAATTGGAGAAAGTTGGGAAATATATGTAGGTGAATATACATACATAAATAACATACATTTACATCAATATTGATTTCCTTATCTCTCTGGGTATGTGTTTCTAAAGAGAGACAGAGAGGATCATAAACTCACACCTATATTTCCAATTCCATTTGAACACCCCAATGCCACAAGGTTTTTCCAGTTTCCCACCTTTCCATATTTGTATCTCCCTTCTTCAATAGTGAAACCCTGTTTCCCATTGTCCTTTAACTATTTACTCATTTAATTAATGCTCCATCAATCTCTCATGGCCACCTCCTTCCCAAGATCAGAATGTACAATGATGTACACCCTCTCTACTTCTGTTCAGCATAGTACTAGAAGTTCTAACAAGGCCAGTCTTTGAAAAATAAAATAAAAAACATTCAAATTAGAGTGGAAGATGTAAAACTGTCTTTATTAGCAAATCACATGGTCATCACATAGAAATCCAATGGTACCTACAAAAATCAACAAGAACTGATAAGTAAATTTATCAAGGTCAATTTAAAAATTCAATTGTATTGTGCTTGATGAGGACAGTCACAAATCCAGCACAATACCACCATTCCCACCAAGCAGACACAGACCTTCACTACATATTCTGACAACCAGCCTGGTGTGCTCATTCAGGTTTATGAAGGTGAGTGTGCCATGACCAAGGATAACAATCTGCTTGGCAAGTTTGAACTCACAGAGATACCACCCATCCCCCATGGTGTTCCTCAGATTGAAGTCACCTTTGATATTGATGCCAATGGCACCCTCAATGTGTCTGCTGTGGATAAGAGTACAGGAAAAGAAAACAAGATTACCATCACTAATGGCAAGGGCCATTTGAGCAAAGAAGATATTGAGAACGTGGTCCAGGAAGCTGAGAAGTACAAAGCTGAAGATGAGAACAGAAGGATAAGGTGTCCTCTAAGAATTCACTTGAGTCATATGCATTTAACATGAAAGAAACAGTTGAAGATGAGAAATTTCAAGGCAAGATCAATGACGAAGACCAACAAAAGATTCTTGATAAATGTAATGAAATCATGAACTGGCTGGGTAAGAATCAGACTGCAGAGAAGGAAGAATTTGAACATCAGCAGAAAGAGTTGGAGAAAGTCTGCAACCCCATCATTACCAAGCTGTACCAGAGTGCAGGAGGCATGCCAGGGGGAATGCCTGGAGGATTCCCTGGTGGTACAGCACCTCCATATGGTGGTGCCTCTTCTGGACCCACCAGTGAAGATGTTGATTAAATCAGCATACATACCTTAGCATTATTACAGTAAATTGAAGGACCCAAATTTGTAGCACATACTGTGGCAGTTTAAAGTTTAACTGCTATACAAAATTCTGGGCATTCTCAATACTTGACTACAGAATGTGTACAGTGAAAGGAAATTACATAGCACTGTATAGCACTGTATTGTAAGTGAAAAATGCAATATCTTGAATAAAACTATTTAAAATTGGCAAAAAAAAATTCAATTGTATGTCTTTATACTAGTAAGATATTAATACAGTTGGGCATGATGGACATTTGGGTCATTCCCAGGATGTGGCTATTAAGACCAATGCTCCTGTGAACATTCATGCATAAGATTTTTTTGTTTGTTTGTTTTGTTTTGTTTTTTGTTTTTGTTTTTTGAGGTAAGGGGCCCAGGGATTGAATGTGGGACCTTGTATGTGGAAAACCACCCTGAGTTTTAATGTGAAAACTTTGTGTACTGCACCTGATTAGGCATCACCTATTAAGTATTCACCCCAGCAAGTTAAATGCTGTAGCATTAAAAAATAATAATAATAAGGATAATTGATCTCAGGAGCCTGGGAAAAGTTAAATAAATCCACAAATAAGATATACCTATTCACCTTTACTTGTCCCATCAAAACCCCATATGTTCTTGGGTTGGTGCAAAAGTAATTGCAGTTTGGCATTGTTGAAATTTGCCATTTGATATTGGCATACATTCTTAAATAGATGTGGTTATGTTATACATCATTTTAATGTGCATTTCTTGATTTATGTTTTCTTACTAATGACTTATTGCTATTTTATTTTAGACTATAGAAATGATGTTAGACAAAAAGTAAATAGAGCGATTTTCTTATTTGAGTTCCAAATGGGTTGTAAAGCAGTGGAGACAACTTACAACGTCAACAATGCATTTGGCCAGGAACTGCTAATGAAAGGCAGTGCAGTGGTGGTTCAAGAGGTTTGCAAAGGAGATGAGAACCTTGAAGATGAGGAGCATAGTGGCCAGCCATTGGAAGTTGACAGTGACCAATTAAGAGCAATCATTGCAGCTGATACTCTTACAACTACACGAGAAGTTGCTGAAGAACTCAACTTTGACCATTCTATGATGGTTTGGCATTTGAAGCAAATTGGAAAGGTGGAAAAGCTCAATATTTGAGTGCCTCATGAGCTGACTGGAAAAAAAAACGTAATTTTGAAGCATCATCTCTTATTCTACGCAACAAAAACAAATCATTTCTCAATTGGATTGTGACATGTGATGACCAACTCAGTGGTTGGATTGAGAAGAAGCTCCAAAGCACTTTCCAAAGCCAAATTTGCACCAAAAAAAAGGTCAAGGTCACTGTTGGTGGTCTGCTGCCAGTCTGACCTACTATAGCTTTCTGAATCCTGGCAAACTATTATATCTATGAAGTATGCACAGAAAATCGATCAGATGCACTGAAAACTGCAACACCTGTAGCCAGCATTGGTTAACAGAAAGGGCACAATTCTTCTCCACAGCAACACCCAACCACGTCGCACAACCAATGTTTCAAAAGTTGAACGAATTAGACTATGAAGTTTTGCCTCATCTGCCTAATCTCTTGCCAGCTGACTACCACTTCTTCAAGCATCTTCAAGCAAACACTTCCATAAACTGCAGGATGCAGAAAATGCTTTCTAAGAGTTCATTGAATCCTGAAGCATGAATTTTTATGCTACTGGAATAAACAAAAGTATTTCTCATTCACAAAAGTGTATTGATTATAGTGGCTCCTATTTTGATTAATAAAGATGTGTTTCAGCCTAGTTATAATGATTTAAAATTCATGATCTGAAACCGCAATTCCTTTTGTACCAACCCATATAATCACATACTCTGAACAGTTGTTTCCATAAAATATTCCTCCATGTTGTAGAGAATGGCTATTCAATAAATATTTTACTTTTTAGAATTATAAGGCATAATTTATGTACAGTAAAAATCACTGTTTTTGGTGTAAAGTTCTATAACTTTGGACAAACATATCCAATTGTGTAGCCATCACCATAGTAAAGATATAGAACACTTCTATCACCCCATAAGTTCTCTTGTGCCTCTTTGTAGTCACCCCTCACATCACGCCCTGGCAACCCCTCTTTGTTTCTCACTCCTATAATTTTGTCTTGTTAAGAATAACATATAAATGAAAGAATAATATGCATACCTTTTGAACCTGGCTTCTTTCCTTCAACATAATGTAATTGAAATTCATCCATGTTTGGCATGTTGCATATAGCAGTGATATATTTCTTTGTTTTTCTTCATAGTATTTTATAGTGTGGTTGCACCCTGGTTTGTTTATCCATTCACTAGAATTGAAGAACTTGGGTTATTTCCAGTTTGGGCAATTACAAATAAAGCTGCTACCAACATTCATGTACATGTCTCTGGATGTATTATTTCTTTTCTTTTGAGGAAACATCCATAGGATATTTTATTGGGACTATGTTGAATCTATATATTAAAATGGAAAAATATATATTATAAAAAATATTATGTCTTTCAGTCTAAAATATGGCATATTTCTTTATTTCAGATCTTCTGTGATTTCTTTCATCACTCGTATTTTCCACATACCTGCATATATTTTATTAAATGCATATGTTAAGTAATTTTTTGATGCTATTTAAATTAATTTTTACCTCAAATTCCGATCAGTCATTTCTGGTATAGGAATGCAATTAATTTTTGTATATTGATTTTTATTTAAAAATCCTGCAACCTTGTCAAACTCACTTATTCATTCTACAAGACTTTGGCATTGTCTATACAGAACTCATGTTATTGCCATGTCAGAGGGCCCTACTTTGGAATTTGTGCTCCTGAGTGTGATGGAGGTGGACTCAGATGTGACTTTCCTACACATGCCTCTTCTGTCACTTTTACTGAACCTGTGGTTGGTGCTAGGGATGGTCCGTACTCAGGAGACTTGAATCTCTGAACTGCCCGTGTGCCAGCTGGGCCCTGAGCCTCAGCAGAGTGGTGGCTCCCACTCTCTGGTTCTTTGGTCTTACCCAGGTCAGCTAACAGGAAGGTGAAGATGGTCAACCACCACACCAGGGAATCAAGAATCCCAACAACTGCAAGCAGAGGAATTGCATCCATCATCTATGTGGAATCTAAGCCCCCTCTGGATCTAGAGGTAGAGAGGACATCACCATCCCAGGGTCCACAGAATGGAGAAATAAAATATGGACTAGAGTGGACTTACTAATATTCTACTACAAAACTATTGTGACGAGTAATAGAAGAAATTTTAGCATCGAGTGTAGAAAGTGGCCGCAGTAGTTGCTAAGGGCAAGGAAAGGGAAAAAGAGATATGATATGGGGGCATTTTGGGGGGATTTTGAGTTGTCCTAAATGATATTGCAGGGTCAGATGCTGTACTTTGTATATCTTGCCATAACTCACTGAATATACTGGGGGAGAGTGCAAACTACAGGGTAAACTATTATCTGTGTAGTGCAGCAGTGCCCCAAAATGTGTTCACTGAGTGCAATGAGTGTGCCACAATGATGGGGGAGGTTGTTTGTGTGGGAGGAGTAGGCTGGGGGGGGTGGGGGTATACGGGAACCTCTTATATTTTTTAATGTAATATTTTTATGTGATATATATATATCTTCAAAATTACAATTTACAAAAAAAAAATAAAATAAAATAAAAGAACTCAAGTCATAAGCTAATAGACTGTTTTGTTTCTTACTTTCCAATCAGTATGGTTTTTATTTCTTTTCATTCCTTGTTGCATTAACTAAAACTTCAAAGCAATGCTGAGTTAGAGTTATAAGCAAGGACAACCTTGTCTATTCGAAATTTCAAGGGAAAATCATTCTTTCCCCCACCATTATTACATTGTGTCAGTTTTTCAAAAGCCTGTTATCTTTTTTTCTTTAAGATTTTTAAAAATTTATTTCTCTCCCCACCCCCCAGTTGTCTGCTCTCTGTTTCCATTTGCTGTGTGTTCTTCTGTGACCACTTCTACCCTTATCAGTGGCACCAGGAATCTGTGCTTATTTTTGTTGCGTCATCTTGTGTCAACTCTCTGTGTGTGCGGCGCCATTCTTGGGCAGGCTGCACTTTCTTTCGCGCTGGGCGACTCTCCTTACGGCGCGCGCTTCTTGCGCATGGGGTTCCCCTAAGCAGGGACACCCCTGCGTGGCGGGGCACTCCTTGCGTGCATCAGCACTGCGCATGGGCCAGCTCCACACGGGTCAAGGAGGCCCGGGGTTTGAACCGCGGACCTCCCATGTGGTAGACGGATGCCCTATCCATTGGGTCAATTCTGCTTCCCCTCTTTTCTTAATGTAAGGATGTGGACTTCTATTTCTAGTTTGTTGAATTTTTTATTATTATTAGGAGTGAGTATTGAATATTGTTGAAAGTTTTTACATATTGATATCACAGATTTTTTTCTTTAGTCTATTATTATGGTTAATCGAATTGATTGAAGTTAAAATAGTTAACATTCTTCCTTTACTTCTTTCTTTTTTTCTTTTTGGAATTAGTCTCACAAATTTATTCCTTACATACTATGAATGGTATGTCTGGACATTCCTGGGGAAGGTGCAAGTCTTACATGATAAATCCACTCTAACATTCCAATCTCTGTAGGACTTTGGATCTTCTCACCAACATTATATACCAAGGCAGTTTTGGCATTAAGGCAAGGTAGACTACCTTTTAGTCCATGCTTCAGCCAACCACCCAAACCAACTGTTAGAGCCCTTTCAACCTTTCAAGCTACAGTTATAAATCCATAATCTCTACTTAGAGGACCATATCAATAAATTCAGCCTGATCGGAGTGGATGTGTTTCAAGCAGTTGAGCACCTGCTTCCCACATGGGAGGTTCCAGGTTCGGCCAGCAGCGCCTCCTCAACATGAGCTTCCACACCTCCAGCAGCCCCACTGCCAAAACACTCAGCCATTCCCAGGCCTCCCATTCTTGCATTCTTAATATGAGCCTCACTTTAGCAAAATATTTTCATCTTCTTATGTAATTCTGAATTTTATTTTTGTTTTGTTTTTAAGGATTTTACATCTATGTTCATGAGAAAGATATTGGTCTGTAGTTTCTTGTCTTTTGTTTAGTTTTCCTTTAATATCTTTGCCTGATTTTTGGTATTTAGGGCAGTTATTCTCAACCATGGTGGATTTTACCCCCATCAGGCAATATCTGATAAACTGGAGACGGTTTGGGGTGACACAAATGGAATAGAAAGGGTGCTACTGCCATCTAGTGGCAGATGCTCAAGATGTTGGTAAGTGTCCATTTTATTCCAATAAGTAATGTTTTTCTCTCATAAAGAAATTTAAAAACTTTAAAGTGTGACCTAAGTTATTACACAATTTAGGCTAATTTACAGTTGATTTATATACTAGCATTTTATATTAGATGCTATAATATATACAGATGTAAAATTACAGGACAGCATGTAGCTTGTAAAGAGGATAAGAATATATGTCAAAGGTCAACTACTGTTCATAGAAATTGTCGATCACCTGTCCTTTAACTTGGTTATTAAAAATCAGTATTTTCAAGTGTAAGCTGATAAAAATATAGTCCAGGGATCTCACCTCTGCTCTAATGAAGGCAGTTTTATTGTATACACAAAATGAACAAATATCAATACTTCACGAATTTTGTTATTCATACAATTCAGAGTGCTTTTGGTATTTTGCTTCTTAGCATAAAATTTATAGCTTTGCCCAGTCAACTAATGAAAGGAGATAATGTCTCCATCCAGAAACAAATAAGTAAACAAACAAAACAACTATGAAAAAAAAACCCTAAAGAAATGAAAAAAAAATGGTCAAAAACCATAGTCAACATAGCATTGGTCTTAGATCTCTGACCTTCAGCATGATGTCTGCAAATTACTGAACTGCCAGTTAGACAACCTGCTGAGAGAGAAAGATTGAGCACAGCAAAATGAAAGGGGAAAGATAAAGGGCAATATGAGCACTCAAGTATGCTACATGAAGAGTACAGTATGGAAAGGTGTGTTAATTGTGTCTTGAATCATTCATTACTCAGGTGAATGGGATTCAAGCCTTGCTTAGAGTGATATCTTAGGGTAATAAAGTCTTCTGGCTGAAATCAGTTTTTAATCAGATCTATTCTCATAGCTGACAGCTCTTCACTGTGAATTCCCCCAGATTATTAGGAAATGCTGACTTTGAATCCTCAGAGGAAAATAAGCATCCTGCCCAGACACTAAAGACTTTAAATGTAAAATAACCATAAAAACCACAGGAAGCCTGTGGACCGACTGGGATTGTGCAGCAATTTATCCTGGAAGATAAGGATTCATGCACAAAACTCACCAAAGTCAAACACAATAAAGCAAGATCATTTTTTAGCCTCTTAAATTACATACACAGCGTTCATGAATTTTGTCCTTTCTTTTTTATTTGTTTATCCAGGTTAGGTTCTATCAATCATGTATTTCTCTTTCTTCTGTTTTTGTTGTTGTTGTTTAAAGAAAAAAGAATTTTCTGAGGATAAAAACCACTTCATTTTGTCTAACTCTATTTTCTCTCCCAAATGTATGCCACATTTCAAACTCCCTTTACATTCTATTAGTAAACTCATCATCCAAAGCACTCTTATCTTGCTCAATGCATGTATACCCTATTTTCATGGTGGTCTTTCCTTTAGTTGTAATATAGCCTGTGCATGAATTCAGAATTGTCTAACTCTGTATCCAAGTGCACCTAGTCTCTAGAAATCCAGTTAAGTGATATAGGCCCTTTAGGTTTTGAATGTTCAGAAACGATGTAAGACTGAATGTGTATTCAAAGTTGCATCCAGACGGAATGTGGGCAAGATGTTAATTCAAGCTTACCTGGAATGTGGGGATATGTTAATTCAAAAACTGTCTGGTACTCAGACAAACACTTGACTAACAAAGAAAAGTCATTTTCTTTCATAAAAGCACCATTTGACTCCCCACCCTTATATCATCTGTATAAAAAGGACTCAAAACTCTATTCGGGACTGGGATTTTGAATGAGAAGCTCTGTGCCTGGCCAGTTGTAAATAAATCTTTTTTTCCTTCCCCAAATTATTCCTGATTCCTGGCCTATCGATATACAAATAATTGAACCTCTCTCAATGTCTACCATACTTGGGGGCTATCCCAGGATTTGCAAATGAAGGCCAGAGAAGGTAGCATTTCGCTACCCCTTCCAGATCCCCGAGGAAGCCGGGAGGACTCAGGTGAACCCCAGTCTGGGTACCCCTGGATTACATTTAATCCAGAAAAGATGTGGGCTCCGCCAGAATCTTCTCAATCAAAATCAAGGGCAATGGAAGGTCTGGAAAAAAATTCGGGGATCGAAAAAGACTCCAAACACAGAAAAGGTAAGACTCTCTGGGGAGCATAATGTCATGAAAATCCTAGCTTTAATTGCTAGAATGGAAGCTCAGTCATGTCCCAGGAGACCCCATTACCTCCAGAAATTCAGGGGGAAGCTGTTTCCTCCAGGTCAGGAAGAAAAAAAAAAAGGAAAAACCTGGTGTTTGAGTTTGTCTAACTGCATGTTAGTATCTGGTTCTGGTCTTGTTTCCACTGAGGCAGTGAAAGCTTGATTATAATAGGAAAGGATGTTAATAGGTTTGAGTCCTAACACCCTAGAAATTGGTCTGGATTTAGAAAATCTTGTTACAGCAAAATAGATTGACTTTGCAGTCAGGCTTGATTTGATCTGAATGTAAGGTTGAACAGAGAGCTGGGGTCCTTTTGTTTTGGTGCTGAATTGCAGATGAACTCACTTTATAGGCAGCAAACATAAGCAGGAGATCCTGTTTAGATGTTAATGCTAAGTGTTCTCTCTTTCTAAAGTTTGTAATGGCTGCAGGGCAGCCCAAAGAAAATATAAAACTTGTAAGTCAGATTGATAGGCTTTGTGCTCCTGTCTGTATCTACTAAATACTGGTGTTAATTGTGTAATTATATACAGTGGTGAATTTGGTTGGACTAGAACCCTCCCTTACAAAGGAGTGAATTGATTGTAGTTTATAAGCAAAGCCATGGCATATGAATGTGTGTGCGCTTGCTCTGCTGTCTTGCCTCTCTGGGTCTGCCCCATTTGCCGGAGCTCAGGGATTGTCTATGTTGGTGTCTGAACCACACACCCAAGTTTATTGGAACTGACCCAGTCAGGATAGCTGATGGAGCTAGTAAATTAAATCATAGCCCTGCCGGGGTGGGGGTCCCTGGGAAAGGTGCCAAATTTGAAACGTTCTTTCAAGCCATTTTAGTAACCTGGAACTTGCTACCATCACCTTATCTCCCCTCCTCGCTTTAGGAAAAGGCATAATAAAAACAGAGGGCTGGGAAGGGGGAGCAGCTTGCCCCTTTCCAATGAATCCACACCTTCTATTCATAAGCCACAATCCTATCAAATCACTGATCTACCTGGAAGGGGGGAAGTAAAGGAGATTTCTCTCCTTGTAAGTCTATGTAGAAAAGCTTTGAAATGTTTAAAGCTGTAAAGTGGTAAAATACCTTGGTCTAAAGGAAGGAGGCTATTGCTTGAAAACATAAATCTCTAATCACTTGATAGCCCTTGTAATGATTTGGCTGGGAGCAGTCAGCAGTAAGGATCATGAGATAATGTAGGAAAAAAAAAAAAAAAAACAGATAAATCTGAAAACCCAGAGGCCTCATGTCATGTCTCCTTAAAAAATTGAAAAAATTAATAAATCTCAACTTCTCAATTTAAACTCAATTGTGCCTATAAAAGGTGTAAATAGTAACTGAAATGAGATCTCATGTGCTATCAATTAGGGTCAGGGAGTTCCTTAAAGTGCTAATTATATGGAATTCTGGTTTAATCTGTGCTTAACTTTGTATTCAACTTTAAAATCTGTATTTGACTTTTGTCAGTTTGCTTGTACCTAAAAAAATCATAGTAAAAAGATAAGTTAAAATGAATCTTTAAATGCCAATACTGTCTTGCTGATGAATTAAATGCATAACCCGCAGACAAAATATGTTCAGTTACTGGAAAAACAGGAAAGCTTTGCAAGGTTGTTACTAATAAAGTTCCTGTAGCTTAATTAATAAAGGTATCCAATTCATCTTAAAGTAAAACATACTAAGAACTGTAACTAAGAATTAAAATCATCATATAAGTACCTTTATATATATATATATATATATATATATATATATATATATATATAATATGTATAAACTTATGACTAAAGCTATTACAATGGAGTAAATGTGGCCTAGATTTCGATTATTGTAATGGTAATATCGAATTGATTTGCCTCTGTTTGTGGCTACTTCAGGTTTATCTAGTGCGTATTGTGATAGTGGTGGTTATTACTGAAACTCATCCTATAGTTATTTTATAACTAATTTCACCCCTGGTCTTATACTACTGTGATAGTAGCATATGGTTCCACCCCTTAGTAATTCAACTTAATAATTAACTTTAAAAAGTTATAGTTAAATTAGAAGGAAAGGGTTTTATGCATATCATTTTCATGCCATTCTAAATATTTTTGGTCTTCTCATTTTCTCTTGACCCTTTTAAGGGAAAAACTGTCTTTTTTCTAGACCTTTAAAATAATGTAAATTAATTCTGATTGGCCATTTCCACCAGAAAGCAGAAAATGACTGTTGCCAGGTTTTCTAGGAATAAGCAATACTCTTCCTCAGATACCAGGCCTTACTAAACCACCCACCCCCACCATTGTTCAGACAGTCTCAAAGAAAAAAAATGAGTAAAAGCTACCCAGTTTCTTTTCAGTCTAAACAAAAGCCCAAATGCTTGCCAGGTTCCCTCCAAACAGCAATGTTACTAGGAAAGTTAGTGAGGGAACTATATTTTGAATTAACCAGCAAATAAAAAGGGGTTTTAAATAACTAAATGGTGTTTCTGTATCAAACTATTCATGTCTGTCTATTTGCTCAATTTATTAAGGTTAAATATGCTGTTATATAAGTAATATATACATTTCTAAAACCCAAATTAAACTAAATGGTATAAAAAGTTCTGTAAAATCTAAATACAGACTGTTAAAAAGCTATGAAATCCTTATTAAATTATAATTAAAACATGTTAAATAATTGCTTTATATTGCAAAGCCCAAAGGTTAGTATGCTTTTGAAATTATTCACAGTTTTAGAATTATTAAAACAAAAGGTTTTAAGCTCCTGTAAAAAAAAGAGAACAACATTCTTTGTTTAATCAATAACAATTTCAACTTGTTTAGCTTAAGTATTACCTCTTAGGTTTATAAAATACCAGGTTAATGAGTTAACATTGTATCTCTTAGGTTTATAAAATACCAGGTTAATAAGTTAACATTGTATGTGTTGAATCTTTAGAATAATGGGAACTGTAAGCTCATGTTTAATGAAATTAAATTAACTGTAAAACTGCTCTCTCTTAAATGCATGAGGTAGATTACATTGGTTGCCAGTTGTAATCTGGAGTAAAATTGCCAGTCTATAAGTGTGGTCAATTGTAAAAAGTTGGTAAGAAAAAAAAAAATCTTCTAAACTGAAGCACTTAAACGGTTCTAGTTCTAGAAGCCATTGTTAACTAAAAACCTGGATTGGTATTGATGGCAAAGAATAACTTCGTGATAATAAAACCTGTCTGAAGGTCACTGCAAGGTGCATATTTAAGTAAATGTTAATGAAAAGTTACCTTAATTCTAATGGGAATCTTCCGTTTTCATTTTAACAATGAAAAATAGTTTCTTTCTTCTACAACTAAGGTAAAATGCCTGCTAATATCTTCTTGGTAAAAGTGTAAAAAACAAAAAGTCATTTGATTTATAATGTGTTGCATTAAAAATGTTTAAAAATATATATAAAATCAAAGGATAAACTTTAACATTGTCCAACTCTCTTGTGCATTCAAACCAGGCCTTCAATACATTACAGGTTGCCTCTCCATGTGAGTTATTGGCTAGGCTGGTCACTGACCCCTCAAATAGAAATATTTGCTACATCATGCCTCTTGGTTGTGCTCCTGAAGTTGACAGAAACTACATTGCAGTTTCAAGATCCTGCAGCAGCCCACAATGGCTCGGTACAGCCAAGCATACAGTGGATATCGCCTCCAGACAGGCACTGTTCCATAGTACCAGAGAACATTTTGCACCAGGCCAGTGAAATACTGGAACCTACCTTCTTGGCTTCTCTCTAGGATTGGCAATGCTGTGACTTCCTCACTGTGTGAAGAGCATGCTAAGTGAAGCCATGATTACCAGGATACTGTAAGTAAAACTTAAACATAATTGTCATTATGGCCTGCTCCCATGGAGAGATAACATGTAAAGTATTACAAACCTGAAACTTAAAACTATGAATTGTAACTCAGAATCCTTATGCATTAAGTAATACATTAATTAATATTAAGTACTGTACTTTTATCCGGTTCTAAATATATGCCTAATAATTATAATGTTATCTTTACTATTCTGGATCAGGTACAAAAATACATTAGACATGTTAAGTTTCTGGTAACTTCATTTTCTAAATAGTTAATAAACATGTCTATAAAATAAAGTGGCCTTCTTAGCTGAAAACAATGGGGCCACCAGTGGCTACCTCTTGGTGCCAGGCTCAGCCACCCTACTTCTCTACTCTACTGTGTAGCAAAAACAAGGCTTGCTTGCTAGTGATGGGTCACCTATTGAACAGTCAAAATTACCAGGAATTATTCAATTAAAACCAGAATGTAAAAAAAAACAACAACTTTACTCTGTAGTTCTGATGACTCCCACAGCTAAAACTAAGGGAATTTCCAACTTGGTGCACTAATCCGGAATGAAACCAACTGCCCAAAATGTGCCAGTTCACCAGAAGCACCTGATGAAGCACATGAATGCCAATCATTAAACAGCCTGGAATGCATCTTCACAACAAAGCTAAGTACCTAAACTGTTATCTATTACAATTTCTCTTTAAAAATAAATAACATATATATATATATATATACTGTTCCCCACCAACTTTTTAAAAGGGTACCATCTTTATAGGCACCTAACCTTGTCTACCTCTGTAATCCAATGTCCTCTTTTAAAAAAACAGGTATTCTAAAATTTTGTTTCTTTCAGAATGAACATCCAGCTTTGTACAGAATGCCAGATCCATCTTCCTTCAATCAAAATAAAATAACAATGTTTTTACACCTTGCTAGGTAAGGACTACAACCAATGGCCAGCAGGAAGTAGTTACAGAAAGGAGATCATCTCCCTTCAGCACCCCTTTAAGACTAAAGATGTAAACTCTCTAAGGGTAAAATAAAATTAATAGATGGATCTGGAGCTTAGTAAGATATCCACATAAGCACCAATAACCCCCAGGATGACTGCTGGGGGGCCCAACCCCCAGGATTCTACTGTCCAGGATGAGAACTTCTTCTGAAAACAGGATAAATCCAAGATGTTACCCAGGAACTTTGTCTTTGGCCCTCACTGGGAAATTGATAAGTGGCATAATCAATCAAAACAATGAACAACCACCCACCTCATAACTCCTCTATATCTATTGGAAACCTAACATGTACAGGGGGAGTTTGTGGGAAATTCAATCTCTCAAACTGCTGCCTTGAGCTAGACAGCATTGGAAAGGTTACTGATGAAATTACAAGCAAAATGGTAAAATTGTTCATGTTCCAGTGCAGATCTGGAATGTTGGAATTTAAGTAATGCCTTTGGAAGCTGGCAGTCAATAGCAAACAATTTCAAGCTTCTTTTGGGAATAATTGCCTTCCTCATAGGAGGATGTACCATGCTTCCTTAACTCCTCTCTTTCATCATAAACAGAATGCACACCCTAATAACTGATATAGTAAAAATGCAAACAGCTGCCCATCTCATGACTCTATATACATACCAGTCAGTTCAGACAGACTCTGACAATAGTGATGCTGAAGCTTAATAACTTAAGCTTGGCCTCAAAGGGGAGATATAATATAGCCTGTGCATGAACTCAAAATTATCTAATTCTGTACTCAAATGTGCCTAGTCTCTAGAAATCCAGTTAAATGATATAGGCCCTATAGGCTTTGAATGTTCAGAAATGATGTAAGACTGACTGTGTATTCAAAGTTGGATCCAGATGGAATGTGGGTGAGATGTTAATTCAAGCTTACCTGGAATGTGGGGAGTATGTTAATTCAAAACCTGTCTGGTACACATTTGACTAACAAAGAAAAGTTGTTTTAATTCATAAAAGCAGCATTTGACTCCCCACCCTTATATCATCTGTATAAAAAGGACTCAAAAAACTCTATTCGGGTTTCAGATTTTGAATGAGAAGCTCCAAGGCTGGCCAGTCATAAATAAATCTTTTTTTTTTTTCTTCCCAAAATTATTCCTGATTCCTGGCCTTTCTATATGCAAATAATTGAACCTCTCTCGACTTCTACAACAGTTGCACTCCCTTTCAAAATGAAATTATATTTCTGTTTTGTTTTGTCTTTTTTCCTCCAAACTCAATTATTTGCCTCTTTTGCATATTTATCCAAATATGCTCTTTGAAACTGGAATTAAGTGTAGCCTGCTTCAGTACTGAGGCAACCTAAATGGAAATGTTTCTAGAAATTAGATAACAACAAGTAAGGCGGTAGCAGTTGTGAAGACAAAAAACTCTGTTGACTGAATGAACAATGGATAGTACATATATTGTGCTGAAATCAAATGATTTTAACCTTTTTTTTTTTAAGATTGCTCATGAAATAAAATTATTCAGAAAACATAGTATTGACTAATTATACTCTGTGGCTTCAAATTAAACATGCAGAATATCCTTCTGGTAATAAGTAATTGGTTTATAGAAACCAAAAGATAGCTTTATTTTTCTACAAATGCTGCCTTCAATCATGCTCGTTCAATCTCCAGTTCTATTCCTCTCTTCACAGCTCATGAAGACATATGACTTTCAGGGGTCAAAATACATATTCAGCAAATAAGGTTTACCTTCAAATATTAAAAAGCTCCATTTATCCTAAATCAAAACTTTCATCTCATTTCCTATTTAATGCTTCTCCCCTCTGCCAGTACAAGCTTTAACAGTTGTTTGGATCTATGGAAGAGGTAAAATATGTTCTTTCAGTCATTGCTACTTGATTTTCTTGCCCTCTTTCCTGGATCTCCAGAGCCTGTGAGAAGTTTAGATAAACAGGGAACAATTTTATGTTTGCATTTCTCTCTTCAAGACTCACATTGGATGGCTTCCAATGCGGCTCTTCTGTGATGGTTCCTCTGCAAGGCAGCTATTAAAATGTATACTTTTTTGTCAGAAATAAGTAGGGCTCCTTGGCAGCCTTGGAGAACTTCAGCCCTTCTCATTCCTAGATATGAGCTATGGTCTGCAATCCAGTCATCATTCCTGATCAGTTCATTAATGGAATCCAGCATGCTGTGATATTGTTTCTTCTTAACTATCTTTGCCTGTGAGAATAGATGGCTCGGGCAGTCTCTTCAGTTATGATCCCAGTGCCTTTCCTGTTTTTAAAACTCAGGGCAGTTATTTGTTTATCAATATTTGCAATTTCCCCATGTAAATTATGTATACCAAAGTTGAAAGAATGTCTCTCCCTAAAACACTGACATATTATAAAGAAGCAAAAACTTGTTCTTTGGAGACATACCATTCCAGTAAATATCTGCATGATTGATAAGACACAGCCTTCTTTCTTTTCTTGTCAAAGCATTATATTAATGTTTATTTGCTAGACATATGGAAACATGATTGAAAGTTTAAATTCCTTACAATCTACCTCTTTCCTTTCCATGTATTGAGACTGCTAACTTAACATTAAGAAGTTTCTTTATTGACAATGTTAAGTGTGAATACATAATCACACATGTTCCCTATGTAGACAAATTTACTCTGCCTGTCATTTTTACACATCTTATTTTATAACTGTCCAGCTGAGAACTTGAATGTCAGTTCTATTCAGAATTACTTATTTGTATATGCCAGTGATAAAATCAACTATTGCCACCTTCTATTTATATGGGGAAAAAGAATAGGGGCAGGGGATTTTACACACTTGACATTGTAGCTTTCCATCATTGCAGACCCAAAATATTATAAAAAGCAAAAATGTCAAATTGTTCACACACAGGCAGCCACTCTGTTGCCTCAACAGAGAAAGCAAAGTCTATGTGTACAATTTTTTCCCTACTCAAACCCTGCTTCCTCATGCTCGAGTTTGCCTAAAGTACAAGGCATGTAAAAAATGTAAAGTACAACCATGTAAAAAATGCAATAAATTCCATTTGCATACTACATTGACTTCACCATTAAGAAGAGTACAGTTTTACACACCCTACTTCTTCAGACAAATACCTCCCTATTTCAAAGAGAACGCTGTCTTAAAGAAGGGAAAGAGAACTAAAGCTACTCTTAAGAAAGAGCAAACATAGAATAAAGCACAGTAGACTCAATCCTCCTCCATTCCTCCTATTATGCCGTATGGGTGAAACAAAGTTGAAAATAACATTAGATAGAGCCTTGAAAGGATAAACACAGACACACATACAAAGAGGACACTGGGAGTGTCACGATATTTTCATACCTTTGGTTCACTCCTTCCAGGTCAGTCTTCAATTCTGCTCCATGCATGTTTGCTCTGGAAAATTGAACTTCAAAGAAACATCACAGAATCTCCTTGTCTTTCACCCTTCAATTTTGTTTGGCCAGATGAAAGTCTCAGCAGGAAATGGCGGGAAGGATAGGTCAGAGAGGTGAAGGAGTAGTCAGGATATTTAATTCCATTTCCCTCTCTGGAAAGTCATCTTGGATTGGCAGTGAACTCCCTCTCCCCCAACAAAGATGACAGCTTCTTTCAAGGTGGCTCATCTCCACAAGACTCTGCTTCCACGTTTTAGAAACCACTCTTTCCCCTGTTTTTTCAGGTCTAAGGGTGGTTAATAGCTGGCCTCTGGATATAACACTTCCTTCTGTGATTTCTACACACACTTATTTACATGTCATTTTATTAAACCATTCTCAGATTGGAGTGCAAATTGGAGTGCATCCCAATTTCCTGCTGGAACAGTGACTGATGGGCATGAATATAGACAATATTCCTGTTTCATTCCCCTCTGTGCACTAAGTAACTAGAAGATAGTCTGACAAGGGCATAGAATAAACAATTCATGAATGAATACATACATTCACAAATATCTGCCTACAGTACTTCCCTGTGAAATTGACAGTGGGGAGTCTTACCTGCTTGTATATTCACTCCTTTGCTGATTATCTGGGAGACGCATTTGGACTGACTGATTTAGGTCTCCGCCTTATGCCTCCACTCCAGCATCTCACCTGGACTCCTAAAACAACTTTTTTTCTGTGCTGTGATATTAGAGTTAAAATCCATTTTCTTCACAGCAGCCAGGATGATTACTCTAAATCTTACCTACATCGCTCCCAAACTCCTTACAGGCTTACAGATAAAGCCCAAACCAAGATTTGTCATCTCTGGTGCCCACCACCTTCTTTAGAATCATCTGTCAAAACCCTACTCACTGCTTAAACCCTGCTCCAATCACACGGAACTATTCCTTTCTCTACATGCTCTTTGTTCGTTTTCCGTCCCTTGTTCTTTGCCTGAATAATTCTTACACATTCTTCAAGACCCAAAACAAGCATCATCTCATTCTAGAATACCATGGTCCATTCAGGCTAAGGCTCCCACTTTGCAGGGCACTTCTTTATACATTCCAACTTGCTATTTATTTCACTATCTCTTTTCAATATTTAGTATAGGCCTATCATACAAAAAGTGCACAATAAATGCTCTTTCAATGAATGAATCAATCAATATGAACATAATTGCTACTTGATCTCAAACCTAATCCTCAGTGCTTATATCCAGAATATCCTAAAGATCCTTTGTTCTGACACTAGTCGAGAACATCACCTCCAAAATACACCATGTTCAGAGGACTGAAGAGATGTCCTTGAGCCAAATACATTCTAGAAGCACATAAAGGGAGTGCATTTTAAAAGTAGAGTATGTGCTCATAGAGGACAATGAAAAAGACCTTGATTCAATGACAAAGTTCAAAGTTCTTTCCCTTTACAACTTCAGATAGCCCTCTATTTTATATTCACGGTTGTATACTGACAATTGATTAACAATAATAAAGCACTGTATTGATAATCAAACTATAGCTCAAGGTCATGTAAGAAATTACCTGTATAATCAAATCTAAAAACCCCACTTCCATTGAGAATCCACTATTCTCAAAAGTCAGTTATTTACTTAAAAAATAACATGAGAATTCCTGCATTTTCCTTAGTGATCAGGAAATAGCCTCTTTCTAATCAGTCAAAACTATAAGCAGATGTATTTTCATACTTCAGTATACATATAAATTTAAATCAATAATCTGATTGAATAGAGCATTCTATAAAGTTCTTTCTAGTTCTAATATGCCATGGAGAAATTTTCTTATATATATACATACACAAAAATAAATAAATAAATATTTAATATGTATGTAAATTATAAGCAATAAAATGCTTGAATATTCTTTAATTTTATTTTTTTAATTTTTTAAATAAAATTGTATTGAAGTGTATCATTCAAACATGAACATGCATAAACAATAAATATATAGTAAAAATTATGAACTTCAAAACAAACATGTTGTATTAGTTGGCCAAATGAGTCCTGATGAAAAATACCAGAAATCTGTTGGCTTTTATAAAGGGTATTTATTTGGGGTAGAAGCTTACAGTTACCAGATCATAAAGCGTTAAGTTATTTCACTCACCAAAGTCTGTTGCCATGTGTTGGAGCAAGATGGCTGCCAACATCTGTAAGTGTCCAGCCTTCCTCTTCTCTCCTTTAGGGCTCCATGAACCCAACTTCTTCCAATATAAATTGTAAGCTGAGATAAGTCTCATCTCTCTCCTGGGTCTCATTTCTTTCTGAGTTCAGGTGATCTGCTCTCTCCACAAGGCCAGCTGTAAACTCTCAGGTGAACAGCTCTTCTCTCTTCCCCCTGGGCCTCTGCCATGTTTATGGAACTGTCTGTACTCCTCTGTGTTCCTCTCATGTGTTTACTTCCCAGGGCTCCAGAATTAAAACTCCAACTAAGTCATCTGCCTTGTCATTTTCTCTGTGAGGAATGTCCTTCTAACGTGGACCAATCAAAGCCTAAGTCAGAATTTAATCAAATAAGAGTGAAACCTTTGAATCTAACACAATCTAATGGACTGAGAGGAAAAGACCAATTTAAAAACATAGTCCAGTATCTATATTTGGAATTCATAAGTAATACCAAACTGCTACACATGCTATCACCATGCAGGGCTCCCATGCACCATGCCATCACCAACACCTTGCATTATTATGAAACTTTTGTTATAAACTATGAAAGAGTATTGTCAAAATATTATTACTGGGAGCAGAAATGGCTCAAGCAGAGAAGTGGATTTGGATCAACAGATAGAGCATCTGTCTACCACATGGGAGATCCAGGTTCAAACCCAGAGCCTCCTGACCCATGTAATGAGCAGGCCTACATGCAGCGCTGATTTGCGCGCAAGGAGTGCCACACCATGCAGGGGTGTCCCCCACATAGGGGAGCCCCACATGCAAGGAGTGCACCCCATAAGGACAGCCGCCCAGTGTGAAAGAAAGTTCAGTCTGCCAGGAATGCTGCTGCACACACAGAGAGCAGACGCAGCAAGATGACGTAAGACAAAAAGAGACACAGATTCCCGTGCTGCAGACGACAACAGAAGTGGACAAAAGAACATGCAGCAAATGGACACAGAGAATAGACAACTGGGGTGGGGAGGGTGAAGGGGAGAGAAATAATTTTTTTAAAAATGCTTCATAGAACTCACCTGTGAAACCGTCTGGTCCTGAGCTTTTCATTTTGGAGAGTTGTTTGATGACTGTTTCAATATCTTTACTTGTGTGTTGAGGTCCTCTATTTCTTTTAGGGTCAGTTTAGGTTCTTCATACCTTCCTAGGAATTTTTCCATTTCATCTACATTGTGTACTTTCTTGGCATACAGTTATTCATAGCATCCTTTTATCATCTCTTATTTCTGTAAGGTCAGTAGTAATGTCCTCATTTTAATTTTTTATTTTATTTATTTGCATCTTCTCTCTGTTTTTCTTTGTCAGTCTAGCTAAGGGTTTGTTGATTTTTGTTAATCTTCTTGAAGAACTAAATTTTGGTTTTGCTAATATTCTCTATTGATTTTTTGTTTGTTTGCTCTCAATTTCATTTCTTTCTGCTCTGATCTTTGTTATTTCATTCCATCTCCTTGCTTTTGGAATAGTTTGCTGTTCTTTTTCTAGTTCCTCCAGATGTGTAGTTAGGTTCTTAATCCTTAATTTTTGCTCTTTCTTCTTTTTTAATGTAAGCATTGAGGGCTATAAATTTCCCTCTCAGCACTGCCTTCCCTGCATCCCATAGGTTCCATTATCTTGTGTTCTCATTTTCATGCAAGATATTTATTGATTTTTCTTGAGTTTCTTCTTTGATCCACTGATTATTTGAGTGTGTTGTTTAATTTCCATCTATAAGTGAATTCTCGCTTTTTCCACCTATTCTTGATTCCCAGTTTTATTCCATTATGGTAAGAGAGAGTGCTTTGTATAATCTCCATCTTGTTGAATTTATTGAGATCTTCTTTGTGATACAACACATGGTCTGCCTGGAGATAGATCCAAGAACACTAGAAAAGAATGTATAGGCTGCTGTTTTGGGGTGCAATGTTCTGTATATGTCTATTAGGTTTAGTCCATTTATGATATTATTTAAGCTCTCTGTTTCTTTATTGATTCTCTGCCCAGAAGTTCCATCCAATTCTGAGAGTGGTGTTTGGAAGTCTCCAGTTACTATTATAGAGATCTATTTCTCCCTTCAGTTTTTCCAGTGTTTGCCTCATGTAATTTGTGGCATCCTGGTTAGATGCATGTAGGTTTATGACTGTTTTCTCTTCTTGGTGAATTGACATTTTATTAATATATAATGTCTTCCCTTGTCTCTAATTACAATTTTAAAGTCTATTTTATCTGATATAAGTGAAGCTACTCCAGCTCCCCCACACACACACACACCCTTACGTTTTATTTATTTATTTATTCATTTATTTATTTGGTTACTGCTTGCATGGAAATTCTTTTTCCAGCCTTTCATTTTCAATCTATTGATATCCTTGGGTCTAACATGAATCTCTTGTTGACAGCATATAGATGACTCATATTTTCTCATTCATTTCACCAGTCTGTGTCTTTTGATTGAGGAGTTTAATCCATTAATAGTCAATGTTATTAGGATAAAGGCAGTTCCTATTTCACTCATTTTGACTTTTGGGTTTTATCTGTCGTATTTTGTTTTCACCATTCTTTTTACACTTTTAGTTACTTTCACTGACATAATTTCCATTTCTCGATTCTCTTCCAAGCCTCTCTCTCCTGCCTTTTCTTTTCGGGATATAACATTCCTTTTAGTATTTCCTGTAAAGCCAGTCTTTTTGTTACAAACTCTCTCAGTTTCTGTTTATCTGTGAATATTCTAAACTCATCTTCTTTTTTTGAAAGACAAGTTTACTGGATATAAGATTCTTGGCTGGCAGTATTTCTCTTGCCATATCTTAAATATATCATATCACAGCCTTGTCTCTATGGTTTCTAATGAGAAACCAGCACTTAATCTTATTGGGCATCCTTTGTAAGGGATGCATCGTTTTTCTCTTGCTTCTCTCAGAATTCTCTTTGTCTTTGGCATTTGACATACTGATTAGTGTCTCAGAGTTATTCTATTCAGAATTATTCAGCTCAGGATTTGTTGTGCTTCTTGGACATGGATATCTATGTAGTTGGGAAATTTTCAACAATTATATCTTCAAATATTCCTTCTGCCCCTTTTCCCTTCTCTTCCCCTTCTGGGACACCCATGACATGTATGTTTGTCCTTCTCTTGCTGTCATTTTTCTCTGAGTCCCTGCTCAAATTTTTCCATTCTTTTCTTCATCTGTTCTTTCATATGTTCACTTTTTGAGGCCATAGCTTCAAGCTCACTTATCCTTTCTTCTGCCTCCTAAAATCTGATGTTATATGTCTCCAGTGTATTTTTTATTTCATTTACTAGTCTGTTCATTCCCATAAGATCTGCTATTTTCTATGTATATTTTTGAATTCACCTTTATACTCACCCAATGTCTTCAAAATATCTTTAATCTCTGTAGCCATCTCATTGAATTCATTAAGGGGATTTGTTTGGAATCTATGATTAGATATCTCAACTCCTTTATGTCATCTGGAGGCTTATCTTTTTTATTTGATCATGCCATATATTCCTGTTTCTTTGTATAGATTGAATTTTTTTATTGGTGTCTTTGCATCCAGCTTACTAGATTTATACATTCTGGGTGTAATTTCTCTCTTTAGTTTAAGGCTTTCTTGTCCTTTCTCCCTTGCTGGTTGGGTAGTAGGATCCTAGAATAAAGTTGGTACTGTAAGCTCTGGAGGCTAATCCTGCCCATGTTGCCCCAAAAACAGATGAAGCTTCTCCACCTTTCTCCCCTGACAGTGGTAGGGATGGAGTCACAGCTGTGTGTGGTAATCCAAGCTATACAGGCTCAGACCATCTGTAGTTGCCTGGAGAGACTGATGAAGATTCATGTACCTTCCTCCCCTTTCTGGGCGTAGGCAGCAAACTAAGCCATGTGTGTCAAAAGTGACCGCAGTTGCCTAGGTAGACTGATGTAACACCAGCCCCATTCCTCCCCTGCCAGGGGTTGAGGTGAGACCTCTGGAGTGATTAAAAAAATCTAGTATATGTGGGCCAAAAGCACCTGAAGTTGCCCTGAAAGCCTAGGGAATACTGTCCTTTTCCTTTTTAAGGGGTGGGGATGGAACAACAGTCCAGTCTGTACAGGCTGGAAGTTCCTGCCATTGCCTGGAGAACTGAGGGAAAAAACTGTCCTCCTTTCTTATTGGGGGATGGGAATGTAGTGACAGGTGTCTGAGTATTCAGTCTGTGTCAGCCAAAAACACCTGCAGTTGCCCAGAGAGACAAGACATCACCTCCCTCTTCTCCATTTGGGGGAGAGGGGTGGAATCACAACCCAGTTTGTGCAGGCCAAAAGCATATGCAGTCACCTAGGTAGACTGAGGAAACACCAGCCCCCTCCTTTCCTGTGAAGGGGGCAGGAGTGGAATCCTAGTGCTCAACAAACCAGTCTGTTTGAACTGAAAGTGATTGTGGTTGCCCAGAGAAGCTGAGGGAACACAACTCCCCTCATTTGCTATTTGGGAGTGGAGATGGTGCTAGAGTATCCACTCTGTGTGCACTAAAACGCCTTTAGTTATCCAGAGAGGCTGAAGCAACACTCACCTCCTCCTATCCTATTGTTGGCATCAGGGATGGAATAAAAGGCACTCAGCAAACCAGTATCTTCAGGCCAAAAGCACCTGTAATTGCCCAGAGAGTCCAAAGAAACACAGCTTCCCTCCTATCCTATGGAGGTCCAAGAATGGAGCTCTAGGTATCTGACTATTCAGACTGTGCTTCTGAAAGAACTTGCAGTTGGTTGGAAAGTCTGGCACTGGTCCCCCAAGCTTCTGGCTGGAAATGGGGCTGGAGCTTTAACTAGAGATGGAATCTGACCTCGGGGGAAAGAACCTGGTCCCTGCCAACACTGTGGTTTTCAATCAGCTCTGCTTCCCCCATGCAAGGGGTAGAGTTGAAATGGTGGCTACCAGCCTCTTTCCAACTAAGGCTCAAACTTTAGCTGTTCTTATACTTTAGACAGCCAAATTTACTAATTAGTAGCTGAGAACAGTGCCCAACCATCTCTTCCTCCTGCATTTTTCAGAAATGGAGCTTGCTTTCAACTCCAGCTGTGGAATAGCCCCTGAGGTGGCTTGCACTAACAGTAGAGGTTGTGCACCCGCCTCTGCATTGTGGAGTTCTCTACTCACAAATCTTCATGGCAGATGGTTGGTCTGCTTCTTCCATTCTTTCAAGGGTATTACAAGATGCTGTTCTGGTCTCCAGGGGTTCCCAAAAATGTGTTTGGATACCTCTGGGTGGTTACTAACTGCACTGTAGGATGAGCTGACTCTTGGAGCTCCTTACTCTGCTGCTATCTTGTACCTCCCTCTTCCCCCTCTCATTTCTGGTTTTATTTATTTGCATCTCTCTCTCTCTCTCTCTTTCTCTTCAGTCTAGCTAAGGGTTTATTGATTTTGTTGATCATTTTGAAGACCCCACTTTTGGTTTTGTTGATTCTTTCTGTTGTTTTTTGTTTGTTCTCAATTTCATTTTTTTTCTGTTCTGATTTTTGTTATTTTCTTAGTCTTAGTTTTGAATTAGTTTGCTGTCCTTTTTCTAGTTCCTCCAGGTGTGGTTCAATTTTAGCTCATTCTTTTTTAATGTGAGCATTGAGGCTATAAAATTCCCTCTCAGCACTGCCTTTGCTGTATCCCATAGGTTTTGATAAATTGTGTTTTTGTTTTCATTCATCTCAAAATATTTATTGATTTCTCTTGCAATTTCTTCCTTGAATGAGAATGTGTTATTTAATGTTCATATATTTGTGAATTTTCCCTTTTTTCATTCATTATTGATTTCAGCTTCATTGCATTATGATCTGAAAAGGTACTTTGTATAATTTCAGTCTTTTTAAATTTATTGGAACCTGTCTTGTGACCCAACATATGGTCTATCCTGGAGAATGATCCATGAACAATCTAGAAGAATTATATCCTGCTGTTTTGGGGTGTAATGCTCTATAAATGTCTGCTAGTTCTAGTTCATTTATCCTATTATTCAAACTCTCTTTTTCCTTATTTTTCTGTCTAGATGTCTATCCAGTTCTGAAAGTTGTGTAGTGAAGTCTTTAATTATTATTAAGGAGATATCTATTTCTCCCTTTAGTTTTGCCAGTGTGTGCCTAATACATATTGGGCATCCAGGTTAGATGCATAAATATTTATTTTAGTTATTTCTTCTTGGTGAATTACCCCTTATTATTAATAGGTAATGACCTTATTAATCTCATAATGGTTTTTCATTTAAAATCTATTTTCTTTCCAATTTGTATGGGATATCTTTTTTCAACATTTCACTTTCAACCTCCCTGTGTCCTTATGTCTGAGGTAAGTCTCTTTTTTAATTTTGGTTCAACTTTTCTAAGTCTTTAAAATTTGCCAGCTGAAACTATCAAAATAGTGCCAGAGACTCACTAATGGGGTGCAGATCCACACCTAGGAGTTTGGGACAAGAGATGCCTAAAAGCAATTTTTCTCCATGCAGTTTCTCAGCCAGCCAGCAGATGGTGTTCATCAATCAGTCTTTCCTCAAGGGTGTCCCTTTCAACCTCCACTTGCCTGTGATTCTGGTCTGGCCAGAGCCAATATTCAAAATGGGCTTGCTGGGCAAATTCACCCACAAGAGAGCACTCTCTACTCTCTGCTGCACTCTTGATCTTTCCAGTGAGGAAGATATCTGTTCCTGCCTTAGTTGGCTGCAGTGAGCCACAGGTTTTGTCCAGGCTATTCAACTTGAGAGTAAGAGATGGGTGCCATTCACAGCAACAGGGATTAGCAACTCCTGGTTTTCACTTCAGCTTCTTTGTCTCTGTGTCACTTGCTCCCCTGGGGGTGTGTGCAGTACTCTCCTGGTCTGCAGAGCACCAAAGCAGGTCCCAGGAACAGATTTTTGCCCCTCCTCCATTGCTTTTGTGAGAAAGTTGAGCCCTGACTACCTTTTCTATTGTCATCTTCCCAGAAGCCTCAGTCCATTTCTCCTTGAATATTTTGAGGCATCTGGTGTGTTCTTCCTTGAGAGTATCTCAACCTCTTGCCCACAGAATTTTCTCCTAAACTGAATTTTGCATCATGTTTTACTTTTTGAAAAACAAATGTTTTAACTCATATCTATAAATGTCTAAATGTTTTTTTGACATTTTAAATTTTATATTATAGAATCATATTTTAGAATTTCATCTGCAACTTACTTTTTTTACTTTTTAAACTTTTAAAAATATTCCATTCATTTTGTTACTGTACATTTACAAAATCAATGTAATTTAATAGAACTTCCCATTTTTTCCTTTCATTCATGAATTTTGAATTCTTTCCTGATATGATTCCTTAATCTCTTTTCCTCTTTAGTTGTTACATCTACTTGTTTCTCAAAGCCTGCCAATGGACAGGGCATCTGTCTACCACATGGGAGGTCCAAGGTTCAAACCCAGGGCCTCCTGACCCATGTGGTGAGCTGGCCCACGTGCAGTGCTGATGCACACAAAGAATGCCCTGCAGCACAAGGGTGTCCCCCACATAGGGGAGTCCCACACACAAGGAGTGTGCCCTGAAAGGAGAGCTGCCCAGTGTGAAAAAAGTGCAGCCTGCCCAGGAGTGGTGCTGCACACACGGAGAGCAGACACAGCAAGATGATGCAACAAAATGAGGTGCAGATTCTGGGTGCCGCTGACAAGAATACAAGCAGACACAGAAAAACACAGAGCAAATGGACACAGAAAGCAGATAACTGGGGAGGACGAGGAAGGGGAGAGAAATTTTAAAATTTTTAAAAATGCTGAAACTTGAAGTTTTAGAATTAAACAATGCTGACCTTCTGCTACAGAGTATTATTGGAAAGAATTCTAGGGAACTACAAAGCAAAGACTGACAGATATGTTGCACATGGCATTGAAAATTGGTATAACCTTTGAGCATCATATAATCAGGTCTACAAATATTTCCACCATTTAATTGATTAATTCCATACATAGAATGAATTCCAAGGAACAAATTTTAAATAGGTAAGTCTGCATATGAAAAGAAATATCAATAGTATATTTAATCCAGTGAAACACTGGAAAAATTAGTTGCCTATGCAAAATATATCAATACAATGGACTATTTGGGAGGACATTAAAATTGCTAAATGTGACTATATAAAAATAAGGAAATTGTCTACTAAGCTTTATGCAGTAAAAATATAGCATATTCATTATGGTTCAGACTATTATATATGTAGAAACAGAGCTGACATTCACCCATTCCCACCAAAACAGCTTTACTGGTTGTTATGGTTTTGTCTGTTTGATTGGTTAACGACTATAACTAAATATTTTAATAATACCACTGGATAAAGCTATGTGAGGTAGCAGAAGAAATGAAAATCTTGTGAAGGGATTTGGATGATATATTTCTTATGTGTTATTAAAGTTTTGAATCAGACAGATATTTTATTTTTCTTGATATAAAATAAAAGTGACTGACTAACCAGCTGAAAAGAGAATTAGAAGTTGTCAAATAGTATCAATGGTAATAACCAGAGATCCAAATTGTATAAAAGAATGGAGACAGGGAAACTCCTAAAGTCAAGGATATGCTGAACATTCTTATGCAGGGTGTCTCCATTGGAATGTATGAATTCCATTTTTTTCTTGTCCTTGAAACATATAAAAAGGATCTTGATGTGCACTTTCCTAGACTTTGACAAGGGAAGAGATATAATTCTTTTAAAAGAAATCAAATATGGTAACCCAGAGGCTAGAAACTAGATACTGGGTTAAGTGTATAAAGTCATCATGTGAAATAGCAAACAACCACTGTAATTAGATTTAGTCATTTGCTAAAACTTGTAAAATGAAAAAAAAAGGTGTACACATTAATAAGTAAGAGAAGTAATGGTGGACATAGGGACATTAAAAAGTAAGAATAATAGAGGACTAAGAGAGTATATTTTAAAGTGCATTTTAGATGACAAAATTCCAGTGATTCAGATTTAAGTTGCTGCAACAGAACTGAAAATAAGAAATTCCTTGGTTATTCTAATTTATTATTTGATGGCTTGTTTGTGTAGAAAATAGGAAGTCTAACTTTTTCAAGGACTTGTCTTCTATTGAAATCATTATATTTATTTTCTTTTTTGCCCCTCTATAAAAGTCAGCTTTTGTAGAGGGACACAGCTTATCCAAGGGTAAGCTCAATGGAATAAACAGATTTGAATATCAGAGAAATATCACATTATAGTAACTGTTCAGGAAAACAATCAATAGAGTAAAATACATGTATACTGTGTTTCTCCTCTTGTGGTGTGCATATGGACCTCTGTGCTTTATGTCATTGTTGCAATTTCACAGTTTTCAGAACAGAATTACAGAATTACAGGCTGTCTACTCAATATGGATATCTAATTTCAAAATAAACAGCTCACACAGAGCTTGTCCAATTTGTTTTGATCCCTTTAATATCAATTACAAGGCCTTTGGATCTGACACAATTTTAGCACAAAGATTACAAGATTATACCTGGTTATATATCACCCATGGAGGGAAAATTAAATGTTTTTCAGTTCTATTATATTAGACTTTCTGAAGCTGTCTTCATTTAAAGCCTCCTAAGGAATGAAAGTGTCAAAGTGATAAGGGCCTGGCAGTACAGACTGCCATAAAACATTAGTACACATTTTCTATATAAGCTCCTCATCTATTAAGCACATTTAAGACTTTTGGTTATAACCCAATTCACACAAACTTAAGGTAAGAAGCAAATGTTTAAGGCAACAGGATGTTGAGTGTGACTTTCCATTTTGTTATGATATTGGTGATTAAGATGCTAGCTGAAACCAGAGGCTTTAAATATCTCCCCATTCAAATAGAGATACCCAAATGTTAGTGACTGCTACCCATTGGGTTCTCCAGGAAGCAGACCCTGAGACAGAGTTCAGAGTATAGGATATTTATAAGGTAGCAGAGTGCAGAGTTGCAAGGACAGGAAGTACCATGTTCCTCATGGGTCATCATGAGTGATGGTAAGTGGGACCATTCTGCTTCCATTCTTCCATTCCCAGACCCATTTATTCTTCCTTTTGGAAATACAGGTCCATTAGAAAGACTTTGATTCAGAGCGAAACTGCATCCTAGAAGATGGTACCCATCTATTTTAGTTTGTCAGGTTGCTGGAATGCAATATACTAGAAGTGGGTTGGTTTTTACAATGGGGATTAATTAGGTTGCAAGCTTACAGTTATGAGGTCATGAAGATGTCCAGATTAAGGCATCATCAGTAGATGCTTTCTCTCTTAAGACTTGCTGCCAGTGATCCTGGACTTTTCTCTCACATGGCAAAGCACATGGTGGCATCTGCTGGTCTCTGCCTTCTCTTCTGGGATTTGTTGCCTTCAGCTTCTAGCTTCCTCTGGCTTTCTCTCTGCTCCCATGGCTTTCTCTCTGTCTCCTTGTATTCATTCTGTTTCTAAAAGACTACAGTAAGAAGATTAAGACTCACCCTGGGTCACACTTTACTCAAGTAACCTAATGAAAATTTCCCACCTATGATAGGTTCTCAGCCACAGGAATGGATTAGCTCTATGGATAGCTCTGAGGTCTATAATAGCCTAACCTACCACACCATCTTAAAATATGGCCCTTATTTTTGTGTACTTGTGGCTAAGTTGTGTAGATCATTTGGAGTATATTCCCTCTACTAGGCTATATAATGACCACCAAAAGATATCAGGTGTTAAACCCTAGAACCTGAAAATTATATCTTACAAGGAAAAATGGCCTTTACAGATATAATTAAGTTAATGATCTTGAAATGCATAGATCAAGTTGGATTATACAGATGGACACTCTATTAGTCAGGCAAAGGAATGCTGATGTAAAATATTAGAAAACTGTTCAGTTTTTTAAAGGGGATTTATTTGGGGTAGGAGCTTACAGTTACCAGACCATAAAGCATAAGTTGCTTCCCTCACCAAAGTCTTTTGCAACATTGGAGCAAGATGGCTGACAAAGTCTGCCAGGGTATAGGCTTCCTGGGTTCCTCTATTCCCAGGGCTTGCTTCTCTTTCCTCACAACCAAGCTCCTCTGTGTGCTTACTTTCCAGGGCTCCAGCTCAAGATCCCAGCATTAAAACTTCAACATCAAAACTCCAACTCTGTCCTTTGCCATGTTTTTTATCTGTGAGTCCCTACCCACCAAGGGGCAGGGATTCAACACACTACTGACATGGCCTGATCAAAGCCCTAATCATAATTTAATCATGCCCAGGAATAGATCAGTTTACAAACATAATCCAGTATCTATTTTTAGAATTCAGCAATAATATCAAACTGCTACAGACCCTAAACACAATCACAAGTGTCCTTGTTAGAGAGAAGCAGAAGATTTTATACCTACTGAAAAGAAGGAGGCGATGTGACCATGGAAGCAGAGACTGGAGTGCTATTTCCTCCAGTCAAGGAATGTCAACATTCCACAAGCTAGAAGAGGCAAGGAACAGATTCTCCCCAAGAGCCTCTGCAGACCCCTGCTAACATCTTGATTTTGGTCCAGCAATACTGATTTCAGATGTCTGCCTCCAGAAATGTAACAGAATAATCATTTGTTGTTTAAGCCACAAAGTTTGTGGTAATTTGTTTGAGCAAGTTATAGGAAACTATTACAGTCTTTTTCTTCATTTACCAGGCCCAACTTTCGCCAGCTAAGTTATGCTTTTACTTCACCCTAGTTACAGCCTAATAGCCAGGAGAAAAGGAAGGGTGATAAATTAGGAGGGAGGCATGTGTTTTCTTGTAGAACATTATAAATGTTTATATAAAGGGGAATTGGAATTTTATTAAAAAGAGAAAGAAGAGAGATTATTTTAAATAAATTATTTATAACAAAATTAGCTCCATATTAAAAACAATAGCTATTAAAAAAACTCATAATTCCAAAAAAGAAGATCTAATTCACCAAAGAAATATTATATCTTTATTCCTCCTATTTTTTCTAAAATATTGAATATAAACTATATCCAAAATTCAAGTGGGATGCAAAAATAATAATAATTCCAGGGGACGGATTTATTTTTTTCTTTTTCAATGTTAAGGACAACTAGAAAATAATTCCTTTTTGTAAGTAAAGGAAAACATAAGATTAAAATAAGAACAAAAATAATAGCAAAAACAACCACAGCATAATATATGGACTAACAACAATTGAGTCCATGTACTATGTCAAGAATTATCATAATTTTTAATATATTAACTTAATTTTCATTACAATGCTATAAGGAAATACTGGTTTTATAGATGAGGAAACTGAGGCAAAGACATAAAATAATTGGTTCAAGTTCCCCTGGTCGGTAAGCAGCAGAGCGAGGATTTGGTGACATGTTACCTGGCAAAGAGCTCTACAACTATCCCTTACTTTTATGGTTAAGAGCTTGGACTATGAAATCAGACAGATGATAGTTGAAATTCAGGGTTCAAAATTTAAAGACTGTGTAACCTTGGCCAAACAATGTAATCTAAGTCTCAGTGGGCTCATTCATTAATGTGTTTAAATGATGGTATTCAGTTCAAATGTGAGAAATAGATGAGATCCTACTTATATGTTTATTTGTGAGTCTGAATGGCATATAGTAAGCATTGAACATAGTCATCATAGTCATTACATTTCAGAATGGCAGCATAAGGAGCTCTGTGAACATGTTCCCCAATGTAACAGCCGTACTGGTAAAAATTATTTAAAAGCAACAATTTAAAGTCTCTGGAAATTGTCTTAAGGACATATAACAAATGAAAAATATTTAGTAAGAAAGTCTACTAAATCTTGGTAAGAATAGCAAGAGTCTGTGACAGTTAGCCATGACCCACACTCTCTCTGCCCGCACCTCGTTCAGCATGGAGGAAGCTCTACTCTAGGTGAGCATGGCTAAGGAGATAGGTCCCCTTTCCCTTTATCTCCTGGTTAAGGAATATGATATCCCTCAGGGAGAAGGAGGCTGCCAGGAATCCTCCTCACCTCCAGTTCCAAGTTGCTATGGTTAAATTCCTAGCAATTGTAGCCAAGATGTTGGGGGTTCCCTTTCTCCACTGAACCCCCTCTCATACAATGGGAGGTATTCTCCAGAAATGGGAGACCATAAATATTGGATCCCAATCCCCTCGTGCCAACTATCTTGTAGTTCAGAAGTTCTACACTGAGGAATCTAAGGCAAAAAGATCAGAGTTTATCACCCCTTACCCAGCACCCTGCTTGTTAATCAGGGCTGTCATTCCTGTCCCCAGTTCTGAAGAGGTAGCTCAGAGATATTTCCTTGAAAGAAGGTGAGGCAGTTTGGTATTGTTTGTGAATTCCAAAAATGGGTATTCGGTTGTGTTTGTAAACTGGTCTGTTTCTCTGGGCATATTAGATTGTATTAGATTCAGAGGTTTCACTTTTACTTTATTAAATCAAGATGAGGGCTTTTATTTGACCTCATCATTAGGGTGACTTGGTTTGAGTTCCCACCGCACCCCTCTTTGTGGGCTATATAAATGGATGCTCAGTCAAAGACAGGGAAGTAAATACATGGAGAAGGAGAACACAGAGAGTTTAGTTGTAGCTGAAAGCTTACAGTTGGTCTTGTGGATGGAGCAGAGCAGCTGAGCCCAGAAAGAGATGAACCCTGGGACGAGAGATGAAACTTATACCAGCTTACAGCTGAGATCAGAAGCTGGGACCACAGAGTCTTAGGAGGAAGGGGAAGGCTGAACCTTCACAGAAACTGGCAGCCATCTTGCTTCAACACATGGCAACAGACTTTGATGAGGGAAGTAATTCACTCTTTATGGCCTCATGATTGTAAGCTTCTACTCCAATAAATACCCTTGCTAAAAGCCACCAGATTTCTGATATTTTGCATCAGCACCTCATTGGCTGACTAATGCAGAGGGGCAGTCTAAAACTTTCTCAAAAGGGACTGACTTTATTTGAATACTAGAGTGAGGAAGTTCATGAGCAAGAGTACTATAGGAAATATTGGAGATTTTGGGGGTAAGCAATTAAAGAAAGAGTGGTAGCTCCATGAGAACAACAAGCAGGATTTTTTAAAGAGACTATATACTAGGTTATAAAAGATCCTTAAATAAATTAAAACAGATTGAAATCATACAAAGTTGTTAGCACAAAGAAGGAAAACTAAGAAATCAATAACAAAAAGAAATTAGGGAAATGGACAATTATGAACAAAAACAACATTCTCTTAAACAGTCAATGGATCAAATAAGAAGTCACAAAAGAAATTTGAACATATGCTGAGAAGAATCAAAAAACTCAACATACTAAAACTTATGGGATGATGCTAAAACTTTACTTAGAAGAAAATTTATAACTATAAAACCTATATTTAAAAAAAGATCTCAAATCAATACCTTATCTTCTACATTAAGACACTGAAAAGAAAGAAGAGAAAACTAAACCCTGAGCAAGCAGATCAGAGAAGAAACTGATTAAATAAATAGAAAAAGAAATAGGGAAAATCAAAGAAACAAAAAATTAGTTCTTTGAAAAGATAAACAAAACTGACAAAACTTAGACTGACCAAGCAAAAAAGAGAGAAACTCAAATTATTAAAATCAGGAATAGAAGAGTGTTGCTACCAACTTTACATAAATAAATGGGACAATAAGGGAATGCTATGAACAGCTGTTTGCCAATAAATTAGATAACTTAGAAATGGTGAGCATTTGTTCTATGATGTCTATGTGCCAAGCACAATACTGTGTTTTACATTAATGGTCTCCTTAATTGTCACAAACTTTTTATTAAGTAGTTATCTTAATATTTATCTTTAATATTCTTTTGAAAGTCTAGGTCATAAAAAGGTAACATGCTCCAGATTTATTTTAAAAATAAACACATAATCTGCCTATGTCAAACTGTGTAGTCCTAAAACACATTAAGCTGTTCTCTACAATGAATCCTGCTTTATTCCACAACACAAATCCAAACACCTATATTATAAACTTTTCATAGAGAAAAATGAACCTATACTTTCTCTCACTGAGACAAACAAGGAACTTTGGAAGACAGGATTTATTGTTCTACAAAAGCTAACTCCTTGATGGGAATTTACTCCATGTCTATACCTCACAGAAAGAAAAAGAAAATCAAACTGCTATTGTCCTTCAGTGTCAAAGTCATTTGAAGTCATCTCAGTATAAAGGCAGAATTCACAAACTTACATCAACCAATGTATATTTAGAGGAGAAAGAATGTAGTAGCAAGATGCACTTTTATGTTATCTTATTTTGTCCTAGACTGGATTACTGTGGGGATCACCCACCTCCTTAAACACAAAACAAATATTAACAACACTATGGGATATTGTTTCCAGTTCAAATTAAGTCTTCATTTAAGGTGGATTCCACTATCTTTAAAATTTTCTGAACTAAATAAAACAGAAGCTTATAACTTTTGATTTTATTTAAATTATTGTGTTGCCTTCTTGTGGCTGCGGTTGATGGGAGGGGAAAACTGATGACCATTGCCAGGCACTGAAGCTTCTCCCTTTGCTTTGAACTTGGTTTATAAGGGAATGATCTCATCTCATGACTGAGTCATATGACATTTTAAAATGTTCTGCTGCTCTACCTGGCACTTAAGAATTCACTTTCCCTCTCTTACACCTGAAAGAGTCTGATAAGGGACAGTGGAACATCTATATAATGTTGGGTTGTGAATGCTGAGTGGGGGAAAAACATCTTGTAAATTAAGTATGAAATAAGTATAAATGAAGTTGAAATCTGCAAAAGCTGAAGGGCAGGACATGGAGGTCTGAATTTTCCCAAAAGATTCTACTGTTTCCTTCAAGTTGGCATTCACAGAATGAATGCTTCTAATGATGTAACCAATTTCTGTGCATCTAATTCATGCAGCTATGGATCAAGTTTAAAGTAGAGATCACTCTAAGCAAAGAAAAGTCTCCCTACTTAGCTGACTCCAGACCTCCAGAGAGGTCTGCTTCAAGATAAATGGAAGTCCCATGCCCACTTTGTTGCCTTAAATTCCCAACCTTATTTTCTTTAAAAAAAATTTTTTTTAATGTTTATTTATTTCTCCTCACCCTCTCATCATTTGCATTTACTGTGTGTGCTTGTTGTGTGATGGTCTGGAAGCCAAACCTGAGACCTCCCATGTGGGAGGGAGGTGCCTAATCTCTTGAGACACCTGCGCTCCCAGTTTTGTTGTGTGTCAGTATGTTTACCTCCATGGGTCTCTTGTTCTGTCATCTTGTTGCATCAGTTTGCTGCACCAACCCATAATATCAGCTTGCTGTCTTGCTCATCTTCTTTAGTAGGCACCAGGAATCAAAGCTGGGACCTCCGATGTGGTAGGCAGGAGAACAAATGCTTGAGCCACATCTACTTCCCCCAAATATCTTTATTTCTAAATTTTCTTTTTAATTTACTGAAGTATATCACTAATATATAAACAGATGTAAACAGTAAGTGTATAGTAATAGTTGTGAGCTTACAAAACTAACATATATAACATCATACAGGACTCTCATACCTCACTCTATCACCAATACCTTGCATTGTTAAACAAACTAATCATTAAAGAGCACTGTCAAAATATTACTATTAACTAAAGTATTTTCCCCAACCCACCCTACTATTATTATTATCTTTATATCATTTATATGTGAACATAGATAAACAATAACTATATAGTAAAAGTTGTAACTTACAAAGCAAACATGCTTAACATCATACAGGGGTCCCATACATCAACCCTCCACCAACACCTTGCATTGTCATAAGGTGTTTATTACAAATTATGAAAGAATATTGTCAAAATCTTACTACTAATTGTAGTCCTTATCTTATATTTGATGTATTGTTCCCCATCCCACTCTATTTTATTTTTTAAAATATTTTTTATGACAGAAGTTGCAAATTTATAAAACAATCATGCACATGTGCAGAATTACCAAACAACACCCCTCTATCAACACACCACACTGTGGTGGACCATTTGTTACAGATAAGATAATATCATCTGATTGTTACCACATCTATAGTGTACATTTTGAACACATTTTCCGTATTGTCCCATTATCAACACAATACATCTTTGGCATCGATACAAGAATACTACATTATTACTGCTAACCACAGTCCATAAGTCACTTTAACTGTATTTTTCCCATGCTTCTGCACGTTCCTACCTCCCCGCATTAGTTATGTACAATTGCTCTAGTTAACAAAGGTCACTCTTGCATCCGTACCATCAACTGCAAGTCTCATCCACCTCTTGGTTTACCATGCTATTCAGTTCTAGAATTATTCTCTAGCCTTCTGTCAGTTGGTATTTACATAACTAGACTACCATTTTCAGCCACATACCCATTTGTAAACTAGCTGTTATTGTTACCATCTATGTGTTACCATCCACTCTGTACATTTCCACACTTTTTGAGTAAAACTAATTAAAACTTCTACATACATTAAATATCAGTAGTCCAGCTCAGTCCTCCTCTTATCTCATTTAAGAACCCACCACCTACCACCAGGTCTTGAAGATATTTTCCTACAATTTCTTCTAGAAGCTTTATGGTTATTGCTTTTATTTTTAGGTTTTTGATCCACTTTGAGTTAATTTTTGGATAGGTTTATGATAGGGGTCCTCTGCCCTTCTTTTGGCTATGGATATCCAGTTCTTTCAGTACCATTTGTTGAATGGACTATTTTTCCCAAGCTGTGTGGATTTGACAGGCTGGTCAAAAATCACTTGACCATACACGTGAGGGTCAGTTTCTGAACCATCAATTTGCTTCCATTGGCTATGTTTCTGTCTTTAGGTCAATATCATGCTGTTTTGAGTACTATGGCTAGGTAATATGATTTGAAGTCTATAGATAAGATTTCACTTTTCCTTTTTAAGAAGTTTCTGGCAATTCCGGAACCATTACCCTTCCAAATAAATTTGATAACCATGTTTTTTATTAAAAAGAAATGCTGGTGGAATTTTTATCAGGATTGCATTGAATCTGTATATCAATTTGAATAGAATTGACATCTTAATGATATTTAGTCTTTCAATACATGAGCATGGAATGTTCTTCCAGTTATTTAGGCCTTTTTAAATTTCTTTTAACATTGAGTTGCAGTTTTCTGAATACAAGTGCTTTACATAATTGGTTAAGTTTATTCATGACTATTTGAGTTTTATCTGTCATATTTTATTTTCAGTACTCTTTGGACACTTGGTTATATTTATTGGTATAATCTTCATTTCTAGAATCTCTTCCAGGCCTCTTTCTGGTATCTTCTTTTCAGGCTGTAGCATACCCTTTAGATTTCCTGAAAATCTGATCTCTCTGTTAGAAATTCTCTGTTTCTGTTTATCTGTGAATATTCTAAACTCACCCTCATTTTTGAAAGACAATCTTACTGAGTTTAAGATTCTTGGTAGAAGTTTTTCTCTTGTAGTATCTTAAATATATCAGACCCTTGTCTTCTTGCCTCCATGGTTTCTGGTGAGAAATCAGCCCTTAATCTTATTGGGTATCCCTTATATGTTATGCATTGCTTTTCTCTTGTTGTTCTCAGAATTCTCTCTTTGTCTTTGGCCTTTGACATTCTGATTAGTATGTGTCTCAGATTTGGTCTATTCAGATTTTTATAGATGGGCATACATTGTGCTTCTTGAACATGGATTTGTCCTTCAATCGGGTTGGCAAATTTTCTACCATTATTTCTTCAAATATTTCTTCTGTTCCTTTTCCCTTCTCTTCTTCTAGGACACCCATGACATATATGTTTGCATGCCTTTTGCTGTCATTTAGTTCCCTGAGACCTTGTTCAATTTTTTCCTTATTTCCGTCATCTGTTCTTTTGTATGTTCATTTCCACAGGCCATTTTTTCAATCCTTTCTTCTGCATCCTCGAATCTTCTATTACATGAGTACAATGTTTTTTTAATTTCATTTATTATACCTTTCATTCCCATAAGGTCTGCTATTTTCCTATGTATGTCTCTTCCTCCCCTGTTTTTGGGAAACAGTTCAAATTTCAGCCACAGAATAGCTCCTGGGGTGGCTTGTGCTGCCAAAGTACAATAATCATTGGCATCCACGGCGTGGCCAGTAGTTTCTTAGAGAGGCTAGAGCAGGTCCCCCCAGCTTCCTCCCTGCTGGAGGTAGTGCTGGGGCTTAGGCTAGAACGGCAATATGACCTGGATGGAAAGAAGGCAGTCTCTACCAGCACTGGGATTTTCAGTCCACCTCGCTTCCCTTCGTCCCAGGTGTGGTGCTAAGATGGCAGCTTCTGGCCTCTTCCTGATTTGGACAGGTTCAAACTTTAGCTGTTCTTAGGATTATACTTTAGTTCACTGAATTTACTCATCAGTAGCTGAAGTTGGTGCCTAACCGTCTCTTCCTCCCCCATTTTTGGCAAGCGGAGCTTTCAATTCCAGCCATGGAATAGCTCTGGAGGCAGCTTGCACCTCCAGTGGAGGAAAGGCACCAGCCCCTGGGGTGTGGAGCGCTCTATTTACACATCTTCTCTGCAGCTGGGCAGTCTCCTCCTTCCATTCCTTTAAACATGTTGCAGGATGCTCTCTGGTGTCCTGGAGCCCAAAAACAAGTTCTTCAGCTAGCTCCAGATAGCTCTGGGTATTTAGTAACTGCCCTGTAACAAGAGCTGACTCTAGGAGCTCCTTAGTCTGCTGCCATCTTGCTAGTTGTCACCCAACTTTATTTTATTTTGCAGAATGATTTCTGAAAGTCATAATCTTAAGCACAAATGGCATGCTTTAGTCTGGCTGCACATTACCATCCCATTACATTTGGCTGTGGATTCATTAATTCATCAAAACTTGTCAACTTTAATATTCAGCTCTAATAGGAAAAACACAAATTTTCTAAAAAGAAAGTTTTCAAGAATATTCCAGAGCAGGAAAAATCTTCAAAAGAAAGATAATGTAACTGATAATTGAGTAAGTAGTTCCTGCTGAGTTAGCACAGAGAGAGCATAAATAATGGTATAGGAAGACTGGGAGGAGGAAAGGAAGAATAAAAGTCAGAACAGAGCTTTTAAGGAAAAGTTATAGAATCTGGAAAATTTTGTCTTATTGCCCTAGTTTGGAAGCAATTTTCAATCTGTTACCCATGACTGCCTCTATGACTGACTCTAAAGAAACTTGTCAGAGAGCAGGTGGCACTTCCCAAGATGCTGGCAATGTGACCAGAGATCAACCACAAGGCTGAGGAGACTGAAAGACCTCCAACTTATTCTAGGAGTTCCTTTGCAAGAGAGCTCTCCAAAAACATGGGCTAATACCCCACACATATTACCTTCATTCCCAAGTCCTTATTCATAGTGAGAATTGTGATTATTAACATCAAGGAAAGAAGTAACTCTTGCTTCCATTCAACTAGTCCCAGCTAGTCATCAAACTGTGTGAAAGAGCTAAAGTCTTTATTGGGTTTGAAATGCCATTTGCTATTTCCTTTAAATCCTGAATGTTTGTGATTCTTAAGAAGTCATGATATGTTTCTTGATATTCTACAGTCTCCCATTAGCTATATATTTGTGGCTTTTTATTGAAAAACAGAAATATGTGTCTCTATATGTGTATACACCCTGTACTTATTGCCTACTCTTAAAAAGTACATTGCCAGCATTATAATTTGGGGAACATTCACTGTACTTATATGCATGGATGCTTATTTCAGAAGTGACCAGATAATGACCTACCGCTTGATCCGTATGGTAATTACTTGCAAACGCTCAGCAAATCACTAGTAACATTTGGAAATGAAATTACAAAATTGACCTGATCTTGAAATAGAAGAAAATAATAAAGAGAATTAATTTTAATAAAAAAAAGGAATTCTACTCATCTGATACATAAATCCTATGAAGAACATTTTAGGTAATCCTTTTAAAGACAAGAATCAACACAGAAGTTTTTGGCTTAGAGAAACTGAAGATAATGTGTAAAGAGAAGAATAGGAAGTTGTAATGAAGGCTGTATTCTTTTTTTTTTTTAATGTTTTCTTTATTTATTTTTATATTTTTTATTGCTCTACGTGAGATGTCTCCTTTATCTGTTTGTTCTTTGTTTTTGCTCATTGTTTTTGCTCGTTGTTTGTGCTCATTGTCTGCTCATTGTTTTTGCTCAATGTCTGCTTGTTGTCTGCTTCGTGTTTGCTTGTCTTCTTTGGAGACACCAGGAACACCCCATGTGGGAGGTGGACACTCAACTGCTAGAGTAACATCCTCTCCCCCTGGCTTCATTTTTATTTTTAAGATTTATTTTATTTATCCCACCACCGCTGCTCACTGTTTGTACTTGCTGTGTCTGTTCATCTTTCTTTTTTTTTAGGAGGCACTGGGAAATGAACTTAGGATTTCTGATATGGGAGGGAGGCACCTAATCACGTGAGCCACCTCCATTCCCTGCTTTGTTGTGCCTCTCATGGTGTTTTTCTTCTTGCATCTCTTGTTGTGTCACCTTGTTGCATCAGCTTGCCATGGCTGCCCATTGTGACAGCTCACTGTTTTGTTCATCCTCTTTAGGAGGCACTGGGAATCTCCGCTTCCTGCTTTGTTGTGTCTCTCATTATGTTTTTCTTCTTGTTTCTCTTGTTGCATCAGCTTGCCATGCCTGCCTTTTGTGCCAGTTAACTGTCTTCTTTAGGAGGCACCAGGAACCAAACCAGGGACCTTCCATGAGATAGGTGGAAATTCAATTGCTTGAGCCACATTCGCTCCCCCCTGACTTCAATTTTAATTGACATCATTGGGTGGATCAAAGGAATAAATGCTGGAAAGTCTATTCACTGGGCCAATTGGAGTATTTATGTTGCAAAATTTACAAAATGCCAGCTTGCATAAAATTTTAAGATGCACTATGCATATTTCTTTTGTTGTGTTGCAGATGTCCCAGTTTGAGCCTGTTCTATGTCCTTTGCTGAAACACATACTTGACCAGTCATATCTGATGTCTATTGGAGGAGGTGTGCAGGAGGGAAGTTTTGTGCCTCAACTGATCTTCATTAGGAAAGGGGGTGCACAAAGTCATAGCCTATTCCCAAACCGGAATATTATCCAAGTGGTGAGTGGTTCTGCAGACAAATGATGCAGCCATATTTATGATGCACCAGACTTGGTTCTCATCCGTGGGTAAGAAAATGTGAGTTTAAATCAGAAAATCAGCATACTCTCCAGCTCCCATAAATACTCATCATAGCTCTGGAGACCACACACTCACCACTCTGGGTCCCAGCTTTGGGAGTGTCAGATTCTGGGCTCTGGCGCTGACACTGGCATTGTCAAGGTGGGCATCAGCTGTAATGACAGACATATACACGTGACTCTTCACAGTCAACAACTATCACAGAGGCCAGAGCTCCAGAATATGGCAGATGTTCGCAAGGTGACTGAAGAGGGACACACATTTTTGCATCTTATATGCTTCTGACCTCTCCACTTCTTCTGGTACCCTGGCATGAGCAGCATAATGAAGAAGAGTAAGGCTGTCCCCACAAAGTTAACATATATGGAGCAGGTTTAGGTTAAGTATGAAAAGGTTTCTTCCCTGGCCTGGAATTTGCCTTGTTACAAAGCCATACCCTATTCCTCCCAACCAGGTCATAATTGTGTAGAGCAGAACAGGTGCAGTTTACTCACCTGGAGCCCTTTCCAAGGGAACAAAGAGTGCTGAAAATCAAGATGAGTCCCTTGTGTCCTGATCCTCATTATACATCAACGTAATTGCAAGCTTCATTCAGACTAAATGATTTTTATTGTTGGTGATGATGTATTAATTTGAAAGCATACAACTTAATTTTGTGATAATCAGTAGAGCTCACAATGCAGGCTCCTTGGGGAAAAAAAACATAAATTTGGTCTGACAAAGCAATTGATATGAAAATCATATTTGGTTAATGAATACAGAACTCTTAAATAGCATGCATTTTCTGATTACATTTACAAGTTGTCTTCAATTATTTTCACTCTTACCACATATTCCTTTTCATTTTTTTCTGCCACTTCCAAACTAGGAACAATAACAAATAAAAATTCAGAGTAATAGACATTTATACATCTACAATTGCCTTGGACAACAATAAAGATAAGGCTGCTGGCTTCTGGCTTTATGTGGTTCCTTGTTGCTGATGACAAAAGCCCTCCTAGCTATACCATATATGCATGTAGGAAAAAAAAAAGCATTCTAGAAACTCTGAGTGGTCCCAGAAACTCCAAGTTCCAGCTCTGATCCTTGTATTTCACTTGTCTTTCTGTGTTCCCTTTACCTTAGGAGAAGCCTGAGTTGGGTTGGCAAGGAAAAAAGATAAGAGGAATATAAGGCAAAGACTGGGCAGGATGATGACCTAGGCAAGTGGAAGAAATTGGACTTTGCAGATAATAATTACAATGACATTCACAGGCAGGTACAATTGAGGGATGAGGGTTTCTCTAACTCAACGGAGAGATCGAGGAACCATATCAGGCCATCATTCTCAACTCTGGTCTGGAAGAACAGTCTTTTCTTTCCTCCCTACTCCACAAATGCAATAGGCCACTGCATTTTTTTTTTTCTTTTTTTACTTCCACATGGATTAGTCCACTATGGTTTTTTCAAGTTTTATTCAAGATGCTTTTTATTTAAATATGGACCTTTCAACTAAATATTGCAGAGAATGAAGAATAAAATCCAAGCTCCTCAGTTGTCTTAAAGTCTAAACAGAGTAGCAGAAGTAGAAATAGAGATTATATTTCCTGATTATGATAATGAAAGCAGAAATATTGCTCTCATTCCCATAAATACTTTTTTTCCAATTAAATTTTACTGATATTTTGATATTACATCCCCTCATAGCTACTGAAAATCAATATCAGGACCATAGTACTCTGTAGTTTCTAAGACATAGAGACACCAAATTTAATTGAAACTGCATATTTCTTTCAATTATATGGAAATATCTGTCTTCATCACTGCTTTATCTTTCTCATATTTTCTTTGTCAGGATTACAATTGCACCTCAAATTGAGCTCTGCTAAGATAAAAGTAACATTACATTTTTCCTTCTTACTATGTTTCTTGAAAGAATTAGAGGGTTTATACAGATCCCCATTGAAAATATTCTTTATATTGGAGTTTTTTTGTTTTTGTTTTTGTTTTTAAGTACCAGGGCCAGGGATTGAAGCCAGGACCTCTATGTGGGAAGACAGTGTTCAACCACTGAACTACATTGGCTCCCCAAAGTTGGTTTTATCAGTTGTTTGTGTGTTGTTTGTTTTGTTTTTAAGAAGTACCAGAACCTTGTATTTAGGAAGCAGGTGCTCAACTTCTTGAGCTACATTCGTTCCTCCACACTGAATTCTTTTAATTATCACTTCCTTGCTGAGGAAAAGTGGTATATTTTCACTGTTATCAAAGATATATTTTACTTCATGCTGATCATCTGTGATGCTCTTTAAAATTTTTAAAGGAAGAAATAGAATTACCTAGACTATCTTCTTTTTGCTTGTGTTTATTCACGAGAGATTTCTGATTGCTCAGGTCCATGTTTTATTCCACTATTGTTTTAAACTTCTTATCTGTAGCCTGGTAGGTGATCCTTGGAATTTGGAATTTGGAGTAAATATACCAAAGACACTTGAAAATTGGTTGGACTAGAGTACATGAGATGCAATATACTTCTAGTGTTCTAATTGTATCAATTCAATAAAATAAAGATTAATTTAATACCTAGTATATGGTAGGCATCTTTCCATTTAGATTTTATCTATATGACCAGTCACAGATTTGATAATTTTTATAGTCTCCAGCTATTATTATGTGTTTTTATCAATTATTCCTCATGCTTATAAAAATTTTTCTTTCTGTATTTTGATTTTATATTATTCATCATTAAGACATATGACACTTACTAATTGCTATTACATGATGATTATCATTCTTTGCTATCCATCCTTTCCTTTGATTTTACTTGAATCTGGTTCACTATATCCTTCATTGTTACCTATCTTTTTGTCAAGATGTCTGTGATACAAATGACATGCTGTTGAATTGATGAGATTATTCATCCTTTAATAGGAAAATTTAAGCCAATTACTTTCATTCCTATAATTATTATACTAGGTTTGATTTCAGTTTTCCTGATAAATATTTTCTATTTTCATTTTTTTCTTGACACTGTTTTACTTTGCCTTAAGTATATTCACCATGACATATTTATGGTTTTTTTTTTAAAGATTTATTTATTTATTTATTTCTCTCCCCTTCCCCCCCTACCCTGGTTGTCTGTTCTCTGTGTCTATTTGCTGCATCTTCTTTGTCCGCTTCTGTTGTTGTCATTGGCATGGGAATCTGTGTTTCATTTTTTGTTGCGTCATCATGTTGTGTCAGCTCTCCGTGTGTGCGGCACCAGGTCCTGGGCAGACTGCACTTTCTTTTGTGCTGGCAGCTCTCCTTATGGGGTGCACTCCTTGCGCGTGGGGCTCCCCTACCCGAGAGACACCCCTGCGTGGCAGGGCACTCCTTGTGCGCATCAACACTGAGCGTGGGCCAGCTGCACACGGGTCAAGGAGGCCAGGGGTTTGAATCGCGGACCTCCCATGTGGTAGGCAGATGCCCTAACCACTGGGCCAAGTCTGCCACCAATGTTTGTTTTTATTACTAGTCAAAAAGGCAACTATCGCAGCTTTCTTTACCAGGGATTATTTTAAAACACAAAATTCACAAATAGCATTAATAAGCTAAGCAGTTGTGATAATCTGATAAGAAAAAATAATTTTTATCTTGTTTTTATTGAAGATCACTGAAAGAATTATACTATTTTGTCATAAATTACAACAGAGAGATGACATAAAGAAATGTGTTAAATTTAGGCTAACTAAATTATGAGACTCTGGTTTGACTTAATGTTAGTCTTTATCTTTAGAAAAGAATTTCATTTCAAACTTAAAAACTTGAATGTTAGAATTGTAAAAGACTACAGATCCTCTCTCCTAGTGTTTATCATAGTTCTTATTGAATAAGTTCACCTCTTTAGTAATAAATATTGGACAGAAATCCAGTGCTTCATCTTGATTCCTATTTGTATTCTATTTCTCTCTCACAACAAGGATTTCCATGTTCCTATTATTGTTATATTTTTATCTTGATTAGGGAGCTCTTTCTAGATTATCTTAATTTGCACATTCATTTTAAGTAAATGAAATGTAGAGTGCTTTAAACTTTTGCTTCAAGCACTTTGGAATATATTTTAGACTTAGGGTTTTAGATGTCTACCTTTTCCAAAAGTGCAAATAATCTTTCCACCTTTTCCAAAATTCATGTTTCAGAAATACCATTTTATGACTTCCATCTCTAGCTATAAAGGATTAAATTGTATCAAATCAACCTTTTATTAGGAACAAATAGAAAATGTGAATAGACTATTTTTTAAATATCCCTAATATCATCAAAAAACTACAAAGGCAGAAAAGACTTATAATTTTTAAGATCCTTGTCATAGACTGATTTCTAAAATATTTCCACACTACACTCTTCCCTTTTGCACCCACTGTATTTGTATTGTGAAATTTTAGAGTCTCCCATCAAAAGGTGGACTCCTTTCCCCCAACTCGTATATATAGACTGGACTTATGAGTTACTTTAATCAATGGGATGCAACTAAAGCCTTGGAATACTAGTTCAAAGCCTAGCCCTCCTAATATTTTAAAGGTTTCTGCTTTCTCAGTCTTAGAACTCCCCTACTTCCACATGAATATGCTCAATAGGTGAGACATGTGGAGAGTAACTGAGGTGTCCCAGTTTACAGTCAATCTATCTCTGGAAGGAGAACTTTATACTTGACTTGCAACTATAGATGATGAATCGGAAAGGAAAGGAAAGATCCTCAGCAGTGACCAGTCTAAACTGCAAACAAATAAGCAAAACAAATGAAAAAGCCAACTCAAGGAAGTTGATGTGGCCCAGTGGTTGAGTGCTGGCTACTCACATGTGAGGTCCCACATTCAGCAAGTAAGACATAGATTTGCTACATTTTAATTTCTAAAAGTTCTAAAATGTGAAAACCAATCTAACGTGTTGGAAGGCAAGATAGAGGCTAATTTTACTGTAGTGACCTGGATGGCAATAATATGTATGTATTCATTTTGTGTATCTGTTTCTTTTTGTATCATTGTTTTCTTTTAATAATAAAATAACTTATTAAAAATAAACATGAACCAGCTATATGCTGCCTTTCCCAGAGAAATAAAAACTTATGTTCATGTAAAAATCTATACATAAAACTGTTCATAGCAGTTTTATCCATAATAGCCAAAAAGGGAAAACAACATAGATGACCTTCAGGAGATGAATGGCCAGACAAATGTAGTATATCCATACCACAGAATATAACTGGGTAGTGAAATGGAATGAACTCTTGATATACACCACAACTTAGATGAATGTCAGGACAATCATGCTAAGTGAAAAAACCCAGTCCCAAAAGGTTACATACTATATGATTCCAATTATATAAGATACTTGAAATGACAAAATTACAGAGATGGGGAACAGATTAGTGGTTGCCAGAGGTCAGGGACTGGGGTGGGGAGCAGGTCATGGAAGGGAGGTGGGTATTGTTCTAAAAGGGCAACAAGAGGGATCTTTGCAATGACAGAACTGTTGTGTATTTTGACGGTAGTGGTGGATATACAAGCTTACACAGGTAAGAAAGCACATCTCCTGCAAATCTACTCTATAAGAAACATTAATAATTATATTCAACCTAGAGATAAATTATCTCAGATGAAGGTAAAGAAAATAAGGAAGAAATAAACTATACAAGAAGGCGTAATTATTTAAGTAAGTACTAAGGAGTGTTAATTTTCTAACACAGCATTAATATCTTTGTCTTGAGGGGTTTGTAACATATGTGTTAGTAATATATATAATAATAGATAACACAAAGAGCAGGAAAGTAGAAAATGAAGTTTAACTGTTTTTTTTTAAGTTCTCATATTGTTTAAAAGTGAAAAAATAGTAACATAAAGCAGATTTTAATAAATAAAGACTACATATTTTAACCCCTAAAGTAACTACTAAACCATAAAACAAATAGAAGAGATCAATAGAATGAAAATTTCTAATAAGTGCAAAAGAATATGAGAAAGATATAAAGATGCAAACGAACAAAAAACAGATGGGGCAGATAGAAAACAATTATCAAGAGAGTAGATTTAACCCAGACTTCATCAAAAATTACACTTAATGAAAATGGGTTAAGTACTCAAAAAATAAAAATAAAAAAGGTTGTTAGATTGTATAAGAAGAGGACCCAATTAAGGTGTTTTATAAAAGACATAGATTGAAAGTAAAGTTATGAGAAAATATATTTGCAAAATCCATGAGTAACTGAAAGGTGCTATGACTATAATATTGTCAAACAATGTAGACTTTAAGCAAGATGTATTGCTAGAGATAATGATAAAAGGTTTTATTCATTAAGACAACATAAGATTTATAAATTTGTATAGAACTGATACAAAAGATATATTGAAGTCCTTCCCCTCCCCCAGTACCTGTGAATGTGATCCTATTTGGAAATAGGGTCTTTGCAGATATAATTAAAGTTCAGGTGAGGTCCTACTGGATTAGAGTGTGCCCTAAATCTGATATGACAGTTGTCTTTGTAAGAAGAGGGAAATTTGGACACAGAGACACAACACACAAGAGAAAAGGCCATGTGAAAATAGAGGCAGATTGGATGATTCATCTATAAGACAAAGAATGTCAAGGATTTTCAGCAATCCTGGAAAAGGCAGGGAAATGTTCTCTTGAGCTTCTAGAGGGAGCATGGCCCTGTCAATACTTTGATTTCGGACATCTAGTCTCTAATATTGTAAGGCAATAAATTTCTGTTGTTTCAAATCAACAGATTGTGGTACTTTATTATAACAGCCCAAAGAAACTAATACAGATTTGGATACTAGAGAGTGGGTATTGCTGTACAAAATACTAGTTGTGGAAGTTGCTTTGGTATTGAATAATGGATAGAGACTGGAAAATTTTTTATCTGATTCATAGGAAAAGCCTACATTGCCTTGAAGAGAAAGATGATAGAAACATTGATGTTAAAGTGTTTCTGATAAGCTTCTAAAAGCAAAACATGAACAATTTACTAGAAACAGAGGCAAAGAGATCCTTGTTATACAGTGGCAGAGGGCCTGGCTGAATTATGTTTTCCTGTTATGTGAAAAGTATTAGGCAATGAATTTGGATATTTACCTGAGGAGATTTCCAAGTAATGTATAGAAAGTGAAGCCTTGTTTCTCATTACAACTTATATCAGTTTGATATTATTGATGAATTCCAAAAAGAAATACTGCATTATGTTTGTAAACTGATCTTTTCCTCTGGGCATATTAGATTATATTGGATTCATAGGTTTACTTGATTAAGTAATTATGCAAACTTCTTGTGCCAGTAGGATATTGAGTCCCCACACTTTGGTGGGTGGGGGCTCACAGATAAAGGGCATGACAAAGAACAGAGTTGGAGGGTTTTTTGATGTTGGAGTTTGATGCTGAAGCCTTAAGCTGGAGCCCAGGGAAGAGAGGAAATCTAAGCCTGGAAAGAAGCAAATCCTGGTGATGTGGGCTATGGGTGGGAGGCTCTTCGTCTCTTCATAGATAACCTTAACCTAGGCTATCTGTCCTGACTTGTGAGTATGAGATGATGGGGGGCTGCAGTCCTGCCCTTGGTGACCATGGCAACAACTCCAGTCCCAGGAAACAGTTTTTCAACGCAAACTCTATAGACTTTGAATATTCAGGGGAAATACAAACCAAATGTGCTAAAAGCTTATCTAGAATGTATGAAGTCCATGTTAAAAGCTTACCTAGGATGTGGAAGATATATGCTAATTCAAGCCTATTGAGAACTGAAACAAAAGAACCATTTGGCCTTTCCTCTCTGTATAAAAGGGACTCAAAAATCTTGTTTGGGGCTCGGGATTGAAACAGAAAGCTCCTGAGTCTGGCTGGCCATCAATAAACCATTTTTCCTTCTCAAAATCGTTCCTGAGTCCTGGCTTCTCTATACACAAATAATTGAACCTCTCTCAAATTCTACAATATTTTGGGGGGCTCTCCTGGGATTGCAAACGAAGGCCAGAGATGGTAGCATTTTGCTGCCCCTTCCAAATCCCCAAGGAAGCTGGGAGGACTCAGGTGAACTGCAATCTGGGTGCCCCTGGATTAAATTTAATCCAGAAAAGATGTGGGCTTCATCGGAATCTTCCCGACAAAAATCGAGGGCAATGGAAGCTCTGAAGAGAAAGATTCTGGGAATGAAAAAGAACTCTGAACATGGAAGAAGGTAAGACTCTCCAGGTAAGCACAGTCTGGAAAGCCCTAGCTTTAACTGCTAGGAGGGGGAGGCTGATCACCTCCTGAGAGAACCCTAGTAGCCCCAGAAAATTGGGGGGAAGCCATTCTCTCTAGGTCTGGATAAAGAAGAAAAACCAGGGAAATGCCTGGTGTTTTGGGTTTGTCTAACTGCATGTTAGAATCTGGTACTGGTCTTATATCCACTGAAGGAGTGGAGGCTTGATTTTAATAGGAAAGGCTCTTTTTAGGTTCGCGTCCTAATGTCCTGGAGAAAAAAACTGGGAAAAAGCCTGGTGTTTTAGGTTTGTCCAACTGCATGTTAGAATCTGGTACTGGTCTTATATCCATTGAAGGAGTGGAGGCTTGATTATATTAGGAAAGAATGTTTATAGGTTCAAGTCCTAAAGTCCTGGAAATTGGTCTGGATTTTTTTAAAAACTTGGTTACAGGAAAATGGATTGGCTTTTCTAGTGAAGCTTGGTCTGGGTGTAAAGTTAAACAGTGAAAAAGGTCAGCTGGAATCTTTTGTTATGGTGCTGAATTGTGAATGAATTCGCTTTATACCAGATGTTAATATTAAGTGTTCTCTCTAAAGTTTGTGATGGCTGCAGGGGCAGCCATGTTGAAAAAAAAAAATTTATATATATATATATATATATATAAATTGTGGGTCAGGTTAGTAACCTTTGTGCTTCTGTCTGTGTCAGCTCAATGCTAGTGTTGAAGTTGTGTGGTTATGTAAAGCAGAATTTAATTGAGCTGGAACCTTCCCTTGCCATTGGCAAGGGGGTGAATTGATTATGGGCAAAACTGTGGAGTCTGGATGTTTGCAGAGTCTGGATGTTGTGCATGCTTTGCTGCCTTGTCTCTGGTCCACCCCTTTGCCAGGGCTTGGAGGCCATCTGTGTCTGTGCCATGCACCCAGGTTTGTTGGGGCTGCCATAGTCAAGGTGGCTGGGTCCCCAGGAGGGGTGCTGAATTTGAGTAAGTTCTGTCTGCCCTTTTTAGCAGAAAGCTGGAAAGGGGGGAGTGGCTTACCCCTTTCCAGTGAATCCACACCTTCTATTCATAAGCCACATTCCTATTTGATTGTTGTGCATCTGGCTGCCTGGAAGGGGATGAAAAGCAGAATCAAAATAAATGCAGTAAAGTTTCCTCCCTAGGGTGTCAAAGCCAAAATACGTTTGCATTCTGCCCAGGTTCATAAAAGGTATTGTGGTAACTTTAAGTAAGGGAACGTGTTCTGTAAAGGTAAAATTTGTTTTAAAATTATAAATAATTATAAAAAGTTTAAGAAAGCGTTGTTTAAACTAAGGTATTTAAATGGCTAATTCCAAAAAGTCTTTATTAAACAGGACCTGAATTGATAAGACTACTAATAAAAGGTAATTTTATAACAGGAAAACTTGTTGGTGGCCAACCTCCCCTGCCAACTTGCTTCTAAAAAACTGTTTCTGGTATTACATGCTACTAAGTATTTAAAGTGAAGAAAAGTTCATTATTTTAACAAGCTTGTTTAGTGTTAATGGCAATTACATGTTGTAAGAAGTTTGCCTGGTAACTTAGGATGTGGGATATATGGAATGTGTTTTTATTGTTAAGGAAACAGGAGATGATTTTGTCCTAAGATAAAATGATTGATTATTGGGAAAGAGTAGAGTGTGTGACAAAACCTGAATGAATACTGAAAGTGTAGAAAGTTTGTGGAAGAAAAATTTTTATGATTAAAATTGAGTAAAATTTGATAAGTCTGTCTAAAAAGTTTTAAAAGGTTTAGTATACTGAAGCAAAGTTAAAAATTTTGTTCTTTCTCAAAGTCTCTCAAGTCGTTAGTCTCTTTCAGTAAAATTTTCCTGAATAATCAATATACAAAGAAAATCTGTTTTATCAAAATAGCTTCTTGTGCTTTAACCTCATCATTTCCTCAGTGTTTAAAGAAAAAAGGGTCTTATCTCTTTTTAAAGAACATTATGTTTTAGAAATCAAATCCTGAAAAGTAGCTTTTTTTCAAACTCACTGCAAGAAATTTGTTCTTTTACCTTAAAAGAAAAGTTAAAGTAATAGTTAAGTTCATTTAATATGTTATAAGTTGACTGAAAGGTGTTTAAAAGTGTTATAAAATTAACAAGTTTAAAAAATTAATAAAAACTATAACTAAGAGTTAAAATCATTTATAAATGCATTTATATTATAAAACAGTGAAAAAATAATAACTGAAATTATAACTAAGTAAATTTAGCCTGAAACTATTATTGTAAGTATAAATTCTAAACTAACCTTTCCTTTGTTTATGGTTGCTTCAAGCCTGACCTCGCCCCTTGTCTTTGCCTATGATTATTTCATGATAGCTTCTGCCCCTACAGTCCAGGAAAAAGCTGGAATATCCCTGTCTCCTGTCCTGGTATTAGTAACACTGCTTTCTCTCATGAATCTAAGTAAACTAAATTGCTGCCTGGTGGAATTCTTAGCCCTTAGGTTTAAATGATCACTGGAGATTTATTATCTCCAAGGACTGGAAAAATAAATAAATAAAGGAAATCTCCTGCCTTGACTATCAGTGTTCCTAAGAGTAGCAATTCATGAGAGAAACCAGTCTGTCTCCCTGAGGCTTCAAATAGCCTACGTAAATATACATAAAATTAATCTTTTTGCTTATCCAAAATTCTGCTAAATTCAAAGTAAAATATAAAGTTCTGAAACAAAAAAAAAAAATGGTGCTAAAACATTGGGAACATTTTGGTTATAAGCCATTAGTTAAGAAACAAAATTCTTGTGTAAAACTGCGTGGTTATAATATAAAACTGCATAATCATAGTGCAAATTAAGAAAAGTTTCAGAAGTCTTTGAAATGTTTTGCAGTCACACTTATTTTGTAAAAAATGGAAGTTTTAAGTAACTAGAGTTACGTTTTTGTGTCAAACTATTCATGTCTGCCTATTTGTTCAAATTGTTGAGGTTAAATATGCAGTTATATAAGTAATATATATTTCTGGACCCAAAATTAAGCTAAACAGTATATAAAATAATGCAAATTATAAGTAACATCAACAAGTGTGTTTCTGTGTCTAACTCTATTTGTGTCTGCCCATTTGCTCAGTGTATGTCTTCATACATCAGGATGATATTACCAAATTAACAAGTGAGAAATTCTTAAAAGAGCTCTATTCAAATTGTTAAAAATTAAATATGCAGTTATATATGTGAATAAATATTCTTAGAGCCCAAATTAGACTAAGCAAGATAAAAAAAGTCATATAAAAATCTGATTATAGAAACTATTGGGAAAGGGCCTCCTCTTTGCAAGAGATTTGAAGGCAAGACTAGATGTGGCAGATTAAACCTATCTACTAGGCTAAGGAATTAAGAATAGTTTGCCCTGTAATTTCCCAGTTTAAACATTTTGTCAGCCATAAAATGTAAAAAACAAAGATTAGTTTAGTTTTCACATAAAAGAAGAAAATATTGATTAATGTAACCTGGCAGCCTACTGCCTCAGTCTCCCACTCCCAGGTTAAACAGCAACAAAGGAAACCAGCTTAAGCCAGTCCTATAGGCAATAAAAAGATGCCCAAGAAAGAGCTAAGTCAATACCAATTCAGCACTAAATTCCATTCCTTATTTGACAAAGGGGAACAGGTAAAAACTAAAATGATTGGAATGTGATAGAGGAAGCAGTTAAATCACAAATTTCTGTGCGGGAAAGTTAGATCTTCTCGGATAGGCTGTAACTTCTGAAGTATCCAATCTATGGAGAAACAGAGGATGAGCTTGTGTGCTAGGCTTAGGGGTATAAATTGTGTCATTTTTCTTTGTTTGGGGAGCCAGCCATATTTTCTGGTTGTGTACCCCTTCTTGCAAGATTGAGAATAAATTCTTTTCTTCTCCACAATTGGGTGAGACTTATTTTCTTCCAGAAGATTTCTTTCCAACAAAAATAAAGGTAATTAGTGGCTCTGTTAACAAATTTCAGTAAGTAAAAAAAAAATCCATAAAAGATATGGAGAAATCTTTCCGGGATTATAATTAAACGAATTAAATAATTGTGTAATGAGTTTTAAAACCTGGTAGTCCATGTGCTTTTAAAAAAATTATTCATTTTCATAACTTAAACAAAGAAAAAGTTTTAGCTTCCTGTAAAGATAAAAAGAGAACATTCCTTGCATAAACTATAAAGGTTTCAATTTTATTTAGCTTAAGTGTAATCTCCCATAGTTAACTTATAAACTAAATTAACATTATATGTAAAAAATCTTTAAAGTAATAAAAATTTAAGTTCACATTAATAAAATTAAGCTAAAAAAAGATTGTAGATATGCTCTCTTAAAGAAATAAAGTAAATTTCTTTGGTTAGTAATTATAATTTACTAAGTTTATTTAAATGTAAGGTAACTTACATTTAATTGACTAGTGGTTGTAGTCAATTATAAAAAGTTTGTAAAACACCTTCCAAACTGAAAACATTTAAATAGTTCTAGTTCTAAAAGTCATTGTTAACTAAAAACCTGGATTGGTATTAGTTGCAAAAAATAACTTCGTGGTAATAAATCCTGTCTGAAGGCCACCGCAAGGTGCATATTTAAATAAATAGTAATAAAAAGTTATCTTGATTCTATTGGCAATCTTCTGTTTTCATTTTAAGAATGGGAAATAGTTTTTTTTCCCTCTATTAGTAAAGTAAAATACCTACTATTATCTTCATGATAAAATTATGTAAGTAAAAAGTCATTTGATATATGATGTGTTGCATTAAATTGCTTAAAATATATATAAAAACAAGAAATAAACTTTAACATTGTCAAACTCTTTTGTGCATTCAAACCAAGCCTTGAATACATTACGAGTTGCCTCTCCATGTGAGTTACTGGCTAAGCTGGTCACTGACCCCTCAATTAGAAATATTTGCTCTGGTTCTGCTCCTGAAGTTGATGGAAACTACATTGCAGTTTCAAGCTCCTGCAGCAGCCAATGATGACTCAGTACAGGCAAGTGTACAATGGATATTGCCTCCAGACTGGCACTGTTCCATAGTGCCAGAGAACACTTTGCACCAGGCTAGTAAAATACTGGACACTCTCTCTAAAATCAATGATGCTGTGACTTGCTCACTGTGAAGAACATGCTAAATGGAGCCATGATACCAGGATACTGTAAGTAAAACTTAAACACAGTTGGCATTATGGCCTGCTCCCATGGAGAGATAACATGTAAAATATTACAAACCTAAAACTTAAAACTATTAATTGCAACTCTAATTCCTTTGCATTAAGTAATACGTTAATTAATATTAAGTGCTGTACTCTTATCCTGTACTAAATATATGCCTAATAATTATAATGTTATCTTTTCTGTTTTAGATCAAGTGCAAAAGTATATTAGACATATTAAATTCCTAGTAAATTCATTTTCTAAACAGTTAATGAACATGTCTATAGAATAAAGTGGCAGTCTCAGCCAGGCTCAGTCAACTTACTATATTCTACTGTACTCTACTGTGTAGCAAAAATGAAGCTTGCTTTCTAATAATGAGTCACCTATTGAACAAGTCAAAATTACTAGAAATTTTACAATTAAAACCAAAATGTAAAAAAACCTTTATTCTGTAGTTCTGATCACTCCCACAGCTAAAAACTAAGAAAATTTCCAAGTTGGTGTACTATTCCTGAATAAAACCAATTGCCCAAAGGGTGCCAGTTCACCAGGAGCATCTGACAGAGCCCATGAGTGCCAATCATTAAACAGCTTGAAATGTGTCTTCAAACAAAGCTAAGTGTCTATTGTAATTTCTCTCTAAAAATAAATAACTTAGAAAAAGCATATATATATACTGTTCCCACCAGCTTTTAAAAAGGAGTGCCATCTTTATAAGCCCCTAACCTTGTCTAGCTCTGTAATCCAATGACCTCTTTTAAAAATGAGTATTCCAAATTTTTAATTAAGTTTGTTTCTTTCAGAGTGAACATTTTATTAACCATATGAAAACTTCATCCAACTTCATACAGAATGCCAGATCCATCTTCTTCCAGTTAAAATAAAATAAGAGTTTTATACCTTGTTAAGCAATAACTACAGCCCGTGGCCAGCAGGAAGCAGTTGCAGAAAAGAGATCATCTCCCTTCAGCACCCCTTTAAGATTAAAGGTGTAAACTCTTTAAGGGTAAACAAAATTAATAGATGGATCTGAAACCTGACTGGAAATCTGTGTGAGTGCTGGTGGCCCCAGGATGACTGCAGGGGGGGGGCCCCACCCCAGGATTCTGCTGTCCAGAATGAAAACTTCTAAACTTCTAAAACCAGTCCTGGATGCTACACTAAAGATTGCTAAGTAAAGTAATCAATCAAAACAACAAACAGCCATCTACCTCATAGCTCCAACAATAATTATGCCAAAGCTTAGCAAGTTAAACTTTGGCATAAGTGGGGAATGATGTGGGTTATGGGTGGGAGGCTCTTTGTCTCTTTGGAGATAACCTTAACCTAGGCTGTCTGTCCTGACTTGTGGGTGTGGGATGATGGGGGCTGCAGTCTTACCCTTGGTGACCATGGCAACAACTCCAGTCCCAGGAAACAGTTTATCAATGCAAACTCTATAGACTTTGAATATTCAGGGGAAATGCAAACCAAATATGCTAAAAGCTTATCTAGAATGTATGAAATCCATGCTAAAAGCTTACCTAGGATGTGGAAGATATATGCTAATTCAAGCCTATTGAGAACTGAAACAAAAGAACCATTTGGCCTTTCCTCTCTGTATAAAAGGGACTCAAAAATCTTGTTTGGGGCTCGGGATTGAAACAGAAAGCTCCTGAGTCTGGCCGGCCATCAATAAACCATTTTTCCTTCTCAAAATCGTTCCTGAGTCCTGGCCTCTCTATACACAAATAATTGAACCTCTCTCAAATTCTACAACACTGGGAAGAGAGGAGCCCAGGAAACCTGAACCCTCACAGACATCGGCAGACATCTTGCTCCAACACATGAAAATAGACTTTGGTGAGGAAAGTAACTTATGCTTTATGGCCTGGTATCTGTAAGCTCCTACTCCAAATAAATACCCTTTATAAAAACCAACCAATTTCTGGTATTTTGCATCAACACTCCTTTGGCTGACTAATACATGTACATATCATCCTATCCAGATAGTGAGTTCTGGAAACAGGGCAAAGGGTGTGGTTGATCAACTGTTTGCCAAAGAGATTAGGCATGTGATTTATGGATCCAATCAACTATCTGCAAAAATACTGTCAACACGTACTGAAGGAAGCAGTGGCTGTCCTTAGACTTCTGGGATTCTACAGGAAGGAAATGGGCTAATAGAGTGATTGGACTATGAGCATGCATTATCTTTTAAGATAATAAGAGAGTTGCATATTGCAGTAAGGGAAAGAGTTTCACATGACAACTGATGGAGTGCTGAGTTCCTATTCAGGGGAACTCCTTCTCACTCCCCAATGGAGAAGTAACAATCTCCCAAGTGAAAGGGCAAAGACAATGAGGAAGGATGGTCCAATGACGGGCCCTTGATACTGATGACTATGCTTATAAGCCTGTGTGCTTGAAATTTCAACTAAGCCTAGAGGTACAGGGTGCCTAAGAGTTACCTCCTGAAAGTTTCTAAGCCAAGCTCACCATGTAAATGCATTACCTTTCCCCCAGCATGGAACACGACTCCCGGGTATGAGTATCCCTGCCACTGAAGGATTTCTACCAAGCACCAGCTGGTGATGCAACTAGAAAAAGCCTTGAATAAAAGGGGGAAATGGTAAGACAAATGAGTTTATATAACTAAGAGACTTCAAGGTGAGTTGGGAGGTCATCAGAGGGGTTGTGCTTATGCACATCTGAGCAGGATCTCAGAGACCGCCAAGTAGATACAACCCCAAGTAGTGGTGCTCCTGAAGACTACAGAGATACCCAGATCCTATGGTCATGACAGATGACTCTGGAGTTCAGGGCCTTGTCAGTGGGCCCTACTTTGGAATTTGTGCTCCTGAGTGTGATAGAGTTGTGATCTCTACACATGCTTCTTCTGTCCCTTTCACTGAACATGTGGTTGGTGTATGCTCAGGAGACTTGAATCTCTGAACTGACTGTGTGCCAGCTGGGCCCTGAGCCTCTGCAGATTTGCAGCACCTACTCTCTGGTTTGTTGGGCATGCCCATGTCAGCTAACGGAGGTGGCAATGGTCAAACACTACCCCAGGGAACCAAGAGAGTCTACAACTTCAAGCAGGAGAATTCCATCTGTCATCCATGTGGGATTGAAACCCTCTCTCGAGTTAGAGGCAGAGTGGACATCACCATCCCAGGGTCTTCAGGATGAAGGAATAAAATGTGTATAAATGTGAACTTTCTGATATTCTACTATAGAATTATTGTGACTCTAGCAATAGAAGAAACTGCATCATTGATGTGGAGACAGTGGCCATGGGAGTTGCAGAGGGCAGGGAGAGGGAAGAAGAGGTGTGATATGGGGGCAATTTCGGGACTTGGAATTGCCCTGGATGATATTGCAGTGACAAATGTATTACGTCATATATCCTGCCATAACCTACTGAATGGACTGGGAGAGAGTGTAAATTACAGTGTAAACTATAATCCATGCAGTATAGCAGTGCTCCAAAATGTATTCACCAAATGCAAGGAATGTGCCACAATGATGAAAGAATTTGGTGATGTGGGAGGAGGAGTGGGGGTTGGGGAGTGGGGTTTATAGGATCCTCTTACATTTTTAATGTAATATTTTGTATGATCTATGTACCTTTAAAAAAATTTTTAGATCTATAAATGTAAATAAATAAATAAGTAAATAAATAAATAATGAAGATAAAAAAGATAATAGGAGAAAGATAGATAATGCAAGCCATTAATGATTATTATCAGCCCTTGGTAGATAATGGAATTTTCCAGTTTGGGATGCAAACTTTCTTGAGACCATTTACTTCTTTTTTCCCTCCATTTTCTCTATTTTGGAATGTTTTATTCACAGTTTAGGGGATTGAATCTGACTGGCTTTTATGGTCCTTTCCAAAATGAGGTTTTTTCCCTCAACATCATGTCCAGTCACTCTTTTGGTTTTGACAACATCAATACCAAACATACAAATGGTTCTTGTCAAACAACAAAAGGAATATCTGATGTTTAGATGAATTCCAATAAAAATAATTTTTTGGAAAAAATATTTAGGGGACAAACTTTCAAAATTTTACCCTTAAATCATTAAAAATGACTACAGTTGGAATTTCATAGTCTTTACTGGTAAGAATTTTAATTCTTTCCCTAACTTGTTAATAGTTTTCATCATGAATTGATATTGAAATTTGTCACATGCTTTTTCTCTTTATTGACATCATATAATTTTTTAAACATTTAATCTAATCAGATGATAAAGTAAATTGATTAATTTTTCAATGATTAACTACCCTTAATGCCTAGAATAAAATCCACCTGAACACAAGGTATTATCTTTTTTATACATTGCCAATTTGATGAGCTTATCTTTAATTTAAATTCTGAGAAATAAAGTAATAATGTTATTTAGGTAATATACAGCCTTACTGATTTTTTATCTGCTTGTTCTATCAAGCTTGTTGAGGGAAATGTGTTAAAATCTATAATTATGACTATAAATTTGTATTATTCTCCATTTAGTTTTGCACTTTTGTGTTATATGGTTTGAAGCTATCTTATAGTCTGAGTAGGAATGGAGGTAAAGCACTTAAGTGAAAATTTAGTGTAATGGCCAAGGAAGATTATTGGAGAATTGCATTTTGCATGAATTGCCTGTTTTGGTTGATGTATCTAAAAGTTATTGATCAGTCCATGAAAATCCTGGAAAACAAGTAGCAGATATTGATATGGGCTGTATGTGTATTCAAGAATGATAAGGGCTGTGTGTGTAGTTCAAGTTTACCTAGTTTCCTAAAAACTTGTAAAAGAATAATAGTTTTGTAAAAGAATAATAGTTTTAAGTAACTAAGTTGTGTTTCCATGTTAAACTATTCATATCTGCCTGTTGGTTCAGTGTATTTCTTCATACATCAGGATGATAATATCAAATTAACAAATAATTCTTAAAAGAGCTCTATTCAAATTGTTGAAAATTAAATATGCAGTTATAAATTTTATGAATATTCCTAGAGCCCAATTAGGTTAAAACACAAAAATCATATAAAATTCTAAATATTGCAACTATTGAAAAATAGAAAAGAAATTTCCTGAGCTCATTAACGTACCCAGCCCCCAGGACATTCTCTTTGCAAGAGCTCTGATAGAGAGGCTAAGTGTAGTAGATTAAAATTCTTCTAAGCAAAAGGAATTAAGAATCAGTTTGTATTTTTTAAAAAAGGGTTTATGGAAGCATATTTGGCTCAAATGATAGAGCCTCAGCCTACTATACAGGAGGTCCAGGGTTCAAATCCTGGGCCTCCTGACTCATGTGGTGAGTTGGCCCACTTGCAGTGCTGATGCATTCAAGGAGTGCCATGCAATGCAGGGGTGTCCCCTGTGTAGGAAAACCACATGCACAAGGAGTGCACCCTATAAGGAGAGCTGCCCCATGCAAAAAAAGGACAGCATGCCCAGGAGTGGTGCCATACACACAGCAAGATGATGCAACAAAAAGAGACACAGATTCCCAGTGCCCCTTGCTCACAAGAATGCAAGCAGACAGAGAAGCACACACAGTGAAGGAACACAGAGAGCAGATGGGGGGGTTGAAGGGGAGAGAAATAAACAAAAAATAAATCTTTAAAAAAATTTTTTTAAAGGGTTTAGCTTCCTGTGAAGAAATGAAAAAAATATTCTTTGCATAAACTATAACTGTTTCAATTTATTTAACTTGGGTGTTATCTCTTTGGTTTATAAAATACCAAGTTAATAAAATAAAATTATATGTATTAAATCTTTAAAATGATGAAAATCCTAAGTTGATATCTAATAAAATTAAGTTAAAGAAATGTAAATCTACCCTCTCTTAAATGCATAGAGTAAAATCCATTAGCTTCTAATTGTAATCTGAGGTAAATTAACCAGTCTATGTGGTTGTGATTAATTATAAAGAGTTTGTAAGAGCATCTTCCAAACTAAAGCATTTAAATGGCTAGTTCTAAGAAGCCATTATTAACTAGAAACCTAAATTGATGTTAATGGCAAAAAGTAACTTCATAGCAGTGAAACCTGTCTGGAAGTCACCTCAACGTGCATGTTCAAGTGGTGGTGATGAAAAGTTACCTTGATTCCATTGGGAATCTTCAGTGTTCATTTTAAAAAATGGAAAAAGAAGTTTTTCCTCTACTGTTAAACTAAGAATAGTTGCCAATTAACTTCTTCATGGTAAAATGTAGAAGTAAGAAGCAAAGTACTAAAAAGTTAAGTTGATTTGATACATTACATGTTGCATTGGAAGTGTTTAAAAGATGTATAGGCAAGATGGCATCTCAGTGAGTGCACCCCATAATCTCTCCTGCAAAGAAGTGGCTGAGTAGGGTCAGAGTACTGCTGGAATGGGTTGTTTCAGTGGCTTGCAGGGCAGGAGGTGTTTGGACATTGATTTGGTGAGACATTGACAGAAGAGGTTCTTGCAAGAGGTAGAATTTTGGGTTTCTGACACAGAGGTCAGAAGTTGGGGGTGGGACCCTTTCCCCTAGGACTGGTGGCTGCGGTGATCCCTGAAAACCCTTGGTTGTGCTGCAGCATTCCCAAACCCAGTGTTTACTGGATGTGTGGTTCCCAGGTCTGTATCCCCTAAATGCCTGAAACCCACGCTCCACAGACTCACATACCTTAAGTCTGCAATATCCCAGACTTCCCATTCCTGAATCCAGTGTGCCCTGAGGTCTGTCTGAGGTCCATGATTACCCTAGCCCTCTGCTTTTATTTTTCCTTTGTGCTTGGAGGAGCATAGCTGGCTTGGGAGGGGCCTGGGAAGAAAGGAGAGGTGAATCTGCTGAGAAAGCCCAATTTACCTAAATGCCCTGGGATAGGAAACTTGGTCTGAGAGAAGGTGGAGTCAGAAAATCAATTAGCCCTCCCCTAGCACACCTAAGACGGAGGGACTGTAGGACGTGTTTTCCAAGCTTCCAATAGTGTATTTGGGGTTTCTGGTGAGATGTAGGTGCTCTCTTGCTGCAAATAAAGAGTCATTGTCTTCTGTGTTGAGTTGGCTCACCAAAGACCCACTTTAATCTCCTACTGGACACCTCATGCAGCTTTCCTGCTGCCCTGGGAGAGAGGTAAGTGAGGAAGGGAGAAAGGGGGAATGTCAGATCCGTAAGCATTTTATTTAACTGCAAAGAGGATTCCTAGCTTGAAACTTTGGTGCTTTTTTCTGTTGTTATTGCTGCATTGTCTTCTGGTTTTTCTTCCTCTTTGTTCCCCCCCCTCCCCCAAGGCCCTTTTTCTTTTCTTTTCTTTTCTTTTCTTTTTTTCTCTTTTTTTTGCTTGCTTCTCCCCCCATTTTGCCCCCTTTTTTTCTCATCTTCTTCCTTTCTCTTCTTTTTAATTATATATATATATATTAGGTGCTGCAGGGAATACTTCACATTTTCTGTGTTTCCTCATCCTCCATTTCCTCTTTTCTGTGTGTATTGATTTTGGCCACCAACATCATCCACTTTCCTCTACATTTTCTATCCTCCATCATCTATTGTTTCTCTTACATTCCACCTCCTTTTGTTTGGCCCCCAAATTGCCTGACATTTTATTTATAATACCTTTGTTCTATTTTCTGTCTTTTATCCACTCTTGATATTATTGCATTTCTTTTCTCTTTCCCTCTCTCATGAAAACACTGGCCTTTTAATTCATACTATATTCCTCTCCATATTCAGTTGACTGTCTCATTATAGGTACTCTACTTACTGTTATAACTCTACACAGCTTACATGAGTCTAATATCCATTCTCGTAGATCTCACATGGTTCCTCTGTTAACATTTATTATCAATACTACTATTATACATTTTCTTTTCTTACTCATTTTGCTTTCCCTGGCCCTAATATAGTCCATCGAAGTGAACTTAGCCAGCAAAAAGAAAATAGAATAAGAACAAAGTGACAAAGAGAAGACATAACACATAGGCAAAAACAACAACTAATTAAACCCCAAGACTAGACAAAGAAGCTAAGGAACTGATTAAACCCATCAAGATAAAATGAAGACCAGACAGCAACAAAAAACAACCAAACCAATAATCAGGAAATCATGGCCCAATCCAATGAACAAACTAAAAACCAGGAAGAGGAGTAGAACATCAAACAAGTAATTAAAGCTCTCAAAACATATATTAGGGATCAATTTGATGAAGTGAAGGAAGAGATTAAGAATATGAAGAAAACATTTGGAGAGAATACAGAAGAAATTGCAATCATACACAAAAAGATAAGATATGATGGTGATGAACAGCACAATTCAAGAAATCAATAATACACTCTCAGCAAATAAAAGCAGATTAGAAGAGGCAGAGGAGACTAAGAGTGATGTGGAAGACAGTACATCTGAAATCAAACAGATGGTAGAACTGACTGATAAAAAGATAGAAAAAACACATCAGGGACTTAGGGAATGACAATGCAAAATGCACAAACATACACATTATAGGCATCCCAGAAGGAGAAGAGAAGGGCAAGGGGACAGAAGGAGTGTTGGAGGAAATAATGGCTGAAAACTTCCCAAATCTACTGAGGGATATGGATGTACATGTCCAGGAAGCACAATGCACTTCAAACAGCATAAATCAGATCAGGCCTACCCCAAGACATATACTTGTCAAATTATCCAATGCTCAAGACAAAGAGAAAATATGAAAAGCAGCAAGAGAAAAGAGAACCATCACATACAAAGGATGCTACATAAGATTAAGTGCTGATTTCTCATTGAAACCATGGAGGCAAAAAGGCAGTGGTATGACATAGTCAAGGTACTAAAAGAAAAAAATTTCCAACCAAGAATACTCTATCCAGCTGAGCTAACATTCAAAAATGATGGAGAGCTTCAAAATATTCACAAATAAACAGAAACTAAGAGAGTATGCCAACAAGAACCCCGCTCTTCAAGAAATACTAAAGGGAGTTCTTCAGGAAGAAAGAAAAAAACAGGAGAGGCAGAGTTGAAGGAGATTGTAAGAGCAACTAAAAAGACAAAAAGAGAAGAAAAAGAACAAAATATAAGACAAACACATGTCCAAAGAAAATATAGCTAATATAAATAATTTCTTGAAAGTAATAATACTGAATATCAATGGATTAAACTCACCTGTCAAAAGAGTCAGATTGGAAGATTGGATAAGGAAATATGACCCATTTATATGCTGTCTACAAGAAACACATCTTAGGCCCAGGGATTCAAGGAGGTTGAAAGTGAATGGCTGGAAAACAATCTTATAAGCAAACAATAACCAAAATATGGCAGGAGTAACTATATTAATATCAGACAAAATAGACTTTAAATGCAAAACAATTGTGAGAGATAAAGATGGACACTACATATTAGTGGAAGCGGTAATCTTTCAAGAAGAATGAACAATCATAAACATTTATGCTCCTAACAAGGGTGCCTCCAAATATGTGAGGCAAACACTGGAAAAATTAAGTGAAAGAATAGATGCCGCTACATTTATAGTGGGAGACTTTAATACACCATTGTCAACTTCGGGCAGAATATCTCAAAAGAGAATCAATAAAGAAACAAAAACCGGGAAGCAGACGTGACCCAATGGATAAGGCATCCACCTACCACATGGGAGGTCCACGGTTCAAACCCCGGGCCTCCTTGACCCGTATGGAGCTGGCTCATGCATAGTGCTGAAGTGTGCAAAGAGTGCCATGCCATGTAGGGGTATCCCCTGTGTAGGGGAGCCCCATGTGCAAGGAGTGCACCCCATAAGGAAAGCAGCCCAGTGCAAAAGAAAGTGCAGCCTGCCCAGGAATGGTGTTGCACAAATGGAGAGCTGACACAACAAGATGACACAACAAAAAGAAACAGATTCCCAGTGCTGCTGATAAGGATAGAAGTGGTCACAGAAGAACACACAGTGAATAGACACAGTGAGCAGACAACAGGGGGGTTGGGGGACAAGGGGAGAGAAATAAATAAATAATAAATATTAAAAAAAAGGAAACAAAAGCTTTGAACAGTATATTAGAGGAGCTGGACCTAAAAGATATATACAGAACATTACACACACATACAGCAGGATATCCATTTTTCTCAAGTGCACATGGATCATTCTCCAAGACAGACCATATGCTAGGCCACAAAGAAAGTCTCAATGAATTCAGAAAGATCAAAATCATTCAAAATAATTTCTCTGATCAAGTGGAGTGAAGCTGGAAATCTGCAAGGACCACAGGCCCAGATTTCACACCAAAATATGGAAATTAAACAATACAGTCTTAGAAAACCAGTGGGTCAAGGAGGAAATCTCAAAACAAATTAATAACTACCTTGAAACTATTAAAAATGATAACAACATATCAAAACTTATGGCATGCAGCAAAAGCAGTACTGAGAGGGAAATTTATAGCTATAAATTCAAATGTTAAAAAAGAAGAAAGAACTAAAACTGAAGAATTAATTGCACAATTGGAGGAATTAGTGAAAAAAACAACAAAACAACCCCAAAGGAAGAAGAAAGAAATAAATAACAAAGATAAGAACAGAACTAATGAAATAGGAAATAAGAACATACTTAAAAAGATAAACAAAACCAAGAGCTGGTTCTTTGAGAAGAGCAATAAAATTGACAAGCCCTTAGCTAGACTAACAAAGAAATAAAGAGAGAAGATGAAAATACACAAAATAAGAAATGAGAAAAGAGATATCATTACTGACCCCACAGAAAAAAGACTATAATATGAGGATACTTTGAAAAACTATTTTCCAACAAGAAGGACAATTTAGAGGAAATGGAGAAATTCCTAGAAACACATAAGCAGCCTCTATTGGTGAAATAAGAAATTGATGATCTCAACACACCAATCACAAGTAAAGAGATAGAATCAGTCATTAAAAACCTCCCAACCAAGAAGAGCCCTGGAGCAGACGGCTTCACAGGTGAATTCTACAAAACATTCTAGAAAGAACTTACGCCAATCTTGCTGAAGCTCTTCCAAAAATTCAAAAAAAAAGGAACATTGCCTAACTCATTCTATGATGCCAATTTTACCCTAGTACCAAAGCCAAACAAAGACACCACAAGAAAGAAAAATTCCAGACCAATTTCTCTAATGAACCTAGATGCAAAAATCCTCAACAAATACTTGCTAATCATATTCCACAACACATTAAACAAATTATACACCATGACCAAGTGGGGTTCATTCTGGGTATGCAAGGATGGTTCAACATAAGAAAATCAATCAATGTAATACACCATAGAAATAGATTGAAGGAAAAAAATCACATGATCATATCTATAGATGCAGAAAAAGCATTTGACAAAACACAGCACCCTTTCTTGATAAAAACACTGCAAAAGATCAGAATACATGAAAATTTTCTGAACATGATAAAGGGTTATATGAAAAACCCACAGCCAACATCATTTACAATGGTGAAATCCTAAAATCTTTCCCTCTAAGATCAGGAACAAGACAAGGATGCCCAGTATCACACCTTCTATTTAACATTGTCTTAGAAGTAGTTACTTGAGTACTGAGGCAAGAACCAGAGATAAAATGCATCCAAATTGGAAAGGAAGAAGTCAAAATTTCATTATTTGCAGATGACATGATCCTATATATAGAAAACCCTGAGAAGTCTATAAGAAAGCTTCCAGAACTCATAAATGAGTTCAGTAAAGTCATAGGTTATAAGATCAATGTGCAAAAATCAGTAACATTTCTGTACACAAAAAAATGAGCAATCTCAGGAGGAAATCAAGAAACAAATACCATTTACAATAGTAAATAAAAAATCAAATACCTAGGAATAAATTTAACCAAAGATGTAAAAATTTATACACAGAGAACTACATAACACTGTTCAAGGAAATCAAAGAAAGTGGCCAAGGTAGCTGCTGAGGGTAGGGAGTGGGAAGAAGAGATGTGATGTGGGGGCATTTTCAGGACTTGGAGTTGTCCTGGGTGGTACTGCAGGAACTGGACATTGTATGTCCTCTCTTGGCCCACTGGTTGGACTGGGAGAGAGTGTAAACTATAATGTGGACCATTGGCCACGTGGTGCAGCAGTACTCAGAGATGTATTTACCAAGTGTAATGAATGTCCCATGATGATGGAGAAGATCGTTGTTATGGGAGGAGTGGGGTGAGGGGTGTGGGGGTGTATATTTTGAATGTAACATTAAAAAAAAATAAGGACAAGAAATAAAATAAAATAAAATAAAATAAAATAAAAGGTGTGTAAACATCAAGAGGTAGACTCCAGCATTATCAAACTCTCTTGTATATTCAAACCTTGCCTTCAATACACTGCAGGCTGCCTCTCCATTTGAGTTATTGGTTAGGTTGGTCACTGATCCCTAAAACAATAAATATATCTACTACATCTCTGGTTGTGCTCTCGAAGTCAATGGAAACTATGTTGCAGATTCAAATTCCTGCAGTATCCAACTATGGCTCAGTACAGCCAATGTACAATGGATATTGCCTCTAGACTGGCACTATTTCATAGTGCTTAAGGGCACTGTGCACTAGGCCAGTGGAATACTAGAAACTACTTTTCTATCTTCTCTCTAGGGTCAACAGTGCTGCAACTTCTGTGAAGAACATACCAAGTGGAGCAATGAATACCAGAGTACTCTAAGTAGAACTTAAACACAATTGGCATTATAGCCTGCTTCCATGGAGAGATAACATGTAAAGTATTGCAAACCTGAAACTTAAATCTACCAATTACAGCTCAAAGAGAAACTTATACTTTGAGTAGTACATTAATTAATATCAATTACTGTTCCTATATCCTATTCTAAATATAGGTCTGATAATTATGGTGATATTTCTATTAGATCATATACAAAAAGACATTAAACATGTTAAAAGTCCTGCTAAACTTCATCTTCTGAGTAGTTAATGAACATGTCTATATAATAAAGAATTGGCCACTTTGCCTGAAAACAGAGGAGCCAACAGCCCTTTTAATTGAGAAAGCCACCAAACTAACTCAGAGATAACCTCTCACAGTCTTCACCCCACACCAGGTGAAGGATGTGTTTGATGCCAGGGGCCACCAGGCTCAATTACTAGATACCCCTGAGATACAGATAAGGGTGTGTCAGACTCTCAACCCAGCCACCTACTACTGGTAGGGGGCCCAAAGTCAGATCCAGGGGTCCCCTTCTCCACTACTGTCTTGATACTCTTAACCAAAATTACTCAAGCAGGCCATATTTTTAAAATGAGCCTCATGAACCCAAACATTGAATAGTTCACAGATAAAAGCAGTTTTATTAAGGAAGGAATTAAAAGGGCAAGATATACAGTGGTTTCTCAATTGAAACCATAAAGGTCAAAGTTCTTCCCCTTGGAACTTCAGCCCAGGAGGCAGAGCTGATTTTCCTTACCCAAAGTTTAAATCTAGCAGCCAGGAAATGGGCTATATTTACAGACTCTAGGTATGATTTCCTTGTCCTTCATGCTCACTCTGCTGTTTAGCAAATGAAGCTTGTGTACTAACAGCAAGTCACCTATAAAGCACAAGTAAGAAATCCTAGACTTACTAGAAGCCATACTGCTGCCTCAAAAAATAGCAGTTATGCATTGTCCAAGGCATAAGAAAACTCTGCTATAGAATAGGGAAATGCTGGAGCTAACTCAGCTGCTAAAATGACAGCACAAACCCAAGTTTCCCTCCTACCCCTTATTCCAGCACCTGTGCCAGTGCTTAAAGTTGCACAGTATATACAGGTTAAACCAACCAGGGCAGCTAGCCTGGGATTCACCCTGGAAGCTGATGGGTGACTTTTTAAGGATACTCAAGTCTACTTGCCAGGAGCATGTAGTGAAAAGTCCTTCATGGACTTCACCAAGCCTCTCATCTGGGGAAAGATGTCCTAACCATCTTAGACAAATGGGTTTTTGAAAAACAAAGCCTGGTAAAGACAGTCAAAAAAATTACCAGATGTTGCTCAATTAGAGCCAAAATGTAAAGAAATTTATGCTGTGGCTCTGACCTCTCCCACAGCTATTAAAGTCAAAAGAATTACTAATCCTGAATGAAGGCAGTTGCCCAAGAAAGTGCCAATTGACCAGAAGCACCTGACAAAATGTACAAATGCCAGTCACTGAACAGTCTGAAATATCTCTTCAAGAGAAAAGCTAAGTAGTGTCTATATCAGAGTTCTTGTTCCCTCCAACTCTAGACCAAATGCCTATTGCTAGAGAGAAAACAAACTAAACATCCCTTTAAGAAACCATGTCTGTTTTCATTTCCTTTAACTTAACTAAAAAAAGCAATTCTTTTTCCCATTCTACTGAAGGAAGAATACTGTTTCCCACCAACTTTGGGAAAATGCAGCCTTTGCTGGCACCTGACCTTTTCTACTTCTGTGGCCCAGTGTTCCCTTAGTGGGACCATATATTCTCAAATTTTCAATCAAGTTTATTTTTTCCAGAATCAACATCTTGTTAGCCATATGAAAACTTCATTAAGCTTCACCCAGAATGCCAGATCTGTCTTTCTCCAACTGAGATAAACTAGCAAGAAAGTTTTGCACCTTGTCAGGTAAGGCCTACTGCACCCAATCAGAAGGAAGTAGCTGCATAAAAAAAGAAAAATCATCTCCCTTTAGCACCCCTTTAAGATCGAAGGTGTAAACTCTCTGCATGGGAAATGAAGCAGGCTAGTAAAATAGAAAATCCATAGATTTTGAGCCTGGCAAAAAGTCCATATGGACATCAATAACCCTCAAATGGCTGCTGGAAGACTCTCTTCAAAATTCTGCCACTCAGAAGAAAGACTTCCTCCAGAAGCCAGGAAAGGCCCTGGATATTCCCAAAACAACTTTATCATTGGTCCCTCCTGGAAGATTGATGGGAAAAATAAGCAATTAAAGCAGTGAGTAGCTGGAACTCCTCCCTTCCCATGCTCTCATCATACTTCCCTGCTTCTTCCCCTTAATAATAGCTAGGGTATATGCTTTGATAAATACAGCAGAAAGAACACAAACAGCTGCCAACCTCATTGCCTTGTCCACATACCAGCCAGTCCAAGAAAACTCTGATAGTAATGATGCCAAAGCTTAATGAATTTAAGCAGGCATCAAAGAGGGAAATGATATGGGCTGTATGTGTATTCAAGAATGATAAGGGCTGTGTGTGTATTCAAGCCTACCTAGTTTCCTAAAAGCCCCTAGGCCCCAATCAAGAATAATATGGTCTGTGTGTGTATTCAAGCTTACCTAGTTTCCTAAAAGCCCCTAGGTCCCAAGAAACTGAAACCTAATTCAACAAAGAAGGTTTTTTCATGCCAAAATGCCTCCTGACCCAGCTCCCAGATCCTCTGTATAAAAGGGACCTGAAAACCCTGCTCAGGGCTCAGTCTTTGGACATAAGTCTCCTTGGCCCAGCTGGCTGTTTAAACTTCCTTCTCAAAAGAGTCTTGTGTCCTGGTCTTCAGTAATGTGATCACTGAATCTTCTTGACTGCCACAACAATATAATTTTGGGAATAATTTATGATACAAAAATGATAACCAACCCCTACCCCTATTAATAAAAATAGAAACAATTCTTTCTTTGGTAGAAAGGGTAAGAGCATGTAAATAAGTGTGTTTTGATGGAAGAATATAAATTAAGAATTTTTAAAAATATTAATTATGCACATTTCCTAAGAATTCTACTGTTTGTCCTGGCTTAGACCTAATATCTGTTGGCGATGGCTATGATCCCACTGTAGCACAAAACTATAGTGAAAAATAAGTGCATACTTGGCTGGTAAGAAAATCTCACTCACTTAGATGTTCCATGCCAGAATTAAAAACAGAGATGACAAAAAATCTTTACCATCTTGTCAACATCAAAAGCCTGCTCTTCTATAATGACCTTAACCATAGTTGAATATCCACTCCAAAATTATATGATACCCTACAATTTAAAGGTTAGAGATAGAGATAGAGATAGAACAGATATATTTTCTGATACATGTGATCTTTTGTGAAGAATGGAAAGGAAGAACTGACAGAACTCCATGGTTGGTATAAACACAGTTTGAACAATTCACATGGTTGCTAATGTCACCATATTATTCTTAAATTGTGCTTTTGATTTCTTTTTTCACTTAACTAGATAGTTCATGGTCATGAAGTTTTACTTAATTTGTCTGAGAAAAAGAAAAATAATTCATATGAATATTTTAGCATTACCAAGAAAAAATAATAGCCTACTCTTCCATGTGCCTGTTTATTGGCATTTATTTACAGAAGCAGAAAAATAAAAGTGGACCATGTGTAATAAGTACAATGTTTGTTGAAATATCTTCTCATTTATACTCTTCTCTTTGTAAGCATGTTTCACCATCCTTAGTCCTTATCAGCTATTAGGGTAACAAAACAAGGGAAAGGGTAAATGCCATTAAGCAAAAGAGGATATGACTTAAGGGAATTTCGTACACATAAAAGGAGGATGAGGAAAGATCCCTTAAGGCCCAGAAAGACTATAAGATAAGAAGAGGAGAAATGAAGGTGGTGGAAGAAGTCAGGCCATGTTCTCATTTTTCCTTCCAGGAAAATCCAATGCTTGGTTTTGAAAACAGAAGAATAGGGTGGTAGGGGTGGGAGATGGGGAGAGTTAGGGCCATGTTTACCCAGGTTATCTTGAGAAGGCCTGGGATACTCCTGCTTCTAGAACAGGAATCAACACATGTTTTCATTTTTTGTGATGTACATATCTTTAAAAAAAATACAGTTTACAAAAATGATGGGAAAGGGAGGTGGGGAGTGGGTTATATGGGAACCTCTAATGTTTTTTAATATAAATGTTCTTTGTGATCTATTAAATTTAATTTTTAAAAGTGTGAAAAAAAAAACCTGTATGACCAAAAACTAAGAAAAAAACAAAAATAAAATAAAATAAAAAAACAAAAACAGACAATAGAAACATATCCCTATGAGATCCAGATATAGACTTTAAAAATAACTTATTAATTGTTGCTAAGTCAGGGAAAGGGAAGAAGAGATGTGATGTGGGGGCATTTTTGGGACCTGGAGTTGTCCTAAATGATATTACAGGGATAGATGCTGGGCATTATATATCCTGCCATAACCCACTGAATGTACTGGGGAAGAGTGTAAACTACAATGTAAATTATAATGCATGCAGTGCAGCAGTGCTCCAAAATGTATTCACCAAATGCAATGAATGTATCACAATGATGAAAGAGGTCATTGATGTGGGAGGAGTGAAGTGGGGTAGGGTGTGGGGTACATGGGAACCTCTTATATTTTTAATGTAATATTTTTGTGATCTATATATCTTTAAAAAAGCAATTAAATAAAAAAATTTCAAAAAAACAAACAAAAAACATGTTTTCTGTAAAGTGACAGTAAATATTTAGGCTTTGTTGGACACATGGTCTCCACCATAATTATTCAACTCTGCTGCTGTAGCATGAAAGAAGCCATAACCAATATGTAAATGAATGAATATAGCTGTGTATTAGTCAGCCAAAGTGGTGCTAATGTAAAATACCAAAATGGGTTGGTTACTGTAAAGGGTATTTTTTTGGGGTAGCAGCTTACAGACACCAGGCTGTAAAGCATAAGTTACTTCCCTCATCAAAGTACATTTCCATATATTGGAGCAAGATGGCTGCTGACATCTGTGAGGGCTCAGGCTTCCTGGGTTCCTCCCTTCTAGGGTCTTGCTTCTCTCTGGGTTCAGGGTTCCTCTCTTTGGAAAGAGAGGGCTTTCCAAAGAGGGCTTGCTTCTCTTTCCTCTGTGTGCTTACTTCCTGGAGCTCCAGTTTAAGGCTTCAGCATCAAATTCCAACATCAAAACTCAAACATCGAAAACCCCCAACTCTGTCTTTTGCCATGCCTTTTATCTGTGAGTTCCCACCCACCAAAGATGGGGACTCAATGCCCTAATGATGTGGCCCAATCAAGCCCTAATCATAACTTAATCACACCCAGGTACAGGTCAGATTACAAACATAATCCAACACCTATTTTTGGAATTCATAACCATATCAAACTGCTACATACTGTATTCCAACAAAACTTTATTTACAAGCTCAGGCAACAGGTAGATTTTTACTACAGGCTACAGTTTTTATACCCTTGCCCCAGGGAAAGCCTTGTACATGGCCACGTTCAAATGGCATATCAGGAATCATAAGGAATTGGCGAAGTTAAGGGGTGAGAAAGAGAGCCTAAGTTAGCTCTCCTCCCCATGCTCCCCCAAACTGTGGGGAGTTGGTAAGGGCATCAAAGTTTTCTTATACTCTGATAAACAAAGGTAAAGGACCATCAGAAGCCTGAGAGATTAGGATGAAGAATGTGAAGTGCAGAGATTTCATGTTGATGGCAAAATGAGGGACATGGCTTCCAAAAGTAAGTTTCAGCACAATGTCCAAACACTCAGACAGATTTATTTGCACCATAGCAATCTCTAGATAATGGAGCCTAAGAGACCAGAGACACTTGACTCCACAACTTATATCTTGACACCACCATGAAGTCATATAAGCCACACATCATATATACCAGATAGCATCTTGGCAAAGAGCTGGAGAGAACAAGAAAAAAATCTAAAAAATTAAATTTTGCCAAAGAGAATAAATTAAGAAATTATCTGAAAAAATTATCTAAATTGCTATATGTGCATGATTTTTCTATATTGGAAATAAATATAGTGGGTGTGGCCATTTGAATTTTATTTTATGGATCTCAAAAGGAGAAAGATTATGTTTATGGGCTAGTCCACTCCTATGGGTGTGAGGTCTCTTTTCAATTGGATTACCTCAGTGAAGAGTGACTCAAGTTGAGTCTCAACCTCTTGCTGTCCAATGAAAAAATGGAGACACACTGGGAAAGAGACCTCTGTCATTTTTGGTCCTGCCATGTGAAAAAAAGGAGAGACTTAGGCAGCTGAAGCGGTGGAGAGAGCTGAGCCATTTGCCTGATAGCTTGCAGCTGAAATTGGGAAGAAAGAAGAGCAACCAAGCCTGAGAGAGAGGGCCTGGGAAGAGACAAGCCTTAAACCTGTTTGTCCCCAGCTGAGCACTTGGAGATAGTACACCCAAGGGGAAGGAAGAGAATAGGAAGAGGTCACCTGCCATCTTATTTCAACACATGGCATCTGACTTCAGTGAGAAAGCACCCCTTACGGTGCCTTGAGTTAGACTTCTCACAGCCTTGGAACTATAAGCTTTTAACCCCAAATAAATAGCCTTTACAAAAGCAAACGCATTTCTGGTACTTTGTATTGGCAGCCCTTTGGCTAACTAAAACAGTGGGTTAGGGTGGGATCTTGAAGGCTATAGTTTGTCCCAAGGTATTGTAAGGAAGATCAGATAAATTATAGGACAGAAATAAATACTTTTATTTGAATGAATAATTATCAGTTAATAAAAATTCAACTCATTACACATGATTTCACAGAAGGGAGTTTTTAATCCCAGAAAATTTGTTTTGTAAAGAAATCATGCTAGTCTCATCTTTATCCTCACAATTTTGCAGCATTCATATATACCAAGACATTTTTAAAAAGCCCGCAATACAGCTTTTCACCTATAGATTAAATATCATGGAAAAGTCCCCAATACAGCTTTTCACTTATAGATCAAAAGATCATGGCTTTGATCCTTAACAGGAAGAGAAAACCTGAACAAATAAAGCAGTCCAACAGTATAAGAAAAATAATATTCAAATCGCTAGTATCATTCATAAGGTTAGCAATTTGCTCCACCTTCCCTTAATACTAGCTCCTCCCCTTCTACATTTTAAATGATAAAGTTTAAACTTGAGAATACCAGGAATGACTGAACAGGTCCCTTTTTCATGGAGTTTGAATCAAAGTTAGATGATATGTTAAACTGAGAAAGAGGTGTGATGGTGAGGCTAATATGTCAACTCGGCCACAAAGTTGTGCCTAGTTGTATTGTCAAGCAAGCACTGGGGTAATTGTAATACACTAACATTTATGGACTTTAGTCAACAGTGACTTTACTGCATAGATAGCTGATTACATTTACATCAGTCAGGGAGATTGCCATCTGCAATGAGTGAAACTTTATCCAATCAGTTGAATGCCTTAAGAGGGAAAGTGATTTCAGCATTCAGAGAGAATTTCCCAGCCCATGTTTGGACAGCCAACTTCTACTGGAACTCATCAAGGACCTTTCATTGGAGCCCCTGATTTGCAGCCTGCCTACAGAACCTGGACTTGTGCATCCTGACGGTCACATAAGGGACCCTTATAAATATATCTCTTACTATTGACAGATATCTCCTATTGATACTGCATTCCCTAGAAAACCCTGACTAATACAGCTTGGTACTGGGAGTGGTTCTTGAGGAATAAAGTCATAAACATGGGATGCCTGAGGTGGTTCTGGCAGTTTTTCAATTGGCTCTGTACTCTAATTGGACTCAAGGGTACTAATGACTCCTTTTCCAGTAATGAAGAGGCCATTAACAGTCCATGATGTGAGTTGGCAATAGAGATAAGGAAAATATCATCACCGAATTCCCCTACTTCCACTCTTATAAGAAGCAAAGATCTGGGTGAGAGTGTTTTCAACACCTTAACAGAGATCTGTAGAGCCAAAAGGTATAATGATGTTGGCTGGCTCCCCCTAGATTCTCTGGATACTCTTCCAAAAGAAAAAGATGAGTTAAAATCTTCAAATTTGAAACTTGAACACTGCATGAACAATGCAAAAGTTTCAGTGTGTGCTCTGAAAGAAAATTTTGTCTCCTGTGGACACAGGCTTGAAATATCTGAGAACTAAACTCAGGCTCTCATTGTATGAGTAGGGGAGTTACAAAAGAAACTAAGATTTCAACACTGCAGGGTTTCTGCAGTTAAAGTGGAAACATTGATTGGAAAGGAGTGGAACCCAGAGGATTGGGATGGAGACATACAGGAAGAGAATAATATTGGTAGGGATAGTGGAACCTTAAATTCTGCTGAGACTTTACCAGATAAACCTGGATGGCCTGCCTGTGGAGACCACATCTTGTCAACCTTGTATCACCTAGCCTCCAGCCTGCCACAGGGAATCTAGACCTCCTCCCAGCCCTGAGGCAGGTACCAGCCAAACTCAGGTATGCATTGCCCAGCCTCCAGCATGCCCCCATGAGTATGGACTTTCTTCCAGCCCTGAAGCAGATATAAGCAAAACTCTAGCATGCACAGCCCAGACTCCAGTCTGCCCTGAGGAAATTGCCTTCCAACCCTGGCCTGAAGAGATTAATCTTGTCTCACCAGAAGACAATGCAAAGGAATACCTTGAGATCTGTAGCTTGCAAGGCATTTCTAATCCTCCTCTTTCCCAGCCCACATCTTTGGCCTTTTGGGGAGTCCCTTACAATCAATTGACTGAGGATGAGATAACTCAGGCCTCGTTTACAGATGGTTCTGCATGGTATACAGGTACCACCTGAAAATAGACAGCTATACCACTGCAGCCCTTTCCTGGGATATCCCTTAAGGACATTGATAAGGGCAAACCTTCCCAGTGCACAGAATTTTGAGCAGTGCACCTGGTTTTTCCTTTTGCTTAGAAGAATGGCCAGCGGTGAATTTGTTCATGGATTCATGGGCTGTTGCCAATGGTTTGGCTGGATAGTTAGGGACTTGGAAGGAACATGATTGGAGGTGACAAAGAGGTCTGAGGAAGAGATATGTGGGCAGACATTTCTGAGTGCGCAAACATGAAAATATGTTTATCCTGCATGCATGTTCACCAGAGAGTGACTTCAGCAGAGGAAGATTTTAATAATCAAGTGGATAAGATGACCTGCTCTGGGCCTAATGCTCAATCTCTTTCCCCAGCCACTCCTGTCATTACACAATGGGCTCATGAACAAAGTGGCCATGGAGATACAGATGGAGATTATGCATAGGCTCAGCAACATGGACTTCCCCTCACCAAGGCTGACATGGCTACAACCACTGCTGAGTGCCCAATCTGCCTGCAACAGAGACCCACACTCAGCCCCGATAAGGCACCATTCTTCGAGGTGACTAGCCTATCTGGTGGCAGGTTGTCTGTATTGTACCACTTCCACCATGGAAGAGTCAGTGATTTGTTTTAATTGGAATAGACACATACTCTGGATATGGGTTTGCATTTCCTGCCTGCAATGCTGCTTCTAAAACTACCATCCTTGGACTTACCGGATGTCTTATATACCACCATGGCATTCCACACAGCATTGCTTATGATCAAGGAACTCATTTTACTGCAAATGATGTGCAGGAAGGAGCACATGCCCATGGAATTCACTGGTCTTATCGTGTTTTCCATCACCCTGAAGCAGCTGGATTAATAGATCTGTGGAATGGCCTTTAGAAGACTCAATTATGGTACCAACTCAGTGGCAATTCCTTGCAGGGCTAGGACGATGTTCTCTAGGAGGCTGTGTATGCTCTAAATCAGCAGCTACTCTATGATGATGTTTCTCCCATAACCAGGATTCATGGGTCCAGGAACCAAGGGGTTGAAATGGAAATGAGACCACTCCCTATTACCCCTTATGACCCACTAGGAAAATTTTTGCTTCTTATCCCTACAACCTCAAGCTCTGCTGGGCTGCAGATATTAGTCCCAAAAGGAGGAGTGCTGCCACCAGGAAACACAACAATGATTCCATTGAACTGGAAGTTAAGACTACCGCCTGGCCACTTTGGGCTCCTCTTACATCTGAATCAACAGGCAAAGAAGGAAATTACTCTCCTGGCTGGGATGATTGATCCTGACTATCAAGGGGAAATAGGGCTGTATCTGCATAATGGGGATAAAGAAGAGTTTGCCTGCAATACAGGAGATCCTCTAGAGAATCTCCTAGTACTGCCATGCCCTGTGATTAAAGTCAATTGAAAATTGCAACAACCCAATCCAAGCAGGACTAACAATGGCCCAGAATCTTCAGGAATGAAAGTGTTGGTCACCCCACTAGGCAAAGACCCATGGCCAGCTGAAGTGCTTGCTGAGGGTAATGGGATCATGGAGTGGGTAGTGGAAGAAAGTAGTGATAAATATGAACTTTGACTATACGACCAGTTTCAGAAATGAGGACTGTAATGGTCATAAATCTTTCTTCCTTGTTTCATTCTAAGTATGATTGTATATGTACATAAAATAATTTTTTTTGTTTTCTTCCCCATCTTTTTCCCTTATCAAATGACAAGTTGTATCAGTTTCATGTCGTAATATTTGAGGATGTCAAGTTTAAGAGTGAATATTACTTAAGAACTTGCACCCTATTCTGTAGGGAATTAATGTGTTCCCAGTTGTATTCAGGAGAGTTGAACATTGTTAGGCAGAAATATATACATAGAACTAAGTATGGTTTAAGGTAATGTGTATGGTTGCTGAGTTGACAAGGGGTGGACTGTGATGGTTAGGCTAATGTATAAACTTGGTCAGGTAATTGTGCCCAGTTGTTTGGTCAAGCAAGCACTGGGCTAATTGTAATACAAGAATATTTATGGACTTTAGTCAACAGTGACTTTATTGCATTGATAACTGATTATATTCACATTAATCAGGGAGATTGCCATCCACTATGAGTTATGTTTAATCTAATCAGTTGAAAGCCTTAAGAGGAAGTGATTTCAGCATTCAGAGAGAATTTCCCAGCTCGTGTTTGGACAGCCAGCGTCTCCCAGAAACTCATTAAGGACCTTCATTGGACTTTCATCGGAAACCCTGGTTTGCACTCTAGCTGCATAACCAGGACTGTGCATTTCCACAGTCACATGAGAGACTCTTATAAAATCTCTTACTATTTACAGATATCTCCTGTTGACTATGCTTTCCCTAGAGAACCCTGACCAATACAGAAGGTTTGGTTAAGTTTGCTTTTCCACCCTCAATTGTCTGTCCTTGCTTTTGATTATTAGCTCCTATTGGTTATCCAATGCTATTTTGAATTACACTGCTGGTATGGAATAAAGATGAAATCCATCCTTATTACCAAAGGCAGTCATTCTCTAACTCTTCATTGACAAGCTAGTTTCTAAAATATAACCAAAGAAGGAAATTAAGCTACATTTTTCCAGATACCTCTTGCAAAATATCAATGTCAGAGATAAACAACAAGTATCTCACAGTAATCTATACCTAGAGTTTTGTTTTATTTTCCCATTAATTTGGAAAATTTTGTATTAGGATGCTCCTTCAAAGGCCAAGTCAATAACATCAGGAATCTTTCCAGAAAACTTGCACCCCATTATCCTGTTAAGTCCAAAAAGCTTTTGCAAAGATCTATGAGGATTTTTCTCCTTTTCCTTCCATGTTCTTTATTTATAGTTTTTGCTACACTAATGGAAGGCTAATACCTGAAGGTAGAGATTCTAACAACAGTTTCTCCAAACCATTAGAATATTGTGAAAAGCAGAAAGAAGAGCTGTCTGGAGGCTCCAAGTTACATGTAACTACTATGTGAAAAAGCAGAGCTCAATATTCAAAAGAGAAAAGTAATTTACATATTAATAATAAATATCATGTTTAATCATATCAATCCATCTGATAATTTCACTCTCATTGGAGGGTAAGTGATATGCAGGCATCCAGATTCTTATCTATGGCTACTCTTAACAAACCCATTAAAGAGAATCTCACCCTTGAATAAAGAAATGACTGTGTTTAAGAATTCCTTTTATATAGGACACGGTTAATTAAAAATAAAAGAGTATCTTTAATTGAGACCTCCATCTCCTAATATTTCCTCCTTTTAACTCCCTAGTTCCACAGAATAAAATGTGTGCACTCATGAGACTAAAAAGAGAAATGATGAGAACTTTCTTTTTTTAAGTTTGGGGTTTAGAATTTTCAAGCAACTGTGTTTCTGGAAATAAAGAAAAATAGATCTATGTATTTGTTCTCTCTATAGTTTGCCCTTATTTCACTTTCAGCCAGGTGGCCAGATCTCTAGTCTTTCCTCGCTGAGAGATTTTTGCAGGGCAGGAAACAAACAAAAAAAGCCAAACCTTTTCTCTGCCTCTTGAAAAACATTAGCCTAATGAAGAGATTATCTTAAATGTCATGAGTGGTGAGAGGAAGAGAAAATTCTTGTAGAGGGTATGACATTCAATATTAGGAAATAGGCTACTGGGAAGTAAATCAAAAGGAAAGGAGACAAAACAATATACCATTTTCTTCTCTCTGAGGGTACACAATCCTGCAGTGTCTCTAAGCATTTTTCAAGATTCTCCAGATCCTCATATTCGCCAGAGGTGATGAAAGCCAAGGGAATGGATTGAGAGGGTGAGGAAAGGGGCAGCTGGAGATTAGAATGAGAAGAGGCTTATGACTGTGAAAACAGCATTAGCATTTTCATTCTGAATTCCCTGACGGTGGCAATACTGGGCGGGGTATCTTCGATGCCAACTTAGTCTCATTTTTGGTTTATTTTGTGAAGAGAAGTAAAAGTTCTAATATTTCTCTATATTTCATGTTGTTTTTTCAGTTTACTTATCAAAAAATAAAGTCAAATGTTGTTTTCAAATAATCCAGATGATTTCCTATAGTTTTCACTTTACTCGACGTTTTCATAAGTTTGTAATAAAATTTTATAATGCATGCTATTATTTTAAGTCTTGAAGCTTATTCCCTGAACTCTAGTTAGAGGGCTGTTGAGAGCGATTGCTGACTAGATCCATGGCTGCCTTACAGACACCATTTGTGTGTGTTAGGTGCATGGAGAGAGAGCCAGGACTTGATGTTACTTTACCTACACAGCTCTAAAATGTTTTTTCCATTCATTTTATAGTTGTTAGTTTGAATAACGAGCAGTCATTTAACCTTCCCAAACCTTCATTTTCTCTTCTATTTAACATCCCTTACATGGTTGTTGGAAGAAATGAAAAAGTTAATAAATATGTAGATATTTGCTTTGGTCTCAGCCATTTAATAGGTTCTGAATATACCTAAAATTTAGTGATGAATTAAGTGTTAATTATTAGGAAGGTAATTTGAATACATGTGAGGATACGTATACCACATTCCCTTCCCTATATTTCTCTGGCATATTCCTGATTAGATCCGTAGCAGAACTAAAGGCTGACCCAATAAATGTGTTTCATCCGAGCATTCTGTCCCTGACAATGGAAGTCCCTTATGTGCTTCCTGCTTGCTTCACAGGGAGCCCTTTCTATCAGGAGCCCAGAACTCTGTACAGCTGACCAGTCAGCAATACCAGCAACATCTGTAGGATATAAAAACATAAAGCCTTCTGGGCTAGTGGTCTGTGTAAGGCTCAGTGGCTCAAGTTCACCATATTCTTCTCTCCAACCTATTGCTCTCCACCAACATTCTAGTCATGATCTTGTCTTTACAGCTTAGGGCAAAATTACTAACAGGTCGTAGATAAACCACATCAAAAATAGCAAGCTCATAATAAATTTGCCATGGCACAAATAGACTGACAGAGAATGCCTGGTCATGGACAGGAGACCCATTAGTTAGATTTGTGTGCCAAAGAATGTAATTTTTATGATTTATTTAAAACAGGGATTTATACATCTTCTTTAAAAGAATGGACAATATGATAAAAGAAATGTGTTTTATGCTAGGAAATGAGCTTTTCAAATGTTTTGCAAGTTTTTCTCTAATGTTTCCATAAATCAGCGGAGTAGATAAAATTATGATTCTGTATTCTCCGCAAAATCACAGAAAATCTTCTTCAGATGATTAATGTCAATATTTTCATTGTTCACCTGTCTTAAAAGTAAGTTTAACTAACATTTAATGTTAGTTTAAATCTTAAGTCTGTATTATCTCTCTGGCACTTCCAGCCTGTAACACACCTAGATCAAGCATGCTCCCCTGGCCAGATGCCATTGTTTATGGTGGCTATCTCTGGGTATGCTCCCTGGGATAGGAGGAGATAGGGCAGGACATTGATAATATCTTGGGATAGGAAAGAATGCTGAGAAAGAGTAAAAAAAAAAACAATTTAAGATTGTTTGAATCTGCAAATCTCAGAGGCAAGCAATAGAATAAGTATTATAAGAAGAGCAGTTTGCAGACTCCAAAACCAATTTTGGTAGCATGGGTATGGGATACTCACGGGATAATCAGAGATGTGTGTCTGGGAACTGAGAAATGATCTGTAACTCTTACAAAGCATGAACAAGAAGGCTTGGATTGAGAATAAGAGAAATAGTGACATCTTGGAGGCAAGGAGAAAAGGAGCCCCAAGAAAGAATAAGCACAAAATTAGAAGAGGGCGGAGGGGGCAAGATGGCGGCAGAGTGAACATCCCTGTTAGGGTCTTCTGCAGGGAATCGGCTGGGCGGCGTTGGAGACTCTTTGGGACCGGATTGTTTCAGGATTTTTGCTGGTCCGGAGGTGTCTGGACATCGATTTGGAGGGAAGGTAACAGAGAGGATCCGTCTGTGAAATATACACGGAGATCCCAGCTACCTGTAGAGGATTCCCTCCTTGGGTAGGTGGAGACGAGGCATCTAGCCCCGCTCGGTGGGGCTGAGCCAGGCCGGGCCGCAGCGGCGGACGCCGGAGCTGGGCCGGGCTGCGCCAGCAGCGAGTGGGGCCGGGCGGGGCCGAGACGCCGAGCCAGGCCGCGGCGGCGTGCGGAGCCGGGCGGGGCCGGTTCAGGCCGCGGCGGCGGGCGGTGGACGCCGGAGCCGGGCCTGGGCCGCTGTAGCGAACGGAGCCGGGAGGAGCCGGGCCGGGCCGCGGTGGCGTACGGAACCGGGCGGGGCCGGTCTAGGACGCGGCGGCGAGAGGCGGATGCCGGAGCCGGGCCGGGCCGCTGTAGCGAGCGGATCCGGGCGTAGCCGGGCCGGGCCGTGGCGGCGTATGGAGCCGGGCGGGGCCGGTGCAGGCCGCGGCGGCGAGAGGCGGACGCCGGAGCTGGGCCGGGCCGCTGTAGCGAGCGGAGCCGGGCGGAGCCGGGTCAGGCCGCAGCGGTGTACGGAGCCGGGCGGGGCCGGTCCAGGTCGCGGCGGCGAGAGGCGGACGCCGGAGCCGGGCTGGGCCGCTGTAGCGAGCGGAGCCGGGCGGAGCAGGGCCGGGCCGCGGTGGCGTACGGAGCCGGGCGGGGCCGGTGCAGGCCACGGCGGCGAGAGGCGGACGCCGGAGCCGGGCTGGGCCGCTGTAGCGAGCGGAGCCAGGTGGAGCCGGGTCAGGCCGCGGCGGCGTATGGAGCCGGGCGGGGCCGGTCCAGGCCGCGGTGGCGGGAGGCGGACGCGGGAGCCGGCTGGGCCGCTGTAGCGAGCGGAGCCGGGCGGAGCCAGGCCAGGCCACAGCGGCGTAAGGAGCCGGGCAGAGCCGGTCCAGGCCTCTGCGGCGGGCAGCGGCGGGCGGAGCCGGGCCTGCGGAGGGGTTTCTGTTCTTTGTTTTTTTTTTTTTTTTTTTGTTTTGTTTTGTTTTGTTTTGTTTTGTTTTGAGCATCTGCAGTACTGGGGAGTTCGTGGGTCCTGGGCAGCCTATTGGGGGTTTGTGGGAAGGGAGGTGCTTGCAGACCCATTTGGGCAGACAGACGGGGGGTTTTAGGGCAAAGCGGGGGGAAGTTGTTGTTTTAGATAGTGTTGCAATTGTGACACGTGTATACCTGTATCTCTCTTCCCCCTATCCGTTCCCCACCGTTTGCCCATCCTCTTTTTCTTTCTTCCTTTCTTCTTGTCTTTCTTTTTTTCTTTATTATAATTAGTTTTTTTTTTCGGTTTTCTCTTTCCCTCTTGTCCCTCATCTTCCACTCATTTTATTTTAATTCAAGTATACAATAGGTGCTACAGGGAACACCTCACATTTGCTGGGTTTTCCCATCCTCCACTGCCTCATTTCTGTGTGAACTGATTTAGGCTACCTACACTATCCCCCTTCCCCTGCATCTTGATATCCACTATCATCTACTGTCTCTCCTATATTCCACCCCCCACCTCCCGTTCTTTGATCCACAAAGTGTCTAACTCTTAATTTCTAATACCTTTGTTCTGTTTTCTGTCTGTTATCCACTCTTGAAACTCCTACCTTTCTTTTCTTTTTCCCTCTCTCATGAAAACAATAGCTTTGTAGTTCATACCATATTCCTCCCATATTCAGTCATCTACTTCATAAAAGGTACTCTACCTACAGCTATAACTCTATACAATCTACATGAATCTAACCTCCATCCTCCCAGATCTCACATTCTTGCTTTGTTAACATACATCACCAATACTACTTTACACTTTTCCCTTGCTTACACAATTGCCTTTCCCCAACACTAATACTTTCCTCTAAAGTGAACTTAACCAACAACAAGTAACTAGAATAAGAAGAAAAAAGTGACAAAGAGAAGAGATAACACCTATGCAAAAATAACAACTAATTAACCTCCAAGAGCAGACAAAAAAGCTAAGGAACTGATTAAATTCGTCAAAATAAAGAGATGACCAGAAAGCAACAAAAATCTACAAACCAAACCAATAATCAGGAAAACATGGCTGAATCCAATCAACAAACCAATAATCACGAAGGGGAGCAAAACTTGGCACAAGCAATGAAAGATCTCAGAACATTTATCACAGACAAATTTGATGCAGTAATGAAAGAGGTTAACAACATGAAGACTTCACTTGGAGGGGAAATTGCAGACATACGCAAAAACATAACAGATATGATGGGAATGAACACCACAGTTCAAGAAATCAAAAATACACTTGCAGCAAATATCAGCAGACTAGAAGAGACAGAGCAGAGAATTAGTGATGTGGAAGACAGTACATCAGAAATCAAACAGATAGTAGAAGGGGTTAATAAGAAGATAGAAAAAATCCAATTAGGATTTAGGGACCTGAATGACAATGCAAAAGGCATTCCAGAAGGTGAAGAGAAGGGAAAGGGGTCAGAAGGAGTGTTGCAGGAAATAATGGCTGAAAACTTCCCAAATCTACTGAAAGAGACAGATGTACATATCCAAGAAGCACAGCGCACTCCACAAGTCATAAACCCCAACAGGCCCACCCCAAGACATATACTTGTCAAATTATCCAATGCTCAAGACAAAGAGAAAATCCTAAAAGCAGCAAGAGAAAAGAAAACCATCACATACAAGGGAAGCTCAATTAGATTAAGTGCTGATTTCTCTTCTGAAACCATGGAGGCAAGAAGACAGTGGTATGATATAGTCAAGGTATTAAAGGAAAAAAATTTCCAACCAAGAATACTCTATCCAGCTAAACTAGCATTCAAACAGGATGGAAAGTTCAAAATATTAGCAGACAAACAGAAACTGAAAGAGTATACCAACAAGAAACCTCCCCTTCAAGAAATTCTAAAGGGAGTTCTGCAGGAAGAAAGGAAAAAACAGGAAAGGCAAAGTTGGAGGAGAGTATAAGACCAACAACAACAACAAAAAAGACAAAAAAAATATACAAACAAAATATGAAAACACAAATCCAATCAAAATATGGCTAACACAAATAATTCCTTGATAGTAATAACACTGAATGTCAACGGATTAAACTCACCTATCAAAAGATTCAGACTGGGACATTGGATAAGGAAATATGACCCATCCATATGCTGCCTACAAGAGACACATCTTAGACCCAGAGACGCATGGAGATTGAAAGTGAATGGCTGGAAAACAATCATACAAGCTAACAATAACCAAAAAAAGGCAGGAGTAGCTATATTAATATCAGACAAAATAGACTTTAAATGTGAAACAATTGTGAGAGACAAAGAAGGATACTACATTTTAGTGAAAGGGAAAATCTGTCAAGAAGATCGAACAATCATAAATATCTATGCCCCTAACAAGGGTGCCTCTAAATACGTCAGGCAAACGCTGGAAAAACAAAGTGAAAGAATAGATACATCTACAATTATAGTGGGGGATTTTAATACACCATTATCAACTCTGGACAGAACATCTCAAAAGAGAATCACCAAAGAAACAAAACATCTGAATAGTATATTAGAGGAGCTCGACCTAATAGACATATATAGATCGCTACACCCAAATACAGCAGGATATGCATTTTTCTCAAGCGCACATGGATCATTCTCCAAGATAGATCATATGCTAGGCCACAAAGAAAGGCTGAACGAATTCAGAAAGATTGAAATCATACAAAACATTATCTCTTACCACAGTGGAGTCAAGCTGGAGATTTGCAAGGGACAGAAGCCCAGATTTCACACCACGATTTGGAAATTAAACAGCACACTCTTAGAAAAACAGTGGGTCAAAGAGGAAATCTCAAAAGAAATCAATGACTACCTTGAAACAAATGATAATGATAACACAACATACCAAAATTTATGGGATGCAGCAAAAGCAGTACTGAGAGGGAAGTTTATAGCCATAAATTCATATATCAAAAAAGAAGAAAGAGCAAAAATTGAAGAACTAACTGCACATTTGAAGGAATTAGAAAAACAACAACAAAGTAACCCAACAGGAAGAAGAAGGAAGGAAATAACAAAGATAAGAGCAGAACTAAGTGAAATAGAAAATAAGAAAGCACTTGAACAGATAAACAAGACCAAGAGCTGGTTTTTTGAGAAGATTAACAAAATTGACAAACCTTTAGCAACACTAACAAAGAAAAATAGAGAGAAGATGCAAATACACAAAATAAGAAATGAGAAAGGCGATATCACCACTGACCCCACAGAAATAAAGACTATCATAAGAGGATATTTTGAAAAACTATATTCCAACAAAAATGACAATCTAGAGGAAATGGACAAATTCCTAGAAACACGTAAGCAGCCCATATTGACAAAAGAAGAAATTGATGATCTTAACAAACCAATCACAAGCAGAGAGATAGAATCAGTTATTAAAAATCTCCCAACTAAGAAGAGCCCAGGGTCAGATGGCTTCACAGGTGAATTCTACAAAACATTCCGGAAAGAACTGACACCAATCCTGCTGAAACTATTCCAAAACATCGAAACAGAAAGAACATTACCCAACTCCTTCTATGATGCCAACATTACCCTAGTACCAAAGCCAAACAAAGACATCACAAGAAAGGAAAATTACAGACCAATTTCTCTAATGAACCTAGACGCAAAAATACTTAACAAAATACTTGCTAATCGTATTCAACAACACATTAAACGTATTATACACCACGACCAAGTGGGATTCATCCCAGGAATGCAAGGATGGTTCAACATAAGAAAATCAATCAACGTAATACACCATATAAACAGATTGAAGGAAAAAAATCACATGATTATATCTATTGATGCAGAAAAAGCATTTGACAAAATACAGCACCCTTTCTTGATAAAAACACTCCAAATGATTGGAATACAAGGGAATTTTTTGAACATGATAAAGAGTATATATGAAAAACCTAAAGCCAATATTGTTTACAATGGAGAAATCCTAGACTCCTTCCCTCTAAACTCAGGAACAAGACAAGGATGCCCACTGTCTCCGCTCCTATTTAACATTGTCTTAGAAGTACTTGCTCGAGCACTGAGGCAAGAACCAGAAATAAAAGGCATTCAAATTGGAAAGGAAGAAGTCAAAATTTCATTATTTGCAGATGACATGATCCTATACATAGAAAACCCTGAGAGATCTACAACGAAGATTCTAGAACTCATAAATGAGTTTAGTAAAGTCGCAGGTTATAAGATCAATGCGCAAAAATCAGTAGCATTTCTGTACACCAATAATGAGCAAGATCAGGAGGAAATCAAGAAACAAATACCATTCACAATAGTAAATAAAAAAACCAAATACTTAGGAATAAATTTAACTAAAGAGGTAAAGAACTTATACACCGAGAACTATACAAGATTGTTCAAGGAAATCAAAGAAGACCTAAATAAATGGAAGACTATTCCTTGTTCATGGATAGGAAGACTAAACATTATTAAGATGTCTATCCTACCAAAACTGATCTACACATTCAATGCAATCCCAATAAAAATCAACGCAGCCTTCTTTAAGGAACTAGAAAAACTAACTATGAAGTTTATTTGGAAAGGAAAGAGACCCCGAATAGCCAAAGGCATACTGAAAAAGAAAAACGAAATTGGAGGAATCACACTACCTGACTTCAAAACATACTATAAAGCTACGGTGGTGAAAACAGCATGGTATTGGCATAAGGAGAGACACATAGACCAATGGAATCGAATTGAAAGCTCTGATATAGAACCTCACATATACAGCCACATAATATTCGATAAAGCCACCAAACCCTCTCAACTGGGAGAGAGTGGCCTATTCAACAAATGGTGTCTGGAGAACTGGATAGCCATATGTAGAAGAATGAAAGAGGATTACCATCTCACACCTTATACAAAGATCAACTCAAGATGGATCAAAGACCTAAATATAAGAGCCAAGACCATAAAAACCTTAGAAAGCAGTGTAGGGAAACATCTACAGGACCTTGTAATAGGAAATGAATTTATGAATATCTCACCAAAAGCACGAGCAGCAAAAGAACTAATAGATAAATGGGACTTCCTCAAAATTAAAGCCTTCTGCACCTCAAAGGAGTTTGTCAAGAAAGTAAAAAGGGAGCCCACACAGTGGGAGAAAATATTTGGCAATCATATATCTGATAAGAAACTTATAACTTGCATATATAAAGAACTCCTATATCTTGAAAATAAAAAGATAAACAACCCATTTAAAAAATGGGAAAAAGACTTAAACAGACACTTCTCCGAAGAAGAAATACAAATGGCAAAAAAGCACATGAAAAAATGTTCCAAATCTCTAGCTATCAGGGAAATGCAAATCAAAACTACAATGAGATACCATCTTACACCCATAAGATTGGCAGCTATGAAAAAAACAGAAGAATACAAGTGCTGGAGAGGATGTGAAGGAAGGGGAACACTCATCCACTGCTGGTGGGAATGCAGAAGGATCCAACCATTCTGGAGGACAGTATGGCGGTTTCTCAAAAAACTAGCCATAGATTTGCCATATGACCCAGCAATACCACTGCTGGGTATATACCCAGCAGAACTGAAAACAAGGACACAAACCGATATATGTACACCAATGTTCATAGCAGCATTGTTCACTATTGTCAAAAGTTGGAATCAACCCAAATGCCCATCAACAGATGAGTGGATCAATAAAATGTGGTATATACACACAATGGAATACTACTCGGCTGTAAGAACAAACACACTACAAACACACGTGATAACATGGATGAATCTTGAGAACCTTATGTTGAGTGAAGCAACTCAGGCATTGAAGGACAAATACTACATGACCTCAATGATATGAAATAAACAAGCTGCCCTAGATAGCAAGAGACTGAACGACAGGCTTACAGGAAATCGGAGGATGGAGGAAGGATATGAGCCGATGTCTGCAAGGGTGGAATTTAAGACGAGATGGTGGTAAGTATGAACACAAAGAAGAGATAAAAGGGGGGCAAGGGGTTGCCTTTGGTTGGGGCTTCACAGGTTTGAGGGTGGCTGGGGAGGGACGGATGGGTAACGTTGCCCAAAAGTGGGGGGAGGGAGGGGTAGCATACGAACACAGGAGAGGGTCAAGTGTTGGTGGAGAGTAAAATGCCAAGAAAATCATATCAAAATATAATAAAGAGGGTTACCTGTTTAGAATGCTCGGAGGGGAGGGTCTGATGCAGGACGGGCTCCTGGGGAATGTCTAAATGCTCATTCTGCCAGAGTGGGTGACACCATGGGGTAGAAACCCAAGTAGTGAGAGTGGGGGTGGACCCACATCCTGGGGTGGACTAATGCCATCAAATAGAGGGAACTGTATCCCTCAAGAGAAAGGGTGGCTCCCAGGGCATTGGTGCAGTTGAGCAAGTTAGGCCCTGAACACTATTCCATCTATCTCTGGAAGTGGCTCCTCAGGAAACGGAGGTTGGCTGTCACTGTGGGCACCAAGGTGGAAGGGAAAATGGACGTTAAATGTGTGGAACCAAAGTAAATGGGGGGTAAGAGAGGAGTTTCTTGAGAGTACACAAGGATGGATATAAAACATGTAATATTACACCATAACATATAGGAGATGACAGACTGATAATGTAAACCATAATGTAAAACATAGGATAACTAAAAATGTAAAGAACTGTGTATCCTAAAGTATGCACCATAATGTAAGCACAGATGTTACCTTGTTAGAAAGCTAATGTCTCAGACTCTGTACATCACTTTAAGTAAATATGATATGAATAGGGCGTAAGAGTATCACTGTGGAAGGGAAAAGGTTTTCTGGTGGATGTGTGGGAGTGCCGTACATTATATATATACATTGCTGTGGTCTAGGACTCCTGTGAAGAAAAGCTGAATAATTAGGGGGGAAAAAAAAAAAAAAGGAAAAAGATAGGATGTGGAATTTTTTCAAGTCAACATTCTTTATCTAAGTTCTTTATCTAACTTTATCCAAGTTCTTTATCTATCCTTTAAACCCATCACTATATGCCATTCCCTAGTAAGGGACAATGACATTATATTGGGCTTCAAATTTCGGGGAGTTCTGGATCACAGAGTGTTTCAACAATGGCAATGGAGGGATACTGGTATGGGATACCAATGACAGGTGATATATGGCTGACAGGGAGCTGTACAGAACATATGTCCAGGGTGCATGGTAATGTTTGGATATACTCATAGTGGCAACAATAAAAACCAAAGCAGGGGGGGTACTGGGTTCCTGGCCAGTGGTGCTCTGTCGTGGTCCCTAGGGGAGCAGCAACAGTCTCCCAGGTACAGTGGCGGGGACCGGGAGGGAGTGAGGGTTCAACAGTGAGCCCCTGATGCTAATGACTATGCTTATGAGCTGATAAACCTAAAATAAGAACAAGGCCTAGAGCAACATTGTGCCTGGGAATTTCCTCCTGTCAGCCTTCATGTTACTCAAATGTGGCCAGTCTCGAAGCCAAACTCAGAATGCCTTCCCCCCAGCGTGGGACATGACACCCGGGGATGAGCCTCCCTGGCAACGAGGGACCACTATCAACTACCAACTGATGATGCAACTGGAAAATGACCTTATATGGAAGGTTCAATGCGGATCAGCAGAATATCCACGTCTACATAAAATACCATGACTTTAAAATGCTGTTTGACCTAAAGTAAGGGGGAAATGAAAAGGAGAAATGAGTTTATATGGCTACGAGTTTCTAAAAAAGAGTCTGGAGGCTGGCAGAAGGATTGCCCTCATGCACAACTGAGCAGAGTCAGAGGGACAGATAAAGCAGATACAACCCCCAGATATTGGTTCCTTTGAGGGCTAAAGAGACCCATGGGAGTTATGGTCATGGCCGATGGGGTTAACTACCAGGGCAGATGGCCCCTCTTTGGAAATGGTGTTTATGTGTGATGAATCTGGACTCAGATGGGATCTCCCTTCATAAGACTTTCATGCTAATGTGCTGGAGGTGCAGTTAATGTTGGGGTTTAAGATATATTTAGGGGATTTGAATCTCTGGACTGACAATGTGATAGCCAGGTCCTGAGCCTCAACAGACTCCAGCACCTACAATCTGATCTATTGGACTTACCACACTCAGCTAAGATGGAGTTAAAGAAGGACAACCACCACACCATGGAGCCTAGAGTGATTACAACTGAAAATGGGAGGATTGCAACCAGCATCCATGTGGAATCTGAGCCTCCTCTTGACATAGAGGTGCAATGGACACAACCAATCCAATGTCCACATAGAAGAGGTGGCATTGGATTGGGAAAAGTGGACATGGTGGACGATGGGTATGGGGAAAGGCAGGAAGAGATGAGAGGTGGAGGCGTCTTTGGGACATGGAGCTGCCCTGGATGGTGCTTCAGAGGTAATCACCGGACATTGTAAATCCTCACAGGGCCCACTGGATGGAATGGAGGAGAGTATGGGCCATGATGTGAACCATTGTCTATGAGGTGCAGAGGTGCCCAAAGATGTACTTACCAAATCCAATGGATGTGTCATGATGATGGGAACGAGTGTTGTTGGGGGGGGGGAGAGGGGGGGTGGGGGGGTGGGGTTGAATGGGACCTCACATATATATTTTTAATGTAATATTATTACAAAGTCAATAAAAAAAATATTTAAAAAAAATTAGAAGAGGAAACAGACTTTTAGTGGTTTTTTTTAATTGCCGTTAAACTAACAGCACTATGCTAGTTTTCCAATATTCGAATTTTTTATCAAAGGTAATTTGCCCTTAACATTAATTTGGAGATGTGCCAAAAGTTTACAGAAAATATGGATTTTGGAAAGTTAAGTTCCACTTATTACTGGTTTAAGTGCAGAAGAGAAGCTATAGGAGGAAATAAACAGATTAATTTTCACAAAGGTAGATGCAGTTCCCTGAGTCCTCAGTTTTCAAGTATTGTTAAATAAATTCTTCTTCAACTGTCAGAAAAACTAGCTTCAGTAAAGTCCCAGATACACATAAAAAATGTAAGCCAAAACTAAATTAACTCTTAGTCAATTCCAAGTGATTAAAAACCAGGCATTTTTCAAAAACTAATTTGTAACATAGTATTGTATTCCTTATCACAAACACCTTAATAACATAGCTATTGAAATCAACTTCCTTTGCCTTTGTTTCATAAGAACTCTTCAATTTTTCCTAATTCAGAAAGAACCAAACACACCTTAAGTTTACCATTCTCAGGATTCCAAGTGTTCCACTTCAGATCTAGGTGCCTAGCAGTCTAGTGACTAGAGAAAATACAATGCAGTTAAAGCACTTCAGAAATGTGCTAGCAGGAGAAAGGATCAAAAAGATTGTGTGGTTCTATTCAGGAGATTCCTCAGGCTCATCTGTCATGATAGCATTTTAGCAGTATAATGAACTGTTTTATTAGGTTAACGTTAAAACTTCTGGATATCCAGATATTAAATGACTCAGTGATGATTTTACTCGATTACTTCTCATTTTCTCAGCCCTGTATCTTTAGGCTGCTTATCAGTAATGGAGAAAGAATGATGACTTTGTCATGGTGCTTTATGGTTACTTATCCACAGATCTGTGACTTACAAAGCCAAGAGGAGCACATAACTCTTAAGACCCACATTGAACTTAAATTTTATCCCACATGACCAATCACAGAGCTTACTTTTCTGAGCAACTCCTGATTATTGTCATGCCATAGACTGCCAGAATTAAGTTTTCATTCAAATAAATGTAAGGTTGTGCCTCTTAGCATACAGTGAAGTATTCTGTCCCTGTGTGTTTCTAGTACTGTCATCAAGAAATTTCTTTATAACTAAGGATTTGGCTCCTTCTATGAGAAAAAATAAATAAAAGGCTGTACTTGCATATGTGTGTGTTGTGTGTGCACACTTGGGCACACATGTCTAAAAGCCGAGAGTTATGATATTTAACCACCACTGCTCAGCAAATTTATTTTCAAAACCTTTGTTTAAGTACTAGAAATCACTGCCTTGTTGTCTATATAAGATGGATATCACTTGGCATTGAGAAAAAAAATTTTTCATTCCCTTGACTGACTAAATTCTTCTCTTTTTAGTTAATTATTTGCGTATCATGGAGAATGCAGACATAGTGTTAATATCTATTCCAAATATCCAGGCAAATCACAAATCTTAGAATTGCGATTTTGAATAAAGTCTTCAAAACTGCAGGCTTCATGACCCAGCAATATTACTACTAGGTATATACCCAGAAGAACTGAGAGCAGTGACACAAATAGACATCTGCACACTGATGTTCAAAGTGACTTTATTCACAATTGCCAAAAGATGGAAACAACCCAGGTGTCCATCCACTGACAAAAGGATAAACAAACTATGGTATGTACACACAATGGAATATTATTCAGTTGTAAGAAGAAATGAAATCATGAAGCATATGACAGCATGGATGAACCTGTAGGACATTATGTTGAGTGAAGAAAACCTGGCATAAAAGGAAAAATATTGTATGGCTTTGTTATAATGAACTAAATATAATGAGCAAACTCATGGAGTTAATAGAATGTGAGTCACCATGTGGGAAGAGAATGGAAAACTGAGGTTTAATCTGTGCAGAATCGTAAAAAGTTGTTTGGAAATTAATAGAAATAGTGAAAGCACATCATAGGATTTGTAACTAGTAGCATTGACATATGGATGTGATAGTGGTATCTTTTCTGTTGTTTTTCTATTTTGTTTTTGCTGGAGTAATGAAAATGCTCTAATATTGATTGAAGTGCTGAATGCACAACTTGGTGGTTATGCAAAATGCCATTGATTGTACACTAGATAAATTACATGGTTTATGAACAAAAAAAAATAGGGTGGGGGAGGGAGATACACCAAATATAAGATACAGATTATAGCTAATAGTAATACTTTGATGATGCTCTTTCATAATTTGTTACAAATGTTTTACAACAATGCAAGATATTTGTAGTGGGTGATATATGGAAGAACTGAATGATGATAAGCATGTTTGATTTGTAAGTTCACAAGTTTTACTATACAGTTATTGTTTATACATGTTCATGTATGAATGGTATACGTCAATAAATTGTTTTTAAAATTTAAAACCTACATGCTTCACTTTGAGATCCTTCAATTTCTGTGCATCCTTTCACAAACATATGGGAAAAATAAAGTTAAAAGAGAGTAAGCTCTGATATGGACATCAAATTTTAGGAAAATGTAATTGAAGGACAATATTAGACATTCCACTAAAATAACGACAAAACTCTTTTTAAAACAATGTTTTCTTCCCTAAAACTAATTATTTTACTTCTATGAATCAAGGGAGTTTTATTTTTATCTTTATGTAGCTGATACATAGAGTTTCAAATGTCAAATAATTCCTAATTGTAAAAAAATAAAAATGTTTGTAATCATTTCTAATGAAGTAGTCATTTAAATTCTCTGAGCCTGAATTTATTTTTCAGGAAAAAAATGTTTGTCTAAATGATTTCATTTACTCAGATTCCATCCAGATCCATGAGTCTCTATTACTTTTATCACACTATCTCTCCTTATTTATCTTATTTTTATGAAACAATGTGCCTCACAGAAAGTCCAAAAATTATTCCAGAGGTCTCCTGATGCCTCATTTTTGACAATCAAAGCATATAGACACAACATGAACATTAACTCTAAGATTGACACACTTGATTTCTGATGAATGCAAGACTGAGCCATATCTTGTGATATTATTTCAATATTAATGGCTCCATGAAATTTTAAAATATGCTTTAACTTTTTTTTATCACAGAAAACAACTTCCCATAGAAATGTGATTGAAAAAATTTTCTATTTTGTGTGATCTGTTTCTTTTTTAAAAAGACAATAATAAAAATATTAATAAAAATGAAAATTTCTAAATGCAAAGCACAAATTCATGGCTCAAAATTTGAATCACACCTGCAAAGTAAGCCATAGTACTTCCAAGTAATGATAATTCAGAGGTCTTTCAGTTTCTAAAAATAATTCTGAAGATACCTGAGATAAATAATTTTTGAGTAGCCTGATTAAAGAATAGCCCAATTACTCTATAGTTCTGTATTTTCCTGGTCATGATCATACCTGGTCATAACTGGAATTCTGTTTCATACTGCAATAAAAACAAAATACCAAAGAAATTGGTTGTGGAATGTTGTGTAAGAATTTGTTACAATTTTTAATTGATAAAGAACATTTGATAAAAGAGTATCACCAGATTCAGGAACCTAGCTTGCAAAAGAATGCCTATGTATTACAAATATTTTTGTCATAAAGTTTTTAAAAGATCACATTCTCTTTTAAAATAAAGACATATATGTAGATCCTGAATGTAAGACAATACTGACTAAACACTCGCAGACCAACTCTTCCAGACAGGAGTCCTGGACTCCTGTGCCACCCACCCTCACCAACACCTCCCAGAGGGAGAAGCCAGGCTTGGAGGGGATGGGACCCACCCTGGCACCTGGTGGTCAGGCAGTCCTCAGGCATCTGAGCTGGCCGGGTTAAGGGAGGGGGTTGTGGGGGCAGAATCCAGCTCTAACTCCTGGGCCTGTGGCAGAGAGGCTTTGCAAATGGAATTCAGGTTACCAACCATCTGACCTTAAAATAGGGAGGAACCTATAGTTACTACTATACTTGATAAGTGTGTGTCCAAGAAACTTAAGTCTTTTGTCCATTCATGTGCCATTTGAACCCTGAATCTCAGCAGAGTTGCAAGACCTACTCTCCAGTTCATTGGACTCACCCAGGACAACTAACAAGGAGATGATAATGGACAACATTCATCCCAAGGAACAGAGAGAGTGTCAGCTGCAAGCAAGATATTCCCATCCATCTGCCCCATAGGATACAAGCCCCCTCTCAATTAGCAGTGGAGTGGACATCACCATCATCCCCAAATCCTCAAGATTGGGGAATGAACAATGGACTAAAGTACATTTATTAATTATTCTACTATAGACTTATTATTACTCTAGCAATGGAAGAACTTTTATCACTGATGTAGAGGCAGTAACCACCCCAGGGTTCTGAGGGAAGAGAGAGGGAAAAATAGGTGTAAATTGTGGGCATTTTCTGGACATTGGAATTGTCCTGCATGACGTTGGAATGATGGATATAGGCCACTATATATTTTGTCATAACCTACAAAATTGTGCAGGACAGAATGCAAACTATAATGCTATAATGTACATTACAATTCATGATTGGTGACAATGCTTCAATATGTGTTCATCAATTGTAACAAATGTACCATACTAATGAAGGATGTTTTTGATGTGGGAATGCATGGGAGGGCTGGGGAGTAGAGCATATGGAATCCCCTATATTTTTTATGTGTCTTTAAAAAAATTTTTTTAATTAAATAATATATACACAGAAATACAATAAAAATATTTCCAATCACCAATAAAACAAGCGTTCATTAAGGGTGGGGAAAAAAAAGGAGGGAGGTTTTCCTGGCCAAAAGGGCCAAATGGAATCACAGGAGCCCTGAAAAGCCAAGAGGGAAGCAAGAGAGTTTGGAAGCCAGAGAAGGATATGTGTGCATATCTAGGACACCACATGCTGCAATAATGTCTAAGAAGCAGGAGCTCAGTCCTACAGCGGCAAGCCCTGAATTCTGCCCATGACCTGGAGGAGCTGAGAAGCGAATTCTAAAGCAAGCAACTCAGCCCTGCCAACACCTGTGCTTCAGCCAAGATCTGGGGCAGAGAAATCTGCCATGGCTTGCTGACCTGTAGATTGTGGAATAATATGAGATGTTTATTTAAGCAGCTAAATTTATGGTAGCTGGATACAAAACAATAGGATGCTAATACAGGCCACAGTTCTGTGTTTCAATGTCACCTGTAAGGAGAAGGGCACGTGGCCCTCATTCTACTCTGTGAAAAACTGGTCATTTCACTTTAGGCAAAAAACAATTATTTTTAAAAGAGGTTTGCAATAATTTCCTTAGTTAAAAATTTACAATGTTATCATCTTAAAGATCCAGCAGATTTAGTGTTAACTTAATATCTGTGTATTAGTTACTCTCATCTCAAGGCTGTTAAAACTTAATTAGGGAATCACAGACAAACTATGCAATACAAAGTTTACTCTGTAATATCCCCTCAGTCGCTACCACTTTTAATTTCCAGGTCTAGTAGACAGTTCTAGGTTAAACTCACATCTCTCCCATCTTTACATACCCAGCCCTTCCCCCATAGTTTCCCTCAACCAAAGTGACCCTTGAATTCAGTCAAGGTCAGGAGAAGACCTTGCGGGTAAGATAGGCTAAAGAAAGATTGTGGAAGAATTCAGGACAACCTTTTAATTTGTTTTTGTTGTTGTTGTTTCACCATAAGTAATCCAATGGCCAAAAGCTTAATACTCGAAATTACTGAAATTAGCTAGAATGGTGTCACCCCTGTTTATATTTACTCTAGACTTCCTTTTGTGGTGGTGATTCTAGATTGAGCCCACCCTTGTTTATAGATTAAGCTCCCCCTCTTATGTGCTTACTATTGGGATGTTAACCTCTCCACCCTCCTGTTTACTGTCCATATGGAAAGCCTGCTACTGACCTCTCCTCTATACTTTCCTTATCTCAGAGATATTATTTAGAAATATTATAATATTAGAATTTCTGCATATCAGGGAGACAGTTTTGGGCCATGAGGACTGAGCTCCTTTGATAGAAGAACCAAATAAATTCTTACTCTCTTTGGAAAAAAAACACAAAACTTGTATTGTATTTTATGAAATTTAGTTTGCCTCAGAGATCACTTTTCTTTCTTTTTGCTGCTGACTTTTAATCGCACATGTATTTATTGGTGTTCCATCTATACATTATAATTTTTAAATGCTCTGTAGTCTATATTTGGCAAACATTGTCCTTTAAAAGAATATCATTTGTGCTTTTAAAAAGTATTATGTTATTCTGCCATGATTAAAACTGGATGATTTTGAATGACACTATTTATTCCAAGATAATCTTGTCCTTTAATGAGTTATTTTCAAAATTTTTCATTCCTTAGAAATTCTTCTAAGATATCAATCTCTGATCTATGAAGTTGAATGACATAATTTCAAAAGAATTGACAAAAGGAAATGTTTAGCCTCTTTTAGATTTCTTCATTTTGATGTTCTAAATTAATTTTATATTCCAGTTATCATATCTACCAACAGAACATATGGTATCCAATCTTTTAACAGTATTTAGTCCCCTAATAACTGACAGACTCATTGAATCCTTCTCCCAAGTCTGACTAGAATTGCATTCAATTTTTTTAAAAAATTATCTATCAATTTATTTTTAAAATTTTGGAAAAGAATTATTACTTAATTGTGGTATTCATGTATTAGAAATGTACAAAGCTGTTTAAAAACTTGTCTAGACTCTATCTAGAGATAAATGAACTATGCCCATGATATAACAAATGAACAAAATAAGCTTGTGGAAAGTTATGTATAAAACAATTGCATTTTTAAATTTTATGAAATTATATAAACAAATAAATGAATAAATAAGAAAACTATGTGTGTGCATAAGAACATATTGGACAAAGTTAAGAAGACTATGCATTGTTATATGAGTTACTTAAAAGAGTGAGATTGTGAGAGAATGGGACAACTGAGAAGGAAATGATGAAGAGATGGACTATTTAACTTGTTTCAATAATCTTATAATAATGTTATAATTTAACTAATACTGAAAAATCAATAAAATATAACTCCATGCTCTATTAATTCAAATTTTCAAAATAACATATAAAATCTGAAAATAACTAAATTGCAAAAGGCATTTAGAAAGTTACAATTAGTAAACATCAAACGTAAGATATGGACTAAATTTTAATATAAATATAAATATTTTGACAATGCTCTTTCCTAGTTTGTAACAAATGTTTCACAACAATGTAAGTAAGATGTTGGTGGTGGGGATAGGTATGGGAACCTTCTATGATGATATGCATGTTTGTTTTGTAAATTCACAAAGTTTACTATATATTTATTTTTCATGCATATTCAAGTGTGAATGCATACTTCAATAAAGTTTTATTTAAAAAATAAAAAATTTTAAAAAGAATGTTACAATTAGTAAAACTGTAAAAAGATTTTAAGGACAAGTATATTTCAAAATAATATTTTACATACTTTGGAAAAAAGTGTATTTCAAAGAATTTGAAGTATGATTTATAAACTTCATAGTCTTCAGGGGTTTTTTTTGCACTGCTATTTTGCTTTAAAGTCTTTCATATTCCATTTACAAATAATTTATTTATTATGCTGAAATAAAACTTTGTTCATTAACTTTCTATATATCCCATCTGGTTTTGAAAGCAGTTCTTCATATTTCCCACACTCAGTAATTTTTTTTTAAAAAAATTATTTATGTATTTTTTATTTTTATCCTCCACAGAATGGCTTGTTTCTATAGGAGGCACCAGCAACTGAACCCAGGACCTCTCATGTGCGAGGCAGGTGCCCAACTGCTTGAGCCACATCCACTCCCACATATTCACTAACTTTTCCTTGCTTAAGAACAGCAACCATATTAGCATTAATTGTGGACAGACAATGGGCAATAACTAACACTGATCTTCCTTCCATTAGGCAATCTAGAGCTTCTTGTACAAGAAATTCATTTTCAGCATCCACTGTACTAAATGCTTCATCCAGGAGAAGAATTTGGGGATTCTTAAGCAGAGTATAGGCAGGTACAATCCACTGTTTATGTCCACCTGAAAGGAGAACACCCTTTTCTCCAATCACAGTGTTGAATCTTTAGGGGAAATATTTAATGAAAGCAGATGCATTTGCTACATCAACCATGTTCTCTGCCTGTTCTGCAGTCACTAGGGCAGGGTTGTCTGTGCTATAAGCTATGTTCTCAGCAACTGAGCAAGAAAATAAAATTGGTTCCTAACTCACTGTCCCAATCTTGGCTCTCAATCAGACTGGATGTAGCTGATGAATGTCACAATCATCCAGACTGACATTTCCAGAAATGAGGTCATACAACTTCAAAAGGACTAAAACTACTTTGATTTGCCAGCACCTCTTCAGCCAACCAGTGCTGTGACAGAGCCCGATGGCAAAGAAAGACTGGAAAAGAAACGTCTGGAAGAACAGGATAGGTAAAATGTACTTTCTTAAACTACGAAGTGTCCTGGAAGGCTGGCCCATTCAAAATGATGCCCTCATTAAAAGGAAGTATAGGCTTTTCTCAAGGAGTTTCCAGAGACATCCTCCAGCACCTAGTCTTTCATTAGCTTGAATAGAAAGGGCTCAGACTGCTCCAAGGAAGCCAACCTGAGAGTGTGCCTCTTTCCTTGCTTAACGTTTTACTTAATCCACTTTGTGAGTGTATTTCTCTATTTCAGTCATTTCTTTCCCAAAAGCTCGAATGGTTCTTACATTTCCAATACACTCCTCAGCTGAGTGGCTTGTGCCGGGGAATCCTGCATGACTTGTTCAATTTCCATAGTTATTGCCCATAAATCACAGCAAGGATGGGTAATGGAGGTAACATACTCAAAACAAAAGTGGCCAGATTAAGTAAGGCAAAAAATTGTCAAAAGTAAAAAGGCAAGAAGTGTTTGTTACACACAGAGGCAAGAAATTCTGATTATGTATAGTGGTTGTGTGTGTGTTTAAATAAACAGGCCTGGTTGAAGGTGCTGTTTTGGAGTTGCATATCCTGTTTTCGTGGAACTTTCCAGACATCTTTAATCTTCTTTAAAAATACAGAATGCTGCACAAATTTGCATGTTATCTTTGTGCAGGGGCCATGCTAATCTCCTCTGTATCATTCCAATTTTAGCATATGTGCTGCTGAGGCACACGCTTTCAGTTATTTTTTTAAACCTTTCTCTCATAGGGCTATGAGATATAGGGTAAGAGACTGAAACCTAGGCCATGACTTCGTCACTCTTTGCCTAGTTGCATAAACACCCTGAATTTCTCTTTTGCCTGTTGAAATAGTACAAAAAACAAATAGATATCACATCTATCCTGGGTACTAACCTTTTCACTTTTCTGGCAACACACACAATCTCAGTTAGATTGTTCTTTGTCTATAAAAACAATTTCAGAAAAGAACTTCTGCTACTGCCTTCTAACTTTTAGAAGGTTGTGGTAAGGATCAAATTAATGAAGAAATCAAAAGCACTTTGAAAGATACAGAGTGCCTAATTATGCCTAAATACCTAAACTACAAAACCACTTTGGCAGATACTGCATTGAATCAGTCAAGCAAATGGAATAGAGTAAATATTTCAACTACTTTCTAATGTGTCCTCTTTTAACAGACATGATGGAAATCTAAATCTGCATTTCTCAGACTCCCTTATTTTCTAGGGGTGCTATTGTGACCCAGGTTCATTCCCAGGAAACTAGAATTCAGAACAGAGTTAAGTGGTCTAAGAGAAACAGGGCTAGAGGTACCATTTCCCAAGTGTGGACAATAGCAGAGGCAGCAAGACACTGGAGCAGGCACCAGAGCCTCAGATCCCCGCCTCAACAGCCTTGGAGATTTTGCAGCAACTTATATTCATTCAGAGGGCCTGGCTTTCCTACTGGCAATATTGGAGTATTACATGGAAACTGACAAGGCTGTATTTACTGGTATTTTAAGAATGTCTTAATTAACAGCTTAATTCCTTCCATTGATTCTAATTTGATTGGATATTGTTTAAGATGACAAATTGTACATGGCTGTCGAAGCTATACCTGGATCTGTTCTGTCATTTTTGTTCATCCTGGCTTTCCATTTTCCCAGGATTCTGTATTTATAGACAATAGGATTTCCTCTGGAATCATGGGAATTTATTTAGTGACTTCTGCAAACAGCAGAGAAGCTTGTAGGACATAGGCTTGCTCTGAAGGTATTTCTATGGTTAAGTGTTTTGGAGAAAAAGTGATTTGTGCATTTAATTTGCCTAGTAAAATCTCCTCCTAACAGAAGCACTGGATATTCAGGCATGTTACAGAACACTATGTTTTAAGTTTTTTATCGCAATTTGACAATCTAATGGTTTCAAAAAAAGCTGATGGGCGTTCTCCCCAGATATGCTGGCTATGGCTACTGTTTCAGCTGAAATTGAGCTTTGCTTTTTATTTAGTACTGAATAAGTTGCTCTGGTATCAATGAGAAAGTTAATTGTTTTCCCATCTGCATAGTTACCCGAGGCATCCTATGGAAGACTGGCAGGGGACACAAGCCCCGCGGAAGAGCCTCTGGGCCTCTCTCTCTAGATCTCTGCCAGCAGCATACCTTTGGGGCAAATGGAGAATGAGTCTCTAGCCTCCTGCAGAAACCAGTCCCAGGGGCACCTGGAAGACAGTCCCGTCCAGCGCTGTCCATCTCTGCAATAAGCACATTACCTAGGACCTAGAGTCTTTAGACTAGTTAGGTTTCTAGGTGGTCCTTGGGGTCTTACCTTCTCAACTCCTGATCTACAGTTGCTTCGTTCAATAATCCCTCTGATTAAGGCAGCTTGCCGTTCCAGGTATTTATCTTCTTTAACCTGGTCTCGGCTGTTGTAGACCTTAAAAGCAATCTTAACAAGTTGTAACGCAGACAGCTTTAGGCTCCTATGCAACTTCTGTAATTTTTTCTGATGTCCAGTGCACTCTGGTTAATAAAAGTCATGTTTATTAAATTTGCATTATCTAGTTGTTCTGGGTCTATGTCTGTGAGCTGTTTATATGCTTCAAAATTTTTTTCACGAAAAGCTGAAGGGCTTTACTTGGAATCTTGCTGTATTTCCTGCACATGTTTTTAGGCTTCTAGGCTTTGGCACTCTTTTCTGCAGTCCTATTATTATACATTCTTTATAATGGTCTAGCTTGCTCCTGTCATCAAGATCTCTTGGATCCCAGTGTGGGTCGGCAGTTGATATAGCTTGATTGGATTCTGAATATGGAGGATTATTTGAGTGGTTCACATGCAATCTGTCAGCTTCCTACTTTGCCTTTTCTAATACCATCCCTCTCTCGTATCCTCTCTTAATACTTAATCGAGTACTAAGCAGGACTTACATATCAGTCCAAATTGGATTATGTGTAGCTAAGACTGAAACAAACAAATTCTCCATTTTCTTGGGCCATCCCTATAGGTAGTATTGCTGTTTTTCCAAGGAAAGAAATCTGACATTAAAGATGGTGAGTGTACATGCACAAATACCCTGGTCATCTTGTCCTACAGGGACTTATCTGAGGGGGAATACACTAGCCGGAAGCTCAGCAGTAAGGATGTTGGACTGGGTGAAGGCTGGAGATTGTTTCTTTCTGTATAGTGGGGACAGGAGCTGGTTCCTCCTGTGTATTAGGCACAGGGACTGTTTCTTTCTATATGCTGGGCACAGGAGGTTAAATTGGAAATGGCTAAGACATTTTAGGCCCCTCTTCTAATATATGACCAGTAGCATATGGAGGTGGTGTTGATCGAGGAAACAGAAGCATATCAAAATGGTCCTCCAGATTAGGGCCTGGAATGATCTCATACCTTTCCTGTAGATTCTCTACCCTCTACCCACCCGTTTTCTGCTCTCTGTGCCCATTCACTGTGTGTTCCTCTGTCTGCTTGCATTCTTGTCCGTGGAACCAGTAATCTGTGTCTCTTTTCGTTGCATCATCATGCAGCATCAGCTCTCCATGCATGCAGCTCCACTCCTGGGCAGGCTGTGCGTTTTTCACATAGGGCGGCTATCCTTGCAGGGTGCACTCCTTGCACATGGGGCTCCCCTGCATGGGGGACACCCCTGCGTGGCAGGGCCAGCTCTGCATGTAGGCCAGCTCACCACACAGGTCATGAGGTCCTGGGTTTGAACCTTGGACCTTCCATATGGTAGGTGGACATTCTATCAGTTCAGCCAAATCTGCTCCCCCCTGTAGATTCTTGTTCTGATAGAGGGTGAAGAAAGTTTATACATAAGATATTTCATCCCATTTTTCTTCCCTCTTGCAGAGCAGGTCTAGCTAAAGGATGGTGTGACAGTTTGAGATTATGTTTGTGAATCCCCAAAAGTAAAAGATTATGTTTGTAAACTAATATATTATTCTAGGTGTGATCCCCTTTGATTACATTAGATTCAGCTGACAGGTTTGATTAAATTACCTCTTAAGAGTATGGCTTTGGTTCTACCACATCAGTAAGCATGACTCAGGTTGAGTCCTCACCCCTTTGGTGAACACTCACTCAAGAAGATGCATGGGAAGAGAGCTCTGTCATTTTGGATCCTGGGACCCAGGGTAAGGATGAGCCATCCACCTGATAGTTTGCAGCTGACCTTGGGAAGAGAAGATATAGAAAGCCTGGAAAGAAATGAACCTGTGCCAGGAAAGAGAGGAAGTCCTGAGAGACAAGCTCTATGCCAGCCTGCAACTGAGAGAGCAGAAACCCAGGGAAGGCTGGAACCTCGTAGAGATCAGAGACCATCTTGCTTCAGCATGCAGCAACTGACTTTGGTGAGAAAGCAACCTAGAGTTGGACTCTTTAGGGTCAAGAAACTGTAAGCTTTTACCCCAAATAAATATCCTTTATAAAAGTCAACATATTTCTGGTACTTTGCATCAGTACCCCTTTGGCAGACTAATACTGTTGTAGAAGTTGAGAGAGGTTCAATTATTTGCATACAGAAAGGCCAGGACTCAGGAATGATTTTGAGGAGGAAAAAAAAGACTTATTGACTGCTTGCCAGACTCAGGAGCTTTTTGTTTCAAATCCTAGCCCGGAAAAAGATTTTTGAGTTCCTTTTATACAGAGAGGAAGGGCCAAATGATTCTTTTGTTTCAGTGCTCAATAGGCTTGAATTAGCATATATTTTTCACATCCTAGGTAAGCTTTTAGCATGTGGGCTTCATATATTCTGGATAAACTTTTAGCACATTTGGTCTGCATTTTTATAGTTTGCATTGCTAAATTGTTTCTCTGGGACTGGAGTTGTTGTCATAGTTACCAAGGGCAGGGCTGCAGTTCTCACTGTCCCAAATGCACCACGCAGAGGACATACAGCTCAGGTTATCTACGAATATATGAACAGCCCTCGACCCATAGCCTACACCATTTCCCCCCTGATGCTGAAGCTCAACTTGCTAAGCTTTGGCATAATTATTGTTGGAGGTATGAGGTGGATGGCTGTTTTGATTGATTACTTCACTTATCAATTTTCAGTGAGGATCTAAAGACAAAGTTCTTATTAAAGCTTCGAGGGTTTATCCTGTTTTTAGAAGTTTTCATCCTGGACAGTAGAATCCCGGGGGCAGGCCCCCCCTACAGTTATCCTGGGGCCACCAGCACTCACACCAATTTCCAGTCAAGCTCCAGATTCATCTGTTAATTTTATTTTACCCTTAAAGCGTTTGCACCTTTAATCTTAAAAGGGTGCTGAAGGGAGATGATCTCTTTTCTGTAACTGATTCTTGCTGGCCATGGGCTGTAGTCATTGCCTAACAAGGTGTAAAACTCTTATTTTATTTTAACTGGAGGAAGATGGATCTGGCATTCTGTACGAAGCTGGATGAAGTTTTCCTATGGTTAATAAGATGTTCATTCTGAAAGAAACAAACTTAATTAAAATTTTAGAATACCCATTTTTAAAAGAGGACATTGGATTACAGAAGTAGACAAGGTTAGGTGCCTATAAAGATGGCACTCCTTTTTAAAAGCTGGTAGGAACAGTATATATATATATATATATATATATATATATATATATATATATATTTTTTTTTTTTTTTTTAAGTTATTTATTTTCAGTGAGAAATTGCAACAGATGTTTAGCTTTGTTTTGAAGACGCATTTCAGGCTGTTTAATGATTGGCACTCATGTGCTCTGTCAGATGCTCCTGGTGAACTGGCACCTTTTGGGCAGTTGGCTTCATTCAGGATCAGTGCACCAAGTTGGAAATTTTTTTAGCATTTAGCTGTGGGAGTGATCAGAACTACAGAATAAAGTTTTTTACATTTTGGTTTTAATTATAAAATTTCTGGTAATTTTGACTGTTCAATAGCAAGCCTCATTTTTGGTACACAGTAGAGTACAGTAGAATAGTAAGTTAGCTGAGCCTGGCTAAGACCACTACCTTATTTTTATAGAGATAAGGATTCTGAGTTGCAAATAATACTTTTAGGTTTCAGGTTTGTAATACTTTATGTGTTATCTCTCCATGGGAGCAGGCCATAATTCTAATTGTGTTTAAGTTTTAATTGCAGTATTCTGGTAATCATGGCTCCACTTAGCATGTTCTTCACGTGGTGAGCAAGTCGCAGCATTGTTGATCCTAGAGAGAGTTTCCAGTATTCTACCAGCCTGGTCCACAGTGCTCTCTGGCACTATGGAACAGTGCCAGTCTGGAGGCCATATCCATTGTGTGCTTGGGCTGTATGGAGCCATCATTGGCTGCTGCAGGAGCTTGAAACTGCAACGTAGTTTCCGTCGACTTCAGGAGCAGAACCAGAGGCTGATATAACAAATATTTCTATTTGAGAGGTCAGTGACCAGCCTAGCCAATAGCTCACATGGAGAGGCAACCTGTAATGCATTCAAGGCCTGGTTTGAATGTACAAGAGAGTTTGACAATGTTAAAGTTTATTTCTTGTTTTTGTATATTTTAAACAATTAAATGCAACACATCATATATCAAATGACTTTGTTTACTTATACAATTTTACCATGGAGATAATAGTAGGTATTTTACTTTAGTATTAGAGGGAAAAAAATTGTTTTACATTGTTAAAATGAAAATGGAAGATTCCCAATAGAATCAAGATAACTTTTTATTACCATTTACTTATATATACACCTTCTTTTTCTTTGTTTAAGTTCTGAAACTGTGAATAATTTTAAAAGCATACTGACTACTAGGTTCCAAATATAATTGCATAATTTGTTTAATCATAATTTAGGAAAGATCTTTTCACAGCTTTTATGGACTTTCTTTTCTTACTGAAATTTTGTAATAGAATTATTAACCATCCTTATTTTAAGGCTGTTAAAAGGTTTAAACTGGAGAATTACAGGGCAAACTGATTCTTAATTCCCCAGCCTAGAAAATAGTTTTAATTCACACCTAGTCCCTCCCTCAAAGTTCTTGCAAAGAGAAGGCCCTTTCCCAACAGTTCCTATAAGCAGATTTCTATATTCTTAGTCTATTTGGGCTCCAGGAATATTTATATTCACATATGTAACTGCATATTTAACTTTTAGCAATTTGAATAGAGTTCTTTTAAAAATTTTCATTTGTTAATTTGATATTATTACCCTGATGTATGAAGATATATACTCAGCAATTAGGCAGACACAAATAGTTAGACACAGAAACACAACTCATTGATATTATTTATAATTTGCATTATTTTATATACTGTTCAGTTTAATTTAGGTTCTAGATATATATATTACTTCTATAACTGCATATTTAACCAGCAATGAGCAAATAGGCAGACATGAATAGTTCGACACAGAAACATAACTTAGTTCCTTAAAACTTTTACTTTTTACAAAACAAGTGTGACTGCAAAATAACTGAAGATTTCTAAAAGGTGTTTTTTGTTTGTTTGTTTTTAAATTTGCACTATAACCATGCAGATTTGCACAAGAATTTTGTTTCTTAACTAATGGCTTGTAACCAAAATGTTCCCAATGCTTTAACACAATTCTCTTTTGTTTCAGAACTTTATATTTTACTTTGAATTTAGCAGAATTTTGGATGAGCAACAAGATTAATTCTATGTATATTTACTGAGGCTATTGAAACCTCAGGGAGACTGGTTTCTCTGGTGAATTGCCACTCTTAGGAACCCAGACAGTCAAGGCAGGAGACCTCTTTCATTTTCCCAGTCCTTGGAGATAATAAAATTCCAGTGGTCATTCAACCCCAAGGGTTAAGAATTCCACCAGGCAGCAATTTAGTCCACAGTTGGAATCATGAGAGAAAGCAGGGTTACAAATACCAGTAGGAGAGAGACAGGGATGTCCCACATCCGCCTTTCCCTGGACTATAGTGGCAGAAGCTGTTATGAAATAGCCATAAGCAAAGGCAAGGGGTGAGGCTAGGCTTGAAGTAACTAATAAACAAAGGTAAGGTTAGTTTAGAATTTACACTTACAATAATATGTTCAGGCTAAATTTATCCAGTTATAGTTTTAGTTATTATCCTTCCGCTGTTTTATAATATAAATGCATCTATAAATGATCTTAACTCTTAGTTACAGTTTTCATTAACTTTCAACCTTAAGGTGAATTGGATATCTTTATTAATTAAGCTACAAGAATTTTATTAGTAACAATCCTGTGAAGTTCTTTTCCTAGTGATGGAACAAATTCTTATCTGTGAGTTATGCATTTAATTCACTAGCAAGAGAGTATTGGCATTTAAATATTCATTTTAAATTACCTTTTTACTGTAAATTCTTAGGTACCAGCAACTGACAAAAGCCAAACACAGATTTTTTGCTCTGTGGTTTTACAACCTTGATGTTCCCAACCAGACCATTAAAAAGGCTATCAAGTCATTAGAGGTCCATTGTTTTTAAGCAATAGCCTTCTTCCTTTAGACAAGTTTACAGCTTTAAAACATTTCAAAGCATTTTACATAGCCTCACAGACCCTGGGTGGGCAGAATGCAAATTTATTTTGGCCTTTGACACCTCAGGAAGGGAACTTTATTGCACTTATTTTGATCCTACTCTGCATCCCCTTCAAGGCAATCAGGTGCACAGCCATCGAGAAGGAATGCGGCTTATGAATAGAAGGTGTGGACTCACTGGAAAGGAGTAAGCCATTTCCCCCTTTCCAGCTTTCTGCCAAAATGGGCAGAAAGAACCTACTCAAATTTGGCACCCCTCCTGGGGACCCCTGTCCTGGCAGGGCTATGATTCAAGTCACTGGCTCCACCAGCCACTCTGACTGGGCTAGCTCCAGCAAACCTGGGTTCGTGGGGCAGACACGGACAGAGACAATCCCTGAGTTCCTGCAAATGAGGCCGACCCAGGGAGACAAAACAGGAGAGCATGCGCACACACACTCATACCGTGGTTTTGTTGTACCAACTACAATCAACTCATTTCACCAATGGCAAGGGAGGGTTCCAGCTCAACCAAATTCCGCTACTTTACGTAACCACACAACTCCAACACCCTCACAAAACTCATTAATCTGACCTACAAGTTTATGTATATCTTTTTTCAGCACAGCTGCCCCTGCAGCCATTACAAACTTGTAGAAAGAGAGAACACTTAACATTAATCATCTCATATAAAGCAAATTCATTCACAATGCAGCACCACAACAAAAGATTCCAGCTAGACCTTTTTCACTGTTTAATTTTACACCCAGTCCATGCTTCACTAGAAAAGCTGATTCATTTCCCTGTAACCAAGTTTTTCAAAATCCAGACCAATTTCCAGGACATTAGGACTCAAACCTATAAATATCCTTTCTTATTATAATCAAGCCTCCACTCTTTTCAGTGGAGACAAGACCAGTTACCAGATTCTAACATAGTTAGACAAACCCAAAACACCAGGCTTTTCCCCTTTTTTTTCTCCTTTTTCCAGACCTAAAGAGAACTTCCCCCCAAATTTCTGGAGGTACTAGGGTCCTCTCTCAGGAGGTGATCAGGCTACCTCCCCAGGAACTAAAGCTAGGGTTTTCCCCAACTATGCTTCCCCAGGGAGTCTTACCTTCCTCCACATCCGGAGTTCTTTTTTGCTCCCAGACTCTTTCTCTTCAGACCTTCCATTGTACTCAGTTTACATTGGGAAGACTCTGGTGGAGCCCACATCTTTTCTGGATTAAATTTAATCCAAGGGATCCCAGATTTGGGGTTCACCAGAGTCCTCCCAGCTTCCACAGGGATCTGGAAGGGGCAGCGTAATGCTACCATCTCTGGTCTTCATTTGCAATCCCAGATGAGCCCCCAAAATGTTGTAGAAGTTGAGAGAGGTTCAATTATTTGCATATAGAAAGCCAGGGCTCAGGAATGATTTTGAGAAGGAAAAAATGATTTATTGATGGCCGGCCAGACTCAGGAGCTTTCTGTTTCAAACCCGAACCCTGAACAAGATTTTTGAGTTCCTTCTATGCAGAGAGGAAGCGCTAAATTGTTCTTTTGTTTCAGTGCTCAATAGGCTTGAATTAGTATATATTTTCCACATCCTTGGTAAGCTTTTAGCATGGACTTCATATATTCTACATAAGTTTTTAGCACATTTGGTCTGCATTTTTATAGAGTTTGCATTGCTAAATTGTTTCTCTAGGACTGGAGTTGTTGTCATAGTTACCAAGGGCAGGGCTGCAATTTTCACTGTTCCAAATGCACCATACAGAATACATACCACTCAGGTTATCTACAAATATATGAACAACCCCCCACACCCATAGCCTACATCAATACAGATGGTATAATTAACAGATACATTCTCTAGCCACTTTTCTCTGACTCTAATATATATTGTGGCCAGACTAAATTACAAAAGAAAATCTTCTGTTTCATGGGTTTATAGCTGAACACTGACAAATTATTCAATATACATCCTAAAGGACTGCAATCTGGTATGCTATTAATATTTCCCATGATTATCTGAAGCAGCAATTAATTTTAAAATATTAACAAGTATTATTATGAACAAACATAATACCAGCACTTTACAGAAATTCAAATAACCCAATAACCAGATCAGATATGGAGGAAGGGGCAGAGGAGGTCTTGGAGGAATGAGAGACTTGGGGACTTTTAACCCCCATCAGGGACTTGTACCCTAGGCAAACTTCGTGGCTTCAACTCTATCTTCCTCCTTACTCACTGATTAGATGTCCAGAACCTGGAACTTGTTTCTTGTCTCAAAAGAAAATCACACTGATGGGTCTGCAATGCTGACAGGCATGGGAGAAAGCCTCAATTGTCAAGCCTCTAGATAAACAGATTTCAGTAGACATGCAGGATCAGTGACTGGAAAAGCCTGTCTTGTCAGGGCCCCAGAGCCAAGGACAAGAAAGATTCTGGGGACCTTTCGGTCCCACCAGGGTCACCAAATTGTTACCAAGCAAGGGTTTCCTTCCCAGATAGCACAGAAGTCAATGCAGTGATATCAGGATTTTGAGAAGAGAGTTTTATTCCAGGATGGCTAAGAAAGGAGACAGGAGGAAAACTCTCCAACTGCTCCCCAAATCTAAAGAGTTTAGGGTTTTCATGGGATTAAACAAAAGGAGATAGTGACATTAACAGATATTGATTGGTTATTGTTACCTAATTATCTAAGCCAAGAGCAGAAAAGAATGAGGAAAATGGGGAAAAAAAAAAGGAGTTAATCTATACACCATCAGCCATTATATGCATCTGGGTTCTCTTACTAATACTGGATTCATGAATCATTGCCATTCAAGGTCACTCACTTTAACCAGAAGAAAACACAATAGCAGTATAATTTTCTTAATCTCCCATATGATTTTCTTTCTATGCATTATATTTCCATCCCTCAGTTCTTTTGTTTCATTTCATGTTTTCTGTTATGGTGGCCTTAATACTCTTACTCCTAGCTCTCTTACTGGCCTTCATTCAAGCCATTTCATGTAGGTAATTATGTTTAATAATCAGAGCCTGTTATCTCAGCCTGTGCTGTTTACAACAGTCTTTTAAGAATTATCTTCTTCTATCAGAATTAAAAGAGTCAAAAGAGGATCAATATCTGTTGAGAATACTGTGACTTAATTTGCTCATAATTTCTAACAATTAATTGCTTAGTTATATTCTTTTCATGAAAAACACAAATCCATTGATGGATGTGCTATTTAATTAAAATATAATAGGCAAAGTCAAAACCAGAATTTAAGAAGGGCTGCTATATTACTGAATCCCTACATCCAAAACAAAATACCAAGCAACCCCAAGGATATGCAGTGTAAAACATGCTTAGGGAGACTTTAGGACAGAATGAAACCAAGTTAAAGAATTTGCATTTCCCAAAACCTGATATAAATGCCAAAAATATTTCAACCTAGCAAACTTGTTTCATATTTTTCCCCAGAGGCTGGTTCTAGATTTCCAGCTGGGTTTTGTAGAACTGGAAAGTAAAAACCTAAGAGAATAAGCATTACCATTTCCAGTTTATATATTGGCAAGTGATTCATAAGTCAGTTGTTAGATTATGATACATTAATGAAAGAAATAGTGTTTGATAATGAAAATTAAGCCAAGAAATTCAATATTTTAAGGTATCATTCTTGATTTTTCCATAATTTGTTTTTTCTTGATGATACATATAGATAATGGAGGAATTAGAAGGTAGTCTGGATCTAGACACGGCATTGAGTTTATTCTATTTCACATGGTAAAACCCAATATATATTTTTATTGATGAAATTTAAAACTATGTTTACATGTTATCATGTCTTTGAAATTATAGTGGCCAAGACTTTTTCTTTCTCCTGACCAAGATGCCATTCTTACTCTTCTCACTCCTTTACCCACTGTCCGCATCCCCCCAACATACAGACTATCTTTAATTATTTATAGTTTTTTGGAGAGAAGGGGTGGTAGAATAGAAGTATATTATTGTAGTGTTTTTTTTTTAAGCAGTTGTATTGAGATATATTCACTTACCATACAATCTATACAGACTATCTTAAAACTAATCTTGTAGCTGTGAGACTGCAGAGAAAAACAACTCATACTGTAGGGGAACAAAAAAAAAAGGGGGGGGGGGAAGAACTTCAACCCCTAACTAACCAATTTGCCCTGACTTCCTGCTCTCCTCTCCCTCTCACCTTGGCTACCCATGCGGTTGAGAGGCCCCAAACCGGGAAGTTCCTTATATCTGCCATCCTCTCTCCCAGCCCTTACAGATTCTGGGTGGCTAATTACTATAAAGAAAAATGTTGGGGAATTAAGAGATCCTAATCTCAACTTCAGTAAATCCCTCAACCACCTCAGTGATCAAACCCCTTTACTATCGTCTAGTGTTTTTTTCTCCCCAACCCACTCCTGGTCCTTAAAATGCTTGCTCTCCTTTGTTTCAGCAGAGTTGAGTACTATTCCCTCTCTCCTGCTATAGAAACCTCTGAATAAAATCACCCTTGCCTGTGTAACATTGTCTGGTGCAGTTTTTCCCTTGACAATAGCTATTATATGCAATATTCCTTGTTGGAATATGGTTTATGGTCCATTGTTGAAGGAGGGATTTATTGATAGATTCTTGATAGATTCTGCAAAGGCAGAAGGCAACCTGGGGATCAGCTGCATATTGCCATTAATGAAAATGGAGAAAACAAAAGAGGTAGGATTGAGGGGGATATATAGTGACTTGAGTTGATGAGAAATTGAGTTTATGATACCTTCTGTTTAGCACCAGGGAGATGTCTGCTCTGTGCTGTAGTGGGAGGGAAATCAGAGCTAGAGTTGGATATTTGGAAAGCATGAGGGGATAGGGGGAGTTTTCCACAGAGGTGGGAATTTTGAACTCTTTAAATGGTAAAGAAATGGAAGAGAGAACAAGCGATCAATATATTCTACAAAACAAGAAAACAATGATTGAAGGTCTTGAGAAAGTTGATGAGAGCAATTCAGAATGGAATGAAAGGAACAGGTTAGTAGATTACCTTTGAAAATGAGGGACCTCTCTTCCAATGAGATGGGAGGAAAGAATAAATAATTATTAATTTGTAAATGGGGTGTATATGATTGTAAATAGAAGCTGAGAGCAGTCCTATTTAATAGCTTCTCTATTCTCTAAGAGTAGAAAGCACTGACACCTGTAGAAAATGAGGTTAGAATGCATAATCAAGGCTTCTAAACATAGTTGCATTATAGAGATAGCCATAACTAAATGAGTTTGGACATATAGCTGTGCAAGTCTTTTGTGATCACGCAGCACTTTATAACATTACATCAATCCATCACTACTATAGTGTATTCTGGTAATAACTTGAACACTCTGATTTGTATTACTTCATAGATTTATTTACTGTAAGCCAAGGGTGGAGGCTGTTGAAGGTGGAGAAGTGTGAAGTCTGTCTTTCTGTATTACTGGTGCTATGCCTGGCACCAAATTCCTCCTCAATAAAATGTCTAGTAAAAACAATGAATTGTATTTTAATACAATTGCTCAATTATAGTTCTCTTTCCAAAAGTCTGTGAAACCCAGAAGAATAAAAGGTCAATGAATGTTTCTGGAAGTTGAATATATTATTGCCTTTGACTTTAATTAAAATATGTATTGCTTTAATTTTTAATTTTCCACATACTTATGTATTTCACTAATTAGATTTCAAGTTTCTGAGGACAGTATCTCTAGTCACAATATCGCATATTAAAGTCCCAACTGGCTTAAAAAGAAAGCATTTTAAGAGGCAATTTTGTAAGAAGATCACATTACCTAATGCTTTCCATGTCTAGCCCAAATTTTGAGAATTATAAACACAACTTAAATCACATTTTAATAGCAAGTATGTATTTAAATGATATTCTCTGTCCTCAGATTCAACTTTTTAAAAATAGTTTGAAGTGGTCTTACAGATAATCATATAAGGGAATGCCTGCTAATATTAGTAGTAAAAATGCTAGTATTTTTTAGTATACACAGAATTCAATGCTCATCAGACCAAAGACAACCTGATCAAAACTTTGAAGTTTTTGGTAACTTAATTTTTACACTTTTTAAGGTTCATATTTTTTTGCTGATGATCATAAAAATGTTAGTGTTTAAAAATAATATATATTTGGTATTTAAAAATAAAATACAGAATAATATCACAATTCACCCTTGATCTGATGAGAACACCTGTGAAATGAAAAATACTTGTCAGTAGGAAATAAATGAAAATAGTGAAAGCTGCATCTACCAAATAGGTTGGGCAAGCTACTGTATAGTTTCTCTTCTGACCAGAAATATTTCCTATTCTCAGACTATTAATAACATTTACAAATTAACTTTTTTTTCAGGCCAGATATATCCCTGAAAGGGATTTTTGGAGAAATCATGAGGTCTTTATTCCTGACAGATTATATTTTATGGAGATTTCCATGTTTTTCAATGATATGCAATGAGAAAAGAATCCTGGAAATAATTAGTAGAAGGGTACGAACAATGATAATGAGAAAATGCAGTACAATTTTTACCAAAGGGCCAGAAATACTACCTCATCAAGAAAAGGAAAAGGTTCAGAAAACAAAGCACCTTTATTCTTGTAGTAAAAACAACACAGCCACCTTCTGGTTAAAACAGAAAATGCAAACCCAACTAAACTGAAAAGATTTAGATTGGCCCTTGTTTTCCTTAATTAAAACCAGCATATTAATATGTGCAGTCCTTCAAACTTACTTAACATATGTAGCATCATAAAATATAATTTTTAGAGTTGAGCAAGATATTGTATAATCCATATTAGTAAAAGTTTTGTTGCATTATTAACCAATGTAGTTGACCCCAGCATATTCTTGCAGAAAAGCATGAGCTTTGGAGCCACAGAAAACCTGCATTCGCATTCCAGTTCTGACATTCATTTTGTGGGCTTGGCAACAATCTCTCTGGGCTTTACTTATTTCATATGTGAAACAGCTAATTGAGTTGTAATGAGTATGAAATATGTAATACATCTAACATATTTCCTAGTACCTAGTAGATAATCAATAACTGGTAACCACATTGTTTTCATTAGAATGACCTGATCTTTGCTATATTTTTTCCTAGTGTTTTAATGAACAGCACTACCCAACAGTATTTTGCTGCTTGTAATTTGCAGTCCTACCGCAATTTCATAGACATATAGGTAGTACATCATTTACTTATATGCAAGGAAAAGCCACTAATTGATTGATTTAATTGAATAAAGGCAAAACAGAATGTATACAAGATGAGGAAAAGAGGGGAGCAGGAACATAATTCAGACATATTTGGATACAGTGATTTATATTTTCCTTTCCTTAGGTAAGCTACTGCTTAGCTGACAGCTAGCAAAAAGACCACTCAGGGTGTTCTGCCACAAGCAGTACTATAATCATGCCCCAGAATTACCCCATTATTTATTCCCTTTCCTTTGATTTGAAAACCAAACTTTTATTTTCTCAGAGAACAAAGTTAGAAATAAGAAACCATGATTAAAGTACTGACAACAAAATGTGATTCATTTGCCCCTTTCATCACATTCAGTGTATTAGTTTATATTTAACAATTTCTGTTATTGATGCACCTTAGAAAAAACAAAAACAGATTTAATCAGCACTCCAAGGACCTCAAATTTAATTGGGTCTGAGTCGGACCCAAGCATTGTAATTTTTTAAAGTTTCACGGGTGATTTCAATTTTACTCAGGGTTGCAAATCACAACCTAAACTCCAGTTAATGAATTTTGAGAAGTGAGGAATCGATTTTTTGCATGGGTTACAGAGAAAGAATGTACTAAAATCATAATATTTCCTCTGAATAAGTAAAAGGAGGACAAAGAGCAAAGTAACATGAAAAGGTAGAACTCATAGGATACAACCTCCAAAAGGCCCTTTTGTGTATGTAGTAATATAGTTACAACATAAAATTTCAACCACTTTCAAACATACAATTCACTGGCATTAATTACATTCCCAATTCTATACTATTATCAGCATCATCCATTATTAAAACTTTTCAGCATTCCAAACAGAAACTCTGTACCCATTAAACATTTACTTCTTAACACTCCTTTCCCCTTCTCCTAGTAACCTGTAATCTACGTTCTTCTTTTTAAATTATTTTTTATTTACTTCTCTCCCCTTATCCTCCACCCCCCCCCCCATTGTCTGATCTCTGTGTCCATTCACTGTGTGTTCTTCTGTGTCCACTTGTATTCTTGTCAGTGGAACCAGGCATCTGTGTCTCATTTTTGTTGCGTCATCTTGCTGTGGCAGCTCTCCGTGTGTGCAGTGCCACTCCCGGGCAGGCTGCATTTTTTTTTGCGTGGGGCAGCTCTCCTTGCAGGGCGCACTCCTTGCACATGGGGATCCCCTATGTGGGGGACACCCCTGTGTGGCACAGCACTCCTTGCATGCATCAGCACTGCACGTGGGCCAGCTTACCACATGGGTCATGAGGCCCTGGGTTTGAACCCTGGACCTCCCATGTGGTAGGTGTACGCTCTATCAGTTGAGCCAAATCTGCTTCCCTGTAGTCTACTTTCTGTCTCTATAAATTTATTATATTAATACATATTCTAGTTATTTCATATAAGTGAACTTTTACAATATCTGTCATTTATATCCAGCTTATTTCACTCAAAATTATGCCTTCAAATTTCATCCATATGATAGTATGTATCAGAACTACATTCCATTAGACAGCTGAATAATACTCCATTGTACCTATATACCACATTTTGTTTATCTCTTCACCTGTTGAGACATTTTGGTTACCTCCACATTTTGGCTATTTTGAATAAAGCTGCTATGAACACTGGTATATATGGTGGTTTGAAGCTGTATGCACCCCATAAAAAATATGTTCTTAAATCTAATACATTCCTGTGAGTGTGAACCCACTGTAAGTAGGGCTTCTGTTTTTCATTTTAGGAGATACTGGGTATCAAACAGAGGACCTTGTACATGGGTCCTCAAACCATTGTGTTACACCCACTTCTTAAGAAGGACCCTTTGTTGACGCTACTTCAGTTAAGGTGTGACCCACATTCACTTAGGATGGGTCTTGATCCTATTATTGGTGTCCTTTATAACTGGAATGATATTTAGACAAAGAGAAAGAAAGCCATGGAAGCAAGAAACTGAAATCAGTAGAACCCAGAAGAGAAGGGACAGACCAGCAGACACCGCCAGTGTGTCTTGCCATGTGGCAGAGGAGACTAAGATCACGGGTAGCCAGTTGGTAAGAAAGCAACTCCTTGATTTACACCTTAATTTGGATATTTTCACAGCCTTAAAACTGTAAGCTAGGTTGCCCCACTCACTTGGAAGAAGAGTGGGCATCATCATCTTCAAATCCTCAAGACGGAGGAATGAACAAACATAAGGGGGGAATGCAACTATGGACTAAAGTAGACTTATTATTATTCTAGAAATGGAAGATCTTGTAACATTTCTATAAAGGCAGTGGTCACCAGAGGTTCTGAGTGGAGGGAAAAGGAAGAATTGGTGTAACATGAGGCATTTTGGGACATTGAAATTGTTCTTCATGGCATTGGAATGACAGATACAGACCATTATACATCTTGTCAAAATCTATAAAATTGTGCAGTACAAAGTGTAAACCATACTTACAAACTATTGACCAATGTTAGTAGCAATGCCTTAATATGTGTTCATCAATTGTAATAAATGTACCACATTAACGAAAGATGCTATTAATGGGGAAAAGTGTGGGAGAGAGAGGAGGTTAGGTATATGGGAATTCCCTATATTTTCAATGTAACATTTATGAAATGTAAAGTGTCTTTAAAAATAATAACAATTTTTTTTTAAAAAAGGGAGAAGCAGCAGCGAGCAAAGAACCTGCAAAGCATGTTGATAAACCTGAATAAGTATTGAATGTAAGTGATAAGAAAAATATTGACTAATTGGGGGGAAAAACTGTAAACTAATAAATTTCCATGGTTTAAGGTAACCCATTTCATGGTATTTGCATGGACCAGCCCAGGAAACTAAAACAGTATACAAATACCTATTTGATTCCCTGCTCTCAATTCTTTTTGGTATATACCTAGAAGTGGGATTGCTGGGTCATAAGGAAATTCTATTCTTAACTTTTTGAGTAACCACCAAGCTGTTTTCTACAACTGAACTGACTCCTTACAGATTTACTTAGCCGGACTCTTCCACCCCACCCTTTAGTTCTTGACCCTGGTAGAGCTCCAGACAGCTCTTCTGGGCAGAGTTCCATCAAAACAGCTAAATCATGGTCTCCCTTCATGGCATCTCATAACATGGGAAACTCTCAGGACCAGATGTGAGGGCAGACTAAAGGTTCCCTTTACTTTTATTGTCTTCTTGAGATGACTCATAATTCTTTAGGGTAAGCCAGGAACTCAATTCTATGTTCCTCTACTCCATTCTGGTGGGACTGCAACTAAGCATACATCAAACCAGGGAGAAGATAACAGCTTCCTTTCGTACAAACATCTCCAACCACTGGTGTGATTCTCTTAGGGCACTTTCATTTGACTTGAGGCATCCAACAACAGCTGGTATTTAACAATTGTTTCTAATATCTTTTTTTCTCTTCAAGTCAACGTTTTTTGGGGGAATAATTTACATACAGTTAAATGCACCATTTTAAGTGTGCAGGTTATTGATCCAAAAAAAAACATTAACATTGCCATCACTGAAAATAGTTCTGCCATCCCCTTTAGCAGATTTGTTATTAATTATTTTTTCAATACAGTTTTAACTGTTTCTCCAGGGAGTGCTGGTTCTTTTTCAAGAAGAATGGTTTTCAGAAAGATCTGCTTCCTGTGGGGGCCCATTGCTACTGGAGTATCATTGATTCTAGCACTTTCAATGAACAGAATCCTTACTAGTAATTCCAATTCAAATCTATTTTATAAGATTTTCCTACCTATTCCCATGTTGCACAATTTAATCTCTCTTTTCCCACAGTGAGAACTTTTGTTCCTAACATTAATATGTTTATTTGTTTGCCCTATTCTAAAAAACCATAAAATATAATTTCTGAATTTCTACACAAGTAAGATTTCCATCTCAAACTATTGAGAAAATTTTAAGATTTCTATGAAGTTCTTTTTTCCTTAGACAATATCTTACAAAGGCTATATTGTCAGGGCATCCAGAGAAACTCATTTCTCTGTGTGACTATGTTGTCAATATAATACAGTTAGGCTCACTTGTTCCCATTTATATTCAATTTTAGGATCTCCTTCTTTAATCCATTTTGATTTGATTTAATTTTTTAACATAGTTCAACAGTCAAAGCTATATATATATATATATATATATATATATATATATATATATATATTATTTTTTTTAAGGGCATACTTGCGGGGCACAGGAGAGGTGGCCCCATGACCGCCCGGGGACCTGGGCGGGGTCAGGGAGTGTGGAAGCTTTGCCCCTTCATCTGCACCCCTTTGAGTTTGTTGCCTCTTACAAGCAGATGGAAATGGAAGTTAGGGAGTGAGGAAAGAGAAGATACAGAGGGAGAAGAAGGGAGAAAGAGGGAGAGAAAAGAGATGGAGAGAGGAGGGTGAGCGGGCAGAAGAGGGAGAGGCCCTTGCTGCCCGCAGGCAGGGCAGCGAGGCGGGGCGCGCCTGGCTGGGCTCCCTCCCTCCTCCCTCCCGTCCACCTGTGCCGTGGGGCGAGTGCCTGAGGCTGGTCAGGGTAGGGTGCCCGCCTCTTCCCACGGGCCAGGAACCAGGCACAGGGGAGACCACCAAAGACCCCTCCACGCAGAACATTGAACCAAGCCTCGTGGCAGGAAAGCCTGGGCGCTTCCCCACTGGTCCTTGGTCTCGAGCTGCAGCCCCGGGCCCCGCAGCCGCTCATGGTGAGCCCTCCAGGGAACCAGCAGGTCAGGCCAGCTTTCAGGGACAAAGGAGTTTGCTTCTTCATTCACTCGTGCGTTCGTTCGTTTGTTCTTCCGTCCGTCTGTCCATCCGTCCATCCATCCATCATGAGACTCCCCCGCTCCAGGCTGCAGGTTTGGTGCTGGCTGGCCCTGAGGTTGCAAGCCCTTGGCTTTGTGGGGGGCGAGCTGCGGCCTGGGTCAGGGAAAGGACCTGCCCGAGGTCACACAGCAAGTCAGAGCCGGGATCCCCCAGCCTCTGGGGAGGCCTGCCCCCTCCTCGCCTGCGAGGGGCCCAGCCCTGAGGAGTGGGGACGGGTCTCTGCCTCCGTCTGCCCTTCTTTCCCTCCTCCCCTCCCAAACCGCGCAGACAAGTGGACGGCTGCTGACAGGACGCGTTTGGGAGGCCGCAGAGGCGGAGGACTGGGGCTCTCCAGCTGGCTCGATAAGGGACTCGCTGAAATGTTAGCAAAAATATTTAAACAATAGATGGAGTATCCAAAAGGAAAAAAAAAAAAGGCATACTCTCTTCAGTCCTTAGAGAAGCTACTTTATAAATTATTATACACTAAATGTCCATACAACATGGTATACATTTGGGCTTTTATTCTTTTCTATTGACCTGCAAACTATTCAAGCAACAGTAACACAGTGTTTAATTGTAGAGGCTTTTAAGGATGTTTTAATAGTAGATAGGAAAGTAAACTCTTATTGCCCTTCTTTGGGGTTCTTTTTAATTTTTCTTTTTTGATATTCTCTCTTTGGTAAGCTATTCTTTCTCTCTTTTTCTTTTTTTTCCCCCTATGTGAACTTTGGAATCAACCTCTTTAGCCCCAGAAATAAAATATATTATTTTTTCTTGGGATTACACTAAATTTATATAACAGAGCAAACAAATGTCTTGGTTTTGTTGACTTTACCCAAAACAAGAGATTCTTTTCATTTGCTCATGTCTTATCTTTCAGCACTTTAAACTTTTTCTCATACAGGTCTTATATATTCCTTGTTTAAGTTTATTCTTAATATTGCTGCTTTTGTAAATTAGGGTTTTTTTTCCATTTTATTTTCTAACAGGATATAGAAAAAATATACATTGTTTGCATATATAACTACTACATTACTGAAGTGTTTTATTGTTTCTTGTTATCTTTATTATTATTCCTTTTGGGTTTTTAGTCATACAATCTTTGTAGGTACATCATCTTTATATAGAATTGCTTTCGGTACTCTTTTCCCATTCTTATGCTTCTAATTATTTTCTTTCTGATTGAATTGGCTAATTTCTCCATAAGCAGTATTAAAAAGTATTGAAGACAGTGGTCATTCTTGTTTTGTTCCTGACCTAAATGAAATGCCTTTAGTATTTTTCCAATAAGAAGGATACTGTCTGTTGGAGAAAAGTTTGTTAGACTTAACCATTTTTTTTTTCTGATTTGCACATCAGAAATGGTTAAATAACAACAATTTAATATGAGTCAACATACCATATTTTATCACATTAAGGAAATAACTGTTGGTTCCTTTATTATTGAGTAATGGTTATTGAATTTTTCTGAAGGCCTTTTCAGCATCTATAGAAATAATCACACTTTCTCTTTAGGTCTATTCATAAGGTAAATAGTAAAAGGTTTTCTGACCTTGAGCCGTTCTTAGAATAAATTCCACTTAATCATGATATGGTTATTTTTTAAGGTTATTAAATTTGTTGTATTGGATTTCTCACATCATTATAATTGTGACTAGTCTATAATTCTTATTTGTGCTATCTCTATCAAACTTGAGTATCTATAATAAAATAATTGCTTCAAGGAAAAGAGAATTAGAAAGTTTTTCTTTTTATATGTTCTACGACAATTTAAGTGGCATTGGGACTTTCTGATTTTTGAAAGTTTTGTAGAATTCCCTTTTAAAACCATTTAAGGAGGTGATATTTGTGGTGACTGGGTGATAATATTCTATGATCCTCCTACAAAAAGTCGTCTACTTCAACTTTCTATGTCTGCTGGTATTTTGGTAACCAACTTCATTCCCCCACATATGATTGAAATTGCCTTTTATTAAATCAAGTAAGAGAAAATGATAAAAAAGTATATTTACATTGTCTCTAATATATAATTATTTTCACAGTGCTCAATTTGTTCACTGGAATTAGTTATTATCAGCATTATTTAGTTTCAGACAGAAGGACTTGAGTATTTCTTTTTAAGCAGGTCTACTAGAAGCAAATTCTTTCTGTTGTTGTTTATCTGGGAATGTCTTTTTTCATCTTCATTTTTAGAGGATATAGTTTCTGGATATTAAACTATTGAATAATCAATAGTTTTCCTTTTTGTTGGTTTTTTGTTTTTTTCTTATGATACTTTAAACATGTCATCTCCCTGCCTCTGACCCAAATGGTTTCTGACAAAGTCAGCTAATAATTTTATTATTTCTCCTCTGCACATGATAAGTGATTTTGCACTTGCTGCTTTCAGAATTTTCTTTGTCTTTCACTTGGTTGAATATGATGTGTCTAGTTGTGAATCTTGGTATCTGCCCTACTTGGATTTTGTAAAGCTTCTTGGATACACTGTTTAAAACTTATCAAATTTGTAAGTCTCCGGCCATTATTTCTTTAAATATTTTTCTGCTTCTTTCTCTCTTTTCTCTGATTCCTTTTACCCATATGTTGGTAGGTTTGATGGTACCCCATGGTCTCTGAGGCCCTTTCATTTTTATTTATCCTTTTTTATTTTCTAATCTTCAGATAGGATAATTTCTCTTGAGAAATTTCAAGTTTTCAGATTCTTTCATATGCCATTTCTAACCTTCTATTGAGTTCTCCTAGTGAATTTTCATTTGTTATTGTACTCTCAATTCAAGAGTCTCCATTTGTTCTTTTTTTCAACTTTCTTTGTTGATATTCTTTCTTTAATAAGCTATTATGATTATATTTTTGTTGAATTCTTTAAATGCAGTTTTCTCTGGTAATTTGAACATTCTTATAATAGCTGTTTTGAAGTTTTTGCATGTTAAGGCCAACATCTGTGCCCCTCCAAGATACTTCCCATAAACTATTTTTCTTGAGTATGTGTAACAATTTTCTGCTTCTCTGCGTGCCTCATAATATCTTGTTGAAATCTAGACATTGTTGAAATATAGACATTGCAGCAACTCTGACTTCTTATTCCCCCTGGGGGAATCCCAGTATCTGTTGAATTTCTTGTGAGTCTCTCCCTGCTACGGTTTCAGCCAGGATATCAACCCCAAACCAGCTATAACATTGACCACCAAGACTCCTTTTTGGGAAAATGCCCAGGGGCATTGTGTCTTTCAGGTTTCTACTTTAAATCAGATCAACTTCTATCAGCAAAACTCATTTTCACAGGCTGCCTTGCTTTCATAGTATTACCATGTTGATGGATCTGGTGAGTGAATGGAAACATTCCCAGGGCAAAACACCACAGACTCCCATACTTCTTACCCAAGGTTCAGTATTTCTCCCCTTAATAAAAATTTTTTAATTTGTTGTACACTTGTTTGATTTCAAAAATCCTGAAATGTTTTTGACAATTCATCTGTTTTATTGTTGCATTTTGAGAAAGGATTTGATGAGTTTCTCACTTCACTATTAGAAATGTTCTGCCCTGTAAATTATTTTTTATAGTGTGTATGGTAGAGACTACTTTATGTGTAAAACAGGTGTAGTAGCCAGAATTTTAAAGATGCTTCCCCAAGATTTCCATCCTCTGGTTTACTCAATCAAACACTAGTTTAGGTATTGTGCTGAAGGAGCTTTGCAGATGCAGACAAGATTATGGATGCTAAAAAAGGGAGGATATCCTGGATTATTTGGGTAGACCCCAATCTAATCACATAAGCCCTTAAAAAAAGAGAATTTTATCCAGTTTAGGTCACAAAGATGCAACAGAAAAAGAAGCAGGAGAGATGAGGCAGAGGGGAGGTCAGAGAAATGTGAATGGTGAGAACTTGATATGTCTTTGCTGGTTGAGAAGACAGAGGAGGGGGAAGGGGTCATGGAGCCAAGAAATTTGTGTGTGGCCTCTGGAAGCTCCAAAAAACTCCCAGGCAATGTCAGTGAGGAAATGGGGACCTATGTCCTGTAACCTCATGGAACGAATTCAGCCAATAATCTGAATATTTTGGAAGTGGATCCCCAGAGCCTCCAGAAAAGAATGCAGCCTTGTCAACTATTAGATTTCAAACATGTGAAACCCAGAGCAGAGAACCAGGTGAACATGTGGTTAAACAGCAATAAAATACTTACATAATGATAGAGTCCTGTCAAAAAGACACAGGAACCAATCTGAAGGAGCACCTAATGTCCACATGTGGAACAAATTTGAGAGAAAAAAATTAATGGATTGTAATCTATGGAATAAAATAAATCTCAGTGAGTTCATTCTTATATAAATAAATAACTGAGTAACTATAAAAGGGGAGATGGACAACTCTTTTTACAGTAGAATCCTACTATGTGAAAGAAGTGATGGAGGGAAGCAGGGGTAGCTCAGTGGTTTGAGAACCTGCTTCCCACATACAAGGTCTCTGCTTCAATGCCCAGTATCTACCCCCACCAGAAAAAAAAAAAAAAGGAAAAGTGATAGAAATAGAAAATCACTATTGGCAAAAACCACATTGAGGGCATGCAAGTACCATAAATGGATGCTAATAAATTAATGGATGAAAGTTTGCTGAGAAACAGGATATTTACACCATCTGAAAGTATCTCTCCATAAGAGTCTTCTTAATAACAAAGAGAAAAATAAAGTTAGGGTCATAGTAGCTGGCAGACACATGCCTTAACCAAGTGATCCAAATCCATCAAATATAGAAATCACATACCCCCTGATATGATGCACTGAGAAGGGCATGACATAATTTCTATGGTACTTTTGGTAAAAACATGTAGATTCAACATAACCATGAGAAAATATCAGAAAGCCCAAATTGAGAATATTCCACAAGACAACCGGCCAGTACTCTCCAAAAGCATCAAACACATGCATGGTGGCCAGCCTCCAAATGACTCTTAATGGTCATGACTCCTGAATGGTGAAAATTTCCTTTACTGTAGAGTCTAGACTAGTACACTATGTCTTAAGGGACTGGGACAAGTTTTCAGATGATTTTTCATTTTTTCAAAGCCACTGAAGTTTAGAGTAACTTGATATGCAACCATAGATAACAAGTACATCCTGAAAGGAAGAGAAAGACTAAGAAACAATTCCAGATTGGAGGACATTAATGAGACATGATAAATACATTTAATGTAAGAACCTGAATTGGATTTTGGATTAGATAAAGAACATTAGTGTTACAAGTGGCAAAATTAGAATAAGGTCTATAGATTAAGAGTATTAAACCAAATGCTTATTTCTTGGTTTCGATCATTGTTCTTTGGATATATAAAGTGTTAACTTTAGGCAAAGCTGGGTCAATGTTATGGGGGAATTATGTGTACTATTTTTGCAGCTTATGTCTAAAATAAAGTTTAAAAAAAAAAAAAGAGGAGCTATATCCAATCAGAAAAAATTAGGATATCAATTCTTGAGGAAAATTTTAATCTAAATTAATTTTAGCTAAAACACTTAAAGTGTTTTAAACCAACTTGCTCTTTCAGTTTTTAAAAAAATGGATTATATTTTCTATTGCTTATTTTTTATTGCTCATGTGGAATGTATAAGTTAACATTGATTGTTTGGGGTACAATTAAATCCTACCCTAAATTGCTGAAGGAGCCTGTATGTGTTGTGGTGAGGGGAACAGGGCATTATAGCTCAAATTAAGGTCCAATCTTTTAAAAAAATATTGTCCTAAGTATTTTTATAAGGCAAGAAGAGTTAAATATAACCCTTTCAAAATACAGTACTTTTCCAAGTGTCAGATATTTCACAAGTAATCATTGGCAACATGTATTCTATTCATATCTATCTTATATATTAATATACTATACATGAAAAGTATTGTGTGAAAGAATTCTCCTAGTATATATTTCATAATGAAAATGATATATATTGAATTAAATAGATTTATTGAGATACAAGAAATCACTTGATTTATTAAATCACATTTTCCAGGTTTAAAAGTATATTGGTTTTCCCTTTTCCATCTATAAAACAACATATCCATAAACAGAGATAAAGCACAATTCAAAATCTGTCATTTAATAAGGTTAAACACAAAACAATATAATAAAAACTATCTGATTTAATAAAGGTATTGTATATACATTTTGTATAACTGTTTACAATAAGATCTTGAAAGATAATAGATCTAAAATTTTATTCATAATTTATTCCAATTTACATAGTTAAATCAATTGTATACAGTTCTTTCAATGTATAAGACTTTACATTTGTATTTTTGCAATTAAGAAAACAAATGTTAACGTAAAAGTTTTAGTAGCATATTTCAGTTATGTACAAAATTAACAACAGGTCAACTTATAAAATCAAGCTTACTTAAAAATCATTATAATTGTGAAAAATATATATATTATGAAAAATTTTATTTTTAAAAGTAGCATAATACCAATCCATATAATCTAGGTAAACCCAAAAGTATAAACTATGATTATAAATTACAGTAGTGTCTATAAGCCCTATCGTGAAAGAAGGTAGTTTTTGTAAATATGCAAGTTATAAATAACAGAGTCTGACTCCTTTAAGAGTGAAAATTACTTTCATTAAAAACTTTGTAAAAATAAATTGCTTTATAAAGCTCAGTGTATTAAATACAATGTAACCTCTAGAACTGTAAACAGCATCATGAACTCCAATTATTCAGTGGTTTGCGAAATTATTCATGTGTGGGGTCTTTTCCCTCTCTAAATTAAGTGGTTTTAGTTATTTATATAACTATATTTTATTTTGTTATTTTGTTTCCTCTCTTGCGGTCAGTTCATACTTCATGAGTGAGTTCCTCAGGATGTGCCATTATTTTACAACCATGACACCCTCCTATTCAATTCCCTCAATTCCCTGCTTTCACATATATAGGACACAGAAAGCCAAAACTCTCATTTGGCTTTTGTTCCAACAGGAGGCAGCTTTTAAAATGAATCTGGCTAGATGGAGAGAGATTGATTCTGAATTAAAGTACATTATACCTATCTTGCACTGTTCTTTTAGTTGCTATGAATTTCCTGCTTCCCAACTCTCTGGACTTTAGGCTACCCATTCATCTCGTTTTGACCTTTGATGTTCATACATTCCTAGTTTAAGTAGGAATGGTTTCTGACCCACTGCTCCTCTGCTTCTTTAATATTCAAGTGGCTCACTTGCCTAACTCCTAACTTACTCCTTGAATTTTAGTTTATAAGTACCTCTAAATTCTTGAATCATTGTTGGTCACAGATTATATAATCTCTTAAATTCCATGAATTTCTAGTGCTCCTGATCCTGGTTTCCTCCCAGAGTTTTCCTCTCAGCTCATGCTATTCTGGACCACAGTGTTTAGAATACACTGCTTTTAAAAAACTAACTTAGATAGATAAAATCTGATGGACAGAGAGGGAAACTAATAATGAAACAAATTAGTGAAATTTTAAATGAACATGTAAAATGTAATCGTCTCTGCATTTGAACTTCAATAAAACCTTCAATACTTTTCTTAATCAGTAAAATTCTTTGCCATGGTAAAGTTATTTCTGTTGATACTGATCTGTTTCCTCCATTTTCTGAGCAGATAAAGTTGTCATTAAATCTGACGTGAATAAGTGGAGTGAGGTTATGTTATCAAGTATGTGAAATAGTTTAATTTTCAAATAAACGCATTAGTCAAAGAGTAGAGTTTAATGTTTTAATCAAACAACAAAAGATTACTACTAGGTGCAAAACATTCTTATAGGTACTATAAGTAATGTGCAAAGTGATCATTTTTAAAATAAGAAAAATTAAAGTACTGAGTATATAAACATCAATCACCAGTTCACTAAGAAATCTTTTCATGTCTAATTGGCACTTTACTGAAGTTGGTACTCTCCTCATGGAAGACGTAATCGAATAATACTATAATAGAAATATAAAATTAAGGGTCAAAATTCAACAAATTATCTCCTGGGATTCTTGAGCTAAAGGTAATCATGTATTTAATATATACTGAGACATAAAGAAAGTAACTAAACTACATTCTAATAGTCTGAGTGTATTTGTGAGTGTATTTTGAGGCTTTTGGTGACCTTTGAGGGCAAAAGTATGCCTTTTGCATTAGAACAAAAGCAAGTAAGAATCCATATATATACAGAAAATATATTCAATTATAAAACATCAACTTTTAAAATACAATTTTCCACATTGGATAATTAATGCTGTAATGGCAGAGTGAATTCTTAGAAATGAAAGTCAATTTTCCAGCTGTAAAATAGTCTCCTCTATTTCACTCTTCATTGCTGGCTTTGTTGAGGACACTTTCTACTGAAACAGCGGTCACAACTGAATTCTGATTGTGAAATACCACATCTGTGTCTAATGGAGGTGGTTTATACAAAAAGATTGCCAATCCATTGAAGAAAATGGTAATAATTTTACAAGTAACACCTAAGTATAAAAACAAAAATTAACCATGCATTCATGCCTTTAATTATTACAAAAATTAATTTTCATTGAGAAATTCTTCATAGCACTACTTTAAAGAGAGATTATATGGGCATAAAAGTTCTATGTTTTTAAAACTTTTAAACACTGAAGAGAAATAAAATGTTTGACTATAATTCAATGAAGTAGCATGTACTTGCTTTCTAAACAATAAAAAATGTACAATAATAATTATTCTATTCTTGGTTTGATTGTATATTTCATTTCTAACTTCATTAATACATTACCATTTCTATAAAACCTTGCAAGTAGCCAAAAGTTAATAATTAAGAAAAATAGTTTACACAATCCTCTAATCCAAGTAAAAAGTTGCAGCACTTTCACGTCCACAATGAAAAATAATTCTAAAAATAAAAAAAAAGTCTTTGGCATTCTTAGGAGAAAGCCTCAATGGGAGCATAACACCTTTAATAGTCATCCAAGCTTACTTTTAAATAACAACTAAGAACATGAAACATTAATATTCACTTCACAACTTGATTTGTTTTAAAGAACTTCAGGTTTTGAGATTGGTTATATGAAGAGAAACTAGTTCTGGTCATGGCATAAACATTTATTAAGTGCCAATCAAATAAATGGAACCATCTCACAATGTCATTTTTGCAGTTGCTGATTTCTTTTTGTTAATTGCTAATACTTTCACCAAAAGTATGTACTTGAAAAACAGAAAAATGATTTAAGCATTAGTAGTTTTATAGGAAGATAAATTACCTAGATCCTACTGGCACAAGGTCTCATTATTTATCAAGGATTTTATACAGACTACCAAAGGCAATAAAGGATTAAACATTATGACTAACTTTTTAAACTATTCAAAAACTTCTTAAAACCTGCTCAGCTATCTATGCTTTCCAAAGTACAGTTACCTTCACATTCATGAAAGTTTGCATAATTCTCTTTCAACTTCTTAATTTTACTTCCAAAAATTTTAAAATTAGTTGTTAATGGAAAATTGTATGACATGTGATGTAATGAAACCTAAAACTTGGTTCTACTCTGTTTAAAACTGAATCTTGTGGACTCCATTCAAAGACTCTCATAACATGCTGTGATGTTTTTTTGATCTTTGTTATAGGGCAATAGGATGGCCCTAATTGTGGACTGAGCATTTCATAGTGCTATGGCTTAAGTAACTAATAAAAAGATATTTTCCGTGACATCATCTATTTATGCTAGATTTATCAAGAAATCACCACTTACTTATTGCCACTAGCATATAGGCCATCTTGACATTATCGTAAATCTGGCAAGCTCCTTTAATTCCACACTCGTTAATATCCCAGAGAACACAGGTGCTGTCTATTACGATACCAAATATAATTGGTCCAGGTATTGTACCTAGAAAAATTATGAGTGAAATACAAATGGGTAAATTCTACAGTTTATAATTAGAAATATTTTATATACATAGCTATACATATAATTTATATAAAACTAAAAAAGGCATGGATCTTTCCATATGCAAATTAATCAGTTCCTGTGCAAGTCAAAGGGATATGCAGAAGCACTGAGAATAATTACTTTTAACTTCTAATCAATTAAGAATTATATTAATAAAAGTGTCTACAATATATTGGGTTAATGACAAATAGTTTTAAGATGCAGTTTTTCAAATGTAATAACTATGCCTTTGAAATTAGCTTTTATAATTTCAAAATATTGAAATTATACTTGCACAAGCTTGCTGAACTACATACAGTATAGGTGTTATGTGTGTGTATATAAATGAGTATGTGAATGTGTAGACATTTATACACAGTTCTGTAACATATAGACACAACATGTATGTGTGTGCATAAGAGCATATATGTGTATATATACACCCACATATAATTTCACACTAAACATGCTCAGGAGTACTGGTATCACGTATACAACCCTCTTCCACCCTAAGAGGCCAAGGCCATGAGGCACTAAACTTCCACATAGGTAAGAGCTCCACTTTTTACAAATAATTGAGTTGTAGTGTTATGTCTTGGGCAAAGGTTTCAGCTACATCCAGCCTGTTCTTTCTTTACCTGCAATGTGATAAGAGTTGAAAGAGCACTAGACTGGGGTTTAAGAGATCTTTTGCTTAGTCTCATTGCCACCATTAGTTGTGTTTCTATAAGCAAATCACTGCACCTCACAGATCTTAATTTACTCACCTGAAAAATGGATATGTTTTTTAAAGCAATGAACGTTATGTTTAATATGTTTTCTCTTTTTTTTCTTCTTACATATGGAACCTTACAAAATTCTCTAATATAAAATCTTTCTTCTATTAATTCTGAACTAGCCATAGATTTAATTGAAACATTTTAATTCTTTATATTTTACTTCTAATGCAACACAATAGTGCCACAAAGGGCGATAAAAGCAGGCATAAAGGCATTATGGCAATAAGAAAAATTTTATAATGTTGGCTATAGATTTTATATGAAAGGATGAAAAGAGAATGTCTTCTACCACGCTTTACCAGAAAATGCATTGATGATCAAATTTTATATTTCACGTAAATATAACATATTTTCTAAGGTTATATTTACAGCATAGTTGGAAACAACAGTTAATCAATCAGGTGAGTGAAAAGTGAAAGTTATTATTTTCTTACATAATACATAAATAAGCTACATCTTGAATATTGGAAAACAGCTTTCTTCAATCACAATTATACAGGTTTCTGCTGTACTCAAATTAATTATTGTCTTTGCACATATCATAATTGAATAAATCAATAAAATTAAAGAACCAAAATAGTCAACAGGTATCAATGAATTAAGAAAAATGGCATACCCAATAATCGCAGCAACATAAACTGTGTTCCCAATGCTAGAGAACGTTGCCTGTAATTAACACACCTGGAAATATTAAGTACATATTAGACTAATAATGACTATACAGGATGCACATTCTTTCAGCAAGTTCATGTTTACACCAGTTTAGCACTTATATATTAAAGTAAATGTTGAGCACAGAAAATAAGTTATTTGTAAGATTTTATAAATACTTCAGTCTTTTTGTAACTATAAAAGAAGAAAAGTTATCTGAACTAAAAAATTGCAAGTAATACTAAGAAAGAACTATATGTTTCAATGAATATAAAATTAAAGGAAAAGGACATGCACTAACGACTTATTTTTGGTTACTGCTATTAAGTTGCACACAGATAATTTTACTCTAACTCTAACTAACTTCAAGGTACAAATATCATGCAATGTAAAATGGTTTCTAAGGTCCAATAGGATTCAACAAAATTTAAATAATGACTATGGGCCTGTCAAAGAGAAATGACATAATATCAGCATACATGAGAATCAAACAAGAGATGAAAGTGATCAACCAGTTTTTAAAAACAAATAAGCAGTTGCAAGGTGACTTGAATGTTTTTCAAAAATGAATTTTTAAGAAACATTTCCTCCATTCTCTAAATACTTCTAATTCCCATATAGTGTAATGTGTTTAGAATTCCTAAACTTTCCATTTGATGGGAAGGAAAGGGTAAACACTAAGGGGCAAGTTTGAAAAGGGAAAAGGCTAGGTTTGTTAGAGATGATTCAGAATCGTGAATGTGCCCACAGAAAAGCAGGTAGGAAATATTTTGTAAAGTAGCACTAAAGGTCCTACTGAAGAAGAGCAGCTCATCTGCTGAAAGCACAAAAGGCAGGCTAAGCGCCAGGTGACAGCCAGCTTCTTACCTATCAGCATAGTTTAGAGAAAAGAATATCACAGTAAATAATGAATAAGATGGAATACATGTCATTCTGATTCTAACCTTTATGGGAGTATGTTTTATTTCCATCACAGTCAAAAAGAATTGAAAATAAATTCAGCTTGCAATGGAAGCCTCATGAATAAGCAGGGAAACGTCAGGTACGTGTCAGGTAGGCAATGTTAAGACACTTTCACATACATGATGTCATTTAAACCTGATACATCTGGGGCTCAATGAAGAAGAATATCCAATGAAACAAGAACTCTACTGATCTTGTTAAGGAAGGGCTGAATTAGAATTGGAACCTATGATCAATGTAAACATCTAGTGAACCCCTGCATCCATTTTCTTTCCATTGCTTTAGGAACTGTAAATTTCACAATATAATACATACCTAAGGATGGACATAGTTATAGGAGTACCAGACATAAAAGTAAAAATAAGAGTAAGAAAGAAAATGCCAAGGAATATGGGCAAGTTTGCACATTGACTTTCACATTTTCCAGCTTTAGCTTCAAAAGCAAAACTTTCTGCAGCGGATGTTATCTCTGCTTTCTTTCCAACACAGGAACAGTTGTAATAGCTCTAGAAATATTAAACATAATATTAAACATGCTGGAAGTGTATGTTTCAAAAATAATTTTACCGCTACAAATTACACCATCTCCACATAGGGCACACATTCTCTCACTGTCCACACCTAAATAAAGCAAATAATGCCAAGAAATCCAACAAGTGGTCATATTCATAAGGTAGAATAATCTGTATTTGACTTCTGTGCCTATTATTTCAACATTCAACATTATTGTTGCCTCATGATTTATAAAAAGAGATTGATGATAAGTACATGATGTTGCATATTCGATGCTGTTTTCAATAGATCATAATTGCTCATATGTTTTTTTCTTTGCAATTACAATAAAATAAATTTATTTTTTCCAGACTCATTCAAGAATAAGTAAATGTGATAAACCATCAACACCAAATTCTTTTAAATGTGCATATCCTACAAATATGTTGTTCAGATAATGATTTCCCACAAACTTTCTCCTTTCCATTATAGGAGGCAAAGAGGTATCTTTAGTGACAATCTCATTACCTGCAAAATCTGAAAGAGCAAAACCTATAATTTTGATTTGTGCCTCCATAAAGTTAACTAATACCTATTAAGACTTTGAAAAAAGAATGGTGCTTTTAACCTATGACTATAATTTTTTAACTTTTTCAGGAAGCTTTACTGAAAGAACTGCATCCCTCTTTTTTTAAAAATTTATATATTTTTTAATATTGTCTTTTTTCTTAAGATAAATAGATCATACAAAACTTTACATTAAAAAACATAAAAGGTTTCCATATACCCCACTCCCCACCCTACCCCCATTCTTCCCACATCAACATCCCCTTTCATCATCAGTAAGGCACATTCATTGCATTCATTGCATTTGTGCATCCCTCTTACGATGACATATTTATGGCAATAAATAACTTATGAACCAACACACACACAATGATAGAAATCACAAGTATTCATTCTATGGGGAAAACAGAAAGATATTTTGAAAGGTTGTTAGGCAAAATCATTAGTTTTTCAACCTCAATCCCATCCTTACTATAAATCTTTTCCTCATTAAAAACCCAGACTTGTAGATGGCATTCCCAAAACTGACCATTACATATGCAGCAATCAGATATATCAAATTATTAAATGATGTAACTTTTAAATATATTAAGAAGGAAAACTGAGGAGAGTATTTTTTATCCTGGTGAAAATTTAAAACTAACTTATATAAAGAAGTATACATTTGCCTGTGATATAATTGTCAGTCAAGGTCTCTTTGTTTAGTTTAGGTCACTGGTGCAAACTATGAGACTAATATTGCTGTGAAAACAAATGCACAGGTGTTTCTTGTATTCTTATCAGTTCATTTTGCCTATCTGAAATATTCCACAAGGAAGTAAAAATCATATGAATCAGCAGGTTTGTACATGGAAAGATTGGACATAAAAAAGCCAAAAGTCAAATACCAAATACCAAATTTTAAAGTCAAAATACTTTGCTCTTCCTAAACAACCCCTGAAAGACAATTTGCTAATAAAGTTGCCGATTATATTAATATTTGGTGAAAATTATAAATATTAAATTAATCATATTCAAATAATCAATACCCTTTCAAGTGTGCACTGGATGTCAGATTTTGGGGATTTTGTTTTTCTTGTTCAGGATATTTGTGTCTATCTATTTCTAGTTATGTGAGCAGAATCTTTCCCAATAATTTGTCTCCTTGTCATCTTCAGAATTAATCAATAGCCTTTATTCATTATAGATTACATAAAGGACAATGCTACCTATTTATCCATCTCTCTAAAGAACAGTTACCTGCCAGGTGGCTCTGATTCTATGATTAGCATTATGCTTACTTAGGAATTTGATTCCTTGGAAATGACACAAACATCTAGTTTTCTCATGCCATTCTGAAACTAAAGCAATCCCAGATGCCAAATGGTTTCAAGATATGAGAATTCACAGTTTTGAGATCTTAAAAATCTTCCCAATGTCTTTTTCTACATTTTCATAGATGTTTTACAGCCATGGTTGACTTAGTTTTATTCCAAGAATTAAATCTGTATATAGGTCATTCGATTCTATTAGGCTTATATGATTTATTGCAGATTTTTTTTCTGAAGATTTTTCAGTTATTCTTAGATGATAATTTTAATATTTATAGGCTAGGTAATACGAAAAAAATTTTCATTGTTTCCCAGATTCCTGCTTAACTCCAGCAGTAAGATTAAACCCTAGTGTGTTACAATGAACTCTTACTGAATTTATTATACATGGAATTATTAAATATATATGTATATTTATGTATACATACATTTGTATGTATAAACATATGAATGTGTATAACCACACATACACACATCCATGTTGGTTTCAGAAGAAATTTGAAGTAAATTTAAAGGTGATCTCAATTAATCATAATTATTTATTTAAAATTTTTTTCTTGTAATCTTTGATTATATAGAAAAAGGAATGCCATTTCACTATCCCATATTTCAAATATTCAAGATTGTGATGTTTGTATAATTCCTATGTATCTTATTAATTTTTTTAAGATAAGCCATAATATGTGTCCCTGAGGTGCTCCAAAAATTAACATTATTTGCTAATGCATAACACATTATGTATTATCAGTAATCTGAGTATTATTTGTTCACAAGGCTCTTAAGCTTAACTAAGACGAAATCTTTAAATCATAGATGAAGTACAATAAAATTCTAATAGATGCCTTTAAACTATTTATCTACATTAAAAAGAAATAACATCTATGTAAACTAATATGCATTATAATTTCAAATTGAAAGTAAATTTATATTTGAGCATAAATCAATGGTTTGGATATTTAAAAATGTTATTCCAGCAAATAAAAATGCTTATTAGCAGTCTATTACCCTGTACTAAGTAAGAACAGGAAAAATTCACTGCCTTCAAGGAGTTTAAAATATAGTTGAGGAAAAAGAATATAATAAAGTAAATAATACTTCATAACTACAACAGTAGTAATGTTACAGAGATGTATGTGAGTAATTGCCAAATTGATTTTTCAATAATAATTACATCTTGGAGGAAGAAGAGTTTTTGTCAGCTGCACTGGTCAGGAGCTGCTTAATGGGGAAGGTGTGGGCCAGGAGGAAAAGAATAGGAAACTGTGTAACTCCACTGGAGGAATCAGGAAGGTCATCCATAAACACACAAGCACATTGTCTCCCTAACAGTAGGTTGAGTAACAACAAACACAAGTTACCTGTGGCTGTCTTGTTGTAACAGAATTTTTGCAACCTGCAAAGCAGGGAGAAAAATATTGGATTCCATCTCCTCCACAAAGAGGATAAAAATAAGATTGCAAACAGTTACAATTGGCATTGCAAGGAGCTGTTAAATTTCCCAGTTCTCCTGTCCTGTATACAACAACAACAAAAAAAAAAGAAGAGCAAATTATTTGTTTCAACTTTTACCAAATTGTTTAAAACCATTGTTATGTTTTGCAATTCTGTCATTTATTGACTTAACATATGTTTAATTACCAAATGAATAAAGTAAATAAAATTCCTGCCTCTGGGAGATGTGGCTCAAGCAGTTGGATGCCTGCCTCCCAAGTGGGAGGTTGCAAGTTCAGTTCCCAGTGCTTCCTAAAGAAGACAGACAATGAGCAAATATGTGAGCAAGGCATCGAGCAGACAACAAGCAAAACCAAAATGAACAGGAAGTGGATGTGGCTCAAGCAGTTGAGTGTCCACCTTCCACATGGGAGGACCCAGGTTCAGTTTCTGGTGCCTCCTAAAGGAAAAAAAAACAACAAAAACAAACAGACAAGGAGCAGACAATAAGCAAAAACAACAAGTGCAGACAACAAACACAAACAATGAGAAAAAACAGTGAGCAAACAGACAAGGAGCCATCTTGGGTGGGGGGCGGAATGCCTGCCATCCCACATAGAACTTAAATTCTTGTGAGTGAAAGAGGCAATAAAAGCAAAAGCTACATAATACAATGTCTGTATGTGATAAGAAAAATAAGGCAGAGTAAGGAAATAAACCAAGGTTTTTCATTTCAGGCCAGATAATTCTTTGTTGTGGGGAGCTGATCTTATGCACTGTATGATGTTTAGCATCTTCCCTAACCTTTACCCATTAGACGCCAGTAGCACTTCCTTCAGTTGTGACAACAAAAAATGTCCCCAAGTATTGTGAAATTTCCTGGGGGAAGGAGCAGAGAGGTGCATGGCAGAGACACAAATTGGCCCTGGACTGACAACCATTGCAATGGAGAAGTAGGGAAGGGGACACTAATTTAGATGCACTATTCTGAGCCTCACTCTGAGTGAGGATGGGGCATTTGAACAGACACTCCAATCTCATTTGTCAACACGATTAGAACATAAAATCCTTACTTAAAACATCTTTATGTATATAATTTGCAAATAAAGATCCACGTGATTTTGTATGACTTGAATGTGCTTCAGGGGAGCTCTGTTCTATTATTTGTAAATGTTGAGATTTATGTCTCCAACATAACTATATGCAGTGAATATGTCACCATAAAAGTGTCTGTCATCTTCCCTAATGCCAGCTTTAAAAACAATATGTAAGTTAATTATAGAGTAAAAGAGGAAGAAACAAAAGTACAAATGATGGACAAGGACAGATAAAAGTCAAGAAATAAACGGCAGAAAGAGGAAGGATGAAAAAGGAAGACCTAAAGGAGAGAGAGAGAAGATATCCTCTTTCCTGAACTCGCAATTTTGTAGAAGCCACTACAGCCACATTCATCCTGTTTTATGTCAATTATTTGTATATTCACCACTGCAGGATATCACTAGCAGGCAGGGAAATATAACCAGTATAAGTTTTCTGCTTTCGTTTTCTCCCCCATTCTATCCTATCTTATTCTTAACTCTCTTACCAAACAATGGTTAAAAGCAAGGAGGAAGTAATTGCCTAGGAAAGGTAGGGCCAAAATAACTATGTCTTTCAAAGTAGCCTCTATTTCAAATCTGAAACAGATGTATCATCATGAGACTTTTCACACCCCTCTCTCTCTTTAGTATGACACAGCAAAACCAAAGGAGACAGCTACACATATTGCCGTTCAAGAGTCCCTAGGCTCATGAATGGCAAATGGAAGATTGCTAAGTGTGTACCACCTATAAAACTCATTATAAAATAACTTTCCTGCTAAAATGGAAGGAAATTCTCACTCAGGGAATTGCCTGAGGTCAAATGTATTGAATTATTTTAAGAGTATTCTTGCATTTACATTTATTATGATTGTGAACATTTTGAGTGGAATTTAAAATCTCAGTTCAGTACAGTGCAAGCACAATGTCAAGAAGAACACAATATGAGCTCAAAAGCTATACCATCCACATTTTCCATACTTCTCCTACTAGGACTTCCTCCTTGTATCCCTGTTCATTTTAGAATTTTAAACGTGGAAGGATGAATAAACCATGCAATTGAGTCTACTCTTTTTATCAATGGGGAAAGTAAGGCCCTGAGAGATCAGGTGACTTTTCTTTCACTACAAAACATAACTCTTCAGGTTCCCCAGGCAAAGGGTTCTTCCGTATAAAAGGTTAGCTTAAGCAAATATTTTCCCTCGATCACTCATTCATTCATTCATTCAACGAATATATATATCAAGCAAGTGGTAGGCCCTATTTTAGGTATCAGAAATACAAACATGAATAACATATTCTCTGTCCTCAAAGATTTCAGTACCATTTCAGAAACGGGTACAGATGATACACTAATATGGTGAGTGCAGTATTCTATCTGCAAAGGACATTTGAGAAGCACTGATGAAAAATACTAAAACAAGCCAATGTGTGAAGAGTGAAGGAGCTGCTGCCTGAGATGATTCTGAAAGGATGAGTAAGAAGGAAGGAAAAGACACTTTGGAAAAACCTCATGCTAATGCATATAGGGGTGCAAAACAGATGAATAAGTATGCATGATGTTTAAGATAGGGTGTGATAGGAAATGAACTTGCTGAAGAGTCAGGAACCAGATTTTTAGGGTCTCCTGGGTCTTATTGAAAACAATGGATTTTAATCTTTTTGCAAAATATAAACATTGAAATACTTTAAGACGGGAAGGTCACATCGTCAAATGTATGTTTTATGTATCCCAGAACTGATACATAGAATAAATTTGAAGGAAGGACACCAGTTACATTATTCCAGAAAATAGGTGGTGACAATGTAAATGACAACTAAAATACAACATTTGGATTACTGGAAACAGAATGGAGAAATATTTTGGATTTGGAATTGGTTAAGATTTGGTGTTTGTTTGGTTGATTTAAGATGGGAATAGGATGAAAGAGTCAAGAGTAATTCCAAGAAGGCAAGGAAACAAGGCTGCAAAGAGAGAGGGAGGATGTGGGGAGAGAACTTGGGGGAAGGAGCTTTTTAGGAGCATTATAACTTCTCTGTCACCTCACAAGGCTTCAGTAAAATCTACTCCATCACTGCTTTTGGAGTTGGAATTCTTTTTATTTGGGATGTAGTAACACAGAGAAAAATAATCTGACAGTGCCATATACTTATTTTGTGCCCATTAAAATCTTAAACTATATTTATATCTATAAACACAGACACACACATACACGTATGTGTGTGTTGGTATATGTATAATCACTTTCAGTTTTTTTAATCACTAAGAAATATATGCATTAAGCACTTTATGCTTATGTTTTATCTTTTTGTCTATGATCCTAATCTCTCTCTTTTTAAGACTACTATTTTTTTAATTCACCAATAAATTAAAAGTCCATTTTCTAGATGTTTCTTTATCTTGAACACTGCAATTGTTTTATCAATAAGCAAAGCCTTATGAGGGGAGGCTTCACCTAGTCTTCAGACTCAGATCCATCTTCATCTTGACTAATCTGGAAGTAACGAAGTTCATAAGTCTCCTTGTCACATGCAACCACACACAGCCAATCACAAAGATTGTTCTTCTTAAGGTATTTCTTGGTAAGATATTTCAAATACCTTTTAGAGAACTGTTTCTCAGAAACAACTGTGATTTTAGTCTTAAAGCATGCAATGTGAACAACATTTCCCAGATTTCCAGTTTTTCCATTGACTTTAACCTTCTCCCACAGAAACTGCTCAAAATTTCCAGAATCAAAAATTCCATCTTCTACTGGATGAGTAAGATCCAAATTAAACTTCCGTGTTGACTTCTTGGGCTTCTTGTCTTTCTGCGGGGCCATCTTGAGAACTGAGCGAGCCATCAGAGAGCCCTAATGTCTCTTGATAACCAGTCCTTGTCCCTCCCTCCCACACATATGCATTTCAAACTAGCACCATCATAATTGCTTCCCTTTCTGATTATGCCTAAGACAGCTCACTTGGTAGTGATTATTGTTTAAGATGGGAAATATCTAAGGAACTCATCTACTTTGTCTGTCAGGTGATAAACTATTCTGTTATGCTCTCCAGAACTCTCTTTTAACAGGTACATTAAGAAAAGTGCTTTCTTGGGATGAGTTATGGGGGTGATAATCAGGTCTACCTATTTTTCAGCATTTCCAGGTATTTTTCCACTATATCCTGATATGCAACCTAAGTTCCACTCAAACTCATTCCTTGGCTTAGCCTTCACTTTCTAGTAATTATGCTTTGGCTTAACATATTCCTTCTTCTTCATTTTTTTTCTCTCAAAATCCTTTGTATCCTTACAGGACATTTAAATGCCATTTCTCTAGCTCTTCCTCCTTTGAATCCTATAGCGCTTTATATTTACCCATTACTTAATTCAATCTTCATACACAGTTTTGTTTTTTAATCTCTACCGCTAAACCATAAATTCCTTGAGGGTAGGAATACCATCACAGAGGTCTGCCATAAGAAGCATTTAAAAATGGAGATGAATTTATCAATGCTTTAGACACTAAGCAGTCCACTGATGGAAAAGAATGACTTAGACATGAACAGCAATTACAAATCTTCATAACTGCTATTGGTAAACTTTTCCAAAGTATATTTTATTTATACCTTAACATATTATACAAAATTATGGATTCCTTGACCTGGTTTGTGACCTCTCTCAACAGCCTCAAGCTTATATAATGAAGATTCTAAAGAAGCAGTCTCTCTGAGCAGGCTATAAAATATGCCATTGTGCAACACACACACACATCCCTATCCACTACTCAAGGATTAGGATTTGAAGCAAAAGAAACAAGGCAAAGAAAGATAAATTGGTGAAACCAGGTATAGGTAGAAATATGTTTACAGGTCAGAACAATAAGAAGTTTCTTATTTCTCTATAATGATCACCAGAACGTCACTTTCATTTTCTTCTAGTCCTTTTCTAACACACTTAATAAGAAAATTTTACCATAGGGAAAGACATCTTCATTTTAAAAAATTTAAAACAATAAGAACATAAAATGTGAAATTCTCCTTAGGATGTGAATTCCTTCAGGGCAAAAATTCTCCTGTATTTATCTTTGTACTCCTGTGCAAGCATAATATCCAATACATAATAGCTGTTCCTTAAATATTCCCTAAATAAATACCTCCAACTTATGACATCGTTACGTACATTGAAAAAAATATCCTACTTACCTAGAAAAGTCTTCCAGTAATAACTGTAAAAAAGGCCATTCCTCACCAACTTATTTAAGAAAGCATATACCTGAATATAGACATATAATTATTTATTTTGATATTAATATCAAGAACTACGTAAATATATTTACCCATTATATAATTCAGACACACCAGCAAATGGCTGACTTTCACATTTGGCGTAAATAAACACAGAACTCAGCAGAAGTGCAATTCCAGATGAGAACAATGCAAACTTCATTGTGTTTTTACATGTCATTTTGAACTTTGAAACAAAGGCACCACCTAAAACCTGACCAAGAGCAGCTCCAGGAATTAAAACAGCCCCTAAGAAGAAAGAAGGCACAGGCTGTGAGGAAACACACAAGTATACCAGTAATTTGGTACAATTATTTGTACAACTGGAAAACATCAAAACAATCACCAATGTGATTTGAACATTTGAACGTACTCACCAGATTTAAAATTATATACATAAATGACTTAGTCCCATAAAGTATTATTAAGATTAATGCTTTGAACATTAATATTAATACAGATATTCTCTAGCAATACAGCTTTTGTATTTTTCAAGTTCATAATATTATCTAATGCCAGAAAATCAGAAAATTTTATCAAAATCAATATAAAGTTTAAATTTCAAGGAATGGGCTATCCAAAATTATATGCTAATACTTAAATATTTACTATGGCAAAATAAAATGAGAATATTAAACTTTTAAAAAGTTTTACCTCCAAGGGTAGCTGCAAAGCTGGATGATATTCCGAACTGATTTTCTATAAATTTGGGTAAAAATGTAGCAAATCCAGTAGTAATTAAGGCTTCTGAAGTAGTTGATAGGATTAAGCATATATAGACAGTATTTCTCATCAAATTCTAAAGAGAAAATACAGTTCACCAAATGAATACTGATGATTATACTGCAAAATGGTAACATTATAAATGACAAGTTTCTAATAAACACAATATAATCATCTCAGTATTTCCTCTAATAAAAAATATTAATAAATTTGTATGTGCAAAGCTGGGAAAATCTGTATGTGGCACGCTCAGAGAATTCACAGAATTCAGTAGGTTGAATTTACCCTCATTCTATACAAGTATGCAAGAGACCAGGGAAAAGGGAAAAATGCCTGCTTAGCCAAGTTTCTTCCTCCACTTACTGTATATTCCCATATTATAAATCTACTCCTATTTTATGTTGTTGTTGCTGTGCTTTGAGTTTCTACATCCAGTAAATGAAGAACTTGACTTGAGAAAAGATGAGAATTGCCTCTAAATACCAAATTTATACTTAGCTCCATGAGTAAAGGACTCACTAGTCATGTACAGGGTTAGGCAAGTATAAATAGGTTTCTAAATTGTCTCAAAATTATATTACTCTATCAAAAGGGACTATAGATATGTAATGTTTTAAATATATTTAACCATAAAATGAAACTCAAATTATAGTTCTGGAATATTAAATGCAAAAAATATTACATGAAACAGCCCCACATGTACACACACGCACATGTCACAAACAGACAGGATAAGAGAGTTAAAAAAAACAGTGCAGCAGTTTGAGATTATTTATGAATCCCAAAAAGAGAGATTATATTTTCAAATTGATCTGTTCCTCTGGTCTTGATTCCAAGCTACAAGGGCTATTGAATTGTCATTTGAGTAGACATATTTGACACAGAATGCAAAGAATACATGTTTCCCTTTATATAGACTATTTGTAGTTAATAATTCTCTTTAAACTTTAAGGCAATTTAAGTTGAGAATTTCATAACTACATAATTATTAAAATATGTGGTGTGATATTCTTTGTATTAAATACAAAGGATTTAAGCTTACTTGATAAAATCAGTGTAGGGCTTTTGATTCAACCACATCATTGCCTGATAGCCTACAGCTCACCTTAGAAAGGAAGCCCTGAGAGATGAGCCCTAGCCAGGAGAGAGGGAAGACTGTAAGCCCAAAGGGAAAGGAGAGACCAGGCAGAGATTAATGACCATCTTGCTTCAACATCTGGCAACTGACTTTGGTGAGAAAGCAACCTTGAGTTGGACTCTTTATGGCCTTGTAACTGTGAGCTTTTACACCAAATAAATAGCCTTTATAAAAGCCAAAAGATTTCTAAATCTAAAGATTTCACTTTGACAGACTAATACAGACAGAATCAAATGATCTATCATAAAAATAACAGAAGAACCAAAAGGAGAAAAAGTACCTAAAGAAGAGATACAAAAATTAAAAAAAAAAAAAATAGTAGTAGAAGAAAATATTTAAGTCTTTAGATTGAAAATGACCATGAAGGAATCATGAAAGAAAAAAAACAACACATACTGAGACATAATCTAGTGTGTGATAGTTAAGTTCATATGTCAACTTGGCCAGGTTATGGTGTTAATTTGTATGGTCAAGCAAGCACTGCTTGATATTTCCTGGACTTAAATCATCAGTACATTGCTAGCATCTATGGCTAATTACATCTACAATCAAGTAAGGAAACTGCCTTCAATAATGAGAGAAGTCTTCACCAGTTGAAGGTTTTAAAAGAAGTGATGATTTCAGAAATCAGAAGAGAGAATTTCCATCTCTACTTCAGCCAGCCAGCTTCTGGGGAATTCATTTAAAACCTCCATCAGAGTTCTCAGTTTGCCGCCTGCCTTACAGAATTTGGACTTGCACATTTCCACAGTCGTGTAAAACAATTCTTATTAAAATCCCATAATATTTATAAATATCTCCTGTTGGTTCTGGTTCCCTAGAGAACCCTGACTAATAACAGCTTTGGTACCAGAGTAGTTCTTGAAAAACAGAATTTTAAGGGTAAGATTGCTTAATTAATTCTGGGGTTTTTGCAATTGTTTCTCTAATCTGGCTATAGATTCAAAGGCACTGATACCGTCAACAATCAAGATGGCACTGATAGTCCATGACATGAGTTAGCAATAGAGATATGCAAAATATCACCACTGGATATGCCACTTAATGCTTATAATACAAACTTCTAACCACTTACCCTGATAAAACAGCTCTCACACTTTTGTGTGAAGAGATAAATCTTGTTTCACCAGATGAAACTACAATGGAATGTCCTGCACTACTAATTCTTCTTGTGACCCTCCCCCCACCCCTCTTTTCTTACAGGCCTAAAACCAGGCTGAAGTCCCAACAGGTCCCAAAAGGTGAGGTATAAAGTGTGACCCCATGAACAGGAACACTATACTCTAAAAGAACTGCATGATTTTTTTCTAATATATATAAAGATAAATCAGGGAACTATGTGTGGGAATATATAATAAGGATGTGGAATAATGATGGAAAGAATGTAAAGTTAAATAAAGCTGAACTTATTCATATGGGCCCACTAAGCAAAGGTTCTGGATTCAGTGTTGTAACTTGAGGAGTTAGGAAGGGCTCTAACAGTTTGATCAGATGGCTTGCTGAAACATGGACCAAATGGTGGCCCACATTGCCTGAGGTCAAAATGCCAGAAGTGTCCTGGTATAATGTAGATGAGGAGATCCAAAGGTTTACAGATATTGGAATGTTAAGGGTGGGCTTATCATGAAAGACTTGCTTAACCAGCCCCAAAATATCCAGAGGACATACCTTTCACCAGGACTGTACTAAATTTGTGAGACTAACTCAATCATCCTGAAGAGCTCTAACGTCCCTTTTCTTTTTTTTCCCAAGATTTATTTTTTATTTATTTATTTTTATTTATTTCCCCTCCCTCCCAGTAGTCTGCTCTCTGTGTTCATTTGCTGTATGTTCTTTTGTGACAGCTTCTATCCTTATCAGTGGCACCAGGAATCTGTGTTTCTTTTTGTTGTGTCATCTTGTGTCAGCTCTCCATGTGTGCGATGCCATTCTTAGGCAGATTGCACTTTCTGTCGCGCTGGGTGGCTCTTCTAACGGGGTGCACTCCTTGTGCATGGGGCTCCGCTACGCTGGGGACACCCCTGCGTGGCCAGGCACTCCTTGCGTGCATTAGCACAGTGCATGGGCCAGCTCCACACGGGTCAAGGAGGCCCGGGGTTTGAACTGCGGACCTCCCATGTGGTAGGCAGATGCCCTGTCCATTGGGCCAAGTCCACTTCCCTGTGGGCACTTTTCTTTATAGGTCATAGGTTACCCTGGAAACTGCTGTCACTGAACTTGGACACTTAAATACAATGGGGATGATGGGATCCTAGTGGCAGAAGCCAAGTGGCAGTACTTAATCTCCAAAAACAAGTTGGGTGTGGCTACCATAATGCATAGCAGTCTCAAAACAGCAATCGAAAAATGTGACTCACAGAGATCAATGTCATTGTTCCAGTAGATTATGGGGTACCTAAAAGTAAAATAATTAGACAGGTCTACTAAATTCTAACATGATCTATACAAGCAGAAGCATTTTAGGTCACATATCCAAATGTCTAACGTGAATTACAGAAACAAAGAGTCAGGGCCCTTTAATCATTTCCCAGATGTTAGATAGTTTAGAGACCCAGAACCCCTTGAATGAAAGGAAGTTACCTTGGGATATGAGTTTCCTATCATGAGCTGGGTGTTGTCTGACCTGCCAAGCCATAAAGCTGGGCAGGCACAGAAGCACACCATCATAAAATGGAAATGGTATATAGCAGATAGGCCTTGAGCAGGTCCTCAAGGCACAAGTTACAAGAGGAAGTGGTCTATATATCTTTGATCCTCACTTCTGCCTCATTTTCTCCTTCCCAGCTCACAGCTATGGCCTCTTGGGGAGTTGACTAAGGAAGAGAAACTTAGGCTTAGTTTATAAATGGCTCTGCATGACATACCAGTACCACCTGAAAGTGGACAGGTGTAGCACTACAGTCCATTTCTAGGGCTGGGTTGACTGAACTGACTATCAAGGGAATTAGGTCTGCAACTATGCAATGGAGGTAACAAAGAATTTGCTTGAAATACAGAGGATCCCCTAGGGCCTCTCCTAGGACCATTATACCATGTCCTGTGATAAAAGTCAATGGAAAACGCAACAACCCAATTCAGGCAGGACTCCCAATGACCCAGATGCTTCAGGAATGAAGGTTTGAGACACCCCACCAGCCAAAGAACCATGGCCAACTGAGGAGCTTACTGAGTGTAAAGGCAATACAGAATGGATAGTGGAGGAATGTAGTTATAAAAATGAGTTATGGTCACATGACCAGTTACAGAAATGAGTACAGTAATAGTTATGAATATTTCCTCCTTGTTTTGCTATGTTTGTTTATATACATAAAGCAAATATCTTTGTTTTCGTTCCTATTTTATCCTCTTATCATATGACATAAGTTGTATTAGCTACATGTCAAAGTAGCTAACTTGAAGGCTATCAAGTTTAAGAGTGAAAATTTTCTAAGAACCTGCACCTTATCTGGGGAGGGTTGTTGGGTTTCCAGTTGTATACAGAGCAGTTGAGTATTTTTAGGCAAAAAATCACTGTTATTGGTTTTATTTAGAGATTAAGTATGGTTGAAGGCAGGGATTCTTAACTTTTATTACACAGACCCCTTTGCCAGTCAGGTGAAAACCTTGGACACCTTCCCAAGTCCATGCTATACTGTGTCTTATTTAAGAAATATATCACATCCACACCAACACAAGAATAATGATTTTTGGAATTTCAGTTCAATTTCACAGACCCCTTATTATAAACCCCTGGTTTAAGGAGATGTGTGTGGGTGCCACATTTGACCAGGGGTAGACTGTGAGGGTTAAGTTCATTTTCAACGTGGCCAGGTTATGGTGTCAGTTTGTATGGTCAAGCAAGCACTGGCCTGATTGTTATTGTGAGGATATTTTGTGTATTTAAATTATCAGTAAGTTGATTGCATTTATCGCTAATTACATCTACGAACAACTGATAAGATTGCCTTCAACAACAAGAGAAGTCCCATCCAGCTAATGCTTTAAAAAGAAAAGTGATTTCAACACTCAGAAGAGAGTATTTCCATCTCTACTTCAGCCAGTCTGCTTCTCCTGGGGAATTTATCTAAAACATTCATTGGAACTCTCAGCTTGTAGCATATCCCATAGAACTTGGACTCCCTCCCCCACCACCACAATTCATACAAGAATTATGAGACAATTCTTATAAAAATCTCATATTTACAGATATCCTGTCAGTTCTGTTTCCGCAGAGAACCCCTACTAATACATACCGAATTTCCTAAAATGAAACATAAAGGAAAAATTTACAGCTTCCAGAATGAAAGATTTACACTACACTAGAATTTGTAACGGAAAAACATTTAACTAGAAAAGTGTGAAACTACATTCACAACTACTGGGATTAAAGGAGTTTGATTTAAAAGTATTCACTCAGTAAAAATATTTGGGTTCAGTCAAAAATATTATTCAAACATTTAGGGATTCTCAGAAGGTATCCTATCTGAAGAAAACCACCAATGACCTCTATTAGAATAGAGACCTCAAAATAGGAGACCATAAAGATGAAAAAATAAAAATAAAAAATAAAATCAGTGTTGTGCAATGACTCTTGCAATACACAGAGGTAAGTCTAAATAGAAGACGGCAACGTAAATTAGAATTTATACTATAAATTACATAAAAATGTATGAAATAGAGCAGAACTACTATAAGAGAATATATAGTAACTGGAATTTTAAAATATGAATAATCTCAACAAAACACAGAAATACACATGTACAGGTGAAGCAGGGGGAGATCTGGAAGGGAGATGGGCTGAGTGGAGAAGTAAAAATATTTTGAAAGATTTCAACCAAGAAGGAAGCAAATGAATAATGAAAAGTAAATTATTTCGAATCTTGAAAAATTAAAATTACAAACTTCCCTTGTACACAACTTTAACAAATGTATATGTATTTTAAAAGCTTTATTTTACCTTTAGAGCAGTTGGAAAATCTTTAATGCTTTTTCCAAAATTCTCATCTTCTTCTTGTATGGAACTATTCTTATCCTGATGAGCCTGGGAAATTTTTCCAGCTTGAATCTTTGCTGTTCCTAAAAAACAGCAAATGTACTTACTATATCACTTTAATCTTCATTTTTAAAAAGTTTACTTTTTAATTGACATATACTTCTATAAGCATATAAATTCCATAATAAGAGGCCATCTCCTCTCTTTTTCAATTGTATAGTATAAATATTTATGGCTGTAATCTGGCAGTCCTAAGAGTTAGTATTCAATACCACTAGAAAAGGAAGTTCCAACTGGTCAAAACATTAAAATGAGACAATTTTACTGTGACCACATATTTATTCTCTGCATTTAAAAATCTCATGTAACATTTTTCTCTTCCTTTCGAATGGTTCTCTTTTCATCCTTAACACAGTAAACAAGATAATTCTGAGGCTTTTACATTTATTCTCTGCTGTTCTAACAGGCTTGACAGATGAAATAATATTCTCCATGTATTAGTATGTCCCTTTGATTTCTAAAAATTGTACTGACAATAAGTCTGAGAAAATAGTCAATATATGGAATTATAAGGTAACATGGTCAGAAGAGAAAAGAATCAATGAGTTCACCTATTGCTATTCTACCAACTTTTCTTTTGCCCACTTCTAAAAGTCAATTTATCCTATTGCCGTGATAATGGAAACAACTAATGCCATCAGTTTAGAGAAAAATAATTCTAGAGATATGTATTTAAATTATAAGATTTTACAGGAGCAGAATCTCACACACAGTGAGAAATGGATTTTATTTTCTATTAACATTTTCTTTTTTGAACAGACTATTGAAAATATGGTGAAAAAAATCAATGTACTACAGCCTGATTTTGGTGATAATTAAAAATAAGTACTTGCATTTTTGTCTGCAAATAATTAGTATCTATAGTTAAAAGTAGATTGGCTTGGCAAGCAGCTGTGGCTCAATCAGTTGGGCTCCCATCTACCATATGGGAGTCCCTGGGTTCGCATCCCGGGGCCTCATTGTGAAGGCAGGCTCACCCACATGCTGCAGAGAGCGCTGGCCCGCAAGCGCCATGTAGAGCTGACTCAGCAAGGTGATGCAACAAAAAGGGAGACAAATAAAAACACAGAAGAGCACACAGTGAATGGACACAGAAAGCAGACAACAAGCAAAGCTGCAAGCGGGGGGGGGGGGGGGGGTAAATAAAAATAAATAAATAAAACACACAGAAGAATGCACAGCAAATGGACATGGAGAGCAAGGGGGGGATTAAAAAAAAAGCAGATTGGCTCTCAAAACTGTGACTAAATACAAAGTATCTAGGAATTGGGATTCTGGACAGAATATAAGAAAAAAAATAGTAAGTATTTAATAAGTAGTTGCATACACACAACAGTTTTATTGATTATTAATTGGAAATAAAGAAAATTCATAATATTAAGATTGCTACACAATATTTTCTAAAATGAAAACAGGTATTCAAAAGTTTACACATATAGGCAGGTAGATGAGATCCTCTATTTAACAAACAGGGTAAATTTTCCAGAGTTCTTATTAATCATAGAGAAAGAAACACCTGGTCTAGAATCACAGTAAAATATGATTTTAAAGGAAAAAATGTTTACCTGGTAGATGCTTCGGAAACCAAGAAAAAGGTATTATCAAAGACCAAGCAAAGACCCAAGCCAAAAGAAATCCTATCCACCAGGCCCCCAGCCAGCGTGGGTCATTCTCAGTAATATCAATGCTGTATGACAGGAAAAAAAGAGATAAAAGTAAGCTCTGCATTAATTAAAACTCATTATGATAATTACATGCTTTACAATTCAAATGCTTATAGTAGAATGCTATTGTAATATCCAAAATTTCAACTGATGCCATTGTGATGAATCAGACAACAGGTAACAGACATAAATGAGTTATAAAAAGAATGGTTCACAAGTTATTTGAAAAATGGCAAATATAGCATAAAGGTTTAAATTGTTCAATAGTAAATAAAAGTGTATTGAATATTTGAAATCATACATAGTATACTCAATACTTTCTCTAACTTTGGCTAAGTTTTCCTCCTCTACTGTATTGAATTAAATATATCCCATCAACAAATAAATGATTTATATTAAATGTTCATATACCTTGTTTCAATTATGGCATGCTTTTAAATGTAAACTATTCTTGAGAATTTTTATTTTTAAGAAAGTTATTATTAAGATTCACTTAATAGTTTTTAATAATCTTTCTCATATTTTTTATATTAATAGTCTCCTTTCAAAAACAAACCCCTTACACCTCATCACCCTTACAGCTCATCTAATTCCTTTCTTGAAAATGTCCTTTCTTAAATCCCAGCTCTGTGCTTCCAGGGTTTCCCCCTGAATACCTTCTTATACAGTCTTCAAGGATTAACCTAGGATTAACAGTTCAGCAAACAAATCACATAAACATAAACATATCTCCTTAAACCTTGCTCACAGGACTGTGCAGTTATAATTCCTCACAGTAAAATGAGAAAATAAGACCTCACCAAAGGTTAATTACTCTCCTATATGCAGGAAAAGAAGAAGGTGACTCTGTCATTAGGAAGGTGATTTTGAAATAAAAAAGACTGACTTCAATTCTTTTCTTGGCCACTTACCAGTTGTGTGTATCATCTACTTCATAGGATTACTGAAGGGATTAAATAAAATAGCACACAGAATGCATGTTGCCTGAAACAGTGTATGGGATCAATAAATGTTGCTTACTATTGTTCTCCATTGTCACAATTATTGAAGCAGCACAATTATGATCACCAATCAAAACTAGTACTACTAAGAACTTAATCTGAAAACTGTAGCTCCCTGAGACCCTTCAGGCTATCTTCTACAAACTAAATCTACTGAGAATATTACTAATTTTGATGGAATTCTTGTTTTTGAACAATGAATGAGGTCCTAAATGCCTATTTTCCAAAATCTCATTAGGTGACTCTATTAGGCACATAAATTAAGCAATTATGAATAAATGCATTATACTAAGAGATGATATGGCAATGATTCATGAAGCAAAATAGCTAAAATAAGATTTTATATAAAAATTGTATGTATTTCATTTTGTTTCCTGAAAAATTCCTCACGCTATCCTCAGGAAATACTGTGAAAATGTTCAGTCTATGATGTTAGCATTATTAAAATAAGAATAAATTTAGATACAAGAAAAATGGATATTGTCTTGCCTTTGTCCTATAGCAACATCAATATACATTGTAAGCAGTTGTCCTCCCAATACATAGCCAATTGCAGGGCCTAAGATTGACATAGAATAGCCAATTCCTAGAAGAAGAACAAAGAAATTGAGAAAGGTTTTACGTACAACTTTGTTTTGAATGCATAACATTAGTGCAGGAGAAATATTTTTGCTGAAGGAAAAGCTACACAATTAAATTACACCAAAATTACTCATACTTTAAAAATTACCAATTGGTATTGTCAAGACAAAGTACCTAAAATATATGATTCGAGAAACTTTTAGACTTTAATAACAATTGCAATAAATCCAATAGTTAAAAATCAATAGAGAGTTACGTTAATTGTTGGCAGGCTTAGTATATCTAACATTACCAATATGGATAATGATAATAATTAATGTTTACAATTCCTATGGAATTGTGTGCCACTCTGCGCACAGTCAAAAACACATCCTTTATTTTGCAGTAAAGCAGTTGATTTCAACCTGGATGAATCTGCTGAACTAGTCTGTTTCTTAAAAGTAATGCTTAAAATACATTAAAATGCTGGAAATTAGTGGTCTCACATTAACGTTGACAATAGGCTCTTTCATCATTTAAATTTCCAATTGGATTTAGACTAATACTTTAGTAAGAATATCTTAAAAGTTATGTGGAAATATAAACAAATTGCTATAAAACTTTCTAAAAGTTCACTTTGATTTTCTGACTTATCTTCATGGACAAAGAGCAAAGACTATGTATGCCTACTGATACTAGTCTGTGGATAACACTTTGAGTAGGTTATCCAGATCACCTTTTTCCAATTTTTATCAATTATTTAACAATACAGTCTCTTTATTTGCTAACTATATTAGCAATAAAGTCTCTTTCACATATGTTTCTGGATATGTTTACAGAAGAAATATATCTTTCATAAAGCGAAATATTTAAATAGTTTTCAAATGAGGAAAATGTGAGCTAGAATCACCACTCAAATGTAAAAATTTTGATAATGGTAGGACAATGTGTTTCCAACCTAATCTCTCACTTAGGAGAACTTAAGAAAAAAAATTTTTAATGGTAAAAATTATTTGAAAAAATATCAACTTTGAAGGTCAAAAGATTTTTTAAAAAGTGAAGGATCATTACATTCTAGAGAAAATAAATATCTAGAAAATTAGGACTGTTATTCCTGAGAATATTAGCTGATAAGAAACAGGGAATCTACACAATTCTTTGCTAGCCTCTAAGATGTAGGGAAAGAAGAGTTGGAATTCAGAGTCCCTAACATGGGAATGTACCTCACAGACTTCCCCTTCTATGTTTTAGGCTGGTAACATGGAGAACTAGCTCCAAAAATAAGGATGAATTAGAAGGAGACTTGCCCATGGAATGAGTGCATACTAGTTTTTCAAATAATCTCAATCCCTGAAATTAGATATAAAGTAGAGTTCCCAGGTACCTGGGAAGAAAACAAAAACACATAAATCCTCTCCAGTAGAAAATATTATACAAGACTCCAAATTATTTCTAAAAACAATGCTTTAGAAACAATGTTATATATGAAATAAAAAATAAACATCTCAAGAAGAGATGAAACAAAATGAACAAGAACTAGGGAAGCGGATGTGGTTCAAGCTATTGGGCTCCTGTCTACCATATAGGAGGTCCAGGGTTTGAAACCCAGGGACTCCTGGTAAAGGCAAGCTGGCCCATATGGTGAGTTGCCCCATGCAAGGAGTACTGCCCTGCACAGGAGTGCTGGCCCATGTGGATTGCTGGCCCACGCAGAGAGCTGGTGCAGCAAAATGAAACAACAAAAATGAGACACAGAGGAGAGACAATAAGAGACACAGCAGACCAGGAGGCTGAGGTGTTACAAGGGAATGATCCTCTCTCTCTCACTCTGGACAGTCCTAGGATCAGTTCCCAGAACCACCTAATGAGAATACAAGCAGACACAGAAGAATGCACAGCAAATGGACACAGAGAGCAGACAATGGAGGGAGAGGGGTAGAAATAAATAAATCTTAAAAAAAAAAAAAAAACTAGTGGAAGAAAAAAACCAGAAACTGGCAAAATTCAAATATTGAAATTATCAGACCTATATTTAAAATGACTAAGCTAAATATGCATAAGAGTATTTAAAAATAAAAATGTACTTTAAAAAGATTGGGAATTTGACAGAGATAAAAAAAATTATTAAATCACAAAATTGAGGGGGTTTAGAAAAAAATTTTTAGAATTATAAAACACAATGGTCAAAATTAAAGTGAACTGGAATTACAGCAGATTCTCCACAGCTGAAGTAATAATAACTAAACTGGAACACACAGCATTAGTAAATATTTAGCAAGAAGCACAGAACAAACAAAGGATAGAAAATACAAAAGTAATATTGCTTTTAGCTAGAGGAAATATGTATGGTATTACAACTAACTTTTTAGTAAGTGTATGTTAATGTTTTGCTTATAAATTAACAAAACAAAAGACAAAATGATACTGGCTATATTAGAGATCAAACTTACCTATATAGAGAGAAGATTTGTGTGTGGACACAGAATCATCAATAAATGCTGTGCCCAGCGTATAGAGTGGAGTTCCTCCTGTTCCCAGCAAGAGTTGTCCCAAGATGAAGACATACAAGTAGTTAGAAAGTGAAGAAGTTGAAGAGGTACAATTGGTGCTATTCCTTGCTGTTAAGCAAGTATCTTTAAAAGAAAATACAATAAAATTATGAATTTACAGAAATTTACCTAATAATTTTAATATCCACCTTACAAATTATACTTTCCAGAAAATTCACTATAATTATGTTTAAGTTCACTACAATTATGTTTAAGCCATTTGGAAATGCATATATTACTAAAGAAAATTGATAAAATATGCTATGTCAGAATTTAAAAAATACAGAACAAAACTGAGAAGCATTATTATAGAATCAAAAGCAACAAATTTTCAGGTAAATGAATCTCAGTACAATTGAAGCAAGTGGTACCAAGAAAGGATAGTGTTTCGGATTAGGAACAAGAAAACTAGACTTCATTTTTTTTTTAAGACACCATACTGAATTTTTCAACCCACACCTAAACCACATATTAAAAGTGTACTTAAGATTATAAGATATTTTGGGCAAAATTATAATTCTCAATATTCACTACAAAGTAATAATACTTGTAAATTATATATATATATATATATTTTTACAACTCAAAACGTTTTATGAAATTTCTTTTTTGCAAGCAATCTCTGAGTCTATATGAATTTCTTTTGAATATCCTCAAAGGAAAAAATGGTTTTCTCTTAAGATTAGGACAAAACTTTTTAAAGCCATATTCAAAAAAAGATTGGGCATTATAGTAAAATCCATATTTTTTAAACTCATCTGCTAATACTAATGAACTGTTAAAAATAAGTTCCCACTTTGAACCTGGTATAGTACATAGGAATCTGCATTCTAACATCTGCCTCAGCTAATTCTATAATCAGGACCTTGATATCAGATTAAGATTTATTGTTTCCCAATGGCTGAGTTAAGCAAGGCCCCCAAACCAACATATGGAAATTATTTAATTGATATTTTTATTAATTGAAATAACAAAATTAAGTTCATGGCCATCAAATTTCCAGATGTCAATCTATGCACAAAAACATGTTTTTTAAATTTCAAATTTAAGATATATTCTCCAATATTGAATATAATTTGTTATAAGAGTTAATGAATATTTTGACAGGTAATATGTATTTATAATTGGGCTGGGTCTGTTTTATTTAAGTAATTTCTCTGGCCATAGCAGGCATTTGAATTGTAATTCCTGGTTTCAGTATTCACTTTCCTTAAAGTAATAGATTAGACTAACAACCTCTTATTATTTGATACATTGCAAAATTGAACATATCACAGTGGTTTCATCATGCTTGTTTAAATACATTTCAAATAGCACATAAGAATATCAAAAGACAAATAAAACTCTCCTTTATCTCTGTCTGTCTCCACTTTATCACCTTGTCAGTTTATTTTACAGTTTTTTAGACACTTCCTCACACCTCACACGTTGCATATCTTTTTTCATTTTTACACAAGTATGATCTTCCTAAATGTGATGGTTAAGTTCATGTGTCACCTTGGCCAGGTAATGGCATCCAGTTTCGTCAAGCAAGTAAGTACTGGCCTGATTGCTACCATGAGGGTATATTCTGAATTTAAGTCTACAGTAAGTTGATTGCATCTATGACTGATCTATGGTCAACTGAGGAGACTGCCTTCAACAATGAGAGAAATCTCACCCAAAAAGTTGAAGGCCTTAAAGAAGTAATGATTTAAGCAGTCAGAAGGGGCCTCCCCAGCCAGCTTCACCTGAGTAAGTCATTGAAAATCTTCATCAGGGTTCCCAGCTTGAGGCCTGCCCTATGAAATTTGGACTTGCCCATCACACAGTGGTGTGAGCCAATTCCAATAATAAATACCATAATAATTATATATATATTATATATATATATATATGCATCTATATCCTATAGGTTCTTTTTCCCTAGAGAACCCTAACTAATAAAGGGATATACTATCCTTATATTCAACAATGTCAGTATTCACTAATTATGTCATGGACATCTTTGATGTTGGCATTAAAATTGTATTTAAATAAATTTCTATAATTTATTTAACTAGTCTATGATATATATTTAATAAATTATATATAGTTAATATGTATATTTGGGAAGCAGACTTGGCCCAGTGGTTAGGGCGTCCGTCTACCACCCGGGAGGTCTGTGGTTCAAACCCCGGGCCTCCTTGACCCATGTGGAGCTGGCCCATGCACAGTGCTGATGTGCACAAGCAGTGCCCTGCCATGCAGGGGTGTCTCCGTGCAGGGGAGCCCCACATACAAGGAGTGTCTCTCCCGTAAGGAGAGACGCCCAGTGCAAAAGAAAGTGTAGCCTGCCCAGGAATGGCGCTGCACACACGGAGAGCTGACACAACAAGATGATGCAACAAAAAGAAACACATTCCCATGCCACTGACAACAACAGAAGCAGACAAAGAAGATGCAGCAAATAGATATAGAGAACAGACAACTGGGGTGGGAGGGAAAGGGAGAGAAATAAATAAATAAATCTTTTAAAAAAATGTATATTTAGATCATTTTGGTTATACCTATTACAATGCTATGATTAATATATTTGCAAATCTATCTCTGCACATTTGTGTGAGCATATTTGTAGGATAGTTTCCAAAAAGTGGAAATGCTTCATCAAAAGGTACAAATATTCGAAGAACCAGCAAGATGGCAGCAGAGTAAGGAGCTCCTAGAGTCAGTTAATGCTATAGGGCAGTTAGCAAACACCCAGAGCTCTCTGGAGCTAGCTGAAGCACCTGTTTGGGGGCTCCAGGAGGCCAGAAGAGCATCCTGCAACATCCTTAGGAGAGTGGAAGGAGAAGACTGCCCATCTGCAGAGAAGACTTGTAAGTAGAGTGCTCCACGCCACAGAGGCCAGTGCCCATCCTCCACTGGAGGCACAAGTCACCTCAGAGCTGATCCACGGCTGGAATTGAAAGCTCCACTTCCCCCAAATAGGGGAGGAAGAGACGGTTGGGCACCAATTTCAGCTATTGATGAGTAAATTCAGTGGGCTACAGTATAATCCTGAGAACAGCTAAAGTTTGAGCCTGTCCAAGACAGAAAGAGACCAGAAGCTGCTATCATAACTCCGTGCCAGGCACGAGGGGAAGATGAGTGGACTGAAAATCCCAGTGCTGATGGGGACCGGCTTCTTCCCATCCAGATCATATTGCAGGTCTAGCCTAGGCCCCAGTGCCAACTCCAGCAGGGAGGAAGTTGCGGGGACCTGTGCCAGCCTCTCTGGGAAATTACCAGCCAAGCCACGGAGGCCGGTGCCTATCCTACTCTGGTAGCACAAGCCACCCAAGGAGCTGCTCTGTGGCTGGAATTGGAAGCTCCATTTCCCAGAAAGAGGAGAGGAGGAGACGGTTGGCTGCTGGCTTCGGCTACTGATTGGTAGACTTGGCTGGCTAAGAGATAACCCTGGGAACAGCTGGGGTGTGAACCAGCCCAAGTCAGAAAGAGGCCAGTAGCCACCATTTTGACTCCAGCCCCAGTGTGAGCGGAAGCCTAGTTGAAACTCTCAGTGTTTGCAGGAACCAGTTTCTTTCACGCAGATCAGCCTGCAGCCCTAGCCTAGGCTTCAGCCCTGCCTCTGGCGGGGAGGAGGCTGAGGAGTCCTGCACCAGCCTATACAGGTAACTGCAGAGAACTCTGGTTGGAATAGACTGAAAATCAGAAGTCTACCAGGGCAACTGCGGTCATCTTGGACCTGCAGTGCAGATTGCTGCCCACACCTGCAGCTTCATCCCTGACCCAGGCTGGGGAGAAAGGGATGTGAAGCTTCATCAGCCTCTCTGGGTACTACAGTCTAGGCCTGCACTTGGATTATTCCACATAGCTGTGATTTGGTCCCTATGCCTGGAAAGGAGAAAATTGGAAGAAGATTCATTGTTCCCTGGCGCAATGAGAGCCGCTTGAGTATCCACAGCTTACAGCAGGAACTATATACTTGGCTTCTATTGCACAACCAGCAAGGGAGAAAGATCAAGAAGCCCTAAACTAAAAGAAAAACTGCACCCAGGATAAATACTCAAGTAAGCCAGATGCAAAGACACAAACAAAAAATTGCAATCCACACCAAGAAAGAGGAAGCTATGACCCAGTTAAAGGAAGAAGATAAACCTCCAGATGACATAAAGGAGTTAAGAAAACTAATTATAGATGTTCAAACATATCTCCTTAATAAATTCAATGAGATGGTTAAGGAGATTAAAGATATTAAGATGACATTGGATGAGGACAAAGAAGAATCTGAAAGCATATATAGAAAAATAGCAGATCTTATGGGAATGAAAGGTGCAATCAATGAAATTAAAAAAACATTGGAATCATATAATAGCAGATTGAGGAGGCAGAAGAAAGGATTGGTGAGCTTGAAGAAATAGCCTCTGAAAGTGAACATACAAAAGAACAGATGAAGAAATGAAAGAAAAAAATTGAACAAGGTTTCAGGAAACTAAATGACAGCAAAAGACATGCAAACACATGTCATGGGTCTCCCAGAAAAAAAAAAGGGAAAAGGGGCAGAAGAAATATTTGAAGAAATAACGGTAGAAAATATTCCAACCGTATTGAAGGACATAGATATCCATGTCCAATAAGCACAACGCACTCCCATCTGAAAAAATCCAAATAGACCAATTCCAAGGCACATATTCATCAGAATGTCAAAGGCCAAAGACAAAGAGAGAATTCTGAGAGCAGCAAGAGAAAAGCAATACATAACATATAAGGGATATCCAATAAGACTAAGTGCTGATTTCTCACTAGAAACTATGGAGGCAAGAAGACAGTGGTCTGATATATTTAAGATACTACAAGAGAAAAACTTCCAGCGAAGAATCTTATATCCAGCAAGACTGTCTTTCATAAATGAAGGTGAAATTAGAATATTTACAAATAAACAGAAACTGAGAGAATTTCTAAGCAAGAGACCAGATTTTCAGGAAATACTAAAGGGTGTGCTAGATCCTGAAAAGAAAAGACAGGAGAGAGGGGCCTGTAAGAGAGTCTAGAAATGAAGATTATATCAATAAAAGTAACTAAAAGTATCAAAAGAGTGATGAAAATAAAATATGACAAATAAAACTCAAATAGGAATAAACTTAACCAATTATGCAAAGCACTTATATTCAGAAAACTGCAATTCAATGTTAAAACAAATCAAAAAAGCCCTAAATAACTGGAAGAACATTCCATGCTCATGGACTAGAAGACTAAATATCATCAAGACATCAATTCTACTCAAATTGATATACAGATTTACTGCAATCCCGATAAAAATTCCATCAGCATTAAAGAAGAAATTGAAAACATGATCATTAAATCTATTTGGAAGTAAGGAGTCCTGAATAGCCAGAAATATCATAAAAAGTAAAAGTGAACCCTCATCTCCAGACTTTAAATCATAATACCTACTTATAGTGGTAAAAACAGCATGGTAGTGGGCTAAAGAAAGACGCAGTAGACCAATATCACCAAATTTATGGTTCAGAAACAGACCCTCACATGTATGGTCAAGTGATTTTTGACTAGCCTGTCAAAGTCACACAGCTCAGGCAGAACAATACCTTCAATGAAAGGTGCTAAAAGAATTGGACATCCATAGCTGAAAGAAGGAAAGAGGACCCCTATCTCACACCTTATCCAAAAATTAACTCAAAATGGATCAAAAAACAAAGATTAAAGCAAGAACCATAAAACTTCTAAAAGAAATTGTAGGACAATATCTTCAAGACTGGGTGGTAGATGGTGGATTCTTAAAGGAGATAAGAGAAGGACTGAGTGAACTACTGATGTTTAATGTATGTACGTTTTAATTAGCTTTACTGTAAAGGTATGGGAATATATGGAGTGGATGGTAACATATAGTAACAGCTAGTTTATAAATGGGGATATGACTGAAAATGGTAGTCTAGTTATGTAAATGCCAATTGACAGAATGCTAGAGAATAATCTAGGAAGTGGAGAGCACAGTAAACCAAGAGGTGGATGAGAATTGTGGTTGATGGTACAGATGCAAGAGTGTCCTTTGTGAGCTAGAACAAATGTATATCACTATTGCAGGGTGTTGGGAATGTGGAGAAGCATGGGAAAAAATATAGCTGGAGTGACCTATGGACTGTGATTAGTAGTAATAATATAATATTCTTGCATCTATGCAAAAGATGTACTGTGTTGATACTGAGGCAGTATGGAAAACGTGAGCCAAATGTACACTATGGACATGGAAACAATCAGATATTATCTTACCTATAGCAAATGTTCCACCTAAATGTGGTGTGTTGATGGAGGGGTGTTGTGTGGGGATTCTGCACATGTTCATGATTGTTTTATAAGTTTACAACTCTGTCATAAAAAAAATATATTTAAAAAATAATAATAGGGTGGATTAGGGGGAAAGCACACCAAATATAAGATAAGGACTATGATTAGTAGTAAGATTTTGACAATATTCTTTCATAAGTTGTAGCATACGTCTCATGACAATGCAAGATGTTGGTGGAGGGTTGATGTATGGGACCCCTGTATGATGTCATGCATTTTTGCTTTATAAATTCACAACTTTTACTATACACTTAATTGTTTATGTATGTTCATGTATAAATGATATAAAGATAATAATAGGATTGGATAGGGGAAAAATACTTTGTTTAGTAGTAATATTTTGACAATGCTCTTTAATTATTAGTTAAAAAGTTTTAAAAATAATGCAAGTTATTGGTGGTAGGGTAAGATGTTATATATTTTTGTTTGATGTTATATATGTTTGTTTTGTAAGTTCACAACTATTATATACTTATTGTTTATGTTTATGTATGAGTGATATATTTCAATAAATTTTTAAAAAAGTTAAACCAACAATAAAATCAAGGAATTCCCCCCCCCAAAAAGGCACACATATTTATTTTTTGATATTACCAAGCTTCCTTATCAAAAAGTTATACAATCCACAATGCAGCTAGACTTTTGCAATGAAAATAAATACTACCAATCTCATTGGCTATATATATATTTATATATACATACACACAAATACACACATTTTTTATTTCAATTTCTGTTATGCATGAAATTAAGCATTTTTCCATATATTTTTGGCTACTTGCATTTTTTTCTGTGAACTCTTTAAATTTATTTCATAGGTTCTGAATATGTCTTACTTAGAAAAGTCTTCCCCACTCCATGACTACATATAAATTAACTATGGTTTTATAGTAGCACTTTTATTACTTTATGTTTAATATATTGTAGTGGAAGAAGATAGGATCCAGCTTTTTTTTTTAATATTTATTTATTATTATTTTTTTTAATTACATTAAAAAAAATATATGAGGTCCCATTCAACCCCACCGCCCCCGCCCCCCACTCCCCCCACAGCAACACTCTCTCCCATCATCGTGATACATCCATTGCACCTGGTAAGTTCATCTCTGAGCATCACTGCACCCCATAGTCAATGGGCCACATCATAGCCCAGACTCTCTCACATTCCATCCAGTGGGCCCTGGGGGGATCTACAGTGTCCCGTAATTGTCCGTGAAGCACTATCCAGGACAACTCCACGTTCCGAAAACGGAGGAGGATCCAGCATTTTGTTGGAGTAACTCCAGATAGCATCTTTTGGAATAAACCCTCATTATATACTAAATTTCCTATGCGCAGGTCTATTTTGGGGTCCTCTGTTTTGTGGCACTGATCTTTATAGTCCTCTAGCACAAAAATCTTGTAATTACTTCAGCTGTCTAAGGTTTGAGGGCATCACTATCTCAACCTGGCTCTAACCCATTTTATAATACTGAGTGAGAACCTTTGTAACAGCAAACAGTTCACCTTATTTTGTCATTTTCCCCCAATTAACAATGTTCAGGATTTATTTACTCCAACACTTTATTCTCTGTGTATTATTTCCTTCTACTTCCTTTTCTTAGATTTGTTTAGTTGTTACAGCCACACTTTACCTTTGAATACATAATTTATTTTAATTATTCCTCATTTAACTCTTCACACACCAAAACTCAATTCTATGCTTTACATAAGAGACATACCTAAAACAAGCCTGAGAAAATCTGAATATAAAAGGATAGACTCAGTATATCAGAAAAGTGCAAACAAACCAAAATCAGGGATCTTGACCTTGATAACCAGATAAAGTATATTTCAGATGAAAAACTTAGAAACAAGCAGTGGTAAAATTTATACTTCACAAAAAGGATATTTAGTAATTAAAGTAAATCAAATGAGAACATCTGATTTCAGGGCTAACATTTAAAGAGCTTAGAAGTCATCACTCATTAGTTTGTTCAGCTGAACAAACTGAAAATTAACAATGTTTCCTGGACTCATCAGAGAAATTAGGTGGTGGTAAGGCAAACTGCCACCCAAAACTCAGGAAGGACAGAGTGAATCTAGAGAATTAAAGAGGAAATTTGCTTACTGGTAATTCTAATGAATTGCTGAACATTGATATGGATTAGTATGAAAGTGAAAATCTCTTGGGAGTTCACAATCTTGGGGACATCCCCACTTTCATGGATTTTACCTCCAGAATCCATGAAGAGCTGAGAAAGATCCTCTCGAGCTCTGGCTGGGGAGGGGAAAAAAGAATAACCATTGTGAAATAGGCCAAAGCATTCCCCATTACATAGACTTTTTCTCCAGGAAGGAAACCTTTACCAGAGCCTTTACCTACCTGTAAGGGAGGTGTTTCTACCACTGGAGTACCATCTAGCTTTTCACCTCACTTAAGGGGGTTGGGAACAAAAGCTAAGAAATATTCATGAAGATCACAGCCCAGGGACACAGGTCCACTAAAGACTGAGATTTAGTCATAACATTATAGAACACTTCCCCTCTCCATCACCTTACCACCATGCTAACAGGATTAATGTATAACAATAGATTAGAATTGAAAGAATTGCAAGATATTTATTCTATAAGAGGAAGATTTCTCAGAAAGCCCAAAATTCAACAGGGAAAACAAAAAGGACACTAGAGGCAAGTATAATCACGGCAAACGTTAAATACAGTTCAACCCTTAGGCATATAAATACAAATCTCACACTAAATGACTATTTACCAAATTTTCTTAAGAATACATCAATTATCCTAATATCATCTTCAGCACTGAATATAAAATTACAAGGCATACTAAAAGAAAAAAATTTGAAGAGATAAAAGAGGCATCAGAATCAGGTTCAGATATGACACAGATTTTAGAGTTATCAGACAAAGAATAAAAATAACTATGATATGTTAAGGGCTCTAAAGGAAAAAAGCAGACACATGCCAGAACAAATAGGTAACATAAGCAGAGAGATGGAATTTCAAACAATTAAAAGGAAATGCTAGAAATCAAATATACTTAGAGAAATGAAGAATTCCTGTGGTGGGATTATCAATAGACTGTACACAGTCAGGGAAATAATCAGTGTTCTTGAAGATATGTCAATAGAAACTTCCCAAACTGAAAAGCATAGAGAAAAAAGAATGTTAAAAATAGCACACATCCACAGACAGAGGGTCAATTTCAAAAAGTCTAATATATGCATAATTGGAATAGCAGAATGAGAAGAGAAAGGAGCAGAATTGTTTGAAAGTAATATTGGCCAAGAATTATCAAAAGTTAATTATGGCTACCAAATGACATGTCCAGGAATGTCAGAGAACCCCAAGCAAGAACAAATACAAAAAAAAAAGTAAAGTTGTAAAAAATGATATATTGTGCTAACACTATTGAAAGAAGGCTGGAGTAGCTACATTAATTTCAAAAGATAAAGAGGGCCATTATATTAGGATAATAGGGCTAATTCTCCACGATAACATAAAAGCCTAAATGTGTACAGAAATAACAACAGAACATCAAAATATGCAAGGCAAAGCTGATAGAACAGCAAGGAGAATAGGCAAATCGACTCTTATAGTTGGAGACTTCAACAACCCTCTTTCAGAAGTTGATAGCTAAGGCAGGCAGGAAATCTGAGCTGAACAGCACCATCAACAGGATCTGCTTGACATTGATAGAATATTTCATCCAATTACAGCAGAATTTGCATTCTTCTCAAGCTTGCTTTGACATTCATTTAGAATAGACCACACTCTGAGCTATAATATACCTTAACAAATTTAAAATAATAGGAACACATACAGAGTATGTTCTTAGATAACAATAGAATTAAACTAGAAATCAATTACAGATAGAAATCACCCAAATACTTGGAGACTTAAAAATTTTAAAAACCACTTGTAAATAACACATGGAACAAAGAAGTCTTGAGAGAGACTGAAAACAATATTTAAACTACATGAAAAAGAAAACCATCAAAATTTGGAAGATGCAGTAAAAGCAGCATTAAAGGCTTTTGCTGAAAAAAGAACTTAAATGTTCATCTGCCATTTAAGTCCTGAATCCCAGGAGAGATGCGGCCAATTCCTATTCTCCAGTTCTTCAGACTTGCCCTGGACAACTGACAAAACGATGGTGATAGACAAGTCCCATCTCCCCCAAAACAAGGAGTACCTATGACTGTAAGCAAAACAATTATTTCCATCTGCCCCATTATATCTAAGTCCCCTTTTAGCCTGAACAAGTAAGAGCAGACATCATCCCAAATCTCTCAAGACTGAGAAGTAAACAAACATGAGGAGGAAGCATAAACGCGGACCAAAGTAGATTTATTGTTACTATAGTTATTATCTTGTCTTAATGGAAGAAATTATAACATTGATATAAAGATAGTGATTGCCAGGGGTTCAGAAAGGAGGGGGAGAGATGAATAGGTGGAACATAGAGCATTTTTATGGCAATGAAATTATTCAGTCTGGTAATGCAATGATGGACACCTGACATTATACATTTAGCAAAGCCTATAAAACTGTATAGCATAAAGTGAGAACTGTAATGTAAACAATAGACTTTGGTTAGCAGCAATGCTTCAATATTGGCTCATCAATGTAACTAATATATCACATTAAAATAAGATGTTAATAATAGGGAAAACTATGTGTCTGGGTATGTGTGGCAGGAGAGGGGGTTATTTGGGAATTCCCTACACTTTTGGTGTAATTTTTCTATAAATCTAAAATGTCTCTAAAATTAAAATTTATTATTATAAAAAAGAAGAAATATATAAAATCAATAACCTAAGCCTCTACTTAAGAAAACTAGAGAAATTAAGAATTTAAGCCTAATGCAAGCTGAACAAAAACAGTAAAAATTAAGTAGAAATCTGTGATATTGAAATCAATGCTGCCAAAAGCTGGTTCTTTGAAAAGAATTAATAAAATTAATAGAATTCTAACCAGACTAACCAAGAATAAAAAAAAGAAGATGTAAATTGGTATTATCAGAAATTAAAGGGGGTCATTACTACTAATCCTATAGACATTAAAAGAATGATAAAGTAATACTATGAACAACTCTATGCCCACAAAACTGGTAACTTAGATAAAATGAACCAATTCCTTGAAAGACACAAATTTGAAAGGAGAAAAAGACAATCTTAACAGGCCATACCTATTAAAGAAATTCAATCAATAATTAATAACCTTTCAAGAAAGAAAGCATCAGACCCAGATGATTTCACAGATGAATCTCTCAAATATTTAAGAAATGATACCAATTGTACATAAACTTTTCCAGAAAACAGAAGCAGAAGCAGTATTTCCTAACTCATTCTATGAGGCCAGAAATGCCAATACCAAAACCAGATAAAGACATTACACAAAAGGAAAGAGACTAATAACCCAGAGACCATGAACACACACACAAAAATCTTCAACAAAATTATCACATCCAGCGATGTAATAGAAAGAAATATACTATGACCAATGGTGTTTATTTCAGGTATACACAGCTGGTTTAACATTTGAAAATCAATTAATGTAATCCATCATGTCAACAAGCTAAAAAAGAAAAATCATGAATATTTCGATTGATGCAGAAAAAGCATTTGACAAAATCCAACACCTATTCATGATAAAAATTCTCAGCAAACTAGGAATAGAAGGAAACTTCCTCATGGTAAGAATACATGGAAACCTCCTCAAATTGATAAAGAACATCTACAAAAAATCTACAGTTATTATACTTACTGGTGAGAAACTGAATGGTTTTCCCCTAAGATCAGGAAAAAGTCAAAGATGTCCTCTCCCACCACTCCTATTCAACATCATTCTGGGAATCCTAGCCAGTGAATAAGAAGAGAAAAGGAAATAAAAGTTATACAGTTTGGGAAGGAGGAAATAAAAATATCTTTGTTTGCAGATGACATGATTGTTATATAAAAAAAAATCCTAAATGTCGACCAAAAAAAACTGGAATAAGTGAGTATAGAAAAGTTGCAAAATAAAATGTTAAGCTACAAAAGTCAACTACTTTCCTATACCAGCAAACAATTGGAATTTGAAATAAAAATAGTAATTCCTTTAACAATAGCACCAAAAACATTTAATAATTAGGTATAAATCTAACAAAATATGTACAGGACCTATATGCAGAAAACTACAAAATTCTGACAAAAGAAATCAAGGAATATCCAAATAAATTGAGAGATATGAATCAGAAGACTCAATATTATTAAGATGTCGATTCTTCCCAATTCTACATAATCCCAATCAAAATCCAAGCCAGTTATTTTGTAAACATCAATAAACTGATAGCAAAGTTCATATGGAAAGGAAAAAGACTGAGAATAGCCAACATAACACTGACGAAGAACAGAACTGGAGGAATCACACTACCCAATTCCAAGACTCATTGTAAAACTACAGTAATCAGGACAGTGCGATATTGGTGAAAGAATAGGCATATAGATCAATGCAGAAGAAGAGAATCCAGATACAGACTCGCACACAAAAACGGTCAACTGATTCATGACAAAGGCAATTCAATGGAGAAAGGATATCTTTTCAGCCAATGATTCTAGAAATATTGGGTGTCCATACATAAAAACAGCAACAAAAACCTAAGTGCAGACTTTACATATTAGAAAATAACTCAAAATGTATCATTGGATTAACATCTGGCATGACAATGTGAGGAGCTCTGCTGACCCACTCCCCAGTGAAACCAGAGAAAATTATTTTTTAACTATTTAAAAAGCCATTGTCCTAAGGGCAAACAGCAAATGAAGAGACATCAATTCAAGAAAAATCTATGAATATTTGGTAAGAAAGGTGAGAGCCTGTGGTATTTGAACCAAGACAGCTCCCTCCCTCCCCCTTCCTATTCAGCAGAGACTCCACTCAAGATTGCCGCAGCCCAAAACACAGGACTCTCTTTTCCTCCAGCTCCCAATCAGACAGCTGTCTTCCTGGGAAGACAGTGTTTCTCATCCTACCCCAGCCTGCCTGTTACTGAGATTAAATCCTGGGCAAATACTATCAAGAGGTGAGGTCTGAGAGCTCCCTTCTTCCACACAATCTCTGCTCATGGAATGAAGGCTATCCTTGTTCTTAGTGGGCTGAGAATACTGGATCCCCAATAGCATTTCCCTAGCTCATAAGGCAGGCAAACTGAGAGGAGGCTCAGGTATTCCTTTCCTCCACTGAGCCCTCAGCTTCTAGAGTGGGGCTATCACTCAGAGAGAAGCTCATCATTGTCCCCACCCAATCTCCATAGCCCAGCCTCAGAGACATTGCCTGGGAGAAAAAGCAGGCCACAAAACAGATAGTTCCTGTCTCTACCTAAAGAGACTGGTATCATTTGCAACAGCATGCAGCTGTTTAAACCTAAGACTGCTCTCGAAAACAGTGGAGGTTGTGCAGGGAATTGGGCAGAGATTCATGGATGTCGTGAAGACATAGCCTAGAGTACAGGTCAACCAGTTTGAAGGAGGGAACTAGGGAATAAGACAGCCTGTAAGAGTTCTCTTGGAGTCAGAACAGATATCAAATGCTGACCTCAGACACTATAAATTGAAGGAGCCACAATTTGATTGAATTAGGAATAGAGGAATTTATGTCCCAAGGCATTGTTGGAAGCAATACAGCAATTGGCAGGCAATTAGTAGAGTTTAACAGCTAGGTATGGTCAGGGAGATAGAGAGAGCCCCACCAATACAATTCTTATCCCAGGGTGACTGTGGGCATACCCAAATCAGTGCCGACCTGAGAAACAACATCAGACACTTAATACTGTGGGGGAAAAACAGACTTCATTAAAGTAATCCAGCTTGTCAATAAACAAACATACAAGTAAATAATAATAAGTAAATAATAATAACAAGCTCTGGAGTAGGGAGACCAATATCCAAAGCTGCTACAATATATTACCTAAAATACCCAATTTCCAACAACAACAACAAAAAATAGAAGACATGCAAAGAAAAAGGAAAGTATATAACCAGTAAAAAAAAAAAAATCAGGCAAAAGAAACTGCCTGTTAGAGTGACTAGGTATCATATTTAATAGAAAAAGATTCCAAAGTATCATTTTAAATATGGTTCACAAAACTAAAGGAGGGGAAGTGAACGTAGCTTAAGTGGTTTGAGCACCTGCTTGCCATGTATGTGGTCCTGGGTTTGACCCTCAGTACCTCCTAAAAAACCACAATGACAACAAAAAAGAACTAATGGAAAGCTTGAGACTTGAAGGACAATAAGGATTCTCTGAGTTATTGTTAGCTTTGAAGATGGAGGGGATCATGTGTCAAGGAATATGAGGAATTTCTGGAAGCCAAGAGCAGCCTCCAACAGATTGTCCACAAGTTAACACAGACTTCTGTGCTAGAATCCAAGGGATTGAATTCTTCCAACAGCCTGAATGAGCTTAGAAAAGGATTCCTCCCCAGAGCTCAGATGAGAAGGCAGCCAACCATCACCTAGAGTTTAAGACTCAGAGTCACAAACCCAGCTGAGCAATGCCATTGCTTTACCCAAGGACAAGGTGAGATAATAGTTTTGTGTTGTTCCAAGCCACTAGATTGGTGGTAATATGTTACAGAGCAATAGAAAACAATAAGGAAAACTAATAAAAACATCTTATAAAAAGCTTGCCATGGAATAATCCACCTCATTCAGAAGTGAATAATTACCAAAAAGGAATGTAAACGACATGACAGAACATGCTCTAGAAAAATGTTGCTATAAGGTAGATTTAAAATTACCATACTTTGGAAAAAGTAACTAAAACAATGGATAAACAATATGTGGTATAGATACAAAGTGGAATATTATTTGATTGTAAAAAGGAATAGTTTTAATATATATGAGAACATAGATGAAAACTTAAAATATCAGAAGGAATACATGCAAAGGAAAACAAGTCAGATAGAGCAGTAAATATGCAATATATATAGTATATATGCAGTGAAAGATAAAAAGGAAGGAATGAAAGAAAGGAGGGAAGAGGAAAGAAGGAAAATAAGAAGAGAGGGAGGAAAGGAAGAAGGAAGAACATGTGACGCGAGAACTAAATCCAAACATATAGCACATGAATAAATTTAAGAGATAAATACAACTATTTAAAAGGCAATGCAGGGAAATGGCTGTGACTCAATCAGTTGGGCTCCCATCTGTCATATGGGAGGCCCTGGGTTCGCGTTCCAGGGCCTCCTCGTGAAGGCAGGCTGGCCTGCACGTTGCAGAGAGCGGCCGGCCAGAGCGCCACTGGCCTGCAAGCGCCACGGAGAACCAACTCAGCAAGATGACACAATAAAAAAGGGCAACAAATAAAAACACAGAAGAGTGTGCAGTGAATGGTTACAGAAAGTAGACAACAAGCAAGCCACAAAACGGGGGGAATGAATAAAAATTTTAAAAAAGGAAATGCACATTGATTGGATAAGAAACAAAATATTAAATACAGATCTTCCTGATCATGCTTCCATAAAGCCATTAGAATGATTTATAAGTGAAACACTTTATTGTAACACAGCCTGATAGCATTTAAAATATTTTAGAAATCGTGGGGAACAGATATGGCTCAAGCAGTTGAGCGCCTTCTTCCCACATGGGAGGTCCCAAGTTTGGTTCCCCATGTATCCTAAAAACAAAAAAATCAAACAAGTAAACAGATGAAATAACCAATTCAGGGTTGCTGATGTGGTTCAGTGGTTGAGTGCTGGCTTCCCACATATGAGTTTCAGGGTTCAATCCCTGGTCCTGGAACCTTACACACATACACAAAAGAAATCATATATATATTCTAATGACACCTCACTTTATTCCCCACCATATCACATAGAAAAGTCAAGTGATATTATAGAGGAAAAAAAAAAAAAACTACAGGTTTGAGGGATGTGGAGTATCTTAAGCTCTTTCTGTTCTATCATACAAAGCCAGAAAACTTTGGATCAAACATCACTCTGTGACTAGTAACTTTAAGTAGGTTACATTCACCTTCCTGGATTTTTAGTTCCTCATCAGTATATAATTGTACAGTTATTATGAGAATTGAATAATAAAACTTTATAGCACTTCACATTGTACCTGGACTTGGTAACTACTCAAACTGTAATTGTTACTATTCTTTTTGCAAATATTAATATAAAAGTCTTTTGATTAAAGAGTGACTACAGTACTTAAAAATCTCTGACTTGTAAATATTAGATTCCATAAACTTTTCAATTAAAAAAAAAAGATGTACATATCCATTGCATGTGAAGCATATCTCTACTTAGCAATTTGAAAAATATTTTCACTTTAGAGTATACAATTTTCAATATTCACTAAAATTCCTTGGCATTCAGAGATGCCACGGGCACATGAAGACAGGCTACCATTATAAGCAAATATAAAACAATTTATTAAGTTTCAGGTGTCCTAATACTGTTTTATAAAATAGCTATATTTACCCATTCTGTAAATTGTGCAGGATGGTTATTGGATAAAGGATTTCGGTTTCTAACAGAAAATTTTAAAAATGTTTGCCAAAATACTTTCAACATGTAATTTGATAATTTACCACAAGAGGGAGTGCCTACCTTGTTTTCGAACATAGAAAGTAGCACGTTGCCAATAAAAATAAGGATTAGAACTTCACTTAAAGGAGAGATCAGGGGCTGGCCAGGCCTGTCCCCTAATACTTGAGGCAAGAGGACAACAAGAAACCTGCAAGCCAAAATATTTTAGAAGTTAAATATGAAGCTTAGCCCAACCTTTGTTCCCACTCAGAGGCAGCTTGTCCTCCAGGCCTTTGCCCTCAGGACCTCCTAGAGTCTAAAAGGGACAATATTTTCTTAAGTGCCTGTCCTGCTTCCAGCAAGCCAAATAGCAACAAAAACCTCCAGGGGCAGGGCAGGATGGAAGCTGCAGTTGGGGATGAGGTTCCATTCACCCAGACACACTTTTCAGTCAGGATTTCCAGGAGGTTCTATGCATCTCCCAAAAGTGCTCAGCTATGCCTCTTACACAGAGAGGAATGAAGCTCAGTTTCCTGGGGGATCCAGTCTCCCTAGTGATCTATACCAGGCATTTGGGGTAGCCACCTTTTAACAAAAGCACCTTCTTTCTCCCTTCTCATGGAGTGGCAGCAATCTGTCTTCCGTAGCCCCAGCACCCCCCACCTCGCACCCAATCCCATAGTTACTCCCGAAAAGGAGAAAGCTTCTCCTTTTGTTTAAAGTTCACCTTCTCTAAATTTAGCCAGCATCTTTTGGCCTGGGGAATTTAACTCATTCTTGCATCCCTCTCCTATAATCCCTGTTAATTTATCCAGTTGCTAATCTTTCAAAAAACTTTCTTACAAAACTTTAAAAACTATCTTTGCATTTCAATGTCCAATATGGGTCCCACTTAGCACATGACTCAGGGCAGGTCGCCTCTTGCCCAGGCGGCAAGAGAAATATTCTTCCTGAAGTTGAGCAGGTACACTCTTAAGTCCAAATCTATATCCCTTGCCTGAAACAACTGAAAAAGGAACAGGAGATAAGCCACGTGGCAGCTTTGGGCTACTCTGGTTCATAAAAATGGGGGGTGGCAAGAATCTTGCAGACAAGTCAAATTTGCAGGAAGCATTCTTTGCTCTTCGCTCTTTGCAGGAACAGAAGAGAGCCTTTCCCTGTGCAATCTATCTACCTGGAATGCTCACCTCCTATGGGAATTTCACTGATTCAATGAAGTGATTATAAAAAGGAGCTACCACAGCATCTATACAGAGAGTATAAGAAAAAAAAGCAAGATAACTTTATTAATAGTTAAAACACTGACCACAAAAACATTTTCATGGAGCAGATAAAAAATGTGAATACGTATTTCACAATGAAATGTGAAATGACCTATCTATGTGTGAAGAAATATTTACTTGAAGGAAAACAGCAAAGCAGAAATGAAATAATTTTTAAAAAGAGATAGGGAGATACAGACATAGGAGATAAAACAAGCTGGCAGAACTCAGGAAACAAGGAAAAGGAAAAGGTTAAAACAAAAATCTAGATAAAATTTAAAGGGGCACAAGAATGAATAGAGGGAAGCGGATGTGGCTCAACTGATAGAACATCCACCTACCATATCAGGGTTCAAACCCAGGGCCTCCTGGCTGGTATGGTGAGCTGGCCCATGCACAGTTCTGCCATGCACAAAGAGTGCCATGCCACGCAGGGGTGTCCCTGCATAGGGGAACTCCACACACAAGAAGTGTGCCCTGCAAGGAGAGATGCCCCATGCAAAAAAAGAACAACCCACACAGGATTGGCACTATACACATGGAGAGTTGACACAGCAAGATGACGCAACAAAATGAGACACAGATTCCTGATGCCGCAGAGAATGCAAGCAGACACACAGCAAATGGACACAGAGAGCAGACAATGGGGATTGGGGAGGGAAAGGAAGGAAAATAAATAAAATAAATCTTTAAAAAAAAAAAAGAGTGAATAGACTGAGAAAATACAACAGAAAAAATGGTAACTCTAGAAGATAGCCAAAGAGATCAAATGTATGCATAATTGAAGTACGAGGTGGGGGGGAATAATGGGACAAAACACATTTAAAGATATAATTTTAGAAAATATCTCTAAAATTTTTTTTAAAGTGAAAATTTATATACTTCAGTCTGGGTACCAGGGAAACCTGACATGAACAGTTGCTTAGAAGGGACTTCAAAGACATCTGAATACAAATTTGGATTATTGAGAATCTACTATGTAGAGAATATAAGCAGTATATTAAATCAAGTATCACAAGCAGCTATAAGTGACTTCAAAGAACACAATGAACAGAGGCTATTGATATTTACATAATACGAAATGGATAAGCGATTCCAATGTTGAAATGTATGACTGTACACAAAAGAGGCACTTTTACAAATATAATTTAACAAACACTTTCTATTGAATAACCCACTAAATTTTAACTACAGTGAAATAAGTGTACCATATTTTACTCACATTTTATGTTCAGGAGGGAGAAATATCTATGTAAATAAATAGTGTTAGATTTTATAGAATCTCTCAATAATCAAAGCTTTCACATACATTTCCTACCCCAATATTTTTAAAAAATTTTGCAGTCATTTTATAAAGAAACTGAAGCCCAAAATCATATGCTATTAATAGATTTTGAAACATAACCCAATAATCTGATTCCTATTCTTCTGTTCTGATGGATTCTCTACGATCTTTGAGCTACAATCTAATGAGCTAAACCATGACCTAAAGATATATAAAGCAAGATTTCACCGAGTGTATTTTATGCAACACTAGGCTTCTAAGAAGCTCCATGAACAAAAAGAAGATTCTATGGTCAAATAAATTTCAGAAATACTGGGCTCTGGACTCTACTATTTTGCCTCGTCTTTTAGAGAGCAAAAAGGAGCATAAACTACATTTATATGTATTGTGATAAAGAAAGTTAATATTATACAACATTATCTATCATATAATCATTATTTTTTCTCCATTAATGTCTAACATTACACAGAACTAGTACTCCATAAACACACTTGAAAAATACTGGTTTGAAGTATATCAAAATGTCCTAGGCAATGAAAAATATTTAAATTTAGCCTTTATCATACAGGGCTGGTTATAGCTTAGTGTTATCAATTATTATTTAACGACTCCTCTTGCTAAGATTTTATATTTTACTACATCTCTTCTTTGGAGTGATAATTCACCCTCATAATTTCAACTGCAGAGATGACTCAAAACTCAGTTTCTAACTTTCAACATCTCTGAAAATCACTTAATGTTATATTTATTGCCTATAATGACTACACAATATTTTTTCCATAATGAAATTATATCCATTGTTCAAGCCAACATCAAATTCCATTTGTTCTTTTTCAGGGACTTCTACTTAGCTCTTCCTAAAACAACTCTCAGTTCACAGGTGGGTCAAACAGTGTGGGGATTCTGTCAGTTACTGCATTTATACCCTTCTACATTCTAGGACTAGGGAAATAACTATACGGTGGGTATTTCTCAACCCCCTATGAGACAAAGCAGTCTTGGACATCTACATTATACTGCCATATGTCCTCCACCTATCAGTGAACTATAGCAGTATTCTGGAACTCCAGAGATCAGCATCAGTTCAGAGTCATTTTCTAACCACTTTCAGAAAGTCTGAATACTTCCCTTTTCTCTCAGTCATTCTGGTAAAAGACTCCAGGTCTCTCTAGGTTGTGTTTAGGGAAAAAGACACATTGTATACTCATGGCTATGTTGTAAAGTTTTTTAGAGACCTGGCCTCCCCACCAATAATGAACTCTGCTTTGAACAGGGTTAGATAAAGGAAATTGGATAAAGGTTTGCACCATATTAATTTGAATCAGGCTTTTGTCTGTGAGACCCACGGGACTTACAATTTTTCCACTGGTATATGTCAACTCAGTCCCTGAATTCATTTAGATGATTAGGTGAACTTTACCTCTGCCACCCAGGTCCTGGATGGGCAAATAAAGAGTATCCAATACAATGTATATCCCATAGCTCTTTTTGTGAAAATGTGAAAAACAAGGGTTACCATAAGGATATAAGATGAAATTAGATTTCATAGTAAAAAACAAAAAGCACTGAGTATTCAATCAACTTATTAAATGTTTACAAAATGACTGTAATGAACCAGGCATAGTCTAGGCCTCAAAAAGATGAACAAATTATAACACTGCTCTCCCAGAAAACTTAATCTAATTATAAAAATTTTAAAGAATGATCAAATGTATGTGCCTTAAACAAAAAGAGATGCTGTCTGGAGGATTTGGCAGGCTCCTATAGGAGAATCACAGTACAGACCCTTAGGATTTTAGAGCAAATCCTTGCCATCTTCTGTAGATAAAAACACTCTTTTGAGAAATAGCTTTTGACCTACTAGTAGACCTTAGTAGAGACTGAATGCTTAACCATTGGCCACTAAGTTACCATGAGACCTGAATGGCCTACCATGAGCTGGGTGTTGTCTGACCTGCCAAGCCATAAAATTGGGCATGCACAGCAGCACTTCATCATAAAATGAAAGTGGTATATAAGAGATAGGCTTCCTCTTTCTGGGACATCCATGAAGGACAGTGGTGAAGGGAAATCCTACAGTGGGAGGAACTTGAAGTTTGAAAGCAGAAATGGCCAGAGGTGCATTTATATACTGATTCAGGGGCTCTTGCCAATGGTTTGCCTGGATGGTCAGGGACTTGGAAGGAACATGATTGAAAAATTGTTGACAGAGAGGTCTGGATATGAGTTATGTGGATAGACCTTTCTGAGTGGGCAAAAAACTGAAGATATTTGCATCCCACATGAATGCTGACCAGAGGGCACCTTCGACAGAGGAAGATTTTAATAATCAAGTGGATGACTCATTCTGTAGATACCAGTCATCCTTTTTCCCTAGTCACTCCTGTCATTGACCAGCAGGCTTATGAACAAAGCAGCCACTGGGGATAGGGATGGAGGTTATGCATGGGCTCAGCAACACAGACTTCACTCTCCAAGGACAACCTGACTACAGCCACTGCTGAATGTCCAGTCTCCCATCAGCAGAGACTCACCCTCAGCCCCCATTACAGTAACATTCCTCAATGTGATCTGTCTGCTACCAGGTGGCAGGGTGATTACATTGGATCACTTCCATCATGGAAGGGGCAGCATTTTGTGCTAACTGGAAACAGACACATCCTTTGATATGGGTTTGCCTTCCCTTCACACAATGCTGTGGCCAAAACTTACCATCTGTAAACTTACAGAATGCTTTATCTACCATCATGGTATTCTACACAACATTGCTTCTGATCAAGAAAGTAGTTCACATTAAATGAAGTGTAAGAATGGGCACATGCCATAGAATTCACTGGTATTAGCATGTTCCTCAACTTCCTAGCAGCTGGATTCACAGAATAGTGGAATGGCCTTTTGAAGACTTCATTATGGTGTCAACTAGGGGGCAGTACCTTGCAGGGCTGGGACAATATTCTCTAAGAGGCTAAATATACTCTAAATCAGCATCCATTCTATGGTGCTGTTTCTACTGTAGCTAGGATTCACGGGTCCGGGTATCAAGGGATGGAAATGGGAATGGCATTTCCATCTCACTCACTATTATCTCTACTGATCTACCAGAATAATATTTGTTTCCTATTTCTGTAACCTTAAGGTCAGCTGGCCTACAAGTCTTAGTTCAAAAAGGAGTAGTGCTTCCATTAGGAGACATAACAATGATTCCATTGAACTGAAGTTAAGATTACTACCTGACCACTTTGGGCTCCTCACACATCTGAGTCAATAGGAAAAGAAAGGGATCACTGACCCAATGGGAACTAGGTCTGCAACTACACAATGGAGGTAACAAAGAATTTGCCTGGAATACAGAGGATGCCCTAGGGCCTCTCTTAGTACTACCATATCCTGTGACTAAAGTCAATGGAAAACTGCAACAACCCAATTCAAACAGGACTCTCAATGGCCCAGAAACTTCAGGAACGAAGGTTTGAGTCACCCCACCAGACAAAGAACCACGGCCAGCTGAGGAGCTTACTGAGTGTAAAGGATATACAGAATGGGTAATGGAAGAATGTGTTATAAATATGAACTATGACAATATGACCAGCTACAGAACTGAAAACTGGTTATGAATATTTCTTATTTGTTTTAAGTATGTTTGTACATATACATAAAGCAAAATTTTTGTTTTCTTTCCTATCCTATCACCTTATCTTATGGCATAAGTTTTATTAGCTTCATGTTGTAGAATTTAAGTTATAAGCTATCAAGTTAAAGAGTGAATACCTTCCAAAGATTTGTACCATATCTTGGGGAGAATTATTGTATTTCCTGTTGTACGGGGGAGATTTGAGTATTGTTAAGAAAAATATGATGATTATTGTGTTTATTTAGAAGTTAAGTATGGCTTTTCTTTCTTTTCCTTTTTTTTTTCTCTAGGTTTGTTTTTTCAACTCATTAAAAATATAAAAATCATTCTTTGCTCAGTGCCACACAGAAACAAGCTATGGCCAGATTTGGTTGGTGAGCTCTAGTTTGCCAAGACATAAAATCTAGTATGGAAAAGGAAAATAAAACAATTTCACTGTAGAGAAATAGGCAGGTATCACCTTAATTAAGTGATCAAGGGTAATAACACCAGGGATGTCAGCTGGATAGCATGTATCCCCCCAATATGTTGCAGGGAGCAGGTCATTTTACCTCTGTGACATTCTTCCTCTAAACACATAACCCCAGTCTAATCATGAAAAACATCAGAAAAACCCAAACTGAGAGGTAAATATTCACTCAATTCTATGAGAAAATAGAAAATGGAACACTATGCAAGAATAAAAATGATCATAGTCTGTCTGCAAAACATAGTAGCTCTATAAAAAATAAGCACAGTAAAAATATTCACAAGACAACTGGTGGGGAACGAATGAATCAGATCCCGCACAAAAGACATGTTCAAGCATAATCTGCATTCTTGTGACTGTGAACCCTTTTGTAACCAGGACCTTTGAAGATGCTATTCTTATTAGTTAAGGCCAAAGAGAATGAGAATAGGCCTTAATCCAATATGACTGAAGTCCTTATTAGCAAAGGAAATTGGGCATAGAAGTAGAAGCCCTAAATCAGCAGAAATGAGAGGAAAAGATACAAAGAGAGATTTAGTCATGTGACAAAGGATTGCGAGAACAACTACAGTAGACTACAAGAAAAAGCAAGTCTTCCCAATAATTTGATTTTGGACTCCTGGCCTCCAAAACCATGAGGCAATAATTCCTGTTGTGTAAGCCTACTAATTGTGTTGTATTTGTCAGAACAGCCCTAGCAAATTAAGAAAAGAACCCCAAATTGTTTTTGTCTCTTCCCGCATTTTCTTTTATGCAAATTGTCTGCAATGGCCCATAGCACTTGTTTAACCAGAAAAACAAAAAAAAAATGTATTCTTAAAAAGTATAGCAAAGGAGTTCTGATTAAATAATCTATACAATGAAATAATATAAAACCATAAAGATTCTATAACTATACAATTATCAATATATAATGATATCCAGTACTAGTTCTAAGTAATAAAAGATTTCCATCTATAGGTCCAAAATCGTTTTGCTAAAATGTGCATTTGAATATGTGTGAATATTATATAAAGATGTATGAATACATATGCATGTGTGAGTATGAGTCTGTGCATGATTGTGTGTTAATGACTGTGCAATGAAAATGTGTAAAATTATGTGTGACTCTATGAATGCAGGTACGAATGTATATATGCATTTTAAAAATGTGGATGAAGTTAACAGTCAGTCTAGGTAATGTTATGTGAGAAATTATTATTTCTTTTATTTTATTTTTATATGTGTTTTTCTATTTTCCAAATGTTTTACAAAGTATATATCATGTTTAAAATCAGGAAAAAATAAAGCTAATTAAAAGATGCAATGTGGCTATTTTGAAGACAATATTCTAATGATTTATACCTAGTGGAGCCAATTAAACCTAGCTACACTAAATAAATTCACTTTTATCTCATAAGAAAATACAACCTTGGAAAAATATCTCATTAAAACTCCTTTCTAACATATACATATACACACACATATATATATATTTCTAATATATTACTTTGAAAGTGTTTGCAAGGATTTGGGAATATGTCAACATCAAATAGCACCTATAGAAAATTGTACCAATACTCTAAAATTTTTAGGGTTTTATATTACTTAATAGCTACCATTGCCAACAACTAACCAAACGATGAAAAGCAGTTTGTAACATTAGTATAACCATTACTTAATAATCAAGAACATTGGGAAGCAGATTAGCACAAGCGATTGAGCTCCCACCTCCCACATGGGAAGTCCCTGGTTTGGTTTCTAGTGCCTCTTAATGATGGCAAAGAGCTGGTACGATGGGCAGGCATGGCAAGCCGATGCAACAAGAGACACAAGAAGAAAAACATAATGAGAGTCACAACAAAGCAGGGAATAGCAGTAGGTCAAGCAGTTAGGTGCCTCCCTTCCATACTGGAGGTCCAGTGCCTCCTAAAGAAACAAGGGAGATGAACAGACACAGCAAGTGCAAACAACGAGCGAGTAGGGAGAAATATATTAATAAATCTTAAAAAAAAATCCAAGAACATCATTATTATTCATTGGTATCATTAATCAAGCCCTTGTCATGCACCAGGAACTGCCTTATCAATGTCTACGTGACCTTCTATGAGGTAGCAGCTATTGCTATGCACATTTTATAGTTGAAGAAACTTGCCCAGTGTCCCATATTTCTATCACACAGTATTTAAGGAAAAATTTAACTCAGTTCTGTTTCTCCCTAATATCGTTGCTATTCTGCTGCATTCTTTTATTAGATGTAATATGCTAATTGCACTAAAATATAAGAGAAAAACACGTTAAAATACAGTGACTGATTCATTCAATTTTAAGAAGTGACTAAGAAAATAGAATTTCCTCATTTCTTTCTTGCCACAAACCACACTTTTTACCAACCTTTCTGAGGAAGCTGCAAAAACATTTCTTAATCATCACCTCCCATACATTACATCCTGTTAGATAAAACTATGCCTATGACCTACTTGAGTGTCATATCAGAGCATTTCCTGTTACCTTTTACATGAAGATAAATAGGGTAATTGCAATTAATAGTTTGTCTAAAAATAATTCAGACATTTTAACACCATCTTAGAAGCAATGCAAGACAATGTAATGAAATCAGCATTTTAGCAAGTAATTGAAACAAACCAAAGGTAGAATATCATAGCACTTAGCTACTTTTTCTGAATAGGCTTCTCATTTTAACTTCCTTTTTCACCTTGCAATTTTTTCAGATCCCAAATCTTACCCATAAAGATCATTTATGACAAATAATTTTTGCCTCTGATAACTTAACATGATTCTTACCAACAGAGGGGCCAAGAAAGAGAAAATATCCCATTATTCTTTAATACAAGTTAATAGCAAACGTGGCCCCAACAAATCAAACTGCCTTCATTTGCTATTATGTGATTTTGCTACCTTCTGTGGAAGTACAAGTCATTAGACTCCTTATAAGCCTCTGCAGTAGAAATCTAATTATCCATTAATAAACTTTGAAACTTCAACAAATAGTTCTCAAAGAGCAAGTATATATCACATGCTGTTCTAGCTGCTGGCTATAATGGAGTTTTTAAGCCCTACAAGGGCTTTCAAAGCATTTAGACATAAGAGAATATAGAGCAGATTTTCCCAAAGCATGTTCACTAAAGCACTCGTCTGTATTGGGAAAGGTGAAGTAAGGAGAGGAAGCAGAGTCAAGGGGGCAAGCATAACAGTGGAGTACCTGGATCTAGAAGTTCAAAACACTACATATCATATCCCCTAAATAAAGATTCACGAAATGTATTTGCCTTTAAAGTGACACATAACAACTGTTTAACTTTCATTTCTTCCCAAACTCATTAAACCATGGAACACTTTTAACATACACTATCTCAAGAAACTGGGTTCTGCGTATCATAGTCTGGGAAATGCTGGGGCATTTTTTTTCTCTTACTTTAGGCCATATATTTATAAGTTTGTACCAATCAGCAAACTAAAGCTTGTAAGCAGAATTGAGTTTATGCTAACATTTCATTATGCATACTTTCCTACTTCTTTTTCAAAGTTTCCTCTATTTCAGAAGTGTGGTCGTTTGAATTTCAGCAAAAATGGCTACATTAAAGCATCTAGTATTGCATTGCCTTTGCAAAACTCCTATTTTAAAGGAAGATATAAAGCAATAAATCTGAGGTGAAAAGAAACCTTTCTATGTCCAAAGTTGAAAGCTTTACAAAATAATCAGAAACTAAACTGGACACATATTTCCCAAATCAGATGGATAAGAAAAACCTGGATACTGGTTAAAAATAGAATACTGTTCTTACCCCAGACTTCCCAAATCAAAAGGCTAATTCACATTATCTTAGAAAGTTAAGGGAAGCCTGAAGTGATTCTGATATCAAAAATCATGAGAGTTTCGTCTGGAGCATTGACTATCCCAAAAGTTAGTTTTAACTTTTTTATTGTGTATATTAAATAAAAGATCTTCTTTATAGTCCTTTGCTTCATGATGTCTTCTAATCGAAGAAATCATACATTTTACTCATTTTCAGTTACAATATAATTTAAATGTAATGGAAAAAAGGGATTTCTAATATCAAAGAAGAAAGAATGAGCAAATCTAGAGCATCCTGTATTGAATGTTAGTTTTTGGAAAACTATAAGATTCTTAGTCGTGGGTCTTCTCCAATATAAGAGAGAAATAAGGAAATAAATAGTAAAACCACTTCCTTAGGAAGAGTTTATTAAACTGCCTATCAATTTTTTTTTAAATGGCTTTCTTGGATTTAGTAATTACTTTCCTGCAGTTACTAGACATTTAATCATACCCCTACCCCACCCCACCCCAACCCACCCCACAAAGTGTATAAGATTATTTTGAATAACTACATTAAAATAACACTCATCCAAAAGGAATTAAGAAGTACTTGGAAGAAAACAGAATGTTATATTGTAAAGATCTATTTATTTCATGAGTTTTAAAAAATAATTAAAAATTACATTAAAATGTTATGTTACTATATTATTCTAATATATGCTAAATGTATGTTATTCAGCTAAAAGTGACTGTTAAATTTGATTATTTTAAAAATATTTGTGACACTTATTGGATTTTCAGGTTAACATGTTCAAAAATTAACCCTTACCAGCATTTATTTCTCTTAATTTTAATACTTACTTTTTAAAAAATCGTTTTCAATAACTACCAAAACATTTTGATAAATTGTATCTCCACTAAAAGGTAGATAATGGCTTTTAAGCACATATCTCCATAAAGTTCCCTTAAAAGGAAAATGTTCTCCCAAGTTTAAATGTATTTTTTACAGAACAGTAGAAAATTCAGGCTATTTTCAAACACCTCTTTCTACCTTTGATAATTCTTAACCTTCTTTTGTTATTCTCACACCTGTGGAAATTATGCATGCTTATCATATTTCATATTCTGTTTTCTTTTACTCACTAACTATATTATATTACTTTAATCTCCTCTTATAGAGATTTTCTCATCTGAACTGAACCCTGACTTTGGTTTCCCTCAAGTTGAAAAAACATGAGCAACCACAAAAACACGTAAGGATAATTTTTATTTCATCCGTGTCAGTACCAAATTAAATGTTATATGGTTTCAATTAATGAAATAATTTCTATGGCATGTTATTATCTTATATTGTCTAAGAAGATTGTACATTCTCTTGCTTTTAATTTATTTACAGGAAGCTTTCAACTCATTTGTTTTCCTTTTCTCACTTAAAAACCCAGTTTTCTTCTATACTCTCCTTAAAGCAGAACAGACAAATCGAATTTTTGGTTACAGGGTCCCATGCTTATGAAAGTAGATTTATTTACTTGAGCAGACAGGTTCTTATGTTTAAAGAAAGTATAGATTATTATAACAGGCCACTTGAATTTGGGGGAAGAAATGGTTTAAATTCATAAAAATATGGAAATCATTCAATATAGTTAATAGCCTACTATGAGTACTAATAAGCATAAGAACTTGAAAAACATTAAACAAAGCATAAAAATGAAAATTAGTTTTGGCTGTCACTAAACCATGAAATCACTACAAAGTCATTTCACCTCTTGTCCAAATGTTCTTCATTTGTAAAAGAGAGAACTGATGATTTCTAGCACTCCTTCTACTTCTAAGTACCTGGGCTCCTCTAGATATTTAATGCAATTTTAGTTCTGAGCTATTACATTGTAAACACCTACACAACACACAAAGCACATACACACCTCACACTGACATTTCCATTAAGAAAAAACAAAATTTCAAAGTAGAGAACAGACATTTTCATACATTGTTAGTAGAATAGTAATTTGAATATCCTTTCTGAAAGTCAGTGTGACAGTATCTATCAACAATTCAAATGAGGATTTAAAAAAAAAAAGAATATAGTCTTTAGTTTTGTGAGATGTGAATACAATTAAGCATTTTTTTCTCTTCATTTTCTTTCATTGATAAGGAGACCTTGACGACGTCATTTTACTCTGTATTCAGCTCTGCATCTTTCTGAACACTAGAACTGAGTTAGTTGGAATTAGATGAAATAAAATTTCCTGCAAAGAACTTTTTAGGAGTAATGTTTCCATAAGCTATTGAGCTGCCTTTTTCTGTTATTGTGCTTTTTTAAATTTGAAATAAAGTTAATTAAAAACAAACAAACAAACAAACAAACAAAAAAAAAACAAATTAGAATGAGGAAGTTCTACAGCCCGGTATTTGAACATCTAGGAACCAGTGCTAAAGAACAACTTGCACATTTACATAAACATGTATGTTCAAGGCTATATACTGCAACAATGGCTATATATTTTAGCATTTCAAGTCCAAACCTGAATTCTTGATTCCTACTCCCAAATTTGTTCTACCTAGTCTTCAATGAAACCAGTTGGTAAAGTCAAATATCAAGAAATTGTACATTCTTCCTTCACAATCGAGCCTTTAAAAAGTCCTATATCTTTTTTTTCTAAAATATATTTAGAATCAAATCACTTCTCTAAATCTCTACTGACACCACATCAGTCCCAGCCACTTTATCTCCCACCTGGACTTGGTACAAACCTCATAAGTGATTTCCTTTCATTTACTTTTGTCCATAAGAACCACAGAAGCCAAAACAATCATTTAAAAACAAATAAAATCCTGTTCAAAACCCTTCTCTGTCTTCCCATTGCACTTAAAGCAAAGTCTAAATGCCTGGCCCCTATTTCTGCCTGCCTCTCCAAGTTCACACCAAACCAGGTTCTCCTTTGCTAGGGTCACGTTGGCCAGAACTGACAGTTCCTAAAAGCTACCAAGTTCTTTTCCTGCTCCATGCTTCTCTCTGGCATGGAAAGCATCTTCTAAACCTGGCTCTCATTATCTAGTTATCATCACAATTGCCTTCCCTGGGCCATTTGTATGTTATTACATCATGCTATTTGTTTCTTTCTTATACTTACACCTCAATCTCCAATTATCTTGTTTATTTGTTTATTAATTTTTATTTCTCCCTACTAATACATAAAAAACAGATGGCAGGGAATGTTTACTGCTATTATCCCAGCACTGTGAATAGTCCATTGTCAATAAATATTAGTTGTAAAAGGACAGAATAACAGAAGGGCCAACTGAAATTTGCTTTAATTTTCCATGAATAATAGTTATTTATTTAAATTTTATGTCTTAGAGTAACAATTTGACAGATCATCTAATCCCAACAACTACAACTAAATGAAAAACATTGATTAGGCAATCAACAAGAATCTGGTGAAAACCTGTATAGTACACAGTGATTTACTAAAGTTTATGATCTGACTTCAGCAATTCTTAGTTTCATCTCTAGCCCTACAGAGCCTTAATTTGTAGTCATTTCCATTTAGAAAACATAAATTGTTCAGATTGCCTGCAACTCAAAGTGTGTATGACAAGAGATAAAGCTAAGGAGGTTGCTGATAGCAGATCAGTCTTTTGAACAGAAACTGGACTAAGGAGTTTACATTTTAGAAAGTTAAAGATTTTAAGCAAGATTTGTTTAAGAGCAAAAAATCTGATCAACTGAAAAAATGAGGAACTAAATATACTAGATACACCAATAAGTTTACTACCTGACATTACAAACACAATAACATTTTTGCTATCATAGAGTCAGTGTCACATTACTTGCGGTAGACCAAAATGTAGATTTTCATCAGTATTTAGGTTTCAAAGATGTTATATTACTGCTTATGCTGCAATGCATGTCTTGTTTCTAAAACCATCCCCAGTGAAATTATGTGAATTTAGTTTTGTACAATCTTGGACAATATACTAAATTCTACATAAGTGCTCTTAGCAGTGATAACATCTTTACCTCATTCATTCCAAAGTTTATCACATTTCAAAAACACTGTGCATCTGCTTGCAATTCAATTTTTACTGTCAAAATGAAGTCTATTTACCTAATAAGTATACTCCTAAAATCAGGCTGCATAATTAATCTTTGCTATATAAAATTTTTTTTTCTATTTATTGTCATTCTATGAGTGGGAAATTGGACTTGGGAGAGATCCACATTTTAATACTAATTTTCAATATTAGCACAAATAGAAAAATCTTAATTAAAAAAAAAAATTCCTACATTGCAGCAGGTTCCAATTCTCCTTTCTCTTCTTATTCTAAGCCATTTCTTTACTTAATCCTTGAATTTGTATCCTTCTGATTTTATCATTAATTATTTCAACATTTGTTATTAAAAGTTCTAGGAAGGGCAATAAAGATGCTAAATTCTCTCAGTGACACATCTCCCTGGCTCTCCCATACTGTTTTTCCATTTAAAAAATGATTTTAAAAACAAAGTAGAAATACAATCACATTTCCTTTCTGAGTCTTTGAATAATACACTTACTCATCTAACCAGAACAACACTACAGGCAAGAAATCTATGATGTTCTGTGCCTCCAAACCATAAGAGTTTCGACCAGGAAAAGTTCTACTCCTTAGATAAATTTCACAGATTTTTATCTCAAATCAGAAATCAACACCTCCAGAGTGCACTGCTATAAGCACAGCAAGCAAAATCACGGAGGGAAAAAGCTATAGATCTCAAAACCCTCATGAAATCACAAAAGAAAGCTGGTCATCTTTTTGAAGAAGGATTCTGTATAATACTGAGAATGAGAATCAGAGGATTAAAATTTTGGAGATCCAAAAAAACAATGAATAAAAACAATGTCTCTGTAATTTCCTATCTCACTCAATTCACATAAGGACAAAGCAGTAGGCAGTGAAAGATAAACACTTTCCCTACTTACCTGTACTATTAAGTTGCAGTATGGAGTTAATGAGCCAGTTTTATACTACTTCTTTAGATTAAAGCAAACAAAACACAACAGAAACTTACCTTCAAAAACGGATCCCAGTTTATATTTTCCACTAAAAAAATGTGGCAATGAAAATACAAGTGCTCCCAGTCCTATCATAAAGGATGCAAATGCAAGCCATCTTGGTTTATGTCCTTTTTCACCAAAGAATGATACAAATAAAGACAACAAACAGAATGCGATATCATAGCTTGATGATATTAGGCCTGTCAGCGAACTCTTCATTTCATACCGCTTCTCGATAGTGGAAATGCTAATATTTACCAGGCCATTTACTACAATACCTAAAGGAGGGAAAAAGGAAATGCATGTGCATTATTACAACTTTCTCATATAGATTATGATTATTATTACCATAATGTATTAAAGTTTTGTGGTTCACGTCTTTTGATATTTTTAAATATACCAATTTTTTAAATCTCAGCTTTCAAGTTATGCAAATTAAACATACTTCCTTGAAATCACAATTCCCTTTTAAATTGTGCACTTGTGAATTTTCAGGCGTTAAAATTGATGCATGCTACATACTAATTTGTAGTTAACTAGCCTTAACTCATTTTTCTTTAAATGATAAACACTATCAGAGTGGTAAAGTCTCATGAAGCCAAGTTGTTAAACAGCTTCCAAGTTTAATATGTTCTCATAGACATCACTTGGAAGAGAACATAAAGTACCAGTGGACTCCACAGGTCATAGAGTAATGTTCAACTACTTCCCAAGTTACTCTATCCTTAACTATATTTATTTAGTATAGGAGATCACCTTGACCTAGTCGTAAAGTGGGTGAAATTGAGTCTTCAAACTTTTCTTTCCTAACACTCTTATGGAAGTTAAAGTTATCATTTAAAAGGTCCAAGAGCAAAAGTAAAACTAAACTAAGCATCTTATTTCAAACATTGGTATTCTAAATTGTAAGCCAAGAAAAAGAAAAAGAAAAAAAAAATCTTACACTTTGTCTAATTCTTATAATTATGATACAAGAATAGAAAATAAACAAGGGAAAGCTAAAAAGTCAATCTGTACTGACTTAAAAATGTCCAGTCCACATCTAGATTAAATTTACAGGAATTTAAAATTTACTATAAATTGAAAATAAAAAGCATCTGACAAAATTGTTTTACGAGTTATCCTTGTACTTCAGAGGATATCATTAATTTTCACTCGTGACTAATGGAAAGAGTATACATATGCCATGATCTCTACAATTTGTTTAAATTTTGCTTTATCAAGATTTGAATGGGAAAATATATTTCAAGAGACTGATTTAACAAGCTTTAAAAATCTTAACATGATATTTAGTTTTATGTCAGTTTAGTAAATATATAAACCAAATTCTAATCCCTAGGATTTCAAACTGAAATATCAAAAGTGTATTGGAATGGCACTTTTGTAAGAAGATAAAATTATCTGAGATTAGAAAAATTTCCTTATCCAAAAATCAACACCCTAACACGTCTGCCATACTAACTAAAAATCAGTTATTAACAATAATTGTGAAAAAAAGAAAAGAAGTCATTGCCTTTATGGTAAATCTTCCTGAAAAAGTAAATTCATAAATTCCTCTGGAATGAATAGTACTCTAACCCTGGGAAGCTCTCTACATGAAAAAAAAAAAAATCCATGAAATACTGCATAATGTATGTATTTATTGTAAATGCATGAAGAGGCTCATTAGGAAATTAAGTGCTGAGAGAATCCCTTTGATATTTCTAAAAGAGAATATCTTTGAGAAAACTGGATTAAATAAGCTCATAAGATTTTGCTTCCCCATTAAACACCTATTACTATACCACGGAAATGGTCTTTGAAATAGTATAGTCAAAGGAACATATGTGAAAAACATAATGTTTTCAGTCATTCTATCTTAAACATCAATTAATTTATTGGGTCACTTTTACCTAGGATTCTGCTTCTTAAATTGTGAACCTCTGGTTATATGTGACTCCAGGCTAAATTTGACACATTTTTCTAGCTTGACAATTATATTTGTTAATATTTCAAATAATATTTTATATTAAATATAAAATGATGTATTCTGGAATAATATAGAAATATCAAAATAAGTATTAAGATAAAGCACAAGTCAAGAAATTTTTCACTTTTTGGCCTACTTCTATGAACTACTTACATATGTCTTTGACACTGAGATGCTTCGCAATCACTGATTTAGACAACTAACATAGATCCATTGATGAAAGGGGAACTTTGGTAGAGACAAGAATGATGGAAAGAGAAATAACCCTTTAGCATAAAATTATCTTCATTAGAGTTGTGGTTGACATGTAATCACTAAATATATATTTAGGGCCTAGCTTGTGCAAAGCAAGGAGCACTAGGTTCCTTGGAGAGGGGAGCAAGGATATGACTAGAATGTATATATTTATATTTAGTCTTCTATTAATCTAAAAGAAAGAAAAAGCAATTCCTCCCCCAAAGTACCTTTGGACTGCATTTCTTCCAACCAGTTCTTAATTGACGTCTCTTTACAAAATGTTTTGATACAATGACTCTAGTGACCAGAAAACCTCAACAAATCATCAAATGCAAATGAACCTTTGGGCAGTTCTTAAAGATGCTCCACCTGTGTCCACCGTCCCTCAATTTGCCGCCCCGTGTATCTTCCCATTTCTTTCATCCCCTGCATTAGACATACTACCGTAGAGGTTTTTGCCTTCTTTAAGCTTTCTCAGGGACCATACGCTCTCTACCATAATCAATCCTCTTCCAAATCCCGTTTAAATTGCAAACTCCTGAGGGTATAAACCTGGGCTTAATTTGCAACTCCCAAGACAATTTTAAAGTGATCTCTGAACAAAACAGATAAAGAATAGCTCTTTTACGAATGAAAAGTTAATAAAGACCGAACCTTGGCAACGCCTAAAACCATTCCTAATTTACTCACTGGGCTCCACGTGTACCCACATGCAAACTAAACATACTCACAAAATATGAATGTTCATTTCTAATGCACACTATATATTTTAAATTTGTCTCTCCTTCACTCTACCCTCATCTGTAAAAGTATAATTACTTCTGTGGCAGAAACAGTGTCAAAATAACCTTTTAATAAGGGACTCAACAAAGTGTATGCTTTGGTAATGTAGAATGGATTGCCCTAGGGGATACCGTCCCCAAAGCAGGCTCTTGTAATTTATATCTTCCCTGGGGAAATCTAATCGCTAAACTGGGGTGATCACAAAGACAAAAAGCTTGTCGAGCACGTTTTAAACATTGTGGTAAAGGAGAAGTTAAAATGTGGAGGACTGAACTTGGCTGGTTGATGTGGGGTGAGCTCTTGCAAGGTCCAAGCCCCTAGCCGCCTCGCAGGGTGGATCAACCACCCGTGGATCCCTTTGCTTCTTCATCTCCTCCCTGCCAGCGCTCCGCGTCCCCACCTCACGGCCCAAGCACTCTCCAGCGGGCGCGGGACGTTACCTTGAGTGAGGGCCAGGAGGCAGTAGTGAAGGAGAAAGCCCTGGGGCGTATTACAGCGTTGGAGACACTCGGGGTGGAAGTTACCCCATCCGCAGGGCCCCTCCTCAAACTCTGGCTGCGACTGTGGCCCTGACCGGTCTTGGGAGGGTGGCGGCGGTGGCTCCTGTGGCTGCGAATCAGCTTCCTGGGTGTCGGGGTTCAAGGAAGAGACTTCCACCTGAGCCGGCGATGCGGACAAATGGCGCGGAGTGTCGGGGCTGGAGGGGACGAAAGCCGGGTTCTCGATGCCTTCGGCCCCCTTCATGGTGAGGCTGTGTTCTCCCGACTCCTAAGCCTCTGACCAGGTCCAGCTCAGGCTCCTCCCATGCGCAGGTGACAGCGCCCCCGTGCGGGACGAGTCCCCGCCTCCTCGTGGTCGCCTCCTGGAGCTCCGGCTCCCGCCGCCCGGACCCTCCTCGGCGAGCGCGCAGCGGCACCGAGCGCCGAGCGCGGGCCCTGGGCCCAGAGGGCTGTGCTGCTGACGCCCGGCCGCGCCTCACCTGTCACTGCGGGAGCCAACCGGAACGCGCGGCCAGGTGAGGGGGCGAGGGCCCGCCTCCCGAGCAGAGTTCCCCCTCCGCTAGCTCCCCAGACGCTCGGCCCACCGCGCTCTTTCCTGATCCTTGGGACCGGGAGAAAACAGAGGTGGCCAAAGTTCCCCCAGGGTGCTGACAGGAAAGCTGTAAACACCGTTGCATCAGGATATCATTCAAGAAAATATCCTGCTGTTTTCTTCCTTTGCTGCTTATCAGCCAGGCTAGATCTGGACTCCAGGAACCAAGCAGCCACAGCTACAATCCTTTGGATCCTATAAGCATTAGGAAAAGAATTTTAACTGTCATTCTCCCTACAAACCGTATACTCCCCGCCCCCAATCCCCACCACCACCATCACAGTATAACCACCTTTTGGATTTTAGTTCCCCAAAACTGAGGAAATAAAAATTAAGAAATATGACTTTCCTTCTGCTAAATATTGCATATCTAAGATCAACAATGCTGATAATTATATAGATAAGTTCTGCATTTGGAATAAATAAAAACCCTCTGGAGAACTGAATAACAGATGATAGTGGTTATAATTCATTCATTCATTCATCAGGTAAATATTTGTTTAATATTTCCTGAGGCCAAATTCTGTTCTAGGCTCCAGAAGTAAAAAGTGAACAGAACTAACATCCTCTCTACCCTCAGGTCACTTACATTCTAATAGGGGGAAACTGACAATAAGTAATACAGACATAGCACAGAGTATGGTGACAAGCACTTCTTTCTTTTAGCAGAATTGGACTTGAAGTAAGTATCTAAAGGTAAACATATATATGATCCTATTTTATCTATGAAATATGAGGTATTGTACTCAACCCATGAATTTTGCTTTCGTGGGATGTGGTTGCACACAACTATGGTTTAAAACTATTTTGCAACTTTAAAGTAACAAATTCAAAATAAACTAGTAAAATCAAAGAGCGTAATCATTATACACTTAAATTCTTACTGTCTGGGGAGAAATCCCCACTCTTGCTTACAGTGCTAGAGAGTAGACTTTTATTGAAAAATAGAAAAAGTGCTATTGCTTCATTTTAAATATATCTTGTTCTTACTGAAAGTGTTACCAAAACTACTTTCCTGTTCCCTTGCATTCTTTATGCTGCAATGATGGGAGGAAAGGGTTCAGGTTTGCAGCAAAGATGAAAAAAACACACAAAACTTATTAGGTTTGTCTCTGAAAATTCTGTGGAAAATTGTTATTTTTTAATGGTTTGGTCAAGCTAGTTTAAATTTGTCTCTGATGAGCATAGTCAAAATACACCATGTTAATTTTCAGAGGGTAACTGACAAACTGATGTTTTTAATGAGATTTATTTATTGCATTTTTAAGGGGTGGGGAATGGGAGAACAGTGTCAGAATTTTATAGTAAAGTTCCAACACTGTACACAGGAGCAGATGTCTCTAATTGGATATCAGTCTCTGGAATGTGCAGTAGGTCTTGCCTAACAGGAATTGGATTTATCAGGGTAAAGTGGCTTAATGAACAAGCCGTCAAGATTATCCAGTTAACTCTTTGTGCTCTGATTCCATGTTCAAAAGGAATCTTTTGAATAGACTTTGATTATACTTTTGATTATACGTTGGCCTTTCATGTAGATATACTTGTAGGATAAAAATGTACTATATACCTTGCCTATTTTATCACTTTCCCTTTCATGTCCTTTAAACTTTATAAGTTTTCTTTCTGTTGTCATAGCAGTATTACACTATGATACTCATAGAATATTAAAATTAGAGGATTATAAAAGTGCCTGAATCCAAAGATAGTCAAATACAAATACTGGTGCGTTTAATTAAAAACCCCAGTATTAGTTTCGAGATTTGTTAATACTGCAGGATTTATAATTAAATAAAAGCAAAAAATAAATAAATAGAAGTGTAAGTTATCTTCCTAGTATTCTTCATTTATCTTTTCCACTTTAAAAGTTCTATAAGCTATAATTAAAATATGAGTTTATATTTAAGAAAACATTTAATGCTGAACTAGATTATCTTCAATAATGTTTTGAATTGAAGTTATAAAAAAAGATATTTTTACACTGAAAAGAAATACAACTATACTTTTTCTGTTAGTTACTAATCATAAATCATTAAGAGATACACATTTAAACATGGCTTATCAGAATTTTTTAATGAGAAAACAAATAAACATTTAGTTCAGTAATATTAAAAAAGCTAACCCAGAAGACAGTGAAAAAATCCAATTAGTGTAACAATTATAATCAAATATCAACAATTTAAGCATTTCAATGAGTTATGAGTGTTATAATTTATTCTAAACTTTATTGAACTCTATATAAGCATACTTATGACAGAAGCATCACATTAAATATAATGAAAGCATAGTTGGATTTATATATTGAAAAATGCTCTAAAAAAAGAAAAATTCTTTAAACTAGAAAAAATTAAATTACCTTATCACATGTTAGTAGTATATTATTTCTAAAACTTTTTTTTCTAATGAAAATGTGATGATGCTTGGAACACAGTCTTCAATAAACTAGAATTATATAAGAGATACACAATCACTATGTTAATATCATGAAGAAATATCATCTGTACTAAACAGGGAGATGGCCATGCTACTACTCTTATTGATACTGTCACACACAATTTAACCATAAGGAGCATTAAGATATTACTTTTTAGCATTCTGCCTCCAGTAAAATTAATGTCAACTCCACTTAAAAGTTCAATGCAATCACAGGCAGGAAACAGGCCAATAAATAAAGGGGAAAGGTGAGTGAGGAATTTTCATATTCATTGGCATCGATCTTTTCAAATTTAATGGGGGTTGGGAAAAGTCTAGTATGAAGTGGAGGAAGTCAGCAGGCTACTATAAAACAGCAAAGCAATTTACTTATAAATACAGGTAAGAGCTACAGTGAATGGAGTTTAAGATAAATAGACATAGGTTAAAAAACACCACATATTTCTACTTTATAATTATTTGGGGAAGCTCCACACTCCTAAAGGACAAGGGCAGGATTTCATACCTCACAAAAGGAGTATGGAAATAGAGAATTGCTTCATCAAGCAGCAGAGAGAAGTCAATGACAGAATCAACTGTCTACTTTTTTTGGAGAAGTACAAAAATTTCCCTACTCCACTTTATCAGAATAGATGAAATTTATTAGGCTAGAAAGAGAAATAATACTAAAAGGCATTGGGAAGTAAAAGTTTCTGAAGCAGTGGTGAAATGAAGATAAAAAAAATAATAATATAAAAATTGATCATTAAAAAATAGCCATGTCTGTCCCAATCAAGATGACAGATTGAGACACCTCAGGACTCCATGCCCCCACAGAAGTTTTGAATAACCAGCAAGAACTGTCAGACAGATATTTTCTAAGATCCAGAAAAACAGTTAAACTTACTGCAGGAACAAGGTGTGCAGTGAATCAAGAAAAAGGTTGCTTAAAAGAAGTAGGATTTTATGGTGCCCTACCTAACCCACCCCCCTCCCCTCACTAGCTCCATGCAGAGCTATCCTACACACTTAGTAGGGATCTTTGGTCCTGGTTCTTGAAGGGAGCAGAGTAACACTCATGCACATACTGGGAGCATGAACGTTTTGCCCAGTCTGTTTGGTGGCAGCCTAAGGGACTTGTCAACCCAGAACTTTCCCTATCTGTGGAAGGCAATTTACAGAGCTCTACTACTGAATGGATTGGTGACTATAGAATATACAGTATAATGCCATAGACTATGAGAAAATTGTGTTCTAAGGAAGAGGGGATATGTGTATCTGTGTACATGGGGAATTTCTGTGACCACATGTGCATACCTAAGACAAGAAGCATGCACAGAAAGGATGAGGGAAGCCTCTATGCTTTAGTCTGGAGCTATTTGCTAAGCTCACTGTATGGATAACTCCTGAAGGAGAACACTTGTACAGGTCAATCTGTAAAGACTGGGAAAGGTGTTTTCTTTTTTTTTCTGTCTCCCTTCCTTCCTTCCTTCCTTCCTTCCTTCCTTCCTTCCTTCCTTCCTTCCTTCCTTCCTTCCTCCCTCCCTCCCTCCCTCCCTCCCTCCCTTCCTTCCTTCCTTCCTAGCTTCTAGTATTCAAGGAAAGCTCTGTCATAAGACTAGCTGGATACAAGCAACGGATGCCTCGGATAACACATTTTCTGGGTCTGATAAAAATGGAGTCACAAAGACAAACACAGGAAAAGGAAGTTGCCATTTTTGATTCTGCCATTTGAAAGAAGACTAAAGGTTTACTTAAGCATGAAGTTCTCAAGAGGTTTGGTCCATGGAGCAACCAAGTCTGATAGAAGAGGCCTGGAAGGACACAAGCCCTATGCCCAGCTGCCCTCAGCTGAGCTCAAACCTCAGCAAAGATCAGTGGCCGTGTCGCTTCAACACATGGCAGCTGATTTCGGTGAGAAAGCACCTTTTATGGTGCCTTGATTAGGACTTTTCATGGCCTTGGAATTGTAAGCTTTTACTCCAAATAAATCCCCTTTATAAAAGGTAACCCATTTCTGGTACATACTATATCAGCAGCTCTTTGGCAAACTAAAACATAGGGGGAAATGGAGTATGTTGGAATTCTGTACATGGGGTTTGTATTATTTTTCTAACTGTCCTGTACGTTTGAAAGTATTTCAAAATAAAAAGTTTAGTTTAAAAAAACTGCATTTCATTGTATGTAAATTTATATAAAAATGAATGAACTGCAATAATAACATAGAACTCTTTACAAAAAAAGTTATGGCCGATAGTGGACACCCACTTTCAGCAAAGATGGTCTAACAAGTACAAATTTAACTTACTGCCTGAAACATGAAAAAACAAAAAAAAGAAGACAATTTTTTAAATTTTTTAAAATTTAAAGACACTACGTATCAGGCAAAGAGGAAAAGTGAAATCGGAGAAGCAGGAAACAAACTAAGAGGGCAGTATACTAACTGCTTTTAATGACATGGGGATGGGATGGGAGTGGAGTGAGGGATCCACAAAAAACTCAGTAGAGTTTCTTAGTTGAAAAGACAGATCTGAAGGTCCAAGGAGACCAAGACAGCCAGAATTTGTTCAGTATAATACTGGAGAAGATAAAGTAGCACTGAGCAGGTGCTCAAAGGATTCCCCCAAGTACCTGTTTCCACCAACAAGAATGCAAAAACTCATAATTCATGGGATATTGGAGCAAGTACTCTGGAGACCTTACTTCGGTAGTGGGTAATAATTAGCTAGGAAGAGAAAATTATACCAATGGAGATTAGGAAGCAAAAACTTCTGAGGCAGCAGTAAAATGAAGATTCTACACCTATCTAACTAAATATAAAACCAAGGCCTGAAGGGATCATTATGTTTGTAGTATCATATAAAACAAAGCTCAACTCTACAAAAATACAAAAACAGTCATCAAAGAACAAGGTAAAATTCACAGTGTATGACATCTAATCACAGATTACCAGGTCTGAGAAAAGCAGGATAACACAACTCATAAATAGGAAAATAATTAAATAATTGAACAGACCCAGAACAACATAAGACAATAAAATTGTTATTATAAATGTGCTCTATACTTTTAAAAGTTACTTAGAGACATGGAAGAAATTTTTTAAAAAGAGCCTGAATTGAACCTTTGGAAATAAAAAAATTTACAATAAACAATATATTAGATGGAATTAACATCAGATTTGACATTGCAGATAAAAGAATTACTGAACATAGCAGTAAATACTACCCAAACTGAAACAAAGAGAAAAATAATTTAGGGGAGCAGGTGTAGCTCAGTGGTTAAGTACCTGCTTCCCATGTGTGAAGTCCCAGATTCAATACCTGGTACCTCCTATAAAGAAAAATAAAATAGGAATCAGTGAGATATAAGTAACTTCAAGCAGAACAATATATATATATAATTAAAGTTCTGGAAGGGTAGGCATCAGAAGGAGAAAGAAAAATGTTTGAAAAAATGATAGCAAAAATATTCTAAATATGATGGAAACTAAACTACAACCCCAAAGATTCAAGAACCAGAGCACAAGAGACATGAAGAAAGTAATACCAACATACATCATAATCAAATTACTCAAAGCCCATGAAAAAGAGAAAAACTTAAAAGCAGTCAGAGAGAAAAAAAGATATGTCATGTACAAAAGAAAAATATGGAAACAGCATATTTCTAAATTTGCGACTAATGCCAAATAAGAATGAATAATATCTTTAAACTTCTGAAAGAAAAAAAAAGGAAACCCAGAATTCTATACACAGCATAAGTATCTTTCAGAAATGATGGAAAAAACAAAGATGTTTACAGATGTTAGTTAAAGAATAAAACAAGAACTCTGAATGAATTCATTGCCTAGAGTATCTGCAAACAAGAAATATTAAAGGAGGTCCTTCAGGCAGAAGGAAAATGATACCAAGTGGAAAAATGGATTTACACAAGGAAATAAAGAGCAACAGAAATAAGGAAATGGAGCTGAAGGCCTAAGAAAATAAATGTGTTTTTCTTAATATTTAAATCTCTTTATAAGAAAATTCAGTATTTAAACAAAAATAATATAGTGTTGTAGGGTTATAGAGTAAGAAAGGAGGTAAAGTAGAAATGTAAAAAAATATGCATTTACTTCAAAAGAAGACAGAAAAAGAGGGCAAAGGAAACACAGAATGGATGGGACAAAAAGAAAGCAAGTGGCAAAGTGATGATTTTTAAATTACATTAAAATGTAAATAGTGTAAACATTCCAATTAAAAGAAAATGATTAAATGTATGCGAAGGGCTGTCAGCTTTTGAGGCCTTGGAACCTCAGAAGCCTTGGAAACTGACCCTTCTGGGAAGATGGCGGACTAGAAAGACAAAGGACTCTCTTCTCTCCCACAAAATAGCTAGGATAGAGGGGGAAAAGGCCTGGAAAAAAAATCTTCTAGAGTTTAGGTCACCAGAGGAAGGCTGGACACTGCCGGAAGAGAGAAGGGCAAAGGAAAAGAATCACAACGGCTAAACTGTGGGTTAAAAGCAGAGCGGTAAATACCATGCCCTCCCCGACCCTATAGACACTTGTGAATTCTAAGGCCCCAGAAATGGCAGCTACAGATGAAGGGGGCCCCAGGGATCCACCTACCCAGGAAAGAGGAGAAAGAGGAATCAGCTGGGCTAACTCAGCTTTTGACCCTCAGATGAGATTTTCTGTGTCCCACAAGCCCTGCCATACCAGGTGGGACCAAGCCATTGTTTGTCTTGGGAGCTAGTAAGGGACTAAAGAGATCTGACCTCTCACTCTCCCTCTCTACTGACTGGGATTGGTATTGAGGATGCAGAGTGGAGTGGAAGTATTTCCTACCTGGGAAAAGGAAGGATGCTGTCAGTGAATTTGGAGAACTGCTTCTGAGAACGTTTGAATCATGAGGATCTTAGACTTCAGGCAGGAACCTCTGACACACTGATCCTGTCTGTGTTGCAGCAAACACACTCTGACCAATCACTGAGTTGAGAGGGCTACCAAAGAGCACCATCTTCTGGCAGATCAAGGAAGTGCACATGAGGAAATTAAAAATAAATGAGAGGCTTCTAGCCTTTACAACCTTCCTCCCCAAAGCCTTTGAAAGTGGGTCTGAAACCCATTACAGGGCCCAGGGCCCAGAGTTAGGCAACTAACAGGGATAATCTAAAGGACTCAGATCAGGTTAAACCAAGAATCAGGGAACATCAGTAACACACAGCCTCCTGCCAATAAAACCCTATGAAAGAGAGAGAAATTGAACATCTGAGTAAACTCACCAGCCTAATCAGATACCTAGACATCAGCAAAAAATTGCAAGCCATACCAAGAAAATGGAAGAAAATTGCTGAAGAAAAAAATGTATCAGAGCCCCAGAAGAGACACAGGATTTGAGACAACTAATCAAAGAAATGCAGAAATTTCCAAAATCAAATAAATGACTTGACAAAAATATGGCTAAAGAAATTAAGGACATCAAGAGGACACTGAGTGGCACAAAGAAGAATTTGAAAACCTGATAGAAAACTAGAGCTCATGGGAATGAAAGACATGATAGGTAAGATAAAAAACACAGAGAGTCATACAACAGGAGACTCAAAATGTAGAAAAAAGAATAAGTGATAAAGAACCAAGAAGAGCTGAAATTGAGGAGAGAAAAAGGATGGAAAGATTGGAGCAGGGGCTCAGGGATATGGATGATAACAGGAAACACAATGACATACATGCCATGGGAATTCCAGAAAGAGAAGAGGTGAGAAAAGGGGCTGAAAGGGTATGTGAGGAAATAATAGCTGAAAATTCCCGAACTCTTATCAAAGAAATGAACTTTCATGTCCAAGAAGCACAGTGGACCTCAATCAGAATAAACGTGAGTAGATCTATTCTAAGACACATCTATTCAGAATGTCGAATGTTAAAGATAAAGAGAAAATTCTGAGAGCAGCAAAGGAGAAGCAAACCATCACATACAAGGGATACCTAGTAAGATTTATTGTGGATTTCTCATCAGAAATCATGGAGGCAAGAAGATAGGGGTATGATACAATAAGGATTCTGAAAGAAAAAACCTGCCAGCCAAGAATACATTTTTCAGCAAAATTGTCATTCAAATATGAACGTGCGTTGAAAATATTCACAAACTAATATAAACTAAGAAAGTCATAAAAAGAATCCAGTTGTGCAGGAAAATTTGAGGGAACCTTAAATCTGAAAGAGAAAGAGAGGTGAGAGAGGCTTGGAGGAGACCACAGAAAGATATCCAAAAGAATAAAAAGACAGAAGAAATAAGATATGACGTATGAAAACCAAAGAATAAAATGTGGAAGTAAATGCAGTAATATAATTGAATGTGAATGGGTTAAAATCCCCAATCATAAGATATAGGCTAACAGAATGGATAGAAAAACATGAGCCACCCATATGCTGCCTCCAAGAGACTCACCTTAGACCCAAGGATATAAACCAGCTGAAAGTGAAAGGTTGAAAAAGATACTCCATGCAAAGAGTAACCAGAAATGAGCAGGGGTAGCTATACTGATATCTGACAAAATAGACTTTAAATGTAAAAAAGTTATGAGATACAGAAGGCCATTAAATATTAATAAAATGGACAATCCACCAGAAAGAAATAACAGTCATAAATATCTATGCTCTCAACCATGGTGCCTCAAAATACATTAGGCAAACTCTGGCAAAACAGAAGGGAGAAATAGACATTTTCTACAGTAATAGTTGGAGACTTCAACATACTGCTCATATCATTAGATAGAACATCTAGAGAGAAGATTAACAAGGAAACAGAAAACATAAACAATTTGATAAATGAACTAGACCAAATAGACATATAAGAACATTGCACCTAAACTCAGTGAGTTACACATTTTCTCAAGTACCCATAGGTCACAAGTCAGGTTTCAATAAATATAAAAATGATTGAAATTATACACAGCACCTTCTCAGATCATAATGGGATGAAACTGGAAGTCAGTAATAGATAAGAAAGAGGTAAATTAAAAAATGTGTGGAGGGTGAAACACACACTCCCAAATAATCAGTGGGTCACAGAAGAAATTCCAAGTAAAATTAGTAAATATATTTAAACAAATGAAAATGAGAACAAAATTTATCAAATCTTATGGATGGAGTGAAGGCAGTGTGTCGAAGGTAATTTGTAGCCCTAAATTCCTATATTGAGAAGAAAGAGCTAAAATAAAAGATACTGAACAACTGAAGAACCTAGAAAAAGAACAGCAAGCCATTCCTAAGACAAGCAGAAGGAAAGAAATAATAAACAATAGAGCAGAAATAGATAAAATTGAGAATAAAAAAGCAATAGAGAAAATCAACAAAACCAAAAACTGGTTCTTTAATCAATAAAATTGGCAAACCCATATATTAATTAACAAAGTAAAAAGAGAATGATGCAAATAAATAAAATCAGAAATGAAAGGGGGGAAGTTATGACCGATCGCACAGAAATAAAAAGGATCATAAATCGATATTATAATGGAAAGCAGCAGTATCTCAAGCAATTAAGCCCCCATTTAGGATATGGAGGACCAGAGTTTGATCTCTGGGACCTCCTGGCAAGAAAAAGAAAAAAGGTGTCCTAGATTGGTATGGAGATAGGCACAGGCTTGGGTGTGATGAAACAAAGCACCAAAAAACATGACACAACCATATAGGACAAGGGGAAAAAAAGGATATTATGAGAAACTGTAGGCTAACAAACTAGACAACTTAAATGAAATGGAAAAATTCCTAGAAATGCATAAACAACATACACTGACTCTACAAGAATTACAGGAACTCAACAAAACAATCATATTTAAAGAGATTGAGTCTGTCATAAAAAATTTCCCAATAAAGAAAAGTCCAGGACTAGATGGCTTCACAGGTGAATTCCACTATCATTTTGAGAAGAATTAACACCAATCCTGTTTAAACTCTTCCAAAAATTTGAAGAAGAGGGAAAATTACCCAACACATTTTATGAAGCCAACATCACCCTAACACTAATGCCAGATAAAGTCACTTTAAGAAATGAAAATTATAGACCAATCTCTCTAATGATCACAGATGCAAAAATTCTCAATAAAATACTTTAAGTAGAATCCAAGAGCTTATTTAAAAACTTATACACCAAAGCCAAGTGAGATTTACTCCTGGTATCCAAGGGTAATTCAACAAAGGAAAATCATTGAGCATATATACTACATTAACAAATTGAAGGAAACAAAGCACATGATCATCTCAATTGATGCATAAAAGACATTCGACAAAATCCAGCATCCTTTCTTGGTAAAAACACTTCAAAAGATATGAATAGAAGGAAAATTTCTCAATATGATTAAGGTCATATGTTAAAAACCCTCTGCCAACATTGTACTTAATGGGGAAAGGATGAAAGCTTCCCCTCTAAGATCAAGAACAAGACAAGAATGCCTAGTGTCACCATTGCTATTCAACCTAGGGCTAAAAGTTCTAGCTAGAACAATTAGTCAAGAAAAAATAAAATAAAACTCATCCAAATAGAAAAAAAAGGAAGTAAAACTCTACTATTTGTAGATGACATGATCCAATATTTGGAACATTATAAACTGTCTACAACAAATCTACACTAGGTAATAAACAAGTTCAGCAAAGTTGCATGTTACAAGGTCAACATGCAAAAATCAGTAATGTCTCTGTATATTTGTACTAAACAATCTGAGAACGAAATCAGGGAAAAATAATTTCATTTACAATAACAACAAAAAGACTCAAATACCTAGGAATCAATTTAACTCAGGAAGTTCAGGACCTATATGCAGAAAACTACAAAACAATGTTAAAAGAAATCAATGAAGACCTAAACAAATGGAAAGACATTCTGTTTTCATGGATTGGAAGACTAAATATCATGAAGATATTAATCCTACCCAAACTGACTTCTAGATTCAATGCAATACTAATCAAAATTCCAACAGCCTACTTTACAGAAATAGAAAAGGCAACTACCAAATTTATTTGGAGGGGGAAAGAGCACTTAAATAGCCAAAGCATTCTGAAAAAGAAAAATCTGTGTGGCAGGAATTTCACTGCCAGACCTTAAAACATACTACAAAGCTACACTGGTCAAAACAGCATGGTATTGGCATAAAGATAGACACATCTACCAGTGGAATAGAATTGAGTACCAAAAATAAATCCCCTCACCTCTATGGCCATCTGGTTTTCAAAAAGTCTACCAAAGCCATGTTAATGGAACGAAACAGTCTCTTCAAAAATTGTTGCTGAGGGACTAGATATCCATAACCAAAAGAATGAAAGAAGACCCCTATCTCACTTCCTATACAAGCACCAACTCAAAATGGATCAAAGACCTAAATATAAAAGCCAAGACCAAAAGAACTACTAGAAGAAAATGTTGGAAAACATCTTAAAGACCTTATGATAGGTAGTGGTTTCTTGGACCTTATACCCAACCATGAGCAACAAAAGAAAAATAGATAAATGGGACCTTCTCAAAAGCAAACACTTTTGCACCTCAAAGGACTTTTTCAAAAGAGTGAAAAGGCAGTGATTCAATGGGAAAAACATTTGGAAATCACATATCTGATAGGGGTTTAATATGCATTATATACAGAGATGCTACAACTCAACAATAAAAAGACAACCTGATTAAAAACTGGCAAAAGATTTGAATAGACATTTGTCAAGGAAGAAATACAAATGGCAAAAACACATGAAAAAATGTTTAACATCACAAGCAAATAGTGAATGCAAATCAAAGCTACAATGAGAAATAATTTCACACCTATTAGAATGGAATATGTGTCACCAGAAAATTGAAAGACGTTAGAGAACAGAAAGCTGAGGTTTAACTTGTGCAGAATTGCTAAAAAAGGACATGTGTTAATTTTTGGAAATGAATAGAAAAGGTGAAAGCCCAACATAATGTATGTAACTACCAGTACTATTATGTGGGTATGGAAGCGGGTTCAAGGGAAAGTCTAAGGTCATGTATATTATTAAAAAGAAAGCTAAAAAATGTAACATGGGAATGTATAGCATAGTAATACTGCATGTGAAATATGAATACAGATAAAATTGTGTATATTAGACCACTTTATTTGAAAATGAACAAATATATGCTAATACTACAAGATGTTGATATCAGGGAAAAAACTCATATTATGCTAAGTGAAGGTAACCAGACACAAAGTACTACATATTTTATGATTCCATTTATATGAAATGTAAATATAAATAAATTTATAAAGATGAAATTAGTTTAGTGGTTATGTAAAGCTGGGGAAGGATAGGAGGTTTGAGAGTTGACTGCTAAGGGGTGTGGGTTTTTTCTTTTTGGAGTAATGAAATTGTTCAATAATTTTTTGTGGTGGTGAATACACAACATTGTGATTATACTAAAGACCATTGATTATGCACTTCGGATAGATCATATGGTACATGAACATATCTCAATAAAACTTCTAAAATATATATAAATAAATGTGTAAGATTAGCCAGAAATAGAAGCCATGCATGGCAGGGGAAGCATAGAGAGATTGAGAAGTAAAGAATATTTTTGTTTGTTTTTTATTTATTAATATTATTGAAATAATGATTGAAGTGATGAATGAACAACTATGTGATTATGCCAAATACTATTGATTGTATTGTAAGCTTTGGATGAATTGGATGCTTTATTAATATGTATCAATAAAATTGATTTGGTTTTGAAAAAGAAAATGATTGTCAGATATGACATAAAAGGGGAGACCCATATATATGCTGTCTGGAAGTAACCTACTTGAATGTAAAGGCAAATAGACTAAAAGTAAAAGGAATGAAAATTATATCTCATGCTTGCATAATCAAAAGAAAGATGATATGGCTCTATTTACAGCAGTCAAAGCACACTTCTTTATCTGGGATAAGAAAGATATTTCTTAATGATAAAAGGGTCAATTAATTAAAAGGACATAAGAATCCTAAATAATTGTGCACTTAAAAAACAGAGCTTCAATGTGCAGAAGTAAAAATTGAAATAACTGAAAGAAAAACTAAACAAATTCACAATTTATACTCAAAGATTTTAAATCTGTATCTTAATAATTGATAGAAGAAATAGATGGAAAAGAAAAAAGGATCAACATTTGGCATTTGGCATTTATAAAGCACTTCACCACCAACCGCAGAACATACATGGAAGAAAGACCATATCCTAAACCATAAAGAAAGGCACAATAATTTTAAAAGGATTCAAGTTATACAAAGTATGTTCTCTGACCACATTAAATTAGGAATCAATATAAATATATCTAGATAGTATCCTAATATTGGAAACTAAATAACATACTTCTAAAATCCCTTGGTCATGGAATGAATCAAAAGATAAATCAGCCCTTCCACATGACCCAGTGGAAGCCTATTCATGCCTATCACCTACCCCATCCCCCCTCCCCCCACCAGCCAAATAGGTGGGAAACTTTATTAGTCTCTCCCTGGGGTGACTTGGAGCAAGATCTTTGAGCCCAGAAACTGTCCCAAGGGCTTTCTCTGTGTCAATCTCATTGATGAGTGGAGGATGGACTAACAGCCTGGGCCAGGGTGAACATGCTGACCACCCAACCTAAGGTTGGATGCATATAAAACTTTTAAAAGACAGACTACCTAGAGCCTCTGCCTGAAATGAAAGGACCACCTAGGCCTTCTTCTGAGTACCAAGTTCTCGACTGAAAATATGTCTTTTCCCCAGTGTCTCTCTTTGGCTGTGTCTTCACTCCTCTGCCAACATACACTTTGGAACAACCAGAGCTTCATGCACTGCAATAAACAAAACATTTACATAACCAGAATGATAGCCACAGCCACAGCAGGTCATTTCTCCCAAGAATCCTAAACCCTCTCTCTCTCATTTAATCTTGTGTACAAATGGGCTCAGGATAGTTCTATGCAGTTGCATGGATGCTTAGAAAGGGGTAAGTTTTATACAGACTCAAGATGCCAGATCAAGGGTGGTTTGCTGCCTCTGGAGCTCAGATGGGCAATGTATCCCATGGAAGACCTCCAAGCCATACTGGGCTAGATGCATTGCCTAATTTGGCCAGGTTGTTTTCCCTTCCACTTTTGTAGCTATGAAATGTACTGGCTGAGTGTAGCTAGAGAGAGTACACCCAAACTCATGCATTGGCTCCTTGACATATTCCTTCTCCAGGTTCAGCTCAGGTAGTGTGGCTTTTCAACAATCCTTTAAAAAATTAAATTTGTGTCTTAATTTACTAAAAGGGCATTACAAAAACATTGTAGAAAATTTGGAAAATAAAGATAAGTAAAAGAAAATTCACTCATAATTCCATCATCCAGAAACAACCACTGCTAGCTGGCATATTCTTACAGTCTTATATCTGTGCTTATATAGTGATACATTATATAGTCTTTTCAAAATTCAGATTATGTTTATATTAGTTTTTCAATTAATATGTCCTGAATATTTTTCAAGCCATCAATTATTATTTTCCAACATGCTTTTGAATGACTGCATACCATCCAATTATATTCAATTATATGAATGTTTATCAAGTTGGGACATTAATGGGATCAATAGTTCATAAATATTCACATTGAACACATGAGCCCGTCCAAAGCAACAAGAAATCCAATATTTTACTCTTGGATCACAAGTATTCCAAGAGCTTCCTAAATAGCAAATACTGATTGCTCCAAAGCTAGATGAAGAGAACACTGGAGCCTATGATTAGCTGTGGCTTTCATTGCTACCACAAGGTGTCATTGTAGAACCTGGTCCTGCACAGTCTTGAGCATTCTTGTAACACAGTATAAACAACAACAAAAAAGTGCATGGGTGGGGCTAGAGGGTATTTTTAATTGAATGAAAATGACAATGAAACATTTCAGAATTTATAGGATGTCCCTAGAGCATTAGGGAAAATTTATTGCACTATATGCCCATACTGGAAAGAGAAGAAAGGTACTGATTCAATGAGTTCAGCATTCACATTAAGAATCCAGAAAAAGAACATATTAAACTCAAAATAAACAGAAGAAAGGCAACAATAAAATCAAAATGGAATCAATGAAATAGAAAAATTGAAAGACAATAGAGTAAATTAATGAAACCAATAGGTGATTCCTTGAGAAGCTAAATAATATGGGTAAACCTTGGTGACACTAATCTAGAAAAGAGAGAAGATGTAAATAACCAATATCTGAATGAGAGAAGTAACATCACAACAGAACCTACAGAAAAGATGATATGTAAGTGGGTGTTATCAACAACTTTAAGCCTATAAATTTGACAATGTGGATGAAATGGACAAATCCCTTATATGAAAAATAATAAAGGCTCTTGCAAGAATAAACTGAACAACTACACCTGCTAAAGAAATTGAATTTATTCTTACATTAATGCCAAGCTATACTGTGTTGATAATGGGGCTGTATGGAAAAAGAGTGCCAAATGTATGCTATGGATCATCACTGGTGATAATAGTCTGATGATATTATCTTATAATCTGCAGCAAATGTTCCATCAGTGTGTGGAGTTGTATGGGAAATCTACAAATCTGTATGATTGTTTTGCAAGTTCACAATATCTGTAACAAAAATGCATTTTAAAAAAATGCTATGGGTTTGGGGAAAAATACACCAAATGTAAGATAAGAACTATAGTTGGTAGTAATATTATGACAATGCTCTTGCATAGTTTGTAACAAATGTTTCACACCAATACAAAGAGTTGGTGGAGGGGTGATGTATGAGACCCCTGTGTGATGTTATGTATGTTTATTTTGTAAGTTCACAATCTTTACTACACACTTATTGTTTATGTGTGTTCATGTATTTAAAAAAGAAATTTTCATTGATAGTCTTTAAAATGTTCCCTTTCTCTTCTCTCACTAGCTGCTCTCAAAGTTTAAGGATATTAGTTGTCTTCAATATGCAATAAAATAAAAAAACTCAGATTGAAAAAAAAAAAACAAAACAAAAAACTTCCCACATAGAAAATCTCAGTCTAAATGGCTTCCATAGTGAATTCTACCAAGCATTTAAGGGAGAACAAAAACCAGAGCTACCCACATTCTTCCAGAAATTCAAAGACAAGGGACTATGTCCCAATTCATTTTATGATGCTAGCATTAATCAACATTTATCTGAATTTCATCATAGCATCTGCTAAAAACAACTCTGTATTCTTGTAGTTATGCTATATAAATGTGGGGTAAATGACATTACATTTAGTACTGTTACTATAGTTGAGTTATTGCAATTCTTTTTGATTAAATGACCATGGCAAAACAGTGATTGAATTGCAGATTAATATCAATATAGAGATTTTCAATAAAAACTGACAACATGTGTAGCAGTTTGATATGGTTTATGAATTCCAAAAATAGATATTGGATTATGTTTGTAAACTGGTCTGCACCTGGGCATGATTAAATTATGATTAAGGCTTTGATTGGGCCATGTCAGTAGGGTGTTGAGTCCCTGTCCTTTGGTGGGTGGGGACTCACAGATAAAAGACATGGCAAAGGACAGAATTGGAGTTTTGATGTTGGACTTTTGAGCTGCAGCCTGGGAAATAAGCACACAGAGGAGCACAGTAGCTGAGCCTGGAGAGAATTGTGCCCCTGGTAGGGAGACAGATCTAGTCACCTGATAGTCTACAGCTGACCTTGTGGAGAGAGGCAAAACCAAGAGAGCCTCATAGTCTATAGCTAACCTTGTGGAGAAAACAGAGGAGCTGAACCTGGAAAGAAATGAACCCCAGGAAGAGAGGAACCAAGGAAGCATGAACCCTGGCAGACATAGGTAGCCATCTTGCTCCAACACGGGGCAAAAGACTTTGATGGGGGACATAACTCACGCTTTATGGTCTGACAACTGTAAGCTTCTATCCCAATAAATACCTTAATAGAAAACAATCGATTTCTGGTATTTTGCATTAACATCCTTTGGCTGACTAATACAACATGTAATTCGGACAGGGTACCAAACAATCCAATAAGCATAATACAGTAAATAAAGATTTCTTTTGGACTTATGGAAGATTTGGTGTGGATTTTCCTCTTCAGGTGGCTTTCCTAGAAATCTCTCCTCCAATGAAGTTCCTCCTATTCTGTGGAACTTTCGTCTAAGAGTTATTTGCAGCAAAGTAAAATGAGGAGAAAATGCAGATGTTTGCACAGATTTTTTTTAATCAGTCCTGAAATAATCACATGGCACTTCTTCCCACAATTCAAACAACAGAATTCAGCCCCACACACCATCCATATGCAAGAACTGCTGGAAATATATAATTGTGCTGTATGCCCAGGAGGAAAATAAAGCAAGTCAATGAAGAAATATCATTGTATTTGCTACAAATATCATGAATACTTTTGTATAATAGCATCAGGATCTAACAGGCTGTATCCATGATCCATTTCTAAAGAGAAAAAAATATTCCTATAAACCAACTTAAACCAAAACTGTAATTTAAGAGGGATCTGATTGAATAGCTGTAAAATATGAGTTATATTTTGCCATATACATTTAAGGAATGGTATATGAAGCATGGGTTTTTTTTTCTCTATTTTGTCCCAGTCAGTCTACCTGAAATATTATATTTGATCCAAAATGTTGCACCAAGAGCAGTTTTAAGGATAATATAACTGAAATGGAAAGAATATTTTAAATATGTTACATGAGAATTTGTTGAAAGAACTATGAAACCTTATCCTGAAGGAACGATTTAGGGATAACATGATAGCTACCGTTAAATATTTCAGGGGGCATCATTTAAAACAAAGATTAGACTTATTCTTCATGGTTCTTCCAATTAGTACAAGACTGTTTAACTAGAAGGAAAATGTAACTCAAAATAGAGGAAACTCTTTTAAAAAATAATTAGAGCAAGAGTTATATGATCCAGGAACCTCAGCAACTTCCTGAAGACATTTTTGGAGTGGGTGGGGGGGGCGGGTTACAAGTTTAAAACTGTATTCAAAACATTGCTAACATGCAGTTTGCCATTTTCAGTCTCATTTTCTTGCAAGTTTATAGTAAAGTTTTCTAGAGATTAACTGGCATGTTGTATAGCAAAAATGAAAACAGGAGAAACCTCTATTAAGACACACATTAAAGAGATTTTTTAAAAATGTCAAACAATTCAATTTTCACTGTAATTTTTTAAAAATATCACTTTTAAACTATAAAATTTTATGCAAATAAAATTTTATTATTGCTGTTTCAAAATACATTAATAAGTATTAAATTGTTCATTTTTATCTCTAATATGGTGAATGTATTTATATAGAGATACAAGCCACACAACCAAAAAATCTTTGGTAACTTCACAAGTTTTAATAGTATAAAGGGATCCTAAGACCAAAATCTTTAAGACCCACTGAAGCAGAGGTTACACAAAACAAGAGACTGCCTCAGTAGATAAGGAAATCTGTATAACTGGAGGAGTTCAAACTTTAGATAGCTGAACCATTATTAAGGATATTGTAGAAGATATCTATTCCATAAACATTTGGGTTGGACACCTCTGAAGTCTATTCAAAATCTGAAATTCAATGATTTTAAAACATTGTGCAGTCAGTCACCCGTTAATTACTTAAAATGCTGATAAGAATATGAACTTAGATAAATTTGTTTTGCCAAACATTTATTTAATGTTAGCTCCACGATTAAAATTCTGGTGTCTTTCCACTACACCACTTTCATTCCTTCCTCTGATTATTTTCCCTTAGTTAGTAATCCTACATTTATCTCCATGCCTTGGTCAGGCAAACCAGTAGACTGTGTTCTAGTCTAACTGGCACCATGTTTGTCATTCGTTTTGACCACCTTCCTTTCCTAGCACTTCTTGTCTGAATAGACAATAGATATCTCAGGTTCCTGACGTATTGTTTACCCTTCCTCGTACTCACTCATTATCAAAGAAAAAAGTATAAAGTGGTCCAGTTCTTGGATGTGGGTAATAAGCAGGAAAACAATAATGAAACCAAAATAAGATAATGCCTCATTTGGGGGTCATCCATGGGGCGAGATGAGTCAAAAACACTAAGCACATAAAATTGTACACTGACAAATAATTTCCAAAATAAAGGACCAGGATTTAAAGGTATACTGAATGGTTGCCATGCGTGATTTACTATAGGAAGCACAATAAACCAAGAAGTATGCTATTTGGTAAGTACAAAGAAACTGAAACTATAAACATTAGTTAGTTTTTACAGTATATTTGTGATAAATCAAGCATGATTTTTTGGTATCAATATTTGGATTCAATTGCACATTGTTTTATGATTTGTTAATTCCTTGGTTCAAAAGCTTTTACCGAGGTTTCCTTACACCAAAAATCAAGTGCAAAGGAAGATATCCTAAGGTGATATTAAAGCAATAAAACAAAACTACCTACTTTATATTTGACAAAACTCTTTACTGGATACAGCTTCAGATAGTAGATGATGATGTAGAATATGGGTTCCCACCAGCTGGTAAGTGCCAATCAATGGATGTTGCAAACTTACACTTAAGATAATTTTTTTCAAGATACATTCAATGGTCCCCAAACATCTTTCCATTTATTACCTGAATATTTAAAGAGAAAGTAACTCAATAATTATGATTGCTGCATCTTGCATAATAGCTATAGAAATACTCTATCAATCAGACTAGAAAAGTAAAGGCCAGCATATCATCGCAGATGCTTTGAAGAGAATATGTTGGACCGTAGAGAGTATTTCAAAGCTGGCATGGTCATACATAATTTTCACCTCACATAAAGAAGGCATGACTTTTAGAGATGTGGTTGTTTGGAAAGAAGGCAAAAGCATATATAATAAACTTAATAAAATATTTTCTTAATCTCAGATCCAGTTACACAATGAAAGTAAAACATACCACTCAAATAGCAATTCCACTGATATTTAATAACAATAATAATAAAGAAAAAGAAAGAAAAAGAGAATCTTATGCTACTATATCTAGCTATTCAGAAATACCCACACTTAGTTGTACACATATCAATTTCAAAGGGTGGAACTAGGCCATTCTTAGCAGTGAATCACAAAAAAACTAAAATGGCTAATGAAAATAGTCTGTTTCAGAGTTAGCTTGTGTAATTTATTCTTCAGGAGAGAGGAAAAAACATCTTTTTTTTCTCATGCAAATTGTCTGCTTGACATCATGTTACAAAGAACTTGATTTTCTTGTTTCTTCCTAGCAATGTAAAATACTTTGCTGCCAATAAGATAGTTGGTAAGAATCAGAGGATATGAATAAGGCAACAACTTATTAGAAAGTGTTCTAGCTGAAAAGAACTGCCAACAGGAACAAGAAATTAAAATGGAAAAAAAAAATACCTGCCTAATAGAGAAAACTGAAAGAACACTAAATATAGCAACTGAGCTCATTAGTGTAGGAGCAAATATATTTGAATAGCTTCTGAGGGCGTCACATAAAATGAGAGGGAGGGGAGGAGTCATGGATTAGTGGAAAAATAAAACAAAACACATTTATTTATTTATTTTGTGTGTGTGTGTGCTTTTATTTATTCTTAATATTGAATAAGCAGATCTATATCTCAGTCTTTAACATAGTAAATAATATACATAAATATAAATACACACACAAACATATAGAAATATTTGTACAAAACTGAATATTCATGATTTAAAATTTGAAAAACATTATCAGGTAAAAAGCAGACTATTATACTGAGTTAAGAGTTCATTCAATCATTAACATGGTACATCTCTACATTCCTAATTATTTTTAAAGATTAATTTTATTCATTTGTCTCTCCCCACCCCCTCTTTGTACTTGCTGTGTCTGTCTTCTTTGTTTTTTTTTTTAAGATTTATTTTATTTATTCCCCCCTCCCCCACCCCGTTCCCCCGTTGCCTGCTCTCTCTGTCCATTTGCTATGTGTTCTTCTGTGTCTGCTTATATTGTCATTAGGCAGCCCCAGGAACTGATTCTGGGGCCTTCCAAAGTGGGAGAGAGGGGATTATTCTTTTGCGCCTCCTCAGGTCCGTCTTGCTACATCTTCTTATTTTCTCTCCTCTGTGTCTCTTGTTGCATCATCTTGTTGTGCCAGCTCTCTGCATTGGCCAGCACTCCTGCATGGGGTGGCTTTCCCACATGGGGCTGCATTCCTGCATGGGCCAGCCCTCTGTGTGGGCCAGTTTGCCCTCAACAGGAGGCCCTGGGCATTGAACCCTGGACTTCCTATATGGTAGATGGGAGCCCACTTCGAGCCACATCCATTTTCCTGTCTTTGTTGTTTCTTTTTTAGGAGGCACCAGGAACCAAACCCAGGACCGCTGATGTAGGAGGGAGGCACCTAATCGCTTAAACCACCTCCATTCCCTGCTTTGTCGTGTCTCTCATTATATTTTTCTTCCTGTGTCTCTTGTTGTGTAATCCTGCCATATCGGCTTGCCATGCATGCCCATAGTGCCAGCTCACTGTCTTCTTTAGGAGGCACCTGGTACCAAACCACAGAACTCACATGTGGTAGGCAGGAGCCCAAATGCTTGAGCCACATCTGCTTCTCCACATCTATTTAAAAATAACACTTTGTTGGAGGATCGAATCATGTTGCCCACCAAAAAAACATGTTCAAATCCTAAACTCCAGTCCAGTGGGTATGAACTCATTTGTAAATTAGAACCTTTGAGGATGTTATTAGTTATGGTGTGGTCATACCAAATGAGTGTGGGCTTTAACCCAATATGCCTGGAGTCCTTATAAGCAGAAGAAATTTGGACACAGCTAAAAGAAGCCAGAGAAGGAGAGAGAGATTGCCATGCAATTGAGGCAAAGATGCAGCTACAAGCAAAGGATCCCCAAAGACTGCAGCCAGCCATCACCAGACACTGCAGAATCCAGGAGGGTCTAAGCATTCATAAGATTGTCTATTATTAACACTGGACAAGGTAGGCCTCTAGACAAAGATTACTACTGGATATAGGAGGCTATTTCATAATGTTAAAAGAGAGAATTAATTAAAAATAACAATTCCAAATGTGTATTCATCAAATACCAGAACAAAAAATACTAGAGAAAAAACTGACAGAAATAATGGGATAAATAAACAAATCCACAATCATGGTTGGAAATTTTAACAATTGCCTCTCATTAATATATGGAACAATAAGATTACTGAAGAGTTAACTCTGTCAATTTAACCTAATTAATATTTATAGAATACTGCAACTAACAATTACATTATATACATTATTTTAAAGTACAAATGTACACACTCCACAAATTAGATCCGAACTTCTGCCATAAAATGTGTTTCAATAAATTATGAAATACTGAAATATTACAGAATGTATTCTCTGACTCCAATGCAATTATATTAGAAACCAATATTAAAAACTCTGGAAAATCCCTGATATTTGGAAATTCTAAATAACCGATGGGGAAAAGGAACTCAAAAGAAGAATTTTTAAAAATTTTGCACTAAGTGATACAAAACCAAAACTTATCAATAATTGTAACTGCATATAAATCAGTGTTTAGAAGAAAATATGCAGCTTTAAATATTTATATTAGAAAAGAAGAAAAGTCTGAAAACAATGATCCAAGGTTTTCATTTAAAAGTGTGGTGGCTTGTTATGTTCCACAAATTTAGACATGTTCTTGGCCTTAATTCACATTCCTGTGGGTGTGAAGCCACTCTGCACAGGATTTCTGGAAGACGTTATTTTCAGTTTGGGTATGGGCCCAGTTAATGAAGCTGTGTCTTAATACAGATTATTGGACTCCTTTATAAATATAAGAAATTCAGCAATAGACAGAGAAGGCTCTGGGAAGTCACTGGAAACTGGAAGTCAAGGGATCCAAAAAGAGAAAGGAGAGGACATTGCCATGTGCATTGCCATGTGACAGAAAAGCCAGGAACTCAAGGATGGTTGGGGGCCAGCCCCAGAACACCACAGCCTTCGTGGAAAATGCATTGTCTTGCTGAGGCCTTGATTTTAGATTTTTCCTAGTCTCAAAACTGTGAGTCAACAAATTGCTATTGTTTAATCCAATCCATTACATGGTATTTGGAATCACAGCTGGGAAACTAAGGTAGGAAGCCAGATAATGAAGAGTATTTCATTTAAGATGCTAGACAAAGAAAAACATTCTTAACCCAAAGGCAGCACAAAGAAGGAATAATAATGTAGGAGAAGAAATCAATGAAATAAGAAACAAGCAATAAAGACAAGCAACCAAAACAAATGTTCATTCTTTTTTTCCCCTCTCCTCCCCACCACACTGCTGTTTTTGCTGTCTGTGTCCATTCGCTGTGTGATCCATTCTGTGTCTGTTTCTTTTTGTCTTCTCTTCTTGTTTTCTCCTCTAGGATTCACCGGGATTTGATTCTCAGGATCTCCGATGTGGAAAGGGGTTCCCTGTCACCTGTGCCACCTCAGTTCCTGGTTTCTGTTGCATCTTGCCTTGGCTCTCCCCTTCGTCTTGCTGCGTGGCTCATCTGGCTCACCATGTGGGCCTGGCTTTTCCAAGAGGCCCCAGGGATGAGCCTGGGTCCTGCCATGTGGTAGGTGGAAGCCCAATCACTTGAGCCACACCCCCTTCCCTCATTCTTTTAAAAGTATAATAAAGTTGATAAACTCCTAACTAGACTGATCAAGAAAAAAGTGAAAAAACAAAAATGACCAAAATCAAGAATAAAAGAGGACAATGTTACTACAAGTTTCACAAATGTTAAAAGGATAATAAAGGCATATTAAAAAATAAGTTTAGAAAAATTTACATCTTAGTTCAAGCAGACAGATTCACTGAAAATCATCAATAACCAAAACTGACAGAATAAGTCTCACAAATGTTAAAAGGATAATAAGAGCATATTAAAATTAATTTTAGAAAAATTTTAGGCCTTAGTTCAAGGAGACAGATACATTCGAATCACCAATAACCAAAACTGGCAGAATAAGAAATGGAAAGTGCTCTATTTTAGTAGCTTTATCTCTGTTAAAGAAATTGTATTTATAACACAGCCCTCCCCAAACCCACAGACATATACACAATGCCAACGCTACATGCTTTCATTGACGAGTTCTATCAAACATTTAAGGGACAAGTCATATTAGTTTAACAAAACTCTTTTTGGAATATAAAGGAGGCAAGAACACCACACAATTCATTTATTGAGACTAGTATAAACCATATACCAAATAAGACAAGGACATTTCAAGAAAAAATTACAATACCTGTCATGAGTAAAGACACGAAAGTCCTGAAGAATGTATTAGCAAATCAAATGCAGCAATTTATAAAGAGAAGAAGACATTAGGACCAAGTTTGGTTTAGGCCAGGAATAAATGATTGACTTGACATCAGAAAAGAAACCATTAAAATTTTCTATATAAACAAAAAAATGAAATATGACTGTATGAATATCTCAATAGATCCACTAGTGAAAATGTGAAAAGACAACCCCCAGAGAATATATTTGCAGCACATATAATTTTCAGAGATTGAGGGTCCAAAATATATAAGATTATAAATACGACCAAATGGAAGAAAGAGCAAAAACTTAAATAGGTAATTCACAGAAAAAGAAATATGGGAAGTTTAAGATTTTGTAAAAAAGATTCTCAACTTTACAAATTATCGTTGAAACCACATCACACCTATTAGATTAGAAACAACAACAACAACTCTGACCCAGACAAAATGGAGCAATGAGACCGCTTAGGTATTCCTGAAGGGCAGTTAATTTGATAAACCAGCTTTGAAGAAAAGTTTGACAATATCTGGTAAGGCCAAAGAGATGCATGTTCTATTACCCAGGAACTCCTGGATGGATGGATGGATGGATGGATGGATGGATGGATGGATGGATGGATGACCAGATGTGTAATACACACACACACACACACACACACACAGATTCTAGAAAAGTCACCTCTGAAAGCCAAATGACTTGTAGAAGAAAATTAATAGCAGAATTTTTGTAACAGCAAGAAATTGAAAACAATATAAATGTGACAGAAAAGGCAAATAAGGTATGGTAAATTTAAAACAGGAATCATCATGATGATGTTGATACGGCAACAATATCAACAACTAGAGCTACACTTATCAAAATGTATGTATACCAGAGAAAAGTTTACTGAAAAAATGCAATCACCCATAACATTTATGTAATATTTTAGACTGTAACATCCTATATGTTATTTGGGGATGCATTCATTTATTGTAAAAGTTAAAGTAATGAATGGATAATAGAGCCAACCATTTCAAAACAGTTGATACCTCTGAGCTGTGGGTAGAGTGTGTCAGCAGAAACACACAGGTCTGTGAAAACTTGGAGGAAGTCAGTGCCTCACATCTTCATTAATGAAGGATCTCCTCCAAACTACTTGACTACAGCATGCTTCACTAGCCTGGATGGCTAATAAAGGATATGGATCCATACTTAATTGACAATGTAGGCACACAAGGAGCATTTCAAAAAGTATGCCTTCACAATCACTGCTGATCAATACTTAAAATTTATTTGAAAATTTTATATATGAAATCATGCTTGACCGATATGGAATAATTCATTCTTCTTTAGATGCTAAAATGGATTAGATTATTAGGAACTATGAACCTGAATACATTGCTTCACAAAAATCTGTTCATTAATTTATTAGACATATGCTATCAGTATGTCTTTTTTAAAAACCAATCATATTGATAGAAATTAATAAAGCATATAATTCATCCAAAGTGTACAATCAATGGTATACAAAGTGTACAATCAATGGTATACATAGTGGTACATTCACTACGTCAGTCATTATTGCAGCATTTTCATTATTTCAATAACAATAATAAACAAAAAGCAGACAAACAAATAAGAAAAATTTTCACCTCTCTGTCTCGCTATGCTTTCCCTGCTATACATAACTGTTATTTCTGGTTCTTCCTGCACAATTACTTATTTATGTATTAAGCCGTTTTATTGGGATATATTCACATACCAAACAATCTATCCAAAGTGTACAATAAATGACTTTTATTATAATCACAATGTTGTGCATTTATCACCACAAAAAAACTTTAGAACAATTTCATTACTCCAAAAAGAAAAACTCCATACCCTTTAGCAGTCCTTCCCCAGCCTTACGAAATCACTAATCTAATTTCATCTTTATAAATTGATTTATATTTACATTTTATATAAATAGAATCATACAGTATGCAGTACTTTATGTCTGATTTCTTTCCTTAGCATAATGGGTTTTTTCTTGTCTGATATTAAAATCTTGTATATTGACATACATTTTTCAGTTTCAGAGAAAAATGGTCTTATATACGCAATTTTACCCATATTTTAATTTCACCAGCATTTTTACTATGCTATACAGTTTCATGTTACATTTTTTATCTTTCTTTTAGTAATATACGTGACCTTAGACTTTCCCTTTAAACCCCTTTCATACCCACATCATAGTACTGCTAGCTACAAACATTATGTTGTGCTTTCACATTTTCTATTCATTTACAAAGATTAACAGAAATCCTTTTTAGCAATTCTGCACAAGTTAACCTCCAGCTTTCAATTCTCTAACCTCATTCTATTTTCTGGTGACCCACATTCAAGTTATTAACTCCATGAGATTATACAATCTATTTAGTTCAAAGTAGCAAATTCATACAATATTTGTCCTTTAATGTCTGGCTTGTTTCATTAAACATAATTTCCTCCAGGTTCATCCATGTTATCATATGCTTTATGACATGTTTCTTCTTACAGCTGCTTAACATTCCATAGTGTGAATATATCATGGTTTGTTTATCCATTCATCAGGTTGATGGACACCTGGGATGTATCCATCTTTTGGCAATTATGAATAACACTACTATTAACATTGCTGTGCTGATGTCTGTCTGTATCACTGCTGTCAGTTCTTTTGTGTATATGCCTATTAATGGTATTTTCAGGTCACAAGACAAAACTATATTCAACTTCCACAGGAACTGCCAAACAGTTCTCCTCAGTGGCTGTGCAAATCTACATTCCCACCAACAGTGAATAAGTGTTCCTATCTCACCACATCCTCTCCAACACTTGCAACTGTCTGTCTTTTTAATAGTGGCCATTCTGAAAGGTGTGAAGTGATATCGCATCATAGTTTTGATTTGCATTTCCCTAATTTTTAGTGATGTTGAACATTTTTTCATGTGTTTTTTTTGTTTTTGTTTTTGCCATTTGTATTTCTTCTTTAGACAAATGTTTATTCAAGTCTTTTGCCCATTTTTAATCAGGTCATTTGTCCTTTTTTTGTCGAGTTGTAGCATCTTTTTATGTATAATGCATTTTAAACCCTTACTGGACATGTGATTTCCAGATAATTTCTCCCATTGAGTCAGCTGTCTTTTCATCCTTTTGATAAAGTCCTGTGAGGTTCAAAAGTATTTAATTTTGAGGACGTTCCATTTATCTATTTTTTTCTTTGTGTGTGTGTGCTTTGGGCATAAGGACCAAGAAAGCACCACCTAGTACATGATCTTGAAGATATTTCCCTACATTTTCTTCTGGTAGTTTTCTTGTCCCGGCTTTCATATTTAGGTATTTGATACATTTTGAGTTGATTCTTGTATGTGGAGTGAGATAGGGGTCCTCTTTCCTTCTTTTGGTTATGGATATCCTGTTTTTCCAGCACCACTTGTTGAAGAGAACATTTTGTCCTGTTAACATGGACTTGGTAGGTTTGTCAAAACCCAGTTGGTTGTAGAGGTGAGGGTTTATTTATGGTCTTTTAATTCTGTTCCACTGATCAATGTGTGTGTCATTATGTCAGTACCATGCTGTTTTGACCACTGCAGCTTTATAATATGTTTCAAGGTCCAGTAGTGAAATTCCTCCCACATCATTCTTCTTTTTTAGAATGCTATTGGCTATTTGGGTGAACTTTTCCTCCAAATGAACTTGGTAATTGCTTTATCTATTTCTGTAAAGAAGGCTCTTGGAATTTTGATTGGTATTGTATTGAATCTATAAATCAATTTGGGGAAGATTGACATCTTCACAATATTTATTATTCCAAATCATGAACACGGAATGTCTTTCCATTTGCCTATTAGGTCTTCACTGATTTCTTTTAGCATTGTTTTGTAATTTTTTGCATATATGTCCTGTATTTCTTTGGTTAAGTTGATTCTTAGGTATTTGAGTCTTTTGTTGCTGTTGTAAATGGAATTATTTTCCTGATTTCATCCTCAGATTGTTCAGTACAATTAAACAGAAACATTACTGGTTTTTGTATGTTGATCTTGTATCCTGCCACTTTGCTGAACTCATACATTAGCTCAAGTATTAATAGTTTTGTCATAGACAATTCATAATGTTCTAAATATTAGATCATATAATCCATAAATAGTGAGAGTTTTATCTCCTCCTTGCCCATTTAGATGCCTTTTTTTCCCCTTGTCTAATTGATATAGCAGAACTTCCAGCATAATATTGACTAACAATGGTGACAATGAGCATCCATGTTTTGTTACAGATATTAGAGGGAACGCTTTCAACCTTTCCCCATTGAGTAAGATGTTGGCTGTGGTTTTTCCATATGTGCTTTTTATCTTATTGAGGAATTTTCCTTCTATTCCTATATTTCAAGGTGTTTTTATCAAGAAAGGATGCTGTATTTTGTTGAGTGCTTTTTCTGCATCAACTGAGATGATCATGTGGTTTTCTATCTTCAATTTGTTAGTGCGGTGTATTATGCTAATTGATTTTCTTGTATTGAACCACCCTTGCATACAAGGAATAAATCCCACTTGGTTGTGATGTGCTGTTGGATTCTACTTACAAGTATTTTGTTGAGAACTTGTGTATCTCTATTCTTTAAATAGCTTGGTCTGTAATTTTCTTTTCTTCTAGTGGCTTTATCTGGCTTTAGTGTTAGGGTGATGTTGGCTTCATAAAATGTGTTGGGTAATTTTTTCTCCTCTTCAATTTTCTGGATGAGTTTAAACAGGATTTGTGTTAATTCTTTTCAAAATGCTTGAGCAAATTCACTTGTCAAGTCATCTGGTCCTGGACTTTTCTTTACTGGTAGATTTTTGATGACTGATTCAATCTCTTTAAATGTGATTGGTTTTTAAGTTCTTGTATCAAGATATACAAGAGGTACAAGAACTTAATATAGGCATTTTAAGGTATTTATAGCTATAAATTTCCCTCTCAGAACTTCCTTTGCTGTATCCCAAACGTTTTCATAAGTTGTGTTCTTATTTTCATTCATGTCTATACATTTACTAATTTCACTTGCAATTTCTTCTGTGACCCAATGATTATTTGAGAATGTGTGTTTCAACCTCCACACATTTTTATTTTATTTTATTTTATTTTTTTATTGATTTTGTAAAAATATTACATTAAAAAAAATATATGAGGACCCATTCAACCCCACCACCCCCACCCCACCACTTCCCCCCCATCAACACTCATTCCCATCATCATGACACATCCATTGCATTTGGTAAGTACATTTCTGGGCACCTGTGCACCTCATGGTCAATGGTCCACATCATGGCCCATACTCTCCCCCATTCCATCCAGTGGGCCCTGGGAGGATTTACAATGTCCGGTGATTGTCCCTGAAGCACCATCCAGGGCAGCTCCAAGTCCCAAAGACGCCTCCACATCTCGTCTCTTCCTGCCATTCCCCGTACCCATTAGCCACCATGGACATTGGATTGGATGTGTCCATTGCACCTCTATGTCAAGAGGAGGCTCAGATTCCACATGGATACTGGATGCAATCCTCCCTCTTTCAGTTGTAGGCACTCTAGGCTCCATGGTGTGGTGGTTGTCCTTATTCAACTCCATCTCAGCCGAGTGAGGTGAGTCCAATAAATCAGATTGTAGGTGCTGGAGTCTGTTGAGGCTCAGGGCCTGGCTATCACATTGTCAGTCCAGAGATTCAGATCCCCTAAATATATCTTAAACCCCAACACCAACTACAACTCCAGAACAGTAGCATGAAAGACTTATGAAGAGAGAGCCCATCTGAGTCCAGATTCATCACGCATAAACACCAGCTCCAAAGAAGGGCCATCTGACGTGGCAGTTAACCCCATCTGCCATGACCATAGCATCCATGGGTCTCTTTAGCCCTCAAAGGAACCAATACCTGGGGGTTGTATCTACTTTATCTGTCTCTTAGACTCTGCTCAGTTGTGCATAAGGGCAATCCTTCTGACAGCCTCCAGACTCTTTTTTTAGAGACTCGTAGCCATATAAACTCATTTCTCCTTCCCATTTCCCCCTTACATTAGGTCAAACAGCATTTTAAAGTCATGTTATTTTATGTAGACAGGGATATTCTGCTGATCCGCATTGAACCTTCCATTCAAGGTCATTTTCCAGATGCATCATCAGTTGGTACTTGATAGTGATTCCCTCAGTGCCAGGGAGGCTCATCCCCGGGTGTCATGTCCCACACTGGGGGGAAGGCATTGCATTTACATGCTGAGTTTGGCTTCTTTCTTGTGTATTACTGACTTCCAGTTTCATTCCATTATGATATGATAAGGTGGTCTGTATGATTTCAGTCTTTTGCTATTAATGAGAAATGCCTTGTGACCTAACATATGGTCTATCCTGAAGAAAGATCCTTGGGCACTTGAAAAGAATGTATAATTTGCTGTGTTTGGGGACAATGTTCTGTATGTCTGTTAGGTCTAGCTTGTTTATCATATTGTTCAAGTTCTCTGTTTCCTTGTTGCTCTTCTGTCTCATTATTTTATCTAATGATGTGAGTGATGTATTGAAGTCTCTAACTATTGTAGAGATGACCATTCCCCTTCAGTTTTACCAGAGTTTACCTCATTTATTTTGGGGGTCCCTGGTTAGGTACTTAAATACATATGACTGTTATTTCTTCCTGGTGGATTGGGCCTTACATTAATATGTAATGACTTTCTGTATATTTTATTCATTTTTTGCATTTATTGTCTGTTTTGTCTGACATTAGTATAGCTATTTCTGCTCCTTTTTGGTTACTATTTGCAAAGAGTATCTTTTTCCAATTTTTCACTTTCATATGGTTTGTAGCCCTGGGTTTAAGGCATGGAGTCTTAATCTTTTTGTTCCACAGACCCCTTTACCAGTCAGGTGAAATGAATACTATTGTAATTCATCTAAATGGTCAGCCTATGTCTTTTGATTAGGGAGTTTAATCTATTCACATTTGATGATATTACTGCAAATGCATTATTTACTTCCACTATTTTATTCTTTGGTTTTCATATGTCAAATCTTATTTTCATCTGTCTTTCACTCCTTTGGTTATCCTTTCTCCTCAAAGCCTCTTTCTTCTGTCTTTTTCTTTCAGCCTGTAAGGGTTCCTTTTATATATTTCATACAAAGGTAGATTCTTTTTACAAACTTTTTTAGTTTCTGCTTGTGAATATTTTAAACTCACCTTTATATTTGAAGGACAGTATTGCTGGGAAAAGAATTCTTGGCTGGCAGTTTTTCTCTTTCAGTGTTCTAATTATATCATGCCACTGTCTTCTTGCCTCCATGGTTTCTGATGAGAAATCTGGACTGTCTAACAATGTGTCTGTTGTATGTGATAGATTGCTTTTCCCTTGCTACTCTCGAAATTTTCTCTTTATCATTGATGTTTGACATTCTGAGTAGTATGTGTTAGAGTAGGCTTAGTAGCATTTTATTCTGATTGGGTTACTATGAGCAACTTGGACATGCAAGTTCATTTCTTTTGTGAGAGTTGGGAAATGTTCAACTATTATTTACTCAAATACTCTTTCTGCTCCTTTTCCCTTCTCTTTTCTTTCTGAAACTCCCATGACATGTATATTGTTGTGTTTCATGTTAACATTTACTTCTTTGCACCCTGGCTCAATTTTTTCCATTATTTTCTCCCTTTGTTCTTTTCGCTCTTCAATTTCAGCTGTTCTGTCTTCTGTATCACTTATTTTTTTTAAAGATTTACTTTTATTTATTTCTCCCCCCTTCACTCCCCCTGCCATTGTCTGTGCTCTGTGTCCATTTGCTGTGTGTTCTTCTGCATCCACTTTTATTATCAGGTGGCACTGGGAAACTGCATCTCATTTTTGTTGCGTCATCTTGCTGTGTCAGCTCTTGTGTGTGCAGCTCCAATCCTGGGCAGGCTGTGCTTTTTTCACTCAGGGGCGGCTCTCCTTCTGGGCACTCTCCTTGCTCATGGGGCTCCCCTACGCAGGGGTGCCCCTGCATGGCATGCCACTCCGTGCGCCCGACAGCACTGTGCATGGACCAGCTCACCACATGGGTCAGGAAGCCCTGGGTTTAGAACCCTGGACCATCCATATGGTAGGCAGACACTCTATCAGTTGAGCCATGTCAGCTTCCCGTCACTTATTCTTTCTTCTATTATTTCAGGTCTGATATTGTATGCCTCTAATGTACTATTGTTCTCATCTATCATCTCTTTCATTTCCATGAGTTCTGTTACTTTTTTATTCAAAATTTCAAATTCTTTTTGCTCACTCAATGTCTCCTTGATGCCTTTATTTTCTTTCAACTCATTAATTTGATTTTGGAAATTTGTTTGAATCTTATCAATTATTTGTCTCAAATTTCGTGTTTCTTCTGAGCTTTGACATATTCCTCTTCTTGGGCCATTTCTTCCACTCTTAGTATGGCTTGTAATTTTTTGCTGATGTCTAGGCATCTGATTAGGGTGGTGAATCTACTCAGATGCTCAATTTCTCTCTTTTTCATAGGGTTTTATTGGTGGGGCCTGGGTGTTACTGCTGTTATTAGATTCTTTGTTCAACTTGTTCTGTTCTGGTTCTTTAGGATTTTCCCTGTTAGTTGCTCAAATCTGATTTCTGGACCTAGTAACAGGTAGCAGACCTGCTTCCGAAGACCTAAGGAAGGGGAAGGAGGTTGTAAAGACTGGGAAAAAAACTTCTCTTACTTCTTTAAATTTCCTCAGGTGTACTTCCTTGGTCTGCCAGCAGATGTGTTCTTTAGTATCTCTCACAGTTCAGTGCCTTGTTGGCATATGTTTGCTGTAACACAGACTGGATCTTATGATAGAGGTTTCTGCCTGGAGGCAGTTTTCCAACCTTTGCTGGCTGCCTCCTCCCTTTTACCAGCCAGGAAATAATTCTATTCCCCTCTGTGTCCTCAACAACCAGTCCCTATCAGTAGAGAGGGAGATTGAGAGGTCAGATCTCTTTAGTCCCAAGGAAAACAATAGCACAGCCCTGCCCAGCCTGGAAGGATTCATGGGACACAGCAGACCAAATTTGTGGGTCAAAAGCTGAGTTAGCTTTAGGCTGTGTGTCTCTCTCCTCTCTCCTGGGGAGGCGGATCCCTAGGGCTCCCTTTGTCTATAGCCACAGACCCTGAGGCCTGAGAGGGCACCAGCATTTGCAGCTATGGCTTTTAATTCACAGTTTTGCCACGTGATTCTTTTCCTTTGCCCCTCTCTCCTTTGGGCAGTGTCCAGTCTTCCTTTGGTGTCCTACACCCAGGCCATTTCTGCCTGTCCTTTAGCCATTTTTCTACTATCTTCCTCGAAGTCCAATCAGCATATCTTAACTGATAAAACTCACTCTATTTATAAGGCTGTTGCTAATGTGGTTGTTCTTTATATGCATAGTTAGTAACTTGTTGTGACAGTTTAAAATTATTTTATGAGTCCCCAAAAGATAAATATAATTAGTATGTTTATAAACTAATTTATTCCTGTGGTATGATACCCTTTGATTGTATTAAATCAGTTGAGGGGCCTTTAATTGGATTACTTGGTAAGATGAATTTAGGGCTTTTGATTGGACTATATCAGTGAGATATGACTCATGTTGACTTTCCTTCCCCTTGTGATCTGTTATAAATGGACTTAAAGACAGACAGGAAAAATGGAACTGCCATTTGAGAGAAAAGACTCCAGTTATGTCCACTGCTGAGCTGCGAGGAAAGAAGCCAAAAAAAAACAAGTCCTATGCCAGGTGAGAGAGGATTAGAAGATTGCTTACGGTTCCACAGAGCAGCCAAACAGGAGCTGAATCTTACGCCTGATAGCTTGCAGTTGAAATCAGGAAGAAAGCAGAGCAGCTGAACTCAAGAAAGGAAGCCTAGAGAGGAAGACAGAAACCAGACAAAGATCGCCTGCTACCTTGTTTCAACACACGACAGCTGACTTTGGTGAGAAAGCATCTCTTCTGGTACCTTGAGTTGGACTTTTCTCGGCCTTGAAATTTAAGTTCTTACCCCAGACAAATATCCTTTATAAAAGCCAACGCATTTCTGGTACTCTGCATCAGCAGCCTTTTGGCAAACATGGTACTACTTACTTGGTAACCTTGATATGTGAGTTAGTGGTCTTATTTGCATTAATGAAGAAAAGAATATCTATCTCACAGACTATTAATAAGATTAATTGGGTTAATTCATGTGAACTGCTCAAAACATTTTTAGCAGTAAGCACTCAATAAATATTATCTTTTAAAAGTTTTTATTGTTTTTTTTAAGGATACATAGATCACACAAAATGTTATATTAAAAATATAAGAGGGTTCAATAAATATTATTGTTTATATCATAAACTTTATTAAACTATGGGAGAATTTTTTTCAAAACTAAATATCAGTGATAATTGTGCATCTTCATTAACTCCATGAGTTTATACAATATACTTATCTCACAGTAGCACAATCATACAGTATTTGTCCTTTTATGTCTGGCTTGCTTCATTCAATGTAATGTCCTCCAGGTTCATCCATGTTATAAAATGCTTCATGATTTCATTTCTTCTTACAGTTGTATAATATTCCATCACGTGTATATACCACATTCTGTTTATCCATCCATAGGTTGATTGATATCTGGGTTGTTTCCATCTTTTTGCAATTGTGGATAATGCCACTATGAACATGGTGTGCCGATGTCTGTTCATGTCACTGCTCTCAGTTCTTCTAGGTGTAAATCTAGTAGGGTATTTTCAGGTCACACATACACTTTCTCATAAGCAAGTACTTTTCTCCTCTTCTTGAGATTTGTCATTGGCTTTAGCCAATATCTTTTTTTTTTTAAATTCTTTCCCTTGTGGCTTGCTTGTTGTCTGCTCTCTGTGTCCATTTGCTGTGCGCTCTTCTGTGTTTTTTTTCACTTGACTCTGTTTTTTTGTTTTATATTTTTTTATACATTTGTTTATTTGTTCATCATGTGCAAATCCTGTTAGAATGCAAACTGCTTGAAAGCTAGGACTTTTGACTATTTTGTTTATTATTGCATCCCCGTGCTTAGGACAGTACCTGACACATGACATGTGTTCAGTAAACATATGTTGAATGAATGAATGAATGAATGAATATTTTTATGTTTTAGTTTCCTAGACTGTTTGAAGAAAATGCCATGAAATGGGTCAGGTTAAACAAAAGGAATATATTTATTCATGGTTTAGAGACTGGTTAAATGTTCAAATCATGACCATGATTAAGGCAATGCTTTCTTCCTGAAGACTGACTGTCAGTGATCATTGGTTCCTTCTTCACATGGCAAAGCACATGACAGTGTCTGCTGGTCTCTCCCTTTTCTTTTGGGTTGCATTGATTTTGGCTTTTTTGCTTCTGTGGCTTTTTCCTCTCTTACTTTGAAAATCATTCTCTTATAAAGGACTCCAGTAATATGATTAAGACCCATACTGACAGAGGTGGGTCACACCTTAACTGACGTAGCCTCATCAAAAGGTCCTACTTACAATGGGTTTATCCACTGTTACTTGACAAATGGATTAATTTTAAGAAAATGATGTTTGTGTGGGGCACATACCATCACTGTATATATGGATTAAGCTCTGTTTCTTCCTATGCTCAATCACCTCAAACTTTGATATGAACTTAAAGCTTCACCTATCTTCCTAATTACTTCCAGACTCTTGTGCATTGATATTGTAGTTTTCAGTTCTATGTCTGCTTCAAATAGTGACCCCATAAGTTCATTTTTGTCTTATCCTTGTAATTCACAGCTTTTTACATATTACTGTGGGAAAAGTAACTTGTCCTTTTAGTATCTAAAACCCGAATATACAGGCTCAGTGATCTACTAGGTAGCTACCGTACAAGAATGTTGAATTAATACTAAATGAAACTTTTAAAATCTAATTTTTTTGTTTTCAGATAGTGTGTTTCTACTGTTTCTTGGTTACAGAGTGCTAATCAAGTTTACTCCACAATGATTTATAAGTAGGATGTTACTATATATTATTGATCAAGTGGGCTTTTAAAATTATAATTTGTAAACTATTTATCCTTTTATCTTCATAAATCACACAGTAAAAATACAAAATATATGACAAATTTTTAAAATTAACATTTGTACTTGTATTCCAAAATGGCAGCTGGTTCATAAGTCAAAGTTAAACTATGGTATCACTAAACATTAAACTGGTAATGATTTCATAAACTATCTAGATAGTGAACTTTTCACAAGTGAAGTGAGACCCAGAAAGTTTAAGCACATTGTCCAAGCTCACACAAAGCCCAGATAATTCTCCTGATTCCCTGGCAGAGATTATTTTACTTTATCATTCTCCCTTCTAATACCATTAGTAGCATTCCATGTTTTGTCAGCTAGAGCCTACTCATGTAAGGAAACAGCACACGAAGAAAAAAGGCAAAACGCCAGGCATTGCAGTTGAAATTTAGAGCTCACTTTATTCATTCTCACATTCTTATATTAGTTAAATTGAGCATTTCCACAAAATAAATACTTCTAAATAAGAAATACAGGTTTTTTTTCCACTCTGTGTGCCACCTCCTACCCCTGCCTAAAGGCACTGGGATGATTTTTTAGGTACCAGGGTCAGGGACTGAACCCCAGACCTCATTATGTGGGAAGCTGGTGCTCAACCACTGAACCACCTTGGCTCCTGTGGGTATTTTTTATAAGTTAAAAACAAATTATAGACTTCTGGGAAGATGGAGTATTAGAGAGACACAGAACTCACTTTTCTTCCAGAAAAATACCTAGAAAACAGGCAGAAATGGCCTGAAAAAAATGTTCTAGGGCTTCAAACATCATGGGAAGGCTAGACAACACTCAGAAGAGAGAGTGGCAAAGGAAAAGAATCCCAATTGAAACAATCTGCTAGTAAAACCTGCAGCTGCAGCTGCCACCACTCATTCCCCACCTTGGAGCAGACAACATTGAGCTCACTGGTTTCAGGCTGGCAGCAATGGACAGAGGGGGCTGCAGGGTTCCATTTCCCCAGGAAGGAAGGAAGTGAGGATTGCAACCTAATGCTAATTCAGCTCTTGGCTAACAAATTTTGTCCACTTTCCAGGCCAGGTGAGGCCCTGGGAGCCAGCATGTTACTAAAGAGATCTTACCTTCTCAGTCACGCTCCCTACTGACCAGAACTGGCTGCTGAAGATGCAGAGGGGAGTGGAATGATTTCCTACCCATGAAAAGGAAGGGAGCTGCTAGCAAAGGCTGGAGAAGAGTTTCTGAGAAATTTTAATCTGAGGCTCAAAATAATCCTGAGTCAGTATCCCCTGTCAGGTTGTTGCAGATGGTGTTACAGTGAACACATTCTGAAAGGGGTTTGGAGGTCTGACAAAGAGTGCCATCTTCTGGCCGGCCAATGAAGTGCATGCAAAAAAACTAAAAGTAAATAAATGAGAGGCTTTTCAGACCTTTACAAACTCCCTCCCCAAGGTCTATGTTCAGATTTGAGCAATTAAACAGGAACAATCCTAAAGAGCTAGAACAGATTCAACCAAGAATCAAATAACATCAGTAACACAGCCTCCTGCCACTAAATCTGTAAGCAAAAGAAAGAATTAGCATCAGGGGAAACTCATCAACATAATCAGAGGCCTAGACAGCAGCAAAAAATTAATTATAAGGCATATTAAGAAAAAGGAAGATAAGGCTCAATCAAAGCAATATATTGAAATCCCAGGTAAACAAAAGGATTTGAGATAACTAATCAACAAGGTTCATACAAATTTTCTAAATCAAATCAATAAGCTGAAAGACAATGTGACTAAAGAGATAAAGGACACCAAGAAGACACTGGTTGAGCACAGAGAAGACTTTGTAAAACAGAATAGAAAAATAACAGAACTTATAGGGGTGAAAGACATGATAGGTGAGATCAAAAACACATTGGACCCCGGTGCTACCATAAAAACAAACAACAAGCAAATAAATGAAAGAACCAACTCGGGAGCTGATGTGGGTCAGTGGTTGAACACCAACATCCCACATACGAGGTCCTGGGATCAATCCCTGGCCCTGGTACCTAAAATAAAACATAAAAGAGCAAAACACATTAAAGGCATACAACAGCAAATCCAAAATGAAAGAAGAAAGAAGAAGTGGTGCATAGGACAGAACAGCAGGAATTGAAGAGAGAAGGACAAAGAGAGAAAGAAAGGGAAAAAAATGAGCAGGAGCTCAGGCAGTTAGAGCTTTCACTCTAAGAACAGGAAAAAGACAAGGATGCCCTCTGTCACAGATCTTATTTAACATCATAATAGAAATTCTAGCTAGAGCAATTAGACAAGAGAAAAAAATAAAAGGCTTCCAAATAGGAAAAGAGAAGTAAAACTCCCACTATTCACAGATGACATGATCCTAAATTTAGAAAATTTTGAAATATCTACAAAAAAACTACTTGAGCTAATAAATGAGTTCAGCAAATTGGCAGGATACAGGTTGAACAGGCAAAAATCAGTAGTTTCTGTACACTAGCATTGAACAATATGAAATGAAATCAGGAAAAGAATTCCACTTATAATAACAACAAAGACTCAAATTCAAAAAACTAGGAATCAATTTTACCAAAATGTAAAGTACTTGTGTTCAGAAAACTACAAAAAACTGCTAAAAAACAACAACAAAGAAAACCTAAACGAATAGAAAGACATTCTATATTCATGGACTGGAAATCTAAATATCTTGAAAATGTCAATCTCACCTGCCCTGATTTATAGATTCGATGTAATACCAATCAAAATTCTAAAAGCCTAATTTACAGAAATGGAAAAATCAATAACCAAATTTATTTGGAAGGGAAAGGGCATCTAAATAGCCAGAAACACCCTAAAAAGAAGGATAATTTGGGAGGACTCTCACTGCCTGACCTTGAAACATATTACAAAATTTCAGTGGTCAAAACACCATGCTACTGACATAAAGATAGATACATCAATCAGTGGAATAAAATTAAGAATCCAGAAATATACTCTTATCTCTAGGGCCAACTGTTTTTGACAAACTTACCAAGTCCACATTACTGGGACAAAACAGTCTCTTCAACAAATTGTGCTAGGAGAACTGAATATCCATAACAGAAAGAATGAAAGAGGGGCCCTATCTCCCTATACAAGAAACAATTTAAAATGGACCAAAGACCTAAATAGAAAAGCCAGGACAATAAAACTACTAGAGGAAAATGTAGGGAACCATCTTCAAGATCTTGTGGTAGTTGGTAGATACTTGGGCCTTATAATACCCAAAGCACAAGCAACAAAAGAAAAATTAGGTAGATGGGACATCCTCCAAATTAAACCCTTATGTACTTAAAGGGCTTTGTCAAAAGAATGAAAAGGCAGCTGACTCAATGGGAAAAAATATTTGGAAGTCTCATATCTGATGATATATAAAGAGATGCTACAACTCAGCAATAAAAGGACAAATGACCCAATTAAAAAATGGGCAAAAGATTTGAATAGACATTTATTCAGAGAATAAATAAAAATGTCAAAAAATAAAAAACCATGAAAAAATTTTCAATATCACTGGCCATTAGGAAAATGTAAATCAAAACTACAATAAGATATCATTTCACACCTAATATAATGGTCACTATTAAAAAAGACAGAAAACTATAAGTCTTGGATAGAATGTGGAGAGAGAGGAACATTTATTCACTGTTGGAGGAAATGTAGAATGGTACAGCCACTATGGAAGACTGTTTGGCAGTTCCTGAGGAAGTTGAATATAGCTTTGCCACATGATCCAGCAATATCAGTATTGGGTACATAACCAGAAGAACTGAGAGCAGTGACATGAACAGACATTTGTACACTGATGTTCATAACAGCATTATTGACAATTGCCAAAGATGGAAACAACACAGGTGTCCATCAATCAATGAATGGATAAACAAATTGTGGTGTATATACAATGGAATATTATGTGGCTATAAGAAGAAATGAAGTCATGAAGCATATGACAACATGTATGAACCTGGAGGACATTATAGAGTGAAGCAAGCCAGACACAAAAGGACAATACTGTGTGGTTGTTCTATTATGAACTATTAGAAATACATTGTGTAAATTCATGAAAAATATAGGTCAACAGAAAATAGAATGAGATTACAGAATAGATTGCTGAGGTTTAATATGTGCAGTACTGGTAAAATTTTGCTTGTAAATCTTTGGAAATGAATAAAAATGCTGAAAGCATATCATAGTGTTTGTAACTAGCAGTACTATTTTATGAGTATGACAGTGGTTAAAGTCTAAGGTATTAGTAGAAGGAAAGCTAGAAAATATAACATGGGACTGTATAGCATAGAAAAATCTCAAGTGAAATATGAGTTTGAGTAATATTGCATATATAAGACTGTTTTACTTAGAAACTGAACAAATGTACATTAATGTTAAAAGATGTTACTATCAGGCAAAATATAACCAAAGCAAACTATGGACAGTAGGGTATAGTAACATATTAATAATCTTCCATTATAGGTAAAAAAAGGTGGGGAATATACTAAGTGAAGGACACTAAACAAAAGGTACTACATATTGTTTGACTCCATCTATACAAAATATAAATACAAATAAATTAGAGAGACAGAAATAGAATAGCAGCAATGTATGGCAGAGGAAGGACAGATTGAGAGGTGCTTATTAAAGTGTAGAGTTTTGTCTTTTTTCTTTTTTATTATTAGTATTAATGGAGTAATGAAAATGCTTTAATAATGATGAAGTGATGAATACAGAACTGTGTGATTATACCTGATACCATTGATTGTACCCATTGGACGGATTGTATGCTTTATAAATATGTATCAATAACATTCATTTAAAAGACAAATTATACAGAAATTAGGAGTATTCCTTATTGGGTACAGGGATTCTCTTTGAGGTAATGAAGATGTTTGGGTAATGAACTGTGGTGATTGTAGCACAATACTGTGAATATAATTAATACCACTGAACTGTCCACTCAAAAGTGGTTAAAATGAAAATTTTCAGGTGTATATATGTTACAACAATAAAAAGGTTTAAAAATTATACATTTTTGTAAATTTATTATATCAAATAATAACCTTTAGTTTTTTAAATACTTAAATTTTGTTATTATCTATGAATATCTTTCTGAATTAATTAATAGCCAGTTTGCTAATTTTCTATTTGGTGCATAACAACTTGCTTAGTCTTTTTTAAGTCAAAACTTACTCATTTCTATTAATGCATAGGACATTTTGATGTCTTAAATCCAACAAAAAAAATCTCTTTTAGTCTACAACTATCATTTTTCCACAAGGTACAAGAAACATCTATTACATTTGAAAAAAATTAGTAAAGTAGTAGTGCCCATAGAAAGATAATTGTATGTTAATAGTTCATAATCTATAGATTGGGAAAATATTTTGTTAATTAAATTTAAGTATAGACATAGGTTTTCAACTTTGTTCCATTAAATGTATTATTTTTTAAAAATTTCTTTGTCTTTATTTTTTTTAATGTTACATTAAAAAAAATATGAGGTCCCCATATACCCTCCCACACCCCTCACCCCGCTGCTCCCATAACAACAACCCCCTCCATCATCATGGGACATTTATTGCACTTGGTGACTACATCTCTGAGCACTGCTGCACCACATGGTCAATGGTCCACATTATAGTTTACACTCTCTCCCAGTCCACCCAGTGAGCCATGAGAGGACATACAATGTCCAGTAACTGTCCCTGCAGTACCACCCAGGACAACTCCAAGTCCTGAAAATGCCCTCACATCACATCTCTTCTTCCCACTCCCCACCCTCAGCAGCTACCATGGCCACTTTCTCCATCTCAATGCTACATTTACTTCTATTACTATGCACAGTAGTTCCAGAATAGAATACTAGTAAGTCCACTCTAATCCATACTCTGTTCCTCCATTCTGTGGACCCTGGGATGGTTATGCCCACTCCACCTCTGTATCAAGAGGATGCTTAGATTTCACTTGGATGATGGATGCAATTCTCCTGCTTGCAGTTGTAGGCATTCTTGGCTCCCTGGTGTGGTCATTGACCTTCTTCACCTCCCTGTTAGCTGGCTGGGGTAAGTGCAATAAACCACAGGGTAGGAGTTGCGAGTCTGTTGAGGCTCAGGGCCTGGCTATCACATGGACAGTCCAGAGAGTCAGGTCCCCTGAGTGAACACTAAACCCCAGTGCCAACCACAGGTCTAGTAAAAGTGCCAGGAGAGGCTTGTGAACAAAGATCACATCTGAGTCCAACTCCATCACACTCAGGCACACAAACTCCAAAGTAGGGCCAACTGACATGGCACTGAAGTTCATCTGCCATGACCATAGAACCTGTGGATCTTTGTGACCCTCAGAAGAACCAATACCTGGGTTTATATCTACTTTAGCTGTCTCTGGGACTCTGCTGACGTGTGCGTAAGGGCAACCCCTCTGATGACCTCCGGGCTCTTTTTTGGAGACTCATAGCCATATAAACTCATTTGTCTTTTCCATTTCCCCCTTTTATTGAAGGTCAAAAAGTATTTTTAACTCCTGATATTACATATAGGCTGAGATATTCTGTAGGTCTGCATTGACCCTTTTAATCAAGGTCATTCTCCAGCCACATCATCAGCTGGTACTTGGTAGTAACCCCTCGGTGCCAGGGAGGCTCATCACCGGGAGTCATGTCCCACGCTGGGGGGAAGGCAATGCATTTACATGCTAAGTTTGGCTTCGAGACTGGCCACATTTGAGCAACATGGAGGCTCCCAGGAGGTAACTCTTAGGCACCCTGCAGCTCTAGGTCTAATTCTTATTTCAGGCACACAGGCTCATAAGCATAGTCATTAGCATCAAGGGTTCATTGTTGGACCATCTTTCCTTATTGGTCTTAACCATTGCACTCAGAGAATTGTTGCTGTTCATTAGAGAATGTGACAGAGCTCCCCTGGCCAGGAACTCAGCACTCCCCCAGCCATTGTTCCCAACTGTGACCACTATGAAAATATCCAAACATTTTTATGCACCACACATGTATGCCCTGGAGAACTCCCTCCCAACCATGCTGCCCCCACCAATAGCCCCCCACACCAGTATTCCTCCCCCACTACCATTGAACCCCTCTGTGGTCCAAAACCTCCCCAAATATTAAGCCAAATATATTGCAAGGTCCCATTAAGAGTAAAAAGGAATAGAGTGATGTGTTTAAAGGTTAGATATAGAATACATACTAATTTATAAAAATTAAAGTAAAAATAAATTGGGGTATCAAAAAATTAAAAAATGAAAAATCATTGTTTTTGGTGTTTTGCCTTCCATCACTGCAATAAGTATTGCCCTGTATGCACATTAGTAAGGCAACTTCTTCCATCTCTTCCTCAGTGTCTACGTCCTTTCTTTTTCTTTCTTTCTTTTTTCCCTAATTATTAAGCTTGTCTTTACAAAACTTTTAGACCACAGTTATTCATATATACAATATATGGCACTCCCACATATTCAACATCAGACACTTTGTCCCTTGGCCAGCAATAATCTTTTTACATATTCATACTATAATTACTGCAACTGATGTACAGATATTGAGACAATAGCTTTCAAACAAGGTTACACTTGGGTTTACATTGTGGTTTATTTTTTGGACTATAAAATTTTCTAAATTTTTAGTTATCTTATGTTTTACATTATGACTTACATTTTATCCTATAGGCCCTTAAACATTTTTGGTGTAATTTAACATGCCCTATATCCATCCTTGCATAATCTTCTGGAACACTTCTATTGCCCCACATTTACACTGATTCCACCTATTCAATACTTCTTTTCCCCTCCCCTCAGGGCCCACAGTGACAATCACCCTTCATTGCTTGAAAGGCTGTGTTCAGAGATACTTGCAACAATGTTGAGGGCTTGACATGCTTGATTGCCCTAATGTGTTGGGAGGCACCATTTCTCTCAAGAGATACAATTCTGTCTATTTGAGAACATCAGTCCTCCCCAGGATGTGGGTATACCTTCACTCTCATTGTATGGGTCTCCATCCAATGATATAACCCACTATGACAAAATAAGCACTCACACATTCCCTAGAAGCCTGTCCTGTGTCAGACTCTCCCCTTTAAGCATCTTAAACAGGTAACCTACCTTATTATATTTTTGAAAAAGCTTTCTCAACGTTATACTCTCAACCACATACCTGACAATCTCCTATGTTCATATGTCCTCTCACACTCCCCCCTATTTCTTGGGTCATATTACCCATCCTCCCATCCCTAGCCCCCCTCAATCCCACAAAGCCCCACCCAAAGGTATTCCTATGCCCCCATTTTATCCCTTCCCTGTACAAATACCTACCTCCAGCTTATCATAGATTTCACCCAGGTAGGTGTCAGCTCGCAACCTTCCTCTATACCCCAAATTCCTTTAAGCCTATCATCTGGTCTCTAGCTCTCCGAGGCAGCTTGGTTTACTTATTTCATATCATTGAGGTTATATAGTATTTGTCCTTCAATGCCTGGGTTGCTTCACTCAACATAAGGTTCTCAAGATTCACCCATGTTATCACATGTGTTTGTAGTGTATTCATTCCTAAAGCTGAGTAGCATTCCACTGTATGTATATACCACATTTTATTTATCCATTCATCTGTTGATGGGCATTTGGGTTGATTCCAACTTTTGGCGATAGTGAACAATGCTGCTATGAACATTGGTGTGCGTATATCGGTTTGTGTCCTTGTTTTCGGTTCTACTGGGTATATACCCAGCAGTGGAATTGCTGGGTCATATGGCAAATCTATAGTAACTTTTTTGAGAAACTGCCAAACTGTCCTCCAGAATGGCTGCATTCCCACCAGCAGTGGATGAGTGTTACCATTCCTCCACATCCTCTCCGGTACTTGTAGTCATCTGTTTTTTCGTAGCTGTCAATCTTATGGGAGTAAGATGGTATCTCATTGTAGTTTTGATTTGCATTTCCCCGATAGCTAAAGATTTGGAGCATTTTTTCATGTGCTTTTTAGCCATTTGTATTTCTTCTTTGGAGAAGTGTCTGTTTAAATCTTTTCCCCATTTTTTAAATGGGTTGTTTGTCTTTTTATTTTCAAGATATAGGAGTTCTTTGTATATGCAGTTTGTAAGTCTCCTATCAGATATATCGTTACCAATTATTTTCTCCCATTGTGTAGGTTCTCTTTTCACTTTCATGACAAACTCCTTTGAGGTGCAGAAGGCTTAATTTTGAGGAAGCCCCATTTATATATTTGTTCTTTTGATGTTTGTGCTTTGGGTGTGAAGTTCATGAAGTCATTTCCTATTATAAGGTCCTGTGGATGGTTCCCAACATTGCTTGCCAAAGTCTTTATGATCTTAGCTCTTATATTTAGGTCTTTGATCCATCTTGAGTTGATTTTGTATAAGGTGTGAGTTGGTAATCCTCTTTTATTCTTTTACATATGGATATCCAGTTCTCCAGGCACCATTTGTTGAAGAGGCCATTCTGTCCCAGTTGAGAGGGTTTGGTGGCCTTATCCAATATTATATGATTGCATATATGAGGATCTATATCAGAACTCTCAGTTTGGTTCCATTGGTCAGTGTCTCTCTCCTTGTGCCAATACCTTGCTATTTTCACTACTGTAGCTTTGTAGTATGTTTTGAAGTCAGGTAGTGTGATTCCTCCAATTTCGTTTTTCTTTTTCAATATGTCTTTGGCTATTTGGGACTCTTTCCTTTCCAAATAAATTTCATAGCTAGTTTTTCTGGTTCATTAAAGAATGCTGTGTTGATTTTTATTGGGATTTCATTTAATGTGTAGATCAGTTTTGGTAGGATAGACATCTTAATAATATTTAGTCTTTCTATCCATGAACAGGGAATATTCTTCCATTTATTTAAATCTTCTTTGATTTCCTTGAGCAGTGTTGGGTAGTTTCCTGTGTATAAGTTTTTTACATCTTTAGTTAAATTTATTCCTAGGTATTTGATTTTTTAAATTTGCTATTGTAAATGTGCAATTTGTCTTGATTTCCTCCTGAGATTGTTTATTATTGGTGTAGAGAAATGGTATTGGTTTTTGCACATTGATCTTATAACCTGCGACTGTACTGAACTCATTTATGAGTTCTAGAAGCTTTCTTGTAGACTTCTCAGGGTTTCCTATGTACAGGATTATGTCATCTGCAAATAATGAAATTTTGACTTCTTCCTTTCCAATTTGGATGCCTTTTATATTTGGTTCTTGCCTCAGTGCTCGAGCAAGTACTTCTAAGACAATGTTAAATAGAAGGTGTGATACTGGGCATCCTTGTCTTGTTCCTGATCTTAGAGGGAAAGATTTTAGGATTTCACCACTGTAAATGATGTTGGCTGTGGGTTTTTCATATATACCCTTTATCATGTTCAGAAAATGTCCTTGTATTCTGATCTTTTGCAAGAAAGTGTGCTGTATTTTGTCAAATGCTTTTTCTACATCTATAGATATGACCATGTGATTTTCCCCTTTCAATCTGTTTATATGGTATATGTATGGTGATTGATTTTCTTATGTTGGACCATCCTTGCATACCTGGAATGAATCCCACTTGATCATGGTATATAATTCATTTAATGTGTTTGTAGAACATGATTAGCAAGTATTTGTTGAGAATTTTTGCATCTAGGTTCATTAGAGAAATTTGTCTGTAATTTTTCTTTCTTGTGGTGTCTTTGTTTGCCTTTGGTACTAGGGTAATGTTGGCATCATAGAATGAGTTAGGCGATGTTCCTTCTATTTCATTTTTTTGGAAGAGTTTCAGCAAGATTGGCATTAGTTCTTTCCAGAATGTTTTGTAGAATTCACCTGCGAAGCCGTCTGGCCCAAGGCTCTTCTTAGTTCGGAGGTTTTTAATGATTGATTCTATCTCTTTACTTGTGATTGGTGTGTTGAGATCATCAATTTCTTCTTCCACCAATAGAGGATGCTTATGTGTTTCTAGAAATTTGTCCATTTCCTCTAAATTGTCCTTTTTGTTGAAATATAGTTTTTCAAAGTATCCTTTTATGGTAACTATTTCTGTGGGGTCAGTGGTGATATCTCCTTTCTCATTTCTTTTTGTGTGTGTGTATTTTCATCTTCTCTCTTTTTTTCTTTGTTAGTCTCACTAAGGATTTGTCAATTTTATTGATCTTCTCAGAGAACCAGCTCTTGGTTTTGTTTATCTTTTCAAGAGCTTTCTTATTTTCTATTTCATTTAGTTCTGCTCTTATCTCTGTTCTTTCTTTTTTCTTCCTCCAAGTGTGCAGTTAGTTTTTCAATTTTAGCTCTTCTTTTTTGATGTATGAATTTATAGCTATAAATTTCCCTCTCAGTACTGCTTTTGCTCCATCCCATAAGTTTTGGTATGTTGTGTTATCCTTTTCATTAGTTTCAAGGTAGTTATTAATTTCTTTTGAGATTTCCTCCTTGACCCACTGTTTTTTTAAGAGTGTGCTGTTTAATTTCCATATCTTGGTGCAAAATCTGGGCCTCTGGCCCTTGCAGATTTCCACCTTCACTGCACTGTGGTCAGAGAAATTATTCTGTATGATTTCAGTCTTTCTGAATTCATTGAGCCTTTCTTTGTGGCCTAGCATATGGTCTATCTTGGATAATGATCCATGTGTACTTGAGAAAAATGTATATCCTGCTGTATTTGGGTATAATGTTCTGCATATGTCTGTTAGGTCCAGCTCCTCTAATATACTGTTCAAAGTCTTTGTTTCTTTATTGATTCTCTTTTGAGATGTTCCGTCCAAAGTTAATAGTGGTGTATTAAAGTCCCCCACTATAATTGTAGAGGCATCTGTTCTTTCACTTAGTTTTTCTAGGGTTTGCCTCGTGTATTTGGAGGTGCCCTTGCTAGGAGCATAAATATTTATGATTGTTTGTTCTTCTTGAAAGATTATTCCTTTCACTAATATGTAGTGTTCATCTTTGTCTCTCACAATTGTTTTGCATTTAAAGTCTATTTTGTCTGATATTAATATAGCTACTTCTGCCCTTTTTTGGTTATTGTTTGCTTGTAAGATTGTTTTCCAGCCATTCACTTTCAACCTCCTGTCTGCGTTCTGTGTCCATTTGCTGTGTGTTCTTCTGTGCCTGCATGTCTTCTCTTTGGGAAGCACTGGGAACCAATTCTTGGACCTTCCAGAGTGGGAGAGGGGCATTCAATCTCTTGTGCCACCTTAACTCCCTGGTCTGCTAAGTTTCTTATTGTCTCTCCTCTGTGTCTGTTTTTGTTGTGTCATTTTCCTGCTCCACGTCTCTGTGCAGGCCAGCATTCCTGCATGGGCCAGCACTCCACATGGGTCAGTTCTCCACTCAAGCCAGCTCACCACATGGGCCAGCTTGCCTTCACCAGGTGGCCCTAGGAATTAAACCCTGGACCTTCCATATGGTATATGGTAGCCCAGTCACTTGAGCCACATCTGCTTCCCCCCAGCCTTTATTTTGGTAGGCACTATGTTAGCTGAGCCACCTACCTGCAAGGTACAACTGTGGGCTTCCACTTACCAATGGCAATAATGATGAACTGAAAATTAGAGGTTATTTTGGGCTCTAAGTAATCACCTTATATTTGTAGTATTGTCTGAAGTTGATCTTTTAAAAAGTTGTACTATAGGAGACTTCCAGGAAGATGGCATCAGAGTAGGTAGATAGAGCTCAATGCACTCACAAAAAGAATGAAGGAAGGGCAAAAAGTGATCTGATGGAGCTGATTTGGGGATCTGCAGACCAGGAGAGTGCTTCACATCATCCAGGAAGAAGAGGCACAGAGAAACAAAGAGGCCAAATGAAAACTGTGATTTATCTGCCCCTGTGGTTTAGAACTGCACCCCCAAGGCAAATAGCCTCAGTAAAACCCCTGGCTCACTGCAAACAACATAGTGGGAAAGAACATTCTCCTCCTTTGGAGAAAGAAGGGTCAGGTGGAGGGTAGAGAGTGGTTTCTTTTCAGTGAGTTTGGCCAGCTGAGCCCCTTTTGAATCTCAAAAAAGACCCCAGCTAGCACTGAAGTGGCCCCAGGGAGAGGGGAGAGGGCAGAGGGGATCTAATCAGGCAGGTTGTCATAACCAACTGTGCTGGGATAGAAAGAAGCCCAACTTTCCTGAGGAAAAGGAAAACAGGAAGAGTCAGATAAGCTTTCAGAAACTACCTAACCTGTGGAGTAGGTGTAGCTCAGTGGAGGAACTCCTGCCTCACATATACTAGTTCCCTGGTTCAATTCTGGTACCTCCTAAGAGAAGGTGTCCAGAGTATGATCCAGTAGGTTGTCAGGCACCCAGTTGGCACCTTGTGAAAGGGAAATAACAAACTGAAACTTTTTTGTTTCTTTTAGGTTTTTGATCTGTTATTTTTATTACTAATTATTTTATTTTATTTTTTATTCTTTATTTTATTTGCTAAAACTAGGTACATTACCTGTTGAGGGCAGGCTGCAGGGTGATTGACTGATGAACACTGGCAGGTTGAGATGGTTCCAAGGAAACGAAGAGGGAAGCCTGTTTTTCCTGGGTTGTTTTTAGATTTTTCATTTTTTTCTTTCTTTCTTTTCTTCTTCTCTCTTTCCTTATTTTCTCTCCTTAGTTTCTTTACTTCTTCTCTTTCTTTCATTTTTTTCCTTCATGGCTTTTCTTTCATTCCACCTTCTCTTGTTTGGTCTTTATTTATTTATTTTTTTCTGTTTTTCTTCTTCCCTTCTCATCTTTCTGTGCCTTTATTTTATTCTATTTTTTTCTTGTTTTATTTTTTATTCACTTTTTTATCCTTATTCTTTTGTATTTTTTATAATTTTTCACTCACATTACTTATTTTTTTCCCTGACTCTTATATGGTTCCTTTTCTATTTTTTAAAAATATTACTATTATTCTTTTTCTCTTATTTTTCTGTGCACTTAATATTTTTCAAGAGAAAATAGACAACTGCAAGGGTACAGAATAAGTGGAACCAAATGTCAAAGAGGTAACTTAACAAAATAGACACTAGAGTGGGAAGAGAAGCTAATCATATGAATAAACACATTGAGATAAACAGATGTCTAGACACCAACAAAAAATTACAAGTTATACTAAGAAACAGGAAGACATGGCCCACTCTAATGCACAAACTGAAAAACAGGAGGAGAGGCAGACCATGAAACAACAAATCAAGGATATCCCAACAAACATCGTGAATCAACTTAATGAAGTAAAAGAAAATATAATGGATATTAAGCACATACTGAAGGTATTGTAAACATAAATAAAAAGATGGTGGATATAATGGTGATGCATGGCACAATGCAAGAATAAAAAGTATGCTGGAAACACATAACAGATTTGAACAGGCAGGGGAATTAGTGACATCAAAAGTAGTACATCTGAAATTAGAGAGATAATTGAACAGATAGATAAAAAGAGAAAAAAATTCAGCAGGGATTAGAGAATTGAATAACAATGTGAAACACAAACATTTGCTTTATAGGCATCCCTGAGGGAGAAGAGAAGGGAGAGTGGTTAGAAGGAGTGTTGGAGGATATAATGGTTGAAAATTTCCCAGCCTTTTTGAGGGAAATGGATGAACAAGTCCAGGAAGTACAGTGCATCCAACAGTATAAATCCTAACAGGCCTACTATGACATATATACTTATCAAATTGTCAAACACTCAAGACAGTGGGAGAATACTGAAAGCAGCAAGAGAAAAGAGGCCAATCACATACAAGGAAAGCTTGATAAGATTAAATGCTGATTTCTCATCAGACACCATGGAGACTAGACATAGTTAAGGTGCTAAAAGAAAAAAAAAAAAACCCTGCCAGATAAGAATTCTGTATCCAGCAAAACTGGCATTCAGTAATGAGGGAGAGTTGAAAATATTCACAGATAAATATAAATTAAAAGAGTTTGTCAACAAGGAACCTGCCCTTAAAGAAATACTAATGGGAGCTTGCAGCCAAAAGGAAAAAACAGGAGAGAGAGGTTTGGAGAAGAGCGTAAGAAGAAAAAATATTGGAAAGAGTAATTAAATAGTTAAAAAGAGAAATAAAAACAAAATACGACATATATAAACCTAAAGAAAGAAAGACTAATGTAAGAACTACCTTGACATTAATAACACTGAATGTTAATGCATTAAAATCTACAATCAAAAGATAGAGAATAGCAGAATGGATTAGGAAATATGGCCCAAAAACTATATAGATGTCTTCAAGAAACTCATCTTAGACCAAGAGATGCAAGGAGTTTGCAAGTGAAGGTTTGGAAAATTATTTTACATGCAAACAGCAATCAACAAAAGGCTGGGATATTGGACAAAATAGATTTTAAACCAGGCCTCTCTAACCTTGGTTGTGCCTAATGAGGGAAGTGAATGGAGCATTAAGATCTAGGCCATTTTTCTCAACTTCTCCTTTGTAGAATAAGGAACCTCCTCATGTGCCATCAATTAAAATTAAAATGCTCCTAACTATTCCTAGCTCCTTGCCTATTCTAGAGAAGTAGAGTTTGAGGTTGCAGGGACAGGAAACAAAAATTTTTCTAGTGAGTCAATAGGGTTATATTGAGTGGTGCCACTCCCATTTCCACCGCTTGATTCCTGGATGCATGGATCCTGGTTATGGGAGAAATAGCACAATAGAGTGGATGTTGATTTAGAGCATACAAAGCCTCCTAGAGAATGATGCCCCTGCCCTGCCAGGTATTGCCACCTACTTGGTGCTGTAACTGAGTCTTCAAAAGGTCATTCCATAGTTCTATCAATCCAGCTGCTTCAGGGTGATGGGGAACATGGTAAGACCAGTGAATTCCATGGTCATGTGCCCATTTCTGCACATCATTTGCTGTGAAATGGGTTCTTTGATCAGAAGTAATGCTGTGTGGAATGCCATGGCAGTAGATAAGACATTTGGTAAGTATATGGATAGTAGTTTTGGAAACAGCATTGCATGCAGGAAATGCAAACACATATCCAGAATTGTGTCTATTCCAGTTAAAACAAATCACTGCCTCTTCCATGATGAAAGTTGTCCAATGTAATCAACCTGACACCAGGTAGCAGGCTGGTCACCTGGAGGAATGGTGCCCTATAGGGTCTGAGTGTGGGTCTCTGCTGCTGGCAGATTGGACACTCAGCAGTGGCTGTAGCCAGGTCAGCCTTGGTAAAGGGTACTCCATGTTGCTGCATCCATGCATAAGCTCCATCCCTACCTCAATGGCCACATTGTTCATGAGCCCACTGCACAATGATGGCAGTGGCTGGGGAAAGAGGCTGAGCATTAGCCACAAGAGCAGGTCATCTTAACCAATTGATTATTAAAATACTCCTCTGCTGAAGTCACCCTCTGGTGAGCATTCATGTGGGACACAAAAATTTTCATGTTTTTTTGCCCACTCATAAACGTCAAACCACATACCTCTTCCCAGGCCTTTTTGTCACCAATTTTCCAATCATGTTCCTTCCAAGTCCCTGACCATCCAGCCAAACCATTGGCAACAGCCCATGAATCAGGGTGCAAGTGCATCTCTGGCCATTTCTTCTTCCAAGCAAAATGAACAAACAGGGGCACTGCTCAAAGTTCTGCCCACTGGGAGGATTTGCCCTCAACATTGTCCTTCAGGGATGTCCCAGAAAGGGGCTGCAGTGCTGCAACTGTCCACTCCTCAGGTGGTACCTGAATATCATGCAGAACCATCTGTAAACCAGACCCAAGTTTTCTCTTCCTCAGTCAACAGATTTTAAGGGACTACCCAAGAGGGCAAAGCTTTGGGCTGGGAAAGAGAAGGCAACATGGCAGAGGTGGTGACCATGGGCATTTGGGCTACTTCCTCATGAAACTTACTCATGCCTTCAGGACCCAATCAAGCCCTAGCTTGTATATACCACTTCCACTTTATTATGGAGTGCTTCTGTGCATGCCCGACTTTATGGTTTGGTGGGTCAGACAATACCCAGCTCATGATAGGTAACTCAGGTCTCATGGTAACTTGATGGCCCATGGTTAAGTGTTCAGTCTCCACTAAAACCCAGTAGCAGTCTAAAAGCTGTTTCTCAAAAGGGGAGTAATTATCTGTAAAGGATGTCAGGGCTTTGCTCCAAAATCCTAAGGGTCTGCATTGTGTCCTCATATTGGGGCCTGCCAAAGGCTCCAGATAGCATCTCTATTTGCCACTGAAATTTCCAGTACCATTGGATCTCCTGGATCATATGTCCTAAATGGTAGTGCAGCTTGCATAGTAGCCAGGACTTGATGCAGAGTCTCTTCTTGTTCTGGTCCCCAATCAAAACTAACAGCTTTTCTGGTCACCTGGTAAATGGGCTGGAGTAGCACACCCAAGTGAGGGATGTTGTCTCCAAAACCAGAGACCAACTGAGCACTGTGCCTCTTTTTTGGTCATAGGAGGGGCCAGATGCAACAGCTTATCCTTCATGTTAGAAGGGATATCTCAACGTGCCCCATACCACTGGACACCTAGAAATTTCACTGAGGTGGAATGACCTTGTATTATAGTTGGATTCATCTCCCATCCTCTCTCACACAAATGCTTTACTAATAAGTCTAGAGTCTTTGCTATTTCTTGCTCACTAGGTCCTATCAACGTGACATCATCAATATAATGGGTCAGTGTGATGTCTTGTGGGAGGGAGAGATGATCAAGAACCCTGCAGACAATATTATGACATAGGGCTGAAGAGTTGATATACCCCTGGGGCAGGTATACTGCTGGCCTTGCCAGCTGTAAGTAAACTGTTTCTGGTGGTCCTTACTTATAGCAACTGAGAAAATCGCATTTGCCAATTCAACAACTGCATACCAGGTATCAGGGGATATTTTGATTTGCTCAAGCAATGATATCCGGGACAGCAGCTGCAATTGGAATCACCACCTGGTTAAGTTTATGATAATCTACTGTCATCCTCCAAGGTCCATTTGTTTTCTATACAGGTCAAATAGGAGAGTTGAATGGGGATGTGGTGGGAATCACCACCCCTGCATCCTTCAAATCCTTGATGGTGGCACTAATTTCTGCAATCCCTCCTGGAATCCAGTATTGCTTTTGGTTTAGTATTCTACTAGGCGGGGGCAGTTCTAGTGGTTTCCACTTGGCCTTTCCAACCATAATAGCCCTAACTCCACAAGTCAGGGATCCAATGTGGGGATTCTGCCAGTTGCTGAGTATGTCTATTCCCATTATGCATTCTGGAACTGGGGAAATAACCACAAAATGGGTCTGGGGACACACTGGACCAACTGTGAAATGGACCTGAGCTAAAACTCCATTAATCACCTGACCTCCATAAGCCTCTACTCTGACTGGTGGATCACAGTGATGTTTTGGGTCTCCTGGAATTAGTGTCACTTCTGAGCCAGTGTCTAATAATCCCCAAAATGTCTGATCATTTCTTTTTCCCCAATGCACAGTTACTCTGGTAAGAGGCCATAGATCTCCTTGGGGAAAGGTGGGAGAAAGATTAAACGTACAAATTTTGGGCAGTTTAACAGGATCCTTCCCCAAGGAGACCTGGCCTTCTTCTTATTCCGGGGGCTCTGGGTCTGTAAACTGTCTCAAGTCTGGGAATTGATTAAGGGGCTGTGATTCTCTACATCTGTAATTTGAGTTATGATTTTGTTCACTTGATCTAGAACTCCTCTGTTTATACAGACCCAGAAGAAATTTAGTTGAGTGCCCATCTATTTCATTGCCAGGTACCCCATGATGTATTAGCCGGTGCCATAACGCTACACAACTCAGTCTATTTTGAGTGCTTTTTTGAATCTGCCTTTTGTTGTAGCCATCCCCACCTTGACTTTGGCAATTAACTGCCAATTCTTGACTTTGACTAGACCATCTGATCATCCCCAAAATGCTTAAGGATTCTAATTCCATCACAGCCTTCCTTACATTAATATCTGGACTACAGAGAAGAACAACCACAGAGCTCCTCAGGGAAGATGGATTTAGCTTTACAAATTTATTCCTCACAGTCCTGGTTAAAGGTGTGTCCTCTGGACATTCCTGGGGTGGGTGGGCAGCTATCAAAAGGTAAATCGGTTCTAGCATTCCAATCTCCCTAAGCCTTTGAATTCCCTTTTCTACTGTGTACCATGGCAAATTGTGCATCTTAAGCTCAGACATGCTAGGCCATCTTTTGGTCCATGTTTCAGTCAGCCGCCAAAACAAATTGTTAGAGCCCTTTCTAACCCCTCTAGTTACAGCGTTGAATCCAGAATTTCTGCTTAGTGGGCCCATATCTATAAATTCAGTCTGATCCAACTTTATATTCCTTCCACCATTATCCCATATCCTTAGTATCCATTCCCACACATATTCCCCTGATTTCTGTCTATATAAGTCAGAAAACTCATGCAGTTCTTTCTGAGTATACCTTACTTCCTCATGGGTCACACTTTGTATTTCACCTTTGTGGTCTTGTTGTGATTTTAATTTAGTAATAGGTCTTGAAGTTAAGAGAGGTGGTAGGGATGGGTAAGGAGAAGGATTAGAAATTTTAGCATCGAGGTGGAGAAAGTGGCCACAGTAGTTGCTGAGGGCAGGAAGAGAGTAGAAGAGATGTGATGTGGGGGCATTTTTGGGATTTTGAGTTGTCCTTAAAGATATTGCAGGATCAGATGCTGGACCTTTTATATCCTGCCATAACCCACTGAATGTACTGGAGGAGAGTGTACACTACAGGGTAAACTAAATCTGTGTAGTGCAGTAGTGCCCCAAAATGTGTTCGCCGAGTGAGATGAGTGTGCCACAATGATGAGGGAGGTTGTTGGTGTGGGAGGAGTGGGGTGAGGAGGTGAGGGGTATACAGGAACCTCTTATATTTTTAGTGTAACATTTTTTGTGATGTATATATCTTCAAAAAATACAATTTACAAAAATTATGTGGTAGATAGTGGGGAGTGTGTTATTTGGGAACTTCTTATGTTTCTTGTTTTTTATGTTTTTTAATGTAACATTCCTTGTGATCTATTAACTTTAATTTAAAAAATTTTTTTAAAAAAGAAATGCCTTGCAAGCTACTGACCTCAGGGCATTCATTCCCTTGCCTTTTCTTCTGGTGAGACAGAATTAATTTCTTCAGGTAGGTGTTGGAAGACAGTTTCTTCAGGGCAACCTGGAGGCTCTGCAGTGCATGCTAGAGTTTGGCTGGTATGTGCCTCAGGGCTGGGGGGAGGTCCAGACTCCCTGGGGCAGGCCAGAGGCTGGGCAAGGCAGGCTTCAATTTGGCTGGTATCCACCTCAGACTGTAAATTATTTCAGACTCCCTGGGGCAGTCTGGAGGCTGGATGATACAAGGTTGACAAGGTGTGGTCTGGACAGGGCAGGCCATGGCAGGTTTATCTGGTAAAGTCTCAGCAGAATTCAGGGTTCCAATGCCTCCGTCAGTATCATCACCATCCCATATGTCTCCATCCCAGTTCTCTGGATTCCACTCTATCCCAATCAATGCCTTCAATTTAACAGCAGAAACTCTTCAGGGTTGAGATTTTAGTTTCCTTTGTAACTCCACTACTTGTACAATGAGAGCCTGAGTTTGGTTCTCAGATATTTTCAGTCTGTGGCTACAGGAGACAATATTTTCTTCCAGAGCACACATAGAAAATTTTGCATTATTCATTTGTTGTTTAAGTTTCAAATTTGAAGACTTTAACTCATCTCTTTCTTTTGTAACTGTATCCAGAGTATCTAGTAGAAGCCAGACAACATTATACCATTTGACTCCACAAAACTGTTAAGGTATGGAAAACATTCTCACCAGATCCTTGCTTCTTATAAGCATGGAAGTAGGGGATCCAGTGATGCTATTTTGTGTATCTTGGTTGTCAACTCATGCCATGGACTGTTAGCAGCCTCTTTATTATTGAAAAGGGAGTCATCAGTATCCTTGAGTCCAGAACCACCTCAGACAATCCATGTTTAAGACTCTGTTCCTCAAGAACCACTCCCAGTTCTTGTATTAGTCAGGGTTCTATAGAAAAACAGAATCAACAAGAGACATCTGTCAATAGTATGCAATTCTAAAAGAGTCTCTCGTGCAACTGTGGGGATGCAGAACCAGGTTCTGCAGGCGGGCTGCAACCAGGGGCTGCAATGTCCAATGAAGGTTCTTGATGAGTTCTGGGAGATGTTGACTGTCTGAAGACTAGCTGGGAAATTCTCTCTCAATGCTGGAGTCACTTACCAACAAAATAAACATCTTGACATTACTCAAAAATTCTCTTTGACAAAATTACATCCATGATCATAAATATTTTCTGCATGCAAGGATAAATGGAAATCTTTAAAAGATCTTTATGACCCAAGATTTCATTCATGGGCTAAACCACAAGAAAGACATTCTCACACAGCACAGAAATTATACGTCTCAAGCACTCTTCTTGAAATAAGGAGAGGGTGTGTTCAAGCCTGCTGACGTCTCAGGAGATATAAGAATGTTACAAATGTGGGAACACAGGATCTGTACTGAGAACTAAGATATTTTAAAACAGAATTAAGCTAAAATAATAGTAGTAAGCATGATTCCAAACTGTAATAAATGCCTGATATTATACTTAAATTGAAACATTAATTTAGCAAGTTATAGAAGAAATAATCATTTAGATCTAAAATCTCACATTACTAAAAGAAAATTGAAAGGTGGATGTGATGTGGAGAGAAGGGCTTAGCAGTAAGTAATCTCTTCATCTTATATAAGGAAATAAATATGATAATAACTAGCATATTTTGAACATTTCCACACCAGCACTAATCTAAATGCTACTGTCAATAGAAATGGTTTAAGTTATGATGTGAAAGTTAGGGAAATAAGAGTTCATTATGTTTATTAAAAATTTTTAAGTGATGATGAAAAAAGGCAAATTTTACCTGAGGATTTCTTTGTAGAAAACCCCAAAAGGATCTCCTCTGCTTATAGGATAAAATACAAGTCTTCAGTAGGGCATACAATGTTTTTAGAGATATAGGCCCTGCACAAACATAGCTTCACACTATAGAGCCCCCATAGATGTCTGTTTCTCCTTTCTAATTTTTGCTTAAAAGTTGCCCCTGCTCACTATTTCCTCTAATCTCCTTGCCTTTGCATCCCACTTCCCTCCTGATATTTTGTTTTCCTTTTTAAACTATCACTCACTGCTTAGGGCTTAGTATTGCGATCAGATCCTCTAGCAGAGACTAGAGCTGAATTAGGTGACCATCTATGCTTTCATAAGTGTCCTATAAATAACACTGAATAATCCAAATTATATTTTAATTATTTCTACACTCTAAGTCCTTGAGGGCAGAGAACATGGTTTATTAATCTTTATACTCTCACTGATAGAATGTCCACTTGATGGATTGATACTAACTTACATGCACCTCAGTATGCATGTAGAGGCCACTCTGCTCCCTCTAGAGTGGGGCCACGCACCCACAATGGGAGCTCAAGCTGGCTCTACCCTGTATCATGGAGGGGTTGAGGAAGGGGCCAGCAAGGGCACCAGAACTTATTCCATGTCTTTTGAAGTAGTGTTTTCATCACTTGCCCAATTAATGCAGCCCTTTAATGGTTTTCTGTAGTTTAGAGAAAGGTTACTGCTTTTAAGATTCCTCTGCCACCTTTGCTCCAGGCAGAGAGGGATTTGAAACATTGGCCACCCTCACGGCAGTCTCCAGTGATGTGAAGTAGCTGATCAGACCACATATCCCAAAAGTTTGGAGGACAAGTTCTTTACGTCCCATCCTGGCTCCAGAAAGCTGAGCTAACTAGAGTGCCAGGCCCTCTGTTGCTGGCCATGAGGATGGCGTAAGGATAGTAGCCCTGGCAGGAAAGGTGAAGCTCATTGTTCTTTATTGCAAATTACCAGCCTCTTCCTCCTGTTCCTCCCTGGATGCTTCACAGTGTTCCCCTAGACTCCAGAATTTCAGAGTGTTTGATTGAGATAGTTTCTGCCAATTGAAGAGCTGTTTTGGTAGAGGGACTGATTCATGGAGCTTCCTGCCTTGTCATCTTCCCACAATCCTCCTGTGCTAATGATTTTTAACATCATTTCATGGGCTTGTTTTCCAACTATATATCCCCTTTGATGAAACGTCTATGCATGTCTTTTGCCCATTTTCTAACTGGATTGCTCAGTGTTGTTGATTTTTACTCTTGAGTTTTAGGAGTACTTTATGTATTCTAGATATTAACCTTTGTCAGATATGTGAATACAAATATTTTTACCTCTCTGTAGCCTCCCATTTCATCCTCTTTACAGGATATTTCAGCAACCAAATGTATTTAATTTTGATGAAGTCCAATTTATCAAATTTCCCCCTTATGGATTATGTTTTGGTGGTAATTCTAAAAACATTTTGATTACCCTACATCCCAGAGATTTTCTTCTATGTTTTTTTCCTAAAAGTTTTATCATTTTTCATTTAGTCTGTGATCCATTTTGAGTTACTTTTTGTGTAAGTTATGTACTTACATCATGGTTGTTTTTGTTGGTTTGTTTTGCTTATGGAAGTTCAATTGCTCCAGCACCATTTGTTGAAAAGATTATCCTTGCCCCATTGAATTATTTTTTCAGCTTTTCCATAAACTTAATAGGGCATAGTGATGGGAATATATTTCTATCTGTTCCATTGATCTATGTGTTTATCACTCTGTCAATAACATATAGTCTTGATTTCTATAAGTATTAAATCTTGAAATCAGATATACTGGTTACTCTCAATTTAGTCTTCTTTTAAAAATTTTTCTGGCTATTTAAATTCATTTGTTTATTCATACAAATTTTACAAAACTCTTATCTAAGCTGCAAAAATGTTTCTGAGATTTTGATAAGAATTTTGTTAAAATTGTCTATCAATTTGGGGAGAGTTGACATTTTTACTTTGTTAAATCTTCAAATCCAGGAACATGATTTTCTCCATTTATTTAGATCTTTGTTTCATTAGTATTGTGCAGTTTTCAGCATACTGCTTTGTACATATGTTATTAGATTTACACATAAGGTTTTCATCTTTTTTGAGCAATTGTAAATTGTATTTTAGTTTTAATTTTGGAGTCTACATTTTCTTTGCTAATATATAGAAAAGCAATTATTTTTGAAAATTTAATTTAATTTAATTTTGAAAGAAGCTTTAGATTACCTAAATGTTATATAGAAAATATAGGGGCATTCCTATAGGGATTCCTATAGGGATACCCTACACCTCCACACTTTTCCCCATCAACAACATCTTTCATTAGTGTAGTACATTTGTTACAATTGATGAACACATACTTAAAAATTGCTACTAATCATGGTGTATGTTTACATTACAGTTTACCCTTTGCACCACACAATTTTATAAGTTTTGACAAAATGCATAATGGCCTGTATCCAGTCATTGCAATATTATGCTAGACAATTCCAGTGTCCCAAAAATGCCCCATGTTACACCTATTCTTCCCTCTCTCTTCTTTCAGAACCTCTGGTAGCCACTACCTTTATATCAATGTTACAAGTTCTTCTGTTGCTAGAATAATAATAAGTCTACTTTAGTCCATAGTTGCATTCCCCCCTTATGTTTGTTCATGCCTCAATCTTGAAGATTTTGGGACGGTGATGCCCACTGTGTTTCTGATTGAGAGGGGATCCCATGGGGCAGATGGATGGAACTGCCTTGCTCACAGTTGTAGATACTCTGTTTTGGGGGATGGGCATTGTCCATCATCATCCTTCTGTTATTATTACCAAGCACCAACTAGCAGTGCATTCAGGAAAAGACCTTGACCAAAGGAGAGGGAAATATTAAATACAAATGAGTTTTTATGGCTAAGAGATTTCAAAGTGAGTCAGGAGGTCATTCCAGAAGTTACGCTTATGCATGACTCGGCAGGATCTTGTTGACTGCCACAGTCAACAGTGCCTCATATGGGGGGGTTGGGTGGGGGTGGATCCTGAAAGCTCTAGAGATATCTAAACACTAGAGGCAGGACAGATAGGCTCAGGAGTTTGACACCCTGTCAGTAGGCCTTGCTTTGGAATATGTGCTCCCCATACATTATAAATGAGATATACTCACTTATAATTTCCTTACTCATGGCTTTTCTGCCCCTTTTATTTAATATATAATTAGCACTATACTCATTAAATATATGTTCCAGAGACTTAAATCTTTTATCGGTTCTGGTTGAACTCTGACTCTCAGCAGTATTGCAACACCTACTCTCCAGTTTATTGGACTCATCTGGGACAAAAATGGTCTGTTTGTGGGAGTTGTGTGTTTATTCAAGAATAACCTGGGCTGTGTGTGTAAGCTCGCAAAACATTCCAGCATAAGCCATGTGTGCATGCAAACAATAAGAACTGTAGTGCTGCCTCTTGTAACCACACCACCCGGTCTAGCCTGTCTAGTTTCTGGAAAGTCCCCAAGCCTCGAGACCGAAACCTAACCCTTTGTGCCAAATGCTTCCAAATTCCAACCCCCATACTCTGTATAAAAGCAACCTACAAGACTGACGCGGGGCTCAGTTTTTGGACAGGAGTCCACCGGGCCTGGCCGGTCATAATAAATCTTCCTTCTCAGAAAATTCCTGTGTCCTAGCCTTCAATACGTGATCACCGACTTCTCTCTGCTGCCACTACAAACTAATAAAAGCAATTGATTTTTAGAATTTATTGAAGTCTGTCACTCATACATAAACATATATAAATAAAAAGTATATAGTAATATTTGTCAACTTTCAAAACAAGCGTACATAACATCAGACAGGGAGCTCATACCTCGCCCTGCCACCAATATCTTGCATAGTTGTGAAACACTTTAAACTAGTGATTAAAGAGCATCCTCAAAATATTACTACTAGCCAAAAAGTATCTTACATTTGGTGTATTTCCCCCCCCCCAATCCACCCTATTATTATTACTATCATTATTATGTGACTTTACTAAACTCACTTAATAGTTTTAGGATTTTTAAAACAATTCCTTTGCATTTTCTATATACATAGTTACATCATTTCTTTCTTTCTAATTTGTATGTCTTTTATTTCTTCTTCTTGCCTTATTTCACTGGCCAGAAATTCCAGCACTGTATTGAATAAGAGTAGTGAGGGGAATAAATATCTTTGCCTACTTTCCCTTGTTAGAGGGAAAGCAAAAGCATTCAGTCTTTCATCTTTAAGTATAAGATTAGCTTTAGTTTATTATGTATGCTCCTTATCACAGCAAGGAAGTTCCCTCTTTTCCTACTTTTTTTCTGGGAGTTTTTATCATGAATAAATGCTGAATTTTGTCAGATGCATTTTCTACAGAGATTGATCTGACCATGTGTGATAATCAGGCATATTTAATTATAGTAGAGTAACATAGAAAGTTCCCATTTTAATAAGTAGCATTTAATAATTTTATTTCTAATTGTTTGGAAATAGAATAAAATTTTCCAAGAAAATAATCTGTAATAAGTGGTTAGATTCTTGGGACGTCTCATAAGAGTTCGTTTAATCTATAGTCTACCTCAATTACAGGAGTAATAACCTTACTTTGAAAACAGTATTTTTAAGGAGTAAGGCATTCTGATTTTTAAATTGGGTTCTTGAGAACACATCTCTTCCTTCATTGCCTTGAAAAGAGTTATATCTGCTCCTAAGGTGCAGATCTACTGGAGTATAAGTCCTCGTTCAGTCATCTTGATCAACAGTAACACCTTAACTTTTTACATATGCATATACATACCTATTTGTATAGAAACAATGTTTGTTTATTCCTACAGTTCCCTCTGTGGACTCCTTTTTTTTCTTTGTCCCTTAATGGTTGTGTATAGCAGTTGTGTTTTTTTAAGGTGGAGTTTAGACAGTGAATGACAGAAAGTTTAAAATAACAGTGACCTAAACAAGGTATACATTTTGGATCTTGTAAGTCTAGTTAGGGGATCTAGGTCTTGACTGGCTTTCCACAGTACAGGGACATAGCTAATATACTAGTGTGCCCTAGGCAGCATTTATATTTAGGTGGAGAGATGGAGGAAGGAATAAAACTAGGGAAAGGTGATATAATCTGACCCTTAAAAAAGGATCCTGGAAAAGTTATCCAAGAACCCTTTGGTCTTATATGCCAGAGGCTAAAAAATGGTCACAAGTATACCTTGCTCAAAATGGTACTGGAAAATCCAGTCTTTTCAGTGACTACTTGCAAGAGAGTTGTAATTATCAACATTGGTTTAAATTAATCAATATTCTTTTTAGACCATGAGTAGAGACCACCATCTCTAACTATATAGAAGGAGGAACAATACATTAGGGCTCTCTCACCAAGGAAGAAGAGATTGGGTGAATGGCTATTGAGTAATCAGTCAAGAGAGTCTCTACTCCCAAGGATCACTCACACTTCTTTACATTAAAAATGCTCAAGTCCACATTAATCAAATTCATCTCCTCAACATGTGGATACTACCCTAAAGTCTCATCAAATAACTTCACCCAGCTCCAAGTCCAGGACTTCTGTAATCAGTTCTGTCATCACCATTAGTTCTTGTTTTAGTTTATCAGGGCTACTATAATAAAGTACCACAGATGAGCTGGCTTAAGCAACAGGAATTTATTATCTGTTTTGGAAGCTAAAAGTCCAAAATCAAGGTGTCAGCAGGATCATGTTTTTTCTGAAATCTGTATTGTTCTGATGTTGGCTTGCTAAAAGTTGAAAACTCATTCTGTGTCTCTATTTCATAACCAATTTTTTTGTCTCCATCATATGGTCATCTCTCTTCCTATCCCTGTCCTCTTGAGGGTCCAAATTTTCTCTGCTTATAAAGACTCTAGTCATATCAGATTAAAGGCCCTCCTGATTCAGTTTGAGCTCCCTTTAACTAAAACATATCCAAATATCCTATTTACAAATGGGTTCAATTTCACAAGGACCAGAGTTTGAACTTGCACAGGTCCTTGTGAGAGACAATATTCAATCCAGTCTATATGTGATTTGTTGTGCTGACATATGGTTAATTAGAATACAAAAAATCCCTGCATATATAATCAGGGAAACTTTAATAAAAATTCCATTTAGGAAAGATATAGGAAAAAAACAGCATACAAAAGTTACTATACTGTAGTATTTGTTTTTTTTTTTTTTTGCTCTAAATCATTTTTATTTTTTTTATTTTTTATTTTTTAAATATTTATTTATTATTATTATTTTTTAATTACATTAAAAAATATATGAGGTCCCATTCAACCCCACCGCCCCTGCCCCCCACTCCCCCTACAGCAACACTCTCTCCCATCACCGTGATACATCCATTGCACCTGGTAAGTTCATCTCTGAGCATCACTGCACCCCATAGTCAATGGTCCACATCATAGCCCAGACTCTCTCACGTTCCATCCAGTGGGCCCTGGGGGGATCTACAGTGTCCCGTAATTGTCCGTGAGGCACTATCCAGGACAACTCCACGTCCCGAAAACGCCTCCACATCTCATCTCTTCCTCCCGTTCCCTACACCCCGCAGCCCCCATGGCTACCATTCCCACACCCATTTCACATTTCCTCTGTGGACATTGGATTGGTTGTGTCCATTGCACACCTATGTCAAGTGAGGGCTTAGATTCAACATGGGTACTGGATGCACTCTTCCCACTTCTAGTTGTAGACACTCTAGGCTCCATGTTGTGGTGGTTGACCTTCTTCAACTCCATGTTAGCTGAGTGGAGTAAGTCCAATAAGTCAAAGTGTAGGAGCTGAAGTCTGTTGCGGCTCTGGGCCTGGGTGTCATATTATCAGTCCAGAGATTCAAATCCCCTACATATATCTTAAACTCAGCACCAACTACAATTCCAATAAAGTAGCATGCAAGTCTTGTGAAAAGAGATCCCCTCTGAATCCATTTCCATCACGCAGAAACACCAGCTCCAAAGAAGGGCCATCTGTCATGGCAGTGAACCCCTTCTGCCATGACCATAGAACCCGTGGGTCTCTTTATCCCTCAAAAGAACCAATACCTGGGGTTGTATCTACCTTATCTGTCTCTTAGACTCTGTTCTATACTGTAGTATTTGGAGTAGCCTTCTGTACAGTAACAACAACTCCTTATTCTGGACATGGATAGAGTTCTTATTAATCTAAGATGAACAGGGAAAAAATCCTTGTTGACTAAAATAATTCATGAAATGGCTGACAAAAGCAGCTAAAATTGAGCATAATAAGGAGAAAATCTACTGGAAGTAGACCACAGAAAGACATCTTTAAAGCATACATACTGAGTTTATATACAGCAGTGTTGAGACTGCAGAAGATGGGGAGCAGATCAGGCAGAAACTTCAAGGAAAAAATGCAAAAAGATGTGACATGATCAGCAGTATCAAGTCTTAGAAAGTTCAAGCAAAATTTTCATAATCTGAAAATTATAGACTCGTATTGAAATAAACTGAGTTAATATCAAAGTCCTTTCATATCCAGTGTAGTTCATAAACAAAGAGGAAATAGGAATATACTTAGAATCAAACAGAGGGGTCATTTTAACAGGAAGTAATCTGTGTCTGTGAAAGATATGAAAAACAGCATCTTTTTTTTTATTAAGTCAGAATGGCTGTTCTGATCCCACTTCTACAGGAACTTCCTTAAGTAACTGGACAAGACTCAAGTTAGAGAATAATAACAAAAATGATACTACAAGGAATATTAGTAGGAAAGAGCAGTAAAACTTATGAACAGAATAAAATACATGAAAATTCTGTTGATAAAAAACACTGTCTTAAAACAATTGCCTCTTTAAGAGGACTACAAATAATAGACATAACAAGGGAATAATGAAAATACAAAAGAGAAGATAAAATGATAGAACTGAGACAGAATTAGAGGCAAAACCAAAACCAAAAAAAATAAATAAATAAAAGGAAAGTGACCTTGTAAAAAGCAAAAAACAATTCATGACTGGATGATAGAAATCAGAAAAGTGAACAACTGAATCAAAAATAAAATAAAATGAAAAATTAGAAAAAAATTAAAAAATTAAAAAGAAAATGATATGATACACAGACAAATGATATAAAACATCCATAATAGGAATCAATTCAAAACCAAAACCAAAATAATGAATAAGGACTAATACTGAATGTTACAACTATTAAAAAATTAGCAAATCTGTATATGTACATGTATATATAGGTATGTGTACATGTATAAACTTGTCAACAACTAAATCAAAATACAGAAACATACTGGCATCCTTAAATTTCCTTCAAGGGTAAATTTTATATCAATTCAAAAACAGAGTAGTTTTGTCTGTTTATACTTTATAGATAAGATACATTATGGCTATTAATAGTATGCTTTTATATCTGGATTCTTTTGCTTGAGTATGTTGATGAGATTTGTCCATATTGTTCCATATGGTTATATAGCATTCATTTGCTTTGCTGTAGAAAATACTCCATTTTGTGATTATACCATAATTAATCTATTAAATTTTTCATGGAAATTTTGGTAATTTGCAGAATTGGCTTTTATGAATATTGCTGCTAAGGAGATCCCACATCCTGGGGATTCTTTTTTCACTTAGTTAGTGATATCTTTTGATGGCCAAAAATTCTTCATTTTAATATATTTCAATCTGTTTCTTTTCATGAAATCTGTTTCTTTCATGCTTTTTAGATTCCATTTACAATTTCTTTGTCTACTCCAAGGCTGAAATGTTTTATTCTAAATACCTTTTTAAAAAATGTAATACTAAGACTTGCAATTCATCTGGAATGAATTTGTGTGTATGTGCACAGCAGGAGGTAGGGGTCTGGATGCATATCCATTTTCTATATTGATAACTCATTGATATAATCATTTATTGAAAAGACTACTTCTTACCCACTGCATAACAATATTGCTTTTGTCATCAACTAGGTAGCTATACATGCATGTTGATCTTTTTCCATGTGTTAGCGCATTTATCTTAAGGCAATATCATTCTGTATTAACTACTATAGCTTTATTGTTGTGGAATTTAAGAGAAGTTCAATTATTTGAGTATAGAGAGGCCAGGACTCAGGAATGATTTTGAGAAGGAAAAATGGTTTATTGACGGCCGGCCGGACTCGGGAGCTTTCTGTTTGAATCCCGAGCCCGGAACAAGATTTTCAAACGTCTTTTATACAGAGAGGAAAGGCCAAATGGTCCCTTTGTTTCAGTTCTCAATAGGCTTCAATTAGCATATATCTCTTTCACATCTTAGGTAAGCTTTTAGCAAGGACTCCAGACATTTTAGATAAGCCTTGGTTTTTGCATTTCCCCTAAATACTTAAAGTTTATAGCCCTTGCTTTGTTAAACATTTCCTGGGACTGGAGCCTGCTGGTCCCTAAGAGCAGGACTGCAGCCTCTTACCGTTTCACACTCACAAGTCAAACAGCTTAGTTATTTCTGAAGAGACAAAGAGCCTTCCACCCATAGCCCACATCATTCCCCCCTTTCTGCCAAAGATTAACTTGCTAAGCTTTGGCATAATTATTGTTGGAGCTATGAGGTGGATGGCTGTTTGTTGTCTTGACTGATTATTTATCAGTCTTTAGTACAGCATCCAGGACCGTTTTTAGAAGTTTAGAACTTTTCATTCTGGACAGCAGAATCTTGGGCAGGGGCCTCCTGCAGTTATTCTGCTGCCACTGGCACTCACGTGGATTTCCAGTCAGGTTCCAGATCCATCTATTACTTTTCTTTTACTCTTAAAGAGTTTACACCTTTAATTTAAAAGGGGTGCTGAAGGGAGACGATCTCTTTTCTGTAACTGCTTCCTGCTGGCCATGGGCTGTAGTCATTGCCTAATAAGGTGTAAAACTCTTAATTTATTCTAACTGGAGGAAGATGGATCTGGCATTCTGTACGAAGTTGGATGAAGTTTTCATATGGTTAATAAGATGTTCACTCTGAAAGAAACAAACTTAATTAAAAATTTGGAATACCCGTTTTTTTTAAAAGAGGACACATTGGATTACAGAGGTAGACAAGGTTAGGTGCCTATAAAGATGGCACTCCTTAAAAGCTGGTGGGAACAGCATATATGCTCTTTTTTAAGTTATCCATCTTTAGAGAGAAATTGCAACAGACACTTAGCTTTGTCTGAAGACACATTCCAAGCTGTTCAATGATCGACACTCATTCGCTTTGTCAGATGCTCCTGGTGAACTGGCACTCCTTGGGCAACTGGCTTCACTCAGGATTAGAACACTAATTTGGAAATATTCTTAGTTTTCCCCTGTGGGAGTGATCAGAACTACAGAATAAAGATTTTTACACCTTGGTTTTCATTGTACAATTTCTAGCAATTTTGACTTGTTCAATAGGTGACTCACCATCAGCAAGCAAGCCTCACTTTTGCTAACTGAGACTGGCTGAGACTGCCACCTTATTCTATAGACATGTTATTAACTGTTTAGAAAATGATTTTACCAGGAATTTAACATGTCTAATATACTTCTGCACTTGATCCAAAATAGAAAAGATAACATTACAATTATTAGGCATATATTTAGTACAGGATAAAAGTACAGCACTTAATATTAACTAATGTATTACTTAATGCATAAGGATTCAGAGTTGCCATTATTAGTTTTGAGTTTCAGGTTTGTAATACTTTACATGTTATCTCTCCATGAGAGCAGGCCATAATGCCAATTGTGTTTAAGTTTTACTTAAAGTCTCCTGGTATCATGGCTCCACTTAGCATGTTCTTCAACGCAGTGAGCAAGTTGCAGCATCCTTCCAGTATTCCAGAGATTTTCCAGTATTCTACTAGCCTGGTGCATAGTGCTCTCTGGCACCATGGAACAGTGCCAGTCTGGAGGCGATATCCATTGTACACTTGGCTGTACCGAGTCATTATTGGCTGCAGGAGCTTGAAACTGCAATATAGTTTCCATCGACTTCAGGAGCAGAACCAGAGACTGATATAGCACATATTTTTAATTGAGGGGTCAGTGACCAGCCTAGCCAATAACTCACATGGAGAGGCCACCTGTAATGTATACAAGGCCTGGTTCGAATGCACAAGAGTTTGACAATGTTAAAGTTTATTCCTTGTTTTATATATATTTTAAACAACTTAACGCAATACATATATCAAATGACTATTTACTTACACAATTTTACTATGAAGATAACAGTAGGTGCTTTACTTTAGTAATAGAGGAAAAATATTATTTTTCATTGTTAGAATGAAAACAATTTTTCCAATAGAATCAAGACAACTTTTTATTACCATTTACTTAAATGTGTATTTTGCAGTGGCCTTCAGACAGGTTTATTATCATGAAGTTATTTCTGCTACCAATACCAATCTAAGTTTCTTAGTTAACAATAACTTCTACAACTAGAACTATTTTAACATTTTCAGTTTGGAAGATGTTTTACAAACTCTTTATAATTGACTATAACCGCATTGACTAGACACCTCATGTTTAAATAAACTTACTAAATTACAATTACCAATGAAAGAAATTTACTCTCTATTTAAGAGAGCATATCTACAATCTTTTCCCTTTAGCCTAATTTCACCAATGTGAACTTACAATTTTCACTTACAATTTTCATTACTGTAAAGATTTTGTACATATGTTAATTTAGTTTATAAATTAACTATGGGAGATTACACTCAAGTTAAATAAAATTGAAACCATAATAGTTTATGCAAGGAATGTTCTCTTTTTCCCTTACAGGAAGCTAAAAACTTCTTTTCTTTAAGTTATGAAAATTATTAATTTAAAAGCATAACTGACTACCAGGTTTTAAAACACATGCATACTGACTTCCAGGTTTCAAAACACATTACACAATTACTTAATTTTTTAAAATCATAACCCAGGAAAGATCTCTCCATAGTTTTTATGGACTTCCCTTTACTTACTGAAATTTGTTAATAGAGCCACTAATTACCTTATTTTGTTGGAAAGAAATCTTCTGGAAGAAAATAAGGCTCACCAGATTGTGGAGAAGAAAATACTTTATTCTCAATCTTGCAAGAAGGGGCACAGAGCCAGATATGGCTGGTGCCCCGAACAAAGAAAAATGACACAATTTATACCCCTAAGCCTAGCATGCAAGCTCTTCCTGTTTTTCCATAGATTGGATACTTCAGAAGTTACAGCTTATCTGAGATTTAACTTTCCCACGCAAAAGTTTGATTTAACTGCTTCTTCTATCACATTCCAACCATTTTAGTTTTTACCTGCTCCCCCCCTTTGTCAAATAAGGAATAGAATTTAGTGCTGAAATGGCACCGACTTAGTTAGCTCCTTCTTGGGCATCCTTCCACTGCCCATAGGACTGGCCTAAACTGGTCTCCTCCACTGCTGTCCAACCCGGGAGTGGGAGACTGAGGCAGCAGGCCGCCGGGTTACATCAACATTTTTCTTCTGTGAAAATTAACCTAATCTTTGTTTTGTTTTTTTTTTTTCCAATTTATGGCTGACAAAGGTTTAAACTGGGAAATTACCAGGCAAACTGATTCTTAATTCCCTAGCCTAGTAGATAGGTTTAATCTGCCACACCTAGTCTTGCCTTAAAAGCTCTTGCAAAGAGGAGGCCCTTTCCCAATTGTTTCCATAATCAGATTTCTATGACTTTTTCATCCTGCTTAGTTCAATTTGGGCTTTAAGAATATTTATAAATATAACTGCATATTTTTTAACAATTTGAGCAAATAGGCAGACATGAATAGTTTGACACAACAACATGACTTTAGTTACTTTAAACTTTTCAAAGACTTTTGAAACTCTTCTTAATTTGCACTATGACCATGCAGTTTACCACAAGAATTTTCTTTCTTACTTAATGGATTGTAATAACCAAAATGTTCTCAATGCCTTAGCACCATTTTGTTTTAGAACTTTATATTTTACTTTGAAATTAGCAGAATTTTGGATAAGTAACAAGATTAATTTTATATATATTTACTGAGGCTATTTGAAGCCTCAGGGAGACAGACTGCTTTCTCTCATGAATTGCCACTCTTAGGAACACTGACCGTCAAGGCAGGAGACTTCTCCCCCTCCACCCCCCTTTTGGTTTTGGAGATAATAAAACTCCAGTGGTCATTTAACCTTATTCTATCAGGCAGCAATTTATTTAGTTTACACTTGAATTCATGAGAGAAAGGGTTACTAATACCAGAAGAGGAGACAGTGATGTCCCAGCTCTTCTCAATTATGAAATAACCACAGGCAAAGGCAAAGGGCGAGGTTAGGCCTGAAGCAACCATAAACAAAGGAAAGGTTAGTGTAGAATTTACACTTAAATAATAGTTTCAGGCTAAATTCACCCAGCTATAATCTCAGTTATTGTCTTTCCACTGTTTTACAATATAAATGCATTTATAAATGATTTTAACTCTTAGTTACAGTTTTTATTAATTTTTTAAAACCTATTAATTTTATAACACCTTTAAATACCTTTCATTCAACTTATAACATATTAAATGAACTTAACCATTACTTTATTTTTTCCTTTAAAGTGAAAGAATAAATCTCTTGCAGTTAGTTTGAAATAAAAGGCTACTTTTCAGGATTTGATTTCTAGAACATAAAATGTTCTTTTAAAAGAACTCTTCTTCAAACATTGAGGATATGATGAGGTTAAAGCACAAGAAGCTATTGATAAAATATTTTCTTTGTATATTGATCTTACTCAATTTAATCATAAAAATTTCCCTTCCACAAACCTTCTACACTTTCAGTATTCATTCAGGTTCTGTCCCACACTCTACTCTTTCCAATAATCAATCATTTTATCTTAGGACAAAATCATCTTCTGTTGCCTTAACAATAAAAACACACTCCATATATCCCACATACTAAGTTACCAGGCAAACGTCTTGCAACATATAATTGCCATTAATACTAAACAAGTTTGTTAAAATAATGAACTTTTCTTCACTTTAAATACTTAGTAGCATGTAATACCAGAAACAGTTTTTTTGGAAGTAAGTTGGCAGGGGAGATTGGCTGCCGAATAAGTTTGTTATAAAATTGCCTTTTATTATTATTATTATCAATTCAGTTTTGTTAAATAATGACTTTCTGCAATTAGCCACTTAAATACCTTAAACAATGCTTTGTAAAACTTTTATATTTATACCCTTAACACAAATTTTACCTTCACAGAACATTCTCTTACTTAAGGTTACTACAATACCTTCTAAGAACCTGAGCAGAATGCAAATGTATTTTGGCTTTGACACCCTAAGGAGGGAACTTTACTGCATTTATTCTGATTCTGCTTTTCACCTCCTTCACTTCCCCCCCTTCCAGGCAGTCGGGTGCACAACAAACAGGAATGCGGCTTATGAATAGAAGGGTGGACTCACTGGAAAGGGGCAAGCCGCTCCCCCCTTTCCAGCTTTCAGCCAAAATGGGCAGACAGAACCTACTCAAATTTGGCAACTCTCCCAGGAACCCAGCCGCCCTGACTGGGACATTCCCAACAGACTTGGGTGCTTGGCGCGGACACAGATGGCCTCCAAGCCGGGGCAAAGGGCCAGACCAGAGACAAGACACCAGAACATGCACAAACATCTAGACTCCTCAGCTTTTGCCCCAGAATCATTTCACTCCCTTGCCAATGGCAAGGGAGGGCTCCAGCTCAGCTGTAATTCTACTTTACATAAGGACACAACTCCGACACTAACATTGAGCTGACACAGACAGAAGCACAAAGGTCACTAATCTGACCCACAAGTTATATATTTATTTCACCACGGCTGCCCCCACAGCCATCACAAACCTCAGAACACTTAACATTTGGTATAAAGCAAATTCATTCACAAATTAGCACCATAACAAAAGATTTCAGCTAGACTTTTCCACTGTTTAAACTTTACACCCAGACCAAGCTCCACCAGAAAAGCCGATCCATTTTCCTGTAACCAAGTTTTGTTTTCCTTAATCTAGACCAATTTCCAGGATATTAGGACTCAAACCTATAAATACCCTTCCTATTAAAATCGAGACTCCACTCCTTTAGTGGATATAAGACCAGTACCAGATTCTAACATGCAGTTAGACAAACCCAAAACACCAGGGCTTTTCCCCGGTTTTCCTCCTTTTCCCAAGCCTAGAGAGAACGGCTTCCCCCCAGCCTTCTGGGGCTACTAGGGTTCTCTCAGGAGGTGATCAACCTCCCCTTCCTAGCAATTAAAGCTAGGGCCTTCCAGACTCTGCTCACCCGGGGAGTCTTACCTTCTTCCCTGTTCGGAGCTCTTTTTCGTTCCCAGAATCTTTCTCTTCAGACCTTCCATTGCCCCTTGATTTTGTCGGGAAGATTCTGGTGGAGCCCACATCTTTTCTGAATTAAATTTAATCCAGGGGCGCCCAGATTTGGGGTTCACCTGAGTCCTCCCGGCTTCCTCGGGGATTTGGAAGGGGCAGCAAAATGCTACCGTCTCTGGCCTTCATTTATTGTCCCTTCGTGGTCGCCATTAATGTTGTGGAATTTAAGAGAAGTTCAATTATTTGAGTATAGAGAGGCCAGGACTCAGGAATGATTTTGAGAAGGAAAAATGGTTTATTGACGGCCGGCCGGACTTGGGAGCTTTCTGTTTGAATCCCGAGCCCGGAACAAGATTTTCAAACGTCTTTTATACAGAGAGGAAAGGCCAAATGGTCCCTTTGTTTCAGTTCTCAATAGGCTTCAATTAGCATATATCTCTTTCACATCTTAGGTAAGCTTTTAGCAAGGACTCCAGACATTTTAGATAAGCCTTGGTTTTTGCATTTCCCCTAAATACTTAAAGTTTATAGCCCTTGCTTTGTTAAACATTTCCTGGGACTGGAGCCTGCTGGTCCCTAAGAGCAGGACTGCAGCCTCTTACCGTTTCACACTCACAAGTCAAACAGCTTAGTTATTTCTGAAGAGACAAAGAGCCTTCCACCCATAGCCCACATCATTATGATAGGCCTTGATGTATGTATGCTAGATAGGTTCCCAGTTTTTGTTGTTTTTTTTCCTTCAAACTGTTTTTGAACTCCTTCAAACTTTGGTTATTCTTTGTCCTATTAATTTTTGGAATCAGCTTCTTAGTTTCTATAAACAAATACTTGTATTTGTTTGGAATTGAAGTGAATTATAGAACAATTTAGGGAGAAATGACTTATTAGCAATTTTGAATCTTCCAGTCCATGAACATGGCATATCCCTCAATGTATTTGGGTCTTCTTTAATCGTGCATACTAATATATTGTAGTTTTTACTGTAGAGGATTTGCTCATCTTTTGTGTTTGATTCAGTATCATTCCAGGACCCTGCTTACCCTTCTGCCTTGACTCTTGTTATGCTAGTAGGCAGTATTGGCCCACTCCTTCTTGTAGACATAAAACCAACATCACTGCTACTATCATTTCTGCCACCACCACAATAGATTGTAGGGGCTGCAAAAACAGTGCTGACAGACAAGAAGAGACCTCTCGACTTGTGCACTGGCTACACTGGCAGGATTGTTCCTTCAGGGCCTTAGCTTCTGCAGCAGCCAGCCACAAAATCTTCTAGTGTGAAGTAAAAGAATGCTTTATGGGGCCAACTTTGACCAAACACTGACTGGAGACAGGAAGGAGCAAGCATATAAACTGTTGGCCTTCCTCATGCCTCCTCCATACCACTCCGCTGACAGTGAAGCTAGAGTTTCAAAAGGTCTCTTAGAGACATTTCAAAAGACTTAGCTGGTGGATATGCTTGTGAAGCTGTCGTCAGCTTTGTAAGACAATCCAATATATTTGCATGCAATTCTTCCCTGATTTAGCTCTTTTGTTTTTTTTTTTAACTTGAAATTTGATTCCCAGGCATTATATAAGTGTTAATATATACGTTAGTGTTTCAGGCTCTGTTTTCTAAGGAGCTTTGGCTACTATATCTCCCAAGTGACTCAAAACAGCTTTTTTTGGTTATAGATACTCAATGAACAACTGTTAAAGGGCATAAACTAGTCTTGGAGTTAATGAATCAGTAAAAATGTCATTTCCAAATAAGTTATAAAAGCTTGGAAGATCAGTCTCTGTTTCAGTCACACAGTGATTAGAGTGGAGATGATCGATACTGTCATTAAATTATTAAATTCAAATGCAGAGCAAATGAGGAGAGAAGTGAACCAATGCCAAAGTAACTGTGCATTTTTAAGTTGCTGGAGCCTGGGCTCCTAGATTAGCATGCTCTTATAGTTAGATAATAAAGCTTTAAAAGCCCCACATTCTGTGGCCTTTTCCTTCAGATTTTGCTCCCACTCAAGCTCCTCTCCTGCCAAATTCCCCAAGTTCTTGAAAAGTTGGGGGTTGTTCTGCAATTTGCCTCCCCCAAACTATCCTCAAGACCTTTAGAAGTGCCTACTGGCCCTCATTCGAATTAATATCTGCAAACTTCCCTTGGTTTTCCAAAGGCCCTGAAGATATTTATCTATCCCTACAATTAATTAGTTATGTCCCTAAGCTATTTAAATACTAATAAAAATAATATTTGATTTGTTAAAATTTAACTTTGATCTTCAAGTAAGTGCTAGTACAACATAAATTTTTCTAAGAGGTACTGATGATTTACAGAAGAAGGTAAAGTTTTGGTATAATGCAATAAATGCTAAATAGTAAAGGTGGCTTTTTTTCTTCAGATAAATTACTCTAAAACTTAAATTTATTTGTGTGATGAATGTGCCCCATTTTGACAAAACTCAAGTGTTCTAATTCTTCTTTTGCTTGCTGGGTGTCTTCTTGGTGTCCTTTATCTCTTTGGTGATATTGTCTTTCAACACATTGGTTTGATATTGGAAATATGTGTGTATCTCTTTGATTAGTTGTCTCAAATCCTGTGTCTCTTGGGGCTTTTATATATTCCTTTTCCTGGGCCATTTCTTCCATTTTCTTAGTATGACTTATAATTTTTTACTGTTGTCTAGGTATCTGATTAGGATGGTGAGATTATTCAGGTGTTCAATTTCTCTCTTTTGTAAGTATTTAGTGGCAAAAAGTTGTGTATTGCTGCTGTTTCTTGATTCCTGGTTCAACCTGTCCTGGGTTAGTTGCTCAACTCTGGGCCCTGGACACAGTAATGTGTTGCAGACCTACTTCCTAGGGCCTTGGGGAAGGAGGCTATTAAGACTGGGAAAAACCTCTCTTACTTATTTACTTTTAATTTCCTCCCATGTACTTCCTAGGCCTACCAGCAAATGGTACTCTTTGACAACCCCCTCAGTTCAAAGCTTGGTCAGAGTGTGTTTGCTGCAACACAGAATGGATCAATGTGACAGAAAATCCTGCCTGGGGTCTAAGAGCCTTGTAATTCAAGCTTTCTCAGAGGCAGCTCTCCAACCCTTGCTGGCAGTCCCTTCCTTTTTCCAGGGTAGGAAATAATTCCACTCCCCTCTGCTTCCTCAACAACCAGTCCTGGCTGTAGAGAGGGAGACTGAGAGGATTAGCTCTCTTTAGTCCCAGATCTCTTTAGGCTCCAGCCATTCCCAAGGTAAACAATGGAATGGCTTTACCCAGCCTGAAAGTTTTTGTGGGACACAGCAGACCAACTTATGTGTCAAAAGCTGAGTCACCTTTAAGCTGTGTCCCTCTCCCTCCCCTTTCTTGGGAAGGTAGAGCCCAGGGTCCCCTTTGTCTCTAGTTGCTGGTCCTGCCCTGAGGCTTGAGAATTCAAAAGTGTCTGTTGTGTGGGGAAAGGTGCCATTAGTTGTGGTTGCCACTTTTAACTCATAGTTTTGCCTTCACAATTATTTTCCTTTGTCTCTTTATTTTCTGGGCAATGTCCAGCCTTCCCCTATATCCTAAACCCAAGAAGACTTTTTTCAGGCCATTTCTGATGGTCCTCTAGCTATTTTTCTGGGAGAGAAAAGAGTCCTGTGTCTTTCTAGCCTGCCATCTTCATGGAAATTCCTCCCAACTCCTAGTTCTGGCCACATACTGCCCAACTTGAAAAATCTATATAAGAGAATGATAAAATGTGCACGGAGTTTTTAAAAAACACACTAGAAGCATAAAACAGCACATTCAATAATAGAAGAAAGAATTAGTGATACAGAAGAGAGAAGAGTAAAAAGAACAGAGAGAGGAAGGAATGGAAAAAAATAAGCAGGGGCACAGGGAAGTGAATGATAACATGAAACATAACAGCCTACCCGTAATAGGAATTCCAGAAGGAGGAGAAAAGGTTAAAGGAGCAGAAAGAGTATTTGAGGAAATAGCTGAAATTTTCCCAACTCTCATCAAAGAAATGAACTTGCATGTTGAAGCTGCACAGAGTACCCCAATCAGAATAAATCCAAATAGACCTATTCCAAGTCACATACTACCTTGAATGTCAAGCATCAAAGATAAAGATAAAATTCTGAGAGTAGGAAGGAAGAAGCAAACCATCACATAACAAGGGACACCCAGTAAGACTTAGTGAGAATTTCTCATCAGAAACCATGGAGATAAGAAGACACTGGTATTATACAATTAAAATACTGAAAGAGAATATCTGCCAGCAAAGAATTCTTTATCCAGCAAAATTGTCCTTCAAATATGAAGGTGAATTGAAAATATTCAAAAACAGGAACTAAGAGAGCTCATCAAAAAGAATCCACCTTTGCACGAAATATTTAAAGAAGCCTTAGAACCTGAAAGAGAAAGACAGGAAAAAGAGGCTTGGAGGAGAGTATAGAAGAAAGAATAGCAGAAAAGAAAACCAAAAGAGTGAAAAATAGATGACATAAGGTATGACATATGAAACCAAACAATAAAATGGCGAATGTAAATAATGTGTTTACAATATATCATTGAATGTAAATTGATTAAACTCCCCAATCAAATAGGCTGACAGAATGCATTTTAAAAATGAACCTTCCATATGCTGCTTACAAGACACTCACCTTAGACTCAGGGTTACAGACTGGCTGAAAGTGAAAGGTTGAAAATAGATACTCCATGCAAACAGTAACCAAAAAAGAGTAGAGGCAGTTATACTAATACAGGTCAAAACAGATATAAATGCAAAAAATTTTTGAGATATAAGAGGCCATTATATATTAATAAAAGGGACAATCAACCAGGAAAAAATAACAATCATAAATATCTATGCATCTAAAACCAGGGTACCCCAAAATACACCAGGCAAATTCTGTCAAAACTGAAGAGAGAAATAGACATCTCTACAATAACAGTTGGAGACTTCAACACACCACTCACATCATTAGATAGAACAATTAGACAGAAGTTTAACAAGGAAACAGAGAACTTGAATAATATGATAAAAGAGTTCAAACCTAGCAGACAAATACAGAATGTTGCACCCAAACTCATGGGGTTATACATTCTTCTCAAGTGCTCATTGACCTTTTTTCAAGATAGATGATATGTTAGGTTACAAGGCAGGTCTCAATGAGCATACAAAGATTGAAACTATAAAAAGCACCTTCCCAAATCATGATAGAATGATAGAATGAAACTGGAAATCAATAATAGACAAGAAAAAGGTAAACTTGCAAAAGTGTGGAAGTTGAATAACAAACTCCTAAATAATCAGTGGGTCAAAGAAGAAATTATAAATGAAATTAGTAAATATATTCAGAAAAATGAAAGTGAGAACACAACTTACCAAAACTTATGGAATATAGTGAAGGCAGTCCTGAGAGGGAAATTTCTAGCCCTAAAAGCCTATCTGTAAAAAAAGAAAGAGGTAAAATCAAATATCTCTCGAACAACTTGAGAAATAGGAAAAAGAACAGCAAACCACTCCCAAAGCAGGCAGAAGGAAAGAAATAATAAAGAGTAGAGCAGAAATAAATGGAATTGAGAACAACAACAACAACAAAAATAGCAAAAATCAACAAAACTAAAAGCTGGCTCTTCAAGAGGATCAGTAAAATTGACGAACCTGTAGCTGAACTAAGAAAGGAAAAAAGAGAAGCTGAAAATAAATATAATCAGTAATGAAAAGGGGGGAAGTTTTAACTAACCCCACTGAAACAAAAAGGATCATAAGAAGATATTACGAGAAACTGCATGTCAACACACTAGACGATCTATGTGAAAGAGGCAGGTTCCTAGAAAGGCAAAACAACCTCACTGAATTTAACAAACCAATTACATTTAAAGAGATTGAATCCATTTGAAAAATCTTCCAAAAAAGAGAAGTCCAGGACCAGATGACTTCACAGGTGAATTCTACTAAACATTTTGAGAAGAATTAACACCAACCTGTTTAAACTCTCTGAAAAAAGAGTTGGAAAGGATGGAAAATTACCCAACACATTTTATGAAGCCAACATCACCCTCATATTAAAACCACATAAAGCACTAGAACCGATTTCAGGGAGTGCATATGCTTGAATTGAAAATTCAAAAAAGCATTATTTTGGGGGGACATTTTGGTGAAGATGTGATATATTTATTAAATAATACACAATTTTGTTTGGACTTAGTATGATTTTTATTTTGATGGATCATGTTCCAAGGGCAGTAGGTAACAGCCTGCAAAAATGTTGGTAAGATTGGCAGAGGTAGTTTTATGACACCATGGGAAAACTTGAATTTCTAAATGTTTGCCAAAATTGACTGTTTGAATAGATGTTGATCTGTATTAAGTTATCAGGTATTGAAATTATGGGAAAGTTTAAAACATAATTTAGAATAACCCTAAAATTTAATTTAAAAACATGCTGATATTGAGTGTCATAAAATTATCTACCACTACATTTTGAGAAGGGGTCCATGGTATTCACCTGACTGGCAAAAAGGTCTACGGCACCAAAAAGAAAAGAAAATTACAGACCAATCCCTCTAATGAACATAGATGCAAAAATTCTAAACAAAATACTCGTAAATAGAATTCAACAGCATATCGAAAGACTTACACATCACAACCCAGTGGGATTTATTCCTGGTATGCAAGGCTGGTTCAACAGAAGAAAATCAATTAACCTAATACACCACATTAACAAATTGAAGGAAACAAACCACATGTCATCTTGGTAGATGTTGAAAAGGAATTTGATGAAATTCAGCTTCCTTTTTTGATAAAAACACTTTGAAGGATAGGAATAGAAGGAAAATTCCTCTATATGATAAAAAGTATATATGAAAAACCCACAGCCACCATTGTATTCAGTGGGGAAGGATTGAAAGTTTTTACTCTAAGATCGGGAACAAGACAAGGATGCCCACTATCATCGTTATTATTCACCAATGTGCAAGAAGTTCTAGCTAGAGCAACTAGACAAGATTTTTAAAAATGCATCTAAATAGGAAAAGAAATAGTACCATCCACTATTTGTGGATGACATGACCCTATATATAGAACATTATGAACTGTCTACAAAAAGCTACTTGAGCTAATAAATGAATTTAACAAGATGGCAGTCTACAACATAAACACATGAAAGTCAGTAATGTTTCTGTACACTGGTGTTGAACAATCCAAGGAGGAAATCGGAGAAAAAACAAATTTACAATAGCAACAAAAAGACTCAAATACCTAGGAATCAATTTAACCAAAGACATACAGAACCTACATGCAGAAAAATACAAAACAAAGCTAAAAGAAACGAATAAAGACCTAAACAAATGGAAAGATATTCCATGTTCATGGATTGGAAGACTAAATATCATGAAGATGTCAATTCTTCCCAAATTGATCTATAGATTCAAAGCAATACCAATCAAAATTCCAACAACCTACTCTACAGAAACAGAAAAGGCAATTGCCAAATTCATTTGGAAGAGAAAGTGCACCCAAATAGTCAAAAGTATTCTAAAAAAGAAAAGCAAAGTGGGAGGAATTTCACTGCCTGACCTTGAAGCATACTACAAAGCTAATTTGGTCAAAACAGTATGGTATTGGCATAAAGATAGACATATCTACCAGTGGAATAGCATTGAGAATCTGTTAATAAACTCTCACCTCTGTGGCCAATGGTTTCCACAAAACCTACCAAAGCATGTTAATGGGACAAAACAGTCTTTTCAACAAACGGTGCTGGGGGAACTGATAGCCATAACCTTTACCACTCCCTACACAAGAATCAACTCGAAATGGGTCAAGGGCCTAAGCTTAAGAGCCAGGATCATAGCACTACTAGAAGAACATGTAGGGAAACATCTCAAAGACCTTGTGGTTGTTTTTGATTTTTTGGATCTTACACCCAAAGCACAGGCAACAAAGGAAAAATAGATAAATGGGATCTCCTCAAAATTAACCACTTTTACACCCTCAAAGGATTTTGTCACAAGGGTGAAAAGGCAGTTGACCCAATGGGAGAAAATATTTGGGAATCACATATCTGGTAAGGGCTTAATATAATGTCCATGGCATATAGGGAGATGCTACAACTAACAATAAAAAGTCAAATGACCCAATTTAAAAAAATGGACAAAAGACTTTAATAAACATATGAAAAAATGTTCAGTGTCACTAGCAATTAGGGAAATGCCAATCAAAACTACAATGAGATATCATTTCACACCTATTAGAATGGCCACTATAAAACAGTCAGAAAACTGCAAGTGCTGGAGAAGATGTGGAGCGATAGGAACAACTATTCACTGTTGGTGAGTATGTAGAATGGTACAGCCACTCTGGAAGACTGTTTTGCAGTCCCTACAGATGCTGAATGTAGATTTGCCACATGACCCAGCAGTACCACTCTGGGTATATACCCAGCAGAACTGAGTGCAGTGACATGAACAGACACCTGCACACCAATGTTCATAATTCACAATTACCAAAAATTGGAAACAACCCATGTGTCCATCAACCAATGAATGGATAAACAAACTGTGATGCATTCACACCATGGGATGTTATGCAGCTGTAAGAACTGAAATCATAAAGCATATGACTACATGGGTGAACATGGAGGATATTATATTGAGTGAAGTAAGCTAGACACAAAAGGAAAAATACTATGTGATTTGTGCTAGTATGAGCTAAATATATTGTGTAATCTTATGGAGTTAATAACTTAAATATGGGTCACCAGAAAATAGAATGAGCTAAGAGAATGGACAGCTGAGGGTTTAACTTGTGCAGAACTGATGAAAAAAAAGTGTGTTAATCTTTGAAAATGAATAGAAAAGGTGAAAGCACAGAATAATATTTGTAACTAGCGGTACTATTATATGAGTATGAATGGTTTCAAGGGACAGTCTAAGGTCACATGTAGTTCTAAAAGGAAAGCTTAAAGATATTACATGGAAGTGTATAGCATAGTAAAAGCACATGTGTCAAGCCCTCAACATTCTTGCAAGTATCTCTGAACATGGCCCTTCAAGCAAAGAAGAGTGATTATCACTGTGGGCCCTGAGAGGAGGGGAAAAGAAGAATTGAATAGGTGGAATCAGTGTAACTGTGGGGCAATGGAAGTATTCCACAAGATTATGCAAGGATGGATATAGGACATGTTAAATTACACCAAAAATATATAGGGGCCTATAGGATAAAATGTAAGTCATAATGCAAAACATAAGATAAATAAAAACTTAGAAAATTGTATAGTCCAAAAAATAAACCACAATGTAAACCCAAGTGTAACCTTGTTTGAAAGCTATTGTCTCAATATCTGTACATCAGTTGCAGTAACTATAGTATGAACATGTAAAAAGATTATTGCTGGGGAAGGGACAAAGTGTCTGATGTTGAATATGTGGGAGTACTGTAAATTGTATATATGAATTACTGGGGTCTAAAACTTTCATGAGGACAAGCTTATTAGAAAAGAAAAAGAAAAAGAAAGGACATAGACTCTGAGGAAGAGATGGAAGAAGTTTCCTTGCCAATGTGCATACAGGGCAACACTTATTGCAGTGATGGAAAGCAAAACATCAAAAAGAAAGCTTTTCAATTTAAAAATTTTTTGATACCCCAATTTATTTTTACTTTAATTTTTATAAATTAGTATGTATTCTATATCTAACCTCTAAACCCATCACTATATTCCTTTTTACTCTTAATGGGACCTTGCAATATATTTGGCTTCATATTTGGGGAGGTTTTAGACCACAGAGGGGTTCGATGGGGGTGGGGGAGGAATACTGGTATGGGGTGTTATTGGTGGGGGGGGGGGCGCATGGCTGGGAGGAAGTTCTCCAGGGCATATGTGTGGGGTACATAAAAATGTTTGGATATTTTCATAGTGGTTACAGTTGGGAATGATGGCTGGGGAAGTGCTGAGTTCCTGGCAGGGGGAGCTTCTGTCTCATTTCCTAATGGAACAGGAACAATCCTGAGTGCAATGGCTAAGACCAATAAGGAAGGATGGTCCAACAATGAGCCCTTGATGCTAATGACTATGCTTGTGGGCCTGTGAGCCTGAAATAAGAACTAGGCCTAGAGCTGCAGGATGCCCAAGAGTTACCTCCTGAGAGCCTCCATGTTGCTCAAATGTGGCCAGTCTATAAGCCAAACAACATGTAAATGCATTGCCTTTCCCCCAGCATGGGACATGACTCCCGGGGATGAGCCTCCTTGGCACTGAGGGATTACTACCAAGTACCAGCTGATGATGTGGCTGGAGAATGACCTTGAATAAAAGGGTCAACTCAGACCAGCAGAATATCTCAGCCTACATGTAATATCAGGAGTTAAAAAAGCTTTTTGACCCTGAATAAAAGGGGGAAATGGAAAAGACAAATGAGTTTATATGGCTATGAGTCTCCAAAAAAGAGCTGGGAGGTCATCAGAAGGGTCACCCTTATGCACACCTCAGCAGAGTAGATACAACCCCAGGTATTGGTTCTTCTGAGGGCAACAGAGACCCACAGGTTCTAAGGTCATGGTAGATGGAGTTCAGTGCCATGTCAGGTGGCCCTACTTTGGAGTTTGTGGTCCTGAGTGTAACGGAGTTGGATTCAGGTCTGTTCTTTGTTCACAAGCCTCTCCTGTCACTTTTACCAGACCTGTAGTTGGCGCTGGGGTTTAGTGTATACTCAGGGGACCTGAATCTCTGGACTCTCCATGTGATAGCCAAGCCCTGAGCTTCAACAGACTTGCAACTCCTACCCTTTGGTTTATTAGACTTACCCCAGCCAGCTAACAGGGAGGTGAAGAAGGTCAACCACCATACCAGGGAGCCAAGAGTGCCTACAACTGCAAGCAAGGAGAACTGCATCCATCATCCAAGTGGAATCGAAGCACCCTCTCGTACAGAGGTGGAGTAGATATAACCATCCCAGGGTCCACAGAATGGAGGAATAGAGTATAGATTAGAGTGGATTTACTGATACTCTATCTGGAACTAATGTGATTAGTAATGGAAGTAAATATATAGCACTGAGATGGAAAAAACACAAAAAACAAAAAAGCACATGTGAAATAAGAATATGGATAAAATTGCATATATAAGACTCTTCTTCCTTGAAATTGAACAAATATATGTTAACACTATAAAATGTCAGTATCACACACAAAAAAACCTTTATGCTATGTGAAAGAAACAAGGCAAAAAGTATACTACTACATTTTTTATGATTCCATTTATATAAAATGTAAATATAAACCAATTTCTAAAGATGAAACTTGATCAATGATTATGTAGTACTGGGGAAGGACTGCTAAGGGATGTTGAATTTTCCTTTTTGGGCTAATGAAATTGTTCTAAAATTTTTTGTGGTAATGAATGCACAACATTATGATTATACTAAAAGCCATTAATTATACACTTTGGATAGGTCATTTCGCATATGAATATAGCTCAATAAAACTGCTTATAAATAATTGTGCAAGAATGGCCAGAAAGAGCAGCTATGTATAGTATGAAAATGCACTAATGATGATTGAGATGATGAATGCCTAACTATGTAATTATTACAAATACCACTGATTTTACAATTTGGATGAAATGTATCCTCTATTAATATGTATCTATAAAATAGATTTGTTAGGAAAAAGAAACTAGGCATTGGAATGGTGATTAAAATATGTAATCAACAGGGTAGAACTATAGTTAATGATTACCACTGTTAATATGTTTCCCATGCCATCACTCAATAATGTTCATAAATTTATCACTAGTACTTTCAAAAGCAGATCTTCAGACCCTAATAAAGTATTGTCAGATTGAATTTTTTTTGAAACCCAATTTGGGCTAGTTATAAGAGACCTAAATAAAGTATTATGATAAAGAATGTTAAAAAATAACAATTGCTTATAAAAATAGATTAGAAATAAGATGGCTAATTTAGCATACATCTTTACTTTTCCATGTCTGCCAGAGTGAAATTACAAAAAAAGTATAAAAACAAGAAAAAACTCTAAGAGCTGAAAACTGAGGATTATGCCATTAATAAATCAGAAATCGATGTCTTTCTGTACCACATGTAGAAGATTAAAGGCTAAATGTATTAAACAGAAATCTTCTATCCAATGCAAAAGAAGAATCCAGGAAATAGGAAAGGATTAAAGACTTATTTAGAAATTTCATAGCAGTTATTTTAAGGTTTTAGAACATATGTGTTTGAAGAACATAAAATAACTCTTCAATTCTAAACACGAACATTTATGCTGTATTATTTACACATTCCTTTAAAATATTCCTTTAGTTAAAATTCAGCACTAGAAATAACAGAGATTACGGAGAAATTATTGTAGAGGTAAATGACTCAAAAACCTGCGTAACTTATTAGCAGAGCACTTACAAAAGCAATAACAATCCTAATAAATCTTATTTATTTCCACTCATGTTTTCACCTAGTACCACAGTCAGTGAATGCTTTGCAGGTTTAAATTCTTTGACTCTACTTCTTCCTTCAAGACATAAGTCCTCGAGTGTATGGATTCCCCAAAGAGAGCAGCTTTAACAAAATTGAAAGTATGGTATATTAACATTGTGGAAATTGTCGTGCCTCATAAAAGCACCATGCCATCCACTACTGACTCCAAAGGAAGGAACTTCTATAAGATCCTAGCCTTTTTTCTTAAGATTTCGATTACTGAAGTCTTCAGTAGAGAGAAACCTTCCCCTGATTGTTTCAAAAACTACTAAATTAGTGTTAATCAGTGGAACTTCTGGGTTATACTTAATCATTTCCCTATTTACCAATCATCTATGAAGTAGCTTGTGATATAGATACACATGTTGTAGCAGAAATCTACATTTAAATTAAAACCCTAACACTTCGCAACTCATTATAATTTTTATTATACCTTTGCTTGTTTGTTTTCTGGGGAAAAAAAGACAAAAATATATTATACACACATGTATATATACATATATAAATAAAATTAAATATATAGGGAGGTGGCTGTGGTTCAATCAGTTGGGCTCCCATCTACCATATGAGAGGCCCTGAGTTCGTGTCCCAGGTCCTCCTTTTGAAGGCAGGCTCACCCACAAGCACCACGGAATGCTGCCCAGCCCACAAGTGCAGCAGAGTAACACCCACCCACAAGCACCGCGGAGAGCCAACTCAGTAAGCTGATGCAACAAAAAGGGAGACAAGCAAAAACACAGAAGAGTGCACAGTGAATGGACACAGAGAGCAGACATCAAGCAAGCTGCAAGGGGAGGGGGAATAAATAAAATAAAATGCCAACACACAGAAGAATGCACAGCAAATGAACGCAGAGAGCAGACAGCAAGCAAGCCATAAGGGGGGAGGGATAAAAAAATATTAAATATATACACTCATATCTACATATGCATATATATTACAAGCACCTTTAATGTGAGGGAGGCAGGTGTAGCTCAGTGGGCGAATGCCTGCTTCCCATGTACAAGGTCCCCAGTTCAATCCCTGGGACCTTGTGAAAAAAATACTTATACATATACATATATATAGCATACCAGCATTGATGTGTTAATAATTAAATAATTAAATAAAAAAGAATAAAAATGGTTATGAATGTTATTGTTTTACCTTATTTCCTAGTTGTGTAAAATTTCTAGTTATGTTTTTAGAGAACAGAACATTAAGAAAAGATTTAAGTAGCCTGAAATGATTAAAGTTTAATTCCCTTAAGCCCTATATTTTAAACTGATCTTATTAGCTCTCACAAACCTTAAAAAGTATATTCCTATATTCAAAATGCTTCACAAGAAGTTACTTTATTATGAAAATACAGCTCACTATAGATATATTCTTACTACTTGGGTAAACATCATGCTTTTCCTTCCCTGAATGTGAGCCACAACAACAGATCTGGTAGAATCTTTGATCCTTAGCACCATAAGTCTGCTGGTTTAAAGAGAAAAGTCAAGCAGTCAAGTAGCATTTCATATAACAACTAGCTAGTGGAGTTCCATAAGGCATGTCATAGTTAAGGGAAAAAAATACATAGCGAGAATTGAATAGTCCCTGCTTGCCATCTTCAGCCAATCGTGCCCATGAGTGGAGCAATGTCTACCCTTTCACAGAGGGTTATTGATTAACGTGAATAATGAAGTTGTCTCTTCTCTCAAGAGAAAAGGAAATATGTGGAGGATATTTTTGTTTAACAACAATCAAATTTTTATTCCAAGGTTTGGAAAATTGCTATAAAATATGGATAGATGTACAATGATGTAGAAAAAATTAAACTACAAACTTTCTATAGAAACACATTTTAGCTTATAAATGTTTTGTGTAAATGGTTGACACATTTTCTATATACAAATTTCAATATTTGCCTTAAAAATAGTTATGATTAATCATAAAATGATATATAAAAGCACAAAAAATAGATATCTATTCAGGTTAGCAGGAAATCCTTTTCAAAACAATCCAAATCAAGGAAAAATTACATAGGGATATGTTTATATTGAATTTTATGTCTCTTAAAATTAAAGAAACATGAAAATATGTATTGAAACTGACCAAAGACCGAAGAAATTTTCTGAGGAAACCTACCCAGGATCAAATTATAAACATTACCTTTTAAAGAGTCTTGAAGAAATCTTCTTTTGGAGAAGAGATATAAATTTAATTTAAATTTTTATTAGGTAGACTGCATGGCAAATCTGATTTTATGTAGAAAAATTATTGAGAAATAAATATCTATAGGAATAAATTATAGGAAACCAAGCTTCTTAGAAGATAAAGTGAAAATTTTTTGTTTTACTTTTATTTTTTCATTTTTCATTTTTATTTTTGTTTTTGTATTTTATTTGTTCATTTTAATTATTATTATTTTATTTTATTATTATTTTTGTGTTTTTTTGGCTTTGTTTTGGGAGAGGTGTAGTATCACAGAAGGGTCATGGATCACTGGTGTGGGGTGTCAGTGATGGGGGGATGTATGGGAAAGGGTGCACCTGGGGCATGCCTCTATGGCATGTGAATATGTACAAACAGTCATGGGATTTTGTCTCAGTGGTTGGAGACCCACAAAATAACTGAAAGAATATTGAATTCCCATCCTGGAAAGTACTGCTACATTCTCTAATAGAGTGACAAGAATCCCTAGAGTACATAGGCAGTGCCTCAGGTCCTTGATGTTGATGGTTGTACTTATGAACCTTTACTAGTGAAATTGAAACTTAACCTAGTATTATATATTGCCTAAGAGTTACCTTCTGAAAGCCTCCTTGTTATTCAAATGTGGCTCTTCTCTAAGTCAAACTCAACATCTAAATGCACTTCCTACCCTGAGCATTGGACATGACTTCCGGGGATGAGCATCCCTGGTGCTGAGGGATTATTACTAAGCACCAACTAGCAATGCATCTGGAAAAAGACCTTGGCCAAAAGGGGGAAAGGGTAAAGACAAATGAGTTTATATGGCTAAGAGACTTCAAAGTGAGTCAGGAGGTCATTCCAGAGATTACACTTACGCACGTCACAGTAGGATCTCATTGACTGCCACTGTAAATACTGCCTCAAACAGGGGGGTTGTTCCTGAGGGCTCTAGAGACACCTAGACACTATAGGCAGGGCAGAATATTTCAGGAACTTGGCACCCTGTCAGTGGGCCTTACTTTGGAATGTATGCTCCCCAATGTAACAGAGACTCATTTATAATTTCCCTTTATATGCCTCTTCTGCCCCTTTTATTTGAACCTATAATTAGCACACTACTCATTAAATATATGCCACAGAGTCTTAAATCTTTGGTCTGTTCAAATTCTAATTGAGCCCTGAATCTTAGCAGCCCTGCAACACCTACTCTCCAGTTCATTGGACTCATCAGGACAACTAACAAGGGGATGATGATGGACAATGTTCATCCCAGGTAGTGGAAAGTGTCTGCAACTGCAAGCAATACAGTTCCATCCATCTGCCCCATGACATCTAAGCCCCCTCTCAATTGGAGACAGGGTAGGCATCATCATCCCAAAATCTTCGAGGTTGAGAAATGAACAAACATAAGGGTGGAAAACAACTATGGGCTAAAGCAGTCTTATGATTATTCTAGCAATGGAAGAACTTGTATCACTGTCAAAAAGGCAGTGGTCCCTAGAGATTCTGAGCAGAGGGAGAGGGAAGAATAGGTATAACATGGTACATTTTTGGGACACTGGAATTCTTCTAATGACATTGCCATGATGGATACAGACCATTTTATACGTTTTATCAAAATGAACATATATTGAAGCATTGTACTAGTCAATATGTAGTTTACATTATAATTTACATTATAGTTTACACTTTGCCCCACACTTTGTCCCAGGAAAAGAGTGAGAGGGGGAGGAGTTGGGGTATATGGGAATTTTTAAAAATGTAACATTTATGTAATCTAAAGCTTCTTTAAAAATAAAAAATAATATTTAAAGTAAATACTACATAGCCAAAGGCTGACAACTAATAGCTATTATATAATTGCAGTCAGAATTAACTTATGTGTATTTTCCCACTTGTACTTCAACCTTCTCTTTCAATCAAAGTAATCTCATTCTATTAAATATGTATCTTATAATTTCATTTGAAAAATTTTAAGCACAGAGTCTATATTATTGTATCTGTATTTAAAATATAATTTTTAGAAATATACAAAGCACATGCATTTGTTAAACATGCAGCTACATTACTACATTTTAAATTGTATTGCTAGAATATTGCACTGATGTACTGACAATGTGCGATTCTTTCACAAGGAAGATCCAGTTTTATGAAGTCTGTTCCTTTTTTTTTTTTTTTTTAGTCTTGTATTCTTCACGAGGTATAGGCAGCATGTCAGTGCTTTCATGCCCAGGTGAGTATATGTGAAGTGCAATGGCAGTGAAGAAGATAGTGAATGATTTGCAAAGAAAACCTGAAGTAAAAAAAAAAAAAAAAAAAAAAAAAAAAAAAACATCAGGGAAAGGATAATATTTACCAAAGAAAAGAAGATAAATACATTTCATCTCTGAAACTATCAATTCCTCAATTGGAGAATGTAATTAATGCCATAAAGTTACGTTATTATTATTGAAAGGAGATTAAGATAATGTTTACAGAAACTTTCAGATTTCTTAGATCTAAAACTCAAGAATAATGCAAGGTGTGCTATTACTTCATAGAATATGTTAATTCTAAAGCATAAAAATAAATTTCTACTTTCAAAATTTAGCTGTTGATATGAACTGGAAGCTAAGTCACCACATATGTTCCAATCTTTTTGAAATATTCATCATTTTAAAAATACAAAGAGAAATATTTTAGAAAAAAATTGATAATATAAAATTGTTTTCATTTTTATCAAGTTTCAGAAAGTTAATACATTACAACTCAATATTATATAAAAGTACTTGCACTTTTGGATGCAAATACCTCCTATTAATTTAAGTAAAAAATATTTTAGAGCAACAATATTAATTGTCTGAGTAGGACACATTAATGAATCTATACTATTTAAAATAAATATTCAATAGTATTTCATACATTTTCAAGAAAGAATATTATTTTTCTTAGTGATATTTATCTCTGATGTAGTTGTAACACAGTAATAATATTGTAAAATAGCAAGAATTTGTGGATCACTTTCTTGGAGTATAGTTTGAGAAGCAAATTTGATAATTATGAAAAGGAAGCTGGTGGTCCTTCCAAGAAGAGAATAGTTGCAGCAGACAACTATATCTGAACCGAGGATAGGAAATGTCAGATAATATATTAAAATCAGTTTAAAAACTTCAGACAGCTGATGAAGAATTGAGGACTAGAAAGACTAACGGAGGATAGAACTTAGTATAGGTGATCTGACTTCTGCAATGATTTTTCCTCTGAGGTCATTTTTCAGCAAAAAATCAAACTTGTTCTGGAAGAGGCTGCTGCTGCGAAATAGAGGTCTTTCTGGTCTCACAGGGCTGGAGTGACAAAATTGAAGACCTGAAAGGCCTCAAACAAACAGCAAGACATTTGCTGAATTCAGGAAGCAGGGAGTAAAAAGAGGTCCTAGTTTGCTTAGATGTGAAGCACAAGCAGTTCTTCAAAATGTTGCCATTGTTCAAATCCCAAACTGTGCTACAGTGAAAGTCTTGCTATCCCTGTCAAATTATTGAAGTCAGTAGTAAATTTAACAAGCTAAACCTACGCAGTCTCTGAGAATGAATTCAAAATTTGATTCTCAGTCTGCACTCAAGTATATTAACAGAAGAAGTAGAATGCCTCTTTCTGAAGATAAATAGTTACTACAGTCTCTACTGTTCTTTTATACAGAATGCCTGGAAAGCAATAAAATTTTGAGACCTATGAAACATGAAGAAAATAATATTCCCCCTCAAAACAGAAACAGTAAATAAACATATACAAAGAGCAGCCCTGTTGTTGGATGCATTAGGCAGGAGCTTTTAAATAACTGTGATGAAGTATAAATACATGAAGTGGAAAATGTGGACTACATGGAAGAAGAAATATGAACAATGAGAGATGGAAATTACCAAAAAAAAAGAACTAAGTAGAAATGGTAAAATGAAAAATAGGCTATCCGAAATAAGAAATTCTTATATATACTTCACAACAGACTAGACAGATGAGAAAGAAAATCAGTGAACTTGAAGACAGGTCAATAGACAGTACTCAAAAAGAAAAAGAACAGAATCTCCAAGGTATATGAAATAATATCAAGTGGGCTCACATATGTTTAAATGGTGTCCTAAAAGGAGAGAGGAGGGGAAAAGTCGTAAAATAAATATCTTAAGTGATGATGTCCAAGAACTTTCCAAAACTGATAAGACATTAATCCATATATTCAAGAAATTTAGCACACCCATTAGATGAAAAAAGATATATATTTTTTAGATTTATTTATTTATTTATTTATTTATTTATTTATTTATTTATTTCTCTCCTGTTCTCCCCCACCCTGCCCCAGTTGTCTGTTCTCTGTGTCCATTTGCTGCATGTTCTTCTTTTGTCCACTTCTGTTGTTGTCAGCAGCATAAGAATCTAGTGTCTTTTTTTTGTTGTTGCATCATCTTGCTGTGTCAGCTCTCCATGTGTGTGGCTCCATTCCTGGGCAGGCTGAACTTTCTTTCCGCTGGGTGGCTCTCCTTACAGGGCGCACTCCTTGTGCTAGGGGCTCCCTTACTCAGGGGACACCCCTGCATGGCACGACACTCCTTGCCCACATCAGCACTGCGCATGGGCCAGCTCCACACAGGCCAAGGAGACCCAGGATTTGAACCGCGGACCTCCCACGTGGTCCTTGCACACATCAGCACTGCACGTGGGCCAGCTCCACACGGATCAAGGAGGCCCGGGGTTTGAACTATGGACCTCCCATGTGGTAGATGGACACCCTATCTACTGGGTCAAGTCCGCTTCCCTGGAATATTTTGAAAAACATACTGCAGCAGTTTGACATTATTGATGAATTCCAAAAAGAAATATTGGATTATGTTTATAAACTGATCTTCTCCTCTGGGCATATTAGATTATATTGGATTCATAGATTTACTTGATTAAGGAATTATGTAAACCTCTTGTGCCAGTAGGGCATTGAGCCCCCACCCTTTAGTGGGGGGAGGGGGCTCACAAATAAAAGCATGGCAAAGAACAGAGTTGAGGGTTTCTGATGTTGGAGTTTTGATGTTGGAGTTTGATGCTGAAGACTTAAGCTGGAGCCCTGGGAAATAAGCTCACAGAAGAAAGAGAGGCCAGTTCCAGGAAGAAAGGTACCTTGAATTCAGAGTAAAGCAAGCTCCAGAGATGTAAGAACTCAGGAAGCCTGAACCCTCACAGACATCAGCAGCCATCTTAAGCCTGAACCCTCACAGACATCAGCAGCCATCTTAAGCCTGAACCCTCACAGACATCAGCAGCCATCTTTCTCCAAAGACTTTGGTGAGGGAAGTAACTTATGCTTTATGGCCTGGTATCTCTAAGCTCCTACTCCAAATAAATACCCTTTATAAAAACCAATTTCTGGTATTTTGCATCAACATCCCTTTGGCTGACTAATACACATACTTAGGCACATCACAGTCACTAAACATTGTCAAACATAGTCAAAGATTAAGAGAAAAGTTGAACACAGCCAGAATAAAAACAACATATTCTACACAGGAGAACAACATTGCAAACGACAGCAGACTTCTCACCAGAAACAACAATGACCAGAAAATTGTATAACATTATCTTTACCCGTTATGCAAGTTAAAAAAAAGGCAGTTTGAAGTTCTATATCTTTCAAAAATGAAGGTAAACTAAATATAAATTCATTAGACAAAAGGTTAAAGAATTATCTCCAGCAGAACTGCAGCAAAAAATAATACTAAACAAAGTTCTTTAAGTATCTCTAACAGCTCTGGATAAATACAAAATAAAATAGGTAGGTAGGTAGTTAAGTAGAAAGATTGATTGATATATAGACACATTAGTATTAGAAAAAATAGATATCAAGAAAAGGTATTACTGAAGAAATAAAGGATATCATATAATTGTTTCAAAAACCACCAATTCATCAAAAAAAACATAGAAATTCTAAATTGTGTGTACCTGACACACAATTTTAAATTATCTGAAGAAAGGGTGGAAACATTAAAAGTTGTAATAAATTCTGAATCCACAAACATAGTTGCCAATTTTAACACATTTTGATCATTACTGGAAGATGATCACAAAAAAATTAATAATGATATAGAAGAGCTGATCATACAAATTGATCCAAATGACATTTACAAAAGGCTTTACTAAGTAAGTTCAAAAATATACATTTTCATATCATATAAAAAATTCACCAAGATAGAACATTTGATTGGTCATAAAAGAAATATCAAAGAATTTCGAAAGATTGAACTCATAAAGAATAAAGTGTTAGAACACAATAGAAATATGTTAGAAATCAAAACACACTTAAATAATCTTTGATTTGAAGAAAAAATCATAAAATAAAATTAGAAAATAATTTCAACTAGGCGATTCAAAATGTGTGGGATGCAGAAAAGCTGTGTTTTGAGGGATATTTATAGATTTAAATGATAAAATTAGAAAAAAAAATGTTAAATAAGCTATCTAATCTCCCATCTTAATAATCAAGGAAAAGAATACCTAATTAAGCTCCCAAAGTGGACAAAATTAATAAGACTAGAAATCAATAAAATAGAAATTAAAGAAAAGATAAAGAAAATGAGGTCTTTGAAATATTGATAAATATATGAAAGCTTACTACCATTGATAAAATATAGCATGTCTGATCAAGTAAAAGAGAAAAACAGCCAGTTGCCAACAGCAGAACTAAAACAAGGAATATCACTAGAGATCTTAAAACATTAAAGTAACAATACATGGATGGAAAACTATGTCTATAAATTCTGCAATCTAAATGAGATTGACAAATTTTTAAAAAGTTCAAATTATGAAAACTAACTCAAAAGAAATGAAAATATCTAATTAAAAAATACAAGAAATATTTGGTCTATCGCACTGGCAAAATACTCCATGTTCCAATAGTTTCACTAATAAATTCTACTCAAATCCTAAGAAATGAAAGAATACATATCCTCAGAAACTCTCAGAAAATAGAATAGAAAGAATATTTCAAATTGCTTTGTGTCACTAGTGTACCACTGATAATAAAAGTTAGACAAAGATAATTTCAAATTAATATTCATTGTGAACCTAGATACAAAACAGTCCTTAACAAAATATTACAATTCAAATTCAGTAATATATAAAAATCATAATATATCACAATCCAGTGGTTTGAATCTCAGGAATGCAAAGTTAGTCCACTCTTTAAAAATATCAATGTAATGCAACCCATTAAGAGAATATAAGACAGAAGCCACATGGTCATCTCAAAAATTAACTTGAGAGGAAAACAAAAGCAAGAACTAAAGAGTGCTTAGAGGAAAACATGGAAGAATATTTTCATGACCTTACGTAGGCAAAAGATCTTGGCCTGCACACAAAAAGTAATAACCATAAAAGAGAAAATAATAAAGTAGACTTAATTAAAATAAGCATTTCTGCTCATCAAAACATACCATTAAAAAAAGCAATAGACAAGCCACATCCTGTGATTAAGTATGTACAACATATAAATCTGAGAAGATCATGAATTTAGAAGATATAAAGAACTCTTATAAATTAGCAATATCTTAAAAAGAAACCAACCAGTTTTAAAATAAGGATGAAAGACTTGAAAAGATTTTTCACAAAATGGATGGATGTGAAGGTATGTTTTCTTGATTGATAGAGGCCCCCACAATAGCTAACAAAAGATTAAACTTTTATCTGGGGAAGTCCAGCTACTTCCTCAAATAAAATGGCAAAAATTTCTGGAGTATATGTTATACCTAACAAAAGAAAACATGTGAATATGCCCAGTCCTTGATCTTAATATTCGTATTGATGACCTTTATTCCTACAAAAATGAAACAGCCTAATTATAATTAATTCTGAAGAGTCACCCCCTGAAAACCTTCTTGTTACACAAATGTGGCCTTTCCCTAAATCCACACCAAGAAATTGGACTTACTACCTTCCTCCCGAGGTGGGATGTGACTCCCAGGGATGAGCTTCCCCAGCACTGACAAACTATTACCGAGCACTAACCAGTGATGCATTTGGAAAAAGACCTTGACCAAAAGTTGGAAAGATTAAATAAAAGAGTTTTAAGAAATTTCAAAGTGAGTTGGGAGGTCCTTTCAGATGTTACACTCATGCAGATCTCAGGCAGATTTCACTGTCACAGTAAACAAAGCCTCAGATAAGAGTTCTCCTGAAGGCTCTAGGTACATCCAGACACCAGAGGCAAGGCACATGAAATCAACACCCTTTCAGCAAGCCCTATCTGATACTATATGATAATCTATTTCCCCAATATATTATAGTTGCACTCATTTATAATTCCCCTACTTATGATTATTCTACTCCTTTTATTTAAACCTGTAATTCTCAATATATACATTAAATATATCTAAGACTTAAATCATTGGATGGTTCATATGCCAGTTGAGCCCTGAATCCCAGCAGAGTTGCAGCCAACTCCTATTCTTCATTTCTTTGGACTTGCCCTGTGCAACTGACAAAATGGTGATGATGGACAAGTCCCATGCCAAATCTCTCAAAACCGAGGAATGAAAAAACATAAGGCGGAAGTGTAACCACAAACCAAAGCATATTTATTGTTATTGTAGTTATTATCTTGTATTAATGGAAGAAATTGTAACATTAATGTAAAGATTAGGGGTTCAGGGTTTAGAAGGGAGTAGGGTGGTATGAATAGGTGTAACATAAGGCATTTTTAGGGCAGTGAAATTGTTTAGTATGATACTACAATGAAAGACACATGACATTGGTCAAAGCCTAGAAAACTGTACAGGAAAAAGTGGAAACCATAATGTAAACTATGGACTTTGGTTAGTACCAATGCTTCAATATTGATTGGCTCATAATGTAACAAATTTACCACACTAATGTAAATGTTAATAATAAGGGAAACTATGTGTGTGGATGTAGGAGAGAGAATCATATGGGAATTCCCTATACTTTTAGTGTAATTTCTCTGTAAATCTAAAACTTCTCTAAAAATAGTTGTCATTAAAACAAAAAGAAACAAATGGCCAATCAGCACAAGAAAGTTGGTTAACATTTTTAATCATCATGTAAATGCAAATTAAGAACATAATGACACACCATTTTGCACACAGTAGAATAACTGAAATAAAGAAAAAATTCTAACATCAAATGTAAACGAGAATGTACAGTAATACATTGCTGGTGGAAGTTAAAAACTATAGGCCCATGGGAAAACTATTTGGCAGTTTCTAAAAAGTCAAGGATACATCTGCTTTATGACCATCCACTTTCCCTTCCAGATATTTATCTAATGAAAACAAAAGGACAGGGCCATGAAAAGATTTATATAAGAATGTGCTTAACAGCCTTATTTGTAATAGCCAAACACTGTAAATGCCCATTAGCAAAAGAATGGCAGTGTATTCATAAAACTCACCAATAGAACTCACCAATAGAAAAAATAAACTATTGCGATATAAGCAACATGAATGAATCTCTCAAAAGCATGACAATGCAAGACAAAAAAGAGTATAGAGTGTGTTTAATTTACATCAACTTCTAGAACAGGCAAAATCAACACATTGTAAAAATCTGAAAGGGATTTCTCTGGAGAGGAGGAAAATTGATTGGGAAGGTCATATGGAAACTTTCTGGAGATAAAGGAAATATTCTACATTTTACTTGGGGTGCTAGTTCATGGGTGTACTTAATTATCAAAAGCCATCAAAATTAACATCTGAGATCTATGTTAATTATATGTTAATGACATCTCAATTTGGGGGCAGGGGTGCGTTGCTTAGAATATTTTTTGAAATATTTTCCGTAAACTAAACACAGTGTGATAAGCATCTGGATCAAGAACAAAACATTGACAGCACCTCAGAAGTCCTCCTCACGCTTCCTTCAATTCACTGACCTATGCTTTTGAACTACATATAATAGTTTAAAAATATGTAAGTAGGATCATACAGTGTGTACTCTTCTAAAGTCTCTGGTTTATTTCACTCAACATTAAGTTTTTATGATTCATCTACATTTCATGCAGTTGTATAGCTTTCGTTCTTATTGCTTTATAGTATTCCATTGCTGAATTTACCACATTTACCTATTCTACTGTTGGTTATTTAGATAACTTTTGTGAAAATTCCTTTCAGGTGTTTCATCAACACTTATACTAAGTAATCTACTCTCTGCTTACTGATTTGTGAGAGTTCCCTCTATAATCTGGACAAGAATTCTTTTTCATCATATTACCTTTTCACTGTGGTTGTCTTTTTGATTGTTTAATCATTTCTTTTGGTTACTGGCACTTACTTATTTTAGTATGTTCTGATATATTTCCTTTTATAGCCTGTATTTTTTGTGTCCTGTTTATGCAGTCTCTTCCTACGTGATGATCATGAAGATATTAATATATTCTAAAAAGGGTTTATTGTTTTACTTTTCATATTTGGATTGGACATGCATCTTGAATTGATTTTTTTGCATATGTTGTAAGACTGGAGGCAAGATATATTTTCTAGATATATTTAGACCCAGTTCCTCTTATTTAAAAGGCTATCTTGAAAATGCCCCCCCATCAAGATATGATGGGGGGGGCATTTTCAGGACTTGGTGTTGTCCTGGGTGGTACTGCAATGACAGATGCTGGACATTGTATGTTCTGCCATGGCCCACTGGATGGACTGGGGGAGAGTGTAAACTACAAGGTAAACCATTATCCATGTGGTGCAGCAATGCTCCAAAATGTATTCAGCAAATGCAATAAATGTCCCACGATGATGAAAGAGGCTGTTGATGTGGGAGGAGTGGGGTGAGTGGGGTGGGGGGTATATAGGGACCTCTTATATTTTTTGAATGTAACATTTAAAAAAAAATAGAAAAAAATAAGTAAATAAAAGGCTATCTTCTTATCGTTGCAGTGTTTTTGTAAAAATAAATTCAATGTGCATGTGTGTATTTGTTTTTGGATTCTCTATTCTGTTCCATTTGCCAATGTGGTGATACTTGCTTCAATACTGTACTGTATTAATTATCATAGTTTTGCATTACGTTTATTATTAAGAATAATAATATTTTATAAAAGAAGCTTTAGATTACATAAATGTTACATCAAAAATATAGGGAATTCCCATTCGGTAGCATCTATCCTTCAATTTTGTTGTCTTCTTCAAGATTATCTTGGTAATTCTTGGCTCTTTGGATTTCCATATGAATTTTAGTCACCTTGTCAATTTCAAAAATTACCTGCTGGGATTTTTGTTTAGTAACACATTGAGGATAGAGAGTAATTTCAGAGAATTGGCATGTTTTATCTCCTATCTGTATACATGATGTAGGTTTTATTTAATTTCTCTTAAAAATGTTTTATGTAGTTTTCAGTGTAAGGTTTTACATAACTTTCAGTAGATTTTTAACTTGATATTTGACTTTTTCGATGTTATTGCATTCATTATATTATTTTTATATTTGGTAGTGGCTGGTAGATAGAAACACAATTGATATTTGTATACTGATTATGTGTTAAGAAACCTTGTTAAACTCATTTAATAATTCTAATACATTTTGTTTCTTGATGTGGATGCAGATTACACAGGTATGTGTACTTTATAAAATACATTGAGTTACATATTCATATGTATTTTTTCTGTGCATATATATAATATTTCAATAAAAACTTTAGCAAAAATTAGAACCTGGTAGAATGCTAAATATGGTTAGCTAAAATAGGAAATGTGGCAAAGAACTAATCAATCATCTCTCTCTACAGCAAAAGAATCAGAGCTAATGGAATCCTTTAATTGGGGAAAAAGACACTTGATGAGCCATCCCAATGAAAACTTAAGATTTGAGAAAGAAAGATTGGAAAGATTTCCTGCCTTTCAAAGGGAACTGATAAACTGATGATATAAAACACTAATTTTTTGTGTGATTAAACTTGGAAAATTTGAGAGAAAACGTTCTCACTAGAAAAAAACATGGCTTACAAATGTACAAAGAAAATGTTAGATTTTCAAAAATATACTGAAGTCCATTGTGGGTTCTAGGATTCACGGATTCCTGTTGAATTCTTGTTCTAGAGTAGAGCTATGCAACAGAACTTTCTGCAATGATGGCAGTGTTCTGCATCTGCTTTTTCCAATAGAGTAGACGCTACTATCCCAATGTGACCATTAAACATATGAAATTTGGCTGTATGACTGAGGAACTGAATTTTCAATTGAATTTAAGTTTAATTAAGATTAAACTTTTGATAGTCACATAGGTCTAAGGGATATCATATTAATACAGTACAACTCTAGAATTTTTCACATGATTGTTTTCAAGGTTTACTGTGGCTTAATAAGTAGCCTTATTAAAAATACACATGCCTACTACTACTTGGGATTCTGATTCAGGGCCTTTAGGAGTACTGGGGATCGAACCTAGGACTTCTTACATGGAAGCAGGTGCTCAACTATTGAGCTACACTGCTCCTGTATTTTTAATAAGCACTGTAAGTGATTCTGATTCAGATTATCTGTTTTGAAACATAATAGTTTACACTAAATTGCCACAAATGCATATTTCAATTTCAGTTCCTGTCTTTCTCCATTTTATCTTATTGTATTGCCTTCCCTATGTTCATTATTATTGGTATCTCCTTTTAGTAACTCCTTACCAGGACCCCTGGTAGTTTACCAACTTTCTCAATTATGTGTTGCATCTTAAAACAGCTAAACATGTTATAGTTACAACTAAAATAAAAATTAAAAGGCTGAGCAATGTCCTGAGAAACCTTCCTTAAGTATAATGCCTAGTACTATTGAATTATTGCTGAGAAACAATTTTGACTTCTTAAATGTCATTTTCCCTTCCTTCCTTCCTTTCTCCCTTCCCTTCATTCCTCCTCCTCAACCTTCCCCTCCCCTCTTCTTCCCCCCACTTCCTTTCCTCAGATTTGAGCATGAGCTAAGCTTGCTGAATAAATGACTTTTGAATTAGCAGGCATTGCTGCATACTGTTTATCAAACACATATTTGTTACTGTAAAATATTAGATTCTCTCTGATGTGGTTCTTTGAATTGCTGAATCTACTCAGTGAAATCACAAAACATATAAACACTTATAAAAATTTACCACACCAATAGTAGTTATACAAAAAAATCATTGACTGTTAGAGGTGTTAATGACTTCAGAATTTATGTAGTCCAATATTCTCATTTTACAAATGAATAAATTGAGATCCAGAAAGATCCTGATCATTTTTGAAAGTAAAAAAAAAGCATATCTTAGACTTTTCCATTGTTTTGACTAAAGCTTCTGCACTACAGCATCCTATACCCAATATCTTCTATTTATTAAATGAATACTGAATACTTGCTCTGTGTCAAGAACTGGTCTAGGCACTGAGAACGTATCACTGAACAATACAAACAATGTAGAGTTTACATTTGAGTGAGATTAGAGTATCTTGATACTCTTTAGTGGTGCAAAAATTTTGCTTTAATTTACCAATCTTTTCTAGTAGAAATGGAAAAGGTCACCATATCAAGCAAATTGGTTCTATTGTTTAAATTGAAATGCTGCTAATTTTCACCCTTCATTAGGGAATGACAACACTATTGTTCATCTAATGCAATGAATCATACTTTTACATAAATTCTGCAGTACTTTAGTTTCAAAAATATTTCTATATAATCATATAAACTTTATTTAATCTTATGAATATCTTATTCATAGTTCACAGTTTATTACTCTACCTTATAAACAACAATGTTTTTAAAACAATTTTATTTCTCTACATAATTTTTCCACAGATATCACTTACATAATCCTACCAGTTGATAGACCATTTTTGTCTTGTTATAGAATGAACAGCTTCCTATATGTTGACAGCTTTCAGTATCCCGAAAGAAACAAGAATTTTCTCTTGACATTTTAAAAAGTATCGGTCCAGGAATAGTCCCTACAAGAAATGCAATTATTGTGAAATGCCCATGTAAACACTATATGTTGAGATCAGAATGATTTTTCTCCTTAAACTAAACATATATGTACGTATTTATATTTAGTTATTCTCACACTATACATATTTAAAACTATCTAAGAATTTGCTTTTGGATAGGATTATTAAATACAGCAAACAGTGATTATAATGTTTTGAAAAACCTTATCCCTGTAGATATAAAAACTTAGTACATTTCTACCTTTTTATAAGGTTCTAAAGGTTATTAGATGATATCATAAAGCTTTCCTTAATTTTCAATGAGAAATTTGGAAGTATTTAAAAAGAGATACTAAATATTGATTTTGCAGACTCTGTTTCTCTCCAAATATCTCAAGTTGTGAAAATTTAAATGACTGAAAAATAAGTTGGTTATTGCTAATTTATAAAGATATTGAGAAAAATTACTGAAAATACAAATGCTTTGGTATGCCTGGAGCAACCTCAGATTCAGATTACTTCCTGTCCGGAGAAACAATTGTGTGTTGCCTGAGGGAAATCTCTATATACTCTCAGACAGAGCATCTCCTCAGCAACAATATCACTTTCAGCTAAAAGCAAATGAGCAGTCACAAAAAAGCCACTCCAAGGCAACAGAGCTGAGTTTCAGAAATAAAATGTAAATGTTCATGATTGCCCATCTTCCTCAAGAAATCCAGGGCTCTTCATGACTCACATGACTGGATTACAATCACGGCTTCCCACCACCATGTTTCTCTATCTCACTGAGTGATGCCATTCTCTTAATTTTTCAAGATGGAAACACCTAGACCTACAGCTAAAGTTTTTCTATTTCCTAGCAACTTTTCCCCAACCATGATAAGGTCTTACAACACAAACTCCAAACATATCTTGATATGTTGATTTTTCTCTCTCTCTTTCCACTACTATCACAAGAATCCAATTTAATGTAACTTTGACCAAGACTTCAGGAATAACATCCACTTTCAATTCTTCCTTGTTTATTTCCTATTAGCCTTTCTTCTGCAAGCAGTGGAGTTACCTTTTAAATGGAAATCAGATAATATCTATCCTCTGAAGGCAAAACACTGCAAAATCTGAACACCGTCTATATCTCAGATATCATCTATTCCGCCTGCCTCCCATTTAAAAATGCATCAGCCTCACTGGCTTCTTTCTGATGCAGGAAGTTGCTTGTGCACTTGCTATTCCTTATGCTCCCTCTTCCATTACAAAACTCTCCAGTTTAAAAATATGCTTTAATTTTTCCCATTTTAAAAAACCTCATTTAATCCCACACAATGATCTAACTATGGAACAATTCTCTGATCCCTATCACTGCCACAATGTAGTTATGTCTACACTCTTGATTCCATTTATCCCAAGTCATTCAGTCTTCAGTCCAGTTCAATTTTGTTCCTTTTTCCAACCATATTTTTAATGAGGGGTTCCATACAGTTAAAATGTGAATTTGATAGTTTTGGCATTTAAGCCTAAAGTAAAGAGTACACTACCCTCCAAAACATTTATTTGGATACAAATCCACAAAAACATCAGGTTTTGTGTCCTTGGGGATAAAAATGTTTACTAATTTCCCAAACATACATATAATTTAAAACATAGGTAATAGCCTTCCATATACTTGTATAAGCAAGGTAAACATACATCCAATTAAGAGGCTCTTCTGATCAAATGTATTATTAATGTATACTTTGTGTGACAGGATGGATCGTCTCTTTACATTAACTATTTTCTCCAAAATTTTATAAAGGAATTCCCTCATTCACTTGTTTTGTGACATTTACATATATAATTTATATTTCTAAATATACATGTAGACACACATACATATCAAAAAGGGAACAATTTGATGTAAAAAAGTTGTCAAAAATCCATACCAAATATTCTCATGATCACAAAAGCTATGCCCAAGGCCACAGAACGTTGTCTGCCAGATACAACACTGAAAGCAAATAGCAATAATAGCATCAGCACTTCATTTGTATTAGCCATAGAGAATATATGCTAGGTTCAAGGTTAATCACTTTTTGCATGTGCATCAGTTAGACCTTGGCCAGTTGATGGAGCTGAACTTGGCTTACTGAAAGACTACAGCTTTTCCCATTTCCCCTATCCTTCCCCCTTGCCAACTAATTCCAAAAATCCTTGCTCTTTCTGAGGAAGAAGAATGTGTGGCCAAAATCCTCTGCTTCCTTTTTCTTTCCTGAACAAACTGAGCTTTCAGGTTTAATCTTGCTTCATTCTCTTGTGCATATTCATTGTTTTGGATTTCTTTCTTTTACCCTTGTGAGATCCACTCTCCACCTTTCTCTAACTTGCTCTCTGCCCTGCAAGACTACCCTGAATGGACCACATTAGTAGCCTCCTATAGCAGTTGGATATTATTGATGAATTCCAAAAAGAAATATTGGATTATGTTTGTAAACTGGTCTTTTCCTCTGAGTATATTAGATTATATTGGATTCACATTATATTGGATTGTGCCAGTAGGGTGTTGAGTCCCACCCCTTGGTGGGTGGGGACTCACAAATAAAAGACATGGCAAAGGACTAAGTTGAGGGCTTTTAATGTTGGAGTTTTGATGTTAGAGTTTGATGCCTAAGACTTAAGCTGGAGCCCAGGGAAGTAAGCACACAGAGGAAAGAGATGCAAGCCCCGGGAAGAGAGGAACCCTGAGCCCAGAAAGGAGCAAGCCCTGGGAAGAGAAGAACCCTGAGCCCAGAGAGGAGACAACCTGGGAAGAGAGGAACACCAGTAAGCCTTAACCCTGGTATACGTAGGCAGCCATCTTGCTCCAACATGTGGAAATAGACTTTGGTGAGGGAAGTAATCTATGCTTTTTGACCTGGTATCTGTAAGCTACTACCCCAAATAAATACCCTTTATAAAAACCAACCAATTTCTAGTATTTTGCATCAGCACCCCTTTGGATGACTAATACAGCTCCCTTGACTTGTGACAGCAGTTTGCCAATGGGGCACTCCAGAGTGAGGAAGGAAGAGCAAGGTCTTCACTACCAGGTTCACTCCCTGAACAGTCACTGTAGACCGACTGGGCCCCTCAGGAATGTGTTCCCCTTGTTCCCCTTTGGGCCTAGGGTGGTAGAAAGGCCAGAGGTACTGCATTATACTTCAGGATTACTTATAATCCTGCCTACATTTTTAATAGTCACTTTTTATTCAATCTTAATTGAATCCTAAATTTGAGGGTATCATCTCATTCATGTTGAAAGCCAAACTATTATACACACTATTCAAAAACTACTACAAATGAAAATAACTTTCCCAAAGGTAAAGAGTGAGGATCTCTGCATTTCCTACTAATCAAGCCAAGTTTTTTAATAAAAATATTATAACACATTATATTATGTTATAATAATTTATAATGCATAATGTTAAATAATAATAGTCTGGAAAATATTTAAATTGAGAATAACCAACCCTGAATATTTTAGGAAGTAAAAATATAAGAGCTACATTTTAGGTAGGCATTTAAAGTAAACTCTATGATTTCCCTTTGTATATTTTTTCTAGAACTTGATCTAAAAACTAGGGCACCAAGGACCTATTATTCCACTTTTTCCCACTTTTTTGACCAATAATTTCACCCAAATGTCTCAATTTACAAAACTGTAGTGTGTGCACAATATTTTGTGACTATTTTGCATAATGTGAGATAGTCTACCCATATCGATCTGGTCAAAATATATGTTCCTTTCCTTAAATGCTTACTACTAAGAAAAAGAAAACAACCAATTCTCAAATGAAAACATTTAAATAAAAAATTATTTTCAGTTTTATTATAAGCAGATTCACAAATGAGAGGTAAAAGAAGTAAAGTGTCATGTTTCAAACAGCCTTTAGAATAATATTTTTGATATGAAGTGGAAATTTTGGTCATATGCATAATTATAATTGAACGTTCTGTTTCATTTAGTATAAATAATTTTCTTATAAGTAATATGATGTTGGTACTTTCAGAAGAACATATAGAGCTGACCATTACTGATAAGAATAACCATTAAGAAGTATTTATATATATTCAGTTTGATTAAAATACTTTTTCTAACTGATATATAATACCGGGTGAAAAGATCAATCATTCCTAGGATTTTCAAAACTAGCACAACATAAAAATAAAATAGAAGCACAAGAATAAAAAAATAGATACGTATTTTTAAATGTATTATGGAAATTTAAAAAATGAAGGGAATACTTTTGCTTTTCTGTTAGTCTAATGATAAAATAGTTATAAGAATTTCATGGCGTAAACATAAAGTTCATTAGTACCCTTCCAAAATGCAAAGGCAGCTTCTACCATCTGTCTTATGACCTCAAATTTATACTTTCAGTCCATATCTTCCTTATTTTTTGTTAGACAAGTTGTTGGTTTACAAAACAATCATACATAAAATACAGGAGTCCCTTATATTGAGCTATTATTAACATGTTACATTTGCTGTGGTATATTTGTTACAGCTGATGAAAACACATTTTTATAACTGTACCATGGTTGGTGCTGTGCAGTTCCACTGTTTTTAAATGTTTTTAATTTGTATACTAGTTTCATATATACAACCTAAAATTTCCCTTTAACTACATTCAAATATGTTCAGTGCTGTTATGTTCACAATGTTGTGTTACCACCACAATCCATTACCAATATTTTTTCCATCATTCCAAATAGAAACTGTATATATTTTAAGCTTTAACTCCCTATTTGCTACCACCACCACCCACCCCCCAACCCCTGGTAACCTATATTCTAAATTCTGACTCTGTAAGTTTGCTTATTCTGATTATTTCATATCAGTGAAATCATACGACATTTGTCCTTTTGTATCTGACTTATTTCATTCAACATGAAGTCTTCAAAGTTCACCTATGTTGTCACATGTATCAGAACTTCATCACTTTTTATGACTGAATAACATTCCATTGTATGTGCATATACCACTGTTTGTTTATGCATTCATCAGTTGATGGACATTTGGGTGGCTTTCAGTTTATGGCATTTGTGAATAGCACCACTATGAACATTGGTGTGAAAATATCTGTTCAAGTCCTTGCTTTCAATACCTCTGGGTACATACCTAGAAGTGAGCTCGCTGGGTTGTATGGTAATTCAGTATTTGACTTTTGGAGGAACTGCCAAAGTGTCTTCTACAGTGGCTGCACCATTTTACATTCCCAGAAGCAACATATCAGTCAGTGTACCTATTTCTCCACATTCTCTCCAACACTTATAATTTTCTGATTTGTAATAATAGCCAATCTGATGGGTATAAAATATCTCATTGTGATTTTTTATTTGCATTTCCCTAATGTCTAATGATGTTGAACACATTTTCATGTGTTTTTTTGGTTATTTGTATATCATTTTTGGAGAAATACCTATTCAAGTTTTTGACCATTTTTAAATTGAGTTGTTTGTCTTTTTATTGTTGAGTTGATGGATTTCTTCAAATATTCTGAATATTAAACCTTTATTGGATGTGTTTTCCAAATATTTTCTCCCATTGTAAAGGTTGTCATGTTACTTTCATGGAAGTCCTTTGGTGCACAAAAAGTTTTTTTTATTTTTGATGAGGTCCTAATTATCTTTTTGCTTTTGTTCTTTGTGCTTTGAGTGAAAAGTCTAAGAAACAATTGCCTAACACAGGTCCTGAAGATGTTTCCTTACATTTTATTCTGGGAATTTTACAATTCTGAATTTGTATTTAGGTCCCTGACTGATTTTGAATTGACTTTTGGATATGATGTGAGGTAGGTATCTACCTTCATTTTTTTGTTGTTGCAAATGGAGATGCAGTTTTCCCACACCACTTGTTGAAGAGACTGTTCTTTTGCAATTGAGTAGTCTTTTCCCCTTTGCAAAAATCAGCTGGTCACAAATGTGACAGTGATTTCTGAATTCTTAGTTCAATTCCATTAGTTTATATATCTGTCCTTGTGCCAGTGCAATTCTGTTTTGATTACTTTGGAATTGTAGTAAATTTTAAGACCAGAAAATATGAGTACTTTTTTCAGTTTGCTGAAAGGGTGCCAATGGAAAGTACCAGAAATCTGTTGACTTTTATAAATGGGATTTATATGGGGTGAAATCTTAGTTTCAAGGCCATGAAAAGTCCATAATGAAGCACCATCAGTGATGCTTTCTTACCAAAGTTAGCTTCTATTGATCCTGGTGTGTAGCTACATGGTGAAGCAAGGTGGCCACCAATTTCTGTGAGGTTTCAGCCTCCCCCTCTGGGCTCACTTTCTCCTCATTAGTTGCTCCATAGGCTCAACCCCTTAGGCCTTCATGCTTAAGTGATCCTGTAGTCCTCTCTCTCCTGGCATAGACTTTGTTTGCCTCCTATAACAGTCTACTCCCTTCCTAATTTCAGCTGTAATATATCAGGCAAATGGCCCATCAAGCAGCCCCAGCTATTTGAGCCTTCTCCTTATAGCATATTTTTTCATCATATGGCAGGATGGTAAAAAATGGCAGAGCTCTCTTCCTGTGTCTGTCTGAGTCTTTCTTTGTGTTTCCATCTATATCAGACCTAATAAGGGAGTGGAGACTCAACCTGAGTTAAGCCTCATTGATATAGCCCAATTAAAAGCCCTGAATCAATCTTATCAAGTAATCTAATCAAAGGTTCCTCAGATGAATTTAATGCAATTAAAGGGTCTCATACTAAGAGGAATAGATTCACTTGCAAAATAATCTTTCTTTTCTTGAGATTGATTCATAAAATAATCTCAAATTGCCACCATACTCCAACTTCATTCTTCTATATCATGATGTCTTTGGCCCTCACCCTTCATCCATTTCTGTTAAAAAAAAAAAGGGTTGTAGGAATTTTGATTGGAATTGTATTGAATCTGTAAATTGCTTTGGGTAGAACTGATATCTTAACAATATTTACTCTTTCAATTCATGAACACAGAATGCCCTTCCATTTATTTAGGTCTTCTTTAATTTCTCTTAGCAATATTTTGTAGTTTTCTGTGTATAAGTCCTTATAACCTTCTTTAGATTTATTCCTAAATATTTGGGGTTTTTTAGATGTTATTGTAAATGGAAATTTTTTCTTGATTTCTTCTTCCAATTATTCTTTGCTAGTATGTCTAAACACCACTGATTTTTGGATGTTGATCTGTACCACACCACTTTGCTGAATTAGCTCTAGGAGCCTTCTTGTGGATTTTATATTTATATTTCTATATTTTGGATCAAGTCATCTGAAAATAAGGAATATTTTACTTTTTCCTTTCCAATATGAAAGGTTTTTATTTCCTTTTCTTTACTAATTGCTCTGGCAAGAACTTCCAGTACAATATTAAATAACAGGTGTGAATGTGGGCATTCTTGTCTTGTTCCTGATTAGACAAAAGCATTCACCAGTCTTTTACCATTAAGTATAATGTTAGCTGTGGTTTTTCATGATGCCCTTTATCATGTTGAGGAAATTTCCTTCTATTCCTAGTTGTCTGTCTTTTTCAAGACACTAGATTTTATCAAATGCCTTACTGCATCAATCAAAATCATCATGTGGCTTCTGTCCTTCATTCTGTTAATGTGCTGTACTACATTAATTGATTTTCTTATGTTGAGCCACCCTTGCATACCTTGGATAATTTCAATTTGATCATGGTATGTAATTCCTTTAATGTGCTGTTGGATAAGGTTTGCAAATATTTCATTGAGAATTTTTGCATTTCTATTCAAAAGAGATATTGGTCTAATTTAATATTCTTTATATGTAGTTTGTTTATCTGGTTTTGGCATGAGGGTGATGTTGGCATTGTTGAATAAATTAGGGAGTGTTCCTGCCTCTGTAGTTATATTTACAGGAAGTTGCAAAACAAATGGTACAACTACTTTGGAAAATGGTTCAGCTGCACCTGTTAAAAGCTTAACATAGAAACAGTAGTCATAATAGTCCAAAATTTGAAAGAATCTTAACTGTGGAATGGGTAAACAAATGCTGGATATTCATAAAATGAACTATTATAAAGCTGTGCTGTATGATATGGTGACCATCAGCCATAGGCACTTATTTAAATTTAATTACTAACTAAATAAAATTAAATTTTCAGTGCCTCGTTCATGCTAACCACATTTCAAGTGTTCAGTAGGCACATATGTCTACATAACACTATATTGGACAGCACAGGTTTAGAACATTTTCATCAGTGAAGATAAATCTAATTGGGTAGAATTGCTATAGAGCAATAAAGATGAATTTTGGATATATGTAACAATATTTATGAACCTAACAAGCAAGTGTAGACACAAATGATTATGTGCTGTATCATTCATTCCATGTATGTATGAAGTTCAAATATAGGACTAATTAACTTTTTCTTTAATAAGTCATGATAGTGGTACTTGTAAGGATGAGGGATTTAGTGACAGGAAGGGAGTGAGGAAGGAGCCTTGTGCAATGCTTATAATTATCCATTTCTTTAACTGGATTATGATTACATAGCTGTATTCACTTGTAAAAATTAAATAGTCCGTGTACTATTCAGGGTTCTTAGGAAAAGGGAGAGAGAGAAATTTATATATATACATACAAATATAAATATATATATATAAAAAACAGGCAATTGGCTCAGGTGACTGTTGAGACTGGCAAGTCTGAACTCTGAGGGCAGGTCATAGGCTGGAAACTCCAATAAAGGTGATATAGAAGTCCTTAGTCTGAATTCTCCAGAGGGCACAGAAATGTCAACATGAGCCACTGTTGAAGTTGAGACAGAATTTTTTTTTGACCTCTGAAACATCTAGTCTTGCATTTAAGACCTCCAACTGATTGGATGAAGAGATACATTTCTGAGGGCTTGTCCTTTGTTGATTGTAGATGAAACCAACTGATTGTAGATGCAAATCCCATCAACAAAACACTTTCACAGTAACACGTTAGGTCAATATTTAACCAAACAGCTGGACACCATAACCCTGCCGTGTTGACACATGAAATTAATCATCACAGTTTGTATACCTGTGATTCGTGCATTTTCCTGAATTTTTAAAAAAACCTTATTTCACCTTCAAAATAAATTAGCTGACTGAAACTTGCCTTGCTATAGATTCTGAAGGGAGATCTCATAAAAACAATATTACGGAGCCGGGCGGGGCCGGTGCAGGCCCCCGCTGCGGGCCGCGGTAGCGCTTGGAGCCGGGCGGGGCCGGTGCAGGCCCCCGCTGCGGGCCGCGGTAGCGCTTGGAGCCGGGCGGGGCCGGTGCAGGCCCCGGCTGCGGGCCGCGGTAGCGCTTGGAGCCGGGCGGGGCCGGTGCAGGCCCCGGCTGCGGGCCGCGGTAGCGCTTGGAGCCGGGCGGGGCCGGTGCAGGCCCCGGCTGCGGGCCGCGGTAGCGCTTGGAGCCGGGCGGGGCCGGTGCAGGCCCCGGCTGCGGGCCGCGGTAGCGCTTGGAGCCGGGCGGGGCCGGTTCAGGCCCCGGCTGCGGGCCGCGGTAGCGTTTGGAGCCGGGCGGGCCCGGGTCAGGCCGCGGCGGGTACGGAGCCGGGCAGGGCCGGTCCAGGCCGCGGTGGCGGGAGGTGGATGCCGGAGCCGGCTGGGCCGCTGTAGCGAGCGGAGCTGGGCGGAGCCAGGCCAGGCCAAGGCGGCGTGAGGAGCCGGGCAGAGCCGGTCCAAGCCTCCGCGGCGGGCGGAGCCGGGCCTGCGGAGGGGTTTCTGTTTTTTTTTGTTTTTTTTTTTTTGTTTGTTTGTTTGTTTGTTTGTTTGTTTTTTAATTTTACTTAAATTTTTTTTTTTTTTTTTTTTTTTTTTTTTTTTGAGCATCTGCAGTACTGGGGAGTTCGTGGGCCCTGGGCGGCCTATTGGGGGTTTGTGGGAAGGGAGGTGCTTGCAGACCCATTTGGGCAGACAGACGGGGGGGTTTTAGGGCAAAGCGGGGGGAAGTTGTTGTTTTAGATAGTGTTGCAATTGTGACACGTGTGTACCTGTATCTCTCTTCTCCCTATCCGTTCCCCACCGTTTGCCCATCCTCTTTTTTTTTCTTCCTTTCTTCTTGCCTTTCTTTTTTCTCTATTATAATTAGTTTTTTTTTGTTTTGTTTTGTTTTTTTTTCGGTTTTCTCTTTCCCTCTTGTCCCTCATCTTCCACTTATTTTTACTTTAATTCAAGTATACAATAGGTGCTACAGGGAACACCTCACATTTGCTGGGTTTTCCCATCCTCCACTGCCTCATTTCTGTGTGAACTGATTTAGGCTACCTACACTATCCCCCTTCCCCTGCATCTTGATATCCACTATCATCTACTGTCTCTCCTATATTCCACCCCCCACCTCCCGTTCTTTGATCCACAAAGTGTCTAACTCTTAATTTCTAATACCTTTGTTCTGTTTTCTGTCTATTATCCACTCTTGAAACTATTACCTTTCTTTTCTTTTTCCCTCTCTCATGAAAACAATAGCTGTGTAGTTCATACCATATTCCTCCCAAATTCAGTCATCAACTTCATAAAAGGTACTCTACCTACAGCTATAACTCTATACAATCTACATGAATCTAACCTCCATCCTTCCAGATCTCATATTCCTGCTTTATTAACATACATCACCAATACAACTTTACACTTTTCCCTTGCTTACACAATTGCCTTTCCCCAACACTAATACTTTCCTCTAAAGTGAACTTAACCAACAACAAGTAACTAGAATAAGAAGAAAAAAGTGACAAAGAGAAGATATAACACCTGTGCAAAAATAACAACTAATTAACCTCCAAGAGCAGACAAAGAAGCTAAGGAACTGATTAAATTCGTCAAAATAAAGAGATGACCAGAAAGCAACAAAAATCTACGAACCAAACCAATAATCAGGAAAACATGGCCGAATCCAATCAACAAACCAATAATCACGAAGGGGAGCAAAACTTGGCACAAGCAATGAAAGATCTCAGAACATTTATCACTGACAAATTTGATGCAGTAATGAAAGAGGTTAACAACATGAAGACATCACTTGGAGGGGAAATTGCAGACATACGCAAAAACATAACAGATATGATGGGAATGAACACCACAGTTCAAGAAATCAAAAATACACTTGCAGCAAATATCAGCAGACTAGAAGAGACAGAGCAGAGAATTAGTGATGTGGAAGACAGTACATCAGAAATCAAACAGATAGTAGAAGGGGTCAATAAGAAGATAGAAAAAATCCAATTAGGATTTAGGGACCTGAATGACAATGCAAAACGCTCAAACATACGTATTATAGGCATTCCAGAAGGTGAAGAGAAGGGAAAGGGGTCAGAAAGAGTGTTGCAGGAAATAATGACTGAAAACTTCCCAAATCTACTGAAAGAGACAGATGTACATATCCAAGAAGCACAGCGCACTCCACAAGTCATAAACCCCAACAGGCCCACCCCAAGACATATACTTGTCAAATTATCCAATGCTCAAGACAAAGAGAAGATCCTAAAAGCAGCAAGAGAAAAGAAAACCATCACATACAAGGGAAGCTCAATTAGATTAAGTGCTGATTTCTCTTCTGAAACCATGGAGGCAAGAAGACAGTGGTATGATATAGTCAAGGTACTAAAGGAAAAAAATTTCCAACCAAGAATACTCTACCCAGCTAAACTAGCATTCAAACATGATGGAGAGTTCAAAATATTCGCAGACAAACAGAAACTGAAAGAGTATACCAACAAGAAACCTCCCCTTCAAGAAATTCTAAAGGGAGTTCTGCAGGAAGAAAGGAAAAAACAGGAAAGGCAAAGTTGGAGGAGAGTATAAGACCAACAACAACAACAAAAAAGACAAAAAAAAATATACAAACAAAATATGACAAACACAAATCCAATCAAAATATGGCTAACACAAATAATTCCTTGATAGTAATAACACTGAATGTCAATGGATTAAACTCACCTATCAAAAGATTCAGACTGGGACACTGGATAAGGAAATATGACCCATCCATATGCTGTCTACAAGAGACACATCTTAGACCCAGAGACGCATGGAGATTGAAAGTGAAAGGCTGGAAAACAATCATACAAGCTAACAATAACCAAAAAAAGGCAGGAGTAGCTATATTAATATCAGACAAAATAGACTTTAAATGTGAAACAATTGTGAGAGACAAAGAAGGATACTACATTTTAGTCAAAGGGAAAATCTGTCAAGAAGATCGAACAATCATAAATATCTATGCCCCTAACAAGGGTGCCTCTAAATACATCAGGCAAACGCTGGAAAAACTAAGTGAAAGAATAGATACATCTACAATTATAGTGGGGGATTTTAATACACCACTATCAATTCTGGACAGAACATCTCAAAAGAGAATCACCAAAGACACAAAACATCTGAACAGTATATTAGAGGAGCTCGATCTAATAGACATATATAGATCGCTACACCCAAACACAGCAGGATATACATTTTTCTCAAGTGCACATGGATCATTCTCCAAGATAGATCATATGCTAGGCCACAAAGAAAGGCTGAACGAATTCAGAAAGATTGAAATCATACAAAACATTATCTCTGACCACAGTGGAGTCAAGCTGGAGATTTGCAAGGGAAAGAAGCCCAGATTTCACACCACGATTTGGAAATTAAACAACACACTCTTAGAAAAACAGTGGGTCAAAGAGGAAATCTCAAAAGAAATCAATGACTACCTTGAAACAAATGATAATGATAACACAACATACCAAAATTTATGGGATGCAGCAAAAGCAGTACTGAGAGGGAAGTTTATAGCCATAAATTCATATATCAAAAAAGAAGAAAGAGCAAAAATTGAAGAACTAACTGCACATTTGAAGGAATTAGAAAAACAACAACAAAGTAACCCAACAGGAAGAAGAAGGAAGGAAATAACAAAGATAAGAGCAGAACTAAATGAAATAGAAAATAAGAAAGCACTTGAACAGATAAACAAGACCAAGAGCTGGTTTTTTGAGAAGATTAACAAAATTGACAAACCTTTAGCAACACTAACAAAGAAAAAAAGAGAGAAGATGCAAATACACAAAATAAGAAATGAGAAAGGCGATATCACCACTGACCCCACAGAAATAAAGACTATCATAAGAGGATATTTTGAAAAACTATATTCCAACAAAAATGACAATCTAGAGGAAATGGACAAATTCCTAGAAACACATAAACAGCCGATATTGACAAAAGAAGAAATTGATGATCTTAACAAACCAATCACAAGCAGAGAGATAGAATCAGTTATTAAAAATCTCCCAACTAAGAAGAGCCCAGGGCCAGATGGCTTCACAGGTGAATTCTATAAAACATTCCGGAAAGAACTGACACCAATCCTGCTGAAACTATTCCAAACCATCGAAACAGAAAGAACATTACCCAACTCCTTCTATGATGCCAACATTACCCTAGTACCAAAGCCAAACAAAGACATCACAAGAAAGGAAAATTACAGACCAATTTCTCTAATGAACCTAGACGCAAAAATACTTAACAAAATACTTGCTAATCGTATTCAACAACACATTAAACGAATTATACACCACGACCAAGTGGGATTCATCCCAGGTATGCAAGGATGGTTCAACATAAGAAAATCAATCAACGTAATACACCATATAAACAGATTGAAGGAAAAAAATCACATGATTATATCGATTGATGCAGAAAAAGCATTTGACAAAATACAGCACCCTTTCTTGATAAAAACACTCCAAATGATTGGAATACAAGGAAATTTTTTGAACATGATAAAGAGTATATATGAAAAACCTAAAGCCAATATTGTTTACAATGGAGAAATCCTAGACTCCTTCCCTCTAAACTCAGGAACAAGACAAGGATGCCCACTGTCGCCGCTCCTATTTAACATTGTCTTAGAAGTACTTGCTCGAGCACTGAGGCAAGAACCAGAAATAAAAGGCATTCAAATTGGAAAGGAAGAAGTCAAAATTTCATTATTTGCAGATGACATGATCCTATACATAGAAAACCCTGAGAGATCTACAACGAAGATTCTAGAACTCATAAATGAGTTTAGTAAAGTCGCAGGTTATAAGATCAATGCGCAAAAATCAGTAGCATTTCTGTACACCAATAATGAGCAAGATCAGGAGGAAATCAAGAAACAAATACCATTCACAATAGTAAATAAAAAAATCAAATACTTAGGAATAAATTTAACTAAAGAGGTAAAGAACTTATACACTGAGAACTATACAAGATTGTTCAAGGAAATCAAAGAAGACCTAAATAAATGGAAGACTATTCCTTGTTCATGGATAGGAAGACTGAACATTATTAAGATGTCTATCCTACCAAAATTGATCTACACATTCAATGCAATCCCAATAAAAATCAATGCAGCCTTCTTTAAGGAATTAGAAAAACTAACTATGAAATTTATTTGGAAAGGAAAGAGACCCCGAATAGCCAAAGACATACTGAAAAAGAAAAACGAAATTGGAGGAATCACACTACCTGACTTCAAAACATACTATAAAGCTACGGTGGTGAAAACAGCATGGTATTGGCATAAGGAGAGACATATAGACCAATGGAATCGAATTGAAAGCTCTGATATAGAACCTCACATATACAACCACATAATATTCGATAAAGCCACCAAACCCTCTCAACTGGGAGAGAGTGGCCTATTCAACAAATGGTGTCTGGAGAACTGGATAGCCATATGTAGAAGAATGAAAGAGGATTACCATCTCACACCTTATACAAAGATCAACTCAAGATGGATCAAAGACCTAAATATAAAAGCCAAGACCATAAAAACCTTAGAAAGCAGTGTAGGGAAACATCTACAGGACCTTGTAATAGGTAATGGATTTATGAATATCTCACCAAAAGCACGAGCAGCAAAAGAACTAATAGATAAATGGGACTTCCTCAAAATTAAAGCCTTCTGCACCTCAAAGGAGTTTGTCAAGAAAGTAAAAAGGGAGCCCACACAGTGGGAGAAAATATTTGGCAATCATATATCTGATAAGAAACTTATAACTTGCATATATAAAGAACTCCTACATCTTGAAAATAAAAAGATAAACAATCCATTTAAAAAATGGGAAAAAGACTTAAACAGACACTTCTCCGAAGAAGAAATACAAATGGCAAGAAAGCACATGAAAAAATGTTCCAAATCTCTAGCTATCAGGGAAATGCAAATCAAAACCACAATGAGATACCATCTTACACCCATAAGATTGGCAGCTATGAAAAAAACAGAAGAATACAAGTGCTGGAGAGGATGTGAAGGAAGGGGAACACTCATCCACTGCTGGTGGGAATGCAGAAGGATCCAACCATTCTGGAGAACAGTATGGCGGTTTCTCAAAAAACTAGCCATAGATTTGCCATATGACCCAGCAATACCACTGCTGGGAATATACCCAGCAGAACTGAAAACAAGAACACAAACCAATATATGTACACCAATGTTCATAGCAGCATTGTTCACTATTGCCAAAAGTTGGAATCAACCCAAATGCCCATCAACAGACGAGTGGATCAATAAAATGTGGTATATACACACAATGGAATACTACTCGGCTGTAAGAACAAACACACTACAAACACATGTGATAACATGGATGAATCTTGAGAACCTTATGTTGAGTGAAGCAACCCAGACATTGAAGGACAAATACTACATGACCTCAATGATATGAAATAAACAAGCTGCCCTAGATAGCAAGAGACTGAACGATAGGCTTGCAGGAAATCGGAGGGTGGAGGAAGGATATGAGCCGATGTCTGCAGGGGTGGAATTTAAGACGAGATGGTGGTAAGTATGAACACAAAGAAGAGATAAAAGGGGGGCAAGGGGTTGCCTTTGCTTGGGGCTTTGCGGGTTTGAGGGTGGCTGGGGAGGGACGGGTGGGTAACGTTGCCCAAAAGTGGGGGGAGGGAGGGGTAGCATACGAACCAGGAGAGGGTCAGGTGTTGGTGGAGAGTAAAATGCCGAGAAAATCATATCAAAATATAATAAAGAGGGTTACCTGTTTAGAATGCTCGGAGGGGAGGGTCTGATGCAGGACGGGCTCCTGGGGAATGTCTAAATGCTCATTCTGCCAGAGTGGGTGACACCATGGGGTAGAAACCCAAGTAGTGAGAGTGGGGGTGGACCCACATCCTGGGGAGGACTAATGCCATCCAATAGAGGGAACTGTATCCCTCGAGAGAAAGGGTGGCTCCCAGGGCATTGGGGCAGTTGAGCAAGTTAGGCCCTGAACACTATTCCATCTATCTCTGGAAGTGGCTCCTCAGGAAACGGAGGTTGGCTATCACTGAGGGCACTAAGGTGGAAGGGAAAATGGACGTTAAATGTGTGGAACCAAAGTAAATGGGGGGTAAGAGAGGAGTTTCTTGAGAGTACACAAGGATGGATATAAAACATGTAATATTACACCATAACATATAGGAGATGACAGACTGATAATGTAAACCATAATGTAAAACATAGGATAACTAAAAATGTAAAGAACTTTGTATCCTAAAGTATGCACCATAATGTAAATACAGATGTCACCTTGTTAGAAAGCTAATGTCTCAGACTCTGTACATCACTTTAAGTAAATATGATATGAATAGGGCGTAAGAGTATCACTGTGGAAGGGAAAAGGTTTTCTGGTGGATGTGTGGGAGTGCTGTATATTATATATATACATTGCTGTGGTCTAGGACTCCTGTGAAGAAAAGCTGAATAATTAGGGGGGGGGGGGGGGGGAAAAATAGGATGTGGAATTTTTTCAAGTCAACATTCTTTATCTAAGTTCTTTATCTAACTTTATCCAAGTTCTTTATCTATCCTTTAAACTCATCGCTATATGCCATTCCCTAGTAAGGGACCATGACATTATATTGGGCTTCAAATTTCGGGGAGTTCTGGATCACAGAGTGTTTCAACAATGGCAATGGAGGGATACTGGTATGGGATACCAATGACAGATGATATATGACTGACAGGGAGCTGTACAGAACATATGTCCAGGGTGCATGGTAATGTTTGGATATACTCATAGTGGCAACAATTAAAAACCACAGTAGGGGGGGTACTGGGTTCCCGGCCAGTGGTGCTCTGTCGTGGTCCCTAGGGGAGCAGCGACAGTCTCCCAGGTACAGTGGTGGGGACCGGGAGGGAGTGAGGGTTCAACAGTGAGCCCCTGATACTAATGACTATGCTTGTGAGCTGATAAACCCAAAATAATAACAAGGCCTAGAGCAACTTTGTGCCTGGGAATTTCCTTCTGTCAGCCTTCATGTTACTCAAATGTGGCCAGTCTCGAAGCCAAACTCAGCATGTAAATGCAATGCCTTCCCCCCAGCGTGGGACATGACACCCGGGGATGAGCCTCCCTGGCAACGAGGGACCACTATCAACTACCAACTGATGATGCAACTGGAAAATGACCTTATACGGAAGGTTCAATGCGGATCAGCAGAATATCCATGTCTACATAAAATACCATGACTTTAAAATGCTGTTTGACCTAAAGTAAGGGGGAAATGGAAAGGAGAAATGAGTTTATATGGCTACGAGTTTCTAAAAAAGAGTCTGGAGGCTGGCAGAAGGTTTGCCCTCATGCACAACTGAGCAGAGTCAGAGAGACAGATAAAGCAGATACAACCCCCAGATATTGGTTCCTTTGAGGGCTAAAGAGACCCATGGGAGTTATGGTCATGGCCGATGGGGTTAACTACCAGGGCAGATGGCCCCTCTTTGGAAATGGTGTTTATGTGTGATGAATCTGGACTCAGATGGGATCTCCCTTCATAAGACTTCCATGCTAATGTGCTGGAGGTGCAGTTAATGTTGGGGTTTAAGATATATTTAGGGGATTTGAATCTCTGGACTGACAATGTGATAGCCAGATCCTGAGCCTCAACAGACTCCAGCACCTACAATCTGATTTATTGGACTTACCACACTCAGCTAAGATGGAGGTGAAGGACAACCACCACACCATGGAGCCTAGAGTGATTACAACTGAAAATGGGAGGATTGCATCCAGCATCCAGGTGGAATCTGAGCCTCCTCTTGACATAAAGGTGCAATGGACACAACCAATCCAGTGTCCACATAGAAGAGGTGGCATTGGATTGGGAAAAGTGGACATAATGGACAAAGGGTATGGGGAAAGGCAGGAAGAGATGAGAGGTGGAGGCGTCTTCGGGACATGGAGCTGCCCTGGATGGTGCTTCAGAGGTAATCACCGGACATTGTAAATCCTCACAGGGCCTACATGATGGAATAGAGGAGAGTATGGGCCATGATGTGAACCAATGTATATGAGGTGCAGAGGTGCCCAAAGATGTACTTACCAAATCCAATGGATGTGTCATGATGATGGGAACGAGTGTTGTTGGGGGGGGGGGGGAGAGGGGGGGTGTGGGGGTGGGGTTGAATGGGACCTCACATATATATTTTTAATGTAATATTATTACAAAGTCAATAAAAAATAAAAAAATTAAAAAAAAAAAAAATAAATAAAAAAAAAAATAAAAACAATATTACGTAGGTTCTTTCATATCAAAATCATATATAATTGTATGGCAGTTTGCAGATAATAAACAATCTGTTTACATTTCCTTTTCCTTAATAATATTTTAAGTGTTTCTTCATAGTCTTCTGGAGGTGAATGTTATTATTAGGGTGCCTGATACCAAACTATTTTGCTTCCCGTGCTGTGGGAGGAGGGGCACCCGGCTTGCCTCAGTGGCAAACAGTGCGGCAAGAGGTGACACCGCCTATGCCCACTGGGCCTAGACAAGGTGACCACGCCTGACTAGGCCTTTGCTGCTAATGGCTAGCTGGCACCGCCCTCCCCCTTCCTATCTCCCGCCTAGCCCAGCTCTTACTTCCCCTCCCCCCTCCCTTAAACCTAATCTCTTACTACGCTGTTTGCCCAGCAACAGCTTACAACCACCTATCAGCTTAGTAACAGTGTCAGCCTATCAAGAGTTAGCACATAACTCTACTGGCCAATCACTAGCCCAATGCCAGAACATTGCCTTATATGGAAACAGCATTTGCCCTAGCCAATCAGAACCCGCCACACCACTCCCCAATCCTATAAATCTGCATCCCCTTCCACAATAGACCAGACTTGTGCCATCAGCCTGTCTCCGCGACTCCTTCCTGGGTCGTGCGCCCTCCACGCCTTCGGAGCCCCTGAGGGAAGCCTCAGCGGCCGTACGAGGCTTTCTTCCCCACGCCAGGGACCCCTCTCGTCCCACAACGGGACCCCACTCGCCCCTTAACAGGGACCCCGCTCGTCCCACAACGGGACCCCGCTCGTCCCTTAACAGGGACCCCGCTCGTCCCACAACGGGACCCCGCTTGTCCCTTAACAGGGACCCCGCTCGTCCCACAACAGGACCCCGCTCGTCCCTTAACAGGGACCCCGCTCGTCCCACAACGGGACCCCACTCGTCCCTTAACAGGGACCCCGCTCGTCCCATAACAGGGACCCCGTTTCGTCCCTCACCGTGCCAAGTGAGTTATTCTTTTTTGTGGATGACAAAAGAATTCTTTCCTCACCTTTAAATCTGATCATTTTACTGTAGTATATCTCAGTATTGATTTTTCTGGGTAAATTTTCCTAGGTACATATTGTAGTATTTCAATATATAGATATAAACATTTATTTATTTCAGTATTTATTCATTAGTTATTATTTATTATATCAGTACTTATTATTTATTCTTATTTCAGTAGAGCTTAATTAAACTATAGATTTAAGTATTTCTTATTTGATTATTTTGGTTTTCTTCTTTGGGGACTCCAATATGATTTATATCTTCCTGTCTTTAATACTTGTCATATTTTTCTAATACTTTATTTCTTTATATTTACTTTATAGTCTTCATTTTTCTCTTTTTTCTATATATTTTATTGCAATTTCTGTGTTGTCTTTTCCTCCTTGTATGGTTTATATTTCAGTTTTCATTTTCTATTTTTTTTACTTTTATCTCTTTCCTGAGTTTTATAAGTTCCCATTCCTTAGCCTCCTTTTATCTACCTATTTCCTCTTGTTTTCTGCCATTGATTGCTTAATATTTTAAATTTACATATAGTTATGTTGATATCTGCTTTATGGTAATATTTTTTGGTGAGCATGCATTGTCTGTAGTAAAGTAATGCTTGATAATTTTCATTCCTTTCAAATAATTATTTTGCATGTAGACAGAACATTTTCCTTTTCTGCTTACTCATATTTGAATGGTATGGATTTTCTTGAACTAGTGGCAGAAGACTATGGGTGTGGGACTCAGGCCAGGATCTCTGGTTTAAAATTAAAGAATTATTTCCTCTGTTGATATAGAGAAAGACATAAATATGGTTTCTCTGTGTGGCAATCTTTGCCTTTCCAAATCTAGCCTACTTCAAGAGAATGGCACCTGCCATCCCATTCTAAGGACTCTTTACATTCCTCGTTTTCCAAGGTTTTGCATTAATTTATAAAGGGTATATTTTATTGGTACTTTCTGGGATATATCATGTCTGGACCTCCTGGGCACTTTTCAAGTCCTCTCTTTGAGTCTCCCCATAGAAATTAGGCCTCGATCTATCTACTTAGTTCCTGGTCCTAGCACTTCCATCTCAAGGTGGGACCCCCTGTCATATAGGAATCTATGCTGGAGATATCTGAGAACAGTGAATTCTGGGACCTACTCCGTATTTTCTGTTCCTGTAGCATTTTTTGTTCTCTAAACTGACTTCCCTGTCTGCTTCAACGCTAGTGACATTTACATGCAATTTCAAATTTGTCAGTTTTTTCTCTCATCGTTTTACTAAAATTGTAGTGTATGGACACATATGTATGTGTGTTTGTGTGTGTGTTTATGTATGTGTGTTTATTCTATTTGTTACTCTTCCTGGTTAGCAGGAAAAGTGCGAAGATTCAGAACTAAATTTCCAAAATATTACTATCATCTCTTTCATCTCATTGCTGAGGACATTTATTTGGATGTTTATGCCACATACGGCATATCAACAGTGTACTGATCATCTTCAATCTGACCTTGCACTTCTTGGATTTCCTCTGTCAGTTAATGGAATAATCATTCATTCTGCTTGCAAATCTAGATATCTGGCATGATCCCAGTTTTCTTCATATTCTGTTTTGTGTACCATGCACATCTAATTAACAATACTTGTCCTTGTTTCCAAACTAAATATTTCTCAAACATTTTCTCTATTTCTATCTCTAAATACTACTACTAAATTCTAAAATGTTGTACTAATTATTTTCTTTTTCCCCTAATTTTTCCTCTCAGCTCCATCTTCCACATTATCTTCAAGCACTTAACCTAAATGTATATATGATCATCTTTACTCCTGAGTTCATAGTCTTCGATGACTTCCAGGTGTACACAGGAAAACTTTCACATTAGCATGTCAAAAAATGCCTCCCATACTCAGGCTTCATTTAGCTCGTATATCCTTGCCCAATTCACTGTAATGCTACTCTGTCATAGCATACTTCCCACTAAGTCATTGTCTCCAGTCTGCCTGCATTATGAGAAATCAACTATCTTCATAACTCAGTTCAAGTGTCATCTCTTCCATAAGCATTTCCAAATCAATTCTAGATAGAAATTACCATTTCCCAAACTTTGTTACCTGGTCAGCCTGTATAGGTTTTAATAAAACCACTTTTAATATTTCACTTTTTTAAAATGTGTTTATCTCTCACTAATAAACTCTAAACAACTTGAGACAAAGTTCATATTTTATTGGTTTGTCCAGAGTCAGACACAGATGAATGATTTAAAAAACTGTTTCATGTACTATCTTCAAGTTTTGTCTTCTCATCTAAATTCAGAGACCAAATATATCCAATATAAATTATTTTTGCAGATATTTGATCACGTTTTCTAATATGTTTTCCTAGGGTACAACAAATTGCCCCTCATCACAAGTATTATGTTAGTTCCTTAAAAATTTAAAATAATGGCCAATTATTCTGTTACAACTTATTGTTTTTATTAAATGAGTATTAAGTGGATTTTGTATGTTCAAAAAGAACAAATGAATGGTAAATATTGGTTCTATTTAGAATAATCACAAACTTAGATGCTAAAATACTAAAAGTTATGATGACTCTGAGGGTTGCTTACCATTAAAACTAGCTAATATAGGAATAAATAGTGAATAATTTTTAAAGTGAATAATAACTAATAATTCCTATAATCAAGGAAACAAGATTATAATCACATCACATCTGTGCTATAATGAATAATTTCCTGTATTTATGTCTTTCTATGTATATTAAATCCAATTAATTAATTCATTTTAAATTTAATTTAAACTAAATATAATATCTAACCACTGTATGCAACTAATTAGCTTCAACACAGTTAGTTGAAAGAAAGAGAATTAAACCTACATGTGAATTTGGACAATATAATAATTTTCCCCTATAAAACTTGCTACCATGACATGCAAGGCAAATCTTTTATTACAATATTCTAATATTTTCTTAAAATTACCTTTCTTATGTATTAAGTGGATAAAGATTATGAATAATATATACATACCGGAGTATGGACATGATGCCTGGTATACCAGAAAAACAAGAAAACACAATCGTAGAAAAGATAAAAGAAATGAACAAAGGTAATTTATGGCACTTTACTTCACATTTGCCAGATGTAGCATCGATAAAATCACCTTCATTATCTGAGGTTGTTAATCCCTTCGTAATGCAAGAACAATTGTAGTATGTCTATGAATATGAAGGAAACAATCTTTCAGAAATATAGTCACAAAGCAAAAACTTTTATTATCATAAAATAAAACATGAATCAATAATTGTAGGGAGACTGGCCATTTTTAAATTAGGAAATATCCTTATCATTTGTTATTTAGAAATAAAACATTAATGATAAATCCAAGATATTTAACCTGATAAAGAATTATTGTGTGTGTGTAATTATATTTACTTAGGAAAAGTTCTGTTAAGGAATTTTCCCCCAATATTTATATTCAATTTCAAAAAATTTTTGCTGGACAACTCTATAAATTGAAAGCAATCAAAGAAAATGTAATGAATAAAATTTTAGCTAGGACTTGAAATATGGATAGTTACCCAACTGTGAAAAGTTTTGGGTCCTACATGAAAAGATATGACTTCATTTTGTATGCACTTGTGGCAGGACTAAGCTATCCATTAGGTAAAGCAGTCGCAGTGCCTGTGGACCATGATCCTTTTAGAGGCACATAAAAATGTCTTAATTTTATTTTAAAATAAGTAAAATGAATATAATATTAATGAATATATAATAATGAAGTCAACTTGGATTATATTTATTTCTACACTAATGAAATTGTAAATTAGGGCTTAGTTTGTTGTTGTTCTTGTTTTTTAATAATCAAAGGGACCATAGAGGCAAAAGTGTCTAGGGCCAAAAAAAGCCTTAATGCAGTCCTGAAAGGGGATTGAAAAAAAAAATTGGAGTTGTTATAGGATTGATAATTCAAGGAAGATGAATCTGGTGGTATTTTGTAAGAAAATCAAAATACACTTTGTGGCTACAGAGAGACCAGTTAGTGTATGGAAAACACTCTAAATTATAAAATAATAGCAATAATGATAAAATCACCAGAAATATGGAACTAGATTATTAGTGAAGAAATAAGAAGCATCAAAGATGGTTTGATCTGAGTGATTCAGAAAATGGTGGTCCATAAATCATAGGTCATTGTGGGTGGTGATGTACTATAAGAAAATTATTACTAAGAAGTGTGAATTCATAAGCTTTCTAATTAATACTATCTGCTGTTTTAGGCTAGAATTGTGAATAATTAACTTGTCCTTTGGAATGTTGTAACGCTGCTATGCAGACAACCCCTTCATACATTACCCAAAAAACAAATGCTTAAGAAGGACTAAATACCAGACATGATATTTGCACATCCTGTTTTTATCCCCTACAGAACTAAAAGCTGAAAGTCTTTATGTTCCTGTTCAGTGTACCATAAATAGAATAGAACAAAGACCCCTCCAGACATCATGTCTCTCCTGTGGAGGGCTGGCTGGTGCCCCACCACCCTCCATAGGATGGATTCATTTACTTTTGAGGAGGTCATTCCTAATGAGTTGCAAGACTCATTGGAGTTCTGTGGTTTGGACCCCTTAAAAAGGATGGTCCTCAAGCTGCCCATCGGAGCATCACCCAGGAGACGACGCCCTGCCTCGGACCATTTTTCCAATCAGAACTCCGATTGGCTGCAAAGGGGCTCCCCAGATATGTGAGAGATCAGATTTTGCATTTTCCCCTGATTTGGCGAGTGGTTGTATATACTTTTATTCTTTTCTATCTTTAATTAATTACTCTTCTGTGATTGCTCAATTGTTATAATCATTTGCTATAACCTGAAACTCATTTGATTGAATAAAACTGACTTTGCATAGCTTTTAGAGTTTCTGCCTCTTCCTTAGCAGAACAGGTGCATAAGTTGCTAAGTGGTTACTGGATAGGTTGGATAACAGAAATATGAAAAAGCAGTAATTAAAAGGGTCAAGATGGAGGTAAAGATATAGGACAGTTAGTGGTGCTCTGTCGTGGTCCCTAGGGGAGCAGCGACAGTCTCCCAGGTACAGTGGTGGGGACCGGGAGGGAGTGAGGGTTCAACAGTGAGCCCCTGATACTAATGACTATGCTTGTGAGCTGATAAACCCAAAATAATAACAAGGCCTAGAGCAACTTTGTGCCTGGGAATTTCCTTCTGTCAGCCTTCATGTTACTCAAATGTGGCCAGTCTCGAAGCCAAACTCAGCATGTAAATGCAATGCCTTCCCCCCAGCGTGGGACATGACACCCGGGGATGAGCCTCCCTGGCAACGAGGGACCACTATCAACTACCAACTGATGATGCAACTGGAAAATGACCTTATACGGAAGGTTCAATGCGGATCAGCAGAATATCCATGTCTACATAAAATACCATGACTTTAAAATGCTGTTTGACCTAAAGTAAGGGGGAAATGGAAAGGAGAAATGAGTTTATATGGCTACGAGTTTCTAAAAAAGAGTCTGGAGGCTGGCAGAAGGTTTGCCCTCATGCACAACTGAGCAGAGTCAGAGAGACAGATAAAGCAGATACAACCCCCAGATATTGGTTCCTTTGAGGGCTAAAGAGACCCATGGGAGTTATGGTCATGGCCGATGGGGTTAACTACCAGGGCAGATGGCCCCTCTTTGGAAATGGTGTTTATGTGTGATGAATCTGGACTCAGATGGGATCTCCCTTCATAAGACTTCCATGCTAATGTGCTGGAGGTGCAGTTAATGTTGGGGTTTAAGATATATTTAGGGGATTTGAATCTCTGGACTGACAATGTGATAGCCAGATCCTGAGCCTCAACAGACTCCAGCACCTACAATCTGATTTATTGGACTTACCACACTCAGCTAAGATGGAGGTGAAGAAGGTCAACCACCACACCATGGAGCCTAGAGTGATTACAACTGAAAATGGGAGGATTGCATCCAGCATCCAGGTGGAATCTGAGCCTCCTCTTGACATAAAGGTGCAATGGACACAACCAATCCAGTGTCCACATAGAAGAGGTGGCATTGGATTGGGAAAAGTGGACATAATGGACAAAGGGTAAGGGGAAAGGCAGGAAGAGATGAGAGGTGGAGGCGTCTTCGGGACATGGAGCTGCCCTGGATGGTGCTTCAGAGGTAATCACCGGACATTGTAAATCCTCACAGGGCCTACATGATGGAATAGAGGAGAGTATGGGCCATGATGTGAACCAATGTATATGAGGTGCAGAGGTGCCCAAAGATGTACTTACCAAATCCAATGGATGTGTCATGATGATGGGAACGAGTGTTGTTGGGGGGGGGGAGAGGGGGGGTGTGGGGGTGGGGTTGAATGGGACCTCACATATATATTTTTAATGTAATATTATTACAAAGTCAATAAAAAATAAAAAAATTAAAAAAAAAAAAAAAGATATAGGACAGTTGACATCAAGACAATGCATAAATTTGCAAAAGAGAATAGACAGAGTAAAGCAGGGAAGGTAAGTATTGAGATTAGGCAATTTACATAATTTTTTAAAAACAAGAGTAGCTAGGCAAAGGAATTCAGAGAGAACTACAAGAAGAGATTAACAGAAGAAGAATTTTTCTAAAACAAAGTTTGGATGGCAGAACTAAATGCAAGATGAACAAATGAACAAACAAAAATCTTTAAACAACTGAGGACTAAGGAGAAATTCTTAGTTTAATAATAAATAAAATGTCCTCTGGTAAATTCTGAGATATCAGTTTTAATAGACTAGTAGGAAAAGAAGCTATATTTTAAGAGACTGAGAAAGAAACAGAAGTGTAATCACAGGAAGTTTGGCAATGCAATAAAGAAAAGAAATTGCAATTAATTCATTCCACAATATTTTTGAGTGCTTATGTGCCAAATACAATTTTAAGTTTTAGGAAAACACAGGAAACAATAAATAGAAATCCTTGTGTGCTCATGTAGAACATTTTCTACTAAGGAGAGAAAGGACATTTTAAAAATTTACAGTATAGTATATGGTGACAAGTAGCATGGAGAAAAATAAGACAGGGAGTATTGGAGGTATGGAGATATACTTAGCATGATCAAGAAAGGCCTGATTGATAATGTGATATTTGAGCAGACATCTGAGGTAAAGAAGTGAGCTGTTTGGTTCTCTGGAAGAAGAATGTTTGAGGTAAAAAAAAGTAATACAAATTGGGAAAACCTTGAAGTTGGAGCTTGCTTGATGAGGTTCAAAGAAAAGCAAGAAGAGCAGCATGGCTGGAGTGGAATGAGCATGAAGGAGACTCAGAAAACAAAACCAGAGAAGAAGACAGACTTTACTGAAAGCAGTAGTTAATTGCAAGAGCAATTTAAGGAGTTGGGTTTTTTATTCTGAGTAATATAAAACCAATGAAGAGATTTAAGCCTAAATGACATATTTTATAAGAACTCTTGGTTGCTATATTGAGACTACTGGACTATGAAGGCAATGATGAAAACAGAGAAAACATTTAAGAAGCTGTTGAAATAATCCAGGTGAAAAGGAAATGGTACTTGGAGCCAGGGTGGTATCAGAAGAAATTACACAAATGGCTAAATGCAGCATTTATTTTGAAAGTAGATTATGGAAAGGCCGCAGGGAAGGGATGGTTACTAGAAGGAGAAAATCCTTTGGAAAGGGCCTTTTTGAGAGGAATTATAATTCTCAGGCAAGAGACAGAGCCAGTCATGGCTCAGAGAAGGAGCCAAGGAAATAAACATAATTTCAACCTTTCTGTCCTTCTGATTTCCTGCTAGGACTCTTTATTTTCTTAATCCTGTCAGTAGCCAGAGAACAAAGGAGCCATCATTCTAGAGATCAGTATCCTGGGACCAAGAGGAAAATGGAGAAGTTATAAAGTGGAGCTGGAAGGACACACAACAATATTCAGCAAACAAATGGGTGCAGGTCATAGAATCTAGGATGATTATGGTGAGAAGTGAAAACATGAAGAAGGTTTCAGGAACAGATGGTTGAATCACAAGACAATAAGTTCTGGAAGAGTTGAAGAATTATGAAATCCATGTACTAGAGAGAGGGGGCTGCAAAGAGAGGAAATTAGAGCCAAATAGGGGGATAACTGAAATTAAGATAATGGGGAGAATAATGTTAATAGAAAGAAAAGGCCTAGGGTATCACTATGAGAGGATATTTGATGAGACAAGGGATAGTAAAGAAAATAAGAAAACAAGTCAAGGAATTATAAATTCGTGTATTAGAAAGACCCTGAAGATGAATTTCAAAACCACTAAGCATGGTATTAGGGAATGTTAGTAAAGCAGGACTAAAATATTTAAGGAATAAGAGGAAAACTCCTTGAGTCTGTAGGTGACTGCAAAAGGAGGAGAAGTGATTAGTAATGCCTACTGGAATGAATTACTGAAAAAGGCATCACTTTCCTCTTGGAAAATACAGATGTCAGTTAGAGCAAGAAAGTAACAAGAAGTTTTGGATAAGAGGTTGCAGAGAGGGTGATTTTGCTGATAAATAAATATATATATATATATTAATTTCCACAACACAGTAGAAATGTTTGTGGAGTTAGGGATGTGGGCAAGATGAGATCAGATAAGGAGATACACAGAACCAAAACCATATGGAGATGAGGGTCCAAAGGATGAGGAATCATATAGGAGTCCTGAGCTCCTGGTGGTGACTATCATAAAAATGGAAAAGCACATGATAAAATTGGTCCTGATGGTCTCAAAGAAATAGTGGAATTGAAGCTCTAAGTGTTAGAGGAGTGAGAGGCATAGGGTGTGTTTTCTTAAACAATGAGAGTTCTGAGCCTCCCACTTTAATTCACCCTGATGGAGACCAGGAAGGGGAAAGTGATATATGTAAGAACCTTAAGATCTGTAGAGTTGCATCTTCACTTGGTATATTAGTCAGCTGAAGGAGAGCTGATGTAAAATACCAGAAATCTGTTGGCATTATAAGGAGTATTTATTTGGGGTAGAAGCTATGGTTACCAGGCCATAAAGCTTGTTACTTCCCTAACCAAAGTCTACTGCCGCATGTTGGAGCAAGATGGCTGCCAACATCTGCCAAGGGTCCAGCCTTTCTCTTCCTCATAAGGTCCCAGCTTCTTCCAGTATTAGCTGTAGGCTAAGTCTTGTCTCTTTCCTGGGGCTCATCCCTCTCTGGGCTCAGCTGCTCTGTTCTCTCCATAAGGTCAGTTGTAGTCTATTAGGCTCTCTCTTTTACCAGGGCCACTGCCATGTCTATAGAGCTGTCTGTTCCTCCATATTCTTCTGGGTGTTTACTTCCCTGGGCTTCAGCATCAAAAACTCAAACTAACTCCTCTGCTGTGCAGTTTTCTCTGTGATTTGCTTCCCACCAAGAGGGCAGGGACACAACATCTTACTGATGTGGCCCAATCAAAGTCTTAATCATTATTTAATCAAGTAAAAGTGAAACCTCTGAATCCAATATAATCTTACATGCCCAGAGGAATAGATCAGTTTGCAAACATAATCCAGTATCTATTTTTGGAATTCATAAAAATGCCAAACTGCTACACTTGGTAACTGGAAGGAATCCCATTTCAAAAGAGGATGTTTATTTTAAAAAGAACTTCAAATCGTTTAAGACCAAAGAGCAAGAAAAAAATAGTGAAAATCAAGTTCCTTTAGCAATGAGGGATCAAGACAGAAGTCTTAGCCTTAGAAAAGGTAAGTAAATATGTATATTTTAATTAATTTTCACTTATACTTGTATGGAAAACAAGTATCAGAATTTTAGTAAATAGTCCTTTCAGGTTTGTTTCTTTGAAAGGAAAATGAATAATACACTTCACCAAGATAATGGATGCAATTTAAGTGGCTAATGAATGCTAAAGCATGAACAGGATCCTTCCTCCTGGGAATAAAATCAGGGAATTTACAAAATACCAGCTTCTGCAAGTGCCTTGTAACCTGTAAATTTCTGTATAAAAGTGAGTTTCTTAACTACTGATATAGAGTCACAATCCTCTACTTACAATTTCTAACTCCAAGGAGTTCTGGAAACCAAAGTTTTTTTTTCATAACTAAATGGTGGCAAATAATGATGTAGAATATTGTAAAGCTACTTAATGTTTCCATTTACTCCACTAAATAAGAATATTCACATATTCATGTTTTGGTACAAAAATATGAATGATTATGGTTGCTGCTCCACTGGGTATTGAATATAATATACATAATATGTACTATATTTTCTTTTTAAATCCAACAATGTTTTGAATTTCAAAACAAGTCTGGTCTTAAAAGTTTTGGATAAGGGCTTATGAACCTTTACTATGACTATTTCTCTGACCTAAGTACTGTTCTAGTTGAGAGAATTGGTTAGTCTCCATTCAAGTACATAGCAACGATAATAACAGAGTGCTATCTTTAAACTTTGTTGCTTTTCATTTTAAAAATAATCCACACTCATTAAAAATATTTGAAAAATAGAGAAAATTGGAATAAATGAAAAAACAGTCAAGTCCCTAAAGAAAACTACTGGTATTAATTTAAAGCATGTTTCCCATTCTTCAAAATACTATGTTAAATAAAATGTTTCCATTTGTATATGAAAGGTTATATATACTTTAACATGTATATTTCTGTTTCTAGAAGGAGGCACAAGAAAAGAAGATAACATTGGTTGCCTCTGGATAGGAGCATAAGGGTATTAAGGACGTGGAATAGAAAGGAGACATGTTTAAAGTATGTTTTTGCACATATTGAAATTATTCACTATGGACATTTATTGCTTCATCAAACTTGAGGTAATAAGAAAAACATTTTAATAATTAATTTATTCATTCAACAAGTATTTATTGAGCCTCTGTGAAAAGCAAGATGCTGGAAAAAACAGTGAACTAAAGACACAAAGTTCCTGACTTCAAGGAATAGACATTCTAGTTTTCACATAGTTTTATATTATAGATACACTTTTATCCCTCCAGTTTTTCTATTTAACATTACACATTATGCTTTTAAAAGTCATGTCTAAAGTGATCACAATATCCTTTCAAGTAAAGCCACTGTTCACTTAAACTCATCTGCCTAATTCATGCCAATGTATTTGTTTCTAATGTTTAAAGGTTATTTAGATGTACAACACCCATATTATTTTCCTTGGAATTGAAACCCACTATTGTAAATATTGTATGAAAACACATGAAAATCTTAAAGATTTCAAATATTTATTTCCAAATTCTTAAGAATATATTGTAAAAGTTTGTACTTCCACAAGCAACATATAAGATTGTGTTATTTGGGGATAGCATTTTTTTAAAAACTTACTAAATTTATAAGACAAAAAGAATATCTCATGCTTATTTTATTATATTTGTTTTATTTTTAGAATTGAAAATTATTTGGTGTTGACTAACACAGTAATGGATTTATACATGCAATTATTTGGGGGATAAAATACAATCATTTATTTATTATTTATTTCTAACTTTTTAATCTTTTTTTAAAAGATACATAGATCACAGAAAATATTACTTTAAAAATATGAGGTGGAATATAAGCATGGATTATAGTTTACATTTTAGTTTACACTCTCTCCAAATTCAAAGGGATTAGAATTGACTAAGTAGTTTAGAACAAGCTAGAAGTGCTGAAGAAAAGGGTAGGCTTGTTTTTCTAAATGAAGGCAGGAGTCTGTAACCAGCCCCTGTTTCTTTCTCACTGCAGTGGAAAAAATTCCTGATATCTCAATTGATGCAGAAAATGTATGTAACAAAATACAGCACACTTTCTTGATAAAAACACTTAGGACACTAGGAGTAGAGTGAAACTTCTTCAATAAGATATAGGGCATATATGAAAAGCTCACAGGTAATATCATATTTAGTGGTGAAAGACAGAACGCTTTTCTTTTAAGATGTCTGTCTCCATAATTATTCAACACTGTACTGGAAGATATTGCCAGAGTAACTAGACAAGTAAAAAATAAAGCCATCCAAATTGGTAAGGAAGAAGTAAAACATTCCTGATTTGCAGATAATATTATCCTATAACAGAAAAACTTGAAAATCTTGAAAAATTCACAACAAAGATCCTGGACCTAATAAATGAATTCACTGAAGTGGAAGGGTACAAAATAAACACCCCAAAATCAGTTGTGTCTCTATACACAAGCAATGGACAATTGGAAGAAGAAAATCAAGAAAAACATTTCTATTCTCATTTGCAATGAAAAGAATCAAATATCTAGGAATGAATCTAACCAAGGATACAAAGATTATTCATAGAAAACTATAAAACATTGCTAAAGAAATCAAAGAAAACCCACATAAAGGGAGGTGATTACATATCCATACACTGGAAGCCTTAATTTTGTTAAGATGTCAATATTACCCAAAGCAATTTATAGACTCAATCAAAATTGCAACAACCTTCTTTGCAGAAATGGAAAAGCCAATCATCACATTTATATGGAAAAGATAAAGCTGTCTTGAAAAAGAAAAATGAAGTTGGAGGAGTCACACTTCCAGATCTTATATCTTATTACCAAGCCTTGGTACTCACAACAGCATGGTACTGGCACAAGGACAGACATATAGATCAATGGAATATAATTACCTCAAGTTTATGGCTGATTTTTGACAAGGTGGCAAAGGCCATTCAATTCCGGAAGAATGGTCTCTTCAGCAAATGGTGCTGAGAAAATTGGATCTCCATTTGCAAAAAACAAAAACAAAACCACCACAACAAAAACATACAAGATCATCTACTTCCCACCATTTATAAGATCAACTCAAAATGGATGGAAGACCTAAATATAAGAACTAGAACAATCAAACTTCTAGAAGAAAACTTAGGGAAGTTCCCTCAGGACCTGTGTAAGGCAATGGTTTCTTATAACTTACATCCAAATTAAAAACTTGATCAAAGCACTGGATCATGAAAGTAAAAGACAACCTACATTTCCAATACAGGATTAATATCCAGTATATATAAAGTAATATTTCAATTTAACAAAAAAAGACAAACAGCCATCAGTGAAATGCAAATTGAAACCACTAGAGATACCATTTCATACATTCATTAGACATTCATTATGAATCATACATTCATAGACATTCATTAGAATGTCTGCTATTAAAAAAAAAACCCTGAAGATAACAAGTGTTGGAGAGGATATGGAGAGATAGGAACACTCATTCAATGCTAGTGTCAACATAAAATGTTCCAGTCACCATGGAAGACAGTTTGGCAGTTCTTCAGAAAGCTAAGTATTAAAATTACCAAATGATCTGGCAATCCCACTAATATCCTATAGATATTTGCACACTGATGTTCAAAGTAAGCATTACCCCAAATTGCCAAACAATGGAAGCAGCCATAGTGTCCATCAACCAATGAATGGATAAATAAAATACATATAATGGATTATTATTCAGCCTTAGAAAAGAATGAATTCCTGATACATGCAACAAAATGGATGAACCTTGAAGAAATCATGTTGAATGACATCATCCAGACACAAAAGGACAAATATTGTTTGATTTCACTGATTTGAAACAGAATAAGCAAACTCATAGTGTTAGAATCTAGAATATAGGTTATGAGGGGATGGGTGAGGGTAGTAATGGAAAGTTAAGGTATTAAATGTACCAGGTTTCTATTTGAAATGATGGAAATATTTTGATAATGGATAGTGGTGGGGTAGCACAACATTGAGGACACAATTAACAACACTGAAATATATATTGAATATGATGAAAAGGAGAAACATTAGATTGTATATGTGGCAACAGAATAAAATTTTTTAAAAAATCCATGGAACTGCACTAAACAAACTTTGAACCCAGAGTTAAACCATGAACTCTATTTAATAGTACAATTATAAAAATGTGCCATCATCATTTGTAACAAAAAGTCCACACCAATGCAAGTCGTTCATTGTGGGATTGTGTGGCAGTTTGATATTATTGATGAATCAAAAAAAAAGATAGATTATATTTTCAAACTAGTCTGTTCTTCTGGTTGTGATACCCTTTAATTGTATTAGATTCAGCTGAGATGACTTTGAATAAATTATGTTAAGATTAGGACTTTGATTCAACCACATCATTAGGGTGATTTGGTTTGAGTCCCCTTTCCCCCCTTTGTGGGCTATATATACGGGCACTTGCTCAGAGAGAGGATGGCAGTAGATACACGGAGAAGAACACAGAGGAAGAGAACAGCTCCATAGACATGCAGAAACTCCAGGAAGAGAGATGAGCCTGATAGTTTTCAGCTGAAGAGAACAAAGCAGATGAGAAGCCCTGAGAGACATACCTTATGCCGGCCTACAGCAGAGATTGGAAGAAGCTGGGACAACAGAGCTTTAAGAGGAAGAAAGAAGGCTGAACGCTCACACATATGTCCGCCATCTTGCTTTAATATGTGGCAAATGACTTTGGGTGAGAAAGTACCTCTTATGGTTACCTTGAGTTGGACTCTTTAGGGCCTTGTTACTGTAAGCTTCCACCCCAAATAAGTAGCCTTTATAAAAGCCAACAGATTTCTGGTACTTTACATCAGCATCCCTTTGGTTGACTAATACAAGTTGTATATGGGAATCCTGCATTTTATGCATAATTGTTATATAAACTCAAAGCTTCTTAATGAAAAGAAAAAAATTTAAATAAATAATATCATCTAAACAATAAAGAGTGCAGTAATGGAGGAAAGAATTGACCAAAAAAAAAAAAAAGAGATAGGACTTACAAAAACTAAATAGTAAATGCCCAAAATAAGTCTGCCTCATTATTAATGACCTTAAATGTAAATAGATTAAACTCTCCTATTGAAAAGCAGAGGTTGGCAGAATGGATAAAAAAGCATGACCCAACTATGTGCTGTAATGAAGAGACTCATCTTAGACCCAAAGACACAATGGGTTGAAAATGAAAGTATGGAAAATATTCATGCATTATTAATCAAATGAGTGTTGTGGTGGCTATACAAATACCAGACAAAATAGACTTTAAATCAAAAACTGTTATAAGCAATACAGACAGACAGTATATACTGATCATAGGATCAATTAAACTAGAAGGTAGAACAATTATAAACATAAATGCACCAAAGCACAGTGTCCCAATATATATGAAACTAACATTGACAGGAATGAAAGGAGAAATAGTTTGACAATAAAAGTTGGAGATTTCAAGACACTACTTTCAGTACTGGATAGTAAAATATATACAGAAGATCAAGAAGAAAATAAAGTACCTGAACAACATTACAAACCAACTAGATCTAACAGGATCTAATAGGAAACTTTACTGAAAAATCAGATTCCCCATTCTTTTCATGTGCACATGGGTTATTCTCCAGGATAGAACATATAATAGGGCATAAGAGAAATCTCAATAAATTAAAAATATTACCCAAAGTGATCTGCAAATTCATTGTAAATCCTATCAAAATACCTGAAGACTTTTTTGCAGAAATGGAAAAGTTGATCCTCAAATTCATATAAAACTGCAAGGGACCCTGAACAGCCAAAACAGTTTTGAAATGGCAGAACAAAGTTGGAGAACTAACACTTCCCAATTATAAATTATGCTACAAAGTTACAGTAATCAAAACAGTGTGGTACTGGCATAAAGATAGACATATAGCCAAGTAGCAGAATTGAAAAATCCAGAAATATATCCACATCTTTATGGCCAATTGATATTCAATAGGATGCTAAGTCCATGAAATGGGGAAAGAATAGTCACTTTAACAAATGATATTGGGAAAACTGGATATCCAAGTGCAAAGAACGAAGTTAGATATATACCTTAGAGGATATACAAAATTAATTCAAAGTGAATCAAGGATCTAAATATTAGAAGTAAAACTCTAAAACCCTTAAAAAATAACATAGAAGCAAATCTTCATAACTTGGGATTTAGAATTGGACTCTTAGCTGTGATACCAAAAGCAGGAGCAACAAATGAAGTAATAGGTAAATTCGACTTCATCAAAATTAAAAACTTCTGTGCACCAAAGGGCATTATCAAGAAATTATAAAGACAACCTACAGAATGAGAGAAAATAGTTTTAAAAGATATACTAGATAAGGGCTTAATATTCAGAATATATAAAGAACTTCTACAATGCAAAAAGTCAACCCAATTTAAAAAGGAGAGGACTGAAATGCATATTCTTCCAAAAGAGATATAAAAATGACAAATAAGCATATTAAAAGATATTTAAAATCATTATCCACTAGGGAAATACAACTCAAAACCACAATGAAATACCACTTTATACCTATAAGGATGACTATTTTTTTTAATGGAATATAACAAGTGTTGGAGAGAATATGTATAAATTAGAACTCTAGCACATCGTTGGTGGGAATGTAAAATGGTGCAGCCCCTGTGAAAAGCAACAAGGTGGTTTTACTCAACAAGTAAAATATAGAATTATTATATGACCTGGTATTCCACATTAGATATACACTCAAAAAAGAAAAACAGGATCTCAAAATGATTCTTGTATACCAATGTTCATAGCATCACTATTCATAATAACATAAATGTGGAAACAACCCAAGTGTCCATCAACAAATGAATGGGAAAAAACATAATATGGTACATATACACAATGGAACACTATTTGGCTATAAGAAAAAATGAAGTTCTGAGATATGCTACAACACGAAACACTATGGAAAATATTATGCTCAGCAAAACAAACAAGACACATTAGGACAAATGTTATATGATTTCACATATAAGAGAGAACTAAAAATAAGTCTGCAGAGGCAGAAAAAAGATTAAAGTTTACCAGGGAAAGAGGAAGGGGAAGTCAGAATGCATGTTTGGTGGACACGAAATTAATTTTAAAAATAAATTTTAAAAGATGCAATTAGAAGACACAATCATTTTCAAACAGAAAGTATCTTGCATAGTTTTCCAACAAAGAACATGGATATTCAAGATATTCATTGCATCATTATTTTTAACAGAATTATGAAAATGTGGCAATTAAAATCAACAGTGAGAGTTCCTTTGCTGGTATGGTACTATAAGTCATCCAAATCTCATTACTCCTATTGATTACAACTAAAATCTTTTAAAATAAAAAAAAAAACTATAGAAAGCAACTATCTGAAGCTTTAAAGTAAGTGAAATCAGGCTGATCATGATGAGAAAATCAAAATTTGAAGAAGTGGTCCATACATGGGTAAGTTTTGTGTGTGTGTGTGTGTGTGTGTGTGTTATTTCCTTTTGGTTTATGTTGTTTTCTCTCAGCTTTTGCCAAGAGCTGACCCAACTCAAAGAATAGTGAGTCAATGACCCAAAACTCTAAGAAAACCCATTTTCCTGGTGAAAGGAATCAAGAAAATGGACTCCTGAGGACCATGAATTGGGCAGAGAATGCTAGAAAGAAGAGAGTCGGAGAAAGGTATCCTCTAAATCTATGTATAAAGCTATACATGCATGAAATAGACCTAAATCAGCATAGCAAAAGTTTAGAGAATGGAACTGAGATATGAACCACTTACATGTTTCAGACTAACACATGTGCAGCACAGACTCGAATCAACATAACAAATGCTTGGAGAAGTGAATTAAATTTGAACCACCACAAGTCTCAGACTGACACGTGAATTTCTTATGTATAGGACAGAGCCAAACCTGCATACCTATGACCTAAAAATGGAATAACATTTAGACATCTGCACAGAGGGGTGAGTTAAAAATTATGGTCTGAACCTAACACTGATATTCTTCAGATTACTGAAAGATTCAGAATCTACAGAACACAATATTCACAATGACCAGGATATAATTCAATATATTTGATATCCAAAGAAGCATAAAATCATGACCGATTCTCAACATAAAAGACAATTAACAGTTTTCACTCCTGAGATTATGAGATACTGTAATTTTCAGACAAAGACTGAAGTAACTATTATAAGCATGCTCCATAAAGTAAAAGAAAACACACTTGAAATGATGAAAAGAGAGAATTACAAGAAGAGAATTAAGACAATAAAAAAACAAACAGAATTGTTAGAAGTGAAAAATGTGTTACCTAAAATAGGAAGTTCACTGAATCAGCACTGCAGTGGAATCGAAACAAGAGAAAAAAGAATAAATGAATTTGAAGACCAATAGAATTTGTCCACTCTGAAGAGCAGAGAGAAAAGGTGGAAACAAAAATGAACAGATTGTCAACAATCTGTGGAACAATATCAAAATTTATATATGTAAAATTAGAGTTCCAAAATGAGATGAGAAGATAATGGGATAGAAAAAAATGGAAAAATAAATGCTGAAAACACCCCAAATTTGGTGAAAAACATAAATTCATAATTCAAGAAGCTTAGCGAAACCCAAACAGGATAAAATCAAAGAAAACAAAACCTAGACAAATCATAGTTAAACTGATGAAAAGCAAAGTTAAAGAAAAACATCTTGAAAATAGCTAGTTAAAAAATATGTACATTACATTAAAATTAATCAATTCTTCCACCAGAGTCCCCAGAAAAGAACACAGCTCAGCCATAATCCTGATTTCAGTGAGACTCTGAGAAGGTGACCCAGTCAGAACATTTCTGGATTTCTGACCTTAGAACTGGAAACTTATAAATGGATATGTTATAAAGCCACTAAGTTTGTGGTAATTTGTTATGTAGTATAGTGAACTATTATGTGTCTGAAGAAAAGGAAATAGAAAGAGGGAGAACTAATAGTAGAGAATTGTCCAACTTATAGACATAATTTTGATAGACAAAAATTCACAGATTCAAGATGTACTGTGAAACACAAGCAAAATAAATGTAAGATCTTCAAAGCACATCAAAATAAAACTGCTTAAATTAAAAAACAAACAGAAAATCCTAAAAGCAACCAAGGGTGTAAGACAATATAATGGCATCCTAAAACGGAAAGATCACTGCCAATCTAGAATTCCATACTGAGAGAAAATATTTTTCAAAAATGTAGGTGAAATAAAATTGTTTCAGATAGAAAGAAAATAATCCTAAATGAAAGCATGGAAATACAAGGAAATAGCTAAATATAAGGGAAAAATATAAGGGAAAACTGACTGTACAAAGTAACAACAATAATAGTACATCGAGTTCTAACACGTTGACCCTGATAATTTTTTTAATATACGCATTTAGCCAGAATTATTTCATAGATGATATATGTTCATGAAGAAAATATTTTATTTTCCAGAAGGAATTGCATTAACACATTTCCAAACTTGATCATTTTTATACACTATTTCTCTTTAAAAAACTTTTCAATTTGTTAAAATTATTTTCAATTCTTCACCGTTTGAATTTTTAAAAATTTTAAAACAAATCAATTTTATTGATATATATTTAAAAAGCATAATTCATACAAGGTGTATAAATAATGGTATTTGGTATAATCATGTAGTCGTGCATTCATCACTTTAATCATTTTTAGTGCATTTTCTTTATTCTAATAATAATAAACAAAAAACAAACAAAAAAACCTCATCACCTCTCAATCTCTCTATGCTACTCCTGCCATATATAGCTGCCATTTTTCCTTCTCTCTAGTATATTTGTATTCATATGCTGTAAAGAGTCTTATATATGAAAAATCATCCATATTAATATTTTACATGAGGTTTCACTATTTTTTACAGTCCCATGTTACATTTTTAGCTTTCCTTCTAGTAATACACATAACTTTAAACCTACTCTTTTAACTGTTGTAATACCCATATAATTGTTTTGCTAGTGAAAAACATTATGATGTGATTTCACCATATCAATTCATTTTCAAAGATTTACAAACAACTTTTTACCAATTCTGCACAGATTAGCCATCAGCTTTCCATTCCCTACCCTCATTCTATTTTCTAGTGACCTATATTCTAGTTATTAATTCCATGAGTTTATACAATATGTTTAGTTCATAATAGTGCAATAATACAGTGTTTGTTCCTTTCAGTCTGATTTGCCTCACTCAACCTATTGTCCTCCAGGTTCATCCAAGCTGTCATATGCTTCATGGCTTCATTTCTCTTTTTGCCACTGCATAATATTCCATCCTTTGTATACACCACAATTAGTTATCCATTCTTCAGTTGATGGACACCTTGATTGCTTCCAACTTTCGGCAATCATGGATAAAACTTCTATGAACATCAGTGTGAAGATGTCTATTCATGCCACTGCTCTCAGTTTTTCTGGGTAGATACCTAGTAATGGTATTGCTGGGTCATATGGCAAGTCTATATTCAATATCCTTAGGGTCTGCCAAATAGTCCTTTACAGAGGCTGTACCATTCTACATTCCCACCAACAGTGAATAAACATTACTATCCCACCACATCCTCTCCAACACTTACAGTTTTCCAACTTTTTTATAGTGGCCATTCTAATGGGTGTGAATGATATCTCACTGTAGTTTTAATTTGCATGTCACTAACCATTATTAATGTTGAACATTTTTTCATGTGTTTCTTCACCATTTGTATTTCTTCTTTGACAATTTTCATTTCCAGTCTTTTGCCCATATTTTAATTGGATAATTTGCCTTTTTATTGTTGAGTTGTACTATCTCTTTGTAGATCATAAGTATTAAATCTTTTTCAGATATGTGATTGCCAAATATTTTCTCCCATTGTGTTGGCTGCACTTTCACCCTTTTGACAAGTCTTTTGAGGTGCAAAAGCATTTAATTTTGATGAGGTCCCATTTATCTACTTTTTCTTTTCTTGCACATACTTTTGGTGGAAAGTTTAAGAAACTATCCTCCACAACAAGAACTTGAAGATGTTTTCATTCATTTTCTTCTAGGATTTTTATGGTTGTCGCTTTTATATTTAGGTGCTTCATCTATTTTGAGTTAATTTTTCTATAATGTGTGAGGGGACCTCCTGTTTCTTTGTTTTGGATATAGCTATCCAGATTTCCCAGGACCATTTGTTGAATAGACTGTTCTGGCCCAGATAGATGGGTTTGACAGCTTTGTCAAAAATCACTTGACTATAGATGTGAGGGTGTAGTTTTGAGTTCTTGACATGGTTCCATTGGTCAATTTTCTTCATGCCAATACCATGCTGTTTTCACACTATAGCTAAGTAATATGCTTCAAAGTTAGGATGTGAGAGTTCTCCAAATTTGTTCTTTTTTTTAAGAGATTTTTGGCTACATGGGGCCCCTTACCCTTCCAAATAAATTTGATAATTGTTTTTTCCATTTCTACAAAAAAGGCTATTGGGACTGTTATTTGGATTACATTGGATCTATAAACCAGTTTGGGTAGAATTGATTGACATCTTATTGATACTCAGTCTTCCAATCCATTAACACAGAATGTCCTTCCATTTATTTAAGTCTTTTATGGTTTCTTTTAGCAATTTTTTGAAGTTTTCCTAATATAGGTCCCTTACATCCTAGAGTGTTTATTCCTAAATATTTTATTATTTTAGTCGCGATTATAATTGGAATATTTTTCTGATTTCCTCCTCAGATTGCACGTAGTGTATAGAAACACTATAGATTTTTGCATATTAACTTTGTATCTTGCCACTTTGCTGTACTTGTCTATTAGTTCAGTAGCTTTGTTGTGGATTTTTCAGGATTTTCTGGATATAAGATCATATAATCAATTCATGTTTTATTTCTTCCTTTCGTACTTGGGTGCCTTGTATTTCTTTATCTAGCCTAATTGCTCTAGCTAGAACTTTCAGCACAATATTGAATAATAATGGTGAGAGTGGGCATCCTTGTTTTTTTTCCTTATCTCAGCAGAAAAGCTTTCAGACTACCTTCATTGAGTACAATTCTAGCTGTAGATTTTTCTTATATGCAGTTTACCATATAGAGAAAGCTTTCTTATATTCCTATCTTTTGAAGTGTTTTTATCAAGAAGGTTTTCTGTATTTTGTCAATTGCTTTTCCTGCATTAATTGAGAAGATTTTTCTTCTTTTCAATTAGCGTTATAATCAATTTATTAATGGGGTTTATTACACTAATTGTTTTTCTTTGGTTGAACAACCCTTCAATATCTGGGATAAAACCCACTTGACCATAGTGTTTAATTCTTTTAATGTGCTTTTGGATTCGATTTACAAGTGTTTTGTTGAGGATTTTTGCATCTATATTCATCAGAGATATTGGGCTATAATTTTCTTTTTCTTACTTTAGTATCTTTATCTGATTTTGTATTAGGGTGATGATGGCTTCATTGAATGAGTTTGGTAGTGTTCTTTCCTGTTCAGTTTTTTATAAGAGCTTGAGCAGGATTGGTACTAGATCATCTTTGAATGGTCTAATGTGAAGCCAACTGGTTTTGGGCTTTTCCTCTTTGGGAAGTTTTTGATGACTGTTTCAAACTCTTCACTTATGATTGGTTGCTGAGCTCTTCTATTTCTTCTAGTGTCAGCGTAGGTGATTTGTGTATTTCTCAGAATATGTACAACTCCTATACATTGTCTAGTTTTTTTGGCATGCTGTTGTTCATAGTATCCATTATGATTCTTTTTACTGTGGGGTCAGTGATAATGACCCACCTCTCATTTCTGATTTTAATTTGCATCTTCTCTCTTTTTTTCTTTGGCTGTGAGTTTCTTGATTATGTTGATCCTCTCAGAGAGAAAACTTTTGACTTTCTTGATTCTTTGATTTTTTTACTTGTTTTCATTCATTTCTGCTCTGATTTTTACAATTTCTTTCCTTCACCTTGGTTTGGGATTGGTTTGCTGTTATTTTTCTAATTATTCCAGGTGTGCAGTTAGATCTTCAATTTTAGCACTTTCTTCTTTTTTAATGTAAACATTGGGGTCTATAAACTTCCCTCTTAGCATTGCCTTTGAGGTCTCCCATAGGTCTTGATATGTTGTATTCTCATTTTCATTTTTCTCAAGATATTTGCTGAATGATCTTTCAACTTATTATTTGACCCACTGATTATTGAAGAGTGTGTTGTTTAATCTCCATATATTTATGAATTTTCCCTTTTTCCATCCATTATTGATTTCCAGCTTCATTCTGTTATGGCCAGAGAAAGTATACTGTATAATTTCATTCCATTATTATCAGATAAGGTGTTTTTTATAATTTCAATCTTTTTAAATTAATTGACTCTTGTCTTGTGAACCAACATAGTCTATCTTGGAGGAAACCTGAGCACTTAAAAAAAAAGTATATCCTACTGTTTTAGGGTGCAATGCTCTATAGATGTCTTTAAGCTCTGGTTCTTTTAACATATTATTCAAGTTCTCTGTTTGTTTATTTATCCTCTGCCTTGATGTTCTATTCAATACTGAGAGTGGTATATTGCAATTCACAACTATTATTGTAGAGACATCTATTTCTCCTTTCAGTTTTGACATTGTATGCCTCGGATCTTTGGGAACTGAGTTTAGGTGCATAAATATCTAGTATAATTTTTTCTTCCTGGTGAAATACCCTTTTTATTAATATATAATCATCTTCTTCACCCCTTATAATAGTTTTGCATTTAAAATCTATTTTTTCCAATATTATTATTGCCATTCTAGCTTGGTTTTGGTTACTATTTTCATGGAACATAATTTCTAACCTTTCACTTTTAACATGGCTATGTCCTTATATTTGTGGTCTCTTCTAGACAACCTACAGATGGCTCATATTTTTTGAACATTCAATTAGTCTATGTCTTTTGATTGGAGAATTTAAGCCAATAACATTCAATATTATTACTATAAAGGCATTACTTGCTTCATCTATTTTGGCCTTTCACTTTCTGTTGTCATATCGTACCACAGTCTTTTTACCCTGTGATTTACCCATCCTAATAATCTTCATTTCTACAATCTTTGCCAAGTCTCTTGTCCTTGTTTATTCCTTTCAGGGTGCAGCACTACTGCTAGTATCTCTTGTAATTCTAACCTTTTGGTAACATATTCTATCAGTTTTTGTTTGTCTGTGAAGACTTTGTACCCATTCTCATTTAAAAAAATACATTAATTTATTTTCTCTCCCCACCCTGAGATGGCTCCCTCATCTATCTGCTCACTGTTTGTGATCGATGTGCCTGCTCACCGTTTCTTCTTGCTGTGTCTGCTCATCTTCTTTAGGAGGTACTGGGAACCAAACCCAGCACCTCCCAGATGGGAGGCAGGCAACCAATCACTTGAGCCACACCTGTTCCATGCCTGTTGTGTCTCCCCATTGTGTCAGCTCATGGCATCAGCTCATTGTCTGCTCACCTATTTTAGGAAGCACTGGATCTGAACCCAGGACTCCCCAAGCTGGGAGGCAGGTGCCCAACAGCTTGAGCTATATCCACTTCCTCACAATCATTTTTGAGAGAGTTTTGCCAGATACAGAATTCTTGGCTGGCAGTTCTTCTCTTTCATTACCTTAAATATATCATACCCCTCTCTTCTCACCTCCATAGTTTCTGATGAGAAGTCAACACTTAATCTTATTGAGTTTCCCTTTTATGTGATGCTTTGCTTTCCTCTTGCTGCTTTCAGAATCCTCTTTTTATCTCTGATATTAGTCCTTCTGGATAGTAGGTGTTTTGGGTAGGACTATTCAAAATTATTCTGTTTGGAGTATATTGGCCTTCTTTGATATTGATATTTATGTCTTTCCTAAGGGTTAGGAAGTTTTTGGTCATTATTTCCTCAAATATTCTTTCTGCCCCTTTTCCATTTTCTTCTCCTTCTGGGACTCTGATAATGTGTATGTTTGTGCATTTTCTGTTATCATTTAATTCCCCAAGACTCTTTTACATGTTTTTATTCTTTTTTAGTTCTACTGTATTTTTCATGTCAGTTATTGTGTTCGAAATCACTAATTCTGTCTTTAAGCAAATAAAATCTACTATTAGTTGTTGCTAGTGTATTTTTTTAAAGATTTATTTTAGTTTTTTCCCTCCCCTTCCCTCCTGCCCCCCGTTGTCTGCTCTCTGTGTCCATTCACTGGGTGTTCTTCTGTGTCCACTTGCATTCTTGTCAGGCAGCACTGGGAATCTGTGTCTCTTTTGTGTTGCATCATCTTGCTGTGTCAGCTCTCGGTGTGTGCAGTGCCACTCCTGGGTAGGTTGCATTTTTCATGTGGGGTGGCTCTCCTTGTGGGGCACACTCCTTGAGCATGGGGCTCCCCTATGCAGGGTGCACCCCTACATGGCATGGCACTCCTTGCACACTGCAGCTCTGTGCATGGGCCAGGAGGCCCTGGATATCAAACCCTGGAACACCTACATGGTAGGGGGACACTCTATCAGTGAGCCACATCCACTTCCCATGCTGCTGCTAGTGTGTTTTTAATCTCATCCATCATGTCTTCCTTTGCAGCCTTTCAATTTGTTCTTTATGCTCATCCAGTGTCTTCTTACTATACTTTATCTCTTTTGTAATGTTTTCTTTAAATTCTTTGAATTGATTTAGGAGAGTTGTGTGATTTTCACTGATTGTCTTAAATACTGTATCTCTCCAGAATATTTAGTTTGTCCTTTGGCTGGGCTATCTCTTCCTCTCTTTCTGTTTCCTAGTCTGGCTTGTAATTTTTTGCTGATGTCTAGGCATATGAATATGTTACTGAATTTACTCTGATGGCCAATTTCTTTGTCTTGCCTATTGTTTTTGTTCACAGATCTTCCTTAGTATTTGGTTCAACTTATTCTAAAATTTAAAATTGCCTATGTTGTTACCAAAATCAGGCCAGGAACTCACTAATGTGGTGCAGATTTTCTGCCAGGAGTACAGAGAGAACCAAAAGCAGTTTTGGTCCATGCAATTTCCAGACTGGTAAGCAGAATGTGCTTGTCAACACTGACATACCTTTCCATGAAATTGTTTAATTCTCAATTTTCTTGTGCTTTGATCTGGCCAGAGCTTAGATTCAAAGAAGGCTCTGCTGGCTGAATCACTGAAGAAAAGCCCACCCAATCTCCCTCCCTATTCCCTGTAGCAGCTGACAGGGAGGAAGATGTCTGTTTCCCTCTCAGTCAGCTGCAATGAGTGAGAGGTTTTAACCCAACTTAATATATTTGGGGTTGGAATTGTGGAGCCTTTCCCAGCCGTAGCAGGGTTTTGTTAATTCACATTTATTGTTTTGGGTTCTTTGTCTCTATCCCTCACCCACATGTGAGTTTGTGTAGCACTGGCATGGTCTGCTGATCCTCAAAGCAGGTCCCTCAGACAGCTTTTGGTTCTGTATTGTTTTTTGTAAGAGAGTTGAGCTCTGCCTGTCTATTCTATTGCCATTTTCCTGAAACTTTACATATTTGAATTTAATATATATTTTATCCATTACTGAATTCCATGGAGATGAAATTTTACAAATCATAGCTTCGCTAATATAGATTTCCCTTCACAGATATTAGGTCTTTCAAGTTTAATTCTTCCTTTGGGTCATTTCTGGCATCCAATCTTTGTCCAAAATAATTTATTTTGTCAATTTTTTCAACTCTTACCACATGCAATTTTAGTGATTATTTTGCAGATTACTTTTATCATTTTTAATTTTCCCTTAGAGAAATATAAGAAAATTATGAATAGTTTTATGAAATATAAATGGAGCTCCTAAAAGAGTTCCCCAGGAAAGAGAAGTTGGAACTCTATACTAGATGGCCTTTGGCTCCAGACTATACCAAGGGAACAAAAGGCTTTCTACTACAGTGACAACAAGTACATTTAAAAATTCCTTTACTTTTTTCAAAATAAAATATGGGAGATGAAGTAGTTTGCAGTATAGATAGAGAAAAATTTTTCATGAGTTAATTTGAAGATGGATAGTTAGTATATGGAAGTTCATCATGTCTTTCAATTAAACTATCTTCAGTAACATAATTTAAAGATTTTAAACATCATTTTAAATATATCACTGAAGAAAGATTTAAAAGTTTTTAATGTTAATGTTAAATAAAAATGTGAACATATATTAATGCATCATAGGCCAGTGAAAACATTACCCTGAGGAACTAAATGTTGGAAAGTATGCTAATTTCTTATAATGAAATTGATTTTTATGTAATAGGGAAATTAATTGTTTTGTAGATGAACATGTAAGGAAGGTGGCATAAATTCTGTGAATCAAGAAATATACCACTTTGTTGGTTAGTCCCTCTCATGAAGACTAAAAATAGAGGGAAAATTGAAAGACAGGATTTTAACACCTGGCTCAATCCTTCTATGCCACTTAATAGGTAAAGCCTGGAATAGATAATCCATTGTTTAGCTGAAAGCTAAATTTATGCAAATTTGGCCATAAAAAATTAACGTAGAGTCAAACAAGTGGTATAGTGATCAACTGCTCTGCGTGACAAAGTAAGAAAAAATAGTCTGGAAATTGGTAGAAGCCCCAGTAAGGAATTCAAGTGGTAATAACCCAAAAGATTATTAAATAGTCCCAGGTCCTGTAAAGAACAAACAGGTATAACATATATTCAATTTCAAGTCATTTATATTGATGCCATATGAAACCTCTCTAACTCTTATCTTCCTGGGAAGTTTGATATGCTCATAAAGGTTTTCTGTGTAAGATGATTTGTGGCAAACAATAAAAGAAGTGATTTCTACTTCTGAGTTAATGTGGAGCAAGAATAGAGAAACAGCAAGATTGTGTGAAGTGGACAACTTGAATTCCTTAGCAAAAGGAAAATCTGAATGAAAGATGATCACAAGTATAGTACTGGACAGTCCCATAGGTGTGAGAAAAGTTGTGGTTGAAGATTTTGGGAACTGATGATCACTGCTAATAGGTAGGCTAGAACTAAACATAAACCTTATGAGAGGAAGACAAAATGTCTTAGTCTGTGTCTTTCAAAAATCAATTTTTCAATTTTGCTATGGCAAGAGATAGATGGTAGCCACCCATTGCTTTAAAAATCATAAATTTGGGGGACGGAGGGATGTTCTAATGTAGGAGTGTGTCTTATTTTCCATTCCCAATTCCCATAAATCCTTTGTATTATGGCAACACAAAACAAAATTTCTTTCTTTTTATTCTTTAAAAGAAAAAGGGAAATTAAGAGGAAAAAAAATCCTATATAGAGAGCTAGGAGTAAAATGGAAACACTACCTACCTATATGTAAAACATTTTGATAAAGAGAAGGAAACATAAAAAAAATAATAATTACCTTATGATTTCCTGATGTTTTTGAAGATTTACAGCCTGCAAAACAGGCAGAAAAATATTCAATTCCATCTCTTCCACATATACAAGAATAAAATGAAGTTGAACATTGACATTGAGAATTACAAGGAGCTGTCAGGTTTCCCAACTGCCCTGTTCTGTGAAAATCAGATAAAATTTAATTATAATATCATTATTTTACATAAAGATATCAATTAAATCCATAAAAAGGTACTTATTGAAGTAATTTTTTTAACAGCTGTAGAGAGATATAATTGACATATTTAAAGTTTACAATTTGAATTTTTTGATATATGTATACATTTGTAAAACCATTGCCACAATCGATATAATGAACATAATCATCCCCAACTCTTTTCTCATGCCCCTTTGTAATTCCTCTATCTTCTGGCACTCACTGATTTTTTTTTTCTATTATTACTAATTAGCTTGAATTATCCAGCACTGTATGAAAATGGAACCATACAGTGTACACTTTCATTGTTGGGCTTCTTTTATGTAGCTGTTATTTGTATGATCTTTATATAGTCATATACTTCTCAGATACGTATCAAAGCATAGAATGCACAAATCATATGGTCGGTGTTTACTGTTGAGGAAACTGTCAAACAGTTTTCCAAAGTGGTTATGCTATTTTATATTCCTTTTATCTGTGAATGAGAGTCCCAATTCCTCCATATTATTTTTCAATACGTGGTATGGTTAGTCTTTTCAATTTTAGACATTCAAACACTGTACAGCAATTTCCTATTATGTTTTTTAATATGTATTTATCTAATGACAAATGATGTTGAGAATATCTCCATATGTTTATTTGTCATGCATATATATTATTTGCTGAAATGTCTGTTCAAATATTTTGCCCATTTTTGTTGGGTTGGTTTTTTATTATTGTTTTGAAAGTTCTTTCTTCTGGAAACAAGCCCTTTATTAGATTTATGATTTCCAAATATGTTTTTCCAAGCTTGTTATTTTTTCATTCTCTTAAAAAGGTCTTTTAAAGAACAGAAGTTTTTAATTTTAATGAAGCCCAATTTATCAATTTATTTTATGGATCATGCATATGGTACCATATCTAATAAATCTTTGCCTAATCAAGGTCGCAAAGATTTTTTCCTATATTTCTTGGAGCTTTATATTTCACATTTATGTCTACCATCCTTTTGGAGTAACTTTTTGCATTTGGTGCATGGCATAGATTAAATTTCATTAGTTTGCATGTGTATATATACTTATTCCATTATTTGTTAAAATGACTACATATTTTCTATTAAATTGCACGTGTACCTGTCAAAAATCAATAATTCATAGATGTGTTTGCCTATTTCTGGACTCTATTCTGTTCTATTTGATCTATTTGGCTACATTCATACTAATAACACACTGTTTTTTATCACAGCTTCATAATAAGTCTTGAAATCAAACAGTGTTAGTCCTCCACTTCTTTTCTTTTTCAGAATTATTTTAACTTGTCTATGTAATTGCAATTTTATAATTTTAAATTTATTTTGCCAAATTTTATGTGCAATGATTTTATATTTGCAAAAATAAATATCTACATATATGCATTTAAAATATAACATCAATTAACTTGAGGAGTATTTACTAAATTGTTAATAATAGTCATCTCTAGCACTTTCTATGTTCTCATTTCTTCTTTTCCTTTTAAAAAAGCTTTAGATTACATAAATATTACATCAAAAATAAAGAGGATTCCCAGACACTCACCCCTCTCTCTCTCACTCTTTTCCCCATTAACATTTTTCATTAGTGTGGTATATTTTTTACAATTGATAAACCCATATTGAAGTATTGCTATCAATGATTGCCTAGAGTTTACATTATGGTTTACACTTTGCACCACACAATTTTATAGGTTTTGACAAAATGTATAATGGCCTGTCTCTGTCATTGCAATGTCATGCAGAACAACTCCAGTGTCAAGAAAATGGCGATGTTACACCTATTCATCCCCTTCCATCCCTCAGAACCTCTGGTGACCACTGTCTTTATATTAATGTTATGAATTCTTCCATTACTAGAATAATGTCTCCTTTTATCTGCAGTTGCATTCCCCTTTTATGTTTATTCATTCTTCAGTCTTAAGGATTTGGGGATGGTAATGCCCATTCTTCTTTTTTTTTTTAATTAAAGTTAATAGATCACAAGGAATGTTACATTAAAAAACAAAAAACATTATATACCACTCCCAACCCACCACCACATTATGTTTGTAAATTGTATTTTTTTGAAGATATGTACATCACAAAAAAAGTTACACTAAAAAATATGAGGTTCCTATATACCCTCCACCCCCCACCCCAGTCCTCCCACACTAACAACATCATTGTGGCACACTAATCTCACTCAGTGAGTGCAAATTCCAAAGCAGGTCTCTATGACATGGCACAGAGCTCCAAATCTATGTGCCATGACTGTATACCCTGTGAATCTCCGTAGCCTTCAGGAGAACCAGTACCTAGAGTTGTATCTACTTTGGCTTTTTCTGGGGTCCTGCCGAGGTGTGTGTAAGCACGACCCCTCCGATGACTTCCCAACACTTTTTGGAAGCCATATCAACTCATTTGTTTTTATCATTTCCCCCTTTTATTCAAGGTCAAAGAGCAGTTTTTAACACTTGATCCAACATGTAGGCTGAGATATTCTTCTGGTCTGAGGTACCCTTTTCTTCGAGGTCTCTTTCTAGTTGCTTCTCCAGTTAGTGATTGGTAGTAATCCTTCGGCGCTAGGGAGGGTCATCCCCAGGAGTCATGTCCCACATTAGGGGGAAGGTAATGCATTTACTTACTGAGTTTGGCTTAGAGAGTGTCCACATTTGAGCAACATGGAGGCTCTTAGGAGGTAACTCTTAGGCACCCTACAGCGCTAGACCTAGTTCATATTTCAGGCACATAGGCTCCTAAGCATAGTCATCAGTATCAAGGGCTCATTATTGGACCATCCTTCCTTGTTGATCTTTGCTGTTGCACTTGCGGGACCCATTCTGCTTCTTATTGAGAGGAAGCTTAGATTCCATGGGGCAGATGGATGAGACTGTCTTAACTGCAGTTGTAGATACTCTCTGTTTTTTCAGGTGAGTGTGTCCATCATCATTATTTTGATAGTTATCCTGGTGAAGTCCAATGAACTGGAGAGTAGGTGTTGGCTGCAACACTGCTGAGACTCAGGGTTCGACCAGCATATGAACAGTAGGAAGATTTAAGTATCTGGGACATATTTTATGGGTGTAGTGTTAATTATAGGTTCAAATAAAAGGGACATAAGAACCAAGTGTAAGAAAATTACAAATGACTCCAACTCCAGTACATTGGGGGATAGGTTATCATATGTTCCAAGGTAAGGCCCACTGACAGAGTGGTGACCTCTCAAGTTGTGTGCCCTGCCTATAGTGCCCAGATGTCTCTAGAGCTCTCAGGATTTCTCTGTACCCTGCCCCCCTGCTAGAGGAACTGTTCACTTGAGAGTGAGATCCTCCCAAGATGGTGCAAAAATATAACCTCTGGAATGACCACCCAACTCACTTTGAAATCTCTTAGCTATAAAAACTCATTTGTATTTAACATTTCCCCCTTTGTCCAAGGTCTTTTTCCAGATGCATTGCTTTTGGTGCTTGATAATAATCCTTCAGTGCCAGGGAGGTTCATCCCTGGGAGTCATATCCCATGCAAGGGGAATGTAGGGAGTTTATATGCTGCTTGTCTTAGCAAGAGGCCACATTAGTGCAACAGGGAAGCTTTCAGGAGGTAAATCTTAGGCAATATATAATACTAGGCTAAGTTCCAATTTCATAAGAACAAGGTTCATAAGTACAAGATGCAATATACATGGCCTGATGTATTGGTCTGTCCTCTTTCCCTAGGCACTGTCCATGTACTCTAGAGATTCTTGCTACTCTATTGAGAATGTATCAGACTCCTCAAGGTAGGAATTCAATATATTTTTGGTTATTGTGTGGGTCTCAACCCACCAAGATAATGCCTCATGATCACTTGAACACATTCATATTCCACAGAGGCATGCCTCAGGTGAAATCAAATAGTATTAGTCCTTCACTTCTGCTCTTCTTCACAATTGTTTTAGCTTGTGCATGTACATGCAGTTTCATAATTTTAAAATTATTTAGCCACTTTTTAGAAAGAAAACCTGTTGGGACTTTGAAAGTGATTTTATTGAATATGTACATCAATTAAGGGAGAATTAAAATCTTAAAAATATTGAGTTTTCAAACCATGGACACAGGCTATTTCTTCATTTATTGGGATTTCTTTACTTTCTCTTAGCAATGTTTTATTGATATCAGTGTGTGGGTCTTTACAATTTTTGTCAGAGTTATCCCTAAGTAATTATTTTTAGTCAAACTATTGCTAATGGTTTTTGTTTAATATCAATTTCCAGTTGTTTGTAAATAGTACATAAAAGTATCATAGATTCCTATATTTTGCTCTTATATCCAGCAACATTACGAAGCTCATTTTGTTAATTCTGGTGACTTTTCAGTATATTCCATCAGATTTCCCACATAGACAATCACATCTTCCTCAAATAAACAAAGTTTTGCTTCTTTTCCTATTTGCATTTTTGCAATGCCTAGAAACTTCAGGACAATGTTTTGAATAGACGTATTGAAAGCAGATATCACTTTCTTGTTCCTGAGCATTCACTTTTTCATCATTAAGTGTAATGTAAGTTGCAGGTTTTCATACTTGCCCTCATCAAGTTGAGGTACTTCCCTTCTATTCCTAGGAATGAATGTAGGAGTTAATCAAATGCTTTTTTGGCATCTATTAATATCATAATATTTCTTTTTTATTTTTAGCTTGTTACCATAGTAAATTGCATTGATTTTTAAGCATTAAACCAATTTGCATTTCTGCAGTAAATCTTACTTATTCATGACCTGTTTTTTTTCATATGTGATTGGAGTCAATTTATCAAAATTTTGTTATGAATTTTTCCATCTATGCTTTGATATAGGTATGCAGGTTTCTTTTCTCATAATGTGTTTGTCTGGTTTTGCTGTCAGGATAATGTAAGTCTCACACAGTCAGTTGGGACGTATCCATTCTTATTCAGTTTTATGGAAGAATTTGTAGGAATCAGAATTTGTTATCATTTAAATATTTGAAGAGATCCTCAGTAAAGTCATTTGGACCTGGAGTTTTCTTGCAGAAAAGTAACCACAAATTTGATTTAGGTAAGAGATATAGAGTATCTGTGGCTTCTTAAGATTGTTCCTCTCAAGGGATTTATTCATTTCATTGATGTTTTCAAGCATATTGACAAAATTTTGTGCCTATTATTTTCTTATTATCCTTTTAATACTGGTAGAACCTAGAGTGACATCACATCTCTAATTTCTGATATTAGTAATTGTCTCTCTCTCTGTCTCCCTCTCATAATCTCTTTCTCTCTGTGTCTCTGCTTTTACATCATCAGTCTAGCCTGACATTTACCAATTGTATCCATCTTCTCAAAATACCATCTTGCAGTTTTATTGATTTTTTCTATTGTTTTTCTCATTCATGCTTCACTAGTTTTTTGGTTTTTTTTTTAAGATTTATTTATTTCTCTCCCCTTCTCCCCCACCCCCCACCCCAGTTGTGTGTTCTCGGTGTCTTTTTGCTGCATCTTCTGTCCAGGCATTTGTGTTTCTTTTTTTTTGCGTCATCTTGTTGAGTCAGCTCTCTGTGTGTGCAGCACCATTCTTGGGCAGGCCACACTTTCTCTCCCACTGGGCGGCTCTCCTTATGGGGTGCACTCCTTGCGCATGGGGCTCCCCTACTCTGGGGACACCAGCTGGGGACACCCCTGCGTGGCACGGCCCTCCTTTCACGCATCAGCACTGTGCATGGGCCAGCTCCACACGGGTCAAGGAGGCCCGGGGTTTGAACCTGAACCGCGGACCTCCCATGTGGTAGATGGACGCCCTAACCACTGGGCCAAGTCCGCCGCCCACTGGTTTTTCTAATCTTGCTTTCATTCTTCTACTTAATTTGTGATTAATCTGTTTTTGGTGTTTATAGTCTTTTAAGGTAGAGGCAAATATCACTGGCTTGAGACCTTTCTTCTTCACTAAAACAGCTTTTTATTTGTACACTTTTTACCCTAACTACTGTTTTAGTAACATTCCACAAATTTTATTATATTGGAGCTTCAGTTACTTCAGAATACTTTGCGATTCCTTTAGGAAGAAATTTTTTGACCTATGGGTTATTTAGAAGTTTGTTATCCAGTTTTCAAGCAGTTGGGTCATTTTCAGAAATCCTTTTTTACTTATTGATTTCTAATTTAATTACATTGTGATCTGAAAATTTAATTTCATCATATGACTTGAATCCTTATATTTACTGTGATTTGTTTTATCATCCAGGATATTATCTACTTAGTAAATATTTCATGTGAATGAAAAAAAATGTATTCTGCTTTGTTAGATGGAGAATCCTATAAATGTCAATTCGGAAAGTTGATTGACAATGTTATTCAAATCTTCTATACCTTCACTGATATTTTTGTCTGCTAATATCTTTTTTATACTTTGTCTAAATATTAAGAGATGGCTATTGGAGTTTCTGACAATTGTGGACTTATTTCTCCTTACAGTGCCTAAGATTTTGCTTCAGATATTTTGACGCTCTTTCTTCAAGTGCATAATATTAAGAATTGTATGTGTATTCTTGTTGAATCAATCACTTTATTATTATGAAAATGTCTTCTTTATTCCCACTAATATTTTTTCCTCTCAAAACTTTGTTATTATATTCACTCCAGATTTCTTTTGATTACTGGTAGCATGGTATATCTTTTTCTATCCTTTTATACTTATTCTAGTTTTGCCTATATTTGAAGTGCATTTCTTGAACATACACTATATAGTTGCATCTTGCTTTTTAATAAAATCGAAGATTCTCTACCATTTAATTGAGGTCTTCAAACCATTTATATTTAATGTGATTACCAATATGGTTAGGTTTAAATCTACCTTCTTTTTATTTGTTCCCCCAGTTTTTGTTTGTCTGTAAAAGTATTTCTCCTTCACTTCTTTTTAAAAGAATAATATAGGTAATTTGTTTATTTTTTGTACAGTTATTTTGGTCATTGAAATCTTCCTTTATTGTGTCAGTATGTACACAGACATCAAGTTTAACTATAGCACTTAATAATACTTTCACAGAATCAGACTTTGACAAATCTGGTCAAAATTCAGTTCTATTTATAATATCTACTTAGGAACCTCTCAAGATATCCTGCAGATTCACTGCAAGCCCTATCAAAATCCCAATAGCCTTTTCTCCCTGAAATGGAAAAACATACTAAGATTCAGATGGAACTGCAAGGAAACCAGAATAGCCAAAACAATCTTAAGGACAAATTGGAGGACTTGCCTTTTGTAATTCAAAACTTGCTACAAAGCCCAGAGTTGAGTGGTTGAGTGCCTGCTTTGCATGTACAAGGGCCATGTTCAATCTAGAGTAATAGAGTGGTACTGGCTCAAGGGTAGACAAATAGACCAATAGAATATAGAGAATCCAGAAATAAACCTATATTTATGGTCACTGACAAAGTTGCCAAAACCATTCAGTGGAACAGGGAATCAAAAGTGCCTACAACTCCAAGCAGAGGAATTGCATCCATCATCCATGTGGAATCTAAGCCCCCTCTTATCTAGGGGTGGAGAGGACAGCACCATCCCAGCGTCCATAGAATGGAGGAATAAAATATAGACTAGAGTGGACTTACTAATATTCTACTATAAAACTATTGTGATGAGTAATAGAAGAAATTTTAGCATCAAGGTGGAGAAAGTGGCCACAGTATTTGCTGAGGTCAGGGAGAGGAAAGTAGGAGGTGTGATGTGGGGGCATTTTTGGTATTTTTGTTGTTCTAAATGATATTTCAGGGTCAGATGCTGAACTTTTTTTATTCTTTATTTTCTTTTAAATGTTACATTCAAAAAATGAGGTCCCCATATACCCCCCACCCCACCTACCCCACCCCTCCCACATCAACATCCTCTTCCATCATTGCAGCACATCCACTACACCTGGCAAATACTTTCTGGAGCACTGTTGCACCACATGGACAGTGGTCCACATTGTAGTCCACACTCTCCCCCACTCCACCCAGTGGGCCATGATAGAACACACAACGTCCAGCATCTCATCTATCCCTGCAGCACCACCTAGGACAACTCCAAATCCTGAAGATGCCCCCAAACCATATCTCTTCTTCCATCTCCCTACCATCAGCAGCCACCGTAGCCACCCTCTCCACATCACTACTACAATTTCTTTCCTTACTAATCACAATAGTTCTCCAGCAGAACACCAATAAGTCCACTCTAGTCCATACTCTATTCCTCCATCCTGAGGACCCTGGAATGGTTATGTCCAATCACCCTCTACTTCAAGGGGGAGCTTAGATTCCACATGGATGTTGGTTGCAATTCTCCTGCTTGCAGCTGTAGGCACTCTCGGCTCCCTGGTGTGGTGGTTGAACCTCTTCACCTCCCTGTCAGCTGACCAGGGTAAGTCCAAGAAACCAGAGGGCAGGAGTTACAAGTCTGCTGAGGCCCAGGACCTGGCACTCATATGGACAGCTCAGAGATTCCGGTCTCCTGAGTATACCCCACCCCAAATGCCAACCACAGGTCCAGTAAAAGAAACCGAAGAGGCATGTGTAGGAAGGTCATATCTGAGTTCAACTCCATTACACTCAGGAACACAAACTCCAAAGTAGGGCCAACTGACATGGCCCTGAATTCCAGAGCCATCTGCCATGACCATAGAACGTGTGGGTCTCTGCAGCCCTCAGGAGAATCAGCACCTGGGTTTCAATTCACCTTGGTTGTCTCTGGTACCCTGCTGAGGCGTGCATAAGCATCACCCTTCTGATGACCTCCCAACTATTTTTTGGAGACACATAGCCATATAAACTTTTCCTTTCCATTTCCCCCTTTTATCCAAAGTCATAAAGCAGTTTTTAACACCTGATATTACATGTAGGCTGAGATATTCTCCTCGTCTGAGTTGACCTCTTTATTCAAGTTCTTTTTCTTGTTACATCATCAGCTGGTGCTTGGTGATAATCCCTTGGCACCAGGGAGGCTCATCCCTAGGAGTCATGTCCCATTTTGGGGAGAAGGCGATGCATCCACATACTGAGTTTGTCTTAGAGAGTGGCCACATTTGAGCAGCATGGAGGCTGTCAGGAGGTAACTCTTAGGCACCCTGCAGCTCTAGCCCTAGTTCATATTTCAGGCACACAGGCTCATAATCAGAGCCATCAGCATCAAGGGCTCATTGTTGGATCATCCATTTTTGTTGGTCTTTGCCATTGCACTTGGGAGATTGTTGCTGTTCCATTGGGGAATGTGATAGAGCTTCCCTGGTCAGGAACTCAGCACTCTCTCATCTGTTGTTTCCAACTGAAACCACTATGAAAATATCCAAACCTTTCTATGTACCCTGTACATAGAACTCCCTCTCAACTGTGTGCCCCCACCAATAACACCCCACACAAGTGCTCCTGCCCCACCTTAGTTGAACCTCTCTGTAGTACAAAACTTCTTCAAAACTCTCTGTAGTACAAAACTTCTTCAAAAAGGAAGCCCAATATATTGCCAGGCTCCATTAATATTAAAATGGGATATAGTGATGGGTTTAAAGGTTAGATATAGAATGCATAAATTAGAGAAATAAATAAAGGAAAAATAGATTGGGGTTTCAAAAAAATGAAAAAATGAAAAAGCTTTGTTTTTGACATTTTTCCTTTCATCACTGCTATAGGTGTTGCCCTGTATGTTCAGTGGCAAGACATGCTGAATTTATATCCTGCCATAACTCACCAAATGTACTGGGGGAGAGTGTGGACTACAGCGTAAACTATTATCTATGTAGTGTAGCTGTGCCCCAAAATGTGTTCACCGAGGGCAATGGATGTGCCACAATGATGGGGGAGGTTGTTGGTGTGGGAGGAGTGGGGGTTGGGGATATACAGGAACCCCTTATATTTTTTAATGTAACATTGTTTTTGTGAGTATATATCTTAAAAAAATACAATTTATAAAAATGATGAGGTGGGGGGGTGAGGAGTGGGTTATATGGGAACCTCTTATGTTTTTTGTTTTTTAAATGTTTTTTAATATAACATTCCTTGTGATCTATTAATTTTAATTAAAAAAAAACAACAGAAAAAAACAAACAAACAAAGAACTTGACAACATAAAGACAAGACAAATATGGGTCAGGTTTCTTCCCCAAACCCTAACCACCCCCGGTACGGGTGTATGTATATATATTTAGATAGATAAGATTCTGCTGCATGCCACTCAACTATATCCTAACCTGGGGAAGGTTTTTACAGCTTTGAAACAAGATACCACTAATTTTACACTCCTAAATAAGGGAGTACTCTTGTTAGTGTATCAGCCATGCATTTATCAAGCTCAACATTGAAATAAGCTAGTTTTCATGGGTACTGGTTGCCACATTGGTGATAACTTCTAGATGCTCAACTTCCATTAGGGAAGTACAAATTAAATCTATAATAAGATACCACTAGACACCTGCTAGGAGAGCCAGTATAAAAAAAGGAAAATGAGTTGTAAATTGAGGTGGAATGTAGAACTACAGTACTATAGAAGAGTTTGGGTTTCCTCAAGTTAAACAGAACTACCATATGACCTAGCACTTCCACTCTTGGGTATATACCAAGAAAAAAACACACTAAGTGAAAGAAGGCAGAGACAAAAGGCCACATATTATATACCTTTTATATTAAATGTACACAATAGGCTAGAAAGCAGGTGGTGGTTACCAGGGTGGGGGAGAGGAGAGAATTGTGAGCAACTGCTTAATAGATCCACGGTTTCCTTTTGGGAGTTCTGGAACTAGAAATTGGTGATAGTTGCTCAAAACTATGAATGTACACAATGCCACTGAATTGGATGCTTTAACACTTAAAATGACCTTTACTGTAATAAAAAACAAACAAACAAAACAAACCAACCTTGCTAAATCTCCAAACTCTATTATCTAAGATCAAGAAGTGATGCCATGGACTTTGCTGGCAAAATATGGATGCCTTACCCCCTATTATGCTTCAATGGCACACTCCTCCTTCCACTAAAATATACTCAATACTACAAGACTTTGCTTCCTCGTTGGTGAGTACCCACAGGAACCTACAGTCTCTCACATTTACAAGGGTTTGGAGCAATAATGAGCAATAACTATAGCTCACAAAATAAATGACAGATTATCCTTTTCTATATGACCAGGACTCAATACAATATTACTTCCACAGGATTCATTATAGTTTTTGCCTTATTTTAAAATTTCCTCCAGGAACAATGTATTAAGTTGATTAGTCTGCAGCAGAGATATGAAACACTGTAGGTGGGACAATATTTTACACATATGGCCCAGTCACCCTTTTCAATTAGCTTTCATTTCTCATTTCTTTTTCCCCTTAGACCATGGAAAAGTTAACACAACTATTAAATTTAAACAAATTTTTTACACAATAGCTTGGCACATAATTGGATATTTCTTAATTTTGCATATAATTATCTTACTTTCCACAGAAAGGCTGCTTCTTAACTCTTCATCTAGTGAAGGGAAGCACTAAAATCCTGATTTTAACAGAATCAATAAAAATGCCTCAGTAATTTAAATTGAAAGCAGTACACAGATACAAGACTCTTGTACCCAGTACCAGGAATGTACAAATATCTTTTCATTCAAAAATACAAAATAAATTATGTATAGGCATGGACAATGACATCAGTAAGCCATTATATTTGTCAACTGAAACCAGTAGCTGATGCTTATCATGATTTTCTGACATTAACCAGCCTTTTCTTCTGTCTTTTTCTTCAAATGACTTCAAGTTATTGGTGATAAATACTGCCTTGAGCTTCTCATCACAGTTCATTAATAATGGTAAAGCACCGTTCTAGGAATTAGAATATGCCACATGCCATACCCCCACCCATTCCACCCATTCTGCCCATTCCAGCTTCCTTCTCTTCTTTAGGAATTTCTGTGACTATGACTTCTACTGTGGGTAACAGAGATGCCACCCCAGCAGGGTCCAATAAAGCAGTTCTTACAACCTTAGTTGGATCAATGATTCCTTTTTCTACCATATTCACAAAATCTCCAAGCATAGCATCATAACCAACTTCTGAAGAACTTTGCAGAATTTTCTCAACTATCAATGATCCTTCAACACCTGCATTCTTAGCAATGGTCATTGCAGGAATTTTCAGTGTTCTTTTAACAATTTCTGTACCAATTCTTTGATCTTCATTAGTTGGAATTAGTGCATCCAAGGCTGGAATGTATCGAAGCAGAGTGCAACCACCTCCCAGAACAATGCCTTCTTCAACAGCAGCTCATGTAGCATTGAGTGCATCTGTAGCTCTTTCTTTTCATTCACTTCCACATCACTCTTCCACCAAGCTTCAGCACAGCTACTCCATCTGAAAGTTTTGCCAAACATTCACTCAGTTTTTCCTTTTTATATTCACTAGTTGTGATATCTAACTGCTCAGTGATTTCTTGAATACATTTGTCAATTTGAGCCCTATCACCTTTTCCTTTCAGGAGCGTGGCATCATCTTTGGTCACAATGACCTCTCCTACTATTCCCAAATCGTGCAGCTGACCATCTTCAAAGTTTAGATTTAACCCCTCTTCTCCAAACACTGCACCACCATAGCAGTAGCCATGTCTTTAAGCTGGTTCTTTCTATTGTCACCAAAACCTGGAGCTTTGACTGCTACAACCTGAAGACCAACTTTCAGCCTATTCAAAACAAGTGTACTTAAAGCTTCTCATCACCATCTTCAGCAATTATGACCAAGGGCTTATGGTGAGCATTGGCAATTTCAAGAGCAGGTACAATGGATTGAATATTAGAAATTTTCTTTTCACTCAACAGAACACAGGCATACTGGAATTCACATTTTTGACCTTTTGATGTATTAATAAAGTATGGAGAAATATAATCCCAGTCAAACTTCATACCTTCAATGATTTCTAATGCATCATTCAATGATTTTCCATCCTTTACTGTGATGATATCCTTTCTTCCAAACCTTGCATTGCATCAGAAATGATGTTGCCAATTTCTTTGTCTCCATTTGCAGAAATTGTGGTAACCTGAGCAATATTTTTCAGGGATTGTCACAGGTTTAGACTGCTTCTTAAGTTCAGCAATTACAGCATCAACAGCTAACAAAACACCTCTCCTGATTTCCACTGGATTAGAATCTTTGCCAATCTTCTCGAAGCCTTCCTTAGCAACAGAGTGTGCCATTACAGTAGCAGTGGTGGTGCCATCCCCAGCCTCTTCATTTGTGTTATTGGCAACATCCTGAACAAGTTTAGCTCCAATATTTTCATATGTATCCTTCAAATCAATTGATTTTGCAACCATCATATCATCTGTTGTTACTATGGGACTTCTCCAACTCTGTTCAATAGTCACTGTTCTTTCCTTTGGCCCCATAGTAAAGGCAACAGCATCAGCTAAAAGGTCTACAACTTGAAGTATTAAGGTTCGGGCATCAGCACAGAATTTCACATCTTTGGCATAAGCCCAATGCCCTGGACACTGGCCTCATCTAGTGAAGGACTGGGGTAATTGAAGCATTTCTGCCACTGTTCAGGTAGAGAGGAAGGCCTTCGGCAGCGAGACTCTCCTTCACTTTTGAAAGGTAATTTTACTAGATAGAGAATTCAAGATTGGTGAGAACTCCTTTTCCTTTCAGCACTTTATTTCATTCCACTCTCTTCTTACTTGTATGGTTTGTGAAGAGAGTCCAATGTAATTCCTATTCAGTATTCTCTATAAAGTTTTGATCCCCCATTTGACTACATTCAAAATTTTCTTTGTTTTCTGCAGTTTGAACATGAAGTTTCTTTGTATTTATTCTTTTTTAAAAACAAATCAATTTTATTTATATATATTAAGGAAGCATACAATTCACCCAAAGTGTACAATCAATGGTATTTGGAATAACATAGCTGTGTATTCATCATTTCAATAGTTTTTAAAGCATTTTCATTTCAATAATAACAAAATACAAAAAAATAGACAAACACGATAGCCAAAAGCTGGAAACCACCTAGGTGTCCATCAGCTGATGAATGGATAAACAAATTGTGGAGTATACACATTATGAAATATTATGCAGTGATAAGAAGAAATGAAGTTGTGAAACATGTGATAACATGAATGAACCTGGAGGACATTATGTATGTCTTCTTTATGTTGTTCACTGAGCTTCCTGGATCTGTGCAATTGGTGTCTGTCATTAATTTTAGAAAATTCTCAGCTATTATTTCTTCAAATATTTCTCCTCCTTTCTTTTTTACCCTTCTCATATTTCCATTACGTGTGTGTGTTCTACCTTTTTAAATTTTCACACAGTTCCTTGATATCTGTCCCATTTTTTTCATTCTTTTGTATCTTTTTATTTCAGTTCAGAACATTTCTATTGACATACCTTCAAGCTCACTTATTGTTTCCTCATGTCCATTCTACTGATGTGCTCAAAGGCATTCTTCAATCTTATTACACAGTTTTTTATTTCTACCACTTACTTTCTTAGAGATTCAATCTCTCTGCTTACATTTCTCATGTGGCTTTGCATGTTATCTGCATTTTCAATTAGGTCCCTTAGCTTATTATTCATATTACTTTATATTCCAAATATAATTCCAAAATCTCTGCCATATCTTAGTCTATTTTGTATGCTTGCTTTGTCTATTTAGACTAACTTTTTCCTCTTGCTTTTCAGCATGTCTTGTAATTTTTTCTAGAAAACCAGACATAGCGTACAAGCTAAAAAGGCTTCTAGTGTGAGATTTTATGTTTTTTAGCTAAGAGTTAGGCTATAATGCAGGGGTTCTTAACAAGCGGTCCATGAGCTTGAATTGAAATTAAAAAAACATTATTCTTGTGGGACTGTTGGTACAGGTGTGATGTAGTTATTAAATAATACACAGTATAGTGTGGACTTCTGTGGTTTTCACCTGACTGGTAAAGGGGGTCATGGAACAAAAAAGGTTAAAAACTCCTGCTATAATGTTTGTTGTAGCTGCAGGTTATACTAGTATATATCTAGCTTTACTGCTTAAGTTGATATTTTGCCATTCCATTTAAAATGTGGAAAACATAATAATATAGATTCTATAACCTTCCGATGTTAAGTTATAGTTGTTATATGTATTCTATTTACATACATTAAAAACCACACCAAGCATTGTTATAAATGTTTTAAACAACTTAAGATGAGAAAAACTAGTCTTTTAAATTTATTCAAATATTTATCATTTATTACTTTTCCTTCCTCCTTCAAGTTCCATCTCAATATTTCCTCTGGTATTATTTTCAATCAGCTGAAGAATTTCCTTTATCACTCATTTTAGAACTGACAACAAAACTTATTAGTATCCTTCATCTGAGAATCTCTTTAACTTTCATTCTTGACGGTTATTTTGATAGGATATAGAATTTTGAGTTGACAGGTTTTTTTTTTCTTTTAGTGCTTTAAAGATACTTTCTCCATTGGTTTCTGGCCACATAGTCTCTGATGAGAACTTTACAGTCATTTATATTATTTCTTCCATCAATACTATTATAAGATACTTATTTGATAATGTCAATATCGGGATCCCTGTAAGTCTGTTATCTGTTTTGTCTCATAGTGTTTGACCATTTCTCTTAGCCCTCCTGGTAATTTTTTTTTTAAATGACAGACTTTTGTGTGGAACATTTTACAGGCACTACATGATATTATCATTACCTGCTAGATAAAATGTTGGCCGACAAAATTAATCCAGTTAGAGACTAAATTAACTTCTGGATAGGTTATAGTATTTTAGGAAGTTCCCCTTTCTTAGGTATTGTCACAACTGAGAACCTCTTGTGTTCACCAGGGTTCCTCCTCTGGGCGTATTCTAAACTCAAACTTTTGTTGACAGTGCAGCACAATACAGCCGAAATGTCCTCTATTTCCCATAATGATTCCTGCTGGGTTCCTTAAGCTTTTTCCATACACAGCTTTACAATTCAACAAATGTAATGAGTGAAAACCAGTGAATAGTTATCTCATTTATCTACCTCTCCGTAATCTCTGATATGCTGGCTCCTAAATTTGCCTCTTCAGGCTCATGAATCTATAAAAAAATAATAGTTTTCTCTTCTTCTTGTTTAATGCTTTTTGTACATACCCTTTGCCCAAATTCTCAGCTTCTTGCCAATTCCCAGAATCAGCTAATTTCTATAGGAAAAATACTGCTGAAGGTTACTGCTCCTCTCCAGGTTTGCCCTTTCCCTAAATCTTTGCCTTTCAATTCCTGGTTACCTGAACAACTTTTTCATGCATTTCAACAACTCTTTTAAAATTCCTTCAGCTTTTCTACTTGTTCTCAGTGGAAGTGTTGGTCTGTGATAAGCCAATCTACTGTAGGGTAGAAATTTTAATCTTTTTCATTTACATAGTTTTTGGTTCCCAATGTCAATTCTGTTCCCCTGTATTTAATATCAATCTTTGCCTAGTTCTACAAATTTTTGCAAATTTTGCTTAAAAATCATGCTATGGTGCATAGTACATGTACTTCAATTCTCTTCTCTGATGTCTATAAGAAGGGAGACAAACCAATTCAAGAACACAGGCAAGTTTGGTTTTGTACACTGAGGTAGTACTGTCTCCTAGTTGTTTCCCACTCAAATAAGGACCTGTACTTCTAGATTCTGAATCATGTCAATGGGTTTTATTCTTTAGTACTTTGCAAATCATTATAATATTTGGATCATTAAAATGAATGATGAACCAGTCCTTTACAAATCTTTTGTACGTACAATAATTTCAAGAATGATTTGAACATATGAGGATTACCAAATAAATAATTATTGCCTGTGAAATCTATTATTGGGTTCTGATCTAAAAATCAAATAATAAAAAATATATTTACCCTTCATAATCTTCTGTGATCCCAGCAAATTGCACTGAAGTACACCTTATGAATATTACAAACACAAGCAGGATATTTGCTATAACAGACGAAATGATTAAAAATTTCATAATGGTTTTACAAGACATTTCTAATATATAAATAATTACTCCTCCCAAGAAATGGCCAAGTGCACCTCCTGGAATTAAAACAAGTCCTGAAACAAAGAAGGAGGGGGAGAAGAACCACAGTTAGAAAATAATAAGGTGACAATAATAAACTTATACATTGCTGCAGTCCCCTATACCCCAAACATAGAGCGAACATGGACTTAATATAAAGACAGAGAGAAAACTAAAAGATTTTGATAAACATCTCTACAAAATTAACCTTTAAGAGAAACACAAACCTGTGAGTGGGGTTGAAGCAACAGGCTTTGGACTCTAGGGTAGCGATGGTGAAGTTTTATTCCTAGGTAGTAATGAGGCCTAAGACAAAACCAGGAACTTAATCCATGCAACAACCACCATCACAACAACAAAAACCTCAAGATGTGCACTGTCTTGTTGAGAGATAATATTGACCAGCTACCTGAATTGATGGCTTATAGCAAGAGACATACCTGCACAACAGAAGTTAAAAGAGATGTCTTACAAGAATTTAACCACGCCAGCCACTGATTCTGTGAATGGATACGTAGTTAGTTTGGTGAATGGATGTGAACAATTTCACAACAAAGCAAGACTCCAGGTAGCCATATAAGGCTGGGTGATCTATATGAGTATAAGGTGTTAGAAAGAGGCAAATATAAGAAGGAAAAGGAGGAGGAAATGTTCAACCAGATGAAGACAGCACAGAAAGTTCATCCACTGATGCAGTCCCCTCTTCTCCAATCATATAGCAATTATTTATTTAAATAGGATAAAGGGAGAGAAAAATAAGATAAAAATTCCATTTTTACCAGATTAAATTTTTTTCATAGAAGAGTCTGAAAATGCTATCAAACAGCATCACATGCTACAGAGAAATCTTTTGTAAAACGAAGAGTCAATGCAGCAAATTCCACGGTAGTTTTATTTTATTTTAGTTTTTGTAGTTTTATTTTAAGAAATTGCCACAGCCACCTCAGCCTTCATCAAGCACCACCTTGATCATTCAGCAGCCATCAACATTGGGGCAAAAATATCTCCACCAGCAAAGCATTATGACTCACTGAAGGCTCTGATAATGCCTAGCATTTTTCAGCAATAAAGTATTTTTTAGTGAAAGTTTGTACCTTTTTAAAGACATAATGGTATTGCACACTTAATAGACTACAGTATACTATACACACATATGAACTAGAAAACCAAAAACCTCATGTGACTTTTGCAATGTTTGCTTTATTATGATGGTCTGTAACTGAATCCACAATATCTCTGAGGTATGCCTGTAAATACTCAACAAAAATTGGTTGACTGAAAATATGATTGGTGCAAGAATAAGCAAATAGATCAGTGACACAAATAGATCCATTAAGATCACTTGATTCAGGGCAATAATAAAACTGAAGTACAGTGATGTTGAATCAATTATATATCCTTATTTTAAAAGGTGAATCTTGACCTTTACCTCCCTACACTAATATATCAGTTATGGATGAATTGTAGATCTAAGTTTGAATAGTAAAACAATAATGTTTTAGAATAAGACACAGGGAAATATATTCATGACCTTGAAGAAGGCAAGGATTTCTGAAATAGGACACAAATCACACAACCATAACAGAAAAAAAGGGGGGGTATTATACTAAAATTAAGAACTTCTTTTCATTAAATGTCAGCACAAATAGTGTGAAAATTCAAGCTGCACAATAGTTTAATACAAATTTCCTAAAAGGGATTTTCATACAGAATGTGTAAAAGTATCCAGCAATCAATAAGAAAGGGAGGGAAGCGGATTTGGCTCAATGGATAGAGCATCTGACTACCACATGGGAGGTCCAGTGCTCAAACCCAGGGCCTCCTGACTCGTGTGATGAGCTGGCCCACAGAAAGTGCTGATGCATGCAAGGACTGCCGTGCCATACAGGGGTTTCCCCCATGTAGGGGAGCCCTGTGTGCAAGGAGTGCACCCCATAAGGGTGCTACAAGGAACAGAAAGAGGCATGCCCTACTGAGCTCTGTTAAAATTTCTAATCCATGAGTATAATAAATAACAAGAATTATTTTTTAAACGAGTAAATTTTAGAACAATATTTTTCAGCAGTAATAATTGGAAAAAGTATTGATGTAAAGTGTTGAGGACTGAATTATGTTACCCAGAAAAACATTTTCTTAATTTTAATCCACTCATGTGGTCTGAATCCATTGCAAATTTGGTATTCTGAAGACATTATTTTAAGTTAATGTGTGGCCAACTGAATCAGTTTAGGCTTTAACTGAAATCCTTTATATGCAGAATGGAATTCAGGCATAGAGAGAGAAAGCCATGGGAGGCAAGAGGCTGGGAGTGAATGGAACACAGATGAGAAAGGAGAAGACACTGTCACATTCATTGCTGCATGACAGAAAAGCCAAGGACCACCAGCAGTCAGCCCCAGAACAGAACAGCATTGGGGGAAAAGCATTGCTTTGCTGATGTCTTGAGTTTGGATTTCTCCTAGCATCAAAACCAGGACCCAATAAATTCTTGTTGTTTAAGCCAACCCATTGTAAGATATTTTGTTTTAGCAGATGGGAAGCTAAAATAACCAGTAATGTATCTTACAACTTTGCTCTTCTTCAAAATTAGCATGGCCATTTGGTACATATTTCCATAGAAATACAATAATCTTTTTATCAATTTCAATGAAACAACCACTACAAAATTTGCCAAGATGTTATTTATATTGCATGAATCTACAGATCAGTTTGCAGGAAGTTGACATTTTAAAATACTAACCCCTTTTAATCAATAATTGCAGTATATCCCATGATGTATTAAGGTATTCTAAATATTTTCTCATTTATTTTTACTTTTCAGTTAGAAGTCTCACATGTCTTCGATGAGAAATATTCTTAGTTATTTGATATTTAGACATTATTTTAATAGTTTTAAAATTATGTCTTCCATTTTGGTTGCAGATACACAACAAAAGAAATGATCTCTGTATATTGCCCTTGTATCTAGCAACCTTACTAAATTCATGTATTAATTATGATTGTTGTATAGATCTTTTTGGACATTTTAAAGTGCTTAATCATACTTAGTGAGTTTTATTTTTCCTTTAAATTCTTAATTAATTTTTTCTTGCCTTATTATAGTGATTAGAACTTCCACTGAAATGCTTATTATAAGTAAGTGATAATAGTGGATGTCTCAGTTATGAACCCAATTTCATGACAGAGAGCTTTCAGTATTTCACCCATAAGAATTCTGTTTATTGTGGAATTGTTTGCTTTAAGTTGTTATCAAGTTAAAGTTCTTTCTTACTTTAATTTGCTAAGATAAGTGTTTTTTTTTTTAAGGAAACCAATCTTTATTTAAATAGTTTGGATTAAACTCTTCTTTTTAAGAGCATATTTAATTTCTAATAATATGAATCAAACTACTTTCTTTTCAAAAATGCAGTAAATTCTTAGTAAAGACAGAACTTAAAAAAGATTTTTTTTCATTGACCCCTCCAACATTCTTTCCAAAAAATACTTGACTCAAAAAACTTTCCTCCCTGTATCTCCATTTGTCTTTTCTTTAACTTTTCCCCCCGATTTTATGGACACATATTAATAAAGCATAAATCCATCCAAAGAGTACAATCAATGGTATTTGGTATAATCATGTATAATCAGACAAAAAACAAATGAAACTCATCACCTCTCAATTTTTCTATGCCTTGCCTGATAGATAGCAATAATTCTTTTTCCTTTTTGTGAGTATATTTGTATTTATATTTTATAAAAACAGTCATATATGCAATATCACCACTATTCATGTTTTACATGAGGTTTTACTATCTTATTCAGTCCCATTTTACAGTTTTTAACTTTTCATATACTAATATATATGACCTTAGACTTTCACTTTCAACTACTGTCATACCCATACAATAGCACTGTTAGTGACAAACACTATGATATACTTTAATCATTTCTACTCATTTCCAAAGATTTACGAACAAATTTTTTAACAATTCTGCACAAATTAACCCACAGCTTTCCATTATCTATCCTCCTTCTATTTTCTGGTGACATATTCTAATGATTAACTCCATGAGTTTAGACAGTATATTTAGTTCAAATAGCACAGTCTTGTAGTAGTTGTCCTTTTGTGTCTTGCTTGCTTCACTAACATTATGTCTTCCAGGATCATCCATGCAGTCATATGCTTCATGATTTCATTTCTTCTTACCACTACATAATATTCCATCATGCATATACAACATAATTTGGTTATCCATTCTTCTGTTGATGGGTGCCTGGTTTGTTTCCAACTTTTGGCTATCATGAATAATGCTGCAATTAACAGGGGTGTACAGATGTCTGTTCATTTCACACCTCTCAGTTATTCTGAGTATATAACTAGTAATGGTATTTCTGGGTCAAATGGCAAGTCTGTATTCTACTTTCTTAGGAACTGCCAAACAGTCCTCCACAGTGGTTGTACCATTCAACATCCCCACCAGCAGTGAATAAGCATTCCTATCTTCACATCCTCTCCAATATTTATAGTTTTCTGACTTTTTAATAGTGGCCAGTCTAGTTATTGTGAAATGATAATTCATTGTAGTTTTGATTTGCATTTCCCTAACCACCAGTAATGTTGAACACTTTTTTTTCATGTATTTCATCACCATTTATATTTCCTCTTTGGACAATTATCTTCTCAAGTCTTTTACCCAATTTTTAATTGGTTAGTTTGTTTTTTTATTTTTGAGTTTTACTATCTGTTTGTATATCATGGATATTAAGCCATGGATTTGTGACCGTCAAATATTTTCTCCCAATGAGTCGGCTGCCTTTTCGCCCTTTGACAAAGTCCTTTGAGGTGCAAAAGTGTTGAATTTTGACGAGGTCCCATTTATCTATTTTTTCTTGTTGTTTGTGCTTTGGTGTAAAGTTAAGAAACTACTGCCTACCACAAGGTCTTGAAGATGTTTTCCTACATTTTCTTCTGGAGTTTTAAGGTTGTCACTTTTATATTTAGATCCTTGATCTATTTTGAGTTAATTTTTGTATAAGGTGAGAGATAGGGGTTCCTTTTTTTCTTTTGGATGTGTCTATCCAGTTCTCCCAGCATCATCTGTTGAACAGACTGTGTGAGGGTCTATTTCTGAGTTCTTGATTCAGTTCCATTGATCAATGTGTCTGTCTTTATACCAGTACCATGCTGTACTGTTGTTTGTTTGTTTACCACTGTAGCTAGATAACATGCTCTAAAGTCCAGAAGTAAGAGTCCGCCAACTTCGTTCTTCTTTTTAAAGATCTTTTTGGCTATTCGGGCCCCTTACCCTTCCAAATAAATCTGAACTTGGTTTTTCCACTTCTGCAAAAAGGCTGTTGGAATTTTTCTTGGGATTGCTTTGAATCTGTAAATCAGTTTGGGGAGAATTGACATCTTAATGATATTTAGTCTTCCAATACATGAATATGGAATGCTCTTCCCTTTATTTAAGTTTTCTTTGCTTTTTTTTTTTTTTTTTTTTGCAATGTTTTGTAGTTTTCTGAATACAGGTCCTTAATGTCCTCGGTTCAGTTTATTCCTAAATATTTTATTTTTTAGGAGCTATTATAAATGAAAATTTCTTCTGATTTCCTTCTCAGATTGCACATCAGTAATGTATAGAAATGCTATTGATTTTTGCATATTAATCTTGTATTCTGCCACTTTATTGAACTCGTCTCTTAGTTCTAATAGCTTTGTTGTGAATTTATCAGGATTTTCTAGATACAGAATCATGTCATCAGTGAACAGTGAAAGTTTTTACTTCTTCCTTTTCTCTTTGCAGGCTTTTATTTCTTTATTTCTTGATGCAGTTAGAACCTCTAGCACAATATTGAATAATAATGGTGACAATGGGTATCCTTGTGTTGTTCCTGACCTCAGCAGAAAAACGTTCAGCCTTTCACCACTGAGTACTATGTTAGCTGTAGATTTTTCAAGTATGCCCTTTACCATATTGAGAAAGCATCATTCTATTCCTATCTTTTGGAGTGTTTTTATCAAGAAAGGGTGCTATATTTTGTCAAATGCCTTTTCTGCATCAATTGAGAGAATCATGCAATTTTTCTTCCTAAATATATCAATATAGTTTTTAAATTTCTTTTTATTTTTTAACTTTTAATTTTTTATTGTCTTTTTTTAAGGTACATAGATCACAAAAAATGTTACATTAAAAATATGAGGCCCCCACATACCCCACCCCTCACCTCCACATTCCTCCCACACCAAGAACCTCTTTCATCATTGTGACACATTCACTGAATTTGGTGAGTACATTTTGGAGCACTGCTGCACCGCGTGGGTTATAGTCTATATTGTAGTTTACACTCTCTCCCAGTACATTCAGTGCATTATGGCAGGATATATAATGTGGTTTATTATACTAATTGATTTTCTTGTATGAACTCCTCCAGCATACCTGGGACTAAACCCACTTGATCATGGGTTTAGTTTTTTTAATGTGTTTTTGGATTGGATTTGCAGGTATTTTTGTTGAGGATTTTTGCATCAATATTCATTAGAGATATTGGTCTGTAATTTTCTTTTTTTAATAATATCTTTATCTGTTTTGGTATTAGGTTATGCTTGATTCATAGAAATAGTTTGGCAGTGTTTTTTCCTGTTCAATTTTTTTTGGAAAAGCTTGGGTAAAACTGGAATTAGATCATTTTTAAATGATTGGTAAAATTCACCTGTGAAGTGATCTGGTCCTGGGGTTTTCATCTTTGGGAAGTTTTTGATGACTGTCTCAAGCTCTTCACTTGTGATTGGTTTGTTGAGGTCTTCTGTTTCTTTCTAGGATCAGTGTATGTGGTTTGTGTGTTTCTAGGAATTTTTCCATCTCCACTACATTGTCTAGTTTTTTGGCATATTGTTGTTCATAGTATCCTCTTATGATCTCTCTTAATTCTGTGGGGTTGGTGGTAATGTCCCCCTTCTCATTTCCGATTTTATTAATTTGTGTCTACTCTTTTTTTCTGTCATTCTAGCTAAGGGTTTGTTGATATTGTTGACCTTCTCAAAGAGCCAACTTTCATCTTTATTGATTCTGGTTTGTTGTTGTTGTTGTTCTCAATTTTGTTTATTTCTGCTCTGATCTTTATTATTTTTTTCATTCAGCTTGGTTTGGGATTAGTTTGCTGTTCTTTTTCTAGTTCCTTCAATTGTGCAGTTACATCTTCAATTTAACTCATTCTTCTTTTTTAATGTAAACATTGAGTACTATAAATTTCCCTTTCAGCACTGCCTTTGCAGTGTCCCATAGGTTTTGTGTTGTTTTTGAGGTAACAGGACCAGGGTGTATATGGAACCTTCTTTGTGGGAAGTCGATGCACAACTTCTGAACTACATCAGCTGCTGATTTGTTTTTTTCTTATGTTTGCTTGTTGTTTATTTTTGTTGTTGTTGTTTTTACAGAGAATCAGAAATTAAACCTATAACTTCCCATTTTGGTAAGCAGGTGCACAACTGCTTCAGCCACATCTGCTCTTTCCCATAGGATTTTTTTTTAATGGTTTACATTATTGTCTACAGTCTAGACCATACAGTTTTATAAATTAAAAAAATATATACATATATATATTTATCCCCTCCCTTGTGCCTTTTTGCTTGCTGTCTGCTCTCTGTGTCCATTCACTGTGCATTCTTTTGTGTCTGTATTTTTAAAAGTTTATTTCTGCCCCCCTTGCATCTTGCTTGTTGTCTGCTCTCTGTGTCCATTTGCTGCATGTTCTTCTGTGTTTTTTTTGCTTGTCTCCCTTTTTTTTTGTTGCATCACCTTGTTGAGTTGGCTCTCTGTGGCACTTGCAGGCCAGTGGCATTCTGTGGCACCCAGGCCGATGGCTCTCCACAGCATGTGGGGAAGCCTGCTTGCACAAGGAGGCCCCAGGACACAAATCCAGGGCCTCCCACATGGTAGACAGGAGTCCAACTGATTGAGCCACAGTCAATTTCCTTAAATATATTTTTTATTCTTTTAAAACATATTTAGATTATACATAATGTCACATAAAAAAATATAAGGGATTCCCATATGTCCATTCCGCCACACCTCCAATCCTTCCCCACATTAACAACTTCTTTCATTAGTGTGGTACATTAATTGCGATTGATGAATACATTTGTGGCATAAGCTTGGATTATAGTTTATATTGTAGTTTACACTCTTTCCCACTCAGTTCTGTAGGTTATGGCAGGATATATAATGACGTATCTGTCATTGCTATGTCACTCAGGACAATTCCATGTCCTGAAAGTGTCCCCATATTATACATCTTTTTACCTCTCCCTTACTTCAGCAACTTCAGTGGCCACTGTGTCCACATCAATGATATAATTGCTTCCATTGCTAGAATACCAATAAGTCTATAGTAAAATACCAGTAAGTCCACTCTAGTCCATATTTTATTCTCCAATCCTGAGGATTCTGGGATGGTGATGTCCACTCAACCTTTAATTGAGAGTAGACCTCAATCCCATATGGCTGATGGATGGGACTCTCTTACTTGCAGTTGTAGAATATCTCAGTTCCTTGGTATGGTGGTGGTCCATCCTCACGATCTTGTTAGTTGTCCATGAGTCTAACGAACTGGAGAAGTGTTACAACTCCACTGAGGCTCAGAGCCCAGCTGGCACATGGACAGCCCAAAGATTCAAGTTTCTTGGACCTACACCTACCAACTCCAGCACCAACTATAGGTTCAAATAGAAGGGACAGAAGAGGCATGTGTAGAGAAGTCACAACTGAGTCCAACTCTGACACACTCTGGAGCACAAACTCTGAAGGAGGGCCTACTGGTGAGGCACCAAACTCCACAGCTACCTACAATGACTGTAGGACTTAGGTGTCTTCAGAGCTCTCAGGAGCCCCACTATTTGGGGTTGTATCTACTTTGGCAATCTATGAGATCCTGCTGAGATGTGCATAAGCATTACCCCTGAGATGACCTCCTAAGTCACTTTGAAGTCTTTCAGCCATATAAACTCATTTGTCTTTACCTTTCCCCCCTTTTATTCAAGGTCTTTTTCCACTTATGGTGCTCTCTGATGTTTGGTAGTACTCGCTCAGTGCCAGGGAGTATCATCCCTGGGACTCATGTCCCATGTTGGGGGAAGGTAATGCATTTATATGCTGACTTTGCCTTAGAGAGAGGCCACATTTGAGCAACATGGAGGCTCTCAGGAAGTAACTCATAGGCACCATGCAGCACTAGGCTGTGTTGCAATTTCAAGAGGAAAGTCACATAAGCATAATGGTCAATATCAAGGACCCATCAATGGGCCATCCTTCTTCACTAGTCATTGCCCTGCACTTAGGGGATTATTGATGTTCCATTAGAGAATATGGCAGAGCTCCCCAGGATGGGAATCCAATATTCTTTCAGTTATTGTGTGAATCTTCACCCACTGTGACAATGCCCCATGATCATTTGAACACATTTATGTACCTTATATATATATGTCCAGGTGAACTTCTTCCCTCGTATCCCCCATCACTGACACTCCACACCAATGTCCTAACTGTGGTACAAAATTTCTTCAAAAATGAAGCCAAGAACAATGTCAAATACAATTAATAGGAAAATAAAATAATAATGACAGCTTTAAACATAAGAAATAAAAAAATAATTTAGAAAAACGAAAGCTAAAAAAAAATTTTTTAAGTTGGGATATTAAAAAATAATGAAAAATACTAAAAAAAAATTTTTTTTGAAGTTTTTGCCTTTCATCACTATAACATCTGTTGTCCTGAACGTACAGTGAACTCTTCTTCCATCTATTCCCCAGAATCTTACTTTTTTCATTTTATCTTGAATGAAGTTTTAAGTCACAGTAAAGTCACATACAGAATATAGGGGACTCCCTTATACCCAACATCCTCACATTTTCACCATTCCCATAGCAATAAATTTTTTATATGTGGATGGTACATTTCTTACAACTGAAGTACAAATACTGAAACATTGTCACTGACCATGGTCAATGGTTTACATTATGGTCTATAGTCTAGACCACATACTTTCATAAATGTTTGATGAAATTCAATGTGGCCTGAGTTCATCATTACAAAATCACCACCAGGCTTCACTTCTTGAAGGACAAGATTAATAGTTACTTGCAAAAACCCTGAGGGCTTGACACACTGGTCTGTCCTCCCCTATTAGGAACTGCTTATGCTCTCGAGAGACATCCTCCCCTGTGTCTGAGAACATATCTATCCTCCCTAGGATGAGAGTCCAACACCTTCCTGCTCATTATGTGGGTCACTACCCACTGATACAATGCACTATGACAAAATAATCATTTGCACATTCTCTAGAAAACTGCCCAGGTGCACACTGTTCCAGATATCCCCCTACACACACAACACCCTAAACCAGTAACCTTTCCTTATCATATTACCAAAAGAGCTTTCCCAACATTGTAGTTTTAACCACATACTCACCAATTCCCAGTATTCATCTGCTCCTTCCCCCAACCCTCCCCCAGTCCAGCCCACCCTCCCCAACCTACCCTCCATCAAACTTGCACCACTCAACCCAATAGTATCACTACAACCCTATCATATCCCTGCACAGCTATTCAATTACACCTTATAGATTTTGCCCATATGGGCATCAGTTCACAACCTTCTTCTCCCTTTCTATTTCCTGTAAACCTATCTTCCAGTCTCTAGCTCTCTGAGACTGCCTGATTTGCTTAATTCATATTATCAGTGTGCTCATTTAATATTTGCCTTTCAATGCCTGGCTTGCTTCACTCAACATAAGGTCTTCAAGATTCATCCATGTTATCTCATGTGTTAGTACTGTATTCCTTCTTACAGCTGAGTAATATTCCATTGTATATATATACCACACTTTGTTTATCCATTCCTCTGTAGGTGGGTATCTGGGTTGATTCTAACTTTTGCCAATAGTGAATAATGCCACTATGAACATCGGTGTGCACATATCTGTTCATATCCTTGCTTTCAATTCTTCTAGTTATACACCCAGGAGGGGAATACCTGGATGATAATGGCATATCTATAGTTAGTTTTTTGAAGAACTACCAAACTGTCCTCCACAATGGCTGGGCCAGTCTACATTGCCACCAGCAGTGAATGAGGATTCCCATTCCTCCACATCCTCTCCAACACTTGTAGCACACAGTTTTTTAATGCCTGCAAGTCTAATAAGTGTTAAGATGATATCTCATTGTAATTTAGGTTTGCATTTCCCTAATAGCTAGTGATGCTGAAGATCTTTTCATGTGCTTTTTAGCCATTTGTATTTCTTCTTTGGAGAAGTGTCTGTTCAAATAACTTGCCATTTTTTAAATGGGTTGTTTGTCTTTTATTCTGAGATATAGGATTTCTTTATATAGGTTGGAGATTAAGCTCCTATTAGATATGTGGTTACCAAATATTTTCTCCCACTGGGTAGGCTGCCGTTTTACTTTCTAGACAAACTCCTTTGAGGTGATTTTTTTTTTTTTGAGGAAGTCCCATTTATCTATTTGTTCTTTTACAGCTTATGCTTTGGATGTGAAGTTCATAAAACCATTTTCTATTATAAGGTCCTGCAGATGCTTCTGTACATTATCTTTCAAGGTCTTTATGGTCTTGACTCTTTGGTCCATCTTGAGTTGCTTTTCATATAAGGTGTGAGATGGTGTTCCTCTCTCATTCTTTTGGATATGGATATCCAATTCTCCAAGCACCATTTATTGAAGAGGCCATTCTCTCCCAGTTGAGTGGGCTTGGTGGCCTTGTCAAATATCAGATGACTGTATATGCGAGGATCTATTTCAGAACTTTCAGTTCAGTTCCATTGGTCTGTATGTTAATCCTTGTGCCAATACCATGCAGTTTTGACCACTGTAGCTTTGTAGTACATTTTAATGTCAGGTAGTGTGATTCTTCCAATTTCATTTTTCTTTTTTAATCTTTGGTTATTTGGGGCCTCTTTCAAATAAATTTCATAGTTAGTTTTTACAATTTTGTAAAAAATGCTGTGTTGATTTTTATTGGGATTGCATTAAATCTGTAGATTAGTACACATCGTAATGATATTTAGTCTTTCTATCCATGAACAGGGAATATTCTTCCATTTATTCAAGTCTTCTTTGATTTCCTTTAACAGTATTGTGTAGTTTTCTGTATATATGTCATTTACATCTTTAAATTTATTACTAGGTATTTGATTATTTTAGTTGCTATTATAAATGGGATTTTTTTCTTGATTTCTTCCTCAGATTGCTTATTATTGGTGTATGAAATGCTACTGATTTTTGTTAATTGGTCTTACAACTGAGATCTTATAGCTTTAGTGAACTCATTTATAAGCTCTAGGAGCTTTGTTGTAGATTTCTCAGGGTTTTCTATGTATAGGATAATGTCATCTGCAAATAGTGAAATTTTGACTTCTTCCTTTCCAATTTGGATGCCTTTATATCTTTTTCTTGCCTAAGTGCTTGAGCAAGTACTTCTAAAACAATGTTAAATAGAAGCGGTAATAGTGGGCATCCTTATCTTGTTCCAGATTTTAGAGGGAAAGTTTTTAGGATGTCACCATTTTGTATATGATGTTAGCTATGGGTTTTTTATATATACCCTTTATCATAATGCGGAAGTTTCCTTTTATTCCTATCCATTGCAGTGTTTTTATCAGGAAAGGGTGCTGTATTTTATTGAATGCTTTTTCTACATCTATGGAGATGATCATGTGATTTTTAAAAATCTGTTTATGTAATGTATTACATTGATTTATTTTTTTATGTTGAACCATCCTTGCATACCAGGGATGAAACCCTCTTGGTCATGGTGTATAATTCATTTGATACGTTGTTGAATATGATTAGCAAGTATTTTTTTGAGGATTTTAGAGTCTAGGTTTATTAGAGAGATTGGTCTGTAATTTTCCTTTCCTGTGGTGTCTTTGGCTTTGGTATTAGGGTAATATTGGCATCAAACAATGAGCCAGGCAATGTACCTTCTACTTCTATTTCTTGGATGAGTTCAAACAGGATTGTTGTTAGTTCTTTCTGGAACATTTGGTAGAATTCACCTGTGATGCCATCTCATCCTGGGCTTTTCTTAGATGGGAGGATTTGGTGACTAATTCAATCTCATTTCTTGTGATTGGTCTATTGAGTACATCAATTTCTTCTTTCATTAATGTAGGCTGCTTGTGTATTTCTAGGAATTTGTCCATTTCCTCTAAATTATCCTTCTTGTTGGCATATTTCAAAGTATCTTCTTATAATACTCTTTATTTCTGGGGGCTCAGTGGTGATATCCCCTTCCTCATTTCTTACTTTGTGTATTTGCATCTTCTCTTTTTTTCTTTGTTAGTCTAGTTAAGGGTTTGTCAATTTTATTGATCTTCTCAAAGAATCAGCCTTTGGTATTTATTTTTATAGTGCATTTTTATTTTTTATTTCATTTAGTTCTGCTCAAATTTTTGTTATTTCCTTCTTCCTACTTCCTTTGGGGTTAGCTTGTTGTACTTTTTCTAATTCCTTTAGGTGTGCAGTTAGTTCTTTGATTTTAGTTGTTTGTTGTTTTTTTTTTAATATATGCATTCATGGCTATGAATTTACCTCTCAATACAGCTTTTGCTACCTCCCATAAGTTTTGATATGTTGTGTTCTCATTTTCATTCATCACAAGATATTTGCTGAATTCTCTTGCAGTGTCTTCTTTAGCCCCCTGATTATTTAGGAATATGTTGTTTAATCTCTCTACCACAGTGGCTCTACAATTCTACATTCTAAAAAACAGTGAATAAGCATTCCTGTCTCTCCACATCCTCTCCAACATTTACAGTTTTCTGACTTTTTAATAGTGGCCAATCTAATAGGTGTGAAATGATATCTCATTGTAGTTTTGATTTGCATTTCCCTAATCCCTAAAGATTGAATATTTTTTCACCTGTTTTTCACCATTTGTATTTCTTCTTTGGACAGTTGAAGTCAGGGAGAGGGACAAAGAAGTGTATTACAGGGGCATTTTCAGGACATGGAGTTGTCCTGAGTGACATTGCAATGACAGATACAGTCATTATATATTCTGCTATAACCTACAGAATTGAGTGGGAGAGTATAAACTACAATGTAAACTATAATCCATGTTTAGTGGCAGTGTTCCAAAATGTGTTCATCAAATACAATGAATGTACCATACTAATGAAAGAAGTTCTTAATGTGGGGAAGGGTGGGAGGTGTGGAGAGTGAGGCATATGGGAATCCCTTAAATTTTTTTTATGTAACATTTTATGTAATCTAAGTATCTTTTAAAAATAAAAAGTATATTTAGAAAAAGAAATAATATTGATATTTGCATGCTGCTGTATTAATTTATTAGTTCTAATAGTTTCATTGTAGTTTTTTTGGGAGGGTCTTTCTATATATAGAATCATGTCATTTACAAATAGAAAAAGTTTTACTCCTTCCCTTCCAATTTGGATACCATTTATTTATTTATTTATTTATTTATTTATTATTTTAATTTTTTGCCTAATTGCTCTGGCAAGAACTTCTGGTACTATGCTGGATAACAGTAGTGACAGTGGGCATCCTTGTCTTGTTCCTGATCTTAGAGGGAAATCTTTCAGTCTTTAACCATTGATTATGCTGTGGGTTTTCATATAAGTTCTTTATCATGTTGAGGAAGTTTCCTTCTATTCCCATTTTTCTAATGTTTTTATTTTTTTATTTCTTTTTGCATTTTTTATTATTTTAATTGTCTTTTTTAAAAAAGATATATAGATCACAAATAATGTTACATTAAAAAATATAAGAGGTTCCAATATACCCTACCCCCCACACCATCCCATTCCTCCCACATCAACAACCTCTTTCATCATTGTGGCACATTCACCGCATTTGGTGAATACATTTTGGAGCACTGCTGCACTACATGGATTATAGTTTACATTGTAGTTTACACTCTCCCCCAGTCCATTCAGTAGGTTATGGCAGGATATATAATGTCCAGCATCTGTCCCCACAATATCTTTGAGTACAACTCCAAGTCCCAAAAATGCCCCTAGATCACATCTCTTCTTCCCTCTCCCTGCCCTCAGCAACTACCGTGGCCACTGTCTCCACATCAATGATACAATTTCTTCCATTGCTAGAGTCACAATAGTTCTATTGAAGAATACCAATAAGTCCACTCTAATCCATATTTTATTCCTCCATCCTGTAGACCCTGGAATGGTCCCCTCCAGCTCTAAATCAAGAGGGGGCTTAGCTCCCACAAGGTTGATGGATGCAAATTTTCCTGCTTGCAATTGTAAGCACTCTCCATTCCCTGGTGTGGTGGTTGACCATCTTCACTTCCCTGTTAGCTGGCCAAAGAGTAAGATTTGCAACTCTGCTGAGGCTCAGGGTCCAGCTGGTACATGGACAGTCCAGAGATTCAAGTCTCCAGGGTGGGTATACACTAACCCCAGCACCAACCACAGGTTCAGTAAAAGTGACAGAAGAGGCATGTGTATAAAGGTCACATCGGACTCCAACTTCATCAACACTCAGGAGCACAAATTCCAAAGCAGGGCCCACTGACAAGGCACTGAACTCCAGAGCCATCTGCCATGACCATAGAACCTGTGTGTCTCCATAGCCCTCAGGAGCACAGTTCCTGGCTTGTATCTACTTTGGCTGTCTCTGTGACCCTGCTGAGACGTGCATAAACGTGACCCCTCTGATGACCTCCCAACTCATTTTGAAGTCTCTTAGTCACGTAAACTCATTTATCTTTACCATTCCCCCCTTTTATTCAAGGTCTTTTTCTAGTTTCATCATCAGCTGATGATTGGTAGTAATCCCTTGATGCCAGGAAGGCTCATCCCCAGGAGTCATGTCCCATGCTAGGGAGAAGGTAATGCGTTTACATGCTGTTTGGCTTAGGGAGTGGCCATATTTGAGTAAATGGAGGCTCTCAGGAGGTAACTCTTAGGCACCCTGAAGCTCTAGGCCTAGTTCAAATTTCAGGTACACAGGATCATAAGCATAGTCATCAGTATCAAGGTCTCTTCACTGGTCTTTACCCTTGTACTTGGGGGATTGTTGCTGTTCCATTGGGTAACTTGACAGAGTTCCCCTGGCTAGGAACTCAGCACTCTAATGTTTTTATCAAGAAAGCCTGCTGAATTTTTGTCAAATGTTTTTTCTGCATCAATTTATACGATCATCTTAAAAAAACTGACAAAAGGCAGCTCAACAAGTTATAGATGCATTACATCAAAAATGTTCTGTCAAGGCACTCTTATCTCATCTAATCCCCACAATAATCTCAATTGTTCTTCCAGTATTCAGGAAGATACACAGCTGAACACAGATTAGTTAAATGACATAATCAAGGTCTCCTTGTTAATGAAGAGAAAAAATGCTTAATCATATTCATATTTCACAAAATCAAGCCCCATATTCTTTTTTTTACCTTTAGCATTAATATTGTACCTATTTTGCTACAAAAAATTATAATATTGTTAACTGTAGTCTCTAAATTACTTTAGTTATATTTTCCCATGTATCACCATATTCTTAACACCTTGTAGAAGAACACTCCTGTATAAATATTATTGAATACAATCTTCATTTATTGCCATAATCACTGATAGACATTCCATATATTATCCTCCAACTCTCCTCCAACTAACATTAAACTCCCTAGATTACATGTTCCAACCAAAATCACATCCTTAAATCAAAAATGTTTTTTACACCCATTATAACGTGCTACAATCAACGCCAAGCAACAGCAAAACAAGGGAGAAACATTTATTCCCCTCAATACTTATATTAAAAAAGAAGAAAGAGCTAAAATCAAAGACCTAACTGCACATCTAGAAGAAGAGTAAACCAATCCCAAAGCAAGCAGAAAGAAAGATATAATAAAGATTAGAGCAGAAAAAAAAAATGGAATTGAGAAAAAAACAATAGTGAAAATTAACAGAACTAAAAGTTAATTCTTAGAGAGGGTCAAAAAAATTGACACATCTTTAGCCATATTAACAAAGAAAAAAGAGAGAGAATATGCAAATAAATAAAACAAGAAATGAGAAGGTGACATTACCACTGACCCAGCAGACATAAAAGAGATCATAAGAGGATACTATGAATGATATATGCCAGCAAACCAGAAAATGTTGATGAAATGGATAAATTCCTAGAAACACACAAAGAAACCACACTGACCTTGAAGAAACAGAAGAACTAATCGAACTAATCATAAGTAAAGAAATTGAAACAATCATCAAAAACCTCCCCAAAATGAAAAGCCCAGGCACAGATGGCTTCACAGTTGAATACTACCAATCACTTAAAGAAGATCTAATTCCAATCTTAGTGTTTTTAAAAAATTGAACAGGAAGGAATGCTACTAAATTCAGTCCATGAAGCTAACATTACTCTAATACCAAAGTCAAATAAAGATACAAAAAAAGAAAATTACAGACCAATTTCTCTAATGAACATAGATGCAAATCCTCAACAAAATTTTTGCAAACTGAATCCAAAAACACATTTTAAAAGGATATATCACAATCAAGTGGCCTTTATACCAGGTATGCAAGGTGGTTCAACATTAAAACATCAAGTAGTATAATACACTAATGTATTAATAAACTGAAGAAAAATCACATGATCATCACAATCGACTAGAAAAGACATTTGAAAAAAATACAACATTCTTTCTTGATAAAAACACTCCAAAAGAGAATAATAGAAGGAAACTCACTCGACATGATAAAGGGCATACATGAAAAACTCACACATAACATTGTACTCAATGGTGAAAGACTGAAAGTTTTCCTGCTGAGACCAGGAGCAAGAGAAGGATGCCTCCTGTCACCACTGCTTTCAATATTGTCCTAGAAATTCTATCTAGAGCAATTAGGCAAGAAAAATAAAAGGCACCCAAATAGGAAAGGAAGAAGAACAACTTTTGCTATTTGTTGATGATATAAGCCAATACTCAGAAAATCCTTAAAGATCTACACAAACAAAATTATTTAAAAAAATAGATGAGTTCAGGAAAGTGCCAGGATACAAGATTAATATGCAAAAAGCAATAGCATTTGTATACCTACTAATAAGCAATCTGATGAGGAAGTCAGAAAAAATTTTCATTTACAATAGCAGATAAAATTTAATATTTCTAAATATTTAGGATTAAACTTAACCAGGACATAAACACTTGCATTTAGAAAACTATAAAACATTGCTAAAAGTAAGCAAAGATGATGTAAATAAATGGAAGGATATTCCGTTTTCACGGGTTGGAAGACTAAATATCATTAATATGTCAGTTATAGCAAACTGACCTACAGATTAAATGTAATCCCAATAAAATTTCCAACAGCCTTCTTTGTAGAACCGGAAAAACCCATTACCAAATATACCTGGGAGTTTAAGGGTTGCCAAAGAGCGAAAACTATCTTTTTCAAAAAGACGTATTTATTTATTTCTCTCCCCTTCTCTCTGCCCTGCCCCAGTTGTCCATTCTCTGTGTCCATTTGCTGCGTGTTCTTCTTTTGTCCACTTCTGTTGTTGTCAGTGGCAAGGGAATCTGTCTTTTTTTGTTGCATCATTTTGCTGCATCAGCTCTCCATGTGTGCAGTGCCATTCTTGGGCAGGCTGCTCTTTCTTTCGCACTGGGCAGCTCTCCTTACAGGGTGTACTCCTTGCATGTGGGGCACCCCTGCATGGCAGGGCACTCCTTGCATGCATCATCACTGTGCATGGGCCAGCTCCACACGGGTCAAGGAGGCCCGGGGTTTGAACCACAGACCTCCCACGTGGTAGACGGGACACCCTCTCCACTGGGCCAAGTACGCTTCCTGCCAAAAAGTATCTTTTAAAAAAAATACAGAATTGGTGGACTCTCACTTCCTGACTTCAATGTATATTATGTAGCTACAGTGAGGAAAATCATAAAATGAGCATAAATATAGACAGATTGAACAATGGAATTGAGTCAAGACTTTGGAAATATACTCTCACATCTATGATCAAGTGATTTCAAGGCTGTCAAGCCCACTCAGCTGTGTCAAAACAGCCTATTCAACAAACAGTGCTGGAAGAAAAGGATATCCATATACAAAAATTAACCCAAAATGGATCAGACACCTAAGTACTCCTAGTACAAAATATATGGGAGCATCTTTAAAATCTTGTGTTAGGTGGCGGTTTCTTGGATTTTACACCCAAAGCATGAGCAATGAAAGAAAAAAATAGATTAATGGGGCTGTCTCAAAATTAATACTTTTGCATTTCATTGCAAAGAAAAAAATCTTCAGAAACCACATATCCAACAAGATGTTAAATAAAGAGATGACACAACTTAATGACAAAATGACAAACAATCCATTTTAAAAATGAGCAAAAGCCTTGAATTGACATTTTTCTGAAGAGATAATACAAATGGCCAAAAGGCAGATGAAAAGATGCTCAGCATCACTAGCTATTTGGAAAATGAAGATCAAAACTACAATGAGAAAAAATGGCCATTCAGAGTGGCCATTATTAATAAACAGAAAACTACAAGTGCTGGAAATCATGTGGAGAAATAGGAAGACTCTTTCATTGTTGGTGGGAGTATAAAAGGGTGCAGCCTCTGTGTTAGACAATTTGGCTAGTCCTCAGGAAATTAAACATAGAATTGCCATACAATCTGGCAATTCCACTACTAGAAATCAATTTGGGAAGTACATAACAACATGGAGGAACCCTGGGAACATAGTGTTGAGTGAAATAAGCAAGACACAAAAGGACAAATTTTGTATGGTCTCACTGTTATGAACTAAATATGATGAGTAGGTGTAGCAGTTTGATATGGTTATGAATTCCAAAAATAGATACTGGATTATGTTTGTAATCTGGTCTGTACCTGGGCATGATTAAGTTATGATTAAGCAGAAGCAGACTTGGCCCAATGGATAGGGCATCTGTCTACCACATGGGAGGTCCGTGGTTCAAACCCTGGGCCTCCTTGACCTGTGTGTAGCTGGCCCATGTGCAGTACTGATGCGCGCAAGGAGTGCCCTGCCATGCAGGGGTGTCCCCCACATAGGGGAGCCCCACAAGCAAGGAGTGCTCCCCGCAAGGAGTGCGCCCTGTAAGGAGAGCCACCCAGTGTGAAAGAAAGTGCAGCCTGCCCAGGAATGGCACCACACACATGGAGAGCTGACACACAGTGAATGGACACAGAGAGCAGACAACTGGGGGAGGGGGGAAGGGGAGACAAATAAATAAATAAATAAATCTTTTTTAAAAAGTTATAATTAGGGGTTTGATTGGGCCATCTCATTAGGGTCCCCCCCTTGTGGGTGGGGAATCACAGATAAAAGGCATGGTAAAGGACAGAGTTGAGGGTTCTTAGTGTTGGAGTTTTGATGTTGGAGTTTGATGCTTAAGTTTTAAGCTGGAGGCCTGGAGAAAGAGAGAAAGCCATTTGCCTGATAGTCTATAGCTGGACTTGTGGAGAAAACAGAAGAGCTGAGCCCAGAGGAATCCAGGAAGCCTGAACCCTCACAGACATTGGCAGCCATCTTGCCTAACACGTGGAAATAGACTTTGGTAAAGGAAGTAATTTATGCTTTATGGTCTGATATCTGTACGCTCCTACCCCAAATAAATACCCTTTATAAAAACCAACCAATTTCTGGTATTTTGCATCAGCACCCCTTTGGCTAACTAATACAGTAGGTTTATGGAATTGAACTATGTGTAGGTTGGTGGAAGACAGGATGTGGGTTGAGAAGGGTAAACTGACACTGTGTGTATGTAGAATGTATAATAAAGTTAAATTGTAAACATGTGGTAATGTTTTCTATTACTGTGACTTCAGTAGTAATGTCCCCCAAATATATTTTTTTATTTGCATCTTTTCTTTTTTCTTTGTCAGTAAAGCTAAAGGTTTGTCAATTTTATTGATCTTTTCAAAGAACAACTTTTCCTTTTGTTAATTCTCTATTCTTTTTTTTATTTTAGATATCATTTATTTCTGCTTTAATCTTTGTTCTTTTGTTCCTTCTGTTTGCTTTGGTGTTAATTTGCTGTTCTTTTTCTATTTCCTCCAGGTGTGAAGTTTAGGCTTTGATTTTTGTTCTTTCTTCTATTTTAATGTGAATATTTTGGATAATAAATTTCTTTCTCAGTATTGCCTTTGCTGCAACCCATAAGTTTTTTTTTATTCATGTTTCTTTTAAGCAGTTTTATTGAGATATATTTATGCACTACTAGTTAAAACATTTTCATCTTTTCTATTCATTTCCAAATTTTAATAAAAACCATTTTACCAATTCTGCACATTTAACCATCAGCTTACCATTCTCTAACCTCATTCTATTTTCTGGTGACCCATTCTACCTATTAACTCCATGATTTACACAATATATTTAGTTCACAATAGCACAATAATACAGTATTTTTCCTTTAGTGCCTGATTTGCTTTACTCAACATAATGTCCACCAGGTTCATCCATGTTGTCATATGCTTCAAGACTTCATTTCTTCTTACCACTGCATAATAGTACATCATGTGTATACACCACAGTTTGTTTATCCATCCATAGTTTGATGGATATCTGGGTTTTTTCCATCTTTTGGCAATTGTGAATAACACCACTATGAACATGTGTGTGCAGATGTCTTTTTGAGTCACTGCTCTCAATTCTTTCGGATAATCTAGGAGTGGTTTTGCCAAGTCACATGACAAATCTGTATTCAGCTTCTGTAGAAACTGCCAAACAGTTCACAGTGGCTGTACTATTCTACAACCCCACCAACTGTGAATTGTTTTCCTATCTCTCAACATCCTTTCCACACTTGAAGTTTTTTAACTTTTTAATAATGACCATTTTAATAGTTGTGAAATGATATCTCATTGTAGTTTTGATTTGCGTTTCCCTAATCGCTAGAGATGTTGCAACATTTTGTCATGTGATTCTTGGCCATTTGTACTTCTTCTTTGAACAAATGTCAATTCAAGTCTTTTGCACATTTTTAAAAATTGAGTCATTTATCTTTTTATTGTTGAGTTGAAGAAACTCTATATATCATGGATATTAAACCCTTATCAGATGTGTGACTTCCAAATATTTTCTTTCATTGAGTCAGCTGTCTTCTCACCCTTTGACAAAGTCCTTTGAAGAGCAAAAGTGTTTAATATTGAGGAGATCCCTTTTATCTATATTTTCTTTTCTATGCTAGTGATTTGGGTATAAGATCCACAAGATTTTGAAGATATTTCTCTATATTTTCTTCTAGTAGTTTTATGTTCTTGGCTTTTATATTTAGGTCTTTGGAGCATTTTGAATTAATTTTTGTATAGGAGAGAGGGTCCTCTTTCATTCTTTTGGTTAAGGATATCCAGTTCTCCCAGCATCATCTGTTGAATAGACTGTTCTGGCCCAGCTCAGTGGGCTAAACAACTTTGTCAAAAATCACTTGACTATAGATGTGAAGGTCTGTTTCTGAGTTCTTGATCTGGTTCCATTGGCCAGTCTGTCCTTATGCCAGTACCATGTTGTTTCTACCACTGTAGCCAAGTAATATTCTTTGAAGTTCTGAAGTGAGTGTCCTTCAAGTTCATTCCCTTTTAATATCTTTTTGGCTATTCATGGCTACTTACCTTACAAAGCAAATTTGATACTTGGTATTTCCACTTCTGCAAAATGGTTTTTGAAAATTTTATTGGGATTGCATTCAATCTGTGAATCAGACTGAGTAGAACTGACATCTTAATGATATTTGGACTTCCAACACATGAATATGGAATGTCCTTCCACTTATTTAAGTTTTCTTCAGTTTATTTTAGCAGTGTTTTGTAGTTTTCTGAATACACGTCCTTTATGTCCTTGGTTAAGTTATTCCTAAATATTTTCTTGTTTTAGGTGCTATTATATATGGACTTTTTTTTCTGATTTCCTCCTTGTATTGCACATCAGTAGTGTATTGAAATGCTACTGATTTTTCATATTAATCTTGTATCCCTTCTGTGATGGTTAAACTAATGTGTCAGCTTGGCCAGGTAATTGTGCCCAGTTGTTTGGTCAAACAAGCACTGGCCTAACTGTAATACAAGGGCATTTATGGACTTTAGTCACCATTAACTATACTGCAATGGTAAATTATAGGTAGTTGATTACAATTACATCAGTCAGGGAGATTGCCATCAGCAATGAGAGATGCTTTATCCAATCAATTGAGTGCCTTAAAAGGGGAGGTGATCCCAGCTTTGAGAATTTCCTAGCTTGTTTTGGACAGCCACCATCCCCCAGACTAGTCAAGAACCTTCATTGGACTTTCATTGGGGCCACTGATTGCAGTCTGCCTGCAGAACCTGGACTTGTGCGTCCCCATGGTCATGTGAGAGACTCATAAAATCACATACTATTGACAAATATCTCTTGTTGATTCTTTTTCCCTAGAGAACCCTGACTAATACAGCTTGGTACTGGGAGTGGTTCTTGAGAAACAGTCTTAAACATGGGGTGTTTGAGGTGGTTCCAGGAATTTTGCAATTGGCTCTCTACTCTAATTGGATTCAAGGGTATTGATGAATTCCTTTCCAGTAACAAAGAGGCTACTAACAGTCCATGGCATGAGTTGGCAATCAAGATACACAAAATATCATCACTGGATTCCCCTACTTCTTTGCTTATAAGAAGCAAGGATCTGGGTGAGAGTGTTTTCAATACCTTAACAGAGCTTTGTGGAGTCAAACTGTATAATGATGTTGGCTGGATTCTCCTAGATACTCTGGATACAGTTATAAAAGGAAGAGATGAGTTAAAGCCTTCAAATTTGAGACTTGAACACTGCATGAACATGATAAAGTTTCTATGTGTGCGCTGAAAGAAAATTTTGTCTCCTGCAGCCACAGGCTTAAAACATCTGAGAACCAAACTCTGATTCTCATTGTACAAGTAGCAGAGTTATGAAGGAAACTAAAATCTCAAACCTGCAGGGTTTCTGCAGTTAAAGTGAAGGTATAGATTGGAAAAGAGTGGAATCCAGAGAACTGGGATGGAGACATATGGGATGATGATAATATTGGTAGAGACACTAGAACCCTGATTTCTGCTGAGCCTTTACCAGATAAGCCTGTCATGGCCTGCCCTGTCCAGACCACACATTTTCAACCTTGTATCATCCAGCCTCTGGCCTGCCCCAGGGAGTCTGAAACAACTTTCAGCCCTAAGGTGGGTATCAGCCAAACTGAAGCCTGCTGCCCAGACTCTGGCCTGCCCCAAGGAGTCTGGACCTCCTCCAAGCCCTGAGGCACATACCAGCCAAGCTCCAGCATGTATTCCGGAGCCTCCAGACTGCCCTAAGGAAAATGCCTTCCAACCCCTGCCTAAAGAAATTAATCCTGTCTCACCAGAAGAAAAGTCAAGGGAATGCCCTGAGGTCAACAGCTTGCAAGGCATTTTTAATTATTCTCCTTACCAACCCCCATCACCTCTCTTATCTTTGAGATCTATTACTAGACTAAATCACAAGCTCCCAAAGGTGAACTACCAAGTGTGATCCATGAAGAAGTAAGGTATACTCAGAAAGAACTGCATGAGTTTTCTAGACAGAAAATCAGGGGAATATGTGTGGGAAAGGACACTAAGAGTATGAGATAATGGTGGAAGGAATATAAAGTTGGATCAGGCTGAATTTATTTATATGGTCCCACAAAGTAGAAATTCTGCAGTCAGTGCTGTAGCTCAGGGGGTTAGAAAGGACTCTAACAGTTTGCTTGGGTGGCTGACTAAAATATGGACCAACAGATGGCCTAGCATATCTGAGATGGAGATGCCTGATTTGCCCTGATATACAGTAGAAGAGGGAATTCAAAGGCTTAGAGAGATTGGAATACTAGAATGGCTTCAGCATTTGAGAGCTGCCAACCCACCCCAGGAATGTCCAGAGGACACACCTTTAACCAGGACTGTGAGGAATAAATTTGCAAATCTGAAGAGCTCTGTGATTGCTCTTCTCTGTAGTCCAGATATTACTGCAGAGATGGCTGTGGTGGAATTAGAATCCTTAAACATTATGGGAATGATCAGATGTCGGTCTGGTAAAGTCTAGTATCGGCAGTTAATTACCAAAGTCAAGGTGGGCATGGCTACAGCAATGAAAGGCAGATTCAAAAAAGCACTCAAAATACTGAGTCCTGTAGAGTTATGGTGTTGGTTAATACATCATGGGGTACCAGCAGTTAAATAAATGGACAGTTTACTAAATTTCTTCTAGATCTGTATAAATAGAAGAGTTCTATGTTGAGTGAACAAAACCCTAACTAAAATTACAGATGCAGAGAATTATGACCCCCTTAATCATTCCCAGACTTGAGACAGTTTACAGAACCAGAGCCCCTTAAAAAAGGAGAAGGCTAGTTCTCATTGGGGAAGGATCCTGTTAAACTGTCCAAAATTTATACTGTTAATCTTCCTCCCACTTTTCCCCAAGGAGATCTATGGCCTTTTTCCAGAGTAACTGAGCACTGGGGAAAAGGAAATGATCAGAAATTTGGGGGATACTTAGGCACTGACTCAAAAGTGACATTAACTCCAGGAGATCCAAAACATCACTGTTGTCCACCAGAGTAGGAGATTATGGTGTTCAGGTGATTAATGGAGTTTTAGCTCAGGTCTATCTCACAGTTGGTCCAGTGGGTCCCTGGACCATTCTGTGTTTATTTCCCCAGATCCAGAATGCATAATTGGAATAGATATACTCAGCAACTGGCAGAACCCCCACATTGGGTCCCTGACTTGTGGAGTGAGGGCTATTATGATTGGAAAGGCCAAGTGGAAGCCACTAGAACTGCCCCTGACTGGCAAAATAGTAAACCAAAAGCAATACTGGATTCCAGAAGGGATTGCATAAATTAATCCCACCATAAAGGATTTGAAGAATGCAGGGGTGGTGATTCCTATGACATTCCCATTCAACTCTATTTGGCCTATTCAGAAAACAGATGGGTCATGTAGGATGACAGTAGATTATCATAAACTTAACCAGGTGGTGACTCCAATTGCAGCTGCTATCCTAGAGGTGGTATCATTGCTTGAGAAAATCAACACATCCCCTGGTACCTGATATGGAGCTGTTAATTTGGTGAATGCTTTTTTTCTCAGTTGCTATTAGTAAGGACCACCAGAAACTGTTTTCAGCTGGCAAGGCAAGCAGTATACCTTTACTGCCCTGCCTCGGGGGTACATCAACTCTCCAGTCCTATGTCATAATATTTTCTGCAGGAATTTTGATCATCCTTCCCTCCCACAAGACATCACACTGGTCCAGTATCTTGATGATATCCTGTTGATAGGACCTAGTGAGCAAGACGTAGCAAAGACTCTAGACTTATTAGTAAGGCATTTGCTTGAAAGAGGATGGGAGATAAATGTAACTAAAATACCAGGACCTTCCACCTCAGTGAAATTTCTAGGTGTCCAGTGTTGTGAGGCATGTTGAGATATCCCTTCTAAAGTGAAGGTAAACTGTTGTATCTGGCCCCTCCTACAACCAACAGAGAGGCCCAACATTTAGTTGGTCTCTTTGGATTTTGGAGACAACACATTCCTCACTTGGATGTGCTACTCCAGCCTATTTACCAAGTAACCAGAAGAGTTGCTAGTTTTAATTGGGAACCAGAATGAAAGGCTCTGCATCAGTACTACGCTGCTGTGCAAGCTGCACTACAACTTGGACCATATGATCCAGCAGATCCAATGGTGCTGGAAGTTTCAGTGGCAAATAGAGATGCTGTGTGGAGTCTTTAGCAGGCCCCTATAGGAGAATCACAATGCAGACCCTTAGGATTTTGGAGGAAAGCCCTGCCATCCTCTGCAGATAACTACTCCCTTTTTAGAAACAGCTTTTGGCCTGCTACTGAGCCTTAGTGGAGACTGAAAGTTTAACCATGGACCAACAAGTTACCATGAGACCTGAGTTGACATTCGTGAGCTCAGTGTTGTCTGACCCACTAAACCATAAAGTTTGTATGCACAATAGCACTCCATAATAAAGGAAGTGATATATATGAGATAGGGCTTCAGCAGGTCCTGAAGGTACAACAAGTTACATGAAGTAGCCCAAATGCCCATGGTCATAACCCCTGCCATGTTACCTTCTCTTTCCCAGCCCAAAGCATTGGCCTCTTGGGGAGTCTCTTGCAATCAGATGACTGAGGAAGAGGAAACTCAGGCCTGGTTTATAGGTGGTTCTGCATAATAGGAAGCTACCACCCAAAGGTGGACAGTTGCAGCACTGCAACCCTTTTCTGGAACATCCCTGAAGGACAGTGGTGAGGGTAAATTCTCCCAGTGTGCAGAACTTCGAGCAGTGCACCTCACTGTTCATTTTGCTTGTAAGAAGAAATGGCCAGAGGTGTGTCTGTACACTGACTCATGGACTGATGCCAATGGTTTGGTTGGATAGTTGGGGAATTGGAAGAAACATGACTGGAAAATTGGTGACAAAGAGGTCTGGGGAAGAGGTATGTGGATAGACCTTTTTGTGTGGGCAAAAAACATGAAAATATTTGTGTCACACATGATTGCTCACCAGAGGGTGACTTCAACAGAGGAAGATTTTAATAATCAATTGGATAAGATGACCCACTCTGTGGCTAATGCTCAGCTTCTTTCCCCAGCCACTCCTGTCATTGCCCAATGGGCTCATGAACAAAGTGGCCATGGAGGTAGGGATGGAGGTTATGCATGGACTCAGCAACATGGAGTACCCTTTACCACGGCTGACTTGGTTATAACTACTGCTAAGTGCCCAATATGCCAGAAGCAGAGACCCACACTCAGACCAGATAAGGCACCATTCCTTGAGGTGACCAGGCTGCTGCCTGGTGGCAGGCTGACTACATTGGACCACTTCCACCATGGAAGGGGCAATGATTTATTTTAACTGGAATAGACACATACTCTGGATATGGGTTTGCATTTCCTGCATGCAGTGCTTCTTCTAAAACTACCATCCGTGGACATACCGAATGTCTTATCTACTGCCATGGCATTCAAAACAGCATTGCTTCCAATCAAGGAACCCATTTCACAGCAAATGATGTGCAAGAATGTGTACATGCCCATAGAATTCACTGGTCTTACCATGTTCCCCATCACCCTGAAGCAGCTGGATTGATAGAATGGTGGAATGGCCTTCTGAAGACTCAATTATGGTGCCAACAAGGTGGTAATACTTTGCAGGGCCAGGGTAATGTTCTCCAGGAGGCTGCATATGCTCTAAATCAGTGTCTACTCTATGGTGCTGTTTCTCCCACAACCAGGATCCATGGGTCCAGGATTCAAGGGGTGGAAATGGGAGTGGCACCACTCAATATTACCCCTAGTGGGCCACTGGGAAATTTTCACTTGCTGTCCCTGCATCATCAAACTCTGCTGGTCTACAAATCTTAGTCCCAAAAGGAGGAGTTCTGTCACCAGGGCACACAATGATTCCATTGAACTGGAAGTTGAAAATGCCACATGGCCACTTTGGGCTTCTCTTATCTCTTAATCAACAATCAAAGGAGGGAATTACTGTCCTGGGTGGGGTGATTGATTTTATCAATGGGAAATAGGACTGCATTTACATAATGGGGGTAAAGAAGAGTTTGCCTGGAATACAGGAGATCCTCTAGGGCATCTCCTAGTACTGCCAGGTCCTATAATTAAAGTCAACAGGAAATTGCAACAACCCAATTCTAGTAGGATTAATAATGGCCCAGAATCTTCAGGAATGGAAGTTTGGGTCATCCCACCAGGCAAAGAACCATGGCCAGCTGAAGTGCTTAGTGCTTGCTGAGGGTAATGGAAACATGGAATGGATAGGGGAAGAAGGTAGTGATAATTATGAACTTTGACCACATGATCAGTTATAGAAATAAGGTCTGTAATGGTAAAGGATCTTTCTTCCTTGTTTTGTTATGATGATGATTGTATATGTACACAAAACAAATTTGTCTTCCTCCCAAACTTTTCCCTTATCATATAACAAGTTGTATCAGTTTCATGTCATAATATTTCAGGATGTCAAGTTTAAAAGTGAATATTACCCAAGAACTTGCACCCCATTATGTATGAAATTAATGCATTTCCAGTTGTATATAGGAGAGTTGAACTTTGTTAGGTGAAAAAATATATATATATATATATATGCATGTTTGTTATTGTTTTTACCTAGAGACTAAGTATGGTTTAAGGTAATGTGTATGGCTGCCAAGTTGACAAAGGGTGGATTGTGTTGGCTAAGCTAATGTATCAACTTGGCCAGGTAATTCTGCTCAGTTTTTGGTCAAGCAAGCAGTGGGCTAACTGCAATACAAGGGCATTTATGGAATTTAGTCACCATTGACTTTACTACAGTGGTAAATTATAGATAGCTGATTACATCAATCAGGGAGATTGCCATCAGCAATGAGTGATGCTTAACAGAATCAGTTAAATGCCTTAAAAGGCGAAGTGATTCCAGCCTTGAGTGAGAATTTCCCAGCTTGTTTTTGGACAGCCACCGTCTCCCAGAATTTGTCAAGAACCATCATTGCACTTTCATTGGAGCTCCTGGTTGCAGCCTGCCTGCAGAACCTGGAGTTGTGCATCCCCACGGTCATGTGAGACACTCTTATAAAATCATATACTATTGACAGGTATCTCTTGTTGATTGTTTCCCTAGAGAACCCTTACTAATGCACCACCACTGTGCTAAACTTGTCTATGAGTTCTAATAGCTTTTTTGTGCATTTTTCAGGATTTTCTAGATACAGGATCATATCAACAAATAGTGAAAATTTTACTTTCTCCTCTCCTATTTGGGTGCCTTTTATTTATTTATCTAGCCTACTTGCTTTTGCTAGAACCTCTAGCATGTATTGAATAACAGTGGTGACAGTGGGCATCCTTGTCTTGTTCCTGATCTCATCAGGAAAACTTTTAGTCTTTCACCATTAACTACAAAGCAAGCTGTAGGTTTTTCATATATGCACTTTACCATTTTGAGAAAGCGTCCTTCTATTCCAATTTTTGGAGTGTTTTCATTAAGGAAAGGTGCTGTATTTTGTCTATTGCCTTTTCTGTATCAATTGAGATGATTATGTGATTTTTCTTTTTCAATTTATCACTGCGTTTTATTACATGAATTGATATTCTTGTTTTGAACCAGCCTTGCATAAGTGGGATAATACCTACTTGATCATGGTGCATAATTCTTTTAATGTACTTTTGGGTATTGTTTGCAAGTATTTTGTTGATGATTTTTCCATCTATATTCATTAGAAATATGGTCTGTAATTTTCTTTTGTTGTAGTGTCTTTGTCTGGTTTTGGCATTAGGGTGATGTTAGCTTCATAAAATGAGTTTGGTAGCATTCTTTCAAATTTTTAGAAGACCTTTAGCAAGACAGGTATTAGATAGTCTTTGAATGACTGGTAAAATTCACCTATGAAGTAATCCAGTCCTGGGCTTTTCATCTTTGGGAGTTTTTTTGATGACTATTTCAATCTCTTCACTTGTGATTCATTTGTTGAGGTAAGCCTGGACTAAAAGGAACATCAAGGGAAGACATGGAAGAGAAAATTACTTTAAGATGAAAACTTTGGAATCTGAGGTCTGAAATTAAGATGTGCTTGGTTCAAAAGAGTAACCCCACCCACATGTATAGGAAGGGTAAGTTTTCCCTGGCAGTTGAAGAGGTTGGATGTTCCATCCCACTGTTCAGGGAGAGTTTTGCTCCCCATGCTACAGAGAGGGTGGAGCAAATTTCCCAATGGTTGAGGAGAGTGAGGTCAACACATCATAAGTCTGAGAGGGGTGGGCATATCTCCCATGCATCAGGGAAGGACAGGTCACCAACTCATTGCGCTTAGATGGTTGGGTTCTGTACGCAAGAGATTAGGGAGAATATTGTCCTACCTCACTGAACTAAGGGGGTTAAAACTATTCCCCAGAGATTGGGTAAATTGTGGCCATCACCCCAAAGTTCTTGGAGGGTGACATCAGGAGTTTGATTGCCAGCCAGGTGCTTGATGTGGGTGGAACAAAGAAAATGGCCATTGGGCAAGCCTGTGGAAAGATTGGGTCTCCATGAGGCCCCAAGGAGAAGAAACCATCATCTTGAGAGTGACTCTCAGACTTCAAACTCTAATGAAGATTCTGCAAGTTCTTGGAACTGTAGGGGACCAGTGACTCATGTTTCCCTCCCAATTTTTCCTTATGATGATAGAAATGTTTATCCTTTGTTCCTTTGTATATCTGAAGCATAAAAATTCTTTTGTTTCACAAGTCTACATTCAGATGGGAATTTGCCCCAAGACAAACTGTTTTTTTTTTTAAACTGATGTTGATATGATTTTGTATATAACATTGTTACTGATTGAAGATTTGTTTGTTTGTTTTTTAATATTGCAATTTTTTAAAATTCAGAGGGTAGGTATTTGATATTATTTATGTATCCCAAAAAAGATACTTGATTATGTTGTAAACTGGTCTGTTACTCTTGGCATGCTACTCTTTGATTGTATTAGATTCAGCTGAGATACCTTTGATTAATTTATGTTAAGATTAAGGCTTTGATTCGAACAAGTCAGTAGAGTCTAACAGTCCCTGCCCCTTTGGTGGGCTATATAAACAGACATTAACTGAAGTAGATATACAGAAAAGATACACAGAGGAATAGAGAAACAGCTTCAAAGACACAGCAGAGGCCCCAGGAAGAGACATAAGCCATTTACCTGATAGTTTAGAGCTGACCTTGTGAAGAGAACAGAGCAACTGAACCCAGAAAGAAACTAGCCCCAGAAAGAGAGATGACCCTATGCCAGCCTACAGCTGAGATCAGAAAAAGCTGGATCCATGGAGCCATAAGAGGGAAGAGAAAGGCTGAACCCTTGCAGACATTGCCCGCTGTCTTGTTTCAACATGTGCCAACAGAGTTTGGTAAGGAAGTAACCTTGAGTTGGACTCTTTAAGGCCTTGTAACTGTAAGCTGTTACTCCAAATAAACACCCTTTATAAAAGCCAACATATTTCTGGTACTTTGCATCAACACCCCTTTGGGTGACTAATACACTAGTGTCCAAAAACATTACTTTTTTTTCATGTTCATCTTGTACCCTGCCACTTCATTGAACATGTTTATTATCTCAAGTAGCTTTGTTGTAGAAATTTCAGGATTTTCTAAATATAAGATCATGTGATCTGCGAATAGTGAGAAATTTATTTGCTCTTTTCCTATTTGAACATCTTATTTTTTATTGTCTAATTGCTCTTCCTAGAACTCCTAGAACAATATTGAATAGTGGTGACAGTTGGTACCCTTGTCTTGTTCCTGATCTTAGAAAAAGAGTTTCAACATTTCACAATTGAGTATGATGTTGACTGCACATTTTTCATATAAGTCCTTTATCATGTTGAGGAATTTTCCTTCTATTTCTATCTTACAAATGTTTTTATCAAGAAAGGATGCTGAATTTTGTCAAATGCCTTTTTTGCATCAATTGAGAAGTTGATGTGGTTTATTTGCCTTCAATTTGTTAATGTTGTGTATTACATCAATCAATTTTCTGGTGTTGAATTACCCTTGCATACCAGGAATAAATCCCACTTGGTCATGGTGTATAATTCTTTTGATACACTGTTTATTCTATTTGCAAGTACTTTGTTGAGAATTTTTGCATTCATGTTTACTAGAGAGATTGGTCTGTAAGTATCTTTTCTTGTAGTGCCTTTATCTGGCTTTGGTATTAGGGTGATGTTGGCTTCATAAAATGTGTTGGGTAATTTTCTCTCCTCTTCAAATTTTTGGAAGAGTTTAAGCAGGATTGGTGTTAATTTTTCTAGAAATTCCATTTAGAATTTTAGTCCAATATTATTATAGCTACCCTTGCTCTTTTTTGGTTACAATTGGTTACAGTTTACATAGAGTATCTTATTTCACGTTTCATTTTAGCCAGTTTGTATCCTAGGTCTAAGGTAAGTTGAGTTTCTTTTAGGCAGCATATGGATGGCTCATGTTTTTGTAATCCTTTCTACCAGTCTATACCTTTTGGTTGAGGAGTTTAATATATTCACATTCAATGATATTACTGAAAATGCATGATTTCTACCATTTTATTTTTCAGTGTTCACATCCATATCTTATTTTTATCTTTTTATTCTTTTGGTTATTCTTTCAGCTATTCTTGCCTTCTACACTCTCCTCCAAGCCTTCCTCTCCTCTCTTTTTCTTTCAGGCTGTAAGGCTCCCTTTAATATTTCCTGCAAAGGCAGGTTCTTCTCTACAAATGCTCTTGGTTTTGGTATATTTGTGAATATTTTAAACTCACCTTCATGTTTGAAGGACAATTTCACCAGATAAAGAATTCTCAGCTGGCAATTTTCCTGTTTCAGATTCTGAATTATATCATACCACTGTCTTCTTACCCCTGTAGTTTCTAATGAGAAATATGCAGTAAGTCTTACTGGGCACCTCTTGTATGTGATGGTTTGCTTCTCTGTTGCTGCTCTCAAAATTTTCTTTTTATCATTAACGTTTGATATTCTGAATAGTATATGTCTATTCACATTTATTCTGATTGGAGTGCACTCACTTCTTAGATGTGTAAATTCATTTTTTTCATGAAAGTTGGGAAATTTTCAGCCATTATTTCCTCAAATACTCTCCCTGCCCTTTTCCCCTTTTCTCTCCTTTTGGAATTCCCATGACACATACACTGTTGCACTTCATGTTATTACTCAACTCAGACCCTCCTCCATTTTTTGCATTCTTTCCTCTCTATGTTCTTTTCTCTCTTCAATTTCAGCTGTTCTGCCTTCTGTATCACTTATTCTTTCTTCTATCATTTAGAGTCTGGTGGTGTATGCCTCTGTGGTTTGTTTGTTTTTGTTTTTTTGCATGTGAAACAATTTTATTTCACAGTTGAATATAAAGCCACATAGACACTACATTCTTCATATAAAAAACAGTAGTTCAAATACTATATTTTCTAGCAAAATGATTATACAGACCCTCTCAAAGAAAAAAGCACCCCATTATACAGTTTTAGTTAGGTTACTTGGGAAAAAATCACTTCTGGACTGGTTCCTAAAACATACCATTCCACCACTCTTCATCTTTTGGTTCAAAGTATAGATTATTGTCACTCAGGTACTGATCCTGCATTGTTACATATTTGATTATACACATATAGTCTTGTTTATCAATGTTGCATTGTTTCATCAGTCATTTCTGCAGGTTCATCAGAAGATTGAGCAGGCTGTGTCTTTCTCTGAAGTCTTTCTTCAAGACCTTCCAGGAATGGAGATACATCATCATCATAAATTGTAAACTCTACGTCTTTACCAACAATTCCAATGATACCATTCTTTGTAGCTAGCTGGTGCTCTGCAGGAAGTGTCTCTCTTAAGGCATATAGACCATGTTTAACCAGTTCATTAAGATTATACTCCATAAACTCAGACATATGTCTCTCCATAGAAGTATGAGCTGATTGAGAACAGGCTCCAATGGACATAGCTCTGCAGTCAAAATAGTTAGCAAACGGACAGGTTCGGAAAATGTGAGAGCTCATATCATCATAAGCAGCAATGACCAGTCCCACACCATATGGTCTTCAGCCATATCATTGTGTTGATATCTGGGTCTTGATTCCAATTAGAGATCAAGATGAGACACAGGTAAAGGTCTGTCAAATACAAATCTGGAATTTAAACACTCCTGGGATATGAAATTACATAAGAGTCTAGCATCAGCAGTAAGCCATGCAATTGAGATACCGATAAGGTTGTCAACATGGAGACTCTTTTTGATGGACTGCAAACTCTGATTGTGCCCTCTTCAATGCAAGCAACACTGCATGGGTTTTCAATTTCAGACCAGCTGTGGCTGAACCTTGCTTGACAGCTTCCATTGCATATTCAATCTGATGAAATCTGCCCTGAGGGCTCCAAACAGTAACATCATTGCCACACTGGTTGAAAAACATGGCTCCAGTGGGGGACTGGCTGTGGCCTTCTGCAAAGCTGAGGATCAAAGTGCCTAATGTGTTTTTGATCTCACCAATCATCTTTCATTCCTGTGAACTCTGTTATTTTCTAGTCAGATTTTCAAATTCTTTTGGGCTCACTCAGTGTCCTATTGATGTCCTTAATGTCTTTAGCCATATTATACTTTAAACTCATTACTGTGATTTTGGAAATTTGTATGAATCTCATTGATTAGTTGTCTCAAATTCTGTGTGTCATCTGGAGCTTTGATATATTCCTTTGCTTAAGCCAATTCTTCCATTCTCTTAGCATGTCTTGTAATTTTTTGCTGATGTCTAGGCATGTGACAATGATAGTGAGTTTACTCTGATGCTCAATTTCTCTCTTTTGTAGGGTTTTAGTGGTGGGAGACTGTGTGTTACCGCTGTTCTTTGATTCTTCGTTCAATCTGTTCTAGGTCATTAGGATTGTCTCTGTTAGTTGCCCAAATATGGGGCCTGTACCCAGTAATGGGTTGCAGACCTGCTTTCAAGGGCCTTAGGAAGGGAGACTGGAAAACCTGGAAAAAGCTTCTCTTACTTATTTACTTTCAATTTCCTCACACTCACACTTCCTTGATCTTGCAGCATATGACACTCTTCAACAGGCCTCTCAGTTCAAAGCCTGGTTGGAGTGTGTTTGCTGCAACACCAACCAAAACAAAGTGACAGACAATCCTTCCTGAAGGCTATTCAGAGCCTCACAATTCAAACTTTCTCAGAAGCTGTTCTCCAAACTTTGCTGGAAGCCTCCTCCATTTTCCCAGGTAGGAAATAATTTCACTCTCCTCTATTTCTTCATCAACTAGTCCTGGTTAGTAGGGAGGGTGATTGAGAGGGTCAGATCTCTGTAGTCCTGTACTGGCTCCCAGGGCAAACTATGGTGTTCTCCAGCCTGGAAGGGCTTATAGAATATAGCAGACCAAATTATTTGGCCAAAAGCTCATCAGCCTTAGGCTGCATCTCTTTCTCGCTCATTTTCTGAAAAGGTGGATCTCTGTGGCACCCTCTGTCTGTAGCTGATGGCCCTAGGCCATAGAATTCAAAATTTTCTGCTTGTTGGGTGGGGGAAGGTCACTGGCTGCTGCAGCAGCTTCTACTCATGGTTTTTCCATCTTCTGGGTAGTATCCAGCCTCCCCCTGGTGTCCTAAACCCTAGAACATTTTTTTCCAGGTTGATTCTGCCTGTCCTGTAGCATTTTTCTGAGAGAGAAGAGTCCTGTATCTTTCTAATCTGCCATCTTCCCTGAAATCCTCCCACAAATTTTGTTACACTGTTTTCTTATTTTCATTCATCACAAGATATTTACTGATTTCCCCTGCAATTTCTACTTTGACCCACTGACTGCATGTGTAAATTAATTTATTTGTACCAGTAGTTTTTCCAGTTCTCTGTTATTGCTTTCCACCTTCATTCCATTATGTTTAGAGAAGATAGATGGTATGCTTTCACTCTTTCAAAATATATTGAGACTTGTTTTCGGACCTAACATGTGATCTATCCTGGAGAATGACCATGTACAATTGAAAAGAATGTATATTCTGCTCTTTTGGAGTGTGATATTCTGTATATGTCTATTACATCTGGTTCATTTATCATATTTTCCAAGTTTTCTATTTTCCTTATTGATCTTCTGTCTAGATATTCTATCTATTGATGAGTGTGGTGCATTGAAGTCTCCAACTCTTACTGTAGAGGTGTCTGTTTCTCTCTTCAGTATTGCTATGTTTGCTTCATGTACTTTGGGGCACTCTAGTTTGGTGTATAAATCTTTATGATTCTTATTCTTCTTGGTGAATTGTTCCTTTTATTAATATATAGTGTCCTTTGTTCTCTGTAACAGCTTTTGACATAAAGTCTACTTTCTCTGATATTAGTATAGCTACGCCAGCTCTTATTTGGTTATTTCTTGCATGGAAGTTGTTTTTTCATCCTTCTCCTTCAACCTTTTTGTGCTTTTGGGTCTAAGGTGAATCTCTTATAGATGGATCATGCTTTTTAAAAAATCCATTCTGCCAATCTGTACCTTTTGATTGGGGTGTTAAATCCATTAACATTCATTATTAGTACTTTAAAGGCAATACTTCAGCCATTTTATTCTTTCATTTTTATATGTCATTTCTTTTTAGTCTCTCTATTCCTTTATTGCAACCTCTTTTTCTGTATAGTTGATCTTTTGTGATGCATCTTACTGATCCTTTTTTGTTTGTTTCTGTATCAATAGTTTCTTTGCGATGATCCTAGGAATTATCTTATAAAACCTATATCAATAATCTACCAGTTTTAAAACAAACAAATTTAGTTTCAATAGCATACATGTTCTCTGCTTCTGTATCCCTCCATTTCCACTCTTTATGTTGTTTTTGTCTGACTTTATCACTTTATATTATGCACATTCATTATCAATAAATATGTTTTCTTATTCAATTATATTCTGAATCTTATTGGAATTAAAGAGTGGATATGTATATTAAGTGTACAATAGTATTGAGTTTTGCATTTACCCCTTTGACTACCCTTATTGATGATCTTCAATTTTTCACATACTCCAAGCAACTCTCTCCTGTGTTTTCCTTTCAACCTGCAGAGCTCCCTATATTAATTCTTATAGTGCAGGTCTCTTGTTGATGAACTCTCTCAGTTTCTGCTTATCAGTGAATACTTTAAATGAACTGTCTTTTTTGGGGGACAGGGATTCATCCAAGGATCACATATGTGGGAAGCCAGTGCTCAGTCACTGAGCCACAGTGGCTTCCCTGAGTTTTTTTTTTTTTTTTTTTTTTTTTTGCTTGTTGTTTTGTTTTTGTATTTTCAGGAGGCACCAGGAACAAAACCCAGACCTCCCATGTGGAAGGCAGGAGCTCAACCACTTAAGCCGCATCCACTCTCCCTTGAAGGACAGTTTCTCCAGATAAAGAATTTGTGGCAGGCAGTTTTTCTCTTTAGTGTCTGAAATATATCACACCACTTCTTTCTTACCTCCATGACTTCTGATGAGAAATTGATACTAAGTCTTATTGAAGACCTCCTGTATGTACAAATTACTTTCTATTGTTGCTGACAAGCCTTTATCTTTCACATTTGACATTCTGATTAGTATGTGTCTCGGAGTAAGTCTATTAGGATTCATTCTGTTTGGAGTACATTGTGCTTCTTGAACATGTGAATTTACGACTTTCATAAGAGTTGAAGGATTTTGCCATTCTTTTTTCAAATATTCTTTCTGCCTTTTTTTCCTTCTCTTCTCCTTCTGGGACACTCATGATATGTATGTTTGTGTGCTTTATGCTGTCACTCAAATACCTGATATATTGCTAAATTTTTGTCTAAAAAATTTTCTGTTCTGATTGTATGATTTCAATTGTCCAGTCTTCTAACTCACTGATTCTTTCTTCTGCCTGTTCAAATCTGCTGTTGTATGCCTCTAGTGTGTTTTATTTTCTACTATTGTGCCTTTCATCCATGTAATATCTATTATATTTGTTTTCACACTTTCAAAGTCATTTTCATGCTCACATATTGTCTTCTTACTATCCTTTATCTCTTTATGCGTATTTTCCTTCCTCGCCTTGAATTGATTTAGGAGATTTCTTTGAACATTTTTGATTAGTTGCTCCATATTTTGAGTCTCCTCTAAAGTTTTAACTGGTTCCCTTGACTGAACCTATCTTCCTGTTTCTTAGCATAGCTTGTAATTTTTTGCTCATGTCTAGGCATCATAGTCTCTTGAAGGGTTAACATTGTAGGTCAGTTTTGCCTTTTGTGTAGATTTTATTGTTGATTGGCTTTCTGTTAAGGGTTTTCTCTGATGCTTGGTATAACTCATACTAGACCTTTAGACTAACCTGTGTTTAACTGTTCAGATTTTGCCAGCTAATCTCAATCTGATTCTTGTGCTGGATATACAGCATAATTTTTTTTCTTTAATTTTTATTATTTAAAAGATACCTAGATTACAAAAATATTACATGAAAAATGCATATGGATTCCCATATGCCCCATTTCCTACCCCTCCCACACTTTCCCACATTAACAACATTCTTCATTAGTGTTGTACATTTGTTACAATTGTAGAACACATATTGGAGCATTGCCACTAAGTTTACATTATAGTTTAAACTCTCTCCCACACATTTTTCTAAGTTATGACAAGATATATATTTGCCTGTATCCATGATTGCAACGTCACTCAGGACAATCCCAATGTTCCCAAAATGCCACCATATTACACTTTTTTTTTTTTTAAGATACTTAAGTTACATAAATGTCACATAAAATATATAGGGGATTCCCATATACCCCTCTCCCCACACTCTCACATTAACAACATTCTTTACTAGTGTGGTACATTCATTGCAATTGATGAACACATTTTGGAGCACTGCCACTAAGCATGGATTAAAGTTTACATTGTAGTTTACACTCTTTCCCACCCAATTCTGTAGGTTATGGTAAGATATATAACAGCCTGTATCTGTCTTTGCAATGTCATCCAGGACAATTCCCAAGTCCTGAAAATGTCCCCACAATACACCTGTTTTTCCCTGTCCCTGCCCTCAGAACCTCCAGTGCCACTGCCTCCACATTAAGCAGCACAATTTTAAAGATTGTGCTTTTTGTGTAGTTGTTTCACCTCCACAAGAGAGCTAACTTTCTTCTGTTCCTTCTCTTGGAAGCTTGATGTGTTCTGTTTGTTTTTGTGCACACACTTCTCTCCAGCTTCTATGATTTGTTTATGTTTGTCTTCCTCACTCTTTGTCCCATTTTCCTTACACTTTTCCTTTCTGTCACCCATCCTTTTTCTTACAGCAATTAAGTTTAAAACCCATTTTTTTTCTCTGTGAGGCTTTCCTGTTTCCAGTTTCTTCCCTATTAGGGTATCCCACTCCAGGGACCCAGATGGGATCAATCCATAAAGGTGGTCACTTCAGAAAAGTCTATGTTGCCTTTAGGTGGTCCAGCTGACTGAAACTGGCTTGGTCACAACAATTCTTACCAGCCTTTCTATGGGGGGCTTTCTCTCCTTTATCCCACTGAGGGTAGAACTCCTCAGTGGCTCTGGGTCTCTGTGGAATTAGGTCCCTGTGCATGGATATTCATGGAGTTCTAACTCACAGCTGTGATTTGGACTACAGTCTCTCCATAAGGGTCCCAGGGCCATTCTGCCTGAGAGTGGCACCCAATTTCATGGGACCAAGTGAAGAGGAGGGGAAATGGAAACTTATCAGTCTGGAATGGACTTCTCCTATGTGAGGTTTTACTGTTTCTTTGATTTAGCATTTATGGAGTCATTCTCCAGTCTTGTCTATCCTCCAGAGTTGAAAGCAAGTGGAATTTGTCATTTTAATCACTAAATCTTTGAGGAGGATTTTTCAAGGGATGTTTGTCATCATGTTAACTTTTGCTTTTTTTTTAATTAATCAAGGTTTCCAAATTAATTTCTCTTTTACTATAAAAGTTACAGCATACATCCTTGGCCTTTCAGCATAAATGTTAGAACCTTACAGCACTTAATTCTATTTTCAACTTCTTTTGGAGAGCCCATTCGCTATTTGTAGTAACACTAAAGGCAAATACAATAGTAATCCCCCTTCAATGTCTAAATCGATATCAACTTTGGCAAATATGCACAAGGAGACATGGACAAACCTCTTCCTTTCTGCATTGCTTGGAAGAGTAAAAAAATTGGAGGACAACTGATTACCACTAATAGGATAATAGATAAATAAACAGTGGTTTATGCGTAAGATAGAGTCCCATAGCACAGTTAAATGCATTAAATAAATATAGATAACAAATATGAAGAACATAATTTTAGATAAAAAATAAGTAAGGTGTATACAAAATGTCACACAAATTTTAGAACTTGGATAGACACAAAAGCAGTAAAGATATACAAACATGCATGGGAAAACACTCATTTAGAAAAACTGGAGAAATAGACACTTCTACAATAAGAGCTGGAGACTTCAATGCACCACTCTCATCAATAGATAGAACATCTAGACAGAAGATCACTTCAGATGAGTGGTTTCCTCTGGTAAAGGGGGAAGAAAAATGGGATAAGGGAGGGATTTAGTCCTTATAAGGCTATATATGTTCAAAAATATTGATGATTGGGGAGGATATTTACACTTTGAGCAAAGGGTGTTGTGGCTTTATTTAAAATATTTCTTAAATAGGAAAAATAAACTTTATACAAAGTTTTTGAAGTAAGTACAATAAGCAGAAATTTCTACCTGCAAGTGTAGTCGCCACTTGGGGTGTTAAAAGAAACTGATTTTCCATATATACAGGCAAATATTCAGAAGCTCCAATAATAAGTAAAGATTCTGTAGCTCTGGACAGGGCCAAACACATAAACACTGGATTCTTCATCAGAATCTGAAATAGAAACAAATTATATATCAATTGTTTTGTTAGGTGAAAAGCAATAAAAAACACCTCTCATATGTTAACAATCAGCCCATAAAAAAATTTTCTTTTCCAATCTGTATTAGTCAACCAAAGGGGTGCTGATGCAAAATACCAGAAATTGGTTGGTATAAAGGGTATTTATTTGGGGTAGGAGCTTACAGATATCAGGCTATAAAATACAAGTTACTTCCTTCACCAAAGTCTATTTTCACATGTTGGAGCAAGATGGCTGCTGACAGTTGTGAGGGTTCAGGCTTCCTGGGTCCTCCCTTCCAGGATCTTGCTTCTCTCTGGGTTCAGGGTTCCTCTCCCCCAAGGACTTGCTTCTTCCTGAGGCTTGCTTCTCTTTCCCCTGTGAGCTTACTTTCTGGGGCTCCAGGTTAAAGCTTCAGCATAAAACTCAAATATCAAAACTTCAATATCAACAACACTCAACTCATCCTTTGCCATGCCACACCCTAATGATGAGGCCCAATCCAAGCCCTAATCATAACTTAATCATGCCCAGGTGCAGACCAGATTGCAAACATAATCCAATATCTATTTTTCGAATTCATAACCATATCAAACTGCTACAAAATCTAAAAATATTTATAACAATTTTCAAATGGATATCTTACAATTCACCAGTAAACAAACACCATCATGGATATGTATTATTTAAGCCATTCTTTTTGTCATTTGTTCTCCATACCACTGTAGTTTTTATTTGTGGTTATGGCAGTGTATATTAGTCAGGGTGCTAGAATCTACATATTTCCATATATAAATATTATGAGATTTATTATAGGAATTGGCCACACGGGAATTGGCAAGAATGAATTCTGTAGGACAGGGCACAAGTTGAGAACTCTAAGGAAGTTTTCAATGCATTCCCTAGAAGCTGGCTGGCTGAAGTAGAGATAGAAATGTTTCCTTCTGACTGCTGAAATACATCTCCCTTTAAGGCCTTCATCAGACTGGATGAGACTTATCTCATTGCTGAAGACAAACTCCTTTGTTTATTATAGATATAATCAGCTATAGATGCAATCAACTAACAATTTAAATGCATGGAATACTCTCACAGTTAACAATCAGGCCATTCCTTACTTTACCAAACAACTGGGCACCGTAACCTAGTTAAGTTGACACAAACTGAACCATAAGAGGTAATTTGTTGTAAAGATTTAGGAAAAATATATAGGTCATTAGCGAGGTACCTAGAACTTCCCTTTACATTTATTTACTTATTTATTAATTTTCTTTGCTAATATTTTTCTTTGAAAGACAAAACAACACTCAAGGAAAATCACTAAGATTGCAATTCATAAGATTCTACTATACATTTTTTTTAGGGAGGAACCAGGGATTGAACCCTGGACCTCGTCCATGGGAAACAGGTGCTTGACCATTGAGCTACATCTGCTCCCCTCTACATTTTACAGTCTTCTGGAATTCTCCTTAGTTTCCACCTACAAAAAGTATGAAGTTATATAAATTCTGTATTATAGTTAATTTGTTGAACTTATTCAGAAGCCTTACTAGGATGTGTAGCAATGTTTTACTTATTACCTATTATACTATTATTACACTATACAGAGTATTAAAATTATAGTAACTTACATAAAATATTAACTTTGAAATCAATTCCTGTATTTCCTTGGGTATTTGTGAAGCTTTGAAAAATATTTTTATTGTATGTTTATATATTTTTACTTAAATCTTAATTTACTTAAATTTTCTTTTTCTAGTCCTAAACACTGATTTTTAGATCTAGTTATATTCTGTATATTCATCTGATTTAGCTTCTGAGTGCTACTTAATTTTACATAATGTGATTCCATAAGATTGATTCATTCTCATAGGGATATACTTGTGTTGCCTTCAACTCTCTAATCTCACAAACAAGGCTATTCTAAACATCCCTGTGCATATAGCTTTAAGTACTTGTGGAAGAGAAACTCTGATAGTATAAATCCTACAAGGGAATTGTTGGACCATTGGGATTTAGAATACTTAATTCTGTTTTTTTTTTTTTTTCCAGGTTTTTCTCTAGAATATCTCAGTTTATACTTCCACTATAGTGTAGGAAAGTTCCATTTACGTCATACAGTTACTTGTATTTTCCAAAAGTAGTCAAAGCAATATTTCTAGCTCCACATGCCCTTTCAGAGCTGTCATCCCCTCATCAAGAGACATTGAACTTGGAAAGGCCTTTATAACTGCCTTAAGGAAGTAAGTGATGTTGCATGACTTCTGAGGTAAGGTGATAAAATGACAATACGGTTTCTTTTGATATTCTCTCTCACGCTCTCTCAAGACTCTTCACTTGCAACTCAGCTACCATGTTATAAGTAAGCCCAGGCCAGATCAGAGGTGATGTGTGTGAGTGTTATAGCCAATAGCCAGCATCAAGAGCTAATATATGAGTGAATGAACCTTCAGATGATTCCAGACCCCAGCCTTTGAATCACTGTAGGTTGCTCCAAGTAGAGCTGAGGTAAGCAGGCCAAGCCCAAATTACATATTTCTGAGCAAATAAGCTTTCTGTTGCTTTGGGGTGGTTTGTCACACAGCAATAAATAATGAATACACCTTATATAATTACAAAATTACATAATTAAAAATAGCAAAAATTTGCTATTATTACCTGGCTTTCCAAATTTTGTCATGCTGATGAATGTAAAGTACTATCACATTGCTTTATTTTGTATTTCTGTAATTACAAATATGACTGAGCATATAAGTCATATATTTATTAGCTATTATGGATTTTTTCCACTGTTAAGTGCCTATTCATATGTCTATTAGGCTTTCTGAACATTTTATGTAGCTTTTCTAAGAATTTCTTGGTCATTCTAGATAGTAATCTTTTGTTGGATTTAGATGTCTGTCACTCATTTATATTGTCTCTAGTTTCCTTCAGAGAACATAAATCTTTGAATTGATGTAATCTAATCCATCAATTTTTACTTCACATTTTATGCTACTGCAATCTTAAAAATTTTTCTACCTCTATGCCACAAAGATATTTCATTCATTTTCAACATTAAATAATTAATATTAATTGTTTAATCATATTTTATTAACAGAACTCACCTTTGTATATTGCAGAGTTCCAGCTACAATTTCCACTATGAATGAGATCAAAACTTTCATAAATTTACTGAACAATCATCCTTGCAGAGTGTCCCGTATCATATAGCAACTTCTTACATATAAATCTCTTGCTGACCCCTTTATTCTCTATCCTTGGTCTATTTATCTGTATTGAGGAAATCCTATATTGTTTTACTACTATGGCTTGTAGCATGTTTACCAAGGCCAGTGCAGTTTTTAAACATTATTCATACCCTTTTTTTGCCAGGTAAATTTTATCATCAATTTGTCATTTTCAAAAAAAAAAAATTCTAGTTACAATATTGACTGTTTTTGCATTAAATATATTGATTATTTTAAAAAGAAATCACATACATAAAAGTTGTACTTTCTTCCATTAACATGGTAAGTTCTCCATTTATTCCAGTCTTACTTAATACATTGCAGTTTTAATTTTTTCATGAGGTTCTTAATCATTCCTTGCTAAATTAATCCCCAAATTATTAAATTATTTATAGTTTTGTGGTTACTTTTTACTTTATTATCTATTAAAAACAAATAATTCTTTTGAACATTCTTATTTATTCAAATAATTTAATTTGCTTTATATGTTGACAATCATATATCTACAAATGACAGTTTCATTTCTTCCTTTTCTCTATTATTTACAATTTTATTTTTTCAACCTGTCTTGTTTGGTAGCCTTCAGAGCCAGGAAAAGGAGAGTGAGATGTATCAAAGAAAAATTTTATATATAAAATAAAAGATGGGCCAGAGTCTGTGGGCCATGAGCTAAGGAGTAAGGCCCAATACAAATAACATGCAAACAAATATTCTCACATATTCTGAGCAATGCAGATTTATATCTGTTTTCATCATGTCCCAAGAAAAAGGTAACTTAAAACCAAATATTATACAGCATGACAATGATATTTTGTTATGCTACCAGCAAAGATCACAAAACAGGAATTACTCTATTTTATTTCACTTCCGTGGCTGCTCAAACAAATACCATGAAATGGGTTAGACTAAACAACAGGAACTTATTCGCTCATGGTTTTGAACTTTAGAGAAAGTGAAAATCAAGGTGTCATTCAAAGTGATGTTTTCTTGCTGAAGACTGGCATTCTGGGGCTGGCTGCTGGTGATCCTTGGTCCTTAGTCTATCACATGGCAAGGCACATGGAGGCATCTCCTGTTATCTCCCTTCTCTTCTGGGTTCTGTTGAAATTCAACTTCTGGCTGCTCCTTCTGTGGCTTTCTCTCTCTCTGAATTTCATTCCACTTAAAAAGAACTCTAGTAATAGGATTATGATCCATCCAGACTGAGGTTGGCCACACCTTAAAAGAGGTAACCTTATCAAAAAATCCTACTTACAAGGGGCTCAAACCCACAGGAATTATTAAGTCCAAGAACATGTTTTTCTGGGATACATATCTCCAAACTACCACATCCAGCCTCTGACCTTCCAAAAGATATCTTCTTTCTACATGGGAAAATATACTCCTTCCATCATAACATCCCAAAAGCCTTAAGTCAGTAACAATATTAAGTACAAAGTTTCAGCAAAATCAGTTATGGGTGTAGTCTCTCCTGGGGCACAATTTCCTTCATCGACTGACTTATGAAAGCTGGAGAACAAGTTATCTGCTTCCAATATACACTGGAGATACAGGCATATGATAAACATTTCCTATCCAGGAGGAAGAAATTGAAAGAAAAACAGGGGTCATGGCTCCCAAACAATTCTGAAACCCAGCAGGGCAAACTCCATTAGATTTTAAGGTCTGAGAGTCAACTACAGATTGATGTTTTGTCCTGAAGTTCTGATGGAGTGACAGCCACAACCCTTCCTAGTACTAGCTAAAAGGCCATGCATTCCCTGAATACTCTCCAAGTATCAAGGTTCCCTGCAAACCCTGGGAAACTTGTCTGAGCACCAGGGTGGGATGCTGTGGTGTATGCCCCACCATCCCTGAGCATTGGGATCACAGCACTCTTCCTGAACAAGGGGACAAAAGACCTGCCCCCTCCAATCACAGGGGCAGACTGGCCCTTTCCACATGCAAGGGTTGGCTTGCTCTCTTGGCACAATGAGATCATCTCTTTGGTCCAGACCTCAGCTTCCATTGTTCTGACCTTGAAATCCTTTTTCCTTCAGTTTGTCCTTTCTCTGTCCCTTTCAATCCAGGCTAGCAGTGGTTCTGCTCATACAAATCTTGCAAAAAACTTGTCAGCTTTGCATGTAGCTCACAGGGGTCCAAGCCATCAATTTCTTGTTTCTTTGTGCTCAGAAGTTCAGTTTTCAGCTTATCACTTTTGTTACAGAATTTACTATAACCTGAAAAGAGAAACTAGGCTGTACTTTCCACACACAGCTTGGAAATCCAGCTTAATATCCAACTTCATCATTTGCAATTCTGCATTTCTTCCAAAATCAGAACTCAATTTCTCCAAGTTCCTGACCACTTTAAACCAAGGATTACCTTTTCTGTAGTCTTTAATAATACATTCGTCATTCCTTCCAAGGCCTCATTGGATGAACTTTTAAAAATCCATGTTTCTACCTGCAGTCTCTTCAAAGTAATCTAAGCTTTTCCTATCAAGCACCTCACAAATTCTTTCAGCCTCCATACATTATCCAATTCCAAAGCCATTTCCCCATTTGGGGTATTTGCAATAGGAGTAGTACCCCACTCTGGTAGCAAACTCTGTTTTAGTTTCCTTGGCTTCTCAAGAAAATACTATTAAATGGGTTGGGTTAAACAACAGGAATTTATTTGTTCATTGTTTTGAGTCTAAGAGAAAGTCAAAATCAAGGCATCATCAAGGCATTGCTTTCTTCCTGAAGACTAGCATTCTGGCACTGGCTGTTAGTGATACTTCATCCTTAACTTGTCACACAGTAAGGCATATGGAGGAGTCTCCTGGTGTCTCCCTTCTTCTCTGGATTCCTTTGAATTTCAGCTTCTGATTGCTCCCTCTATGGCTTTCTCTGTTTGAAATTCATTCTGCTTATAAAGGACTCCAGTAATAGGATTAAGGCCCATCCAGATTGAGGTGGGCCACACCTTAACTGAAGTAACCTCACCAAGAGGTCCTACTTATAGTGAATTCATATCCACAGCAATGGATTAAATTCAAGAACACGTTTTTCTGGGGAACATATCTCCAAGCCATCAGCCCGTAGAAAGGTGCAATGCAAATATCTTTTCAAAATTAGAAGAGTCTTTACTTCTCTGCTAATTCTTTTCTCATATAGTTATGGTAGATTTTGGCTATATTAGTAGTTCTATAACAGCATATAACTTGAATACTGTTTTCATTATATGCTCAATATGAAAAATATTCCATTAATACTCAGTCTCACCTTTCTAAAATATTTTAAAGAGTAAATGCATGTAATGATAGAAAATTATTTCTATACCATCAAACCAATATATTTTGGAAGTGAAGAAAAAGTTCACTTTGGAAAAGTTACTTATACTCTTTAAATTACTAGTTCATCATCTTTTAAATAGAAACAACAATATGTATATTTCTTTGTGGTTATGTTAGAATGTTGCTACTTGTAGTGCCCAATAAAGAATTGAAATTATTTTCCTAATTTATAAAATGAAAGTCTTGCACTAGATTACTAGAGTTGTGGTTTGCAAACTTTAGTGTACAACAAAATCATCTGGAGGGCTTAAAAGACAGATTTCCAGGTCTTATTGCCAGAGTTTCTGATTCAGAAGTTGGGTGGGGCCTGAAAATGCATTCTATTAATTTCTCAGGTGATGCTGATGCTGTTGGTCTGAGAATCATACCGAGAACCACTGCACTAGGCAATTTTTGTGGTTAGGCTTTCAGATTACAATGAACAGGCTCATTGGTTAATTCAGGTGATGTGACGTATCATAATATTATGATGGAATGTAAGAAAGCCCAAAACAATGTCAAAGTAGCTAAACAATTTAGTACTCAGAAGAAATGGAACATCATTCAGGGTAAGATAGCAGCTTATCTCATTTCCTCAATAACAGGAGATTTATGGCTTTATCTTGGTTTCTATAAAAGGCCCAGATATTCAACTTCTTCCTACAAGTTTTGTGTCTTATCTATATTGCTTCTGACTATTCTTTTTATTTATTTATTTCATTGGCCTTTGCATATTCATTTTTCAACATCTCTCCATTTATCAAAGTTATACTGTTTGAGTTTCCTTTTTTTTAATCCTGTTTACATTCCTACAAGAAAGAGGAATTTACCAGATTAGTCACTCTTCAGCAGGGTATCCCTATTGGACACTGTTCTCAAGATAAGATACTTAATAGATTTTTGGAAAATCTATAGCTTGCTCCATTGGCTCAAGGAACAATCTTAAGACCAATCAGATTTGGTTAGGGCATTCATACTATATCATAGTGGTGGATGGCAACTTCACACATCACTTTCCATCAGAAATGAGGGACACTTGTGCTGCCCCAAGGGTTGGGTTTTATATGCCACAGGGGGAGGGGAGCTATCAGTGAACAAAATGCATGCATCAAGCAACCTGTGCACCCTGGCAAGCAGCTGGGGCTGGCTGAGATTTAGTATCAACCCCAGGCTGCTTGTGGTCTCTTGCTAAATGGAAACATACCAAATACCTACACACTAATAAGCAAGAGGAGAAAAGGAGGAGAGTAGAGAAGTGTTAGGAAATGTCTGTGGAATATGTCTATGACTTCCCCAGAAGTCCACCACTCAGTTTCTCAATCAGGCATTGTCAACACTATTCCATTTTAGCTTCTACATTAGATCACCTCCCACTATGGACCTGGAGATGGGCAAGGCCTATCAACCCAAGTTCTCAACAATGTTGACAGTAAGAGTTTGGGAACACTGGCGGCCACAGCACACAGAAGGGCTTTGATGATTTCTATTCATACACTTATTTCAAGCAGGTTATTCAGGCATGTCTGGAGTAATGACTACATCCATAGCCCTCATTCCCTAGGAGCTACCCGAAAAGGTCCCACATAGAATCTGCTTATATACTTTGCAACCAGTGGATTTGCCTTTGTATTTTAGTCACCTACTATTCTACCTTCCCTGAAGTATTAACCCACATACAGTAGGACGTATTAGTGATAGATATATGTTACTTGGGCTAGAAGGAAGTTTCTAGCAAGTTATTTGCTCATTGGCACTTACTCCAAGCCAGAACAATAATGATCCACTGAAAGGGATGAATTCAGAATCAAGGACTGCTCCCCACCCCCATCCCCCACCAGGCAAATCATGTTTGGTTCAGTGTAATAGATAGACAGGAGCAGTCCAATGAAAAATTTCATATTGGTTACAGATTTCATTGCCCCATCGCTGTCCAACAATCTATGCAGAGAGCAGTGCAACCAGTGAAGACTGTATTTCCTTCACAAAAAAGCAGAAAGGTGACTGAGTATTTGCCAGTGTCATTGTATCAGGAGTTGCTGCATCCCAACAGGTCATTCAGGGGTGTGGGGAAGAAGGGTGCACAGCAAATGGCTTTGCCATTATCATAAACACAAAATGTACGTGAAGGACTTCCTGATGGTAGCTCAAACGTGAGACAAGGAAAATTAGCTCTCTGAGTGGCAATTCAGACTAGGCAAAGAGGGGAAAGGGAACAATAAGTAGGATGGCAGACCGAGCAGCCGGTCAGGTTCCATGCCATTGTAACAGCCTGGGTCAGTTGGACCAAGGTATTTTCCTTCCAGATTGCCACCAAGCCAAATCGGCCAAAATAGAAGCAGGAAGCAGCCTCCAGTCCTGACAGGGTGGTCATGAACTCCCTCCCATGGGAGATTATTTTCTCTGCCTTTTGCAGTAACATATCTTTTCCCTCTAGGGCCACCCAGTCTGAATGTCCCTTGCTTTAAGCTAACTCCCTGGCACTCAGGTGGGGATTCTCAAAATCACATTTATTTACATCCTTTCCCCAAAGGATGAAGACGGCATGCCCTAGGTGTCCCAGTCATGATTCAGTGCCTCTGCCCAAGGTGACAGGATGGAGACAGCACTACAGTTTAGCCTACAAAATCACAAGTCCAGTATTGCCAAGGATGCTCCTGTATGAAAAGAATGCAAGACCAATGAATATAGTCAAAGAATGAACCCACTCCATATTTCCCCATGAAGGCAAAATCTGTGTAACAAGTTGCTAAATGGAAACACTGGCTCTGGAGCAACAGAAACTATCAGCAAACAACCACTTGATTACTTACATAGCAGAACAGGTCCAAAAGTAGAGGGGGAACACTGGAAAGGCCAACTGCTCGGGTCAGGGTCATTTGATGGCAACTCCAAAAGCCCTACTTTGCATCAGAGATGAGGGATCCCTGTGCTCCCTGAACATTGGGTTTTTATACACCCCACGAGGAATAGGGCCCTCCACTGAGCAAAAAGCATTCATCAAGCAACCTTTTGGCCCTGGCAAGTAGGTGAGGCTAATTGAGATTGAATGCTTTCCCCCAGGCTGCTAATGGTCTCTTACTAAATGGAAACATGCCAAATACCTGCATGCACATAACCAAGAATGGAAACACCAAATACCTGTACACAAACATGCAAAAGAGGAAAAGGAGGGTATTAGGCAAGGGCTGAAAATGGCTAATAAGTATATCTATGATGACTCCAGCAAAGGGCAGAACATCAAGATAAAATATATGCTATAAGTGCCCCAGGAAAGTAGGTTGAGTTTCAGGACAGGACTTTAGTAGTAGTGAAAAACAAAAGGTAGTCAGAAACCAGTACAGCATTCCAGTCATATAGTCTGGGAAATCTAAAGTAGATAAAGGAATACTACAGGGAGAAATGTATTGCTAAAGACTCAAACAAGGTTCACTTAAGATGGGACATATAGTGTGCCAAGTAATTCTAGAACTTTCTATTTCACATGTACAAGCATTAAATTACTCCCTGCTGTAATGGAGGTTGCATGTCAGAAAACACTGAAGACTTCAAGGTCCACAGGAAAATAGGAAGAAAACACAAACTGTAAGAGGATACCAATAAACTTCTTAAATGTTTTATTTAATAATTTAACTTCTACTTACTCTGATATTGGTTCTTTGCCTAAATTACTATAATTAGTCATAGAAAATAAGTAATTGGTTCTCTTCATTAAATTTGTCAATAAGAGTAAAACATCTGACCTAGAAAACACTGCTTGTTGCAAGTTTAAAAGGTGTGCTAGCATCTTGCCTCCTCTACTTCCATAAAAACCAACTTATAAAGACTAAAACCTAGTGAACGACCCAGACACTAAATTAGTACAACACATCCTTGAATAAATATAGATGCTAAGACAGCAAAAAACCACATCATTTAAATCCAGAAGCACACTGATTCTACCTTCTGCAATGGCAATTTATATGTTTTCAAAATATTTTGACTATCAGTAAGAAAATAATTTAGTGGTAGCTTCCTTTGATATAGTCTGTCGTCTGGTAACAGTAACATCAAGCAATGAAGAACACTTCCTATTTATTTTGTCCCTAATAGTTCACAAAATTCTTTCATATTAAGAAATGAAATGTCTTTGACATTTCTTTGCTCCTTTGAGTCTTAGTATATAAATGTCAACCCCTGCCATTAAGGCATGAGACTTAAAACATGATGTGATGGTTAGGTCCTTGTGTAAACTTGGCCAGGTAATGGTGCCCAGTAGTTTGGCCAAGCAAGCACTGGCCTAATTGTTACTGTGAGGACATTTTGTGGACTTCAATCATTAGTGAGTTGATTGCATCTATGGCTGATTACATTTACAATCAAAGGAGGAATTTGCCTTCAGCAATGAGAGAAATTTCATCCAATCAGTTGAAAGCCTTTAAAAAAGTGATGATTTCAGCAGTCAGAAGAGAGAATTTCTACCTCTACTTCAGTCAGCCAGCTACTCCTGGGGAACTTATTGCAGACTTTCATCAGAGTTCCTGGTTTGCATCCTGCCCTACTGAATTTGGACTTATGCACCCCCCAGTTTCATGAGACAATTTTATAAAATCTCATAATATTTACAGATATGTCTTCATGTTTCTGTTTCCCTAGAGAATTCTGACTAATATACATGAGACAAAGAAAAAGAGGGTAAAATGTTTTTCCTTCTGCTTCATTTTATTAAAAGGGTATTTACCCTTATGAAATCTCATTCTTTACCTATTTCTGGCTAGTTTTACCTTTTTTGCTTTTCTATCTTTTATGATCTATTTCTCTAATCACTAAGCTTTTTGTTTTTATTCTTTAAAATATGTTTTCCTGTTGGGAACTGAGGCACAGTGGCCTCACAAGGAGATACGAGCTATCTCCATGCTAGTGCTGTCTCCATGGCTATGCTTGCACCCTAAGGAATGCGGTAATTAAGAGTTCCCAGCAAATGGGATGAAACTGTTAAAGGCTGAAAGAAAAGATGAGCACATACCTTTTGTAGTGAACAGAACACTTAGACTTTGTACCTTGAGATAGGATTTTTTTAAATTCCTTAGATTATGGATAATGCTGATAGTTAACAGTATGTTGCTGCTTATTGTCACCTAGGCTACGTGTTGCTGCTTGTTGTCACGTAGACTGGGGTATATAGAGAGCCCCTTGTAAACAATAAAGTTGTCTGATGAGTCTCTACTTGCAGACTCCCTGATCCCAGCTCTCTCGTATTTTCTTTCTTTTTCTTTCTCTCTTTCACTCTCCCTTTTCTCTTTCTTTCATTCCCAATACCCTTCAGGTCCAAATCTCTAACAATTCCCATCCAATTTATTTTTATAGCTATTGATAGAGAGTTTTTGTTCTTATTCACTATTCTACTATGTTCTATTACCTAAGCTCCATCATTTACTTTCACATTTATAACTTTTCACCTCATGAATATTATAATGTTATACAAATGTTAAATATGTTCTCTACATTGTAGCCTTTTTTACTTGATTACTTTTATGTATTTTAATAAAACTTTTAAAAATTATCTTTACTGACATTTTAATAAAATTCTTTCTTTCCCTACATGATGAATTTTTAAAAATATGTAATTATCATCAGAAACATGGTAGCAGAGGTGAGGTTGGAGAATGGGGAGTTAATGTTTAATCAGTACAGAGTTTCTGTTTGGGCTGATGGAAAAATTTGGGCAGTGGATATTGGTGATGGTAACACAACATTGTGAATGTGTGTAATAGCACTCAGTTGTATATTTGAAAGTGGTTAAATGGGAATTTTTAATTTGTAGATGTGTTAACAAAATAAAAACAAACCAAAAAACACCATCAAACTATACAATATAAAGAGTGAATCATGGGAAGCGGACTTGGCCCAACGGATAGGGTGTCCGCCTACCACATGGGAGGTCTGCGGTTCAAACCCCAGGCCTCCTTGACCCGTGTGGAGCTGGCCCACGTGCAGTGCTGATGCGTGCAAGGAATGCCCTGCCACGTAGGGGTGTCCCCCCATGTAGGAGAGCCCCACACACAAGGAGTGTACCCCATAAGGAGATCTGCCCAGCGCGAAAAAAAGTGCAGCCTGCCCAAGAATGGCACCACACACACAGAGAGCTATCACAAGATGATGCAACAAAAAGAAACACAGATTCCGGGTGCTGCTGATAAGGATAGAAGCGGTCACAGAAGAACACACAGTGAATGGACAGAGAGAGCTGACAACTGGGGGTGGGGAGGGGGGAACGGGAGAGAAATAAATAAATAAATCTTTTTTTAAAAAAGAGTGAATCATAATATAAAAAAAAGTAAGAACATTAACTATGGACTATAGTTAATTGTATAATTATAATAATAGTGTTTCATCAATTGTAGCAAACGTGGCACACTAACACCAAATGTTAACAGAGAAAACTATTTGTATATTTGGGGGGTGGATTATATAGGAACTCTATACTTCCTGCATTATGTTTCTATAAACCTATACCTGCTCTAAAAAACAGTGATGTTTTAAAAGAAGAAGAAGAAATATGGTGGTAGTAGAGAGAACTCAGTTTATATATAGGCTTGTTTCTGGTCCCTTTCATTAAAAAAATCATGAAAACTAAAGAAGACTAAAAAGAAAATCTATACCTAGAAAATCAGGAGGTATATATTTCAACCAGTTACTAGTCAATGTCTTTTAATGATGGTGACACATTTTACTTGCTGGAATGATTTTTCATTAGCCCTTATGTCAGGAGCTTCTAACCAGCCATTGGACTTCTGCAATTGATATCAACTAAATGTCAATAGCCAGGAGGTACTGAGCTATACAACTAACAAAGGACGAAGCAAATAGGTCTTTAGTCAAAACAGTCAAACAAGTTCCTCTCACTGCTCCACACTAGTCTTTCAAAATTTTCTTATTCTCTGCTTGATTATCCACTCTTCTTATCAAGACAGAAGAAAAATCTAGTTGTGAAGTTTCCCTCTAATTTTTTGTGCAGCTTCCTTTCCTAATCTAAAGTCCAAAATATTTCAAGTATGCATTCATATTACTTGTGTACACAATGAGCTATTTATCTCACATTTCTTTGAGGAACGTACCATTATTGTACAAATTTCGTACTTGAGAAAAGTGATGCTTCAAAGAGATTAAAATGCCATATTTAATTTGAATCTAAATGTCATCAATTGTAAGATACACCATTATTTATGTATCACTAAGACAAGAAATCACTGCCACTTAAATTATGATACAAAGCCTTAAGGAAGTCCTATGCCATGCAGATTTCAGTCTCAACAGTTTTTAAATTATATTAAATCTGTAACAGAGGATTCATCAATTTTTCCTGCTTCAGCTGCACTAAGTGGCATGTGATAGGCAATACTTTTGCACGTATTTCATTAACAAAACATAATAAAGCTGTTTCTATTTGTGAGGACCCATTTTCACTTAGGTCCCATAAAACACTGTAACATTACTATAGCAGTTTGAGATTGAATTCCGAACTATACAATAGTTTGAATTCCAAAAATAGACATTGGATTATGTTTGTGGACTCGTCTGGGCATATTAGATTGTATTAGATTCAAAGGTTTAACTTTTACTTAATTGAGTTGTGATAAGGGGCCCATGTCAATCAAGTCCCTGCCCCCTTTTTGAGTGGAGACTCACAGAGAAAACCACACAGCAGAGCAGAGAGTGGAGTTTTTGAGTTTTTGATGTTGGAATTTTGAGTTGGAGCCCAAGAAGCAAGCACACAGAGGAGCAGAGCAGCTGAGCCTGGAGAGAATCAAGCCTTGGGGAGATAGACAGGGCTGACTGCCTGATAGTCTATAGCTGGCCTTGTGGAGAGAGGAGGTCAAGTGACCCCAGTGAAAAACAAACCATGGGAAGATATGAACTCAGGAAGCTTGAACTCTTGGCAGATGTCGGCAGCCATCTTGCTCCAACATGTGGCAATAGACTGGTGAAGGAAGTAACTTACGCTTTATGGCCTGGTAACTGTAAGCTTCTACCCCAAATAAATACTCTTTATAGAAACCAACCATTTTCTGGTATTTTGCATCAGCACCCACTTGGCTGACTAATACAATTACCATGCAAGAGATTGTGAAATGATGACCATCCTTCAACAGCAAGTATTTACTTCACTAATATCAAAATTATATCCTGCTGCTGTTTCTGTCTTTCTATACACAGAATGACTTTATAATTTAAGGTTGAAATATAGCATCATCTTTCTGAAGACTCAAGCAGCAGTCACATTCAATACGCGTAGCACCACTAAAGTACATAACTCAAATAAAGTAATGATAATATGAATAGCCATGAACAGGTCTGCATGTACTCAGGCAATGTCTACTATACTACAATTATAGCCTGGTTCACAGTAATTTCAAAACTCCGTTAATTTAGGATACAACCCAATTTCAAAGATGTTAAAATGTAAAGAAAAAAATGTATGTCTTAGAATCAATGAAGTACGGGAATTTGCATAAAATCTCATCAGTAGAAAATACTATATAATGTCCCTGCTGAGTAGTCATACTAGCAGCGAGGCCTGTTAACAGATCAGAACCCAAGTATAAGGAGAGATTTGATTCACGCTTAGCCTTATTACCCTTTGGATAAACCACAGAGCACAAAGATAAGGTTGCAGAAGCCCTTCTAAGGTTTTTTACCAAAGGATAATAGAATGCTAGAGTCTCCAGTATACAACCCGACTTTCAGGCTTTAGTCAAAATAGACCCTACCAAGGAAAATCTCTCTGACTATGAGAAGGTTTATCATATTTAACTCTACTTCCTACTCAAAGCTCTACTACTCTAGGCCTTACCTGACTATGGATTAGATCCATTATCCAACACTCAACTCCATTTTTCCGTGGATGAATCTTTCATAATCTTTATTGCTTAACTGACTCAAAATTAAACACCATGAAAGAGAAAGTGGCTGGAATATATGGGAAATAGGGATAAGTAACTGAAGAGATGAGGCAGGAAAAGTTATTTGCCACTGTCATGAAGGGTCTTGAATGCCCCACTAGAAGGGTACAAAATGCCCTTCTAATTAATCTGGGAAATAACTCTATAAAATCGATATGAAAATACAATTATGCAGACAATATAAAGGGTAAAGTTATGAATGTGAAGAGCAAAACAAATTGAAAATGGAGTCACTCTTTAGAAGTTAGTTTTGTTTTGTTTTTTACTTCATTATGTCTACATTGTTGACCTTGTTTCTCACATAGACAAACAAAGTTGACATGAGTTCTGTTCCATGAACTATATATAATATTTGTGGGAATATTTTTTAGCTTATAGAATTCTCTTCTTTCGTGATTTAAACATTATGAAAAAATAATGTTAATATCTGCATACCATCTCTTTAAATGCTTTATTTATTTCTGTAGGGGAAAGTAAACAAGATAATATAAAAGTAAAATTAAGAGACATAGAAGAAGGAAAATACATGGTATGAAGTTCTGACACTAGCCACGTTTTTGCCAATGCCACTTAGGCAATTTAGACTCTATATTTTCCCTTATCTATAAAATGATGAGGTTAAGTTAAAAGATGTCAAAAATCCCATCCAGATTTAATTTGAATGATTTATGGCTATTTTCTTAAATCCAATATTAGAAAATTGTATAAGTCAACTAATTGGACGGTTCATGTAAAATATTTTTACTTTACCGAAGTAGTAGCAAACAAATCCTTGATATTATTTCCAAATTCCTGATTCTTATACTTGTTTTCAGACCAGTGAGACTGCTTGAGTTTTCCAGCTCTTATCTTTGTTGTACCTATATGTTAACAAGTTAAGATTTTATGACTCATTCAATTAACTAAAATACACACATAAACAAATATATGCCCCCTAATAAATTTTGTTTGGGAATGGCAATTGAGTTATTTTTAAACAAACTAAAGTCAATCCAATTAATTAAAAGATACATTTCCTCTAGAACAATGCTGCCCAAAAGAACTTTTTGCAATAATACAAAATATTCCATCTCTGTACAGTCCAGTACTATAGCTACTAGTCACATGGGGTTATTGAATATTTGAGATGTAGTTAATATGACTGATTAAATTAATTTTTAATTTTAGAGAATTCAAAATCTAAATAGCCACATGTGGTTAAGTGAATACTTTATGCATATCAGTATAGCCCTAAAAAATGAAAGAATATTCTTTGTTATTACTAAAAATATTTCTTGCCAATAAAATATACTATCATTAGGAGAGAGTTTTAGATTTCTCTCAATTTAAATGTATTTTTAAATGTTTCCAAAAGAATTATAATAGTTACTATTTTATCTTATAATAATTTTATGAGGGTAATACATGTATTAAATTGCACTAGGTAAATTGATTTAACCATGTGTCATTAATTTAAGAAAATGTTTGAACTCTAGACATAAAACCTTTTTATAAGGAAATATGGAGGACCAAAAAATGTACTAATATAAATCTGGTACATAAATAAAATAATATTTGGTCACAATATTGCTTCATTTGTTCAAATAACACTAAGACTTGATAATATATCTCTATAAAAAGACCACTACAAGTAAAAGAGGCATAATCCCAAAGAAATGTTGTTCAGCCATGCTCTGAGAATGGAATAGGTTGGGGGTAAGAGAGAGGAAACTACTGTCCTTTAATTTAAAGAATTATATTTTTATAGTCACCTGGTAGGTTCTGTGGAAAGCATGACAATGGTACTAATGTAGACCATGCAATAAGTGATGCTAAAAGAAAAACCATCCACCAAGTCCACTGCCATTTCATTTCATTTCCACGGACTTTAATGCTTTAATAGAAAAAATTTAAAAATTCAACTTTGGTATCTTATTACAAATAAAGCCACAATAAAACACACACACATATAAAGGGTCATAGAAAATTTTCTATTAATTTGCATTTATTCTTGTTGTTTTGTCCTTTTGTTGAAAGAGAGTTGTTGTGAGTTCCCCACATATCTCTTCCTTTGCAAGATCCTAAATTCTTCCCTTTTCCTTCTTTTCTCTTACTCTATCCAAGTGGTAATGAGCACATCTCTCTTCCTTTTTGTCATTTTTCTCTGCCAGACACTATGTATTTGGAAGACTATCCCTTAAATCTCTCCTCATTTTAAAAATCATTCTTGTGCCTTTAAATTATGGGTTTCACCCTTTATGGCACAGCTGGCCCTTCAAATGGCATAACTGACATGTTATATGGCATCTGACCCTTCAACTCACATGTACTTTGAAACCCTTTTTCAATATTCCTTTATCTGATCTTTCAAATTTAATGTAAATTTATCTTTCTGGTGATCATTTGTAATCACCCTTAGAACCCTTCATTAGACTGTGTTCTGTCTTTCCTCAAGTTTTTCTTGGTCTGCCTTTGGTCTTTATAAAGACTTGTGGTTGACAGGGCAGGGCAGAAACGTGACAGATCCTGTTCAGGGATATGTTGATTTTCCTCAATTTACCCCAAATTATTTTGCAGTTTCAGCATCTTTTTTCTTCAAGTAATGCTGAAGGTATGATTTTGTGGAGAATTTTCAAAGTTGGGAGGTTATTTGCTACCTCTTATGGGGAGATTTTGAAAGGTTAATTACTATACAACTGTCATTGCCTTCACCTCCACTCAAATTTAAGACCTCTTTAACCAGTCAATGTGAGAAAATAGCCACATCCACACAAATCACAATTTTGGAGGTGCTGGTTTCTCATGGGTGACTCTATTGCCAACTAGGACCTAATGGGTATTTTGTTTATAGGCCTCATCTTTCATAGAATGCAAGAGATGTTTCCAGTCCTATTCACTAATGGGGGAGTTCATTATTCATTGTTAGTATTAGTCAGGAATACAAATTCTAATTCATAATGACATATGGTTTGCAACCATGATTTCCATTATCCAGTAGATATATATATCTGCATACACTACACCCGGGGAGTTTCAACTCCAGATTGCCACTAAGGCTATATGTTTTCTCTTTGATTATTATATTCAGATTTTTTTTTTTTTTTGCTTTTAAACAAAAGCTATGTATTAAGTATATACATTATATTACATACTATTAGTACTTATGTGTATATTATTGTCTATCTATAAGATCTAGAAAATCAACAAAAAATGCAGTCTAAGCAAATAATTTGATAAGATGACTTATACATACAAAACTAATTTAAAAATCAATTGGTTTTCCATTTACTAGAAATAGTTGTTTGCAAAATTTAGTAATATAAAGATTTCATGCATTATAATACTAACAAAATGCATGAAATTTCTAGGAATAAGCATAACAGGATATATTCAATAAAGAAAATCATAAAACTGTTTTGAAGGGCATACAAGAACAGAGAATACAGAGCAGCACACCATAATCTTACATGGAAAGAAAACAATTATTCCTAACTTGATCAATGAATCAGGTAACTCCAATAAATATGTTCTGATTGGAACTTGATAATATCAAATATATATGGCAGAATAATTATGTAAAATAGCCTCTGATTTTTGATGAAGAATAATAATGAGAGATGACTTATCAAACTAAATATAGTAAATTATTCTATAAAGCTTTAGTATTTAAAACACTGTAGGATTGGCATGGGATCAGAAAAATGTATTATGAAAGAGATTACAGAGATAAAAAGAAAGATAAAAAGAAACACTTGTAAACCAGAAAATTTAATTTAGAATAAAGATGGTGTTTAATATATAAGTGCCCTATATAAGCCAAACCCAAATAGGTGAGGGAGCCCATTGGTATTATCTACATGTTTCTACCTCCTGGGGTACAAAGCAGCATATTTAATATCAGTAAAGAAACCACAGAATAAACCATAGATGCCATTGAGACAGCTTGACATATGCCTCATATTATATGCAAAAATAAATTGAAATTGAATATTAAATTTAAATATACAAAACAAGTTTTAAAAAGTCCTAGAGAAAATATAGTCAAATATTTAATAATTTTATTGAGGATAGTGTTTTTATAGAGCATAAGCAAGCTGGTTAACTAAAATTTCATGCAAGGACATATATGACTATATAAATTTTTTAAAAATTTTGTGTTATAAAAGATACCATACACAAAGTTTAAAGAAGTAGTGGAAGAAATTATTTGCCATAAATCTAACAGATAATACCCATAGCACAGGAAGAACTTTTCTAAACATGTAAGAAATAAATAGCCCAAGACAAAAACTAGAAGCAAATTCAAATTTAAAAAATACAGTTATCATGCAAATTGTAAAAATCATGGTCCTGATGACACAGTCACTTTGGGTAATTTAAGCATATAATTTAATAAAAAGGGCTTTTTATTAAAAAATGTGAGCAGAGTTTAAACAAATCTGTACAGGGAATAAGTGGTACTTTGGGCCTTGCAACAACAAATTTTTGCCACTTCCAGGCCTGAAGAGGCAAGGGGAGGTGTAAATTAAGTAAACCATACAATCAATTTTATCAGGAAGGCTGTGGCAGAGAAAATGTGACCTTTATTAAAGAGATGCAGCCAAACTATAGAGATTCAGGAGTGAAGGAGAGGGAAGAATGACTATCCAGACTGCACTTCCCTCATGCCCTCAGATCTCTTGCCATTGTCTTTAATAAAGATAAAACTAAAAGGAAGCCAAAGTGTAAGCCCATTGGATTTGTCCATATGGGACAAACTCTTGGAAAACAGAGCAGGGTGGGAAAGGGTTGAGAATGTAACTGTACAGTAAAATGTAGCTATTAAAAATAATCCAACAATTTTGCACTTCAGCATTTATTCTTGTTTTGTGCCATGTGAAAAAAAATTGTGGGGCAAACAAAGTTCCATTTGTTACTGTAAAATAACAGAATTCTATCAATTCAATTATACTCTCAACTGAGACCTGTCCCATTTATATCACCTCAGCTTGGCGTTCATCATTCCTTTGCACACTGAATGGCTAACTCCAAATGGCAAGGACTCTGCTTAGCCCAGAGTATACAGGAAGGGGAGTAGTAGCCAGGAGTTAATACTAGCCCCAGGTGCAGCTCTCAACAATGATTTCTAGGAGTCAGGGAATATATACCCCAGCTCCATTAACCTGCTATTGGGATAATGCTGAGACTTGCCCTACACTGTCTGCAAGATTTCCCAGTGGGAGTAAGTCGCACTTGCCCCTATCAGTGACTTGCTCAATAACAAATATTTCACTGGCTTCCTTCCATTGTATTGCTCACTTTCTCACTACACTACCATGTCTTGGTCTCATCTCTCAAAAAAAAAACTGTGAACTCATATTCTTGTCTCCAGTTCTGTTTCTGTGGGCTCATCATATAATGCGGCAGGAACTAAAAGCAGAAGAAAAAATTAACATAAAAACTAGTTGTCCCTGTCCCTGCCTCATAAACTAGTCACAAGGCTAAGTTTACCATCACATCTGTCTTCTTCCACTATGTATTCTACGTATTCCTCACCCTTATCAAGTACCTTTGTTGGAAAGGATACTTCACCCGGTGGGGTGAACCAAACCTTTGTACCTATAGAATCTGAGTCCCTAATGGTATTGACCTTAATGAGCTGAAGCAGGCCTCTAATATAAAGAACTATTGGGTGAAAGAATACTAAGAAAGAACCACATAGATCCCTTGGATTTCAAAGTCATTCTTTTCTCCTTTAACTAACTATCCCCTGCCTGTCCCCCCAGTAATTTAGACCAATCACACAGATCCAGATCAGTAATGTGGCCCTTTCTCCTTCCTGTTGATTCAAGCTAATTAGGAGGCCAAAATGTACAGGAACAGCTCCAGCTTCTAATTTATCAAAATCATCACTGGGTTCAACGGTGGTAGCATTCCTCCCTTAGGAAGAAGAACCTCCAAATCTATTTGTCACAGTCTGAAATTATTTTATTAATCCCAAAAAGAAAATATTATGTTTATAAATGAATTCTTTTCTCTGGGTGTGACACCCTTTGATTGCATTAAATTTAATTGAGGGGCCTTTGATTACATTTCTTGATAAGATCTCTTTAGGGCTTTTGACTGGACTACTTCAGTTAGGCATGAATTTGGTTGAGTCCTCACCCTCTTGTGGGTCTGATATAAATGGATTCACATGGACAGATGAAAAAAAAAAAAAAGGAACTGGCTTCTTTGATCCTTCCAGGTAAGAGATTTATGTAATTTAATAAAAAGAGCTGTTTATACAAAATGTGAGAGTTTAAACAAATCTGTACAGGAATACTGCTTAAGCACAAAGACTTAAGAGGCTGGGCCCAAGGAACACCTCAAAAGGAGACAGTAAGCCTGGAGGGAAAAGCAGAAACCTCAGCAGAGATCAGTGGCCATCTTGCTTCATCATGAGGCAACATTTTGAAACTAACAGTTGCTGACTTTGGTGAGAAAGCATCTCTTATGGTGCCTCAGTTTGGAATTTTCATGGCATTGGAACTATAAGCTTTTACCCCAAACGAATACCCTTTATAAAAGTCAACATATTTCCGGTACTTTGCATCAGCACCCCTTTGGCAAACTAAAACACTATTCAACTCAAGGTTGCAGGAAACAAAAGCAAAAATTCCCCCAGTGGAGTATTTAATGTAAAAGAGAGCTGGTCCACTCTCACTCCTTATTTCGCAGGCTCATCCATCCAGAAAATGGGGAATATGGTACCATTAAGTTTCTGGATCAAAGTATACAGCCCATCTTTACAGATAGTAACCCAACTCCAAAGATTGATGTCTCCATAACAGTTGGGGACACCAAAACTATTACACCATTCTGCCAAGCTATTTTGGAATAATGGGACACAGTAAAATCAATGAATTCTATAGTTATCATACTGTCATACTTCCTTTGTCTTATCATATGTTCTCTAGACAGAGGCAATTTTGGGTGAGATACAACAGAGATGAATAAGTCATGTGCAAGTCTGTGAATGATTGTGCTAGCAGAAACACTGTAGGTAGAGAAGAAAAATCACTACCCAGAATTTATATTTTTCCCTATAAAGACAAATCACTGTTCCCTCTATGTTAAAAGAGGGCTGACAAGAGATAGCCAGTCTGTCTCCCAGGGAATGTGCCCCATCAGGGACTCAGTATGGCCTTAAATGCTGACAAGTTGCATATTCAGCAGTAGTAATATACAAATCCTGATGAATATTCTTGACAAGGATTGCCCTTCATGAGAAGTCCATGCTGTTGAATCCATGTAAAATCACCACTCCTGTCATGATGGCAAAAGTTTTACACAGACCCATTGAGAAATAACTGGGGTGATTTAGGAAAAAAGAAAGGCTCACTGAAATCCATAGTTGAGTCATCTTGTTCAATTGATTTGAGAGCCTCCCCAAAGTGTCATTTTCTTCTCATTCCAAGAGATCCATCCACATATGTTCTTCTTGTTACCTATTTTTCAACCTTGCTCTATCTGAATCTCTGCCTACTCAACCAAGACTTTAATCATAAGTCAATTAAGATGGTGTCTGGATGTCAGGTGGAATAATGATTCATAAATAGAGTAGGCAGTATGACAGCCACTATAGCCTTCAGAAGAGGGAATATAGTCAATCTGGGTACAAACCCACAGGAAGGGAACTAGGAGGATAAATGCCCTAACTTAATCTTTTCCTGGCCTCTGACCTGCCAATGTCTCTCATTGACCAGAGTTAACTGAAATCAAGACTATAGTAGAGTATGCTGAGGCTGTAAATAAAAGCCAGCCTCCAAGGGTGTAAAGGAAGGCAGAGGAGGCTGCAGAAGGCTGGAGAGTGAATCTAGAGAGGCAAACAAAATATACTCAGCAAACAGATTATTCCCTGATACCTTATTTGTATTGATTTATGATATTTATCTGTCAGCTATCAAAATTGTACACTAGCAAGGAAGAACCCAGGTGAACTATTAAGGGAGCTGGCAAGTAGTTTCTGTGGTAATAAATAACTATGGAACTACTTTATTATTTGGCAAAAAACAATAGGAGCTAGTTGGTTTCTGTATCAGTTTACAATAACTCTAACACTATATAAACCCAGATTTTAAAAAATACAGGATGGGCCTCCATATTTTCTAGTAGTAGTAGGTTATTTCTCCTTTATTTATCCCAGTTAACTTAAGGAAAGAACTATAAAAAGGCAAGGAAGAGTCCCTTAAGGAACTACTTCTCAATAAATGGTTAAAACACAGCTTTAAAAATATATATTATGGGTGATGTCATCAACATGGCAACATAAGACATCTCCTGAAAATACCTCCCCAGAGATTCAGCAAATATAAGGACAAATTCAACTTGCTTAGAATTCTGGAGGATGGTAAAGACTGGAGAAGGACTTCACAAATACTGAATCAAAGAAAGAGAAAAATATCAGGTAGGAAAGTTCTGTCCCAGACTGACTGGTCCTCTTCCCCTCCCCCTCGCTTGGTCTCACAAAACCTTGGAAGTTCTCCAGAGACAGTAGCCTGGGTCTCGCCAACAGGGGATACAGATTACAGAGGAATTCATAGCAGTGAATTCAAATACCATACATATCCAGGCCCAGGGACCTAAATCTGGATAGACTCAGGATGGAACACGAGCCTCTGAGGAGTGCTGCATACAAAAGGGCCCCCACCAAGGGCAGGGAGAGTATGGGGAGAGTAAACCTCAGCAGAACACTGGCTATGGCCAAGTACACTCACTCAATCCATTTACTGTTGGCAGGACTCCCTAAATACAAAATAGATTTTTCTGGAGTGACCCAGATTTCTGAATTGGCACCTTTTGGCTTCCCTCAGGGGAAGAAATAGAAGGCAGAAAAGTCTCAAAAATAAAAGAATAAAAATATTAAATGGAACTGCTTAAGACTGGAGGGTCCCAGAACTTAAAAGTGTAAGGAAAACATGGGACTGAGTGAGGGGAAGAATTTAAATAAATCACAGGGGCTGGTGGGAAACTTCTGCACAAAACCAAACAGAATAGATCAAGATTCCTAGAAAAGGAAGAGATGAAACAATTACACAAAAAGTGCAAACTGAAAAACTGTACTGCATATCCAGGGTAAGAATGAGATAAAAAAGAGCTGAGAAGCCTGATCAATTAACCTCGGGTAACTCTAAGGGTCTAGAATAAGTTGGACAAGCATCAAAGAGCCTTAACCCAAAGTCAATCAACAAAAGACCCTAGATAGGAGAGAGAAACTGACCTTCAGAGTTAACTCATCAAGAAATTAGATGCCTAGACATCATCTAAAAATTTCAAGTCATACTATGAAACAGGAAGATATTGCTCAGTCAAGGGAAAAATTAAAACTTCAGAGAAAACACAGAACTTGGAACAATAAATCAAAGAAGTTCAAACAAATTTATCAATTCAAGGAGGTAAACAAAAATATGAATAAAGAGTTAAAAGGCATTAAGAAAGTGTATGAGCATAAAGAAAACTTTAAAAGTATAAAAAGAAACATAGAAATTATGAGGGTGAAATGCACAATAGTAGATATTAAAAATATACTAGAGGCGTTCAACAGCAGATTTGAACAGGTAGAAGAAAGAATCAGTGAACTAGAAGACAAGAGAATTGAAATCATACAGTCAGAAGAACAGAAAGAAAAGAATAGACAATATTGAGCAGTGTCTCAGGGATTTAAGTGACAACATGAAGCACATAAACATACCTGTGATGGGTATCTCAGAAGAAGGGAAGGGAAAAGGGGCAGAAAGAATATTTGAGGAAATAATGGCTGAAAATTTCCCAACTCTTATGAAAAACATAAATATACATGTCAAGAAAGTACAAATTACACAAACCAGAATACATCCTAAATACATAATCAGAGACATTCTAATCAGGACATCAAATGCCAAAGATAAAGAGAAAATTCTGAAAGCATCAGAAGTGATTCATCACATATAAGAAATTCACAATATCATTAAGTGTCATTTTCTCATCAGAAATCATGAAGGCAAGGAGGCAGTAGCAGGATATATATCAGTATTGAAAGAGTAAATCTGCCAGCCAGAAATTCTTTATCCCACATACTGTTGTTCAGAAATGAGGGGGTATTTAAAATAGTCACAGATAAACAGAAACAGAGTTTGTCAACAAAAGCCAGTCTTATAAAAGTTACTAAAAGGAAAAAACACATGATCATCTCAATTGATGCAGAAGAGGCATTTGACAAAACCCAGCATCCTTTCTTGATAAAAAAACACTTAGAAAAATAAAAGTGGAAGGAAAATTCCTCAACATGATAAAGGGCACATATGAAAATTTCATAGCTAACACTGCACTTAATGCTGAAGGATAGAAAGTTTTCTCTCTAAGATAAGGAACAAGACAGAGATGCCCACTCTCACCTCTGTTATTCAACATTGTAGTGGAATTTCTAGCCAGAGCAGTTAGACAAGAAAAATAAATGAAAGGCAACCAAAGTGGAAAGGAATAAGTCAAACTTTCACTATTTTCAGATTACATGATCCTATATAAAGAAAGTTCAAAAAAATCAACAACAAAGCTAATAGAACAAATAATTCAGCAAAGAGGCATGGTACAAGATCAACATGTAAATATCAGTATTGTTTCTACATACTAGTAATAAGAAATCAATCAGAAGAAATAAAGAAAAAACTCCATTTACAATAGCAAATAAAATAATCAAATATCTACGTACAAATTTAACCAAGTATATAAAGGACTTGTACACAGAAAACTACAAAACATTGCTAAAAGAAATTAAAGAAGACCTAAATAAATGTTAAAAGCATTGATGTCCATGGATTGGAAGAGTAAATATCATTAAGATATCAATTCTTCTCAAAATTATTTACAGATTCAACCCAATCCCAATCAAAATTCTAACAGTCTACTTTGCAGATATGGAAAAGCCAATGATCAATTATCAAATTTATTTGGAAGGGTGAGGGGCTGTAAATAGCCAAAAACATCTTGAAAAAGAAAACAAAGTTGGAAGACTCACACTTTCTCACTTTAAAACATATTTCAAAGCTACATTGGTCAAAACAGCCTGGTGCTGGCACAAGGATAGGTGTATTGACCAAAGGAATTGAATTTGGAGTTCAGAAATAGAGCTTTACATCTATGGCCAATTGAGTTTTACAAGACTGGCAAGTCCATTCAATTGGGAAAGAACAGTCTCTTCAACAAAAGTGCAGGGACAATAAGATATTCACATACAAAAGAATGAAAGAGGACCCCAGTCTCACAACATATACAAAAATTAACTCAAAAAGCTCAAAGACCTAAATAAAAGAACAAGAATGATAAAATTCCAAGAAGAAAATGTAGGGAAGCATCTCCAGGATCTTGTGTTAGGGAATGGTTTCTTAGACTTTATATACAAAGTACAAGCAATGAAAGAAAAAATAGATTTTGGGACCTCCTCAAAATTGAAAACATTTTTGCTTCAAAAGACTTCAGCATGAAAGTAAAGGACAACCTACTCAATGGGAGAAAATATTTGCAAACTACATATCCAATAAGGGATTAATATCCAGAATACATAAAGAAATCATATAACTCAACAATACGAAGACAAACAACCCAATTAAAAAATGGACAAAAGACTTGAGTAGACACTTCTCCAAAGTAGATATACAGTGGCTAAAAAGCACATGAAAGATTTTGAACATCACTAGTTATTAGGGAAATGCAAATCCAAACCACAATGAGATATTTAACACACACAAAATGGCTACCACTTTACAAAACAAAAACAGAACATTACAAGTGTTGGAGAGAGTGTGGAGAAATATCAACTCTCATGCAGTGTTAGTGGGAATGTAAAATGGCGCAGCTGCTGTGGAAGAACACCTGGCAGTTCTTTAGGAAAAGTTACTGTATGACCTAGCAATCCACGATTAGTTATAGACCCAGAAGAATTGAAAGCACAGACTCAAACAGATATTTGAACACTGATGTTCATAATGGCATTATTCAATTGACCAAAGATGGAAGCAACCCAAGTATCCATCAACCAATGAATGGATAAACAAAATGTGGTATGTATATATAAATACACACACAATGGAATATTATTCATCTGTTAAAAGGAATGAAGTTCTGATGCATGTGACAACATGGATGAATCTTGAGGAGATTATTCTGAGTGAAATAAACCAGAGGCAAAGGGGCAAATACTGTATGATATCACTGATATGAACTAATTATAATAAATAAACTCAGAGTTAGAATCTAGAATGTACGTTAACAGGGAATAGTCTGGGTTAGAGAATGGGGAGCTGATGCTTAATTTGTACAGAATTTGTATTTAGGTTGATCATAAAGGTTTGCAAATAGATGGTGGTGATGATAGTACAGTATTGTGAGTTTAATTAACAACACTGAATTATATAGGTGAATGTGGTTTAAACGGAAAACTTTAAGTCGTATGCTACTAGCATAAAGCATAAAAAATATAGGACTGTGTAACACAGTGAACCCTATCATAGGCATTGGACTATAGTAAATAGTACTAGTATAAGAAAGTACTTTCATGAATTATAACAAATGTACAACACTACTTCAATGTGTTTATAATAGGGTGGTATATGGGGAAAATACACCTAATTTAAATTATGGATGATAATTAATAGCACTATTTTAAAAATCTTTCATCAATTGTTAGAAAGGTAACTGTTGTTTAAAAAAAAATAGCACAATTATAAAAAAGTACCATCATTAACTGTAACAAAATGTTCCACACCAAAGCAAGATGTTCATGGTGGGGTGGTGTATGGAAAACTTGTATTTTATGTACGTTTGTTTTATAAGCCCACAACCTCTCCTCTAATAAAAAAACTTATATATAAGCCACAATATCTATCCAATAAACATTTTACATATGTAAATTTTTTTAAAAAGGAAAAAATGGCTTGCCTGTGTTCAGCAATTTGGACAATAGAGGCATTCAGTGGTGCACTTACAGCATAACCGAAAGCATATCCAAGCATTGTTGAAGATTCATGCAGGCCTGTAATATGAACAGATAACAACTAGATAATCTAGCTTTGTCATAAGGTTATATAAATTAAGTGATTGAAATGGATTGTTTCTGAAAGCTTTTCACTATGCATTATTTAATATGTGTATTATAGAATCTCAGATAATTTAATTATATAATTCACTATATCTTAGTTAATTTATACTTATTGTAATACAAATAAAACTATGACTTCAATATACTTTACTTCATTTTAATTTGTGGTACTATAGAAGGATGATACTTTAACATTATCAGGGGAGTGGATGTGGCTCAGGCCACTGGAAATTCACTTCCCATGTGGGAGATCCCAGTTTCGGTTCCTGGTGCCTCCTGGAGAAGGCGAACAAACAATGAGCAGACAGACAAGAAACCATCGGGAGTGGGGTATAAATTTAAAAATAATAAATATATAAATAATAAATCTTAAAAAAAACACACACAAAAAAACATTACCATGATCTTTGCATTTTTCACCCTGACTGGAAGAACGAGAGGAGGTGGCAATCATGTAAACTTCTCTCTGCATGCATCCATGAGTATTTTAATTGCTATTTAGTAGAACCAAAGTAAAGCAAGCAGATTTGTTGCCACCCGTGGCCAACACTAATAAAGGACTGCAAAAAATTATTGTAAAAGCAAACATAAATATGAATATCATTTATTTTGTTTTTTTGACATGACATTTCCATGCCACTAAAATATTCAAAGGACTCCTTAGAGTCTTTTTCTCGATATGGTGCTCTTTAATCCCTCCATGAAGTTACTCAGTTATATCTGATTTTATTAACAGTAACACAAATACACGAAGTAAATAAGTAATGTGCTTCTTCCGAAATTCTGTAGCTTAACAGATCTGGTGGAAAGTAATTATTTTGATGCAAAATGGGATTTTCTTTCAAAACACTTTCACAATAAGTACATAAATACTTTTTAAAAATACTCAAAGATGATAATTAGATAACCCTGTACAAACAGATGATCAACTAGGACAGAATCGATTGCAACATAAGAAAGTACAGATTATTCTGGATATATCCCAAGTTTACAGTAGAATAAGAAAGACATTGTAAATAGGGGATGTTACACTATGCTCAATTAAATAGCATATGTCTCCCTGATAGGATGAGCAAGATTATGAAGTTCTTTTAGAACTGCAAAATATCAGAGGCCTAAAATAGACTGAGTTACTGTATGTAAAGAGCTTGAAGCATGACTACAGTTACAGAATCACAGTGAATTTTGTACAGAGGAGACATTAAACAATATTCCTGTTGCCTTACCGACATGATGTCAGCTTTCCACCTACATTCCCAAAGTTTAAACATACAACTACTCAGACAATTCAATCCAGTAATTTTAGATTAATGTTCCAAGAAAAAGGGAAAGAAGTTTATATAGTGTGATTTGACTACATATATACATATTTCTATACACATATATAGTAAATGGGAGACAAGTATCATTTTCATTACTTAAGAAAGTTTGTCTTTTTCTCTTACTCTATATATTTTCAGTGACCTTCAGTTAACTTTTTCCAACATTCCAAATCTCAAGCAGTTCTTCAAAACTGGTTGTGGTTTTGAAGGTAAACATCCAGTTACCATTTATTACATTGTTATTGTAAAGAGTTAATCGTTAGCACTTCTATATCAGTCACACCAAAATACAGAAAGAAGTTCAATGAAAATTCAAAATGGGTCAATCACATTAGAGAGAAAAAAAACTTGCCTAAATAGACACCAATCGAGTATGCGGCAATGCTGTCATCAAGAAAGGTTACTCCAAGGATATAAAGAGGTATTCCTGCTATCCCCTGAATAATCTGTCCAATGATGAAGAAAGATAGATATTTTGTTTTGAAAGATGATGGCCCATCACGGCAAGTATTGTAGTTAACCTTCGTTGCTTGGCAGGTATCTTTTAAAAACATGATATCAGTTATATTTATGTTAATTAGGTTCAAAAGTTAAACATACAACAAACATGCAGTAGGATTTATCAAATATTTTACCCTTTAAAAGCTATTTTTCACTATTATACTTTTATTCTTTTATTTCATTTACCACCAATGACGTAATACAATCAATCATGTTCTCAAAAAACTGCATGATAAAAGAAAATTTGTGAGAATACTAGAAAAAGAGGCATATATATACACCAAAAAATAAAGTGTATACAGATGCATATGTACACACATATATGTGTACCTCTCTGACTTAAGACTCTAAGATAAAAGTGTTTCTAATGTTCTGAATTATCTGAATTATCAGAGATTACCTTATGAGTTTTCTGTCCACATCTTGAGCAATCTTCACATTACCTTTCTGTCACTCTGATTAAATAATTTCACATTTTAGACCTACCAACATCTGGGACATAGGTTCATAAAGTCAAAACATTACAAACTAAAAATCTCTTTCCCTTAAAGTTAGCCATTATAAGGTAACACCCTGAATTTTAAATTCCTTAGAGTCACAGTCTGTTTCTCATGCATTTTTTTTTTCATTCACATGCTTGAAGTGCAGTACTAAGTAAATACTTGTGCAACTGCATTTGTTATTAGATTGGTTGATTCAGGCCAAGCTATAAGGTCATTTTATTGTGGTCATTTGATTAAATCCTAGCAAATGTTCTTAAAATGTGTTTTAGAAAACCTATTAAAATGTAGACTGCAAAATAGTACAGTAATAGAAATTTTCTGTTGCTTCAGTAGCCACAAAGAATGATATTTCCACTTCATGAAAATGGTAGAAGGTTGCTGGGCAATTCAGACATGCTCAGCAGCCACCTCCCATCCCTCACCTATGTCCCTCCTTTTTCTCTCTTGCTTGCTTGTATGCAGATGTTTCAAATATATTGCTATTTAGAAGCCGGAGGTAAATGTTAGATCTCAACCTGAAAAAACAAGCTACCCAGGAATGAAACTGTCTGACCATAAACTGAACCAAAAACTAGAAATGAGCAATCACAATTGCTGGTCAGGGCAGAAACTCTGTATAAAGCTTGCTTGATGTATACTTTTTGCTCAGTGCTGGGGCCCTCTCCTTCTGGGTATATAAAACCTAACACTTGGGTAGCACAAGGTCCCTCATCTCTAACACGAAGTGAGGTGTGCAGAGCCACCAAGCACCAACCCTGATCCAAGCAGTTGGTATCTCTGGGGAACTGCCCAAGATGGAATCTCTTCTCCCTGCTCTTCTGGACAATTTATGCAATATAAGTACTAAAGTGGTCATTTGCTGAAAACCCCTACTGTACTTAAGCCTGTGCTCCCATGATGTACTATATAGCAACTCGATCCATACATTTTGGTGCAGCAGCAGGATGTTCAGAAAAGTATGTAATGGAGCTGATTCTTTGGCAGTTCCTTTCACTGCTCTTGCATTCCTTTCATTAAATGCCATCTGGGGTATCTTGAGTAACACAGGACTCATGGCTTTGTGAGCTAAACTGAAGTGTCACGCCACCCTACTAACTCAGGAAGAGATACCAACTTGCATCTGGGTACATACAGCATATCATCTCTGTCCTCTGGGAGTGGGTACAATGTTAAATGGGAATTTGAAAATCCTCCATAAATGCCAGTGAGTTGGCTAGCTGGTTCCATGCTGAGATCACTGAGGTTGGGGTTTACTTCCATGGCTCATGTTGTATACTTCCATGGCTCATGGCCTTTTATATGTTTTCATTCTGGAACAGGACAAGCTCACACTCAGGCCACCAAAACTGATCTCAAGATTACTGTGAAACCAATCATTACTTAGAAAACTATTAGAACTGAAGATGGGAACCAGAGATGAAAACAAAAGAGCAATCTTTCACATAGAAGGAAATACAGGATATGAAAGATAGTTATTGCTAGAAGCCTGGAAAATATCTCATATTGTGGCTCTCCTCATTTTATGAGGGCACCACAACCACTTGATCAAGCAGGCTGAGTGGAGAGGTCTTCACTGCAGCAGCCAAACACATCTTCCAACAAACTCCAGTTGCTTGGTGTTAAGGGAGGAGTAGATGGGGTGGGAAGGTGTCACTGACAGTGCAGCTGCTCCCATTCTGCATCCAGAGCCTCTCTTGGACTGGATCATCCAAGGAGTCAGAGGAACATATCCCACTCTGGGTAACTTCCCCTGAATTCCACCCTTACCAAAGTGATTTAGCTCCTCACCAGGTTCCCATTTTACAGTGCAATGTTGACGATTTTATGAAAAAGGAGCCACCTGAATGGGGAGACAAGATAGTTCTCTTCAAGCCAGGGTTTCCTCAGAGAGATGTGATTGAGCAAGTTTATCATACCCTCCCTGCTTGGGGCAAGAGCTCCCAAATTAGGAGGGTGTCCACCATGGTAACTAATAGAGGAGCCTGGACAATGTGTGTTAGGCACCCTCCCACTAATCCAGCAAATGCTGAAAACAGCAAGATGGGTCAGTGGCTTCCCCTTTCTCTCAGGGTCCCACTCACAGAGTTATGTTCTTGTGGCCACTAGAGCAAGAGGTATTGAAGAACACCAGAGATGGGATCGCTAATGAAGAACTTTGGGGAAAATACAAACTAGAAGGAGAGCCATAGGATGGACAGGGACAATCTTCCCTGGTCCAACCCCTTCCCCACAATCCCAAGATATGTGTGGTAGAAGAGGAGGAGGATCCTCAAGATCTCCTGCCTCTACCTTCAGTCCTGACTGAGGAGTCTTGCCCACAGGAAGGACATCTTTACCCAAGAATTGACTAATAGAGTTGGGAGCAAGGACCCCTCCACTCCCCAGGGACCAAAGGCTATATGCCCAAGTGCATGTACAAATTGAGAACAGTGAACAAAACTTTATGGGCTTTTGGATATAGGTACCCAGGTGACAAATAGCATTGGGAGGTTTCTAGCATTCCACATGGGTATGGAGTAAGGTTACCACTACTCTCTGGTTGGTCCCTTTGGCTCCTTGGATGTCCCTGGGTCATATTTCCCATTAGTAAATGCATTATAGGAATTGACTTCCTGTAGCCCTGTACTTAACAGTAATGATTGCAAGAACACACTCCCCCATCCCAGCAAATTCTGGCTATGATGGTTGGGTGAGTGATGATGAGTATGACCAAAGGGCTTCCTTTTCTTTGCTACATTATCCAACAGTGGCACTTTTTGGGACAAGGACATTACTGAACTCATAAAGAACTTCTATCTGTGAGTATCCTCCAACCCACATCATTGCCTCTATTAGTCCAGTGTGGCAAGTGAAAAAAGCATGTGGAGAGTGGCAGCTGAATACAGACTACTGGAACATAAATGCTGATGTGCTCTCTCTGGTGCCCATGGTCTCAAATATAGTGATGGAAGCCATTAAGGACTCCACCAGCATTTGGTATGTGGTCATTGATTTAGCAAACGCCTTTCTCTACACCCAATTCCAGAAAGAGAATCAGGATCATTTCACTATTGTGGTAAGGCCTACAGTATACCTTCACTGTAATATTGCAGGGGTATTTAAACTCCCCCACTATCTACTAGTTGGTGGGAAAGAATTTGAGTAAGCCACCACTGCCTGAGGGACTCCAAGTGTTCCATTATGTTGATGACATCCTGTTGGTGGGCCAGAATGTGGAGCAAACTACACAGGAATTGCAGACATTGCTAACTGGCCTTTAATAGTAGAGCTGGGTCATCGTGACAAGATATAAGGCCTAGTCCAGCAGGTCACCTTCTTAGGCAGCATACCCTGACCTGGTAGAGGAGAAAATATTGTACTTAAAGTCTACTACCTCCAAATATGAGTCTCAGTATTTGATTGACCTATTTGCATATTGGCACCAGCATATTCCTCATCTTGGTTCCTTCCTGGTACCCCTATTCCAGGTAAAAAAAACAAGCAAACAAACAACAACAACAACAACAACAAAAACAGGTACTTTCCACTAGGTAGTAGAAGAGGAGCAAACCCTGACAAGAGGTAAAATCAACCATTTCAGCCTCTCTGCCTCTAGGATATCTAGAGCCTGGATCTCCATTCAAGCTACATGTTTCTTAAACCTGGACCCATGCCAACTGGATCTTCTAGCAGAAGGAGGGAGTAACAGAAATTTCCTGACCCTGAGTTTTTGGACCAAGAAATTCCCAGATGAAGTCCAGCACTACTCCCCCTTTGAGAGGCAATTTCTGATATAGTAGGAATGGAAAGGATCACTGAGCACTCCCGGGGCCTCCTGAGGCCATAAATTCCCATCATATCCTAGGTTCTGGTAATTAGAACACTTATCCAGGCTATGCTCAACAACAGAGTATAATCAAATAGAAGTGGTATCTTCAGGATTGCACTCATCAGGGCCCCCCAGGGAGTGACACACTTGCATGAATATGTGGTAGAGGTTCCCTGCAGTGCTGTTCCTGTTCATCAGGTGAGGGTACTTCTCTCTTCACTGGCATCTTGGGGACCTCAACTCAACGATGCTCCACCAGATGCTCAATGCTTTCTCACTGGTGGATAAGCCAATCTGAAGGATTCTACCATCCATTGGGCAGCAGTCAGTTTCCCTCACCTTGGGCAGATGATATGCCACTGCTTGTACTAGAAAAAGTCAGTGTCCATCGGGTTGAACTCTGAGTGATTCTCTTATTCCTGGAACACTTGGACCCCAACACCCCTGTGTTTGTGATATATGGGCCTCCATCAACAGCTTAGCAGTATGGCCAGGTTCATGGAGAAAATGCGATTTGAGAACAAAAGTTTCCCTGGTTTGCCAAAGGAACCTTTGGAAACAACTTATGGCATGAAAGGCACCATCTGTTATCCATGTTGATGCTCATTGTAAAGGCCCTTATCATGATGAACATTACTGAAATGACCTAGCTGATAAAGGGTACAATGAAGTGGTTTTCATTCTTGAAGAGGCCAGAGAATCTCCTGGGAGAAAGGCAGAGAATTAGCCCTGCCTGGAGGATGAGGACAAGGAACTTAACCTCAATGATATCTGTGAAATAGCTGAACTTTCCATGCTACTTCCACCACTGGGTAGATCCACCAGTAATTGGGCATGGAAAGCTCCAACATGAAATCATGGAACCAGGAACACAGTAACTCTCTTATTAAAAGGAACCCAAATACCATTTACTAATATCATAGATGTCAACTACACACAAGAGCCCAAAAGGGCACTTAGGGCCTATTCCTAGAAAGCCCTTTGGTTGCTATTTGCAAGTGGACCACATCAGTACTTTCCTGCCACCCCAAGGCATTTTGTCTGTCTGCCCATTAAGATAAGGATTGGCCTCAAAAGAGTGACCAATACACACCACTTGGGACTCTCCCTTTCAGCTACTGTCAGGGGATCATTACTTCCTCCACACAGTTCCCAGAATAGTGGGAGGTTAGGGCCACCAGGCAGAAGGGCAGGATGATGAAAGTGGGCCTAACATTGCTTAATACAAGTATAGTGAAAATCCATTTGGCTGAACCTGCAGTGCCTGACATATGCCTACTGGAAGCTAGTGGGCAACACCTATCCCTGTTTGGTTCACCAGTCCCCTTGGGAATGGTTATGGATACCTTCAAGGAGTGCCAATGACTTCTTTCTATAAGGAAGGAATGAAAATGGGCCAGAAGATACAAGCTGGTCACTTAGATCAATGGGAAAGGGGTAAACTTACAGCTCAAGTTCAGGGACAGATAGACTGGGTGGCCTTATAGGAAAAATAAGTTACTACAAATAGTGCTGAGAAAAGTGTCTCTCACAGGAGGTGACTGCAAGACAAATCTGGCAGGATTGGCTACTCTTCCCCTATTTCTGCTTCTACAGATTTGACCCTGCAGCAATCTGGGCAGGAAACACCTTTGTCCAACTGACCTAGGACATCATTGTGACAGAGCACCTGACCTACTGACAGGTCTGCTAGCCAAGCCCTCATTTCACTTCCATGTTTTTGGGATCACTCAGTTTGCCTGTGAACAACTATACCAACATCCCCAAATCACATTGCTGTAGACTTTCTCCTAGCCTCACAAGGAAATACATAAAGTATTGTTAACACCTTCTGCTGTATGTGGGTTAATACCCCACTGAAGGTGGACAAGGAAATGACTAAAATCCAACAGCAAGCCCCTGGCTGCAAAGTGTACAAAAAGATTCTACATGAGATTTCTTCAGCTGATGCCCTGGGGGTTGGGGACATGTGGAGAGCAAGTTGCTACAATGGTGCATCATGGGAACACAGATACAGGGCACAACAAAAACTTTCAGCAAATGATCCCTTTATTTCTTGCACAGGATAGAGTTCAGAAAGTACAAATAATCTCCTTGTTACTTACACAGTACAAAAAGTCAATAAAAGCAGGGAAAGAAGTCCCATTATGGCAGGTCTTCTGGGCTAGCTGAAAACTAATCAGGGTCAGGGTCAACAGATGTCAGTACTACACATTCCACTTCACACTAAAGAAGAGAGACAAATCTATAGAATTTGAATGTGGCTTTTATCTGCCTCAGTAGGAGGGGGCTATGTCATTGAGAATTTCTCTTCTGATAAGCATCTAGGGCTGCTTGTTCCTCCTTTCCATGTTTAAGGTCTGCTCTGGCATGCCCCTGTCTGAGGTGTATAAAAACCCAACACTCAAGCAGCACAGGGTCTCTCATTTCCGACATGAAGCAGAATGTGTGAAACTGCTGCCATCAACTGACCCTGACCCAAGCAGTTAAGTCTCCCCTGGTGACCAGCCACAAAACCTCTACCCCTGCTCTTTTGTATCCTTTCTGCTGTGAAAGTAAAATAAAGTGGTCTTTTGCTTAAAAATCTCCATTGTACCTGAGTTTTTCCCATGACACATTGTATAGCAACTCGCTACACAGAGCTCTTTAGAATTGTGATTCAAAATATTGATGGTTCAATATTTATATAATATATTAACTTGTGGTGATAGTATCAGTGTGATATTTCTGATACCCTAGCTTCTTATTTCCTTTAAATCCTCTCCATTCATGCACTTGTACTCTGACTACCTTAACTATTCATTTTAAAGTTGCCAAAAACAATAACTTCAAAGCTTCCCTAATTGCAATTTAAAGCATCCTACACTCTAACCATCCCTACTTTCCAGATCTCTCCTTCTAGTAACCCAAATACAACAACACTTGTAACCCACCAGGACCCACAGGTGATTGATCCTGACTCTTTTCACTATGCCACATTCTTTCATATCCTCATTCTTTCATTTACATCTTAAACTTTCAATTCCCTTGCTCTCTTTCAGATCATGTAATCTCTTGGTAAAATCTCAACACTAGTCTTCTCCCTACTCTAAGCCTACACTTTTCAAGCTGAATGTGGCTGGAAAAAAACATAGACAATACAAGTCTCACTTTGAATTCATAATTATTAAACTCAAGGACTTCTCAAATACTCCTGGTAATCATAAAATATGGTCTTCGTCTATTCATTCTGCCTTCTCCTAGAAAATTTACCTTGTTTGTTACTCTTCTCCTAAGGATCACAGTCTTGAGCTACCTGTTTTCCAATATCTGGAAATCAATGTTTTACACCAATATAAAAAAGCTAACTTTTTAATGCCCTTATTCATATCAAGAAATCTCATGCTTGGACTATAAGTTATAGGAAGCAATGGTTGAGAGAATTTCAAAAAGGAGGTGATAATTATTCTTATAAGTGCCAATGACAGCTCAAGAAATATAAAAAATAAAAAATTCATTATATTAAATAACAAGAATTATGTTAGTGACTTGATAAAAGTTCTGGCACAGTGTTTAAGGTAGAAGCAACGTTAAAATGGACTTAAGAAAGAACAGGAGATAAAGATAGGAATTATGGGTGATTCTTTTAAGGAATCTGTCAATGAAACTGAGGAGGTTGTGCAAACTGATAAAAAGAAGGGGTGGAAAATGTTCATTGTTGTTGTTGTTTAAGAATAGGAGGAAAGTGAGCACAGTAAATGTAATGAATGAGAAACAGTAGAGAAGGAGAATTTGCAGAAAGAGGAGTGAGGAAATCTCTAATGGCGCAAAACCCTGTTTAGAGTTGTCAAGAGAGTAAACGTATTCCACATATTTAGAAGCCTTTCTTTGGCATAAATAGTGCTATAAAATTTCAAATAGCCTTAATCTAGTGGAAGTAGTGAAAAGATTGTGGAAAATTTTGAAAAAAAACTGATCAATCTTTTAAGACACAAAATACTGTGGGAAAGGGAAGCTCCCATTTTGAAATGGTCTGACTTTTCTTTGTGTGTGTGTAATTTTATGATTGTATTTCTGTTTGCATGTGCATGTTGAGAATAAAGGGATTCATTTAAATACACTGTGGTAGATTTAAGGAATTCTCAAGATATTTACAATATATATGAGAATAGGCTAAAAGAAAACCAATTTCTCAAAGTAATCATCTCCAAATCCTCTCTCTTCTCCTTCCTAGACCCATCTGTTATATGACAGTATGTGCAATCATAAGAAGAAGAGAGATTGCCATACATGTCTACTAGGGAACTGTAATTAAGTAGATGCATAAACTTGGTTGTATAAATAGAAAAGGATGGATGGTTAGATAGATGGGTATCACAGTCTATACTAAGCCAATTATTTAAATCAATGTTGATTTGATATATGATAGTTGATGTCAAACTCTTACCTTTCATATCTCGTGTCAAGTGATAATTTCCAATACTAAAGTATGGGAAAGCAAATAAAAGTGAACCAAATCCTACAAAAAAGGAGGAAACTGTAATCCAACGTGGTCTGTTTCCTCTCTCTGCATAGTATGATATAAACACCACTACCAGACAAGATGAAATATCATAGGTCAATGACAATGCTGAACTCTCAATGGTTCTCAGGTGATAATACTTCAGGAAATTTTCAACGCTCATATCAATAAGACCAAACACCATACCTAAAATGTAAAAAGAAAAAAAGGAAGAAAGAAAGCAAAACTTAATTTACATTGATTTAAGATTATTTTACATTATTCTGAATGTTTAAGCCTTATAAACACATACTGATTCCTTCCCTAAACCTCTAATAGGCCTTAAACTCTATAAAATATTGGTTAATTGGGTTTTTGAAGACTTTTTTTTAACAACTACCTGTACGAGTAATTTCTTGAAGAATACAGATTGTCGTAATCATCTCACTTATTAGTATTTATTTTAATATGCTATTTTTCAATTATAAAAAAAATAAAGAATGATATAATGAATGTTTATTTATCAACCATCCAGAATAGGAAATAAAAACATTATCACAATAGTTGAAAACCAGTGTTTACTCCTCTACATTCTTTACCCACTCCTCCATAACCAGTAACCTATATTTGATGTTTACTATTTCTGTGCCTTTTTAACACTTTAATCACACTGTACATAGCCTTAAAATAATATGGAATATTTTTCATGTTCTTAAATGTTAAAAAATTGATATCAAACTATATGTATTCTATCACCCAGTAGCCAATTAGAAAAAAAATGACACTAAGTGATTTAAACAGAAAGAAATTAACATAGAAATTGGCTACACAAGTGGTATGTTGGTTATAATAAAAGGGGAAAATGATTACCAATCAAAACATGATATCCATGCTATTGAAATCACAGGAGTATGGACTGCCACTGCTGCTGCTGCTGCTGTTAGAACTGCAATCACAACCTCTTTGCAGGAAGCCAGGAGCCCATATATCGATTAACATAGCAGCAGAAGTCACCTGCTGCTTCTGCTACTCTTGCTGTTGCCAGAGCCAGAGTCCATAACTACTATGCTGCTGAAGTATCCACTTTTGATGGTGCAAGAAATTCATCTATCCCTGGGTGCAAAACCCGGAGCCTTTACTTATACTGCACTGCTGCTGCTTTCAAAAATAACAATGAAAAGAGGGCAGGGATGGGATGAGGGAAGCTTCCTTCTGCCCTTTTTCAAATCTACTATCACTGCCTCTTACTGGCAACACCTAAGTGGAAGCCAAGTGGCAAGGGAGTCTAGGAAATGTAGTTTACGGGTTTCTAGTCCCTTGCAAATAGGGGTGAGTCCAAAAGGGCAACAATGGAATTTATGGCCAACAAATAACTAGCAGAATTCACCCCTTAGATTGCTCAGGATATATTTTCACCCCTCTTCCATATTTAAACTTCCATAACAAATCAATAACATCATCATACTTCTGCCTAAAATGACAGAACTCTCATTCTTACAAGCAAAGATGTTCTCACTCTTGCCCCAAAAAGAAGATATATAGTCCAGTCACTATATCCATCTCAGGGTAATGATAATCCTTCTTCTGGTTCAGTCACAAACCTGAATGGATTTCTTTATCATAAAGACTAAATTGCAAAGGGAACCACCAATAATTAAGCAAATGTATCACAAGCCTACTAAGTTTGTGAGGAAATTGTATTGCCAAAGAAGCTGCAAGTTCAACTTAGAGCCATAACTATTAATAGTTTAAACAGCAGGAAATAACATATTAAAACTTTTCTGTACCCATATATTTTTATGTTACATATATACACACACATAAATGTGTATATAACATGTTTGTGTGTGTTCATATAAACAGCATTCAACCCTTAGAGAAAATGCATAGCTGCTACAGTTTTTCTCTTCATTAGGTTTTGAGACCACAGGCAATAATTATAACATAGTTCTTTCATGATTCACCTGTTCTTCTACCCCAAGATTCCAGATAATATTAATAGATTGCTCTCTCAAACCATATAACTCATCCTGCAGGACAGGAACCCCATACTTGATTGACTCCCAGGTGGAGCCTCATCTGAGTTGTCCATAAGTCATTACAATTATTGATATGGCCAAGAGTTTCTGGTTATTGACATATGTAGTAAGATCAATGAATTCCATGAATATTAAATTCCTGCTGCACTTCTTTTGCTATAAAATGAGCTATCTGGTTAGAAGTAATGTGATGATAAATAATATGAGCATGATGATGTAAAGGCATTTTTTCAGGTCCAATTATGGTAGTGCTGGCAGAACAATGGTGAAAAAAGAAGGCAAACCCATATTCAAAATAATATCTATTTAGCAAGGATAAATCAATGCTGACTCCATAATGGAAGCAGAACATTGTAATCAATCTGACTCTTAGAAGCTGGTTGGTCTCCCTAGGGAATGGTGCCATTTTCTAGATTCAGTGTTGATTTTTCCTGTTGGCAAGTCAGTTACTCAGCAGTGCAAGAGTCAGATCAGTTTTGGTGAAGGTAAATTCATGTGCTCAGTTCTGGTATAATGGCTAGCCTTGATGCAACTTTCACTATAAATATAAGCCCACTGAACAAGATATGGGATGGCTGGTAAAAAAGGCTGGGTAATATCACAGGACAGTAACCTTTTATACCTTATTATTGAGAACTTCCTCTGCAATGGATTCCTTTCTGTGAATATTCACAATGGATAACACTGCTCATTTGAAGGGATACATTCACATATCACTTACCCAGCCCTCTGCCACCAAATGGATAAACAATTAGACAATGGCTAGCATGGTAACAGTCATTCTTTTGCATGTGAATATCCAGTTTTCCCAGCCCTTCTGTTGGAGAAGAGTGTCTTCTCCCATCATTGAGTGTACTTGGCATCCTTGTCAAAACCAGTTGGTCAAAGTTGTGTAGGTATATTTCTGAACTCTCAAATCTGTTCCATTGGTCTATATGTCTGTCCTTATGCAGGTACCAAACTGTATTGACTACTATGGCTTTCTAATAAGTTTTGAAATTTGAAGTGCCAGTCCTCCAACTTTGTTGTTTTACAAGATGGTTTGGGCTATTCATGACTCTTTGCCCTTCCATATGAATTTAATGACTAGCTTTTCCATTTTTGTACAGAAGGCTGTTGGAATTTTGATTGTGATCACATTGGTTCTATAATGTGCTTTGGATAGTACTGGCATCTTACCTATATTAAGTTTTACAATCCATGAACAAAGGATTTCTATTTATTTAGATCTTTTAAACATCTTTTCTTAATGATTTGTACTTTCCCACATGCCAGTTCTTTACACTCAGTTAAATTTACCTGTAGGTATTTTATTCTTTTAGTTGATATTGTAAATGATATTGTTTTCTTGATTTGGTTTTCAGATTGTTCAGTATGGGTAGAAGGAAAAACCACTGCTTTTGTGTTGGCCTTGAACCTGCCACTTTGCTGGTCTTTGGAAGAAGCATTGGGTGCAGGGAAGGCCCACTAGCAGGCCAAAAGCTGTTTCTCAAAAGGAGAGTACATATCTACAGAGGATGGCAGGACTTTGTTCCAAAATCCTAAGGGCCTGAATTTTGATTTTCCTATATAGTCCGTCAAAGGTTCCAGGTGGCATCTCTATTTGCCACTAAAACTTCCAACAGGATGCAGGGATCGCCACCCTGCATCCTTCAAATCATTGGTGGTGGCACCTGTCTGCAATGCAATCAACAACCCAATATTGCTATTGATTTACTATTTTGCTAGGTAGGGGCAGTTCTGGTGGTTTCCACTTGGCCGTTCCAAACATAATAGTCTTCATTCCACAACTCAGAGATCCAATGTGGAGATTTTGGCAATTACTGAGTATGTACATTCCTATTATGCATTCTGGAACTGTGGAAATAAAGACTAAATGGGCCTGGGGACCCACTGGACTTACTGTGAGATGGATCTGAGCTAAAACTCCCTCAATCACCTGACCTCCATAAGCCCCTGTGGACCACAGTGACATATTGGGTCTCCTGGAATAAATGTCATTTCTGAGCCAGTGTCTAATAATCCCCTAAATGTCTGGTCATTTCCTCTTCCCCAATGTACAGTTACCCTGGTAAAAGGCTGTGGGTGTCTTTGGAGAAGACTGGGAGTAAGATTAACAGTATATATTTTTTGCAGTGTAACAGGATCCTTCTGCTAGGAGATCTGGCCCTTCCCCTCATTCAAGGGGCTCTGGGTCTTTAAAGTATCTCAAGTCTAGGAATTGATTAAGGGGCCTTGACTGTGTGTTTCTTTAATTTAAGTTAGGGTTTTGTTCACTCAGCCTAGAACTCTTTTGCTTATACAGATCAAGTAGGAATTTGGTAGACTGCCTGTCTATTTTTACTTCTAGGTACCCCATGATCTATTAGCCAATGCCATATGTCTAAATGACTCAGAGTCTTTTGATTTCTGCTTTGAGTCTGCTTGTCATTTTGGCAAAGTGCCATGCCAACCTTGTCTTGGGTTATTAAGTACTGCTACTTTGCTTCTGCCAGCCTGGGATCCAATTATCTCCATAGAGTTTAAGGATTCTAGTTCCATAACAGCAGTTCCCACAATATTATCTGACCTACAGAGAATAACAACCACACAGTTCTTCACGGAAGATGGAGTTACACATTTCTTCTTCACAGTCCTGATTAAAGGTGTGTCCTCTGGACATTCATGGAGTAGGAGGGCAGATCTTAGAAGGTAAATCCATAATAGCATTCCAATCTCTCCAGGCCTTTGGATCTCTTCATCTACAGTATACCAGGGTAAATCTGGCAGCTCAATCTCAATGATTGTAGGCCATCTTTTAGTCCATTATTCAGTCAGCCACCTAAAAAAACTGTTGGTCTTTTCTAACTCCTTGAACTACAACATTGAACCCAGAATCTCTGCTATATCTGGTGGTTTCCACTTGGGCCCATATCAATAAATTCAGCCTCATCCAACTTGTATTCTACCATTCTACCATACCCTTAATATCAATTCAACATACATATTCCCCAATTTCTGTCAATATAAATTGGAAAACTCATGCAAATCTTTCAGAGTATAGCATACTTCCTCATGGATCACATTTTTTACTTCACCTTTGGGGGCTCGTTGTGACTTTACTTATAGGTCTGTGAGAGAAGAGGGATGGTGGGTGTGGGTAAGGAGAAACATTAGAAGTCTCTTATAATTCAATTACCTCAGGGCATTCCCTTACAGTTTCAACTGGTGAGATAGAATTAATCTCTCTAGTGGGGGTTGGATGACAGACTGACTCCTCAGGGCAGGATGGAGATTAGATGATTGGTTTCTCAAGGCAGTGAGAAAGTGAGGTAGTGCAAGCTTGAGGTTGGGTAGTATCCTCCTCAGGGCAGGGCAGACAGAGGTCTGGACTCCGTAGGGCAAGCTAGAGATTGGGTGATGCAGTCTTGAACTTTGGGTGGCTTTCTCCTCAGGGTGAGGAGGACGATGGGATTCCTTGGGGAAGTCTGGAGGTTGGGTGGTACAAGCTTGTTTAGCTCCAAAGTCTCAGCAGAATTTGGGTTTCAATGTCTGCACTGCCATCATCATCAACCTATATGTTTCCATCCCAATCCTCAGGATTCCACTCCTTTCCAAATCAGTGCTCTCACTTTAATAGTAGATATACTGCAAGGTTGACATTTTAGTTTCCATTGTAACTCTGATACTCGTACAATGAATGTCTGAGCCTGATTTTCAGAGGTCTAAGTCCGGGACTGTGTGACACTTAAGTTGCAAATTGGAAGCTTTCAGCTCATCCCTTTCTTTTGTAATTATTATATATCCAGCATAATTAGGAAGAGCCAGCCAACATCACTTTACCATTTAACTCCACAAAACTCTGTTAAGCTATTGAAAATATTCTCATCCAGATCGTTGCCTCTTATATGCATGGAAGTAGTCATACCCAGTGGTGATATTTTGTGCATCTCTATTACTTACTTATACCATGGACTGTCAATGGCTTCTTGATTATTGGAAACAGGGTCATTAGTGCCCTTGAATTTAATCAGAGTAAAGAGCCAACTGCAAAAATCTCAGAACCAATTCAGAAATCTTTTATTTGCTTTTTTTAAAAAAATTATTGAAGTATAGCACTCATACATAAACATACATAAACAATAAGTGTATAATATTTGTGAACTTTCAAAACAAACATACATAACATCATATAGGGCTCTCATACCTCACCCTACCACCAATAACTTGCATTATTGTGAAACATTTTTAGCTAATGATTGAAAAGCTCCCTCAAAATATTACAACTAACCAAAGTATCTTACATTTGGTGTATTTCCCCCCCAACTGATCCTATTTATATTATTATGATTATTATAACATTTACACCTGAACATACATAAACAACAAGTGTACAGTAAAAATTGTGAACTTACAAATAAAAATGCATAATATCATACAGGGGTCCTTTATCAGTCAGCCAAAGGGGTTTGAATGCAAAATACCAGAAATCTGTTGGCTATTATAAAAGGTATTTATTTAGGGTAGAAACTTAGAGTTACAGGCCATAAAGCATAGGTTACTTCTCTCACCAAAGCCTACGCCAATGTCAGCCAGGGTTCAGGCTTCCTGGGTTCCTCTCTTCCTGGGACTCATTTCACTCTAGGCTCAGCTCCTCTGTTTTCCACAAGGTCAGCTGCACAGTGTGAGGCTCTCTAAGTTTTGCCTCGCCCCACAAGGCCAGCTGTAGACTATCAGGTGACCAGCTCTGTCTCTCTCCCTAAGGCTCAGTTCTCTTCGGGTTAGCTGCTTGGCTTCCGTATGCTTACTTCCTGGTCTCTAGTTCAAAAAACTCCCAAATCTGTCCTTTGCCATATGTTTTACCTGTGAGTCCCCACCCACCAAGGGGCAGGGACTCAATGCCCTACTGGCATGGCCCAATCAAAGCCCCTATCATAATCAGTCAAGTAAAAGGGAAACCTCAGACAGACCAGTTTACAAACACAATCCAGTATTTACCCTTGGAACCCACAAACAATATCAAACCACCACAGGTTCCACACATCAACCCACCACCTACATCTTACATTGTTGTGAGACATCTGTTACAAATTATGAAAGAATATCATGAAAATCTTACTATAATATTTACCTTACATTTGATATATTTTCCCCCAACCCGCTCTATTATTTTTTAAACATATTTTTATGACTGAAGTTGTAAACTTACAAAACAAACATGCACATGTACAGAATTTCCATACAACATCCCTTTATCAGCATACCACACTGTGGTGGAACATTTGTTGCAGATTATGATATAATATCATCAGACAATTACGAGGTCCATAGTATATCTTTGGCACACTTTTTCCATACACCCTGTATTAGTCAGCCAAAGAAGTGCTGACGCAAAATACCAGAAATTGGTTGGTTTTTATAAAGGGTACTTATTTGGGGTAGGAGCTTACAGCTACCAGGCTATAAGCATACATTACTTCCCTCACCAAAGTCTGTTTTCACATGTTGAAGCAAGGTGGCTGCCGACATCTGTGAGGGTTCAGGATTCTTGGGTTCCTCTTTTCCTGGGGCTTCTCTTTCCTCTGTGAGCTTACTTCCTGGGGCTCCCGCTTAAGGCTTCAGCATCAAACTCCAACATCAAAACTCCAACATTAAGAACCCTAACATTAAGAACCCTTCCTACTCTGTCTTTTGCCATTCCTTTTATCTGCAAGTCCCCATTGGCTAAAGGATGGGGACCCAACATCCTACTGACACAAGAGGCTTGATTACTTTATCAAGTAAACCTCTGAATCCAATATAATCTCATATGCCCAGAGGAAAAAATCAGTTTACAAACATAATCCAATATGTCTTTTTGGAATTCATCAATAATATCAAATAATAATAATATCAAACTGCCACAATCTCCCATTATAACACAGTATGTCTTTGGTATAGATGCATGAATATTACATTATTATGGTTAACCACAGTCCATAGGTCATTCCAGTTGTATTTTTTCCATCCTTCTCCACATTCCCACCACCCTGCAGTAGTGATGAGACACCAGCTCACAAAGGACACTCTTGCATCTGTACCATTAACCACAGTTCTCATCCACCTCTGGGTTTACTGTGTTATTTAAACCCTAGATTACTCTCTAGCTTCCTTCAATTGGCATTTACATTCATAGACCACCCTTTTCAGCCACATTCATATCTATAAACCAGCTGTTACTCACTATAATGTGTTACCTTCAACTCTACATTTCCACACTTTTACTGTAAAGTCAATTAAAACTTCTACATACATTCAACACCAGTAGCCATTCTCAGTCCCCTCTTGTCTCCTTCAAGAATTCATCACCTACAACCAGGTCTTGAAGATATTTCCCTATATTTTCTTCTAGAAGCTTTTGGTTCTTGCTTTTATATTTAGGTTTTTTACCCATTTTGACTATGAGATAGGCTCTCTTTCCTTCTTTTGACTATGGATATCCAGTTCTCTCAGCACCATTTGTTGAATGGACTGTTCTGCCTGAACTGTATGGGTTTGACATGATTGTCAAAACTAACTTGAACATAGATGTGTCTGTTTAAATATATCATACCACTGTCTTCTTGATTCCATGGTTTCTGATAAGAAATCAGAACTTAATATTATTGGGTATCCCTTATATGTTATGCATTGCTTTTCACTTGCTGCTCTCAGAATTCTCTTTGGCATTTGACATTCTGATTAATATATGTCTAATTTGGATTTATTCAGATGGGAGTATGTTGTGCTTCTTGGACAAGGATATCTATGTCCTTCAATAGGGTAGGGAAATTTTCTACCATTATTTCTTCAAATATTCCTTCTGCCCCTTTTCCCTTCTCTTCTCCTTCTAGGATACCCATGACACATACGCTTGCATGTCTCTTGCTGTCATTTAGTTCCCTGAGACCCTGGTCAATTTTTCCCTTTCTTTTCTTCATCTGTTCTTTTGTACATTTCCTTTTGGAGGCCATTTCCTCAAGCTCATCAGTCCTTCTTCTGCATCCTTAAATCTGCTATATATGCTTCCAGTGTATTTTTAATTTCATTTATTGTGCCTTTCATTCACATAAGATCTGCTATTTTTCTATGTATGCTTTCAAATTCTTCTTTGTGCTCATCCAATGTCTTCTTAAAATCCATAATCTCTTTACCCATCTCCTTATTGAACAGATTCAATTAACGAGATTTGTTTGAACATCTGTGATCAATTGTCTCAACTCCTTTATGTCATCTGGAGGCTTATCTTGTTCCTTTAACTGGGCCATATTTCCTGTTTCTTGGTGTGGATTGTTGGTGTCTTGGCACCTGGCTTACTAGATGTGTTTATTCTGGGTGCAATTGCTCTCTTTAGTTTCAGGCTTTCCTGCCCTTTGTCTTTTGCTGACTGTGTAGCAGGAACCAAAGATGTAGTTGGTGCTATAAACTATGGAGGCTCAAGCTTCCCTCATTGCCGCAGGGACCAATGAAGCTTCTCCCAACTTTCTCTTTTGCCAGGGATAGGGACACAGCCACAGCTCTGTGTAATAATCCAAGTCATGCAGGCCTAACCTGTGGTTGCCCAGAGAAACTGATGAAGCTTCACACACCTTTCTTCCCTGCCTGGGGTGGGAATAGAGCTGCAGGTCTGGGCAGCAATCAATGCTGTGCAGGTCCAAAATGATCACAGTTGCCCTGGTAGACTTTCCACTATTCAGTCTATGCCAGCCAAATGTAACTGCAGTTACCCAGAGAGGCTGATGCAAGGCATACCAGCTCTCTCCCTGCTAGAGGTGGGGCTAAAGCCTAGACTAAGGCTGCAGTTCAGTCTGGCTGAAAGAAGCCGGTCCCTACCATCACTGTGATTTTCAGTCCGTCTGGCTTCCCCTCATTCCAGGAATGGAGTCAAAATGGCAGCTACCAGTCTCTTTCTGTCTTGGAAAGGTTCAAACTTTAGTTGTTCTTGGGATTATACTTTAGTCCACTGAATTTACTAATCAGTAGCTGAAGTTGGTGCCCAACTATCTCTTCCTCCCCTGTTTTTGGGAAGTGGATTTTCTAATTCCAGCCACAGAACAGTTCCAAGGCAGCTTGTGCTGCCAGTTGAGGGTGGCACTAGTTTCCACAATGTGGAGTGCTCTACTTAGTGGAGTGCACTAATCTTCTCTGCAGATGGACAGTTTCCTCCTTCCATTTAGTCAAGGATGTTGCAGGATGCTCACTCTTCTTGTCTCCTAGAGCTCCCAAACAGGTATTTTAGATAGCCCTGTATGATTACTATCTGCTCTGTAGCATGAGCTGACTCTAGGAACTTCTTATTCTGCCACTATCTTTTTGGTTGTTCTCTAGAAATCCCATTTTTAAGATGCTGTTTCTCAAGAACCACTCCTTGTAAAAAGCTGTATTAGGATTCTCTAGGGAAACAGAACCAACAGAAGATACCTATAAATACCATGAGATTTTATAAAATTGTCTCACATGACCATGGGGATGCGCAAGTCCAAATTCTGTAAGATAGGCTGCAAGCCAGGGACTTTGATGAAGGTCCTTATTTGATTCTCCAGGAGACACTGACCGTCTGAAGTAGAGATAAGGATTCTCTCTCTGAATGCTGAAATCACTTTTCCTTTTAAGGACTTCAACAGATTGGATGAGGCATCAGTCATTTCTGATGGCAATCTCCTCAGTTGATTATACATGTAACCAGTCATCTATGCAATCAACTCACTGATGATTAAAGTCCATGAAATGCCCTTGTATTACAATTTACCCAGTTCTTGCTTGACCACACAACCAGACACTATTACTGGGCCTAGTTGACATATTAGCCTATTGTATTAGTCAGCCAAAGGGGTGCTGATGCAAAATACCAGAAATTGGTTGGTTTTTATAAAGGGTATTTATTTGGGGTTGGAGCTTACAGATACCAGGCCATAAAGCATAAATTACTTCCCTCACCAAAGTCTATTTTCATGTGTTGGAGCAAAATGGCTGCCAACATCTGTGAGGGTACAAGTTTCCTGGGTTCCTCTCTTCCAGGGTCTTGCTTCTCTCTGGGTTCAGGGTTCCTCTCTTCCTGGGGCTTGCTTCTGCTTCCTCTGTGAGCTTACTTCCCAGGGCTCCAACTTAAGGCTTCAGCATCAAACTCCAACATCAAAACTCCAATATCAAAAACCCTCAAACTCCGTCCTTTGCCAGGCCTTTTATCTGTGAGTCCCCACCCACCAAGGGAGACTCTGGGGTGGGGACTCAACGCCCTAAGGGCATGGCCCAATCTAAGCCCTACTCATAACTTAATCATGCCCAGGTAGAGACCAGATTGCAAATATAATCCAATATCTATATTTGGAATTCATAACCATGTCAAACTGCTACACCTATCATTAAAGGAAAAGATAGGAAAGAGTGGTTTGAAGTACTGCGAAGAAATGAACATTATGGTTAAGGGTTAATAAAAGAGTAAATACAAAGCCCAATATATGTATCCTCAATATACAATACTACCCTTTAATTCCTACAAGACAAAATGAAATTGAACAATAAAAAGGCATATTTTCTGATAAAGTGGTAGAATGGGGTAAAACCATAGAAGAAGGGAACAGAGAGATATGGGAGCAGAGAACACGTATGCTATTGAAACTGGGTTGGTGCCTTTTCAAATTGTTAGATAACAAAACATTGCTAAAATAAATCAAAGAAGACCTAATAAATGGAAGGACATTCCATATTCATGGATTGGAAGACTAAATACCATTAAGATGTTAATTCTACCCAAGTTACAGATTCAATCCAATCCAAATCAAAATTCTAACAGCATTCTTTGCAGAAATGGAAAGGTAAATTATCAAATTTATTTGGAAAAGTCAGGGGCCCTGAATAGTGAGAAATATCTTGATAAAGAAGACATTTGAGGTTTCATATTTCCTGACTTTTACACATATTACAGAGTTACAGTGGTCAAAACAGCATGGTACTGGCACAAGGGCAGGTATGTTGACCAATGGAATTGAATGTGGAGTTCAGAAACAGACCCTTATGTCTATGGCCAATCAATTTTTAAAATTTATTTATTTTTATTAGAGAACTGGTGAACTTACAAAACAATCATGCATAATCACCCCTCCACCAACACTTTGTGTTGTTGTGGAACTTTTGTTACAGATTATGAAAGAACATCATCAGACAATTAACACTAATACTATGGTCCATGGCATACACTTGGTATATTTTTCCATACACCCCATTTTATTAACATTATTTATTATTACTGCACATTTGCTATAGTACATTAGAGAACACTCATGTTTGTACTGTTAACCACAGTCCATCTTCTACCACATGGACCACTGTTTGTTATACAGTCCCATGCCTTTTACATTCTAATCAAAGTGTATTCTCAGTGCCTCTCACTTTCATCAGAGTTGTACAGTCATCAACCAAGTAAAGATGGCCAATTGATTTTTGAAAGAATGGCAGTTTTACTCAAAGCATAGTCTCTTCAACAAATAGGCTGGGAGAATAGGGTATCAATATGTTAAAGAATAAAAGAAGAACCCTTCTCAAACCATATATGAAAATTAACTCAAATTTGAACAAAGACCTTAATATAAGGATCACGACTCTAAAACTCCTATAAGAAATTTAGGGAAGCATCTTCAGTATCTTGTGTTAGACAATGTTTCCTAAACTTCTCTAAAAATAAAGTATATTAAAAAGAAAGGAAAACTTATATCTGGCAAATGATGTATCATGAATAGAAACAATTTCTATGTGGTCTAGCAATTCCACTCCCAGGACTTGTTAAATAAAAGTAAAATATCTACTTGCAGCAGAAGCTGCCTCATTTCCAGACATCCAGGACTAAAGACAATAAAAGTAAAACAAACAAACAACTCTTACATATAAGTCCTTGATTCATTTGAGGTGACTTTTTGCATATGGTGTGAGGAAGGAATCTAACTTCATTCTTCTGCATGTGGATCTCTAGTTTTCACAAAAAAAATTTGCTGTGACTATTCTTTCTGCACTGTATGTACTTAGCATCCTTGAAAAAATTAATTGGACATACACATGTAGGTCTATTTCCAGACTTCACACTGTTTTAATTACTGTCATGCTGTAATACAATTTGAAATTGGAAAATATGTGTTGTCCAACTCTTCTTTTTCAAGAGTCTTTTGGGTATTTGGGACACGATATGAATTTGAGGATCAGTTTTTCCAGTTCTGCAAAAAAAGGCTGCTGGAATTTTATAGAAATTGTAGTGAATTTGTATGTTCACTCACATAATTTTGACATATTAACAATATTAACTCTTCCAATCCATGAACATGGGCTGTCTTGTCATTTGTTAAGGTCTTCTTTACTTTCTTTCAGCAGTTTTTTGTAGTTTTTAGGATACAAATCTTTTGTATTCTTTGTTAAAGTTATTTCTAGATATATTATTCATTTAGATGTTATTGTAAATGGAATACTTTTCTTAATTTCCTTCCCAGGCCATTCAGTGCTAGTGTATCAGAACATATTTGTTTTTTTTGAATGTTGAACTTGTACCTGCCACTTTGCTGACTTCAGTAATTACCTCTAATAATTTTCTTGTGGATTCCTTTGGGTTTTCTATCAATGTCATCTGCAAATATAGTTTCACTTCTTCCAATCCAAATTGGGTACCTTTAATTTATTTTTCTAGCTTAACCTCTCTGGCAAAAACTTCTACAAAGCTTTTTACAAAGAACCATCTTTGTGTTTTATTAATTCCCTCAATTGTTTTTCTATTCTATTTTTTATTTATTTCCACTCTAATCTCAATCATTTCCTTTCTTCTGCTACCCTGGATTTACTTTGCTCATTTTTCTTGTTCCTCAAGGTTAGGTTATTAAATTAAATGTTAGATTAATAAATTTAAAAGTTTCTAATTTTTAAATATAGGTATTCATATCTATAAATTTCCCCCTGAGCAATCTTTGCTTACTCTCATAGGTTTTGGTAGAGTATGGCTTTGTTTTCTTTGTCTCTTAAGTAATTCTAATTTTCCTTGTAACTTCTTTAACACACTGATGCTTAAGACTGTATTTAATTTCCACATATTTGTAAATTTTCCAATTTCCTTCTGTTAATTGCTTTCTAGCTTCATTCCACATAATCAGAGAAGTTACATTTTATGATTTCAATATTTTTATATTTATTTAGACTTCTCTCATGCTCTAACACAGAGTTGATTCATCCTAGATAATGACTATGTGCACTTTAAAGGAATGTGTATTTGCTGTGGGTAACATGTTCTATGTCTGTCAGTTAGGTCTAATTGGTTTATAGTGTTTTTCATTCCTCAATTTCCTTATTGGTCTTCCCTTTAGATGTTCAATACAGTATTGAAAGTGGTGTCTTGAATCTACAACTATTTTCGTAGTACTATCTATCTCTCCCTTCAGTTCTGTCACTTTTGGCTTTCTATGTTTGACACTCTGCTGTTAGGTGCATATATATTTATATATGTATAATCTTTGATTACCAATATGAAATTCCCTTCTTTTTTCTTCTAACAGTTTTTGACTGAACATCTATTTTGCCTGATATTGTTATAGCCATCCACACTCTGTTTTGATTAATATTTGTATGAAATATTCTTTTTGACCCTTTCATTTTCAACCTATTTGTATCTATGGATCTTTAATTGGTCTCTTGTAAACAGCATTTATCCATTCCATCACTATCTGCCTTTTGATTGGAGAGTTTAATCCATTAACAACATTTAAGGAAATTACTGATAAGATTTACTTCTGTCATTATGTTAATTTTTCTTTCCAAACTTATACCTTCTTTATCCCTGCTTTACTCCACTAATTTTTCTTTAGATGTTCTATTATAATAAACCCATTTTGAATCCCTTATCCTTTCCTTTTGTGTAGGTATATTCTTTAGGGCTATAGTTAGCATACTACATCTAATACAATTTATATTATATTTGTTTATAACTTGACTTCAATAGCCTGCACACACACAGTACCTATATCCATTCATCCTTCACTTCCATGTTGTTCTTGTCACAAATTAATCTTTATGCCTCGTGTGCCTGGTAAAAATGTTTAGGCTTGTTTTTATACAATGAATTTTAAGTCATATAAAAGAAAATGCCAACATTACAAAAGAATAATAAAATAATACCGACTTACATATTTATTCCTGTTTTTACTAATAACAGAGATCTTTATTTCTTCATCCACCATCAAGATAGTATCAAGGGTCCTTTCCTATCAACATGGAGGATGCCCTTTACTATATTCTGTAAGGCAGACGTAGTGATAATGAATTCCCTCCATTTTTGTTCATCTGAAAATGTCTTAAATTCTCCCAATTTTTTTTTTTTTGGATTTTTTCTTCATTAGAGAAAGTATGGGTTTACAGAATGATCATGCACAAAATACAGAGTTGCCATATACTAGCCTAGTCTATTACTAACATCATGCACAGATCTGGGATATTTGTTACAATTGATGACAGCATATTTTTATAACTGTACTATTAACTATAGTCCATGGTTTAACTTAGAGTTCACCATTTGTGTAGTGTAGTTTCATGGATTTTTAAAAATTTTATTCTGTTAACATATATACAATCTAACATTTCCTCTTTTAAAAACATTCAGATATGTACTTCAGTATTGTTAATTATGTTCACAATGTTGTTCTGCTATCACTGCCATCCATTACCAAAACATTTCCATCATTCCAAATAGGAATCCTGTACATTTTAAGCTTTACCTTCTCATTCCCTATACCAAACCTACCTCCTGGGAACTTGTATTATAGATTCTGACTTTGTGAGTTTGCTTATTCTATTATTTTTTAAAAGTGAGTTTACACAATATTTGCACTCTGGTATTTGGCTTATTTCATTCAACAAGGTATCTTCAAGGTCCATCTATGTTGTTGCATGTATCAAATTCAGTTCTTTTTATAGATGAATAATATTACATTCCATATATATAACACATTTTATTTATCAATTCATTGGTTGATGGACAATTGGTTTGCTTCCATCTTTTGGCAATTGTGAATAATGTCACCATGAACACTGATGTGCAAATATATGTTTGAGTCCCTGCTTCCAATTCTTTTGTGAATATCCATAAATAGATAGGTATCTTAAGCCTAGTAGTATGATTGCCAGGTCATGTGGCAATTCTATATGTAGATTTCTGAGGAACTGCCAAACTGTCTCCTATAGTGACTGCACCATTTTGCTTTGCCACCAGCAATGAACGAGTATTCCTTTTTCTCCACATCCTTTCCAGCATTTGCTGTTTTCTGTTTTATTTAACAGTAGCAATTCTAATGGGTGTGAAATGTATCTCATTGTGGTTTTGATCTGCATTTCCCTGATTGCTAATAACCAGAGCATCTTTTCATATGCCTTCTTGCCATTTGTTTTTTGTTTTTTGTTTTTTTTCTTCTTCTTGCCATTTGTATATCTTCTGTGGAGAAATATCTATTTAAGTCTTTTGCCCATTTTTTAATCAGGTTCTTTGTCTTCTCTGAGGTTAAGTTGAAGGATTTCTTCATATATTCTGGATAGTAAAACTTTATTGGTTATTTGGTTTCCAAAGATTTTCTCCCATTGTACAGGTTGTTGTCTTTCTTTCATAATGAAGTTTTTTGAGGCTTAAAAGACTTTAATTTTGATGAGGTCCTATTTATCTATGTTTTCTTTTGTTGCTTGTGTATAGTGTGTAAAGTCTAAAAAACCACTGCCTAATTCAAGGCCCTGAAAATGCTTCCCAAAGTTTTCTCTTAGGAGTTTGATAGTTCTGATTCTTATATTTAGGTCTTTGGTCAATTTTGAGTTTATAATAGCATGTGAGATAAGCGTCCTCCTTTTTGCAAATGGAGATCCTATTTTCCCAGCAACACTTGTTGAAGAGACTGTTCTTTCTCAATTAACTGGACTTTGGATCCTTGACAAAATTCAGCAGGCCATAAATGTGAAGGTTTGGTTCTGAATCCTAAATTCAATTCTATTGGTCAATATACCTATCCTTCTGCCAGTACCATGCTATTTTGATTACATCGGCAAATGTGATTCCTCAAACTTCATTCTTCTTTTTTCAAGATGGCTTTAGCTCTTTGGGGCTCCTTAGCCTCCCATATAAATCTGATGATTAACTTTTCCATTTTTGCAAAGAATGTTGGAATTTTGATTGGGACTGCATTGAATCTGTAAATTGCTTTGGGTAGAATGACATCTTAATAATATTTATTCTTCTAATCCATGAACAAAGAACTCCTTTCCATTTATTTAGTCTTCTTTGGCTTCTTTCAGCACTGTGTTGCAGTTTTCTGTACACAATCCTTTACATTCTTGGTTAGAGTTAGTCCTAGATACTTGATTCTTTTAGTTCCTACTGTGAATGGAATTTTTTTCTTGGTTTCTTTTCCAATTGTTCATTGCTTGTGTATACAAACACTAATGTTTGGGCATTGATTTTGTACCTTGCCATTTAGCTGAATTCATTTATTAGTTCTAGGAGCCTTTTGGTGGTTTTTTTAGGAAGTTTTTGTACATAGGATCATGTCATCTGCAAACAGAAAATGTTTTACATCTTCCTTTCCAACTTGCATTCCTTTTAATTATTTTTCTTGTCTAATTGCCCTGGCAAGAACTTTCAGTACCATAATGAATAACTGTGGTGACACTGGATCCTTCTTTTGTTGCTGATCTTAGAAATTTTCAGTGTTTTGCCATTAAGCAGAATATTAGCTATAAGCTTTTCATATATACCCTTTATCATGTCTGTATTTTTTTTTAAATCTTTATTCAGTTTTGATTTAATGGGAAGGTTGACTTCATAGGATTATTTAGGGAGTGTACCTTCGTTTACAATTTTTTGGAAGAGTTTGAGCAGAATTGAGTTAAATTTCCTTGGAATGTTTGGTAGAATTTCCTTGAGATGTCTTCTGGTCCCTGGGCTAGTCTTTGTTGGGAAGTTTTTGATTAATGATTCAATCTTTTTCATTTGTTGAGATCTTCTGTTTCTTCTTGTGTCAAAATAGGTAGACAGTGGGTTTGTTAGAATTTGTCCACCTCATCTAGATTATCTAATTTATTGGGATAAACTATTCATAGCCCTTTTTATTTCAAAGCATTCAGGAATAATGTCTCCTGCTTTTTCTGATTTTCAAAGTTTTTTTGTTTGTTTGAGGTACTGGGGCTTAAACCTAGGACCTCCTATGTGGGAAGCTGGCACTCAACCCCTGAGCCACATCAGCTTCCCTGAGTTGGTTTTTTCATCTGTTTGTATTATTGTGTTTTTTTTTCAGGAGGGTTCAGGAACCGAACCTGGGATCTCCCATGTGGGAGGCAGGAGCTCAACCCCTTGAGCCACATCCATTCCCCATGATTTTCATAGTTTTTATTCTCTATTTTTTCTTGTCATTTTAACTGAAGGTTGGTCAACTTCATCTTCCCAAAGAAGCAACTTTTGTTTTGCTGATTGTCTTTATTGATTTTTATTCCTTATTTCATTTATGTCCACTTTAATCTTTATTTCCTTCCTTCTGCTCACTTGGGGTTAGCTCTTCCTGTTTTGAGGTTAGGTCTCTGATTTGAAATCTTTCTTCTTTTCCAATGTAAGCATTTACAGCTATAAATTTCCCTCTCATGACTGCCTTAACTGCATACCATAAGTTTTGATATGCTATATTTTCATTTTCATTCACCTCAAGATATTTCCTAATTTGGCTTGTGATTTTCTCCTTAACCCAGGGGTTATTTAAGAGTATGTTGCTTAATTTCTATATATTTGTGGATTTTCCATTTCTCTCTCTGTTATTGGTTTCTAGCTTAATTCCATAGATGTTGGAAAATATAGACAGCATGATTTTAATAATTTTTTAATTTACTGCATTTTGGCTTTTGATCTAAAATATTGTTTATCCTGGAGAATGATCCATGTGCACTTGAGAGGAATGTGTATTCTACTTTATTGGTTGAAGTTTTGCATATATATTTATTAGATCTACTTGGTTTAGAGTATCACTCAACTCTTGTATTTCCTTATTGATCTTCTGACTAGATGTTCTCCATTATTGAAAGTGATGAATGAAAGTTGCCTACAATTACTGTAGAAGCATCATTTTTCCCTTCAAATCTGTCAGTATTTGCTGCATATATTTTGAGGCCCTCCTGTTTGGTGCATATTTATAATTGTTACATCTTATTGTTGAATTGTCCCTAAATCAGTATATAATGACTGTCTTTGTTCCTCTTAACTGCATTTTGGCTAAAGTCTATTTAATCTGATATTACTATAGCTTCTCCAGCTCTTTTTCAGTTACTATTTGCATGGTATGTATTTTTCATCCTTTCATTATCATTCTACCTGTATTTTTGAATTTAAGTTAGGTCTGTTTCAGACAGCATAAAGTTGGGTCATGCTTTTTAACTCATTCTTAAAATCTCTGCAGTTTTGACTGGAGACTTTAATTCCTTTACATTTAAAGTTACCACTGATAGTGCATAACTTTCTTATGACATTTAGCAGTTTAGCCTTTGTATGTCTTTCACCTTTTTTATCCCTCATTTTTTCTGTTAATATCCACTCTTATATTTGTTTGATTCTTTTGTGTGTTGTACCATATTAAGTGCCTTCTCTTTTCTATCTGGATATATTTTTCACCTATTTTCCTTTTGGTTACCATGGGGTTAAAATTTAATATTCTAAATATTTAACAATCACATTTGATCTGTTACCAACTTAACTTCAATAACATAACCCTAGGGCCCTTAATAATTATGCTCACTATACTCTGTCTATACTCTGTAAGTAGAACAGCAAAGCTTGGAAGACAACACATCTGTTTACAAAACTGTTTACTGAATATTTTAATATATTCAGACCTATTGCTCAAAAAAATTCCTTTCAAGTTATTACTGTGCATTGACAATGTATCTGGTCACCCAAGAGTTCTGATGGAGATGTTCAATGAGATTAATATTGCTGTGATGCTGCTAACACAAATACACTCTGCAGTCCATGGATCAAGGAGTAATTTCAACTTTCAAATCTTTGTATTTAAGAAATCATTTTGTAAAGCTAATGCTGCCATAGATATTGGTTCCTCTGATGGATATGAGCAAAGCGAATTGCAAACCTTCTGGAAAGGATTCACCATTCTAGATGCCATTAAGAACATTTATAACTCACAGGAAGAGGTCAAAATGTCAACATTAACAAGAATTTGTTATGATTCCAACCTTCATAGATGACTTTGAGGGGTTTAAGATGTCAGTGGTGGAAGTAACCTCAGATGCAGTGGAAATAGCAAGAGAATTGGAATTATACATGGAGCCTGAAGATGTGCTTCTTATGGATGCGCAAAGAAAGTGGTTTCTTGAGAAGCAATCTGCTCCTAGTGAAGATGTTGTGCATATTGTTGAAATGACAACAAAGGATTTAAAATAGTATACCACCTTAGTTGATAAATCAGCAGCAGGGTTTGAGAGCATTGATTCCAATTTTGAAAGAAGTTCTATGTTGGGTGAAATGCTATCCAACAGCATGCATGCCACAGAGAAATCTTTTGTGAAAGGTAGGGTCAATCAATGTGGCAAACTTCATTGTTGTCTTGTTATAAGAAATCCCACAACCACCCCAACCTTCCCAACCACCACTCTGATTATTCAGCAGCTATCAACATTGAGCCAAGACTCTCCCCACCAGCAAAACATTATGATTCACTGAAGGCTTGGGTGATGGCTAGCATTTTTTAGCAATAAAGTGTTTTTAATAAATGTATATACATTTTCTTTTAAGATAATGTATATACTATTTTCTTTTAAGATATTGTACACTTTCTAAATTATAGTATAATGTAAACATAACTTTTATGTGTACTGGGATACCAAATAATTCATGTGACTTGCTTTATTGCAATATTCCTGTACCAGTTTGATACGGTTACGAATTCCAAAAATAGATATTGGATTATGTTTGTAATCTGTACCTGGGCCTGACTGAGTTATGAGTAGGGCTTTAATTGGGCCATGTCATTAGGGCGTTGAGTCCCTGCCCCTTGGTGGGTGAGGATTCACAGATAAAAGGCATGGCAAAGGACAGAGTTGCAGGTTTCTGATGTTGGAGTTTTGATGTTGGAGTTTGATGGTGAAGTCTTAAGCTGGAGATCCACGAAAAGAGACAGAGCCATTTGCCTGATAATCTATAGCTGACCTTGTGGAGGAAATAGAGAAGCTGAGCCCAGAGGAACACAAAAAGCCTGAACCCTCATAGATGTCAGCAGCCATCTTGCTCCAAATAGACTTTGGTGAGATTAGTAAAATGCTTTATGGACTGGTATCTGCAAACTCCTACCCCAAATAAATACCCTTTATAAAAACCAATCAATTTATTGTATTTTGCATCAGCACCCCTTTGGCTGACTAATACAATTCCCTTTATTGAGGTGTCTGAAACCAAATATGCAATATCTCAGGAATATATCTGTGTCTATATATTTTGTCAGATTTGGGAAGTTTCTCCAATTATTTCTTCAAATGTTTTTTTCTAGCCCTTCATCTCTTTCTTTTCCTTCTGGGACCGTTATAGGGTATATATTAGTATGCTTGATGGTATCCCACTGTTTCCTCAGGCTCTGCTCTTTTATTTTTATTTTCTCTTTTTTTTTTTCTTTCTGCTCCTCCACCCAGACAAGTTCAATTGTTTTGCCTTTGAGTGTTCTGTTCCTTTATTCTGCCTCCCCCAGTCTGCTCTTGACTCTGTTGAATTTTTCACTTCACTTCTTGCATTTTTGAGTTCCAGAAGTTCTATTTGTTCTTCTTTATATAATTTCTATCTCATTATCTTAATTCTCATTTTATTCATATATTTTTTCTTGATTTTTAAGCTCTTTGTCCATGTTTTTAGTTCATTTATCCTATTTATGACAGTTGTTTTAAGATCTTTAATTAGTAAACCCAGAGACTGTGCTTCCACTGGAATATTTTCCATCAAATTCTTTTTATTTCTTGTAACTAGGCCATACTTTTCTGTTTCCTGGTATGTTTTGTAATTTTTTGTTGAGAACTGGACATTCTGAGTATTAGGTTGTGGTTACTCTGGAATTCAGATTCTCCCAGCCCTCAGGCAACCAGACTAAGAATAAGAAGAAAAATAAAGGAAAGAAGTAAAAAGCAGGGAAGAAAAAGAAAAAAAAAGGGAGGGGGGGAGACTAATAAACAGGTAAAATACACACATAAAAGAAAAATAATAATTTAAGTTCACTGCCTCTCCAAGCATCTTGTTACGTGACAGCGAAAAGTCAGAAGCTGCTGCTTTCAAGGCCAAAACCTGGGCCTGTGTCCCTGCTCATCCCTCAGAAATTCACCAGACCCAAAACTGTAACACAAATTCACCAGACCCAAAACTGTAACACAGAGAAAGAAAAATTAACCCCAACTTTCAACCCAACTTTTAGAGGAGGTGGTTTCATTTGCCAGACCTGGGCCCAGCCTGCCCTTCTTGGAACCCAGGCCACGCTGTTGCAGCTGCAGCCTTTTTAGAGACCTCAGGTCTGAACAACTGGGCTGGCCACTGTTTCATGCTTTCACTTACAAAAGCTGAAATCTCAGTACCCTCTTGCTTCCTCTGGCACTTCAGCAGTTGTTCTAAATATCCATTCTAGTTCCAGAGTCAATAGCTAGTAATTCTGGTTACTTTTTTCAAGTTTTTTCTTCTTTCTAGTTGTTGTTTTTTTTTTTTTTAATATTTTAAACTCTATAAATGGTACATTTAAAGTATTTTTGAAGATACAGTTTTTCCATTGTTATAGAGGATTCTCTACCTGCAAATCTTGTTAATGCTTCCTCAGGATGAAGTCAAATTTCATTTTTCTGTTGTGTGTTTTTCTTGGGTCTTAAGGTTTCTTCATTTTCTCAGCCTTAGAGTTTAGACATCTTTCTTTTCCTACTTTCAACTAAAAACTTGTACATCATGACATCTTCTAGATATATAGTACTAAATGAGGGGCAAAAAATTCTACCTTCCACTATCCAACCACACATAACAAAAGTTTTCTATAGTTGTTCCCTCTGTTTTCTCAGTTTACATTATCTCTTCAATCTATCTCTGTAGGGCTTTTATCCTCACCATTCTAAGACTACACTCTTCAAGGTCAACACTGATATCTATGCTGTCAAATCCATAGCCAAGTCCCTTTGTTAGCTCCTACTACAATAAATTCACTACTTAACTTTAAAATGCTCTGGAATTCTATCCTCTGTTCCCTTCTCTTTTCCATTTGTAAATTCCCTTAGTGACTTCATTCACTATCATGGCTTTAAATGTCTCCATAAGTCAATGGATTCCATGAACCTTCAGCCCTAACTGACCCTAGCCCACCAGATTCATCCCTTTTCCTCACACAGCCATTTACAGAGGCCCTTTGGTTCACTTCACACCTCTGGTTGAACACATCTGCTAGACAAGCTGTAATCTTATTATAAGCTTGAAGTTGGTGTCAGGAGTGGTAGACCAGAGAGGCATGAATAGAGAAGCCTTCTTCAACACCTGCTGGCCAGTCAATGTAGAGGGCCAGGGATGGACACAGAGTCCTGGCCCACCTCCAGCTCTATGTAAGGGGGACAGTGGCCCAAAATCACTGTGTAGTTGAGCAGTAGGCAGCACACTGTAAACTTGACCACACCAGTGGGTCCTACTACCATCACCTGGGGACATAATTCTTCTTCCTTCTCAGCCTGCCCCCCACATCTGCTCCAAGGCTGTATGAGTGTTGAAGTAAAGCAGCATAGTGGTATCCTTCGGTGCAGCCACTCAACTGCAGAGAAAAGCCATGCCAAGTTTAAATGGCCACCTTAGCTACCAGCATCAAAGGTGAATTTCTTGATTTGGGTCAGCTCAGTGCCCAAGATTTCTGCCATGCCAGTTAGCAACTCCAACTGAATTGACTGAGATGCTTCCACTTCAAAGTGAAGTTCTGTTTCTTAGTCTAGTTCAAATTTAATCATTGGCTTTTTGTCATCAATGGCCTTCTCTCGCATCTTTACTGTGCAGCTGCTGTGCCTTCACAGACTGGAGCCAAAACTGGTAAGTGTCCTGTTTCACCATTTTGATGGGACTTCCTAAGAGAATGGAGCAGTTCCAACAAAGTTGCAACTTTTAATGATCAGCTGTTCTCAGTCTGGTAGGGATAGCCTATTAAAAATAGGCATGTATGTTATACTAACCACTGTTTATCTGTTCCCCACTTTGTAAGACCCTCCTATATAATAAAGAATTAAACATCAACCAGTTGTTGTAACTTCCCACTTGGAAATACCATAATTGCCTTTATAAGCTGCTATAACCTGTTCACCATCTTGAGAGTCTTACTCCAACTTGGCTAGTTTGAGATGTCCCTGCTCCAGCAGTCTTTCAATAAATGTGCAGCCTTGATTGTGCTGGTTAATTTTTTTTTAATTTGGGCAGTTTCTACCCAAAAGAAATGAAACATGTATATACACACAAACACTTAAGCGCAATTGCTCTTGGCAGCGTTATTTATTATAGTGAAAAAAGGTAAAGAACCTAAATGTCCATCTACTACTGAATGGATAAAGTTTGATAATCTCATATTACTTGCAATAGAAAGTAACAAACTATTGGGAAACGGTTGTGGCTCAATCAGTTGGGCTCCTGTCTACCATATGGGAGGCCCTGGATTTGCGTTCCGTGGCCTCCTTATGAAGGCAGGCTCATCCACAAGCGCCACAGAGCACCACCCAGCCCACAGATGCCATGGGGAGCCAACTCAGCAAGGTGATGCAACAAAAAAGGGAGACAAGCAAAAACACAGAAAAGCGCAAAGCAAATGGACACAGAGAGCAGACAGCAAGCAAGCTGCAAGGGGGTAGGGGAAATAAAATAAATAAATACAAAAAAGTAACAAACTATTAAAACACACAACATGGATACGTCTCAAAAACACCATTATAATTGAAAGAAGCAAGATACAAAAAACTAGAAACTTTATGATTACATGTATATTAAATTCTGAGAATGCAAAACTATAATGACAGAAAGCAAATCTATTGTTTAGGGCAAGAGGTATGGCAGGAATTGACTACAAATGGGCATGAAAGAATTTTGATGTGATGGAAAGATTCTAAAACTTGACTTATACATTTAAAAAGGATGAATTTTATTGTATGTAAGATATCTTTAAAAAGCTCTAAAAAAACAAAGGGAGGGATAGAGGGAAAGGAGAATGGAAAGAAAAAGAGGGAGGAAGATAGGAAGGAAAAAGGAAAGGAGGGAAGCAGGCAGGCATAGCCTGAGTCTGATCTTAAGGAAATGACAAACAGACCCAGTTGAGATTCAATTTACAGAACGAAAGCCTTTAAAACTTTCAAGGTATGGGAAACAGGGAAAGAATGAGGAACTGTTGCAGATTGAAAAACACTTCTAAAATACAACAAATAAATGCAACAAATGCTCCTAAATAGAATTTTACACACATATACACAAAATGAAAACGAGGTAATTTTGAGATAGCTCACAACATCTGAATGGGACCACCAATCCATAATTTGTTGGTAGTGTTCCCAACTGAGAGGGGAATGCGGGGGTTATGTAGGAAAGTGTCCCCAGTTTGGGGAGATGCACACTGGAGTATTTAGCAATAATGGGTACCATGTCCAAAAAAGTCTCCAGGTATAGGGAAAGAGAAGATGATGGAACAAATGTAGCAAAATGTTCATAATTGGAGAATCTGAGTGAAGGGGATACAGTAATTCTTTGTATTACTCACACATTTTCTGTGAGTTTGAAATAATTTCAAGATTGTTTAAAATGTAACTGAAAAAAAAGATAAATTGACAGATAAATGGAAAACCCAATATTGTACCCAAACTGAACAAGTGACCTATATGAAGTCAATTAATAGAGAAGCTATAACCATTCACCACTCCCCATTGCTCAAACACTTTCAGTGGTTCCTCATTACCCACATAATAAGAGGATTATGTTAAATGAGATAATGCTTATAAAGCACCTAACACATTACCCAGAACATTAGTGGGAAGTAAATATCTTTCAGTCTCCTTTAAAATTTTTCATAGCCTGGCCATGATCTTTTTCTTTTTATCTTATTCATTTATGAATTCAATGCCTATTTATTGAGTGTCACTATATTAGGTGCTAGAGAGACATTAATAAATACAATTAACCCCTTATGGTACTTAGATGGAATCGTTATCTAGCCAAACCAATTGTTACTCACCATTCTAAAACAAATCTTTCCTGTATTCAAGGGTTTATTCCTTAAAACATTCACTCATTCATTTGTCCATTCATTTATCTCTTTATCAAAACAGTCCTTAACTACATCCCTGGTTGTCAGAACTGTACTTACATAATAAGGTATAGTCAAAATGCCTTTCAACAAAAGATTCTTTGGTTATGTCAAGAAAACATAAACTGATGACTATTTCTTTTGTTCTTTTCATATTTTCATGTGGTTCTTCACACAGATAGCCTTTTATTGCATGTATTTAGACACAGCATTTTAGAGCAAAAAGAGATCTGGTTTGGCAAATTTCAATGCTGTCATTGTAAAGCAGGTAATTAGGAGGCTAGATGTTATAGAAATGGAGGGGACTGTTGCCAAACAGAAAATATATGCCCTACAGTCATCAAAATTCAAAATTTTTAAAAATTATGTTGGCAAAATTAAATCTCCTGTTTGGGTTCTCTGATGTAGATTGTGTGAACTGCCTCTTCAATTCTCAGATGAGGAAAAAGACCCAGTCAGAAAGTGTGTTTTAAAGGTATAGGCAGAAACAAAAACAACGTGGTGACAGTAGATACTGTTTCCAGCTTTGATTTAATCTCCAAATGACTCAAACCAGCACTTCTCAGAGTTTGTGATCAATCAATATCAAACGACTCAGTCCAAAACTCTCTCTCTCCAGCTGGCAACGAGGAGGCCGGATCCCTGTCATCCACAATGCATGGGGTGAACTGTGTGGACTAATGAGGCAATGACAGGAGCCCAAACCCAAGGCTGAACACCCTGTAAACTTACTTTGAGTGCAAACATACACGGAAAACTTCAGAGAGCAGCGTCGGCCTGGGCCACGGCAGGCCCGCCTCCTCTCTCCTGGGTGTGTGTTTGATCTGCCTCTGCCCTCACCAAAACCACGCCCATCCCGAGGCCTCACCTTGAGAAAAGAGCAGGATGCAGAAAAAAACCATGAAGCAGCGGACGTTGTTGAAACGCTGACAGCGGGGAAGGATGCATCCTGAGCCGCGGGGCTCCTCGGCGCCGTCCTTGTCCTCTCCGGGGGTCTTGGGAAACTCCTTGCTCGCAGCCTGGACTTTGGTCCCTGATCGGAAAATACGGACCTTGGACGACGCCGCCTTCCAGTTTTTCTTCCGAGACTCGGACTTTTTCTCTTTTTTTTTCTTGGTCGCCCCGCTCTCCGGGACCGAGGGCTCCACCTCCGCCAGGCCTCCTTCCATGGCCCGACCCCGCCCGGAGCGCAGGGCGCGGCGCCCGCGGCTGCTCGCCGTGGGGAGCCCGTTGGGCGGCCCTGCTGCGCGGCTCGACGAGCCGCGAGCGCGAGGGAGACAGCGGGCCGAGGACGCGAGCGCAGAGGCCTCCAGAGGGAACGCTCCTCTCGGCGGGAGGCTAACGTCCGCGCGGGGGCTGACAGTTGTCCAGTGCGAACTTCCCAGGCTGGTTTCCTTCTTTGCTTCTGAGTGGTGAGGATGGCTAAAAAGAAGCTAGAGTTGGATTCTGGTAACTGCTACCACCAACGGGAAGCATCACAGTAACGTTAACGGAAGTCAAAGAATGCTGGCTTTACCTAGTACCTATTAGGAAGCAAGGAAAGAAAGGTGTGTAAAGAAGGAACAGGGGGAACTATTCCCCAATTTCTACAGACCAACTTCGCTGTGGCATTTTTGGAACTGGAATGATCTGTTGAGGAAGTTAGAGAAACCATAAGACCTGGAAAAACCACTTCACCACAATGGAAAATTGGAGGGGTCAGAAGAGATCATCAAACATAAATCATAAAACAGAATTCCCGAAGAACGCTTATTAATGAAGTGCTTTACAGCAAAATTATTGTCTTGGAAACTCTATCTCCTGTTAAGAATAGACAGTACTATTATTTCCTTCTCCAAAATAGGGGAGGGAACCCAAGTGCAAATATCTTACTCGTGAGAAAGAACATGGAAGAATAGCCCGATATGAAACTTAGATGTTTCTTACGAAAATGCAACTTTTGTTGATTTTCTTTTCTTAGACTGAAATAGAAGCTATTTGGGTTTTATAGAGAGAGAGAAGGTGACTTTCCAGATCTTTCCTCCTATGGAGTAGAAATTGTGTTGTCAGAAAAAGTGCAGCTCTTCTTACTTGTGAATAGAGGAAACACTTTTCTGCTGTTTAACACTGCTGGGGCTGGTAAAGCAGGAGAAAAATCACTGAGAAGAGCAAGGGAAGATGGTACCACATACCCTACTCCAAATTTGAGACCTGAGTTTGACTCAAAAGAGTTACCTGCCCATCAGTGTGTGGAAAAGTTCTTTTTCCTATATTAAGAGATGTGGCTTGACAAATGCGCAGTCACTACATAAGAGCAGAGCCCTAATTTTCCCATGTTCATCAATCATATTCAACTAGGATATCTTTCACATTGCTTCAGAACATTAATAAACCTAAAGGAAACACAGGATTCCTAGGACGTAGGGAGTGGAGCCAGGAATCCTTACTCTTGTGCTTTCATACCAAACTGGGCACTGCCAGTAGCAAAGAGAAAAAGGCAGCTCTGTTAAAAATAAATGGTATTAGGTGTTTTGCTTCTACTCAGAATATAGAGCTAAGAGAATGTTACTCCAACCCTAACAACCACAACAAGTTAGATAGTATAAAAAATAAAATTTAAATTAAAAAAAAAAAGGCAAGCTTTTTGAGCCCATCAGAAAGCTACATTTGCAAAAGCAAGCATGTGAATTGACTCCCAAGGGTAACAAGTCCCTTGGGACACACAAACTGTTTCATCTTTGGAGAGAATATAATGGGCAGATAGTAACCATAAATGAAGTTAAGAAGAAAACACCTGAAATTTTAATGAATTTTTAAAGGCCAAGTGAAGGCTAGCATAAAAATTTAGAAATGCCAGGAAACTCAGAAACACCTACTTACCAGCTCTTTTCCTCCACTGGGACAGAACAATACAGCCCTCTTTGATGAAGAAAATATTTGGTAATGATAGGCTCCCACTGAGGGAGAAGCAGGAACACCCCCCACCCACACCACCCACCCTAAATATTTTTGCCTACTAAGCAAGAGCACTTCTGTCTCTGGGATTGAGGTAGGAAATTCTACTCACTGGTCCTTGGCAAAAGTCAGCTGGTAAGGAGGGAGTGTCAGAAGAAACATATGCCAAGGAATGAAGTACTGACTTATGCTATAACACTGATGAGTCCTAAAATCAGTATGCTAACTGAAAGAAGCAAGTCACAGAAGTCCACATATTATATTGCAGGTTTTAGTTTGCTAAAAGTTGCTGGGAGGCCTGCGCAAAATCTTGCTGTGAATTTCTTTCTCTCCCATTTCTCAGCAAGCTCTGTTCTTTCCCTGATTTCCCAATAAATTCTTTTAACTGGCCTAACTAAAAAAAAAAAAAAGCTGCTGAAACCAATATACCAGAAATGGGTTAGCTTTTATAATGTTATAATAATTTATTAAGTCAAAAGCTTACAGTTCCAAAGCTGAGAAAAATTTTGTCCAAATTAAGGTATCAGTGATACACTCTCCCCAAGGGTTGGCTACTGTTGATCCTGGATCCTTGTCAATGGCAAGGCACAACTGCAGCTCTGCTGATCTCTGCTTTCTCCTCCAGACTGTGTTGCTTTCAGCTTCTTGCTCTCATGGTATTCTTTCTGCTTAGTGAGTTCCTCTCTGTTTCTGAGGCTTTTTTCCTGTGCCTGCAGCTTTTTATTTCTCCACATATAAAGAACTCTAGTAAGAGTATTAAGATATACCCTGGGTCATGCCCTATTGAACTGATCTAATCAAAAGGAAGTCCCCTTAAATGAATCTAATCAAAAGATCCCATCCATAAGAGGTTAACATGCACAGGAATGGATTGGCTTTAAGAATAGGATTTTCTGGGGTCCACAAAGGATTGAAAACAGCACACTCACTTTATATGAAATGTCTAGAATTGGCAAAGCTATAGAGAACAAAAGTAAATTAGTGTTTGCCTAGTACTGGAGAGTGGGAAGAATGCAGAAGGAAATGAAATAAATACTAATGGATATGAGGTTTCTCTGGAGAATGATGAATGTACTCTACAATTAGACCATGGTGATGGTTGCACTGATACGTAAATAAACCAAAAGCTATTGAAATGTATATTTTAAATGGGTAAACTTTATGGCATATAAATTATATATCAATAAATGTGTTTAGAAAAAAACAACAGTGAAAGGTCTGGAATTTACTTGATTAACATGTTAATAAACTATCTCATGGATGCCAGTAGAAAACATGAGACTCCTCAGTCAGAAACAAATAACTTTATTATTCAAGGAAAAGCCAAGCAACATAAGCATGATGTCCACTGGGTTTGTTTTCCATGGCTTCCAAGTCCCACACAGGGTAACACAGGTGGGCAAAATGGTGCTGGTTTGCACTGCAGAAAAAGAACCCTGAACTTGGAAATCTAACACTCAGAATAAGTTGTTAGAAAGCCTACTCTATGTCTGGGAGAAGATTTTACTTCATCACTTTAGTTTGCTTTCTGCAAACACATTCCTGAGAAATGACCTCAGAAAAAAGGAGACAGTCTTAAATTCTTAATATGTCCAGGAAAATTTGCAGGGATGCTTAATTTTATTTTGTCCATTGAACATAGCCTTCTTCACAAAATAAGGATAAAATAAAGATTGTTTTTTCCAGAAAACAGAGTCTCAGAGAATTCAGTCACAGTGTATTTACACAAAAAAATTCAGAACTTCTTTAGGCAGAATGAAGATATTTCCTGGTAGAACTTTATTTCTATCCAAAGAAGAGCACCAGAAATAGAAATAAATATTTTAAAAGTCTTTAAAAGATAACTGACTCTTTAAAGCAAAATAGTAATGATGTATTATTGGGTCTATAACATGTAGGAAAAAGACCAGTATGACAATAATAGCATAAAGAAGGGGATGGAGAAGATGGTGGTATACTGTTGCAAGATCCTTACACTGCATGTAAAGTGGCATAACAATATTTGAAAATAGACTTCAGCAAGTTAGAGATGTGTATTTTTAAATGCTAGAGCAATTACTGAATGAACAAATGAATGAATGAATAAATAAATATAAAGGAAAGGCTAATAATACAATGGTAGGGTAAAATAGACTTACGATAAATATGAAATGAATCCAAGTTAAGTTGTTAAAAAAGGAAAAAGATTAGTAGGGACAGATAGCAAAAAGGTATATTTAAAGTCCACCTATATCAATAACTATAATTGCAAATGATCTAAACATTTAGATTGCCGGATAGGATAAAAACAAAAGACCCAACTATACACTGTTTAAAAGAGTGCCATGTTAAATGTAAAAATACAAATAGATTAGAATTAAGAGGATGGCAAATGGTATGTCACATCAACACTAGTCAAAAGAAAGTGGGGAGGGAAGCAGACTTGGCCCAGTGGTTAGGGAGTCCGTCTACCACATGGGAGGTCCGCCGTTCAAACCCCGGGCCTCCTTGACCCGTATGGAGCTGGCCCATGTGCAGTGCTGATGCACGCAAGGAGTGCCCTGCCACGCAGGGCGTCCCCCGGGTAGGGGAGCTCCACGGGCAAGGAGTGCACCCGTAAGGAGAGCCGCCCAGCGCAACAGAAAGTGCAGTCTGCCTAAGAATGGCGCCGCCCACACGGAGAGCTGGCACAACAAGATGACGCAACAAAAAGAAACAGATTCCCATGCCTCTTTGTCCTTGTGCCAGTATCATGCTGTTTTGATTAATGTGGCTTTGTAATAGTATTTTGATATAAAATTTTATTGATGTATTTCATACATGAATATATATAAACAATAAGTGTGTAGCAAAAGTTGTGAACTTAGGAAACAAACATGCATATCATAATACAGGACTCCCATGCATCATTCTACCACTAACACTTTGCATTACTGTGAAACATTTGTTACAAATTATGAAAGCATCATCAAAATACTACTACTAACTATAGCCCAAAGCTTATACCAGAACACCTGATTATTAACACCCTGTATAAGTTAGTATTGTATATTTGTTATAGTTCATGAGAAAATGTTCTCATATTTGTGTTGTTAACCACAATCCATCTTCCATGACTGGATTCCCTGTGTAATACAGTCCCATGCTTTGTACAACCCATTCAAAGTGTACACTCAGTGGTTCTCATTTTCATCACAGAGTTGTATTGTCATCACCTCAGTCAATTTTAGAATGCTTTTCTTACTCTAAACGGAAAAATTCTATATCCTTAGAATTGATATATTTTCTTTGCCATTGCTTCAAAATAGCTTTGTAAAGTTTTAAGTTCAGAAAGTGTTGAGTACTCCAACTTCAATCTTCTTTTTCAAGATGGCTTTAGATATTTGGGGCCATTACCCTTCCATATAAACTTCATAATTGGCTTTTTCATTTCTGCAAAAAACATTGTTGGAATTCTGACTGTGCTTGCACTGAATCTATAAATCGCTTTGGTTAGGATTGATATATTAACTATATTTAGTTTTCCAATAAATGAACATGGAATGTCCTTCCATGTTTGAGGTCTGTTTTTTATTTTTCTTAGCAATGTTTTAAAGTTTTCTTTACAAATCCTTTACATCCTTGGTCAGATTTTTTTTCCTTGGTATTTGATTCTTTTGATTGATCGATCTTGTGAATGAAATTTTTCTTGGTTTCTTTTTCTGATTGTTCATTTTTTGTATATAGAAACACTACTAATTTTTGGGTGTTGCTCCTGTACCCTACCACTTTCCTGAATTCATTTTTTTTTTTTTGAGCTCTAAGTGTTGCTTTGGGTTTTTTCAAGAATTTTTGTATATAAGATTATGTCATATGCAAATATACTTTTCCTATAACTCTGTTTTCCCCAACTTTTTTTTGGTACTTCTTATAAATTACATCTTTTTATATTCTATGTCCAAAAATGTAGATTCATTACTTTTTATGCATTTGCATTTTGGCACATGTAGGAACAAAGAAGTGGGGTTACATACTAACAATACACTACAATAATAATGGCATTTAAAATTACCCAAATAGTTACAATTACTGTAAGTCTTTATTTCTTTATGACACTTTGAACTACTGTCAGTGTCCTTTCCTTTCTGTCTGAAGACCTCCACTTAGAATTTCTTGTAGGGGAGGTCTAGCGATAAACCCCTTCAGCTTTAATTTGAGAATGTTTTAATTTCTCCCTCATTTTTTAAAAATATTTTTTTCTTTAAAGATACTTAGATTGCAAAAAATGTTACGCAAAAAAATGCAAGGGATTCCCATATACCCCACACCACATACCTCCCACCCTTTTCCATGTTAACAACTTCTTTCATTAGTTTGAACACATTTGGAGAACTGCCACTAAGCATGGATTATAGCTTGCATGGTAGTTTACCCTCTCTCCCACTCAATTCTGTAGGTTATGGCAGGATATATAATGGCCTGTATCTGTCATTGCAATGTCATTCAGGACAATTCCAAAGCCTGGAAACGCCCCCATATTACACATCTTTTTCCTTCTCCCTGCCTTCAGCACCTCCAGTGGCCACTGTCTCCACATCAATGATATCATTTCTTCCATTGTTAGAATTACAATAAGTGTATAGTAGAAGACTGGTAAGTCTACTCTTCCAAATTTTATTTCCCAGTTCTGAGCATTCTGAGATGGTGATGTCCACTCACCCTCCAATTGAGAGTAGATCTCAATCCCATATGGCTGATGGATGGGACTCTCTTGCTTGCAGTTGTAAACTATCTCAGTTCCTTAGTACATTGGTAGTCCATCCTCACCTCCTTGTTAGTTGTCCTGGGTAAGTTCAATGAACTGGAGAGTAGGTATTGCAACTCCATTGAGGCTCAGGGCCCAGCTGGCACATGGACAGCCCAAAGATTCAAGTCTCTTGGACATATACCTACCAACTCCAGCACCAATTAAAGGTTCAAATAGAAGAAACAGAACAGGCATGTGTAGAGAAGTCACATCTGAGTCTAACTCTGTCACACTTGGGAGCACAAATGCCAAAGTGGGCCCACTGTCAAGGCACCAAACTCTGGAGCTATCTGCCATGACCATAGGTCCTGGGTGTCTCCATATCCCCCAAGAGCCCCACTACCTGGGGTAGTATCTACTTTGGCAGTATATGAGATCCTGCTGAGATGGCACAAGCATTAGCTCTGGGATGACCTCTCAACTCACTTTGAAGTCTATTAGTCATATAAACTTATTTGTCTTTTCCATTTCCCCCTTTTTATTCAGGGCCTTTTTCCAGTTGTATTACTAGTTGTTGCTTGGTAGTAATCCCTCAGTGCCAGGGAGGATCATCCCTGGGAGTCATGTCCTTCACTGGGGGGAGATAATGCATTTACATGCTGAGTTTGGATTAGAGAGAGGCCATGTTTTAGCAATATGGAGGCTTTCAGGAGGTAAATCTTAGGCACCCTACATCACTAAGCTAAATTTCAATTTCACATGCAGAGGCTCATAAGTATAGTCATCAATATCAAGGGCCCATCAATGGATCATCCTTCTTCACTAGTTATTGCCCCAGTACTTGGGGGATTGCTGCTGTTTTATTAGACAATGGGGCAGAGCTCCCCAGGATGGGAATTCAATATTCTTTCAGTTATTGTGTGACTCTCCACCCACTGTGACAATGCTCCATGTACATTTGAACGTATTTGTTTACCTTATATGTATGCCCAAGTGAACTTCCTCCCATGTATACCCCATCAATGACATCCTACACCAGTGAGATGTAACACTTCTGTGATCAAAAACTTCATCAAAAGGATAGAAGTGGTCACAGAAGAGCATACAGCAAATGGACACAGAGAGCAGACAATGGGGGGGAGGGGAAGGGGAGAAAAATAAATTTAAACAAACTTTTAAAAAAAAACTTCATCAAAAAATGAAGCCAAGAATATCACTAAATAAAATTAATAGGAAAATGAAATAATAATAGATTTAAGTATGAAAAAATACATAATTTAGAAAAACTAAAATAAAATTTAAAAGTTGAGATATTAAAAAAATAATAAAAAATATTTTTTAAAAATTTTATGACGTTTTGCCTTTCATCACTCTAATACCTGTTGTCCTGAATGTGCAGTGACATTTTCTTCCATTTCTTCCCCAGAGACTTACTTTTTTTCATTTTGTCTTCAAAGAAGTTTTAGGTCACAGTAAAATCACATACAGAACACAGGGGACTCCCTTAAACCCAACATCCTCCCCCCTTTCCCCCTTCCCATATCAATAACCTTTTTATATGTGTCTGGTACATTTGTTACAACTGATATACAAATATTGAAACACAGCCATGGTCAATGGTTTACATTTTGGTCTACACTCTAGACCATACACTTTTATAAATTTTTGATGAAATTCAACATGGCCTGTATCCATCATTGCAAGATCTTACAGAACCCTTCCATTGCACTCCAAATACCCCCTCTTCCATCTACTCTATTCCTCATTCCCCTTCCCATCAGGGCCCAAGGCGACCACCAAGCATCTCTCCTTGAAGGACAAAATTCATAGTTACTTGCAACAACACTGAGGGCTTGACACACTGGTCTGTCCTCCCCTGCTAGGAACCACCTATGCTCTTGAGAGACAGCGACCCTTTGTTTGAGAAACAAATCGGGCCTCCCCAGGGTGGGAGTCCAACTCCTTCCTGCTCATTATGTGGGTTGCCACCCACTGATACAACACACTATGACAAAATGATTAGACTCACACATTCTCTAGAAGACTGCCCCTGGTGCTCCCTGTCCCGAATGCCCACCCCCATCCAACACCCTGAAATAAGTAACCCTTCCTTGTCATATTACCAAAAGAGCTTTCCCAACATTGTAGTTGCAACTACATACCCACAAATCCCCAGTGTTCACCTGCTTTCTCTCCCAACCCTACACTTTCCATGGACCATCCAAACCACCCATGCCTACTTACCCCTGTCAAACATGCACCACCCAACCCAATAGTATAACTATACTCCTGTAATATCCCTTCACTGCAGAACTACTTAATTCTACCTTATCATAGATTTTGCCATATGGGCATTGGTTCACAACCTTCTTCTCCCTATTTCTTGTAAACCTATCTTTCAGACTCTAGCTCTCTGAGTCTGCTTGATTTGCTTAATTCATATCAGTGAGGTCATGTGATATTTGTCCTTCAATGACTGGCTTGCCTCGCTCAATATAAGGTCCTCAAGATTCATCCATGTTATCCCATGTGTTAGTACTGTATTCCTTCTTACAGTTGAGTAATATTCCATTGTATATATATACTACATCTTATTTATCCTTTCATCTGTTGGCGGGCATAGAGGTTGATTCCAACATTAGGTAATAGTGAATAATGGCACTATGAACATTGGTGTGCATATATCTGTTCATGTCCTTGCTTTCAACTGTTCTGGGTGTATACCCAGGAGTGGAATTGCTGGGTCATATGGCAGATCTATAGTTAAGTTTTTTTGAGGAACTACCAAACTCTCCTTCATAATAGCTGGACCATTCTACATTCCCACAAGAAATGGATGGGGATTCCCATTCCTCGACATCCTCTCCAACACTTGTAGCCCTCTGTTTTTTTAATGGCTGCCAGTTTAATGGATGTAAGACAATATCTCATTGTAGCTTCGATTTGCATTTTCCTAACAGCTAGTGATGTTGAGTATCTCTTCATGTACTACTTAGCCATACATATTTCTTCTTTGGAAAAGTGTCTGCTCAAATCACTTGCCCATTTTTTAAATGGGTTGTTTGTCTTTTTATTTTTGAGATATAGGATTTCTTTATATATGCTGGAGACAAGGGTCCTATCAGATAAATGGTTACCAAATATTTTCTCCCATTAGGTAGGCCGTCATGCCACTCTCTTGACAAAATCCTTTGAGGTGTGAAAGTTTTAATTTTGAGGAGGTCCCAATAACCTATTTTTTCTTTCACTGCTCATGCTTTGGGTGTGAAGTTCATGAAACCATTTCCTATTACAACCTCCTGTAAATGCTTCCCTACATCTTCCCTTCCAAGATCTTTCTGGTTTTGGCTCTTATACTTAGATCTTTGATACATCTTGAATTGATTTTTGTATAAGGTATGAGATGGTATTCCTCTCTCATTCTTTTGGATATGGATATCCAGTTCTCTAAGCACCATTTATTGAAGAGGCCATTCTCTCCCAAATAAATGTTTATGGTTGTTCTTTCCTCTTGAAAGATTACCCCTTTTACTAATATATAGTGTCCATCTTTGTCTCTTAAAATAGTTTTGCATTAAAGTCTATTTTGTCTGATATTAGTATAGTCGTTCCTGCCCTTTTTTGGTTTTGTTTGCTTGTAAAATTGTTTTCCAGCCAGTCACCTTCTGTGCCCTGCTTTTACCATTTTTCCTTTACCATGATGGCCATGCAAGTAAAACCTGGGCATTTATAATCTATAATGGGAAATTGTAGTCTGTAAATCAGCCTGCTTTATCACTTTTCAGCCCCTTCCTCTCTACCTGGGACCCCTAATCTGTTATTTTCTCCCATTTCTCATCCCTTCCTACCTGCATAAATTACTGGCCTAACTCAAAAAACTTTTTTTATCAGGAGAAAATAAATACAAATTAATGATTTCTGAATGAAAGAAGGAGACATTACTAGAGATTCTACTGCTATTATTATAATAAGGGAATATGATGAAACTTTTCCCTAATAAATTTTAAAACTTAGATGAAATGAAAATATTCCAAGACAAACTACCAAAAGTCATTGAATAAGGAATAGGTAATTTGGAGGTATTAATACCAAGCACTAACTAGCAATACAACTGGAAAAAGACCTTGACCAAAAGGGGGAAAGGGTAAGGACAGATGAGTTTTGTATTAGTCAGCCAAAGGGGTGCTGATGCAAAATACCAGAAATCTGTTGGCTTTTTAAAAGTGTATTTATTTGGGGTAGAAGCTTACAGTTAACAGGCCATAAATTGTAAGGTACTTCCCTCACCAAAGTCTGTTGCCACGTGTTAGAGCAAGATAGCTACAGATGTCTGTCAAGAGTTCAGGTTTCCTGGGTTCCTCTCTTCCTGGAGCTTGTTTCTCTCTGGGTTCAGCTACCCTGCTTTCTCCACAAGGCCAGCTGTAGACTATTAGGTGACGAGTGGCTCTGTCTCTCCCCTCAGGGCTTCTTTCTGGGCTCAGCTGTTTGGCTCCTCTGTGTGATTACTTCCTGGGCTCTAGCTCAAAACCCCCAATTCTGTCCTTTGCCACATCTTTTCATGCCCTACTGACATGGCCCAATCAAAGTCCTAATCATAATTTAATCAATTAAAATTGATACTTCTGACAGACCAGTTTATTTTCATAATCCAGTAACTTCTTTTGGAATACATAAACAATGCTAAACTGCTACAAATTTATATGGCTAAGAGACTTCAAAGTGATTGGGGAGGTCATTCCAGAGGTTACACATATGCACATCTCAGCAGGATCTCATTGATTGCCACAGTAAATACTACCTCAAATAGCAGGGCTCCTGAGGGCTCTGGAGACATCCAGACATCATAGGTAGGGCAGACAGCTCAGGAGTTTGGCATCCTACCAGTGGGCCCTACTTTGAAATGTATGCTTCCCAGAGCAACAGAGTTGGACTCAGTTGTGGTTCCCAAAACATGGCTCTTTTGCCCCTTCTATTTGAATCTATAGTTAGTACTAGAGTTGATAGCTATATGCCCTAAGAGATTTAGGTCTTTGGGCCATCCATGTGCCTGTTGGGCCCTGAATCTCAACAGCATTGCAACACCTACATGCCAGTTCGTTGGACTCACCCAGGACAACTAACAAGGAGATAATGATGGACAATGCCCATTCCAAGGAGCATAGAGAGTCTACAACTGTATGCAAAGTAGTCCCATCCATCTGCCCCACAGTATTTAAGTACTCTCTGAATTAGAGGCAGAATGAGCATCACCACCCCAGAATCCTTAGGATTGGAGAATGAACAGTTGACTAGAGAAGACTTACTGTTATTCTACTGTAGACTTATTGTGATTCTAGCAATGAAAGAACTGTTATCATTGACGTGGAGGCAGAGGCCTCCAGAGGTTCTAAGGGGAGCGAGTGGGAAAAATAGGTGTAATATGTGGACATTTTTGAGACTTGGGAAATGTCCTGAAGGATGTTGCAACAACAGATGCCCATTATGTATCTTGTGATAACTTACAAAATTGTGCAGAGGAGAATGTAAATTATAGTGTAAACTATAAACCACACTTAAAGGCAATGCTACAAAATATGTTCATCAATTTTAACAATTGTATCACACTAATGAAGGATGTTGCTAATGTGGGAAGAGGTGGGAGAGGTAGGGAGCAGGGCATTTGGAAATCCCCCATATTTTTTTATGCAACATTTATGTAATCTAAGTATCTTAAAAAATAAAAATAAAAAATATAAAAGAATTTTTTTAATTTTTAAAAAAATTTAAAAAGTCTTCCCACAAAGACAACTTCATGTCAGACAGCACTGCTAAAGAAGTCTATCAAGCATTTAATAAAGAACACAAGTTCTGTAAAAACAATTCCAGAAAATAATACAACAGTATAGTAATTGAACCATAAACAAGAGAGATACAGAGGGAGAGAAAGAGAATTACAAATAAGATATAACTTTCTTTTTCTTTTTCTTTATAAACACTCTCCCTTCTCCCTTCTTTCTCCTTTCCCTTCCCCTCCTGAGCAACTTCTAATCTGCTTTCCATCTCTGCAAGTTTGCCATTTCTAGTCATTTTTTATGATTAATACAATTCTTTGTCCTTATTTTTCTTGCTTATTCACTGAGCATAATGTTATCAAGATTCTTCCATGTTACAACATGCCCCACAACTTCATTTTTTTCTTATGTCCAAATAATATATTCATTGTGTGTATTACCAAATTTTGTTTATTCATTCATTTGTTGATGGACATTTGGGTTGTTTCCAGTTTTTGTCTATTGTGAATATTGCTGCTACAAACATTAGGGTATAAGTACCTGTTTGTGACTCTGTTTTTACGTTCTTGGAGTATATACCTAGAAGTGGAATTGCTGGGTCAAATAGTAATTCTGTATTTAACTTTTTGAAAAACCACAATATTGCTTCTACACTGACTGTAACATTTTCTATTCCCACCAAAAATGCACTAGAATTTCAATTTCTCCACATCCTCTCTAAAACTTTTTACTTTCCATTTTTTTAAATAGCCATTCGTGTGAGTGTAAAATGGTATCTCATTGTGTATTATCCTTCTGAGTGTTAAATGGTATCTCATTTTAACTTACTTTACCCTAATGGCTAATGATGTTGAGCATCTTTTCATTTATTTATTAGCCACTTATATATCTCTTCTTTGGAGAAATCTCTATTTAATTTCTTGGCCCATTTTGGGGGGAGTTGTTTGTCTTTGGTTGTTGCATTTTAAAAGTTCTTTATATATTCTGGATAGGAAACCAGTATCTGATACATGGTTCACAATTATTTTCTCATAATCTTTACATTGTCTTTTCACTTTCTTGATAATTCCCTTTGATGCACAATTTTATTTTCATTTGAAAAAATGTATTGAAGTATATCATCAAACATGGGCATACATAAACAATAAGTGTATAGTAAAAGTTGCGAACTTACAAAAATATGCATAACATCATACAGGGTTCCCATACATCACCCCACCACCACCACCTTGCATTGTTGTGAAACATTTGTTACAAATTATGTAAGAGCATTGTCAGAATATCACTACTAGCTATAACCTATAACTTATACTTGGTGTATTTTTTCCCAAACCCACCTGGTTATTGACACCCTGTATTAGTATTTTATATTTGTTATAGTTCATGAGAGAACATTCTCATATCTGTTCTATTAACCACAGTCCATCTTCCACCACAGGATTCCCTGTGTTTTATAGTCCCATACCTTGTACAATCTATTCAGAGTGTATACTGAGTGGCTCTCATTTTCATCACAGACTTGTGCTGTCATCCCTTCAGTCAATTTAGAATGTTTTCATTACTCAAAAAGGAAAAATTCCATACCCCCTTTACCTCTAATTGTTGAAACTTAGAATTGATTTAATATCTTCTTTGTCATTGCTGCAAAAATATCACAGTATTACTGTCATCCATAAGTTACTTTAGTTGTAATTTCCCCACGCATCACCATATTCTTAACACTTTGCAAAAGAACATTCTTATATTTATACTATTAGTCACAATTTTCATATACCACTAAAATCACTATGCTTTACAGTCCCTAAATTAGCCTCTAGTTTCCCTTCAATTGACATTTACTTCCCTAGACTACCCATTCCAGCCACAATCACACTTATAAATCAGCAATGTTGGTTATACTCACTATAATGTGTTACTATCAATTCTATTCATTTCCACACTTTTACAATAAACCTTATTAAAAATCCTACATACATTCAGCATCAGCTCCCCTTCTTAGCATCTCCTAGTAATCTATACTCTAGAGTATACTTCCATGAGTTTGCTCATAATATTTAGTTTATATTAGTGAAACCATACAATATTTTTTTATTTTACATTGGGCTCATTTCACTCAACATAATATCCTCAAGCTTCATCTGTGCTGTCAAGTTTTAAATTATCATGCACGTTTTTAATTATGATGCAATCAAATTTATCTCATTTCTTTTGTTGCACATGCTTTTGGTGTCAAATCTATAAATCTACTGCTGAATCCCAACTTATGAAGATTTATCCCTACGGTATCTTCTAAGTATTTCTCAGGTTTAACATAAATGTAGGTCCTTGATACACTTTGAGTTGATTTTTGTATATGGTGTGAGATAAATTTCTAACTTCATTCTTCTGCATGTTGATATCAAGTTTTCACAACAGCATTTGTTGAAGAGACTATTTACACCCTTGTAAAAAACTAATTGGACATAGATACATGGGTCTACTTTTGGAATTTCAATTATTTTTCACTGAGCTATTTGTCTATTTGTGCCAGTACCACACAACATTTTTAGTGTTGTTTTGTAATGCAGTCTGAAATCAGGAAGTGTGAGTCCTCCAAAACTGTTCTTTTTCAAGATTGTTATGGCTATTAAGGGTCCTTACACTTCCATATGAATTTAAAAACTGGATTTTCCATTCCTGCAAAAAAGGTTGCTGGAATTTTAATTTTTGTATATTGATTTAGTAATACTGCCATATTAACAATGTTAACTCTACCAATCCATGAACATGAGGTGTCTTGCCATATATTTAGGTCTTCCTTAGTTAATTTCAGTAGTGTTTTCTAATTCTTGTTATACCTATATTTTGAATTCTTAGTTAAATTTATTCTAGACATTTTATTCTTTTAAATGCTATTGTAAATGGAATAGTTTTCTTAATTTTCTTCTCAGATCATTCATTGCTAGTGTATAGGTGTTTTTTCATTTTTTTTTTAAAGATTTATTTTTTTATTTATTTCTCTCTCCTTCCCTACCCACCCCACCGCCCCCCCCCCCCCGCCCCAGCTGTCTGCTCTCTGTGTCTATTCACTGCATGTTCTTCCATGTCTGCTTCCATTGTTGTATTGTTGTAAGCGGCACCAGGAATCTGTGCCTATTCTTTTTTTTTTTTAAGATTTATTTTTATTTCTCTGCCCCTCTCCTCCCTCCCCCTCAGTTGTCTGCTCTCTGTGTCCATTTGCTGTGTGTTCTTCTGTGACCACTCCCATCTTTATCAGCATCACCAGGAATCTGTGTTTCTTTTTGTTGTGCCATCTTCTTATGTCACCTCTCCGTGTGCGGTGTCATTCCTGGACAGGCTGCACCTTCTTTCATGCTGGGCGGCTCTCCTTATGGGGCGTACTCCTTGCATGTGGAGCTCCTCTCCACGGGGGACATCCCTGCGTGGCACAGCACTCTTTGTGCACATCAGCACTGAGCATGGGCCAGCTCCACACGGGTTAAGGAGGCCCAGGGTTTGAACCGCGAACCTCCTGTGTGGTAGGCAGACGCCCTATCCATTGGGCCAAGTCTGCTTCCCTGTGTCTATTCTTGTTGCATCATCTTGCTGCATCAGCTCGTTGTGTGTGGGACCTCCCATGTGGTAGGCGGACACCCTATCCATTGGGCAAAGTCCACTTCCCAAAATAGGTGTTCTTTTTGACTGTTGATCTTGCACCCTGCCACTTTGCTGACTTCAGTAATTACTTCTAATAGATTCCTTGTGGATTCCTTTGGATTTTCTATCTGTAAGATCATGTTATCTGCAAATAGAAGAGTTTCATTTCATTCTTTCCAATTTGAATATCTTTTTAACTTTCCTAGCCCAATAGTTCAGCGAGGACTTCTTGTACAGTATTGAATAGCAGTGGGGAAAGCAGGCATTATTGTCTCATTCCTGAACTTAGATGGAAAACCTTACGTTTTTCACCACTGAAAATGATGTGGGTTTTTCATGCATGGTACTTGTCATGTTGAGAAAGTTCCCTTCTATTCCAAGTTTCCTGAGGGTTTCTATTAAGAAAGGGTGATGCATTTTGCTGAATGCTTTTACTGCGTAGAATATTGAAATTTCCAGGTAATTTTGGTTATGGAGTTTTCTCCTCTTCTCTAGCAAAGGGGGTGGCATGGATTACAGGCTAGTTACAAAGAGAATTCTAAAATCCTTCAATTAAGCTATAATTTAAATTAAAAAAAACATCTTTTCCTATGTGAGCTTTGAGGTTAACTAGTTAAACCTTTCTCATCTTTCCTTATTTTGGAAATAAGTGCCATTTTATTTCCATCATTCATAACCTTTTCAAAGTCACAGGATTGAGTTTTGACTAAAGATATTTTTTGAACTTCCATTTTTATTTTCCATGTAATATCTTAGTACCCCATTTACCAATATTTCTCATTTGATACCAAAAACTTGATCTGTGCCTTTTGATTGTGCAATGATGATAATTTAAAAAAATAATGCCACCTGTTAAGAAAACTTAAGTGGAATACTAAAGTAAGTTACGATGCAAGTGATTGTTTCTCTGGAGAATAGAGGGTTTAAGCAAGTAATTTAGGAGCTCTTTCCCATGATTAAGAGCATAATGTTACTGGGAAGCTGCAAAGATATTCCTGGTTTACAAACATAGGTTTCAAAGAAAGAAAACCTATTCATAAAGTTGCACAGAGAATTGTACATTTGGACAAGAGAACATTTCATGCTTCTATATAATTTTCCTATAACATTTATACATAATAAAATAAATATAACTTTTGTTTATTTTAAAACAAACAAACATATTTTTTAAAAAAACAAGCTAATCTCTTGCATCCCCAAGTCTGGAATTAGATTACATGACAGTAAGTACATATCAGTCTTTAAATGAAGATAATGTGCTTCAATTAAATATTCAGCATTGTATTCAAATAATGTATTTAATCTAGTAGAAGGTAGTTATTATGAAATGGAAAAGATCCCATATTTGGAATCAGAGACCTACTTCAAAGATTCACCTGCCACACATGTTAATCAAATAACTTTGACAAGCCATATAAACTCTATTAACCTAGGTCCTTATTTATAAAGTGGAGATACTCCCTACCCTACTATCTCATAGGGTTGTTGAGAAAATCAGAAAGGAAAATATATATGAAAATGTATTACAAACAAAAAGTTATAAAATTTAAATTAAATTAAAAAACTGAATTTAAAAAGGAAAAAGAAAATGTTAACAAAATAACTGCAGTGCATATCTCCAAAGTCTGTTGCCTGAACTTGCTTATGGTTTAAAAGAGTCTCTTTATTAACTACACTGAGATTCTAGAAAGTAAACTACTTTATTAGTACATGTTTCTATTTCTAGAATCTAGGATACTTGTTGAATTTCCAAAAATGAAAAGTAGGCAAAAGCAAAGGAAGAGAACTTCAATTTGTTGCATGTCTACTCTTTATCATTCACTATGCTGGTTATCTAGCATGTTTCCAGATGTGCTATCTGAGATTCAGGGAAATTAAGACTCTTGTAAGGAAGGAACCAAAATTCTAGCTTGGTCTAATACAGTGTTTTTCATCCAGAGGTGATTGTGACCCCCTCTAGGAGGGGGGACATTTGGCAATGTTTAGAGAAATTTATGGTTGTCACAACTCAGGGTGAGGGGATACTACGGTTATTGGTACTACTAGTGCGTGGAAAATAGGGATGCTGCTAAATATCTTATAATGAACAGGATCAGCCCCTACAACATAGAATTATCCAGCCCTAATTGTCAATAGTGGCAAGGTAAAAAGCCCTGGTCTAATTTCAAAGTTCATGCTTGTTCTACCACTGTAGACTGAAAAAAAAAAGTTTCTAAATTTAACAAAATACAGCTCTCACAGATGTACCATCTTCAATCTAAGGTGTATTCACTCTGGGTTCTGAATGTATCTGGGAATCTCCATTTTAAGATCCCACTATAAAATGATACATTCAAGTAATAAAGAAGCCTCCTAGAAAAAAATTTATCTTAATCAGTCCAAGGAAAATAAATTAGGGTCAGAGAGCAAGGATGATTTTGAGGACAACTGCATGTGTATGACTCAAACCTTGCTCTGCCCTCTTCTTCCTCCTCTCTGCCAAATAGTATTGTATTCTAGTGAGGGCAGAATGTGAACAAATCCTAAGGGCAATTTTCCACTAAATTCTGTTTAAGGGCCTGGGAAGATCTGTAACAGTATAGTGTATCACAGAGAGGAAGGAATACTGCCCCCATTTGGAGCAGCTTTTTGGAGCACAGAGTTGCTGAAACAACAAGAGCTGTATCATACCTCACCATAAATTTGGGCCAGACAAGACATCATATTTGGAAACATCACAGTGAAGCTTAAGGTGTTGGAGCAGGGCTTTTGTAGCAGATATACTGGAATATGAAAGGCTTCAGAATACCTTTTAGGGGGCTTTGGAAGCCGACAATAACTCTAGAACCAAAGAAGAGGAGAACAAAAGGCACTATTTTTGTGTTCTTTGCCTCCATGAACAGCATCACCATCCACTCAGTGAGACGTGTGGTAGTCATCCTCAATTATTCTCCTTCACCTTCTGAGACTTGTGAAGGCCCAGCAACAGAAGAGTATTTCCAGTATTTCAACCAAGGCATCAATCTGTTTGTGTTTTTCACACAGACTTTATATAACCTTTTATTTGAACAAAGGATTTCATAGTTCAAAAACTGAGAACCTGTGATTTTTCAGGATTAAATCAGGGCTTTTCATGCCCTAGCTGCTTCCTGACTTCCTTGTGGCTTCCTTGATCTTCATGTTCCAGCAATATTCAGTTCATTGTGACACCCCAAATATTTCAAGCTACTACTTCACTTTGAACGTACATATCTTCATTGAAACAAACATCTTGTACAAATTTATTTGTGTGTGTGTGTATACAAACTGAAAGCACCTTGAGGGCACAGCATTTAGCACTTTAAAGCATTTAATTAATTGCATTTAAGTAATTGGTGCAGGCTATGCAATGGCTGAGAAGCCAATGATAACAGGCCCTGAAAATATCTAGTAACAGTTACAGAAATCTTTAAAGGACATGTTTCTGGGTCGAGGACAAAACCAGAGGGATATTGCCCTTGGATTAGGTAATACTGGGAAAACTCTACACAGATAAAAGAAAATTCCATGACCAGAAGAATGTTTATAACAACCAGTTTTAGCTAGAAATATTAGATTTCCAAGTTATGATTCTACAAATATCACTTTACCCTCTAATACCTGCAGATTTCTAGATTCTGAATGATATTGGTACTTGGGTTGTACGAGGATCTTATCAAGGAAACTGAGGCCTCCCTTCTTCTGACACTGGTTTGTTCCTTACTGACATTTTACTTGATTCAAAGATCATTTGAGCTACCCTTTATGAAGGAAAGAACTGTATGGACTTGCAATCATATTTTTAAAGCCCAGAGTTAGGAGAAAATAATTATTTTTCCCTTAACAAAATAAATGTGAAAATTCCTAATGGAAGCATGTGGCAGTCATAAAATGATATAACCTTTTCACTGTAAGAGAAAGCCTGAGCTGGGTCAGGGCACCCCACCTGCTGGTGAAAAAAATACATCCTGATTGACTGATGAGGTGCTAGAGGTAATTCTGCCCCACAGATATTTGGCATTTTTGTGATTTTGTTGTCTAACACAATGAAAAGAAAATAGAAAAGAAAAAACAAATGCAAAGGACTATCAGAAAGAAGTAATAGTCCTTCACCACCTTCTTTTTAGTTTCAAGCAGAAATGAGAATTATGAAGTTTTTAAGTATAAGAAACCTAAGTTACAGGACAGTGCTAACAGAAATAAAATTTAAGTAAAAAATGTAATTGTAAATGTTCTAGTAACTATATGTATTAGTCAGGGTTCTCTAGGGAAACAGAGGTAACAGGAGATATCTATAAATAGCATGAGGGTTTATAAAATTGTTTCACGTGACCACAGGGATGCACAAGTTCAAATTCTGTATGGCAGGCTGCAAGCCAGGGACTCCAGTGAAGGTCCTCGGCAAGTTCCCCAGGAAATACTGGCTCTCTGAAGTAATGTTCCGCTAAGGAAAAGGCAGAAACTCTAAATGCTATGCACAGGCAGTTATATTCAATCAGATGATTTTGTGGTTATATTAAATGATTATAACAACTGAACAATCACAAAAGAAAGTAGTCAATTAAAGACAGGAAAAAGTGAAAGTATATACAAGCACTCACCAAATCAGGGGAAGTCAATATCCGATCCCTCACATGGCTGGGGAGCCCCTTTTGCAGCCTATCAGATTGCTGTTTGGAAAAACAGTCCCAGGCAGAGCATCCCCTCCTTGGTGAGGCTCTGATTGGCAGCTTGGGGACCATCTCTTTTAAGGAGTTTCAAACCTCGGAACTCCAATGAGTCTTGCAACTTTTGAGGAATGACCTCGTATGAAGTAACCCAATCCAACGCGTAGGGGGTGGCCCGCCCTCCACAGGAGAGATGCGGTGTCCCGAGGGGTCTTTGTTCTAGTCTATTTATAGTACACTGAACAGGAACATAAAGGTTTTCAGCTTTTAGTTTCACAGGGGATACAAACAGGACATGTAAATATCACATTTGGTGACTTGCTCCTTCTAAACATTTGTTTTTGGGTAATGAATGATGGGGTTGCCTGCATAGCAATGTTACAACATTCCAAAGGACAAAGGACAAGTTAATCATTCACAATTCTAGGCTAAAACAGCAGACACTATTGATTAGAAAACTTAGGAATTCACAGTTCTTAATAATAATTTTCTTATAGTACATCAAGTACAGATGAAAATTTTCTCTCTGAATGCTGAAATCATTTTTCTTTTTAAGGACTTCAATGACTGGATATCACTTATTGCTGAAGACAATCACCTCAGTTGATTGTAGATTTAAATAGCCATAGATGCAATCAACTGACTAATGATTAAAGTACATGAAATGCCTGTGTATTACAATTAGCCCAGGGCTAATTGACCGAACAACTGGGCAGCATTACCTGGCCAAGATGACACATTACCGTAACCTTCACATTCCACCCCTTGTCAACTTGGCAGCTATACACATCACCTTAACAATAGTTAATCTCTAAATAAAAACAATAATATATATATAATACATATATATATATCTGTTACATATTGTTATAATGTTACATGAAATATATATATATGTATTTCACCTAACAATACTCATCTGTCTTGTGTACAACCATAAGTGCACTAAATCCCTCCAGAATAGAATGCAAGTCCTTGGGTATATTCACTCTTAAATTTGACATCCTTAAACACTATGACATGAAACTAATACAACCTATATCATATCATGAAAGGAAATGATAGGGAAGAAAACAAAGATATTATTTTATGTACATACACATACTCATAAGACAACAAGGAAGACATTAATGACCATTACAGTCCTTGTTTCTGTAACTGGTCACATGGTCTAAATTCATATTCATAACTACCTTCTTATACTATCCATTCCATGTTCCCTTTACCCTTAGCAAGCATCCTGGTGGGGTGACCCAAACTTTGATTCCTGATGATATAGGGCCATTGTTAGTCCTGCTTGGATCAAATCATTGCAGTTTTCCATTAATTTTAATCACAGGGTATGGTAGTACTAAGAAAAACTCTAGGGGATCTCCGGTATTCCAAGCAAACTCTTCTTTACATCCACTGTACAGTTGCAGTCCTATTTCCCCTTGATAATCAAGATAAATCACCCCAGCCAGTATAGTAATTCCTTTCTTTGCTTGTTGATACAAAGGCATGAGGATCCCAAAGTGGCTAGGCAGCCATCTTAACTTCCAACTCAATAGAATCATTGTTGCATTTCCCAGTGGAAGCACACCTCCTTTTGGAACTAAGACCTATAGACCAGCAGAGCTTAATGTTGCAGGAACAGGATGCAAAAATTTTCCTAGTGGATCATTAGGTGTAACAGTGAATGGTGTCACTCTCATCTTCACCTCTTGAATCCTGTACCCATGAAACCTGGCTAAGGAAGAAACAATACCATAGTGTGGATACTGTTTTAGAGCATACGCAGCCTCCTGGAGTACACTGCCTGAGCCCTGCTAGGTTTTGCTATCTAGTTGGTGCTGTAATTGAGTCTTCAAAAGGCCAATCCACAGTTCTATCAATCCAGCTGCCTCAGGAAGATGGGGAATATAGTGAATTCCATGGGCATGTGCCCATTCCTGCACATCATTTTCTGTAAAGTGGGTTCCTTGATTAGAAGCAATGCTGTGTGGAATATCATCATGGAGGATAAGACATTCGGTAAGTCCACGGATAGTAGTTTTGGAAGAAGCACTGAGTGCAGGAAAGGCAAATCCATATCTGGAGTATGTGTCTATTCCATTTAGAACAAATCACCACCCCTTCCGTGATATAAGTGGTTCAATGTAATCAACCTGCCGCATAGTACCATGCTGATTACCTCTGAGAATGGTGGTGTTTCAGGAGCTCAATGTGGGTCTCTGCTGCTGGCAGACTAGGCACTCTGCAATGGATATAATCAAGTCGACCTTAGTGAAGGGAATTCCATGTTGCTGAACCCATGCAGAATCTCATCCCTACCACCATACCACTTTGTTTAGTAGCCCACTGGGCAATGACAAGAGTGGGTGTGGAAAGAAGCTAAGTGCTATCCACAGAACTGGTCATCTTATCCACGTGATTAAAATTTTACTCTGCTGAAGTCATCCTCTGATGAGCATTCATTTGGGACACAAACACTTTCATGTTTCTTGCCAACTCTGACACAATCTATCCACATTATCCATATAATTTTTCTCCAGACATCTTTGTCACCAATTTTCCAATCATGTTCCCTCCAAGTCCCTGACCATCCAGTCAAACCACTGGCAATAGCCAGTGTACAAATGTACCTCTGGCCATTTCTCCTTCCATGCAAAATGAACAACCAGTTGCACTATTGAAGTTCTGCCCACTGGGAGGATTTCCCCTCACCACTGTCCTTCAGTGTTGTCCTGGTGCTTCTGCTGACCACTTTCAGGTGTTATGTACATATCGTGCAGAACCACCTATAAACCAGGCCAGAGTTTTCTCTTCCTCAGTCAACTTATTGTAAGGAACTTCTCAAGGGGTCATATCTGTGGGCTGGGAAAGAGAAGGTAATGTGGCATTTGGAACACTTCCTCATGTAACTTACTTGTGCCTTCAAGACCTACTCTAGTCCTATCTTGTATATAGCATTTCTACTTGCTGCTATGCATGCCCAACTTTATGGTTTGCCAGGTCAGACAATACCCCACTAATGATAGGCAACTCAGGTCTCATGGTAACTTGGTGACCAGCAGTTAAGTATTCAGTCTCTATTAAGGCCCACAAGCAAGCCAAAATATGTTTCTCAAAAAGAGAGTATTATTTTTGCAGAGGATGGCAGTGTTTTACTCCAAAATCTTAAGAGTCTGTATTGCATATTTTCTACAGGGGTCTGCCAAGGCTCCAGATGGCATTTCTATTTGCCACTGACACTTCCAGCACCCTTGGATCTGCTGTATCAATTGGCGCAAATAGCAGTGCAGCTTGCACAGCAGCCTAGACCTGTTGCAGAGCCTCCTGGTTGTTCTGGTGTCCACTCAAAACAAGCAGCTTTTCTAATCACTCAGTAAATGAGCCAGAGTAGCACACCCAAATGAAGAAATTGTTGTCTCCAAAATCTGAAGAGGCAATCTAAGTGTTACATATCCTTTATGGTCATAGGAAGGGCTAGATGCAACCACTTACCCTTCACTCTAGAAGAGATATCTCACCATGCCCCAAACCACTAGGCACTTAGAAATTTCACTGAGGTGCAAGGCCCCTGTATTGTTGGATTTATTTCCCATCCCCCTTCATGCAAATGTCTTACCAATAAGTCTAGAGAAATTACTACTTCTTGTTCACTAGGTACAATTAGCATGATATCATCAATATAATTGACCAGTGTGATGTCTCGGGAGGGAGAGACACTCAAGGTCTCTGCAGACAATATTATTACATAGGTCTGGAGAGTTGATATACTCCATGCAGTAGGACATTGAAGGTATATTTTTGGCCTTGCCAGCTGAAAGAAAACTAATTCTGGTGGTCCTTACTAATGTCAATTGAAAAATAAGCATTTGCCAGATCAATAGTAGCATACCAGGCATTAGGGAATATGTTGATTTTCTCAAGCAATGATCCCACATCTGGAAGAGCAGATGCAATTGGAGTTTACCATCTGGTTAAGTTTAAGATAATCGATTTTCATGGAGGAATAAAATATGAATTAGAGTGGACTTAGACTTACTGGTGTTCCCTATAGGATTATTGTGACTCTAGCAATGGAAGAAACTGTACCATTGATATGGAACAGTAGCCATGGGACTTGCTGAGAACAGGGAGATGGAAGAAGAGGTGTGATATGGGGGTATTTTTGGGATTTGGAGTTGTCCTGAATGATAATGCAGGGACAGATGCAGGACATTATATATCCTGCCATAACCCACTGAATGGACCGGGAGAGAGTGTAAACTACAATGTAAACTATAATCCATGCTGTGTAACAGTGTTCCAAAATGTATTCATAAAATGCAATGAATGTGCCACACTGATGAAAGAGGTTGTTGATGTGGGAGAAGTGGGGGTAGGGGTGGAGAGTGGGGGTATATGGGAACCTCTTATATTTTTTAATGTAACATTTTGTGTGATATATGTATCTTCTAAAAAAAGATAATAAAAAATACTAAAAACAAAAAAACAGAAGCCTACAAGTGTTGGAGAGGATGTGGAGGAATGGGAACACTCATACACTCATCCACTGCTGGTGGGAATGTAGAAGGATCCAGCCACTCTGGAGGGCAGTTTGGTGGTACCTCAAAAAACTAGCTATAGATATGCCAATTTTCCATATGACCCAGCAATTCCACTACTGGGTATATACCCAGAAGAACTGAAAACAAGGACATGAACCGATATATGCACACCAATGTTCATAGCGGCATTATTCACTATTGCCAAAAGTTTGAATCAACCCAAATGCTGATTAACAGATGAATGGATAAACAAAATATGGTATATACATACAATGGAATGCTACTCAGCTGTAAGAAGGAATACAGTATTAAAACATGGGATAACATGGATGAATCCTGACAACCTTATGTGCGGCGGCTTGCTCGGTCGGTAGAGGTGGGGTCTGGCTGCGGACGAGGGGTCGGTCCCGCTTGGGATGAGGGGTCGGTCCCACTTGGGATGAGGGGTCAGTCCGGCAGCAGACGAGGGATCGGTCTCACAAGGGGTTGTGCGGTTTGGCTGACGGGGTCGCCTGGCAAAGCCGGCGACGAGGGGTCGCCCGGAGAAGCAGGCGACGAACTGGGGACAAGGGAGGCCAGGCCCTTGTCAGGGGCTCTCAGGACTGGAGGGCGCATGGCAGAAGAACTACCGCTCAGACAAGGTAAACACGCAAGTCCACTTTATTGAGGGAGAGGCAACAGTTTTATAGGGGCTGGGGAAGGCTGATTGGTCGAAGCCATGCCCTGTTCTGATTGGTTGCCGGAGAAAGGTCAGTGGGCGGTACTGGACAGGGGAGGGGTGGTGATTAGGGATTGGCTGTTGCTGTTGCTGGGGGAAGTGGCAGGGTTTAGTGATTGGTGGCTGCTGTTGCTGGGGTAGAGGGCAGACTTGAGTTTCCCGCCGACGCCTGGCTGTTGCTGCTGTCGGGGGAGGGGAAAAGGGCAGACTGGAATTTTCCACCCTGCGCCTGTGCAGGGAGAAAGAAGAAGAAGGGTGCCGCCCCACAGGCATCGTGTGGCGCCATCCGGGAGGAGGGGTGGCCGCGGAAGCATGGCTACCGAGAAGGGGAGACCCGAGGGCACTCTGCGCCCATGCCGAGCTCCCTTCGGGGGTGGCGGTGAGTCCGACCAGCCACCCTATTATGGGGGCAGCGGCTTGGCCTGCCGCGGCCGCTCCCCCGCCAGGCCAGCAAACCACACTTCAGCCCGAGGGGTGACCGCACTTATGTTAACTGAAGCAATCCAGGCACTAAAGGACAAATACTACATGACCTCTCTGATATGAATTAAGCAAATCAAGCTGTCTCAGAGAGTTAGAGACTGGAAGACAGACTTATAGGATATGTTTGGGGAGAGGAAGGTTGTGAGCCAATGTCCACATGGGCAAAATCTATGATAAAGTGGAGGTAAGTAGTTGTGCAGTGAAGGGATAACATGGGGGCATAAGGGATACTTTTGGGTTGGACTTTGCAGGCTTGAGAGGGTCTCGGGTTGGAAGGATGGGTCAGATGGTCCAAGGAACTGGGGAGAGGGTTGGGGGGGAGCAGGTGAACATGGGAGATTGTCAGGTATGTGGTTGAAACTATAATTTTGAGAAAACTCTTTAGAAAATATAATAAGGAAGGGTTACTGCTTTAAGGTGTTTGACAGGGAGCATCTGGCAAAGGGTGCACCTGGGCAGGCTTCTAGGGAGTGTGTGAGTGCTCTTTTTTTCACAGTGTGTTATATCAGTGGATGGAGACCCATACAATGAGCAGGAAGGTGTTATGTCCCCATCCTGTGGATGTTCTCAAACAGAGGGGAGGGTGTCTCTTGAGAGCATGGGTAGCTCCCAATGGGGAAAACAGACTAGTGTATCAAGCCCTCAACATTGTTGCAAGTATCTGTGAATCTTTTCCTTAAAGCAGTGAAGCTTGGTTGTCACTGTGGGCCCCAAGGGGAGAGGGAGAGAAGAATAGAATAGATGCAAGAAGGGTTAACTGGGGGACAATGGAAGTGTTCTGCATTATCGTGCAATAATGAATGCAGAACACATTAAATTTCACCAAAAATTAAAAATGTGTATAGTCTAAAATGTAAACCATAATGCAACCAAAATTTATAAAAGTGTACAGTCTAAAATGTAAAACATAATGGAACCATGGTTAGTAGCTATGTTTCAATATATGTACATCAGTTGCAGCAAATGTAACATCCACATGTAAAACAATCATTGCTGGGGAAGGGGGAAAAGGGTTTGATGATGGCTATACAGGAGTCCCCTATATTCTATATGTGACTTTACTGTGACTAAAACTTTTTTGAAGACATAAAAAAAAAAAGGATGTAGAAACACGAAAAAATGGAAAAGATTGCCTTGCCATTGTACATACAGGTCAACACCTATTAGAGTGATGAATGGCAAAACATTAAAAAAATTTTTATGATATTTTTCATTTGTTAATATCCCAATTTTTTTACTTTTAGTTTTTCTAAATTATTATGTATTTTATTTCTAATCTTTAAACCTATCATTACTACTTAAGTTTCCTACTAATTGAATTTGGCAATATATTAGACTTCATTTTTAAAGAAGTTTTAGATCACAGAGGGGTTCAACTATGGTAAGGGAGGAGCACCGATATGGGGTGTCATTGATGGGGGATGCATGGGTGGGAGGGAGTTCTCCAGGGCATGAATATAAGGTATATAGATATGTTCAGATGTTGATTGGGTATTGCCATAGTGGGTAGAGTTTCACATGACAACTGAGGGAGTGCTGAATTCCCATTCAGGGGAGCACTGTCACACTCCCCAATGGAGTAACAACAATCCCCCAAGTGAAGGGCAAAGACTAGTGAAGAAGGATGGTACAATGATGGTTCCTTGATATTGATGACTATGCTTATGAACCTGTGTACTTGAAATTTCAACTAGGCCTATAGCAGCAGGATGCCTAAGAGTTATCTTCTGAGAGCCTCCATGTTGCTCAAATGTGGCCACTCTCTAAACCAAACTCAGCAGGAAAATGTATTACCTTCCCCCCAAGGTGGGACATGACTCCGAGGGATGAGCCTCCTTGGCAGTGAGGGATTACTACCTAGCACAGCTGGTGATGCAAAAAGGAAAAGACCTTGAATAAAAGGGGAAAATGGTAAAGACAAATGAGTTTATATGGCTAAGAGACTTCAAAATGAGTCAGGAGGTCATCAGGGGGGTCATTTTTATGCACCTCTCAGCAGGATCTCAAAGACACCAAAGTAGATACAACCCAAGGTAGGGATGCTCCCGAGGGCTACAGAGACATGCAGGTCCTACAGTCATGACAGATGGCTCTGGAGTTCAGTACCTTGTCAATGGGCCCTACTTCGGAATTTGTGCTCCTGAGTGTGATGGAGTTGGACTCAGATGTGACCTCTCTATGCATATGTCTTCTATCACTTTTACTGAACCTGTGGTTGGCACTAGAGTTGGTGAATGCTCAGAAGACTTGAATCTCTAGATTGTCTATGTGTCAGCTGGGCCTTGGGCCTCAGAAGAGCTGCAACACCTACTCTCCAGGGAGGATGGTCAACCACCACACCAGGGAACTGACAGAGTCTACAGCTGCAAGCTGAAGAATTCCATCCATCAGCCATGTGGGACCTAAGCCCCCTCTCAATTTAGAGGTGAAGTTCATATCGCCATCCCAAGGTCCTCAGGATGGAGGAATAAAATATGGATTAGAGTGGACTTACTGGTATTCTACTATAGATTTTTTGTGACATTAGCAATGGAAGGAATTTTATCATTGATATGGACACAGTGGCCATGGGAGTTCCTGAAGGCAGGGAGAGGGAAAAAGAGGTGTTATATAGTGGCATTTTTGGGACCTGGAATTGTCCTCAATGATATTGCAGGGACAGATGCAGGACATTATATATCCTGCTATAACCCCGAGTGGACTGGGAGAGAGTGTAAACTACAACATAAACTATAATCCATGCTGTGTAGCGGTGTTCCAAAATGTACTCATCAAATGCAATGAACCTACCAACACTAATGGAAGAAGTTGTTGATGTGCAAGCAGTGGGGGGTATGGGGAGTGGGGTATATGGGAACCTCTTACATTTTTTAATGTAACATTTTGTGTCATCTATGTATCTTTAAAATAATAATAAATTTTAAAATTAAAAATAAACATTTTGCTTAGAATTATAATTTTAAGTTTAAACCACAACTTATCCAAGTATAGTCCAAACACTATACAATAATACTACCATTTAGATTTATAAGCTTCATCTGAAAATCTTATCTCACAAACAGGAGTTTTGCCCTGTTTCTCCAGAATAAATGTCCCTATGTTAAAACTTTAAAGGATAATCAAATAAACAGACTCAAATAATTCAAGCTATGCATTTTCCTTCATCGGGCTTTGATAAAAATAGAACCATCTGGTGCTGGAGTACCATCTTCCTTCACAGTTGCAGTCTCTACAGTTCCAGAAGCAGACACAATAACCATTGTTTTATTTGTTGAAGCGGTATTATTTCTCAGCAATAGCTGCACAAATAGCAATAATCTTATCACTTTCAAAACCATAGTCAGGAACTGACTTCGGTGAGAAATCTGTTACTTCTGCTGATGATTCACTCTTTTTAATCCTCTATGCCACTTTCTCTGCTCCTGGAATGTTCTTGCCCAAGAAAGGTCTTCTTTCCATATTTCCAGGTTCATTAGACAGATGTGAAGGGCTACTTCATAACTTTGAATTGTTTCATCCACTTTGTTCTTCAGCTCTCTTTTTGTCATATTGTTCTACTGTCTGTCTTATCCTTTAGTTTACCCTTCCTAATAATCTTCAATTCTAAACTCTTCTCCAAATCTCTTACCCTTGTTTTTTCCTCTCAGGCTGCAGAACACCCTTTAGCATTTCTTGCAAATCTCGTCTTTTTAATATATTCTATCAGTTTTTGATTGTCTGTGAAAACTTTGAACTCACCCTCATTATTGAAGGACATTTTTGCCAAATACAGAATTCTTGGCCGGCAGTTTTTCTCTTTCAGTACCTTAAATACATCATACCACTTTCTTCTCTCCTCCATGGTTTCTGATGAGAGGTTGGCACTTAATCTTATTGCATTTCCCTTGTATATGATGCTTTGCTTTTCTCTTGCTGTTTTCAGAATCCTCTCTTTATCTCTGATATTTGTGATTCTGCATAGTAGGTGTCTTAGGATAGGTCTATTCAGATTTATTCTGTTTGAGGTGCATTATGCTTCTTGGATATTGATATTTATGTCTTTCATAAGGGTTAGGAAGTTCTAGGTCATTATTTCCTCAAATATTCTTTCTGCCCCTTTTCCATTCTTTTCTCCTTCTAGGACACCAATCATGCAAATTTTTGTTCATTTTGGGTTGTAATTCACTTCCCTGAGACTCTATTTCATTTTTCCCATTCTCTCCTCTTTCTGTTCTCCTGTCTTTTCCAGTTCAGATGTTGGTCTTTGAAGTCACCAATTCTGTCTTCAAGCTGTTCAAATCTGCTCTAATGGGCCTCTAATGTATTTTCAATCTCATCCATCATGTCTTTCATTCCCATAAGGTCTGTTACTTTTCTTTTCAGGCTTTCAAGTTATTCTTTATGCTCTCCCAGTATCTTCTCAATAGCCTTTATTTCTTTAGTCACGTTTTCTTTAAATTCTTTGAAGTGATTTAGGAGAGTTGTGTGATTATCATGGATTAATTGTATTAACTCCTGTAGCTCTTCAGGATATTTGGTTTGTTCTTTTGGCTGGGCCATCTCTTCCTGTCTCCTGGTATGGCTTATAATTTTTTGCTGATGCCTACGCATCTGAATATGTTGGTGTATTTCCTCTGATGGTTAATTTCTCTGTCACCTATTGTTTTGGGTTTTTTTCCCACAGCTCTTCTTTGATATTTTGTTCAACTTATTCTCAGTCTTTAAAATTGCCCAGCTTAAGTTTTCAAAGTAGGGCCAGGAACTCATTTGTGGGGCACAGTTTCTCCCAGGCATTGGATACAGAGAGCACCAAGTTTTTGTCCATGCAGTTTCCAGACAAGCCAGCAGATGGCGATAGTCAGCACACCGTTCCATGGAGGTGTTTCAGTCTAGGCTTACTTGTGTACTCCAATTTGGAGATTCAAAACTGCTGGCCAAATTCACTGAAGAAAAGCATCCCAACCTCCCCTCCCTCTTCCCTTGAAACAGCTCATGGGGAGAAAGATGTCTGTTCCCCTCTCAGGTGGCTACAGTGAGACAGGGGTTTTACCTAGCTTAATATCTTGGGGTGGGGGAGGGGAGCACTTCCTGGCTGCCAAGGGTCTTGGTATCTCAAGTTTATCTTTTTGGGTTCATTGTGTCTCTGTCCCTAGCCCTCCTGGGAATTGTGTATCCCTGTTCTAATCTGCTGTTTCCAAAGCAAGTCCCTCAGGCAGCTTTTGGTTCTTTGTCCCTTGTTTTTGTGAGAGCATTCACTACTGCCTGTTAGTCTGTCACCATCTTCAAAACTCATTTAATAATAAATATTTAGCCTAATATGTCTAAAGTAATATCATTTCAACATACAATCAAAATTCTAAAATCATTCATTATTATTCTTTATTTCCCTATTGTATTCCATACTTAGTGCATATTTTATACATACAGCACTTCTCAACTTGGACTAGCCATGTTTCAAATGCTCAGTAGCCACACGTTTCTGATGACCAACACAATAGACAGTGCAATTACAGATGTTCATTTTCACTTCTAAAAAAAATCAGTATGTAAGATATTTTGGGACTAGAATTTGCTTAAATAACACAAAATTAATCATTGTTTTGTTATGAGTTATCTAACTGATGCACAGGTATTCTTTATCTTTTATATTTTACTATAAATGATTGTTTTCTCCATCTTTATATATTTTTAAACCCAAGTTAAATTACTTACTTGTGCCTTTTAATCTTAGCAGTTATTCATGTAGAGAAGTGTCTATTCATGAGATTTTTGTTACACAATAGAGGTCGCTGCTATCAGGGACAAGAATTGTACTCCAAATATTTAAGAAGAAATAATAGCTCATGTTTGCCTTGCAAGTTTAAGCTTGCTCAGTAAATATAACATTTAATCCATGTTGATTATCTTTCTATGATTGTACAAAGTCTGTCTACAATTCCATTGTATGAATATACCATAATATATTTAACCACTTTCATATTAACAGCTATTTAGGTTATTTCCAATTTTTGCTCTGACAATACTGAGATGCATGCAGAGTGTTTTCCTGAAAGACAGAACACTGATTTAATAATGACTTTTCATAGAAAATTTAGACAAGAATTAAAACACACACACACACACACCAAGTTTTGGAATACCAAGTACGAAAAAAAAAATATTTTGAATCTAGAAAAGTATAGATATTGAAGCCACTTTGAAATTTTCTAGAAACTAAAAAGTGATTCTTGCACATAATTGTAATAAAGGGATTGAAATATAGCTACCAAATAAAGCAGGACCTCATACGTTTAGCAACCCAGCTTAAGATATTTTGAGAACAGCATGAATTCAACAATGAACGTTTATGAGGTGCTGTTTAATATCCCCATATAATATCTACTTCAGTTAAAACTTCTAAAGATGAAGGAAGACCCAGTGACTACAGTAACCTATTGGAGGTAATTAATGTAACCTTTTACAGCAATTGAGTAAGAAAAGAGGGTGAGCAATATTATGGGGCAAGTTATTGTAATGTGGTTTAATACAGGGATGAGCCTTAACTACTAAGGGATACAGAACTGTTTTCCCCTTCAGTAAATGGCTCTCATTTTACTTAGCTTCTCTGGTAAATGATTCTTGCTTCCTCTTTGGTCATGACAGAATTTCTAACATGATTGTTATAAACAAAGAGACTACATATTTTGAATTCTTTAAATATGTAGTCAAACATATTACACAGTCTACACAAAATATGAGATCTATAGGTTCTGGGTTGAAAGCATCAACAGCCCACTGCTAAAAATATTAAGTATTATTTTTTCCCAATGATTAAAGTGTTTTTAATATTGCTTTATTTTTGCTTCCTTGTGAGTCTCTGATGAAGTTTATCTTATTGAGATTAGAAGTCTCACCCAAGGATAAATTAAATGCTACATGATTTTTTAAACCCAGGAGAAAACAAAGGTAGGCAGCATCAAGGAATTATTATGTATAACGGGAATACAGCATGGACTTCAAAATCAACTTCTCTGCCTAGTTATTATGTGATTTGGGGAAGTCTTTCAAATATTCTGAACCTTAGTTTCCTCATTTGTGAAATGGGGACAATAATGAAAGATTATTGTGGAGATTAGAAACAAGATATTAAAAGTGTCTAGCACAGTACCTGGTATATAGGAGGCACTTAAATAAAGACATATTTTTCAGATTTTTAGAATTATGAAGCTTTATATTAAAAAGTAGCTACTATGTATAGGTCTTTATAAATTAGAGCTTCAACCACTGGGTAGAAATTGGCTTAATTGAGAGGGAAAAGTCAGCAGATGCCCCCTATAGAGAGATTTAAGATTATCTTTAGTGAACTGGTAGAATTTGAGTAAGTAATGTTTGCAATAAACAGAACAGCATATGTCTACGTTTGCTTAGAGACATAAGGTTTGCTAAGATACCTAGAAAACAAGTTAAAGGCTATGACAGTGAGATAAAGGCTTCTTGATATAGCTTCATGGACAACAAACTACTCTGAGGGGGAAGGAGTAGGTAAGGAGAAGAACAAAATTGTAGAGTCCAGAAATGACTACTTAAAAAAAAAAAAATCAAAAAAAAAATCAAAAAAAAAAAAAAGAAATGACTACTTGATTCACATCTTTGTGGAAATGGGACACTCAAAAGTAGTGATGGGAGACTTTAGAGAGAGAGCTGGGGTCCTACAAGTAAGACGTGTGACATTCAAATAAATATAAACTCATTGGTACTCATCAGATAGTGAAGTCTAGAAATCCTGCATGTAAAATGGCTGAGTGAATTGGAGGAAGAAATTCTGGAAGATCATTTAGGAGGTCAGTAAGCGGAGTAATATACAACAGCTGAAGGAAATGAGAGATGCTGAAGATGAAGAGGACCTTTGGAAATGTATTCCTGTCAGAGAAAATACACTTTAAAAACAACTTCTGCTTTAAAACCATTCAGAATGATTGATGATTAGCAAGATTACATGTTACGGTTTTGAAAACAAGTGAAACACTGTAAACATGTTTGCATGTTTAACGATTTGCTTTTTTGCTGCATTGACATTTGAATATCTGAAATAAATTTATTTCAATATTCTAAGAAATTTTAAAAATAATTTCTTAAGTTCTGACAATAAAATGTCTCACTGGCAAGCTAAAGCTCTTCAGCCAATACCACCAGGAATCCCTCTGTAGTCTCACTGTAGCAAGGGAGGAGGCACACCAACTGGGGGAGTCAGGGAAGAATACTTCAAGGTTTGGGGGGGGCTACAGTTAGTCACAGGTGGTCTTGGAAAGAACTGGTCAGATTTTGTATATCAGTCGGGTTTCAGTCACAGTGAAGATCCTGTTTTCAAGACACATAAGAATTAATGTTAGGTCAGTTGTGATATTATCTCAGAACACATGGGTTCAAAGGAAATAGTGTTTAAAAAAAGTTTGGCTTTAGCTTCAATCATGATGTGGTTGATAAGTTTACCTGACTTGCCACATAGTGCTGTGCATTTTGCAAGTTATGATTTCTGCTTAAATTCCCTCCTCTTAAACTTAGCCGCCAGCAGGGCCTCTCCATCAAAGGTACTAACTTTTTACAATTTAATTTGCTGCCATCTAGTGGGCATATACTTTCAGTTGTATTTCAAATCTAAAAGTAACAGATTTAGATGTTTAAAATTAATATCTTGTTCTGTTACTTTTGTAAAGCATTGAAAAACATCTTCAGTTATCTTTAATCACAAAATTATCTAACATTACTAATTATGATTCCAGTACTTTATCTATGAGAGTTAAATTAGGGTTATTCATTGTATTCAGTATACAGCAGTATATTTTTGTTTATATTGTGCTAACTTTCATAATACCACACAATATATTTGTAAAACTTGAGTTTCAAAGTGAAAACTTAAAAGTAGGAAAAAACTGAACTCTTTTAATTAGGAATGCCTGATATGCAAAATTTTAAAGCAGGAGCTACTGGACCTAAATTAAATTAGTTTTAAGATGGCATTTCATGCAGGTAGTAGTCTGACTGAGGGGAACACCCATAATCCGTCTTCTCTCATTTGCATAAAGGAAAGAAGCCTTATACTATGTTCCTCAGAAGAAAACAACACTGGAGACTACTTCCAGTGACTCCCTCCAATTCGTTATTTGAATATTTTCCCAGAAGGACTGATTTACCTAATTAATAAAAGTGGTCAAAGGACATTTGCATGCAGGACCCTGTCTGAAGTCATCCATCCTGTCTGCCTGTGGTTACATGGCAAATTCAATTTTGTGGGAAAAAAGTAAGAAGCATATTTTACCTTCAAGTCCCAGTTGTGTTCTTCAATTTTACCTGCTTGATTTATCTATTTTAACATTTTGTTTGGATTACAAAGGGAAAGGGGGTGTAATTAGTATCACCACAAAACTCAGTACTTGCCCATGTATGTGTGAAACAGGAGAGTAACTGAATGAAAAGAAAAGGTCTTTTTTTGTGGGTGAGACTTAAGGATGTAGAGAAAGAACCTTTGGAGGGCCAAGCAAAAGAAAGTGAGAGACAATGAGAAAGCATTAAAATAAACGCAGGAATGATATCATTAATTTAACTTGCCCTAACTTGACAATCTTCAAAGAGAGGCTAGTTTCAAGAAATTTCAAGCATGAGAGTTTTATGTATTCTTAGAAAGTTTTTGACCTGAATCAAGGTTCTAGAGCAGGGATTCTTAACCCAGGGTCCACAGACCCACAGGGATCCTTGGAAAGATTTCAGGGGGTCCGTGAGCTTGATTTTTAAAAAATCAACTTACTATCTTTATTTTCTCTGACCTCCAATTGAAATCTAGCATTTCCTTCACTTACAAATGTATATAATAAATAAAGTACAGTAGTATTCATTTCACCTGATGACAAAGGGGTCTGTGGAACAAAAAAGGTTAAGAACCCCTGTCCCACAGTATATTATTTTTGTATATGACAATCATTTTCTTCTTATTAAAAATCCATTTCTACTACCAGTCTTTTGATATTTCAAGAGGCAGCTGATTATATTGCTATGTAGGAATTACTCATATATACCCCAATTCCTTCTAGTCTCATCAACATTTTCACCAGCCTAGCAGGCATTTTATCCCCTAAAGACATTTACTTTTTTTTTATTAAAAAAAAATTGTAAGATACTTAGATTACATAAATGTTACATAAAAAATATAGAGGGGTTGGCTGTGGGGAAGAAAGACAGGTTTGTAAACCCTGGAGTGAGGTTCTGCTTGCCCGAGGACACTGCTGTGCACAGACCCCGGGGTAAGGCCACCATCACCATTTCAAGCCCTAGAATTGGAAGATGGCCTCAAAAGGAAGATGGCAGCAGGGTAAGGAGCTCCCAGAGTCAGGTCATCCTACAGTGCAGTTACTAATCACCCAGCACTTTCTGAAGAACCTGTTTGGGGGGCTCAGGAGATCAGAAAAGCATACTACAAAATCCTGGAAAAAAGGAAGTAGGAGATTGCCCATCTGCAGTGAAGTTTCGTGAGTAGAGCATTCCACACCTCAGAGGCCAGTGCCCATTCTCTGCTGGTGGTGCAAGATGCCTTGGCAGCTACTCCCTGGCTGGAATTGGAAACTCCATTTCCTAAAAACAGGGAGGCAAAACATTCAACTGAGGACTTGGGGGATAAGGAAAAGAGGAATACATTACACAGAAAGTCATTGGACAGGATAGTAGTTACAGTCACTTCAAGGTGAAAATGACAGCACATCTCAAGAAACTCAAAGAATCATACTGTCAAAGACAGGGAGTTCTAATGAATTCACTCAAGTTTCTCTTTGAAGGTCAGAGAATTACTGATAATCACACTCCAAAAGAACTGGGAATGGTGGAAGAAGATGTGGTTGAAGTTTATCAAAAACAGGCGGGATCACTCAACAATTTAGATATTCTTCAAGTTTTTTCTTTTCCATTAATCCTTCTTTACTTTTAAAAATAGGTCTTTTGTAATGTGGTGTTCAAAACAGAACTGAGGGAAGAAGATTTGGCTCAAGTAATAAGGCCTCTGCCTACCATATAGGAGGACCCAGGTTCAATCCCTGGGTCCTCCTGGTGAAAAAGGAAAGAACGCATGCCTGCACAATGAGCCAGTGCCCATGTGGCGCGCTGAGTACCCATGTGGTGAGCCAGTGCCTGCATGGCAAGCTGCAGGCCCACGTGGTGAACTGTTTGCATGAGTGCCCGTGTGGTGAGCCAGTCCCACGGAGCAAGCCAGTGCCTACGTGGCAAGTTGAGTGCCCATACAGCAAAGCCAAGTGCATATGTGGTTAGCCAGTGCCCACACAAGTGAGTCACAGATCAAGAAGATGCTGCAACAAAAGAGAGAGGAAGAGGAGAGTCAAGGTGAAGCACAGCAGAGACTAGGAACTGAGGTGGCACAATTGACAGGGAACTCTCTCAACATCAGAGCTTCACAGGATCAAATCCCAGTGAATCCTAGAGAAGAAATATCAGAAGAGAAGAGAAAAAGAGAAACAGATATAGAAGATCACACGGCAAAAGGACACAGCAAAAACAGCAAGGTGGGGGAGGGGGAGAGTAAGAAAGAAGAAAAAGGAAACGGACTTTGGCCCAGTGGTTAGGGCGTCCGTCTACCATATGGGAGGTCCGCGGTTCAAACCCCGGGCCTCCTTGACCCGTGTGGAGCTGGCCATGCGCAGCGCTGATGCGCGCAAGGAGTGCCGTGCCACGCAAGGGTGTCCCCCGCGTGGGGGAGCCCCACGCGCAAGGAGTGCGCCCGTGAGGAGAGCCGCCCAGCGTGAAAAGAAAGTGCAGCCTGCAGAGGAATGGCGCCGCCCACACTTCCCCTGCCGCTGATGACAACAGAAGCGGACAAAGAAACAAGACGCAGCAAATAGACACCAAGAACAGACAACCAGGGGAGGGGGGGAATTAAATAAATAAATTAATTAAAAAAAAAAAAAAAGAAAGAAGAAAAAACAGAATTGAAAATGGGCACCCCATCTCTTTAAAACATCTGGTATTTTGAATTCTAGTGCTAAATAATCTTTATTGTTTGTTTTCATTATGCTGATTTTAGTGATCAGAATTCATCCCCCTTCATATTGCTCTTTCCTTTTAAAAAATTACATGTGTGCACAGAGAGGCCACTTTTTCCAGGACTGTGCATTTTCCGGATTGTGGTGATAAATAAGATCGACCAATGAAAGTCTCATAATGACTTTCCAATTGGCCCTGAGATTCTAGCAGGTTAACACTTCACTCCTAGACTAAGTCTTTCAGTGAGAAATGGAAGTCTTTCAGAGAACTGAACTGTGGGAAAATGACCTTTCCTTAACTTGAAGCTACTTTTAAAATCTGAGGGTCTAGACCAAAAGAAAAGGACTATCTGGTTGGAGTCGAAATGACAGATACGGTGGGAGTAATAACTAACTCCAAAGATGGCTTCACTTGAGAGACAAAGCAATTTAAGATTAAAAACAATCTTGTCAAAAGATTCCCGAAAAGTTCTCATTTTCTTTAACAGTTAATAGTTATTCATGCAGAAGAGTATACAAGAGAACACTACTCTTTTTTATTTTATTAGTAAATTTTGGCCTGGAATATAGGTTTTAAATGGACATTGTCTGTACCTCTTTAACTAAAAGAAATAAAATATTTGAAAGAAAAAATGTAGGAGATTCCTGCCCCACTCCCTCCCCTTCCCACACTTTCCCAAATTAACAACATCCTTCATTACTGTGGTACATTTGCTATAATTGATGGACATATATTGAAGCACTGCCACTAAGTGTGGATTATAGTTTACATTATACTTTAAACTCTCTCCCACACAGTTTTGTAAGTTATGACAAGATATATAATGGCCTGTATCTGTCATTGCAATGTCACTCAGGACACTGCCAATGTCCCAAAAATGTCCCCATATTATACCTGTTTCCTTTTCCCTCCCCTCAAAACCTCCGGAGGCCACTGCCTCCACATCAGTGATGAAAGTTCTTCCATCGCTAGAACAACAATAGGTGTATAGTAGAATAACAGTAAGTTGACTCTAGTCCATTGTTGATTTCCCAATCCTGAGGATTCTAGGGTGGTGATGTCCACCTCTACTTGATAAAGGGCTTAGGTCCCATGGGGCAGATGGATGGGACTATCCTGCATGCAGTTGTAGACTCTCTTTGTTCCTTCATTATCTCCTTGTTAATTGTCCTGGGTGAGTCCAATGAACTGGTGAGTAGGTGTTACAACTCTGTTAAGATTCAGGGCCCATCTAGCACATGGGAAGCCCAAAGATTAAGCCTCTTGGACAAAACGTATCAACTCTAGTACTAACTATAGGTTCAAATAGAAGGGCCAGAAGAGACATATGTAGGGAAACCACAACTGAGTCCTACTCTGTCACACTGGGGAGCATAAATTCCAAAACAGGGTCCACTGACAAGGTGCCAAACTCCTGAGCTGCCAGCCCTGCCTAGAGTGTCAGGACGTCTCCAGAGCCCTCAGGAGCCCCACTATTTGAGGCAATATTTACTGTGGAACTAGAGTATAATATGAAAGCACTTTTCATTACATACCATAACAGCAACGTAAAGAACCTAAATAACCAATGAAACTGAAAACTGGAAAAAAGGAATTTAATATTTTTTGATCTACCATGTATCCTATTAAATAGTATACTTGCCCTTGGTTCATTTCCTCTTAGGCCCTTTCCTCACCCTTTTGTTGCTGTGCTTTATTTCAAAGTAGCTAACCCTGGTGGCTGCAGTTTCCACGCTTCCTAGTCAACTGCTTCTTGCCAGGCTTGGTAAGTGGGATGGTAGAAGGAAGGACAAAACCAAGTTATTTCTCTCCTCTTTCTCTGCTCTAGCAGTTTCCCTGGCAATAGCTACGTCTTCCCCATGAATCCAGTTTCTACCATGTAACCTAGCCCGTGAGTTTCAGAAACATTGACTTCTCCCTCTTTCCCTCTGGCACAGAGGTGGTAGCAGCTTTCTACTGTTGGAAATCTCTAGAGTGTAATACTGTTTCCTATTAAAATTGTCAGCCTTTCTACCACCTGTTTAACCAATTCGTGGTATATACTTTTTTTTTCAAACTTAGACCTAACATTGGTTTCTGTTTACCTGGCAGGGCCCTGACAATATATTCTACATACACATATATACTTTTGTGAATGTATAGTTTCATTCTGATTCTGATTCCATCTTCAACTCCTTGGAAAGCATTCAATTAAAGATGTTTTGGTTTGAGGGCTCCAAGGAACCTGCACTTCCCCCACAACTTCAAATAACGACTAAGGGAAATCAGGGCAGAAGATGAAGGCCAGGGAGAAATGGTATTGAAGATGAAAGAGGGAGAACAGAAAGACTTCCTTATGCCAATTGCAGTTGGACTAATTTGATAAGTGCCATGATTTAAAAAAAAATAATGTACACAGGCAATTTGCACCATTTTCAGAATTCCATATTGGGAGTCCTTCAGGTAATTCTCAAACTTTTTACAAATATGTATATGGAAAAGACAGAAGTAGTATGTCTGTGTGCACACATACATGTGCCCATGGGTACAGAAAGAGAGGAAGTCCCATATCAAATGGTGCTTATATTCTAGTACAGGGGTTGGCAAACACTGTTAAAGGCCAAATAGTAAATATTTTTTACTTTGCAGGGATATGGTCTCTTCACTACTGTTTAATTCTGTTGTTGTAGCTTAAAAGAAGTTGGGGACAATATGTAAATGAAGGAACAAGACTATATTTATAAAAACAGCCAGAAGGTTGGATTTGGCCCATGGGCTATAGTTTGAAGACCCCGGTGATGTTTAGGCTAATGTGTCAACTCTGCCAGGTAATTGTGTCCAGCTGTTTGGTCAAGCAAGCACTGGGCTAATTATAATACAAGGACATTTATAGATTTTAGTCACCAGTGAGTTTACTGCATAGATAGCTGGTTACATCTACATCGATCAGGGAGACTGCCATCAGCAATGAGTGACACTTTATCCAATCCTTAGAATGCCTTAAAAGGGGAAGTGATTTCATCATTCAGAGAGACTTTCCCAGCTCATCTTTGGACAGCCAACATCTCCTGGCAACTCATCAAGGACCTTCATTGGACTTTTACTGGGGCCCTGGTTTGCAGTCTGCCTGCGAAACCTGGACTTGTGCATCCCCACAGTCACATGAGAGACTCTTATAGAATCTCATATTATTTACAAATATCTCCTCTTGATTCTGTTTCCCTAGAGAACCCTAACAAATACAACCCCTATTCTAGTGGAAAGACAGGTATAAACCAAATAATTACTGAATTAAAAGATTACTTAATTGTAATCTTTAAATTGCTATAAAGTACTGAATGCAATAAGAATGCAAAACAAGGGGGGTTGACCAAGTATGCAAGTTTAATAAAGATTCCCAAGAAATCAATTTATATTAAGACCCTATAGCAGAAAGGAATACAGTATCTTCAAAGAACTACATATATAGCCAGAGACACCTTGAAGAATCATGATGGTTTCAGGCCTTTTGAACCAAAGCCAAGAAAATGTGATTTATTCTGTCAGAGAATGAACCCCTTCATAGCCTTTCTTTGAGTCAATCAGCAAAGAACAATCTTTTACTTTTATGAGGGAAGAAAGAAAAAAGAAATGGAGAGAAAAACATCAGTATCTTTTAATATCTCAAAAATGTCACTCAGCCATAAATAATTGCACATAATCAACAATTCTAAACATAAACAGTATGGCTTTGAAACTAAGATCCAATTCATTACTTAAAGAATTTGTCAAACCTTGAGATAAGTGTCAAATATTGAACCATATAAAATTGATGGTATTCAATTTTTGTGATCTACAAATGAAATTGTCATTTATACTTTTTATAATTTTATTTTTATTGCCTTTTTAAAAAGATACATAGATCACACAAAATGTTAAATTAAAAAATATAAGAGGCCCCATACACCCCACTCCCCGTCCCCACCCCCACTCCTCCCACATCAACAACCTCTTTCATCAGTGTGGCCCATTCATTTCATTTGATGAATACATTTTGGAGCACTGCTACACCACATGGATTACAGTTTACACTCTTCCCCAGTCAATTCAGTGGGTTATATAGCAAGACATATAGCATTAGCTTCCCCCCAGCATGGGATGTACCTCCTGGGGATGAGCCTCCCTGGAGCTGAGGGATTATTACCAATCACCAGCTGGGGATGCAACTAGAAAAAGACCTTGAATAAAAGGGGAAAATGCTAAAGACAAATGAGTTTATATGGCTAAGAGACTTCAAAATGAGTCAGGAGAGCATAAGAGGGGTCACACTTACACATGTCACAGTAGGATCCCAGAGACAGCCAAAGTAGATACAAACCCCAGGTAGTGGTCCTCCTGAAGGCAATGGGGAAACCCATCCAAGTTCTACAGTCTTGGTAAATGGCTCTGCAGTTCAGTGCCTTGCCAGTGGGCCCTCCTTTGGAATTTGTGCTCCTGAGTGTGATGGAGTTGGACTCAGATGTGACTTCTCTACACATGCCTCTTCTGTCACTTTTACTGAACCTGTGTTGTATGCTGGGGTTGGTATATATACTTTTTGACCCACAGTTTAGAATTTCTTTATTTTTGATCTGCAATTTTTTCAAATTAACATTTTCAGTACCAAGGTACTATCAAGGGTATTTTGATAGCTCTAGCTACATAAGTATACATGCCCATAAGCTGCTCCCTCAACCTTTCAAAAGCTAGATATCATGAAAGTTGTCTTTCTCTTGGTATATTCTGCAAAATGCTCTCTCATTGCAGAACAGTTTCCTAAACATATTTTATAAGGATAATGGATGCAACACTGATATAATCTGATATTTAGAAAACTTCTTTCATCATACAGAAGTCATTGATTCTTGATGCTCCTAGAAATCTAATATGCCCCTCCCCATGTAGTAGCTCACTATATAAAGGCTATATACATTAGCAAGTCCAGATATTTATCAGATTCATCTCCTCCATGAGCTTCTGGGATATTTCTGAAGAATATTAACACATTTTTAAAATCTCTAATGTCAAAGTATGATTTTCAAAAAAGATAAAAACATGACTCACAAAAATGTATTTACCTCATTAATAAGGAACCAGAAAGATGGTAAAACTGTTTTAAAAAGAATTGGAAAAAGCAAAGTACTTTTAGTGGCTTCAAGAAAGGGAAGTCAAATAAGAATGCTAATTTGGATATAAAATTGATTAATATCCTACAGGGCAATAAAATTGAACCTTTTGGGGTCATCTGTTTTACACTGTAAAATCATTTGTATTTCCTGGGTAAAATTTATTTGTATTACTATCGGGAAAAAAAAATTTACTATAGTTTCTACTCATTAACATCTACTTTTACGGAGGCACAGAATATTCCAAATAGCAAGGCAAAAAAAGTACTCACCCCTGGAAAATCAGATAATACCTCTGAGAACTGACTAGACAATATCTAGCATGATACTGGAAGAATACCCAGTAATCACTTTTGCCTATTTCCAAGACTTGGATACTTTTTCTTAACATTTACTTGATAACCTGAGCTGCTGCCTGATCATAGTAAAAAAGACTCAGCGCTCCTCTTCTGAAGGTTGCTGATCAGAAGCCAGCTTTTCCCAAGATGCTACTCTCCTCTCCCAAGAAGTTAACTCCAAGGGTAGACAGCAGCTAGGATAACCATTCGGGTTTGTTCAGGTCTGAAGGATTTTCCAGGATGTGAGACTTTCACTACTATCACCAGGAATTCCTGGGCAAACCACGACAAATGGTCATCCCAACACCAGCCTGCCCTTTAATTCCACAAGGAACAGACAAACCCCCAAAATAATGTAAAATTGATCAAACTTTTACTGAAGTGTTCAGGATACTAGAAGATAGAAGAAAAACTCAAAACTATACATTACATACAGCTACTCCCCAGACTCTTGTGGCCAAAGTGATCAAGTAGAACTTCCTTTAGGTATCGTTACCCTTAGTTCCCAATCTCCACATTAGATTTAGCTCCCCCAATGTGAGGCCCTTCAGCACAACTGTCCTGCCCAGGATTCAGGACCAGGATTCCGCCACAAAGGGAGAAAATGGGGAATGTTTATCCCAAAGAGAAAAAATCTACAGAGATATGACTCTATTTATGAGTAAGAAAAATTTTAAGTTAAAATGCAGTAACAGTGCTTTATCTTCTCATTTCAGAAGGGTATATTTGTTTACCTTAAGGAAATCTCACTTAAAATATTTACATTTCTTCCCTAAAACAAAGGAGATATCTGATCTCAAAGGCAAATAAGCTTTCCCACTTATAGAAATGAAATACTGCTTGCAACTTTAAAATTACAGGATTTCCCTCTTCATAATGTGTAGTATATTGTATTTTTCAAAAATAGTTGCAATAATATTAATACATCCATACTCTCTTTTCACAGGTTCTTTTACAATGTGACATTAACAGATCTCCAACAAAAGGTGGGGTCTACGTCTCTTCCCTTTGAATCTGGGCAAGTTTGTGACTGCTAATTTATAAAGCACCTGATACCATCCCCAATTTTTTTAAATGCACATATAAATTCAAAATAAATATGTTTTTCAAAAAGTTGTGACCAGGGACACATGGGAAGCTAAGAAATGTATTCATATACAGAAGTAGATGGGAATGGAGGAAGCTTCTATTCCTATCATTCATAATTATTTTTAATGATCTGTCAGCTAAAAAACCCAATTAAGTCCTCCTTCAATATTGCTGAAAGCAAAAAATTGGATATCACCAGACTTGCAAAAATTTTAGTCATTAGTGTCATTCACTATCTCAACACTGATAACAGTATTCCATAAGGTTCCCCCCCTCCCCACAGCAGGATCCTGGATGGGTAAGAGATGTATCTTATTTTGGAATGTAGAAAAGAACAATTGTGAAAAGAGAGAGGAAAACAAGCATAGCACCTCTGACATAAGCCACTTCTCCAGCCACAGCCTCTCAGGCAGATCACATGTGGAGTTCGGGACACTGAAACTGATTCCTTCAAGACTGTCCATACCCTTAAACGTGTTCATTATATACTCCAGTTTTAGCCCAACATATTGACTAATTTTATCCTTTAAACAACTCCATGAAGTAGCTGCTATTACTAACCTATTTTACAGATGCAAAAATTTGGACAAAGAGATACTATATCACTTGCCCAAGTGCACAAAGTTACTAAATGGCAGAGCCAGGATGCAGACCAAATTGTTTCTAAAGGCCACATTCTCAGGCACTACTGTGTAGGCTTTTCATATATACTATAAATGCAAATAAATACATATATAAAATGTTTTTCTTTGAAACCAAGTTTGGAATAAGAGAAAAATTAGGAAGAAAAACTGAATGTTAACTGAGAATAAAGAAAGTTACTAATGATCTCAAAGATTATTTGCCCTAAATGTCTAATACTATGCATTTCATTTAAAACCTGCAACCAGTAGGAGGATTGTGTCTAATTTTTTTCTGTTTATATTTTGGTAGCAATTTTTTTTCTCTTTGTTAAAATACTCTTTCTTTTTACTACCCCTCAATCTCAGCACCATGAAGTAACTGCCAAGAAGGAAGACATGAACACAAGTCGGCATCTCTTTTTTTCCAATTTTTGCTTTAAGATCTCATTTTTCCTGTCATCCCAAGGGTAGAAATAAGTAAAGATATAATTAGCGTCCTTGGAAGATATGAACCCCTGAAATGATATTATATAAAATTGTTAAAGGATTTTTTTTCCTTCACTTACAAAGAAGGAATGGATTAGCTCCTTGTGATTTTACATAAAATCGTTAAAGGATATTTTTCTCCTTCACTTATAAAGAAGGAATGGATTAGCTCCTTGTGATTTTTTTTCTCAAATAGAGAATGGCTATTTTACTTATATTTTTATCAACTCTAATACACTGCTTTTTCCTGAGCAATCTCCTAGCAGCTGTTTTTTGTTTCTTTCTTACAAACTACTTCCGAAAGTGTCCAATTTAAAGTGCTAATAATCCATGAACTTGAATATTTGAGTAGTAAATTAAACCAAGCTCTCAAAGTAATGAGTTTTGCTAAGCATAGATTTTTTTTTCTGCACCATAATAAAAACAAGCTGGTTTTAGAAATGTGGTCTTGAGGTTCATGCTTCCATTCATTTTTTAAACTGTTGTTTGATACCTGAATTTATGAAGGTATTGCTAGAAAGAACCCAGGACCTTAACTAGAACTGTGCCCATAAATCTGGGGTATCTCTCAGTGGAACACTTGCATCTCCTGGAAAATCATCTCACTGAAAATAATATTAACCTCATGAGCTTCAGAAAACTATTTTCCACAGTTTGAAGAATAGTAGTCATAGCCATGGTCTATTGCATTTCAGTAGTAATTCAACAAGCTATTGCAAATTTTCTGGTAGAAAACAGCTCCCAGAGTTTAGGTAAACTTTTGTCTAACCACTTGTCTGAAATAATGGGGAAAAAAGTCAGTAATTGTATGAGCTACATAATGGAAGGGATCACTTTTACTTTCTGCCTGCTCTCATCATATCCACCTCTAGCTGAACCTACATGTTTTAGTTTGCTAGGCTGCTGAAATCATATACCATAAAGTGAGTTGGGAGTTTATTAGCTAACAAGCTTACAGTTTGAGGTTGAAGAATGTTCAAATCAAGGTATCATCAAGGTGATGTTGTCTCCCTGAAGATTGGCTGCCAGTGAACCTAGAGTTCTTTGACACATAGCAAGGCACATGGAAGTGTCTGATGGCCTCTCCCTTCTCCTCCAGGTTTCACTGTGTTCAGCTTCTTGCTTCTGCGGCTTTCTCTCTCTGTATTCATTCCATTTATTAAGGAGTCCAGTAAGAAGATTAAGACCCACCCTGGGTCATGCCTTAACTGAAGTAACCTCATCAAAAAGAATCTACTTTCAGGAAGCGGACTTGGCCCAATGGATAGGGCATCCGCCTACTACATGGGAGGTCCGCAGTTCAAACCCCGGGCCTCCTTGATCCATGTGGAGCTGGCCCATGTGCAGTGCTGATGTGCACAAGGAGTGCCATTCCATACAGAGGTGTCCCCCACGTAGTGGGGGAGCCCCACACGCAAGGAGTGCATCCTGTAAGGAGACCTGCCCAATGCGAAAGAAAGTGCAGCCTGCCCAAGAATGGCGTCACATGCACAGAGAGCTAACACAACAAGATTATGCAACGAAAAGAAACACAGATTCCCGGTGCCACTGATAAGGATAGAAGCGGTTACAGAAGAACACACAGCGAATGGACACAGAGAGCAGACAACTGGGGGGAGCGGGTGGGGGAGGAAAGAGAAATAAATAAGAAATAAATCTTTAAAAAAAAAAAAGAATCTACTTTCAATGTTTATACCCACAGGAATGGATTAGCTTTAAGAACAGGATTTTCTGGGGTACACACAGTTTCAAACCACAGCACCATGCCTGACCAGAGAGAGAGAAAGAGAGAGGCACAAAACAGGACACTTTGAGTCTAAAGTGGGGAAAGAGGCTTTGTATGGAGACTTATTATTCTGTTGTTTTCAGATATGGAATGCTACTGTTCATTAGTGTATCCAATAGGGCAACAAATCTTTTTGGGCTGTAGACAATGTAAATATAAACTTTTGTTGCTTATTGAGTTTCTAATTTTTTGTCTCTTTATGTTCATAACTTTGTTCTCAACTGCCATAACATTACTCTTGGAATCAAATATAATGCTCTGCCACTGTAAATCTTTAAAATTGCTGAACCTCAGTTTCCTTATCTATATATGTGGCTAAATAATGCCAACTATGACTTTGTATTGGGGGTGAACTGAAATTAAGTGTCAGAAGAACCTACTAGATTGAAGGCACTTGGTATGCTCTCAGTAAATGATGATCATAGTGGTGATCAATAGGATCAACTAGGAAACCACAGGTAATATACCTGTGGAGTAAATGGCACAACACTGGATTTAATATATGTAAGGTGCTATTATTCTTCTTCCTGTTCAAATTATTTAAGTTAGACTCAGATACTACGTTACATATGAGTCCATGTGTTAGTAATCATTGTACTTCTGCAAAGGAAAAATTAAAAGTAGCTCTACTTTTCCAACTTGTGGGAAATTCTCCAATGGCCCAATTCTCCAGTAGCTATATGCATTTGGGTCTCTTATTCACAAGCAGATTTCTAGACCCAGAGGGACTCTCCTCTCAATATAAAGATGAGGATAATGACATGGATTAAGGCAAGGTTAAGAAATAGTCCAACATATAAAGGCCATGAAATGTAGGGAGACTGGGAAGATTTGTGGCAGATTTACAAGGTTGTCTAAAGGAAGTCAAAAGCAAAGCAAAGGAAGATTGGTTAATGCAGCAGATTGATATTGTTTGTAAATTTCAAAAAATAGATATTGGATTATGTTTGTATACTGGTCTGTTCCTCTAGGTGTATTGTATTCGATTGGATTCAGAGGTTTAGGTTTTGCTTGATTAAATTATGAGTAAGGCTTTGTTTGAGCCACATCAGTAGGATGTTGAGAAAATGACAAGGCAGAGGAGAGCATTGGAGTTTTGAACTGGAGCCCCAGGCAGTAAAAACACAGGAGAAGAACACAAAGGAATAGAGATGGCTCCATAGACATGGCAGAGGCCCCAGGAAAAGAGAGAGCCTGACCTTGTGGAGAGAACAGAGCAGCTGAGCCTGGAGAGAAATGAGCCCTGGGAGAGAGACGAGACTTATCCCAGCTTATAGCTGATATTCGAAGACACTGGGACCACGGAGCCTTAAGAGGAAGAGGAAGGTTGAAACTTTGCAGACGTCAGTAGTCATCTTGCTCCAATATGTGGTAACTGCCTGTGGTGAGAGAAGAAATTTACACTTTATGGCCTGGTAACTGTAAGCTTCTACTCCAAAAAAGTATTCTTTATAAAACCCAACAAATTTCTTGTATTTTGCGGGGAAGGGACTTGGTCCAGTGGTTAGGGCATCCGTCTACCACATGGGAGGTCCGTGGTTCAAAACCCGGGCCTCCTTGACCCGTGTGGCCCATGCGCAGTGCTGATGCGCGCAAGGAGTGCTGTGCCACGCAGGGGTGTCCCCGCATAGGGGAGCCCCACGCGCAAGGAGTGCACCCCGTAAGGAGAGCCACCCAGTGCAAAAGAAAGTACAGCCTGCCCAGGAATGGTGCCGCACACACGTAGAGCTGACACAGCAGGATGATGCAACAAAGAGAAACACAGATTCCCATGCCACTGACAACAACAGAAGCGGACAAAGAAGATGCAGCAAATAGACACAGAGAACAGACAACTAGGGTGGGGGGGGAGAAGGGGAGAGAAATAAATAAATAAATCTTTAAAAAAAAAATTCTTGTATTTTGCATCAGCACCCATTTGGCTGACTAATTACAGTTAAGTTCAGGAGAGTCATACCAGTAATATTAATAGTTCAGTTCTGAAGAGCTGCTTCAGCACTAAAATCCTAGCATTAAAAATCCCATTTGAAATTAGTTATATTCTTCTTTGATGCAGAGTTGGATTATTTCTTGCTGCAAAGTTTGGGGGTTTATACGATTCACTAAATGGTAAGAATTGATATGAACAAAGATTGGAGATGTACTTTAAGATTTCCATCAGATGTCTGCATACATTTATGTGGGTTCTTGGGTCTTTGGGATCACCCTTCTTGCTACTGTCCACTGGATAGACCTATTAAGTTATGGGGAAAGTAATATGAAGAGCCTGAAATAGAAATATGTGTGTGAGTACATTGTAGGATGCCAGCACTAGTACATCATTCTGATGGGGTGAAAGAGCCAAAACAATTAGGGAGTCATTGGAGAACTTAAGAGTAAAAATAGCCCTAATTAATGGGAGACAATTCTGAATAAGTCTCTCTCATTTCACACATTTTATGAAAAGTGAACAGATTGAAGAGAGCTTAAATGTTGCTATAGGTTGAACTGTTACTCTCAAAAAAGATATGCTTAAGTCCTAACCCCTGATCCCTGAATGAGACCTGATTTGGAAATAGGATCTTTGAAGATTATATTAGTTAAAATGATGCCAAACTGGATTACAATGGGCCCTAATCCAGTATGACTGGTGATCTTATAAGAGGAGAGAATTGAATACAGATAGACCAAGAGAAGATAGCCAGGTGATGGAGGCAAAGATTGAGTTATGCCATACCAAAGAACACCATGAATTACCAGCAAGCCACCACCAGAAGCTTCTGGGCTTCAGAGGAAGAATGGCCCTACCAACACCTTGATTTCAGACTTATATGCTCCAGAATTGTGAAAGAATAAATTCCTGGTGTTTGAAGCCAAACAGTCTAAGGCTGCTGTCTTTTCCTAGGGTGCTTAATGCAGATACTATGAAATGTTTTGGCTTGAATGTTAGGAATTTATTAACTTACAGTTTTGAGGTTGAAAAACTGTCCAATACAAGGCATCATCATCAAGGTGATACTTTCTTCCAGAAGACCAGCTGCCAGTGATCCTTTGCTCCTCTATCAAATGTCAAGGCACATGTTGCTGTGTCTCCTGGCCTCTTCCTTCTCTTCTGGGTTTGGCTGCTTTCAGCTTCTTGCTTCCTTGGCTTTTTATTTTTCACTCTCTCTGTACTCATCCCATTTATAAAGGACTCCAGTAACAGAATTAAGACCCATCCTGAATGAGTTAGATCACACTTTAAGTGAAGTAGTCTCACAAATGATCCCATCTACATTGGGTTTATACCCACAGGATTGGATTCGTTTTAAGAATATGTTTTTTGGGGGTACATACAGCTTCAAACCACCACCCAAGTTCCTCCCTAAGCTCCTGGGTTCTTTCTCTCCATTTCTGCAGTTTTTTCTCTGAGTCTCTGCTGCTTTTAGTCCTCGTTATGAATGACTTCAGCAAGAGAACCAAGGCCCACCCTGGGTCACACTTCACTGAAATAATCCACTCAAAGGCCCTATAACTGAATCCAATTGAATTGAAGGATCCCACATCCACAGGAATGGATTAGCTTCAGAAGCATGATCTTTTCTGGGATCCAAAAAAAGCTTCCAACTGTTACATTCCAACATGTAGACCCCCAGAAGACATGTTCTTTCTGTAAGCAAAATACATTCATTCCATCATAATATCCAAAAGTCTTAAGTTATTTCAGTAACAATGCTAATTACAAAGTCACTTCAAAATTGATTATAGATGTTGTCTGTCCTGGGGCATAATTCCCCTCTGTCTGAGGAACTGTGAAACCTAGGAAACAAGTTATCTGCTTCCAATATACAAAGGAGGGACAAGCAAAAGATAAACATTCCCTTTCCAAAGAGAAAACCTGAAAGGAAAACAGGAGTCATAGGTTCCAAACAACTTGAAACCCTGCAGGGCATACTCCACTAGATTACATTGTCTGAGAGTTATCTATGAAACGATATTTAGTCCTCTGGGTCTGATGGAGTGGCAGCCCCACTCTTTCCAAGTGCTTGCACAGTGGACATGCTCTTCCTAAACAAAGAAGTGAAGGCTCCACCCTCTTCAAGAATGGTAGTGATGGTCAGACTCTGCAATCCCCAGTACACAGGATCAACCATCTCAGAATACTGAGGTGGTGGCTGGACTCTCCAAAATCTCAGGGGATATGCACCACCCTCTGTGAAGACTGGAGTGGCAGCACTCTTTCCAAACATTAAGGTGGAAGGTCTGTCCTGTCCAACTGCCAGGGCATATTCGCCCCTTTCCACACACATGGTTGGGTCCATTCTCTGGACCTGAGAAGATGTCTTCAGTCCAGGCCTCGGCTTCCATGGTCTTGCCCTCAAAATGACTTTTCCTTCAATATGTCCCTTTTATGTCCTTTTCAGAGACTGGCAATCGTTTCTTTCATACAGATCTTACAAAACACTTGCTGATTTTATATGTAGTACACAGTGGAACAAACCATCAGACAGCAGAACTTTCCACTGATCCTTCCTGAATAGCTTGCACCTCTAAGCCTAACTTACAGTAAAATGACTAACTAGGTCCATGTTGAGTTAAACCCTGACATTGAGAACTATTCTCTGGGGACTAACTTCCTGGAAGTTCAGACTTTTCCAAACTATCAATTTCTGGTTTCTTAGTGCCCAAAAGTTCAGTTCTCAATTTATCTCTTTCCTCTCACATTTTTACTATAAGCTACAAGAAGAAACCAGGCTGTACTTTCCACTAAGCTTGGAAATCTCCTCAGCTGAATATCCAAGCTCACTGCTCTCAAATTCTCCCTTCCATGCAAACTGAGAACTCAATTTTGCCAAGTTCTCTGACAGTTTAAAACAAGAATCATCTTTCTTCCAGTTTCTAATAATATATTCATCATCTGTCTAAGGTCTCATCAGATGTAGCATTGTTTCCATATTTCTACCAACAGTCTCCTCAAAGCAATCTAGGCCTTTATTATCAAGCACCTCACAATTCTTCTAGCCTCTACCCATTACCCAATTCCAAAGCCGTTTCCACTTTTTTGCATTTGCAATTCAGAGCACCTCACTCTTCTTGGTACCAGAATCCACTTAAATTCCTAGGCTACATAAAGCAGATACCATGAGATGGTTTGGCTTGAACAATAGGAATTTATTAGCTTACATCTGTGAGGCTGAGAAAATGACCAAATCAAGGCATTATCAAGGTAATGTTTTCTTCCTGAAGACCAGCCACCAGTGATCCTGTCAGGCCTCAAAGCAAGGCCTTTATGAATAACCAGAGATGGCATGAAGAAAACTTCAACACGAGAGTTAGGCAAACTCACATTTATTACGTCTGCAGAGGTAAGGAGCCAAGGTCAGTCCAAAGTGACTCAGACCTGATTCCCTGTGCTGCAGTCTCACTCTTGCTTAAATATCAAAGTTACTACTTAGCATTTGCTTTGATTATGCATTAGTTTTTATACATATGGATGAACACACATAGCTGGTTATGTAATTGTATGATTAGTATGCTCAGGAAATCATGCTTGCACATACCTTGCATGATCAAGAAAGGGGCGGATAACTCCACCCCTGGGTGGGAATTTTACTATGTTAATTAAGCAAGTTGAAGTGAGGACAGCAAGGGGCTACTTCTACGCAGCTCCGGCCAACTGGTTGAAGCTGGTTTTCATACTTCATTGCTTCAACAGGATATTCTTGACCACCAAAAGTGAAATTTGGCCTAAAGAGAGGGTTGCATTTCATTACCTTCTGATTTACATACAATTCTTTTCTTTGTATCCTAGCAACAGGGAGAGAAACAAATTACTTTCAGATATTCAGTCATCCTACATCCATCAATCCTTGGCTATTCTGCCACAAGACAAGGCATATGGCAGTGTCTGCTGATCTCCTCCTCCTTTTCTGGATTTGGTGGCTTTCAGTTTGTTGCTTCTGTGGTTCTTTTCCCCCTCTCTCTCCGTACTCATACCATTTATAAAGGACTCCTGTACTAAGATTAAGACCCATCCTCAATAAGGTGAGTCACACCTTAACTGAAGGAATTTCATCAAAAGATTTCACACATAATATATTTACACCCACAGAAATGGATCAGATTTAAGAACATGTTTGTCTGGGGTATATACAGCTTCAAACCACCAGAACAGTGCTTTGTTATGGCAGACTGGGAAACTAAGACAAATGTTAGGGAGTTTTAACAAGTTAAGAATTAAGAAGCATGATACTGAAGACTGAATAATTATTTGATAAAGATGATGAAAGGTACGTATTTTTAAGATAAAACTATTTTTCTATGACTTCTTATTTGTAATTCATCTTAAAATATAAATGCTAAAGAATTAAACATAGAGAGCAATTTATTTTTTTTTAAAAGGCAAGGCAATGAAGTTCTTGCTAGTGAATAATATATTTGAAATGAGAGTGAAAGATTCATCAGGTAACTGGCAGAATTCAGATAAAAATAGGAACAGCTAACATTAGCTATAGAGAAGGCAACAAATTAGAGTGAATAATAATCTTTTAAATGAAAGGATTAATTTTGGAATTTCATAAAGGTAGTTTTTAAATTAGTAAGGGGCAGGTTTTCCTAGATATGGAATATGATGACTATTCTCCTATTTGAGGTCTGATGATTATTAACCTTTGGATAGAAATTCTGCTTTTGCAAGGACTATATAACTGTTTTTAAGGTTTTTTGGGGGGTGTTCACGTGTGCGCGCGCGCATGCGCGCACATGAAACCACCATCTATTCTTTATTTCCATTTCCTGAATCTTATTATGCAATCCGTTTAGATTATTTGCTTTGGAAGTCTGTGTTAATCAGGCAAAAGTAAACACAGCTGTGAGTTTTCAGATATCTGTATATTAAACCTTAACTAAACACAGTTGACTTTCAAAACAAAATGGACCTGATTCAGCAGCATTGCCAACAAACCTTGCTCCTGAAATGTCAAAGGAGAGAAATTAAGTGACATTCTGTGGGGGGAAAAATTACATGCAGAGCAATTGCAAAATAAAAAAAAAATATTCTAAGTGAAAAAAAAAACAGAAAGAAAGTACTAGATAAAATGTAAATTTAAATAAATTTACAGAGATGGAATTATAGTGCTTATATATAACTGGGGAAGGAGAGAGGGACTGAAAGGTGACTACTAAGGGGTAGGGTTTTTTTTATTTTTAGAGTAATGGAAATGCTTTAAAATTGATTGTGGTGATGAATGTACAACTCTATGATTATACCAAAAGCCAGTGAATGTACATTTTAGATGGATTGTATGGTATGTGAATATATATCAATAAAATTGCTTTAAATGATAAAATAATCATGAAAACAAAAATTTCATGCAGGTTACCATGAATTTGATTCTTGCATCAAGGAAATTATTAAACATTAAATTTACATATTGACTTAAGAGCTTACACTAGAAAAGTGGTTTTGTCTTTGTGTGTATATTTTTATTTAAAAATCAAATTCTAGGATTCTAATCAATCAAAATTTCCTCTTTCTAAAGGCTCCAACCAATCAACATGACATTTATGTATCTCTCTAATTTTTAAGTGAACATAAGTATATTTAAAGGATATCAGTTTGGGCTTCTTTTTATTTATTTATTTATTTATTTTTAGGAGGTACCAAGGATTGAACCCAGGACCTCATATGTGGAAAGTTGATGCTCAAACCACTGAGCTACACCCACTTCTCCTCTTTTTATTTTTAATAGAGTATTAGGGCTGGCTGTCAAAAATCACTAATCCATTCATTCAGTAAGTACCTTTTGGTTGAGAGGTAGTATAGTGTTAAGAGCCATGGGTCTGGACAATGCTGCCTGGATTTTTGGTTCCCTCATTTACTAGCTCTATGTAATGTCTCTGTGCCTCTGTTTTCTCAAATATAATTTAGGGATAATGATAGTATCTACCCATAGAGGGTATGCTGTATGAAAGGAGGCATTCCCTTCTGAGTCTAAAAAGCTGTGGCTGAGGCAGTAAATGAGGGATTAGGGATGGGAGTAATTTGGTCAATGGAAGGCTATAAGGGCTGTGGACTGGGTAGATTTCCTTAGAACCCAGAGTGGGTGTGGCAGATAAGGATTAACATTCCAGGAAGGGAGAACAGTACATATAAAATCAAACAATTGTTTAAAAGATAGCACATTTGGTGAATTTCTAATACTTCTCTATGGTTAGAATCAAAATGAGTCTAAAGATGAGCCTGAAGAAGAAGGGGTAAGCGCACATACTATTAGGCATGTTTTTTATGCAATATTATACTTGCTGCAAATAATTTATATTATTTTATTATTTAAACTAAATAGCTTACTTTTATTGATCATTAGAAGCAGTTTAGGGCACATCATAAATAATAAAAAAGTATTATCATTTTTTTTACTTTTAATGAAGATCATAAATAGCAGGGACAGGGGCTCTATGATTCATGCCTTGAATGGCCATGAAGATTTTGGAACCTCAACCATGATCAGATTTTTTTTCCTTTTCTTTCTTTCCTTCTGGGAATTGTTCTTCTCTTTGATGTGATTCTAGTGATATCTCAATCCCTATCAACCTACATTGCCCAATCAAGTATCCATGGCCCTAGAACTGATTACTGCTCCAAAGGCAGACTACTTTAGTTTGCTAAGGGCTGCCAGTGTAAAATATGGGAAATGCACTTGCTTTTGTAATGGGGATTTATTAGGGTAAAGCTGAGAGTTCTGAGTATGAAAATCAAAGCATCATCAAGAGATGCTGTCTCATCAAAGGTCAGTTGCTGGCTTTCCTGGACTCCTGCCATGTCACAAGGCAAAATGTGGCCTTCTCCAGGCTCACTCTCTCCCTCAGCTGTGGTCTGTCAGGCATATGGCTAGTCTCTTAGCCTTTGGGACCCTCTCTCTCTCAGCCTCTGGGCTGCAGACAATACTGGAATCCCCTTTCACATGTCAGGGTAAAATGGCGTCTCTCTCTCTCTATTTGTCTCTGCATGTTTCCCCTGTCTATAAATGACTTCAGCAAGAGGGCTGAGACCCACCCAGGGTCATGCCTCACTGAAGTACTCCAATTAGAAGCTCCCAACTGAATTCAATCCAATCAAAGGGTTCCACATGCATAGGAATGGGTGGTTTTAAGAATATAATTTTCTGGTATCCACAGAAAAGACTAAAACCAATGAATTCCAGACTCTGGACCCCCGAAATACATGTTCTTTGTATATGCAAACATATTCATTCCATCACAATATTTCAAAAGCCTTAAATCATTTCAGTAGCAATGCTAAGTATACAAAAATCTCATCAAAATCAGTTACAGGCATGCAATCTGTCTTGGGGCAAAATTTCCCTCTGACTGTAGACCTGTGAAACTTAGAAAACAAGTTATCTGTTTCCAATATACAGAGGACGGACAGTCAGAGAATAAGCATTCCATTACCATAGGGAGCTACTGGAAGGAAAACAGGGATCACAGGCCCAAACGGTTTCAAAAACCTGCCAGGTATACTCCATTAGATTTCAAAGTCTGAGGGTCATCTAAAAAGCAATGTCTTCTTCTCCTCAGGGGCCCAAGGAAACCCACCCCTTCCACAGTCTTACTAGCGGCCATCTTTTTGGCTCCACCCTCATCAAGCATCTGAGTGGTGGTTGAGCTCTAGGTCTCACCCTCCAAGAACACTGGGGTGACAGCCACACTCTCCCCAATCTCTGGAGCACAGTCTCAATCCCATCAGAAAAATGTGGTGTAACCTAACTCTCTGTAATCTCCAGGGAACATGCTCCAACCTGAGACCTGAGCCACCGTACCTTTCCTGAACAATGGGGCGGAAGGCCTACCCTCTTGAAATGCCAGGACAAACTTACCTTTCTGCACTCATACTGAGAAGATGTCTTAATTCCAGACCTAAGCTTACATGGTTTGCCCTTGAATTTGTTTTTCTTTCAATCTCTCCATTTTCTGTCCCTTTTAGTCTAGGCTGACAGTGGTTTCATTTATACATATCTTGCAAAATGCTTGTTGGTTCCTAATAGAGTTGACAGGGGTCCCAACCAACAGACAAAAGGACTTTCCACAAATTCTTTCTGGATAACTGCATTTCCAGTCCTGATTTGCAAGGAAATGGCTGCCTGGTTCCAAGTTCAGTTAAGTCCTCACATGGGGTGCCATTCTCTGGGGTCTCACTTTCTGGAAGTTAAGAATTTCCCAACCATCAATTTCTGGTTTCTTTATATCCAGAAGTTCAGTTCTAAGCTTACCCCCTTCTTTTTATATTTTGCTATAAGCTGTAAGAGAAGCCAGACCCTATTTTCCACATTTAGTTTTGAAATCTCAGCTAAACATCCCAGCTCATCACTTTTAAATTCTGCCCTCCATCCAATTTCAGGAGACAGTTTTGCCAAATTCTCTGCTACATAAAGCAAGGATCACCTTCCTTTCAGTTTGCATCATTTTTGTCTAAGCCCTCATCAGAAGTAAATTTAGCTTTCATATTTTTACCAACTGTCTCTTGAAAGCAATCTAGGCTTTTTCTATTAAGCATCTAACAATTCTTCCACATTCTTCCCCTTACCCATTTATAAAAGCATTCCAAAATTTTTTGGTATTTGCAGACAGCAGCACCCCACTCTCTCAGAACCAATTTTTGTTTTAGTTTGCTAAGAACTGCCAAGCCAAATACCAGATATTGATTAGCTTTTATAGTAGGAATTTTATTAGAGTTAAATCTTACAGTTCTGAGCCTATGAAATGTCCAAATCAAGGTGTCATCAAGAGCTAAAGTTAACTACTGGCAGTCTTGGAATCATGCCATGTGGCAAGGCAAAATGGCAGCTGGTCTCTGCCTTCTCCTCCAGGCTTACATTCTCCCTGAGTTCAGCTGTGGGCAATCAGACATATGGCTAATCTCTTGGTCATCAGTACTCTCTTTCTTTCTCAGCCTCTGGGCTGCAGGCAATCCTGGAGTCCTCACACACACGGCAGGGTAAAATGGCAGCTCTCTTTCTCTGTTTGTCTCTACATGTTTTCTCCCATTTACAAAGGACTTAAGCAAGAGGGCTGAGACCCACCCTGGGTTATGCTTTATGGAAGTACGCCAATCAAAGGCCCCCAAATGAATTCAAGCCAATCAAAGGGTTACACACCCACAGGAATGGACCAATTTAAGAACATAATTTTATGGGGTCCACATAATAGAAGACTCAAGCCAACACAGTCATTTGACCCAAGCAGAGCCAATCAGCTATTTTCTGAAGATTTATATAAATCCTAGATGAAAAGAACTCTGCTTTGGAAATAGGGAGCTCTAAAGATAATGTAATTCCATGTGAGACACTAAAACCATAGCCTTAAGCCAATATAGAAGAAATCAGAGTCAAAAGATCAAGAGAGAAAAAGAAAAAGCTGATCTGGTTATATCCAAGTCCCAAACCAGCACTAGATATTAAGATTATCACTCACATCAATAAATTTCATTTCAAAAAACAAGCATATTTAATTGGATTTCTAGCTCTAGCAACCAAAAGAAAACATAGATGACCTGGAATATGTAAGCTTTGATCAAGACAAGTGAATAGACAAAATAAATAGATAAAATTGTATTTTATCTATGGTAGTCCATTTCATGTCTTATTAAACATTTAAATAGGAAATTCTACTATATATGTTTTCTTAGAAGGATTTCTAGAAAATCTAACAAACAAAATATCCTGTCCCCAATTAGAATCACCTGTGCTTAGTAAGCTCACTAGGAATTCTGATATTCTTTTCAGATTTCATAAGGAAATAAGCAAATATGAAATTAAGGATTTCATAAGGAAATAAGCAAAATGATGAAGAGTATAGATTTCGGTGCCCAACCACAAAGGTCTGCAGCTAGACTTTGCAACTTATTATCTATGTGTCCTTCAACAGTTATTTAACCTCCATTTGCCTCAGTTTCCTCATCTGTGAAATGGGGATAATAATTGCTTCAATCTCATAGGGTTATCACGAGGGTTAAATGGGTTAATATATGTACAAGGCTTAGCAAAGTGCGGGACACATAATAAAATACAACAAAATTGTTTAAAAGAAAACATACGGTAACACTTTTTAAGTTGTGGTATAGAATTACAAAATACTTTTCATTAAGTAAACAAATCACAACAATAATCTTAGTAAAAATATTAAAGACACTAAAGCATTTGTTAAATAGTTAAATTTAGAATAATGAAATTCATATCACTCTGGCTCTGGTTCTTTGAATTATAAACTATTTTGTATACTTTTTTTCATAGTTACTTAGGGATTTAAAATAAATTAACTTCCAAATGTGCATCATTAATCTACATCATTTGACAACTAAATTGCTTCCTGAGAATTTTATCTAGGGAAAACTACAGGAAGTAGTAATTTAATTAAGAGCTAGAAGTCAGTGGAGATAATTATATTGGCCCTTCTATAGTGAACTGTGACATAGGAAAATAACTTGGCAAGTCCTTACCTAATTTTCAACAGTTAAATCAATGTTAGGGAATTAGCTTCTCAACAACTCAGTAAGTAAACAGATATTAGTCTGCTGCAATTAAATGTGGAGGCCATATAAGTTGTAGAACAATTTGGCAGCTTTAATATTTGCTAAAATGAAGCAAAGAGATGAGGCACTTAGAAGAGGTTTCTGCCCATTTTCTCACTGGCATATTCTCTTATCACGTGAGATAGTTTGGTTATAAATCATAAGCTTCTCTGCATCTCAGTGTCCTTATTTATAAAATAAATATATTTCTTGCCCTATGTAGTTCACAAGATTACTATATGGCTTAACAGAAATAATTTTTATCAAGGCCTTTTTAAATTTATGTGCTGTAATTACCAACATCCTCGTCTATATAAAAAATATCATTCAGGCACTATGTGCCAAACATATTTCTTATATTAGTGCTAATTCTCACATCCACACTCTGAGGCACATATTATTTCCATTTTATAATGTACAAACTGAGATAAAGAAATGATAAATAACTGGCCCAAAAGCGACACAAAGAAAAAGTGAGGGAGCCTGAATTCAAGCCCAGGTTGATCTGTCACAAACATGTTTCAATTATGACTAATTTAATTCTGGGTTTCATCGTGTGTGGAAACCCATTTTCCCTAGGCCTCATCTCTGACCAGTCCCGGCTCCTGAGATGAGTGAAATGCCAGCTTTGACTCAGATGTGCTGACAGTGTCTTGCCTCAAGCAACTGCCCCTGGGTCTTTCCAGTGTTGTGCGTGGAATTCCTACGGAGGCCCATTCCGAGCACATGCTGGGGCAGTTGCGGTCCCTGGTAATCCTCTATCCCTGAGGACCAAGGACTGAGGGCAAATGCCTCTGCCTGTCCATTCTCAGGTGGGACAATTCCCGAGGCATTCTGTACCCTCCTCAGAAGGATGGACCATGTTTACGCTGTTTAAAACGACTATGAGAGCAAGGGTTTGTGGGGATTCATTATTAAAGTGGTCGCTACTAAATTATCACAAAAGCACTCACTGAAAATTAGTATATACACTTAATCTCTGCACATCGGTGCTCTCTTTTGTAAAACTGGGATAATAAGATCTACTTCACACAATGAAGATGAAATGAGAGATCTTGATAAGCCAACTGTCTCAATGTTTGATATATTCTAGTTAAGAAAGATGATAATCATTCCTTTCTTTCATGTATAGAATCATGAAAGGTTATACCTGATTATACCAATGTATATAATACTACGAAAATTAAATAACAATAGTTGTCAGTTAGTACTTACTGTGTGTCAGTTCATGTGCCAAGGACTTTTCATGTGCTTTCTCATTTAATCCTCTTCACTATGAATTAGGGACTCACATTATTCCTATTTTATAGTAAAAGAGATATATAATTTATTAAAGTCACAACAACTAGCTAAACCCAAACTAGGTCTAACACAAAAGTCCAAGCCCTTAATTGCATGAATATTTATAAATAGCATTAAATTTTAATTGGTAAAAGAATTAAAAGTTTTAATGAAAAATAAGCCAGTGATAATCTAGGTCAATAATAACATAACCTAGAAAATCCTATCAAATTAACCATAAATTCTGTTCTTTAATAATAACAGATTCTTTGATGGGCTTAGTCAATGTAAATATTTTATCTATTAGAAATATTACACAGATTCAAACTCAAAATTAATCAAATATTTCTGGTAGGGAAATAAGAGTAAATGTAGACTTGAAGGGACATCAAACATAATCTTTACCACTTGCATTGTTTTAAATATGTCAGTGTCACCTTTAGCACTACCACCAGAAATAAGTCTCTTTAACAAGAAATTCTAAAAGACACTGTTTATCTGCTTCTTTGCTTTTCTTTTTGTTTGTTTTACACATGCTGGGATATTATGTTGTTTTCCTAAGAGATATATACTACTACCGGCAACTCAGTTTATTCCTAAAGCAGTAGTTCTCAATCGTGGCCATACAATACAATCACCTGGGGAACTTTAAAAAAATACTGATGCCTAGATTCCACCCTTGGAGATTATGATTAAATGAGGATTTTTTAAAGCTCCCCAAATGTTTCTAATATACAGTCAGAGTTGAAAACCACTGTCCTAAAGCCTGCTTCAGGGACTATACTTTTCACATAGCTTTGTATTCTCTGTGAAAAACAAAATTCTTAGTGAATGAGCTTTACTCTCAAAGAGGATTTCAGGAACTATTTATAGGGCAGAACTGTTACCCTGTTTGTCTTCCTGTGTGACACACCTGCTAATAACTCAACCTTGGTCCAAAAGGTTCAGAGAGATGTATGTTGCTCCAAAAGGAAGATACAACTGCTTGCAATTTTGCAGGAAGCAAATATTCTACCAATTCAGAATGTTACCTAAACCAATCACTTGCTATTCCTCAAAATAAATTGAATACTTGGGAATATTTTGTTCAGTTGTTTGCTTTCTTTTTTCAAAATAAGAGACAATATTAAAAATCCTTGATGGAGAGACTGATTCTCAAACCCTGTGCTTAATCAAAAAGATGGCTATTAAAGCATAGCAATGTACTTAATAATTCACTTGATGAAGTCAAAAAAGGAAAACCAAAAAAAAAGTTAAACTTCCTATTCTTTAATCATCTCTTTAATTATCTAATGGATGTTTTATTGATTCCAAAAGTTCTTCATTTGAAGAATAGTGGTCCTGTGATAGAAGACATTCATGGTATAAGAATTTGAGTTTAAACGGCATTTCTGCAAATCTTGGAACATTTCAAATAAATTGTGATAATACAGTAATTTTTGCAACCGTAGCTGGTTGTTTTTTGCTTCAGAAACAGAAACATAAAAGTATATTCTAATTCTTCCAGGGAGGTGATTAAGAAAAGGAAGTTTGTTAACATACTCTCTTTCTATTTAATTTCCACTTTCAAAAGACAACTAGAATATTATTTGGAATAGTTTAAATAATATAGATATTATTTTTCTCAATTCCCATCACCAAAAACAACCTGGAATATACTTGTTGCCAACAAAGTTAGGTTTATCACTTGCTGCAGCAAGGGAGACTACACACCATGGGGAAATGAGGATATCAAGAGGAGGGCATTAGGGAAGAAACATCTAGTTTAGGGCCTGGGGTTATAAACAGGATGGTCTAGATAGGCATGGGTTCATAAAGTAGAGCTTCGCTAGAGCAAATCATTGGTCTCTACTTACGAGAATCACTGAAGAGCTACTTTGTTAGATCAGCCTGTCTGTGATCTTATTTTGAAATGTATGGGTCTGAACAAACTGGTGCTGTAAGTCTACAATGGACAAGGTGCTTTGGTTCATACAACTTAAACTATTTTGCAAGTCAGGGTGCAGTGTGCTTTGAAAAGTTGTGGTTTCTGTTTGAACTCTCAGTTCCCACTCTCAAGACTAGTTGTCAGCAGGGCCATTTTTCACTTTATCACAGGTTAAATAGAGCTCAGCTGTATTACCATCAGGACCAGGTGATTTTTCAATGATAGTACCTTAATTATGCTTCTGATCTTCTTTATGGCTATTAGATATTGTTCCTTTCAAAAGATTAACAAAAGGCATAAAATTTAGCGATTCCTGAAAATGTTGACACTTCCGAAAGGTGTTTCCTAACTGTCTCACCTGAAGTAACCCCATTTCCCCAACCAAGAACATGAGGCTCAAACCTGAGCGCACACTACCCCATTACACAATTTTATTTTTTATATAGCATTTATCATCATTCGAAAAGATCTAATTTATTTATGAATCATCCTGAAAAATAAGATCCAAGAAAACAAATTCTCAGTAGTCCTAGTGCCTAGAAAAGCACCTATCACACAATAGGTGCCCAATAAATATTTTTTAATGAATAAAATATTCAAATAAATCTGGTAGCTTTAACTTAACTTATTAATTAGAACATTTTATTACACTGAGACAACAGAATATTTAAATATATTTTATGTAATCTTAAAATAGTCTTCAAAACTCAAGTAAATATTAATTTTACTGTTGAAAGTATATATAATTTCTTTAAAACAGCACTTCTCAATTTTTCCTAACTCATTTAAATCAGAACTTTCTTTTCCATTTTTCCTTTATTATTTTATTTTGGCAACTACACAGGAACAAAAATGGTTGCTTGGTAAGATCACATGAAGTAACTGGGGGAAAATTAACTTCTAATTCAGATCAATCATGGACATTTTAAAATATAGTTTTTACAATGCTAAATTAAGCATACCTAGAAACATTACCAGAATAATGTAATTTTAAATAGTTTATGTGACCACAAAAGCACATTTACATATTCTGAAGGGTTTTCTTCATTAAAAAAAATGTATACTTTAATAAAACTGGTGCTTATTATAAAATGTGAAATTCTCAATAGTCTTACTGTCAATGAGAAGCTTAAAATACAAGGTGATGCAGCTGTAAATTTTCACTTTCCTTTTCCCACTTTGTTTTCTTCATGGATTTAGGAGAGTAAGAAAGAAGTGTGCTTCTTTCTGTCACTCTCTCTCTCTCACGAACTAATTTTCAAATTAGAATTAATTATCCAGAGGGAGGAAATATTATTACCAAATTTTCAGAATAAGGTACTATAAAACATTTGGATCCTCATTTTAAAAGCCTCTGGTGAATCTGGGTATTTTCCTTCCAGTTAACCAGTGTGAGTATAATTTAAATTAATATCAGCAAGCTTTGTAGAAAGGTGGTCCTGAAATTTTTGTAACTATTGGTAAGAATGGCTTGTAGATATCTTTGCCAGAAATCACTTCTTCAACAGTTGAGGATTGGTAATAGCTACTGAGAATGGCAAGAAAATGAATTGGAGATAATATATTCTATATATTACCTATTTATAAAATGTTTTCTGAAAAAGTTTAATCAGTTTGTTGTCTTAAATTATACATAATCGAAGGTTATAACACCTATACCTGAAAGATATGTCAAGTCTATTTATTTACAGATAGAACCATAAGCTTTAAAAATCTATTTTTAATAAAAATAATTTCATTTAATAATTATTGATTGGTTTAAGTTAGACACATGTAAATTTTGAAGGAGAATGGCTGCTTTGCAGAGTTACCTTCATTTTGTGACTCCTGACAGTTTTCACATCATCATATTGTTTTCTACACTGAACATGCGTGTATCACAATAACAATCAGAATCATTAGCCTTCTGTTATGACAAGTTTATATATAGACGTCAGTCACTCAAGTCAAAAACTGAAATTATCTTACTATTCTTTCAGGACTATTTATCTGCCTATAGAATTTGCAATTAGCTACATTCAAATAATTTTTCCCTATAATTACGTTAAATTTGTAAAGATAATTGAACCTGAAGAGCATTATATCCGTTAAGTAGGCTATACCCTCCTTTTTTACCTATATTTATAAACTATTTCTGTGGCATTTTCCAAGTAAAGTTAGTTTCACGTGACTTTTCACAAAATCGGTGCTCATAATTTTTCACTTCCACCACTCTTAATTAAAAATATCACCACCAGCTGTAGGAGAGGACTTTTGTTGGTTTTACCTGCCTGGTATTTCCTCTTCTGTGGTAGAAGCCCGAAGTTCTTTCTCTCAGGCTCAACTTCATTTCCAGCGTCCAGTCCCAGCGGTAGCCTGAGCACGTGACGGAGGCTGAACCAATCAAAGCACCTCATCTCCTACACCCGTAATTGTCCCAGGGTTGGCCACATAACTCAAGCAGGTGCAATAAAAGTCATCATTAAGCCTGTTCTCGAGATATTAGGGTTTCTAAACTGGGTGGTGGGGGATGTAAACTTGCGCTAACTGCAGTCTTCTTTCCTGTTACATGAAAAGGGCTTATCTCCAGAAGGAAGTCAACCCACCAATCAAAGTAGGTATGGAGACCTACTTAGAATGCTGATGTAATTTAAATCTCATCTCTCTTCAGTTCCAGTAATGTGTGCCAATGAACCCCTTTCTGTTTATGTTCTTTAGCTAGTTTGATTTGTACGTCTGCCATTTATGACTTAGTGAATCCTGACTTCCTATCCTTAAATGTCGTATAGAATATAAATTCATGAGTAAAGCAATAAATGCTTTTTTGGACTTCACCAGTAAATTCCATTTGTTTTACTCTTGTGAATATGTTTAGAATTCATGTGATACTAATATTTTGGTGCGATTATTTTTTAAAAATTTTAGGAAAACATTTTATTTCCTTACTCTTCTGAATTATAAATAAAAAATATATATTATCTTAATATTTAACTGGATTCCTATTGTTCTTAATTTTATCCCTAGCGTGCCCTATATTGCTTTGTTTAAAGTTACCAGTTGTTTCCTTAATGTTTGTTTGTGTTCAAAAGTCTCTGCTGCATTTGCTTCACGAGTTAGATTTTATCCATTTTCCTCTACCCAGAGCTTTGTGACGTTAGACAATACTGGATTCTGGAAAACTTTGTTCCTCTGCTTGGCTCCTTTCAAGTATAATTTCCAGTATTTTTTCTGAGTTGTCTCATCTCCATGGAATCTTTAAACCAGGTTAGATAGAATTACATTATACCAAGGAGGTTAGGGGAAGGAGGAAACCATTAAATTTTGATTTGGGGCAGGGAAAAATTAAGGTCCCTGAAACCCGATCTGAAAAAGGATGAAAAGAGAGTTGTTGGTTTGTTACCTTTTCTGGGCTCTCTGGTGATAACAGATGTTCTCAGCCAGAATGACACAGTTAAATTTCTCTACCTGATTGTCTTTGGTATACCTTACTGCACTGGTAAGCTTTGTGGAGAGATGGGGTGTGGTTTATCTCCCAGAAGAAAGGACAAAGGGCCAGGCAAAACCCCTGACTAACTGCAGTGTCTGCCAGAATATGTTTCCTGGGCAAGGAAAAGCCAACAGGGACTGCCCCACTGATTTCAAAGATAATTAAGAATGTTTACTGAATAGCCACTGTGTGTTATTCTAGAAGCCTGTAAACAATCAATTTTAGCCTACCCAAACCAATAATTTTGTGACATAAATTATTTTGGAAATCTGTAAATCTTAAAGATTAGCATATTCCCTTTATAAATTTACACAGTAATATGGATGTTGGCATCTTAATCCCCAAAAAAGGTAACAAATCGGTTTATGGAATGGTTATTGTTCCTCATCAAGACTGAAAAGAGTATTATTAGGTGTTTTACCAAGTTATTTTGTATTTTATGATTTTCATTAGATTGTAAATTTTGCTGCAAGGGTATTTTTTGAATGGGCTATTTTTGGTTGTTTTATTGTTTTGTTTTGAGTTTTGCAGTGCAAAAGTCTGTAGCACAGAGGCTAAGACCCCTAGGGAATTACAGTGATATTACATATATATGCATAAACAGACTGAAACTTAGGAAATCAAGGAAATATTAAATTTGGTATAATATGGGTGGGATGGGAGAATTGAAGAGCTCAAGCTAAGAAAGTTATCATGGAAAACAAAGTTATCATGGATAACAAATGTTATCATGGAAAAGTTATCATGGAAACCAAACTAGAAAAGAAAAGAGCAAGGACCACCCAGACATCAAGTAAGAATGCAAAAACAAAACCACAACAAATGTATATTTTCACTAGCCCTTAAATTCTAATGTACCTTGAATAATTCACCTAGATGTCTTTGAAATTATAACTTCTTTGTCTCCTATTTGTCATTGTATTTTTGAAATGGCATTCACTACCTAGAACCTGAGTTCTTTGCAGAAATAGGATGTGAATTCAGATAATGGTTGCTCTGCTGCTATAAAACTAAAAATCCTAACTCTAAATAGGAAAGAAAAATAACAGAAGACAGAGAGAGGTAACAAAAAAGAAAGGAAAAAACTGCCCGTATCTCTCTACATAAGTGATTCAATTGAATTAATCAGTATTAAAGTTCTGAAACTTGAAGTTGTGCTTATACTCAAACCTGTAATAACCTATTGCTTCATTCACCCAACTAGTTAATGCAGTTTAAAAGAACAAAAAAGAAAAAGAGATTTCCTGATTGTAAGGTTAAACCAACTGGTTGTTTGACTGAACTGACAATTTTGATTAAAAATAATCAAATTAGATCTATATGTATCTAGATAAAGTTATTCAAATTGCTCAATAGTCCCAGCCCTTCAGCTAAGCTCTTAGGACAGTGCAATTGTTGTCCCATAAATGTTTGCTGAATGCTGGCACAATGTCTTCAGGTTTCATTAAACAGTTCCTGATCAGTATTGAGATTTTTCCAAGTGATGGTAAAGAAAAAAAAACCCAAATTTATTTTAATTTCTAGGTTAGAATATACCACATTTAATCACACTGTCATATGATATTTAAATAATTTCAGAATAGTAATTAAAATCATTCATTATAATCAGATTCTTTACAAATGAGAGATATATTATTAATGAGTACTTTCAGTTACTCGGTCAGGAACTCCCTAAAAAATGACTAGACATGTGTTAAGTCTGATAAGAATTGCTTATGGAAGTTCCTTTCAAGATGGGCTTAAACCGACCTGGTGCTTGCAAGGCCTTATTGCCTGGTCCACCAGTTTGGTTTTTTGTTTTGTTTTGTTTTGTTTTGTTTTGTTTTTTGGAGGTACTGGAAACGAACCCATGACCTCTACATTCGAGACAGGCACTCAGCCACTGAGCTACACCTCTCCCCTCTACCTGGTTTTGACTAACTGCTATTTTTAATTAATGTGGTCCTCTAACCACTAAGGACTGATATACGTAGCAAGGAAACTTATCTGCTTTAAATTTCATAACATATTTGCTTTTATAAACTTGAAGTAAATTTTAATTGTTTAATGTTTAGTGTAGTATGAATTTCCAATCATTCCTTCCTCAAAGTAAGTCTCAGTCATGAAAGTCTAAATAACTGACTTTGCTCTGGACTGGGCACAGATTTAGTTTCTTTTTTATGTTCTATTTCTATCTTTGAGAAGTGTGCCCTCTTCCTGAAAACCATAACCAGATCGTTACAGTTGAGCCATTTTCTTCCTGTTATGGCAGAAGAACTTCCAGTCTCTATTAACTACCAATTAGAATTTAGGTTATTTGCTACACCAACAGAGTGTTTATCAACAGTCTACAGACTATTCCTATTGCTATTGCACCAATCTGTGCAATTAAGAAATTTTCTTTAGGTAACAATTATCCATTTCAGCTGATGCTCTTCCTCTATCACTGGGAGGAAAAGGCAGAATAATTTTCATGGTGTTTAGTAAGAATAATTTAAACACAAAGTTTTAAGAAAATGGTGATTACCTCCAAAACACTACACCATAAAACAGCTGCAGGAAACTCAGTCTCTCTTACAGCATCATCTTTATTGCATATTGATTTGCAGAACTTAAATAGCCAGAAACTTTGAGGCTAAGGAAGCAAAGCGGGAATTGTTATGGATTTATTGTGTGCAGAAAATGGTCTATATGAGTGTAAAGGAAGTTTAGGTAAGAGAGTTGGATTTTTGCCTCTTAATGACTTCTGTTAAACCACTTAACTTCAGCATTTATGTTTCCTCATTCTTAAATTGTGGAAAGCAACTCTTGCCTCTTACATCACCAGAATGTTGTAAGGGTGTAGTAATGAGATGGTCATTGACTTCCTTTAAGGAAAGAAATTGGTAAATCATAAATTTATTGCTACAAAGCAACCACACAGTAAGAATTGGTATATAAACCATTAGATGACATTTATTGTTTTTATACAGAATTTTTACCTCCAAATGGGCACAAATTGTTATGTAAAATAGGATAAGGTTTATAGTAAACATTTATTCTCTAATATATAGCTAACCAACCTTAATGTACATGTAGTTTCTTCTTTCAGTACTTTCTATAAAGCTTAGAATTGCATCTTTTTATTTAGCTGTTTTAAAATGAGTTGAATCACTGAGGGGAGTGGATATGGCTCCAGCAATTGAGGGCCTGCTTCCCACATGGGAGGTCCCAGGTACAGTTCCTGGTGCCTCCTAAAAACAGAAAAACAACAAGCAAACAAACAGAAAAAGCAACCAACTCAGGAGAACTGATGTGGCTCAGTGGTTGAGTGCCATCTTCCCATGTATGAGGTCCCAGTACCTAAAAAGAAAAATTGCACTGAGCAATTTATTACATAAACTGGAATATTATATAAAAGAAAAATCCTATAAATCAATAAGGTTGAATTTTCTTAACATGCTTATTTATAGTTGATGTACTTCTGTAAATTTTTAAGCAAGCACGATTTATTCAGTGGTTTAAGCAATACATTTTTAAACACAGTGAGACATGATTTAGCCCTTGAAACTCATGGCCACAGTGGGAATAACATCATGATTTTGGCCGGTACTGCTCTTCAGGGACCCAGGCTGCTAGGAAACATGGAAAACATGAAACTTCCCAACCATTTGGGATGACCATTCTAAATTCAGAATAAAAAGAGTTCCTAGTTGCAGAAGGTTTTAGAAAAACAATAGAGCAGCTGGCCACTGATAATCATGTGCCCAGACCCAAGAATGGGTTTTCAGAGACTTCAAATAATGAATTTCACTCAGAAGTCCAGTATTTATTGGAGAGAATTTTGAGTCCTGTTGTTCTTGGAAAGTGTTTAGACCAATTTATGCAACTCGTTGAATATTTTTTAAATCCTTGGTGCAACATAAAGAATAATAAATGCCTTGATTTTTCAAGAATAGATATCCTCTAAAATGTACTTTTCATAGCACAAAAATGGAATAAAAATAATGGCATTGTCCTGAATGTTCAAAACTCCTTCATATTTTCTACTAGCCAAGTGTTTCCTTGTATTTGTTTGATTGAGTTTATCATTCCATTTTAGGAAATATTCTCTGTTTATTGGGTGGAAGAGGTTTTCATTAAATAAAGTATATTGAAATGAACTGTATTTCTAGTTCTTAACATACTAATTTAGAATAACTTAAGTTTATTTTAAATTTTTCAAAAATAAGTTTTGGTACCTACAAATTGCATTTAGCTTCTTCGTTATAAATAAAGATCCACATTACAAGTATTTAATGCCTTGCTTGCTATAGTAAATGCTTGTATTGAAAATGAAATTTCAATTAAATTATTTGGAAATGATGGATTCTTGAAATAATTGAAGAATCCCTCTTGTGCCAGTGCAAAGAAAATTTTAATTCTGTTCTAAATGAATGTAGCCTTTCCTGTAATTGCACATTTTAAACATCAGGTGCAAATTTCATGTAAAATAAATGAAATTGCATCAGGAAATTAACTTTTAAAGATTATCTCAAGTTATACCACATTTTTCAAGAATGAGATTTCACCTTTTGTGCCTTTGATTTCATTTGTTGTTTCTATTCGAATGTGCAATTATTGTCTGTCACAGAATATAGGTGAATTATTAGTAGGTAGGAACTTGGCCTTATTCATCTCCTGGACCTATTATTGTCTACCACATATTTAATGGTGAATTAAAGTTTAAAAGATAAATGAATAAATGAATCCATGATCTACTAAACTCAAAGAACTACGTAATCATTTCCCCATATACCTATTTGATATATTAGTACTGCTACTATCATACAAATGAAAAACAGTATTTAATTTAGAAGCATAAGGATTTCTTGGGAGTATCTACTCCAACTTACCATTTTACCCTTAAGAAAACAACGTTTTTAATTATTCAGTATCTGGGATTTACCTAAGGTTATACAGTACTTTTTCTCTCTATCTTCTATTTAAAAATAGTCTTTAGAAAGATTTTGCTCTATGCATTTGATGAGTCTTTGGAATTTTTTAATCTTGATCTCATAAACTACTATTCAGAAATAAGATTCAAGGTAAACGATTAAGAATGTCTAAAAAAAGTAGAGTAAAAGTTGATCAGCTGCAATTCCTGTAATTCGAATGTATATTTAGATTTTATAAGCATTTCTTTTCATATATACACTAGGTGGAGCCCTTTGCTTAAGCTGCTTAAAATAAAATTGACTTGGAGAGCATATGCTTCATTTTATAAGAAACTACTAACTCTTTTCCAAAGTAGCTATATCATTTTGCACAGGTAACATATGAAACTTCTCCTTGCACCAAGTCTTCATCGGCACTTTGGTCACTCTTTTATTTTTACCACTCTTACAGCTGTATATTGGTATCTCACTGTGGCTTTAATTTGCATTTCTTAATGACCAGTGATACAGAACATCTTTTCGTGGACTTATTTGCAGCCTTTATTTCTTCTTTGGTGAAATGTATGTTCAAATCTTTTGCTCAGTGTTTAATGGGTTGTTTTCTTAAAATTGATTTGTGACAGTTCTTTCTATTATTATACCACCCTGCAATCCCACCCTCTTACAATTACCCAAGATAAATGAAAACATATGTCCACACAAAGATCGCTATGCCAATGTTCTTAGCAGCCTTATTCACGATCACCAAAACTGAAAGCAATCTATCAACTGGTGATTGGATGAATAAACTGTGGTATTCATACAATGGAATGATACTTAGCAATAAAATGGAATGAACTACTGATACTTTCAACAGCATGGATGAATTTTAAAACTATTATACTGCTGAAAGAAGCCAGACACAAAAGACTATATACTATATAATTGTATTCTTATGACATGCTGAAAAAGGCAAAACTATCAAAACAAATGGAATCAGTGGTTAGCTAGGGACTGAGATTGGGAGGAATGGACTGACTGCATAGGAGCACAAGGAAATCTTCTGGGGAGATTAAAATGTGTACTGGTGCTTAGATATTATGTACAGTTGTCAAAAGTCATAGACTGTATACCAAAGTGGTTGACTTTCACTGTTTAAATTTTCTGTCCTATTTTTACTGTTTTGTTTACTTCTAATTGAATATTTTTATATTTGATTAACCTCATATTCCAAAAAATTTCCTGAGATAAAGCAATTATGATTAAGAATACCCTGAAGGGGAGAGGATGGAGCTCAGTGCTTGAGTACCTGCTTCCCATGTATGATCTCCTGGGTTCAATCCCTGGTACTTCCTAAAAAAGAAAAGAAAAGAGAAAAGAATACCCTGAAGAGTTCTAGTAGTTTTAGTAAAAAGTCTCTTATTAATATGCAAATCTGAACTTCTGCTTTTCTCTCCTACCATATTTTACAGACCTGCATTGATGCTATCAGATATAAAGGTATGTATTTGACAGACTAAATGACATTAATTTAATAGGGATAACATTTGTTTTATAATGAATAGTCCAAAATATGAATTGGGAAATAACCTAATAAGACATCTTATTGCTCTTTGAAAACCAAAGATCAACTCATACTGCTTTTTCACCATTGGATACTATCTTTCATATATATGTGAAGATTGTTTTATTTTTAAATATGAGGTATCAAATAAGTGCTGAATTATTAAATAGATGCACATTCTGATGTATAAATATATGTGTACTTATATATGCACACATACATACATATACAAATTATGTATTTCTCTTAAGGTGGATAAAAGTATCACCATATACTTAGGAAGTTACGTAATAAATACATTCAATTCTGATTCTTTCATGGCCTAATGATGAATAAAGTAAATATTACCTTTAAATTTATTCTATAGAAATCTCCATCTATATTTCATTTGGGCTGGCTGTATTTGTGTTTCCTAGAGGACTGACATCCAGGATATCTGGAAAAATGTGTACTTTGTTGGCACTTTTAACATATACAGTAAAATCTCATATTTAATTCATGTAGTGAGAATATTCATATTTTCGTTTCCTATGAGGTGGCCAAGAAGGGAGGTTGGCAGAAAACCTTCAATGTGACAGAATATGAAAATATCTGAGTGAATTTGACCTTGGGAATTGTAATGAAATCATAGTCTTTGGCCCCATAGAGAGATATAACTGGATTATAAAGTAAGCTGATAGCTAGAAAGTAACTACATCGGAGCATTTCTATGAGTTCTGTTCAGTTTCTAATTAGAGTACTCTACCCTTCTCTTGGCTCTGTATTTTGAGAAGAATGCTTCCAGCAACAAAGTAGCTATGATTATCCATCAGATAAAAATGAGTATTTTTATATTTGGAGATACTGAGAATTTCTGAGATTATTAATGTAGAAGTTTGATATTCAAGACTCTCCAGCAACTCTTGACATCATACAATTGAGACAATTCATATTCTGTTCATATAGTCAACAACATATTTATTGCACACATTCCACACACAAGAAATTAAGTTAAATGATACAGAGGGGACAGAGATACATGATTCACAAATGCTGTCTTTATTAAATTGTTAATTCTTTATCTATATGTGGGATCCAATTAACATTTGTGTTCAGCACATTCTATGTGCCAATACCTGGTTAGGCCAAGAGGATAGGAAGAGGAATAGGACAGTGTCTCACTCTTGTCTAGCAAATGGTCCAGTAGAGGGTGTAAACAAATAATCACAACTCAAAATGGTAAGAGCTACAATAGAAAAGTACAGAAGGTACAGTGGGAGGATAGAGGAGTAGGTGACAGATTTAGAGGTGAAGGTGGGAACAGCATGTTAAGTCTCATGCATAGTGTTAGAACCAAAGGGTAACTTGGGAAAGTGTTAGTCATTCTAGATCCATCCCCAAAGTAATTTTGAATGAAAATAATTATAATATTATTATTTGGCATGGACAATTAACAGTTCCTTAACCTTAATTATACTGTGGATAAAACCATATTTATCTGTAGTATGTAATCAAAGTAAATAAAAGTAAGCAAGCACAGCTTTAAGTTCTCTAGCTTCCTACTGCCAGTAATTTCACTCAGTGTATGCCCTTATGCCCCTTTTTATGTAGAAATCCAGAAACTTGACTATGTATGGAGGAAAGGATACTGCTCCATGTCATTAAAATAAAATTTCTGTGTGGAACAAAGGAATACGAGACAGGTCTCTTTGCTTTCTAACATAGCACTGCTATACTCGTTTCTGTGGGCAGCCTCTGTTCTTATCTCCATGTTCCCATAAATATTCTCCCTGTTCCAGGAATCAGCTCAATAAAAATGGAATTCCTCCCCAAATGACCAGGATTTGTCAAAGGGAGGAGGAGAAAAATAAAATTGAACCCTCTTCTCCTTGCTCTTTTTTGCCCCATTCCCTGAACTAAATACATAAGTTTTTAATTCTGATGTAGGTTTACTTCAATCCATGCATAACCTCAGCAGGACTGGACCAGTGCTAAGCAGAAACATTTGAGATTTTATGACTTAAACTAAAAAGCTTGGAGTCATTGAGATTGTACCTAGAAAGCCATATGAATTTTTTGGATATCTAAGATACAAACCATAATTCAGTTTTCACATAGAATTGAACTTAATCTTCTCTTGAAGGGTTTTTCAAACCTGCATTCTTCTACTTGAACAACCAGTGTTTCCATCAATGAAATGCCTTTATCGTTATAACAATGACTGCTCCAACTTAGTGCACGCCTCCATCACTTTCTTCTATAATCCTGGCCAAAACTTATTCATGAGCGGCAATTACAATCACTGTCTTAATTGTTACATACAGTATTACACACTGTTGCATTTAGAAAATCATGCATAAAATAAAGGATTCCCATATACCATTTCACCACCACCACCTTGGTTTAGTATGGAACATTTTTTAAAATTGATGATAGCACATTTTTCTAATCATACTGTTAAAGTCCATAGTTTAATTTGGGATTCACTGTTTGTATAGTTCCATGGATTTTTAAAAATTTTTATTCTGCTACCATATATACAATCTAACATTTCCCTCTCTTAATCACATTCAGATATATATATATTTCAGTGCTGTTAATTACATTCACAAAGTTGTGCTACCATCCCTTACCAAAACATTTCCCTCATTCTAAAAAATCCTGTTTTTGGTAAGGGATGGAAGCACAACTATCCATGGTAACCTAAATTCTGGATTTTGACTCCATATGTTTACTTATTCTAAATGTTTCAAATCATTGAGATCATACAATATTTGTCCTTTTATGCCTGGCTTATTTTATTCAACCTGACATCTTCAGGGTTCATCCATGTTGTCACATATATCAGTACTTCATTCCGTTTTACAGCTGAATAATACTCCCTTGTATGTATCTACCACTTTTTATTTATCCATTCATTGGTTGATAGACAATTGAGCTGTTTCCGTTTTTTGGAAATTGCGAATAATGCCACTGTGAATATCAGTGTGCAAATATCTGTTTGAGCCCCTGCTTTCATTCTTCTAAGTATCACTAAGAGTGGGATTGTCAGGTCATATGGTTGTGCTGTACTTACTTTCTTGAAAACCAAACTGTCTTCCACAGCTGCTGCATCATTTTACGTAGCCACTGGCAATGAACAAGTGGTACTAGTTCTCCACATCCTCTCCAACACTGTTTTTTCTTTTAATGGTAGATTGTGGATTTATTGCCTTCCCCTGATGGCTAATGATATTGAGCTTCTTTTCATTTGCTATCTGACCATTTGTGTATCTTCTTTGGAGATATTTCTGTTTAGCTTTTTAGCCCATTTTTTAATTGGTCTGTTCGAATTGTATAAAGTTGAAGGATTTCTTTGTATGTACTGATATTAATCCTTTACCTGATACATGTTTTTCAATATTTTCTCCCCTTGTATAGATTGTCATTTTCATTTCATAATAAAGTCCTTTAAGGACTGTGGTGACAGTGGCATTCTTCTCTTGTTCCTGATCTTACAGGAAAAGCTCTCAATCTTTCACCATTAAGTAGGATATTAACTGTGGGTTTTTCATGTCTGCCCTTTATCATGTTGAGGAAGTTTCCTTCTATTCGTAGTTTTCTGATTATAATGATTTTATTTCATTAGGATCAGTAGTAAGTTCCCCCTTACATTTCCGATCTTCGTTGTTTGTATACTTTCTCTTTTTTTTCTTTTTCAGTGTAGCTAAAGGTTTGTCAATTTTGTTGATCTTTCAAAGAACAAACTTTTTATTTTGTTGATTCTATTTTTTAAAATTTTCTGTCATTTATCATTTATCTCCACTCTAATCTAATTTCCTTCCTTCTGCTTGCTTTGAGTTTTAGTTTGCTCTTCTTTTTCTAGATCTTCTAGTTTTGAAGTTAGATCTCTAATTTGAAGTCTTATTTTTTAATTTAAATACTTAGAGCTATAAGTTTCCCTCTCAGCACTGTCTTCACTGCATCCCATAAGTTTTGGTATGATGTGTTTTCATTTTCATTTGCCTCAAGATTTTTACTAATTTCACTTTTGATGTCTTCTTTATCTCACTGGCTGTTTGTGTGTTGTTTAATGTCCACATATGTGTGCATTTTCCATTTCTCCCTCTGTTATTGATCTCTACCTTATTCCATACTGGTAAGAGAATATATATTGTATAATTTTAGTATTTTTTAATTTATGGATACTTGTTTTGTGATCTAATGTATGGTCTATCCTGGAGAATGATCCATGTACACTTGAGAAAAATGTTTAGTCTGTTTTTTTTAAGTGCAATGTTCTATATAGAGCTGTTAGGTCTAGTAGGTTTTGTGTATCATTCAAGTACTGTATTTCCTAATTAAACTTCTAACTCAATATTCTGTTACTCATTAAGAATGGTATGTTTAAAGTCTTTTACTATTAATGTAGACATGTCAGTTTCTCTCTTCAAATCTGTCAGTATGTGCTTCATATATTTTGGGGGCCCTGCTGAAGGTTCATATATATATTTAAGTTTTTACTTTCTGTTGTATTGTCCCCTTTATCAGTATGTAATGATTATCTTTGTCTCTCATAACTGTTTTTTCCTTAAAGTCTACTCTATCTGAAATTAGCATAGCCACCCCAGCTCTCTTGGTTACTTACTACTTGCATGATATATTTTTTCCCATCCTTTCACCATCATCCTACTTACATCTTTTAAAGGTGAGTCTCTTGTAGACAGCCTAAAGTTGAGTCATGCTTTTTTATCCATTCCGCCAATCTCTGCCTTTTGGCAGGTGAGTTTAATTTAAAGTCCCTACTGCAAATACAGGTCTTTTTCCTGCTATTTTGCTATTTAATCTTGTAAATCTTATACCTTTTTTGTCACTCACTTCCATTAAAGCCTACTTCATTTTTATATGCTTTTTGTGTGTTTTATCATATTGAGTGCATTCTCATTTCTGTCTGGATATAGTTTTCTTCTGTTTTCCTTGTGGTTACCATAGGTTTAAGTTTTAACATCCTAAATATATAACATTTATATTTGGTTTGGTACCAAATTAGCTTCAATGGGATGTATATATACTTTTACAATAACCCTCTTTCTCTCCACCATTTTTTGTGCTTGTAATCGCTTATATCCTTGACCATTGGATGTCCAAAAACCTAGATTTTTCATTATTTTTTATACATTTGCATTTTAATACCTGTAGGAAATAAGAAGTGGAGTTACATACCAAATAATAAAATACAATACTGACATTTACAATTGTTCAAATGGTTACCTTTACTGCAGGTTTTTCTTTATGCTGCTTGAATCACTGTCTAGTGTCCTTTCCTTTTAGTCTGAAGAACTCCTTTTACCATTGCTCGAAGGACAGATCTACTGGTGATGTGCTTCCTTAGGTTTTATTTATCTGAGAATATCTTAATCTTTCCCTCGTTTTTTAAAGAGAGTCTTGCTAGATATATAATTGTTGGCTCTCAGTTGTTTCCTCCAACACTTTAAGTATTTCAGCCCACTGCCTTCTTGCCACGATGGTTTCTGATGAGTGATTGGCACACAATCTTATTAGGATTCTGTTGTATGCAACATGTTCCTTTTCTCTTTCAGCTTTCAAAACCCTCTCCTTGTCCTTTGCATTTGATAGTGTAATCAATATATGAGAGGGTAGGTTTTTTTCATATTTATCCTGTTGTTTTTTTCTGAGATTCTTGAATGTACATATTCCCATCCTTTGCCACAGTTGGGGTGTTCTCTGTCATTATTTCTTAGAATGTCCCTTTCTCTCTCTCTTTCTTCTTCTGTTACTCCCTTAGCATGTATATTGGTGCACTTGATGGTATCCCATAGCCATTATAGGCTATTTTTGCCTTTAATATTTCTTTTTTCTTTCTCTTCCTTAGCCTGGCTCATTTCAAGTTAGTTATCTTCAAGTTTACTGATTCTTTCTTCTGCCAGCTCTGTTCTTCTCTTGAAATCTTCCTGGACACTTTTCATATCAGTTTTTTGGTCTTAAACTCCAGTACTTCTATTTAGCTCCTTTTTAAAATTTCTCTTGCTTTACTTAGATTCTCATATTGCTCTTTCATTGTTTTCCTGATATACTATAGTTCTTTCTCTGTACTTGCTTTCATCTTCTGAAGCATTTTTAAGATCATATTTTTTTAAGGCTTTGTTCAGTGTGTCCACATTCTCATTTTCTTCATTGGTGTTTTCTGTGTTTTTATCCCCTTCCTTTAGAAGGGACATCATTTCATGTTTCTTTGTTGTCTTGTACTCTTCTGTTGCACATTGTACATTTTAATATTTTTAAATGTTTACTCTGAGATTTACTCCCTGGGATGTCTTAGTTTTGTAACTAGCTGATATTAAGACAAAGATTTTCTTGAGCTTTAGCCCTCTTATCAAGAAAGTCTGACCAAGGCAAATACCCTGTGCAACATTTTCCCTGTCTCTCTGGCCTCTATCTTATCCTGGGATTTTGTTTGTTAGTTGTTTCAAAATTCCTGTTTACAAGGAATTTTATTGTCCTCTCTGTTTTATAGAAACAAACCTCGCTCTCCTGATTATTTGAAACCAGCAGGCTTTTTTCCAAGACTCTCTACCTCTATAGTTTTTCACACTCCTTTGATTTTTCTCCCACTGCTTTTACCTGGAATGCAAATTCTGGTAGGAGGGTTACCCTGGGGAAAACTTGCCCAAGTCTGTCTTTCCCAGCCAAAACAGGGTCAGGAACTCACAAAAGGGGTACAGAATGGCTCCAAAGTGCCCTGTGGAGGGGGTGAGGTAGGGCACCAAAGATTTCTCAGATGATTCCCCAAAGCTAAGCTTCCATGGCCTCCCGCATCAATGTAGCCCTTCAATTACCTTCCCTTGCAGCCCTGAGGAAATACTGCTTCTTTAAATCTTCACTGCCTCTGCCCCTCTTTGGGAAGGCTGAAACTATGACTGCTGCTGCCTTTGTCTGGGGTGTGTTAAAGCAAGAGTTGGCCACATAGCTAGTCCCGCAATCTGAGTTTCCTAATTAAAAGCCTTGTTCATGATTGATGGTGTACACCGTTTTCTTGAGGAAGAGAATTTTTATGTCCCTTTCTGCCATCAGCCTTTAGCCAGAGACTGGACCCTCTGGTGGCCTGTGATGAGAGTGGGGGGTGGGCACTGCTATCCACTGTGCTGAGACAACAATTACATATCTTTACCATAACTTACCAGCTTCTTCCTCCCACTCTCCCACTGCTCTACAGTGTTCTTCTGGCCTTTGGCGTTCAAAATAATTGTTTCAGACAGTTCCTGCTTGTTTAATAGCTGTTCTGGTGGAAGGACTGAGTCCTGGAGCTCCCTACTCCACCATTTTCCCAGGAATTTCCTCCACATTCAGAATCTTGATCTCCGGCATAGGTATCTCATGTGTTAATAATGATACCTGGCAAGGAGAAATGATAGATTTCTTCACCATGTCTGCATTTGAATATAACCTGACTGGAAATACATCAGAATGATGGAAGAGAATGAGGTTGTAAAGTTTCCATAGCATTTTAGTTTTTTTTTTCCTTTACTGAGGTGTCTTTATAGATCATAATTCCCTTGAGATTAAAGTGACTGATTCTATATAGTCGTCTTGTCAGAAATAACTAACAAATGTCAGCTTTTCTTCTGGTGAAGTCTTTCTTTGTCTCATAAGACTCTCAATAATGCTATTGTTGTGGTATCTTTTTTGAATTATGTCAGGGAGTCATTGCAATCTTTTGGCACCAGGTTCTGAAATAGACAATAGGCTGCACAGTGAGAAATGGAGGAGAGGTGTGATTAATTGTCAAAGGAGAGAAGCACAGAAACATATATCTTCCTCCTGATAGAGACTCCAGCCAATGACAGAGTCAAGTAATAGCATTGCTATAGAAATTTGGCCAACTGCTTAAGGCACCATCTGCTCATTTTCCCCCAGAAGAGTAATCCCTTTTCAAATGTTGAAGGGAAAGTTAAGAAGGCTGATCAGGCACTTCGCAAATTTCTATTGATTGCCAAAATCGTATGTCACTCAAATGTAATCCAAAGAAAGATTAATCTCAAACAGGGCAAGGGGCATCAGAGCAGAACCTGAAAAAAATAATATTAAAAATTGTTTTTAAGTGAAGCTTGTCAGTATTTCTCTGTCAGTATTTCTCTGGTGCTTTCTTTCTGGGTGTGGTCTGAAAAGTAAATTGACTGACTCAATCAGAATCCATCTTTTAAGCTGAATATTTATCTTACCCAAATAGTCTTCTTTTATCCCTCTCTTTGTGATTAAAATATAAAAGAATAGATCTGTAGGATCTTCCAAAAGGAATCTCAGCACCAATAGCTGCTAGATCTACAAAACCACCTAGACCCTAAATAATATGTTTTCAATTTGCTAAGGATTTGAAGCATAAAAGCAATTAAGGCACTTTAGTGTGGTGATAAAGAGCATGATTTTTTTTTTCACTGTCAGATAAACCAGTGTCCAAATTCCAATTCTTCCCTTTACTATCTATGTTTGTATGTTGGGCAAATTATCAGTATAAACCTTATTTTTTCACTGGTTACTGAAAGGACTATATATATTTCCCTCCCTTAGCACATTGCCTCCCAGCATATCCACATTACACAACAAGAGTGACCCATCCATAGAGAATCCATATGAATTGTGTTCCCTGCAGCTTTGCCATGGGACTGACCCTGGCCTAGAGTGAACATTAAATCTAATATCCTTTATTGTAAACAAGAATGAAGAAGCTCTACAAGAATCAATGGAAAATAATGGGTAAAAACAAGAATGTTAGAGCCAGAATGTTAATGTAATAATATATTGGGTTCTTATGTTTTTTAATGTAACGTTCTATGTGATCTTTTAAATTTAATTTAAAAGTTTTATTTAAAAAATAAATTAAAAAATAAAGAAATAGAAAAAAAATAATATATTGGGTTGTTCTACTTACTAGCTATGTGAGGATGGACAGTTTACTTGACTTCTTGGTGCCTCAGTTTCTCCATTAATAAAAGGGGGATAGTCCTTCTTAGGGCTAGTGTAAGGATTAAATAAGTTGATACATATCAGACACAGCAAAATCCAGTACATAGTAAGCACTAAATAAACGTTAGCTGTAATTATATGTTATAAGGAAAGCTATCTTAAGTATGTTTAGATGAAAAAGCAAAAATGTTGAATATCTTAAATAAATAGAGGGATTATGTACATGTTTTTAACACATGAATAAAATATCTCTGGAAGAACAATAAGTAACAAATAATAGTTGTTGCCAGTGTGGAGGAATTGAGTGGAAGGAGGAAGAGAGAAGAGAGTTTTAGAGTCTAGTTTTTTATACCTTTTAAATTTTGAACCCTCTGAATGTACTGTCTATTCATAAATTAAGTATTAAAATATAGCTAATATGGAGAACCAGCAAGAAAGTCAGCTTCTGCTACAGGGCAATTAGCAAATGCCCAGAGCTCTCTGGAGCTAGCTGAAGCACCTGATTGGGGGCTCCAGGAGACCAGAAGCACATCCTGCAATGTCTTTGAAGGAGTAGAAGGAGGAGACTGCCCATCTGCAGAGAAGACTCGTAAATAGAGTGCTCCATGCCCCGGGGGCCAGAGCCCATCCTTCACGGGAGGCAAAAGCTGACTCAGGGGCTGTTCCGCAGCTGGAATTGAAAGCTCCACTTTCCCAAAATGGTAAAGGAAGAGACGGTTGGGCACCAATTTCAGCTATTGATGAGCAAATTCAGGGGGCTACAGTATAATTCTGAGAACAGCTAACGTTTGAGCCTGTCCAAGTCAGAAAGAGGCAGGGAGCCGCCATCTTAAATCCTCTCCTGGCAAGAAGGGAAGCAGGGTGGACTGAAAATCCCAGTGCTGGTGGAGACCACCTTCTTCCCATCCAGATCATATTGCAGGTCTAGCCTAGGCCCAAGTGCCACCTCCAGCAGGGAGGAAGCTGCAGGGACCTGTGTCAGCCTCTCTGGGAAATTACCAGCCAAGCTGCAGAGGCTGGTGACTATACTACTCTGATGGCACAAGCTGCCCCAGGAGCTGCTCTGTGGCTGGAATTTTGGCTACTGTCCATAGTGTATCCACTCTATACATTTCCACAATTTTACAGGAAAACTAATTAAAACTTCTATATACATTAAACCTCAGTAGTCTACTCAGTCCCTCTCTTATCTCCTTTAAGAATCCACCATCTACCACCAGGTCTTGAAGATATTTTCCTACAATTTCTTGTAGAGGTTTTATGGTTCTTGCTTTTATTTTTAGTTTTTTAACTACTGATTTTGGCTACTGATTGGTTGACTTCCTGGCTAAGATATAACCCTGGAAACAGCTGGGGTATGAACCAGCCCAAATCAGAAAGAGGCCAGTGGCTGCCATTCTGACTCTGTTGCCAGCCTGAGGGGAAGCCCGGCTGACTGAAATTCTCAGTGTCTGCTGGAACCAGTTTCTTTTACGCAGATCAGCCTGCAGCCCTAGCCTAGGCTTCAGCCCTTCCTCTGGCGGGGAGGAGAATGAGGATCCCTGCACCAGCCTATACAGGTAACTGCAGGTAACTTTGACTGGCATAGACTAAAAATCAGAAGTCTACCAGGGCAACTGTGGTCATCTCAGTCCTGCACTGCATAGATTGCTGCCCACACCTGCAGCTCCATCCCCGCCCCAGGCAGGGGAGAAAGGGATGTGAAGCTTCATCAGTCTCTCTGGGCAAATACAGTCTAGGCCTGCACTTGAATTATTCCACATACCTATGATTCTGTCCCTACCCTTGACAAAGGAGAAAGTTGGAAGAAGCTTCATTGGTCCCTGGTGCAATGAGGGCAGCTTGAGCCTCCACAGCTTACAGCACCAACTACATTCTTGGCTCCTACTGCACAACCAGCAAGGGAGAAAGAGCCAGAAGCCCTAAACTAAAGAGGAAAACTGCACCCAGAAAAAATACTCGAGTAAGCCAGATATAAAGACACCAACCAAAAATTACAATCCACACCAAGAAACAGGAAATATGGCCCAGTTAAAGGAACAAGATAAGCCTCCAGATGACATAAAGGAGTTGAGACAACTAATTATACATGTCCAAACAAATCTCCTTAATAAATTCAATGAGCTGGCTAAAGAGATTAAGGATATTAAGAAGACATTGGATGAGCACAAAGAAGAATTTGAAAGCATACATAGAAAAATAGTAGATCTTATGGGAATGAAAGGTGCAATAAATGAAATTTAAAAAACATTGGAATCATGTAAGAGCAAATTCGAGGAGGCAGAAGAAAGGATTGGTGAGCTTGAAGAAATGGCCTCTGAAAGTGAACATACAAAAGAAAGGTTGTAAAAAAAGAATGGAAAAAATTGAACAAGGTCTCAAGGACCTAAATAACAGCAAAAGGCATGCAAACATATGTGTCATGGGTGTCCCAGAATGAGAGGAGAAGGGAAAAGGGGCAGAAGGAATAGTTGAAGAAATAATGGTAGAAAATTTCCCAACCCTTTTGAAGGACATAGATATCCTTGTCCAAGAAGCACAACGTACTCCCGTTCAAAAAAATCCAAATAGACCAACTCCAAGATGCATACCCATCAGAATGTCAAAGGTCAAAGACAAAGAGAGAATTCTGAGAGCAGCAAGAGAAAAGCAATGCATACTATATAAGGGATATCCAATAAGACTAAGTGCTGACTTCTCACCAGAAACCGTGGAGGCAAGAAGACTGTGGTCTGATATATTCAAGATACTACAAGAGAAAAACTTCCAATCAAGAATCTTGTATCCAGCAAGACTGTCTTTCAAAAATGAGGGTGAAATTAGAATATTCACAGATAAACAGAAACTGAGAGAATTTCTAAGCAAGAGACCAGATTTTCAGGAAATACTAAAGGGTGTGCTAGAGCCTGAAAAGAAAAGATAGGAGAGAGAGGCCTGGAAGAAAGTCTGGAAATGAAGATTATATCAATAAAAGTAACTAAAAGTGTCAAAAGAGTGGTGGAAATAAAATATGACAGATAAAATTCAAATAGTCAGGACTCAACTTAACCAATGAGGTAAAGCACTTGTATTCAGAAAACTGCAACTCAATGTTAAAACAAAATTTAAAAGCCCTAAATAACTGGAAGAATATTCCACGCTCATGGATTGGAAGACTAAATATCATCAAGACGTCAATTCTACTCAAATTGATTTACAGATTGTATATCAAATTGATATACAAATTCCACGAGCATTAAAGAAAAAACTGAAAACACGATCATTAAATTTATTTGGAAGGGTAAGGAGTCCTGAATAGCTAGAAACATCATAAAAAGTAAAAGTGAACCCTCATCTCCAGATTTTAAATCATAATACCTACCAATAGTGGTAAAAACAGCATGGTACTAGCCTACAGACAGACACAATAGACAAATAGAACCAAATATGATTCAGAAACAGATCCTTATAGGTATGGTCAAGTGATTTTTTGACTAGCCTGTCAAAGTCACACAGCTCAGGCAGAACAATCCATTCAACAAAAGGTGCTGAAAGAATTGGACATCCATAGCTGAAAGAAGGAAAGAGGACCCCTATCTCACACCTAATCCAAAAATTAACTCAAAATGGATCAAAAAACTAAAAATAAAAGCAAGAACCATAAAACTTCTAGAAGAAATTGTAGGAAAATATCTTCAAGTCCTGGTGGTAGATGGTGGAATCTTAAAGGAGATAAGAGAAGGACTGAGTAGACTACTGACATTTAATGTATGTAGAAGTTTTAATTAGCTTTACTGTAAAATTGTGGAAATGTATAGAGTAGATGGTAACACACAGTGAATAACAGCTAGTTTATAAATGGGGATATGACTGAAAATGGTAGTCTAGTTATGTAAATTACAATTGGCAGAATGCTAGGGAATAATCTATTAAGTGGATAGCACATTAAACCAAGAGGTGGATGAGAATTGTGTTTGATGGTACAGATGCAAGAGTGTCCTTTGTGAGTTAGAACAAATGTACATCACTACTGCAGGGTGTTGGGAATGTGGAGAAGCATGGAAAAAATACAGATGGAGTGATCTATGGACTGTGGTTAGTAGTAATAGTAAAATATTCTTGCCTCTATGCGAAAGATGTACTGTGTTGATACTGAGGCAGTATGGAAAACGTGAGCCAATTGTACACTATGGACATGGCAACCATCAGATGATATTACTTTATCTGTAACAAATGACACACCATATTGTGGTGCGTTGATGGAGGGGTGTTGTTTGGGAACTCTGCACGTATACATAATTGTTTTGTAAGTTTACAACTTTTGTCATAAGAAAATATATGTAAAAAATAATAATAGGGTGGGTTGGGGAAAAATACACCAAATGTAAGATAAGGACTATGATTAGTAGTAAGATTTTGACAATATTCTTTCATAATTTGTAAGAAACGTCTCATGACAATGCAGGGTGTTGGCGGAGGGTTGATGTATGGGACCCCTGTATGATGTTATACATGTTTGCTTTGTAAGTTCCCAAACTTTACTATACACTTATTGTTTATGTATGTTCATATATAAATGATATAAAGATAATAGGATTGGTTAGGGGAAAAATACTTTGTTTAGTAGTAATATTTTGACAATGCTCTTTATTAGTTAAAAAGGTTTAAAAATAATGCAAATTATTCGTGGTAGGGTGAGATGTTATATATGTTTGTTTTGTAAGTTCACAACTATTATACACTTATTGTTTATATATGTTTATGTATGAGTGATATATTTCAATAAATTTTAAAGAAACAACAAAAAATATATAGCTAATACTATTAGAATCAATTCAATATCATTTGCCATATAGCTATTACTATTATTATACAGTTAAATATTATTGAGTACCACCTATTTTGTAATCCAATACACCATGTATTACACAAAGGAGACATGGGCCTTCTCATCTAAGAGCATGTAATTGCATATAGAAAATATGTACAAACCTCCAACACAAACAACTATACTGTGAAAGAAGTGTGAAGATTATATGCTAAGAATTGGGGGCAGGGGAGAGATCAGAGGACTGAGAGACTACTTTGCTTTGGACTATCTGCAAAGCTTTGAAGGATGTAGAGACTTTAGAGGGCATTCCAGGCTGAAGGAATGACATGACTTGACAACAATAAGATGGTGCATATTAGGAAGAAACCCAGAGCTATAGGGTATAAAAGAATAGAGGATACGGCTAATGATCAAGTTTGGAAGGGAAATGGCTTCGATCACATTGCAACCAGAAATAACTGTAATAAATGTGTGTGTGTGTGTGTGTGTGTGTGTGTGTGTATCTAGGGTGGATCTTGAACAAGAGAGGTAATTACCTGGCAGAAGGGAGAGACTTTATTAAAATTAACCATACTGTTTGACCCTACAATTATAACTTTCACACATCTATGTAAATAGAGCAGCCATTAATAATTTTTATCTTATCACGGAAGATTGTGGCCGTTAGAAACTGCTTGTGATTTTAATCAGTTTATAAAGCCTAAATTAATTTAACAGCAAATCATAGATATTTTTCTACTCTTTTCTTGAAGTTGACTCCATTAAGATTTTCTGGAAAGTTCCATCAAAATATTTGAAGCTAAAATTAACTCTAATCTTTCTCGTGCACACTACTGTTGTACTCAAGTAGTCCTTGAATCAGAAATTACAAAGAATTTAGATTTGATAAACATTTACTTAATATCTATGATGCACTGAGTTTACAAAAATATTATTTTTAATCCCAAAAAAAACACTGTGAGGTTCATAATTTAATCACCACTTTATAAATAGGCAAATTAAGTTTTAGAGAATTATGAATCTAATAACTGACCGATGGATTTAGAATTCAGGTGAAGTGTGTGCGTGTGTGTACACACATGCAAGTGGGAAAAGTATGAAGGAAAATTAGGGTCAAGGTCAATGGATGTTATCACCACACCAAAATTGGCTCAGGATAAATTCTAGAGAGTGCCACAGTGAGAGGAACAGTAGTCACATATAGAGACATCTACATATTTCCCATAGTTAAGGAAAAATAAGATTACAATTTCCCTTTTACCAATTTGTCTCCTTTTTATCTCTGTGCCAGTTATCAGTTTATTGCCTCTCAGATCCAAATGCATTCTTCATGGTTGATGGATGTGATTCTCCTGCTTGCAGTTGTAGGCACTCTCAGTTGCCTGGTGCGGTGGTTGACCATCTGCACTTCCCTGTTAGCTGACCTGGGTAAGTCCAATGAACTAAAGAGTAGAAGTTCCAACTCTGCTGAGGCTCAGGGTCCAGCTGGCACATGGCCAGTCCAGAGATTCAAGTCTCTTGAATATATACCAACCCCAGCACCAACCACAGGTTCAGTAAAAGTGACAGAAGAGGCATGTGTAGAAAGGTCATATCTGAGTCCAACTCCATCACACTCAGGAACACAAATTCCCAAGTAGGGCCCACTGACAAGGCATTGAACTCCAGAGCCATCTGCCATGACCATAGAACTTGTGTATCTCCATAGCTCTTAGGAGCACCAGTACCTGGGGTTGTATCTACTTTGGCCATCTCTGGGATCCTGCTGAGATGTGCATAAGCATGACCCTTCTGATGACCTCCCAACTCTTTTTTGAAGACTCATAGCCAAATAAACTCATTTGTCTTTACCGTTTCCTCCTTTTATTCCAGATATTTTTCTAGTTGCATCACCAGCTAGTAATTGGTAGTAATCCCTCAGCACCAGAGAGCCTCATCCCCAGGAGTCATGGCCCACACTGGGGAGAAGGTAATGTATCTACATGCTGAATTTGACTTAGAAAGTGGCCACATTTGAGCTACATGGGGGCTCTCAGGAGGAGAAAGTGGCCACAGTAGTTGCTGAGGGCAGGGAGAGGGAAAAAGAGATGTGATGTGGGGCATTTTTGGGACTGGGAGTTGACCCAAATGATATTGTGGGGACAGATGCTGGACATTACATATCCTGCCACAACCCACTGAATGTACTGGGGGAGAGTGTAAACCACAATCCATGTGGTACAGCAGTACTCCAAAATGTATTCACCAAATGCAATGAATGTGCCACAATGATGAAAGATGTTGTTGATGTGGGTTGGGGTGGAATGCGGGAACCTCATATTTTTTAATGTACCATGTTTTGTGATCTATGTATCTTTTTTAAAAAAGGCAATTCAAAAATTTAAAAATACAAAAAAATGGGCAAATGCATTCTTCATGATCTGCTCTGTCATAATGGAGAAAGGACCTTTAAGCAATTCTCCTTTGTATTGAGTGCAATACTAAGCACTGTCAGTAGAAAGCTCTGGAAGGACAAATACAGGAGAAAGGAGTTTCTCTTCCTGGCTCCTGTATGCTTCTGATTGTTTCTTCTTGTCCCTATCATATGGAAGCCAGAGGCACATAGGTGGGGACATTCAGTGAACATTCTACCTCAATAGAGCATACAACCTTTTGGGAAATTCACAACTCCAAGCTCAGTACAGTGGCCATGTTGCTGTGATTCTCCCAACACTCCAAGCCAGACATGACACACCCTAGGCCTTGGGCAACTCTGCCGACAGTCAGGCTACAACACTCCAACTCCTGCGTACTCACCAGCCTCTGCTCATCTGTCCTCCTGTCTGCCTGGAGACTATTACGCAGCTCTGCCCCAGGCAACCCTGTGAACTTCTCCTCCACCTAGTGTGAGAGTTCTTAACCAGGGGTCCATGGACCCACAGGGGTCCATAGAAAGATTTCAGGGGATCCATTAGCATGAACTGAAAAAAAAAATCAATTTATTATCTTTATTTTCTCTGACCTCTAACTGAAATCTAGCATTTCCTTCACTTATGAATGTATGCAGTAAATAAATTACAGTAGTATTCATTTCACCTTACTGGCAAAGGAGTCTGTGGAACAAGAAAGTTTAAGAACCCCCGAGTCCTAGTGGGCTACCATCACTCCTCTAAGGAGGTCTAAATTCCCCCTTCCAAGTTTCTTTCTTCCTTGGTATTCTCTCTTAGCCCTAGGTTATTCTTTATAATTCTCTATATACCTTGATATTTAGTCCCCTAGTGTAATTAATAATTGCTTATATTATACTTTCCCAATTCAATTTACTATATGATTTCTGTCTCTTTAAACGTGAATGATATAATCTCTTACCTGGACATTTTTCAAATTAGTTCCTCTAGTCTATGCCTTCTTGCTTCTTTAGAGTAGAAGTTCAAGGTGACTTCCCTTGTTACTAAGGAAATGGAAGGAAGATGGAAAGAGACAGCTAAACTTGGCTAATGATAATTATTTTTAATTGAACAATAAAAATGTTAAGTAATTAAAGGTGATATGGTCCTGGTGCTTAGCTTAGGCCCACTATCCAGAGTGCTGGCTTAACAAAACATACCTCTCCAGAGTTTGCACATTCTTTTCAAACCAAAACTGGAATATAATCTGTTTCCCATTAAACTAGAGAAAATACTAGGAAATCATTTTAGGAAGAACACAAATAAATCTAAAACTCTAGTTTCAAGGTTGCTGGGAAGGAAAATTGGGTACAGAAATAATTTTTCAGGATTCTTAATCCACTCATAAATTTCGATGGTGCACTTAGTAGATCCTCTGCCACTAATTTAGTAGTTGAATGTTGTTTTATATCTCTAAGAAAAATCACATTCTTTACAGAATGTAATTGATGTTCTAGTATAGCAATTTGGCATTGTTTATAAATTCCAAAAATAGTTATATAAACTTGTCTGTCAGAGGTATCACTTTCAATTGAATTATGATTAGGACTTTGATTGGGCCACATCAGTAGGGCATTGAGGAAAGACATAGCCAAGGACAGAGTTAGGAGTTTTGAGCTGGAGCCCAGGAAGTGAACACACGGGAGATAAACACAGAGGAATAGAGAAGGTTTCTTAGACATAGCAGAAGCCCCGGGGAGAGACACAGAGCTGTTCATCTGACAGTCTATAGCAGGCCTTGTGGAGGGAGCACAGCTGCTGAGCTCAGAGAGAAATGAAGCCCCAGGAAGAGAGGAACCCCAGAAGCCTAAACTCTTGGCAGATGTCGGCAGCCATCTTGCCCCAGCACGTGGCAATAGACTTGGGTGAGGGAAGCAACTTATGTTTTATGGGCTGGTAACTATAAGATTTTACCCCCAATAAAAAACCTTTATAAAAGCCAACAGATTTCTGGTATTTTACAGCAGCACCTCTTGACTGACAGATACATCTAGTCGTAATAAACTACTCTCATTTCTGAAAATGCATCACAGTCTTTCAACTCAGGTCTTTGCATGAGTGGTTCCTCTTGCCCAGAACACCCTTGCCCTCAACTATCTTGTTCTTCTTCTGGCCAACCCTTATTTATCATGCAGATATCAGCTCAACGTTATTTCCATAGGTAGGTCTCCCTCTAACTTCTCTCACACACACATACGTATCATTGCATTGTTTTCCCTTTTATACAGAATAAATTACTTGAGGGCAGGGATATTATCTTGTATATCATATCTAACACATAATGTCTAATATATAATTGTCAATAAATATTGACTGCTGTTAGCTTTCTTGGATTTAGAAAGCCTTATCTAGAGCCACAGTCAGTAGTTCTCACATAGAGTTGCTCATAATACTAAAAAAAGGTAGCAAAGTTCACAGATAGAATCTGCTTCAAATTCACTGTTCATGACCTAAGAAAAGTGATGAATAATTTGGAAAAGAGGAACATTTACAAAATCAGCTATGAGCAGCAGTCTCAAAGACAAAATAAAAATCTTCAGAAAGATATTTTTAGAACCTTCAAAGATAATCCTTTTGAAAGCATTTTGTTCATTCTGAGCAGAATAAAGTAAGTTTTACATGTGAGGAATATTAACAGAGCTAAAGACTGTGAACTTTGACAGTTGTGCTGAAATGATTAAAAGGAGACTTACTTCCTCTTGGAAGCATTCCTGTACTTGTAAAACTTTAAATAAATTTTCTCAAGACAATATTTACTTGTTTGGCAGCTGAGAATGAAGGTTCAATTTTTAGTATTTTTGACCAATCTTGCATGACTCTACTAGACAGAGGATAGATTGAGCCTCGATAATGGTTTTATCCAGAGGTCACATTTTTTTCATCATCAATACAAATTTATCTATTTTGGGAGCTGAGAGAAAGAAAAATTAGCACAGATGTTACAATGATTCAAATAGCTCGAATGAGTCTGTTTGTATGAGTTTGTTTCTTTGTGTTAACAATAAGGGTTATAAAGGATGCATGCAGGAATAGAATGTTGCTCTTTGAGATGATATTGGAATATTCAAGAGCCAGTATAAATTAGCTATTTAAGTCAGTTGTATTAAAAGTATTCTAAATGGCTGCCAAATTACAAAATACATGAAACAGTATGGAAGAGTCCCAGCAGCTAGTCCTAAAATCACTTAAAATATTTTTCAAAGCTGTGCCACAAACAGATGGGCACAAAAATTTGCTCCATTTTTTCCATTCCTGATTGTTTTGGAAAAGAAACACTTTCTTAATATAGAGTCATTTACAGCTGGTGTTAAACTCTGGATTTTGGCCATCTCTGCTTTTCATCATCAGCTGCAGCAAAATATGCAACTTCACATTTGCCATTATGGCAGCAGTATTAAGGGTATTTGGAGTTAAATTGTCCTGACCCTTTAGAAGTTTAACGCTGCAAATGAACATGTGTAATATGCAAAGAAACCAGTCTGTTATGCACTCATTAAAGGGCAAGAGCCAAGTTCTCACTGATTTTAGCTAACGATCAAATATCACTCACCACAAACCTTTCAACCCATTGTGAAAGGTGATTAGGATAATAAATATGGATAAGGTGTACAGCATTCAATGCTCACCCGCTTTTGACAGGTGCAAATGAGCCTAGAAGTGACTGAAAAGACATATAAATGTGTTCATTGGGTCACTGGGTTTCTAGATTTTCAAAATTGGATGTAGATTAACAACCCAGTAAATGCAGGGAGAAAGTGGTATCCATAAATCTCATATGAAAAACTCAAGGCATTCAAACTAACATATCTTAAAAACAAGGTGTTTGCTAAGTTTTGGAATTGTCCAGTGGAGTGTTCTGGAAGGTAGATTACAAATCCTTATATAGTCTGGCCCCTTATTTCACCGCATCTCTTATAATGATCTACCCAGCTACATTAACAGTTTTACTTTCTTTCTCTTTTTTGCTTGAGGGAAGAAGATGGTTGTTGTTAATGGAACACCTACTATAGGGCTTTGTTCCTCCACCTAACTTCGTATACCTGACTCCTTGTGATTAACATCTCAGCTTAATTTTCACTTCTCAACCATGATTTAGCTTCTAAAGGTGTTACTTTGACACAGAAGTGTATTTTATTTTATATTGTGGCACTTTTTGCCAGTTTAATTTCATATTAATGAATGTGAGCTCCATGAGAGTAAATATCTGTCTCTCTTATTCATTCCTAACTTCTTGACATATAAAGCAGTTCCTATTTGGAACTGCATTTGATAAATACTGTAGGCATTTGATAAATACTGTTGAATCAGTGCTTCTTGTTCATGGATTCTTTCATTAGGATAAAAGAAAACTAGCAGCAAGCTCATCACTTTCCAAAAGCAGTATCTAACATAATCTTATATCTGATATTAGCCACTCAGATCCTCTGGGAAATAGATGGAGTATAAAAAATAAATACAATCTAGCTAATCATTATCTGCACCATACCTACTGGAACATGTAGAAATACATGTTTAAAGAAGTAATTCTATTAAAGGATAGCATACTTAATAATCCATTCATCTATATTCTTAAGAAACAATTAGGGAACTGGATGTGGCTCAAGGAATTGGGCTCCTGTCTACCATATAGGAGATCCAGGGTTTAATTCCCAGGTCCTCCTGGTGAGGGCAAGCTGGCCCACATGGAGAGCTGACCCAAGTGGAGTGCTGGCCTGTATGCTGTGCTGGCTTGTACAGTGTGCTGGCCCGCTCGGCGAGCTGGCATGAGTAGAGAGCTGGCCTGCATGGAGTGCTGGTCCATGCAGAGAGCTGGCACCGCAAGATGACGCAACAAAAAGTGACACAGAGGAGAGACAATAAGAGACATGTCATACCAGGTTGCTGAGGTGACACAAGTGATTGAGCACCTCTCTCTCACTCCAGAAGATCCCAGGATAGGTTCCTGGTGCTGCCTAAAGAGGAAGACAAACAGACACAGAATGGACACAGAGTGCAGACAGTGAGCACAAACAAGGGAGAGGGGAATAAATAAATAATTTTTTTTTAAAAAGCAACAATAGGGCGGCGGACTTGGCCCAGTGGAAAGGGCATTCGTCTACCACATGGGAGGTCCGAGGTTCAAACCCCGGGCCTCCTTGACCCGTGTGGAGCTGGCCCATGCGCAGTGCTGATGCGCGCAAGGAGTGCCGTGCCACGCAGGGGTGTCCCCCATGTAGGGGAGCCCCACATGCAAGGAGTGCGCCCCATAAGGAGAGCCACCCAGCGCGAAAGAAAGTGCAGCCTGCCCAGGAATGGCGCCATACACACGTAGAGCTGACACAGCAAGATGATGCAACAAAAAGAAGCACAGATTCCTGTGCCACTGACAACAACAGAAGCGGGCAAAGAAGACGCAGCAAATAGACACAGAGAACAGACAACCAGGGTGGGGTGCGGGAAGGGGAGAGAAATAAATAAATAATTCTTAAAAAAAATAAAAATTAAAAAAAATTAAAAAGCAACAATTACCTGCTCCATTTCACATGCACATATACATTGTGTCAATTAAAAAAAAAACCTAAACATTTTGAATACATGAACTGATTAAAAATACCAATAATCTGGTAAGTTTAGTTTAGTATTTTCCAGGAGAAAATATATTGTGAAATAAGCAATGGAGGAGGGGTTAAAAAATCAGGCAGACAGTTGGATAATCTTCAGATATGATTTGGTTTTATAAGTAATCTTAATTATTGATTAGAATTGTATCTGCATTGATTGGTCACAATAATCACTATTGGGATTATTTCTCAATGAAAGACATTCCATATTTCAGAGCTGAAACTGTGTGCATTTATCATTCCTTAAAATCACAGCATCCAGGAGAAGCCTGTCTCAAATTGGTAATTCTTGTATTATTAAGACTTGATTCTTGTGATTTAATCTCTTAGCCAGAAAATGAGCAGGAAGAAAGGGATTTGATACTAAATTGGAAAAAAATAAGAACCTATAAGAATATGTTGGAGGGACAGTTAATAAGAAAGAATGATTTAAATAAACAAATCTCTCATGTATAGAATATTTATTTGGTAGGTTCCAGACAGTGGACTGAAGGATAATCCATTAGTGTCCTTAGAGAAAAAAGGAATCTTACCTTTTGATTTTACAAAAAAAAAGACCTTTATAAATCTATTTCAGCTAATGGGAACAAAAATGATTGGGTTGATATGTCCACTTCTGGGCATGTGGAGTAACAGAAACTGAATTATCTTCCTCTATAAAAAATGATAAAACGAAAGACATTAAATGATTTAATTTTATTTGATTTTATATTGAAAGATTTGTTTATTTCTCTCCCCTTTCACACTTCCACGTGGTTGTTCTCTGTGTCTATTTGCTGCGTGTTTTTCTTTTTCCACTTCTGTTGTTGTCAGCAGCACGGGAATCTGTGTTTCTTTTTGTTGCATCATCTTGTTGTGTCAGCTCTCCGTGTGGGTGGCACCATTCCTGGGCAGGCTGCACTTTCTTTCGTACTGGGCTGCTCTCCTTATGGGGCGCACTCCTTGCATATGGGGCTCCCCTACGCAGGGGACAGTCCTGTGTGGCACGGCACTCCTTGCACACATCAGCACTATGTGTGGGCCAGCTCCACATGGGTCAAGGAGGCCTGGGGCTTGAACCTTGGACCTCCCATGTGGTAGATGGACGCCCTAACCCCTGAGCCAAGTCCATTTTCCCATTAAATGATTTTAGACTTCAGACTATAGATTATAGGTAGCATAGGAATGTGTTCCTGAGAAAAGTAAAGCAAATGAGTTTAGTCCTACTATTGTCCAACTTTCTTTGGAAGAGGCTTCCAGAACATTAGAGCAGAAAGGGGATCCCAAGCAGAGCATTCAGCTTTGCTTAGTTAAAAACCAAAAATCAGTTCAGTGAGACTGAGGCAGCTGTTGAGGAAAGAGCTGAAAGCCCAAGAAATCTGCAAATGTCAGGAAAGAGTAAATGGGCAGCTGTGCAATGGATTATTCCAAAGCTCACTCAAACCTTGGAGGTGTTTGGGTTCCAATTAGTCTGAGCCAAGGGTCCTTGGGCATTCACCAGTGATGTAGTAGGGCAATTTCTTAGTGATGGGATAACTTATTCTTGAACAAAGGCAACCCTGTACCCATCAAATACAGCTTAAAAACAAGCAAGAATGGATCAAACTGAATTGTAACTAAATTAACTACCCAAATAAATTCTAACTTTCTTAAAGGAAGACAGCAAAATTTAGACACTCAATTATATACAATTCAAAATGTCCAGGATCCAATAAAAATTATTAGACATTCTAAGAAACAGGAAAATATGACTCATAACCAGGAGAAAAATCAGTTATACATTGTTTATACAAATACAGAAATGACAGAGGTGATGAAATTTGAAGGCAAAGATATTAAAATAACAATTATAACTATCTTTAAGTATTTAAAGGAAAATGAATATAATGAGTCAATAAATAGAAATATTCTGAAAGAAACAAATCAATTATAGAGGTAAAAAAGAAAATATCTAAAATGAAAAATTATCTGGAAAAGAATAGCAGTTTAGATACTACAGAAGTAAGGTAAGGGAATTTGAAGGCATAGCAATATGAACTATACAAAATGAAGAAAGGGGAGGAAAAAATGCTGACAAAAGTAGAGTACTGGTAACCTGTGGGACAATGCAACTGGTCTAATATACATGTAATTGTGATCTTAGAAGCAGAGGGGATGGACGTAAGAAAAAACATTTGAAGAACTCATGATTCAAAAAATGTCCCAGATTTGATGAAAAATATAAATTCACAGATCTAAAAATCTCAACAAACCCCAAACAGGAAAAAAAAATAACACAAAGTCACATCATAATCAAACTCCTAAACACTATGAAGACTAGCCAGAAATAGAATAGTCAGCCAGAAATAGAATAGAAAAGTCAGCCAGAAATAGAATACACATTATTTATAGAAACATAAAGATAAGAATTACAGGTTGGTAACATGCAGCCCTCACCTATCATTATTATGCTATGCTACCAATATCTACTTTTAAAAAAAAACAAAACTAAGGTTTGTGTATGGAACTGGCTTAGGTCAACTGGTCTTAGATCTTTTAGGTCAGCCATATTGGTTTGGTTCTCTTAGGTCAGTAAGCAGAAACTGGATGGATGGTCATCGGATTTGATTCTTCTTTTTGTTGAGTACCCAGCTAGCCTATTGTCTATTTGGCCATGTGACTGAATTCTGGCCAGTGGAATATAGGCGGATGTGATTTAGGTAATATCCAGGGCTGTCCTGCAGAAACATTCCTCTCCATGCTTTGTCTGTTCTATTCCAAACCAGCAGAGGACTCTGAAAGATTTAGGGACTGCAGGATCAATAGATGACCTTCAGCCCAAAGACTTGCATTGATCTGTAAAATAAGCTTTTATTATATTAAGTCACTGAAATGTTAAGATTATTTTTCCTTAAGTTTCCCTACATTGACTCATATAGTCAATATTGCAACAATTAAGAATCATATGCCATTATCTGCTCTCATTTACAAACAAATACCTGTAAAATAATAGGTTTTAATGTGCTTTATTACATTTGAGGTTAACAAATTCATAGGTAATAAATGCCAGGTTCAGTATCTGAAACCATGTCTTTCTCACTCCAAACCTTGTGTTCTTTCTACTACATTACATCCCACACTTCCTATACTTATTTCAATGGGGAGAAGAATTAGAAATTGGGGTAGATATTGATTTATGTCAAATTAAGATAATGTAAAAGATTTCTAGTTCATCAGCATTGAGTTTTGAATAATTAAAGGCAGGTATATTCTAGGAGAGTCAAACAAACTAAAATTTAAATACAGTCTGTAACAGAGCTAACATCTGACAATTAAATACACTAATTTTGCTACCCTCTTCATATTATCATAATCCAGTATTTATAGTTTCATATCTGGTTTATTTTCCTTTTATAGAACCAAATAATAATCATTGAAGAAATTTCTTCATGCTCTAAACAAACAGCAAATATCTTTTTTTTTTCAATATTCTATTCTGACAGTATTTAGCAGGCTTATTTCATTTATTAAAAGGTACTCATGTAAAACATAAAACAAAGAAAAGGGTGTTATTATATCTTTACACTTGGATGCAATATAATGCAAAACCATTATAATGTGTGCATTTTCCCCTTCAGCTTCATATAAACTCCTTGTAGTCATTAGCACATCTTCTGAATGTATTGCATACTCTCCAACACATCTCTTTTCCCCAAGGTGCAATATATTATTAACAAAGAGTAAACATCTTTAATCTCTTTTAAAGCTCTATTATTTACCTTTATATATTGTCTAGATTCCATAAATATGTCCAAAAATGCCCACCTTTTATCCAGGAAAATGATTATGTTATATAATCCAGAGGAAATAAAAAATGGCTACAATGTTCAGTAGCGTGCTTTATCTATATTTAATCATTGCCTTAAAATATGCATATTTTTGATGCAGCAATTCTGCTTCTAAAATTCATTTTAAGGGAATGATTATGGATATCCCAACAATTTGTCTCTAGTTTTATTCTTTGTGGCAATTATGTTTTATAGTATATAACTCTTTTCATTAAAAAATAACTAGTTAAGAACAAAATATTAACTTAAAATATCTAAACTCTTAATTTGTAGGAGGTAAAGTACTATATGCCCTATCCCCTTCATTGGGGATAGAACTTGAATTTTGCCATGGCATAGATATCCTAGGGTATTTAAACAGAATGAAGACTCATACTTTCCTCTATGTTTTAATATCCTGACAAATTAAAAATAGAAAAGACAAATATTTTTCAAATCTTGATATTACATAGTGTGTGCACTAAAATTTATTCTAAATTGGAATTTTGCCATTGATCATGGAATGTATTCAGTTTTTTAAACATATCTATCTGAAATAGATAGCAAGCACTCTGGTATGGTTTAATTGTAATTTGCAGAACACCAAAAAATCAGTACTTAATATTGCTTGTAACACAAAGGATTTTATGGTGTCCTTAGAAACTCTATTATCATCCCCTTGAGAAATGATTCACCAAAGGGAGTTTGAACTAATGAGGTTAACTTTTGTGGTTCATTGGTTGTGTATTTCTAAATCTTTTGTACATAGGTGAAATTTTTCACGGTAACCGCAGTGATCAAGGCTGCTGAGAATTCCTTATAAAATGTCAGTTCTTCTAACTAATTTCTAGTCACATAATTACTTTTTTCTAAAGTTTATATGTTAATGTCAACTTTTAAAATATGATTATTAATTTGTTTCCCCAACTATGTTGCTCATAAATGATATTAAGAGTCAAAAAAGAAAAATGAGAGTCAATGCTCTATGCTGAAGTAATTTTAAATCATTTTTTCTTGAAACATCAGTTAAATAATATTGACAAAACAGTCTCCTATTATTACTTTAAATAATAAAATAGCTATTATGAGAAAATAGACTATTTTCTAGTTGGAGCGGCCTTTCTCTTTTTCTCAAACATAATCATATGGATGGAAACCAGAGACAAAATGGTAGTGCCAGTAAGTGCCCAGGGTGTTTCCTTCAGATTCAGGTACACTGAAAAGTCAGTTTCCTCAAGATTTTCAGGAGACTCCATCTGAGTGTGAAGGACACAACCCTCACTTCACAAATTCTTTCAGTCTGATGAGGCCTAGGCCAGCCTGCCCAACGCAAGGATAATGAAGAGGGAAGGACAAATACTTAGATGATGAGAACCTGCTCAGGATTAGAGACCTCCAAGGGCCTTTTTATTAGAATGATCTTATATTTCATAGGTCTTTATAGTGGAAACAATAAAGGGGTTCAGCTTCTTTCAAGTGTGTCAAATATTTTATTACCATTTCACTCCTTTGAAATAGAATGCAAGAGAGATTGGATGCCTTGCCCACAGACACATTCTAAGAAAGCAGTGGAATTGAGACTAAAACTGGGGTCCTTGGCCTCGCAACGCACATGCAGAGAGCCCCATGGGCCCTCACAATCCACAAAGGCCCACAGATGCAGCATTTTGCTACTATCACCAAAGGAATTTTTATATACCTCGTCACAGGATTGTCAATGTGTTGAAAGTCTTCATTTGATAAATATAATTATTTAAAGAATCTTGCAATGTGGGTAGTTACTCTGTTTTGGTAGCTTTTCATTTAGGATACCAGGAGTTTCAAAAATAGCTACCCAGATCTTTCTGGAATGCACAGAGGCACTCAACATGCTTATTGGTTTATTTAACAAAGTATGGAAATCTTGATCAGATTTCAGTTTATCTTCTTCTAAATTCCCTTTCCAAAGTGTGTCAGAAGTCTATGCAAATTTAGCCAGGATTTTAGCAATCTTTTTAGGTTTATTCAAGACTGAAATTAGCTTCTGACATAATCATATATCACCAATTTAATTATTTCCTCATTATTAAAGAGTTCAGATAAATAGCTATAAACCTGGCATCTTCCAGTGGTAGTCCCCAGTAGGCAACTACTCATAGTGGCTTGTAAAATGCTTTAGCACCACCTGGAGGGTGCTGAGTTGTTTGAATACCTTAGTGAAACAGATTACATAATCTAATGTATTCATCCACAAATGACTAAGCGAGATTTCTGTGAACTTTAGCTGGTCTGAAGAACTACATTGAAAAAGAAATTCAAGTATTATGAAAGATAAGTAAAAATAATAAGATTCTATTTAAGAAAAAGTTTGATTCTTGCTGAAGGGTAGTTGAAGGTTACAGATTACTTAAAGGAAATATGAAACATTTCTCTTTTTCCTATAAAAGATGAGATAACTCTAAATTAAAATTAAGAGAATTTTAAGTGATGTGAAAGATGCAGATGCATCAAGGAATAAGCTAGACAGCATTTCCTAAATGGCTAAAATATGATCACAATAGGTGGATAGATAAATGGGTAAATTCTTTTTTTGTTTAGGTTCAGCCACAGAAGTCTATGTAAAAAAAGAACTAATAAGCAAGGAACTCTTATGATTTAAAATAAAGATTTTCCTGTAGAACAGGAATAGACATGGCTCTACTTAAGTACTTTTATACTTTGGCAGTCATTAGGATCTAACTAGTAAATCTCTATTTATAAATAAACAACAATGAGCTAACTTCCTCAAAAACATCCACTTCCAGGTAGTAAAAATTTTTCTTTATGATCCTAAGATAGATTTTACCTTTGTCCAATCCGATTGCATAGTAGAAGAATTTAAATTAATGAGCTTACTATTACATTTTTAGAGGAAAAAAATCTTTGATATTATAATTAAATTGTGTGATGATTTTCAGCTATATGAACCCCCAGAAAAACATGTTCTTAAAGTTAATCTTTTTTTTCCTGTGGGTGTGAACCCGTTGTAAGTAGGACCATTTGGTGAGGCTACTTCAGATATGGTGTAACCCCCTCATTCAGGATGGATCTTATTCCTATGACTGTAGTCCTTTAAAACAGAATGAAGTTCAGACAAAAAGAGAGGCCACAGAAGCAAGAAGCTGAAATCAACAAAACCCAGAAGAAAAGGAAGAGACCAGCAGATGCTGCCATGTGCCTTGCCATGTGGCAGAAGAGCCAACAACTGCCAGCATACTGTCTTCAAGAGGAAAGTATCACCTTGACTTTGCTTTGATTTAGACACTTCCCCAAAACTATAAGCAAATAAATTCCCATTGTTTAATCCAAATCATTTCATGGTATTTGCTGGAGTAGCCTAGAAAACTAAAACAAATTAACACATAGTTTTCAAAGCCATCCATTTCGTAAAATTCCCAGTTCAACCAAGTGGAATTGTTCAACCTATAAAAGTCATTCTAGAAACAATAATCAGATTTCCTTAGAAAAAGACTCCAAAGTTTCATAGTATTTCAGAAATAAATAAGAATAGTGATGTGGCTCACTTAATACTCAGTTACCTATTAGAAACTTGTCTCAAACCAAAGTGCCTCACTGTTTGGAAAAATCTTGGGAAAGAAAGGAAAGCAAAACATAAGAACAAGCTTACTTATGTTGAAAGTAATGGTTTAATATTTTTATTTGTATAAAACATAAATATGGGAAGCAGACTTGGCCCAATGGATGGGGCATCCCCCTACCATATGGGAGGTCTGCAGTTCAAACCACGGGCCTCCTTGACCATGTGGCGCTGGCCCATGCTCAGGGCTGATGTGCGCAAGGAGTGCCCTGCCATGCAGGGGTGTCCCCCGCTTGAGTGAGCCCTATGATTTGGGAGAGCACCTGGTAAGGAGAGCTGCCCAGCACAAAAGAAAGTGCAGCCTGCCCAGGAATGGTGCCGCACACAGAGAACTGACACAGCAAGATGATGCAACAAAAGGAAACAGAATCCCGTGCTGCCGATAAGGATAGAAGCGGTCACAGAAGAACACACAGCAAATGGACACAGAGAGCAGACAACTGGGGGGGGGGATGGGGTAAGGGGAGAGAAATAAATTTTTTAAAGTTTAAAAATATCTTAAAAAAAGAAAACAAAACATAAATATGGCATTTGTTAATTTGATCTAGGTATGTTCCAATGAATATACATCTGTCTCCCTTGTACACAGCATAGTCTGACCCTGATTCTAAGATAATAAAGAGATATAAACAAGAGATGTTCATTTTGATTTATTTGCCTAGCACATTGGCGCAAGCAAAGCTGTATCCAAACTTTTACATAGCGATGCCAAAGAAAAGTCTGTGATTATGACAATGCCAGATGCTCTTCTGCAGAATCCATTTCCATTTCTGTACTTTTTTGCAAGAATTTTCTAGCATGTCCAGTTCCTTCCAAGTTTTTCTTTCCTTAATAAAGCTTTAACATATATACTCAGTTTACTTCTAAATCTCATTTCTAATATTTAAGGGGACAATGGATTTTGAAAAATCAAGTATATTACAGTATACTTATTATACAGTTATTTTTTAAAGATGCCCTCTGTCCACATTCATAAATAAGTTTTTATTTTTCATAAAAGAATAGGAGTTCTGGAAGGAGTCAATAGTAATGCTACAATTAAAATTCAGATAAACCGAGCCCCATTTCTAAACTCTCCTAACTCAAATATATCTACTCCAGATTATCCATTAAAAACTTCAGATTTCCAGTAGTGATCAGGGTGCTTCTAGTTCACTTCTTATTTATTTAGAATGAGATAATTCTTGGAAGGATTTCAGGTATTCTATGGATATAATTTAAGAGCTTCGTATGTATCATACATTCTTGGTGAATAATTTATCAATATGCAGTATGGTGCTTTTTCTTTCTTACTGCTTTTATACCTTGAATTCTGTTTCATCTAATATTACTAATATTACAGCACATCTATTTTTATTATTTTTGAAAATATTAAAAATAGGTGTGTTGTAATTCTTTTTTCATCCATTTTTCTCAAGTGTCCCTTAGTTCCCATTATATCTCCTCAAAACGGCATACATCTTGTGTCCCTTAGTTCTAATTCTGTCTCTTGAAAACAGCATGTCTTAATTGCATTTATTTGCTTTTTCTGATTGTCTTTGTTTTTAAGTAGATGAATTTAACCATTATGATAAGTAATATGCTTGACTCTTTCTGATAACTAAACTTCTGTTTCTTGTCATGTTTTATTATTGCTTTTTATATTTTTCTTCTTTTCTCCAGTCTGTCAGATTGCCTAAGTTTTCTTTTTCTATTTTATTCCTGACTTTTTACTCATATTTTAAAACACTTTCTCACCAAACTAGAGATAATGAGATCTGTATCCTTGCACATTTTTCTTATCAACATCAAGTGATTATTATAATCTAAATCCTTGCCACAACAGAAGAAAAAATTCAGTAATATTTGTTATTGCTATCATTTGCCATTGGTGCTCTTCTCCACCTTACATGCTTATGTAAGACAGCATTTTTAAAATTTTATTTTATTTTATTTTTAAAGAAGTTTTAGATTACATAAATGATACATCAAAATTGAAGGGGAGAAGCAGATGTGGCTCAAGTGATTGGGCTTCCATCTACCATATGGGAGGATCTGGGTTCATTCCCCAGGGCTTCCTGGTAGAGGCTGCCTGCACAGTGAGCCAGAACTGCACAGCAGTTGATGATGCAACAAAAGAGAGACACAGGGGAGACTCAAGGCGAGACACAACAGAAACCAGGAATGGAGGTAGCACAAGCAACAGGGAACATCTCTCCCACATCAGAAGTCCCTGGGATCAAAACCCAGTAAAGCCTAGAAGGGAAAACAAGAAGAGAAGACAAAAAAAAACAGACACAGAAGATCACACAAGGAATGGACACTGATAGCAAAAACAGCAGGGTGGGGGGAAGGGGGAGAAAAAATAAAAATAAACTTAAAAAAAATATATATATATAGGGGATTCCCAAATACCCCATACCATCCCCCTCCCACACTTTTCCCCATTAACAACATCTTTCATTAGTGTGGTACATTTGTTACAATTGATGGCGCATATTCAAGCATTGCTACTAAGCGTGGTCTATAGTTTACATTATGGTTTGCACTTTACACCACACAATTTTATATGTTTTGACAAAATATATAATGGCCTGTATCTGTCACTGCAGTGTCATTCAGAACAATTCCAATTTCTCAAGTATTTTAATTTCAGATTCAATATTTATTTTGTCTTAACAATTATTTTACTGATTTCTTTGTTTCCAGTGGTTTTTTTTTTTTTTTTTTGAGAAGTTGTGGGTTTATAATCATGCATAAAATACTAGATTCCCATAAAGCACCTTATTATTAACACCTTGTCTTGGTGTGGTCACTTGTTACAACGATGAATGTGCATTTTTATAATTGTACTATTTACTTAGAGTTCACTGTGTTGTGCCATTCCATGGTGTTTTTGTTTTTCATTCTAGTAACATATATACTACCTAAAATCCCCCCCTTTTAACCACACTCAAATATATAATTCACTGCTTTAATTACATTCACAATGTTTTGCTACCATTACCACCATCCATTACCAAAACTTTTCCTTTGTCCAATGTTTCTTTTAGATGATTTTTGATTCATTTATTTTCTTCTAAAATCCATTCTTGAATCTTTAAATATCTAAAAATATTGTTATTGATGGATTACTTGATAGGGTATAGAATTTTATATCTACTATTTTTCTTTCAGAACTTTGGAGGTAGGACTTCATTGTCTTCTTATATTTTTTGCTAGTACAAAACAATTTGTTCTTTTTTAGATGATTCATCTTTAATTTCTTGTGTGTTTTTATGATTTTCTATTTGTCTATGGTTCTGAATTTTTCTCCTCTTGTATCTAGGTCTGGATCTTTTTGTGCAGCAGCTTGCTCCTTGGTTGGCTTTTCGATCTAAGAATGTATATTTTCATTATGCATTAATGCTTACCATTTCCCTCCTCTTCCTTTCTTTATTCTGTCTCTTATGAGATTAATATGGAAACATCTAAATCTGTCCTCCATGACTAATTACATTCATTTCTTGCTCTTTTATCAGCAGTATTTTAAGAGGCTTCCTTATCATGTCAATAATTTGCTCTTTAGCAATGTCCATACTGCTATTTTGCCAATCTATTGCAGTTTTCATTTCAGTGATAAAAACTTTAATTTTTAAGATTTATAGTGATTATTTTTATAGATAAATGTATTTTACAATTTTCTTAAGATATTAACTGTATCTAGTCTAAATTCTTGCTCTGTTTACTCTACAATAATTCTTCCTCACATGTTAGTTCCTGTGTTAGTTGAGTTTGATGACTCAGGATGGATTTAAATATATGTGCTCTTTGCTGTGTACTCAGCTTTGAATAAGCCTGTCTGTGAATTCTTTATCTCTTCAATGAAGAGATTAAATTCATTACCTCTTTGTTTTCACTGACTGTGGGAAAGGTACAGAATAAGCACCCAAATGGAAGGCAAGGTGGTCAGGCCCCGGGGTGTAAGAGTGTTCCTCCTCTCTATTATCAGCCTCTATTTGATTATTTCCTGACCTCTCTAAACCAAGTGCACACATTTATTTCATATATATGGAGCAGACACCTAAGTTCCCATGGGAGGTTAATAAATGGTTTGACGGCGGGGTGGTGAGGGATGTCAACTTGCCTGTTTGATCATTTTGGGTACCCCACCCAATAACCTTGTTAGCAGACATAGGCTCCTGTCTTCCTCCCTATACCCACTATCCACTTTTGGCTTAGTATACCACTGGATATGCTACAGTCTTTTAAAGTAGTCCCCTCCTGGGTCTGTGTTGAGTTACGCAATTTTTTTTTTTTCAGTATAATCCTATCTGCTTTCCATCTTTCAAGAATTTCTCATGGTTTTTGGTCCATCATGGAAACTTGTTTTTCATTGGAGTTGTAGATTTTGGAACATATTTTTTCTAGAGGTTAAGAAAAGAATATTGTAGCATATGTTCAAACCTATCAAGTCAGTCTTTAGAACACGATGATATCTCTTTTTACCTCAGTGATTTAAAATTCTGAGAGTAATTTGCTTGCACTTAACTCCTTTGCAAATTCTATTCTTATTGTAATTCTTCATTAATGCATAGATACATATTTTTATGATCTGATATAAATTTGAAGAACATATCATTAAACTTACCCAATATGTTGCATGTGATCATTGACTAAAACTTCAAATTTTAAATATGATCTGAAACATAAATAGCAAAATTCTTATATAAAACACATGCTGTCCTTTAGAAATAATAAATGCAAAACAAAGTACTCCTTGACAGTTGGCCAAGAACCTGCTGATGTCTGAAATATATAGACTGCATTATCAGTCTATTTTTAAATTCTTAAATAAAATACATTGCATACCCCATATGTTATCTATTCACTAAAAGGTCATGGTGCAGAGAAGTGAATGGAAAAGTGCCTAATGAGTGTTATATTTTTGTTTATCTCTAATAGGAAAATACTTTTTGAAATCATGATGGCTCACTAGAAAGCTGAAAATGCTCCTTTCCCATTGACAAGGTAAGCTGAGGTATAGGGAGTTTGGGAACATGCTTTCATATCCTGACAGCTGTCTTTCTTTCTCCAAAAAACACTCTAACAACCCACACAGTAAATTCATTGAGATGTGAATGGAATAAATAAAATTTGTGCCAAATTCATTATATCTTCCAGACTTATGCTTTCATTTAGTAGAAAAGTGCACTACTAGTCATTTGAGGTACTTATTGGTAAGACTGAAATTAAAAATATAAATTGACATAAATTAAGTAATCAAATTTAGAAGAATGCTGTTTGGTTGGGACCTTTGAATAGTCTCCATTTCAACTATTATTCCCATTTTGAAAATATCAGTTTTAGTATAAGAACATACCAAATAAATAGAAAAAAGATTTCTATTTATATTTTTCACCATTAGAAATTTCAAATTCTTCAGAAATGGATGAATTGAGCAGTGTATTTCAATTATTCCTAAATGTTCAGGCATTTGTATATTTTTAAATTTACTTGAGAAAGTTACAAAGAATTTAACCAACTTGCTGCATGCTCCTCTATACTCCCTGTATAGATTTTTAAAAATTAAGTAAAGAAAATAAGAAACGATTATTTTCTGTAATTTATTATCTGTAATTAAGCCTACATGTGTAATGGTTTTTTCAAGGACTCAAATTTTATCAATAAAATGCAAATTATGTATCTGTTCGAAAATATGTGTATATGCATAAATGATTGGTTCCTGAGTGAATAAAAAAATAATAACAGAAAATAATTTTGTCTAATCTATAAAAATATTTAATAATCTTTAAAATTTTTGAGAATTTATTTTAATCTTCAATCATCATAAGGTTTTCTGTGACCTCTGGATCATCATTGTTCATTAGGAAGATAATATAAGTCAGAAATTTAATTTTAACTTTTTCAGTGCCCCCTTTTAAAAAGTTTAAAAGAAACAAATAAAAATTTGCTCTAATATATGTTAGCTGAATATATCCAAATTATTATCATTTCAGCATTTAATAAAGATAAAAATTATCAGTGAGCTATTTTACAAGTTTTTTCCATGCTAACCCTTTGAAATCTGGTGTGTATTTTACACTTTCAATCTAGCTCAATTCAGACTAGCCACATTTCAAGCACTAGTACACACATATGACTAGTGGCCAACATGCTGGACAACACTATATAAAACATCACTATTTCTTATGCAATGTCTAGATTATGAATAAATTCTAAAAATTATCAGGTACAGAACCAATATCATCTTTGAAATAAATGGCGAACCTTATGCATTGCTTTTTTTATAAGGTTTAGAACTATAAAGACATATTTAAATTGATTATACCAAGGATAGTTGTATTTAAGGTACCTTAAAAACCAACAAAGCATATACCAGCAAAACAAAAATAAAAAAAGAGGAGATGTGGCCAATCATGTGGTACCACCGTCAGAATCACACCTTCAGCAATATTTTCGTTTATTTTGTCCACTTCATATAATGCTTATGGGGAAAAATCATTTTCTATTTGAAAATGATTTAAATTTTTCCAAAAGAAAGAGTTCCTTTAAGAAAGTATGTTTCAAAAGCAAGTGAAGGAGAAAACACCCAATATAATCAGGAGTATATTAGAAGCTCATATCATTTACTTGTTGAGAGAAAGGTATGGGAAATTGCTACCAAAATTCCTGATATCAAAAAGTTTTCCAGGAAGTAATGCAACATGGACATACACCCAGACTTTAAATCTTTCTTATTTACATGTGTCTGCTGGTCACAAGTCAGGGATAAAGCCATCTTCATGGGTCCTGACCTCTGCAGTTACATAAGGCCCCATGTTCTACATTTGATTTAATACTCTGCTGTAACTACCTTGAAATCCTTACTTTTTAAAGTAAGTTGCTGTACATTTTCACTTTTTACTAAGCCATACAAATTGTGTAAAAGTAGTCCTGGTCAGAGATGATCTTACATAGGTCCAGAAACTAAAATCTAATCTGGGAAGTATCAATTTATTATTGGAAGGACTGGCTCTTGACATTGTTTTCTAAGAAAAATTATGTATAATTGAACAATGTGCTGTATTTCTGCTCTCACCTTTTTGGTGCTCAAAGGAAATCTTGCTGGTATGAACATGTATAACACTTTCAGGAAATAATTGGCTTTCATAAATATGATTGTATTTATCAGACTAGAGGTCATTGAGCTTTTTTCTGTAAAGGGCCACATAGAAAGTATTTTAGGCTTGGGGGTCATGTCTTTTTCACACTGCTCAACATTGCTATTGTAGTGGGAAAAATGGTGTTTTACAATATGCATCAAATGTTGTCTTTGTTTCCTGACTGCTAAAACAAACACCATACAATGGGTTGCCTTAACAACAAGAATTTATTGGCTCACGGCTTCAAAGGCTAGAAGGCTTGCATCCTCTTGCAGTTAGTGTCTTCTTGCTGACTGGCACTCCTTGGGGTCCCTTGGCTTTTCTGTAACATGGCGATGTCCTCTCCTTTCTCTTCTGAACTCTGTTAACTTCTCACTTCTGTCTCCTCCCCAGCGTTTTCTCTTTATAAAGTTTCCAGATAGAATTAGGGTCCAACCTCTTTCACTTAGGCTACATCTTAACTAAAAATAACACATTTAAAAGGTCCTATTTACAATATGTTCACACCACAAGAATGCATTAAGTGTAAGAACATGTGTTGTTTTTTATCTTCCTGGGGTTCATAATTCAACCGACCACAAAAGATGTAGCTGTGTTCCAATAAAACTTTATTTACCAAAACAGGTGGCAGGTCCATAAATCACCACCCCTAGTTTACACTGCTTTGCTTATAAGTAAAAAGAACTAACTCAGATTTGTTGGATATTTATTGGCAGCAGCAGCAGAAAATCTTGTTCAGGTACTCAAAAGATATTATCAAGAACCTATTTTTTCTCCACTTCTCAACCGCTAGCATCTCCAGGTTTAAATGTCCTTACTGCTTATGATCCCATAAGGAGAGAGAAAAACCCCCTCTCCTCCAACAACTATGCTCATTTCTGAAAGGAGGCTGGGACCTTGCTAGAGTCAATAATATTCTCTGGGGAAAGAGAACTCTGGTCAGTCGAGTTCATATGACCCTCCAGATTAGCAGGTGGGAGTGGACAAAGATTTGGCTGAACCTTGCCAGATGAGAGAGAAGCAGTTAACAAAAGGGAAAAAAAGAAGTCATTAATGAGAAGAAGAAGAAAGAAATGTGAGGTAGGGACAGATCACAGTTACTCATTAAATGGTTTTACACACCCAAACTTAGGTTGAAGATAATTGTCAAAGTAAAGTCTCATAATTCATGACTTTAACAAAGGACTAATTGCTTGAAATGTCTTTAGTAAATACATATATATTAATGATAAATTGGAAACCACTCACCAATTACATTATATCTCAGGGCATTATTCCTGACCCCATTAAAGCTAGGAAAAAAGGCATATGAAGAGGAACCAGGACTTTTTCACCTGAGAAAATCAGGCACTGAACAAACCCAGACATAGGTATTAAGATAGCCTACTGATAAGCAGAAGATGATATTTACAGAGTATGCAACACATATGCAATGGTTCATACTCAGGAAAAAGTCACCAAACTGTGAAGAATTTTAATAGGAAGGTCATGCAATGAGTCATAATGGTCTGGGTCAGTGGTATGTATCCTTATGGGGTCAATGACAATTGCCAGGAAAGACCCCAGTCTTACAACATTGGGATTAACATTGAGAGTCCCAAAATGTGGCTAGAAATACCAGAGACATAGAGAAGGATGAATACTGAGTCTCAGTATGAAAACTCAGTGATTGAATTGTTGCTGAAGGCCAGTAACTTGCTAGCAATTGACACCTGACTGTTGGCCTAGAGTTCTTTCACTTTCTGCTACCCAAAGCCAAGATTTTCTTAGAACCTGAAATGGAGATGAGCCTGAAGCTGGTGGTCATTTCTTCAAAGTGGGAAAAAGAAGATGTAGAAGCTGAGAGCAAGGTACAGTCCAGGAAATAGAGGATATTTTTTAAGATTATAAAGAAAGTTTCTATTCTTTGAGGTGTTTTCTTTTAATTTATTTAATGTTTTCTTTTTTTCTGATCGGTGCTAAAAGCAATGAATAATAATACAGAGTATGATTTGAGAAATTTGATATATAGTCTTGTAGCTCATCTGGTACACAGCAATATTTAAATGTTTTCCATTACATATTCTTGGTTTGTACCTAAAACATAAAATTAGAAACTTTTTCTATGATATAAAGCTGAGGAACTAAAGCATCAGAACCAGAGAAAAATAGTTTCCATATTAATCTTGTATTAGCTAGGTATAAGCTGTGTTGCTGTAACAAAGAGAGGCCAAAATATAGTTGATGTGGGCTATGGGTGGAAGGCTCTTTGTCTCTTCAGAGATAACCCAAGCTGTTTGACTTGTGGGTGTGGAACGGTAAGAGGCTGCAGTCATGCCCTTAGGGACAATGGCAACTGCTCCAGTCCCAGGAAACAGTTTAACAATGCAAGGGCTATAAACTTTAAGTATTTAGGGGAAATGCAAAAACCAAATATGCTAAAGGCTTATCTAGAATGTCTGGAGTCCATGCTAAAAGCTTACCTAAGATGTGGAAGATATATATGCTAATTGAAGCCTATTGAACTGAAACAAAGCGACCATTTGGCCTTTCCTCCAGGTATAAAAGACATTTGAAAATCTTGTTCAGGGCTCGGGATTCAAACTGAAAGATCCCGAGTCCAGCTGGCCGACAATAAACCATTTTTCCTTCTCAAAATCATTCCTGAGGCCTGGCCTCTCTATACACAAATAATTGAGCCTCTCTCAAATTCTACAACATTTTTGGCGACTCTGGTGGGACAACAAACGAAGGCCAGAGACGGTAGCATTTTGCTGCCCCTTCCAAATCCCAGAGGAAGCCGGGAGGACTCGGGTGGACCCCAAATCTGGGCGCCCCTGGATTAAATTTAATCCAGAAAAGATGTGGGCTCCACCAGAATCTTCCCGACAAAAATCGAGGGCAATGGAAGGTCTGAAGAGAAAGATTCTGGGAACGAAAAAGAACTCCGAACATGGAAGAAGGTAAGACTCCCCGGGTGAGCACAGTCTAGAAGTCACTAGGTTTAATTGCTAGGAAGGGGAGGCTGATCACCTCCCGAGAGAACCCTAGTAGCCCCAGAAGGTTGGGGGGAAGCCGTTCTCTCTAGGCTTGGGAAAAGGAGAAAAACCGGGGAAAAACCCTGGTGTTTTGGGTTTGTCTAACTGCATGTTAGAATCTGGTACTGGTCTTATATCCACTAAAGGAGTGGAGTCTTGATTTTAATAGGAAGGGCTATTTATAGGTTCAAGTCCTAATGTCCTGGAAATTGGTCTAGATTAAGGAAAACAAAACTTGGTTACAGGAAAATGGATCGGTTTTTCTGGTGGAGCTTGGTCTGGGTATAAAGTTTAAACAGTGGAAAAAGTCTAGCTGAAATCTTTTGTTATGGTGCTAAATTGTGAATGAATTCGCTTTATACCAAATGTTAAGTGTTCTGACGTTTGCGATGGCTGTGGGGGCAGCCATGGTGAAAATATATATAAACTTGTGGGTCAGATTAGTGACCTTTGTGCTTCTGTCTGTGTCAGCTCATTGCTAGTGTTGGAGTTGTGTCCTTATGTAAAGTAGAATTACAGCTGAGCTGGAGCCCTCCCTTGCCATTGGCAAGGGGGTGAAATGATTCTGGGGCAAAAGCTGAGGAGTCTGGATGTTTGCGGAGTCTAGATGTTTGTGCATGCTCTGCTGTCTTGTCTCTGGTCTGGCCCTTTGCCAGGGCTTGGAGGTCATCTGTGTCCACGCCACGCACCCAAGTTTGTTGGGGATGTCCCAGTCAGGGTGGCTGGTCCCCGGGAGAGTTGCCAAATTTGAGTAGGTTCTGTCTGCCCATTTTGGCTGAAAGCTGGAAAGGGGGGAGCGGCTTGACCCTTTCCAGGGAGTCCACCTTTCTATTCATAAGCCGCATTCCTGTTTGTTGTGCACCCGACTGCCTGGAAGGGGGGAAGTGAAGGGGGTAAAAAGCAGAATCAGAATAAAATGCAGTAAAGTTCCCTCCCTAGGGTGTCAAAGCCAAAATACCTTTGCATTCTGCCCAGGTTCTTAGAAGGTATTGTAGTAACTTTAAGTAAGAGAATGTGTTCTGTGAATGTAAAATTTGTCTTAAGGGTATAAATATTATAAAAGTTTTACAAAGCATTGTTTAAATTAAGGTATTTAAATGGCTAATTGCAGAAGGTCATTATTTAACAAAAACTGAATTGATGATAATAATAATAAAAGGCAATTTTATAACTAACTTATTCGGCAGCCAGTCTCCCCTGCCAACTTGCTTCCAAAAAAACTGTTTCTGGTATTACATGCTACTAAGTATTTAAAGTGAAGAAAAGTTCATTATTTTAACAAACTTGTTTAGTATTAATGGCAATTATATGTTATAAGAAGTTTGCCTGGTAACTTAGTATGTGGGATATATGGAGTGTGTTTTTATTGTTAAGGAAATAGAAGATGATTTTGTCCTAAGATAAAATGATTGATTATTGGAAAGAGTAGAGTGTGGGACAGAACCTGAATGAATACTGAAAGTGTAGAAGGTTTGTGGAAGGAAAATTTTTATGATTAAAATTGAGTAAGATCAATATACAAAGAAAATCTTTACAAAATAGCTTCTTGTGCTTTAACCTCATCATTTCCTCAGTGTTTGAAGAAGAGTCTTACCTCTTTTAAAAGAACATTTATGTTCTAGAAATCAAATCCTGAAAAATAGCTTTTTATTTCAAACTAACTGCAAGAGATTTATTCTTTTACTTTAAAGGAAAAATTAAAGTAATGGGTTAAGTTCATTTAATGTTATAAGTCGAATGAAAGGTATTTAAAGGTGTTATAAAATTAATAGGTTTTTTAAAAAAATTAATAAAAACTGTAACTAAGAGTTAAAATCATTTATAAATGCATTTATGTTATAAAACAGTGGAAAGGTAATAACTGAAATTATAGCTGGGTGAATTTAGCTTGAAATTATTAAGTGTAAACTCTAAACTTTACCTTTCCTTAGTTTATGGTTACTTCAAGTCTAACCTCACCCCTTGCCTTTGCCTATGGTTATTTCATAATAGCTTCTGCCCCTATAGGCCAGAGAAGAGCTGGGACATCACTGTCTCCTCTCCTGGTATTAGTAACCCTTTCTCTCATGAATTCAAGTGTAACCTAAATAAATTGCTGCCTGATAGAATAAGGTTAAATGACCACTGGAGTTTTATTATCTCCAAAATCAAAAAGGGGGGTGGAGGGGGAGAAGTCTCCTGCCTTGACGGTCAGTGTTCCTAAGAGTGGCAATTCATGAGAGAAAGCAGTCTGTCTCCCTGAGGCTTCAAATAGCCTCAGTAAATATATATCAAATTAATCTTGTTGCTTATCCAAAATTCTGCTAAATTCAAAGTAAAATATAAAGTTCTGAAACAAAAAAATAGTGCTAAAGCATTGAGAACATTTTGGTTACAATCCATTAAGAAAGAAAATTCTTGTGTAAAACTGCACAGTCATAGTGCAAATTAAGAGTTTCAAGAGTCTTTGAAATGTTTTGCAGTCACACTTGTTTTGTAAGAATTAGAAGTTTAAAGTAACTAAAGTTATGTTGTTGTGTCAAACTATTCATGTCTGCCTATTTGCTCAAATTGTTGAGGTTAAATATGCAGTTATAAGTAATAAATATTTCAGGACTCCAAATTAAGCTAAATAGTATATAAAATAATGCAAATTATAAATAATATCAATAAGTTTTGTTTCTGTGTCTAACTCTTTGTGTCTGCCCATTTGCTCAGTGTATGTCTTCATATATCAGGATAATAATATCAAATTAACAAATGAAAATTCTTAAAAGAGCTCTATTCAAATTGTTAATTAAATATGCAGTTATATATGTAAATAAATATTCTTAAAGCCCAAATTAAACTAAGGAGGATGAAAAAGTCATAGAAATCTGATTATAGAAACAATTGGGAAAGGGCCTCCTCTTTGCAAGAGCTTTAAAGGTAAGACTAGGTGTAGCAGATTAAACCTATCTACTAGGCTAGGGAATTAAGAATCAGTTTGCCTGGTAATTTCCCAGTTTAAACCTTTTGTCAGCCATAAAATGCAAAAAAAAACAAAGATTAGGTTAATTTTCACATAAGAAAATTGTTGATGTAACCCGGCGGCCTGCTGCCTCAGTCTCCCACTCCCGGGTTGGACAGCAGAGGAGGAGACCAGTTTAGGCCAGTCCTATGGGCAGTGGAAGGATGCCCAAGAAGGAGCTAAGTCGGTGCCATTTCAGCACTAAATTCTATTCCTTATTTGACAAAGGGGGGAGCAGGTAAAAACTAAAATGGTTGGAATGTGATAGAGGAAGCAGTTAAATCAAACTTTTGCGTGGGAAAGTTAAATCTCAGATAAGCTGTAACTTCTGAAGTATCCAATCTATGGAAAAACAGAGGAAGAGCTTGCATGCTAGGCTTAGGGGTATACATTGTGTCATTTTTCTTTGTTCGGGGTACCAGCCATATCTGGCTCTGCACCCCTTCTTGCAAGATTGAGAATAAATTATTTTCTTCTCCACAATCTGGTGAGCCTTATTTTCTTCCAGAAGATTTCTTTCCAATGAAATAAAGGTAATTAGTGGCTCTATTAACAAATTTCAGTAAGTAAAGGAAAGTCCATAAAATCTATGGAGAGATCTTTCCTGGGTTATGATTTAAAAATATTAAGTAATTGTGTAATGTGGTTTAAAACCTGGTAGTCAGTATGCATGTGTTTTAAAACCTGGTAGTCAGTATGCTTTTAAATTAATAATTTTCATAACTTAAAGAAAAGAAGTTTTTAGCTTCCTGTAAGGGAAAAAGAGAACATTCCTTGCATAAACTATTATGGTTTCAATTTTATTTAACTTGAGTGTAATCTCCCATAGTTAATTTATAAACTAAATTAACATTGTATGTACAAAATCTTTACAGTAATGAAAATTGTAAGTTCACATTGGTGAAATTAGGCTAAAGGAAAAAGATTGTAGATATGCTTTCTTAAATAAAGAGTAAATTTCTTTCATTGGTAATTGTAATTTAGTAAGTTTATTTAAACATGAGGTGGCTAGTCAATGTGGTTATAGTCAATTATAAAGAGTTTGTAAAACATCTTCCAAACTGAAAATGTTTAAATAGTTCTAGTTGTAGAAGTCATTGTTAACTAAAAAACTTAGATTGGTATTGGTAGCAGAAATAACTTCATGATAATAAACCTGTCTGAAGGCCACTGCAAAGTACACATTTAAGTAAATGGTAATAAAAAGTTGTCTTGATTCTATTGGAAATATTCTGTTTTCATTCTAACAATGAAAAATAATATTTTTCCTCTATTACTAAAGTAAAGTACCTACTGTTATCTTCATAATAAAATTGTGTAAGTGAACAGTCATTTAATATATGATGTGTTGCATTAAATTGTTTAAAATATATATATATATATATATATATAAACAAGGAATAAACGTTAACATTATCAAACTCTTGTGCATTTGAACCAGGCCTTGTATACATTACAGGTGGCCTCTCCATGTGAGTTATTGGCTAGGCTGGTCACTGACCCCTCAATTAAAAATATTTGCTATATCAGCCTCTGGTTCTGCTCCTGAAGTCGATGGAAACTACGTTGCAGTTTCAAGCTCCTGCAGCAGCCAATGATGACTCGGTAAAGCCAAGTGTACAATGGATATCGCCTCCAGACTGGCACTATTCCATGGTGCCAGAGAGCACTATGCACCAGGCTAGTAGAATACTGGAAAATCTCTCTAAGATGAAGGATGCTGCAACTTACTCACTGCGTTAAAGAATATGCTAAGTGGAGCCATGATACCAGGATACAGTAAGTGAAACTTAAACACAATTGGCATTATGGCCTGTTCTCATGGAGAGATAACATGTAAAGTATTACAAACCTGAAACTCAAAACTAATAATTGCAACTCTGAATCCTTATGCATTAAGTAATACATTAGTTAATATTAAGTGCTGTACTTTTATCCTGTACTAAATATATGCCTAATAATTGTAATGTTATCTTTTCTATTTTGGATCAAGTGCAGAAGTATATTAGACATGTTAAATTCCTGGTAAAATCATTTTCTAAACAGTTAATAACATGTCTATAGAATAAGGTGGCAGTCTCAGCCAGTCTCAGTCAACTTCTATATTCTACTGTATTCTGCTGTGTAGCAAAGGTGAGGCTTGCTTGCTGATGTTGAGTCACCTATTGAATAAGTCAAAATTGCTAGAAATTGTACAATGAAAACCAAGGTGTAAAAATCTTTATTCTGGAATTCTGATCACTCCCACAGGTGAAAACTAAGAGTATTTCCAAATTAGTGTTCTAATCCTGAGTGAAGCCAGTTGCCCAAGGAGTGCCAGTTCACCAGGAGCATCTGACAGAGCGAATGAGTGTCAATCATTGAACAGCTTAGAATGTGTCTTCAGACAAAGCTAAGTGTCTGTTGCAATTTCTCTCTAAAGATGGATAACTTAAAAAAGAATATATATGCTGTTCCCACCAGCTTTTAAGGAGTGCCATCTTTATAGGCACCTAACCTTGTCTACCTCTGTAATCCAATGTGTCCTCTTTTAAAAAAACGGGTATTCCAAATTTTTAATTAAGTTTGTTTCTTTCAGAGTGAACATCTTATTAACCATATGAAAACTTCATCCAACTTCGTACAGAATGCCAGATCCATCTTCCTCCAGTTAGAATAAATTAAGAGTTTTACACCTTATTAGGCAATGACTACAGCCCATGGCCAGCAGGAAGCAGTTACAGAAAAGAGATCGTCTCCCTTCAGCACCCCTTTTAAATTAAAGGTGTAAACTCTTTAAGAGTAAAATAAAAGTAATAGATGGATCTGGAACCTGACTGGAAATCCACATGAGTGCCAGTGGCAGCAGAATAACTGCAGGAGGCCCCTGCCCAAGATTCTGCTGTCCAGAATGAAAAGTTCTAAACTTCTAAAAACAGTCCTGGATGCTGTACTAAAGACTGATAATCAATCAAAACAACAAACAGCCATCCACCTCATAGCTCCAACAATAATTATGCCAAAGCTTAGCAAGTTAAACTTTGGCAAAAGGGGGGAATGATGTGGGCTATGGGTGGAAGGCTCTTTGTCTCTTCAGAGATAACCCAAGCTGTTTGACTTGTGGGTATGGAACAGTAAGAGGCTGCAGTCATGCCCTTAGGGACAATGGCAACTGCTCCAGTCCCAGGAAACAGTTTAACAATGCAAGGGCTATAAACTTTAAGTATTTAGGGGAAATGCAAAAACCAAATATGCTAAAGGCTTATCTAGAATGTCTGGAGTCCATGCTAAAAGCTTACCTAAGATGTTCAAGATATATATGCTAATTGAAGCCTATTGAACTGAAACATAGCGACCATTTGGCCTTTCCTCGCGGTATAAAAGACATTTGAAAATCTTGTTCAGGTCTCAGGATTCAAACTGAAAGCTCCGGAGTCCGGCCGGCCGTCAATAAACCATTTTTCCTTCTCAAAATCATTCCTGAGTCCTGGCCTCTCTATACACAAATAATTGAGCCTCTCTCAAATTCTACAACATAGTGACCTAAAAGAGATGGAAATTTCTTTTTCTCTAACAAGATAATCCATGGTAGGGTGGTTTAGCAGCCCTGGTAACCAATATTATGTAGGTTCCCAAGCTGTCAGGGCAGCTATTCCAATTTTAACATATGGTTTCCATCTCTATATCTAAGAGACTGCTCCAGTTGTTAACATTTCCCAGTCAGTGAAAAGATAGAGGAAATGAAAAGCAAGCAGTTTCCTAATAAGGAAGTAGCAGTAAAGTGTCACATATCTTGTCCAGCCACAGCTTATTGGTAAAAAGTGTCACATGGTTATACCTACCTGGGTAGTTATAAAGAGGTTGGGTTGGGTTTGAGGTTCTATTAAATAAGAAGGAGAAATTGGATACTGGGGTTCAATTAACAATTTCTGCCACTTACAATTCATGATTTTAATAAGCACTTGATTAATTGTAATTACAATAATAAAAGGAAACTTAAAAATTCTGGAAATACCTTCCAGAAATTAATATATTTATTTCCACCACCAGATGGCATTATTTAGTTTTTAAAAGATTTTTTTAAAAAAATTATACCAGCCGCAAAGGAATCAGAATAGTTTAATGTAAGAGTGAATAATCTTGTCTCAAACAAAGGAATCATCAAAGAAATGGAATAATGTCTTTCTTTTGTTCCAGTACCATCCATCTGTACAAGATGTTGCTTCTTTAGAAATCAGCTGAAGATTAAATATGCATAAGTTACTCGCTGCAGGGTACTCAGAGAAGAGAATAGGGACACAAGTGCCAGTGTTTAGAAAAATATGAGTTGAAAATGAATAAAGTTAATTAATAATGATGTCTTGACTGCATAGAGCAACTATCTTCCTTAGAGATGAAAGAGTTTCCTTCATTATCTGATTTATCTTTCTGATACCTAGCAGTGGCATCAAGAATGGAATGGACCTTCCTTCTTTTTCTTTGGCCTTCAGACAATAATGGCCTTCCTGACACAATAGATCTCTATTCATGGCTGAAATCACAACATACATAAATTCCCCAAAGGTTGTTTTTAATCAGTAGAACGAAAAACTTTAATACCACAAGTATAAGAAATTACTTTAGCCAGTGAAGACAGAGGATACAGGAATTAGAAAATTTTTGTTACAGGTATTCAAATGCAAGAATACATCTCTATGAAATGTGGATTGAGATTGAGATGAGTTACTAATATAGGATTTGAACTAGAATACAAGGTATCTGTTACTAAATTATGGCATACTTTTGCTTTTATTTTTTTCCTCCACTGGCAATCTACTACCTTCTTTCTAGAATCCTGTGTCTTGTGATTATAAGAGACCCAAAACACCGTTGTTTTCTAAGAAACCTTGGAATCTGAAAACATAACTTGCTTACACATTAATTTAAGGAAAGGTTGATTTTTTAAAAATGCGTTTATTGAGAAATTATGATATGGTAAGAGAGTATACTTGCTTGAAATTACTTGTTACTCAAGAACTGTGGAAAGATGGCGAATTGTAAGTAACTCCAGGACTAAGTCCTTCTACCAGGACAACTATTAAAATGGTAGGAACTCTCTGAAACAAATATTTTGCAACTCCAGAGGCCAGTAGAACACTATACAACATCCAAGGAAGAGCAGGAGGAAGAGGCTGAAAATCACAGTAAGGATCAGTAAATTACTCTCTCCACATAGAGGTTACTGGCACCCATCCCCTACTCTTGCCGCAGAACTCTGTGAAGTCCAGCCCTTGGCTAGTTCACTGGTGACAGAAAAGAACATTAAACTCTGGTTCCACAAGAGCAGGGGTGGGCACAGACAATCACAGATCATAGCATTTGATGACCAGATTTGGATTGTGTGATGCCAGGATCTGAGGACAGCCATTGTTTCAACCAGTCTGGGACAAAAGCTACAGTTGAGGAGACTTAAAGATGCTACACTTCCTTAAGGCTGCAGGGGACAGTTGGTTGAAGGGCTGCATAAGCTGACTAGGCCAAGAAAGCTCAGCTTTGTTGAACCATTGAATGAGCTCTTGGTGCCCTTCCTTATTTCTTCCCCAGGGCAATTTAGAGCTCATTTGTACCCCCTTCATGAGTCCCATGAGTCAGTTGGGAAAGACTAACTTGAGAAAGTACTCGCTGGTTTGCCCCTTCTCTCAGAATTTGCCCTCCAGGCAAAAACAGCTAAAGAAAATTAAAAGAGTATATATATATATATATATATATATATATATATATATATATATATATATATATATAAAACTATAGCAGTAAACAATCTGAGAAAAAGGATTGGCAGTTTCAGACAAAAGGGAGAGGGAATTCTGTTTCCTGGGAAACAGAGGGGACAACCAATTTCTATAAACAGGAGAATTCCAGAAAAACTAAGTGAAAGCCCAGGGCAAGACAAAGGTACAAAAGACAAGGAAAACCCTGAAAATTTTATGCACCATTGGCAGACCTTCCTGATAGGAGGGCTAGAGCTCATAAATACCTGTCTTCTAAAAATTCAGAATCAGACATAATAGGAAATAAATCTCAGAGTTAGCAATTTAAAATATTAAAATGTTCAGTGTGCAACAAGAGTATAAGAGAAACATGAAATGATGGCCTATCCAAAAGAAGAGGATGAAAATCCAAAAAATGAAGAAGAAGAAAATGTGGATATACTGGGCAAAACCTTTTAATAAGTGATATTAGTGCTTAAGTAGAAGAAAAATACTGGGGGTAAAAACTAAAGAATATCAGGAAAACAATGAATGAGCAATATGAGAGTCCTAGGAAACAGAAAGTTTTAAAAGGATCCAAAGAAAATGACTAGAGTTTGAAGACCCCAATAACTGAAAAAAAATTTTCCCATGAACCTTTCAAGAGCAGATTCACCAGTCCTCAGAACTGGGAAATAAAATATGGACTAGAGTAGACTTATTGGTATTCTACTATAGAATTCTTGTGACTCTAGCAATGGAAAAAATTTTTATCACTGATGTGGAGAGAGTGGCCATGGGAGTTGCTGAAAGCAGGGAGAGGGGAATAAAGGTGTAATATGGGGCCATTTTCAGGACTTGGAGTTGTCCTGAATGATATTGCAGGGACAGATACAGGACATTATATATCCTGCCTCAATCCACTGGATGGACTGGGAGAGAGTGTAAAGTACAACATAAACTGTAATCCATGCTCTATAGCAGTGCTCCAAAATGTATTTATCAATGCAAAGAATGTACCACACTAATGAAAGAAGCTGTTGCTTGGATAAGTGGGGGGTGTGGGGAGTGGGGAATATGGAAATCTCCTATATTTTTTTAAGTAACATTTTGTGTGATCTATGTATCTTTTTAAAATAAATAAAAAATACGTTTTTTTAAAAAAGAGGAGATTCAAGCTGGCAGAAGAAAGAATCATTGAAATTGAAGATGACACTTGAAATGAGTCAGTCTGAGGAGTTTGAAAGAAAAAAGAATTTAAAAAGCAAAAATAGCCTCAGACAACTCTGGGGCACCATCAAGCATACCAATATGCATTATGGGAGTTCCAGAAGGAGAAGAAAGAGAGAAAGGGGCAGAAGGAATATTCAAAGAAATAATGACAGAGAACTTCCCAAACTTAGCAAAACATACAAATATGCATATCCAAGAAGCCCAGAAAATACCAAACAGGAAAAACATGAAGAAAAATAAACCCTGTTATAAATTGATCACACTATCCAATGCAAAGGACTAGGAGAAATGTCTGAAAGCTGCAACAAAAAACAACATGCTCTGTACAAGAGAGTCCAAATTAGATTGAGTGCCATGTTCACATCAAAAACCAGGGAGGCAAGAAGACAATGGATTAAAATACCTGAAGTGCTGAAAGAAAACAACAACTAATCAAGAATTTTCTCTCTGGTGAGACTTTTTGGCAAGAATAAGAGAGACATTAAAACTTTTACAGATAACAAAAGCTGAGAGAGTTCATCACTATTAGATCTGTCTTCCAAACAATACTATAGGGAGTACTTCAGACCAAAAGGAGAGAAAATAGACAATTGTTCAAAGCTGTATAAGGAAATGAAGACCTCCAATAAAGATAACTATTTGGGTAATTATATAGGGTAGTATTATTGTAGTGTATTGTTTGGAAGGTGGTTCCAATTCTTATTTCCTACAGTGCTAAAATGCAAATGTATAAAAAGTAATGATAGCTCTTTTTCTCTCTTCACCATTGTGCATACATTTTAATTTCAGCTTCGCCATGTTTTCTCATAAGACTTTTAGAATCAAGTGATTCCTGGCCAAGAAACAAAAACAGAATCATCCCATTCCTCAATGGATTGAAATGAAAATTGGAAATAAAATCAGGTACAACTCCAAGAGAAGACCTTGGAGAAGAACAAGCTGGGTCTGTAAGGAATCGCATGTGTGATAACTCACGTGTTTACACTGTATCAAGTTCACGTACATCTTGCCATATGAAGTTGAAAAAGACACACTTTCTGAACAATTGGACTTACTTTATTGGAGGAAAATAATGGTTTTTTTTTTTGTTATGCTTTGGCATAAATACGTTAGTTCAGTGATAAATATGTGAGTTTTTTATTTGAATATAGAAAGTAATGATAGACCTCGCTTTTTGGGACATACAATGTACAAAAACATAAGTGGTAACAAATACAAAAGGAAAAGGTGCAGGGGCAGAGGAGTATAAGAAAAGTAAATGTGTATACTTCTGAATTGAAGTTGGTATCAAATCAAATATTCTTGTCATATAATTTATTAAATTTTAACCCCATGGTAACCACAAGGGTAATATAAGAAAAATAGAGCCAAATAGAAATAAAAAGGCACTTAACATATTGCAGCACAAAAAAATATCAAATAACTATGGAAGAGTTGGTAGACAAAGAGTTAATAAGACATATAAAGGCTAAACAGCAACATGGTAAAAGAAAGTTCTACATTATCAGTAGTGACTTTAAATGTTAATGGATTAAACTATCTAGTCAAAAGACAGATTAAAAAGCAAAACCTTACTAAATGCTGTCTGCATGAAACTCATTTTTTTTTAATTTTTTTATTTTTTATTGACTTTGTAATAATATTACATTAAAAATATATATGTGAGGTCCCATTCAACCCCACCCCCCCACCCCCCCTCTCCCCCCCCCCAACAACACTCGTTCCCATCATCATGACACATCCATTGGATTTGGTAAGTACATCTTTGGGCACCTCTGCACCTCATATACATTGGTTCACATCATGGCCCATACTCTCCTCTGTTCCATCAAGTGGGCCCTGTGAGGATTTACAATGTCCGGTGATTACCTCTGAAGCACCATCCAGGGCAGCTCCATGTCCCGAAGACACCTCCACCTCTCATCTCTTCCTGCCTTTCCCCATACCCTTTGTCCATTATGTCCACTTTTCCCAATCCAATGCCACCTCTTCTATGTGGACATTGGATTGGTTGTGTCCATTGCACCTCTATGTCAAGAGGAGGGTCAGATTCCACCTGGATGCTGGATGCAATCCTCCCATTTTCAGTTGTAATCACTCTAGGCTCCATGGTGTGGTGGTTGTCCTTCTTCAACTCCATCTTAGCTGAGTGTGGTAAGTCCAATAAATCAGATTGTAGGTGCTGGAGTCTGTTGAGGCTCAGGATCTGGCTATCACATTGTCAGTCCAGAGATTCAAATCCCCTAAATATATCTTAAACCCCAACATTAACTGCACCTCCAGCACATTAGCATGAAAGTCTTATGAAGGGAGATCCCATCTGAGTCCAGATTCATCACACATAAACACCATTTCCAAAGAGGGGCCATCTGCCCTGGTAGTTAACCCCATCGGCCATGACCATAACTCCCATGGGTCTCTTTAGCCCTCAAAGGAACCAATATCTGGGGGTTGTATCTGCTTTATCTGTCTCTCTGACTCTGCTCAGTTGTGCATGAGGGCAAACCTTCTGCCAGCCTCCAGACTCTTTTTTAGAAACTCGTAGCCATATAAACTCATTTCTCCTTTCCATTTCCCCCTTACTTTAGGTCAAACAGCATTTTAAAGTCATGGTATTTTATGTAGACATGGATATTCTGCTGATCCGCATTGAACCTTCCGTATAAGGTCATTTTCCAGTTGCATCATCAGTTGGTAGTTGATAGTGGTCCCTCGTTGCCAGGGAGGCTCATCCCCGGGTGTCATGTCCCGCGCTGGGGGGAAGGCATTGCATTTACATGCTGAGTTTGGCTTCGGAAACTCATTTTTAATTAAAAGATATAAATAGGTTTAGGGTGAAAAGATGGGGAAAAATACACCATGCAAGTAGTAAGCAAAAGAGACCTGCAGCAGCTATACTAATATCTATTTTATAGCTCAAAAACAGTTACGATGTGAAAAGATGGTCATTACATGCTGATTAGGGGAGCAACTAGCAAGGAGATGTAGCAATTTTTAATTTTTATGCACATAATGGCACAGACCCAAAATATGTGAAATAAATACTGAAAGACTTGATGGGAGAAAATGATAGATCTATATTCACAGTAGGACATTTTAACACACCACTCTCAGTAATGGACGGAGTATCTAGTCAGAAGATCAGTAAAGAAATACAAGATATGAATGATACTCTAAACCAACTAGACCTAACAGAAATAGATAGAACACTGCACCCAATGAAAATAGAATGCATATTTTCGAGTGTGTATAGGACATTCTCCAATATACACCATGTGTTAGGTCACAAAGCTAGTCTCAATAAATTTTTTAAATGTTGAAATCATACAATGTATAATCTCCAACCACAACAGAATGAAGCTAGAAATCATTAACACAGGGAGAAAGGGAAAATTTTAAAAAAGATAGAAATTAAACAACACTCATGAACAAACAAACAATAGGTTAAAGTGGAAATCACAAGTGAAATAAAATATCTTGAAGTGAATGAAAACAAAAATATACTGAAGTTTATGAGATGAAGTGAAGGGAGTGCTGAGAGGGAAACTTAAAGCTCTTAATTTTTACATTAAAAAAGTTGGAAGACTTCAAATCAAAGACGTAACCTTGAAAATGGAAGAATCAGAAAAAGAGCATAGTAAACCCAAAGTGAGCTGAAGACAGGAAATAACAAAGGTGAGAGCAGAGATAAATGAAAAAAGAAAAGAAAAAAATGACAATATTCAACAAATCAAAAGTTGGTTCTTTGAAAAGATAAATAAAATTGGGAAATCTTTAGTTAGACTGACAAATAGGATACGAATAAGGAATATTAGAAATGGAAAGGGGAACATTACTACTGAACCTATTAATAAGAACATACTACAAATAACTGTATGGCAAAAATTAGATAACCTAGATGAAATGGACAAATTCTTAGAAATGACTACCCTACCTGTACTGGTCAAAGAGGAAATAGAATATCTCAAAAAACCAATTACTAGTAAAGAGATTGAATCAGTAATAATAATAATAGTAATAACTCCTAACATTGAATAGCCTGGATGAGATGGCTTCAGATGGGAATTCTAGCAAACAGTCCAAGAAGACTTAGCCCCAATTCTGCTCAAACTCTTCCAAATAATGAAAACATTCTACAAAACAAATATACCAGATCCAGATAAGGATACCACAAGAAAAGGAAATTACAGTCTAATATATCCTATGACTCTAGATGCAAGAACCTTATGTCTTATGACTATAGCTGCAAAATTACTCAACCAAAGAATCATACACCATGATCAAGTGGGATTTATCCCTGGTATGCAAGGTTGGATCAAAAATTTAAAAATCAAATAATATAATACACCACATAAACAGATTGAAGGAAAAAACTCCCATCAATTGATGCAGAAAGGCATTTGACAAAATACAGCACCCATTCTTTTTTTTCTTATTAATTTTATTTGGTTCTTTTCTTTTTTAATTATCTTTTTTAAAAAGATACATAGATCACACAAACTGCTACATTAAAAAAATATGAGAGGTTCCCATACACCCCCACTCCCACCTCCCCACTCCTCCCACATGAACAACCTCTTTCAACAGTGTGGCACATTCATTGCATTTGATGAATACATTTTGGAACACTGCTACACAACATGGTTTATAGTTTTCTTTGTAGTTTTCACTCTCTCCCAGTCCATTCAGTAGGTTATGGCAGGATATATAATGCCCTGCATCTGTCCCTGCAATATCATTCGGGACAACATCAAGTACCAAAAATGCCCCATATCACACCTCATCCCTCTTCCTGCCCTCAGCAACTCCGGTGGCTACTGTCTCCACATCAATGATACAGTTTTTTCCATTGCTGGAGTCACAACAATGCTATAGTAGAATACCAGTAAATCCACTCTAGTCCATATTTTATTCCTCTATCCTGAGGACCTTGGGATGGCTGTGCCCACTCCACATCTAAACTGAGAGGGGGCTTAGATTCCCACATGGCTGATGGATGGGATTCTCCTACTTGCAGCTGTAGACTCTCTCTTTTCCCTGGACAGCACCCATTCTTGATGAAACACTTAGAAAACTACAAAGAGAAGAAAACTTCCTCAATATGATAAAGGCAAACATGAAAAGCCCACAGCTAATATCTTACTTAATGGTGAAAGACTGAAAACTTTCCCTCTGAGATAAGGAACAAGACAAAAATGGCCACCACAGTTATTCAACATTGTAGTGGAAGATCTTTGCAGAGCAAGGAGGCAAGAGAAAGAAATGAAAGGCTTCCAGATTGGAAGGGGAGAAGTTTAATTTTCCCGATTTGCAAATGATATGATCCTATACAGAAAATCCTGAAAAATCCACAACAAAGCTTCTACAGCTAATACATTAACTCAGCAAAGTGGCTGGGTACAAGATCAACATACCCTCAAATCAGTAGTGTTTCTATACCCAAGCAATGAACAATTGGAAGAAAAAAGCAAGAAAAAATTTCATTCACAATAACAACAAAAGAAAATTTGAAAATCTACAAATAAATCTAATGAAACATATAAAGGACTTGTATGCAAAAAACTACAAAACACTGTTAAAAGAAATTAAAGTAGTACTAAATGGAAAGATATCCCTTGATCATGTATTGAAATACTTAATATCATTAAGATGTCAATATTACCAAAAGCAATTTGTATATTCAATGCAATCCAAATCAAGATTCCAAAAACCTTCACTGCAGAAATGGAAAAGCCAACCTTCAAATTTATATGGGTGTAAGGGGCCCAGAATAGCTAAAACCATCTTGAAAAAGAAAACTAAAATTGGAGGATTCTTACTTACTGATCTTAAGACTTATTACAAAGCAACAGCAATCAAAACAGCATGATACTAGCAAAAGGGCAAACATATAGAATAATGGAATTGAATTGAGAGCTCAGAATTCAGCCCTCATACTTACTGCCAACTGATTTTTGAGAAGGTGGCAAAGTCCACCAGTTGAGAAAGAATACTCTCCTGAACAAATTGTGTTAAGAAAACTGTAATTCCTTATGCAAAAAATAGGAGAACTCCTACTTCATACCATATGCAAATATCATTCAAAATGCATCAAATACCTAAATAAAAGAGCCAAAACTATCAAACCCTTATAAAAAATGTAGGGAAGCAACTTCCAGATCCTGAAGTGCATCAAAGAACTTTATTGTGAAAGTAAAACAACAATCTACACAATGGGAGAAAACATTTGGAAACCACATATTCAATAAAGGATTAACATCCAGAATATTTAAAGAAATCTTTCAACTTAGTAACAAAAGACAATCATCTTAATTTGAAAATGGGCAAAAGACTTGAACAGACATCTCTCCCAGGAAGATATAAAAATGGACAGAAAGCACACAAAAAATGATGCTCAACTTCATTAGCCATCAAGGAAATGCAAATCAAAACCTCACTGAGATACCATTTCACATCCAATAGAATAACTGATATCGGGGAAAAAACAGAAAATACCAAGTGTTGGAGAGGATACAGAGATATAGGAACACTCATTCATTGTTAGTAGCCATGTAAAATGGTCCGGCTGCTGTGGAAAACAGTATGGCATTTCCTCAGAAAGCTAAGTGTAAAACTAACATATCATCTGGCAATATCACTACTAGGTATATACCCCAAAGAACTGAAAACAGAGACTCAAGCAAATATTTGAAACACCTATGTTCATAGCCACATTTTTCCCAATTGCCAAAAGATGGAAGCTACCCAAGTGCCCATCAACTGATGAACAGATAAATAAAATGTGGTATAGGTGATGGGAAATTAATTTTATAATGTTCAGGGTTCCTATTTCTAATGATGGAAATGTTTTAATAGATGGTGTTGATGGTAATACCACATTGTGAATGTGATATAACAGCACCAAAATATTTATCAGAATGTGGTTAAATAGGGAAACATTAGATTGTATGTTGTAACAGAATCAAATTTTTTTAAAAATTCATGGGACCAAACTACACAGTGAACACGAAGTTAAACCATGGACTATAGTTGATAGTACAATTGTAAAAAAACACTCTCATTATTTGTAACAAATGATCCACTCCAATGCAAGGTGTTCATAATGGTGGTATATGGATTTCTGTGTTTTTTGCAGGATAGTTTTGTAAACCCACAAAGCTAAAAAAGAAAAAAAAAGAATATATCATCTTTGGAACTATTAATTTTAAAAGGATAAGCAAAAACTACTTTAGAAGAAATTAGCTTATTGCTTATGTTCCATAATATACTAGAATAGTTTCTCAAAGTGAAAATTTTGCATTCTAGGGACTTACCAGAGAACAGTGTATAAAATCCAATCACACTTTTTAAAAAAAATTCTGAGTGGATCCTTTTATCCCTAAACCTCCTTCTGTTTGATTATGTAGTAGGCCCCTTCCAACTTTTCATTCTAGCCCCACTTCCACTTCCTTCTCCTAAACCTGTCATTCAATATCTTTCCAACTGATTAAAGTAGCTATCAGTCACTCTCTATGAATGTTTTTCTCCTTTATTGGATAGAAACCAAGGTTGCCTCAAGGAGAATGAAGATAAAAAACTTCAGAACCAATGTGCAAGAGGTATTTTCCTCTTCCTTTAGACACAGTCCTTGATGATTTACTACCAGTTTCCAGAAGAATTTCTCTTGGCACTTTGAAATGTTATGATTTCTTTGTCAAGTTCTACAAATCTTCTTCCACAATGAATTTCAAGAGAAGCAACTCTCCACATAAGGTACTTATTTATTCCCTTTACCTCTGAAATGGTTGAAATTCTGAGTGTACCTCAACAGCTTGTACATGAGATTATTGATCTGAAAGTGACTTACACCACAGAAATCTGAAGATACCAGCATCTCTGTGTCATGAAATCAGTATCTATTTGGATACTAATGACTATTCTTGTAAGTCTGTGCACCTGAAATAAGAACAAGGCCTAGAGCTGCAGGGTGCCTAAGAGTTACCTCCTGAGAGCCTCCGTGTTGCTCAAACGTGGGCAGTCTTGAAGCCAAACTCAGCATGTAAATGTGTTGTCTTCCCCCCAGCATGGGACATGTCTCCCAGGGATGAGCTTCCCTGGTGCCAAGGGATTACTACCAAGTACCAGCTGACGATGTAACTAGAAAATGACCTTGAATAAAAGGGTCAACTCGGACCAGCAGAATATCTCAGTTTACATATAATACCAGGAGTTAAAAATGCTTTTTGACCTGAATCAAGGGGGAAATGGAAAGGACAAATGAGTTTATATGGCTAAGCGTATCCAAAAAGAGCCAGGAGGTTATCAGAGGGGTTGCCCTTATGCACACCTCAGCAGAGTCCCAGAGACAGATAAAGTAGATACCACCCTGGGTATTGGTTCTTCTGAGGGCTACAGAGACCCACTGGTTCTATGGTTATGGCAGATGGAGTTCAGTGCCATGTCAGTTGGCCCTTCTTTGGAGTTTGTGTTTCTGTGTGATGGAACTGGACTCAGATGTGATCTTTTTTCACAAGCCTCTCCTGTTACTTTTACCAGAACTGTAGTTGGTGCTGGGGTTTAATATATACCCAGGGATCTGAATCTCTGGGCTGACCATATGATAGCCAGGCCCTGAGCCTCAACAGACTTCAGTTCCTACACTCTGGTTTGTTGGACTTACCCCACTCAGCTAACATGGAGTTGAAGAAGGTCAACCACCGCACCATGGAGCCAAGAGTGCCTACAACTGAAAGCAGGAGGATTGCATCCAGCATCCATCTGGAATCTAAGCCCCCTCTTGATATAGATGTGGAGTGGACACAACCATTCCAAGGTCCACAGGATGAAGGAATAGAATATGGATTAGAGTGGACTTACTGATATGCTATTCATGAACTATTGTGATTAGTAATTGAAGAAAATGTGGCATTGGTGTGGAGAAAGTGGCCATGGCAGCTTCTGGGTGTGGGGAATGGGAGGAAGAGGTGAGATGTGGAGGTGTTTTTGGGACTTGGAATTGTCCTGGGTGATGCTGCAGGGACAGTTACTGGACATTGTATGTCATCCCATGGCCCACTGGATGGAACGTGGGAGAGAGTGGGCTATGATGTGGACCATTGACCATGAGGTGCAGTGGTGCTCAGAGATGTATTCACCAAATACAATCAATGTCTCATGATGATGGAGGAGATTGTTGCTATGGGGGGAGGTGTGGGGTGAAGGGGTGGGGGATATAGGGGACCTAATATTTTTTGAATGTAATATTAAAGAAAAAATAAAGACAAAAAAAAAAGTTGTCAATTCTACTCAAAAAAAAAAAAAAGAAAGAAAGAAAGAAAGAAAGAAATCAGTATCTATTTGGAAGGGAATGTCAATGAAACTCACATCATACCAAGAAGGTCTGCTCCAGATTTGGGCTAGTTCCTAGGCTAATTCCAAGAATCATTTGAATAATCCAGCAGTCCAGAACTCTCCTGTAAATTCTTAATAATTTTGAGAGATCATGATTGAACCTGCAGTCATTCCTCACTCTTTACCTGTAGACCCTGCTACCTCCAACAACCCCAATCTGTACCACTAACTAACACAGGAAATCATTGCTTAAACAAAAATTCATTTATTGAAGGTCCACTAAGATCCAGGCACTGTGCTAGAGGCATTAAAAAGAAAAAGAAAAAAAAATAACTTAGATCTTCAAGAAGCTTACATTCTAATGACTTTTGGGAAATACCGCATAGTAAGTGTTGAGCAAGACAAGTGTCAAGTATAGTGGACATGTAAACAGTAGTCCATTAGTGCTCCAATCTATGTATAGATTTTAACTTTCTACTTCAAATTCAGAGCAAATGTATGTTAAATGAAAGGTTGTTTAGTCAGATGAGTTCAAATCTCAGGATTTATATTTACTATTGAATGAAATGGCCAAGTTATCTAATTCTCTCAGTTTTTGTTTCTCATCAAACTCATGGGGATAAACATTGGTTCCTCACCAGATGACTAGAAGGATTAAATAAAATGGTATCTGGAAAGCACTTAACACAATGCCTGGTCTTTATATGGTGCCCAGTAAGGACTATCATATATTGAGAAGTTTTATTTGAACAAGGAACTTTACCAAGTGATTGCTTATATATCATTTCATTATTTCTCAACAGCAGCCTGGGACAAACCTTATTATTCTTATTTTATAATGACACTAAGGAGATTGCCTCTTGCCTAATTGCACATAGTAAGTTGTGGACTGGATTCAAAGCCAGACCTTTTAATTTAAAGCCCAAAATTGTGCCTTTATACATTTTCAAGGAACACAATATTAGCTTGGAAAAAACATACCCCAGAAGACTTTCACAAGATACTCAAAGATATTTTGTCCAGTTGTGCAACACTTGGGTCAAAGTTGTGCTGATGAGGCATGCCCTTGTCATCTTTATGTAGGGAAAGGAAAATAAAGTCTATCCCCTCAGGTTGAGGTAAAGAGCTTTTATGCTTTTCCCCCACAGAGAACATGTTGCTACATTCTGCAAAATGAGAAGGAAATAATTAAGCATATTGTTCTCTGTGCAGTAATCAAATGGGTGGATTCCCAATATTAATGGTACCCCAAATATGATGGAGCAGTTGGCATAGCCAGATATGTGGAAACATTTCTCTGAATCTGTTTCTTAGAACAAACTCTCAAAGGATACAAAGTCTCAGCATAAAAGGAAGAGAGAAAGCAGTAAGTTCCCAGAGCCTATGAAAGGACTCAGAAGCCTTGGAGATCACTGCTTAGCTCTTTCTTTATAAGCCATTCTCTGAACAAAGACCAGTCTTCCAACTGCATTTATCATTGGTGAGTTGCATGATGAGTGGCAGATGTATCAATTTAACATTAGTGATTTTGAATGCTGGTACTGTGTTAGTGAATTTCTTGATTCAGAACAAAATAGGAGGTCCTGGGTTCCAGGGAATATAGTGGAGTAGGGAGCTCTAGGACTCAGTCCTCCCACCAAAATAATTTTAAACAGCAGGAAGTGTCTAAGACAACAGTTTTGAAACTCCAGAGGCCAAAGGAAAACAGTAGAGCTTCTGGGGAAAGTAGGAGGAAGAGGCTGATAAATTACAGTAAAGAACAGTAAATTGTTTTTTCTGCTGCAGCTACTGGTGACCATCCTCTTCTCACAAAAGGCTGTTCTATGGTCTAGTTCCCACCTAGCTCTTGGTGACAGAAAGAACCATAAATCTCCTTTTTCCTAAGAATAAGGGTACACATGACTAATCACTAATCACAGCTTTTGATTAGTGAATTCAAATTGCTGGGACCCAGCTATAAGGGCAGCTATTGTTTCAACTCACCCCAGGCAAATGTGGGGTACACACTGTTTTAACCCTCCCTGAACAGGGGTGGAGGTGGTGGAGATTTAAACATCCAGCTTTAAAGACTCATCAGGATAACAGGGCAGAGTTAGCTGAAGGGCTGCATTTTCTTGGACAAGCCAGGAAATCTCAGTGTTGGGGAACAATTGGAGATGTTGATACCCTTCCTGACACCTTCACAGGGCACCTTGGAACCAGCCTGTGACCCCTTCATGCATCCCTAGCTCTGTGTTGACAATAAAGACCAATTTGGGAAGGTCCTCTTTGGAGTGACCTTCCTCCCAGAATTTTCCCTCCAGGAAAAGCAGTGGGACACCATCAAAGAAGTGTAAAATATATATATACAGACAGTCTGAATGAAAGCCTTCTGGCTTCAAATAACCAGGAGACTGGTGTTTGTCCCCTGGGGGAGGACAAACAGGGGAGCTCCAAAACAACTAACAATCAAAAGCTCAGGAAAAAACAGAGGCTTAGTAAGACAGAGAAAATTTTGCAAGTGCATTTGCCTTGGGCATACCTTACTGATAGGCAGGTTCAAAAAAATCTGTCTTAGCACCAGCTGGTTACAAAACTAAGAAACAGAAATCAGGGAGTAAATCCTAGAGTGAACATTTTAAAATATTACAATGTATAGTGTGCAAAAAGAGTGCAAGACAAACAAACATAAAAACAGAAATGATGGCCCACCCAAAAGAAGAGGATAAAATTACAGAAAGCACCAATGAAGATGAGCATGTGGACATACCAAACAAAGCCCTTAAAAATGATCTTGACTATGCTCAAAGAGATGAAGGAAAGTACAGAGAAATAACTATAGGATATGAGGGAAACAATGAATGAACAATGTGAGAGTACTAGTAAAAAGAAATTTTAAAAAGGAACCAAATAGAACACTGGAGTTAGGACCACAATAACTGAAATAAAAAATGTCCAGGAGGATTTCAAGAGTAGATTGGAGTTGGCAGAAGAAAGAATCAGTGAACTTGAAGACAAGATACCTGAAATGACAGGCTGGGAAACCAAAAGAAATATTAAAAGTGAAAATAGCCTTTGACACCTATGGGATATCATCAAGCACACTAATATATGCATTATGGAAGCCCCAGAAGGAAAAAAAGAGAGAGAGAGAGAGAGAAAGGAGCAGAAAGAATTGTCAAAGAATTAATGACAGAGGACTTTCCAAATTTAGCAAAAGATGTGAATGTATACATCCAAGAAGCTCAGAGAACACTCACAAAATAAATGTGAAGAAAAATGTATTCCTTCATATATTGATTAATTATTAAATGCAAAGGACAAGGAGAGGGTTCTAAGAGCTGCAAGAGAAAAGCAACATGTTACATACAAAGGACTCCCAATTAGAATGAATATAGATTTTCATCTGAAAACATGGAGGCATGAAGGCAGTGGGTTGAAATACTTAAAGGTTGAAGGAAAACAATTGCCAGCCAAGAATTTTAAATGTGGTGAGACTCTTTCAAAAATGAAATTAAGACATCCTCAGAAAAACAAAAGTTGAGGGAGGTCATCACTATAAATCAGCTCCACAAGCAATGCTAAGGAGGGTTCTTCAGACTGAAAGGAAAGGACATTAGAGAGTGGTTCAAACAAATAAAGATCTGTGGTAAAGGTACCTTGTTGGGTAATTATAAATGCCAATATTGTACTGTATTGTTTGGTATATAGCTACACGTCTTACTTCCTACAGATGCTAAAAGCAAATGCATAAAAAGTAATGATAGCTCTGGGCCAGTGGCAACACAAAGAGGGGACCCCAAGGATTCACCTCCCCAAGAAAGTGGGGAGAGGGATACAGCCTAAGGCTGACTCAGGTTTTGACCCACAAAATTGGTTTGCTGTGTCCCACCAACCCTACCCAGTTGGGTGGGGCCATGCCATTGTTTGTTGTGGGAGCCAGCACTGGACTAAAGAGATCTGACCCTCCCAATCTCCCTCTCGACTAACTGGGACTGATTGTTGAGGGTGCACTTCTCCAGGAAAGGGGAAAGAGAGGGACACAGCCTAAAGATGACTGAGTTTTTGACCCACAATTTGTTCTGCTGTGTCCCACAATCTCTAGGACAGGTGGGGCTGCACTGTTGTTTGCCTTGATAGTCAGCTTAAAATTAATGAGACCTGGGACTAAAGAAATCTGACCCTCTCCTTCTCTCTCTCTACTCATCAAAACTGATTGCTGATTATACGAAGAGGAGTGGGACTATTTCCTATTCAGGAAAAGAGAGGACACTGTGAGGGAAGGTTGGAGAGCTGTCTTTCAGAAAGTTTGAATTACAAGGCTCTTTACCTCCAGGCAAGAACCTATGTCACATTGACCCAGTCCGTGTTATAGCAAACACATTCTGACCAGGCTTTGAACTGGGAAGACTACCTGGTAGCCTGGCCAGTAAGACTTAGTGAATTTCTCTTCAGAAACCTTGGAGTCATTAAGACAGTGGTATCATACAATGAGGATACTGAAAGAGAAAGACTGCCAGCCAAGAATTCCTTATCTAGCTAAATTGTCCTTCATATATGAAGGTGAATATAAGATATTTACAAACAGAAATTAAGAGAGTTCATTAAAAAAAGGAGCCATCTTTGCAGGCAATAGTAAAGGAAGCTTTATAGCCTGAAAGAAAAAGGCAGGGGACAGAGATTTGGGGGAGAGTATAGAAGAAAGAATATCAGAATGGATAACCAAAAGAGTAAAACAACAGAGGAAAATCAGATATGACATATGAAAAACAAAGGAAAAAAATGGTGGAAGTAAACTATGCTTTTATAGTAATATCATTGAATGTGAATGGATTAAATTCCCCAATCAAAAGATAGAGGCTGACAGAATGGACAGAAAAACATGAGCTATCCATAAACTGCTTACTAGAGACTCATCTCAGACCCAGGGATACAAACTGGCTGAAAGTGAAAGGTTGGAAAAAAATATTCCACACAAATACTCACCAAAAAAGACCAGGTGTAGCTATACTAATATTGGGCAAAACAAATTTTAAATGCAAAAAGTTGTAAGTGATAGAGAAGGCCATTATATATTAATAAAAGGGACAATCCACCAGGAAGATATAACAGTCATAAATATCTATGTACCTAACCATGGTGCCCCAAAATACATTAGACACACTCTGGCAAAACAGAAGGGAGAAAAAGACATCTCTAAAATAATCACTGGAGACTTCAGCACATCACTCACGCCATTCAATATAACAACTAGACAGAAGATCAACAAGGAAACAGAGAACTTGAACAATTTGACAAATGAGCTAGACCTAACAGACATATACAGAATACTGCATCCAGACTCAGAGGGTTATACATTCTTCTCAAGTGCCCATGGATCTTTCTCCAGGATAGACCACATGTTAGGCAGCTCCCTCAGATAATAATGGAATGAAACTGGAAATGAATAACAGGGAAGATATAAATTGTAAATGTGTGAAAGTTAAACAACACCCTCCTAAATAAACAGTGGGTCAAAGAAGAAATTGCAAGTGAAATCAGTAAACATATTGACACCCATAAACGGCTATCCATAAACTGCTGACTAGAGACTCATCTCAGACCCAGGGATACAAACTGGCTGAAAGTGAAAGGTTGGAAAAAAATATTCCACACAAATACTCACCAAAAAAGACCAGGTGTAGCTATACAAATATTGGGCAAAACAAATGAAAATGAGAACACAACTTATCAAAACTTATGGGATACAGGCAGCGGACTTGGCCTAGTGGTTAGTGCATCCGTCAACCACATGGGAGGTCCGTGGTTCAAACCCCGGGCCTCTTTGACCCGTGTGCAGCTGGCCCATGCACAGTGCTGATGCATGCAAGGAGTGCCGTGCCACGCAGGGGTGTCCCCACGCAGGGGAGCCCCACGCACAAGGAGTGCACCCCGTAAGGAGAGGCGCCCAGTGCAAAGAAAGTTCAGCCTGCCCAGGAATGGTACCTCACACACAGAGAGCTGACACAAGATGATGCAACAAAAAGAAACACAGATTCCTGTGCCACTGACAACAACAGAAGCGGACAAAGAAGATGCAGCAAATAGACACATAGACACAGAGAACAGACAACCGGGGTGGTGGGGGGAAGGGGAGAGAAATAACTAACTAACTAAATAAATAAATAAATAAATCTTTAAAAAAAAAACTTATGGGATAAGTAAAGGCTGTTTTGAGATGAGAAAGAAATGTATAGCCCTAAATGCCTATATTGAAAAGAAGAAAGAGCTAAAATCAAAGATATAACTGAACAGTGGGAGAAACTAGAAAAAGAACAGCAAATCAATCCCAAAGCAAGCAGAAGGAAAGAATTAATAGAAACTAGAGAAGAAATAAATGAAAATGAAAAAAAAAAGCTAGTTCTTTGAGAAGATCAGTAAAATTGACAAACTCCTAGCTAGACTAGCAAAAAATTTTAAAAGAGAATATTATGAGAAACAGTATGCCAACAAACTAGCAACCTAGATTAAATGGACAAATTCTTAGAAATGCACCACAGCCTACACTAATGCTACAAGAAGTACAACAAATTAACAAACCAATTACATTTAAAGACATTGAATCCATCTCAAAAATCTCCCAACAAGGAAAGTCCTAGGATGAAATGGCTTCACAGGTGAATTCTACCAAGCATTTCAAAAAGAATTAACACCAATACTATTTAAAGTCTTCAAAAAAATTGAAGAGGAGGGAAAATTACCCAACACATTATATGAAGCCAATATCATCCTAATACCAAAGCCAGATAAAGCCATGAGAAGAAAAGAAAATTACAGGCCAATCTATCTTAAAGAACATAGATGCAAAAATTCTTAACAAAATACTTGCAAATAGAATCCAACTGCAAATCAAAGACTTATACATCTTGGGCAAGTGGGCTCTGTTCCTGTTATGCAAGACTGGTTCAAAATAAGAAAATCAATCAATGTAATAAAACACTAATAAATTGAAGGGGAATAAAACACATTATTATCTCAATTGATACAGGAAAGGCATTCAACAAAATCCAGTATCCTTTATTGATAAAAATACTTTGAAACATAGGAATATAAGGAAAATTCCTCAATATGATAAAATGCATATATGAAGAACTCACAGCCAACATCACACACAATGGTGAAAGATTGAAAGTTCTCCCTCTAAGATTTGGAAAAAGCCAAGGATGCCCACTGTCACCATTGTTATTCAACATTGTACTAGTAGATCTAGCTAGAGCAATTAGACATGAAAAAAATTTAAAATGCATCCAGATAGGAAAAGAGAAAGAAAAACTCACACAGATGACAGATGACATGATCTTATACTTAGAAAATTCTGATATGTATGTGACAAAGCTACCTGAGCTAATAAATGAGTTCAACAAAGTAGTAGGATATAAGATAAACACATAAAACTTAGTAATGTTTTTATCCACTAATATTGAACAATCTGTGGAGGAAATCAGGGGAAAAAAGCCATTTACAATAGCAACAGAAAGACTCAAATACCTAGGAATCAATTTAACAAAAGAAGTACAGGACCTATATGCAGAAAATGGAATAAAACAGTCTTTCAAGAAATGGTGCTGGGAGAACTGGATATTTATAACAAAAAGGATGAAAGAGGACACTTATTTCACTTCCTATAGAAGAATCAAATCAAAATGTATCAAAGACCTAAATATAAAAGCCAAGGCCATAAAATTACTAGAAAAAAAATGTAGAAAAACATTTTAAAGACCTTGTGATGGTTGGTAGTTTCCTGGACCTTATACCAAAAGTACGTGTAATAAAAGAAAAAAGTAGAGAAATGGGATCTCCTCAAAATTAAACACTTTTGCACCTCACACCACTCTGCCAAAAGGGTGAAAAGGCAGCCAAGCCAAAGGAAGAAAATATTTGGAAATCATATGCCCAATAAGACTTTAATATGCATTATATATCGAGATGTTACAACTCAACAATTACAAAACAAACTACTGAGTAAAAAATGGGCAAAAGACTTGAATAGACATTTGTCCAAAGAAGAAAAACAAATGACAAAAAAAAACACATGAAAAAATATTCAACATCACTAATTAAGGAAATGCAAATCAAAACTACAATGAGATATCATTTCACACCTATCAGAATGGCCACTATTGAAAAGACAGAGAACTACAAGTGTTGCAGAGGATGTGGAGAGATAGGAACACTTAACTCACTATTGGGAGGAATATATAATGGTACAGCCACTGTGGAAGACTGGTAGTTCCTGAAGAGGTTGAATAAAGATTTGCCACAGTACTCTGCAATACCACTTCTGGGTATATACCCAGAAGAATTGAAAGCAATGACACAAACAGAACATTCTGCATACCAATGTTCCTTGTGGTGTTATTCATGATTGCCAAAGTTGAAAAAAAACCAGGAGTCCATCAACTGATGAATGGATAAACAAACTTTGGTGTATTCACACAACGGCATATTATGCAACAATAAGAAGAAATGAAATCATAAGTTATGTGACAACATGGATGAACCTGGAGGACATTATGTTTAGTGAAGCAAGCCAGACATAAAAGGACAAATATGACTTTTTAAAACTAAGATCTGTTAAAAAGAAATCTGTTTCAACAGATGACAGTGTACAATATCATGTGGTGAAAATGAATTCAGACTTATTAAATGAAGAACTTGTTTTTAAAAAGGGACAAATACTGTATGATTACATTATTATGAACTAAATATATGGTAGGGAAACGGACTTTGGCCCAGTGGTTAGGGCGTCCATCTACCACATGGGAGGCCCGCGGTTCAAGCCCCGGGCCTCCTTGACCCGTGTGGAGCTGGCCCATGGAGCTGGCCCATGCGCAGTGCTGATGTGCGCAAGGAATGCCGTGCGAGCAAGGAGTGCACCCATAAGGAGAGCCGCCCAGCGCGAAGGAGGGAGCAGCCTGCCGAGGAATGGCGCCGCCCACACTTCCCGTGCCGCTGATGACAACAGAAGCAAACAAAGAAACAAGACGCAGCAAAAAGACACAGAAAACAGACAACCAGGGGAGGGGAAGGGAATTAAATAAATAAAAAATAAATCTTTAAAAATAAATAAATAAATATATTGTAAAATGTATTATATGATTACATTTATGCAAAATGTAAATAAAAATCAATTTATAAAGATCTCTTGAGAGCATGGGTGGTGCCTAATAGGGGAGGACAGACCAGTGTGTCAATCCCTCTGTGTTGTTGCAAGTAACTATGAATCTTGTCCTTCAAGGAGTGAAGCTTGGTGGTTGCCATGGGTTCCAAGGGAAGGGGGAGGGAGGAATAGAATAGATGGAACAGCAGGCATTTTTGGGGAGATGTAAGTGTTCTACATGATCTTGCTATGATGGATACAGGCCATAATGAATTGTGTCAAAGTTTATAAAATTGTATGGTGCAAAATGTAAACCATAATATAAACCATTTACCATGGTTGGTAGCTATGTTTGTACATCAGTTGTAGCAAATGTGCTATCCATATATAAAATGTTATTAATAGGGGAAGGGGGAACGAGGGTAGGATGTTGGGTGTATGGTAGTCCCCTGTATTCAGTATGTGGCTTTTCTGTAACCTAAAACTTCTTTGAAGACAAAATGAAAAAAAAAAAGTAAGACACTGGGGGAATAAATGGAAGAAAGTATACATATAGGAAAAAGGATCTTAAAGTGATGAAAGGCAAAATGTTAAAAAATTTTTAATATTTTTCATTAATTTTTATTATCCCAAATTTTGATTTTTTAAAATTTTTTGTGTTTTATTTCATATTTTTTAAACTATTATTATTTCATTTTCTTATTAATTGTATTTGGCTATTTTATTGGCTTTACTTTTTAAGAAGTTTTGGATCACAGAAGAGTTACAAATGTGACGGGAGGATCATTGGTGCAGGGTATCAGTGATAGGGCATACATGGGAGGAAGCTCACCTGGGCATGCATATAACTCATACAAATGTGTTCAAATGCTCATGGGGCATTGTCACGGTGGGTGGAAATTCACATAATAACTGAAGGAATATCAAATTCCCTTCCTGGGGAGCTCTGCCACATTCTTTAATGGATAGTAAGAATTCCCTGAGTACAGGGGCAATGATTAGTGAAGGAGGATGGTCCATTGACCAGCCCTTGATATTGATGACTGTGCATATCAACATTTATTCTTAGAATTGAAACTTAGCCAATTGTATAGGGTGCCTAAGAGTTGCCTCCTGGGAGCATCCTTGTTGCTCAAATGTGGCCTCTCTCTAAGCTGAATTCAGTATATAAATACATTACATTCTTTCTGTTGTGGGACATGACTCCTGGGGATGAGCCTCCCTGGCACCAAGGGATTACTACCAAGCACCATCTAGCAGTGCAACTGGAAAAAGACCTTGACCAAAAGGGAGAAAAGGCAAAAACAAATGAGTTTATATGGCTAAGAGACTTCAAAATGAGTTGGTAGGTCATTCCAGAGGTTACATTTAAACACATCTCAGTGGGATCTTGTTGACTGCCAAAGTAGATACTACACCAAATAGTGGAGCTCCTGAGGCCTCTGGAGACATCCAGACACTAGAGTCAGGGCAGGTAGCTCAGGAGTTAGGTGCCTTGCCAGTGGGCCCTACTTTGGAATTTATGCTCCCCAGAGTGACAGAGTTTGACCTAGTTGTGATTTCCCTACACATGGCTCTTCTCTCCTATTTGAAACTATAATTAGTACTAAAGTTCGTAGGTGTATATCCAGGAGACTTAAATCTTTGGGCTATCCATATGCCAGCTGGGCCCTGAATCTCAATGGAGTTGCAACACCTATTCATTGTCTCACCCAGGACAACTAACATAGAGGTGATGATGGACAACTACCATACCAAGGAACCAAGAAAGTCTACAGCTGCAAGCAAGAGAGTCCCATCTATCAGCCCTATGGGATCAAAGTCCTCTCAATTAGAGGTAGAGTGGATATCACCATTCCAGAATCTTCAGGATTGGAGAATGAACTATGGGCTAAAACAGACTTACTGGTATTCTACTACAGACTTATTGTGATTCTAACAATGGAATAAATTATATCATTGATGTGGAGGCAGTGGCCACTGGAGGTTCTGAGGGCAGGGAGAGAGAAAAACAGGTGTAATATGGGGAATTTTGGGGACTTGGGAGTTGGGAATTGTCCTAAATGACATTGCAATAACAAATACAGGCCTTTATAATCTTGCCATTACCTACAGAATTGGGTGGGACAGAGGTGTAAACTACAATGTAAACTTTAATCCACACTTAGTGGCAATGCTCCAAAGTGTTCATCAATTGCAATGAATGTACCTCACTAATGAAGGATGTTGCTAAAGTGGGAAAGTGTAGAAAGTGTGGGGAACAGGACATATGAGAGTCCCCTACAACAAAATAACACAAATGAATATAAAGTAAGCTTCAACAAAAGTGAGGGACAAAAACAGTATATTACTTACAAAGGTTAAATAGCAAAGAAAGACCTACATTATCAATAGTGAGTTTAAATGTAATTGGTTTACATTTAACTATCTAGTCAAAGGGAGAGATTCGCAGAATGGATTTACAAGCTTGGCACAACTATCTTGTTCTCTGCAAGAGACTCACTTAAAAGTCAAAGATACAAGTAGATTGATAGTGAAAGGGTGGAAATATATACCATGCAAGTGGTAAACAAAATAGAGCTGATGTGGTTATACTAATATCTGATAAAATAGACTTTAAGGAAAAAACAGTTATAAGGGACAAAGATAGTAATTATACACTGATAAAGGGGCCAATAAAACAGGAAGAAGTAATAATTATAAATATATATATGCACCTAAAGAAGAACCCCAAAATATATAGAATGCATACTGACAAATTTGTAGGGGAAAGTTGATAGTTCCAGATTAATAGTAGGAGATTTTAACACATCACTCTGAATAAGTGATAGAACATCTAGTCAGAAGATGAAAATGAAGTATAGAACTTGAATGATATACTAAACCAACTAGACCTAATAGACATATATAGAACACTACACCTAATGAAAACAGAATATACAGTTTTCTTGAATATACATGGGTCATTCTCCAAGATAGAGCATATGTTGGGTCACAAAATAAGTCACAATAAATTTAAAAATATTGAAATCATACAACATATATTCTCCATCCTCAAAGGAATGAAGCTTGAAATTAATGAAAGAGGGAGAAAGGAAAAATCCATAAATATTTGGAAATTTAAAAACATACTCTTAAACAACCAATTGACTAAAGAGGAAATATGAAGCAAAATTAGGAAATACCCTGAGGCGAATGAAAATGAAAATACAACGTGCCAAAACTTATGTGATTCAGTAAAGGCAGTGTAGAGAGAAATTTACAGCTCTAGATACTTACATTAAAAAAGAAAGACTTCAAACTTTCACTTTCAATCTATTCCCTGTATGCATGTTTGTTTCTTAAGTTCACAACTTTTACTATGTACTTATTGTTTATATATGCTTATGTATGAATGATACTGAAGCTGGCTAGTAAGGGAATCAATGGATCTGGAATCTGGCAGAGAGTCCATGTGGACAACAATAACCCCTAAGATGGCTGCTGGAAGACCCTCTTTTTCTGCCACTCAGAAAAAGATTTCCTCCGGAAGTCAGGAGAAGTCCCAGATATTCCCCAAGGACTTCATCATTGGGCCCTCATGGGGGATTGATGGGTGGGGTAATCAATCAAAACAGCAAATAGCTGGAACTCCTCCCCTGCCATTAGCAAAGGGGTGGAATAATTAACAGTTCAAAAAGCAGACAGGAGGCCTGAATGCTTTCTCTCACCTTTGGAACCCTGTTCCTGCCTTCTGCACCCTGCTCTCGCTGTTTTTCCTCTGCCATGATGGTCACACAAGTAAAATCTGGGCATTTATAATCTATAATGGGAAATTGTAATCTGTAAATCAGCCCTCTCCATCATTTTTCATCCCCTTCATCTTCACCTGGGACCCATGGTCTACTATTTTCTCCCATTTCTCGTCCCTTCCTACCTTAATAAATTACTAGTCTAACTCACCAACATGCTCTTGAAATTCATTTCTGTAGCATAGTCAAGACCCTGGACAAAATCCAGTAACAATACACTTCCATAAAATTTTAAAAAATGAAAAAGAAAACTTCACATCAGAGACCTAACATCAAAACTGGATATACTAGAAAAAAAGAAGAGTAAAGCAAGCCCAAAGTGAACATAAGGAAAGACATAACAAAGATAAGAGTGGAGATCAATGACACAGAAAAAGAAAAGAAAAACTAACATCAACAAAACCAAAACCTGGTTCAATAAAGATCAATAAAATTTATAAACCTTTAGCTAGATTAACTAAGAAAAAAGAAGAGTGTACAAATAACAAATATCAAAAATAAAAGGGAGAAGATACCACTGACCTCAGTGAAGTAAAAAGGACTATAATTGGATACTATGAACTGCATGTCAATAAATTTGTAAATCTAGATAAAATGGACAAATTCTGAGAAACACAAATTACCAATATTGACATAAGAAGATTTCACCATAATATTTTAGGAAAGAGATTGAATCAGTAATCAAAAACCTCAACAAAAAAAAACAAAGAAAGAAACAGAAAAACCTGGAAACACAAGCCTTCACAAGGGAATTCTATCAAACATTCCAGAAGATTTAACTCCACTTCTGCTCAAAGTCTTCCAAAAATGCAAAGAGGAAACACTCCATACCTCATTCTGTAAGGCCCAAACTCACCCTCATAATAAAGCTGGATAAAGATACCACAAGAAAAGAAAACTACAGACCAATATGTCCTATGAATATATATGCAAAGAACCTCAAAAATATACTAGTAAATTGAATCCAATGCATATTAAAAAGAATTATACACCATGATCAAGTGGGATTATCCCTGGTATGCCAGGTTGGCTCAACATAATAAAATCAAATAATATGATACATTATATTAACAGGATGAAGGAAAAAATCCACAAGATCATCTCAATCAATGCAGAAAATGTATTTGACAAAGTACAGCACCTCTTTTGATAAAAACACTTAGAAAACTATGAATAGATAAAGTGCATTTATGAAAAGCCCACAGCTAACATCCTACTTGATGGTGAAAGACTGAAAACTTTTCCTCTAAGATAAGGAAAAAGACAAGGATGCCCACTGTCACCAGTGTTATTCAACATTGTATTTGAAGTTCTTGCCAGAGCAATTAGGTAGGAAAAAGAAATAAAAGGCATCCGGATTGGAAGAGAAAAAGTAAAACTCTCCCTATTTTCAGGTGTTATGATCCTATGTACAGAAAATCCTGAAAGATCCACTACAAAGTTCCTAGAGCTAATAAATTAATTGAGCAATATAGTAGGGCATAAGATCAACATGTCACAATCACATGGTTCTGCATTCATCCCTCAAGCATTAGTAGGACATTTTCATTATTTCAATAATAATAATAAACAAGAAACAAACAAGAAAATCCATTATGCGATTCTGCCAGTACCATTGACTGTGTACTTTGTTATTTTTGTTTTGTTTTGTTTTATTTATTTCTCTCCCCTTCCCCGCCTTGTCTGCTCTCTGTGTCCATTCACTATATGTTCTTCTGCATCCACTTGCATTGTCAGGTGGCCCTGGGAAAATATGTCTCCTTTTTGTTGTGTCATCTTGCTGTGTCAGCTCTCCATGTGTGTGGTGCCACTCCTGGGCAGGCTGTGCTTTTTTCATGCAGGGCAGCTCTCCTTGCGGGGCACACTCCTTGCACATGGGGCACCCCTACGTGCGGGCATCCCCACGTGGCATGGCACTACTTGCACGTGACAGTGTTGCATATGGTCCAGCTTACCACACAGGTCAGGAGACCCTGGGGATCAAACCCTGGACCTTCCATATGGTAGGCAGATGCTCTATCAGTTGAGCCATGTCTGCTTTCCTGACTGTGTACTTTGGATGAACTGTATGCTTTTTTGTTGATGTATATCAATGAAATTGATTAGTGTTTTTTTTTAAATCAACATTTCAAAATCAGTAGTGTTTTTATAACCAAGCAATGAATAATCAGAAGAAGAAGAAATCAAGAAAAAACTTCCATTCACAATAGCAACTAAAAGGTAAAAGAGTAAAAATTCTAGAAATAAATCTACCAAGCATGTAAAAGCCTATACACAGAAAACTACAAACCATTGCAAAAGAAATTAAGGAAGATCTAAATAAATGGAAGGATATTCCATGTTGATAAATTTGGAAACTAAATATCTTAAAATATCATTACTACCCAAAGCAATTTATACATTCAATAAAATCTCACTCAAAATTTCAATGACATGAATACAGAAATGGAAAAGTCAAAATTCTAGAAAGGGTAAAGTTCCCAAATAGGTAAAGCCATCTCGTAAAAGAAATATGAAGTTGGAAGACTCACATTTTCCAATTTTAAAACTTATTGCAAAGCCACAGTAATCAAAACAGCATGGCACTGGCACAGGGGCAGAAATATAGACCAATGGAATTGAATTGAGAGCTCAGAATTCAACCCTCACATTTATGGCCAAATGATTTTTGACAAGATGGCAATACAGGAAGAAAATGTGTTAGGTAAATTATCATTTGGATTTGTTTCAACACTGTAAATTCACCATCATTCATATACAAATAACAACCTGGTGGTGTTTTTGGTCTATCTACCATAGTGCAAAGGAGATTGCTAAGGGCTCCATTTTATGCTGCATCTTATTTCCTAAGTCTTTTTTATTATTGATAATATTCTGAATCCTGGATTCTAAAATCTGTGTAGTACTTTGTAAATATTTTAGTGTTATTTAGCACCATCTTTTGGAACTCTTTCAGTAAAGAATTAAATTTTAAAATATTTCTGTATGCATAATTGGATGTAAATCAATATCCTTAAGCATTAGGAAATGATACAATGAAACTTTCCACTGTTTCTCAGAATTTTAAGCTTATGCCCAATTATCCTTGTAGAATTGAGACATTATTGATTTTTGTGTATGTGTGTGTAACAGGATTCATAAAGCATTGAATCACCCACTATTCCTATGAAAGAGGATTGTGTTTTTAACTTATAACCTTTGTTTATTACAATTACTTAACTTCTTCAATGCTATTCTTCAAACCAACTGTTTTAACCCAGAGTTTTTAACTCTCTCCTAAACACTCATTCAGGCCAGTCCATGCACATTTTACCTTAATCCTTCTTTTTCTCAGCCAACTCTTGAATTGCCACCTTCTCCATTCCTGGTGCCTTTAAGATTCATGTAAGAACTTTTTCCTGAGCTCCTTGAAGGCCTTAATGCCTTCCAGAGGGGCTGCTTTTGTCTATCATATTCTCGCACATCTATCAATCATCTTCTCAATGACAATGCTGCCTTCATTTATCACTTTCATGAACTTCTCTCACCTTTCTAGATGACTTGGCACTGTGTCACTCTCCACCCCCACCTGGCCACCAATCCCTTCCTTGTAATAAATAATATATTCATGAATTGTGAGTCACTGCAACGTCGTGACTTTCTTGTCCTTCCTTACATCAATGGCATATATCTACCACTTTTCAGGACATCTACATTTCTTTTGGAACACATTATCAAAAGCACTGCTTCCTGACCAAGATCTCTAGTTGACTGCTCTCTCTTCCTGGTAATAGCCTCTTTTCCAAGCATCTCTTATTCCCTTGCTCCTCCACAGTTCCTGATCTCCTCTCTCACTAGCCCTACAATCACTCAACTTTTCTCCTATATTTCACCTTGTCCTTGAACCCCTTTTGACTTTACAAGGGCCTCTGGTTTACTGAATCTGTGGATTAACTTTTTCAGAGATTCATTCTTCTGCTTAAAATATCCCAACAACTTGCTTAGATCCAGGATGTCCAGAAGAAAAGTGCTCTGCCTTTTAGCCTATAAGCAGTTCACAACTTTGTAGGAGAGGCAAGACATTGATATGTGGATTTCAATGGAGATACTATAGCCCAGTTACATGTGCAGACTTGATATTCACACTTGAAGTTTTCTTGACTACATTCCGGAAAATTATCCCTGTTCAATATATTTTGAGTACAGTTTTTAAATTTTGAAGTGAATTTGAAAATCATTAAGGCCAGGTTAAAAACATAACCAAGTTATATTGTATGAGTAGAACAACATAATTAAATAAAGGTCTTCAATGCAGAAATCTCCCATCATAAAATCTTCAAGACATATTCTTCTGTTTGGTTTGTTTAACACATCAACAATGTAATTCTCATTATTTACTTTCCACCAGAAACAGAAAAAAGCTAATTGCTGCTTTACTGATCAAAGAACTAGCAAATTTCAATGCGTTGGTCCATTTTATTAAACTAAATTGACTGTGGCTGCCTCTTGGGTACTAGAATTGTTAAGACAAGTAGATAGTTTCAAATATTGCAGAAAGTAATTTAAATAAAAATAAAACTCAAAATTTCACATCAACCACTCACCTATACATTCATTCATCAGTGAGTTACTAATACTTATTTTTTAAACACAGTATGTGGTTTCAGTTTTGTATCTTGGGGGGCAAAAGCACATGAAATAAAGAAGAAAATTTCCACAACCAAGTCAGTGCTGATGACCTTCCCAATAAGAAAGACAAGGATTCACTAGATTATAAAACAGCATGACTGAGGCTTAATCTGACTCATTTCTCAAAAAGGACAAAGGGGAACATTATTTTTTTTGTTAAAGAGCAATGGAGAATTGATCATAAACAACACTAAAAAATCCCCAACATAGTAAAATGAACTAAATTTAGAAACAGGACAGAGCTCCTGGAAGATGGAAGGGCAGGTAATCAAGCCACAGTAGGAGGAAATCTAGAAGGAAATTAAATGGGTTCAAGTCTACAGTATCTGATTATTTTTATAATGAGGCATTTATTAAAAGGTCAGGATCCTTTGAGGTCAACTAGCTATTGTTTTGAGAATTTGAGCAAGATAGCACAGGTTTCAGAAGTCAAGAGAAAGATGATTCTGTTTTTGAAAGGAAATATGGGATAATCTAGAAAATTAGAGGAAAACCATATTAGCTTAACAGGAAAGAATACTGAGGGAAACTTAGTGTAAAGATGATGTTCAAGAGCCTTCTAGAGGGCAAAGCATGGTAAAAAAAAATTGCTTGTTTTCTTAAATAATAAATACTTAAAGAATAAATTAGTCTATGTTTAGGTGATAACCCTGGTATATTAGAGCAGAAGTACCGATCTTAATCTCTTATGAATTTACTGAAGATCCTGCATAACATTCTCCACCAATATTACAGGAAAATAAGGCTACATGTGACAGCTATAGTACCTGTTAATTTATCAAACATAATTGGAAAATGAAATCTACCCTCCTTCTCCCCCAGTGAATTTTATGGAGAAGACAGGACAGGGGAAGGGACCCAAATGTCAACAGAGAGAGTTTATATCACCTAGTTACATGTGCAGGCTTGGTATTCAAACACCTTAAGTTTGAAACCTCATTCTGTTTCATATAAGTAATGGTACCTTGGGCAATTTTATACAATATCCATTATCTGTAAAATGGGAATAATAATAGTACCGTCCAATGAGAATTAAATGAGATTATAAAATTTAAAAAGTAATTGAGTTATTGTTCAATTAATGTTATAAGTAGGTAATAATGTATTTTTAAAATTTATTTATTTTAAAGAAACTTTAGATTGCATGTTACATAAAAAAATATGTATTCCCATATGTCCCACTCCCTCCCACTCCCACACTTTCCCACACTAATAATATCCTTCATTTGTGTGGTACTTTTGTTACAATTAATAAACACGTATTGAAGCATTGCTACTAACCATGGATTATAGTTTAAATTATACTTTGTACTCAGTCCCTGGCAATTTTGTAATAATGTATGAACCCATCTATTTTTCCCCACTAAATGTGAGTTCCTCAAGGACAAGGATTATACATTGTTCTTCCAAGTGTTCCCTGTATATAGCAAGACATCTGACATAAAGAATGGGCTTACTACAGTATTAATATTCATGCTTCACACTTAATAATTTACATAGGATGAATATTTCAAGTTAAGGGTAAGCACAGTGTGTGCTGGACATCAGTCTGGAGGAGGCAAGAAGAATAAGGGATATGCCTCATCTAACTAAAAGGAAGGTCCAGTCACCTCTCCTTTGGTCAAGAAGTAGGAGACAGACTTCAGGGTAAGGAGATTCAGAAAATGGCAGAAACAGAGATATAGGCATGAGCATTATGTTATTCTTGACACAAGCACCCTCTACTCCAGCCTGTTTTATACTTCCTGGTGGAATCATAGCTGTTCACAAAAAGAAAGTGTAACCTGTTGACAGATAAAGTACTATGGTTGTATGTGCATTTTATGACTGAGGAAAAGCATGATAGCAGGCTACATGATTATTTTTACACCTGGGAAGAACAAAGGGAAATCATTCAACATTCAAAAAACACTGATTAGAATAGTTATGTATTAGGTGCTGGGGATGCAAAGATACATAAAAAAAAGTCCTTGCCTTCTAAATGTTCATTGGAAAGGACTTACAGGCAGATGAGTAAACAAAAACAGTACAATACAGTTAGATAGGAGCCACAGAGATATGCAAATCCCTGACAGTACACTGAGGGTGAAGGTCTTAGAACATGCTTGACAGAGGTAGTGGTCTTTGAGACGTTAGTGAACAGGGTAGGTAGGCTATTCAAGGTAAAAAGGAATAGTGTTAGTTACCAACTTGAGTTCAGATGACACCAAGACTTTATGCTCTAACCGAGGCCAGATTCCCAACTCTGACCTGGTATTTAGAACAATATTAAGTTCTTCTTACAGCTCTGTTATTAACTACTCACAGGGTCTTTTCACTTTCAGGATGAAGTCCTCTTAGAAAGCTGAGTTTCCTAAGAGTCTCCTTTTATTGCATTATATATGGACTAAAAATGGTTGGAGTGTCTTAGAGAGCAGTTTCCAGTTTCCAGTAGGTCATTATCAACCCTGGAAGAAATATCCAGAAATATTTCATTGTGACTGACACTGTACTCAAGCATCCTTGGGCATTTCTTGGACTTGGATAATGGAGGACAGTTATGCCTACTGAATTTAGAGGTGATAGAGAGCCCAGAAAACTGAATTAGACCTTTTACAATCATAAAATTGGACTGATGATTAGAATAAAGTTGGCTAGGTAAATAAGGACAGATAATACCACAGGGAGAAAATTCAAATTAAAGAAAAAGTGGGTGAACTTGTCTGTGTTTTAAAGATGTAGTGGAAAATTTGTTAGAGACATAGTATATAATAAGTGCTCTATGTGCTATAAATTATTAAAAGTTTTCTTGGACTTGTCAACAGAAATCATATTTCTAAAAGAACTTTAGAAGTTTGAGGGTGTCATGAAAATTGTCATAGCTCAGTATTTTTTAGCTTTTCCTGTCTTATTTCCCCACATTACTAAATATCCAGGACCCACTATAGTAGAAATACTATCATTTTTTTCCAAACACTTTTACAAGTTTATAATCATTCTGTTCTGTTAATATCCTGAGAATTGCTGTTTATTATGAAAACGCAGTGACCCACTTAGACCAGTGCTTCTCAAATCATCTGTGGAGATGGAAAGGTTTTTATTTCAAATCCTCTGAAGGCCAATGTTTTTACAAAATACAATAAAATAAATCACCACATAAATAAAATTACAAAATTCAGACATATAGGCCAAGTCCAAATTGTTTATTATTACATTCAATAAACATAAGTGACTTTGCCAAATTGCTTTCAAATTCTTTAAATACTTTTGCTCTCTTTACTTACATGGACCAGTCATGTACCAACACAGGTCTGAGAACCACACTTTGAGTAAACCTAACCTAGCCCCTGTTGTACAAATATCTCTAACAGAAAGCCCTTGGTGTAGCAGAAGAAGCGGAACAGTGAATTTAAGTGGCTATAAAAGCCAGACTAGAGGTCGGAAACATAGAGTTCTCTATACTAGGACTTTTACTAAAACTCTCTAGTCCTCAAGTTTTGTCAGGAATACTATGAGATTAGTCTGGGTGATTTAAAAAGTCTCTACATGTATAAAATCCCAGTTTCTATGACTCATGTGAGGTTAGGCTAGTGTGTCAACTTGGCCAGGTAATGGTGCCCAGTTGTTTGGTCAAGCAAGCACTGGGCATTTCATGGACTTTAATCATCGGTGTATTAATTGCATCTATGGCTGATTGCATCTGCAATAAGCTGAGAAAATTGCCTTCAGCAATAAGTGACATCTCATCTAATCATTGAAGGCCTTAAAAGGAGAAGTGATTTCAGCATTCAGAGAGAAAATTTTCATCTGTACTTTAGAGAGTCAGTATCTCCTGGGAAACTCATGGAGGACCTTCACTGGAGTCCCTGACTTGCAGCCTGTCCTCTGAAATTTGAAATATAAATATATTTCAAATATATATATATATCAGATATTTCAGAATATATATATATTTCTCCCTAATAATATTCAACCACCTTGCATAAAACCAGAAACAGCTACAGACACAAAATTGGGAAACTATAACTAAGTTTGTCCATTCTACCAAGTTCCAAAAAATGGAAGGAAAATATCTGGTATTATTTGCACAAAAATGAAAATGTTGTATGGAGAAAGTTCTACAGAGGGACTGAAATTCATTGAGTCCAAAAAATAGTTTCTTTCCTTTCAAAGTTCTTTAGCCACTTAGATTAGAATCAGAGTTTCCATTTACTGGCTCTATATTAAAGGGTGCATGGAATTATTGCTATCTGACTTAGATGAAAATCATATTCCAAAGTCCATTCAGTTTAAGTAAAATGTGTCCTAGCACCTATTAAGAGCAATCCACTTGTGTTGGGCAATGTGAGCCACTAATCTCCAGAAACTCCATCCTAGTTGGAGAGAAAGATGCGCAGGAACAGATTATTCTAATAAGGGTCAGACACTGATAAGTGCAATGAAAAGGCTCAAACATCTAAAGGAGTTAAGGGAGAAATTGATTCAATATCAGGAAGGATTCTTAGATGTTGGGTCCTAAATAACTAGTAGAAAACTTTTTTTTCTTCTTCCTGCAAAAGTAATACACCTTTTCTGTGGAAAATAAAAATAAGAAAAAAATGCAAAATTCCATCGCCAAAAATAATTACTTTAAACATTCATTCCAGTGTTTTTATCTATACATATGCAACCATGAGTATGCTTAAAGAAAATTGAATCATCAGTGTGTACTTGGTAATCTGACTTTTTCAATTGATGATACGCAATGATCATTTTCCTATGTCATTTGCTATTCCTCTACAATAGAAATGACTAATGATTCATGTTTCCTTTTATTTATCATCTTGATTATGACTTCTTATTGAAGTTATTGAGAATTCTGAGACCATGCTCTAAGTGAGAAGGGTTACTACAATTACTTTAGTAATGCCTCCACAAGCCCTGATTAGGAGAGCAGTGCAATATTTGGTGACCCATTTCTATATCTATTTTAACACTGCATATTATTTTATCACACAATTGCAAATGATTTTTAACTAATTTCATATTTTGGGGCATTTAGGTTATTTTAAATTTTTCCCCATTACATATAACACTGTGATGAACATGCTTATACATACATACTTGCACATTTGCCTAATTATATTCCTAGAATAACTCCCTAAAACTGAGTCAAAATATATACAAAATGTCAAGACTTTTCTAAGTTTGCCAAATTATGGGACAGAAAGTTTACACTAATTTAAATACCTTGAAATAGGAAATGAATGTATTATTTTTCCTGTTCTATTCCCTTTGATGGATATGTTTTCTTTATGGTTTTAATCTTGCCCATAAATTTGACCTGGTACATGATTAGTTTTTATGAATGTTTCAGGCAGCTTGCAACTGGCAGCAACTGCAGTGGGTGGAGGGGTGTTCCAGTGACCCCAACTTCCCCAGAAACCACAAGAGTTCAAAGATCAATATCTTAGCACTCCTATAACTTTTGGGGCACACAAAAGTTCTGCTGTTTACCTTTACTAATATTTTGTCTGTTGCATCTACCCCCTCCTGATAGAATTATCTTTAAATCTCTGTGATTATAAACCTATTTGTCTTTCAATTTTGATTTTATATGTCTTGAGACTGCTGTGAATGAAAAAAAATCATGATTATTATATCTTCTTGGTGGACAGTTCATTGCATTATACATAGTGTCACTATCCCTATTCATGCTTTAAATTATATTTTCTAAAGTACTATACAGCTTTCTGTTTGTAAGTAACATACAACTGGAAATTTAAAAAGAGCTAATCTGAACATATTTCTGTAGTATGTGAGTTTAATAATTTATATTGAGGTTTCAAATATAATTGAATTTATTTCTAACATTTACTTTGTGCTTTCTGTTACTTTCCTATTTATTTTCTTCTTTAATCCTTTGCTTTTGATTGATTTAATGAAGTATTTTATATTTTTTTACATAAACTTCTGCTCACTTTTCATCTTAGATTTTAACCTTAAATTTTAACATTTGCAATTAGACATAAATTTTTCCAACAAAGCCCACAGCTATTTGATGTTTTGATCCTCTTCCAGACAGTGAAAATGACCGTGGCAATCTTTAACATCACCATTTACTATCTCTTTATTTGTTAAGAGTTTTAGTTTCAGCACTTTTAAAAACAAAACTATAATGTTGCTTTTTTGTTTAATTTACAAACATATTTTATCAGTCTTTTGTGTTCATTATTGTTTCTTATATCCTTTGCTTTATGATCAATTTTTGTCTTGTGAAAGTAAATTGGGATCTGTGGATCGTAAACTCCTTTAGGTTTATGATGTCTGCAAATGCTTTAGATTTGCTTACATCCTTAATTTATAGCTTAGCTTAGCTAGGTATAAAATCTAGAGTGAAGATTATTTTCTCTAAATACATTGAAATTATTCCCTTGCACACTGAAGTCTCTTGGTTTAAGTTTCATTTCTCATTCCACTGTATGGTATCTCTCCAGTAGCTTTTAAAATTGTTTTACACTGTGAAAATTTGCAGTTTGATTACAGTATTTCTAGGTATAGATTTATTATAATTTAATTTGCTTGTTACTAGAAGGAACTTTTGAATTTAGAACTCATTACTGTTTTTAGTTTTGGAAAATGTTTAGCTATCCCTGTAGCTTTCTGACTATGTCTGAATTTCTTCTGCTTATAAAGGACTCCAATAAATAGGATTAAGACACAACCCCATTGAGTTGGGCTATGCCTCAAATAAAATCACATCAACGAGAGACTCTATTTACAATGAATTCACACCCACAGGAATGTTGATTAAGGATAAGAACATTCTAAATTGGATTATGTTCTACCACAGCCCTATTACTTGTTTGACTAATTGAATGAGATAGAAATGACACAGTGCCAACTTCTGTCCTTTAAGAGGTCTGGCACTTTTATTTTCATACTTTCTCAAGGAAACCAGTCACCATGCTTTACAGAAAAACTAGGTTGACTACTGAATGATGCTACCATGTGGAGAGGGAAAAGCCACGTGGTAAGACCCTAAGGCACCAGACTTGTGAATGAAGATTTCTTGGTCCTTCTAGCTGAGCCCAGAAACAAGCTAAAGGTGTCCAAGTAGGTGATCACAGTCAATACCCCTAAGTGAACCCTTCCAAAGTCCTTACCTTGACTCATGAGAAGACAGTTGTATTAATACCCTAAGTTTTGGGGTAGTCTCTTACACTGTAATAGACAACTGAAGAAATTACATTTATACATATATATATATATATATATATATATATATATATATATATACGAGATTGTATTTTTCATTGCTAAGATTTATAATCAATTCTATAGCATATTTACATGCTTTATTATATTTTTGTCAGGTGTTGATTAATATTTCTTGCCATTTTAAATGAAAATCATGTCTTCATTCATCTCTTCAAATATCCTAAGCATATTTGTTTGAAATATTTTTCGTCTGGAATAAATTCCTGCTTGTACCATTAATTTTGTTTTCTGTCCATTCTTGCATTACATTTCTTCATGACTTTTTTGGATGGGACTGGGGGATGGTTGCAAATAAAAGACTGCTTCTTTTCTTTTCATTTTTAAAAGCCCCTTGCCATACATATCTATTTCTATCTAGTAGTTTTGCAGTTGCCTCCATCTAACTCTCCAGAACCCCAGATCAGAACCAAGTTTTATAACAATGGTTTGGAGTCCTGCCCCCAAGGACATGCTGTAGATTTTGCAGATTTGATCATAGAACAAAAGGTGGCTTGGCTCAGTTCCTCAGTCAGGACTCAGTCCCATGGCTGTGTCTGTTTTCTTCTGCCTCCTTAAACCAACAATTTCCTCAAAATAAAAAGCAGAGTTTAGGTATAGTGTTTCTTCTGTAAGCCTCCTTTCCCAAGAAAAAGTCCCAAGTCCCAAGCTAATTCCTGGCTTTGGACCCCCTTTCCTCTACCATCTATCCTGCAAATTCCCAAATCCCAGGTATCAACGATTCAGAGACCAACAAGCCTAGGATTAGACTGCTCACTATATTATGTTTCTATTACATTCCTGATTTATGGAGATGTTTATCTTGTTTTTGAAACTGCCTTCTTTTTCCCCTCTGTTTTATGTTCTGTTACTGCTAAATTTTTGGACAATAAGGAGTAATAAAATCATAAATTTACTATGCCACCTGGGCTAGAAATCCAGTATGCTTGCTGATTGAAATATCTTCAACAGACATCAAAACTCTTTATATTCTTGGGCCTTTTGCAGAAGTTTCTGTTTTATTGATCTCTGTCTTTCAGGGCTCATATGATTGCATTGGGTCCACCTAGATAATCCAGGATAATCTCCTTATTTTAGGGTTGATGACCTTAATTACATCTACAAAATTCCCTCACAGCAGTACCTAGATTAGTGTTTTATTGAATAACTAGAGGACAGGCATCTCAGGGGTGGGTGGAGGGCATCTTTAGGATTCTGCCTATCACAGTAATTGATAATGGGTATGGCTGTGCATGGATAAAAAAAATTTTTAAAAAGTAAAATCTGACTTGGATGTAAGTGCCTCTGTCTCCTAAAGAAATTAGAGATAAGTAAAGAAGCATAGAGGAAAGTAGTAAACTATATCAGAGGAAATATAAGCCTATATCTACTACCTACTACATCCCGTTTTAGGAAAAGGCTGCTGGTAAGAGGTGAGTCAAGAAGGGGGTGGAAAAGCTTTCTGTTTGTGGTTCAGGGAGAGAGCAAGGAAAAGAGGCCAAGTTCTACATCTTGACTGTGTAGAGCCAGATGCAGGAGGACTGGCCAGGGCAGGTGAGATGCAAATGAAGCTAAGTGTGCAGGAGTTTAGGAACCAAGAACTAAGCTGGAACATGAGAATGTCAGCCCCCAAGATTCCTGGTTTTCTTAAGAAGGTCATGGGGTCTTCTATGAGACTGCAGTTTGAACCTGTTTTGTTTGTGACTCAAAAAAAATAATAGCCTCCTTAGAAACCTGCCTTACATTTTAAGTTAGTTCTCAACCACAGCAGAAAGAATGTTAAAATCACCCCAAGAGCTGTTAAGACAAAAAAAGATATCCTAAAGCCCAGGCTACACCCCAGAACAATCAAGCGAGTATCTCAAGGTTGCCCTCAGGCATCATTAGTATATAAGCCTTTCCAGGTGATTCTAACCATACAGCCAATGCTGAGAATCACTGACTTAATGGAAGAACCTTGGAAAAATTCTTGCTTTTGAACAATGGGCAATGCAAGAGAAGTCAGGAAATAAGGTATTCTAAAAGATGGGAGAAAAATGACTGAATTGAAGGTGTGACAAGATAATTTAATTCTTCAGTGAAATTGAGCACATGAGGACAGAGAAGAGGCCTTCATATTTGACTAATAAGAGAGCAGTGTCTGCTTTGCAAGAAGCATATTGAATGGCAGGGATTACAATGATTTGAAGAGGGAATGGAGGAGACTAAGTAGTGGAAGCAAAGGCAGACACTTTTTCAAGGTCAGGAATGATGAGACAACAGATGAAGACAATGACAGCGAAAGAGCACTGATATAACGGGGAAGCACAAATGCCAGGAGAAGGCTTTAATAAATCAGAAAACAAATATGATTCTGATTATTCTTGACTGCACACCTATTTCCTTATTGTCATAAGTGAGAGGGTCAAGGACCATGATTATAGAAGAATGCAAAATGCTCCACTTTTCCCCATAGGAGGTGATATAGAGAACAAAAGCTAATTATGATACAAAAAGGTTTGACTATAATTTAATCAACTTAACCATTATTTATGTGTCAATTCTTTGCCATTCTGCTTAATCTATCACAAAATTGTGATAAGGACGGTTTCATAAGGAAGATTACCAGGCAGTAATAATTTATTGAATCCAAGTAAGTAGTTCATACCAATGTGTGAATTGCTGAGTTTCTACATTCTGTGGAGAGATTTGCCTCTTAAAATGTAGAAAGCCCACTGATGTAAACAAAACTCTGTTTGTTGGAATTTCATGTGGTTCAAACATCCAAGTATAAAAATAAAAGTATTGTGAAGAAGAAATTGGCAGCAGAAGGTCCACAGCCAAGTATGCCCTCTAGCTGATGGAGCCCTCCTTTGAAGTAAACTGGCACTTGCTTTTCTCTGCCTCCACTTCTCAACCCAGGCTATGTAAGAATGCCATTTCCCTTTCAGTGAGTCCCAAAGTCTCTCTGGTCCTGCAGGAAATGCTGGAGGAGAGAAGGAATGATAGCATCTATTCGCATGTGTGAGCCAGTGGTATGCAAAACAAGATTCAGAATATACATCAGGATCTTTATTACATGTATTTTGAAGGAAAAAAATAATCTTATCAACCACATGACACGATTAGATTTCACTTTACATTTTGGTCTTTTAGTCCTTAGAACTCTCTATGTGACCCAGGACCATCTGTGTCTCACCTATCTCAATGTGCACAAAGAGGCTTCTCTTTTCCTCTTGAATGCATTTGTCCTTCTGGAGAAGAAAAAAAAGTGTCATTCCTCACTATCCCGTCTAGAGTTTTATGAAAAAATATTTGAAGAGCCCTTGGGTAAAGAAACTATTTGTAACAGACCCTAAGGGAAGGACACTCAAGGTTTGCAAGAGGAGATACTGAGATGGACAAAGTGAATAGTCAATGAGCTATAGCCAGCCTTTGCCTAAGAGCTGGGATTCCTGAGCTACCATGTCACAGGTAAACAGTTCTCAGGTTAAAAGTATGGCAGGTTCCCACTGTATAGGAGAGACCCCACAGTTATAAAATTAATTAGGAGATCTTATTTAGAGACGAATTATCAAAAGCAAAGTTCTTGGAGATTTAGCAGGACCACCCTTGAACAAAATTTAAATAGAATTCAGAATAGGGATAATGTCCACTATATGAGATCATGTTTTATGGAAAATGACAGTGTAGAGACTCTGGATTGGCCTCTGTTTCTGATCATTTACAGTATTTTGCTTCTCTTCCTTTGTTTTGTAATTGTAGTCAGAATTTATTTAATATTTCCCATGTGTTTGGTACTATACATAACTTGTTTTATTTCATTTCTTCACACCAACACTGTAAGTTAAATATTAATGTCACTATTTATAGACAAGTAAACAAAGTCCCAGAAATGTTGAGTGGCTTACCAAGACCACACAACAAATTAGTATCTGAGCTAAAATTTTGATCTTCATTCTACCTGACTGAAAAAAAATTGCCTCCTTTTATTATTCTCTATTACACTAATTTTCTCTGTGTTTAAAATTACATAAAATTATATAACTATGTAAGAAGAGAGATTTCAATTCTCAGTGCCAGCAGAATTTCAACTCAGAACTATACAAAGCAGTGAACTTATTGAAAAGGTTAAAGGAAAGCTGAAGTAAGCTGCTGGTAAAAATAAGGCTACATAAAAGATAAGTAGCAGCATGCCTTAGCCTTAAAGGTATATTTCTAAAGAGACAGAGATAGCATGCTATGATTCTGGTTTAAGAGTAATAGGTCATACATAATACCCTGGCTTTGGCTCAAGAAATAATGTGGGGAATATTGTGCTGTATTTATGAGGTTGACATGAAGGCTCAAAAAATAAGAGCCATCTTACTGGCTGTATCAGAATTAGGAAAAGAATCCTACTCTGTTCATTTGTGACTCTCTAGAGAACATGGAGGTAGAGGTTTAATATTTTGAAAATTGTTGGGAAGTAGGAGAAATAACAAAGGTAGGTGAAATACCCTGCAAAAACTTAGTAAGGTAAAGGGATTTGTGGCAATTAAAAAAATTGTTGTCTTTTTTTTTGCACCGTTTATTGAATTCCCTTGATGTAGTCAACACTGTGCCATGTGCTGTGTAGGTGGACAAGATAAGTCAGGCTGAATACTTCCCTTCCAAGAGCTTATAATATAATCAGGAAGCAAGGCATAAATACAACAGTACGTAATTTAGTGTCAAGAGAAAAGTCAGTGATAATAAAAGCTATAAAATTCAGAGAAGAAATAAAGAAATGTGGACTGCAGTGCTAATTCACTCAACTAATGTATTTATTGAGTACCTATGATGGCCAACCACTATACTTAATGTTACAGCTCACCGGCAGAGGTTTTCTATAGGTAGGAGGTTTGAAGTGAACTTGTAAAAACAGGAAAATTTTAGTCAGGCAGACAAATGGGAGAGTGACTTTCTAAAGAAGTAAATATTTTTCAATCAGAGAGGTTTTTACAATTTTAACCACTTTACATATATCAATTCATTTATTCATCATAAGAACTCAAAGAGGTAGGTACTATTAACATTCCCACTGTACAGATAAGGAACCGAGGCCCAGAGACACTAAGCAATTTTCTCTCTAAAAGTAAACAAGTAAGAAGCAGTATGGCCAGCATTCAAATGCAGAGAGTCAGAGCCAGAAATCTTAATTGCTTTGCTATGTAGCCTCTCAGGTCACAATGTCAGGGATGACCTGCTTATGCAAACAAAACCTGTCACCTTGCTAGCAAGTATATCATCAGTAGGTTGCTTAACAGCAAGGCTCTTGTCTTATAGGTTGATAGTTCTGATTAAGCAATGGTTTTCAGACTTCACGGTGCATCCTATCAACAGGATGGCTTGTTAAAACACAGCCAGTTGGGCCTCACCCACAGTTTTCACTTCATTTGGTCTGACAGTCCCCAAAATTTACATTTCCAAACAAGTTCCCAGCATGGCTAACGCTACTGGTCTGAAGACCATACTAAAAGAACCAGAAATATAAGAAAACAAGTTACTAACCTCCTTCAGAAATCTTCTGTCTGGGGCTTTCTGTCACTGAACATAGAATTGAACATCTGTATTTCCACATCCTGGAAATCTCAAGCATAACATTTCTAGAACTGAAATCTCTACACTGAAAATCTGCTCTTATTTGTCATCTTTTAAAAAAATTTTAAAACTATTTCTTGAAGCTTATAATTCAGACATGAACATACATAAATAATAAGTGTGTAATAAAAGTTGTATACTTACAAAATGAACATTCATAACAACATAGAGGGCTCCCATGTATCACCCCACCACAAATACCTTGCATTGTTGTGAAACATTTATAACAGATTATGAAAGATCATCTTTGAAGTAATACTACTAACTATAGCCCATATCTTACATTTGGTGTATTTTCCCCCAAACTACCCTATTATTTTTCTTGTTCACAAACCATATAATTTATCTAAAGTGTACAATCAATGGCATTTGGTATAATCATTGAGTTGCACATTTGTCACTTCAATATTAAAATCTTTTTCATGACTCCAATAAAAAATCCCACTGTCATATTCCTATGTTTTGTCATCTTAAGTGATGGCACCAGTTAACCCTTAATACTTTGGAAACAGCCTTTAGTCTTTCCTAACTTCTCAAAGTCCATCAAAGTTCCATGTTATGTTGATTTTATATTTTAAATACATCCTTCAACAAATATTGATTAAGCATTGCTATGTGCAAGCTCAAGGCTGCATTCACACTGAAAGATGCTGAGCACCCCATATCACCACCAGACAACCTCCCTTACTACAGTAAGGGAGAATGGCATTTGACGGAGTCTTAGCCCTGCCACAGAAGGGAGGGAATTTATAGGGCTTCAAGGTCTAGGCTCTAGGCGTTGAAGGAGGGCCTTTCGAAGCAGGGATCTAATTGAGATTGAGCAACAGTCATACATAACAGTTTAGCATTGGTCATGACATAACCGATGGTTATGTAGTGGGTAGTAAAGGTGAGAGGAGGGTCTTGGTAAGTGAACTGCTGTTTGATAAGTGAACAATTTTCCCAGGTGAGCAGACTGTTGTCTCAGTTAAATTGGTTTTCAGGAATTTCCTGGTACGAGTAGTGAACTATTTATTGGTGAACTTCCTTACCTTTCTTGGGCAAATGTTTCTGGAAGAAAATACTATGTTGACACAGTTGGTGTCTGTTCTTTTGCCATGTTGACATAGGCAATTGCAGTTCTTAAAGACAGTGTGCTTGATGAGCAGACAGATAGGATTCCAGCAAAACATATACTTGCTAAACTGACATTATTTATAATATATAATATGAAGAAGAAATTTCTAAAACTGCTTGTGGAAGGTATGACAGCCGAGGTGGCACAAATATTGAATGAATAATGGAATGAGTGCAAGACAGCCTAGGCAAAGGAAGAGGAAGATGCAAAGCCACAGAATCATGGGTGATCACAAGCCCTCTCCTGTATATCCCTATTCCCAAGCTTTAGTTCAGGCCCTCTTATTTTTCCCTTTGAACTATTTCAAACACCTTCCAACTGACCCCTTGATATGGACTGAATTGTAACCCCACAAAGACATGTTCAAGTCCTAATCCCTGGTCCCATGAATGTGAACATATTTGTAAATGAGATCTTTGAAGAAGCTATTAGTTAAGGTGAGGCCAGAGATTTGTGTGGGCTCTTAATTCAATATGACTGGTATCCTTATTGGCAGAGGAAATTTGGGCACAATGAAACAAAGCCAAGAGAGAGACATGGCCATGTGAAAGAGGGAGAGATTGAGTTATGCTGCTACAAACCAAGGAAGGCCATGGATTGCTGGTCACCCACTAAAAGCGGGAGGACAGGGATGGAATGGATTCTCCCCTTTAAGAGGAAGCATGGCATTGCTGACATTTGATTTTGGGCTTCCAGTCTCCCAAACTGCAAGATAATACATTTCTGTTGCTTAAGCCAACCAGTATCAATGGTCCTTTGTTAGAGTGGCCATAACCAACTAAGACACCCCGGGACAAAATCGTGTACATTTACCCTAATTCCCCTCCACACTGCAGCCAGTGGCGTAGTTGTTGGTAAACCAGGCACAGCATCTTCAGCCCATGAAGGAAGCTATGAGCAGTCCTCATCTGCAGAAGGGGAAACATGGCCAGCGAAGCACTCTGCCTCTTCATCCAGCTGTGCAAATTCCATAAGTTCCTCCCTTTGCTGCCCATTCTCTTGTAGGGAAGGTGTAAAAGCCTGCCATTCCTGTATGGGGTGGTAGTATTTTCCCTTCTTCTCTATTTATTTATTTATTTATTTTTTAAGATTTCTTTTTTCTCTCCCCTCTCTCCCTCCCACCTCCCTTCCCACCCCCACTGTCTGCATCCATTCACTGTGTGTTCTTCTGTGTCTGCTTGTATTCTCATGAGGTGGCACTGTGTCTCTTTTTGTTGCGTTATCTTGCAGCATCAGCTCTCCCTCCGTAAGTGTGGCACCACTCCTGTATTGATTGCAGATTTGCGTGGGGTGGCTTTCCTTGCTCAGGGGTCACTCCTTGCGCAGAGGCCACTCCTTGTGTAGGGTGCACACTTACGCGGGGGCATCTCTGCATGGAGGGCTGGTACTCCTTGTGTGCAGCAGCACTGCTTGTGGGTCAGCTCACCACACAAGTCAGGAGGCCCTGGGTATCCAATGCTTGGACCTCCCATATGGTAGGTGGATGCTCTATCTGTTGAGTTACATCCGCTTCCCTTCCCTTCTTTCTGACCATTGAATACCAATGCATGTAACCCCAAAGAAAAGCCAAAGAGATCCTAAAGGTTTCAGAAGATTAAAAAATACACACTGTATAGAGTGTTTTTGGTTGAGTACAGTCAGAGTGGCCTTTGAATCCTTGTTTAATCTTATCCACATTGTATTAGTCAATCAAAGGGATGCTGATGCAAAATACCAGAAATTGGTTGGTTTTTATAAAGGGTATTTATTTGGGGCAGGAGCTTACAGATACTAGGCCATAAAGCATAAGTTACTTCCCTCACCAAAGTCTATTTGGAGCAAGAGGGTTCAGGCTTCCTGGGTTCCTACATTTCTGGGGCTTGCTCTTCTCTAGGTTCAAGTTTCCTTTCTTTCTGGGCCTGGCTTCTCTTTCCTCTGTGAGCTTACTTCCCAGGGCTCCATCTTAAGTCTTCAGCATCAAACTCCAACATCAAAACCAACATTAAAACCCTCAATTCTGATCTTTGCCATGCCTTTTATCCATGAGTCCCCACCCTAATCATAGCTGAATCATGACCAAGAACATATCAGATTAAAAACATAATCCAATATTTATTTTTGGAATTCATAACCATATCAAACTGCTGCACACATTCTTATAAAAAACACACTAAAGGTTCCTTCCTAGACCTTCAGCCATTTCTGCATGAGGATATTACTTCCAATGGCAGAGTTTCTCCTAAGAAGCCCTTCCTCCTTCCTCATACTATCCTTTTCTCTCTTCACCTGTGCTTGAAGTTTTACTTCCTCTTCCTCCTCTTTTCTTGGATGGTGGAACTTCCTCCAGCAATTGTCAGACCTCTGGCCTCTTCTCGGGTCTGGGAAATCTTTAGGGCCTCCAGCTGATATGCGGAGTGTTGCTCCCGGTGAGTTGTGAGACTCAGAGTCATTCTCTTCCCATCCATTTCTACTGCTGGTTAATTTAAGGGAAAAAGGTTGTTTCTAGTTCTGAGAAGAGAAGAGGAGGGACTTTGGAGTTATTGTCCACTTTGGATTGCAGCTTAATTTTATTTTTCTGTTTCTCTTTAGGGGTATCTTTTTTAAAAAAAATCAGATATCTTATCCTGCGAAGATTGATTTCCAGCCAGAAAGAGTCAGGGTCTACATATAAACTGTTATTTATTTTTACAGTTGCTATCTCTAATGCCATTGAAAACGGTGTTTTCTACATGGAGATTTTCCATAAATATTGTCTTCTTGGCATATTCCTATTCATGTTTCGAAAATATTTAGATATATAACCTCTTTGAAGCCTTCTCTGGTCACTCTCTAAAATTATTCTCTCTGCTATATTACTTCTGTAATTTACACATTTTTTTCATTTAAAAATTTATTTAAGTATATCACTCATACATAAACATACATAAACAAAAAGTGTATAGTAAAAGTTGTGAACTTACAAAACAAACATGCATAACATCAAACAGGGCTCTCATTCCCTCACCTCACCACCAATACCTTGCATTGTTGTAAAACATCTTTAATAAATTTTAACAAAATATTTTGAGCATCCCCAAAATATTACTAACCAAAATACCTTATATTTCATATATTTTTCATCCATGTACTTTACACATATTTATTATTATTATTGCTTCCATCCATTGAATGCCTACTTTGTGCCAAAATGATAAAACAAAGGTAATTAGGAAGAGTACAGTAGTTTATCTAAAGCCACAAAATTAAAGAAAGAGTCAGGATTGTAATCAAGGCTTACTTATCCTACTCTAAAATCTATACATTATCCACTACTACATTTGGCCTCTACTTCTATACATACTACTTGTTTTATGTCAGTTCCTCCTACCTCTTAACTGGGGTTAACCGAAACCAGGAACATAGTTTTATTCATCTTTGTATCCCCAGTACTGCAATACAATATAATATGTATTCAACATATGTTTGCTGAACTGAAGCAAACTGTGTTTTAAATTCAAATCTTATCAATTTTCTTCTATATTGTGCTATCATTGCTTCATTGATTAATTATTGATATTTGTCTAAATTTATCTTTTTCATTTTGGATCATTAAAAAAAAGTTTCACTGTATTGTTTTTCAAATTCATTACCTTCCAAAGGGTAATGAACCAAAAGGCAGGTTGTCAACATTTTAATATTGATGTATAGTTGAGGTAACCTATTATTTGGGGGACATGTTTAGGAAAGCAGAATATTGAGCTCTCCAGTTCCCAAATTCCCCTACTCAGCAGGCCCATATTTGGAAAAGAAATTTAATCATTGATTTCCAGCAAACATACTAAAGCTATAGTTGGACATGTCCTCTCTGTATCCTGATGAATTTTTATAGATGTATCAAATAGTAGTTTTTTTCCCTTATCTGAGCTTCTATATATGTGTTCTTCATTTATGGGAAAATAAGCCAACTCACCCACTCGCAGCAGATAGAGCATATATGCACCATAGTTTTTTCCGGCAAGGTGGAAAAATTTGTGCTCTACCATTTAACTGTCTCTCTGAGTTTCCCACAAGAGAAAAATACATGGCCTAAGAAAAAGGCAGAGTCCAACTTGAAAACTCCCGATAGATAGAATCTATGCACTTAATCTTAATGCTCCAGGCTCAAATTCAGTATTTAATTACCTTTTTCCTGCCCCAACATCCCTAAGGATTCCAACATATTCTCATCCGCAGAGGAGGCTAGCATTCTTGTTGAGGGCAGCAAGGGAAGTTGGCAAGGAAGAGTGACTCTCACCTAAGAGGCCATATCAGTATCAAGAGGAAGTGTGGAGTTTTTCCAACGTGTGATTCTGACTCCCATGCCCCTGTTGGAAATGGCACTGTCACTGGTTTTATACCAGTGGAAGAATTGGACACATTATTCTCTTGAAGATATTAATTTCTGACATTAAACTGAATTGCAGTAAATAGATTACATCTGACATTAACTTTTAAGTATTTTGAGAATAAATCTCCTGAGATGCTGAAAATATTTCAGTTACCACATTTTGGTGTATGTGTGTGTGTGTATATATATATACATAAATAAAAGAGCTAAGGCACGTAGTCCACTTCAAAAATAAGGAAAATGGAGTTCCCTTTTGGTCTTTTAAGTAAAAATTTTCTCATTAAAATATCAGACCCAGATGCCTCCCTTTCTCTGCTTTTCCCAGATGCCACTCTTTACTTTACTCATAGTGGCTAAGTAAGTAAGATAAGAGTTTGTCTCCCAGACCACTCAACTAGTCGCCCACACGGGCAAATAGAGTATTTCGCTCAAACTTCTATCTTATGTCTTTCTGGGAGTCTCTAAACAGGAGACTGTCTTAAATACAATCAGAACCATGACTGAAACACTGCATTTTCACTGTACTAACATTTATAAACCAAGTTTCAATTAAATTAATCCTGTTTTTTGAAATTCAAATAAAATATGGTTTGAACAAAATACATGTCTCCAAACATGGTAAGTAATCCTCTGAATTGCTAGAAATGTAATACCACTGCTGTTGCTTAGAGCACCTCGCTATCACCATCTCAGTCTGTCTCTGGTTTGACTATTTTCTAAAACCCCTACTGAAATGCTCCTTGGACTCCCCACACACTGGAGATGATCCACCCTTTACTTCCATGCTTTAGACTGTGGTTCTCAAAGTGCGGCCCAGAGATCAGCAGCATCAACTTGTTAAAAATGCAAATTCTTGGGCCCCCACCCTGGCTTACTGAGACTGAAGGAGCCTAGCAATTAGTTTTACTAAGCCCTCCAGGTGATTGAGATGCTTGCCAAAGTTTAAGAGTCACTGCTTTAGACTCACAAAGTGTGCTCCATGGATCTGCAGCATCAGCAAACTTGGGGGGTTGTTAAAATTCAAATTCTTGGTCCAGGAACTCTGCTTTAACAAGCTCTCCAGGTGATTCTCAAGATTGCTAGAGTTTGAGAGGCTCTAGTTAAAGGATTTCCCTTCACTACCAGTCACTCCTGTACTCCTCTTCTGCTCTCTTTTAGTACAGAAGCAGAGGGACTGGCTACCCTAGTTACATTTCTGTCACATTTATCCCTTTCCCTCTCCTTCCCAATAGATATGGATATGGCTAAGGGTCTTCATGTGGTGGATAAAGCAGCCATGGCAGACCGTGACAGAGCCCTTCTTCACATAAGGGAATACTTCTCTCAAGAACCTGATAGCACCTTTGAGGTTTCTGTGTTAGCTAAGAAGACTTTGCCTGCCCAGAGCACAAAAAACACAAAACCACAAATTACCTCTGGAACCAAGAGTAGGGAGATAGAATTTGTCTGACTGCACAAAAATAGCATTGACTAATCTCAGCTCTGACTCAACCAGAAAACCCAGCTGTTACAGATATAAGGCCAGAAGAAATATTCAGAAAGTAGTCACAATAGGTGAATATGCTGGTTTGGGTTGCCTTTGAAAACTGTATTGCATTTTATTTGCTGGGAAGGCACATTTTCAACAGAAAGAGAAAATATTAAAACAATAAGGTGCAAAGAAAGAATTCATTTTGTCTCCAATTTTTATCTCCATAAAGGCATGAAGTGGAAGCAATGAACTCAAAATAACCCAGGATGTATCTTGCACATATCAAGAATATAAAATAATGATTTGGAATGCCTGGAAGTAATATTCTCAACTGGCACTCCAGGGAGAGTAAGAGGGGAAAAGACTGCTTTGAGAGAGGGCATCAGGTTATCTTGTGAAAAATGACACAAGAAGAAAACCCACACTGGGTGAAGGGAAAACCATAAGAAAATTGGGATTGGATCAGCATAGAGAATCTCAGTTCTCTAATGTAATTTAATGATGATGGTGATTACACATTATTTTCTAGGAATTAATTTCTATTACAATAACCCATAGAGAATGAGCAAGATGATTAACACATTATCTCCCATCATTTAACTATTATCACATTTTTAAGAAAAGTTAGAGAGATTATGTCAATTCAAACAATATTTTGTATAACCTGTCACCTGGAAAACATGTAAATTTGGGTACTGATTTGAATGTTACATTGTAGGCCTGAGCTTTAAATGTATCTGCATTCTTCCAGCATATTTGAAGTATAATAAGAAACCAAAATTTAAAAGTAATATTATTAATGTTTTTTGAAATGCTTAAACATCTACATATTTAACTAAAAGAGATTAGGAAAGTTTTCTAAGCTAACCCAGCCAGTATTTTATCAAACCTATTTTTGTGATTCCTTACTCCCTTCTTTTCCACATTGCCTAAGACTTCTCTAAAAATTTTCAAGGTCTATTTCCTTTTCCATGAAAACAATTCCTTATTATATATAATTTGATTTAGGAAAGCAACAGAGTTTCTTGTCGCACAAGATGGTAGAGTTTGTGGTGTAAACATATGCAGTCTGTTCTTATTAGCACAATAATTTGATTATTTGGAATATAGTAATGACTAAAATTTGCATAATTCAGAGAAAAAAGGAAAAGATGGCCAATTAGGATATACTAATTATTTTCCAAGAACTCAAGAGACAGGAATTATTTTAAAAAATAAAATAAAACCAACCACACAACTATATCAACAGTTAATAACCAGATGACAGAATGACAGAATGTAAATATATGCTGGATAACACTGCAGCCTTCAAAATGCATTCCTCTTTCTCTTACTTTCTTTTTTATCATAAATGCAGGTAGACCTTCACAACTTTTCTTTTAAAATGTACATCTGTTTCAGTAATTCTGTAAACCCTGATCCTCAGAATCATTTCATGGGTGTAGCAGTTCAAATGCCAATGAGAATAGAGAATTGGTGAGGAGAACACAAGAAAGGTAATAAGTGATTGACGAAGCTTACAATCTGTCAAGGAACAAGTACAGGCATCCAGTTTTAAATCCCACTCATCCCAAAAAGTATTACATAAGGATCTAAGATTAGCAACCATTTTATACACTGGTTTTATAATCTAATATTTAGAAAGCACTTACTTATCCGACATAGTGGGACATTTATTGTAAATCGTCAAACTTAAAAATATTTCAGGACATGCTTTCCAGTCACAGATGCATTTCTTATTGAAGAAAAACATCCTCCAAAGAAAGCTCAAAAGCAAACCCAAATAATACTGATTCCAACATTTTCCACAGCTCCGCAGAGCTGTGAAGTTAAGACAGTTCTACAATATTGTATCTCAAAAGCAGCATAGGGCTTAGGTGCTAAAGCAATAGTGTCCATTTTATTTCAGAAGTATACAACAACATGAGTAACACTGTCATCAACAAATGAGTTGGTAGGAGCCACTCCATGTTGTAACCAAGCAGGCTAACTTGTTTGTGAATGCAGACCTGCCCACTCCACTTAAAGTGACATTTTGTACAGACTAGAAGAAATGTGTGGTATGAGATCAATAAAGAAGTAATTAAAAGTAAAAGGCTCTAAATGACTGTAATTGAAGCTGAGAACACAAGCTCACATATAAGTAACCTAGAGGTATGATTCTAGGGTCATGGTCTGTTAACATCTGCTTCTTGGGTAGAAATGTTTTTCTTTCAAAATAGCAGTGCTACATGAATTGACAGCTTCCAAAGGAACTATTTTATGCTACCCAACCTTTCATCTCAGACTTGAAAAATCTCATTGACGTTTGGTAAAACCTCAGTTATATAAGTAGGAAATTATTTTTAAAGCCATACCAGATGCTACAGTTCCTCCTCATTGCTCCCACATGGATGTACACTGTTTATTCAGAATTGAGCCAAAAATCTTAAAATAAGAAAGTTAAGCAGGACTCCTAAGAAATCTGGAGAACATATTTGCATGCAATGGATTTGTACATATTCCTTTCATTTTATTATTTGAGTGCTGCCTTTTGCGCTACCCACACTCACATATATACACATACACACAGAGAGAGAACAGAAAGAAAAAGAAAAGAAAAGAAAAGAAAAAAGGGAAGGGAAGGGAAGGGAAGGAACTAAGAGATTTTCCTTAGGAGGCACATCGTTTTCTTTCTGGAACTGACAGCCATATTTCTTCATAATTTAAACATTTTTATAACCTCCACAGTGAGACTAAAACATTAACAGATAAGCTACAAGCCTAGCTCGTCATTTTGCCAGAAGAGATGAGAAGCAGTGCATGCTATCAGAAATAATCTTTCGTAACTAGAAAATAATAACTAATTTAGTCAAATGAGAAAACAAATTGAAAGGAATTTTATTGCCACAATATATCCGTGGTTTGAAGGATTCATTTCACTGTACATTTTTCTGCAACTTGGGGGTAGAATTTGATCATGAGTAAAAGAAGCTAAAGAATTGTTCAGTTACAGATTTCCTTGAGAAAGTAAGTCCCTCACTTTTTTCGGAGTATGTCAAAGAGGATATGCCCAAACCATACAAACCTGTCTCATGTTTCTCCAAAGAACGTATTTATTCACTGTCGTGTCCCTAGTACCTTGAACAGAAGCTAGGAAGTTCTCAATAAATGAATGGATGAGAAAATGAATCTCATTTATCAGAAGAATCTCAGTTTTTAGAGAAACTTTTTTGAGAAGTTTTAAAGATATATAACTATCCCTCTTTCTTCCTAATTAGTCAGTTGGTGAGTATCCTTGCTTGTGTAAATCATCAGTATCATTACCTACTACAAAGCTTCATGTCATATCACCTGTTACTGCCCTGGACATGTATTTCATGATTTATAAACACTAACCAATAGTATTGTTTATCATCTATTTCCTTGTAGAACTATCAATTCTATATCTACATAGAATTATCACTGTATATTTAAATAAGACTGAATCATTCCTTTGCTTAAAATTCTCCAATGCTTATACAGGATGCTGATAATAAACCTCCTTGCCATGGCCTACAGAGCCCAACCTCATCTCCTATCATTCCTCCTTGGTCTCCGTACTCCAATTCAATTCCACCCTAGGAACACACAACTTTCAATAATGGCAGAGTAGCTTGCATCAGACTATCTCTCCTGCTGATAACAATTAGGAACACTGGATGCAAATATTTTAAAAGGAAAACAGACCTTGAAGGCACTGAAGACTGACAAAATTCAGCATAAGCTAAAGGAAATTTTATCTTTTCCTTTGATGATACAGGGTAGATAGAATTAAAGATAAAGTTATTCATTTTGAGGAGTCAGAGGAGAAAACTAGGGGCTTGCTGAGTAGCAATTGAGAAGGGGAAATTCTAGAAAGGAGAGAGTGCAGAAGACAACATCCCCAATTCTGTATTTAACCTTCACTTGATCATTTGCTAAATCTTGAACTGCAAATATGTAGGATAATACTCCAAGGACGTTGGGGAAGGCAACAGTTAGAAAAGACTTTAGTGGATGCACACCAAAGGAGAGGCAGAGTTTGGAATTTAGAGTTCTGCCAAATTGGGGGGGGGGAAGGGGGTGAATATATTTGGATTTCCATTAAAATCCAAGAAAGACCACACCTCAGGATTAAGAATTAAAGACTACTTTGCAGAGCTACATGAATTACCAAATATTTATCTTCTTCCTGATAGAAAGAAAAATTACTCTCTTCAGAAGAAGATACTTGAATTCAGAATCTTTAAAGTGTATCAGTAAAAAATCCAGTACACAAGAAAAAGTAGTAGACTTATGAGCAAATAGAAAACTATGATCCATGGACAAAAGGAAAAAAAAAGTTAATAGACAAAGACAAATCAGATGTTAGGATTAATAGACAAGAACTTCAAAATAACTATAATAAATACATTAAAGAATCTGCAAGGGAAAAACTGGATGTTATAGGTGAAGAGATTGGGAATTCAGGATAGATGTGGAAAATATATTTAAAAAATAACCAAATGAAAATTTTGGAACTTTAAATTTTAATGTCCAAAATAAAAATTCATTGGATGGAATTAACAGCAAATTTGACACAATAGAAAAAAGATTGGTGGGCTTGAAGACAGACAAATGAAATCATTTATTCGGAGGCTAGAGGAAAAAATAATTTAAAAATAATGAATAATGTCCTCAGTGAACTTGGGACAGTAATAAGTGGCCTAACATATGGCTATTGGAGTCCCAGAATATGATAAGAAAGAGACAATGGTGGTGAAGGAGATAATTTGGGGGGGATAAAAGTATTGGCAGAAATCATTTCCAAACAGCAACCTGCAGATCTAGAAAGTTCAGTGCATCCCAAACAAGACACACAAATAAAACCATTACTAGATCCATACTAGTCAAACTGCTGAAAACCAAAAGTAAAGGAAAATAAAATCAGCCATAGAAAAAGAACATAATAGTAAAGGAGAACAATATGAATTACAGCCATCCCGTCATCAGAAACAATAGATGTCAAAAGACAATGGAACAGCATCATTAAATTACTGAAAGAAAAACTTTCATCATAGAATTTTCTATCCAGTGAAAGTATATTTCAAAAGTGAAGTTCCAGAACAGAGACTTTTTTTAGTTAATCAAAAACTAAGAGAATTTGTCAGAGTTTGCATTTGCAAGAAATACTAAAGGAAGATCTTTAAGCTGAAGAATAATTATAACAATTGTAAATTAGGATAAAGAGAAATGAATAAATCAGCAAGGATTTAGAAGATCTGGACAACACAGTCATCCACCTTGATTGACATTTATAGAACACCACATCTAATAGCTACAGAATAGACATTCAAGTGCACATGGAACATTCACCCAGGTGAGCCATATGCTAGCTCAAGAAACAAATCACAACAAACTCAAAGTATTAAAATCATAGGGGGTATGTTATCTGACTACGAAAGAATTAAGTCAGAAATTAACAACAATAATATATCTGCAAAATTTCTAGATATTTGAAAATTAAGCAATATCTTTCTAAATAACTCATTGGTAAATCGCAAGGGAAATTGATAAATACACTAAACTAAAAGAAAATAAAAACACAACAATTAAAACTTATGGCATGCAGTTAAAGTAGCAGGTAGAGTAAAATAGTTTGAAATGCTTATAATACAAAAAGAAGATTTAAAATCAATGATTTAAGAAGCAAGAGTACGAAGAGTAATTAAACCTGCCTTAGACCTTTGCACTTGCTTGTTCTGACTACCACACTCTTCCTTCAGATTACTTCATGGCTGGCTGCTTCTTTTCATTCACTTTTCAGCTCATATATTACCTCCTTTATTGTCTGTTGCTTGTAGTCTGTCTCTCTTAAGTAGAATGTAGCCTCCATGGGGAAAGGAATTTGACTGTCTTCACCACTTTTTCTCCAAATTTTAAGACAGTACATGATTCATAGTAAACGCTAGGCAAATATTTCTTGAATGAAAGCAGCTTTCACTTCCTTCCTGAAAATGGAATGAAAATAATCTCAAAAAAGGAAAGACTTATATAGGCCTTTCATTTTCCTGGAGAACAATACTGAGAATTGAGTCCTGGGACTAATTTGTGAAAATGAGTCTTTACTCCCCTATGCACCTAGAAATCTTTCATGCACTGATTTCAGTAATTAATTACTGGGCATCCACTCTGTGCCAAGCACAGTACTAGGTACAAGGTTTAATTTAATGAGCCAATAGACTTGGCTTCTTTCCCTGTAGAGCTTACAGTCTAGTAATGAGCAGGAATCCACTCCTTTGGCAGCAAGTAGAATCTCCAGAGTCACCCATTTTTGCCTGTCTTCCTCAATTTTCCTATTCTGTACCACTTTATCCTGACATTACTAATCTATTTTTATTACTAACACAATTGTGAATAATACCCTCTAGACTCTTGATTATAGAGGGTTTTTCTGTTTCGTTTTGTTTTGTTTTATCCTCCCCTCTTGCAGTTTTTTTTTCCTTGCTGTCTGCTTTCTGTGTCCATTTGCTGTGCATTCTTCTGTGTCTGTATTTTTAATTTTTATCTATTTATTTTTCCCCCTCCTTGTGGCTTGCTTGCTGTCTGCTCTCTGTGTCCATTCGCTGTGCATTCTTCTGCGTTTTTGCTTGTCTCCCCTTTTTTTTGTTGCATTACCTTGCTGAGTTGGCTCTCTGCGGCACTTGCGGGCCAGGTGGCACTCCCAAGTGCTTGCATGCTGGTGACTCTCTACAGCATGCAAGCAAGCCTGTCTCCACAAGGAAACCCTGGGACATGAATCCAGGGACTCCCATATGGTAGACGGGAGCCCGACTGATTGAGCCACAGCTGTTTCCCTTGATTATAGAGTTTTATGCACACACACATACAGATAAACATATGTATAGATGTATTTTTGATCCCCACAGTAAGCCAGAGGTAAGAGGTAATAAGTATTCTTCTAGTTAATAGGAAAAAGTAACTTCTATGGTGAACCATATGAAGCAACTCATATTCAATCATTTTGACTTATCAAAATGGCAATTTCATATAACAGAAACTAATAGATGTTTAATTTCTTTTTAAAATTAGTTCTATCTGAAATGCTAAGTAGCTTTTGTATGTAGCAGCTGTCCTTCTTTCTTGGATAAAGATGCTCAATTTGCAAACATCCTCCCTTTCCGCAATGCAATGCCTAGATACGTACCGGGAGCGGCTGTCTAAGTATCTTATGGCAGAGGATGGAGAACCAGGGTCCTTGGGCACACCATTCTCTGATCTCTGGGACACCGTCCCATGTGCACCTGATTGCAGCTGGCCTTTCTGGCATTCATGGCTAAAGCTTGGGATGAACGAAACTCAGGTCTGTCATAGCAATGACAGAAGCTAGCATTGCTCTCTGGCTGGGTAGGCTTTACTTTGGCTCCCACTCTGATTGACTCTCAAGTATCTGCGACATCCTTCTTCCTGTATCTAGGTCTAGAGATTCAATCCCAGCCTCTGCTCCACAGGAGAAAGAACCCATGACTTGCAGACTCAATTCCAACCTTAACACCACACTGTGCTTTAGTGTCACATGATCCTGAACTTCACAGCCTCCTTCCATCAGTGAGCAGCCACACTGATGCAGTCAGGCACCCAAGTTGGTGCAGGGACAAGCAGAGAGGTGCTCACTCTTCAGAGTCCAAAATGGGGAGCAAGATGATACTCACCTACCCAATCCTGCTGGAACTGTCTAACTTAGCTCAAATCCCTCTGGACTTTAGCTGGGAGAGAGGAAATCCTTCTTTCCTTCTCTGAAATCTCTCACAAAGTTCCCAGACCAAAAAAGGGTATCTTTACTTTCTGTAGTTCAAGTCTTCCTCCATGTGTCATTAAGAATCATTGTGTAGTCTCACTGTGTGAGACAGAAGGGGAATCTGCCTCTATTCTACAAAAGAATTCTATGAGTAGTGTCCTACGAGCTATTAAGAGAAGGAGGGGATAAAGAAAATTGGGAAATACTGTCATAAGACATTGCCTGGCTATTGTGTTATTTTAATAATTCTCTTTGGCAATACAGGAGCTGACTATTCTTTCTTAGTCTTTCCATTCCTTCTGCAGTAAATTCTGAACTCTCCCTAGACATATGGAATGCAGACGCTGACAGACAAAAAAGACAAAAGAGAAAAGCACAGCAGTGCTTTTCAAAATATTACCATAATTTGTGTTATTTATGACTATGCAATATGGACAGAGCTCTAAGGAAAAAATCAATTTAGGAACAACTTTGTTTGTCATATGAGTCTTGAGTCCCCTTGCATTCTAGACAGAGTTTGATAGTAGAGGAATGGATGGATTGGGGGCAGTACAGCTATGGTCGTGAGTCTAATGATATTGAAAGCTACAGCTCTTTCCCCAGCTCTCCCAGAGTATCACCATATCAGATTTAAGCTTCTCGGGATTGAAGTGAGAGTAATTTGGGAAAGTAATATCTCAGCCAAAAAGTTTCTATTAGAGTATTTTCTCCAGTGTTAACTGTTAGCTCCTCTGCGTCATTATAAATTGTACCAAATTCCATTCAGAAAAAGCCTTAAATTATAGTCCAAATTATCACACTAAATTATTATTGTTTTTAATTCCCAGATCTGTGTTTTATTATTGAAGGAATTTTCACTCTTCTAGTAAAAAGTATTCTCAACGGAACCTATTGATAAATTTCCAAATTTACTTATGGTTATCAAAAAAAGAAGATTTAGCATAATGATTGATAGCTTACTCATCTAGAAACAGGTGTTCATGGGATTTAATTCAAACAAGGAAAGTTTTCAAAGACTTCCACAATTTGATAAAAATAAAATATAACTTAGGAAAAATCCCCTCAGGAGCAGTGAATTTCAGATATGTTAGTCTCGGCTGGTTAATTAATGACATTGTCTGCTGGGCATTCAATGAGTCAAAAAAAATCTGCAATAGATTCCTATCTTTCCTTAAATGTCTTGTTCTAGTTTTTATCAGTATAGCAAGATATAAAACAGCTCACATGTACCAAACTTCAAATGATGTAGCAGCTGAGTTTTGTGTGTGTAACTAGAGTTCTAAATATTTAATATACAACGTTCTTTCTAATTTCAGAGGAAACGTGAAGGCAGTACTCTGGAATTCTACAAGCTGGTCCATCATTTTAAATCCAAAGGTGAAGGATTATGGTTTAAATGGCTTCAAACTGGCATTAGATGTTCAGAAGAAATGAAACCATTTTAACCACACTTTTCTCTAAAAGAAGAGAAGAAATTTTTTAATGTGTATTTTATTTTCCATTACATTTTCTGTCATCAAAATAAAGCCTGACACTCAATTCAATAGCACTATGAAACAAAAGCCATGCCTCAGAAATTTGGCATAATATCTTCTATTGATCAAATTAGAACTTTAGAAAATATTGGAAATCTTACCCTATAATAAAAATGTTGATGTTATGAGCAACATCACAATTATCCTCTTCTTTAACTTCAACACCCATAACAATGTGAAGTCTCATATATTTGCTTTATAATAATAAAGTATCAAAAAATAAAATATTCTTTGAACAAATGTGGTAGGTACTGTATAGCTGTAAAAGTTGCATAAGCCCAAAAAAGGAAAGCAGGACAGATTTGAACCTCACCAAAATAGCTGTATTACTTCCTCTCTGGTCTCAACTTGTGTCTACCTTGAAAACCAAAAGCCCCAAAGAGTGCATGAAAAAAATCTTTTAAATCTGGTTAGAATTATTTAATGAGAAAACCCATGTCTCCTCAAGGTAATAGGTAATGATTAAGCATGAAAAGAGGCAGAAGTTAGCCAGCTTCCTTTCCTCTGAAGATTATCAGAGTACATGGCCTGAGGGATCTTTGACTTAAGCATATGCAGTGAGGATTTATTTAGGTAACATCAAACCAATATATTCAGATAATAAGGGACAATTTGGACAGGATAAGCAGTAACATTCCAATATTTTTAAAAAGGACATATTCTTTACATTATTAGCAACTCATGTCTCACAATCAATTCAGAAACCAGTTTTCCAACATTTTTCTCAAGTCCCATTTAAGGCTCTGGATCCTACAAATAAAATCTAATTAGCATAAAAGAAACACATTATAATGACATTTTAAATATAAAATAGCCTAAAATCTGAGGCCTAGCCACATACATACTTAAAATTGACTATACTGTTTCAAATGCTGTCTTTAAATTAATTTGTGGTGAACACAGTGGGTACCAGAGTCAATTCTGGTTGCTATGACAACAGACACTGAAAATTTAAAGCTCCAGCAGCAGGCTCCACTCCCTGCAAAGAAGGCTATTTTACATTAAAATTACATACCACTGCAACAGTTTCAATGAAACATATTAAACAGAGACATTTAAAAATGCAAACCATTTTTAAAGACAATTTAATTAGTTTATGTATGATACTATGCTTATCAGTTCAACTGAAATGTCCTCTTTGCTAGATTTAAAGGATGAACTAGAATCTAAATTTCAGAAACTAAGTGACTAATTATCAAAATGATACACTAGGGAAGAAGGAATGATATCTAAACCAATGTAATAATGTAATAAACATTCTATATCATGCCAGTCTGTAATATTTCCTTAGCTGGTAAGCCATTCTTATTAGATGGAAACTTAAAACAACAATGACAACAAAAGGGGGACATGTCTTTGTACTAATATGTTGAATTTTAAAGCTTGAAAAAATGCATAATGCTTTCTCTAAAGAGTCATTTAATTGGCTGTAAAATTACTGGATTCGAAAACGATTCTGTTTTGTATTGTTCCAATACAGTTTTTATGGGGTCAGGGCTCATCAATTCTACCAAATAAACATACCCTCTCATGCAGACTGAAAAAAGAGTCACCTTGTGTATATAAAAACCAAATGGAGGGAAACGAGATGTGAGGGTCTGTCAATCAGTGTGAGCCAAAGAGGAGGAGAGAGTGGAGGTCTCAGGAAGTGACACCCTTCCCTGTCTCTCCCTCCATTCCAGCATGAAGGACAAGGGGAATACCTGCTGGGCTGTGGTTAAATGCCCATCATGTTAGCCCAGTTTCCCAATCAGTTTTTAAAAACACTCACACGCACATTATTTCAGGAAAGGCCATTTTATTGTTGTTTCGTTGGCTAAAGTGTAATACCACCCGAACTGGTTCATGTTGAGACACTGATTAAAATGGTTGCCTCTCTGCTTTCCCTGATATCAAGAATTAATTCCAGTTGGAAGAGAGATTTCCCTTTCTCTGCTCATTTCATAATTTTCAAACTCAATTCTTTAATCAATTTTTATGTCTTCAAATCTTATTGGAAGGAGGAACGGAAGATGGGGAAGATTATAGAAAGGAATTATTTCCTTCTCCTACTGTAGGGGCCCCCCATACCAAAGATTTCCCTAACACAAGAATTCTAAGTCCAGAATGGATCTCAAGTAGCTAAAGGATATTTATTCGGCTCACTGACTCAATGTTTTACAGCTTATGATGATGCACAAAAATTCCATTTTATTTCCTACTCCACAAAGTCAAGAATTAGGAAAAAAGAAAACCATTTAGTTCCAAAATATAGTGTCCTTGGAACATATGCTGTGGAAAGAAATCAGTGAGAACGTCCATATTTCAAATAAATTTTAAAGATGGAAAATCAAACTATTTTAACATGTAAAATTCAATTTTCTCTACTCTGAAATTATAGGATATTAATGATGTTGAAAACATTTTCATCATCAAAATAGGAATAACTCATGATGATTCAAAGTAAGAAAAATCTATTAAAATATATGCAATAAAATTCTTAAAAACTCATTCATGTTATATAAGTTTTCATTTGTTTCTTTTCAAATGGCTTGAAAATAGAGAATTGTCTAAAATCCCAGTGGGTAGAAAACTACAAAAAAGACACTAGTTATATATTTTTAAAACCTTGTGTTTATATAATCTAAAGTGAACAATTTGTTCCATTAAAATCATCCCTTAGTCTTCAAGAGTCCTCTTCAGATATTTATAGGCCCTGGGATGGATTCCAACTATTTTACTTTACAATGGCTTTTCACACATTCCTGTTTAACTTACCAGCAATAACATTTATAGATGTGTTACATGGTATGAAAAATTATTTTTATTTAATTTGTACCTCTTAAAAAAATCATCCAGTGTCCTCATAGAGTAAATAATACTATTGTATTATTTCAACATCTCCGATTAGATGATACAGACAAAAAGACATATTGCCTCCCTTCAAACACGCAAAAAAATATTTTGAATTTCTGCAATGAGCAAGGCACTGTAAAGAATACAGTTTAATAGATGGGATAATATGCTGATGTTGGCCATACGAACAATTTTGAGAAGAGGTTGCAAAAGTGATTTTTGTCTGAATGTTTCAAGACTTTCTGGAAGAGGGGGCATTTGTTCTAAAGCTTGAATTTATAGAGTACAGGGACTGATACAAATGGAAAGGAAGGACTTTTCAGAAAGTCGGGCCAATACAAACAAAGGCACAAAGGGGAGAATGGGCAGTGTGTTCCAGAGATTCTAAAGGAACTGAGGAACTGAAGCCCTGTCCAAGAATATTTCAAACCCCAGTCTGAGGAACTTGAACTTTCAGACTCCATCTAAGCCCCCTGGGTGGACAAAGGTTGAGTCCTCCAGGGTCTACTGTTAATATTATGGTAATAGCAGAACCAAAGAAATTTCTCAAGACAATAGCCTAGCTTTTATAGATATTAATGTGCTGGCCAATCCTATTTTACATATTAAAGGCTGAATATTACTCGGGAATCTCCCATGCCTCAATTAGAAGGTCTCTATCAGGGAAAGTAACAAAAAAGCTCATTTATAATAATTATAGTAGCCTCAAAATTTTTCACAGTCGCGATGGCATATGCTACCTGAAAATGAATACTTATTCAAGACAATAATATCTTATTTATTTATTTATTTTTAATTGATTTTGTAAAAATATTACATTAAAAAAATATGAGGTCCCATTCAACCCTACCACCCCCACACCACCACTCCTCCCCCAGCAACACTCACTCCCATCATCATGATACATCCATTGCATTTGGTAAGTACATCTCTGGGCATCTCTGCACCTCATGGTCAATGGTCCACATCATGGCCCATACTCTCCCACATTCCATCCAGTGAGCCCTGGGAGGATTTACAATGTCCGGTGATTGCCCCTGCAGCACCATCCAGGGCAACTCTAAGTCCCAAAGGCGCCTCCACATCTCATCTCTTCCTGCCATTCCCCATACCCATCAGCCACCATGTCCACTTTTCCCACTCCAATGCCACCTTTTCTCTGTGGACCTTGGATTGGTTATGTCTGTGGCATCTCTATGTCAAGAGGAGGCTCAGATTCCACATGGATACTGGATGCATCCTCCTGCTTTCAGTTGTAGGCACTCTAGGCTCCATGGTGTGGTGGTTGTCCTTCTTCAACTCCATCTTAGCTGAGTGAGGTGAGTCCAATAAATCAGATTGTAGGAGCTGAGGCTCAGGGCCTGGCTATCATATTGTCAGTCCAGAGATTCAAATCCCCTAAATATATCTTAAACCCCAACACCAACTACAATTCCAGTAAAGTAGCATTGAAAGTCTAATGAAAAGAGATTCCATCTGAATCCATTTTCATCACGCAGAAACACCAGCTCCAAAGAAGGGCCATCTGACATGGCAGGGAACCCCATCTGCCATGACCATAGAGCCCGTGGGTCTCTTTAGCCCTCAACGGAACCAATACCTGGGGTTGTATCTACTTCATCTGTCTCTTAGACTCTGCTCAGTTGTGCATAAGGGCAATCCTTCTGACAGCCTCCAGACTCTTTTTTAGAGACTCATAGCCATATAAACTCATTTCTCCTTTCCATTTCCCCCTTACATTAGGTCAAACAGCATTTTAAAGTCATGTTATTATATGTAGACAGGGATAAGACAATAGTATCTATGATGGTTCTGTGTAAAGATGGGTTCTATATAAACACAATTGTGCTGTATCTGGGACTAGGTATGAAAGTAAGAATAAAAGGTTTAAATGTTTTAGTCAGCAGGTTAGATAATTTAGTAATTTTTAAATTGTCAATGAATTGACTATCTCATATAAAAATTGAAGTTATTTAAGAGGAAGGAATAAAAGGACATGAATGGAAACATTTAATTCATGTTGGTAACATTTGCCCCGTTACCCTTTTCTTTCTCTCTTTTTTTTTTCCTCTCTCTCTCTTTTGTTTGTTTTTTGTTTTTTGGGTATTTTTGTTGTTGTTGTTCAAGCTATATTTCTCTTTTTCTTTTTTCATTCAAGCTGAGTACCCAAAAACCCTTTCACTTAATTTCTCATGTACCTATATTTCTGTCCAAGTTCTCTTCCTTTCTCCATCTCAACATAGGGATAGAAAACTTCATAGCTGCAAGCTATAACTATAGGAGTCTCCAAAATATCCCAATGAAATGGAGAAAGTACCTCACTATCAGTTCTATTTAGAAAAAAAATTATCCTCCTTTGGCAGAGAATTTCCACATTTTATTTACCACCTCTTAGAAGAAGGCAATTTTCCAACACAGTGACATCTAGAATATTAATTTACTTGTCACTCTATTGAAACACAGTGGAGTGGAAAACTCAAAGGACTTTTGGTCAACACTTTGCCTCTTGCTTCAGCCCTATATTTTTGCTCTGTGTAGCAACAGTTGAGATACAATCTCTCTGTGCTTTATTTTCCTGTCTGTAAATAAGAATGATAATATCTATCCTTCTTTCTTCATAGGATGGTTGTGAAAATCAAAACAAAAAAGGACTACATACATTGTTGGACATTATTATTTTTACCTCCACATCTGTAACTAGTACTGCATACTCCATCATATCCCTTCAGCACTCACTTCTGTACACACAAGTCTGCTCACTGAAAATACCTGTGACTCTCTAGCCATAGGAGAAACATTGGCCCACTCATTGGATATGCAGGAAGTGCCAAATAGCTAATGATCTCAGAAGTAGCCATTAATGACTAATGAAAAAATAGTGGAGAGAATCCCCAGTTTCCTTGCCCCTCAACTGAAATAACTCCGAAATACATGTTCCACATGGTCTCCCATTATTCCCCAGTGGGACTGAGCTCCCATTAAACCCAATAGTAACTTAATAGATTTAAAACAAACAAACAAACTATTGACCTCCTTTCCTTCTCTGTCTCCTGAGATTTCCTCCCAAGTAAATAATTTGCACTTGAAGCCTTATCTCATAGTATTCTTCAAGGAAAACCAAACAAGGTAATAGCTCTTTGCCTTGCCCTATCTTCTTTGTCTGCCTGGGAGAAATCTTTGAAGACTGGTATCCTAAATCAGACAGGAATTCAAATATGAAAAGTTCTTATTTCTCCCTTCCTATCCTTCAATCCTTCAGTTTAAACACGACTGACAAACTTTCCATTATTTCCCACCCACCCCCCAGATGACTCATCCTGCAAGGTAGTTGACAGAAAGAATAACCAGACTTCTTTGAGAAGGCCAATGAGCTCTGACTCAGACCCACCTTTGCAGGTTTAAACTCAGAGTTAGCAGGTGCTCCTGCCCAAGCCTGTTTTACATAGAACAATAACTTCAACTAAGAAACCAAAGATCTTCACTTTCTAAGGGTCATAGTATTTTTAAAGCACCAAGCTCCCAAGTGACATTAGTCCAAGTTTCATGTTTCCTTTGTACAAAATGTTAATTACTTAAATCTTTCTTTTTTGATTAATAAAGCACAAACACATTTTCAAAATGTGTTTTTAAACAGGGTCAGTTTTAATAGGAAATCCAAACTCTAATTATGTGATTATGAAAACCTGCGTTCACGTCTTGACTACAACTCTCAATAGCTGTCACACTCGGCTTGCTAACCACACCAGGCCTCCATTTCTGCTTTTCCAAATTAGAGATCATAACAGTATATACATTCTACACTGGCCATTAAGAGCAAATGAGATAAGGTTTGTACAACATAACATATAGTAAGAATTCACGTTAATTTATTAAAATACTTCATTCACTTCTTCAGTTAACAGTTATCGAACATCTGTTTATTGCTAGATCTTGGATGAATAAGGTACTATCCTTTTCTGAACTCCCAGGAGTTTATAGTCTATTACACACAATACATTATATCATGTCCACCATTCTATATAAATTGGGTGAAAATTAGAATCAAAACTAACTTTTCTTGAATACCACAACAGTAAAAGTGCTATTAATAATTTCTATTCCTTATAGACCACAGATACTTGTATCTACTTGTCCTATAATCAGCAGATGAAATTTCATAACCTTGTAATTCTTAGGAACCATTCTCTTTCCATTACTAGAGCATTAAAGTTTGGAAGGTTGATACTGAAGAAAATGAGAATGAGAGTGCTGTTCAGCCCTGGGTCATGGTAGATGTGAAGAAAAAATTTATAACCATGTAAGGTGTTATAGTGGTCCAAGAGAAATGAATTGCTGGTCTGCCTAACTTATCATGTCACTCCACTAAAATTACCATCAGTGTCATAAACTGATCTCAAGTGACTAAGTGCTTATGATTCTGGGAAGATTAATTATTCTCCTGCCAAAAATACTGAGCAAGTTTTGTTGGCCACTGTAGCAAAAACTCATCCTGTTTCCTCTTCTACTTGTTCCTGTCATATTTTCTTCTTGTCTAAGAAAACATTGTGTATGCATTGCATGCTCTTGACCTGGCTTACCCCAAATCTGCTAATTTCCATAACTGATCCTCACATGCCATTCTCGCCATGAGGAATGCACAGCACACATGCCCTTGATGACTTCTCTCTCACCCCTTCGGGATGAGCAGGCTACCGTTTGCTGGGACTGTTCATGAGAGGACGTGTCTGTTGATGAAGTGGCGCAGGCTCTGCCAGCAAAGTTAGCGAGTGGTTTAATTAAAACAAGAAGAGAGGTAGCTGACACTCATAACTCAAAATCACAAAGCTTTTATCTTTTAACACCTGGCTCACAGACCTCATTTTTAAAATACTTGTGCCTGTGTGAGAACATCAGCACCAACATTCTTAAAAGAATGACAAAGGAATGTCTCTTAGAGCTTGGAAGATGGATCTGGCCTTCACCCAAGCCTCCTCTCATCCTTCCTGAAACAGAAGTTTAATTTTTTTAAAGAATTGTTTGCCTATAAGGCATGATTTTTTTCAAACCACATATTCCCACTTTGGGAACTAGAGATTTTAAATACTGTAGTAATCTCAAGTCTTCAAAATTTAGAGATATCTTTTATAGTGATAAACATGACTTTATTTCTGTTCTTGCAAATAAGTATTACATTTTCTTTTTGTGAAGAAAGGACCAATTCTGTATTAAACATCAAGATGACCACTTTAGTTCTAGAAGGAGCTTATCTTGGATGGTATTAGAAAAAGAGTTCTTATGTTTGGATGGATTAGCTTTCCCAATAGAAGTGACTACTTCATATTATAAAGTTGACCAATTATTTGTTGGGGTTGAAAAATGCCAAGAGAGCAGAAAGAAGAGCAATAGCTAAGGAACCAACACCTCTGTTCCTTTCTCTCTCTCTCTCTCCAACCACAAGTGAGTCAAGGAAACAGAACCCTGAGCAACTAAGGGCCAGGAAAGGGCCAGGAGGTTCCAGTCTATTGGACATGGTCATATAGGTTAACATCCATGTTGACATCGCTAGGATGTCCTCAATGGAATCATCATTGTTGCCTCTTCTCAAATGACTTGCACAGGGTATTGGAGAAGGTTCAGATATATAGTGCTTTACTCAGTTCACTAGTACACACAAGAGGAAGCACATCTGAAAAGTCTGGGTACATACAGGGAAAAGATGATTAGCCAAACCATTTCATGGTTATTACTAGCAACTCCATTACAGACGGATAACCTGTGATAGGTAGGGCTGGAAAGAGATGGCCATTTATGCAGAGGTGGAGGAATAGTGAGTGGCTTTTCACCAATTTCTTTTTTTTTTTTTTGTCTTTATTTTTTTAATATTACATTAAAAACATATAAGGCCCCCATATACCCCCCACCCCTCTCACCCCACTCCTCCCCTCAAAACAATCTCCTCTATCATCATGAGACACCCATCACATTTGGTGAATACATCTCTGAGCACCGCTGCACCTCATGATCAATGGTCCACATTATAGCCCACACTCTCCCACAGTTCACCCAGTGGGCCATGGGAGGACACACAATGTCTGGTAACTGTCCCTGCAGCACCACCCAGGACAATTCAAAGTCCCCAAAACGCCCCCACATCTCATCCCCTCCTCCTACTCCCTACCCCCAGCAGCCACCATGGCCACTTTCTCCACACCAATGCCACATTTTCTTTGATTATTAATCACAATAGTTCATGAACAGAATATCAGTAAGTCCACTCTAATCCACACTCTATCCCTCCATCCTGTAGACCCTGGAATGGTTGTGTTCACTCCACTTCTATATCAAGACAGGGCTTAGATTCCACATGGATGCTGGATGCAATCCTCCTGTTTTCAATTGTAGGTACTCTTGACTCCGTGGTGTGGTGGTTGACCTTCTTCAACTCCATGTTAGCTGAGTGGGGTAAGTCCAATAAACCAGCATGTAGGAGCTGAAGTCTGTTGAGTCTCAGGACCTGGCTATCACAAGGTCAGTCCAGAGATTCAAGTCCCCTGGGTATATATTAAACCCCAGCACCAACTACAGTTGCAGTTAAAGTAACAGGAGAGGCTTGTGAACAAGGATCACATCTGAGTCCAGCTCCTTCACACAGAAACACAAACTCCAAAGTAGGGCCAACTGAGATGGCACTGAATGCCATCTGCCATGACCATAGAACCTGTGGGTCTCTGTAGCCTTCAGAAGAACCAATACCTGGGGTTGTATCTACTTTATCTGTCTCGGACTCTGCTGAGGTGTGCATAAGGACAACCCATCTGATAACCTCCCAGCTCTTATTGGAGACTCATAGCCATATAAACTCATTTGTCCTTTCCATTTCCCCCTTTGATTCAGGACAAAAAGCATTTTTAACTCCTGGTATTATATGTAGATTGAGATATTCTGCTGGTCCGAGTTGATCCTTTTATTCAAGGTCATTTTCTAGTTACATCATCACCTGGTACTTGGTAGTAATCCCTCGGCACCAGGGAGGCTCATTCCTGGGAGTCATGTCCCATGCTGGGGGGAAGGCAAAGCATTTACATGCTGAGTTTGGCTTCGAGACTGGCCACATTTAAGCAACACGGAGGCTCTCAGGAGGTAACTCAGGCACACTGCTGCTCTAGACTTTGTTCTTATTTCAGGTGCACAGGCTCACAAGCATAGTCATTACTATCAAGGGCTCATTGTTAGACCATCATTCTTTTTTGATCTTTGCCATTGCACTTGGGGGATTGTTGCTGTTCCTTTAGGGACTGTGATAGAGCTCCCCTGGCTAGGAACTCAGCACTCTCTCAATTGCTATTTTTAATTGTATCCACTATGAAAATATCCAAACATTTTTATGTACCCTGGATATATGCCCTGTGAACTCCCTGCCAACCATGTGTCCCCTGTCAATAACATCCCATATCAGTATTCCTCCCCTGCCACTGTTGAACCACTCTGTGATCCAAAACTTCTTGAAAAGTGAAGCCCAATGTATTGCCAGGTTCCATTAATAGTAAAATGGAATATAGTGATGAGTTTAAAGGTTAGATATAGAACACATATTAATTTAGAAAAATTAAGGTAAAAATAAATTGGGGTATCAAAAAATTGAAAAATGCAAAAGCTTTTTTTTTTTGATGTTTGCCTTCCATCACTGCAATAAGTGTTGCCTTGTATGCAAATTGGCAAGGCAACTACTTCCATCTTTTCCTCTGTGTCTACGTCCTATCTTTTTCTTTTCTTTTTCCTAATTATTAAGCATATCTTCACAAAAGTTTTAGATCACAGTAATTCATATATACAATATATAGTACTCCCACATATTCCAACATAAAACCTTTTCCCTTCCACAGCAATCATCTTTTTACATATTCATACTATATTTACTGAAACTGATGTACAGATATTGAGACAGTAGCTTTCAAACAAGGTAACATTTGTGTTTACAGTGTGGTTTATATTTTAGACTATACAATTTTCTAAATTTTTAGTTATCTTATATTTTACATTATGACATACATTTTTGCCTATCAGCCCCTATATATTTTTGGTGTAATTTTACATGTCTTATATCCTTCCTTGCGTACTGTTGTGGAACACTTCTGTTGGCCACACGTTTACATTAGTTCCATCTATTCAATACTTCTTTCCCCCTCCCCTTAGGGCCCACAGTGACAGTCAATCTTCATTGCTTGAAGGGCCATGTTCAGAGATACTTGCAACAGTGTTGAGGGCTTGACAAGTTCAACTGCCCTAATGCACTGGAAGCCACCATTTCTCTTGAGAGATCAATTCCCTCTATTTGAGAGCATCAGTCCCTCCAAGGTTGTGGGTATATCTTCACTCTCATTATATGGGTCTCTATCCAATGATATAACCCACTATAGCAAAATGAGCATTCACATATTTCCTAGGAGCCTGTCCTGCCTCAGATTATCCCCTTTAAGCATCTTAAACAGGTAACCCTCCTTATTATATTTTTGAAAAAGTTTTCTCAGCAATATACTCTCAACCAAATACCTGACAATCTCCTATGTTCATGTGTTGCCCCACCCTTCCCCCAATTTCTTGGGCAATATTACCCATCCTCACATCCCTAGCCCCCTCAAGCCCACAAAGCCCCACCCAAGGGTAACCCTATGCCTCCATTTTACCCCTTCCTTATACAAATACTTACCTCCAGTTTATCATAGATTTCACCCATGTAGGTGTCAGCTTACATCCTTCTTCTACCCCCTGATTTCCTTTAAGCCTATCATCCAGTCTCTAGCTCTCTGAGGCAGCTTGGTTTACTTATTTCATATCATTGAGGTCATGTAGTTTTTGTCCTTCAATACCTGGGTTGCTTCACTCAACATAACGTCCTCAAGATTCATCCGTGTTATAACGTGTGTTTGTAGTGTATTTGTTCTTAAAGCTGAGTAGTATTCCATTGTATGTATATACCACATTTTATTTATCTATTCATCTGTTGATGGGCATTTGGGTTGATTCCAACCTTTGGCATAGTGAACAATGCTGCTATGAACACTGGTGTGCATATATCGGTTTGTGTCCTTGTTTTCAGTTCTACTGGGTATATCCCAGCAATGGAATTGCTGGGTCATATGGCAAATCTATGACCAGTTTTTTTTGAGAAACCGCCAAACTGTCCTCCAGAATGGCTGGATCCTTCTGCATTCCCACCAGCAGTGGATGAGTGTTCCCATTCCTCCACATCCTCTCCAGCATTTGTAGTCTTCTGTTTTTTTTCATAGCTGCCAATCTTATGGGAGTAAGATGGTATCTTATTGTAGTTTTGATTTGCATTTCCCTGATAGCTAGAGATTTGGAGCATTTTTCATGTACTTTTTAGCCATTTGTATTTCTTCTTTGGAGAATTGTCTGTTTTAAATCTTTTTCCCATTTTTTAAATGGGTTGTTTGTCTTTTTATTTTCAAGATATAGGTGTTCTTTATATATGCAGGTTATAAGTTTCCTATCAGATATATGGTTACCAAATATTTTCTCCCATTGTGTAGGCTCTCTTTCCACTTTCTTGACAATCTCCTTTGAGGTGCAGAAGGCTTTAATTTTGAGGAAGTCCCATTTATTTATTTGTTCTTTTGCTCTTGTGCTTTGGGTGTGAAGTTCATGAAGCCATTTCCTATTACAAGGTCTTGTATATGCTTCCCTACACTGCTTTCCAAAGTCTTTATGGTCTTGGCTCTTATATTTAGGTTTTTGATCCATCTTGAGTTGATTTTTGTATAACGTGTGAGATGGTAATCCTCTTTCATTCTTTTACATATGGATATCCAGTTCTCCAGGCACCATTTGTTGAATAGGCCATTCTCTCCCAGTTGAGAGGGTTTGGTGGCTTTATCGAATATTATGTGACTATATATATGAGGGTATATATCAGAACTCTCCATTCAATTCCATTGGTCTGTGTGTCTCTCCTTGTGCCAATGCCATGCTCTTTTCACTACTGTAGCTTTGTAGTATGTTTTGAAGTCAGGTGTGTGATTCCTCCAATTTCGTTTTTCTTTTTCAATATGTCTTTGGCTATTCAGGGCCTCTTTCCTTTCCAAATAAATTTCATAGCTAGTTTTTCTAGTTCCTTAATGCTGTGTTGATTTTTATTGGGATTGCATTGAATGTGTAGAACAGTTTTGGTAGGATAGACATCTTAATAATATTTAGTCTTCCTATCCATGAACAGGGAATATTCTTCCATTTATTTAGGTCTTCTTTGATTTCCTTGAACAGTGTTGTGTAGTTTTCTGTGTATAAGTTTTTTACATCTTTAGTTAAATTTATTCCTAGGTATTTGATTTTTTATTTATTATTGTAAATGGTATTTGTTTCTTGATTTCCTCCTGAGCTTATTCATTTTTGGTGTACAGAAATGCTACTGATTTTTGCACATTGATCTTATAACCTGCGACTTCACTAAACTTACTTATGTGTTCTAGAAGCTTTGTTGTAGACCTCTCAGGGTTTTCTATATATAGGATCATGTCATCTTCAAATAATGAAATTTTGACTTCTTCCTTTCCAATTTGAATGCCTTTTATATCTGGTTCTTGCCTCAGTGCTCGAGCAAGTACTTCTAAGACAATATTAAATAGAAGAGGTGATAGTGGGCATCCTTGTCTTGTTCCTGATCTTAGAGGGAAGGATTTTAGGATTTCATCATTGTAAATGATGTTGGCTGTGGGTTTTTCATATATACTCTTTATTATGTTCAGAAAATTTCCTTGTATTCTGATTTTTTGCAGTGTTTTTATCAAGAAAGGGTGCTGTATTTTGTCAAATGCTTTTTCTGCATCTATAGATATAATCATGTGATTTTCTTCCTTCAATCTGTTTATATGGTGTATTACATTCATTGATTCTCTTATTTTGAACCATCCTTGCATACCCGGAATGAATCCCACTTGGTCATGGTGTATAATTCGCTTAATGTGTTGTTGAATATGGTCAGCAAGTATTTTGTTGAGGATTTTTGCATCAAGGTTCATTAGAGAAATTGGTCTATAATTTTCCTTCCATGTGGTGTCTTTGTTTGGCTTTGGTACTAGGGTAATGTTGGCATCATAGAATGAGTTAGGTAATGTTTCTTCTGTTTCAATTTTTTGAAAGTTTCAGCAGGATTGGTGTTAGTTCTTTCTGGAATGTTTTGTAGAATTCACCTGTGAAGCTTCTGGCCCTGGACGTTTTTTAGTTGGGAGGTTTTTAATGACTGATTCTATCTCTTTACTTGTGATTGGTTTGTTGAGATCATCAATTTCTTCTTTCACCAATATAGGCTGTTTATGTGTTTCTAGGAATTTGTCCATTTCCTCTGAATTGTCATTTTGTTGGAATATAGTTTTTCAAAGTATCCTCTTATGATAGACTTTGTTTGTGTGGGGTCAGTGGTGATATCTCCTTTCTCCTTCCTTATTTTGTGTATTTGCATCTTCTCTCTTTTTTCCTTTGTTAGTCTTGCTAAGGGTTTGTCAATTTTTTGATCTTCTCAAAGAACCAGCTCTTGGTTTTGTATCTTTTCAAGTGCTTTCTAATTTTTATTTCATTTAGTTCTGCTCTTATCTTTGTTATTTCTTTCTTTCTTTCTTCTTCCTGTGGGGTTACTTTGTTTTTTTTACTAATTCCTTCAAATGTGCAGTTAGTTCTTCAATTTTTGCTCTTTCTTCTTTTTTGATGTATGAACTTATGGCTATAAGTTTCCCTCTCAATACTGCTTTTGCTGCATCCCATAAGTTTTGGTATGTTGCGTTATCATTTTCATTAGTTTCAAGCTAGTTATTATTTTCTTTTGAGATTTCCTCTTTGACCCACTGTTTTTCTAAGAGTGTACTGTTTAATTTCCATATCTTGGTGTGAAATTCAGCCCTCTGGCCCTTGCAGATTTCCAGTTTCACTCCACTGTGGTCAGAGATAATATTTTTTACTATTTTGATCTTTCTGAATTCATTGAGCCTTTCTTTGTGGCCTAGCATATGGTCTATCTTGGAGAATGATCCATGTGCACTTGAGAAAAATGTATATCCTGCTGTATTCGAGTGTAATGATCTGTATATGTCTATTAGATCCAGGTCCTCTAATATACTGTTCAAAGTTTTGGTTTCTTTATTGATTCTCTTTTGAGATGTTCTGTCCAAAGTTGATAGTGGCGTATTAAAGTCTTCCACTATAATTGTAGAGGCATCTATTCTTTCACTTATTTTTTCCAGTGTTTGCCTCACGTATTTGGAGGGACCCTTGTTAGGAGCATAAATATTTATGATTGTTCATTCTTCTTGAAAGATTATACCTTTCACTAATATGTAGTATCCTTCTTTGTCTCTCACAATTGTTTCGCATTTAAAGTCTATTTTGTCTGATATTAATATAGCTACTCCTGCCTTTTTTTGGTTATTGTTTGCTTGTAAGATTGTTTTCCAGCCATTCACTTTCAACCTCCATGAATCCCTGGGTCTAAGATGTGTTTCTTGTAGATAGCATATAGATAGGTCATATTTCCTTATCCAATCTCCCAGACTGAATCTTTTGACAGGTGAGTTTAATCCATTGACATTTGGTGTTATTACTTTCAAGGAATTATTTATGTTAGCCATATTTTGTTTGGATTTGTGTTTGTCATATTTTGTTTATTTTTTTCCTTCTCCTTTTGTCTTTTTTGTTGCTCTTACACTCTTCTCCAACTCTGCCTCTCCTGTTTCCTTCTTTCTTCCTGCAGAACTCCCTTTAGTATTTCTTGAAGGGCAGGGTTCTTGTTGGCATAGTCTTTTAATTTCTGCTTATCTGTGACTATTTTGAACTCTCCATCATTTTTGAATGCTAGTTTAGCTGGGTAGAGTATTCTTGGTTGGAATTTTTTTTCTTTTATTACCTTGACTATATCATACCACTGCCTTCTTGCTTCCATGGTTTCAGATGAGAAATCAGCACTTAATCTTATGGAGCCTCCCTTGTATGTGATGGTTCTCTTTTCTCTTGCTGCTTTTAGAATTTTCTCTTTGTCTTGAGCAGTGGATAATTTGACAAGTATATGTATTGGGGTGGGCCTATTGGGATTTATGGTGTTTGGGGTGCATTGTGCTCCCTGGACATGTACATCCATCTCTCTCAGTAGATTTGGGAAGTTTTCAGCCATTATTTCCTCCAACACCCCTTCTGTCCTCTTTCACTTCTCTTCTCCTTCTGGGATGCCTATAATACGTATGTTTGTGCATTTTGCATTGTCATTCAGGTCCCTAAGTCCTAGCTAGATTTTTTCTATCATTTTATTAATCAGTTCTGCTGTCTGTTTGATTTCAGATGTACTGTCTTCCACATCACTAATTCTCTCCTCTGCCTCTTCTAATCTGCTGCTATTTGCTGAGAGTGTATTTTTGATTTCTTGAACTGTGGTGTTCATCTCCATCATATCTGCTATCTTTTTGCATATGTCTGCAATTTCCTCTCCAAGTGTTTTCTTCATATTGTTAATCTCTTCCTTCACTTCATTAAGTTGGTCTCTAATATATGTTTTGAGATCTTTAATTGCTTGTCTGATGTTCTGCTCCCCTTCCTGGTTTTTAGTTTGTTCATTGGATTCAGCCATGTTTTCCTGATTATTGGTTTGGTTTGTAGTTTTTTGTTGCTCTGGTCATCATTTTATCTTGATGGGTTTAATCAGTTCCTTAGCTTCTTTGTCTGGTTGGGGATTAATTAGTGGTTGTTCATGTGTGTTATGTCTTCTCTTTGTCACTCTGTTCTTCTTACTCTATTTTCTTGCTGCTGGCTAAGTTCACTTTGAGGGAAAATATTAGGGCCAGGGAAAGGAAATTGTGTAAGAAAAGAAAATGTATAAAGTACTATTGGTAATAAGTGTTAACAGAGCAACAATGTGAGATCTGGGAAAATGGATATTAGAATCATGTAAGTTGTGTAGAGTTATAGCAGTAAGTAATGTACCTATAATGAGATAGTCAACTGAATATGGGGAGGAACATATTATGAATGACACATGCATGGCAAAAGGCCAGTGTTTTCATGAGCGAGGGACAGAGAAAAGAAAGACAATAATATCTAGAGTGGATAAAAGATAGAAAACAGAACAAAGGTATTAGAAATAAAAAGCCAGACAATTTGGGGGCCAAAGAAATGGAGGTGGAATGTAAGAGAAACAGTAGATGATGGAGGATAGAAAGATGTGGGGGATGGGGATAGTGTAGGTGGCCAAATCAATATACACAGAAAAGAGGAAATGGAGGATGAGAAACACAGCAAGTGTGAAGCACTCCCTGCAGCACCTATTATATAAAGGAAATAAAATAAAATAAGAAGAAAAATAAAAGGAAAAAAGAGAAAAAGGGAGTAGGCAAAGAAAAGGGTGGGGGGAGCAAGAAAAAGAAAAAGAGAAAAAAAACTAAATAAATGAAAAAGGACCTTGGGGGATAAAACAGAAGAAAAGATAGGAATCCTCTTTGCAGTTAAATAATACACTTAGGGATCTGACCTTCCTCCTTTCTCCTTTCCTCAATTTTCTCTCCCAGAGCAACAGGAAAGTTGCCTGAGAGGTTCGGTAGGAGATTCAAGTAGGTCCTTGTTGAACCAACTCAACATAGAAGACTATGGTTCTTTATTTCCAGTGTGAGCTCACCTATACCTCACCAGAAACCCCAAATATGCTACTGGAAACTTGAATAGCACCTCCTACAGTCCCTCCCCCTTAGGTGTGCTAGGAGAGGTCTAATAGATTTTCTGACTCCACCTTCTCCCAGACCAGGTTTCCTATCCCAGGATGTTTAGGTAAATTGGGCTTTCTCAGCAGATTCACCTCTCCTTTCTTCCTAGACTCTCCCCAAGACAGCTGGTATACTCCTCCAACTTCAAGGAGAGAGAGAAAAAAAACACCAATGCCGAGGGCTAGGGTAATCAAGTACCTCAGATGGACCTCAGGGTGCGGTGGATTCAGGAATGGGATGTCTGAGATATTGCAGACTCAAGGTGTGTGGGTCTCTGGAGCATGGGCCACCAGGGTTTAGGAGACACAGACCTGGGAACCACGCATCCAGTAAACAGGGGGCCTGGGAGCACCACAGCACAACACAGCCTTCAGGGATCCCCACGGTTGGGTGCCAGCCCTAGGGAGAGGGGCTCCATCAGAACCTCTGGCCTCCACATCAGAAACCCAAAATTCCACCTCTTGCAGGAATCTCCTCCATCACTGTCTCACCAAATCGATTTCCAGACACCTCCCGCCCTGCAGGCCCCCAAAACAGCCCACTCAGGGATTGGGAACTCCCCAGCACAGCAAAGCCTTCAGGAATCACCGCCGCCGGCCGCCAGCCCCAGGGGGAAGGGTCCCACCCACAACACTGACCTCCGTGAAAGAGACCCAAAATTCTACCTCTTTCAAGAATCTCCTCTGTCACCGTCCCACTAAATTGATGTCCAGACACCTCCTGCCCTGCAAGCACCCGAAACAGCCCGGTCCAGCAGGACTCCAACCCTACTCAGCCACTTCTTTGCAGGAGAGATTATGAGATGCCCTCACTCAAATGCCATCTTGCTTCACCTCTTCACTGATTTCTCTGAAAAGTATATCTTCTACTTTTAGACAACTACTATAACTCACTAATAGTACCTATATGCTTATAGTTGAGATCCACCTATCCAGTCCAAGCCTTTCATTTTACAAATTAGAAAACTGAAGCTCAATATTCCTATGACCAAACCATTTTTCAGTGACAGAACTGGACTCATACAAATGTTCTAGATATTTTCTCTGTTCCCTTTCCACTCCACCTTGGCTAAAATACATATAGGATCTGTATATTCTTATCATAATTAAAAATAATTATAGTGTACTATTTATTGAGCATGTGCACTCAGAGTATCCCATTTAATTTCACAGTGACTTAAATGAGATTGTTATCTCTATATTCTATGAATCAAGCAATGCTCTGTGATGTTGAAAAATGTGTAGCATAAAATCAAACAACTAGCAAAGGACAAAACCACCAGGAGGCCCTCTGTCTGTCTACCTCCACCAGAAGTAAGAGGCAGGTTGGGAAGATTAACCGTAATTAAGAGATCTGTACCAACACCCTTTCTTCATCTCTTGTCTCCATTACCATGGTCCTATTTCAGGATCTTAGCTCTTCCTTAGACTTTGCAATAACTTCCTAATCCATTTGTTTTTTGTCTCTTCCCAACCAGTATATCTTCAAAACTTTCAAAATAATTATTTGTTAAAATGCACACTTCATTGTAGCATTCTTCTGTAATGCCCAAGGCCACACAGTTAATAAGGCTCAGAATAAGAACCAGAGAAGCTGGGTTTTCTAACTTTTAGTTCTTTTAGATGTAGGGCTTTATTGACCCTTACTTACTGATTAATAGCAACATAACCATGATTAACAATATAATCATGAATAATAATCACCCCTAATAGCACCACCTTGGAAGAAAGGACATTTTCTGAAACGTTATATAATTAATAAAATAGTGGTTTAGAGCTAATTTGGCAATATATGATATTCATCCAAAGCAAATGCATGGGGAAGAACCAGTGATTAATTTTTTTAAGAAAACAAGGCAAGAACAGTTTAAGGAACAAAAACTAAGGGACAATTTCACTTACAATTATGAATGTGAAAACTTTAGCAAATTGAAAGCAGTGTATCAGGAAAAAATCTTTGTTACTAAGTTGGGTTTATCCCACAAATGAAAGAATGGTTTACATTAGAAAAGCTATTATTTTAATTGGAGGTATTAACATACTAAAGAGGAAAAACCATATGGTCATTTCAACAGATGGAGAAAAAAATGTATTATAAAATTCAACACCTGATCATAATAAAAATTTTGAGCAAACTTGGAATGGAACTGAATTAATGACTATGAATTTAATCCTAGAAACCTAAGTTAGTGATGACTAAATCATTAGGTAGAAATCTGGAAGAAATGATGCATTATATCAGCATTTTGGTAGTGCCCAAAGTAGCCTGTAAACAACATTTTTAACTGTGGACTTTAACCCAATCCAAGTTATTAAGAATTAGGAAGGCAGTGAAACTGTTCTCATATTTTCAAATAATCTTTCCCGTTAAACCAAGAAGTTGCACAGTCTAAACGTTTCTACTGCCCAGTGCAAGTCAGTTTTAAATAACCAGGGCTTTAGTTTGATATGAATAGATATGGTTTCAAAGACAAAAGGAATAACAGCCCAAATCACATTGCTTAATCTTTACTGTTACCTTTTAAGAAAAAATTTCAACATGAAGACCATATCAATAATTCACTTTAGGGAGAGAGAAGGAAAAAACCACACCTATTATGGTTACAGGAAAATAACTCTAATTGCTGAGGAAATTGGGGAAATTATGTAAGAAACAATCAAAGTTCGATTTAATGTGGAAAATGAAGCATTATTATTCTAATTTGGTCATTTTGGGGAGTCTTTATGCCATTATATTATTTGATGATGATGAGAAACTGTGGCAATATCTTAAGTCTTTGAGAATTACACAATAATATTTACCTTTAAAAAACCTACAAAAGATTCAATACTACAGTTAGAATGAAAAAGTGAAATGTTTCCCTTTTATTCCCAAAGAAAAGTTATTAAACACAAATTGACTCAGCTCTGAATAATCCAATAAATGGAAGGGAGTCATGGCATAGACAGTTTAATTTTGGGAAAATAAAAATAACTTGCATTTAGCTTTGGAATGCTCTACTATGGTTCTGTGAGAGACTGTGAGAGACTGGACTACTTTCTTTAAACCAGCATTTCTCAAACAGGGCAATTTAGAACCCCATTTTGTAATGGGGTGTGCTAATAGATGTTCCAAGAAAAAAGGAGAGATCTGTGCTTAACAAAATTTAGAAACAGTGCATGCCAAGTCCCCTTGGAGATTTGCAGTGTGTGTTTGCATATTAAAGGCTCTGAGAAGTCTATAAAATATGGTGTAACAATTTCTCACTACTGTTTCACAACTTGAACTTTCCCTTTCACCTGCTCTTCTGCATTTTTTTATCTTCATTCATTCTTAATTATTCTCAAAAAACATGGTCATTTTTTTATTAATTTTGCAGTAAAATCATGAAACATAATTGTTTTCCCATGCCACTGCACACTTACAAGTTATCTTCTCTATCTTCATCTGCTGCACAATAGGAAAGCCAAATGAACCTTACCACTGTTAGGGCAAAGGCATAGGCTACTGCTTAAAAGGTTGTCAGTTTGAGGACACTAGTTGAAAGCCTTATACCAACATGAGTTGTGTTTAGGAAAGGACCATGTGATGTTTTAAGAGCATCTGTCAGACACCTGATCCAAAGAGAGTATCACTGAGTCTTCATCCAAGAATTGGCTGCTCTCTTGAGTGAAAGATATACTAATTCAGAAACTGGTGGGAGGGGAGCCAGACTGAGACAAGTGAGACAAAAATGCAGAGAGATGGAAAGTTAGAGGTAGATTGTTACTTCCAGGGTCCCAAAGAACTTCAATCCCTAGTTTTAATCTACTTCTGAAGGTTTGAAATATGATTGCCTCTAACAGTTTTACCCAAGCTGTTAGGTGTAGCCGAAAGAACCCTGACTATTCCACACTCCTGATGCCAATAGGACACAAGTTGCTACATAGATAGATTAAAACTTCATTTTCATTAAACGATTATTTCAAAACCTGAAGTGAACAGATGTTTGTTCAATTCAAAACCAGACCTACTGTGTGCAATGCATATGACAAGCTGGTAGGAAAGGCCACTTCCTGTGATCCAATGGTTAATTTTTAAGTCAGTTAAATAGCCCAGAAGGCTTTTCAGCAACACAAACTTCATTCTCTTTTTTATGGGGAAGAAGAGCCAAATGATTAAAATATTAATGCCAGGTACATTTTGAGGGAAGAATGTTGCAAATTATGTCCTGAAAATGTTATAATTTCATTTCTTGTGACTCAGATCACCTATATCTAACACACAGAGCAATGATTGATTTTGAAAATAACACTAAATCATCCAGAAAATGTTCAAATGATCCAAATATATTGTTTCTTGAATGAAGGACTTGTATTAAGGAATTTTCACTAAGTCCCATAAAAAGCTTTAAAAACAAAAGAATAATCCTTGAGTTTTCTAAGGAAATTCACTTGTACAGCTATAGTGAAGAGTGTCAACTGTGGCCAAATGGGCAGAATCCTGTTTCTGTCACTTATAAGCAATGAAACCTTGGTCAAGTTGCTTACTTTCCTCAGTATCCGTTTCCTTATTTGTAAAATGGAGTTATTAATATGATTGTTATGAGCATATTAGGCATTTAGCAAAATATCTGGCATGTTGAGGGCACTTCCTAAATAATATCTTTATATTAGTATTATTACTTTTCACATATCTAGAATACAATGGACTCAGATCCCTGAAGATAACAGATAATTTTCAAAACTCAATATGTTGTAAGGACAATATAGTTTATGCTTCAGAACTATCATAGCTACAAATCAACAACTAGGCTACACAGAGTTGACATGTCTTATTTCTATGTATCAAGTACGCATGTAAGCATACAAGAATACCTTTTCATATGGGAGGCGGTCTTTTATTCAGGGGTCAGGCATCCACAAATTTAGAGAAAGAAATGCAGGGACTATTTGCAGAACAATGGATAAAATGGTTTGGCTGGAGAAAGGAATTTGTGCGTGTAAATAAAAAATAAATAAAGTCAGTTTTAAAAGGACAGCATAAATGTGAAACTAAGAGAAAGCACTTTGCAAAGTTTACAAAGTCAAACAAAGCAAAATGTTACAATATACGTCTTTTGGAAGTCTGCTTTGTTCTGCCCTTTTCCAGGAAGAACACTCCTTTGGGTTCATTTGCCCCCTCTCAAATGTTCCTCTATCTGCTCTAAGACTCCCTAACCCCAAGTCAAAGGAAAAGGCTGCAATTAAGAAATGGAATATAATGGAAGGATGAGTGGACAGCATGCTGCAGGAAATTCCCTGAAACAATGGTACCTCGAAGGAGAGTCTTTTAGGGACCACACAACCTTGTGTTTTATAATAGAGCCTCCTTTCCCTCTTAAAGTATCCCAGTTTGGACAATAATTTATATGGCCACCCATTGTAGATTGAATGCCTCCCACAAAGGCATGTTAAATCCTAGTCCCTGACCTGGAGGTGTGAACTCATTTGTAAATGAGATCTTCATGTCCTAACATCAGCCCAAGCAGACCAAGGCACTGAAGGCTTTGGGCAAGAAAGTAACACTAAAGGCCCTGGCAGACTGAATTGTCTTAAGTAGAAAGTCAACCAGAATACCCTGCGAACTTTCCTGTAGATATTTCATAAAAGAACAAAATAGATTATATGATGGCAGAACAGAAGCAAAGATCTATAGAAGTATTAAGTGAGTTTGTCGTCAAAACACAAGATGAGCAATACAATAAAATGCATTTGGCATGAGATTTGAATTTCTTATTTGTGGTCTCCAAAAATATTAAAAAGAAATTTGGGGAGAATAAATTAAATAGAATAATATTCTTGGGCCTTTATCATATGGCGCCACTGTGGAAAGCAACAAGCCTATTATGTTGACCCACATTTAACAGAGGGTCAGGCACCATTCTAACTTGATTATATGTATTGCCTCATTTAATCTTTGCAAGTGTTCTCTGAAGTAGGTACTATTTTCCTTCCCATTTTTTGTATGAGGAAACAGATGCAAAGAGGTTAGGTAATTTACCCAAGGAATCACCTTTGGAAGTGATAGAGTGAACACCCAGGCATTTGACCTCAGAGTCTGATTTCTTAACAAAAGTCCATGTTCCTCTATTTTCCTGTTCATTAAATAGATACTTTTGTTAGGGATAATAATTGTTGGAGAAGTCCAAATTAGCACTTTCTGACTCCAGATTGGGTGCTATTCTTATTCAATATGCAAATGTTGGTCCAAGCATCTCTAATATATATCCTTAGATATATATTAGAATCTATAATTTTTTTTTAATCTCTGATGCATGTTCTTAGAGAGCAGGATAACCAAATAGAGTATTGTCTTCTATGCCTAACAGATTTCTGATCTGGAACTATAGATAACTTTATCATGATAAGCTCCTTTGGCTTACAAGAGGAAGCCTTATGCATTGGGATTCTACCAGTGTTGTCTAGGCAGATAATAGGAGTGGTTTTGACATTATACCAATTAGGAATGCTTCCAGCTACCAGTAACAGAAATCCCAACTGACAGAAGCTTAAACAAATAAGGGTTATTATTTCTATAACCAAGACCTCTTCAGATATGTGATTTTGGCATTGTTACTGCTGCTCAGAGATGCCATCCGAAGCAGGCTCATCCTGTCTTTTAACTCTCCATCTCTAGTGTGATGTTTTTTAGGCTTCTTACCTCCTCATCTCAATATGGGACTACTGCTTCATCTCATGTCATTTCCAAGGTAAGAAGAAGAGGGAAAGCAGCAGTGTGTAAACTGCATAATCCTACCACCAGTAGTTAAAAATAGAATCCTTCAGTCATGTGGAGCCAAAAGGACTATATGAGTTTCTATCTAGCCTTGGGAGGTGAAATGTAGAGACAGAGGTTGGGAATGGGTGCAGTTAGCCAATCACATGGAACACAAATGATGCACAACTTCTCCTTTTTTCCTTTTTAAGTCTTTCTTTTTTTAAAGTTTACTTTTATTTATTTATTTCTCCGCACCTCCTTGCTGTTTGTATTTGCTGTGTCTATTCGTCATCTTTGTTTCTTTAGGAGGTACCAGAAATCAAACCAGGGACCTACAATGTGGGAGGGAGGCATCTAATCACTTGAGCCACCTCTGCCCCCCTGCTTTGTTGTGTGTCTCATTACATTTTTCCTCCTTGTGTCTCTTGTTGCATCATCTTGTTGCATCAGCTCACCATACCTGCCCTTTGCCTTAGCTTGTTGTCTTCTTTAGGACATACCAGAAACCAAACCAGGGACTTCCTGTGTGGTAGGTGGGAGCTCAATCACTTGACCCACATATGTTTCCCTACAATTTCTCTTCTTCCTCAGTGGAACCCAGTATGTCTTTGACCATGGAATCAAATATCTTTTACTGTTTTCTCTAGCACTGTAATGATTGTGACACCTCTACCTTTCCCTTTTCCCCACCCCAATCTGAGAAGCTTTAGATTTAAAGACCATTGCTAATTAAGAGCATTGTTAAAACATTGACACATGCATGGCAAAAAAAAAGCACAGAAGAATATACAAAAAGTTACTGTGGTGGATATTGCTGGGGAATGACAGGAATCCTTCACTCTTTTTATATGCAATTCTGTACTGCTTGAAATTTTTATACAAGCATATGTTACCTTTTTAATCTGTAAAAACAATGAAGATATAAATAGACAGTTCTTAAATTTTTCAGTAGCTTTTCATGCTTCAGGGGACATAACTCCCATTCAATTAATCCTCTGGAAGTCTTACTTCTTACCAACTTTGTGGTTCTTCTCTGAACCTTTACCAAGAACCTCACATATTCTGTAGTAGGGAGCAAGTTTGCATGACTTAATCCACTCACAAGTCAGATTACCAGAGTACTAAAACCTCCATGAACATTTCTCCTTCTTGCAAGTTAAATTTAATAGCTTGCCCTCTGAGGAAGTGTCCATGTTTCCCCAGAACATGCTGAACTTGCACAAATTTTGCTTGCATTTTAGCTGTCAGGTTAGCTGCAGGATAGGAAAAAAGTGACTTTAACAGACTTCAGGATAAAGCTTGTGTCTTACAGGGAAATGTCCTAAACCCCATACTTCAGGCTGAACTTATTTCATTGTTTGATAAACTTGGTGATTTGTCCATTTCAGTAAATTACATAATAGTATTTCCACTAGCCTTTGACTTAATGTAATAGCCAAAACCACAAATTTTGCCTCATTTTCTCTTCCATGGCATAGCAAGCTGTATAAAAGTGTGAATAGAGAAAGAGAATGCTGCTGACTACAAAACTGAGTTGTGGCTCATGTTTTCAGCTGGAAATTTTCAGGATTCACAAGGAACATGGCCAAGAACAATGCTTTTTCTTAAACTCTTCAGGGTCTTCTTTTTCCTGACTCTCTATTCAAGGATAACTCTAAGGTTTTTCTTGTGTGTGGCAGGAGGCTGATGGATGAATATCTACTCAATGATATGGCCAAAATAGGAAGATTTGGTGAGGAAGGAAGCCATCGTTCCCACCTGCCACGAAAGAGAGGTTATTCACTTTCCATCTATATTTTTATTTTTTACTCTATAAAGACATAATAATTTTCTGTCTTTTTCACTGCAATCTGTAGTAAAATTCTTGTTTTTCTTGCCTACTGTTTGATATCCTGTTTTTATAATGTCCATATGAAGTGCACAGACAGAAATGTTGTAATAAATAAATCCAGCAATTTTAACTATCCTAAAGTAGTTGATGAATAGGAATTATCAGAAAAGCTTTCTGAGCTTCCAAAATAGATATGCCTTTGAGTTTATTCTGGACAGCATTTTAGTCTTCTCTCAAAAGTTATTTACTCTGGCTTGACACATACATAGTGCTATCAATCTTGACTATCTTGACTAGTAGAAATGAGAATGATGATAAAGATATATAACTATGTATTGTGGTCACTATGCCACTGTGATAAGAATGTTACATTATTTCTAGTAGTCCTGATAACTGATAAACTTATATAGAAAAGGCCCCGGGGACCCCTCAGAACCAAACCTCATGCCCTACTTCCTATCTGAATTTCCTCTTGAACTTCCTCTTTTAAAGTCTTTTGAAATTTGAAGTCCCCCACCAAGTAAATGACCCAGATAGCCAATCAAACCTCTGAATATTTACACTTGGCCCAATGCAAAATAAAGCCTGCCTGCCTAAACCCTCCCCTATAAGACAGACAAACCCCCATCAAATCAATAGGATGCAAGTAACTTCCTTTTTTATGTCTATAAATATTGCTTGCCATCTTTAGAAGTTCAAAGCTGATTTCAATTTTCACAAGTGATTGGACTTTCTTGCTGCAGCAAAATTCTAGATGGCTTGACTAAAATGCTGTCATCTACAAATTTGACTCTATTTGTCAACTTAAACATTCTAACTGTTCTAAGAATAGGCATTATCAACCCTCATTTGAGAGATGAGAAACTGAGACTGAGAAGTTAAGTGACTCACCCAAGTTAGAAAGTGGTGAACTAGGCTTCAATAGGACTATCTCTACCATACCACACTCCCTCCTGAGCAAAATCACTGTTTGTGTTGCTCTGTATTGCACTTTTGGACTTCTTTTTTCTTAGGCAACATCCACTCATGAGATGAGTGATATTGTCCAACTTCTTGGCTGCAGCCACCATCCAGAAGTGATTAACTCCTAGAATTACCTTCCAACCCTGCTTTCCATCCTGATTTCCAGCTTGGTGACTTCTAACTGCCCCTAGGACATCCTTACTTGAATCTCCAACAGTTACCTCAATCACAGTATGTACCACCTTCCCTGTCCCCTTCCTACATCTGTTCCTCCTCTTCTAATTTTTGTCTTCCTAATAGGCATCATCATATGCCTAGTTGCCCACACCCAGCGTTATCCTAGACATTTTCTTCTCCTTCAACCTTCATATTCAATTGAAAACTAAATCCTATTGATTCTCCCTCCTTAATGGTTCTTGAATCCCTCAAATACATTCTTTCATCTCCACCTCCACTATCAGGCCTTAGTAATATTTTGCCTGGTTTCCAGCAACACAATCCAGGATTCTACTTCCAATACCACTCCAAACTCTTCCTATGTTTTTAAAAATTTGCTTAACTTCTCATGTAAGTTTTTCTACTTCATTAAACCTGAAAGTACAATGACACAAGTAAATTTTCAAACCTAACATTTTAAGCTGAGTATTGTGAATATAACTGCACTATTACTAAATGACTCTAGGTTTTTATGAGTGGATTTTTGCAATTCTTGTCTTTATTTTTCCTATTATTCATACCCTGTGTACCCATGGTCAAAGTCTCAAGGTTTTATTTCTCATAAGATGTGGTCTCCAGTCTCACCCCTAAAAATTCATGTTCCAAAGGCTGCCAGAATGATCTTTTCTAAATGAAAATTTGTTTCTGTCATGATCCTCCTGAAAATCTTTCACTGGCTCCTTGTTGCCTCCAAGACAAAAATCCACAGTCTTTAGTTGACATAAAAGGAACTGTGTAAGACCATTTTCTGGAAAGACAATTGACAACCAGGCCTACTTCACAGTCCTTGAGGAAATTACTAGTGTATATTCAAAATGATGACCTAAAACCATCCAATAAATGTCCATTTATAGTCACCCATGTTGAACCTTAGAAGTTAAGAAGATTCCATGTATAGGGATTTTTAGCTGAAATGGTTTATATATGTGGGTGCTTAAAACAAGCAAATGTCAGTAAGTTAGAAATTTTGATTATGTCACTGAAGATTCAGGTTTTATGAGATAAAAAAAACTTACATGAGAAGTTAAATGAATTATTCAAAAATACAAGATTAGTCTGGAGTGGCATGAGGGGTTCAAACTAGGTCATACACTAAGAAATTTAAGTCATGCTTATGTAGGGAAGGAAAAACAGATAAAATTATGGAAGATAAGAATTTAAAATTCCCAATCATTAACCAATCTAGAGGTCACTGTTGGAGGTCAGATTTTGCCTAAAGGTAGATTGTGTTTTATTTGTACAGTGTTTTTAAATCTTTCAAAATTTAGTATTTTTAGACAGGGTTAGCTCTCTCTTTGCCACTCAAAGTTTCATCCACAGACTGGTAAATGAAATAATAGTCCACAAACTGTTATTGGCCCAGCACAAGGTAAGTACAGAAATTGGGTGTAAGCTTTTAGAAACATTTATAGCAATTTCACAGAGAAATCCTGTTATCTGTTGAATACAAAAGTAAAAAATTGAGGCTTATATTTTTTGTGTCTTTGGGGTTTTTATTTCATTTTTCTAGTAATACGTTTTATTAGTATTTTACAAAAGTATCAGTCCCCCAATAAATTGGAAATTTTAAAACTTTGTCATCACAGATAGTTTGAAATACAATGCTCTGGTTTCGCCCAGTGCCCACCAGGCCCTGTTCTCTTATTTCAGGCCAATATTACTCCAATGCCAGACTCCTGGAGGCATTTGAGCTGAGACCGATTCTTTCATTCAACTAAATCCATTTACAGAGGAGAAGTTGGAAAGCAGTTATGGTAAGTGTCTTGCCAGAGTCTCAAAGAAACTCACACCTCTCCACACAATAGATAATGCCAGTAACATTTGCCTAGTGATGTAAAATTTCTAAGCCTTTAAAAAGACCTGCAGCAAAACAAAGTTTAATCAAAAACTGATTAGTACGTCATGGCTACACTTAAATACACAACTTGTGCTTCCCTCTTTCCGGTGGAAGTTGGGATGAGAATTCGTGAAGGAGCAAGGGGACCTAGAACGGGCTAAAAGCAGGCTCAAACATTGGGGGGTGTTGCAGCCACCACGTGTAAGCTCAAAACGATTCTAATTTTCCCCTTTCCTGATTCAGTCATCCTTCAAAATAATGTGATCATTTGATTCCAGATGCCAAGCACTTGGTTCCTGTTAACATTTCTTTACAATTTTCGCTTACTGAAGGGTTTCATATCTCTAAATACTACAGTGCATGGAGCAATACCCTGATTTTCCAGAGCAATTACCTCACCCATACCCAAGACACATCCCTTACTCACCTAGAAGCAAAGCTGAGAGCAGAAACCTCTCATGATTTCAAGTCTTTCAGACTGTGTTAAACACAAACTAAATCATTTGGGTTTTCTCCTTTACCTTTCATCATCATAATGTTTAAGACCTGATACCATGGAGTTGAGATTGACAACCATAGTATGTTGGTTAGAAGAGGAAAATTAGAGCCATAAGGCTACGTCTTCAAGCTGAAATCTAGATTTAAATCCATGAGTGTTTTGGAGATGGGTTATAAATTTTAATCCTGAATACAGAGTTATATGAAAAAGCTGGGCTCTTGATGCAGAATGAAGGCAATACCAGGTAAGCTTTCACATATAATATCTTCCAAGATGCTAGCACATGGGAGGCACATAAGAAACATATATTGAGTGAATGAACAAATCCATGAATAAGTGAAATTGCTATGAGACTCACTTGAAAGATTCCCCTTAAGATGTTTCTTTGCTCAAATTATCCCTTCTCGCTATTATGGATTGAATCATGTCTCCCTAAAAGACATGTTCAAGTCCAAATCCCTTGTCCTGCATATGTGAACCCATTGGTGAACAGGTTCTCTGAAGGTATTATTAGTTAAGGTGAAACCAAACTGAATCAGGGTGGACCTTAATCCAATATGACTAGAGTTCTTATAGGCAGAGGAAATTTGAACACAATAGGAGACAGATGGCCATGAAAGAGGCAGAGAATGAGTTATGCATTGCTGGCAAGCCACCACAAAAATGCTAGACTTGGAAAAAGCATGAGCCTGCTGACATCTTAATTTTGGACCTCTAGCTTCCAAAATTGTGAGATGATAAATTCCTGTTTTTTCAAGTCAACCAGTCTCTCTTATTTATTATAGCAGCTCTGACAAACTAAGAGTGCCCAAACTATGTGAATGTCCAATCTCACAGCTACCATGCTAGACATTTGATTCCAGTATACCCTCGTTTACTGAAGTGCCCATTGTGGAGTACCCTAGACCTGCTGGACAGAGAGTAAATGGGACTCTGTTGTGGCTGGCAGGGAGCCCAGCTTGGGAGCTGACGATTACATGGATTTGACTGACAAATTGCACTAATGAGCCAACTTTATCCAACCTTGCCAAGGCAATGTAGAGAAGGGGTATGACCACTTAAAAAAAGAAGAAGAAATAAAGAAGTTTTCCATATCTGGATTTATGTTTTTTATGTTCTTCACATTAAGATCTGCCTCAAAAGCATATTAAGCAGAGAAAATTTATTTCATTAACACTGTTCATGACACCCTTACCTTGTGGTAATTCTAGACTGGATAAATTTAGGAAGCACTACCAAACTAAAATATTGGTTGAATCAACCCTGGCAATCAAAGAGATAACAGCTGTTGTGACCAGGTTGCCATCATATATTGCCAAAAAATTAGCCATGATTCTAGACAGATTGTAACATTTTAAGCAATTTCCCAAATGGAGTCATTCTTGTCCTCAAAACTAAAACTGCAGAATTACTGGGGTGGGGGGGGGAGTTTTACAGAATATAAAGTTTCAATCAAAGCTTAATATCCTGAAAGACCAGAGTTTTCTGGTGAGCCCCCAAATTAAGATTACAAATTATTCAGAGCTACAAGTGAATTATGAATATATGAACATTATGACTAAGCCTTTGTATATTGGTATCAAATAACCACAGGTAAAAAGGTAATGGGTTTGTTTCCAGCTTGCTACAAGATGTTTTTGTTACAAAGTCACAGGTAAGTGGTGAGATTTGATCCAATACCATTGTTTGCAGTCAGTGTGGAACACCTGATGAATGTTGAAGATTATCAACTGTCACTCACACTTCATATGGCATTAATGAAACTTTCACCTCTGCATGATGCTACTCTGGACACTAAGCCACAAAGTGATTCAATCTTCTAGGGCAGCAGCTGTCAAGCATGCCACTCTTCCACAAGGCCAGTCTTACTCATGGCTAGAGGAGAGGAGAAGGCCTTCTATGAAATGAGATAAGGCTTCCAAAATTCCTCCTATACTGCAGTTGGAGACGTCTAAAATCTCAAAACATGTTATTTTTTATGTTTGCATATTTGTATATTTCAAAGTAAGTGTTTTAAGCCATGTTCTACTACAAATACCTCTGTACAGAAAATATAATAGCTTTACTGTTATACCTTTGAGTTCATATATTTAGATATTTTCTTATCTAAAAGTTGGCCTGAATGACCTGAGAAGAAGAGACTCTTAGAATATTGGTATGCAAGTTGATATCAGCTACAGAAAGAGGAGAAATGAGAGTCTAGGATGCTAGAGCTAAAACCACACACCTATCTGATGAAGAGAGACACAAAGCCGGAATTCCCAATTCCCACATCCAGCTGCTGTGGATACCCGAGAGACCAGTGCACAAAAGACACTGGAGAAAAATGAATTCTTAATTACCAGCTAAGAAGACAGCCCCAACCCTCCAGGTTATCCTCAGTCTTGATGAGTTGAGCTGGACTTCCAGGTACATCATCCACTCTAAGCCTCCATTACCCAGTTCCTCTAAATCTCACAGGGCAAACTGAGGGGAGGTCCCAAGCCAGAGCAGGGCTGCACCCAAGTGGGAGAGAAGAGAGAGAAAAGAGATGCAATTCAAGCTACCCAAATAGAAGGAGGATTTTCAGGAGATAGAGTTTTTAACCTCTTTCCTCCTCCCTTCCCTTAAATACGTATGCTTAGCTCACATCAAAATTCGTTCTTCTTGGGGGTGGTAGAGGAAGTGAAGTGGGTGCAGGAGGTGGAGTTTGTGGAATTTTGGTGGGAAGGTTGTGAAAGAAAGAATGAAGGCTGGAATCAACATTTTGAACATTAATTCTAGATAAGTGGGCAAGAAACAGGAAACAGCTCTGCTTCACTTCTCTCTGTGCTGTTTCCACTTATACAGCCTTGAAAACAAACATTCCACACTTATTTTGCCTTTGAGCATAATTATCATATCTTCCTCAATAATTGTAGTGACAGAGCAAAACTGGTTTAAAACAGACTGACATTAAAGTCTGTTGAATTAATTCCTTAGTTAATTAATGAACCACTGCCCAAGCAACTGTGAGTATGATTTCTTCATCTGTTAAGAGGAGGTGGTTTGGATTAGTATCTTAGAGCACATGTAACTCAAAAAGCCATGCAACTAAACTTCTGTTTCCTATTACTTACTCTATACACAAATCCTTACAGGTACTTGCTGCTTTCCCTACATCTTGACCATAATTTGACTGATGCCTTTCGAATGACTGGGCCTTATCAGAAAAAGGCCCTGGATCCTGGATAAGTACAAGACGTTTTAAAAATCACAGTATATTTTCATTGTGTCTAATGATTATCTGGGCCTTATTTTACATTTTCAAGCATGTAAAAATAGGTACAAGGGCTGCTTTCTCTTATTTCATTCTTTTTGTTTATTTGTTTTTGAGATGATTCTTTTATTTTTAAAGAAGTTCTGGATTACATAAATGTTACATGAAAATTATAGGGGATTCCCATATAGCCTACCCATTCCCCTTCCCACACTTTCCCTGTTAACAATATGGTACATTTGTTACAATTGATGAACACATATTGGAGCATTGCTACTAACCATGGACTATAGTTTACATTATGGTTTACACTTTGCCCCATGTAATTATCAGCTCCCAATTTTATAGGTTTTGACAAAATGTATAATGGCCTGTACCCACCACTACAATGTTGTGCAGGACAATTCCAGTGTTCCCAAAGTGTCCCATGTTACACTTATTCCCTCTCCCTCACTTAGCACCTCTGGCGGCCACTGCCTTTCTATCAATGATAGAAGCAGTTCCATTGCTAGAATAACCATAAGTCTACTTAAGTCCATAGTTCTATATCCTCCTTAGTTTTTCATTCCAAAATCTTGAGGATTTGGGGGTGGTGATGCCCACTCTGCTTCTGATTGAAAGGGGACTTAGATACCATGAGGCAGATGGATGAAGCTGTCTTGCTTGCAGTTGTAGATATTTTCTGAACAGCCTCGAAATATGAAACATCTTTTTTAATCTGTCTATACCCAGTTCTCCTACTACAGATCCAGCTCTTCAGGCAATAGAAAGACAAGAAATTTTAAAAGAATTGTCTCACCACAGATCTTTGGAAGTCTATTTGAAAAAACAGGAAAAAAATGGACTTAACCATTATTATCCTTACATTTTAGATTTGCCTCTACAAGGATTTTTTTATGCTACAAAGTAAGTAATGCATGGATAGGTAAAGAGATGATAGAGAAAGTAGTAGCTATATATGTACCCCACCTCTCCTAAAGTAGTAGCTGACACAGGAACACAATAATTATAGAGCAAAACTATAGGTTAACTATGCGAGAACACTCAACGTGTCACTTTAGCTCCATACTGCCAACTATTAATACCAAGCCCTCTTCAGGATCTAGTGGCATGCTCCCACCAAGATGTTCTAAAAATCCTAATGTGATGTTACCCCATTCTATTATATGGTCACGCATAGATAAAGTCTCTTTAAAATTAGACCCTTAACATAGAATATGCCCCATGCATTAAAATAACACTAAGAAAATTTGCTATTTTGTAGAATATTTTCATATCTATGTATGATTAGAAAAGAGGGTTTCTTCATAATTTTTCCTCTGTTTTTATGTCCTTTGTAAAAAGCTATCAGTTTAGTCAGTTTTGCTTTTATTTTCAGGCACTTGTTTCTTTCTCTCCAGTCTTTGTCAAATTCATGTCTGATTCTTGGAGCTAATGTCCTCAGAGGCAGTGCTTTCCACACACAGGGACCAATACGTGTTATAAGCCAGCAGAAATCAATGATGCAACTGAATATTGTATTCACCTGCAATTCAAACTTCAATAATTAGAAAATTATACTAAGCATGTCCACATCAGCAGCATAATTTCATATCGGTACGCTCTCTATCACCATGGATAGTCTCTAATAACAAGACATGGGCTTTAAAATTGTGCAAGAAATTAATGATAAAATATGATTATTCAATATAAAACAGACCTTTGTCATTAGGAGCCACAATTATGCTTTCATTGTAGGAGAACTTTCATCAAAATTTGAGGACTACAGTCACAATATTGACTGGTAAAGGAAAAGTAGAAGTGGCAATGTGAACAAGACTTTGCCCTGAACTCTTTCCTTTCATTTGGTTAATTAGTAATTGTTGGTTGCCTACAAGGATAAACACTTAACTTGCAATATATTTTTAATCCTCACAATAATCCTCTGAGGTCAGTAGTGTTATCATCTTATTTTACAGATAAGGAAACTGAGGCTCAAAGTTGTACTACAACATGGCAGTGTTATCTCTACCACCCATTTTCCTAAATGTTATAATATTCTTCCTGTTATCCACTATTGTTTTCCAAAGAAAAGTTTTGTGCAGTGTCTGGCATTGAGCTTTGGATAGGTCTGTTTAACCCATTTCAGTTCTGAATAGCTGTGAAAGGACTTGTTCAACACCACTCGTCAACATTTCTCAGGACTTGAGAAAATTGAGGTGTTCCAGATTCCATTTGAAAACTTGGGCTACTACAACACAGACCTAGCAGTCTAAGGTATCCCTACAAAAAGAAAGGATGATTTTTGTAAAGTTCAGGACTCTTGGTCCCTTCCATAACCCTAACAGATTTTGATGAGGTGTTCATATGAATCTTTGTATTTGTAAAATTTGCAAAATTAGTATTTTAACGGCAATACTTAAGACCATTGCCCCTTCCCACTCCCTCATCTTCCTTATCACACTTTCCTGTGTATTTCTTGACATTATAGTAGCCATGGGCATTTTTGTGATCGAGCTAAGGAGAATTTGATGTGCAAATTCATTTAATATGGGCTTAATGTGGCTCTCAGTCACTTCTTATATATATGAATATTTGTAAGTTTTGCATTGTTACTCACCCTGGTGCAGGAATAGCTGAATGCTGAGTGACTCTGCAAGGCCAGGTATTTTATTATGATTTAAATGTAGACTGCAGTACCCAGAACTGAAAGTATATAGATAATAGAAAAATAAGGTTTGAGAATGCTGAGCCAGAAACTAGTCCATGGAAAATTCTTCCAATCATCAGATAGTGAACTTGTAATAATGCCTATCAAATTCTTCTCAATGACTGGTCAAAAGAAAGTTTTCTCCTGTCATAAATATATTTAATAATACAGCATATACAATTATAAATGCCTATTTTGTTAGAGTCATGCAAAAAAGAAATTGTCAGAGTTTCTCTTTGTACAGCACAAACATAAAGCAGGGCAAATATAGCTGTAAGTGAAGTCACAAGCTTTATGTATCCCAATGTGTCAGAGGAAATCTTCTATATGTGATGTACTGTCCTTATGAAGACCAGGTTTCAAATAAAATAGAATGCAAACACGCTGCCAATGCAACAAAACACCTTGAAGAAACTAGTGATTCTATGACCAAACTCCTACATATTTATTCAATATATGTGATATAAGAATAATTTGATTACACAATTATGTAACCCATTACAGCTTAACAGCAATCTTAAAATATATTTAACTTGCTCTTTTGTATTTCTTAATTTTAGATTACTTCTAAATTTATTTCTTCAGAAATAATGAGCATACCTACATTCAAATGTATTGAGAAAAAAAATCCTAGAAGTCAAAAACATAAACCAAAAGAAAATACATTATTCATCAGCTGTTTTTATTTGTAATTTATTACAATCTCTTTTATTATTCTAAATAAATATACTTTTTTAAAAATTTCTCTCCCCTTCCCCCCTCCCACCCTCCTACCCTCCCACTCCAGTTGTCTGTTCTCTGTGTCTATTTGCTGCGTGTTCTTCTTTGTCCGCTTCTGTTGCTGTCAGCGGCACAGGAATCCGTGTTTCTTTTAGTTGTGTCATCTTGCTGTCAGCTCTCCGTGTGTGCGGCGCCATTCCTGGGCAGGCTGTACTTTTCTTTTTCGCGCTGGGCAGCTCTCCTTACGGGGTGCACTCCTTGCATGTGGGGCTCCCCTACGCAGGGGACACCCCTGGGTAGCAGGGCACTCCTTGTGTGCATCAGCACTGCACGTGGGCCAGCTCCACACGGGTCAAGGAGGCCTGGGATTTGAACCGCAGACCTCCCATGTGGCAGATGGATGCCCTAACCACTGGGCCAAGTCCGCTTCCCTAAATATGCAGTTTAATACCTAATTTTCTCTTTGTAATTTCATATTCTTTCATCTAAAGAAATTAAGTTTCATCAAATTAAGTTTCAGACCCTGTAAAACCTTGATCTGCTTCTGAATGAAACCATCTCCAAAGGCTATGAGATTTCCAGACTGCTAGGTAATATTAGAACACTGCTGACCTGGGAAGACAGGATCAGGATATTCTTTCTTCAGTGTATAGGTCCATAATCCTTTATCCACAATGATGAAATTCTAAAAACTCTGAAAACTGAAAGATATGTTTTTGTAATACAGCATCAAAACTCATTTAGCAACAAAACAAAAATCAATCCCACCTAATAGGAATATTTATACATTTTGTTGTAGAAATATTAAAGTACATAAGTTCAGCATGATGCCTAAATCTCACTGGAGGCTTTATCTAATTTCTTTTATTTATTTATTTTCTAAAATTAAAAAAATATGTTAATCGATTCTGAAACACAGTTATTCAAGAAGAAATAGAAAATCTCAACAGATCAATAGCAACTAAAGTGATTGAATCGGTAATCAAAACCCTCCAAAAAAATGTTCAGGACTAGATGGTTTCATTGGTGAGTTTTACCAAACATTCCAAACTGAAGTAATACCTATTCTGTTCAATCTCTTCCAAGAAACTGAAGAGGAAGGGACACTTTTTAATTAATTCTATGAGGTCACCACCTCCCTAATAACAAAACCAGATAAAGATACAACAACAAAAGAAAATTATAGACCAATATGTCACATGAATATAGATGCAAAGAAACATCAACAAAATTCTAGCAAGCTGAATCCAAAAGCACATTAAAAGAATTATTCACCATGATCCAATGGGGTTTATCCTAGCCATACAGAGATGGTTCAGCATAAGGAAATCAATTAATATAATATACCACGTTAGTAAAATGAAAGCAAAAGACCACATGATTATTTCAACGCAGAAAAGCATTTGACAAAGTTTAGAACACCTTCCTGTGTATTAGAAAACTAGGAAGAAATGGAAAGTTCATAAACATGATAAAGGGTATGTATGAAAATTCTAGGAAGCGGACTTGGTCCAGTGGATAGGGCGTCCGTCTACCACATGGTAAGTCCATGGTTCAAATCCTGGGCCTCCTTGACCCGTGTGGAGCTGGCCCATGTGCAGTGCTGATGTGCGCAAGGAGTGCCCTGCCACGCAGGGGTGTCCCCCATGTAGGGGAGCCCCATGCGCAAGGAGTGTGCCCCATAAGGAGAGCCGCCCAGCGCAAAAGAAAGTTCAGCCTACCCAGGAATGGCGCCATGGAGAGCTGATGCAGCAAGATGACACAACAACAACAAAAAAGAAACACAGATTCCCGTGCCGCTGACAACAACAGAAGCGGTCAAAAAGAACACGCAGCAAGTTGACACAGAGAACAGACAACTAGGGTGGGGAGAGAAAAAATAAAATAAATCTTTAAAAAAAAAAAAAAGAAAAATCTAAAGCTAATATCATACTCAATGGTGAAAGACTGAAAGGTTTCACTCAAATTCAGAGACAAAGAAGCCCACTGTTATTGCTATTATTCAATATTGTTTTAGAAGTTCTAACCAGAATAATTGGGCAAGAAAAGAAATAACAGGCTTCAAAATTAGAAAAGAAGGTAAACACCCACTATTTGCAGATGATGTCATCTGCAAATATATAGAAAGTCCTGAAAAATCTACAACAAAGCTATTGGAGCTCCAAGATCTTTTTTATCCCCTTTCATTAGCTGAATCAGAAGACTTGAGGTCCTTACTGATGGTAGAGCCATGAAATGGAAGGAGTCTAGGGCTCTAAATCATTACAAGGAGGAAAGATTCTTGCCTACCAGAGACACCTGCCTGGAACATTATGAGAAGGACAAATAAACTTTTACTGTTAAACACTTAAATTTGGAGGCTTCTTTGTTATAGTCATTACCGTTATTTAAATTCAAGTTTGTAGACTTATTCTACCCTTCACCTTTTGTTCAAGGCAATATCTTGTTGTGGTCACATTAGTGGCAATGAGTCATACATGCCAGACATAATTATCACAACAGCTTTGCATTAGATACCTTCATCCAGCCCTGGAAAAATTTTATCTCCTCTTCTTTTGACCTTATTTCAAGTTCAGGCTCCAATCTGAGAATATTCTCAGAATAGAAAACTGACATTCTAAAGACCAATGACTGACAAGTCATTTCTGTCTTAGGTGTTTGGTTTCAGTCACTTGTCTCATTCATTCCTTAATTGATGTCTGCCACCAGCCATCCCAGGAGAATGATCTGTTACATTATTAAAACACCTACTAACCACAGTGGCAAGAACAGACTCAATTTCTACTAAGAACCAAAAAGAGTCTTCTTTACCCTTAGTAATTTGAGTATTTGGCAGTAACCCAGGTGTTCAGATATTCAGGGTAGCCCTTTGGTTACAAGAAGGTATAATTAATGCCCCAAAGGTGTTACTACCATACCCACTCCTTTCTGCAAACCAGCCAAATCCAACTATGTGAGAAGAGAACTGCCTGGGCATGTTAAAATCATCACAAAGTCTACTTTTAAATGCTAACAGGAGAGCAGAGTATAATATTGGCTTCAAACTAAGGCATGGCCATGTTCCAGTACCTTGCCCTTAGAAATCTGGTCTCACCATTTGATATCAAAGTTGGTGTACAGGTGGTGTTAATGGAATTTTCCCACCGGCCAACTGTGCCTGTAAGGGAGATAGGATTCAAGTCAAATCTTAGAAGCTTTCATTATCATCCAGTATGTGGTGTCACATAGCTGCCCTTCTCTTCTTGTAAGCCCTCTAAAAAAACACAATGGCTTCCATTAGACAAAAGTGACACCACAACAGTTATTACAGGAAGGAAGAGACATACATTGCCAGAATATTTTTTGAAACGAATCATAACAGACAGAATGTGGCGAAACTCACATTTCAAGGCCAAGAACAAGAATTTCATGATTTATTTTAAGACAGCAGAAGAGTAAAAAACAGATTGCAAAACATATGATACCCCTTCCAGCTCAAAGCTCTACAAACAGCAATGGCATTTGCAAAGTTCTGCGTGTCTTCTCAAACATGGTTTGAGTTTTAATGTGTGTTGACATCTTTCTCTGTGTGCAGAATTAACTGGAAGAACAACAATTTGTGCTTTTTTCTTTTGCTACAGGATGAACAGAGTAAGGAAAGATTCCAGCAATCTGTGTTTACTTTGAGCTGCCATACACTGTGAATGGACACTAAGATACGGTTTTCCTTCTGTGATTCCAAATTAGTGTAATGAAAACATGGTTATCTCCCAAGCCATTAAATCGACATAATGTAGAAGAGATGCAGTAGCCATTGAGTCTCCTTGTATCCTCCTCTGGAGCAGAAGCAAATGAAATAAACAAATGACATAACTAGGAGGGAATTTTTTTTTCCCCAAAACAGGAATCAATGGTAAAGGAACTGATTGAGTGCCCAACATCACAGAACCCCACCAAGAACTGGAGCTTCAAATTGTAATTTTAAAACAGAGTGGAATAAAAAAAATTAAGAGGCTCTAACAGGAAACAAATTTAGGAAGAAGGAGAAAGAAAAAGACATGCCAAGAACTGTACTGATTAGAAAGTGGGCAATTTAATTTCTTCAGGAGAGTAAATCTCCAACATGAATTAATTAGCTTCATGCTGAGTCCTGCTGGTTTTTCTTCTTTCCTCAATCACTGTTTATTTCACAAAATCAGCACTTACCTATCTTCTTTGATTATTTAATTTCAGGAGGATTTTCCTTTCACAAAGCAGTTAGCACAGCTAAGCCCAGCTCTGCGTGTAATGTGTAAACACATTATAATAGCCTGCCTAAGTGTGGGGATTATTTACTTGTCTTGGAGAAAACATTGTTTCAATGATCTACTTCCCCTCAAATGAAATCTCTCAGTGGCATTCCTGAATCTACTTCCCACAGCACCTCTTCCACTGACATTTACCAAATATGCAGTTCTGATACAATATCAGTAAAGCAGTACTCAAATCGGGACATACATAATCTTATTTCTAACTGAGAGGTGAGTCATGGGATATAGCTGATGCAACTAGTAAATAGTACACAAATTGACATTTAAAATAACATCTCTGTGAATATCTAAACTCTTTTGAGTTCTCATTTTATGCACATGGGTCAGTATAACAGCAAAGCTTATTAGGATTCAGGGCTATGGCATTTAAAAAAGAATGAAGCTGGTATCTCAATGGATTTCTCTTGGAAGAATATTTAAATAAAGATAATTTGAAATATAGTATAAACATTTAGAAATAAAGGACTAAAGATCCACTAAGAAGTGTCACATAGTTTTGTTTTTCACTTTGCCTCAAGGACAAGCGTGAGGCATACAGACTTTTCCTTTTATCTTGATATCAGCTTGGTTACCACTTCTGATTAGTGACCTCAACTGAAACTCATTGCTCATCGCAAGGCTGCTAATGGATTGTTTGGAGTCTGAATATGTTAGGATGAAATATTCCTTCTTTCCAGACCTGAGGCCAGTTTTTTTCACCCCCTAGTCCACTCTATGCAGACTTACAGATAATAATGATTAGGTTACTCAAAATGATAATTGTTCACTTTAAAATAAAATCCTCTTTAATCACTTTCCATGTAATGATATTTGTAGTCTTTGTATTCCGTAACAGACTGTAAGGCTGCCTTTATTGAGCAAAAGCAATTTCTTATCAAAACCAATCACATAAAAGATATCATCATTTAATCAAAGATTCATTCAGATCTTCAGAATGAGATTTTACCATGAGATAACCTCTCAGATTCTTAGCCAATTGTGATTACATTTATATTATTCATTCATATGCTTTGGCACTTTAGAGACAGAAAAATGCTGGTCATTGTTGCTAGGAGATAGGTGGCTATGGCAACAGTGCAGGGCTGAGCCAGATGGAGCGCCTGAAGCATAGTCAGGTTTAGGCTCACTTTTGATCTCCAAATGACACCATGGCAGTCCTTAGCACAGAAGCCCCAAATCACTGTCTCTTCAGCTTGTCTTCAATAGATAGGCCACATGCTTTCTCCTCCCACGCTGGCTTTCCCCATTAACAAGTGTCTTTTTGGTGCTTAACTATATACCACAAGCTTGTCTTAAAAAGAAAAAGCTGGATAACAAGGGGAATTATTACGACTTAATTGTGTTTTCATACTGTTATTAATTTAGTTCAGATCTAGTGCCATATGCTTCCTTTCATCATTCCACTGAACTCCTAGTGACTTTCACGGAAGTTCCATGCAAAGAACAAGGGCAGCATATGGTTCTAATAGTGAGGTGTTCATTCTTCAAAGATTTATGGGTGCCTTAAAGTCATTAATCATTATCTTCAATACACCCTTCAATTTCTTCAGAAGAGAGTACTTTCACTGATTTAAAGGAATCCTTGCCACAGTCACTCTTAATATGATAAATAATGTTTCTTTCCTTTCAAAACTCGAAATGTGAAATAAATATTGGCTTGTTCCTTTTATAACCAAGTAAGAGGGAAGCAAATGACAGGCACAAATGGCCATGGGAATACATCTATTATCTTAAAAATAACTTGCTTATTGGATCATGAAAGTCTTTAATCATTATTTTTATCATATCTCTCTTCCTTAGAAAACTATGACTCCCTACTACCCACCATATCAAATTCAAACTTCTTGGGCTGGGCCTTCTCTACTTGTCCTCCACCAATACAAGCAATATAATTCAATTCCCCATGCAAAGCTTTCCTCTGGTAAGATCTGAGTAACTATCCCATTAGATCTCATTATTTCTCCCTTCCCAAACCCAATCTCATTTCTCCTCCCTCCCACAGACTATTTCTACTTCTATTTCTGTATCTTTGCTGCAGCCATTCCTTAAAATTCCTTTCCATCTTCAACGCTTATTTTGGTTCAAATATTTATCAGGTACCTACTCTGTGCCAGGCTCCATGCTAGGAGAACACAATGAGAATTCCACGTAATCGAATGAGGGTAACAAATGCATAAAAAAATAACTATGGACATCATTTTTTAAGTACTCACTGCATACAAGAATCGTTTAGACATTGTTTTAGTCAGAGTTTTCTAGAAAAACAGAACCAATGGAAGATATCTGTAAATATTATGAGATTTTTATAAGAATTGTCTCATGTGACTGGGACTGGATGTGGAAATCCAAATTTGGTCAGGCAGACCACAAACTAGGAACTCTGATGAAGGTCTTCCAAGAATTCCCCAGGAGAAACTGGCTGGCTGAAGTAGAGATGGAAATTCTCTCTTCTGACTGCTGAAATCATCACTTCTCCCTTTAAAACCTTCATCTGCTTGGATTAGATTTCTCTCATTGTTGGAGGCAATCTCCTCAGTTGATTGTAGATGTAATCAGTCATAGATGCTATCAACTTACTGATGATTTAAGTTCATGAAATATCCTCACAGTAACAATCAGGATAGTGCATTCTTAACCAAACTACTTGACACTAGAGAACTGTCAAGTTGACACATGAATTAACTTAATCATCACAGTCCACCTTTGTCAATTTGGCAGCCATACAAATCTCCTTAAACCACATATAATCTCTAAATAAAACAATAACAGTCTACGTTCATCTAAAAATCAACTGCCCTCCATAAAAACCATAAACACATTACCCACTCCCAGAAAAAGGTGCAACTGTTTGGTTAATATTTATTCTTAAACTTCATATCATATAACTTAACTACTATGACATGAAACTAAAACAACTTATGTCATAAGATAAGGTAATAAGATAGAGAAGAAAACAAAGATATTTGCTTTATGTACATATACAAACATACTCATAACCAAACAAGGAAAAAATATTCATAACCATTACAATCCTTGTTTCTATACTGTTCATGTGTTTTTACTTCATATTTATGATTACTTTCTTCCGCTACCCATTCCATATTCCCTTTACCCTCAGCAAACACCTCAGCTGACTGTGGTTCTTTGCTTGGTAAGGTGACACAAACCTTCATCTCTGAAGTTTTTGGGTCATTGTTAGTCCTGCTTGGATTAGGTTGCACAGTTTTCCATTGGCTTTAATCACAGGGCATGGCAGTACTAAAAGAAACCCTAAATGATCTCTTGTATTCCAGGCAAACTCTTCTTTACCTCCATTGTGTTTCCCTTTGATAGTCAGGATCAATCACCCCAGCCAGTACAGTAATTCCTTCTTTGCCTGTTGGTTAAGAGGAATGAAGAGTCCAAAGTGACCAGATGGCAGTTCTAACTTCCAGTTCAATGGAATCAATATTTTGTCTCCTGATGAAAGCACTCTTCCGTTTGGAACTAAGACCTGTAGACCAGGGAGAGGGAGCAAAAATTTTTCTAGTATTTCACTGGGGGTAATAGTGAATGGTGACACTTCCATTTCCACCCCTTGATTCCTGGATCTGTAAATCTTGGCTATGGGAGAAACAGCACCATAGAGAGGATGCTGATTTAGAGCATATGCGGACTCCTGGAGAAGACTGCCCAGCCTTGCAAGGTATTGCCATCTAGCTGGCACCTTAAGTGGGTCTTCAAAAAGCCATTCCGCCAGTCCATCAATTCAGCTGCTTCCCATTGATGCGGAACACAGTAAGACCATAGAATTCCATGAGCTGTTCCCATTCCTGTATATCATTTGCTGTGAAGTGGGTCCCTTGATCAGAAGCAATGCTGTGTGGAATAACAAGATGGTGGATAAGGCATTCTGTAAGTCCACAGATAGTAGTTTTAGCAGAATCATTGCATGAAGGGAAGGCAAATCCACATCCAGAGTATATGTCTATTCCAGTTAGATCAAAATGCTGCCTCTTCCATGGTGGAAGTAGTCCAATGTAATCAAATCTGCCACGAGGTAGCAAGCTGATCATGTTGAGGAATGGTGTCATATCAGGACTGAGTCTCTACTACTGGCAGATTGGGCACTCAGTAGTGGTTCTAGCCAGGTTATTCTTAGTGAGAGGAAGCCCATGTTGCAGAATCCATGCATAATTTCCATCCCTACCACCACGGCCACTTTAATCATGAGCCCATTGGGCAATGACAGGAGTGGCTGGGCAAAGAGGCCAACTGGTATCCATAGAAACAGTCATCTTATCAACTTGATTATCAAAATCTTCCTCTGCTGAAGTCACTCTCTGGTATGCATTAACATGAGACACAAATATCTTCATGTTTTTTGCTCACTCAGAAATTTCTATATACATATCTCTTCCCCAAACCCCTTTGTCACCAATTTTCCAATCATGTTCCTTCAAAGTCCCTGACAATCCAGTCAAGGCATTGTTGACAGTCCACCAATCAGTATCCTCTAACCAATTCTCCTTCCAAGTAAAATGAACAACCAGGTACACTGCTTGAAGTTCTGCCAACCTGGAGAATTTCCCATCACCACTGTCCTTCAGTGATGTCCCAGAAAGGGGCTGCAGTGATGTTTGGGTGATGCCTGATCAAAAGGAGCCCCCCAAGAGGCCACAGCTATAGGATAGTAGAAAGAGAAAATAATGTGGCAGGTTTGAGGGCCAAGGACATTTGGGTCACTTCCTCATGTAACTTATTTACACCTTTAGGACCTGCTTAGGACCTAACTTGTATCTACTACTAAAAATTTATGATTGAGTTCTTCTGTGCATGCCCAACTTTATAGCTTGGTAGGTCAGAAAACACCCAGTTCATGATAAGAAATTCAGGTCTCATGGAAACTTGGTGGCCCATAGTTAAACATTTGATCTCTACTAAGACCCAGTAGCAGGTCAAAAACTGTTTCTCAAAATGAGAGTAGTTATCTGCAGAGGATGGCAAGGCTTTGCTCCAAACTCCTAAAGGTCTGCATTGTAATTCACCTATAGGGGCCTGCCAAAGCCTCCAGACAGCATCTCTCTTTTCACTGACACTTCCTGCACCATTGGAGCTGCTGGATCATATGCCCCAAGTGGCAGAGCACCTTGCATAGAGCCTGGACCTGTCACAGAGCCTTCTCTTAATTCAGTCCCCACTCAAAACTAACAGCTTTTCAGGTCTCTTGGTAAATTGGCTGGAGCAATCCCAAATGATGAATACACTGTCTCCAAAATCCAAAGAGTCCAACTAGGCACTGTGCCTCTTTTCTGGTTGTAAAAGTGGTCAGATGCAACAGATTATACTTTACTTTAGAAGGATATCTTTACATGCCCCACACCAGAGAATACCTGGAAATTGCACTCTGATGGAAGGCCCTTGTATTTTTGTTGGATTTATATCCCACCTTCTGACACACAATGCCTTACCAATAATTCTAGAGCAGTTTTTACTTCTTGCTCACCAGGTCCAGTCAACATGATATCACTAATATAATGGACCTCTGTAATGTCTTGTGGGAGGGAGAGATGAAAGAGTTCCCTTTGGACCATATTATGACATAAGACTGGGGAGTTGATACATCCCTGAGTTGGGACAGTGAAGATATATTGCTGGCCTTACCAGCTGCAAGCAAACTGTTTCTAGTGGTCCTTACTAATGGCAATTGAGAAAAAAGCATTTGCCCGATCAAGAACTGCATACCAGGTACCAGGGATTGTATGGATTTTCTCAAGCAATGATAACACATCTGGAATATTAGCTGCAACTGGAGTCACCACCTAGTTAAGTTTATGATAATCCACTGCTGTTTTCCAAGATCCATCTGTTTTCTGCACAGGCCAAATAGAAGAGTTGAATGGGGATGTGGTGGGAATCATTACCCCTGCACCCTTTAAGTCCTTACTGGTGACTCTAATCTCAGCAATCTCTCCAGGAATCTGATATTGCCTTTAATTTACTATTTTGATAGGTAGGAGCTGTTCTAGTGGCTTCCACTTGGCCTTTCCTACCATAATAGCCTTCACTCCACAAGTCAGGGAACCACTGTGGTGATTCTGCCAGTTGTTGAGTATGTCTGTTCCAATTATGCATTCCACTATGGGTCTGGCCTTCTCCAGGCACTAATCTTTATTTAATCTCATAATATCACTATGCTGTTGTCATAAGTTACAGTTTATAGATGAAGAACCTGAGGCCCAAAGGAACTAAGTGATTCGCCCAAAGTAGGAAAGGAGGACACTAGAATCTTGGTCTGTCTTATTTCATAAATGATACTTAATCTCACTACCATTTTGACACAATAAGATAGTTACAATAACATAAATGAATATTATCCAAGAAAAGGAACTACTTGATAAGGGAATGATGGACTCCATCAGGAAGAAGGATCAGAGAAGAATTCCCAGAGATTAAAAAGGCATTAAAGGAAGTGGACATGGCCCAATGGATAGGACATCTGCCTACCACATGAGAGGTCTGCGGTTCAAACCCCAGCCCTCCTTGACTCGTGTGGAGCTGGCCCATGCACAGTGCTGATGTGCACAAGGAGTGCCCTGACACGCAGGGGTGTCCCCCGTGTAGGGGAGCCCCATGTGCAAGGAGTGTGCCCCGTAAGAAGAGCTGCCCAGCACAAAAGAAAGTGCAGCCTGCCCAGGAATGGTGCCGCATACACGGAGAGCTAACACAACAAGATGATGCAACGAAAAGAAACACAGATTCCGGGTGCTGCTGATAAGGATAGAAGTGGTCACAGAAGAACACACAGCAAATGGACACAGAGAGCAGACAACTGGGGTGAGGGTTGGAAATAAATTAAAAAATAAATAAATAAATAAATAAGGCATTAACCAATGAATAAGTAGTTTGACAGTGAATATAGCAGGAGGAAAGGATATTTTAGGCAAAGGGATAAACTTAGAATTTAAAATCATTTTCTTCCTCTTTTAATATCAGTCCACTCAAGTAATTTCCCTTTTTCAAAGTGCAGCTCAATGTCTCTCTTCCAAATCATTATTATTCTGTGTACTAATCCTTTCTCATCTCATTCTTCGCTAAATTCTAATGGTGGTCATTTTACGCCAGTTCCTTTAGGCCTTGATTATATTCTGTCTGGGTGGCTTTCTGTTTTCTAGACCATACAAACCTTGACAACAAGGGCCAGGCCTGGTTTTTATCTTCAAAACACCTAAAGCTGTGTCAGAAACATAGTAGATGATCTGAGTATACAACTTATTAGCAATAACTTTTTACATCTGATTTTTGCTTTACAGTTTGTAAATTCTTTCAGATATAGCCTCGAGGTCCTCACAACACCCCAGTGAAAAATGTTGTCTTGCTGTTTTAATTGCTACTTTACAGATGGGATTCGTAATCCAGAGTCGTTCATTGGAAAACAAGGATCAATCAGGTGATAGATAAATGTAGTGTTCGGGAACAGAATCTAAGTGCTGTTTCCACTATGCAATTCCTAATTCAGAGAATATATAATAGATGGATTGACTTCCATACATCAGCAGATATAATATTAATAAGTCTCATGTTCACATTATCACTAGTATGCCAATGCTGTAATTCTTGCTTTCTTTTTATGGATGTGCAACCAGTTTTATCTGAGAGAGGGGAACTGCAAACTATTTCACTTAAGTCAGTCAACCATTTGATAGTTGAACCCAGAGCAAATAAGGAATTTTGAAAGTGTGCATAAAGTATCATGGTTGCTATTCTTGTCCAAGTGAGATTCCTGGAAGAACCAGCTTAACAAGCCCATGCTGACTGCAAACAGCAGGTGGGCATTTCCCAGCCATCTGCTGGTTTCTGCATTTGAGAACCCTTGAGAAAGTCAATAACATGGTCATGAATGGGGTGAATGGTCCTGCACATTAATCAAGGACTGCAGGGAAGTAAACCAATTTGCCCCTCCCTACTGTAAACTGGGCACATAGTCAAAGCCCACAGGGAGGGTATAACACAGGGAAAAATAACTCTTCAACTCTATGCAAAGCTTGCTATCTCTAAAGTGGAAAAGACTTTGAACTATCCTTTGTGAACACATACCTCGGTGAAGGCAGGGTCCCAGCTGAATGCTTTGCAGGGCCTTCTTTGTAAAAATGTTTTATCTCGCCAGATGTCAAACATGAAATTTTCTTGGCATTTTTAACTCAATAGCCAACTGGCAAACATGTTATACAACATCTACTGAGTCTCAGAAGACTTCTTGAAACTTCCACCTGGCCTGCTCTTTGACGCCCAGACCCAGAGATAATTCTCCAATGTAGATCATAGAGATAGAATCAAAGGTGGCATATGTAGTCTACTCACCAGTGATTCTGTCTAGAACCTGAAGTCTGGCTATTTCATTGTGAGTTCACATTAACATTCCATCTTCCCCCATTCCCTTCCTTCCTTCATCCACATTGTTCTGCACATATTGCTCTCCCCTACAAAATTACAATGCTTTAAGAGAAGGAATTCGTCACATTATTCTTCTTTTATCTCTCTACTACACCCCTCTCCAGAATCTTGGCATGCAATCTATGTTAAATAATCATTAAGTAAGTAATATTTACTAAAGATAGGGCACTATATTCAATTGAATAGGAGGAAAATAAAATTGGTGGGAAAAAACGTGTAGGAAATGTTCAAATTTACTAGTAAACAAACAAAAAAGCCATGTACCACTCTTTACCTCTACATTTACCAAAGATTCCTCAATTTCTTTTTTCTTCCATTTTCACATTTAATTTTTTACTTTGTAATGAGAATATTCAAAGGTCAATGCAAAAGTACAGTGACACAGGGCTGCAATAATCACTTCAATAGTAAATTACCAGAAGTTATTCAATCCTGATCAAATTCTTAATGACTTGCTATTCTCTGATTTGCTATCAGATAACAGCTCTGGGTTCCTATCCCTGACTTTGTAACAATAGCTTCCCAGGTTTCCTCTTGTTCTGACCATTTTTGACCCTGGTGATTACTTCTTTGTCTCTGTTGGGTCTCTCAGCTGTCCAGTCCATTCAAACTGCACCACAGCAGACAGCAGAAGTTTCATAGTCAACCTTTGTAAGCAGCTTGGTCCTACTGCATTCCAGTTTATTACCTTTTACTGGCCATGACAGTCATGCCAGTATTTTTTTTTGTCACATCCACCTGTTAATGTGACTAAGCACTGCTCAATTAATCGTGATTTTATTCTACTGTGGCTAAGTAAGAAACAACTCAAAATATTCTTAATGCCTGAGGAGGTTCAGAGCATCTCTTGTCTGGCTCAGGCAATGTATCCCAGTGTTTGAGGCGTAAATAAAAATCTTTTCTGTATCTGCACACAAATTATTGGCAAAAAGGCATTAAGTTGTCTTATAAGCATTTCAATTAGTTACATTGTATGCATTTTTTGCACTGCCTTCTGTTACAGTTAGGCTAATGTGTCAACTCTGTCCAGGAAATTGTGCCCAATTATTTGGTCAAGCAAGCCCTGGGCTAAGTGTAATACAACGACATTTCATGGACTTTAATAATCAGTGAGTTGACTACATAGATGGCTAATTAGATCTACAATCGAGGAGATTGCTTTCAGCAATGAGTGAAGTGTTATCCAAACATTTGGAGGACTTAAAAGGGGAAGCGATTTCAGCATTCAGAGAGAATTCCCAGATCTTCTTCAGACAGCCCATGTCTCCTGAGAACTCAGGAAGGACCTTCATTGGAGCCCCTGGTTTGCAGCCTACCCTGTGGAATTTGGACTTGTGTGTCTTCATGGTTGCATGAGAGAATTTTACAAAATCTCATACGATATACAGATATCTCCTATCAGTTCTGTTTCCATAGAAAACCCTAATACACCTCCTCTGAATTTTCTCCCATGCAGAATACATTATTTTCTTCTGTGGAAGGCCATGACAGTAGCAAACAGGATGAAAGAAATACATGTAGGGCGGCAGACTTGGCCCAGTGGTTAGGACGTCCGTCCATCTACCATATGGGAGGTCCGCGGTTCAAACCCCAGGCCTTCTTGACCCATGTGGAGCTGGCCCATGCTCAGTGCTGATGTGCGCAAGGAGTGCCCTGCCACGCAGGGGTGTCCCCGCGTAGGGGAGCCCCACGTGCAAGGAGGGCGCCCCGTAGGAGAGCCACCCAGGGCCAAAGAAAATGCAGCCTGCCTAAGAATGGTGCTGCCCACACGGAAAAATGACACAACCAGATGACACAGCAAAAAGAAACACAGATTCCCATGCCGCTGACAACAACAGAAGCGGACAAAGAAGACGCAGCAAATAGACAGAGAACAGACAACCGGGATAGATGGAAGAGGAGAGAAATAAATAAATAAATCTTAAAAAAAAAAAAAAAAACACATGTAGTATGTATCCATGCTACATTGGGAATGAGTAGATGTGCTTCTCCTTGAATTCCCTTTCCTTTGAGTTTCAAGCTGTTATAAAAGTTACCTTACAAAGACTCAGAAAGATTCTCTTTAAAATGGCCTGACCCTTCCAAATTAGTTGAAACCATCTTTAGAAAGATATCAAATATATTTTGTCATAGTATTTTAAGATAAATTTTAATAGAACTAATATTTAAAGTGATTTAGAACAGTTTTATAAATTGCATTTTCATTGCCTCAATTTTACTTCCTCCAAATTGAGAATAAAAATATTAAATATAAATGAGCCCTTAGAAAAACCAAGGACCATATTAAGCACCTGTTTTAATTTGTCCCTCCACCATAGTTATAGCCAAAGACAAATTAAAACTTGAGTAAATTATATGTTCTTTCCTTTTCCTATCCAATGTATGGTCATAATATTTATAAGAAAAGTGGGTTAACAAGGGCAGTTAATTAGAGAGAAATCAGCAAAGAATAGAATATTCATATTATATTGAATAATTAATGCAACAATGTAGCTCAACCCTTTCACAGACAAATATCTGATAAAAAGTTAACCAATAGTACACTCTAAAGTATATAACTAAAAAAAACCATTTTATGTTGGCAAGCCATATTGTTTTTATTCACATTGACTTAATATCATTTCGTAAAGAATGGAAAAATTATGACAATCCATATTTTGACATTTTTGAGAGGTGATATACAAAATGAGATTCTTAGCACAAAAATAGGATTTCAGACTGGTTTTTGCCCCTATAGATGCCTTTGATTCAACAACCAAGTGGGTGTATTTGTTGCCCTCAACAAGAGTCACTTTTCCTTTCCTTCACTATAGTGCTTAAGCATTCTTATCTTACTATAGAGAATTCCAAGACAGTACATATGTCTAAGTAAATGAGGTTGGCAAATGAGTCACTAAGTCAGTTTGCACTCTGTCAGGTTCATAGAACAATAATAGTTTCCATCTATTTACTAACTAATTTTCTCTTTATTTCTCACCCAAATTTAAAGTAGGCAGATTCATTCGGGAAACATTAAAATGCATTCCCAAGTGACTCTATGGGAAAATCTAAAGTACAGGAAATAAAAAATTAGTAAGCCAAAGGGGTGCAAAATACCTGAAATCAGTTGGTTTTTATAAAGGACATTTATTTGGGGTAGGAGCTTACAGATAACAGGCCATAAAGCATAAGTTACTTGCCTCACCAAAGTCTATTTCCATGTGTTGGTACAAGATGGCTGCCGATGTCTGCAAGGGTTCAGGCTTCCTTGATTCTTTCCTTCCTCAGGCTTCTTTTTCCTGGGCTCAGGGTTTCTCTCTTTCTGGGGCTTGCTTCTGTTTCCTCTGTGAGTTTACTTTCCAGGGCTCCAGTTTGTCTTCAGCATCAAACTCCAACATCAAAACTCCAACATTAAAAGCTCCCAACTCTTGTCCTTTGCCATGCCTTTTATCTGTGAGTCCCCATCCACCAAAGGGTGGGGACTCAACACCCTACTGGCACAAAAGATTTATGTAATTATTTAATCAAGTAAACTTATGTGTCCCATATAATCTAATATTCCCAGAGGAAAAGATCAGTTTACAAACATAATCATATATTTTTTGGAATTCATCAATAATATCAAACTGCTACAGCCCTCATTAACACTTCGTATACTAATTAAATATTCTAGATTCAGTGGGACAGTGATCATTTCAAATAGTCTATCGATGTCCTCAATTTTTGGTCAAGGTATATGATGACTTCACCTTATTAACCATATGATTGCATAGGTTGACTTTAGCTGAATTGCTTTCAATTAGCGCAAAAATAGTCTTATCCAGAGGCAGGCTACTTGAGGAGATCTCGTGGGCCTCTAACCACATGCTGATTAGGAATGGGGTCTTTCTTGATTGCTTTTGCAACTTTCTATACTATAACTTCACCATCCTCTTATATTTACAGTTTCTAATCACAGAATGAATTGAATTTTTTCTGAAGGCAATTCATCTTGGTTCTGCATAATAAAAACCAGCAAGGTGATTTGGTGCAAAGTTATGTGCCATCCTGTGATTAAAGGAGTTTACTTTGAAATATTCAAAGCAAATTTTTAATAGAGCAAACTAAATCAGATGTTCAACTGTCATGTACGTCTACAACGTCTCTCTCTACTACAACTGAGATAATGGACTTTGAAACCAGAGAGACCTGGCTCCATCCTTTGCTAGCTGCAAGATATTTGTGAAATTTACTTAACCTCTAACACTTTCAATTTCCTCAATGGCAAAATAGGGTGAAGAGTTTACAAAATTGCTAGCAGCTTTAAATGAGGTAAAAAAAAAAAAAAAAAAAAAAAAGTAAGGCTGTCTGGCACATTGTTTGGCATATAACAGACACCAACAAATGTTAGTTTCATTTTCCCATCTCCAAAATACTTTCACAATATAGCCCATAACTGTAATTCTGACCTTAAATTTTACATAAACCCCTTAACTCTGAGATACTTTTAAAATTTGGATACTAATCTCCTCAGTAAAGTTAACTGTGACTGCTAGCTCTTTCGTGTGATTTCAACATAACAGAAAGTCCCTTGATTTTAAAAATAAGCACTTCTATTTGCTGTGCTCATGCCTAAAGTTTCTTTTATAAGAGACAAACGCATTTTTTCCAGAAGTATAGATAAATCCAAAAAGACAAATCCCTTGGAGAGTGAGAGCACCATGACTTAAATTCATACCAAGTTACACACAACTGGTAACAGATACTTTTCTTTGATTAATGGGAGAGCACAGGATGAGAGCACGGAGGAAATGACGACATAACCTGGTCTGGGAAAGGGGTGCACTGAGGAAGGAAAATGATCCGAAATGAGAAGCAAAGTCAAAGACAAGTTTCAGCTACGCAATTTTTCCTTCAGACCAGACTCTGCAAAAGGAGATATAATTTCCTTCACAGTATATTTTTTTTAAAAAAACAAGCTTTGTCTGATTTTTTTGTCAATTTTATTTTTATAGCAATAAACATTTTTGTTATCGCTGACGAGCCCAGGGCGCTTGATCAGAGATGGTATATTATAAATATATCAGTGTCCACGGTGTGAGAGGCTCTGTCCCCCAGGGGTTGATGGTTGAGGCATGTGTGCCATTTAACATTCTTATCAGAGCAGGTCAGTATTTCCAGGGCTGTTACCTCCACAGATTGTGGAATCATAAATGAACTTTGAGTGGAATTTACAGAGAAACCACAAAAATATTAGGAATCAAGACTTTCATTGCAATCAGTGTTTCCAACCCTTTGCCCTCTGGAATGGCTAGGGGCTTCACTGGATGCTCTGAAAGTATTCTCAGCCCACCAGGCAGTCAAACAAAGGAAGAAACAAAGGGAGGAAGGATTTTTTTTCTTTCAGCCCAACATCAATGACTCCTTGGGGCATGCTTCAGCCCAAGACACAAACCTAACACTCTGCTTTAGTCAGGAGCCATTGTCTGTTGGGAAAATATCAGTTGATTTAAGCAAATTCTGAAAGTACCAAGCTGTCAAACTTGAGCACTTATGATTTTTGATTGCAAACTTCAAAAGAACAAAGACCATGTCATGTGTATATTTTAAACCAGCACTCTACGGATTCTCAAGAACATTAAACAATAACATTTTAATTGCAAAAGACCTTTGAATGTCCTCTTTGCCAGTCAGGCCAGGTCCTTAAACTGTAATGCATATTATGTATTCATTCTGAACCCAGAGGCCTTTTCAGTGGCAAAATCTTTTTTTTTCTTCCACTCCCATGAAGCTAATAAAACCTCAATCATCCTTCAATATGAGGCTAAATAGAATTTCTTCCTAAAAGCTTTCTCTAGTTATTCTAGCCAACACTGTGAACCTCTTTTGTAATTAAAGGCAGTGTGATGATTTAGCACTTCGTACTTTTATGGTGTTTACTTATTTTATGCTTGATTTTAGATTCATTTCTCTCAGCTGTGTTATCAGTTCACCATGGTGCAATCCATACCTTATCCTTTTAATACCAATCCCATTCCCATCCATTGCCCATAGTAAGTGATTTTTTTTAAAAAAGTTTGATTGATTTATTGAAAATCAGTTCAACCACTTAAAGCCATATGTCACTATTAAAACAAAAACTCAACCTGTTTTGGAGAGGGAATATGCAAATCTGATATGATGTATGTATTTTATTTCATTTTTAAAAAATATTTATTTATTTATTTATTTATCTTCCTTTGTGCCACCCCACCCCGCCCCAGTTGTCTGTTCTCTGTGTCTATTTGCTGCGTGTTCTTCTTTGTCTGCTTCTGTTGTTGTCAGCGTCATGGGAATCCGTGTTTCTTTTTGTTGCATTATCTTGTTGTGTCAGCTCTCCGTGTGTGCGGCACCATTCCTGGGCAGGCTGAACTTTCTTTGGCGCTGAGCGGCTCTCCTTAAGGGCTGCACTCCTTGCACATGGGGCTCCCCTACACGGGGGACACCCCTGCATGGCAGGGCACTCCTTGTGTGCATCAGCATTGCGCATGGGCCAGCTCCACACGAGTCAAGGAGGCCCAGGGTTTGAACCGCAGATCTCCCATGTGGTAGACGGACGCCCTAACCACTGGGCCAAGTCTGCTTCCCGTTTTGTATGCACTTTAGAGAAAAAAACTGTATTCAAAACTGATAATAAATTCATTTCTTTGATTTGAGTGTACAAAGAAAGGAAATCCTCTAATTCTGGTTGAATCTTCAACTTGTATTTTCATTGATATATTGTATTTTCATTGATATATTCTAGCCATCTGGAATGGCTAAAAAAGATCACTAAAGAATTGAAGAAATTCCTTTTTCATTTATGAAAGAAAACAAAATCAAAATAACATTTTAAAAATAAAACCACTAATTATAAAGTGATAACAATCACTATATAATAGTTATTTATCTTAAAATCAACCTTATAAAAAGCTTATACAAAAAGTAGCCCTGAGAAGCTTAGAGAGAGATTGAGAGGAGACTATCAAGAGGTACTATTATTTGATTGTTTGGGGTTTTTTTTTGTTTATTATTACTATTAATACTGGACTAATGAAAACACTCTAAAGGTGATTGAATTAATAATGTACCACTATGTGATTACACCAGATAACATTGATTGTACCTCATGGATAGATTGTAAGCTTTATTAATACGTGTCAATAAAACTGATTACATTTTTTTTTAAGTAAACCTGAAATGTTGTCATTAATTAACAGCAAATCTGAATGTCTTTGAGGTTCAATCTCAACAGCCTTTGGTTACCAGTAGGGGGCAGTGGACGTACAGATCCTTCAGCCTCTAGAACTTGGGGGGAAGTTTGCTGAGTTCACTAGGAGGTATCTAGGGTGGCAACATGAGGCATGGCTGCATCAGATAGGCAGGAAAAAACCTGTAAATCAGGACCAGACATTAGCAGGAGCAAATGGTAAGAATGCACAAATCAGAACTTCACTCCTACCAATGGGAAGCAAGGGGTAGAAGTGAGAATGCTTATGCTTCTAGAAATCAGTGTGACGGCGATCCCTAATTCTTCTAACCAATTCAGTAAGATAGTCCAGAATGTTTGGAATTCTCCTGCCTTGATTTCTCACAGTTAAATCTGAGCACTTTTTCTTTCTCTTCTATTCATTGCCTGTAAGTGTGCATGGAAAGTAGTTCTACAATATATTTAATAGTTCGTTAGTTCATGATGAAGAGTAGGCTGATTATTTTTCACCCAGGAGATGAGTTTTCAGTATTGTATAATTGAAGAAAAATAGTTCGGTCTGATAGTTGCCTATCAGAATGTGCTCAGAGAGCTAGGCCCTAAAAGAAATTAAGGTTGATTTAAAGGATGTTGGGAAATTAGAAAAATTGGATTTGTTTAATTCCTTACTAGATTCACTCTATTGATATGTCACCCCTTGCATTTGGTAAGTTTAGGGAAAGTCAGTAAACATTTTGCTGGTTAGTCAAAAGTTTGTGAGTGGACCCATCAATTCTCTCATTTTAGCCACAAAGTTAGTAAGAGATTTCAATGACCTAATTTTATAGTGTTTGTCTGAAAAATGTTTCAGTGCTGGAAAGATTATCAGGAAGTAGTAGGAAAAAGAGTTCTCAGCTTATTTTCCAGAAGTTATGCATACAGTTCTCACTTGTAACCAAGTATGGAATATAACATTTCTTGCTCTTTCTCAAGTGAGCAAAGTCCCTGTGTTGGTTATGTTAGAAGCATTAATTCCACTAAGATTCATGATATCATAAGAAGAAAATGAAGGAGAAGGGGAAGAGAAAAGAAGGAAAAGAAGAAAAGGAAGAAGAGTGAGAGAAGAGGAAAAAAGCAAATAAAACAATGGTACATATTTCCACATATGACAACACCAAGCCTGATCCTAATTCAGAGATGAATACTTTATGTATTCTACCTTTTCTGGTCATTGACCATCTTAGTCTCAAAAACATATGAACAACCTCTTCTGTTGGGATTAAGGAAAGAGTTTTCCCTTCCAGACTTGATTTCAGCCTGCAGTGAATTTTTATGACCAAGTTATTAACCCCTGAAAAATGGGGTTTATAATGGAAATACTGATAGATTCTTAATGGAAGTTCTGCTGGCAGGCACCTATATATTAGACTTAATGGTGTCAAATTGTGAAACTAAAGTGATTGAAAACCTACTAACTTACACTTAAGGAATCCCTGCTTCAGTAGTTTTTGATGTCTTCCTCATTTGAATGATTTTCCCAGCTGTTCTAAAGGCTGGTGTCCTATATTTGTGAGATTACGAGTTATACTACTATAGGGTTTTGTGACCATCATAAACTTAGAACAGCGTATTTATTTCTGAATAGCTTGAGACTCTGTGGTCTTTTTCTATTGGGGAAATTTACCTGCATAAAAATCTTGAATTCTCTTAGCCATAAATTGTACTGCCTGAGGCCTTGCTCCTTTTCCTCCCATTTTTATGCATTTTATTCTTCTTTCTAGTGGCCCATTGAACAGCTGAAGGGGATAACAATGTGATTTCATGAACAGTGACCAAAAAGAAAAGCTAAAGTCTTTAACTTGGGTGAATAAGCAGACTCTCTGTTAGTAGAATTACAGCTGGGTGCCAGACTTTCGTTGGCTTAATCTCATTACATAGCCTATTCTCTGCAACTGTCTTCTGATATGACCTGTTTTATGCAACCTGACAGCCCATATATAGATGTAGCAGTAAATACATGCTGCCGATGCTTAAACAAAAATTTTCCCAATCATCATGTTTATCAGGATAAATGTACTGCCAGATACATTCTTTTTCCTGAGCTGATATTAGCAGAGCACAGCAAATGTCATCTCTCCTTCCTCAAGGGGCTCTCCTAAAGCACTCATTTGGCATTTAAAAATATTTCACATGGTTGAATGGTTCCAGATGCATTCTCTAACAGAAGTTATAGAAACGTGGAGATCAGCTTTATCCTACCAACTATCATAGGCTATTGTGACGAGGTTATTCTGACATCAAGTACTTTTGCCCTGGCCAGTTGTGATGTACAGTACAACAGGAAAATAAAATCAGTCAGATAAAAATTTGGAACCCCATCCTCAAAAGCTGTTAGGGTGTAGGAAATTACTTCTTGCTAATTGTGTTTTCCAGAATTAATTAGAGTAAAATCATACAAATGTCATAGATCAAGAAACATAGTGCTGGTCCTGATTTTAGATGCATGTATTAAAAATCATATACATCGTAACAGAAAATAGCAGTAGTCCCAGGTTGCAAGAAGTTAGTTCATGTAGCTCCATTGCAAACATCAGCCTACACAGAATTTCCATGGAGGAATTTTCCCTTGCCCTTTGTAAGTCACTAGGAACAATGCAAGAATTTCAAGTAAACACGGGTTTTCCATTTTCCATCACTGAAAGGCTTTCCCTTTGCATGCAAACCTCTAGCTGTGGCTGATTGCTGTAAGCCCATTATATTTCAACTGCCATCTGGCAGCAGAGATTCAATCCATTGCTTCAATCACAGTGGCCTGTCTTCTTTAGCTCTGGGAATTGCACTAAAGTGCATGACTTTAAATGTTTCACTGTCAAATTATTGTTGTTTAGTTCATCCAGATAAATAAAAATCGCCTTGGGAAAAAAAATGTCCTAAAGAGTATTATTTGTTGCAGGGAAGAAAAGTGTTAGAAAATCAACAGTTGCTAAGAGGCCTCAAATTAGTTTTATTCATAATGTTAGGTTTTCTAAGTGTGAGGTAACAGAATAATAATTACCAGATAAACCAAGTGATTACTCTATAAAAGGCCTAATTCAAACATATCGGTAGGTAATGGCAGTGTTTCAAATAATTAAAAGTTTATAAAAATCTTTGCCTTTTTGCTCACCACCCTCCTGAGATTACTTCTCATTCACTTCGCTGTACTTTTGCTGGGCAATTATTCTGTACCTGGCAATGTACTAGGCAGTGGAAAAAGAAAGATAAATAAGACATAGTCCTTGTCTTCCAGAAAGAAATAAAAGTAAGCAAACATGCTATGATATATGATGTACTGTAAGTCACTGCTTCTATGTCACACACACAAAAAGAAAACACAGCTTTCTGATACCGGGAAACCAGGAAAAAAACGTGGCTGTCAGCTTTGTATTGTACAATCATGCCCATTTTTATTACGTTTCTTTGCATACCACTGCATACACCACCAGACAGTACCTGCAGTTATTCTCAACTTTTATTTACCCAGACATACCTGAGGAATGTGACACACCCACAGCAGTAATCGTAACCCACTCTGGCAATAACTTTCAAAGTGGTTGGGGGAGTGAGCAGTGGGAAATTATTAGTGTCCAAAAAAGCATATGTTTGAAAAAGGCCCCAACTGGTTTTGTTAGTGCCTCTCAAGGGGGCTCCCTTGAGAATTACTGGCCTATCATGTAGAATTGTACTGCACAAGGAAGAAGTGACAACTGAGAAGCTAAATATGAGCTGTAAGTATAATGGGGCCAGCATCTCCCCCTCCACTCCAAGGAATACATGCGCTCTATCTGTGACTAGCAGATTCTCTCTCTTATCTTCTCACATTACTTTCCTAAGTAAGTTCTCTGGTGCTAGCATTTTTCTAAGCTTTACTGAGAACAATACAGACAATTTTCAGGTTTGGGACTTGGGGATTCTTATTCCACTTCTGGGAGAATTCCAATAGAATATCTGGTAAAGCCAGACCACTAAGTTTATATGAGCCAGGTCTCTAGGGCTAGTCAGAGAATAAGATTTACTAAGACACAACTACAAAATGGAATTTTTACCAAATCAGATTAAACATAGGGGTAAAGGAGTTTAAAAAAGAAAAGAAGGAAGGGCAGAAGCTATATAAGTTATTGCATTCAGTTATTAAAATCCGATCTCCCCAATGGGTTGAAGAAACAAAAGGCAGGGAGAGGGAACAAACTTAAAGAATAAGTAAATGAAAGCTTCCACAAAGAATGTTGGTTGACAGGTGTTTATAAGGTCTCAAAAGAGATCAATCCTGTCCCCTTCTCCTCCCCATTCCACACAGGGAGCCAGAGGGAAATCTGACCACTTCACTCCTTAAGCCTCTGTACTTCCCCAGCAAGTACAGAGCGATGGCAAAAGAGCCAGACTATCCATGAGGGTACACGTGGAAGTCCATGCCCTAGACCCCATCTGCCTACTTCTGCCACAGCTCCATCCCAGGCAGAGCCCATCTGGTTGCAATTCTGTGCCTCCTGTGCCCAACCCCTGCCTCCTATGCCTCATGCTGTTTTCTGCCTCTATGCTTTTCTTCTTGCCATTCCATCTGAAGGGAAAAACATCCTCCCTTCCCTTAGCCTGGCTGGAAACTGCCTACATCTTTAAGACTTCCGATGTGTCACCTCTCCTAAGAAGCACATCCTGATTCCTCAGGTTGAACTATGGCATCTTTCCTTATTTTCTCACTACGTTCCAAACACAACTGTTCTTTACCCCTTACCACATTAATATTTAAATGATCTGTTTCTTAGAGAGTAAGCTCTTCAAGACTATTGAGCTGAATACAATACCCAGAACAGAAAAACTTCAAATAAGATTTTTTTTAACCGAACTGAAAATGGAACATTAAGGGAAATATCCTGTCCAATTTAATACCAGGGCAAAACTTGTGGAGATGAGCATGTTGAACATATTGATGAGGGTCTATGGATTTACATTCCTTAGACATCCCAAAATACAAAATCAAATATCATCATAACTAAAGATTCTCAAATTTAGACACTCCACACCATGTATCTGTTGTCATCCCCAGGGAGTAAGCGTGGGTGGGTATTTAGACTAGTGGTTAAGAGTGTGGGCTCTGGAAGTGAGCTATCTGATTTAAGCTGTTCCACCAATTACTAGCTGAGTAAACTTGAGCAAATAACTTAGCCACTACTGCCTCCATTCCTTATCTGTAAAATGGGTAATAACGGCGTTATTGTGAGGTTTAATTAAGATAATACATATAAAGCACTTGTTTAATACTACTAGCATTATTGTTTTTATTCTTCCTTATCCCATTATTTCCCGATGTCTTATTCCATCCAACATAGCCACCATCCATTGAGTGCTAGAGCACACTGCATAAGTTACTACTGATGGGAGGACAGCCTTGTAATGGAGGTATTGTTAGTTGCCATTTTATAAATAATGACATCGAAGCTCAGAGAGATTAAATGTTACCTACAGTCACACTACTACTAAGTGGCAGAGCCAAGAAATGAAGCCAGATCTGGCTGACTCGCAGTCTAGCACTTTATTCACTACATCAAGCTGCTTTCTCAATGCCCCAGGAAAAATGGAACTGTATGGGTTCTATACATTCTACAGTCTCCTAGAATGTGGTAGAATGATTTCAACAAATCTAGAAAGCTTTCTTGTCCCAAAGCACCACCTCTCTTACTTCCTAAAGCTTGATAATTTCTTTAATAGGCAATAATATTTTTAGTTTCATAATCAGAAATGACACCCCCAAAAAGCCACTATTCCTAAGAAATAGTACTTGGTATTCATACTAAAGTGATAATGACAAATACAAAATCTTTTCTTGAGAACAATCTTAGGAGAAAAGGGTAAAAAGAAAAAGGGAAATGTATAAAGTTACGTTACTACTGAAGACAGACAAGGGGAAAGCATTGCCCAAAAATATCAAAGCAGTTGTTCAGACCTCCTTTTTTGGATCACTTCTGATAACTTGATGAATGTTATGGAAGTCTCGCCAGAAAATGCACAATAATACCTCTCCCCAACCTTTTTTTATCCCACCACCACCACCACCACCCCCCCCCCACAGCTTGCTTGCTGTCTGCTCTCTCCATTCCCTGTGCATTCTTCTGTGTGTCCATATTTATTTTTATTTATGCCCCCTCCCCCTTGCAGCTTGCTTGTTGTTTTGCTCTCTGTGTTCATTCACTGCATGCTCTTCTGTGTTTTTACTTGTCTCCCTTTTTTGTGGTTGCTGTTGTCTTGTCACCTTGCTAGGTTTGCTCTCCGCAGCACTTGTGGGCCAGGCAGCGCTCTGAGGGGTTTGCAGGCTGGGTGGTACTCTGCTATCCCCAACTTTTGAATACCTTGTCAGTGGGTTCACAACTCATAAAACCCAATCCTAGACTTCGCCTCAAGAACCCCCAGCTTGGGACTAATCAGGCCATCACAAAGAATTTTCAGTATACATCCATAAGGGAAAGAAAGGACTAAGGAAAATATAAATGAAGCCAATTCAATTTGTTTCCATAACTCATTACAACCTCTGGTACAAGACTCTTTTCTACCAATTTTTAAATGTCCCAGACTTTTCCACAAGATCCTCAGGTTAAGAACTATTGACCTGAAACATTAAATACTATGCACCTGGAGAATCCTTTAAACTCCTTTCATTATGTTCCAAAATGTGGAAAAAATTTGTTTTTAACAAGGCTTTCTTGACCACATGAAGTATTCAGATGACGTTAAGGAGTGCGGTATTGAACTTTCCTGCCAACTTGAACATTAATTGTCTTAAAATGGGAGAAAAACATGATGGTTCCCGCTCTTAGGTACAATGGAGGTCGTTTCTCCTCAGCGTGGGTTCTCTCTCCCCTCCCACTCCAGCTCTAGCCTCATTCTGTACCTGCAATAGTACGGTCATCTATGAGGGACCAAGACTCATGGTTTGTTTTTGCATCTGTCATTTCTCTATAATTCTAAGAAAGATCTCCATTCATGCCTTCTCTCCCTTAGACAACTGAGCTCAAGTGCCAAGAGAAGTTGCTGCTAACTTTGTTCCTTATAGTCTTTCTTAGGAACTGCAAAACTGAATAGATTGAGAGAGAAACTTCTCAGGCTTTTAAGGTCAGGTCATGTTGCTGGCCTAGTGAGCACCACTGAGGGTTACAATAAAACTGCTGATTCCAAATATATGATTTAATTTTCATAGGGCTTTGATACCTATCTTTAATTTAGCTACAAAGATCTGTGTCACAGGCTGTCACGTCCATGGTAACTACAGGCCAAGCTGTTGAAGAAAGAATGCTAACCATGTGGTGACTGGTTGCAGCACAATTTTGTAATCTTGAAATCATAATAAATAGGTTTGTTCCATTTTATTAAGCATTCATGACTTTGCTCTAAACCAAAAGACAGATGGGCAGAAATGGCAGAAACAATGTAGTAGTTTAGTAAGTGAAATGGCATAAGAATGTGTGCTAGAATTTTGCATTTTTCCTTGTGTCATAAAGATAGTGCCCTAAATTTTTTAAAATGTCAATCCAAAAAAACTATAGCAGTATGTCAATGAAAGAAATATCAAGCAGATGTTCTCCTTATTTCCAAATGTATTTAGAATTCTGAGGGAAATTCACAAAGGGTGTTTTTATTATGCACCTGTCGTGGTCAACATCTGGCACCAGCCCTCGCCAATCCATCAATCCTATGATGCGGTGTCTCCTTGCAACTCACTGAAAGACTGTAAACAAACCCACAGTGCAGAGCAGTCCTTGTCTTTTTTCCTTTTCTTTTTTTTTTGTGTTGCAACAGGGAAGTAACACAGAAAAAAGGCAGAAAAAAGTCTATTTAAACGGTTTATAAACTACAAGATAATCATGCCACATAAAGAAAAAATTACAAATGAGTTTAGAGGCAGCAGGATTAAAAAATTAAAACTTTGCAAGGGAAAATGTGTTGTCTGGGATTTGCTAATATTTCGCTCATTTATTCTTTAAACAGGTATTTTTCAATATCTCTTATATAAACATAATGTGTTGGGGCTTATGTCTCCAGAAATAAAAAGTACACAATTCTTGCATCCATGTAAGATAGAGGATGCACTCAAATAGCTATTACAAAGGTCTGTAAGTGAAGGATCAAGATCTGGTGATGATCTTATTCATGAGTCTTTCATTTGTAGAAACTGGGAGGAACGTTTTTAGACGCCAGCTCTGTAAATAAGGGAAAATTGCCTACCTATTTTTCCATGGAGAGAAAGGTCAAATTGGTTTACAAAGAACATAAAATTATCATCCAAGATATTTTGTTATTTTTGGACTTCAGATATGTGGATCATTTACTAAAGACTTGAAATTTGTTTTTGTTAGAGAGGAAAAATTTTGTCACACTGCTTATATTGGATATCAACAGAATTTTTAAAAAATCACTTTTTCCTTGATGGTTAAAATACTATTGGAAATTTCAAGTAAGTAAAGAGACTAGATTTGCCTTAGTTTATCATGCTTTCATTTTGGGAAAGTTACTCGTCTGTACACACACATAGGAGTGCACACACACATAAAATATGTATTAGTATTAGTCTCTTGATTTCAAGTGAAGAAAAGCAACTTGAATTAACAGGCAGAAATGGAGGCATCATTACCTCATAACAAAGAAAAGGGCAAGGGTGTCTGAAATAAGGGACACATATCTTCAGGACTCTTTTGGCCCCTCATCTCTGCTTTTTATTAGCCACTACTTAAATTCTCCTAGGCAGACAGGTCTCTCCATGCTCTAGAGGACTTGAATACTAGCAGCTAGCTATCAGTTGAGAGAAACCAGCTTCACTATGAAGAAAAAAATATTTCCCACCATTCTCAATCCTATCTCACCCAATCTTAGCCTGTGTCCTCTCCGAAAAAAAATTATTCATCACAAAACCGGGAAGGAAGGGTCAAGTCGGAAGAGGGGAAGTTCTAATTCTGACCTGTAATGGCTGGGATGAACATGGGGTGGGGAAAAAGAGAGAAATTCTTCCAAGGTAGGAAGAGCTGATCCTTCAAAGGGGGAGATGTTAGTCAGACAATGTAATAAATATCCTCAGATATGGCTTGGATGTCTTAACATTTGTAAGCTATTTCATTTTGTTTTTATCGGAGCTTTCCAGTTCTGTGTAGAATATATATTCATCTGGAATTAATAAAATTCTCCTGATTTTCCTTTATTTTGCTGTTTTAGCTTGAAGTTGATTATTTAGTTGTGATTACAAATAATAGAATCTCATTTGGGTAATGCTTTGATCATTTGCATTTTATAACATTTTATTTATGCTTATTTTAACCTCAATTGCACTGTTAAAATAATTCTCAAATATTTAGCTATTTCAGTGATTGTTGTGAAAGCACTGAAAAATATGTGCTGATAACGTTGGCAATTAAAAACAACCTATTAGAAATTCAGGCCATTTCCAGTACAGCCTGTTTCTTTAAACATTTACAGTGAACCTAGATAAGAAAATGTGCTTCTAATAATTTTAGACAGATCTCTTCTTATAATGTAATTTCTTTCTATATTGTAACCATCAAAATGTCTTGCTCAAACTGAACTCACTGCCATGATTTGGAGGGGGGAAACCACTTGCAGATAATTTTAGCTTTCTAAATGGCAATTCCTATTCAAGTTCAAATTAGAATTGATTCAAATGAATGAAAATCAGTCCTATTATATTCCTTTCCACAATACCCTTCACTCCCCCCCCCCCCCTTTTTTTTAATGGTGTGAGCTATTAAGTCTATTTTCTTCACTTTTATTCCAAGTGGGTTCATATAGGTAGGTTCTAATTTCCTAGTGTGCTATTTTTTAATTTCTTAAGATTTAAATTAGATTCCTAATTTCAAACCTTGTAGCAAAAAAAAACCCAAAAAACCTAGATGGGGCCACAACTGAATATAATTAAGATTGACTGGCTGTTTCAACAATAAAAACAGAAAACAGATAAGGTTGGTAGTAGTGCTAAGCAAGTAAGAAAGAATAAAATTACCTAGTAGCTGGAAAGAAAACTCTTGAGTTTTGAAAGACTGAAAGCTGGTGATAAAATAAACCTGCAAGTGAGGTGTCAACATCTATTAAGATATACTAGAATGTGCTCTCTTTGGACCTAGTAAGATATAATATGCCTACTAGGAAGATCTGGGGAGATGTGTTCAACTACAAATAATAAACTGAAACCTACCGCATATTGAGGGGATTGTTGTGCATTTGGCATAACCATAGAGCCTCTAGGTATCAGAATTGTATACAGCAGAGTTCTCATGAAAACTTTGTGCACTATTCCCTAAAGTGCAGGATACACCTTACTTACTGGTAGTCGTGAGATAATTTTAAATACACAGAACATTTTTATTTTACCTCTCCTCAGTTTTTAACATTTTTATTTTGATATAAACATTTAAATGGTATATTAGAAAAGATATAACCCATATATTGTTACAACAACTGCTGAAAGGCACGAGTTGGGGAGGCCACGAGACCAAAGAACACACCTGGCATTTAGTCAGGCATAAGCTTTCCTGTGACTTTCAGACAGGAGAGAATCTTTGATGGCAGCCAGTCAAAGAACAAATGAAGTTAGCACTCTGCAAAGAGATGAGAAAATGAGGGGTGATATATAATGGGTTTCAGAACAAGAACATTCAGAACAAGAACATAGGGTATGTGAAGCTTACACATGGAGTGTAGTGATGTTTTTACTATGCTCGCTCATAGGACATTTACCAAGAATGTTTACTGCTTTGGGAAAATTATAGTGTACAGTACCATCTATACATTCCCTCCTCTCTGGGAAGGGTTGTTAACCTTTAAGCTATGCCTAGGCCATGCAGGTGGCTATGTGCTGAGGACTTGGGAGGGGGGAGACTTATTTGGCTAGAGCAGAGAAAGAGAAGTAGGTTAGAACAGAAGAGGCCAGAGAGATTATGGGGTGGGGTGGGGAGTTTGAGGGAAAGGGGGTTGGTTATATAGGGCTTCTAGGTAGGTAACCATATAATTTATCATACAATCTGGACCGTTTTATTAGAGTAAGAGAGGGCTTGTTGTATAGTATATCATAATGACATGCATAAACTGGGGCCATCCCAGGCAAACTGGAACACAGGATCACTCAATGTATCAACTTTAAATCTGAGTAAAGTGGAGAGTCACTGCAGATGTTTTGAAAGGATCCCCCTGGCTGCTATATTGAGAATAGAGTGGAGTGGAGCAGGAGCAGAAGCAGACAGTAGATAATAATTCAGGTTACATGAGCATATAATCAAGTCTGGAAAGCATTGTTCTAGCACATATGGTACCATTAATCCTCTTGATCCAGAATAATTCTGTTGGGTCTGAGAATTGGTGATGCCAGAATAGGCCTAAGCAGTTTGTTTCATCCCCAGGGGAGCCCCACTTATTTTCAATGTACAAGGCATGGGACTAGGTGCTAGAAATTTTTTTTAAAAATTGAAACTACACCTCTGCACTCGAAACATTTACTGGTTGAGAAGAAAGAGCATATATGTAAGTGACAGATAATAAGGCTCGAAAGATTATGTTCTGGGAATACCACCAGCCTGATTTTCCTCCTGAAGTTAGGGGATAAGGGAAAAAGACATTTTGGTCAGATTCTACCAGGTAAATTGTATCAAACAGCCCATATCCTATTTCCCTTATGAAGCTTTAGATAAACTTCCAAAGAGAATGAGTCTATTCTGAAAGCTTAAAAATAGATTCCTGGGTGAATCTAACATTAGCCCTTAGATTGAGAACCATTTTCCAGAATGACAGTACATTTATGGGATATTCTTCTGGGATTTGTATTCCTCATTTAAGAATTAAAAATCAATGTGTAGTTACATCCTACTGTGAGGTGCTAAATATATCAAAAATCCAGGGAAAGAATAGGGAAAGAAAATGGGTTTGAATAAAATTTTCAATTGTTAAAGATAACCAACTTGTTACTATATATATATACACACACACACAGCTACCTTCTAAAATGAGATTGCTGAATTCTAACTCTGCTTAATTTCATTTGGTCAAGCTACGTGTAGTCCAAAATATTTCATGCTATTTCTCTTTACTTGTACAAACTGCATCTTACAAATTGTATATCACCAGCATGGTTTAGAGAAAAATGTCAGTGTTTTTCTGAAGAGAAAGCTCTTCTCTCTGAAGCTCTTCTAGCTTGGGGATAACAGTAATTTTTTTAAAAAATTATTTTTGGTAAATATTCATTTGAAACAAATTTAGGGAATTTTCATGGAAGGTACATGACATGTGGAGCTTAAACTCTCATTTAACAGATAAGGGAGCAGTTGTCAATAGAGTTTCCATGGTATGCTCAGGATTACACAATTAATAAGAGAGCAAGAACTAGAACTCAAGGATTTTAACTCTAATTCAAAACAATATAATACTAAGAAGATCATATTGTAATGCCATGAGAGATAGTTACTCAAATCCTGGTTTAGATATAGAGAGACAAGTTCTATCCTCATAAATATATTACCACTGAGAAGTCATCTGTTTTGTTTTGGTTTTTTTTATCTTCCTTTTATCTGCAAAATGAAAGAAATAGACTTGTCAACCATGTCAAAGGGATATACAGTTTCATAGCACAAATATTGCAGGGCAGTGACAGTCCCAAGCGGTCTTCTGTGATGTTTTCTTTTATGCATCTCCCAAGAGCAGGTTCAATAGACACAATCTTTATATTATGCTTAAAAGAGTGAAGGCATTGCCAAACATATTGAAAATCATTTAGGCAAATAGCAATGTAGAACATGACAAGAGGTGATACCCTGGTCAAGTAAGAGTCAACTCACACATAAACATTTATAGAAATCAATATTTCAGTGACTTAAAACTTCAATTGTGTGATCTGATCAACACAATGAATAATAAGAAAAATGAAGATTATAGTGATGATGGTGAGTACAACAGTTAACACAAATAATATGCCATGTGCCAGGTATCATTTCGAGCATTTTACACTTATTCGGCCCTCAGAAAAGTCATATAATACTAATATTATGATTCCCCACCACCCACCTCACCCACATTTATTTACATATTTTTATAAAAGACTTGTGAGGGCACTGAAATTTTATAAGATCAATGACAAAAAAAGATTAAGAATAGCCCTAGAGGGGAAGCATATGTTAGAAATACATGACAGTGGGGACTCTTGGTTACATAGGAAGAAAACCCTGCTCAAACTAGCTTAAACAAAAGGAAATCTACTGCCTCATATAAACCAAAAACTGAGTCCAATGACTCAAACGATGTCCTTATCCCTTAGTCTTTCTACATATCTTGGGTCTGATTTGTTCTGTGATGGTTTGTTTCATTCAGACCAACTCTTCCTGAAGGACCAAGGGAGAATCAACCATAGCTCCAAACTTAGATCTCATCACCTTAGAAATCACACCAGAAAGAGAACTTTTCCATTCTAATCATCAAAGCAATATATTGCAGTTTATTCCCTTGTGCACTTAAGCCAGTAGACTATAGACTCAAAATTCAACACAATGCAACAAACCAGCTATTTGTGAAGTACTGTGTTCGGCAGTAATTGATGAAAAAGACAGACTTATAACTGACTACAATTCAGTATAGACCATGATAAGTACTGTACCAGAAACACTGATAAAATTCTTTGGGGGAAAGTGTGATTAAAGAGGCTCAGAAGGTCACTGAGAAAGTGTTCATGGAAGAAGTAGTATCAGAACCAGGCCTTCCTTGAAAAATGGGTAGCTTGTTGACAGGCGAGATCATGGGGACAGTGTTTATTATAAAAGAACAAAGGCAAAGAGGGTCAAGAGTGGTGAATAGTGAAGTGAGAGTAGGATGTTTGAACTGTGGAAGGAGATGAAGCTGTATTTATAGTATGGCTGCCATACTGGGGGGTTAAAATTCTTTAAACAAAGAGGGACAATTGAAGAAAATCTCCAAATCTCCAAGTACCTCGAGAGTGCCAAGATGAGAATTATTCTATAAATAGGATGTTCTAGGAGCAGGGGGAAAGCTAGATTGGAAGAGACAAGCCAAAGTCAAGGAAGCCCATTGGAAATTTATGGCAAAATTCTAAGTATAAGAGTAGTGGCAATGAAGGCAGTAATAAAGGGAAGAAATGAGAACTGGAAGCAAGAAACATTTTGGAGTTCAAATCCATAAGACTTGAAAATAATTGATGGTAAGAATTGAGATAAAAAGAAATTTAAAAAAATAAAAACATTTCCAAGACTTGGTACCCGGAAGGATGCTGACACTACTAACACAGCGAGGTATCACAAGAGGGAAAGCACGGGGTAGGGAGGGCAGCAGGGCAGGTTTGTATGTGTGTACCTGCACGAATGTAAAGGGGCAGGGGGAGCAGAGGGTGAAGAGTGACCCTCCCTTGCAGCATGCAGGAAATAAAGCAAGAAAGGAAAGTACTGTATGATGCAGTTGAGAAGGATAACTTTCTGCAAGATGAGAACACTCAGATACAATCTATAGCACATATTTGCCATTTTTTAAATGTTATTTGTCTTCCAGTCACTCTAAATCAAGCACATATAAAATGAAAGCTTAAAATATACCCACTAAATCCGTCATCATTTCCCTGACTGCATCTATTCAATACATTTGAAGATTTGCTACCTAGGCTGCTACTATTTTGCCTAAACTTTTAAGAAGCAATTCTATTATTAGTACAAAGTGTGATTCCCTTTTGTCATTTCCAGAAAACTTATTTTTGACTTCTGTATTCTCTACCTTCTTTTCTCTAAAGATTGCAGTGAAGTAAATATTTAGTGAATATACCCTTATTATCTGATACAAGTCCTCCAGTGTGCCTTTCAAAAACTCCCTGCAATTTCTTTAGTCTTAAAATAATCGGGGGGAGAGAAAGAAGTTGGAGGTGATTGTTTGAAATGGAATAAAAATGTTGAGCACTTGACACCAGTTAGATGGTGTCAAGCCTCCAGGGGATGACATCTAGAATTCAGCCGCCTGTATGTCACTAACATTAGGGGTGGTGCTCAAAGACAGAGTCAGATGGCACAGCGGAATCCAGTGGAGCTTGGGTTCTTGATGATTTTATTTAATTGCTGATTTAACCAATCTGGAAGCCACCTGTTATAAGACTGCAATTTACTTTAAAGTACTTTGGCAAATACCGTATGATATCATATGTGTGTAACTTGCTTTAAGCTATAACCCAGCGGCTGTAAAGCACTCTACTAAAAAACACCCTGTCCAGGAATGGTCAACTTTCAATCAAGGGCACAGGAGTGGTCTCCTGGAATTCTCATCAGGAAGGCAATACTCTGGAATGGCTATTACCAGCACTGCTGTTACCTGTGTTTTGCTCAATAACTTACACTTTACTAATTAGCATGCTAAATGTCAGAAAAGGGCTTTTAGTGATAAAAATAGCACCTTGTTGACTAGCATGATGAATGTTAAGATTGGGCTCTCACTAGCAAAATTGAAGGTGTTCAAGCTATGTGGATTTGCTAAAATTATTTTAAGATACTTCCCACCCTTACATTAATAGGAAAGTATACTCTAGCAAGGTTAGAAGTCCATACCCTTTAGAATAAGAAATTAAGGCTAAACTCTTAAACTGGGTAGCTCCTCCTCATAGAATCTGCAGGTCTGATTGCCTGTGATCAACTGTAAGGTGACAGAATCCTGTCTCGAGAATCTTGGTGATCACCTTTGGTGACCATTTTATATAAGGTGGTGGGTGGTCTGAGATACTAAAGGATACAGAGTCGGGACTTCCTCAAGCACATACAGCAGGTCATATGACTCTTTTCTTATACTTGCTTGCTAAAAAGTATTTAGTACAGTAAATATCAGTAAAGGTGTCAGATTACCTAGATCATTTTGCAACATCACCAAAACCTGGAGCTGCTTGTTTTTAGAATACATTTTCTTTATTGCTCAAGCCAGTTGATTTAAGATTTCCTCTTATTTGCCACTGACGATATTCTAACTTATACACCATAACACCATCATCAGTTCACCAGTTAGCTCTTTTTAGGTCTGTAATTTAGGTTGTACTTTGAGGGGCATGTGCTATCGGAGAGGGCCAGTACTCTATAATCATGCTACACTCATTATTATTCAAGTCTCACAGAGGTTGAATGACTTGTCCAAGGCTGTCATAATATTGGATCTGAAACTTCTCATGATTTCAAATCTCTTTGCTCTCTCCTACAACATTTTTGACCGTGGAAAACATTGTCGATGACCTGGATTTAATCCTGATGTCATCACTTACTAACTGTGTGACCACTCTCTGCCTTCATTTCCTTATCTATAAATTGAACTAGCAAATTCCTTACAGAGTTTTAATGAGGATTAAATGAGACATGCCATGTTCAACCCTGAGCACAACAGCCGACATGGTAAATACCCCGTAAAAGTCATCATCATAATATCTAGAGTAAGAGTGTCCACCTAGATCTGGATCATTACTATTAATAATTCCTCCTCTTTCTAAAATTTTATGATTTCACTTTCATTTTGTACTCTACAAAGAGAACATTAGTGAAGAAAGAGAAATTTCATCTACTCTAATTCCAGTGTCAATCCTTTTGTTTGGTAATGCTCTCTTTTACATATGCTGTCAAATATGTATTGATTGCCTGCTGTGAACCAGGTACTGTGGTGATGTCTCTGAGGAGTTCTTTTTTTTTTTTTTTGGGTTGTTTTTTTTTTTTTAATTGACTTTGTAATAATATTACATTAAAAATATATATGTGAGGTCCCATTCAACCCCACCCCCCCATCCCCCCTCTCCCCCCCCAACAACACTCGTTCCCATCATCATGACACATCCATTGGATTTGGTAAGTACATCTTTGGGCACCTCTGCACCTCATAGACAATGGTCCACATCATGGCCCATACTCTCCTCCATTCCATCCAGTGGGCCCTGTGAGGATCCACGATGTCCGGTGATCACCCCCAAGGCGCCATCCAGGGCAGCTCCACGTCCCAAATACGCCCCCACCTCTCATCTCTTCCTGCCCTTCCCCATACCCATCGTCCGCCATGTCCACTTTTCCCAATCCAATGCCACCTCTTCTATGTGGACATTGGATTGGTTGTGTCCATTGCACCTCTATGTCAAGAGGAGGCTCAGATTCCACATGGATGCTGGCTGCCATCCTCCCATTTTCAGTTGTAATCACTCTAGGCTCCATGGTGTGGTGATTGTCCTTCTTCAACTCCATCTTAGCTGAGTGTGGTAAGTCCAATAAATCAGATTGTAGGTGCTGGAGTCTGTTGAGGCTCAGGACCTGGCTATCACATTATCAGTCCAGAGAGTCAAATCCCCTAACTATATCTTAAACCCCAACGTTAACTGCACCTCCAGCAGATTAGTATGAAAGTCTTATGAAGGGAGATCCCATCTGAGTCCAGATTCATCACACATAAACATCATTTCCAGAGAGGGGCCATCTGCCCTGGTAGTAAACCCCATCGGCCATGACCATAACTCTCATGGGTCTCTTTAGCCTTCATAGGAACCAATATCTGGGGGTTGTATCTGCTTTATCTGTCTCTCTGACTCTGCTCAGTTGTGCATGAGGGCAATCCTTCTGCCAGCCTCCAGACTCTTTTTTAGAAACTCGTAGCCATATAAACTCATTTCTCCTTTCCATTTCCCCCTTACTTTAGGTCAAACAGCATTTTAAAGTCATGTTATTTTATGTAGACATGGATATTCTGCTGATCCACATTGAACCTTCCATATAAGGTCCTTTTCCAGTTGCATCATCAGTTGGTATTTGATAGTGGTCCCTCGTTGCCAGGGAGGCTCATCCCCGGGTGTCATGTCCCACGCTGGAGGGAAGGCATTGCATTTACATGCTGAGTTTGGCTTCGAGACTGGCCACATTTGAGTAACATGAAGGCTGACAGGAGGAAATTCCCAGGCACAATGTTGCTCTAGGCCTTGTTCTTATTTTAGGTTTATCAGCTCACAAGCATAGTCATTAGCATCAGGGGCTCACTGTTGAACCCTCACTCCCTCCCGGTCCCCGCCGCTGTACCTGGGAGACTATCGCTGCTCCCCTAGGGACCACGACAGAGCACCACTGGCCAGGAACCCAGTACCCCCCCTGCTGGGTTTTTAATTGTTGCCACTATGAGTATATCCAATCATTAACATGCGCCCTGGACATATGTTCTGTACAGCTCCCTGTCAGCCATATATCACCTGTCATTGGTATCCCATACCAGTATCCCTCCATTGCCATTGTTGAAACACTCTGTGATCCAGAACTCCCCGAAATTTGAAGCCCAATATAATGTCATGGTCCCTTACTAGGGAATGGCATATAGCGATGGGTTTAAAGGATAGATAAAGAACTTGGATAAAGTTAGATAAAGAACTTAGATAAAGAATGTTGACTTGAAAAAATTCCACATCCTATCCTTTTTTTCCCCCCCCCCCCTAATTATTCAGCGTTTCTTCATAGGAGTCCTAGACCACAGCAATGCATATATATAATATACAGCACTCCCATACATCCACCACAACACCTTTTTCCTTCCACAGCGATACTCTTACACCCTATTCACATCATATTTACTTAAGGTGATGTACAGAGTCTGAGATATTAGCTTTCTAACATGGTAATATCTGTGCTTACATTATGGTGCATACTTTAGGATACACAGTTCTTTACATTTTTAGTTCTCCTATGTTTTACATTATGGTTTACATTATCAGTCTGTCGTCTCCTATATGTTATGGTGTAATATTACATGTTTTATATCCATCCTTGTGTACTCTCAAGAAACTCCTCCCTTGCCCCCCATTTACTTTGGTTCCACACATTTAACGTCCATTTTCCCTTCCACCTTGGTGCCCACAGTGACAGCCAACCTCCGTTTCCTGAGGAGCCACTTCCAGAGATAGATGGAATAGTGTTTAGGGCCTAACTTGCTCATCTGCCCTAATGCCCTGGGAGCCACCCTTTCTCTCGAGGGATAGAGTTCCCTCTATTTGGTGGCATTAGTCCTCCCCAGGATGTGGGTCCACCCCCACTCTCACTACTTGGGATTCTACCCCATGGTGTCACCCACTCTGGCAGAATGAGCATTTAGACATTCCCCAGGAGCCCGTCCTGCATCAGACCCTCCCCTCCGAGCATTCTAAACAGGTAACCCTCTTTATTATATTTTGATATTATTTTCTCGGCATTTTACTCTCCACCACCTCCTAACCCTCTCCTGTGTTCGTATGCTACCCCTCCCTCCCCCCACTTTTGGGCAACATTACCCAACCGTCCCTCCCCAGCCACCCTCAAACCCGTAAAGCCCCAACCAAAGGCAACCCCTTGCCCCCATTTTATCTCTTCTGAGGAGTTCTTAACCTTTCAGGACAACTTGGAATACCTGTTTTTCCCCAAAACTGAAATTTCTACTTGCCTAAGTAACCCCAATTTTCACAATGGTTATTTTGCAAAAAAAGTCTTTGACACAAATTTATTTTCCATGCAATACAAATCTGTGTGCCAGCTTCGAATCCCTCACTAAACACGAAAATTAACAGTCATCTCCTTGCCCATGGTTAGCGAACAATAACTGTGACCAACAAAAAATTTCCAGAGTTTAAGAAACTGTTGCAATTACAAAGGCTTTTTGTGCTATTGTCCACAATCACTGTTACTTGCAATCTGATACAAGCCAGTCCTCCTACACTGATTAAATAAAGTGTCAAAAAGGAGAATCTGGAATCAGCAACCTTTTTAAAATTAGTAACTCTTATTTCCTCTCTTTTCTATAGGGACTCAGTTCCAAGTGTCTCCTTATCCAAGAAAGCCAACATTTCCCCCTGTAATCATAAAACACTGCTTAAAAATTGGTCTTTTTTTATCAGATGCCTCCTGCCACGTGTGAGAGCATAGTGAGGTTTGGCAATCTGAAAAAGTCCCCATGTGTTTGGAACTCATTGTATTATACACTGTGGAAACACCATCTGCAGGCAGTCTTTCCCTCTCCAACTTGTCAGGGTGAGTGGCTGGAGGGATCCATAAGCCAGGATGCTTCGTTAACTGGCAGTGACTCTGCCAGTGTAAGGGAAACATCTGTATCAGCCAAATCTGGTAAAAATTTGATAGTTAACTGACACCGAACATTTATGCAAGAATTTCAGTGTCTCTAAAATAAAGCCAGTGCCTCAGAAACCTCTAATTGATATCTCCACATCTTAGCATTCACTGTTAAGAGCTGGGGTCATTTGATAGTTGCTTAAATCATCTCAGAGATGATTCTTACATTTTTAGGCTGTTCTGTCTAAAGAGGAATGTGGGAGGACACTGAGAATCGGTGAGCCTTGTCCTTGTCTTGATCTTTCTTCACCTTTCTCCATGGTGAGGAAACAATGAATTATCTCAGCATGGCAGTATTTTGAAGTCTTCCCCTGAAATAATCCCTAAGGAGAAAATGTTTATGAAAGGAAGTTTTGTGAAGCACAGGCAAAAAAATTTTTTAAAAAATCAAAACCATCTACTTCTGCACAGACTGAAACAGATTGATCCTCTCAGTGTGTTTCCTGAGTTTAGGTTTGTTGGGAAGGTTGGTTGAAGAATTCTGAAGAAAAACTTGTATATGTGCTCAGAACAAAGTGGATAGGTAGAATACTAGCCAGCCTTACAAGTTGAAATATATTAGATATTTAATTTGAGATCCTGGCTGCATCTTTGTACACATTTTAGAAAACTGTCCTTATAAAGTTATCCATCATCCCCATCCCAGCACTTATACCATAATTATATTGACCACATGAATATAACAAAATATTCATTGTAATCACTGATCATATAACTGACCATATAAAAATTATCAATTAATAGGAATAAACTAGAATGAGATCCTGTTTGCGTATGTTATATTCAACATTTTTTGCAAGTAATTAGAGAAGAGGAAAAGGTGGTGATAAATAAAATGGGTTGAAAAGTTACATTCAAGCTCACACACCTCTGAAAATAACACATAATAATAAGTTTTCAGCTCTAGAAGGTAGAATGTAAAAACATGAGTTACTTTGGAGACTTTCGGTATCTATTACCCCTGTTCTACAAAATGTGTTGGTGGGTTCGCATATTTAACAGATTGTTAGTAAGAAAAATACTTACCGGTTTTGATTTCTGAGACTTCTATATCCAGTCCAAAAAGTGTGTCCTAAGATCATGAAAGGTTGAGGAGGGACTGTGGAGATTAATATATGAGGAGAGGGGATAGGAGGAAGTTGCAAAAAGGGAAGGTATGGGAAGGGAGCTGGGTAGGTTTACAGAAGTAGCAGATTGCACCCAAAGGAGCTGGTAGGCCCCTGAGGAATGGTTGAAAAGCACTCCTAGAAAAGTTATATTAAAAGTTGTGAACTAGGTGAGACTGACAACCTCAGGAGAGATCCCATGCCACGCCCAAGCAGAGCAGGCAAAGAACTGAACATTGTCAGGGAGCCTTGGATAGTGAGGGTACCTGCGCTGATCAGTATGCACCAAAGTTGAGAAGAGCCTCTGTCTTCTTCTAGATTGCTAAACACCCTCAGGGCTTTAGTATGACCCTGAAAGAAAGGAAGTCACATCAATGGTTGAGCTTGAATTTTTAGCCAGCCCTGAAGGATGGGGGCTTTACAATTAAATATAACTTGGTCTTGAAAAGGGAAGCATTGTAGCGGTTTTTTTCCTTCCAAATTTTAAGGATGGCAAAATTTATACCCACTACCCATGGTACAGACCAAGAATATCATCCAATTTTGACTGTAAAAGGAAAGAAGAATGCTAATAAAGCATCTTGGAAGGTAGTAGAGAAAGGCTTGGGGCAAAGAAGAATGAGGAAATATTGGAGAATGGCTATGCCACAGGACCCAAGTGCCTTTGCATGTATCCATACAAGCCATAGGCAGAAACTTGCTCCGCTGCTTTTGGCAGGACTTGGGAAGATGCCTTTTTATCTTCCCAGGAGGATAGAAAGCTTCTGAGTCTCTACCTCAAGGCCATCCCTATACACTTCTATTTCGCCCATGGAGGCTGATGTGAAACAGCTGCACACTCTGAGACCATTTTGAAGCAGACTAGAATTAGCACCTCAGCAAAGCGGTCCTATGGTGTTTTTTAAAAACCTTTATCCTACTAACATATATATGACCCCAAATTTTCTCTTTTCACCACATTCAAATAGATAATTCAATAATGATAGTTACATTAGCAATATTCTGCTATCATCACAACCATCCATTACCAAAACTGTATGATTTAAGCAGTAACTTCCCATTCCCTTGCCCACCACAACCCCTGGCCTACATTCTAGTATCTGACTCTATGAATTTGCTTATTGTGTTCATTTCATATCATTGAGATCATACAATATTTGGCCTTTTATGTCTGGTTTATTTCTCTCAATGTGATGTCTCTAAGGTTCATTCATGTTGTCACGTATATCTTTTTAAGTCTGATTTATATTCCATTGTATGGATATATTACATTTTGTTTGTCCATTCAGTTGATTGGCATTTGGATTACTTCCATCTTTTAGCAATTGTGAATAATTGAGGGATGAAACGGGGTCCCTGTTATGGGACGAGCGGGGTCCCTGTTACAGGACGAGTGGGGTCCCGTTGTGGGACGAGAGGGGTCCCTGGCGTGGGGAAGAAAGCCTCGTACGGCCGCTGAGGCTTCCCTCGGGGGCTCCGAAGGCGTGGAGGGCACACAACCCAGGAAGAAGTCGCGGAGACAGGCTGATGGCACAAGTCTGGTTTATTGTGGAAGGGGATGCAGATTTATAGGATTGGGGAGTGGTGTGGCGGGTTCTGATTGGCTAGGGCAAATGCTGTTTCAATATAAGGCAATGTTCTGGCATTGGGCTAGTGATTGGCCAGTAGAGTATGTGCTAACTCTTGATAGGCTGACACTGTTACTAAGCTGATAGGTGGTTGTAAACTGTTGCTGGGCAAACAGCGTACTAAGAGATTAGGTTTAAGGGAGGGGGGAGGGGAAGTGAGAGCTGGGCTAGGCGGGAGATAGGAAGGGGGAGGGCGGTGCTGGCTAGCGGTTAGCAGCGAAGGCCTAGTCAGGCGTGGTCACCTTGTCTAGGCCCAGTGGGCAGAGGCGGTGTCACCTCTTGCCGCACTGTTTGCCACTGAGGCAAGCCGGGTGCCCCTCCTCCCACAAATAATGACGCTATGAGCATCAGTGGACAAATATCTGTTCAAGTTCTTGCTTTCAGTTCTTTTGGGTACATACCTAGAAGTGGGATTGCCAGGTTTTATGCAATTCTATACTTAGCTTTCTGAGAAACTGTCAAACTGTCTTCCACAGCAACTGCACAATTTTACATCTTCAAATCCTATTCAACAATTGTAATTTTCCATTGTTTTTAAAAATTATTATTATTAGCCACTCTAGTGAGTGTGAAATGGTATCTCATTGTGGTTTTGATTTGTATTTCCCTGATGGCTAATGATGTTGAGCACCTTTTCATGTGCATTTGTCCATTTATATATCTTCTTTGGAGAAATGACTATTCAAGTCTTTTGCCCATTTTTTACATTGGATTGTTCGTCTCTTCGTTATTGAGCTGTAGGATTTCTTAATATCTTCTAGATATTAAACCCTTATTGGGTATGTGGTTTCCAAATATTTTCTGCCATTCTGTAGATGGTCTTTTTACTTTCATAACAAAGTCCTTTGATGCACAAAAGTTTTTAATTTTGATGAGGTCCCATTTCTCTATTTTTTCTTTTGTTGCTTGTGCTTTGGGTGCAAAGTCTAAGAAGCTATTGCCTAACACAATGACCTAAAGATACTTCCCTATGTTTTCTCCTAGGAGTTTATAGTTTGGGTTCTTTTATTTAGGTCTTTGCAATTTTTATATATGGTGTGCAGTAGGGGTCCATCTTCATTCTTTTGCATTTTTCCCAGTTTTCCCAGCACCATTTGTTGAAGAGACTATTCTTTCCCAATTGAGGTAAAAATCAGTTGGAATCCTTGTCAAAAATCCGTTGGCAATAAACGCGAGGGCTGATTTCTAAACTTGAATTTAATTCCAATGGGTTATATGCCTGTCCTGTGTCAATACTATGCTGTTTTGATTCCAGTGGCTTTGTTTTTTTCTTCTTTATTTTCTTTTAAGTGTTACATTCAAAAAATATGAATATACCCCCCACCCGTGAGTCCTCCAACTTTGTTCTTCCTTTTCAAGAAGGCTTTGGCTATTCTGGGCCTCTTATCCCTTCACAGAAATTTTATGACTGGCTTTTCCATTCTGAAAAGAAGGTCATTAGAATTTTGATTGGGATTGCACTGAATCTATAAATTGCTTTGGGTAGACTTGACATCTTAACAATATTTAGTCTTCCAATCCAAGAACATGGAATGTCCTTCTATTTATTTAGGTATTCTTTTATTTCTTTTGGTTTTATAAATTTCTCTGTTTAAGTTTTTTATATCTTTGGATAGATTTATTCCTAGATATTTGATTATTTTCATTGTTATTTTAAGTGGAATTTTTTATGGATTTCTTCTTCAAATTGTTCATTGATAGTGTATAGAAACACTATTGAGTTTTGCATGTTTATCTTGTACTCCTTCATTTGATGAATTCATTTATTTGTTCTGATAGCTTTGTCGTGGATTTTCAGGATTTTCTGTGTAGACCATCATGTCACCTGTAAATAGAGAAATTCTTACTTCCTTTCCAATTTCATATTTTTTTATATTGTCTCCACAGAAAAATACTAAACCATGCAGAAGGCACAACCAGAGTTAAATGGCAAGGTGAAAATTTACAAACTGCTAGTATTTATTCGGTATCAGACATTGTGTTACATACTTTACAAAAAATATACTTGTAGAGTAGTTGTTAGCTGAGCTAAAGATCTTGCCACATTCCTCTTCATCTATTTACTTTTACCAATGGTAAGGGCTTAAAGAAGAAAACTTGCAATTTCTATTTGGAGAGAAAGACCCTAGAATATATACACATATTCCCATATATAAACATAAATATTGCCATTGGACTTATCTCAAGGAATGAGATAAGTGCCAGTATTAATTCATTTAAGAATACATCTAGGATAACATTTTCAATTAAAAAAAAAAACACTTTATTTTTCTTTCATAAAATACACTTTCTTAAAAGAAAAATTATACGGACACCCACTACTTTTCCATGTGAAACAGTATTCTTCTGAAATATGGTCCCATATGCTTTTATATATTGAGCATGATGAAGAATGGACTTGTTTTTCACTGCTTTCATTATTCCTTTAAAAAAAAAGTTTTTGCCATCATTAATTAATGATCTGTAGCAAATTTGCTTTCATCTGAGCTGAGAAAGAAAGTAGCAAAGAGGGCAACTCCTAATCCAGAAGTTATGGTTGCTTCCGTACATATATCACCAACTCTCTCTTCACCACTAACAGTGACTGAAATATATTATTATGAAGTAAATGAAAGAGAAAAGACAGTGAAGCAAAAGGAAGACCATGAATATAAATTTTTCTACCATACCATTGACCCTATCATCAATTAAGTGCTCTGACATGGAGATGAGTGATAAAAAATATATCATATCTGTCATTATGTTATTATGAAATTGTTTTAGTAAAATCCCAGATAGAAAAGGTCAGAATAGTCAGTCATTCATTCACTCACCAGCAAATATTTATTGTGCTCCAGCTATGTGCCAGCCATAACCAATTCAAAAATCTAGGAGCTAATGGATAAAAGACCTAAATATAATAGCTGAAACTAGAAAAATCTTAGAAAACAGCTTAGGGATAAATCTTTGTGACCCTATATTTGGCAATGGATTCTTAATTATGATGCCAAAAGCATGAGCAACAAAAGAAAAAAATCATAATTAAAACTTTGGGACTTCAAAGAAAACTCACAGATGGAAGAAAATTTTTGCACAGTATATCTGATAAGGGACTTGTATCCAGAATATATAAAGAAATCTTGCAATTCTATAATAAAAAAAACGATGATTTAATTAAAAATGGCAAAGGATACGAATAGATATTTCTCCAAAGATATACATTGGCCCGTAAGCCATGAAAAGATGCTCAGCATCATTGTATTAGTCAGCTAAAGGAGTGCTGAAACAAAATACCAGAAATCTGTTGGCTTTTATAAAAGGGTATTTATTTGGGGTAAAAGCCTACAGTTACCAGGCCATAAAGTGTAAGTTAGTACCCTCACCAAAGCCTGTTGCCATGTGTTGCAGCAAGATGGCTGCCAGTATCTGCAAGAGTTCAGGCTTCCTCTCTCTCTTAAGGTTCCCTGGTCCCAGCTTCTTCCAGTATCAGTTATAGGCTGGGATAAGTCTCATCTGTTGCCCAGGGCTCATTTCTCTTGAAGCTCAGCTGCTCTACTCTCACCACAAGGCTAGCTGTGAACTATCAGGTAAATGGCTTGTCTTTCTGGAGCCTTGGCTGTGTCTAATGGAGAAGTCCCTCTTTCCTCAAGTATCTGCTTCTCTGTGTATTTACTTCCCAGTGCTCCAGGATTAAAACTCCTACAACTCTGCCATGTGATTTTTATGTCTTATGATGTGGCCCAATCAAAGCCTTTTTTTTTTTTTTTACTTTTTTTTCCCACTGCAATTGTTTTTTTTTTTTTTGTCTTTATTCATTTTTTTTAATATTACATTCAAAAAATATGAGGTCCCCAAATACCCCCCACTTCCCTCACCCCACTACTCCCCCCATAGCAACAATCTCGTCCATCATCATGAGACATTCATTGCATTTGGTGAATACATCTCTGAGCATTGCTGCACCTCATGGTCAATGTTCCGCATCATAACCCACACTCTCCCACGTTCCATCCAGTGGGCCATGGGAGGACCTACAATGTCCAGTAATTGTCCCTGCAGCACTACCCAGGACAATTCCAAGTCCTGAAAATGCCTCCATCTCATCTCTTCCTCCCATTTCCCACACCCAGCAGCCATCATGGCCACTTTCTCCACACCAATGCCACATTTTCTTCAATTACTAACCACATTAGTTCATGAATAGAATATCAGTAAGTCCACTCTAATCCATATTCTATTCCTCCATCCTGTGGACCTTGGATTGGTTGTGTCCATTCCACATCTATGTCAAGAGGGGGCTTAGATTCCACATGGAAACTGGATGCAATCCTCCTGCTTTCAGTTGTAGGCACTCTTGGCTCCATGTTGTGGTGGTTGACCTTCTTCAAGTCCATGTTAGCTGAGTGGGGTAAGTCCAATAAAGCAGAGTGGAGGAGCTGAAGTCTGTTGAGGCTCAGGGCCTGGCTATCATATGGTCAGTCCAGACATTCAGATACCCTGGGTATATCTTAAACCCCAGCACCAACTACAATTCTGATAAAGTAACAGGAAAGGCTTGTGAAAAGAGATCACATCTGAGTCCAGCTCCATCACACAAGCACCAACTCCAAAGAAGGGCCAACTGACATGGCACTGAACTCCATCTGTCATGACCATAAAAGCTGTGGGTCTCTGTAGCCCTCAGAAAAACCAGTACCTGGGGTTGTATCTACCTTATCTGTCTCTGGGACTCTTCTCAGGTGTGCATAAGGGCAACCCCTCTGATAACCTCCCGGCTCTTTTTTAGAGACTCATAGCCATATAAACTCATTTGTCCTTTCCATGTCCCCCTTGGTTTAGGTCAAAAAGCATTTTTAACTCCTGTTATTATATGTAGACAGAGATATTCTGCTGGTCCGAGTTAACCCTTTTATTCAAGGTCATTTTCTAGTTACATCATCAACTGGTACTTGGTAGTAATCCCTCGGCACCAGGGAGGCTCATTCCCGGGAGTTGTGTCCCACGCTGGGGGGAAGGAAACACATTTACATGCTGAGTTTGGCTTCGAGACTGGCCACATTTGAGGCCTTGTTCTTATTTCAGGTGCACAGGCTCACAAGCATAGTCATTAGTATCAGGGGCTCATTGTTGGACCTTCATTCTTTTTTGGTCTTTGTCATTGCACTTGGGGAATTGTTTTTGTTCCTTTAGGGACTGGATAGAGCTCCCCTGGCTAGGAACTCAGCACTCCCTCAGTTGTTGTTTTTAATTGTTTCCACTATGAAAATATCCAAGCATTTTTATGTACCCTGGATATATGCCTTGTAGAACTCCCTGCCAACCATGTGTCCCCTGTCAATAACATCCCACACCAGTATTCCTCCACTGCCATTGTTAAACGTCTCTGTGATCCAAAACTTCCTGAAAAGTGAAGCCCAATATATTGCCAGGTTCCCTTAATAGTAAAATGGAATATAGCGATGAGTTTAAAGGTTAGATATAGAATACATATTAATTTGGAAAAATTCTACATCCTATCTTTTTATTTCCTTTTTTCTAATTATTAAGCTTATCTTCACAAGAGTTTTAGATCACAGTAATTCATATATACAATATACAGTACTCCCACATATCCAACATAAAATCTTTTCCCTTCCACAGCAATAATCTTTTAACATATTCATACCATATTTACTGAAACTGATATACAGATATTAAGATAATAGCTTTCAAACAAGGTAACATTTGTGTTTACAGTGTGGTTTATATTTTATACTATACAATTTTCTAAATTTTAGTTATCTTATGTTTTACATTATGATTTACATTTTAGCCTATCAGCCCCTATATATTTTTGGTATAATTTTACATATCTTATATCCATCCTTGGGTACTCTTGTGAAACACTTCTATTGCCCACACAGTTACATTGGTTCCATCTATTCAATACCTATTTTCCCCTCCTCTTAGGGCCCACAATGACAGTCAATCTTCATTTCTTGAAGAACCATGTTCAGAGATACTTGCAACAGTGTTGAGGGCTTGACATGCTCAACTGCCCTAATGCCCTGGGAGCCACCATTCTCTTGAGAGATACAGTTCCGTCTATTTGATGGCATCAGTCCTCCCCAGGATGTGGGTATACCTTCACTCTCATTATATGGGTCAAAGCCTTAATTATTTAATCAAGTAAAAGTGAAACCTCTGAATCCAATACAATCTAATATGCCCAGAGAAAAAGACCAGTTTACAAACATAATCCAATATCTATTTTTGGAATTCATAAACAATACCAAACTGATACAATCATTAGGGAAATATAAATCAAAGAAACAATGATATACTCATACCCACTAGGATAGCTAGAATCAAAAAAATTAGATGATAACAAGTGCTGGCAAGGATGTGGAGAATAATAATTCTCATACACTGCTGATGGGAATTCACATGAGGCAGCAACTTTGGAAAATAGCCTGGCAATTCCTCAAGTAATTAAACATAGAGTATCATATGACCCAGCAATTCCACTCCTAGAAATATATCCAAGAGAAATAAATACATGTCCACACCAAAACTTGTACATGAATGTTCATAGTAACATTATTCATAATAGCCAAAAGGTGAAAACAACTCAAACGTCCATTAACGGATGAATGGATAAACAAATCTTTGTATATGCATACAATGGAATATTATTCAACCATAAAACAGAATGAAGTACTGATATGTGCCACAGACAGCATGGATGATTGTTGAAAACATTATGCTAACTGAAAAAAGTCACAAAATACCACATATTATATTTTCCCTTCATATGAAAGGTCCAGAATAGGAAAATCTATGGAGACCAAAAGGAGATTGGTGATTGGGGGCTCAGGGGAGGATGCGGGGCAGGGGATGATAATAGCTCAAGTGTGCAGGGTTTCTTTTTGAGGTAATGAAAATGCTTGAAAATTGATTGTTTGTGATGGTTACCTAACTCTGTGACTATACTAAAAACCATAAAATTGTACACTTTAAATGAGTTATTTGTGTGGTATATGAATTATATCTCAATAAAGGTATTAAAAAATCTAAGTACTTCTCCTAAGTCTGAGTTATTAATAATAGTTCTAAGGCCATTTGAAGTAGCTTAAAAAATTAGAAAATACTTCTAGAAAGGTGAAGTCTCTAATTTTAAATATAGTGAGTTATAAGAAAACTACTGTAGCCTAGAAGGAAAATGCCATTTAAAAAAAAAAAAACTTATTGGAACGTCTTCCATTTTCTATTTGTCACTGGGCAGAGGGAAGGCAACTTAAATTCATTAGTGAGGCAGCTGGTGAGAAAGCATAAGCATCTCTCAGGTAGGCAAAAGGATACATGATAAAGAAGAGTAATTGCTGACCCAAAGAATAGCCAAGTAATGGCACGGTGATAGTCCAGACTTCAGGAGTCAAGGGAATGGACAGATCTACAATTTATAAATAATAAAAGCAACAAAAATGAAAGGAGCTCTCATTTATTAGGCATTTTCTATGTGCCAGTCCCTGTGCAAAGTGTTTTGTTTATACTCCCTACTCTTGTGTAAACAAGGAAAGGTGTCCCCTTACTGCACAATATGGATGCAGCATGTTTTCACTAGTAGACTGACTATATCTGTGTATCTATACATTTATTGGAATGCCAGAGAAGCCCTATGAATAAGTGTTTGATCAAAATTATCTTATACATACAGCTCAAGTCATGTAGGTCATGGAGAGGCCACCTACATATTTGGCAAAAAAGATATTATAATTTCTCATCAAACCAATCATTTAGAGTAGTGGTTCTTAACCATGGTTGATTTGTCCCCTAGAAAATATTTTAAAATGTCTGGAGATATTTTTGGTCATCACAACTGAGGGTATCTACTGGATAGGGATGAGAGATACTGCTAAGCATTCTACAATGCACAGGACACCGCCACAACACAGAATTCGCTGGCTCCAAATGTCAATAGCTCCCAGGTTGAGAAACATTGAGTTGGATGCTCTGATCACGTCATCAGAGACACCAATTTTGTCAATCCAGACTTCTCTGGGTCTAACTGGCTTAATTAACAATTAAGTGTTTCCAGAACAATTATTTAGTGTTTTTACTACTGAATATGTAACGATAGCTTTAGTGATCACACATGGAAACCTTGCAAAAATTCCTTAGAAAATCAGCAAGAAAAAAAAAAGATTTTTATAAAGATAACTTCATAGCCTCCCATCTTTATAACAATAACTGACAGGCTCCTAATATGGGAAACAAATTCTAGAATTTTACCTTCTGTTCACACATCAACTATACCCAAGTTTATGGAATGTCCATGATATACAGAGTCCTAGAGCAATTTGGTTGAAACTATAAAACATTTTAATCTTCTAAAAGAAAGAAAAGACATTCTTGTCATCACGGAGTTCATTACACATACCTGTGCTATATAGTGTCCCCTCTTTTGTGTCCTGTGAGTGGGGAAAAAAAATTCTGCCAAAGACCATTCAGTTAAACATCGTTTCTGGGCTACTACTTAACAAGATTATAACAAGGCAATAATTATTGTAACCTCCACAGCACACACTTTGGAATGATAGATTTGACTCAAGCCTTGAAACCTATTAAAGATCCTTTTCTTTATTTAAAATCTAGGCCCACTTTCTCCTCATTAATTCTGAGGAGAGATGACATATTTTAAATTTGGACCTAAATGATTTGAAGGAAAACACGCTCACACAAACCTCAAATTATTTCCATTTTTTAGCATATGGTTTAAATAAAAAATTACTAATCTTACTCTGATGTTGTTCAGGAATCTTTGAAATTAAAAAAAGCAATTTTGATTTTTCCCCTACTCATAAATGAGAAAAAGAGAGAAAGACATCAAATCTCCTCATTACTTTTCAATTCTAAAATGCTCAAAACCAGAAATATGTTCAGAAATTGAACATCAGAGTGAGATTAGCAATTTGTTAATTTGTCTCTGATCTGAAACCCAGTGTTAAATATGGTGAAGTCCCAGATATGCTGAATTTGATTTTAATTCTGGGTCATGATATTTAATGGATCATAGAGGTTAAGGAAGATACACAAACATCACCAATGTATACCAGAAATTGAAGATATAGTAAAGAGTGATACTTGTTACAAAAATATGATTTAGTCTTATTTTCAGAAACCAATTTGTATAAATTGCATACCTATTTAACAAATAGTTAAACAAATATTAACATTTACTAAAAACATATAATTATTGCTAAATCTGTTAAATGATCCAACTTACTAAATGAGTAATTTTCAGAACATTTATACATGGCAAGTCTAGTATATTACACATGCAGCACAGTACATTAATTCTCTGAAGTGTCTCCATAGGTCAATAGAATAATAATCCCCAGTCATGCATTATAAAGATGGAATGCTGATGTGACTTTCTTATGACTCTAAACCATACGACTTCTACCCTGAAAATATCAAATGATTTATACTTCAAACATAAATTATCAACAAACAGATTATGCTTCTCAGTGTTGGGAAATGTAAAGTAGCAATAAGGTAATAGTCAAAAAAACCCATATTTGTCTGTCTATATTATGTTATAGACATGAAAATAAGCCCTAGAACTTAATAGGAAATTCAGAGGGTTTCAAATATTTATGTTTATGCTTATTTTCTCTGTTTCAATTTATTCCGTTTTCATGAGATCCTGTTTCTGAGATATTCTAAGAACCTTTGTCATAGAAAACACTTTTTGTTTTCTTGACTAGTGAACCATATGGTGAGAGAGAGAAGAAATCCTCTTCATTGGAGATAATATAAAATTTCTTGCTCCAACAAATTGCAGAATTAATGATTTTTGGAAACTAATTCTAAAGCTAAAGTAATCCTTTAGGGGTGACTGAGAAAAGTCTGGTTGCTTAACTTGTCAGCATTTATCACAAACCCAAAGGTTCTGACGATAATGGACAGATTTTTAATGCTGCAGAAAGAGAGAGAAAATAAACAGTTTAAACTAACTTTAATGTATCCACCACAAACACTAGTATGAAGCAAAATAATAAACACCAATTTTAGCACATCCTACTGTCAAAGGAATTAAGCATATTTTAAAAATCACTGTGTGTAATTTTAAGTATGTCACACTGTTCAGCTTGCATTGTTATGATAGCAATTAGCAGCTAATCAACACGCCTTCCTCAAACATTTATTGAATACCTACTATATGTCAGGCATATAGCTAGCCTTTAGCAGTGCTTTCCTCTCTATCTGTATATTCCACACAAACAGTCATTTGCCAGGAACACCTTCCCAGAGAAGAGCACATCTGAACATAATTTTGAAAATCACTAGTAGTAATAGTAATATAAAAAATAATTACAACATTAAGAAGGAGGAGGCAAAGGGGAAGGGGGAAAACTGGAGGGATTACTAATTGCCAGTACTAGTAACCTGAATAATGGCCCTGAAAGATAGCAGTCCCTAATTCCTGTAACCTGAAAATGTTACCTTATATAGAAAAAGGGTTTTTGCAGATGTGATTGAGTTAAAGTTCTAGAGCTGGGAAGATCATCCTGGATTATCTGGATGAACCACAAGTATCCTTATAAGAAGAGGCATCAGGAGATTTGATAACCAGAGAAGCAAAGGCAATGTGACCACAGCGGGAGAGACTGGAGTGAAGCAGTCAAGGAATGCCAGCAGCCACCAGAAGCTGGAAGCGGCAAGGAATGGGTCCTCTGGAAGTGCTGCCCTGCCGACACACCTTGGTTTCCACCCAGTAAAACTGATTTCAGACTTCTCACCTCCAGAACTGTGAGAGAATAAATTTCCTCTGTAAGCCCCCCAGTGCATGGTAATTTGTTAAAGAGGCCACAGGAATCTTATACACCAGTGGGTTTATTTTCCCAATTAACCCTCTTCATAGCTCTATGAAGGAAGCAATATTAGTGGCCCCACTTGTTTATCAGTAAATCAAGATGCAAAGATGGTAGAAAACTAGATCAAGGTCATAAGAGAAGTAGGAGGGAGTGGGTGGGAGAGGAGGAAGAGGAAGAGCAGTGTTCTGAGCAGAAGAAGGAAGGCATGAGACCATCTCACATGCTCTCTAATGATGTGACATTGTCAGAACAAGGAGACCATGATAGGTATGGCTGGAGATTGCCATGAATACTATCCATCTACAGGATTAGTGAGGACTCACTCTGCAATAAGGATTGTGGTAAGTGCTTTATAAAGATTTTTTTTAATTCATCACAATCCTGAGTGTTAAGTACCATATTTCTTTCCACTTTACAGATAAAAGAACTATCTCAGATAGGTCCAGTAACTTGCCCAAGGTGACACAGGTAATATATGATATAGCAGCAACTCAACCTAAACCTGGCTGATTCCAAAGCCTATAGTCCAAACCTGACTCTGTCACCTGGTCCCGCAGAATGAGGCTAAAGACAAAGGTAAGGCTGGATAATGAAGAGCCTCATGTCTTAAGTTACTGAGTCTGAGTTTTATCCCAAAACTATAGGGAAGCACTGAGAAAAGGTAAGCATGGTAGTAGCATGATCAGATTTAGCTTAAATGATCATTGCAATGAAGTTGTGAAGCAGGAGTTGGAAGGAAGTGATACTGAAAGTAGTAGGCTAATTAGGGGGCTATTACAGTACACCTGGTGAGAAGTGGACTTCACCCAGTGGAAAGGGTGTCCGTCTACCACATGGGAGGTCCGCGGTTCAAACCCCGGGCCTCCTTGACCCGTGTGGAGCTGGCCCATGTGCAGTGCTGATGTGCGCAAGGAGTGCCCTGCCATGCAGGGGTGTCCCCCGCATAGGGGAGCCCCACGTGCAAGGAGTGCACCCCGTAAGGAGAGTTGCCCAGCGCCAAAGAAAGTGCAGCCTGCCAAGGAATGGTGCCACACACACAGAGAGCTGACGCAGCAAGATGATGCAACAAAAAGAAACACTGATTCCTGGTGCCACTGATAAGGATAGAAGCAGTCACAGAAGAACACACAGCGAATGGACACAGAGAGCAGACAACTGGGGCGGAGGGGAAGGGGAGAGAAATAAAAAAATAAAATAAAATAAAAAAAGAAGTTTTGCAGTGCTACTCACAGTGGGAACATTTAGGAGGTGAAATGGTGAGAGAGGATAAAAGGAAAAGTCTAAATGATGACTAGAATTAAGGGGGTCTGAGGACTGCTCATGTCTCTGACTTGAATGCCTAGTTGAATGGTCACACCACTCACTTAGAGGAAATCTAGAGAGATAGAAAAATAGGAAATTTAATTTTGAGCATGACTCTGAGAACTGTCTGTGACTCATCCATCATGAGACATTTGGATATGTGCATCTGGATCTTGGAAGCTAAGTTTGGTTTTTAGACATAGATTTAGGAGTCCTTGACTTATAGGTAATAGTCAAATGTTTGAACACGTAGCCTGAAGACACAAAGGAGAGCAAGATGTGGTGAGTAAAGAGAGAGCACTAGCAACACATCCAAGGAAGATATAATATCAAGAAAGAGTGGGTAAAGTGTCCCATTCTACCGAACAGTCAATTAGAATGGCAGGGAGAAGCACAAGCATTTCATAACTAGGGGGCTGTGGTACTATCATCAGAATTAGAGGTGTGATGGGAGGAAAGCCAGAGCTCAGCGTAGTGAAAGAAGATATGGGGAAAGAGAATGAACGTTCTCCATTCACGAAACTCATCTATAAAGGAAAGACTATAGAAGTAAGGACAGGGTAAGATAAAGACAAGACATTTTATGTGTTTAAGGTAGGAAATACATAAATATGTGTATGTCCTGAGGGAAAAGACCCTGTAGACAGGGAGAGATTTAGGATAGAGGAGTTGACTGCGTTAGGATGTCGTGATCCTGAGGTCTAGAGCAAAGGCTGAGATTTTAGGTAAAGCTGGTGTCCCTGCAAGGAAGAGCCTCTGAATTAAATGTGGATGAGTTATACCATAAGCAAAATAATTAAACACACTAGAAAAGAATATTGTGCTTCATCTTACAAACAGCAAATATATCAATATGCACAGGATTTCTTGAACTCAAGAAAAATCTTACCAACACTCCAATAAAAATAGGTGTAGGATATGAGTAGACTATTCACAGGAAAGGAAATATAACTGGCTCTCAAATCAGCATATAAATCAGCATATACTTACCCTTCCTCAAAATAAGAGAAATACAAATGAAGACTATTCAGAGATATTATTTTTCACCCATCAAACTGACAAAACATGTAAAACTCTGATGATTTTGAACTCCTATCTTACTGTTAAAACCTTGAGGAAGGAAATGTAGTAATATCTATCAAAAATACAAGTTCATTTGTCCTTTGAACCAGCTAATACCAATTCTGAGAGCTTGTCATATCTTGAACCATAAGAAGGGCTTGGGCTGCTGGGAGTCCTTTCTGTTTATTTATTCTCAGATTCTGAACTTCTTGGATCCCAAAACCTACATCATTTGAAACAGTCCTCTTTTTATTTTTTTTAATAAAAAAGGTATTTATACACCTCGCATGAAAAATAGCATATATACAAGGCTGTTCATTTTATTCATTGCAGCACTGTTTATAATAGCAAAAGATTAGAAGTATCTAGAAGTCCATCAATGTTGGACTGATTAAATACGTATGGTGTAGACTACGTAGTTACCAAAAAGAAGCTATCTAGTCTGTGGTGTGAATATTACTGTGTAGTGATATAGAGAGGACTCTAGATTAGATTGCTAAACAAAGCAGGGTGTGAAACATTGAATATCCTTCACGTGTGAAAGAAAAGGGGGAAAATAGGAAGATACTTTTTTGTTTGCTTGTACTTGCTTGAAGAAATGCAAATAAGAAATTAAAGATACACATTTACCAAAGGAGCAAGGAAGGAAACGGGTTAATGAGAAGAGAGGTGAGAATGAGACTTCTCACTACAAATCTTTTTATGTCATTCTGATTTTTGAATAATATAATTTTGTTAGCTATTGAAAAAATAAAAGCATTGAAAGAAAAATGAAACAAAATCTAATGTTTGTTCTGCTAACCCTTTTCTCAAATGCTTTTTAAAAATAAGGTACAGTAGAGTCAATGTTTTCCCACAACACTCTCATGTACTTCATTTTCAATATGCTTTCCTCACTAGAAGAGGAGGAGTTGTTACTGCTGTTTGCTGGGAATTTGGAAGGGCTGTACTCGTGGCTTCTACCAGCTGCATGGTCATCCGTAAGCTGGTTGTACCTCAGGAATGTGACCCACAAGTGAACATTATGCTCACGGCTGTTGCAGAAGAGTAATGAGTTTAAATGCTCTAAGGTTCCAGAAAAAAAAAAAAAGATTTATTTAATCTATAAATCCCAAATTTGTATCGCACTGTTACAACATGAGAGAGGATTCATAGGAAAGTCTACTATTATAACAGGAAGCAAAAGGACTCACCAATACTTTACCTTGAAATCGAGGACACTGGTTATCTGAATCTCTTTTATCTTAGATTCTGAAATTCATGGACACAAAAATCTCAGGTCTTTGCAAAGAAACTTTTCTTTTTAGTAAGAAGAGGGGTATTTACATTTGAAACCATGAAGTTCCACAATCCAAAAAAAATTTTTTTCAGCTGCTCATCCAAAGAAATTCACCTGGAGAGAAAAAGAAAATAATTTTTCACAGAGGTTATTTGTATGTTGGTCCCAAAGAATAAGTGCTTTCAACTCGGCTGCACACAGAAGCACTCAGCTACTGAAATTCCACAGCAGACATTTTCCTCCAGAAAGAATAAAATAAACAAAACCTGCCTCGGAATGTCTGATGACTAGCATTCTAGGTAATGGCTTTAATTTAGAGTTACAAATTTACATATTTCCATCTCTAAGACCTAAAAGAAGTTGAACAGTAAATAAGTGAGGATTTACACTCCCAATGGAAAAATTGATCTAGAGCCCCAGTTCTGATATGGTTCTTTAATCTGTAAATTAAGGGTTTGGAACTAGTTTAATTCTAAAGCTTGCACTAGTTTAAATGTTCTATGACTCCCCTTCCTCTTTGTTGGGCTAGGAAACCCATCCACATTTTCTGACCCTCAGTGATCATTACTTATAAGACCCACGTCTTAAGCCACTGTTACTCACTGCAAGGGACAAGAAAATGTGAGGCCTTAAGAAGCTGTACTGTCTGATAAAAAAAGACTTTTCACAAATATATTCTTAAATGTGGTAGTGCAAAGCTCTGAGAATCAAAAATCTTTTTGTTTCAAGTTTCCCTGGAATTCAGAAGCATTATCATTGTTTCATAGCTTTACAGAGCATTATAAGGCTTCATTTCACAATACAGGTTGAGAAATACCATTATGAGAAGAATTTTTTTTTTTTTAAATCAGAGCATTCTAATAGTGTTTCTCTAAGGTGGTCTGTGACTTTTCTTCTTTCTTAATTGAATATTGAAAAATCTGAAAAAACACAGCTGGAAGAAAATAGGTTTTATTTCTTTATTAGCTTTAGTGTTTCTCCCAGGAAAGAGAGAGACACTTTGGCAGAAAATAATGAAAACACAAGGGCTTGTGCTGTGTGCAAGAAAAATTGCTCCTGAGACGATAAAGGTGAAATGCAGATAAGGACCATCAAGATGCAGCCTATTTGCTTTTCTTATTTAAAGAAAATTTTGTTTCCATTCTATTCCTATCCATCTTGGCTCTGAAGTAACTGTCAACCTGGATATCTGGAAGCTGTAGTTAAGTAATGTGACTTAATTACTTTGGTGCCCTTTAGGCATCTAAGGCATGCTGTAGATGATTGCACTGTCATTTTATCACTGGGAGATACAAAATAATAGGTCATCTTCAATAGACCTGGCCTTAATAGAACCAGTATTTTTACTTTTAATCCCATAATACTGAAATAGATAAAGGAAATTGCTAAATATAATTTTAAGTGGAAATGTGCATACGTTTCATTGCAAGCACAAAGTCACTAGAGCTATTTCTTTCAGTTGTTGCATATTAAAAGGACCAGATTTTCCCACCTGACATGGGAACTTTTCAATAGCCTTAATGTTAAAAGAAAGGGCAGAAACTTCTTGGGCTACCCGTATGCTCTTTAGTTTGCTATCATAGCAATATCAAGTATTTCCCCTCTTTTAAAACACATACTTTATTACAATTTAACATGTATCAGATTAGAATGTATCATACCTTGAGTAGCAAATCAGTTTAATTAGCAGTGATTTCTTTTTCTTTTTTCTAGTACAAAAATAGCAGTGCTCCTTTGTGATGATGAAATATGGTAAATTACTTGTGCTTTAGTGGTCTCATGTAATAAGAGCCATTCATAACAGAGCACAACTGATTTCATGGACTGGGTCAAACGTAAAGAATTCAACTGGGCATGCCTTTTTCTCCTAATGTTAAAGGCTCCTAATCACAAAGAACAGTGAAGACCACAATGTCCTCTGGTAGGCTGAATAATGCCCCACCTACCAAGATGTCCACGAATCTCTAGAATCTCCATGTATAGTGCCTTACATGGCAAAAGGAACTTTGTGGATGTGATTAATTTTAAGGATTCTGAGATGGGGAAAGTATCCTGGATTATCCAAGTGGGCCCAATATAATCACAGGGGTCCTTATAACAGGGAGACAGAAGGAGGAGCAATAGAGAAAATATAAGAACAGAAGTGGAGGTTGGAGTGGCACACTTTGAAGATGGAGGAAGGGGCTACAAGCCAAGGAATTCTTCTAGAAACTAGAGTAGGAAAGGAAACAGATTCTCCTCTAAAGACTCCAGGAAGCTGCAGTTCTAATCACACCTGGATTTTCAGCCTCTATATTGTTTCCTAGGGCTGCGGTAACTAACTGGCACAAATTGGGTGGCTTAAAACAATAGAAAATTAATCTCTTTAATTAAGGAGGCCAAAAGTCTGAAATCAAGGTGTCAGCAGGGTTGGCTCCTCCTGGAGGTTCTGAGGGAGAAGCCCTCCCATGTCTCTCTTCTAAGCCTCTGGTGATTGTCAGTAATCCTTGGCTTCTTTGATTTGCAGCTGCATCACTGCAATATTTTCCCCCATCTTCACACATTTTTCTTCTCTGCATGTGTGTCTGTGTGTTTCCAAATCTCCCTCTCCTGTTAAGGGTGCCAGTCCTTGGATTTTGGCCCACCCTAATCCAGTATGACTCTTCTTAACTTGATTATACCTTCAAAGACTCTATTTCCAAAAAGGGCACTGGGGGCAGGACTTCAGCATTTCTTATGGGAGGGCACAATTCAATCCATTATAGCCATTAGTCGACTTTGGATATCCAGAACTATAAAATAACAAATTTGTGTTCTTTGCTACTATGTTTGTGGAAAAATACACAATATGTTCTACAAGCTTTTTGCTGTCTGTCAAAGTACATGTATATACTAGTAACTCTATTTCTATTTTATAAAATGATGCAAAACATCAAAAAATAAAATGAAATGGTGGCTGGGTGGAGGGATAGGTAGAGGGATAGATATATGGCAAAGCAAAAATAGAAACATGCTAGAATCTAGGAGGTAGTTCTATTGGTGTCCCCTACTTAATTTTTCTTTCAAGTTTTCTATATTTTAAAAATGTTTTATAATAAATTGCTATGATATGATGCATTGCTGAAAGCCTTAAAAATAGAGATGATGTCAGTCTAAAGCAAAATTTCAGTTTTTCAGTCAAGTGATTCACCAAAATTTTATGCTTCTGCCATGGCTATTACTGTGTAATTGGGTTAAATTACCTCTTTTGTAATAGTCCTAATTTTCAGTTATGATATTTTTCCTCCATAAAGTAAAAAACTTGAATGAAAATCTGTGTTTCTATTTCCTCATTGAGATAGTAAATGTTAAAGAATACATTTTAAGATGCTAAAGGAAATCACAAGAATTAACCAATATGTGCTGAAGGATATGCTTGCTCACATTCATATAGTAGCAAAAGAAGTATAAAAGAACCTTAATATTTCCCAATCCTAGGCAAAAATGTGAAATAGAAAATTGCCTTTAATACTCTTCTACTTTTTCAACAAGCACCTTTTTCTTGTCTTCTCTTTTGCTCTACGTAAGAGTTAGAAAATGAACTTTTAATTCCTCCTCTACCCAATATGTTTTTAACCAGAGATGGTTTCATTTTAACAGGTTGCTCTTAAAATTTCTGGTGCCTTTAGTGTCTAAAGTGAATGGGTGAACAATGGCAGAGTTCTTGGTCCCATGGCAGGCCACAAGGCATCTCTGGAACACCTAACCGTGAGGCCAGTTTTGCTTTCAGAATCAGTGCTTAAGTTCATCACTGCATTATACATTTTGTCAATAGATCCCTGTTACCAGGTTAATAAGTAAAGTGTGATAGGAATAGAAATGTAGGTTATTGTTTTCTAATTTCCATGGATTTTTATTCCCCGTTATGCTCACAGTCTACAGCACTTCTTCTGAAATTTTAGGAAAAGCAAAAATTAGTAGGGACATAAAGTATAAAACTTTGATCCCACCTTTAAATGCAGTGACTAATTTTAATTATCTCACATGTCTCAATTGGTCAATTGTATTAAATTTTTTTCATTGTCCTGCTACTGGTTTCATTATGTCTATTATCCCCTTAAAATTGCCTATAACCTACAGTACTGTATCTACTGAAATTAGCCAATTAAACAAAGACACAGACCATTAAGTAACTTAATTGTTTGTTCAATGGACTTTGCCAGTTTATTTTAGATTATTCTATTTTAAAAAATCACTTCAATGTACGGCTAATGCATAAACTTCTTCTTTCTGCCTGATCTCAGTTGGAAATTATATTTTGTTTTTATACTTCTGCGATATCATTCTTGGTTACTGTTGATAACATTTTCCTTCTTTTAGGCTTTAAACTGAACTCCTCCTGGAAAGCTTCCCTTATGTCTTGAACGTCTTTATTAGGAATGTGACAAATAGTTTTCTTTTTCTTTCTTTCTTTCTCCCTCTCTCTCTCCCTCTCTCTCTCTCTTTTCTTAATTGCATTGGATTAGATTCCTCAGTTGGGTCTCAGTGCTACTCAGCAATTCTTTTATATCTCTAATTCCCCATTGCACTTGCCACAGCAACTGTTTCAAAATACATCTTAAAGCCCCTAATCCATACTTGCCATCCTTACTCTAAGTAAATAACTTTGTCATCCACCTAAATTACAAAAAAGACCAAAGTCCTCTGAAGCAAATTCCTAGCCTGGTAACTACCTATCATTTCAAAATTTCTCTGAAACATTCTTTTAAATTTCCCTCTGACTTTAGACAGAAATTTCAACTCTCCATTCCAAGGCTAATTCTTCTACCACATGGGAAAAAGCACTGATTCACCTGTGGCATTTGCCCTGCACTAAGTGAATCTGCCCTTTGTAATCCACAGCAAATCAGAAACAAGGTGAAGCTATTTAAATTCAACTTTAATGAAGACTAGGATAATAAAAGGGAAAAATTCCCAAAAGGACCTTGTAATTAGAGGATCTGGCTTACAAAACAGCTGACTTGTCTTCAGCTTGTGGCCCAATACAGGGTCCCACTCTTAGCTCCCTGGTCTGTCTGCACAGAAACCATTATCATTCAGGAGCACACATCTGGATGTATGCCCTCCAGAGGAAAAGGCCAAGATGGGGGGAAGCCAAAGACAGACAAGTGTTTCCTTCTTTACCTTTCCGGGGACAAACTTCAGAGTATTTTTAAATTTTCGACTCAGAACTGACCCTAAGAGCATCCAATCTACCATGATAATCACTATGTGTTATAGCCACATGATTTTTTTTTTGCTCAAGTTCCATAAATAGCATTCTTATCATGGTTTATAGTCTTTTTTTTTCTTGATACATTTTCTTGGTTGCTTCTTCTGTCAAAGACCCACCTATTCCTTAAGCACATTTTAAAACTTCATTTCTTCTACAAGACCTTCTCAGGATCTCCTGATTCACTCTTTACATTTTATTTGTTCTTTCTCTAATGTAGGTACCTCTTGGTTTGTATTAGATTAGTTAATTGTGTATTTGCCTTTCCTCTCTAGAATGAATTCTTGGATAACACAGACTCTTTTTTAAATTAATAATGATAATATCAGCAACTTTATGTAGCTTACTATTATAGTTTATACATACTGGACATGGACACCTATGTACCAGATATTCTGCAAGGCACTTCATACATTCTCTCATTTAATCCTTACCAATGAACAAGAAAATAGGGGGTCAAGTGCCCAATAATTTGCCCAGATTCCCATAAATAGTAAAGGCGAAGCCAGGCTTTAAAGTAAGTGCTTAACACCAGAGCTCTTGCTCTTGTCCCCTACTGTGTCCTCCACAGCAATGCCCTTCATGTATAAGCACAGCGTAAGTTTTGGTTGGCATTGGAATTGAATTGGCCCATCCATTTAAAGGAAGATAAGTTTTATCTCCCAGTTCCATATTACAAAATAAAGAAAAGATTGAACTTTAAAAATACAGTACATTAAAAAGCTCACTGCAGAGCTGAGACCACCAACTTAGGCAATTTACAGAAAAGAAACATGGTTTTGGTTCATTTAGAACATCAGCATAAGAGTTTTTATCTCTTAACTTTTTAAAAAAACAAACATTTTTATGAAAAAATAATTATTGAATGAAACTTAGAGACAATAACAGGCCAATTACATTTTCATTAAAACAAACCTCACACACACACACAAAACTAAGTGAAGTTATAAATTACCTTAACTCATCAGCATTTCAGGTAGCCTTACCACTAAACAGTAACATTCTCTGTAGTATTTTACTTTTCAATCTCTTAAGTTAATTGTAGGATTATGTCTTTGAAATGATTCATCTCTCATGGCATTCTTTTGTATTTTTAAAGATTTATTTTTTATTTGTTTCTCTCCCCTTCTAACCCCCCCACCCCCAGCCCCAGTTGTCTGTTCTCTGTGTCTATTTGCTGCGTGTTCTTCTTTTGTCTGCTTCTGTTGTTGTTAGCAGCTTGGGAATCTGTGTCTCTTTTTGTTGCGTCATCTCGCTGCATCAGCTCTCCGTGTGTGCAGAGCCATTCTTGGGCAGGCTGAACTTTCTTTCGCCCTGGGTGGCTCTCCTTACGGGGCACCCTCCTTGTGTGTGGGGCTCCTCTATATGGGGGACACCCTTGCACAGGGCACTCCTTGCGCACATCAGCATTGTGCATGAGCCAGCTCCACAAGGGTCAAGGAATCCCGGGGTTTGAACAGTGGACCTCCCATATGGTAGGCGGACACCCTATCCACTGGGCCAAGTCCACCTCCCATCTCATGGCATTCTTCATAAATGCTTTACCATGTTGACCAATGCAAGGTAAATTTGAATTTTCTTGATAAAAACAAAAGATGATCTGTATTTTTGGTGGACAATATGTGAAAAAATAGATCCATAAAGGAATAATTTGCTAATGAACTCTAAATAATTTTTGAACATAAATATTCCTGGACCAATTGGACTTTTTGGCTAAGAATAAACATTTTTATTTTCTCAAATAATTAGGAGAAAACATAGTATCAAGACAATAGCTATCAAGTCTATTCACTTAAATTGAACTTATAAGACTAGAGTATAAAAATATATATTAACAAAAGGCAGAAAGTAAAGCATTTTATGAGATGGGCAATTTTAATTCAATAAGAAATGTTTTTTAAATACCTCATTTCTAACATTATTTCCACATAATTGTTTTTCTTTTCCTTTGAGTGTCTTTCAAGCAAAACTGGAATTAGGAAATTACTATATTAGCTGCCACACAGAAAAAGAAAAATGTTTCTATTGTTTGTGGTAGATGTAGGGGACAATAATCACTATATCCCTTCCATAACCCACTCCAACACCACTCAAATTTTTCTGTAGTGCCTTGCTTGTACAGATACAGAAATGTAATACAGAAATGCTAAATACCGCATTAAAATCCATCTATTTTATACTTTACTGACTTTTTAAAATATCAGTTTGCTCTTATCCTAAATGTTGGTAGTTCAGAAGCTCATTTAAAAGTCCTGTGCCCTGATGGATAGTCTGGACTTCAGCAGGCTTCTCTTTCTATTAGAGGCACTGATTTTTTAGGATGAGCTATTAATATTAAGACTGGGAGGTGGGGAATAGGGGGTTGAGATGGAGGATGGGAGCCAAGAGTGAGGGATTAATAGCAAAAATATGAGGAAGGGTTCCTAAGCCTGTGGGAGTTATGGGATAATTTTCATCCTTAAAAGAGACCTTTGAAGATTTTCATTCTTTCTTGTTGCCAGCAGGGTCTTCTATTGGAATGAAATGATTTCTGTGTTTGTATACCTCATAAGAGAAAGAACAAAACAGTGATATCGGCACCTTCCTCCTAAGATACTAAATTAAACAGAATGACATCCTGAGTTAAGGACTGGGAAAAGTGGCAAGCTTTGCAAATACAATACTCAGATATCCTGTCAATTATTCAGGGTCACAAGGTGGTATTTACATGCTTAAAAAAGAAATCTGGGTGAGACAATTGCATAAAACATGATAAATAGTGACTTAAAGTGTACTGGTCAAGTACCTAAGTGAGCAGGATTTTTTGAAAAATGAGTACATGGGTCTAAAATATTCTACATCTTCCTAAAATAAAGTGTCTATTTTCTAAGTAACAAGAAAGTTGTGAGACCAAAGAGCTGGGCATGAACTGAACATTGCTAGCTAATTTCATGAAATAAAAATATTTGTTATTATTAGATTAAAAATACATATGTGTCACAGGTTTCATTATCCTATCTTCCACACACGATACAATTTTCTTTTAAAAGTGTGTTTCTTATTGATTTTATCATCCAGATTTATATCTTTATGAGATTTAAGCAAAGGCCTAGAAAGTTTTATAAATGCCTAAAATATGTCACTGCAGCGACATGAAAGGTATTTTTTAAAAAAGAATCAGATATTGCACCTTTCATCAAATATTGAAATAGGGATTATTTAGTAAATGCAGGGTTTTTTTCCCAGGAGCTTATGGGAAATCATTTGTATGTATCTGAACATTCTTCTTTGCGTTTGCCTATATGCGCATGTGTGTTCTAAATAAAAATGCCATCCTGCTCTCAATGTTCTGAGCACCAGGCAAACTGATAACAGGCCCACCACCAGACGCACCCAGCAGGCCATGTCAGGGCCACCATCAGGGCAAAGCGTGGTGACTTGCCAAATGAAGGGCAGACAACCATGACCTCAAACATCCCTTTCTTTCCTCCCCTGCTGTCTTTGGTGTTCTTTTATGCCAGTCATGTGAAAATTCTGGGCTTATTCGTTCAGAATTTCCATGGGGTTTTAACCACCTACCTAGCCAATGGTGTGCACCGGCCCCACTGACTGTTTTATCACCCTTGTGTCTGCCTCCAAGTGTCTCATAGCCCGTCACCTTGACAAACTTCTGTGTGTCTCCTGCTTCCTCTCATTTATGTATAAATTCCTAGCTGCTCAAATATAGTGTGATGACATGAGAGTAAGCATGTCTTATGGATTTCAGTGTAGTTCTAGTTAAAATAAAAATAAGAGGAGCAAGGCTAAAGCAGTGGTTCTCAAACTGTTTGATATCCATCTCCCTTGGTGCCCTAAAAAGTTATTAAGGATTCAAAGAACTCTTGTTTATGTGGGTAATATGTATTGATATTTATTGCTTAATAACTTAAAATTGATAGAATTTTAAAATATTTATTTAAAAATATCAACCATAAATTCCCTACCTGTTAACATTAATACCATATTTTTAAAAACTGTTTTCCATAATCAAGAAATGTAGTGAGAACAGTGTTTTACACACTTGCAAATAAACCTCTTCAATGTCTACCTTTATAGCCAGAATTAAATTTAAATTCTAGCTTCTTCTCTCTGCTTCTATAGTTAATCTCTTGTGATAGCAAATGTCATGTAGACTCTAAAAGCTCCACAGCACACGTGAGAATGAGACTGCAAAAGACAAATAAATGTCCTGCTATATCTTTAACCTCACAAAACCCTGCAAGAGTCTCACACTTCCACAGGCATCCCTGGATTACAATTTGATAACATCTAGAATAAGGGAATCTGAGAAAGGAAAGTGCAAAGTGCCTCCTAAAAGTGAATAAAGAACAGAACACTTTAAAAAAAAAATGATCTCATATGCTCCCCAATAATTACTTAAATTGTCTCTAACATAATATTACTTATATTAGTAAAAATCCAAAATTAGACAAACATTCCATTTGCATAAACACTGGGACAACAATTAAACTGAACTTTACATTTATAAATTAAATATAAATAAAATCACAAAATTAACAAAACTCTAATTCTTAATATTGGCTTAATGTAAAAGATGATCACTTATAACATGAATATTAAACTCACTGCTCTAATAGCAAAGTCTCATCAGCATGTATGTCTTATCATGTACCATATGATAACACATTTCTTCTTTTCTTTCTTTTTCATTGGAGAACAGAATTGTAAAAATCATAATCCTTGGTTCAGGACACATGCTCATCATCATCAATATATTTATGATCTTCCTTTGTTTAGTTAGTTAGTTTTTACAATGTAATAAGTAATAATAAATCCATCACTCAAAATAAAATTTAGGGTCTTGACAATAATTTACATCTAATAATATGTTCCTCCCATCCAGCTCCCTAGGCTTCTCCCCCACACAGCAACCATTGTCCTAAATTCCATGTTTAATATTCTTTTGAGTTTTGAAAATATAGTTTCATTCCATATATATGTGGTATGGCATAGTGATGACTTCTCTGGATTTTCTTTTTGCTTTGTATATTCCAGACTTGGGATCTGAAGGAACTGACAACCTGGAAATACCAATGGGCACAGACAAAGGAAAAAAAAACACACACACACACAATAAAAGACTGCTCTCTCAGGACTTATACCAGGAAAGCAGCAGAAAAATTTTAGACAATATCTACTCTATTCCAGCCAAACACTATGGAAAATCTGTGGCCCCACATCAACCTACAAGAGCATGGGCTGAGTAGGGATGGAAGGCATACCTTATTTTGAAACTATAACAAGGAGTCCCAATACCTCTGGCTAGGTGGTTTTAAAGAAAATCAAATAGAGTACTGGGACTTGCATCTGTACTGTACAGTAATACAGAAACCCCTTCTCTTCTCTGCCCCCAAGCCATGTCAATGAAGACAGTGTGGGGAGCCAGAATACCCACTCCCAGCCAACAGTAAAAAGGAGATCCTTCTCTTCTGTGAATGGAGACTGAATGAGGACCTGGACATCTACCTACATCTTGCAATCACAAGGTGACAATTTCCTTTCCTGTGCCAGAGAAAATCAGCTAAAAGAAAAGGTTTAAAAAGGATCCAGGGTCTCATAACATAAGACACAAAATGTCCAGGTTTAATTGAAAAATTAGCCATCATACCCTAAACCAGGATAATCTCAACTTGAATGGAAAAAAAATAGATGCCAATGCAGAGATGACAGAGATATGAGAATTTCTGATGAAGATTTTAAAGTTGCCATAGTAAAGATGCTTCAGTGGAAAAAAACAAACACACTACAGACAAACAAATAAAAAGCCTTAACAAGATTAGAAATTCCAGAAAAGAAATAGAAAACATCAAAAAAGAAGTAAATAAAAATTATAAAAATGAAAAATAAAATAACTGAAATAAAAGCCCAAAAGATGGGATCAATAGCAGAATGGAGGGAACAGCAAATAATTGGTGAACTGGAAGATAAAACAATAGAAGTTACCCATTCTGAAAAAAAGAGAGGAAATAGACTGATACATCATGAACAAAGCCTCAGGGACTTGTGGGACTATATCAAAATATCTAACATTCCTGTTATTAGAGCCACGGAAGGAGAAGAGAAAGAAGATGATACTGACAAAATAGTTGATGAAATAATGACAGAAAATTTTCCATACTTGGCAAGAGACCTAAATTTACAAATTTAAGAAGCTGTGTGAACCCAAAGCAGGATAAATCCAAAGGTATCCATGCCAAGACACACTGTAATTAAACTTATTTGGCAAGGAATAACCTTGAAAGCAATCAGAGAAAAATGATGTTTTTCCCTTTAAGGGAAAAGCAATTCAAATGATAAAAAATTTCTCTTCAGTAATCATAGAAACTATAAGGAAGTGGAACAACATTTAACAAATGCTGAAAGAAAATACTATCAGTGCATAATTCTATACCCGGGGCAGGAAGGAGGGAATATCCTTCAGGAATGTAGGAGGAATCAAGATATCTTCAGATGTAGGAAAACTATGCGACAGAATGTCTAAGGGAAATTTTCTTAACATACAGGAAATAATGAAAGGAAGAACCTTGGAATATCTGGAAGGAAAAAAGTATGTGATAATAAAAATAGGGGTAAAACAATAAGTTTCCTTCTCCTCTTGAGTTTTCAGAATTATGTTTGATGGTTGAAGCAAAAGGTATAACACTAACTGGTAGGATTCTAAATGTGTATAGAAGAACTATTTAACTAAATTATGTTATAAGTGGGGAAGAGTAAAGTGTCATAAAAGGAAGTAAGGTTTCTGTATTCACTTATACAGATAAAATGAGAACAACAGCAGACTGACAAGTTTTGTATATATAATGTAATTCTTAGGGAAACCTCTTAAAATTCTATACAAGGAGGTACACTCAAAAACACATTTGCGTTTAATCTCAGTTTGAATGGAAAAAAATGATAAATCAAAATGGAATCCTGAAAAAATTTCAAGTAACCCACAGGAAAAAGAAAACAGAGAAGTAATAAGAATAGAGAACAAGAAAGAAAATAAAAAATAAAATGACAGGCGTCAGGCCTAACATATCAACCAATACATTAAATGTAAATGACCTAAAAAACATTTAAAGGAGAGATTGAGAGAGTGGATTTAAAAGCATAACCCAACAATATTCTGTCTATAAAAAACTCATTTCAAATATATTGACATAAGCAGACTGAAGGTAAAAGGATGAAAAAAGACAGAGCATATGAATATTAATCAAAGGAAAGCAGAAGTGGCTATATTCATATCAGACAAAGTAGCTTTCAGAGCAAAGAACATTATCAGAGGAAAGGACATTAGATAATGACAAAAAATCCATCAAGAAGACAAATTAATCCTAAATGTTCATGCACAGAACAACAGAACAGCCAGATACATGAAGCAAAAATTGATAGTACGGAAAGAAGAAATAGAAAATCTAAAATTATAGTTGGAGATGTCAAGACCCCTCATTCAGCAATTGATAGAACAACTAGACAAAAACTTCAGCAAAAATATTAAAGAACTCAATAGCACCATCAACCAAAGGGATCTAATCAAAATTTATAAAACATCCTACCCAACAACAGCAAAATATACATTATGTTCAAGTGGCAATGGAACATGTGCCAAGATAGACTATATCCTGGGCCATAAAACAATTCTCAAAAAAATTTTGTAAAATCGAAAAAATATAGAGTTTATTCTCTATGATAAAAATCAAAATACAAATCAGTGACAGAAAGATAGGATAATCTTAAAGCACTTGGAAACTAAACAACACATTTCTAAATAAACTATGTATCAAACAGGAAATTGCAAAAGAAATAAAAATATACATTAAACTGAATGCAAATAAAAACACATTGTAGCAAATTTTGTGAGACACAGAAAAACCAGTGCCAAGAGGAAAATTTATAGCACTAAAGGTATGTATTAAAAGAGGAAAAAGTCTCAGATCAATAATCTAAGCTCCACCTCAAGAACCTTTGAAAAGAACAAAATAACCCTTAGCAAGCTGAAAGAAGGAAAAAATAGAGATAGAAACAGAAACCAATGAATTTGAAATGCAGAAAAACAACAGAGAAAATCAATGAAATAAAAGGTTGCTTTATTTTTTAACTATCAATAAAATTGACAAATCTCTGGCAAGTCTGACAAAGCAATAAAGTAGAGAAAACACATATTACCAATATCATGAATCAAAAAAAGACAGACCCTGAAGACATCAAAAGACTACACAAAGCTTTACATACAAAACATGAACTACCACAACTCACCCCATATGCAATAGATAATTTGGATAGCGTTATGACTATTAAGGAAATTGAATTCATAATTTAAAAACCTTCTGAAAAGAAATATCCAAGTGCATATGGTTTCACTGAAGATTTCTACAAAATCTTTAAAGAAAAATTAGCACCAATTCTACACAATCTCTTCCAGAAGATAGAATAGTAGAGAACTCGTCCCGATTTATCTTATGAACCTAGTTTATCCCACAACCAAAATCAGAAAAAGACTATACAAAAAAAGAAAACCAAAGACCAGAACCCTTGTGAATAACAATGCAAAAATCCTCAACAAAATATTAGCAAACAAAATTCAACAATATATTTTAAAAATTATACACTATGACCATACAGAGTTCACTACAGGAATGAAACACTTGTTCAATGTTTGAAAAAAAAATCACATGATCATATCAATTGATACAGAAAAGACATTTAACACCCATTCATGATAAAAACTCCCAGGTAAGTAGGAATAGAGAAGACTGTATTTATTTGGATAAAGAACATCTATGGGAGGAAAAAATAACCTACAGCGAACTTTTACTTAATGGTGAATGATGAAAGACAGGAATGTTTTGCCTCTAAATTTGAGAATAACACAATAATGTCCACTCTCGTGACTCATTCAGTATAGTGCTGGAAAGTCTTTGCCAGTGCAGTAAGTCCAGAAGATGAAGCAAATGACATTCAGATTTGAAAGGAATAAATAAAACTGCCCCTATTTGCAGATGACATGATGGTGTACTTAGGAAACCCCAAAATACCTACAAAAATCTACTACAACAAATCAGTGATTTCAGCAAGCCTGCAGATAAAAGAAAAAGATGCAAAACCAGTTGCATTTCTGTATAGTAGCAATGAATGCACTAACTTAAGATATGCCCCCAAAATTGGAATACTTAGGTGTAAACTGAATAAAACATGAATAGGTGTGTGTGCTGACAACTATATAAAACTGATGAAAGATATCAAAGATCTATTTAAGTGGAGGGATATACCATATTCAGAGTAAGCACAGTAATGATTTCAGCTTTCCCCAAATTACTGTACAGCCTTAATGCAAATCCTATCAAAATCCCAGCAACAATTTTAGTAAATCTAGTCACAACTATTCTAAAATTTACATGGAAAGACAAAAGAAGCTAGAATAGCTAAATCAATTTTGAATAAAAAGAAGAACAAAGTTGGAGGAATTGATCTACCTATTTCAAAACTGATTTGTATAGTAATCAAGACTGTGTGGTATTGGTGAAGCAACAGAGTTATAGCTCAATGGAACAGAATATAGAACACATTTGTAGAGCCACACTAATATGTCCAATTTACATGGGGAAAAGATAAGTTTTTCAACGAATACTGCTGGAGCAATTGGACATTCATGGCCCCCCAAAAATGAAATTTGATCTCATACCTTATACAAAAATTAACTCAAAATAAATCATGGACTTAAATGTAAAATATAAAACTATAAAACCTTTAGAAAAAACTACAGGAGAAAGTCTTCAAAACCTAGGACGAGGCAAAGAATTATCAGACTTGACACTAAAGCATGATCAATGAAAGGAGAAATTAATAATTGGACTTCATCAAAATAAAAAGCTATTGCTCTGAGAAAGGGCCTGTTAAGAAGATAAAAGGACTAGCTACAAAGCAGGAGAAAAAAAAATTGCAAAACACATATCTGACAAAGGACTAGTGTCTAGAATATATGAAGAACACTCAAAACTCAATAATAAAAAAAATCCAGTTAGAAAATGGGAAGACAACATGAAGAGGCATTTCACTGGAAAGAACATAACAACAGCACATAAGCACATGAAAAAATGTTCAACATAATTAGCCATAAGGAAATGCTTATTAAGTCGTTATCACTACACACCTATCAGAATGGCTAAAATAAAAAATAGTAACTCTAAGGTTTACAAGTGAGAATTCAGAGAAAGTGGATCACTCATACATTGCTGGGTGTGATATAACGAAAAATAGTTTTGTAGTTTCTTAAAAACTAAAAACGCAACTAACATTCAACTCACCAGTTGTACTCCAGGGTACTTATGCCAGAAAAATGAAGACTTATGTTCACACAAAGTTCTATATGCAATTTACAGCAGCTTTATTTGTAATGGCCCCAAATTGTAAATAACTCAGGTGTCCTTCAACCAATGAATGGCTATGCAAACTGTGGTACATCCATTCAATGGAATACTCAGCAATGAAAAGGAATAAACTATTGATAAATACAATGACTTGGATGAATCCCCAGAGAATTATGCTGAGTGAAAAAAGCCAGTCTCAAAAAGTTGCATCTTGTATGATTCTATTTATGTAACATTATTGAACTGAGAGCATTATAGAAATGGAAAATAGATTAGTGGTTCCCAGGAATTAAGGAGGGGGGTAGGGAGAAAGAAAAGTGAGTGTGGTTATAAATGGGTACATGATAGATCTTAGTGGTACTGGAAATGTTCTGTATCTTGACTGCATCAAAGTAAAATTCCTGGTTGTGATATTGTACTATAGTTTTGTAAGATGTTACCATTGGGGGAAACTGAATGAAAGGTAAATGGAAACTCTATTATTTCTCAAAACTACATGTGAATCTATGATTAGCTTAAATTAAAAAGTTAATGTAACATTTTTTAAAAAATTGAGTATCTCAAGACCTCTTGCTTATTTGCATCATATCTATTGAATTTATCTCATTGGACACTAAAACAAGAGTTTTAAAAATATTTATTAAGTCTTTTATTAAAATGACAAGAAGAAATCCATTACAGCTTTACATAAATAACAATATTTTTATGAAAAATCATATTTTCCAAGATGAGCAAAAATTAGTGAGAATAGTGGTATTGTTTTATTTATTGGAAAATCTCTCAAATTCTGACCTCACATGATGGCTGGATGCTTTCATCTGCTTCTATACTCAAAACTCACAAGATATACTATTTTAGTAGACGTATGTCCAGAAAATGTGCCCTTACACAAATATGTAGTTGGAAAAGGGAAGAGTATTTTAATAGCCTTTCTAGTTAATTGTTGATATTCTTCTTTGATACTACACAAAAATCAGCAAATGGTAGTTTCTTGAAGGTTGGTTGCAGTGTGAAATCGGAAATGACAGCCATGAACATGTTGCTCTCTTGTCATTAAAATCCATTAGTCTATTTTGCATGTCAAATGGGTCTTTTACCCAGAATAGTTTAGAAACATCATAAAGTGGTCATAGGAAAATATTAGTTTACTAAGTTATGCAAAACTTCCAAGTTTTGACACATGTCATTATACAATATCAAAAAATGATAGGTCATATAAGAAAAGTCTGTAAGCATCTTTAAATACAAGTTTTCTAAAATTCTAATTTTTGTTTCATGTTTTTGGTATTTATCATTGGCAATAAATACTATCATTTATTTTTCTCTAAATCCTCTAAGTCCCACATTGTTCATTTTCTAGAAAATTTCTACCAATATCCAAGTCTAAATGATTATTACTTGCTGGTAATTTTTCAAATAAAAATGTTGTTGCATGGAAATAGAGGCTAACTGGACTCACAACTCAAAGTTGCACACATGCCTTTCCTCATGACAATCGTAGTATTTTGTATGCAGCAAAAGTGTCTCATAAACACTTTTAGTATTTTGTCACCCAGAGCTTGAAAGGATGGGTGTTCAAGTGTCAAATGAAATATACTTATTTTACTGCTACAGCCATGGCTTCCTTAAGTGAAAATAGCATTACTATTTTTTTAAATGTGAGTACATGACTATGATAAAGAAACTATTGAAATGGTTTGGTGTCATTGACTTGCTTCATATTAAGCAGCAGAAGTTTTATCCATCATTTCTTTTGCACCATCATTGCAAAAGTCAACACAGTGAAAGGGCAAATAATGTCTTAATGTTATAATGAAAATAATTTTGATTTCCTGGACCTCCCCAAAAAAGATGAGACACTGAGCATTATGGACCACAATTTGTCAAACACTGTTCTGTTAGAACAAACATTTTGCTTCTTTAGTTCTAGTGTTCTCCCAGCTGCTAGAACAGTAACCGGAACATAGTAGGTGTTCAATAAATATTTGTTGAATCAATAATGAATGGATGAATTAATGAACCCTGTGGACACTTTACCATTTCTAGGAACATACAAAAGCAAATAATTAATTTACCTATGCATTAGTTCAGCTAATTCAATGCCTCGGGTCTGAAAAAAAAAGAAAAGAAATAGTTCTAGATTTGAGGTACTAGGATCTAGTACATAAAACCACATGCAAATAAAGGAGTAAACAACATGGGAACAAAACAAAGAAAGTCACAAGGTATCATACAAACCAAGGGTTCTTAACTCAAACTTCTGTGCAAGTCCATTATAAAAATATGGACTTTATGTTACTCTTTAAAAATGGTTAAAGATTACCCTGGGCAAGAAAGGGACAACATTCCTTTAACAGTATCATTTGGCATTATAATCCAAATATCGAATACAGTTATCATATCTTTATTTTTGTTATAGATTAGATACTATTAGACAACACCCTGTGCATTAGATTTTATTCTTTAATTAACTGTGTGAATGCATTTTTATTATATTTATAATTATAAAAGATGCCACTTCACCTAAATCACAGGGAACAAGACATTTATTTACACAACATAGGTAACAGAACAAAAAGCAAGATTCAAAATCTCCTTTTCTTTGACTAGCTCATTTATCATTCACAGGCAGCAATGTATAATCAAAAGAGTTTGGAGTTAGGAAGAACAAAATTAGGACTGGGGTGTGGCCCAATAACTCTTGGCACCTGAGCATTTTGCTTGGTGCCGAGGCACCTCAACTGCAAACTTGGCCCCTGCCTGACCTTTACTTGCCCCCAGGCTCCATGCACCTGATGCTGTGCGGGTGCTGAGCCGCCCTGCCAGGACAGTGGTAGACTATTTCCTGGTCCAGAGTGTGCTCTGGTGTTCCTGGGGCCATGTCTTCGGGCTTTCTGGCAGCAGTACCTGCAATTGGAAATGTCTAGATGAAAGACATTGGGAGTTGACCCCTGTCCAGATGCTTCCATCCTGGAGACTCCTGACCAAGACCAAGACAGGATGCCCTGCTTGGCTGAGTTACTGTTTCCTGCCAATGTTACCTACTTGATGTACAACCTGGAGGACTCTATGTGGATAGAATCAGATCACAACCACATTCAACTGGAACATCAACTAAGTCCAGCAAATAATGATGAGGCAACCCATGTGTTTATTGCCTGAACTCTGATAACAGCAGCTGGACCAAAATCCATGGGGAAATCTGGGTTGCCTCTAGCTTCTTTGGTTATCAAGAGCTGTCCAGATTTGGTCTGGCACAGTTCACAAGCATTGTGACCAAGACCTTGAGGGGTTTTGAATACCTCTGGGCCAAGCTGCAAGGTGGCGCCCCTTCCAAAACACTAGTTAAGACAGTCCAAGAAGCCAAGACAAAGGTGACAGCACTGGTAGCTGCAGAGAAGTCAAAGGACCCTGTCAACACAGCAGCCACCAAGAAGCAGTAGCAGCTCCCTCTGTTTCTGCAGCCAACCCAGGCCTTGGTGCAGCTGGGTCTGCCCCCACGGCTACAGCACACCAGAAACCTGGCTCAAATCCCTCTACCCTTTCCTCACTGAGATTTATTATGAAACTCCACTTCCAGCCTTAGCTGCTTGGATGGTAGGTAGGACTGTGTGGCCTGTTAGGATTGACAGTACCCCAGGGACGTTACTCAAGTCTGAGCTGGGCCTGCTTATTCCTGCACTGGACAGATGAGAACATAAAGGCACAGAGAGCAGTGATGCCTTACCCAGGGTCACAGACAGAGTGCAGGTGACACAGCAGTAATCACTAGATTGTAAGGTCCACAGGGTAGGGATCTTTGCTTTGTTCTCTGATAAGTTCCATTTTTCCAATTCAAATTAAGTTTGTTTGCCCCTAAACAGTAGTCTTCTTAAGGATATGAATATCAGAAAAAACTTAGTTATGATTATTAAACTGAAAAGGAAAATACCTTTTATTTCTGAGAATAAAGAGTACTGGTAATTTAGATAATAATTTCCTATCTCCACACTGATGAACTCTAAGACATGCATGTTCTAAGTCTCCAATAAAAAGAAAAGAAAGGAATTTAAGGATCTGTGATGAAAAAATAAGAAAGGATTAATTGCAATTTACAACCACTGAGAAAACAATTTATGGGGCATTTAACGGCTAAACTATGATATGACCATATTAAAGTAATGTGTTTGTCCTCCCTTTAAAATATGTTTTGCATGTAAAGCGTGAGTATCCATCATCAAGTCGATTATCTCTCACGGCATGAGACCATTCCCAACATATGCACTTGAGAGTAATAATATACTCTACTACTCACTTGAAAGTAATATGTACACTAGAATAGTCTACCAAACTGACATACCTTCACTTTTCCAGTGTTAAAAAGGTTCTTTAAATTTTCAATGTGCAATAGTGTTTGGAAGCTTCAGTATACAGATACTGATTCAATTACTTAGAATGTTAAATGAATGCTGCATTATTGGGAAGTCTTTCTTTTTTTTTTTTTTTCCTTACAAATGTGGAAGGCGGGGTGGGGGGTGGGGGGTGGGGGGGGGACTGGGAAGCTATAGGGATCATTTATTCATTTATTGTCTCAGGCTGAGCCTCCCTGTGGAGAGGATCCAAGCGTGAAGTTTCTTTGAAGTGAATGGAATCTCCACACTCACATCAGCTTTGAGGGTATACAGAGGAGAAGAAGAAACTGGGCACATAAAAACAGACATTAGCATTTAAATGAAGCTGGGCTTAAGAGAAATGTATGCATCAAAAATATTAAGACTTGAAAACTAAGATGCAATTGTTCAGTAATCCCAGATCAAACCACCTTGCATAAGAAACACATGTTACCTAGGTCTATTGCAAAGAAAAGAGTAGAAAGTGTTCAAGGAGCTTAAAGATTTCATTAGAAGTAGGGGACCCAAATCATAATGAAATATTACTAAAGCTACTGCTTCTAAGTCTGGTGACATCCATGGACTGTAGATACCCCAAATCCTGCTTTTTATTCTGTACTTAATACTGGTGAACTGGGAAGGTAAACAAAGCAAAACAAAAATAACCATCACAAAACAATATTCCAGTTAAGAATTCAAGCATAAATCTTGCTGACATGGGTAAACCCAGCATAGGAAATACAATCTTTGAATGCAAAGCTGTATCTGCCATCAATAAAAACAAATAGAAACCAGAGTCAGAGTTATTTCAGCAATATCCATCAACTGTCAATCAGAAGCTAGTCTTTGAATAACGTAGCTGTTAAGGTACTGTGCCTGGCTGATTTAAGTCATGGTTCCTTATTTGATGTTTACACATAAAAATTTAGTTAAATATATGAGGCAATATATGCTAAACATCAAAAATTCTATAGAGAAGAGGATCATAGAAAGTTAAGATGGCCTAGAAAGGCTTCCTAAAGGACTTGGGCTGATTTCTGAACAATAAAGAACACTTACCTCAGCAGAACAGAGTTGAGGAGGAAGGAGGTGGCCAAGGAGAGACCCGGAAATAGGCAGAAACAGTGAGTATGGCAGATAAGAAACCAGTTGGATTAGAGCAAAGGATGCTGTTAGTCTCTGATAAGAGATCAAGGTGGAGAGGAAGGTTGGAAACAGAAGGTAGAGGGACCTCCATGCCACGATGCCAGTCATAGACCCATAGAATCACACTGCAGGGGACTGTGGTGATGATTAGATCCACACCTGATAATTACCACCAGATGATGCTTGATTCTCCTATAACTTCCCATCACAAATTGCCCTCCTGCCTTTGCTTGAAGAACAGTGCATTATTGATGGACCTACTGTTCTGAAAATGAGATGCTTTCCTTTCTTTGTGCCCTCATTTCTTCTTCTTGCATACAACATGAATTCACATAATATTAATCCCCAAATTGTGTTTTTATGGCTGACTGACTGATAAACTCTTAGTCTGGGAGACTTAAGGAATGCAGATGTAAACAGCTGCGGAAGGTATCATAGAAAAGAAGCACATCAGCTGGGCTTTGGAGAATAGGTAGTATTTAGGAAGCAGAGGGGAAAGTGATAGAATCTAGGCAGGGAATTTTTAGGAGCAAAAGAAACAAACAAACAAACAAACAAAAACCTACAAAGACCCGCCTGCTTGGTACAAAAGACTTTCACTGAGAATTGACAAATGGGAACAGCCTTGAAATAATGTAAAAGAGTTTGGATTTGTTTATGTAGGCAGTAAGTTTCTATGGTAAGTTCTTGAGTAAAATTGGAGTCTAGGATGTAAGGAAAATGTATGCTGAAAACAGAATTTTAGGAAGACCAGACTAATGGTAGTAGACAAGATAGACTGGTTTGGAGATAAACTGGAGGTAGAAAACGTATTCTCATTTAAAAAGTAATAAGTATGAAATTAATGCAAGCACTTTGGGAAAGAATTTGGTATTACCTGGTAAAACAAAGACACATACCTCATGTCCCAGCCATTCTGCTCCTTGGATAGCCCTAAAGAAACTCTTTACATGTGCACCAGACAACAAGCATATGAATGTTTGCTGAAGCATCATTTGTATTAGTAAAAATCGGGAAACAACCCAAATATTCGTTAAGAGCAGAATAAATACATTGTAGTGTGTTCATATAGAGCAACAAAAATTAGTGAACTACAGCTACATTAACATAGAGGAGAGACCAAAACATTGTTAGCTAGGAAAAAAAACAATTTCAAAGAGAATTTTATATATTTTCTAGTTAATTTTATATATATGTATGTGCATGTATATGTATATATACATATATATATGTAATTCTCTAGTGAATTGCTTTGATAGCATTATTTTATTTTTATAAAGTTTGACAATAAATAAAGCAACTATACTCTGTTTAGGCATAATGCAAGTATGGAAAACCTATAAGGAATGGAACAGGAGTAGTAATAAATTTCAGGATATTATTAGCCTCTGGAGAAAAGAGGAATGTATGACTGTGAGAAATGCACAAGGACTTTCCAAGTCTCAGGCAATATTCTGTTTCTTAAGCTGGATGCATAGAGATAGCTTTATATTGTTATTATTTTAACTTCATAGATAATTTTTACTCTGTTTAATAGTAATGATATATTTCACAAATTAAAAAGTTTAACACAAATAATGACTTAATCTAAGGAAGAGGTTCTTAACCAGGGGGTCTATGAGCTTGAATTGAAAAAAATGCAACTTAGTATCTTTATTATTTTTTTTAAAGATTTTTTATTTATTTCTCTCTCCTTCTCCCCTCCCTCCACAGTTGTCTGCTCTCTGTGTCCATTAGCTGTGTATTCTTCTATGTCCACTTGTATCAGCAGAACCAGGCATCTGAGTCTCTTTTTGTTGTGTCATCTTGTTGTGTCAGCTCTCCATGTGTGCGGCACCATTCCTGAGTAGGCTGCACTTTTTTCATGCAGGGCAGCTCAGCTTACGGGGCGCACTCCTTGCACGTGGGGCTCCCTTGGCAGGGGACATCCCTGCGTAGGCATGGCACTCCTTGCCTGCATCGGCACTCCTTGCCTGCATCAGCACTGTGCGTAGGCCAGCTCATCACATGGGCCAGGAGGCCCTGGGTTTGAAACCTGGACCTCCCACGTGGTAGGTGGATACTCTATCAGTTGAGCCAAATCTGCTTCCCAACTTATTATCTTTATTTCCTCTGACCTTTAACTGAAATCTAGCATTTCCTTCACTTATGAATGTATGCAATAAATAAATTACAGTAGTATTCATTTCACCTGACTGGCAAAGGTGAAATGTCCGTGGAACAAAAAAGATTAAGAATCCTTGATCTAGGGTGGTAAGTGTGAGCATGTAAGGGAATAAATGTGTGGTGAGATCCATATATCATTTATTCACATGAGATTATGATGAGCCGATTTTTACTAGTAATACTAGTAAAGGATTTGGACTGAAAGAATAATAGTTTCAAATGTCTTTTGCCTGGGCTTTTTGACAAAGGGAACCTTGGTAGATAGGATAGAAGGTATGAGCTAGTAAGGCTTGCTAGAGTGTTTTTATCATCTCAGATGTGAAAGGCACTTGAGCCTTCTAAACATGAACTGCAACACTTTGACCTTCCATTCCACTCCTCCTCTATCTCTTAATTCCATACTTATTTTTTTTTTGTCCCTGGCTTGTTATGAAATTCTCTTTTACTTTTCCAAAGATATGGAAAATAAAGACTTATGATAACCCAACTCCCTCTCTCTCTCACTTTTTGCCTTTACTCATCTAATATTGACTAAATGCCAATGCTGCACCAGGTACAGGATTCTAAAGATAAAGAGGCTTTAGTATCAGCCTTTGTACTAGATTTGGTGAATGTATCAGTTTTTTATTGCTGACATAACACATTATCACAAACTTCCTTTTGTAAAACAGCACGAATTTATTATCTTACCATTCTGTAGGCCAGAAGTCCATAGTGGGTCTTAGCTAAAATCAAAGTGTTGGTAGGGCTATTTTCCTTTCTGAGATTTCTAAGGAAGAATCTGTATCTCTGCTCATTGAGATTGTTGTCAGAATTCAGTTTCTTGGGATTGTAGGACTGAGATCTATTCCTTGCTTACTGTCAGCCTGTGGTTGTTCTCACCTTCTATAGGCTGGCACAATCCTTTGCTTTGTGGTTCCCTTTGACTTCAGAGGCAGAAATTGCAGTCATGTTCTCATGTCTCATCTCACCTGCCTCTTCCTTCATAGTTCAATCTCTGAACAACTCTTCTGCCTTATTTCAGTTTTAAAGACTCATGTGATTAAATTGGGCCCAGCTGGGTAAACCAGTATACTCTCCCCATCTTGAGGTACTTAACCTTAATCGCCTCTACAAAAGCCCTGTTGCCAGGTAAAAATAACATATTCAAGGGTTCTAGGGATTAGGGTGTGGACATCTTTGGGAACCATTATTCTTACTACCATAACGGCTTTTTAAAAATTGTAAAATGGAAAATAAAAGCCACATCCCTGTTCCTGGTGGTTTGATGTGGATGGACCCCAGAAAATCATGCCCTTAGATCTAATCCATTCATGTGTGTGTGTGAACCTATTGTAGTTGGGACCTTCTGATTAGATGGCTTCAGTTAAGGGTCTTTGATTAGATTACTTCAGTGAGGCATGGCTCAGGGTAGGCCTTGGTCTTCTTTCTGGAGTCCTTCAAAAAATGGATGAATACAGAGAGAGAAAGACAAAGGAGCACAGAGAGAAACCCATAGAAACTGAGAGAAAGCCATGAAAATGTGGACAATGGAGCCCTGAGAGGAAGGCAGAGACCAGCAGATGTGGTCACGTGCCTTTCCATGTGACAGAAGAGTCCAGGGTTACAGGCAGCTGGTCTTCCAAGAGAGACACTTTCATTTGGACACTTAGCCTCAGAACTGTAAGCTTGCAAGCTAATGAACCCTCATTGTAAAAATCAACCCATTTCTGGTATATTGCTTTCAGCAGCTTTTAGCAAACTAAAACATGATTAATGGACTGGCCATGGTGAGAAGAGACTAGATCGGATCATTTATTCAAATTATTTTTCCATTTCTTTTTCCTTTCTGTGAAGAGAGAAAGATGCAATGAGCGAGGGTCATAGCACTGTGCCTGCTATACGACAAGCATCCAATAAATAGGAATCTTCTGTAACCCAAACACCCCCAATAATTCCACACTCAGGTTCATTTTCTTGAATAACCCAAAGAGTAACCTGATCCTCCACTCAGTTTAGTAAGAGGCCTTTTATCTAGATTCCCTCCACCCCACCCCAGGCTACTGGAGGTGGTTACATATCCTACAAATCAGTTGTCTGATTCCTACGACCTCTTTCTCTGACCTGCTATCACAGGCTTCTCTGCAAATCAACTCTTGCTGTCACATCACTATCATTTCCCCACTGCTGCAGATGTTTCTCACAGCTCCTCCTCAGGCAGTGACAAACCCCTGTCTCTTCAGTCTCCAAGGCTCCGATAAGACTGGAATACAGAAATGAAAAAATGGATACAATGCAGGCAAGGACACTTAAGTTTGGATATCCATTATTACTGTTCACAGAGTCCAGTTCCTGTGCCCTACACAGGAGTCCCCTCCTGAACAGCTCTCTCATATTGCTCTGAAGCTAGGACCATCCTACTTACTACTGACCAGAGCATGCTGTGACCAACTCTTCCCTACTTGTTTCGGATATTCAGGCATTTAATGTCTCAGAGGCCTTTCTTGTGTAGGTGCTGGCCTTTATCTTTGGAGAACAGAAATGCCCACTGGCACATTCCTCCAGCACAACAATCTCTCCTCTCCCTGAAAGGGCAATAAAATAGTGCCCCTTACATAAATATTCAAGGACAAAGAAAATGTTGGCATTTTGAAATGGTTGTTTCTTGTAGCCATTACATATTTCCTGAAATACAAGGGTTTACTCTCAAAGCACTTATTTGCATTGATTTTTGCATTATTTTTTTCATGGTATAATTACATGTGTGTTTTGTTTTTGAGGAACCAGGGGCTGGAGATTGAACTTGGGACCTTGTATGTGGGAAACTAGAGCTCAACCACTGAGCCACATCAATTTCCCTGGGTTGGTTTTATCATTTGCTTGCTTCCCTCCCCGCCCCCCCCCCCCCCCCCCCCCAGCCAGGAGGCTTGGGGAACTGAACCTGGCATGTAGGAGGCAGGAGCTAAACTGCTTGAGCTACACCAGCTCCCCTACATGCTTTTTTTTAAGGAAGCTAGCGTTTTTTTAAGCCAGTGCTCTCAGTGTAAAGTGGAAAACTGACCCAGAGTGGAGAAATGAAGTATATAATGTCGCATTATATTCTAAATGCACAGTAATAAGAAGCAGGTATTCTGACTTCCTGTGTGCTACTTTGAAATGATTTTTATCTCCTTGCAATAAAAGCAAAAATTTTCAACACCTGAATATGGGTTTCTTTTTTCCTACAAAATCTGTCACTCTTTATACATTTGGGATATTTTTGTTGAAACAAAATCTCCAATGGCATCCCACTAAGAATCTGAAATAGAAACTTGAATCTACAACTGTAAAGTGAAAACAAAAAACAAAAAAACTGAATATGATGGGAAAGAAAATCATGTAGCAAAAATATTTCATTTTCAGTTTTCAAGCAACGGAAAAGGAGCAGGATGCTGTGACAAAGGATGCCGATTATGCCTTTTGAAAATAATGGCAATTATTTTTTCCAACAGTTAATGTATTCCAGGCTTATTTTGGAAAATCCAGAAAAGTATAACATTTTTTTTTTTAAATTCGACAAAATTGAGATCATACACTCAAATATTTTAAATGGATTTGCCAGTCCTTCTAATTTGATTTACTAATTTATAATAATTTCTTAGTTTCCCAGCTGCTAAAAGAATACCATACAATGGGTTGGCTTCAACTAGGGAAATTTATTGGATCACGGTTTTGAGAGTAGGATTCCAAAATTGAGGGGTTGGTAAGGCGATGCTTTCTCCCTGAAGATCAGGACTGGCTGTGGTCAATGCTTGGGTCCTTGACTTTCCCATTACATGGCGATACCCTCTCTTTTGGCTTCCAGTTCCCACTGACTTCCTGCTTCCGCTCCTCCCTGTGGCTTTCTCCCTGTAGGGTTCTCTGTAAGGCCTCCAGCAACAGGATTAAGGCCCATCCAGATTGAGTTGGACACACCTTAATAAAAATAACACCTTCCAACAGCCTTATTTATAGGCCACCCACAGGAATGGATTAAGATTAAGAGCATGTCCATTCCCACCCTCCTCCCCTTTCAGGTTATGTGGTTTAACTTACCACGTACCTTCCTGAAAAATATTTGGAATGTCCCCTTATTATTAGGAAACTAAATTAATCCACCTGGTGGGAAATTGACTGCATTTCTCACTAAAAATAATCAAAGCTTGTGGTTACAGTATTAAGACCTTGATTTCCATAAACTTTCTATTGATTCAGTGGCTATTGTAGCCCTAATCACCACTGCACCAAGTTTGGAAACTGCTAGTAATCTCCCCAAATAAGGCAGCAGAGAAAAGCAGTATTTACTTAGGCATGACTTGACCTTGTAATCTCTACTATCCAATGAAACACTATTAGCCTACTCAATTTCTCCAATCTACCCATTTCCAGTCAATTAATTTTCTCCCCATATCCTCCTATTCTACCTCACTCCATCTTACTCCATCAAACTAAATTGTGCATGGGGAAAAATATTATGGTTTATATTATAATATTCCATAATACCTATTATTCATACTAATAGTTAGACTATCTTCATTTGAAAAGCATATTGAAAGCATTAACTACTTATATGAAATTACCCACAGTATTTTAACACTCCTTTTTGAGAATCAAATATTTGGTTCTTCTTTAGTGTAGAATCTACATAAAATTAATGAGCCTAGTGTCCTTGTAATTATTTGGTTTCTAAACCTCAGACTTTATAGAAATAATTAATTATAGCATAGCATGTATCTTTTTTTTTAACTTCTTAATTGGTTAATGGTTTAATAGTTCAAAGGAATTTAAGAGTAAGATTCAATTTCCCCCAAGTCTGTTTTCCTGCAGTGATCTATGGATTTGATTCCGGTAACACCCTGCCTCCCCCACTCTCCCAATGAGGGTAGATCATAGATTTTCACTGTGAGCCTGACTTGCTATAATAGCCAGAAATATAGCTTAGGTAGGGAGAACATAACTTAGTATGGGAGACTGACCTTGTTAAACAAATTAGCAACTTTCTTGACTTAAATAAAAATAAGAATTAAAAAACTGAACGTAACACATAGATCTTTTCAAATTAAATAAAGTTTATTTAAAAATAATGATCTTATTATTTTTATTTTCCACATGTTTATGCTCTATCATTAGTTTTCAGCCTTGACTGCACATACAAGCCACCTAGTGAATTAAATAAACACCTATCCTCAGCCCTCAATTTCTTGCTTATTTGGCCTGAGGCACAGTCAAGGAATCAGGATTTTTTTTTTTAAAGTTCCCCAGGTGATTCTACGGTGCAGTCAGGATTGAGAACTGCTATGTCTAGGCACTAAGAATAAAACATTTTTCTCCTCTAAATAAAAGGATTGTGTGAATTCAGAGGGATCAATTCTTGGGGAATGTGGGCTATATGAATCATAATTAGGCACTCTAAGTGTCAACCACAGTCTGGGTAAGGAGCACCAGTAGAGTTTAGAATTAGAAATGAATGATGTCCTTTGTACTATAATGATAATACATTCTACTCTCTGGGAAGCTATTAAAATATTCTCCTTAAGATTTTTTTCAAGTCCATTTAAAATGTCACAAGAGAAAGTAATATAGAGTATTCAGGAAGGCCCTGGGTATTTAACCTGGCAGAGCATCCTGAAAATATTTTGGTATTTTATTTATATCTCTACATCATACAGTGAAAAAGGGGAGAAAAGAAGTTTGCCTGAGAAAAGGAGAAAGGTTTCACATTCGCATTATATCAAGGAAGTTTGACTTGGCCTAACTACCTCTTATTGCATTTTTCAAATCTTGAGGTCTGTTTGATGCATAAATTTCTTAAGAGCCTACCCTCATTTAAATGATAATTTATGTTCTCAGAAAGCCATTTTTAGCCTTGTTTTTCAGCACACCCCTGGAGCTGATCAGAGTGTGGTGATTTCATTGTTTTCAAGGAAAGCTTCATGTACATGTTCTCTCTACAGGGGTTAGTAGAGAAAGACAAGAAAGTAGTCCCCTAGTGTTTCTGCCAGTTAATGGGGAAAATGTTTCCTCCTATATATATCATGATGGATAATTGAATTAGTACTCCAGTAAGAAAGGGGTTGCTATTACATACTCCTATAGTTTTTTCTTAACACCATGAAATTAAAGACATGCCAGCATGAAGCTGCGTGTTTCTGATCACTTTCAAATAAGCAATGTAGTACGTTATTTCTTTTATGTGCTTTTATAGCACATACTGTGCAAGATAATTTGACTCCATGACAGATGTCTGTTTTTCAGAGGAAAATGGATTTGTGAAAGAACAAACATATATTACTTGAACATGAACCTATTCATTATATGGCCACAAGGTGCTTTTTGATGACTTGCAAATTGAAATTAATATTTTCTCTTATTGCTCATAATATTCATAAGCAAATTTGATTGTTTGATATAACCAATTTGCAGCTTATTGTACTATATGAACATAACCTGTTTTCAGTCAAGGTTGGGTACATTTAGACCATGTTTGAAGTGCTGTGGAATGAAAAAAAGTCGGCATGCACTTCTAATTTTTCTCAGAGAAGCCAGTAGGCCTGCACATGCCCCAAACTGCCTGGGATAATTTCTGTCCATCAGGTCATTCTTATATTCTAACAGTAACATCTAAAATTAAGGTATATGGGACAAGTTTTCCAAGGATCCTTCCTCGCTCTGTCACTTCTACTTGAAATATCACTTATGTTTTTCAGAGACAAACACTAGTAGGGAACAGCATCTGAAGTCCCTAACCCTTGTGTGAGGTGAAGTGGTTTGGAGAGCTGGCAGTGTTGGGTGGACAGGGCTGCTGTGAGGGCAAATTGGAAAAAAAGGGAAGATTATGGAAGCATGCCTATTCTTTTAATGGGTAAGAGAAGGAGAAACTTTATATTCAGGTGAGCCTCTTACTTCTAGCCTCTTGAACTTTCAGTGGCCTAGCCTTTTGTGCACTGGAAGAAATAAGGGAAGGAAAACAGATTTTACAATTAAATCGGAAGTAGCCTTTTCAAAAGTAAAAATGTGACACTCCAGACTGGTTTGATAGCCATGCTTCTGGAGAAAAGAAGCCAACCACAGGTAGGGCAGAACCCTGAGGACAGAGGAGCCTTCTCCTTGCCCACAAAGTGCCAGTTGTTGGCTCCAGCCCACAAGGAAGTGCAAAGCCTGTGTGTTCAGGGGCTGGAATGTTCTGGAACTGTAATACCTGAAGCTCTGAGGGCCTGGTGTTGGCAGTGGCTTTCTTAGGCACACTGGCTCTCAGTCAGCACTGCCCACGTTGTGTATGTGCAGACCAGGGCCTTGAGAGTGTGAGAGAGGGTTCCCCTCAGAATGCAGTGCAAGCATTGTCCCAGGCGATCTCCCACATTTTAAGGTGACTGTAAAAACGTGGTCACCCGCTGAACAGGAAAATTATCTTGACATTAAAAAAGCACTGAACTGAGCTTAAAAACAAGCACCACAGCCCTACACTCCTTTCTCTCCACATTCCCTCCTCCCCTCACTGAAAGTGACTTCTTTATTAAGAAAGGATCCCCAAGCACTAGCTCTAGTTAATGAACCAGGCCAGGGGAAAAGGGGAAGTGATTTGGGATGCTTATAGCAGAACAGCTGCTGCGAGCTGTAAAATTCTGTGTTTTCTTGCATCTAGTTAGTGACCATCAGTTTCTAGAATGAATTTTTCATCACTCACCAAGACTTAGGGTCATTAGTCTGCCTTGGAAATTTGGGTTGACGACTGGGGCCGGCACACTCTTGGTTTATCCTGACTCCCCACTGCTCACTGGGAATTCTGTTGGGAGGCGAGCCAGATTTTCCAAACCATCCACTGCAAACAACGGTGGTTTCCCTACTGAGAAGGTTTTCATTCTGGAAGTTATCCTATGGCTTGGGAGCTCTGCCTCCTTCCCTGTCGCTCTTGTCCCGCGTGCCCCTGAGATCCGCACTTTGTTTCCTTCCCCTCAATCCACTGGTTTCTCATGCCTCATCTTCGCTATCTTCTCTCAACCCCTCCTCGTGTCTGAGGACCCACGTGGTTGGAGCTGCCCAGGAAGACTTGACGACGGCGCTGGGGATCCGGGGCTGCTCCAGACCCTCGCTGCCAGGAGCTGGGATGGACTGGTTGGGGAAGGGGAGGCTGGACTCCGGGAAGGGGCGCGGTGCACACACTCAAGAGGTTACCGGCTGAGGGAGAGAAGGGCGAAATAATCTGCCCTCGAATTAAAAGCCTGTCGAATTCAACGCGGGGTCCGTAAGGCACATCATCCAGCCTCTTGGGTATAAAATGTCCCGACCTGAACTGCCCAGACCCGCGGGTCCCAGCTTTCTCCTGCTCCGGGGGAGAGGCGGGCCGCGGCTGGCTCCAGTGTTCCCTGCCCGCGGTTTAGGGACGAAGTGGCGCGCACTGGGAGCTCAGTGTAATGTTAGGGTTTCGCAGAAAGGAATGTGAAGATCAAGGGAGGTGGGGAGCCAGGAGAGGAGCGCAGCGCCCCGGGCCAGAAGCGCTGCGCAGATCTCGGGGAGGCAGCCTAACTCCAGGGACGGGGCGAGGGCTGTGAGTGGAAACTGCCCCTTTCCCGTGGGGTAAAAGCGGGTGCCCTCTCTGCCGGTTCTGCGCGCTCTCTGTGCCTCGGTCGCCAACTCGGAGTTAGGGGCCGGAGGGGCAGGGGTCCTTGGTTCTCTCGGGAAACGTCCTCCCGGCCTGGCGCTGGGCGGACAGTCGGACATTTTCCTCGGCCTCCGTCGAGGCAGCCGGCGTAGCCACCTCACTGGGCTAGGTTTAAGGACGCGGGGCGCGGGCGGGGCCGAGGAAGCCTGTCAGGGCCAGCCCTCACCCCCTTCCCGGGGCTCTCGAGCGAGAGTTCCAGCTCTTAGTCACCTCCTGCCCACACGTGAATTCGAACAGTCGGGACGCGCGGCCCCGCAGGGAAACCCCAAGCAGCTGCGCGCGGCCGGGGTTGCCGCGGGGACCCGGTCCCAGCACCCTCAGCCCTCGGGCTCCAGGGCCAGGGCTCGGAACAGGGGCGACGGGAGCGGGGCGGGCCCGGGGGCGGCCGGGAGTTGTGGAGCCGCCCCGGGGGAGGGACTGGGAGCTGCTCCGTGAAACCGAGGGCGAGCGGCGGACGCGGCCGGCCCCGAGCGCGCCAGCAGCGAGCCCCCGCCGCCGCGGGCTCAGCTGTCCCCGCCCCGGGAGCCCGAGCCTTGCAGCTAACTCCGCCCGCCGCTCCGTCGCCCGAGGCTCCGGCTTCCGTCCCGGACCCAGCCCGCGGCCGCGCAGGTTGGTGTCGCCGTCACGCCTCGAGGCGGGCAGAGCGGGGGCGAGGGAGGGTGCGTGCGGGGAGCTCGGGAAGTTGGGCAGATGCTGAGCAGGGGATGAGGATCCCGCTGCCTCGGCCCCCGCGCTGGCCCGCCCCGGGCTGTTGTGGATTTCTTCCCGGGCTGCGTCCCGCGTCCTTCCCCAGTCCGGCCCTGAGGGAGCTCCCCCGGTCTCGGGGAGACCAGCGCTGCGGCCAGGGAGGGTCCTGTTGACTGAGCCATCCTGGCATTCCTCCAAACCCCTCTCTGAACCCCCTCCTACCCCCCAACGTAGCGTCCCTGGCCAGTTCGGGGGAGGGTCACTCTCTCCTCCTGCCCTTCGCACGCTTACCCTTCTCCTTGCGCACTCACTCGATGGGTATTTTTATTCATCCGCCTTTGCTGTGTCCAACTTTGCAAACTCTCGGTAAGGATGGCCCCCGCCCTCGAGATTAGTTGGGGGACACTGAGGACCGCCAAGCAGATAATTAGGGGTTAGAGCTGAGTGGCGACGTGGGGTGCTTGAGGGCGGGCGATGGCCAGGAAGCCGTGGAAATTCCCTCTCCTTCTTCCTGGTCCTTGCCCAGCTCTGCTCTCTCCTTGCAATTGGTTTTGCCAGCTATAGAGTGTAATGTGACGGGAAGGGTGATCGCAGAAGCGGAATGGAAAGTATCAGCCACTTGGAGTTAAATCAAAATTTAAATCTGCGTTCAGTCACTTTCCTATGTGTGTTGCCTTGAAACACGACCTATGGGAACCTCTTTATTCTCTTCGAAACCTGCCTCTACTCTGCCCGCCGCCAAGGGTCATTGTGAGGACCCAAGTGGGTGACATATTTGCATTATTTTATGCTCTCGTTTCAGGAACACAGGCAGGTCCTAGGACGTGTTCCAATCGTCTGAGTTCAGGTCCTTCGTGTGAGTTGTGATTATGTCTCTCTAGGTGATTTTGCGAGTCACACGTGACCTGGAGCTCGTAAATGGTGTTCAGAGCTGAAAGCGCCCTCTCTGTCCCCCCGTCCCCCCCAAATCCTATGGACAAAGCAATGGACCGTACATCTTACGTGCCTTGTTGTATAGAAATTAAAATAGCAGGAAGATTATTTTTGGCTCTAGTCTTTGGAAATAAGAACTGCATTTGCTTCACATGTTTTCTGATCTTTGCAATCACTTTTTTCTTCTCATATTCAAATTTAAATTCTTGATTTGTCGCTAATTTTAATAATTCAGAAAGGTCTTTTTGGTAAAGTTCAGACATTTTGCACGAACAAATGAAATGCAGCATATGATTTGTAAATTTTAATTTTTTAATCACAGATACAAGCATTGTTATATCCATGCTAGTTACTTTATTAAGAAAGCATGTAAATGGCCTAAGACAATCAGTTTTAGACTAGGTATTTAAATGGCTAAATCCAGTTCTTATTATGTGTAATGTACTCTACTATGTGTTGTTATGGTTAGAAAGATACAGAATATGTTTTGTGTCCGAAAGAGGCTTCCAATCTAACTTTGAGTCTGAGTAGTTTTATTTAATATTTTTATATGAACATCAAATATATCTTGATGGCTACATAAGGCATGTAAAATGATGTCAAAATGCATTATCAAAGGCCCTTTAAGACCATTATTTGATCAATCTAATTAATAGATTGGAATAAATGCCAGACTTTGGCTAAGGCAGTGTCTCCCAAAATAAATTTCAAATGCTTCTACTTTCTCAAAGAGAGGCACAACTTGGAAATAAAATGAGTTCTGTATTTTTAGAATTCAAACTCTGAAAAACATTTTATACATATATGATGTGATAATCAAAATGTTAAAAGTAGAAATTTCAATTTTAACTCTAATTAATAAGTCAAGAAATTTTGGTACCCAGGTACAATATTTTCTTAACTCTTTGAGAAAAGAAAATTATATTACAATGTCTAGAAAAAATACAGAGATTGAATGTAAGATTTTTAATAAATTGGAACTTGAAAAACTTAAGGGCCTTGTGGGACTGGAAAATTGACTTTTTAAAATTTTAATTTGGTTTAGAATATCCACAAAAATATCCACAAAAGCTTGACTAGCATTCTTCACTTCTAGACTAAGTTGTATTGTGCATTACTCAGAAACAGCTCTGATTTTTTTTCTCTTCCTGGGAACAATCTGTCGTTCTGCTGGGTAAGTATAGAATTTTTTAGGTTTACATACCAGCACTGGGCTTTAAGAGCTGTGATTAAACTCCTGCAGAAAGGCAGGTCAGGCGGACGGGCAGCCTGAGGGAGCTGATGTTAAGTTTATACCTTTGTTTCCCTATTTGTAAAATGAGATTAAAGAAGCTTGTTACTTTCCTGGAAACTGTGTGGTTCAGTATGATAGTCATGAAATATTGAAACAGAATGTCTTATATGAGAACTTTTTTTCACCTTTTTGATCTTTTAGCCCCTAGAACTAATTGTTAAAAACCACATGCAAGTAGCTTAAAGGAATGGTCCTGAATAAAGTTGTTGGTGGTGTCATTTCAGTTATCTTGTATCTCTCACAATTTACTGTACTGATGTGAAGAATAAGAGCTTCAGTTTGTGCAGGGTTTTACAGCTAGTTAGTGACAGGAGTGAAACTATAGTTGTTATTTCCTTTTAACTAGGTTTTTTCCTTACCCTGTATGGTCTCTTGTCATCCAGAGCACATTAAAAAATTCACATTTGTAAATTGTATATGGTTAAGAATTTTGGCTTTTGGTTCTGATGGTCCTGGGTTTGAGTCCTACCCAAGCATTTACTAACCATGTGACCCTTATAAAATATTTAACCTCTCAAGTCCTCAGTTTTCTCATCTCCAAAATAGGAACAGTAGAAGTACTTACCCAATAAGACTGTTGTAAGGATTAAATAACTAAGCCATGTAAAGTGCTTATCACATTGCCTGTTACTCAGTACACTACTACTCTATTAATGAAGTAGAAATTCCTTGCTTTTTGGGGGGGAGGGAAATCACATTTCAAAAGTCCAATTAAAAAAAAAGTATGTGTACAAATATTTTGGATTGTTATTCCTCAGCTAATTTCTGTTAAATTTTTTATTCAACAAATGCTTGTTGAATACCTAACATGTACTGGGCTCTTTCCTAGGCCCTGGCATAAAGTGGTTTTTAAGAGAGGCATGGTCACTCTCTTATGAATCTAAAAGTCTGGGGAGGGATGCAGACTTGTAAACAGCAAAGTACAATATCATGTGATTTTTGCCATGGCATAAGTAGTGCAGAGAACCACAGAAGACTGGGTGGGGAGGTGGGGTTGGATAGGTGGGTGTCACACAGCGCATCTCATCCTGGTGGGGTTGGTGGTCAGGGAAAACGTCCCAGAGGACATGAACACACTATGACTCGAAGCAAAAATGGTAGCAGCTAAAAAAGTAGAAGAATTGAAAGAGCATGTCAAATGAAAGGTAAAAGATCATGTTATGTTAGAGCTGAAGTCAGGTGGATAATGTAAAGAAATAGATAAATGAGAGCAGAAGGGAGAGAGATGGCAACCTGGAGATCTTGTGCTTTATCGAAAGGAATAGATGATGTTCAGCTTCAACCAAGTGTTGTCATGTTGGATGTCATGTTGGTATGCAGGCCTGGCATTGCCAGATGCCCTGGTTTTTTAAAAGGAGCTTAGAATTAATATTTTAACAAATGTGAAATCTCCCAATTTTTGAATGGCCCAAATGTGTTTGCAACTATTATGTAGGGCAAACCTGACAAATTTGCAGTTGCAATTCAACCTGGGGCCACCACTTTATGACTTCACCATTAAGAAACAGGAAGAAGTTTAATTTGGTTAAAGGAATGCATTTTTAGAAAGGAGAAACAAGAAAAGTGATAACAGATAGAGGCAGAGCCACCTCATTGGGGCCTTGTGGAACTTGCTAAGGAGCATTGACTTCAACAGGAGTGACCCAATTAGATTTATGTTTACAAGGAACATTCTAGCTACCGTATGAAGAATGTCTGGGAGAAGGCAGTAGTAGAAGTAGGATTACCATTTAAGGAGTTACTGCAGTGATCCTACCAGAATATAAGTATTGTTTGAACCAAGATGTTCAAGCAAGATAGAGAGAGGTGGATTTCAGAGATAACCTATGGCACCTTCAGTGGTGAGAGATAATTTTCCATTAGTAACTCCTGTTTCTGTACATTTAGGTGGGTGGAGGTACTGACTGTCTTCATTCCAGGCTGTCTTTTCAAGGACATGTGTATAGCAAAGACCCTTGGAGACACAGGTAGTATTTCTTTCTGGAGCATAAGGCAGATTGGCTTACAATCCAGTATAAAAAAATCATATACCCTAAGCTCAAGTTCCTTTTCATATTATTCTGTGGGAATTGGGTTTCAGGTAACTAGAACAATTATACTAATACTCTTGCTATTGCTGTGAATAATAAAGTTCTTTGTCTCTGACCCAAGAATCTCATGTATTCTCCCATCATCCCTTATTGCGGCATGCTAATTTATTAGCTTCAAGTAGGATAAAATCTCAGACCCATTACAATTCTTGAGAGCGACTAGCCACATTGGCTGAGTAAATTCAAATCTAAACTGATTAAAACATTAAGAAATGTCACTCAGTTGCATTAGCCACATTTCAAGTGCTTTATAGCGCCATATGGCTAGCAGCTGTGCTACTGGACAGAGCAGATATAGAACATTTCTGTCATTTCAGAAAGATCTCTTGGACATTGCTGGTTTAAAGCTTCAAATTTTTTTCTGTGAAGTGGGTTAACAGAGATGGTAAATGCTGTTGAATTTGACAGCATAAAAACAATGCTTGTTTTCTTGTTAGATTCATATATATAAAGGAACTGTTCCAATTTGGACAATCTGTACACTATTTAGGTTTGTTGGGCAAAAAGTAGAACATTATCTACCATGTCACTTTGGAAACTAGGCAGATTGGGGCCATGGAATGGATGCTTTACGTATCTGTGGCCTTCCTCAAAATTGTGAGTGATTATGAGATTGGGATGTGTGCCCAAAGGACCTTGAACTTCTGAACACTGTCTGCAACTTTATCTACAAGCCATGCTTTACAAGAATTGCATATTAGCAGTGAGTTTCTGGAAGGCAGCCAGTCTAGCAGCACCAAGTAAAGTACCTGGTGCAGCCCAGCTGTGCTGGCCTGGACTCACATAAAAAAATGGGGACACAAACAAGATAGAGCTCTTGTTCCAGAAGCTTAAGAGGACCACCTCAAGAAAAATACAGTACTTGAAAGCACAACTGTAAATGACACAACAGAGTTGGGGCCAAGAAACAATAAAAACAGCAGATCTGCTTCCTTATCAATGGGACAAGCCCATTTGAGGAGGGCGTGGACCACAGGTACTGTGAAGAAGGCTACAAAAAATAATAGGCCCAACCAACAGCAGCTGCAGCCACAAAGAATAAATTTTGCCTGCATTAAGTGTGTAGTTGACAGCTGATCATATAGTTACAACATAAGCAAAACAGGACAGTGGTAGAAATAAATAAAAATGAAGGCTGAGGCCACTGTGGGAGAACCATTATTACCACCTGCTCTTTCCATGATTATAAATGCCCTATCATAAATTTCAGATATTGAAATTTTATTTACCTATGCGAGAAGAAGTTTGCTTTAAAATAGCACCTATTTGTAAGTGCAGTGAAATTTTACATATATGAAGACTAATAATTCAATTTTAGAATATTTTTAAAAATGGAATTTATTTATTATTTTTAAGCCCCTACATACATAACCTAGAACCTGCTAAGGATGTTATCTTTTACAACTATTTTTAGGAGAAATAAGTTTTAGAAAGAAATAAGTTAACCTTGAAGGAGAATAATTGTTTGCATGTAATTGGAAGCTTCTGTAGTGTTTAAAAAATACTTTTGTTAAGGTTATACAGACTCATTTGGTTTATGCTACAAATTGCATCAAGTACACTATTAATTGCATTTTCTAGATAGCCCTTTCCAAATTTCAGTAAATTCTGGGAGAGCCAAGGTCTTGAGCTGTTAGGGTTTGTATAAACATAGATTCTTTTGTATAAAGTAGGCATTTCTTAATTAGTAGGGTTTTATTGCGTTTCAGTTTTTCCCCTTTTTTCTGTTTGAGAACATTTGCTGTTTAATTTTTTAAGAAAAATAAGTTTCTTCAAATATCTCTACGAGTTCTGAATAGTGAACACTGAGTAGTGCGGGCATTCAGTATTGGCTCCCATCGCTTTCTCCCCTCCCCCATCAATTTAGTTTTTAAATGCTACATTGTTAAATGTCTCTTTTTCCCTTCATTGTGAATTTTAAAATCTCATTTCTTTTGGGGCCACAAAGGTTGGTTATCTTGTCTGCACTTCTCGTCTTCTCTTTCCCACTCTAAATCTGGTAAAGTCATTTGCTCCAGTGTGCTTCCATTTTTCCTTTCTGTTTCATGTGTCAGTTCTCTTACTGGTGCTTTAGGCTTACATTTCTCCTTGTTCCTCCATTATCTTCTTATAAACAGTTTGAAACTGGAGATAATCTTTGTTTGTTGTATTGTGGAGAGCAGAATTTTCTCCAATTTCATGCCATCCTTTCTCAGGCAGGGTATGGCAAGTCATCTTTGGAAAATTGACTCCAGTAAAATTGGAGTATGTTGTTGCTTTCTGCAGAAAGCAAAACTAGGAGACTTGCTAGTTATTGCATGAGTCACTGATGTGCTCAAATGAAGGAAATATTAGAATTTTCCATGTTTATCAGTGTTAAATCTAATTTTGAAAGACATCTGAAATAAGGAAATAAAAATAATAAGACCCCCCCCCATCCCAGAGAATTTGGAACTATATGGATTCTAGTGTTCTGTGAACAAAACAATAACAATGCAGGTTAAAAATTAGGCCTGTCCTTTAACCCATAACATTGTGCAGTGCTCCAAACTTTTCAGTGAGTACATATCCTCAGATTGTGCATGAATAACTTTAATCAGGAGCAAAGTGGATTATATTTATTATATGCCATTTCCTCCCTGGCCCTTGCCTCACTTTGCTATTACTGTATGCCTAATCGACCACAGTGAAATGCCTTTAAAACATTTTCCAGGGGATATGGATTTTTTGGAGAATTTCTATAAAGAAAAAATGTGAAGAAGAGTATTAAGTTAGAATGACTTCTCTGCATAGACAAATGCTTCCAGAGAGACTGATGAGTCAAGGGGTTGTTAATAGAATATGTAAATGTAACCTTTCACCTAGTTACTGCCATTACCTAAGTCACAGCTATGTAGTTCTACTATATTGTTTGAACAGATTCTTGTCTTTTCCTTAATGAGACAGATTCTCTTGGTCTCATTCAGTAGTCAGTGCTGTTTCAAAGTGTGCTTTGTTCTACTCTATCTGTTTCTCTGGGTTTTTTGTTGTTGTTTTGTTTTTTTAGCAGCTGCTTGTCATCATACTATAGATTTTTACAACTGTTTTTGCCTTCAGCCTCGCCTCAGTATTTGCAAAAAGTTTTGATATCCATGTATTTGACATTGACTTTTAGCTCTTTGGTTCCCCAAATGTATTCTTTGATCTATTAAAAAATATTGGTGCCAGAGATTCAATGGTGAACCAGAAATTCATGGTCGTGCTTTCATTGAGCAAAGAGTCCAGGAGGAAGATAATCAATGATTAAAAAACCACACACACAGACCCTAATGACTATAAACTGGGGTAAATTCTGTGAAGTAGAGCAATACGGTTTTGTGGGCATGTGTATCAGGACCCTAAGGAAGTAACACTTGAGTTGAGTGACACTTCAGTTGATATCTTAAGAGCTAGTAGGAGAATTTGAGAAGGTGGGAAGGAGAGTTTACCAGGCAGCCCAGGGAACTGCAGTTTGTGCAGAGGCCTTGCAGGGGTGCATTCACATGCCAGAGGAGAATCAAGGGGAGAGTAGAGCTAAATGAGGCTGAACAGAAAGGCCGGGACCAGTCCACACAGGATCTTGCTGTCCACATTAAAGATCTGATCCTCACCATAAGAATATTGGAGAGTGTTTTAAGTAGGGGGCTGGTGACTCAATGTGATTTGTGTTTTGATAAGATCATCTGTGGAGGAATGAATTGGAGGGGAGACTGGAGTGGCAGTGGAGAGAAGCTGGGTGCCTTTAAACTCATTAGTGCAAGGTAGAAATGATGGGTTTATTAGGCTGGTGTTATATACTCGGGTGGCAGACCATGGGAATAAAATTATGAACTAGGCAGGCATGAGTCCTGTACTCATGGAGCTTATATTTTAACGGTAGTAACATATATTCAATAAGTAAATATATGTGGATATATATTATAAGGATATAAACATATGTATATATCCTTAATGAGAGGTAATTGGAAGTCCTATGGGGAAAAATAAAAATGAAGCGGTATAAGGGAATGGAGAATGACAGGGTCCTCTACTGAGTAGTCAGGACACCTTTTTGAAGACAAGGCATTTGAGCGAAGACTCAAATTACGTGGTAGTGGTGGGGGTATAACCATGCAAAGATCCTCCTCTAAGCAGAGGGAAAAAGAAATACAAGATCTTGAGGCTGGAACAAGAGGAACTCTTCCCTACTAAAGAATACCAAGAAGGACATTATGTCTAGAAATATAGGGGAGGGGCTGTGTGGTAATTTGTGGATCCCAGAAAAAACAACCTCTTCTCTTTTTTTAAAATTTTTAAATTTTTTTTTTCATTTTTAATAATTTTTTAATAAAGTTAATAGGTCACATAGAACATTACATTAAAAAACATAAGAGGTTCCCATATACCCCACTCCCCACCCCCCACCCCATCATTTATTTTAATTGTATTTTTTTCGAAGATACATAGATCACAGAAAGTGTTACATTAAAAAATATAAGAGGTTACCATATACCCCCCACCTCCCACCCCACTCCTCCCACATTAACAACCTCTTCATCATTGGGGCACATTCATTGCATTTGGTGAATACATTTTGGAGCACTGCTGCCCTGCATGGATAATAATAGTTTACATTGTAGTTCACACTCTCCTCCAGTACATTCAGTGGGTTATGGCAGGATATATGATGTCCAGCATCTGTTCCTGCAATATCATTTAGGACAACTCCAAGTCCAGAAAATGCCCTCACATCACATCTCTTCTTCCCTCTCCCTGCCCGCAGCAACTACTGTGGCCATTGATGTGGTCCACATCAATGCTACAGTTTCTTCTATTACTGGTCATAGTACTTCTATAGTAGAATGTCAGTAAGTTCACTCTAATCATATTTTATTCCTCCTTCCTGTGGACCCTGGGATGGTGATGTCCTTTCCACCTCTATATCGAGAGGGGGCTTAGATCTCACATGGATGATGGATGCAATTCTCTTGCCTCCCTGGTGCCAAGGAATTACTACCAATCACTAACTAGTGATGCAACTAGAAAGAGACCTTGAATAAAAGGGTCAGCTCAGACCAGCAGAATATCTCAGCCTACATGTAGGAACATGTATTAAAAACTGCTTTTGACCTTGAATAAAAGGGGGAAATGGCAAACACAAATGAGTTTATATGGCTAAGTGTCTTCAAAAAAGAGTCGGGAGATCATCAGAGGGGTCGTGCTTATGTACACCTCAGTAGGATCCCAGAGACAGCCTAAGTAGATACAACCCCAGGTACTGGTGTTCCTGAGGGCTATGGAGACACACAGGTTCTGTGGTCATGGCAGATGGCTCTGGAGTTCAGTGCCATGTCAGTGGACCCTGCTTTGGAGTTTGTGTTCCTGAGTGTGATTGAGTTGGACTCAGATGTGACCTTTCTACACATGCCTCTTATGTCACTTTTACTGAATGTGTGATGCTAGGGTTGGTGTATACTTAGGGGACTTGAATCTCTAGACTATCCATAAGCCAGCTGGGCCCTGAGCCTCAGCAGAGTTGCAACTCCTACTCTCTGGTTCGTTGGACTTACCCAGGTCAGCCAACAGGGAGGTAAAGATGGTCAGCCACCACACCAGGGAACCAAGAGTGCCAGCATCCTCTTCTTAAAACTAATCCATTCCTGTACCTGTAAACCTATTGTCGGTGGGACCTTTTGATTAAATTACTTCAGTTAAGGGCCTTTGATTAGATTGTGTAACCTAAGGGGGGCTCTTGATCCTCTTACTGGAATCCTTTATAAGTGGAGGAATAAAAAGCCACAGATACAGAAAAAAAAACTGCAGCAATAGAAAGCTGAGAGAAAAGGACCCTGGAGCCAGAAGCTGAAATCTGGAACGTGGAAGCTGAGAGGAAGCCAAAACACCATGTGCCTGATTGCCCACTGGTGTGGCTCAGTGAGAAAGCATCTCTGATGATGCCTTGATTTGGACACTTCCACAGCCTCAGAACTGTAAGCTCATACGTTAATAAATCCCCATTGTAAAAACCAACTCATTTCTGGCATATTGCTTTGGCAGCCGTTTGCAAACTAAAATAGGGTGAAAGAGGGATAAAAGGAAGGTGTCAAGGGTGTCTTGCCAATAGCTGAAATGTAAAGTGTCTAAATAGATTTGTTGCATGTTCTTAAGTCATGACTAGTTTTTTAAAAAGCATACATTGCACCATCCATAATCCCTAGTTTCTCTGCAACTAAACTGTTTTAAGCACACTTCCAAATCATTTTCCTTTAAAAAAATTCCTCTTGTCTCACCCTGCTCCAGAACTGGCAATGGTAACCACATCCGTTCTGACAGTAATAACTCTTTCATCAGATTACTTGATGTCCCTCTTCCTTTCAACCCCATTTCCCATTACACCCTCTATAGACCTCTCCTGTGAGTCAATTTGTTTGTTTGGTCTTCCATACAATACAGAATACAGTGTTTTTTCTCCTTGGAATTGTATTTATCGTGGTGCTGCCTTCCTTTCTCTTAGTCTATTTTCATCTGTTCTTTTAAGTCCTGGTTCTTAGCTTACAAGTTACCTTATTTATCAGTTTTTTCTGATGTATTTCATTTTACTCTACCAGCTCAATCTGCATGACACTATTTTTTCCTTTCTTCCTGAGTCCTTTGGAAAGGCACTACTTTAAAGTGCCACCATTATTCCAAATTAAAATATTTATGATTATATCCTTTCTTCCTAGAAAAGATTTGGCACCAATGACTAGCACTGACAAAACATTCATCCTGTGAGAGGTTCAGATTCTTTGTCTATAAGATGAAAATAATAATCCTCCCCTATTTCATTCACAATATGGTCATGGGAATGAATGAAGTAAAACATATAAAATATTGCACAAATGCAAGACATTGTTTTTTAATATTTTAGGTTGTAGAATCATGTGTGCTGCAGGAATTCCATGAGGCTTCTTGAGCTTCTAGCCACACTGTGCTCTTGGGCCAGCTTGATCCACAGCTTGGTACAGTAGATGTACAAGAAAAGGTAATCACCAACATATTGGGTTAGTTCTATGTTACAAGAGTGATTCGTATAGGAGATGAATTAGCGATGCAAGAGCTAGTTTCCTGTATGATACAGAGCAAAAAAATTAAGTGTTTTGTGAAAGTTATGTGTGAAATTCTGTTTATATATACTTATTTTAGAGTTCTGCAAGTCCTGTTAATTATAAATTGGTATAAACTAGGGGAAGGAGCAAAGGAACCCAATAACTTTTTTCCAAATTTTAATAGTATATTCAGTTATTGAACTGTTGTGACTGGAAAAAACATGAGATTCATATGCTTATTTATTTAGTTTTTATGTGGATTTTTGTGTATAAATAGTTGTATTGATTCATTCCTTTTTTGACCCATCGTGCTTCCTTTTGACTTTCTGGAAGGCCATGTGTGGTTCCATGACATTGATGAGCACCTCTAATAAACACCTAGGAGGGCCCATGGTTTTTGTCTTGAGGGATGCCCTGACCTTGACTGACAGAAACAAAATGACCAGTTATACTCACTCGTCTCTTTGATGTAAAGAAACATTGATTCTATATCTGGTTTTTTCCATCATTTTCTTTCTTATTGTCTTTGTTTTTATAGTTTGTTATTTCTTCATAGTGCAGGGAAGAGTAATACATTTTGACCTCTTGACATTGGAGGATACCTGAATCCATTGCTTGAGGAGTTTTATCTAGATTTGGCATTGTGACATCTCATTTTCCCTTGTCAGTATGCATTTAACTTCATATGATATAATTCCTCCTACCTGGGCATCAGGACAGCCTTTGCTTCAAGGACATTGAGGAAAGTACCTAAAGCTGGTGTAGTATTTCCTTGTGTATCTGGCTGACCAGTTCAATGGTTTTACTATTTTTTTTATTTTCTAACGGTGTAGCACATAGATCACATCTGAGAAGCCTATTGTGGGAAGTCACTCAGATTTAGTGAATAGAAATTGAATACTTGACCTTTACTGAGAAAACTGTCCTTTTTGTTGCCAACTGGAAGAACTTCCTTAGCATAGCTTTTATATTCCGAAAAGCTGTGTGGTAGACAAGATGTTTAATTGCTGCACTGTCATTAATTTGCTTCATTATTATTGCTGTTTTAAGATTTTCACCAAAGGAACAAGAACCATAATTTGTTTATTCCTGCTTACTGTTTAAAAAAAATTACAGCAACAGATAAGCAATGTATTTCAGACTTCACTGCTGCTGTAGAAATAAATTTCCTCTCTCTATCCTATCAAGTAGATGTTACTTGGAGAATAACAGTTTTGATCTTAATCTTTTAAACGTAATGAAACACCTTTCTGAAACTGGAAAAGAGTGAAAGAGATTTATGAAAAGGATAATATAATGGTTACCTTATTCTTTGTCATCTGTAAATTTCTATTCTGTAAAGTTTTTTACTTAAATATTCCGCCCCCCCCCCCCCTTCTAAGCATAAATATCAGAAAGCCAGAAGAGTAATAGAAGTGATAAAATCAACCATGAAATGGGCTGGGAGATTGGGAAGGATATTTTAAAGAAGAACCAAGAAAGACCATGTTCTGGCCATTTTTTTTTTTTAATTTTGTTGAGTTTATTTTGGCAACAAATGATTCACAGATGCAGTGCCAAACCAAAAGTGGTAAGGAGCTCTGCCGAGGCAGTGAAAAGGGTAAGGTTATATGGTGCAAACATAAATGCAGGCAAGGAAATGTTCTGACTGGAAATGTTCTGGTTGCTTAAGTTTCCAGTTTACATAGGGGGTGTCTTACAAAATGGGGATTAGATAAATATTGATTAGTATGATATGTCCATTCTGATAAACATTCTCTCCAGGACCAAAACTGGTTTATTACCAGGTATTGCTTATCTGCAGTTTTGTAGGGTCCCATTTTCTTGCAGTTTAGGTGTTTTTGTCTTCTAGAAATCCTTACTCAGAAAGGGGTCCCTCTCGGCAGTGCCCAAAGTAGGCGGCTCTTTTATTTTACTTTCTAGTGCCCCACACTTTGGTCATTCTTTTCAAGGATCTTGTTGGGAACTTGGTCACCACTATTGTTATTGGGTGACATGTAAGGAGTAGGGTTCCTTACTCAGTTTTGAGGATTACGGGACTGGCCACTCCAAGTCAGGTGTCCATTATTTTTATTTACTTTTTTAGTCTCAGTCCACTAGAGATAGTCCCATTTCTATCTCTTTTCCTTTTGATTAGCTATCTTAAGAACAGCCATCTGTTTGAGGGTGACAGGAAACTTGAAAGATTTCTTGAAATACAGTATGTACAACAAAAAATAAAACATAAACTAGTAATTACAATTAAAAGCATAAATCCAAAGCATCCTAGTTGTCCCCATGCTTCTGGTCAATTTAAGTGTTCTTTTTGTTGTTTTTGTTTTTGCAGTCTTCCATTGCTGTTCCAAGTTAAAATATTTATGTTTATTTTTTCTCTCTAGCTCATGAGCTTAACTCCACACCTGGGACCATCTGGTGTTTTACGTAATCTCAGTATCCAGTAGAGGTCTTTGAACTTGTGGATGCTTAGCCACTGGGTTCCAGGGCAGTCATAACCTCACTGATATCAGTTGTCTTTTTTGGTGAATTCCCTAAATTTTTCCTGATATATATATATAATATTTGAAAACAACAGGGCTTTTGTGAGGTGGTTAAGGGTATGGACTTGAGAGTCAGACTGCCTTGGGTTCAAATCTCAAGTCTAACACTTAAAACTGTGTGATCCTAGACAAGTCACTTATCCTCTCTATGCTTCAGGTTCCTCATCTCTGAACAACTACCCTTATGTAGGATTTATTATGTGCCAGGCACTGTGGTAAACGCCTCACATAATAGCATGTTTAATCTTCACAAACAACCTCTATTTTGCCACCTCTATTTGCAGGTAAAGAAAATGAGACACAAAGAGGTTAAAGTAATGCCCAAGGTACATAAGTACTAAGTTGTGGAGTCAGGATTTGAATTCATTGAATATGGCTTGGGGGCTTATGTCACCTCACAAGCTTGTTGCCTGGGAACTATATCACCTAATAATCTTTTTTCCCTCTTTCTAAAAACTAAAGTTCTGTTATAATAATTATCAGACTCTTTAAGTAAAAATGAAAACAAAGTTCTCATATATGTAGACTTTTTTATCAGGCAGGAATGAAATTGAAATTGAAGGTCTTTGTCATTAGTGCCACATTCACATGTAGAAGATGGGAATAAAGTAGGGTTATTTTTGAAAGGATAACCAATGTGGAATTTCAGCTCATCAACTTGAAATGCTATCCAAGTGGTTTTTCATCTTTCCAACCAATTTGATAGTGATGATTTCTTGCTCCTTCCAGTGAGCGGTAGGTACTATTGCTGTATTAGTCAGCCACAGGGGTGCTAATGCAAAATACAAGCAATCTGTTGGCCTTTATAAAGGGTATTTATTTTGGGTAGAAGCTTACAGTTACCAGGCCATAAAGCATAAGTTACTTCCCACACCAAAGTTTGTTGCCACGTGTTGGAACAAGATGGCAGCTGACATCTGCCAAGAGTTCATGCTTCCTGGGTTCCTCTCACCCTGGGGCTCGATTCTCTCTGGGCTCAGCTGCTCTGCTCCTCTATGTGCTTATTTCCTGGGCTCCAACTGAAAACTCCAACTAACTTTTCTGCCATGTCCTTTTCTCGGCGAGTCCCCATCAACCATGGGAGCAGGGATGCAATGTCCTACTGACATGGCCCAATGAAAGACTTATTCATTATTTAATCAAGTAAAAGTAAAATTTCTGAATCCAATACACTCTAATATGCCCAGAGGAAAAGACCAGTTTACAAATATAATCCAATATTTCTTTTTGGAATTTATCAATAATATCAAACTGCTACAGCTGCCTAGTGGCTTACCCTAGTGTAGTCAACCACAGGAGGACAAAGGCAGGAAAGACTGGGGGAGGGGCCTTTCAGAATCCTGAGAAGAAGAGGAAATTGATGTTTACACTATGTTGGCTAGAAATTTGAAGCCTTTCAAAAATAAAGTGTACTGTGTACTCTGAATTTTATAGAGGGAAGCCTAGTGCCAAAAGGAAAATAGCATTCTGGAAAGGTTTATGACCCAAGTGGCCCTGAGGCCCCATGAGAGTCTGTGTTATACTAGAAGATCTGTGGCTGGGTTTAAAAGAAGAAATATTCACGTGTTCTCATCCTGATAAACTATGAACATCAGTAACATAATCATTGCTCCCATTTATTGTTTTAGTAGAGAAGAAAACCAGCTTCCTCTTGGCATTAGACATTTGGATCAAGTCTTATTTCTGCCTCTTACTAGCTATGTGTCCTTGGGGGGAAATTCCTGACCCTCTCAGTGCCTCAGCTTTATCATTTAAAAGAGGGACATGCTAGTACCTACTTCATAGAGTGTTATTATAATGATTCTTTGAGATGATGCATATAAAATGTTCCTAAGTGCCTGGCACACGACTAACTGCTTGGTAAATGTTAGGTATTATTATTATTCTGTACTGGATGCTTAAGAGTACCTCATAACCTCACAAAGTAAATCATTATCCCTGTTTTACAGAAGAGGAATCTGTAGTTCACGGAAGTTAAAACAATTTGTTTTGAAGGTGAAGGCACGGGAAAATGGTCTGTCTTGTGCCTTCTTCCTCATCCTGATTATTGTACTCTGCTGCCACCCACAAACCTAAGCTTGTGAAATAAGAAACTGAGGATTGTGATTTGCTTTTTCTCAAAGTATGTGCTAGAATGTTTATGCCATTGGAGACATCCACATCATGTTCTCAAACTTTTGAAATGTAAGGGTCCTTTTCAAAGGAAAACATTCTCACTTCCAGTTTGACTTAATTATTTTTGTCAAAATGTTATTTAACTATATTCAGACTTGAAGAAAATGTCTTATTTTTATAGCACTTAGACCGTTACAAATTGAATGCCAACAAAACTATAAAACCAATAAAATTCAGGTAATTACATTAATTTATGTGACAGTAATGCTAATTTGCTGGAAAAAAAAACTGTCAATTTTAGCTCATCCATATTCAGGATGATTTGTTTTGTTTAATCTGTGACTGCATTTTGATTTTGTATCTATATCATTAACCTGTGTATATCAGCAATTTTGCATGGTTCAACCTAAACAAAAAAGAATTTTAAAATAAATGTCATATAACTTGGTAGTAATAATTTCAAAGACTTGTTGTTTGACAGATCAGAATCATTCGATTTCAGGAATAGCAATGTTAGTGCTTGATAAACCTGGAAAACTGTATTGTTCACTTGGAAGTCAAGATAGTGGCGCAGTATTTAAGTTTAGAATTTACCCTAGTCCTGGTCTGAGTTTAGGGCTTGGAGTCAGACTTCCTGGGTTCACATTGCTGCAACAGTATCTTCGTATATAAAATTTTCTGAGAATTTTACATTTCTTTGGGATGAACTGTATTTATTGAGTTAACAAGTATGAAGACATAAAGCTCATGCTTTGTATGAATGGAGCTGCTCTTACATTGACAATGTAGGAGGCAGCCCAGTTTACCATATCCTGTATCAGGGGTCAGCAAACTTGTTCTGTAAAAGGCCAATTAGTGGGTATTTTAAGATTTATGAGCCACGTAAGGTCTCTGTCACAACTACTCAGCTCTGCCATTGTAGCATGAAAGCAGCTTTAGACAAAACATAAAGGAATAGCCATGGCTGTGTTCCCATAAAACTTTATTTATGGATTCTAAAATCTGAATTTCATGACATTTTCAGGTCACAAGATATTATTATTCTTTTAGTTATTTTCAACAATTTAAACATGTCAAAACCATTCTTAGCTCATAGGTCTTAAAAAACAGGTAGCTGGTGGGCCTGGTTTCCTGAGGACTGCCCTAGGCAACATCTGATAGTACAAACGTATCTTTTAAAATTTTAATTATGGAGGTAGTATGGGTGTGATGATTAAAAGAGTGGCTCTCAAGTGAGACTATCTGGCCTTGTATGGTGACCTTTCTTTGTCTCAGTTTTCTCATCTGGAACATAGGGGAAAATTTTCCTTTCTACCTTAAACAATTGTTGTAGGATAAAATAAAGAACTATACATCTGTGGGTAGAATGCACATTTAGAAAACAGCTCTTCAGCTAAGAGGTGAGTGATTTCTATTTAAATATGTGAGGAACAGGGATAAGTTGCCATACATTTCATTATGTGGAGGTCTTTTATTCCCCTCTCTCCTGAGATAGGGAACACATTGGTTTAATCTTTCCCTTCCCACACACTAAATGGAGGCCATTGGCGTTATCTTTTTCTGTTTTCATAAATGAGAGAGAAGTTGTTTTGTTACATTAAACATTAATAAGGAATATTTCTGTTTATTTCTTCTGTGATGCTGCAAATGAAATCCATCTGCCAATTTTTCACTGCCCCTGAGAGTCTTGTAGTCCATTCTTCTGCAGGCAGAACTGTCTCAGTTGTGACTGGAACCCTTAACTCTTGAATGGCATTGTGCCACCCTGGGGGTAAGCTCCTGGATATCCAGGAAACACCTCTAGGAACCCCACTAGAAAGATAAAGTTCAAAGGAGAAAGCCCGCATCACAGAAAATGAAAAATGAGACCTGCCAAGAATTGCCTTTCAATTTCTTGGCCTCCCACAGTTTTTTATTTTGTTATTGTTGTTGTTTGTTTGTTTTTGCTAAGATTTGATTTGTGTTACCCTTAATACTTGCATCTGGCTCTTCAGCAGTCTCCTTGATTTTGCCCTATCCTGGCATTTATATGTTTATATTTGTTCTGTCTCATCTTGTACATGGTCACATTGTCAAAGGCAAACAGTTTTTCTTCTACTTTATAATTCCTTAGAGCAATCTGTTTAGTGTTTAAAACAAGGAGCACTCAATTAATGTTTGTCTAACAAGTAAACAAGAGAGAAAATTAAGGCTTTCAGGAAGGAGATTGTAATATTACCAAAAATCATATTAAGGAGTTACAGTAATCAAAACGGGCATTTGGTCTCCGTAGCCTTTAGTGTGAGATGAAATCTGGACCCCATATGAATGGATAAAATGAGTTGTGAGACTGCTGAAGTAGATTATCATTATTATTTCCTTCCAAAGCTATTCTGTGACATTTTTTTTCCAGAGCAAGTTCTAGATCTGGGGTGATATAATCTTGCAAAATTAGAAACCGCCGAAACGAATCACTCTTATTTTCATTCACTGTGTTTTTTATATGGAAGATTGCATAGATTGACAGCCAAGTGAATGAAGCTTAGTTTTCTGGTGGGTTAGTGAGGATAGGTTTCTCAGTTTGTCCTTGTCATGGTTCCCATTGTAATATTTTAGATGTTAGTGCTGTATAAGTCAGGTTTATATTGTGTGTTTAGAGGGAATACTTGGAATTTGAATCAGACTGTCCCTAGGACCTTGAGATCTATTGATAGAATGGGTATAAGATCTGAAGAGAAAAGAATGGCACATTGTGGTAAACCCACTGGACTTGCCATCAGAAGCCTTGATGAGTTCCTCTCTAGGTATCCAACTTGACTTTCATAAAATGAAGGGATCAAGTGAGGTAATCTGTAAAGCAAAAATTTTCAACCCCATTGGATCCAGTGCTTCCTTTTTTTATAACATGTTTTGTAGTGCACCCTTTACTACCATGAAATGAAATTCATATATAATATAACTTGCCTACCTGCATAATTAAAAAATACATATAATCTACACCTGTTACATAGAAGAGCAATAAAAGGAAAATAATTCATTATAAATAATATGTTTCAAAATATAAATGCTGTGTCATGATTACCCTGGAAGATGTAATGAAGTATTCAGAAGCTTGTACCTGAGGTGGAATAACAGCAGCTATGGCAGCTACAAACACAGATTGATATGTCTGTGTTGTATTGGCCACAAAAGTACTACATAAGACTTTGTTGCTGATGATGTCATTTTTCCAAAATGATGCGTAACTCTTGGCAAACTTCCAAATCAAATAAAATACTGCCTTACATTGACTTACACAGTAATTGCATTTCTAGGACCTAGTGTTTTTAAACCATTTAAATTTTATTTGTGTTTTATGTAATGGGTTTGAGATTTATCATTTGGGTGATTCATGGGGCATTTGAAAGCTGAATTGGATGTGGAGCAGTGCTTCACTCAGAAGGACTCTTTTGTATATTGAAGGATGCATGTCTGGCCCACTGCCAATTAAAGCAGGCAGCTCTCTCCCCCACCAACCCTGACAAACAGATTTCCCAGTCACCCTCTAGGGAGCAGTACTGTCCCCATGAAACTGTTGGTCTAAGGCAGGGTTGCCCAACCTCATCATTTTTGACATTTGCGCTAGGTAGTTCTTAATTGTGAAAGTCTGTCCTGTAAATTGGAGGATATATATCAGCATCTCTGACTTCTATCCATTAGATGACAATAGCAGTCCTCCAGTTGTCACAAATAAAATTGTCTCCTAACACTGCTAAATGTCCTTCAAAGGTGTACTGCCCAGGTTGAGGAGCATTGGTTTGAAGTCTTTACCAGCTCCAGAAAAAAATCTGTCGTTAGAATGATATAATATTTGTTAATATGGATACAAACATTGTGTACTGCCCTAATAAGTATTATTAATTTTTCTGCCAACCTTGGTGTAATACTAACTGCTTTAATAATTTCTCATTCTTGTTTTTCTGGTGCATTAGCACTGGGATTACTTTATTGCCTGGCTTTAGAGAAGTGGGGAATATGTACAGTATGAGATGATAAATTTTGAAATATAATGCATGAAGAACTAGAATTTCAAGAAAGACTGCCCCAAGAATGACCTTTGGGAAGAGTTCCCTCAAATTCCTTTCTGACAGAATTGACGTGATTGCTAAAGGTTACAAAATCAGAATTTTGATATTACAAAAAAAATATTAGAAATTCAATGGGTATCCTCTTATTTTACAGATGAGAAAAAACTAAATGCTACAATGCAGTCACAGCTTAACTGTGAACCCAGAGTTTAATTCATGGCCGTCTCCTATGCTCTTTGTATACATTACAGTGCTCCAAAACCAGGCTATATTTCTGAAATATGTTTCACTTTCTGCCAGCTGTGACTCTTGATAGGAAATAACAGACAAAGTAATGATTTTCTTTAAAAACTTGATCTCTAGCATGCATGCCAGGAAATATAAGTGAGCATGTTCATCATTATATTCAGAGACTTGCATTTATAGATCAAACTCATAAATAGTTTTAATACTGATGTCATAACAACACGTACAGGCTTCTTGTGTACTAGACATTGTTCTAGGAATATACCTTTTTAATGCTTACAACAACTCAGTGAAATAGGTACTGCTATCATCATCCCCATTATATAGATGAAGTTCCAAGTGCTGGAGAGACTTGCCGAAGGTCACGTGGTTCATAAGTGGCTGGCTGGGATCTGAAGCCAGGCAGTCTGCTGTCCACTACTTCAGTCTGCACGCATCAAGCCTCAAGCACTGAAATGATGAAGGATAGATTGCATTATATCCTAGTCCTGAGAGTGATGTTCTTCAGAGCTTAAATATTTAGGGAATTTCAAACCTGAACACTTTCAGAACACATTATATTTTCTTCAAAGATCAAATCATTCTTCATACTTCTCCAACATGTGCAGCAAAGGTGAACTCACTCTTTATAGGATATAAAAGCTTATTTCATCTTGTCTATATCTGAAGCATAGTAAAGCAGAACTCTGGCACAAAGTTCATATAGCAATCAGGATCTGAAATGAAAGGATTTTATAAAGTCATCTCCCTTGTTTGTTTCACCTTTTGTTTTCCCCCAGAGGAAGGAGATATGATTTTGAAATCCTTTATTGCAAAATGAGTTTGACGTAGACGCAAATAATATATATGATTGACAGATATAAAAAAAGAAATAAAAAAATCCAACATTTATTTCAGAGATACTTGAAGGAAAAACGTCTATATTTATTGAAAAGTGGATGCAGACCTTTTCAAACAGAATATTTAAAAATGGGAATAGTGTCATGGGTTTTAGAGGTATTTATTAAGTTGATTTTTAACTTTTAAGTTCCAGTGGCAGAAAAGGTAGAATCAAGTTCTGTATTTCCAGTGCTCTTTCTCTATTTAATTTTATTTATTGCCAATAATACTGGTAGATGAAACTGTAGAGCTCTTTTTTCCACTCAGTTTATTTTTTTTAAAGAAATTTAGCTTTTGTGAAAGAAATCTTTTAAGTTTCCTTTCTTTCTGTTATACTCTCCATATTGTTAGTTGTATCTCAGTCTCTAATGGGCCTTCCTTTTCAAGTTTTTTATTCCCTGGTTGTCAGCACCACTTTTATACCTTTGCACAGATGGAACTTGGCAGGAAATCTGTAGGCCAGGGTATGTTTGTGTGTGTGGAGGTGTGAGGGAAGTGAGGAAGCATGCTCAAATAAAAGTAAGAGTTTTTCATTGTGTATGATTCCAGCTAGTTTCTTATATTACTCAGTTCATCCATTCTCCTTATTAAATTGATGTTTGCATTTGTCTACCTAATATAGATCAGCTATTTAATTTGTGGGGCTCAGTTCAAAATGAAAATGTGGGTATTTTTATTTTATTTATCAAATAAAAATAGATGATGCTCAGTTAAAGTTAAATTTCAGATAAACAACAAATACTTTTTTTTAGTTTAAATAGATTCTGAATGGCATGGAACAAATTATTATCCAGTATTCTATCATCAGAAATGATTTGAAATGATCATTGCTGGGATCCATTTTCAGTTTCAGTAAAAGCCAAGATTTAAAACCCACCTGACTTGCAAAATAATTTGTAGCTCAGTCACTAGAGTCCTTCCTTTTCTCAATACCAACACCAAGGTTTAGAATTATCCCTTCATTTGAGGTCCCCGAAGATTTTCAACCATGAGATGATGCCCCATAGTAAAACTAAGCAGGAAACCTGAGATAGGAAACAAGAATTTGCAGATAACAGAATTGTTCTTAGGCAGTTTAGTTTTAGGAAAGAATTTAAATGAAGTCAGAAAATCTAGGAATCGATTCTCTTAAAACTACCCCTGTGCCGGTTTACCTGCCTGGAAAGTCTTCAGGTATCCTCAGGGAAATGCACATAGCAGTTTGAGGGCCACTAGGCTATACTAGAAAGGAGAAGATGAATAGAGCTCAACCTCTGCCATCAAGGAACATACCTGCTAGAGGCAGACAGCCTTGTAAAGACCTAATGCAGCAACTCTTTAATGAATTCCCTTTGCTTTTAGATCAGTCTCAGAAATTTTTACATGACCTAAAAGGCCCTGCATGCCTGCTCCCCCTCCTCAAAATTGCCTCTCCGTCCTTACCTAGTACTTCTCTTCTTTCTGCGTAAGTCCTCAGTTCCATCCATGCCAGCCTTTCTGTCCCTTGCACACCTAAGCTTCTTGTGCCTAAGGGCTGTTAGTCAAGCTGTTTGGTTGACCTGGAATGCTCCTCACTGTTCCGTTCTTCCCCTGGCAAAACTCAGGTTTTAGATTTTCTTGACAGTCTCATGCTAGAGAAATTTAGGTTCTTCTGTTTTAAACTCTCATAGTACTTTCCCTCTCTTGCCCAGTGCTTATCGCACAAGTAATTGAATATTCGCTTTTATTAGGTGTTTGATTGCTGTTATGTTGTTAGCTTTCTGAGGGCAAATGCCATGACTGCCTCATTTCAGAGTGTATTCCAGCACAGAAACGTGCCTCCTGCACCTAGGATTTATGTGATTTCTGTTAGCTTGATGTACTTCTGAACATCAAGTAATTCTGTGATTATAAAACAGGATTTCTAACAATTAAATTCTGAATCATTTGTGAGAAAATGTAAAAGTGCAAAAAAATATATAGTGTAATTTATGGATGTATGG